>NC_051312.1:28905512-34033012 GCF_015220235.1 Choloepus didactylus | reverse complement strand
CAAGAGAGGGCCCTGGATCACATTGGAGCAAGGTTATGACCTGAATGACACCTCCTCAAGGAGGCCTGCCGTGATCCTCCAACCTAAAGTGTACCTCTGGCTATGAGTTCCCCTAATTCCATATACTTCTTCATGACACTCTTCACCATTTGTAATAATAAATCCATTTGTGTGGTGATTGGATTAGTACCTGTCTCTCCAATGACGCCAGAGACTCTGGGTCTGCTCCATCAAAACTCCATCATCTAGCTAAAGAGCAGACACAAGCAGGAGCCTAAAATGTATTTGTTGGATGAGTCAATGGATGGAGGGACAGATGGATGGGAGGAGGATGGAGGGGCAGTGCTGAATGCCCAGTAGCTGGCATCCACTGGGCCCCTTAGCAAGCACTTACAGGGAGCAGCAAGGGAAGAGAGACAAGTGGCTCCTTCTGTCATCCCTGCTTTGAGAGAAAGGGAGCTCACCATCCCTGAAGGGGTCCAAGCAGAAAAACGGTGACAAGTCAGCAGGAGAGCACTGCAACACCACAGCTTTGAAAAGCGCTTTACAGTTTACAAAGTGCTTTCATTGCCATTATCTCAGTTAATCCTCAACATAGCCCAACACAGTCAGCATTATCACCGACTTACAGATGAAGATGCTAAAAGATCAGAGAGGCAAAGTGACTTGCCCAAGGTCACACAGCTGATGAATGCTGGATCTGGAATTTAAACTCAGTCAATCTGGCTCCATTTACTGAATATCAACCAGCAGAATATTTACTTCCATCTTCCTGTATTATTACTAATTCTTCCATCTACTGTATTATTTCTAATTCTCACAAAACCCCTTTGATAAAGGAATCATTATGATACCCCTTTCAAACCCGAGAAACCACATGATGTCCCCAAGGCCACCTGTGGGTGTCCCCAGGCCCTGTCCATCCTGTGTTCCTTTCCTCCCCTGACCTGTCCTGCTGCCCATCAGGTCTCCAAAGCCT
This sequence comes from Choloepus didactylus, assembly GCF_015220235.1. Taxonomy (NCBI): domain Eukaryota; kingdom Metazoa; phylum Chordata; class Mammalia; order Pilosa; family Megalonychidae; genus Choloepus; species Choloepus didactylus. The sequence continues at coordinate 34,032,033 of NC_051312.1, read as the reverse complement.
GATGATTCAGGGAGAAAGTACATGATTCAGGAAGCCGCACCGAGGCAGGTGTCAGGACAAAGAGGCAGGAGAGCATCCCTTAAAAGGAGAGATTCTGGAACCAGGCTGCCTGGGTTCGCATCCCAGCTCTTCTATTTTCTAGCTGCATGGCTCCATCTCTCTGTGTCTCCATTCACTCCCCTGATAAATGAGGATGAAAATATTAGCTACTTCTGCAGTGGTTGTAAGGAATGATTAACACTGTAAAGATTTTAGGACAGAGCCTGGTGTGTGCAATGTTAAGTGTTAGGAGTGACTGACATCAGTGCCTTCAGGGATTTGGGGGCTGGATGGTGACAAGGTCCTGTGTCAGCCCTCTGGCCCACACTGGGCCCTCTGTCTCAGGAGAGCTCTGATACTTGCCTGTCCTTGGCTGACCAGAGGGGAGGTGTCTTGGTGTGGAGCTGGGAGAGCATTCCTGGCAGTTGAGGCCCAGTATGGGAAGGGGAGGGCCAGGGAAACAGGGTGGGGCAGAGTGGAGCTGGAGCTGAGCAGGGAGTCCTGCTTCCTGGCTAACAGAAACCCAGTGTTATTCAAAGGTCAGGGAAGGCTGAGCTCCTCCCAGCCTCAGGGAGTCAATCACAATTGGTCTAAACCAATCCCAGTAACCCAAGTGGTTATGTGATTTGCTGGGGGGACAGAGAGCATCAGACACAATTCCTGCCAATAAAACAAGAGAGGATTTCTGCCAAGATTTCCTTGCTCTTAAAAAGAAATGAGCAAAAGGAAGTTGCTCAGAAGAGGTGGAAGCATTTTCTGCCTCTAGTTTTGGCTGTGTGAGGCTGTGATGCTTGGAGCAGCTGCAACCACCTTATGACCATGGGGTACTCAAGGATGACAAAACAAGAAAAGAGAAAGAATCATGACCTTGGATGATATTGTTGAGTCATAGAATTAAGCCACCCTGCTTCTGGAACATCTGATCCCATGAGATAACATATGTTCTTTATTGTTTATACCTGTAGTAGTTGATTATTCTGCTACCTCCTGCCTAAAGCATCCTAACTGACTCAGCATCTTAGCTTGATCTCCCCTCACTGGCTTGGGTTGATGTGCATCCACAGGGCATCAAGAAGGTGGAAAGACACCTCTCTCCCCACCCCACCAAGATCCTAGACCCCAGAAGTGAGTACTAGAGAAGTACAGACTTCAGGAAAGTCACTCCCCTGAGCAAGAGAGAAGCTTTAGATGCTTTTTCTGTCTAATGGTCTAGAAGGTTCTTCTTCTCATGCTGAAACCATTGGTGGCTTGAGGCTTGGGAATCAACCCACTCCAATCTTCCAGTGGGCCTGAGGTATGAGAATAAAATAAATAACACAAGAGGGGATCCTTTGTAAACTGTGGAGTGCTGTTCACTTGTTACATGTCCATGATAGCATGATCTGGGTTCCTGTTCCATGGTGTGTGCTTAATAGATATTTGTTGGTTCAAGGAATGAATGAACAGATGGATGGATGGATGGATATATGGGTGATAACAGGGGTCATGAATGGATGACCTTAAGGGATTATTAGTAACTGTGCCAGGTTGGATGTATTATGGCCCCCAAAACGCCATTATCTTTGATGCAATCTTGTGGAGGCAGATGTATTAGTGTTGATTAGGTTGGAACCTTTGATTGAGTGCTTCCATGGAGATGTGACTCAATCAACTGGGCGAGACCTTTGATTGGATAATTTCCATGGAGGTGTTACCCTACCCATTCAGGGTGGGTATGAATTAAATCACGGAGCCACTATAAATGAGTTGACAAACAGAAGGAGTTCTAGAGCAACTGAGAGTGACATATTGAAGAGTGCTGTAGCTTACAAAGACGTTTTGAAGAAGGCCGTTGAACTCTGATGTTTTGGGGAACACCATTTAGAAACACAACCTAGGAGCGAGCGGAAGCCAGCCGCTTGCCTTCCCAGCTAACAGAGGTTTTTCCGGATGCCAATGGCCTATTTCGAGTGAAGGTACCCTATTGTTGATGCCTTACCTTGGGCACTTTCTGGCCTTAAGACTGTGACTTTGTAACCAAATAAACCCCTTTTGTAAAAGCCAATCCATTTCTGGTACTTTGCATTCTGGCAGCATTACAAACTGAAACAGTAACTGTCCCAAGTTGAGCAGCTTAAAACAACACACATTTACTGTATCATGTTGTCCTGTGGAGCAAGGATCCGGGCCCAGCTTAACTGGCCTTCTGCTTCGGGATGTCTCACTGGCTACATTCAAGACATCATCTGGGCTGCAGTCAAACCACTGAGGAAGAATCTGCTTTGAAGATCACGTGGTTGTTGGCAGACCTCAGCTCCTTGGAGGCTGTTGGACTAAGAGCCTTAGTTCCTCCTTGGCTATTGGCCGAGGCTGCCCTCGGTTCCTTGCCATAGAGGATGCTCCCACATGGCAACTGGCTTCATCAAAGCATGCAAGCCGACAAGGCAATAGAGAGAGCCTGCTGGCAAGACAGAAGTCATGGTCTTTTATAATCTAATCACAACAGTGACGTCCCATCACCTTTGCCATATTCTATCAGTGGAAGAAAGTCACCAGTGCAGCCCCCACGCACAGAGCTGTGGGTAGAGGGTTTGCACAAAGCTGCGAATGTCAGGAGGAAGGGGTCCTGCGGGGCCTCTTGGACGCCTACAGAGGCAGATGGGGCCTGTGTTGGGTGATTCTGCCCTTTGACTGCCAAGGAATCAAAAGGCTGGTGCCAAATGTCTACTGGTCAGCCACCACCCAGCACCCCACTGCCACCCCCACCTCCAGCTTGGTCCTGCACCATGGGTGCCCACGGGTCTGGTGGCAGGAGGCTCCCATTAGAGAGCCCTGGGCTGGTTGGGACTTTCCCTTCTGTCCGTGGCAGCCTCAGCCTCAGCCTCCCTGGGGCACATCCAGCTTCCTGGGCATATCTGGGAAGTGTGCCTGCCACGGGTGGGCTCAGAGTCCCCACCACACCCTCACATTTCCAAACCCATATCCAGGACCTGCTGCTGGCAGCTCAGTCAAATTGAGAGGGGAGTTGGGTGGGGCTAGGTGGGGCTTGGGTGCCCAAGGGGCCTGCAGACAGAAGGGTCGTCTGCTTTAGAAACCCCTCCAACCTTCAGCGTGGCTCAGATGGTTGTCGCAGGGCAGAACAACTTCTTAACCAGTGCCCTGAGGCCTGGGTCCTTGAGCAGGGCACAACCCTCCCTGCCTGAGTTTCTTCTGTAGAGGGCTGGGCCGTGGGTTCACCAGGGGTCTGCATAGCACAGACATGGTGGGTTTCAAGCATGGCAGCCAAGGAGGGGCAGGTGAGGGCCCCAGACCCGGGGCTTGGGGTTGGGCCAGGTTGGGTGTGAGCTTCCCAGCAGCCAGCCCCCTGTGTCTTTTCACCTGCCAAGGCTATTGCTGCCTATTCTCCACAGACTCCTTTTCAGAGGGTTCATTACACCCCACAAACTGCAGACAGAAGCCTCAGTGACAATGGCACCAAGAGGAGAGATGGGAATGGGAAATTTGCCTAGGGAAACCAGGCTGGGGCACTGGGTGGGGGGGGACAAGTCACTTCATTGGGCAATAGCTGTGGACACAGGGGTTAATATTCTCCTTTGACCCTCTAACGACCCCTGGGAGGATAACCCACTCACCCTTCGGCACAGATGAGCAGACTGAGATGAGCCAAGCCTAGTGCCCAAGGTCACCTGCAGGCTAGCGGCAGAGCCAGGACATGAGCCCTGGTCTTTGTGGCCCCGGATGTAAGGCGGCCCCATGCGGAGAGCTCCTCGGTGCTCTGCATGAAAGCTAGCGGCCTGGGGCCTTTCTTTGCTTTGAGATTTTCCAACGAAAGCTTCTCTGCTCCTAGGAATCCATGGCCCAGCTGGGCAGAACAGGCAAAGAGTGAGCAGTGGCAGGATGAGAAGGAAGTTCTGGCTGGAGTTGAGGGGCCTGGGTTCTCATGCTCAGGGACGCTGACGGGCTGTGTGGCCTTGGGGCAGTCACTTGCCCTCCCAGGGCCCAGGCTGCTGCTGGGAGCACCTAGAGACCACCTCACCTTTGAAGGGTGGGTGGCAGGTGGTGGGAAGGGCTCTCCCTCCCCCAACACCCTCTGACTGGTCAAGGGGCCCTAAGTGAGACCATTTAGTTAGTCCTTCTTGGGGCAAAACTCAGTAGCTGATTGGTTCACATGGATTTTGAACAGATGCCCAGAACCAGCCTCCTGCCTCAGTCCCACTATCCTAGGTCCAGGGGTCTAGGTCACCCAGGGAGACCCAGCCCTGCCCAGCTCAGGGTGGAGTCTTTCCAGGGAAGCACGGGAGGAACTAAGGGCTCGTGTTCACACCATCAGCATCTCCTTCCTCAGCCCTTCCAAGCCAAGCTCGGCTGTCCCCACACCCACCCCCCTGCCCACCCAGGACCCACTGCCAAAGGTTATCACATCTTCCTGGGCTCCACCATGAGGCCACGCAGACCTGGCCATGGGCTGGGTGAGGGCTGGGGTCTCCACACCCCTTCTAGACAGATCCAGCTTCATGGGTGTGTGACCTGCACACATGCTTGATTTAAGGCTCTGCCATCACTGTCTTAAAATCCTCAGTAGTGTGTTACACAGGGTCCTGCATTTTCATTTTCCACTGGTTCTGGCAAGTTACATAGCTGGCCTGCTTCCAGCCATCACTTCCTGGGGTCCTTGCAGCCATTCTTTGAGGCCAAGGGAGCAGGGGTTAGTTACAAGCCCCATTTGCAGATAAGAAAACTGAGGCCCAAGATTTGAAAGCTAAAAAGATCCAGGATCATATTCCAAGTCTCCTCCAACCCTTGCCTCCACTGCAGGGCACCAATCTCAACCCCTAGGCCTGTGCCTGGGGGGAGGGTGGGAATGGGGTGGGGCAAAGGGGCTGCCTGGGAGAGGGGAGCACTCTCAGAGCTTCTCCCCAATTTCCAAAGGGATAAGGGAGAAACGTCCTTGGATGCTCTTGACTCCCAGCTTGCCCAATGCAGAGTGTCTTCTTCCATCTCTTCCTTCACTTTTGTTCTGGGAATTAATGAGAGAGCCCTGGGGTGAGACCCCAACTCAAGGGGACCTGAGCGGAGGACAGCCCATGGGGAATAATGACTCTCAGAGCATTTGCCCTCCTTGCCCCCACCCTTATCCTGCCCCATTGTGTCTGTGCCCCAAACCTGCTCCCTTCTACCTCTGGGCCTGGGAGCAATAGGGAAGCTGGGAGTAGAGAGCAAGGACTAGAAAGGGCCCCTTGGCAGATGTTCCCATCTTTTCTGGGCCTGGGAATGCAAAAAACAATCAGAATGTAGAGGCAGGCAGTCTTGGTTGAATTTGAATACTGGCTCTGCCACTAGTCAACCGTGTGAACTTGAGCCTTTTTCGTAACCTCTCAGGGCCTCAATTTCCACATCTGTGAAATGGGACAATAAAATCTAGCTCTGGGATTACTGTCAGAAGCATGGGAGACCCTGGGTATGAGTACTTTCTAAGCTGCCATACAAGTTCAATGAGATGATTCAAAACCTCTTCTGCCCACAGTAGCTGGGATTTGCCCCCTCGCTGAGCTGGGGTTCCCAGGGCACTGCACTGTCCCTGTCCTTAGCAGGGGGCCTGGCTCTGAGCCAGCCTCCACCATCAGTCTGAGAACATCTGGAGGACAGGGAGTATGACTCCTCCCCCTGGAGCCCCAGGGCCTGGCTCCCAGGCAGCACGGCGCATGGTTAAGAGGCAGCCTTTGAGGCAGGTGAGCCAGGTGACCCTCCTGACCCGGACACTTGTCCTCTGTGGGGTGATCTTCACCAGGAGCTGAGCCTCTCTGAGCTTCGGCTTCCTCACCTGTACCAGGATATATCCACCATTTAGTGCCCAGGAGTGCTGAAAAGCACGCTTGCGCAAATCCAAAGCCCCCGCCCCTCCCAACCCCACCCCCACCCTCTGCTGGTCCTCAGGACGTTCCAGCTCCTTCTTGGGGCTTGCCCCCCTCTCCCAAGCATCTTCCCAGCCTGGAAAAGTGGCCCCACCCCACGTCAGCCCGAAGCCCACGTCCCACCAACAGCTGCTCTCGCATCCCAAGCACTCTGCTCTTCCCCCCCAGAACATCTGGAACATTCTGCCAAAATTGCCGCCAGGGGACTCAGCAGCCTCCCTCCCCCACTTCCTGGTCCTGGGAAAGTGTGTGCTGAGTTCCTTTGCCTCCCTGGAAATCTCTCCTGCTGAAGATGCCTCTCCCCCAAGGACGGACATTCCAGCTGCGGCGGGACCGGCTCATTAGCAGCTGCAGCCCTCCCGTCCACCCCTGGCCTCTCCCCTCTGCTCTTCCCCTCTTGTCCACACACCCCACTCCCACTCCTCATTCCCAACCCTTCTCCTTCTCTCTCTTCCTTCACTCTGTCACCTCATTTGTCCCCTTAGAATCCACACCAATACCTCTCACTTTGCATCTGGGGAAACTGAGGCTCAGGGCAAGGCTTAATTGTAGCACCTGCCTCAAAAGATCGAGGTGCAGGTTAAATGAACCTGAAGGGCCCACTTCAACACCTAGCACCTGGCAGGTGCTCAAAGGCTGCCTCTTCTCTTCCTGTTACTCCCTCTTCCTCTGGTTGTTTGCGTCTGTCTTTCCCCTCACTCCCTAAGGCTCTCAGCCGTCTGTTCCTTGACCCTCAGCTCTCTCTATCCACCTGCTGAGCTGCAGGGAAATCCTTCTCCCCAATCCCCAACCTTTCTCCTGCCTTCCAGTTACCCCTTTCTGGGGCTCTCTCCCCTAAGCCTCCTAGGCCCACTAGGAGGGTCCCTCGGGGACTTGACACCCAGCTCCCCAGCTTAGGCAGGGAGCAGTGGGCACTGGGTGATGGGGTAGGGAGTAGAGGGCAGTGGGCAGTGGGTGGCAGGCAGAGAGGAGCGGCAGGGGTTAGTGGGCAAAGAAGCATGCACTGGGGAGCCGGCAGCCAGCGCTCCCTGCCCCCCACCCCCAGGGCCCCATCAGCAGCCAGCCTGTCAGCTGGCCTCGGTGCCTCCCGTGTGATAACGGCCCTTTAATTAGGATATTATAGGAAGTGGGGCCCGTGGCAGCTTCTTACTAAAAGTGCCAGCAGCAATTCCGGAGTGGCTCGGAGATGGACGGATCCTGTATTACACCCTGTGCCGCCATCTCCCCGCCACGGAGCTCGCCTCCAAATGAGATTTCTTTCTCCCTGAAGAAAACAATTTGGTGTCGCTCTCTTTTCTTTTTTTATAAACCCTTCCTGATTTTCAGGACTGAAAACACTTACTGGGGCGGTTCATTGTTTTCAGATTCAATTGGGCCCAGGGAGATGGGGGGTAGAGTGGGGGGATGGCCCTTACCAGCCGTGCCCCAGGCTCCAGGGACCCAGCAGGACTTTCCTAGCCTGACAGCTCAGCTCTGGGACAACCCGCAGTCTCGATGGTGATGATGAGGACAATAGCTAGCATCTGTTGAGCATGCACATATTATTAACTCATTTATTATTAACTACATACTTGGTCTTCACACAAGTCTATTAAATAGATTTACTAATGTCCCCATTATAAAGATGAGGAAACTGAGGCCCAGAGAGGTTAGTAACATTCTGAAGGCCACACAGCTGGTGAGTCTTGGATCGTCCATCCACTACTCTCCACTCCTGGGGTTCCCAGAAGGAGGTCATGCTTTCTGAGGAAAGATGAGACCATGGACCTCAGTTTCCTCACCTTTAAAATGGGAATAATAACATCTTCCCTGCTTACTACACAAGGGCTGTTGTGTGAATTCCCCGGAGAGGAAAGGACAGGAAACTGCTCCGTAACTGCAAAGCTCTCACCTGGCAGTTCCCAGGCCAGGGGCTCTGGTTCCTGGAGTGTGTGAGGACGGAGGTGAAGGGGACGGGGGGTAGGAGGTGGAGAGATGGGGGAATTCTGCAAGGGCCCTGACCCCCAAACGCCCACCAGCAGTGTCTGGACAACCACATCCAGCACCTTGATAAGCTGCTCTCCCCCCACCCCACCCCCAAGGTTTATAGATGCAATTGGGACAAATAAATACAAATTCCTTTCAAACTACAGCTGAATTCCTAGGAGCTTTGAGTCACTAGCTATTTTCTCAAGCACGGCCACTGTCACAGTGGGGGAGTCAAGGGCAGGAAAGCATGTGCTGTTTAAATAGGTCTAGGTCCTGCGAGGGTTGAACCTGCTGCCCCTCCAAGCCCAAGGCCCTCTGTACAGGGGCTTTATGGCCCAGGTTATGCTTCCAACCCTGTGAGGGGCAGATGGGCTCGTTGTCAATTCACTTAAGGACGAAATGCACCATCAGGCTGAGTGGGGGGAAGCGCCAAGCCCACCCAGAGCCATCAGATGGGTATAGCAGAGGCAGGGGTCTGAGACCACCCTCTCTCTAGAATGCTCTTTATTCATCCTTGTCACCTGGCCAGCTTCTGTTCACCTTTTAAGACCAGCGGAATGTAATTGAGGTGTCCTATGCCATGTCCTCCCAGGCCCCCTGATCTCAGCTCTTCTGTGCACATGCCAGATCCTGCCTCAGAGGCTCCGTGGTGCCCCTCCACTGTCCTGCCTCAGTGCTCCTGCCAAGGCCACTCAGCTCAAGCACAGGTGCAGCAGGAAATGGAGGGGAGTGGGAGGAGCAGGATCGATGCTGCCAGGGGCAGTCCTCAACCAGAGAGACAGGAGTCTCTAGAACATTGTCCCAGCCTCCCTCCCCGTGGAGGGGAACTCTGAGGTGTGTTCCACATGGTTCCTCAAAGGGCCCCAGCAAGAATGAACCCCAGTTGCCCAAGGCAGGACCAGCTCATCAGCACATCCTCAAATTGGATTTCTCTCCTTCTCTATCCCACTCTCCCACCTCCTGCTTCCCAGGATCTCCTCCCAAAGAAACAACCTCACCCAAGTCCTTATCTAAGGCTCTGTTTTTAGGGATTCCACACTGAGATGGGCCACAACTTGGATGTTCCCTCCTCGGTGACATTTTCTCGAGCACACCCTGACCTGCCATCACTGGCCATGTGACTGAGGCAGGTTAGCATCAGCTCTCCGTACCTCGGTTTCCCCGCTTGTAAAAAGGAGACAAGGGTGTGCAGGGATTGAAGGTGTGAGTACACATCAAGTGCTTCTGAAAGTGCCTGGCCCATAGCGAGTGCTCAGTAAACACTGGCCCTCACTCACGGTGTCCACAGTGGGATTGCTAGTCTCTTCTCCCCAACCCTGCAGCACTTTGTACAGGCAAGTCAGGAGGCAGAGGGTCTGGGAGCAAATCCTAACAATAAAGCTTTTAGAGGGCTCCAGGCAGGGGGAGCAGCACGTGCAAAGGCTCTGAGGCAGGAAAGAGCTCCGAGGGTTTGGAGAGGTGGAAGGAGGCCAGGGCGGCGGGAGGGCAGTGAGGCAGGGAGGAAGGTACCAGCAGCTCATGGAGGACTTGTAGGCCTGGATAGAAGAGCAGACTGTATTCTAAGGTGAAAGGAAGCCACAGCAGGGATTTAAGCCAAAAAACAGCATGGCCTGATTCGTGTTTTTAAAAGCTACCCTGGCTGCAGTATGGGGAATACATCATAGGGAGTGAAAAATAGAAGTGAGGAGACCATCAAGGAGGCTAGAGCAGTAAATGAAAACTCAGAGGACTGGGCAGATTCAAGACAAATGTAGGAGGTGAGATCACCAGGGCTTGGTGGTGAACTAAACCTAGGGGTTAGGGGAGGAAGGAATCCCGCTTGCCGGTGGGTGGGGGCTTGGGCCGCTGGGTGAGTGGGGCGCCGAGGGCAAGCCTGGGGGGGGAGAGCTGGTGGTGTGGGTGACCCTGGGCACTGATTCGGATGGGGTTGGTCTGCAGTGCTCTCCGAGGTTTCCAAGTGCCGGGGTTTGTAGGCAGGTGGCTCTAAGGGTCTGGAACTCCCAGGCCCCATGCTCCAAAAAGCTCTGTGCTTGGTTTAATCCTCTGCTGTTGCCCATCTTGAAATTCTTAATAATTTTTTAACAAGGGACCCCACATTTTCATTTTGCACTGAGCCTTGCAAATTATGGAGTCTGTCCTGTGAGGGAGAGAAAGGTCAGAACTGGTGACACGAATGGGGGTGCCACCCACACAAAGATGGTATTTAAACCCTGGGCCTGAGTGAGGTTACCTAGGGAGAGTTTTCACCATCCCCATTTTACAGATGAGGAGCCTGAGGCTCTGTATGCTAAGAGGCTTTTCCCAAGGTTACACAGCTTGGGATTGGCAGTGCCAGCACCCAAACCAGGCTACCTGTTCCAAACTCCCCCACAATCCAGCAGGGTGACAGGGGGATTCGGATGAGGGATGGGTGAGGCCATCTGATCAGAGGGCTGCTCCTGCCAGCCCAGCCCCAAGCCTTTGGAGGAGGGGTGGAGAGAGAGGCCCCTGCCTACTGCAGATAATCCCGAAGGCAGCAGGAACGTGATGCCAGGCAAGTAGTAGGCAGGAAAAGAGAGACCTCCAGCCTGGAAGTGGAAGGAAGAGGCCGGAGGTGGGCCCCATACCCTGCATGAGCTCCACACCCACTGGGCAGGAAAAGGAGGGAGATGTTTGGGGTAGAGCTGGCCTCACTCACCACCACCCTCACCCCCCTCCCCACTTTGCCAAGACCCCTATCCCACAAGGACCTTCATTCTGCCAGCCCATGAGCAAATCGACATTTAGTGACATTTCGTGTTCCAACTCCCATTCTATGGCCGCTCACACTCCCACTTCTGGCACCCTGAGCCAGAGAACTGAGCCTCTCCCTGCTTCCTGCACACACCTGCTCGCCAGGTGCTTTTACAAGCTGTTCCCTCCACCTGGCATTGCCTCCCCTTTAGATCCTGCTGTGTATCCTTCAAGAACTGATGATTCAAAAGCCACTTCCTCCCTTTAAAGAAGAGAAAACTTGGAGGGAGAGGGGGAGGTGGCAGTGCCTAAGAACTCGTTTTCTTTCCTTCTATCCCCTCTCACTGCCCTACTTTCCACTTCCTGGTGTTACTTCCCAAAGAAAGAACCTCACCCCAGCTTCAATAGGTGGCCATGGGCCAGCACTTCTCCACCCTGGGTCCCAGCTGCCTTGTCTTGCAACCAATGGGGCTGGTCAACTCTAAGCCTCCTCCTTGGATTTGGTAAAAATGGTGCAGCCTCATCGAGCAGAAACAGACCCTTGGAGGGCTGGCAACCATGATCTTGTTCCCATCTGAAGAGTGAGATTAACTTCAAGACCCTCAAAGAGGCAGACAGACAACTGGTCATGGTGGGAAGAGCCCTGGGCTCCAGTCTTGGCTCTGCCCTTGACTTGCTGTGTGACCTCAGACAGGTCTCTCACCCTCTCTGGGTCTCAGTGTTCTGGCTACAACATGAAGGCCCTCAATGGTTCTTCCTGGTCTAAACTTCTAAGATTTGGGCTTCTAACTCCAACCCCTACCTCTCTGGGATGTGGGGTGAGAGGCTGAAGGAGGTCATGGGAGCAAGACGTGGAAATCTCGGGTGAGGGGTAGAGTCCATGTCCCCTGTAGACCCTGACCCACCACATCCAAACGGCAACATAAACCAGTCCCAAACCAGGGCTGCAGGATTCGGGGAGCAGAATCCGCATCTCGGACCTCAACACAGTAGCTGATTCCCAGCAGCCAGACAGAGCATGGGTTCATTATCTTTCTGGATATGAAGCAACAGTGACATGGGCTTTGAAATCTAAATGAAAGAAGCATACCCCCCCCCACCTCACCTTGGTGCCGGGATTTGTCGCTTTCATTTAATAGGTTAATTACTTAGACGGGTAGGTGTTGGAGAGACTTCCTTCTCAGCACAAGGCAATCACAGGGTGGCCGGGCTTCCCCGGGGGAACCTCAGGTTGAGCGCAGTGGGGGTGGCGCCAGGCCAGCTTTAATTATCCAGGGTATGCACCAATATCTCCATGATGCTTTCTGGGAGCAAAGTGCTTCGATAGGCCTGTGGAAACACAGACCACTGTGTGCGCAGCAGACCGAATTTATAGCAAGCAAACTACGCTCTGCCTCTCATACTGCCATTAGTACTCCCTATGTTGTTGTTTATGGATGGGCTTGTTTCCTATGATGGACAGAGAATTCCTGGAGGGTGAGGCTGTGACAATGCTGGGGTCCTCCTCCCATTCATTCATTCAACAAATATTTACTGAGCACCTACTATATGTGCTGTTCTTGGCACTGAATATAGAGCACTAAACAAAACAGATAAAAATCTCAGCCCTTCTGGAGCTTGCATTCCAGCAGGGACAGACAGACAATATACAAAAGAAATATGTTGCTTATTGAATTTGTTATCTATTGCTGCATACCAAATTACCATAAACACACTGGCTTAAAACAACCCTTACTTATCATCTTGCGATTTCTATGGACCAGGAGCCCTGGCCCAGCTTAGCTGAGCCCTCTGCTCAGAGTCACCCACTTCAAGGTGTTGGCCAGGCTGAACCCCCTTTTGGAGCTCAGGGTCCTCTTTCAAGTTCATAAGTTGTTGGCAGATTTGGTTCATCGGTGGCTGTGAGTGACGGTCGCTTTCAGCTTCTACATGTCTCTCTCAGGTCCTCACCATGTGGTCCCCTCCATCTTCAAAGCCAGCAATGGAGAAGTTCCCGTGCATTGAAAACCCCTCGAGTTCAGAATCTGTCTTGCCAGGAGAAGAAGCAGCCCTTTTAAGCCAAATCACGTTAGGCCCATGGAAGATAATCTTTTTTTTTTAAGTCAACTGATTTGGGACCTTAATTACATCTGTAAAATCCCTTCAAAGCAGTACCTGGATTGGTGTTTGATTGAATAACTGGTAGAAGGTGTAAGTACACCAGGGGGCTGGAAGCTTGCGGGCCATCTTGAATTTGGCCTAACACACTTAGATAGTGTGCTAGAAGGCAAAAGGTGATATGAAGCAAAATTAAGCAAGAAAGAGAGGTACAGAGTGATGGGGGTTGCAGTACTTGGTAGGTGGTCAGGGAAGGCACCACTGAGCAGTGGCATTTGAGCAAAGACTTAAAAGATGAGGAGTTAGCCATGTGGCTCTCTGGGGACATGGGCACTAGACTGGGAGAACAGTAAGTGCAAAGGCCCTGAGGCAGCCTGTTGGAGGAACTAGTAAGGAGATCACAAACCAGAAGTCACAGGGATGCGGTCAGATGATGTCGGGCCTCGAAGGCGTTAGTGGGGACACTGGCTTTTGGCTGAGTGAAATGAGGGCATCATTGTAGGATTTTGAGCAAAAGAGAGACATAATCTGACTTACATTTTAAAAAAATCTCTTGGATTGTGAGGAGGAGAATACATTTCAGGGGTCACGGGCAGAGCAGGGAGAACAATTCAGAGGCTTTGCAATAAACCACGGGAAGGATGATGGTGCCTCAGACCAGGGTGGTAGTAGTGGGGGTGGGGAGAGGTGGTCAGAGCCTGGATGTGTTTTAATAGCAGAACTGCCAGGATTTCTTGCCAAATTAGAGATGCACTGTGACAGGAAGACAGGAGTCAAGCATGATCTGGCCCACACACACCCTCGAGAAGCATCTCTGGACAGCTGTACGAATAGCAGCGGGTAACTTCTAGATTGCCTTTTCACATTATAAGACAAAAGGCCTCCAAGGGAGGAAATTGATCCAACCTTTCAACAAAACCCCAGTGTCCTAATTAAATTCTCCTATTCACAGGCACCAAAGTGAGAGGATCACTCTGACAGTAGGAGTGCTTGGAGGTCCAGAATTGAGGCTCCTAACCCCAGCTCTGCACCTCTCAACCCACAAACACTGCTGTAGGAAAGAATACACCAAAACACGGAATCCGTCACTCCCTTCCTCAAAAGTGGTTTCCAGTGATCATTACTTCTGCAAGATGTGACCATGTGGCCTCAATTCTAAGACACAGACAACTGTAAAAGGCCCTATTGATTAGATAACCAGCTCTCAGGGAGTTTAAAGAAACACTATAGTACATGAGCATATCAATTATAAGATGATGCCTTATTTCAAAAGCATGGAAATATCCATCTTAGAATTATGGCTGTTTTGAGAAAAAAAAGTCTCATGGTCAAGTACATTTGATAAACGATTAAACCAAGTCTATCACTGCAGGACTTGTCAGAGCCTTAGAAAGGTCATGCACCCTGTGCCTCTCCCAAAGGGGCTCAGAGGATCCATCTGTTTTAAAGCCTCCTTAACCTCCGATCCATTTGGTTTTTCTTTTGGCAGGGCATCTTACAAGATTGGTGTCTCCCAGAAAACGCTTGGGAAATTGCTGGCTTACAGCATGAGTATCAAATGTCTTAGCCAGGCATCCAAGGTCCCCCTGATCTGAATCAGGCAGGCCCTTTAACTTTTTCTGTTCCAGGCTCCACTCTAGGGTTCTTGCACTTGATGAATTTCACACTGCCCATCTGGGTCCTAGGATTTTGCTTCCATTATAATTTCAGGTTAAGATTGCCCAACACAACCCAATCCTCACTGACTCTTCACTGTATCAGTCAAAAAATATTTATTGACCCTTTAGAATGTGCCAGGAACTCTTCCAGGCTCACATGATAGCGTGGTGAACGAGACAGACATGTCCCAGTTCTCATGGAGTGTATAATGCAGTGGGAGAGACAAACATTCATACACACACCATGCAAATTGTGTTAAGTGTTATGAAGAAAAAAAGCAGGGTGCTATGAGAGAGGAACAGAGGATGAATTGCATTTAGAGCAGGCTTCATTGAGCTGAGATCTGGAGGATGAGTAGGAAGCCATCAGCTGGAGAGCTAGGAAAAGAGAGTTCCAGGGAGAGGTAACAGTGCATAGGAAGGCTCTGAGCTGGAAAAGAGCAGGCGTGTTTGCAAAACTGAAGGGAGGCCAGTGTGGCTGGATTGTTGTGAGTGACGCTTAGAAAGAGGCTGGGCCCAGATCATGCTGAGGCCTGTGGGCCATGTTAAGGATTTGGAGAATTTATCCTTAAGGCAATGAGCAGTTTCTAAAGAGTTTTTACAGTCTGTGATATGTAAAATACTAAAGGGAGAGCAGGAGAGAATGTGGGGAGACTCTAAGAGGCTACACTATTCTTTGATTGCAAATGTCAGAAAAGTCAACCCAACTGGTTCAAGTGAAAACAGGATTTATTGACTTGGGTAGCTGAAGGTCCAAGGATAGGGAAGGGATTCAGGCAAGTTTTGATCAGGGTTCAAATAATGGTGCCACAACCCAGTTCCTTTCCCTTATTCTCTAATCTCTCCTTTCTTCTGGTGTTTCCATTTCTCCCCAGGATCACAATGCTCAGGAGCAAAATGGCTTCTATAGCTCCAATCCCACATCTAGCTCTTATCCAGACACAGCCAGGAGAGAGTTGGGTCTGCTTTCCTAACAACGCAATCCAGTTCTGGAACTGAGTCTCATTGTCTCTGGTTGGCCGGACCTCAGTCATGTGCCCATCCCTGAACCAATTACTGTGACCAGAGGAATGGAAGGAGCTATTGGACTGGCCTGGGTCACATACTCTGCTCCTGGAGCCAGGGATAGAGTCACCTTCCTTGGAACCATGTGACTTTAAAAGGGGAAGAGGTGCATCCTCCAGATGCCAATTGGGGGCTATAATGGGAAACATGGTGAGAGGAGGCTGGATGGCCCTAAACAGCCATGGTCAACTAGAGAAGATACAGCAGAGTCCAAGTGAGAGCTGATGGTGGCCTGGGCCAGATCAGTGGCAGTGGATGTGGACAGAAGGGGACAGATGTGACATATGTTTTGGTGGTGGGACCAACAGGACTTGGTGGGCATCTGGATGTTGGTGATGAATCTCTCAGTTTCTGGCTTCAACAATTGGGAAGATGGTAGAGCCACTTAATGAAGATGAAGAAGATCATTGAGGGGACATCAGTTAAAATCTTTTGGTCCTTCAAGGCCTTGCTCATACGTCATGTCCTCTTTGGGGCCTCCTCGATTCTCCCCTGGCAGAATTCATTCCTTGTTCCCCTACATTGCTTCCCCTCACAACCCATTTTGCATTCTTTCCTTGTGCCCAACGTAATGGCCCATTGCTTCCACAGCTTGTCTCCCCCACCAGATGTGTGAGCTATGTGGGGACAAGGGTGGTGCCTTCTCAATCGCAATTCCCTCTGCAGGCCGAGTACATAGTAGGTGCTAAGTAAATAGCTTTTGAACTAAATCAGAAAGTAGTCCTCAAAATGGGGGGGACCCACCCAGACCCCCACTGAGGTCTCAAATTTTGAAAACTTCTCAGAAACACACTCCCAATTACTTTGTGTGATCCAAAACAGGTTTACTGGACATCTGCTTTTTCATCCTGGGCCACGCCTTCCCAGACATATGCCTTCCCATGTCTACATATAATAAAGACCTATTAGGAACCTCTGCAATACTGTTTTGCTGGCTTCTCTGCTCTATCAGGCTGTGCAGTTGTTTAAAGGAAGACACCATGGCCTGCTATAAAATCTGTATTGTATTTTCAAACTATAAAACAGTGATAGAATTTGGTGAGCCTCCTAATGTCTACAAGAGTGGAAATCACTCTAACCTTCCAATAAAACACCAACACCCTGATTAAATTCTCCCAGGCAGAGTTCTCGGCACTCAGGCCTCCCCACTCAGAGCAGCACTTTCCTTGGTTGGGGCCGGGAGGCCTGGAGGCCACCACGTTAGGGCACAGACCCAGAGGACCCTGGAGAGGTGAAAAGTCCAGGCGTGCCCACCCACCCTGGGTCTGGTTTTATCTCCACGGGGCCTGCAGGAATGTCACCGGGGTCCACCCCAGCCTTCCCGATGGGTATAAGGCTTACTCTGGGTTTGCTTTTTGTTTTGTTTGGTCAACTGCTCCTGTCCTAGAGTTTAGAAAGGGAGGGCTGCAGCGGGATGTAGGAGAGGACTTCACAAGGAATCCAGCTGAGGGGGAAAGGGACCACAGCCCTTCCCCTTCAAAGAATGGCAAATGTCAGAATGAGCTTCAAGTGAGATTTTTCAGAAAATGGAAAATGTCAGAGCGAAAACAGCAACGTGGCCAGTCTCACCTCCTCTCTCTGTTTTGTGGAGCCTGTGCCCAAATGGGTGATGATGGGAGAAAGAGGAGTTTGAGCCCTCGAAGTAGGCAGACACATGGGCTCCCTTCTGAGGTTCTGGGCAGGGGGGCCCAGAGAGGAGGAATGGGTGGGACTGGGAAAGACGGGAGGAAGGCAGAGTGGTGGGATGGCAAGAATTCCTGGCAGGATGATTGTCAGCACTGGTTAAAGGGAGGTCCCAAAATAAGGGCTACAGGGAAATGTTCCCCCACCACCACCACCAAGGTAGCAGATTGGATCACCCAACAAACAATGGCAGCAGGGTACAGTTAATGGCCTGGGGGCTGGGGTGAGCAGAAAATGTAGTTCAGTAACAATGAACATAAAGCATCTTAGGGTTTTTATTCAACACTAAGTGTAAATTGAGTCCACAGGATTGTGCAGTCCCTTAAAAGCCCATGTGAGCTTAGGTTGCATTAACAGAAGTATGGGTCCAAAGGAGGGAGGGGATTATCTCTGCTGCCATTGGAGCACACCTAGCAGAGCACGTCCAGGTTTGACCCTGCACATCACAGAGCTATAATCCCAAGACCACATCCCAAATTGCAAAAGAGAAACCTGGCTATCCATAGCCTGTCAGTCAAAGACAGACACACACGAAGACATGCACACACACACACTCAGACGGGTTCCTGAAGAATGCTCTAACTGTCCTTTCTCTAACTTAACCCCATTCCCTCCTCTCCACCTCTTCTTCTAGGAAGCTCACATCTGGTTCCACTGCTGGCTGGTGGGTGGGGAGGCTCCAGGTCCTGGAGGGAGGAAAGCAGGAGGAGAGAAGTGGAAGATTTCTTCCATGAGGTCTGGCCTCAGAGAGAATCTGTTAAAAGCAGTAGCTATTTCTACTGATAAAGGTGGCTTTCTGCCAGTATTCCCTGACCATCACCTTGTTGAAAGGGTATCTACCTCCTTCTCTTGCCTCAGTTTTGTTCTAGTTCCAGCTGCCAGGAAGGGCAAGGAGGTCAGGAAGAAGACCCAATCTGCCCCAGCCTGGAGCTCTCCAGATGGGAGAGACTGGCCGGCAACCCCCTGTCAAATGGAGATGAGGCTGGCCCTGTCCAGAAACCCACTGATGACTGGGGAGGGAGGATGTGGTCAGTCTACGCAGCAGCAGCAGCAGGGCTGCCAGGATGGCCTCACAAAACGATACTAAACTCCATGGTGAGAGAGACAGAGAATGAGGGTAAGTCAACAGATGGAAGATTTTTATAAGAGTCTGAGCTATTCCAAGAAGGGGCTACCCTGGAAATAATCCCTGCCACAGGAGGCACTCAAGGGACAGAAATGGATAACCAGTTGGTGGGGTCCAAAGTGGGCAGGAAGGGCTGGACTTGACTTTGTCTCACTGCCAAATAGATTTGAAGGTCAGTTAATCAAGATATTAGTTCATTGCGTGACCTTGGGCAAGTTACCCTGTTCTGTCTGAACCTGCTCCCCAAGTAGCACTAGGTGACTTGGGGAGGGTCTCTTCACTTCCCTGTGCCTCAGCTTTCGTGAGAAAGCAAAGTGGAGATGATAACAGTGCCCATGTCATAGGGGGGTAGGAAGTTAAATGAGGAGACACATGGAAAGTGCTGAGGACACTGTGGCACACAGCACCTGCTTGATAGGTATGAGCTAGAATTATTCTCATATTCATAGGCAATCTGCCTCCCTCACAGGGATAACGCCACACCTGAAGCTTCATGGAGGCCCTGCTTCACCAAGGGGGGAAACCAAGGCTCAGGGATATGGCATGACTCCAACCTTCTCCTTGCCACTCCCAGAGTCACAAACCACTGCTGGAGCCCCCAGGGACCCGAAGCAAACTAGCTGGGGATCTCAGGGTGGGCAGACCACCTCCAGGGAGTCTGCCAGGGTCTGTGGGGTTATTGGCAGGAGTAACAGTCTGTGGCAGGGGGCATGACAGGGGGCTCTTCATAGACCTCTGGGACCCCCAGCCTTACCCAGAAGCTCTACTGACTTTGCCGAGGCCAAGGCTCAGGGACTGTCAAGGCCTTGGGAATTGCATCTACCTCAGGGTCCTGCCAACTCTCCTCAGCTAACCCCAGCCTCTGGTCAAACTGAACTACCTGGTGCCTTTCCTGTATGCCCCCACAGTTTCCTTCTCTCAGGACTTTACTGAAGCTGGTTGCCTCACCTAGAATGTCTCCCCATCTGGCTGGCCCAGCCATACTGAGCTGTGCGACCTCAGACAAGGACCTTAACCCCTCTGGGCTTCTATTTCCTCCTCTGTAACATGGGAGAGTTGGACTGGTTGACCTCTAAGATCCTTTCCAGGGTCTAATCGAAATGCCATCTCCTCCAGGAAGCCTATGCCCACTGCCCAGATGGAAACGGTCACCCCATCCTCTGAAACTACCAGGGCTCTATGGGAGCCTTCCTATGATACAGCTCACTGCCCACCTCAGCTTCCAGTCACACAGGTTCACATCTGCTCTCCCTTTCCAGACATTAGCTTCCTGAGGGTGGGTTCCGTGTTGAATTCACTTCTGTTTCCCTTCAGCGGGTGGTGGATGGAAAGGTAGATGGACTGACAGACAAGCAGAAATAAGCAACCCCCAAGGAACTTCTGTGTCTTAAACATACCCCCGGAGCCCAGAAGACACTTTTACCTCTGAGGAATGACGTGCTGGTGGTCGAATGACAGCATCCTTGCATTAGGGGATGCAACGCTGGGGCAGAGGGGAAGGAGAGGTTCCAAAGGCAAACTTCCTCAGGAGCCTCCTCAGCCTCTGCGCATTTCCCAAGGACCCTGGAGACACCCTCTGTACCAGATTGTATATATTATGTCCCCCAGAAAAAGCCATGTTCTTTGATGCAATCTTGAGGGGGCAGATGTGATAGTGTTGATTAAATTGGAACCTTTGGATTAGGTTGTTTCCATGGAGATATGACCCACCCAGCTGTGGGTGATAACTCTGATTAGATAATTTCCATGGAGGTGTGGCCCCGCCCATTCAGCATGGGCCTTGATTAGTTTACTAGAGCCCTATATGAGCTCAGATAGAAGGAGCTTGCCGCTGCAACTTGCAGAGACATTTTGAAGACAGCAATTGAAAGCAGAGTTTTGCTGATGCGTTGGAGGTACTAGCCCAGAGTTTGCCCCTGGAGGCTGATACAGAGACATTTTGGAGAACGCCATTTTGAAACACAACCTGGGAGCAAGCAGACGCCAGCCACGTGCCTTCCCAGCTAACAGAGGTTTCCTGGATGCCAATGGCCTTTCTTCAGTGAAGGTGCCCTTTGTTGATGCTTTACCTTGGACAATTTATGGCCTTAAGACTGTAACTTTATAACCAAATAAACCCCCTTTTATAAAAGCCAATCCATCCCTGGTGTTTTGCAAATGGCAGCATTAGCAAACCGGAATACCCTCCTAGGTCCATCCTTCTATTGCCACACCTCACTCAGCGTCTTCTCAGGGTCCTCCACCAGCTCCTCCACCAGTTCACCCCCAGCAAGGCATTTCTGCCTCCGACACCATTTATAAGAGGGAACAGAGTGACCTGGCTGCAGTCACACAGCTCAGGTCTGCTAGGGACCCCACCAGAGCTCCATTCCAGGGCTCTCTCCCCTGCAAATCACCACCTCTCCAGGACCTCCAGAGCAGCCAGATTCTCGTCTCACCAGAGTCCATCTGTTGACGTAGAGGTGATGGTGTCTGAGCCAGACAAGGGCAAGGTAAGCAGTCCCTCGCCCCTGACCTTCACCAAAGCCCCCTGCCCCTCCTACCCCTCCCCCAGATTTCGACCTGGGGCCCCAGAGGGAGAGGTTTGCTGGTGACTTTGCTGTTTCAGTTCTCCCCTGCCCTGCGTCTGCCACGTGACTTCCACAAGCAAAACCACTAAATCACTTTTATAGGATTCATGGTTCTTTCTACCCGGCAAGTTTCCTGCCAATACGGATTGTCTTCCAGGATCTGGGGAAGGCAGGTGGTTTGAACAGCTGTTCATTAGAGGAAGATTAATGGGGATACTGATCCCATTAATGTGTTATTGACCCTTCCCTTAGTATCACCGGCCAAACAGCTCAACCTCTGGCTCCAGGCAGGTTTGCTCGGAGTGCAGGTCCCATCTATGGGGAGAGCAAGCTTGGTCGGCTCAGCCACACCCACACCACCTGGGGGTCTTGGGCAATCGAGTCACAGATGAGCCCTTCTCCCAGGCTCCCAATCCCCCCACCTCTGGCTCCACAGGCCAACAATGTAACTGCTGACATTTATTAAGTGCTTCCTCAGTGCCAGGTACTGCGCCAACCAGCCCTTTACAGGCACGATTTCATGTCATCCCTATTAGCCCCATTTTACAGAGAGGAAAACTGAGGTTGAGAGAAGTTACATAACCCACACAAGGTCGTACAGGAGGTTGCTGAGCCAGTACTCGAGCCCAACCACCAGTCATCACAATAGCAAACAGCAGTGGTTTGGAGCTGTATGTACCCCGGGAAAACAGGTTCTTAAACCTAATCCATTCCTGTGGGGTGAACCCACTGTAAGCAGGACCTTTTGATAAGGTTACTTCAGTTAAGGAGTGACTCACCTCAACCAGGATGTGTCCTAATCCTATTACTGGGGTCCTTTATCTGAAGCTCAGAGAGGGATGGCCATGGCCAAGGCACAGAGCTGGAGCATCCCTGACCCCAAAACCCAAGTTCCTAAGACAATGCTGAAACCCATCCTCTCCCAGGTCTCTGCTCCTCCAGACCCCATACTAATTTTACAAGGTCGACATCCCACCACCTCTGACGTAAGTTCTTTATTGCCACCAGCTGCCACCTCGCCCCCCGCTGAGCAGAGCCGGGCTGCACAGCCAGCCTGCTCCATATAATTTGGTGCCAATTAAGAATGAGTGGGAATCGTCAGTGCATTTAATTCCCAACCTAGAAACAGGCTCTGGGAAGTCAAACTTCAACTATCTGGGTTGCCTTGTCCAAAGTGGACCCAGCTGCCCCTTTGTCCTCACCACTGAGCCCCTGACTCACCATCCGCTTCCAGAGCCCCTCCCAGGGATCCATGGGATCCTGATGGGAATGAGACATGGCCCCTGCCCTTGAGGTGCTCCCAGAAACAGGCCTGGAAACTAAGCAACGGGGTAGCGGCCAAAGCCCATGTCGTCAGGCCTCAGTTTCCCCATCTGTAAAATGAGGATAAGAATAGTGAAGGCCTCATGTGGTAACAGCCCCATGCGAGGGGTCATTTCTTCGTTTATTCCACAAACTCTTTTGATCACCTCTTGGTGCCAGCCATGACTCTGGACACTGAGGATACAGCAAGGAGGGAAAACAAGTCCCTGCTCTCATGGAGCATCCATGCTGGTGGGAGAGATAGAAAATAGACAATAACAGTTAAAAATATGGACCTGGCATCATGGGATGGAGAACATCTTCTTGACCAAAAAGGGGATGTGAAATGAAAATGAAATAAGTTTCAGTGGCTGAGAGATTCCAAAAGGAGCCGAGAGGTCACTCCGGTGGGCACTCTTACGCAAAATATAAAAAAAAAAAAAAAAAAAAAAAAGAAAAACAAAATATGATTTCCAGTACTGATAGCCACTATGAAAATAAAGCAGTGTAATGAGATGGAGAGGGGTTAGGGGTGAGTGGTTAAACAGTAGTTATTCTTTTCATTACGCTCATATTATTTGCTTATCTGGATCCTGAAAGCCAAGTGGGAGTTTATGAGTCAGATGAGCACCTGGGGAGAGAATTCCAGGTGGCAGAAACTGCGCGTGCAAAGGCAGGGAGGCAGGAAGGGGCACGCTGAGGGGCCGGAGTGGGCATAGGGTACACAGGACCCTGCCCAGGCTGGAGAGCTGGAGATTCTGGCCACGAATGCAAAGCTCAGGAACCTAAGCCTTATCCTGCGGGCCTCGGGAGCCATCACGGGAACTTGGTAAAAGGGAGTGAAATGACAAGATTGGCGCCTCTGAAGGCCCGTTCTGGCTGCAGCAGGGAAGGCGGGAGGAGCCCACGGAAGGCGGGGGGAGCCCATCCACAGGGACTCCCACTCAGAGGCTGTGGCTCAATCCTGCAGAGAGGCTGAGGGCCTGGACCGGGGGCGGCCGTGGGCGGGGAGAGAGGGACAGCGAGGAGAGGTGTTCGGGAGGCAGATGGGACAGGGCTCGGTGACTGATGGTCCGTGGGAGGTGAACGACAGCTCCGGGACTATGAATAATAGCGTCTCCTCTCAGACTGTGTGGGGGGCAGCCTGCTGCGCGGGCCACCCAGCCTCCCAAGGGAAAGTGGTTGGAGATGCCGTTAGGAACCCACCTGCTCCCTTGTGGCACACAGCGTCTTCCCAAGTCTCCAAAACGCCAGGGCTTCTGGGACTCCAGGCCTCGCGGACACTGTCCCCTCCGCCTAGAGTGGCCTTGTTGGACTGGCCCCTGTTCCAATAACAACTCCACTGGGAAGCCCTCCCAGACTCCCTCTGCAGAATTAGTCACTGCCTTCTCTAGGTTTCACCTGTACCTGACTGACAAGTGTGTTAGTCCTTCACCCATGGTGGGGATATGTTCCTTTCTAAAAACTACCTGATGCAGGAATCCCCTCCCTTGTTCTTATCCTAGTGCCTCGACGAGTGCCCAGCACCCAGAGGTCACTACACATTTGCTGAATGAAGGTGTGGAGGAGGGTGGGGCCACTCACCAAGACCAGGGTTTCAAGAGAGGAAGATGGTAAGTCATTCTGGGCTCCACTGGGTTTGAGGAGCCTGAAACCATCCACGCGGATGCAGAAGGCAGCTGGACATAAGGATTGGAAGCTCGGGGAGGCAATCTGCCAGATCATCTGGCCCTCCCTGCCCCTGTCCAGTCTCACCCAACTCCCAGCCCTGAGAGCCTGGAGGTCTCCTTCATGGTATTTTTCCATGAGCCGCTCTAGAGGGGGAGTAGGGAAACCGCTGGAATTTGGCACTGCCCATCTCTTCCCTTGGGTACACTCTTCAGTGGGGCCATTTGGGATTCCGTTTCCATAAATAAATGATGTTTGGGGTTAACTGCACCTTCATTTGCATGTGAAAGAACCTAGACAAACCCACCCTTCCTGCTCATCCTCACCAGAAAACTGTGAGTGGACCCATTACCAGCAGCCCACCCGCCACCACTCTTGAGAGAAAAAAGAAATGACATTTTCCCTTTACACTGAAATACTTAAAAGTCCCAAGAATAGATTTATAGGAATATTTTAACCTTTTCTTTGATCCTTGAAATGTCATTGCTCTGTGGGCTGAATCACCAAACATGACCTTTTCCAGGAACATGGGGTGGGAGAACCCCTGCTGGCTCTTTGAGAGAAGCTTCAGATCTCTCTGCAGCTTCCCCAGGACCCCACTTGTCCATGAGCCAGTGGGAGGATCAGTGAGTGGGAGAAGCAAGCAGGGGCTAGATGATGAGGGCCAAGCAGCACTCTCCTTCCCTTATCAGATAAGGATGAGCCTAGTGTGGTTTCATCACTTATTAAATCACTGTGAGGCCTTGGGTTAGACATTTCATCTCCTTAGGCCTTGGTTTCCTGTGAAATGGGGAGAGTCACAATATTTACTTCTCAGACTTGTTGCAAGGACTAAAGAGTCAATGTATATTGTATTAGTCAGGTATTGCTGAACACTGCTACAAAACAAATGACCCCAAAATGCAATGGCTTAATGACAACATGCATCTATTCCTAAATCACAGGTCTGCTGGGTGACTGAGGTTCAGTGATCTAGACTGGCTTCAGCTGGGTGGCCCTGCTTCAGGATGTGGGGTAGGTTCAGGTCCATATCATATGTGTTCATGCTGGGGCCCAAGCTGAAGGGATGTGTCCTTCCCATGGTGGATCCACTGAAGCACAGAGGGAGAAATGCAGATATGCAGTGACTCTTAAGGCCTTGACTTGGAACTGGACCATGGTCACTTCCATCCACATTCCAATGATCAAACCAAGTCACATGACCGAGCTCAACATAACAGGGTGGAGAATACCCACTGCCTCGAGGGACAGGGGAGTGAGCACTTGCTGAACAATAATCCAATCTGTCACAGCATGTAAAGCCCCTGGCACTATGCCTAGCATATGAAAGAAACTTGGAATATTAATTCCCTTTCATACCACATTACATCATTATTATATTTTATAGCCCAGGTTAATTAGTTATAATTCATTATAACAGCATGAGCCCTCTTCGCTAAGAGTCTATATCTTATTGTCCAGCATAAGTGGGCAGTGAGGCATTACACAAGAGTGAATTCTCCAGGCAATATAAATGTATATCTTTAAGCTTTTCCATTTTAATTATTTTGATGGAAATCTTTCTAGAGGGTGTGTCATACCTTCCCACCTTCTTAAACAGAGGCTCTCAAACCCCATTTAACCCATCATCTTGAGGCTTTACAGCCCTCAGTATGAGGTTCCACCTAGTTCTGCACTGATCTTTAGGACCTTTGAGAGGTTTGGCCTGTTTGTCTCTATATAGAATGACACCATGTGGGCAATTCTGCTGCTGCTGTCTTCAATAGTGGCTCTTAGACATAAATCTTTCCATGGGTCAGCTTGTGATAATCAAAAATGAAAGATCACAGATCCAGGCTAAATTCACTGCACATCCTGAGTCTTTTTGGTCTTCATTGAAATATTGTTGATGGCAGCACCAGAGAAGACATCATTTTAATGAGCTGTTGCAATGGTTCTAATCAGAGTTGAGTTTCTGAAACTTTAAACTTAACAACTTCAAAAAACTACTCACCAATTACATTTAAAAGGACAGTAATAAGAGAGAATCCTACCAAGCAGCCTGGCGTCCATGTGACTGTCAGTGAGTGGATGAAAATATAATAATGCTCTAGAACTTACTAAGCCTCCCTCCATTTGTTATTCCAAGCTCTCATCCTACTTCTTTCTATCTTTCAGCTTCTTCTTCGTGTGCTTCTTCTCTATGACTCTAGCTGTTCGTTTACCCCCTTTGATACTCACCCTGCCTCCTCCCACCTTCTCCTTCCCCTACTGGCTATAATGTGAAAGAGGGGATGATAATCATTGGTCAAGTATATTTTAAAAAGATCATTCATCTATTCAAGTGTTATTATGCTTCTTCTTAATCTTAAACCTTTGGGTTTCTAAAAACACAAGTGGCAACAAAACTCCACAAAATTAAGTTGCATCTTGCATCTGTGAACACTCTGTTTTCAGCAAATCAGTGACTCTACACTGAAAAACCACCACCAACCCCATGGGATGCCAGGTTTCTGATTGGACAGTTCTCTTGATCCCTGGTTCCTATGGAGAGCAATTGCCCTGCGGCGAACTATCCTGAGTGCTGAAATGATGTCTGGTTGCAGCTGATAGCTTGGCTTTCCATGTTCCTTGGGTTTCCATGTTCGTTGGTTTGAGTGCTCTATCCTACTGCTGGGAAAGTTTGTTTTCCTGCCATGGTGTTTTGAGCTGTCCTTGTTATGGCCAATGACAGATGCCCATCTGCTTGGCTCACCAGGATTTTTGGAAAGTGCTTAGGCCAAGAACATATCATAACAGTTATCTGTGGAAAGAACCTTCAGGCTGCGATAATTAACCCTTTCATGCTAAGTCCCAGATCAGCCCCACCAGAGGGCTAATTGCTAGTATTGAACCCACTCTCTCCAGCACTGGCTTCAAGAAAAGATACCTGGATTCTAACTTATTCTCCACCACTTATTAGTCATAGAAAATTGGCAGCTACTTTCCCCTTTCTGGACCTCAGTTTTCCCATCTGTGCAGTGAGGGGCAGGGCAATACAATCTCCAAGAGTCCAACCAGCTCTGGTATTCTAAGATTTCATGTTTGTGCAGCCCAGGATGTGATAAAGTAGAATGAAAGATAAAGAGCCCTCAGCAAGGAGTCAGGAACCCTGGTTCCCAGTTCTGCCACCATAAGCCACAGCTCCCTAGGCCTTCCCCTTAATCTCACAAGCTTCAATTTCCTTATCTGTAAAGCTGGAAGGGGACACTGTCCTTCCCCTCTTCTGGGGTCATCTTCCTCAGATAAGATGTGGAAGCACTTGATAAGGGAGGGAGAATATGTGTCACTGGAGGATGCTTCATGCTCTCAAACACCTACACCCTTTAGGAGAACATGGTTTCAGCACCACTGTCGAGCAAAGGGCACAGTCTGTTTCCCTTCTTCATGAATGGTTCCTGTGAGAGTCAGTAACCCAGGGTGATAATAGCCTCTACTGCTGACCCAACACCCCAAATGCCAGGGTTAGTCCTTCAGTAGATAATTACTGAGAATCTTTTATGGGCCAACCACAGAATCAGGGATAAACAGGGCAGATACAATCCCTGCCCTCATGGAGTTTACAATCTGGCAGAGGAGACAGACCATACCTAGAACCCAAATACAAGTACCTAAATACCTACATGATAGAAATTCATAAAGTGATGACTATTAAGAAGAAAATAAAGCAGAGTAAAAAGTGAGAGAGGGACAAGAGGGATTGGTTAGCATGTGAAGCACTTAGCAATACTAGAGGATGTCCTGTTTACTGGTGGAACACACAGGAGGGTAATTAGGAGGGGCTAGATGAAGACCGGTTGAAGAGGGTCCAGGCAAAGAAAGCAATGTTAGCAAGTGGTCAGACAAGTATAAGCTTGGTGCTAGGCCTCAGGAAGACTGCCTTGGCAGAGGGAATGAATGTGGGGAGAGAAACCCTCGGGGCCAGGGTGCTAATTAGGAGGCTATGGGAGACATGGTGATCATGGCCTGAGCCAGTGACCACAGGGATAGAGAAGAGTGAGGGGGTCAAATGTATAGAATTCAGTGATTATTTGAGTCATAAGAAGGAATGAGTAGGTTGAGGGGGAGGGTAGCATTAGGATGACGGGAATCCTAACCAAGGGCTTCTGGAACTTGAAGCTCACAATGTTTGGGCAAAGTTCTGTGAACAGTGCTCCCTGAGAAAGAATGATAGCTATCTAGATCAACCACTGACAAGAGGAAATTCTTCTACTCATGTGCGCTTAAACCAAAATCCAGGGATGAAAGAGAGGACACCTCATCTCATGTCATTCCTGACCCTCTGTCCCCCTAGTACCCGTGAACTAGAATATGGGGCCAAGTCTTGTGTCTCAGCTGCAGCTCCCAACCCCAGAGCAAAGGCACAGACTCCGGAGCAGGAATCTTAGCTGGGTGGGACAGAGGTGGGGTAGAATAGCTTCCTACTGCCACATCCATCCTGTTGTCCAGGGATGCTGGGCTGGGGTCTGTCCCCTTGGAATAAATGGTTTGGGTGCAAGAGACTGCAAATGACAGATTGCATTTTCCAAAGATGGCCACGCCAACATATATTCATGCTATCCTTATAACGTGACATTGGCGAGTCTCCATCAAGAGCTAGGTTCTACATTTCCTCTCCTTGAACTTGAGCAGTCCTCTGTAACTATCTCAACAAATAGAATGTGGCAGAAATAATGTTGGCTGACTTTCGAGGCTAGGTCATAAAAGGCAATGTGGCTTTCTCCTGGCTCCTGCCTCTGCTGAGATGCTTGCCCTTGGAACTCAGCCACCATTTTGAGAGGAAGCCCAGGCCACCTAGAGACCCCAGGCGGACATTCTGGCTGACAGCCCCAACTCAGAACCCAGCTGACAGCAAGCATCAGCCACCAGATGTGAGCGAATAAGCTTTCAGATTCCAATCCCTAAGTTTTACATCTTCCAGCTGAAGCCACAGACATCACGAAGCAGAGACAAGCCATCTCACTGTGCCCTGTCCAAATTTCTGACCCACAGGAACCGAGAGATGATGAATGATTATTATTGTTGTTTTAATCCACTAAGTTTGGGGATAATTTGTTATTCAGCAATAGATAACTATATCAGACATTTACAAAGCGGTCTTGGGCCAGGATGGAGGTTAAACTGGGACTTATCCAAAGAGGAGCTTAACCCCATGTGGTTATCATCTACCTTCAGCTTCAACATCACCACCGTCACTGTTATTTACTGAGCACTTGTTTAAACTAGGACTTTTCCAGGAAATTTTCATTCAAATCCTACAGTCTTTACACTTGTGGGGTAGGTATGCTTATCCCCATTTTACAGATGAGGAAACTGAGGTTCAGAGATGTTATGTGGCTCGCCCAAGGACATACAGCTAGCCAGTGATAGAGCTGGAGTCAGACAATTGCTATGCTGTAATGCCAGCTGCCCTTTGTTGACACTGACTGTGCCAGGCACCCTGCAAGCACTTTAGATGCATTCACTCACTCACTCGTCTCCACAGCCCTAGGACACAATACTGTGGGCTGAATTGAAGTCCTAACTCCTAGAATCTCAGCACCTGAAGCCTTACTCAGAAATAGGGTCTCTGCAGAGGGAATGAGTTAAGATGAGGGCATACTGGAGTAGAGTGGGCCCTAAATCCAAAATGACTGCTATCCTTACAAGGAGAGAGAAATTTGGACAAACAGACACAGAGGGAAGACAGCTACGTGAAGGCAGAGACCAAGATGGGAGTGATGCTGCCACAAGTCAAGAAACACCACGGATTGACAGTGACAATCAGAAGCTGGGAAGAAGCAAGGAGGCTTCTAGAGCCTTCAGAGAGAGCGTGGCCCTTCTGGCAACTTGATTGCAGACTTGCAGCCTCCAGAACTGAAAGAGAATACATTGCTGTTGATTTAAACCACCCAATTTGTAGCACTTTGTGACAGCAGCCCTAGGAAACTAATACAAGTAGGTACTATCATTAGCCCCATTTTATGGATGAAGAAACTGAGTCCAAAGAAGGTAAGTAAACTACCCAAGGTCACGCAGCTCGCCAGCTCCAGTACCAGGATCCTCACCCAGGTCTGCCTGACCCCACCCCCATGCTGGTAGCCATTACACTCTCTGGTCCCCTTTCCTTTAACAAGGCCCAGGAGTCAGAGGCAAGTGCTATCGTCCCCTTCCCTCTGGACTCTGGCCATTCCTGCCACACAGCAGGCAGCTCCAGGGTGCCAGAATGTCACCGAGGCATGCCCAGGCAGGGTGAGGAGCCTTGGACAGGTTGCCCTTGAAATGCCAGTGTCCCTACAGACAATAAATACCCTGTGCTAAGTGTTCAAGCTCTCCAGAAGCTACATCAGAGAGGCTACCCTGTCTCAGGCTGGAAAGGACTGCTGGGCAGATTTATTCTTCCAAGAGGCCAGACAGCCACTGTATTTCACCACCAGGCCAACAGGGGCCCTCATTCTCTGGAATTATATTTCTATCAACTATTCATTTGTCTGTGCTAGAGAAGACCTGAGCCCACCAGATTCTGCTGACCCCGTATTCACCAGGCTGAGCCAGGGCCCCTTCTGCTCTTTGCTCACAGCCCACTGTGTGGCAAACAGCCACCCTCTATTATTCCCTCCACAGGAGAGCCCAAGGACCCCTGAGCCCTCCCTTAAAGTCTTTTCCTTGGCCAGCTCCACCCAGTACAGAGATTGGAAGCAACAGCAGTGAGAGAAGGCTGCTCCTCTTTTCCCAGAGTAGAGGAACCTGCAGCAGGTGCTGTTGGAGCATCACCCAGAGGTGCTGGCTGCCCACTCCTGCACTTTTCTCTGAAGGATTGCCCTTGGCCAATGGGGGCTGCCTTGCTCAGAGATGCCTCTGAGGGAGGGAGACTTCCCTCCCCCTCTCTGGTCTCAGCCTATAGTCAATGTCTGACTGATGAGGGGTATAGCAGGGAAGCCCCTTGCCTCTGAGTAGGACAAACCTGTGATGCAATTTATACTCCAAAGCTCCCCATGCAATCAGGCTGAGACCAGGCTTCTCCTGAAACCACATCTCTGCCTAACTTCTGTCTCTGCCTAACTTCTCCTCCTATCGTGCTTCTCTCCTTTCCTTAGAGGTTTCTCCTAAGAACCCTCCTTCAATAAACCACATGCACAAGAATCTCCATCTCAGGCTCTGCTTCTAGGGAGCCCAACCCAATACCAGCCTTAAGCCCAGTGGTTCCTCACTCCACAACTTGGAACTAATCTCCTAAGAAACTTCTCACTCCCTGCAGGAAGGATGGGGAGCCTCTCACCACTGAGACCCTGGGGAGACCCTGCTCCCCACTCTCTAGCCTGCCAGAGGCAGCAGCACAGAGCATCCCCTTGCCTCACTGCCCGTTTTAAAGGTGAGGAAACAAAACAAAGGCTCAGAGTTAAAGTGACTTATCCAAGGTCACACAATTGGTATAGGGGAGAGCCAGGAAACAAACCCAGTCTATCTGATGCCAAATCCCAGGTTTTTCCACTACACCAGGTTTTCCCCTGAACAAGGGCCTGGATCAGGAGGTTTTCTCCAGAACAGCCAAGGATGTAATTCTGGAAGCCCAGAAGGACTCCTCATTCGCACTCCAGCCATTGGCCTGTAGAACCAAGCCAGACCCTAGCCTAGCCTCTCAGGCAGAAAGCCCTGTGCCATATGCTTTGCCCATCTCATCCTTCAAGGTGCAATGAAAATGCCACCTCATCTAGGTCACCTTCACCTGTCAGAATCCCTCATGCTTCCTTCTAGGTCCATTACATGTGTCTTTGCCTAGCCGTCAATTAGAGACAGACGTTCCTCTGCTTTCTCCCAGACTAGCATGGGACTTATTTAGGACCACAGAAGTGCCAGGCCCTTGTAAGGAAGTGTAATTTTCCTTGATCAAGACAAACGCAGAGCTTTGAAGGACAGGCTGGAGGAAATTCTCCCCATGGAGAAGAGCTCCCACCACTGACTTTGCTCCATGCCCATGTGGCACCTTCCCTTGGAGCCCACTCTCTGATTTTTGTTACCCACCATGATGACCTCAAAGGACGCTGATGTATCTTAACATCACAGACATATGCCCTTCCCAATCCCCCCAGCACAGCCGAGATGTTTCAGACTTGTGGTCCGGAAGGGCACCTGGAGACGAAACACAAGGAGCACGGTTAATACAGTGTTTCCCAGTCTTCGGTCACTCACGAATGTTGTGGTATCTACATACACCCACATAATTATTTAATTAATGTTTCTTTACAATGAGTCACTTTATTTTTTTTTTTTTAAATGCAGATCAGTTTATTTTAAAAGGAAACTCTTCTCTCTCCTGCGCTGGAAAACCAGAATCACTTTCCACAAATACAACATACCCACAAAAACAAACACAGTGACGGCAACGCAATGCTACCATAGTCCACCATGGCCTGAGCTCTGCCTCCTTTGCTAATACAGGGGGGCAGCAAGGGTGATCCCGAGATGCTAAAGACACGGCAGCCCCCACCGAAGAATGACTACCGACAGGATAAGAAGGATTGAAAAGATTTCAAAGGGGAGTCACTTTTTGACACATGGCTCAGGGTGATTTGATGCCGGATGCGTGAGCACCTGGATCACCTGAAGGTCTGGGGAACCCACACTTTGAGAACTGCTGGTCCCAGTGAACTGGTGTATAGGGTGTGGGTCCCAGCTCACGCATCTTCAGCCTGTGGCCCACCGGGGAGGACACTTCTGCCTCCCGGAGGGCAAAGATGTGCCTCGCTCATCCCTGACCCCCGCGTCTGGCATACATAAGTGGGAGCTCAAGGACGCTGGTAGAATGAGGGTGAGGCTGAGGGTGACATGGTGCAGAGCAGAGGAGGGGGTTGTTGAACAGCCTGGCAACTAACTCGAAATCTGTGAATTTCTAGTGCAACAAACGCAGACTGTTATTTCTTTATTTTAGTAAGTAAAGTGGGCTTTCTTTGTGTTTGAATGGAAAGCACATCCCCTCAGCACCCCATTGTGGGAAAAAAAATAGGCTTTATTGTAAAAACAATTGAGCCAAATTTAAAGCAGGGATTAAAATTGAGGCGTGTTGAGTGTGGTCGTTAATATATCAGGCTTTTTCTTCCAATCAGGAAGGAGGCTCTTCTAGTCTGCCTGCTGCTTGCCTTCCTGTGGGCTGAGGAGGCAGAGAGGGATGGGGGAAGGGAACCCAAGGAGGTGGGGGGATACAGGTTGGGGGGTGGGGGGTCTCTAAACCCAGGACCCAGAGCACGGTGGTCATGACAGCATGTAAACCACAGGGGCCCTATTTGCAAACCAAAACAAGGGACATACGGTCTGACAGACCATCTTTTTATTCTTATCCATAAATATGTGAATAGATAAAGGCTCCCAAATTTAGACATTAAATTGCCTATAGTTAGACATTTAACTTCTCCCCTCTTTAAAAAGAATGGGGGTTCTGCTGAAAACAGGGATGGTCAGCATCTATAGATCCCACCCTCTCCCTACTTCCTCTGGTGTTTCTTCTCCAACAATTATGGAGATGGAGGCTGTGGCAGTCGCAGCCCAAGTTTATCAAGCAGTGTGCTCAGTGCTATACATCCATTATCTCCTATAATCCTGATGCCAGGCCCCAGAGTTGATCTCCTTATCCCCATTTTAAAGGGCACAGAGAGGGAAGGTCAGCTGCCCAAGGTCACAGAGCGAGGAATCAGTGGAGACAGGATGTGAACCAGATCTGATTCCAAAGCCTACATGCCTAAATTGATGTTCCCCTGCCTTCTAAAACGTTGCTCTGAGAAACAAAGCAGTGACCCCGGAGGCTGAAGGGAAGGGATTGGGAGGAGAAGGAGAACCAAGAGAGCTCATATTTTTTTGAGCATGTTTTATGTGCTTGGCCTGGTACTAAATGCTGGAGATTTTGAAGTATGACATAGTCTATGTCCACCAGAAACCCTCAGACCACCTTCACAAACCTGGAGCTAATTTAATAAATAAATAGGGGAGAAGAGGCAACTCTTCCTTACAGAAGAATTCCAAATAATAAATCTAGAAGGAAGGAGAGCAACAGAACAACACAGTGATATTTACCAAGGACAAGAGCCATCGGTGAATACTGAAATTAGCAGGTGAAAGTTGAAGCAAAAACAAGGTATGTGCATAGTCTAAAAGTCTCTCCCCCCAAATGATGAAAAGTTACAAAGGGGGGAAACGGTGAGTTGGCAGTGGGTCTTCCTGGAACAC
Source organism: Choloepus didactylus (assembly GCF_015220235.1). Lineage (NCBI taxonomy): Eukaryota > Metazoa > Chordata > Mammalia > Pilosa > Megalonychidae > Choloepus > Choloepus didactylus. The sequence goes on along the minus strand of NC_051312.1, from coordinate 33,998,039 downwards.
ACCACCACGGCCAAGTGATGAGGGTGGCATCGCTGGGCACGTGCATCATCACAGACCCCCTGAGCTAACACACAAAGGCGGGCACACCGCCTCGGGGGCATCTTCCCAAGAAAGCATAAACTCAACCCAGCCACAAGAAAACATCAGATAAACCCAAACTGAAGAATAAATTCCACAAACTAACTGACCAGCAACCATCAAAAGTGTCGAGGTCATAAAAGAGAAGAAAAGATGGAGGCACTACCACAGATTAGGGGAGACTAAAGAGACATGACAACTCAATGCAATGTGCAAGCCTGGATTGGAGGTTGGAACAGAAAGAAAAAGGGCGTTCGTGAAAAAATTGGGGAAATCCAAGTAAGTTCTGAACTTTAGTTGATAACATTGCACCAAGATTAATTTCTTAATTTTGATAAGTGTTCTCTGATGATGTAGGACTTTAACAAAGGGGAGGCTGGTGAAGGGCATACAGTGACTCTTAGTATTATTGTTGCCATTCTTCTATAACTCTAAAATGGGCTTTACAATTTTATAATGAAATGGCAGCTGAATAACGGTCTCTGAAAGATACCTGCATCCTAATTGCTGGACACTGTGAATGTTACGTTACATGGCAAAGGGGACTTTGCAGGTGTGATTAAATGAAGGTTCTTGAGATGAGGAAATTATCCTGCATTATCTGAGTGGACCCCAAATGCAATCAAGTGTAGCCTTATAAGAGGGAGATTTGGCACAGATAGAAGAGGAGAAAGCAAATGCAGCACAGAAGCAGAGACTGGAGAGACGCGGCCACAAGCCGTGGAACACCAGCAGCCACCAGCAGCTGGAAGGGGCAAGGGACAGCTCTCCCCTTAAGCCCCCGGAAGAGGGCAGCCCTGCTGACACCTTGACTTCAGCCCAGTGGTACTGCTTTTAGACCGCTGGCCCCCCAAACTGTGAGAGAATAAATCCGTGTGTTTGTTTTGTTTTTTATTTTTTTCCCCAGGTTGTTTTTTTTTTTTTAATGTGATTGTTCACATACCATACAATTATCCAAAGATCCAAAGTGCACAATCAGTTGCCCATGGTACCATCATACAGCTGTGCATCCATCACCACAATTATTTTTTTCAATTTTTAGAACATTTTCAGTACTCCATAAAAGAAATAAAGACAAAAAAATGAAAATCAAATCCTCCCATACCCCTAACCACCCCCCCTCCATTATTGACTCATAGCATTGGTATAGCACATATGTTACTATTGATGAAAGGATGTTAAAGTACTACTAACTGTAGTATATAGTTTGCAATAAGTATATTTTTTCCTTACATGCCTGTTCTAGTTTGCTAACGCTGCCAGAATGCAAAACACCAGTGATGGATTGGCTTTTATACAAAGAGGTTTATTTGGTTACACAGTTACAGTCTTAAGGCCATAAAGTGTCCAAGGTAACGCATCAATAATTGGGTGCCTTCACTGGAGGATGGCCAATGGCATCTGGAAAACCTCTGTTAGCTGGGAAGGCACGTGGCTGGTGTCTGCTCCAAGTTCTGGTTTCAAAATGGCTTTCTCCCAGGATATTCCTCCCTTGGCTTCAGCTTCTCTTCAAAATGTCACTCTCAGTTGCACTTGGGGTATTTGTCCTCTCTCAGCTTCTCCAGAGCAGGAGACTGCTTTCAACAGCCATCTTCAAACTGTCTCTCATCTGCAGCTCCTGTGCTTTCTTCAAAGTGTCCCTCTTGGCTGTAGCTCCTCTTCAGAATGTCACTCACAGCTGCACTGAGTTCGTTCTGTTTGTCAGCTCATTTATATGGCTCCAGTGACTCAATTTAGACCCACCCTGAATGGGTGAGGCAACACCTCCATGGAAATTATCCAATCAGAGTCATCACCCACAGTTGGGTGGGGCGTATCTCCACGGAAACACTCAAAGAATTACAATCTATTCAACACTGATAACATCTGCCCACACAAGATTACACCAAAGATAATAGTGTTTGGAGGACATAACACATTCAAACCGGCACAATGCCCCCTCTATTAACTTCTAGTTATAGTGTCATACACTTGTTCTACTTCATGAAACAGATTTCTAATATTCGTATAGTTAATCATGGACATTGCTCACCATAAGATTCACTGTTTTATACATTCCCATCTTTTAACCTCCAACTTTCCGTCTGGTGACATACGTGACTCTGAGTTTACCCTTTCCACCACATTCACACACCGTTCAGTGTGGGCAGCCAACTCAGCACCTGGCAGTCGGCCTAGTGGCACGGTCCCTGGGCCTTCAGTACATGTCGCGGTGACCGTTCCGCAAGGCGGAGCACCGAGTGGCACCTATGACTCCTGCCTAAAAGGAATTTGCTTCTTGCTGCTGTTTCTTATATTCTTACTGCCTCTTTTTCCCATTTGGTGTCTTTTGGGCTCTGTGGTGGTGAAATGCTCCCACACCTAGCTACATTAATGAGCCAGCAGCTTACCCTGCATTAGCGTCAGCGTAGTGACAATGTCTGCTCCTTTCTTAGAAGACAATAGGTCACCCTTTCTGCTCACTCCCACTGGCCACCTGTCAACTAGGCGGTAATCCCCCTTCCCCAGCTTTGAAAGAGTTAGCTAGAAGAAACAAAAAGGTAATGATTAACAGATTCAAAAACATGAACACAAAAAATAGTTATAGATTGCTTGGTACCAAATAACAGGAACTGTTATGCCTGTGCCAAAAACACTGTGTCTTGCTACGCTCCAGGGAGTCTGTCCCTGCTAGTCCATTGATCACTGTGTAAGAATAAATAATGTCTGAGATTTAGCCAAACTATTCTAGTATTGTATGCCTGAATGCTAGTGCGTATGTTACAGAAAATTATAAAAATAAAGCTCTGATGCTCTGCTTGGTCGGAGATTTCATCTTCGTACCCAGACACGACAAGGTGTCTGTCTTCTTTCTTCGCCGACTCCAGCCCCCCTATCAGGACCCTGACCGTTGCTGAGGCCGGCCCTCGGCAGTTCAGGACTGTTATTCTCACAACGAGCTACCGTCACCTCTCCATTTCCAAACATTTAAGTTCAACCTAGTTGAACATTCTGCTCATAATAAGCAATGGTTCCCCATTCTTTAGCCTCATTCTATATCCTGGTAACTTATATTTCATGTCTATGAGTTTGCATATTATGATCAGTTCATATCAGTGAGACCCTACAATATTTGTCTTTATGTGTCTGTGTTATCTCACTCAATACAGTGCCCTCAAGGTTTCTTCATCAACCCATTTTTTAAAGACAGTTTTGTTCATACACCATACATTTTGTCATAAGTAAACAATCAATGGTTCCCTGTATAGTCACATATTTATGTATTCACCACCATTACCCCTATCTATAGAAGGACATCTCCATTTCGTCCACAAAGAAGGAGGAGAGTCCAAGCAGGTAGCGAGACAGAAGAAAAAGAAAAAAGAAAGAGGAAAAAAGAAAGAGAAAAAAAGAAAAGAAAAATGACAGCTAGGAATCAACAAAAGGAAAGATAGCATTAAACTAAAGTAGAATAAAGAGACAATATCACCAATGCCAAGAGTCCCATACCTCTGCCTTATGTCCCCCTCTTATATGCATTTAGCTTTGGTATATTGCCTTTGTTACATTAAAGGAAGCATAATACAATGTTTCTGTTAATTGTAGTCTCCAGTTTGCATTGGTTGTATTTTTCCCCCCAATGCCTCCCTATTTATAACACCTTGCAAGGTTGACATTAATTTGTTCTCCCTCATGTAAAAACATATTTGTACATTTTATCACAACTGTTGAGCGCTCTAGGTTTCACTGAGTTATATGGTCCCAGTCTTTATCTTTCCTCTCTCCTTCTGGTGTCCCACATGCTCCTAACCTTCCTCTTTCAACCATACTCACAGTCATCTTTGTTCATTGTACTTACATTTCTGTGCTACCATCACCCAAAATTGTGTTCCAAACCTCTCACTCCTGTCTTTTCCTGTCTGTCTGTAGTGCTCCCTTTAGTGTTTCCTGTAGCGCAGATATCTTGTTCACAAACTCTCTCATTGTCTGTTCGCCAGAGAATATTTTAAACTCTCCCTCATATTTGAAGGACAGTCTTGCCAGATATAGGATTCTTGGTTGGCAGTTTTTTTTTCTTTCATTATCTTAAATATATCATACCACTTCCTTCTTGCCTCCATGGTTTCTACTGAGAAATCCACACATAGTCTTATCAAGCTTCCTTTGTATGTAATGAATCGCTTTTCTCTTGCTGCTTTCAGAATTCTCTCTTTGTCTTTAACATTTGACAATCTGATTATTAAGTGTCTTGGCATAGGCCTAGTCAGATCTATTCTGTTTAAGGTATGTTGTGCTTCTTGGATCCATAATTTTATTTCTTTCATAAGAGATGGGAAATTTTCATTGATTATTGCCTCTATTATTGTTTCTGCCCCTTTTCCCTTCTCTTCTCTTTCTGGGACATCAATGATACATATATTCCTGCATTTCATTTTGTCCTTAAGTTCCTGGAGACATTGCTCATATTTTTCCATTCTTTTCTCTATCTGTTCTTTTGTGTGTAGGCTTTCAGGTGTCTTGTTCTCCAGTTCCTGAGTGTTTTCTTCTGCCTCTTGAGATCTGCTGTTGTATGTCTCCATTGTGCCTTTCATCTCTTGTGTTGTGCCTTCATTTCCACAGATTCTGCCAGTTGTGTTTTTTTGAACTTTTGATTTCTCCCTTATTGTTCACCCAGTGTTTTCATTATACGCTTCATCTCTTTTGCCATATCTTCCTTAAACTTTTTGAATTGATTTAGCATTAGTTGTTTCAATTCCTGTAACTCAGTTGAAGTGTACATTTGTTCCTTTGACTGTGCCGTAACTTCATTTTTCTTAGTGTAGGTTATAGTTTCCTGTTGTCTAAGCATCTGATTTCCTTGGTTACCCTAATCAGGTTTTCCCAGACCAGAATGGGCTCAGATCTCAGAAGGGGGAAATATTCAGTATCAGGGTTCCCTGAGGGTGTGTCTTAGAAGATTGACACACCCTGTGAGGCCTCAAGCTGCTGTGCTTTTCCTAACCCTCCCAGCAGGTGGCTCCTGTCAGCCTGTAGCTCCTGACTGGTGTAAGGAGGTGTGGCTCACTTAGTTTCTGTTTTGGCTGTTTTCCCCCAGGCTCTAGGGTCTGGTTCTGAATGTAACGTGGGTAGTAGAGCTGGGCACCACCTCCTTCCTCTTTAGGAAGATACACCCCCTAGGGAGTTATCATCTGCATTTAAATAGGTTCTTTGTTTCTCTGACTCTGCCATCTCCACCCTTGTCTGGGTCAGAGCACTGCAAACTAAAAATGGCTGAGACTTTCTCCACTGAGCCACTCAGTTTGAGAGAGAGAAAAAGGGGCAGAAAGTCCCCTTTCAGGACCAGTCCAGCCCCCCCCCCCAGTTTCACTCATCAGCCAGAGATAGCACCTGGTCCTCTGGGCTGCCCCTCCTAGGACAAAGAAATCCCCTGGCTCTTCATGGTCAGTCATCACCAAAAGCCTCTGTCTGCTTGTTGAGGATTTGTAGCTTGTATTGAGCAGTCCATATTTGTTACTTAAAACCGCAATTGGAGCTGGACTGAGATATATTCACTTGTTCAGAGAGTGCTGCTTTCTACCACAGCGAGGTTTTGCTGTTTGAGCTGCCATGGGGGGAGGGGGCTCTCCATGTGGTACCATAGTTTTTACTTACAGGTTTTGTTATGCAATCTCAGGCATTCCTCCCAATCCAGGTTTGAGTACGATATGTGGACAGTCACGGTTGTCTCCCAGCAGTTATTCCAAATTTTTTACTAGTTGTCCCTGGTTGTTTATTCATTGTTCTGGGGGACTAACTAACTTCCACTTCTCTCTATGCCACCATCTTCTTTATCTGTCCCATGTTGTTTTAAGTCACCAAATTCATGGTAATTTGTTACAGGGGCCATAGTAAAAGAAAACAAATGGTGGGAAAACAAATGACAAGGTTGTCCTGGGTGCCCCCCACACCCAGGCTCCTGCCAGCTGTGACATTCAGTTCCACAGGGTAGAAGCCTTGACCTCTGAGAGCAGTCCCTGGGCACCTGTCCTGGAGCTGGCTGGGAGCAGCCCATCTGATGCTGCTTTCTGCAGAAGCTCGACAATGGCTCAAAGTCTGCCCCTTAACATCCTTCATGTCTGTCAACACTGAGGTCAAAGGGCAGAGCATCCCCACTCTCCCAAAAATGTAACAGCTGAGCTCCTTACAAGCAGAGAACCCCATGAGGCTAGCCCCAAAACAATAACTGTAATGATGATAGGTCTCCTTTTTGGAGACCTGTATGGCAGGTTCACTGCTGAGCATTTTACATGCATCATCTCACTTAGTCCCACAACTTCCTCCTGGGTGGCTCACGGAGGTGATGGGGTTTGCTCAAGTTCATGCAGCTATCCAGCAGCTGAGGCAGTGTTCCAACCCAGGTGTTTGTTGCTCAGAAAGCCCATGTCCCCGACAACCATGTCACGCTGCCCTCCCACAACTTGCTACCTGCCTTCTCGGTTGGGCCCTCTCCCCAGCCAAACCCCAGCTAAAGAGGGAAATACAAAGTTGTCTCCAGATGTCAGCTGCTTGGAGAGCATGCAGAAATTCATAGATGATAAAAATCTTCAGCTTAGAAACCAACCTAGGGAGTTTAGAGAACTTTTCACTTCTCACAGGTATATTATTAGCCCCATTCTTTACTCCCGGGCATTTGGAGATGGCTGGCAGTGTCAACTGACACTGCTGCAGGCTGCTGAGAAGGGGGGTCAGGCCAGACTTGGGGCTCCAGGGTGAGCCAAGCTGGGCTCCAGGTCATTTTGGACAGCAAAGGCTGGAACATGAACTCAGCCTCCCATCAGCTGGCAGCATCTCCTTTGTCAGGAGGGAGATGGGATGTTTTACCAAAGTGGGGCTGGGAGGTAAGAGCCTCGGCTCCCTTAGGAGGGGCAGGCATCGTGCCGTCCATCTCTTTGGGTAGCCCCAAAGCCTTAGGCCCCGGGATGACACAGCTCCCCCAGACCCAGCCTCTCAGATGTCTACAGCGATAAAGCTGGATAGTCTGTCCTTGCCTGGAGCTTGAATCCCCACCAAAAAGTGTAGGTTCTGTCTGGCATGTGCCCCAAACTCAAATGCCTACAATCATGAACTGGGCCTTGTGTGGTATGACAAGGAGCAGAAAGAACTAAGGCTGTGTACTTAAAGGCTTTCATATTTTTAAATGTCAACACTGTTGTGGGTTGAATCATGTCCCCAAAGAGTCATTTTGAAGTCCTAACCCCCAGTCTCTGTGAATATGACTTTATACGGAAATAGGGGCATAGCAGAAGTAACCCCACCAGGTTGGGACAGGCCCTAAATCTTATACGATGAGTATCCTTATAAATAAAAGTGGGAAATTTGGACACAAATATGCAGACCCAGAAAGAAGATAGCTGTGTGTGGCCACAAGCCAAGGAATGACTGGGGCGTCCAGAAACTGGAAGAAGCCAGGAAGGACCTTCCCTATGGTCCAGCCAACACCTCAAGTTCAGCCTTCTAGTCTCCAGAACCGTGAGAGGATGCATTTCTGTTGTTTTAAGCCGCCCCATCGTGGTTCTTTGTTACGGCAGCTCTAGGAAGCTAATACAAACATTGAGCCAATCAAACAAATTCCAGGCCACTGGCTTGTACCCTCCTGAGGACTGAAGATCTTGCCGAGAATCACTTCCTGAACTCACTCCCTCTCCAACCTCCAGCCCTCTCCACTCTCCAGCCCTTACCATGCCCATCACCTGGATCACCCTTCTTTCCCCTCTTCACATCCCACCCACTCCTAGAAGCTCAGCTCAGGGCAAGTTCTACCCCCTCCAAGTTCTCCCTGACAGCTCCAGCCCTCAGGGGTCTCCCCTCCCATGCCACAGCCACCCCTTACCCATGGGAGCACCTGGGGGTCCCATCATTACAGGGTGTGTTGGGGCGCATTTGGCTTGCAGCTGTCTTGACTTCCCAGCTTCACCCCAAGGCCCTGGAGAGCGCTGTCTGGGCCTGGTACCTTAGGTCATCAGATTCCAGACCTGGAAAGACCCGGTCAGGTCCTCTAGTCCAACACCCCGATTCCACAGATGGGGGAAACGAGGCCAACCCCGAGATCACTTTTCTCCCAGGATGTGGATTTGCCCTCACCACTCCCACAAGCCTCACTCCACTCCAGCGTTGTTCCAGTGGCCGATGGGTTTCTCGTGGAAGTCACCTGGTCCCCTTCCCCAAGTGCCCGCCAAATGCACTGCCTTCACAAGCAGCAGCCACAGAGCACCTGAGGGCCTCAGTGGCCCAGACGGATCCCTTCATACATGTCACGCCTGATCCCCACAGCACAGAAATGGAGGCCCGGTTGGAGAATATTAAAGCAAGAAGGAATCTCGGAACCTCCCAGTAAATGGTTACAGTAATAGCTACACCTACAAGTTGCTCCCTATGTGTGAAACACCAATTAATCCTCACATCAACCCTAGGAGGCTGGCACTATTATTATTCCTATTTCACAGATGGGGAAAGCCAAGAGAGGGAGAAAGATGTGGCCAAGGTCATGCAGCTAGTAAGTGCCAGAAAGTAACTCCTTCACGTGCAGGGCAGAGCCCAGAATGACATCGGGCCTCTAAGCTCCCCACCCACACTTTTGTTATATTCCAACTGTTTCTAAGCCATGTCGTTTTAGCTGCACATCTCTGGGGGCCAGAAATTTCTGGGCTTCCTTTTCCAAAGCATCTGCCACTGGGCAATTATGGTAAGCACAGCTACCTCTGAATAACCTAGAGGGAGGACGCAAGTCATGGTCACACCCATATCCCAGCACCCAGCCCAGGGCCTGGCACACGGGCAACACTTGGATGTTATTTGTTGAACAAATGGAAGTGCCCCCTTCCGGGGCACTTCCACAGCCAGGCTCTTTGCCCTGGCCACCCCAGCAACTCCATTTCCACCCCTTCTAGGGATGCCAAGTTCAGCCTGACCCATTCCTGGGCCCAGGCGACTCCTTGTGTTTGTCTCTGCGGTGGGGACTGCAAAGTCATATTGGATTAAGACCTGCTCCAGTTGTCACCCGTGGTGGAAAGCTCAGCTATCAGGCGGCCCAGAAGGACTGCGGTATCTAATAGAGATTTGCTAATAAGATCTGAGTTGGTGAGCTTTGCATCCTGTTAACACGAAGTGAGTGCAGGCCTGTCTGTCTGCTGGAAAATTGCAAACACAATAGAAAAGTCGCTTATGAATATTAATGGAACTGGAAACAATGCTGAGAGAAATTGCTGATGTGAGTGGGGAGCTGAGAGGGGGGCCGTGAGGGTAGGGGCCTCTCCTGTCTCTCCTGCCTGCACCTGTCCCTCCAGATCTGCCTGGAAGCAAGAGGTCTGCAGGGCTGTCAGAGTCAGAGCAAGAGTGATTTCAAGGCCTGGACCCGCTCCCTCAGATCCACGCAGACCTGTCCAGGGTCAGATCATCAGATGTCAGATTGCGGCTGGTCATGGAGGGGTGGTTGAGAAGGAACTTGGCCCCTCTCTTCTCCTCCTGGCCTTCTCAGGTGAGACAAGCATTCCTCTTGGAACTTTCCTGACACCAAGACCTGGATAGGGCAGTTTCAGGGCAAGCTAGCATCAACGCCAACCAATGGAGCGCTCTCAGCCATGGCCCAGAGAATGTTAATGTCCCTAACAAGCACCTCTCACCTCTCCCCAGCAGTTCCCAAATGGTGTTCTGGGGAACACTAGGGGTCAGGAGGGGTGCCTCGGGTGCCACCATGGGACAGCTAGGAGGCTGAGAAGGCTGGGCTTTGGGATTCAGAGAATACGAATGACTTACCCAAGTAACACAGCTAGTTGGTTTCAGGTTCAACACGGCAACTTAGGTCTCCTACCCCCCACCCTAATCCATGTCAGAAATAGAATCTGGGGATCCAAAGATAAGACATAGTATCAGCCCACCAGAAACTTAGTCAGATGGGGAAGGCAGACAGTCAACCATGTGTACTTGTCATTACAGACCCCATAGGAAGGATGACAGCTGACTATGATGGTGTATATTTATCCTGCCAATCAAAAAGAAAAGGCAGAGACTCCAAAAGGAAAATGGCTACTGGCCCTGAGCAGATGGTCTGAGGGCAGGAGAGGGCAGGAGGGCCACAGCACAGTGCACTGGCTGGCTGGACATGCTGGAACCAGAGGCCGTCTTTTGCTCAACACCAGCTACAAAGCACAGCCTTTCCTCCTCCAGATGGGCAACCTTAAATGAGCGACTTAACTCCTCCGAGCTTCAGTTTCCTGGATGAGGTTATTAAATAAGATGAGGTATGTGCAGCATGCAAATCAGCATGCAAATCAGCCTGGCACAGGGGAGGCATCCAGTACTCCTCTACTTCCTTTTTTTTTTCATTTTTTCCTCTGTGAGGTGGTCACCACCCCGTATCCATTCACCTGTCTTCTGGCTCATCCGCCCAGAGACTACTCCTCACCTGTTTTCTGACTGCATGAGCTCGAGTGGGGCTGAACCGCCCCTGCCAGGCCTAGCCAATCAGAGTGTGATATCCCTTGGCTCAGGGGTGGGAGCATGCGCGGACCAGGCCAATTGGCGCCAACGGGACTCAATTCCAGGGCTTTGGTTGGTACTTTTGGAAGGCCTCGCTCCTGCTGAGGTTGCCGAGAGGGGCCCACAGGTCTGTCGCTGTGGGCAGCCATCTTGTCTCGGGACGTGATGCCATCTGGGAAAGAAACCCTCAGGGAGGAAAACTGAGGCCAGAGATGGAGAAAAATATTTCCGAAGGCATCATTCAAACCATTGAATGTAGTTGTGCCTGAACCCAGTACTACCTCTTAGATTTTTTCATTATTCCAGGCAAAAATCTGCATTTTTTTCTTACGCCATTTAGGTTTCTATCCCTTGCAACTGAATGAGTTTTAGCTACCTAAAGTCAAGGGAGCTGGGGCCGCCACCCAACTTGAGCCTGGAACTCTAACAGATGTTCCTTCCCTTCTTTCCTCACTTCTACCACCTGTCCCGCTCCTTAAAAGGGTTAGGATGTGGGGAACGTCAGACTCTAAGATCCATTCATCGTCTGTCCTCCGGTTCCCACCTGGGGTCGGCTCCATCTGCTGCTGAGCCCTCAGCTGAACTGCAGTGGGCTGCGGTGGTGCAGATTCTTGGGGAGGGAGACCTCACCACATGTCTGTACCTACACACCCCTGACGTCCCAGCCGAGCGTGTGTGGAAACTACCCAGTTCTCCCCTGGCTCACAAAGCTATAGCTATTGTGATGGGAGCAGAGAAACGAGGTAAGTGTGGGGATCCTCCGGTCGTCTCAAACTGATGGCCCACAGCCAAATCCAACCTGCAATTTTTTTTTTGCCAGTGGTGGTTTTGTTTTTGTTTGTTTGTTTTGGTTTTTATTTTTTATTCAGATGTTTTTAGGTGAGAACTGCTTCTTCCAGCTTGCCAAAGACCCACAAATCCCTGTTTTCTTACACCCCTGAAGCTCCACACATTTATATTACCTGCCTGGCCCCTCAAGGCATTTGAATCTGCAACACCTAGTGGAGGAGGGCCATAGCCAAGGTTTGATTGGCAGGTCAGTTGTTTTCTGCTTTGCAGGGTTACCCGGCAGGAGCTGGGGGAAAAGCCTGTAATTATCATTCACAGTATTAAGCCCAGGTGGGACAGGTTGCCTCTGTTGTCCCTTCCTGTTCCACCACTCCACAGATCCACGCTGTAGGCCCATCCAGGAGCAGTCACCTGTCTGTCTGCCTGTGGTGGTCTTTGAGTGAATTCCAGGGGGCTGCACTTTTCAGACTCCCCTGTTTCTCTCCCAGGTACTGGGCCATCCTGCCCCGAGCTAAGGGAGCAGTTGCTTCAGGCAGGTCCCCTGCAGGCCTCTCCACCACTTTGCATTGTATTTGTGGGGTAATTACTAATGGCACAGATCATTTTTATTAGCTCAGCTGTCTGCATTAAAATGATAGATTATTTTTTATTAAAAACATCCGAGGGAGCTGCCATCGCAACAGGAGAAGGATCATTTTCCATTTAGTTTAAGAGCAGATGGTTCCTGAAATGTTCAACGTAAATAAATTGAGGCTAACCCTAAGCCTTGGGAAAACAAAGTGGAAATTTCCAGGCCTGGTTCAAGCCTCCTGTCCTGTCTGGTTCTACCAGCCTCTCATTTAGGGGTAAACCTAGCTCAACCCCTACCAATGAAAGGAATCTTCCCCCCTTCCCCAAATCACTTGGAAGATTCCAAAGCCCCAGGTGTGGCAGGCTAGAAGGTGAGCTGTGATCTGCTAGGGTCCACGCTCACCCTCTATCACACCCCAGAACTTGGGGTGCTGCAGATGTTGTTACAGAGGTTGGAGCCTGGGAGGTCAGGAGACAGGGCAGCTAGGCAAAAAATGTTTTCTGCCACAAAGCCACGGGCTGGGTGGGAGTCAGCATACCTGGGGGCCAGATGTTGGGCGAGTCCCCTCCCCACTCTGGACCTCTGCCTTCCATCTGAACAGTGAGGGGCTTGGACCAGCCACGAAAACCAAAATGAGTTAAGTGGGGAGTGAGAGAGTTTCATTTTTAAAGAGTCTCAGCAGCTATAGAATGACAAGCAGAGATGCTAACAAATAGAAAGAGAATGATTTTTTTTTTTGTCAGAGTACCTGGACTTAAATTCCAACTCTATCATGTATTAACATTATTATCTTTAGCGAAGAATTTCAGATTACATAACAAATCAGCATAGTTTGCACACACCAGTGTGATGAAGATAATCAGCCCTATCTTTGGGGGTTGTTGCCACGTAATAGGTATCACAGATTTCGAGGTATTTGCCTAATAATAGGAAATACCTCTAAATCCAGTTTGTACCAAGAGCCTTTCCAAATTATCCCATTGTTTGCATATTCAAACTTGTGTTATAGTTGCCTGTTCACTCTGGGTTTCAAGTGTCTTAAAGACTGACATTATGTCTTATTTTAAAATAAGTTTATCATGTGGTCTGGCCTCCAATAGATACCCCATAAGTATTTGTTGAAGGAATGAGAACCTTCATTGGATATTACTTGGCTGACTTAGAATGTCGGACTTTGTGGCGTTACTTTTAAAAGTCAGTGATGAGGAAAAAAAAATTATCTTTTAAGTAAGTTATTCTTCTGTTGATTTTAGTTTTATTTTAGTTTTAACTTCTTTTTGTTGTTTTTCTGTAAGTATCTAATCATCAGAAAAACTTCACTGAATCTACAGAATATTTAAGTAAATCGCTGTGCTATTTACCGAGTCTATGCAAAACTACAATTGATGACTGATTAAACATGTTTAATATTTCTGATATAATATTTTCTGTCTTTTGGTAGTTAATAAATCTTTCAAGCATCTCAAAAAAACAAAAAGTCTCCGCAACTAAAAGTGGTTGGGAAGCATTGAGTCAAACAGGTTTCTTTACTGCAGGACTTATCAGAACATTTACTCTGTTACTGTAGATTGTGTTTATCAAAAGGGGGCAACAGTAAACAATAAGTTCCAAAACACTTTTTTCTAAGGTGCTTCATACAGTTTGGGAAGTTCTAGGCACGAGGTCCTCCAAGGCTCACTCAGCTCCAGCATTCTCTGCTCTGTGAACTGGTGTCACCTGAAGACACTCCTCCACTCATTCAGTCATTCCACAAATACTCACTGAGTTCCCACTTCCTTCATGGTGCTGGGCTTAGGGCTGAGTGTACAGAGGTGCCTGGAACAGACTTAGCCCTTCAGCAGATGCTGTCGGCCCCCCACCCAGATGCCCTCAGCCTGCCCTCAAGGTTGACTATAGAAGTTCCAACCCACATCTACCCATTCTTGCATCATTTGTCTGAATGCAGTTTCCAATCATGGGACTAGATTCCCCACCAAGCGTGGGACAGGCCAGAAGTGTCCAGCACCCCAGGAGCAACGCTCAACCAACAAAGGATGTTGGTGAGTACACATCCCAGCTTCCTTACTCTCCACAAACTCTCAGAGGTTCCCCAACAAGACTGAGCTCCAGTTGCCCCCGCACTACCCTCCATATTAGCATATCCTTTGTTGACTTTCCTCCGTTCTCTGTTTTACTTTTCCCTCTCTCTCACAGTACCTTCTGGGATCACCTCCCAAATAAACTATTTGCACCCAACTCCTTGTCTCAGGAGCTGCTTTTGGAAGAACCCTAGCTAAGACCACCCCTGCTCTCATGAAACATACAGGCTGGTGGCACAAGCAGCAAGACACAAACACCTGAGTAAACAATTGTATGATTGCTAAGTGTAATGAGACCTATGAAGGGGAAAAACAGTGAGGGAGCATGGGGTGGAGGAGTGCAGCTTATTCAGGGAGGTTTTATGTATGCTCACTTTGGTCCAGCCATTAGGGATTCAAGACTCATGAAGACAACAGACATCCAAATTCTAACGGACTGTGAAAGAATCGATAAATAATACAGGCGAATGGGTGGAAGGACAGAGGCAGGGGCCAGCCTTCTGGGGCATGAGTTAACCTGCTGTCTGGGACATCACCCCATTGCAATGAAGATCTGCTCTAAGTCCCTTGTTCATACTAAAGTGTAAAAACCTGGTGTCTTCTGGGATATTTAATTTTCTGAAAGTATGAGTGGCTTTCTCAGCATTAGTCCTTGAGGAAGGCTGGATTTTTCCTCCCATGAGGTCATTCAGGAATTCTGATAATATTTTTGTGGGCAATTGCTAACTTCATCACTGTTCTATTCCCACCAACCCCCCTTCAGGTGATAGATTATTGTGTTGGAGGGAACTGCCCTTCCTAGATTGGGTTTTCAGACCAGGCTCTACAGAAAAAAGAATTTACAAGCTCTACCTGTCTGTGCCAGTTTATACATATTATGTCCCCCAGAAAAAGCCATGTTCTTTGATGCAATCTTGTGGGGGCAGATGTATTAGTGTTGATTAGGTTGGAACCTTCTGATTGAGTGTTTCCATGGAGCTGTGACTCAATCAACTGTGGGTGAGAATTTTCATTGGATTATTTCCGTGGAGGTTGTTTTAGTCTGCTAATGTTGCTGGAATGCAAAACACCAGAGATGCAATGGCTTTTATAAAAGGGGGTTTATTTGGTTACACAGTTACAGTCTTAAGGCCATAAAGTGTCCAGGGTAACACATGAGCAGTCAGGTACCTTCACTGGAGGATGGCCAATGGTGTCCAAAAAACCTGTCTTAGCTGGGAAGGCACGTGGCTGGCACCTCTCCAAAGTTCTGGTTTCAAAATGGCTTTCTCCCAGGACGTTCCTCTCTAGGCTGCAGTTCCTCAAAAATGTCACTCTCGGTTGCTCTTGGGGCATTTGTCCTCTCTTAATTTCTCTGGAGCAAAAGTCTGTTTTCAACAGCCGTCTTCAAAACTGTCATCTGCAACTCCTCTCTCAGCTTCTGTGCATTCTTCAAAGTGTCCCTCTTGGCTGTAGCTCCTCTTCAAAATGTCACTCTCAGCTGCGCTGAGTTCCTTTTGTTTGTCAGCTCCTTTATATGGCTCCAGTGATTTAATTTAGACCCACCCTGAATGGGTGGGGTAACACCTCCATGGAAATATCTCATCAGAGTTGTCACCTACAGTTGGATGGGGCGCATCTCCATGCAAACAACGTAATCCAAACGTTCCAACTTAATCCCCACTAATATGTCTGCCCCACAAGATTGCATCAAAGAATATACATTCAAATGTATATTCATAATACATTCAAACTGGCACAGAGGTGTTGTCCCACCCATTCAGGGTGGGTCTTTACTGGATCACTGGAGTACTTTAAATAGAGCCACACAGGCCCAGACGCAGAACAGCTGCAGCCAAGGGAGGACAAAACACCCCAAGAGCAACACTTTGGAGAACAACATTTTGAAACACAACCTGGGAGCAAGCAAATGCCAGCCACGTGCCTTCCAAGCTAACAGAGGTTTTCCAGATGCCAGTGGCCTTTCTCCAGTGAAGATACCCTTTGTTGATGCCTTACTTTGGACACTTTATGGCCTTAAGACTGAAATTGTGTAACCAAATAAACCCCCTTTATAAAAGCCAATCCATCCCTGGTGTTTTGCAAACAGTAGCATCAACAACCCGGAACACTGCCTGTGGTCTAAACCACTGGCAGTGGCTTCCACCAGAGCTGAAGAAATCAAAAGTGCTTTTCCCATCTCTAAGTGTGTCTCTCTTTAGAGAACTGAAAGGGGAAAAGCACCTAGGGCAGGGCTGGGACCCAAATGAAAAGATGGGCTTGCAGGCAGAGGTGCTGAGAGAGACAGAGACGGGGAGAAAAGGAATGGCCCTCACTGAAATTGCCGGCACTAGTTAATTCTAATGGAATTACCTATAAATTTTACTTATTTCTTGGTGATTTTCTGTTTTCCCTGTTGTCTTCACTGAGTATGTGCTACAACATTCTTTTTAAACAAAGATATCTATTACAAACAGACTCAACTTGCCTAGCATAGTAGGTGCTCAATAAATGTTTATTGACTATTTTTCATGGGGGTCATGTTAACTAAAAGATGCCCCCAGTTCTCAGCTCCTGTGCAGACCCTTGGGATTTGAAATGTTGAAGATGGGAAAGTAGGGGGATCTGTGCGGTCACCTGTGCCTAGGGCTACAGACTTTTTCAGATGCAATGGGCTTTCTTAAAACCACGCCTTCTTCAGAAGCTCAGAGAAAAGGTTGAGCAGATCTGGGCAAAATGGGTGGGACATCCCTAGGACCTGAAACACCAGCTTGGGGTCCCTGGGGTTCCACAGATTTCATTGTGAAAACCATGGTCTTGAGCTCCATCCCCAAGAAACACACTCACTTTCCGAATTTGGACACAGGAGGCTCAGATAGAAGCAATGGACCCAGAATCATACAGTGAGTTTGTGACCAAGCCAGATCACAGCCCAAACCTGCCCCAGAATGGGGTCTCCTTAGCCCTGCCTAATCTGGCTGTCCGTCATGGACCACTCGCTGTGGTCCCAGGGAGGGGATACGCTGGTTGTCTGAGATCCAGCAAGGCCCAGCCTTGAAACTGGAGGTTGGTGAGTCCCTCCAAACTTCGTGTCTAAGAAAATGGGGATACTGTTGGTCTGCTGGTTATTAAAGGAGTAAGAGGGCACTGGAGGGAGAGGCAACAGAGCCAGGACTTCAATCCAGGAAACCACCACTATTTCTATTCTATCAGGGTCCCTGCATCTCAGTCGCTTCATCTGTGACATAAAGAAACAGACGCTCTCTTGGCATCTCCCAGCCCTGAGGTGAGCAGGGGAGAGTGGGAAGCCAGGAGCCCTGACTCCAGTTCCACCTCTGCCACTTATCAGCTATATGCCCTTGGGCAAGTCACTTCCCCTCTCTGGGCCTCAGTTTGCTCGATCTGAGGGAGTAGGACTAGACCAGGATTGGCAAAGAGGCTTAGCTCACCTGTTAACTGTGTTCAGCTGTTAGAGAGTGTTGAGAAGGTTAGTGAGACCACATCTGAGCTCAGTGGGGAAGGGACATGATACATCAGTGATATAGATCTGCATTTCCCCAGACCAAGCTGTCCAATCTCACAACATCACTCTGTATATAGCTCCATGTACCATGGGAATCTGCAGCTCTAGGTTTGAGGATTCATGTCAACCCCCTGGAATTCCAGGACCTTCCCAAGGACCTCCCTCTGTCCTACATGTTTCTCTGCCCTCTATTCTACCAGGCCTGAGCTTAGGGGGCTTCCAATCAGGGTGGGAGGATAGAGAGCTCCTGTATGACAGGGCCTAGGACTGTCATCCCAAAGCTGGCCCAGCCCCCTGGGCTGAGATGCAGTAGAGAGTCTGGAAGAGAGAGTTGACCTTACTCTGTGCAGTAAGTGTGTGTTCCTGAGAAAATTGCACTCAAATTGAATTTTTATAAATGGAATCCTATTTCAGCAATGACTTACAACACAATTTCTGAGATACTTTATCTTCATTTTGGAGTAATGTTCTTAACAGTTTAGCTTTAGAACTCCTCTTCTTTTTATCAGCCCAGTTAGGTGTGGACACAGAAACCACCAAATCCTACCCTTTCACTTTCCAGGTGGGGAAACTGAGGCCTGAAGAAGGGAAGCATTTGTCAAGTACCTGTTAGGCCTCATGCCATGTGTATCATACCCCCCCCATCTTCCATTAAAACCACGTGATGGGATTGGAGTCATCCCCACTTTACAGATGGCTTATAACTCACAAGACTGGACTCCAATAGCTGTGGAAGAGCCACCTTAAGTCAATATCCCTTTGTTATGGTGCCAAGAGAGTAATCATCAGCATGAATAACGATCAAGCAGCCCAGGGAAACCTGGGAAAGGAGACAGTGTCCATGCCCTGGGGAAGGTGAAGAATGCAGCATCTGGGGTTCACTAGTAACTAAGAACCATGGTGACAACAGAAAATAATGCATTGGAGATGCTATGGAGAAATTGCAACCCTCGTGCATTGCTGGTGCAAATGTGAAATGTTACAGCTACTATGGAAAAGAGATTGGCAGTTCTTAAAAAGTTGAACATGAATTACCATATGACTGGCAATTTCACTTTTAAGTATATATTCCAAAGAATTGAAAACAAGAATTCAAACAGACATTTGCACACCAGTGTTCATAGCACCGTTATTCATAATAACCAGAAGGTAGAAACAACCCACGGGCCCGCTGACGGATGAATGGATAAACAAAATGTGTTATGTCCATAAAATGGAATATTATTCAATCATAAAACGGAACAAAGTTCTGAGACATGCTGCAACATGGATGAACCTTGAAAACATAATGCCCAGGAAAGGCATCATGTGTCTCTGTGGTGACATGGGGGGAAGAAGACTCAATGATGTCACTTCCTGCTGGAGCAGAATCAGGACAGGAAGTTACCATGGGTGTGAGGCATCCCCTGCTTTCCCTGTGTTTTCACTTCCAGAAACCCTTCCCCTAGCCCTCATCCATCCAGATATCAGCAGAATTTTAATGGGCACTTTCCTTGTGAATCAGGAATAAGACACAGGAATAAGACACAGGCCTGCCCTTGGGACACAATGTCTAGCCAAGGAGATAGCCATGGAAACAATTTCCTGCATGCAGTGGGCTTTGCAAAGTGCAGTGGTTAGGGGTACAATAGCAGCTTCCTCACTGGGTGACGGAGTCTTGTACAAGTTAATGAGATAAAGCTAGTGTACTCAGTACACGACTGGAACATCATAAGGACAACTAAATAATAGCTGTGATCATCATCACTTAGAGAAAGTCTTCCCATGGAGGTGACACTGGAGCCTGCTTTTAAAGGTTAGATAAGAGTTTTATGGGTGGGAAGGGCAGTCCAGGCAGAAGTAGCAGCATGGGCAAAAGCTTAGTCTTGAAAGATCCTGAAGTGTTCACATAGGTCAGTTATGGGACTGCTGGGGAGGTCCCACTCTCTTTCAAGTGAGTGATGCCAAGGAGGAGAGTGTGGTCCCTACTGGCTTAGAGATCACAATGCCCACAGAAGGCTTATGGATACCTCAACATTGTCGCAGGGCAGGAGGGCATCAGAAGATCAAGTCTGAGCTGACTGGTGCCCCAGGCCTAGAGGACAGAATCTTTCTTGTTCCATTCCTGTATCACTGTCCCTAAAGCTGGAGGAAGTGTGGGAAGAGGGGACAAGGAGGACTCTTTTCCAAATGGGCCTCCCTTTCCCTGGGGCAGATGCAAGGAAAGATCAGTAAGAAGGGGGAGAAGACCAAATGGCCATGGGAATTTTCTCAGTGGGAGTCTGTGGCAAGGGCTTCTGGCTCCAGATTTTCTGGCTTGGATCCCGATTTCTCAGGATAGCACAAAAGCTTTCCTCTCAAAAATCGAGTTGCTCTAAGTTGGCCATTAATATTATGATGTCTCTCTACCTTCATGTGGGAGTACTAGTGTATTCCCCCTTCCCACCCTCATGTCTCCGTAAAGTTATGTGGCTGGCATGGTTTATCCCTCTGGAGCCCTCTAACCCCAAATTTTGAAAATAATTGTCTATGATTGGTATTATATCTTTCTTAATGTGTGATTGATTTTACCAGTGAAGTTTACTACGCTTAGAATTTTCTGTGTGGAAAGGTTTTTTTTCTTCAATAGAGGGCTACTCAGATTATCTATTTCTTCTTGAATGGGCTTTGGAAGTTGGTGTCTTTCAAGGACTATGTCCAGTTCATCTAAGTTGTCATATTTATTGACATGAAGTTGTTTGTAATTCATCCTTAGTATCCTTTTGATGTCTGTGGGATCTGTAGTGGCAACCCCTCATTCATTCCTGATATTAGTAATTTATGCCTTTTTTTCCTTCATCACTCTAGCTGGAGGCTTATCAATTTTATTGATTTTTATCAGAGGACAAGCTTTTAGTTTCATTGACTTTCTCTATTGTATAACTGTTTCCTGTCTCACTGATTTCTGCTCTGATCTTTATTATTTCATTCCTTCTATTTGTTTGGGCTTTGATTTATTCCTCTTTTGCTAGCTTTTTAAGGTGGAAGTTTAGACAATTTATTTGAGACTTTTTCCTAATATTGGCATTTAAAGCTCTAAATTTCTCTTTATACATTGCTTTAGCTTCATTCACAACTTTTGTTATGCTGTTTTCATTTTCATTCAGTTAAAAGTAGTTTATAATTTCTTTTATCATTTCTTTTTTATCCACGGATTATATACATTCTAAATGTTTAGGGATCTTCCAGATATCTTTCTTCTATTTATTTCTAATTTGATTCTGTTTTGGTCAAAGAACATACTCTGTATAATTTCAATCCTTTAAAATTGATTGAGACTTGTTTTGTGGCCTTCTTTATCTTGGTAAATGTATATTCTGCTGTTGTTGGGTGAAGTGTTCTATAAATGACAATTAAGTCAAGTTAGTTGATGGTGCTGTTCAAATCTTTTATAGTCTTACTTATTTTCTGTTTACTTGTTGTATAATTTACTGAGAGAAGAGTGTTGAGGTCTCCAAATATAATAGCAGATTTGTCCATTTCTCCTTTTAGTTCTATTAGTTTTTGATTCATGTATTTTGGAGCTCTGTTATTGAGTTCTTAAGATTTTTATGTTATCTTGAAGAAATTACACTTTTATCATTACTAAACATTCCTCCTTATCCCTGGTAACATTCTTTATCCTGACATTTACTTTTTCTTATATTTGTATAGCCATTCTACCATTCTTATGATTAGTATTTGCATGGAATATCTTTTTCCATTATTTTACTTGTAACCTATCTGTGTCTTTATATTTAAAGTATAGACAGCATGGAATTTGGTCTTGCTTTTATATCTAATTTTACAATCTCTGCCTCTTAATTGAAATATTTAGACCATTTACATTTAATTGTAGTGATTGATATGTTTGGTTTAAATTTACCATCTTGATTTTTTTTCTATTTGTCCCATCTATTCCTTTTTCCTTTTTTCTCTATTCATGCCTTCTTTCAGATTGAGTATTTTTTTAGTATTCTGTTAATCTCATTGGCTTATTAGCTGTATCTCTTTGTTTTATTTTTGGTGTTGTCCTGAGGGTTAAAATATTCATCTTTAACTTGTTGAAGAATGCTTAAGACAATATTCTTCTATTTTCTCTTCCTGTCCTTTACACTATTATTGTCATACATTTTACTTCCATATATATTATGAACCACATAATAAAATTCTCTTTTAAAGAAATTTTAAAATGAGGAAAAAACACACATTTACTCAGTTTTACCATTTTAGACACTCTTTGTTCCTTTACATGGATCCAATTTTCCATCTAAGATCATTTTCATTCTGCTTGAAGAACTTCCTTTATCATTTCTTATTGTGCATGTCTGCTAGAGACAAATTGTCTCAGCTTTTATATGCCTGAAAAACATTTTATTTTGCCTTCATTTTTGAAGTATATTTTCACTGGATACAGAATTCTCAGTTGATAGAGTTTCCATTATCTTTTGACTTGTATAGTTTCTGACAAGAAGTCTGTGGAAATTTTAGCTCTGTTCTTCTGTTTTATTCTCTAGCAGCTTTTAAGATGCTATCACTGGTTTTCAGAAATTTGACTATGATATGCCCTGTGTGGTTGTGTATATCTGTGTGTATGTGTGTGTATCCTATTTGGGATTCATTGCCCAGCTTGGATGTATGGATATATAGTTTTCATCAAATTTGGAAAGATTTCATTCATTGTTTCTTCAAGTATTGTTTTCTGTTTCAAATTACACATGGAGGTTCTCAGGCACCTGCACCTCACCTTTCCCATCAACACTTCCTGCATATGGAGGCATGGGTTTGGTTTGCACAGTGGAGCAGTGGGCATCGGGGATCCACCACCAGAGATACTCTGCCACAATCCAAGCACCATAAACACACCAGCAGTGCCCACCATCACAGCCTGATGAGAGCACCATCCATCTCCAGACACTGGTGGGGGGAGGCTGATCTGTGACACCCTCTGAGTCAAACTTCAGGGCTCAGGGCACATATCTGAATGGAGCTTCCCATGTAGGACTTTATGAAGTTGTTTTTACAAACAATCCTTCCTTTATCCCCTTGTAAATGGAAGTCACCATTTATGGAGTGCTTACCATGTGTCAGACATTGTGTTAAGCATGGAAAAGAAGTTGACAAATTTCATTTTCACAAGAACCCTCACAGAGAGGTATTCTTAAAGTACATTTTATGGATGAGGAAACTGGGGCCTATGGTCTTTATTACCTGATGCTGCCTCCTTGGCTCTTGGAAGGATGCCTGGGCAAAGACTTTGTTCTCAGACCTGCCATCCATGCTGGTCCCTTACCTGACTGAGGGTTGATTTTATGGTCAGGGTCAGCCCCTCCAGTGGGCAAAATAGAAGCAGTCCAAGTTGGTGGGGAGGGATGTCTTTTAATTGCTTTTTCTCTGATTCTAAAAGTAAACATATTTACTTTAGATGACTGGGAAAGAACAGAGTAATATAATGAAGAAAATAAGCATTGTGCCAAACCCACCAATGTGGCATGGTATTAGGAGTGTAGAGCTAACCCTGTGGTCTCACCCCAACCCCTCCCCAACCCAACCTGCCCCCAAGTCTGAAATTTTCCCTGAGTGGTCATTCTTCCATCATGAAGCCTTTTTTGACTTCTCTTAAAATACAAGTGCCTGACACCCTGGTACGAGAACAGCCTCCTGAGACCTGTGACGAGGCCCCAGCCCTCTGAGAGAAGATTTCCCTCTGCTTAGGACTCTTGGGGAGTCAGTGGGGAAGGAAAATGTCAAGAGTGGGGCCCAGGGAGTGAGAAGTACAGGAAGCAAGGCCCTTCCTTGTGATGGGGTGAAATTGAACCTCTTCCCACCATCAACCTCAGGCTCCCTAGAGAAGGAAAGAAATCAGGTGATGGTCTTAGGATAACTGGGGCTCCCCCTACAGCTCCATGATCCAGGGCTAGGGGCAGGAATGAAGAGGGAACAGACAGCTCTTGAGAGAAAATTAACCTCAGAAAGCCCCTCTGTGGATGGAGGGCAGAAGCATCTTGGGGGCAGACAGAGGGAGAGCTTCTCTGGCCAGGATGGGAGCTGTGGCCAGGCCTGAGTCAAGAAGGAAAGAAACTTCTCTTGGCTCCTGCTCTGCTCTGGGCCATGGGCCAGGGCATCCGGGAGGTATATCCGGATAACCAGGGCCATAGACAGGGAGGAGGAGCACAGGCTGCCCCCCAAGAAGGCAGGCACCACTCTGCTTCCCCAGGGGACAGTGGCAGTGGGCAGAGGGGCAGCCTCAACCTTGGACTCAGGGCAGAATTCCCTGGTCCACCCAGTCATGTTTCCCTCCCCAGGACTTCCAGACCCATCCTTGATGCCGTCTCTGGGTTGGCAAATGGGAAGTGTGAAGCGCCTTTCCCAGCAGGACCATAAGGTAGTCAAACCAGTGAGGCAGGAGAGATGGGAAATCAAAGTATTCCTTCTCTTGAGATCTCTTGGGGGTGATTCCCCTTCCTCAAAGAGCTAAGAAGCAGCCTTCTTTTCTCCACTCATCCTTTGCTTCTTGCCACAGGTATCAGCCCCTGTTCTCATTAGCCCCTGACCCCAGAGGCATGTTCAGAGTCTAATTATCCCTACCAAGTCTCATGCACCCCTGCACATATTGTCTCATGCCTGGAATCCTGGGGCATGCATAATTTTGCATGTTACTTTCTCACTTATGACAAATTACTCCAAACATTTCTCTGTGTTTCTACATAGTCTTGGTTATGGTCATCTGGTCTCCTTTTATTTTTTCCTTTGCAATGGTCTGTTTAATCATTGCACAGTTCCCCATAGATGGGTCCAATGTGCTGAACCGGTTCCTGAATGCTGGACATCTAAATGGTTTCCAGTTCTTCACTGGCGTAGGTGACCCAGCTGCCCGGATTTTCGTTTTGTTTTTTTCTCTCCGCAGATTTATGTACTAACATTCTTAGGGAAGCCAATTCCCTATCTCCCCTCCCATCCTCAGGGTGGCCCAAATGTGGCCCATGTTACCACTCCCTCTAGGACAGCTGACCCAGGAGAGCTGGGGACATCCTTCATTCTTCATTCATTCTTTCCCCAGCTATTATTAAGCACTGACTATGTGCAGATTCATGCCACATGCTCGGGGTGCAACACCCCAGAGGAAGAAGACAGCAGGTAAGTGGGCAGTTCTAACCCAGGAGCACTTGGCGAGAGAAGCACAACACGCTGGGAGCACAGAGGAGGCTCCTGATACTGGCAGAAGCTTCCCAGAGGCACACCATCTAGGCTAAGAACCAGAGAATGCAGAGAGGACAGCCAGGTGAGTGTCCAAGATGGAGGTGTCCAGGAAGGGAGAAACAATGCAGACAAGGGATGAGAGAGTACAGGCCTTCTGGGGACACCCAGTGTGGACGCACTGAGGGGGTGAGGTGGGAAATGGTGAGAAGAGACCAGAGGAGTGGAAGACACCAGAGCCCTGTAAGCCAGGACAAAGGGCTTGGCTATTATCCTAAGGGCACTGTGGAGCCATGAAGGTTTTTAAATAGAGTGGCCTGACCATTTTGAATTTTAGTAATCTCATTTGCCTTCTCATGTTCTTTCCCAGGTGGCATCTTGGGCATGAGAACAGCTCAGGAAAGCCTTGAGTGCATCCTGAATGAAAGTTGCTGGGGGCAGGTGGGGAGGGGAGGAAGAAAATCATCGTGGGGTCTCAGAGGAGAGCAGGGGTCCAGAGTGAAGGACAGGTCACAGCTAGGTTCCTGACAAGAGACTCTATGGAGGGCAAGAGCCAGGCAGCTGCAGGACCCCCAAATCAGGGCATGACCCCAGCAGCTCTGAGGGCAGAGGTCCTGGGTCTCAAGGAGGCTGGGTCAGCCCCAGAGCACCCTATGTCCACCATGCCCTGCCCACCCCACCCTGCCCCATCCCCACGGGGGATTCTACTGTGCAGCAAACTGGAGCGCAGCACTGCCTTGGAAACTAAAGCTTCCCATCCCCAAGTCAGGCCCACCCTGCTCCTCCCTGCCAGGGTTGCCATGGCAACCATTAAAGGCAGCTGAGATTCTCACTGAGGCTGCAGAACGGTGTTAATCCTGTGTGAGCCTAGGGCCGGGAGGGGGTAGAGGGGAGGGGGTTTCCTGGTATTCCCCATGAATGGAGAGTCTCCTGACACCAAGGGGTCACTGGGTTGTTAGGAGAGCTTGATCGGGGTGGGGGGCAGGGGGCATGCAGAAAACAGGCCCAGTTTAGTCCACAGTCCTGCCCCTTCTCTAGGCCATGGCTGACCTCCTAACTGTGGCCATCTGCCAAGAGGGACAGGATTCATTGTCACCCTTCTCAAATGCCTGAAACAGAATTCTCGACAGTCCTCCCTCTTTGGGGAGCCTTAGAGCAATAACTGAAACACTGACAGTGGAGTGAGCCCCCGCCAGGGACTCTGCTCAGTGCTTCACATGCACTTTCTAATGGGACACCCACTGCAGGGCCACAAAATGCACATGCTTCATCCTCAGCACACAGGTGAGGAAACCAAAGCTCTGAGAAGGCAAGGCACTGACTCCAGGTCACATAGTCAGCAAATGGTGTGTCCAAGGCAGGCCCCACTCAATGCAAGGAGCCTCTTTAATAATCACTGAAGGGCCTCACCCTATCTAGATGATGGAGTGAGATGCTCCAGAGCCCTGTCACCCCACAGAAGCTTTAAGCAACATGCAAGAACTGTCCGAAACATCTTTCTCAAAGCTCCAGGATACACTTAAAGGATTGCAATAACAGGGCAAGTGCTGAATCAAGATAAAGGCTAATTAAAAGCAGTAAGATCTCATGGCACCCCCAGTTCGTTCCCTACCCCCACCCCTCACTGGCTCAGCAAAGAGCCAGCCTGCAATCCCAGTGCAGACCCCTTGTCTGGCTCTGAAGGGAACAGAGTAATCCGTGTGCATATTCTGGGAGCATGTATGTCTGGACCAATCTTTCTCCTGCTGGCCTGAGGGACTCGCTAACCCAGAACTTGCCCTGCATGTAGAAGGCAGTGCACAGAGCTCTGCTGAACACTGGGGGAGAACAGCCAAGTCGTGTTGCCTGGGGCAAGGGATTGCTGGCTGTAGGACATACAGTGCGGTACCCAGGACCATGAGGAAAGTGTTTCCTGGAGAAGAAGGGACATTTGTATCCATGTAAATGGGGGAATTCCTAGGGCTACACACACAAGACCAAGACAGGGTGCACGTGCAGAAAGAACCAGGGAGACCCTTACACTTTCGCTTGGAGCTATTCTCTAAACTCATTGTATGGATAAGCTCTGAACAAAACCACTAGCACAGGTCAATCTGCAAAGACTGGAAAAGGTGTTTTCTTTTTTGCTTTTTGTTGTTGTTGCTGCTGTTAGCTCCTGGCATTCAAGGAAAGGTCGATCATAACACTACCTGAATACAAGCTTAGGGAACAGATGCCTCAGAATCTAAATTCCAGTGATAACACAATAAAATATCAAAATATCCAGGTTTCAACACAAATCATGCAAAGGAAGAGGAAATGATGGCCCAAGCAAAGGAGAAAATTAAAGCATTGGCAGCCATCAATGAGAAGGTTCAGACCTGGGACATTCCAGACAAAAACTTTTTTAAAATGGTCTTAAATATGCTGAAAGAGCTAAAGGAAAACATGGGCAAAGAACTGAAGGAAATCAGGAAAATAATAGATGAGCACAAAGAGAACATGAATAGAGAGAAGGAAATTATGAAAAGGAACCAAACAGAGCTCAAGAGCACAGAAACAGAAATTAAAATCCAACATCAGATTGGAGCTAGCAGAAGAAAGAATCAGTGAACTTGAAGATAAGACAATTGAAATAATCCAGTCTGAGGAGCAGAAAGAGGAAAGAATGAAGAAAAGTGAACAGAGCCTGAGGAAACTGTGGGACACCGTCAGGCATACCAATGTCTGCAATGTGGGAATCTTAGAAGGAAAAGAAAGAAAGAAAGGGACAGAGAATATGTAAAGAAGTTATGGCTAAAAACTTCCCAAATTTAACAAAAGACATGAATGTGCACATCCAAGATGTTCAACGAACTCCAAACAGGATAAACCCAAATTAACTAACACTGCAATACATTATAATCAGCATGTCAAATGCCAAAGATAAAGAGAGAATTCTGAAAGTTGCAAGAGAGAAGCAACATGTAAAATGCAAGGGAACTCAGTAAGATTAAGTGCCAGATTGGAACCCATGAGACAGCAGTGGGATGACTTATTTAAAGTGCTGAAAGCAAAACAAGCTGTCAACCAAGAATTCTCTATCTGGAAAAACGGTCTTTCAAAATTGAGAGACAGGTTTAAGACCTTCCCAGAAAAACAAAAGCTGAGGGAGTTTGTCACCCCTACACCAGCACTACAAAAAATGCTAAAGAGAGTTTTGCTGGTTGAGAGAATAGGACATTAGACGACAGAGTAAAGCCACATGAGGAAATAAGGATCTCTGATTAGAGTAATAGAAATACTAGTACTATTGTGATTTTGGTTTGTAACTCCACTTTTTACTTCATAAAAAGATCTAAAAGGATCTAAAAGGCAAATGCATAAAATGTAATGATAAATCAGTAGTTTTGGGATTCATAATGTATAAAAATGAAATTTGTGACAAGAACTGCATAAAGGTAGGGGGACAGAGGGCTATAGAGACATATTTTATGTATACCATTGAAGTTGGTATATAAACAAATGAGAGTGTTATAGATTCAGGATGTTAAATTTTTTTCCTGTTAATTTATTTTTATTTTTTTTTATTAGAGAAGTTGTGGGTTTACCGACAAATCATGCATAAAATAAAGGATTCTCATATACCACCCTATTATCAGCATCTTGCATTGATGTGGTACATTTGTTACAATTGATGAAAGCACATTTTTGTGATTATACTATTAACTATAGTCCATAGTTGAATTTAGGGTTCACTTTTGTGTAGTGCAGTTCCATGGATTAAAATTTTTTTATTTCCATATAATCAACCTAACACTTCCCTTTATAACCACATTCATATGTATTTCAGTGCTGTTAATCATGGTCACACTGTTGTGCTACCATAGGATGTTAAATTTAAGCTCCATGGTAACTACAAAAAAAAAATATTGGAGAATATGCAAACTCTTAAAGACAGGTGCTAGAGTACAGGTTGCCTGGGTCAGGGAGCAGGAGCAATGGGGAGTTAATGCATAATGGGTATAAGGTTTCTGTTTGAGGAGATGGGAAAGTTTTAATGATGGAAGGTGGTAAGGGTTCCACGGCAGTATAAAAATGACTAATCTCACCGAATGGTATGCTCGGGGGTGGTCGAGATGGGAAAATTTACTTTGTGTATATGATTCCACAATTTTAAAAAAAAAAAGAGAATGAGCAACTAAAGAGATAATGACAATTAAATACAATAAATGATCCTGGACAGGATCTAATAATGGAGGACAGAGTGTCCAAAAGGACATTTGGGGGACATATGAAAAAATTGGAACATAGACTATAAGCTTTATATCAGTGTTAAATTTCTTGAACTTGGTAACTGCACTTAAGTGGCAAGTGGTATTAAGTGTTCAAGGGTCATGATGTGTACAACCTACATTTGAGTGTTCAGAAAATGGATTGATAGCTAGACAGACAGGCAGAGAGAGAGATAGATAAATGGATAGATGGATTGATAGCCTGATTGATAGAATAATATAGCAAATGTGGCAGAATATTAAAATTGGTGGATCTGGGTATCTGGGGTGATAGGAGTATGTTGGAGTTATCTGTATAGGGTTTGTATTATTTTTGTGACTGCTCTATAAATTTTAAAGTATGTCAAAATAAAAAGTTAAAAAAAAAAAAAAGAAAGAATCACTAAGGTATGATTACCCAACAGCTACCTTCTAGACGCTTCATCTAACAGGAAGCTTTTCTGGCAGGGAGCTCCCTAACTAAAAGAGCAGCCCTTTGTGTCATGGGGTAGTGAAGAGACAGAGTCCTCCCCGGCAGTGAGCGGAAGCCAGCATTTCTGAGCATGCCACCCCTGGGCCCAGGTATGCTCTCTGGACATAGCAGAGCCTGGCAGCCATCCCCAAGGCAATCCTTCATCCCCCACCATCCTGGAACAGCGCTCAGCAGCTCCAGAATTCCCTCCATATAGAGCTGTCAGAAAGTTGATTAATTTATTGGTGTTTGGGGCTCATTCTGCAACCAGATTCTGGGTTCAGTCTGTAATCAGGGTCAGGGCTATCGATGGCAGGGGTCAGGGGTTGCATCCCTGGCCAAGGTCAAGGTTACCATCTATGCTTGTGTCTGAGACCTGTGAACAGACTTCTGCATGTAAAGCTTCCAAGCCCTTCTGGGGATCTTGTGGCAACCTTGGCCTCATGAGTACATGATACTCACCAACCAGCTGGGCCCATCTGGTTTCTTATTAATCCAAAAGTGAGATGAAGGAAGGAGCTTTCTGGGGAGCAAGCAGCCTTGGATAAAACAGCCTTCCAAACATGCCTTCACCTCCTCTTCCCTGCAGCCAGGAAAGCACCCTGCCCTCCTCTCTGCTGTGGCCTTCAGTTCTTCCCTCTTTGGGCAGACTTCCAGGCTTTGCTTGTGATAAAGTCATGCTTCCTGTGGGGAAAGAAAGGAGGCAGGTGGGAGGAAGAGCTGGGAGCAAAGAAAAGACTTTGCAGAGGAGGGGCTTGGTGGGAAACAGAGGAAATGGATGTCATGAGGTCATCCAAGGTCCAGCTGTGCCCAGCTGTTACACCTGCCTCTCCCCTTCGGGTAGATAATTCTCATTTTACACTCTACGTGCCTTAGCATAAGCTATCCTTATTACACAGAAAGTCACTTCCCTCCCAATTCCACATAACCAAATTCTGTTTCCCATTCCCCATCCTTCATGACCTATCAGGAGCAACCTCTTCCATGAAGCCTTCTCTGATCCACTCAGCTGGATTGACCACTCCCTCTTCTGACTTCCTTGTTAGAGCCATGGTGGACAGGGCTAATCATTACTATTAGACCCTGAGCTCCTCGAGGGCAGGACCCTTGTTTGATTCATGTCTGTGTCCCCTATAGTGTACAACTCTTACACAAATAGCAAATTAAGGTAAATGTTGATTTATGGGATGGATGGATGGATGGATGGATGGATGGATGGATGGATGGATACATGGATGAAGGAATGCATTTATGGATGAAATATGAAATGATGGTGTTACAGTCACAGGTTGAGTTCCCCAGGAAGCAGACCATGAGCCAAAGTTTAGTGTGGAGGCTATTTATCAAGGAGTGCCCTTGGGATCAACACTTGTGAAGGGAGGGGAAGAAAGCAGGACTTAGCAGAGTGAGAAACTGCAATGCATGCCCAACAACAGCCCTGGCCAACACTATGGAGAGCTCTGGAGCAAGAATGGCTCTTCAGAGTTGTCCTAATGAGCAAAAACATGGTCAGGCCTTTATAACTCCATATAATTTCATTGGATGTGGACTGTCTTGGGAAGGGGCATGACCTTGGGCAAGGCAATTCTCTGCAGTTGTGCTAAACCCTGAAGGAGCTAGCAGCTAAAGGTTGTTTGCTACTAACACTCCCAGCAGTTGAGGCTACAAGTCCTTCCTTTCAGGGGATCTGGGCAGCAAATCACAGTGTCCATCACAGATAGAGGTGATGAATGATGCATGAATGAGTGGTTGGCTAAATGAGTGGTGGGATGGATAGAGGATAAATACGTAGATGTCTTCTGAATGGATTATTGGATGAATGGACACTTGGATGATGGATGGATGAATGGATGGATGGATGATGAATGAATGGATAAATCTATGGGTAGATGCACAGATGGATGGATTCATAGGTACATACATTTATGGATGATTAATTGTTGGATAGATGATTGGCAATGGACACATAAATAGAAAATGCTGTCTCAACATTTTATGTCATTTGAGTAACTGGGCCCTCCCAGTTACTCACCTGCTTCCTCCTTTTCTCTCAAGCAGATTCAAGACAGACGCTCAAACAGTAACCTTAGCAAGTAGAGTGATCTGGTGGGCAAGATGTGGGAACCTTTGGGAGATGTTATCTTATCTATAACAATTGCCTGTACCTTACTAAGGCAGGCATGACCACAGGCCCATCACAGATATGAAGGTGGTGAGAGACAGTGAGCAAGCAGTGGGCAGCAATTTGGACACCATGAGGTCTTCTGTGGATGGCAACCGCCCCTTCATTGCCAAGAGGTAGGGAGACAGATTTCCTCCTTCCACTGAAGGCCAAGTATGAATATGCCCCTCAGACCATGTCACCCTTTCACCTGAAGGGAAAGGACTGACTTCTGACAACTGCAGCACAAAATCCCTCTTTACACCATGGATTTTGGCAACCTAATCGTCAGCCTCTGCTCTACTCTTGTAACCCTGCAGGTGGGGGCACTCTCAGGGTAGGCTCAGGCCTCAGAGAAGTTTTTGGGGGGCACAGATCAGGGACATCCATCAAGGGTTGGTGACAAGACAACGACCAAGGTAGCACATTTTAGGAGGTGGTGGTGCATTTCCATCCATAGTGGGACAAAGCCCTGGCATAACCTAGGCTCAAGGAGAGGCCCAATGCCTGGAGATGAGAAGACCTATGGCTTTCCTCTCTCCCTTGACCATGCTCCTCCTAGCTTAAGATTCGTTTGTCCCTCTAGAATTCCCCTCCGAGTCCAGGGATCTTCTCCTGCATTGTCCCTTGCTGGGTTACAAGGCTGGGTCTTCTCTGTATTTCTTTTGTCCCAGAAGGAGCCTTGAGATAATGGAGTATCATGGTCAGGGAGGAAACATAGACATTGCCTTATGTAATTCCCCATACAATGTGTGAACCTTCTGCACAAGTTCTCAGCCTATATTCACATACCCTCCCAATGACTAAATATTCGTGAATTACCTGGGAAAGACTTTCCATCCTAGAATTTCTTTAATTGTTTAACAATTCCTTCTTTTAGCCCACATTCTGTCTTCCATCTCTGGGGGTTATGGGCAGAAAGAATAAGCTGGATCCCTCTTAGAAACCAAAGCAGTTCTACTATCCCCATGGTCCTTTTCTTCTCCAAGCCACACACCTCATGAGCCCCCTCTCATTCCTTAAGATAATGTTTTCTGTCTCCTAGCATCCTAAGTCCCCTCCTTTGAATATGTACCAGTTTATCTACATCCTGGTACCCAGTGAAACTCATTACTCCCAAGGTGGTAGACCAGCTTGGAGTGAAACAGAGTTCTTCCCTTCTTGTTCTTCAGTGAATTCAGGCCCTGACCGTAGCAGCAATGTCATACTATTGATTCATAATGACCCTACTCTCAGCTAAAACCCTAGGTCATTTTCATAGTTGCTACCAATGGTCTACCTCTCCTCCTGTCTAGAACTGCTGTGCTATTACAGGACGCCTCATTATTTCTGTTCAGTTTCATCTTGTTAGGTTTGGTCTATCACTCAATTCCATCAAGATCTTTTTAGATCATGGTTCTGTCATGAGCAAAATTTATCATTCCTCCCAGGAGCCTGTTTTCTGCCAATTTGATTGGTCTGCCATACCCCTTTTGGGCTTTAGGGAATGGCCCTTGTCTCCCCTTTAGCCTACTGACTCCCTGCTGTAGACAGCCTCCAAAATAATCCCCAATTACCCCTGTCTTCTAATATACATATGGCAAGGAACCAAAGCCTTCTGCCAGCAGTCACACGAGTGAGCTTGGAAGTGGATCCTCCAGACCCAGTCTCGCCTGAAATGACAGCAGTCCCAGCCAACACCTCAACTGCAGTCTTGTGCAAGACCCTGAGCCAGAATCACCCAGCCAAGCCACTCAGAAACTGGGAGATAAATATTGTTTTAAAGGAGTGTAGAGTAATTTGTTACGCAGCAGCAGATAACTAATACACCCCTTCATATGCATCAGAGAGGAAGAGTTGATGGCCATATGGACTGTGGACAGGATCACTGTGCATTTTTAAATGTTACTTGCATGAGTTTAAGCTCTTTTCTCTTCCTCTTCAATCTTTGTCATCTGATGAGTGAGTCAGCCCAGGGTCTACCCTTCCTGCCTGCCCCTATCCTAACCTCATCATGGGAGGAGGCCAGAGCCTCCTGGTCTCTCTTTGGGGGTTCTCCTCTCACCTATGCTTCAGAAGCAACGAGAAGGTATGTATCTAGATGTGTCTTCAAACTTGGGCACATGGAATGTCTGTTTTCAGGTGACTGCCTGGATTTGGACTGAGAGAGAGGAAAATCTCCCTCTCCACCCCATTTTAGTCTCAAGCTTAAGCCATGTGACCCACCCCAGGTTATCAGGGAGCTCCTCACTGGCAATTCAGGCACAGATCAGCAAATAATGAAGCAATTATTTGACTTCCCAATTGCTCTTCTCCCTTGGGAACCACCTGGGGAGGAGTGGCTGCAATGTGAGGTAGATTTCTGGCCTCACCACCTCTTTAAACAGGAGCTTCCCAGCTGGCGAGCTGTGAATAGTTTTTGGGTGTGCCCCAGATATTGATCCCCTCAAGTCTTGAGGTATTGATTCCCACCACCCTGGGACAGCCAGATTCCAAGCTAATCACTTCAGGCTGTGAGCAGTTTCTTGGGATTTCTCCAGTGGACTGTACAAATATTAACAATTTCCATGAGGGTCATGATGTGAAAAAATATTCAAAAACACTGCCATTGACAGATATCTTTGAATGACCCCTACCTACTTCATTGGAGTTGTTAATAAAAAAGCTAAACAGGGCTGGGTCAAGGACAAAAGCCCAACCACCAGAAGCTTCCCTATGGACGGACATTGAGCCGTTCATCAATACTGTGTGTTCATCTGAACACCACTCCCCCGGTGGTTTGTCTATTCCATATTCCTCCATCTACACACAGTCATCATCAATGTCTGATAACACACAAAAGGAGAATTGTTTGAGCATTATGTACCCCCTGAAGGAAGTACACAACTCTTCCTATGAAGTCAGGCAATGCCTATTCAGCTATTGTCTTTCAGAGCTAAGCCCCCTCACCCCCAGTCCCTCCTGTACTCGGTGTATTAGTTTCCTAGGGCTGCAGTAACAAATTTCCACAGAACTGGTGTCTTAGAACAACAGGAATTTGTTCTCTTACAGTTCTGGAGGCCAGAAGTCTGAAATCAAAGTATCAGCAGGCCATGTTCCCTCTAAAGGCTCTAGGGAAAAACCCTTCCTTGCCCTTCCAGCTTCTGGTGGTTGCCCATGATCATTGGTGATCCTTGGCTTGTGTCAGCGTAACTCCAATCTGTGCCTCCATCATCACATGGTGTTCTTGTATGTGTGTGTGTGTGTGTGTGTGTGTGTGTGTACTCATCTTCTTATATCAACCTCTATCATATTGGATTCAGGACCCATCCTAATCCAGTATGACTTTATCTCAACTAATTACATCTGCAAAGACCCTGTTTCCAAGTAGGTCACTTTCTGAGGTTCCAGGTGGATGTGAATTTTGGGGGGACACTATATAACCCAGTAAACTCTGCTTGGAGACCTTGGGGCTGGCACTCTGTGAAACACTTTTCCCCTTGGCCAGTTGATTCCATTTTAGGCTTTGCATGTAAGTACACTAAGGGGAAGTTGCACAGCAGAAGGGAGAAGGGACCTCCTGCTTTGTGCTTCTTTGCTGGATTCTGTCACCACTGACCCTTCATCACGCCCCTCAGAGAAACCAGCAGCTGCTGACAGGTGCCCCCTCAGAAGTCTGAGTTCTGGCTCAGAAGCTTGAGATTCTGTCACCACAGCCTCTTCCTTTGTGCTCCAGCCCTGAAGAAGGCAATTGTGTTCTGTAGTTATTACTTCTGCTGAAATGCCCAAGGTGGTTTCTATTCTCTATCCTGGACCCCTGACTGGGACAGGCAAAACTTTTGTCAAGGAGGGAAGGGAAAAGGAAGGGGAAGGGGAAGAGGAAGGGGAAGGGGAGAAGAAATTGAACCTGAATCTAATCAAGTCTCTATATCTAACCACCAACTTAAGTTGCTTGGTTTTGTGGTAATTTGTTCTGTAGCAATAGACAACTAATACAGCTGGGATAATAGTATTGTGGGTTTTTTTTTTTTTTTTTGAGACACAGTGAAAATTTTATGAATGAAATTATATAGTGTATAGAATTTGCTTCAAAATAATCAGGTGTGGGGAGATGGTATGGTTGGGAATGAAACAAGATTGGCCATGAGTTGAAAATTGCTCACAATGGGGATAATATTCTTTCTACTCTACATGTTTTTTTAAATATATAACAGTTAAAAAAAAAAAAAAAAAACTTTGCTCATTTCCTGTAGAGCCCTGTTGCCAGGAAGGGAATGTTTTCTTGTTGGAGAGAGAGGGCTGTCTCAGTATATTTTATTTATGAACAAATAAAGTTGGCGCTTTGACAAATGAGAGTTTGTTCTGTTGGCTCCAAGGGTGTCATTATCAGCAAAGAGTAACATTTCCCAGCTTCCCCAAGGTAGATGGTCCCGGACCTCCTGCCTCTCCCAACCCTTCCCCCACCTCTTGAAATCTTTGATCCAGGTCCCCACCGAGAGAGCTCTCTCTCCTCCTGCTCACTCCAATATTGATATTTCATTAGACATCTATTACTCCAGGCAGTTTACACACATCATCTTTAATGTGAACATCAGCCCTCCTATGGTAGGTCTTATTGTCCCCATTTTACATATGAAGAAACTGAGGCCCAGGGTAGTTAAGTCCAAAATCATATAGGCAGCTGGTGGATGAGTTGGGACATGATCCCATGATCCGATGATCCCAGGTTGTCTGATACCACCCTTTCCACTGTTCCATGTCACCACTGGGAAGAAGGTCCCACATTCACTCTGTCATCCCAGCCAGGCCATGGGAACCAGCTGGGAAGGACCAGGGGATGGGGCAATAGCCCAGGCTCATAGAAGCCCCTTTGTTCACCTCAGTGTTGCTTCTGCGTCATCTGTCTACTCCACTGGGCAGTGAGCACCTCTGACAGCTGGCTCTGCTTCTCCGCAAATGCCCCCACATTCTCCACATGGTGTTTTCGTTAGGGACAGAGAGACAGTTGTCATCCCTATGGCTACCCATCGCCCTTTGAAGACCTTTTCATTTGGAGAAATTCCCTCTTCATGCATTCTGCCTCCTCAAAGTCTATTTCAAAACTCAATTTCCTGATTCCCTTAGAGCCAAGATGCAGATTTGTGACTTGGGCTCTGCCAATCAAAGCCCCCTGTGATTCAAGAGTGAGCCACCTGAGGAAACAGGCTCAGCACAGGCTTCCAAGAGGTCCGCATTTCCAGTGGCAGTAGCTACAAGGTCTGCTTCGGTCACAGAAGGAACGGTGGTGGCAGTGCAGTTGGCTTCTTGGCATCCAGCTCAGTGGCAGCTGCTGCAGCAGCAATAATTTCCCCATCAAACCATTCCATGGCACAGTTCTGGAATTCCTCCTGGAAGCCTACCCTCAAGTCTATTTCCCCTGCCCTCCCAATGTCTCTGTGCATTATCTAATATAGTTTAATAAATCCCTTTTCTGCTTAAACTGCCATAAAGGATTCCAATATTTGCAACTCAGTGACTCTTGGGCAAATAAGCATTTAAAAACCACCTCTTATACTGGAGTCTAGAGAGGAAGCCCCAATGCACAGCCTGTGTGAGCCCTTCCTCCTCGCTCCAGCCCCTCACCGGTTCCCTCAGCAACCTCCATCAAAGCAGACAGGGTGTACGGCCAAAGCATGTGGCATCTGGCACAGTGCCTGACACATGGGAGGCCAAAGTAAACATTTATTGATTGTTGTATTTCTCCTAACTCACCTGCATCCCTGAGCTGCTTTTGAAAATTCCCATGTATTGAATCCTTTTCATGTGTCCACCACTGACCAGAGGGCTTCACAACCACTAGCTCACCTCATCGTCCTGGTACCTTGTAAAACGGGTAACGGCGTCTTGCAGATGAGGAAAATGAGCCTTAGCAACGTTAAGCAGCTTGTCTGCAGTCACCCAGGAAGTAGCAGGTTCAGGCTTGAACCCAGACTGGCTCCGGAACCTGAAGCCATCCTAACCTGTTCTCTCTGCTGTACAAAGCAGCTTTTAGCCTTAGGAAGCCCAGGTGCCAGCCGGGGATTACTGCCAACTCCAGTAAGTGCCACTGGTGATTTGGGAATTAATGGCTGCACAGACTGGAGCCCTAGATGCTCTGATTTAGAATAGGAATATTTAAAGCTATTATATGTTTCTTTTTAAAACAAAGGTTTTAAAGAATTTCAGGACACCTGTGGCTATTGTCTCAATCCACACAATGGTTTGGACATTCCCTGCTGTCCAAGGCTTTCTCAAAGTCACAAGGTCAGAGCAACAATTTTTGTTTTTGCCAGAGGATCCCGGGCAGGTCCCAAGGATCCCCTTCCCCAGGCTTCCTGCCACCCCTTCCTCAGCTTCCGGTGTGGGAGGGGCTGTTGGCAGGAAGCTGGAGCTGTCTGGGGAAGCCAAGGGCACAAATAGGGGGCACCTCCTGTCAGATAAATCTCATCTCCTCTGACAGAGTAATAGTCCTGGACGTCAGGGAGAGGCAAGAGAGGCGATGTCTGCTCAGCTGCTGAGGTTTCCCTCACAACATACAGAGCTCATTAACAGAGCTGGGTGGGGGGCTTAGAGACAGGGGCTGTGTGAGAGACCCCAGAGATTTTCCCAATTGTTGTTAGTGCAAACACTGACCTTTCCCTGAAGAGATGCAAATGAGTTGTCAGGAAAGCAAAACTTCTGCACACAGAGGCCAGGGTTTAAGCCTACTTAAGATCTGGGGCCCCAACTCAGGGTTTGGAAACTAGAAACCAGTGGGCTGAACCTATCCCTTGTGGGGAATGGAGGGATTGTTTGTTTGTTTGGCTGACAAACTGCTTCCCAAAAAAAAAAAAAAAAATTAATTTTAATTTTGCTAGCACTTTAGTTTGGGGATATTTCAGAAAAATCCAGATTTCCAGTTTCTCTTGAAAAAGAAGATCTGGCTCCACCAAGTCTGCAAACTGACATGGGATCTCTTGGGTGGGTGGGTGCAGAAATGGTTGCTGCCTTTAGATGGGGCACATGCTCTCCAGTTCACTGCTCCCTGCTGTCTGCCCAGCCTATTTATTATCACTCTTGGCTGTTGTCTCTTTGATGGTGGGTGGTAGGAAAGAGGGAGGGAGGGACAGGGAAGTGTAGGGCACGGAGTGTTCCAGGCAGAGGGAATAGCAAAGGCCTAGAGGTGCACAGACCATGGCTTCAGGTCTGTCAGTGGCTGGCGTTAGCACCTGCACACCTGGGGTGGGTGGGAGGAAGAGTCACTCCAAAATCCCAATCTTGAGTGACTTACATTCATTCATAAAGCTGTCCATTCATGTCATGCGTAGAGTGCCTGTCCAGCCCAGATGTCCCCATGACCGTCCCAATTTCAGACTCCATCCCATTGTCAGACCTGTGCTTGGTTTGTAGCTAGAGAAGTACCGTGGTCATTATCAAATGAGTGGTGAGTCAGTATTGTGAGACAGGAGGCTGGAATAGGGCAGGATCCTTTAAGAGTGGAAGCCGTAAGTTGGTTTCATCAGATTAAATATACAAGTAAGCCATTACCAGAAATTCTTTCCTGGGTATAGACCTGAGAGAAATTGTCACGTGGATCTATAAAGAGAGGGTGAAGATGTTCACTGCAATGCTGTTTAAGGCAAGGGAGAGGAGGAAGGAGCAGGTTTAGAAGCAATCTAGCTGTCCACTGCTGGGGAATGGATAAATGTAGTGGGTACAGCAACTAGAAGCAACAACCTAGATGCACAGCAACCTGGATAGATCTTTAAAGCCATAATGCTGAGAAAAAAAAAAAGAGAATTAGGTCTTTGATACAATACACAAATTAAAGTACATGCACATAAAATCATCAGAATGAAAGAAAATATATCGAGCACATTGGGTGCAGCAGAAGGAGCCTGAAATTGAGTCAAGGGAGGAATAGAGAAATTCACCCCAATATCCTCTCATGGACCAACGAAGCAAATATCAAGAACTGAGCAGTGGGATTTAGTCAATTCTGAGTTTCCTGAGATCCAACCTGGAAAAGCCTGGAGGTCAGTACCTTAGGGACCAGGGGAGACAGAACAAAGGAGGTAAAGAGAAAAGTTTTCCAACGTTTCCTACCATGTGTGGCCAAGACCCCCTGGGCCAAGCCATATCAAGGACCTTATCTAGATCCATTCATTCATTCATTCCTAACCATCATACTTACTTTTTTCATGAGGATTTAATGAATAAATGTATGTAAGGCACTCATAACTGTCCCTGGCACAAAACAAGTACTCAACAAACTTTGACTGCTATTCAGCAAACATCCACCATGGAACACTCACCATCTTCCTGGCCCATGCTGGACCTTGGGGCTCCACAGTTAGCAGTAGCTCATAATCCCTGCCCCGAAAAGCCCACAGCCTAGTGGGGGTGTCAGGAAAGCAACCAGGCTTAGGAGGTAGCACTGTGCAATGGAAGGAGGTAAGACTGGGTGTGGGGAGCACCTGCAGGGCATCTAACTCAACCTGCAGGCTTGCTGGAGGAGGCAACATTGGAACTGAGACCTGTGGGATGAGAGGGAGTGGACAGGCGAAAAAGGGAAACAGGCTGGCTGAGAGATGCTGTCAGGAACTTGCTGTGAGACCATTGGCAGATGCTTTCCCAAATCTGAGCTTCAGTCTCTAATCAATGCAAAAAGAAGATTGGGCTCTTAATTTGGGATTTCACTAAATGTAAGGGTTCCATGGATGTGCTTAAGCAGCCCCTCTAACAGCAAGGCTCCAGGCCCCCAGCTGAGCCTCAACAAGAGAAGACTCCCATAACCTTTTGTGATGAAAACAGAGATGTGCAGCCCAGATGACCTTTTAAGCTGTCACAGACAACCTTCAGCTGTCAGCTCTTTTAGTGTCTACCTTAATTGCAGACAGCCACCACACCTGAGGTCATACCCTTTTCAGGTGGCTTGCATCCAGTGACAGACCAAAGTGGCAGGGTAAAGGTCTGGCCATCTTGACCCAACCAGACAACTCTTATGGGCCAATTTTAGCTGCAGAGTTCCCTGTGGGGTTGGCCTGGGCTGTTTCTGGGGCCTGCATCCCAACTTGGTTTCTCCCTCTGCCCAGTGCTCCTTCCTTCTTCCTTCCACGGGTGTT
Source organism: Choloepus didactylus (assembly GCF_015220235.1). Lineage (NCBI taxonomy): Eukaryota > Metazoa > Chordata > Mammalia > Pilosa > Megalonychidae > Choloepus > Choloepus didactylus. Next base: position 33,957,388 of record NC_051312.1, on the reverse strand, counting down.
TATCCCATGGGCATGCCTTGATAAACATCTGCCCACTAAACTCTGTCTCAGAGCTTGCTTTCCATGCAACACCATTTTACATATTAAGATTTGCTTAGAAAACAGCAAGAAATATTATCAATGTTATTTGTTGTTGGTTAGTTTTTAATTATTAGTCTGCAGCAACAACAAAAAGACAAAGCTCAAAACAGATAGCCAAAATTCTGCTCTAGACATAATTGATGATAGCGAACAGAGAGTCAGTCATCAAACACCACTGACCAGTGGAGCCATGACCCTTTTATTAAGCACAGCTTCAAAATCCTGAGTTAAATGCATGAAGATCTGGATATTAGATAACATTTTTAATGTTATTTTCTATAATAGGCTCTCTTGGGTATTTCCTAGACATTTCATTTATTAACTGCCCCCACTTGGTGCAGAATTATTGATTTATTTGCACAGAGGTTGGTCTTTTCCTGCCTCAGGATGCTGTTTTCTCTGAGAGTCAGATTTATACAAAAAGTTAAAGGGGTCACAGCCACTCAAACCCCAGGCATCTGTCAGGACTTGTTGCAAAATAATAACCAAAAAAAACAAAAAACAAAAAACAAAAACCTCAGGGAGATGAGGGGAAAAAAATCATAACATAATACCGCCAACCCTCATTAATTGAGCAGTAAACTTACTGCATGACGGGAACTGGGCTGAGAGCTTGACAAAGTATTAGCTCACATGCAGCAACCCCATGAGGTAAGTCTTTAATAACCACATTGTATGCATGCAAGACTGAGGCTGAGTGCAGCTAAATAACTTGCCCACCCTCCCCGAGTTAGTAAGTGGCAGAATCAAGATTTGAACCCACATCTTTCTGATCCAAAAGCACAGGCACAAGCCCTGCACCACTCACTCCAGCTGAATTGCACCACAAAACCCTGGATGTAGAAGTCAGGTTCAAGGGGCTGGTAGTATAAGGGGTAAGACAAGATGTATCCCTGGGGCTTTAGAAGAAAGTTTAAACCAACTGTGGTCAGAGTATGTGTACTTGTGATGCATTATCCTTTCGGAGAGAAACTGAAGCTGTCCCTGCAATGCAGGAGCCCGGAGTTTGCCCCTGGCAGCACTGCGTGCAGAAGTCCTTTGGCTCAGGGAGGGTAGGTATGCCCCTGAGAGCCCTGACCCACCTACCCATCATAATTTTGCCCCAAACAGAAAGGGCAGCTCTGCCTTGGAAGCTCAACCTTAAGTCAGGCCAGCTCTGCTCTGCCCAGCACTAGGGTTGCATAGCAAACATTAGATTTTTGACTAAAGAAGGGGTCCCTGAAAGAGAGAGGGGGAGATGGGAGGGAGGTGGTAGGGGAGGCTCTTGGAGAGGGTGGTGATTCTCCCCATTGGGTAGAGGGTCCCTAGTCATTTCAGACAAGTGGGTTGCACAGAATAGGTTAAAGCAAGACTTCCCTAGGCATTTCACACCTCAGCACACAAAATAAATTATAGAATTTGCACAGCTTTTTGGGGTAAACTGGAGGTAATTTGGGAGAACCTGTAGGGAGTTGGGTGGAAAAAAAATTTATTACATTTTCTTTATATTATATAATTTTGACAAGAAAAAATAAGCACAAAGTAATAGGGATAATATTAAATATCGAATATGTATAAAACTTCCCAATAAAATCTTTTCAAAAATTTTAATGAGAAACTTGTGCTTTCTTCCATGAACACAATTTTTTTTAATATCGGATTTTATGTGTGAGAAATGGCCATATGCAATTCCTGATTGGGGCTTTTTAATGATGATCTCTTCAAATTCTTGAAAGTCATTATCAACAGGAAACTTCTATTCATACAAAAAATGTAAGACCATTTTATAACCATTCAAAAATGTGTAACACTTGAAATTGTATTTAAATAATCTAACAGCGCTTCCTTTTCTTTCTTTGACAAATGTAGTGTTGAAATTTCTTGTGATAATGTGCATGAATTGGGAATACAATCAAACGTTTTATATCAAGTCTTTCAAAATAATGATGAAGTTCTAATTTGCTGAACGCGTGTGCATTGTTAGAACCTTCTCCCTGCAGCTAACATGGGTGCCGCTGAAAGGGCACATCACCAACAAATGGGTCTAAGTAGCCACTTTATGTAAAGACAGGGATTCTGAGCTTTCTCCTAGAGTTGCTCCACCCTGGAGTCCCTGCACAGCTTCCCCATCACCCCCTTTATGAGTCCAGTAACCTGGAATGTGAACTCCTCTGGCAGCTCCAGGGGCTCTGTGTGCATGCTGGTTAGCTCCGTGCTCTACAGCTGGTCACTGATGCAGGTGCCCAGGTGACAAGCACCTCCTTACCCATGCTCGGCCCCAAATAGTGCTAGATGTGGCCCCTCATCGTGAAGCCTACTGAGGTCACAGGGCCTGATCCCCTTCCCTCTGAGAGACCAAGATGTCCCACCTGCTAAGGTGACCAACTGTCCCGGATTGCATGGGAAGGAGGGGTTTCTGGAATGTGGCAAAACCAGGAAAGTCCCAGGTAAACCAAGATGGGTTGGTCATCCTACCTGGCCCCATGAAGGCTTTGGGAACTGGCTTCTCACTCAACACCTGTAATCTATATCCAGCACACACATTTCAGAAAGCTCTGGGTTAGAGAAGTTTTCTCAAACTTTAATGTGCCCATGAAGAACCTGAGAATCTTACTAAAAATGACAATTTTGAGTCAGTAGGTCTGGAGGGGAATCCAAGATTCCACATTTCTAACAAGCTTCTAGGTGATGTAGATGCTGCCGGTCCAGGGGCCACACTTTGAGAGGTAAGTGCTCAGATCACAGCACCAAGGAGGCCAAGAATCAGTCTCCATCACTGGGAGAACATCATAGCCAGTAGCCCCCAACGAGCCAGGAAAAGAACAGAGAAGGGTCACTGACACCCATCCCCACCATTTGAAAACCATCCATTCCCAAAAGCCCACTGATTAAGAGCATTGCTCTCTGCAAGGGTCACCTATGGGGACAGATTTCCTGTTGCCTTAAGGCCACACTGAGTGGAGACCAGTAGACATCAGCTGGACCCTGGCATAGGTCAAAGAGAGTTCTAGGCAGTAGTGAACTCATCAGTCAAGATCCCTGACCTCAAAGTACTCCAAGTCTGGCTAATACTTCATGCAGCCAAAGGCATGTGCACATAAGTTCATTCATTCCCTTGTTCATTCATTTATGTACCAAATAGTATCTGAGAAACGTATGTGTGAGGTAGTGGAGAGGAATACAAAGAGTGACCCCGGTACTTCAGTTTTTGGCAATACAAAGTACTAAGTCCCTAGAATGACCCACCTATTGAAAACAATTTTTAAAATCTGGCTAAAATAATGAGTCTTCTTAAATGTAACGTAAGCCAGCAAGAAAGTAGGTAATACACAAGACAAAAAATTCGGTGAAGGCAGGAACCAGAAAGGTAAGAGGAGAGCAGCTATTGGCATTTGCTCTGAGGGCATTTACTGAACCCTGTGAAACAGAGCTTTGGTTTCCATGGCATCCTATATTTTGGGAACAGGAGAAAAGTTCAATGTAAGAAACAGATACGGTTTCATCAACCGGAATGACATCAAGGAAGATGTATTTGTACACGAGACTGCCGTAAAGAATAACCCCATGTTCTACTTTGCTAATGCTATCAGAATGCAAAACACAAAAAAATGGATTGGCTTTTATAAAGGGGGTTTACTTGGTTACACAGTTACAGTCTTAAGGCTATAAAGTGTCCAAGGTAACACATCAGCAATCGGGTACCTTCACCGGAGGATGGCCAATGGTGTCCGGAAAACCTCTATTACCTGGGAAGGCATGTAGCTGGCGTTTGCTCCAAGTTCTGGTTTCAAAATGGCTTTCTCCCAGGATGTTTCCTCCCTAGACTTCAGCTCCTCAAAAATGTCACTTTTAGTTGCTCTTGAGGCATTTGTCCTCTCTTAGCTTCTCCGGAGCAAAAGTCTGCTTTCAAAGGCCGTCTCCAAAATGTCTCTGTAAGCTGAAGCTCCTCTCTCAGCTTCTTGCATTCTTTGAAGTGTCCCTCTAGGCTGTAGCAAGCTCGCTCCTTCTGTCTGAGCTTATATAGTGCTCCAGTAAACCAGTCAGGACCCATGCTGAATGGGCAGGGCCACACCTCCATGAGATCCCATGAAAGATCTCACCCACAGCTGAGTGATCACATCTCCATGGAAACATCCAATCAAATGTCTCCAACCCAATCAACACCAATACGCTCCCTGCCCACACAAGACTGCATCAAAGACCATGGCATTTTGGGGGACTTAATACATCCAAATCAGCACATTCCACCCCCTGGACCTCAAAATGACATGATCTTTCCATATACAAAATACATTCATCCAATCACAATATCACAAAAACTTAGATCATTTCAGTAATGATAGGTAAGTACAAGATCCCATCAAAATCAGTTACAAGCACGGTCTGTCCCAAAGCAAAAATCCCCTTTGGCTCTGAACCTGTGAAACTTAGAACAAGTTATCTGCTTCTAATATACAAAAGAGGGACATTCAAAGGATAAACATTTCCATTGCCATAAGGAGAAACTGAAAAGAAAACAGGGTTTAAGGGACCAAAACAGTTCCTAAAACCGCAGCGCAAACTCCATTAGATTTCAAAGTCTGAGAGTCATTAACAGAACGACGTTTTATCTTTGGGGCTTGAGAGAGTGGGAATCTAACCCTTCCTAAGCACCTTTGTGGCAGCCCTTTCCTCTCCAAATGCTGGGGTGAGTGCTCCAACATATCCACACATTGGGAAGACCACCTTCTCATCCCCACCCTCCGCAAACATCAGGGCAGCACCCAGATTCTTTTCCATCTCCAGGGCACATGCTCAACCCATTTGGAACAGTGGGGTGGCAGCCAGGCTCTCCCCAGTCCTCTGGGAATGTGCTCCACCCTCTTTGGATCTTGGGGTGGCAGAACATTTCCTGAGCATTGCGGCGGAAGGCCCACCCTCGACCTCTGGGGCAAACTCACCCTTTCCAGCATGTGGGCCACTCCACTCTCCCGGCCCGAGACCTCTAGACTCCAGACCTCAACCTCCATGGCCCTGTCTTTGAAGAATTTTTTCCTTCAATTTGTTCCTTATCTTTCTCCTTCAGTCCAGACTGGCAACGGCTCCATCCATAAAGATCTCGCAAAAATTCTGTTGGATTTGCATGAAGCACACAAGGTCAAAGCCGTCAGACAATACGACTTTCCACAAATCCTTTTGGCTTAACTTCATCTCCAATCTTGGCTTGTACTGAAATGGCAGTCAGGTCTCATGTTTAGTTAAATCTTCACGTTGGGCTGTAGCTTCTGGGTTTCCACCCCCTGGAAGCCCAGTGTTTTCTAAACCATCAGTTTCTGGTTTCTTTGAACCCAAGAGTTCAGTTCTAAGTTTATCTCTCTCCGCTCACATTTTACTATAAGCTGCAAGGAGAAGCCAGGGTACATCCTCCACACATAGTTTGGAGATCTCCTCAGCTAAGTATTCCAGGTTGTGACTTTCAAATTCTGCCTTCCATCTGATGCCAGGACACAATTTTGCCAAATGCTCTGCCACTGGAAAATAAGGATCACCTTCCTTCAAGTTCACAACAACATGTTCATCATTTCTGCTCAAGGCCTCATCAAAAGTATCTTTAGAGTCCATATTTCCACCAACAGTCTCTTCAAAGCAGTTTAGGCCTTTTCTATCAAGCTCCTCACAGCTCTTCCAGAATCTTCCCCTTATCCATTTAAAAAGTCGTTCCAACATGTTTGGTATTTGCAAACTCAGCAGCACCCCACTTCTGGTACCAAAATCTGTTCTAGTTTGCTAATGCTGCTGGAATGCAAAACACCAGAAATGGATTGGCTTTTACAAAGGCGGTTTATTTGGTTACACAGTTAAGTCTTAAGGCCATAAAGTTTCCAAGGTAAGCCATCAACAATGGGGTACCTTCACTGGAGGATGGCCAACGGCGTCCAGAAAACCTCTGTTAGCTGGAAAGGCATGTAGCTGGCATCTGCTCCAGAGTTCTGGTTTCAAAATGGCTTTCTCCCGGGAGATTCCTCTCTAGGCTGCAGTTCCTCAAAAATGTCACTCAGTTACTCTTGGGGCGTTTGTCCTCTCTTAGCTTCTCTGGAGCAAGAGTCTGCTTTCAACAGCCATCGTCAAACTGTCTCTCATCTGCAGCTACTCCCTCAGTTTCTGTGAGTTTTTCAAAGTGTCCCTCTTGATTGTAGCAAGCTTTCTCCTTCTGTCTGAGCTTATATAGTGCTCCAGTAAACTAATCAAGGCCCATGCTGATGGGCGGGGCCACACCTCCATGGAAATTATCCCATGAAAGATCTCACCCACAGCTGAGTGATGACATCTCCATGGAAACATCCAATCAAAAGTCTTCAACCCAATCAACACCAATACATTTCCTGCCCACATAAGACTGCATCAAAGATAATGGCATTTTGGGGGACATAATACATCCAAACCAACACACCCCAGGAGGTGCTTTGCAGTGTAGGAGATGGAGAGACTGTGGAGTTTGATGCTGTTGAAAGTGAAAAGGGTGTGGATGCAGCAAATGTTACAGGCCCTGGTGGAGTTCCAGTGCAAGGCAGTAAATATGCAGCAGACCATAGCCATTATAGATGTTATCCTGGTCATAGGGGTCCTCCACACCAATGCCGGCAGTATTGCCAGAATAATAAGAGTGGGAAAAAGAACAAGGGATCTGAGAGTGCTTCTGAAGGCCAGGCCCAACAGCACCAGCCCTACCACAGATGAAGCCTCCTACCCTGCTCCATCAGAGACCTTACGGACCTCAACCACAATATTCCAACCCTCTCAGGCAGGGAGAAGTGATGGAGGATGCTGACAGCCAGGGTGCAGGAAAATATGGTAGACCAGTAAGACAGAATATGCATTGAGGTTATAGTCCATGATTCCACCAGGGCTCTCCTTGCTAAAGACAGCCTAGAGAGGGCAGCAGTGAAGATAAGGAAAATCAAGAAGGTGGGACCCCAGGGTCAGCAACCACCTCAACATCAGTGCTGCTGCAACTTCATTTACTGATGCAGACACCCAGAAAACCCTAAAACACAAGATGGCAAAAAGAAAAAACAGCTGTTCCACCATCTGAGAATTCATCTGCTCCTGAGGCTGAGCAGGACAGGGCTGAGTAAATGCCAGCTTACCATCTCTACCTTCATCCAGAAGTGAATATGAAATTCCAGCAATAAGAAATAAGCAAAAATTGGAGCTGAAGACCTTAAGTGCTTGCATTTTCCCATCGACCAGATAACTAAAACTATCTGCATTATCTATGCAGCTTGGGGTTTGTGATGGTTAAGTTCATGCATCAACTTCGCCAGATGATGGTGTCCAGTTGTTTGGTCAAGTAAGCACTAGCCTGGGAGGGTATTTAGTAGATTTAAATCATCAGTAAGTTGATTGCATCTATGGCTGATTACATCTACAATCAACGGAGGAGATTGCCTTTAACAATAAGAGAAGTCTCATCCAATCAGTTGAAAGCCTTGAAAGGATAAGTGATGACTTCAGTAGTGAGAAGAGAGAATTTCCATCTCTACTTCAGCCAGCAAGCTTCTGGGGAACTGATCAAAAATCTTCATTGGATTTCACAGCTTGTGGCCTGCCCTACAGAATTTGGGCTCACCCAGCCCCATAGTCACATGAGACAATTCTTACACATTCATTCTTAGACTTGATATCCTACAACTTAAATACTATGAGGTGAAGTTAATACAGCTTATGTCCTATGATAAGGGTTTAAGATAGGGAAGAAAACAAAGATATTTGATTTATGTATATATGCAAACATACTCATAACAAAACAAGGAAGAAATATTCATAACCATTATAGTCCTCACTTCTGTAACTGGTCACATAGTCATAGCTCATATTTGTAACTACCTTCTTTCAAAACCCATTCCATGTTCCCTTTACCCTCAGCAAGCACCTCAGTTGGCCGTGATTCTTTGCCTGGTGGGGTGACCCCAACCTTCATACCTGAAATTTCTTGGCCATTGGTAGTCCTGCCTGGATTGGGTTGTTGCAGTTTTCCATTGACTTTAATCACAGGGCACAGTAATACTAAGAGATGCCCTAGGAGATCTTCTATATTCCCAGAAAACTCTTCTTTACCTCCATTTTGCAGTTGCAGTCCTGTTTCCCTTTGATAATCAAGATCAATCACCCCAGCCAGTACAGTAATTCCTTTCTTTTCCTATTGATTCAGAGGTAATGAGGAGCCCAAAATGGCCATGTGGCAGTTTTAACTTCCAGTTCAATGGAATCATTGTTGTGTCTCCTGGTGGAAGCACTCCTCCTTTTGTAACTAAGACCAGTAGACCAGAAAAGAGGTTGCAGGGACATGAAGCAAAAAATTTTTAGTGGATCACTAGGGGTAATAGTGAGTGGTGCCAATCCCATTTCCACCCCTTGATTCCTGGACCCATGAATTTTGGCTATGGGAGAAACAGCACCACAGAGTGGATGCTGTTTTATAGCATACACAACCTCCTGCAAGGTATTGCCACCTAGTTGGTGCTGTAACTGAGTCTTCAACAGGCCATTCCACCATTCTGTCAAACCAGCTGCCTTTGGATGATGGGGAACAGGGTAAGACCAGAGAATTCCATGAGCATGTGCCCATTCCCTCACTTCATTTGCTGTGAAGTGGGTTCCTTGGTCAGAAGCAATGCTGTGTGGAATACCATGATGGTGAAGAAGGCATTCTGTAAGTCCACAAATGGTAGTTTTGGCAGAAGCATTCTGTACAAGGTGGATGAATCCATATCCGGAGTATGTGTCTATTCCAGTTAGAACAAAATGCTACCCGTTCCATGATAGAAGTAGTCCAATGTAACCAATCTGCCACCAGGTAGTAGGCTGATCACCTCAGGGAATGGTGCCATATAAGGGACTGAGTGTTGGTCTCTGCTACTGGAATACTGGATACTCAGAAGTGGCTGTAACCAGGTCAGACTTGGTGAGTGGAAGTCCCTGTTGCTGAGCCCATGCATAACCCCATCCATATCACCATGGCCACTTTTTTCATGAGCCCATTGGGCAATGACGGGAGTAGCTGGGGAAAGAGGCTGCCTGTTATCCACAGAATGGGTCATCTTATCCACTTGATTATTAAAATCTTCCTGTGCTGTAGTCACCCTCTGGTGAGCATTCACATGGGACACAAATATCTTCATGTTTTTTGCCCACTTGGAAAGGTCTATCCACACACCTCTTCCCCAGACCTCCTTGTCACCAACTTTCCAATCATGCACCTTCGAAGTTCCTGACTATCCAGCCACACCATTGGCAATAGCCCATGAATCAGTAAAAGCACCTCTGGCCATTTCTCCTTGGTTTTTAGCAATTTTGAATATGATGTGCTTTGGTGTGTTTTTCTTTGTCTTTATTCTGCCTGGGTTCATTGAGCTTTTTGTAATTGTGCGTTTATAGTTTTCATCAAATTTGGAGGTTTTGGCCAATTTTTCTTCAAATACTTTTTCTTTTCCTCCTTTCCTGATATTCCAATTACGCATATGTTTGACCACTTGATATTGTCCTATGGGTGACTGATACACTGTTCATTTTTTTTTCTGGTTTTTTCCTCCCTGTGCTACATTTGGATAGTTTCTACCACTATGTATTCAAGTTGACTGATCTTTTCTTCTGCAGTGTCTAATTGCTATTAATCCTATCCACTATATATTTTCATTTCAGATTTGTATTTTTCATCTCTATAAAGTCTTTGGGTTTTTAAAAAAGGATATCTTCCATTTTCTCCTCATTGTGTTCATGTTCTCCTTTACATCTTTGAGCATATTTATAATATATGTAATAGAGTTCAATCTGTAGCAGGAGCAGAAAGCAGACCCCAGAGGACTCTAAGCAGCCCTGCTGCCACCACCAGCCTGGTAACCATTACACCCCAGGAGGAGGTGCAAATGCCACACTGGCAGCAGTTACCGTCACTACAACCACGAGCATCAAGGCCAAGATCAGCAGCTGTATGCCAACTCCTCCACCACCAACAGCCCATCCTCAGTGCTGCTGACACCAAGTCTGCACTCTGGGTAGTGGTGCAGGGAGTGGCAGCCCAGGCAGCCTCCATCAGTAGCACTTCCCAGTGGGGACAAGAAGGTCATTGCAAGGCATGATTATCTTCCAGTTCATCAGTTCTCTCTTTAACTGTATCTAATCTGCTGTTACATATACTCAACTGAGTATTTAGTTTCAGTTATAATATTTTTCATTTCCACAAGTTCCCTTTTTCTTTTTCAAATGTGACAAGTTATTCTTTACTGTTTCTTATTCACTGCACATGTTTTCAAACTTATTTTTTATTTCCTTAAGATCATACACATAATTATTTAACAATTTGTATCATAAGTCCATTATTTGACATTTTGCAGTCACTTGTTTCTGTTGGCTCTCAATCATGAGGCTTTGTTTCCTTATGTTTGATTACTTTTGCACTGTGGCTTGCTTATTTTCTTTGGATTTTTACTTGTGGAAATTCTTGAGACTGTAATGACACAGGGTTCTTCTGATGAATATTTGGTTTTTGGCTTCTGCCAGGACACTGGGGACACTACTAGACTGGAACAACTCTAAATTTAAATTTTTGGTTTGTGGGGTTTTTGGACCACCCAGTTGGTGTGAATTCAGGTTACAAAGTTTTGTAAGGGATGGTTGATGGCTCCAAATTCTTAGTAGTTACTTTTCCAACTTCCACTTAATGCTTAGTTTTAAGATAATCGATTTTCCTTGCAGTCCCCATGAGAAGAGGGGTGCTTCTTGGTACTTCTCTTTCATCCTTAACCTGAGAATATAATCCTTTGATGTCTCAGCCATTTGGTGGCAGAAACTACTGTCAGACTCCCCACCTTGGGCAGACCCTGAGCTTTTTCAGCACTTCCCTTCCAAGCAAAATGAACAACAAGGTGCAGTGCTCAAAGTTCTGTACACTGGGAAGATTTCCCCTCACCACTGTCCTTCAGAGTTGTCCCAAGAAGGAAGGGGCTTAGTGCTGCAGCTGTCCACTTTGGAATGGTATGTGAATATTGTGCGGAACCATCTGTAAACCAGGCCCAAGTTTTCTCTTAGTCAACTGATCATAAGGAACTCCCCACAAGGCCATAGCTGTGGGTTTGGAAGGAGAAAGTAATGTGGCAGAGGTAAGAGCCATGGGCATTTGGGTCACTTCTTCATGTAACTTACTTGTGCCTTCAAGACCCGCTCGAGCCTTTATCTTGTATATACCATTTCCATTTTATGCTGGAGTGCTTTTGTACATATCCAACTTTGTGGCATGGCAGGGTCAGACAACATCCAGTTCATGATGGGCAGCACAGGTCTCATGGTAACTTGGTGGCCCATGGTTAAGTGTTTGGCCTCTACGAAGGCCTAGTAGCAGGGCAAAAGCTGTTTCTCAAAGGGGAGTTGTTATCTGCAGAGGATGGCCAAGTTTTGCTCCAAAATCTCCTATAGGGGCCTGCCAAAGTCTCCAGGCAGCATCTCTATTTGCCACTGAAACTTCTAGCACCATTGGATCGGCTGGATCATATGGCCCAAGTGGCAGAGCAGTTTCACAGCAGCTTAGATCTGTTGCAGAGCCTCCTCTTGTTCCAGTCCCCACCCAAAACTGGCAACTTTTCAGGTCACTGGGTCAACAGGCCAGAGTAGCAGAGCTAAATGAGGACTATGTTATCTCCACAATCCAAAGAGGCCAACTATGCATTGTGCCTCTGTTTTGGCTGTAGGATGGGCAAGATGCAACAGCTTATATTACACCTTAGAAGGGATATCTCAACACATCCCACACTAGTGGACACCTAGTTCACGGAGTTAGAAGGCTGCAGCTAGAGAAAAGACATAATTTGTGCATAAGAAAAAAAATGATTATAATAGTCATCATCAGAAACAAATCAGAAGACAATGAAGCAAAATCCTTCAAGTGCTGAAAAACAACTACAAATTTAGAGTTCTAAATCCAATAAAAATATCTTCCAAAAGTGAAGATAAAAAATAAAACTTCCAGACAAAGAAAATCTAAGAGAATTTATCACATACTCCACAAAATGTTAAATAAATAAAATTCTTCAAGCAGAAGGAAAATGACACCAGGTGGCAATTTGGATCTACACAACGTAATGAAGAGCATGTGACAATAAAAAAGAACAAGCCACTGATACACCCAGCAACATAGATGAATCTCAAGATTCATCTAAGTGAGAGAAGTCAGACACAAAAGGTTACATATTGTTTGATTCCATTTACATGAGATTCTAGAAAAAGTAAAACTGTATTGACAGAAAACAGATGAATGGTTGCCAAGGGCTGGGACATGGGGGCAGGGAATGAACTACAAGGGGGCACAAGGAAACTTTTTGGGGTGCTGGAGATGCTCCATATCTGGATTGTGTTGATGCCTACAAGTGCTGGTTTGGATGTATTATGTCCCCCAAAATGCCATTATCTTTGATGAAGTCTTGTGTGGGCAGGAAATGTATTGGTGTTGATTGGGTTGAAGACTTTTGATTGGATGTTTCCGTGGAGATGTGATGACTCAACTGTGGGTGAGCTCTTTCATTGGATAATTTACATGGAGGTGTGGCTCCGCCCACTCAGCATGAGCCTTGATTAGTTTACTAGAGCACTATGTAAGCTCAGACAGAAGGAGTGAGCTTGATACAGCCAAGAGGGACACTTTGAAGAACATACAGGAGCTGAGAGAGGAGCTTCAGCTTACAGAGACATTTTGGAGATAGCCATTAAAAGCACACTTTTGCTCCAGAGAAGCTAAGAGAGGACAAATGCCCCACGAGCAACTAAGAGTGACATTTTTGAGGAGCTGCAGCCTAGAGTGGAATGTCCTGGGAGAAAGCCATTTTGAAACCAGAACTCTGGAGCAGATGCCAGCTACATGCCTTCCTAGCTAACAGAGGTTTTCCGGATGCCATTGGCCATCCTCCAGTGAAAGTACCCCATTGTTGATAACTTACCTTGGACATTTTATGGTCTTAAAACTGTAACTTTGTAACCAAATAAACCCCCTATATAAAAGCTGATCCGTTTCTGGTGTTTTGCGAAAAGGCAGGATTAGAAAACTAGAACACTATATGACAGCAAATATTTGTCAAAAGTTATAAAACAGTACATTTTTTAAAATTCAGTTTTATTGAGATATATTCACATACCATGCAGTCATACAAAGCGTACATTCAGTTGTTCACAGTACCATTATATAGTTGTGCATTCAACACCAAAATTAATTTTTTTTCATTACCACACATACAAAAATAATAAGAATAAAAATTAAAGTGAAAAAGAACAATTAAAGTAAAAAAGAACACTGGGTGCCTTTTTTTTTTTTTTTGCCCCCATTTTTCTATTTATCCATCCATACACTGGACAAAGGGGAGTGTGGTCCACATGGCTCTCCCAATCACATAAAACAGTACATTTTAAATGAATGAACTTTATTGTGTGTACATGATACCCCAATAAAGTTGATTATTTTAAAAATACAATAAAAGACCATCTACAATGCATTCATTTTAAAAATGCTTCACAATCAGAACATAGAAGTTGAAAAGAAGGTAGTTAGAATTAAAGCATATTAAGATACTAAATGTGTTTTTCAAGAGAAGGTTAAAATATTGATTAACTATACTTAGATAAATTGAGAAAGGAATTTGTAATTTCTAAGGTTGCCACTAGAGGAATACAAACAGAATGTGTAATTTTCTAACTGGTGAAAGGAAGGAAATGTAATAGGAAAAAATACTGAAATCAAAATGGGGGAGCACATAATGGATAAGACAAATAGGAAGTACAAAATAAGATGATAGCTATAAATCCAAATGCATCAGTAATTGCAATCAATTTTGTAGATGGAAGATGAAATAATAAATCACACAAATTCTAACTAAAGAAGGCTCTTACATTGATATCAGACGAAACAGACTTTAATACCGAAATATTCCTACAGGTAAGCAGGAACACTCTATAATGATACAAGGTTCACGTCACCAAAAATATATAACATTTTTTAATTTGTATGCACATGAAAACACAGCTCCAAAATATATAAAGCAAAAGTGATGAAACTATATGAAGAAATAGACAAATCCACAATCATAGTGTAAAATTTTTAACACAGCTGTCTCAGTAAATAGAATAAAAAGACTTTTTTAAAAGTCAGCAGAGATATTAGGTCAATACATTAAACTTGATTTGACGGACAGATGCATACCCAATTACTGCAAAAGACACATTCTTTTCAATCATTGACCCCAGGCTGTAGCTAGAACATTGATGTTCAGGGAAGATTACTGATTTGCCTAGTAAGATGCATGGAATAAGGTCTCAATTCGAGTCTCCTGACACCTAAATCATAGTTTTCTACTTTTCCTGGATGCTTCTACATGTTTCCTGCTCCCCTTGGTGCAAAGGCCTCTTTCCCAAAAGCAGATCCAGCTTCCCAAAGCCAACTGAAGGCCAGAATAGCACAGCTGAAAGCTGAGATGTTACTAAGAAAGTAAGAGCAAGAAGCTATGCAGGAAGAAGACAGGGTTGCCTGTAGCCATGACTGCTGGAGTTCGTCGCAGAAGGAAGCCCCCTACAGTTGGGTGTGGTTGGCTGGCTATTCCCAGACCCAGTCCAGGAAGCTGGAAGATCCAGGCTTAAGAAAATTCTATATCCTTCCTCACTGGATATATCAGACAATGGGCTTCCCTGAACCTTCAAAAAGGAGAAAGACATTCTGGGTCCCCACACTAAAATGATCTTTTGTGGATGGAAAAGGAACACGGATGCAGGTGCTCGAAAGGGAAGGGCTAAATCCATCTGACTTAGAAGAAGTGGCTGAGCAGGTGGCTTGGGGCTGCCCCCAGGGTGCTAGATCTCCAGGAAGTTAAACAGTCTTCGGAGCATAGCCAGAGGATGGCAGATTAACTCAGCCTACTTTTCCTGAGGGTTATTCCTCCAAGGGTGGACAAAGTCTACAGGAACCATTCATTGGGTGGCCAGCTTTTTCCTGTGCTCAGAGGCATTCTGTGGGCATTTACGGCTGACTCCCGCTTCTGTCACCCTAGTTATCCCTCAGCTCTAGACATTGGCTGTTAAGGTGTGGTTTGGATTCCATTGTGCACCCCAGTTTGGACATGTTCTTTGTCTTGGTCCACTTTCTGGTAGGTGTGAATCCGTTGTAAATAAGGCCTCTTCAAGATGTTACTTCAGTTAAGGTGTGGCCCAAACAGAATCAGGTTGGGCTTTAATCGATTACTGGAGTCCTGAACAAGCAGAATGAAAGTCAGACAGAGAGAAGCCACAGAGTTCAGCCAGAAGCTGGAAGTCTGTGGAACCATGTGCATTGCCGTGTGACAGAAAAGCCAAGAATCGAGGATTGTCAGCAACCAGCTCCAGAATGCCACAGTCTTTGGAGAAAAAGAATTGCTTTGCTGATGTCTCAATTTTATACTTTTAGCCTCAAAACTGTGAACCAGTAAATTCCCATTGCTTAAGCCAACCCACTGTATTCTATTTGTTTTAGCAGCCAAGAAACTAAAACAAGGGGATTAAATTGGCTGCTGCGCCACTTTATTCAGGTGTAACTTGTGCGCTGGTAGCAGTTTAAATGAGAAAACTCATCAAAAATGCACTCGTTAAACTAATATTTATTGAGTAGCTACCATATTACAGGCCATGCTAGGCAACTGTGTGTAAAGTAACAATAATAATAATAATACTTGCAATAATAATAATAATGGCCAAGCACCACGCTATGTACTTCAGTGTCTTCATAGTAGCTCTCTGAGGCAGGTTTTAACTGTATATCTAAACAGATGAGGTCACGGAGGCTCAGAGAGCTTAAATGACTTGCCCAAGTTCACACAGCAAGTGGCAAAGATAAGACTAGAACCTAGAACCATGCTTTTTATCACAGTGTTTCCCAAGATGAATAAGAGCCGACCACAATCACAAGCCATCAGTAGATGGCAAGTCCTGTAAGCAGAAAGTGCAACTAGAAGCAGGCAGGGAAGGCAAACACAATGTTTGAGGGAGTGCTTCAGAGCTCTGTGAACCGTGGGTCACTGCCCCGTGTGTTCCCTGGGCAGGCTGCAGCCCACATGCCAGCTCAATCCCCAGACTTGAGCGTTGATGTCCCAGCTGCACTCACATGCACCCAAAGGCCACCCCGGTGACCACTCAGCTGCCGGCTGGAGCTAGACTCCCTGGCAGGACCCAGCCTTGACTACTTGCCTGTGAGGATTTGATTCCAACCCGCTTTCCAGCCCTCCAGAAACAGAAGCTTGTGTGTTTTCTGACTGGATCTTTGAAGGCAATTCCCCACATCTTTTTCCTTCCCAATAAGGACAGGCATTCCAGCAAGGAGAAAACCTGCTCGAGCAAGTGATTTCCCCAGGGAGGAGATGAACCAGGAAGGGCAGGCCTGTTCGTGGACAATACATTCCAGGATGCGAGGTAGGGGCCCAGCAAGCTCCCCAGAGCCCCAGGAAGTGGGGCTGAGAGGCCGGAGCTTTTATTGTTGGCAAGGAGAGAAGCAAAGGTGAACAGGTGGGAGCACACAAACACAGGAAGTCTATGATGAAAATGAACGACAGACCCACTAGGTGGGAGGGGCCCAGAGTCTGCGGACAAGACCAGGAAGCTACTCCTTAGGCCCCAAACCATCCAAGAACTTCCACACAGATGAAGTGAGAGCAGGCCCACCCTGCTGACGTGGCCATCTAACCACCATTTCCTGACGAGAAAAAGGCGCCTCCGTGTCAGCAGGAAACAGCCGCTGTAGAGGCGTGACAAATAGGAGGGGAAGTATACTTTGTAAACTGTAAAATTCTGTAGAAGTGTTTGTTTGCTGTAATTCTCCTTCCGAGCGCTAACCTTGGAAATTGTAACAAGTGGCAAGACATATAACATAGCGACAAATAAACAGGAGAGCAGATGTGGAGCTAGAAAGAATTGCTGACCATGGAGGGAGGATGTGGGGCCTTGGATCAAAATTCAGCTCACCCTCTGTTCCAGTTTGCTAATGCTGCCATTTTGCAAAACACCAGAAATGGATTGGCTTTTATGAAGGGGGTTTATTTGGTTACGAAGTTACAGTCTTAAGGCCATAAAGTATCCAAGGTAAGGCATCAACAATAGGGTACCTTCACTGAAGGAAGGCCAATGGCGTCCAGAACACCTGTCAGCTGGGAAGGCACGTGACTGGTGTCTGCCGATCCTGGGTTGTGTTCCAGCTCCTCTCCCAGCTCCTGTGCATTCTTCAGAATGTTGCTCTTGGGGTGTTTGTCCTCTCTTAGCTTCTCCAGAGCAAAGTGTCAGCAAAAGTCTGCATTCAACGGCCATCTCTAAACTGCAGCGAACGTCAGGAGTCCAGAACTCCAAGCATCTCTGAGCTAAGTCAGCCAGCTTCCGGGTCTGTGCTAGCATTTTTAAAGGACTCCAGTAATTAAATCAAGACCCACACTGAATGGGTGGGGCCACACCTCCATGGACATAATCGAATCAAAAGTATCACTCACAGTTGGGTGGGTCACAGCTCCCTGGAAACAACCTAATCCAAAGGTTCAAACCTAATCAACACTAATATGTCTGCCACAAGATTGCATCAAAGAGCATAACATTTTGGGGGACATAATACTTCCAAACCTGCATACCCTCCCATAACTCACCTGGGGTGGAGGTGGGGGCCCCTAGCTGCTTCAGGTCTCATTCAGATCCTGTAGAGGACTTGCCCACCCCCAAGTGAAGGCCCTGGACAAGCAGTATCTTTTATCTGCACCTGCTTTACTCATTCTTTCATTCATTCAACCAGTATTTATTGGACACTTACTGTGTTAGATCCTGTGATAAAGTGTGATTGCAACTGCATTAAATGCTATAGAAGAGATGTACATGGTGCCATAAATGCCTATAATCAGGATGACTGAATTAATCTGGTAGGACCAAGGGAATGTTGATAATTAAGCTGAGAGCCAAGGGATGAGTGGACATTTATTAGGTAATGAGGGGAAGAAGAGCAACCCAGAAATAAGGAACAGTCTGCACAAAGACCTTGCAATGGGACAGAGTATGACGTGTATCAGTTTGCTTTTGCTGCATAAGAAGTCATGACAAAACTTAGTGGCTTGAAACAATAATCATTTTTAACTCCCTATTTTGTGGGTCAGAAATTTGGCTGGGTTCAGCCAGGCAGTTCTAACTATCTGGGCTGGGTGGTGGGGGCTCTTGGCTAGGGCTCGCTTGTACATCTCCATCCATTGTAAGCCAGTGGGGGACTGGCTGGCTATCTGCTGGGCAACTCGGTTCTCCTGGTTTCACATCCACCAGCAGCACAGCCTGGGCTTCCTTTGTGTGGCATTTTATAGGTTCCAAAGGGAAGCCAGAAAGGACAACCCCCAAAGTTCAAGCAGTTTTCATGTCTCTGCACCCATCCCACTTGCTGTTGGCCCCTTGGCCAAAGCGAGTCTCATGACTAAGCCCAGAGTCGCTGTGGAAGGACACAACCCAAGGGTGTGGTTACAGGTAGATGTGAACAAATTGGGAGTGGTAACTGCACCAGTCTACCTCAGGGTTTTCAAAGAGTTGAAAGAAAGCAAGAAAAGTGGAGAGTCAAAAGAAAAGGAGAGTGTGACTCAGGGTGAAGCTAGAGGTGGGCTGGAGCCAGGACACATAGAGCATCAACAAGCAGGCAAGCCCTCTGGTGTCTGACTCATGTGAGTTTGGTCATCGTCAATAATTTCCCTGGAGCCTAAACTTCCCTGGGTGAACTGACAAAATGGGTTTTCTGAGCTTATGAAGCTGAAGACAGGTTCTGGGCCCTGATCATCCCCCACATCCCTGCACACAGCCTACATCACTATCAATGGCCCCTACTTGCCTGCCTCTGTGCCTTTGCACCTGCTTCTTGCTCAACTGGGAAAGATTTTCTCATCCCTCCCTTTAGGACTGACTCTCACTGTCCTGTGCTGGTTTGGATATATTATGTCCCACCAGAAGCCATATTCTTTAATGCAGTCTTGTGGGGGCAGACGTATTAGTGTTGATTAGGTTGGAACCTATTGATTGTTTCCGTGGAGATATGACTCAATCAACTGTGGGCAAGAGCTTTTATTAGGTAATTTCCATGGAGGTGTTACCCCACCCATTCATGGTGGATCTTAACTAAATCACTGGAGTCCTATAAAAGAGTTCACAAACAGAAGGAGCTCAGAGCAGCTGAGAGTGACATTTTGGAGAGCAGCTGAGAGTGACATTTTGGAGAGCAGCTGAGAGAGAACATTTTGGACATGGCCATTGAAAGCAGACTTTTGCTGATGCTTTGGAGATACTAGCCCAGAGTTTGCCCCAAGAAGCTAAGCCTAGAGGCATTTTGGAGAAAGCCATTTTTAAACACAACCTGGTAGCAAGAAGATGCCAGCCACATGCCTTCCCAGCTAACAGAGGTTTTCCAGACGCCAATGGCCTTTCTCCAGTTATGCATTAGCAAACTGGAACATGCCCCAAGCCTCAGTTCAGGAACCACCTCCTCAGGGATGCCCTCCCTGACTTCTCTAAACCCCAAGACCAATCGAATGAGAACACGGGACCTAAAGAAGGAGCCTATGGATCATTATAATAATCTCAGGGTTTCTATGGCCAAGTCGGTGCCCAGCCCTGCCTGCATGGTTCACAACCTGTGGGTACAGTGCTTCTCCCACGTTGTAACCATCTTTTCACCTGCTTGCCTTCCAAGAGACTGTGTTTCTTGAGGGGATGCCTATATCCCCAGTGTTGCACACAGGAGGGAGTCAGAAATACTAAAATGATTGAATGAATGAATGAATGATTCCATTATTAAGCAGTGACCCTCTTGGGAACCCTCTGAAAGCCTCAGCCAGCTGCTATCACAGAAGGGTGTAGAAGGAGTTCCTTTCAACTAGGCCAGGAGCTCCAGTGTCTCCCCGTTTGAACATTGAAGCCACCTACCCAGAGGAGAAAGTCCCCTGGCTCAGGGACAATCCAGGGCAGTTGGTGAGTGAAGAGAGGGGAGTTCCTTGGGAGACAAGTGCAACAACTTTACCAGAGAAAGGCTTGGCTAGCCATGGCCTCCGTTGGAGCAGCTTTCCCCTGGGTGCTACAACAGCTGGCCAGGGGCAGCGAGTGCGGCCCCACCTGGGCACTGAGGCCACAAAGCCAGTTCATAGGTCAGCTCCCTCATCACAGTGGGTAGAAGCAGCTCCTGTTAAGTAGGGGCTGAAAAGAAAGCACCAAAGGCCCCAGGCCCTGCCCACTGGTCCTGACAGACTTTCCCAAACCAACTGCCTGGTCTTGAAACAGCAAGGTGTAAATCATGCTGTCTTCCTTTTGCATAAAAGAAAGCTGAAGCCCAGGATGCTAAGCCTTTAACTCATTGGCCACCTGAGCTAGCATAGCTGCCCAGAGAGACTACATTTCCCAGCCTCCTTTGCAGTTAAATGTGGCCATATGAGCAGGCCCTAGCCAATGAGATGTGAGTAGAAGCAATGTCTATAACTTCAGGGTTTCTTCAACAATGGCAGAGGTGAGTCGCCTTGATCACACAGCCAAGGGCAATACCTTAGAATGAGGGAGCAGCAACATGGAAAGAGCCTGGGCCCTGATACCTGGGAACCAATGTACCAGCCCTGAGCAGCTTGTGCCTGCACTATTAAAGGAGAAGAATTTCCTATCTTGACTATGCTGCTATTATTTAGGGTATTTGTTAGAGGAGCTGAACCTATATCATCCCACCTCAGGAGGAAACCAGATTTCCTCAGGAAGCCCTTCCAGTTGATGAGGACCGCTGGAGCTGCCCAAGGGTCAGGCCCTTCTGTTGTCCCAGGATAGCAGAGCTGTGGTCTTCAGCTTCCCCAGGAACCAGCTGTTCTCTTGGAATAAAAGCCAGGGAAGCTGCCTGGAGGAGTGGGAAGGAAGCATGCACCGCTGATAGTCGGCTGTGTATACCAGTACACCTCTAGGGGCTGTTATTATCCGGAAGTGCTTCCAGGCCAGTGGATAAGCAGCCACTGCCCTGAGCCGTCCTCTCCTCCACTGCCCTACCCCCACCCCCACCCCAGCTCTCTTCACCCCATACCCAGCAATTAGTAACACTTGCCATGGGAAGGCCAGGACCTTCTTCCCTGATTCAACAAACCACATCACTTGCCAAATATTTTGAACATCACCCCTCGACTATAAGGTCCCAAATGACTCAAGGCAAATGAAACGCTGAACTCAGTGTCAAGGGTAACGTAGGTGATGAAAGTTCTGAAAGCCAGAGACTTGTGGTTGAATTTCCACCTCCGGTTGCTTTTCCCACTCCTCTCCTAAGCAGAAACACCCAGATCCCACCAAGGCCTGCCCTCTCTCATTCAGAATGTCCCACATTCAGATATTATTGCACTCTTTTATTTACAGAAAACACAGACAAAGCATTTCCATATTCATTTATCAAACCGATCCACTTGTTTTGTTTTTTTTTTTTTTCTTTTTGGCTCAAAGAAATATCACAGATGGACCCCAAGATCAATCAGAAATCCTTAAGATTCACCAGCCATCACTGGTCCAGGAGCAGCCACAAGACTCAGACAGACAGACAGACAGACAGCATCACCACAGACCGGAAAATATTAACAAGGTCCAAGTTCACCTCACAGTAAAAACCTGTGCACCGACAGGCAAGGGTGGGCAGGAGGGGGCAGTTTCTCTGCTCCAGGGGCAGGAGTGGGCATCGGGGACAGGAGGCAAGGAAAGGGAAAGGGCTAAACACCATTCATAAATTAGAGAGAGGTGGTCGTTTTGTTTTTCACCTCTTACCTTGTAGAAGTAAGTGCAAAAACTACATTACCCCTACCACACTTCCATTTGAAAAGCTTGAGAAGTTGGGTGGCATTGGGCGCCTCTCCCCTGTGCGTGGGTGCCTGTGTGTGTGTGTGTGTGTGTGTGTGTGTGTGTGTGTGTGTGTGTCTGTATGTTGACTGTGGTGCTTGTAAACATTGTCACCATCCACACAGAGACCCAATATCCGTGTGTCTGAATTGGGGAGGGGGGACTGTAGCCCACTTCACGCCCCCCTCTATCCCAGTGATTCCCATCCAAGACATAGTGCAAATTTCAGAGACAAAAAGAGGTCGGGGAGGGCTGGAGTTGGGGGGGCAAGGGGCAGGAAGGACACAGAGACAGGGCAGGGGAGGGAGGGGGAAATAAGGCAACAGTTACAAATGGTTCATTTTATCAAACCCAATACCGGGTGCTCCCCCACCCGCCCACAGCGCCCGCGTCAAGAGAAAGGGTGGAAGTCCCGCTCCTCCACCAGGCTGATGGAGGGGTTCTTGAGCTCCTCCTCCGAGGTGGCCATCCTGTAGCCCAGCTGCACCAGCACCTGCTGGCAGGCGTTCTGGGCAAAGGCCACAATGTCATACGAGAGGCGGAAGCGCCACTTCTCCACCATGGCGGCGGAGTTGCGCACGGTGCCGTACTTGTGCTTGCCCAGGGCGGGGTCGCCCTGCGTGTTGTTCTGGATCCAGCGGACCACGTGCCTGTCCAAGGGGATGCCCAGGAAGCTGTAGATCTCCTCCGTCTTCTTCATGGGGTTCCTGGCCAGGTCCTCGTAGCGCACCAGCATGTACTTGCCCTTGAGCCACGGGGGCCGCGTGAGGCCGGTGGACACGGAGTTGGCGAAGTCCTCGCACACCGTGGTCAGCTGCGTCACGTCCAGGTTGTAGGGTTTCCTCCCTGTGCCGTACCAGAGCCTCCAGAGCCGGTAGGTGTCGCGGAAGGTCTCGCTGCGGGAGGCCAGGATGCCCCGCGGGTCTCGGACCAGCTGGATGACCTTCAGGTTCAAGCGGGGGTCCTCCACCAGGGCCCGCAGGTCGTTGACCTCGGGCACCCGCACCGTCTTGATGGCCACGTGGCCGCGGTCGCGGCAGGCCTCGGCCGCCACCGTCAAGTTCAGCAGGCCGCACTTGCGCACGCAGTCCCCCTCCTCCAGGACCAGGTCGGCGCCCCCGGGGGGATTGCACACGGGCCGGGTGCAGAGGACCCTGCTGGCCCCGCGCCGGAAGATCCGGTCGGTGGTGTGGTTGACGGGCGGCGGCTTGATGTAGTTCTCCAGGAAGTGGAGGTCGCAGTCGTACAGGCTCCTCAGGAGGTCGCGGCTGGCGCCCAGCATGACCCGCCGGTCGGTGGGGCTCTTGCTCTGGGTGAAGCGGGGGATGAGCGTGTTCTGGACGTGGTAGAGGGGCTCAAACAGGTAGAAGACGTCCAGGTGCTGGTTGAGGAGCTGGCCCACGAAGGAGGAGCCGCTGCGCGTCGTGGCCAGGATGAGGATGTGGGTCCGGCGCGAGAGGTTGTAGGCGGATGTGGGACCCTCCTCGCACAGCCGCTCGGCCAGCCCGGCCTCGGCCAGCGTGGGGCAGGCGTGGAAGGACTTGGCGGTGAAGGTGCGGATGGCCGTGTACTGGATGGCGATGGAGGCCAGGGCGAGGAGGAGGACGGCCTTCCAGGAACATTGCATGGCTGGGCACCTTCATGGGGCTGCTTCTCCGTGGGCAAGGTCTGTGGGCACAGGCGGGCAGCTGTCAGGGAGCAGCCAGGTTTGGGTGCGTCCCCTGGCCAGGCATGGCACTTGCTTGCTCCCTTGGAAGGCTGCTCTCCAAGGGGCTCAAGAAACACCCACGACTCCCGACTCCCTGCCCAATACATACACACACACACACACACCTTCCCCAAGGCCCAAGCAGCTTCTGCAATGGGTTTTACCATCCTCCAGGGGACTCCTAAGAGCTACTGGGAACTGGACAAACTGATGCCTGGCCCCTGGGATTCACCCTACAGATTGCTAAAAGGACCTCCTGTCATGAGCTTGGAGTTCCTTAGTGGGGCCCTATTGTGTAAGGACATAACACCCCTTACCCTGCACATTTGGGAAGTGACCAGTTCCTGTCTCAAGCTGTCCCCCTGCCAATGCCCATCCCCCTTCCAGCATCTCCTGGGCCCACCAGCATCTTCTTCCACCCCCAGGGCACTGGTGCCCAGTTCCCCTGTGGTCATTCCCTCTGTCCTCTGTCCACCCCTGGAAAGAAGATTCCAGGTCAGATGCCTCTTTCGAGCCCCAAGCCCCTGGACAGAAGGGACCCCTGCCCACCATGAGTGAGTGAGCTGCCAGCATCAGCTCATCCATGCCAGCTGGGCCAGGGAAGGAGGGCAGCTGTGTCAAGCATACTCTACCTGTGGACCATGGGGGCTCCTAGCCTGGAGCAGAGATGGGGCCCCGGAGCTGCTGAAACACATCCCTCCCCAGGACCTATCGGAGGGGTCCAGGACTGGTAGACAGTGACCCAACCCACAAAGAAGCTCTTAGCCCAGGGAGATGAGGACCCGGCTCCTCCAAGCACCCCACCCCAGCCAGCCCTCCAGGGTCTCTGCCCTTAATCTCTCAGCCCTTTCTGTCCACAGGGTGAGCTCAGGGTCCCCACTGTGCCCCAGGCAGGACAGAGAAAGAAGGAGGAGTTAGAACAGAAAAAGGCAGTAACTTCTTCAAGAAACAAGCAGCATGGGGGCTGGAGGCAGAAGAAAGCAAGGGAAAGGGATGGATGTGCCAAGGGTCCGGGACAAGGAGACAACCTGAGCATCCTGAAGATGCCCCTGGGAGAGGGTTCCAAGCTGGCTCAGCTACCAGGCCCTGGGGAGGGGTGGGGCTGCTCTGGAAGTGAATGCAGGGAGGGCTCACACACTTACCAAAGAGGGGCCACTCCGAGTCCGGCACTCCGTGGCCGCCACGTCTCCTGGCCCAGGTGGCAGAACCAGACTGTGCAGCCGACCTGTGGCCAGCAAACGGCAGAGAGACAGGGAGGGAAGGAGTTCGGGGGTGGGACTGGGTTCCTGGCACCCCTGTCCCCATTCCTTCTTTCCTGTGTCTGCTGTCCCACAGATTGCCCTTGGCCTTCCCAGTCAGGCTTACCGGTCCCCCATGTTTGCTCCCCTTCTCCCCCAAGGCCAGGCTGATGAGGGCCCTGTCAGCTCTCCCAGATCCGTCACTGACTCAGTGCCACCTTGGCCCTCCACTCAGCAACCACCCCAAGGCTGGTGCAACCACCTGGGGGGGGGGGGCAGGGAAGGGGCATTCTCCCCATTCACCACCTGAAAAATCATGGGAACTGCAAAGAACTCCTTGTGCCGCAAACCCTCCAGGCCTGGCTCATTCTGTGCACAGCTCTGGTGACCACAATGACCTAACCAGACCAACAACGGAACAGAGTGTTGTCCCAGAGAACCTGGCCCAGAACACAGCCCAGACCAGCTCTGCATTTTAAATAAACAAAACAAGCCAGACCCTTTACAATTCAGCTTGTTCAGTGGCTCCCCGGGAGGGGGGTTAGTGGAAGTCAGCAAGGGCAGGGGAGCTCACCCCAGACCTCAAGGTCGACGCTGCAGCTCAGTTGAGCCAAGCCCAGGCCTGCTCCAAAGGGACCCCCAGGAAGAGAGGCTCTTGTTCCGAACACTCTGGAAAGAGGGGAACGGCTACCTGGAATGCAAAGCAAAAGTCAACCAGGGACGGTTAGTTCCTAATGTGGATGCCCTTAATGAGTCTGAATTAAAATAGCAAGATCACAGCTTGAGTTTGGTTAGCATTTATTGAGCACTTCCTAAGTGCGATTTAAACCCTTTCATCTGCAATAGCATGTTGACCCCTCGAGAGAACTTGATGTGAAAACCAGTATTACCTCCATTTCACAGGTGAGAAAACGGAGGCACCAGAGGTAGAGTCACCTGCCTGAGCTCACATACATGCTTGAACCCGGATTAGCAGGCCCCACAGAGCCCTGCTCTTTCCCTCTATGGAGATTTGACTTTCTGGCTCTCTCCAGCTTACACAAACGTGGCCTTCAAACATGCATGCGATAAATGTCTGCATCCCATTTCAGAGCCAGAAGAAGAGGGAATGTGATCGCTGAAAATATGCCTATTAAACATTCTTTTGCTTAGATCTTCTAATACCCTAGCTGAGCTGGTTTTCTATTAATTCAATCTTAGCAATCTACTCTTTGTCCTTAGTTCCCGGGCGGGGGGTGGGGGAGGTGGGGACATAAACTGGACCCTCTCAGTTCTGCTTGCAGGAATAAGATAACATCTCAAAGCAAACCAGACAGAATGGCACACTTCCTTCTCAAAAGGCAAAAAAGTTTGACATCCTTGAGTGGTCAGTTAAGAAAAATCATGAAAACCCTGCAGGTAAGACCTTGCACATCAACATCTAAGTTTAAACTGAGGTTAACGTGTTACCAAAACTGGAACAATGTGACGTGTTGGCCTAACAGGGATGTATCGTGTGATCACCATTTGGGTTTTTTTTTTTTTTCTGCCCCCTGCCCCCTTTCCTTTACCTATAAAAACCCTAATCCACATCTTCACTTCCAACTGGTTTGGGGAAGACTCCCCCAGTTCCTTGCTCGTGCACTTGCAATAAAATCGCTTGCTCGCTGAGATGCGTTTCTCCTTTGTGAAACTGGATCGAAAAGGCCCTTCTATGAGAAAGAGCCATGCTTGGCGGTATCAGTTTGACAACCACGAAGGGATCCGTGCTGCCCTGAGGCGCAGCCCCGATCGGTGTCCAGTCAGCTGTGGGGCTTCCCCAAATTCCTCAGCTCCGAGCCAAGCAGCCGCCCCGAGGTCTCCCTGGAGGACTGGGGCTGGAGGTCATAGGCACGTTCGTGTGAAGGTGGTTTGAAGTTGGGACTTTCCCTGTGCTGGGTAAGTGTTTAATATTTTGTCTTCTGATCTGTGTTTACGTTCACATTGTCAGTCTGCTCATGCCGGGCGGACTGCTGATTTGATCTGAGTTCATAAATACAGATTTGGTGGGTTTGATCCCCACTATCTGTGATCTCAGATTTGTAGTTCTCCTGTTGACTTCGTGTATTCACATTTTTGCTTCTGAGCTGGGAAACAGGTTGACTTTGAGGAGCTCCTGTTTTGATGTTTTGTCTTCGCGATTTTTGTTCGTGTTGGCCAGCCATGGGAAACACTCAAGATGTGCCGACCATGTTGCCTTTGGGTTGTATCTTGAATAATTGGTCTAAATTTGGAGGGGACCCCCTTAAGAAAAAGAAATCGATGTTCTATTGTAAAGATGCCTGGCCACAGTATAAACTGAGGGATGCTGAAGAGTGGCCTAGGAACGTGACCTTAAATTTCAATCCTGCCGTTAGATTTGTTTTGCAAGAGGTTACACAAATGGGATGAAGTGCCTTATGTTCAAACTTTTATAGAATTGTTTAATGATCAGGAAACTTATATAAAAAGAGCAAATTTTTTAAAAGTCCGAAGGGGGCACCTTGGGGACTGCTGTTGGTGGAGGAGGGAGACCCTTTAGATGATATTCTCTTCCCTCCTCCACCTGATTTCTGCAGACGCCCCTGATGCTCCTTTGGCCCCTCTGTGTGGTCTAGAAGAGGGTACCACCAGCCTCCCAACCCACACCCGTACTCCGGGGGCAACCGCTTCTGGGGTAGGGCAATTCCCGATGAGCCAACTCCCTTTAGGAATTGATGATTAAGGACTGTCTCGAGGATTTGTGCTTGTATAAACTCCATTTTCAACCTCTGATCTCCTAAATTGAAAAAATAGTACCCCCTGTTATAGGGAAGATACTGAACAAATGAGAAGGTTGTGCGTGTCTATTTTTGCTGCGCATACCCCAAATTAGGCTGACATTTTGCTGACCCCAGGAGAAAGAAAGATGGTTCTAGAAAAGGCTAGACAAGAAGCTGAGCCCCTCAGAAACCTGTTTTTGCTGCCCAGGGGGATGCTAACAAGGCCAGGGAGCATGCCCATTTAGATTGTTTTAAAGTATGCATTTTTAAGCCAATTTGGCAGTTGACATCATTGCCCTCCCTGCTATGTGGGATCATACACCCAGGGGAGTGAATCTCCCAAGCAACGTGGAATATGACTCCAGAGGAGGAAACTAGACCCGGCATCGTGGGATGAAGAACATCTTCTTGACCAAAAGGGGGATGTGGAAGGAAATGAAATAAGCTACAGTGGCAGAGAGATTCCAAGAGGAGCCAAGAGGTCACTCTGGTGAGCACTCTTATGCACAATATAGACAACCCTTTTTAGGTTCTAATGATTGGGGTAGCTAGCAGTAAATACCTGACACTACCAAACTACAACCCAGAACCCATGAATCTTGAAGACAACTGTATAAAAATGTAGCTTATGAGGGGTGACAATGGGATTGGGAAAGCCATATGGACCACACTCCCCTTTGTCTAGTTTATGGATGGATGAGTAGAAAAATGGGGGAAGGAAACAAACAAACAAAGGCACCCAGTGTTCTTTTTTACTTTAATTGCTCTTTTTCACTTTAATTTTTATTGTTATTTTTGTGTGTGTGGTAATGAAGGTGTCAGGGATTGATTTTGGTGATGAATGCACAACTATGTGGTGGTACTGTGAACAATCGAATGTATGCTTTGTTTTGTATGACTGCATGGTATGTGAATATATCTCAATAAAATGAATAAAAATAAAATAAAATAATATAAAATAAAGTATGCATTTTAGCTGGTTTGAAGAATGGGGGTCCAAAGCAAAAATCTTTGACTAAAACACAAGAAGTACACCAAGAACCTAATGAAAATCCTTCAGCCTTTCTGCAGACGTCTCTCTCCTCTGTGGTGCTGGATCAGGCAGGCCCTTCTACTGGAAATAGCTGTGCTTGCAGTATCAACCAGGTATTAGAAGGGGGCAGGAAGACAATTTCCGGGGCTTTGAGCAGGTTCTTTCCCTTTGCCATCTGGCCTGGTTAATCTGTTTGTTCTGGCTGATGAGGTGAATTCGTGTGAATATGGCCACATCCGGCTCTTTCTCATGACTCCTTTGGGGGTGGGACAAGTGGGTCTTCATCTCCCAAACCTGCAGCACTGCCTGGCTTGGCTCCCCCAACCCTGGGCACACTATTCCTTTACAAACCACCCTGGGCTGTAAGCGTCCTCACCCCATTGTTTGGATGTAGAAATCGAGGCTCAAAGAATAAGGAAATGTGCATAAATGAATAACAAGTAGCAGATTTTTGACCACCAGAGATAAAGAAACATCTAATCTGTTTCTAAAGAGTTCCTGAAAAGAGGATTCTTTTGCCTCTCCTGATACTCGCATGGCTTATAAATAATTTTCCCTTCCAGAACATTTGTTCTATTGCCTTGAGTAAATTCCTCACATGCAGACTAAGCTGTGTTAGTTCCCTGCATTGAACATCTAGTTGGTCACTATCAGATAAAAGTCTTCAGAGTTCAAAAGAATTACTGTGTTCAATTGTCCTCTTTAACTTTTCATCTCCTAATAAAATATTTGTAGTCCCCCACAAACACCCCCTGCTCCCCCCCCCAAAAAAAGTGGCAGAGACTGGAGCCCCCCTCGGTCAGCCTCCCAGGCCAGGGCTCTGACCCCCTCACCATCAGTTTAGGATGGAGGAAACAGAGCTGAAGTAGTCTGCTTTCTCCGGTGAGGGGCATGGAGGCTTGGCTGAGATGGTGACGAGAATGCTGAGGCTCTAGGGCCTAAGAGGTCCCTTTATGTGTGGAACTCCACTTGATACCTACAGGACGCGGTACTGTGTCACCAAGTGGCAGTAAACAGGGAAAGGAGCCCGATCTAGATTCTTGGGAACCTCCCACGGTGATCCAAGAAAAAACTCAGCCCTGACTACACCCCGTCCCCACCCCTCCCTCACCCTGTGCAGCAGAAGATGCCATTTCCATCCGCAGGACTGGGCGAGGTCCCCAGGGAGAATGGCCTCTCTGCGTTACCTGTTGACTGCACTGAAACGTGCATGACCACCTGCCCAAGTCCCCCACGACAAAGAGTAGGGAAGGCCAGCAATAGTAGTGCCAGGACATATTTTTAAGTTATTTAGGGGTCCATCCTTTAGTTGCAGCATCAATTCACCTGGATGTACTTCTTTTGTATGCGCCAGGGGAAAAACATCAAAGACAGCAAGCACATATACCAGGCATGCACAACATTTCTCCCAGGCATATGCCACCTGCTGGGCATTAGCTCATCTCACCCCCACGCCAACCCCATGAGGTTGATGCAGTCATATCCCCATTTTATAGATAAGAAAACTGAGGTTCCGCAAGGTTAGATGACTTTCCCAATCTCGCACAGCGAGTTCGGGGCCAAGCTAGGATTCCAGCCCAGGCAGTGTGCTCCTCCACACGCAAATCCTCCTCCCTCAACCACTCCCTATTCCACTCACAATCCACCCCCTTTGGTTCCCACCAAGGCAAGAAACAGAACATTTAAGGTGACGCCACTTAATTCCAGGGTTCTGGTTCCAAAAACAGAGTTCATCCCAGATGTTCTTTAAAGAGGAGCATCTTGCAGGGAAAGAAGTCACTTCAGTTTCTCCCCCGTTCCCCTCTCCTGCCCCCACCCAGTGGAACTTAAGGCCAGGATTAGAAGCTGCTGCCTTTCTGATAAATCAGAGTAACGGAAGCATCCTGGGGTACATAAATTCCTAAGAGAGTAGGATTCAGCTTTCTGAGATGCAGCCTGGGCACCAAGAAGGGGAATGTGTCTGAAGGCCCGGGCCCTGCCCCCACAGGAGGGCAAAGCCAGGGCATGGGAAAGGGAAGATGGGGGGAGTCAGGCCCTCCTGGAAATGCCCCCGCTCTCCTGCCAGCCTGGCAGAGCCCAGCCCGGGGCTGGCCAAGCATCCTTGATATGCTGGAAGCGTCTGCCCTGGAAACCAAAGGCCCCAGGGCCAGGTCCCCCTGCTCCCAAGGAAGCCTGGACCACTGCAGAAGACTCCTCGATGTCCTCGTCCTCCAAGCTAGACTGGGAAGCCCAGGGCCCCTCCCTGCGCCTCCCATAGCCACTGGCACAACCTGCTCACACTGCTAGTTAGTCAAGATCCAGGCAAACCTTAGACACAGGAGCCTGGGAGCTGTCCTTTCTGCTGGAGGGCAGGGGAGTTGGTGGATTCCCACTCCCAGTAGAAAGCTAAGGTTTCAGCCCCAGCGACTGCCACCTTCAGATCAGGGCACAGGGTGGGAGCGGAAAACAGCTCAATATTGAAGAGCTCAAGCCGTGGAGCCAGGCAGACGTGGGTTTGTCCCTTAGCAGCCGTGTGGCCCCGGGTGATTCACATATGTCTCTGTGCCTCAGCTTCCCCATCCATAAGGTGGGTGTAACCATAGCAAGGTTATAAGAACAGAACGGCTTGGCACAGCCTTGCGGTTGGGACCTGGGCTCTGGCACCAGCCTATTTGATCCCAGCTCACCAACGCACTAGTTGGGACCCTGGCTAGACTTCTCACTCCCTCTGGGCCTGTTTCCTCACCTGCAAAACTGGGATGATTATAATCAGGCAACTGTGAGGACTAATTAGCTAACCCAGGGCCTGGCATAGGGTAGACACTCAATAAAGGTCAGTTAATCTCATCATCAAATGTTTGTTTTTTGTCTGGGGGAGGCACCTCGGAACAATCATCCTGCAACCTGCAGGGTCTGACTCTAACAGTGAGACAGGCGCTCTCTCTGACGGCTGCGCCTGGACTTCTCTGCCCGTCACCCCTTCTTGCCTCTGCTCCTCTCTCTTATACTGAGCCGCCGCAGTGGCTTTCCTGCTTGCCCTCTAGTGGCCACGTCCCAGACTGCAGCCTCTTAGCCCTGCACCTCTGAGCTGTGTTCAGAATTCTTGGCTGGTTGACGACCCCCCCCCTGATCTGAGGATGCAGCCAGCAGGAGGTGGTGCCGCAGGATGCAGCGGGGTGTGGTGACGACATGCCCACCGGGCTGCAGCCTCTGCCCTGGGCATGTGGGCCTCAAGGCCTCCTCGACCTTCTGGCAGCCTGTACCCCCTCTTCCTCACCTGCATACCAAGGGGCAAGCAGCTCCAGGCAGCCTCACCTCATTCCCAGGGCCTCTCCCTGCTAGTCTCATCTACCTGGCAGTGCCCTGAATGTCACCAGCAGGAGCAGCCCATAGGCTCTGCCTTTCCCTGCCTGGGTCATCTTGGACTTGCCCCCTGGACTCTCTGAGCCCCGGTTTTCCCATAAATCCATTGATCCTAAGTGTCTCCAGATCTGCCCACTGGGGTTCTCTAATCCCAGGAAGGCCCCATACACCATTCTCAGGGTCAGGGACACCCTCACTGCAGACAGGGGGACCCTCCTTTGGGAGTGGGGAAAAAACCGTCATCTTCCCACTCAGCTTCCCAAGAAGCTCTGTCCCCTCCTCAGCCTGATCCGTGGCTGCTCCAGTGGAGCCCAACAACCACGGGGCTCTGGCCTCCGCCACGTTAGCCCCCTCCGCCTGCTCTATGGAAGTCCCACATGACCCAGAGCTGTGGATCTTTACCTTTCCTGGACCACAGACCCCTTAGAGACACAATCCCTCTCTCCAGAAAAACCCATCTGTGCCCACAATTTTACACACACAATTTAGGAGCTTCCTGGACCTCCTAAAGCCCACCCATGGGCACCCCTTCCCTTCCCTAGAGGCTTAACCCCTTTGTTATTAGGACCCCCACCCCCAACCTTTGGAATTTTCTTTTCAATCTGACTCTGTCAGAGAAGACTCTGCAGATCTGCCTGTACTGATGTGGAACAATCACCCAAGATATATTAGTAAGTGAAAAAAGCCAGGGCCAGAAAACATGTATTAGTATGCCACTATTTCTGATTTTTTAAAAGGGTGCTCACATGTGTGTGTACTTGTGTATATGTATGAACCACCACTGAAGGAACTTGCACTGAAAGGGTAACTATAGACACCTGGGAGGTGGCAGCTAGGAGCCTGGGCTGGAGGAAGCACAGTTTTCACTGAGCTTTTTGGTTCAGCTTGAGTTTCTAAGGCTGCTGGGAACAGAGGAAGCCGTCCCATGCAGGAACCAGAGGAACAGCCCTGACACTGTGCCAGGCCTCCTCTCCTGTCCCCGGCATGCCACCAGCCAGCTCTCCTCTTCTCTCCTCCACTGCCAGGGCACTGGGGCCAAAGTCACCACCTCTCAGCCAGAATCGGGCTCTCTCTGCCCAGGTGGGCCACTAAGGACCACAGTAGTTGGCTGGGGCGGAGATGAAAAAGAACAGGACCTGGGAAGGGGCTGGGGGCTGCAGGGAACAGCTGAGGTTTGAGTTGGGAAGCGACTCCCCTCCCAGCTTTTCCTCCCTAAAGAGTTTGTGAAACCCTGGGGAGTTGGGGAGAATAGAGAAAACAGAATCTGAACATCATATTCCTAGTCAGACTCAGGAGTCGGGATAGAGGGGCCATCCAAGGTTATGGACTCCTAGGAACCAGAGCAAGGGGCAGGGGAAACTGGGCACGAGGGAGGAGGTGGCAAACTGGCCTCTGGGACTGAGACTGCAGAGAGGAAAGGCTTAATCCCTGGTCTTGCAGCAGCCAGCACTGATCCACCATAGATGTTTGTTTAGTTAAGGCTCTCTGTGATGACACAAAAAACAGCAAGGTTTTTTTATTTCTAAGGAAAATGAGGTGATGAATATGAGGCAAAGGGAAAATTAAGGTATTAAAGTCTAAAAGAACCTGGAGCAAGGTCAGTACACAAGAGCCAAGCCACTTGTGGACTGGGTATATGGGTCCGAGCTTCCTGGCAGCCAATGAGAAAGGGGAAATATTTCATTTACATGCATCATAGGATCCATGAGATAAAGATTAAAGCAGTTGCTCAAGAGATGTCTGGCTATTCCTGACACTGAGCTCAGCACAAGATTTCTCCCAAGGGGCCTCCCAGGGAGCCCTACATGTGAACCACAGTGAACCACGTCCTCAAGACTGTCTTAGCTAATAAATCCAAGGACAAATTTCTTGGGGCTCTGTCCTAGAGCATACTTCAGGGTGGCAGTATGCCAGTATGTGTTTCAGTCAGTGCTACTGGCTGGGGACGATCTAATGGGGGAAGTGATCCAACAACATCCAGACTCAGACCTCTGGGGCCTGGGCCAGCCCAAGGCAGACTGGAGGCAACACTGCTTCTCTTTGGGGTCACGCCCACCTCAACTTGAGATGTTGTGAGGCCCCTCGATCTTCTCCCCAGAACCTGCCCCAACACAAACCCAGTGTTTGTTTGTAATCGCTCGAGTCCCTGAATCCTGGTGACCTATCCACGGACCCCACAGGCAAAACTCCAGATCCAGTACATCCTTTGGGCATCTCCAGGTGGGGGAAGAAGGTTCTCACAGACACGGTTTCCAAGCCAAGCACCCAGAGACTCGCCAGTCAGTGTCTCTGACTAAATGCAGGCCCCACGGCCTTTCCACCGTCAGCAGAGCTGCCTGGCTGTCTCTTATGAGCTCTGACGTCTCCAGAGCAGGCTACTCCAATGTCCACAAATGAAGAACCTGGGGGACCCCCAGGGGCTAAGAGCCTCCTTGAGGAGTGACTCACAGCCTGGAAATCAGGCACCCCACCCATGAACCCAGGCACTGCCACTGCCTTACAGCCTTCATAATGGAGAGACCTTGAGTGAGCCACTTAACCTCTAGACACCTCGGTTGTCCTATTGATGAAACAGGGTAAACAATCATGGAATCTTTCAAATACGTGGGTTGTCAGAAAGACAACAAATGCCAACACCTTGGCACAGTGTGGGGCACAGAGCAAGGAGAAACTGTTAACATTATTTTTAGGAACTCTAACCTACAAACAGCCAGGAAATATTGACAGAAGTTAAAAGAGATTCCACAGCCCCCTCCACTAAAGCCCCCACAGTCTGGGTGGTCAGAGGCCCTTACTGCTGGGGCTGCAGAAAGTACACCCACCTGGGGGAAGGAAGGCCCCTCTCTGTCCTGCCATGGGCTGGGATGGCCTGCTGGGCCCCAGGAAATTTCTCAGCAGCAGTGGGGAGTGACTGCCCTCCTAGCTCGGGCACAAGGCCCCAGTGTGCCCGGCTCCTCGTTGGGGAGGATGAGTCAGAAGGGCCCCTTCCCTGTCTCAGGCCGGTCCTACCGCAGCCAGGCCTGTGGTGGGCGGAAAGGCCCCGGTTTCCTGCCCACCCCCCCAGCAGCCACAGTCAGAGTCCGAATAGTCCAGAGGCCCCACCCCCTGGATACCGGGGCTGTGGCCCATCCTCCCAGCTTCAAGGATGGGAAAACATCAACAGGAGCTGGAGCTCAAGCAGCTGCGCCCGCGGGGCCTGGGGAAGGGCCCTCTGTCCCCAAAGCCAGGCGTCTTTCGTCTCCGCCACCTGCACCTAAGGTCCAACTGGCCCTGTGTGGGGGACAGGGGTGGGGGCTCGAGGGGATGAATGGGCCACAGAGTCCCACCTGGCCCTGGGGCTCTAACTGGAGATTCCCAGAGATGGCCAGAGTCCTCGCTCCTGCTCAGGGGATGCTTTCCTTATGCCAGGTGCGCTCACCACCTCTCACAGGTGAGGGGCAGGGGGGCTTATGCAAGCGAGGAGCCCATCCAAGAGGACACAACTAGGCAGTGATGGAGCCAGGATTCAAACCCAGCTCCAAGGACCCCCGAGCCCTGGCCCCAACCGCAGAGTTTACGCCTCCTGGTCATACCCGAGAACAGGGCATCAACCCAACTCCTGGAGATGGGTGGGGAGCGGAGGGAACACTAGGGCCACGTCTGCCACCAGGGTCCTAAGACAGGCTGGTGCCAACCTTGACTCTGACCTTCCCTCTCAGCATAGACACAACCAACAAACACCTGTTGACCATCTCTAAGGGTCAGGCCCCTCGGATGGCAGCTGGTGGGGGGGGCCAACTCACAGCAGGGAGCAGCAGAGACAGGGAGAGGGGGAGGTCATGGGGGACACTAAAGGGTGTCAAAACCAGGGGAGAGCCTAAGGGAGTGGGGGGTTGTGCCTCAAGGCCACCTCTGGGACCTGGGCTGGTAGGGAGGGACGCGACAGGATTCTGGGGAGCTCTGCTGAGGATGCAAGGGGCTGGGTCATAGAGGGTGGGGGGAAAAAGAGCCTGAGAGGCTAGTTCTGGGGGCTGGTGTGGGGAGCAAGAAAGGCTCTGAGCAGTTTGCCTGGGCACCCAGAACACCGGCCCTGCCATGCAGGGCTCTTCACAGGTTTTCTCCCTCCCATACGTCTTCTCAGAATTCCCTGGGTCCGAAGGGTCCTCTTCTCTCTGCAGAGCTAGGCCCTAACCTACTCCAGGCAGTCCACCCCGAGCCCTCTCCCCATCCCCTCCCAGATGGCCTTCCTGGCTGCCTCCCCTGGCCTACACACAGCTCTGTGCCCCCTCACCGTTTCCCAGGGGCTTCTCCCTCCCCAGCCGGATAACAACCAGCAGAGAGAGACTGTGGGCGTGGACATGTGTGGAGTGGGGTCCCACCTGATGGGCACTCTGCTCCCCACCCTGGGGCTCCAGGCCCAGGCTGGGGAAGTAAAGGGAGGTTGGGTGATTTTATGGCCCAAGGGCCCAGGAATGCCAAATTCCTATGCAGCCAAGAGGACATCAAAGAATGTTTTTATTGCCATCTGGCCTAAAATAGTCTGGAATGGGGCATGGGGTTTTAGGCTCAGGCCAGACAAAAACTCCCTAAGCCCAGAGCAAACTACCAGCCCACAGCTGGGTCCAACAATGCCCCCACCCCAGGAGGCCAGTGCAGCTCAACCTGCTACCCCTCCGTCCCCAGGGTGGGAGGCATTAGGGGAAGCCCAGCTCCCCCTCAGTGACAATGTTCTGGTCACTCAGGCAAATGTCCCTGCTCCTGCCCCGTGACAACAGGGACGTCCATAGTAAGACCACTGGTGGCAGCTGCTGACCGGGGACCTAGTGCCGTCTTATAAACCAGTCACGCGTCATCTCACCTGCTCCTCCCCACAACCGTATCCATCTCACAGGTGAGGGACCTAGGCTCACAGGGGTTAAGTGGCTCACTCACCAGCTCACAAGCAGCACGGTGATGTCTGAATTCAGGCAACGGGACACGTGCATAAGATGTATTGTATAGGAGGTAAGGCCCAACCTCTCCAAAGTTTTCCGTAAAGGCTTCCCTTCCAGTGTGACCTCCTAACACCCTTAGTCTCCTAAAACACTCAGACCATTTTGCTCTCCTGGCCCTGTATGTACACCTTAAGGGTGTAGGAGCAATAACCAGGGGTAAAAGGGTAAAAGCAGACCTGGGAGCTTGGCTCCACCATTTATTGGCTGGACAGCAGCTCCACCCTCTGGGATCCTGACGCACCCAGGTGAGGGGAGGCCACCCCCACCTCCCAGGGCAGGGGAGGGGCTTAAATGAGATGGCAACACATAAAGCTCTTAGCGTAGTGCCTGGCACATTGCAATCACTCAACAAATGATACCTTTAGGAACCTTCAGAATGTCGACACCAGTCAGGCTTGTCTGTCTGTCCGCCTTCCTCGTCTGTCCTGAAGAATCCGTGAGGCAGAGCACCCAGCCCACACTCCATACCCCACCCCCTCTCTATCCCATCCCTCTCTGGGTGCCCAGCTTGGGCCCGGGGCATGCTGTAGGGACTCAGTGGGTCCGCAACAACCCGCTGACACCAGCAGAGCCTCTGGAGAAGGGAAGGGCCCGGCTGTCTTCCACAACCCGGAGGGGAGGAGCTGAGCGTTCCTGACAATTCCCACAGCCTTCCAGCTCTAATCAAGAAGCAAACACAAAGAGGGAATCTCTAAACATTTAGAAAATGCAGAGCCCTGTGCCCCACGCGGCACCGTGGGGATTTATAAAGAACAAATCACGCCCGACAAACCTGATAGCTTTTTTGATAGAATTACAAGACTGGTAGATGAAGGAAATGCAGGCAGGGTAATATATCTTGATTTCTAGCAAAGCATTTGATACAGCGCCTCAAGTAATCTTACAAAATTAATTCAAACAGACTTGGCCCTAAGCACTTGTCACAGGGCCTAAAAGCAGGAAGGTGCAGGTCCCAGGGCCCCCTGTGGAGGAGGCCAGCCTGGGAGAAGGGGCTGGAGGGGCAAAGGGCCCGGGAGTGGGGGCAGGGCTGCCAAGGCCCGGCAGCGTAGGGTCAGATCTTATCTAACATCTTCATTAATGATCCTGAGAGAGGGAGCAAACAGTCCGTTAATGAAATTTGCAAAGGATATTAAATTGGAAGGTGTTGTGAACACCAATGAGGACAGCAAAGCGGTCCAGAGAGACCTGGGAGGAAGAACCTTGGCAGGAAACAGAGAGCTGGGAGAAGGGTGTGCAGGGGGGGGCTGCTGGGCAGCATCTGGGGCTGCTGGGAGAGCCAGGAAAGCGGGGAGGGCATCCCCGGGGCTGGTGTGGAGCTGGCAGAGGCCACAGCCAGCCCAGGCTCCAACCAAACAGGCAAATCTCAGGAATCTTGAATCTCGGTTTTTCCATCTGTGAAATAGAAGGAAGGCCCTGTGGTTCTCACGCATGCCTTGCAGCTCTGACAGCTGGTAAGGAGGGGGAGAGGGGCCTTTAGGGAGCTTGGAGCTGAGGCCCACCTTGCAGGAGATGGGGGGAGTCTCCAGGCCATAGCAGGGAGGGCTGCAAGGAAGCACCCGGCATCTGCCTGATGCTGCTGAGGCAGACACTGCTGGGGAAAGCGGTGGCGGGTGGGCCCTCTCCCTGCCAGGGCTATTACAGAGCAGCTGGTGGCTCGGGCTGGAGCCCCACGCCTCTCCGGACGTGCAGGGTATGTTGGGAACACTTCGAGGACAGAGGTTCTAACCTGGCGGGGCAGGGAGGGGACGGGGTGGGGACGGGGTGGGGAATGAGTTCTGTTACCTTTCTAGAGAGTTCCTGATCCCTGTGCGGCTAATCATGAGCAAAGAGTTTCTTCTTCAACCAGATGAACCAGCTTCTCCAAGATAAGAGAAGGTGGCCTCCCCCATCCCCAACCCCTTCTGTCTGTCCTCAGGGTCACCATCTCTCTCTACTGTCCCTCCCCTTCTGCTCTTCCTCTAAAGGTCTGCCATCCTCCAGGACCAACCCCTCTGATGGGGGGCGGGAGGAGGAAGCTGCCTGTCCATCTCAGGAAAGCTCTGGGCTTGGAGGATTTGTTCCCACAAGGCTCCACGACAGGTGGGGACTGGGCCAGAGCCCAGCCTCAGGAACCCTAAATAAATGCTCTGTGGAAAGAAGAAATGACTGGCTGATTCCCAGCGGGGATGTGCCAGCTGCTGGGGGAGGCTCTGAAGCCGAAGGCCAGCCCTACCAGGTGCCAGGACCACCTGCTGGGATGCAGCGGAAGGAACCAGGTGAACCTGCCTGGGGCACTCCTTCCAACCCCCTGAATTATTTCATAATAATAACACTTACTGAACACTTCCTATGGTGGTGTTCTAAGCACAATCCATATATTAACATCTAACCTTCACAACAACCTGATGAGGTAGGTGCAACTATATCTCCCATTTTACAGAGGTGGAAAATGAGGCAGAGAGAGAAAGCCACTGGCCTTGGCACCTAACCAGAGGGCCCACAGGGGGTGCAGCAGCCTGCCAGGGGCCACAGAGGCAGCTGAGGGGCTCCCAAGGGGGGACCCCCAGTGAGTAGAAGGAGGAAGCCCCTCACATAGGGAGGCCAGAGCCAGCCCTGACACCCACCAAAGGGATTTGGACCAACTCCCACCACACTTGTAGAACCTGATTTTACTATATGTTTCCCTTCTCCACCATCCCCTCCCACCGCCCGCTACACCGAGTCCTGTGAACAAGTCTGTTTCCATGGAAACCATACAGTGACTCAGGGCTTCGGGACCTTCTCTGAACCAGATTATGAATATCAAATGCTCCCTTCCCGCACCAACGCAGAGTGGAGTTGGGAAAGTAGAGAGACCCACAGTAGGCAAGAGAGGCGGCTGGGCAAGGGGGGCCCAGGGGAGCACCAACCCGCCCCCCTTCCCCATGAGGGGCTGGCATCTGGACCCCCTCTGCAGACTCCACGAGGCACAGATGTGCACCTTCTCGGGTGCACAGGCACACACCCCTCTAACAGCAGACAATCAGCACCAGCCTTCCGCTGGAGCTGGAGCTGGAGCCTGGGGGGGAAGGGGGAATTTTCTGTACGGCTCCCTCAGAGTGGGGGCCAGAACACAGCAAAGGTGGCAGAGGGGTCAGGCCAGGGGGAGGTGAGAGGAGCTTGACTTCAGATGCCAAAGAGGAAATCAGGCCAAAAGCATGGCAACTGTTCGGCAAAGAGAGAAATTTGGATTTTAGGGGGTAAACGTATCTCCGCTTTGAGAGGCAGAGGCCCGTAGTTAATGTTAAGTGCTAGTGCAGAGGGGGCAGGGGGGGTGTGGCCATGACTGCAAAGCCCCAGCAGGGCTGGGGGGATAATTAGGGGAGTCTTCCTCTGGCTTACACACTCTGTCCTCCCCACCCCAGCAGCCTGAGCCTGGTCTAGCAGAGGGTTGCTCGCCAGCCAGGATTAGGGACAGTGGCTGGGAAATGAAAGTTTGTGGCACCAGCCTCCTGGCCTCCCGCAGGGGTTTGTGGCTCAAAGGTGGATCCGCTGCTCCCTCCTTTCCCTGGCCATTCCCTGAAGGCCCAGGAGGGAGGGAGCTGGAATAGGTGGGAGGTTTGATATCTCCCTGGTGAATCCGAGGTGTGAGTCATGCCGGTGAAAGCACTTTGAAAACGGAACAGGGTCATGAAGACTGTGAGTGTCCCTGGCTGCTAAGGACCAGGGCCTGGGAGCTGTCTGCCCAGATAAGGTCTGTCTGCCTGAGGCAGCCGGGCCCCACCTTACCTGGCGGAGGAACCGCTGAAGGCAGGTATCTGGTGCTTCTACCCCATGTGCTTCCTCCTACACTTACAGGCCCCTTGGGCTTGCTGAAGCGGCTACCTGCCCAGCCAGAGTGCCAGCCTCCTGCCCCCTGCTCCTACCAGCCCTCCAGGAGACACTGGGCTGAATTTTTGTCCTTGACTAGATGCCCACCGCCTCTGCTCCTGCCTCCACCTCTCTGCCAGTGGCACCCTGGCAGGGGTGGCCCTTCCCAGGAACCTCAGGCTTAGGAGCAGTTTTTAGTCCATCTGGAGGAAATCAGCAGCAGAGAACCTAATCCTAAGGATGGGCAGGCCCTGGGCGGTGGGGGGAGAGGGGACAAGATGGCATCGGAAATTTGACTGATACGCACTCTCAGGCTCTACCTTCCACAGGTAACTTGGCTGTTTGACCCCTCGCATCCCGGATAGGGCTACTCCGGGCTGTTATGGAAAGCAAGCATTGGGTCCCCGAAGCCTGAGAGAGGCTGCTCCCAGGCCCTCTCAGAGAAGAGGAGGGGTGTCGTTCTGGCTTCCCGTGGGGAGCTCTGGTTTCCCGTGGGGACGACTCGGCGATGCAGGTGGGTGCGGGCCAGGTCTGGGAGCAGTGAGCCGAGGGCAGCCCCCTGTCACCGGGCGCAGCCCCGACTAGGAAAGTTGGTGCAGGCGCAAGGACCACAGGGTCTCGAGGAGCCTCAGCAGCGCGGAGCCGG
Organism: Choloepus didactylus; assembly: GCF_015220235.1. Lineage (NCBI taxonomy): Eukaryota > Metazoa > Chordata > Mammalia > Pilosa > Megalonychidae > Choloepus > Choloepus didactylus. The sequence goes on along the minus strand of NC_051312.1, from coordinate 33,915,922 downwards.
GCGGGCCGCGGAACTGAGCTCCGGGCAGCCCCCGGGTGCGCTCCGCAGCGGACGGGAGCCGGGCGCCTCGGGGGCCGCCGCGCTGCTCAAGTTTGCTGCCCTCCCTGAATGGGGGCGGGGAGAGCTGGGGTGATCTCGGCACTCATCGACCGCCGGCCCCGGACAACCCCTCCTGCGTCCAACAGCCCCCACCGCACCGCCGGCAGCGACTGTCCCCGAGCAGAGGGGCGTCTCGCACCGCGCCCGTGCCCCTCCCGGCTGCTGCAGCGGAGAGTCCGCTCCCGCCCGCCCCGGGGCCCGCCGGGCCCGGCCGATACCTGGTCCCGGGCGCGCCGGGAGCCGCTGCAGCGCCCAGCGCCGGTTCCATCCTCGGGTCCCTGGAGTCAGGCTCGCCCGGGGCCCGCGGGCGGCGGCGGCAGCGGCGGCGGCATCCTCCGCCTCCCGCGCCCTCCACCTCCGCCCCCCTCTCCTCCCTCCTCTTCCTCCGCCTCCGCGCGCCCCTCACCGGCCCCTCTTCATGGCCCGGGGGCGCGAGCCCGGGGCGGCTCGACTAGCCGGCTAGACCAGCAGAGTGCGTTCTCCCGGGCAGGGCACGCGACCTAGCGCGCCGCAGCCCTGGGCGCCGGAGAGCAGCAGCCGCAGGCGCCCGAGCCGTACGGCGCGCCCGCCCGCCGGCCTCGCGTCCCCGAGCCGAGAGCAGCCGCGAAGGCAGCGGCGGCTACAGCGTCGAGAGAGCGGCAGGCGCTGCGATCCTGGCTCCACCCCCAACCCCCAAGCCTCCCGCCCCTCGGCTGCCGCCCGCCCCCTTCCTTTCCCCACCCTTTCAGCGCGCGCCTTCAAGCCCCCCGCGCCGCCCTGCCGCCTCCCGACCCACGCGCCACCCCAGCCAGTCATCGGCGCTCCGGACAGCCCCTTCCCCAGGCCGGCCCTTGTGCCAAACCTCACCCTCCGGCCGGGGGTAGCCACACCCGCTCACCCAGCCCTCGGCACCTTTTCCAGTTTACCCCACCCAACCCCACCCAACTTACTGTGCCAGCACAGCTTTTCGCCTGAGCGTGCCCCCCACCCCTCCCCAAGAGTCGGACTGGAGACCCAGCCTGGCCCCATGCCCAACTGTTCTTTACCTCTTACCCAGCCAGCGCAATGGACAGTCTCCAAAACCCTGAACGGGAGCCTACCACCTTTCGATGACAATCCCCTCCCCCCTCCACACACGCACACTTTACTTCTCAGGTATGGAAATGAATCATCTGTCCCTGCTCCAGTTGTGTTTCTGGGGTAGGGTCAAGGGGTGGCTTGGGGGGGCATTAGAGTGAGCTTGCTGGCAGATGGACTTCTAGGTCCATCTAGAGGACTGCGTGCCTCCTAGCTGGAAATCCAGAGCACTGCAGCCCTTGGGTGGTGGAGAGGACCCAAGCTGGCAGGCTGAGCACCTTGGTCCTGCATTCCCTACACAATTATTGACTGAGCATCTCCAGCAGGCCAGGCCCTCATGGGCACTGGGGACTCGACGATAACAAGACAAATGGTCCCCTGGCCTCTCCAAGTGGGGTGGAGGAGAAGAGTAAACAGACAGGGCAATACCGGGTGATCCGTGGCTCCTGGACTGGAGGGGATGGCAGGGAGTGTTGGCTCTGCTGCCATCGGTGACCTGGGTGTGGGCCTATCTCATCTGGAGAATGCGATGTGACAGGCTGGCAGATGCCCTGACACTACTCGAATTTGAGCAAGAGTTGGGTTCCATCTCCACCCACCTCTGAGTGCTTCCTGAACCTCTGATTTGTAGCTGTTGCCTCTCAATTGCTCCTGGACACGGAGACGGGTGGGGGGGGGGTGCTGGCTTGAAAACTGCAGGTGCCCCTGGGAAAGCCTCTCCACTGAGGCATTGAAAAGCAAGGCTGCCTCCATCTCATGCCACATATGGTGTGGGAGAGTGGTCAGCCGTGAGCTTACCAGGTCAGAGGAGCCCAAATTCAAGTCCTGCCTGCGTTTGTGGTGCGACTTTGTGTGAGTGAGTGAAGCAGCCTTTTTGCACTTCAGTTTGCTCAGTCAAAAGATGGAGATAAGGGGCCTCACTTCCTGGGGCTGCTGTGAGCCCCGGGTGGTAAAATACTCAGCATTGTGCCTCGCACACAGTAAGTCCTTAATAATTGCACAGAGGTTATTACTATTGTTGGCTGGTTGATATTCAGAGTAGCCTGGAATGAACATTCACTGAGTCATCGAGAGGAGAATGTGACCTTTGTGACTCTGTGAGTGCTCGGGACTCAAGTTGTCAAGAAAGTCTCTCTGTCCTCCCAGAACCAGGTGGTATCAAGGCCGCTATCCCAGAGGTCCCTCCTGACCAAATGGCCATTTATCTGGCTCACAGCTGCAAACTCATAATTATAAACTCCTCCCCTGACCCCATCCCCAAGCTCCACAGCCCACCTTCGCCAGCTGCAGAGGCTGAGGTCACCTCCCAGTGTGTTTTCCTGCAGCAGCTGCCTGGCCTCAGCCCTGCCTGCCCTCCACCCCCTGCAGCCAGGGATGCGAGCGCCAGTCCCCACTCCTGATGTCAAGGTGAGCAGGTCTGCTTCCCCTCCTGCCCCGCACAGAGTGGCAGTGCTCTAGGATGCTGACCCATTTGTCCCTCCATAGAAAGCCAAGCTCTAACAGCCCCAGGCTGAGCCATCAGAACCTTCCTTTTCACCCAGAGCTAATCCCTCACGGAGTCTTCAGCCTGACGAGAATAGTCAGGGTTTAGAGAGAGCTTTCTCTATCTCGCACTCTCAGATCCAGCGCCTCATTTTTCAAATTCTGGCGTGTGTTTCGGGTGGAGAGGAGGGAAAAGTACATCTGGCTGACATGAAAAGATTGGTGTGGTTGTAATGCAAAGACGGACTGGGATTTGGGATTTTTTTTTTTTTTAAGAACATTTAAACTCTAAAAATAGACAAAAGACCTGGTCTCTAGGAGCACCAGGATTTCTATTTCCAGTTTCCTGGACTCTCTCAGTTGATAAGCACATGTGTTTCTTGAGTACCTACTGTGTGCAGTGCACTGTGGCAGGTGCTATAGGGGAAAGAGATGGGGGAGAAAACAGAAGCAGAGGGCTTGTGCTCAGTGAATTTGGATCCCACACAATGAAGCAGCAAAGACTAGTCTCTGCAAATATGATCGAGTACAAAATGTGTAGCAAAGTCAGAGAAAGATGGAGCAAGAGCCTTGGAGAAGCATTCAGGGAGGGCTTCCTGGAGGAGGAGAGGTTTGTGCTGAGGCTCAAGATTTGGGTAGGGTACAGAAGGGAGAAAGAGCAGGAGATCCTGTGAGCACAAACAGGGGCAGGATGGAGCTTATTTGTGGGATAGAAGGGAGGTTGATATTACTATCTAAGGATTGAAGGCTTACCTTGTGCCAGGCACCAAACTATTTGGTGTAGATTATTTCAGTTGACCTTCAAAACAATCCTATGAAGTAGGTACTGCCATTTCCTATTTTACAGATAAGAAAACTGAGAGCCAAAGAGGTTGAGCAACTTGCCCAGGTTTGCAGAACTAGTGAGTAAAGGAGTGAGGATTTGAACCCAGCAGCCTGATCCCACAGGCTTAACCAGTCCACTCTGTCACCTTCCCCCATCTTAGCCCTAGTGGAGGGGGATGGTGGGGAGGAACCTGCAGGGAGGGTAGGGGCAGATGGTAGAACCTTCAGAAACGCCCACACAGAGGGGTGTTCCCAAACAGCACCCCCAGGCCCTCCTGGGGAACCCTGAAATGAGACATTCCCTCCCCTCCCCTCACTAGGCAGGTCTCTTGGATATTTGGAAATTTGTTAAGGGATTTGGGGGCTTGAGATTCTGGCTTTTTAATCTCTCTCCCCAGTCCATGCGGTGGCGATCTGTGCCACCCACCTTGTTATTTCAGTTTGTTCTGGGAGATTGACGGGCCAGGCTTTGATATAAGATCTGCCGCTGCGATCCTCAGTTTCCCATGTCTCACGGGGGAGGCTGCCAAGGTAGCACACGCGGAGGGTGGCTCCTGGCTCTTCCCAGACGTCAGGCCTGAGGGTCCACAGCACCTGTAAAGAAAATTCTGACTAGAGGCGGCCAGGCCCAGCGGACCTATCCTCTCAGAGCCTCAGTTTCCCCGCAGATAATGGGAAAGGGACGCTGCGGAGGACGTCCATTCAATGAAAGGAGTTGGAGGACCCCTCAGCAGTGAACTGAACAAACCCTCTCGTTTTACAGATGAGCAAACTGAGGTCCAGGGAAGCTAAGCAACTTACCACGCAGCAAGTGAATTGAGCCTCCAGCGGCGTCTCTGGGTGTTTTTTGGGGGGAAAAGCTCTCTTGTCTCCCAATTCTACTCTGCTGTTGATGAACTCCTCTTCCTGCTGAATCAGGGATCTGAATCTCTTTGAGTTTTAATGCCCCCTTGAAAAGCCACCCACTGCCCCATTGCTTCCAAACCTAACTGCCAGCTACAAACTGCACCACTGGGCATTTGTCATGTCCATCTGCTCCTGCTCTAGGACTTGCCAAAGGCCAGGAGACAACTCAAAGGAATGCCCCCTACACACCTCACCAGTGGTGGCCTTTGTGGGGACACCAATGTCACACAGGCTCCAAAGGCCCCAATCCCCAGGCTGCCAGGGGCAGGGAGGGTAGCGTCTTCCCCAACACAGGGAGCCCTCTGCCCCTGAAGCAGAACTGCTTGTGCCCTTAATTTCTCAAGGCCCCTCTGCAACACCTTGTCCTGCCAGTGGCTGCAAGCTTTGAGCCCTGGCCTCAAATCCAGGCCGAGGGGCCAGGGAGGAGGGCACTGTCCCCTCCTCACATCCTTTCAGCTTGGAACCACTCCCAACAGAAAGCCCCTTCCTCTTCAATTACAGAACACAATCTTCCAAGTAGATGAGAGGATGCCAACAAATGCTGGTGAACAGGAGGGTACAGAGGTTCAGGGAAACTAAGTGGTCTGCTTCTGGTCCGTAGCCACGCCGGGATGTGAGTCCCAGCTCCACTGCACAATGCGCCTTCTGCCTGGCCCAGGGCTCTTGGCCTTCCTGTGCCTGGAAGGTGGGAAGGCAGGCCTGCACTGTCTCGGGGAGATCGGGTCCTCAGTCCATCCTCCAAGCTCCTTCTTCCTTCCTCGGGCTTCATGTGGTCTAGCCCACGTCTTGCCAAGGTGCATCTCAATCAAGTCCCCAAAGTTCCCAGGGGAAGAAGTGGTCAGAGAAAACCCGATGCCATTTTCTCCTGATGAAGAGGCCTGGCACAGAAGTTGGCCTTCCCTCACCCACCCTTTTGCCTGTTGCCACATGCATCCCAGTTTCCCAAGATCCACCGAGGTCCAGGCTGGGGAAAACCACTGGGTGCTCTCAGGAACCCACGCTCCGCCTGGCCCAGTGCCTCCCAGAACCTCGCCTGCGGTGGAAGCCAGGGGGTGGCCCTGAGAGCCGGCATCCATCTTAAGAAGACTTTAGCCTCACGCTTCCTACCCCCACAAAACCAGGCACCAGGGCCCATCCTAAGACGCACAGCCAGAGAGCAGTGAAAAGACAGACTGAACGGGGGGTGGGGGGTGGGAGGTGGGAGGTGGGGGGTGGGGTGGGGGGATATCAAGCAAAGCCTAAGGTGGGCCACAGGGCTTGTGTCTGATCTAAAAACCTAAAAATATGATGCAATGAATATCTCACAGGCCCTGGGACGGGGGAGGTGGTGGGAGTTGGGGGCGGACAGCCAAACAGCATCATGGGCTGCAGTTAAAAATCCCCATCCTGGGGAATTCCCAGGCCTCTGCTGGGTGTTTCCATGGTGAGGGAGGCTGGCTCGGAGAAGACAGGCTGCCTTGCCCTGGCAGGCCGGGCTCCCGCCTCTGCCCCTGCCCACAGAAGCCTTGGCCTTCGGGGCGGACAGCTGAGGGCAGGCACATGGTCCAGCCTGGAACCTGGCAGGGTGCAGCGAGAGGCCCAAGAGACAGTCCCCATGGCAGGCTCTGTGGGGTAGGTGCCCAAGCTGGCGAGGATAGCAGAGGAGGGACGGTGTCTGGGCCAAGGTAAGACTGGGAGCTATTCAGTGCCATGTCCCGGGACTATAGGAGGCCACCCAAGGCCTGGAGCAGCAGAGGACTCCAGTCTGGCCTCTTAACTGAGGCCAGAAGAAATGTCAAGTCCCCCGGAGACCTGAACCCTTACCCCTCCCCTCCCCCATCCCCTCCCTGTTGTACCTCCTGCCCTTTCACCCCTCACCATCCCCTCCCCCATTCCACATCCCGCATTACCCCTTGCTCCGGGCGGCTCACCCTCCTGCTGGCTGCCAACAGCCCTGCTGACCCCTGAGGCACCCCTTCCCTCAGCCCTGCCTGGTGCCAAGAAGGCAGGAGGCCCTTCTAGCACATTCCCTGTTGGCAGGTGGCGACAGGTGTGGGGGGAGTGGGTGCTGCACTGGATCTCTACAGGTGGGCATTAGAGGTGGGAAGATCAGGGGGTCCCGGGGCCTCACCTCTCAGGAATCCTGGCAAAGCTCAGAGGGTTGCAGAGATTTACCTTTCGTGGCAGTTCACAGAAATCCCGTTCCTGAGGCAATTCCCTGCTTCTGGGTGGTTCCCTAGAGGCTCATCCCTCCCCCAGGCCCCCAGGCTGCCCACACTCACTCACCCCGGGAGGGAAGAGAAGGACTAGGAAGGCACTTGATGTCCACTTCCCCTTTGCCACCCTGACCTCATTCCTGAGCTGCCCCAGCCCCTCGGCTCTGAGGTGCCAGCTCAGAATGCCCACCTGCAGGCACTCGGGAGCCCGGACGCAGTGTAGAGAATGGGCAGTGGCCTCTGGGCTCTCGCTCCTCAAGCCCCAGGCTGCACTGGGGCTCTTTCCCTCCCTGCTCTAGGGAAGGAGCCAGAGTGGGTGTCCCCACCAGGTGTGGCCAGCCCTTGGTCTGAAGCCCAGGGGCACCTCCCAGTGGACAGCCCAGCCCTGGTCGGAGCTCAGCCCAGGAACAAAGGGGCCATTCACATCAGCCGGAGCTGCACACAGTGACCCCCTTGGTCTGTCTCTGTGGCTAGACGGTGTGTGAGTGAGTGTGTGAGTGTGTATGAGAGACACAGAGAGAAACTGGAGGTAACCAGAGAGCCAGGCAGAGGCAGGAGAAGGAGCACCACCAACTGGGGATGTATTTATAATGCTGACGTCTGTCCTTTGTTAAACAATTGTATGTGCCAGTCACTGGGCTAGGTCCTTATTTTACCCTCACAGCAGCCCTGAGAGCCAATGTCAATATCACCCCCATTTTAAAGGGACAGAAACTTAGCTGGGGTTACAGAAATCAGAATAATGGTAACTTCTTGAGGGCAATATTGGCTGCAAAGAGGCACAAGGGAACTTTCTGGGGTGATGGAAAGTAAAGTTCTATACATTTATTTGGGTGGTGGTCGCATGCTATATATATATATATATGTGCAAATGTTCATTGAGCTGTCCACTGAAGTTTTGTGCATTTTACTGTATGTAAAATATATTTCAGTAAAAAATACTCATGATGGGGCATCTGTGGAATGAAATATTACTCAGCCGTAAACAAAGAGGAAGCCTTTTGTGTGTGAATATAGATGTCCAAGATACACTGATAAATGAAAAAAGAGCAACAGAGGAAGGCTCTCTATAATACACACCTTTCTTAATCCATCAGAGTTTATTTCTTTTATTCAGAAATGAAAATTGTAAAAAAAGAATGCCCAAGCTGCTGATTCCCAAGTCACTCATTATCTGTCAGTTGCTCCAGCGCCTTTAATTCCAAAAGGCAAATGGCCTCTCCCCAGTCCACCCATCTTCTCTAGCCTCTCTCCCTTCCTCCAACCCAGCCAAGACTGCATCTGTTCAGGGCTGGGCTCCACTGTGGACCGGCCCAAGCCCACTGCACCTGGATGGAGCCAGGCCAGGAGCCCCAGAGTTGTTTTTCACCTCATGAATCTGAGCGCTCCGCCAGTCCCGGAATGGCTGCTGGTCACCTCACCCAGGCCCTCCCTCCGGTCCTTACCCACCCCCACTTTGCCGCCTGTTACCCTCCCTCCAAGCTCACCCAGCCCTGGGAGGCTTACCCAAGCCACCAAAAAGCTCCATGCCCAATTCGGGTGGGGGCAGCCAACCAAGAGGCTGCCCTCCTCAAAGACAGGCCAGGGCTTTCGCCGGCCACGACTGCACGCTTTGGACACAGAGCATGGGGCTTCTCAAAAAGTGCCAGCTTGCTTTCAAGTCCAGGTTCAAGTCCCAGCTCTGTCGGGTCCTGGCCACAGGACCTAGGGCTAGGAGCTTTATCTCTTTGACCCTCAGTTTTCTCATCTGCAGAATGAAAACAACGGTACCTACCTGTCAGGATCACTGCAAGGGAACCGAGATGCTGCAGGCGGGTGAATGAGCGCTGGGCCTGGGGCGGAGGAGGCACATCTTGAAAAGAAAACACTCACCGCACTGGACACCATTGTCTAACCAGCTCTTTATAGTTTACAAAATGCTGCATGCATGCAGCCCACCGAAGGGAGTGAGCAAGAGGGAGGCACTGCCCTAGCTGGGGGCACCGGGTCCCTTCCGGGTCATCCACGCCGTGGAGAGTGGTGAGAGTCGGGGAGGGAAGGTGGGGTACACACTCAGGAAGAGCCCCAGGCCTTGGGATATCAAGGGGCTAGGAAATCTGGTTTCCTGGTTTTACGGCTGAGAGGGAGGAAGGCTCAGTGGGGCATAAAGAGCCCTCTCCACATACACAGAGAGTTACCATGAGGGAAAAAAACAAGACCAAAGACAGTAGGAGTTTGGGGATGGCACGGGACGGTCAAGTTTCAGCACGGCCTCCGGACCTCCAGCTCTCCCCATCGCACCCGGCTTTCTTTACTATACCAGAATCCCCCCATCTCCCAGAGCATTCGGCCACTGAGGCTGGGGCAGAGATGGCCAGTCTGGCCTGAAGCTGGGTTATTTCAGGTGAGGTTGTGAATCGCCACACCCCATACTTCATATCTATAAGGGTCACACAAGTCCAAGCTTGAGCTTTTCAGGGACTGCTAACACCTCTGCTAACACCTTCTTTCCGGGGCCAGATCCTCTGAGCTGTAGGTAGTGACTCCGCTGCCTTCTGCAGCCTCCCTCAGCGACATGAAGGAGCAGCTCCCCGTGCAGGCCTTGTGCTGGGCGCAGAAGATGTGGGGTGAGCAGCAGTTCCTGTCCTGAATGAGCTCACATTCCAATGGGGCAGGAGCAGGGACAAACCAGAAAATAAGTGACCAGGCCACACAGTGATGAACGCTGGAACTAAGCTGGAACCAAATGGAGGAAGGGGTTAATTCTGCCAGGAAAGGGACCCCATGTCCTCTGGCATGGGTCAGCTCTGAGCATCACATCAACTGCTCGCGTCATCCTCAGGGCAGCCCGAGAGGAGGCCAGAAGGTGGAACAAGTTGCAGCACCGTTTTACAGATGAAGACGCCAAGGTAGGCAGCCAGCTGCTCCATGCCTCCTACCCCACAGGATGCCTCCACAGGTCCCTGGCTGCCCCCGGCCAGGCCCAGCCTCCCAGGGTCATTTCTTGGCATGATGAAGTAGCCCCAGTGCCTGCTGGGTGCAGGAGGGCACCCAGAGTCGTCACAGCCAGCCTGTCTCCTGGCCATTCCAGAAAACTTTCCTCTGGGGGCAAGTTAATCTCTGTCCCTCTTTGCTCCCAAATCCCAGAAGTGGTTCAACCACAATTGTGCAACTACCTTCCAAACAGGCCTGGAACACATCTGTCCTAGAAGGGTCTCTCCACATTAGTGATTGACTCCTCACCCTCTAAGGGGACGACGTCTTTTAACCACAGCATGCAGGGGCCGCAGACAGGCTGTGGAAACAGCAAAGAGACACATTCCAGGGTCCAGGCTTCCCCACTGGCTCCCTGCCCCCTCCGCGGGGACTACTGAGGCATGTGAGGGTGGGGGGAGGTCTAGAGAGCCCACGCCCAGGGCCAGGCTCCCGCGGCAGAGAGACAGCGTGAGGATCCTGGCACCCAAAAGCACACCGTTGAAATGGGGTCCCTGGGAAGGTGTTTGGGGTGCAGACGCCTGCTTCAACCCTCTGAGCAGTTGGGGACCAAAGTGAATGACAGCATGAGAAAATGACACTGCCACCAGCCCCCAGATCCAGGAGAGCAGCTCCAGACAACGCTCCCTCCAGTCCCAGGGATGCGTCGGGGTGGAAGGGTTTCAGTCAGACCACAAGAATAACATCTGCCTGTGAACTAGAACGAGACACCGAGGGCCGGCTGAGGAAGCAACCTTTCCCCAAGACCCCACCTCATCAGGGATGACTCTCCAAGGCAACCCTGGCTGGAGGCAGAGGGATGGCCTAGCTGACATTAGAGGGTCCTTCTCCTTGGGGAGAAACAGCCCCCAACAAAGAAGCAGTGAAAAGCTTGCTCTTCTCTCCCACTCTCTGGGCCTCCATTTTAAACGGGGACAGTAATAGTACATACCTCACTGGGTAGTTGAGAGGAGTAAGGGTAATAAATGCGTGAAACAGAGCATTGAACAAAGTAACAAGCACATAGTAAACACTCAACAAATGCCAGCTGTTATTCTTCTTCTTCTGGCTTTAGGACTGCCAAAAAAGGTCCCTCTGCCATCTCCTGCCCCCACCCCACCCAGGGATTGCCTCTCCCACAAATGGCATGTCTGCTCAACAAGAAAAAAAACAAAACAAAACAAAAAAACACCTGGGCTCTGGTGAGAGATCTCCTTTCCTTGCAGAAGGTGGAGGAGAGTAGAGGGAAAGGGAGGGGGGGAGCAGGGAAAGCTATAGGCAGCAGATAAGAGCTGGAGTCACCCACATCAGAAGTCCAGCGAGCAGAAGTGCAGGCAGGAAAGTGTTGAGGGAGAGACTGGAGAGAAATTAGGAGGGCAATTGGGGGTGGGTGGGGGTGGGGGTGTCACAAAGTCACCCAGAGCACTGTTTGAGTGGAGGACCTTGTTTCAAATCCATCTTACTGGGGGGGGGGGGGGGGGGGGGGGGGATAAGTGGTCTTTGACACATGGGAAAATGCTAAGGTCTTGCAAGAGAACTGTCAGCCCCTCCACGTGGGGCCAGAGAACGAGGGGCCTGGGGCCTGATGGACTCCAACCGGGAAAGACCTCGCCTGCACCTTTCAGCCAACTCCAGCTCTCGCCACTCCCCCGGAGCCCCCTTCTGGTCTCTGCACTCCTGGCCCCCTTCCTGCCTGAGGCAGGGGGTTTGCACTCTCAGGGCACACTCCTCAAAGACGGGGAGTGGCTTTGTCCTCTCTGGTTTGCTGTCCTTCCCACACCCTGGGACAGCACAGCAACTGACAATTCCCCAGAAGAATCTCCCAGAACTTGAGAGGAAAACGTGGACCCTGGCAGGCAGGAGGACACTCAGAGTTATTGTGACCAGCTCAGGTAAGCCCCACTGAAGATGCTCAGCAGCCAGGGGTCTGAACACAGTCTTTGCAAGCCCTCCCCCTCCCGGGGCATTTCTTAACACTGGCTTGAGGCCCTGGCTGCTAGCAGAGGCCTGGCACCTGTTGGGCCCCGGCTCGGGGTGAGCCTGCCTCTGGTCCACTGCTCCTCCACACTGCCCAGGCTGGGGTCCCCTCCCTCACACCCCGCCAGGAGCTGCAGTGAGGTCTGAACACCTGGCTCCATCCCATTTTATAGACGATCAAGCTCAGACGGACCCTCCGCACCTTGCCCTCATCTGTCTGGCAAGCAGCTACTCGGCTTTGACGTCTCACTTTAGTCGCTGCTCCTGGTGAGCTTTTCCTCCAGCTCTCAACTGTGAAAGTAGGAGTCACAGGCGTTTCACGCCCCCCCCCCCCGCAACCCACTCCGATCTTGAGCATGTGTATGTTTATGTGTCTGCCTCTTCCACTGGGCTGGGAGCTCCTGGGGGTCAGGGTCCTGGCTCGTCCATCTCAGCAGCCCCAGGACCTAGTCCCAAGCTGAACTCAGAGTGGACCCTTGTTAAGAAGCTACCAAACGCACAGAGGAAGTTGACCATGAAGGCAAGGTCAACATGAGCCAGCAAAGATGCTTGTCCACTGACCCCAAAATGGGGCACTAGGAACTTGGGCTCTGGCTTGGACCAGCCATCTCTGCTATCTGTGATGGGAGGAGACAAAGGTCAACCTCCATCCTTTCTGGAGAACTCTGGTGGGCGGGGAGGTGGAAAAACCCCAGCCCGAGACTTGGATGGGGCAAGACCCTCCCCTTCCCAGGGTCAAAGCCCTGCACACAGAGCTGCAAACAAGCTGGTCTGATTATTCACCCCGACCCCCCATCTCTTCAGGGAGAAAGAAAAGATACAGATTCAAATGCCAACGTTTGTGTCACTGCCCTGCCGGGTGCCAGTTAAACTCATACCAAGTTATACTTCTCTAAACAGCACTCACTACCCACAGCTGTTCCCCAAAAGGGCCAGGCCTGCTGGGCTGAGGGACCCAGCCTGCCCACAGAGGGGACTAGGTCCCCTGTGCCAACTTCCAGCAACATGCCTAGCCCAGAAACCAAATCCAGCAGGAGGAAGCAGAGAGGAAGGGAGGACTGGGCTTCCCCAGAGGGGTCCCCCAGAACCGGACGTGCAGGGGAGATCAGCTGTCCTCCACATCCCACACATCAGCTGTGGCTCTGGCAATCCCAGGGTGACAAATCGAGAAGGACCCTGTGTCCAAGCAGGAAGCAGGCACTTGGGTTTTCTGGATGGATCATTCATTCATTCAACACGCAGGAAGCTCCCAGATAAGGGCTACAATCCCACTCTTGGGAAGGCTGTCTTTCATGAGGGCAGGCAAACACATAAATCCTTGATTATGCAGCAGGCGCCATGTAGGGGTTAAGTACACAATGCTTGGGGAGGGCAGAAGCTGGTGCATGAATCTTCTCATGATTTTAGGGAATGACTACGCAGAAGCTTGAGGCTGACTCGTGTCAGAGGCTGAGGTGGCTAAGATCCGGGTTTCAACGTGGCAAGTGGGAGGGAGGTTTTGTAAGGGCTTTTATCAAATACCTATTATGAGTGAAGCACCGACATTTCGTTGTCATTGAAACCCTGCGAAATGGGCTCCTCCATTCTCAGGAGGAGAGACTGACAAGCTGCACTTATTTTATTAGTGTTTATAAAGTACTTTCATATCCAATACCACATTTCACTCTCAATCGATCGATCCACGAGGAAGGGACTAGTCTCCCTTATTTGGGGATTAGGCTCAGAGAGGCAAAGTGTCTCCTCCAAGGCCAGACTGTCTGACTTCATATCCAGAAATCTTTGCTGTCCTCTCACACATTTTAATGAAAGGCCAGGACAACGAGCTACAGAACCAGCCAGCAGCTTGCGCAGGCACCAGGCTGGGAGGAAACAATGGACTGACAGTCACGTCATCAGGGGAAAGTGAACTTGCATCCAAAGAACCAAGGGCAGGCACCAGGGGAAGGGCAGGTGCCCACACACCTTAAAGAAGCTTTTGGGGTCCCAGTTGACGTGAAGGGCTGAGTCGTCGAGGGGATACAGCAGAAGGCGATCTGGCCTTTATGCTGCCCTGAAGGAGTGTCAGGAAAGACAGACGGTCCATCCTGTTCTCCTCTCTGAGTCAGGGCACATCGTCAGTACTGGAATCACTTCTGAGAGCCACTCCACCCTGGGTCAGGCACTGTAGGTGTAAACATTGAACTGAGTACCTCAAGGAATGGGACACAATGGATGGGCCATTCCAGGAAAAGAGAACAGATGACTTAATCAAAAGGAAAGAAGGATGCCAGGAAAACCTGACTTCTAGTACCTGGGCTTGGATTCCAGGCAAGAGGTGAAAGGAAGAAATCCAAGCTATGGTCAGAGTAGTGAAGGCAGGGAGGAGAGGAGAGGACAGCCCCTAAGATGTGTCTAGCAGGTCCGGAAAAAATGAAGGGCGATGTTAGGCGGGTGGGGCAGTCGGAAGGGAGGCCAGGGAAGCGAAGCAGTGAGAGAGAGGGAAGCCCCAACCAGGCACCCAGGGCCAGCGGGCTTGACCTGGGCCTCTCCTCCACCCCATGCCAGCTCCCCTCCCTCCTCTTGTTCCCACCACCACGGGCCTCCTGTCCCACGTAGTCTAATGAGCTCTCCCGGTCACCCAGCCTGACCCCACCGCCAGCCCCCCTGCCCTTGATCCTTCTACTTGAGGAGCCATCGAAAGCAATCATTGCTCCTCGTGGGAAACAAGGGGATTTATGTCCCAGGGAGAGAAGGAAAGAAGCTGAGTGAGGGGCGTGTGGAAGTGGTCCTCACTCAAACCCGACAGGGGAACAATCCAGATTAGCACAGAATATAAACTAGACCAGTGTTTCCCGTTGTGTGGTCCATGGAATGGGACTTATCAGAAATAAGTTGTTCCCCGGCCAAATAAGTTTGGGAAAAGCAGAGTTAAGCCGGTTTTCATTGCAGTTTTAATTTCCCAGAGCTTTAACGTGCTAATACGCATAAGAATCTCCAAAAGGGAGAAAGAGCGTGCGACATTTCCCAAACTTATTTGACCAAGGAACCCTTTCATCACTGTGGATTTCTCCGGAGCAGGGTTCTATAGAACACACTAAGGAAAACACAGAACTAGAGCAAAGTTGAGGATTTAATCTAACAAGGAACTCAGTGATCAAATGGGACAGACGGGGACTTCCCACCGAAAGGAGGACAGCCCAGCTCTGCCACCACCAACTCAGGAGTCACTTCGCCTCTCCCAGGCTCAGCTCCCTCATCTGAACGATGGAGCCCATGGCCCCCCACCCTGCCCACCTCCCAGGGCCTTGTGAGGACCAAAGGAAATATGTAAAGCCCATTTCCAACTACAGCTTTCCAAATACCGTGAGAAAAGAGCAAGCTCCCCTGGGGAAGGGAGCACAAGGCTTGACAACACGAAACATAAAATCTCCTTTTACGAACAACTTTTGAAAGAACTCATCTGTTGTATAAAGCAAGATATACCCATGTAAGATAAGACAAAACAAAGGAAGAAAAGCAAAGCTGAGGAGGAGCTGTGATGTGTGGGGTAAAGAGTAGCGTTAAGAAAACTGAGGGGTGCCAGGAACTGCCTGCCCTGTTTGGACTCTAGCTGCCCCAGACTGGCTTGGCCGTCGGCCAAGGCCTGCCTTTTCCTCTGTACATGAAGGATTGAGGAGATGAGCTTCGAGGCCCTCCAAGCCCTCAAGTCAGAACTGAAGTCCCCAACACTGCTTTGGGTGGCCACTCTCCCCAGAGGATCTGTCCAAGTTGTTACCTGGAAGGAATCCAAGGGGAGGAACAAAACTGTGCCCAGGGAGAAGCCTTGCAGGTCTACCTAGAGAAGCCAAATCTGTCCACGTGCTTGAACTTGGCTATGCAAAGCAACCAGAGGTGAATCCCAAAATCAGGAACAAGGTAAATGCAAAAAGAGAATCAGAGACGCTTCCCCCAGAGTCTCTTCTCTGCCGCATCTGTTTAGACCTTAGCATTCCTACAGGATGGAGAGCTGACGGGCAGGAAGGGTGCAGAGGCCACGTTTCCACCTGGTTTGCTGTAGGAGGCCTTTGTGGGAAACAGGGCCTCAAAGTGCAAGGTGTCACGAAACCAGGTTTGTTGGAGGAAGGAGCAAACAGCACCCTTTTGAGAGAACTGGGGGTTAGAGGAACATTCCACACAGGCTTACATTGAAGGCTGCCTTTCTGGCCCCACTTATTCTGCTTTCCCTATTGTTCACAAAAAGGTCATTTCCCACTTGCTGCAAAGTCTACAATTAACTGCTCAGGAGGCTGAGGGACAGTCATAAAGAGAGCTCCATACTTTTTTGCATAACATAAGAGCAAGCTGGACTGCAGCCCTGTGCTGGGGGGCAGAGGTGGGTGTGGGGTTGAGCACGTGCACACGTGTTTAGCAGAGAAAACACCACCCAAGCAAAGTCCAAACTTGCTTACACGAGGAGGGTGAGCCTGTGGCCATGAGGTCAGGAGACTGTAATCACCTGGCACTGGCCAGGGATACAGGGGATGCTGACCCTCCTCTATTCCTCTGCAAGTGTGCAGACTCTGGGTGCCAGCGAAATGTTGCAAGAGGGTCCCGGGTGCATGGGGAGGCTGTTGTCTGTACGGGTAAGTGTGAACAGGAGACGGGGAGGTTCTGCTTTGATCCAGCAGATGCATCTGCCCCTGTGGGCCTCCGAGGATAAATGAGGACTGCCGGATATTAGGCATGTGAGTCCAGATATAAGGCTTGTGGCAAGCAGCCTTCTGTGAATCCATGAGCCCATGAAAGGGGTGTGCATGTGTGCACACACGAGTGCCCACATGTGCACATTCAAGTGCGCTGGTGGCAGGGACCTAGGATCCTGGGTGCAACCTCTGCACCAACTCACCCGTGGTGTTCAGCCATATTACCTCTTGTTCTTTGGGATTTTGGTCTCCTTGGCTATTAAAATGGGAGGAATGGACAGAACATGCCTGAACTCTGCAGTCTGATCCCCTGAAAGGTGTGTGGTGTTGGGAGGTGAGGTGCAGCCCCACCAGGGCTTCTTCCCTTACCTCCTGCCACAGCAACCTCCCCTAGCAGTGGGTCCCCAGCCTTCGCAGGGGAAAGCAGAGGAAAAGAGAATGCTCTCAGAAGGAGAAGAGGAAAGAGCTCTGTGGGACTTCATCTACTACACCAAGATGCACGGGGCTCAGCCCCAACAAAGAGGACTGAGTTTTGGGGGTAGAAGGGCCGAGAATTGGGGTTGGAATTTCAGAGCCACAATCCTGGCCTGAGGCCCGAGATCAGCCCCACCACCACCACCACCACGTCTAACTCCTAGCACTGTCCTGGGGGCAACTGGCCCAGCTCCAGGCTAGTTCCCTGGCTCCAGGGTGTTGTTACCCCCTTGCCAGCCAGAAGAGTCGGCCTGGCTCACCACCACACCAACACCCAGCACCTACCCCCAGGTCTCACCTGCCTGGCTGAGGGGCAGAGAAGGTTCCAAACAGAAAAGGAAAGGAAGGAAAAACAGAAATAAAAAAATCTCAAGCACTCCTTCCACCAGCCCCTGTTTGAAGTCATGATGGAAGGGCAACAGCCTCCAATGTATCCCTCTCTTGAAACATCTCTTCTCTCTTTCTTTTCCTTTTTTATTTTTTATTTTTGGTTTAGAAAGAGTTTAATTGAGTTTCCTTGGGGAAATGCAGCTCCATCTAATTCGGCTCTTAATTAACCTTGCAAAGCCCAAAGAGGCAGTAGAAGTATTCGCAAATTAAATATGAAAAGCATTATTTATCTCGTAACAGCCTTCTAACGGCTCTGACTCTGACGTTTATAGTTACTAATGAAGATGGATTTGGAGGGAGAGAAGTCAGAGGAGGAGAGCAACTCCTGCCCTGCAAGAGGATGGAGCCCTCGGGCCTTGGAGGGTTCCTCCGGGGCTTTTGGAGGGTAGTCAGCTCAGCCCAAGGGAGTCTACCAGTCAGTCTTTGCTTACCAGGGAGATGAGGGAGGATCAGGACAGGTTCAGGGGCCCAGCAGGGCTGTGGGCCTAAGCCCTCTCTCACCAGCCACCAGGCCACTCTCCCTGCCCCATTTTTTCAATCCCTTTGCCTGGTTCTGACCTTTGCCCTCCTGGCCTCAACTTGAACCACCACTTAACCACTCGCCTCCTTCTTCCAACCCTGTCTTCATCCTGTGGCTCCAGATTCCTCAGCACTGGGCCACTGGAAATTGCTGGCTGAGGCCACACCTCAAATATGTGAGTCCCTCCTCTCCCTCCAAATGGCCACGAGAAGCCACCTGGAGACTCTCATCTTGGCTCTTGAGAACAAAAAGATGCCTCTTTCTCTAAGCACTTTCACAGAAGCCAAGAAAAGACTGGAAATCATCTGGAGCAGGGAGGCTGTAGAACAGGAAGGGGTTGACTGGTTATCATCTCCCTGCCATCGACTCCAACCTCCCAAATCTCCAACCACCCTCTCCCAAGGGTGAGTTTGGGGGATCATGCCTTACTCATCTTCATAACCCGAGTCCAGTGCTTGACACACAGGTTTAACAAATGTTTGTTGAATCATTGAATTTGCAAGAATGGAGGAGGGAAAGGAAGATAAGGGAGGGTAGATCAATCTAAACAAGAAGAGCAGGTAAGAAATAATCATAATTATTTTTGTTGTGATTATAACTTCAGTTCCTCAGGAAAAGGTGGATGGGTGAGTTCCCTCCCTTCTCAGGACCTTCCCTTCTCCTCCGTGGGCCCCAACCCCACGAAGTCTCCATGGTCACAATTCAGTCACAGATGCAGGAGTTCAACTTTCAATTCTGGGCAAACAATAGGGAGAAGCATTCTCGTTTTGAATTCACTCTCTCTGAAATGCTGCAGGCTTCATCTTCTCTAAAGACAAGTCAGTGCCTTCCTTACAGTCCTTTTGGCCTGTTGCGAAAGAAGGGTGACTAAAATTTCTCGGCTCTGCCAGGCACGCCTCCAGGCTCCCAGGCCTCCCTTTATAAGGTGAAAATCCCTTTCAGCCTTACTCAGCTGGTAATCAGATGGCATCTGCTGAGCCACCCACTCTGTGCCAGGTGCATCACTAGGACACACTGAGGGATAACGAGGCACAGGCTCTGTCCTCTCAAAGTTTCCAGTTTAATCCAGGAAGACATACGAGAAAGAAAAAAAGCTTATTGCAATGCCCCCAGAGTTCCTTACGACGTGTGTTCCACTTTGTTGCAATGAGTCGATAAACCCAACTTTGTGCCTCTACAAATATGTTGGCATGAGGACACTGACAGAAATGGAGGTTCCACCGAGATCCAGCTTAAGCCCTCACTGCCCGGGACCAGGACCCTGGACTAATACTGCACACATCTGAGTCTCCTTGCATCTCAACATATTTTGAGGTGTCACTGCAGCAGCCTCTGTGTGATCTGAAAACCTGAAGGTTTGGTGTTCTGAAATAGCTAGACAAAAGTTGCCTTTGTGCCTCGAAAGACCTTATCAAATACTGTTAACAACTCACACAGCCGTAAAACTCCCAAGTGTTGACCTTGTATTCGCCATTTCCCAAATAAAAAGACATACACCACCTAACTACTGGACTTCCATTCCATTAGAAAACCTCAAGCTGAGGATTCTTATAAATTCTCAGGAAAAAGCTGACTACAGAAGTAGACAGCTTCTGGCCAAGATGACGGACAAGTTGCTGACTACAACTACAAGTAGCTGACTACAGCAGTGGACAGCTTCCACCCAAGATGACAAAAGAAGACGAATTTTGATTCTTCAGCACCTGTTTTCTTTCTGTTTATTCTACCACTAATCTTGTCGATTATTGTTCTTTGAACCTACTAAATTGAGGCCTAGCGATAGCCAGTGATAGTTGGAGTATCCATTCCAGGTTCTTTAACCCCAAATCCATCGGTAGTTTGTGGTTTGTTTTCAACATTCACTCAACTACAGCTTCTATAATCTGCATGGCCTAGATTGGGACAAGCATCCTTACAGCATGGAAGGTAACACCTTGGGTAAAACATAGGTCAAAGCCAAGGTCAGCAGTCTATGGCCTTTGTTATTAAGAACTATGTCAGTAGCTGCACACGGTTGATACCTGACCTAGAGGATTATAGTCCAGCACCTGGTTGTCTTTTTGCCTTTCCTATAACATGCATTATGGGTACATAATTGTAGTAATCAAGAAACTAAGCCATTGGGTGGGACAGTGACCTTCTCCGGGGATTGAGAGTTATGTTCATTCTTGCCTTATAAGCATTTAAAATCCTCACAAGCCACACACTTGCCCGGATTTTTTTTCATGCCACAGCACTATTGCATGTAACTCCAATAGCCATTGACCGTTTCTCTTTCAGAATTTATTTTCCAAAGCTAAGCCTGACTATGGCAGGATGCTTAGGTATCTATTTGAAATTCCTGTCTCTTCTAGCTTGGGGCAGTTGGGGAGCCATCGTGTTTTAATTCCCAGATTGTCTTTCAGGAACAGTTTGCATTTCTAGATGGTAGTTTTTAACTCCATTTTTTTAAATTGCTATTCCTTATAGTTGAAGCACTAGAGGGACTTTCTATTAAAGTAGCCTTTTAAAATTGAGCCAAGATGGCACCTGCACCAGTTTGGATGTTATTATGTCCCCCAAAATGCCATGTTCTTTAATGCAATCTTGAGGGGTAGAGGTATTAGTGTTGATTAGGTTGGAATCTTTGGGTTAGGTTGTTTCCATGGAGATGTGACCCACCCAACTGTGGGTAATACCTTTGATTAGATTATTTCCATGGAGGTGTGGCCCTGTCCATTCAGTGTGGGTCTTGATTTAATCACTGGAGTCTTATAAAAGAGCTCACAAACAGAAGGACCTGAGAGCTGCTTAGAGAGACATTTTGGCGAAGGCCGTTGAAAGCAGACTTTTGCTGACGCTTTGGAGATACTAGCCCAGAGTTTGCCCTGAGAAGCGAAGCCCAGAGACATTTCAGAGAATGCCATTTTGAAACACAACCTGGGAGCAAGCAGATGCCAGCCACTTGCCTTCCCAGCTAACAGAGGTTTTCCGGATGCCAATGGCCTTTCTCCAGTGAAGGTATCCTCATGTTTATGCCTTGGTATGGGCACTTTTACTTTAAGACTGTAACTCTGTAACCAAATAAACCCCCTTTACAAAAAGCCAATCCATTCCTGGTATTTTGTATTCCAGCAGCATTAGCTTTCAGGCATTATAAGGGGAGTGGCTTCAACATTATCTTAACTCCCGCTTCCCTCTACCAGGCCTAACTTAGATTGATATCCACCTAATAGAAAGGGGCCCTACTCTTTCTGAAGAAGTAGAGAGGAGGTAGCCCTCAGATGCAAAGTCATATGCACCTGGTGCCCCATACAGTTCCGCCACCCCTTTTCTCTTAACCTTGTCCAAAACCTGTGCCTTTCCTGGGTCTCAGTTTTCCCACATCTGTGTGATGGGAGAGGGTTTTGGACCTTGTGACCTCTAAATTCTCTTCCAGCTCTACAATATCATGGGTTGAGGAGCTCCAGATGGGAAGAGCAGCTGGTGATCCTTTGATCGGATTCGCTTCTGCCACTCAGAACCATCCTCTTTCCTCCATCCTACAGCTGCAGGCCATTCACACCCCTCTCCTGTCTTGTCTAGTTCGCTGCAGTGGTCCCCACCTAAGAAGCCTATACCATAAGAACCTCCACCACTTCACCCAGTTGGAAGTCCCTTCAGGAGCCCCCACTGCCTTCAGAAACTGAACCACTGAGCAAGGGAAGATGTGGCTTCTCCCCACCTGTTCAGGCTCCCAGTTGGCCGTGTGGACAGACTCCCATAGACACCATGCTCCAGATATTTGCAGTTCGCTTTGTGAGCTTCTCTCTCTCTCACCCCTCCTCCAGGTCTTTAGATGTTCCATTCACTCGACAAGAATCCTCTAGCCTGCTTCTCTACCTAGTGAATGTCCAGTCATCTTCCAAAGTAGGTACAGCTGCAGCATCTCTTCCCTCGTGGAATACCCGTCATCACCCCTACACCACTGCCATTCCATGCGGCCCCCAGAGGCACTCATTAAATCACACTGCTGTGTCGTTTTCTGCCTTCCGTCTGTCCTCGCCTTTAGACCTGCACACACCTTAAGGACAAGGGGGTGTTTTTCACATAGCACACTGCCTGGCACCCAGTAAGGAGTCAAAACATTTTTGTTAATAAATAACTAAATGAATGAATGAACAGTCTTCTGATTTAATTGGAGAGATTCCTACACATGAAAAGAGGACCAGTCATAGACTGCAGGGTAGGAAAACTGCCAAAGAAGTAAGTTGGACAGTGGGTGTTTTAGAAGTTCAGAGTTGGGCCATCATAGACTAGAACAGATTTTGTTTTGTTTTGTTTTGTTTTTTGCAAGCAATTGAAAGTTTTTTGGTTTATGGGGGGAGAGTGGGGGAGGTTCATCATAAAAGCAGTGTTTGAAGATTAGTCTTGGAAGCGGTGTGCAGGATGGATTTGAAGAGGAGAATCTGGAAACAAGCTGGAAGGATAGTTATTGCACAACCCTGTGTTCCAGGTATGAAAAAAAATCTTTTCAATGCTTATGAGGATGGTCCAGCATGCCATTCCTGACCCTACCCTCACCCTATGCTTGTGTCTTCCCAATATCTCCTCAGCTTCCTTCCCCACCAATGCCCCAAGCAAGAACCATTTTAGAGGGACTGGAGAGGACATTGCATGAGGCTGAAGTTGGTAGGATCTTGCTCGAGACTAGTATGCCAAACGTAAAACTGGCACATTTTTTTTCCCTTCCTTTTTTTTTTTCCCTCTTTAGGACCCTGATCAGGAGGTAAGATTCCTGAAAGAAACTTCATCCCACCCTTTCCACTCCTACCCAATCCCGGGGCCAGAGCACTTCACCACCAAGGTCTGGAACTACTTCTTAAAATTTACAGGCAGACCCCATCCTCTTTGGGAAGAATGAAATGAGCCCAACCTTCCCTCTTAGTATGATGTATTTTGTTCAAAAGTTCAGTTTCCAGTTGAAGAAACTAAGCCCCATAGAGGTAAAGTGACTTGCCCAAGGTCATGCAGCTAGTTAGCAGCCAGATCAAACTTCAAACCCAAAGCTTCTGACTATAAGGGCTCTTCATTTGTTCTCAACCCAGAGTTGGAGGAAAAGGAGCTTATTTCTCTGGTTGCTGTGGGGTCTACCCCATGCCCAAGCTGCTGCCGAGATTGCCACAGCCGGCCCTAACAAGGCTGCCTGCCTCCAGGGTTGGCAGGAGCAGGCACTTGTGACCTTTTATCCCCTGCTATCCTAATAAAATGCTGACTGACTGGTGAACGCTTGCCCAAAGGTGAGCAGGAGGCTCAGAGCCTCAGAGCAAACCATCAGCATCCCGTCCCCACATACCCACACAGCTGTCTCAACTGCAGAGAGGAAGGAGGAAGTTATCAACCCAGACCGTTTATCACTGGCTCTCACTGTCCCTGCCTCACACATATGCCATTCAAAGGTTGTGGACTCCTGGGGGGTGAACCAGGAGGCATTAATTTTCTGGCCTTCCCAGTGAGCCACGGAGGATGAAGTGGGTGTAGAGGGGTGTTAGAAGCAGAGCTGAAGGCTGCTTTCTACCTAGGAGGCACAGGCAACCTCTGGCGCCTCACCCGTCCCAGGCTGCCTGTTCTCTTTGCCACCAATAAACCAGAGGGGGCAAAGATCTCTCTCCAGTCGCTTTTAACAAAGTCATTCAGCCAAAGTCTGGTGGCCGCTCATCCTATACCCGGCACTATAGGAGGTGCAAAGAAATCAAACTCCTCCTGCATCCTTGTACCTCCTCCGTTTCGGTTGCATCAGTACACCCTATATATGGGCATATTTACAATAGTTTCCTAAAGTCCTCCAGCACAACTTACCCTCCACAATAATTTAAAATAAAATAACAAAATATAAAAACATACATACATTCCTGATCCATCATCCACCCAGGATGAAGCTCCCCAAAGCACTTTTGATCACATAATACCCCTATTGAAATTCCTTGAGTTATTTCCCTTGAGTGGGTTTCAGGTCTGGTCTTGCTGCCAAACTAGCTGCAAGTCACTTTACCGCTAAGGAACTTAGTTTTACCTCTCGCAATCTCTTATACGAGAATAGTCTAAACTCCTCAGCATGGCAAGCAAGGCCTTCCACAAGCCAGTCACCATCGTTTTTCCAGCCTGCTTTCCCTGATGTCCTCAAAACCCATGGTGTCGTCTGTCCATCTCTGACAACACTTATCTCATTCAAAATTGCATTCGAGTCGTTTGGTACCGGTCTCTCAGTTCATCTCTAAGCACCTTGGGGCAGAGCTCCAAAGTCCCTCCTAGAATACCCAACAGAGGACATGAAACACCACAGGTGTTCAAAAGATGTTAAATCATCAAAGAGAAGTTGAATAAATATCCACCACTCCCTTCCAAGCCGCTGCCCTCCCCGAAAGAGTCTGTTCGACTCTACAAATCCTAGAATCAAAGCCTCTCAAATGTGGGCCATGGGCCACTTGCCCCAGAAATATCCAGCACGCTTGTTAAAGATGTGGGTTCCGATGCACCACCTCAGACCTGCAGAATGAGGATCCCGGGAGAGTGGTAACTCCAGAGGGCTCCTCCCGGCTTGGGTACAGTGGTCAGACAGACTCTGGAGCGGGGTCCTTTAACAAGAAAGGTACTGCCCATGCTCTCCTAAGCAGTCTGGGGTGGAGATCAAGGGCAAGCTGCGATTCTGTTCCTGCTAACCATCTTTGCAAGTCCCCAGCACACATCTGTCTTCACCTTCCCTTAATCAAGTCACCTCCCTGTCCCATCTTGCCCCCACTACTTCCTGGAATTTCCCCTCTTTTCGCCTTCCTCCTCCTTCCCACCAGCCCAGCAGGGTTGGAAGTTGCTCTTCCCTCTCTGAAACTCTCCCTCCTCCTCCAGGATTCCTAGCTCTTCTTCCACTAGATTTAAACTGCTTCTTCCTCCCTAGGACAAAGAAGGACATGACTCTCTTCCTCCACCTCCTCCTCCTCCTCCTCCCTCTGCCCACCAGCCAGGCTAATAGGTTTTATGAAACCAATACGAGGAGCACTGTCAAGTGCATGCTTTATTATCATACCTAATGAAACCTCTGCTGGTTTCCCCAGGCCACCTCCCCTCTAGGCTTTGATGTCAAGTGTCTCTGGTTGTGCTGCCATGAACACGAGGCTGGGACGGCAAAGGCCTAGACCAGTACCAGCTCTGGGACTGGCTTGGCGGTCTTGGAGAAGTCACTTCTCCCCTCTCAGTTCCCACCCCTGAAAAACAAAGGACCACATTTTCTCAAGGAACCCTCTGAATCTAACACTCTAGGATTAGAGGATTCTAATCCTCAAGGACATTAGTTTGGGGCAGAAGGTTGCAGAGTGAGAAGACTAGAGGGAAGGAGCTCTAGCCTGAGTGCAGGATTCCCCAAAGCCAAGACAAGTCACCATGATGGTGGCTGGCAGAACTCAACTTTCCGCGTTAGGAGATGCTACCCTGGGGAGAAGCATGGGGCTTGGATCACCTGAGGATATTTTGCCAGGTGAAAGGAGGGCTGAGCCAGGGTGGGGGGAAATAATGGCGAATGCTCACACGGCATTTGCTCCTAGGCAGATGATGTTCTGAGCACTTCACATGCATTAACTCGTTTAATATTCACAATACATCCAACAGGTAGGTACTATTATTATCCCCATTTTACAGATGAGGAAACAGGCACAGAGAGGTGAAATAATTTGCCCAAGATCACAGAGCAGGCAGGTGGCAGCACCAGGGATTCAAAGCCAGGCAGAGTCCATGAGTCCACACTCTTAACCACAATTTATAGGACCCCATCATCCCAGGGAATGAGAGAGCACGCATCCTCTCTAATGGTGTCATTCACCCCACCCTGCCTTCCTCACAGGGTGGTGGAGACATGCAGCACCATTTCCATGTAAGGTATCGGCCAGAAGAATGCAATATCTTTAAGATCTGGAATCAAATGACCTCCATTTGAAAAGAGAGCAAATGTCGGCTTGTACCTGTTTCTAGAATGGAGGCCATAAGGCCTAGCCCTTGGCAAAATTGTCATATTGGAAAAAATAAAAAGATCTTTGGTGTCCTCACTTTTTTTCTTCGCACACTTTTTCTTGCTGGCACCCTGTTCTCACCTCCTCACTACCACCCACCCACCAGGCTCCCAAATGTGCTGGGTGCAAAGAGCACTGGGCTTCAGAGACAAAGGACCTGAGTTTGAGTCCCATTCAATCACCTGCTACAGCCTCTCTTAGCGACAGTGCCTTCAAATCTGGAACAAGGGTGGCACGGTCTAGAGATTAGAGGAAGGGCTTTAGTACCTGGCCTGTGTTCAACTGAGTCTGCCTGTTACTGATTCTGACCCCAGAAAAATGTCACCCACTCTCAAACCCCACATTTCCTATGTTTGAAGGGAAGGCCTGTTAAATATACTTTGTCGGGTAATCGGGAGGATTCAGGATAAAGCATGGAAAGTTCCTGGTATTGAGCCTAGTGCTACCAGCCCACTATAGGCACATTATCTTAGGGCTAGGCAGTTTATAAAATGCTTTCACGAGCATGACCTCATTTCACACCACGGAAGAGGTAAACTCCTCCCAAGCTGAGATTCCGTGCCAAACGTCACACGGGTTCAGCCTGAGAAAGTACTTTATGAGCAGTGTTTTGGCCAGCCAGGGCTCATCCTGCCAGCTCTCTGGGGTGTTCCTGAGGCTTAACCCCACTTTCAACATTTCCTTCTGTCATCTTCCTCTCTCACTCTTGTGATTCCCAACTCACCATGCAGCATATTTTTGTATAATGGGAAAGTGCCTCTTTTCATCAGCTTAAAACTACCACCCAGGGCCCAATCCCCGGAAACCCACCCCATTGCCTCGCCTCCCACAGCAGCCTGTGCACTCTCCCCTCTCTCCGCCTTTGCCCGTCCTGCCCGGAATGCCTATTCTCATATCTCTTCAACTCAGAACCCTGCTCCTCCTTCAAGGCCCTGCTGGAGCCCTCTGCGTTCTCCTGTGAAGAGCCCACCCCCACCCCCACCCCCTAGGAGGCAGAAATGAATCACTTGCTCCTTTAAAGTCCCTTGATTGTCTTCCGGCTCTTATGTCTTGAATCCTAGGAATCTGTGTGCTTGCCCATCTCCCCCCTTAGAGTATCTGCTTCTTGGAGAAACCGTGCGATGCTCTTTTTCCTAAACCTGCTCATAATCCAGCCTGGGGCCTGTCCACATGGCAGTCACTCAATATATGCTTGATAGAGTGAGAAGGAGCAAACGAACAAACACACCGAAGCGCTAAGGTCAAACACAGAGGGCACAAACAGCAAAGATTCATCTCTCTAATGGACCCAAGGCAGGAGAATTCCCCTGCACCAAGGACTCCTGGACCCTTTTGACATCATTTGAGCAACCCATCCTTCTCCTTTAGACATGGGCCCCAAGCCTCTTTCAAGAAACATGTATCTGCCTCCCCCACAGACAACTGGTCCCTGTTGAGTTTTAACCGGTGTCTTCTTAGAGGCAAAAGTGGGGATTTGCTTAGTCAGCAGCTACTTCTTGGGAGGCTCAGGGAAGGAGCCTCACATGGCCTCGTGTGACGGGCTGTAAAGAATGTGCCCTTGACCTCACTGGGTCCGTCTTTTCAGCTCAGGGTGAGGGGTGTTTTGCTGGGCCAGGGCTGGAGGCATATTAACCAATCCACAAGTAACCAAATGTGGCCGGGAGGTGGCGTCACCCAAAGGTCAGACGGAAGGGTTCTCCCTGTTGCCATGGCTTTTGGTTTTGCTGAATGGCTTTTTGGGGTTGGGGGAGTAGGGGCAAGATAGGTGGCGTGTAAAGACCCTCTCTCAAAAGGGTCTCCTCCCCTGTCTACTTGCTAAAGGACAGGCCACAAAAAAGCAGTGGGCACCTCAGGAAAAAAAGGAGGGCAAAGGCGTTTTGCAGTTTTGTCCCGAGCTAACCTTGCAGCAAGTGCATCTTTGGCTTAGGGTCCACCCTTAGTTAGGAACCCGGCCCAAGCAGAAACAAAGAGAGGAAATAATCCAAAACACAGAAAGAGTTATGCACTACGAGGCTCATTATGTTATAGTTATAATGGTGTAAAGCTGCAACCAGAATGCGTGCTAAAAGTTAAACAGTCAAAGAAATAATAGCAAATCCTTAGGATAGATTTTTAGTAATATATTGAATAATTTTTGAAGAGTTTCTAATAGCAAGAGGAAATGCCCATGATATAAAGAGCTTGACATAACACTATATATGCAGTGAGGTGCTGAGTTTATTCTTTAATGTTTCTTCCATGTACACTTTTCCAAGTTTTCTGTAACAACTTCCTATTCTTTTGAAAATCGGGGGGAAATCATATGAAAAAGAAGCCCAGAAGAGAAGTAGGGGGGAAAGGGTGACTGTTAGAAGGAAAAGAATGGGAAGAGAAGAGGGAAGCCAAGAGGGGTACCTGTGATGGGGGAGAATGGGAGCTGCCCTATTGTTCCAGGGTTACCCCAGATGTTCTGCCAAGCTGGGGGTAGGGAGCAGGGGACACCTAAATCACCAAGTGGGGTGGGGGTAGACGGAGTTAACCCAGGGCTTTTTCCCAGGCTGAGAGTGGAGGGAACGGGAGAGAACAGGAGGAGACTTTGGCATCCACTTCTACAACCTTTGTGCCCATGTATCTATACTTTGTCACCCTGCCAGACCAGGAATGCTATCAGTTCTCAGCTGAACACAGCACGACCCTAAGCAGAATCCCTGGCTCTTCGTATGTGCACACAGCCCCTCTTGCAGCCCTCCCGACTCATCTCTAGTCCCTCCCCTGCCATCTGCAAAAGCGGACATACCTGGGCAGCTGAGGCAAGAGAACCGAGCAAGCTTGCAGTCTGGCAGGTGGCCAGCCTCTGGTCCAGAAAGCTGCCAACCTCACCTCTCCCACCTCCTCCCCCTCCTCCCCCCAAAGCTCACCAGCAAGTCGTTGGGTGTGGTTTCTTATTTTCCCACCCTGGGCCCAGCTCTTCTAGTGTGGCTCCTGACCACTGCCCGTCTCTCCACTCTTCTCCCTCTCCAGGTCCCTCCCAGCCCCTTTCTGCCTTTTCGTCTTGTGGAACTGCTATCTCTCAGCACCATCTGCTGCCCATTCTAGCCTCAACCGTTGTCCCCTTTCAGTTCCTAGGGTCCCCTGGGCCTAGCTCCATATCACACAGTGCACATCCAGTCTCTGTCTTTGCAAAGTAGGAACTGAAGAGTCAGAGGGTACAGATTTTCCCCTTATCTCAAGCCATTTTCTATAAAAGCACAAAACGTTAGACCAGAAAGGGACCTCAGCAGACATCTGAGCCAGCCCCTTTGGCCAGTCCTGACTGTCAATCCTGATCCCCCAAGACCCTGGGCACAGAAGAACGTCCTCCCAAACGGCTGTGTAACCTCCCAGAATCCACTGCACTTTCTCGCATCAATCTCTAGTCCCAGGAATGGGCTAGAAGAACAAGCAAGACCATCCATTCTGCACAGATGTGTCACAAGGAGTGCCGCAGAGAGTTAAAAATGTCTTGGATCCCAAGGGCCAACCTGAGGCCCTTATCTTCTACTGTGTCTCCCCTTTGAAGCCCACCACCTCTCTCAAAGGAATAAAAGGGCTGAACTCAGACTCTTGCCTAACTCTCTCTTGTCAGGCTATAAAGTATACCTGAACTGTAAATGCTTAATTGAGGATCCTAGAAAACTCTCAAACTCAAAGCAATCCCAAATGGTAGACTGCAACTATTTTAGAGCAGGGAGAGGAGCTGCTGCCTGCTCCTCCTTACATTCTTTTGCCCAGGAAACTACCAGGTGTCTTGGCTCAGGAGTAGAAGTCCCAAGAGAAGAGAGAGGTCCTAAAGATGAGAGGGGCCTCATCGCATCTTCCTAACAACTACCCTTTTCTTTCCTCCCTCCCAAGGAGGAGGTCCATCTCCTCTTGACCATTCCTGTGCTTTGTTTCTCAATAGGCCCCAGGGGACCAATGTCATTGATGGTAGTTAGTTCAATTGGAACAGTAAACTCATGACAAGTTTTTGTTTTTCTCAGTTTCTCCAGACTGCACGTGGTCACAGGCTGCCAGGATGGTTGAACCCATGCCCCACCATCTCTCACTGGCAACCAAGGAGTTTAAGATCAATGGTAGAGTAACAGGGCTAGGGGACTCCAATGGATTGCCTGAAATTTGAAATGCCTACCCAAGAAAAACAGGGGCCCCAGGTTTGGAGGCAAGGAAAACTAAAGAAAAGGAGGAGAATAAAGAGGAGCAAGATGGAAAATAGGGCCAGGCAGGTCCCTAAGCAGGGTAGCCAGTCCCTAACATCAGATCTGGCCACAGAAGGTCTGTCCCAGGGCTCAGAATACTCCAACTTCCTTTATCCCCACCTCAGGGAAACAGCAGCATGGAAAATGGAAAGAGCTTTAGAGCCAGACAGACCCAGGCTCAAATCCCAACTCCATTGCTTCTAGCTGTGTGATCCTGAGCAAATTACTCAATTCTCTGAGCCTCGATCTTACCAGATATAAACGGTAGATAGAGACTGATACTTGGAAGTGTTTTATAAGAGCTAAAGTCCCCAAACACTTCCTGGACGGTAGCAAACGTCCAATCAAAGGCAGGTAGTTCTCCCTTAAGTTGCATAAAGTACAGGATCTCCTCAGGCCTCATCACTATTTAGCCGTTTGCTCCCCTTTAATTCAAACCAAAAATTTCTGAGAGGCATAGAGGTGGTGAGGACAATTCATTTATTCATTCATTCGTTCATTCATTCAACAATTACTCATTGAGTGCCCCCCATGTGTCATGTGATAGGAAAATAACAGTGAACAAAACGTGGTACCTGCTCTCGTGGAGTTATATTCTAACTGCAGAGGAGAGACAATAAGCAGGTGAATATACAAAATGCCAAGCAGTGATAAGGGCTATAGAAAGATAAAGCAGGGTCTGGGGAGAGAAAATGACTGTTTTACATAGAATGGTCTGGGAAGGCACCTCTAGAAAGCTGACATTCACAGACCCCTGAGAGAAGTGGCAGCCAGATGTGTGGTTATTTCGGGGAAAAGCATTCAGTAGAGAGGCCTGAAAGTACAGAGGCCCGGGGTGATAGCATGCCCAGCCAGGTAAGGAAAGCAGACAAATAATCCTGATACAGGGCAGTCTATGATAAACCCCTGAGAGAGGAGCATTAACTGCTATTGGGTAGGGCTCGGAAGAAGGAGTACCTTCATCCAGTGTGAGAAAATATGAAAAGTTCCTAGAGTCCAAGGCACTGAGATTGACCTTCAAGAATGGGGAGTATTTTGACAGGCCAAGATGGGGAGGGGGAAGAATTCCAGGCAGAGGACTTCACCCCTAACGGTTTTTTTTTTAAATCTGGCTCATCTGCACCCCTCCCCCAACCCTTGTGTTAATAAACGAGGAAACTGAAGCCCAGAGAAGAGCTTGCTAAAGTCACACCACCAGTTAGTAGTGAAGTCAGAACAAGAAACTGTAGGCTTTATAACTGGACCCTTACTCAGAATATGGGCAAGTCAGCTCCCCGGGGAGACTGCAAGCTCTCTGAGGACAGGACGCTTTTCTCACCAACTTTTGTGCTCTCACAGAACAGAACGTGCCATAGCACTAAAGCCAGACAAGATCACTATTTTTTGCTCTGATCTGAATTCACATGTCCCCTGGAAAGCTACAGAGGCCCTCTCTGTCCTCTCTAACCACACCTCTGACCCCAAAGGCATCCTATAGCACACTCCCTTCTGAGCATCTGTGCAAGAGACACTTGGATTCAGAGAACACCATACCTGAAGGGACCCAGTGACACTTGGCACCCCAGGGAGGCAGAAGTCAATGTCCAGGAACTATGCCCAACCCTCAGTCCATCCACATGGGAGTCTGAGCTTACCAGCTGCCAGGCAGTCAAGCATTGCATTGCAACCCTGCAGATGTGCCACACTTGGTGATTAATACCCTAATCTCCTAGCCAGTAATTATAATTAATACAGAATATCAAATCAGGGAATCAGGCATTATTAGGAGGAATTAGCTATTTATTTTCATTTTATGCTCTGCTCCGCCACCCAACCTCCCACATCTCTCACTCCACCCTCCAGTTTCCCAGGTCTAGGTATGAGTTGGAAGAGAGGAAGAGCTCAGCTAAAAATTCCTTCATTCCTTAAGTGTGTATTAAGTTTCTATTGTTCCAGGCCCCGAGTTAGGCACTAAGAATACAAAGATAAGATAGCTTCTGTTCCTGTTCTCAGGGAGCTTCTAATCTAACGGAAAGCATGCAGCCAAGGGTTGTGATGGGAGTGAGCCGAAGCTGCAGGGGCAGCTCAGGAGAAGGGGTGCCTAACTCTGCCTGGGAGAAGGCAGGAAGGCTTCCAGAGGAGGGAGCATTTGAGTTGAGCCTGGAAAGATCAGCAGCAGGGGAAAAGACACTCCAGGCAGAAGCTCTGAAACACAAGAGATAATGGTCACAGAGCAAACTGTGCAAAAAAGGGAACGGTGAGTGAGAAGGCTGGGCAGGGAAGCAGGAGCCGGGGCAGGAAAAGCTGTAGCCATCATCCCACCGGGCATGGGGGAATCAAGAAAAATCCCAGGAGAGATGAAGACAAGTCCAAGAGCAGGGGGGGGAAAGGGGTGGGGAGCGGCAACGAC
Source organism: Choloepus didactylus (assembly GCF_015220235.1). Taxonomy (NCBI): domain Eukaryota; kingdom Metazoa; phylum Chordata; class Mammalia; order Pilosa; family Megalonychidae; genus Choloepus; species Choloepus didactylus. Next base: position 33,883,767 of record NC_051312.1, on the reverse strand, counting down.
TGTGCCAAGAACCCGAAGCCGGAAGTGGCAGCCAGGTATATCGCCCTAGTATCTCCTGCTACGCCCTCCCTGGAGGCTTGAGGGCACCTGCCAGGATTCTGACTAGGGGAGCAATAGTTGAGTATCTTTAGCTTGAAGGCAAGAAGAAAAGTAGAGTCAGAAATGAGGGCCATTAGTTAGACTGTAAGTTCCGGGAGAGCAGAGGCATAGCCCCCGTATGCACCTGATAGATATTTGATAATTAGGTGACTGCTTGCATGAACAGATTCTTGCAACCATGTGGAGAACGGATTGCAGCAGATGGAGACTAGAGAAAGGAAAGCCACCAAGGAAGCTATTGCAATATACCCAGGGACAGCTGAGACCAAGGTGCCAAGAGCCAAGTAGAGATCCTGGGTCACCCCTAGGGAAGAAAAGTTTTGGGAAAGAATCCGAAGAAAAGCCCAGCAGAGAAACCCCACCAAACTAATCGAAAAGATTCCCCCAAATATCCCCAGTCCAGAGTTCTTATCCCCACCCCCTGCTCTGCCTCAGGAAAGTACAAACAGGAAAGTTGCTCCCCCAGCTGCCACCAAATTGCCCTCTGGGGGAGTACACTGTCTCAGATTCTCTAACCCTAATTACAAAGATTAAAGAAGGAGCGTAACCCAACAGGCTAGCTTCAGTCAGCTAGACTCAGATGAAGAAGCAGTGTCCTGGGAACTAGGAAGCGTCTTGAGAAATCTTGAGGATACAGCAACGGAATCTAAGGACTAAAGGGTCGACCAGGTGAATGTCTCTGAAGCCTGGAGTAGCTGCTGCTGGGGACCCTTAATGCCTTAGAAGCCAGAATGGGTCAGGCCTGCCCTCCCTGACCAGCCTCTCTGGATCAAAGCTCCTCCTCCTAGCTTGGAAGGACGATCATAGTATCCTCAGGGATTTAGGATTAGGGACACTGAAATCTTCCTCATTGCTGATTTCATCCCATTTTGACTGGATGGAAGGCCTGATTATAAGGATCCTGACACCAAGACCCAATGGAATTCCCAACCCAGGGTATCTAGGTAGGGAGGCAGCCTTCAGCACAGGTCTTGAGGTCAGAGCTGTGACCCTCTCACAGACCAGTCTTCCTCCAGCCTCAACAGCAACAGAGGCCTGTCCGTTTAAGTGCAGCCTAACTATCTTGTAGCTCCATTACTGAGCATATGAGACCTTGTTTCACAGATATCCAGCTCTAACTCTGCAAGAAAAATATTATCCCCAATGTTCAAATGAAGAAGCAGGATCAGAGAAGTGAAATGACTTTGTCCGTGTCACATACTGGGCACTCAGCATCCAAAACTAGATCTGACTGATTCCAAAGCCAGATACCGTGATGCCTTCGTCTGGCCATGTCTACCTTAATCAAGGTATAAGCAGCAGCTGTGGCATAAACTCTATTCTGGCTGAAAAGTATCCCCACATTTTGAATTGGCTATGGTTTTGCCCCAATAAAAAGAAAAGTAGCTAATATGTGCCAAAATGCTGGCTTGCCTCTCAACATGCTTTGTTTCATTTTAGATCCCTCAGTTTCTGGATATCTCTGTCCAGTCTTTGAGTTCAGCCCACTTTTGGACCCAGGTTCCTCCTTCCTCTTCACCCATCCCCAGGCTAATGGGAGTCTTTTTTCTCAGATTCACCTTGTCTCTCCAACCAGGCCCAGCCTGTCCCTGAGAACCACCTCCTACCCCCTCTCCCCTGCCCCTGCCCCATGCCACTCCTGACTATCCCTCTAGCTACAAAGGAAATCCAGCAGTAGCTTCTGTTTCAAGCCTAAGCTGAGCTACACAATGAACCCCAGCAGGACACTGATCCCCTCTTATTATGGTATTCCTGCAAGAGATCTTGGTTTGCTCTCCTATTCTACAATTTTCTCTTACAAGTGAACTCTATCACCCTGGCAATGAAGAGAAAACTGGCAGCCAGTGGCAAGAGTCAGACTGAAATCAGAAATGCACATAGGCATCTTCTCAACCCAAAAGACATTGACAGATGGAGTGACCAAAGGAAGGCAGGCAGGAAGGGAAACTAGAAGTGCCCCTAAATACCATCCTCAGGACCTCTGACCCCAGGACCAGCAGAGCCAACTGATTTTAAAGGACTCTTTGCTATAGAGAGCTGGTCCCCAACCAAAAACCCCAAGGGAGTCAGCTATCCTCAGAGAAAGTATGACATGACATGGCAACCAGAAAGAGGCACTACCCCCAGAATGCTGCTGTGTAAATCAAGGCAGCTCCTTTAGATCAACTGAGCTTTACATTCCTCATCTATACGCTCAAAATCCTCATCTCAGCCCTGCTTATCTTACAGGGTTATTGTGAGGATCCAGTGGAAAAATAAATAAATAAATAAAGTGCTTTGGATACTAAAGAGGAAAATGGGCGGGAGGAAAGGAATAGCATGTGTAAATCAATGGGGATATATTTGGGGCTCAAGCAAGGCCTTTCAGTGCCCCTCTTATCTTCCCAGGGAGTATTTACTCACTTCTGCCTAAGGCAGAAGAAGTGCCAGTGTGGGGAAGTGGGGGTCTAAACTGCCTGCTTATATATTGGTGGGGTTACATGCAAATGGAGCTAGTTCACACCCACCCCACTCCCATACTAATAGAAGAATAAGTAGTAGGACTTGAAAGAGCAGGAGCTGTGAAAACAGAGTTAGGTTTGTCCTGGCTATGTCACTTCCTTAGCTATACTACTTCTCTGAGCCTCTATTTCCTCATGTGTAAAATGGGGACCAGATACCTAAATTTACAGGTTTATTGCAAACTTGTAAGGACTGTGTGAAATAACGTTTATAAAGTTCCTGGCATAAATAGTAGTTGTTCCTGTGAACAGTAATATTAATAATATCCCCCCCCCCACCTTTGGCTACTGCCTCATCCCTAAAGGTGAGGAGGCAGCACTGAGAGGCTATTAATGAGAAATCCAAAATCCACCTTACAATAGGCAGCTAGTGGGCCCTCTACAAGCTCACTAAGCATGAAATTGAGCAAGAATATTTATGTGTCTACTGGAATGCTAATGAGGCTCTAACTAGCAAGGAAAAGAAATCTGTGGGTTTCCATGCCAGTGGTAGCGATAGCAGGTTCAAAGAGGAGGTGAGGAGAAGAAGTGCAACAGGGAAGCTAATGCCCAGGCCCAAAAAGCCAATAGCTTTGGCCTGGTGGTGTCCCCACAGGCAAGTTCTACAAGCCCACCGAACACTCCTTTCCAGCCCAGGATTAAATGTTCAATAAACTCAGGCTCAGCCATTTCTGGAAGCATCGCAGTCCTGGATTTCCAGGTTGGGAAGGGTAAGAAGGGTTAACTCCAGCAAGCCCTAAGAGATGGTTACCATGCTCTGGGGCTGTCCACTCCGGTGAGAACAATAGTGTCAGCAAAGAACCATCTTTAGGGCCCTGTGGGAGGAGATCTCAAGGCAAAACTTTGCAACGAAAGGAAGTGAAGGAAGGGAAGAGAGAAGGGATGGGAAGAGACTGACAACCGTTTAAGAGGATTCCCCAGGAAAACAGGGATAGCTAGCAAAAGGTAAAAACAATAGGCATCAGAGTGGAAGGGAAGATGTGTTCCTGATTGTGTATATAAAGGCAGAATGGAAAAGAAGAGAAATAGTGTTTTATTAAGCTCCTGCTTTAGGCCACACATTGTGCTAGTCTCTTTATAGACATTGTCACCACTCCCAGATCCAGGAGGGAACTATTATCATCATTTCACCATTTCACAGATGAGGATAATGAAAGCCTTTGAAAACTGGTTCCATTAGCTTTTAAACAAAGCAACAACTACAAAAATTGTGATATTTTGATACCCTGATCCTTGGTGAAGGAAAATTTCCATGACTACGTGATCTCCAAGTGTGGTAATTTTTCTCCCATTGTTCCAGATACTGGTTCCCTCTACTTCAGCCCTTCTCTTTTAACCATATTTGTAAATATATATATATATATATATATATATATATATATATGACATTCTTATTAAACTACTTAGATGCAAAAGCAAATACCACACAACTCATTTTTTTTTAAACTACCTTAGTGCATGTTTTTAAGGAATAAAATACCTAGGTTACTGAATTCAATACCTTAAGAATACTAAACTTTCATCAGCTCACCCTGAATATTAGTTTGGAGTCAAAACCTTCTGCCCTTGCCGTGCCCTTGACCTCGGCAAAACCTCTCAACCCCTCCTTCCTCCAGGCTCCTTATCTCTCAGCCACAGCTATTCTCTTTCTTTCTCTCTCTCTCAACCACCAACTGTTTAGTTCCCCCTGCTGAGGCTGTTCAAGTCAATCAGAGGGAAAGCCTTAATTTGCCTTTAAACTTGTTTTCAGAGCCTTTACATTCTTTCTCCTCACAAAGCAGACAAGAGTGACAAGAGTCTAGAGTAGTCTGTTCATGACCCCGCCAGCTGTGAAGGTTTATCTGCTAGTTTGCCTCTATTTGGTTATGCGGAGACCATCTCTCTCCTGGTTCAGTCCTTGCCTGTATAAGGGAGATCGCTCCACCTCAAGTCAATCTCCACACCCCCCAATATTACCTCTAGTACAAGACTGAGCTTCACTGGCCAAAAAAATTGTTCCTCCCGGATCTTCCACTGTAAATCTGAAGAGCCCCCTCTTCCCCTGAATTGCTGTGGCATTTTCAGAATCTCTTAGCTCTTGTGCCTTGCAGCTCCCTTGTTAGTTGCCTTTCCTTTCTCCCAGACTGTAAGCTTCTTGAGGGCAGGACTTAAATCCAGTGTGGAGGAACTTGAAACTTGAGCTGCCCTCTCAGAGCTCAGTATTAAAAGGACCAGCCTAACATCTTTCCCAAGTTTTCCCTCTTCAAGGCTGAGCATCCCCCCTAAGAAGCACTCTTTCCCTGGAAGTGAATCCCATGAGGACAGGGCTTCCGTGTCTTCTCCACAGGTCCCCCCAGTAGCTGGAAGAGTGCCTGCCTCATGCTGGGTGCTCGGTTAACTATGTGTTTTAACTGATAATGTCTCGAGGTTGGGATTTCCAAGGATGGTTCCTGTCCCCTCAATTTCCACTTCATGAGTACTTTTCTGCTAGGATCCCACACCGCCCCCCCTTGGACTAAAATCAGATTTTAGGTAAAAAGGCCTTGTCACTGACTAAAACATCCAGTCTCACCCCACCCCACCCCCTTTTTTTTAACCTATTTGACTTCTTTAATTAGAACCAGGGCAACGTGATTTGTGTCTGCTTCTCTGACAGCTTGTTGCTACCAACACTGCCACCAGACATCAGATGTATGGGATAGAAAGACTTCTTTAGAATTATTTTATTAAAAGTTCTCAATCGCTTGGACAAGAGAACATTTCATGAAAACATTGCTTAACACATAGAGGGCACTTGATAAATGCTTGCTCTCCTTTCTTCCTCATGCAGAACTTACAAAACAAAATTTAAACAAAATTTCTAATGGTGATTTAAGTCAGATGTGCAACCATGTCTGAGCACAGAGAGCTGCTAGCCAACGGCCAAAGGCCAATGTCCACGTAAGGACACACATGGTAAGCTGATGTTTGTAAGTGAAGAAGTCACCATAACTGATGCAGAAATTTTGGTTCTCTAAGGTGATCTCAAAGGATTTTGATCTGAAGTGAGACAGGAATAATCTTTGCTGGGGGAATGAAGTCAGGAACCAATAAACGTACAGTCCTCACCAGGGTTATTCGTTGTGCTCATTGTGCTCATTGTGCTACGAGGATATGTTAAGGTCTATGATCATTTCAGCAAAGCCTGAGACATTGATTTGAACATTTTCTGGTACATTTTTCACCTCTTATCAAAGCAGAACCAAAAACAGACTCATAAGCTTGCTTGCTTTCCTGCTTTTCTGCACCCCTAGACTGCTATAATATGGTTAGTGGGTAAGAAGCATTAATGCTGTCATAATCATAGCAAGACATTTCTCCAGGTTGACTATCAAACAGTGAGTGAGGGTCAATTCATAGCTAGCCTTTTCATTTAATGAGTGTGGGTCAATTCTACCCAAGATGTAGAGATGATGGTCACCTTGATTGAGACTTTGCTACTGAGAAAATAACCATGAGTTAGAAAGGAGAAGACAATGAAACCCCTACAACAGCATCATTTGCACATGCATTGCCAATGCATTCAACATTCACTCACTCAATGCTCAGCAAATTCAGTGCATTCAACAAATTATTGATTGAGCACTTACTAGGTGTCAGGTGCTGGGGATACAATAGAATACATGAAAGACCATGCCCCTGCTTTCATGGAGCCTACAGGTCAGTGGAGAAGAGGGACAATACTCAAGAAAACAAATAAGATAACTTCAGATAGTGATGTGTGCACTGAAGTCCACTCAGAGGACTGTGGCAGAGACTGCCTCAGCAGAGGCCATATTTGGTAGAGGACTCAGGGAAAATCTCTCAGATTTGAACTTTGACCTTAATGTTGAGAAAGATTCAGCCCAAGGATCAGAGGAAAGAACATTCCAGACAGAAGAAACAGCTAGGCAAAAATCCTGAGGGAAGAACACATTTAGAGTGCACGAAGGCTAGACTGGGTGGAGCAGAGAATGTGTGCAGGCAGATGGTAAAGCCAACAAGATAGGCTGGAATGAGTTAACGATGCATCTTTTGGTCCATGGCAAGGGGTTTGAACTTTATTCCAAGCACAAATGACAGGAAGAGAAAGGGTTAAAGCAAGGGCCCAACAGAACTGGACTGACATTTTTTTGAAGATCACTCAGCTGTTCTGTAACAGCTGTTCTGAGTATAGGCCGAGGGAAACAAGAGTGACAGCAGTTAGGAAGCTATTGCGATCGTCCAGGTTAGCAATGATGGTGGTCTTGCCTGAGGATGATGATGGTAGAGCTAACAAAGAAGCAGACAAGCTGAGAATGTATTCTGGATGTAGCACTAACAGGACTTGATGCTCAATTGGATGTGGAGGCAAGGAAAGCAGACAAATCAAGGGGGAGCTCAATTTGGGGGCTCTCTACCAATGTAGGTGCCATCTACTAACATGGGGAAGACTGACTACAGTAGGGAGAATTCAGGGGTGGAATAGGGAAAGGAAATCAAGGGTGGTTTTAGACGTGACATGTATTAAATGCCTATTGGACACACAAGCAGTTAAAAGTCCAACTAGGACCTCAAGGCAGGGTCTGAGGCTGGAGATATAAATCTGGGGAGCCATTAGTACATTAAACCAAAATCGTAAGTCTTGCTGAGGTTAGAGGAGTATGCAAATGAAGAAATGTACCTAGCTCAGCAAAGGCCAATGAGAAATGGCTCCTGAGGTAGAAAGAAAGCCAGAAGAGGGTAGTGTCAACCAAGTCAAGAAGAAGGAGTATTCAACACATGTTTAATGAGCATCCCACTCTCCACACTAATGACATCATACTGAAGGCCCTGGGCTAGGCACTGGGGTTACAGTGATGAACAAGACATAGCCCCTACCCAACAGGAACTTACAGTCTAATGGAATAAGGGGTGATACCCAGGGAATGGGAAATTTAAATTTCGTTTCTCAGCAGTGCCGATTTTGATTCAACTACAGCAACACTAGGGGAAAAAAAGGCAGAACACAAAACAATTGGAAAAGGAGTTGAAGCTACAACACAATAGTTGGAATCCTTCTGTTTTTTATTCAGAAAGATCAGCAGGTTTTTTAGCATAGGTTCTGGCACAACCTACAGGTTATTAAACTTATATACTATTCAACTTCTAAGAGGCTTGAAGACTGGCAAGTAAGGCTTTCAAGAGAGGGATGGATTATTAACTGTCCCGTGGCATTTAATGTCCCTAGCAAAACATGGTAGGGATGGAGACAGAGATGGAGATCACATGGCAAGCCACGCTTGTTTCCCTGTCATCCCTCAACACAAGCGCCCAAGGTAAATGGTAGACTCGAAAGAGCAATCAATATCTTGAGGTTCCGTGGAATTGGATTGAGGCAATCATGATTGAATTATCCTAGTAATAATAATGGAGTGGGGTAGAGTTTGAGCAGTGGGTTGTGGATACATTTCTAGTACATTTTAGAGACATGACCCTTCAGCGATCCCCTTTATCCTACCTCTCCTGATTCCCTCCCCCTGTGGAAGCTATAGCAGTCACTGCAGCACGGGGAATTCTCAAGTTCTAAAGGAATAACCCAACTTTGTACACTAACACTGCCTCCGGCAAAGAGGCTTATAGTAAAAGCCTAAAATAGACTATGTACACCTTTAGGGCTAGAGCTTTCTGAGGTTCTCGGAATCTAAAAGTGGCACCTCACCAAGGTAGAAGTGAGGCAGTCAATTTGAACAACAGCAAGGGAGGTGGAATGCTGATAAGTGGCATTTTTCCTGTTGTAGCCATGTTTGTTATGTTCACCAAAAAGACAAACAAGTAATAAATCAAGAACTGGGGAAGAGTAGATGGACTGAGGAAGTACATATCAAGGATCAGAAGAGCAGAGAAGAAAAGTGGGAAGGTGTGGGGACAAACGGTTGCTTTAAGAACATACTTGTACCAGGATAATTTTCATAGATATTAAATTTGTGTTGTGGCTTTTTGTATTTCTTCTTCTCCCTCCAATTTCAACCTGGTAACCTTAGGCTTTTAAATCCTTGCTTCAGGGACACTGTCATGGCAAAAAGCTGAAGCAACCTAAAATGGACTCTTGTTTTTGGTGAAAGCTTAAATCCATTCAGTCAATCATGCTGGCAGTAGAGGAGAAGGAAGGTGCCCATGAGAAGCAGGGAAACAAGGAAGGAGATTCTTTAGGGGGCAAGGTCCAAAGCTTCCTCAAGCAAATATGGACAAGGGCCCTGTTCTCTAGCAAGATGCTAGGAAAGTGGCACAAGCCAAGAGAAGAACAGATCCCATTCTGTTTCCTTCCCAAGCATGAAATGGAAGAAAATCCTAGGGTCCTAACCAGGATTGACTTCTAACTGACGAGCTTAAAGATCCCTGTTCTATGCCTTACTCCATGCAAGAATAGGGAGCCGTGAGAATGACGAATGACTAAGGTTGAATTTTAAAAGTCACTTCATTGATGTAACCTACTACTGACTGATCTAAACAACTAGTTAGAGGGGCATCATGAATAGAAAACACTTTGACTGGACTTGGCAAACAGTCATATCCTGGATTAAAAGCCTCAAGACTTTCATAGACTGTCTGCCTTATGGTCTATTGAATTGTGCCAGGACTTGATGGTGGAGGGGTTGAGGGTGGGGGATTGGAAGGTGAAGAAGATTTACCCTTTATATTCCTTCCTAGTAATCTAGGAGGGAAAAAGAATAACAAAGGACTCCAACAGTTTTCTCTTTTCACACTTCCTTCATGTAGCTTTCTCTGATCCTTACAACCTACAAGTGATTTTTCTTTCTTCTATATTCTGCTTGGCTGCTTTGGGCTGAACTTCCCTGGATGGACATCTTTTGGGCGGGTGGGGGGTGGGGTGGGGGTGGGGCAGTCACTGCATCCCTGAATTTGCAGGACATGTATTTTGAAAACCTGATTTTATTATTTCCTTGATTGGGCTTCAGTGAATAGATTCACACACACCAAGTTCATAAGAAACAGATTTTAAAAGCTCAACTGCCACTTAATTCCTTCGCAATGAGCAATGAGCAATTTGCCATCTCAAGTTACCAATACAGCAAGTTAGCAAGGCTTTACACTAAAGAAACCAGAGAAGACTATGCTTGGTATATGCAGAATCAGAAAAGAGAAAATACAGCCAAAAGGATATTAGCATCAAATATATAGCTAGTCTAGGATAATTATCAGGATAAAGTTATCCCATCATAGATTCATTGATAACCAGCCATGCTACACCAACCAAATTTCCTATTTAAAGAGGGTGACTAAGATTAATAACAGGAGAAAATAATACATTTTATATACCTTGACCAATAAAGTATTTGACAAAGTATCTCATCATATCCACATCAACCAAAGAAAGGTGGACCAGATGACAGGATGACTAGGTAAACCCATTCCTGCATGACTAATGACAGTCATACTCTGCTTGGCTCCATCCCTTCTAACATTTTTTATAATGATGGAAATGAAGACATAAAAGTAGTGTCCCTCAGTATATGCTAATATTACAAAATAGAGAGGTATGGTTAATATTGCATGACTGAATTAAGACTCAGCGCTATCTCAATAGATGGGGCAATAATCTAAAAAGGTGAAATTTACTAAGGATTGTTGGTAAGTCCTGCAGTTAAGAGAAATCAATTGCACTGAATATAAAATGGAAATATTGGCTTAACAGCAGAAAAACGGAAAAATAACAGAGCTCAGGGTTGTTATTTTTTGCAAATTCCTTGGGCTACATCAGCACAACTCTAATATCCAGTAATGGTCTAACTCTCCATTCTGTGTTCAGCTGAGTACTACTGAAGTACTACATTTAAGAGGGACATTAACGACCTAGAGCAAGTCCAGAAAAGGGTGAGCAGAATGGGGAAAGGACTCAAAAACCATATTCCATGAAGAAAGGTGGGGGAGCTGGGGAAGGAATGATCAAAGGAGTCAAGATTTACATTAATTACAGGGGCATTTGCTTGCTTTCTTCATATATTTATGTGCAGGAGAGATCTGGGACTTTAACAGGGTACTGAAGGCTGATCTAGAACCAATGGGTCCTAGTTATACGGCAGATTTCAGTTCAATAAAAACAACTTTTTAAAATAATCACATCTATCCTACAGTAAAATGAACTATCCCATGAAGTCGAGAACTCTCCATTGTGTAAAATGTTTAAGTAGAGATTGAATGACTATCTATTATGAACTGCTCCCTGCCAGGAAGCACACCAGTCCCCCAAAGCAACCGAGAGACCAGGTGACCACACTCTCTAATGGAATGTTAAGAACCAGAAGGTGCAGCTGGAACAAGTCGACCTTGTTGATGGTCCTGCTCTGACCCTGGAACCTGGGTTCTGGCATCCAGGCCCTTGGCATTATTCCTGATAAAGAGGTTATTTCCTCAAATGCTGGCTTCAATAGATGAAGCTGTTGTTTCGCAGTTTGGTCATCCTCAAGAGCAAGCTGGTATCTTGCTTTTCGTGCTGTCCACTCTTTCTTAAATTGGAGTCTTACCTCTGAACCCCAGTCTCTTTAGGTAGGTCTCCAAGACCTACCCCCAAGGGTAAGACTGTCAAACCCCTAAGGCATCAAAAACGCCTGCCACCCTGGATCACTGCGTGTACTGCCTGGTGTACTGCCTGCTGTCAAGGATCCTGATGGCAGGCCTGGTCCTCAATTTTAAAGCAAATAACAAAACTCCCTGCCATCAGCTCCTGAAGAGTTGGACTTTAAGTCACCTTTTATGGACCAGGCCCTGAGGATACAAAAAATAAAAAGTCTTTGCCCCCCACCCCTCAAAGAGCTCCCAATCAAGTAGGGAAGTCATCATTAGCACACTGTTCATACCACTAATAGAGCAGTTGAATAAAGATTAGAGTACAAAGTGTGACTGAAATACAGAGGAGTAAGCAATCAAAAATTCCTCTCTGAAATGGCATTGGGGAGGGTCCTCAGGAAAGACTTCAGAGGACATGGCACTTGAGCTAGATTCTGAAGGATGAGCAGGATTTTGCCACTTAGAAAATGTGAGAGAGAAGAAAGTATTGCCTGCGGATGAAACAGCCTAAAAGACAACCCAGAGGCAATGAAACTATCTGGCATAGTCAGGAAATTATGGGACTAACTAGTCCAGCATGACTAGCACAGCATTGGCTGCCGCTGGCATCTCTATCACCTGCCCAGCCACCATGAGTCTGTTTTGTCTCCAGGTCCAGGCCACTCAAGTCAGCCTATCCTGTGGTCAAAGCAAAGGCAAATCAGTAGCATAGATTAGATTCCCCAGTACCAGTATTGGCCAAGGATATTGTTCTGTGACTATATCCTTGGAAATTGAGTTGTAGCAATGGGTCTCCAGAATCAGTTTTCATCGTCTGTCCCAAAAGAACAGTGTTTATTCCAAGATTATATCTTTCCTACTTTTGTGGAGTTAAAAGGTCCTTTCTTTTGTAAACTGATAGTGATCATAGACAGTGTTGAGATTTTTGTTTAATATCCTTATTTTAAAATATGTTAGTTCCCCAAAATTTGCAGGGGAAATTTTGTGGGTTGAGAATTCAAGTCTGGACACCAACGGGAAAGAAGACCTTTGAGGTGCCTTTCAACATACACATTTTTAAGACTTGAGGCCCTCTTCTAAACTGCTAGCTCCCTCTCTCCATCAGTCAGAGCCAGGGTCTACTGACCCAATCACTTTTCTGCAGTCACAGCTGCACTGCCTCAGAACAGCTGCAGTTCCCAGGTGACAGATTGCTGTGGAGTAACATTGAGACTGTTGGGTTCCTGACGAGTTTGGGAGGCCTCTTACTGACATCTACAACATGTACCTAACCATCGCTCAGCAAAGAGATGTCTACAGATGGAAACTCTCATCTGTTGTCCATGAATACAAGCTATGTGTCATTTAAGTATTAACTCTTCTTCTTGTGGCAGTCTGATTCTAAGGTCCACCGTTACACCCCCAAGGCCTTAGAGCTTTGATCTCCAACTCCCACACTACCTGGGTCATCCTCTCCTACCTACCCCAAGTCCTCAGCAATGGTAGTCTCTGACTGTGCCATGTGTTCTCTAACGAGGGGTTAGACATCCTACCTCACCAGAACTACAACCTAAAGGAAAGACTTAAGACTTAAGAATTTCTGAGGAAGAAGTATGCACAGGTCAGAAGGTGGCCCAGCCCTAGCAGCTAGGCTACTCTGCCTCTACGCCCTTCACTTTTCCTCTCTTTGGTCTCCTTCTACCATCTCCCTTTCCCACACCCATCCTATCTGCTTCTGCCTTTTGAGTTTCCAACTTCAGACCATCACACACTCCACTCTGTCTTGTGTGGTCCCTGGTTCCACTGCAAGAGCTATTCTGTGTATTTACTCTCATGGAAATTCAACAAATGACTCTGTTCAATTCAATGGAAATCTACTTATTGAGCTCTTACAATGTGCTAGACATTGGGGATATAGAGATGAAAAAGGGCCTGTTCCCTGCCTTCCAGGAGCTCAAGGAAACAGGGGACGAAGTTGTCTTCTACCTGGCTCTGACTCTAAAATTCTCTCCATTTTCTATTCTTCCTCTTTTCCCACAAAAACCCACCTCCCATGGGTAATTAACCAACAAGATGAGCAGTAGATTTCTACCAAGAAGATGTTTCTCTCATATTTGGAAAGTTTATCAAAAGTGGCTTCATACAGTAGCAGTTCTTTTTTCTTCTTTGTGCCTTTAAAATGCCCTGAAGACGTGGCTATAACTTGGAATTAACAGAGGCTGGTTTAGAGGGAGTACTTGGAAGGCTTGACAACCACGATAGCAGTTTTTTCTGGGTCTCTGGCTTTCAGTAGCTGTCTGTTTTTCTCTCTTCCTAGTCTCTCCTTCAGCTTATCTAATTCTCCTCCACCCCCACCCCCAGGATGGAAATGAAACTTGGGAAGCAATGACAAGTGTGGGCAAGAGAAGAGAGGGCACCTTCCATCACCCTGTCCCCAGAGAGCCTTCAGAGGCCACAAGCAGGGGGCCATCCTGGCCTTGTCATGCTTGCATCTGGAGATCCAGCTCCTGAACCCATGCCTTCCAGAGGAGGCACTTCCCATGCATCAGAAACTCTCCATTTACCTTCTGTGCAGGAATGACCCAGTTCCATCTACAATACCCATAACCCCACTAACTAATCCAAGGGCTTACCATGCCCTGGTAAGCTTATCTTAGATTCTGACCTGCTGGAGGAAAGCACTAACCACTCTTCCTTCCAATTGCCCTCTGGCATATTTATTCTTTTTCACCAATATAATTGTTAAATACAAATTCAAGTGGAATCTGAAAATTCACACCCAAAACCACCTCAGCCTTTTGTTACCACCTTGCATTTGTTTTGCTAAACTGCACAATTCCTCTAATACAAAGAATCTGAAGAGAAGCCTAAAAAGGTCAAATCAGAGCTGGGATGGCAAAGAGATCAGGAAGGAGCTAGAAACAGGCACAGAAGCTAGAACTGAGAAGGGGGCTACAGTATATCTGGGCACTGTGAAAGGGCAACTCCCTTGTAATTAAGTCACCCATTTCCCCAGACATTGCACCCAGGTGTTTCCATCAGGATTAAGGTAGAGTGGAGAAACCTCACATAAAGAATGAGCTTTAAGTGTAGTGGGTAGGGTGGGGACATAACTCTCCCAGCCTCCTCCTCCTCTCACTTCCCATGCCTTCTCTTCCCCTCTATGGTCCCGCACGTCTTCCCTCTATACTCAAGTCTGATTAGGGCAGACAGAGAGGTCTCACTGTTCTCTTCCTTCCTTCTCATCTCTCAGCTCCCAGCCCCTAGCCTTCTTCTTTCACTGCCCTCTTTTCTGGGCCACCCAGAAAAACTGCAGGTGTTATCTTTGTTACATTGCATCCCAAGAAGAGAGAAAAAGAACGCAGATAGCAGGGGCTATACCTTCTTGGGCTCCACTGCCCCTTCCACATTCCCTGAGCAGACCAGAAACCAGGAGGAATAATTAATCCCGACCAAGGTCAGGCCTGCTTCTGTGCAAGTGAACATCTTCTCTAAGCTGAGAGAATCTATCTAAAATGCACAGTGCAAATAAACAGTTTTTCCTGAGGCTTGCAGGGCTCTCAGAACGCTGTAAACATTCTCTGTTAGCTGAACTATTCTTGATGAAGCACAAAAGCAACTTAAAGGGTTTGGTTGTCACCTCCTTCCTAGACTGTCTCTCTAACCCTCTTTATCTACTTTAATCTCCTTCCATGCCTCTCTCGCTCTCTTATCTCACTGTTTTCGGCTCTCTCACCCAGCTGACTTTTCCCTCTCCTAAGAGAGCCTGGAAAGCCTAGGAAGTCGAAGTGGTCAGGGGGTGTTCAGAAGAGCTTGACCAACACCCTAGCCTCCTGGTGCCCACACAAGACCCCCCAGAAGATGCAAAGAAGAGATGGTCCCTAGTAATTCCTACTATTGCATTGCTCTACCTGCCAGATGCTTCCCTGCTTATCAGCCAATGGCAGACCTGCCACATCAGTCAGAGTCCTCCCACCCCCAGCCAGAAGACCTTTGCTGGTGGGCCTTAGAGCACTGACTCTTTCAATGCTTCCCTGACAAATTCAAGAGGTCTATCAGGTCTACTGCAGCGGCCAAACATAGGCACCTTAGACTCCAGCCTGCTACAGGCCATCAAGACCCTGCCCTCCCTCTCCCACACTCCAGCCCCATATTATCTAGTCTGTCGACATGGCTGGATTCCTAATGGTTTCATTCCTCATTCTTGACTTTAAGCTTTCTTCTAATCTCCCTCAATGAAGCTGTCTCTTTCCTCACCATCTCCCCATGATGATCACTCAACCTCATCTCCCCCAATAATCAGGGAAGAACCAGGGAATGCAAGGAAAGAGGTGGAAACTCTGGAGAACTGAGAGGATGAGAAGCAGAAAGTGCCTACCTCCTCGAGCATTTCACAGTAAAAGTCAGAGACACAAGTCCCCTTGCTCGCTCATCCTTCCTAAAAAGGTACCACGTAACTAGGAACATGATGTATCTCTTCAGTAAATTAGCCCAAACTGCTATCACAATTATCACTCCATCAAGACCGGTTACTTGGCAAGAAATTGTCTTGGGCTAGAGGCTACTGCCCCACGTTGCCCTAAGGATGGAACCTGTGACTGGGACACTCACAAGCTGCTTCAGGGGCCTCTTCAAGAGGTAGGCCATTCTCCAGCCTAATTCTTTCTCCTCCCAGGAAGTTTCCTTTGAAGCACTTTCTCCCACACCCATGAAGCCATCTGAGGCCCAGTCCTCAGGCTTTCACTGATGCCTCCTTCAGGCTGACTGACCCTCATCCGTCACCTCAGCCACAGAGTATCTTAGACATCCTGGAGTCACTCAGAACTTGGGCTCTGCTACCCAGATCCCTCACCTATTCTGGAAGGACAGCCAGGCCAAGGCCAGGTGCCTACAAACTTGCCAATGTCCAAGGAGACTCACCCAAAAGGACCACCAGACTCCAGAGCTTTACCTAAAGGCCGCCACCGCCCTGCCCACACCCTTCTCCTCCCACCTGACTACCATTTCAGCATTTGCAAAAATTCATTCTTTTGTTTTTATATAAAATTAACAAATAAAAAACACTTTTAGATTCAATATTGACCATGCTTATATTTTCTTTGAGGTTTAGTTTGTGTTATTAGGTTACAAAGCCACCTTATTTGGGAGGAAGTAACCCTGCTTTTCCTTTTGAAAAAAATTCCTTGCAAAGTACTTGTGCTTTCAGTGTTTTGTAAAACTGTGAAGATTGGATTCTGTAATCATTGGGGAAAAGAGAATGGGAACGCTCTCAGAAAAGGCAGCAGACATGGAAACCTGAGCCTGGGACAGCGTTTTCTTTTCTTTGCTAATGACCTGGTGTCTCTGCTCTGCCTGTTAACAGTTACAGCCCAGCTCCTTACCCCAACCGCAAGATGACCCCTACACAGGTTAGAACTAAAGGATTAAGAGAAAGTTGAGCTTCAATTCGCCAACCAAGAGAAGTCTAGCCAAAAGCACAGAATGGTCATCCAGAGAAAGTAGGAGACAGGAAGTGAAACCTAAAAAGATGAGCCTTAACAGGCAGATTGAAAAAGGTTTGCCCATTCAAGGAGGACAAAAGAGACACTCAAGTGGAGGAGACAACCCCTGGGTCTAGGAAGAAATCAGTTTTCCACGAGACCAAGTCAAGAGCATGTGCAGAACCCAATAAAGTCAAACAGGTAATAACAAAGCTGAAGACCACAGAGAATTACCAGTCAAAGCTCTCTTGGCTCCTGTCTTTCATGTTTTCTTTGTGGATATTCTTTTAACCTTTGTTTCCCTGTAAAAGTTCCTTTTGAAAAATTCCAGTCTTTTCATGGCTGCTGTGGTGGAAAGGGATATGCCCACTCCCTCGGCAGCACCGATGTTGGCAGCCAACTCCCTCCTGCCCATCCTACACTTCTCATACTGGGGGCTTTGGAAGAAAGGAGAGTTTGGGACAGGGAAGGGCAACAGTAAGAAAATGTCTCCCAAGGATAGGGAGTTTCTATTCCCTTTGAATCTTATACCACATTAGATGGCGTTCCTCCCTTCCTCAAATAGGAAAAAACAACTCGCCCAAAACATCACTCCTGAATCCTAAAAGCCTCAAGTTCCAATTATGCTATGAATAGAAGAATTCAGGAGGAATCAGACAGGAGACCAGGAATCCCATTCTTATTTCTTGTGGCCTGTGGGTCAGTGATATCATAATATATATATATATAATATATAATATACCCAAGGAGCAGGGAAACGCCAAGACAGTCCTTCAGAGTAATCTCAGATCACTTCTCCTACCTAGTCCTGTCCATTTCCCTTAATACTCTTCTCCCCTTTCCCAACCAAACTACTTCAGCAGATTTAGAGGATATGGACTTAAAACTCCTTCCTGCCCCTCATTTCCTCCCCCAACCTCCTTTCCCTGTATCTGTCCATGTGGAAGGGAAAGGGAGCAGTTGGCATGGTTTGTTTCCCAGGAGTGATCTTCATTGCCTGGAAGCCAATGCAAACTAATATCTCTAGATCTCAACTCCTCCCAAGCTGAGGAACCCATTTTTAGCAAGCAGAGGCACCCAGTGTCAGTTTAGCAAGTTTAGTTCAGGAAGTACTATGGTTGGAGCAGAGGGCTCTAAATTCTTGATTGAGGAGGTTAATATCCCTTGAGAATGAGCAAAGTCACTTATGATGAAAAGAAGCAGAGACATAGAAGAATATCACTGCTTCAGTGTATCTGTCTTTTTATCTCTGTATGATAGCACCTTGACTCAGTCTGTCCCCATTCCTCTCCTGTTCTTGCCTGTCCCCCTTTGCTCCCCACTTCTCATTTTATGGTGAGACACATGACAGATGGCAGGCTGAGGAAGCGGAGAGGGGTGGGAAGTCAGGTCTCACAGCTAGGCCAGAGGTAGAACATCACCTCGGTGGGGCATGAGAAGGGAGGTGATGCATGTGATGGCCTGCCCTCCTGCCACAGGCTGTTTCTCCCTTCAGAATAAGTCCTCTGCCCACCTACCTCCACACTAAGCTCCTCAAAACCTCCTCCTGACTATCAGACTCCATCACCACTTCCCAAAGGCAGGAGGGAAGAACCTGGGTAAAGTACCTGAGATCAGGGGGTAATTAGCTCCTGGCCCATGAAGCATCCCTATTCCTCCTTGACACTTCCCACATCTTGGTGTCACCAAGACAAGGACACCACAAAGGAAAGTCATCCACCCTCACACACTGAAAAACCAGTTTCCATCTTGTTAATACTCCCCACCAATTAAAAGGGCTTAGCAGAAAGTAAGTACTGTAGAGGATAAAGGCCTTTTTCTGAAGCCCCAGAAAACTGTGGACACATTCTAAACATCCTTGGTGTTTTATTAGAACCATCTCAGGGGAAGTAGAAGCAGAAAGAGACATCCTTAGATGACTTGAAGAAGAATCAGCTTGATAGGATTTCATATCTCTCTGTATTCTCTATTACATTTGTTTGTCTCTCTCACTTCAACCTGTCTATTTTTTCTTCTCCTTCTCTGACTCTACTAGTGACCCTCTCTGGCCTATCTGGTTTCCCTCTGCGGGGAGGGGAAGTATCTTCCCATACTAGCAACAGGCATTGGCTTCAGGGCCCCGATCAGCAGCACTGTCCTTCTCAGCCACACCCTACCACCCTCCCTGCCTCCTACCTGGACCCCCATTGAGTTTATCAAAAGCATTTCTCTTCACTGACTGTGGGCAAACCATCCAAGATCATCAGAAGCTAGCCCTCACTGAGGGCTAGTCTAAGGCTACACCACCACAGTGCTCCATTAGATTCCCCCTCGACTCCAGGGCCATCAGCCCCTTTTGTGATGCCACTGTCCTGGCACATCCCAGCATGCTAAATGTGGCCATTCCTAAGTGACTCATTCCACTCCTATCCAATTGCTTATCTAGCTCTTCATCCATGGAGGTGAAAAATGAAGGCAGCTCCAGGAGCTGACATCCTAGTAGTGAACCGTCGCAAGTACTACAGTGCCTATCTCACTTGCCCCATTCAGATCTGAACCCCATAAGTAAGCTCATCAGTAAGCTAAGAAACAGCCTGTCAGCAAGTAGGATTCTGAAGAGTTTAGGCAAAATAGGTATAAGTTAACAAACGCAATGCTTTCTGGAAGCTTGGAAGGCTCTACCATATTCAGTGGAAATGGAAATAGAGAAGACTTGGCTATTAAGCTAACTAGCTCATTCAAAGCCTCAGTCTCTCTTCACTCTCCCTATAGCCTGAACTCCTTTTGTCACTGGTCTCTTTCTCTTCTCCTCTGTATCTCCTCCTATCTCTCTCTGGCCTACTTTATCTCCCATCTTTTTCCCCCCAAATGCCATGGACCAGAGAGCCCTTTTAGCTTGGGTAGGCTAGTCCAGGTGGCCTTGCACTTCAGTCATTGCTGAAAGACAGCGTATTGGCTCCTTACCCCTCACAGATCCATATTAGGTGTAATCTGGATACTCAAAAGCATTCTTCACTCTTCCTTCAATGACATCACTGTCCCTTAGCTACCAGAGCTGCCTACTCTGCAACCCCCCAGCAAATGCCACTGACTCAATGATTTGATAAGGAGAAACACAGAAACTAGTGAGGGCAGGAAAGGGCAAGGGAAATGGGAGTGACATGGGGAGTTTCATTTTCCCTTTTCAGATTCATTATGAATATACTATGAACTCTCCAGAATCTTCAAGAGCCTCATTTGATATGCAATCTCCCTGTAACATAGAAAATGGATTCCTTGTCTCAGGCCTCTTGGGGGAAGCTCCTTCCCTCTCAGCTATCAAAGACCAGTGGTCCTTGAGGAAGTTGACACTTGTGACAATGATCGATAGGAATTTCCAATGGAGCTTTGAATCTTATCACCATTCCCTTTGCCAATGAGAGGCAACTAGGTGGACTCCTCCCCCCAATCCCACTCCAGCAACCATAACTGTTATGCATAAGGTGACACCTGGTCTCTGACCACAACACATACCATTCTCCTCACCTGTACCTCCCCCTCTCACCTCAATTCTAACAGGCCCCATTTAAGATAGGTTTGGGAAGGAGAGTCTCTCCTCATTCCTACTCCCCATGCTTTGGGCTACCAGCTCCAGCACATACCAACATCATCTCTTGCATTCCACTCTCCTCTCATCCCCAAATGAAGGGATGGCTTCTGTAATTCTCACAGTCACAGAGAGAGACAAAAGGATGCGGGAATGGCCTGTCTTCCTGGCACCTT
The DNA here is from genome assembly GCF_015220235.1 of Choloepus didactylus. Classification (NCBI taxonomy): domain Eukaryota; kingdom Metazoa; phylum Chordata; class Mammalia; order Pilosa; family Megalonychidae; genus Choloepus; species Choloepus didactylus. The sequence continues at coordinate 33,863,423 of NC_051312.1, read as the reverse complement.
CTCTCTTTACTTTTCTCCACTTCCTATCCCACTTGAACTACTATACCCAAGCAGTCCACCTATCTCTCCCTGAGGAGCAATAATAATAGCTAGCACTTACTGAGTGACAAATATGTGCCAAACAAATATTTGTTCACCTTTCCTGGGACTCCAACCCTAATTCCCTATTATAACACTTTCTTTTGTCATACTTTCCACCTCTTAACTCCCTATCTCATTTCTCTTCATCTCTGACTCCATCTTCTAAAAAGTTATGTGATTATCCATTGCCATTCTTCCAGAAGCCACATCTTCTATAGCTGTACCCTTCAAAGACAGGCCACTCCCTCTCCATGCTCCAACCATACTCTAAAGGAGTCGTGTCATAGTCCAGGTCTCCCCTGGCCATCCAAGTCAGATCTCACTTAGAAGCCTTTGCAGAAGCCATTTCCATGAGCAAGAAACCACCATCACGGCCCCCGCCTGCTTGAAAGCCTGGCCCCTAAGCCTTCGGTCTTTATTATAGAGTCCCCAGCAGTGACCCCATCATTTTCACCCAGGCCCCAGAACTTTTCCAGGTTCCAGGCTGACCCCAGAGTTTCATACAACCTACAAAAGCTACAATAAATATCTTCAACTCCAGCCTCTGAGGATTACCTAAATCCTCTGTCCGGCATCCCGGGTCACCTTTCCTCCCTCCTGCCCACTAATTTTTTTTTTTTTTAACAAATCAAGTCCCTCTTTATTAAATGACCGATTCTATAAGAGTCTCATATTTCCTTGGAGACTTCATTTGTACTTTTAGACCCCCAAACATGTCCCTTCTTTGGAAGAAAAAAAAAACCCTGCCATCCTTTACTGAGCAGACGACAGATAAAAAGCGAAAAAAATCGGCTGAGTCCGTATGGCAAAAACCGTTACTCTGGGATCTCGCGAGAAGAGAACTGGCTGGATGGGTAACTGCCAGGCTTCCAAGACTCATCATTCGTTGAGCTACTCATCTGCCAATCACTTCTGCTGGACCAATGAACAGCACCCCTCACTCACAGGAAACAGAGGTTGGAGGGCGGGCCAGTGGGTTCCAGGCTGTTTGAGAAGGTGGAGTTAGGCAGGTTCCCTCCACTTGTTGTTTTCACCGCTGTTGCTTGTGCGTCGTGGTCAGGTGGGCGTGGGGAGGGGCACAGATGAGTTGGCCAAAGCCCACAAGCAGATTAGGGCCGTTGGGGGCTGGGGAGAGAGGAAAAGGCCTAGAACCAACCAAGTGTGGGGTTTTATTAATAGTGTCAGGGAGACTATTCTGGCAGGGGTCTGTCCCACCTCTGCCGTTTCCTCACTTTATGGCGCTGGGCAAGTCTCTTCCTCATTCTGAGGCTCGGTTATTTTTCGTAAGGAACGGGTTGATTTCCCATCTTCACTCAGTCCCGTTTTCTTTTAGATATTTTAGAAGACACCCTGCCTCACCAAAGGGAAAAACCAATCTAACCACAGGCCAGCTAATTGTGGATATGAGAATGGAAGGGGTCCGACATAGAGAAGCTCTCCAAGATGCCCAAGAGGAATGAAGGAAGCGTGTCCTGTAGCCTATGAGAGAACTTCCCACCGACCAAGGGAAAAAAAAGTTACCAGAAGGGCCTCTTGAGAGTGGACTCAAAAGACAAAGGAAGCGTTTTGGTCTAGTGTCTACTCAGATAGGGTTAAGGGGCCAGACACAAAAACAAAAAGCTAGAGATTGAACAATCCACTCTAACCCCATTTGTAGGTTGTTTTGTTCCTTTCCTGTAATTTCCTCACAAAGGGTCCTTTTGAAAAGTTCAGTCTCTTCTTAACAGGTTGAGCAGGGCTCTGTTCCCATAGTAAGAGTGAATGCTCTGCATTTTGCAGCCTTTTCCATTCTCTCAACCAACACCACCTGCCTTCCCCCACCCCATTCATTTGCTGCAGAAATTGACAATGATCTTAGGGCGTTTCCAGTGGATTCCAGAAGGGCCATTTCCTGCAGCCTGGAAGGAAGATTCAAGAACTGACAACAAGGGGTGAGCATAAGTAAGGAGAGTGGGACTCTGTCCTCTACCTAGCTCTCCTTTCTCCTCTTTTCCCCATCACCTTCTCCCCAGTCCTTTCCTTCCACTTCCTGACTTTAGCCTCCAATTTCTGCTTTTCAGTTCCCACAAATTTGGGGAGCCTTAAGGTGTCCTCAGGAAGGAGTCCTGCCTGTCCCTGGCTCTCCATTGGCTGCACCACTAAGAAGTAATTGGCTCCCAGAGAGTTTGAGAAATTGCTCTTCTGCAAGAGGGCAGCAAATCCTTGTAGAGGTGCCATCAATAGTGAGTACCATTGACAAATGCCATGTTCTCTGACCCATGGGGTTTCTGAGTACTTGACAGGTGACCTTTATGAGTCAGAGATTGGCAGCTGCAAACATGTAATAAGGTTTTCCAGACCAAAAATATCTCTTGCTATGTAAGCTCCTACCAAAAAAATACTACTTCTCGAACTATCTGCACACACCTTCCAACTTTTTTCCCCTCTGTCTCATTTTTCTCCTCTGTCTCTTTCATTCTTTTCTTCTCACTGTCTCTTTTCCTATGTCTTTCTGGTTTGATTTTCTTTTTTCCTTTTGTTGTCTCAGGTCAAACAGGTATCTGGAAAAGATGTGGTGATGGCAGGAGTGGGAAAGAGGCGCCTTCACCCAAGTGCCCCCCCACAGGAGGCAAACCCACCCTCTCTGGCCCAGCAGGGGGTGAGTGTTGCTCCCCCCACCCCCAGGCCCGCGAATGCTCTCAGTCTCCCCTGGGAACCGGGTTTGCTCTCCAGGCCTGCTTCAGATGCACTCCCACACTCTCACCCCCGAGGATTAGAGAACCAGACTCCTGCCCACCTTGCCTGTGCCCTTGAAGGCCCCTATGGAAGCCAGACGTTGTCACCTGAGACTCTGGCATACTGAGACCAGGCCTTGACCCCGGTTGCCTCACCCTCCTACCAGCTTATTACTTAATAAAGTGGGTCCAAAATACTGTGTATTTATTCTTTCAAAATGTAACATTAAACCACATTCCCCTCCTTCCTCCTCCTTCTCTCTTCCCCATGTAATAGGGAGTGACTGAGAATGAAGGGAAGGTTCAGTAAAGAATGACAATGAACTATGCTACCTACTCATTGGCAAAGGATTTGGGGGACACGGATGCCTCTGCTCCCATCTAGCTGAGAAGAGAATGATTTCCCTGGACTCAAGACACAGCTCCCAAGAGCAGAAGGGGGGACGTTTCCCCTACTCAGTAGAGACGTAATGTAACAGAGGTTTACATGCATGAAGGTTCTTTGTGTCATTTATAATAAAAGTCCTACAAGAGGCCAGGCCTCCCTATGGTTGTGCCTAAGAGCCTCCTCCCGAATGCCTCTTTGTTGCTCAGATGTGGCCCTCTCTCTCTGGCTAAGCCAACTTGAAAGGTGAAATCACTGCCCTCCCCCCTACGTGGGATCAGACACCCAGGGGAGTGAATCTCCCTGGCAACGTGGAATATGACTCCCGGGGAGGAATGTAGACCCGGCATTGTGGGACGGAGAACATCTTCTTGACCAAAAGGGGGATGTGAAAGGAAATGAAATAAGCTTCAGTGGCAGAGAGATTCCAAAACGAGCCGAGAGGTCACTCTGGTGGGCACTCTTACGCACACTTTAGACAACCCTTTTTAGGTTCTAAAGAATTGGGGTAGCTGGTGGTGGATACCTGAAACTATCAAACTACAACCCAGAACCCATGAATCTCGAAGACAGTTGTATAAAAATGTAGCTTATGAGGGGTGACAAGGGGATTGGGAAAGCCATAAGGACCACACTCCACTTTGTCTAGTTTATGGATGGATGAGTAGAAAAATAGGGGAAGGAAACAAACAGACAAAGGTACCCAGTGTTCTTTTTTACTTCAATTGCTCTTTTTCACTCTATTATTATTGTTATTTTTGTGTGTGTGCTAATGAAGGTGTGAGGGATTGATTTAGGTGATGAATGTACAACTGTGTAATGGTACTGTGAACAATCGAAAGTACGATTTGTTTTGTATGACTGCGTGGTATGTGAATATATCTCAATAAAATGAAGATTAAAAAAAAAAAAAAGTCCTACAATAGTTAAATTTGGGTTGATCCATGTAGTAACTATTAAGCAACTGTTAAAAATGCATTTGAAGAGGTTTTTTCCCATGACAGGAAGAAAAAAGCATATTCCAAAATGGTATGCACAATATGTTTACAATCATGTAAAGTAACTATGTGCATAGGATCTTAGCAGAAAGATAAACATGAAAAATTTCATCAGAGATTAGAGTTCTGGTTGTTTTTTATTTTGTTACACTTCTTTTTTTAATTTTCTGCAATGAATATGTATTTTTATTTTCTGCAATGAATATCTTCCCTGTTGTAATTGAAAAAGCCGTTGAAACCAACCCAGGGAGGGAACTGTTTGGGCTGATAGGCCCTGACATGACAACTACAGCCAGTGGAAGTAGAAAGCCTCAGTGAGAGCCAGGATCCCTCCGTCCTGTCTTGCAACTTGTCAGGAAGAGACAGATTTAAATCTTGTAGAAGACAAGACAGTCTGTTCCACCCTCACTTCACCTCCACTCACGTTTCCTTTCTGTCATCCCTTGTCTGTGGTGTCATAACAAGCACTCCAGGCTCCATATGTAAGGGTGAAAGACCTGGGTTCAAACCCTGACTGTAGCTCCACCTAGATGGGTTACTGAGTAAATTATTCAATACTACTGAGCATGAGCCCATTCATCTGTCAGATGCAGAGCAGAAGCCTCACACTACTCGATCACTCACACCTCAGGGCCTTGGCAATTGCTTTTCCTTCTTTCTGGAATGCCATTCCCCCAGATGTTCATGTGATTAGTTTCTTCTTGTCATTCCAGTCTCATGTCAGGTGCCACTTCCTCAAAAAGTTCTTCACTCCTGTCATTTGCTTTCCGTAACAGTTTTTTAACACTAACTGAAATGCTCATGTATTCGCTTGCTTGCTAATTGTCCCCTAGAAATTAAATTCTTTGGGAGCAGGAATCTTGTCTGCCTTTAGCACCCCATTGCCGAAAACACTGTCACTGACTAAATGAGTCAGGCAGCATGTGATACATTTTCACCATGTTTTCTTATTTAATCTTCCCAACAACTTCATGTGGTATAATAATTCTTGTGGAAAAGGTTAAGAACAGAGAGGTGAAGTACAATGAGTAAGTGGCAGAGCCAGAATTAGAACTAATTCCAGACTCCCTTCCACTTAGCTACCCTTCCGTCATGCAGTGGCATGGGGCCTATCTTGAAGAAAGAGGGCTGGGGCAGTTCAAGGGCAGGGAACATCAAGAGCTGAGTCTGGGAGTCCAGAAAGTTCAAAATAGTAAAAAATCTGGGTCGGGTATGGTCATGGGAAATAGTGGGAGTAAAGTATGGAAAGAGCCGAGGGGCTTGGTTGCAATTCAGCAACTTGAGACAGTTTTATAAGCATCTGAGCAAGAAACAGTCTCTTTTATTCATCCCACAAATAGAAATTGAACACCTCCTGCGGGTTTTAAGTGGTTCAGAGCATCTCTAGAAGGGGCAGTCCCTGTCCTTAATTGAACACCTACTGTGTGCTCTACATGGCTCAGAACACGTCTAGCCTGGGAGATTCGTGTCCATCCTGCTGTCTGGGGTACTGCATCAAACCAACTGGGTATCTGGTTAGCAGGGGTTACCTGCCCTGAGCAGAGACAAATGGGAGATTTCAGTCATCATTAAGATTTATTGACCAGCATGGCTGGAATTTCCCAGAGAGAGGAATTAATCTCGCTGCCGACTGAGAGCAGACATCCTGCTGGGAGTAGTTACATAAATTCTGTTGCTCAAATTAATTAGGATTGTGATTCATTTGTTTAATGAGGAGGAATCTGATGGTGGTAAGATGCAAGCCAGCCTGCCTTCTCAGAACCCAGCAGATCCCAGGAGACACTGGGATCTGCTGGGAGGGCCCAGCCAGTTGGAACCTGGAGCTGATGGGGGGTGGAAGAACCTGGCCAATCCGTAAGAGAAATAAACTGAGGCAGACAGAGACAGCCAATCAGAATACGGTGCTAGTTTAGAAGGTGTTCTGAGGCTTAGGGATTTCTGGAAGCTCCTACCTTAGGCCCCTCCAGCCCCTGAGCATGGAAAGAGCTTTCAGCTGCATCCTAGTGTCTACCGTCATCCTCTTTCTCCAAGCTATGAAGAAAAATTGCTCAGCTAACAGCTGAAATCACCCCAGTAGCATTGTGGGACCCAACCAGCCATTTACCCCCATCCCCCAAGTGCCAAATTATAATATTCACAAGAGGGAGGGTTCTTTCAATAAAGTGAAGACCTAGTGTCAGAAGCATATGGAAGTATTTTCCTCTTGCTCCACCTCTGCTTATAAAGAGACCCGTTCTACCCCAGAATGCCCCTACTGCCTGCTCAAGTTACCTAAACTCCACCTTATCCTTCATTTTATCTGGAAAACCTCCTGGCCTGGGTCTTAGCTTGCATAAGACCTGGGTCTCAGGTACAGTAATCCAGGGAAGACACAGAATGGTGGCTTGGATGAAGGTGGCAGTTGTAGAGATGGAAAGAAGCAGAACCTTGCTGCACATCTTCAAGGGGCATCATTCCCATTATAATCTATGTCAATGGAGCTCTTTGAAATGGAATAGAAATGGTGTTCCCTGAAGGTGTGCTTCCTAGACGCCCTGGAGAAAAGTGGTCAGATTCAGCAAACATTTTGAGGGTGAGTCAAAAGAATTTGTTGATGCACTGGATGTTAGAGAAGAGGAACAGAGGATAATAGAATCACCTTTAGTCCTTATTCATTTACGCCAACATCTGCAGAAATCTCCAGGGAGGCTTGCTGTTTTCCTTCTAGAGTTTCCCCCAGCTCTTGTTGTGATTGACTAAGATGTGGCAACCCAGATAAACCGTGACTTGGGCACCACAGGACTTCTCGTGAAGCAGGAACGGTGTCAGTGGCATGCGTTTGGCTGCTCAACGGCCTGTACCCTCTTCCCAGACTAGGCTGAGAAGCCTCCCCTGAAGCTCAGCCAGTTACGCCTCACTTAGGAGGGGAATGGGTGACCACAAAGGAGCACTCATCTGGGACCAGAATTCCAAAACGGAGTGACCCAGGACGAGTCTTGTAAGCTCTCGGGGCTCTGGTTGCCTCATTCTTGGAAAGTACCTTTCTTCTGCTCTCCCAGCTTCTGTTCTTACACCCCGTGGACAATTCCTCCTTCAGCAGCCAGAGAGATCCTTTTAAAATGTTAAGTCAGATCTTGTCACTTTCCAAGTTTTAAAGCCCTCAAATGTGTTTTCCAACACATTCAGAACTTTTTTTTTTTTTTTAAATCTATCCCATGCTCAGGAGGCCTACTTGACAGAGCCCCTGCCTTCCTCTCGAACTTCACCCCCGTCACACCCCCTCCCTGGCTTCACAACCTCCATTCCAGCATTCCTTGTGATCCTTGAACACAACCATCCTATTCCCTCCGTAAGGCTTTTTGCACTGGCTGAAACTTTTTTCCGGAACATTCTTTTGCAGCTCTTGACATGGTTGAAAACTTAACATTTCCTTCTCAGCTTAAATGTCACCTTCTCAGAGAGGCCTTCCCTAACTACCCATTCTAAAGTAGCCCAGGCTCTAGTCATTGACCTGTTTTATTTTTCATCATAACACTTTTACTCCCTGATCTTTTTTTTTTTATTGCTCTGTTGTCTATCTCCCCCAACTAGAATTTGATGTCCACAAGACCCAGGACCTCGCCTATTGCATTAGTCAGGGTTCAGTCAGGAAAACAGAAAGCACTAGACCCTTCAACAGAGATAATTTAATAAAAGGAATTAGTTTAAATCATAGTAGAGGGAGTAAAAAATCCAAACGGGAACCCTGAAGTAAGACAGAAGTAATAACCACAGGAAACAATGGAGTTGTCAGAATGGTGCTGGGAGGAGGAGGAGCCAGCAGAGCTGGGACCTAGACCCCTGAGGGGGCACTATCCAGTTGCTGCTCACATCTGAGGAGGCCAGATGAGGCTGGTTCTGGGTGTGCCGAAAGAAGCTAGAGGCTGGAAACCAGCCGCTGCTGCTAGGGAGAAGGGCCATTGCTGGGGCAACCCTGACAGCATGCAGCAAGACATAAGGAAGGAACTGGTTCCTACTTTCTCTTCCTGCCTCCCATCTCCCCCTAGCACCACTGCTGGCAGAAACAGGAAGCCCCGTGACAAAAGAAAAATTGGTCCATAGCATCCCAGCCTCAGCACCACAAAGCAGAGTGTAAAAGGGTGGATTTGGCGCTGAGAGACACTGGCTGAGTAACTAGTACACCAGTCCTGTACAGCTCCTTAGCCCCAATGCTGGAAGAGTGCTTGGCATCTAGTAGACACTCAATATTTGTTGAAAGGATAAATGAAGGGTGCATTTTGCACCATGTGCAGTGTTAGTAGCTAGAGATACAGAAGTGAAAGACAGTCTCTAACCTCAAGCAGCTCACACTCTAATAAGAGACCCAGTCATCGTTTATGGTTCAGGGCAAGTGTAATAACAGAAGCACCCACGATGTTCTGTGGAAGCAAAGAGGCTCTGCTGAGTCTGGGCATGATCAGAAAAGACCTCGCAGAGCAGGGTCATACTTCAGCCTGATGCTCCAGGACGAAGAGGAATTAGTGGGACAGAGAGGGACGCTGGGAGTCAAAGATGTTGAGAATGCAGAATGCTTGAGGGCTGGGAACAGCTCATGCAAAGGCAAAGAGATTGGAGAGAGCATGACTCAGTAGTTCATTATAGCTGGAGTATCCATGGGGAAGTGATGGTGACTGAGGGTTTTGGCTTCCTGGCTGCTAAAACAAATGCCATACAATGGGTTGGCTTCACAACAGGAATTTATTGGCTCATGGCTTCAGAGGCTAGAAGTCTTGCTTCCTCCCTGGATTGGCATCTTCTGGCTGGCTGGCAAACTTTGGGGTTCCTTGGCTTTTTGAGCACATGGCAATGCACATGACCATGTCTTCTCCTTTCTCCTCCAGGTTCCATTGACTTCTGGCTTCTGGCTGCTCCCTGTGGCTCCTCTTTTCATGTCCAATTTCCTTTGCTTTTAGGGTCTTCGGCCATTTTGTTTAAGGCCCACCCTCATTCAGTTTGGGCATGCTTTAACCAATAACATTTTCAAAGGACCTGTTTACAAATAGGTTTACACGCATAGGACCAGGGGTTGGGACCTGAACATACCTTGTGTGGGGGACATGATTCAATCCCTAATACTGAGGGTGGACCATCCACTTCCAGCTCCTGCATGTGGGCTTTGACCTCAAGGCAAAGGGGAGCCAGCTGAGGCTTTTGAGCAGACGAGTGACATGATCTGATCTGAAGAGAGAGAATTGGCAGGGGTGAGACCAATTAGAAAGAGGTTAGAATAGTCCTGGTTAAAGAGGAAGGGAACTCATCAAATTGTGCACTTTAAATGGATGTAGTTTACTGTGCCTAGGATCTACCTCAATAAAGGGCTGTGGTAGGTTGGGGATGGTAAGAAGAGAAGGAAAAGTTGCTGAAGAGCTGGGATGCCTCATCCTGGACTCTCTCTGGAACAGGATAACTCAGCAATGGGGCCCTGGGAGTCTGCCAGTTCTTGTATCTGCCCTCTCACACACTTGTAAGATTTCAGAGTTGAAAGGGGCCTTGTGTCAGGGTCCCAGAGGGAAACAGACATGTAACAAGATAGGACAGGCCATTAGCCCCTCTTCCTTGGGGCCAGGGTTCATTGGGTTCTGGGCCTGTGCTGAAGGCAGCCAGGTGGGGGTAGCCCATCACCCTGGAGCTGCAGCTGCAAGTCCAAATTAACCAGAGGAAGATGACAAACAGTTCCAGGGAGGATGAACACTCGAGGGCTGGCCCTCTACATGGGGAGGGTAAGAGACACTTGCTTCCTTGTCTCTTTGTGACCTGCTGCTTGCCTCCTGACCCCCATTTTTCTCTCTTAAGCCCTCCTCAGCTATAGGGACAGAAGCCCAGTCCTGGGATTGGCAGGGACAAGGGGAGGAGACTCTGCTTCCCTGGTAGCCAGCCCTGCTCATCGATTCCCTAGAGCTGCTCACTGATCCGGCACAAGATGGTTTAATTGAAGTCATTACAATAAATGGTGCAGAAAAGCAACCACCCTTAGCCTGCCAGGAGCCTCAGGGAAACGGGAGGGAGCTCAGAAACCAGTGGCAGCAACTGAAGTTATGTGACAGCTCACTTTGGTGGAAAGGGGACAGGCTGAGAAGTCAGGGTCATGGGCTCAAATCTTAACTTGGTCAGTTACAATCTCTGGGAACTTAGTCACATCCCTTTACCTTCCTGAGCTTCTGTGTCCTTGTCCAGAAAAATGAGGATATTGTTGCCTATCTTCCAAGGCTCTGCAGGACTCTGGATCCTGCATGCATCTCCTACCCCTTTTCCTACTACCTCCCCCCCTCCCTCCACGCTCCAATCACACTGAGTGGTTTGTTGTTCCCTGCCTCATGCTTTGCTCATGTGGGTCCCTCTTCCCACATCTCCCCTGGGTACTTCCCACTCATCTTCCAAGATCCAGATCAAGGGTCACCTCCTCCTAGAATATTTCCCTTGCCCATCTCTCCCTCCCTTTAGCACTTTCTGTCTGTGACACCCACTTGGCATTTAACACTGTGACATACATAGCAATCTTTTTCTCTCCCCCTGGCTTATCTTCTCATCTGGATAAAAAGCAAGAACTGTATTTTCTCTTTCTCGCCCTCATGTGTTTTAACACATGCCTACCATCAGAATTGTGTAGCGGGGAGGGTGACAGGGTGGAGCAAAGAGCAGTTTCAGAAGCCCAAGGGTGAGCACAGCCAGAACGCAGTAGATGATGACTGGTAGATGATGACTCCCATGCATCCCTGAGCCCCCTTCCCAGATAATTAGACTGTGCGTCCATCATTTACCCTTGTCTTTAGCATACGGCACAGTCCCCTCTGTGCCCAGACCCAGCTGGCTCTCTGCTCAGCTTCATAAACTTGTGTCTGATTTAATAGCAGAGGACAGAGGATCCAGGACAAGAAATTGTAAAATTTTAGCATCAAAAGAAATCTTATAATGTGGTAAAAACAATGCCTGGTACTTCCAAGTCAAAGTTCTAAGAAACCTTACAGCTTCCACTGGAATCTCTTGGGATACTCCCTCTCAGAACCCAGGCACCAGACTAGGAGAAGTCCAGGACACATGGAGAAGCCACATATAGGTGCCCCAGTTAACAGTCCCAGCTGAGTTCCCAGATGACAGCCAGCATCATCTGCCAGCCATGAGAGTGGGCCATCTTGGAACTCCCACTCAGTCGAACCTTCAGCTGCTACCTGACACAACCACATGAGCAAGCCCAAGAAAGAACCCATGGAAGAATAAGCAACTAAAAATTTGGAGAGTATGAAAATCTTACAGAAACTGATGTCCAGAGATGCCGTGTGACTTATTCAAGGTCACAGGGTGAGTTAGAGCAGAGCCCAGTGCATTTAACTGCTTTCATTTCATTACCATCATCAGAGAAGAGAAAGAAAAGTGAGCTACCAGGGGCAGGAGGAGAAGAGAAGTGGGGAGGGGAGCTGGCTTTGGTAGAAAATCAGCATTCCAAGTCAATCCTGTTTAGAAAGAGAACTATTCCTTAAATGTAATTTTTTTTTTTTTAATTTTCGAAGAGTCTCTTATGCCTTCTTAGAATCGTCAGAGTTAATTGCTCTATATTTCAGCCTTGGGTTGGTCTTATTTTTCCTTCCCCCTAGAGATAATTAGCCATAAGCTTACCTGAGTACATTTTTCATGTCAAGAAGACAATGGCTTCAAAGAAAGGGAAAGGGCAGCCCCACTGGAGGCCCAGGAAAAAAAAGGCCATGTGACACAGCAAAACCTCCTAAGGAAATATTCACATTTCCTGAACAATCTGTCATCAAAAATGAACATGCGAGCAGGAGGGCAAGCAACGGAGAGTCAGAGCAAACGTTGCCAACCCAGCCACTACACCCAGCTGTGCTTTGGGTGCTTCAATCTGAACCAAACCCATACCCAGGGCAAAAGCAATGCCCCTTTCCCAAATCATTACCAACGATTTGGCTAACCCACAGGCCCAAAGGAAAATCTGGAATTTGACTGATTTTTTTCAGCCCCCTAAATTTAAGCAACATCAATTTTTTGAAGGCCCTTCCTGCTCAATGTGCTGCAATGAAGGATTCATCTTTTGGAGGGGAAGCTGCCTTTCATTGTAAGAAGAGAACCGAGTCATTCTGGCCTTAATGTTCACCTTTGAGCAGATGTGAGAAGGTATTGGCTTACCAATCTGGACAATCCTTGATCTGTGCCCATACCCTAGTTGTTTGTTTTTAGAACACTGCTAAAAGAAGCCACCATTTGTTGGACATCTCCTATGACCCATCTCCTCTCCCAGGGGCTTCATTTATGTTGCCTTGTGCTTAATATTCCCATCAATCCTCATTTTAAGGAAAAGGAAATGAAGTCTCCAAAAGGAACACACACTACGAATAGCAGAGCTTGGATTCAAACCTAGGCCTGACCAATTCCAAAGTCCTGCTCTTTCTGATGTACTGATTGAATCAGCACTGTGTTGCCACAATAATACTGTAAAACAAAGACCCTCAAAACCTCGGTGGTATACAATAAATAAGCACTTATTCAAGCATCTGGGATGGCTGGATAGGCATTCTGCTGCTCATGGCTGGACTCACTAATGGCGGCTGATCTAGACTACCCTTGGCTGGGACTACTGGGCTGAGTCAGCTTGGCTCCACATGTCTCTCATCCTCCATCAGGCTGGCCCAGCCTTCTCAGGGCAGTGGCAGAGGTGCAAGAGAGAAGGCAAGCCCAAATGGTTGCCAAGAGGCTTGTCAAGTTTTTGCTAGCCTCACATTTGCCATCACCCCATTGGCCAGGGCGAGTTACACTGCCGAGCCCAGAGTCTGAGAAGGAAGTTATTGCAGATGACATTGGAAACGTGTGGGTGCAGGGAAGGAAAAAGGTTGGGGACCATTTTTGCAATTTACCACACTGACCTTGGCCAAATTTACAGACACCTCTCTGAGCCTCAATTCCTGAATTTTTTTAACTGGATCATAATATTTACTTTGTAGAGTGGCTGAGAGAATCAAATAAGGCATGCTGTGTGAAACACTAGAAAGTCTTCCTTTCTGCTGATGTATTTCAGCCACACAAGCCTGTGGGTATATGTACAATTAATAGAGATACAGGCCCTGTTTCTCAAGTCCAGAAGGTTTACACAAGTCTCAGAGGTGGTACCACCCGGCCACTGAGGTGACAGGCAAGAACTGTGGGAAGAGAATAAATCAAGGAAAAAACAATAAGCAAATGATGTAATTAAAGTTACTGTTGAAGAAACCATCAAGGAGAGAATGAGTCAGCGGCAAGTTTAAGCGGCAAATCAGGCACAATGTCATGTTTCTGGAATGCTTGTCTATTTCGAGAAAGCCTGATGTCCCAGTTAAAAGAGCACCTTGAGCCTATAGCAACAACATCTGGAAGGAAACACTCTTGTAATTGTAATTTCCACTCAGCACCACCACCGACAACAACAGGAGGTGCTGGGCGCAGAGTAGTGTACCTTAGAAGCTCCTTGATGGACTGATAACTACAGCACTACCGCAAATGTACTCAAGGGGATTTTAGATCACTTGTGCAAAGGAACTCCCTGCGCAATGCGCCATTTGATTTTTGAAACAAAGCTGTGAGTTCAGGGCCACACAGTATAATTGCTTTATTTGACAGATGAGGAAAGTGAGGTTTAAATGACCTTCCTGTTACTGGCAAAGCTAGTTAGTGCTAAAAGTCAGACCTCCTGGGCCACTGCCCTGCTCCAAAAGGCAAAAACATATTCCTACTACTGGTGGCTGTATTCAGATTTTTTAAGTCTGCAGGAAGTAACAAACATTCACTGAGCACTTCCCTTGTAAGCCTGGTGGTTCATTTAATCCTCACCACAAACTGAGATGTAGGTATATTAATGGTTCCAGTTTACAGATAAGGGAGAATTGAAGCTCAGAGAATTTAAGCCACTTTGCCAGAAACCACACAGCCTGTAAATGATGAGCCAGAAGTTATACTCAGGGCTGTGCAACCCCACCAAGTTCAACACTGCCATTATGTTTTCCAATTAGACTACCACCTACATCAAGACCTGGGGAAGGAAAGCAATTACAAGGATACTTCTGCCTGCCCCCGTGCTTATTCCTCAGTTTCCCAGGGAACACATTTTCTGACCTGTGCTTTCCACTTCACTCAGCCTGCCCAGCTGTGGCCTTGTACTGACACAAGTTAAGGCAGAGGGGCAAACAATGTTAGTTCGGAAAACCTGAGCTGTGACCCTGAGCTGCTGAGAGAATGTCTGGTATTTATAGCAACTTAGAGTCAAGTGGCAGAGAAAGTGTGTTCTGGATTGTTACAGATGTCCTCAGAGGGGGAAAAAAACCATTTCTACGAAAAATTGCGTGGGATGCTTAACTGATGGAACATCAAACATGAAAGGACAATTCAATGGGTCTGCATCCTGGTTAAAAAGTAGTAATAGCAGGATGGCCCAGCCAGCCTCTTTTGGCAACATACTTCAAACCCTCAGGATATAGCCATAGGAGAGGCCCCATTGCTAGGTGAATTTATAAATCGCTGCCCTACTTTAACTATTTTATTTATGCATTTATCTACTGATTCAGACCCATCTCATTCCACACAGGATTTGAGGCTGATCGCTTAATTGTGAAGACTATGGTAGATTGATTAAACTAATGGCCTAATACTCTTAAGCCTACCTCCCTGTATCCTTGCCCTTTGGTAGTTCTTTCCCACACTGATGCTGAGCTTGGCTCTGTGACTTGCTTTGGCCTATGGAACTGTAACAAATTTGATGCAAGAAGAACTTGCAAAAGCACTTCTTCTTCTCTTGGACCTTTGTGAGAAACAAGCACTATTCCTAAAAAGGAATAAACACTCACCCCATTGTGGAGAAGAAAAGAATTTATTTACGGTCTTGCAAGAACCGGCGCCCAACCAAAATGTGGGGGTTGGCACCCAGAACAATAGACTCAGCAGTATTTATTCTCTACCCCTAACCACAAGTCCCTCCCCTGTTTCTCCATTGGCTGGATTCTTTAGAGGTTACATTCTATTCGACAAGCCTAACTAGCCCACACAAATTTGAAACATGCAGCCCGCCCAAATTGGAAACATTTGAGATAGGTTTCCCACGCAGATTTGCACCATTAGGAACCCTTGGAACAAATCTCCACCCCTGACTATAATGGTTATGCCCAGGCCTCTTTAGAGCCAGTCTGGGCTAGTTTGGTAACAGGTTATGAGGCTATTTTGGGAACTTCTATTCTGAGTCTCTCCACCTTGCAAGGATAGTAGATAGTGGGCGGATAAGCAGGGGGACTGATTATGGATTACAGTTTGTCTTTTTAACCTTCTGCCAATTCCTTAACTGCCCCACCCTGCAAGGCACACCTGTCCTGTGTGGAAGCTAAACTTAACCTCATTCTCACACCTTGGCCACCACCCTGAGAATAAACTGAGGCTACCTGCTGTGGGGATGTGAAAGTCCAGGCTGAGGAGAGCCAAGTCGTCCCAGCCACAGCCATCCAAGACCAGCCAGCCTCTGGCCAATCTGCCAGGGACCACAGAGCCCAACTGAGAGCAGCTAATCCTGGCCCAGATCAGCAGAATTACATAGTCCCATGAGAAATAACATTGTTGTTTAAAGTCACTGGGTTTTCAGATGGTTTGTTACACAGCAATAACCAATCAATACAAAGACTCACATTCTAAAAAACTATTAATTAATCAATGAATGTATACCTAGTGCCCAAGTTCAGTCCTGTTACAGGTTCTGGGAAGTACAAAAACATTTGAGACATGGTCCCTGCCTGCTTAGAACTTCAAATGTGCTTGTGGCAAGACAGACTAGGAAAAATACCACCAAGATCTAAAGAAAATCAAATCACGTGGAAATTGTTTATATCATACTCCCTCTGCAAAACCAAGCTCAAATGTCACCTTCCTCTTGAAACCTTTCCCTCCCCCATCTTCTTGTCAAATTGAAATGTTAACTTCTGCTTCCTGTGAGATGCTTCAGCCCTTTGTTTAAAGCTCTTCCATGACACTTTTTATGTTATGCTTTGGGTTATGCTTGGATAAGAATATGCTCCTCTCTCCCACTGGTTGAAAAACTGGGTCTTGCTTATTATATAGGTACCTCTAACACCTGACACAGTGACTTGCAGGAAAATGAGCAATCTTGATCTTGTTTGTTGAATGAATGAATATTGTACGAGTTCAGCAAGAGGGCAAATTCAAATAGAAATGTGGCAATCAAGGAGGGCTTCATGAAGGAAGCAGGAGTTAAGGTTCTCAACTGGAGACCTCAGTTAAAAACTCTCAGCATCCATGGACAGAATTTAGGGGACCTGTGAATTTGGATGAGGAAATTATTACATCTTTATGTTGTCAACTGAGAAGTAACAAACTAAGCTGCAAGGCAACAAAGATGTTTATTTGGGGTCTTAGAATTGGAATTCGGGGAGCAACCCAAATTGTTTCCCATCTTGAGTCTTCCGGGCAAGGGTTTCTAAAGAAAAAGAAGATTACATAAATTGTTTGTGATGGGTGGATATTCCAGGGGCTCCAAATGTCCTTCAGATCAGATAGTTTACTGAGTTCTTTATCTTCTGGTTTATTTTTGGTGTCCTCTGATGTCCTTAGGTTTTGAGGAACATTGTTGCTTGTGGCTATGCAGACTTTGGCAGTTTGTGAAATCTGGCTGAGATTTGCATAAGGGTAACCTCCAGTATGACTTCCCAAATCTCTTAGCCATAGTGACTCTATTTTGTTTTATTTCTTTTTACAATGTTCACCTAATATCTAACTGAAAGTTGGCATTTCCTTCTATTATAAATGAAGGCCACCAATCACAGATGGAGAGCTAACAGATATTTTCCTGTCACATTATCATGTCACAGGTATCTCAAATTATCATTAGGCTTTGAAATTATAATGGTTATTTAATATGTTAATAAAGAAGTATAACATTGCTATATCACAAATTTGTTTTTTAAAATAGTTTAATAATTGTATTTTCATCAGTTTCCTTTTGTAATCCTATACACTTAATTTTATGCATTTTAAAATATTTTTTTGAGAAGGGTTCTGTAGGTTTCATCAGATGGCCAAAGGGGTCCATAGATAGCACCAAAAATGGCTAAGACCTTCTTCCTCACCCTTGAAAAATAGGTAGATTGTGACTAAATAATTGGGGGAGGAGCAGATATCCCAAACAGACTAACAGCATAAACACAGGTATCCAGGAATGAATATGAGATGCTGACAGGATGGAAGTTCATTCCCTTCCCCACCCTTGAAGACAGGGTCTCCTCCACAAGATTAAGTGAAGAGATAGCGATTTTTTTAGCATCATAGTGCATCGGAGAAGCAAGAGAATAGTCGATTTGTCTTAGAGATGCTCTACTGCTAAGAATCTGGAGAACTTTAATTCTTCATCTCACACTCCCCGGCAGGATGGAGCCAGATCCCAGGACAGACAACTGAAAAGTGAACCTCTAGTGAAATACCTGCCCTCCCACCCCTCCAGTCAAGCTGGCTCTACAGCTCTCTGGCCCTCTGATCACCTGAAGAGGCCTCCCCTGCCCGCCTCTTGGGAACAGGACCCCTGCACAGTGGTGAGGCCACATCTCCTGTGTCTGGTCTTTGGGGACAGATGGGTGACTCCCTGGGACAAAGGATGCTTTGTACCAGTCTTGAGCTCCAAGCTATATGCAATCAATGAACACTAAGGCTCTCTTTTTGGAAAATGTAACCGTGACACTATGCCCCCCTTCTCCAGGTATTACAGGCATATCTGAGGAATGACCCCATGTTTTGGGGACAGTGTGGAGACCACCCTAGTTAGATCAGAGGGCATGAACCAGCTCAAGAAGTCAAGCTGAGGAAGTGGAGGAAATGAAGAGGGGAGCAAAGAATGACTCCAGGGTTCCAGGGGTCACTGACCAAGAGTGAAGTTTAAAGATGAGGGTTGGGGTGGGTGGAGGGGTCTCAGGGAAGATGTCCAAGAGTCCACTGGAGACTCAAGAGTGGAACTCCAGGGAGACATTGGAATGGGGTGGGAGAGAGCTAAGACAATAATCCACAGAGAGGTGCTCCTTCAAGTCCGCAGAATGAAAGTGATAAAGAGAAACTACCAAACCCTGGGGAATGATCACAGAGCCAAGAGTCAAGACAAAAGAAGTCAAAAATTATAAAGGAAAAAAAGCAGACCCCTTTTGTGTCCAGAAGCCAAGGGATGAGAACATTTCACGAAAGGAGGTTCAGTTCAGCCTGAAGAATGACGCTGCACAAGGCCTCTTGGTCTGACCACTGGGAGGTGCTTGGTGATTTCTGAGCAAACTGTTCCCACAGAGAAGTGGCTGAAGCCACGGGGGGCCCCCAGTTGGGGAGTGGGAGGAGCGACAAAGAGGGTGGGAGGGCGTGGAGCCAGTAAACCCGGGAGAGGAAAGCTAGGAAACACACTGGGGCTATGGGGCAACGGCATCAAACTAAGTTTCAGTTTTCCCGGTTTTTCATTAGTGAAAGAAGGAAACTAGAAATTTGAGATATCTTAAAGGTCATGTGAAAATCATGGAAACCTCAAGTAGAATCTGTTCCCACCTAAATAATTTTTGTTTAGAAACCAGGCAAAGCCACTGAAACCATCTTGGCACAGCTCCCAAAATGGAATTACTTAGATGGCCTTGAAAATGTTCAGTTGCTCTGAACCACTTTGCTAATGTGCAGTCTGCCCACACAGAGCCTGGCTAAATTGTGAGCCCAAGAAATAAATCCCATGGTGTCCAAGGCAGAGGCCCGAGCTTGCCGGGAGTTTCTGGTAAGGACAGGGATTCAGGAAGTGGGACCCAACAAAGAGGGGCTGTCACTGAATATACTGCAGTTTAAGAAAACCATCAACCGGTTGAGCCCTCTACCACAGGACTTGCCCTTGGGAAGACTGTTGCTGCAAAGGAGAGGCTAGGCCTCCCTATAATTGTGCCTAAGGGCCTCCTCCCGAATGCCTCTTTGTTGCTCAGATGTGGCCCTCTCTCTCTAGCTAAGCCAACTTGGCAAGTGAAATCACTGCCCTCCCCACTACATGGGATCAAACACCCAGGGAAGTGAATCTCCCTGGCAACGTGGAATATGACTCCTGGGGAGAAATGTAGACCTGGCATCGTGGGATGGAGAACATCTTCTTGACCAAAAGGGGGAAGTGAAAGGAAATGAAATAAGCTTCAGTGGCAGAGAGATTCCAGAAGGAGCCGAGAGGTCACTCTGGTGGGCACTCTTACACACAATATAGACAACCCTTTTTAGGTTCTAATGATTTGGGGTAGCTGGCGATGGATACCTGAAACTATCCAACTACAACCCAGAACACATGAACCTTGAAGATGATTGTATAAAAATGTAGCTTATGAGTGGTGACAATGGGATTGGGAAAGACATATGGACCACACTCCCCTTTGTCTAGTTTATGGATGGATGAGTAGAAAAATGGTGGAAGGAAAAAAACAAACAAACAAACAAACAAACAAAGGCACCCAGTGTTCTTAATTGCTCTTTTTCACTTTAATTATTATTCTTGTTATTTTTGTGTGTGTGGTAATGAAGGTGTCAGGGACTGATTCTGGCAATGAATGCACAACTATGCAATGGTACTGTGAACAATCGAATGTATGATTTGTTTTGTATGACTGCGTGGTATATGAATATATCTCAATAAAATGAATTTAAAAAAAGATATAGATTGGCAGAATGGATCAAAAAATATGAACCATCAATATGTTGCATACAAGAGACTCATCTTAGACACAGCGACACAAAGAAATTGAAAGTGAAAGGATGGAAAAAATATTTCATGCAAGCTACAGCCAAAAGAAAGCAGGCGTAGCAATATTAATCTCAGATAAAATAAACTTTAAATGCAAGGATGTCAGGAGACACAAAGAAGGCCACTACATACTAATAAAAGGGACAATTCAACAAAAAAAAAAGAAAAGAAAAGAAAACCATCAACCTACCGTGTGCTGGGCACTTGACCTATAGTGTTCTAATCCTTAACAACAACCCTACAAAGTCTTTCTTCTCTATTATTCTTCCCACTGTACAGATAAAGAAACTGAGGTTCCAGGAGATTAAGGAACTTTCCCCAAACCCATAGCTACAGAATGATGGAGAGAGAGCTGGAACCCAGATGCATCTGTCTCTAAATCTCATCCTATTTCCACCCCACCCATAAGCTCAACCAAATCCAACCCACCCCTCGAAATAACAAAAAAAATGTCATTACCACCTGGGATGGCCAATGAAAGGCAAATATCCCTTCATGATAGTGGCTTTTCCAGTCCAACCTCCTTAAAAATATGTAATTTTTTTATTTCTTCTGAACTTAACCAACTTTATTTTTAAAAACAGAAAAGAATTCATTTACTTATTCAGGAACCCTTTGTGAGCCCCCAGTCTGTGTCAGGAAGTGGGCTAGTGCTAGGGACATAAGCCCTAGTGCACAAGAGGGTCCCTATCTCAGAGGACAGGATACAGGACAACTAACTGCCCCCAGCGTGAGAAGTGCTGAAATCGCCATAAGGACCCAGAGGGAGACAGGAAGAGGTCAGGCCGCCTGGGGTAGTCAGGGAAGTCTTCATACAGAAAAGAACATGAGCCAGATTTATTTTTCAAAATTATTTTTTGTTTTAATCAAAGTATATCAAAGAATGACCTGCAAATCTTTTTAAAAGCAAAATAGTGCTAGAAGCCTTACAATAAAAAATAGCAGTCTCCTGTTCTCTGTGCCCCACCCATCCTCCCTCACCCATCTCCTGAAGTTGTTTCTTCTGATATTTCTTCCTTATTTTAAAATAATACATGTGTTCTTTATCTCTCGAGTCATCATCTGAAACGTTATCAACTGACATCTCAGTGAAGTAGACGTGTTTCTTTTACCCTGCCCTCTGCCCCTCCCCCACCTTCCCTAAATACTTATCTCTCATTAAAAAAAAAAAAAATCCATATTGTACACTTTCACTATTATGACAATGTAAATGTTTTCATTCCTGGACCAACTAGTAGACTATGATCATATTTTTTTTCTTTCTTTTTTCCTCTTCATAATTACCTCATTTTTCATCAACTTAGGTTTGTTTTTTAAACAATTGACTAAATCTTTCCATGCCCTCAATATAATTTTCCACATGGCTAAACCTGTCAGATGATTTGTCAGTTCCATTTATTTTCCTGAGGACAAACTCCTCCACCACCTAGAGCCTCCTGACGTCCTGCTGAGCTGGTCTGGTTGCTCCCGGCCAAGGCACAGCTGCCGTCCTGAGTTCCCCTTAGCCTTTTTCCAAGGAATCTCCTTCCCTCCTTGTGCCTGGGTTGGGATCCCCATTCCTGAATCCCACTTCTTCTTTCTTGGCTCCCTGGTTTTAATTGAGCACATCTGAGAAAAGGTACATGGGAAGCAAGTGATTTTAAGATGCTGTATGTCCAGAGAGGTGTTTATTTCACCCTCATATTTCATTGATAATCTGGGTTGGTAGGGAATGGGAGGTGGAAAAACATTTTCAGTGAGCATTTTGAAAGCATTGCTCGGTCCTCTTCAAACTTCCAACGTTGCCGTTGAGAACTCTGCTGTCGCGGGACCAGGGCAAGGTGAAGGCGGCACTCGCCTCAGGCACAAAATTTAAAGCAGCACCAAAAACCTCAGTGACCAGGATACATATTTCAAAGCCATCATTTTTTTTTTTTTACCTTTTCTTTTTTTTCATTTTTATTGAGATTGTCCAGATACCATACAATTATCCAAAGATCCAAAGTGTACAATCACTTGCCCCTGGGTACCCTCATACAGCTGTGCATCCATCGCACTTAATTTTTGTTCAATTTTTAGAAACTTTTCATTACTCCAGACAAGAAATAAAGTGAAAGATAAAAAAAGAAAAAACCAACCCCCCTCAATTGTTGACTCCTAGTATTGATATAGTACATTTGTTACTGTTTATGAAAAAATGTTGAAATACTAACTGTAGTATATAGTTTGTAATAGGTATATAGTTCTTCCCTATATGCCCCTCTATTAACTTCTAATTGCATTGTCACACATTTGTTCTGGTTCATGGAAGCGATTTCTAGTATTTGTACAGTTGATCATGGACATTGCCCACCATAGGATTCAGTTTTATACATTCCCATCTTTTGACCTCCAACTTTCCTTCTGGTGACATATATGACTCTGAGCTTCCCCTTTCCACCTCATTCACACACCATTCAGTGCTGTTAGTTATTCTCACATCTTGCTACCAACACCCCTGTTCTTTTCCAAACATTTAAGTTCATCCTAATTGAACATTCTGCTCATACTAAGCAACCACTCCCCATTATTAAGCCTCATCCTATATCTTGGTACCTTATATTTCATGTCTATGAGTTTACATATTATAATTAGTTCCTATCAGTGAGACCCTGCAATAATTGTCCTTATGTGTCTGGCTTATTTCACTCAGTATATTGCCCTCGAGGTTTTGTCATCAACCCATTTTTTTTTTTAATATGGTTTTGTTCACTCACCATACATTCCATCCCAAGTAAATAATCGATGGTTCTCTGCATGGTCATACATTTATGTGTTCACCATCTTCACCACTACCTATATAAGGGCATCTACATTTCTTCCACAAGGCAGGAGGGAGAGTCAAAGAAGGTAGAGAGGCAAAAGAAAGAGGAAAAAAAAATAACAGCTAGGAAGTAGCAAAAGGAAAAATAACCTTAAATCAAAGTAGAATAAAGAATCAAACAATACCACCAATGTCAAGTGTCTAACATGCCTCCCCTATCCCCCCCTCTTATCTGCATTTACCTTGGTATATCACCTTTGTTACATTAAAGGAAGCATAATACAATGATTCTATTAGTTACAGTCTCTAGTTTATGCTGTTTGCATCCCTCCCCCAATGCCTCCCCATTTTTAACACCTTGCAAGGTTGACATTTGCTTGTTTTTCCTCGTAAAAGAACATATTTGTACATTTTATCACAATTGTTGAATACTCTAGATTTCACCAAGTTACAAAGTCCCAGTCTTTATCTTTCCTCCTTTCTTGTGGTGTCTCACATACCCCCCACCTTCCTCTCTCATCCATATTCATAGTTACCTTTGTTCAGTGTACTTACATTGTTGTGCTACCATCTCCCAAAATTGTGTTCCAAACCACACACTCCTGTCTTCTATCACCCTGTAGTGCTCCCTTTAGTATTTCCTGTAGGACAGGTGTCTTGTTCACAAAGTCTCTCATTGTCTGTTTGTCACAAAATATTTTGAGCTCTCCCTCGTATTTGGAGGACAGCTTTGCTGGATATAGGATTCTTGGTTGGCGATTTTTCTCTTTCAGTATCTTAAATATATCACACCACTTCCTTCTTGCCTCCATGGTTTCTGCTGAGATATCCGCACATAGTCTTATTAAGCTTCCTTTGTATGTAATGGATTGCTTTTCTCTTGCTGCTTTCAGGATTCCCTCTTTGTCTTTGACATTTGATAATCTGATTATTAAGTGTCTTGGCATAGGCCTATTCATATCTCTTCTGTTTGGAGTACGCTGCGCTTCTTGGATCTGTAATTTTATGTCTTTCATAAGAGATGGGAAATTTTCATTAATTATTTCCTCTATTGTTTCTTCTGCCCCCTTCCCCTTCTCTTCTCCTTCTGGGACACCAATGATACGTACATTATTGTACTTTGTTTCATCCTTGAGTTCCAAGAGACGTTGCTCATATTTTTTCTTTTCTCCATCTGCTCCTTTGCATGTAGGCTTTCAGGTGTTTTGTTCTCCAGTTCCTGAGTGTTTTCTTCTGCCTCTTGAGATCTGCTGTTGTATGTTTCCATTCTGTCTTTCATCTCTTGTGTTGTGCCTTTCATTTTCATATATTCTACTGGTTGTTTTTTTGAACTTTTGATTTCTGCCGTATACATGCCCAGTGTTTCCTTTACAGCCTCTATCTCTTTTTTTTTATCTTGATTTTATTGAGATATATTCACATACCACACAGTCATACAAAACAAATCATACTTTCGATTGTTCACAGTACCATTACGTAGTTGTACATTCGTCACCTAAATCAATCCCTGACACCTTCATTAGCACACACACAAAAATAACAAGAATAATAATTAGAGTGAAAAAGAGCAATTGAAGTAAAAAAGAACACTGGGTACCTTTGTCTGTTTGTTTCCTTCCCCTATTTTTCTACTCATCCATCCATAAACGAGACAAAGTGGAGTGTGGTCCTTATGGCTTTCCCAATCCCATTGTCACCCCTATAAGCTACATTTTTATACAACTCTCTTCGAGATTCATGGGTTCTGGGTTGTAGTTTGATAGTTTCAGGTATCCACCACCAGCTACCCCAATTCTTTAGAACCTGAAAAGGGTTGTCTAAAGTGTGTGTAAGAGTGCCCACCAGAGTGACCTCCCGGCTCCTTTTGGAATCTCTCTGCCACTGAAGCTTATTTCATTTCCTTTCACATCCCCCTTTTGGTCAAGAAGATGTTCTCCGTCCCACGATGCCAGGTCTACATTCTTCCCGGGGAGTCATATTCCACGTTGCCAGGGATATTCACTCCCCTGGGTGTCTGATACCACGTAGGGGGGAGGGCAGTGATTTCACCTTTCAAGTTGGCTTAGCCAGAGAGAGAGGGCCACATCTGAGCAACAAAGAGGCATTCAGGAGGAGGCTCTTAGGCACAATCATAGGGAGGCCTAGCCTCTCCATTGCAGCAACCATCTTCCCAAGGGTAAAACCTATGGTAGAGGGCTCAACCCATCAAACCACCAGTCCCCTATGTCTGTGGTCATGTTAGCAACCATCGAGGTGTGGTAGGCCAATACCCCTGCATTCTCCACAGGCTCCTCAAGGGGGCACTACATCTTTTTTCCCTTGTTTTTCTTTTTTTTTTTTTAACTTTCCCTTCTTTTTTAAATCAACCGTATGAAAAAAAAG
Source organism: Choloepus didactylus (assembly GCF_015220235.1). Taxonomy (NCBI): domain Eukaryota; kingdom Metazoa; phylum Chordata; class Mammalia; order Pilosa; family Megalonychidae; genus Choloepus; species Choloepus didactylus. Next base: position 33,838,303 of record NC_051312.1, on the reverse strand, counting down.
TTAAAAAGAAAACAAACATACAATAAAAGAACATTTCAAAGAGACCATAACAAGGGAGTAAGAAAAAGACAACTAACCTAAGATAACTGCTTAACTTCCAACATGCTCCTACTTTACCCCAAGAAAGTTACCTAATACAGCAACATTTCTGTGAACTTGCTTCTACTATATCCATCAGAAATTAACAGACCATAGTCATTCCTGGGCATCCCCAGAACATTAAATAGCTTATCTGTTCTTCTTGGATTATTGTTCCCCCTTCCTTAATTGCTCTCTATTGCTAGTTCCCCTACATTCTACATTATAAGCCATTTGTTTTACATTTTTCAAAGTTCACATTAGTGGTAGCAAATAATATTTCTCTTTCTGTGCCTGGCTTATTTCGCTCAGCATTATGTCTTCAAGGTTCATCCATGTTGTCATATGTTTCACGAGATCGTTCCTTCTTACTGCCGCGTAGTATTCCATCGTGTGTATATACCTCATTTTATTTATCCACTCATCTGTTGAAGGACATTTGGGTTGTTTCCATCTCTTGGCAACTGTGAATAATGCTGCTATGAACATTGGCGTGCAGATATCTGTTCGTGTCACTGCTTTCCGATCTTCCGGGTATATACCGAGAAGTGCAATCGCTGGATCGAATGGTAATTCTATATCTAGTTTTCTAAGGAACTGCCAGACTGACTTCCAGAGTGGCTGAACCATTATACAGTCCCACCAACAATGAATAAGAGTTCCAATTTCTCCACATCCCCTCCAGCATTTGTAGTTTCCTGTTTGTTTAATGGCAGCCATTCTAACCGGGGTTAGATGGTATCTCATTGTGGTCTTAATTTGCATCTCTCTAATAGCTAGTGAAGCTGAACATTTTTTCATGTGTTTCTTGGCCATTTGTATTTCCTCTTCAGAGAACTGTCTTTTCATATCTTTTGCCCATTTTATAATTGGGCTGTCTGTACTATTGTCATTGAGTTGTAGGATTTCTTTATATATGCAAGATATCAGTCTTTTGTCAGATACATGGTTTCCAAAAATTTTTTCCCATTGAGTTGGCTGCCTCTTTACCTTTTTGAGAAATTCCTTGAGGTGCAGAAACTTCTAAGCTTGAGGAGTTCCCATTTATCTATTTTTTCTTTTGTTGCTTGTGCTTTGGGTGTAAAGTCTAGGAAGTGGCCGCCTAATACAAGGTCTTAAAGATGTTTTCCTACATTATCTTCTAGGAGTTTTATGGTACTTTCTTTTATATTGAGATCTTTTATCCATTTTGAGTTAATTTTTGTGTAGGGGGTGAGGTAGGGGTTCCTCTTTCATTCTTTTGGATATGGATATCCACTCTTCCCAGCCCCATTTGTTGAAAAGACCACTATGACTCAGTTCAGTGACTTTGGGGGCCTTATCAAAGATCAGTCGGCCATAGATCTGAGGGTCTATCTCTGAATTCTCAATGCGATTCCATTGATCTATATGTCTATCTTTGTGCCAGTACCATGCTGTTTTGGCAACTGTGGCTTTATAATAAGCTTCAAAGTCAGGGATTGTAAGTCCTCCCACTTCATTTTTCTTTTTTAGAGTGTCTTTAGCAGTTCGAGGCATCTTCCCTTTCCAAATAAATTTGATAACTAGCTTTTCCAAGTCTGCAAAGTAGGTTGTTGGAATTTTGATTGGGATTGCATTGAATCTGTAGATGAGTTTGGGTAGAATTGACATCTTAATGACATTTAGCCTTCCTATCCATGAACATGGAATACTTTTCCATCTTTTAAAGTCCCCTTCTATTTCTTTTAGTAGAGTTATGTAGTTTTCTTTGTATAGGTCTTTTACATCTTTAGTTAAGTTGATTCCTAGGTACTTGATTTTTTAAGTTGCTATTGAAAATGGTATCTTTTTCTTGAGTGTCTCTTCAGTTTGTTCATTTCTAGCATATAGAAACATTACTGACTTATGTGCATTAATCTTGTATCCCGCTACTTTGCTAAATTTGTTTATTAGCTCTAGTAGCTGTATCGTCGATTTCTCAGGGTTTTCTAGATATAAGATCATATCATCTGCAAACAATGACAGTTTTACTTCTTCTTTTCCAATTTGGATGCCTTTTATTTCTTTGTCTTGCCGGATTGCCCTGGCTAGCACTTCCAGCACAATGTTGAATAACAGTGGTGACAGCGGGCATCCTTGTCTTGTTCCTGATCTTAGAGGGAAGGCTTTCAGTCTCTCACCATTGAGTACTATGCTGGCTGTGGGTTTTTCATATATGCTCTTTATCATGTTGAGGGAAGTTTCCTTCAATTCCTACCTTTTGAAGTGTTTTTATCAAAAGGGATGTTGGATTTTGTCAAATGCTTTTTCAGCATCTCTTGAGATGATCAATTGATTTTTCCCTTTTGACTTGTTAATGTGTTGTAATACATTGATTGATTTTCTTATGTTGAACCATCCTTGCATGCCTGGAATGAACCCCACTTGGTCATGGTTGTATGATCTTTTTTAATGTGTCTTTGGATTCGATTTGCAAGTATTTGTTGAGGATTTTTGCATCTATATTCATTAGGGAGATTGGCCAGTAGTTTTCTCTTTTTGTAGCATCTTTGCCTGGTTTGGTATTAGATTGATGTTTAGCTTCATAAAATGAGTTAGGTAGTGTTCCATTCTTCTTCAATGTTTTGAAAGAGTTTGAGTAAGATTGGTGTCAGTTCTTTCTGGAAAGTTTGGTAGAATTCCCCTGTGAAGCATCTGGCCCTGGGCATTTTATTTGTGGGAAGATTTTTGATGACTGATTGGATCTCTTTGCTTGTGATGGGTTGATTGAGGTCTTCTATTTCTTCTCTGGTCAGTCTAGGTTGTTCATATGTTTCCAGGAAATTGTCCATTTCTTCTACATTATCCAGTTTTGTTGCCATACAGTTGTTCATAATATCCTCTTATAATTTTTTTAATTTCTTCAGAATCTGCAGTTATGTCACCTTTTCATTCATTATTTTGTTTATATGGGTCCTTTCTCTCTTTTTGATTTTGTCAGTCTAGCTAGGGGCTTGTCAATCTTGTTGATCTTCTCAAAGAACCAACTTTGGTGATATTTATCCTCTCTATTGTTTTTTGTTCTCTATGTCATTTATTTCTGCTTTAATCCTTGTTATTTCTTTTCTTCTACTTGGTTTAGGATTGGTTTGCTGTTCATTTTCTAGCTTCTTCAGTTGATTCATTAGTCTTTGATTTTGGCTCTTTCTTCCTTTTAATACATGCGTTTAGTGCTATAAATTTCCCCCTTAGCACTGCTTTTGCTGCATCCCATAGGTTTTGGTATGTTGTGTTCTCATTTTCATTCGTCTCTATATTAGCAATTTCTCTTGCTATTTCTTCTTTAACCCACTGATTGTTTAGGAGTGTGTTGTTTAACCTCCAGGTATTTGTGAATTTTCTAAGTTCTGATGGTTATTGACTTCTAATTGTATTCCATTGTGGTCAGAGAATGTGCTTTGAATAATTTCAATTTTTAAATTTATTGAGGCTTGTTTTATGTCCCAGCATATGATCTATTCTGGAGAAAGTTCCGTGAGCACTAGAAAAGTATGTGTATCCTGGTGATTTGGGATGTAATGTCCTGTATGTGTCTGTTAAATCTAATTCATTTATCAGATTGTTTAGGTTTTCAATTTCCTTATTGGTCTTTTGTCTGCTTGATCTATCTATATAAGAGAGTGATGTGTTGAAGTCTCCCACAATTATTGTGGAAACATCAATTGCTTCCTTTAGTTTTGCCAGTGTTTCTCTCATGTATTTTGTGGCACCTTGATTGGGTGCATAGACATATACGATTGTTATTCTTGTTGAATTGCCCTTTTATTAGTATGTAGTGGCCTTCTTTGTCTCTCAAAACATCCCTGCATTTAAAGTCTATTTTATCTGAGATTAATATTGCTACACCTGCCTTCTTTTGGCTGTAGCTTGCATGAAATATTTTTTTCCATCCTTTCACTTTCAGTTTCTTTGTGTCCCTGTGTCTAAGATGAGTCTCTTGTATGCAACATATTGATGGTTCATTTTTTTTTGATCCATTCTGCGAATCTATATCTTTTAATTGGGGAGTTTAATCCATTTACATTCAACGTTATAACCGTGAAGGCATTTCTTGAATCAGCCATCTTATCCTTTGGTTATGTTTGTCATATATATTTTTCCCCTCTCTCTATTAATATCCTTTATTGTACCCATACCGAATCTCTTTAGTACTGAACCTTTCTCCAAGTCTCTCTGTCCTTTCTTGTTTTCTCTGTCTGTAGGGCTCCCTTTAGTATCTCCAGTAGGGCAGGTCTCTTGTTAGCAAATTCTCTCAGCATTTGTTTGTCTGTGAAAAATTTAAGCTCTCCCTCAAATTTGAAGGAGAGCTTTGCTGGATAAAGTATTCTTGGCTGGAAATTTTTCTCACTCAGAATTTTAAATATATGCATGCCTTCTCGCCTCCTCCATGGTGGCTGCTGAGTAGTCACTACTTAGTCTTATGCTGTTTCCTTTGTATGTGGTGAATTGCTTTTCTCTTGCTGCTTTCAGAACTTGCTCCTTTCTCTGTGTTTGACAGTGTGATCAGAATATCTCTTGGAGTGGGTTTATTTGGATTTATTCTATTTGGAGTTCGCTGAGCATTTATGATTTGTGTATTTATGTTGTTTAGAAGATTTGGGAAGTTTTCCCCAAAAATTTCTTTGAATACTCTTCCTAGACATTTACCCTTTTCTTCCCCTTCTGGAACACCAATGAGTCTTATATTCGGACGTTTCATATTATCTATCATATCCCTGAGGTCCATTTCGATTTTTTCAATTTTTTTCCCCATTCTTTCTTTTATGCTTTCATTTTCCATTCTGTCATCTTCCAGGTCACTGATTCGTTGTTCACTTCCTCTAGTCTTGTACTATGAGTGTCCAGAATTTTAATTTGGTCAACAGTTTCTTTAATTTCCATAAGATCATCCATTTTTTTATTTAGTCTTGCAATGTCTTCTTTATGCTCTTCTAGGGTCTTCTTGATATCCTTTGTATCCCATACTATGGTCTCATTGTTCATCTTTATTTCTTTGAGTAGCTGCTCTAGGTGCTGTGTCTCTTCTGATCTTTTGATTTGGGTGCTTGGGCTTGGGTTATCCATATCGTCTGGTTTTTTCATATGCTTTATAATTTTCTGTTGTTTTTGGCCTCTTGGCATTTGCTGAACTTGATAGGGTTCTTTTAGGATTTGTAGACCAATTGAAGTCCTTATCTCTAATTTATCAGATCTACAGCTTCGTGGAGTACACTTCTCTAACTAACCAGCAGGTGGTGTCCACGAGCCACCTGTTCTCCACAAGCCAGTTCTCCCCTGCTTAGCCTTTTTGGTGTGTGGGGGAGTGAGTCTTGTGGGGTCCAATTGGTGTACCAAGCTTGCGTGTGTAGTTGGTGTTGCCTGCCCTGTATATGGGGCGTGTTTCGGGGCAGTCAGGGAGGGGGGGGTGGCTCTAACAATCAAATCTCCCTGGTGATCCTAGAGTTTTAAAGCTGCTGCAATAGTCTAATCCTTCAGTTCAGTCCTGCCAGAGTTTGTCTCTGCCACTGACCCACAAGTCCTTGGTATTGGTGTATGGCTCCTGAGACTTGCAAGTGGGCCCCTCTTGCAGGCCGTGCACCCCCTGGTCCTCTGTTGAGGGATGACTGTGCTATGTCACAGGTGAGTGCCGTCCCCCCAGGGCAGTTCTGGGCTGCTGGGCTGTGTAGGGAGGCTCCCAGTCTGCTGAAATGATGGCTGAATGGGGCTTTGTTAATTCACACTGCTCCACCTTCCCAACTCTGGGACAATCAGCTGAGGTTGCAGGGAAGGCTAATGTCCACGCCCAGTTTTGTGGTGTGTGCCTGTTATTTGAAGCGCTTCCGTCACACTGGGTTGTCTGGAGCAGCTCTGGGCTATGGGGCTGGCAATGGGCAGGAGTGTTTCCTGTCCACCAGGATGATGGCTGTGAGCGGACACCCCCCTTTTCTTGGGAAGTTGTGGTGTTTAGTGAATTTTCTCAGCCACTGGATTATTGCCTTTTGTCTCAGAGTTCTCTTAGTTCTGCTCTTGTCTTGACCTGCCCAAATTGCAAGTCTTTGAAGCTTTCTGTATTGGGCTTCTTAGAGTAATTGTTTTAGAAAAAGAAAAAAGGATTAAAAAAAAGGGCCCTCCTCAGTGATCTAATGAGTTATTGAAATGCTAAGAGACAAAGCAATTAGGGCCATTAAGGAAAGGTCCACAGGGCAGAGAGATCAGCTTTTCTTCGGGATTTGCATATGAGCCTCAGGGCCTGAGCTCTGCCCTTCCCCTTTCTATGTTCACCAGAACTCCAAAAATCCTCCGCTTTTATTTTAGAGTTTTTCGTGTTGTTTTTTCTATGCCTGTCTCCTCTCTGCTGGGCTCGCTGCTCTCGGATTCTCTGGTGTCTGGTCTCAGTCTATCTATGGTTGGAGTTTGGATCAGTAGAATGAGTTTCTGATAAGGGCTGCCACTGCAGTTCTCCCTTCTACTTCCCGGAGCTGACAGCCCCTCCTCCCACAGGACTGAGCCTGGCAGGGAGGGGTGCGGGTCCCCTGGGCACAAAAACTTACAGATTTCGCTGATCTCAGCAGTTCCACGTTTTCATGAGTGTTGTATGAAGTATGCCCCAAGTCAGATTGCTCTGTGGTGTCCAGTCCACGCAGTTCCTGGCTTTCTACCTACTTTCCTGGAGGAGTAACTAAAACATACAGCTCACCAGTCCGCCATCTTGCCCGCCTCCTCCCCTCTATCTTTTGCAATATCTTCTCTAAACTTTTTGATTTGATTTAGCATTAGCTTAAATTCCTGTATCTCAGTTGAAGTGTACATTTGTTCCTTTGACTGGGCTATAACTTTGTTTTTCTTAGTGTAGGTTGTAATTTTCTGTTGTCTAGGCATGGTTTCCTTGGTTATCCAAATCAGGTTTTCCCAGACCAGAACAGGCTCAGGTCCCAGAGGGAAGAAATATTCAGTATCTGGTTTCCCTGTGGGTGTGTCTTAGAAAATTGTTCCACCCTTTGATGCCTCGGGTCACTGTGCTTTTCTGCCCAGTAGGTGATGCCTGTTAGCCTATAATTCTTGACTGGTGTGAGGAGGTATGGCCTTGTTCCCCCAGGCTCTGGGTCTGGTTCTGAATGGAAAGGGCCCCACCCCTTTCCTCCTAGAGAAGACAGAGCCGCCAGGTGGAGGTCATTAGCATTTCAATGGTCTAGCTCTCTGCTTGTGCTGTCTCCACCCTTCCCCAAGTCACAGCCCTGGAAACTGAATATGACTGGGCCAAAGCCATCATTTTTAAAAACTAAAATTAAAAAAAAAAATCATAATGAGCAAAAATCAGTTTTAAATAAAGGTAGTCTCTGACCCTGCACTTTCACAATTCAGTCCCAGCCCAATCCCAGCCCTGTTGGGTCCTGTCTTTATTTAAAATTTTGTTCTTTTATTCATCATGGATTATTTTGCACTATTTTTTTATTTTTTAAATAAAAGCATTTTTTTTTCATCTCAATCACTGAGTTTTTTGGCACTCCCTTAAATTTTGGTCCCTAGGCAAGTGCCTCACTCACCTCACCATTATCCCAACCCTCACCAGAAACTTTGAGGAACTGCTTTTTATCTCTGCATCTGAAATATCATGATGATGAGCATGGATGTGGGTATTTTTTTTAATTCATTGGGTTGGATACTTAATGGACCTTTCCCTCTAGAGATTCATGTCTTCTAATTTTGAAAGTAAAAGAAAGTAAATTTTTCTTGTATTATTTCTTTGACAATTTCATTCCTGCCTTTCTCTCTTCCTGAAACTCCTATTAGCTGAATGTTGGACCTCCTGAATTGATCCTCTAATTTCTTACACTTCCCTCCTGCCTCTCCTTTAGCCCATTTGCTTCTTTGTCCTCTCTTAGATTTACAGAAAGCATTCCTTGGTTTCGTCTTCCAACTTTTCTTATTATTTTTAAATTTCTGCTATCAACTTCTTTACTTCCAAAAGTTCTTTCTCTGATTATTCCTTTATTTTTTCATGGGTGCAATATGTTCTTTTTATCTCTCTGAGGACATTGATTATGATTTCTTTGAAATTATATTCTGCTGTCTGCAAATTCTCCATTATGTCTTGGTTAGTTTTTCTTCTGGGAAAAACAAGGAAAAGTTTCCCTTGGCTATCAGTGATCCTTGGTGTGTGTTCATATTTAGGAGTAGGGCACTAAAGGGCCACTTAGAAGCTTACGTGCCTGAGTTTGGTGTGTACATTGGATGGATCAGTTGGCCCTGCAAGCTTATCTGCTACAGACCCCAAAACATAAGAATCTGTAGGTCATCTGTGGGGACTGTTCTTTGATCTTATTGGTGAGAGCTAGAAGGGGGGTAGCAGACATAAGCCTGATTCTGGTGCTGTCAAGTTGGGTGGAGTAGGGGGACTGGAAGACTCACCAGTTTGTATGCAGACTCAGTACCTCCCACACACACACTTTTAGTAGGCACCTCACCCTGCACTTATCTATACCTGACATCCCTGATACCAGAGCCTCTGGTCTCTCATGGGAGTAAGACGTACTTTCACCTGGCTGTGCAGATATAGGTGGGGTCTTGGAGGTCTACCTGCCCCTTAATTCCAAACTACCCTCCTGTTTTCAGTCCCTATGTCAATCCTACCTCCTGTGACCCCTGCTGCCTCCCATCCCTGGCCCCTTCTGGGTTTCTGCAGAGAAAATCGCTTGCTTCTCCTGTGTATGTTCCCATCCACAAATTCAGAAGTTTGATCTTCTTCCTCTCTGCTAATCATTTATCCCTCCTCTATAGTGGGACATATGCAGATTTGGGAAAAGTCTAGTATAGACTCTCCTAGTTGTATCAAAGACAGAGTTTGGACTTCTGTTTCTGTTCTCCTTGTGGTCTCCACTTGGCTCTCAGGAGGAGAATGGAGCAGAAACATATTTCTTCCACCATCTGGACTTCCTAAGACTTCCAAAGTCTTCCGAGGACTTCTCTTGAGCTAAATCCCAAAGGGTGGGTAGGAGTTGACCAAGCAGATAAAGCAGGGACACGTATTCCTGACAGAGGGAACAGTGTTCACAGCAAAGAGGTAAAAAAGAGAACTCGCAGGAGCTTTGCTTAGCGGGAAGGAAGTTTCAAGGAGGGGAAAGATTGAAGGAGGAACTAAGGAAGGACCCTGAGTGTGCCAAGAAGTTTGTCTTTGATCCTTGAGCAAATGGGGAACGTGAGGGAAGAGTCACATGGCCAGATTTGCCTCTTAGAGGCAGGCGGGCTGAAGGGGTGGGGGTGGCCATGCCTGGAAGGACACCCAATAGGGAATACGACAATGGTTTCCAAGTGAAAAATAGCAAGGAGTGAATTTGGGCTGTGGCAGTCCAGACATGAGAGGGGATGAACATGAAAGCTATTTAAAAGGTAGAATCAACGGGACTGGGGACTGCTAGGGAGGGGGCATGTGGGCAGAGGGAGGAGCCTAGTTGGAATCCCAAGTTTCTGGTTTGGACCACAGGGTGGGTGGCAAGGCTGTTCAGGGATGGGTCAGCAGTGCTGGAGGAGAAGCAGGTGTGGGGAAACCTCTATTTGCATTTATATTACATTCCTCCAAATTCCAGTTCCTAAAAATTCCACTCCAGTATGGTGGAGTCACAGTTAGTATCCACATAACATTTTGTGTCCTGCTATTTTATCTTAGCAGTACTTCCCAAGTGTCAACAGAATCCTCAAACATCCTTCTTTAATTTGACCACAAGAGTGTTCCATTGTATTAATAAATGTGCCGCATTTCACCTCCTCAGTTCTCTCTTCTGGCATCCTAAAGAGGATGGTGATGGATGCCAAGGTGCTCTCGGCAGGGCCTGAGAGCGGCCTCCACGGCCCAGGCCTCCTGCTTTCTCCAAGACTGAGGACTCCCTGAGGGCCTGCTCAGTGGTGCCTGCTCCACCTGCTCTACCACACAGCTCCCGAACTACACTGATCCCCAAACCACCCCAAACCCCATGGAAACTTACTTCTCCCTCTGGTCACCAGGCAACGGTGACCCTCCTGGTCTGGGAAAGAGCAAGGCCCCCTCTCTTCTCTCACCTGGGCCCTCTCCCCTTCACAGGGCTCATTCTGCTACTGGAGGCGAGCCCCTTCCCTAGTGGTGGCCCCACTCGGATCTCCTCTCAAGAGGGTCCCAGGTGCATGGGTCACGTGACATCAGGGTTACCCCAAACCTGGGCACAGTGACGCCCCTCCTCAGGGAAGCTGGAGGCTGGTGGCAGGGTTGGAGGAAGAGGAGTGGACCAACAAGTTGTTATGGCAACCAGGGCTCCCTAGATGGAGGGAAGGGAAAAAGCAGCCCCACTCAAGAGTTGCCATGGCAACCCAGATCCTTGTGGCCAGCTTTGAAGACAAAAACCACACACACCCCATTTACAAAGAGCGTACGAGGATGCCTCGGAATTCTTCACAGTCCCGAGAGCCGAATGGAACAGGACAAGTCCTCCTGGCCCCACAGTTGACTTCACAGACTTTCCAGGGTCAGAAGGGTCTCTGCTTTTCTGGGGAAGCAGAGGACCAGGGCTGGGCAACCCTTCCATTCGCTCAAGCATTTACTGAGCCTAGAAATGTGCCAGATCCTATTCTCAAGAGCGGGAAGCAGACATGTAAACATCAGTGAGAGACTGTTGCTAGCAGTGGTAAATAGTTTAACCTTTTCTGAAGACACTTTGGCAGTATCCATCAACATTTTAAATGCATATACTCTAAGTCCTAGCAATCCCACTTCTAGGACTCTGCTTACAGAAATATCTGCATGGGAAGGTAGTCGTCGCAGGGTTATTTGTGGTAGTTAAGAATGGAAACAACCTAAAAGTCCCGCAGTGGAAGCTAGTTAAATAAATGGTGGTACTCTGTACATGTTGACTATGAGTAGGACTACGCGTGGAAGAACATGAAAAACTGTTAGCAGTGATTACCCCCAAATAGCGCCATCAGAGAGGGGAAAATTTCACTTTTACTTCTGAACCTTTGGAATATGTTACAAGAGCATGTGTTATTTTTATAATTTACAAACAACACTACATATATGGGAATGGGTAGCATGATTGGTACTGTAATAAGGTTTATGAAGGAGAAAAGTGTGTACCTGACTGGTTCTAACACAATGTGGAAAAGCCACAGTGCCAAGGTACTTACAATAAGAGCTCGAAGGGAGGGGAGAAGAGAAGGGTAGAGGAGCTGGGTCTGGACGGTTGCCTAGAATTTCATCTAATGGAGAAGGAGGAAAGGCACTTCAGGGACACAAGAGCAAAGGCTGGGAAGAGAATTCCAAGGGGTCGATGGGGCAGGGTGGCAGGGATGGGCTGGGTGGCAGGCTGTGTTTGAGGCAGTAGGGAGCCCTCCCAAGTTTGAATGTAAGAAAGAGATGTGATGGGAGCAGATCCCGAACAGAGTTCTCTGGCTTTAGCATGGTGGGTGCCCTTAAGGAGAGAAGTACCAGAAGCAGGAAAACACCCGAAGGGGCCCCTGGAATCCCACAAGAGAGAAATTGCGAGGGGCCTTGGGAGGACAGGGCAGGGACATGCAGCCAGGAGGAGAGGGAATTGCCGGAATAATTTCCTAAGTAGGGTGGGCAGGAGTTTAGGATGTTTATGAACCCATGGCCTTGCAGACTATCAGAGCTAGGTGGCTGTCATCAGCTTACAGATGGGGAAACTGAGGCCCAGACCAAAGAAGTGAGGGATCCAGGCCAATCATTTTATGACTGGGTTTTCTCTGGGCCTCTTGTAGGAGGTAGTTCAGTCTCTCCAGGACATGGCCCTTTTTGGCTCCTGATTCAGACAATCCCCAACTAAAGGGAAGGTACTGCCCCAGCAATCCTCACAGGGAAAAGAAAGAGGGGAAGGGAAGGACACCCTTTGATGTCTGGACGACAAGGGTGATGCTCTGGGAGCCTGGCCCCCTGAGGAGGACATTCTGGGCCACAGACTCAGGCATGGCCGGCCTACAGAGAGCCCAGGGCAGGGCTGGGTCACTGACGGGTGGCTTGGGGCGGGGAGCAGATTAAGGTGCCCCCAAGAGCTTACCAAGGCACAGGAATGTCCAGGAAGTGCCTCCACCACCTGCCTCTCTGGCACCCCTGCCCTACACCAGGCACCCATGGCAGCACCGGAACCAGCAGCATGGGGGCTCAGATGGAGCCCTGGACCCAAGAGTCAAGGGCCTGCTATCTAGTGTCCGCCACTTGGCCTTGACCTAAACGTGTAACAGTTTGACCAGATAAAGCCAACAAAGGCACAGAACTCAGATTGAGAAACACTGGGCTAAACATGGTTGCCTTCCTGGAGGCCGCTTTAAAATGGGGAGGAAAAACAAACCCCTGGGGGAGCATTATCATGAAGCTGCCAGTGTGTCTACATTTAGCAGATTAACTAAAGAGACAGGGCTGATCATAATCAGCCCCCAAATGTGTTCAACCATACAGCCTGCAGTACACTTCTACAAGTAATGGCCTCTCACTGGACTTTCAGACAAAATAAACACCCAGGGCAGGTGCTGCTATTCCATTTCACAGATGCAGACTCAGCCAATATATCTTCAGTGCCCACCTCATGCCAGCCCGCAGACAGTGACACCAGCAGCTACTGGACAAGAATAAGATCTGTTAACAGGGGTCCAAAAAAGAGACTGTGTGAGGAAAGGGCTGCCTGCCCAACAATTTGGGGAAATACTGCAAACTCTAGCCTCCTTTTGAAGAATCACAATACCTGTTACATTATCAAAAGTTCTGAGAAGTCCTGCAGTAACTCTGTTTAACACAAGAGCTCCCAAACATAAGACCATAGACCCCCTTCTACAGAATACCTAATAATAGTTTCTGGAACTTGGGTTCTGTGGGACACATTTTGGCAAATACCAACCTGACCAATAGGAACAGAGCCCCAGTAGTGGGATTTCAGACACTTAAAGGAAGGATATATCCTGGAGCACAGTCTTCCCTCTGTCCCTGAAATCATGACAGGAGCATCTGCCTTTTCCTGGGCCTCGGACTCGAGTGGGCTGAAGTCTCCAGCTCTGTAGTCTCGGCTGGCCAGTGAAGGACCAAACCTTGGCTGCAGCCAAGCTTGTCTGTGGCTCTGGGGCTCATCTTTTTGGGGTGGGCGGCAGGGTCAGGCATCTGAAACGGCCAAGACACAGATGTTCCAGCCACTCTTGGATCCCAGCCTGGGCTCCTGCTTCCCCTAATTCCAATATTTGGCTGCAGCTCCCGCCTAATTCATATTCCAATGTCAACACTGCATAATCTCCCCCAAACACTGACTGCCTTGGAGCTGGGAACCAGGAAGGGACAGAGGATGAGCAGGGGCAGGAGAGATCCCCAAGGGGAGGTGGGGGAAGAGGAGGGAAGAGGTGGGTGGGAGGCGGGAAGCCCCCAAAAGCCCCCAGCAAGCAGCATCCTACCAGACCCCCAGAGCCTGAAGAACCTCTGAGCCCCTGGAGAGACAAGACTATGGCCCTAAAGGCAGCCAGCAGCCACCAGTGCAGTGCATGCCACAGATGTCGTCTGAGCCAGGGGACCTTGTGCTCAGAGGAGGGGGCCAGAGACCTCTGTGGAGGGCAGGCTGCGAGATCCACAGTCAGGACACTAGGTCTACTCCGCCTCTGCCTCTAACTGGCTGTGTGACCTCAGGCAAGTCACTCGATCTCTCTGGTTGAAGAGGTTGCCCATCTCTGAGGTCCACCAGCTCTAACGTTTGAGGATGAGGTACAGAGCATCGTGAGAAAGGGCATGAGGCTGAATGGAAAGCCAGCTCAGTCCTGGCTATTGACCTCCAGCATCCTCATCTGTCAAATGGAAGGAATAATGGTGTCTACTAACGGGGAGCCTGGCAGGATTCAATAAAACAGCACCTACCACATGGATTTCTGAGCTGAGCTGTGCAGGGAATGAAGCAATAGGAGCAAGACTGAAGCCCGGAGACTCACGCTTGCTGAGCACCTTCTCACCCAGGCCTCTGCTAAGCCCTTGACCCCCCTCATTTCAGAGAGAGACTTATTAGCCCATTTTACAGAGGAGCAAACTGAGGCCCAGCAACTGGCCCAAGACCACACAGCTGGAAGCAACACAGTTGGGACGTGAATGAAAGTCTGTCTGATGCGAGAGCCCAGGCTTGTCCCAGGGTCCCACACCATCTTTCTAAGATTTGGGAATGGCTGAAGTGTGAACATAGAGCCTAGGAGAAGTGGCCTGGCCTCCGGATGCTCAGGCCCCAGAGTATAGCTGGAAGATAGATACTGCGGAGCAGGTCGTCGAGGCCCCTGGGGTCGGGCTGAGAAACGGGACTGCAAGTGATTCCTGTCGCTGGCGGGGGCCTGGGCCCCACTCAGCTCTCCCTCCTCCCATAGGATCCTGTCTCCATCCTAACTGGACTCCATCCTGCAGCCCCACCCCATCCCAGAGATCCCAACCCCCCACCCTTCCTGTCCCTATCATTTTTAACCTCCACACTCCCACCCTCCACATCCCATTCTCAGGCAACAATCTTCCCTAATTCTGACCGCAAACACCCTGGAATTCAATGACCTCCACCCAAATTTTCCCCAGGGCCACATCCAGTGGAGACTTCCAGAGGAGGGTTGCTATAAATATGCGGGAGATTTGCATGTGATTTGCATACCCGAGGACCTGGAAGGCAATTTTCAAGTGCAGCTTTATCAAAGCTGCTTTTTCCTTCTTACCTATTTCTTCTAGTTTCTTTGACCCCACCCCCAGGCATTGGGCTTGCTTCCTTATTCCAGAATGTATAACCAAACAGGAGGAGAAATATTAAAAAATAAAAACAACTTGCCTTTTACTGAACACCAGCTATGTGCCACACTCTACCCTTCCCAAACACCAAAGGAATTAGTCTTTGCAGGGGAGAAGAAAAGAATGGGGGACCCAGTAAAGAGTATCTGTCTTCCAGGCAGCATTTCAGAACGAGCTGGGATATTGATGCAGGGCTCAGGCAGATGGATTTCAATAGCCTCTTTACTATTGATAAAGTTGACTTGGGAGAAGGTCTTTTAGGTCTGTGGGCAAGGGGTTTCTTTTTTTTTTTTTTTTTTTTTATTAAATTCAGTTTTATTGAAATACATTCACACACCATACAATCATCCATGATATACAATCCACTGTCCACAGTATGATAACATAGTTATGCGTTCATCACCACAATCTATCTCTGAACATTTTCCTTACATCAGAAAGAACCAGAACAAGAATAAAAAATAAAAGTGAAAAAAGAACATCCAAATCATCCCCCCATCCCACCCCATTTGTCCTTTAGTTTTTATCCCCATTCCTCCACTCATCCATACACTAGACAAAGGGGGTGTGATCCACAAGGTCTTCACTATCACACTGTCACCGGCAAGGGGTTTCTTAATACTCAACTCTAAAATTAGGTGGACAAACTCCTCATCCCCAGACTGCTAGACTCACCCCAGCCCTTCCCAGCAGAGACAGAGCCAGCCCCTGTAAATCTAGGGGTGCAGAAGAGTATAGAGGGGCTGTGTGCCCTCTGTAGGCCGGCAGACCCCAAAAGAGAAGGGGAGGTAGGGGCTGGGCTGCACAAAGCAGCAGCCTAGTCCCAAATTCGCCAATATCACTCCATACTGCCCCTCCTCCCAGGGGAAGGGAAAGGTCCAGGAGTAGTACTCTAATGGGGGCTCACTTCATATTGAAGGAAACACCAGGAGAAGGTGATAAGTACCCCCCACCCTCTGAGGGATGCAAAATGTGGGTCAAGTGCAGCTGGGAGAAATCTACTCCCTCAGAGCCTGTCCAGGGATCACACGGTCATATGCCCACAGGGACAAAGGGGCCTGTAAGTGAGTGGGTGGGGTGGAAGACAATAGGGGTAAACTGAGCAGGGACAGGCCCAACTCAAGTCCAGCCCATCTCGGTCATGCAAGTACACAAGCCTAGGGTTTCCAGAACTTCTGACATTTCAAGAAATGCCAAAAAATCAAATTATCACATGAAAACTTCCTATTTGTGTATGTTGGCAAAACATTTAAGAAAACAAACAAACGCTATTCAGATAAACAAAACATCACGGCTTCTTGGCCACAGCCCACTGACCACAGTCAGTAACCTCTAAAACTCCAATCCCATCATCTCAAATACTCCCACTGGACCGGGAGCTCCTGAGCTCCGAGACTGGCTGTGTTTTTGTTCCCAGCCCTCTCCCGGGCCGCAGAGGAGGAGCTCAGTCAGTCTTTCAGAACATCAGTGGAAGCCTGTCCCAGAGCCAGTTAGTAGGGAGACAGGCCTCCTGATTCCTAGGTTAGTGTGTCTTTCACAGACTCACAACTGCACTCATTGTTTTCTGGTCCAAGAGGTCCTTATTAAAAAGTGCAATTTCCTATGTCCCACACCCACAGAGTCAGAATCTCTGCGGTTGGAGGCTGGAAATTGCTTTTTTAGCAAGCCACCCCCGGGAATTCCTTAGCACACTAATGTGTGGGAACCATCGCAGGAAAGTTGAGTGCAAAGACTGAAATGCACAGGCACAGGGTGGAAATCCATCTCTGCACGGAGCAGCAATGTTACCGAAAGTCATTTAACTTCTCTGAGCCCAAGTCTTCTCATCAGTAAAACCCACCAAATGTCGCCTGCCTCACATGTTTGCCTGGAGAAGAAATGAGATAGGTACACACTGGCACTTTCTAAACTCTTAAGCAGTGGTTTTTCAAACTGGAGGTCCCAGGCAATATATGGGTCATAGATAAATTCAGTGGGTTTTGACAAGCATTATTTTTCATGAAATAGAAAGGAATAGAAACTCGGAGGAATATTGTTTCAGGAAACTTTTGTTTCAGATATATGTAATGGGTCGCAATGCATGTTTTCTTCCTGTGGGTGGTGGTCAAAAATTTTTATTAAAAAATGCACTGTTCTCAATATAATTGTAAATCTTCATGACCTTGGATTAGGCAATGGCTTCTTAGCTATGATACCAAAGGCACAAGCAACCAAAGAAAAAAATGGATAAATTGTACTTTACCAAAAATCAAAATCTTTTGTGCCTCAAAGGACACTATCAAGAAAGTATAATGACAGCCCACAGAATGAGAGAAAATATTTTCATATCATTCATCTGATAATGGTCTAGTATACAAAAAACATAAAGAACTTTTACAATTCACCAATAAAAAGACAACCCAATTTTCAAATAGGCAAAGGATTTTAATTGACATTTCTCCAACGAAGATGTACGAATGGCCAATAAGCACGTGAAAAGATGTTCAACACCACTGGACATCAGGCAAATGTAAATCAAAACCACAATGCAACACCACTTCACACCCACCAGGATGGCTAAAATAAAAAAGACAGACAATAACAAGTGATAGCAAGGATGGAGAGAAATTGGAATCCTCATACACTGCCAAGGGAAATGTAAAACGGCACAGCCACTTTTTTTTAATTCATTTTTATTGAGATATATTCACATACCATAGAGTCATACAAAGCATACATTCAGTTGTTCACAGTACCATTATATAGTTGTGCATTCATCACTGTAATTAATTTTTGAACATTTCCATTACCACAAACACAAAAATAATAAGAATAAAAATTAAAGTGAAAAAGAACAATTAAAGTAAAAAAGAATACTGGATGTCTTTTTTTTTTTTTTTGCCCCCATTTTTCTACTCATCCATCCATACACTGGACAAAGGGGAGTGTGATTCACATGCACAGCCACTTTCAAAACAATCTGGCAGTCCCTAAACAAGATAAACATAGTTACTATAAGACCAGCAATTTCTCTCCTAGGTATATATCAAAGAGAAATGAAAGCAGATGTCCACGCAAAAACTCCTACCAGAATTTTCATAGCAGCATTATTCACATTTGGCAAAAATGTGGAAACAACCCAAATGTCCATCAGCTGATGAATGGATAAATAAAATATGGTACATCTATCTATACAATAGAATGTTATTCAACAATAAAAAGGAATGACATACTGATTCATCCTGCAACATGGATGGACCTTGAAAATGTTACGCTAAATGCAAGAAACCAAACACAAAAGGCCACTTGTTGTATGATTCCATTTATATGAAATGCCCAGAATAGGCAAATTCATAGAGAGAGAAGGTAGATTAGTGGCTGCCAGGGGCTGGTATGGGGTGAAGTAGTGAAGGTAAGGGGTATGGGGTATGGGTATGAGGTTTCTTTTCAGGGTGAATGAAAATGTTCTGGAATTAGATAATGGTGATGGCTGTACAACCCTGTGAATATACTAAAAATGACTTCACTGTACAATTTAAAAGAATAAATTTTATGGGAATTACATTTCAGTTTTAAAAATACATTGCTCTACACAGCCTAACAGGGAAATGATTATTGTAATGGTCCCTAGATTGTAAGCTCTTACAGCAGTCAAATCTATTCCTGAATTGTGATGGCTATCTCCAAACTCTGAGATGTTGATCTCTTAGTGTATAACCTGATGGGTCTCTGGAACATTGGGTATCTGTGTTACACCTGAAACTCAGAGCTAGAGCTCGGCAGATATGAATATCAGTATTAACGCATACAGCATCTGTTAAAAAAAAAAAAATACATTGCTCTAAAGCATTGTACACATGGGATTTATTCATGCTACAGAAGATGAGCCAGGAAAGAAAACAGAGAGCAGGAGGAGGGAGCTAAGACTGTAAAGGGGCAGTGGGAGGGGGCGTGTAGCAGAGTGGTTCACTGCCCTAATGCCTGCCCTCTGCACAACCTGGCCAATGGCTGGCAATGTGAACGAATAAATGAAGGAATAAATGATGTTCACACACTGTGGTTGGTATTGTTACCTGGTGCAATCTTGTTGAGTGCCAATTTGGCAACATCTATTAAAAACTAAAAATGTTCATGCCCTTTGCCTCAGCCATTCTATTTTGGGGCCGCTAAGCTTCAGAAATAATCCCAGAAGGGGGTAATTGTAAATTCACAGGACATTCATTGCAGGGTTGTTTGTAATTGGGAAAAATAGATAAGTAATTTCTAGCAATGGGGAAACGATTAGGTAAAAATCAGGATATAGTCACACAGTGGAATGCTGGGCAAATCTACATTTCTAAGAGTTAGTGTTAAGTGTGGCGGGGGTGGGGGGGGGTGTTAAAAGTTTGAGGAGCAGGTAGATAGTCCCAAAGTTTCTCCCTCCAAGATATTTATTAATTGCAAAGAGAAAGGGAGTAAGTTTACAGTGGAAAAATCCAACAGACACCTCCCTAACCAAACGGTCAAGATTAACATCATCAGCAACAAGACATATGAACATGATAAACCTCCTGAGAAAGGCACTTTACTTTTGTGGTATTGTCATCTGACTTGCATACCCTCAAACTAGTCCTGATAAAAGCATCAGACAAACCCAAATAGAAGAACATTCTACAAAATACCTGACCAGGACTCTTCCAAAGTGTCAAGGTCATGAAAGATAAGGAAGACACGATAACTCAACGCAACGTGGTGTCCTGCAGTAGATACTGGAACAGGAAAAGGATATTAATACAAAATCAACAAACTCCAAATAAAATCTGTAGGTTGGCTAGTAGAATTGTTGCCAATGTTAACTTCCTAGTTTTGATCATTGTATTATGGTTACACATGATGATAACCTTAGAGAAAGCTGGGTAAAGGATATTACAGGAGCTCTGTACTATTTTTGCAACTTTTCTGTAAGTATAAAATTATTTCAAACTAAAGAGTTTTTTTAATAACATGAATCTTATAATCTTATTTTTGTATAAGAGAATTATTATAATCTGGTGAATATTTGCATGCCTTCCTACACCTTTCCCCTGATTTTACTTTGGGGATCCTTGTGGGTCAATGAAGCTGACTTACTCATGTCTTCATCAGCTTAGGCCAATCAGCACACATTCCTTCCTCCCCAACTCTGAGATTGATTCAGGGATGGGTGTGTGAACCAGTGTGAGGCAATGAGACTTGAGGAGGCATTTGCTGCTGGCTCCTCAGATGAAAGGCTCCTTCCTTGCAGAAGAAACTCTCTCTCCTAGTAGAACTGAATGAGGACACCATCATGCTATGACAAGGGGAGACAGCCTCAAGCTGAAGTCCAATAAAATGGAAGACGGATGAAGAGACAAAGACACTGATCCATCATGAGCTACTGGATCAAGCCTCACCTGAAACTTGATTCACCACTGGACTTCTTAATTATGTGAGCCAATAAGTCCCTTTATTATTTAAGCCAATGGAGTTGCAGCATTCTCATCCCTGAGACTGAAAGAGTCCTGACTAACTCAGGTCTGGTTAGATCCATGGAAGCAAAGGCTGTCATCATGATTAAGAGTCTCATCATATCTCAGCTCTGTTTCCCTATGTGTTGGCTTCACCCTTAGGCAGGCTCTGCTTTCATGGTGGCAAGATGACTTCTGGGAGCCTAAATTCAGCTTAGCAACCCCTTGGTAAGGAGATCAACTCTATTAAATCAGTGAGGTGTTTTCTGTAATGATGCCATATAACAAACAACCCTGAAAATCTCAGTTGCTTGCAGTCACAATCATTCATTTCAGCTTCATGGGTTGATAGGTTAGCAGGGGTTTGGCTAATACCAGCTACGTTAGGCTGGGTCCAGTGATGAGGCTGGGGTCAGTCTGCTCCAAGTGTCTTCATCCTGGACTCCAGATGAAGGGTCCACGGCTCTCTGGGCAGGCCTGTCTCATGGTGGAGGTGAGGAACTTGAGAGGGGCAAGTGGAAACCCTACAAGGTCTAGCTCAGAACTGGCACATCCTCACTTCTACTCACCAAAGCAAGTCACCTGGCCAACCCCACCACTGACAGGGTGGGAAAGAATACTCACCCATGTGGCAGGGGTAAAGAGAGAAAGAAGAATTGCCAGCAAACAATTCGATGAAACACATCTTCCTCAATCGTGCCTTCAAAATCTTGGAACTAACTCATCAGCATGAGGGGGCAAGAAGAAAGTTGGGGACCTAGGAAACCCACCCAAACCTCATAGACTGTGGGAGATGAAGTGATTCCCAAAGAAAAACCAAGCTGCAGTTACCACAATAAGGGACAATAATCCTGGGGAGGCAAAAAGAAAACATAATTGCCTGAATCGGCACGTCTCAAATAGCAACAAGCATATGAATCTTATTAAAATGCAGATTTTAGGTCCAGTGTGGGACCTAAGACTCTGCATTTCTCCAGGGTCCTAGTAATGCCAGTTAGGGCCAGTAGCAACGATCCAGGATGAAACTGGAGCCAGTCTCTCAATCTTCCTGTGCCACATTTCATTTCTAAAATAAAGACGATTCAACCTGCCACGCAGACTGTTCTTGGCAAAGATCATGCCCTCGGAGGGGGAGGTGGTGTGGTATTGGGCTGTATCACTCACTCCCCCACCTGCCCTCCCACCCCATGGCGTCCTCGGGCCCCCAAGAAAGGGCTCACCCCCCGGGTCGGCTGAGCGACAGGAAGCAAACATCACAACACGAGCAGCTTCCCATTAAATGGCTTAAACTGCTCCCTGCCATAATGTTGGTGTAATCCATAAGATTCAATTATGGTTATCAGGCAATTAGGCACACCACAGCGAGGTTATTGCATAATTAATGACCAGGCCCCATCCGGCAGCTTCTGAAACTGGAGCAGGTAACACAACTCACCCACCCCCTCCTCTGGGAGAGGAGCTGGGATGCAAGAGCAGGGCTGCCCTTCTCTCAGGCACTGAGAAAAAAATGGAGAAAGCCCCCGGGGAGAATGTTCTTAGGAAACAAGCCCTGGAGGGGTGGTGAGGGACTGGACGCCCCCAACCTGAGGCAGTGACTTCCAGGGACCCCTCACACCTCTCACTGTGCTTGAACGCTCAGCCGTTAGCCTCCTGGGGCAGGGTTCAAATTCTGCCTTTGCTGGTGGTTGCACAGACAGCATTAGGTACTCACCTAATGTTTCTGAACACTCAATTTCCTCATCTGTTAAATAGGGAATTGGCAATAACGACCTCCTAGGGCTGTTGCGAAAACTGGATGAGAGAGTTTTCATATTGCAAGGCATGGCTCCTGCAGGGCTATTTTTATTCATCTCTACCTAAGTCTCAATGTCCTCATCTATAAAATGGGGGCAATAAATCCTACCTTGCTTGCCTCAGCTCTAAGGACGGAGAGTTTGGGACAGTAATTAACCAGGTGCCTTAACCACATGCCTGGCTTTCTGCTCAGCTCTCCCTTGGCACCATTTTGCCCAGCCCCCAGGTCTCTGCTCCCAAAAGTCTAACCCAGACAGGGCAGTGGGTGGTCAACTCCCCTCCCCCCACAAAAGGGTGCAAATCTAACGGCTTGGGTGGTTAGAAAAGAGCAGAATCACTTCTCAAGCTGTGATCTGTGATATTCAAATGGGCCTCAAACGACTCAAGAGAGCAAAAATAGTCAAAGAAAGTTGTTGCAATAGTGCAAGTGAGAAGTGAGCGAGGAGAGTGAGAGCCGAGCAGGAGGAAGACGCAGTGGTTGTGCAGACAGAGGCAGAGGAGGAGGAAGCTGGCTCCAAGATGAGCAGTCAGGCTTTTGTGAAACATACTGGGGGCTTCTCACATCACCCTTATAATGTGCCAGTTGTCAAAACACACACCCATACAGACACATGTATGCACACACAGACAAACAAGCACACACAAACACAGAGATGCATGGGCAGACGCACATTTGCAAAGGCATGTGCATGCATGTGCTCACAAACAAGCACACACAGATGCAGACATGTACAGAGATGTACACACACACGGACACACACATAGATCATGCCTGCATGCACCCACGAACAAGCAATATACAGACACAGACATGCAAGAGACCAGTGCACACACAGACACACACACAGACCAACATGCGCTCACACGGATGCATGCACAAGCACACACAAATAAAGCACGCACCAACACCTGCACGCTCACTCAATGATAACCCTGGAATCCACCAGACTTTCCCAAATTGGCACTGACAGCTTTCCCACGATCCTCTTCAGCTGAGAGTGTAATTCCAAAACTAACCACCAGAGGGATTGTCAGAGCTAGAATTCAGGAGTCCCTGGCGAGCTGAGACTTAAAATGGGGAGTTTAGAGGTGATCAGGAGACCCTCCCTTTCATTTTGTAACTGAGAAGGCCGAAGCTCAGAGAGGGGTGGGGACCTGCTCGTGGGCTCACAGTCTTTGCCCGCTTCCTGCTTGGGGCCGGAACGGTGGGGGGCGAGGGGGAGGGGTGGTGGCCGTCATTGTCACTGTCCTTTTTGGAGAAGGGGCAGGAGGAGGCTGGGGGTGTGGAAGTTAAGCTCTCCTCAGGCCTTCTGGCTCTGAGACTCTAAATTGTTTGACTTCTCATTTCTCAGTTTTCCCAAGAAAAGCTTTCCCTGACCTATAAGCTGCCCCAGTCCCTTCTGGAGGCCCCTAAACAGACCCCTTCCTATATCCACATGCACCCATGTCTTCTGGTTTCTGGCCCTTTCTCCCCAGGGAGGCGTCCCCTGAACCCCTCTTCATTCAGTGGCGCCCAGCTCCGTCTCTTTTATTTTCATCAATACTCCTCACATTTGAAATTACCTCATATACAAATTTGTTTATATGTCTCTTTTGTCTTCTTCAGGAGAATGTAAACCTGGGGTGCCCCGTTCACGCCCTTGTATCACGAGCGCCGAGAAGGGCGGTGGCACGCGGTGGGCTTCGGTCACCGGGAAAGAAGCCGTCCTTCCCTGCTCCCGCTCAGCGGCGTGTCGCTGCTGCCCTCTGGTGGCGCCGGGTCCCCATCGCAGCCGCCTTTCTCCCCATCATCGGTGGGCCTCTTTTACCTCCCACCCACGGGTCACCAGCACCCAGGGCTCATCCTTGGGGGACTCCGGGGCTGGGGACTTGTTTCCCAGGGGTCGTTCCGCATGGATTCAGATAAGGGAGGGGCCCTCTCCCACAACTAGTATTTGAAAAGCCAGCCTCACAATTAACAAAGATGAATCTAGTGTTTGCTCTGTGCTCCTTCCTGAACAGGACTTCTTTAGGGTAGAAATATGGAGGTACCTGTTCTTACAGTCTAGTAGAGAGAGCGAGGTCAGCCAGTCCAACTGTCCCATTATACAAATGAGGTCACCAAGGCCCAACCCAAGACAGAATGGTAGAGTTGCCTTGCGTGAGATAATCCTGGAGCAGCCCCTCACCTACCCACCCCCACCCACCCCGTAGGACAGTCGCATTTTATGCAAAGCATGTGTTCCTGAAGACCTTGCATAATTCAAAACGTGCATAATTCCAGACTAATTTTGCCAGAGTAATGAATGCAAAGTAGAAAGGATGTGTTGCATAAATCTATCCCCATTGTGGCATATTTTTGCTTTAACGCTGCTCTTTATTTTCCTGACATTATCACTAATATTTCACAGCGAGTTCTCTGCTAAAATTAACAGCACAGCATTTCCTGCCGGTGGTTTGGCCTTCTTCATCACGTTTCATCACACCTCACTTCGTTTCCAATCTTATTGATTTTCAGGTGCGTTTTTCACTTAAAGAACAGTTGGATGACATCGTTATAGGATACAGATAAAAGATTTAAAGTTATACTAACTATGAATGTTGAGAAACTGCCCAATGGTCACCAGAATCACCCGCAGAAATAAAAAATCGGGATGCATGTAAACAACTGTGCATGCTTACAGAAGGCAGGCGTTTCTGTTTAATAACATTAAACAGACATTGCATGTGGCAGGTTTACAATTCCCAGTTAACAACTCACTTAGCTCCTCCAACTCTGGAAAATTGTGCCATTCTTGGCAATGTCTTTAATGGAGAGGGTTTGCGTTATTTCCAACTCAGTGCATGAGCATATAATAGGATTTTTATGCTGAACCTTTTCAAAACTACATGGTCTCAATTCTCACAAACCTTTCCCTCACCCTGTATGATCTCCCTTGCCATGTCCTTAACTCAGGGGTGGCAGAAACGTGCGAACACACCCAGCAATCGCACACACGTGGACTTCAGAAATTCCAGCCGCCCACTTCTTACCTGTGGAGGGGTCCTTTTGGGGGCAGAGGTCCCCCTGCCCAGTCTGCCTGGCCCCGCCCCCCCCCCCCCAAAGTCAACTCCTCTTATAGTCTGGGGAAGAGATACTCCTGGGAGAATTCTCCCCATCTTCTCCCACCCCATCAGCATCTCCTTCAGATCATCTGACATTCTGTTCCAGCTACCACTCTTCCACACACCTCACTGTGGAGCCCCAAGGGGCTTTAGATCCCTGTTGGGGGAAGGCTAGAAGCAGGGGAAGGGAAGAGGAATAGAAAGTGTGGGAAGGAATCACTCAGGCTGGGGACCTGCAGCAGATTCCAGCCCTGTCTTTGCCCAAGCCTCTGGGCCTCCTCTGTGAACATGGACATGGACCTCAAGCTAGCTCTTCCCCACCCCAGTGTGTTCTCCCCACTAGCCTGTGAGCAAGATCCATTACTTACGTTTGTTGAGTGACTACACGAGTGATTTCAGAACTTGGGGACACCAAGTTCCAAAGCTCTCTCAAAGTTAAGCCTCAGAGCTTCCACAATCCTGCAACTGCCCTTCCTTTTCCTTTATCAGCCCAGTAACAAAATCAACTCCTAAACCACCAGCCAACCAGCCAGGCACAGCCTCAGCATGGCCCTAGATGAAATGATCAAAAAGGCTGACACTATGTCTAGACACTGTATTTCTTCAATATTATTAGTAATTATTATACATTATGGAGATAATAATAATAACAGCAAAAAATTATTAAGCATCTCATTTAATCCTCACGATAATACATAAAATAGGTTCTACAATTAGTCTCTACTTTTCAGGTCAGGAAATAAGACTTAGAGAGGTTAAAGTTGCCCAGGGTCACAGAGCAAGCTAGTGACAGAATTTGGGGAGTTTACGAAGTCATTTTTTATGCCATTGTGTCTCGATATCATTACATTTTTATAGTTCACTTTCAGATTTTTGGAATGTTTTTTTAATTAGTATCTTAATCTATTTTCAGCCCATTATGCCTGCTCTGTTTGTTTGGCAATGTTTCCATAAGCTGTCAATTTCGTCTTTCTCTCTAAAAGAGTAGAAATATTCCATGGGATTTGTGTTAAAGTGGACATGGATGACTGAAAATGAATTTTAAAATGAAACTACCTAGAAAGCAGGCAAAATTGCCTTCAAAATGCATAAGAAAATTGCAAGATCTCCCCAGGGTGCAAAGACCTATGAAGACATGAACTAATGGCTATAAACATTCATTTCCAACCAAATTCCTTTCAGTTGATTCACTTGGAACTTGAAAACAACTTTAAAATTTGTGATCATTTTGCCAAATGCATAATTGCTGGAAAATTATTTAGAAACTAAAAGCCCCAAATCTGGAGGTGGGATTAGAGGGTAGAGGAAAATCAATAAAAGCTGACATTGACATTAAGATACTGAAAATTTCAATCACCCCAGAAAGTTCCTTTCTGTCTCTCTGTAATCAGTTCACCCCACACCCAGTCAACCACTGCTCTATTGTCTATGACCAGAGCTTATGTTTACCTGTTCTGGAATTTCATATAAGTGGAGTCATACAGCATATACCCTTCCGTGTCTGTCTGCTTTCACTCAGTAAAATGTTTTTGAGATCCATACATGTTGTTGCTTGAACCAATCAATTTTTCTTTTTTTTTTTTTTTCGCTGTGTATGAAAATAACACACTTTGATTATTCATTCTGCTCTTGACAAACATTTGGATTGTTTCTAATTTTTTGCTATTATGAATAAAGCTACTATGAACATTTCATGTATGCTTTCGTGTGAACATAACTTTTTCATTTCTCTCGGGTAAATGCCTAGGAGTGAGATTGCTGGGTCATATTGGGAAGGGTATGCTTAAATACAGGAGAAACTGTCAAACTGTTTTCCTAGGTGACTCTACCATTTTGCCTCCCCCAGCAGTGTATGAAATTTCAGTTTTTCCCCATTTTTGCAAATGTTTTGTGGTGTCAGCTTTAAATTTTTATCCATTCTAGGAAGTAAGGAGTTGTATATCATGGTTCAATCAAAATGTTTTTTATCAAGCAGTCCACTTGCTTCTCAATATCAAATATGTGCACCCACGTGTATTTGCATGTATGCACACAAATGCATAAAACACACACACACACGTGCCACTCCTGCCACTTCCTATATGGTGAAGAATGAGGATATAAGGGTTTGGATTTGGCTCCTGGTCAGACACTGACTGACCCTGAGCAGGTCACTTACCCTTTTGTTATGTGTTGAATTGTGTCCCCCAAAAAGATATGTGAAGTCCTAACCCCCAGTACTTCAGAAGGTGACTTTATTTGGAAATAAATTGTTGCAAATATAATTAGTCAAGTTGACATGAGGTCATCCTAGAGTAGGACAGGACGTTTGTCCAATAAGACTGGTGCCCTTGCAAGAAGAAGCAGCCCAGGAATGTCTGGGGCCACCAGAAGCTGGAGGAGGCAGGAAGGACTCCTCCTCTAGAGCCTTCAGTAAGGGCATGACCCTGCCAACACCTTGATATTGGACCTCT
Organism: Choloepus didactylus; assembly: GCF_015220235.1. Taxonomy (NCBI): domain Eukaryota; kingdom Metazoa; phylum Chordata; class Mammalia; order Pilosa; family Megalonychidae; genus Choloepus; species Choloepus didactylus. The sequence continues at coordinate 33,810,707 of NC_051312.1, read as the reverse complement.
GGCATCCAGAACTGTGAGAGAATACATTTTTGTTGTTTTAAGTCACCTAGTTTGTGATAATCTGCTATGGCAACCTTAGGAAACTAACATACCCGTTTTCCAACAAACCAGTTTGCCAACAATCAAACGTGGACAGTAATCCTCTGCAGCCATATCTCTCCTTCCAGATGGCGGTCTAAACCCTTTGCATCCTCATTCTCATCCTGCATTTTGTGGCCACTTTGGGAAATCCTGGAGGACTCCCTGAAGGAGAGTCTCAGGAAGGAGTCTCTGAACCTCTGGTGCATGGAACAACAACAAAACATGGGCCTGCAGTACTGTCAGCGAGAATGTCAGGCTGAAGACAGTGCAGGTCCTCCTGGCACTTTCCCCACCCTCTGCTGCCTCTCCTTCATCCTTCTCATTTTCCAGCTCTGCACCACATGGTAAGGAGGGCTCCTCCACGCCACCAGCATCTGCCAGCTTTGCACCAGCATGGCAGTGTTCACAGGTGCCCAGGTCTACACCGTCCACACCGAGGAGATCCTGGTGAAGCAGCCACAGGGGGCAGCTTAGACTACTGCTTTGCCCTGGCCTGGGTGGCCCTTCCCCTTGCCCTGGCCAGCAGCAGCATTTGCATCCACCCTGTGAAGCGAGAGCGAGCTCCCTCCATCACCTGCCAAGCCACCCGCTCCTGGTGCTACCACCCAAAGTGGGTTCATTGCCCAATGCGCACAGAAGGCAATGCCGTGACACTAGGATTTTGAGAAAAGAAAGAGTTTATTGCCAGCAGTTCAGCAAGGAGACAGGAGGTAAACCTCAGAGTTTTGGATAGTTTTATACCGTTTGGGGAAGGTGGGCTTAAGCGAGTGGCTATGGACAGGGTGAGGTGACATGGGTTAAGAGGTAGTCTACCTCCCCCCTACGTGGGATCAGACACCCAGGGAAGTGAATCTCCCTGGCAACGTGGAATATGACTCCCGGGGAGGAATGTAGACCCGGCATCGTGGGATGGAGAACATCTTCTTGACCAAAAGGGGGATGTGAAAGGAAATGAAATAAGCTCCAGTGGCAGAGAGATTCCAAAACGAGCCGAGAGATCACTCTGGTGGGCACTCTTATGCACACTTTAGACAACCTTTTTTAGGTTCTAAAGAATTGGGGTAGCTGGTGGTGGATACCTGAAACTATTAAACTACAACCCAGAACCCATGAATCTCGAAGACAGTTGTATAAAAATGTAGCTTATGAGGGGTGACAGTGGGATTGGGAATGCCATAAGGACCAAACTCCACTTTGTCTAGTTTATGGATGGATGTGTAGAAAAGTAGGGGAAGCAAACAAACAGACAAAGGTACCCAGTGTTCTTTTTTACTTCAATTGCTCTTTTTCACTCTAATTATTATTCTTGTTATTTTTGTGTGTGTGCTAATGAAGGTGTCAGGGATTGATTTAGGTGATGAATGTACAACTATGTAATGGTACTGTAAACAATCGAAAGTACAATTTGTTTTGTATGACTGCGTGGTATGTGAATATATCTCAATAAAATGATGATTAAAAAAAAAAAAAAAAAAGAGGTAGCCTAAAGGGGAACACGTGCAGTCCAAAACCATGCGACTCCGTGCATTGCATATTCAAACATGGTGGCTTGGCATGATTGGTGGGCGTGATTTTTACTATTATGATTAGGCAAAGGTGACTTTAGGTCAGAGCTTCTCCTAACTATGCACACTCTAATGGCTAGAACTGGCCAGAACTGGCTTTAGCAGGTGCTGCAAAGAGAGAGAGAAACAGTAACTTTTCTTGCATTGAAGCAAGCTCCTTCTGAATAAACATGAGGAGGTGGGCGCTTAAACAAAGGAAATGGAAACTTCTGCAAACCAGTAAGGGAGGGGCCATTTCAGTGGAAAGTGGGCTAGTAGGTGGTGGTTTCACTGGTCCTCCAACTCCCCCACCCACCCTCCAGAAAATAAAACCATTCAACCATGGAAAAAAAAAGTTATTAGAACTAATAAATGAGTTAAACAAGGTTGCAGAATACACAAAATCAATTGTATTTCCATACATAGAGATATAAACAAAGGCTTGTACTTAGATGTGCCAGTTTGAATGTATTGTGTCCCCCAAAACGCCATTACCTTTTGATTGCATCTGTGTGAGCAGATGTATCAGTGTTGATTAGATTGTAATTCTTTGAGTGTTTCCATGGAGCTGCGACCCACCCAACTGTAGGTGATAACTCTGGATAATTTCCATGGAGGTGTGGCCCCACCCACTTAGCGTGGGCCTTGATTAATTTACTGGAGCACTATATAAGCTCAGACAGAAGGAGAGAGCTTGCTACAGCCAAGAGGGATACTTTGAAGAATGCACAGGAGCTGAGAGAGGAGCTGCAACTTAGACATTTTGAAGACGGCCATTGAAAGCGGACATCAGCCACATGCCCTCCCAGCTAACAGAGGTTTTCCAGATGCCACTGGCCATCTTCCAGTGAAGGTACCCAATTGTTGATGACTTACCTTGGACATTTTATGGCCTTAAGACTGTAACTTTGTATCCAAACAAACCCCCTTTATAAAAGCCAATCCATTTCTGGTATTTTGCGTAAGGCAGCATTAGCAAACCGGAACATAGATATATAAAAGTGTCACTCACTAAGTTTTATTTTTCAGAAACTTAAATCCACCAGTGTGTTCCTATGCCAGACAAGTCCTAAAACCCAGAGGCAACAGCCTCTTTAAGAACATCAACAAGATGCATACCTCTTCCCCATAATGTCAACACCCCTTTTAGATATGAACAAGTTAGGGTGGTCACTACCTAGACACCCCGAAGATCGAGAAAGTGATTAAATAAGAGGAAGGGGTAGCAACAGACAAAATAGGATTTAACAAAGGATTGCGATTTTGAATCTTTAAATAACTTTTTAGATGCTAGGGTATTAGAATAGCTAGAAGGAAAGAATTGGAATGGTGGAACTGCAACCCAAAACATTCTTTGATATTTATTCTAGGCTATTTGTTAAATTGTACTTTGAAAGTTATCACCTTTTTATATATATCCTATATTTCACAATAAGGAAATGACTGAAACTGTGGAACTGTAACCTATAAAATTATTTGCAATTACCTATTAAACTACTTGTTAAATCATACTTTGAAAGGTATCACCTTTCTGTATATATGTTATATATCAACATAAGGAAATAACTGAAATTGTAGAACTGTAACCCATAATGTTCTTTCAAATTTGCTCTCTACTACTTGTAAAATCATACTTTGAAAGTTGTCACTGTTCTGTATATATGTTAAATTTCACAATAAAAAGTGTATTAAAAAAAGAAATGGTGCTGGAACATTTCAAAATACCTATATTTAAAAAAAAATACCTTGAAACTTACCTTTCACCATATGCAAAACTAACTCAAAATGGATCATAGATCTAAATGGAAAATCTAAAACTTTAAAACTTCTAGAAGAAAACACAGGAGAATATATTTGTGATATTGAGTTAGGCAAAGATTTTTTAAAATAGGATACAAAGGCACAAATTAAAAAAGGAAAATTTGATACATTGGACCATCAAACTTAAAGACATCTGCACTTCTGGAAATAACCATTAAGAAAATGAAAACGCAAACTAAGACTGAGAGAAAATATTTGTTATACACATATCTGATAAAGGGCTTGTATCTAGGTATATAAAGAATTCTCATAACAATAATAAACAACCCAATTAAAAAATGGCCAAAAGACTGGAACAGACACTTCACCAAGGAAAAAATATGAATGGAACCTAACCGCATGAAAAGATAACATTACTAACCGTTAGGGGAATGCAAATTAAAACCACAATGAGATAACATTACACATTTATTAGAATGGCTAACATATTTAAAATGACAGTGCCAAGTACTGACAAAAGTGCAGAACCAGAACTCTTGTGCATTGCTGGTGGGGATGTAAAATGGTACAGCCATTCTGGAAAACTGTTTGGTAGTTTCTTATAAAGTTAAAATACACTTCCCCTAAGACTCAACAATCCCACACCTAGGTATTTACCCAAGAGAAATGAAAGCATGTTCAACAAAGAACTATACACAAATGTTTACAGCAGCTTTATTCACAGGCACCCCAAACTGGAAACAACCCGAAAGTCCATCAGCTGGTGAATGGATAAACAAATTGCGGTACATAATGAAAGGAATAAACTACGGATACACTTCACAATGCGGATGAATTTCAAAAGCATTATGCTAAATGAAAGAAATCAGACACAAAAGATAATATACTATATGATTCCATTCTGGAAAAGGCAAAACTATAGGGACAGAAATCAGTTCGCTGATGGCCAGAAGGAACTCTGGGTTGGTTTAACAACAGGAATTTATTGGCTCATGGTTTTGAGGCTAGGAGAAGTCCAAAGTCAAGGCATCAGCAAGGTGAGGCTTTCTCCCCGAAACTGTGATGTTCTAGGGCTGGCTGCCAGCGATCCTTGGTCCGTGGCTTTTCTGCCACATGGCATGCACATGGCAGCGTCTTCTCCTTTCTCTCCTGGGTTCCACTGACTTCCAGCTTCTGGCTGTTCTCTGGCTTTCTATCTCTGAGGCCTTCTCTGCATGGCCTCTAATAATAGGATTAAGATCCATCCTGATATATTTGGGCCACACCTTAACTGAAGTAACCTCACTAAAAGGTTCTATTTATAATAGATTCAAACCCACAAGAATAGATTAAGATTAAGAACAGGTTTTTCTCAGGTACATAGCTCCAAGCCACCACAGGATGTTAGAACAGTTGTGTGTCTTGATTGTGGTGGTGGTTACACAAGTGTATACATTTGCCAAAACTCATGGAACTGTACACCTAAAAAGGGTAAATTTTAGTGTATGCAATGCATACCTCAATAAACCTAACTTGAAATGAATTTGACATTATATCCAGGAATGCTACTTTCTCAGTACAATCAGCAGTTACATAGCTTTCCCATTCCTATATTGTGTGTTTGCAATACAAAGTAAACACTCATTTTCAACTGAGATTAGTGGAAGCACAAGACATTTAAGGGATACTTCTTTTTTTTCAGCCACCTTCCTTTTCCCTTCATACTTTTTATATTCTCTATCATATCTGAATGGAAGCTAATTTATCATTTTGTTGTACTGATATGAGAACTTTTTTCCTTGTGAAATTCTGAGGTGGCAGACATTTGCTTTTAATATATTCCACAAAATATGAGTAATTCCCAAATAGACATTTTCCTGAAAGACTAACAGTCTAAATGAAATTAAATAACTACAAATTAGATACAGTTCTCAAACGTTATCTTATTTAATGTTAAAAATACTATTCTGAAAAATGAGTCTAAAAGATTGGAATTATAAAAGGTAATTGAATCTCTATTACTCTGCCTTGTCTTCTTATTTAAATTTGTATAAACATTTGTTGGTTCCAAACGAATAAAACATTCTTCCTAAAGTTATTTAGCTAATACACTCTCTCTTAATATTCATTTGAACTATCAGTCTATTTCCCTATTTATTTAAATATTTTAAACTTCTTAACAATTACTTTTGCACATAAAATTAACAGCTTTCCCAATTATCATTAATTACTCTACCATTTTACCCTTGAATAATAGATATTTTTGTGTTCATTGACTGATTGAAATAATTTCAATACATAAAGCACAAAAAGAATTTTTCAGTTTGAGTTACTTCTAAAATGCTTGCCTATGTTTAACAATGAACATTCAGATATTAATAATAAATACCAATGACTTACCTGATGTAAGTATGTTGATTAATATGATGACCCTTTCCTGAGCACAGAATCACTGATCTTGCACAATTCCAGGAATGTCATAAATGACACCAAAATAGACACTCAACCATTTGGCCTTCCAAAAATCAAAGCCCAAGTTAAATAGAAGAGTTTGGCTGAGTTGGGAGGCTGAACCCAAACTTCAGTGCATACTGACTTAGGATGGTCTTCATCTAGATTGGTGTGCCTTTTATAGGGAGTGGGCAGGGAAGACACCTTCCTAACAGGCCACAAACAGCTCCACAGCCCTGGTATTCATTCACAGAGTCCACAAAACTTTATTGTCCCTACTATGTGCCAAGCTCTGTGCTAGGCACCAAGGATCCAGTGGTGAACAAGACAGAGTCTGGGTGGAGAGAGAGAAGTAGCCAGTTCCTACATGGCAGTGTGGGGGCTAGATCTGATTGCATTAATGGCCCCAATTATTGATCTACCTGTATCCACCTCTTTTGCCCTGTAGTCCCCTCCCATTCTGACTCTGTACTAGCCCTGTGATTTGCTTTGGCCAATAGAATAATATGGAAGAAGTGATACTGTGACAATTCTGAGCCAAGGTCTCAAGAGGCCTTGCCACTTTTGCTCTCTCTCAGACCGCTGACCACCAGGAGAACAAGCCCAGGGTAGCCTGTTGGAGGATAGGAGAGTCCAGTTATCCCAGCCGAGGCCATCCCAGACTAACCTATACTCAGTAAACCACCAAACATATGAGAAAGCCAAGCCAGAACCAGACAAACTGCCCAAATGACCCAGAGACTCATGAGCTAACTTTTGAAGAGATTTGCTACCCAACAACAGCTAACTGATAGATGAAGAATGTGGTCAGTGCTAAGAGGGTACCCTGAAACTGTTGAAAAAAATAGACACACAATGAATACTAAAAATAGGTAACCATGTGCTAGGCACTCTGCTAGTCAGCGATCATCACCATTCCCTTTTTATTAATAAGGCTGTTATGTCCCCGAGAGGTAAGTAACTTGCCCTGGCCACACAGCTTGGAAAGTGGTGGACCAGGACTCAAATCTAGGCCTGCCCAACACTAGAGAGTAAGGTTTCCAATGCTATGCTGCACCACAAGAGAGAGGGAAGAGCAAAAAGGTAACAAGAGGATCCCTATAATGGCTCCTGTGGCTCCAGTTTGGAATTGTTTGAATCAGTTCATTTATGTATTCATTCATTCATTTGTACAATCTGTATGTTAAATTTGAGTTCTTTACATCCATTTTAGACTATTCCAAACCCACTAAAGGGCAAAAGGGCCCACATCACGCCAGTGTAAGGGGTCCCATAAGTCATCTGAAATGAACAGTGAACCCATTACAGAGCGGCTGAAGAGGTTCCTGCCAGCAGGGAATGGGATGGGGAGTAAGGGGAATAGGTAGAAAGAGCATTCGGAAGACTGCTATTAAATTAAGCCAATTTCAAAGTCCAGGTATCACTCCAGCCTCCTCTGCAACCACCATGTCCCTCCTCCCTCATTTACAGCAAAGACCCAGGGAAAGATGCCAACCTTGACCTGCATCTGCCCAGCAGTCCTCAAACACACCAGTGTTGACATATCCTGGTCTACTTCCTGCTGCCCTGCCCTTTTCCTTTCTCCCTCCCTGCACCTGGGGAGAAGGTGAGGCTGCAGTACCTGGACCCACTTCCTGCAGCTGGCCGCTTCTCGCCCTGACCCCTCTCCTTGGACAGAGGAAAATACCCATGGTAGCCTCTAGGGTTCTCTGACTGAAAGCAACAGCTACAGATTACAGCCGATTTGTGCAAAAAAGGAAGTTACTGAAAGAGTCAAGGAGAGCTCACAGAACTGAGGAAAATGCTGAAGAACAAGGCTGGGAAGAAACAGCAAGCAGGGCAGCTGGGGTGGGGTGGTTCTGGATGGCAGGAAATGGTGCATGGGGTTTCTGGACATTGCTGCCTCTGCAAATCAGCTCTAACCATTTTTAGTTGTTGTCATTTCTGCTCCAGATTCATTTCAGAGAGAGAACAAGTAAGCAACTGGCTCACTGGCCCGGCCCAGGTGCCCACCCCCTTGGTTAGAGGAGATCAGGCACCTGGATTGATAGCCCCCCAAAAACCGCAGCAGTTGGGGAGGAAGCATTCCCTAAGAGGAAATGGGGTGCTCCTACCCAAAAAGGGAAGAGATGCCTCCTGTGCAGATTACACCACCCCAGGCTGGGGGCTGCAAGTGTGCATGATAGGGAGACCCAATCTAGTTGGAGGGTCTTCCTAAGGACGGGTGTCTACACTGAGCCCTGAAAGACGAGAAATTAGCTGGATTGAGGGCTGAGTGTGGGAAAGCCCTGGACAAAGTGGGAACGGCATGAGCAAGGCCCTGGGGAGGGCTCAGTGCCACCTCCCAGGCCACCCCCGCCCCACCTGAAGCAGGCCCCTCACAGTGGACACCCTTAGTTTGCAAGCCCAGCATCCATTCCCGTTCTTCTTGCAACACCTCCCAAATTTCATTTGAGGGGCCACCCCTTCCTCACTCCCAGTTCACGCTATCGGGGCCCAGGGGTGGACCTTGTGATGCAAGGCTTAAGCCAGAGCACTGGTTTTATTCTCCTGGCCACAGCACTTGGTCAAGGGTGGCCTTAGGACCTGAGCCGGACCCATCTGAGTGAACCTTGAGAAATAATGCTTTTTCCCACCACACTTGAACCCAGAGAAGAGCCCAGACCAGGATGTTCGATGGCATTATTTGAGCTTCTGGGTCAAGCTGCACCTAAAGCCAGCACTCCCCCTGCACTTTTCAGTCACATGAGCCAATAAACTTCATTTTGCTTAAACAGTTGGGTTGAGGTTTTTCAGTCGCTTACAACCCCACTTATATACTTCTCTGCAATATTTCTTCCACCACCATCTCCAAGGCACTCTTGATGGCAGGAAGGCCCTCCTCTACCTCTCTCTGAGATGAGAACCAGAGTCTTCTACCTTGGAGGCCATCAAGCCCAGCTCCCCTCCCATTTTACCAATGGGAAAACTGAGGCTCAGAAAGCTGGGGAGATTATACAAAGTCTCACAGCTTGCAGTTGTCAGTCTGGACAGTTTCCCACCATGCCTCAGTGCCTTTCCAGGAGGACCATACTATTGACTAAGCAAATGGGGAAGGGGCCTCTGGGGACCCCTCTGTGGCTGTCCACACTCCCACTTTCAGAGTTAAGCATTAAATCAGCTGCTGGAAACTTTTCTCCCCTCACTCCCAACCAAGAGAGAGAAAAGCCATGGCTGTCCTGGGACCTGCTGGGATTCATCAATCAACAGTTTTCGGTGTTGGTGGTGTGGTTTGCACAGTCTCCTAGGGCTGAAGTACAAATGAGCACAAACTGGGTGGCCTAAGACAACAGATATCTATCCTCTCACAATTCAGGAGACTGGCAGGCCAAAAAAAGATGTCGGCCTGGTTGTCTCCTCTGGAGACTCTGAGGGAGAATCCGCTCCATGTGTCTCTCCTAGCTGCCGGGGGGTCCCAGCAATCCTGGGTGTTCCTCGGCTCATACCTGCACCCCTCCAATCTCTCCCTCCGTCCTCACCTGGCCTTCTCCCCTTTGTGTCTCCAAATCTTCCTCTCCTTATAAAGACACCAGTCATCGGGTTTAGGGCCCACCTGAATCCAGTGTATGACCCCATCTCAACTAATGACATCTGCAAAGACCTTGTTTCCAAACAAAATCACTTTCTGAGGTTCCTGGTAGACATAAAGTTGAGGGTTGGAGGAGTATCCGCCCCAGTAGGCCTACTGTGTGCCACGCATCATGCTACGTGCCATGAGGTATACCAAAGAGGTATTAGAATGAGATGATGTGTCTAATAACAGCACAAGCATCGACTCACATTCATTCAACTCACAATTCCTGAGCACCTACTGTGTGCTGGGCACAGTGCGCCGAAAGTCCAGAGATGCCTATGGCACCAGCCCTGTGCTCATGGAGCTCACAGTCCAGGGAAGGAGTGTGGGGTCTGGCAAGGCTGCAAGCACTTAGGAGAGCTGAGTGCCAGTCCCGTCTCTCCCTTCCACAAACTGGGTGACCCTCTCCCCACAAACTCACTCTCCCTCTCTGGACCTGTTTTCTTCTCTGTAATGTGAGGGCTTTGGAGTGGATGATCTCTAGGGTACTTGGGACCTGATGTACTGGGATATTTTTTTTTAATGTATGTGAAAATGTTTTCTAACTGTAGAGTGCTATACACACAAGAAAAACTGTGTAACTTAATAGTTAAGTATAAATTGATCTGCCTAGGTTCAAAGCCTACCTCTGCCAATTGCAAGCCCTTCTTACCTCAGGCAAGTTAGTTTACCTCTCCAAACCTCAGTTTCCTCTTCCATAAAATGGGAGAATAAGAGCGCCCATCTTAGAAAGCAGCACAAGGATTAGAGGAGTTAATCCATGCAAAGTGCTCAGGCCACGGAATGACAAATAGTAAGTTCCCAATAACCATCAATATTATTATCTCTAGACATCTCTATCACCGGTGAGCTTACAGTTTAGGCAAGAGATAAAACTAATGGGTGAAAAGCTAGAGAAAAAGACCAAATAGTGGGTCAGCTAGAGGGCTCTCCAATGCCAGTGGAGGCCCCTGGGGTTAGTACAATGTGACTGTAGACACATATTTGTCCCCCCACAGCTGGGAAGAGGGCAGCAATGCCAGGACCCAGCAGGGCAAAGCCCCACGCCCCTGGGAACCCAAGACGCCAACTGGAAAACACAGGCTGAGAGTGAACTGAGTTCACTCAACAGGACAAACTTCAGCTCAGGAGTCAAACTAGCCTGGGTTCGAATCTAGCTCCCTCCCCTCCTCACTGGGTGGCCTTGGGCAAATGCCTTAACATCTATGGGTCTCAATGTCCTCATATGTAAAATGGGGATGATAACAACTGACTCAACCTCATAGGGTTGTTGTGGCATATTATATATAAAACATCTGGCATGAAACAGACCTCTAGCAAATGTCAGCTGTTGGTAAAACATCCTCCTCCAAAAGGGACTAACACTTGTTACTCCCTTCCCAGGGATTTGCTGGTAATCTGGGGGAAACATCATCCCCGCTAGGAAATTAATGTGTTATTTCTTTGGGGAACTCAGGTGCCTATTTTAGGAGATTTGGGGGATAACACTTTTCACTGCCCTGGAACTCAAAAAATCCAAAAGGGCCTGCATATCCCAAGGCAGGTGCTTAAAAGAAACTAAAGCAGGCAATAAAGGTGGTGTCTCTTGTAAATTTTATTTTAAAGAGGGGCCAGCTTTTTTGCGAATCCTCTGACATCTTTCCCACTCTTGCCTACAGAATCCCCACCACTACCTTGAGCCTTCTTTCTCATTAACAGGCCCTCACCCCTGGCCACGCACCTCATGCTTCGGAATTGGTCAGTTCTGGTTCTTGTGCGGCAAATTTCCTGCCTTTGGAATTCTCCATCATACCTTAGGCTCTTCAGCTTTGGTTCACTGCCTTGTATTTCTGCCCAGAATCAGCCACCATCCAATCCTGAGCCTTTCTGGAACCTTAGACACAAGCACGGGCAACCCGGAATCACCCAGCAGAACGCTGTTTCAGTTAGGTCTACATCTGGCTGCAAACAGCAGAACATCATACAGCCATGGATTGAACTGATAGGAGTATACTCATCTCCTAAAATAAGCGTAGGCAGCCCAGAGCAGGGATGGCAGCTCAGCCAAGCCACAAGGGACCCAGGCTTGCTCCATCTCTGTGCTCTGCCATCTTCTGCTTTCCTGCACATACATACCTTTTGTCTCAAGTTTGCAAGATGGTCATTGCCCTTCTAGGCTGCAGGTCTGCATTTTAGGCCGAACAAATTTAAAAGAAGAAGGAGAAGGAGAAGAAAAAGAAGTATCAAATGACTATAACTACTCAAGAACATAAAAGCTTTCCGAGAAGTCCTCAGTTTATGACTCATTGGCCAGAAGTAAATCCACGTGCCCACCCCAAGCTGCAAGGGAGCCTGGGAAGTAAGAGTTTCTAGGTGGGCACATAGAAACAAAATATGGCTGTTAGTAAGGAAAAGGGGAAAATTAATATAGGGTAAACCCAGGGTCAGCAAACTACATCTAGTAGACTAAATCCTACCTACTGCCTATGATGGTTTGAAGCTATTTGTATCCCAAAAAAGATCATGTTCTTAAAGCTAATCCATTCCTGTGGGTGTAGACCTATTGTGGGTGGGACCTTTTGATTGGGGGTTATTTCAGTTGAGGCATGCCCCATATGGGTCTTAACCCTCCTACTGGAGTCCTTTATAAGAGATGAAACAGAGAGAAAGCCAGGGAAGCTGAAGCAGTCAGAAGCTGAAAGCAACAAAGCCCGGGAGAGAAGGACCCGCAGACGCCAGCATGTGCCTCGCCATGTGACAGAAGAGTCTTAGATCGCCAGCAGCCGGTCTTCAGGGAAAAAGCATCACCTGTTGATGCCTTGAGTTGGACATTTTCACAGCTTCAGAACTGTCAACTTGTAAGTTAATAAATCCCCACTGTAAAAGCCAACCCATTATTGCTATATTGTACTTTGTCAGCCCTAGCAAACTGAAACGCCACCAGTTTTTTTGTAAATTAAGTTTTATTGAAACACAGCTACACCCATTTATTTACAACACTACAATAGCACTGTTCAATAGTTGCAACAGATACCGTATGGCCTGCAAAATCTAAAATATTTACCCTCTGGCCGTTTACAGAAAAAGTTTGCTAACTCCTGAGGTAGACAATTAGTAGTGTCTGCCACAAGTATCAGGAAAGGAAAGACACAACTTCTTTTCTGGAAAGAATTTATTATTTTCAAAACACCATCCAAGTCATCATGAGAAAAATAAGAATTTCTTTTTCCTCTGCTTTATACTTATTTTAGAATTTAATATTAATTTTTATTTTCAATTACATAAGGGTTGAATGAGGAGCCCTATAAACTTCTAAATCAGTCCTTATTTGGAGACAGTCCTACCAGGGTCTGACTTCCATTCATTCCAGAAATAGGGGATGAGCATCTACTATGGCAGGTATTGTGCTAGACTCTGGAAATTGATAGATGTGTGTGTGTGTGTGTGTGTGTGTGTGTGTGTGTGTGTGTGTGTGTGGAGAGAGAGAGAGAGAGACAAAGAGATAGTAAAACTGAGAGTGAGAAAGCAAGAAAAAGAGAGACAGACCAAGAAAGAGATCATGCTTTCTCAATTTTGCCTAGGGAGAATGCGTATGGGAGAAAGGGAGTACAGACTTCAGTGGACGACTGGGTAAAGGCCCAACTGCTGTAACAAGAGACCCCTGCAGCCTAAAGAACATGAGTTGATTTGTTGGATGGTGGTGATGGTGGCACAACACTGTGAGTGTAATTAACAGCACTGAATTATTTATGTGAATGTGATTAAAAGGGGAAATTTTAGGTCATATATAAATATTACTAGAATAAAAAAGATAAAACATAGGACTGTACCAACACAAATGATGCAAATGATGGACTACAGTTAATAGTACAATTATATAAATGTTCTTCCATGAATTATAACAAATGTACCACACTAATGCAAGGTGTTAATAATAGGGTGATATATGGGGAAAAATTATACCCTAATATAAATGATGGACTATAGTTAATAGTACAATTATATAATATTCTTTCATCAATTGTAACAAAGCTATCACTCTAATGCAAAGTGTTAATATGGGGGAAGTTTATATGGGAATGCTGTATTTTTTACACGATTTTTCTATAAACCCACAAATTCTCTAATTAAAAAAAATTTCTTCTAATAACCTAAGTCTGTTTCTTTCTCATCCAACAGTCCCAAGGCAGGTGGTCTGAATTGGCAGGGGCTGCTCCTCATGGCCCCGAAGACACTGTCATCATCTGTAGACACATTTGAGTTCCAGATTGTGGGACGAGAAGGAGAGAGCACAGAGGAGCGCCCAGATCTCGAAAGTAGCACCCATCACCTCCCTCCACCATCCACTAAGTCATGTGGTTCCTGGAGCCACGTGACTAGGCTGGATGCGTAGTCACTGGCTGAGCGATCACGTGACCAGTTACAATCCAATTCTTCTGGACAAATGGGAGAATGAATTTTGGTGGTTAGTGGTGTCCACCATAGAGAGTAGGTTGGCCAGTCCTTGTTGAACTCAGGGGTGAGCTAGTTGAAGACTGTCTGCTCCCAGGAGCGCCCAAGACTTGATCTATAGGGGCAGACCGACTGTCCCTCGCACCATCCGGGAGGAATCATCTTCCAGCATCACTAGTGGTTTCCAGCCAAGGCAAGAAAATGGGACCTAGCTCAGCCCTCCACCTGCCTCATTGGTTAACTTATGGTCCACCCCAACCAAAGGCACCTCTCAAACACACACAGTGGATTACTGGTGACGAGACCTAAAACTTCTCCCTTAATGGATGGTTTAAACAATTAACTCACCTTAAGGAAATTCAAAAACAAGAAGTTGGGGCAAAGGGCACAACCCCTGGGGCCTTATAAAGAACAGAAAGGATTAGAAGCTAGGACGCTTGCTGTACTGGGCTATTACAACCTTAATCCGAGGGAGTGACACCTATGGTGGAATTTCAGGTATAATGGAAGGGGAGAAACTAGAGGCAAGAATATACTTCAGTACCTGGCCAGTAGAGAGCCTAAACTGTCCCTTACCCATCCAGCACTGGTTGTCCCTAGATGCCCCTCAAATGAAGCACTTCTGGCCTATATCCTATAGACGTATATATCTCTTCTCTCGGGGCTCAAGGTGGCAGCACATTCACCAGATAAATTAATTCCTATTAATGTGCCAATGAGAAGGGCCCTTCTAGGAAACCAGGGTTTCTCAGAGACAAGTTCGCCCTGTTTGGCATTAAATTATTTGTGTTGGTGAAGACAGAAGTCTCAGGCCCAAGAGATTTGGGGGCAGGCAAACATTGCTCTTTATAAAATGAAACCCACACCTTTTGAAGTTTGGCCCTGTAAGACTTTCCAGGTAGGGATCAGGAGACCAGCTCAGTTCTTTAAGTCTCTCCTTTTGACCATGAAGGTGACAAAGTGACCAAATGGCATCTTCCACCTGGAGACCAGAAACTAGGAAGGGGGGGTGGGTGGTGCTCAGGTATCCCAGAGCCAGGGACAGAGAGCTGGTGGAGGAGGACAGGGCCTGGGGGCCTGGGCAGAGCTTGCTCGAGGGAGTTGAGCCCTGCCTGGGGCTCTTAGACAGTGTTCCTTTCCCTGCAGTCCTCCAAGGGCTGTGATAAACCCAGGCAAGCCAAGGGTTTGTGCAGTTAGCTTGCCAGACTTAAGTGTACACCACAGATTTTACCTTTCTGTTATGGAAATTCTCAAATGTTGGCAAAAGTACAGAGACTAGTATAATGTATCCACATGTACCTATAACCCAGCTTCAACACCATCAACGTTTTGCCAATCTTGTTTTATCTGTCCACCTTTTTACCATTTTTTTTCTTTCTGTGTGTGTGAGCATTCTGAGTATTTTAAAGCCAATTCCAGACATCATATCATATCATCTCACCCATAAATTAAATGTTTCTAATTAAATGGTTTTTGAAATATTAAAAGACAGATGACAGCCCCTACTCTCACCCATACCAGCTACAGTTTTGAATAAGGAGGTTGAGATCCACTGGTGTAGTCCAGCCCTCTGGTTTAACAGTGGAAACAACTCGGGCCCTGAGAGAAGCTCCCCTCCCCACCAGTGTGGGTTCTTCAACGGGAACCAGAGAGAAGTCAGCGCTGCCAGAGAGTGAGGGACGCCGGGGTGGTAACTGCCTATCCAGGTCGGATCCTTGGGAGGGGGCCAGGATCCCCCACTCTGCCGGCAGGAAGAATCCAGGCCCTTCTCTGCCGGCCCAACTGAAAGCTCATAACTTCCCGGGTGCCAGCGATGCAGCCGGATCCCGGGACGTGCAAGCTGCGGTAACGAGCGGGGGATTCCCGAGGGGTATGGGATGGAGCAGGGGTGGCCTTGGAAAGTGGAAGGAACTTGTTCCCAAGACCGGCGGCTTAACTGCTTAACTGAAGGCAAGGCCCATGGTGGGACAGGGGTCGCCCTGCCGCCACCTCCTACCCCAAACGCGGAGCGGGCCGGCATCGCTGGCGCGGCGCCCGGGACACGGAGCAGGAAGTCATCTCCCACGGGCACTGCCTCTAGGTGCGGCCGCTGCAGGTGCGGCGCGGGTGACTCGGGCCGGCGGGCAGTGCAAAGGAGGTGAGCGTGGGGACGCCTTCGCCGCCGGGGAGAGCCGGCCTCGGGGCCGAAGCTTGCGGCAGGGCCCCGCGGGGTAAGGCAGTTTCTGGAAGTGGGAGAGTTGCGGGGAGATGGGGGGTAGAGGGGTTGCATTGAAGATCCGGGAGCTCGGATCCAGGCCGCTGGGAGGGACTCAAATGGGAGAGCAGGGCGGACTGGTTGAAGCCTGGAAGGGCGGCGCAGCCTTCGGCCTGTGGGAGCGCTACCAGGGTTCTCGGGCTTGGGAGAGAGACGGGGCGGTAAAAATGCGGGCAAGGAGGTTCTGGAAGAAAGAGCTGCGGGCTTGTTTGGAGGGCTGGTAGTGGAGTCCCTGGAAGCGGAGGGGCGCAGGAGTGGCGCCAAGGCTCTAGGGACGCAGCCCTCCTGCCCAGGGTTGAGGGTTTAGGAGGGAAGGTAGCCCCCGAAGAAGACGGAGCTGAGGGTGGGCGAGGGAGGAAAGGGTGCGTGGCTCAAGCACCGGATAACCCTTCCCTGGCTGCCAAGATGTCCTATGCGTTCTTGGAGCCTGTGGCTTTAAGCGTGACGCCGGGCGTGCGCGCTCTTTAAGGAGGGGTCGGAGGCGTGTCAGGAAATGAGTCCTGAGCCCGCCTCGCTGGGGAAGGCGGTCTCGGATGTCCGGAGGCTCCGGGGCTCAACCGGAGCAGGCACCGGGGAAGGCTATGCGGCGTGGGCTTGGGACCTCCGGACCCGTCCCTCGTGTGTCGGCCCCCCGCCCTGGGCACCTCTGACCCACCCCGCACCCCTCTTCTCCCCCAGCCCACACTCCGTCCGTTCTGCACTCTTCCCCACTCCGTGCAAACCACTCTCCCTTAGCGGCCCATGCCTCCCTTTCCCCGCACCCCTTGCCCACACTGTCCCCTGTCCTTTTCTTGCACCTTCTCCCTCCATCGCCCTCCTTTCCTCTTCCTGTCACCTGCTCCCTGCACGTTCTCATCCCATTCCTCTCCCTTTTCTCCCTGTGACCCTTCCCTCCTAGGCATCAGGACATATCAGTCCTGGCCCCACAACCCTAGCCTGCCCTTATCCTTCCCTTGTCTTGCCCGGTGCACCACCACCCCCCATGTGACAGTTGAGGGCTGCTTTTGCAAAAATCATAAGTGAGCTCACTGCCCTGTCGACAGGGACTCAGGGTCCAGGCGGCGGGGTGACCCAGCTTCTCTCCACCATGAACAGGGTCCCTCTGAAACGTTCCCGAATCCTGCACATGGCTCTGATGGGGGCCTCCGACCCCTCTGGAGAGCCCGAGGCCGGAGGGGAGAAGCCCTTTCTGCTGCGGGCCTTACAGATCGCGCTGGTGGTCTCTCTGTACTGGGTCATCTCCATCTCCATGGTGTTCCTTAACAAGTACCTGCTGGACAGCCCCTCCCTGCGGCTCGACACCCCCATCTTCGTCACTTTCTACCAGTGCCTGGTGACAGTGCTGCTGTGCTGGGGCCTCAGCACCCTGGCCGCCTGCTGCCCCGGGTCCATGGACTTCCCCACCCTGCGCATGGACCTCAGGGTGGCCCGCAGCATCCTGCCCCTGTCCGTGGTCTTCATCGGCATGATCACCTTCAATAACCTCTGCCTCAAGTATGTTGGGGTGGCCTTCTACAACGTGGGCCGCTCACTCACCACCGTCTTCAATGTGCTGCTCTCCTACCTGCTGCTCAAGCAGACTACCTCCTTCTATGCCCTGTTAGCCTGCAGCGTCATCATTGGTGAGCTATTGCCAAGGGAATGGGGCGGGCCTGGGGGCAGAAACCCTAAGTAGTAACCCTTCCAAGCATCTTTATCTGCTCTGGGTGCACAGGACAGAGCCTGGAGCCCTGAGTGAGAAGGTAACTTGCACCCCCAGGCTCTTACAGAAGGGCAGCTAGATTGCATCCTCTGGCCTCACTTCTTCACTTCTACTCTCTCCCTGCCAAATGCCCCCAGGGATCCCCTCTTTAGTTCTGCTTACTGTGCCCTGAGCAGAGGGTGTTGGGGGCTCCAGGTGGGAGAATTTGCATGCAAAAGTAACTAGGGAAACTGGGCCCAATTCCGAAAAGTAATCACAGTAGCTGATGATGAGCTGAGAACGGTGCATCCCCCCCACCCCCCGCTGTGGGGGAAGAGGGATCTACTCCCTCCCTGCTACCGTATGTCACATGATACCTTCCCAAAGCTCCTTCTGGCTGAGTCCCTTCTGGACTCAGAGATAACCAGCAGGAGGGCACCCAGCGCTTCTGGCTGAGCAAGTGAGCCAGTGGTGCAGCCCAACCCCTCCCATTCCCCACCCCAACACACACACAGCAGGTCTGTGGGTTCCTGTCATCAAAGGCTATACCAGGAAAGGGGAGAGGACTGCTTGTTGAGTGCACACGATGCCTTGTCCCCTTTAACACACACAACCACCTCCATCACAACCTCCATTCATTCACTCATTCAACGAATATTAATTGATGGCCAGGAGCATGCTAGGCACTATGCCAGGCTTTGGGGATACATGATTGAAAAAGGCAGACCCAGCTCCTGCACTCAGGATACTCATGCCAGAGTGGGAAAGTCTGTGTTGGGGACATAGAGATGCTGTGGGAAATCTGGTGGCGGTTGGGGAGGGGCAATCTAAGCAGGCTTTCTGGAGGAGGTGCTGCATGGGCAAAGAGCAGGCAGAGAATACATTCTAGGCAGAAGGCAAGTATGTTCACTTCTTGAGTTCAAGAACCACAGTATGGGTCAGCAGACACAAAACAACCCAGATGAGCAGACACCACACGGAGCAGGCCTTTGAGAGCCCAGTCAGGTCTGGACTTTTTCCTGAGGGCAGTGAGGAGCCACTGAGGGCCTTTAAGCTGGGCCAGGACCTGAGCACAGCTGCATCTTAGGACCATCACTCTGGTTGCAAGGTGGAAGTAGAATGGTTACAGTAGGGGGATCAAGAGAGTGACCCAGATCTTTACAGATGATGAAAGAAACAAACTCAGGTTAAGTAACTTTCCCCAGGCCACTCAGCTTCTAAATGGCAGAGCCCAATTAGAGCCCAAATCTGTCTGACTCCAAAGCTTCTGCTTTTCCCACTAGGCCATGTCACTGGATGCTGTGGTGGGCGATACAGAGTATATAAAATTCAGCCCCTGGCTTCTCTTCCCATGGGCAGGTACCTAGCAGCCCAAGGCAGAAGGGGATTTAAAGGAAAAACAGTCAGTAGGAAGTAGGAAAGAGGGCTGGGGGCTGAGGATATCAGGAAACTCTTCCCCTGGAGGAGGTTGGCTTTGATCTTGAAGAATGAGTAGAATCCCCTTGGGAAGGAGGTGGATGCTTCTGGTACAGGAAGTGAATAAGGACACTGAGCCCCAGGTGAGAAGCAGCGAGCCTAGAGGGATGGCATGGAGTGATCAAGGGACAGAGAGAAGGCTGGCAAGGGTGTGGGAAGCTTGGCATGCCAGGCTGAGGAGTGTACTCTTGATGGGACAGTGGGGAGCAGGGAGGCTCTCAGGCAGGAGGTGATGTGTGAGTGAACTTCTCAAACGACATCAGGCCCTGAAAGTTTCTAATTTAATGCTCACCGTGGTTATGTGGCATGCCCCCTTTTTTACAGAAGAAGAAGCCGAGGCTTACAGACCTTGAGTCATTTGCCCAAGGTCACCTTAAGTACTAAGTGGTGCTCATCTTGCAAAACTTGCCTCAAATGTTACTTTCCAGGTGCCCCAAGCTAGTGCAACTGCCTAGTTCTGGGTCCTCATAGCACCCTGCCCTTACGGACCTCACCACAATTATAATTAAAGGAGAAATTGGGAAATGAATTGTCTTAATATCTTTCTCCTCTGCTGGAATGTAAGCTCCGTGAGAAGGTTTTCTCGTCCAGGACCATTTCCCCATCCCTTGCTATAGTGCTTTGCATGTAGTGGAGACTCTGGACATATTTATTGGAGGGAGGGAAAGGGACGAGGGGACTGCAAGGGGGTGCCCAGTCTACATGCTTTGGTGTGAAAATTCTGTCCCTCCTCATCCCTCTTCTCCCCTCACCCTTCTCCTCTCCCCACTGCAGGCGGCTTCTGGCTAGGCGTGGATCAGGAGGGGGCAGAGGGTACCCTGTCTTGGATGGGCACCCTGTACGGCGTGCTGGCCAGCCTCTGCGTCTCGCTCAATGCCATCTACACCAAGAAGGTGCTCCCGGCGGTGGACGGCAGCATCTGGCGCCTGACCTTCTACAACAACACCAACGCCTGCGTCCTTTTCCTGCCCCTGCTCGTGCTCTTTGGGGAGCTTCAGGCCCTCTACAACTTTGCCCAGCTGGGCAGCGCCCACTTCTGGGGGATGATGACACTGGGTGGCCTGTTTGGCTTCGCCATTGGCTACGTGACAGGACTACAGATCAAGTTCACCAGTCCCCTGACCCACAATGTGTCGGGCACGGCCAAGGCCTGTGCCCAGACAGTGCTGGCCGTGCTCTACTACGAGGACACCAAGAGCTTCCTCTGGTGGGCGAGCAACATGATGGTGCTGGGAGGTTCCTCCGCCTATACTTGGGTCAGGGGCTGGGAGATGAAGAAGGTCCAGGAGGAGCCCAGCCCCAAGGAGGATGAGAAGAGCACCGTGGGGGTGTGAGTGACTGGAACCCTGGGATGGCTCCGCCTTGAGGATCACGCTCAGGGTGGAGCCAGATCAACAATAAAGACTGTCTTTCTGAGCCTAGAGATGTAGGCGTGGAAGGGAGTATGGCTTCCAGACTCGATTGGAATATGAGGGTTGAAAAGGAACCAGTGTTTTCAAGTAATTTCAGAAAGTTGCCAAATTTATCTCTACCCCTTTCCTCTTTCTGGGTTTTTGTCCTCCTTTAGTGGGGGAGAGATCCCCATGGGAATAGCCAGTTAGGTTCTCTGGAAGAGCACTAGCTCTTGGGGGAGTGGAGAGAGGGCACCACCCCTTCCCAACTCCCACTCCCAGGGCTTGTCTGCTTCCACATCCCCTCTGGGCTGGGGGTGGGCTGCAGCCTATAAAGGTCAGCGTTGGCAAAGCCATGAAGTCCTCACTTACACTCAGGGGAGTTGAGGAAGTGACTCCACCACCTGCCAACTGTAGGGGGGTCAGGAAATCTCATGCCTCTGGGAACCTGGGCTGCTTCCAGGCCCTCCGGCAGGCAGCGTGGTGGCCTTGGCCCCACGAGCCACCCTTTCTTCAGAGGAAAGCGTGGGCTGGGCCTGAGGGAGGAAATAGGCTAGCGTTCCCTCTCCTCTGCATTGAACAGTAGGCCCCGTGGAAGGAGGTGAAGGAAAGTGGCCTGGGAATGGGATAGATCGTGGGGAAGTACCCCGACCCCATCTGTACCCCATATTTCCAGCTTTTGAACATGGAGGGATCACCCATCTTTTACCAGTTAAGCAGGGCCATTAACACCCTCCAATCCCTGACCCACTTGACTCCCTCCTCTGTCTCTGGGAAGCAGGAGCCCCTCTGGTTTCCCAGCACGTGGCGTAGCTGCCTGGCTCAGGTCACAGCCTGCTGGTAGGGGGGCCAGAGAGCCTCTTCTGCCTTCTCCTGGTTCTGTGTTTCCCAAATCCTTCATTCCCAGGTGGGTAGATGGAGCAAGGTTCCAGGCTCTAAGTCTTCCACCTGTGCTGTGCTTGGCACTGGGGCCAGGGGGAGGGGGTGGTGTTACCCTGAGCCTCTTCCCTTGCAAAGGTGATAAACTAGCATTTGAGTTTTTCCCTGAGGTTGGGGCCTGAAAGAACCTGCTGGTCCCCTCACCACACCCTCCTGGCTCAGGAGAGGCTTTCACTCCCCACTCCCAACCCCATTCCTCCTGCTGGGCCCAGACTCCAGGGTTTTGTGGCACCCATCTCTTTGGTGTGGTTTCTGATATTTTCAGTCCTTGCAGGAAGGGCTGGGGAGAGCAGGTCTCACCAACCCCCTCCAGGTGCCCTCACAATCCCAGGTGGTTTTAATGAATTAACTGTCATTTAATAAAAAATCAGAGCAAGACGTCTGTGTGTGTGGAGTGAGTGGGGGATGGGGGCAGGGCAGGGCTAAGCAGGATTTATGGGGAGGCTTCATGGAGCTGCAGGTCTGTCTAGGGCAGGAAGACTCATCCCTGCCCCCTCAGACGCAGGGTCCATCCAAAAGGGCTCCTTTCGGGAAAGTAAGTGACCAGACCTCAAATTCCAGATTAGGAAAAGCTGCCATTTACTGGGCGCTGGCTGTAAACTGGATGCCATGATGAGTGTTTTACGGCTGTCATCAATGTTTATGACACCCCTCAGTCCACCTTTCGTGGGATGCGCGTCATCGCCCGGACCCCCGTTTTACAGGTGAGGGCACTGAGGCTCAGAGAGCCTGGATCACGGGAAGGAAGGGGCAGCGCAGGATTTGGGCCCAGGTCATTGCCTCAGTGCCCTTAACTGGCCTGCATTCTGACTCTGCTCTGTACCCAGCATTTTTTGAGCACCTACTATGTGCCAGACATGTGAAGACCCCGATCTGCTTCCAAGGGCTTGCATGTAAACACATGTTAAGGCCTCACAACAGGTGAAATAATGGAAATACTAACACATTGCCCTAACCCAGAAGAGAGAGAGACCAAGTCTCGGGTAATCAGCCAAGTCTTCACAAGGGGCCAGGCTTTAGAGCTGAGTCTTACTGGGTGAGGAAGGCTCACCAGGAGGAGGAGAGGAGGAAGGGCAGTTGGGAGGAAGGCCTAAGTTTTACTGGGAAAAGAGCACATCTGGGGAGTGGTGGAAAGGAAGCCAGAAAGATGAGGTGGGGTCATGGAGTGAAAGTCGTCTGTCGGGACATGATCCTACAGATTTGTGAACCATTCTGAGTTCTTTAAACAGAGAGTAGTCATGATGATCTCCATACCCTTTATATGATCAGAACATTGAGGCAATACTTTTAGTATTATTGTACTTTCTTGAACAAGATTCAAGAATAATCTATATTATCATATTTTTACAAAGTATGATAATATTTTGTAAAAATATGATAAGTAGTTTTATTTAATATGATAGTACTATTACAGACAAAAAGATGCATGGCTTCATCTCAAATACCAAACTAATTCATATTTTTATTTTTAAATCAGGGGAGGGGGTATCAATTCTCAGGGCATGATTCAACAGCCCACCCCACTGTGCCATATCCTTACACGCACATGCAGAAAGACACGCAGTGTATGCAAATGGGCTTGGATCCACACTTTGTCACAGTCCCCAACTCTAATGCATGTGAAGCCTAGGGAACAACCTAACGCAGAGCCAACCCTTCAGCATCCCAGGCTTCCAGAATGCAGCCTGCTCCCTGCACCCTTCAGCCGCAGCTCATCTCTATAGTATTTAGAGTCCATGATTCCTCTAGGAATGTTTTTCCTGTACAGATGCAGAAGTCATGTCCCTTCCCCTGAGATCCCAGGCTGCCCCCCACCTTCTCTCTCATCCCTTTTTGAAGGCAGTGGCCCAGGCGTGCAGAGGTCGGGCTGCCCAGTTTAAAACTGGTGGATGAGGCTGGAGAATTTAGGAAGAGTGACCCGGCCCTGCGCTGCCACACACCTCTCCTTCAGAGCACAGCAGTCTTCACTTCTGCCTTTGAAGAGCACTTAACCAGGAGTCAGAAGACCTAGATTCCACTTTTTAGAAGCTATATGGCCTCAGGAAATTCCCTTAACCTTTCTGGGCCTTACTTTTCCTACCTGAGAAATGGGGATAATCCTTGCCTATCCTAGCACACATGTAAAGTGCTCAGCATAGTTCTTGGCATACAGTGAGTTATTATTGACACCAACAAACAATAGTCTATATTGAGTGCTAATTGTGCATCAAGCACTAGGGAGAGAAACAGTGGACAAGACACTAAAAACAAGCAAACAATCAAATAAATAAAGTTGAGGTAAGGGCAATAAAGGAAACAAACAAAAAAGCCAAAATGGAGACTATCAGAGGGGAACCTTCTTTAGAAAGAAGGCCCCTCTGTGAAGACATATAACTTCAGACCCCAATGAACCTCCCACAGAAAGAACTGGAGGAAGCGATACTGAACAAAAGCAGGAGTTCTCTGCGTAACAGCCAATCTATGACCCTGGAGTTTCAAAGAACTAAGCACGAAGCAGATCAGAAGGCCTCTCACCCCAAAAATCTGTCTCCCTGAGTCTAAGGAGTTCAGGATTTTTTGTGGATTCAAACAAGGGGTGATGGAATTGTTATCATTAGATATGCCAGGCTAGAATGACCATTACAGTCGCAGGTATAAACAAGGCTGAAACTAGGCTAGAACAACCATTACAAAAGTATAAACAGGGCTGAGACTAGTTGAGTTTCAGTAATTTCAGGTATTAACTTTTGGCTATTCTAAAACATAGAAAGAAAAAAAACACACACCTATATAATGATTCAGTAATCAGAATCATTTAATTCCTAATTTCTCAAAAGGGTGTCCCAGGCAGAGGTTTACAGCACATGCAAAGTCCCTGAAGAATGAGAAGAGTTGGTTGTGGTCAAGGACCAGAAGAAGTCCAGACTGGCAGGAGCAGAGTGACCATGGAGAAGAGTGGAAAGAAAGGAGGTCAGAGGCCAAGGCCCAGTCAGGGAGCACTATATTGACCAAGCAAGGAGTTTGGATTTATTGGCACTGCAGTGGGAACTCACTGGGAGGGTGCCATGACCTGATTTATATTTTAAGATCCATCTGTCTGTTGTGAGGAGAATGAATTGAACCAAAGGGCAAGGACCACAAGGCACAGGTAAGGGGCCCAGGCTATACCAATGACCAAGGTAAGAACTGACAATAGCTTGGACTGAGATGGTAGCAGTGGAGATGGAGAGAGGAGAATGGATTTGAGATGCATTGTGGAAGTAAAGCCAACAGAGGTCTGGATGTCGGGTTGAAAAAAAGCAATGACTTAAGGACAAGATAATGCCCAGACTTCTGGCTTAAGAAACTGGGAAAGAAGATACCACTTATTGAATGGGGAAGGCTAAGTGGTGAGAGATGGGCTTGGGACCAGGAGCTTATTTTGGGATATGTTAAGTTTGAGATATTGGTGGGTGGTGTTGGGACATGATATCATGGGGATGTCAAGTAGACTATGAGAAGTTAGGACTATGGAGATCTTTGTGAAGGAGAAAGCTTTAAAGAAACAGCCCGTTCTACTTACTATTGATGATTCATATTACCCCAAAAATTGGTGGCTGAAATCAACCATTTTATCTTGCTCATAATTTTGTGGGTCAGGAAGGGTATGGCTGAGTAGTTCCAGCTTGGAGTCTCATGTGGTTGCAGTTAGATGTTGGCTGGGTCTGCAGTTGTTTAAAGGCTCAACTGGGCTGCACATCTAAGAGCACTTGCCCATCTGGCTGGCACTGATGCTGGCTGCTGGCCAGATCAGCTGGGCTTGGGACTGGAGCATCCACACATGGCCTCTCCAGCATGACAGCCTCAGGGTGGTTGGCTTTTCCCAGAGTAAGTGTCCAAGAAGACCAGGTGGAATCTACTTGGCCTTTTCTGACCCAGCCTTGGAAATCACATCATGTCACTTCAGCCTTTCTCTATTGGTTAAGGCAATCACAAGCCCACCAGGATCCAGGGTAGGGGGCGGAGACCCCACCTTTCATGGAAAGAGGGTTAAAGAATATTGGGGCCATGTATTAAAACCACCACATGACTCTTCTTATAGCTGTCCATTGATAGCAGCCCCTCTGCAACTCACTATGTGTAAGGAATACAAATGGGATGGAATCCCACTAGATCAGAGGGGCCAGTGAATACCCAAGGCCCTGTCCTTCACCCTTCACAAAACCCCCAACATGCCCACTCAGTTGTACTATCTAGTAACTTATGTTGTGCCTTTAGATTTCCAAAGCATTTTCTCATTTAAAGCCAGGGACTCTCAGAACTAGAAAGGATCACTGAGATTCTCCAGGCTAGATAGAGCTCCCTGCCTAGCTTCACAGAATCATCTGTGATGTCATTTAAGCTGCCTCTAGCCGCTACTTTGTTATATTATAACCCCTAAAAAGCATTAAAATTCATTCTTTCTTTCAATAAATATCGATTGAGTACCTACCATGTGCCAGGCATACTCTGGAGATCCAGAAAGAAAATGGCCCCTGAGTTCTTAGAGCTTAGCAATAGAGGAACGACAGTGAACAAAAAGACAAAAAAGAAATAAAGTATGGTAAGTGCCATGAAGAAGATACAGCCTCATTGCGATTGAGAGTGCTGGGTGTATGACTTAAGTTCAGACTCTCTGAACTCTGTTTAGATCAGACTTCTCCAAAGAGTCTCTGAATAAAGATATGATTAAAAATCTAAATTGGCAAAGGAGCAGTCAGGAAAGTCCTGGGGACACACTGTGTCAGGCAGAGGGATCAGCAAGTGCAAAGACCCTGGGATGATTGTGTGTTTGGTGTGAGCAAGGCAAGGCCAGGGTGGCTGAACGGTGGTGAGAGATGAGATCCGAGTTGTAAGTGGACGTTTGTTAGTCATGAGATGTATTAGTTAAATTTATTTTAGCTGCAAGTAAGAGAAATCAACTGAAACAATTAAGAGAAATAAATTGAAACTACTTGCAGCAGGTGCCTGCACACACAGCCACCTTCTATTCCTCCCATCTCCATATGCACATACTATATCTCCCATCAAGAAGTATGGTCTACTGATCCTTGAATCAGAGCTGATCTTCTGACTTGCTTTGACCAAAAGAATACAGAAAAAGTAACATTTGGGACCTTCTGAGCCCAGCCCTTAAAAGGACTGGGAACTTCTGCTTCCTCCCTCTGGCAACCCTGAGGACACTATGCTATCAGGAGGCCTAAAGAAGCCATGTGGAGAGGCCACATGGAGGAGACCCCAGGCACCCCAGCCAGCAGCCCCTACCCACCCTCCAGAGAAAAGTGGCCACATAAGTGACCCTAGGTGAGGCCAACAAAAGAACCACCCAGTCCACCCACAGAATCTGGAGAAACACTAAACCTTTAAGCCTCTAAATTTTGGGTGGTTTGTTGCACAGTGTCCTAGTTTGCGTAAGCAGCTATGACAAATACCACAAGCTGGCTTTTGTTTAAACAGCAGGAATTTATTGGCGCATAGTTTTGGAGGCTAGAAGTTCTGAATCAAGACCATGCTTTCTCCCCGGAATCTGTAGGGTTCTGGTGCTGGCTACTGGCACTCCTTGGAGTTCCTTGGCTTGTGTTTCTGTCACATGGCAATGTCTTCCCCTTTCTTGCTTTTGTGACTTCCTGGTTCTCTTTCTAAAGCCTCCAGTAATCCAGATCAAAACCCACCCTCATTCAGTTGGGCCACACCTTAACTAAAAACAACATTTTCAAGAGATTTCATTTACCATGGGTTCACACCCAAGGAATGCAAATCAAGATTAGGAACATGTCTAAATTGGGATACATAATTCAATCTACCGCACAGGGCAATAGATAACTGATACAATAGACTATATAAATGGGGGAGGAGGGTTTTCTGTGAAGGAAACTGGGAGTTTCTTAATGGAATTCCAGGAAGATCAGAGAAGCCAGGGCTCAGGAAGGGCAGACCAGAATGCCATGGGGTTATCAGCAGCAGGAGTCCATGGCTGTCCTGCTAGAGCACAACCATCAATACACTTCAACTCCATTGTAGACCAGACTCACTTTCGGGTCAGTCTCCCCAGTTTCTGCGAGAGGGGGTATGATTGGATCAGATGTCCCCTACCCCCAAGCAGCATCATGTGTGTCACCCAGACCACTGCTGGGGGGTCCATAGGTGGTCCAAAGGGTGCTGGGACAGCAGCCCTGGCAGCCTCCACTGCATTGGAATACTCTTCCCCAATGGACTCAAATAAATAGGAATATGTGGCCAATTTTTTTTTTAATTTTTTTCCTGACTTGATCTTTGTGCAAACAATGCTGCTCAACAGTGAATTTTCCAAGCCCCTCATTTTGCAGTTGAGGAAACTAAGGCACAGAAAGGTTAAAGGAGGTTCCTGAAGTTGCAGAGCAAATGAGTAGCTGAGCTTAAAGTAGAATATGAATCTCCTGATCCTAATCCAGGATGCTTTCTGCTTGTCAAGGTCACACAGCTGGTTCAAGGGAGCTATTTTTTTTAAATTTAGCAAACACTTAAATAAACTTTCCTAAGTGTCAGGCACTGTTGAAAATGCTTTATAAATATTAACTCACTTTGTCCTTATAACAACCCTATACAATGGGTACTATTATCATCTCTCATCTCATAGATGAGAAAAACTGAGGTTATTTGTCTGAAGTCATATGCCAATAAGTGGCAGAATTACTATTCCAACTGAGGCAATCTAGCTCTCAACCATAAAACCATGCTGCTTCCTTAGTATGAAAGTTATCATTTTCATGTTATCTTCATAATAATTCCATAATGTAGGTAAAGATGAAAATATCTAAGGGTGAAAAGACACTTAGACTTAGGGTCAAAAGACAAACCACACGCTAGCTGTATAGCCTTATTCAAATCACTTGATCTCTCTGATCTTTTTCCTCAAATAAAAAAGGAAAGTTGTTCTAATTTAAGATAAAACATGGTGATTTAAAGAGTCAACATACATGAAATTGCCCTACAACCTACCAAGTTCACACAAACATGAGGTTGGTTTTGTTCCCAATTTACCAGATGACAAAACTGAGGCCCTGAAAAGTCAAATAATTTGCACAGTGGGTCAATGACAAAATAGGGTGCAATACTCAGCTCTCATGACCCTCCTGTCTAATGTACTCCCTGCAGTTGCATGTGGGTGGGGAAGCTGCTGTCACCAGATATAGCCCTCACCCAGCCCCCACCTCACCACACACCTTGACTCCCATGGAAGGGCTATATTTGGGACCTGAAACCAACAGAAATGGGGACAGCAGCTGGTCCAGGTGTGCTGGGAGTCTCCGGATGGAGGAAGGCTGTGTGTGTGTGTGTGTGTGTGTGTGTGGTGTGTGTGTGTGTGTGTGGAGGGTGGGGGTTCCTGGTGTGGGTGCATACACAGGCTATCCTCCAGCACCCAGTGGGGAATTGATAACACTAGAGCTTGGAATGCATTTGGAAATCAGAGTCAAACCCTACTATTTTACAGACAGGCCTGACGCTTGGAGAGCGGGACTGACTCACCCAAGGTCACAGTGTGATGGAGCAGGCTGCCTAGACCCCCTCCTCCCAGAGGAGTGCCCTTTTCAATAATAGTAATAAAAACAATAGTAATAATGGCTAACATTTTTTGGATGTTCGCTACATACCAGGTGCTATTCTAAGCACTTGACATGTATTAAAACTCTGGGGTACTATTAACATCCCCATTTCACAGATGAGAAATTAACATGCCCCAAATCACATAGCTGGGTTCACTCTCTGCTCACGGAGAGACTGAATATACAAAAAGACAATGGCCACTCCCTCTCTCTAGCTAAGCCAACTCAGCAGGTGAACTCACTGCCCTCCCCACTACATGGGACCTGACTCCCAAGGATGTAAATCTCCCTGGCAACGCAGGATATGACTCCTGGGGATGAATCTGGACCCAGCATTGTGGGATTGAGAACATCTTCCTGACAGAAAGGGGGATGCGAAATGAAACGAAATAAAGTTTACTGGCTGAGAGATTGCAAATGGAGTCGAGAGGTTGCTCTGGTGACATTCTTATGCCCTATATAGATAACACTTTTTAGGTTTTAATGTATTGGAATAGCTAGAAGTAAATACCTGAAACTATCAAACTCCAACCCAGTAGTCTGGAGTCCTGAAGATGATTGTATAACAATATAACTTACAATGGGTAACAGTGCAATTGTGAAAACCTTGTGGATCACACTACCTTTATCCAGTGTATGGATGGATGAGTAGATAAATGGGGACAAAAACTAAATGAAAACTAGGGTGTGCTGGGGTGGGGGGATGTTCTTTTTTACTTTTATTTTTTATTCTTATTCTTTAGGGTGAAAGGAAAATGTTCAAAAATAGATTGGGGTGATGAATGCGTAACTATATGATGGTACTGTGAACAGTTGATTGTACACCATGGATGATTGTATGGTATATGAGTATATCTCAATAAAACCAAATTTAATTAAAAAAAAAAAAAAAAAGACAATGGCCAGACCATATGTGACAATAGAACTCTGACCTATAACCTCTGCTGCTATCAGCCCAGGAAGCCAAATCATATCTTCTGCAGAAATTGGCCCAAAATGGTCGGAACGTAGCCAGTGGCTGCCAATTTCTCTATTTTTTGCCCCCCAACTCCCACTTCCAGTTCTGACCAATTGCATAAGATGTCCCACTTTGAAGCAGCCCACCTCCAGCTTCCCCATGCCACCAGGCTCCAATCTGGTATACCTGAAGCCTTCCCCTTTTTCCCACTATAAAGCTTTCCAACTCCACTGCCTGCCTTTGAGTCTTTGCCAAATACAAGTGAGGTGAGTGACTCTCTTGTTACAGCAAGCCATGAAAGAATAGCCTCTGATTGTTGTCATTTGGGTGGTCTTCATTTATTTTCGCTACTCCCACTGCCCATCACCTTTCTGTCCAGGTACAGGCTGGCTTGAGAGGAGGAGGAGACCCAGGCTGGTCTTTGGAAGGGGTGCGAGTGGAGCTGGAGGCAGCTGCCTTTCTGCCCAACTGAAGGGTTATATGAGGCCTTCGGTCCAGCTGTTGTCCCCTCCACCACTGGGCTTTTTTACATTGCCTGCCTTCCTTCAGGTCCCATAGATCTCAGCCAGGGAGGGGAGTAGAAATCCCTGTGGCACACCCAGTATTTGCAGGCTCAATACCAATCCCCACTCCTTTGTCCTTGCTGACATAATCACAGTTTTGTTCCTTCCTCTTCTGGGAAGACTTTTGGGGGAGGAGCAGAGGCACTGAATCTTGATTAGTAAGAACCAATCATGGTCATCCTAGTCTCCTTGTCAGTCATATGTTTAAGCAGGATTGGCTAATAAGTTATGAGGAGTCAACTAGTGGCTTACTCTTCAAAAGAGATGCAAGATAGGAATGTTCCTTCTCTGGGTTTCTGTGGGATCCTCAGCATGTGATGCCTGGAGCCATGGCAGCCATTTGCAACCATGAGGGAGAGTCATCTTAGGAAGTCAAATTCCCCTTGGACCAATTTGAGCAACACTTCTGGATTGCCATACATCCTTGCTCCCTAGACTTTCTATACTTTCTGGCTACCATGGGTAACTACCTAGCCCTCTCCAGCCTGATCCCGAACTTCTGCCCTAATGCCCACTGTGTTGTCGGTCTGCCTCCTCCTCCCCCCAGAAAAGGAAATGAGACACTGAGAACCCACACCTAAAACAAATGGCCTTTATTTGATAAACCCTGATTTAAAACATGATCACTTTGGATTTAGAACAATAAACTCAATTCAACCACCACCCCAGTGAATCAGTGGGTCCTGGCACGAACCCAATCTATCCTCTAAAGCTTGGGCTCTGGAATGACATCATGGTCATGAAGTTGATCCTGAACCCAAACCATATTTCACTGACCTCTCTTCTCAACTCCCACAAAACCTGGTGGGATCAGGGCCACCAGAGACAAACACAGACCTCCAGCTCTTTCCTGGAACCAAGAGCTCAAGCTCCTCTGAGGTTGGACTCTGCGGGAAGGTGACAGGACATGCAGGGGTTGTCACCTCCTCCAGAGGCCAGGCAGGTAGCACACATGAGAGTAGGGTCAGAGTGTGAGGGCCACAGATATTGGTGAGGCCTGTGGCATAGGGGTCAAAGAACCCAGCAGAAGGCCCCAAATTCCAAATTTTCTAAAATATTGCTGGTCAGATTAGTTTGCCCCTCTGGCCATTAGGTTTTTTTTTTTTTTTAATGCAATTCTATTGAGATACAATCACATAACATACAATCATTCAAAGTGTACAATCAGTATCATCATATAGTTGTGCTTTCATCACCACAGTCAAACTTTGAATATATTGATCGCTCCAAAAAATAAAATTAAAATTAAAATAAAAAAGAACATCCAAAACATCCCATTCCCCTCTTCCCCTCATTGTTCATTTACTTTTTTAATACAGTTTAATTTAGCTATATTCACATACTGCACAGTGTATAATCAGTTATTCACAGCACCATCATACAACTGTGCGTTTGTCACCAGAATCAATTTTTGAAACTTTTCCTTACTTCAAAATAAAAATAAAAGCAAAAGGAACACCTAAATCTTTCCATCCCCTCCATCCCACCCTATTCTTCATCTGATTTTTTTCCTCATTTTTCCACTCATCTGTCCATACACTGGATGAAGGGAATGCGAGCCACAAGGTTTTCACGGTCACACTGTCACCCTGTGCAAGCTACATAGTTATGCAATTGTCTTCAAGAATCAGGGTCACTGGGTTACAGTTTGACAGCCTCAGGTATTTCTCTCTAGCCTTCCAACACACTGAAAACTAAAAAGTGATATCTATATAGTGCATAAGAATACCTTCCCAAGTGACCTCTCGACTCCATTTGAAATCTCTCAGCCCTCAAACCTCATTTTGTTTCATCTCTCTTCCCCCTTTTGGTCAAGAAGATCCTCTCAATCCCACAGCATGGGGTCCAAACTCATCTCCAGGAGTCATTTCCTGCGTTGCTAGGGGGATTTACACTCCTGGGTGTCATGTACCACGTAGGGGGGAGGGTAGTGAGTTCACCTGCCGAGTGGGCTTAGAGAGAGAGGGGGGCCACTAGTTTTTAACTTCTGAGATTTAGAGTCAGTTAGACCTTAGTTGGAATCCCACCTCTGTCATCTTTCAGCTGGGTGACTTCGAGTGAGTGAGATAACATCTCTGCAGCCCCGGTTTCCTGGCCACTTCCTAGCTGTGTGACCATGACTTGCTGTCTCTGAGCTTTGCTTGTCTACTCTATAAAGCGAGGATGATAACATTTCTTACTCTATGGGGCAGGGCAACTATTGATTGGGTGAGATGATGCATGTTATATGCTTAGCACACTATCTGGTACATAAACAGCAGATGCGTCCATTAAAAGGTAGCTCACAGCAGAAACCGTTGTGGAACTCTGCCACTCGGTCCTGTGGACT
Source organism: Choloepus didactylus (assembly GCF_015220235.1). Classification (NCBI taxonomy): domain Eukaryota; kingdom Metazoa; phylum Chordata; class Mammalia; order Pilosa; family Megalonychidae; genus Choloepus; species Choloepus didactylus. Next base: position 33,777,676 of record NC_051312.1, on the reverse strand, counting down.
CAGCTCAGAGCAAGCCTCCAGCCTGTAGCGTCGGGGAGAGCTGAGACCTGGGAGGCAAGACACCTGGGCTCTATTGCTGCATCTGTATCTGCCTCCTTCCTCCTGCAGGGAAGATGGAAACTTATTTTCCTTAATAATGGAAATCCCAGCGGGGACAGGCAATAACATAAATGAGGGAGGTGAGCTGGCTGAGGACTGGCAAACTGGACAGTGCTAAACGAAGAAGCCACTACTCTGCTCCTATCATTTTTTATAATTTTTTAGTGTGGAATATACCATATTACATAGACATGATAACTTTCCAAGTACAATTTAACAATTAGAGAGCAAATTTCAAAGAATGTTGTGGGATACAGTTCCACAGTTTCAGCTGTTTCCCTATTGTAAAATATAACATATGCAAAAAGGTGATAACTTTCAAAGAATGATTTAGCAAGTAGTTATATAGGAAATTTCCAAGAATGGTATGGGTTGGAGTACCTAGTTTCAGTTATTTTCCTACTGTGAAATATAACATATATACAAAAAGGTGATAATTTTCAAATTACAATCTAACAAGTAGCTATATAACAAATTTCAAAGAATGTTATGGGTTACAGTTCCATCATTTCAGCTCTTTCCTTCTAGCTATTCTAATATTCTGGCATCTAAGATAAAGAAAATTATATAGAGATTCAGTATTCATAATCCTTTGTTAAATTCCGTCTTGTCTGTTGCTACCCCTTAATCACTTTCCTAATCTTCAGGGATGTCTAGGCAGTGACCACCCTAACTTGTTAATGTTGAAAAGGGGTGTCGACATTATGGGAAAAGGGGACATAACGGGTTGATGTTCTGGAAGAGGCCGTTGCCTCCGGGTTCGGGGACTTAGCAGCTCCCATCACTTTTTACCATTTGGGAATACAGGCCTATATTGCTAGAGCTTCCGATTTTGCAAGAGAAGCCAGAAATCTGAATTTTTACATGCAATGTCTCCTAATTTTTAAACAATGACTCACATTTATAGACTACTGTGTGGGCTGCAAGGCACACACATAGACCAGATTCAGCCTCAAGACACCATTTCAAAACCTTTTTCCTAGAATACAAATACTTTGGAAGCCTCATCACATCTGTGAGCAGCTGACACAGAACACAAAAGGTCCCACCAAGCGAAGATAGCAGCATATCGGTGAGCCACAGCTAATGGGAATGCCCCCGTAGCCTGTCCCAGTTAAAGTGTCCTTCTTTTCCCACCTCCACAGAAGAGAAGCTTCCCGAAGGGCATCAGTCTGGCTGCTTCTACCATTTTCCAGCAGCAATTAGTCTAATAAACATTTACAGGCTCTTTGAGTGTGTGAAAGGTTTAACTGTCCTAGTTTACTGTGTCCTTGCTTTGGGGCAGGGAAACAAGAGGGACCTAGAGTGGTTCTGTGGTTGCTGCTGCTACTGCTAATGATAATAATAGTGACAAACAGTGATAATAAAAATAACACCTGGGTATTGTACCAATGAATATTTACATAGGGCATCACTGTTTATTTTGAGTGAGTGAAAGAGTGAATTCTAACCCATCAACTTCCTCCTAAAATTCCAAGGGGTTATAAAAATGTTAATAGTAGCTGTAAAAGGCACAACCTGTACTGATATTGTGGCAGCCTCTGCTGATTATTTGCCTGATAAACATTCCCCATTGCCACCCTCTTCCTGGCCAAAGAGCCCCCATTTTGTTCAGATGTCAGGTGACCCCTTGCCAGAAAGCGGGGCTCCACCCAGCCCCAAGGCTGAATTGCAGTTGGTCTGAATCATATTGGTAATCCCTAGAAATTAGTCTGGGTGAGGGCATGTAAACAATTCTGGCTAACGAGACCTGAGGAGAGGTCTAATGGGGTGCTTTGATGCAGACTTTCCTCTCTCTTACAAAAGAAGAGGAAGAAGGGTTACATAGACTCATCTGGAGCTGCTGTAGCCATTTTGTCACCATGAGGAAAGCAGCTGACACCCAGGACAGCTGAGCAGAAAGATGTAGGGAACCTGGGAGCTTGAGGCCATCTCCCCCACCTCCAACTTCCCTTCCAATTTCTTGATCTATGAGAAATCTAATTTTATGTAATTATTTAGGCCAGGGGTCAGCAAATTACAGCCCACAGGCCAGAAATTGCTCACCATCTGTTTTGTGTGTGTGTTTTGAAATGGCTTTATTGAAATATAATTCACATTCCCTACAATTCACTCATTTAAAGTGCAAAATTTAATGGTTTTATTATATTCATAGAGTTGGGCAACCATCACCACAATCTACATTTAGAACATTTTTATTACTCCAAAAAGACACCCTGTACTTATTGGCAGTCACTGCCCATGCCCACCCCCCACCACTAATCTATTTTCTGTCCTCTGTGCATTTGCCTATTCTGGACATTTCATATAGAAGGAGTCATACAATATATGGCTGGTTTTTTCACTTAGCATAATGTTTTCAGGGTTCATCCATTACCCCCTGGTTTTGTAAATACAGCTTAAAATTTTATTGGAACACAGCCACGCTCATTTGTTTATGTATTGTCTGAGGCTGCTTTCCTGTCACAAAGGCAGAGTTGCAGCAGAAACTGTAAGTCCCGCAGGGCAGAAAACATTAACTATCTGGCTGACCCCTGATTTAGGCCCTTTGAATTGGGTTTTCTGGCATCTAATTGATAAAGGCACCAAAAGACAAAGAACACAAGGAGGAGAAATTGATGCCAAGAACCCCAGATTCATAAATGTCACCATTATTGGGGCCAGATTCTACTGTGAGTGTCACGTGAGCATACCAACCACCGGGCCAAGAAACATGGTGCCCGGGAGGGGAGCAGGAAGCCAGACCTGTTCAACAGGAGAAACAACCTTCTCCACCAGGAGCTCCTGAGAGGCCCTGATCACCTGGGGCCTAAGGCATGTAATGAAAACTAGAGGGGAAAAGAATTTTACAGAAACTGTGGTGGCTTTTACTTATATGGACTTTCAGGCCTTTACTCTCTAGTGGTCAAGTTTGTCCCCCAGCAGACATTTGGCAGTGTCTGGAGACATTTGATTGTCACAGCTGGGGAGTTGCTACTGGCATCTAGTGGGTAGAAGCCAGGGATCAGCTAAACATGCTACAATGCTCAGGACAGCCCCACACCACAAAGAATATTCTGGCCCAAAGTGCCTAGGTTGAGAAACTCATGTGCCCAAGCCAATAATAATAATATCAATAATCCTAACCACCATTCATCTAGAACCTTCCAGGGACAAGGCATTGGGCAGGTGCACTACCCAATTTAGCAGATGTAATCCTTGCAATGGGCCTAAGGGGGAGGTACAATTATTATCCCCTGTTTTATAGAGAGGGAAGCTGCAGCCCAGAAAAATTAGATAACTTACCACAGGTCACACAGAGCATACAAGAGCTGGGATTTGAATCCAGCTCTGTCTGACTCCAAATCCTATAAAATACCCAGAGGGACCCAGGTCCAACCCATCAGACCTCTTTGCCAGGAAATGGGCTCAGACCAGGCCCTAAGTGGGCTGGGATCTTTCTGGCGTTTGGGGAAGATAGATTATAATCACAGTCACTCACATGGGTGAAACATCTTCGTCCAGGAATGGAATCCTTCAATCGCGGGTGGTCCAAGGTTTGGAAGGCTGGCAGCCTGGAGACCAGGAGTGGACTCTGCAGCCTGGGCTGCCGCAGGGCCCTGCCTTCCCACCTGGCTCCTTACGCTCAAGCTCGGCAGGCCTTTTTTTTTTTTTTTAACTCTTCATTTTCATTTCATTTTCCTTAATTACAGCCAGCAAAGTGCATAGTGATAAAACTTTCTTTTTTTTTTTAAATTAAATTCAGTTTTATTGAGATATATTCACATACCATACAATCATCCATGGTGTACAATCAACTGCTCACAGTACCATCATATAGTTGTGCATTCATCACCCCAATCTATTTTTGAACATTTTCCTTACACCAGAAAAGAATAAGAATAAGAATAAAAAATAAAAGTAAAAAGAGCACCCAAATCATCACCCCCATCCCACCCTATTTTTCATTTAGTTTTTGTCCCCATTTTTCTATTCCTCCATCCATACACTGGACAAAGGGAGTGTGATCCACAAGGTTTTCACAATCACACTGTCACCCCTTGTAATCTACATTGTTATACAATTGTCTTCAAGAGTCAAGGCTACGGGGTTGGAGTTTGATAGTTCCAGGTATTTACTTCTAGTTATTCCAATACATTAAAACCCAAGACATGTTATCTATATAGTGCATAAGAATGTCCACCAGAGTGACCTCTCGACTCCATTTGAAATCTCTCAGCCACCAAAGCTTCACCTCGTTTCATTTCACATCCCCCTTTCGGTTAGAAAGGTGTTCTCAATCCCATGATGCTGGGTTCACACTCATCCCCGGGAGTCATATCCTTTGGCAGGCCTTTTTTGAAAATCTTGTTGACCTGTTCAGCTACCTATGTGAGGGATGAGAGGGCTAATCTCACTAACTTGGCTGTTTCCTAGATTTGGATTCAAATCCTGGCTCTGCTGGGGGCAAACTCTCATCTCTCTGGCCCCCACTTCCTCCTCTGGAAGGAAGAGATAACAATACCTACTTCATTGGTTTTTTAAAGAGTAAATGAGATTTTGAGTATGTTTCTACCTGTTGCTTAGTAGAGCGGCTGGCATAGAGCAAGTGCTCAGTACATTAGGAGCTCTCTTTACCGCTGTTACTTCCCCAGCCTATGCCCCACTCCAGAGGGGGAGGGCTCTGCTCCGAGCTGGTTTTTCTCTCCCTCACCCCAGCCAGTGTAACTGAAGTCCCAATATGCTCTCTCCTGAGTTCACAAATTATATAGTCAGGGTTGTGGTGGAGGCTGAGGCAGTTGGGGCATTGGAAGGGAGGGGCTGGGAAGCTCTGTATACCTGGGAACTTCTTGGGAACCTTCTTGGAGCAGGCTTTTGGTCAAGTTTGCCCAGTGAACAATTAACACCCTCATAAGCAGGTGCAGTGTTCCCAGAGCATCATTGGTGTCCGGCCCAGCACACAAATCACCATCTCCAAGAACCCCCTTGCCTATGAGGCTGCAGCCTGGCTCAAAGTTTGAACCACATGATCCTGACTCCTGCCTACTGCCAACTGGAATGATTGTCCTAAGCTGGGCCAAGCATCATTCCTGATTTGGGATTTAAAAGGCACTGGTCAGTCTCCTAGAAATAGCCAGAAGTTACAGGGCAGCTATATTTGGCATTGTTCACAGAGTGGGTGAGGCTGGTCTGCAGAGAAAGAGAATGAAGAAAAATTCAAGGAGAAGCAAGCAGGAGGGCATGCAATCCCAGAGAAAGATGGAAACAGAGGGAGAATTGCTGTCCTGTGTCCCATGTCCAGTGACCCTACAATTCCTGGTTTCAGCCCTGTCATGCCCTTGGGTCCTATGAGATGCTCCCAGGTCCCCCCAGTGTATGTTTGTCATCAATTGGACTCATGGCCCCAAGGGGTCTGTGGTGTGGGGGAGGCAGTCGACTCCTTCGATCCCCTGCACCCCACCCCTTTTGGGAAGCACTGACCTCCACACACAAGGCAACCGGTCACCGGGCCTCCAAGGGGATCCAACCCCAAGGCCCTTGAGAACGTAGGCTCTATTTTTGAGCACTTTATTCTTCTAAAACAAAACATTTATTTACTGAAACAGAGAAAAATGAAATGAATGCTGACATTTCAGAGAAGACTACAATTCTACATTAGTGGCCAAACACTCAGGGACAGTAGTGGGTGGGAGCTCCACTTCTCCTCTGTTGGAGGGATGAAATGAGGGCAGGCCAAGACGAGTCCCTTTACAATCTCTCAGCGATGAGGTCCTTTGTCTGGTGGCTGAGAGGCACATATGGTGTGCTCCTTTGTACCTCTCACTAGCTATCACCCCTCCCTTGAGCTCCAAGAATAGTTGCTATTTTCTGGAACCAGAGCCCAGTTCTCCTGGTTCAAGTCCCTCCTCCTGGTTGTTCTTGTGTCTGCTCTACATTGCAATAGAATTCACAATCTACGCTGGGCCCTTGCTTCTCAGGGAAGAGCTATGTACAGATTTCCCCGAGTGATGTAAGTCCCAGGGCATCTGAACACAGCCTCCTGCCCTCCCCCTACCAGTCACTCAGCCCTTTGAGGCCATGATCTGATGGCCATGCTTTGGCTGGGAAAGAAGATCCTGTGTGCTCATGGCCTGCTGTGGCAAAGATAAGAAAAGCACTCACTCGCCTATTTCCTTGGCCCTTGGATCAAGGTTACCAGGTTGGGAGGCTGTACCCAACTTCCCCCAATGTCACACACTGTGTTTGACAAATGGTACAAGCCCCAGTAAGATGTATAGAAATATTATACCTCCTGACTGAGATTAAAAAGTAACCTGGATGTGTTGTGTGTCTCTAAGAGCTCAGGTCCCACAGGTCAAGCCTCCTTAGGCCCTCTGCTCAGCAGAAGAATATTGAAAGGCTCCTAGGGCAACCCCCAGAGAACCACGATGCTTCATACCTGCCTCAACCTTGTAGGGGATGTCTCACCTCCAGCGAACCTTGGGCACTCCAGGGAACACCCTCAGGAGCCAGTTCTCTGGGGCCAACACAACAGGAAGGAACAGGCCAAATCAGTGGGATTCTGGACTCACCACATCAGCCTCAACAGGAACCACCCACCTTATCATCTTAAACTTTTTAACTGAAATGTAACAAGCATGCAGGAGAGGGAATGAATCATAAAAGCATAGGACTCAATGGATTACCACCATGAAATGAACACATCTGTGTAAGCAACACTCAGTCAAGAAATAGAACATTACCAGCAACCCAGAAATTCCCCCAGGACCCCCATCATCACTGTCTTTGTCATGAATAAAATACATGTGTGGGGGGTCTGTTTCTGGATTCTCAATTCTTTTTTTTCTCTTTTCTTTTCTTTTTTTTTTTTTTTTTTTTTCTAGGTAGCTGAAGCAGGTCTTTACTCAAAGACAATTGTAGCAGGGACGGGGAGTAGAACTCAAGAGAGGGGAAGGAAATTCAGAATGAAAACGTGTTGAATATGCAATCTCACTTCCCAGAGCTTGAGAGCATCCCATATGGATGTTCCCTCCTCTAATACTACCCCACAACTCTGTCCCCGTCCCACGTTCTTTCTTCTCCTTTAATCCCAGTCCCACTCCCAAAGCCCCTGCATTTTCCGAAACAAAATATTAGTTCCCAAACCCCCTTGTTCTGTGCTGAGCACTCAGCTTCCTGAGTGGGTGTGCATCTAAGTGGTCCCTCCCAGGCCTGGGGAAGAGATAGGGGATGTTGAGTCTCATAGGGGACAATGTTGTGAAGTGGAGAAAGGGGTGGCAGGAGGAATCTCATTCAGCGTTGCAATCAGTTTTTTTTTTTTTTTAATTCTACCTAGAAATTCCAACACAGTTCACACCAAGATCAGTTTCTAGCTGAAAACTCTTACCTTGTCTACATTAAGAAAGTCACATTCTTCAGGTTGCCAGAGCTTTGACATTTTATTGCTAGAAGAGCATCGTCTCAAGGCTTCTCAATTCTGAGCCATTTGTCTATTAATCTTGCTCCAATTCCATCCTGGACCTGTATTATCATTAGCTTCATCAGCATCAACCCACTTCACAAATGAGGAAACTGAGGCACAGAAAAATTAAGTAACTTATCCAAGTAAAAGTAATTAGCTCCTCTGGGATCAGAGGGCCTGGTTCCAAATTCCAACATTCTTAATAGCTGGCCAAGCTATTTGTGCTCACTTCTTCATCTCTAGTTTGCTCATCTGTGACGAGACAGATGATAGTAGTAGACCACTCTCTAGAGCCGTTGTGAGGATTACACGAGATAATGCGTATAAAACATGTAAAAGGTGTGATCTTTGGTAAGAGCACATTAAACTTTAGCTCTTCTAATTACTATTCATTGAGAGGCAGTGTTGGGTAGTGGTTAAGAATGTTGAGTTTGGATTTGAATCCTTGCTCCGCCGTTAACTAGCTGTGTGACCGTGAGCAAGTTTTTAAATTTCAAGGCCTCAGTTTCCTCATTTTTAAAATGGAGATATCCCATTCTAAATGGAATAGGGTTGCTGGGAGGACTGAATGTGTTAATTTATGTGAAGTGCCTAAAACAGTGCCTGAGACGTTACAAGAGCTATATAAAGTTTGCTGTGATTATTGTTTTGGGAGTCCTTCATGTATTATGGACAGTAACCCTCATCTGTTATAAGTTTTGCAAGTATCCCCCCCAGTCTGCCCTTTGTCTTAACTTGTCTTTTGCCCTAAAGAGGTCTTGAAATATGATGGGGGTGCTGAGTGGAAAAAGCCAATCTCAGAAGGTCACATACTGTATGATTCCATTTATATAACATTGTTGAAATGAGGAAATTATAAAAAGGCAGAGCAGATTAGTGATTGCTAGGACTTAGGGCCGGGGGGTAGCAGATATGACGGCAAAGGAGTAGACTGAGGGACCTCTGTTAGGTGATCGGGTTGTCCTGCACTGCTATTGTGCTGGGGGTTGTACACATCTGCACATGATAAAATGACAGAGTACCATGCCAGCTTCCTGCTTTGATATTTCCCATAGCTATATAAGATGTAACTTTGGGAAGAAGTTGGGTGAAGGTTACACTACGTAGGGCAGGGAAAGAAAGGGGGGAGGTAGGGGCCCCTGAGCCCTTGGCTCAGCCCCAAACTGAGCCATTGCTTCTTTCCCAGTTGCACCACTAGAGGGCGCGGGTAACTTAAACTCGCCAGAGATGCCTCTGTCTCCAGCGCCTGGTTACTTTTCATCCAATAATCAAATATTTACCCAACGCGCAGTTCAAAGGGAATGCAGAGAGTCGTCTAAACCAGTCTCCACGCGGGACTTTAACAGAGAGAGACTGGTCTGTCTTCTTAAACATCTTCAGAGAAGAAAGACACCACCCACTTCTTGGCTAATTTGTCTCATCCTTAAGCCAGTTTCTATTAAGTCCCTCCATAAATCTCTTACTCTTTCTAGCTCATTCTCTTTTGTTTTATCCTTAGTGGAAACAAGATGTAACTGTTTGGCATCGTCATGGCAACCACTCTTCAGAGATGCTTGTAAATGACAAAGTGTATAGCTATGAAAAGTGAGTTCTCATTTCTGTCAAAGAGATAATAGTACGGAATTACATTTTACCTTCTTAGCAAATTTACAGGTCTTTGGTCTCTCTCTGATTTTTCTGTCCCTTTCAAAGTGTAAAGACCAAAAGTGGACTTTGCACTCCAGTGTTCTATACAGTACCAGATTTACTTCCTGGTTCTTGAATGTTACCCTGTTGATATGCCTATGCAATATGCAATTATCCAATTAAAAAATTCATCTCTATCAACTTGAAGGATTATGTAGTCATTGAAATAAATACAACGACATTGCAATATAGAACATGCTTACTAGTTTAAATTTTAAAAAGCAGTTTTAAAATTGCACCTCTGCTTTGATAACAGCTGTAAAACTTGGATGTTTATGGACAAAGTTTAGGAGGCAACATGAAAATAAAAATAATTTATTAATTTTATTGAATTGATGGTGATTACTTCTCTTTGATTTCCAATATTGGTATACGTTTGAGGACTTGTTTTAAACTGGTGAAATCTTTTATTCACTCAGCAACTTATGGTACACTCATGACTTAGACCCAGGCCTAAGTATTGCAAGGAAGATAAAATCAGACACAGATCCTACCATTCAGAATAATAGTAGCTGATGGTTATTTGATACTATTATCATCCCTATTGTATAGCTTAAGAAAGTGAGGAACAGAAAGGCTAACTAGCCTACCCAGGTCACAAACAGAGCAAAAGCAGAACCAGAACTGAATTCAGTCACTCCAATATCTGAGGCCTTAGACCTAACCATTATACCACACTGCCTCTCATGGTAGTCGAATAAGATAAAAAGGGATACGTGATATTCAATCATTCAGCAAGTATTTATTGAGCACCTACTATACATCAGACAGTAGGCTATGTGCTGGGAAGACACTGATGAGCAAGACCATCATAGTCGTCCCTGCCCTTAGGGAGTTCACAGTTTATGGATAAAGCATTATAGGCTTCCAGAGGAGTATGCATATTGGAGGCTATTTTAGGGCAGAACCATCTCCTACCCCTCTCTGCTCCATTCCTAGCAGGGCATCAACTCTGCTTCTCTGGAAAGAAGAGGCTGAAGAGTGCAATGGATGGCAGGAACACAAAGCTACAAAAGAAAACTGAGAGGTGGTGTCTACTATTCAGCAAGCATTTGGAGAGAGGATTCAAAAACAAGGACAGGGTCAGGGGAGGGGACTGGGATAGACCTTGAAGGTCCCTGCCAACCTGACACTCTAGTACCTACTCAACTCTGACTGAAATAATCATGCCCATTTGGATATATTATGTCCACCAAAAGCCATGTTCTTTAATGCAATCTTGTGAGGGCAGACAGTAATCTTTTGATTGTTTCCATGGAAATGTGACTCAATCAACTGTGGGTGAGACCTTTGATTAAATTATTTCCATGGAGATGTGGACCCCGCCCACTCAGGGTGGGTCTTAATTACATCACTGGAGTCCTATAAGAGAGCTCACAGACAGAAGAAGCTCAGAACAGCTGAGAAAGATTTTTGCAGAGATGCTCAGGAGCTGACAGAGACGATCAGAGGTGCTTGGAGTTGCTGACAGAAGGACATCTGGAGATGCTGAGCTAAGGACACACAGAAGCTGAGAGAGGAACCAAAACACAACCCAGGACCAGTAGACACCAGCCGTGTGCCTTCCCAGTTGACAGAGGTGTTCTGGACACCATTGGCCTTTCTTCAGTGAAGGTATCCTCTTGTTGATGCCTTTAGTTTGGACACTTTTATGGCTGTAGAACTGTAAATTTGTAGCCAAATAAACCCTTTTATAAAAGCCAATCCATTTCTGTTTTTTGCATAATGGCAGCATTAGCAAACTGGAACACTAACCCTTGAGCATTAAGTACCAAGCACTCAGCTAGACCCTGGAATGACAACTATAAATATGCCACTGCCCCTACCCTCCAGGAGCTTATGGTCTAATTAAGCCAGAAAGACAATTAAACAAGAAATTCCAGTACCATGTGCTAAGGCCAGTGATAAGAAGCACTATGCAGGCTGGGACCAGACAGCAAGAAAGTGACATCTGTACTGAGCAATGACACAGGAAACAACCTGGAGCTAGAGGAGTGGGGTGGGGAGTGTGATCCACATGGAGGCAACAGCTTTGTGCAATGCCCTGGAAATGAGAGGACTGCAATGACACTCTGGTTTATAGAGCAGTGCCAATCAATGCCACTAAATTGCTGACTCAAGTTCCTTCATCACTCATTCTCAAGTTCAACAAGTGTTTCCAGCATGGGCACCACCTAGGGTGAGGCTGAAAGAGACTGCTCTCCACCTGGTAACCCCAGAGCCCCAGCCTGACTAGCCCATCTTAGCCCACCCTCAGCACTTCCTTCTGGTCTTTACATGCTTCTCTTGCCATTCATTCAGTCGGTCAATCAGCAAGTCCTGTACCAGACTCCAGAAGCTCACCCGGGACCCAACCTGTCTCTCACAAGACGGCTGGGGACATTGTGCGCCACATTGCTGAATCCCACACAAATTCCAGAACAGTGCTTTGCACACAATGGAGCCTTCAGGTCTCCTAAATATAGAACTTAAAGAAAATAAATTCATCTGACGGCATAATTACAGTCTCAGCCCACGTCCTCCACATTTCCAGTGCCTACTCCCAACCCCTCTGCTACTGTATTATCAGGCTGCCCACCTCATCCCTAGACGCTGCCACTGGAAATGCCGAGAAACTCAGTGCAGACAGAAGTATAAAAGCAGAAGCTTTTTATAGATAAAAGAAGCCTCAGGTTCAGAATAATCTGGGTGGATTTTTTGTATCAGCTTTATGATCTTCGGCAAGTCACCCGACCCCCGGCAGCCTCAGTTTTCCTCATCTGTAAAATGAGAATAATAACAGCTCCTTCACTGGGATTTGTTGAATGAATGTAACTGGCTGAGTTTACAGTAGGAAATGAGACAGTCTATGTAAAGAGATGATCACGTTGCTTGGCATAAAAACGCTCTCCATAAGTGGTGGCTGTGGTAGTGAAGAAGATGACAATGATAGTAATGACGGTGGTAATGAGGACAGCGGGTTGTCAGTCCTGTAATTCACTCGCTGTAGTCACAACCGCCGCCTCCAGCGGCTGGTCCTGACCAGCGTGAAAGAGATCCGCTGTCCCCGGAGACTCGGCCAACGCCCTGACCTCCGTGGGGAGAGCCGCCTGCGTCACCCACTCCGCGGGCGGCTCCTCCTAGGCGGGCTGACACATGGTGGGAACGTGAGGGGGCGGGACCGGGCTCGGCGCCGCTGGGCCAATCGCCCGGCGGGAGTAGCCCAACCAATGGTAGCGGTGCTCTGGGGCGGGAGGGGCCGGGCCACAGACAGGAGCGGCGGCGTCATAGGTCACTGGGCGGGCTGGGGGCGGGGCCCGAGGCGCTGCCAGGGGCGGGGCGGTGGAGGCGGGCGCAGTCAGGCCAGTGATGGCGGCGACGGCGGTGATGGCGGGCTCGGCGTCCCTGGCGCCGGCGTCGGGCACGGAGGGAGCCTCTTCGGTTCACTGGTTCCGCAAGGGGCTGCGACTCCACGACAACCCAGCACTGTTGGCGGCTGTGCGCGGGGCGCGCTGCGTGCGCTGCGTTTACATCCTCGACCCTTGGTTCGCGGCCTCCTCTTCAGTCGGGATCAACCGATGGAGGTGAGGGGGGCCCGGGGAGGGGTCGCGGGCCCGGGCGACACGGCCTGGCCTTTGGGACTCCCGCGGGGCAGCCCAGGGTCCCCCGACGGGGAGGCCCTGCCCCCAGCCACGGCTGGAAGACCCTGGCCTGAGGGAAGTGGGGCAGGGAGACCGAGCGGGGTCTCCAGAGGCTAGAGGCCCAGACCAGGGACGTCGTTAGTCATCGTGCTAATTAATGTTCTAGGTGGCCGAGGGCGCAACCTCTGACAAAGCACTATAGCATTATGTGTTAGCCTCTTTGAGCCTCACAACATCTCTGCGGGACGGATATCGTGTTTCTCTTGTACAGTTGACACTCTTGAACCCTAGAGAGGCAAAGTTGTCCTGCCCAAGGACATGCAGACAGTGAGGAATGGCAGAACAGGGACTCCTGGCCTAGGGCTCTTAGGGGTTTGCCAGGGAGGGGAGAAAAGAAAAGAAGGTATTGTGGTGTGAAGGCAGGGACGGCTTTCTGTAGCAGAGCAGATGCTGGGATCCTGGGATCCTGGAGGTCACCCCTACACCCCCGGTTTGTTTGAATCCATCCTTTGCCCCATCTTGGCTTCCCCTCCACAGAGACCTCTGGAGGTGTCTAGAGACCCTGACTTGGAGTTATCATAACAACCCCAAATTTTGGTTCGCGAGAGGCACTTTGTATCCTGTGTTCTAACGCAGAGCTTCACACATTTTGGAATTCTCGCACATTTTGGAATTCCCTCAGCAGTCATGAGCTTGTTAGAAAAAAGGGAACCAAACAAGGCATCACGCCCTCCTTCCTCTTCTCATGAGATGATTTTAAAGGACAGTTGAGCCATTACAGATTAGACTTTTATGAGCAGGTGCACTAAGGTTAGGGAACAGGAAGGCTCTTGAGATGACTCCTGGGAGATGGAGTTGACAAGATCATGAGAAAAGGCTTAACAGATAGGGCGCTGGTGGTGTTTTCTCTGTAACTAGTATCCAGAACCAAGGAATTTTGAGACATCCGGTACCCAGCATGCTTTCAAACACTGTGGAGCAGTTGCCTGGTTTGTTTGCATTTTTCTGGGGAATGTTTGCTATGGACTTTCTGCATTTATGGGCAGGGTTAGACCCAGGAAATGGTAGCTCTTAACACACCATTCTTTCAGCACCAAGGTTTGTGCCCTGCTAGGAGTGTGAGTGCCCCTAGCAGTGGGTCTATTAAATGCCCCCTCCTGCCACATTTATATAGAGGGAACAACTAAAGATAGGCCTGTGGAGAACCTGCCCACACAGTTTTCAGTCTGCTCTATTGCTCTGTCTCTGCTCCAGTTTCTAAAATAGGAGGTCGGGTTTGACAAACATACTCAAATGGTCATCCCTGGAGTTGTCATTAAATCAAGCCTCAGACTTTGCCCCCTCTTGTGGCAGTGTGCCAATCAGAACAGAGTAAATAGAATCTGACTACCTGCTTGTTACATTGTCACGAAGGAGTCTTTTCTTTTATTGGGTTTTGCCAGACATTGCATAGAACTCCCAACTTCTTTGTGGTATTCAGAGAGATTAAAAATCAACGACAAAATCCTGTTGCTGATTAAACTGAGATTTGCTGGAAACTAGATGTTTATGGATTTTTGTAGGTCACTCTTTTGTAATTGTGCTTTTGAGTGAGTGAAGGAAAAAAGCAATGTGGCAGCTCAGGTGCCTGAATAAAATCCTGAAGTTGGAGGTCGTTTAGGAATGTAGATACTAATCAAGCAATTATTTAATGAATGCCTAATACCTGCCAAGCACTGTCCTAGGTGCTGCTAGGTATATAGTAGTCAACAAGCAGATGCAGGGCTTTCAGAACCTACATTTTAGTGGAGGAAGACAAGTAAGCGACTGTAATTCAGAAGAACTAAGTGCCGTGAAAAAAATAAAATAGTGGATGGACTGGAGTAGCAGTTCTCAGTCTTGGCTGCACAGTGGAATCACCTAAGGATCTTTAAAAGATGCCCAGGCCTCCCCCCTACCCCCACCCACGATTCTAATTTTTATGGGAAATGGCTTGGGCGTCAGGCCATTTTTAAAGCTCTTATGTGCAACCAAGCTTGAGAACCACTGGGCTAGAGAACCATAGACCTGAGCCCGACCACTTGGCAAATGTGTTACAGTATATTGGCAGGAAATCTAATTAGCTTGACATTCAGAAGAAAGAGGTGAAATAACACAAAACAGATCGAATGTGGTAACTACTTCTAGGGCCTGAAAACAAGACACACTCCCACCACTTCCTCCATACTCGGTGTTCCCAGGATCTGAGGGAGAGGCAGAGCTTCATACTCTTTTGCGCACACTGTTGGGGCTGGGGGTGGAGTGGGGTACTAAAGCCTTACGTACCTTTGTGTAACTACCATCTGTGTAATCTTCTGGTGGCTGTTTTTGGATCTGGGAATGGTCTGGGAAAATTGTGCTGCAGCCTGACAGTCCTACCTCTGTAACTACCCGAGTTGCTTTATCTGAGAAGCCTCTGTGAGAAGGGTGGGCCCAGGCCATCTGCAAGAGGTGGATGGAATTAAAATCAGTGATCCCTATAACCCTCTTGCACCTCCTGCACTGACTCCTGCCCAGTTTTTTTTCCCTGCAGATAAAATCAGATTAAAATAACCATGAATGGCACTCTCTGAGAGTGATTCAGGGTAGAGAAACGCAACCAAAAATATGTATATTTATTGATTTTTGAGGAGGGCTAGATCCTCCTTGACTTAGTGGTAGTAGGGGGTTTATGGGTTAATTGTAGCTATATGAACCTCAGAACTTTTTCTGTTCAAGCAGTTGGCTTTGCCTGTTTTCCCCACCCTTACCTTCTCCACATTTGCTGTATCTCAAAGGGAATATGCAGTCAGAACAACAGCAACAACAAAAAAAAAAAAAAAAAAGAAAGAAAGAAAGAAAGAAAAGAAAAGAAAAGGAAGATGTGACAGCATCTAGATTTTAAAAAGGATACCTGAAATAGGCCCTGGCAGTTTTTTGTTACCTTTCTCTCCCTACTGCAACTTAGGTGGGTGTTGGCAACAGTTCTCCCCACATTTTATCTAAATCATCTTGTCCCTGGCTCTGTGCTGCTTCCGCTTTCAAGTGCCACAGGGACAAATGGAGTTGATAGAAATGTGTACAAACTAATATGTCCTCTCTCAGTCAGTATAGCTCAGAATTAGTAAACAAGGTGAAATTGGAACTCTCCACAATGCCTGGGGAGCCAGTGTGTTTCTCCTTCCAAATGCTGGGAGCTAAGCACTGTTGGATTGTTCCGAGTAGTTTTTTCCTAGAACTTGTTCAGCGAAAAGAACTATAGGCTGCTGGAGAAGAAATAGAGTTTCTCTGAGCTATTCCTACTGGTATCCAAACAAGTTACTTCATCATTTTGCTACTACGGAAATGTTTCAGTTTTGCCGAGAAGGAATGAAAACCTTCATCTTCATCTTTCTCTTTGAAATTAAGAAAGAATAAATATATTTTTATCTGAATTCCTGCCATGGATTGTGGGTTTGAGTTATCCTTTTCCATGAGTCTTAAGCCCTCTTAATTCTTTAGGAGAAACCAATTACTATTTATATTCTATGTAGCTAGCCTGGACCAGCCTATTGTGTCCTCAACAACAAACAAACAAGCAGAATATCCCTTGGTGCAAAATCTGCTATTCCTAGTAAGGTCTTCCCTCAGTATAAGTACTTACCCAGAAGGATCTACCTGTTTTATTCTAAAGGGCTAATCCCGTGGAGTCCCTGAATTTCAGAGTCCACCCTTATTTTGGAAATCTCAATTTGGTTTTCTACAGTTCTGTCTGCCTTTGGCTCCAATTACGTAATGTAATTCAGTTGCATATGTTGTCTAAGCCAAAGGGTGAGCTTTAACTGCTTATACAGGACCATGTGCTCTGAATTTTGGCCATGTGAGCTTAGAGTAGCCAAGGGTAAGGTGCCACCACCACCTCCAATGCCCAGGCCAGTTTTCTGTAGAATCCCCTGTCACTGGGATAAGTACAAACTGGCCCTGTGGAGAGGAGAGTGCTGAGGGAGCACGAAAGGCCCAAGGTTCTCCTGCCCCAGTAAGTGTTTGCCCAGTAGCAGCACTGCTTCAGGCTCCAGGCTCCTGTGGGGTTATGCAAAGCTGCCACCAGGCAGGCCTCAGTGCTGCAGTAGTGACTTATCTTTCTTCCTGCAGGGCTTGACCTCAGGAGGGATGATGGAAGCACACAGCCTTTGTAGAAGGCCAAAGTAAAGGCAGAAACCAAAATCTCAAAAGAGGAAAAGTTTAGTAGAAAAATCAGAAGCACAGAAAGACAACTTGTAAACAGAATCCAGAAGGAAAGTTCCATGTTCTAGGGCACTGCTTCTGAAATTTGAATGTGCCAGTGAATCACCAGGGGATCTTGTTAAAATGCAGATTCTGATTCTGGAGGTCTGGGATGAAGCCTGAGAGTCTACATTTCAGCAAGCTCCTGGGTGAGGCGGGTGTGGTTGCTCACAGACCACACTCAGAGTAGCAAGGATCTGGCAGCAGAGGTGTTGATTGAGCCCACACTGCCGACTGAAACCTGCGCAGAACTACCTCGGTGCTCAGGCGAGGAGTCCTGGTCAAGAGGCAGTGGAGCTTGGTGATTGAAAACAGACTCTGTGCCCAACTGGCCTGGGTTTGAATTCTGGACACTTACTAGGTGTATGAAGTTGGGCAAGCTACTTAATCTCTCTGTACCTCAGTTTCCTCATCTGTGAAATGGAAATAATAGTACTTACTTTATAGGGCTGTTGTGAGAATTAAATGAGGTAATGTTTGTAAAACAAGTAATAACAGTGTTCATTGTAAATCCTTATTTAGTGTTAGTTATTATTTTCCTTGTTATTATTTAGTTGCTGAGTTCAGAGGCCTTCTGCTTTCTGCCTCAGCTGTGGACATTTCTTATCAAAGAAAAGGGATCCCATGGGAGCACTCAAAGAAGCTGCAAGGAATCTCTCCTTTTAGCAAATGAGGTCTAGAAATAAAGTTCTTTAGAAGGCAGCTTGCTGCATGTTCTGGAGCCTAAATTTCATATGCGTTTTCAATCTTATTTATAGCTTCAGATCTAAGTCCTGTTCAGCCTGGTGGACTGTGAAGGAAGAGGCCCCCAAAGTACATGGCAGG
Organism: Choloepus didactylus; assembly: GCF_015220235.1. Lineage (NCBI taxonomy): Eukaryota > Metazoa > Chordata > Mammalia > Pilosa > Megalonychidae > Choloepus > Choloepus didactylus. The sequence continues at coordinate 33,759,745 of NC_051312.1, read as the reverse complement.
GACATTTCTGGGGAGCAGCCAATGGAGGACTTTCTGTCCTGGGGTTGTGAAATTTAAATACCAATGTTATCTCTAGTCATTCTACCTGGCAAGGCCCAGGTTTGGTTTCAGGTGGCATGAGGCTCTACATGTAGCTTTTATATTCCTTCTGCGGGGAGTGGCAGGGCCTTGGAGGAGACCAACACAAGTGCGTCACTCACGTCTCAGCTTTCCTTTTCTGAAGGTGTCAGTTTTTCAAAAACAGAAATTAATGGAGGCGGAGCTTTTGGTTTGCATAAAACATTATTCAACCTGCCAGAGTCTTCTATCCCAACCTCTTGGAAAGTCTCCTGCATGCTCTTTAGTGAATATGATGCTTTGAGCTGAGCCCTGGACTCATCTCATACTGGAATATGGGTCTGTGGCTTTCGCAATGGGAGTGTGTCATGCTGTGTACGTCACAACAGCATCAGAGGCTGGTTCTGGTTGGCAGTCTACATGCTGTGGCTGCCTTCATAAGCTTCTAGGAGCCAGGGAATGCAGCGTGCTGCAGAGGAGGCACAGAGCTTCATTGTGCTCAAAACTAAATGTGATTTCCATAGTTGACAAAGATGAAGGATAAGTGCCTGATGGGTGAGTGATGCCAAAGGGTAGATAGCAGGCACCTGGGAAGTTTCTGTGAATTCAGGCTGACCTGTTGGGGCTTGGTACCCAAGGTAGAAGATAAGAATGTCAGTGGATTATCTATAGTCAGGGTTGTGTTTGCCTGACAAAGGGATTCCAAACGTATGAGGTCCTACAAAGCCTTGACACCTGGAATAGTGTTTGATGTGCCACTACCAGGCTTTGGAAATGGGGCACAGGAAAGGAAATATGGGTTTCAGAGCTTGACTGACCTAAGTTCCTATTCCAGCTTTGTCACTTAATAATTATGATCATAGGCAAATTAATTAACCTCTCTGGGTCTCAGTTTCCTCATCTATAAAATGAGGGTAATATTTCCCTTCAAAATTTTTTGAGAGAATCACATGAGACAGTGCACTTAAAAAGCATAAGAGATACTAGCCTATCAAGAAGGATCTTCCAAGACCCTCTCTATCTTGGGATGAGAACCTGGTGCCAGAGCCCTGGAGAGGTATGGAGAGGAAGCCACCTGCCAGAAAATGCCTTGGGAACCCACTGGGGACTGAGGACCCGGCCCAACTTGTGGGGCTGTGGCCGTAGAAAGATGCGCAGCCCAAAGGCATGACTCCAGAAAGGTAGGGAACCTGTGTGACCAGGGTAGGTGGGATTTTCCAGAGTTGTTGCAGTCTTGTTCCTCTGTTAATAGGGCCCAAATGCTTCCATATCACAGTATTGCACTTTTATTGCACCATATTGCAGTTTTTCAGGTGGCTTTCTCCCCACTCTGTCCTCAAAACAGCCTTGTGATGGGCAGATAGATACAGGGACTGAGGCCCAGAGGGAATAAGTGACTTGCCTGTGATCACATAGAAACTACAGAAGGAGCAACTCGGGTTCATCCTATGCTTCCTACCTGCCAGGTTCTGTGCTAAATGTTTTCAGGCCTCATTTGATTTTCTCTTTTTAGCAATTCTGTGAGATAGGTACTAACACTAACTTCATATCACAGATGACTACAGAGGTTAGATATCTGTCTAAAGTCACCCAGCTAGTTATTGGCAAAGCTAGGATTTCAACCGAGGTAGTGATGATCCACAACCATATGTTGTCTGGGCTAGAACCCAGGCCTCTCCAGTCCTCCTGCTAATGGTGCTACTTGTTTGGCATAGTGGACCAGTTTCTCCCTACTTTGTTAGGAAGGGGAAGTACTCTATGTTATATTATCACTAACAAGGTTTATGTGGACTTTGCAGGTTCCTGCTTCAGTCTCTGGAAGATTTGGACACAAGTTTAAGGAAACTAAACTCCCGCCTGTTTGTAGTCCGGGGACAGCCAGCTGATGTGTTCCCACGGCTATTCAAAGTAAGTGTGGAAGACCCAGAAGAAGACAGTGAGCTTCTGCTTCCCAAGGGTCCCCACAGTTTGAATGATATGATATTCTGACTAAAGACATGGAAGTGCTTGAGGCTGGCCTGACTTGCTGCTGGAAAAGTTGGGAGCAAAGGTAGCTAGTCAGATTGCCAACAGAATGGAAACTGTATTAAGGAGAAAATTCTGTGAAACCAGTGTCTCATTGGAAAGTTCCCAGCTCAGTCCATACATCAGATGTGGCAAGTCATTCCACCCTGGATACCACTAGCTTCCTTAGACGTTTGCTTGGCTCAAGCCAGCAAAATTTATTAGGGCTCTTTCTGTGCCAGGAGTTTGAGGGTGGGGTTTCCTGTTTATCAAGGGGTGTTTCCCATCTTGCTTTACTTTGCTTATTGAGGAAAAAGTCAGAAAGTAAGCCTTTCTGGGGGAGCTTCTTTGTTTACCTGGGGTGAATGATTGATAAAATCTTCATCTGGGTACTACCTAGGCCTCTGTTTCCTATACCAGGTGGCCAGCCCTCCTGCCCTCCCCTCTCCCTCACCAACCTTCTTAAAAAGCATGTTTTAAGACCCAGACAGCAGCAAAAGTACTCATAGACAGAGGGCTATAGGACAGTCTCCTTCTTCATCCTTAGCAGCCCACAATTGTTTTTAGGCCTCTCTCCAAACCAGCTTCCTTCCCTACTCTTCTAGGGGAAAGGCCTCATGTCAAGGCCAACAGCTTAGTAAACATTTCGTCACTCACCTCACACACTGTCCCACATCTGCACACATGCGTAAATCACTCAGTCCAAATAATAACTAACATTCATTGAGGGCTGACTATGAATCAGGCAGTGTTCTAAGTGCTTTACATACATTAACTCACTTATTCCTCACAGCAGCCCTAGAAGGTAGGTGCTGTTTTCTGTTTTACAGATGCAGAAACAATAACTTGTCCATGGTTATAAGGCTAAGAAGTGGTGATCTAGGATTTGAGCTCAGGTTTTCTGACCCCAGTGCTGTGTTCCTCCCCACCATACCATATCAATACATTTATCTTCTTTCTCCATCCACATTGCCCCGTATCCCCCAGCAACTCACAGCCCAGCCTGGCTATAGCCTAGACATCTGTTGATTGAGCTTCTACCATGTACTAGGCCCCTGACTAGGTATTAGGGTAATAACGAATGAGACAGCATGGTTTCTGCTCTGAGACTTCACCCTCTAATGGGGGAAACAGTAATGGCAAGGAATGAGCAACTTCATTGGCATGTGATAAATGCTGTGGCAGAAAAAGGACAAAGTGCAGGAGAATCATATTGAAGGAGGAGGTCAAGAAAAGCGTCTTAGAGAAGGTGTCATCTAATAGTAATACTGTTATTATTGTTCATGGAGTTATTGTATTTAAAATGTAATCTATATGAACTGCTAAGCAGCTCATGGTAAGGGCTCAGTAATTGTTTACTGCTGCTACCCTCGGATGAGGGATGACCCACCTTACTCAGGACCCACATCCCATGCAGGTCTGAGTCAGAACCGAATCAGCCTGTGCATGGCCAGAACATTTGCCCTGGGGTTCAGAGCTTTAAGGGACCATGACAAGAGACTTTGGTTGGAATATGTTTTTCCTCTTGCTAGTTGCATGCTCTAGGCTTTTTGTGGGTGGTCTGAATAACTTTTCACTTGGCCAGCGTTGCTAGGAGCTCTAGAAATCCCTACCAGAAATGACTAAAGGCTTGGAAAAGAATTCCCTTTTTTGTACCAGGCAGCTTTTCTAGTCTTTGATTTCTCTGACCTCTGGAATAAGGATCGTTCCTCACCCCCCGTTTCTCTGAGACCCATTAGCTCTCTTTGCCACTGTCCTCTGTAGTGTTGCTGTGGAAACCATTAGGACACTTCACATAGCACAAGTCTGCCAAGAAAATGAGGCCACAAGTTTGCAGGGCCATGAGGAGCTCAGAAAGGCTTGCTGAGCTGACGGGAGGTGGCAACCCTGTCCCCTGCTGTCTGCACCGGTGAGTCATTGCCTCTTGCTGGGACTGGGTGCTCTCCTGGGAGCATTGTATTTATAGCTTCCTGCTGTATTCTCCTGTTTTAAGGATGCAGCAAGTGCACAAGGCTCACCACCCCTCTCCTGGCTCCACATGAGAGACCACTACACTCAGACTCTGCTGTTGAGCTGTTTGCCTCACCTCACTGGCCTGCCCTCCTCAACCTTTAGAACCTCAGGTTGTTTGCTTTCCAGTTCAAGTCATTGTCCCAAGGTTGTTCTGCAGCCCATTCTGACAGGTCTCTGTAGTTACTCTGTTCCCTTTCAGGAAGGAGCCAAGTGTCCAGCTTCTCCCTCCTTCCCAAACACAGTATTGAGCATAATACATTCTCACCCCACAGGAATGGGGGGTGACCCGTTTGACCTTTGAATATGACTCCGAACCTTTTGGTAAAGAACGGGATGCAGCCATCATGAAGATGGCCAAGGAGGCTGGTGTGGAGGTGGTGACCGAGAACTCTCACACACTCTATGACCTGGACAGGTGAGGGGAATGGGCCCCAGGCATCACATTGCCCAGTTGGGAGGGTCATTGATTTGAGCCCCTGCTGAGCAGAACTCAAGAACGTTCAGCAGTAGGGACACCTGGCATATAATGTGTAGCATTTTGTAGAAGCTGGAGGAAAATGGGCCAGAGTTGGGGGTCTGTAGAACAGATCACAAAGAACTTTACCCCCTGGGGATGACAAAGAGGCCTGTTAGGCCCAAGGGATGGAAGCAGTGAGGATCCCCTAATGTGCTCCTAAATATGGCTGCAGTCCATCTGCTCCTCATACTTCCACTTCCATCCTGCTCCTCCAAGGCTGCTCTCTGACCTCCGTGGATCCATCCTGTTATCCCTCCCAACAGACCTTTGTTCTAATAGGCCCAGTTTCTGTACCAAAGATGAGTTTCCTGGGCTCCCCTGGCTATCTAGGTTTCCACGCCATGGATTTGGCTATTGCTCAGGAGGCTCTAGAGATCCTTTCAAGGAGCTGATATCTACAGAGTAGCTTACTCCCCAGGTGATAGGCCTGTCTTGTGCTTTCAGAGAGTCTAGACTGAAACCCACACCTCCCTTTCCCTGCTAGAGCTGTTATCCCTCTACTTTTGCTGCCAAGCCAGCAGCCACCAGTGCTCCCCACCCCCTCTTCCCATCCCTGCGTAGCTGCCAGAAGGCCAGGTCACACAGCTGTGCACGTGAGCTGGGCCCTCAGGAGGAGAGGCTGGGTGTGGAGCTCCTCCTCCTGCCATGTGCCAGGCGAGCAGGGCGGTACTGCAGGGGCAGCAGCCAACCTCATATGTCTGCTAATGGAGGGAGAGAGAGAGAGAATAACTGGGAAGTGAACCTCCCAGCCAGCCAGGTCTTGCGTAAGCTACTTTTTGGCCGACAGGAACCCCAGGAATCTAGCTCCAAACCATCCCAATTCATCCTTATGTAAATAGCCTCACTTCTGTTCTTCACCCTCCTCTATCTTTCCTTCTTGCATGAGTGCAGCTGTGTCCCCCCACCCCATAAAAAAGTACTTTGTAAACTGCAAGTGAGTGTTAGTCATTACTATTAACATACCCGACCCAGTCTCTGATTCAGGGAGGACAGGCTCTTCTCCACTTTACTGTTGTAGTAGATGGGAGCTGGGAAGGAAATGGTTTCCCAAAAAAGGAACACGTTTGCAGTTTTTATCAAACAACTTCCTCCAAGGCTCATGCTGGGGAAGAGAGGAAGGCCCATGGGGATTGTTATGGCTCAGATGGATAGGCCGAGTACCAAGATGGCTAGTAAGGACTTTTCTTTGATGAGAGAGATATGGTCAGTCTCTGTCTTTAGGCGGCTCCACGTCGACATCAGGGAACCTGGAATTGAGTCCCAGCTTTGGCCCTGCCTTGCTCCATTACCTGAGGCACCTGCTCCAGCTCTCTGGGCTTCATTTTCCTCTCGGTAAAATGGAGATGTGGCCTCCCTGGACCCTTCCTTTCCACCTAGGGATGGTACCCAGAATGGATGAGGAAAGCTGCCCTCACAGCCTTCAAAGTCTGGGCTCTTTTTTGGGTGGGCAGGGACCTGAAACAAAGACCTTGTGAGTGACAGTGGGTATGCTTTGGGATCCCCAGGATCATTGAGCTCAACGGGCAGAAGCCACCCCTTACCTACAAGCGCTTTCAGGCCATCATCAGCCGCATGGAGCTGCCCAAGAAGCCAGTGGGCTCGGTGACCAGCCAGCAGATGGAGAGCTGCCGGGCTGAGATCCAGGAGAACCACGATGAAACCTATGGCGTGCCCTCCCTCGAGGAGCTGGGTGCGTAGTTCCTGACAAAGGCTCTTATGCTGGCATCTCCTTTTTTTATAAAGAAGATTTTTTTGTTTTTTTTTCCTTCGTTAAAGTAATACATGTTATTAAAGAAAGCTTAAAAAATAAACAAAAATGGAAATAATCACCGGTACCCCACCATCCAGAGATAACCACTATTAATTTTGGTGTATGTCCCTCCAGTCTTTTTTCTGTGCATATTCATATGTGTAATCTTCTGTTTCTAGTTCATGCCTCTACTTGTGCACTCCCCCTCTCAGACCATATGGACCCGGTCTGGTGCTGGCATCAGTGGCCTCTCAATACCAGGAAAACTAGTATTGCCTTTGTTGAAAGGGGTTTGTCAGCCTCTTGTGTTACACACCTATTCTCTCTCTCCTTTCCTCCCCCATACTTGGATCTGAACAAAGTTAGCCTTTCTCCCTGAGAACCACAATCATTACCAGCTAGCCTGAAAGGGCAAGAATTCCAGGCTGTTCTCATCTGCCTAGAATGATGAGTGTCTGGGATGGGGAATGCAAGGAAAATAGTAACAGTAGGAAGAGAACCTGGGTGACCTAGAAAATGCTGAAACTTTCAGGGTTATCTCAGCCACAGTAGTACCAAGAACACTGTGGTTCAAAGAACAGACCAATGTGTCAAGACTTGCCGAGTTACCACTGAGGAGGCCTGATCTCCAGTCCTATGACCTATTTCTCTTCCTGTAGGATTCCCCACTGAAGGACTTGGCCCAGCTGTCTGGCAAGGAGGAGAGGCAGAAGCCCTGGCCCGACTGGATAAGCACTTGGAACGGAAGGTATGGACTCCCTTTACTGAGACGCAGGAGCTGTAGGTACTGGCGCCCATGCAGCAGGCGCTATGGAGTCAGGTTCAAGTTCCTTAGGGCCTCTAAGCTCAAACTGGTAGAAAAATGAAAAATCTTCCTGACAGGTATAATAATAATAGTAATAATAGCAATTACCATTTATTGGGAGTCCTTACCATGTGCTAGTCACTGGGTCTAACATTTGTGGGTTAAATGCTTGCATTGTCTCCCTTAAGCTTTTCAACAGCCTTAAGAGGTAGGCATTAAGCTTTCCATTTTGCAAATTAGGAAATTGAGGCTTAGAGAGGTTTAATAACTTGCCTGAGATCACACAGTAAGTAGTAGGCTAAGACCTTGTTCTGTGGGATTCTTAAGTTTGTACTGTGGGCAGGTTCCCCTTATTAGAGAGAATCTAGTGAATAAATGTGCTAAGTGCTGTGATAGATAAAGGACAAGGTGCAGGAGAATCATACTGAAGGAATTGGGAGAGAGGGTACTTCTTGGAGGCTGGGGTGTACAAGGGATGGGCCCATAGACGGGTTTCTGGGGTGTGTGGCAAAGTTCCGGTTCTTGAACTTTGGTGAGGGTTGCATTAGTGTTCACCTTAGAAAAGTTCATTAAAACAACATATTTGGTGGTTTTCTGTATCTGTACTTCATTTAAAATAAAAAGCTTTTAAAAGGAGGGTGGGCAAGCAAAAATACCTAGTGTCAGAGTCATTTAACCTAATACCTCAGGGACTCTCTGCCTGAGGGTGGTGACCTTTAGGTTGTGACTTGAAGAAGAGTGAAAATTAGCCAAGTGATGGTGAGGGGTAAGGAAGGCAACATTCCAGCAGAGGGAACTACTTGTGCAAAGGTGAGCATTAGTGTGGTGCTTAAAGAAGTATAAGTGGCAGGAGTGGAGAGGAGAGTGGCAAGAGATGCAGCTAGAAAGGTGAGCACACCCAGACGATGGGTACTCGTAAGCCATGTTTAAGATTTGGGCCTCTGCCCTGAGATGGCAGAAAGCCCACTGCATGTCTGATCCCGAGGGACAGACATTGTTAAAAGATCACTCTGGTTCCAGTGTGGAGAATGGATTAGAGGGAGACAAGAGTAGATGCAGGGAGATCAGTCAGGAGCTGTCACAGTTGTTCAGTCTAGAAATGATCTTAGCCTGAACCAGGATGGTGGTGGTGGGGAATGGAAAGGAAAGAACACATTTAAGGAATATTTGGGTCGTAGAATTGACAGGACTTGGTAAGGGGAGAGTCAAGGTGATGACTGGGTTTTTGGCTTGGGCAACCAGGTAGATGAGAGAGTGTTTCTGAGACAGGGAACACCAATGGAGGGGTGAGTTTAAGGAAGAGAGTGTTTTATTACGTTTGGGATAGGGTACCTGAAAGGCAGACAAGTAGAGTTCTTAAGCAGCAGTTGTATGGAGCTATTTCAGAGTCTAGGAGAACAGTTGGGGCCAGAGCAACAGACATGGTGATTGTCTGCAAATAGTTGGTATTGGGAGCCATGGGGTTGGGTGAGATCACCTAGGAACACAGCTGACCAGGTGACCCAGGACAGAGCCCTGGGGTGCCAACATTTAAGAGATGGGTGGAAGAGGCAGAACTGGTAAAAGACTGAAAGAGCCAGCCAGGATAGAGGACACCAGGAGCATGTGTCACAGAGGCCAAAGGAATCGAAGGTATGGAGCCAGGAGTGGTCAGCTGGTGAAGTGCTGCTGAGAAGTCTAGAAATGCAAGGACACAAAATGCCTACAGGATTTAGTGGCTTGGAAGTCATAGGTGGGAGTTTGGTGGGAGCCAGCCTGGTGGAATAAAGGCAAAAGCCAGACTGGAGTGGAGTAGAACATGGGGATAGAAGTGGGTAAGTGAGAGAGGCTGACTGTGAAGGGAGGAGAGAGGACCCATAGATGTATAGAGATCCATGGGGTTCTCAGATGTTCTTTTGTTTTGATTTGTTTTCAAAGTGTAGAAACAAGATAATATTTTGTGTTCTTGGAATGGAAACTAGAGAGGGAGAGGTTGAAAGTGCTAGAGATTCTGTTGGACAGGGCTGCTCAGGTGCTGTTTTCTCCACCACCCTTGCCATCCTTTGCCTGGCTAACTTCTTATTTAGCTTCCAGGTCTCACCTCCCACGGAAGCTTTCCCTAAGCCCCCAACTCAGATAGGTCCCCCAAACCTGTTCTCCCAGCACCATGTTCCTTTCATTCATAACCCTTATCCAGTTGTAATTTTGCATTCACTTATGTGCTCTTTAGATTTCTGTATCTCCATGAGGATCGGGTACCATCTGTAATCAGTATCTCCCAGTGCTGTAGGCATCCAATACATATTTGATGAATGAATAAATCCCCATTTTACAGATTAAAAAAAAAAAAAAAAAGAAAGTTCAAGAGAGGGAAGGAAGAGAAGAGGACTCCAGAGCTAGGTGGAGGCTTTGGCCTTGGACAGGGTTGCAGGAGGGAAGGAAGAGAAGGGGTAGGTGTGGATGCAGGTAAGTGTGTAGGTAGATTTGTGGCTGACAGCTTCCTTTACAACAAAGAAGCAAGGTTGTCTGACAAAGGGTGGTAGGAAGGTTGGAGGTTTGAAGAGGGTGTAAAGTTAGTGAAATAGTTATCATGGAGAGGAGACGGTGCTAGCAGTTAACAAAGAGAAAATAACTATTAGATGTAGCGGAAAGAGGCTGGAATCTGGGGTCAGAAGGCCAAGTCACCTCAGCCCTGTTCCCTCTCTTTGAATCCCCAGGAGGTTAACAACCCTTTTAGCTTAGTTTCCACATTTTCAGAAGGCAGTAACGATGGATGCTGCCTCAGAGGACTGTTATGCTTAGATGAGAGAATGCATGTAACGCAGTGACTTACGAACAGTAAAGCACTATGCCTGTGGCAATTGATGATAAAAACAAGACCAATAACAGTGCATGACAATGGTCCTGGAAAGGACATGTTGGTCTCAGGAATGGTTTGGGAGTTCCCTCCCTTCCCAGCTCAACAAGAAGTCCCTGGGTAGCCATGATGAAGTAGCAACCTCAGAGGCCCCTGGTGACTAGGGCAGGGGCTAAGGTAGGGATGTTTTTTTCCTGGAATGTAGAAGCCTTTTACCTTTCTTCTCCATAATTATAGGGTTTGTTCAATACTTTCAGTATTCTTTCACATCTGTCATTTTATTCTGCCGCCCCCCCCCCCCCAAGCGGTGGGAAATTGTGTTCTCATTTAATAGATAAGTAGCTGAGAGTCAAAATAACTTGTTCAGGGTCATACCATGAGTTAAATAGGAGAGTCAGGATGAGAACATGGGTCTCATCATCTGGACTGGTAGTGTTTCCTTTTCAAATTCTTCTCACATGAAGTAGTGGAATGAACCCAGCATTCATATGTGTTAGGATATCCCCTTTCACTTCACATTTTTTATGCTAATTCATATCAAAGTGTCTACCATTAGACTTAAATTAAGGTAAGATAATATATGGACCCTGGAACAAAGCACAGTTAAGAATCTACTTTTGGGCAAGGCTGGCTTTCTAAATAGATAAATAGGTAGCTGCCTGTGAGTCCTCCTGCCAAACACTATTTCTCCCAGCATATGGCCATGGCATATAAAATTCAACCAGTAGATGTTAGTTTCTTTGAGTCAAGTGTTGTATCTTAAAACAGCACAGATCAAAGTGTCCTGTGAATCCAGTTTTCAGTGATTGACACTTTGATATGAATTAGCATAAAAAATGTGAAGTGAAAGGGGATATCCTAACACACATTTATGTGCAGGAGGAGAGCAAGAGGAATGAGGAGCCTTGGACCTGGTTGGAAAGCCCATCTGGAAGGGCATTCAAAAGGTCCTGGGTTTCTCAAAGAATACAGGGAGGAAGTGCCAATAGTGAAGATGGTGGAGGAAATGGGAAAGGGAGGCTTGGAAGACAAACATTGCCCATTTCTGTGAGGTCGGGGCAAGTCCTGGTTTGGAAGTCAAGCCAGAAACCAGGCCTTGCTTCAAGCCTTTTCTTTCTTCACCTTCTGTGTCCACTGCAGGCCTGGGTGGCCAACTATGAGAGACCCCGCATGAATGCCAACTCCCTGCTGGCCAGCCCCACAGGCCTCAGCCCCTATCTGCGCTTTGGGTGCCTCTCCTGCCGCCTCTTCTACTACCGCCTGTGGGACCTGTATAGAAAGGTGAGTACACAGTGAGGGCAGCACCCCCCTACTTGCAGCTGGTGGACCAAGGCCTTCTGGGCCAGTCAGTCCCCCCTGAAAACAGCCCTTCCTTCTCTCCCTGGGGGTGGGGGCTGGGATGTAGATCCTGAAGTGAAGTGTGCATACAGTCTAGAGAAGATGGGGGAGTGTCCATATCCAAGAGGTGGTAGGACCAAATACAAACCAAATCACTGATCTCCATAGAATCCAGATTATGATGTAAAGCAGAAGGACAGGCAGAAAAGCAGGACTGTCAGGGTGTGACCCTAGAGGTGGCAAATCCTCTGGCAGCAGGTGGATGGGAGCAGGGTACCCAGGACAGGAGGCAAGAGTGAGTCTAGAGCCCATCTTAAGCTGAAGAGCACAGCTGCCCTCTATGGGGCATTTAAAAGGACAATCCAAGAGCAGCTATTGTAATTGGTGATGGAGGAAATAGACCAGGGTGCTGCATACAGGGCAATACCAGAGTCAGTCCTGTGTAATGCACCCCCAGAAAGAGAGGATAACATAACCAACTGTTCAAATCCATCAGATCATCCTGATGTCAACATTTTTAATGTTATTTTTCCTCCCTTGCTAATCTCAGGATTTTGTGGCATGGAGTGGCTTTGCCAGTTTGGTAGGTAGTCTTATGATTTTAGGAAAATCATTATTTGCTTGGAGGACTGATCTCTTCTAATTCCTTCGTGGTCCTATATCCAAGCTGTGGCATATAACTTAATCCAAATCTAGACTGAGCATTTTTATGCATGCTGATGGGAAAACTCTCTTTGGCTTTCTAGAAAGTGGAACCAAACAGAGAACCCTGAGGATGAGGATTATGACCCAGTTTTCCAGACTTTGACCCCTAATGCAGAGTCCTGCAGTGATATCACTTTCCTCTGCCTTACTCTCTACAGCCACCTTATTGATCAGTCCCTGGGTCATTGGGAAGAGAGGGCTTTAATTCTGCAGGCATGCTCTGTGCTTCTTCTAGGGGATGACACTTCTATATCCAGGAGTTTGCAGCCACCAAATGTATGGTGGCTCCAGTTCCTCTTTGGGAGAGGCCCAGGTAACTTGGCACTGAGAGATGGACAACTGTTTGCATGCACATGCTGTCCCCACCCCTCAGGTGAAGCGGAACAGCACACCACCCCTCTCCCTGTTCGGGCAACTCCTATGGCGAGAGTTCTTCTACACGGCAGCCACCAACAACCCCAGATTTGACCGCATGGAGGGGAACCCCATCTGCATCCAGATCCCCTGGGACCGCAACCCTGAGGCCCTGGCCAAGTGGGCTGAGGGCAAGACAGGTTTCCCTTGGATTGACGCCATCATGACCCAGCTGAGGCAGGAGGGCTGGATCCACCATCTGGCCCGGCACGCTGTGGCCTGCTTCCTCACACGTGGAGACCTCTGGGTCAGCTGGGAGAGTGGGGTCCGGGTGAGTGCTCTTTCAGTGGGAAGCTGGCCTGTGCCCTCTGGGTAGGCCCAGCAAAGGGCAACCCCCTTCTGGGCTGGGGGCTGGGGTGGGATTCCTGAGTGCAGGAGCTCTCCAAATTCTCCTTGGCTTGCCCTCAGCAGAAGGGCTTGGACACTCTTCTCCACCCAGGACTGTGGTTACTTGGGAAAAACCATAGCAGTAGGTCCCAAGGAGACTGAATCTTCCACCCTCCCCACTTTTAGGTATTCGATGAGCTGCTCCTGGATGCAGACTTCAGCGTGAATTCAGGCAGCTGGATGTGGCTGTCCTGCAGTGCTTTCTTCCAACAGTTCTTCCACTGCTACTGCCCTGTGGGCTTTGGCCGCCGCACAGACCCCAGTGGAGACTACATCAGGTGAGGCTGCAGACCAGACTCTGGCTTCTCCTGAGATGGCCTCCCTTTGGCCCTTTGAAGGAGGGCCCAGGTGTGCTGACTGGTCATCCGGTGCTTTTGTTTCAGGCGTTATCTGCCCAAACTGAAAGGATTCCCTTCTCGTTACATCTATGAGCCCTGGAATGCCCCAGAGTCGATTCAGAAAGCAGCCAAGTGCATCATTGGCGTGGACTACCCACGGCCCATCGTCAACCATGCCGAGACCAGCCGGCTCAACATTGAGCGAATGAAGCAGATTTACCAGCAGCTCTCCCGCTACCGGGGACTCTGTAAGGAACACCCCCACCCCCCCAACCCCCAGTTCACTGAACCTGCGGCCTCAGAGTGGGTAGATGGGGATTTCCAGATATCTGCAAAGGGAGAACCTGAGTGCTGTCTTCCAGGCTGTTAAGTTAATTTGACTTCCCAGGACCCAGGACACTGCAAACTGGGCCTTTCTGAGTAGTTATGGGGCAGCGAGAAGAGCTGGAACCTCAGTGGCTGGTCCAGACCTCCCCCCTTGTCTCCTGTCAGCTTGCGTTCTAGTTACTCCTCTGCCTCTCTTCCAGGTCTGCTGGCCTCCGTCCCCTCCTGTGTGGAAGACCTCAGCAACCCTGTGGCAGAGCCCAGCTCTAGCCAGGCTGGGAGCATGAGCAGTGCAGGTGAGTAGCACCTGTGGCCGGAGCTCATCCCGAGGGCTCTACAGATGTACCTCTGCTTCAGTCATTCAGGGTGAGGAGAGAAGCCAGAACAAGTCCTTTCCCTGAAGGAGCTTCTATTCCACCTGGGAGAGACAGATGGTAAAGGAATCAAGTAGGATCAGTTCAAATAGCATTTTGGAGAAAATAAAACTGAGTGGCTTGATAAGAGAGCGACTGAGGAGAGAGGGGTTACTTGGGGCTATTTTAGATTGCACTAGTCACAGAATGCCTCTCCAGCAGAGACCCAGGTATTGAACAGGAGCCAGCCTTTGCAGTATATGGGGAAGAGCATTCCAGAGAAAAGGAAAAGCAAGAAAAGGCCCAGACTCAGGCACCAGCTTAGTCCATTCAAGGAAGTGAAGGGAGGCCGGTGTAGCTGGAATGTCCCGAAGGAGAAGCTAGAGAGGATGAGATGTAGGCAGGAGGAGGATCCTCCTGAAGGGTGGAGGGCAATCAGCAGGGAGGGGGAAGGGGCTAATCTATGTTTTAGAGTTGACTCCACCTGCTGTGTGGAGAGTTGCCTGTATGGGCAAGAGTGAAAACAGGGAGACTCGAAAGGAGGTTACTGCAGTTGTCTAGGCATGAGATGGCAGCAGGGACTAGGGTGGTGGGAGGAAAGAGTGAATAGACAGATGAGCTTCCTTCTTCTCCTTCGAGCTGTAACACAAGACTGGCAAGAATTCCAAGGGTTTTTCTTGTTTGCCTAGCCGGGCTGGCTCCATGGGTGAGGCCCCTGCCCATTTCTGCTCTGGGAGCCAATCTCAGGGTGGCAGAGGGAATGTCTTGCCTTCAGAGCCAGGACAGCAGACAGGCCAGATCAGTCTCTGGCCTGGAGCCCTTGGGATTTGGGGCACAAAGCTAGCCCTGCTGTTGGCAGACCTGGTTGTGCTTTCCTTGGACATTTCCAGGCAAAGGAAGGCTGATGGGCAGGTCTGCAGCACATCATGCTGGCATTTCATTAGTGAGCAGGCTCCCTGTCCCCTAAAGAGCTGCCACAGTACCATTTAGGATCATCCTGTCTACATGCACAGTCTTGGTGACATTGTGACATATTTCCCCACAGGCCCAAGACCAGTTCCCAGTGGCCCAGCATCCCCCAAACGCAAGCTGGAGGCAGCTGAGGAGCCACCTGGTGAGGAACTCAGCAAACGGGCCAGGGTGACAGAGTTGCCCACCCCAGAGCTGCCGAGCAAGGGTGTCTGAAGGTGAGTGACAGCAGCTTAGACTCACGTTGAGGCAGGAAGGTGGGAGAGAGGTGCGAGAGAGAGGAGAGAGTAGTTTGAAAACTACTGCCCTTCCAGCTGAAGGTTAAGATATAGCAAACTAGATGAAAATCTAGTTGGGACTGCGTGATTTTTCAGATCTCGGCTCAAAAAATTCTACCATTCTGACTGTTATCCCTTCTAAAATTTAGGAGAAAATTTAAAAGTAGAGAGCCCTTTTCTTTCTTTGCCAGCTTAGGGGAAAAAATATTGTATTGGGTGGAGGGAGGGGGTTTCTTTCTAGCCTATCAAATTCAACAGAAATACAGCAGATACTAGGATATGGGAGAAACGGTTGATAGCAGGCGCTGAAGATGTTCAAAGTTCCCTGCTCTCTCCCCAACAGGCTGTGTTCTAGAGGCAGGCCAGCAGAGGGCAACACTTACCTTCAGAAAAAGGGCCCTGCTGTGGCTCAGTAAGCCCAGCCCCATCTAGAGGTTTTGCAAGTTCAGCTCCCCTAAGGACCAGCTGACCGAGTCTCCCCATCATCTTTGCCTTTTTTAGCCATTCTGCAATTATTCTCTTGACTTTAGTTCTGCACTTCCCTGTCAGCTCTCATCTTTCTTGGAAGCATCCTAAATAAAAAAATGGGTCTGCCTTCCCCAAAGAAGGAAGGGCGTTTTGTACCTTTCTGGGGAAATGTAAATTACTGTCCACTTTGAGTCATCATCTCAACCTCTTCCCTATGTGTCACGTCTGCATCATTGGATTGGAGGGTGGTTTTTCTCAATGGAACTGATTGATTCTCTCTCTTTTTTTTTTCTCCCCTCAAGTCTTCTCTCTTCAGGGCCAGGGCAGGGGCCATCTTTTTTGGGTATCTGAGCTTGTATGCTCAGTAACCCTGTGAGTGTCTGAGGCTTGTGCCTTTTACTAGGCTCTTTGTCATAGACCTTGCTGATGGGGAGGTTTGTGCTCTCTTATTTCTAGAAGCACCAGCCTCTACTCTCTTATTTACCTCTTAGCCCTGTGATACTAAGCGAGGATCATTCTCTGTTACAAATCTGGAGTTTGCCAGGCTGGTATTTTAATTTTCAAGTGAGAAAATGGAAGAACAGAAAGGTTAAATGTCTGGGTCAAGGTTGCTCAGTAAACTGATGGGATCCAATCTAGCATGAAATTGTTGCCATAGGAGGAAGGGCATGCATCAGGTATATAAAACATGGCATGATGCCCATCCACAGGGATTTAACAGTCTGGTTAGAAAAAGAAGACAAGTAGCATATTAGACAAATGATAAAGATTCTATAAGCTTTTGGAACAGGAGAATGATAATAATCAAATGCATTTTTGGAAGATTAACCAGGCCTTGGACTGGGACTTGGAGAGGAAATTTGGGGGTAGGGGGGTGGTTTGCAGCTGAGAGGCTGTAACAGTGACTCCATGTGAAGGTGTTATAAGGGTGCAGAGGTGTCCGGTGCTTGCCCTGTAGTCCAGGAGATTGTCTATCAGCCTGTTAGGATCCTAAGGATTGATTCTTAGAGGTTTACTATGCCCTTAACCCCTGATTAATTGGATAGTTAGGCCAGGCTAAGCTGTTATGGTTGGAAGTGGGAGCCAAGAGGTCAGAGGGCTTGGGCAGGTGCACAGCTTCCCTCCAAGACAGACTGGGGAAGGACACTGTGTTCTTTGGAAACCCTGAGAGCTAAGAGTACACTTACGTTTTACTGTATGCTGGTGGTGGCATCTGGACCTAAAGATGTTTAGCATCCTCATCTGGTCAAACTGGCATTTTTGGAAGATTAACTGGGCATTGGGCTGGGACCTGGACATCTTGTCACCTGTCCTACTCATCGAGCATGGTAGAGAAAGAAATTGGGGAAAGAAAATGAAAAGCCACATGTGAGAAAAGTCTTGGAATAAGCAAAATGCACCATGCAGATGAAATCACATAGATCTTGCACATGCTTCCCAGGGCATCTTTGATTGTGTGATCAAATCAAAGTCAGAGCCAGCCCCTTGGGCTGAATAGACCATAAAGCTGCAGCTCCATGGCCTAAGTTGATAGAATATTGTGTTGCGAGGCAGGAGACTTGCCTGTTTTCTACCACCTCCACCCCACCCCCCTATCATTTTTTAGTTGTATGACTTTGGGCAGGACACATAACCTTCCTGAAATGCTTTAGGTGTCAAGTGTGAATAACAATTATTTACCAGCCTGAAGGCTCCATCCTAGACCTTTTGAGGGCCCATTTATCTGTGAGACTATAGTTTTGTGGTTCTCTGATTTCTAAGGCCTCAGGCCTGTGGCAATCCACAGGGCAGTCATTTACAATTTAAACTGATATGGGGGAAAACATGTCCTGACATCAGTAGGTTCCATGCTTACCTTAAATCCACACCAGCTGTGTATTAAGCATTTAGTTTTGTTTAGAGTGTTCACTAAACTGAAAAACAAGCCAGCTCCCAAATGGCAATCATTTCAGCTGGTTCTCCATAATCCTCAAAGCTGCTGACTGCTCAGGATTCCATTATCCTCAAATTGTTTACAAATTTTTTTCTCATTGGTCCAGTTGTTTTTACCATCAGGGGAATAGCTCACATGTTCTATTTGCCCTTTTGCTGGCACACAGTGATTTGTGGAGAGAAGCCCAGCTGAATATGAAGGTCATGGCCAGGTATCACCTCTTACCCCTCCTGCCTGCACTTCACCCAAGCTTTTCTAACCATGGAGCTTCATTAAGTAAAACCTGATTTTTAGAATCTCATCCTTGTCTTTTTTGACATTTGTTTAGTTATACACTCCCTCATTACTTAAAATAATGAATGTGAAAGTCACTGTGCAATCTGTAATATGCTACAGTTACTGGAATGGAAGGCAGCATGACATTTGGAAAAGAGCCTGGATTATCCTCCTTCCAATGTCTGAATCTTATCTCAGTTCCTAATCTGAAAATGAGGAAGTCGTGACTCAGTCTTCATCCCCCAGCACTTTCCTGGCACTCAATAAGTAGTTGTTCCATGAGTGATGTCCCCTCCACTTCCTTATGATTTGTATGGTACAAGAAGGGTTAGGGTGTGGTTAACTGAGGAATTAGGCTGAGCAAGGAGCTTCAGCTTTGTATCCCATCCAGGCCCAGCTGCATCGCTGTGCTTCCCTGGCCCTAACTTGGGAGCTGGCACCAAACCCTTGGCCTTGTTCAGATCTTGGGCACTGTGCCTTGCCCAGCATGGTGGGGAGAGGAAAAACATTTTAGTTTTGATTACAGCCTCCAAAATTTCCTCCAAACCTTCAGCTGTCGTGGTACCCCTACTGACATAAGCTCAGTCGTGCACACATGTACACCCTCCCCCCTGGACTGGGATCGGGGGAAAGGGAGGACTGGCATCTAATGGATAGGATGGAATGGGAGGGCAGGGGTATCCAGGAGGCCATCCTGACTAATACAGGGGCACAGAAGGAGGCAGCCATTAACTTATTTTTTGTTCCAGCTGCCTCTGTGTTTCTTGTATTAATGACAGGTTGAAGAAGTTGGACAACGAAGAGATTGATTTTTCAGTGCATGTTTTTTTAGTTGGCTTTTCCCTTGTGCCTCTGCCCAGGCCAGTCTTCCCTTTCCTTTAGTGCTGCTGTCATCACTTTCCTGAAGGATCTCATTTGATTTCCCCAGGTCCTCTTTTCTGCAGACTGAAGCCCTAGCTTGAGAACAAGAGCACAGGATCAAGTTGTCTGCTGAGTAAACAGGTTCAGTAACTATTTAAGCAGACCTTTGACTAGCTTTTTAGACTAGGACTCTCTGGTTCCTCTAAACCTTGGTTTTCAGTATTGAGGATGCCATCAACCTGCCCTACAGGGATTTGGGTCACTGTAGCTTATCTGAGGCCAGGACATCACCATCTGCCTGGCCCACAACTAATAATGCCTAAGTCAGTATATGTGTGAATTGTTATTAAATTCACTTTACGCACCTCATCCCCCTTGTCGTCTTAACCTTTGGCATTGATTCTTAAACCCTTTCTGGATTAACCATCCTTTTGAGAGTGTGATGAAGGAGTCTCTTTCCAGAAAATTGCACTTATTCATACACATACAAGAACAGGCACATGACTTCAGGATCTTTATGGACTACTCCTAAGCCTAATCTTGGTCCCTTGAAAGTTCCAGAACCCCAGTTTAAGAGCCCTTATTCTAAGGACTCTTAAAGCGTTCTTTTTCTTTCTGCTACCTGTGCAGGTGGAGAAAACAGAAAATGGAGGCATCAGGTAAGAAGGATCTATGGTGATATACTAACCCAATCCTGAAATTTTCTGTTTCAGAAAAATAGTTGTCATCTCTTTGGCTTAATGACAGGAACTGAGATAGACTTGTATATGGAATATATACTCACAGCATGTTTGAATAAACATATACACACATTAGTAACAAATATGGCTATGCTGTAGTATAAACTTAAGGGGAAAAATTGGTGAAAAAATACACATTTTAAAGAATAAGGCACACAATACTGATCCACACCAGTATCTATACCTACATTTGCTCTTTGTTTTGTCCAGCTTCTGCAAAAATTATTAGCACCTGGATAAAATCTGCTCCAGATTAATTAAGCACGTGACCTTAAAAGAGTTGCATGTGATGGAAGACTGATTTTGAGTCCACATCTCTAGTGTCTTTGATTCTTAAGAGGATTTTCCCTTTTCTAATAACAACTTGCCTTCCATGTATATTGATGAGATATTAGTCTTTATGCCACCATGTTGAATTTCTTTTCATGTCCTCTAAGAGGTCTTTATGGGTGATACTGTAATGTAAGAATAGGCATTTTAGAGTCAGACCTGGGTTTCTTGTCATGGCTCTGCCACTTATGAATGCTGTAGTCTTGAGCTAATTACTTATCCTCTCTGAGCTTCAGTTTTCTCATCTGTAAAAATGGAGCCAAATCTTCAGCATTAATGACATTACAAGTGTGTAGTGCCTGACCCATAGTAGGCTCAGTAAGCAGTTCTGCTATTACCTGCCTCACCAACGTTTTGACTGTACAAAATGGAACACTATGTGTTTCTACAGCCTCGCAGTCAAGCTAAACTATTTAAATAGGCAACCCAGCATCAAGATGGGCTTACCAACTGTCTTCTGTTATCAGAGATGAGGCCATTTTTTCCATCTGCCCCAGATTCAGGATGTTAAAAATCTCCAAAATGAGTCATCTTGTGTCTCCTTGCCCCAGTCTTGTAGCACTGTGCCAGGATTCTCTCATCTCTATGTGGAAATTTGCTCACCTGCTGATTCTAAACTCAGTCACTGCCTTCATCTTCAGAATTACTGGTCCCAGCTGGCTTCTCTTCTCACCATTTTTTTTTTCTCTGATTTTTCATCTCTGGTAACAGCCACTCTGTCTAGATTCAGATATTGCTCTTGTATCTGAGCAAGTATCACCAGAGGCCTCAAGTGAGGCTCGTATAGCCTTCCCACCTCCACTGCTGCCCTCAGACCTGGAGCAGAGGAGGCCCAGAGGGCCTGCAGGGGACAGCTTGTCCTGTGTAAGCATTCACAGGGCCAGTGTTCAGTCAGCCCAGTGGCATCCCAGCAACAGCCTTGTCCCCTGGCACTGCTGGGCCTACACTTCTCTATTAAGGCACTTCTCGGTTCCCAGTCTGTCCCCAGAGAAGCAACCAGAGGCACTTGTGTCCCTGGGTAACGAGCAGCCTCCTGAATGCTCCTTTCTGCATTTGTTTTTCTCTTCCAGCTGCAGAGCCACTGCTCCGTGAGCAAAGCCTGGGTGCCAAGGCAGCCACCATGGCAGCAGAGTGCAAACTGCGGACAAAGCTGGTCACCGATGGAGATAGCGAGAACGTGTGTGTGTGTGTGTGTGTGTGTGCGCGCGCGCATGTGTGGAGGAAGGAGTGGTGTGCCTGTTAACGTGTGCATGCATCTGTTGACACTCTTGTGATTCTGAATGCTGCCTGGGCTGGAGTAGTACCCATAGCACGCTTTACCCTAAGCACTGTTTTCCGGCCTCCAGACACAAGGCTGGAAGTCAGAGCAGTGGCTTTCAGCTAAGTCCTGTCCCTGCCAGCCAGTGGCTTGCATGAATGGAGCACAGTGCTGTAGGACCCTAATGGGGATTCTGGCATCTGCCACCCTGGTCCTCCCTCCTCACATCAGACCAAGGAGCAATAGGACAACATTTTTGGCTCTTGTCACAAGGATGGTATTTTAGAGAAAGCCAAAAAGCCCTGCTAAGTTCCTACTTTTTGACCTGGAGGCTGGGCAGGCTGGAGTAGACCAAGCCACCTGGAGTAGCTTCTTCCTTATTTTAAAACTTCCCTGCTGCTGGGTTCTCCAGACCATTCCTTGGATGTCCAGGACTGACCATGAGGCCATAGACAGATGCTGGCTCTGAGAAGTTTCCACCATCATATGGAAGGACTCCCAGATATCTGGTGCAGTGGGTGCATGGTACTGAGACAGCACATCTGCCTTTTGGGGCATAGAACCTCAGGAAAAGACAAGTTCCTGGTGTCAGCAAGCCCCCTGGCCCCTCTGACCACTCTCCAAGGCACCACAGTGCTGCCAATGAGGACAGCTGAAATCCAGCCAGAGAAGCCATTCCAGTCCATTCTGGAGGCTTCCAGGGCCTGCCCTGGGCTGGTCAGCATCCAGGCTGCCATGTCAGCTGTCCTGGTAGCTGGACTCTGAGGACCCAGGCAGATGGATTCGTGGGTAGGGACTGCCAGGGGTAGTTGGCAAAGGTCCACATAGAGATCAAACCCAGCATGTCAACCCTGCCAGAAGCAGCAAGTGGGAGGTTTGACTCAGAGAAGCCAAGCCCTGCATTCTAGAAGTGGCCTGTGCCTCCCATTTCTCCACTCCCACCGTCAAAGGCCTGTGTTGAGAAAGTCTCAATGAAAACAAAGACTGTGGTTAACTGGAGCAAGTCTTCCTTCTACCATGTGGCCTCTACCTGAGCCACAAGGTGTGTGTGTGGTGTGTGTGTGTGCGCGCGCATGCGTGCACCTACATGTGTACATGTAGCTCAGAGATTGATTCCTCTTTGAATTTTTGTCCTCACATGTTACATTAAGCTGGCCTCTAGGCCATCTCCTCTCTACCTCCCCGGTGACCTTACCTAGCCTCATAGCTGATAACTCCTTTGGCCCCACCCCTGTCCCTCACTGTCCTCTGTCCTAAGACCAGAACCCTGTGGCCAGGCCTCTGTCTCCTACAGCTGTCTGGCACATTGACAGGCTTCTTCCTGAGATGTCCTCAGGTTTTCTCAGCCAGAGAGCTGCCTTTAGATTCCAACTGTTGTATGTGTCACCCTTACTAGAAATGTCCTGTAATCAAAGCGTGGAGAGGGGAGCAGGGCACGTGTGATGGTGTGCATTTGGAGCATTGGATTGGGGGCTTCCCTGCTCCCTCAGCCCCAGCCACCGGGAGGAAAAACAATCAGGAGCCATTGCCAGAAGGGCAGTAGAGTAAGTCTGGAAGGGGTAGTCTGAAAAACTGCGAATGCCAGAGGGCTTAGGGCGAGAGTCAGTATTTATTTAGCAGCACCTTCAAACATCAAGGTGATTCCCTTGTCCTGCCTATATTTAATGATGGCTGTCTCCCCTAAAGTAAAAGTTTCCAGGACCACCTCCCCCTGCTTCTCCACCATCCCTGGCATGTTGGCCCATCCCCAGGACAACCTTCCAGTGGAGTGGAGCAGTCCACTCCTAGAGCTGGGAGGGGAGGGGTGAGGAGAGGGTATGGCCAGTGTCTTTGTAGCTCCCTTCTGGCACAGGTGGTCCTGGTGGCTGCTGCAGTCATGTCCCATATCTTGATCCAACGGCCAGCATGGGGAAGAGATGGTCGCAGGCAAAATGCACTTTATATAGAGATTTTCTATCACTGGGAAGGTGTGTTTCTCCCACGATTTGTTTGTGAATATTCTCTTGTTTTATAAATGTCTGATCCTGTCTAAGCAAAGTTGTGCCACTGTCAATCTTATGAGAGGTCTCGGGGCTGGGAGTTTTAAGGCTGAGCCTGAGTGAGGTCTTAGGCCAGAACCATCTTGTTTCTGCTGGAGCCAGGAGCCTCTCACTCCTTGGTGGGAGGGAGGGGGCCGTTCCAGGGGAGCAAAATTCGGTGGCCAGAGTTGGGATCAGCTGGCCAGAGGATGCAGAGCACTCCAAGCCCAGGATGGGAGGTTCCTGAGTGCTGTCCTGTGGGCCTCCAGCCTTCAGCCTACTTAGGCCCCCCAGGCTAGGGGATCAGTCAGTGTCGCGGCCCACTCCAGGCCCTTTACCTTAGTAGCATTCACTTGAGCTGCTTCTGTGTGGTGAGGAGGGAACAAAGGCCCTTTGGCTCTGGCCTGGATGCCGTCTTTCTCCCATGTCATCAGGACAGGAAGTGACCTCTCTCTCTCTACAGTGTGCATGGGATTTCCTGCTAGTTAGGAATTCCCCTTAACCTTGGACTTCTGGGACTGGGAGCTTTTGTAGCCCACAGCCCAACTTCCTGTGGGAGGAGCTCAGGCAAGGCCCAGGAATATCACATTTGGCCCTGCACAGATTGGAAAAGGGAGGGACTTGACCCTGGGGCCTGCTTCATTCTCAGACCTGCTTTGAAACTTCTGCTGGCCCCCTTCCCTCTCTCCTGGTTTCTGTCTGATGTGGCTTTGGCTTGGCCCCTGGGCTAAAATTCCTTTGTTCTGGGACAAAAGGTTCTGGAAAAGGAATTGTCCAAACATACACACACATACTCCTGACCTTCCCATCCTCCCTAGCTGAGCCAGCACATTCTGAAGTAATAACACTTATTAGCCATGACTGCAAAAGTGCTTTCCTCAAAGAAAAATCCAGGTACCATAGCAGCAGTTGGTTACTGTAAGGACCTCAAGAAAAGTGCCTGTGCCAGGGGCAGGGAAAAGAGAGACAACCAGGGCCTCTGGCTTTAAGTACTGGGATGTCCTCAGGGCTGGAGATGGGGGTTATTTTCTGCAGGGTGGGTGCCTACAGCTCCTTTCTAGGAGCTACATTTAAGGAAGGGGGCCATCATGACTAGTGGGCAGTTCGGATTTACAAATAGGAATTCACAAGCTGTTAAAAAATGCTCTGCCCGTTCTTCAGAGAGAGGTGAAGGATGGGGCCTCTGTGGTTCTCTTAGTTGGCCAGGGAAGCCAGTGAGGTTTGGCCAGAGCCTCTGACCCACCAAAGTGGGGGCCCTGGCCTTGGCCAGCAGCCTGAGTGCCAAGTAGCTCATGCTCTGTGAAAGAACTCACCTGCGGAACATGGGGCCCAGAAGGCCTGGAGGCCCAGGCTCAGCCCTCTGAGCGAAGAGAGGAGCAAAACGAACCACAGCCCAAACCAAGCAGGGGTGGAGGTGCTGAATCCCAAGAGGTCAACAGATAGGGTAGGAAAACACAGGTTCCTGGTGTCAGCAAGCCCCCTGGCCCCTCTGACCCTCTAGGGATGGTCCTTGGGGTCAAGATACGGGGACAGGAAAGAGGTGAAGCCTGGACCCCAACACAGGAGGTGCAGTGTTGAGGAAGGCCTGGCTTTCAGTGACAACACATTCGTATTACATTTCATCATCATGACAAGCATGCGAGAAGCCATTCCTGTCCTCATTTCAAAGGTGAGAAAATTGAACCTTAGGATTGTTAAATCACTAATGCACGGCCCCCGGTCTGGCCCACAGCCCCTTCTCTCCTGTCTGTTCACTTAGGGAGACAGGCTGTGAATTCACGCCACCTGACTCCAAACCTTTCTGCTCTAGGAACCCTCTGGGGCACCCTCTCTGTCCTCTTCGCTTTCCTCCATGACCCTCCTTTCCTGCCTGCTTTCATTGCCTTCTTTGTCTGCTACGGGGGCCAGCCAGAGCCTTGGGGCCCAAGGTCCAGCCATTAGTTAACTTACACCCCGGCGCGAGGCCCGCCCCAAGGGACAGAACTGGCAGAACCCGCACGGATGACCGCGGGCCTCGCGAGGGGAGAAGGCCTAGGGTCGAGTTTAGGGCGGAGCTGGGCCAAGGCTGGGGGCGACGGGGGGCGGTGACTTCAGCACCTCGGAGAGCGCCGCCGGGGCGGGGGCGGGGCGCGCGCAGCGGGGCTCTCTCCAGTCCCGGGAGCGGCGCGCGGTGCGGAGCCGCGCCCTGCCCTGCGCAGGTGCGCCCGCCGCGCCCGCCCCAGCAGGAGCCACGCGACGGCGGCGGCCTTGTTGCCGCGCCTCCGCCTCCTTTTCCTCCGCCGCCGCCACCTTCGCCGCCGCCTCCTCCGCGCCGCGCTCCGCCCGGATGGCCAGGGCTGTGCGGGAGAATGGCGGAGCGAGAGAGCGGCGGCCTGGGCGGGGGGGCCGCGTCCCCGCCGGCCGCCTCCCCGTTCCTGGGGTTGCACATCGCGTCGCCTCCCAATTTCAGGTGAGAATCCCCTCGCGCCCCGCCCTTCAGCCGAAACTGATATGCCTTCCCCCGGCGCAACACACACACGCACACACACACACGGACGCACGCCGGATCCCGGGAGCGAATCTCTTCCCCGGACAGAACCCCCACTCAAACCCCCTTAGCCTCAAGTCCAGACTGATAGCTGCTGTATTTTCATGGCGCTGCTCCCTCTGCCATTCCATATCCTAAGGTGGGAGAGCCTGCGCCGGCATTGGAGGTGGGGGCGCTGAGGCCGCCTTCTCACCTACTTTGGGGCTGCGACTGGGCCTGGGTCTCGGTTGTGATCCCAGAGGAGACAGGCAGACTGGGGCTTTGCCTGTGCCCATTCCAAAGGCTTCTGAATAGAGATGGGAGCAGGCTGAGAGGTCCCGTGGGTCCCAGTTTCTTGAGGAAACAGACGGCCTTGGTACTGGAAAGAGGGAGTCGTGGGCCCCTCCCCCAGCCCTCTCTGGCCTAATTCCCAGGCCTCGCAGGGCGAGGACCCTCTGTGCACTTCGGCAAGCATGGACCTGGTCAGGTGTAGAAACCACAGTACTAGCCTGGGGGTCCTAGGCCCAGCTGAGGGAGGGGGAGCCTGGTTTGGAGATCCAAGAACAGCCAGGGACCCTCAGGGGTACCCCTGGGGTAAGTACCCAGGACCCTGACCTGAGCTACTCTTCCTCCCTGCCCCCGACCTGGCATTAAGGGGGCTAGAAGGTGGATTTCAGAGAAGGGAAGTGTGGGTGTTGGGGGTGCAGGGATAGATGCCCCTCCCCTGAAATCCTGGCCCCTGGTTGGTGAGAAGGAAGAAGGGGGTGCAACTGCTCCAGAGCTTGGGAGAAGGGGGCTTAGACAAACCTCATTGTTTCTCTATCTAATGAGCTGGCGCCTTCCCCCTCTCCTGGGGCCCCCGCCCCAGCCAAGCCCCAGCTGGGCTCTGGCGCCAGCCCCTCCTCTGACCAGGCAGTCACTGACTCCCTGGCCCTCAGGTGGGCAGGGACCCCTGGGGATCTCTAATGGCATCATCAGGCCCAGGAACCTCCCCCGCGGCCCCGAGTGAGCCGGGAGGGCCAGAGGGAGGGGGGCCAGATGGAGGAGGCCAGGGCAGAAGGCTCCATCTGCCGTGACACACGCTGCCTGTGTGGAGGCCCCATAGCACTGTGAGAGCATCAGACCCAGCAAGAGGGGCCTGTGTTCAAATCCTAGACCCATCACTTCGTAGCTGCAGGACCTGGGCAGACGTTTGCCCTTTGTTAAATGGGCTAATTAATATGAATCCCTGCCCGGAAATGAGGTCATGTACATCGATTCAGTGTGCAACAAGTGCCCTTCCTCCATGCAGGCAGTCCTCTGTATAGCTCATTACTGCCCAAAGCATTTTCATAACCTGTGAGTGGGGATTGGTCTGCTCATTTTAAAGATGAGGAAGTTAAGAGGAAGGCCGACTGGCTTGCCTCGGGACCCAATAAAATCAGAGGCAGGGGCTAGACTAGAACCCAGGTCTGGGTGTCTCTGTCCACTCTACCACCAGGCCCTACCTCTGGCCCAGTGCTCTCTGTCCCTGCCCTGCCCCTGGCCAGCAGGTTATCGCAGAGGGTGTAGTGAGAGCAGCTGGCAGAGTGAACACCAGCCAGTGAATGTGTGTCCAGCTCGGGGCCAGGTGGGGCAAGGGCTACGGTCCACAAAAAGGCTGAGGCGTGGTCCTGGCCCTCCAGGATGCCACAGCCTGGCTGGGGAGACAAGGCCAATTTGTGAGAATAATAAGAGTCTGTGTCCCAGGCCTCACAGGGCCTGTCCCGCCTACTCTAGCAGCCCCCACTTTCCTTTGTCCCAGCACTTGGCCCAACTCGGTTTAACCCTGGACAGCTAGTGCTTTCCCATGACTCTTTTGTGGGGTGATGGATCCAGCTGGCCTGGGTTTGAATCTCAGCTTGACCTTCTTAATTGGGCACTTAGCCCCCTGAGCCTGTTTCTTCTCCAAGATGCTGGCTTTGACCCCTGCTCAGAGCAGTCCTAGATGAGATAACACATGTTGAGTGTTTCAAGAGCTGTCAGAGCCGTAGTCACACAGGGCTGTTTTTATTATCGGGCATGTGCTCCTGGGCCCCCAGTTCTGTTGTCAGTTCCCAGAAGGCGTGAGGGGTCAGTACCTAAACTTTTGTATCCCCAATACCCAGCATGTAATAGGTGCTCAATAATTATGTATTGGTTTATTATTTCACTAAGGATAACATCCAGTGCAGGAGATCAGAGAATAACAAGTGCCAGACACTTGGGGGGTACTTGCTTAGCTCCGGCTCATCTCAAAGCACTTTCCAGGTGCTAGAGCAGCTACTCCACACTGTAACCATGGAGAGAGAGTAGTGATGTTATCCCCCTTCGCAGATGAAGTGGCCGAGCTCGGATTTGAACCCAGGCAGTCTGATTTCAGAATCACCCTGAAAGGACAGCTGTGAGTTTGGGATCTTGAAGGAGACTGTGGGGTGACCTGAAAAGAAGGGCAGCACTTGTGTGTTAGTAGTTGTTTAAAACAATACATGTGGAGTTTTTTGTTTGTTTGTTTCTGATTATAGAAATGGTCCAACAGGTTACCTCTGGTTATGGTATTGGATAAAGGATTTTTACTTCTTATTTTACATCTATCTGTATTATTTGAGTCCTTATTTTTACGATGAGCATAGGTTACTTCTGTAACTTACAAAATAATAAAGAAAATTTAAATTAAAGTGATACACATTCAATATTTAAAAAAACCTCTAGAAAAGAAAATCTAGAAATTAACACATTGGAGTGGATTGGAGTTGGATAGGGGGGAGGAAGACGGATGGTTCACTGAGGGGTGGGGGAGCAGTGGGGACAAGGGGGTGCTCGTGGGAAGCAAGGTGAGCAGCCTGACTTGAGTGTGTGGAAGGAAAGTCATGGTCTGAGAGAGACCTTAGAAATCAGCTCATCCAAACCAATCTCCCTCCCTTTGACTGAAGTGGACATCAGAGCAGGCAAGTGGCTTTCCCAAGAACACACAGCTAACATGCTGCGGCAGAGTGGGACAGAGCCCAGGCCTCATGACTCCTGGGATGGTGTCCTTTCTGCCCTCCCGCCCTGCCTCAGGGATGGGAGATGAGGCTACTGAGAGATGTGGGGGCCTCCTCATTGATCTCATCATTAGGTTATACACATTTTTTTGTTCCTTTGTTCACTCAACAACTGTTTGCTCTTTGCCAGGATCACTGGGGAGACACTCCAGAGGCAGAAACATGGGCCTTGTCATCATGCAAGTGAAGGAGTAGCAGGAGACAAACAGACAGACAAGGCCCTACCAGACAGGCTGTTTGGGGTGGTGATGACCAGGCTCAGCAGGTCTAGGAAAGTTCACCAGAGGAAGAGCCATGTCAGCTCAGGCCCGGTGCAGGGGTGAGTGTCATCCAACAAGAAGGAGAGAGCAGTAAGTGCGAAAGGCTAGAAACAGAGTTGTCTTCGACATCCAGTTGGGCACGTGTGTGGAAAGCAGGGTGTGCAGGCACTTGTAGGCCACGTTAGGAAACACAGGCCTTTTCACTGAGGAACAGTGGGAGCCTGCGAGGGTTTAGGTAGGGGATGGCAGCCTCAGGTTGATATTTTAGGAAGAGCGCTCTGGCTGCTGGGTAGGGAATGAATGGGGAGGCGGGGAGACCAGCTGAGACACTGGCCATCCTCAGGGTGGGAAGAGGTATGGGGAGAGGATGTGGGGAAGATCAAGGAGGTGGACTGGGCAACTTGGCAAGAGGTAGTATAAGGGGTGGAGGAGAGGCAGGGGTCCAAGATGATGCTGAGGCCCCTTGGGGTGTGGAGGTGCCCTCTGGGAGACGAGAGATTTGGGGTGGGCAGGGTAGTAAAGTCACTGGGGGCTACGAATTTGAGGTTTGGGATCATTGGGTGACCTGGTTGGAGAATTCAAGCAAGCTTTGGGTGTGGAGCTCAGGGGAAAGGATTGGGCTGAAGCCAAAGGCCCTGGGAGCCTCAGCAGGTAGAGAGATGGCCATTGACGCCTCCGAGAGAACTTCTCCCCAGGATACTGAGCAGAATGAGGTGGGGGGGGGTGGGTGGAGGGGATGGCCTGCGACCCAGGCTGAGGGATGCCAGCCCTCACAGGACACACAGAGGCAGAGAAGGAGCAGAGAGGTGGGGTAAAACCAGGGGAGACTGGGACCCAGAAGCCAACAAGTGGCTTACAATTAAAGGGAGCAAGTGCAAGCAGGCCAGGGAGGAAGGTCATGAATGCCAGATCAACAAAAGACCCTTCTCTGGGAGCCCCAGGCCCTGTTCAGCCAGCCAGGTTTTGGTGGGAGCATGGAGGGGTGGGAAAAGCTATTGCTGATGGAGCCACCTCCAGCCCCAAACCCCAGGCAGGCTCAGCTCCTTGCTTCACACGGGCCAGACTTGGCCAAGGCAGAATTTCAACCCCAGCTCTCTGATTTTGGAGCCCTAACGTTGGTTTCTGGATTCCTGGAATAGGCCACAACCCAATTATAGCTTGGAGCGCAATGGGTGTTACCACCACCATCCCCACTTAGGAATTCTTACCCGTTCTAGGATGCCGTCTGTGTCCCTCAGCCCTCTCTTGGACTCATGCAAAATATGCTGGAGGGTCTACCATGTTGGTCCTGTTCTAAGCCCTGGGGAGACAGATGGCTGACATATAGTGCCCATTCTCACGGAGCCTCCAGTGACTCCGCCAAACAGTACTGCCTTTAATAGTCATTTATGTAGCACCTGCTGTGTGCAGGGTCTTGGGCTTTGTGCGTGGACTGGAGCAAGGCTGGGGAGTTGGTGACAAGGCAAATATGATGGCCCCTGATCTCAGTAAATTTACAGTGCCAAGAGAGGGTGGGCAACACCCAGGCTGGGGCGGGGAGCCTGGCGCCCGGCTGGGGTGACCCAGGACAGAAGGGAGAAAAGATATTAGTGATTCTTTTCCTGTGTGTGATTCAGGGTGGTGAAATCAGAGGGTCATGTGTTCTGCCTTTCTGCTCATTATGTTAGTTGCCATCTTCCACACCAATACACAGAGTTTGTAATGTTCATTCCAAAAGCCTGCATAATGTTCCATCCCACGGATGGCCACAGGTTAACAGCCCCCCCACCGTGGCATTGGGCATTTTGGTTGTTTTCCACTGTTTTCTCTTATGAGGAATAAACATCCTGCATATAAAAGTTTTCCCACATGTGGGATTGTTTCCCAAAAGTCGATTCTCTGGATCCCAGGATCATTTTTTTTTTTTTTTTTTTTTTTTAGTTAGAGAAGTTGTAAGTTTACAGAAAAATCATGCAGAAAATACAGAGTTCCCATATACCACCCCCCTCATACACGGTTAGTTTCCCCTATTATTAACACTTTGCATTACTGTGGTACCTTTATTGCAATTGATGAAACAATATTATCATTAACACTATGGTCCATAGTTTACATTAGGGTTCACTGTTTATTTGTATAGTCCTATGATTTTTTTTTTTTAAATTTATTCTAGTAACATACGTACAACTTAAAATTTCCCCCTTTTAACCACAGGATCCCAGAGTTCTTGCTACATATCAGCACGCAGTGTATAAGCAGATGAGCCCCATTATAACCCCAAGAAGGAGTTGTTCCTTGGGACTCGGTTTCTTGGGTTGGAGGCAGTTTTCACTGGAGGGTAGATATGGCAGGGAAGGGAATTCCAGACCAAAGGAACAGACCCAGCCTGACCTGGTGTCCACCCACCACTGGGGGGTGGGGAAGGAGGCTGGGCCTGGCGCACCCCCCACCCACCATTCCAGCCAGCGCCATCTTCCCAGGAAGCCCAGACATCCTACACCAGACTCTGCTGCAGGTGGGGACACAGGAAGTTGAACTGAAAGGGGGCTGATTTAGAGATGTATCGGGGGAACCTCTTGAAATCCCCAGGGACACCACTGGTTCATTCAGTCAATGACATTTATTAAGTACCTATTTGGTACCGCACATGTAGCTGTTGATCAGGAAAGACATAATTCCTGCCCCAGGGGTTCAGTGCCTTGGAGGGGAGACCAGCACCTCAGAAAATCCAAAGGGAGCTTTATGGTGATGTGGGCACAGCCAGCAAGAGGGACTAAGAGAGCCCATAGCAGAGGGTTTGGGCCTGGTCAGGGAGCTCACAGAGAAAGCTTCTCCTAGGAAGTGATACAACTGCTGAGGAAGCTGGCCATGCAGGAGTGTGGGTGGGGGGTGGTACAGGCTGGAGGGGAAGGAGAGGGAGGGGAGGCCCTACCTGGCCTACAGGTGAGAATTTTGTCTCCTTTCCCTGTGGGCCAGGGGAGGCCTTGGAAGGGTTCTGAGCTGGGGAGGGGTGGCAATAGCAGATTTGCATTTCAAGTGTTGGTTTTGGCTTCTTAGTGGAAAGTGGCTTACAGGGGAGCCAGGGAAATGGGAAACCCAGTCGGAGCAGAGCATCTCATCAGCAGCCACCCCCCTGAAGCTTTGGGAGCCCAGCTCTGGGGGCCATAGAGAGAGATGGGCTGGGCCCCTGGACCACAGATGCTTTCCATCACCAGGGGCCCAGGTGGCAGCAAGGGCAGGGCTCAAGGTCACTCGGCTGGCATCTCACTTCACTATGGCACAGCCGGGGACAGGAAGGCTTCAGAATGGCCTCTGGAGAGCCATGTGCCTGGCTCAGATTTGGCCTTGCTCAGCTAAAGCCCCAGCAGTTCACCACTTAACCTTTACTTTGCCCACACTTTTAACCCAGCCTGCTATTGAGCTGAAGCAGCAGATTAGGCCTAGGGCTGCTGTAGTAGGAACAAGGACCACCAAGAAATAGGACAGCACGGGACAAGGGAAAAGGCCATGAAGTCAACATCAGAATGCAAAAGGCCCGTTTGTTCAGGGCCATTTAGGAAGGCTCAGCTCAGAGTGAGGGGGCGGGGAGGGCGGCATTTTCAGAAAGCAGTCAGGAGCCCGCTTGGCCAGAGGAAAGGACTGGGGCACCCAGAGAGGGAGGAGATGAGGTTAATGCCGGAAGAGGCGGGCCTCAGGTATAGCGATAACTCCACAGGCCAGAGAGGTCTCAGACAAAACTAACCAAATGTTAATACGGAAGAGACCCAGGGATTATCTAACTCAAGACGAGCAGGCAGGTTCTGATCCATTGGCAGTGGCTGCCTAGAAGGAAAGCTGCTGAAGTCTCCAGACCTAGAGGCCAGGGGCCCAGCCTGCAGGGGATTGTCATTCAGCCTGACGGGGCCTCCTGGTGCTCAGGACTCAGGTTTCCATGAACAAGGCTGAGGCAACGGGCACTTCCTTGCTCCCCTCCCTCCTTCGTTCTCTCCTCTACTCCTCCCCTCCTCCCCTCTCTCCCCACAGTTGCTTTCCTTGAGCCTGGAGGGACCAAAGATCTGTTTAGCTTTCCCTCCACAAAGCGGCTTGGGCTGTCCAGGGCTTTGGCCAGGAAACCAGGAACACCTGGAGAAGAAGGTGGGCAGGGCAGGATCTAGGGGGAAAGGGGGCTTGCAGAGGGGGCTCCTGGTCAAGGAGTCCTTGATCCACGGAGTAACCTTACAACCCTCTGCAACTCACAAACAATCCACTCCATTAATCCTCACCAGCACCCTTGAAGCGGGTAAGCAGGGATGGTGGCCTCATTTTATACGTGGAAACTGGGTTCCTTATGTCTGAGCCTTAGTGTACCTCATCTGTAAAATGGGCAAAATAAAACCCTCTCCCAAGGTGGTGGTGCGGATTAAGGGAGACAGCATAAGGTTGGTGACCGGGGAGGGCAGCTGCTCAGAAGGTGGAGCGGCCACTCCCTGTAAGTGAAGAATCGGGATTTGATCTCAGGCCTCTTCCTCCAAGCCTGATACAGTGACCAGGCTGCCATTCTGCCTCGCTGATGAGAAGCACCCAAGAAGTCCATTAAGGCCCCCTTCAAGCCGCCCCAGTGGAGCCAGCCGATGCTCAGCATAGGTTTTCTGACCCCCAGCTCAGTGCTCCCATCACTGCCCAGGTAACCTCAGTTCCTCCTCTGCAAAGGGTGGTACACCTGTTCCTGCCCCACCCACACCTGTCATCCGAGGAAGTAGGAACATTGGACGGTGCTGAGGGTGAGATGAGAAGTGCCCAGCCCAAGGCCAAGCTGGACCCTGCAGGCCCTGCCCTGGCACTTGAGCTTGCGAGGATTGGATAGAGGCTGAGGATGTCCTCTGACAAACTTCTAGCAGACATGTACTGAGTACAGGTACTGAGTACACGTACCTGCAGGTGTTCAACATCTGGGATGTGAGCTGCGTCCACCTTTGGAGCAGCCCGGGGAGGGGGCCATGTTTCTGGAGGAGGCCTCTCCTCTGCCCACCTTTCCAGGCAGATGGTGACACACACCGTGATAGAGGTGAAAACAGTGAGTGCTGCCAGGAGGGCTGTAAGGGCTTAGAGGAGGTGAGCCCTGTGCACTGGCACTGGGGAGCCAGGAGGGCTTCCTGAAGGAGTGGGTCTGAACTGAGCCTTCTTCCAGCAAGAATGGGCAAAGAGCCTACCACACACTCTGTGCCATGCACTGGGTCAGGTGGTGGGAGGCAGGTTCCTGAGCAAGGCGCCCACCTTTCAAGGGACTGACCAGTACTCAGGAGATTACATGTGGAGCTGGGGACCTTGAAAGCTGCCGCTAGCAGGGAGCCTTGGAGGGTTCTGGGCAGGGGTTGTCGTGTTTCCGGGCAGCTTTGCTTGATAGTGGCAAGTGGGGTGGAGTGGCTCAGGCATGGGGAGACTGGGGCAGTCAGGCCAGTGGGGAGGCTGCTGCTACAGTGGTCTGGGAGGGCACAGGTGAGGGGGACCAGGGCTCAGCAATAAGGGAGAGGAGACGTGGGGGCACTTGAAGCCAGGCTGGCTATGGGAAGAGGGGTAAGGGAGCACAGAAGTGCACAGAGGTCACCAGCAGAACGAGGGGTGTCCGAGTCTCCCTGATGCTGGCTGAGTCCCAGGGGCCCTCCCAATGGCACTGGCTTTCGTAGTGTTCACCCAGTCACTGAGTGCCAAGCGCTGGGTTCCCGTCCAGAGGTGCTCCCCTGCCCTGGCCAGACCAAGGATGGGCTGCCCTGGCTTTTGGCTCAGGCCCTCCTCCCCGGCCTACCACCCACTTGCACACCTACTGGCCCAGCCACACCCTCTCCATGGCCTGGGACCTACCACCCTTGGGCTCCAGGTCGGAAGAGGCCCCTTTCCCTGGTCAAAATCCCTCTAACCAGTTCCCTCCAGGGGCCTTCCAGCTTCTACTTCACTCCTGCAGTGACAGGAAGCTCATTACCGCCCCAGGCAGCCCCTTCCATCCCTGCTCTGAGGTGCCCTTAGGGGAGCCTCCTGCACCCTAATAGGCCCTTCTTGGGTCCTGAAGGATCAAACCCTGGAAAGGGGGGAAGAGATTTGTCCTGTACCAGTTAGGTAGGAGGGGCAGGCCAGACCCAACCGAGTCTGCACCTTTTGGACAGGGCCGGGGCCCACGCAGCCTCCCTGATGGGCGTGGGGGCCGAGCTTGTGGCAGTGCCGACGTGGCAGCCATTCGTGGAGTCTCTCACCACCCGGCACACTGAGTGTGGCACTGGCCCTTTAAAGCAGATCAGGGACTGGCGTTCGGGGGGGAAACATCCCGGATTTCTGCCATCTGCTCACAAGCCTGGCTGGGCAGAGGAGCCACCCCAGCCCCCCGCCGGGGGCACTGGAAGGGCAGGAGGAGCCGGTGGCATTGATTGCAGTAACCTGATCCCGCGGGGGAGGTGGCGGCGGCGGCAGCGCTGCGGGCCGGGGGAGGGAACTGCCGGCAGCCGAGGGCTGGGCCCGGGAAGAGCTGGGGCTGGAGCCCGGGCAGGCGGCTGCTGCCTCCTCTCCCGGCCCATCTATTTTTAATGAGCTCCCCAGGCTTCTGCAGCGGGCTGGACGCAAAGAGGCAGGCCCAGGCGGTGAGGCCGGAGGCCCTAGCCCTGCCGCGAGCCCGGGCCCCCGACCCTTCTGGCATGAGAGGGTGGGCCTGGGGCCCCGCAGCCCCCCGGCCGGGCAGGGCTCTCCATGCAGCTGGTGCTGAAGATGGATTCCAGCCCAGACAATGACAGCTGGTTGGAGGACCAGTGGGAGCGCTGGTAGGGGGTGTGGGGGTGGTGGTGGTGGGGTTGGCGGCAGGGATGGGGCGCCCCAGCGGGCTCCCGGTTTCTGTTTGGTCTGATTGTGGTGAGAGGTGGTGGGGGTGAACCGCCTAGATTTTCCTGGGGGTCAGGCCACCTCTTTTCCTGGGTGACCTTGGGCTGGGGGGCCTCCCTTTGCCCCATGCATCAATCTCCTTGTCTTATTTAAGATTCCGATAGTTCCCTGACTTCCCCAGCGTCCCACCCAAACAAATCAAATTGAATCCCCAGGGCCCGGGGTGAGCCGGGGCAGGTGTCAGGCAAGCACCCAAGTGGCTGGCACAGCCCTGTCTTCTGGGTGGGAGCACGGGGCTAGACTGGGAAAGGGGGTTCCAGTGGAGCCAGTAGGGTTCTGGTGCTGAGGTGCTCTGGTCCGTCTCCTGAGCTCACATCACCTCCAGCCCCAGAGTCAACCCAGGGCCTTCCCAGACTGCATCTGTGCGGCCTCCTGTTCAGGGTCCATTACTGGCCAAGGAAATTTTGTGGTTGAAGAGATGAGACCAAGAACACAGCATGAAGGCCCTGTCTTTAATGAGACACACCAAGATTTCCCTTCATTTATTCCCAGGGTTCAAGCGGTGTGGGTCTCCCCGGGCTGGGGGACATGGTGCGCTCCTCAGAGGCTGGGGTGGGGCCTTGGCCCTGTCCACCCCACTGCCAGGACCTTGGGTCTTGTTGCTACAGGGATTGCACAGGGAGCCCCCTTCCTCCTGGCATCCCTTGGAGGCTCTTCTCAACTCTCCCTGCTCTCCCTGGGTGAGCTGGTGTCGGTACCTGCCTTGACCCAGGAAGGTATTTCTCTGGCAGACCTGAGGCTCCAACCAGCTGGATCTTCCAGGCACTGCCTCCTGGTTGGCACCAAGATGGTCACCTCCCAGCCGGGAGGCACAGGAGTAACCTGGATCCTCCCTTTCCACCACTACCCTCTCAGCATGAGCCCCAATCTCATTCCCAGCCTGTTAGCTGCCCCCTGCATTGGCACAGATGGACCCCCAGCTGCCATCCTCTGGGGGCTGTGATCTGCCTTTGAGAGGCTGCCCTTTGGAAAAATGGGGAGATGTCAGTGGGCTTAGCTGTGCCCCGGGGTGTAACTTCGACTTCCTGTCCCCCACTCCAGGCTCACCCATGACATCAGTCTGGAGGAATTTGAGGATGAAGACCTCTCGGAGATCACCGATGAGTGTGGCATCAGCCTGCAGTGCAAAGACACCCTGTCCTTACGGGTAAGGGCAGCTCCATGGAGCCTCCGACTGTGGTGGCAGAATGGGTGGGGACAAGAGGGCCTCCCTATATCTACAAGGGGGATTTCAAGGCCTGTACAGGGTCTTCTTGTTAAGTGAATCAACATGCAGGAAACATCCAGTCCAATGCTTGGCACATCTTGGGTGCTCAATCAGAATTTTGTATGTTTGCCAAGGGCTAAGGCAGGAACAAAAAGGGACAGGGCAAGAGGTCTTGAGCTCTTGAACAGTAGAAATTAGGGCCAGCGTTAAGGGAAGGATTTACCCTAAGTCCTTTGGAGAGAGGCCCTGGCAGAGGGCCTGAGACAGAGCAGGGTGGAGTCCGGTGGAGTCTGCAGTGCCTTGGAGCAGGAAAGAAAAGCCAAGGCCCTCTTGGAATAACTCCTGTGGCTGCTGGCTGCCACTGCACCAGGCCACACCGCATGGCCCCTTAGTCTTAAACGCCCCTACTGGGGAGCTCAGATTCCTTGCTGCTTTGGGTTCCTTGGCTTTGTCTTAGGACAGATGGCTCTCTCTTTTTGCTAGGGTTCAGAATCCTGCCAGAAGGTCGTTTGGCAGCTGGGGAGCCTGGGTCTGATGGGGATCTCACACACACACACACAGACACACACACACACACACACACCCCACTATGTCTTTTCAGAACAGAAAGAAGAAGGGGTCAGTTAGCCTGCAAATGGGAGGCAAAGCACAGGGCTAGGCTTTAGAGCCCAGGGCTTCTCTCAGTCTCCGAGGAGACTGGGGGGCTAGAGTAGACAGGTACTAGGAGTGTGGTTAGCAAAGGCAGAGCTGCAGTGTGAGTTGGGGGGGCAGAGCGGCTGTCTCTGTAGTGACCTCCTGCTACCTCCAGAGATTCTGTAAGATCTGCCAGGCAAGAGAAAACTGAGGGGTGAGGATAATGCCCCCAGTAACTCCTACCCCAACCTTCCACTCTCCAGCCAGCCAGAAAGGGATGGAGGCAGAGGCCACTTATTCTGGACTTGGGGAATGGGCCCAGGGCTCTGACATAGCTTCTCGAAGGTCAGACACCTGCTCTGGACTCCCACACTGCCTCCCCCAACATGCACTAGCAGAGCCTTGGAGGGGGTGACCCTGGGCAGTACTGGCTAGGGGTGTAATCGTACCCTGTGAGGCCTTAGGCAAGCTCCATGGGCCTTTCACACACACACTTTCGGTTGGGAAGCTGGGAAGCAGTCCTATTGTCCCCAGTTAATGGGTGAGGAAATAGAAGGGTCAAAGGATCCTTTTGAGGTGCCAGTTAGTGGTAAAGCTGGAACTAGTACAAGGCAGGGTTAAGCCAAGGGGAAATCGCAGATCGGAAGGGTCTCGGCCAGTGGGCTGAGGAGAGGAGACAGAGGAGGGTGGGGGTGCCACTGCCTCTGTTCCAGGTGCCCCCCCATTGCCCCTCCCCTCAGCATCCCACTCAGGTCTTCGCTGTCCGCACTGCGGCCCTCCCGCAATTCCTCGCCTGGCTCAGACTCATTTTTCCATACAGCCCCCTTCAAATATTAACTACCCCCCACCTCCCCTTTTAGCCTCACAACCTGTGGGTCTCGAACCCCTGGGCGACCCCCGCGTCCCCATGGCAACAGCGGTGACCTCACTCTGGGCTCCGCTTACAACCCGAGTGAGGTCACCGGCCGTTGCCAAGGGAACAGGAGGGTGTAAGGAGGCAGGAAGTGGGAAAGCATGGGGAGAGGAGAGGTGTGGACTGTCAAATCCAGCGACCGGAGCGGGGCAAGAGAGGGGAGGCGGGCTGGCGGGGCTCCGCCGGAGACTGAAGGGAGGGGCCCTCTCCCCCGGGTGCCGCGCTCCCTCTCCTCCCCCCGCCCGCGGCCCCGGAATGGACTCGCCCGAGCGGCGCGGGCGGGGGACGGAGCGCAGCGTGCTCGGCCCCGCCCCGGCCCCGGCCCCGCCCCCTGACGCGCCTCCGCCTGCGCCGCGCAGCCCCCGCGCGCCGGGCTGCTGTCTGCGGGTGGCGGCGGCGGCGGCGCGGGGAGCCGGCTGCAGGCCGAGATGCTGCAGATGGACCTGATCGACGCGGCGGGGGACACTCCCGGCGCCGAGGACGACGAGGACGACGACGACTTGGGGCGCGCTGCGCGGCGGCCGGGAGTGGGGCCGCCGGAGGCCGAGTCGGGCCAGGAGCCGGCACCCCGCGGCCAGGGCCAGGGCCCGGGCCCGGGCCTGGGCAGCGGGGACACGTACCGGCCCAAGAGGCCCACCACGCTCAACCTCTTCCCGCAGGTGCCGCGGTCTCAGGTGAGGTGCGAGCGGCGTGGGGCGGGACTGAAGGGGCGGCGCCCCTGGGCGGGGCCCGGGAAGGTGTGAGGGACGCTGAGCGCCCCAAGGGATCGGGCTCGTCCCACGGCGTGGGGGAGCGAGGAGGGGCTGCGGGGAGGGGTCTCCGGCCAGCGGAGCGGCATGTAGACCGGCTGCTGGCTCCTGCGCCACCGAGGGGCAGGTAGGATCTGTCCTAAGGAACAGGTGCTGAATCCCCTGGCTGGGATTGAAGGCCTGCGGAGGACTGAAGAAGTGAAGGGCTTACAGGGACAGTGGAAGGGTCGGTGATTAAGAGAACTGGAGTTGAAGGGTTGGAAGGGTTTGGAGCTTTGGACCTCAGGCTGCAAGAGGGCTTCTACTTTCAGAGAAAAATGGTTAGGGTAGGGGGACATGGGAAATTGTGGAGAGTTGGGATGGGGAGCTCAGGGGCAGCAGCCAGTTCAAAATATGGGCAGCTGGAATTCCCAGAAAGCTGGGAAGAGAAATGGGAGATGGAGCTGCTTGGCTGTGTTGGGGGCCTAGGGCCCCTTGCCTGGGTGGCTGGATGCCAAGGAAGGCTGAATGGGGTGGGGGAGAGCTGACTATGGCCCTTTGTCTTCCAGACCCAGTCAGGAGAGGTACAGAGAGGGAGCTCCAGGGAGGTGGGGCTGTTGGTGGATGGTGCAGGGGCTGCAGGGAAAGGGTTGGTCCCTTTCCCAGGATCCTCTGGAAAGGTTTTGGCAGCCAAACTCATGAATGTGAGGCTTGTGGGAGCTGCTGAGGGTGTTCCCATGGGAGGGGACCTATGTTGTGTTTGGGGAGCCTTGTGGGCAGGCATTATTCCAGGGGGTCTTGTGGAGCTGAGAATGTGGGATGGGCAGCCAAGAGAATGTGGAAGGAGGGCAGCTGACAACTATGTCTGCCCTTCCTCAGTCCTGTGCTACTGCTGGGGGAAGAGAACCATGTTATGGATTTGTTGTTTGGATGATTCACCCCAGACCCCCTGGCAAGCTGCTGGGGAGACCCTTCCTCATGCTTTTTTTTTTCTTTAGACTCTACCAGAATGTTCCTGCCCCTCCCCGCAGCCATAGCTTCCTGAGCTCCAGAGCAGGGGGTCACCCCGTCTCTGAGTTGGGCTAGAATTGAGCATCTCACTTGTAAAGTCTCAGTTTCTGGGACTGGGATTCTGGCTTTGGCCCCAGAGCCCCCACTTCTACCCCCAACTTCTCCCCCACTCACCACCACACAGCCATTGGCCATTGCCACTTTTGTCAAGGCTAGTAGAAACATCTCCCTGACGGTTGGTCACCTTCTCTGAGCCAGGTCAGAGGGAGGTCTAGTAGGCCTGGCTA
Organism: Choloepus didactylus; assembly: GCF_015220235.1. Classification (NCBI taxonomy): domain Eukaryota; kingdom Metazoa; phylum Chordata; class Mammalia; order Pilosa; family Megalonychidae; genus Choloepus; species Choloepus didactylus. The sequence continues at coordinate 33,719,308 of NC_051312.1, read as the reverse complement.
GGAGGGCTTCAGAGGAAGGTTGGAGGTGGGGGGCGGGGTAAGGCCCTTGGCAAGCTGCGGAGGGCAGCAAACTGCCTAGGGATGACCCAATGCGGGCAGAGCCAGGGCCTCCCTGTGCCGGGCACTGTTGATCACTTCTGCCATAAGGGCCCTTTGTTCCCTGCACAGGACACGCTGAATAATAATTCTCTAGGCAAGAAGCACAGTTGGCAGGATCGGGTGTCTCGATCATCCTCTCCCCTGAAGACAGGTAAGCCAGACCCTTTTCCCTTACCTGGACCTCAGCCTGCCCTGCAGACCCTGGCCCAGAGAGCAAACCCAGTGGTCTCAACTTGCTGAGTAGAGGTAAACTGCCCATCCCGCAGCCCTGAGCAAGCCCATCTGGGGCTGAGGTCAGCTGTGGCATGATGTGAGTGAGTTGACTGGCCCCAGAGCATGCCAAGGGCCTGTTGCCAAGGGAGGCTTTGTCTTGACTTCTGGTGTTAGGATGCTGAGATGGAGGGAGCAGGTAGCTTGGGAGTCAGGGTGAGGGCACCTGCCTTCAGCACTGACCTGCTGCCCTCCAGGGGAGCAGACACCTCCACATGAACACATCTGCCTGAGCGATGAGCTGCCACCCCAGAGCAGCCCGGCCCCCACCAAGGATCGAGGCACCTCCACTGACAGCCCCTGCCGCCGCAGTGCCGCCACCCAGATGGCCCCTCCAGGTGGGCCCCCTGCTGCCCCACAAGGTGGCCGGGGCCACTCGCATCGAGACCGCATCCACTACCAGGCGGACGTGCGGCTAGAGGCCACCGAGGAGATCTACCTGACCCCGGTGCAGAGGCCCCCAGACCCTACAGAGCCCACCTCCGCCTTCCTCCCACCAGCTGAGAGCCGGATGTCAGTCAGCTCCGATCCAGACCCCGCTGCCTACTCCTCAGCTGCTGGGCGGCCGCACCCCTCCATAAGCGAAGAGGATGAGGGCTTTGACTGCCTGTCCTCCCCAGAGCAGGCCGAGCCGCCGGGTGGAGGGGGATGGCGGGGGAGCCTGGGGGAGCCACCGCCGCCACCTCGGGCCTCGCTGAGCTCAGACACCAGCGCTCTGTCCTACGACTCAGTCAAGTACACGCTGGTGGTGGATGAGCACGCCCAGCTGGAGCTGGTGAGCCTGCGGCCCTGCTTCGGAGACTACAGTGACGAGAGCGACTCGGCCACCGTCTATGACAACTGCGCCTCCGCCTCCTCGCCCTACGAGTCGGCCATTGGTGAGGAATATGAGGAGGCCCCCCGGCCCCAGCCCCCCACCTGCCTCTCCGAGGACTCCACGCCTGATGAGCCCGACGTCCACTTCTCCAAGAAGTTCCTGAATGTCTTCATGAGTGGCCGTTCTCGCTCCTCCAGTGAGTCAGCGAGGGAGAAGCATTTAGGGTTTACCTGGGTAGGGAAATCTAAAATGAAGGGTGTCTTCCTGGGGGGGGGGGGCGACCTCAGGCCCCATCCAGTTCAAGCCATCAGGACTGAGTGCCTGCTACCTGCCCCTCGAAACCTCAGCCAGAGCCGGGGCCACCTTCCTTCAGCCCCACTCCCTTCCCTGCAGGTGCCGAGTCCTTCGGGCTGTTCTCCTGCGTCATCAACGGGGAGGAGCAGGAGCAGACCCATCGGGCCATATTCAGGTGAGGGCACCTGGGGTTTGGCGTGGCCTGGCCACGCAGCAGCTTGGACCACCCCCCTCACTGCTGCTGCCATCACCGCAGGCCAAAGCCTGAGCCCCCTCTTGACCAGGTCGGGTGTCCCCCACCAGCATCCATTCATCCACTCAGCCCTGGGGACACAGCATCCACCCTCTCAGAACTCAGAGCCTGTGAGTGGTCATGGTAGAGTGTGGTCTTCTCCAAGGCGAGGGGTGGGAGCACAACACTGGCCAGGGGCAGGATGGCCAGAGAGATAAGGCCTGACCACATCCAAAACCTCTGCCCAAGCTCACCCCTCCAGTTGGAGGCACTTGCTTCCCCACAGCCCCCTCACATTTTTATCAGTGGCTCTGATCACTTCCTCCCTGGGCCCATGAGTTCCTTGATGGCTGGATGCTTGTCATACTGCCCATGGTCTCCCTCGGAACTAGCATTGCGACAAGTACACTGCGGACACTTTTTGAATGTTTATTGAACTAACTGACCCCAAGCAGGGTGGCAATGGAGGGCCTGGCTGGAGAGGCCTTGGTGACGCCATTCCTCATGGGCCCGTGTGGGTACAGGTTTGTGCCTCGACATGAGGACGAGCTTGAGCTGGAGGTGGATGACCCTCTGCTGGTGGAGCTGCAGGCTGAGGACTACTGGTACGAGGCCTACAACATGCGCACAGGGACCCGCGGTGTCTTCCCCGCCTACTATGCCATCGAGGTCACCAAGGAGCCTGAGCACATGGCAGGTAGCTCTTCTTTCCCCTGCCTGGCGCCACCGGCCCCCACATCTGCCCTGCCGCGGCTTCCTGCATGCTCCACATGACCTTTTCTTTTTTTCTTAATTTTAAATTTTCTATTTTGAAATACCTTTGAGTTTATAGGACAGTGACTAAAATAATACAAATTCCATACAAAGAACTCCAGCCTCCACCATGCCCACCGATACTCAAATCGACTAATTTTAACATTTAACTACATTTGCCCTATCATTCTATCGATCTGTCTATCCAGCTATCTGTCTGAGCACTTGTGGTGTGTAGATCATGCTCCTTGAACACTTAATACTGCTATGTCCATTTCCTAAGAACAAGGATATTCTCTATTTGCCCACCTTAAGTATAGTTGTCAAGTTCAAGAAATTTAACACTGATATAAATTTTACAGTCTATATTCCAGTTTTTTTTTCATATGTTCCAATACTGTCCTTTTGAGCCTTCTCTCCTCCCTTGTTAGATCCCATCCGGGACCATGTATTGCCTTTAAGTGTCAGTTTCTTTAGCTGCTCATTATTTATATATATATAATTGTGGGAACATATATACAACATAATCCTTCCCATCTCACTGTTCAGTGGGATTAAGCACTCTCGCTCTGTTGCAGTGCCGTCACCACCTTCCATTATTAAAACTTTCCTATTTCTCCAACAGAAACCCTACACCCATTTTGTTTTAACTCCTCATTCCCCTGGCCCCTGGCAACCTGTTCTCTAGTTTCTTTCCCTGTGAGCTTGCATATTCTCTGATGTCTTCTTCATGGTTACCATGGGGCTTAAATTAACATCCTAAATCTATAACAATCTCATTTTCTTTGATACCAACTTAATTTCAATAGTATATATAAACTAGTTTCCTACACCTCTCTGTCCCCTCACCTTTATATAATTCTTGTCACAAATTACATGTTTGTATATTATGAGTCCCAAACCATTTTACATAGCTCCCCTTTGCTTTTCTCAAGCACCCAGGAAGGGGATGAGCAGAGGTGACTGGCTCCTTTTCACAGTGGAGAACAATGAGGCCCAGCAGAGCTGTGACACACAGGGATCAGTGGCACCCTCTGCTGGCTCTGTCATTCCTCATGCTCCCCCCTAACTCCCTTGCTTGGCTGCTCACCCCATTCTTGCCAGCTCTGCCACTCCTCACGTTGCACTTGCTTTCTAGCCCTGGCCAAAAACAGCGACTGGGTGGACCAGTTCCGGGTGAAGTTCCTGGGCTCAGTCCAGGTCCCCTACCACAAAGGCAACGACGTCCTCTGTGCTGCTATGCAAAAGGTACCCGAGGTCCCACGCCCGCTCTCCCTTGGACGGGGACCCCTGGCCGGCCACATCCTCTCCCCGGTGGGAGGGACACAGGCGTCGAGAGGCAGCACAGGCCTCGGGGCCCAGGCCCTGGCACAGGAGGGTGTGGTGGGGAGCAGACAGCACCTGACCCTGCCTCGGCCCCTCGCCCACAGATCGCCACCACCCGCCGGCTCACCGTGCACTTTAACCCGCCCTCCAGCTGCGTCCTAGAGATCAGCGTGCGGGGGGTGAAGATAGGTGTCAAGGCCGATGACTCCCAGGAGGCCCAGGTGACGCCCCCCAGCCCGGCCCTCCCTCCCAGGAGCCCCCAGCTCTCCCACCAGGTTGGCCCTGAAGAGGTTTTACCTTCTCCCAAACTGGGTCCCCTGCAGGCTGGATGACCACCTCTTGCTTCTCTTCTCCCTTCTGCAGGAGAATAAATGTAGCCACTTTTTCCAGTTAAAAAACATCTCTTTCTGTGGATACCATCCAAAGAACAACAAGTAAGTGGGAAGAGCAGAGGTGGCGGCATTAGATGGGAGTCTGGAGCTGTTGGGGGTGGGCCGTGAGTCCGTGAGTGCGCCGGGGGCCTGAGCCCCTGCCCCCCGCACACGGACTGCCGCCCTCCCCCAGGTACTTTGGGTTCATCACCAAGCACCCCGCTGACCACCGGTTCGCCTGCCACGTCTTTGTGTCCGAAGAATCCACCAAAGCCCTGGCGGAGTCCGTGGGGTGCGTGTGCCTGTGTCCTGCCAAGCCCCGGCCAGTGCACAAGCCCCACCTCAGCCCCCAGGGGACCCCCTCCTGCTCAGCGCTGTCCCTGCTTCCTCCCCGCAGCTCTGGGCACCTGTCTCTGGCTTGCAATGCAGCGGCCTGAGGGGAGGACTGGGTGGTGCTAGTGCTTTCCAGGCTTTTGAGCTGCAGGGCCCTTTCTTTAAATGCACTCTTACTCGGGAAGCTCAAGTCATAGAGCTCTCAAGTCACGAGTGGCTCCGGCTGGGGGTCCCAGAGCTTCACCCGGGGATGCAGGGCTCCAATTTGAAACCCCAGTTTGAGACGCTGTTCATCCCCTCATTCTTCCTCCTCGGGCCACCCCGTCATTCGTGCGTATAATGTCTGCCTTCCAGGAGAGCATTTCAGCAGTTCTACAAGCAGTTTGTGGAGTACACCTGCCCCACAGAAGACATCTACCTGGAGTAGCAGTGCCGCCGCCTTCTCCACCCCAGGCCTCAGGCCTGTGCCGGGACAGCTGGCCGCTGACAGGAGGTGGTGCTGCTTGAGTCGGGGCACCTGCTGCCCCCACCAGAGGATGGGGAAGTGGGGACGGCTGGCCGGGGTGGGGGGAGGGCAGGGATTATGGGGAGAGGCAAATGCAGTTTATTGTAATATATGGGATTAGATTCATCTATGGAGGACAGAGCGGGCCACCCGGGGATGGGCAGGGTGGGGCTGGGGCGGCCAGGAAGGCGGCCATCCCAGGAGCAGAGCGCACTGCCCTATCCAGGGCCTCACTTTCCCTGCCTGGGCTCCCTGGCTCTTGGCTCCTGCCTCGACCACACCCACGCCACCAGCGAGTGCCCACCCCGCTCCCAACCCCCACCCCCACTGAAGAGCCCCGGGCTGAGGCAGAGCCCCGCCACCTTCTGAGGACTTTCCAGTAAGGAAATGGCAACTGGTGGAGGTGAGGACCCTGTTCTCAGCTCTGTCACTTGTGTGGCCTCAGGATGTCCCCCCACCTCCAACCTTGCTGGCATGTTGGCCCCCGGCCGGTGTAGGACCTCAGCGGGGAAGGGGACGAGCTGCAGCAGGGCCCCTGCCCTGGCAGGGAAAGGAGGCCCCTTGACTGCCCAGGCCGGCAGGGCTCGAGGCTGCTGCAGCTGCAGCCCCATCTTGGTCCTGTCACCCCGGCCACAACTATTAAAGTGCCATTTCCCATCTGGATCACATGGGTGTGTCTGTGCTGACTCCCTCCCACGCCAGCTCCTTCATATCCCAGAAAAGCTGAGCCTCTGCTGCATAGAATAGCTTTATATGGGGTGCCCATCACGGGTGTGTGTCGTAGTAATACTCAGCCATGTCGGGCCCGTCTCGCTTGCGCTGCTGGGCCCGGGAGAGGAGGGGTAGTGGCCCACGTGGCCTTGGGTGCTTGGGTCGGATCCCATAGTCTGCAGAGAGAAGAGGGTAGGGGTGGGAGGGAGAATCTGGTTTTGAATCGGGCTGAAGTCCCGCTTGAACAGTTACAGGTTGGGATGCGAAGACCCAAAGGCAGTGGGTCAGCCCTCCCCCTGGGCAGATCTGCTCCCTCCTGGGGGTCGGGGAGAGATACTACCATCCACCAGGCCGGGAAGTGGCTGCGAGAGTTCCAGGGGGGCTGAGAATTCCTCAGGAACGGATCGCTCCGGCCTGCGGGAGATGTTGGGGTGCTCAGCCCTGGCTCCAGAGGCCAGGAAGGCTCTTCAAGCCGCTGCCACTGACACCTCCCTGTGGATTATGGACAGGGAGATGGCCCAGTGGGGTGTGGAGGGGTCGTCAGCAAGCACCCAGACACCCAGGATTACAAGGCACCCTCTCCTCTAGGGTAGGAAGGGGCAGCATAGCAGAGCCCACTGCCCTCCAGGCCCTCTGCCTCCCCCTCTGCCCCTCCAGGAGTCACCTCAAGGGTGGGGGACCAAGGAGTGCAGATGCCACGAGGAGGTAGAAAAGGAACAGGCTCAACCCAGCCCTGGGGTGCAGAGCCCCCAGCATGGCAAGAACCATCTCCATTTGGGTCCCTGAACCCAGCTTCTGCCTGCTCCTTCCCCTGCAGGACGGAACCTGCTGCTAGAGCCCCAGGGCCACCTCACAAAGGGCCCCAGTTCCAGGGCTCAGTGTCAGCACCAGCTCAGGGGGAGGCCGGGTCCCTCCACACTGAAGCATCTGTTAGTGACGCTGTTGGCATGCAGGTGCCAGAGCAAATCATGTTAGTGTCACTGCCCCAGGGTTAAGAGCACAGACCCTGGAGCAGATCTCGGTTCAAATCCTGACTGTGCCTCTAGTCGGCCGGATGGGTCGCTGCATCTGTGCCGAGGCTCCTCAGCTTAAGAGTGTGTGTGAGGTGATGTAGAGAATGTGCCCAACAAGGTCTGGCACGCAAAGGCCCCCAATGGGTCAAGCTCATCGAATCCTCACCAGAGAGCCCCAGCCTTTCCCACTAGGCCCCCTGCCCCGCTCAGATTCCCCCAGCAGGGGGCGGTGCCGCCTCACCTCTCGCTCCCGCCACTCTCTGCACCTTAGAAGAGTGATAGAGTTTTCAGTTCAGGTGGCAAAGCCTTGGAGTGCAAGCTTCACGAGGAGAGGGAAGCTCTTTTATTCAGTGTGGGATCCCCAGTGTTGACACCTGATAGGTGCTCAATAAATGTTTGTTGAATGAATAAACAGCGTGGGAGTGTGATGGGAGACACAGCCCATTTCCAGGGCTGACGCATAGCTGTGGCCCGCAGTTGAAAGGCTCTTGGTCTTGTCCCTTGTCTTCTGACACTGCACCCTCTGTCCCATCTCCTTGTTTAATACAACTCAAGCCTGGTTCACTTCCGAACCACGGGAAGCTTTAAAGAAAATCCGTGGCCTCACCCCCGACTTGTGGAATCAGAGCTGTATTTCTGGTTACCCAGGTGCTTCTAAAATAGCTGACCCACTGGCTGGTCAGACCCTTTAAATGATAAGGTACCCGAGGCCCAAAGAGGGCGGTCCCTGGTTTCCAACCCTGGCTCACCTTCGGTGGCCTTGTTCCCATTCCTGGCTTGTCTGAGTATTCCCGAGGCAGAAAAGTTCTGGCGCTGCCTTCAGCCCCGTCTTCTCTCCTGTGCTCTAAGCCCACAGACAACTCCTCACTGGCCACCCCCCTTCGATGTCCTAGAGACACTCCATCTTCTACAAACCTGCCCCAGCATCCTCTGTCCCCACTGATGTTGACCCTGCCTGGAACCCAGGAGTTCTCCCGCATGCTCTGCCTAACTCCAAATACCCCGTCCTCTGTGCTCCTCGTCCCCTGGTCCCTTCCTCCCTCTTCACCAGTCTCCAGTGGCTGCGTGGGATAGACCCTAAATCTTCCTGTGCCCACCGCTATTGCCTAATTCAGCCCCCACCCCTGCCTACTGCCCACCAGGCCTCTGGAATGATGTCTTCACACAGATTCTTCCCCTCTGCCTGCTACAGACCAGCCCCATGTTTCTGCAGTGGGCACGTGATGCCCCTTTCGGCTTGGCCCTGACCCTCCTCTGCAGCCTCAGCCCATCAGCTCCCGTCAGGTCTAAGTGCTCGCTCCTCACACGCTGGCTGCGGGCTCCACATGAGACCTCCCTTCCCAGTCTGCCAATCGAAAACCTGCTAATCCTCTGACAGCCTGCTTTGAGTGAGGGCTTCCCCATGAGTCCCCTCAGTCCCCTTCCAGGTCACCCCAGGCAATCACCACCACCCTACGTTGTGTACACACTTCCACCTATTGCAAGGACCCCAGTGTACCACGTGCATTCACATCCATCTCCTCCACTAACTGGTGAGAGCCTTACTCATTTTTGTATACAGCCCAGGGCACAGAGCTTGCAGTGGGGCTGGTGCCTAGCAACGCTTTTGAACTAAATTGAAGGTCTTAGGACCCAGAGCTCTGGGTCCTGCCTGGAAGTCCTGCCCCTTCCCCTGCCCTGTGGGTCAGTATATTTGTTCCTGACCGCAGGACCTGGGTGGGGCCTTGAAAAGGCCCTGGGGAAAAGGAGATGTCAGGGTAAGGCTGACCTCTCCCAGAGGCTGTCATCCCCGCCCACAGGGTGTCTGGAGGAGGGTAAGGCACAGAGGATGGAGGTACAGCTCATGAGGCTCTCAGAACTTGAGGGGCCACCCGCTTGGTTAGAGACCCCAAAGGAGAGGTATGGCTCTGTGCACAGGGTTAAGGGAGCATGGGCAGTGGTTGAGGAAGGGGAAAGATGCCACAGCAAGAGATCAGTCTGTGGGCCTGCGTGGGCCACTGCCACCGGGAAGGAGGGAGCCAGCAGGGTGGGCGGAGGCCCCAGCGCACCCCCTCCAAACCTGCCCCCAGCTTCCTGCCAGAGCATCTGGGGCCCGAATCCTGGCTGGTGCTTGACATTCTTTTCCGACCAGAGCCTTTTGCTCTCAACTTGAGGTTAAGGGCTTGGGGTGCCCTCTGCCCTGGAACTAGGCCCAGCATTCACCAGGCTCCACCCTGGGCAGCCGCAGCCTGACGCTACAGGAGCAGCAGGCCCTGCAGTGGGGGAAGGGACAGACGGAGGCTGCCAGAAGACACTGGGCAGCTGCCACCCCCTTGTCTAGGTTCAGCCTTGTCTGTCTTCAACATGGACCAGTGAGAGAGAGAAGCTGAGTTTGCTTCTGCAGCTCCAAAGGCAAGCAGCCCTGCTTCTCATGCTCAAGGAGCCGGTGTTAACACACAACTTTCTGCTGCCAAAGGAACCGGGAGGCCAGTCCCAGTGGCGGCTTCCTGACCCAGGGACAGGCGGGGGCTGCAGTGCCCCACCACCTGCCAGTCTAAGTCCAAAGGGCATTAGGGGCACGGGTTGGGATCAGGGTGGCGTGAGAGCCCAGTCAGGGTGGCAGGTGCCAGGTGCCCTGGGCGGGGGCACAGAGGCAACAGGCTCGGACACTGCCAGAGTCAGTTTTATTATGGAAGAGGGGCTCGGGGACTGAAGGGCTGAGCCATCCCCTGCCCACAGCAGCCCCTCCCTGCACCCCACCCCCAGGACATCTGTCAGCCCCAATTGTAGAAATAAATTTTCTGCCAGGCAGGCAAGTAATCCATGAGTGGCCCTGCAGAGAGAGAAGAACAAGTACAAGACTGAGGGCTAGATCCCAGTCTGGCTCTGCTCTCCCCAGGGTCCTTCCCAGCCATTGCTGCCCAGCCACAGCCCCTCATGTCTGCACAGCCAGGAGCTCGGTGATTCTGCCAGCTCTCCACCCTTAGGGAGGCAGCACCGGCAGGGATGTCTGTCCCACTTACAGACGAGGGACCTCAGGTCAGGGAAGCCAGATGGCTTGTCTGGCTGCAGATGCTGACAGGGCTGAGTCAGACGCAAGTTTCCCCACCTGGCCTGGTAACTCCCTGCATGCGGGGGTCTCTCCCCATCATCTGCTCCCCTACCCAGGTAAGATGCTTTAGGACACTGAGGTGGGTTGGAAGCCAGTGTGGTCTGACACTCCTCCCACCACAGCAACTGCTGCTCCCACTGGCCCTGAGACCATCGGCCACCCTGGACCATGCCCAGGAGCTGTCACCCAACCCTGACTTGTTTCCTCCCCCTAAAGTACCAAGCCTCAGATTACAAGGATACGGGAGGCAGAAGAAGGAGATGGAGGCTATGTGAGATCCCAACACTCAATGGCCGCCACACCCCAGCCATGCTCACTTGTGATCAGGCCAATGCCGGGGACATGGTCTGCCAGCAGCCGGAGCAGAAAGAGGATCCTCACCCTGGACAGAGGAGATAAATGGGAGGCAGGCTGAGTTGGGGACTGGGTCCCTGCAAAACAAGAGCGCTCAAAGCCTTCAATGACCATGACTACAGGCAGTGGATTCCAGGAGACAGAAAGTAACTTTTTGGAGGTAGGACAGAGCCCGTTTCAAAACGGCGAGGCCTCTGGGATTGGCTCTGGGTTATGCTCTCCCCCAGCAATGGCCCTGGGATGCTTCATACTCAGCTTCTGGTTGGTGTTTTACTCACAGCGTTACCTCAGACACCATCCTCTCCTTCCTTTCTCTCTTTTTCTCTTTCCTTCCACTGACATTCAACAAATGCTTCTGGGTGCCAAGTCAGGAGCAGTGCCAGGGCAGCTATGGTGGGCAGCTCAGGGCTCCTCCTGAAGCCCCTGCCAGGCAGAAGAGCTGAGCTACACGGAAACCTCCCAAATCACCTCCAAGATGAGAATGGTCAGGATCCCAGGAGAGGACAGGGTGCCGGGAGCCCAGAGAAGGCACACCGATGGCTCAGGAAGGTACAAGGGCCAAGGCCTTGTCTGTTGAGAAATGAGGGTTTTCCACAGGGGAGCCCAGGGTGAGGTGATGATGAGAGAAATGATAATAAGACAAAGCATTTACCTAGTGCTTCCTATATACCAGGCACTAACAGATGAAAGTTGTTTAACCCCTACAACAGCCCTACAAGGTGGGTACTGCTCTTGTGCCCATTTTACAGATGAGGGAACTGAAGCCCAGAAAGGTTAAGTAACTAGCCCAAGGCCATACAACTGGGAAGTGGCTGAGCCAGGATTCAGATCCAGGTGGCCTGGCTCCAAGACTACACTGTCTCCCTGAACAGAAAGAAAAGGGGAGGAGGGCTGCTCCCCTCCCAGATGGCCCCCCACATCCCCTCAGGACCCCGCTCCCTGCTCTTTGGGGAAACCAGAAATTTTTCCAACAGGTTTTTGGAACCTCTGTCATGGTGGGACACTGCTCTGAGGGAGGGTGCTGGGCTGGTCAGCTCAGCAGGAGAGCAAGGGCCACTCCACAATTACCATCTCCTTAAACGTCCTCCCTTGCAGTGGGGACCCAGGGCCCTAATGTTTTCTCTGCAAACTGCAAGCAATTTGTGTGTGCACTTTTTGGGGGTGGGGTGGGGTGGGGTGGGGGGTCCTATGATGCATGTGAGGCTCTGAAATGTCTTCTCTGTGAGTATGGAATAGAATTTGTCTTTGCTACCTATGAGCTTTCAAACTTCTATGAAAATAACTGCCAGGAAAAGCTATTTTCACTGAGGTAGTATTAAATATGATAAAAGCTTGCTTCTTACTATTTTAGCAAAAAACAGAGGGTGTATGACCATAATACTAAATGCAACTCCAGTCAGCACCCCAGTCCTTAAGCAGTGTATTTACTAAGACCCAGATGAAGGAGGGCCTCGGAACCTCTGGTCCAGCTCATGGGCCCAGCCACCCCACAGGGACCCCCTCCTCAGATCTCGTCTGACCTCAGGCACTCACTCTGGTGGGCCTTTGGGAGACCTGGTCCCAAGTCCTCCCCAGCCCCAGCAGGTCTAGGCTCCCATGTCTGATGGAGTGGGGACTTGGAAAGGCAGGGACAGACTGGAGAGAACGTGGATTTGAGATCTAGCTTAGCCACTGGCCAGCTGGGCGGCTTTAAGGTGCCCAGCCTTTCTGAACCTCAACTGCCTCCTGAGAAGTGGGGATAATCCAAAAGATCCAACAGGAAGACATGGAAACAAGCTGGGGGATGTGGGAAGCTGACACCCACCACCATCCCTGCAGGCCCTCCTTGCAATGCCCAGTCCTGAGCCCTTGGTGTCTCCTGCCAACCCTACACCTGCTTCAGCTCACGACCACCCGGGCTGATGGCCTGAGAGCTCCGAGGGAGAGGCTGGGCTGGCACCTGTGGAATGGGAGAGCAGCTGTACTCCTGAATGGGGGCAGAAGAGAGAAAAGGGAGGCACATACAGGGGGTGGAGCACCAGCACCCGGTTCCCTTCTCTCACTGAGGGTGGGCCTTGCCTTTCCAGAAGGGGGCTGGGTCCTTACTCGGAGTAGCGGTCGTAGAACGGGGAGCGCAGCAGGTAGTAGAGCAGCAGGATGGTCCGGCGCCGCAGCTCCAGCCGCTCCCTCCGGGTCAGGTCCTTTCTGTCGCTCAGGAGGCTCAGGCTGGGGGGTGGGAGACACAGTCAAGGGCAGGGGCAGGATCTGGAGCCATGGGAGGGAAGGGGCCACGGGCTGGGTGTCCACAGGGGCAGCAAAGGAGGAGCAGAAGCTGCTGCCTGTCCTGCAGCTGAATGCCCAGGGAGGGAGGGAAACCTCTGGGTGGGTCCAGGCTCACCTGGTTACGTCGACAACACCAGACAGGAGCCAGGGTGTCCATGACCGCTGGCCCCAGAGGCCCAGGCTGAGCACTGACGGCCAAGGTGTCAAGGATGTCTCCGGCATGCTGGCCAGGCTCCTGTCCACTCCCCACTCCTGCAGCCCCGGCCCTACCTCCCAGTCCTGCCCCCCACCCCGTGCTAAGGATACAGTGCAGCAGGGGCCGGGCAATATACAAGGACTCCGCGATGGTCTCCTGCAGCCCCAGCGGGGTTGGGGTGAAGCTCAGCTCCTCACGGTGCAGATGCTGCCGTGCCTTCCGCTGCTGGGGGGCTCCCCAGTGCCTTGAGTGCAGGGATGGAGCTAGAACACAAGGGCAGCTGATGAACAAGTCAGGTCTGGGCTGGGGCTGGGGAGTGTGGGTAGGGATGGAAGCCAGTCCCACCAGCCCACGCCGACCTCACAGCCCAAGTGCCCAGTCCAGTTAGGCCCTACACTTACTGTTCTGGAGGGTTCGCACCACTCGGTTTGACCGCTTCCCCACGTATGACTGCTCCTGGCTGCCGGGACTGTGGTCACCATCTAGCAGGGAAAGACAGAAGGCCACACTGTCAGAGGAACACGTTTCCAGCAGAGCCTGCAGAGAATACGTGTGGAATGAATGCGCTGAAGCTTAGGGAAAAATGGGTGAGCCTGGACGAAGGCAGCAGCTAAGTCAAGGAAAGAGCCATGGCTCAACAGGGGGAAGCATTCTGCAGCCCTCCCTGGCCTGGGAAAAGGACAGCATCATTTGTGGCCAGAGCCAGCCAAGAACTCGGACTTCCCAGGGACTGGAGCAAGGGTAGAAGGGCACAGCCCAATCACTGTCATGAAGATCACAGCACCAGAGGGGCCAAGTCCATAGCTTTCAACATGACCATGACGAGAGGTGAGGAACTGACCCCATTCAAGGTCAGAGAGTGAGACCCAGAGGCCCACAGTGATGGGCCCAAAGCCTTGCAGGGACAGATCTGCTGGATGCCCAGCCCCCACGGGGCCGTGGCTCTTGAGAGAGAACCAAGCGCAGAGATGAGGTTGACAAGAAACTTAGATCCTGTTGATGCTCTGTATTCCTGCAGCCCAGAGAAAAGAACATCAGACTCTGATATCAGAAGTCCTGGGTTCCAGTTCTGACTGTGTCCCTGACCTAATCTCTGCTCTCCTTCTCTGTAAAATATAGGGTAATGAGGAAAAAGTCATCGATGGAGGTAGGTGTGCTCTGTAAACGGACAATACCACATTCATGTTGGTTGGCTATAAATCCACATATCTGTCCCATGCCCCTGTCCCCTCCAGAGCAGGGACAGCGCTTACCCGCGGGCCGTGCCTGGGTCTCCCTGTCCAGCGGAATAATGGGGGGAGAGGTCTGGAGGCCGGCCTTGAACCAGATCAGCAGAAGCATCCGCAGCACAGCCCTGGGTTGGGGAGCACAGCAGGGCTGAGGGGTGGTGAGCCAGCATGGGCTGGGGGTGCTCTCCTGAGCACTGTCTCTGTCCAGCTGGCCTGGGTCACCTCCCTGCCCTGCCCCCGACAAGTCCTGCCCTCCACTGTCCCAACATACTTGGCCAGCTGGATGAGAGCGATGACAAGCCAATGGCCCACTTCGCCCCACACCTTGGCAGCCCCCATCTCCATGAACACTTCCACACACTCCAGCACGCTCAGCCATGTCAGCAGCTTCTGCTGGGACAGCGACTGGCAAAAAGTCCAGGCCAAGAGGTCAGAGGGCTCCCCCTAGTCTCAGGCCCTCCCCCTAGGGAACTCCTCTGACGGGGGATGTGGATTTTCCCCTTCCCAAGCCAAAGTGCGCTGGCCTGGGTTCAAACACCACTAACAGGCTGGGTGTCCCAGAGACAAGCCATTCCACTTTTCTGAAACTCAATCTCTTCATCTGAGGATGGGGACACAACATTTTTCCCCTCACCTAATGATGTGACTTGAGACTTAGAGGGATGCAGGCAGTCTTATATGCTGTGAGACCATAACACATGCCACACACGTGGACTGCTTGCAACTATTTCATTCCTCTCTGTACTCCCTGCCCTCAATCCCTGGCAGAATGCTCACCACAGGCAACTTTTTCCGAAGCTCCTTCCGTAGGATCCCGTCATTGAGCAGCACAAGCAGGTTAGAGGCAGAGAACACTGAGGGGTAGAGTGTGGCCTTGAGGGGCTGGCTCTGCAGCCTCCAACCCTCCCTCCTTCTTCTCAGAGCTGCAGGGATCACCTGTCACCTGCTGTGCTCAGCCACCCACAGACTATGTGGAAATCAAACCATCTGTCCACTTCCTCAGAACAACACGATCCTGTGTGGGCGCAGATGGACCAAGAAAGGCTGGATCATCTCAGCTACTGCCCTAGATGGCATGGATCATCCAGCTGCCCAGAACTGCCCAGTGCCCTCCAAACAGCCATGGGCATGTACCTGTCCCTGAAATTCTACTCCATCTCTACCTTTCAAAATCCACCTCACCCTTTCACTTAAGTTCCAGTGCTCACTGGGCAAACACTACCAAGGGAGTTACAGTTGGGGGAGCCTGGAATCTGAGAGATCTAGATTTGAATCCTGGTTCTGGGATCATCAGGGGCTGGTCCCCAACCTCAATGAACTTCTGCTCCTTTAACTGGGCAGTGAGGACAGTCATAGCACCCACCTCATAGGACTGTAGAGAGGATTGACCTGGCAAAGGCAGGAAAAGTGCTTAGCCCAGCGCCTGATCGATAGTGAACCCTCAGTCAAGGTCTCCAGATGTGTCTCTTGACTATGGGAACACGGAAGGCCCAGGACTGTGGACGATGGACCTTAGTCCGATTCAAAGCACACAGTGATCTAACGGACGGCCCAGGACCGCGAGCCAGGACGCCCCCTCCGCTCCCAGGAAAGCTCTTCCCGGCCCAGATCGCCACCCAGCCACCCACCCCTGAGCCCGGCTCACCCAGCTCCGACAGCTCGTGGGAATCGGCGAAGCGACCTGGGGAGAAGGCACGGGAGGAGGCAGTGAGAGGACGCCTAGCTCTGCGGCTTCGAGTTCCCGGACGTCGGCTCCCCGCGCTCTACGGGAACTTGGAAGGGACTTCCCAAGCATACAGCGGTCACTACCCCGACTCCGCAGGCAAGGGGGCAAGTGGGGTTATAGGTCAGGGCCGCGAAGGAACGGGTCAAAGGTCAGGATGGCACCTGCCAGCAGGTAACTGAGGCCCCGCACCGCCGTCTCCAGCTGCGCCGTAGCGGCCGGGTGACGAGTCACATACTCCTGGTAGCGGAGGCTCAGGAGCCGCAGCTTTTCCATCCTGCCCTCGGGATAGACAGATCCACTGACCGACAGTACGACTAGCTGAAGCGCCCTGCTTCCTGCGCCCTCCTTCTTGCTTCCGGTTCTAGGCCCGCCTCTCCACTGCTGAACTTCCGCGGGTCAGAAGGATGGTGACGTGAAAGGCCGTTGAACCTTCCCTCACTCCATCTCTTAAACCACCCCCTACTCAGGTAAAGTTTAGCAACAGCGGGCCTGATCCCGCCCTCCCTGATCCTTTTAGTCATTGGTTAACACACTCTCCGCCCCCAACTCTTCTAACGCGGTGGGGTCTCGGCTCTTCCGTCTTCCGGATTGGCTGCCTTTGCGCCTGCGCAGTTACAGCTCCAGGACCGCTCTGGCTGCAGGCTGAGCAGTTCATTCCAGAGAAGGAGGCAAGGAGCTCTGATCTTTCCAGTAGAACGCCGAGAGGCTCGGACGGGAAGAACGGATTTTAAAGACCTGGGAGGTAGCGCGCGGAAAGGAGCCTCGGCTTGGGGAAGCGCGGACAGAGTCTAAGGACAATCAGACTGTGTCTCGGAAGGCTTGCGTTGAGCCAGTTGCCCGTCTCCCGGCCATCACCAAAAGTGGTGCTAGGGAAACTGAGGCAGCGAGGAGTTGGATAGCGTCCGGGCCAGTACCGTTAGTGCCCAGGCTCCGGCCCCAGCTCGTGCATTCCCACCTCCGCAGAGAAAACCCTAGCCCAGGCTTCTGCTCTCGGGGTAACCTTGAGCGGGAGTTTACCCTCTCTGAGTCTCGCGTCTCCCCATCTGTAAAATGGTTTGAGGGCAGAGCTGATCCTTGAGTCTCAGTCTAAGAATCAGTCTCAGAGCGTTTTCCCGTCCTCGGGCGCGCCTCTCGGTCTTCAGCCGCGCCCCAAGGGAAGGGGGCGATTCCTGGGAATCCCTTCGCAAGCCGGGCAGTCTCCCGGGAAGGGACGGTGGCGGGAGAGGAGCGGCCAGACCCGAGAGCAGACGCTCGGGCGAGCGGCCCCGCTGATTGGCTGCGGAGGGAGGGGTGGGGCCGCGAGGCCGAGCGGTTGCGGACCCCGCTGGTGGGTTTGCGGTAACCTGAGAACAGTAGTACATTATTTTACCTAATCCCCTCCTGCAGATATTATCTCCAGATGAGGAGAGGATCTGCCTAAGGGCGCCCCATCAAGTTTTGAATCCTGGTCTAGTCTGACCACGGAGTTTTAAGCATTTTAAGCAACACACTTACCAGGAAGCCACAGCCCTTCCTTTCTCTCCCTCCCTCCCACCCTTCCACACACCTACCCCAGATTAGTTTTCTTTTCTATCAGATGGGGAATTCTAGTTGCCTTCCCTACTCATGCCAAGAAATGAAGACCCAGGGAAATGTGTCTGGGGACCCCAGGAGAGGCAAAGGTCTTGGAGGACGCTGGGGGGAGATGAGGTGGGCATGGGCGTCATCAACGTCATTTTTTACCACCTTCTTGGTGCCAAGCTCCCTCATAAGGACTCCTCCCAGCAACCTTGCCAAGTTAGTAGTAACTCCTTCTCCCAAGGAGAGGAAAGGACTTGTCCCAGGTTGCACAGCAAGGCATTGGCCAAATGGGCCACAGGGCAGGTCTCCTGTGGCAGTGCCCCCTCTCCCACTATCCACAGCCCAGCAAGAGCAGTTGGCCAGGAGGCAGGTTGGCAACTAGGATTAGGACCAGGGCTCAGAGCACTCAGTGTGGGGGCTCTTTTCCCCTTCCTCCCTCCACCCCACCATCTTAATGAACTTATTCCCCAAATCTCACCAGTGACCACTCCTCCCTCTGCAGCTGTGGAGAGTATGAGGTTTGGGAGTGGGAGTGGGAGTGGGAGACTTCTTGACACTGTCAGGGCTCGTGACCTTCAGGACTGTGCTCCTGGGGAGGAGAGAGACGAGGCGGACAGAGCAGCAGCCTCTCCAGGATGGAACATGCCTCTGAGGGGCCCTGGGGCGGGAGCCAGTGCCTCCTCCCACCCAACTAGTTGGGGAACTTGGGCCCAGCCAGTCTGGCAGCAGCTGGGCTACCTGAATTTCCTCTCCAGATCCTGGACCTGATAAGGTCCCAGAAACAAAGAATAGCTGTGTATACAGGAGGCAACAAGGGCAGCCCCTCCCCACTGGGCTACTGCCTGGACTTGACCACCTGGCTGGGCTGGGAGGACCTCCCGGCAGGCTGGCTGGCTCCTCCCCACTTCACTCTGCCCAAGTCACAGTGGAAGAGAAATAGGCCAACCCAGCAGATACGGATGTCACTGAGGCCCAGAGAGGGGAGCTGACTGGCCCAAGGTCACACAGCAAGTCCTAGAGGCAGAGCTGGGCTCAAACCAGGTCTCAGGCCTAGAGGACCAGCACCCTTTCCTGTGTCGATGTTTGTCTCCCTCTCCCGCTGCACACCCCTGAACAACCCCTTGAAGCCCCAGCAGGCATCTCTGCACTTGTTTCCCTTGAGTGGTGAGGTTGAGGCAGGGGTGGGGCCAGATCCATAGACCCAGCTTCCCCCTCTAACCCGCCACTCCCCTCCTTTCCTGAAGGCTTATCCTGGGCTAGGACCTGGCTGTGTGCCTTACCGGCTCTTTCCCTTTTAAGCTCCTCAGTCTCCATCAGGATCTTGGGGAGGGACTCGCCCACTCCCATGCAGCTGCATGCTGGAGGCTCAAAGCTCCAGTGGCCTGGGTGCCCCCACATCCCCGTCATCTCCAACTGCCAGATGGACACAAGGAGCTGCCATCAGTCTCCATAGCAACCACTGCCCCTGGCCTTTAAAGACCCAAAGCAGGACCTTCCTTGCAGTCCCCCATCTCCCAGAGAAAGGCATCCTGGCCTCAGCAGGGAGGAGTCGCCACTGTCTCAGGTGAGGCGGTTCTTCCACAGCCTCTTTGGGGGCCTGGCCTCTCAGACCCTCAACTTTTTACAGCCAGCGAGTCCCTGGAGGGTGGGTTCTCATTCCCAGCCACTTTCACACCTATTTGCTGAGCACTTGGAATGTGCCGGGCCCTGGCTGGGCACTGGGGAACCTGCACAGGAGGATCTAGACTGGTCCAATGCAGCTTTCACTCGGGGTGGGGCGGGGTTAGGCCATAAACTAAACAACTTCAGATGGTGACAAACACTAGGAAGCAAATAAACAAAAGGATGTCAAGGAAGAGTCAGCCTTGGGAGGATCTGCTTTCCAGGTAGAAGGAACATCAAGGGCAAGTCCTGGGGCAGGAAACAGGCTTGGAGGGGCAGCAAGCAAGTCTCCTCTGCAGTGTGGAGAGCCTGGGGTGGGGAAGGGGCAAGAAAGGGGATGCCTGAGGCTGGAAGGAGCCAGAGGGGCCTCGTGTTTAACAGGTCACCAACTGGGGGTAGTATAACGAGTGTATCACAGGAACGACGTGAGGGTTATCTGAGATGAGGCGTGTCAACCCCTTCGCAGGGGGCCGGGCCGGGCGTAAGCGCTCAGTCACCGGTAGCTGTCCCTGTTCACGGTCCCGGGGCGTCCACCAGCAGCCGCCCCCGAGGGCCAGTGGCGAGGCCGCGGCCCAGACAAGGGTGGGGAATCCCCAACCGTGAGGCGCCGCGCCAGCTCCCTGGAGGGAGGCGACCTGCACAAGGCCGCTTTGTCCAGGTTCTCGCCGCGCCCGGGCCGGGCCACCTGGACCAGGGCCGGGAGGGGAACGGGGCCTCCAGGTGCGGGTCGGCTCCGGGCAGATCACAGCCGGCCCCGCCTCCTGTCCCCAGAGCAGGTGTCCTGAGCCCCACGGCCCGGCATTCCTGCCCCCTCCCCCTTACCCCGCAGTGCTCCTTTTGATCCTAGGCCCCGGGTCGCGGGGCCCCGCCCTCGGGGTAGGGGTGAGGTTAGAGGAGACGGGGCTCCAGAGCTGGGAAGAGGGGGATGGGCCTTTCAGGGGGGGCTGCTCCCGCTCCCTCCAACCTAAAACGGGGGTTCCCGGGTTCCTCCCGGGCTGGGAGCAGTCGTATGCCTGGATAGGGGGCGGGGTCAGGCCCACGGGGGTCTCCCCGCCCCTTCTTCGAAAGCCAAGCGGAGGTGAAACCTGAACCCAGGTTGGGGGCAGGACCGGCTCCTGCTGGGACGGGGCTGGCCTGCACCCCGCCCCCCGCCTCCACCCTTTACCCGCCCCTGGGCCGGCGTCTGGAAGCGCAGGGCGGAGGCCCGGGAGCCGCTGGAGCAGGTGAGGGTGGCGACGCAGCGCGGGAGGGAGGACGAGGCGGCCTTCGGGACCCGCCGCCCAAAGCTGACCCCTGCCTTCCCTCCTCGGCCCCTAGGGCCCGAGATGGAGCCCGCAGCCCGGGGGCGCGCCCCCCCCTGAGAGCCCCCACCAGCAGCCATGCTGCCCCGAGGGCGCCCCCGGGCGCTGGGGGCCGCCGCGCTGCTGCTGCTGCTGCTGCTTCTGATCGGATTCTTCCTGTTCGGCGGGGACCTGGAGGGTGAGCGCCGCGAGCGGGGTGGGCGAGCGGGGCCCCGGGATCCTTCCTCTGCCCGCTGACGCCACGTGTCGGTCCCCCCCCCTCCACCCAGACGGGCGGCTGCGGGGGGCTGCTGTCCACGGCGGAGATCTGTCGGGGAACTACCCGGGTCACAACCGCTCGGCCTGCGTCCCGCGGCGGCAGCTGCCGCCCAAGTGCGAGGTAGATGCGCTCGGCCCCGGCGGCGGAAATCCCGCGGGCGCCGCGCCCCCAGCCCGGCCACCTGGGCCCCAGACGGGCCACCTGTGGGAATCACAACACCTGGCACCTGCTCTGGCCCTGACCAGCCAGCTGGGGACGCCTCGGGTTTACACCTCCTCTGCTCCCCGTCTGTTTCCTCATTTGTGAAATGAGAGGGTTGAACTCCTGCTCCCCGTTCCCCCATTCTTCCCTAGTGGGGCCGGCTACACTGCCCTAAGCCAGTCCAGCTCAACCTTGGGTTCTCACCTCAGGGCAGGAGAGGGACTGCTGCCGACCTGGTGTCCCCTCCCTAGCTCTTACACGTGGCCATTGTGTGTGCCGGACCGAAATCCAGCCGAGATGTCGCCACCCTGGTGAAATCCATGCTCTTCTACAGGTAATGCGGCCAGGTGTCAGTGGGGGAGGGTCACCGGTAGAGAGGAGCACAAAGTCTTGGGCAAGTCACTGGGTCTCAGAACCTCAGTGTTCCCATCTGTGACAGGGACACAGTGTCCTCTTCCTCCCCTGAAGGGAGGTTGTGAGAATATGCTGAGCTGGGGATGGAAAAGCTCTTTGTAAAAGATGGTGCTTCCACCTTTGCTGCCCTCGAGGTGGGGGTTGTCCCATGCTGTGTCTGCTGGGGCCTGTCAGGCTTCCTCCCCTGTCCACCCCAAAGGAAAAATCCGCTGCACCTTCACTTGGTGACTGATGCCGTGGCCAGAAACATCCTGGAGATGCTCTTCCACACGTGGATGGTGCCCGCTGTCTGGGTCAGCTTCTACGACGCTGATGAGCTCAAGGCAGGAGCCCTGGCCCATCCCCAGCCGTGCCCATCCCTCTCTTTCCTCCCAGGGCATGGTGTGTACAGAAAGGAGAGGTCAGAGCTGCCAGTCCCATCACATCCACTGAAGCTCAAATCTCTCACTCTTGGGACTCACCCCTTCCTCACACTGGGTCAACCTGAGTGTCCGCTGGCACTCTCAGGCACTTCCCTGAGCCAGGCTCATGCCCTGCCCTTCCCACCCACAGCCCCAGGTCTCCTGGATCCCCAACAAGCACTACTCTGGCCTCTATGGGCTGTTGAAGCTAGTGCTGCCTGGTGCCCTGCCCCCTGACCTGGCCCGGGTCATTGTCCTGGACACAGATGTCATCTTTGCCTCTGACATCGCGGAGCTCTGGGCACTCTTTGCTGACTTTTCTGGTGAGAGGCCTGTGACCCTGCCCCAACCAGCCCCCTACGTGGTCTGTCCAGGACCCACTCTGGTCCAGTCCTCAGCCATGGTCCGTAGCAGCCTTATGCCCTCCCCTCCCAGACAAGCAGCCTCATGCCCTCCCCTCCCAGACAAGCAGGTGATTGGTCTCGTGGAGAACCAGAGCGACTGGTACCTGGGCAACCTCTGGAAGAACCACAGGCCCTGGCCTGCCTTGGGCCGGGGATTTAACACAGGTGGGGATGGTAATGGGGGCAGGTGGGAGGGCTGGGCCTCTGGTCCTTGGGCCCCAGGGACTGGACAGGCACAGAATGCTAGGAAGCCCCCCAGGAAGAACAGTGCTGTGGAAGGAACACTGGATGAAGAGCCAGAAAACAGCTCCAACCTGGCTCTCCATGCTGGGTGACTTTGACCAAGTTGATCGGTCCCTCTGAGCCTCAGTTTTCCTCATCTCTTAAATGGGGATGATTTTATCAGCCCTGAATCACCGAGTGTGAGCAGATGGCCAGGAAGGTATTCTGTAAGCTTTGCAGCACCTCATCTTCACCCCCAGGAGGTGACTGCCGACAGAGGTAGTCCATGCTCATGTGCAAATAGTCAGCAAATACCAGTATGTCTAAAAAGAAACATTTATAAGATCCCTTCATGATGCCTGGGCCCCAGAAGCTGGGGCATCCACGTTTGTCACGAAGCCCTCTCCCCACCGGCAGGTGTGATCCTCCTGCGGCTGGACCGGCTTCGGCAGGGTGGCTGGGAGCAGATGTGGAAGCTGACGGCTAAGCAGGAGCTCCTCACCCTGCCCGCCACCTCACTGGCTGACCAGGTCTGGGGGAACCTTTGTGGGGGGGGGCAGCCTTGGGGCCGAGCGTGTGATGGCTGTCTCTGCCCAGGACATCTTCAATGCCGTAATCAAGGAGCACCCAGGGCTGGTGCAGCCTCTGCCCTGTGTCTGGAACGTGCAGCTGTCGGACCATACGCTGGCCGAGCGCTGCTACTCTGAGGCATCTGACCTCAAGGTGAGTGGGATGGGGACTGAGTAGTGGGGGGGAGGATGGGGACTCTTGTTCCCTGTCCCCATGCCCCCAACACTGACACTTTCCCTTGCCCAGGTGATTCACTGGAACTCGCCAAAGAAGCTACGGGTGAAGAACAAGCATGTGGAATTCTTCCGCAGCCTCTATCTGACCTTCCTGGAGTACGATGGGAACCTGCTGAGGAGAGAGCTCTTTGGGTGCCCCAGCCAGCCCCCACCTGGGGCTGAGCAGGTGAGATGGAGCTACCTTCCCTTGCCCCTCTCTGCTTTGGGGGGACGCACCCTTATCTGGGGGACATGGCCTCCTATCCTCCTTCCTGCACCTCCCCTCACAGTTGCAGCGGGCCCTGGTACAACTTGACGAGGAGGATGCCTGCTTTGAGTTCCGGCAGCAGCAGCTCACTGTGCACCGTGTGCACATCACCTTCCTGCCCCATGAGCCACCATCCCCCCGGCCCCATGATGTCACCCTGGTGGCCCAGCTATCCATGGACCGGTGAGGGTGCTGAGAGCAGCCCCAGGGAGCACAGCTTGGGCTGGGATTGGAAATTTCCAAGAGGAGGGTTTCATTTAGTAGAAGGAAGAGCTCTTGCTGCCTGATATGTGGTAGTGCCTGTCCCTCAAGAAGTTCCAGAAGTTGGAGACGCAGGATATGGTGGAAAGAACTTGGACTTTGGAGTCATTCAGATTCCTGGAACTGCCCCTCAGTAGCTGTGGGACCATGGGCAAGTCCTAATATCTCTGGTTCTTAGTTTCCTCAGCTGTAGAATGAGAAAATACCCTACTTGTGGGGGTAGCTGTGAAGATTAAACAAGGCCCAGCTCAAAAAGTGCTTGGAAGGTGCTCCGTGAGTCACTTGGAGTATCGGTGAACCACTGAGGGGGTGTTCATGGCAGCTAACTTTGGGGAGGTTCCCAGCCCTCCCTGGGCTCCTGAGCTGACTACCCTCCTCGCCCCAGGCTGCAGATGCTGGAAGCCCTGTGCAGCCACTGGCCGGGCCCCATGAGCCTGGCCTTGTACCTGTCAGACACAGAGGCCCTGCAGTTCCTGCGCTTCGTCGAAGCCTCGGCTGTGCTCTCCACACGGCAGGATGTGGCCTACCATGTGGTGTACCGCGAGGGCCCCCTCTACCCTATCAACCAGCTCCGCAATGTGGCCTTGGCCCAGGCCCTCACGCCTTATGTCTTCCTCAGTGACATTGACTTCTTGCCTGCCCTCTCCCTCTATGACTACCTCAGGTGGGCCTGGGGTTGGGGATGAGAGGAAAAGTATGTAGGAGGGATGTGGCCAAGGTGGGGGGCAGGTCCTGTGTGCCCTGTAAATTGTAAAATGGGGACCCATTTGGTTTCTTTGGGCTGCCACGGCGAGTGGGGGAGGCTGGGGCCTGCCTCAAACAGCAGCTCTGCATGTGTCTATCTTCTATGGGCATCAGGGTGGGAGGTCCTTTGAACAAAAGTCCTGTGGCTAATAGAAGTGTGGGAACCAGCAGGCCCAGTGCTGGAGGGCAGAGTCTGCCCCTTCTGTCCTGTTCACGGGCACTCCCTCTTCAGGGCCTCCATTGAGCAGCTAGAGCTGGGCAGCCGGCGGAAGGCGGCTCTGGTGGTGCCAGCATTTGAGACCCTGCACTACCGCCTCAGTTTCCCCAGTTCCAAGGCTGAACTGCTGGCCTTGCTGGACACTGGCACCCTCTACACCTTCAGGTACGAGTAGACCCAGTTCTGCCCCCCCACAGTGGCCCCCACCACTCATGAGCCCCTCACCTCAACCAAGCTCCCCACCCTATCCTGCTCCACAGGTATCATGCGTGGCCCCAGGGTCACACACCCACGAACTATGTCCGCTGGCGGGAGGCTCAGGCCCCCTACCGTGTGCAGTGGGCAGCTGACTATGAGCCGTACGTGGTGGTACCCCGTGACTGTCCCCGCTATGACCCCCGCTTCGTGGGCTTTGGCTGGAACAAGGTGGCCCACATTGTGGAGCTGGATGCACAGGTGAGGGGGCGGTGAGACCCTTGCTGCTTCCAGCTTTGATTTAAACACCTCCAGGCACAGGGAACTCACTACACCTCTGTGTGGCACACCGTATCACTAGGTAGTTCTCCCTTTGGCAGAACTAAAATCATTTGCCCTTTGTAATAAGTCTGTTCCCCATCCCCCAGGGCTCCCATCTTCCCCCAGCCCCAGCACTGACCATCCCTCTGCCCTCACTCCCCAACCCCCCAGGAATATGAGTTCCTGGTGCTACCCGAGGCCTTCACCATCCACCTGCCCCATGCTCCAAGCCTTGACATCTCCCGCTTCCGCTCCAGCCCTACCTACCGCCACTGCCTCCAGGCCCTCAAGGATGAGTTCCACCAGGACTTGTCCCGCCACTATGGGGCTGCTGCCCTCAAATACCTCACTGCCCTGCAGCAGCCACAGGGTCCTGCCTAAAACCCAAGCAGGCACATCCCTGCCTTGACTCACACACACACACTCCCTGCCGCCTCCCCTGCCATTGCTGTTTAAATTATTTAAGGTCTCTGTGGGAAGGGCTGGGGTGGGGCCTCTGGCGTGGGTCCTGGGGTCCTCCCCTTGCTGCTAGTCTATGGCTGGGGTCTAGTCTCCCTCTGCCCCAGCCAGTTTGGGGCTGGTCCCCCTATCTCAACTCTGTATATTCCTTTTTCATAATTAAAGTTTTAAAGACTCTTTTCCTGTTTCTCCTGGTTTGGGGATCAAGGGCTCTGGGCTGAGGGCATTAGGAAGCCCCAGAGAGGAACTGGGTCTGGCTCCCGAACAGCCTGACCCAGGGCGGACGGCGGCTGGGCCTGGGGTGAGTCATGCCCACCCTCCCCTGCCCAAACCCAACACTATGAGGCGAAAGACTTTATTTGGCTTTATTTAGTAAAATGTTAAAATAAATAAATACAAATTGATCAGCTGCTCTGTTTCCCCCACCCCCACCCCCTCCAAACAAAAACCAAACAAACAAAAACAAAAATTTTGAAGCACGAAACTCCAAATACAAGTTCTACTAAGACTGAAATCACAAAGGGTGTGGACAAGAGAGACAGGATTGGGGGCTAGCTGGCTCTTCTACCTGGAGCTTGCTGACCTCTGCCTTGCCCCGTCCTGCCCTGCCCAACTGCAGCTAACCCCGGGCAAAGGATGCAGTGACACTGGAGACAGGGTGCAGGGGCTAAAGGTTGTGGTGGGGGTGGGGATGGGGCCCTCAGGGAGGAAGGGACTTTGTGGGCCAGGCTGGGGCTGGGGTGGGGGCTGCCAAACAAAGTCCATGAGCACTGCCCTCCCCTTACAAGAGCTAATTTTAAGAGTTCCCACCCTGGCTCTCTGGAGGGGCTTCCTCCCCTTCACTTAGCTGGTGGGAGGGCCAGAGAAGAATCTTCCCAGGGGCCACGGACATGCCACTTGGAGAGGAGCTGACAAGCAGGAGGTGATAAATCAAGTGAGAATGGGACTCCTGTTTCCTGCCAAAAGTGCCCAGCTGAGGGGTGGGGTGAGGCCCACAGTCAGGCAGTTACAGAGTTAAGGTGCCTCCATCCAACATGAACCATAGGATCTGGAAAACTGAGGGCTGGGAAAAAACCTAGGCTACCAACAGACAGCCTTTTGCCCCTGGAGTAAAAGGCTCCTAAATTAAGCCCTTTGGATGGATGAGAGGCCACACCCTAAAAGGGAGTGAAGGGAGAAACCACTTAAGAGTGTGTGAGTTGGAATTGAGGGGAGAGCCCAGGGAGGCTCTGATGGTGCCAGAGATTAAGTATGAGAGATGGCTGGAGAGGCAATTGTACATGCAGAGCTTGAGATGGTCTGGAAATATGGCCACCCTCCTGGGAAAGGCCTGGAGGGAGCTGCTAGGTCAGAAGAACTGTGTGCAAACCCATTCATATCACCCACTGAGCCAGACCCAAGAACTTCAGACAGGTGGTGAAAAAACAGGGACAGAGAGGCAGGCCCTGCAGGGAATCTGGGCACACAGATGGTGCCAGCTAGAGGCAGCCCCACACAGGTACGGTTCCCTGAAGGCTACTCTGAGCTGGGTTGCCCAAAGGGCCTGATAAGGAAGGAAGAAATCGTAACTCTGGATGAGCTCAGCAGAGACAAGACCCAGCAGGCAGGATCCATGAAAGAAAAAGGACCCGCGGGCAACAAGAATATGAGAGGCGCAGATGACAGCAACGTGACCTCACTGCCTTCAGGCCCCAGTGCCTGAGCCACAGAAAATGACAAGGGGACTTCTGGTCAAGGGCCCTGCAGGCAGCTCCTTTCCAGTGTAGCCTCTCCCTGGCCTTTGAAGTGACTGCAAAGCTAGTTGGTCTCAGATACGTGTCTGGCTGGCACCAGGCACCTGGAAGAGCAGCTCAACACTGGGGTCTTAGGAAAGAGCAGCAAAAGGGAAGGAGCGGAAGGAACGAGAGGCAGCTGTGGGGGCAGTATCATGAGTTGTACGTCTTGGGGATCACAGTCATCCACAGGTCTGGGGGTGGGGGGAGGCAGTGAAGCAATAGGAGTGACCAGGGCCTCTTTTCTGTAGTTAACTGATTTTTCTGGAGTCCAGAATATGGGTTTGAGGCAGAGTTGCATCTTGTACTCCATGCTAGCCAAGTTACAAAACACCTCATATCTGACTTTGGGAAGAATCCGTATCCCAATCTGTCTTGCTCAGGCAAGGTCAGAATTTGATTGTTCAAAACAGCAGACAAAACACTGGTCAGTTCCTAGCCCCACCAGAGACCCTGAGAGGCCTCAGGCAGCTCCCCACTGAGCCAAGACTTCTAGTAACGAGAGCTTCCCAACTTCTTTCAAGCAAAGATAGGCACTGCACGGCACCCCCCAGCCTATGCGTCCAAACAAGTCAAACGGAAGCACTCTAATGGGCATGCAGCCTGCAGCTGGTCTCTGAACCTCGGCCAACTATTCCTCCTAGTCCAGGCAGCTCCCAAATAAAAATGGCTAGGCATAGCACCTTGGTTTCTGAATGAGAAGGGGTCTGTCTCCTCTCTGTCCCCCTCATCCAACCTAGCAGCAAGAGCCTGACTTTGAGACCTCTGTAGCCAAGCTCTTAATTCCCTCTTCTAAATATCCCAAGGAGGATGAACAGAAATGGCTGGTATGGATGAGACACGTTTTACTCTTGTGTCTTTCTTGGTTGCATTTGCTTTCAGGATCCATCTTTGTCTGCCTGGGTCTAACTGGCTGGGGGAGAAGCTAATGGGACTGTTTCTGCCACTCCTAGACTCTGGGCACTGCTGGGTGTGAGGCAGACTTCGGGGAGATGCTCCCTTAGGACAAGGGTGCCAAGTCTCTGCCTCCCTCCTGTCATAGATGGGGTAAAGGTCTCCAGCAGGAGCACATTTCTGACAAAATTTATTTCCTCCAAGGCAAGATGATAGAACCAAGGTTTTCTTAAAAAGGAAGGAGGCCATGATGGGCCAAGCAAAGGCAAGCACAGAGATCCTAGCCAGAAGTTACCCAGGAAGCGTATGGGTGGACAGAGTGGAGTAAGTTCCATCTCTGGTGCCCTGCAGGCAGAGAAAGTGGCTGGAGCTTCAGACCTCGCTTCAAGTCAAGAGGACACAAAGGCCACCTTGGGCTCTCTCTCCCAGGGACACCATGTACCCTCAAAAGACAACTCAGCTTGCTCCTCCTTTCTAAGCACCAAGAGCTGATGCAGTCAGTCTGCCCCCTCTCCCCTTCTCCCCCTCCAAGAGCAGGGTGCATGGGCACCACTGAGTTTTAGTGGCCATGTCCCTCGAAGTTGTCCCCCAGGCACTCATAATGCTGGTGGCTGAAAGACCAAGAGCAGCACCAAAGGAAAGGATCTTATTTAGGCACCAGCCTTTTGCGCTAGCAAAATCTATTGGACAGAGGAGACAATGGGTAGGGCCCTGATTCCATCCACATTCCATCTGGGCTTCAGAAACAGGAGAATGTGACAAGATCCCTGCACCAAGAAGAGAGGACAGTCTTTTCTGAGAAGGGGAGAATGGTGGGGAGAGTTCCACCCCTGCACTTTAGGGCTGCAGCCATCTTTAGGACAGAATTGTGGAGACTAGCCCACCAGTCTTGAGACACAAACACAGCAAAATGTCATCATAATCAGTAGGTTCTGTGCTAAAAAATTATAACTACACAGCATTTTCTCCAGTTCTGACACCTTTTTTTAATAGAAATCACTGTTTTTAGGAAACAAATAGCACTTGTGTAATTTGTTTTTTTACAATGTTTCTTACCTTCATCTTAATTTAAGTAACACTAGGAAGACCTCAATATCTTTTATTTTCCTTTTAATTTAAAAAAAAGTTGTTGTTGTTTTCCCCAGATACAAAGATTTTTGCCCTTGCATAAAAAAAGTGCCCCAAACGATGACACAAGGACTCACAAAGACTCACTGGACCTCACTGACACTATGATTCCTATTCTACCATGCAAGGTCTCAACTACCCTTAATTGGACTGTCAGCCTGAAAAACAGCTTTTCTATTCCTTATTTTAGTTTTTGTTACCAAAAAAGTAAAATAAACAACAAAATAAAACTTTTTTTAAAGAGAAAAGAAAACAAAAATAAAAAAAAAAAAAGAGAGAGAAAAGAAACATTCGATTCACACACACCTGGGTCACATGCTGCTTTGCTCAGGATCTTCTCTTCTTATAAATATAGAAAAGGGATGGAGCTTGTTTTCAAGTAAAATCACTGACCCACCTTTTTTCCTTCCTTGACACCCAACAGCCTTTTTCCCTGCCATGGGCAGGGGCCAGCTGAGGCCCCAGGCTCTGCTTGTTCTTGGAGAGGGAACTTGACCAGATCATCTCCAGGGATGTGTGCCAATTCACCAGAGGAGGGAAGGACTGGGACTGGCACGAGGCTTCGGGAGTGGCGGGGGTGCCCATGTAGGGTAGCGGAGTGCTCTGGGAGAAGGACCTAGTGGCCAGTCTTGGTGTGTATCTCGCCTTGCACTCCGCCCACTCCAGACAATATGAAATACTGCTCATTTGATAGACTTTCCCCACCCCTTGCTCCCTCCCATCCCCTCCCCATACCTCTTCTGGGCACTGGGATTGGTTCAATCTCAATTTCCTTTTTTTGGTTTTATAGTACTGCAAGTTTGGAAACAGGAAAGCCCACACATTCTTTGGACTTGTCTTCTCTACCTAAACAAACAGCTTGGCAAATAGGGATCTGAAACCTGCTCTCCTCCCTCCGCCCATCCCTGCTCCCCACCCAAGGGAAAAAAAAACAAAACAAAAAACCCATCCTGGCTGTGGAGGCTGCTGCAGGCACACACTGGTGTATAATAGAGAGAGTAAATATATTATTTCACTTGGCATGGTGCTGGCAAAGAACCTCCAGCTGGCACTATTTCATGTAACATGGTCCAATCTTTGCATGTACACACAGAATAAGAAGGATCAATTGGCAAACTCTGGTGCCACCTGGCACAAGCATCTTCTCTCTCTCTGGAACCAAAGAACCAAAAGAATTCTGTACTTTCCAGAAGAAATCCGGCTTTGCTTTTTTAGAGTCTTCAGTATTTTGCTCCTCCTTGCCACCGGGATTCCGAGGCTTCTCCTAGCGGGGTTCTGTTATTTAGTCTCTTCCCCCTGGTTACAGTTCACTGTGCAGCTCTGGGAGGAGGGGGTGGGGGAAGGGACCAGCGTAGAGGTGGCGGCATTGGTAGGGGGGGTGCAGTCTGGGCCATTGGAGATGGCCCCCACAGTGGCCTCAGAGTCTACAGGTTTGGAGAGGTCAATGCCGTGGATGAGGCGGATCAGCTGTTTTACTTTCTCCAGGGAGCTGTGCATCTCCTTCTGCCGTGCCAGGATGGTGTTCTTCATTTCCATGCATTTCTGCAGCAAATGAGAAGGCAATGGCACTGAACCTCCTGCTTTTCCAAGAGGCCTGGCAGCCCCTGAGGAGAGGAGCTCCCCCTCTATCTCCAGGTAAAAGAATTCCCGCTGGCTAGCCTGCAGCCTCCAGACCTTTGCTCTGCTCCACACTGGAGTGGGGACTACTTCCCAAGGAAAGAAAGAAGCCCAGGAGGCAAGAGAATGGCTTAAAACCCAACTATGCTTGACACTAGGATGTAAAATGTTAAAGACCTAACTCTCATTCCTACTGGAATACTATAAAATAAAAGTCATTGAAAAAAAAAAAGTTCCCACAGCTACTCTGAAGCTGGTTTGGGCAAGTTTTGGTATGCTTTTGCCCTAGGGCAGAAAATGAGCCAGTGATCTGGATTCAATTGGAGGGCCTACTGAGGATCATTCCGGTCAGCAAGGATTTAGAGGCAGGGCCTGGGGCAGGCCAGTGATGCTTAGGAGAATCAAAGACAGTCCAAGGCCAAAGGACTGCAGCAAACAGAACCCCTTCTGCACAGTCACGGGCTTGTGGCCTTTTGCCCTTGGCCTCCCACATGCGCTGGCTTCTGGGCTGGGAGATGTGAGATGCTAGACACAGGTACTGGGAGGAGGAAGGAGCAGGTGAGTGGGACAGTGCAACTGCCACCAAGTCCAAGGCACACCTCATTCTAACCAGGGTGACCTACTCAGCAGAGAAGAGAACTTGCTTCTGTTCGGAGAAGCTCTCTATCACTGCTGCCAATACAGCCCTCTCTCCCACCTAGGCAAGCCAGGCTGGACAGTATTTACTTCCAGTATTTGCCCCTGGAAACCCCTCTTACTCAGGTTTGTGAGGAAAATCTGGGAATGCCATCAGCATGGCATGGAGGCAAGGGAGGGAGGGACAGGTGATATGAATCATGTGACTGGACCTGGTCTGTGTCTGCCCAGCCTTGAGCTAGGTGCCATGCTCCTCCAAAATAATACATAGAGGTGACGGCTCCATTGTAACTGAAGCAAGCAGGTGCCTGCCACTTTCTCTCTTCAATATGGAGAACGAAAATCTGCTCTCAGATCAAAGAAGAGGATGTTCCAGACCCTAACGAAGGCATCATATACCAACTGGCCACCTGTACTGTACCTGAGGGTTGAACTCAAAACTGAAGGGCAAACTTTGTACCCGAACAATATTAATAAAGTGAAGGACCTGAATTGGCCCTTGGGAGCACATGTCCTGTTATGTCCATGGAAGGTTCTGTATCTATGAACTTAGGTCTTAATGTGTCTTTCTATCATTGAGGGCACAAGGTTTACTTACACTTATAGAATTGCTGAGCTGTTTCACCTTCTGCTCTAATAGTTCTCGTTCTTGTTTTAGATCTGAACTCCATTTAAGTAACTTCTGTTTCTCTTCTTCTTTTGCTTAAAAAAGAATAGGGACAGTTTTTAACAATAAATTCTTTGAAAAGGTCACGTACTCAGAATGCTTGCCCAAGAAGGTATTTTTCACCACAGTCCCTCTGATTCCCACAGCCAGTGCACAGAACTTGCCCACCTGGACTTCCCTTTTTTATATAATAGTTATGCTAAGAAACTTGTCAGTGGTTTAGATACTGCTTCTCATTTTTCTTCCCTAAGAAAGTACTACACAAACTATCCACTTTATTCAAGAAAAAGCTTTTTAACTTTAAATTTTCTTTTGAAAAAAAAATACTGCTTTCTACTATATATATTTTAATTCTCTATTCCCTACCCACTCCCCTACCCCCACCCCACCCCATCCCCTGGTAACCTATATTCTAGATTCTTACTCTGAGTTTGCTTATTCTAATTATTTCATATCAGTGAGATCATACGGTATTTGTCCTTTTGTGTCTGGCTGATTTCACTCAACATGATGTCTTCAAGGTTCATCCATGTTGTCACATGTATCAGAACCTCATTCCTTTTTTTTAAATGCAATTTTATTGTGATATATTCACACACCATATAATACATCCAAAGTGTACAATCAATGATTCACAGAATCATCTTATAGTTGTGCATTCATAGCCATTATCAATTTTAGAACATTTTCATTACTCCAAAATAAAGAAAAAATATAAAAATTAAAATAAAAATGAACACCCAAGACATCCCATACCCCTTATACCTTCCCCTCATTATTTATATCTTTTTTTTGTCTTTATTTTATTACTCATCTTCCCCGTACACTGGATCCAGGGAGTGTCAGTCACAAGGTTTTCACAATCACACGGTCACACGATAAAAAGTTATATGGTTCTACAATTATCATCAAGAATCAAGTCTACTGGATTACAGTTCAACAGATTCAGGTATTTCCTTCTAGCTATTCTAATACACTGGAAAGTAAAAAGGAATAAAATGCATAAGAGTAATCTCCAGAATGACTTCCCAACTCTATTTGAAATCTCTTGCCACTGAAACTTTATTTTGTTTCATTTCTTTTCTCCCTTTTGGTCAAAGTACCTCATTCCTTTTTACAGCGGATTTAATATTCCATTGTTTGCACATACCACATTTGGTTTATTGGTTGATGGACACTTAGTTGCTTCCATCTTTTGGCAATTGTGAATAACACCACTATGAACATCAGTGTGCATCTGTTTTGAGTCCCTGCTTTCAATTCTTTTGGGTATATACCTAGAAGTGGGACTGCCAGGACATATGATAATTCTATAGATAAATTTCTGAGAAACTGCCAAACTGTCTTCCATAGCAGTTGCACCATTTTACATTCCTACCAACAACGAATGAGTGTTCCATTACTAGTTTTTAAATAGTAGCCATTCTAATGGATTGAAATGGTTTCTCATTGTGGTTTTGATTTGCATTTCTCTAAAGGCTAATGTTGAGCATCTTTTCATGTGCTTTTTGGTCATTTGTACAACTTCTTTGGAGAAATGTCTAATCAAGTCTTTTGTCCATTTTTAAAATGCATTGTTTATCTTTTTGTTGTTGAGATGAAGGATTTCTCTATGTATTCTGGATATTAAACCCTTATTGGATATGTGGTTTACAAATATTTTCTCCAGTTGTGCAGGCTATGCTAGCATGTTGTTTTACTTTCATGATACAGCCCTTTGAGGCCGCAAATTTTTTAATTTTGAGAGGTCCCATTTATCTATTTTCTCTTTATATATATTTTCAAGCAGGGAAGGCATACCAAAAAAAAGGAGGGTATGGGTAATTCTTTACCTGCTTTGTAGGCAATATAGGAATGAACAATTGCTAAAGTGCCAGGCCATGGAATTGCTTCTTCCTTTTTCAGCATCTGAAAAGATTTTAGAATTGTACCTTAAGAAGAAGGTATAAATGTACATCCCCTATGTACATAGCAAGCAGTGGGGTCTATGGCAGACAAAATGGAAGGATGGCAGTGTTGTAAAACCCTAGTCTATAATTTCTGGACTATAAAATTCCAGGTAAAAGCCTGGCTTAATGAGGCTCAAAAGTAGGAAGAGACAAGCTACCTGAGCCCAGTCTTAGAGGCTTTCCTAGGCAGCTCACTTTATCTACTCAGATATACCACATGACCCTGACCACTCCTGATAGCTAGAACCACCAACATTAAGGCGGCAAGTCAGGATGACAGCAGTAGCCCCTGGCAGTCTCATCTTTGATCTGACATGGGCTACCTGTTTCAATTTTGGCTTTATATACCCCTCAAAGAGAGTGTGGCCAGGGAAATTAAATTTCAGTTCCAAATACTAAAGTATAATCTAGACTTGGTATAGAAAATTATGAGTCGTGAAGAAGCATTAGGAAGAGAGCATGGAGAGAACTCTCTCTACCACATTATAGAGAGAGTAGGACAAGGGCTAAGATTAAAATGGAAGAACCAGAATTCTCTCAAGTCCGTTTTCCTAAGAAAGCCTGCTGAGCTACTGGGCTTAAATAAATATTTTACCTACTTCCAAAAAAGACTTAGGGCAGCTTATAATAAAAACATAAAGTCATAAAGCTACATGGATAGTTGAGAAAAAAGAGATCAGAAACCAGAGGAGGGAGGGCACCATGACAGTTAACAGTATGTCTGCCTTTCAAGTCCGTGAAATATCAAGATAGCACTTTACAGTTAGTTCTCTGATCCTGTTAAAAGTGTCATTTAAATTAAACAACTGATTGGGCACTTTCCTTTACAGATTTTATTCCCAAAGAGGAGTTTCAAAAGCATATACGGCTTTGGGAACATTCTTAGAGAATGGGGCAGAAAGTCTTATAGACTTTGACGGATCAAGTCTATAAAAAAACAAAAAGATAAAGTCACTCTAAAAGGGTCTTGCCACCTGTGCATGGAATCACTGCCTCCTTAGAACAATGGAGAAGCTCTCAGGACCGAGTGCTATCTGACTGAGTGTTACATCATAAACAGGGAGGATGTGGCCTGGAGAAGAACTACGGAGACCTACAAGAGACTCCACCATTCCCCTAGGTCAGAGGGCAAAGGAATTGACCTTAACGTGTTGCCTTTACCACTTTGTGGCTCCTCACCCTGTCTGACCCACAGTACCTGGTCCTGACATCTGGGACAGATCCACATGCCCTTGGGAATTGTTTTCAGAGGAGGGTCTAAGCAGTCCAGATGATATACACGGGAACATGTATCACACATCAGCAACTGGCCACTTTTTCTGCAAACACTGCAAAAATCCTCATGGATATCACCCTATGAAATTGAGAGGAAAGGTAAGAGAAAGGACAAAAAAGGGAAAATTTAAACACTGACATGCACATTCTGGATGCATATAAATGTTTTAGGACAATCACTTTTCAAGAGTGTTCAAGAAAAGTAGGAATTCCCAGTGGCACAAGCCCCTTCCTGCTTCAAACAGCCAAGGTTCCCTGGGTGGGGACAGTTTTCTTAATTTTCAAGTAGAGTTTACAGAAAGTCTGCAGTCACCTAGATCAAATTAACTTTACAGGTGATAGTTCAGCATTTATTATTGTTTTGGTAGAGTCCAAATCACGAATCAGCAAGTTTAGAGAAACTGAAATTGGTTCATCAAAGTGTTTTCACAATATGGCACAAATCACCACATTTAAATCATTACCTATCATTTTAGGGGGAAGTTTAGAAGGGTTGGGAAAGAAGACAGTTGGGAAAAGAGAGTTTTGCTAAACTCTCTTACTCAGAGAGGAGAAATACAGTGAAAGTTCAAATGGAAAAAGATTAAGTCAGGAGCATATTAGATCATATGAGCATTCTAACATGAATTTAAAAAGTCAAAGAAACAGCTGACAATGTTCTCATAAAATAAGTATTTGGCATTTGCTATTCAATGGACTGTTCTATTCTGAAGGCTTTATTCCTACCTATAAAATAGTTCACCAGATGGAAAAAGAAGAGCACCCTAATCCACTCTGTCTCTCTCTCACCCCCACCAGTAATGGTTTTAGTACTCAGGTAAGTCTGCTGGAGCTCTGAACAGAAGGCACGATGGTGGGTGGTGGGGCAGAACTGCTTAAAATTTGGAGAGGAAACTACCGAAAGGAAACAAACTATTCAAGAGAATTAAAGAGGTATTTTTCAGCAAGTCAATCCCCAGCCTGTTCTCTGAACGAGACTGTTGCCATCGGCAAGGATAACAATGGAAGGAGAGACTGGAGGGATGTATCAGAGGTTTACCCAGCAAGTCAACTCCACAGCCTGGATTAGACCCTTTTTTACTTCCATTGTGCTGTTACAGATTTCTAGGCTATTCTGTCAGAGGGCCTAATAAAGAAATTTTACACAAGAAGCAATGATAGAACAATACCCAGTTATTCCTTTCTATGCTACAATCCCCTCCACAACTACCACTGAAGGAGCATGCCTTCACTGACCTACAGTTTCTTTCTAAAGGAAAGGAAACTTTCTCTATAACTCACTAGGTTGTCTGGCAGCACTGAACACCCGCTGCAAAAAGTTAAAAGATATATCATAGGGTGGATGGATTTTAATCTTTCTTAGTAAGGTAATGTCAGCTCTGATCAGTAAAAAAGATACTTGGTCATGTGCAAAAATGTTACAAGAGAATGCAGTCTGACAGTGCAACTTCTCGGCACCAAAAGAGGAAATGTTTCATCCTTAGGACAACCATGACTTTTTTTCTTTCATTTTAAAAATAAGGCTGAGGGTGCTCTTCTAGTAGGAAACCACTTACAAATCTACATTTTTAGGAAGCTTTTTTTTTTTAATTTTATTATTTCAGAGACTGTTTTACATGAACTGTAGATAAAATTAACAGTGATGGAGTAAATAAGACAAACTGGACATCTTATTCAGAGGGATTCAGTAAGGTAACCAGAGTTCTGCTCACTTTTCTTTGCTCCCGAGTAGGAGAACATCAAGAAGTGGAAGGCAAAAAGTACATAAAATAAAGGCTGAGTAATTTCTTCCAAGTTTCTAAAGGAAAGAAAAAAACCCCTATCCTATTTACATATCCTATAGCAGCAGTTCTCAGTCTTTATAGTGTCAGGACCCTTTTACACTCCTACTGAGGACCCCAAAGAGCTTTTGTTTATGTGACTATATATTGATATTTACTGTGTATTTTAACTTTCATTTTGAAATACAGATTCACAGGAAGTTAAAAAATAGCGTATGAGAAACTTTTAAAGCACAAAAACATGTAAGTACACATTCCATTAGCCGTTCAGAATGATGATATCATCATATGTCATGTAGTGTCTGGAAAACTCCACTCGTCACTGTTAAGAGAATGAGCATGAAAACAGCAAATGGCATTTTAGTGTTATCATGAAAATAGTTTTGATTTCCTGGACACTCTGAAAGAGTCTCAGGGACCTCCAGATCACACTTTGAGAACTGCTGCCCATGGAAATGAATACAACATGCCAAGATATTTCTTCCATATAGAATAGGTTCTTTGCCTAAAGAGGGCAGAGGAAGTCCCATGGAGGTACTGCCCAAGTCAAAGGCTGAGGCTTTAATGACTGATCAAATTATTACCATAAACCAAGTGGTAAGCTGAAAGATGACTGACCCATGATTCGTTGCTAGCAGCTGAGGACATGTATTTGCTGGAAACAACTAGGCTAGGCTGTCAACTGCAACTTCATCATTGCTAAATTTTTTTATAATTTTGTCAACATATCTTCCCTTCTTATAAAAATGATGACAGTGGCAACAAGGTGTATCCTGAGGATTAGTGTCTGGCTGGGTCTTGAATGATCAACTCCTTCTAGATGGTTATTGATCCCCAGGAAATGCCTACTTCTCAACAGTTATTGTTTAATTAATGTTGTTGGGGCTTATGCTACCCAGCAGCAAACATGCAGAGGCCTGTGTGTTGATTTTAATCACTGCCACTGTTGGGAGACTATAAAAGTAGAATCAATTATCTTTAAAAAAAAAATCCATTCCATTGGGTTTAACTTAGGAGGTTCTGAACATATTTAGCAGTTTCAGAAAAGCTTTCTTTCACCTTTAGATTTCAGAAAAGAACAATGTTTGCATTTTAAGATGAAACCTGACAGAAGCTTTTAGTTTGTGATCTGATCTGAGTGGACCCTTTGGGTTCAGTCTCAGAGAAAACCATAAACTCCTTCAACCAAAAATAACAAAAAATAAAAACTATCTTGTTTAGGAAAGAGACGCACGTGCAGAAATACAAAATCATCTGTTCCCTGACTTATGTGTAATACCTTGGAGGGAGATCTCTATCAAGAAGCCTATGAGCTGGCAATCCCTTTGGCCATGCTTCAGTTGAGGAAAAGCCGGGACAATCCTTTGGCAATAGCCAACAAGATTTCTGACAGGGACTCCTGGTGCTCATTAACAGGACTGTTGATGTCAGAAACCCTGCACCAATTACTAATGTCAAAAATCAGGAAAGCAGGACTCAACTCTGAATCTTTAGAGCAATGCTGAATCTGTGGCCATCAGCTATGTCCAAGAAAGGCAACCTGCCAGAGAACAGAACTCTTCTATGACCCTGCTTCTCCAAAGATAACACTTCCTTTATTTCTTCTGGAATTTAACTCAATGTTCAAATGTATTCTTTTGCTCTTTGGAGAGAGGTAAGGTCAGTAGTAGTAAGTTCTGAGGCTCTTCAAGCCCAGAGGACATTTTACCCAAAGATGTTGAAAGACAAGCTTTGTTAATTCACAAAAGAAATGGGACACATACAAATAGAACTCTTGGGTTTCCTCCTCTAATCTGTTCCTCTTGTAATTCACCAACCCCCTCCCCTTGCTTCTCAGCATATGGTAGCTTCATCCTTCTAGTTGCTTAGGCCAAAAACTTTGGATTCATCCTTCAGTCTTCTCTTTTTACCATACCCCATATCCAATCCTGCTCACTCTTCAAAATAAATTCAGACTCCATCACTTTTCTCCATCTCTACTGCTACCATTCTATTCGGCCTAGCATGACTGCAACAGTCCTAACTGGTCTCCTTGCTTCCACCCTATCCTCCCACAGTCTCGTCTCCTCATGTCAGACACAGGGTCCCTCCCCCTCGACCAATCACATTGCTTTATTTTAACAGTTTTATTCCCATACCATATAATCCATCCTAAGTGTATAATCAATGGCTCTTGGTATAATCACATAGTTATGCATTCACCATCACAATGAGAACATTCTCATTTCTTTTGAAAAAACAAACAAAAAATCCCATACTTCTTACAGCCCCCACTAATGACATTTAGCTTTTGTATGGTGCCTTTCTTACAATTAATGGAAGAATATTATGTACTATAGCCCTTAGTTTCCATTAATTGTATTTTTCCCATATACCACCCTATTATTAACACCCTGTAATAGTGATGTTTGTTCTAGTTCATTTAAGAACATCTTATATTTGTACAATTAACCACTGTCATCATCTACTCTAAGTTTTGCTAAGTTATACAGTCCCAGTTTTTATCTTCTAGTTTTTTTTCTACTGAAACACACAACCCTAGCCTTCTTCTTTCAACTATACTCACACTCAGCTTTGTTTCTTACACTTACAGTACTTTGCTACCATCACACAGTATTGTACTATCCATTTCCGAACCTTTACAATCAACTTTACTAAACATTCACAGTCATCTTTTTAAACCCAAATGATTCTGAAAATATCTTAAAAACAAAACATGTAGGCCAGACTCACCAAAGGATACTAAAACCATTGAGTACTAGTTTGCTGGGGACTTGGATATTTATACAAACTCAAAGCTATCTCCACCAGAGGAAAAAGGCATCTTTACAAATAGAGAAATTTGATGGAAACTATCTTAATCAAGAGATGAACGTTATCACCAACAACAATGGAACAAACTGATATCATGTACCTCCTGTTGTGATGCGCTAAGAAGGACTTATCACTTATTTAGTGTTTCTATAAAAAATGCATAACTTGAACCTATTCTTGAGGAAATAATCAGACAATCCAAATGGAAGGACATTCTACACAGCTCCTGGCCACTTTTTTTTGTTTGTTTTTCTTTTTTCTTTTTTAATTTTGAAATAAATTCAAAGTTATAGGCACAGTTGCAAAAACAATACTAACCCCATACACAGAAAATCATACCCTGACCCCCCTCCCCTGATAGCTCAATCCATCAAGTTTAACATGCTGTCACATTGCTGTTTCTTTCCCTCCCTCCCTCCCTATCTATCATCCATCATCTATTGCTCTGTCTTCTGAACATATGAGAGCTAGCTGCACACATCCTTGAATAAACACTATAATTGACGTATACACTTCCCATGAACAAAAACACTCTTTTATGCAATCCCATTAAGCGCAGCTAAGAAGTACAAGAGATTCAACAATGATACAAAGCTTACATTCTATATTTCCTTTTCCTTATGTCTCAACTGTGTTCCTTTGAGCCACCTGTCCTCCATCCTCCAATCCCATCCAAGTTCATCCTTGGCATTCAATTGTCATCTATTTAGACTGTCTTTTTTCTTTTTTTTTCAGTTGTGGAAACATATATACTGCCTAAATCTTCCCATTCCACCCCCTCCCTACTCTTCCATTAGTGGGATTAATCACATTTAGAATGTTGTAATGCTCTTTCCCACCATCCATTACTAGAAATTTCCCTTCACCTCAAACAGCAACCCTACACTCATTTCTTGACTCCCCATTGCCCCTTCCCCCATTTCTCTTAACCCAAACTCTACTTTTCATCTCTATGGTTATATTCTCTGATAATTTCTTTGTGTTTACTGTGGGGCTTAAAATTAACCTCTTAAATCCCTATCAATCTTGTTTTTCTTTGATACCACTTTCACTTCAATAGGACACATAAACTGTGTTCCTAAACTCCTCCATTCCCCCATATTTATATAGTTGTCTAAAATTACATATTTTACATTGAG
Organism: Choloepus didactylus; assembly: GCF_015220235.1. Classification (NCBI taxonomy): domain Eukaryota; kingdom Metazoa; phylum Chordata; class Mammalia; order Pilosa; family Megalonychidae; genus Choloepus; species Choloepus didactylus. Next base: position 33,678,380 of record NC_051312.1, on the reverse strand, counting down.
TTCAAAACCACTGATTTGTCATTAGAGTTTGTGTATATCATGCAGGAAGTAAATAGTGGAGTTACAGTTCAAAAATTATTGACTTCTATTTGTATTCCATTGTGGTTGGAGAATGTGCTTTGAGTATATTCAATTTTTTTTTTTTTTTTAATTTCTTGAGGCTTGTTTTATGTCCCAGTTTATGGTCCCTTCTGGAGAAAGATCTGTGATCACTAGAGAAAAATGAGTGTCCTGGTGATTTGGGACGTAAGGTACTATATATATCTTAAAATTCTCTATATCTCTGTCTCCTTTCTTTGTTTCTCTGTCGGTAGGGTTCCCTTTAGTATCTTAAGTAGGGCAGGTCTTTTATTGGCAGTCTCTCAGCAGTTGTTTGTCTGTGAAAATTTTAAGCTCTCCCTCAAATTTGAAGGAGAGTTTTTCTGGATAAAGCATTCTTGGTTGGAAATTTTTCTCTCTCAGAATTTTAAATATGTCATGCCACTGCCTTCTCGCCTCCATGGTGGCCGCTGAGTAGTCACTACTTAGTCTTATGTTGTTTCCTTTGTATGTGGTGAATTGCTTTTTTCTTGCTGCTTTCAGAACTTGCTCCTTCTCTTCAGTGTTTGGGAGTCTGATCAGAATATGCCTCAGAGTGAGTTTATTTGGATTTATTCTATTTGGAGTTTGCTGGGCATTTATGCTTTGTGTGTTTATATTGTGTAGAAGGTTGGGGAACTTTTCCCCAACAATTTCTTCGAATACTCTTTCTAGACCTTTACCCTTCTCTTCCCCTTCTGGGACACCAATGAGTCTTAAGTTTGGACGTTTTATTTTATCTATCATATCCCTGAGATCCATTTCGATTTTTTTTATTTTTTTCTCCATTCTTTCTTTTGTCCTTTCATTTCCTGTTCTGTGGACTTCTAGGACACTGAGATGTTGTTCGGCTTCCTCTAGTCTTGTATTGTGAATATCCAGAGTCTTTTTAATTTGGCCAACAGTTCCTTTTATTTCCATAAGATCTTCTATTTTTTTATTTACTCTTGCAATTTCTTCTTTATGCTCTTTAGGGTCTTCTTTATGTCGCTTATATCCTGGGCCATGGTCTTCTTAACGTCCTTAAATCCTTTGCCATGTTTTCATTCCTCACTTGTAGTTCTTTGATTAATTGTGCCAGGTACTGTCTCTCTTCCGATATCTTGATTTGTGTGTTTGGAGTTGGATTCTCCATATTGTCTGGTTTTATCATACGCATCAAGATTTTCTGTTGTTTTTGACCTCTTGGCATTTGCTTTGCTTGATAGGGTTCTTTCAAGTTGTAAAAGAATAAAGGATATCAATCTAATTTTTCAGAAACACAGTTTGGTGGTGTACACTTTCTCTAACTAACCAGCAGATGGCGTCTGTGAGTCATCTATACCCCTCAACTCAGTTCTCCACCTTGTCCCCACAGTGTGTGGGGAAATGATTCTTGTGGGGTTCAGTTGGAGAACTCAGTTTGGGTGTGTTGCTGGAGCCATCCGCCCTGAATGTGGGGCGTGTGTATGGATGGCCAGGGAGGAAGGACAGCTTTAATATTCAAATCCCCCAGGTTCCCGGAGATTCAAGGCCCCGCAAGAGTCTAAGCCTTCATTTCATTTCAGCCCCAGATCCTCTCTCTCACTGTCCCACAAACCACTGGACTTGGCGTAGTGTCCCTGGGTTCTCCGAGCGGGTCCCCCCTCCCAGCCACGATCCTCCAGGACCTCTGCTGAGGGAATGCCGTGCTATGTCACCAGTGCGCGCCGTCCCTCAAGGGAAGCCCCGGGCCGCCGGGCTGTGCAGGGGCGCTTTCAGCCTGATGCAAAGATGGCCGAACAGGGCATCTCAACACCCCCCTCCTCGCACAGTTCCTTCTTCCCAGCTCCGGGACAACTGGCAGGGCTCTGGGCTGTGGGCATGGCCCCAGGCAGGAGTTTATCCAGCCCTCCAGGGAGCCAGCTGCTAGCCGCGGGGTTTCTTTCTGCTTCCGGCTCTCCCCTCCGTTCCCCCGGCCCCGAGGGTATCTGCAGTGGGCTATCTTACAGGCCAGACACTGAGAGGCCGGCCCAGCCCCCTCTTGTTGTGTTTTACTTTGTGGTTCCCACTATCGCAAATGCAGCCGCTTCTGGGTTCCGCCCCCCCTTTTTTTTTTTTTTAAAAGAGCCAGTCGGTCTCCAAACGCCAAACCCTGGCTTCCCCAGACCACCGCATGGCTGTAGGTCTTCCAGCCAGCTTACTCACTTGTTTCAGAATGCCAACTCCCGGTTTCACCAAGTATACGGCCCCTGTGGAATTAGCAGACCTCGTCCAGCTGGCACATCACTGTAACCGGTTTTCTGAGTCACTTTCTGGTTTTTATCTAGTGTTTTTCACAGAGGTGTTTTTTTGCCCTGTCTCACCTAGCCGCCATCTTAGTTTTCTCCTCCTGGCCACTTTTAAAAAATGTTAATAACATAAAAGACAAATAAAGGCTGAGAAACTGCTCCAGAATAAAGGAGACCAAAGATAACATCATGACAATAACTCTCAGGAACGACCTTGGAGAAGAAAAAAGTGCCACAAAGGCCATTATTGGGATAATTGGAGAAATCTGAATATAGACTCTCTATTATATGTTAACATCAATGTCAAGTTTCCTCAATTTGATAACCACATTGCAGCTACAGGAGAGATACCCTGAGGTATTAAGTATTTAGGGGTGAAGATTCATGATGTCTGTAACTTCCTCTCAACTGGTTCAGCAAAAAAAGTGAATGTGTGTATGTGTGTATGTGTCTGTGTATATGGGAGGGGGAAGCATATGTGGCAAAATGTTAAAAACTGAATGTAAATGAAGGGTATACATTTGTTCTTTGTACCATTATTGAAACTTTTCTGCAAGGTTTAAAAAGTTGAAAAATAAAAGTTGAAAAAAATTACATCACTGTCCTACTCAAAACTCTCCACTGGTCTCCCATCTCACTCAGTGAAAGCCACAAGGCCCTGCATGACTGTCCCTGCCAACTCTCGGGACTCATCTCCTAAACCTCTTGCCTACCCGCTCCTTTCCCAACTACCCAGGCATTGTTGCTTTTCTTCCAATATGCCATGCACACTACATCTCAGGCTTCTGCACTGCTGTTTATTCTATATGGAACACTATTCCTCTAGATACTCTCACGTTCACTCCTTCACTTCCTATCAGAGTTTTTTTCTTGCCATTCTTCATAAAATTTCAACCTCCTCTCCTGCCATCACTCTGTATGTCCTTATTCTATTTCATTTTTCATCACAGCACTTATCACTACTTTAAATTATAATATATTCATTTGCTTATCTGCCTTTTCCAATGGAACCTGAGTTCCTTGAGGGCAGAGTTGATTTTGTCCCTTGCTAGGTCTCCAGCTTTAAGAATGGTGCCTCCTCAGCAGGGTAATGCTCTATAGGTATTTGTTGAGTGAATGACTGAATGGGAAGCTATCATTGCCTTGTCAATGCTCACTTAGGAACTCAGAGCACCAGTGCACACTACTGCAACTTCCGGGTGAAGGGTTATTAAGTACTTGACACTTTTTCAGGAACCTGTTTTTGATCAACTCTCCTGAAAAAAAGTTGCTTTAAAGAAAAGATTTCCAGTTCTTGAATTCAATATGAAGTAGGAAATAAGAGCTGCTAGGGGAATGTATGCCTTATTCCTTCCCCATCCACAAAACACTGGTGATAGAGACTTGCATATCTCAACATTTTATGAACTGAATTCCCGACCCCATCCCACTTTCTGAGAACTCATTCATGGCACATTGATTTCTGAAAATCTTACTGAACTTCCTGATGTTATATTTAACATGATTCTCAAGATATGGAAGAACTGGGGACCCCTGAAGTATGCTGCCTTACATGGCATAAATGTCCTGAAGGGATTATTGCCATTCCAGAGTCAGTCAAAGTGATGCAAGTTGGTAAGGAGACAACATATGATAATGGTTTTCCCCAATTTAAGCTCTTGGAAAGAAAATGAGCTTTTCCCAAGTTACTTACGTCTGTGGAGGTGGGGCTGGGCAGGGACACAGGCTGAACAGGTGCAGGGAAAATGAATGTGGTCTCTGTCTTTTCATTTTCAGGGGAGTCAGGATGACTGGATGGGGGGGATGTTGGGGTAAGGGCTCCAAACCCCAGCACTGCATTGTATTTTGGAGGACGACCTATATACCAAGAGAAGGGAACAAAAGGGAAAAAAGGGGGAGGGAAAGAAAGGGGGAAAAATGATCTCACATACCTTTGGCCAGTGTTCCTCATTGGCTAGCATGGAAAAGGAAGTGAGGTAGCAGACAGAAGGTTAATATAACAGTTCCAAAGAGAGGAAGAGAAGCAAAGATTTAAATGTCATCAGAAACATCTACAGGAGGACTAGTGAGCCTTGGAGAATGACAGAAGGTGCTGGATTATGTTAAAGGACCTCGCCTTGTGCAGACTATAGTGAAGTTCCTGCACTATTATGAGATTTCTAGTGAACAAACCAAGATGTCAAAGCCCAGTGGGAGCCAAGGCCAGGAATAAGAATTTATTTTATTCTATCTCCCATTTTTTTGCATATTGTTCTCTAAGGTTTCTCTACAACCATCATTCTTCCGTAATATTAACGATTCTAAATCCCCATAAACTGATTTATTTAAGATTTCTGTTTTTCCTTGTCTTTCCTGTCTACATTTTGGTCATTGTCACTCTTGTAAGGGTGAAAAGAGGCAAAGGGAAGAGGCAAAATTCAAGTTAATTATTCTTGCCCATTGCTGATAGGTGTAGAGAGAGATAAGGTCTGGGAGTAACCAGAAACTAAGAGCTAAAAATATGCTCTGGATTTGATAATGAATTTATCAAATTTATCTAGTCTCAGATACCCTCCCCAGTTGATTGAGAGTTGTCTCCCCCACTTTACATCATAAACGTTCTGGTAAATTACATGTCTAAAAACTGGGACCGTTCCAAAGTCTCAGAAAAGCACTGTCTTCAGCAACACTGCTCAAAGACCTGATTTGAGCAAGAGCATTTTCAATCAAACCTCCCGGCTACAGAGGACCTAATGGGTATAGAAAGTCTAGGTTAACCACTCTTGCTTTATGACCTACCTAAGTCAGGGTCCTTGTCCTCTAAGGGTCAGGGATACAGCTTCTAAGCTGTGAGTGAACAAAAGGGTGTGCTCAGCATACCAAAGGGGAATAAAAAAGCCAGAGAGGCACAAACTTGCCTACAAGCACTGGTAAATGGTACAGAGGATTATGGCTTTGCCAACTGTGATAATTTATATTAGTAATATGAACAAGATTCATGATTCAGTCACACATTATACAAATATTACCTATCTACGTAAAACTGGCAATGCCTACAGTACAAAGACAGATCTTACTGGTTTCTCTTTTGAAGGAAATTTAGTGCTGCTAGAAGGGGAAGCAGAAGATGAACACTCTTTGTTTACCTACAGAAGGCAGACCCTAGGCATTGTGAATGCAGGCTTTTATCCTCTGACCTTGATAAGGGATGCCAAGGTCTTTCAGGCTCATTTATGCCCTGTACTCTTAGCAGATACTGCTTACTAGCAGCCAATTAACTGTGGCCTCTGGCTGGGGGTTCCATTCAGAAAACTGCATCAGAGGTCACTAAAAAACTGTCGAAAACAACAAAACAACAAAACAACAAAAAATAACCATGGGCACTGGTTACTGTGGTCCAGCAATCAATACGAAGCAATTACTTAAGGATTCCCACCTAAATATTCTTGGTTATTTGAATGACAGGGCTGCTGAAACATTAGAATGGGTCACTAACAGTGGGTGCATCTCCTTCTTTCAGGGAGGAGGCAGTGACAGTATAGTTGTAGTCCTGCCTAAGGCAGACAAAAGGTCTGGATGACCTCCCAAGCTTCCTGTAGCCCTGAGATTGTGTGTGTATATGCAAAAATTAGTACGCTACTCCACTTACTCTGAACCTTTTTAGCCTGGAACTATAATTCAGGGACACATTATCATGTGGAGAAATGGACCTTGGGATGTATTACTGACATCAAAGAGCACTTCCAGTACTTTGTTTATAAACTTAAACCCTGAGCTATTAAGACCTATTTGGACCTGCAGGATGAGAGATGCTGCTCTTTTTGCTGCTTTTGTTGTTTTTTCTGCTCTAAGAGGAAGGTGGAATGCCCATGGGGAGGTCTGAAATATTGGAATGGAGCTCTTTTGGGAGCCTGTTTGACAGTGACTTTCTTTTCCTTAGCTGGAGAGGACCTCTTCTCAGAGATTCCAAATTTTCTGTATGGCTACTTCTCCCCTTCCTAGAAAGTCTGCAGTTCACAGAAACTTAGACTCATGCTCTGGCCTTCCTGGCAGCAGGATGACTTAGACACTATTAAGAATACCTTGGTAACAGTAGTGCTGTGTTCTGCTTAAGGATGCTAATACACTGCCTTTTACATGTTGTTCTATTCACTGTGCTATTCACAGATGGCCTGGTAGGCTTGGGGCAGATATGCCACATTAAGCCATTCCCGAGTCAGCTTTGCCAGAATCCTAGGAAAGTCAGCTTTTGATTCAGCATGCAGAGCTTTAATAAGAAACCTCACTCTCTTCTGAGAACAGTAACAACAAAACTATTTTCAAGGGATATAGGAGTTAGACAGCACCTACAACAATGGGCAACGGGAGGAGGAAGAACATAACACAGACAGCAAAAGCAACAGCCAAGGGAGAGATACAAAGAGATACTCACCTCTCTTCCGGGTCCCAGGATGCATTGTGCTGTTCAGGTATGTGACGGCACTCTTCTTACGCTTTGAGGATTGAAGAAGGAAAGGTGACTAATTGAATAGCATGGCTACTACTAACACTGGCACAAGCTAAAGAGCAAGCACAATATGCCTGTCAACATGCCAACCAGTTAACTGTAACCACCCCAAGGTCTCAGTGCTAAAGGATTTTATTATATAACTTGCCTCTCAGAGAACTATTCCAGATAGGTCTACCTCTGCTTCAGATAACAGGTGCAATGAAGTCAGGATAAATTAAAATTTTAAGGTAGGTTTGTATCTGCTCAAACTTAGGAAAAAAACTAAGGGGAAAGCAGTGAATAAAATGAAATGTGATAAGCAGAGAAAAATCCATCACTTCACAAAGCTGGCCAAGTGCAATTAGGGTGATGCTCTTAAGTAGATTTTCAGATGGCAGGTGCTGAACAAGTCATAAAATAAAACTGGAACAGTGAGGAAAGGGCAAAATGCTGGCCAGGAATACCTCTGGCTCAAAGACTGCTCCACTGTATACTGGATTTGCTGTTGTTCTTCTTTTTCGCTCTTGCCTCTTGCTTTGGATTTCTTAGGAAAGGAAAAGATTTGCATTAGAAGAGAGGTATGGAGAAACTAAAAAATTAACTTCGTTGTTTTATCTATTGGTTTTCCCACAACAATTCAGAATTGGGGGGCAGAGGGCAAGTTCCTTGTTTCACTGCATCCTCAGGCAGACAAGACAGAGGCAAGCACACTGCTGGAAATGAGTATGTAGGAACATATACTCTCACCTATCAGAAAGCAAGACCACACGGCCCCACAGTGTGGCTCTCTGTGAGCAAGAGCTTAACAGTAAACAATACTTGTAAACAAGCTGTCCTGACTTACTTTTAGACCACTGCACATACTGGTTTGTACAGCTTTCTCCAAAGACCTAGACTGAGTGACCACAGTTCACCATTCTTGAATTGAATAACAAGGAGAGATACAGTTTTGTAACTGTTCTTAAGATTCTGATAACCTAGCGTGACTGAAAAATACAGACAAGGACTTGTCAGATGTCATTATAAGGGGCAGTTGCTACTTCATGCTGCCAGGAAAAAAGTTCCTTTAAGTGAACAGAAGTGACCTTAATCCAGAAAGCTGGGGAGATTTCCCCAGGACAGTAGTGTGGATAATGACAGGAAGGAGAGGGTCTGAATGTTAAACAGAGGGAAGACAATTTTCCCTCTGAAGGAAATAAAAGTCCACACTGGTTGAATCATACTCTATATATATTCCAATTTTCTATGCTAAGAATACAGTCAAGAGCCAATTTCAGAAACAAAACTCTGGGCCAGAAGCAAGACAGCAACATGAATGTCTTCACTTACCTTCTAGATGGTCATGTGTTACCAACCCTAGAGACACCATGAAGGCAAGTTTCTGTCCCAGAAAAACAAGAGGAATAGACTTCAGTTTGGGTTAACACAAAATCAATCAAGTGCATATTCCTAGTTAAGACTCCTAGGGAAAGGAGGCAGGGGGTCATCAAAGAGCAGGCACCCACCACTCTTAGCAGTAATGGAGCCTTCTGGTCTAACAGGGTCCAAGAACACCACCAAGGCCTACATCTTCAACTTTCTCAATGACAGAAATCAACATCTTGAATGATGAAAGTTCTTAGAAAAATCCTCTTAGAGGAAAAAGGATTTCACACTCTAAAAGTGCAGAGGGTTAGAAAGAACATTCCCTACAACAAAGCTCTTGTACGCTATGGACAAGTACTTCACTTCTATTGACTAGGGTTTCTTCAATTTGTACTACCACTGATTAAACAATGCCAATTCAAAGCTAAATGATATTTGAGAATGGTACCAGGTGGTTCTGCTTGATATTATGATTTTTCAAATCAAACATGGACCTAGAAATAATGGATCGATTTCTCTCTGAAGACCACTCTTAGGCCTCCATCAGAAGCTAGGCTGATTAGAATACCACATTCCAAAGCTGGAAGGTTAGACACTTCAAGATGGACAGAGTAGCATACTGATTCCTGTTTTGCTCTTTTGGTTGCAGTGGTCTGGAAGGTATGTCTTCGTTTTCTACTGTACCACTGCATGTGGGTTTTAAATAAGCCAAATAGTACATTATCAATTTCTTTCTATGATGAATAAAGAACATCATCAATTGCTAGGAGACGTACTCCCATAGAGTTATTTATACCACAGTCTGGTCTTTAAAAATACTGACATCTTATCCTCAACATTAAATATCACGACATTTTGGCCTGAAGTGATAGTTCAGGTATTCAAGATACTGAGTGTTTTATGAAGATCCATCCCTTGAACAAACCACTTGAGAACATAGAAATGTCCTCCACTGTCCTAAAGAAATGTTTTAATTTTATCTCTTATTTCAAAAACTTAAGTGGGCTCCTATCTCCTATCTTCCAGAGTACTTCAGGAAGGAAAAGCAGTCTAAGGCTTGCTGCCCATTTTCTACACTGAAATGGCACAATGAAATGGCACACATTTCACGGTTTCCAATTACCTACAGTCCTAGTTTTCATTACTCTTTCAAAATTTAAGATTAGATGGCTGAACACAAATCACTTTCTGTTAATAAAGCAGTGTGTGGACTGATACTCAAATGCATCCTCTTTTAATCGAGTAACAGCACCCTTCCTGGGCACTCATTCACAACTTGTCTTTGCCACTCTAGATTAGATTCACAAAGTAATCATTAAATGAAAACAAAAACAAAAACAAAATCCCTCTTCTCCCATGGTTTGGATTTTCAGTGTTAAAAAGAAAAGTACTTTCCCTTATATATGGATCACACTTGTGCCAAGAACTAATTTATTCTTTACAGCAGTGGTTCTGCTCAACTATAAGGTGGAATATGTATAGTTCATATGACAGTGCTTGCTTGGCCACTTTTTATGCCAATGATATGAGATATTTCCATTTCTTTTGATGAGGAAATTTTGTTAATACCTTGCTCTATTTTTCCTCCTCCAAGCATTAATCCTTGCCATTCATTTTGTGGATGGTGTTACAAATTTCTTAACAATTTATGTGACCAGTACTTGTTTTTGGTTCAAAATTTGGTCTCTTCTTTACAGATAAAATTAAACATTAATCCATGTCATATCGGAAAGCACTGTTTTATACTTCTTTTAGAAAAACCTGGGCTGGCTCAATAAATCACTGTTCAAAAAATATGACATAAAGCTTAAATGGCTTCATGCCACTATTTGACATGGCTTCATTACACAGAATGCACTAGGGATAGAGGGAAATGGATTACTGGACTAATAAAGTCCAACTATCAGATATTCATCATCATAGCACCTATCCGCATTATCCTTTTATAGCTGCTTGTGCAAAAGCATCACACTCAAAATTTTCTTGTCTAAGGACAGATTCACATTCTATATTTGTACAAGAGCCTTGTTTCCTATTTAGACTTACAATGTTATTCTAAGTTGTAGAGATGTTACTATTTTTATCCCTACTTTTATGCTTCAATTAACTACTTTTGAGCTACTGATTCATTGGGGATTTGGGGAGCTAATGCAATACAACAGTAATAACAAAAACGCACATTTAAAAACAGTAAACTACAACAATTAGACATTAGCTGAGAGAAATGGACACCTTATAAATGTTGGCTGAGACAAACAGAACATAACAATCATTAAGAATGCAATGGGACGGCTGTAAAAATGATCATTAATCTTACATTTCAGATTTGTAACATATCTATGAACAACGTTGTTTCACAGGTTTTCCTATGAAACAACCAAAATGCTTGTATACCAGCTCATGGCCCTCAGCTCAGAGAGCCTATATACTCTAAGAAATCTGCCCTAGAACTATCTGACATGACAACAATGTTACTGAAGAATGAGCCTGCACTAGAAAAGGCTTTGTGGGGCCAAGGAAAAACAAGCAACTCAGAGCAAGTGATTCTCTTGGTCTGTGACAATAAACCCCACATCATAGACTGAGCTTTGCCTTTGTAGGGGTGGGCTTACCTGAGGGTTCTCTTCTCGTTTTGGTTTGGGTGCAGCAGGTGGGGTGATGGTACGGCTCTCTGTTTGTTTCTCCTCTGTTTCTGTGTGGGATTTAATTGTCTAGAAGAGGAAAATCACATGAAGATTCAGAATTTATCTTTTTATTAAAAGAACAAAACAAATAGCAGTTTAACTGTAGCCAACAAGAAAGAAAAGGAGAACATACTCAAATTGTGAACATATTAAATAAGGAGTTATTATGGATTTCGTTTTTTGTGGGGGAAAAGAAAAGTGTAAAGCCTCAATCATTAAATGTCATAAACTATGAATCTATAACAGCTTAAATTATGCAAAAAGTAAAAAATCCATGATTTAATTCCTAGGTATACAAATGAAGTATAGGTTGCTTTCTCTGATATCAATGTATTTTAGAATGTGGGGGCAGTTTTCCAGAAGCAAATCCACTATTGCTATATAAGGGTCAAGTTCCAGTTCACAGTGAGTTGAAGATCTGAATGATGAAAAACTCATACACACATGCTCTTCTATTTCAGAACAAGTCCAGTCATAATCTAACAGATGTTGCAGAACTACCCTAACTTGGGATATTGAAACATGACTGTATCACCCACTAGAGGAGACACACAATTGCCATGTAGGAGCCGTCTTGCAGAGGATGACATCCTGACTCCCCCTAGCCCCACATTCCAGAAGCATCTATCCATACAGAAAAAACACCAGTATCAACCACACATGATTACCTAGCAAACTGTTAGATTAGGCTTGCATTCTTATTCTTACCATGACCTAATGGTTAATTCATTTTATGAGACCCCTGTAAGTACTGAAATGTTATTCGAAAAGTAGATATAAAACTGTAAACTTAATTTACGTTTTCAAAATTAAAAAAAATTCATGGATGCTAATAGTCTTTCCCTGTAGCAACAAGTAATTAGATAAATAAGAATGAAATTGTCTGAGTAATGATGGGAAAGAGCCAAATCAAAGACTTCAGTCCTACAAGCAGGGCATCAAAAGTTCCCAAAGATCATTAGGCTGTAATATATTTTACTAGAACTGAAAAATGAACACAATCACAAAGATCTTTCACTCTCTTTCTTGACCACCTACATATATTCCTCCTGTTTTTGCATATTATTAGATTAGGGAAGGGTAAGTCTCTGCCTTGTCAATACTGTGGCAACTACTGCTAGGGCTCTTCATTTGGCACAAATGCTGCCTTGTATTTTTTTAACAGCTGCTATGTCCTATTTTCCCCCTTTATCCTGTATGTTATTTGAGAGCTGGGGTTGTTTTATATATTTTTGCATTCCTCTTTGCCTAGAATAGCACCTCACACAGAGCAAGGTGATCAACAAAGAGCTGACTGATCTTTTGGTTGAGGAATATGACCTACCAGGGGAATCACTGAAGTCCCTTTTCTCCCTCTCTCTCTCACACATGTTTTTTTAACCAAAATGGATATTCCTCTGCCATAAAACAAACAACCAAGCACATCTTCAAGAAAATACAATAGGAAAGTAGTTTATAGTGACATTTTTAAGGTCCCAGCTTTGCCAGGAAGCTCATTTTCATGGTTCTTTGAATGTGAAAGGAGAAGAAGTGTGAGGGGCAAGGAGGAAGAAGAAGGGTGTGACAGCAAGGGGTTTCCTGCTTCATTCTAAGGCTGTGTGAAGCTTCTTAGAATCTCTTACTTCCATCATTAAGGCTCATTAAGGCACTAAGTGGCAGTGCCTCTAGGAAAGGGGCAAACCAATTCTTCTCCACTAAGGAATTACATCAAGGATTCAAATTTCTCTCACGCAGGAAGAGTCCAATGATCTCAGTGTTGGATGAAGAGTATCAAAGAGCAACCCAAAACAGAATAAAACATTAGGGGAGGTCTCTCTGTCTCTCTCATCTCTTGCTCTGGGGGAAGTCTTCTACCATGTGGTGAGCAGCACTATGGAAAAGCTCATGTGGTAGCCAACAACCAACGAGGAACTGAGGCCTTCCCAAACCACCTGCCTGAGCCTGAAAGTGGATTATCTAGCCCCAGTTGAGCCTTGAACGGACTGCAGCACTGGCAAACCAGTCTGACTAAAATCACAAAGATCTTTCACTCTCTTTCTTGACCACCTACATATATTCCTCCTGTTTTTCATATTATTAGATTAGGGAAAGGTAAGTCTCTGCCTTGTCAATACTGTGTCAACTACTTAAGGCAGAACCATCCAGCTAAGCTGCAACCTGATTCCTGACCCTCAGAAACTGTGTGAGATAATAAATATTTGTTGTTTTAAGCCGCTTAAACCAACCAAACAACATCAAAAACAAAAAACCCACATTAGGATGGAAGAGTAATGTCATGGAAATTGTGGAATAGGAAGCTCCAAGAATCAGTCTTTCAACTAAAGGGAACATAGAGCTGGCAAAAAGTGGCATAATCAGCTTTTTTTCAAACTCTAGAATCTAATAAAAAGCAACCAGGGGAGTGCTGAAAAAAGAGGCTACTAGATTTTGGTAAGAAAGTGTTGTGGTATTTTTCTTACCTGCCTGCCAAACCCCATTCCCCAGCTCAGCAGCAGCTTACATTCCTAGTTTGCTGATGGTAGAGGGTGCAACATAGACCTTGTTCTTAAAAACTTTTGGTTGTGTACTTTGATGTGTTGGCAGTCCCCTGAGGGATCAGTACAGAGGCAGACCTTTGTTTTGCTGGAGCAACTTTAAATGCTGATGAAAGCATTTAAAGTCATATACAACCACAGACACCTGGGGCAAGGGACAGTAGACAAGGTAAAAAGCAGACAGACCCAAAAGCCTGGGAAGGAAGAGGGTAAGGAGGAAGATTCTTGGGGGAATAAGAGCTTTGAAAGACTACTATGTACACTGAATTATCTGGAGTGCAATATGCATGTCCAAATTCCCAAAAAAGACGTGAGAGGACTCTAGGCTTGCATCTTTGGCCAGTCTTTGGGCTCTGTGCAAATAGGAGGTGAAGGCTAAGGTAGAACTGGAGGAAGCCTGGATTAACACTGAAGGAATGCCTTAGCTCAGAGCCAACCTACAAAACCCAGAAAAGTGGTGTTTTTTTGTTTGTTTGTTTGCTGTATCTTCTTGGTTCCAGGTATTTAAGGAAATATGTCAGATCAACTGGTTAAATAATGAGATATTGGGACAAGACTACAGAGACCACTCATGACAAGGTATATCGCCTTTGCAAAAATACTCTGGAAAAGTCACTGAATGCACAATAGCAGCCCTCCACAATCAACAGTGGCAAAATCTATGAAAATGGGGAGAATATTATTTACAGAGTTACCACATTATAATATTTAAAATGGCCAGTTTTCAACAAAAACATTACAAGGCATATGAAAAACACAAAAGTATGGTCAATTCACAGGAAAAAAAACAAACAAAAAAAAACTGACAGAAGCTGTCACTGAGTAAGCCCAGACATTGGACTTACCAGGCAAAGACTTTAAATCAACTGTCTTAAACATGCTCAAAAAGCTAAAAGACACCATGGACAAAGAACTAAAAGAAACCAGGAGAACCCTGTATCACCAAATAGAGAATATAAATAAAGAGACTGAGATTATAAGGAACTAAACAGAAATTCTGGAGCTAAAAACCACAACACTGAAATGAAAAATTCACTAAAGGGGTTCAACAGCAGATCTGAGCAGGCAGAAGAAAGCAAGCAGTGAACTTAAAGATAAGTCAATTTAATTTATCCAGTCTGAGGAGCAGAAAGAAAAAAGAATTAAGAAAAATTAACAGAGCCTTAAGGACCTGTGGGATGCCATCAAACATACCAACATCTGCGTTACAGAAACTCCTGAAGTAGGAGAGAAAGGGGCAGAAAGACTATTTGAAGAAGTAATGGTGAAAACTTCCCCAAATCTGATGAAAGACATACATCGTCACATCCAAGATGTTCAACAAACTCAAAGCAGGATACATTCAAAGAGATATACCGAGACATATTTTAATCAAAATGACAAAAGCCAAAGACAAAGAGAGTATCTTGAAAGCAGCAAGAAAGAAGTGGCTCATCATGTACAAGGGATCCTCAAGATGATTAGCAGCTGATTTCTCATTAGTAACGATGGAGGCTGAAAAGCAGTGGGATGACATATCAAAGTGGTGAAAGAAAAAAAATGCTAACCAAAAAATCTATGTTGGGCAAAACCACCTTTCAAAACCAGTAGAAATGAAGACATTCCCAGATAAACAAAAGCCAAGAGAGTCCCTCTGTAGTAGAATTGCCTTATAATAAATGCTAAAGTGAGTTCTTCAGGCTGAAATGAAAGGACACTAGACAGTACCTCAAAGTCATACTCTGTAAAGGTAACAACAACAACATAGGTATATATGAAGGCGAGAATTGTTGTATTTTTTTGGTTTGTAACTCCTGTTTTGCTTATACATGATTTTTTAAAAATGCATAAAACAGTAATAAATCTATGTCAAGGCCACACAATATATAAAGATGTAATTTATTACAATAACAAAATAACTGGGGTAGGGGGAATGGAGCTGTATAGGAGCAGAGTTTTTGTACATTATCGAAGCTAATTTTGAAACAATTCAAACCAGATTGTTATACATTTAGGATGTTAATTATGATCCACATAGTAACCACTGAAAAAAAAAACAAAAAAATATGGAAAAGGAAATGAGGAGGGAAAGAAAATGGTACAGTAAAAATTAATCAATCAAACACAAAAGAAGGTAGTACTGGAGGAATTGAGGAACAAAAAAGACATAAGATGTATAGAAAGCAAATAGCAAGATGGCAGAATTAAGTCCTTTCTTATCAGTAATTACTTTAAATGTAAATAGTTTAAACTCACTAATTAAAAGGCAGAGAGCAAAATCAATTAAAAAAAACACAAACACGATCCAACTATATGCCATCTACAAGAGACTCACCTTAGATCCAAAGACACAAACAGGTTGAAAGTAAGAAGATGGAAAAAGACATTTCATGCGAACAGTAACGTAAAGAGAGCTGGGGTGGCCACACTAATATCAGATAAAACAGACTTTAAGTTAGACTTCCGGGAAGATGGCAGAATAGAACAGGCAGAGCAAACATATCCCTCATGGAATAACTAGAGAAAAGGCAGAAAATAACCGGGACAGCAGTTCCAGGGTATGAGCACCCAGAGAAGGACCTCTACAATACACAGGGGGGACCTGGATGAAAAAGTGGAGAAATTATAACTGAAAGGACAGGGTGAGTTTATTCAATCGTGACCACTGCCAGGGCTGGCAGCTATGTTCCAGCTGGAGTGGGAGAGGGAGGAGGTCTGTACTCCCGCATTCCCATCTAAGCAACAAGCAGGGGTGATAACCCTTCTCAGCCCCACAGCTGGGAACTCTTGTGAGGGAACTCAGGAACCAGTGGACTTGTGCTGGCCACACACAGAAACCTTGTTGCAGCACAGAGTACCTACTCCTCAGCCCTGAGGCAGGCCACTGCAGGGGCCTGGCTTTGGAGAGGACTGGGGGGCCCGCCCCTTGGGAGGAGAGGGGACACAGAGCTAAGCAGAGCTGATCTGACAATTGGCAGATGAGCGAGAGAGTTTGTATTCTGCTGCCTATATCCTTTCTTCATGGAGGCCTGAGGCTTGCAGGGGCAGAGAGGCAGGGGCAAGGGAAGGGTGCCACACGGAAGCACCTGGAGCCCTCCCCCCACCCCAGATGCCTGCGGGCACATGGCAGGCAAGAATCTTTTTGGGCCAACTAAAAGTGCACCTCTGAGCTGGCTGAGGGCTGGGGAAGGTGAAACTTGCAGACTCACAGTCTGAGACTAATCCACTTGGAGGCCCGGGGATCACCAGACCCACTTTTCCCTTAAGCAGATTCGCCACCAAACTGCACAGTGCCCACCTCCCACCTCTGGGGCTGGCAGTCTCCAGTGCACAAGGAGAACTGCTGTACTGATTGGATTTCCACCTGGTCTGGACCCACCCAGCAAGCAGCCTTAGTCACGGAAAAGTGGGCCTGAGGGGAAGAGGTAGACCAAGAGCATCATCTGCTGGGAAGAAAGGGAAAGTGCACTCTGGCAAGCTGCAGTTCTGCCAAATATTATACAGATGTCCAAATAGTCTTGCATTTCTCATATACTGAGAAATCAACAGAAAATCATAAAGCATATGAAGATCCAAGAAGAAATGACCAAGCCAAATGACCAAATTAAAAAGCTGGAGGAGAAACAGAACTTGGAACAGCTAATCAAAGAAGTACATACATATCTCCAAAACAACTTCAGTGGGTTGGCTAAAGGTATGAAGGACATCAAGAAGACACTAGAAGACCATAAAGAAGAATTTGAAAGAGTAAACAGAAAAATAGCAGAATTTTTGGAAATGAAACATACTGTAGATCAAATTAAAAACATACTAGAGAAACACAACATCAGATCTGAAGTGGCAGAAGAAAGAATAAGTGAACTAGAATACAGGCAACTGAATATGAATGCACAAAAGAACAAATGGTGAAAAAGATCAAAAAATTTGAAATGGATCTCAGGGAAATGATGGACAACATAAAGAGCACAAATAGAAGAATCACTGGTGTCCAAGAAGAAGAGAAGCATAAAGGACTAGGAATAGTGTTCCGGTTTGCTAATGCCATTATGCAAAATACCAGAAAAGGACTGGCTTTTATAAAGGGGGTTTATTTGGTTTTATATTTAGAATTCTAAGGCCATAAAAGTTCCAAACTAAGGAATCAACAAGAGAGGATACTTTTACTGAAGAATGGCTGGTGACATCTGGAACACTTCTGTTAGCTGGGAAGGCATGTGGCTGGTGTCTGGAGTTCCTTTGTCTTTACTGGTGTCCTCTATGAGAGGATCAAAAGCAGAGACATTTTGAAGAGGGCTTTGAGACACTCAGACAGAAATGTCCCAGGAGAAACAAGCAGAAAAGCTAAGAAATATAATCCAGAGTTTGTCTCTGGAAGAAGCTAAGAGAGAAGCTAAGAGAGAGAAGCTAAGACAGAAGCCCAGAGACTTTTAGAAGAAACCCATGGAAACCAGAAGCTAAACATGGGAGAGGACCAGCAGACTTCCGGCCATATGATTTTCCTGTCCTGTTGATGCCTTAATTGGGATACTTTCATGGCATTAGAACTGTAAATTTGTGAACTAATAAACCCCCACTGTAAAACTCAATTCATTTCTGGTATTTTGTATTCTACCAGCTTTAGCAAACTGAAACATGCAGGTATGCTAATATGAGACAAAATAGACTTTACATGCAAAGATGTCATAAGAGACAAAGAAGGACACTATATATTAATAAAGGGACAATTCTTAAAGAAGAAATGACAATCATAAATGTTTATGCACCCAACCAAGGTGCTCCAAAGTACATGAGACAAACACTGGCAAAACTAAAGGGAGCGATAGACATTTCTACAATAGTGGGAGACTTCAATACACCACTCTCTTCTATAGATAGAATTAGACAGAGGACCAATAAGGAAATTGAGAACCTAAACAATGGGATACACGAATTAGACCTAACAGACATATATAGGTCGCCATACCCCAAAATATGAGGATACACATTCTTCTCCAGCAATCATGGAACGTTCTCCAGGATAGACTATATGCTGGGGCACAAAACAAGTCTTAATAAATTTAAAAAGATTGAAATTATGCAACAAACATTCTCTGAACATAATGGAATGCAGCTGGAAATCAATAACCACCAAAGAACCAGAACTTTCACAAACATATGGAGGTTAAACAACACACTCTTAAACAATCACTGGGTCAAAGAACAAATTCAAACAGAAATTAGCAAATATCTGGAGATAAATGAAAACGAGAATTCAATATAACAAAACCTATGGGATGCAGCAAAGGTGATGCTGAGAGGGAAATTAATAGCTCTAAACTCATACATTTAAAAGGAAGAAAGAGCTAAAACCAAAGACCTAACTAAACAACTGAAGAAGCTGGACAAAGAACAGTAAACTAACCATAAAGCAAGTAAAAGAAAAGAAATAAAGATTAAAGCAGAAATAAATGATCTGAAAAACAAACAAAAATACTGAGAATCAATAAAACCAAAAGTTGGTTCTTTGAGAAGGTCAACAAAAGTGACAAATCCTTAGCTAGACTGACAAAGTCAAAAAGAGAAGATTCAAATAAACAAAATCAGAAATGGGGGTGGGGAGGATCTGGGGGAAGGTGCGGATGTGTTGGACATCCTCACCTGGACTGGTGTTGATGTTGTCACAAACATTGGGACTGGCGGTTTGACGTGCTGAGCCCTCGATCATGGGACTTGCCCTTATGAAGCTCGTTACTGCAAAGGAGAGGCTAAACTTGCATATAATTGTGCCTAAGAGTCTCCCCCTGAGAACCTCTTTGTTGCTCAGATGTGGCCCTCTCTCTCTCTAACTGAGCCATCTCGACAGGTGAACTCGCTGCCCTCCCCCCTACGTGGGACCCGACTCCCAGGGGTGTAAATCTCCCTGGCAATGCAGAATATGATTCCCGGGGATGAATGTGGACCCGGCATCGTGGGACTGAGAGTATCTTCCTGACCAAAAGGGGGATGCAAAATGAGACAAAATAGTTTCAGTGGCTGAGAGATTTCAAATGGAGTCAAGAGGTCACTCTGGTGGACATTCTTATGCACTATATAGATAACACCTCTTAGGTTTTAATGTATTGGAATAGCTAGAAGTAAATACCTGAAACTACCAAACTCCAACCCAGCAGTCTGGACTCCTGAAGACAATTACATAATAATGTAGATTACAAGGGGTGACAGTGTGATTGTGAAGACCTTGTGGATCACACCCCCTTTATCTAGTGTATGGATGAGTAGAAAAATGGGGATAAAAACTAAAGGACAAATGGGGTGGGATGGGGGGATGATTTGGGTGTTCTTTTTTCACTTTTATTTTTTATTCTTGTTCTGGTTCTTTCTGATGTAAGGAAAATGTTCAGAGATAGACTGTGGTGATGAACACATAACTATGTTATACTGTGGACAGTGGATTGCGTACCATGGATGATTGCATGGTGTGTGAATGTATTTCAATAAAACTGAATTTAATAATAATAAAACAAAACAAAACAAAAAACAAACAAACAAAAGAAATGGGGGTGGGGTCATAACCATGGATCCTGAAGAAATTTTAAAAATCATAAAAGATACTATGAACAACTGTACGCCAACAAACTAGACAACTTAGAGGAAATGGACCATTTCCTGGAAACACATAAATAACCTATACTAACTCAAAAAGAAACAGAAGACCTTAACAAACCAATTACAAGTAAAGAGATCCAATGAGTCATCAAAAATTTTCCTACAAAGAAAAGCCCAGGGCCTGATGGCTTCACAGAGTTTTACCAAACATTCCAAAAAGAACTAACATCATTCCTGCTCAAACTCTTTCAAAAAACTGAAGATAAAGGAACAACACTACCTAACTCATTTTATGAATCTAACATCACTCTAATACCAAAAGCAGATAAAGATACTACAAGAAAGGAAACTACAGGCCAATCTCCCAAATGAATATAGATGCAAAAATTCTCAACAAAATACTTGCAAATAGATTCCAAAGGGACATTAAAAGAATTATATACCATGACCAAGCAGTGTTTGTTCCAGGCATGCAAGGGTGGTTCAACATAAGAAACTCAATCAATGTAATGTAACACATTAAAAATCAAAAGGGAAAAATCAAATGATCATCTCTAAAGATGCTGAAAAAGCATTCTACAAAATTCAGCATCCTTTTTTGATAAAAACACTTCAAAACGTAGGAATTGAAGGAAACTTACTCAATATGTTAAAGGGCATATATGAAAAATCCACAGTCGGCATAGAACACAACAGTGAGAGATTGAAATCCTCCCCTCTAAGACTGGGAACAAGACAAGGATCCCACCGTCACCACTATTATTCAACATTGTGTTAGAAGTTCTAGCCAGAGCAACTAGGCAAGACAGAGAAATAAAAGGCATCAAAATCTGAAAAGAAGAAATAAAATTCTCATTATTTGCAGATGATATGATCCAATATTTGGAAAATACTGAGAATGCTACTTGAGCTAATAAACAAATTCAGCAAAGTGGCAGAATACAAGATTAATGTGTTAAAGTCAGTAATGTTTCTATACACTGGTAATGACCTAAACGAAGAGGCAATCAAAAAAAAATTTCCATTCACAATAGCAACTAAAAGAATCAAGTACCTAGGAATAAACTTAACCAGGGATCTAAAAGACCTCAACACAAAATTAGAAAACTTTACTAAAAGAAATCAAAGAGGAACTAAATAGGTGGAAAGATATTCCATGTTTATGGATAGGAAGGCCAAATGTCATTAAGACGGGAATTCTACCCAAAATGATCTACAGATTCAGTGCAATACCAACCAAAATTCCAACAACATACTTTGCAGAGTTGGAAAAGCTAGTCATCAAAGTTACTTGGAAGGGGAAGGGGCCTTGAATTGCCAAAAACATACTAAAAAAGAACGAAGTGGGAGGACTTACACTTTTGACTTTAAAGCCTACTATAAAGCTACAGTAATCAAAACAGCATGGTACTATGGAGGGGTGGAAAGATGTGAGGTGTGAAATCTAGTTGCTCCTCTAGGGAAGCTAGTAAATAGCCAGGAACTGTATTGAACAGCCACTTCAGGGACTTCTGTGACGAGTCACACATCATACACCAATGTGGAACATTGAGATCTCAGGTGGAACAGCTGAGATTGCAGCAAACTGTAAGTTTCCCCAGCCAGGGGGATGGCACCCCTACACCCCAGGCATGGCAGGCTGTCTTAGCGCTGGTTTCTTGAGGGGAAAAAGAAACAATCTGTGCTGGGAGTAAGGAGAGGGGGCTCAACCCAGCACCAACTGCAGAATTAATCAACAAATTCAGGCTGCTGAATAAAAGCTCCAAATACAGATAAACCAGCATTGGGCACCAAAGGAGCTGGGAGGAATCTGTCTGGCAGAGAGGAGGTGGGGCTGACATCAACAACAACAACAAAAAGTATAGTTTTGGAGTAGGACGTGTTCAGAATACTGAGAAGGGCTGGGCTCCAAGAGAGAGGGGCACATGGAGACTGTTACCAAATTGGGCTCTGGCTTCCAAACCTGGGGAGCCGGAGTCCTGCTCTGAAAAGGTTTTTTTTTTTTTCCTCCCTTCTTTCTTGCTCTACACCCAACTCTTTATCTTTTTACTTTTCAATAGCCCATCAGAGCTCCTGCTTCAAAACTGCCCCAGGCAAGGGCAGAATTAAGAATTAAAGTTGTCTGAGAGTAACTATTCAGGTGAAAGAGTTAAGAACCTAAAGGGCTTATCTTTAAATAGTCCATACTGGGACTGAGAAAACTTCAGGGTTGGGGAAAGACCTTGAACAGGGTTTTCTTTCTTTTATTTTATCCCCTTGTTGAGGCCTTAGTTTGGACACTTTTATGGCCTTAGAACTGTAAATTTGTAACCTATTAAGTCTCCTTTATTAAAGCCAATCCATTTCCGGTATTTTGCCTAATGGCAGCTTTAGCAAACCAGAACACTTCCAGAGAATCTCTTTTGTTGCTCAGATGTGGCCTTTCTCTAAGCCCAACTCTGCAAATAAATTCATTACCCTCCCTCCTATGTGGGACATGACTTCCAGGGGTGTAAGTCTCCCTGGTGACATGGAACATGACTCTCAGGAATAAGCCTAGCCTTGGAATAGCAGGATTAAGAATGCCTTCTTGACCAAAAGGGGGATAAGAAATGTAACAAAATAAGGTTTCAGTGGCTAAGAGATTTCAAATAGAGTCAAGAGCCTATCCTGGAGATTACTCTTATGCAAGCTTTAGCCAAATATTGCAAATTACCACAGTATGCCAAGCCCAAACCCACAGTATTCCTAAAATTCCTAAAGAATACCCAGGTCCCTATGTGAGACTCTATAAAAGTTTCACTCACTAAGTTTATTTTTCAGAAACTTAAAACCTCCAGATTGTTCCTATGCCAGGTAAGTCCCAAAACCTAGAGGCAGCACTCTCTTCAATAATCAACCAGCTGCATCCCCCTTCCCCATAATGATGACAACCCTTTTCAATATGAACAAGTTAGAGTGGTCACTGTATTGACAAGCCTGAAGACTGACACCATGATCAAATGAAAGGGAAGAGTAGTAACAGACAAGATAGGATTTAACAAAGGATTATGACTACTGAATCATTAGATAGGTTTTTGTTTTTTTTTTAGTGTCTAGTGTATTAGAACAGCCAGAAGAAAATAAATAAAGTTGTGGAACTGTAATCCATACCATACTTTGAAATTTGCTCTATAACTACTTGTTAAACCATACCTTGAAAGTTACCACTTTTCTGTATATATGCTATATTTCACAATAAAAAGTGTTTAAAAAATACACATTGTTTAAATTCTTGACTATGCAAATATTGTTTACTATGTACTCAATAGTCTGCCATGATTACATGGCCTTTCCTGGTTTTCTTGCCCTTCTGTCTCTTGTAGTTTATGACTACCTTTCTTTTTGTCCTTGCATTGTCTTCTTTCACACTATCCTTAAATTCTTCCAATGTCCTGAAGATAATATAAAATATGGAGGCTCTGGATTGTATATTCCACAAGGGCAGGAATTTTTGTCTGTTTTGTTCACTGATGTGTGTCCTCAATCTGCCACCTAGATTCTGAAGTCAGAATAAATTTTTATTTATGTCTCAAAAAAAAAATTATACACTTTAAGTCCAAAACTAGTACCAGAGACAAAAGTCATTGCATATTGGTAAAGGAAACAACCTATAAAGAAGATACAAAAATTGTAAACATATATGCACTAAACAGAGCCCCAAAATATATGATGTCTATATTGACAGATTGAAGGGAACTATTAATAGACAGTAGTACAATGATAGTATAGGACTTCAATGTCCCCTTTTAAATAATGGGTATCAATAAGGAAATAGAGAACTTGAACAACACCATAAAATAACCAAACAAAACTGGTGAAAATATATATAGAAGACTCCATCCAATAACAGCAGAATATACATTCTTCTTTTCTTTTTTTTTTTTTTCACCATGGAATTTCCTATCACAGTGCCTTTGCCATTGCTATTTTCTCTACCTGGGATGTTATTTCCATCCTGCAAATTCCTACTTCTCTTAAAGGCTGGATTCTAATAGCATCTCTGTAAAAACTGTTTTCTGTACCCCAGGCAGTATCTATCATCTTGTCTGTTTTGTCAAAGCACCATACTTTGCCTCCTTCCATAGCATATGATATACCATATTTCGAAAGGCAGTTCACTATTAATCTGCAAGAAGATATTGAGTTCTATGATGGTAGGAAATGTATCTAATTCCACTTTGTAGCACTTTGTACCAGTCTGCAATGCTTAGGCCAGTGCCTGATGCAAAGGAACCATCCATAAATGGCTGGTAGACAGAAATAAATTGAATGGGGTCCAGCATCAAATATTGTGATATTTGTAATATAATCTGTTATCCTATGCTATCATTTTATTGATCATTGATTGTGGATCCTGCCCTGAGCTATGATCTCTGGTAGCAACTGAAGACGAAAAAGGCACAATTATTATATTGGTTAACATTAACTGAGCATTTACTGTGTTTTAGGCACTATACTTCATGTGTAGTTTTTCTTTTTTTTTATCTTCATTTTATTGAGATATATTCACATACCACGCAGTCATACAAAACAAATCGTACATTCGATTGTTCACAGTACCATTACATAGTTGTACATTCATCACCTAAATCAATCCCTCACACCTTCATTAGCACACACACAAAAATAACAATAATAATAATTAAAGTGAAAAAGAGCAATTGAAGTAAAAAAGAACACTGGGTACCTTTGTCTGTTTGTTTGTTTGTATCCTTCCCCTATTTTTCTACTCATCCATCCATAAACTAGACAAAGTGGAGTGTGGTCCTTATGGCTTTCCCAATCCCACTGTCACCCCTCATAAGCTACATTTTTATACAATTGTCTTCAAGATTCATGGGTTCTGGGTTGTAGTCTGATAGTTTCAGGTATCCACCACCAGCTACCCCAATTCTTTAGAACCTAAAAAGGGTTATCTAAATTGTGCGTAAGAGTGCCCACCAGAGTGACCTCTCGGCTCCTTTTGGAATCTCTCTGCTACTGAAGCTTATTTCATTTCCTTTCACATCCCCCTTTTGGTCAAGAAGATGTTCTCCATCCCACGATGCCGGGTCTACATTCCTCCCCAGGAGTCATATTCCACGTTGCCAGGGAGATTCACTCCCCTGGGTGTCTGATCCCACGTAGTGGGGAGGGCAGTGACTTCACCTTTCAAGTTGCCTTAGCTAGAGAGAGAAGGCCACATCTGAGCAACAAAGAGGCATTTGGGAGGAGGCTCTTAGGCACAATTATAGGGAGGCCTAGCCTCTCCTTTGCAGCAACCGTCTTCCCAAGGGCAAAGCCTATGGTAGAGGGCTCAACCCATCAAACCACCAGTCCCCATCGAGGTGGGGTAGGCCAATACCCCTGCAGTCTCCACAGGTTCCTCAAGGGGGCACTACATATTTTTTTCCTTTTTTTTTTCCTTTTTTTTCTTTTTTAAATCAACTGTATGGAAAAAAAAATTAAAAACAAAACAAAACAAAACAAAAACATACAATAAAAGAACATTTCAAAGAGACCATAAAAAGGGAGTAAGAAAAAGACAACTAACCTAAGATAACTGCTTTACTTCCAACCTGTTCCTACTTTACCCCAAGAAAGTTACCTAATATAGCAACATTTCTGTGAATTTGTTCCTACTATATCCATCAGATATTAACAGACCATAGTCATTCCTGGGCATCCCCAGAACATTAAATAGCTTATCTGTTCTTCTTGGATTATTGTTCCCTCTTCCTTAATTGCTCTCTATTGCTAGTTCCCCTACATTCTACATTATAAACCATTTGTTTTACATTTTTCAAAGTTCACATTAGTGGTAGCATATAATATTTCTCTTTTTGTGCCTGGCTTATTTCGCTCAGCATTATGTCTTCAAGGTTCATCCATGTTGTCATATGTTTCACGAGATCGTTCCTTCTTACTGCCGTGTAGTATTCCATCGTGTGTATATACCACATTTTATTTATCCACTCATCTGTTGGAGGACATTTGGGTTGTTTCCATCTCTTGGCAATTGTAAATAATGCTGCTATGAACATTGGTGTGCAGGTATCTGTTCGTGTCACTGCTTTCTGATCTTCCGGGTATATACCAAGAAGTGCAATCGCTGGATCGAATGGTAACTCTATTTCTAGTTTTCTAAGGAACTGCCAGACTGACTTCCAGAGTGGCTGAACCATTATACAGTCCCACCAACAATGAATAAGAGTTCCAATTTCTCCACATCCCCTCCAGCATTTGTAGTTTCCTGTTTGTTTAATGGCAGCCATTCTAACCGGTGTTAGATGGTATCTCATTGTGGTCTTAATTTGCATCTCTCTAATAGCTAGTGAAGCTGAACATTTTTTCATGTGTTTCTTGGCCATTTGTATTTCCTCTTCAGAGAACTGTCTTTTCATATCTTTTGCCCATTTTATAATTGGGCTGTCTGTACTATTGTCATTGAGTTGTAGGATTTCTTTGTATATGCAAGATATCAGTCTTTTGTCAGATACATGGTTTCCAAAAATTTTTTCCCATTGAGTTGGCTGCCTCTTTACCTTTTTGAGAAATTCCTTTGAGGTGCAGAAACTTCTAAGTTTGAGGAGTTCCCATTTATCTATTTTTTCTTTTGTTGCTTGTGCTTTGGGTGTAAAGTCTAGGAAGTGGCCGCCTAATACAAGGTCTTGAAGATGTTTTCCTACATTATCTTCTAGGAGTTTTATGGTACTTTCTTTTATATTGAGATCTTTGGTCCATTTTGAGTTAATTTTTGTGTAGGGGGTGAGGTAGGGGTCCTCTTTCATTCTTTTGGATATGGATATCCAACTCTTCCAGCCCCATTTGTTGAAAAGACCACTATGACTCAGTTCAGTGACTTTGGGGGCCTTATCAAAGATCAGTCGGCCATAGATCTGAGGGTCTATCTCTGAATTCTCAATTCGATTCCATTGATCTATATGTCTATCTTTGTGCCAGTACCATGCTGTTTTGGCAACTGTGGCTTTATAATAAGCTTCAAAGTCAGGGAGTGTAAGTCCTCCCACTTCGTTTTTCTTTTTTAGAGTGTCTTTAGCAGTTCGAGGCATCTTCCCTTTCCAAATAAATTTGATAACTAGCTTTTCCAAGTCTGCAAAGTAGGTTGTTGGAATTTTGATTGGGATTGCATTGAATCTGTAGATGAGTTTGGGTAGAATTGACATCTTAATGACATTTAGCCTTCCTATCCATGAACATGAAATACTTTTCCATCTTTTAAGGTCCCCTTCTATTTCTTTTAGTAGAGTTATGTAGTTTTCTTTGTATAGGTCTTTTACATCTTTGGTTAAGTTTATTCCTAGGTACTTGATTTTTTTAGTTGCTATTGAAAATGGTATCTTTTTCTTGACTGTCTCTTCAGTTTGCTCATTTCTAGCATATAGAAACATTACTGACTTATGTGCATTAATCTTGTATCCCGCTAATTTGCTAAATTTGTTTATTAGCTCTAGTAGCTGTATCGTCGATTTCTCAGGGTTTTCCAGATATAAGATCATATCATCTGCAAACAATGACAGTTTTACTTCTTTTTTTCCAATTTGGATGCCTTTTATTTCTTTGTCTTGCAGGATTGCCCTGGCTAGCACTTCCAGCACAATGTTGAATAACAGTGGTGACAGCGGGCATCCTTGTCTTGTTCCTTATCTTAGAGGGAAGGCTTTCAGTCTCTCACCATTGAGTACTATGCTGGCTGTGGGTTTTTCATATATGCTCTTTAACATATTGAGGAAGTTTCCTTCAATTCCTACCTTTTGAAGTGTTTTTATCAAAAACGGATGTTGCATTTTGTCAAATGCTTTTTCAGCATCTATTGAGATGATCATTTGATTTTTCCCTTTCGAATTTTTAATGTGTTGTAATACACTGATTGATTTCCTTATGTTGAACCATCCTTGCATGCCTGGAATGAACCCCACTTGGTCATGGTGTATGATTTTTTTAATGTGTCTTTGGATTTGATTTGCAAGGATTTTGTTGAGGATTTTTGCATCTATATTCATTAGGGAGATTGGCCTGTAGTTTTCCTTTTTTGTAGCATCTTTGCCTGGTTTTGGTATTAGATTGATGTTAGCTTCATAAAATGAGTTAGGTAGTGTTCCATTTTCTTCAATGTTTTGAAAGAGTATGAGTAAGATTGGTGTCAGTTCTTTCTGGAAAGTTTGGTAGAATTCCCCTGTGAAGCCATCTGGCCCTGGGCATTTATTTGTGGGAAGATTTTTGATGACTGATTGGATCTCTTTGCTTGTGATGGGTTGACTGAGGTCTTCTATTTCTTCTCTGGTCAGTCTAGGTTGTTCATATGTTTCCAGGAAATTGTCCACTTCCTCTACATTATTCAGTTTGTTGCCATACAGTTGTTCATAGTATCCTCTTATAATTTTTAAAATTTCTTCAGGATCTGCACTTATGTCACCTTTTTCATTCATTATTTTGTTTATATGGGTCTTCTCTCTTTTTGATTTTGTCAGTCTACCTAGGGGCTTGTCAATCTTGTTGATCTTCTCAAAGAACCAACTTTTGGTGGTATTTATCCTCTCTATTGTTTTTTTGTTCTCTATGTCATTTATTTCTGCTTTAATCCATGTTATTTCTTTTCTTCTACTTGGTTTAGGATTGGTTTGCTGTTCATTTTCTAGCTTCTTCAGTTGATCCATTAGCTCTTTGATTTTGGCTCTTTCTTCTTTTTTAATATATGCATTTAGTGCTATAAATTTCCCCCTCAGCACTGGTTTTGCTGCATCCCATAGGTTTTGGTATGTTGTGTTCTCATTTTCATTCGTCTCTATATATTTAGCAATTTCTCTTGCTATTTCTTCTTTAACCCACTGATTGTTTAGGAGTGTGTTGTTTAACCTCCAGGTGTTTGTGAATTTTCTAAGTCTCTGATGGTTATTGACTTCTAATTGTATTCCATTGTGGTCAGAGAACGTGCTTTGAATAATTTCAATCCTTTTAAATTTATTGAGGCTTGTTTTATGTCCCAGCATATGATCTATTCTGGAGAAAGTTCTGTGAGCACTAGAAAAGTATGTGTATCCTGGTGATTTGGGATGTAATGTTCTGTATATGTCTGTTAAATCTAATTCATTTATCAGATTGTTTAGTTTTTCAATTTCCTTATTGGTCTTCTGTCTGCTTGATCTATCTATAGGAGAGAGTGATGTGTTGAAGTCTCCCACAATTATTGTGGAAACATCAATTGCTTCCTTTAGTTTTGCCAGTGTTTCTCTCATGTATTTTGTGGCACCTTGATTGGGTGCATAGACATTTATGATTGTTATTTCTTCTTGGTGAACTGCCCCTTTTATTAGTATGTAGTGGCCTTGTCTCTCAAAACATCCCTGCATTTAAAGTCTATTTTATCTGAGATTAATATTGCTACACCTGCTTTCTTTTGGCTGTAGCTTGCATGAAATATTTTTTCCCATCCTTTCACTTTCAATTTCTTTGTGTCCCTGTGTCTAAGATGAGTCTCTTGTATGCAACATATTGATGGTTCGTTTTTTTTAATCCATTCTGTGAATCTATATCTTTTAATTGGGGAGTTTAATCCATTTACATTCACCATTATAACCGTGAAGGCATTTCTTGAATCAGCCATCTTATCCTTTGGTTTATGTTTGTCATATATATTTTTCCCTTCTCTCTATTAATATCCTTTATTGTACCCATACCGAATCTCTTTAGTACTGAACCTTTCTCCAAGTCTCTCTGTCCTTTCTTTGTTTCTCTGTCTGTAAGGATCCCTTTAGTATCTCCAGTAGGGCAGATCTCTTGTTAGCAAATTATCTCAGCATTTCTTTGCCTGTGAAAAATTTAAGCTCTCCCTCAAATTTGAAGGAGAGCTTTGCTGGATAAAGTATTCTTGGTTGGAAATTTTTCTCACTCAGAATTTTAAATATATCGTGCCACTGCCTTCTCGCCTCCATGGTGGCTGCTGAGTAGTCACTACTTAGTCTTATGCTGTTTCCTTTGTATGTGGTGAATTGCTTTTCTCTTGCTGCTTTCAGAACTTGCTCCTTCTCTTCCGTGTTTGACAGTGTGATCAGAATATGTCTCGGAGTGGGTTTATTTGGATTTATTCTACTTGGAGTTCGCTGAGCATTTATGATTTGTGTATTTATGTTGTTTAGAAGATTTGGGAAGTTTTCCCCAACAATTTCTTTGAATACTCTTCCTAGACCTTTACCCTTTTCTTCCCCTTCTGGAACACCAATGAGTCTTATATTCGGACGTTTTATATTATCTATCATATCCCTGAGGTCCGTTACAATTTTTTCAATTTTTTTCCCCATTCTTTCTTTTATGCTTTCATTTTCCATTCTGTCATCTTCCAGGTCACTGATTCGTTGTTCAACTTCCTCTAGTCTTGTACTATGAGTGTCCAGAATCTTTTTAATTTGGTCAACAGTTTCTTTAATTTCCATAAGATCATCCATTTTTTTATTTATTCTTGCAATGTCTTCTTTATGCTCTTCTAGGTTCTTCTTGATATCCTTTGTATCCCATACTATGGTCTCATTGTTCATCTTTAGTGCTTTGAGTAGCTGCTCTAGGTGCTGTGTCTCTTCTGATCTTTTGATTTGGGTGCTTGGGCTTGGGTTATCCATATCGTCTGGTATTTTCATATGCTTTATAATTTTCTGTTGTTTTTGGCCTCTTGGCATTTGCTGAACTTGATAGGGTTCTTTTAGGATGTGTAGACCAATTGAATTCCTTATCTCTAATTTATCAGATCTACAGCTTCGTGGAGTACACTTCCTCTAACCAACCAGCAGGTGGCATCCATGAGCCACCTGTTTTCCACAAGCCAGTTCTCCCCTGCTTTGCCTTTGTGGTGAGTGGGGGAGTGAGTTTTGTGGGGTCCAATTGGTATACCAAGCTTGCGTGTGTATTTCGTGTTGCCCGCCCTGTATATGGGGAGTGTTTCTGGGCAGTCAGGGAGGGGGGGTGGTTCTAACAATCAAATCTCCCTGGTGATACTGGAGTTTTAAAGCTGCTGCAATAGTCTAATCCTTCAGTTCAGTCCTGCCACAGTTTGTCTCTGCCACTGACCCACAAGTCTTTGGTATTGGCATATGCCTCCTGAGACTTGCAAGTGGGTCCCTCTTCCAGGCCGTGCACCCCCTGGTCCTCTGCTGAGGGATGACTGTGCTATGTCACAGGTGAGTGCTGTCCTCCCAGGGCAGTTCTGGGCTGCTGGGCTGTGTAGGGAGGCTCCCAGTCTGCTGAAATGATGGCTGAATGGGGCTTTGTTAATTCACACTGCTCCACATTCCCAACCCTGGGGCAACCAGCTGAGGTTGCAGGGAAGGCTAATGTCCACGCCCAGTTTTGTGGTGTGTGCCTGTTATTCGAAGCACTTCCGTCACACTGGGTTGTGTGGGGCAGCTCTGGGCTATGGGGCTGGCGATGGGCAGGAGTGTTTCCTGTCCACCAGGATGATGGCTGTGAGCGGACACCTCCCTTTTCTTGGGCAGTTGTGGTGTTTAGTGAATTTTCTCAGCCACTGGATTATTGCCTTTTGTCTCAGAGCTCTCTTAGTTCTGCTCTTGTCTTGACCTGCCCAAATTGCAAGTCTTTGAAGCTTTCTGTATTGGACTTCTTAGAGTAATTGTTTTAGAAAAAGAAAAAAGGGCCCTCCTCACAGATCTAATGGGTTATTGAAATGCTAAGAGACAAAGCAATTAGGGCCATTAAGGAAAGGTCCACAGGGCAGAGAGATCAGCTTTTCTTCAGGATTTGCATATGAGCCTCAGGGCCTGAGCTCTGCCCTTCCCCTTTCTATGTTCACCAGAACTCCAAAAATCCTCTGCTTTTATTTTGGAGTTTTTTGTGCAGTTTTTTTCTATGTCTGTCTCCTCTCTGCTGGGCTGGCTGTTCTCAGATTCTCTGGTGTCTGGTCTCAGTCTGTCTATGGTTGGAGTTTGGATCAGTAGAATGAGTTTCCGATAAGGGCTGCCACTGCAGTTCTCCCTTCTGCTTCCCGGAGCTGACGGCCCCTCCTTCCACGGGACTGAGCCTGGCAGGGAGGGGTGCGGGTCCCCTGGCCACAAAAACTTACAGATTTCGCTGATCTCAGCAGTTCCACATTTTCATGAGTGTTGTATGAAGTATGCCCAAAGTCAGATTGCTCTGTGGTGTCCAGTGCACACAGTTCCTGGCTTTCTACCTACTTTCCTGGAGGAGTAACTAAAACATACAGCTCACCAGTCCGCCATCTTGCCCCGCCCGATCACATTCTTCTTAAGTATATATGGAACATTCTCCAGAACAGACTGTTTGTTAGGCGACAGAACAAGCCTCAATACTTAAAAAAGACTGAAATCATACGAAGAATCTTCTACAATCACAATGGAATGAAGCTAGAAATTAGTAACAGAAGAAAAATTAGAAAATTCATGAGAAATTAAACACAAACTCTTAAAACAACCAAGGAGTTGAAGAGGAAATCACAAGGAAATTAGAAAATTGAGAGAAATGAAAACAAGAGCACAGCATACCAAAACTTACGGGATGCAGTGAAAGCAGTGCTCAGATAAAAATTCACAGCTGTGAAAACTCACATTAAAAAAGATGAAAGGTCTCAAAAATCAATAACCTACCTGTATACATTAAGAAACTAGTAAAAGAAGAGAAAACTAAACCAAAAAGTAGGAGAAGGAAGGAAATAAAGATCATAGTGGAGATAAATGAAATATAGAATAGAAACAAAACAGAGACTCAACAAAACCAAGTTAGTTGTCTGCACAAATCAATAAAATTGACAAACTTTTAGCTAGACTGCCAAAAACAAGAGAAGACGCAAATAACTAAAATCAGGAATAAAAGTGGTGACACTATTACCGACTTTACCAAAATAAAAAGGATTTTAGAGAACAATGAACAATGCATGCCAAAAAATACCATAATTTAGATGAAATGGACATACTCCTAGAGAGACACAAATTGTTTAAATGGACTCAAGAAGAAATAGAAAATCTGAACAAACCTATAACATGAGACTTAAGCACTAATCAAAAATAAAAAACATTCCAACAAAGAAAACTCCAGGACCATATAGTCTCACTGGCGAATTCTACAAAACACTTAAAGGAGAATTAACACCAATCCTTCTCAAATTCTTCCAAACAATAGAAGAGGAGGGAACATTTCCTAACTCATTCTGTGAGGCCTGATACCAAAGCAAGACAGAGGCACCACAAGAAAAGAAAACTAAAGACCAGTATTCCTTATGAATACAGATGCAAAATCTTCAACAAAATTCTAGCAAACCAAATCCAACAGCATATTAAAAAGATAACACACCATAATAACTTAGGACTTATGCCAGGAATGTAAGGGCAGCTCATACTTAAACTCAGAAAAGTTGGAATAGAAAGGGATTTCCTCATCATGACAAAGTCCATTTACGAAAAATCCACAACTAACGTCAAACTCAATAGTGAAAGACCAAAAGCTTTCCCTTAAGATCAGGAACAAGACAAGGATGCCCTTCAACATGTACTATTCAACACTGTACTAAAAGTTCTAGCCAGAGCAATGAAGCAGTTTCCATCAAACTTGGAAAGGAAGAAGCAAAACTATTTCAATTTGCACATGATCTTATATATATATGAAAAACCCAAAGAATACACACACACACTCACTCCCCCTGCCCCACAATTACTAGTGTTAATAAACAAATTCAGTGAAGTTACAGGATAAGAGATCACCCAAAAATCAGTTATGTTTCTATACACCAGCAATGAACAATATAAGAAAGAAATTAAGAAAACAATTCTATTTACAATAGCATCCCAAAGAATGAAATACCTAGGAATAAATTTAAGTGAGGAGGTGAAAAACTTCTACACTGAAAACTACAAAACATTGCTGAAAGTAATTAAAGAAGACCTAAACAAATGGAAAGAAATTCTGTGTTTATGAGCTGGCAGACTTAAAATTATTAGGAGGTCAATATTACCCAAAGTGATCTACAGACTCCATGCAATTCCAATCAGAATTCCAATGCCCTTTTCGTAGCACTCGAAAAACCAATCCTCAAATTCATAAGTAATTACAAGGGGCCTCGAATAGGCAAAACAACCTGGAAAAAGAGAAGTAAAGTTGGAAGACTTGACAATTCCTGATTCCAAAACTTAATACAAAGCTGAAGTAATCAAAACAGTATGGTACTGGCATAAGGATAGACATATAGACCAGAGGAATAGAATTTAGAGTCCAGAAATAAACACATACATCTATGGCCAACTGAATTTCAACAAGGGTGCCAAGATCATTCCATGGGGAAAGAATAGTCTCTTCAGTGAACGGTGCTGGGAAAACTGGATATCCACACGCAAAAGAATGACAAAAATGAACCCAAAATGAATCAATGACCTGAATAAAATAGCAAAAACTATAAAACTTTTAGAAGAAAACACAGGAGTAAATCTTCATTACCTTGGATTTGGAAATGGACTCTCAGATACGACACCAAAAGTGTGAGCAACATAATTTTGAAGTTAAAAATTTTTGTTAATTAAAATTAAAAATTTTTGAGCATCAAAGGACATTAACAAGAACAGGAAAATACAATCTACAAAAAGGAAGAAAAAACTTGCAAATCATATACCTGATAAGATTCTAATATCCAGAATATATAAAGACTTCTTACAACTCAACAATAAGAAAACAAACTACCCAACTAAAAAATGGGCAAAGGACTTGAATAGATACTTTTCCAAAGATATACAAATGGCCAACAAGCACATGAAAGAATGCTCAACATCATCAGTCATTACGGAAATGCAGATCAAAACAACGAGATACCATTCACACCCACTGGATGGCTATAATAAAAAACAGAAAGTAACAAGTATTGGGGAGGATGTAGAGAAATTAGAACTCTCGTATATTGCTGGTGAGAATGTGAAATGGTGCAGTCTCTGGGCAAGAACAGTTTTAGTCGTTTCTCAAAATGTTAAACATAGAACTACAATTTCACCCAGCAATTGCACTCCCAGGAATATATCCAAAATAACTGAAAACAGATAAATAAATGCTTGTACACAAATATTCACAGCAGCACTGTACACAGTGGCCAAAAGATGGAAACAACCCAAATGTCCATCAATGGAGGTATGAATAAAGAAACTATGATATAGCCACACAATGGGATATTATTCAGCCATAAAAAGAAGTAAGTACTGATAAATGTTGTAACACAGATGATCCTTGAAAACATTATGCTAAGTGAAAGAAGCCAGAAACAAAAGGCTACATATTATATGACTCCATAGAGACAGAAAGTAAACTGGTGATTGTGAGGGGATGGAGGGAGGGAGAAATACAGAGTAAATGCTTAATGGGTATGGAGCTTTATTTTGGGGTGATGTAAATGTTTTGGAACTAGAAAATGTACTAAATGCCACTGAGCTGTTTACTTTAAAATGGTTAATTTCATGTTATGTGGATTTCACCTCAATTAGTTAAAAACATTAGGATGTGAAACAAACAAAAAAACCCTGATTAATCTAAAAGTTTGGTCTCTACCAGAGATTATAAACCATTATCCAGAGGTGAAACTGGTCTGCAGATGTTAATTTATGCATACATGGTATTTAAGCTTTTACTAGTTATTTTTAAAACAGGAGATTTCTAAATTTCTGGCTTTTCTTAAAAGTTTCAAATGATAAAAATTGGGTATCTCCAAGAAGCACCTGCTTCCTTGAGCTGGAGCATATATTTTATAGTTTACCAGAGTCTCTTGTACTCTCTATTGTCTTCTGGACACTGAGGTCAAGTTGTCAATTATTATCATGCTTGTCTTACTGATTATTTTAAAGAGGAATTAACAGTAAAAGTGGGTTTTCTTGTACTCATATCCCCACTGAAAATAAAAAAATAAAAAGTCCATTTGTGTACTGCCAGCCTGCTTTACTCATTTATATTTCCTGCTTTGCACCCATGGCTATTTGAATTTG
The DNA here is from genome assembly GCF_015220235.1 of Choloepus didactylus. NCBI lineage: Eukaryota > Metazoa > Chordata > Mammalia > Pilosa > Megalonychidae > Choloepus > Choloepus didactylus. The sequence continues at coordinate 33,642,446 of NC_051312.1, read as the reverse complement.
CAGCTACTGTTCTCACGGTGTTCCTGGTATTACAAACATAGACTCCAAAAACTTTGGAAAAGTCTAGAACTAAGTTAACCATTTATACCCTGAATTCAAACTCACCTTCTGAGACTTGGCTGCATGAATAATGAAAGTTAGGCACTTGCAAATAAATGAATGTCCAGATAGTCTTGAAAACAAGGTCAAATAAATTTGAATTGAAGGCAAAGCAAAATCCATCGTTTGGTCACTTGGATCTATATTCTCTACTACAGCACCAGCATTAGAATGATGGTAGGGAGGTCATCAGCTCAGGTTTACTAAGAGGAAGACTGGAATTTGGGGATAATACACTGGATTAATATTCTCATCTTATAAGTGCTTCCCCCACCCTTTTTTTTCGAGGACCTTGTATAGGTTCTGTGAGAGATATATATGGAGGTGGCAATCTGGTATTTTTCCCCCCATAAAACCTTGGATTTCTTTCAGTAGTTTAGCCTTGGGGACATCCATACAAAGGCCCTTGTTGTGGGGTGGCGAAATGGGATGAAGAAGAAATTAACATAATTCCTAAGAACGATTTCTGTGCCAGGCACAGTGTCGTGTACATTAAATGCTTCATCTCATTTCATTATCAGGTGTTGGCCCATTACATGGAGTGCCTGATAGGACAAGAACACTAAAAGACGTGGTGTAGGGGTTATAACATAGGTTTGTCTGGTTTCACCTATTTTTCTGTCTAAAATATGTCTCTAGCCTCAAAGCTCTTTAAACTCTACCACTTGTATTCTCAGAGCCATAATGTAATGTGGCTTCCATTAAGGGATAAGACAAGGGAGTTCTCATCTGGGGTGGATAAGGAAGTGGGTTATGCCTGACCTGATGGGGAAAGAAGTGGGACCACTGCCTTCCTCCTTTTTCCTGTGCCAACATGGGAGGCCTTTGAACCTACACAACTTGCCATGCTTCCTTCCCTGGAGGAGGAGCCTCAGTGCCTGCTTCAAATGCACCAGAGAATGATCTCCCTGAGGGCACAGGTTTTGATTTAGCCATCCTTGTATATAGATATCACATGTGAAAAGCAGGTGGTGCTTAATCAACACATTTATTCAATGAATGAAATTACCACTCTAAGGGAAACAAGAGAAAGCAGAAAGGAAGCCACCTATCCTCGTCATATGGAGAATGTTGGACACAGGTTTCGATAATTCTATGAACAGGTTATAAGTGGTATTTCCATGGTTAATTATTTATATTGCTTCAACCTTAGCCCATCTCTGAGAGATCTTAAGAGCTCTAAATGTAATATCGGGAATGAAAGATAAAAGAGAAAAGGTCAGTAGAAAGATCCGAAGAAAGAGAACTCTAAAAATGAAGTCTAAAGGGAGTCTCAGTTGAATGAGCTTGGTAAGCTGTAAGACTGTCATGCCAAGTGGCCTGTCAAATGAAAACAACGATGACTGGCTTCCTCTACTACAATGACAAGAAAAGAGCCCATGGAATTTAGTGCTACAAAATAATTCTTTTTAAAATGCCCAACAATTTATGGGTACCTTTTTGCAATATTATAATTAAAATAAACAGCTCTATAAACAATGTAAAGCAGGGATATGGAAAGATGGTCAAGATCTATTAACTGGAGAAAAGCAAGCAAAATAATACATTGTTTGGTTTTGTTTTTAGCTTTTAAAATGTGTTTTGTATGTGCATAGAAAATATCTGGAAAAATACAACGTAGACTGTTTACAGCAATTAAATCTTGGGGGTAAAATTATGGGGGAGTTTACTTTCTCCATAGATTATGGGGAGTGCACTTTCTACAATACATATTTCTGTAACATTTGATTTTTTTAAAAAAAAACAATGAACATGTACTGCCTTTGTAATAAGAAAAAAAGTAAATATAAAAATAAAATGAGACTCAAAAAAAATTCTTGTCTCCTAAAATGCTCTCTCAGAAAAGGGGTCAATGAAGAATAATATTTAGTAATCTAAAATAGTATTTTGAAATTGCATCCTTTGGAACACTAAGGCTCATCAGTGCTTATTCAAAGGCTGGCACAGGGCATGAGGGCCCCTACCCTCCAAACTTGCTCCCACCCAAAATCCTAACTTGAACACATTTTACTTTCAACATTTTAATACTGAAGTTCTGTTGCTGAAAAGTTTAAAAGCTTCTGATCTAAAATATGTGTAAATAATTTATTTCTGAATGTTCCTCAAAGCATTTCCTAGGTTGTAAGCAGGTTCCTGAGGAATAGAGAAATATGTTCTCTTTGGTATTCTCCGAGCACAACATTTTCATGGCCCAGTTTCTTCAAGGGAAAGGTCTGCTACATTTATGAGCTGCCTGGCAGAAAAGGGCCTAGTGTTCTATGCATAAAGTTCCTTCAGTTAAGAAGTCCAAAGAATTAGGAAGCCTTCTCACTCCTCACCATCTGGCCAGAGTCTCTGAATCCTGGTCAGCCATCCAGAAGTAGAAGATTCAGGATCAACAGAGACTATTTTCAGATGAATGGAACTAGAGCCCGAGCAATTAGAAACAGGTCAATGACTTTTTAAAGAGGATGCTTTTCTTTGTAAAATACTTCCTTCTCATCCCTGGTCTTCCTTAAAATAGGAAACACTGCTTATAAATTACTTTTCTTGTTTTAACAGGTTTTCCTGATATCGGACCCTTAAGTATTTTTGGAAGTTACCTGTATTTCTTTAGCTATGGTCTTTTAGGAGGCAATCTGACTCCAGAAAATACAAATTAAGGGTTTTAACATTTGAGCTAAAACACTGAATCCTCTAGAGTTAAAAGAGTGCTTTTTTAGAAACTTTAATTTGGGATTTGGATCTTCATTATGTATAACAGGAATGGAAAGGAAAAGCTTTGAATGAAATTCCTTTCCCTGCTTTGTTTATACTTTCTGGGTTTCACAGAGGTTATCTCATCTCAATTGTTATTGGGCCTGAAACTAATACGGCATTTTCTATTTACTACCTCATCTATGCTTCCTGACTGAGAGAAGCAGAGCCTATCTGTGACCGTTTGCCACAGAACCAGCAGGGGGAGCTCATGAATACAAGAAACTGAAAAACCATCCATGAGAGGCTAGGAAAAATGACTCAAGAAACTTTTTGTAGTAAGAATGGCCATTTTGCATTGTGGGTGAATTACCACATAAGCAACAGGTTACTGACAATGGTGCTGGGATGAAGAGTCCCTGAGAAGATGCATTCAGAGACAGCCCAGCAGCCACACGCTTAACGGCAAGGCTACTGCCCAAAGCAGGTGCGTACTCTGCCTGTACCTGTTTTTCAAGGCTTGGCTTGCTAAGCTGTACAGTTTGAGGTCCAGTGAGTCTGGTCCCTGGAGTAGCTATCACAATGCTGGTGAGCTGGGCCATGGGGAACGTTTTGGCTATGGTTGCAGTCTGCCCATTGACGACACGGACAGGGTGGATGGAATTCTGGGATGTGGGGAGGGTCGTGGGAGTGAACTTGGTCAGCATGACAGGTCTCTGGATAAGTTGAGGAGCTGCAAGCATGGGAGGAGGTGCTGGGGCAATAGGAATGTTATTCTGTGCCACAGGCTTGGGTCGAACCTATGGGGGAAAGAGAGAACAATTACTGTATTACTTAAAGAAACTTCTTCTTAAGTCCTGTAAGTCTAAGACAATGCCAAATCTTCCTACACGTGTGAAATGGTATTTAATATAAATACTTATTAATAATTCATTTTGGTATTATTAATTCTACAGATCTCAGGGTATATGGTTTTGTTAAAAAAATTTATCAGCTCCTAAGAGGGTCAAAAAGCTATCCTACAATACATTTCTTCTCATTCTAAACAATCAGCTCCCTCTCATACACCACACTGCTTCTTCAGGCTGAGGTCAAAGAACTGGACAAATAGCCTAATCCAGGAACAGTTCCCATCCAAGACTTGGGCCCAGCATAGTAATAATGCTGCTAACAGCCTTAACTCACACTCCAAATTTCTTCCTATCCACAGCTCCCCTCCACCCCCATTTCTGGCCTTTCAGTTTCCCGTTCATGTCACTCCTCTCAGTCTCCTTTGCGGGCTTTCTCTTCCTCTGTCCACTCCTAAATGTGGATGTTTCTTACGATTTTGTCCTGGAACCCCTTTACTTCCCAATGTTCTTACTCTCCCTAGAATCTCACCCAGCCCACGGCTTCAACTACCATCTATGTAGTGAAGATTTCAACACTTGCATCTCTGGACCAGATACATTTCCTGAACTCCAGGATCATCTACTCACCTGCCTATTAGACATCTCTACTTGGACATCTCAGAAGAAATTCAAAATCAACATGTCTAAAACTAATAATTTCTTCCTCCAACTCTCTCTTCCCCATATGTTCCTTACCTCAGTTAAATGGACTCTTCTCACTAAATAAACTTCAGAATTATCTTTGACTCTTCTTACTCCACAACTCTACTTCCTAATTACTGCTCAAATCTGTCCACTTTCTATCTTCACTGCCACTAACCTAGCTTATGTTTGGCTTACTGAAACAGTGGTAGAAAACTGTGGTTAGAAACAAGGGGTCAGCCTTCCCTGGCTGGGTTCAAATCCTGGCTTTACCACTCACTAGCTAGGTAACCTCAGGCAACTTATCTGATCTAAGTATTTTCCAAACTTTCTGGATTGTGACGCTGTAGGGCAAAACCCTTTCCCCATATGCATGAGGATTTGACCTTCAGTTAACTCTCTAGCTCTGTTCCCCTGGAAACATGGTAAGGGTAAGAATGTCAACTATGTTACCAAGCAACATTGCTTATGGTAAAAACAACCCCTCATTGGATAAATCAAACCAGGATGAAGAGAACTATAAACACTTGAAGGGATGCCATGCTTTGAGCTTCTCTAAGTGGAGCGACTCTTACAACTGGGCATTTCCATTGCAGGAACTTGAAAGCCAGGCCTACGAAACTGTTACAAGATATATTGGCTCCTGTGGGACATCAGGCTTTTATGCTAGGCCGGTTATTGTACCCACCTGATAAAGACTACATCTCCATGCACTTGACACCTGACATCTAGACACTATGACACCTTGTATTTGGACAGCTGTTCAGACTGCTATATCGGCTGCTGTAGGGACCACTACTGAAGAGGAATGTCTGATGCTGCCCTGGTGCCAAGATAACGGTTTTCATCCTACATCATTCTAAACAGACTGGTACCAAGTATAGCCCATGCCAGTCTTGTGAATCTGAATGTTTAACTGAATCTAGGAAGACATGTGGTGGGTGCTGCAGACCCATAGTAGGAAATATATTTGACCTTGTAACCAGAACATACAAATAGACATATAAAACAAAAACTTTGTGAAACAATACAGGTATACCTCGGAGATATTGCAGGTTCGGTTCCACACCACCACAATAATGTGAATATCAGAATAAAGCAAGCCACACAAATTTTTTGGTTTTCCAGTGCATATAAAAGTTATGTTTACATTATACTGTAGTCTATTAACTGTGCAACAGCATTATGTCTAAAAAAACAATGTATCTACCTTAATTAAAACATGATGCAGAGACATGAAATGGGCACATGCTATTGGAAAAATGGTGCCAAGCAGGGTTGCCACAAACCTTCAATTTGTAAAAAAATGCAATATCTGCAAAGCACAATAAAACGAGGTATGCTTGTACGTATGTGCTATATACTCTACTGTGTCCTATTCTATTTTATTCATTTTATTTAAAAACTCTGGTTACAACCCACTATATTTATTTTACAACCTACTAATGGGTCAAGATCCACCATTTGAAAAACATGGACTAACTAAGCCTTAGATTCCTTATCTAAAAAAGAGTAATATCTACTTTCAGAGGGATGCTGTAAGGGTTAAATGAGATAAGCCATATAAAGTGTCTGGCATGGTACCTAGCATGTAGCAAGAGTCTCTAGACATTAGCTATTAACACTACTGACAATGTCCTAATTGTTCTTTGTGCCCACAGTCTTGACCATCTCCAATCTATTCTCCATATAGTGGCAAGAGGGAATTTTCTAAAACACATCTGATCAGGTCAAGTACCTGTTTGAAAACTCTTTAATGGATCCCTATGGATCTTAGGATCAGGTCCAAATTCCTAAACACAGACTACAAGGTTCCACAGGTTCTGGTCCCAGTGGGCCTCTCCAGCCTCATTTTACTTTAGTCTGTGTCAGCCACAGGACCCTCTGTGCTCAGCCATAACAAATCTCCTTTGGATCCTTAAACTTACATGCATTTTTTATACTGGACCTGCTTATATGTGCTGCCTTCTGCCTGGTACATTTTTATTCTTAAACCAAACTGTCAGGAAGACTTTACAAGGATTTTAAGATCTCAGAATGGATGTCAACTTTTCGAGGAAACCTTCTCTAATATTCTTAAGACTGAACTGTGTCTCTCCTATGTGTTCTTAGGTTACCCTGTACTTCCCATTAAGCATGCTGTTATTGCTTGTATGTGTCTGAAACTCCCATCAGACTTTAAGCTCTCCGAGGGCAGAGAACTGCCTGGCAACTGCACAGTGCTTAGCACAGTCTAATAAACAGAAGGCATTTATTAAGGATTTAGCTGATGAATACCTGAAATCATCTTATCTCACAAGAACACTGCCCAACAGAGCTATTCAGAAATCACTTATGCCACTGGCCACAAAATACTTCTCTCTTCTCTTTGCACCTGAAACCTGGGGCACCAGTTAGGAACTCCCAGCCATTCTCCCAGGCCATGTCAATTACCAAGGTCCAGACTGCAACAATCCTGATATTCTGCCATGAGAAAAATGAGTTCTAACTGCTGGAAGAATACCCTTAGGGGAATGTGGGAAAGCAGAACTTCCTGGACCAAGATAGGGAGTCCCCTGTGAAGATGCTTAGCCTAAACTTTATTTTAGGTAAGGCTTTGTGCTTAAATATGATGCTCGGTGCCATCATTTCCCAGAACAGAAATGAATGGTTTCTATGCTGTTTTGGCTGCTGTTTCTTTCCCTACTCTTTGGCATACAGGAAAGAAATAAAAAGAGGTCACTGCCTTCTTTTCCCACTGCCAGGCAGGTTTTGGCTAAATCTTTCCAGTGGGTTAACATTATAAAGTTTATAAAGATGTTATCTCAATTGCTTTAAATCTAGGTAGTTCCCCTTTTCTTCCACCTCCCCCTACTATACTATCTTCGGTCATAGTTGAGAACCCTAAACAAACCTCTTCATGGTATGCAAATCAGCAGCCAAGACATTTAGCTAAGTAGTATCTGAATACCCCTGAACTGACAAGCCCCATTAAAGACTGCTTAGATAAAGGCCCAGGAGAATTTTGTCCCACCTAACCCATCACTCAGCTGGTCATTGGTTTACTCACCTGTGGAAGAAAGTTTGGACGTGGAGTGAGTCTGGGAGGGGGGATAAACTGTGGAACTTTGATGGGCTGAGGAGGTGTTGCCTGAACCTGCTAAAAAATGGGAAAGAAATAATCTAAAGAGGACAACCAGTTGTTCACTACCAAAGCGAGGCATTCTTAAAGTATTTTCAGCATCACTATTTCCTGGAGAGCAGACAATATTTTCTACCATCAAGAAACTTTTTTACTCTCCCAGCTGCATGTTTAACCCTATCAGGTGAACCAACCACATATTTGTTTTCTCATACACAACAGAGAACAGAGCAAGCGCAGAAATCATAGACAATTTACTTTGACATTCAAGAACTCTTGCACTTACACATTTTAAAAGTTAAGACTGAATCCAAAGTAAAATCAGTCTTTGCTCCCTGGCCAAATGGGCTTTCTCCTGATATAAGAGCATCATCTAATGTGAACAGCTTTATTCCTATAGAAAATTTTCTAACTCTTAGCATCTGGCTGAGTTATCTGGTTGTTCTCGAAGAATTCCTGGGTAAGTGGTAAAGCTTCATTTTATTGCTCTCTGGATTCACTCATCACTGGACATCATTCAAAAGCCACTTAGAGCTCTTAGCTGCTATTCTAAGAATGGAATTTTTAACAAAAATTTGGATATATTTCCCCCAAGTTTCTGAGACCATCAGTTCCTAAATGGCTTTACTGCAGAAATCTCATGAACAATTTTTGTTTACATATTTCCTCCTTTAAGGGATCTTTATTTTCTGATGGACCTTGGACACTGACACTTACCTTGTGAATTTCTTGAATATTTTTAAAGTGCCCCAAGCAACTCTAGTACATCCCAGGTGTGATCAGTTTAAAGAGATAGTGAATTAAAGAATTTAGCAGGGAGTTTTCCTCAGAGCAATAATACTGCATAAGAGAGTTTAAGCACTTAAATTTTACAGGCAAGACTGTGGAAAGGGTGGAGGGAAAGAGAAATGAAACAGCATGTATGGCTCTGTGAAGGACTTTGTTCCCCTATAGTCAAGTCACAATGACTTCAAATAATGCACTGAATGAGCTGCAGTCTTGGTATCAGGACACCTTTGTAGTTATTAGAGCAGATAATAGGATTGCCATATTCCTTATCAGCACCAAAGTGGAATTTGGCATGGTAGAAGAGTGACTGAAGCTGAGAAATCCAGCAGGAGCCCAAATGGATGTACTTCAAAAATGCATATCCTGAACTCTCTCACGTGGGCACACACGAATAGCAGCTGCCAGCTTACCAGAGTGACTGTGTTTTTTGCCACAATTTGGACAGCCTCTGCCCCAGGCCCAGTGACCTTATTAGATGTCTGGAGGTTGACTGGTGTGTTCTGCACGTCAGTGTTAAGCACAGCCTTCTGACTGTTGATGGCGGTCACCATAGCAATGGTAGGTCTCTGGCCCACAACAGAGGCAGGCATGGTCGCAGTTGCTGCTTTCAAGACGAGAGGTAGTGTCTTTGTGGTAATCATAGAAGCTGTAGTTACAGTCTTCTAGGAGACATGGAGAACAGATATTAGGACACTGAACAATAAACTTCTAACCACCAGAAGAAAACAAAGCAATACTACTCACAATCAATCACGCTTCTCTATATAACATTTCTTATGTGTACACAGCACACACTTCTTACTACAGGAAAAGGTAATCCCTGGTTAGGAGAGTTCTCAAATTCAACTTCACTCATAAATGGGAAAGTCTGCAGGAATGACTGCAGACCAGTATGGGTGCAGTGTTTTCAACAATAAATGGGGGTGAATTTACAGATACAGAGTATGTATGTACCTATTTCTTCTGCTTCTTCTAATTCTTTGCTTTCTCTTCCTTAAAAAACCTTATAGAAGTTGCATATTCATGGGGTATACATCATCTCTATCCTTAATTGCTACAATTTCATCACTATGAAGAAAGCAACCATATAATTCTGGTTATCTGCCTCTCCTAACACAAAGGCTGGGGTAATGGGGTTGTGTCTTTTCATTGTTTGAATTTCAGCCTGGAGAGGACGAATGGAAACTCAGGAGAAGATTAAACAACTATTGCCTCAGAGGCAGTAAATCACAAGTTCAAGGTAACGAAACACATTAACCGACTAGTTTAATAAATATAAGTTCTTGATACCAATGGATATGATTCAGGACCTATGATCTTTTCTCTGGAGAAATGCTAGAGAAGTAATTAAAGATCCAGTAAAACACGACAAAGTGGAAACAAACATCTGAGTTTCAAAAAGCCTTACAGATCAGAGGGTCAACCGAGGAAAAAGCACTTGACTGACAATTCCTAAGTGCTATTGTGGCTCTGAAACTGTATTTTTCTAGAACTTTTACAAAAATAATTAAAGGAGTCAGTTTCAAAACAAGAAAATATAAGCAACATAGTTACATGGAATATCCATCTATATGGTGCTATGAGTCATTTGAGAAACAGGCATTTTAGAGGCGTGAAAATTCAGCAGGTCCAACTTGTCAGATCTGATTCTAATGCTATGCCAACCTTTTTCTTCTTATTTTATATTTACACTGTCCAATTTGATAGCCACCAGCCACATGTGGCTATTTAAACTTAACTACAACAAAATAAAATTAATACTTTGGTTCCTCAGTCACACTAGCTGTATTTCAGTGCTCAACAGTCTTGTATGGCCAGTGCTATGAAATTGGGCAGCAGAGATACAGAACATTTCCAACATTGTAAAAAGTTCTACTGGACAGTATTGCTCTAGACCATCTACTCTTCCTGAAGGAGATGTGAACAATTTCCTTTGTGAATTTCTAATTCAGTTTCTATGTTAAGTACCCGTGTATTTTAAGGTGTTTGGTTCTAGGCAATTACTTATTTCCATTTTCTGACTTAACAGTGCTTTTATTACCTAAACTTTTAACAACTTCTTTCATTTTTCTTTTAACCAAAAAGTTTAATGACCTGGCCTCATCTATCCCATCACAGCCTAAGCAGCAAGCCTTATTAATGCCCATTACTAAAATCACCTGAATTTTTGTTTCCTCTTCTCCAAGGCAACAACAAAGAAGTGGATTATTTTACTTGCCATTGCCTCCTCAAACCAGAAATGGGAGTAAAATGTGAACGCTGATACTTAATTTGGGGGCAGTGGGATATCTACTTTCCATCAGTGATGAAAACCAAATAAAAGCTAAAATGTTACTTATCATTAAAAATATTATAGTAATTCAGTAGTATTGAATGACTTTACAAGCACTCTTTTTAATAATTGCTTTTTTTAAACAGTGTGCTATTAGCCCTATCTTTCAATTTAAAACATTTAAATACAAAGAACTTTTGATGCGGTGAGCAGTCACACCAGATGGCATTCAGTCCTGGCTGGTGCCACCATGGGTTGTGAAAGTAAAACTCTAGTCAGCAGAACTTACTGACATGGATTTTGAAAAAGAGTTGTGCACATTGTTACTGTTTTAAAAGGGGTTAATTTTTTTTTAAACATCTTTAATTCAGGTAAGTCATTATCAATATTTTGAACAACCCTAAAGTGGTAATTCTAGAAAACAGTAAAATTTCAAACACACCTGAATTATAGACTTTCCATTAACCACAAGACTTAAAAACACTGAAATCTAACAAGTTTGTTCAATGCCTTAGTTTAGTATTTTTATCCTACTTGATAAATTCTTAGCTGTGGCTAATTTCATTATTATTCTAGCATCTATATAACTCTCTTTGTATGGTATACAAGTATAGGACCTAGTACTAAATGCTTCCAAGAAAACCTTCTCAAAATTGTATTTATTAACTATTTATTGATACCAAGAAACAGGTATTGCTTAGATCTTACTTCTGATTGGGTGTGGATTTCATTCCAAGTATTAGAGAAAATAACCAAATTCTTGGGAGTACTGGAGTTTATACGACAAAAGGAATCTAGAACTTTGAAAACAAAGCCCAATGAAACCTTCTGAACTGTTCTGGCAGGAGAAAAAGAAGACACAGAGAGGCAAAAAGAAAATTATTTTTATGGTTAGTTGACACTGTCCAAGTATGATCACCTTCAAGAGAAGGTGGCAGTTCCCCCACAGTTTCAAGAAGGGATTCTTGAATTTTGATAAAAACCAACTTGCATGACTGGGAAGTTAATGCAGAAATACAAGGAAAGAAGTGCTAATAGCAAAATCCTTTCTATTTATTGTTTTGCTAGGTTACTGTTTACCTGCAAAGCATGAAGCACTGACATTAAAACAAATGGACTCCAATGTACAAATCAGTACTTAAAAGGGACTATTACTGTGGGCTCTAATTAACCTCCACATCTATTTTAGATTGTTTTATCTGTTTAATTTTGAACAGCAAGTCCCTGTTATACACTCAAACAGCAACAGAAAAGAAACTCTCCCCTTTCCTCTAAGGGTTTATCGTCTGTTCAATTTTTATTAATTGTACTCTTCTTTACATTTATATTACATCATTAAAAACGAGAGGGTTGTTGAAGGGTATAACTTTATTCAACTATTCGATTCTTTCATTTTTCATGTACACTGCAAAAAGTCTACATGAGTTGGAGTTAGAATTAAGTAAAAGAAACCGGACCATCTCCCACACAAGATTTCCTCATTGATTCCTCTATGCCTTGGTGCATGCTTATCACCCAACACAGAATAAAAAACTTTCTCCTCCTAGCATTTCCTCCCCACCCACTCTGATTGTGACTTAACAGTTTTTCCTTTCTGAAGTTACATATTTAATTTGTGCCACATCTAGCATCCCAGCTTGTCCCATAAACCTTTAATGACTCCTCTTTGACTTTCAAAAACCCCAAAACCTCAAAAGTTTAGGCATATATCAGAGTGCTTCCATAAGTTAGCCTCATTCTGCCTTTCAGGCCTTATTGCCCTCCCGAGTGTTTCATGAAATCCATACTCCAGCCACATCAGCCTACTTGTTATTCCCAGGCATGCATTTATTCCTTTGACATCATTCTTTTGTTCATACCATTTTCAACAGATTAAAAAGTGTTTACATGGAAGGGGTGTAGTAGAAGTCATTGTTTCTTGGTACACAGGAGGTTTCTCGCTCAACCCATGGAAACTCTGTTCAAGTAATATTCCAACTTACACAAATCAGAGAAATGCTTAAAATAGCCATTCCCTTTCCTGGCAATCAGAATTCTGTGCTTCTCTGGAATGGTGAATGGGAAGGGGTCTTCCTCCTCTGCTCCATCACTGACATGCCATTCATCTGTCAAGGCCCTGCTCAAATGCCACCTCCTCTGGGAAGTGCTCTCTGATCCCTCCAGTCAAAATTAATCTGTCCTCCAAATATTGTATGATCTCATTAATATGAAATAATTAGAATAAACAAATTCATAGAATAAGCAAATTGATAGACAGAGATTAGAATAAAGGGTTACCAAGGAAACAAGGGTGGGGGTAGGGAATAGGAAGTTAGAGCTTAATTGAGAAGGCGGAGCAAGATGGTAGCCTAAGGAGGTGTGGAATTTAGTTAGTCCTCTAGACCAACTAGTAAATAGCCAGGAACAACTAGTAAATAGTCTGGAACAACTGTTTAGGGGGACATCCATGACTGGAATGGGTGAAAGGGCTGAAAATGCAGCACAGAACTGTAAGAAAAGTCTCCCAAATGGCAGAGGATGGCTCCCCTCCCCTACTGGCACAGCAGGCTGAGTTGGAACACTTCTTGGTGGGAAAAAGAAGCAGTCTCTAATAGGAGTAAGGAAAGGTAGCTCAATCAAGCTCCAACTGCAGTTTTAAGTAACAAATTTGGACTACTGAACACAAGCAACAAACACAGATAAACCTGGAACAAGCAGGAAAGGAACTCTGAGGTCTCTCCCAGCAGAGAGGAGGCAGGACTGAAAGGGAAAAAAAAAAAATAATAAATAAAAACAGAGGGTTTTGGAGACAGCTGAGCTCAGAATACTGGAAAATGGCTGTGTCCCAAGAAAAGGGGCACACAAAACCAGGTACCAACTCCAGGTGACCAGTGAAACTGGGGGGATGGGGACTGGCTTTGAAAAGGGGATTTCTTTCTTTTATTTTTTCTCTCAGTCTATAGCTCATTAGAGAAAGCCTCAGGCATTCTCAGTTGTCAGCACTGACCCAGGCAAAGGTGGAGTAAAAATAGTCAGAGAGACAAAGGAAGAAGTCAAGTGAAGGGCTCATCTTCCCTAAGGAAAGGGGAGGTGGGGCCCAGCTCAAGTGAAGGCCCTCCATCAGACAATTCAGACCCCAAGGCCTGGGGAAAAAACAAAACAAAACAGAAACAGCTTAAGTTTGACTTATGACTCACCCTCCATCCCTGGCAGGGACAGGGTCTTTTGAGAATTAAAGGCACTGCACCTGTTTACACCTGTGGGGAGCTGTGGGCTCACAAGCACCACCTGCTGGGCAGGACAGGAAAAGTAGAGTGTAGAGGCCTCACAGGAAAGTCTGACAATCTGCTGGGTCTCATCCTCAAAGAACCTTGATACTGACTACACCCTCCTCCTGAGACTTGGGCCCATCTGGTCTAGGAAAATCTGACTGGGGTAATCAAGGAAATCAGATGCATAAACAACAAAAAATTAGAAGTTACACTAGGAAAAATGAAGATATGGCCCAGTCAAAAGAACAAACTTATACTTCAAATGAGATAGAGGAATTGAAACAACTAAGTAAAGATGTTCAAACAAATATGCTAAATCAATTCAAAAATCAAGTCGAAAAAATGAAGGAAGGTATGGCAAAAGAGATGAAGGCTATAAAAAAGACATTGGGTGAACATAAGGAAGAACTAGAAAGTTTGAAAAAACAATTGGCAGGACTTATAGGAATGCAAGGCACAACAGAAGAGATGAAAAACACAATGGAAACCTACAACAGCAGATTCAAAGACGCAGAAGAAAGGATTCATGAACTAGAGGACAGAACATCTGAAATCCTACCTAGAAGAGGACAGGGAAAAGAATGGAAAAATCAGTAGGGTCTCAGGGAACTGAATAACAATATGAAGCATATGAATATAAGCACCTTTATGGGTGTCCCAGAATGAGAAGGGAAAAGTGGTAGAAAGAATGATGGAGGAAATAATGACTAAAAATTTCCCATCTCTTATGAAAGACATAAAATTACAGATCTAAGCAGCACAGCATATCCCGAACAGAACAGATCCGAATACACCTATTCCAAGACACTTAATAATCTGCTTATCAAATGTCAAAGACAAAGAGAAAATTCTGAAAGCATCAAGAGAAAAGTGATCCATCACAAACAAGGGAAGCTCGATAAGATTTCTCAGTAGAAACCATGGAGGTGAGAAGGCAGTAGCATGATATATTTAAGATACTGAAGGAGAAAAACTGCCAACCAAGAATTCTATATCCGGCAAACCTGTCCTTAAAAAATGAGGGAGAGTTTAATATATTTTCAGACAAACAGAAACCAAGAGAGTTTGTGAACAAGATACCTGCTCTACAAGAAATACTAAAGGGTGCACTACAGACAGATAGGAAAAGACAGGAGAGAGAGGTTTGGAGAAGAGTGTAGAAATGAAGACTATCAGTAAGGGTAAAAAAAGAGAGAAAAAATAAAAATAAAATAAGATATGACATATAAAATCCCACAGACAAAATGGTAGACAGTGAACATTATGTTGAGTGAAATTAGCCAGAAACAAAAGGACAAATACTGTATGGTCTCACTAACATGAACAAACATTAATGAGTGAACTCTGAGTTCAAGTTGAGAACACAGCTTCTCAGGAGATAGAAAGAGGGTAGAGATCAGGCATTTGATGCTGACAGAGTACAGAATTTTCAACAGGATTGATTGTATAGATCCAGAAATAGATAGCACAATCCTGTATGATGGTAACACAATATTGTAAGTACTCTGAACAAAGATTGAGTATGGTTGAAAGAGGACGGCTAGGAACATGTATGACACCAGAAGGAAAGAAAGAAGATAAAGACTGAGATTGTGTAACTTAGCGGGATCTAGAGTGTGCAATGATGGTAATTAAATGTACAAATATAAGAATGTTTTTACATGAAGGAGAACAAATTAATACCAACATTGCAAGGTGTTGAAAATTGGATGGTATAAGGGAAAAAAAATAAATGCAAACTAGAGTCTATAGTTAACAATAACATTGTAATACGCTTCCATTAATTGTAACAAAGGCAATATACCAAAGTTAAATGTCTGTAAGAGGGGATATGAGGGAGTGGTATGGGATTCTTTGTGATGGTATTTTTGTCTGGCCTTTTCATTGTATTTTATTTTATTTTTTTAGTCCTCATTTTTTTTCTCCTCTTCTTTTTTCTTTGCAGAAGAAATGGAAATGTCCTTACATAGATTGTTGTGGTGTATGCACAATATACTGGGAATCACTGATTGTTTACTTAAGGTGGATTGTATGGTGTGTGGATAAAATTGTTTTAAAAAAGTAAACAGAGAGATATAAGTGCTGGAGAAAACGTGGAGAGAGGGATGTACCTATTCACTGTTGGTGGGGAAGTAGAACAGAGCAGCCTATCTGGAGGGCAGTATGGTAGCTCCATGGGAAGCTAAGTATGGCACTGCCATATGGTCCTGTAACCTTATTGTTGGTATATACTTGGAAGAACTGAAAGCAGGGACATGAATGGACATTGGCACACTGGTGTTTACAGCAGCAGTATTCATGATTTTCAGTGGATGGAGGTGGCTTAATGATACATCAACTGATAAAAGAAATGATGAACTGTGGCATATACATACAATGGAATACTGAATGGCAGCAAGAAGGAATGAAGTGGTAAGGTATGCATCTAGGTGAATGAAACTTGAGGACAGTATGTTGACTGAAATAAGCCAGAAACAAGAAGACAAACATAACACCTCACTAAGATGGACTAAGTATAATGTACAAACCCTGAGAACTGAATCTGAGAGCACAGGTTATCAGGGGAAGGCTTATTGTAAACGTTCCTAGATTGTAAGCTCTTAAAGTAGTCACATCTATTCCTGACTTGTAACAGTTATTTCTAAATTCTGAGATGCTGTGAATAACCTGGTTGGTTTCTGGAACTTTGGGCATGCGTATGACAGCTGAGACCCAGAGCCAGAGTTCAGCAGCTACGAATGTCAGGATTACCCCATACAGCAAATGTTAAAGAAGCTGAAAAAGAGTTCAGACTTCAATTACAGACATGAACGAAATGGACTTGGTTAAGACTAAGGTAAATCAGACTAAAGGGTAAAGGATGATACTGACTGTTTCAAAACTTCAGCTTCTGTGTGAGACCAAAGGAAGAGATTCTTATTTGGTGCAAAATCTGTATTTTCTATAGCACACTACATAATTTAACTTGTGTGGTCAGTTTATTCAAATACCATAATTACATGGAACCTTGAATAGAGAGTGAGATCTGATTGGTTTGTACAGTTTATGTGAAGCCCTGATACATCCCAAAGTAATCTGGGCTGAGAATAAAAAGTACATGCATAGCCCCTTAGGGGACCAGGGGAAAATGTGGAAATATTAAACTTCCCCACCTGGGGAATTCCTGGTATTCCTGTAAGCACTGGGGACTACCAATTTAGTAGGCTGAGCCCTTATGAAGCTTGTTATTGCAAATGAGAGGCTAAGCCTACTTACAATTGTGCCTAAGAGTCACCCCTAGAGAACTTCTTTTCTTGCTCAGATGTGGCCTCTCTCTGTAAGGCAACTTGGCAGGTAGACTTGCTGCCTTCTCCCCTAAGTGGCACATGACTCCCATGGGTGTAATTCTCCCTGGCAATGTGGGACATGACTCCCAGGGATGAGCCTGGACCCGGCATCGTAGGATTGAGAAAGCCTTCTGGACCAACAGGGGGAAGAGAAATGAAACAAAATAGTTTCAGTGGCTGAGAGATTTCACACGGAGTTGAGAGGTCATTCAGAAGGTTATTCTTATGCATTATATAGATATCCCTTTTTAGTTTTTAGTGTACTAGAATCGCTAGAAGGAAATACCTGAAACTATGAAACTGCAACCCAGTATCCTTGATTCTTAATGACTGTCATATAGCTTATACAGTGTGATCATGTGATTGTGAAAACCTTGTGGCTCACACTCTATACAGTGTGTGGACAGATGAGTAGAAAAATGGGGACAAAAAGTAAATGAATAAGGGGGGGGTATGGGATGTTTTGGATGTTCTTTTTTTCTTTTCCTTTTTCTTTTTATTCTTTTTCTTTTTATTTTTTTTGGGGGTAATGAAAATGTTCAAAAATTATTGTGCTAATGAATGCACAACTATATTATACTGTGAGCAATAACTTGCACAATTTGGATGACTGTTTGTATGTGACTATAACTCAATATAACTGCATAAAAAACAAAACCAAAAGAAAAAAAGCTTAATTTCTCTTGAGGGTGGTGGAAAAGTTTTGATAATGGAAAATGGTAACTGTAGCACAACACTGTGAATGTAATTAACATCACTGAATTACAATATTTGAATGTGGTTAAAGAGCGAAAGTTTAGGCTGTATATATTATTTTTTTTATTGATCTATACTCACATACCATACAGACATACAAAGCGTATAATCAATTGTTCACAGTACCACCAAATAGTTGCGCATCAATTACTAAATTAATTTTTGAACATTTTCATTACCACACACACAAAAGTAGTAAGAATAAAAATTAAAGTGAAAAAGAATAAAGTAAAAAAGATCACTGGGTACTTTTTTTTTTTTTTTTTTGCCCCCGCTTTTCTACTCATCCATCCATACACTGGACAAAGGGGAGTGTGATCCACATGGCTTTCCCAATCACACTGTCACCCCTCATAAGCTACATTTTTATACAATCGTCTTCAAGATTCAAGGGTTCTGAGTTGTAGTTTGAGTTTCAGGTATTTACTGCTAGCTACTGCAATTCACTAGAACCTAAAAAGGGTTGTCTATATTGTGCTTAAGAGTGTCCACCACAGTGACCTCTCAGCTCCTATTGGAATCTCTCAGCCACTGAAACTTATCTCATTTCATTTCACATCCCCCTTTTGGTCAAGAAGATGTTCTCCATCCCACGATGCCAGGTCCAGATTCCTCCCGGGAGTCATATTCCATGTTGCCAGGGGTATTTACACCCCTGGGTGTCAGATCCCACATAGTGGGGAGGGCAGTGCTTTCACCTGCCAAGTTGGCTTAGGTAGAGAGAGAGGGCCACATCTGGGCAACAAAGAGGCATTCAGGAAGAGACACTTAGGCACAATTATAAGCAGGCCTAGCCTCTCCTTTGCAGAAAAAGTCTTCCCAAGGGCAAGTCCCGTGATTGAGGGCTCAGCCCATCAAACCACCAGTCTCCAATGTCTGTGAGCACATCAGCGACCATCGAGGTAGGGAAGCCCAACACCCATGCATTCTCCCCCAGCAATGTTCACATTAGTGGTAGCATATAATATTTCTCTTTTCGTGCCTGGCTAATTTCACTCAGCATTATGTCTTCAAGGTTCAGCTGTGTTGTCATGTTTCACAACATCATTCCTTATTGCTGCATAGTATTCCATTGTGTGTATATACCACTTTTTATTTATCCATTCAACTGCTGGAGGACATTTGGGTTGTTTCCATCTCCTGGCAATTGTGAATAATGCTGCTATGAACATTGGTGTGCAGATATCTGTTTGCATCACCGCTTTCAGATCTTCCGGGTATATATCGAGAAGTGCAATTGCTGGGATCAAAGGGTAACTCTATATCTAGTTTCCTAAGGAACTGCTAGACTGTCTTCCAGAGTGGTTGAACCATTATACGGTCATACCAACAATGAATAAGAGTTCCAATTTCTCCACATCCTCTCCAGCATTTGTAGTTTCCTGTTTGTTTAATGGCAGCCATTCTAATTGGTGTGAGATGGTATATCGTTGTGGTCTTAATCTGCATCTCTCTAATAGCTAGCGAAGCTGAAAATTTTTTCATGTGTTTTTTGGCCATTTGTACTTCCCATTCAGAGAACTGTCTCTTCATATCTTTTGCCCATTATATAATTGGGCTGTCTGAACTACTGCAATTGAGTTGTAGAATTTCTTTAGATATGCAAGATATCAGTCTTTTGTCAGATACATGGTTTCCAAAACTTTTTTTCCCATTGAGTTGGCTGCCTCTTCACCTTTTTGACAAATTCCTTTGAGGTACAGAAACTTCCAAGCTTGATGAGTTCCCATTTATCTATTTTTTCCTTTGTTGCTTGTGCTTGGGGTGTAAGGTCTAGGAAGTGACCTCCTAATACAAGGGCTTGAAGATGTCTCCCTACATTATCTTCTAGGAGTTTTATGGTACTGTCTTTTATATTGAGGTCTTTCATCCACTTTGAGTTATATTTTGTGTAGGGTGTGAGGTAGGGGTCCTCTTTCATTCTTTTGGATATGGATATCCAACTCTCCCAGCCCCATTTGTTGAAAAGACTGTTATGTCCCAGTTCGGTGGCTTTGGAGGCCTTATCAAAGATCAGTCAGCCATAGATCTGGGGGTCTATCTCCGAATTCTCAATTCGATTCCACTGACCGACATATCTATCTTTGTGCCAGTACCATGCTGGTTTGACTACTGTGGGTTTACAGTAAGCTTTAAAGTCAGGGAGTGTAAGTCTTCTCACTTCGTTTTTCTTTTTTAGAGTGTTTTTAGCAATTTGAGGCATCTTCCCTTTCCAAATAAATTTGATAACTAGCTTTTCCAAGTCTGCAAAGTAGGTTGTTGAAATTTTGACTGGGATTGCATTGAATCTGTAGATGAGTTTGGGTTGAAGTGACATCTTAATGACATTTAGCCTTCCTATCCATGAACATGGAATATTTTTCCATCTTTTAAGTTCTCTTTCTATTTCTTCTAGTAGAGTTATGCAGTTTTCTTTGTATAGGTCTTTTATATCTTTGGCTAAGTTTATTCCTAGGTACTTGATTTTTTTAGTTGCTATTGAAAATGGTATTTTTCTTGAGTGTCTCCTCACTTCTTTCATTTCTAGTGTATAGAAACATTACTGACTTATGTGCATTAATCTTGTATTCCGCTACTTTGCTAAATTTGTTTATTAGCTCTAGTAGCTGTATCATTGATTTCTCAGGGTTTTCCAGATATAAGATCATATCATCTGAAAATAATGACAGTTTTACTTCTTCCTTTCCAATCTGGATGCCTTTTATTTCTTTGTCTTGCTGGATTGCCCTGGCTAGCACTTCTAGCACAATGTTGAATAACAGTGGTGACAGTGGGCATCCTTGTCTCATTCCTGATCTTAAGAGGAAAGGCTTCCAATCCCTCCCCATTGAGTACTATGCTGGCTGTGGGTTTTTCATATATGCTCTTTATCATATTGAGGAAGTTTTCTTCAATTCCTACCTTTTGAAGTGTTTTTATCAAAAAGCGATGTTGGATTTTGTTGAATGCTTTTTTCCGCATCTATTAACAAATTTTTTGATTTGTTAATGTGTTGTATTACATTGATTTATTTTTTTTATTTTGAACCATCCTTGCATGCCTGGAGTGAACCCCACTTGGTCGTGATGTATGATTTTTTTAACTTCTCTTTAGATTTGATTTGCAAGTATTTTGTTGAGGATTTTTGCATCTATATTCATTAGGGAGATTGGCCTGTAGTTTTCCTTTTTTGTGGCGTCTTTGCCTGTTTTTGGAATTACACTGATGTTAGCTTCATAAAATGTATTAGGTAGTGTTCCATTTTCTTCAATCTTTTGAAAGAGTTTAAGTAAGATTGGTGTCAGTTCTTTTTGGGAAGTTTGGTAGAATTCTCCTGTGAAGCCATCTGGCCATGGGCATTTATTTGTGGGAAGCTTTTTGATGACTGATTAGATCTCTTTGACTGTGATTGGTTGGTTGAGGTCGTTTATTTCTTCTCTGGCCAGTCTAGGGTTGTTCATATGTTTCCAGGAAATTGTCCATTTACTCCACATTATCCAGTTTGTTGCCATACAGTTGTTCATAGTATCCTCTTATAATTTTTTTAATTTCTTCGGGATCCACAATAATGTTACCTTTCTCATTCATTATTTTGTTTATATGGGTCTTCTCTATTTTTGATTTTGTCAGTCTAGCTAAGGGCTTGTCAATCTTGCTGATCTTCTCAAAGAACCAACTCTTGGTGTTATTTATTCTATTTTTGTTGTTGTTGTTGTTCTCTATGTCATTTATTTCTGCTTTAATCCTTGTTATTTCTTTTCTTCTACTTGGTTTAGGATTAGTTTGCTGTTTATTTTCTAGCTTCTTCAGTTGCTCCATTAGTTCTGTGATTTTAGCTCTTTCTTCCTTTTTGATGTATGCGTTTAATGCTATAAACTTCCCCCTCAGTACTGCTTTTGCTGCATCCCATAGGTTTTGATATATTGTGTTCTCATTTTCATTCATTTCTATATATTTAACAATTTCTCTTGCTATTTCTTCTTTAACCCACTGATTGTTTAGGAGTGTGTTGTTTAACCTCCAGGTATTTGTGAATTTTCTAAGTCTCTTAGGGTTATTGACTTCTAATTGTATTCCACTGTGGTCAGAGAATGTCCTTTGAATAATTTCAAATTTTTTTAAATTTATTGAGGCTTGTTTTATGTCCCAGCATATGGTCTATTCTGGAGAAAGTTCCGTGAGCACTAGAGAAGAATGTGTATCCTGGTGATTTGGGATGTAATGTTCTGTATATGTCTGTTAAATCCAATTCATTTATCAGATTGTTTAGGTTTTCACCTTCCTTATTGGTCTCCTGTCTGGCTGATCTGTCTATAGAAGAGAGTGATGTGTTGAAGTCTCCCACGATTATCGTGGCAACATCAATTGCTTCCTTTAGTTTTGCCAGTATTTGTCTCATGTATTTGGTGGCACCATGACTGGGCGTATAAACATTTATGATTGTTATTTCTTCTTGGTGAATTGCCCCTTTTATTAGTATGTAGTGGCCTTCTTTGTCTCTCATAACATCCTTGCATTTAAAGTCTATTTTATCTGAGTTTACTATTACTACTCCTGTTTTCTTTTGGTTGTAGCTTGCATGAAATATTTTTTCCCATCCTTTCACTTTCAATTTCTTTGTGTCCCTGTGTTTAAGATGAGTGTCTTGTATGCAACATATGGATGGTTCATAATTTTTGAACCATTCTGCCAATTTATATCTTTTAATTGGGGAGTTTAATACATTTACATTAAATGTTATTACTGTGAAGGCATTGCTTGAATCAGCCATCCTATCCTTTTGTTTACGTTTGTCAGATATATTTTTTCCCTCTCTCTCTTATTGTCCTTTAATGAACCAATACTGAATCTCTTTAGTACTAAACCTTTCTCCATTTCTCTCTCTCCTTTCTTTTTTTCTCTGTTGGTAGGGCTTCCTTTAGTGTCTGAAGTAGGGCAGGCCTTTTGTTAGCAAAATCTCTCAGCATTTGTTTGTCTGTGAAAAAATTTAAGCTCTCTCTCAAATTTGAAGCAGAGTTTTGCTGATAAAGAATTCTTGGTTGGAAATTTTTCTCTCTCAGAATTTTAAATATGTTGTGCCACTGCCTTCTCACCTCCATGGTGGCTGCTGAGTAGTCACTACTTAGTCTTATGCTGTTTCCTTTGTATGTGGTGAACTGCTTTTCTCTTGCTGCTTTGAGAACTTGCTCCTTCCCTTCAGTATCTGACAGTTTGGTCAAAATACATCTTGGAGTGGGTTTATTTGGATTTATTCTATTTGGAGTTTGCTGGGCATTTATGCTTTGTGTATTTATGTTGCATAGAAGGTTTGGTAAGTTTTCCTCAACAATTTCTTTGAATACTCTTTCTAGACCTTTACCCTTCTCTTCCCCTTCTGGGACACCAATGAGTCTTATATTTGGACATTTTATTTTATCTATCATATCCCTTGAGGTCCATTTTGGTTTTTTCAATTTTTTTCCCCATTCTTTCTTTTGTTCTTTCATTTTCCATTTTGTCATCCTCTAGGTCGCTGATTTGTTGTTCAGCTTCCTCTAGTCTTGCACTATGAGTATCCAGAATCTTTTTAATTTGGTTGACAGTTTTTTTTATTTCCATAAGATCGTCTATTTTTTTATTTACTCTTGCAATTTCTTTTTTATGCTCTTCTAGGATCTCCTTCATGTCCTTTATATCCTATGCTATGGTCTCGTTGTTTGTTTTTAGTTCTTTGATTAATTGCTTCAAGTACTGCATCTCCTCTGTTCTTTTGATTTGGGTGTTTGGGTTTGGGTTATCCATATCATCTGGTTTTTTCATATGCTTTAAATTTTTCTGTTGTTTTTGGCCTCTTGGCATTTGCTTAACTTGATAGGGTTCTTTTAGGATATGTTGGCTAATTCAAAGTCTAATCTCTAATTTGTCAGGTCCACAGCTTGGTGGTGTACACTCTCTCTAACTAACCAGCAGGTGGCGTCCATGAGCCACTTAGTCCCCCCAAGCCAGTTCTCCCCAACTTTGTCTTTGTGGTGTGTGGGGTCTGATTCTTGTTGGGGGTCCAATTGTTTCACCAAGTTTGAGTATGTCGTTGGTGCTGTCCGCCCTGAATGTGGGGCGTGTGTCTCAGTGGTTAGGGAAGGAGGGTGGCTTTAATAATCAAATCTACCAGGTGTTCCTGGAAATTTAAGGCTGTTCCACTAAACCTTCAGTTCAGTCTCCCCACAGTTTGTCTCTGTCTCTGACCCACAAGTCCTTGGTATTGGCGTATGGTCCCTGGGATTTCTGAGTGGGTCCCTCTTCCAAGTCGTGCCCTCCCAGGGCCTCTCTGTATATATTTTAAAATAACATTTATTAAAAAATTATTCTGTCCTCTGGTATTTTCACAGTTCTTTACTGGTACTTGGATTTTATTCTTCTCTGTTAGCTGTTTGCATTTCCCTTTCTAAATATTTTAAATCCTTGAAGACAGAAACTGTGTTCTTTGTGAATTCATCTGCCATACTGCCTAGCACTGTGCTTCTACAGAGTAGGGGGTCCATAAACATATAAGGCATGAATGAAAATATGTACCATTAAGTCCCAGATTCCAGAGTGCTTCTGGGCAGGGACCATTGCTACCTCTTTGTATATCAGAATCTAGCATACAGAGGGTATCCAAAAAATACTGATTGATAGTTTACTAGAAAAACAAGCAAACAAAAAAACAAACAAACAAAAAAACCCTAGAGGATCTGTGGTTTTTAAACACTTGATTTAAATAAAACAAAACAAAAATTAGCTAAAGCAATTAAATATATCAGGCAGGCTGCCAGATGGAGAAATACTATATAACACTGCTGTGGGGACAGCCCCTGGACCCTCCCCAACTGCCATCACAAGGAAGAACAGAACTCAGATTGCCAGGGAAGGGAATGGCTACTGTATTTTCTCCAATTTGGGAAACTAGAATGCTACTTTAACATACAGTTTCCATGGGTTGAGAGAGAAAACTGCTACTTCTCAGGCAACAATGCATTCTACCATACTCTTTCCATGTAACCACTTTCTGATCAAGCTGTATTTTGGAAAGAGAACAACCTAAACCAGCTCTGTTTAAAACTCCAACAAAAGTAATCTTATAAGCAATCTTTCAGAAGCAATACAAGTCTTGGTCCGGGGAGTTTTAAAGTTAGTTTTGAATGTCTGATCTCCAAATATCCTTGGGGTGGAGATTAGGATAGCTAATAGCTAATAGGATAGGATAGCTAATAGCTAATAGGATAGGATAGCTGACTCTGGTTATCTGATTTACAGCAGGGATTTTTCTTTTCCCTTCTTTGGCATTTTATACAGTGTTGGCATTTCTCTTTTTGGTACTGTATGGCAGTACAGAAGGGTGGTTGAATGGATAGAGTTTTCAGTCAGAATATCTGGGCTCAAATCTTGGTTCTACCATGTAATACCTAATTACTTAAGCTCTCTGTGCCTAGTTTTCTCCTCTAAAAACAAGAGATAATAGTAACACCTTCTTCATCGAGTTGGGATGATGATTTTCCACATTATATACGTAAAGCACACTAAGAAAGAGTGTTGGCATATAGTCAATTTTATGTAAACATTAATTATTTTTAGTATTTTTAGAAATAATGTATTCTTCACTTACAAAAAGCTGTATATGAACTAGCCCAGTGTCCATAAATGGTGAATGAATAAACTATAATCTTATTCTCCACATATAAAGATATAGTGAAGACTTAGTGTTGATGGGAGAGGAGTGCCCATGCTTAGGTTTTAGGAGATCCCAAATTCCTTGAAGTCATGTGCAAAAATGAGTGTACAGGTATGAATGTGTATTTTTTGAGGGAAGGAATTCATAGCTTTCAACAGAGTCTTAAAGGGGTCTATAACTCCAAGGATCAAGAACCACTGCTCAATGGTCTACTTTAAAAAGGTATGGCCATATTAAATATACGTATAACGATCAAGCTTGAATAGTTTTCTTAACCAAACGTTATTTCCATTCCCAAATATGCCCTTTTTGTGTATCTTGGCTGCTTCACTCTCCTTACATTATGCCCTTTGCTGTAAAAGCATTTGCCCAGCCACACCTAGTTAGAATGTTAGTGAGCTCTCATCCCTTAATTCTAGTATTGATCTGAAACTTCCAGTACAGATTTCCTTTGGTGTATTAGAACAGATTCATATTCTCATGAATATGAACTTAGAAATAAGTATTTTGTTTCTATGAATAATGGAAATATATCATTCTTCTGATTGCCTCTTTCTACCTAGTCCCAAAGACATTAATCCTGAGATACCTCCATGCCTAATTGCTAAGATTTCCATAAAAACAATTTCAGAAGAGGTCAAGTCACACAGACTTTCAGAACAAGTACAAATAAATACTTCTAGAAATTCAAAATAAGGATCTGACACTGTCCTAATGAAGAGAATTGGTTAATCTTTATTACTGACTACCTTTCCCCCCTTCTTTGGAGAGGTGGGAAATCATTTAACTTTTGCTCCTTAGCAATGCTATTTCTTTCTGCTAATGACTTTCAAGTGTCTTAACCCAGTTACAGTATAAAAAAGTAACCTAAATAACTTGTTTAGTGCTAGCTGAGTTTAATATAATCTGAAACAAGACCCAATTCTACATGGCCAATAACAAATCAATATACAATGTGAAGTCTGCAAAGCTCTATTCACTTTTACCTGTGAAGCGGTTAAGTTGGGAGAGGGTGCAGCCGACTGTGGTGCATGGTGGTGGTGGTACTGCTGCTGTTGCTGTAGTTGCTGTAGTGGTTGCTGCTGTGCTGTTTGTAGTTTGTTTTCAGATTGTGGCAATGGCTGTATTTGAAACTTGTCAGGTTGTTCCTGTTTTACTATCAGGTTCTTCCGTAGCTGTTCAACCACTCTTTTCTACCAAATGAAGACAAAATGAAATAAAATCTGTTAGAATATTAGTCTATCAGATACATAGAAATATGCCGCAATTATATACCTCTGAAATCCTTTCTATAACTAGCTTAATCTAAAATTACGCACCTCTAAAATTTATACAGATTCCACACATGAGGGATTCAAAACACAGACATTACTATTAATAGGAAACTGATAGCATAAGATAAAAAGTAAAAGCTAATGGAGATCATGTAACAGAGCCCAGACTTCTTGACTATTATTAGCTTAGCATGCTAGGCTGGAAGGACAGTATAGCACAGAAGTGAAGAACATGACTCTGGAGCCACACTGCCTCAATTCAAACTTCAGTTTTGCTACTTACCAGGCAAATTACTTAACCTATATGTGGCTCAATCTCCTGTTCTATAAAATGAGGTGATTAATAGTATCTACCACTTAGGGTTCATACCAGTACCAAATGAGCTACTCAGAACTGTGACACACTGTTGGCTACTATTATTATTATTTTTTGTACCTGATAACATAGACACCAGCCATACCAACTTCTGTTAATCAAACATCATGTATCCATCCCAGTTTAAAATATTACACAAATTTTTTTAAACAGAGAACTACTGATTCCAGCACTATAAACAACAGACATTCTAAATTATTGAAATGTATAATTCACGAGCCGGACTTATTTGTTGGGACAGAATTTGTGGAAATACATACTTTTGTTTAAGAGGAGTAGGGATTTAGCCACATGGGATGAAAATGTAAAATTAAGGTTTCCTGATATTCCTAGACCTTGTCCTAACCCAAGAAAAAGTTGTATTTGATACCTTCATTCCTATATAACATTACATTTCAACAGGGCAGGGATTTTGTTCACAACTATATCCTCTCTGCCTAGAACTATGCTGCTGAGTAAATCCTTGCTCTCTTTACGTAATCTGGAAAGTCATGGGACTAAACATCAGCAAATGGCTCAGAGAATATATAAAAACAATTTGTTAGAAGACTTGGCTCTGACTCTCCCTCCCTAATGACTGGAAGAAAAGATAAGCAGCATTTCTCTCATATACTTGCAAGTGTTCATCAGCAGAGATTTCTTATTTCTGATAAGAAGAGATTGCTATTTTCTAACACAGGTTATGAGGGGAGAAAAATGAATGAAGAGCTTTAAATAAAGGATTAAGTGAAACCATAAGGGCCAGGGTGACTTTCAAATTCCTGCTTATGGTTCTAACCAAGTCTCTGTCCACTGCACATATTCTCCAAAGGACTCAAACTTCTGGGCTATTGGTTAACATATCTGAACATTAAAATATTTACAAAATGGATTTTTAAAACTTTCCAGTCAATAAAAAAAATATTATTGAGAGAATTTTAAAATACTTTTATTATTGATTCTTTTCAGACAATGAAAATATATAAAGGCCAATCTTTAGAAAAAAGCGATTCTGCTATACTTTATACACTGTTAGCACTGCTTTGAGAAGTTAGATATTAAAACAAAAAAAAAGGTAGCAGAGTCCAAAATATTTGCAAAAACCATCTGTAGATGCGTAAAAATGCAAATTCATAAAATATAAAATGCTTATAAAAATTAACTTTCAAGTCATTAAACTTCTATTTCTCAAGTATAAAAGGCAGAGTAAATGAACCACTGCAATTTGTGAGAAAGGGAAGTGACAGCAGTGGTGCTGCAGAAAATTCTGAGTATCAAATGTGGTTTATTGCTTGGTGACTGCCAGAACATTCAGACATTTAACAACGAAGTAATTATTTAGAGTTGCTTTCTATTCCCTTCCCATCAGACATTAAGCATATTTAGAAACTAGCTGAAGTATAGCATCTGCAGCCAGAGAAAGGGACTCCAAGAACCCTTATTAAAACAAAACAAAACAAAACAAAAAACGAAACAAAAACAAAACAAAAACACAACAGTTCAAATCAGGGGGAGCAGACAAACCAGGAGAAAATAATAAAGCACATACATGACACATGCCAAAAAAGAAACTCTGAACAAAAACAGCACAGGAAATTGAATTACTACACCAGGCACAAAAAGAAACAGTTGTTATTTTCCTTTACATGCTTGGGAAATAGTGTGCTCTCTTACTTACTGCCTAACTGAAGTACCTAGCAGCATGTGACAAAGCCCAAGCCCACTCCCAGCATTATGTACAACAGAAGAGAACAGCAGGGGAAAAGAGTGAGCAGGGGATGCAGGCTAGAGTACTCTCCAGCCAGATGGCTAGAGCAAGGTGAAGGCCAATCAAAAGCAGAGTCAGCAGAGTGGGAGTTGAGTGAGTCACACAGCATTCACAACTGTTCCTCCCCCAGTGCCTGAAACAAAGCCCATGGAAGCTTGGGGGAAAAAACAAGATCAAAATACTTGCAAACTTATATTAGTCCTGTCCTTGGGAGAGGGAAAAAAAAAAGAAGAAGAAGAAGAGGAAAGAAGAGAAGAAAGAAAAGGAAAGAAGAGAAGAAAGAAAAGCAAAGAAGCTGTGCTGACTGAACACAGGTCAGATCATACAATCTAGGTAAAGTTTTCTTTGAAAGACAGCTCTGCTATTTCACAAAGTGTCCCTTAGAAATTGATCAGTCCTGAACTCCCTGCTGTTCATCAGAAGATTAGAAAAATACCAAGCCTGCAGTTGTGCATGTTGTCAATATGGGTGAAATTTTTAAAAATCAAGGTTTGGGGTGGGGGGTGGGGGGTAATGATGCCTTCTGTCACTTAGTCACTTAAATATCTCCCACTGCAATTTCAAAAACCAGTCTAAAGCTGGGTAAGCTCTGCAGTGGAGGTGTACCTCAGGTGCACAGAGACCATGCACACTCTTTTAAGGACTGGCTAGAAAGGGTGAGTTGCCATGTGCATTAGTTAGCTTTCCTAAGTCCCACAAGCCAGTCTTGTTCTGTTCAGTCTTACTGCTCTGGCAGCACATTAACTTCAGCAGGTCCCTGATCTGCTTCAGTGCCAGTTCTGGGTGAGCAGAGAAAGAATTAAGGTATAATATTTCATAAATCCTAGCTGTATAATAACAAAGTTGCTGATATCTGTTGTACAAAGGGGCTCCTCCTGTGGATTGTACAAAGGGGCTCCTCCTGTCTCCACAGGAGGTAAGCCTATACTTTTACTACTTCATTTTAAACAAAGAACTTGTGACTTTGTTTGGTCATTAATGAAAGTTATACTACCATAAACAATTTAATATTTTCAATGGCATTCATGTATGAGGGAGATCTTTAAATGTAGCTAATTATCTTGGAACATTATCCTGAAGCTTTAAGAAAAGGCGAAGTCTCACCAACTGGCCATTCATCATTCACTAACAAGTTAATGATAGTTAAAGGGGGGAAAAAAAGAAGGAAATGAAAAAGGAAAAGTTGGAAAGAACAAAGGTGGAAGGGAGGAAGAGAATTAATAACTTATCATCTTCTGTCCTTAATACATTTCCTATAAACAATAGGCCTCCAGAATGGCTATTATCACCCCCTTCAAATCATTTGTCAAGAACTGCTCCATAAACCTAGCATGTAATTCCAAGCCTCATATTCCCATGACATTCACATCAGTAAGTTTCATCAGGACTTATTCAGGCAGGAGAGTTCACAGAGCTTCTGACACTTCATGTCACAGTTTCCAAGACAGGTAGTCACAGTGATCAATATTGTGACATTCTGTGATACTATCACCATGTTTGCATGACAGCTAGGCAAATCCCAAAGAAAAATTCCACAGAAATTGGTTTTGTTTTTTCTGCGATCCAAGCCAACCATTCAAAGTTCCATGGCCTTGGTCAATAAAGAAGGGGAGATGGAAGCACCATCCCCCAAGACATCAGTTTATTTCCATCAACAAATTCTCACAAACATTTTAGAAAGCTTTTCTCAAAGGAATTTCAGGCACAAGACCCTGCTCTCCACAACTGGATTTCGGGGCTTCAAGTGTGCTTTTGCACATAGTCAGTCATTCAACCTGGTGCCTGTGTGTTTAATTGCATTACCTGTTTCATATCAATTATGAGAGGGCCATGCCCACTCAGACATCTTCTTTTATATAGTATTGCACTAAAAATTCACCTTTTTTTCCTCCTTGGATCAACCATACAATTTGAAAACACAACTTTTACGTGGGTGACACAGACTTGTAACATCACAAATACATAAAGTCAAGAACAAGTCTTACTCATTTTCATGCTCAAAATACAGTAAAAACCTTTCCAGACCTTCAGATTTAACAAATGCTCAAAATGAAAACTAGGGATACTAAATTTTTTGTGTGCAGAAAAACTAACCTGGAGACATTTATATTTGTTGATGAAGCTAGAATTACTCAAATCGAAAAAAGTACTTTCTACTGCTCCATGTGAAATTCAACCACTGCAATTATAAATAACACCAATATTGATCAACCCTGAGGATGCAGGAAGCAGATATATAAGAATGTGGCCACATAATTATCCTCTAAAGAATAGGGCATATGTTACTGGCATAATAATGACAAAACTGCAATCCAAAATAAAAGGTATGTATTGTTTAAAAGAAATAAAAAATTAAGCCAAGATTCCACCTTTTAATGAACAAAAACACAGAATGCTATAGAAAAGAAGCAATATATTCAAAATAGCCTTCCTCTTAATGCAATAAGCGAAATGCAACGGCAGAATTTGCACTGAAGATATCAGAGGGACTGTTCCAGGGGAGACAAACGCAAAACAGAATACTGACAGAGGAGGAGGAATATTGGGGGCAGCAGCTATAAATAAACATGTAGTTAAAAATAATTGCATTGTATTCAATGTGTAAGGCATTAGCATATTTTCTCCAACCTCTCTGATATTCAGTATCAGGGTTAGAATTAGCTCAATAGCTTCTAATCTAACATGTATCCCCTTTTAAAATGCCACCTGTTTGACAGAGAGGGTATCTATAACTTCATTTTATATAGAGAACTGTATATGCTATCTACTAAAGAAGGTTTCCATGGTTTTTGAGAGTTGCAAGCATAGATAATTATTTTATAGATCTGCTAGGTGTCATGGACAGTAGAATATAAATGAATTAAGGAACAGCAGCGACAGTTGCTGTCGAAGTTTTTTTTTATAAAGTTCAAAATTCTCTGCATGGATACATAACAGATGGTCGCAACTATGTATGTCATGGTTAGACTATGGCTTACTTTTTTAATTAAAAAAATATTCTTTGGGGTTTACTCTTTCTTCAAAACACACACACATGCATGTGCATTGCATACACATGCTGGTATTTACATCAATGGGTTTTACTAACCCATCTCTAAAGGGGATTAGACCCTTTATTTGACAGCCTGAATGAAATGGAGTTTATATCTTTCTTATTTAGTTTATTCACACTTTAATAGGTAAATTCAGCCCCGCTTTTCCCCCACACACTTATGCATGATTATAAAAGAGGACTTCCAGGAAGATGGCAAAGTAGGTGAGGCAGAACGGGCTTCTCCTCCATTAAAGTAACTAGAAAGGGACACCATGGATCGCGGTTTTGGGGTGTGACTGGCCACAGAGGGTCCCCCACAGTATGTGGAGGGGACACCAACAAAATCAGAAGAGAGACAACAGCTCGAGGGATGCGGCGTGTTCCTGTCAGACCGCCTCCTGACCAGCAGCAGCAAAACTGCCACCCAGCAAGGGAGTGAGCAGCAGCTCTCCATTCCCGAGCACCTATCTTGACAGTTTGCTGGAGGATGATCCTCCACAGTCATACAGCGGGGAGCTCCCTTGAAGGAACCCAGCAGGCAGCCTTTGTTCTCCCCACATGGACGTTGAGGGAGGTGCAACAGAAAGAATCAGGGAAGGGATAGGCGCCAGACCAGCAATCAGGAGCCCCTTCTTACAT
Organism: Choloepus didactylus; assembly: GCF_015220235.1. Taxonomy (NCBI): domain Eukaryota; kingdom Metazoa; phylum Chordata; class Mammalia; order Pilosa; family Megalonychidae; genus Choloepus; species Choloepus didactylus. The sequence goes on along the minus strand of NC_051312.1, from coordinate 33,609,888 downwards.
CCCAGAGACTCGCAGGCACAAGGTAGGCAGAAAACAGGCAGGCAGGGCCCATGTTCCATCTGTGGGATGCCCTTGAAAGGACTCCCTGCCTACCTGCTCAGGGCCCACATCGCAGCCCCAGGACAGGCATTCCCAGTGCACACGGAGATCCAGTGCACTGACTTGTTCTCCACCAGGTTTGGACTCCACCTACCACGCAGGAGAAGTTCAGGGAAGACCAACTTGAGAGCGCCAACTGCTGGTAGGTTAGGTAAACCGCACCCCAGCAAGCTGTACCTCAAGAGTGCCAAGTGCTGGGAGAATTGGGAAACTGCACTCAACAACCAAATTGTATACAAATGCTGAAATAAACCTGCACTTCCCCAAATAACCCTATTAAGACAATCAAATGTCCTGAAGCCAACAGAAAATTATAAAGCACTTGAAGGATCTAGAAGATACGGATAAGTGAAACGAACAAATTAAAAGCTGCAAGAGATACAAAATTTGGAGGAATTAAAGAAGTACAAACAAATCTTGAAAACAACTTCAATGAGATGGCTAAAGACATAAAGGAAATCAAGAAGGCTCTACAAGAGTATAAAGAAGAATTTGAAAGAGTAAACTAAAAAATAGCAGACCTCATGGAAATAAAAGACACTGCGGCTCAAATTAAAAATATACTAGAGACACACAATAGCAGATTTGAAGAGGCAGAAGAAAGGATAAATGATGTTGAGGACAAAACAATTGAATAGGAACACACACAAAAAAAACAAATGGGAAAAAAATTGAAAAATTTGAAATGGATCTCAGAGAAATGAAGGACAACATAAAGTGAACAAATAAAAGAATCATTGGTGTCCCAGAAGGAGAAGAGAAGGATAAAGGTCTAGAAAGCATGTTTCAAGACATAGTTGAGGAAAACTTCCCAAACCTTCTGAATGACATAAATATGCAACTCAAAGATGCCCAATGAACTCCAAATAGAATAAATCCAAATGAACCTACTCTGAGACATATATTGATTATATTGTCAAATGCAGAAGAGAAGGAGAAACTTCCAAAAGCAGTTAAGAGAGAAGCAATTCACCACATACAAAGGAAACAACATAAGACTAAATACCAACCACTCAGCAGGCACCATGGAGGTGAGAAGGCAGTGGTACAACATATTTAAGTTTCTGAAGGAGAAAAGTTGCCAGCCAAGAATTCTTTATCCTTCAAAATTTAAGGAGAGTTTACAATTTTCATAGACAAACACTGAGAGAATTTGTAAACAAGAGACCTGCCCTGCAAGAAATACTAACAGGAGCTCTACCAGCTGAGAAAAAAAAGAAAGGAGAAAGAGGTCTGGAGAAGAGTACAGAACTGAAGAGTTATTAATAGGGTAATTAAAGGAAAGAAAACAGAGGGGGGAAAAAACTAGATCTAATAACTAAAAACCAAAGGATAAGATGGCTGGTTCAAGAACTCCCTTCACAGTAATAACTTTGAATGTGAATGGATTAAACTCTCCAATTAAAAGATACTGACTGGTAGAATGGATTAAAAAATATGATCCATTGATACGCTGTTTACAAGAGACTCATCTTAGATCCTGCGACACAAAGAGACTGAAAGTGAAAGGATGGAAAAAAATATTCTACACAAACTGCAATCAAAAGAAAGTTGGGATAGCTGTACTAATATCTGACAAAATAGACTTTAAATGCAAAGATGTTATAAGAGACAAAGAAGGACACTATATATTAATAAAAAGGTTAATTCACCAAGAAGAAATAACAATTAAAAACATTTATGCACCCAATCAAGGAGCTCCAAAATACATGAGACAAACACTGGCTAAAATGAAGGGAACAATAAAAATGTCTACATCAATAGTGGGAGACTTCAATACACCACTCTCTTCTATATATAGAACAACTAGACAAGAGGACCAATAAGGAAACTGAGCACCTAAACAACACGATAAATGAATTAGACTTAACAGACACACACAGATCGTTACATACCAAAGTACCAGATATAAATTCTCCTCTAGTGCCCATGCAATGTTTTCCAGGACAGATTATATGCTGGGGTATAAAACAAGTCTCAATAAATTTAAAAAGACTGAAATTATTCAAAGAACATTATATGACCACAGTGGAATGCAGCTAGAAATCAACAACCACCGAAGAACCAGATCTTTCACAAATATTTGGAGGTTAAACAACACACTCCTAAACAACCAGTGGGTCAAAGAAGAAACTGCAAAAGAAATTGGTAACTATCTAGAGACGAATGAAAATGAGAACACAACATATCAACACCTGTGGTATGCAGCAAAGGCAGTGCTGAGAGGGAAATTTATAGCTCAAAATGCATATATCCAAAAACAAGAAAGAGCTAAAACTAAAGACCTAACTGAATAACTGAAGAGGCTAGAGAATGATCAGCAACTAACCCTAAAGCAAGTAGACTAAAAGAAATAACAAACGTTAAAGCAGAAATAAATGAGCTGAACAAAAAAAAAAAAAAAAAAAAAAGAGAGAGAGAGAATAAATAAAACCAAAAGTAGTTCTTTGAGAAGATCAACAAGATTGGCAGACCCTTAGATAGACTGACAAAGTCAAAAAGAGAGAAAACCCAAATAAACAGAATCAGAAATGAGAAGGGGATAATTACCAAAGACCCCGAAGAAATTAAAAAACAAAAATCGTAAGAGGATACTATGAACAACTGTATGTCAACAAGCTAGACAATTTAGAGGAAATGGACAATTGTCTGGAAACACATGAACAATGTAGACTAACTCAAGAAGAAATAAAAGACCTCAACAAACTAAACACAAGCAAAGAGATCCAACAAGTCATTAAAAATCCACCTACAAATAAAAGCCCAGGGCCAGATGGCTTCACAGGGAAATTTTACCAAACTTTCCCCCCAAAATTGACACCATTCCTGCTCAAACTCTTTCAAAAAACTGAAGAAAAAGGAGCACTACATAACTTATTTTATGAAGCTAATATCACTCTGACACCAAAACCAGAAAAAGACACTACAAAAAAAGAAAACTATAGGCCAATCTCCCTAATGAATATAGATGCAAAAATCCTAAACAAAATACTTGGAAATCGAATCCAAAGACACATTAAAAGAATTATATGCCACGACCAAGTGGGATTCATCCCTGGCATGGAAGGGAAGTTCAACATAAGAAAATCAATTAGAGGAGAACCTAAGATGGTGGCTGGGTGAGACAGGGCAAAAAAACACCTCCGTGAAAAATACTAGATAAAAACCAGAAAGTAACCCAGAACACCACTTCCAGCGATGCACCAGCTGGACAACGTCTGCTAAAACCACAGGGACCATGCACTTGGTGAAACCAGGAGTCTGCATTCTGAAACGAGTGAGTAAGCCGGCTGAAAGTCCAGCGGCCGCGCTGCAGTATGGGGAAACCAGGGGTTGGAGTTTGGAGACGGACTAATTCTTCTTAAAACAAAACAAACAAACAAAAAAACTCAGGAGCGGCTGCAATTACGACAGTGAGAACCGCACAGTGAAGCACAGCAGGAGTGGGCTGTGCCAACCTCTTGGTGCCTGGCGTGGAGGATAGCCTGCTGCTGATTGCCTCAGAGCCACAGTGGCGAGCCAAAAGAAGAAAGAAACCGCGTCATTTGCAGCTGGCTCCCTGGCATGCTGGCAACACTCCTCCCCAGGGCCGGACCCACAGCCCAGAGCTGCGCTAGGAAACCCAGTCTGACGGGGAGTGTATCCCATGGCACCGCGCACACGCCACAATATTGGCTGTGGACAGTGGCCTTGGGTGCACCCACAGCTAGTTGTCCCAGAACTGGGAAGGCGGAGCTGTATGAAAAGGGGGCGGGTTGAGACGCCCCATTCAGCCATTTTTGCATCAGGCTGGGAGCAACCCTGCACAGCCCGGCGGCCCGAGGCTTCCCTTGAGGGACGGCGCATACTTGTGACGTAGACAGCCTTCCCTCAGCAGAGGTTCTGGAAGATCACAGCTGAGAAGGGGGACCTGCTCGGAAATACGAGGGACCCTATGTCAATGCCTGGGACTTGTGAGTCAGTGGCAGAGAAAATCTGTGGCAAGACTGAAATGAAGGCTTAAACTCTTGCAACAGCCTTGAATCTCTGGGAACACCTGGGAGGTTTGAATATTAAAGCTGCCCTGCCTCCCTAACCACCCAGACACACGCCCCATATTCAGGGCAGACAGCTCCAACAACACACCCAAACTGAGTACACCAATTGAACCCCACAAGAATCATTTCCCCACAAACCACAAAGACAAAGTTGAGGAGAACTGACTTGAGGGGAAGAGGTGACTCACAGATGCCATCCACTGGTTAGTCGGAGAAAGTGAACGCCACCAAGTTGTAGATCTGAACAATTAGATTGGAATTCTTCATAACTTTAAAGAACCCTATCAAGCAAAGCAAATGCCAAGAGGCCAAAAACAACAGAAAATCTTAAAGCAAATGATAAAAACAGACGATATGGAGAACCCAATCCCAAACACCCAAATCAAATGATCAGAAGAGACACAGTACTTGGGACAACTAATCAAAGAACTACACTCAAAGAATGACAGCACGGCACAGGATATAAAGGACATGGAGAAGAACATGGCACAGGATATAAAGGACATAAAGAAGACCCTAGAAGAGCATAAAGAAGAAATTGCAAGAGTAAATTAAAAAAACAGAAGATATTATGGAAATAAAAGAAACTGCTGGCCAAATTAAAAAGACTCTGGATACTCATAATACAAGATTAGAGGAAGCTGAACAATGACTCAGTGTCCTAGAGGACCACAAAACAGAAAATGAAAGAACAAAAGAAAGAATGGAGAAAAAAATCGAAAAAATCGAAATGGATCTCAGGGATACGATAGAAAAAATAAAACGTCCAAATTTAAGACTCATTGGTGTCCCAGAAGGGGAAGAGAAGGGTAAAGGTCTAGAAAGAGTATTCAAAGAAATTGTTGGGGAAAACTTTCCAAACCTTCTACACAATACAAATACTAAAAGCATAAATGCCCAGCGAACTCCAAATAGAATAAATCCAAATAAACCCACTCTGAGACATATTCTGATCAGACTGTCAAATACTGAAGAGAAGGAGCAAATTCTGAAAGCAGCAAGAGAAAAGCAATTCACCACATACAAAGGAAACAATATAGGACTAAGTAGTGACTACTCAGCAGCCACCATGGAGATGAGAAGGCAGTGGCATCACATTATTTAAAATACTGAGAGAGAAAAATTTCCAACCAAGAATACTTTATCCAGCAAAACTCTCCTTCAAATTTGAGGGAGAGCTTAAATTTTTCACAAACAAACAAATGCTGAGAGATTTTGCCAATAAAAGAGCTGCCCTGCTTCAGATACTAAAGGGAGCCCTACTGACAGAGAAACAAAGAAAGGAGAGAGAGATACAGAGAATTTTAACAGACATATATAGAATCTTACATCCCAGATCACCAGGACACACATTTTTCTCTAGTGATCATGGATCTTTCTCCAGAATAGACCATGCTGGGACATAAAACAAGCCCAATAAATTAAAAAAAAAAAATTGAATATATTCAAAGCACATTCTCTGATCACAATGGAATACAAATAGAAGTCAATAATTTTTGATTTGTAACTCCACTATTTACTTCCTACAGGATATAAAATACATAAACTCTAATGACAAATCTTTTGGACTCAATGCAAAATATGTAATTTTTGACAAGAACTATATAAAGGTGGGGGACTAGAGGAGTATAGGTACATAGTTTATAAGTCCTATTGAAATTAAGTTGGTATCAAAGAAAAACAAGATTGTTATGGATTTAAGGGTTTAATTTTAAGCCCCACAGTAAACACAAAGAAATTATCAGAGAATATGACCATAGAGATGAAAAGTAGAGTATGAGTTAAGAGAAATGGGGGAAGGGGCAATGGGGAGTTAAGAAATGAGTGTAGGGTTGCTGTTTGAGGTGAAGGGAAATTTCTAGTAATGGATGGTGGGAAGGCAACAGAATTACAACATTCTAAATATGATGAATCCCACTAATGGAATGCTAGGGAGGGGGTGGAATGGGAAGATTTAGGCTGTGTATATGTTTCCACAATCGGAAAAAAAAAAAAAAAAAAAAAAAAAGACAGTCTAAATAGATGACAATTGAATGCCAAGGATGATCCTGGATGGGATCTGAGGATGGAGGACAGGAGGCTCAAAGGGACATAGTTGGGACATAAGAAAAAAAAAAAAAAGGAAATATAGAATGTAAGCTTTGTATTAATGTTGAATTTCTTGAACTTCTTAGCTGCGCTTAATGGGATTGCATAAAAGAATGTTCTTGTTCATGGGAATTGTATATGTGAATTACAGTGTATGTTCAAGGATGTGTGCAGCTTGCTCTCATATGTTCAGAAGATAGAGCAATAGATGATGGAAGATAGATAGGGAGGGAGGCAGGAAAAGAAAGAAATGGCAGTGTGACAGCATGTTGAAGTTGGTGGATTGGGATATCGGGGGGGGTAAGGGTATGCTGTGTATGGGGTTTGTATTGTTTTTGCACCTGTTCCTGTAACTTTGAATTTATTTGAAAATAAAATTAAAAAAAAAAAAGAAAATCAATTAAGGTAATTCAACACATTAACAAATCAAAGGGAAAAATACATAAGTATAAGATAAAAATAATATAAGATATTTGGGGTCATGAGAATTGTTTAAAATGGAGAGTGATGAGGACTGTACAACTAAGTGATGATAATGTGAGATATGGATGGATTATCATGGACATAACACATGCTATGTGAATTTAGGTACCCCCTACTTTGTAAGTCAAGTCCTCGATATTGAGGCTTGCTCGGGTAAAACTTATGGCTGTAAAGCAGAGGCTAAGCCCACCTATAATTAGACCCAGGAGTCACCTCCAGAGAATCTCTGTGGTTGCTCAAAGGTGGACTTACTCTCCCTAAGCCTAACTGCAAATAAATGCATCACCCTTCCTCCAGGTTGGGACAGGACCCCTAAGATGAATGAGCCTTCCTGGCAACACGGGACATGGATTCCAGGAATGAGCCTGACCCTGGCATCAAGAGATTGAGAATGCCTTTTTGACCAAAAGGGAAAAGAAAGGCAACAAAATAAGGTTTTAGTGGCTAAGAGAATTCAAATAGAGTCAAGAGGCTGTCCTGGAGGTTACTCTTACGCAATCTTCAGTTAGATATGCCAAATGACCACAGTATGATAAGCCCAAGTCAACAGTAGTCCCGAAAACCTTGAAGAATACCTGGATCCCTTTCTGAGACTCTATAAAATTTTCACTCTCTAGGTTTATTCTTCAGAAACTTAAATCCTTCAGAGAGCTCCTATGCCAGCTAAGTCCCAAAACCCATAGGCAATAGCCTCTTCAAGAACATCAACTAGATGTGTTCCCTTTGCTCATAAAGTTGACACCCCTGTTCAAGATGAACAGGTTATGGTGGTCACTGCCTAGACATCCCTGAAGATCGGGAAAGTGATTAAACTAGAAGGGGTAGCACCAGACAAGGTGGAATTTAACAAAGGATTGTGAATACTGAATTTTTATATAATTTTCTTTTTCTTAGTTGCTAGGGTATTATAACAGTTAGAAGGAAAGAATTGAAATTCTGGAACTGCAGCGCATAGCATCCTTTGAAATTTGTTCTACAGCTACTTGTTAAACTGTAACTTGAAAGCCTTTTTGTATATATGTTACATTTCACAATAAGGAAATAACTGAAACTATGGGACTATAATTCATAACAACTTTGGAAATTTCCTATATATCTATTTGTTAAATCATACTTTGAAAGATATTACCTTTTTGTATATGTGTTATATTTCATAATAAAGAAATAACTGAAACTATGGAACTGTAACCTATAATATTCTTTGAAATTTGCTACCTAACTACTTGTTAAATTGCACTTGGAAAGTTATCACTTCTATGTATGTATGTCATATCTTACAATAAAAATATGATTAAAAAAAACTGCTATAGTGAAACTATGCCTAAATCTAGGGACCCTTCTCAGAACTGGGGAACTGCCTTTAATTTGCATCAGATGAGAAAAAGTATAGTTGTTGTACTCAGTAAAGAGATGCGGTCCCTGGAGGACTTCAGATCCCAATAAGCAACATACCAAACTACTGGGGCAAAATAGCATAGACACATAGACCAAAACAAAAAAGAACATTGGATTCTGGGAATGATGGTTGTTGCAATGTATTTCCATAGAAATGATATTATCATAATACAAGACCAAGAAGGCCAAAGTGAAAACCCAACTGGCTTACAATTAAGTTTCCTATGTTTCTCTGAAGCTATACTACCCAGTTTACTTTGGAGGAATGTTAAGGATCAAATGAGTTAATGGAAGGAGGGGTTGTTTAGGAAATTCTCAAGGGCAATGTGAAAATAGGGATGATAACCAATGAATAATACAATTTGTTTAACATGAATTTTTAACTCAGAGCTACAGCTAATTAAATGCGATTTTTATTTCCAATGTCAATTTTATTTCAATCCCTTGATTTTTTTTTTTTACACCTAATCAAACATCTAATGTTAGTTCAACCCTTTTCTTTATAAGAACTGCCAAAAAAAGGAAAGGATTAAGAATGGAACTTTTTGCCTCTTTATCTCAGAAATCAAACTCATTAGGGAGATCCCTGTGTAGAAATCTATGTATGGACAAGATTTCCTACACATGTGTAGTGGCTAAGAGTCATAACTCTGAATGCATAAAATAGATGTCCAATTTAAATATAACCTGACCCAGCAAAGACCCTAAATACAGTAAAGAGGACAGCAGAAAAAAACACGAGAACCACTTATAATCTGCACAATTCAGCTGTTTTCTAATATAAAAAAGTACCTGAATCACTGTGTTTGTACCACAATGAGAAATGACCCGGAGGCTATTAATCTGAAAATTAAGCACTAGTTCAGCAAAATACATACCCCTCTTTAGCTATCTGTTACAGAACACTACTGTACACCCTACCAGTTGGTCATTCACCACTTTATGACTCCACCTCACAACTTTAAAAAGACAGTATTGCCTTGTTACTGTCACAGTTGTCCATATGCTCTAGAAATTCTCCCATTCCTCTTCCCTAAAGCTGCCATGGCTTTCCTCACAAAAGAAGTATGGCTGGAGATGACTGTACAGTAGCTGTCACTGACAATGTGGGTATGAAAATACAGTTTAAGTACAGCGATGACCCTAAAGTGGGCGGAAGTGGCAGGAGGAACAAAACCAAAAACCCTATTATTTTTGCAACGCTGCTCAGATAAAACAGACTGCTTTGCCTACTCCAAGTCCTGGGTATAATCTGAAATAATGCAGGAAGCCCTCTTTTCACAGAAACACAAGACAAGATAAGATACTGAAAAAGTTAATGTAATAGATTATTTAACCAAATTTTTTGCAGAATGTATCTCCTAAAGCTTAGACAAACCATTTCCAAAGGCAAGGATACCTTTTAACAATCTTCAATTCTGTTTTTTTTTTTAGAAAGAAAATGTTAGAAGATAGTATCAGAACAATATATTTTGTCATGTAGTATATACATCATGCAGAAAATATTCTATGAAGGCATATAATATTTTCCTCAGATTTAAATAAAAGTAAATCTTGTAACTCATTAAACACTGACATTTTGAATTGGGAACTATTTTAATAAAAGCACATCCTGAACATCACACTCTTGATGCTCAAAAACATAATTTTTTAAATCATCTATAGTAATACCAGAAACAAATAAATTCAAAAAAGATTCTCAAGCTACTGAATGAGTGTCTCTTAATTTCACCAAGTATCCACTATTTTCAACAGCTGAATTTATCACCAAATATTTGTTACAATCACTTAAAGAGAAAAATGAACAGTGTTATAAATTTACTTTCTGACAAGATCCCACATAAAACAACAGAGGGAGCAATTCCATCACCTATATGTGCTGTCAAGATGATGGATGGTTAACTTCAAGGGATTGGATCTTCCAAGACATGTGACAGAGGATGATTTGCACTATTTTGTATTTAGTCTGAGTTTTCTGCATTAGAGACAGAAGAAAACAGAACTCATACTTCAGAACTTCAGAGCAGATTCACTTTTTTGTTTTATAAATCATCAGTACTAGAAATTTTATTAGAGAGAGAGAGAGCTTCACCAATATAGAAGGAAAAATAATCTCTTAATAAATAAAATGCATTTGGTTTAAAATATAAGTATTTTATTAAATCTGAAGTGTGTAGAAAAACATTTTTTGCAGGTTATGAAAATCACCAAATCCAATCCACAAATCTCTGTACAAATATTTCAAGTCTTCGCGTGTGTGCACGCACACACACATGCACACACACACACACATACCCATGCCAACTTTAGAAAGGATGGAATGGCCAAAGTAAAAATGATTTACTATTTTTAATCTTCTTTTAGTATACTTCTTAGTGCTGTAAGTATAGCTCACTCTTACTACAATGTTCTCTAATTTCCACATCCAACATAATCATTGATGTGCAGGGTCATATGAGAAGATGGCATTGTACTAAACATAAGATCAGCTTCTTGATTTTTAGATACAGCCAAATCTGGTAGCTGGTGAGTCCCATAATGGTTACAATAAAAACAGCAGCAATAACATGAAATAGATAATACCTGTTAATTTAGACACTGAGGCTCTGAGCAGGTAAATAACTTGACCTAGGTCTCAAGTCAGAGGTAGAGTCAGACTTTAAGAGTTCTAGCTCCTGATATCTAATTCCATAACTCCCCCTCACATACCCCACTCCCCTTTGCACACATTGCTCTTTTATGTACTGGTAAGGATTTGGAGCCCTCACATCTATATACTATATTATACAGTTGGAGCAAGGCATAAAAACACCCAGTAAAAACCTTAATTATATATGTATATATATCCTTTTTTTCCCACTCTGCTTTTAAGAAAAATAAGTAGAGAGGCAGTATTATGCATCAGAAATAATACAAGGGGCCAAGAAACCTGGGTTCTAGTCTTAAATCTGTCACTAAACTAGTTTTGTGACCTTGGGTAAGTCACTTACCCATTTTGGTCTCAGCTGCTTCTCCACTTAACCTCTAAAATTGTCTCCTGTTTAAAATTCTATTAATCTCTGGATGGCAAGAATACAATCTCCTGATCTATACCTCCCACTTCTAGAGCTCTGTACTCAGAAAATGAATGCTCACAATGATGATCCTGACACACTACAAAGAAAAAAATCTTTAAAGAGTAGCTTTATTCAGGGGTTGAAACTCACATGCAGAGGAATCAGACAGGACATGTATGTGAATAAAGCAGTTCAGTGGTAAGATGACAGGGAGTGACGGGAACTAAGGTCAACTGGAGAGGGAGTGTCAGTGCCCTGTCTAAAGGCATTAGTGTATGAATTGCTTTTAATATTGTGAGCCAAACAAAATATCTTTGCTGGCTAGATAAAGTCCATGAGCTATCAGTTTTCAGCCCCTAGACAGTAATTACATTCACTCAACTGCAGTTATTAGGAGAGGAAAGTGAAATCAGACATTACTTAGGATATTTTCAACAACAGGTGAATCAAAAAGGATCTGAGAAAACCAGAAAATTCAACTGGCCTCTGGTTAATCAAAATTTTACCATAATGAAAGGGCTGGAGTTTGACTTTGGTGGGAAGATGGACAGACATAAAAAGCAAGGCAATCAATGGTCACTGAGAAGAATATGGCAAGATAAAACATCCAAAGATATAAAGGAGACAGTCAACTACACAGAAGATATAAACTTGAGAATGAAAAATTTAGTAATACTATGTTCTTTAATTGTGACTTTTATCAGAAGAGGATGAAGTACCTCACAGATAATTTAACCCCGCCCGTCATGTAATACCAATGTAAGGATGAACTGGAATCAGTTTCTCTACCACTGAACCACAGCTATCTCTAAGGTTGAAGAAAGCAGCTGTTTAAACAGCCACAATGTAAGTCAGAAAAATGAAAACTTCCTTGTTGAAGCTGTCCAGGGAATTAGAGTAAGCAAAATGTCAGACTTGTATCCCCACCAGAACACTTTAAAACAAACATCTTCCATACTTAACTCATTCTTGTTCCCAAATATTCACAGTTTACAAAATAATTTAATTTATATGATTAAGAAAAATGGAATCCATGTTATAAACATACAGATTATTTAACAACTTTTCAAGAATCCTACTTTCTGAGTGAACCCTAAATGAAAACAGTACCATTTTCCTCAATATTTCCCTAATGAAGTGATTTCTTAGCCTAAGTAATCAATCATTAAGTTTATATAGCACTTTACCCTTGTAAATTTTCACACCTTTTTATCAAATAAGAATCTCAAAACTGTGTGGAATAGATAATAAAGGCAACTGTCATTTATTTAGCTGGGGAAACTGAGGCACATGGGATTGATGACCAACAAGAGTTAAACAGTTTCTGGTAGTAAAACTGGAACTAGAATATGGAATCCCTATCCTCTGAAAAATTAATTTGAATGAAGCTCTGTTCATTCAGCAAAGAGCCAGAGCTCATTTTTCCGAGTCAACTCTTCCAGGGATGACAGGAAGTTGTGTGACATGCAAGCAGACTGACTGAATGCAGAGTACACTGATGTGGGAAGCTGGACCAAGGCAGAGAGGAGTCTTTTACTGGTCATCAGTCTCTAGATACAGTGAACTGCCAAGAAACAAAGATGGATCGTTGAAAGCTAAAGCAGCAGAGTAGCCTGTGCAATAAACTGAAGAGGCCAAGCCAGAGAGGAGCCATAGGATGTTATCAAGTTGGGAAATGGACATCTAGAGATGAGGTGTGGACAGCTCAAGAGATAACTCTAGAACACCAATGCTGCCCACCCTGAAGAAAATTCCCTATAAACTGCTCTGCGTACTTGGAATGGCTGGGAGCGTTCTTAAAGAGACTGGGCAATGCTAAAGAACTTGCTCCAGAATGTCAGAAAGACTGTACATCTGTCATCAAAGATACTCTCTCTGGCAGACGAGCAGGGATATGGGCTGAAGCCAATTCCACAAGAAAGATACGCTTCCTCATCCATGGAGTATGATGGTCAATTTTAAGATTCCATTGCCAACCTTCCAGTCTCAAGCCAAAAACTTCACTTCTGGTAAAACAACTTCAATTTAAAAAGTGGAATGGAAACTGGCAACATTTAGACTGGTAAAACATTGGGCTCCAATAGGGTTTAAAGGAGTAAATCACAGCAAACTTTACTGATCAGCCACTAATATGAAGCTGGTTTTAAAATTTTTATGCACTAATAGATTTATCCTACTAACATTAAAAACTACACAGCTATTTTTCTTTTAAAATAGAGCACAGATAATCAAAATACATACAGCAAAGGGGCTAGAGAATTGACTTTATAAACCACACACAGCGGTTTTAAAAATCAGTCTCCCAGCTTTCACAGCTGCTACTAGGAATCCTGGCTGCCCCTCCGCCACTCATCACACAAGACCAGGGCTCAGTCAATAAGATTGCCATGTAAGTGACATAGCCATCACTTCTGCTTAGTCTCCACAGGCCTAATGTATGTATTGCTGAATTTACTTATCTCAGTAGGCACCACATCTTCGCCAGGAGTAGTTATGTCTTAGACTTTGTAAGAACAAAATGTCAGGGGTTTTGTTGCTGCATCACTCTGCAACACCTTATTTCAACTCTGTGCTGAGCTGGCAAAAGCACTAAATCAAACCAGCACTGCTGACCCTTCAGATGTTCTAGTAGCAGGACAACTTTGCAACATTCACTGGCAATGTGACACGCAAGTAACAGACTGTCTAATCATCACACCCTTTGAATGTCTCCCTGGTCTTTCTCTGTCCTTGTCCCTCCCAGCTGCATTTTCCTTACTAAATGTTTCTTGTGGTATTTTCAAGCGAAGGACATAAAGACCTAACGCCATCTTGAGCCCACAGAAACGTGTATAATCTCTGTGCTATAAGTAGATCCTGGGGGAAAGACCCAACTGTCAGATGTACTTGAGCTTCCTATAGCCTACTCTGCTTAGGTGTTAAGAGTGAGAAGAGACTATGGTTTTCATCCCCTTTATAAGAACACGGTTGGTTTAAGAATGACTTAGAGGGAAAGAATGACGAACTTGCTTGGAGAAAGCAGGGATATATGACATCTGATAGACACAGTGGAATGGACCTACTCATGCGCAGGCTGTCAGCCTTGCCACTAATCAGAGGACAGAAAGCACCTTTAGGAAAAGAAAATGGAACAAATTGAGTGGAAAAGAAATGGCACAAAAGTACAATGTCTAGCAAGTACCTTTTCTTGGTGGTTGAAGGTGTTCCTTTCCTAACCGAGATGCCCTGTAACAGGAAGGAATCAGTCCTACACAGGGGTGCATACCTATACTTTACAGGGTGTTTGTTTGTGTGACAGCTATACTGTCATAATTTTAGATGGTTAAACTTCTGCTTCAGGGTTTATAAAAGATCAGAGCACTTGTCACTCTTGGTGCAGGCAGAGTGAGACAGAGTGCTTGAGCAGTTCATTTTTCTTTATAATTACACTCCATTAACCTTCCACATGAGAGCTCCCCTGTGCTTTCATACCAGCAGTACCAACTGGCTGCATTTGATAAGGCTCTACAGAGTCTGCAAGACCAGCACATGTAACAAAAGGAACACTTTAATACTGCAGACTTAAGCAGAAGCTGAATGCAGCTCCAGCTCCATTACTTATCGGCACACATATTCAGCTCAATTATACATGTGTGGATAAAAACAAACCAAAAACACGAAGCTGAAAACCAGCAAACAAATGATGGGAGCTTATTTAAACCAAAAGCGATTTGAAAATCTACTGATAATGTTCACAATATTAAATCTCAAATTTACTATTTTTATTTTTTTAACCTTTGATAGTATGGCATCCTATAATAAATGTACTCAATGTATTAAAGCTTACTGGGTGACACAGTTACAGGGTGATCTATATTATAATGTGATCACACTGGTGTCTATAAGCTGCATGTTGTGAAGATAACTTACTTACTGGAGGATTTCTCTTTACATATTTCTCAGTAACTCACTTATAAAAAAATAAATTGGTTAAGAACCAGCACTAAGTCAGTCTATAGCCTTCTTGACAGTGGGCACATAAATGATTTCCCTTTTTGAGAAAGAGAGAGAAAGAGAGAGCGAGAGAGAGACCTATTCCATTAATAATGCATTCTCCCGGAGTTTTTAATGCAGTGCCAAGAATGCTATTTTCCAAATGCACAAAGGTAGATTAGTGCTTTTTCTACCTTGAGCAAAGGCTATGTGTACATGCTTCAACAGATAAAACGAAAGCCAATTTGGGAAGTAGGTGCCAGCACAATGAATCATGAATAGGATCCCAATTATTTGGGAAACAAAAGGTACTATATTTATATCTCTGCCTTAACCAATGGCATTCATAGCCCTTATAGCATCTCAGAATAAAGTTTCCACATGGTAGTGCTGTGTTTCTGGGTATATCCATAACCAAAGTGCCCTAAGAAAGGTCAACAGGTATCCTGACAATGCTGCTGAATACTAACTTGCTTTCCTGGAGCACAACTGCATGCACTGAGGATGCTGGTCCGTAACATATTGTCAACTGACAGAACATTAAGATATAGGAATTCAAGTGGTATGCCATTTTGTCCATTGTATGCATATTTAAAACACTTAAACCAGTTTAACAGTACCTCTAGAGATACAAAACTCCAGCAAAATCTTGTTTTTGCATATTAACAAGATGCTTAATACTTCCGAAAGTGTTTGACAGAGAAATGTTTGTTTACATTTACATTTTGAGGATCTGGGAATCCCACTAACTCTTCCTTTTTTCTTATGCTTTCTGTATGAAACTGAAGAATTTTTCCATGAATATTTTACCTTTGTTTCATACTACTACAAACTTACATTACTGTATGTTTTATGACACACACCAACATAATATCCTTTTTAAAAATGTTTTTCTTAGGTCAAATCATCTGATTTGTGCTTGCAACTCAAGAGTCCATAATTCTTAAAAACTGAATACTGAAGACAAAATTTTAATATTTTCTTGTGCCTGCTGCATGCTGAAGCATTCAACCTAGTGATGGTGAATGACATTATGGCATCAGACAAAGCCAGCCCATGCCTATAGGAAGCAGTTCCTGAAGATGGTTTCTCAGTGTCCAGAGCCAGTGACAGCCAGATTTCTCTTCTGCCTAATTATGTGTGATTTTTATTTCCCAATGAATTAAAATAGAATTTCTTCCACTAAACGCTTATTTTTCAGCCTTAAGAGAGGAAGACAAATTAAAATTCCCCTCTCTATAAGTATGTTACGAATCAGGCAAAAGCCCATCTACCTGGTCAGGGTCTGTCTCTTTGACTCACTGTTGGGCCATCTGTTTATGTGTGCTGCTTGTCTCGTGATGCAAATCAACCTGGTGCTGGGCAGGCCTGTTTCATGCTGCAAACTCATTCTGCAATTTCAACCTCCCTCATCAGCAATAGGTCCTCTTGTAGAATCTAAAATACCACTTCAAACAACTAGAGTCAGATCTTATATTACTGCTCTTGTGCAAAAGAAATGATACACCACAAGCACATGTTCAAACAGATCATCTTTAAATGCTGGGCTCATGAGGAAGGAAGCAGCAGTTTTGCTCCTACCAAAACATTCAGTACCATCAACAGCTACCCAGGAATATATATGTACTACTGTGGAGGAAGGTTAAAAAGATTACTGAATCCCAGAGGACAAGAGCATAAACTGCAAATATAAATCATTCTGGTCTTTGTTTTAAAGATTGGCAACATTCATAATTGGGTTTCCTTCTGTGTAATTAGCACACAAACTTAAAGCAGTATTAGAAAGGTTCTCAGAACATCCTTTGAATCAACCACAACTATCAATTTCCTTGCTGTTTTGTAAGCACTTTACTAATCGCTCTGTCATCTTAGATTTGAAAGGATGTTGGGGCCATGAATAGGGTGGTGTGCCAGAGAAGGTTTGAAGATAATATTTACTGAATATATCTGCTGAGTATATAGTATTATATTAGATGTTGTAGTAAAATATTAAAGAAAACTAAATTCTTTAAGAAATTTATAAAGCTGTTTCAGGGGACAGATGCTGTAGCAAAAGAACCATAATATTATAGACGATCAACAAGCAAAATTATTGGATAACAAAAAATACATACATAAACAGAGAAGTTGGGCCATTCATAGAAGTTAAGATCAAACCTGGGGGACTATACATTTTAAGCAATGCTATGCTCAAGGAAATTTTTTTGAGACAAAAAAATTAAACATGTCCTATCAAGAATAATTAAAAAATTATTACTTTGAGAAACAGAGTAAGGCAAGTTTAGATGCTAGTGGTTGATTATAGGTCCCTAAACAGATAAACTAATCTGCATCCAATAAAAAGATGGGTATATACTTCCATTGGGCTCTATTCTTTGCATTTAAGAAGACTATTGTTTGACAATAGAATGTAGAATTCATCTGCTTTGTTCCTAAGAAGTACACCTCAAACTGCATACTTACTTTAAGATGGAAAAAATTTTAAAGTATCTATAGAGGATTGAAAATTTAGAAGCAGCTGAATAGTTACTGGATTGTGATTAGAGGAGGAAGAATTATATTGGTAATATGCAGAAATACATGTAAAAACAGAATTGAGAGGAACAAATATTATGTTGTTTATAAGCAACAAATAATGGATGGTGACAAAGCACAGGGATGATACCTACATGAGAATTTCTGTATCTCAATAGGTGAGAAATTCACCATGTTTAATTTTGTTCAAGCCCCTATTGTCTCCAGTGTAAACAAACATCTTAACTTTTTTCCTGAGGAGGAGTCACAGCAGTGGTGAATAGAAATGCTTGTCTGAACATTCCATTTTTTTTTTTTTTTTTTTTAGCGCTGAAGCCCTAAAACGTGGTAATAGGTTTTATTTATTTATTTTTACATTTTATTTTGAAATAAATTCAAAGTTATAGGAACAGTTGCAAAAACAATACTAACCCCATACACAGAACTCCAGCATTCCCTGACCCCCCCCCAATACCCCGACCCACTAACTTTAACATGATGTCAGACCGCTATTTCTTTCCCTCCCTCCCTCCCTATCATCCATCGTCTATTGCTCTGTCTTCTGAACATATGAGAGCTAGCTGCACACATCCTTGAACATACACTGTAATTCACATATACAATTCCCATGAACAAGAACATTCTTTTATGCAATCCCATTAAGCGCAGCTAAGAAGCACAAGAGATTCAACAATGATACAAAGCTTACATTCTATATTTCCTTTTCCTTATGTCTCAACTGTGTCCCTTTGAGCCTCCTGTCCTCCATCCTCAGATCCCATCCAGAATCATCCTTGGCATTCAATTGTCATCTATTTAGACTGTCTTTTTTTTTTTTTCCCCCCCGATTGTGGAAACATATACACAGCCTAAATCTTTCCATTCCACCCCCTCCCTAGCATTCCATTAGTGGGATTCATCACATTTAGAATGTTGTAATTCTATCGCCTTCCCACCATCCATTACTAGAAATTTCCCTTCACCTCAAACAGCAACCCTATACTCATTTCTTAAGTCCCCATTGCCCCTTCCCCCATTTCTCTTAACCCATACTCTACTTTTCATCTCTATGGTCATATTCTCTGATAACTTCTTTGTGTTTATTGTGGGGCTTAAAATTAAACCCTTAAATCCATAACAATCTTGTTTTTCTTTGATACCAACTTAATTTCAATAGGACACATAAACTATCTACCTATACTCCTCCAGTCCCCCACCTTTATATAGTTCTTGTCAAAAATTACATATTTCACATTCAGTTCAACACCACTGATTTGTCATTAGTTTGTGTATTTTATGTCATGTAGGAAGTAAATAGTGGAGTTGCAATTCAAAAATTATTGACTTCTATTTGTATTCCATTGTGGTCAGAGATTGTGCTTTGAATATGTTCAATTTTTTTTTTTTTAATTTATTGAGGCTTGTTTTATGTCTCAGCATGTGGTCCATTCTGGAGAAAGATCCGTGATCACTAGAGAAAAATTTGTGTCCTGGTGATTTGGGATGTAAGGTTCTATATATGTCTGTTAAAATTCTCTATATCTCTTTCTCCTTTCTTTGTTTCTCTTGTCAGTAGGGCTCCCTTTAGTATCTGAAGTAGGGCAGGTCTTTTATTGGCAAACTCTCCCAGCATTTGTTTGTCTGTGAAAAATTTAAGCTCTCCCTCAAATTTGAAGGAGAGCTTTGCTGGATAAAGTATTCTTGGTTAGAAATTTTTCTCTCTCAGAGTTTTAAATATGTCATGCCACTGCCTTCTTGCCTCCATGGTGGCCACTGAGTGGTCACAACTTAGTCTTATGTTGTTTCCTTTGTATGTGGTGAATTGCTTTTCTCTTGCTGCTTTCAGAACTTGCTCCTTCTCTTCAGTATTTGAGAGTCTGATCAGAATATGTCTCAGAGTGGGTTTATTTGGATTTATTCTATTTGGAGTTCGCTGGGCATTTATACTTTGTGTATTTATATTGTGTAGAAGGTTTGGGAGGTTTTCCCCAACAATTTCTTTGAATATGCTTTCTAGACCTTTACCCTTCTCTTCCCCTTCTGGGACACCAATGAGTCTTAAATTTGGACATTTTATTTTATCTATCATATCCCTGAGATCCTTTTCAATTTTTTCAATTTTTTTCTCCATTCTTTCTTTTGTTCTTTCATTTTCTGTTCTGTGGACTTCTAGGACACTGAGTCATTGTTCAGCTTCCTCTAATCTTGTATTATGAGTATCCAGAGTCTTTTTAATTTGGCCAACAATTTCTTTAATTTCCATAAGATCTTCTATTTTTTTATTTACTCTTGCAATTTCTTCTTTATGCTCTTCTAGGGTCTTCTTTATGTCCCTTTTATCGTGTTCCATGGCCTTCTTCATGTCTGTTATATCCTGTGCCATGTTTTCATTCCTCGATTGTAATTGTTTGATTAATTGTGCCAAGTACTGTGTCTCTTCTGATATTTTGATTTGGGTGTTTGGGATCGGGTTCTCCGTATCATCTGGTTTTATCATATGCATTAAGATTTTCTGTTGTTTTTGGCCTCTTGGCATTTGCTTTGCTTGATAGGGTTCTTTCAAGTTGTAAAAACAAAACAAACAAACAAAAAAAAACACCAATCCAATTTTTCAGAAATACAAGTTGGTGGCATACACTTTCTCCAACTAACCAGCAGATGGCGTCTGCGAGTCACCTATACCCCTCAAGTCAGTTTTTCCCAACTCCGTCTCTGTGGTGTGTGGGGAAATGATTTTTATGGGGTTCAGTTGGTGAACTCAGTTTGGGTTTGTTGTTGGAGCTGTCCGCCCTGAACATGGTGCGTGTGTCTGGGTGGTCAGGGAGGCAGAGCAGCTTTAATATTCAAACCTCCCAGGCGTTCCCGGAGACTCAAGGCCTCTGCAAGAGTCTAAGCCTTCACTTAAGTTCTGCCCCAGACCCTCTCTGTCGCTGACCCACAAACCACCAGCACTGATGTAGTGTCCCTGGGTTTTCCAAGCGGGCCCCTTCTCAGCTATGATCTTCCAGGACCTCTGCTGAGGGAAGGCTGTGCTACATCACTAGTGCACGTCATCCCTCAAGGGAAGCCCCGGGCCACCAGGCCGTGCAGGGGCGCTCCCAGCCTGATGCAAAGATTAGCCTATAATTCTTGACTGGTGTAAGTTCTGAAAGAAAGGCAGATAGTAGAGCTGGGCCCCACCCCTTTCCTCTTCGAGAAGATATAGGCCTTAGGAGAAGGTCATTAGCATTTCAATGGTCTCTCTCTGCCTGTGCCACACCCCTGTCTAGGTCACAGAACTGGGAACTGAAAATGGCCGAGGCTTTCCCCACTGTGTCAAAAAAGGAACACAGCTAGTCGGAGGTGACCTTCCAGCTCTCCAAGGTCAGTCGTCACCCACAGCCTCTGTCTACTTGTTGGGGATTCGTACCTCATAGTAAGCAGTTCACACTCGCTAATTAAAACCCCAGTTGGAGCTCAGCCGAGCTATATTCGCTTGCTGGGAGAAAGCTTTTCTCTGGCACCATGAGGCTTTGTAGCTCGGGCTGTGGGGGAGGGGTCTCCCGATTTGGATCCACAGTTCTTACTTACAGATTTTATGCTGTGATCTCGGGCACTCCTCCCAATTCAGGTTAGTGTATGATGAGTGGACGGTCACGTTTGTCCCCCTGCTGTTATTCCAGATTATTTACCAGTTGTTTCTGGGTTTTTTTAGTTGTTCCAGGGGGACTACTTAGCTTCCACTTCTCTCTATGCCGCCATCTTAGACCCAGGATAATAGGTTTTAAATTCTCAGAATAAACCATCTGGAAGCCCCTAGACCTGATGTGGAGGAACAAAAATGCTGGAGAAGTCGGAACGGCCGGGTCACACCCCCGAGGTCCCTGGGTGGGAGCCTCGACCTCTTGGCCTCGGACCACACAGCCCGAAGATGTCGCGGTGACCGAAGCGCCCCCTTCGCAACATTGTAGGCCCGGCAGGCCGTGTGCATGTGAGCTGGGGCAGCAGTTTGTGTCTGAATATTCCTTTGTGGTAAGCGAAAGTCACAATCTTCTACAAGGCTGGCAGCAATATGACATTTACTAAACACTAGCAACATTCCTACTCTTTTTTTTTTTTTAACAAGCACTGACAAATGGAAATAATGATCTAGGGGATATTCTAATTTTTTAACTGACTGACTGGCCCTTGTTAACCTTCTCAAGTGTTTGATGCTTAGAAAAATAGTAACAGTATCAGCCAAATTATAAGTGTACACAGCAAACTTTAAAGAAGAAAATAACATGCTTAGCATGAAGAAACAGCTACATAATTTTTCCCACACCATGTTATGTTAACAAATTATTCACACTTTAACATTATATGCCAATATATAGT
Organism: Choloepus didactylus; assembly: GCF_015220235.1. Lineage (NCBI taxonomy): Eukaryota > Metazoa > Chordata > Mammalia > Pilosa > Megalonychidae > Choloepus > Choloepus didactylus. The sequence continues at coordinate 33,587,888 of NC_051312.1, read as the reverse complement.
CTTATTTGGAAAATATATTCTCTTACTTTTATATACATAGACAACTAAAACCCTATCTCTTACTCATACTCAACTAGGAGTTGCAGGGTCTCTTTCATCATGATGTGATAATACTTACAACACCTGTGAACTGACTGCTGAATGGGACTCTCAGTCCAGATGTGGCAGTAGAGAAAGTTCCCAATTACCAGAAACTAGATATTGGTCAAACTGTAGGTGTTATTTAAAGACAAATGTTTTCTTTTTGAAAAATAGCAAAGACACTAAAAATTGACCAAAATCCCACTAATGATGATGATTTCAATCCAACCCCTCTGAAACATTCCTATTAGGATAAACCTTATATGTCGATTTTTCATTGTTTCACATTCAGAGGTCGTTATTTGTATTATTTTCTATATTCAAAATCTACGTTAAAATAAGTTAACACTCTAAATTTTTAGTAATGTCACATCAATAGCTCAACAAATCTTAACTATCAAACCAGACATCCTGGTAACACAACTAAACAACACACTAGAACTTATTATACAGCCATTTCAGAAGAAGAAACATCACAGAAGTCTAAAGAGAAAAAATAAAAGTCATGTATGTTTCTAATAGAGAAGGTGAAGAGAATGTGGAAATTGAAAAGCCATCAAGGTAAAATCAAGGATTCTGTGACTATTGGAGTGGTAGAAATGGGGCTATAAGATGTTGTGTCTTCAGGTCCAGTGGCAGGCCATGTAGATTTTGCAGTATCAACAACTTCTATTCCAATAATAAATTATTGTCATGTACTTAACCAATGGGCCTGCAAGTTCTAATGAGATAAAGCCACATTCATCTAACCTAGGAAATAAATAATGAGACTAACAAAGAAAATCAAAATTGTGGCGACTGATTGGTGCTTCCGCCACGTGTACCACAGCTTCAACAGACCAACTAATAACAAAGGGAGAAAAACAAAAACATTGCTAGCTAATGCTGCATTTTTGTATAAGCGAAGAACAGGAAGAGGATTAACTGCATTCTTTTTTTTACCCCGGATGCTTATATTTTAAAAGTTCCATAAGTATCTTGCCAGATTTTCAAGAGAAAAGCTGTACACATCAGAGTTAACCGATACTATGGGACCATGGGAGATTAAAACCAATAAGAAACCTTTCTGTTTTGCACTTCACAGGGCTGTCACTCGTTCTAGGAAAACGTCACTTTGAAGCCCTGTTTGCATTCCATTTTTAACTAGAGGGAAGAGGATGGAGGTCTTTGGTTTCTATGACAACCCAGATGGGCCATAATACAAGATACTTACAAATGTTCAATTGCAGGGATGCCAAATCAAATTAAGGCAGAGTTAGCACTACTTCATGAAAACTAGATGGGGGTGGGGGGGCAGCTAAATACTTATGTCAAAATTATGACATTTTAAAAAACGGATCTGAAGGATTGCATGAGGAAATATAAGGAAAAGAGTGACTATTTTTAGTAAAAACAAATAAAACAGTAAAACATACATAAAAATAAAGCTCCAATTAGCATGAGTAAATGTTTTCATTAAAATTTGACTACTGGAAAATTACCACCTCACAATGTTAAAAAAAAATCCCTCTCAAATAACATGAATTTCATTAAGTGATTTAAATCATTACAATCTGCCACATTTCTCATGGGCTGGGTTTTAACGGGGAGCTGAGCTCCTTCGAGTGACTTTTTCCTTTGCTCAATCCTCATGATTTGTTTCTATTTTTGGCCTTCATTATTTAAAGTACTTAGTTCTCACAATAATTGTGAAATGGCTAATGTTTCAGGAAAGAACTAATTTGTAAATGTACTTACTACAACTTGTGAAGTTTATCAACTTTCCAACAGAATGAAAGCATAATCTATGATATCTTTTTCATTTATAAGTTACGATTTATTTGAGAATAGCCCCAGCAAAACTTCTAACTAAAAGCCCTATTTTGAAAAAAGGTATTCACACGTGACTCTCTTCACTTGAGAGGAAAATTAAAACACTTTATATTTAAACTTAATAAGGGAACTGATTTAGATCATGGATCTTACCATTGGAAACAGGGGGTGTCACAGACCCATTTAAGGATCATAATAAAAAACTATGAACCCTGTCTCCAGAAAAATGCCATGTGTGCACAAACATAAATATATGCACAAATTCTGCACACATTTCATCGAGTCCAGAGACACCCTTCCCCATCTCGGCGTCCCTCCACAGAAGCCTCAGTGGTGTTTCCAGAGAGCTCCTAGGTTATATCATTATTCAGGTCCCTTCTTCCCAAAAGCCAAAATCCCATACTTGTCATAATAATGGAAAACGTAGTTCCCAAAACAAAAAATAAAGTTTTCAATATTAAGTAAACTGAAGTTTTTTGTTTTTTTTAACTGAAAACACAACTCAAATTCAATGAATTAATTAAATAAATATGTATCCACTACAAACATTTTACACTAAAATTTGAATATATGATTCCAAACTCTTTTGGATGTGCAAAAGCAGGTAAGTTTGTTTCTGCAACTTTTTCTTCTCCCTCAAATGACATATGCCCAATTAAAATTATTTTGAGACATTCTGATAGAGGAGGAAGCTGTAAAAACGGGACTACAATAATTTCCTTGAGAGAATCTTCTTTAAACTGAGATATTTCTTGCTGTATTAAAAAAAAAAAAAAAATCTGCATATGAAGAGTTCCATTTAAACAAAAATAGCCCTGAAAACTCTGTATCTACACTGTTCAGAGGAAAGAGCTTGGGTTAAAGGTTATAAAATTTTAAAACCCCCAGGATACTAGCTTTGCTGTCACACCATCTATTTTATGATACTAGTTATCACACAGCCTGTCTTTAGTATTAGTTTCAACTTTTACAGAATGACAATACCTATATCCTGCTAAAAGAAAATACAGAAACCTTTTATAAAATTAAGTTATAATTATGAAATTTTAAGTTTAAAAATTCAGTATTCATAGTACTAATAATGACACTAAGTAATAAACCTATAGTTTAAAAATGCTGATAACCTTGATTTTTAAAACACCATAAAGCCACCCTACTGGCAATTATTATGATGGCATTTTCACAAAGGGCAGAAGGAGAAAAGGCTGCAATTCTCACTAGGATGATGACTAGTACTTACAGAAGATTAAAAATAAGAATGATATATTACGTAGAACAGAAGCAAAGAAGGAAGAACGAGCACGGCTCAGTACACTATGGAGCATATGACATTTAATTTGAGAGGTACCAGCGTGGCCTTACATGTGGGCCCACACTCATGCCTTTAAAAGCTTCATTAGACTCTGCAGTCACTGCCCTTCATCATTTGCTTCCTATGCCAGGATTTCCTTTTTGAGTGTTCCACCTAATATTCTTCACCCAGGCAACTACAAGCCTGTTTTGGAAAGGTTCCCTATTTCAGAAGCCTCACTGCTGTTTCCATTTGGAAATACATCTTCATAAAAATACGTAACATCCCCAAACTTAAAATACCTCAATATATTAAGTTTCAGCTCTAAGTTAGAATTTTAGAAAAGCAATAATTTCAGAATTTATGCTTCAAAACAGCAAAGTTTTTCTTAAGAGTCACAAAGTAGAAAATTAATGATATACATCCCCCTTTATCCCATTTAACTTAAAAATTTTAAACAATCAAACCACACATACCAGTAGTAAGAAATTTCATCAGATATTCATCTTCATAAAACCAAATAACTCAATGCAAAAGAGTTCTAAACAGCCAATATTCTAAGAAATGGTCTGACATCATGGATGGTGCTGCAGTACAACAAACTGAATCAATCTGAGTGCCTTGGACTTGCATTTATTCTTCTGACCAAAGGAAAAAGAAAGCATTTTTAAAAGATAAGGACTTTGGGGATGGGGTGACTAGAAGCAGGAAATAAAGTCCTTGTTTTAAGATGATATTAAAAGCTACTTAAAACATGTAATTGTTGATATTTCATGAACTAAAATATTTGATCAGAGGCTCTAATAGAATCCTCTTCTTCAACATCAGAGTTTTAAAGACTATACTTTTTTGACCTCTTATCCAACAGAAATTCACTTTCCTTCATACTGGTTTGCATAGCGTAGAAATATTTATTTTGTTACAGTACTTAAGTTTTACTGTGGATGAGTGCTACATCCTGCCAAGACTGAAAAGCTTTCCATTAAACTGTCTTCTCAAAACTTAGGGACTTATCATCCAAAGATCTGTTTGTAAAATAGAGTTAATGCTTCCTGAAAATATGATCTCCCTCCCTCTCTCATTCACTACACACAGTTACACATGTACATTCAAAATGTATCCCGTCTCTTATTTCTATCCCCAAGAAGACCAGCCAAGCAGATAAACTCAAGTCCTATGCAACAATGTTTACTTCTTCCCTCTATAGTAGTACTTACTTCTCCCTCATCACAAATTTTTCTGAATATGGAAAATTAGATTAAACAGTTAAATTGTAATAAATGCCTGCACGACACACATAAGTACAAATATGTGCAAAAGGTCTGATTAGAAAGAAATGAATTCATTTTCTTAAGTCACAAAAAAATTAGTCACAATACAGTTATGCCTTGTATATACTAAATAACCTTGGGCAGTTGCTTTTTTTCAGTTAGAGCTTTCTAAGATTACCATAAAAAGCAAAATCTAATTTGAGATATTAATTTGATTAATGGACACCAAATATTCAGGCCTTCCTGTTCTAACTTATAAACTGGGATATTTTGACTCCACAGGCAAAAGCCTCTGATTATTCTCATCTTTTTATTAGACACCAGTGAATGGAAACTATCAGCAATCTTTTTACTACCCTACATTGGAATAGTTAAATAAACATTAAGGGAATCATCAGTACCAACTACTTACTCCCCATGAGCAATGAATAAAAGAATAATATTTGTAGCACTATTAAGCTTCTAGGGCTCAAGATGGATCATCTCATCAATTCTGAAACAATTTTACTTTGTATTTTGGATCTGATCATAAAGAAAAAAATCACTTCCAATGAAACGTGGAAACACTTCTTGTATGTGAAATGTACTCATCATTTCTTTAAAAAATTTCAACCTCAGAACTCTTAAGAACAGCAAGGAAAAAGAAACACACATGCAAGTAAAACAGTTTATTTAGAGCCTAGAAAGAACTGTGGGAAAGCACAATTTTAAACTTTGGAAATGGATTAATCTGTAATATAAAACTGTCTTAGAAGATAATAAATAATTTCAATCTAGACAAGAGAGAATTAATGAATTGGGATGTTCACTTTGATTTTACATTTATGACTAAAGAACCACAATAACCTACAAGTGGGTCATTATTAATCTAGTTCCTATAAATAAGAACCAAATTATTTTAAAATGAAATCTGTTATAAGCTACATGTTTTAAGATGTGTTTGCTTTCCATTTTCAACAGTTTTCCGATGTTTCCAGAAGCCCAACAAGAATTATGGTAACAGGACAATAAACTATGAGAAAACATTAAGTTCATAGTTTTCTATGGATGTACAATTAGGGCAAAGTCAAAGCTAGAATTAACAAGCACCTAACAAAATATTGTAGCTTATTATAGTTTTTTAGTATGAATAAATAAGCCCTCAGTCATTTCATCTTCCTAATCTTTCTGAATAACTTCAACAAATCACTCTATATAAACAGCATGGAGCCTAAGCGTATACTGTGGTACCCATCCTCTAAAGATATTCAAAATCATTTCAACCACATAGAAGTCTGTCTGCCTAAGCTAGAGAAGTTATCACTTAATGAATTAACGCCATCTAGTGGGATCAGTGAGATTTCAGCTGAATCTAGTTTACAACAGGTTACTACAATCTATTCGGTTGGTCAAATATTTTAATTTAAAATATGCGTTTGTATTAATAAGTGAACTATCTTGAAAGCCTATCAGAAGAACATGGTAAACTTGCCTACAATGAAAACAGCACAAAAATATTTTAGGACCAGAAATCCTCATTTAGAAGGAAATACTATTTCTATTCTTTCCTTCAAAGACACAAAATATACATAAATAGGTATTTTCAAAGATCTCAGAAAAATGCAAAGTCAAAGTCAAAACAACATTCAATCAAAAAAATTTTAAAACAATGACAAATGATAGCTATTATTTATTTATTAAATGGCTTATGCCAGGCCCTTCACAAAGCTTTAATCTTTAAAGCTACCCTTCAAGGTAGTCTTGGTTATTTTTACAGGTGATTTCCAGTTCTGAAAACACTTACATCAGAGTGACTAATCAGCAAAGTGATCTTTCTTCCGTCCTATCCCATCTATCAACACTCGCTCACTGCATATCTACTCTGTGCCCAGAAACATGCAAGGTAATAATGAAGTTGTAAGAGATGAAGAAGGGCTCTGACATTTCAAGAAGCCAGGCACAGCATGGGAGCCAGGAATCTGTGGCTCTTTACAGAAGATACAACTATCTTTCTCTATAGTTTTAATGTTAATTTTTCATATTAAAAATAAACACTAAAAATGAATAATAAATCCATCATGATTTCAATTTAGTAATATAATTCTAACCTAAATTTGATGAGATAACATGAGATGTGTATCCTTCATGTAATCTAACAATGAAAATACTCCTTTAATTTCTGTGTCTATGATTCCTTTGTATCACTTGCAAGTCTTAGGATAATGGGCTTCTCTACCTTACTCTTCAAAGGAATGTCAGACTCTCCAATAAAGGTACAGGGTCTACCACAATAATCAGTGTTATTATGTTATTTACATTCCTAATAGCATATCTGCTCATACTTTTTCTCTTTGCACTTCTAGGGATTACCATGCTCCAGACACTTAAAGAAAGGAACTTCAAGTAAAATGTGTTCATTATTTATTTTCTACTCACTGACTGGTCGGTGGGAATTCACATACTGAAGTTCAGAAAAGTAACATGCAAACTATCCCATTTTCTATCTGAGAATGTAATCTCAATATTTCAGCATCTTCCCCTACAACGTGTATTTGTTCACATACATACTCACACCCATATACTCCACCATTAACATAAAATGTTCAGATGACAATTCAATTACATTTTGCAACATCTGTGAGATCTTGAACGGTACTGAGATTTTCCTGTGTGTGTGTGTGTGTGTGGCGCATGTGTGAGTGTGTGTCTGACCTTATAAAAGAAAGGACAGAGCAGAGTTCCATATTGTGAAACATATCCAGGCCACTATGGGTCTTAAATGGCCTGGGTTCTAAGATTAGCTAAATTTAATCAAAGCTCTTCTCTTGCTTCCTGAAGGAAATGGACGGCATACATCTCATCTTGAATCAGATTTGCTTTATGAGAGAAGTGCCAAAGGCCTGAAAGCTATTCCATAGATCAAGGGTAGAAGACAGGGGGAAAAAAGACTAGGCCGGGTTGACTGCCAAATCTACCTGTATTTCTAGCAAAGGAAGAGAAACAGAAAGATATGGTAGAAATGGGGCCAGGTTTGGAGTATGAAGACCTGGAGCTGCTAGACAAATCATATCTCTCTAAGCTCCAGCGTATTTACTTTTAAAATGAAAATAACAATAACAACATGCATGTTTATATATCTCACATGAATGTATCTGAATACTAGAGTTTTTGTCAGGATCAAGTGAATAAATGTGAATGTAAATTGCAAAATGCTATTTTCACATAATAATCTTGTCTACCCTGCCTACTCTTATCCTACCACTGATCTGACCAATATTCATTCTGCATCTTAATCAAACTGATCCATCAGATGAGTCTCTTCCTTGCTCTGTTAACTCAACAAATTGGTTCTCATTTTGATGCTTCTGTTGATGACACTCCCTGGACCAGGAGTACCTTTCTTTCTCTCCTCTACCTCTGCTTGTCCATCCATCCTTGAGGGTTCTGAAAGTGTCACCTCTATAAAAGTTTCCTTGACTCTCCCTGCCTAGAAGGATCTGTGAAACCCTATTTCACCAAGTGACTGAATCATATATATTTTAATGCAATTTTATTGAGATATATTCACACATATATAATCCATCCAAAGTTCTCAATCAATGGCTCACAGTGTCATCATATATTTGTGTATTCATCACCACAATCAATTTGAGAATATTTTCATTACATCCCAAAACATGATAAAATAAATAAAAAAGAACACCCAAAACATTCCATACCCCATACCCCCGCCTCCCTACTATTTATATATATTTTTGTCTTTATTTTATTACTCATCTGCCCATACAATGGATCCAGTGAGTATCAGTCAGAAGGTTTTCACAATCACACATGAAACATATTTTAGCAACTAAATATATAACAATAATAGCAGCTGCAAACACTTACATAGTATTTACCATGGAAGGCATGGTTCTAAGCACATTAACTATGTATTATGCAATTCAACCTTCAAAGCAATCCTATGAGATAGGTTCTATTAGTATCCCACTTCACAGATGAAGAAAGTGTAGCACAGAAAAGTTAAGTAATATTTCCAAGGTTCCAAAGGTAGTAAGTGGCAGAGACAGAGTAGGATTCTAACTCAGGCAGTCTGGCTCAGGGCCCATGCTCTAACTCACAATGCTATACTATGATTCTGCTTGCTAAATGTTTATATGTACTGTTTTGCCTTTTGATCCAGAACATACGATCTTGAGGATACAGGCCATTTTATCTAGTGTAACTCTGCCATTACCTCGCATTTTTCTGGGCTATGCAGTGAGGTGCCAGTGTTTCCTTGAAAGTAGAGGGATGGGCAATCAGTCACTTTATAGCCTGTGGGAAGAAGTTCAACTTCATAATGAGTCATTCCAGACTTCAGTATTTTCATTAAATAAAAATCTTAATTTGCTCAGCTCCTAACAAAAGATTATTCTTGCTTTTAGTTCAGAATTTTAAAATGGGGGGAAGTCTGAGGAACATTCATTTAGCCATTTAATAAGAGCACACTAAAACATGGAAAAAAAATTGTGCCTGGTTTTAGAGTCGGTTGCAGAAATAATAATCTTATAAAGATAAAAACTAAAGCTGTCTCCTAATTCATATCCATGAAGCAAAGTCTCTTGAGCATTTCTATGAAAAATTAATAATGGAGATTTAATAATTTAATGATTAAGTTACCTAGGACCAGGTATAATACTATTCCATGATATGTAGCTACTGTTAAAATGTCAGCATTCTGAAAATACAACTAATATTATAGTTTATAAAGCCTTTTCTTTTAAATACATTATATCCTTTGTACTTCACAGCAATCCTGTGAAGATACTTATTTTACAGAAGACTAAAGTGAAGCTTAAGGAGGTTTAGTAGTTTGTCCAAAGTTACACAGTTAAGTGGCAGAACCAGAACTCAAATCTTTGTTTCCTGATTCTACTACCCACTTTCCCTCCCACTTTACAACACTGTTGGGAATAGTGGTGCAGATAACTCAAAATTAAATTATATTTGGCCTGGAGTGTAGTTTTGGGGTCTCATCTTTTGCTAATTCCTAATACTGCAAGCAAAAAACTACTACAAAACAAAAAGCATTCTTAGCTCTGGAAGAAATAGCAAGTTTCCTAAATCTGTGTGCAAAGCCTTGGCCCACAGAAGTTAGAGAAGAACAAAAAGTCAAAGTAAATGTAGGTCTGTGACTTTCTTTCCCCTTCATTTTGGAACTTTACTGCCCTCTTCCCCCCAACCACTCCCCTCTAGCCAACCCAGCAGACTGGGATTAATAATGATGAGTTGAATTGTAAGGCTGAGTTGCTGGGTGCATTGGAGCAATAAAAATAACCAGTCAGTGAGCAATCTCTCTCTCTTCACTGGCTCCTTCCCTTCCGACTATAAACAAGGATGCTCAAGACTTGTCTATATAAAACTAACTCTTTATCTTTCATACAGACAATACACTATAACTGCTGTCCTTTTTCCTTCCCTTTCCTAAGAGGTCAAAAGGAAATAATGCATGTAAACCAAACAGCAGAGGGCCCAGAAAAAAACTGGCACCCACGAAATAATCATTTCCTCTTCCTTTTATCACTAACTAAACTTCTTAAGTGAGTTACTAGGCTCTTTGATCCTTCCACTAGACTGTGAGCTCCTTGAGGGCAAGAATTAACTGTTTTAATTTATAACTTCACTTTTTAGCCTGGCTAGTGGTAGGGTGTTTAATAAGAAGTGTTCAATGAATCAACTGGTGAAATAAAAAGACTGGCAATTTCAAAGATACCTTCTGGTTCTTGGAGTCTATGACATCTCCCACTTGGTACTATGCACTGCCTTTCATTTCTTAATTTGCAAAAGTGTTTTGGCTGAGATTCTTTTTCTTTTCTGACTCCTGCAGAACAGAGATGTTATTTCAAGCAGTATATTTAGCTAACAAAATTTCCCTAATAGACAAAAATGTGGATGTCCACGAGTTTTGCAGAGGGGTGTTTTAGAGCAGTTTTTATTTACTGACTATAAAGATAAAGGAATATACTCTTAACTCTTGCCTTTTTATTTTAAAACTTTATATGCAACAAACTAAAACAAAAACAAAGGTTAAAAAAAAACTTCAATATACATTAATTTTAAAACTTTATGCACGAAAGTTAGAAGTAAACTGCAAGCTCTAAGTCCTTCCCTCTGTCTAGACTTGCAGACTATGAGGCAGTTGCCGCTTTGCTACTTCCTTTCCATCCTAGAATACATGTTCAACTACTTCCGCTATGCTCTCCCTCATGCTAGCTCCTTCTCTCTCTCTTTTTTTTAATTAAATTCAGTTTTATTGAAATATATTCACATACCATACAATCATCCATGGTGTACAATCAACTGTTCACAGTACCATCATACAGTTATGCATTCATCACCACCATCTATTTCTGAACATTTTCCTTACATCAGAAAGAATCAGAATAAGAATAAAAAATTAAAGTAAAAAAGAACACCAAAATCATCCCCCATCACACCTTATTTTTCATTTAGTTTTTGTCCCCATTTTTTTTTACTCATCCATCCATACACTAGATAAAGGGAGTGTGATCCACAAGGTTTTCACAATCACACTGTCACCCCTTGTAATCTATATTGTTATACAATCGTCTTCAGGAGTCAACTACTGGGCTGGAGTTTGATAGTTTCAGGTATTTACTTCTAGCTATTCCAATACATTAAAACCTAAGAGGTGTTATCTATATAGTGCATAAGAATGTCCACCAGAGTGACCTCTTGACTCCATTTGAAATCTTTCAGCCACTGAAACTTTATTTCATTTCATTTTGCATCCCCCTTTGGTCAAGAAGATATTCTCAATCCCATGATGCCGGGTCCAGATTTATCCCTGGGAGTCATATCCTGTGTTGCCAGGGAGATTTATACCCCTGGGAGCTGGGTCCCACATAGGGAGGAGGGCAGTGAGTTCACTGCCGAGGTGGCTCAGTTAGAGAGAGAGAGAGAGAGGGCCACATCTGAGCAACAAAGAGGCACTTGGGGAGACTCTTAGGCACAATTATACGCAAGTTTAGCCTCTCCTTTGCAGTAACGAGCCTCATAAGGGCAAGTCCCATGTTAGAGGGCTCAGTACATCAAACCACCAGTCCTAATGTTTGTGACAACATCAACACCAGTCCAGGTGAGGAAGTCCAACACTTCTGCACCTTCCCCCAGCTCCTCAGTGTAGGGGGGTGGGGGGCTGTAAATATATTTTTTATTCTCTGCCCAAATTACTTTGGGATGTGTCACTATTTCACTCTAACCTATACCAACCCACCGTATCTCACTTCCTATTCAAAGCTCCAAGCGATCGTGGTGTTTGAATAAACCGACTGTAGAGTTATACTGTTTAGAAAATACAGATCCTGCACCAAATAGACATCTCTTCCCTTGGTCTCACGTGGAAGTTGAAGTTTCAAAACACAGTCAATTTCGACCTTTACCTTTTGGTCTGGTTTGCCCTAGTCTTAACCTGATCTGCTTCATTCATATCACTAATTGAAGTCTGGGCTCTTTTTCAGCTTTTTTAATTTTTTTTTTTTAACAGTTGCTGTATGCGCTAATACTGACATTCATATCTGCTGTAGCTCCTTCTCTTTTGACTCTGACAATCTCTACTCCTGAGATCTCATTCCCACAGGAAAGAATCCTTTAACCGGGCCATGGGCTCTGCCTGAAATTCATGCCCTCTTCATCCTCATCTTCTATCCATTCTTATGTGATCAGCTATCAATTTCCCCCAGAAGCCATTCAAGTATTTGTCTTGCTTGACCTCTTTGTGCAACTGCACTGCTGACCATGCTCTTCTTGGGACCTTCTTACATTCAGATGCTCCTGATGTTTCTGTCCCAGGTTCTCTTTCTTTTCCTCTCTTTACTTACTGCCTGGATTGGACAGCATTTGATCTCAAGGATGCAATTATCTCCTTCATGGAACAGTGGGAAGATCACATATCTTCGATAGAACTCTAGCTCTCATGACTAGCTTTATGGCTTTGGGCAAGTTAACTGACTTCAATCTCAGTTTACTTACCTATTAAACGGAGATAATGGTATTTACCTTACAGGGCTGCTGTGAAGACTAAATGAGGTAACATGTATAAAGTACCTATTATATTGCCTGGAACATAGTAAGAGTCAATAAATCCACATTTCCAATCTGGGCCTTTCTTGGAATCCCCACAGCCACAGTTCTAATGTATGATGGGCGTTTCCATCTCAATGTTCCATCAGTAACACAAATCTGCCCTGCTCAAGACCAAAGTCATCATTGTCTTCACCTTCTCACAGTTTCCCACCTTAACGATGCCCTGATAGGCCAAGCTGGGAATCCCTCTTTACATCTAATTAGTCCTTGCACGGTCTCGTATTTCATCCCACTGCTGTAATTCAGGCCTCTTACTAGGACAATTTATAAAAGCTTCCAAACTGGTTTCTCTCCTTCTACAACAGATAGATCCCTTTACTGATACAATAATCTTTCTCAAAAAGGGACCCTACCATGTCACTTGTCAGCTTATAATTCCCCAGTGTCTCCTCCTTAGTAACTGTAGAATAAAGTCTTGAACTCCAGGGGAAGGCACTGAAGGCCCTCAACAATTGTACTTCACCTCCTACTAGATCTCTTCCTCAAACCACTCTGAATTATCTGACATTTCCAGAACTTGCAATGCTTTTTCCTGCACTTGTACCTTTGCTTAAATGATTCTCTCCCTACCACCCAACACCTCTCTTACCTGTCTAAATCTCACCCATTCTTGAAGACCCAGATCAAACACCATTTCTTAACAAATGCCTCCATAACTCCCTACTCAAGATTAATATCTCCCTCCTCTGTATCCACAGAGCACCCTGCTTATAACTCTACAATGGCACTTGCCATAATCTATTTTATACTACAATTTATGGTTTATATGTTTTCCTCTTCTACCATGCTGTCAATGCCTTGAAAACAAAGAAAATTAGGTCTTGTTCATTTTTGTAGTCCACTACCTAGAACTTGGTAGCTTTCACTGATGTCTGTTAAACTGAGCGGTATCAGTATAAGACAGTTTCATAGAATATCACAGAATGCAGATTTTAGCACTTAAAAAAATTAACTAAACAGACACTACCTTAACCAATGAGCAAATAAAACATCACCAAATTGACATGATGTGCCCTGATGTCATGAAGGCATATCTTCTAACAAGTATTCTTCACCAAAAATGTTTAACCTGGATTTAATCTTGAAGAAACAATCAGATAAATTAAAACTGTAGGACATCCCACTCGGCAACTGGACTAAAGTCATCAAAAATATCAACAAATAAATAAAACAAAACAAGAAGGCTGTGAAACTGTTCTAGATTACAGATCAAAGAAAAATGGCAACCAAATGCAATGTGGGATCCCTGGTTAGATCCTGGATTAAAAAAAGAAAAAAAACAAACCCCTATAAAGATCATGGTGACCAACTAGGGGATTGTGAACAATGGATTAGTGCTACTCAAAGTGTGGTCCACAGACCCATGCCAATCTATAAACTGTTACTGATATGTTGTAAGGACAAAAATCAAGAGTAAATATTTAGAAACTTAAAAAAAAATCTGACAATTTTATGTCTGTTGAATCTCATAATAAAACATGTAAGTTTGTACTTTGCATATCTGTTGCCTTCGTAATTTCATTTGTCTAGCAATTCATTTTATTGTATTTTACAAAAGTGTCTATCAGTGATGGACTGAAAATTTTAAAAACTGATCCTTTACCATAGTCTGAGAAATATTTTATTGGAGAATAGTATTGTATAAATCTTAAATTTCTTAAATGAGGTATTTGTATTGTGGTTATATTAAGAGATAAACATTTTTAATATTTGGGGTAAAGTATTATGATGCCTACAAAAATTAGCAAAAATACATTTTTCAGCAAAAATAAAATATGTATATATAGAGAAAAATTAACTAGATCTTTAAATCCATAAAATGTACACCTCAATTTTTAAAGGATACATTTGCTATCTCCTCATGGCTCCAGTACAATAAAAAATTAGATTTTTGTAGCACTCATCATTACTAAAGATGTAGGAGATATTATGGTATATTGTAAACTAACAAGACTGTGACCTTCTCTTTGCAGATAATACTTGGATGCTCTTCTTCCACTGTGAATACGGACTGCTGATATTCTACATGTGGTGTGCTCCATGAAACTATTTGGTAAATTGAAATTCCTGACAATGAAGAGCTCCATATCTATGAATAACACTTCCAGATTTTCCCTCAAAAAACAGAGAAAAGAACTGTGAAAGAGATTATTATCTTTATTATGTTTTCTTCCTGATTTCCACAAAATTAACAAAGATTATACAAATCAAAATCCAAGATTTATCCCTGAAAGCCACTTTTAATTACAAATATGCAGACTAATAGGAAAAAAGTAATATTTGCCTTAAAAATAAGTCAGGGTTCAATAAAAAAGAGTATCAAATAGCAAATTACAATGCAGTTAAGCTGCCCAAATTGCATGTTATTGTACTTTTCCTTTGCAATTTTGTAATTTCAATTGTGCACAAAAAGATGTACTATTTTGGTTAGTTAAATCCATCACTCTAACTAGCTAAGAGGTTAAAAAAATGTGCCCTATGCTTTAAGCTTCTTTACAAAAACATCAAAATGTGTTTCCCCAGAATGCCCTAATGATCTTTAGTTGGGTATCCTGACAGTCTGGGCTTAAGTCCATCATCATCTTCAGAAGAATATATATTTATTACCACTTAATTTCTGATGTACTTGGCCAGTTGGACAATCAATAGGGAAAAAAAATAAAATAATCTCCCTAAAATTGAAAGAAAAATGGCCTTGAGGACTTCATCTCTTATCAATTCAGAGAAAACAGTTCTCCTAAAATAGCCATCTGTGCATAATTCATGTGTCCGTTCAAATGCCTTTTAAATCCCACTTAACCTATTTGACTCAATTTCTTATGGAAGAGATTCCATACAATTACAAGTATATATCACAAGACATGGCAAAAAATAAGGTGGCAAATATGAAGAAACCCTGACATGGAAACCAAATTAAAAAAAAAAAAAGTCAAGAAAACTAGACCCAGTGACTGATGGCTGAAGAAAGGATGCCGCTGTTGCACCAAAAATGACTGCAGGTAAGAGCAGATGGCAGTAGCTGGCTTAATGGCACAGCTTACTGCATATACCACGACACGCTCTCACAGATGCAAATCACCAATTTCTAAAATAACAGCTCAGAGTAATGCAACCCAGCACAAGACTTCTTATGACAAAATCAATGTATCTTCATTGAAAGCAGCAAGAACACACAAATCATGTAAGAAGCTAAAATTGTATTTAAAGACAAACTCGTTTGGTTCAAAAATAAGGCAAGAAAAAGAAAGGGAGAATAAAATAAGCCTTTCCCATTCTGGACACTTTATCTACCTTGCTTTTGTTTTTTTAAATTGGAGCCTCTGAAACTCAGAGACTCCATCTTCAAACTTTAGTGGATGCTAATTTCTCAGTTATTGGTTTTTGCCTTATCTTCCCTGAAGAGGAAAACAAAGAACTGCTTTTGAATACTTTCCAGGAGATAGGAGAAAAGACTGTCAGCTTTTTTACTTGACAGTAAAGGCACTTTCTGATGATTCTGGGATCTGAGTTTCAAATAAAGTTATATCAAAATTAAGCATTGCATCAAATAAACCTTAATTTTTTAAATTTGAGAACTAGACTATAGAAGCTAACTTATATTGGTAAGCAGTTATGCCGTGCCAAAAAATAAGATGGTCTTTTATAAACCAAATAGGATTGAACCAGGCCCCCACAGCACTTGGATATGGCCAACCCAGGTCAAGTCTGCTGAATGTAGTGATGAAAGGAATTGAGTCAAAGATACTCTGCCATACTCCAGAATAAGTTCTGGAGTTGGTATTATGAAGTTTCAAGCTCTTATTGGTGCTAGAAATTGCTCCATCCACTTGTAGCAAAATTTTAAGAGCTAAACAATTTACCATTGTATTCCAAACTTAGCAGTGAAATTTAATCCCCCTCGTCTGTTTTCTGGATTTGACTGCCTCCTTTGTTATTGTATTTCTGCTTGAGAGTTAAATAGCAGCTCTGCTCTAGAAATGATAACACAATATTGAAATACAGAGGCAAACCCAACATGTTACATCTGTGAGTTACATCTCCTATGTAGAAAAGGATTATATAAACAAAATATGCAGGAAAATCAGTGTGCTTGACTTTCAGGGTTCCTAGTAGTTTTAACCATCATGCCCATCCTTTTCCTTGAAGGGCATATCACTATGCTCTACATTTTTGCTTCTTTTTTTTGGTAATCATTTCAGAGAGACTGCTTAACCTGAATGATAGGAACTTAAGCCAACTCTGAAAAGCAAAGATACTCTTGTAAAAACAGGTGTTCCACCACTCTATTTTGTTTACCTGGTATTTGCCACCAGTAAATGGGCAACTCTGCCACTCAAAATACTCTGCCTGGGAATATGATTAATTTTTCTTAGATGTGGTCCCCATTTTGTAGCATCAGTGGTGTCATTTCCTAACGTCTTCTTTTGTTCCCTGTTGACATTCCCAGACATGGCATTTCATTCACACATACTGCATCTGCAGAGTAAGATCCTGTGACATATTTGGGGACAATGCTAGAATTCCCTAAAGTGGCTGCTGATATCCTGCGACAAACCAATTTTTCATTAGAACTGCTATCAAGGAACAGGAGAGCTTGCTCTGATATTGCTCAATTGGTCTTCATACAGCAGCAGAAGGGAAGCTCCTTGTACATAAGCAATGGATGGAAGTACTTACTAGGCATGGGTGTTACTATAGTGTCTTTTAAAGCTGGCTCAGAACACAAGTGGCTCCCACTTTCACTCTTTCTACTCCTTCTGTGTGTAACACCATCTGAAGAATTAGGATATAAAGTATTATCCTCTTCAGTCCTATCTGCCATAGAAGTTACAACATTTCTCAAATATGAACATGACTCCAAACTCTTTATATCTTAAGTTATCTCTTTGCACCTACGCTAAATGCACGGACTCCAAAAATTCAAAAGTTAACTGGTTTTGAATGGGGATGTGCAAAATCCACCACAGTTATATTTGAAAAAGATTATCCTGAAGCTAAGCATTTCAAACACATAACAGGGACTGTTACATTAAAAAAATACCTTCTCCAACTATGATCTATTAACAAGCATACACCACTACCTCAATCAGTATCATGAATCTGTGAATGACATCAAGCTGGGCCAAGCATCACAGAAGGTGCCATGGAAAACAATCAAAAGTCAGGAACCCTATCTTCTTTGAGCTCACATTTCAAGAATTCCTGAGGAGGGGCAGAGCAATTCACTTTGGAAAGAGAAAACCACCACAAGAATAGAAAATGCAGGCATCATGCTAGTACAGTGGAAAAGAAAACATGGGGGTGGGGGATATCCTAGTGAAGCAGAGATAACTGTAAGTCAACAATATCTCTTTAAAGAGAAGCGAATGTCATAAGAGAAACAAATAAGAGAATGACACAAAAGAACTAAAAGCTAGTCATATACATACATGATTCTTTTATTTTTCTTTTATAGAACAAAACCATGTTCTGTTAGTTTCTGTTATAGTATATCTAGGCTGAGGTCTCACACCAAGAATGATATATGGGCAATCTAGAGAGAGGACAAAAATAATTAAAAAAAAAAAAAAAAAGATTAGAAAACAGAGGAAAAGTTAAAGGAATTTACATGACTTAGCCTGGAAAAGAAAAAAAAAATGTCTTATGAAAGGATACAGTGTAAGTCTCAGCATTGGTTTTTTAGCCTTCTGTGAGGCAGGACAGGGGCTAGTGAAAGGGAGGTTGATGGATTATTACTCAGGTCCCTTCTGCTTTCAACAGTCTGTGAGTCTGTCTTGAACAAGGGTGTTTTGCACACAAAAAAAAGGCCTAAGCAGAAAGGATTTAGGCAACATTTGGGAGGTACCAAAATTCACTTCCAAAAATAGATGGGAAAAATTGAGAAGGAAAGACTGCTCTCTTTCTAGAAAGGGTTATATCAGCATTCCCAAACCGTGCAATGAGGAATAGTGGTATCACTTGAGATATGAGAAGTTGTGTCCCTGGAAAAAAAGATTAATAAGTTTGCCAAGTACTAGGTTAAATACAGTGAAATAGATTTCTTTACAGAATCTCAGAGTCTTTAATTGCTAATGTGTATAAAGAATCTCCGAGAGGCAATAAGTATGAAGCATTTCTCAAAATTTTCCAACTACAGAATGCTTTTTTTCATGGAAAATCTGTCAACATGAATTGAACGTGCAAGCAAGGAAAGGGCAAGGTGATATTTGGGGATGCCTCTCAATTTTATGATTTTTATACACATCAGGCCAATTGGGATGCTGAGCTTCTTTCTCCTCCTCATCACAAGGTCCTTAGTCCAGGCATAAACTTACCTCTCATTAAATTACTTTCTCTGATTTTCCTAATTCTCCCACTTACTTGTCTAGACTATCAAAACTCTCCCTCCTTCTTTCCTTCCTTCCTTCCTTCCTTTTCCTTTTCTTGTTAGTAGCCCTTTCTATTCCATAAAAGTGCATTACGTAGCTTTCCACGTTATTATGCAATGTCACTTTTCCTCTAGTAAAAAATTGCTTGCCATTGTTTTTTTTTTTTTTGCCTAATACTAACTTTCTCCTGTTGTAACCATCTAGTTTAGGTTCTCTTTCATTTTTCCTCTAAATTTCATTTACTTGTAAAAGATTTGGGGACTTCTCCAAGACTGAACCTGTTGTTCTGATGATACTCTGATGACACTGTTGTTCTGATGATAAATTTCCCTTTTCTCTACTACAATGACTCCCTATCTCCAGACTAGTCAATAACATCATCACCCCTTATTATTGAACACTGCTTCCAATAAATAATTCCTCTCAGAAGCTGTTCAAGATGAGGATTATGCTATTCCATTCTAGCTTCTACTCTTGTCATTATTAGATCCTACTGATCAGCTATATGATAGTGTTCTAGACACTTTATGAAAATAAGTATGCAGTGCCTACCCAGAAGGAGTTTCCTCTCAAAGAGAGAACACTGACATAAGTATGTAAAAGGGGAAGAATTTTCTCTTAGATATATGTATACACAAATTTTCATTTTTAAATACTTTTCTCCATCTTCCAATAGAGGGGTAGAGTTTTCTCATGTCTCATGTTTCTTCTTTGTCCAATTTACTGTTTCCCCTTCACACAGACATAACCAATAGGAAGTGAATATTTTTGCTGATAAAGCAGATATCCCTTTTTTCCTTGTTTGGCATTAAGTCCAGACCTTCTGTGATAACAGATTACATTAGTAGCGATGTCATCTTTGTGATAAGACAATAATAAAAACCTAATTATTTGTAATTATAAAAAAAAATCGTTTTATCTGAGAAGGAGCAATTCTCTGGAGTCCTGAGAACATTCTAATATGATTAATTACCTTCTCCCTATAATCTCAATTTATGTTTTCCTTTATACTTCCATTCTGACATAATTTCAGACTTATAGAAAAGTTGTATAAGGGACAGAGAAGTCCCTTATACCTTTTACCCAGATTTCCCAAATGTCAACTCTTTACCTCATTTACTTTATTCTTCTCTCTCTCCACACACACACGTGCGCGCGCATTCTTTTTCCTGAACCATTTGAGAATAAGTTTCAGGTATGATATTCCTTCACTCTTTCAGCATGTTTTTTCTAAAAACAAGAACATTCTCTTAAATAAACACAGTACAGTAACCAAAATCAGGAAATTTTGCATAAAAAAAGAAGATGGATTCATAAACAGACATCTGATGAAGCAAGTGCATGTGATGGGCTTATGACTGTTCAGGTATTCGTTGCAAAATTATTTCCACTTTTTTGTATGCTTGAAAATTTTCTATTATCTACAGACCTTTCTCAGATTTCTCCAATGTCCTTGAAGCAAAAGAAAATCCCAGATCATGCCACACCAAGTTATTTAAATGTAAATGTATGCTATTCTATTTTTCTGATGGGGCATCAAGAAAGTTAACTTTCTCCGATTATTCATGGTTATGTGAGGTACCTAGGCTAAAGATAAAGCAAAATACCAGAATATCTAAAACTCTGTTATGTTTGGCTTTTAAATTGTCAGTATTTCTTAGGATACATATATACATTATTTAATCATGTTTTGATTGAGTTTTAAAGTTAAAATTCTGTTAGAGTACTCAGTGGCACAGGAGGCATTTTTGTAGTCAAATATGCCTCAGGGGAAACTGCCCTAGGTGGAAAATTCAGTTGCAAGCAGTCTATGACATAGATACCACGCGCACAGAACAGGAAAGCTGATAATACCTGAGACTTAAGAATGCCATTCCAATGCTTTATGACCGTTTGTAAAAACAGGTGTCAAAGTTATTTTTATTAATACATCTCTTTTTTGGCCCTTTAAAAGAAATCTAAGGGAGAGTACTGAGGAGAATCTTTTCTGTTCTCAGCATAAAAACGTGGAAAATCTTTAGCTGCCTCTTCTACCCCTGCTAGCCCCTCCGACAAGTTTATGTGGTAAACTGTCTCCATATTGAATGCTTGACGGCTTTTTATAATCTGAATTAGAAAAAGCAAAAAAAAAAAAAAAAATCCTTTAAAGTCAAACAGTGGAATTAACATATGAGGAGAGCTCCTGTGGGCATTTAAATCCATAATTAAAAAACCTGAGACATGTTGGCTTGGCAATTGTTATTGTCTAACGTGCACAGATAGCCAAAAGGTACTGAAATGCGACATTCTGTCCCACATGACTCACTTACTCAGCATAGGCAGCCTCACGTAGAATACTGAGAAGCCTGACATCTTTAAATGCCTGGCCCGCCAAAGGTCTTCCCCCAACACTGAAAAATGCCCAGAGGTCCTGTGGAGAGACTGTTGAGTCTCCAGAAATCAGAAAATTTGCTTATGCTAACATTCTCTATTTCTATGGAGGAAAAGAGATCCTCTTCTGAAACATTAAAAGTCTGAGAGAAGGAACACACATGCACATACATATGCAAATCATCATTCCTATCTGATGTGTGAGAGCATAGCACACAGCACAGCAATCTAGCTATGAGGCTCCCAGATTATAAATAGGCTGCCAATCCAAGTAGCAGCTGTCTCACATCACTCTGCTTTTTTTCCTTATTTTATTGTATTTCAAAAATGACGCACTGATTTCTACAAGTTTTCTCTGTGCTAACAAGTACAACATGCACAAGCCAAAGAAATTTGTTTTTCAGATTATTCACATCAAACAATATTTCACGGTAATCTGCCATTGTTTACCTTATTTATACATGTATAAGGGGTTTAACAGGTTTGCACTCCAGCATTTTCTGTTATAAATTAAGCCCTCAGTATTATAATTCTGCACTCAATCGCAGTCAACCAGGAAATTGCCTTTATAAAGGCAACTGAGTACTCTGCCCTTTCTGGACACGGAAAACAGTACTACAGACACCTGAATACAGACGCCTGCACAGGAAACACAAAATACAACCCAATTTGATTAAGTCTTTAATGCATACAACTGTTTCAAGAATGAAGCAAACCAATCAACTAAATGTACTGCTTATGATCTTTAAAACATCAAAGTGCCAAAGACCTTCCCTATTCACCTTCCATCATAGGACTAACAACCACAGCTATGAGACAACATCTTTTGTTCCCATATGGAAAGGCTCCCTTCCCAGTTATTAGTATTCGGGAGACTCCTTTTAAAAAATGATTCTTTTCTTTTCTTTACCTTATTTTCAGCATATAATTCATGTTGGGAATTTACTTAATAAGCAATCTGGCCAATAGTTTACTTTCTTGTTTGCAGTAAATACATTAAGAATTGTTACTTGGCCAGCACAGAAATTTAGCTAGCTCCCTATCCAAGTTTGCATCATGCCTGGGGAAAGCAGCCTGAACTACCGTTTTCTTTTTCTGCCATTAAGGAAATCATTTCACTTCAGCCTAATAGTACAAACAGGATAATATAACTATAATCAGAATTATTTAATAGGCTGGTAGCTAATTCTCTAAATACTTCAGATGGAAATCTCTGGGGACAAATGTTTTTGAAGGGTGTAAATATAGGAGACAACAAAAAAACAATGTGAAAAAGTCATGTCCCAAAGCCACACTTGTATTTTTAATTATCCCCCAACTTCAACTTTCCAAAGAGTTGGTTTGATGTCAATTTTCAATTTTCAGGTACATATCCCTGAACTTTAAACTGGAAAGTCTTGGTTCTTTTGGATCAATTTCACATTCATTTCTATAAAAGAATACATACTATACATCAAAATATATATAGTTGGGTAGTAAGCTTTGCTTTGCTGTATTAGCTGAATATTTTGCAATAAATACGCACTGCCTTCATAATCAGAATAATTATTACACTATCTGCTGCATTTTTTTAAAAAGTATTTTTTCCCCTCTTGTTTCCCTAAGGCTTCCTGGTTCAGCTGTAATGCTTGCTTTAAAGTCTATAAAGTTAAAATAATTCTTTACACTTAATCTTACACCTTTTTAGGGTATTTTTAATTTTTCATTTTGTTTTCGTTTTCATTTGCTTTAATGTATATTACTAAATCCTTGAAGAACTATAATGAACAAAGAGATGACTATAGATTGTTAGACATGCTTTTAATCCTATTATATTTCCAAATTGAGCCAAAAGTCTAAAGCTGATATGATCATGGGTAATTAATCTGGCCTTTCCTTTTCAAAACAAAATGCAGTTTGTAAAAGAGTGGTATCTGTCAAGATAGATTAAACCTTGGGGAAGTAAAGGAGTTAACTCTGAGAGTCATTGATAACTTCTTGTCACATATCTTTGGTCAATTTTTTGCACTTAGTGTTCTGAGATGCTCTTTCACTGATTAATTCTGATTGATACTTACTGACTTTCACAAAGGCTAAATTACCTGAGTTGAATTTTTCCTTATAGAATATGTTCCCCAAACAATAACATATCCTAATTCAGAGGGCCAACTAAGTAACTGTTCTGAAAAGAGACCATTTTTATCTTACAGTTCCCTTGGTTCAAAAAATTCTTCACTGTTAAACTATATGTTCTTAAATATAGCCTAAAAACATGGCAGTAAATTCCATGTCATTTCCAATAGTACACTTGGATTAAAAACAACAAATCTCCAGTGGAATGCTTTAAGTATTTCAACTTTACTCCACCTCACCTAACCTGCAGAAATAACAACAAAGGCATAGAAGAAAATAAAAACAGAAATCTCCAAATTGAGAAGGAAGGATAAAATATTCTTTTATTTATGAAAAGTGTTTAAAAAGACATTCTTGGATGATGTTTGTAACTTGCTTTGATAATTATTCTTACCAAAATTTTCTCTCACAACTAAAATGCAATGCCCCACCCTCTGCAAGAAGAAAGCCCTGACATACACAACTAATACAGTAGGGTTGCTATTCATTACAGCCTTTGGACAAAAAATCAACACTAAACAATAAAGTAAACTGCTGATTCTATCTGGAGAGCATCCTGCTAATACATTAAAGCTACTGCAGGTTTAGAATCCCAGCCTCTGAAAAGAGCCATCCAGAGAATATGACCAAGCTACATTACCTCCATTTTTGATTTCTATTCTCTGATTTCTTTAAGTGGGTGTCAAACAATCAAAAACTATTTTTTCTCTCCATGATTTCTCTTGCTCCAATCAAGAATGCTGCTTTCATTGTAAGAAAACACTACATGATCTTTTACTCTAATCATATGATGTGTGCATATTTTCAACATTTGTCTAACATTATGAACATGAGACTCTTCTTTGAACCAGTGGGGACTAAAATCTGATTTCAATACTAACATTAAAAAAATAATAATCTGAAAACAGACAACGAGGAAAGTATTGGTTTTCAAGCCTGAAAACCATAACTAAACTTCGTTTCATTACTCTACTCTGAATGTTACTAAAGTTTAACTTTTAAACAAGCTTGAACACAAAACTGAAAAAGATTTTTTAGCTCTAAAATACATACTTTTTAACATCTTTCAAAAAAACTGCATCATAAACAAAAAACCAATCTCTGCTAAATATCAAATTTGTGTTCAAATAACATTTTATGCTTTCATTCAACCATTCTTACTTAATATTTTTTTAATCAACATATTGTTCTTGGGAATACATACACACTCACATGTGGTTTAGAAGTACTGAAACCCCATGTTGTGAGTGTGTATGTATGTATGCATTCCCAAGAGCAATAACTATTTGGGGGGGAGGGGATGGGGAAAACTGATCATAGAAAATGATGATTTTGGGAACAGTACCATCTATCCATATTTGCTCATAAGTAAATAAGTGTTTTAAATAGCAAACGAGGCAGAACCATAAGGAGCAGAGACTGTATCAGTGAGTGATGTTCTACAGGAAATTCATGTACAAAGGAGCACTTAGTACAGAAATGTTCTTGTTCCATACATTTTTAGCCTCCAAGCTTAGTCTCAGAAACATCTCTCACTCTGTTTCCTTCTTCTTTGTGCCCTAGTTTCAATCAATTCCTAATCCTGTTGATTCTTTTTTTCTTTTTTTAATTTCTTTTTTTTTTAAATTCAGTTTTATTGAAATACATTCACACACCATACAATCATCCATGATATATAATCCACTGTCCACAGTATGATAACATAGTTATGTCTTCATCACCACAATCTGTCTCTGAACATTTTCCTTACATCAGAAAGAACCAGAACAAGAATAAAAAATAAAAGTGAAAAAAAACACCCAAATCATCCCCCCATCCCACCCCATTTGTCCTTTAGTTTTTATCCCCATTCCTCCACTCATCCATACACTAGATAAAGGGGGTGTGATCCACAAGGTCTTCACAATCACACTGTCACCCCTTGTAATCTACATTATTATATAATTGTCTTCAGGAGTCCAGACTGCTGGGTTGGAGTTTGGTAGTTTCAGGTATTTACTTCTAGCTATTCCAATACATTAAAGCCTAAGAGGTGTTATCTATATAGTGCATAAGAATGTCCACCAGAGTGACCTCTTGACTCCATTTGGAATCTCTCAGCCACTGAAACTATTTCGTCTCATTTTGCATCCCCCTTTTGGTCAAGAAGATACTCTCAGTCCCACGATGCCGGGTCCACATTCATCCCCGGGAGTCATACTCTGCGTTGCCAGGGAGATTTACACCCCTGGGAGTCGGGTCCCACGTAGGCGGGAGGGCAGCGAGTTCACCTGTCGAGACGGCTCAGTTAGAGAGAGAGAGGGCCACATCTGAGCAACAAAGAGGTACTCAGGGGGAGACTCTTAGGCACCATTACATACAAGTTTAGACTCTCCTTTGTGGTAATGAGCTTCATAAGGGCAAGTCCCATGCTCTAGGGCTCAGCACATCAAACCGCCAGTCCCAATGTTTGTGACAACATATGCTACGGGATCAGCATCTCAAAGTTTAGAGACAGGCCTTACACTTCAGGGATAGAGTTAACTGCTGTAAGAGCTTACAATCTAGGGACTATTACAATTATTGTGTCCACGTTAGGCTATGTTCTAAGATTCAATTCTGAGTTTACACATTGTAGTTAGTCCATATTGGTGAGGCATCATCCCTCTCACCATGTTTTCTCCAACACTTTTACTCCTATATATATATTTTCCTACAATTTTATAGAGTTATATTCACATACCCTACATTTATCCACAGTGTACAATCAGTTGTTCATGGTATCATCATAAAGTTGTACACTTATCACCACAATCAGCATTTGAACATACTTATTACTACAAGAAAAATTGTTTTTTTTGTTTTTTGTTTTTTTTTTTTAGCAATAAGAAAAAATGATAAAAAGAAAAATAACATGTCATACAATACAATATACTACTAAGGACAGCAAATAACACCACTACCAAGAATCCCATATTACTCCCCTATATCCCCTTCTCATATACATTTAGCATTGGCGTATTGCCTTTGTTACATTTAATGGAGATATATTACAATGTTACTGTTGACCATAGACTCCAGTTTGCTTTGATTATGTTTTTTCCTGAATACCATCCCTTTTTCAAATTTCTACATGGTTGACATTCATTTGCTTTCCCACATGCAAAAACATTTTTGTATTTGTATATTTAGTAACAGTCATTGTCCACTCCAGTTTTTGCCGCGTTATACAGTCCCAGTCTTTATCATCTATCTTTACCTCTGGTGTCATACATTCTCCTATCCCACCTCTTTCAGCTTTACTCACAGACATCTTTGTTCAGTGTACTTACAATACCGTGCTACCATCACACAGTATTATCCTGTCTATTTCTGGATCTATGCAATCAATCCTAAACATTCTGTAGTCCTTCAGCATCAAATGGCTGGTCTCTGCCCTCTTTCTATCTCCTGGTCGCCTGTGTTGTCAGCTTTTAACTCCCAAAGTTTGTTCATTAATGTCTGTTCATATTAGTGAGACCATACAGAATCTGTCCTTTTGTTTCTGGCTAACTTCACTCAACATAATGTCCTCAAGGTTCATCCACATTATTACATGATCCATGTCTTTGTTCTGTCTTACAGCTGCATAATATTCCAACATGTGTATATACCACAGTTTGTTTATCCACTTGTCCTTTGATGGACATTTGGGCTGTTTCCATCTCTTGGCAATTGTGAATAATGCTGCAATAAACATTGGTTTACAAATGTCTGTTTGTGTCTTAAGTTTCAGTTCCTCTGAGTATATACCCAGCAATGGAATAGCTGGGTCATATGGCAAATCTATATTTAGCTTCCCGAGGAACCTCCATACTGTCTTCCAGAGTGGTTGCACCATTCTACATTCCCACCAACAATGAATAAGTGTGCCTCTTTCTCCACATCCTCTCCAGCACTTGTCATTTTCTGTTTTTTGGATAATGGCCATTCTAG
Organism: Choloepus didactylus; assembly: GCF_015220235.1. NCBI lineage: Eukaryota > Metazoa > Chordata > Mammalia > Pilosa > Megalonychidae > Choloepus > Choloepus didactylus. The sequence continues at coordinate 33,560,502 of NC_051312.1, read as the reverse complement.
TAAGTGTGAGATGATATCTCATTGTGGTTTTTAATCCTGTTGATTCTTGATTTATAATACTGTTAATTCCAACCTCTCTTCCCCATTCCTCTTGCCCCTTACCTATGTCAGTTACCACCTCACCCCTAAATAGCAGTAATACAATTATAACTGCACTCCCAGTGCCCTCTGTTTCTTCCTTTCCATAAGTGCTGCTAGATTAATTTCAAGAAAACATAGCTCAGATTGATTATGTCATTTCCTTGGCTAAAAAAAAAATCAACAACAAAGAATCATATTACAGTTGGAAGGGATCCTGGTGGTCGCCCAAACCATGTGCTGAAAGACAGGGGGAGGGAAAGGGCAATGGGAGCTGGAGCCTGGAAGCAGAAACTCAGAGACAGTCCACAGGACACATGAGGGTAAAGCTCTGGCAGGATTTAACCTAACTGTTCATGCAGACCTCACAAATTCATTCTCCCTCGAAAAAATTTATAATAAATGTGTAAAATAAGTCAGTATATATTTTAAATTGTTTACTTAGAAGATTCTTTTCTCTTTAGATCAGGAGCTCTGAGGCAGGTCCAATCAAAAGGGTTTGGCTGGCTATTCGGGGTACCCTGCCCTTCCAAATAAATTTGGTTATTGACTATTTCTGCAAAGTAAGTTGTTGGGATTTTAACTGGCATTTCCTTGAATCTATGAATCAATTTAGATAGCACTGACATCTTAACTATATTTAGTCTTCCAATCCATGAACACGGTATGTCCTTCTGCTTATTTAGGTCCTCTGTGATAACTTTTAGCAATTTCTTGTAGTTTTCTGTGTACAGGTCTCTTGTGCTCTTGGTTAAATATATTCTTAAATATTTGATTCTTTTGGTTGCTATTGTAAATGGATTTTTTTTTCTTGATTTCCTCCTCATATTGCTCATTACTAGTGTATACAAACACTACAGATTTTTGCATACTGATCTTCTTGAGACTAAGAGCCAGAGTTCGGCAGCTATGAATGTCAGCATTACCCCATACAGCAACTGTTAAAAAAGCTGAAAAAGAGTTCAGATTTCAATTAGAGATGTGAACGAAATGGACTTTGTTAGGACTAAGGTACATCAGACTAAAGGGTAAAGGCTGATACTGAATGTGTTTTAAAACTTTAACTTCTGTGTGAGACCAAATGGAGAGATGTTTATTTTGTACAAATCTATATTTTCTGTAGCACACTATATAATTTTTTTAAACACACACATATATATTTTTAATGCATTTTTTATTGTGAACTTTAATATATATACCTAACAGTGATAACTTTCAAAGTACAATTTAGTAAGTAGTTAGAGAGCAAATTTCAAAGAACGTCATGGGACACAATGCCACAACTTCAGCTATTTCCATTATTGTAAAATATATTATACACACAGAAGGGTGCTAACTTTCACTGTACAGCTCAACAAGCAGTTATACAGGTGATTTCAAAAACTGTTTATGGGTTACAGAGTTCCACAGTTTCAGCTCTTTCCCTATAACGCAATATAAGGTATATATAGAAAGGTAAAGATTTTCAAAGCACAATTCAACAAGTAGCTATAGAGCAAATTTCAAAGGATGCTATAGGTTACAGTTCTACCATGTTATTTAACTCCTTCCAGCTATTCCAACACTCCAGCATCTAAAAAATAAGTTTCAGTATTCACAGATATTCGTTAAATCTTATCTTGTTTGTTGCTAACCCTTCTTCTCAATCTCTTTCTCCATCTTCAGGGGAGTCCACGCTATATAATTTAACTTGTGTGGTAAGTTTATTCTAACACCATTAATTACATGGAAACTTGAAGAGGGAGTGAAATCTAGTTTGTTTGTACACGTTAGTGTGAAGCCCTGATATATCCCAGAATGATTTGAGCAGAGAATAAAAAAGTATTTGAAAAGCCCCCTTGAGACTGGGGGAAAATGCGAAAATATTAAACTTCCCCACCTGGGCAATTCCAGATATTCTCCCAAGCATTGAGGACTACCAATTTAGCAGGCCGAGTCCTCAATCTTGGAGCTTGCCCTTATGAAGCCTGTTACTGCAAAGAAGAGGCTAAGCGTACTTATAATTAAGCCTAACAGTCACCCCCAGAGAACCTCTTCTGTTGCTCAGATGTGGCCTCTCTAAGCCAACTTGGCAGGTGGATTCGCTGCCCTCCTTCCTACGTGTGACATGTCTCCCAGGGGTGTAAATCTCCTTGGCAATGTGGGACATGACTTCCAGGGATGAGTCTGGATCCAGCATTGTAGGATTGAGAAAGCCTTCTGGACCAAAAGAGGGAAGAGAAATGACATAAAATAAATTTTCAGGGGCTGAGAGATTTCACATGGAGTCGAGAGGCCATTCTGGAGGCTATTCATATGCATTATATAGAAATCTCTTTTTAGATTTTATTGTATTGGAATAGCTAGAAGGAAATACCTGGAACTACTGAACTGTAATCCAGAAGCTATGCTCCTTGAACATGACTGTATAACTATACAGCTTATACAGTGTGATCACGTGATTACAAAAACCATGTGACTCACACTCTCCCTTTATCTGGTGTATAAACAGATGAGTAGAAAAATGGGAACAAAAAAGTAAATGAATAATAGGGGCTGGGGGTGGGGGAATGGGATGTTTTGGTTGTTCTTTTTTACTTTTATTTTTATTTTTCTTATTCTTATTTTTATTTTTACCATTTTTTGGAGTAATGAAAATGTTCAAAAATTGATTATGGTGATGAATGCACAACTATATGATGATACTGTGAACAACTGACTACATTTTGGATGATTGTATGGTATCTGACTGTATCAATAAAATTCCAGAAAAAAAATATTGGAAAAATTTATTGTAAAAGAATACACAGATAAACGATTAACACATCCATTAAAAAATAAAATAAAAAAGCGTTAATTAAGTGTAAATAATGTCAAGGATACTGCTTTGGTTTGCTAAAGCTGCCAAAATGCACTATACCAGAAATGGATTGGCTTTTTCAACAGGGATTTTTTAGTTTACAAATTTACAGTTCTAAGGCCATAAAAGTGTTCAAACTAAGGCATCAACAAGAGGATACCTAAAAAAAAAAAAAGGGGGGGGGCTGGTTGGAACTCTGCAAATAAACTACCCCCACCCCCACCCCACCCCCAACGTGGAACACGACTCCCAGGGATGAGCCTAACCCTGGCAGCATGAGACTGAGAATGCCTTCTTGACCAGAAGGGGGAAAAGAAATGGAACAAAATAAAGTTTCAGTGGCTAAGAGATTTCAAATAGAGTCGAGAGGTCATTCTGGAGGTTACTCTTATGCAAGTTTTAGCCAAATATTACAAACTACCACAGTTTGTCAAGCCCCAACCAACAGTATTCCTGAAAACCCTAAGGAGTGTCCTGGGCTTTATCTAAGTCTCTATAAAAGTTTTTCTTAGTTTATTTTTTCAGCAACTTAAGGCCTCCAGATTGGTCCCATGCCAGATAAGCCCTAAAACTCAGAGGTACCAGTTTCTTCAAGAACATTAACCATTTTCATTCCTCTACCCCATAAGGTCAACACCCCTTTCCAGCACAAAGAAGTTAAAATGGTCATTGCCTAGATATCCCTGAAGACTGAATGATGAAATGAGAGGGAGGAAATGTAACTGAGAAATTAAGATTTAACAAACGACTGTGACTATTGACTTATTATAACAGTAGCATTATCAGGTCTAGTATTTTAGAACAGATGGAAGGAAATGCTTGAAGTTGCTGATCTTTGGTAATGACTGAATAACTATATAGCAAAAAAGTCAGCTGCCCATGTTTGTATGGATCTACTTCTGGATGTGTTGTTCTGTTCCACTGATCTATGTATCTATCTCTGACAATATTTCACTGTCTTAGTTAACCTACCTCTATTGTAAGTCTAAAAATTGGGTAGAGTACAATAATAGTGGTCAATAAGGGGGGGGGTAGTAAGGGGTCTGGAATGTGTGGGGTTTTCTTTTTACTTTTGATTTCTTTTTCTGGAGTAACGCAAATGTTCTAAAAATGATCATGGTGATGAATGCATAACAATGTGAAGATACTGTGAACCACTGATTGTATAGTTTGGATGAATTGTATGGTGTATGAATGTATCTCAATAAAACTACATTTCTTTAAAAAAAGGGGGTTGGCTGGGATTCTCTTCCTCTGATTTTGTATGAAAGGCACAACAGTGCCTGGAAAAGAATGCAATAATCTCAAGTGTTTCCACTATACTAAAAAACTGGAATTATTTTAAGTAGTCAGGAGTGACACACACACTTAGACTATGGAAATGAGGTGAGACACAAATGCTTGATTAAAGTTAACAGTAGCATTATCAGGTCCAAGGTCTTGCATTGGGTCACATAGTTACCCAGTTTTTCCCAAATGCATCTCTTCTTTTTTTCCCCTCTTTCACACCAAAATGAAAACTATAGCTCTATTAAAGGATGGCTTAAATCACAGTCAAAGCCCAAATCTTAAGAGCTGTTTTAAAAAGAAAACTGTCCTAATGTCTATAAATTTCTCAAAATAGTAGGTACCAGAGTTTAACTTGCGTAAGTATAGAGCAACATCCAGTGTCCTTAGGATCACCCCTGCTACACAAAAACAATGCCAATCTCATAAGAAAAACAGGCAAAATCTATTATATTTTTTCCTGTTTATAAAAGTAAATACAATTTCATTTAAAATTTCTTAAAAAAAAAAAAAACAACAAAATATCACATACTCACCCTTCACCCTGAGACAACCTAAAAGTACTGTTAATTGTTTGATTTATTCTCTCTGGCATTTTTCTTCTTTTATATAACAACACAGGAGTCATATAATGCATACTTTCTGCTATCTATTTTTCAAATAATATGTCATGGATATTTTTCCATGTCAATACATATATCATCTAATTCTTCCTTTACTTACCAACTACACTCATAAATGTACCATACTTTATTTAACCAGGCCCTTACAATGAATATTTATGTTGCTTTCAATTTTCTACTACTATAAAAAAACTTGTAATGAACATCCTTGTAAATATATCTGTATTTACTAATCCAAATCTTTCTTAAAAATAAATTCTTAGGAGACACTGAATTAAGGATAGGCCAATTTAAAATCTGGATTCCTATTTCAAAACCACTGTCCAGAGCATACTCGAATCAACAGTGTGAGCACTACCTGTTCATCCATCCCTTGCAAGTTATGAAATTGACACTTTTTAGAGTTTTTACCAGTCTGATAAGCAAAAAACATTTCACTATTGTTTTAATTTATAATTCTTTGATTAGCAAAATTAAGTGCCTCTTCATATTTACTGGCCATTAATATTTTAATAAGGCTAATGATTCTTACAAGATTATGAGTGTGTATGTATACGTACATGTGTGTACACAACTAAGAAATAGGCTACTTTCAGTACCTTTGAATCCCTGGGTGCCCCTTTTCAATCACATCTGTCTCCTTCTGCCCAAGAGGCAAATTACTCTTCTGAATTTTTTAATCATTCCCTTCCTTTTCTTCATAATTTTATCACTTACATAATTATCCATAAGCTATGTTTTTTTTAAAAAAAGTTTATGTATTCTTCCTGTAACTTGCATTTTTTTCCCAATATTATGAAACCATCAATGTTGATACATAACTACAGTTCGTTCATTTTTTTAAACTGTGATACATTATTTCACTGTGGGAATATACCATATTTTACCTATCCTGCCAAAGGACATTTGGATTGCTTCCATTTTCCCTTATTAACAGCTGCTATGAACACTCTTGCACAACTCCTTCAGCACATATATGGAGTGTTTCTAGAGCTGCACTTTCCAGTACAGTAGCCACTGGCCACATACAACTATTGAGCACTTGAAATGTGGCTACTCCAAACCGAGAGGTGCTGCAAGTGTAGAATATAAACACAAAATTCCAAAGACTTAGTATGAAAAAAAAAAAAAAACAAATGTAAAACATCTCATTAACCTTTTTTATTTGATTGCATGTTGAAATAATGTTCTGAGTATAATAGGTTAAGTTAAATACATAATTAAATATAATTAAAATAATTTCACCATTTATTTATAATGTGGCTACAAGAAAATTTTAAAGTACGTATGTGGCTCATTTTAAATTACATACGTGGCTCATATTAGTATGTGGACAGTGCTGCCCTCGAGTACAGATTTAGGAGTGGTACGGCAGATCATACTTGTTAAAATTTGCTAAAAGTATAAAATTGTTTTCCAAAGTGGTTAAACAATTTTATATCCCAACCAGCAGTGTACAAGGTTTTCTGCTGCTCTATCCTTGCCAATAGCTGTTATTGAGTATTTTAATTTTTGCCAGTCTGGTAGAAATGAAACGGTACCTCATTGTGGTTTTAAATTGCATTTGTCTAATTACTAATAAGGGTGGTCATCTCTCATACATTTATTGTCACTGAGGTTTCCTTCTTTGTGATATATACTAGCATTTTTGCTTCTTTTGTGAATTGTCTATTAAACATTTCCCTTGAGATGCACATTCTTTTCTTAGAGATTCATAAGAACCCTTTATATGTAAGACTAATAACCCTTTGTCAGATATGTGTTGAAAATAATTTTCCTGAGTTTTTATGGATGTTCTTGAAATTTTGTTTTTACTATCTTTGCCTTAAAGAAGGTATTTTTTTTCTTCTTTTTTTCCCCTTATGCTGTGTACAGTTTCTGTTCTTATCATGCTAAGGAACATCTTCCATACTCCAAGATTGAAAAAAAAAAAAAAAACACTCTTGTTTTCTTCCAGCATTTTTATAATTTTACACTTTATAGTTAAATCTCTAATCACTTAAAATTTATTTTTTTAGTATGATGTGAAATAGTGGTAAGAGCAAACAAATATTGGAGTGATCACCCAGCTCATCACAAGTCCCTTAGTGCCTACGGCTATGCCACTCACCTCTTTTTTGGAGGTGGCCTTCACCTCACCACTACTCTGTCCCCAATATGCATACTTACACAGAAACACTACACATATACACCTACAGAAACCAAAATGTAGTTTGTATAAGAGTTACATTACCCTGTCTCCCTGACATAGTAATTGCTCTAAGCCTTAGATGGGGATAGTGGGCACATTTACCCAAGATACACAAATCGAAGTACTTCCTCAGGGATTTCCAAAGTGGAGGTAAGCTCGAGAGTACTTTTCTTCAGACGGTGACCAAGTTTTGAGTCTGGAAGTTGCTGGAAGCTATATTGGAAAAAGTCAGTCTACGGCAGGAAAATAATGAAGCTGAGAACAAAAGCTCTAAGAGAAAGAGGGTATCTTGACAGGTGTCTAGCCCTGGGGACTACAGAGGTTCACTGCTTCTTGCATTCCTGAAGCTTAGTTTGTTCACCTATTCTTTTCTTTCTGTGATACCTTAATATCCTTCCAACAGATCCTCTTTTTGACTTAAACTAGTTTGAGTTGAGTCTGTAACTTGCAATCAAAACAGTCCTGACTAATGTAGAAATTTCACTTGATATTTTTCTGAAAGTGAATAGCCAATTGTTCCAATACTATTTATTAAATAATCTATCTTTCCCTACTGATCTGAAGTATTACCTCTATAACATAATTTATATAAAAGTTTGGTTTTTGAGTTTGTTTTGTTCCACTGATCTCTCTGCTTCTTGTCAGCATTATACTGTTTCACCTATTTCTAGTATGCTATGATTCTGGTAATTAATTTATTCATTACACATATTTATTGAGCACCTACATTGTACTAGACCCAGAGAATATTCTCTTGAATAAAGAGATGAAGCTCTGACTCTCACAGACTTTAAAATAAGGAAAGAGAAATAAGTAACTAGGATAAAATATAATGTATGTTAACTTAAAGGAAATAGGGTTGTTCTAGTTTGCTAATGCTGCCAGAATGAAAAACACCAGAAATGGATTGGCTTTTATAAAGGGGGTTTATTTGCTTACACAGTTACAGTCTTAAGGCCATAAAGTGTCCAAGGTAACCCATCAACAATCGGGTACCTTCACTGGAGGATGGCCAATGGCATCCAGAAAAACCTCTGTTAGCTGTGAAGGCACGTGGCTGGCGTCTGCTCCAAAGTTCTGTTTTCAAAATGGTTTTCTCCCAGGATGTTCCTCTCCAGGCTGCAGTTCCTCACAAATGACACTCTTAGTTGCTCTTGGGGTGTTTGCCCTCAATTAGCTTCTCCAGAGCAACAGTCTGCTTTCAATGCCCATCTTCAAACTCTCTCTCATCTGCAGCTACTCTCTCAGCTTCTGTGCATTCTTCAAAGTGTCCCTCTTGACTGTAGCTCCTCTTCAAAATGTCACTCTCAGCTGCACTGAGTTCCTTCTGTTTGTCAGCTCCTTTATATGGCTCCAGCTCCTTATATGGCTCCTTTATATGTTTATTTATAATATAATAAACATACATTATATTTTATCATAGTTACTTATTTACCTTTCCTTATTTAACATACATTATACTTTATCATACTTATTTATCTTTCCTTATTTTAAAGTCCGTAAGAGTCAGAGCTTCATCTCTTTATTCAAGAGAGTATTCTCTGGGCCTAGTACAATGTAGGTGCTCAATAAATATGTGTAATGAATGAATTAATTACCAGAATCACAGCATACCAGAAAGTTATAATAGGTGAAACAGTATAATGCTGACAAGAAACAGAGATCAGCGGAACAAAACAAACTTAATTTAGACCCACCCTCAATGGGTGGGGTAACACCTCCATGGAAATTATCCAATCAGAGTCATCACTCACAATTGGGTGGAGCACATCTCCAGGGAAACACTCAAAAGAATTACAATCTAATCAACACTGATACATCTTCTCACGCAAGATTGATCAGATAATGGCATTTTGGGGGACATAATACATTCAAATGGCACAAGGGTTCACTAGATGAAGAGTCAACATTTGTATCTGAATTTGCTAGAGGTCAGGACAGACCTTCAAAAGAAGTGGTTTTTACATTGATACCTGAAGGGTACATATGAGCTCACCAAGGCAGGGAGGAGAACAGTGCTGCAGAAGGGACAATGCTAAGTTCAAAGTTGGTGAGAGAAGTCCAAAAGTGGCTGGAGTTTGGAGTGAGTGAGTGAGAATAGAATGAAAAGAGGTTGGAGAAGCAGGTTTTAAAAGCCATGTTTGGATTTGGGACTTGTTAAGGGCAAGGAAGATATCGAGAAGCTTTAAGCTATGATTCAGATTTGCGTCTTTTAAGATTCACCCTAGCTACAGTAATTAGAAGGGAGGAAGACTGGGAGCAAAGAGACGGACAAAGAGTCTATTTTAATAATCCAGGCATGAGATGATGATGGCATAGGCTAAAGGAGAGATAATAGAAAGAAGTAGATAGATTTAAGAGATATTTAAGAGGAAGACTGACAGGACCTGATGACTGAATTCTGGACATCAGCCAAACAGAAAAATCAAGGAAGGCTTTCAGAGTCAATGAGGTCTTTCAGGTTTCAGGCTTAGTATAGTAGACAGTGGTAAAATTTACAGCAATAAAGAGCATCATGGGAAACATGTTGGAGAGAAGATAATGAACTCAATTTGGGACACACTGAGTTTGAGGGGCCTGTGGGACATTCAAGTGAAGTTGTTCAGTAGGCAGCTGGATTACAGGTCTGGGCCAGAAATGTAGCATTCCCCTTTATTCTTTTTCAAAGTTTCCTTGACTATATTATGGTGAACTTTGTAACCAATCCATGACTTTACTTAAAATATCCATTGGGATTTTGAATGGAATTAAACTTACAGATTTCAGGAGAATTAACTTCTTTACAACATTGAATCTTCCCATCCAGAAAGAAGGTTTAGATCTTCATTTATTCAAATCCTTTTTTTTTTTTTTTTTTTATCATCATTTTATTGAGATATATTCACATACCACGCAGTCATACAAAACAAATTGTACTTTCGATTGTTTACAGTACCATTACATAGTTGTACATTCATCACCTAAATCAATCCCTGACACCTTCATTAGCACACACACAAAAATAACAAGAATAATAATTAGAGTGAAAAAGAGCAATTGAAGTAAAAAAGAACACTGGGTACCTTTGTCTGTTTGTTTCCTTCCCCTACTTTTCTACACATCCATCCATAAACTAGACAAAGTGGTGTTTGGTCCTTATGGCTTTCCCAATCCCATTGTCACCCCTCATAAGCTACATTTTTATACAACTGTCTTCGAGATTCATGGGTTCTGGGTTGTAGTTTGATAGTTTCAGGTATCCACCACCAGCTACCCCAATTCTTTAGAACCTAAAAAGGGTTGTCTAAAGTGTGCATAAGAGTGCCCACCAGAGTGACCTCTCGGCTCCTTTTGGAATCTCTCTGCCACTGAAGCTTATTTCATTTCCTTTCACATCCCCCTTTTGGTCAAGAAGATGTTCTCCGTCCCACGGTGCCAGGTCTACATTCCTCCCTGGGAGTCATATTCCACGTTGCCAGGGAGATTCACTTCCCTGGGTGTCTGATCCCACGTAGGGGGGAGGGCAGTGATTTCACCTTTCAAGTTGGCTTAGCCAGAGAGAGAGGGCCACATCTGAGCAACAAAGAGGCATTCAGGAGGAGACTCTTAGGCACAAATACAGGGAGGCCTAGCCTCTCCTTTGCAGCAACCGTCTTCCCAAGGGTAAAACTTATGGTAGAGGGCTCAACCCATCAAACCACCAGTCCCCTATGTCTGTGGTCATGTTAGCAACCATGGAGGTGGGGTAGGCGAATACCCCTGCATTCTCCACAGGCTCCTCAAGGGGGCACTACATCTTTTTTTTTTTTTTTTTTTTTCCCTTGTTTTTATTTTTTCTTTTCTTTTTTTTTTTTTTTTTTTTTTTAACTTTCCCTTCTTTTTTCAAATCACCTGTATGAAAAAAAAAGTTAAAAAGAAAACAAACATACAATAAAAGAGCATTTCAAAGAGACCATAGCAAGGGAGTAAGAAAAAGACAACTAACCTAAGATAACTGCTTAACTTCCAACATGTTCCTACTTTACCCCAAGAAAGTTACATAATATAGCAACATTTCAGTGAACTTGTTCCTACTACAACCATCAGAAATTAACAGACCATAGTCATTTCTGGGCATCCCCAGAACGTTAAATAGCTTATCTGTTCTTCCTGGATTATTGTTCCCCCTTCCTTAATTGCTCTCTACTGCTAGTTCCCCTACATTCTACATTATAAACCATTTGTTTTACATTTTTCAAAGTTCACATTAGTGGTAGCATATAATATTTCTCTTTTTGTGCCTGGCTTATTTCGCTCAGCATTATGTCCTCAAGGTTCATCCATGTTGTCATATGTTTCACCAGATCGTTCCTTCTTACTGCCGCGTAGTATTCCATCGTGTGTATATACCACATTTTATTTATCCACTCATCTGTTGAAGGACATTTGGGTTGTTTCCATCTCTTGGCAATTGTGAATAATGCTGCTATGAACATTGGCGTGCAGATATCTGTTCGTGTCACTGCTTTCCGATCTTCCGGGTATATACCGAGGAGTGCAATCGCTGGATCGAATGGTAGCTCTATATCTAGTTTTCTAAGGAACTGCCAGACTGACTTCCAGAGTGGCTGAACCATTATACAGTCCCACCAACAATGAATAAGAGTTCCAATTTCTCCACATCCCCTCCAGCATTTGTAGTTTCCTGTTTGTTTAATGGCAGCCATTCTAACCGGTGTTAGATGGTATCTCATTGTGGTCTTAATTTGCATCTCTCTAATAGCTAGTGAAGCTGAACATTTTTTCATGTGTTTCTTGGTCATTTGTATTTCCTCTTCAGAGAACTGTCTTTTCATATCTTTTGCCCATTTTATAATTGGGCTGTCTGTACTATTGTCATTGAGTTGTAGGATTTCTTTGTATATGCAAGATATCAGTCTTTTGTCAGATACATGGTTTCCAAAAATTTTTTCCCATTGAGTTGGCTGCCTCTTTACCTTTTTGAGAAATTCCTTTGAGGTGCAGAAACTTCTAAGCTTGAGGAGTTCCCATTTATCTATTTTCTCTTTTGTTGCTTGTGCTTTGGGTGTAAAGTCTAGGAAGTGGCCTCCTAATACAAGGTCTTGAAGATGTTTTCCTACATTATCTTCTAGGAGTTTTATGGTACTTTCTTTTATATTGAGATCTTTTATCCATTTTGAGTTAATTTTTGTGTAGGGGGTGAGGTAGGGGTCCTCTTTCATTCTTTTGGATATGGATATCCAACTCTCCCAGCCCCATTTGTTGAAAAGACCATTATGGCTCAGTTCGGTGACTTTGGGGGCCTTATCAAAGATCAGTCGGCCATAGATCTGAGGGTCTATCTCTGAATTCTCAATTCGATTCCATTGATCTATATGTCTATCTTTGTGCCAGTACCATGCTGTCTTGGCAACTGTGGCTTTATAATAAGCTTCAAAGTCAGGGAGTGTAAGTCCTCCCACTTCGTTTTTCTTTTTTAGAGTGTCTTTAGCAATTCGAGGCATCTTCCCTTTCCAAATAAATTTGATAACTAGCTTTTCCAAGTCTGCAAAGTAGGTTGTTGGAATTTTGATTGGGATTGCATTGAATCTGTAGATGAGTTTGGGTAGAATTGACATCTTAATGACATTTAGCCTTCCTATCCATGAACATGGAATATTTTTCCATCTTTTAAGGTCCCCTTCTATTTCTTTTAGTAGAGTTATGTAGTTTTCTTTGTATAGGTCTTTTACATCTTTGGTTAAGTTGATTCCTAGGTACTTGATTTTTTTAGTTGCTATTGAAAATGGTATCTTTTTCTTGAGTGTCTCTTCAGTTTGTTCATTTCTAGCATATAGAAACATTACTGACTTATGTGCATTAATCTTGTATCCCGCTACTTTGCTAAATTTGTTTATTAGCTCTAGTAGGTGTATCGTTGATTTCTCAGGGTTTTCTAGATATAAGATCATATCATCTGCAAACAATGACAGTTTTACTTCTTCTTTTCCAATTTGGATGCCTTTTATTTCTTTGTCTTGCCGGATTGCCCTGGCTAGCACTTCCAGCACAATGTTGAATAACAGTGGTGACAGCGGGCATCCTTGTCTTGTTCCTGATCTTAGAGGGAAGGCTTTCAGTCTCTCACCATTGAGTACTATGCTGGCTGTGGGTTTTTCATATATGCTCTTTATCATGTTGAGGAAGTTTCCTTCAATTCCTACCTTTTGAAGTGTTTTTATCAAAAAGGGATGTTGGATTTTGTCAAATGCTTTTTCAGCATCTATTGAGATGATCAATTGATTTTTCCCTTTCGAGTTTTTAATGTGTTGTAATACATTGATTGTTTTTCTGATGTTGAACCATCCTTGCATGCCTGGAATGAACCCCACTTGGTCATGGTGTATGATTTTTTTAATGAGTCTTTGGATTCGATTTGCAAGTATTTTGTTGAGGATTTTTGCATCTATATTCATTAGGGAGATTGGCCGGTAGTTTTCCTTTTTTGTAGCATCTTTGCCTGGTTTTGGTATTAGATTGATGTTAGCTTCATAAAATGAGTTAGGTAGTGTTCCATTTTTTTCAATGTTTTGAAAGAGTTTGAGTAAGATTGGTGTCAGTTCTTTCTGGAAAGTTTGGTAGAATTCCCCTGTGAAGCCATCTGGCCCTGGGCATTTATTTGTGGGAAGATTTTTGATGACTGATTGGATCTCTTTGCTTGTGATGGGTTGGTTGAGGTCTTCTATTTCTTCTCTGGTCAGTCTAGGTTGTTCATATGTTTCCAGGAAATTGTCCATTTCTTCTACATTATCCAGTTTGTTGCCATACAGTTGTTCATAATATCCTCTTATAATTTTTTTAATTTCTTCAGGATCTGCAGTTATGTCACCTTTTTCATTCATTATTTTGTTTATATGGGTCTTCTCTCTTTTTGATTTTGTCAGTCTAGCTAGGGGCTTGTCAATCTTGTTGATCTTCTCAAAGAACCAACTTTTGGTGATATTTATCCTTTCTATTGTTTTTTTGTTCTCTATGTCATTTATTTCTGCTTTAATCCTTGTTATTTCTTTTCTTCTACTTGGTTTAGGATTGGTTTGCTGTTCATTTTCTAGCTTCTTCAGTTGATCCATTAGTTCTTTGATTTTGGCTCTTTCTTCCTTTTTAATATATGCGTTTAGTGCTATAAATTTCCCCCTTAGCACTGCTTTTGCTGCATCCCATAGGTTTTGGTATGTTGTGTTCTCATTTTCATTCGTCTCTATATATTTAGCAATTTCTCTTGCTATTTCTTCTTTAACCCCACTGATTGTTTAGGAGTGTGTTGTTTAACCTCCAGGTATTTGTGAATTTTCTAAGTCTCTGATGGTTATTGACTTCTAATTGTATTCCATTGTGGTCAGAGAATGTGCTTTGAATAATTTCAATCTTTTTAAATTTATTGAGGCTTGTTTTATGTCCCAGCATATGATCTATTCTGGAGAAAGTTCCGTGAGCACTAGAAAAGTATGTGTATCCTGGTGATTTGGGATGTAATGTCCTGTAGATGTCTGTTAAATCTAATTCATTTATCAGATTGTTTAGGTTTTCAATTTCCTTATTGGTCTTCTGTCTGGTTGATCTATCTATAGGAGAGAGTGATGTGTTGAAGTCTCCCACAATTATTGTGGAAACATCAATTGCTTCCTTTAGTTTTGCCAATGTTTCTCTCATGTATTTTGTGGCACCTTGATTGGGTGCATAGACATTTACGATTGTTATTTCTTCTTGCTGAATTGCCCCTTTTATTAGTATGTAGTGGCCTTCTTTGTCTCTCAAAACATCCCTGCATTTGAAGTCTATTTTATCTGAGATTAATATTGCTACACCTGCTTTCTTTTGGCTGTAGCTTGCATGAAATATTTTTTTCCATCCTTTCACTTTCAATTTCTTTGTGTCCCTGTGTCTAAGATGAGTCTCTTGTATGCAACATATTGATGGTTCATTTTTTTTGATCCATTCTGCGAATCTATATCTTTTAATTGGGGAGTTTAATCCATTTACATTCAACGTTAAAACCGTGAAGGCATTTCTTGAATCGGCCATCTTATCCTTTGGATTATATTTGCCATATTTTTCCCTCTCTCTATTAATATCCTTTATTGTACCCATACCGAATCTCTTTAGTACTGAACCTTTCTCCAAGTCTCTCTGTCCTGTCTTTGTTTCTCTGTCTGTAGGGCTCCCTTTAGTATCTCCAGTAGGGCAGGTCTCTTGTTAGCAAATTCTCTCAGCATTTCTTTGTCTGTGAAAAATTTAAGCTCTCCCTCAAATTTGAAGGAGAGCTTTGCTGGATAAAGTATTCTTGGCTGGAAATTCCTCTCTCTCAGAATTTTAAATATATCGTGCCATTGCCTTCTCGCCTCCATGGTGGCTGCTGAGTAGTCACTACTTAGTCTTATGCTGTTTCCTTTGTATGTGGTGAATTGCTTTTCTCTTGCTGCTTTCAGAACTTGCTCCTTCTCTTCTATGTTTGACAGTGTGATCAGTATATGTCTCGGAGTGGGTTTTTTTGGATTTATTCTATTTGGAGTTCGCTGAGCATTTATGATTTGTGTATTTATGTTGTTTAGAAGATTTGGGAAGTTTTCCCCAACAATTTCTTTCAATACTCTTCCTAGACCTTTACCCTTTTCTTCCCCTTCTGGGACACCAATGAGTCTTATATTCGGACGTTTCATATTATCTATCATATCCCTGAGGTCCATTTTGATTTTTTCAATTTTTTTCCCCATTCTTTCTTTTATGCTTTCATTTTCCTTTCTGTCATCTTCCAGGTCACTGATTCGTTGTTCAACTTCCTCTAGTCTTGTACTATGAGTGTCCAGAATCTTTTTAATTTGGTCAACAGTTTCTTTAATTTCCATAAGATCATCCATTTTTTTATTTAGTCTTGCAATGTCTTCTTTATGCTCTTCTAGGGTCTTCTTGATTTCCTTCATATCCCGTACTAGGGTCTCATTGTTCATCTTTAGATCTTTGAGTAGCTGCTCTAGGTGTGTCTCTTCTGGTCTTTTGATTTGGGTGCTTGGGCTTGGGTTATCCATATCGTCTGGTTTTTTCATATGCTTTATAATTTTCTGTTGTTTTTGGCCTCGTGGCATTTGCTGTCCTTGATAGGGTTCTTTTAGGGTTTGTAGACCAGTTGAAGTCCTTATCTCTAATTTATCAGATCTACAGCTTCGTGGAGTACACTTTCTCTAACTAACCAGCAGGTGGCGTCCACGAGCCACCTGTTCTCCACAAGCCAGATCTCCACTGCTTAGCCTTTTTGGTGAGTGGGGGAGTGAGTCTTGTGGGGCCCAATTGGTGTCCCAAGCTTGCGTGTGTAGTTGGTGTTGCCTGCCCTGTATGTGGGGCGTGTTTCTGGGCAGTCGGGGAGGGGGGGTGGCCCTAACAATCAAATCTCCCTGATGATCCTAGAGTTTTAAAGCTACTGCAATAGTCTAATCCTTCAGTTCAGTCCTGCCACAGTTTGTCTCTGCCACTGACCCACAAGTCTTTGGTATTGGCGTATGGCTCCTGAGACTTGCAAGTGGGCCCCTCTTCCAGGCTGTGCACCCCGGGTCCTCTGTTGAGGGATGACTGTGCTATGTCACAGGTGAGTGCCGTCCCCCCAGGGCAGTTCTGGGCTGCTGGGCTGTGTTGGGAGGCTCCCAGTCTGCTCAAATGATGGCTGAATGGGGCTCTGTTAATTCACACTGCTCCCCCTTCCCAGCTCTGGGACATTCAGCTGAGGTTGCAGGGAAGGCTAATGTCCACGCCCAGTTTTGTGGTGTGTGCCTGTTATTTGAAGCACTTCCGTCACACTGGGTTGTCTGGGGCAGCTCTGGGCTATGGGGCTGGCGATGGGCAGGAGTGTTTCCTGTCCACCAGGATGGTGGCTGTGAGCGGACACCCCCCTTTTCTTGGGAAGTTGTGTTGTTTAGTGAATTTTCTCAGCCACTGGATTATTGCCTTTTGTCTCAGAGCTCTCTTAGTTCTGCTCTTGACTTGACGTGCCCAAATTTCAATTCTTTGAAGCTTTCTGTATTGAGCTTCTTAGAGTAATTGTTTTAGAAAAAGCAAAAAGGATTTAAAAAAAAAAAAAAAAAAAAAAACGGCCCTCCTCAGAGATCTAATGGGTTATTGAAATGCTAATAGACAAAGCAACCAGGGCCATTAAGGAAAGGTGCCCTGGGCAGAGAGATCAGCCTTGCTTCGGGATTTGCATATGCGCCTCAAGGCCTGATCTCCGCCCTTCCCCTTTCTGTGTTCACCAGAACTCCAAAAATCCTCTGCTTTTACTTTGGAGCTTCTCGTGTTGTTTTCCTTCTATGCCCGTCTCCTCTCTGCTGGGCTGGCTGCTCTCAGAGTCTCTGGTGTCTGGCCTCAGTCTATCTATGGTTGGAGTTTGAATCAGTAGAATGAGTTTCCGATGAGAGCAGCCACTGCAATTCTCCCTTCTCCTTCCTGGAGCTGACAGCCCCTCCTCCCCCGGGACTGAGCCTGGCAGGGAGGGGCGCGGGTCCCCTGGCCGCAAAAACTTACAGATTTCGCTGATCTCAGCAGTTCCACGTTTTCATGAGTGTTGTATGAAGTATGCCCAAAGACAGATTGCTCTGTGGTGTCCAGTCCACGCAGTTCCTGGCTTTTTACCTACTTTCCTGGAGGAGTAACTAAAACATACAGCTCACCAGTCTGCCATCTTGCCCCGCCTGTTATTCAAATCCTTTTATGTTCCTAAGTAAGTATTGTACATTTCTCATTAAGCTTATTTCTAGCCTTTCAAAGACTTCTTACTTTTGCCACTGGAACAATTTTTTGCCATTATAACTTTCTCACAGGGTACTTACGATACAAAGAAAAGTTCTTGGTTTTGATTTTGCCTTGTATTTGGCCACCTTACTGTTATTAGTTGTAATAAAATTGATTTTCCTGGTTTCTCTAAGTATACAATCATATGATCTCCAAGTAATGATAGTATGCATCTATTGTTCCAATAGTGTTTTTCATTTCCTTTTCCTATGTTATTGCATTAGCTAGAATATTCAAAACAGTGCTGAGGAGGAGGAGTTATGGCGCATAGCCTAGAATAGTTCAAATATTTCTAGTGTCATGTTTCCTCTTAGTTACTGACAAATATGTATTATTTTATGATGGAGTTTCCTTCTATTCCTTATCTACCTTGAACTTTCATTCTAAACAATTTTTTTTTCAAATATATTTTTGCTATATATCTTAAGACCTTTGGTTTTTCCTCATTTATTCTACTGATTGAATCAACCATATTCATAGATTTCCTAATGTTAAACTACCCTTAAATTTTTGGGTTAAACTCTATTGGGTAATGATGTGTTATGCTTCTTTTAGTAACAGGTAGGCAAACTTTTTCTATAAAGGGTCAAATAATAAATACTTTAGGCTTTACAAGTTGTATAGTCTACAATGCAACTACTCAACTCTGTCATTGTTCACAGACCATACTTACTGAATGAGTATGGCTGTGTTCCAATCAAACTCTATTTATTTGAATTTCATATAGTTTTTATGGGTCACTAAATATTATTATTCTTTTATTTTTTGTTTTTTTTTTAACAACCGTGTAAAAATGTAAAATCATTCTTAGCTTTCAGGACACAAAAGCAGTCAGCAGGTCAGATGTGGACCATGTGCCATAGTTTGCCATCCCTGCTTTCGTGTATTGCTACATTTGATTTGCCAAATTTTAATTTAGAAATTTTGGAACTATATTCATAAGTGAAAGGGAACCACAGTTTTCTATAATGTGCTTTCTTCGCCAGATTTTAATATCAGGGTCCTAATAGGCTCATAAAATAAATTAACTCAACATATACTCTGCTCCCACATGACCAAAACTTATACTCTTACGCTTCTAATTTCCTAATTTCTACTTAATTAAAAAAAACACTAAGGGTAAAATGCATTAAAATACTCAAATAATTGCACAAACCAATGTGCCAGAGTTTTTCAAAGTGCTAGAGGGTTGTGAAATCAAGTTAGAGATTGTAACCAGGATTTTTAAGAAATAAAGTAGAAGAGAAAATAGTTTAAATATGGCTTCATGAAACATTTGTTTTGGTTTATATATGTGCATACTAGGTCACAATGTAAAAGTCATAAAGTTTCAGAAACACTGGTATAGGCAATGGCAGAAAGACCATGTAATGGGCTCAAAATAGTGACAAGTGAAAGTGTGAATTCGGCTAACAAATAGCAATTTAAATTTTAATTTAAGGTCTTCATTTGTCAGGAAATACTGTTCTTCTTTTGATTTTGAAATGTATCATATGAAAGTTTAATGTACAAAGTTAAAAACTGTCCATAATTCAGAATTTTGGTCCCAAATTGTTAGTAATATTTTTATAATGTGCTTTTTATATTCCTTCAAAGATAACTGTGCTCACTCTATGAGCAATATTTGTTCAGTTTCACTAAGTTTTTTTTTTTAAGTTTTAATTGGCATATACCATATCTGCATTTAATTACAAAAATATTAAGTGTATACAGCTTGATGGATTTTTACATAGTGACTACATATTTTTTTGTAGACAAAATCAAGATAGAGAACATCACCAACACCCTTCTTGTATCTCTTCCTACCCATTAAACTCCCAAAGCAACAATATTGGAATTTGTTACCATAGGTAAATATTACCTGTTTTTTTTTTTTTTTTAGTTTTTATTCATTTTTTTTTAATCTTCATTTTATTGAGATATATTCACATACCACGCAGTCATACAAAACAAATCGTACTTTAGATTGTTTACAGTACCATTACATAGTGGTACATTCATCACCCAAATCAATCCCTGACACCTTCATTAGCACACACACAAAAATAACAAGAATAATAATTAGAGTGAAAAAGAGCAATTGAAGTAAAAAAGAACACTGGGTACCTTTGTCTGTTTGTTTCCTTCCCCTATTTTTCTACTCATCCATCCATAAACTAGACAAAGTGGAGTGTGGTCCTTATGGCTTTCCCAATCCCATTGTCACCCCTCATAAGCTACACTCCTATACAACTGTCTTCGAGATTCATGGGTTCTGGGCCGTAGCTTGATAGTTTCAGGTATCCACCACCAGCTACCCCAATTCCTTAGAACCTAAAAAGGGTTGTCTAAAGTGTGCATAAGAGTGCCCACCAGAGTGACCTCTCGGCTCCTTTTGGAATCTCTCTGCCACTGAAGCTTATTTCATTTCCTTTCACATCCCCCTTTTGGTCAAGAAGATGTTCTTCGTCCCACGATGCCAAGTCTACATTCCTCCCCGGGAGTCGTATTCCACGTTGCCAGGGAGATTCACTCCCCTGTTTTTGATCTCTATTAATAATTAAATATTAATAATTAAAATATTACCTGTTTTTGAACTCTATATAAATAGACTCACAGTTTTTATACTTGTCTTTTGTTTACTCAACAACATATCTGTGAGATTCATCCATGTTACTGGCATGTGGCATTAGTCTGTTCTTTTTGTTGCTATACAGTATTTCATTGTATAAAAATTTCATTATCCATTCTACTGTTGATGGACAAACAGTCTTTGACTATTATGAACAATGTTCTTATGAACATTCCTGTACCTGTACAGCTTTAGGTGCTCAAATGTGCACATTTTTTTTGGATATAGACTTAAGAGTGGAGTTGCTAGGGTACAAGGGATGCTTACATTTAGCTTTATCAGATGCTGACAAAAACTCTTCCAAAGTAGTTGTACCAATGTAAACTTTTACCCATCATGTATGAGAGTTTCAGTTGTTCCACACTTTCAACCACACTTACCTTGTTAGTACTTAAATTTTAGCAACTTTGCTGGGTATACAGTGGTGGATTTTTTTAACTTAAAAGCTGCTAATTCATGTTTATGTTATTTGGTCCTATTCTGACAGCTCCTCCCTCCCCACCTTGGGTAACAGTGAGGTTAGGGTGGGAACTGCTCTCATGGGAGGATAGATGGCCTTGGGGTAAAAGAAAAGGACACCAGTTACCATTCTAAGTTATTACCCTGCCTCATACATAAAATCAGAATGTTTTATTAGCTATTATTAACTATTTTTCACTTATCATGAACATTTACTCATCATTGCATATTTTTAATAACATCATTTTTACTGATTGAGCAGAATTCTAAACTATGAACTTCCTTAACCCAACAAAAGGTATCTATAAAAACCTATGATGTGACTGGAAAAGCCATATGGACCACACTCCCCTTTGTCCAGTGTATGGATGAATGAGTAGAAAAAATGGGGGCAAAAAGAAAAAAAAAGGCACCCAGTGTTCTTTTTTACTTTAATTGTTCTTTTTCACTTTAATTTTTATTTTTTACTATTTTTGTGTGTGCAGTAATGAAAATGTTCAAAAATTAATTTTGGTGATGAACACACAACTATACAATGGTACTGTGAACAACTGAATGTATGCTTTATATGACTGCATGGTATGTGAATACATCTCAATAAAAATGAATTTTAAAACAAACAAACAAAAAAACCTATGGCAACTATGCAAATAAACTCACTCCCCTCTCCCCTACATGGAACATGACTCCCAGGGGTGTAAGTCTTCCTGGCAACAAGGGACAGGACTCCCAGGGAGGGGCCTGGCCCTAGCATCATGGGATTGAGAATGCCTTCCTGACCAAAAGGGGGAAAAGAAATGAAACAAAATGAAGTTTCAGTGGCCAAGAGATCTCACATGGAGTTGAGAGGTCAATCTGGAGGTTATTCTTATGCATTATATAGATATTCCTTTAAGTTTCTAATGAATTAGAATAGCTAGAAAGAAATACTTGAATATGTTGAATGGTAATCCAGTAGACTTGATTCTTGATGATAATCATATAACTATATAGCTTTTATTGTGTGACCATGTGATAGTGAATACTTGGTGACTGACATTCCCTTTAACCAGTATATGGGCAGATGAGCAATAAGATAATGACAAAATATATATAAATAATAGGGGGGAGAAGGGGTTTGGGATGGTTTGGGTGTTCTTTTTTTATTTTTTTTATTTCTTTTCCTGTATTTTGGAGTAATGAAAATGCTTGAAAATTGATTGTGGCGATGAATACACAACTATGTGATGATACTGTGTGCCACTGACTGTATACTTTGGATGGATTATATGCTGTGTGAGTATATCTCAATAAAATTGCATTAAAAAAACTTACTGGACCCTAAAAAAAAGAAAACCTATGGCACTATGACACGCCCTACATGGAACATGACTCCCAGGGTTGTAAGTCTCCCTGGCAACGTGGGACATGACTCCCAGGGAGGAGCCTGGACCAGGCATCATGGGATTGAGAATGCCTTCTTGACCAAAAGGGGGAAAGAAATGAAACAAAATAAAGTTTCAGTGACTAAGAGATTTCAAATAGAGTAGAGAGATCATTCTGGGGGTTATTCTTATGCATTATATAGATATTCCTTTAAGTTTCTAGTGTATTAGAATAGCTAGAAGGAAATACCTGGAACTGCTGAACTGTAATGCAGTAGCTTTGATTCTTGATGATGGCTGTATAACCATACAGCTTTTATTCTGTGACCGTGATTGTGAAAACCTTGTGAATGACATTCCCTGGATCTAGTGTATGGGGAGAGGAGTAATAAAATAAAGACAAAATAAATAAATAAATAATGGGGGGTGGGGGGTAAAGGATATAGGATGTTTTGGGTTGTTTTTTATTTGTTTTATTTTATTTTTATTTTATTTTTGGAGTAATGAAAATTGATTGTGGTGATAAATGCACAAGTATATAATGATACTGTGAGCCACTGATTGTATACCTTAGATGGGTTATATGGTATATGAAAATATCTCAATAAAATTACATTAAAAGAAAACCTATAGGAACTGAAACTTAAGACACAAACAGACATTTGTAAACCGATGTTTATTGCAGCATTATTCACAATTGCCAAGAGATGGAAACAGCCCAAATGTCCATCAAAGGACAAGTGGATAAACAAACTGTGGTATATACACATGATAGAATATTATGCAGCTGTAAGACACAACAAAGACATGGATCATATAATAATGTGGATGAACCTTGAGGACATTATGTTGAGTGAAGTTAGCCAGAAACAAAAGGACAGATTCTGTATGGTCTCACTAATATGAACAGACACTAATGAACAAACTTTGGGAGTTAAAAGCTGACAACACAGGCGACCAGGAGATAGAAAGAGGGCAGAGACCAGCCATTTGATGCTGAAGGACTACAGAATGTTTAGGATTGATTGCATAGATCCAGAAATAGATAGCTTAATATTGTGTGATGGAAGCACAGTATTGTAAGTACACTGAACAAAGATGTCTGTGAGTAAAGCTGAAAGAGGTGGGATAGGAGAATGTATGACACCAGAGGTAAAGATAGATGATAAAGACTGGGACTGTATAACGCGGCAAAAACTGGAGTGGACAATGACTGTTACTAAATATACAAATATAAAAATGTTTTTGTATGTGGGAAAGCAAATGAATGTCAACCATGCAGAGAGGTGAAAAGCGGATAGTATTCAGGAAAAAACATAATCAAAGCAAACTGGAGTCTATGGTCAACAGTAACATTGTAATATACCTCCATTAAATGTAACAAAGGCAATATGTCAAGGCTCAATGTATATGAGAGGGGGATATAGGGGAGGAATATGGGATTCTTGATAGTGGTGTTATTTGCTGTCCTTACTAGTATATTGTATTGTATGACATGTTATTTTTCTTTTTATCATTTTTTTCTTACTGCTAAAAAAAAACAATTTTTCTTGTAGTAATCAATACGTTCAAGTGCTGATTGTGGTGATAAATGTACAACTTTATGATGATACCATGAACAACTGATTGTACACTGTGGATAAATGTATGGTATGTGAATATTAACTCTATAAAATTGTAGGAAAATATATATATAGGAGTAAAAGTGTTGGAGAAAACATGGTGAGAGGGATGATGCCTCACCAATATGGACTAACTACAATGTGTAAACTCAGAATTGAATCTTAGAACATAGTCTAATGTGGACATAAGTATTGTAATAGTCCCTAGATTGTAAGCTCTTACAGCAGTTAACTCTATCCATGAATTGTAATGCCTGTCTCTAAACTTTGAGATGCTGATCCCCTAGCGTATAACCTGATTGGTCTCTGGAACAATGCATATCTCTGAGACACCTGAGACTCAGAGCTAGAGCTCAGCAGATCTGAATGTCAGTATTAGTGCATACAGCCACTGTCAAAAAAAAAAAAAAAAAAAGCTGAAAAAGAGCCCAGACTTCAATTAGTGATATGAATGAAGCAGGTCTGGTTAAGACCAGGGCAAGCCAGGCCAAAGGGTAAAGGTTGAAACTGTGTTTTAAAACTTCAACTTTCATATGAGACCAAGGGAAGAGATACCTATTTGGTACAGGATCTAAATTTTCTAAACGGTACAACTCTACAGTCGATTTGTTCAAACACCACAATTGCATGGAACTTTGAATAGGAAGTGAGATACGGTAGGTTAGTATAGGCTGGAGTGAAATAGTGACACATCCCAGAGTAATCTGGGCAGATAATAAAAAATATATTTACAGCCTCCCCCTCCCCAGCCCCAAGGATCTGGGGGAAGGTGTGGATGTGTTGGACATCCTCACCTGGCCTGGTGTTGATGTTGTCACAAACATTGGGACTGGCGGTTTGACGTGCTGAGCCCTAGAGCATGGGACTTGCCCTTATGAAGCTCATTACCACAAAGGAGAGTCAAAACTTGCATGTAATTGTGCCTAAGAGTCTCCCCCTGAGTACCTCTTTGTTGCTCAGGTGTGGCCCTCTCTCCCTCTAAATGAGCCATCTCGACAGGTGAACTCACTGCCCTCCCCGCTATGTGGGACCCGACTCCCAGGGGTGTAAATCTCCCTGGCAATGCAGAATATGACTCCCGGGGATGAATGTGGACCCAGCATTGTGGGACTGAGAGTATCTTCTTGACCAAAAGGGGGATGCAAAATGAGACGAAATAGTTTCAGTGGCTGAGAGATTTCAAATGGAGTTGAGAGGTCACTCTGGTGGACATTCTTATGCACTATATAGATAACACATCTTAGGTTTTAATGTATTGGAATAGCTAGAAGTAAATACCTGAAACTACCAAACTCCAACCCAGCAGTTTGGACTCTGAAGACAATTATATAATAATGTAGATTACAAGGGGTGACAGTGTGATTGTGAAGACCTTGTGGATCACACCCCCTTTATCTAGTGTATGGATGAGTAGAAAAATGGGGATAAAAACTAAAGGACAAATGGGGTGGGATGGGGGGATGATTTGGGTGTTCTTTTTTCACTTTTATTTTTTATTCTTGTTCTGGTTCTTTCTGATGTAAGGAAAATGTTCAGAGATAGATTGTGGTGATGAACGCATAACTATGTTATCATACTGTGGACAGTGGATTGTATACCATGGATGACTGTATGGTATGTGAATACATTTCAATAAAACTGAATTTAATTAAAAAAAAAGAAAGAAAACCTATGGCAAATGTCATACTAATGGTGAAATAATGAATGCTTTTTCCCCTGAGACTGAGGGCAAGACAAGGATATGCAGTATCACCACTGAGCCAGTGCAATAAAGGAAGAAAAGAAGTAAAAGGCATAACAATTATAAAAGAAGATATAAACCTTTCATTATTTCCACTTAATATGACAGTATATGTAAAATATGCTCTAAAGAATGTACAAATAAACTATTGAAATACATGAATTCAGAAAGATGGTACAAGGTCAATATCCTAGCAAAAAAGCAATTAGAAAATGAAAATTCAGCAGTTTTGTGGAAATTCATAAGTTGATTCTGAAATTTATAAAGAAATGCAACAAGACAACAGTAGCAAGGACTATATTGAAGAAAATAAAACTGGAGGATTTATAGCTCCAAACATCAAGACTTATTTCAAACTATAACATTCAATTGTGGTACTGTGCAAGGAAAAGAAAAACAGATAAATGGAATATAACAGAGAGTACAGAAAGTTTTTTGATGACTAAGTCCATCTCTATTACTTGTCATAGGTCTATTCAGATTTTCTGTTTCTTTTTGAGTCACTTTTAATAGTTTGCGTAATTTCTAGGAATTTGTCCATTTTATCTAGGTTATCTAATTTATTGGCATACCATTGTTCATAGTATTCCCTTACAATCCTTTTTATTTTTGCAGGGTCAGTAGTAACATCCATTCTTTCATTCCTGACTGTAGTAAACTGAGTCTTCTCTGTTTCCTTGGTCAGTCTAGCTAAACATTTGTCAATTTCGTTGATTTCTTCAAAGAATAACCTTTTGATTCAATTGACTTTTCTTGATTCTTTAATTTTTATTCATTTGGTTGGAGCATATCCCTAAGCAAAATCTTTCAGAAAGGCTATGAATACTATACTTTGAGGCCATGTATAACCAAAAATGTCTTTCTTTTACCCTGACATCTCAATGATTCTTTTCCCAAGTATAAAGCCGTGATCCTATTCTTTCAAAATTCTATGACGCTCCATTATCTTCTGCATTCAGAGCTGTTGATGAAAAATGTAATTCTTAACTGATTTGTATTGCTTTAAAATTGATATTTTTGCTTGTTGTTAATTTTAAGAACTGTTGTTAATTTTAAGGGGGAATTTTCTCTTTACTTAAGAATTCAAAATTTTTAGCAATGGAATACGTCTTTTTTTCCCCTTCTGTTTTCAAATAATCTTGCTGGGCACTCAGTAAGAACTTTATCTGGACTGCTGAAGCTTTTTTCCAGCTCAGAAATTTTTTATTCTGTAATTTCCTGTAATTTTACTGAGTCTATTTTATTATTCGCTCCTTCAACTGCATTTAATTTTGAATACTTCTATATATTTCATTCTTTCAACAACTATTTATTGGTCACCTACCATGTCCCAGCCACTATTCTAGGCTCTTGACAAGGGTGAAGGAGTCTGCTGTGCGCCTATCTAAGGAAGAGCTTTCTGGGCATTTCCAGTCACTATAAAGCCCTAGGGTGAGAGCAGGACTCACAGGTTTGAGAAACAGCAAGGAACCCAATTTGGCTGGAGCACAGTAAGCAAGCTAAGGAAGAGCAGGCAATGAGGACAGCTCACAAAGGCCTCGTTGGCCACTGTAAGGACTTGACTTTTATTCTGAGGGTAATAGGGATAGCCCTGTTTTTGTTTTGCTGATGAAATAATATCCTCACAAACCTCACTGAGGATACTAACGAAAAATTTTTCAAGTTCTCTCCTGCTTTCTTGCATTAGCTGTTTCAGTAGAAGTGAGGTGGGAAATGTTTTAATGGCTCAGCTTCATTCCCCCGCTCTCAAGCTGCTGATTCTCTTTATTTAGCTGGTAATTTTTCATCTGCTTATACTTACCAATAAAGGTTTAGCTAAGTCAATGTATGTATGGCTATAAAAGTCCAGAAGAAGGCTTTGTCCCAGGCACAGTGAATAGATGGGGAAGCCTGGGAATAGACAGGCCCTCCCTGAAGAAAGCAGTTCACCGTAATTTTTATTACAATATTAATTCTCAGGAAGCTTGCAGCTCAGCATGGAGAGTTCTAAAACCTAGTGTTCTATACCCTAATTGGTCATACTCTTCATATCAATCAATAATATTTTCAAAATCAAGATAGATATAGGTTCAATTGCAGATCTACAAAGACAATTCAGTTCTGTGTTTCATTCCACTCTTTGCCATAGTAAAGACAAGAGGTCAATATTAGAAAGAGTGAACTAAAATTACAGATCACTATCAGGATGTCAGTCAAAACTACACAATCTGCAGCTTTTTTGAGTCCTTGACTAAAGTCAGGGGAAATAATTTTTAAAATATCTGCATGAATGAAAAATGCTGAGTGGTTATCATTCGTTTTTCTTTTTGCATCTTCCCAAGCCTTCCAAGCAATACATCTATGAAACACACTCTCGAATAAGTTTACTATTATTTGATACAGATTTTTTTTTTTAAAAGAGACAGTCTTTTCGTAAATCTAAAGTACATGTAACCTTCCAAGTCTTTTTGTGCTGGCTTCTGAGTATGAACTATGCCAGATATAATAGGGTTAGTAGATATCGTTTCCTCTGAACAACCTATCGCAGTAATCCCAAGTGATTTTTCATTCTACACTTGCATTTTAGTGAGTATAACATAATGCAAGCACTTAAGTAACAGAATTTCATTGACCATAGTAGTCCTATCTCAAAGGAGAATGGAGGAAGGATAGAGGCAGTGTGGGATAGTGGTAGAAGAAAATACTGCACTACAAATGACAATACTACTGGTAATGATAAACAAAGAAAAGTACCATGTTATGTAGACAAAGTCTTTTTTAGGGATTCTTTTAAGTACCAAAATAATTTAGCAATTTAATTGTAAGTAGCAGAGAAAACGTTTGAATGTGATTTTTAAAAGGGGCCTGGGGCCAAGTGCTTAGGACTCTGTAGCCCTTTATATAATCTAAGATGACTCTGAGAGTAAAATAGCTGGATTACTCTTTATTGTGGTATGTTAGAAAATTAGGGTTTAGCAACTACTACAGTGGAATCAAGTGCACTGTAAATAAGAATATGTGTTACAGGACTGTATTAAGAGGTGGAAGAGTTACCCAGGTCCTGCTGGTAATAAACAGTTGCTCAAAATCAAACCGTGAAATATCTTATTTAAAACTGCATACTACGATAGAGAATGAGGATTCCATATATGTTCAAGTTTAAACAACACTGCAGTTTTTTTCTTATAGCTCTGATTCTCTTTCGTGAATGGGTAATTTAAATAGCAAGAGCCCACAGATAGATCCCCCTTTCCTCTTTGGTTAAATATAAATCTATTCACCCTTAGAACTACAATGACAGAGGTCAGGTCTCCCACACCCCACATGATTAAGTAAGTCAATTTACTCTTAGAACTACACTGACAAAGCTCAGAGTAGGATACCACCACCTCAACTCCACCCCTACACACATATAAAATTAAGGTTCTTAATCTAGCCAGAGTAAAGATTTCTCAGGTTGACCCCATCTTTTGTCAGTGCACTAGTTGTGAACATAGCTGTACATTAAATCAGTCACCTTTGCTGATTTTTCATGGAGTTAATACAGCGAGCAGTAGATACATGTACTTATTTCTCACTCTTTTTAAACATGTACAAAAATCCAACCTCCTATTCTCCCTTCCTCTTCCATTACCTCCTCTCCAATAAATCCCCAACATAGTTCCAGACAGAGAAGCAGAAATTGTTGTTGTTTTTTAAAACTGAATTTCCTCAACACACACAAATGCTTTTTAGAATATACAATCATATGTCCCCAGAAAAGAATAAAAAAGGAAGATTGAAAAGATAAATATTTAATAAATAAGATCTTAGAAACATTTAGGATGAACAGAGAAATTACTATGTCAACACTGATTTGGATGTTGTCATTTCTTTTCAGCAATTTTTTTTGTTGCACACTAATGAACAAACCAAAAATTAATGATTTTTAGTCATTTTGGTCAAACTTAACTTTGGGAATATTAACCAAGGGGTCAATCTGAAAGTCTTAAATCTTCACCTTAACGTCAATTATAAACTGGCCAAAATTACATGCTTCTTTCTGGAATAGTAATCTACTTTTGGAGGTGCATGTCACAATTCCAAAGGTACAAGCAGATCCAACACGTGAAGACCCAGATTTAAATAGATTAGGAGGCATTTCTTGTTTCTACTTTTAAGACTTCTTATTTTTAAAAATTTCAATATACAGAAAAGTTCAAAGAACAGTACTATGACCCCCCTTTGATAAACCAAATACCTAATCCAACAACTGATTAACATTTTGCAGTATGTGCTTCATATATCCCTCCTTTCTTTACCCGGGAGCATTATATATCCTTTTCCCCCGATGAACCATCTGAAAGTAAACTGTAGACAACATGACATTCAATGCTTAATGTAGTCCTCACACAAGGATTCTGTACCTTATAATAAAAACATATCCCAGAATTCCTTAAAATTCTATACTATGAGATCCCTGAGAACAGGGTTATCTTATTTATTTTTTAATTCTGTGCCTAAGACATAGTAGGTACTAAATAAATGTCTTTTTACTATTAGAAATAGCAAATTCATCTGCAATATTTAATATTATTTGAGATTTACAAAACAATCATCTGGAACACAACTAATGTCTAAAGGAAGGCAAATAATTCCTCAAAATCACCAGCTCAATAATATTTTATTTTTCAAGGTTCCAGCCAACTTAATATGTGCATATAATTTCGAAAAAAGCAAATACATCCCTGACCTATGGGAGAGCCACATGACCAATCAGAGTCTTCAAAAGGATATATATTCCAAATTTTTACATCACTGGATAGGTCTTTGGCCATTTTTTAAAGTGGGAGCTAGAATGTGACAATGGTCAAGAAGAACCTAGAAGAAGCCATTCTGGGAGGGTCTTTCACTCTTGAGTTGGTCTGGGCTAAGGTACAGTATGAGCCATGGATATATTATAAAACTGGACTAAAAATCATTGCATCATTTTTGCAAACCCTGGGAAAATGAAGATAGTGAATGTGAAATGTGAACCACATTTCCTGGACAAGTAACTTGAACTATCTCAAACTCAATTTTGTCCAAAGGCAAAGGCATGGTAATATAGATCACTAGATTGTTCTCCTTCTAGTAGTACCTTTCCTTTCTCATCCTACTGTCCTACTTCTGCTACCTATAAAAGATATTTTAAATTTTAAGTTTGTAAGGTTAAAAAAATGACATTCATTTTAAAAGGCCCTTTGGGTCTCTTAGATGTAAGAAACTCAAGTAATATAAAGTACACTTTAAATAATCATTAAGCTGAAATAAATGATGGAGGAATAAGATTCACAACCTAACAATGACCCCATCCTATCCAAAGACCTCTTTCAAAAGTTATCATATCCGAAATAGAAAAATAAAACAAATTTATGCAATTGTGGAATTTTCCTCTGAAATACCATGCATCTGAAGACATGAAACAGCCTACTGCTGTAAACTTACATTGTTATCTTTATCATTCATCTACACATAAAAGATTTTTCTCAAATTAATCCTTTCTAGTTAACATACTACACACTACATCTAGTAAAGCAAACAGAAAGGCAAATAAAGCCCATAACATAGTCTATTAGCTATTAATATCTGCAGTGCTCTTTCCTTCCAAGCCCAGTGAAACTTTGGTCCCTGAAGTGATAAAGATGAGGACTGCCAAACTATTCGCCATCTCTAAGGCAGTATTAACACATTACAAAGTGCCAAAAGCACCATTAAAAAAAAAAAAAAAAAAAAACTGACCCACTTTTAGAAGTCAGCAGTTTTTTCCTTTTTGGTGAAGTATGAATATTTAAATCAGGCAGGCAGACAAGTCCTGGAGCAGACATCCCAACCTGAATGCAATGTGTGCACCTCTGGCTCAGAGCTGAAGGATTCTGCTGCCATATACCAACATGGAGTTGAATGCTCACTTAGGACTCCAGAACAGCAGCTTTCTAATCATTTCACTGCCTTTCAGACTTGAAGCTCCACATTTGGATGTGAGGGTAGAAAACAGTAGAAGAAGGATCACAGCAACTGCTTTAAATTATATACTTAATGATTTATATCAGGCGTAATGTAATTTAATTTGTAGTAAATCAAGTAAACTAAGGGAAGGTTAGGTTTGCAGTTAACAGCTGTAAATTTGTTTTTACCTTCATCATACAGTAACAAAGCATAAGAGAAATACTACATTTGAGAAGATGGTAAACCCATTACAATAATAATAATGACTAGAATCAGTTTCAATCTAAATGAGATAAATAACAGCAACTGTCACTATAACTTAGGATACAAGAAAACTAACTAGAGAATAAATCAAACTACTATTCAAAAGTGTAAAACAGGTAAAATTTGGCTTTATAAGAATACATTAATAAACCAAAAATGAAATTTAAACAAATGGAAAAATAAGTATCAGAAAATTCATAAGTTATAATATGTAATTGGAAATTTTAGGATCATCTGTCCCTACATCAATCTACAAACATAATTTATAACAAAAGTACCCAATCTTTATACTGCCAGGTTCCCCTAGACTACCACCTCCCTTCCCCCCCGCCCCATCCCTATCTGGATCTCATATTTCATTTTCTAAATAAACTGCCTGTGCAACCTTATCATAGGTAAATGTAGGATTTTTCTTATTCTTTTAGGGAGCTGCAGATTAGGAAGCAATGTCATAAATCAATTTGCTTTTGCGATAGCTATCCAAACTCTTTTTAACATTAAATCTGTCTTTTAACTCACCAATATTATCATTTATAAGCAAACAAGCCAAGATTTCACAATTAGGAAACAAAATTCCTTTTAAGGGAAAAAAATCCTGCTCTCTTACCTACAGACCTAGCTTCCTTCTACAAAATAGAGAACTGATTTAATTCCCCAAATACAGTATGAACAAAACAAACAAAAAAAAAGCAAACATATCCACTTGTATCCTCTGAATACAAACTCATGCCACCCTTTAAATCCTAAAGCATTCCATTCAAGATAGGTACTGATCAAAGTTCTCTAAGCAAGTCTGATTCTAGGCAGGAGGCATTCTAAGTACTTGGCCCTATCATAACTATTCAACTTTACGTTTGTACATTTCCCAATACTTTCTAATGAACATTTTTTTAAATACCACAAAGTTTTTATATTAGTTTTTATGTACCATGTTCATTTCTATATCCCTACCTTGATTCACATGGTTCCTTTGACTTAGAATGCTCCATCTTTTCTGCCTATCTGGATCCAAGTCACCCTGTGTTCCCAAGCCTTCCCTGACCTCTCTCTTCTCATTATCTATACTACATATTCACTCTTCACTATGCAGTGCCCTTTTATGCTGTGTATGTTCATCTCTTTCTCCCTACTAAAGACCATAACCATTAGCACACATCATTGTTACATTAAGACCAAGGAGGGGCTGAAAAGGCACTTCCTAGCTGATGGATTTTATATAAAAATACATAGCTGAAACTTCTGAGAGGGGTTAAGGTGGTTGGAGAAGGAACAGAAAGGTTGCCTGATTCAGTGGCTCATATGCTTTTAAGATTCCACTATTACCCCAGCCTGCTTGCAATATTTTACCCTAGTAAGTAAACTGGAAATTGGAAAAATTTTATTTAGAGCTTCTGAAGTAAGCTTTCTATGTCATAGTAAACAAAATCTTCAGAAGGGATCAAAGCACTACAAAGTATCCCCCCCTCCCCCCCAAAAAAAGGTTAAAAATCAAGAGACTCTCTCTGCAAGCTTAGTTAAATGAAAAAGGGGCCTAACTTCAAAGGAAATCCCAATTCTATCTGCTCACCAGAATGTGCAGGTTACTAGACTTAGAAAGTCATAGTTTGGCCTTCTGTGACTTAGGAAGAAGACTCTGATTATGGTTTATTCTCCTGGAATGTGGTCA
Source organism: Choloepus didactylus (assembly GCF_015220235.1). NCBI lineage: Eukaryota > Metazoa > Chordata > Mammalia > Pilosa > Megalonychidae > Choloepus > Choloepus didactylus. The sequence goes on along the minus strand of NC_051312.1, from coordinate 33,527,020 downwards.
CCCAGAGAAATGAGGAGAAACTTCTCTTTGGGTTGGGCCCAGTGGACCATGAGTGCCCCTCTGGCTTTGTTTTCTCACTTACAGATATAAAGCACCATATTAAAATTCAATACATTTTGGGGAGGAAAGATAAAAACACAAAAAGGCCTGTCTTATCTCCAGAAATGCAATTCTCAGCTTTATGAGCTCTGGTATTCAGCTAGCCAGATTACTGAGTTTTTTTAAAAGCTAAAGGCTTTACCCCAACTTCATCTTTTGCTATTTCCAGGGTTTGTTTCTGTGAGTGTGCCTGAGCTTATGTACGTGTGCTTCACTCAATTCATACACATCAGTGAACAGCAGCAGCAGAAATCCAGGTCCACAGCAGGAGGTTTAATTAACTGTACACAGGACAGTGCCAACAGCAATGGTGCTGTCTCTCCTGTGGGGCAGCACATCAACAAGGCTAATATGCAAGGGAAACCCATTTCTGGGGAGGAAAAGTGTAATCCTGTCAAGAAAAATGAGAGAACAATAAGAAACTTAACAACAACAACACAAAAACCAAAAAAAACAAAAAACAAAAAATCTTGCCAGGTCAGAATCAGCAAGAAACCAGAGCTTAACACAAAGAAAGAGAAAAGCCAGAATTAAATGTTTTCCAGTGGATGGGTCAGGCTTCACTCTGCTTTCAATTATGTTATTAGAAGTGTGCTGATTTGAATCTATTATGTCCCCGACAAAAGCCATTTTAACGCAATCTTGTGGGGGCAGACTTATTAGTCTTTGATTAGGGTGGGACCTTTTGATTGAATGTTTCCATGGAGATGTGACCCCACCCAACTGTAGGTAACATCTTCTGATTAGATCACTGCCATGGAGGTGTGATGCTGCCCGTTCCAGGTGGGTCTTAATGAGATCGCTTAGAATCCTTGAGAGAGCTGAAAGCCACCACAAACCCAGACGCCTGGAGATGCTGGAAAATGCAGACAGAAGGACATTTGGAAATGCTAAGCTAAGAAATGAAGCTCAGAGTTTGCCCCGGAGAAACTGAGAGAGGACTCCCAGATGCTTAAAGAGAAATTCCCCAGGAGAACCAAGCAGAGAGCTGAGAGACAGAAGCCCAGAGACATTTTGGAGAAAGCAATTTTGAAACCAGAACCCGGGAGCAAAGGACCAGAAGACACCAGCCACATGCCTTCCCAGCTGACAGAGGTGTTCTGGATGCCATCAGCCCCTTCTTTAGTGAAGGTATCCTCTTGTTGATGCCTTAGTTTGGACACTTTTATGGCCTTAGAACTATAAATTTGTAACCTAACAAACCCCCTTTATAAAAGCCAATCCATTTCTGGTATTTTGCATAATGGCAGCTTAGCAAACCGGAACAAGGAGCCACCGTAAAGCAATCTCATATAGATACTAATTTCAAAGGTACTAATCATCTCACACATATATTCCTCTTGTATATATTTTCTGTCAGAAGTATAGGCTATGGGATTGAGCCATAAGACTAAAATGATACTAAATGATGATGGCAGTGGTGAAGATCTAGGTTGTAATACAGATGGTAAATAAGCTTTCTACATGTAAACACATTGCAAAACTCAAAGACTTGGAAGGGAGTCTGCCTTCATTCCTTGAAGAGTGCCTGGACAAATCAGAGTACCTTCCAAAGACTCATCAAGTATTTCTCCTGTTGACACAGCAGGACACATGGTTGGCACTGCTCCCCATAGTGAATGTTTAAGTCAAAACTGTATATTCAGGAGTTTTGAATTGTTTCTAGTCTAGATGAAGTACGGCACAGCCAGGTCAAAATAAACAGCTTTACCCCACTAAAATTTAAGCTGATACAGTGATTCAGGATGGCTATTCAGGCATTTTTTTCACATTTAACAAGTGATAAACTTATAGAGAATAAATGTAATTGACCAAACAAATATCACTAGGGGCAAATAAATGGTCAATCCGTATAGTTTAGACCTGGTCTGACCTGATAAAGGCTTCAGGCAAGTTATTTCACCTCTCTGAACTCTGGCATCTCTGATATAAGTTCCCTACATAACTCACAGGGAGTAGGGAGGATTAATTTGATAATGTCTGTAAAGTGCTGTGAGCTTTTTAGAGAAAAGTGATATAAGTGATTATTATTACATCCTGCTGAGGCTGTGAGGTGGTACAACATAAAAGAGGAAAACAATACTCCTTGATGGTTTATTATGAAGCATTTATATATAGCCTAGCAAAATGTTCTTTATCTTTTATTAGTTAGTCTTCATTATATACCTGTGAATTGGGAAACATTCCCAGCTCCCTTTTCTAGTTGAAGAAACCAAAACAGGGAAGGCATTATTATCTCCATTTTCTAGATAAGGAAACCAAGATGGAGAAGGTGATTTTCTATTCATATTCAAGAAGGGTTAAACACGACTGTACACCTGGAGAACATCAAGGGTCATCATTACTTTCTTTGCAATGCTCTGACATTTTTCTGACAATGTGGTGGACCAAGAATCAGAATGCCAGAGATTAAATACTTGCACTATCATTCACTGGTTATATAATCTTAGGCAAGTCACATTATCTTTATGTGTGTCAATTTCTAAACTGGGGCTCAGTGGGGATTAAAGTATGTGAGAACTCTGGGTAAACAATGAAGCACTATATTCACTGCTGATATTCTTACTGAGAATATGGGTTCTCCTAGTCACTACAACTTTAAGAAACACAATTCAGTGTTCTCAGACCAAATAAAATATGTAGCACTATTTTTTTAACAGCTTTATTGAGATATAATTCCCATACCATAAAATTCACCCATTTAAATTGTTTAATTCGACAGTTTTTAGCATATTCACAAAGTTGTATAACCATCAACACAATCAATTTTGGATCATTTCAAAACCCCAATAAGATCCCCTGTAGACATTAGCAGTCACTCCCTATTCCATCCTGAATCCCCCCACCCCCACCCCAAGCCCCACACACAGACCCCGGGCAACCACTAATCTACTTCCCATTTCCATAGATTTGCCTATTCTGGATATTTCATACAAATGGAATCATACAAAATGTGGCCTTTTGTGAATGGTTTCTTTCACTTTGTATAATGTTCTCAAGATTCATCCATGTTGCAGCATGTCTCAGTACTTTATTCTGTTTCATTGCTGAGTAACAGTCCATTATAAGGATATACCACATTAAATTTATCCATTCATCAGTTGATGGACATTTGGGTTGTTTCCACTTTGGGGCTATTATGAATAATGCCACTATGAACATTCGTGTACAAGTTTTTGTGTGGACATATGTTTTCATTTCTCTTGGGTATATACGTAACAGTGAAATTGCTGGGTCATATGGTAAGTCTGTTTAACTTTTTGAGGAACAGCCAGACTGTTTTCCAAAGTAGAAAGTTTTCCATTTTACATTCCCACCATCAATGTATGAGGGTTCCAATTTCTCCACATCTTCCCATGCACTTGTCTTTTTACACACAATTGTCCATCTTTTTATTAACAGCCATCCTAGTGGGTGTGAAGTAGTATCTCATTGTGGTTTTGATTTGCATTTCCCTAATGGTTAATGATGCTGAACATTTCCTCATATGCTTATTGTATATCTTCTATGGAAAAATGTCATTTCAGATCTTTTGCCTAGTTTTATAATTGAGTTACTAATCTTTTTATTATCAAGTTGTAAGAGTTCTTTATATTCTGGATAAAAATCCTTTATCAGGTATATGATCTGCAAATATTTCCTCTTGTTCTGTGAGCTTTTTATGTTTCCTGTTTGTATCACAGAAGTTTTTAATTTTGATGAAGTCCAATTTATTTATTTTTCCATTTGTCACTTGTGCTTTCAGTGTCATATCCAAGAAGGACATGCCAAAACAAGGTGATAAAGATTTACTCTTATGTTTCTTCTAAGAGTTCTAAAGTTTCAGGTCTTGTACTTAGGTCTATGATACATTTTGAGTTAAATTTTGTGTGGTGTAAGGGAGGCAGTCCAACGCTAATTCCTTTTATTGTCACAGAAAATACATTCTGAGTAACTGTATCTAAAAAGGCTAGTTCCAAAATAGACCAATTCCATTCCTGAAATGGCAAGTTCTGAATATAGCTTGTTGTTTTTATAGAATTAGGCCTCCTAATTTGAAGAAACTTTTTAATTCCATAGAGAACCAGAAAATTTCATGAAGAGTACCTAAGTCTCCCATATTAGTGAAGAACAAAAGACTAAGTAGGGGGTGACAGAGAAAGCAAAGAAAGATTGGTAGCAGTAGAGAATGGAATCTTAGAAAATTTAGGACCTTTCTGAAAACAAAAATAACTTGAGATTTCAGAGTCATCAACACTATTCCAGACTCTTTTTCATTCAGAAAGGAAAATACTGAAGATTAAAAAGGCACCTAGTAACTTATTTAGAAGTTAAATTCTGGGAAACTAAAGATTGAAAACCCCGTTTGCTTTCCAAAATGTATGGGTTGGCCACTGCAGGGCTCAGGTAACATGTTGCAGAGACTGAAAACTCAAGCTATAGGTTAAACTGGAATTTCTTTACCTTTTTTTCCCCTTTATCACTCCCCCAAGAAGGCTTTTTTAGACACTTTTTCTCCCGAATTGCTCTCTCACCCCAAGGAATTTACTGTTCATATATTGTATGTATTTCTGTGCTTCAAACATAAAAATATAAGATTCCTTCCATCCTTGAAGAACAAATTTTTGCCCCCCTTGAGGGTGAAACAACCCTTGTTGAGAATGCACAGGTTAAACAGATCTCTGTACAAGCCCTGTTTCCACTGCCCCCTAGTTGTATAACCTTGGGCTAGTCATTTAATCTTTCTGCTTCTTCATCTGCACGATGGAGAGGAAAATACTTGCAATTTCATAAGGTTTTTGTGTGAATATTAAATCTTATAATGCATATAAAGGAATTAATATCATGCCTGGCACATAAGTGTTCTGTTCCAAAAAACTACAGCCGTATCAATTTGGTTCTTTTTTTATAGTTCCTATTTATCTGATGATATTGCCTATCATTTCATTCTTTATGAGCTTTATGTCATTGAACATGGTTATAATAATTGCTTTAAAGTCCCTGTCTGCTAATGCCATTGTATTGTAAGGAATTTGATCTCCAAAAAGAGTTCTGGCCTTTGTCCGGGCTCCTGGCACTTACAGATCCTTGGAATTTCCCATGACTGGAGTCTTCATTGGTCATAGTAGCCACCCTCACCCCCACCCTCTAGCCCTGCCAGCAACTGAGAGTTTATGCTAACTACCATGTGACTAGAGGGTTGGGCTTATCAGCCTGACCTCCAGGAAGGGGGCGTGGAGCTGGAGGTTGACTTCAACCAGCAGGCACTGATTCAGTCAATCATGCCCACATAATGAAATCCCAACAAAAAGTTTAAACGAGCTTTCCTGATTGGCAATATATATATACAAATGTACCAAGAGCGTGATGCATCCTGACTCTATAGGGAGAAGGCACAGATGCTTTGCATATGAGACCTCCCAGACCTTGCCCTATGTATCTCTTTTGGCTTCTTATTCGTATTCTTTTTGCTATAAAAAAATTGTAATCCTGAGTATTTAGAGCACTTTCCTGAGTGCTGTGAGTCATTTTAGCAAATTATTGAACCTGAGGGGTTGGTGGCCCTGGAATTCCCAAACTTACAGCTGGTATCTGACTTAAGAGCAGTCTTGTGGGAACTGTGCCCTTAACCTGTGGAGTCTGAGCTGATTCTAGGTAATTCACGTCACCATTGCTTTGCAGTTGGTGTCAGAAGTTATTGCAACCAGTGTCTTGGTCATCTTGAGATCAGTCTTCATTGACTACATTTTCTCTTGAGAATGGGTTACATTTTCCTGATTCTTTGTATGTCAAGTAAATTTGGATTGTATCTGAGACATTGTGAATATCATGTTGTGGAGACTGGATTCCATATATTCTTTCAAAGACTATTGACTTTTTTCGTCGTTGTTTTACCAGATAATTAATTTGGACTCAAATATGCAAACAATGCCTCTTGGATGGCAGCCCAAATTTCAGTTCAGTTCTTTTATCCTTAGCTAGGCTGCTTGGAGTCTACTTGAGCATGCATGATGGTTCACTAGTCAGCCAAAGATCTGGGCAGAATTTACATGCAGAATTTGGGGCTCTCCTTCTTTGGCTCTCCTTTCTAGCCCCAAATTCTGTCTTCTGGTTCTTCAAGCCTGAAAGACCACAGGTTTTCTATCTGCATTTCATGGACTAGGGCTTGCCGTCAGGCTAGAAGCTGTAAAAAACAGCAAACTCCTATATATCATTCTTCCATGTGTTGACCCTCTCCAGAATCTGCCTGCTTTAGGTAGCTTTCCAGTGTCTTCAGGTAGTTGTTTTTGTATTTTTTTTTTCTGGAGTTTGTAGTTATCATTTACAGAGGGTCAGTCTGGTAAGAGCTTACATAACCATTATTGGAAGTGGAACCTATTATTATTTTGGAAGGACTCCATTCTAAGATATCTGGAATGCAGAAAGTTCCCTCTACTTTCCCAAAAGAAGTATATGGTTGGTAGGTATATACAACTTGCTAATTTTATTAAGGGAATCGCCTCTCATGATATTTGCTTAAGTTTTATGATTTTATTTTTTATTTTTCTGAGTTTTACAACTTCTCTAAACTCTATGAGATACACACAAAATATTTAAAACTGAAGTATCTTCAACTTCCTAAACTAGTGATTCATCAATTTTCATCTTGGTTAAAATGAATAAAAGTGATCTTTCAATCACTTTCATGGTTTATTAACATTTTACATATTAATGATCATCTGGTACCCAGAACTGCCAATCAAGAAGAACCTATGACTCTGGAAGTTCAGTTCTCTGCTAAGCATTATCTTAAGAAATAAGAATAATTGCAAATGAATGGTCATGACCCGGAGTAATCTTAACCATAAAGATAAACACTGAGGAGGTAGGGCACCATTCCAGGTGCCAGATAGGCAATGTCTCTCAGAAGAAAGTAACTTCAGAGCAAAGAGGCCTAAAAAAATTTAAATTAGCAAGTTAATCAATGTGGACAGGATTTGGGCCTCATACATAATGACAGCTTATAGTAATAACCATATTTGTTTTAACAAATGAAATTTGTAAGTTATATTTAGAGAAATAATAAATTTCCCCACGTAAAATTGTCAGTACTTAAATGCATTTTTGTTGTTGTTTGTGAAGCTAAACAACCCCTCCCAGACTCCATAAAAGTAGTCCAAAAGTATTTTGTCAGAACAGACTCCCTGATTTTTGGTTAGAAAGTCCATTTTGTTGAGATAAAAAACAATTATCTTTGTACCAACTTTCCTTTTGCATAGGCAGACAGAAACTAGATTTTCCGTTCACCTCAGAAAGGCCTGAATTTTGAGACAAAGCTTGATGTTGTGATGTACTCCCCAAAGTTAAAAAAGATGCCACTTTAGAAAGGAACAAACTGAATTGTCCCCTAAAAGTCCACTGCTTGAGAAAAGGATAACTGAAGGGAGATCCTAGAAGGCAGACCGTTAAATGGGTGCCTGTTCAGGGAATAACTAAACTAGCTCTGTAGAGTAACAGCTGTGCTACTAAAAACACGGCTGAAAAAGTTTCACACTAAGTTTTAGAGAGGAGAGGTATCAGCTGGTGGGCATTTTCCTCCTTTTTCTTCCCTTGCCAAGTCAAGGAAACATAAGCAGCATTTTATACAGACTAATGTTGCTCCCATCTCTAACAGAAAATAATGCAGAATTTGTAGAGCCAGGCTTTAAAAAGCCCTCTTATCATTTTCAGCTCTAGGTAGTAAGATATGCTGTCGTTTTGAGTCCTAGAATTGGTATGTAAAATTTATGAAATTTTATATGCCAGGCCCTCACCATTCACTCAAGACATCAGGTTGAGCCAGCTTTAATATACACATTCAGTACAGGTCGAGCATAGGCTAGCTTACAACATAGTGTATTCCTGTGTGGTGGTTTCTGCAAGCCAAACCAAACTGATGGAGGAAAACAGGTGGTTTCTAAAAGGGGAAGAGAAGAAAAACAGAAGGTCAGGTAGAAGACGGTGGGGAAAAAGAAAGGTAGAGAAAGGATAAGAGAAAGAAGCAGCATATTTTCTGGTTTTGTTCTTCCCACCTGTCACAGCAATCTCCTTGAGGCTGCCAGCAGGCTCCCTTGCAAACACAGCTGCAAGTGACAAAGAGCAGCCACTGTCCTACTCAGGGGGTCCCTTCCATGCTCCATATTGTAAACTGTACTGAAATGCCAACTGCTTGCAAGAATGGGAATTATATACACATTAGAGCCATGAATGGCAAACTGCTGCCTATATCCAACAAATTAGCATTGAGATCCGTAGGTTTCCTACAAAATAACTTAAGACTACCCAGCAAACAGTAACAAATAACAGAATCAGGAGATTAAGTACTGAAAAACATGGCTTATTTCAATTTTGTAGATCTGTCAAACCAGTGATTAACTCAAAGTCCATACTCGGTCATATGTTTCAGGTAGTCACCACATGTTCAATTTGCTGTGGGGTTCTGTTCTTTTGCAATTAAAAGAAAATTAGCAAGTCTTCCCCAGCAGGGTTATGGATTGCCTCCAGGGATTTTCATTGGAGGGAAATGCTTCACACTAACTTTTAGAAAGGAGAGGTACAGGCTGTTGGGGCAATTTTCTCCTTTTCTCACCCCTTGCCTAGACTTAGGCAGAGGCCAAGTTAAAGGGAACATAAGCAGCTCTTTACACACAGACTAATGTTGCCAGCAGTGTTCCAGTGGCCTTGCTCACGGCAGGAAGAAGCGGGGTGACTAACACCGCTGGGTCTTGTTGAAGAAAAGTGGCTGGCTTCCTTTGATCAAATGAGTGGTGTGCTGATCAGTGTGATTTCCCTGTTCTGCTGACTGTGAACATGTTGGGGAGAACAGGAGAGCTGGCTTCTGAGAGGCCCATGCAGGGAAGCAAATTCCACAGCTGCCAAATCACAGAAAGCAATAAGAAATAAAAGAGGGCTGAACTGCAAGCAGACGCCTCAATTCTGCCAGCATGTTACTTACTGATACAAGGACCTCTGGAAGGGGGATGTAGTGGGTGCTTCTATAATTCTAATTCATCTACTGCAGTACTATATATAATTATTAAACCCAAGTGTTCAAGACCAGAGAGTCCAAGCACCTGAAACTAGAACTTAAAAATTTTTGATCACTTCATTTTGATGGAGAAGAGGAAAAATGAAGTTAAGATTTTTTTAAAGTTAAAACTGAAGAATCAGGAACTCAGCATACATGGCTCTTGGCATGGTTTAGACAAAGGAAGTATGGCCAGTACCTCAATGTGTGTGCAGGACTACAGCTGCACACTGCCTCTCTTCTATATGCCAGAAAAAGCAGCTGCTGGATTAACATGAGTTAATCTGCTTGTATGCTATACAGATCTTTTTCTAATAAATCTGCAAAATTTACCTCCTAGTTCTTTGCTCTGTTCAGCTGCTGAGAAACACTTCGGTTATCTCAAATTTCATCAGCAGACTGTACTCCTTCCTAGGAAACAGCAGCAAAAAGCGACTTTCTTAAAGCATAGTTAGTCTCTAAAGTGAAACACATCTCAGAATGTATTTAAAAGACATCTTCCAAAAAGGTTAACTTTCCACCTTTAGAGTTCTAATTCTTGATAAATAGAAGTATGAGATTTTTACACTAGATCTAATCACTGCTGCCTTAAAGAGTAAACAGTCAATTGCAAATTGAGCAAATTGCTTTGGCTATTCTAGTACCAGAAATAAAATGAATTAGGTCAGCAGGTAGCATGTCATTTCAGTGCTGCCTGGGGGCCCAGAATGCAGTTAGGTCATTTTTATTATAGTGAGAGCAGGAATGAAAATCAGAGCATTTAACATTATCTCCCATCTCTATTCTCATAGTCATCTTGGGCACAAAAGTTTACAGGAAGCTCTTAAGTCTACATCTCCAGCAACCAGGCTGCTTCTGAGATCTCCAGAGATACTCTGGAAGCTGTCTAAAGAAATCTGGGACAAGATACTCTGACTTTGGACATCAGAGACAAAAAGCTTCTTCTTTACTACAGGGGAAGTAAGTTCTCATTAACCTCCTGTTCACAGGCATGTCATTGGACAATTCTATCTCGTAGTACTTTTCTTGAACGAAGAGAATGGTCATTATGACTCAACTCAAAGGAGTACCGAAGTCGTCTAATCTCTGCCTCCACATGGGAAGGGACTGGAGAAGTTTAAGGGATCAGAAGAAGGGAAAGGATCAGAGGAATCAATGAACTTAAACCAAGAAACAGAAAGGGGGGTGATAGAGCAAGAAACAGAAAGGGAGTGGAGTATGCAGGAGAAGAGAGGGTAAATTGGGAGAAAAATCCTTCTGTCCAGAAATCAGGAGCCTCTTACAATGATGGAATGTTTAAGCAATCCAACAACAACTTTTCTTTCCAGTCTCTTGTCCTCCTATGCATTTCAAACTACTAGAATTCCAGAACTAATGCAGCCTTCCAAAGGGTCTTCCTATCATAATAGTCAAGAACAAGATTATTTAATAGGTCCAGACCCTAACACATCATGAGGTGATAATATTCAGCTTGCTAGGAATAAGAAAATGGGGGGGGGGGGGGCAGGGGTTGATATTAAACAATCTATAAATTTTAAGAGTATATGTCCTACCTTTAGATAATATTTTAATATATGTGATTCTATTTCCCTTATCCATTTTCAGTAGTGGTAAAACAGAAAACAAAAGCTTTAGAACTTACCTGCGACCTACACCATATTGTCAGAAAACAACCATTCCCCTACTCTCAATGCATGTTGTTCATCCAGGAATAATCGCAACTCTGCCTCAGGGGTGGCCTGTGCCCCACATCTGACCACTTAAGAATATTCCAGGAGGCGGGGCAAGATGGCGGACTGGTGAGCTGTATGTTTTAGTTACTCCTCCAGGAAAGTAGGTAGAAAGCCAGGAACTGTGTGGACTGGACACCACAGAGCAATCTGACTTTGGGCATACTTCATACAACACTCATGAAAACGTGGAACTGCTGAGATCAGCGAAATCTGTAAGTTTTTGCGGCCAGGGGACCCGCGCCCCTCCCTGCCAGGCTCAGTCCCGGGGGAGGAGGGGCTGTCAGCTCTGGGAAGGAGAAGGGAGAACTGCAGTGGCAGCCCTTATCGGAAACTCATTCTACTGATCCAAACTCCAACCATAGATACACTGAGACCAGACACCACAGAATCTGAGAGCAGCCGGCCCAGCAGAGAGGAGACAGGCATAGAAAAAAAACAACACGAAAAACTCCAAAATAAAAGCGGAGGATTTTTGGAGTTCTGGTGAACATAGAAAGGGGAAGGGAAGAGCTCAGGCCCTGAGGCGCATATGCAAATCCCGAAGAAAAGCTGATCTCTCTGCCCTGTGGACCTTTCCTTAATGGCCCTGGTTGCTTTGTCTCTTAGCATTTCAATAACCCATTAGATCTGTGAGGAGGGCCCTTTTTTCTTTTTCTAAAACAATTACTCTAAGAAGTCCAATACAGAAAGCTTCAAAGACTTGCAATTTGGGCAGGTCAAGACAAGAGCAGAACTAAGAGAGCTCTGAGACAAAAGGCAATAATCCAGTGGCTGAGAAAATTCACTAAACACCACAACTGCCCAAGAAAAGGGAGGTGTCCGCTCACAGCCATCATCCTGGTGGACAGGAAACACTCCTGCCCATCGCCAGCCCCATAGCCCAGAGCTGCCCCACACAACCCAGTGTGACGGAAGTGCTTCGAATAACAGGCACACACCACAAAACTGGGCGTGGACATTAGCCTTCCCTGCAACCTCAGCTGGTTGTCCCAGAGTTGGGAAGGTGGAGCAGGGTGAATTAACAAAGCTCCATTCAGCCATCATTTCAGCAGACTGGGAGCTTCCCTACACAGCCCAGCAGCCCAGAACTGCCCTGGGGGGACGGCACTCACCTGTGACATAGCGCAGTCATCCCTCAACAGAGGACCCGGGGTGCACAGCCTGGAAGAGGGGCCCACTTGCAAGTCTCAGGAGCCATACGCCAATACCAAGGACTTGTGGGTCAGTGGCAGAGACAAACTGTGGCAGGAATGAACTGAAGGATTAGACTATTGCAGCAGCTTTAAAACTCTAGGATCACCAGGGAGATTTGATTGTTAGGGCCACCCCCCCTCCCTGACTGCGCAGAAACAAGCCCCATATACAGGGCAGGCAACACCAACTACACACGTAAGCTTGGTACACCAACTGGACCCCACAAGACTCACTCCCCCACTCACCAAAAAGGCTAAGCAGGGGAGAACTGGCTTATGGAGAACAGGTGGCTCATGGACGCCACCTGCTGGTTAGTTAGAGAAAGTGTACTCCACGAAGCTGTAGATCTGATAAAGTAAAGATAAGGACTTCAATTGGTCTACAAATCCTAAAAGAACCCTATCAAGTTTAGCAAATGCCACGAGGCCAAAAACAACAGAAAATTATAAAGCATATGAAAAAACCAGACGATATGGATAACCCAAGCCCAAGCACCCAAATCAAAAGATCAGAAGAGACACAACACCTAGAGCAGCGACTCAAAGAACTAAAGATGAACAATGAGACCATAGTACGGGATATGAAGGAAATCAAGAAGAACCTAGAAGAGCATAAAGAAGACATTGCAAGAATAAATAAAAAAATGGATGATCTTATGGAAATTAAAGAAACTGTTGACCAAATTAAAAAGATTCTGGACACTCATAGTACAAGACTAGAGGAAGTTGAACAACGAATCAGTGACCTGGAAGATGACAGAATGGAAAATGAAAGCATAAAAGAAAGAATGGGGAAAAAAATTGAAAAAATCAAAATGGACCTCAGGGATATGATAGATAATATGAAACGTCCAAATATAAGACTCATTGGTGTCCCAGAAGGGGAAGAAAAGGGTAAAGGTCTAGGAAGAGTATTGAAAGAAATTGTTGGGGAAAACTTCCCAAATCTTCTAAACAACATAAATACACAAATCATAAATGCTCAGCGAACTCCAAATAGAATAAATCCAAATAAACCCACTCCGAGACATATACTGATCACACTGTCAAACACAGAAGAGAAGGAGCAAGTTCTGAAAGCAGCAAGAGAAAAGCAATTCACCACATACAAAGGAAACAGCATAAGACTAAGTAGTGACTACTCAGCAGCCATCATGGAGGCGAGAAGGCAGTGGCACGATATATTTAAAATTCTGAGTGAGAAAAATTTCCAGCCAAGAATACTTTATCCAGCAAAGCTCTCCTTCAAATTTGAGGGAGAGCTTAAATTTTTCACAGACAAACAAATGCTGAGAAAATTTGCTAACAAGAGACCGGCCCTACTGGAGATACTAAAGGGAGCCCTACAGACAGAGAAACAAAGAAAGGACAGAGAGACTTGGAGAAAGGTTCAGTACTAAAGAGATTCGGTATGGGTACAATAAAGGATATTAATAGACAGGGGGGAAAAATATGACAAACATAAACCAAAGGATAAGATGGCTGATTCAAGAAATGCCTTCACGGTTATATCGTTGAATGTGAATGGATTAAACTCCCCAATTAAAAGATATAGATTCGCAGAATGGATCAAAAAAAATGAACCATCAATATGTTGCATACAAGAGACTCATCTTAGACACAGGGACACAAAGAAACTGAAAGTGAAAGGATGGAAAAAAATATTTCATGCAAGCTACAGCCAAAAGAAAGCAGGTGTAGCAATATTAATCTCAGATAAAATAGACTTCAAATGCAGGGATGTTTTGAGAGACAAAGAAGGCCACTACGTACTAATAAAAGGGGCAATTCAGCAAGAAGAAATAACAATCGTAAATGTCTATGCACCCAACCAAGGTGCCACAAAATACATGAGAGAAACACTGGCAAAACTAAAGGAAGCAATTGATGTTTCCACAATAATTGTGGGAGACTTCAACACATCACTCTCTCCTATAGATAGATCAACCAGACAGAAGACCAATAAGGAAATTGAAAACCTAAACAATCTGATAAATGAATTAGATTTAACAGACATATACAGGACATTACATCCCAAATCACCAGGATACACATACTTTTCTAGTGCTCAGGGAACTTTCTCCAGAATAGATCATATGCTGGGACATAAAACAAGCCTCAATAAATTTAAAAAGATTGAAAGTATTCAAAGCACATTCTCTGACCACAATGGAATACAATTAGAAGTCAATAACCATCAGAGACTTAGAAAATTCACAAATACCTGGAGGTTAAACAACACACTCCTAAACAATCAGTGGGTTAAAGAAGAAATAGCAAGAGAAATTGCTAAATATATAGAGACGAATGAAAATGAGAACACAACATACCAAAACCTATGGGATACAGCAAAAGCAGTGCTAAGGGGGAAATTTATAGCACTAAACGCATATATTAAAAAGGAAGAAAGAGCCAAAATCAAAGAGCTAATGGATCAACTGAAGAAGCTAGAAAATGAACAGCAAACCAATCCTAAACCAAGTAGAAGAAAAGAAATAACAAGGATTAAAGCAGAAATAAATGACATAGAGAACAAAAAAACAATAGAGAGGTTAACTATCACCAAAAGTTGGTTCTTTGAGAAGATTAACAAGATTGACAAGCCCCTAGCTAGACTGACAAAATCAAAAAGAGAGAAGACCCATATAAACAAAATAATGAATGAAAAAGGTGACATAACTGCAGATCCTGAAGAAATTAAAAAAATTATAAGAGGATATTATGAACAACTGTATGGCAACAAACTGGATAATGTAGAAGAAATGGACAATTTCCTGGAAACATATGAACAACCTAGACTGACCAGAGAAGAAACAGAAGACCTCAATCAACCCATCACAAGCAAAGAGATCCAATCAGTCATCAAAAATCTTCCCACAAATAAACGCCCAGGGCCAGATGGCTTCACAGGGGAATTCTACCAAACTTTCCAGAAAGAACTGATACCAATCTTACTCAAACTCTTTCAAAACATTGAAGAAAATGGAACACTACCTAACTCATTTTATGAAGCTAACATCAATCTAATACCAAAACCAGGCAAAGATGCTACAAAAAAGGAAAACTACAGGCCAATCTCCCTAATGAATATAGATGCAAAAATCCTCAACAAAATACTTGCAAATCGAATCCAAAGACATATTAAAAAAATCATACACCATGACCAAGTGGGGTTCATTCCAGGCATGCAAGGATGGTTCAACATAAGAAAATCAATCAATGTATTACAACACATTAACAAGTCAAAAGGGAAAAATCAATTGATCATCTCAATAGATGCTGAAAAAGCATTTGACAAAATCCAACATCCGTTTTTGATAAAAACACTTCAAAAGGTAGGAGTTGTTCCTCAACATGATAAAGAGCATATATGAAAAACCCACAGCCAGCATAGTACTCAATGGTGAGAGACTGAAAGCCTTCCCTCTAAGATCAGGAACAAGACAAGGATGCCCGCTGTCACCACTGTTATTCAACATTGTGCTGGAAGTGCTAGCCAGGGCAATCCGGCAAGACAAAGAAATAAAAGGCATCCAAATTGGAAAAGAACAAGTAAAACTGTCATTGTTTGCAGATGATATGATCTTATATCTGGAAAACCCTGAGAAATCGACGATACAGCTACTAGAGCTAATAAACAAATTTAGCAAAGTAGCGGGATACAAGATTAATGCACATAAGTCAGTAGTGTTTCTATATGCTAGAAATGAACAAACTGAAGAGACACTCAAGAAAAAGATACCATTTTCAATAGCAACTAAAAAAATCAAGTACCTAGGAATAAACTTAACCAAAGATGTAAAAGACCTATACAAAGAAAACTACATAACTCTACTAAAAGAAATAGAAGAGGACCTTAAAAGATGGAAAAATATTCCATGTTCATGGATAGGAAGGCTAAATGTCATTAAGATGACAATTCTACCCAAACTCATCTACAGATTCGATGCAATCCCAATCAAAATCCCAACAACCTACTTTGCAGACTTGGAAAAGCTAGTTATCAAATTTATTTGGAAAGGGAAGATGCCTCGAATTGCTAAAGACACTCTAAAAAAGAAAAACCAAGTGGGAGGACTTACACTCCCTGACTTTGAAGCTTATTATAAAGCCACAGTTGCCAAAACAGCATGGTACTGGCACAAAGGTAGACATATAGATCAATGGAATCGAATTGAGAATTCAGAGATAGACCCTCAGATCTATGGCCAACTGATCTTTGATAAGGCCCCCAAAGTCACTGAACTGAGTCATAATGGTCTTTTCAACAAATGGGGCTGGGAGAGTTGGATATCCATATCCAAAAGAATGAAAGAGGACCCCTACCTCACCCCCTACACAAAAATTAACTCAAAATGGACCAAAGATCTCAATATAAAAGAAAGTACCATAAAACTCCTAGAAGATAATGTAGGAAAACATCTTCAAGACCTTGTATTAGGCGGCCACTTCCTAGACTTTACACCCAAAGCACAAGTAACAAAAGAGAAAATAGATAAATGGGAACTCCTCAAGCTTAGAAGTTTTTGCACCTCAAAGGAATTTCTCAAAAAGGTAAAGAGGCAGCCAACTCAATGGGAAAAAAATTTTGGAAACCATGTATCTGACAAAAGACTGATATCTTGCATATATAAAGAAATCCTACAACTCAATGACAATAGTACAGACAGCCCAATTAGAAAATGGGCAAAAGATATGAAAAGACAGTTCTCTGAAGAGGAAATACAAATGACCAAGAAACACATGAAAAAATGTTCAGCTTCACTAGCTATTAGAGAGATGCAAATTAAGACCACAATGAGATACCATCTAACACCGGTTAGAATGGCTGCCATTAAACAAACAGGAAACTACAAATGCTGGAGGGGATGTGGAGAAATTGGAACTCTTATTCATTGTTGGTGGGACTGTATAATGGTTCAGCCACTCTGGAAGTCAGTCTGGCAGTTCCTTAGAAAACTAGATATAGAGTTACCATTCGATCCAGCGATTGCACTTCTCGGTATATACCCGGAAGATCGGAAAGCAGTGACACGAACAGATATCTGCACGCCAATGTTCATAGCAGCATTATTCACAATTGCCAAGAGATGGAAACAACCCAAATGTCCTTCAACAGATGAGTGGATAAATAAAATGTGGTATATACACACGATGGAATACTACGCGGCAGTAAGAAGGAACGATCTCGTGAAACATATGACAACATGGATGAACCTTGAAGACATAATGCTGAGCGAAATAAGCCAGGCACAAAAAGAGAAATATTATATGCTACCACTAATGTGAACTTTGAAAAATGTAAAACAAATGGCTTATAATGTAGAATGTAGGGGAACTAGCAATAGAGAGCAATTAAGGAAGGGGGAACAATAATCCAAGAACAACAGATAAGCTACTTAACGTTCTGGGGATGCCCAGGAATGACTATGGTCTGTTAATTTCTGATGGATATAGTAGGAACAAGTTCACAGAAATGTTGCTATATTATGTAACTTTCTTGGGGTAAAGTAGGAACATGTTGGAAGTTAAGCAATTATCTTAGGTTAGTTGTCTTTTTCTTACTCCCTTGTTATGGTCTCTTTGAAATGTTCTTTTATTGTATGTTTGTTTTCTTTTCAACTTTTTTTTCATACAGTTGATTTAAAAAAGAAGGGAAAGTTAAAAAAAAAAAAAGAAAAACAAGGAAAAAAAAAAAAAGATGTAGTGCCCCCTTGAGGAGCCTGTGGAGAATGCAGGGGTATTCGCCTACCCCACCTCGATGGTTGCTAACATGACCACAGACATAGGGGACTGGTGGTTTGATGGGTTGAGCCCTCTACCATAAGTTTTACCCTTGGGAAGACGGTTGCTGCAAAGGAGAGGCTAGGCCTCCCTACGGTTGTGCCTAAGAGCCTCCTCCCGAATGCCTCTTTGTTGCTCAGATGTGGCGCTCTCTCTCTGGCTAAGCCAACTTTTTTTTTTTTTTTTTTTTTTAATTCAGTTTTATTGAAATATATTCACAAACCATACAGTCATCCATGGTATACAATCAACTGTTCACAGTATGATCATATAGTTATGCGTTCATCACCACAATCTATTTCTGAACATTTTCCTTACATTAGAATCAGAATAAGAATAAAAAATAAAAGTGAAAAGAGAATACCCAAACCATCCCCCCATCCCACCCTATTTGTCATTTAGTTTTTACTCCCATTTTTCTACTGATTTTTTTTCAATTTTTTAACTTTGTTTATCAAAAAATTAAAAACAAACAGGCAAACAACAACCAAAAAAAACCCCACAACATTTCAAACAAACCAATGGATTAAGGAAAACAAATAACCTAAAATAACTACTTTGCTTCCAATATGTTCCTACCATACCCCAAGAAAATTAATAAACCATGTCCAAACAGAGGAGTAAGAAAAACAAATAATCTAAAATAACTACATTGTGGCTAAGCCAACTTGAAAGGTGAAATCACTGCCCTCCCCCCTACGTGGGATCAGACACCCAGGGGAGTGAATCTCCCTGGCAACATGGAATATGACTCCCGGGGAGGAATGTAGACCCGGCATCGTGGGACGGAGAACATCTTCTTGACCAAAAGGGGGATGTGAAAGGAAATGAAATAAGCTTCAGTGGCAGAGAGATTCCAAAAGGAGCCGAAAGGTCACTCTGGTGGGCACTCTTATGCACAATTTAGACAACCCTTTTTAGGTTCCAAAGAATTGGGGTAGCTGGTGGTGGATACCTGAAACTATCAAACTACAACCCAGAACCCATGAATCTCGAAGACAGTTGTATAAAAATGTAGCTTATGAGGGGTGACAATGGGATTGGGAAAGCCATAAGGACCACACTCCACTTTGTCTAGTTTATGGATGGATGAGTAGAAAAATAGGGGAAGGAAACAGACAGACAAAGGTACCCAGTGTTCTTTTTTACTTCAATTGTTCTTTTTCACTCTAATTATTATTCTTGTTATTTTTGTGTGTGTGGTAATGAAGGTGTCAGGGATTGATTTAGGTGATGAATGTACAACTATGTAATGGTACTGTAAACAATCGAAAGTACGATTTGTTTTGTATGACTGCGTGGTATGTGAATATATCTCAATAAAATGAAGATAAAAAAAACTCAGTGAAATATAATAAGAAATTTGGTTACTTTAAAAAGTTGGGTTATATGTAATTTTTACTTTTTCTCATTGAAACTTTTATATGTTTTCCAAATTTTATTCAAGGAGCATATATTTGTGTTGTAATCAGAAAATAAAAAATAAACATTATTTTTACTGTTATCTCTAAAAAAAAAAAAAACTAGTATTGTTGATATTCTACCTTTGCATCATGCTCTTAAATGGCTTGGCATGGCACCATTACCAATGTTATCTGTATTTGAAATTTTGATATTTTGTTCACCATGGACTTTTTGCATTACTTTTGATATTTTAAAACCTTGCATTCAAATACTATTTCCTGAGTTTTTTGGTGCCCCTTAAATTTGGGGCCCAAGGCAAATGCCTCACTATCCTTCCGTGCTTTAAAACCTGAAGCCCACTTTTTCACTTTAATTATTATTCTGGTTATTTTTGTGTATGTGGTAATGAGGGTGTTGGGGATTGATTTTGGTGATGAATGTACAACTATGTAATAGTACTGTGAACAATCGAATGTACGATTTGTTTTGTATGACTGTGTGGTATGTGAATATATCTCAATAAAATGAATATTAAAAAAAAAAGAACAAACAGAACCCTCAATCCAAAAAAAAAAAAAAGAATATTCCAGTAGCCTGGCCACAATGAAGAACAACTGTTTCAAGTATGATTCTGAAAATCATGTTCAAGTCTTGTGCTGGTCCTTTCAGGAAAAAAATAACTTTCTTCATTAGGGATGATAAAATAGAAGACTGTAAACCTAGAGCTTCCAGAAGGAACTTCTGCCAACACAGGACAGCCTGTACACAAATGAAGCCAAAAGAAAGAGAAAGTTTCCTAAAATATAGCTTAAGCCCATAAATCAAACCATGCCTGAAGCCAGCTACATTCCTAAACTAACTAGTTATAGGAGCCAATAAATTCCCTTTTTGCTTCAACAACTTTGAGTTCAGTTTCTATCACTTGAAACCAGAAGCGTCCTTACTAATACACCAGTCATATAACCCTGGACAAGTCACTCAACCTCACTGCATAATCAGTTTTCTGAACTCGACAGAGGAGGGGAAAAACATGCTTACCCTACAAAATTGAAAAGCATTAAGTAATACACAGGAGGCACTGATATTTTAATTAAAACAGAAGGTAGGGATAGAAGAAATAAGATACTCATGTAGCTAAATTGTTCCTGGCTGCAAGTGCCTTTAAGATAACATTTTACTTATACCAGTTTTCTTATCATTTGCCTTAGTGGGACCTCTGAAATCTTTATCAGATCACTTACCTACCTAGTAATTCTTAGGTATTTTCCCCCTTTTACTTTCAGCTAACAAGGCTTTCCCACATTTCCTGGACAGCTCTGACCAAGCCTTCCAAGTAGCTCACCATGACAGGTAAGCAAAGAAATCACAGAAAGGGAAATTTAACAACTCCATCTTAAGGTGGAGTGTGTGTGTGTGGGGGGGTGGGGTGGAGGGGTGGGAGGGTGTATAAGTGTCCATGCATGCACACTTGATGCTGGGAGATGGGTTAAAGTAATAATTCTCATATGAAGGCAAATCAGGGATGAAAAAGAGCAACCCTTATACAATAAACTAAAATCTAAGCATCTCATCTAATGTGCCAGACAGCACCAACTTCTCTCCAAAAGCATTATTATTCTGAGGGCAGAATTGAACTACTAAAATTAAAATTTCCAATTCATAACTAAAATATGTATTTTGGAATTTGATTTAGTGTTCTGATGAAATGCTTGCTTTCAGAGAACACTAAATCACATCTCTCACTGGTAACAGAAAGAGTAAAAAACCTACAAAACAGCCATATAAAAGAAGGATTCTTAGTAAAACAAATATCTAAAAGTATAAGGGTACTCACCTCTAGTCCTCTTTTGAGGGATATAAATAGAAAAATAACAATAAGAAAAACAAAACTATATTTTTCAAGCGCTAGGAAGAAAAACAATGAACGTACTACACTTTCAACTTTCAAAGTTCCTGCACCTAAAGATTAAGTATGAATGAAATAATTCTTCAGAGAAGATTTTATTTTAAGACATTTTCAATATCTTTGATACCAGTTAGGTTTTGTTGATTATACAAAAAATTGACTCAAAAAAAAAAAAAAAAAATGCCTCAGCACTTTCTAACCTTAATCAGTGTTTCATATAAGCTGAACATTAACATTTAAAGCAAATAAAAGATATAATGCTTTTCTTGGAGATTGTGACCCACTACAATGTTTCTGAAAGCTACAATACATCAGTATAAGTCACACCTCTCTACAGGGAAGAGTCAAAGAAGAATTTCAGTCAACTCACTGCCTTCCTTTAAATTTCTTTTTCTAAAAGAAAAAGCTGGAAATCAGAATATTAATATTGTAACTGAGAAATTAAGAATTAACAAATGATTATGACTACAGAATCATTATGTATATGTTTTTTCTTTCTATATTGTAGAATAATCAGAGGCAGATACCTGAAATTACTGTCTCGGCCCTATGTATACTTACTATTGTTAATGGTTATTCTAGCCTAGTCTCGGTCCTGTTTATACTTGATATTGTAATGGTTAACAACTTCATTTCCCCTTGTCTGAATCTATAAAAATCCTGAACTCCTTAGACTAAGAGAGACAGATCTGGGGGCCGAAAGGCCATCTGTTCTCCTGCTTCATGTGTAGCAATAAATGCTCTCTCTTTGAAACCCTGGTGTCATAGATTGCCTATTAGGCACATGGAGCAGAGAACCCCACATTTGTTAGATATCAATTTAGCACCTCAGATGGGATGAAGGATCCTAAGAAGCAAGGAGTCCAACTGCTCGAAGTTCTGAAGTCCCAGCAGGACAGGTAAGCACAGTAATTGAACCTTTAGTCTAGAGACTCAACAGCCGGGTTTTTCTCTGTTCTACCAGTACTCCAGACCCACAGCGCCTTAAAAAGCTTCAAAGAGAGAAACAGTTTCAGTTTCAAGTCTGGACATCTAACTGGGTGAGCGGGTCATCAAGGTAAAAGTGGACTGGGAAGTTAGTATGGCGGGATTTGAGTCCCCTGGACCTGGGTTTGAGGCCCTGTGTGCCGCTTCCAGAATGATCACCCTTTGCTCTGACCTTTATGCCTGTTTTCTGCATACCATTTGCTATAGTTTGAAAAACTGGAAAGATTTTAATTACGAGCCTATGAAAAAAACAAAAATTACTTTATTTCTATAACAAAGAATGGTCTCAATATGATTTCGAATCAGAAGAAAAATGGCCTGAGAATGGCTCCATAGAAAAGAACACTGTATTAAAGTTAGAGTTGTTCTGCAAGAAAGAGTAGAAATGGGATGAGATGACGTATGTTCAATTCTTCATTTGTCTCTCCCAGCAATCAATGTTGATGAGAAAATGTAAAATTTTACCTGTAAAGATTAGCAGAAAAAAGAAAATGTCCTCCCTGATTCAAATCCAGAGAATCCAACAGAACCTTTATTAACTCCTTCATCTGCTCCACCTCCACACTGTAACTGAGGGGCCAACAGATCAGGAAAGGAGGAAGCTCCCTACCTCCTCCTCCTCCATATCCCTCTTACCAGAGGTAGACGACCCTGAGACAGAAATGGCCTCCTGCTCCCATTTCCACCAACATACTCAGTTTGGCCACGACTGCTCTCTAAAACCAGCAGCAGGGACAGACAAACAGGGAGACCCAAGAGGATTTGTGTATGTGCATACCCCATTCTTCACATCAGATTTATGTAATTGGGAAAATAATATCCTAATCTATAGAGAAAGTCGAAAGAAAACAGAAAGCTTAGTTCAACCTGTAATTAAAAATGAGCTAATATTTAAGCATACCAGAAAAAAATGAAAAAGTAGGGCTCAAATTAGCGAATTTTATCTATGTTTCTGGGTTTTTTTTGTGTATCTAACTTTCTATTTGTGTCTGTTTGTGCAATGTATATTTTCCTACCTCTGGATGGTAATACCAAATAAGCAAACAAAAATTCATATAAAGCTCTATTCTGATTGTGAAAAAATAAATAAGCACATACACATACACATACACACACACATATTAGTATTCCTGGAGTCCCAAAAAGAAAAAACCTCTAGGCACCAGGATTCAAACCTTAGTTTTTATAATTATTCTAAACAAACTTAGACATTGAAAAGAAATCACCCTCTGAAATTTCCCAAACGCAGCAGAGAGCTATATCAGGAAAAGGCAAAGCCGTTTCCAATTGTCTGGGTTACGGCTTTAGGTGAAATAGATCTAATAATTGGAAACAATTAAAAGAAGGGCATAGGCCTCCCCACTATGTGGGACCCGACTCCCAGGGGTGTAAATCTCCGTGGCAATGCAGAATATGACTCCCGGGGATGAATGTGGACCCGGCATCATGGGACTGAGAGTATCTTCTTGACCAAAAGGGGGATGCAAAATGAGATGAAATGGTGTCAGTGGCTGAGAGATTCCAAATGGAGTCGAGAGGTCACTCTGGTGGACATTTTTATGCACTGTATAGATAACACATCTTAGGTTTTAATGTATTGAAACAGCTAGAAGTAAATACCTGAAACTACCAAACTCCAACCCAGCAGTCTGGACTCCTGAAGACAATTATATAATAACGTAGATTACAAGGGGTGATAGTGTGATTGTGAAGACCTTGTGGATCACACCCCCTTTATCTAGTGTATGGATGAGTGGAGGAATGGGGATAAAAACTAAAGGATAAATGGGGTGGGATGGGGGGATGATTTGGGTGTTTTTTTTCACTTTTATTTTTTATTCTTGTTCTGGTTCTTTCTGATGTAAGGAAAATGTTCAGAGATAGACTGTGGTGATGAACGCATAACTATGTTATCATACTGTGGACAGTGGATTGTATACCATGAATGATTGTATGGTGTGTGAATGTATTTCAATAAAACTTAATTTAATAAAAATTTTAAAAAATTAAAAAAAAAAAAAGAAGGGCATAGGAACTCTCATCAACACTAAGGCCGTGTATGTTATGAGAGAATTCACCAATTAAAATTATTTTCCCAATAATACCTTTGCAACAGTAAATCTATTAGATCTTTAAGATGGTGAAAAACGTAAGTGTGTTTAATGAAGTTAAATTATTTTGATACATTATTTTAAAAATAATTATATTTTGCAGGATGTTTAAAGACAGTATCAAAGACTTTTTGGTAATTTAAAGTATGCGGGTATGTAAAGTAAACCGGTTGTGCTCTGCTAAAGAAAGGTGTTTAGTTTGTCCTCGAGAATGTGTAGGACAAAGCCTGGGTGACTATGGAAAGTTATGGAAGTTTGTGGAAGTGTGTTTTGTTTGTCATACTCAATGCTGACTAAAATTTGACAGCTTGTCTAAGGGAGTGTAGTTGTGTCTCAAAGAAAAATGGCTAGTTTTAATGTGTAACACAAGACCTGAATGGATATGGAAAGTTGTAGACGGTTTGTGAAAATGAATTTTGTTTGTCATTGCCAATGTGGACAAAAAATTTGATAGGCTTGTTTATAATATTTTTAAAGAGCTTTTTCCGTCAAACTGTATTCATACAAAATTAGAGTTTAGCTTTTTCTCTGTTAAAATAATGCAGATTGCTGGTCTGTTCTTAATGAAAGGTTATAAAAAAATTTTCTTAACTATCTGAGTACTCTGTCTAGAAAACAAAGATTCTATAACATATCAGAATAATATCCTTGTTGATGTTTATGTTGACCTTATCATCCTTTATTTCAGAAGACAAGTATTCTCACTTTTAAAGGAAAACTGTTGCAAAGGATTTGTTCTTTCACCTTGTAAAAGTGAGGTGCTAAAATATTTTAATATATTACACAGTCAGTGTTTGGGAAGTATTACAATAATTAAAAGAGTTTTTCTAATCTTCTATTGGTTAAATTTGTAAGGGTGAGATGTTATTCACATATTTAAAGTTTGTATAAAATTTCTGAAGACTTGACGATATTCTCACTGTCCATGTTATATCCTGATACTGATTTGCATGATATTAGACAACAGCACAATGCTGTTGGTCATGGCTTTACTCATTCTTAGAAGAATGTTATATACATCATAGAAATGACCAAATTTCCTTGTTATTTACACTACCTTTGCTCTAATGCTTCCCTAAAAATGCATGTGGTCAGCTGTAACTCAGAACTTTATCGTCAACAAAAGGGACTTTAAAAGAGAAGGCAAATATGTAAATTTTATTCTATCTATTAGTTGACATAACTCCGGTAAATGTGTAAAGGTGAGACAGGACAAAACTTCTGCTATGGTTTGTGGTTAACGACCTGAATATAAGTCAATTGTCAAATGTTTTTATGTCTAAAAATAGCTTCATTTAGAAAATGCTTAAAAGAAAATTAGGGCCTAGATTTTAAGCTCTGACAGCAGTCACTTTAAGAGCTTAACTGTATTTTAAGACTATAATTTCTGTGTGAGACCAAAGGAGGAGATATTTCTTTTGCCCAAACTTTATATTTTCTGTAGCACACTATCTAATTTAACCTGTCTTGTCCGTTTATTTAAACAATCTAATTCAGCTTTATTTGACATGGAACCTAGAAGAGAGGGAATGAGATCTTAGTATTCTGCACAAGTTGATGTAATACCCTGATGCATTTCAGAGTGTTTGGGGCATAAAATGAAAAAGTATTTGCAAGGTCCCTTGAGGGACTAGGGAAAGAAAGCATGGAACTATTAAACTTCCCCATCTGGGAATTCCTACTCTTCTCTCAAGCAATAGGGACTACTAATTTACTCTAAAATATGAGCCCTGCCTAATAAAAGGAAAACATATCTCTATAATGACATAATGCCTAATAGTCATTCCCTGAAAGTCTCCATGCTGCTCAAATGTGGTCTCTCTGTAAGCTAAACTCTGCAAAAAATACTCCCTACCTTACCCCCTACCTGGGACACGAGTTTCAGGGGTAAATTTCCCTGACACCATAACTTCTAAGAATGACAACCAGTTTCATTCCTCTACCCCATAATGTAGGCACCCCTTTTCAGCATGAAGAAGAAAGAATGGTTGTCACCCAGATATCCCTCCATATTGAGGAATGAACAAAAACAAAAGTGAGGAATTGTAACCGAGAAATTAAGAATTAAATGATTATTATTAATCATTACATAGATTTTTTTCTTTGTATATTGTAGAATAGGCAGAAGTTAATAAACTCAACTAGTCTTGAGTTCTGTGTATACTAAAACTCTGTGTATTCTAGCCTAGTCTCAGTTCTTGTTGATACTTTTGTAATGGTTATTCTAGCTCAGTCTCACCCTTGTTTCAACTTACTATTTTAATGGTCATTCTAGCCTGGTCTCAGCCTTGTGCATACTTACTGCTGTAATGTTTATTCTAGTTTAGCCCCAACCCCATTTATATTTGGTATTGTAATGGTAACAACTCCATCCCCTCTTGTTTGAATCCATAAATATTCTGAACTCCTTAGGCGCAAAGAGACAGATTTTGGGGCCAATAGGCCATCTGATCTTCTGCTTCATGTGAAACAATAAACTCTTTCTCTCTTTGAAACATCAATGTCATGGATTGTTGACTGTTATGCACATGGGGCAGAGAACCGTGCATTTGTTCAGTATCAATATGATAGTAATCCTTGCAAATTATATTATGTGAAGTTTCTTCTCTAGCAAGATTTAAACAAATCATTAACTCTAACAAACCAATACCATACAGATCTCTCCCCAGATGATTCAGGAAAAAAAATCTATGTCAAACTGGCTTAGGGTTATCAGATTTAGTATGGGCAATATCAAGTAACTTGAACTAAAATCATTTTGTCTATACCTACATGTCTTTGTATGCATGGACCCCACTCCCAGAGATTCTGATTTAACTGGTCTAAGATGGGGACCTGGATGCAGCCTTTTTCAAAAGCTCGTCAGATTATAGTCTAAGGTACAAGCTAGGGTAGAGAATCACTAGTCTAAAGGTATCTACTTTTGTGATTTTGGCCTTCAATATGAAGACTAGATTTTATTTTGGTAACTATTCTACAACTGTTGAGAAAATCATTACTATCTGAATCACTACATTTTTACTAATATGCCACTAGAAAGTAAGCCTCTTAAGAAGAGAAATCGTGTCTTCCTTGTTCACCACTGGGATTGAGTGGAATTCCTGGCACATAATATGTGTTCTATAAATATTTGTGGCTGAATTAAATGCTGAAAGATTACACTTCAGTTTTAGTACCCTGAAGCAATATAATAGAAGCTCTCTTAACCAATAATTATCAGGACCAGTAGTTGATCAGATAAAGGGGGGGGGGGTCATATAAATCAGGAAATCACCAAAACTATGTATGCATATTTAACCATCTAATTTTAACTTAAATGAACATTAATTTGCTAATCTTGTGATATGGCACTAAGTCTTCTGTTGGTATGCATCTGCCACAATATCCTTTTTTCATAAGTCATAACCATAATGCATCATCTACCACTTCCACTTTTGGCTTCTTTTTTTAAATGATGGGGAGCACTTAATGCATTTCAATGCCATCCAAATGTAGAATCCTTCTGGACATCAACATTTACCCATTCTATGTTTGTCTTACCCAAATGTAATCTGACAGCAACTTTTTAGTAATTCACCTTTATCAAGTCTTTCCAAAGCATTTAACTTGGTTTTCAAGGAAACAACTTGCTTTATTCACAAATCACAGGGTTATGTGATAGTTAAATTACCTAAGTACAGTAGCGAGAAAGAATGGAATAAACAGGTTTGGGAACAAACACAATTCCTTCTTGATAACCTTCTACAACTGGTAGAAAAGTATGTGAGTATTCTAGACTGCAACCTACCGTCAACAGGTGTTCAGAGGAACTGAGGCATGACAGTTAAGTCAAGGAATCATTTGAGGCCTTTCTCCCCACAGAGCTCTGACTGTTGTAAAAATGTTAGCCCCAGGTTTCTTTCCATTGACCTTTCCAGTTCCCTCGAACACTCAATTCATCCCTACACTAGTAGGTCATCTGAACTGAGACCCATCAGAAGTATCACCAGGTCTATATACTGCATCATCAAAGGATCGATCAGCGGAGATAAAGAGAGGCAGAAGGAGTCATGGAATCTCTTAATACAAAATACCCCAACAATTCACATTCAGATGCCCTCATCTACATGTAAGGGCTTTAAAAGTTAACTATTAGGGGATCCATTTTAAAAATAATAGAGGGTGAGCCTAAAAGCAGAAAATTTTTGACACACTATTTTACTTCGTAGCAAATTTTTCGACACACTATTTTACTTCGTAGCAAATGGCTCAAAAGGATACTGGGAAATAGAATAGCTCTGTTTTGCTAATTCAGAAGAAGCTCCCATTTTGCAGGTATTTCAAATGAGGATATTATAATGGTAGAACTGCTGCTACCAGGAGGCTCTGTAATGTATCTTTTATTGAAAGTCTTGAAGTTTAAAATAGTTTTGCTTCTTTATAGTTAAAGTGATACCTTCTCAATGACACAAGTGTTCCGTGGCAAGTTTTGTTTTAATGACATCACAATATCCCTGCTTCCCACTTCCAGGTAACAAGACACCCTTATGTAAATTTTGAATTTTATCTTGTAAGAAGAAAACAGAATAGTTTTATTATTTTTTTAATTAGGCAGCAATTTTAGAAATTTTGTTTTTATTTAAGACTTTCCTAACAGAACTGATAACTCCAACCTCATTACAGCGGACATCTGGCAGGAAACTCAAGTGAGGAAAACTGACCTTGCATTTTCACTAGATTGGGTTTAATGGGCTGGCATCTATGACAAAGGTAACTCAAATTATTTCAGATTAAACATGGAGGTGATGACAATAGCAAAAGGAAAACTTTCACTTTAAGAATCTGTAAACCTTGACTGTTCTCAAATTAGTCTGAGCTAGTATCACATAGTGAGGATTTTAAACAAGGACCTGGACTTTTTAAAAACGGGCCCCTGTTAACATCCTCTTAAAAAAAAAAAAAAAGAATAGAGAAAATGTTTAACAACTTCTCTCAACTTCTAGGAATCTAAACTTGTTCAAGATAGACATGTCATTTCTATTGTTCACAAAATGTTTTTTACTGGTGTATTTACTTTGCCAATAATGGCTCTCCCAATCAGTGGCTCAGGATTTAGTTGCAGAAATATAATACAGATTTCAGAGATGGAACAATTAAAAAGACTTTAGATAGGGAAATTTTAGGATTAGCTATGAAATCCTTGTGCTTTGTGAGAATTCCAGCACTTTCAGTAAACAAACAATGTGCTGTCGTCCTCTCCAGGGCTCAGTTCCATAAAACAGTTACATTATTTACAAGCACAAATAGTTAGCTGGGCCAATCAGCTTTTTACTTATCTATTTAAAATACTTATCAATAAATACTTACCAGCGTCAAATACTACAAAGACAACTGATTTTATTTGCATTAAATGTAGTTTTTAAAAATTAAGATGCCTAAAGTAAGTGCTGGAAAAAACCAAAATATTAGCACAGAAAGTAAAAATATTATTGGTATTAATCTGTTTTGGTGTACATAGAAACCACAGCTGAGGGTTTTTTCCCAAGTTCATATTGTGTTTTATTAAAGGAAAAAGCAAAATATTTATTGTCACTAGTTCATATACAGCAGGCTACGAGACCTTTTGAATTTCCCATCATAAAACTACATAAGGAGCTACCATATTACTGCACACTCACATGCCTATAATCTTTGGGTGTCTGAGTTTTATAGGAGAGGGTATCCCATCAGTTTAGAACAGACTTTCTCAACCAGGACTCCTCACTGGAACCACAGAACACAAAAAATTATTTCAGTGACTATTTTCTCAATTATCACAAGAATAGAACCTTAACTAACACCACTCTAGATGCATAGTAATGTTAATTCAGCACATATAATAGATACAAAGAGCATTGGCCTTCATTCTCCCACTGAAACTAGGATAGTTTAGAAACTCCAAAAGAGAATTAATTTTTAAATTATATAGGAATTTTGCACTTTTCATTCTCTATGTTTTATGAATGGAGGGGAAAAAGACAGAATTGGTATCTCTTTAAAAACGTCTTCTATAATCAAGCTGAAATAAGTAAAATCAACTAACACCCAAACTCTAGCAGCAAGGATCTCACAAGTGTAAACAGGTAGCAGGCAGCTCTAGAGTTTGCTCCAGTTCACTTAAAAGAGGACACATCCAATCTGAGATCAATTCTCATGAGAAGGCACTACCCAATAACTTGGCTTAAGTGCAACACAGATCATCCTAACAGAAACCAAACTCAGAGGAGGAAAGTGTAAAAATAGGTATTTAAGGAAAATTTCCTCTAAATCTCTGGTCTTGCACATATATATGTTCAAGTTTATCACTAGGTGAGTTAAATGTTCATCTGGTGGACAGGTACAAAGCACTATTTGGATAAGAATCTAATAGGAATTTTTATGCAATTTTATTGAGATATATTCACATACCATACCCTCATCCAAGGTATACAATTAATTGTTCACAGTATCATCACAGTTATGCATTAAACACCACAATCAATTTTTTTTTACCATTTTCATTACTCCAAAAAATAATAAAAATAAAAGTAAAAAAGAACACCCAAAACATCTCATACTCCTTCCCGCCCCCTCATTATTCATTTACTTTTTGTCCCCCTTTTTTCTATTCTTTTGTCCATATACTGGATAAAGGGAGTGTGAGACACCAGTTTTTCACAATCACACAGTCACACCGTATAAGCTATATAGTTATAGTTATATGATGGTCTTCAAGAATCAAGGATAGTAGATTGAAATTCAACAGTTTCAGGTTATTTCCTTCTAGCTATTTTAGTACACTAAAAACTGAAAAGGGATCTCTACAGAATGCATAAGAATAAACTCCAGAATGACCTCTCGACTACATTTGAGATCTCTCAGCTACTTTTTTTCATTTAATTTCTCTTCCCCCTTTTGGTCAGGAAGGTCTTCTCAATCCTACAATGCCGGATCCTTGAAAGTCATGCCCCATGTAGTGGGGAGGGCAGTGAGTTTACGTGCCAAGTGAACTTAGAGGGAGGCAAGCAATATCTGAGCAACAAAAGAGGATCTCTGGGGGTGACTCTTAGGCACCATTATAAGTAGGCTTAGCCTCTCCTTTGCAGTAACAAGCTTCATAAGGGCAAGCCCCAACATCGAGGACTTGGCCTACTACAATGACATTCTCCAATGCTTGCAAAAATATCAGGAATTCCTCAGGTGGGGAAGTTTAATGTTTCCCCTTTTTTCCCCAGGCCCTCAAGGGGGCTCTGCAAATACTTTTCATTCTCTGCCCAAATTACTCTGGGATTTATCGGAGTTTCACACTAAACTGTACAAACAACCAGATCTTGCCCCCTACTCAAGGTTCCATGTAATTATGGTGCTGAAATAAACCATACAAGTTAAAATTATATAGCATGCTACAGAAAGTATAGATTTTGCACCAAATAAACATCTCTTCCTTTGGTCTCACAAAGAAGTTCAGGTTTTACAACACAATCAATATCATCCTTTTCCCTTTACACTGGTTTACCTTAGTTCTAATCAAGTCTACTTCATTCATATCTCTAATTGAAGTCTGATCTCTTCTTCAGCTTTTTTTCTCATTTGCTGTATGGGGTAATGCTGACATTCATAGCTGCTGAACTCGGGCTCTGAGTCTCAGGTGTCACACAGATACCCGAAGTTACACGGACCCACCAGGTTATATACAAACAGCTCACCATCTCAGAATTTAGAGATAATCATTAAAACTCGTGAATAGATGTGACTGCTGTAAAGGTTTAAGTCTAGGAACCTTTACCATAAGCCTTCCCCTGATAACCTACGCTCTCAGATTCAATTCTCAGAGTTTGCACATTATAGTTTAGTCCATATTAGTTAGGCGCTATGATGTTTGTCTTTTCAATTCTGGCTTATTTCACGCAACATACTGTCCTCAGGGTCCATTCACCCAAGTGCATACCTCACAATTTCATTTGTTCTTGCCACTGACCAGTATTGCACTGTATGCATACATCACAGTTCACCATTCCATTTACCAGTTGACATACCCATAGGCCACCTCCATCGTGAACATGGCTGCCATAAACACCAGTGTGCAATGTCCACTCATGTCCCTTCTCTCAGTCCTTCCAAGTACATACCCAATAACGGGATCAGGACCATATAGCAACCCCATAGTTAGCTTCCCGTGGAACCACCAGACTGCCCTCCAGCTGGGCTGAAGCATTCTTCTTCCCTACCAACAGGGAATAGATACATCCCTCTCTACACATTTTCTCCAGCACTTGTATGCCTGTTCATTTTTTTTAACAGTATTATTCACACACCATAGAATCCACCCTAAGTAAATCATCAATGATTCACAGTATAATCACATAATTATGCATTCACCACCACAATCTATATGAGGACATTTCCATCTCTTTCCCAAAGAGGAAAAGAAGAAGAAAAAAAAAAAAAAGAATAAAAATACAAAAGATACAAGAAAAATAAAATACAATGAAAAGGTCAGACATCACCACCACCAAGAATCTCATATCAATCCCTTATATACCCCTTTCACACACATTTAGCTTTGGTATATTGCCTTTGGTAAAATTAATGGAAGCACCTTTCAATGTTACCGTTAAATATAGACTCTAGTTTGGATTGATTGTATTTTTCCCCTATATCTTCCAATTTTCATCACCTTGCAATGTTGACATTCATTTGCTTTCCCTCCTTTAAAAACATTCTTATATTTGTACATTTAATTACCATCAATGACCACTCTGGATTTCACTAAGTTATACAATCCCAGTCTTTATCTTCTATCTTTCCTTCTGGTGTCATCCATGCCCCTAGCCTTCCTCTTTCAACTGTACTCATACTCATCTTTGTTCAGAGTGCTTACAATATTGTACTACCATCACCCAGTATTATGCAATCCATTTCTGGATCCATAC
This sequence comes from Choloepus didactylus, assembly GCF_015220235.1. Lineage (NCBI taxonomy): Eukaryota > Metazoa > Chordata > Mammalia > Pilosa > Megalonychidae > Choloepus > Choloepus didactylus. The sequence goes on along the minus strand of NC_051312.1, from coordinate 33,493,848 downwards.
AATCAATCCTTCTGTATTCCTTCAGCATCAAATGCCTGATCTCTAACCTCTTTCTGTCTCCTGATAACCTGTTCTCAACTCTCAAATTTTGCTCATCATTGTTAGTCCATATTAGTGAGACCATACAGTATCCATCCTTTTGCTTCTGGCTAATTTCACTCAACATAATGTCTACTACATACCATTTTGTCTTTCGGATTTTATATCTTTATCATACTTTATTTTTATTTTTTCCCTCTGTTTCTCTCTTTACACTTACTGATAGTCATCATTTCTATACTCTTCTCCAAACCTCTCTCCTGTTTTTTCCTATCTGCCTGTAGTGCTCCCTTTACTATTTCTTGTAGAGCAGGTATCTTGTTCACAAAATCTCTGTTTGTCTGAAAACATTTTAAACTCTCCCTCATTTTTTAAGGACAGTTTTGCCGGATATAGGATTCTTGGTTGGCGGTTTTTCTCTTTCAGTATCTTGAATATATCATAACACTTCCTTCTCGCCTCCATGGTTTCTACTGAGAAATCGACACATAGTCTTACTGAGCTTCCTTTGTATGTGATGGATCGCTTTTCTCTTGCTGCTTTCAGGATTCTCTCTTTGTCTTTGACATTTGATAATCTGATTATTAAGTGTCTTGGGGTCGGTCTACTTGGATCTATTCTGTTTGGGGTATGCTGCACTTCTTGGATCTGTAATTCTATGTCTTTAATGAGAGATGGGAAATTTTTAGCGATTATTTCCTCCATTATTCTTTCTGCCCCTTTTCCATTCTCTTCTCCTTCTGGGACACACATGACACATATATTCTTGTGTTTCATGTTGTCATTCAGTTCTCTGAGACCCTACTCATATTTTCCCATTCTTTTCCCTATCTTTTGTGTTTAGGATTTCAGATGTCCTGTCCTCCAGTTCATGAACCCTTTCTTCTGCATCTCCAAATCTGCTGCTTTATGTCTTCACTGTGTTTTTCAACTCTTCTATTGTTCCTTTCATTCCAAGTAAGCTCTGCCAATCACTTTTTCAAACTTTCAAGTTCTTCCTTATGTTTGCCCATGACTTCTTCATATCCTTCATCTCTTTTGCTGTATCTTCCATCAACTCGTTGGTTTGATTTTTGAATAGATTTACCATGTCTGATTAATAATTAGTTGTTTCAATTCCTGTATCTCACTTGAAGTGTAAGTTTTTTTCCTTCAACAGCAACATATCTTTGTTTTGCCTAGTGTGAGTGGTAATTTTTTGTGTTCTAGGAATCTGGTTTCCCTGATGACCCCTATCAGATTTTCCCAGACCAGACAGGCCCAGGTCTCAGGAGAAGGTTGTATTCAATATCAGGTTTCCCTGAGGGTGAGACCCAGCAGATTGTCAGACTTTGTGAGGTCTCTAGACTCTGTGCTTTTCCTATCCTGCCCAGCAGGTGGTGCTTGTCAGCCCACAGCTCCCCACTTGCATAAAGAGGAGTGATATATTTCATTCTCCGTGGACCCTGTCCTGGCCAGGAACCCAGCGTGTCAGAAGCCAAGCTTAAGCTCTTCCTGTTTTTGTTTTCTTCCCCCCAGGCCCTGGGGTTTGAGTTCTGTGAGAGAGGGCCACCATATGAGCTAGGCCCAGCCCCTTTCTTTTTTTATGGAAAATACACCCTTCAGGGAATTGTCTTCTACACTTAAGTTTTTCCTTTGACTCTCTATCTTAACTCCACCCTTACATGGATCAGTGTCTGAGCTCTCTAATGAGCTACTTAGAATGGGAGGAAAAATAAGGGAAAAAAGCAGGAAGTCCCCTTTTCTGAGCCAGTACCCAGCCCTCCAGTACACCAGGCAAGAAAAGGAATTGGTACCTGAGTCTGTCTGCCCCTTTTCTTGGGACACAGCCCTTTTCCAGTATTCTCATCTCAGTGAACTCCAAAAGCCTCTGTTTTTATTTGTTTGTGTTTATTTTTTACATCAGTGCTGCCACCTCTCTGCCAGGATAAACCTCCACCTTCCTTGCCTGCTTCCTCCAGATTTATCTGTGCTCATAGCCTGTATTTAATAGTCCAAATTTGTTAATTAAAACCGCAATTGGAGCTTGGTTGAGCTACATTCCTTACTCCCGGCACAGGGACAGCTTCCTTTTCCCACAGTGAAGGTTTGCAACTCAGTCTGCCATGCTAGTGGGGGAGGGGTGATAGCTCCGCAGTTTGGAGAGCTTTACTGACAGTTCTGTGCTGCGATCTCAGCCATTTCACCCATCACTGACTGGTGTACGATGTTGTACAGTCATGGATGTTCCCCCATCAGTTGTTCCAATCTATTATGTTGTTGTTCCTGGCTATTTACTAGTTCCTGAGGTACCCTAATATACGTACAATAAATCCCCCTTTATGTTTAAGCTGCTTTGAGTTACATCCTGTTAAACACAACTAACAAGTCTTCACAAAACATATATAAAAGCCTTCATTACTACTCTTGATCTAGTAATTATTTACTTTTAGGAAATAATAATAATTATGCACACATATTTATGTCCATGATATACGCTGCACACTGTGCAGCTAGACATAAAATAGTAAAAAAAAAAAACCTGGGAACTCAAATGTCTAAAAACAGGGGTGTGGTTAATTAAATAAATCTTATACCTATATAACAGAATACTGTCAAGCCACAAAACAAAAACAATATTTTTGAAGAATATTTAAGAATGTGAAAAAATGTTCAAGATATATCCAAAAATCAGTATTTCTAAAACAATAATCCAAAGTCTTTAATACAAATGTATGGCATTTTAAAAAAAAGAATGAAAGGATCTAAAACATGGTTGTGCGATTACTGTTAACTTCAATTATTTTTTAATTTTTCAAATGAACACATACGACTTTAATATTCAGAAAAAAAGGTTTAAAGAAATTAAAGACTAAAACCCTCACTGCCAATATTCTGGTCTCCTCCTGTATCACTAGGCCAAAAAAACCTGATACTGGTACATAAGCATGTAAAAATTTACACTATACTATAGTGACAATTTTTCTATATATATATATTTTAAAAATTAACTCATTGATACTAAGCAAAAGAAACTTATTTTTGAGCACATGGATTTTAGGAGGAATGTCTTCATTCTAATGAGGTGGAAAGGAAAGAAGACCTTCAGCCATTATTAATAATTTAATAGAAATTAAGAGGAACAGAACTTCAGAAATCAAGCTCCCCTGAAATTAAAGAGAACAAATAGTAGTCAAGGAAATGGGTATACAAGTCCCCTTGTGATCTAATTTTGTCCTATTTATGTATCTTCCACCCTGTCTTCTCCGCTCTCCCTCTTACTTGACAATTTAATATACTGTTTCTCAACCAGTTACAATCCATTCATCCATTTAAATAAATGTAAATTTCATATTATTCTTTGATGTTATTTGGAATTCAAAATAGTCTGGAGCCACATGGCTAAATTTACATCTGGCTCTATCACTAACCAGCTCTGTGACTTACACAAGTGACTTAACCTCTCCATTCCTGTTTTCTCTTCTATAAAATGGGAAAAAAAATCTCCTAAGGCTAATGTGAAGACTAATGAATTAGTACATTTAAAGCACTTAGAACAAGCCTGACAAACAGTAAACACTATATACTTGTAGTTAATTTAATACTTTTTTTTTTGCAGTTAAATTCTTCCTAAAGTCTTCCACTCTCCTGTCCATCCAACCTGGACTGGTTGTTCTCCAAACCAGTCGTAACCTGTGGTACAGTAGTCATCTGGGTTTTTCCTCCATTAAATAGGGGATTTTTTCCCCATCTCTCTTTTGTATTGGATGCCTTGTTTTCTGGATCCCTGTCTTCATATTTCTTGGTTTACTTTGTTGATTTGATGGAGAATATCCTCCAGCAGCTTTCTCAAAAAGGGTGCTTGGAAGAGAAAAAAAAAAAAAAGGTATGCCTGGGAGATAAATTTCATGACCTTGCATGTCTAAAAATATCTACCCTTAGACTTGATCAAAACTTCGGTTGAGAATGGAATTCAACATTGGAAATCACTATTATTCAGAATTTTAAAAGCACCATTCCACTGACTTCTAGCTGCTTCTATTGCTGTTGAGAAATCTGATGCCATTTGATTCCCAATCCTTATTTCCAACTGATTTTTTTTTCTATGAAGAAGCTTTTAGGATACTCTATTCTTCTTGTTCTGAAATTTTACAGTGATGTGCCTGCGTAAGGGGATGTTTTACGAACTTTTATGAATTCTATTAAGCTAGAATTGTATGTCTTTAAGTTCTGGGAAATTTTCTTGTATTAGTTCTTGGATGATTTCCTCTTCTCCATTTTATCTATTCTCTGGTATTAGAACTTCTGTTTCTCAGATATAGATGTTCTGGATTGATCCTTGGAAGTTTTTCTCCCTTCCATCATCTATCCCTCTGTCTCTTCTATCCAGTTATTTGAGAAGCTGCCCCAATTTCATTTTCAAACCATTTATTTTTTATTACCAAGAACTCATTGTTTTCTAATTGTTCCTTTATTCCTATAATCCTGTTCTTGTTTCATGAAAACAAAATCTTTTCTTAATGATCTCATGATCCAAATTTACAGTTATTTTGAATTGTCAATCTATGGTTTCTGTTTCTTCCAATTCTATGGGTCATATCTGGTGATATATGGCTGTTATGTTCATACTGAAGAATGAAATGGTAAGGATGTGGAATAATTAGAACTCTCATAAATTGTTGGTGGGAATATAAAATGACACAACCACTTTGGAAAACATCTTGGCAATTTCTTAGAAAGTTAAAAAATATACCTACCACACAGCCCAGTCAAACCTATCTATACACCTAAGAGAAATGAAAGTATAAATTCTCTCAAAGAACCTTGTAGATGAATGCCCATAAAAGCTTTATTTATACTACATAAAACCTGGAAACAATCCAAAGAGTATATCCCACATAATCACTTTTATTAAAATTCTAGAAAATGGAAAATAATCTATAATGAAAAAAAAAAAGATGTTTGCCTGGGACAGAGCTGAGAAGACGAGGGGAGAGATTATCAATGGACACAAGGAAACTTTTAGAAGTGATATATATGTTCCTTATCTTGACTGTGGTGGTGGTTTCACAGGTGTATAAATAAGTCAAAACTCAAAAATTATACTCTTTAAATGTGTGCAGTTTATTTTACATTAATGATGCCTCAATAAATTTATAAAAGAGAGGGGTTAGGGAAAAGTAGGGGAAGAAAACAAGAGAGAACAAACCCAAAATAAAATGGCTAAAATAAAAAAACAATGACATGCTAAAAAAATGAACTAAAGGATCTAAGATGGCGGCATAGAGAGGACTGGAAGCTAACTAGTCCCCCTGGAACAAATAATGAAAAATCAGAAACAACTAGTAAACAATCCAGAATAAGTGCAGAGGGACAAATGTGACTATCCACTCATCATACACCAACCAGAATTGGGAGGAATGCCCAAGATCAGAGCATAAAATCTGTAAGTAAAAACTGCAGATACAAGCTGGGGGACCCCTACCTACAAAGTCCAAGCTGCAAAGCCCAGGGGTGCCAGAGAGAAGTTCTCTCCCAGCAAGCGAATACAGCTCAGCTGAGCTCCAGCTGGGGTTTTAATTAGTGAGTGTGAACTGCTCATTACAAGGTACGAATCCCCAACAAGCAGACAGAAGCTTTGGGTGAGGACTAACCTTGGAGAGCCGGAGAGTCGCCGCAGACTAGCCCTGAAGGGGACTTTCTGTTCCTTTTTCAACTCAGTGGAGAAAGCCCCAGTCATTTTCAGTTCCCAGTGCTCTGACCCAGACAAGGGTGGAATTAGCACAGGCAGAGAGAGACCACTGAAACGCTAATGACCTCCTCCTAGAGGGTCTATCTTCTCTAAGGGGAAAGCGGTGGGGACAAGCTCAACTACCCACCTTCCACTCAGAACCAGACCCCAGAGCCTGGAGGAAAACAGCCACAGGCCACACCTCCTTACACCAGTCTAGAATTACAGACCAACAGGCACCACCTGCTGGGCAGAAAAGCACAGTGACCTGAGGCATCACAGGGTGTACCAACTTTCTAAGACACACCCTCAGGGAAACCAGATACTGAATATTTCTTCCTTCTGGGACCTGAGCCTGTTCTGGTCTAGAAAAACCTGACTGGGGTAACCAAAGAAACCATGTCTAGACAACAGCAAACTACAACCTACACTAAGAAAAATGAAGTTATGGCCCAGTCAAAGGAACAAACTTACACTTCAACTGAGATACAGGAATTGAAATAACTAATAATAAGTCAATTCAAAAAGTTTAGGGAAGATATGGCAAAAGAGCTGAATCGTATAATGAAAACACTGGACGTACAAAAGGTAGAAATTAAAAGTTCGAAAAACCAACTGGCAGAATCTATGGAAATGAAAGGCACAACACAAGAGATGAAAGACACAATGGAAACATACAACAGCAGATCTCAAGAGGCAGAAGAAAACACTCAGGAACTGGAGAAGAGGGCATCTAAAAGCCTACACACAAAACAAGAGATAGAGAATAGAATGGAAAAATATGAGCAACGTCTCCAGGAACTTAAGGATGAAATGAAAAGCAAGAATTTACATGTCATTAGTATCCCAGAAGGAGAAGAGAAGGGAAAGGGGGCAGAAGCAATAATAGAGGAAATAATCCATGAAAATTTCCCATCTTTCATGGAAGACATAAAATTATGGATCCAAGAAGCGCAGCGTACCCCAAACAGAATAGATCTGAATAGGCCTAAGCCAAGACATTTAATAATCAGATTATCGAACATCAAAGATAAAGAGAAGATCCTGAAAGCGGCAAGAGAAAAGCGATCTATCACACACAAAGGAAGCTTGATAAGACTATGTGTGGATTTCTCAATAAAAAACATGGAGGCAAGAAGGAAGTGGGGTGATATATTTAAGACATCGAAAGAGAAAAACGACCAACCAAGAATCCTGTATCCAGCAAAACTATCCTTCAGATACACGGAAGAGCTTAAAATATACTCTGACAAACAATGACAGAGTTTGTGAACAAGATACCTGCTCTACAGGAAACACTACAGGAAGCACTGCAGACAGAAAGGAAAAGACAGGACTGAGAGGTTTGGAAAACAATTTTGGGAGACAATAGCACAGCAATATAAGTACTCTGAACAAAGAAGACTGTGAATATGGTTGAAAGAGGAAGGCTGGGACTATGTGGGACACCAGAACAAAAGATAAATGATAAAGACTGAGTTTGTGTAACTCAGGGAAACCTAGGGTGCTCAACGTTAGTAAAAAAAAGTACAAGTATGTTTTTACATGAGGTAGGTGTGACGGTTAGGTTCATGTGTCAACTTGGCCAGGTGACTCAGCTGTCTGGTCAAGCAAACACTGGCCTAACAATTGCTGTGAAGACGTTTGAGGCTGGTTGATAAATCAACAGGCTGGTTTATTGGATCATCAGTCAATTGACTGCAGCTGTGACTGATGACTCATCAAAGGGCGTGCCTTCCACAATGAGAGAATGCAATTGGCTGGATTTGATCCAATTAATCAGTTGAAGACTTATAAGCAAGACAGATAGAGGACCTTCACTTCTTCTTCGGCTGCCCAGTGAAGCATTTCCTGAGGAGTTCGTCGAAGTTGCTGGTTCGTTTCCTGAGGAGTTCATAAAACACGTTCGTCAAAGATCCCAGTTCATTGCCTGAGGAGTTCATCGAAATTGCCGGTTCGTTTCCTGAGGAGTTCATCGGACATCTTCCTTGGAGTTGACAGTTTGTTGATGGCTCTACAGAATTTGGACTCGTGCATACCCACAGTTGCGTGAGTCACTTTTACAATTTGATAATCAGAGACACCTCTCATTGATTCTGTTTCCCTAGAGAACCCTAACTAATACAGTAGGACAAATGAATGTCAACATTGCAAGGTGTTAAAAATAGGGTAGGATTGGGGGGAAAATACAATCAATGCAAACTAGAGGCTATAATTAACAGAAAAAAAAATGGACTGAAAACTGTGGGACTCATATGTATGTAAAGGGGTGTCTCATTATTCAGTATTTACTCTGCTTTCAGTGTAGTTTTCATTCTTGCCCTATACTACGCCTAGTATCTCTTGAGTCAAGTGCCTCTCTAATTACATTTCTCTAGAGTAAGGGCTGGAAAATTTTTCTATAAAGGGCCAGATAGTAAATAATTTAAGCTTTAAAAGTCATAGTTTGTCAGAAGGCCTGAATTCCACCCTTACAGCACAAAAGCATCCATAGACAATATGTAAATGAAGAAGTGTGGCAGTGTTCCAATAAACTTTATTTATATAAACAGACAGTGGGCCAGGTTTGGCCCAAGGGCATACCCTAGTTTGCCGATCCCTGCTTTAGAGAATCATGCCAGCCTTTCCATCACTGGAAAACTAATGAATTTCTCTTCAGAAACATAAACTTAAGTGATGGCTACAAAATGCTTTACACCTGAAGAAGATAATCAAGTAAAAAGGGAAGGGAAGTTGTGAGAAGGAATACTCGAAATTTAAAGAAGATATAACCTAATCAGATATTAGCAGCTGATGAGGTTCAGAGCAGCACACTTCTGCTGACTTGCAAAGACTATTTCTTCTGATGAAATCATATCATAGGACAAACAGAAATCAGGTTAGGAAAAGCGTATGTCCTCAGAAATTCTTATCACTTGTTTATGAATGTTATTTTTGCCTACAATGACTTTAGTTGGGGGTTTTGGGTATGTGTAAAAGTCTCGGAGATTTCACTCAATTTTTTAAAACATCAAATTAAACTCAAACATTCCATGAAAAAGGTGGACTGCCCACAAATGACAAAAGAAGAAAATAGATAAACTTTTGTGCATAAAGGACTTTATCAAGAAAATGAAAACTTATAGAATGGGAGAATATATTTGGAAATCATACATATGAAAAGGGTTTAATATTCAAAATACAGAAAGACCTTCTACAACTCAAAAACAAAATGTCAAACAACCCAACTTAAAAATGGGCAAAGGACTTGAATTGACATTTCTCCAAAGAAGATATGTATGTGGCCAAGAAACACATGAAAAGATGTTCAACATCATTAGAAATTAGGGAAAAGCAAATCAAAACGACAATGAGATACCACTTCACTCAGTCTCAGTCTAGAATGGCTCCTATTTAAAAAAAAAAAAAAGAAAAACAACACTTGTTGGCGAGGATGCAAAGAAATGGGAACCTAGAGAAACAGGAACCCTCATACATTGTTGGTGGGAACGTTAAATGATGCAGCAACTGTGGAAGTTCTTCAGAAAGTTAACTATAGAATTACCATATGTTCCAGCAATCCCACTTCTAGGTATATCTCTATATACCTAGATTCTAACAGATACTTGAATACCAGTGTTTATAGCAGCACTAGCCACCATAGCCAAAAGGTGGAAATAACGCAAGTGTTCATTAATGGATGATTAGATAAACTAAATGTGGTATATTCATACAACAAAATATTATTCAGCCATAAAAAGGAATGAGGTTCTGGTACATATTACAACATGGATTAACTCTGAATACATCATACTGAAGGAAACAAATGAGAGACAAAAGGAAAGATATATGACTTCATGTATAACAAATATCTAGAATATGCAAATTCAGAGTCAGAAAGCAGATTACAGGTAACCAGGGGAAGATGTAGGGGGATGAGGAGTTAATGTTTAATGGGTATAGTGTTTCTGTTTGAAGTGATAGAAAAGTTTTGATGATGGATGGTGAAGATAGCACAAATTGTCAATATAATTACTACTAGTGAGTTCTATTGAAAGAGGATAGAATGGGAAATTTTATGTTGTATGTATGTTTTACTACAAAAAAAATTTATTTTTTTTTAAAAAGTAGGCTGGCAAATGACATGTTAAAACAAAAAAGTAAGACTGCTACCTGGTTTTTAATTAAACGGCTATGGTGGAGGGGGCAGGTAATCAAGGAAAGCACGTGCCTAGGCAACAGAAAACCATAACTCACACTAGGAAAAATGAAGATATGACCCATTCAAAGGAACAAACTTATATTTCAACTGAGATATAAGTTTTAAAGATTTTCCAATAAATATGCTAAATCAATTCAAAATTCAATTCAACAAGTTGAGGAAAGATATGGCAAAAGAGATGAAGGCTATAAAGAAAACATTGGGCAAACAATAAGGAAGAACTTGAAAGTTGGAAAAAACAACTGGCAGAACCTATGGAAATGAGAGGTATAACACAAGAGAGGAAAAACACAATGAAGACATATAATAGAAGATTTCGAGAGGCAGAAGAAAACATTCAGGAACTGGGGAACAAGACACCTGAAATCCTACACACAAAAGAACAGATAGGAAAAAGAATGGAAAAATATGAGCAACATCTCAGGGAACTGAATGCAATATGAAGTGCACGAAGGCATGTGTCATGGGTGTCCAAGAAGGAGAACAGAAGACAAAAGGAGCAGAACCAATAACGGAGGAAATACTCAATGAAAATTTCCCATCTCTTATGAAAGACATAAAATTACAGATCCAAGATATGCAGCATACCCAAACAGAACAGATCCGAACAGACTTCACTCCAAGACACTTAATAATCAGATTATCAAAAGTCAAAGTCAAATAGAGAATCCTGAAAGCAGCAAGAGAAAACCAATCCATCACACACAAGGGAAGCTTGATAAGACTGTGCAGATTTCTCAGTACAAACCATGGAGGCAAGAAGGCAGTGGCACAACATATTTAAGATACTGAAAGAGAAAAACCGCCAACCAAAAATTTTATATCCAGCAAAGCTGTCCTTTATATATGAGACAGAGTTTAAAATATTCTTTGACAAACGGACAATGAAAGAATTTGTGAAACAGATACCTGCTTTACAGGAAATGCTAAAGGGAATGCTACAGACACATAAGATAAACAGGAGTGAGAGGTTTGGAGCACAATTTTGGGTGACAGTAACACAATAATGTAAGTACACTGAACAAAGATGACTGTGAGTATAGCTGAAAGAGGAAGATTAGGGGCATATGGGACAGCAGCAGGAAAGAGGGAAGACAAAGACTGGGACTGTATAATTTAGTGAAATCGAAGTGGTCAATGATTGCAATAAAATGTACAAATATGTTTTTACAAATGAATGTCAACCCAGCAAGGTGTTGAAAACTGGGTGTTATTGGGGAAGAAGCACAATCAATGCAAACAAGAGCCTATAGTTAACAGAACCATTGTATTATGCTTCCTTTAATGTAAGAAAGGCAATAGACCAACGCTAAATGCATAAAGGAGGGGGATATAAGGGAGGGGTATGGGATTCTTGGCGCTGGTGATATTGTCTGACTTTCTTATTGTACTTTATCTTAAATTCATATTTTGTTGCTTTTTAGCTGTCATTTTTTTCTTTCTTTCTCTTTTTCTTTTGTCCTACCTTTTTTTTTTTAATGCCTAGAAACAGGTACTACTGTTTATTTTACTGACGTGTTAAAATGATTCGCTTTTGTAAGAATCAGATGGCATTATGCTGTTGTACAATGCCGTATCGGTATATTGACATAACAGAAACAGTACTGTATGATATACTCATAAATATAGAAGGAAATTATTGTGTTTCATGCACTCAGAAATGGGTGTTAAAATTCTCCCAGCTGGTTCAACTCTTTGCATATAGCCCATCTTTGAACCTTGCTTATCAGCACAGAATATTTTTAATGTAGATATCTAATTTTTTTTGGTGGTGTGGTTCTTGTTTTGTTTGTTTTGCTTTTTATCAATTTTCTTGAGATACAGTCACATACCATGCAGTCATACAAAGCGTACAATCAATTGTTCACAGTACCATCACACAGTTGTGCATCCATCACCAAAATCAATTTTTGAACCTTTGCATTACCACACACACACAAGTAATAAGAATAAAAATTAAAGTGAAAAAGAACAATTAAAGTAAAAAAGAATGCTAGGTGCCTTTGTTTCTGTCTTTTTTTTTTTTTTTTTTTTTTTGCCCCTGTTTTTCTACTCTTCCATCCATACACTGGACAAAGGGGAGTGTGATCCACATGCCTTTACCAATCACATTTTCACCCCTCATAAGCTACATTGTTTTATAATCATCTTCAAGATTCAAGGGTCCTGCGTTGTAATTTGATAGTTTCAGGTATTCACTACTTTTTTAGAGTGTTTTTAGCAATTCGAGGCATCTTCCCTATCCAAATAAATTTGACAACTAGCTTTTCCAAGTCTGCAAAGTAGGTTTTCAGAATTGTGATCGGGATTGCATTGAATATGTGTAGATGAGTTTTGGTAGAATTGACATCTTAATGATGTTTAGCCTTCCTATCCCTGAACATGGAATATTTTTCCATCTTTTAAGGTCCCCTTCTATTTCTTTTAGTAAAGTTATGTAGTTTTCTTTGTATAGGTCTTTTACATCTTTGGTTAAGTTTATTCCTAGGTAACTGATGTTTTTAGTTGCTGTTGAAAATGGTATCTTTGTCTTGAGGGTGTCCACATTGTTCATTTCTTGCATACAGAAACATTACTGACTTACGTGCTTTAATCTTCTATTCCGCTACTTTGCTAAATTTATTAGCTCTAGTAGCTGTATCATTGATTTCTCACGGTTTTCCCCATATAAGATCATATCACCTGCAAATAATGACAGTTTTTCTTCCTTTCCAATTTGGATGCCTTTTATTTCTTTGTCTTGGCAGATTGCTCTGGCTAGCACTTCTAGCACAATGTTGAATAACAGTGGTGAGAGCAGGCATCCTTGTCTCATTCCTGATCTTAGAGGGAAGGCTTTCAGTCTCTCACCATTGAGTACTATGCCGGCTGTGGGTTTTTCATATATGCTGTTTGTCATATTGAGGGAGTTTCCTTTAATTCCTACCTTTTGAAGTGTTTTTATCAAAAAGGGATGTTGGATTTTGTTGAAGGCTTTTTCAGCATCTATTGAAATGATCATTTGATTTTTCCCTTTGGATTTGTTAATGTGTCATAATACATTGATTGCTTTTCTTATGTTGAACCATCCTTGCATGCCTGGAGTGAACCCAATTTGGTCATGGTGTATGATTTTTTTAATATGTCTTTGGATTCGATTTGCAAGTATTTTGTTGAGAATTTTTCCATCTATATTCATTAGGGAGATCGGCCTGTAGTTTTCCTTTTTTGTGGCATCTTTGCCTGTTTTTGGTATTAGATTGATGTTAGCTTCATAAAATCTTTTATGTAGTACTCCATTTTCTTTAATGTTTTGAAAGAGTTTAAGTAAGATTGGTGTCAGTTCTTTTTGGAAAGTTTGGTAGAATTCCCCTGTGAAGCCATCTGGCCCTGGGCATTTATCTGTGGGAAGTTTTTTGATGACGGATCAGATCTCCTTGCTTGTGATTGGTTGGCTGAGGTCTTCTACTTCTTCTCTGGTCAGTCCACATTGTTCATATGTTTCCAGGAAATTGTATATCTCCTCTACATTATCCAGTTTGTTTGCAGACAGTTGGTTCATAGTATCATCATAATGTTTTTAAATTTCTTTGGGATCCGCAAAATGTCACCTTTCTCATTCATTATTTTGTTTATATGGCTCTTCTCTCTTTTTGATTTTGTCAGTCTAGCTAGGGCATGTCAATCTTGTTGATCTGCTCAAAGAACAAACTCTTGGCATTATTTATTCTCTACTTTTTTCATGTCATTTATTTCTGCTTTAATCCTTGGTATCTCTTTTCTTCTACTTGGTTTAGGATTAGTTTGCTGTTCATTTTCTAGCTTCTTCAGATGCTCCACTAGTTCTCTGATTTAGGCTCTTTCTTCCTTTTTGATGAATGCATTTAGTGCTATAAAATTTCCCCCTCAGTACCACTTTTGCTGCATCCCACAGGTTTTGGTATGTTGTGTTCTCATTTTCATTCGTTTCTATATATTTAGCAATTTCTCTTTCTATTTCTTCTTCAACCCACTGACCATTCAGGAGTGTATTTTTTAACCTCCAGGTATTTGTGAATTTTCTAGGTCTCTGATGGCTATTGACTTCTAAGTGTATTCCATTGTGGTCAGAGAATGTGCTTTGAATAATTTCAATTTTTTTTAATTTACTGAGGCTTGTTTTATATCCCAGGATATGGCCTATTCTGGAGAAAGTTCATAAGCACTAGAGAACAATGTGTATCCTGGTGATTTGGGATGCAATGTTCTATATATGTCTTTTAAATCCAATTCATTTATCAGATTGTTTAGGTTTTGAATTTCCTTAATGGTCTTCTGTCTGGTTCATCTATCCATAGGAGACAGTGATGTGTTGAAGTCTCCCACAATTATCATGGAAACATCAACCGCCTCCTTTACTTTTGCCAGTGTTTGTCTCATATATTTTGTGGCACCTTGATTGGGTACATAAACATTTATGATTGTTATTTCTTCTTGTTGAATTGCCCCTTTTATTAGTTTGCACTGGCCTTCTTTGTCTCTCATAACATCCTTGCATTTAAAATCTATTTATCTGAGATTACTATTGCTACTCCTGCTTTCTTTTGGTCATAGCTTGCATGAAATATTTTTTTTTCATCCTTTTACTTTCAATTTCTTTGTGTCCCTGTGTCTAAGATGAGTCTCTTCTATGCAACATATTGATGGTTCATAATTTTTGATCCATTCTGTCAATCTGTATCTTGTAATTGGGGAGTTTAATCCATATACATTCAGTGCTATTACTGTGAAGGCATTTCTTAAATCAGCCATCCTATCCCTTGGTTTGTGTTTGTCAGATATATTTTTTCCCTCTCTCTCTTATTGTCCTTTAATGAACCAATACTGAATCTCTTTAGTATTGAACCATTCTCCATCTCTCTCTCTCCTTTCCTTGTTTCTGTCGGTAGGGCTCCCTTTAGTATCTCAAGTAGGGCAGGTCTCTTGTTAGCAAAATCTCTCAACATTTGTTTGTCTTTGAAAAATTTAAGCTCTCCGTCAAATTTAAAGGCGAGTTTTACTGGATAAATAATTCTTGGTTGGCAATTTTTCTCTCTCAGAATTTTAAGTATGTCATGCCACTGTCTTCTTGTCTCCATTATGGCTGCTAAGTAGTCACTACTTAGTCTTATGCTGTTTCCTTTGTATGTGGTGAATTGCTTTTCTCTTGTTGCTTTCTGAACTTGCTCCTTCTCTTCAGTATTTGACAGTCTGATCAGAATGTGTCTCAGAGTGGGTTTATTTGGATTTATTCTACTCGGAGTTTGCTGGGCATTAATGATTTGTGTATTTATGTTGTGTAGAAGGTTTGGGAAGTTTTCCCGAACAATTTCTTTGAATACTCTTTCTAGACCATTACCCTTCTCTCCCCTTTCTGAGACACCAATGAGTCTTATTTGGACGTTTTATTTTATCTATCATATCCCTGAGATCCATTTTTATTTTTTTAACTTTTTCCCCATTCGTTCTTTTGTTCTTTCATTTTTCCATTCTGTGGTCCTCGAGGTCACTGATTCGTTGTTCAGCTTCCTCTAGTCTTGTACTATGAGTATCCAGAATCTTTTTAACTTAGTCAACAGTTTCTTTTATTTCCATAAGATCATCTATTCTTTTATCTGCTCTTGCAATTTCTTCTTTATGCTCTTCTAGGGTCTTCTTCATGTCCATTATATCCTGTGCCATACTCTCATTGTTTGTCTTTAATTCTTTGATTAATTGCTCCAAGTACTGTGTCTCCTCTGATCTTCTGACTTGGTTGTTTGGGTTATCCAGATTGTCTGGTTTTTTCATATGCTTTAAAATTTTGTTTTTGTTTCTTTTTTTTTTTTTTGGTCTCTTGGCATTTGCTTAACTTGATGGGGTTCTTTCAGGATATGTAGGCTAATTCAGACTTATCTCTAATTTGTCAGATCTACAGCTCAGTGGCGTACACTTTCTCTAACTAACCAGCAGGTGGCATACACGAGCCACCTACTCCCCTCAAACCAGTTCTTCCCAACTTTGTCTGTGTGGTGTGTGGGGTTCTGATTCTTGTGGGGGTCCAACTGGTGCACCAAGTTTGGGTATGTTGTTGGTGCTGTCCACCCTGAATGTGGGGCGTGTGTCTGAGTGGTCAGGGAGGGAGAGCGGCTTTAGCCTCCCAGGTGTCCCTGGAGATTTAAGGCTGTTGCAAGAGTCTAAACCGTCAGTTCAGTCTTGCCACAGCTGTCTCTGCCGCTGACCCACAAGTCCTTGGTATTGGCATATGGTCCCTGGGACTTCCAAGTGGGTTCCTCTTCCAAGCTATGCCCTCCTAAGGCCTCTGCTGAGGGAAGGCTGTGCTACGTCACAAGTGTGCACCATCCCTCAAGGGAAGTTCTGGGCTGCAGGGGTGTGTAGGGACGTTCCCAGCCTGCTGAAAGGATGGCTGTATGGGACATGTTGATTTCCCACTTTTTGCACAGCTCCAGGACAATTAGTTGCGAGTGCCGAAACGCTATTCTCCACACCCCATTTTGTTGTGTGTGTGCGTGTTGCTGGAAACACTTCCCATTGCACGGGGTTTTTTGGTGCGGCTTTGGATTGTGACACTGGCGCCAGAGAGGAGCATTCCCACCCCGCTGGGAAGATGGCTGTAAGGGGCATGTTTTTTTCCCTTTTTGGCTAACCTCTGCCTTCCTTGCTCCGAGACAATTAGCAGTGGGTGCACAAAAGGCTATCATCCACGCTAGATATCGAGGTGTACCCACAGGTTGTGGGGATGCCATTCCTGCTGCACTTCACTGTGTGGTTCTCCGTGCCATATCCGCAGCCACTTTTGGGTATACAGTGGATTGTATACCATGGATGATTGTATGGTGTGTGAATGTATTTCAGTAAAATTGAATTAAAAAAAAAAAAAAAAAAAAAAGAGCTAGTCCGAGCCCAAACGCCAACGCACGGTTTCCCCACACCGCAACATGGCTGCTGGATATTCAGCAGGCTTACTCACTCATTTCAGAACGCAGACTCCTGGTTTCACCAAGTGCACAGCACCTGTGGATTGAAGAGATCTTGTCCAGCTGGTGCATCACTAGAACTGGTGTTCTGGGTCACTTTCTGGCTTTTATCTAGTATTTTTCATGGAGGTGTTTTTTGCCCTGTCTCTCCTAACCGCCATCTTCCGGACTCTACCTTTTTTTGACTGTTCCTTTTTCTTTGTGGAAGAAATGAAAATGCCCTTATATAGATAGTGGTGGTGGTGGTGAATGCATAACTACGTGATTATACAGGGAACCACTGACTGTTTACCTAGGATGGAATGTATAGTGTGTGAACAAAGTCATTTTTTTAAAAAAAGGGGATTGACGGATGAACCCAGAGGACATTATATTGAGTGAAATAAGTCAGACACGAAAGGACAAATATTGTATGATCACAATGATATGAACTCATAGACATGAAATATAGGTTACCAGGAAACTGAATGAGGCCAAAGAATGGGGAGAGGTTGCTTAATATGTGCAGAGTGTTTAACTAGGTTGAATTTAAGCATTTAGAAATGGACAGAGGTGATGTTAGCACGTTATTGTGAGAATAACTAACAGTGCTGAATGGCATGTGAATGTGGCGGAAAGGGGAGGCTTAGAGTCAAACATGTCACCAGAAGTAAAGTTGCAGGTTAAAACACGAGAATGTATAATATTATGAATCTTGTGGTAGACAATGTCTGTGATTAACTGTACAAATATTAGAAATTTCTTTCATGAACTAGAACAAATGTAGGACATTTTAACTAGAAGTAAATAATAGAGGAGTATATGGGGGAAAACGTACCTATTGCAAACTATGTACTACAGTTAGTAATTTAATATTCTTTCATCAACAGCAGTAACAAATGTACTATACTAATACTATGAGTCAATAATGGGGGGTGGTTAGGGGTATGGGAGGATTTGAGTTTTCCTTTTTATTTCTTTTCTGGAGTAATGAACTCGTTCTAAAATTGAAAAAAAATTAATTGTGGTGATGAATGCACAACTATATAATGGTACCATGAACTGACTGTACACTATGGATGACTGATATTTGAATAATCTCAAAATTGAATTTTAAAAAAAGGCTATGGTGGATTAACTCAAAATCTTATCTAAATCTGTCTCAAATTCATGACAAACTTCCATAATCTCTAATAAATGAGATCATACACTCAGAAGAACAAATTTAAAGTTCTGTCAATAAACACGCTCACCAATTTCAGTAAATTATTTTCCTTCAAGCAATACAACTTTTCAGGATAAGTTTAACCTGTGCTTTTGACTCTATAGGAAAGATGATAAAAAAATTTTTTTCCCAATTACTATTATATGACAGAAGCATTAGATATAATCTGCTCATTAGGAGAATTAAATTCAGAACTGATCTCTATCTTTAGTGTTCTTGGTCAAAATGATACAATTTGTGTCAGCAATGAAAGAGGAGATTTATTTAAAAGTTCATAGAGATGGGAGTGGGAAAAAAAAGTAACAAACTAAACATACTAGTTGAAGATTTCTAGAACCCCATTTTTCAGAGCAAAGGACTATTTGGTGCTTAATCTACACCACCTAATGATCACTGTCATTTTTAGATAGAGTTAGTGTGATAAAGGTTAGCAAAACCATGCTGAATCTCAAAACCACATGGTTCTGGAACTTAGAGTACATACTTTAAGGAGTATGTCTTCTCTAAAATAATTTTACAAGGCAACATCTCAGCTGAACAGTTACTATATGAAGACACTGGTTCTTTCACTCTAATCTGCTGGGAAAAAGAAATAAAGGAAAATGTGATTTGGCCTGTCATTTAGACTGTTCAATATTTTAAAAACAGAAATCAGTAAATACCATTGTATTTTGGCAAACTCCGGCTTTCCCAAATAACATAGGCATGAAGGAATTGTTAACTTAGGAAAATCAAGGCTGCTTCATTTCAAAACCACTGCATATAAATATTAAATAACAATGACAGCTTTATAGACAAATAATATTTAAAATACGAAAAATTGAAAATAATTTGGGTTTTTAATATTTTGTATTTTAAACAAATATTGGATCATAGTATACACCTGTTTCACTATTTGCTTTTTTCACTTTCCATCCAACTTTCTATTCAGTTAAGCACGTCATTTTTTTTTTTTTTACAAATAGTTAATGTATATTGCTTGCTAATGAACTCTTATTTATTCATGGTAGTTTTCAAAATTTCTTGGGTGGCTATTTCTGTACTATATCACCCTGGAAATGGATCTGCTGGGTAAAACGTAAACAATTACCCTAGGTTTGCACTAAGCAAAGTGCACAGGAAAGAACATCCCAGGTCAAAAAAAACAATATAGCATAACCAAGACCTCTAGGTAGCTGACAAGTGTGGAGAACAAGGTATATAGGGATTCAGTAAAGGGCAAGCATGAGGATGATAATGAGGGTTCTTCTAAGCCATAGTAAGTTTACATTTTTTTCCTAGAGTATAAGGAAAGGGGAGTCACTGAAGGATCTTAAGCAGGAAACAGACATACCAAGGTTGTATTTTAAATCACTCTCTGAATAGTGGAAAGGTTGGATTATACAAGATAGAGACTGGTAGGAAGTCAAGGTCGTGGAAAAAGAGAGGAAGGGCATGAGTAATATTGAAGAAGTGAAAAAGACAGGCCTGAATGAGTGAACAAAGGAGAGAGAAAAAAAAGTCCATGATACTTCCAAGTTCCCCTTCTTGGCCAGTGGATGAATGGGGTGTTATTAACAAAAAAAAACGGAAAGGAGGAGGAGTAAAACCTAAAGAGAAGTGATTAGATTTAGGGTTTTTTTTTTTTTTGAGAACATGGAGCTCTGAGACACCCAGTAGGCAAAAATTGAAAATGCATCTGTCTGGAGCCCAGGAGAGAGAGGAGGAGAGGAAACAAAGGGATTTAAAAGTCAGTGGCATTCGGTGGTGGTTGAAGCCAAAGCATAGCACCCAAGGGGAAAAACAGAATAAGACAAACAAGAATAAACCACCAGGGATATTGATTTTTTTAAAAGCGAAGTCAGAGAAAGAATTGCCTAGGAAGAAACATAAGTAGGTACTTTCAGACAGGTAAAAGAAAAGGAAAGCATCTGGTTCTCCTAAGGAAGGAGACAGAATATGTTACAAAGAAAATGGTCATTAGTATGAAATGCTACAGATAGTTCAAGTAAGATGAAGCCTGTAAAACTTCCTTCAGATTTGGGAATTAGGTTTCTAGAACTTTCAGTGAACTCCCTGGAGTAGAATGTTGGAGGGGAAGCAGATTAAAGTGGGCTGACAAGGGACTAGAAGGTAAGAAAAAGTGACATCAAGTAGACACAAAGCTTTTAAGAAGTATAATGATGAAGGAAAGGAAATGAGACAGGGCAATGGCAGAATGGAATTAAGAGACATAGAAAGGAATTTTTTGTTTGTTTAAATGGATAGGAAATATCCATGCAAACTTAATAAGGTCAGAAGAAGAAGCATAAAGAGGACTCAAAAAAGGTACAGCAGAAAAAGATGAGTGACATAACAAAGACACAGAAAAGACAGTTTGTAGATGCATCAGGTTTCCAGACTGCTGGCCACAGATTTATTTACTGGTATATGACGACTTCACTTCATACAAGTTTTTTTTTCCCCTGAAACTACAATAAAGCTGCACTGAATGGGAATAGAGTTAATAATGCCCTATTGAATGTTCTTGAAACATTCAAGTATGAAACAGCATTGATAAAATATTTTTCCCAAGGAAAGGGGATTGAACTATATGAATAGATTCTTCTGTTAATGGTGTACATTCCCCCCACACACCCCTCCCCCCACTGCCAGGAAACTATGGATATCCTTGGCCACCTCACCAGACTACAAAGCTTCTTGAAAACATAATGAATTAAATACATTTAAAAACTTTTACTGGTGGACTCCAGGAAGATGGTGGAATAGAAAAGACAGAGCTTACTCCTCCATCATGGAACAACAGAGAAAAAGGCAGAAAACGACTGGGATAGTGGTTCCAAGGTACGGGTGACCAGAGAAGAACTTACACATTACATAGGGAGCACCTGGATGAAAAAAATGGAGAAACTACGACTGGGAGATTGGGGTGAATTTGCTCAATTGTGACCACATCTGGGGCCAGCTGCTATGTGCCAACTGGATTGGGCGGTGCAGAAGCGGCACGTTCCCACTTCTGCTGCCAGCTAGGGAGATCATCCCTCTAAGTTCTGCAGTCACGAGTTCCCACAAAGGAACCGAGGAGCCTGCAGACTCATTTGATAAACACACAGAGAGACTCTGCTGTGGTGCCCACTGCTTAATCCCCATCCCTGAAGCAGGTCGCTGCAGGTGCCTAGTCTTGGGGGAGACTGGAGAACTCTCCCCTCGGGAAATGAGGGGGATGCAGAGCAGAGTCAAGCTGACAATTGGCCAGTGAGAGAGACACTCTGGGTACCACTTCCTCCATCCTTTCTCCTTGGAGGAGTGGAGCACTCACTGTGTACACAGGTGGAGAGGCGGGGACAAGGGAGGGAATCGTACCAGAGCATCAGGAGACTTTTCCGAATACTCAAGGCCCATGGAGGCAAGGCAGTCTGGGTCTTGTGGGCCAGCGAAAAGCATGGCACCCCTGGGCCAGCTGCGGGCTTGGGAAGTTGAACTTCTTGATCCCGCAGCATGAAGTCATTCCATGTGGGAGACTGAGAATCACCAGATCTATTGTGCCCACAAGAGGGGATTCAGCCAAAGTGCACAGTACACAAACCACCAACCGCAAAACTGGGGGCTTCCAACATGCACAGAAAAGTGCAGCCTTGACTGGATTGTTGCCTGATCAGATCCCAGCCAAGTGGGCTGCCACAGTCGGAGAGAAGCGTTGTTGTGGAGAAGATGTGACCCAAGAGCATCATCTGCTGGGAAGACAGGGAAAGTGAAGTCTGGCAAACTGCTTTTCTCCCCAGCCTTTAAAAGACTTCCAAAAAGGGTGCACTTCCTATGTGAGGCCCCAGCCTTGGTTTGGATGGAAATTACTGACAAACCAAGTGCCAAAGGAGACCTTCAATGCAAACCCAAGCAACTACAAAATCTTAAGACAAGTGAGGGAAATCAACTTTCAAAATAACCTTACCAAGATAAACAAATGCCAAGAAACCAACAGAAAAATCACAAAGTACATGAAGAAACAAGAAGATATGGCCAAGCAAAATGACAAAATTAAAAAACTAGAGGAGACACAGAATTTAAAACAAGTAATCAAAGAGGTTCAAACAAGTCTCATAAATAACTCCAGTGTGTTAACTAAAGAAGTAAAGAATATTAAGACACTAGAAGACCATAAAGAAGAATCTAAAAGAATAGAAAAATAGCACATCTTGCGGAAATGAAAGATACTGTACATCAAATTAAAAATATACTAGAGACAACAGCAGATTTGAAGAGGCAGAAGAAAGAATAAGTGAACTAGAGGACAGGCCAACTGAACTCGAACGCACACATGAACAAATGAAGAAAAAGACAGAAAAAAATTTGACTTGGTTCTCAGGGAAATGATTAACAATATGAAATACATAAATATAAGAATCACTGGTGTCCCAGAAGGAGAAGAGAGGAGTAAAGGGCTAGAAAGATTATTTGAGGAGATAACTGGGGAAAACTTCCCAACCCTTACGTGACATAAAAATGCAAATAAAAGAAGCCCAATGAACTCCAAATATAATAAATTGAAATACACCAACTCCAAGACATATACCAACCAGACGGTCAAATGCCAAAGAGATGGATAGAGTCTTGGAAGCAGCAAAAGAAAACTGATTCACCACATACAAGGGAAGCCACATAAGACTAAGTGCTGTCTACTCAATGGGCACCATGGAGGTGAGAAAGCAGTGGTATAAAATATTTAAGATTCTGAAAGAGAAAAGTTGCCAGACAAAAATTCTTTATCCAGCAAAGACATCTTTCAAAAGTGAAGGAGAGTTTATAATGTTCACAGATAAACAAATGCCAACAGAATTCGTTAACAAGAGACCTGCCCTGCAAGAAATACTAAAGGGAGTTGTGTCTGCAGGAAAAAAAAAAGGACAGCAGAAAGAAGTCTGGAGAAGGGCAACAGAATTGAAGAGTATTAGTAAGGGTAATCTAAAGGATAAAAAGAGAGGGAGGAAAAAAAGATCTGATAAATAAAAACCAAAAGATAAGATGGTTAAATCAAGAACTACCTTTACAATAACTTTGCATGTTGGCAGAATAAATTCCCCAATTCAAAGACACAGACTGGTAGAATGAATTAAAAAATATGATCCCATCTAAATGCTGTTTACAAGTGACTCATCTTAGACCCAAGGATACAAATAGGTTGAAAGTGAAAGGACGTAAAAAGATATTCCATGCAACTAGTTACCAAAAGAAATGAGTAGCTTTTAATATCAGAAAAAATAGACTTTAAATGCAAAGATGTCATAAGAGATAAGGACACTATCTATTAATAAAAGGGACAATTAACCAAGAAGAAATAACAATCTTAAACGTTTATGCACCCAATCAAGGAGCTCCAAAGTACACGAGGCAAACAGCGGCACAAAAA
This sequence comes from Choloepus didactylus, assembly GCF_015220235.1. Taxonomy (NCBI): domain Eukaryota; kingdom Metazoa; phylum Chordata; class Mammalia; order Pilosa; family Megalonychidae; genus Choloepus; species Choloepus didactylus. The sequence continues at coordinate 33,470,337 of NC_051312.1, read as the reverse complement.
GGGAGAAACAGAACTTTCTACGATAACAGTGAGAGTCTTCAATACGTCACCCTCTTCTATACATAGAACAACCAGACAGAGGATCAATAAGGAAACAGAAAACTTAAACAACATGATAAATGAATTAGACCTAACAGACATATGCAGATTGTTGCACCCCAAAACACCAGGATATACATTCTTCTCAAGTGCTCATGGAACATTTTCCAAGATAGAACACAAAACATGTCTTAATAATTTTAAAAAATTAATTTTTATTAATAATTTAAAAAATTATGAATTTTTTAATTCATTCATTTGAAACAATTCAAAGCACTTTCTCTGACCATAATGGAATGACGATGGAAATCAATAACCACCAAAGAACCAGAACTTTCACCAATATATGAACGTTAAACAATACACTCTTAAATAATCAGTGGGCCAAAGAAGAAATTGCAGGAGATACCAGAAAGTATCTGGAAACAAATGAAAATGAGAATACAACATATCCAAACCTATGGGTTGTAGGGAAGGCAGTGATCAGACAGGAAATTTATAGCTCTAAATGCCTACATTTAAAAGGAAGAAAGAGCTAAAACCAAAGACCTAACTGAACAACTGAAGAAGCTAGAGGATGATCAGCAAACTAACCCTAAAGCAAGTAGAAGAAAAGAAATAAAGATTAAAGCAGAAATAAATGAATTGGAGAATTAAAAAAAATAGAATCAATAAAGTAAAAAGTTGGTTCTTTAAGACCAACAAGATTGACAAAGCCTTAGCTAGACTGAAAAAGCCAAAAAGACAGAAGATGCAAATAAACAAAATCAGAAATGAGAGGGGGTCCATTGCTATGGACACCGAAGAAATTTTTTTAAAAAATCATAAGAGGGGAGGAGGCGGGGCAAGATGGCGGACTGGTGAGCTGTATGTTTTAGTTACTCCTCCAGGAAAGTAGGTAGAAAGCCTGGAACTGCGTGGACTGGACACCACAGAGCAATCTGACTTTGGACATACTTCATACAACACTCATGAAAATGTGGAACTGCTGAGATCAGCGAAATCTGTAAGTTTTTGCGGTCAGGGACCCGCGCCCCTCCCTGCCAGGCTCAGTCTCGTGGGAGGAGGGGCTGTCAGCTCCGGGAAGGGGAAGGGAGAACTGCAGAGGCAGCCCTTATCGGAAACTCATTCTACTGATTCAAACTCCAACCATAGATAGACTGAGACCGGACACCAGAGAATCTGAGAGCAGCCAGCCCAGCACAGAGGAAACAGGCACAGAAAAAAACAGCACGAAAAACTCCAAAATAAAAGCGGAAGATTTTTGAAGTTCTGGTGAACATAGAAAGGGGAAGGGCAGAGCTCAGGCCCTGAGGCTCATATGCAAATCCCGAAGAAAAGCTGATCTCTCTGCCCTGTGGACCCTTCCTTAATAGCCCTAATTGCTTTGTCTCTTAGCATTTCAATAACCCATTAGATCTGTGAGGAGGGCCCTTTTTTTTGTTTTTGTTTTTGTTTATTTATCCTCTTTTCTTTTTCTAAAACAATTACTCTAAAAAGCCCAATACAGAAAGCTTCAAAGACTTGCAATTTGGGCAGGTCAAGACAAGAGCAGAACTAAGAGAGCTCTGAGACAAAAGGCAATAATCCAGTGGCTGAGAAAATTCACTAAACACCACAACTTCCCAAGAAAAGGGGGGTGTCCGCTCATAGCCATCATCCTGGTGGACAGGAAACACTCCTGCCCATCGCCAGCCCCATAGCCCAGAGCTGCCCCACACAACCCAGTGTGACAGAAGTACTTCAAATAACAGGCACACTCCACAAAACTGGGCGTGGACATTAGCCTTCCCTGCAACCTCAGCTGGTTGTCCCAGAGTTGGGAAGGTGGAGCAGGGTGAATTAACAAAGCTCCATTCAGCCATCATTTCAGCAGACTGGGAACCTCCCTACACAGCCCAGCAGCCCAGAACTGCTCTGGGGGGATGGCACTCACCTGTGACATAGCACAGTCATCCCTCAACAGAGGACCAGGGGGTGCACAGCCTGGAAGAGGGGCCCACTTGCAAGTCTCAGGAGCCATATGCCAATACCAAGGACTTGTGGGTCAGTGGCAGAGACAAACTGTGGCAGGAATGAACTGAAGGATTAGACTATTGCAGCAGCTTTAAAACTCCAGGATCATCAGGGAGATTTGATTGTTAGAGCCACCCCCCCCTCCCTGACTGCCCAGAAACACGCCCCATATATAGGGCGGGCAATACCAACTACACATGCAAGCTTGGTACACCAATTGAACCCCACAAGACTCACTCCCCCCACCACAAAGGCAAAGCAGGGGAGAACTGGCTTGTGGAGAACAGGTGGCTCGTGGACGCCACCTGCTGGTTAGTTAGAGAAAGTGTACTCCACGAAGCTGTAGATCTGATAAATTAGAGATAAGGACTTCAATTGGTCTACACATCCTAAAACAACCCTATAAAGTTCAGCAAATGCCACGAGGCCAAAAACAACAGAAAATTATAAAGTATATGAAAAAACTAGACGATATGGACAACCCAAGCCCAAGCACCCAAATCAAAAGATCAGAAGAGACACAGCACCTAGAGCAGCTACTCAAAGAACTAAAGATGAACAATGAGACCACAGTACAGAATACAAAGAATATCAAGAAGACCCTAGAAGAGCATAAAGAAGACATTGCAAGACTAAATAAAAAAATAGATGATCTTATGGAAATTAAAGAAACTGTTGACCAAATTAAAAAGATTCTGGACACTCATAGTACAAGACTAGAGGAAGTTGAACAACGAATCAGTGACCTGGAAGATGACAGAATGGAAAATGAAAGCATAAAAGAAAGAATGGGGAAAAAAATTGAAAAAATCGAAACAGACCTCAGGGATATGATAGATAATATAAAACGTCCGAATATAAGACTCATTGGTGTTCCAGAAGGGGAAGAAAAGGGTAAAGGTCTAGGAAGAGTATTCAAAGAAATTGTTGGGGGAAACTTCCCAAATCTTCTAAACAACATAAATACACAAATCAAAAATGCTCAGCGAACTCCAAATAGAATAAATCCAAATAAACCCACTCCGAGACATGTTCTGATCACACTGTCAAACACGGAAGAGAAGGAGCAAGTTCTGAAAGCAGCAAGAAAAAAGCAATTCACCACATACAAAAGAAACAGCATAAGACTAAGTAGTGACTACTCAGCGGCCACCATGGAGGCGAGAAGGCAGTGGCATGATATATTTCAAATTCTGAGTGAGAGAAATTTCCAACCAAGAATACTTTATCCAGCAAAGCTCTCCTTCAAATTTGAGGGAGAGCTTAAATTTTTCACAGACAAACAAATGCTGAGAGAATTTGCTAACAAGAGACCTGTCCTACTGGAGATACTAAAGGGAGCCCTACAGACAGAGGAACAAAGAAAGGACAGAGAGACTTGGAGAAAGGTTCAGAACTAAAGAGATTCGGTATGGGTACAATAAAGGATATTAATAGAGAGAAGGGAAAAATATATATGACAAACATAAACCAAAGGATAAGATGGCTGATTCAAGAAATGCCTTCACGGTTATAACGTTGAATGTAAATGGATTAAACTCCCCAATTAAAAGATATAGATTCGCAGAATGGATCAAAAAAAATGAACCATCAATATGTTGCATACAAGAGACTCATCTTAGACACAGGGACACAAAGAAATTGAAAGTGAAAGGATGGAAAAAAATATTTCATGCAAGCTACAGCCAAAAGAAAGCAGGTGTAGCAATATTAATCTCAGATAAAATATACTTTAAATGTAGGGATGTTTTGAGAGACAAAGAAGGCCACTACATACTAATAAAAGGGGCAATTCAACAAGAAGAAATAACAATCATAAATGTCTATGCACCCAATCAAGGTGCCACAAAATACATGAGAGAAACACTGGCAAAACTAAAGGAAGCAATTGATGCTTCCACAATAATTGTGGGAGACTTCAACACATCACTCTCTCCTATAGATAGATCAACCAGACAGAAGACCAATAAGGAAACTGAAAACCTAAACAATCTGATAAATGAATTAGATTTAACAGACATATACAGAACATTACATCCCAAATCACCAGGATACACATACTTTTCTAGTGCTCACGGAACTTTCTCCAGAATAGATCATATGCTGGGACATAAAACAAGGCTCAATAAATTTAAAAAGATTGAAATTATTCAAAGCACATTCTCTGACCACAATGGAATACAATTAGAAGTCAATAACCATCAGAGACTTAGAAAATTCACAAATACCTGGAGGTTAAACAACACACTCCTAAACAATCAGTGGGTTAAAGAAGAAATAGCAAGAGAAATTGCTAAATATGTAGAGACAAATGAAAATGAGAACACAACATACCAAAACCTATGGGATGCAGCAAAAGCAGTGCTGAGGGGAAAATTTATAGCACTAAACACATATATTAAAAAGGAAGAAAGAGCCAAAATCAAAGAGCTAATGGATCAACTGAAGAAGCTAGAAAATGAACAGCAAACCAATCCTAAACCAAGTAGAAGAAAAGAAATAACAAGGATTAAAGCAGAAATAAATGACATAGAGAACAAAAAAACAATAGAGAGGTTAACTATCACCAAAAGTTGGTTCTTTGAGAAGATCAACAAGATTGACAAGCCCCTAGCTAGACTGACAAAATCAAAAAGAGAGAAGACCCATATAAACAAAATAATCAATGAAAAAGGTGACATAACTGCAGATCCTGAGGAAATTAAAAAAATTATAAGAGGATACTATGAACAATTGTATGGCAACAAACTGGATAATGTAGAAGAAATGGACAATTTCCTGGAAACATATGAACAACCTAGACTGACCAGAGAAGAAATAGAAGACCTCAATCAACCCATCACAAGCAAAGAGATCCAATCAGTCGTCAAAAATCTTCCCACAAATAAATGCCCAGGGCCAGATGGCTTCACAGGGGAATTCTACCAAACTTTCCAGAAAGAACTGACACCAATCTTACTCAAACTCTTTCAAAACATTGAAGAAAATGGAACACTACCTAACTCATTTTATGAAGCTAACATCAATCTAATACCAAAACCAGGCAAAGATGCTACAAAAAAGGAAAACTACAGGCCAATCTCCCTAATGAATATAGATGCAAAAATCCTCAACAAAATACTTGCAAATCGAATCAAAAGACACATTAAAAAAATCATACACCATGACCAAGTGGGGTTCATTCCAGGCATGCAAGGATGGTTCAACATAAGAAAATCAATCAATGTATTACAACACATTAACAAGTCAAAAGGGAAAAATCAATTGATCATCTCAATAGATGCTGAAAAAGCATTTGACAAAATCCAACATCCCTTTTTGATAAAAACACTTCAAAAGGTAGGAATTGAAGGAAACTTCCTCAATATGATAAAGAGCATATATGAAAAACCCACAGCCAGCATAGTACTCAATGGTGAGAGACTGAAAGCCTTCCCTCTAAGATCAGGAACAAGACAAGGATGCCCGCTGTCACCACTGTTATTCAACATTGTGCTGGAAGTGCTAGCCAGGGCAATCCGGCAAGACAAAGAAATAAAAGGCATCCAAATTGGAAAAGAAGAAGTAAAACTGTCATTGTTTACAGATGATATGATCTTATATCTGGAAAACCCTGAGAAATCGACGATACAGCTACTAGAGCTAATAAACAAATTTAGCAAAGTAGCGGGATACAAGATTAATGCACATAAGTCAGTAGTGTTTCTATATGCTAGAAATGAACAAACTGAAGAGACACTCAAGAAAAAGATACCATTTTCAATAGCAACTAAAAAAATCAAGTACCTAGGAATAAACTTAACCAAAGATGTAAAAGACCTATACAAAGAAAACTACATAACTCTACTAAAAGAAATAGAAGGGGACCTTAAAAGATGGAAAAATATTCCATGTTCATGGATAGGAAGGCTAAATGTCATTAAGATGACAATTCTACCCAAACTCATCTACAGATTCAATGCAATCCCAATCAAAATTCCAACAACCTACTTTGCAGACTTGGAAAAGCTAGTTATCAAATTTATTTGGAAAGGGAAGATGCCTCGAATTGCTAAAGACACTGTAAAAAAGAAAAACCAAGTGGGAGGACTTACACTCCCTGACTTTGAAGCTTATTATAAAGCCACAGTTGCCAAAACAGCATGGTACTGGCACAAAGATAGACATATAGATCAATGGAATCGAATTGAGAATTCAGAGATAGACCCTCAGATCTATGGCCGACTGATCTTTGATAAGGCCCCCAAAGTCACCGAACTGAGCCATAATGGTCTTTTCAACAAATGGGGCTGGGAGAGTTGGATATCCATATCCAAAAGAATGAAAGAGGACCCCTACCTCACCCCCTACACAAAAATTAACTCAAAATGGACCAAAGATCTCAATATAAAAGAAAGTACCATAAAACTCCTAGAAGATAATGTAGGAAAACATCTTCAAGACCTTGTATTAGGAGGCCACTTCCTAGACTTTACACCCAAAGCACAAGCAACAAAAGAGAAAATAGATAAATGGGAACTCCTCAAGCTTAGAAGTTTCTGCACCTCAAAGGAATTTCTCAAAAAGGTAAAGAGGCAGCCAACTCAATGGGAAAAAATTTTTGGAAACCATGTATCTGACAAAAGACTGATATCTTGCATATATAAAGAAATCCTACAACTCAATGACAATAGTACAGACTGCCCAATTAGAAAATGGGCAAAGGATATGAAAAGACAGTTCTCTGAAGAGGAAACACAAATGGCCAAGAAACACATGAAAAAATGTTCAGCTTCACTAGCTATTAGAGAGACGCAAATTAAGACCATAATGAGATACCATCTAACACCGGTTAGAATGGCTGCCATTAAACAAACAGGAAACTACAAATGCTGGAGGGGATGTGGAGAAATTGGAACTCTTATTCATTGTTGGTGGGACTGTATAATGGTTCAGCCACTCTGGAAGTCAGTCTGACAGTTCCTTACAAAACTAGATATAGAGTTACCATTCGATCCAGCGATTGCACTTCTCGGTATATACCCAGAAGATCAGAAAGCAGTGACACGAACAGATATCTGCATGCCAATGTTCATAGCAGCATTATTCACAATTGCCAAGAGATGGAAACAACCCAAATGTCCTTCAACAGATGAGTGGATAAATCAAATGTCAAGGTGTCGGCTCTTAGCTTCTCCCGGGGGCAAACTCTGGACCACACATTCTAGCTTCTCTCTCTCCAAAACATCTCTTTAGCTTCTCCTCTTAAAGGACTCCAATAATTTAATCAAGACCAACCCTGAATCGGCGGGGTAACACCTCCATGGAAATAATCTAATCAGAAGGTCTTGCCCACAGTTGGGTGAGTCACATCTCCATGGAAACAATCAAAAGTTTCCACCCTAATCAAAAGACTAATAAGTCTGCCCCCACAAGATTGCACTAATGATCATGGATTGTCTGGAAGACATAATATATCCAAACCAGCACAATGCAGTAAGTTTCTTTGACAAGTACAGTTGATGAATTATTGTTCTCAATTCTTTACATCCTCTTTGTTAGAACACTACACATCCATGCCCTTTGCCATGTAACTGTGCAGAACTTGGCCATGTGACTTGACTTGGATAATGAAATGTTCCTTAACTTGTTGCCAGAAAGGGCTTAAAATGTGTTTTGGTAGTTTGACCTGCTTCTTGCGCTCTGATGATAAACCATGAAATGAGTCTGTATGCCCCAGGTATCTACTGCCCCTTCAGGTGACAACTCAAAACAAACACAATTAGAGCAGACCTAACTCAGCTGCAGACCTAACCTAACTGTAGCCCGGATTCAAGCTACAACCTGAAGCAGAGGTGCCCAGCCAAGCCCAAACCTAAATCAGACTTCAGGTGACCTACAGACCCAGCGTGAGAATAAAAACTTATTGTAGTAAGGTACCCAGTGTTCTTTTTTACTTCAATTGCTCTTTTTCACTCTAATTATTATTCTTGTTATTCTTGTGTGTGTGCTAATGAAGGTGTCAGGGATTGATTTGGGTGATGAATGTACAACTATGTAATGGTACTGTGAACAATCGAAAGTACGATTTGTTTTGTATGACTGCGTGGTATATGAATATATCTCAATAAAATGAAGATTAAAAAAAATAATAAAAAAAAAATAAAAAAAAAATAAACTTATTGTAGTAAGCCACGCAACAAAACAGTGGTTTGTTACACAGAGTTGTTATGGCAATAGCTGACCAATATACCCAGTAATCTCACACCTAGGGATTTATCCTAAGGCAATCAGAAAGAAACACAGATTCACGTAACTGGATATTTATCATAGCAATATTTATAATAGCAAAAACATGGAAACAACCTATCATCAAGGAACAGAGGGCAAATTAAATAAATTATGATATAGCCAGACAACTAAATATTTGAAGCTATTAAAAATCATGTTCTCAACACTCAAAAAGTGTTTGATAAGATGTTCATAATACATTGTTTAAAAAGCAGCATAAAAGCAAGATGTACTGTTCTTTAAAAAGATAATTATTTATAAGCAAAGAAAAAGATCAGGTGAATAAATTAATTCATTCAACAACACAAATGCCTCTTCTGTGCTAATTATTATGCTATGCTAAATACTATATTAGGAATACAGAATTAAACAAATATGGTCACTACCTTCTTGAAACTAATAATCTAGTGAAGAAGACAGAGACTTTTAAAGTAATAATCATAGAGATAGATGAATAATTACAAATTGCGATGAGCTATTGTGGTAAATACTGCTAGTTATCCCCATATTTCTTTTCCCCTTCTTACTCAGTAATAGAATTTTAACTGGCCATGTCCACCTGGACCAGACTACAGTTCCCAGCCTTCTAGGTGGGACCATGTGACTCAGTTCTGGCCAATGGGATCAAATTGTAAGTGGTGCGTGCAACTTCTAGCAAGCATCCTTAAAACTAAAGAGCCTGCTCTTCTTTGCTTTTCCCCTTCTTACCAGATGGAGCAGCTATTTTGAACTATGACGTGGAAGCTTCACGCTGAGAATGGCAGAGCAACAGAATAGGAAGAGTATGGGTTCCCTGACACTGTGGAAGCACTTAGCCCACCTACAGAACTTTTATATATAAGAGAGAAATAAAAGTCCACCTTGTTTAAACCATTTTTATTTTGGGTTTTCAGTCATTCACAGCTGAACCTAATCCTAATTGGCACAGCTAGGAAGGAAAAAAGAAGGGTTCAATGGGAAGTTATAACAGAAGGAGTTCATTTTGACTGGAGGAACAGGTTTCAGGAACGGCTCCTATGAGGAGTAACAATCAAGCTGTGACTACAAGCCTGACCAAGAGAAGGAAGGTAAAGTGACAGAGATGCACTAGCTCTGAGAAGGGCAGAACTTGGAATATTCTTGGATCACAGAGGGGCAAATAGCTTGAGATGTGGATGGAGGAGCAGGCCTTGTAGACCATGTTAAGAATTCTGAAATTTATCATTCATATAAATAAAAGCCACCAAACATTTTTAAGAATACTGAAATATCAGATACTACATGCTCAAAAGATCATGCACTATTCTTTGTGAAAAATACCTGGTAATGTGGGTATGGGCAAAGCACAGAATCCAGCTATTTCAATAAATTTCAGGTGAGAAGTAATAGTGGTTTGAGTATGCACCGAAACATTAACAGCACCTATCTCTGAGTAGAGGAATAATAAATTTTTAAAAGTTGCATCTTTCTGTATTTTACAATTTGTTACCAAAAATTACATAGTAATTACTTTTATAATGAAGAAAAACACAGGTGTTAAGAAAAGTTCATTTTCACAGAATGTGAAATATATTATTATAAAAAACAATAATTTGAACAAACCTCAAATTACATATTTGAATATTTTAATACTCAAGGAATTTTTCCTCTTTTCACAGATGAAAAGCTATACAGAGCTCTCTTTCAGACATGAATGAGCTAGAAGGAAGCCCAGAGGGCAAATGTGGTTGCAATCTATGCTTAATCCATGAAACCAGTAACATCTCTATCCCTAAACAATGTATTTCTTACAAATCAGACTGCTGAGGAAGGCATTTATCCTACCAAAGTTCTATAGAGACCTCTCCTCCACCTCTTCTGCTCATTTGACCTTTTATCACTGACCTTCTCAGCAATACACTTTGTGTCTCTTTTCTCTCATATTTGGACTCTCTCCACAGTTCCTAACTCACAACAGGAAACAAACTGGGAAAAAGTGTTTTCATATGTGATCTCATTATGATTTAAAACAATATAGTTTTTATTAAGCACTTATATTATGGGTTCTTTTAAAATCAAAGTTTCTGGAAAGTAAGGATCATTGTTATGAGTTAGAAATGGGCTTTTTTAATGAAATTAATTTCTACCTTCTAACATAAAGTTAGGCCATAGCGAACTAAGAGTACTTAAATGTTAATTAACAAATTAATCTGTATTGAGAACTAAGAGTCATTTGTCTTCATCAGCTTGGTTTGAACATCATTATCAATATGCTCATTCCTTTTATATGAAGACCTTGTTAATAAATGCAGCAAATTAAGGGTTCCATAATAGATGTTTACCTATTTGTGTTCTGGGACATAACCTACAGTCAATCCAAAACTTTTTTTCACTCTCCCCAGCTAAACTCTGAATTATTTTATTCACAAGCAACAAGTACATCAAATTAGTAAATCCTTAAAGGTTCCTCCTTTTTCCTCTTAGATATATAAAATAAAAGTGATGGTCCTTCCTAAATAAACACAAAATGAAAACACGCTGCTGTAACTTTTAAGCTAACAGAAGAGTTCAAAGTCCTCCAACTGGTCTTTTGAGTTCTGAGTTAGGACAATAGATTTAATAAATGCTAAATTTAACTCCTTGCTCATTCTATCACATTTTGGTGCAGATCCAGAGATCTATCAGGTTAATAAAACCCAATTAAAATATTTAATAAAAAGAACTTACAGACAAAACACTTGCCCACAACAACTGCTATAGAGTAAGTTTATGGTAGGCCTCATGAGACAATTGAACTCTGCAACAGCTAAATTAATTTTTCTTTTTAAAAGTTAAGCCTAAATAGAGCCTACTTGTTTTTGCATTCCCCAATGCTAGAACTCTTAATAATTACACACACATACACACATTTCTAAACAGGGCTCTCATTATTAACTCTCAGCAGAAGCTTGAATTACTATGGCTTAAGCCTGATTCACCACATGGATGAGCAAAACAAACTTCAGGATGTTAAGATTGCTTCCACAATGATGTAGAATGGAAGCAGAGCCCTAAAGCAACTGTGTTGGCTCCAATATCGGAATCTCTGTTCTGACAAGCAAAAGACTAAGTATGCACATCAAAAATAAAGGTGGGAGAAAGATGCAGAATGAAACTGAACCCTGTTAAAGAAATTAAGAGTTGTCTCCACACTTCAGCATTACTAGTGTTTAAAATGGTTGGATTCTCTCATCAGAGTGGTTCATATATTACGAGAAGAATGCCATTAGATTTTAAATGCTAACTATCCCTAGAACAGAAAAGAGTTTGGTGTTAAATTTTTTTAAAATAATGCTTCTAGTTTATTTCTGATAAAATGGAAACATGTTCACTGAGGGGATTTTGAAAATATGTATGAATATAAATAAAAAATAAACCACCTGTAAACTCACAACCTTTCAACATTTTATATTTGCACTGTTTTTACACACATTCACATACCTACATATTACAAAACACACACAAATAAAATGGGATTATAATCATATAAAAAGTTGTGTGTACTTTTTCCCTTATTTTATCATGGGCGTATTCCTACGTCACTTAAATATTTTTCAAATACATGATTTTTAATAGTTACATAGCATACAATTTATTTAGCCAATCAAGTCTTGAATTAAAACTATCAACCACAAATTGAAGTCCTGTTCATTAGGAAGCTGACTTCAAAATCTGCCATAGATGGCTTCTAAACAGAAATCTCAAGTCACTGTTTAAAAGCTCTAGAACTTTCTAACAAAGAGTTCAACAAAATTCACTGGGTTTTATCCACAAAGGATGCTCACTGAAGACCCTACTTTCCCAAATGGAGTGCATCACTTCACAATTAGTCTTAGGAAGAAATTTAGTAAGCATTAAGAATTAAGGTGGCAATAATAAATAAGAACTATCAAGTACCTATTGTAAGAACTTCTAAGTGTCTTTCTATAAAGTTTTTTTAATAAAAGAAAATAAGAAAATGTACACATCCACTACTTGTATAATCAATTTTTCAAGTAGATACAGAAAAATGAGTACTGAAAAAAATGCATATAGAAGAATGGAAGCAAATAGGACAAAATGTTAACAGTTGTTATTTCTGGAAATATGATATTATTCTTTGAACTTTTCTGTATTTTAAAAATTTCTTGCAACAAAAAATTAATACTAAAACAGAGTATCAGTCATGTAAGATACTTCAGATTTTAGTTATTAAAGTAGAATGAAAATCAGTAAGTTTTGCCAGACAATAAGTTAATCTTATAAGAAGGAAAAAATAAAAGGCTGAGCATGTGACATTAGGAAGTTGTTCTAAGATAAAACTATTTTAAACCAAATAGTAATGTCTCATGCTGGAAGTAAGTCTGAGGAAGAATTAGCTTTTGAACTTTTTATCTGTGCTTCCTTCAGGTACTATCCTACCCCAAAATGATACATTTTCTATTCCATTAAGAAGGCTGTTTTATCAGTTCAACATATAAAACTGCAAGATTGCATTTCAGTTTCCAACTCTAGTTTTCTTCACTTTATATTGCTAAACATATTTTTTAAAATTCCAATTTCTAAAATGCAAACTTAGTTCAGATGGCAACTAAAATATGCCACTTGACGGAATGTCTTACTGAACATAAATGGGTACAATTTTCTATTAAGTGAGGTTCATAGCAGGAAAAAATTGCTACAGAGATAAACCAAACCTTTATGTTAGTTCTCACAAACAAAAGTTTCAAATAAACATTAAAAAAAAAAAAACAAAAATGTTCCATTATCCCCAAATGGGTTGTCAATTTTGTGACTGCATCCCCTACCGCCATTCCAGGAGTCAGTTCTCACCTTCTTTCCCTGCTGGAAGAGGTGAATTTTTCAGCAAAAGTGACTTATTCATTGCCATCCTGTCACAATAACTCTGAAACTATAAGGAAGCTCAGTGCAAACAGAATTCTAAAGCTAGAATATTTTCACTAACACATATCATTTTGAGTTTACAGAACTGAACCACTTTTAGACCCAATACATACTAACAAACTCTGCTTATACTTTTTCTTACAAATTGTTCTCCACCATCCCATTCCCTCCCAATTTTAATATGGCAATTTCATAATCCAAAATACCATCAGTTTGTAGAAGACAAGATGGGGATAGGATAAAAGAAGAGAAAAAGAGAGAAAAATAAGTTGTTCACTCAGCTTGGAAAAAGATTCTATTCTGAAATAGTAACAACTTGTTAATTTTAATCCATATACCGTAGTTTTCCAAGTTTATTTCTCCACTTAGCTAAATGAAAACACAACACACAATACAAACTCAATCAGAAACCTCCAAGAATACATTATTCTCATTGCTATCATTTCACTACATGCAAGTTTAAAAAACAACGAAAATCAATACATGAGAATTTTTGTTAGTCAAAAATCTTCAATGTCAGTAAGATGAACTATCAACTGCAAATCACCTTATCCTTTTAATTCAAACGTTCATGTACTCCAAGGTAGAAAACCTTTCTTTTTAACCTAAGGGAGAGGGATGGTGAAGGAACAAGAATATGAATGCATTGTCAGATTACCACAGACATTTAATTAAAACTCAACCAATGGCTGCACTCCACCTGGTGGCAGGAACTGCCTGAATTGGTGAAGTGAAAGTCATTATACAGGAAATTCCAAAGAATACTTTTCAAGTGTCCTTGGAAAAAAGCAAGATGTTCTTCTCTTGCCCTACACAGAATAAGTCTTACAGGGTTCCATCCAAGTTTTTTTCATGCAATAGTGGGTCAATATCTAATAAAGATTAACATAAAGGTATGAGAATATTCGGAATGGGAAACCTACATTTAGAGCAGTTTACTTACAAGCATTCTCTCCATGGTAAGTTAAATGTCATCTCAAGATTTCAGAACAGTTAAGGAGGCACATACAGCAGCTTCAAGAATCTCTATCACACACTCCCACTAATTTCCTTTACCCCTTTCCCCTAAGGGTAAACTAGAGTTTAATTAACACAGTTAACGGCAGCCTGCCACGTTGCTTTTAGGTATTTGCCAGTAACATATACCCATGGGATACTCTAGAGTCTGATTTCAACCAAAAATAAAAATAGATAAACACAGCTCAAACAAAATTAAAACTGAGTCTGGCTGCCCACACTTATTTTCACACATGAGGAAAAACAGCAGTTCTCTTAGAAGCCTCGAGGAGACGTATCTTTAAAAAACAATGTTAAAAATATGCCCTCCCCCCTCCCTTTTCTCTACCTGTTTCTCACTCAAAGCTGTGATTTTGGCTTGGAGTTCATGAAGCTGTTTCTTTAAATCAGCATTCTGATTGGAAAGAAAAAATATCTGTGAGAAAGACATTTCATTTGTTAACAAACAGTAGCAAGAAGACTTTATGCATACTGTATTACAAATGATGAAACAAACGTACGCATTTAGCCAAATCTGTCATGCTTAGTTAAACAGTATAGTCACATTATAACCAACTAATGCACAGATCCTAAATGTAGGCTCCTAACACCAAAAAATGGCAGCTTCTTTGCATTGTTTTAAATTACAAGAAGTTTCACATTTTAGCATCTTGCACTCTAATAATACCTTTATACTAAAATATTGTTATTCTTTATACAAGTGTCAGTTGACAGAAAACCTAAAGCTTCACTAATCAGCAAAGCAGGGAAATGGAGATTATAAGTATGCATACACAGCATGCTTAACGGCATTATCAATAAAGATAAGAGGTTTTTCTCCACTTGCCCTCTCCTTTATTTAGTAGAGTACATTTGTTATTTTAGCCTAGATTTGAAAAGCTGTCAGTGCTGCAACTGCCTTAACACTACATCATTCACATTAACACACTGACTATCAGGGCATTTTCTTAGTTCTAAAATTCTAGGAATCAGAAAAAAAAAAAAGAATACTATCTTAGATATGGTACACTGAGCTGATGCTTACATTTCACTCAAGTGGGAAAAAACACAAAATTAAAATTTTCAAACACTTAATGTGGGACAGCCTATTAGCAAACTGAACACCACCTGCAATGACAGACTACATTTACCTGACTCTTTCATATCTAATTCTTTCAATTCACTCTTCTGCCAAGGTTGGGGCACACACCCTCCTCCTCTACTGAGTTTCACATTGACTGGGTCCCAGAACTTCCTTTCTATAGGTGCATTTCTTGTAAAGCCTGTAATAAGATCATCAACAAGATGATCCAACTACTTACACCCTCAGATTCTTAGGGTTGGAACTGTTCTGTCACATGATCACCAGTTACATTAGAAATGCTAAAGTTTTCTAATATTTTAGTTGTCAATATGTAGGTTACCACATTAGCTGTATAAGGATCTGTTAACCTAAGGTCTTCTGCCTAATATACAAAATAAATAAATAAATAAGGAGAAGCTGCTCGTGAAAACTGGAGTGTCAAAAGGTTTTTAAGTGTGGGCTACCAATGCCAGCTTTCAGAACCAGTGGTTGTTAAAACAGAGGCCACTGGGTCCAAAACTGATAGAGATGAATATTATTTCCCAGTTCCAAAAATGAATCTGCCTCAGTATCATTCTTCAATTCAAGAATTATGTTTGTGGTTAAAAGGGGAAATTTTGGGTTGTACATATGTTACTAGAATAAAAATTTAAAAAAAAAAAACATACAACACAGTGAACCCTAATGTAAACCATGTACTACAGTTAGTAGTACAATTATAAAAATGTTCTTTCATCAATTGTAACAAATACACCACACTAATGTAAGGTGTTAATAATAGGGTAGAATATGGGAACTCTATTTTATGCATGATTTTTCTGTAAACTTACAACTTTTCTAATTGGAAAAAAAAAGAATTTATTTTACTTTATTTTACAATGCAGCACGTAGGGTAAGTTTAACAAACTAAAAACATATATATTTTATATAAAATAAATATTTACATAATCTTTCCATATTATATATATTTATATATTAATATATTTACTGAATGTTTATAGTATAGATATTTTATTGTATAATTCAAATTATGTATTATTTAAATGTAACACAAATATTAAATGTGTATATATGGATGTTTGTGTGTTTGTGTGTGTGTGTGTGTGTATGGATCTAGATGTTCTGTGACAGCTTATGAATAGATACATGCAAGGGAGAAATCCTGAGAGAGCCTGATAAGAACTGTCTACACTTATGACCTACCAAAATAATGCATGCAAAAGAGACACTGCCTGGACAAAAAATATAATCAATAGAAAATAAGATAACTTTTTAGAAAGATTTCTATTCAGGGACACAGAACAGAAGTTTCTATAATGCTTTAAAAAAAAAATCTTCTAAGATTCTCTCCCTGAACAGAGTGGAATTCAGTATTTAAATGTTCTGTACAGTATCTATACTAAACATTTTGAGTAATTATGAATGGTTCTGGACCACTTTCAATAATGCTGAGACAACAGAAAGACTCACAAACTCTGATTTTGAGTAAGTGGGCTATGGAAATAAAATTTAAGCTATATGAAGACCATTATCTCTCAATATTTTTTTCAAAATACTCAAAATAATTAACATAAAAGCAAAATATACAGTAACAAAAATGAAATGATAGCTATACTGTAATAGAATGACTGGATTTTCCTAAACCCTTAAAACATGAAGATCAATGTGCTACAAATAATCACTATTAAGAGGATAGCTCTTTAAACTTAAGTACAGTCTATATTTTAGTATTTTATGATTATTTAATTTTAAATCATTTCAATTAAAAATTAAATGAATTAAAATAATATTTTACCTGTGGATCTTGTTTCATTTGTGCAACAAGTTTCTGGCAATAAGGAAAGAAAAAGAGCCGTCAGTCTTACACATTAAATTATTACAGTTTGGCCCAAGATGTCTAGGATTTTAAGTCTCCTCACGCAAAAAAACGGAACAATACCACAATTAGAACAGACCAAAAGATTCTGTGATCCATATAAAAGGTCAACAAGACATTCCTCTAAATAGGCAAAAAAAAAAAAAAAAAAAAGTAAACTACCACTTTATAAATGAAGTGAAAAAGCACTTGATTTTTAACAAATCTGGGAGCTAGAGGTGGCAGGGGTGGTTGCAGGGGTGGGGGTGGGGGGCTTTTCAAGAGCAATTTAAACAAGCTAGATGCTCCAAGAGCCAAACGTCCCATTAAAATGTTATCATTTGCTTAGAGTCCCAAACAAGGCCTGGAAAGCAGCAGCTCACACACAAAACGGGTCTGTGTATATAGAGCAAAACACAGATTTGGCAGGTCTGTTGGTTTGTTTCTTACCACAGAAGAGCCCAGTGTCAAGACAGTGTCAAGAGCTACTGTCTTCTCTTGAGGTAGGCGGGGGAAAGCAGAGCAGCAATGCTCAGTATTTGACAGTGAGGAAACAGAGAAGCAGAAACGCAAAATTCTACCTTTTCGGTTCCTATGGGAAAGAAGAGTGCTACCTGAGTACTGAATGATAAAGTCCTTTACTAGGGAAAACAGAAGCCCAAACAAATGAAAAACAAAGAAAACTGAGTATCAGATGACCTAATCCAACTTCTAAAAACATCACTAACCAAAGGTAACAATAATTATAGGTAGAAAAACTTGACGGATAAAAGAGTATCAGATGACTGATTCCTACACATATCTGGGAACAAGCTGTTCCCCAAGCAAATTTTTCATATAACTGAAAAATCCGTCACTCCCTTTGGGTGAAAAAACCACTTTTAAAATTTTTTGTCATATTGGATAAAAATCTTTCTAAAATATGTTATATACTTTCTGCTATCTTACATAGAAAAAAAGTCAAGCTTTTATTGATACTCAAGAGAAATGATTACATCAATTAATATAATATACTATAATACAAGGTCCTTGCAAAACTACGGCCCAATACTGCTGTGTTTTAAAGAGTTCTTGTGTCTGCATTTTAGTTTTTCAGTCTACTCCTTCATGCCAAGCATTCAGCTGACAAATCTTGCTACTGTTATTGTGTCTCCCCCTAACAGTCCCTGAACCCCAACTCAAATTTGCTGCTTCTGATCTGCTCACTGTAATATGTGTAATATGCTCACTGGACTAATTTTAAGATGCATGAATAGGTTTTGAGTATCAGCCTAAGAAATCCCCTTGTGTGAAATATATAATCTTCATTGAATGACTTTTGACATTTATAACAACTGGAAAAAGGCTTATTTCTTGGTGCTAAGATACATTTTGGATAGCTGAAGTTGCCAACCACATGACCTCCAAATACATGAAATGTGTGTCACTAAATTCTACTTCAGATTTGACAGTAGTGATTCTTCTACATCCTGGCTTAATCTACAAAATAGTAACAATAAACATGCCAAGAGTTTAATGGGATTGAAACACAAAATTTCATACATGCACATTTTTATTAAGTAGCCTAAAGGATAGCCATACTCTTCAATTAAAAAACACCCCTTGGTTTTCCTTTTTAACTTGGTTACCAGATAGTTGAATAGCATACTAAAATTACCTTTTAAAAGTGTAGAAGGGCTTTCTTTCATGACTGTAATTTAAAAATTGACTGATAACCACACTAGATCTCTAGTTACTGCAGCTCACAAGACAAATCCAGCCTGCCAACTGTTTTTGTAAATATACTTGTATTGGAACACAGCTATATCCATTGTTTATATATTGTCTACAGCTGCTTTGTCCCTAATAACAGCACAGCTGAGCAGTTGTGACAAGAGACCATAAATGACCCACAAAACCTAAAATATTTTACTATCTGGCCCTTTATAGAAAAAGTTTACCAATCCTGGCTTTATACTATTCTCCATCTCATATGAAGTAAATACTCTGAAAGTTTAAATACAGCTTCCATCAAATCTCCATAAGAACAATTGAAGAAGGGAAGAAAAAGATTATTTCCCCTGAATGATGAGATGTCCATCACAGGCCATTATTATTTAAACATTTATTGAACAACCATGTACATATCACTACTTCCTTATCCACCTCCCTGACCATAAAGAAAACATCAAGAACAAAAATATATCTCCACTACAGCAATACCAGTTAGTTTCATAACACACTTTCTACCCAGCAACCCTTAATTTCGGCCCTAATGATGGTGATTGGGAAATGAGCCAACGGGTAGATATTACCCCATATTTAACCAAATGTACAATCTGGTGTTGACCTCAGCCTAACAGCTAATGCCTACTTCAATGTCATTTCTGGCTTCCCTGAACTTGTCACGATCAATGATCCTGTAGATTACCATTAAATCCAATCAGAATAACAGCATTAATTTTATGAACAAGGCATGTCATTTGGACTTACTGATAATATCTAAATTTTTTTTCAAAAATAGGAAAGTATTCCAGATGTAACTTGAAGTATTTTATGTGCCTTATATGTTAAAATATTATCAATCAATGAACATATAAATGTTTATTATTGCACAAACAAAATACTGTGTAATAATTAAGGATGAATACAAAGCTAGTTAATTTTATGCTGAAAAACAAATAGTTAAACATACAGGGAAACAGACTGACAAATTAATATGAATATTAAGAGTGTGCTGGGATAACTTTATAAAGATTATATATCCCTTTTGAATCAATAAATGCCATTTTAAATTTTAAACTATTTTAAAACAGAAAAAAGACTAGATTTTTCTTAATCGTAAATGTTATAAAATTCTTAAGCTTGAATATAAAATATGAAAGAAAATAAAATTTAAGAACTCTAATTTTTAGTAATTTAATTCAATTTAGGCCATAAGTCTTTCACGAAAGTCTTACTTGGGGCTTGCGCATATCTATCTAGTGAGGACGAATTAAAAGCAAAATGTCAGTCAACTTTGCTATCTTAAACTTTCTTGAGAAGGATAAACTCCAAAAATCACATACAAAATCCATTAAGTTGTCTTTGATCTATACAAATTCAGATGGATTATTTTATCCCAGAAATTCATTCTATGATGGTGATGTTCAACCTTGAACAAAATAGCGAATTTAACTGTTGGTCATTTATAATTCAGCCAAATTGAGTATTCAGTGCACCTCTTCTTTAAAATACTTTCATCTGGGAAAAAGAGAAGCTTGTTTTTTAAACAAATATTTATTCTCCCCAATTAGTACCAGCAGCCCAGTCCAATAAAATAAAATGTACAAAACTTACTATATACTAAACTTGCTAAACTTCTTAAAGAGCCAGAGCAGCAACAGGGATTTAGCATAGGGAGCAAAGGTTGTTTTTTGTTTCAGAGAACCAAAAAAAGGACGAATTAAGGAGTTAATTTTTGCTGTCAATCTACTTTATCTTTAAGACAGTATACTAAATATTTATCACGCATCTCCCAAAAAGTACAATTTAGGGTAGTTTAATACTTCAATGACATACTTAGAAATAATTCTGAACGTCATCTATAGAGACAACGCAAAAATGTAAGTGAATTTGAATCTTTCCTCTATATCTCATCCATCCTAATTCTGGGCAACTTGCAAATCTTGGAGTTCAAAAGCCTAAAATATTCTCCCAATAATTTCAGAAATTAATCTATCATTAGGAGAATACCTAAAATATAGAAATATAGAAAACATCTATACCAAAAAGACAGTTTCCTTCTTCTCCTCCCCACCCCCACACCCAACTGTTGTACATTCAAAAGTAGTCAATTCATGAACATTTATCACTTTTGATTATATATATGTGGGGGGGTGTGTTTAGTCTAAGACTACATTCCAATTAACATCTAGAGAGCATGTAAAACAGTGAACATAATAAACGTTAATGATTTAGTTATTTAAGGATAGCTTTTTGTCATGATTATAGCTTCACATACACAGATATATTTTTTAAAAGGTTTGGTTAGCCTGGGTACCTGAAGTAAAACATAAGAACTGTGAAATTTAAAAACCTGTGAAAGCAATCACATTTTCTTTACTAAGGATAAGAATCAAGGCATAAAATAGAGTCATACAATGAGTAAAAATTTCAGTATGTATGGTAGTCAAGTAAAACATGTCTTGTTATCTAAAACATGCAACTTAATACATGAACTAAGTCCCTCAGATGAACCAAAAACTATAGGAAAAACAATTTTTTTAAAAAAAAACTTTGACGTGAAAAAAATGTTTTCAGTTCTTTTCTCAGGAATATTTGATTAAAGCTCTTAAAAGTAATAATTAAATATGCAGTAATGACAAATTTGTTGAGTATTGATAAAAGGCAAATGACAAGACTCTTGGATAACTGTCTAAAAGACAATTAAAAACTGGACTAAAAATCAGAAATAGGCCTGTTTACTAATCTTGGCCACTACTTAATAACACAATGTGGGAGAAGCCAATAATGCTACATACCTGGTGAACCTGAATTTCCACTTTAAGAGCCTCCTGTAGAGTCTGCAACTCCATCCTCTACCTTCTCCACTTTCTCTTATATCTGCGAATTCTATAGTTCCTTCAGCCTCTGTTTAAAATAACAAACTCCTCTTCTCACTGCAGCTGTAGAGGTCATAAAATGTTTTGGATTATTATGTCGTACATAAAGAAAATATTATGTTAAATAAAATAAATTATATTAATCATAAATAGTTGGCTCTCTAACACAGGGCAAGAAATTTCCCCAACATATTTTTTTTCCAAAATAATTCAGTAACAAAATTTTTTAATTTAATTCTTCAAGCATTCCTCAAAAGAAGAGTTCAAATAACTGAGGGAAAGAAAAAAAAAAAACAGTAGATTTAATCTGATCATGAAAATATCTAAGCACCCACTACGTGTTCAGCACCATGCTACATCCTGAGGATACAGAGCTGAACAAGACCAGCCTAGCAGGGAGGACCACAACCATCCAGGTCATGCTGTCCTTAGAAAGAGACACAGAACAACATGGCCATACATTTTCAAACATCACACAGAGACAACTGGAGAGTTCAAGGTCTCTCAGAGGTAAAAAGAAGTCAGGGCACTTTCATTTGGACAGAATCTATTTTAAAAATGAAGAAACCCAAAACAGAGAAATTCTGGTATAATTCACCAGTTTATACTGAACAAATTAACATTAAACACAGACAAATAAAATATAATGTAATTGTGCTATCCACAAAGTTATCACGTGGATATTATAAAATTTAACTATTGTGCACAACAGGTGAGGTGGTCTCATAACAGAACACACGTTTCAAGCTTTACAATGCACCCCATCTTTCAAGCTTGTCAGTGCATCTCTTTGTGCGTTTAAGTATATTTGGAGATAACGTCAAAAGTCTAAATTTGATGTCCTCTATGAATGCAACACCCAGCCTAACCCTCTTCCCCTCACTTCTACAATTTAAACTAACTCAGAAATAATTTCTCCCTTAATTTTTTTCTTTTTGTTGAATATGGCCTTAGATATGATTACAGGTACTCTTCCAAAACAAGTGTCTGTTTTTGCCAGAATGGATTTAGTCTCTTTTCCTCTTTGTACCTATAAAACTAGCAGTTAGAGCAGCTTCTCAGCATTCTTACAAATCCAGGAAAGGAACACCTTAAACTAATATAACGAAATTCAATATAATGATATGAAAATAATAAAAATTATTTACCTGTGGATAAAGTCCATATTTAACCTGTTTTTTTCTAAAAGTTCTTTGGAAGCTGATTTAACAGAGTTACGATGGAATCATTAACTACAGAATGTATTTTTATGAACATTAAGATTTCATTATATTTACTTAATTGTGCTAGGCTTAAAACATCAGTGGTGATTTCTCCCCGACGACTTACATATTATGTTATGTAATATCAAACTATTCCAATCCGAAAAATAATAAATTCCCAAACTGTAACTCTCCTTCATATTTACATTTGGGGAGGTTAGGAAAGCATTACTGCACAATGATATTGTCAACCATAAGGTTTCATAAAGACAGTAAATTCAAGGGGAGATAATTTGGAAAAGGAGACAAATTTTAATGAAGAAAGTAGAATCCTTCATGGAAAAGAATAGGTGACAAGGAATAAGCCTAGATTTTTAAACTACTTATTTTCTTAAAAATCTTTGGAACTATTATAAGTAAATTACATAAATAAATAAATAAATATCAGAATCATTAAGTTATTGATTTAGATTGTTGCTGTATTTATAAGTTTACTCTACATGCAATAGAGCAAAGTTTAAAACCAGTTACTTTAATTTTAAATACTAAAATAATCTTCCATTCTAAATGTTGATTTAGAATTACAGCTCTTCTTAAAAACAGTACTTGAAATTAATTTTAATTTTTCTAAAATTAGTTGCAAGGTTCTACCAGAAAATGTGTCCAAAAATGATATTTTATAATTTTTGTCAAAATAAGAATCACTTTGAAGTTGTAAGTGTATTTTCAACAGCAAAAGGAACATATTTTATTTCACTGGTAGTAACATAAAACACCCCAGCTAAACTTAACTCACATAAACTTTAGAAATACACAACAGGTTAAAAACATGGAGAACTTACAACATTCATGACAAAGGATTAATATAGTTTATGTAGTTAGAGCTCTTCCAAACTTTAAAAAACTAAAGGCAATTCACAGAAAAAATAGGAATGAACAATGAACAAGAAAAATATTCATCCTCACTAGAGTTATAGAAATGTAAACTTTCAAGTTCTGTTTCTCAAACCGGCAGACATTTGTAAAAACAATCTGTGCTGTCTTGAGTTTGAGTCAGGTAGCACTTTAATAATGTGCTGATGATCTCTGGGTGGTAGCACTAAGGGTTATTTACTTTCTTCTTTGGCGGGGGTGGGTATCAATATTTTCAAAATTTTCTATAGACAATATGCACTTATTTTTAAATAAGAAAAAAAATAACTGCAATGTAGTTATTTTAGATTATTTGTTTTTCTTACTCCTCTGTTTGGACATGGTTTATTAATTTTCTTGGGGTATGGTAGGAACATATTGGAAGCAAGGTAGTTATTTTAGGTTATTTGTTTTCCTTAATCCATTGCTTTGTTTGAAATGTTGTGGGGTTTTTTTGGTTGTTGTTTGCCTGTTTGTTTTTAATTTTTTGATAAACAAAGTTAAAAAATTGAAAAAAAATCAGTAGAAAAATGGGAGTAAAAACTAAATGACAAATAGGGTGGGATGGGGGGATGGTTTGGGTATTCTCTTTTCACTTTTATTTTTTATTCTTATTCTGATTCTTTCTGATGTAAGGAAAATGTTCAGAAATAGATTGTGGTGATGAACGCATAACTATCTGATCATACTGTGAACAGTTGATTGTATACCATGGATGACTGTATGGTTTGTGAATATATTTCAATAAAACTGAATTTAAAAAAAAAAAAAAAACAGAAGTAACTCAGATGAAGTAATAAATAAGAATGATAGAATGTTAATAACTGTTGAAGCAGGGTTATAAGCATATGGAGGTGTGCTATATACTATTCTTTTTACTATGTTTATCTTTGAAATCTTCATAATAAAAAGTTTAGAGATTAAAGAAAAAAAAAATAACTGAGGACTGATAAATAAGTATCAGAAAATTTTATACTGATCAAAGAAAGTGGTCAGAAACAGAAAAAGTAAAATCAGAGTTTAACCTGGAGGTTCCAAATGTTCACAATAAGGAGTCTGCAACTCAGTTAATAAAGAGCTGACAGCTTTCACTTCCTCCATTAGACTGTTGTCTGCTTATTAGAGACACACAAAGGAATGAAGTTTTGTTTGGCAAGGACTCTAAATGCCAATTACTCATTTTATTTCAAAATAAAATCAAAGGGTTAAGAAAGGTAGTAAACAGTATAGAAAAACTTAAGAAGGATTAGAAGATTCACTCAAAATTCATCTTCAAAAAAGGTGGATATCTTTCTGGATAACAATTTTGAGGGATTGGTCTCTGCATAAAGGAACAAATTTATACATATATTTATAGCATACAAAAACAAGACAAGCACGTGCTGAATCCTTTTAAGGCATATTTTGGGGGCTGAGACAACTCATGCAGCCATCATCTGAAGACCAGTTTGGGGGCAGTATATATAGCATCACAGAGATGGCATTATTTGCTAAATCTGCAAAACATGATTATCGTATTATCATATTTTGATCAATTCTAGTAAGTTATAAATAACAAGTTAGTCACTGCAAGGTGAAAATAAACAGACTCACAAAACAGTAACAGACACACTTCATTCAGGTACAATGCCTTTCACCACCCAACAGCTCTAAATAAAACCATCAGAGAGGGCAATTGCCTAGTACAAAATACCAATATCTGGAATCTTCAAAGCTATGTATGTTAAACCACTGGGATAACTAACAGTCTCTTACCTTCAAATAATGAAAAACCAAAGACACAAACAAACAAAAACAACAACAAAAAATGAAAAGAACATTCACTGACCCCCCCCCCCAAAAAAAACAAAAAAAAACCTGAATCCACTTACTTCAGGACCAACTCTCAGCCTCACGGGTTTTTTGTTTGTTTGCTTGCTTGTTTGTTTTTGTTTATAAATCAGGAAAATGGGAACAATCTCATCTACTTCATAAGATGTTATGAAGTTTAAATATGGGAAAGTTTCATGAAAAGCCCTTTGTAAACAGTAAAGTACTATGCTATTCTTAACATAACTATTTTATTCATACACACACACACACACTTAAAAACTTTTTAACAAAACTGCTCATCATAGCACACTGCTGGGAAGACCAAATGCTTTCCTATTTTCGAATTCTCTATGAAAGGGGCTTCTATTTTTCTGAGTATAGTTCTTTTTGGACTTATGTGACCTCTAGGTCTTTTATTATGATTCTAATAACTTGTAGTAAAGCTATAACTCTGAGTTTACTGCCAAGAAAGACTTCCCTCTAATCCCTTTTCCAATCAAAGCTCTACTCATCAACCAACAGTTATTTTAACTAATAGTAAGTCCATGACACTCTGTGCCCCCAGACTGAACTCCCTAAAAACTGGACAGTTCCGTGTTCTCTGTAAAATGTATTTATTTGATGGAAGATTCTTCCTCTTCTATCTATATTGTCAGCACAGTGTTTACAGCAAGTTTAATTAATTTTTTAAAATATGGGTCTACTAAAAAGTAGAAAGTCTTGGCAGATCTATGTATCCTGACTTGTCACCTGCCTAATATCCAAATATCAGGTTTCAGTCTGTGCAAAATACTATTTCCCAACATGTATTTAACATGCTAGGAGATAATTTAAAAGAATATCTTTAACTTTTAACTTAACTAATAGTACTAAAAATTACCAGGGATGCTAAAAATAATAGAAAAATATTTTAATAGTATTTATTGAAAGCTTTAACATTTACTAAAATGAATCAATATAAGTGACAACATAAAAAAACTCAATGTAATGTTTCTTTTTTTATCATTTAGCAAATTTTCAACAAATCTTGATTTATTCTCATGGTGGTATTTTTTTGACAAAGTTCCAGAAGTCAACAGAAAATGCTACTGCACAAAGAGCTTGGCAGCCCCTGACTTCAGAGGCTACCTTTTCAATGGGAATCTGGCAAGGTTACTGTGCTCAAACTCTGGTATTACAGCTACTGACAAAAGTCACCTTAGCTAGTTAGACTGATGTTTTCTAACTATTAAATTAATACACACACGCGCGCACACACATACATATATATAATTAGATTTATGATATCTGAACGTCTGAATGCATTTGAGTACAATATTTATCTTTTTTTCTGTTTTTTTATTGGGGGGTGGGGTTACTCATTTAAAAAAAAAAAGAAAGAAAGAAAACCACCACAGAATACCTCCGTGGGTCATACCACTGCAGCACAGGGCTTTTGTGATGTTTTAGGTCAAGCCAGGGTTACTCCGTAGCACCCCTTCCTTCTCAGTCTGCTGCAATCTCCCCAGACCTCTTGGTACTATCAGTGCTCACCCCAACATACAATTTCTACATCAGCTTCCTGGGGCCCCAGCCTAGGCTGCACACATACAATATTCTACTTCCTGCCTTTCTTCACCAAAATCAAGCATGTCTACTAAAATCATCCCAACCACACCCAACACCAGGGATGAAACAAATTTAGAAATTTACAGAAATTCAGAAAGGAGGAGGCTAGGGAATAGTGTGTAAGACCAAAGTGATAATAAGGCCAAGATTTTAGAACTGGTTGCCACATATACCAGAATGCTACTTAATGATAAAAGACTGTCCAGACCAGCCTGGTCAGACTCTTATAAATATTTATCACACAAAGGATAACATAAGAGGGTGTGATGGTGTCAGCATAATCAATAAATTACTTAATAAAAAGAAGTGGAAGTTATGGGAGACAGATTTCAGATCATTATAAGGAAGAACTAAGGATTAGAGCTGTACAAAAAAGGAATGGGTTACCTTATGAGGTAGTGGGCTCCCTGTCATTAGAAGTATTCAAGAATGCTGCATATCATATCCCCCTCTTGGAGATTCACAATGCACATTAGCATATTAAAGGTTCTGAGAAGTCCTGCAGTAAAGAAACCTGTTTAACTTTGTTTAACCCAGCATGTCCAAATTACTGACCACAGAACCCTTTTCCCACCCTCACCCCACCCCAATAATATTTACTCAGTTTCTGTGAAACTAGAGTTCCTCAGAATACATAAGAGAAAACAGAGAGGTACTTTTTTTTTTTTTAACATATTCCATATGTACCTAAATAACAATCTGTCAGGGATATGGGAAAGGAAATTGCCAAACAGGGTAAAAAGCTGGAAGAAAAGTCTTCCAAGTACCTTTAGTGTGATCTATGATTCGATCATATGATCTATGATTCGATCATATCTCAAAGTAAAAGCTAGTAGGGTCTTGGTCATTTATTTTAAAAGATTCCATGAGAGAAAGGCAAGTAGAAAACGAAGTGGTCAATTGCAAGGTTAACCAGCTCAAATGCCTCTCTTTCATGTTCAGAGCCAATTCCTAAAAGGTGAGAGAGAGACCTCAAGACCACACAAGTTCTTGAAAAGAAGCCTTAAGCAAATATCCTCTCCATCCACCAAGTTAACTACCATTTGAGAGAGAGAATTTTAAAAAAATAAAGGGTAGTCTTGTATTAGTGAACTACCCTATTCCAACCACCTTATTTGAGTTTAATTTTTTCTCCTAATATAACCTATCAAAAAAAGGGTAATATTTTTTGATGCTTAGTCACTAGACTGCCTTATGCAATCTGTGACCTTGAATTAGACAAAGAAATGATTAACTGTGATGATTTATAAGCCATAAAAAAAACTAATAAAGCAGATATTAGTTTTTAAGAAAAAAAAATTTGCTTACATGCCCCACACCCTGGTTAATCTCTCTCTCTTTTTAGCTTTTCCTCTTTGAACGTAATACAAAACAACCCACACTAAAAATGTAATAGCAGACATGAAGCCAATCCAACATCAAGTTTAAGAACATTAACACCTAAGAAGCCCAAATTTCAAAGTCAAGATTTCCACAATTACATCACCCCAGCCATTTTGCACATAATATTAAGACCATCAAATTCAACAGTGTATTAAGTAATACAAAACACAACGGGAACCTTAACTTTTGAATTTCCTGACTTTTCAATTCTCAGCCCTAACCACTGCATTAAGGACATTTTTGGTAAAGAGACCTTTACATTTTAACAGGTTATCAAATGCAGGAACATGCAAGCCTAGCAGTATTATTAGAAACACAATGCATCTGAGATATGGCTATATGAAATTAGACAAAAATTCACTTTCACTCAGTGCAACCAGCAAAGCCTCATTTCTAGGAGAGAGCTTTTTTGTAAAACATCATTTTGAACATTTGAATTATTATTCAGCTGGCATCAGACACACTTTGCCTACCTAGTAAAAATACTTACCAATTTTGGGGAAACTGGCTCTCCTTCAGCTCTCTAGCCCCTATGACAGAAGGGGAAAAGAGAATTAGACTACAAACACAGATTTACAAGGTCATCAAAAGCTGAACATTTCTATCTGATTTTAAGAAGAAAAATCAAAACATACAAACGTCTCCAAAGTTTAAAACCCAAAAGGGGAAAAAAAAAATAGGTAGTTATTACAGCAAGGAAAGAACTCAAGGGCCATTCAATTTCTATTCTTCCACTGTTTTTTCAAGACAAGGAAAACTAAAGTAGCTAATGTTTCCCTTTTCTAAGAGACAAAGAAATGAAACGCACTTCATCTAAATTACGCTAACATCAGCCCCTTAGTTTGGTCCACTTTTTTTAATTAATCTTAATTAATCTTCAATTAATCTTAAAATGAATTTGCCTTATGTATAAGATTTAAAAATTCACAGCATTTTATAATAACATATGGACAGAATTTTAACTAAACTTTTCACTCACATTCTTAAAGACCTATCACGTTTCGACTGTAAACCACATTCACAAAAGTGACTTCCCCTGTGCCACATACCTAAGCAATGACAGAGCCAGAAAGAAAATCAAAGTTCGGGGATGCCTGATACAATGTTCAGTGATGCTTTTATCAATTGGGTTTTTTAGTACTATGAAGACAAACTAAACGGCACCAAGTTGACTTCCAAGTCAGAAAAGTCAAGTTAGACCATACTGTGTTATATTTAATTCTGCCCCCAAAATTCTTTTCTAATAAAGTAAATAAAAATTAGGAAACACAAAAATTTTCCTCTAATATTTTAGTTGTAAATCATTTAAATTCCACCTGACATGCTCTATACGTTTGAGAGCAGAAACTTCCTTTTGCCTTAAACATAGTATGTTTGTTGACTGATGTTACTCCAGTACTGTCTCATTTCCCCGGGAGATGTTTCAAAAACTCTTCATGTCACCCAAATTATAAATCTTTGTTAACAGTATGCAGTCATACCAAACATACAGAATAACAATTTAAAAGGGCCCCAGTTCATGCAGTTCACATTAATTTCCAAAGGAAATTAAATTTGCTGTTCTATCTTGTGTTTTCTTCAGCAACAGTCCTTTTTAAAGTTCTCAGGTCCATATAAATGACGATTTTAATTACCAAGATTAGAATAACTGCCAATCAAAAGAAAACTCATACAACAATCTGTAGAACAATGTGGTTATTAAAAAGTGGATTCTTAACATTACAGATACCTACAGGGCTCTGTTATCACTCAAAAGAGGCCCAGAATATTGCCACGAACACAGTAAATGCTCAATAAAAGTGTGTTAAATGAACAAATTGATTGAGTGGACACTTAAACTGTCTGTTTCAGGTTAATCTTCCTTATCAGGCCTTTGTTGTAAGCTCTTTCAGGCTGGGGACAATTTCTCATGCATCGAACTCCCAGAATATTATTTATTAAATGAATGACTTTCTAAAACTGTTTTTACCCAAACTGTTGATTAGGAAGTAAAATATTAGTTTTTAAAAATTTAATGAAAAGGAAAGACTGATAAATTGAACTAAATTAAAATCACAAACTAAAAACTTCTGTTCACAAAAAAACAAAAACAAACAAACAAAAAAAACAACCAAAAAAAACACCACCATTAACAGAGTGAAAAGGCAAGGCACAGAATTGAAGAACATAACTGCAACACATATAATCAACAAAGGCTTGTACACAGAATATATAAAATATGTTGAAACCCCAAGAAATCAGGATGGGATTGGAATTTTAACTGCAACTTATACAGCATTTGAGAAAGCAGAATCACAAACTCTTCTGAAAAGTCAGGTGCAGTAAAAAGGAAACACAATGTATATACACCTTATCTCCAGTATATTTTCTCCAAAAACCAGTAGCAGAGCCAATCCCAAACTGATGAAGAATTTTACCATGATATCATGGAACTGGTCATGAAACTGCCTGCAAGGATTACAGAAATCACATAGGAAATCAAAGCTTGAGAGGTTAAGTGACTTCCCTCAAGGTCACACAGCTAGTTGGTAGCAAAGCTGGAGAGCTTACAGACCCTGAGATTCCTTTGGCTGAGTTCACCTTTCCACTAGACCCCTCTTAACCAGCTGCAACTACAAACTACAATAAATAGTGGTGAAATATTTTTGGAAAAGTCTTCATATAAAGTTTCAAAGAAAAAAAATCATATAAGTAAGCTGTCTAGAACAGGTTTTAAAAGCTGAGATCCTTTATACCTAAGGAATCCCCATGAATAGGCTTCAGAAGGGTCTGTGAACTCATAATACTATATGCTTATGTGTATGAGCATAGGTACAGTTATCTGGGAATAGGGTCCAAAGCTCTAATCAGATTCACAAAGATGTTCAGATGCCCCCCAAAAAAGAATAAATTATTTTTAGATTAGTGATTCTTAAATACTGTGCATCAGAACTACCAAAATGTTTCTTCTAAAGACAAACTATTAATTGGCTACTTTTTGGAAAATGATAAAAAACAAAAGCAAATATTTTACTTCCATAACTTAAGACTGAGAAGTAAAAGTAAGATTTATATGTAAATCAGTACTTGTTTACACTACCCATATGGAGAAAGGATTTGAATCTGAAATGCAAGTTTTATTTGCTCATGTTGCGTTAACTGAAAGTCCATTTAATTTGATTCTCACATACATCTCACCCTTGTAGCTAAGGTAGTTCAAAATTTTAACCATATTTGCTTGAATTTTTACAATATGGATTTGTTCTTGAAAAATACATTCAAAACACGAGTTGCAGTAAATGAAATTATTTTTGCTTTTAGAGATATTATCTTGCTAACATAACCTCACACAAATTTTTGCCAACTGGAAATTGTTCACCTCTCCAGAACTTCACAGGCAGCTGCTTTAATTAGAGCTGATAAAAAAATGAATCTGTTCAATTTCTGATATGGTTGCAAAATTTAAAATATTATAAATAAATCAAAGGTGATTAATAGCCACTTCTTAAGTAAAGTATCTAAAACTTTTGTATATTAAGAATACATATTAAGCAATAAACAAGATTTGCAGAGAAAAAAGTTCAACACTAGACCATGTCTTAAATAAGGCTAAAGTTTAAACAATTAAGTTTATAGCCTGTGCTCAATCATAAATTTTGGTAAGGGACTAGAATAGCACAGATAATTGTCATTCAAAGACACTTCAAAATGTCACCTTATCCAGAAGATTCAATCTCCTTTTCCCCAACTAAGCCAAGCTGACTATAGTTCAATAAACTTTTATATACAATAAGTTTTACTGTTTTTTATCTGCCCCTCCTAACTTCTAACTAAAAGCATAATAACTTTGACAGAAGGACAAATATTGTATGATTTCACTGATATACACTAACTATAATGAGCAAACACTGAGAATAGAATTTGAGAGCATAGGTTATCAGGGGATACAAATGGGTAGAGATTGGGCCATCGACTGTTAAGGAGTACAGAATGTTCAATAACGCTCATTGTAAAGGTTCCTAGATTGTAAACTCCTACAGCACTCACATCTATTCCTGAGTTTTAACTATTATTTCTAAATTCTGAGAAGCTGTGCTCTTTGTGTATAACCTGGTAGTTCCCTGGAACTCTAGGTATCTGTGTGACACCTGAGACTGAGAGTTAGAGCTTTGCAGCTCTGAAAGTCAGCATTACTCCATACAGCAACTGTTAAAGAAGGTGAAAAAGATCTCAGACTTCAGTTAGAGATATGAATGAAATGGATGTGGTTAGGACTAAGGTAAATCAGAATAAAGGGTAAAGGATGATATTGTCTGTATTTTAAAACTTCAACTTCTGTATGAGACCAAAGGAAGAGATGTTATTTGGTCCAAAATTTAAATTTTTTGTAGCATACTATCTAATTTAACCCATCTAGTCAGTTTATTTAAACAACCTAATTACATGGAACCTAGAATAGGGAATGAGATCTTGTTATTCTGTACAGGTTAACGTAATAACCTGATACATTCTAGAGCATTCTGAGCAGAAAATATAAAAGTATTTGCAAAGTTCTCTTCAGGAACTGGAGGAAAATGTGGAACTATTAAACTTCCCCACCTGAGGAATTCTTTATATTCTCTCAAGCATTAGGGACTCCGGACTTAATAAGCCAAGCCCTCGATCTTGAGGCTTGCCCAGAAGAAACTTATCTCTGCAATGACGAAGCTAAGCCTACTTATAATTATGCCTAAGAGTCACCCCCAGAGAACCTCTTTTGTTGCTCAGATGTGGCCTCTCTCTCTAAGCCAACTCTACAAATAAACTCACTACCCTCCCCTCAACATGGGACATGACTCCCAGGGGTGTAAGTCTCCCTGGCAACGTGGGACATGACTCCCACAGATGAGCCTGGCCCTAGCATCATGGGATTGAGAATGCCTTCTTGACCACAAGAGGGAAAAGAAATGGAACAAACTGCTCTAAGAGATTTCAAACAGAGTCAAGAGGTCATTCTGGAGCTTGTTCTTATGCAAGCTTCAGCCAGATACTGCAAATTGCCACAGTATGCCAAGCCCCAACCAACAGTATTCCTGAAAACCCTAAGGAATACCCTGGGCTCTATCTAAGACTATAAATGTTTTACCTAATAAGTTTATTTTTTCAGTAACTTAGGGTCTCCAGACTGTTCCATCACCAGTTAAGCCCTGAAACCCAGAGGTACCAGTCTCTCCAAGAACATCAACCAGTTTCATTCCTCTGCTCATAATGTCAACACCCCTTTACATCACAAAGAAACTGAAATGGTCATTGCCCAGATATTCCTGAAGATTGAGAGAACTATTAAATGAGATGGTGGAGGTATAACTGAGAAATGAGGATTTAACAAATGATTATGACTACTAACTCATTATATAGATATTTCTTTTTAGTTTCTAGTGTATTAGAATAGCTAGAAGGAAATACCAGAAATTGTTGAGCAGTAATCCAGTAGCCCTGACCTTTGATAATGATTGTACAACCATGTAACGCAAAAAAAAAAAAAAAGTCAGTTGCCCATGTTTGCACGGATCTACTTCTAGATGCTTTAGTCTGTTTCACTAATCTATATATCTATCTCTGACAATATTACACTGTCTTAGTTAACCTACCTTTACTGTAAGTCTTAAAATTGGGTAGAGTACAATACTTTGGTGGGGTGGGGCATGATAAAGGATATGTGATGTTTGTGGTTTTATTTCTTTTTCTGGAGTAATGTAAATGTTCTGAAATTGATCATGGTGATGAATGCACAACTGGTGATGATACTGTGAACTACTGATTGTATACTTGAGATGGATTGTATGATATGTGAATATATCTCAATAAAATTACATTTAAAAAACAGCACAGGAAAAGTTGAAAGAAAAAAAGCATAATGTTAGTTTGAAATAAATTTAAATGCAGATAAGTGGTTAGAAGAAAAAGCAGAATCCTACTTACTTAGATGTCTAGGGCCCAGCATCATAATTATTCCCTTTTGCCCTGATCCCTCTTACCCTCTCAAGGACATTACTCTAGCACTTCTCCCACTGTTTCATGAAGCATCAATTTTTCCCTTATTACTGGATCATTTTGTTTCTCCCATGACTCCTTATTCTCCTCTAGTTATTGTCCCATGTCTATGTTCTCACTTACAGAAAAACTCTCTGGAAGAGTTAACCATACTCACTGTCTCTAATTCTTCTCCTCCCGCTCTCCCACTCCATTAGGGTTTTTGCCTCCATTCATTCTTGTCAAGATGACCAATGATCTCTGTGTTGCTACACCCAGTAGTAAAGTCTGTCTTTATTTCCATTTCCATGTTTGATTGGCATTATTTACCCAAACAAACCTCCCCTTCTTGTAAATCCTTCTTCCCTTGACTCCCAAGACACCACACTCTCT
The DNA here is from genome assembly GCF_015220235.1 of Choloepus didactylus. Classification (NCBI taxonomy): domain Eukaryota; kingdom Metazoa; phylum Chordata; class Mammalia; order Pilosa; family Megalonychidae; genus Choloepus; species Choloepus didactylus. The sequence continues at coordinate 33,435,312 of NC_051312.1, read as the reverse complement.
AGATTTGCCTTCTAATCTCTTTGGCCATTTTTCTCACTTTCTTTTATTGGTTCCTCCTCATTTCCAAGACCTCATAAAGTTGAACTCTTCTCAGAACTCTTCCCCCTAAGTGATCTCACCCAGTCTCATGGCTATAAAAGGACCTATACAGTAATGACTCTCAATTTTTTATCTCCAGCCCAGACTTTTCCCCTGAATTCCAAGCTTATAAACCCAACTGCCCATTCAACACTGCCACATGGTTGTCAAAGAGGTATCTCAAGCTTAACACGTCCAAAACTAAACTTCTGATAACCTATCCCCCAACCTCCTCCTCATAGTCATCTTCAACTCAACTGTTTCCTCAGTCCAAAAACTTTGAAGTCATCATTGACTTTCCCCCCACAAACACATCCAATCAACAACACACCATGTTGCCTCTACCTTCAAAATATACTGACTTCAATCACTTCTCTCAACGTCATTAACACCATCATGGTCCAAGTCACCATCATCTTTCACCTAGATTATTGAATTAGCCTAACTGGATTCCCTGCTTCTACCCTTGCCCTGTAACAGTCTACTCTCTCAGCAAAGTGATCTTTTTAAAATCTGAGACAGATCTTGTTACTCCTCTGCTCAAACTCCTCCAATGATTTCCCCTCATACTGAAAGAAAAAGCTAAAGACTTTCACAATGGCCTCAAAGGATCTAAATGATTTGAGCCCCTATTATTCTCACACTTCATTTCCTTCCTTCTCCCCATCGCTCACTGTGTTGTGTTCCACCCACAGTGGACTCTTTCCTCTACCTCAAACACTACAAGCTAGTTCCCTTCTCAGGCTCTTGTACTTGCTTTTTCCCTCTGAATGGAACACTCTCCTCCTCCAAATATTTTCATGGTTCACTCCCTCAAAATATTTAGGAAATCTACAGCAGTTTCAAGAGTAAAAAAAAATAAAATAAAAAGCTAAAACTGTCATTGGAATTGCCCCCCTTCCCAAACTTTTACTTATGTTCTTTCCTTTACCCAGATATCCCTTTACCTTCTCTCTGCCTATGTAAATTTCACCCAACCATCAGGGTCCAGATAAATACCCAGTGATTAATGGAAAACTTCCCAAACCTAACACCCTAACTCCCGGTCCTTCTTTTCTTTGAACTCCTGGAGTGTTCATCATCTTTTTCAGTCATTTTAGAATTTAACCACATACTGCCTCAGGTTGTTACCTGTATGTCTTATTTCCCTAACTAGACTACACATACACAGAAACTTGCAGACAAAAAGAGTAAAATAAAAAATGTCTTATACAAACAGTTCTTAATCCTGTATCAGGATAACCTGTAAAATTTCAAAAACTATAGTTACAGGCCCCACTCTTAAAGATTCTGAATTCATTAAGTCTGATTTGGAGACCAGATATCTATAATTTTTAAAAGTTCCCCAGAAAATTCTTCTTGGTAGTCAGGAATAAAAACCACTGCCTTATATTCCTCTATATCTTTCAGTACCTAGGCAAGTAGGCCCTCAAATAGACTAGAGCTAGAATGGATACCCCAGAGTACCCAGATCCATAACTTCATTTCCCAGAAGAACAAAGGCCCAAGGAGGCTAGATGACTAGCCAAAAGCTACAAAGATAATAAGTGGCAAAGCCCAATCTAAAACCCAGATTCACTGCTCTCAATCTAGGAACTCTTCCATTAGAATATGCATAAATAAATGAAAGTAATAAAAATCCACAACTCACAGGTATAGCAAACAGTGATTATCTAACACTTGACACCAGTGATTTGCAGTGTCCAAACTCTAAGACAGTACTTATTAACTTCTATATGCTTGAAAAATGTGAACCAAACGAGCTGTCAAAAGACAGAGGACAGAGAATAATTGTGAGAAGGCTTATATGTAAAAGAATAATTTTTACTAAGCATTCTTACAATATGTACAAGAATTTGTAAAATCATTTTGTGGTTGAAAAGTAGTAGGAGAAATAAATGGAAAGAAGAAATCTTGCTTCATCATGCTATAAACTTTAAAAATCCTTCTTCACAAGCTTCCATAGTTTACAAAGTTATAAATGTTTTCTGAGTCTATTCATCATAACATAAACTTCTTAATTACAGATCAGACTTAGTAAATCACCCCATATCCCAAGACAACTCAAATTCTATCTTAATAATAATTAGTTTGAAAAATAATAGTAATATCAATTAACCTGAGGACCAAAACTCTTGCCATCAACAACAAAAAACAAGTCAGGTATCTATAAGGCATTTTAAAAGGTTTGGGTTTATCTTGGTGTACAGGGATTTAAGCAAGTGCTTCCTATTAACACTAATGGGAGTTCCGGGGGTAAACCATAAGAACCAAGGAGGAGGATCAATGCCCAGCACTGCATCTGTGAAAACCCTTTCTTCTGCACTAACTGAAACTACTGGGAGTTGTTCTCTCAGAAATGGGATAATAGACCCAAATTCCTATGTCTCTAAAGAACAAAGATAATTCAAATAAAAGTCACTAAGGAAGGTCACTGGTAAACACCAGTTGAAAAAATCTACAAGAAAAAACTAAAGTAAAAGAACAATTAACACATTAAGGCAATTTTATAAAACAGCATCACAGAATATGCAGGGAAGAAACTAATGAATTGTGGAGATAAGATACATCACAAAAATAAATTCAACAAGATTACACAAACAAACAAACAAACAAAAACTAGAGCACAATAAACCCAACTATAGTCAGAAGATTGTTCAAAGAAACAAACTAAAACAAAAATTCTTCCCCCTATGGAGCCCTAAGTATACTAGAATCCTTGCTTTTAAACACAGAGGAAAACTCCTGCTGCACTGATAGCCAAGAATAATCACAGAGTACTTCCAGACAAACGGATAACTATCACAAGCTGCCAAGGACAACCAAAACTAACTAAATTAAAATTATAGCACCTTATTGTGTTCCATCCTGCCTTACTTCTCAATATAACACTGCTGTACTCACCAGGCTGGTAAATGAGCAGGTGCCTTTCAGGCTATAGAAAAATTAGTGAGATGCTCACACATACGAGCACACATAACACACACACAGACACAAACACACCAAACAAACACAAAGGGAATGATGTTCTTTCGCTTGAAGGGGCTTAAGAAATGCAAGGCTTTGCTGTAGGCCTACGAACCAAGAGTAGGTCTTATAGAAGTAAGAAAATAGACAAGTTTATCCCAAATCCACATTTCAAAGAAGAAAAGAATTAACATTTATTTCATTAAAAGGATTTGGTAACAATCAATTTGTTAAAAAAGAAAGAGAAATTAAGAATCTCCCCATTTCCATCCCCAAAAGAAAATTAGAATCTTTCTCTCTCTGACTACACGTTTAGGTTCACAATACAAATAAAAAAGAACCCTCACATTAAGGCCTGAATACTAAAAATTGTTCCATAATATTCATATTTTTAAAAAAAGCTATGTAGTCCAAAAAATTGATTCTTTATCATCTTTGTAATCATTAATGAACATTTATCATTTTATCTGTACTCTGAAATGTCAGTGAGAAATTTAAACAACTATAAATACTGGGGATTTAACTTTTGAAACAAAAACCACAGAGAAACAGGAGTCTGAAGCATAAGGCCTCAATCATGCTGATAAATAAGTGGTCCTAAAACTTGAAAGTGGAAGCAATACAGACCTCAAAAAGAAGTTGTTTGCTTGATATTAATGCTAGCCTCTAAAACCAAAACAAAACTAAAATATATTCTGTTACAGAAGTCTGAAATCAGGGCTTCCATTAACCTTGTTAAAAAATAAAATAAAATCCCATGAGCATGGATTTTTTTCCTAAGTCTCTTCATCAGAGCAGCATGGGGTCCCATTAGGCACCCTATTTTACTTCCACCTTATAAATAACGTTAGCTATTCGCTATTTCCATGGAAACAAAATACAGAGAAACCCACTTAAATGAATACCGGTTAAAAGAATAACTTATTTTAGAAAGGTTTTGCGGCTCTAGATGAACTCTACTGGGGAATACTACAAAGTCTTCTTAAGTATAATTTAAAAAAATATATCTTTGGTGTAGAGGGAGCTTATTAAAGGTCCTGTTAAATAAGTACAATCCTTGCACTAAACTAAATACACCAAACAGCATCAAAACATTAAAGATACATTTCAATGTACTGCACAGGGGTTTAGATGCACAACTTGGGCCAACTATGCTTCCCCATGCAATGTGGTGGAATAATTACTCCTACGGGTCTAATTTAAACTAATAAAAGCTAGAAAATTCAGAAATAAGAAATAAGGCTACCGTCACCTTGCAGTGACAAGTAATGAACAGGCCCCATAACTGTTGGCACACGCACAACTTTCTACGCCTCCAAATAAGACTTTACAAGGGAGCAGATAACTTAAAGTTCCTTATCACTGTCACCAGGTCTAAGGATCACAGGTCACTCAAAATTCCCTCCTCAAAAAACCATTTACAAATTAAAACATGTATTCTTTAATCAATTAATTCATATACATGAGTCAAACAAAAATAGAGTATGTAGAAGGAGGAAGCACAGAACAGAATCCAGGGATGTGCAACATTAAATTGGTTTAAATATCACTCTCCACATAATAGAAATGACTGTTATTGGTGGTCCATATAAAAGTTACAGGTAGGCAAGTATACCTAAAATAAAATGCAAATTCAAAACTAATGATCTTAGAGTTTCTAAAGACAGAAGGGGTAAGAAAACTAAAATCTTTCCAGAAGATGTGGCTCTTCATTAAGTTAGTGGTGACTCAGACATCTTCAACAATTTAAAGAATGAAAACAATATTATCCTAAAAGATGATGACCAGTATTAAATTTACAAAGTATGAAAAGAGTTAACACTCTCACACACACTTTTTCTTTAAGTATACCAATACATCTATTCATACTGCCTGTTTTGAAAACAGAGAATTATTCTCCTAGTATGTTTTACACACTGTGGATAAAGAATTGGCAAAATGATGATGATTACTGAAGTTGGGTAACAGGTATATGGAGTTTATCTTTCACTCTAGTTTTGCATATGTTTTAAAATTTCAAAAGTAAGTTTTTTAAAAATCCTATAAAGTTAAGGCTCTTGTCTCAAATATATTTTTTCTCTAACTGTAATTAAATAATGGATTAAAGGCCCAGCTTAGAAACTATTGAATTTAAATCTAACTTAACATGGAACCACAGCTAATTTCCAAGTTTCTCATTTCTTACCAAAACAATTCAGTAAACAGTCCAAAACCACTGAGAAATCTGGAAAGAAAAGGGTCTGATACTTTGCAATTATCAACTAATGAAATGTAAAAGAATAATACATAATAACAAGGTACCACAGTCATATTTTGTATTTTACAAACTAAGAACATTCAACTAGTCCTGTAATCAACGTTCAGAATCAGCAACACCAACATTTCCATTTTCTTCTACAATTAAGCCCACAGGACTACAGAAGGCAATGTAAAAAATTAATGCTTCACATTTCCCTTATCTTTGTTGTTACAAGCCTGCCCCTTCCCCCACCACTACCCTACCTCTCTCTACCAGAGAATCTCCAGCAACTTCTAAGATAAAAAGGTCTTTTTCTATCCCCTCCCTTAGTCCAGATATAAAATGTGTCACAAATTCTCAGTTATTATTATTTACTATCTATTTATTATCCAACTCGTGGATGAGGGTTTAAAATTGGAGTGGAGATCCACAAACTGATAAAGTCTTAAGGCCTTGATCACAGCTCTTTCCGTTTAAAAACTAATAATGACAATGGTTTTAATGAAGGGAAAGATGGTAGTGACTTTGAGGGGAGTGATAAAAACCAGACAGGTGACGGTGTAAGCAGAGAAGAGACCAATGCAGACAGCAAAGAAGTAGTAGAGCAGAGGGGAGAGGAAAGGCAATGGAAAGAGTGTGTGTAATCAACAGTGTAGCTACTCTAAAGCAGCTACTGCATCACTGAACCTGACAGCCTCCTGCACAAGTGTAACAGAATTTCACCCCTGTCATAAGCAGCACCACCTTTTTAAAATAGGCAGGTACAAACTGATTTTCAAAACTGTATAATTCCTTAGATCAATCCCAGCAGGGTCTTTTTCCAACTCATGCATTTATTAAAATTAAACACACTTTTAAACTTTTACAACCCGACTCAATCATGAGAAACAATTTTTACAGGTCCTGCATATGTTCTGAAGTGAAGAAAACTTAATACTATACAAATGCTATGCTAATTTAAAAACTACAAAGCTTTACTATCAGCCTCTATAGCTACTATAAGGTAGTATTAAATTTTTTTTAGTTGAAAGGAAACTATAAAGCCTGCTTGAAAAAATTGCTTAATTTTTAAAATATTTGTTGAGTAAAGCAAAGCACTTTATCAAAACAAACGTTGAAATTTCTGCTCAGAAAGTAGAAACACTGTTTTAGGAACATAAACAAAATATAGTAAACACATCTATATGTTCACCTATTAGGCCTTTAATCAAAGAGTGCGGTTACATAAATAAGAACAAGAAAATTAATGGAAGCTATCATGCTACGTTAACTCAAATGCTCACTAGCAGCAAAATATACCACATTCTGAATGTTTTGGTCAAAGACCTAAATATAAGAACTAAAACTATAAAGCTCATAGAGGATAATATAGGGGCAAATCTTCATGACCTAAGATTCAGCAATGGATTCTTAGTTATGACATCAAAAGCACAAGGAACAACAACAAAAAAAACACAAGATACCACTTCACATCTATAAGGAAGAGGCTGTGGAGAAACTGGAACTCTAGTGCATTGTTGGTGGGAATGTAAAATGGTACAGCCACTGTGGAAAGCAATATGGCAGTTCCTCAAAAAGTTAAATATAGAATTATCATATGACCCAGCAACCTCACTTCTAGGTATATAACCAAAGAGAGTGCAAACATGGTCACAAACAGATACTTGTATAACAAAGCTTACAGCAGCATTATTCACAACAGCCAAAAGTTGTTCCATCAACAAATGAATGGATCAACAAAATGTGAAACATACACACAATGGGAAATTATTTGGCCATAAGAATGAAATTATGAGACATGCTACAACATGGACTAACCTTAAAAACTTTATGCCCAGTGAAATAAGCATGTCAATAGGACAAAAATTATATATCACTTATAGGAGATGACTAGAAATAGCAAATACACAGAGATAAAAAGAAGATCAGAGGTCATAGAGGTGGGTGTGGGGGGTGTTTGTTTAAAAAAGAGAGATAAAAAAGAAGTGCATATGACACAAAAAGTCATGTTCAAGAATGTTCATAACAGCTTTATTCATAATACACAAAAACTGAAAATATCTGTCAACACTAGAATGGGTGAATACACTGGTGGGGGGGTGGGGGTGGAAATGTTTTGGTAATCTATTACAAATCCATTTGCTGAGTCCCAGAAAATATCTACATTGAACAAAGACCAGAAAAGCTTCAGATCAGAAAAGTGAATAAAATTAATTCTATTTCACATTTTAAAATCTTTGTCCTTCCCTCAATTATTGGTTTATTTACCAGAAAGACAGACAGACAGACAGACATAGGCAGGAAGATTCTAATGGATATATTAAAAACTCAATTCCTTAAAAAAAAAAATCAATTCTGAGAACATCACTGTAAAGCACAGAGTTAAAGGGTGGCTTTTCTCACTTCCAACTTGTTCTCAGGCCCAGTTTCTATGCTCAGTATAGGTAACGTATGACGATTAAATATAGAAAAAAAATAACAATTACTACAAGAAAAGACCAGGCACCAGATGAGAGGGAATTTCACAACGACAAAATGTCCCAACTCAGAAATCAAATAAATTGCCCCCATAATTACTAGAAAGCATTTGCGTGCCATTTTAGTCTCTCTCATGTTCTACAATTGTTTCCATTAGCTCTAACAAACTAGCATGTGATCTCAAGGGTTAAACACACAATTTGCCCAAGAAACAGATCTAAAGGACTGATCAGCTGATCAGTGTTTTGGTGATTTGATGCCTATTCCCTACCCACTTGACCCTAAGTGACCTACTATAATATGCACAAATATTTTGGTGCTGGTTTCAACAGTGGTTTAAAAAAAAAAACAACTATCACCAAGGGTTTTAATAAATACAAAGGGCCCTGAAATATTTTTTAAAGTCCGTTAAAACTGACATATTCCTGTGTATTTTCTCTCCCAGAGGGATTCACAAATAAGAACTCATTAGATATACTTTTCCCATCCATACTTTTTTCTCCCCATTCACATTTTCAGGAAAGAAAAATCTCTCCTTTCCAACTAAATTGTTCCAAATAAACTTTTTTAAAGTTTACATATTAAAGATTTTAAAAGGAGAGTAACAATAATTATGATAATATAATAATAATAGCAGCTATTGTTTATCAGGTGTCTTATGATTCTTCATTTTATCCTCACATCAACCCTACCTAGGAAGTTGGTCTTATCATCCCTATATTATACATGAAGAAACTGAAGTCCAAGCAAGAAGCAGAGTGCTTGGTATATAGTGTGTTAGTGATGTATCTTTGTTAAAAAACTTAAATAATTAGTCCAAGGTCACACACTCAACTTTAAGTGGTTGCCCTGAGATTCTAACCCAGGTGTCAGATCAGACCCCAAAGCTCTGGTTCTCTTCTCAGTATGCAACATTTATCTCAACCCTTGAGAAAGGAAGAAAGGAGATGAGAACTAATATTAATAATAATATCTAATAATAGCTACCATTTATTTAGTGTTTCCTGTGTATAAGACACTTCTAGCAGCTTAAATATTAACTTATTTATTCTTCATACCAACTGCAGAAAATGGGTACCATCATGTAATCACATTTTTACAGATGAGGAAACTGAGAAACGGGGTAAAGTGGTTTGGCCATGGTGACAGAACCAGTGATTGAGCCCATGTAGGCCGGTTCCAGTGCCAATTACTCTTAACCACTGTGCTCAACGAACATGCTAAAAATGTTCCTTAAACTGAATTTCATGAAAAAAGTTTTTTAATCTTTTCAACAAAATTATTAAATTGTAAGCCTTCGTGCCTATACCAATTGAGAGAAAACTAGTAATGCTTTACTAAGCATGTGTACCAGACATCTTTACAGGCACACAGGATCTGCCCCTAGTGATTAGATCACTGCACTGCTCAGGAAGTGGCACACTGTAAATCTGGTTACAAGCCCCCAGTCCCTCTCTCTCTACACTCAGACGCACACTAACGATGCACTGCAAGAAACAGGCAATTTAGATACCCCAGTGCAATCTTCTATAAAAAAATTATCACTCTGTAAATATCCAAGTGTATATAGTACCCTTCCATCACCCCCTCTTCTTCCTCCTAAACACCGTAAAAAACACCACAAAAGGAACGAGTGAATCTAAGTCACTTAAAAATCATAACAAATGTCCAATGATAACGACAAATTTAAATAAGAAAAAAAAAGTAAAATCCTCATAGTCTTGTAACTTGTCCAAATTCTACATTCAAAAAACACTAGGACTCTTTGAAAGAATCAAATCTTAAGACTACTTTATTATCATAAATGTACCTTGAAGAGTGCAGAGAAAAGTCAATTTATGCCTCAGATAAACCATATCTTGATATGCATATTTAAAACAAGAATCATTACTGTTGCATTACAAGTTTTGGGGCTTTTCTACCCTAATATCTAATAGTATGATAACATATTTAATTACACAAATAAAAACACGAAGTGTAGATTTAATATTTTGTATATTAACATGCAATATATACAGAAAATAAATACACAGAATAGGACTGGACTTGGAGGTACTGAGAACTTGACACAATGAGAACACAACTATTGCAGCTCCCTCCATTGACATCGTAAAGTTGCCACATTTTCTGGGCTCTCTTTTGAATTAATGTGGCATCTGTTCCAAGTACAGCATGCTAACATTCTACTAAAAGATATTTTCATTCTACATTTGTATCTGGTTTGCTTTTTACTTGAACAACTCTATTTTATTTCACTGGTCATTATCTCTTTAGACCAAGTTGTCAATTTGGAATTCCTAATCTACCTTTCCTGAGCACAATGGGGGTGGGGGAGGAACCATCAGCTTAAAACCCTCTAACAGCAATGATTACAATATGCTTTGCATACAGATTAAATAAAGAAAATATACAGCACAGAGATTTTTGTAGGCTTTTTAAAATCAAATCCTGATTAAGTTAATGGCATCTGTACCTTTCAGGAAAAGAATTCTGCTGAGGTGCCGGGGCAGGAGATGGGAAGAGAAGTAAACAAATACTAAACAGAATAATTCAAGTTACAAAGTTTGGTCTCCATGAAATGATGATTTCAATAATTTACACACATTCAGTTCTGTCGAGTGATAATTGCTTTTTAAGACATCCTCAAAAACGCTGCAGCAACAAGCCAAATACAACCACTTGTACTTAACATGCATGCTGCATACTCTACAATGTTACGTCATATCAGGCATAGAGAAGACGCTTACCAAGCTATCCTGCTAAGCTATCCTGCGTTTTATAAACTGCCTAACAACAACAGAAAAGGGCGCTGCCATCTCGGTGGGAGTAGGAGCTTTCAGGGTAGGCAGCCTTTTCTTTTTGGGCAACCCTGAAGAAAAGAAATAAAGCTTATATTTCTTTCTTTTAAGCCCAACTCTCTCAAGGCCCTTACTCTAAATCTTTCCGTCTTTCACAGAAAGAAAGCCTGTTTCTTTAAAATTAAAAAGCTGCAAAAGATCACTCCAACTCAAAGCCCCACACCTTTTACCAGTCGTCCTCCAGGTGTCCCCATGGCTGTCTCTTCGGCAGGCAGAATGGCCTATCTAGAGCACTAATCTCCAAGTGCGTGTGAGCATCCCAGGGGAGCGGAAGAAAATATTACAACTTATATTTTAAAATCTCAACCTTTTAAAATTTAAACGTTCCTGTACATTTTTACAACATATCTAAGATACTAGTTTGGAATATTATACATAAATACAAATTCACTGGTGGCCATAATTTTAAAAAGGAAAGTTCAGAGACCACAGGTCAAGATGGCCAAAGCTAGAATAAAAAAATCAGGAAAATTAGGCTGGCGCCATTAGTATACTCAAATTATTCTCTCTGCCTCAGTTTCATCATTCATGATATTGCCTGATCCTTTTGTACACTTATAAGAGTATTATGAGGGATAATAAAATACTCTCCAGGACATGCTATGAACCACTCAAAATGAAAAGCACATATGAAAGTTGCCAATGAGAAATATTCAACTTGACTTGTTAGAATTTTGACTATGCTATAGTTTAAATAAACTGCAATGTCCTATCACATCCTATTCTTAGAATTGTAAGGCCAGGCTTATCAGTTCACTAAATATGCAGCTAAAAACATAAAGCACCTTAAATGCAAGGAGTGAATTCTAGGATTAGAAACTTTTAAGAAAACTTCTATAATTTAAAAAAAAAAAAAATTACAAAGCTGTATTATGACCTTAGCAACAAGTTGAAACTCTCAAAGTCAGAGTCAAAAGATATCTATTGGGGATTATAAGGCCTTGAGTATGTCTTTATTTAATATAATACCAGAAAAATGAATAGTGATCAAATAATTTATCTTTTTTTTTCCTTACTGCTTTAAAAATACTGGGTTGTTGATATATAACAGTTAGTGGCAGGAGTGGGTATGAGGCTGGAGATGAAGTCAGCCAACACTATAAATGAAGGTGTGAGTTCCAGGACTAATTCCTATGCAAGGCATCTATATGTCAAATAAATAGCGCTGGTTTGAGTTTCTATTAACTAAAATATTACAAATATTACAAATTTTTCTTTCAGAAAAAAAGTTATCTGAAATCACAACTGTTCTCTTTATAAGAAGCTACCAGAACAAAGTAGTAGAATTTAATTCTGAAATGTCTCCTAAATTACTTTATGCAGGATAGGTAACAATGTTACCATTTTAAATCAGTAAACATTTTTAAAGTCTAAAAAATAATTTCTAAGGCATTATGAAGACATAATGCTGAGCAAAATAAGCCAGGCACAAAAAGAGAAATATTACATGCTACCACTAATGCGAACACTGAAAAATGTAAAATAAATGGTTTATAATGTAGGAAAAAAAAAAAAAAAAACCCTAAAAAAATAAATAAATAATCTCTAAGGCATAAGGCACAAGTAAAAATAACTTAAAATGATTTTTGCCCCATAGCACATTAGGTTTATAACCTTAATAGATAAATCTCATCAACCTCTCTCCCTCCAACCTCATTTCCACTTCCCATATGAACCCTATATTCAATAAAAGGCAAGTTTTTTAAATAGCACCTTAAAAAGTAAATTACAAGAAAGTATTATGGTATAATTCCATTTTTTTCTAAAATGCATAAATATATTACACATATTTAAGTGCAGAGGAAAATTTTCAAAGTACGAAGGGAATGAGATAACTTTAATTTTCTACTTTATACATATCTATAGTGCTAGAATTACTTTTGTAATTCAGATGTACTGCTTTTACAATATTTCTTTAAAAAAAAAAAGCACACTTACCTGACCCACCAAAATGTTGAGAGTTAAGTAAGGACTGATTGAAACAGCAAGTGTAAACTACTTGCACCTACTGAGAAAAGGTATAGAATAAGCTACCATGCTAAAATGCTCTACTTCCAACCTTTAAGAAACAGTTATTAGACCCCACTGTGCTGGAGAAGAGCAGGGCACACAATGAGGAACAAGACAGGTGCTGTCCCAAATGCCTTCATTTCTATTCCATTCCCATGCATATTATCTCCAAAATACTCAACCAAACCAAACCAAAATCAACACGAAACATTCTCAAAACGATACATCATAGCTGTGCCCATTTCAGTAAGCTGAGAACTTCTTTAGTAATTCATCTTCTAGGTTTCTATGGGAAGTACATAGTTCACAATAGCATTCTGGACACTTAGGATCAGGCGCTCTGGAATCAAATAAAGGCTTGAACCCAGGTTGTATCATTTGCTACCTATGTGATCCCTGGAAGCTTCCATTTCCTCATCTGTAAAATGGTGGGAGGATAGTTAATAGTAAGTCCTCAGAATATTGTTGTGATTAAAGTTCAATGAGATCCTATATAAAAAGGATTAGCCCTAAACATGATAAATGCTCAAGTAAATTCTAATTATCATTATCAATATATTGATAACAGGCAACCCTAAGGTACAGAAACTGTTTACAACCAGCCAAACATTTAAAATCTGTATCTATGCCATTTCTCCAAGAACATATATATATACATATATACACGTATGAGTAATCCATGTAAGTTTGAATATTTACACACAAAAATACTTTTCAACATAAAAGCCCATATTTAAAACTTTTCATTCTCATAACAACTTAATACACTCAGTATATTTATGATATCAGTATTATACTACACACTCAAATGTGTCAATGAATGTTGTCAAAAACCACTCCATAAACACAAGCCAAGAATGTGTCTCTTGGCCCCTGGCGGGGGGGGGGGGGGACATCAATTTGATTCATTTTAATTCTAACTCATACATTTAAATTTTTTAACTATTAACATTATTAACTTGACACTTGACATAAACTAATATTTTTTAATCCAGCCATTTATTAGTGATAATATATATACTATTTTACAGTCTGTAAAGTATATTCATGATTATTAACTTATTTAATCCTGTAACAGCTTAGTGAAGGAGATTCTTACTATTATTCCCATTTTACTACTGGGAAAACAAAAGTCCAGCAAGGCTGAATTTACCAAGAGTGCTTAAGTGACAGCGCTGGACTTGAAGCCAGATATTCTGACACCATCACAACTGTTTCATTTATATTGGCCTAGGACATTTCATTTTAAAAGACAGAAAACTGTGCTCAATAATTTAGGTGTGCCAGAGGACGCTACAGGGAAAATTACACATGGCTACCCGGTCTGCCTCTCCCTATTTCCAAATTCAGTATTTCAGGAATTACATGAGTGTGTACAACTATGAAATGTAGGAAAGGGGAATTCATACAAGTCTGATATTTCCTGCATTGGCCAATTAATCCCCAAGATCATTTTTCCCCTTATATATAGCCCTTTGAATTTCATTTAGTTGTAACTGCTGAATTTATTTAATTTTAATATTAGTCTGGCAAAGAAAAGTTGATACAAAATAAATAAAACAACTCACAATGTGGAAACATCAGACCAGATTCCACAAATTTTCAACACTTCTAAAGAATCTATTTAATGTCTAATATAAATACGTTAACAATACTTTAAATCACATTTATGAGGGAAAAAAGGTTACTATTATTCAGTGGGTTTGTTTGGTAAACAAGTACTTAAATAACTACTACTAAAAGCAGAGTTCTCTTAAATAAACACAGGAGCCTTCAGTAATAACATTCCAGGAACTCTGCACAAGGGGAAAAGCTGGAATAGACACTACTAGACAAGCAGATAACAAAGACACCTGATTCAACATACACTCAAACTAAGACACAAATATCACAACTTATGTTTACATTTTTCGATATCCTTAGGCATCCCTTTCCCTTCTCAAAAAGCTAAGAGACCAGCCTTGCAAATAAAAAAGGTCTACAAGTTCAAGAGCCTAAAAGAAATTAAGTGCCCTAAAAGAGAAAAATAATGCAAAGTCTTAATTAGATTTTTTGAACCTAATATTTTAAGTACAACCCACAGACCTAAAACTACATTTTCTTTCTGAGAGTGCTCAAAGGCCTCCAACACATCAATCTGTAACACTCTGAACTGTGGTGACAGTCTGGTACATGCTTTTAAATACAACACAATTTTTCCAAGGTTACATACAATGTGACACAAAGAACATTTCTGCAGCATCTTATTTTCATTAATCAACTACTTTGGAAATTCTACCAGTGCAAACATTCCGAACAAAGAAATGTTCACAATCTTTTAAACTTTCCAAAGTCAACCAATGGCTTGTGGTTAAATGGCAAAGAACACCGCACAGGCAGAGCTGAATCCTAGTCAAAATCTGTTACTGGCTGGTGTTGTCTCACCTCGGGCATATATCCTTAGGGAGAAAGTGAGGTGCAAAGACATTTTATGTACAGCAAAAAATTCTAAGGAATTGCCACATCATTACCATAGGCCAAAAATCTCAAGTTCTTGTTAGAACAGCCTGTGTTCCCGATCAAATTATAATGTAAAAAGAAGGAAAATGTAAAACATGTTCTTTTTTAAAAACAATAACCACTACTACTACTGGAGCTGCTAATTCACTGAGCTCTTATTATATGCCAGATACTGTGCTAAGCAACTGCACAGATTTTAACATTTAATCCTTGTAACAATCCTCTGATGTTAGTTAATCAAGTAAAAATAAAAATATTAGAGCCCTCAAAAGAACAGAAATTTAAATTTTATAAATAAAACATTAACAAATCATACCCTTTCTAACTAAATCTTCAAGTATTAAATATATGCTAAAACAACACTTATTTTCAGGAATCTGACTGCTGGTTAAAGAGTGCTGACGTTCAAGATGTTGACAATTATCACAGAATCACAGAACTCTGAACTTAATACTAGCAAAAAACAAAACACAAGAAAAAAGCCTTCCATCTAACTTTACTTAACTGTCCCCATTCAAAAAAGAAAAAAGAAAAAAGTATATGTATCAGGCCTGACACTGATATTAGACATTACCATATAAGCAATAACAGGCTTCTTCAAATGCCCATATTGGCAATTTGTAATGTTATACTTATAAAGAGACCTATATCACCACAGACATAAAAATGATTTACAATTGCTAAGTCGTTTTGATCACATACACACATATATATGGGGGGTGTGTGTGTGTGGTGCTGTTATTTTATATGTAAACCATATAGTGACTAATATTAAAACAATAAACTAAGATATACTAAAAACTAGGCTGTTTCTAAAGACTCACTTTCGAATTTCAGCAGAAGAGCAAGCATAATATTAGTAAACTAACTTGGCAGAAAGTTCTTAGTGGCTTGGGAATCTGTGTATAAAATGGAGTAGACAAGAGGGAAGGGTTGCCTGTACTGCTTAAATCAACTACAAGTCCCATAATGCAATGCTCTAATCTGAAGTTAAGTGAAAACTGCAGTGCGTCCTGGGACTTGTAGTAAGCAAAACCACTTTACCCTATCACAGCAAGTTTCAAGCAAGTCTGAACCAACTAACACAATTTGACTAGATCTGATTATCAGGGTCTATGCAAATTCATATCCAAATTTGTTCTCTGCTCTGGAACACAGTTTCTTTAGCAAATACTGGAAAAAATATCAACATTTAGATCAACACTTTCACCTTAGAAAAACCTAATACAGGATAAGCAAATAAAAGATGTAACTAAAAAACAAAAATATTTTATATGATGGAAAACACAATTTTTAAAACATTTTTTTAAAAAGTTTGGCTGGATCAGTTTAAAGTTCTCCATAAAAAAAAGAAATTGTTTTAACTGTTTTACCAGATTTTCTCTTAAAGGTAGTTTTCAAGTTATACTTTATAAATTTTTCTTGCAGGAATTCTAATAAGAAAACATTTCCCATTATTCTAGTACTATCCATTATAGAACATATTCTTTTAGTAATACATACATACAACACCATCACAAAAACAAACAAAAAATACTTGGGTTCCCCTTTTGTCATCTACTCAATTTTTATACCCTCCTCACTCATCGTACTTCATTCTGTGTACACACACACACACACATACACATACACACGTTTCTGGACAGAACACTTAGGAAAGCAATATTCCAACTATGGGTCCATTTTTCTCATCCATTAACCTCTTCAAAAAGCACAAAGATTTTTTTTAAAAAGCTATCAAAACCATGTCCAAATCCAATCAGACAAGTTTGAGCTATAATTTATACATATACAGTTCCTACACACACTATTTTCTACAAGACTGAGAATGGAGGCTAGGAAAGAACTAAGCGCAATCTGTATCAGGAGGCTTAACACAGGTGGTGGGTTATTTTGAGGCAACAGCACCTTCACAAACATGCTGTGGAATACAGTCCAAGAAATTCCTAACAAGAAAAGATAAGCCAGCACACAAATTTAACACAATCCAGCTAAAAATCACCTGCAACACATGCTACTACATTTCACCATAAAAGTGACAGGCTACTAAAGGATGTGAAGCTTCATCAATACAATATACTGTCCATAAGGCCAGAGATAGCAGTTGCCATGGTTACTATCACCACTCTTATCAGGAAATTATTGTCATTATCCTGAAGTTTTGGGTACTTATTTAAAAGGGAGAAAAAAAAAAAAACAAAACAGTTTAGGGACCTGACTGTCAACTGAGTGGAAGAATCAACTACCGTTTGATTTGTTAGTATGCTGCTTGAGAGATGCACATGGTTAACAATACTTGGATCCACAGCAGGAAAAAAAATCAATTCCTTTCTGCTGCTCCTTCTCCTCAAGTACTGACAGTTTGTATTCTCAATGCAGCCAAAACAATAAAACAAAACCCATCTTTTTGGCTTCTGTGTTCAAGTCATTTTTTTCCCCTAGGCCCACAGAGTCAAAATAAAGCCTAGATCATCAACCTGTTAGTCCCCAACCCCTTCCTATCTCCACATTGCCCTTTCACTGTCTTGTCTACTTAAAAAACAGTACACAGAAAACATTTCTGTAGCTGATTCCGAAACATAGGGAAGAAAAATTTCCTTCAACCAAGACCTGCTCACTAACCATTTTGAATTAAAAAAAAAAAAAAAAAAAAAAAGAGGTGGGGGGGGTGTTGCAGAATATTAAAGGGAGAGAAGTGGAGGGGTATTCAAAATGCCAGATAACAGTCTTGTGTAACAAAGTTGCTTTAGAAAAGCCCAAAGGATGACTGAACCTCACACACAATCTGTAGAAGGAAAAAGTTCACCACCACCCCAGTTTAAGACTGGATTTATGGACAAGTAATAAATAAGTTACTCTTAAAAAGTCTATTTCAACATTCTCACAAAAGGTAAGTGTTCAAACATTTAATACACAAGAATTATATGAAAGCCTACAAAATAGTATAGCTACATATACCTACAAACATACAAAGAACAAAACATATGCCATTTAAGAAATAATTATCTGCAATAAATTTAATGTAGTGTTAACATATTACCTCTTAAAAAAAATCTCAAAGCAGCAAAAACACACACCTGGTAAAGTTAACATGATCAAAGTACATTGCCCTGCTTCTAAAGAATACAGAGATCTACAAAAATGCCCGTGTACAAAAGTTCCGAAGAAGTCAACATCAATCATCAATATTTCTCAGCACAAATTAACATGAAGATTCAAACATATTTCAAGAAATCAGCTATGAGTATAGACATAAAAGAATTCTATCAAAGGATGGACACCTAAAATTTTAATCACTTCCTTTTCTCCCTTTAAACAGCAATTAGATACAAAAGACTTCAGTAATAAAATACCAAGGATACAAAATTTAAAAGCATATTATTATAACCTCAACTTCAGTATTTCCTCACAAAGAAGCTTTAGTACTCACTGTCTGTGGGATGAAAACGTTAATACTACCCCGAGAGGTTCATTTTTATCTAAACAGTTAAAAGTTTTTCTCACCTTCTACTAAGGCAAGTTTCTATATTTACTTTCTAATTGGGGCTATTTCACAAAGAACAACCACTTCTAAAATTTAAGATACATTGACTTTTGGTATGGTCATAAAGACAGGAACTCCCAATTATCCATATTTTTTAAAAAATTTTTTCTATTTCAAATTTGTGAGCAAAGTCTATTAGGATAGGGCTATGAGTTTTAAACCTTCGGGTTCTTTTTGCACAAAAATATCTAAATGCACTCCTTTAAATTTGAGTAGTCATTTCCTCATGCATCTTTCTAAAATAGAAAAACAAAAATGATACACACTTGTTCCTAATACTCATGCCTACAGATAAACATCTTTTTCACTTTGAAACAAGCTTGAAAGCTTTAGTCAGTAAAAATTTTTCAGAAAGTCTGCAGCCAATCAAAACCTTAAACATGACATCTGTTACTCTGTTAGTAAGTCTATAGGAAAATTGGTACACTTAAATATTAATTAAAATCAACTACTAAACTATCACAACAATGGAGAAATGAAGAAAAACTTTAATATGGGATACATACTTCACAGGATCTTCAAAGGGAAAAACGATCTTTTTTTTAAATTATATAAAAGCACTGAGACAGCATTTTTAAAACAAAGCTTCAAAACTGTAACAAAGAGCTTTTTGGTAACCACATCAGTATTAAAAAAAAAAAAAAAATCAAAGTGTTCAGGGCACACTTTTACTTCCCAACTGATAAAGAGAAGTTAGCAAGTTAAGGACAGAATTCTCTGTTCATGTATTGATTAGTTACCTATCTCAAAACAACTTGACATGTGCATGGCTTCTGACAATTTACAAAGAATTTTCATATGTATTATCTCATTTAAGCTTACTGAGAAAAAAGTACAGTATTATGCCTAGAAAACAGACAAAATTCAAAGTAGGTTCACCAAATTTTCTACACATTCCTAACTTTTTAAAACTTTGATGTAAAACTTTACAAGCAACCACAATAGCATATTTCCAGTGATGATCAATTCACCTAAAACTATCAAGAGTTTCAAAGGACCATGTGCTGAAAATACTGTGAAACTGTTAAAGCAGATACTTTCACCTTTACACAGCTGTTTGCTAAATGTTGCTAACTGACAGATCAGCAATGATCTATACCCACCAATATAACTTTGCTTATAGTTCAAAAATTTCACAGACTTCAGAGGCCATTGTAAATACATGAGCCATATATAATTATAAAACTGTGTGCTGTGGGTCCCTAGATATGAGCGAAAGCACACACACAGCCTAAAATTTGTACCACACAATATCTCCCTTTCTAAAATCTCAAGTCTTCCTATCCTACTTGAATTAGTATTACAGGATAATCACAAGGCTTGAAGGCCCCAAAGTGCAATAACTACTTTTATTTACAGCCATCACACATAATTTTTTAAATATTTTCAACACCCCACTCAGCAATACAACTCTTCTCGAAATAAAATAATTCTAACCGCAAACTGTTCCTAAACCCAGCATCCTTAAGCAATGCACATAACAAAACTACTTTGTATAATATCGTTAGCAAGTAAAAAGCAGTCAAATATTTCAGTTTCAAACAGGAAATGTAACTTAATATAAATTTAAGATGGACTTACTCAAAATCTTTCTGGAACTTTAAGGTGTTAATCCTGTTGCTCAGCTGAAGCTAAGTAGAGCTGTAATAAGTGGCAAGACCCTCAAAATTCAGATTTGCTTTTTCTTGCTGTAGCACCTCCTGCTGGGTAGCATTTAGAGCTCTTCATGTAAGCAGAAGAAGAATATTTCTGAGGCAGCTCCTTCCAGATGACTAAATAGGAAAAAGGATGGACCCTTCAAAGCTAAAAGAAATAGGGCCCCGTCTATCACTTACACCTCTCAAAAATAAAATTTGGTATAAGCAGGCGTCTTTTTCAATCTATTACTATTCCAGTTCCATAAAGACTTGCCTGAATCCAAAGTGCAACATGCTTAAATCTTGCAAAATTTACTAACAACTAAGTTAAAAAGACTTCAACAGCACTCATGCTTTTGATCTTATTATAAGGCCAGCCAAGCAATGCCAGTTAAATTGCAAATGCTATTATGTTGACAAAAGCAAAAGTCTGATGTAAAGAAAAGCACTTGGAATATTTTTAACATGTTAGCCAGAAGTTTTTGTTTTGAGAATTTCCTGCACTATTACTATGCTCTTCACTTTAAGGAGAGTTGTACATCCACAGAAGTTTTAAGCACAGAAATTTTGTTGATAAACACGATTGTAACTGCACTTAAAAATTTCCTCTTTGTCATTGAAAAATATGTCTTGGGATTTTAAATGCATTCTGAAGATATTTTATGTGGCCCCCAAAAAGCTAGTTTTAAGCCCATAACGTAGATTCCATATACAAGTAGAGGCAGAAAATGGGAATAAGAAGGAACTTACCAAATTTAAAATGAATAATAGTGTCGCCAATAAAAATACAGTAACAGTTTACTACAATGTTGTGAACCAAGTAACTTGTGAAACTTAAAAAAGAGGGGGCTAGGCTTCGGAAATTAAAAAAAAAAAAAAAAAGCTGACCTATTTATTTCTACTGCCCAAATGAGAGTGAACACCAGATGTAAACAAACAACATAAAAATTTTGCTTAGATATTTTAGCCCCAATTTCAGTCCCCTTACCAGGCCCTCAATAAAGCCACAGATAACAAAGAGTATCCTCTCTCTAAAAGGAGATATAAAAGAGTTCCCGGCCCTATAGGATCTCTACAAAGCATGCCTATGAAAAGGCTTCCTTCCTAGAGTGCACAACTGCTATTTAAAAAAAAAAAAAAAAAAAAAAAAAAAACTTTCACAGCCCAAATTAATCTGATTCTAATATTCTGCTATCAATTATTAATAAATAAATGTTCTTCCCTCTCTAACTTCCCCCAGCTCAAGCATCTACATTCCTGACACCTACTATTAAGAAAAATGCACAGCTCGCACCCAGCTACGGGACAAATCTTTGAAATCCAAGACACAGCCACAAAGTTCACTGTCAAGGCCAGCGTTGAGGCCCACACACGCCCCGACCTTAACTCACATTTGGAATTCTAGAAAGCCATACTTCCAGAGACATCATTAAAAAAACAACACAATGTGGACGTGCAGAGTGAGATCCTCTACTTCAAGACCTAAACAAAGAATATTTCAACATATGACCGGAATATGATGACACCCGATTCACCAATGAAAACAAAACCTGCCTACCATTAGCAGTCCTACCCTCAGCTCAACAACTCAACTACTTAGAAATCACTCTCAGCACATCTGCACCCCACAACCGGCGTCTGGCCTTCTCTGGGGGTGCAAGCCACAGACAAAGTTGAAAGGAGACATTCTTCTCACCGGGCCCCCAATCTCGTTACCAACCCCTCCCCTGCCAGGGCCACCTTGCTGCTACCCACCATCGCGAACGTTGTCGGGGGGAAAAAAGAAATCCTAACAGCACCGCTCAGCAGAATAAAGAGACCAGAGAGAGGATGACGAGAAGTGTTGGGAACTGCGTGCACGACGGGGCTGGACCAAACGGAAAGAGTCCCACTCCGCGCGCCCCTCCCCCCGGCGGGGGCGCGGGCGGGGGAGGGGCGGCCTGTCGGCCCCGGACTGCGCGGGGTCCCGGGGACGCCCAGCGGCCGCCAACGGCGGGGGCGAGTGCGGGAGGGGCGGCCCCGGGGTGAGGGGTGCAGGCGGACTCTCCGGAATAACAAGTTGCAGAAGAAGAAGAATAAGCGGAATTTCCCAAACGCTGCTCCGGCCACCCAAGACAAATGCACCAACACACACACACACACACACACACACACACACACACACACACACACACACACACACACACACATATTCGTTCGGGCCCGGCAGCGTCAGCAGCCGCAGCTTTTATTTTTTTTTTAAAACCAGATTCCTCAGTCACCAAACAAGATGGTTTTCCAAAAAAAAAAAAAAAAATTTAAATAAATAAATAATCGTAATAAAAACTTCCCCCCGACAGCATCCTGGGGTGGGGGGGGTGAAAGAACCAAGGCGATCATCCCCGGGCCGAGAGAGAGCCGAGGGGGGCGGGCGAGGCTCCGCGCCCCCCGCCCCCGCCTGCGACCCCCTCCCCGGCCCCCCGCCGGGACAATATGACGCCCCCTCCCCGCCACCCCCGGCGCGCCGCCTCTGTCACCCGCTCCGGCCCGGCACTCTGCGCCCAGGCTCCCGAGGCTGCTCATAAACTTACTTCCAATTTATCCTGGGGAGGGGTGGAGGGCAGAGAAGAGGAGAGAGGGAGACAAGGTTTTTCCATTGTCTTTTTTTTAGGGGGGAGGAATAGGAAGGGCACGCAGGGGGGCGCCCCGAAGGGGAAGTTATTGCTCAAATCTCAAGTTGACTAAGGGGTCCTAACGAGAACACCCCCGTTTCTCTCCTTCCTCCCACACACCCCTCCCCCTATCCCTACCCCCCCCCAAACAAACTCCAAGCAAGCAGCCCCTGTTCCTCCCAGAGACAAACACCAGAGACAAGACAGAGAGAGAGGGAGAGAGGGAAGGGGGAAGGGGAGGAGGGAGGGGAAATAGAGCTACTCAAGAAAAAAAAAAAAGAGAGGAGAGTGAGGAGAAGAGAGAATGGAAAAGCTGGGATACTGCACCCTCCTGCTGCTGGCTGGCTGTCCCCCCTGGCAGCTGGAGGCAGGAACTCTGAGCAGGAGAAGCAGGAGGAGGAGGAGGAGGGAACTCTTCTTCATGGGGAGGAAGGGAAGAAGCTGGAGCTGCTGCTGCTGCTTCTGCTGCTGCTCTGGGCCTCTCGCACTTTTTAGATATTAGTGTGTTAAGATGGTAGGTTGTTCCCTTCTCCCTCCTCCTCCTCCTCCTCTCCTCTCCCTCTCCCTCTCTCACTCACTCTCTCTCTCTCTGGGCTGTTTCTTTCCTCCTCTTCCCCAGGCAAGGGGGGGGTGGGGAGGAGGGGGGTGGGGGGAGGAACTGGATCCTCCTCCTCCTCCAGGAGGGACACACACAGGCCCCGGGCCGGATTGGGGGACTGGGAGAAATCAGAGCAGCAGGAGAGAAACTGTGGGAGACAAACAAGCCCAACTCTTCATCCTCCTCCTCCTCTCAGCAGCAGCAGCGAGCACCACCAGCCCATTCACCACCCGGCCCCGGGCCGCAGCACCTCCGCCGCCTCAGCCCGGGAATCCCTCCGCCCAGGCCCAGACACACTCGCCCGCGCGGGAACCCGCCGCGCGGCCCCGTCGGCCCGCTGCCGCTGCCGCCGCCGCCGTGCGCGCCCCCGCCGCTCCCGAGAGCCGGGAGAGAGGGACTGGAGCTAGGAAAGCCGGGACAAGGGAGGGAGGAGAGGAGGCGCGGGGTAGAGGGGCACGGCACGGAAGGAGGGGTTCGCCAGGCGGAGTTGTACGGCGGCCGGCCCGGGCCTCTGCGCCTCCGCTCGCGGCTCTCAGGACGCCTGGGTCCCCACGGGGGTAGCAAGGCGCGGCGGAGGCCCGCGGCGGCGCTCGGCAGCGCTCGGGCGGGCGGACTACTTGACGTGTCGGTGCGGCGAATTTATTTCACTTTGCCTAAGGAACGGGGTGTGATGCGGTCCCCATTGCCTAGGGAAAAAACCCGGATGTAAAGTGAGTGAAACTAAACTAGAGTGAAGTAGGGCAGTAGCAGCCAAACTCCAGTGCAGCAGCGGCGGCGGCGGCGGTGATGGGGCTGAACACGGAGCGGCGGCAGCCAAACTCCGATGCCGCCGCAGTGATGGGCCCGTGCAGCGCTGCATCCCGGCTCCCATGCAGCCGAAGCGAGGCCGGAGCCTGCTGCGGCCCCCCCCAACTCCGCGGCCCGAGCCCAACTCCCCCTCCCTCCTGCAGAAGCTGCAAAGGGGCTCCGGAGCAGCCCCAACTCCCTCCAGTGCGAACAGCAGTTTTTAAGGGGGAAAAAAAGCCGCGAGGGCAAAAGCGAGGAGAAGCCATGGGGAAGTACTGCAATGGGGGAGCGTGGTCCAGGCAACAGGAGAAAGATGCAACCTCAAGTCCAATGCAACATGCAATCCCCGGCCGCCGCTCGCTCGCTCCCTCCCCTCGCCACCCCGCCCCCTTTCCAAATAACTACCCTTGAACCACTTTATTAGCCATACTTAGTCCCACACTCGCTTCGGGAAGGGGCGGGGGACGGGGGTCCTTCGCTCACCTTTATTTATTGCTGCCTCCCCCCGCTCCATGTTTTTTATTCCTAAATTCTTTTGTTCTAAGGGGGATGATGGCATTTACTTTTCTGCTTTGTGTAGCAGGGCAGTCACTGGGAATCGGCCACGTATAATCCGGCAGTTTGTCATATTTTATTAGTGAAAGTATTTTATGCCTATTCTACCTCCAAGGGCTGTAACATGGAGACCTGCAGAGACGAAAAAAACAGAAGAATTCTTGTTTTGAGAGGTTTCTTAGTGGGGCGGGGGAGGACCTCCCTTTTTTTTTTTTTTGGTTGTTAGTGGTGGTTTATTTTGGTTTTTAAATCGATAGTTTTCAACTTAAAGCTGAATATTTTTGTATGGTTATAATACTGGATTCTAAAATAACCCCCAACCACAATAAAGGAAAAAAAAGTCCAAAATCCTAGATTAAAAAAAAAAAAGCCCTACTGGACGATGATATTATCTGTTATGTGCAGCACGCTGGACTTAGCGTAGTGTTGGCCTACGAATGTTAAATAACAATAAACCCCAACCTCAACTGAATACAAATGGGGGGTGGGGGTGGTTTTGTTTTTAAGGCTCAGCACTTTGGTAGCATCTGCCACTACTCATTTGCCAGGCATTGATTAGCCATGCAACTCCGATAGGCATGAAGTCCAGTTTTTACAGATAAAGAGCAACAGTGGTGAGATTTTGGTGAGCCCAAAGTCGAAGTGAGTCATTGGCAGAACCAGAAATAGCCTTGGATTCTATTTGTTACTAGTCACATCTTTTCCATTAAATAGTATTTTAAAATAAACAGACCGTTCTTTACCTTGATCTGTATTTTCACCAGCGGTGCTTTGAGATCCTTGGATATGAAGGTGTATTTTTTCTCTCCTGTGACCTGAAAATTAAGTTTCGTTTCTCAAGGAAAAGCAGTTTTTAAAAAAATTCTAATTTTTTAAAGTTAAATAAATAAATAAATAAATGTAAGGGCTTTATTTAAGTGTAGGCCATTTAATACTCTGAGCTTTATGATAACAAAAAATTCAGTGCAGAGAAAGTATATGAGTTTGAGAGCAAAATAAAAATCTCTATAAATGATTCAAGGAGCCTCAATGAACTCATAATGTTGTGGAAATAAACCCATAATGCAGTCAAGATGAATGACAGAAGGACAGGTCAGGTTATAAGACCTAGATTTAACCATTTAAAGTTAAGTCTTACATATTTTAAGAGATAACTGAGGGGATGTTCAATCTAGAGGGACTAGTTATTGGGACCATAACCTGATGGTGTCATTCCACATCAGCCCAGGCTGTCAAAATTCTTCCAAAGGAACACTGTTTTAGTGTTCTTTCTGGAAAAATTTTTAGAATTTCACAGTAAAAAATTCCGAAGTTCAAATTGTGACTGAATGTGTAAATGCTATAGAACAGGGGTCAGCAAAGCTTTTCTGTAAAGGCCCAGATAGTAAATATCACAGACTTTACTGGCCATGAAGTCTGTCCCAACTTCACAACTCTGCTATCTTGGAGCAGAAACAGCCATAGACAATATGTAAATTAAAGAGTGTGGCTGTGTTCCAATAAAACTTTCTTTGATGGGTGCTGATAATGTGAATTTCGTGTAGTTTTCACGTGTCTCAAAATATTCTTTTGATTTTTTTCAACCACTAAACAAAATGTAAAAAACCATTCTTAGCTTGTGGACTTGACAAAACCAGGTGGTGGGCTGGAGTGGGCCCACAGGGTGTAGTTTGCTGCCCCTGCTATAGAAGACTAAAGTTGACTAGCCACTGAACTTCTTGCACAAGAGGGTGCTTGATTATTGAAATCTCTGAATAACAATAAAAAATCAGTTATCATGCAAAGTCATGTTCCCGATATTTATTCTTAAATTAAAATACTGAATACTGTGTAACACTGCTATAACTGCAAAACTTTATGAGAAAGAATATGATAGCTTGTGATTCATTGATAGGCCACATTTTCATTTATATATTCTTGCTCTAAGATGGTGAAGAGGAAGGAACCAAGCAGACCTGGATTCTGAAATGTAAGAAGCACTGCTTCTTTTCAACTAATGCACCTTGGGCAACTAGGCACCTATCAGAGCCTCACTTTCTCTATGTTGTAAAATGCAGCTGTCAATAATACCTACCTCATAGGACTGTTGAGATGATTGAATGAAATAATTGATGTAAAGTGCTTAGCACAGTGCCTGGCAAATAGGACTGCTAGTAAATCTTTCCCTGTGCCCTCAAATTCACATTTCTGAGTTGATATAACATTGCGCTGGAGAAGGTGAACAGGTGGAATTCCAATATCTTAGTGTAGATGTGGCTTACAGAGTTTGGGGAGTCTTGGGTTGATTGAAGCAGTGGCATTGGTACTATGATGAATTTTGGTGTGTCTTCCTGAGGCTCTAAGCATCTTTGTATGCCTGTTACAAGGCACTCAGTAGGCACACACTAGCTGCATGGTCTTAAAGAAAACATCTAATTTTTATGAACACCAGTGCATCTCATATATGAAATAAAGATAATGCCTTGCAGTATTGTTGTGAGAGCTAAATAGCATAGGTGCTCAAAAAAGGAAAAAGAAAAAAAAAAAGAAAAAAAGGTAACAGTATAAGTTCGTGAAAATCCCAGAAATAAACTGGAAATGGAAAGTTTACCATTAAAAACTCCCCCGAGGTAAATAAGTTCAACTTTTAGACATGAACAACAAAATTATAATAGCAGTTGCACCGTAACTTAGAATTTGCTCTCCTACTAAGTTACACGAAAAGATCATTTAACAGAAGCCATCGAAACAATTGGACAAAGCTGAAACTCAAATTTTGGATGTTGTGTTCTCATATATATTCTTGCTTTCTGTTGTGTGCTTTAAGAGGTCATCCAAATTCTGAGATTAGAAAATACCTACAATATTATTCTTGTATTTCTATGGTTTATCTTTTTTACATTTACCTTGTTAACATTTGTAATTTCTTTGGAGGTAGACGAGAAGATAGAAGTCTTTGTAATTTTTTTTGACAAAACATATTTAACTAATTGGGATTCTACTGGATAATGTAAAATGTCATTCAAAATGAGAAAAAAGCCTGCTCCCTGTAGGGCCATCAGTCTAATGCAGGGACACTGCAAATATAGAAAAATATAACAGAGGCATTATGTATTATAATTGTATATGGAGGCATTATGCAATGTAATAAAGAATAAATAAAGAAGGGGGTTCTTTTAAATTTTCTCTTTTTATTATTATAGAAGTTGTAGGTTTACAGACAAATCATGCAGATAATACAGTTTCCCTACGTCTACTCCCCTCCATTATTGACACCTTTCATTAGTGTGGTACATTCATTTTTTTTTTCAATTCAGTTTTATTGAGATATAGTCACATACCCTACAATCATCTACAGTGTACAATCAGTTGTTCACAGTACCATCATGTAGTTGTACATTCATCACCAAAATCAATTTTTGAACATTTTCATTACTCCAAAAAATAAAAATAAGAATAAAAATACAAGAAGAACACCTAAAACATCCCATCCCCTTTATTATTCATTTAATTTTTGTTCCCATTTTTCTACTCATCTGTCAATACACTGGAGAGAGGGAGTATGTATGAGCCACAAGGTTTTCACAATCATACAGTCACACCATGTAAGCTACATAGCTATACAGTCGTCTTCAAGAATCAAGGCTAATGGGTTGCAGTTCAAAAGTTTCAGATATTTCCCTCTAGCCATTCCAATGCACTAAAAACTAAACAGGGATATCTGTATAACACATAAGAATAACCCCCAGAATGACGTCTTGACTCCATTTGAAATCTCTCAGCCACCAAAACTTTATTGTCTCATTTCTCTTCCCCCTTTTGGTCAAGAAGTCTTTCTCAATCCCTCAATGCTGGGTCCAGGCTCATCCCAGGTAGTCGTGTCCCACGTTGCCAGGGAGAATTACAGCCCTGGGAGTCATGTCCCACGTAAGGGGGAGGGCAGTGAGTCCACCCACTGAGTGGGCTTAGAGAGAGAGGCCACATCTGAGCAACAAAGAGGTTCTCTGGGGGAGACTCTTAGGCACAATTGTAAGTAGGCTTAACCTCTCCTTTGCAGTAACAAGCTTCATAAGGGCAAGCGCCAAGATCGAGGGCTTGGACTTCTAAATTGGTAGTCCCCAATGTTTGTGAGAATATCATTAATTCCCCCAGTGGGAAAGTTTAATACTTCCCCAGTCTCTCATGGGAGCTTTACAAATACATTTTTATTCTCTCCCCTAATTACTTTGGGATGTATCGGGGTTTCACACTAACCTGGCATGGTACATTCTTTTAAATTTTCTTAGTTTACAATTTTGTAGTAGCATAGTACACACCCATACCCATGGATATTAAGATATTTTTGTACTTTATTTGAATATGACTGTCTCTGATGTTCTGGAATTTGACAGTATTTCAAACAAAGTAATGAAAACTCCTTGAAATGAACTGATTGCACAAATTCATGATCCAATCCTGCCTTCACTCAACCCCTATCCTTTTTTATACCCCAGGCTGAAAAGTAACCCCATTATCTCTAAAAAGCTCAGCCTAAAGATTTGAACTGTGTCTGAAAACCTGAGGCTTGGAAGTAACTATTGGTACTCGTCAGGTCTTCTTCTTTTCTAATTCTTATTGGGCTGGAATAAATGAAAACCTGGTTTATACAAACAAAGTGCTTAAATAAATGAGTAGAGGAGATATATCAATGTGATTTTTAGGCAGTTATGACAGAAAATCCCCAGTGACTAACAGAAGCTGATGATACATTCTTTCTCCCCACTGTCTCAACGGTTTCTGTTCTTTTTTAAATCTTCATTTTAACCATCTTGTGTGCGTTTTTATGGGAAGCCAAAATCATAATTGGAAATGGGCCAGGTATAACTTGTAAATAAATAAATATCGATGAATAAGCAGTCCAGCCTTTGGACAATACCTACTATTTCATTACTTTGCCATAATCTCCAAGGTCAATTTAATCCTAAACAATTTCAGATGTGTGTGTGTTTAAACAAATTACAAGACTGCTGAACTCAGTACCACTGACGTTTTGGGCCAGATAATCCTGTATTGTGGGATGCCATCTTGTGCAATGTAGGATGTTTAGCTGCATCCCTGGCCTCAACCCACCAGATACCAGTAGCAACCTCCCCGCACCCCCAATCATGAGAACCAAAGATGTCTCCAGACATTGCCAAATTGCACCTGGATGAGAACCACTGAACTAGACCAAACAACGCGGATGTGTTTGTGTGTGCGTGACCCTGCCCGCCACAGAAGCAGGTCCTGATTCCTGTTCCAAGAGAAACTGACACAGATCGGGGGGAAGCTGGACCCGTTTTTAAAAGCTAAAATGTTTGCAGTTAGAGTTGTAGAAATGTCTGCCTTAGAGCTGCTGAACTGCTAAAAGTATCACAGAAAGATCCTGCAAGACAGGGGCTGTTTAAAGAGTTTTATCATCCTGTTGAGTTATTTCTGCCTTTAGTTTATCTTTTATCAACATAAATAAATTATTGTGGGCCTCAGCTATGGTGTTATCTAGTGGAAAGCATCACCAGATTTGGTGTTTGAGAACCTGAGCTTGGATCCAGGCTCCACAAATGTCTAGCAAATTATTTTATCTCTCTGGGCCTGTTTCCTTGTCCAAAATGGGGAAGCAATAAGACTTAATCCACTAGGTTGTTGTGAGGGTCCAGGTTGTTAATGAGAAGTAGCAGGGCTTATTCTTGAGGACTTAGGAACATTGGAATCATACAATCCAGGGCTGACCCTGGGGAAATGATGCACTATTGTAAACCTCAGTTACTTTATGTGCAAAATGCAAAAATCACCATTGGACTTCATAGAGCTTTTATGAGACAATGCATGTCATACATGCTTGATAAGAGGTATTATTGGTGCTCCGGTAAACTGTATCACATTACACAAATACATGTCATTTTATTGTTATTATTTATTTTTTTGTGAACATCAAAACCTGGAAACCTGAAGAACTAAATAATACATTTATAGAGTGAAGCCCTGTTTTAAATGTTTCATCCCAAACTCCAAGCAAGTGAGAGCAGCCTTAAACTGTAGTTTGCAGCCCTTTATCTTCCAACTTAAATCTGTTAGGACATAGGTTTGTTGCAATAATATCCTCCTTCCCTTATTGAAATAATGTTCTAATAAGTTTTTTATGATCTCTGCATCACATGGGGTCAGGTATAGCATGCCAAGCTAGTGCAATATTTATCTAGTCTTAAACATCAAGATATTGCAGAATAAGTTAGGATCAGATTGCCAAGGTCATGTAGTGATGTTAAGTCGGGATAATAATGGGATTGTTGTTAAAATGAACTGAAATAACACATATAAACACTTGGATGAGTATCTGGTACATGTGCTCTCAATAAATGTAAATTATTGTCATCCATTTAGGATGATGCCCCAAGGAAAGATAGACAGAAAGTTACGGATATCTCAATAATTCTTTCAGAAATTAGGGAAATTTCACAATAGAAGGGGAGTTGGATCAGAATAGTTAAGGGGTGCTATCCAGAGCCCCAAGATAAAGAGTGAAGCTTAAGAGAAGGCAGGGTTTCTGGAGGGCAGTGCCAGGGAGGTGGCAGACAAGGTGATGAACCAAGTGGCTGTAAAGACAGTGCAGTCCTGAACAGAAAGCCACAGGGGCGTGCCTGGCATCCAAACAGGAAACGACCTGATTTTTCAGAGACCAGAGTAAGGTCTAAGAATGATTTGATGAAAGCCATTACTGAATTTTTTTTTTAATTTTTTGATAAATAAAGTTCAAAAAATAAAGAATGATTGTTCGTTTGACGTAGACCTGGAAAGAGGAATGAGAAAAGTCACAGCCACAGGAATCATAATCCTGGGGGTCAGAACCTTGAAAGGCCTGTGCACCAAAGGAGAGGGACTGTGGAGATTCGGTGAAAGGACTCATTTGGGACTTTATCCAAGACCAAGTGATTAGAGCGCCTTATAGCTTACAAATTACCTCAAAAGTGTATCTTTAGGCCTGGTATTCGCTCACACGGTGAATACTGAGCGAGAGAAAGAGATACTGCTAAAGAAGAAAAGAACCAGGACAGGCTGGATCTCAGAATCTAGATGTGGCAGAGAAATCTCCCCCTCTGGCTGTTGCAATAAGGAGTTCCCCCAAATCCAGCCAGCAACCTGATTTGCCACAGCTGGACCTTATTTCTTATTTCTTCATTATCTGAATTTTGTGAATGGCTTATCACTGCTTTAAGGGGCTTTGAAAGGAAGCAGTTTGGTTCCTCTTTCCTTGATTGGTTGCAGGAGATGTATCAGCTTATAAGATTCAGCAGAAGAATTATGGTCAATAAATGTGACCTGGTGTTCTCACTTTCATGAAACATCTGTCATTGATGAATAAAAGGTATGAAATAATCAAGCCAGGGATGGCAAATCTGTGGCCTGTGCATTTCCCACTGATCCTGAACTTGACTTCAGAACCCTTCTCAACACAGTGCATCAGGCAGCCATTACCAACTGTTTGGAGCTTGCCCATGATATAAATCCATTTTATCATACCTGGACTCAGCCCTCATCCCTTGCTATAATTAATGCACCCTTTTCTTATCCGCTTCTCCCAACACCCAATGCAAAGTGTATCAGATATGAAATTAGGCCCAGCTTCAGCCCTGCATATTTAAATTAAACCCTGGGTAGGTAACCATTACCTCTCAATTTAGGGGCCTGTTCTCATATTTCTGAGTTTATAACTGATTTATGATCTATAAATAGTCATATCAACCCCATTGCTGAATAATTTACCTGTTGAGGTCATGCTCTCTGTATGAACCTGACACCCATTAGTGTTAAACTAACCAGTAGTGTGCATCCAAGCTAGAATAAATGGAGACCTGCACTCCAAAGTGGTAGAAGCAGAAAAGCAGAAGTCCTAGATTGTGTTCCCTTAGAGTCCAGCCAATCTACTCTCTCTTTCACTTAATTTTCTTCATCTCTAAAATGGGATATTAATTTCACCTATTTACTAGGTGGCAATATTAGGAGAACTATTAAAATTATAAATGCTTTCAAGGCTCTCATAACTAGAAATTTTCAGGCTTGCAGCATTATTTCTATGGATACAGCCCTTTTGATGAAAGCCATTATTACTTCAGTGCTAATCAGAGATAGATCATTTATGTTTTACAGGACATCACATAAATAATTCAAATTTCTTCAGTACTATGATGTTGATGAGATGGGGGGAAGTTGTTTCAGTTTGGGGGTACAATCCATACTGTTCCCATCTGTAAAATGGACATACCATGCTGACTATTTTCCTCTCTTTGTGGAGAACTGGTGAGCTAGAAGTTGCAAAAGATTGAATATACTGAAAATAGGTGCAGTAAGTGAAAGAGGAATTTACTAAATATAAAGAGTTATTTAAGCTCTGCTCTGATCAGGATGGTAGAATGAGACACTTCAGGGCTCTGTTGCCCCACAGAAGTTTTGAACAACTGGCAAGAATTGGCAGAAACATCTTTCTCAGGGCTCCAGTTAAGGACTACAATAACAGGGCAAGCTCCAAGTCAAGAAAAAGACTTCTTAAAGGAAATCAGGAAAACAGTAGATGAACACAAACAAAATACCAATAGAGATATGGAAATTATGAAAAGTTGCCCAACAGAACTGAAGGCCACAGAAACAGAAATGAAAAATTGCCTAGAGGAGTTCACAGCAGATTGGAGCTAGCAGAAGAAAGAATCAGTGAACTTGAAGATAAGAAATTGAAATCCTTCAGTCTGAAGAGTAGAAAGAAAAAAGAATGAAGAAAAGGGAATGAGCCTGAGGAACCTATGGGACACCATCAAGTGTACCAATATATGCTCTGTGGTAGTTATAGAGGGAGGAAAAAAAAGAGAAAGGAACAAGAGAATATTCAAGGAAATAATGGCTGAAAACTTCCCAAACTCAGCGAAAGATATGAATATACATGTTCTAGTTTGCTAATGCTGCTGGAGCGCAAAACACCAGAGATGGACTGGCTTTTATAAATGGGGATTTATTTGGTTACACAGTTACAGTCTTAAGACCATAAAGTGTCCAAGGTAACACATCAGCAATTGGGTACCTTCACTGGAGGATGGCCAATGGTGTCCGGAAAACCTCTGTTAGCAGGGAAGGCACGTGGCTGGCGTCTGCTCCAAAGTTCTGGTTTCAAAATGGCTTTCTCCCAGGACATTCCTCTCTAGGCTGCAGTTCCTCAAAAATGTCACTCTTAGTTGCACTTGGGGTATTTGTCCTCTCTTAGCTTCTCCGGAGCAAGAGTCTGCTTTCAACGGCCGTCTTCAAACTGTCTCTCATCCGCAGCTCCTGTGCTTTCTCCAAAGTGTCCCTCTTGGCTGTAGCTCCTCTTCAAGATGTCACTCTCAGCTGCAGCTGCACTGAGTTCCTTTTGTTTGCCAGCTCGTTTATGTGGCTCCAGTGATTGAATTTAGACCCACCCTGAATGGGTGGTGTTACACCTCCATGGAAATTATCCAATCAGAGTCATCACCCACAGTTGGGTGGGGCACATCTCCATGGAAACACTCAAAGAATTACAATCTAATTAACACTGATAAGTCTGCCTACACAAGATTGCATCAAAGATAATGGCATTTGGGGGGACATAATACATTCAAACTGGCACAATACACATCCAAGATGCTCAATGAACTCCAGCAAGGACAACCCAAGCAAACACATACCATGGCATATTATAATCAGACTGTTAAATGTCAAATATAGGGAATTCGGAAAGCAGCAAGAGAGAAACAAAGTGTCACATACAAGGAAACCACAATAAGATTAACTGCCAAATTCTCTTTGGAAACCATGGAAGCAAGAAGGCAGTGAGGTGACATATTTAAAGTGCTAAGGCAAAAATCACCAACCAAGAATTCCGTATCCAGCAAAAAAAGTCTTTTGAAAAATGAGAGATTATGACAATCCCAGATAAACCAAAAAATGAGGGCATTTATCACCACTAGACCAACACTATAGGAGAATTCTGCAGGTTGAAAGAAAAGGACAATAGGCAATAGATCAAAGCCGCATGAAGAAATAAAGATATCTGATGAGGTTAATGATATTGGTAAATATAAAGGCGAGTACTATTGTATTTTTGGTTTGTAACTCCACTTTTTACTTCTTATAGGATCTAAGAGACAAATGCATAAAATGTAATGGTAAATCAATGGGTTTGGACTCATAATGTATAAGCATATAATTTGTGACAAGACCTACATAAAGGTAGGGAGACGGGTATAGGAACATAGTTTGTCTATAATATTGAAGTAAATTGGCATCAAGGCAAATGAATGTTATAGAATTAAGATGTTATATTTAAGCCCCATGATAACTACAAAGAAAATATCAGAGAATATGCAAGCTCATAGAGACAGAAATTAGAGTAGAGGTTGCCAGGAGTGGGGGACAGGAGGAACAGAGAGTTAATGCATGTGACTATAGGCTTTCTGTTTGGGGAGAAGGAAAAATTTTAGTGATGGAAGGTGGTGAAGGTATTGCAGTATTTTGAAGGTGATTAATCCCATTAAATGGTATGCTTGGGAGTGGTTGAGATGTGAAAGTTTATATTGTAAGTATTTTTCCACAATTGAAAAAGAAATAAAGAAGAAAGAAATAGCACCTAAAGAGACAATGACAATTAAATGCAATACATGATCCTGGATGGGATCTAGCAAGGGAGGATAAAAGGCTCAAAGAGACATTTTTCATATGGGACTTATAAAAAAATTGGAATATAGATTGTTTGCTTTGTATATCAATGTTAAATTTCTTGAACCTGATAACTGCACTTAAGGTGGATACATAAGTGAACATCCTTGTTCTTAGGAAATGTACATGGCAGTATTAAGTATTCAAAGAGTGTGATGTATACACCTACACTCAAGTGTTCAGAAAATGGATGGGTAGATAGAATCATATGGCAAATGTGGCAAAAAGTTAAAACTGGTAGATCCAAGGATGTGAGGGTACAGGAGTATGTTGGAGTTCTCTGTACAGGGTTTGTATTATATTTGTTTGGACATATTTCAAAATAAAAAGTTTAAAAAAATTTTTTTTAATTTAAAAAAACCATACTTCTACCAATCCCAGCATCTGGGTTGTGAATGAAACTAAAGATAGTGGTGGATTAGGGGCTTTGGGCTAAGAATTGCATTGGCAGAAATGGAGATAACAGAGAAGTTGGAAACTGAAACAGCGTTATGCTCAACTAACTTATTGAGAGTGAGAAATAAAAAATAAGAAGCATTTTCCAATAGCCACTTGGGGTCTTCTGACTCCCTGAAAGTGCAGGTGTTATGAGACGCAAAGCCATAAACACTTTTAGTACTAGTTCCTCAATTAGTATAAGCACCAACTTATTATTTTTCCAAGTACATTGTGTTGTCACTGTTCATCTAATAGAAAAGAAAAACTCATTCCAATTCCAATCTGGATGAATATTACATTTCCTTTGATAAACATCAGTGGGTTGATGGGAGCAGACCCATTTCAGGCAGAAATGCTCGAACCTAAGCTTTGTAACTAACTGTGCCTAAAGACAGCTGATTTCATATCAGAGTATCCTCGCTTCAGCAGCTTAGGCAAAACCAAAAAGATCACAGAGCAAAACCAACCGAGAGTATGACAACATTAACACAGAAATTTTATGTTCTTCTGTTATTGGTATCTGAGTCAATTTATTAAAATGTTGCTTTAAAGAAAAATGGTTTGGGCCTGAGTTATTGCAAATAACTGGCAAAAACAAACAAATAAACAAACAAAAAATGACAGTAGGGAATACAAGGGGGCCTTGCTACAAATTTTTTAAATTGGACTCAAAAAGAAAATGCCTTCAGATCTAATTTTTCAAATTAAAGTTTCTCACTTTTTGTTTTACCAAACTTGTAAATTCAGAGAAATTTTGTCCTCATTGCCAATTGGATTTCAATTGGAAACAGCTTCCAAAACTTTAAGCCAAAATTTCTCTGCCTTCTCAGGTGCATTTAACTTTTTGACACATCAGGTTGTCTTAAATTCCCGAGAACTGGGAATTCAGGTCCCAGTTCTGATATTAGCTAGCTATACAGTTGAAAAAGTCACTGTTTTAACAGGCTTCAGTTTTTTCATATTTAACACAAAAATATCTATATCTTGTCACATCAGATAGTTGAGGGATTTAAAGCAGGGGATCCCTAAAATTTTCCTGAGGTTTTTTTTCCTCCATGAAGTCTTACTGTTCATTATTAACAATAAACATAACAGCTGCCATTTACTAAGCATCCTGAGCCAGATGTTTTGTACATATTCAAAATTTTATAGATAAGAAAACAGAGGTATAGGGGATGAGGTAGTTTGAGTAAGGTCACTTGAATAGTCAATAGCAAAACTGGGATTCCAGCCCATGACTACGTAGATTCAAGTTCTGCTCTCCAATGAGAATTCCATGAGTCACAAGGAAGGAAGTATGGGGTGGGACCAGGCTGAGAGATGAGCCAGGCAAGACTTTGAGAAGGATGGATGGATCCTGAAACATGAGTCTCCAAGGAAGACCAACTCTCTTCTCTTTGGCAAAAAGAAAAGTAAATCTCTATCCCATCCAAGTGGTGTGATGGTGTGACAGAAAGTGTGGGGTTTGGAGGCAAAAAGGCCTAGGTTACAATCTTGGCTAAGTTACTATTTACCTGAGGCGCCCTGGACAGGTTACCTGTCCACTCTTAGACTCATTTTTCTCATCTGTGAAATAGGGATAATAATACTTGCAGAGTTGTTTGGGGGTTAGAAATCGTCCATGTAAAGTACCTTGCACATAGTAGGCACACAATACATGGCCTACTATGTATCACATCCTTTTGTAAGTATCTAGGAAGCTTTTCCCAAAGTGTATTGTTAATAGGCATTAGGTAATAAAAACGGAAGGAATGAAAGAAATTTTAAGTGAGGGAAGAGTTTGGCAGTCACGTAAATCTGGGAGATGCTATTAAGCCAAGTTAAACTGTTTCTTTCCAGCAGGACTTCTCAGAGCCTTTAAATTGCAAAGATTTAATAGGAATTTCCAAGTAGAAGCATTTCCCCAATTTATTTGATTATTTAGCCCATTTTCATGGAGCATTTTACTGTACTGGTGTTCTGGGGAACATTTTAGGAAGCACTGGTCAGGTGACTTTTAGAAAAATAAGCTGGGTGCCTCAGGTATTGTCATCGTGACGCCTTTACTATTTTGCGGTACCACCAGAGCTGTCACTCTTATCCATTTATTTCTCCCTAAATAAGACTTCATTTTACAAATGTCACAAAATGAAACTCTAAAGAGTGATTTCCATTATCCATTCAAGTAAAAAAGTTCAGCTCCCAACAGAACCAGGCAACATCCACAAAGCAACCCAAGCAAGACCCACAGGGCTGGGGCGTTATTCAGCTTCTCGGGGGGCAGAACACCTCCTCCCAGAGAAGCTTAAAAAGTACAGGTTCCTCCACAGACCAGCAGTAGTCACGAGCATGGGGACAAGAGACCTGATCAGTTAACCCGGAGAGTCAGAGGACATCCCTACGTAGGCTCCTGTCCGTGGACTTGTCAAAGGCCAGCCCAGCCCAAGGAAGGGGAAAGAATTAAACAGAGGATCAGCTTTTTATTTTCATGTAAAAAGCACTTGCCCTCAGGTTATAAATGTTATTGCATTTGTGTAGCACTTTACTGCTGCCCTCAGCTTGCAAGCATCACAGGATCCCAGTTGCAGGACTTTTATAACCCTTGATCAATAGCTTATTTCTATTGCCTTCAGTCCCAGCTGCCAATCCGTTCAGTATAATGTGGCAGGCAGCCTTCACTGCTCTCCAACTGTACATGTTATGAATATAAACTGTGTGTGTAACATGTGTGTGTGTGTGTGTGTGTGTGTGTGTTGAGTGGAGGACATGGGATTTTTTAACAAGAAATGAAAAAAATGGGTCCCTTGTTCTGGAAGACCACCACAAAAGCTGGGAGTTTTCTCCCTTGTGTATGTCTCTCTACCTGCCCTCCCCCCCACCTCCAGTCTCTCAGAAGCGATGTGCTTAGTCTTCTTTGATGGCTCAAGAGAAATGGGACATATTCCTCTCTTGAGTTTCTGTTTTTATTTTAAACATATAGTTGGGGGTGGGGGGATGGAGGGTGGGAGGTGGTATGGAAAAATGTAAGTCCCGAGAAAGAAAAGGGCCATGCCTGTCTTGTTAATCAGCCCTGTATTCCCAGCAGCTAGACTGAGCCTAGCACAAAGTTAGGTGCTCAAGAAATATTTGAATGAATTCTGGTTACCAATGGGAGGGGAGAAGACTCCCAGAACAATCTCTTGGAACTGCCTAAGCAAAAAGCAAAGAAGAAAGTCCTTTATGTTGCACCACAAACAGCTACTACGGGTCTACTTCATTTCAGGCTCACTGCTAGACACCATGGGGAACCACTGACAAATATCAGGGATAGCCTTTATGAGAAATAAGATCACCAAAGGTATCTAGCTACTACTATTGCTGCTCTCTTTCTCCAGGGAACAGAGTTAGCCAAGCAAACACTCCAAGGACGAACACCTCACCTTCTTCCCCCACCTCAGAAGCCAGTTTTAGGACCAACCCACTCTTGCAGAGGCCTTAAAGGAGGACCCCAAGGCTCTCTGACATTCTCCAGCTCCAGGAAGATGACACCAGCTAGCAGTAAGGCAGCCAGAGTGCCCTTGTCTGAACCTGCGTCCTTGAGACACAGCCAAACCTCTCCGGGCTTGGCGGAGGGATGTTGAGGTGACATTCTTCTCCATGCCACTCAGCATCTTTTAAACAATCCTCCTCCACCTTAGGAGAATATGCATGAACTCACTGCAGACTAGGGCCATGGAAGCTGAAAATTCTCTTTCTCCTTGGATGGGGGAATTTGTTGCAAGTGAGAAAACACATCTCCCATGAAAAATGAGAATCTGGGATGTCTGCAAGTTGTTTTAGGTGAAGTACTTTTGGTTGCCAGTAGAGAAATCCATGTCAAGCTGAGTTAGTGAACGAGGGACCTTGTAGAAAGGCTATCGGGGTGTCTCACGGGACCAAGGCAGCAGTCCTCAGAAGGACCTGGAACCAAGCCCTGGAAAGCGGTGGGCAAGCAGGAGCACCGGCTCCCCATGTCTGCCTGCTAGGAGCTGCACTTGACTTGCCTCCCATTTCCTGCTTTCAAGGAGCCAGTTCACAGCCTGGGGGACATGTGGCAGGAGGGGAGCAGGAGGTTGGCGCAGGCCCTTTTGGCTCTGGACCACACCGCCTGTAGTGCACCATGAATTAATATTTTTAATAAATCCTGTAATTATCTTGTGAACAGAATATTTTTGTGGCACTCTATTTTTCGGTGTTAAAAGCTTTAATTTGTTCAATATAAACATTAAAAACATACCATCATTTTTGTAACCTTGTTTCTTGAGCCTCACAAAATGGAAGTGGGCTAAGCCTCTCTTGAGCTTCAAGGCCCCAACTAAGAAGTGTGCTCTGCTCTGTGCGACCCAGAGTGGCCAGCCGGACCACGGCCAGCTCTCAGGCCCAGTTCCAAACGTCTAGGAGAGAGACTCTGCTGGGAGCCGTGGCACAGGTGACTGTGCTACTACAAGCCTGCTTTGGAGGCAGGAGACAAGGGGTGGTTATGGGCTGGACAGACAGACACCCTTCAAAGTATCTACCAGACTCTCCTCTCTGTGGTCTGTCGTGACCAAAGGTCCAGACACTGCGGGTCTCCAGCGGGGTAAGCAGAAGACCCCAGGGACTGTGGAATCTCGGAGCTCATCCTGCAGCTCAACTTTCCTTAGGACTGCTTTCTCCAGTCCTGTCCTTCGTGCTGTAGTACATCTGTATTTTCCTTGATGCTGGTTATTTTTCTTTATTTGTATTTTTCTGTTTTATCATATGTTTTCTTCCGAGTTGCCTCAAATCCTTTGTGCCTGAACAAAAAGACAAAAACAAAGAACCCACCCCCCACACACACCCACCAGGTTTGGATTTAACATCATCAAAGCGACACAAATCTTGTAGGCTTCTACAGTAGCCTAGCCATCCTGACAGTACTTGTTCCAGTCCCTCCTTCCCTCCCTTCCTTCACTGTGGACACAATACCTACACCTTGAGATTATCCTTAACAAGGAGAAGTAGACTAATAAAATAAAGATAATTCAAATTCCCACTGTATTCCTCATTCCCACTCTTGATATAACCACTGTTGACACTTTGGTGTACCATCTTCCAGACAATTTCCAAAAGCATCAACTTCATTCTTAAAATAACCTCATAATATTGACTTGTATCCTGTTTTTTAACCTAGCAATATATCATATATTTATTTTTACATCATTGCATATTATTCTGGAAAATTGTTACTTTCTAAATTGAAATCAACTCTGTTTTTCTTGTGTATTAAAATATTCAACAAATTCAAAGAAATTGAAGTTCCCTCATAATCGCACCTCCAAAAGATAACTGTTATTAGAAAATATCCAAGTTTTTATGCATATATAAACACACACTTACATAAATAGACCCTAACTTATCACTATGCTATGAGAATCTTCCCATTTCAATACATACAATGCATCACACTTTTTAATGTCTACATAGAATTCCATTCCATCGAATGAACACACCATAAAGTATTTTACCAATCACCTATTGTTGGAAATATTTGAGTTGTTTCCCATTTTTTGTTATTATAAGGAATATTGCACCAAACATCACAGTATACACATCTTTGTCCACATCTGATTGTTCCCTTAGAAAA
This sequence comes from Choloepus didactylus, assembly GCF_015220235.1. NCBI lineage: Eukaryota > Metazoa > Chordata > Mammalia > Pilosa > Megalonychidae > Choloepus > Choloepus didactylus. The sequence goes on along the minus strand of NC_051312.1, from coordinate 33,393,659 downwards.
AAATTTCCAAAAGGAAAATTGTTAAGAAAAAAAGAATACATCTTTAAAAATTTGGTTCATATTAATAAATCAGCCTCTAGAAAATTGTACCACTTTACATTTCAGCAACATGTATGAGATAAACTAATTCTCCCCATCCTCTCCAGCATTGGTCATTACCACTCTTTTTTATTTTCACCCAATATGATGACTAAAAAATTACATTTCATTTTGGTTTTAATTTGTAATTCTTTGATTTTTGGTGAAGTTGAGCATGTTTTTATATCTTTATTGTTCAGTTGAACTGAATTTGTGAATTATCTGTTTGCCTATTTTATTAAAATATTTTTTCTTATTGATTTGTAAAAGTTCTTTATATATTAAGGGTATTAATCTTAACAACTCAAATATTTTTTCTCACTTGGTATTGTATTTTGTGCGATAGGAAGTTTTTATTTTTCTATATTGGTAACAGCTCTAGGTAATAGAAAGTTAAGTAACAATGGCTTAAACTATAAAATGTTTACTTTTTAATTAAACTGAAATCCAAAGGTAGCTGGTCCCAGAATTGGTTTGAAGGATCAACAATGTCATCAGTCTCTGTATCTTTCAGATTTGCCATCCACAATGTGTTGACAGTATTTCCCCTCATAGACAAGATAGCTGTTTTATCTCTGAACATTACATCCTCACATTCCAATCAGGAAAGAAGAGGATGAAGACAAAAAATAATTTCATCTCACAGTTCTATTATTTCATCAGAGAAGAAAATCTTTTGCAGAAGCCGCCAGCAGATTTTTATTTGCATCTCATTGGTAACAAAGAGGGACTACCAAAATTATCAAAACTGTCAATTTTTCCATTGGTTTGTGGCTTTGTATCATGTTACCAAAAGGTCCTTTCCACCCCCAAAATTCTTTAAAATGCACTCTAGCATTATGTTTTTGAACTTGCAAGTTTTTTTGTTTGTTAATTTCCAGATCTTTAAACTATGTGGAATTTATTTTTGGGTATGGTTGGAGACAACTTTGTTTTTTCCCCTAAGGATATTCAGTGATTCTTATACCTTTTATTAAATAATTATTACTTTCCCCACCAAGCTGAAATACCATCTTTAGTGTATACCAAATTCCTCTAGATTCATGGGCCTATCTCCATTGATCCATGTACTTCTCCATTTTTCAAGTCTTCCTTTGTGTCCTTTAAGAAGGTTTTATAGTTTCTTCATAAATATCTTATGCATTTTAAATGCTTATTTGTATTTTATTTTTTGTGCCTATTGTGAATGGAGTCTTCTATACCAATAGAAAAGTGTAGGAAGAACCGTTCTTGAATTCCTTAAATATACCCTTTTTAGGTATGATTATTTAAAAATACTACTTGATTCAATTTGTTCATATTTTATTTAGCATTTATTCCCAAGAGAGGTTGAACTATAATATTTATTTTATCCTTTGAAGGATTTTTATAATAATGTTTGCTAAGTTTATAAATGAGTTAGGAAATTTTTTACCTTTGCCTTAATCTAGATCTGTGCTATTCAATATAGTAGCCACCAGCCATGTATGGCAACTGAGCACTTGAAACATGGCTACTGAAAATGAGGAATTAAAATTTCAAATTTATTTAATTTTATTTAACTTACATTTAAATTTAAAAATTGATCCTCCATTCAGATGTTGGAAAACTTTTAAGTATACTTAGAACAACTTGGGTATGTGAATCTACTTTTTCAGCTGAACATTTTATAAAATCTACATACAGATCAGTATTTCTGATGAAAATTTAGTGTCTGAATTGAGATGTGCTGTAAGCATAAAATACACATTGGAGTTCAAAGACTTAATATGAAAAAAGGATGTAAACTATCCCATTAATAATTTCTATATTGATTACACATTAAAGTGATAATTCTTATATTGAGTTAAATAAAATATATTATAATTAATTTCACATGTTTCTTTTTACTTTTTAATGTGGCTACTAGAAAATTTTAAATTATACATGTGGCTTACATTGTATTTCTATAAAACAGTGCTGTGCTAGATTTTAAATAAGAATGATCGGATCTTTAATGTTTGCTAGAACTACACATTTTTTATAACTACACATCTCAACAAATGGATGTACTAAGTGTGTTTAACCAATCTTTTTTGTTGAATATTACAAACAATTTTGTGCTTAACTAATTTGTGTGCAAGGAAGTAGAATGATAAGGTTTGTCTTTTGAATATCACTTTGGCGATATGGTAGAGAACAGGTCAGCCAGGGCCAAGCATGGATTCAGAGAAAGCAGTTAGGAGGCCACTGCAGAAATCCTCAGGAGACGGGGCTACTGGAAATGGAAAGAACTGGACACTTTCCAGAGATATTTAGGACATAGAGCCCGTAGGACTTGGAATGGATTGGGTACCAGAGTCATGGTGAAAAAACCATCAGAATGACTCACAGGGTTCTTGTTGGGCCACAAGAAGGTTGGTGAGATGGTCAGTGAGTTGGGAATCCTGAAGAAGGACTAGTTTTGGGGAATCAGCTCATGAGTTCAGTTTTGGAATGATGAGTTTAACATGCCCTTTAGACATCCAAGTAGAGATATGGAATAGACAAGTGTAGAGCAAGAAGAGGGGCTAGGATGGCGATAGAATTTGGGAGTCATTGGTGTATGGACAGTATTTGAAGACTGAATGGGCTGACGAAGATTGTCTGGGGAGTGAGTCTACATAGATTCAGAAGATGGGTATGTGTGTGGAGGCTCGGGGGGTAACTGAGACGCAGCCTTGAGGAACATCAATATTTAAAGGCAGGTGGAGAAGGAGGAGTCAGGAATGGAGACTGAGACAGAATGGGTAGAGGTGTAGAAAGAAAACCAGGACAGTTTCAAGAGAGCCACAAACAGAGAGTGTTTTAGGAAGAGAGGGTCAGCAATTGCTGAGAAGTGAGATGAGGAACAGAAAGGTGACTATTGTTCAATCTCACTAATAATCAGGGAAATAAAAATCAAAACAATAAGATATCAGTGTTCACCCCACCAGACAGTAAAGATTTTCAAGATTAATAATATCCAGTGTGGGCGAAGATAGGGGAAAGGGCTGCTCTCACATCCTCACCCTAATGGAGGAGATGTGATGGTACCAACTTTTGGAGTTGTCTTAGCAGCATCTATCAAAATAGAAACTACATACACACTTTAACCCAGCAATTTCACTTCTAGATACCTATCTAGGGAAACACTCATATGTAAGAAGTTGCAACTACAAGATTGTTCACTGCAGCATTGTTCGCAGAACTGAAAAACTGCTAATAACTTAAGCATCTTTTGGTAGGAGAGCGGCTAAGAAAACTATGGCACATGCTGTTGAACACGGGCCAGCAGTTTAAATGAATAACAGAAATTTACATACACTTATACAAAAAGCTCTCCAAGACACATGAAGTGAAAAAGCAAATTGCAGAACAATATGTATAGTAAAATCCTATTTGTATACATTTAAAAACATGTACATTTGTGTATGTAGATTTAAATGTGTATAAATGCATTTTAAAAATGTCTAGAAGGATCCTTAGAAAACCCTTAATAATGATTCACCTAGAAAGTGGATTAAGTTTGGCAAAAATGAGTGAAGGAAGACTTACTTTTACTCTGCATATTTGGAATTAATTAATGGATTGTTTTTAAGTCCTGGTGTTTTAATGCCCACAGGACTCAAGAACATGGGAATTGGTAGTGGTGAGTTTAGCCAGGGTTGTCTCAAGGATGAATGATAAGGGTAGGGTCATATCAGAGAAGTTCCCCTACTTATTGATTTACTGTTATTTTACTATTTATTATCTACATTAGATCTGTAACAACTTGCCTGAGCAAGGCTCTGGATTGGTGGTGGGAAGGGTAGGAGCTCTGTGTTGGAAGACCCAGTTGGTCATCCTAGTACCACCATGTACTAGCTGGGCTAGTGTGTATAATGGGAGTAATTGCTGGGTTGCATGAGGATTCCATTAGATGATATTGCATCACAAACAACATTCAGGTGGTCACTAACATTATCATAACACTGGATCCCAGGGCCCAAAAGCAGATTTATTGTCCTGCATCTTGAAATGACCTCTTCAGATGCTTGTCCCAGACATCCAAGGCTTGCCCCTGGACCTGGTCTGCAGACATGGGAAGCTTCATCTCACCAGCCTGCTCCTTGGGGTGGTGTGTTGAGAAGGATGCTCAAGGCCAATAGGGAAGTGCATCACAATCCATCGGCGATAAGTGAAAGGTAGTCCCCTCACCACTGTTAACAGGAATTTGGTTCCTTATTTCTTTCTTTCCACTTTTCAACAATTCTCTTACTAGCATCGGCTTCCATCTTATCCCCTTTGAGGTGTTAGTCTCCCTATTATGCTTGCACACATATTCCCATTCATTAAGGACTTCTTGAAAATAGAAAAGCCTTCAAAATCCCCTCCTCCAAAGCACATCTTTAATGGTGGAATTACAGCTCTGTGAAAGGTAGTCATTGAAACATTTGGGGGCCAAGAGATTTATCCCTAACCTTTAAATCACATCTCAGAGATGGCTTCTGTGCCAGTTTGAATGTATTTTGTCCCCCAAAACGCCATTATCTTTGATGCAATCTTGTGTGGGCAGATGTATTAGTGTTGATTAGGTTGTAATTCTTTGACTGTTTCCATGGAGATGCGACCCACCCAACTGTAGATGATAACTCTGATTGGATAATTTCCATGGAGGCATGGCCCTGCTCATTAAGCATGGGCCTTGATTAGCTTACTGGAGCACTATATAAGCTCAGACAGAAGGAGCAAGCTTGCTACAGCCAAGAGGGACACTTTGAAGAATGCACAGGAGCTGAGAGACCAACTGCAGTTTACAGAGCAACATTTTGGAGACAGCCTTTGAAAGCAGACTTTTGCTCCAGAGAAGCTAAGAAAGGACAAATGCCCCAAGAGCAACTGAGAGTGACATTTTGGAGGGAAGCTGCAGCCTAGAGAGGAACATCCTGGGAGAAAGCCATTTTGAAACCAGACCTCTGAAGCGGTCGCCAGCCACGTGCCTTCCCAGCTAACAGAGATTTTCCAGACACCATTGGCCATCCTCCAGTGAAGGTACCCGATTGCTGATGACTTACCTTGGATACTTTATGGCCTTAAGACTATAACTTTGTAACCAAATAAACCCGCGGATCCATTTCTGGTATTTTGCATAATAAGTAGCATTAGCAAACCGGAACAGCTTCCTTTTCTGCTCCTTCTAAAGTCATAGACAGTTTGACAACTTCAGATGGCTGCGTGGTTCACAGTCTGGTCTAGCCCGGCTGCCTGAGGCGTAGCAAGGAGGCGCGCTCAGAGAAACCCAGGACCGTGGGCCCTGCAGTGTCCCGCTGGGGCCGCCTCCCCAGGGACCCCTGCTTTCTCACTTCATTGCTCTCACAAACTCCATCTCTTCCCCACAGACGCTTAACAAAGAAGATGGCGTTTGGGACATGAAAGAGCCTGTGTGCTTGTTTACTACGAGGACGGCGGCACAGGGGCGGCTTCCCTGCGGACCGCTGGGGACGCAGGACGCAGCCCCTGAGTTTCTTTTCCCTCCTTCATGTACAAAAACTAGCTCCACCCCACACCCCTTCTTCTCACCGACTTCCTAATGACTTTCCTAATGACTTCCTAATTGACTTTCCTAGAAAGGTTGTCTTTTCATTTTATCTGTATTAGATTTTTAAAACTATGATTTTGTATTTTAAAAAATAATGAAGATTTTCTATTTGGAAAGGAAAAGCAAAGACACTTCTAGCAACTTTCCCTGCCTCCTTCTGTACAGCTGGGTTATGAAACATTTGCTGGATTTCACTGGATGACAGTTATATATCTTTTTGGAGTATTTATACTCTTATCCATAGCGTTTGGTATGATTAATTCATTGGCATAAAACGGAAACAACTTTGCCTACATCGTTTGAAAGACTTTGGAACCAAGAGCCATGAATGGCACGAGCTCAGCAAACAGACCTAAAAACTGGAGGACATTTTTTGTTCAGAAATGAAACTATCTCATTCTATTTGTCCTAAGTTGTCTTTTCCTTTACTAATTTTTTGTATCATCTATATTCATTTTCTATTGCTGCATGATAAATTACCACAAACCTAGTGGCTTAAACAAAACCCATGTATTGTCTTGCGATTTTCATGGGTCAGGAGTCTGGGCATGGCTTAGCTGAGTCCTTGGCTCAGAGACTCACAAGGTGTTGCTCACCTCACAAGGTGAGGTTCCATCTGAGGCTTGGGATCCTCTTCCAAGCTCTTGTGGTTGTTTGATAGAATGCATTTCCTTGCAGTCGTAGAACTTATGGCAGCTTGCTTCTTCAAGACTGGCAGGACCTCTGATCACAGGAAAAGCTTAAACCCTGTTTTTTTTTTTTTTTTTAATTCATTTTATTGAGATATATTCACATACCACACAGTCATACAAAACAAATTGTACATTTGATTGTTCACAGTACCATTACGTAGTTGTACATTCATTACCAAAATCAATCCCCGACGCCCTCATTACCACACACACAAAAATAACCAGAATAATAATTAAAGTGAAAAGGAGCAACTAAAGTAAAAAAGAACACTGGGCGCCCTTGTCTGGTTGTTTCTTTGTTTGTTTCCTTCCCCCACCTTTCCACTCATCCATCCACAAACTAGACAAAGAGGAGTGTGATCCCTATGCCCCCCCCCCAATCCCACTGTCCCCCCTCATAAGCCACATTTTTATACAATGGTCTTCAAGATTCATGGGTTCTGGGTTGTAGTTTGATAGTTTCAGGTATCCACCACCAGCTACCCCAATTCATTAGAACCTAAAAAGGGTTGTCTGTATTGTGCGTAAGAGTGCCCACCAGAGTGACCTCTTGGCTCCTTTTGGAATCTCTCTGCCACTGAAGCTTATTTCATTTCCTTTCACATCCCCCTTTTGGTCAAGAACATGTTCTCCATCCCACAATGCCGAGTCTGCATTCTTCCCCGGGAGTCATATTCCACGTTGCCAGGGAGATTCACTCCCCTGGGTGTCTGATCCCACGTCGGGGGGAGGGCAGTGATTTCACCTTTCAAGTTGGCTTAGCTACAGAGAGAGGGCCACATCTGAGCAACAAGAGGCATTCGGGAGGAGGCTCTTAGGCACAATTATAGGGAGGCCTAGCCTCTCCTTTGCAGCAACAGTCTTCCCAAGGGCAAATTCCATTAAACCCTCTTTTAAACAGTTCACCTGCTCAGGTCAGGCCCACCCAGGACAATCTTCCTTTTGAGTAACTCAAAGTCAACTAATTAAAGGCTTTAATTACACGTGCAAATATTCCCTCACCTTTGCCATAGAATGTAACCTATCAAAGGAGAGACATCTACTGTGTTCACGTGTCCTGTCCACCCTCAAGGGAAGGGGATGGATTATTCGAGGGTTATTGACCATCTTAGAATTCTGCCTACACATCATATATGTTACACTGAGCCATCATTGAAAAATTAGAAAATGCTGGTAAATAAAAAGAAAAAATTTTAAATAATTGGAAATTCTCTTAGCATGTTGACACAGCCTTCTATACTTTTCCCACATGAATGAGTATTTTAAAAATGGGATTGTGACATAAGTAATATTCTGTTACTGACTCTTTTTCAGTTTAACTATATTTTGCAAACATGTTTCTATAGCCACACATAACTATCTATTACATCCATTGTAAAGACTGGAATAAACAACATATTATGAAGCTACTATAATTTAGATGGTCCACTATTTTTTTTTTACTTTAATTTTTTTGAACAGCTTTAGATTTCTAGAAAAATTGTGAAGATAGTACAGCCAATTCCCACATACCTCACACCCAGTTTTCCCTCTTATTAACAACTTACATGGTACATGGTACATTGGTTACAATTGATGAACCAATATTTGGTACATTACTACTAACAAAGTCCATATTTATTCAGATTTTTAATTTTTACTTAATGTCCTTGTTTCTGTTTCAGGATTCCATCAAGGATACCTTACATTACATTGAGTTGTCATGTCTTCTTAGGTTCCTTGAGCTGTGACGCTTTCTCAGACCTTCCTCATTTTTGAGGACTTTGACAGCTTTGAGGAATACTGGTCAGGTGTTTTGTAGAACGCTCTTCAACTGGGATTCTTTTGATGTTTTTCTCATGTTTAAACCAGGGGCATCTGTTTGGAGAAGGTAGACTGCAGAGGTAAAGTGCCATTTTCATCAAATCCTATCAAGGGTATATACTATCAACTTGATTTATCTCTGTTGATTTAACCTTGATCACCTGGCTAGGGTAATGTTAATTGGCTTTCTCCACTATAAAGTTGCTCTTGTCTTCCCCCTTTTCCATACCATACTTTTTGGAAGAAAGTTACTACATGCAGCCCACACTTAAGAAGTGGGGAGTTATGCTCCCCTTCCTTGAGGGTAGAGTATCTGTACATAAATTATTTGAAGTTCTTCTGCATGGGAGATTTCTCTCTTGCAGACCCCTCCCCCCCCTTTATTTATTCATTCAATCATTTATATCAGTATGGACTCATAGATTTATTTTACACTTTGGGTTATAATCCAACCGTTTATTTACTTTCTTGCTCAAATGGTTCCAGTTTTTGGCCTTTGGAAGCTTTTTCATTTGGCTCTTGTGTACCTTTGAAATATTCTCATCATTGGAGGTTTGTTTGTTTGTTTGTTTGAGCACTTCCTTGCTTTCTTGGACTACAAGATGCTCCAGGCCATTTTGTACATTTCCTGCCCCAGTCCAAGAATTAGCAGCCCACTCATTTTTGACATTTGGATTATCTACATTTTTCTTTTTTCACTATTTCTAAACAAGGCTGCAGTGTACATCCTTGAGATAATGTTTCAATGGGTGCACTTTTCTGATGATTTCATTTGAGTCGTGAAAGGATAGGAACTGGAGGCTGGTGAAAGGATTTAAACCAAACCTCCCTCTGTGCAACAGGCCCAATGGCATTTAGGAATGGGATTCATATGCTTCCAGGATGAGACTTTGCAGCTCTGGATATAAAAACAGGACTTAGTTGGTATATTAGCATCCTAGGGCTACCGTGACGAATTACCACAAACTGGATGGCTTAAAGCAACAGAAAGTTACTCACTCACAGTTCTATAGATGTCTGAAACCAAGGTTCAGTAGCGCCATGCTCCCTCCAAAGGCTCTAGGGAACCCTTCCTTGCCTCTTCCAGCTTCTAGTCCTTGCCAGCAGTCCTCAGCATTCCTTGGCTTGTGGTGGCACAACTCCTTCTCTGCCTCTGTCTTCACATGGCTTTCTTCCCTGTGTGTCTGTCTACTCTGTGTCCAAATTTCCCTCTTCTTATAAGGACACCAGTCTTTGGATTAGGTCCTACTCTAATCCAGTAGGACCTCATCTTAACTTGACCACATTGGCAAAGACCTTTTTGAGGCTTAGGTTCGTGTGTCAACATGGCCAGGTGATGGTGTCCAGGTGTCTGGTCAAAAAAGCACTGGCCTATTACTGCAAGGACAATTGTGGCTAAGCAATAAACCAGAAGGCTGGTTAATTAGATCATCAGTCAATTGACTGCACCTGTGACTAATTACGTCAACAAATGGCATGTCTTCCACATTGAGAGAATTTAATCAGCTGGATTTAATCCAATCAGTTGAAGACTTTTAAGGGAGAGAGAGAGAGGAACTTTACTTCTTCTTTGGCTAGCCAGTGAAGCGTTTCCTAAGAAGTTCATCAAACACCTTCATCATAGTTGCCAATTCACTGCCTGCCCTACGAAATTTGGACTTGTGCATCCTGCCCTATGAAATTTGGACTTGTGCATCCCCACAGTTGCGTGAGACACTTTAATAAAATCTTATATTTATAGATATCTCTTGTTGGTTCTGTTTCCTCAGAGAACCCTAACTAATACAGCTTGGTACCAGGAATGGTTCTTGAGAAACTGAATCTTAAAATGGGCTTTTACAATTGGTTTTCTACATTGATAAGATTCAAAGGCACAAATGACTTCATTTCCAATAATCAAGATGGCACTATGAGTCCATGACATGAGTTGGCAATGTAGATACACAAAATATCACCATTTGATTCTCCTAATCATACTCTTGTATGAAGCAAGGCTCTGGGTGACAGTGTTTTTGCCACCTTAACAGAGTTCTGCAGAGTTAAGAGGTATAATGATGTTGGCTGGTTGCTCTTAGATACTCTGGATAAAGTTATAAGAGAAAGGGACTAGCTAAAGGCTTCAGATTTTAAACTTAAGCGCCATATGACAGATGTAAAGGTTTCTATGTGTGTCTTGAAAGAAAATCTTATTTCCTGTGGCTGCAGACTTGAGATTTCTGAAAACAAGACCCAAAGTCTCATTGTGCGAGTAGCAGATTTACAACATAAACTAAAATCTCAACCTCGCAAGGTGTCTGCTGTTAAAATAAAGGCATTGATTGGAAAAGAATGGGATCCTGAACTTGGGATGGAGACATCTGGATTGATAATAATGGCAGTGAGGACACTGGAACCCTGGATTCTACTGAGTCTTTGCTAGATATATCTGTAATGATCTGCCCTAAGGAAACACCGCCCCACCCCCACCCCATCTCTACCTTGAGGAGACAGCTACCCATCCTCCAGCCTGCTTTGAGGAAACAGCTTCCGGATCTCCAATCAGCCCTGAGGAGCCTGCCATCCAACCTCCACCTAAAGAGATTAACCATTCAGTGCCTGGTAAACCTATAATTGCCTCTCCTGAGGAAGCAGCCCTCACTCCTCTGACTGGAGAGATTAATCTTGTTTCACCAGATGAAACTGAGGTAAATGGCTTGAGGGATACTTCTAATTCTTTTCATGACCCACCCCCACCACCAGTCTTTGCTTCAAGACCTATAAATAGACTAAAGTCCCAACAGGCCCCAATGGGTGAGGTACAAAGTGTGACCCATGAGGAAGTACACTATGCTCCAAAAGAACCGCAAGAGTATTTTAATTTATAGAGACAGAAATCGGGGGATATGTGTGGGAATGGATATTAAGGGTATGGGAAAATGGTGGAAGGAACATAAAGTTGGATCAGGCTGAATTTATTGATACAGGCTCACCAAGCAACTCTGCAAAGATTCTGCATTTAATGTTGTAGCTCAAGGGGTTAGAAAGGTCATTAACAGTTTGTTTGGATGGTTGGCTGAATCATGAACCAAAAGTTGGCCAACATTACCTGAGGGTGAAATGCCAGATCTTCCTTGGTATAATGTAGAGGCTTAGAGAGATTGATATGTTAGAGTGGTTTTATCATGAAAGACCTGCTCACACACCCCTGGGATGTCCAGAGGACACACCTTTTACCAGGACTGTGAGGAATACATTTGTGAGACTAGTTCCATCATCCCTGAAGAGCTCTGTAGTCACCCTTCTCTGTAGGTCAGATATTACTGTGGGAACTGCTGTCACTGAGCTGGAATCCTTAAACACAATGAGGATAATTGGATCCTGAGTTGGAAGAAGCCACATGGCAGCAGTTAATCATCAAAGACAAAGTGGGCGTGGCTTCCATAAAGGAAAACAGGCTCAAAGCAGCAGTCAAAATAATCTGACTTGCAGAGACTTATGGCATTGATTAGTAGACCATGGAGTACCTAGAAGTAAAATAGATGGGCAGTCTACTAAATTCTTGTTTGATCTGTATAAGCAGAAGAATTCTAGGTCAAGTGAAAAAAAGTCTGCCTTGAATTACAAAAACAGAGAGTCGTGGCCCCTTAATCAATTCCCAGACTTGAGACAGTTTACAGATCCAGAGCTCCTTGAATAGGAGAAAGCTGGGTACCCTTGGGGAAGGACTCTGTTACACTGCCAAAAATATATACTGTTAATCTTTCTCCCAGCCTTTCCAGGGGGATCTATGGCCTTTTACCAGGTAACTGTGCTTTGGGGGAAAGGAAATGATTAGATATTTTGGGGATTATTAGACACTGGTTCAGAAGTGACATTAATTCCAGGAGACCCAAAACGTCACTCTGACCCAACAGTCAGAGTTGGGGCTTATGGAGGTCAGGTGATTGATGGAGTTTTAGCTCAGGTCCACCTCATAGTGGGTCCAGTGGGTCCATGGATCCATTCTGTGGTTATTTCCCCAGTTCTGGAATGCATAATTGGAATAGACATACTCAGCAACTGGCAGAATCTTCACACTGGTCACCTGACTCGTGGAGTGAGGGCCATTATGGTGGGAAAGACCAAGTGGAAGCCATTAGAACTGCTGCTGCCTACCAAAATAGTAAACCAGAAGCAATACTGGATTCCTGGAGGGATTGCAGAGATTAATGCCACTCTTAAGGACTTGAAGGATGCACAGGTAGTGATTCCCACCACATCCCCATTCAACTATCCTATTTGGCCTGTGCAGAAAACAGATGGGTCTTGGAGGATGACAGTGGATTATCATAAGCTTAACCAGGTGGTGACTCCAATTGCAGCTGCTGTTCCAGATGTGGTATCATTGCTTGAACAAATAAACACATTCCCTGGTACCTGGTATGCAGCTATTGATCTGGCAAATGCTTTTTTCTCAATAGCTGTTAATATGGACCACCAGAAATAGTTTGCATTCAGCTGGCAAGGCCAGCAGTATACCTTCACTGTGCTACCTCAGGGGTATATCCACTCTCCAGCCCTATGTCATAATATTGTCTTCAGGGATCTTGATCATTTCTCTCTCCCACAAAACACCACACTGGTCCATCATATTGATGATATGATATCAGGTTGATTGTACCTAGTGAGCAAGAAGTAGCATTACTCTAGATTTGTTAGTAAGGTATTTGCATGGCAGAGGATGGGAGATAAATCCAACAAAAATACAGGGGCTTTCTACCTCAGTAAAATTTCTAGGTGTCCAATGGTGTGGGGCATGTCGAGATATCCCTTCTAAGATGAAGGATAAGCTGTTGCATCTGGCCCCTCCTATGACCAAAAAAGAGGCGCAATGCATAGTTGACCTGTTTGGATTTTGGAGACAACATATTCCTCGTTTAGGTGTAGTACTCTGGCCCATTTACTGAGTAACCAGAAAAGCTTCTAGTTTTGAGGGGGGACCAGTACAAGAAGAGGTTCTGCAACAGGTCCAGGCTGCTGTGCAAGCTGCTCTGCCACTTGCACCATATGATCCAGCTGATCTAATGGTGCTGGAAGTAACAGTGGCAAATAGAGATGCTGTTTGGAGCCTTTGGCAGACTCCTATAGGAGAATCACAATGCAGGCCCTTAGGATTTTAGAGTAAAGCCTTACCATCCTCCGCAGATAAACACTCTCCATTTGAGAAACAGCTTTTGGCCTGCTGTTGGGCCTTAGCAGAGACAGAACGCTTAACCATGGGCCACCAACTTACCATGAGACCTGAGTTACCTATCATGAGCTGGGTGTTCCCTGACCCACCAAGCCATAAAGTGCACAGCTGCACTCCATCATAAAATGGAAATGGCTTATAGGAGACAGAGCTTGAGCAGGTCCTGAAGGCCCAAGTAAGTTACATGAGGAAGTGGCCCAAATGCCCATGGCCCCTACTCCTGCCACCTTACCTTCTCTTTCCCAGCCCACAGTGATGGCATCTTGGGGAGTGCCCTACAATCAGTTAACTGAGGAAGAGAAAACTCGGGCCTGGTTTACAGATGGTTCTGCACAATATGCAGGCACCACCCAAAAGTGGACAGCTGCAGCACTGCAGCCCCTTTCTGGGATGTCCCTGAAAGACAGTGGTGAGGGGAAATCCTCCCAGTGGGCAGAACTTCGAGCAGTGCACCTGGTTGTTCACTTTGCTTGGAAGGAGAACTGGCCAGAGGTGCGTCTGTATACTGATTCCTGGGCTTTTGCTAATGGTTTGGCTGGATGGTCAGGGGCTTGGAAGGAACATGATTGGAAAATTGGTGACAAAGAAGTCTGGGGAAAAGGTATGTGGCTAGACCTTTCGGAGTGGGCAAAAAACATGAAGATATTTGTGTCCCATGTGAATGCTCACCAGAGGGTGACTTCAACAGAAGAAGATTTTAATAATCAAGTGGATAAGATGACCCATTCAGTGGATACCAGTCAGCCTCTTTCCCCAGCCACTCTTGTCATCGCCCAATGGGCTCATGAACAAAGTGATCATGGTGGTAGGGATGGAGGTTATGCAGGGGCTCAGCAACATGGGCTTCCACTCACCAAGGCTGACCTGGCCACAGCCACTGCTGAGTGCCCAATCTGCCAGCAGCAGAGACCCACACTCAGTCCCTGATATGGTGCCATTCCCTGAGGTGATCAGCCTGCTAGAGGTTGATTATATTGGACCACTTTCTCATGGAAGGGGCAACGATTTGTTTTCACTGGAATAGATACCTACTCCTGATGTGGGTTTGCCTTTCCTGCATGCAATGCTTCTGCCCAAACTACCAACTGTGGACTTACAGAATGCCTTATTCATCATCATGGTATTCCATACTGCATTGCTTCTGACCAAGGAACCCACTTCACAGCAAATTAATGGGCACATGCTCATGGAATTCTATGGTCTTACTATGTTCCCCATCATCCAGAGGCAGCTGGGTTGACAGAACGGTGGAATGGCTTGTTGAAGACTCAATTATGGCACCAACTAGGTGGCAATATCTTGCAGGGGTGGGGAAGTGTTCTCCAGGAGGCTGTGTATGCTCTGAATCAGTGTCCACTCTATGGGGCTGTTTCTCCCATAGCCAGAACTCACAGGTCCAGGAATTAAGGAGTGGAAACAGGAGTGGCACCACTCACTATCACTCCTAGTGATCCACTAGGAAAATTTTTGCTTCCTGTCCCTGCAAACTTAAGGTCTGTTGATCTACACATCTTCGTTCCAAAAGGAGGAGTGCTTCCACCAGGAGAAACAACAGTAATTCCATTGAACTGGTAGTTAAGACTGCCACCTGGCCACTTTGGGCTTCTCATGCCTCTGAATCAACAGGCAAGGAAGGGAATTACTGTACTGGCTGGGGTGATTGATCCTGACTATCAAGGGGAAATAGCACTGCAACTATACAATGGAGGTAAAGAAGAGTTTTCCTGGAATACAGGAGAATCCCCTAAAGCATCTCTTAGTACTACCATGCCCCGTGATTCAAGTCAACGGAAAACTGCAACAACCCAATCCAGGCAGGACTACCAATGGCCAAGAAACTTTAGGAATGAAGGTTTGGGTCACCCCACCAGGTAAAGAACCATGGCCAGCTGAAGTGTTTGCTGAGGGTAAAGGGAACATGGAATGGGTAGTGGTAGTGGAAGAAGGTGGTGATAAATATGAACAATGATCACGTGACCAGTTACAGAAATGAGGACTATGATGGCATGAATATTTCCTCCTTGTTTTGTTATGTTTGTATTTGTCTGTAAAGCAAATATCTTTGTTTTCTTCTCTATCTTATCCCCTTATTATATGACATAAGCTGTATTGTTCATTTCACAGTATTTAAGTTAGAGGAAATCAAGTTTAAGAGTCAGTGTCACCCAAGAACTTGCACCCTATTTTGGAGAGATTTAGTGCATTTCCAGTTGTACACGGGACAGCTGACTATTGTTAGGTGAAATATATGTCTGTTATTGTTTTCTACTTAGATAAAAAGTATGGTTTAAGGTGATGTATATAACTGTCAAGTTGACAAGGGGTGGGCTGTGATGATTAAGTTCATGTATCAACTTGGCCAGGTGATGGTGTCCAGGTGTCTGGTCAAGCAAGCACTGGCCTAACTATTACAGCAAGGACATTTGTGGCTGGTTAATAAACCAGAAGGCTGTTTTATTAGAACATCAGTCAATTGACTGCACCTGTGACTTATTACATCAACAAATGGCGTGTCTTCCACATTGAGAGAATTCAATCAACTGGATTTAATCCAATCAATTGAAGACTTTTAAGGGAGAGAGAGAGAGAACCTTCACTTCTTCTTTGACTAGCCAGTGAAGCATTTCCTGAGGAGTTCATCGAACACCTTCATCAGAGTTGCCAGTTCACTGCCTGCCCTACAGAATTTGGACTCATGCATCCCCACAGTTATGTGAGACACTTTTATAAAATCTTATGTTTATAGATATCTCTTGTTGGTTCTGTTTCCCTGGAGAATCCTAACTAATACAACCCTATTTCCAAATAAGGTCACATCCGCAGGTACCAGGAGTGAGGACTTGAACAGATCTTTTTAGGAGACAACCCAATACAGCTGACAACAGCAAATACTAGGGAGGATGTGGAGCAATCAAATACTCATACATTGCTGGTAGAATGCAAAATGGTTCAGCCACTTTGGAAAACAGCATACACTTTCTATCTCGCTGCCAATTCCAGGTCCCACATACCCAAGAGAAATAAAAACATGTCCACAAAAACATACGTACCTGAATGTTTATAGCAGGTTTATTTGTAATAGTCAAAAACTCAGAACAATCCAAACATCCATCAACAGGTGAATGAATAAACAAATCCAGGTGATGGAATACTACTCAGCAATGAAAAGGAATAAACTATTGACACATGCAACAACACAGAAGACTCTCAAAAACATTATGTTGAGTGAAAGAAGTCAAATATAAAAGAGTATATTTGATATGATTCCCCTTATATGAAATTTTAGAATAGGCAAAACTAGTCAGTGGGGACAGAAAACAAATCAGTGGTTCCCAGGGCTGGGGGTGCGGTGAGTTGGCAGGTGATATTGACTGAAGGGTGGCTCGAGGGAACTTTCGGGGGTGATGGAATTGTTCCATATCTGCATTGTGGTGGTTGTGAACCAGGTTTTTACATTTGTCAAAACTCTTTAAACTGTACACCGAAGATGGATGCATTTTGTTGTATGTAAATTAAAAGTAAAAATTGTGAAAAAAAAGAACACTGAAGTGAGGGATGAGGCAGGGAGGATGCACTCACCCTAGGCAGGCATTCTCAGGGAAGGAGGTGGGGCCTCTTCTACCATTCTCACCTATCCTTTGCCACCTGCCACCTGTCTCCTGGAAATTCTCATTCTGATATGTCTCTCCCCAGGCCCCAACCCACTGCTGGAGACGTGAAAGGATCCCTCAGGCTGGGCCATTCCCAGCAGCAGGGCCTGAGGCTTGGAGAGAATACAGATTCCAGACACAAGGAATGGACCCCACCCTACCAAGCAGCCCTGAGGCTGGCTGTGCCTTTTGGAGGAGTCTGTTCATTGCTGGGAAGGGAGGGGCTGTAACATGTTTGGACCCAGGTAACTCCACTGTCAAACACTCCATGATAGAACTTCACAAAAGAGGGAGTGCCTCACTGCCTGTGCAAAAAGGCAGAGGTTTAGGCCAAGGCCAGTGGTGGTGGGCTACGGGACTGAAATTGCCTCACCAACGGAAGAACTGTCCAGGCACCTCCAGCAGCAACGTGAGATCTCAAAGAGCAGGTGCAGGTGACACGGCGGGAGCAGCTCTTCAGAGGCCAGGAGTGCTAGTCTCAAGGAACATGACTGTGTGTCCCCTACACCTGCCGGCAATGCTGGTGAGCGATGACCAGACCAACTTGCGAAAACTTTGAGGGGAACCTTAGCAGCGTAGGAGAGTGGGAACTTTGTAATAGTCTGGACTTGCTGCCAGTCAAAGAGATGAGGGTCGGAGTCATATGAATTGAGGAATTTATGTACCGTAACTTTGCTCATTCCTCCATGAACGTCTGTTGGAGGCATACAACATGTTGGCTGCTGTTTTAGTTGCTGGGGATACAGCAGGGGAGAAAAAAGCAAAGTCGCAGCTTTTGTGGGACTCACCTTCTCTGACAGTTACAGGCTGTAATTTCACCTGGGGGTAAGTGCTTTTAAGAAAAACAATGCACAGTAAGTAGGGGGTGGCAGGGGAATCTGGGTACCTCTGAGGAGGTGACACTTGAGCGCAGCCCCTTGTTCCCATGGTTGGAACAGCCTGGGAACAGGCTGGTTAAGGGACAAATTTTTAGCAGGGCAATTTCTGGGTCAAAGAACTTAAACATTTTAAGGCTTTTTGATACATATTGCTAAATTATCTTGCAGAAAGTTTCCTTGGTTGCCTTTTTAAGAAAAGAGGAAAATGCTATGTATTGTAGGAGTGCTTCAGAGAATTCTAAAAAGCAAGTGTGGAGGGGAGGGTCTGGCAGGTGAGGAGAAATGTCTCCTTTTCCAAATGCCTTCTCAGAAGGAATAGTTCCAGTCCATCTCCCACACAGGTCAGGCCTGAAATTTTTTCTTTCCCCACTTTAAAAAAAAAATTTTATTTTAAATTCAGTTTTATTGAGATTTTTCATATACCATACAATCATCCACAGTGTACAATCAATCACTGTTCACAGTACAATCACATAATTGTGCATTCATCACCAAAATCAATTTTTGAACATTTTCCATACTCCAAAAAGAAAAAAATAAAAATAAAGAACATCCAAAGCATTCCATCCCCCCAGCCCCCCTATTTTTTATTTAGTTTTTGTCCCCATTTTTCTACTCATCTGTCCATACACTGGATAAAGGGAGTGTGAGCCACGAGGTTTTCATAATCACACAGTCACAGCATGTAAGCTACATAGTTATGCAGTCGTCTTCAAGAATCAAGGCTAATGGGCGGCATTTCCAGTTTCAGGTATTTCCTTCTAGCTATTCCAATACACAAATAACTAAAAAAGGATGTCTATATAGCACATAGGCATGCCCTCCAGAGTGACCTCTCAACCCCATTTGAAATCTCTCAGCCACTGAAACTATTTCGTTTCATTTCGCTTCTCCCTTTTGGTCAAGAAGATTTTCTCAGTCCCTCAATGCCAAGTACAGGCTCATCCCTGAGAGTCATGTCCTGCATTGTCAGGGAGATTTACACCCTGAGAGTCATGTCCCATGTATGGGGGAAGGCAGTGAGTTCACCTGCTGATGGGCTTAGAAAGCGAGGGAGGCCACATCTGAGCAACAGATCGTTTCTCTGGGAAAGACTCTTAAGCGCAATTATGAGTAGGCTTAGCCTTTCTTTGCGGTAATAAGCTTTGTAAGGGTAAGCCCCAAGATCGAGGGTTAGGCCAACTAGTTGTTAGTCCTCAATGTTTGTGAGAATATCAGCAATAAACCAGGTGGGGACAGCCAACATTTTCACATTTTTCCCCAGTTCCTCAGGGAGACCCTGCAAATATATTTTTATTCTCTGCCCAAATTACTTTGGAATGTATGGGGATTTCACACTAACCTGTACAAACCTACCAGATCTCACTGCCTATTCAAAGTTCCATGTAATTATGGTGTTTGAATATAGTGACTGTACAAGTTAAATTATTTAGTGTGCTGCAGAAAATATAGATCCTGCACCAAACAAACATCTCTTCCCTTGGTCTCACACAGAAGTTGAAGTTTTAGAACATAGTCAATACAATGTGATTGGGAAAGCCATATGGACCACACTCCCCTTTGTCCAGTGTATGGATGGATGAGTAGAAAAATGGGGGCAAAAAAAAAAAAAAAAGGCACCCAGTGTTCTTTTTTACTTTAATTGTTCTTTTTCACTTTAATTTTTATTCTTATTATTTTTGTGTGTGTGGTAATGAAAATGTTCAAAAATTAATTTTGGTGATGAATGCACAACTATATAACGGTACTGTGAACAACTGATTGTACACTTTGTATGACTGCATAGTATGTGAATATATCTCAATAAAATTGAGTTTAAAAAATAAAATAAAACATAGTCAATAACATCCTTTATCCTTTGGCCTGATTTGCCTTAGTCCTAACCAGATCTGCTTCATTTGTATCTCTAATTGAAGTGTGCACTTTTTTTCAGCTTTTTTAACAGTTGCTGTATGAGGTAATACTGACATTCATAGCTGCCAAGCGCTAGCTCTGAGTTTCAGGTGTCAGTCAGATACCCAAATGCCAGAGAGCAACCAGGTTATACACAAAGAGCTCAGCATCTCAAAATTTGGAGATAACCATTTCATCTCAGGAATAGATGTGACTGCTGTAAGAGCTTACGATCTAGGAACCATTACAACAAGTGTTCCCTTGATAAGCTGTGCTCTAAGATTCAATTCTCAGAGTTTACACATTATAGTTAGTCCATATTAGTGAGGCATTATAATGTTTGTCTTTTTGTTTCTGGTGTACTTCATTCAAAATGCTGTCTTCAATATCCAGTAATCTAGTTGTGTGTCTCACAGCTTCATTCCTTTTTGCAGCTGCTCAATATTCTATTGCATGTATACACCACAGTTCACCACTCTGTTCATCAGTCGAGGTACCCTTAGGACACCTCCATCCATTGCAAATTGTGAATTCTGCCACCATAAACACTGGTATGCAAACGTCTGTTTTCTCAGATCTTCCAAGCATATACCCCATAATGGGGTTGCAGGACTTTATGGCACCCACATGCTTGGCTTCTTGTGAAACCACCACACTGTCCGCCAGATAGGCTACACCATTCTACTTCCCCACTAACAGTAAATAGGTACATCCCTCTCTCCATGTTTTCTCCAGCACTTGTATCCTTCAGTTTATATTTTTCCCTGAAATTTTATAGATATGTATTCACATACCATACAATCATCCACAGTATCCAGTCAATTGTTCCCAGTGTCATCATATAATTGTGTATCCATCAGCACAATCAGCACTTGAACATATTCATTACTCCAAAAAATTGTTAAAAGAGTAATAAAAAGATAAAAAAATTACAATACAATACAATAAAAAGGTCAGACAACACCACCACTACCAAGAATCCCATACCCCTCCCTTGTATTCCCCTCCCAAAGACATTTAGCTTTGGTATATTATTGCCTTTGTTACATTTAATGGAAGCATATTACAATGTTACTGTTAACCATAGACCCCAGTTTGCATTGATTATATTTTTCCCCCAATACCATCCCTTTTTCAATACCTTGCAAGGTTGACATTCATTTGTTCTCCCACATGTAAAAACATTTTTATATTTGTACATTTAGTAATCATCATTGACCACTCTAGGTTTCACTAAGTTATACAGTCCCAGTCTTTATCTTCTATCTTTCCTTCTGGTGTCATACATGCCCCTAGCCCTCCTCTTTCAGCTTTATTCACCTATATCTTTGTTCAGTGTACCATCACACAGTATTGTGTTATCCATTTCTGGTTCTATACAATCAATTCTGTTGCACATTCTATGCTCCTTCAGCATTAAATGCCCAATCTCTACCCTCTTTCTATCACCTGGTAACCTGTGTTCTCAACTTTAACTCTCAAAGTTTACTCATTAATGTTAGTTCATATTAGTGAGCCCATACAGTATTTGTCCTTTTGTTTCTGCAGGCCTGAGATTTTAAGAGCTAAAGTTCCTAATGGTTGAAAAAAAGTCAGAAAAGTCTGCATTTACATCCCAGCTCTGCCTCCCATCAGCTCTGGTGTGACCATGGACAAACTTTGCCTAAACTTTATATGCCTCAGTTTTCTCATCTGTAAAATTGGTCTTATAATAATGCTTCACTCAGAGGGTTGTATGAGGGTTCAATGAGACAGTATGTGTGTAAAGTGCTTCACTAAGTATCCAACACTTAGAAAGTGGCTGCAATTTTTATTCTGCGAAGTCAGCAATCCTTAGGGCTCAGAGCAGATGCCTAGCACAGGGGCAGGGTGCTCCCGTTGTAGACACAGATGGGGCAGGCCTGCTCTGTGCTGCCAGGCATCAGTCACTGCAGTTTAATAGCTGTCCACTAAGATATTTCATATCTGGCTGAAGTTCCCTACCTAGGCATATAAAAGACCCCAAATAATTTTATTGACCACCCCCTTCCTGGATAGGAACAAGGATTTTCCTTGCACTTCTCTGAGCAAACCAGCTGAGCAGAGGGAGCTCAAAGTTCTCAGAAACAGTTCATCTCTGGACTTGGACCAAATATGGAATTTCAAGCCCAAAATATACTTGCATGTGTGTCTGAAAAATCACAGACGATTTGGAACAAGGTCAGAGTGAAATCATCGTGAGCCTGAACACATTTCAGTGACAGTCAGGACAGGTTTTGATTGCGTGCTTGTTTTGTTTTGTTTTCTAAAGCCAAAATACAAACCCAGCCTTTATTTTACTGGAAACTCAGAGACATGAAATAGTCTGCCTCTGCTTGCATAACATTCTTGACATCACACACATCATCTTCTCACATCTGCTCTTGTCTCTAATTGCCCCAAGGCCCCCAGACCCAGAAATCACACCTCAGCAGTTTTTTAAATTTAACACTGAAAAAACGTGTGGCTCCCTCCTGCTCCCGCCCACCCCTCCCCACCTCAGGGTGAGGTGCTACAGCTGAGAAATGCTCATCTGCAAAGGCCGTCTGGGATATTGGTGATAGCAATAGTTCCAAATACTGATCTGTGAACCAAGTTTTCACCCATCCCTCGTGAGATAAGACAATATAGAGAGTTTCTCATAAAGCTAAATGTGTTCCACTTTTTACTCTTAAATTATGTCCTTTTCATTTTATGTTTCAAACACTTTATATAAATTGGGTGAAAATAGAAGGAGATTAGTTGTGTTGTTTTTCTATTCCGTTCCTACTTGGCTAAATAAAAAGTTGGCAAACTTATGTTGTTCACCAAAATGTGTTCTGAGATTTTCCTAGCCTACAAGCTCCTAAAGTCTGGTTATTACCTGGGAAAGAGCCAGGCGCATGAACTGAAGGACATCTATATGAACGGAGTACCTGCTAAGCCCATGGCTTTAAGCTCATACAAGTCATCCCATTTAATCCTTACAACAACATTAGGGGGCAAGCAATGGTATTTCCATGGACGGATCAGGAAAGCTGGGCCCCTAGAGGTTAATTGACTTATCCAAGGTCACTCAGCTAGGAAGGGGGAGGGAAAGAGTAGGATTTGAACCTGAAGCTGCCTGAAGCTAGATCCAGTATCTCTTCCTGAATTCACACACACAATGGTGGTTTCAGAAAAAAACCCTAAAATTGAAGTCTTTGGAGAGCCTTCTGCAAAAGCCACCATGAATACATACATTTGCAAATCAAGAGCAATCTTTCCTTCCACAAACACTTAGAGAGAGAGAAACAGCAACCACAGTATTTCATGGTCAGCGCACTTTCAATAAACAGAATGACTGAAATTATGAAAGTGTTAAGATCAGGGACAAGCAGATTCACAAGGAGAAGGGGCAGGGCGGGTCCTGAGCTCGGCTGGGCTGCGGCTGCCTCATTACCACCAAATGCAGAGAAAGTGACAGTTTAGGGGAAAATAAGAGTGATTAAGGGATGAAAGAATCCATGAGTGAAGATGAAGAAATAATTACGCCGAGCTTGGCTAACTCATAAATCAAGGGTGATCATTCCATCTGCAAAACACCAGCAAGGTGAAACGAATCAGAGAGAGATGGGCTGTTGAATGTGCGTTTAAAAATGAAAACAATGGCTGAATTTAAGAGAGTGCTAAAAGCGGAAAGTCAGGGATAAACGGATTCACCATGAAAAATCACCTCCCTAGGGAAGGGGCCAGACCCAGAGGGGCGGGGAGCGGGGGTGGAGGTTTAGAACCCCCCCCCCACGAGATTGGACAAAGTATCAGAAAAGGTGCAAGAGGAGACGTGACCCGCGCCCTTTCCTTGCCTTCCTCTCACGGCCTCTATACCTTCTCCCCCTTTACCTTCGCAAGACAGGATGGCAATTTGAGGAGGAACACAGTGTCAACAAATATCACAAGGTGTCATAACATAGGCCCAGCCGGGTTTGATTTGGGGCCGTGGCAGAGAGCATTAATTATCCCCAAGAAATCGGTCCCACAGAGGCAAGAGACTGGTAACAGGGCAGCCCCTGGCCGCCTCTGCCCCGGAGCCCCGTGAGGGATCGGGCGGCCCAGGCTGATTTATCCCGAGGCGCTGAACCAGCTGTCAGCGGATTAACACTGGCTCGCCAACAGCTCCCCTTCACAGGCAGCGGCAGGTGAAACTTGGGCCTTCGGGCTCGTCTTCTGCTTGTGGGTGGCTTTTTTAGGAACCTTTGAGGAGGGCTTAGGAGTGACTGGGTCAGGTCCCACAAGAGAATGGAAAGCCAGGGTTTCCTTCTGCTTTCCACTGGGATCAAACCCATTTTGCCCAATCTTATCATGAAATATGTCCCCGAAGAAAAGGAAAAAGGTGGGACAGGAGGCCTAAGAGTCAAACGAGGGTGTAGAAAGAGTCTGGGACTTAGAAAGGGATTGGGAAAGAGCAGGTGAATTGTGATTCCTTGTGAACGCACCTAATGCCAAGGAAAACACAAAAGGCAATAGATTGACGGCAAAACACAGAAACCTAGTTGGGTTTATATTGAGTCCACTGGGATCTAATTCCAAGTTTCTCTCATTGCCATGCTTATTATTGGTGCTCCACAAAAGTTTGTGCAATTAAATATACATAAGAACAGTGCAAGGAATCAGAAGGCTCAAAAAAGAATGGGAGAAGGATTGAAAGCTAAAAGCTAAACAAAGCCCATGACACAAATTATAAGCTTACTGAGGGCAGGGAACCTGTCTACAAATTCTGCAGAATTTTCTCCCTGTGGTGCTTCAGGCATTGAAGGGATAAATGACCGTAGCTAAAAAGTCAAGCATTTTAAAATAGTGACAACCCCCATGAGACATGTTTCAGTCCTTTTTCAATTTCTCTCCTTGGTCTTTTTGTGATTTTTTTTCCTTCATAAAACAGTCCAAGATTTTAGTCTGACATGCTTCTCGGAACTCCATGTTAGCTTTAAATGAGCTAAAGGAAAATAATATAATACCCCTGGTTTGGAACATTGTGTCCAGCCCTTGATTGTGTGGTCACATGGCCTGCCCGGAGAGTGGTTGAGCCCTGGGCTCTCCATCTCAGGGGTGAGCTTTTTCACATTTGCATTAAATCACCGAATCAAAGTTAATGAGCGCAGACTGTGGGCAAGGCACGGTGCAAGCTTTTGGGGGAGAAACAAAAATACACAGAACACTGGAAACTGAGGCCGTTGTTGACAGGAAGGGGGTGATATATGCTCAGTTATCTACCCCTGGGAGGAGGGACTCTAAAAGCCACAATAAGTCATTTACTACTTACTTTAAATGAAGGCTCAGAAATGAAGTTATTATAAGGGTTTACAGAGAGAGAAATAAGAGTAAGGCTCCACCACGTGAGGGAGAGAGCTTCTGGGTGAGGAGGGAAGGGAAATACAGGGAAGGCTAAAGAATCAAAGATAAAACATATCATTTCATTAATTAATTAAACACGTGAACACACATACACAGAGAAGGAACCTACTTAGAAGGCACCTTACTGGAACCGGGGATAAAAGACATGACCCTAGACTCAGGGTTATTGTATGTACATGGATGCCCAGGAGGCAGAAAAATGTGAACAAATGTCTATGAAACAATGTGAAAGTTGTTACAGTAAAAGTAAAGGGATAATGGATGAAATTTGAAAAGGAGCTATGGATTAGAGAACAGCATTTGTTATCAATGTTAAATATCCTGATTTTGACAATATTACTGTAGTCATAAAAGAGAATGTCCTTGATGTTAGGAAATACACACTGATGCATTTGGGGGTTTAAAAAAAGCTTTTAAAAGAATGCATATACACGACATCTGGGGAATACAGAGGAAGAAAGATTGACTCCAGGGGGAAGGAGGAAGGAGAGTTGAGGAGAAGGAGTATTCACCAAGAGTTTGACATTTGAGCAATACTTAAAAGACAGAGGAATTCACAAGAAGAGGAGGGGTTGGAGAGAGGCTCTGCATGACATTAAAGATTTGGGACTCTCCAGAGTTCCCAGTGTGTGAGGAATGTAGCTGGAAACATAGACGGGACAAGACTCTGGAGAGCCTGTGGGCTACTGTAGAGCAGGCCCTGATATTGGAAAGCCAAGAGAAATTCCTCCTTAGGCACAATTCTTTTCTGCAAAGTGACCACTCTCTGTCTTGTAACACAGAGCATATGCCCATCAAAAAGGCTCAAGAACATTTCAAAGAAAGTTTAAAAATCAGTGTCAGCTGAGCCAAGAATGGCTCAGAATTGGGTTGTGTCAGCTTGGTTCCACAACCTTTATTAGCAGCTACTCGGTGCAGGCATTGTGCTAGACTCGAGATACTCCAGAAGGATAAAAAGATGTGGTCTCTGCCTTCAAGGTAGATCATAGGATGATAATCAAGGAAAGCTTAGACAGAGTGAGTTTTGAGTAGGAGAAGAGAGATATGGACTGACAACCAGCCAGGCATTCAGGAGATCAGCTTCTTCAGGCAGACCTGTGTTGACCGCTAAGGGCTATATTTGGCGTCATCGTGGTTGGTACCCAGGCACCAGCGCATTGCCGTAGGAGGAAAGGCCAGAATGGAAAGGCCATTTGGTGGCCAGCAGAGGTGAGAGGGGCCTTCTGATTTGGAGACAATTAACCTGTGCTTAGCAACAGTGACAATTCTGTTCGAGAAATGTAAAGAAAGGAAATTGGTCAAGAAAAATAAGAGCCAAAGCTGATTCATTTTCACAGATGCAAAAATCCTAGAAATTAAATTCAGCGAAGTATAAAAAAAAATAATATACCATTGTTCCAGTTTGCTAATGCTGCCAGAATGCAAAACACCAGAAATGGATTGGCTTTTATAAAAGGGAGTTTATTTGGTTACATAGTTACAGTCTTAAGGCCATAAAGTTTCCAAGGTAACGCATCAACAATTGGGCACCTTCACTGGAGGGTAGCCAATGGTGTCCGGAAAACCTCTGTTAGCTGAGAAGGCACATGGCTGGTGTCTGCTATGGAGTTCTGCTTTCAAAATGGTTTTCTCCCAGGACGTTCCTCTCTAGGCTTCAGCTCCTCAAAAATGTCACTCTTAGTTGTTCTTGGGGTGTTTGTCCTCTCTTAGCTTCTCCGGAGCAAAAGTCTGCTTTCAAAGGCCATCTCCAAAATGTCTCTGTAAGCTGAAGCTCCTCTCTCAGTTCCAGTGCATTCTTCAAAGTATCCCTCTTGGCTGTAGCAAGCTTGCTCCTTCTGTCTGAGCTTATGTAGTGCTCCACTAATTTAATTCAGACCCATCCTGAATGGGTGGGGCAACACCTCCATGGAAATTATCCAATCAGAGTCATCACCCACAGTTGGGTGGGGTGCATCTCCATGGAAACACTCAAAGAATTACAATCTAATCAATACTGATACATCTGCCCACACAAGATTACATCAAAGATAATGGCATTTTGGGGGACATAATACATTCAAACCGGCACAACCATGATCAAGTTGGGTTGATCCTAGGAATGCAAGGATGATTTAATATTAGAAAAGATATTGATATAATTCATCACATTAATAGATAAAGGAGAGAAACCACATGATCATCTAAACAATTGGAGAAAAAAGTATTTGCTAAAATTCACCACCAATTCATAATGAAACTTCCTACATGATAAAGTGTGTCTACCAAAAAAAATTACAGCAGACATCGGTCTTCAAGATGAAATATTAGAAGCATTCCTTTTAAAATCAGGAACAAGACAAAAATGTCCACATCAGCTCTTCTTCCCAGCATTCTACTTGAGCTCTTAGCCAACGCAATAGGAAAAGAGAAGAAATATAATGCACAAGTTTTAGGAAGGAAGAAACAAGATTTCATTGCAAATAATATAATTATTTACTTAGAAAACACAAAAGACTTTATAGATAAATTAATAGAATTAATTTTAAAAAGTTTTGCAAGATGGGTGAATAATCTAAATCTATTACATTTCTATGCTCTAGCAATAACAGAAAACATAATTTTAAAAGATGCCATTTGTAATAGTAACAAAAATTAAGGTACTTAGGGATAAACATAAGATGTAGAAGACCTATATAACAAAATGAACTTTAGTGAAATTTCATTTTAATGAAAGATATTAAATAAGACTTAAGTAAATGGAAAGATGATCCATGTTCACAGATAAAAAGTGACAATATGAAAATAATGTCATTTCTCTTCAAATTGATCTATAGAGTCAATTCAATTCCAGCCCATATCTCAAGAAGGATTTTCAAGGAACTTGACAAGCTAATTCTAAAATTTATATGGAAGAGCAGAATCCTGAGAATAGCCAAGAACCCCCCTAAAAAATAAGATTAAGGAGGAAGAAACTTCTCTATTACATATAAAAATATAATATAAAGCCATAGTAAGTAACATAGTATGGTATAGGTACAGGGATAACAAATTGACCAATGGAACTAAACAGAATGCCCAGAAACAGACCTGCACATACATGGAAACCTGATTTATGGCAAAGATGGCAGAACAAACCACCAGAGAAAGGACAGATCATCCAATAGAAGGTGCTGTGACAATTTGTTATTCATATGGGGGAAAAATAAAGATGCATCTTTATCTCACACACCACATCTAAAAATAAATTCCATCTGAATTAGAAGCAAATTGTATGAGTCAAAACCTTAAAATTTTTAAAAGACAATATAGAAGAGTTCCTTTATGACCTTGGGACAAGGAAGGATTTCATAGACAAGATACCAAATGTGTTAATCATAAAATAAAAGACTGATGTATTAGACTACGTTAAAATTAAGAACTTCTTTCATCAAAACACATCACAAAGAAAGTAAGAAGCAAGCCCCCAAATGGGAGAAGATACCTGTGGTGCTTATTCCTGACAGATGAGTATATTAGAGACTCTTCCTGCAGCTGTGCCCAGGCTGTCTTCTTCACCTCCTTCAGGACAAAACCTTTCCTGACCACAGTTTAAAATTGCAAGCTCCCCACCACTCTTCCCTTTTCCTGCCTTAGTTTTAGCCATAATGTTTATCATTATCATACATACTATACTTTAATAAATAATTTGATTGCCTTTCTTCCCACCAATAGAAAAATAACTCCAAAATAAGACCAGGAGATTTAGTCCATTTTGTTCACTGCTGTATAACCCCAGAACATAAAAGAGTGCCTGGCATATAAACAGGTGCTCAGTAAATATTTGTTGATTAAATAAACTCCTACAGATCAATAATAAGAATACCAACAACTGAATTGAAAAATGGGCATTTCACAAAAGAAAAAACACAAATGATAAAAAACCATATAATAAGATGCCTGATTTTATTAATAATCAGAGAAATGCAAATTAAGAAAAAATGAGATACGATTTTATACCCACCAGGTTGGCAAACATTAAGAATTCTGACAATACTAAGTAGTGGCAAGGATGAGAGCAAAGGAAACTATTAATAGACCTGCTGGTGGGAGTGTAAATTGGAATCGCCTCTTTGGAAAACAATTTGGAATTATTTTGTTAAATTGAACATGTGCCTAGCTGACATCCCAGCTTCTCTGTTCATAAGTTAACTACCCAAGAACAGTGCCATTCAGAGTACAGTCTGTAGACTGCTGCCAGGCCATAAATTATCTGTTACTAGCCTACCTCGAGATAAGTACAGAAATTTAGATTAAGCATTTAGAAAATTTTATAGCAACTTGACACTGCCACGCTGTATTTATTGAACTATAATTTATGTCCATTGAATATAATGGTTAAAATTGGGATTTATATTTTGTATGTCTGGATTTTTAATTTCATTTTTCTAGTAATCCATTTTGTTGTACTTTACAAAGGTGTCAGTCTGTCGCAGATTAGAAAATTTTTAAAATTCACCACAGATGGTTCAAGAAGCACCACCCTAGAGCAGTGGCTTTCAAACTTTTCTAAGAAGCAGAGTAAGAAAAACTCTTCACATCGCAATCCAGAACACACGAACATAACTGAAACAAGTTCAGGAAGCCATACTTAGCATTTCTACATGAAATGCACTTGGATAGTTTCTATTCTCTTTCTTTTTTTAATCTTGGTTGAATCTATTGAATTGATTTCATGACCCACTAAAGATCATGAATCCCAGGTGGAAAAACCAGTGCTTTCAAGAAATTCTTCTACATGTACATCAGGAGCCATGTAGAAGAATGTTCCAGTGGCATTTTTCATAAAAGCAAAAAAAGGGAAAACAATGCAAACATCCATCAATAGGAGACTAAATAAATAAATTGTGATGTATTCACCTAATAGAATATTACAGGGGCCCAATCAATGTTTATTGAATGAATTAATAAATGACTGTGAAAATGAAATACAACTTGACAGAGCAATTTGGATGAAACACAATGTGGAGTGCTAAAAGCAAGTCACACTTGACTCTATACCAAAAGAAACCATTTTTATAAAGCTAAAAAAATCAAGCAAAACGAAACACTTCATCATTTAATGACGAAATACATGTTATAGAACTATCCTAAAAAGCAAGGGAATGATAAACACAAAATTCAAGACACCGGTTAGCTATGTGAAATAAGCAGGGGGTGGGACGGGGAAAGACCTCACGGGTAGTTTAACAGGATTGGAAATGTTAGGCTGGGCGGTTTACAAATGAACATTTTATTATATGCTTAGATATATTTTGTATATATTCTTTTATCTACCAAACATTTTTTAAGGGTAGGAATGAAGTTGATGTAATCAGAGGACAGAGAAAATCCTACCCACATTGAGCAAGCAGCATCTTTCATTGATATATCAAAGTATCAGTGAAATAGGGCCCTCTGAGCTTTTTCCAAGGCTGTGAGAAAATAGCTGATAAGCATTTGAGAGTCAGGGGGAGAAGAAGGGTATCGAGGCAAGGCTTTAAGTTGGTAACCACCATTTCCCCTTGTGGAGTAACTGCCCCCATCCACTTTTTATCCAGCAAACCCCCACCCACTACTGCTTCCAACAGCCTTGGAAGGTCCTCACGGTCCTCCTCATCCCTGACTGTTGGCTGCTCTGGGAGTCTGGGGGATGCAAAAGAAGAAAAGGAGTGACCAGAGACAGAGGGAGGAGTCTCTCAGACTACAAGCCCCTCAAGGGCAGGGGCGGGGCCAAGACTTATTCCTCTCTGTATTTCTAATGTCAGCCCAGTTCCTATGCACAGTAGGTATTGGGTAATTATTGCTTAAAAGAATGAATGAAGGACTTAATGGAAGAATAAATGATTCTTGCAGTTAAGCTAAGGAGGCTATACCGTTTCTATCACTGTCAATGTAAGGGATTGTTTCAGGCTGTTCTGACTCCTGATGTAATGTGAGACATAGTAATAGGCGTGGCTTCCCAAAAGGCACTTACGAATTGAAAATCTAAGAGAGAAGGTAAAATAAGGTCACAGGATAAAAGTGGGAGAAGCAATCAGCTTTCAAATAGAAATCAGAAGTCAGAATTTTTTGTAAGTCCAATTAGACTCAGTAAGGGGTGATTATCTTTTTTTATAAATGCAAATTTACTGAGATATATTTACGCACCATACAATCCATCCAAAGGGTGATTATCTTTTTTATCCCCACTTTAATTCTTATCATATTCAGTCACAAAATGTCATCAACCAAGCACAGTGGTTAACAGCACAGAATGTAGAAGCACTGTCTGGGTACTGAGTATGTAAACTTGAACAAGTTACTTAACCTTGCTTGCCTCAGTTTCCCCACCTGTAAAATGGAGATAATAACAGCACCCACCTGGAAGAGTTGTGATGACAATAAATAATTGAGTTGATATTTATAAAGATAACAATACCTGGCACACAGCAAGCACCATGTCAATGTTGTTAAATAAAATCCTTACCAAGATAGACTAATGTGTGCCCACATGCCTTCCTGTACTCACTTCCACTGTGGGAAAACAATTTATGTTGCCTTTTCCATGGAAAGCCCCTGAGAGGTTTCATCTTTATGGAGCTTTGCTATAGGTTCCCTTGTTTAGCAGATTTGAAGTCCTGTTGTCCATGTTGACTTCTTCTAAGGTGATCCCCTTTAAGATATATGCCATTCCTGACACTCTTCCTGCATAGTGCCTATCCCACCCTTCTTTCTTTTCCATTCTCACTGTCCCTGCTTCCTCTCCCCTCGTGGACTATTGCAACAGCCTCCTAATGGATTTCCCTGCTGTGATGGTCAACTTGGCTTGGTTATGGTGTCCAGTTGTTTGTTCAGACACTGACCTAGTTGTTGCAGTGAAGGTATTTCATAGATGGGATCAGCATTTACAATCAGTTGACTTTAGGTAAAGGAGGTTACCCTCCATAATGTGGGTGGGCCTCATCCAATTAGTTGAAGGTCTTAAGAACAAGAACTGAGGGCTCCAGGGATCAGAGAGAATTCTGCCTCCAGACTATTTTCACTCCTCCCTGACTTTCCAGCCTGCTGGCCTCTCCTACAGATTCTGACTCAAGACTTCAGCATCACTCTTATAGGAATTTCCAGCCCCAGGCTTGTCCTATGAAATTTAAACTTGCCAACCCCCACAATGAGCCAATTCCTTATTATAAATCTCTTTATATGTGTGTGTGTGTATGTGTGTAAACATATATCCTATTGGTTCTTTCTCTCTGGAGAAGCCTTGGCCTTGGGGACACATTAAATCTTCCTCAAACAACCCTTTGGATGTCATTCCATCCCCCGAAACTCTCTCTGCTCAGAACTCTCCACTCCCTTGCTGCTATTCACAAAGTAATGTCCAAATTCCTTAGCGTGGCTTTAAAGACCTCTATAGTCAGCCTGAGACTCATTCTCCTTATTCTCCCACTTTATGTCCATCTATTTGCCTTTACAAACCTTCCTTTGCAGCCAAATCAGTTTACTCATTGTCTCCTCACTGGTTACATCTACTCCCACCAAGACAGCACCATTTCCTCCACTCCCAAGCCTGGAATGCTCTCCCCATGACTTCAAGGTCTGGGAAAGAGACTCTAAGAAGCCGAAGAAGGGCACCAAAATGGAGACTGGGAAATATCAAAAAACAGACTTTGTATTTCTAGCTTGTTCCTTGACTTGGCCATGACCCCAGGAATGGGGGAAGAATTCTCTTCCCCCTCCTCCTTCTTGAGAGACATCAGAGCATAGCAGTTAAGAGCCTGGGCTCTGGCTCTGTTTCTTCCTGGTTGGGCATGTTACTTGCCCTCTCTGTGCCTCAGTCTTACTCACCTGTTAAAGGGGGATAGTAACAGTACCCATTGGAGAGGATTTGGTGCCGGTGTGCCACCAGATCCTGCTTCAGGATTGAGACACATTTCCCCAGCTGCTGGGAATGTTGGCTGCAGACAGCTCACAACTGAGTCCCTTCAAAGGATCACCCACAGCCAAAGGTAGCCACATTACCCAAGGTTATGCCAGGGAGGGGGTTATGCCTGCAAGCAACAACGGGTCCATAAGGGGCTACAAAAACCTGACCTCTTTGTCTGTGATTGCACAACTCTAAAGGGCCATCCAGTTTCTGATATCCCCATAAAACCTACAGAGGCCTTTGTGGTGACTACAACAGAGCTCAACTTCTCTTTCTGCCCAATGCATCTTCCTTTCCTTCCCCTCACAGATGTTGGCCCCCAAATCACTTTGGAATAAAGTACCTGCATGCAAATCTCTGCTTCAGAGTCTGTTTCCCAGGAAACCTGACCTACAACAGTTGTCATCAGTAGTGGTCTCAAAAATGGAGTTTGGGAGCTGGATAACTCACTGGCTGACTGGCACCCAGGAACTCGTCACTAATGATAGGTGGGATGCTGAGAGCCCCTGGGATATGGTTATGGTGAAGTTGTTAAAATTTTCACTGATGGTGAACTGGAATGGGACATGGGTGGACAGGAATGTGTAGGAGCTACAGAATATCAAGCAATTGAAGGTTCTGGGAAAACAGTATTTGTAAACTCTGTAGAATGAGATGGTTATTGCTGGGAAGGGCAAGCAGGAGCATCGATTCATTGAAGAAAGACGATGAAAGACTAAGAATGATTAATCACAATATAAGGCAAAGTGTAATAGCTACAGGATATCTTTGGCAGCATATAAAGACATTCCCATCTCCTGTAATTTGTACCAGAGGGCAGAAAAAGCTAAGGATCAGGACCAGAACTTAATTAGAAGAGAAGCAGAACTCCAGAGAAGACTGAATTCTCAACTTCAGCAGATCTGCTATCTGAAGGTCAGGACCCTGAATAGAAAGAATGGAACCTGGGACTCTCACATGCTGCAGTCATTCCAAAGTTCGACTCAGATTGGAGAATCTACTTCCAAGCTCACTCACACAGCAGTTGCAGGCCTTAGAAGATCTGCTTCCAAGCTCATTTATGCAGTTGCTGCTAGTTGTCCCTTACCATGTGGACTTCTCCATGGTGGTCTGAGTGGCCTCATGACATAGTAGCTGGAGACCCAACACTTAGACAGTGAGAGTGCCTCCCAAGACAGAAGCCACAGTCTTTCTGTTCCCTAATCTTGGAGGTACCATCCCATCCCACCTGCCATTTTCCATTCATTAGAAGCAAGTCACTAGGTCCAGTATACACTCAAGGAGGAGAATACACATGGGAGTGAGTACCAGGAGGTGGGGAATCATTGGGGGCCCCCTTAGAGGCTGCCTGCCACAGCCTGGTAAACTTCTTTGGGTTCTGGAGGCAGCATGTTCCACACTCGGGAATGTTGTTCTGACACATCTATTAAGTGACGAGGAAGGCTATCAGCAAGAAAGGGCTCTGCAGAAGGTGCAGGTTGTGGTGCAAGTGGCCCTGCGGTATTCCAGGTATTTATGATGGGAAAAGTCACGGTATGGAGTTTATAGCAAGCTCCAAGAAGAATCACAATGTAGACCCCTAGGGTTGTGGAGCAAGGGCATGCCATCTATAACAGAGAATTATATACACCTTTCACAAAATAGCAACCAGGGTTCTACTGAGTCCTGGTACCCATAACATCTGTTATGGGACATCAAGCAATCAGGCAGCCAGAGCTGCTCATCAGGAGCTGTGTCAGACCCACCATGTCATAAAGTCATATGGCTCAGAAACCCTGAATAAGAATCTATATTTCCTAAACAATTTAGCTCATACAGTTTGTTCAAATACCATAGTTACATGGAACTTTGACTAGGAAGTGAGACTTGGTAGGTTTGTACAAGTTAGTATGAAATAGCAACACATCCCAAAGTAATTTGGTCAGAGAATAAAAATATATATGCAGGGCCCCCCTGAAGAGCTGCGGGGAAATGCAGAGGTGTTGGACTTCCTTACCTGGATTGTTGCGGATGTTCTCACAAACATAGAGGACTGGTGGTTTGGTATACTGAGCCCTCTATCTTGGGGCTTGCTCTTATGGAGCTTGTTACTGCAAAGGAGAGACTAAGCCTACTTATAATTGTGCCTAAGAGTCTCCGCCTGAGTACCTCTTTGTTGCTCAGATGTGGCCCTCTCTCTCCAGCTAAGCCAACTCAGCAGGTGAACTCATTGCCCTCCCCCCACTACGTGGGACCTGACTCCCAGGAATGTAAAACTCCCTGGCAACGCAGAATATAACTCCCAAGGATGAATCTGGACCCAACATTGTGGGATTGAGAACATCTTCTTGACCAAAAGGAGGATGCAAAATGAAACAAGACTAAGTTTCAGTGGCTGAGAGATTCCAAATGGAGTTGAGAGATCACTCTGGTGGGCACTGCTACGCACTATATAGATAACCTGTTTTAGGTTTTAATGTACAGGAATAGCTAGAAGTAAATACCTGAAACTATTAAACTCCAACCCAGTAGCCTTGACTCTTGAAGACGATTGTATAACAATGTAGCTTATAAGGGGTGACAGTGTGATTGTGAAAACCTTGTGGATTGCACTCCCTTTATCCAGTGTATGGATGGATGAATGGAAAAATGGGGACAAAAACTATGTGAAAAATAGAATGGGGAGTGATGATTTGGGTGTTCTTCTTTACTTTTATTTTTTATTCTTATTTTTACTTTTTCTGGTATAAAGAAAATGTTCAAAAAATGGATTGGGATGATGAATGCACAACTATATGATGGCACTATGAACAGTTGATTGTACACCATGGATGATTGTATGATATGTGAATATATCTCAATAAAACTGAATTTTTAAAAAACTTAAAAAAAAAAAAGAGACTCTGCATAAGATGGAAGTGGTACATCCAGGATCAGGCCTGAGCAGAGCAAGAAGGCACAAGCAAGCTCCATGAGCAGATGACTCAGACTCCTATGTCATCCACCAACACCTCTCCCTCAGTTCACATCCACGGCCACAGGGGGGATCTTATATGACCAACTGATAAAGAAGGAAAAAGGCTGAGCTTGGTTCACAGATGGGTCATCTCAGTGTATGGGTGCAAACTGAAAATGGACTGCTGCTGCATTATAGCCCCACTCAGTGGTGGCTCCTGAAAGATAGCAGTGAAGGAAAATCCTCAAGTGTGCAGAACTTTAGATGGGTGGAAAGAAAAGTGGATTGAGGTAAGAATGTATATGGACTCATGGGCAGGGGTGACTGGCTTGATTTGTTGGTCAAGGACCTGGAAGGAGAAAGATTGGAAGATTAGGGGTAAGGCAAGCTGGAAAAGAGGTAGGTGGATGAACGTATGGGGATTATTCAGGAAGAGTGAAGATTTTATTACATATTAACACCCAACATGGAGCATCCATCATAGAACACCCATCTACCAAGCAACCAGGCAGGCAGAATTTCACAGCTAGTTGATGTCAGCAAGCCTCTATCATCAGCCACTCCAATACTGACATAATGATTCATGAACACAGTAACCATAGTGGCAGGGATGGAAATTATGCATGGGCCCCAGAGAATGGGCTCCCACTCAGCAACGCTGATCTAGCTACTCCTGCTGCCAAATGTCCAGCCTACCACGAACAGAGACCAACACTGAATACCTTACATGACACCATCCTTCCAGGAGACCAACCAGGACTTGGTGGAAAATTGATTACACTGTAATCTTCCACTCTGAAAAAGGCAGAAGACTGGAATTAATACATATTCCATGCATGGATTTGTCTTAGCTGATTGCAAGTCCTCAACTAGCACTACTATCTGAGGGCTTTCAAAGTATTTGATACACTGGAACAGAATCTCATTTAATTTGCCTCATACCAAGGGACCCTCTTTACAAAAAAGAAAGTGTAGCAGTGGACATATAGTCATGAGATCCACTAGTCCGGTGACATACTGTGCCACCCAGAAACTGCTGGTGTCATAGAATGATGGAATGACCTTTTGAAGGTATAGATGAGGTGCCAACTTGGACATAACACCCTGCAAAGATGGAATATCATCCTTCAGGACAGAGTTTACATCCCAAGTCAAACATCCATTATATGGTGCTGTGTTCCAAGTAGGTAGAATTCATGGGTCCTGAGACTAAAAGGTGGAAGTAGGAGTGGCCCTGCTTATCATTACTCTTGGTAACCTCGGCTCTAGGGAACAGAGGTCTTAGTTCCTGGAAGTTTCCTTCTACCAGGGATACAGTGATAATCCAATTAAACTTGAAGCTGCCTGATCAATTCAAGTTTCTTGTCCTAAGAGATCAGCATGAAAAGAAAGGAGTGAGCATCATGACAGGGATAATTGACCATGATCATCAGAAGGAGGTAAGACTGCTGTTATAAAATGGAAACAGGGAAGAATACATCTGACATGCCAATGATCCGCTGGGGCATCTCTTCAAACTCTCTGTCCAGTATTGGCAGGAAATGGACAACTGCAGCAGCCGCAGCCTGAGATCAAGAGCTGCTTAAACCAGCAGAGGTGCTAACCAAGAGTGAGGGGAATTTTAGAATGCACAGAGAGGAGGAGGAAATGAGTGTAAGTAGTGGCCTGGAGAATCAGAAAAGTTGTGTGTTCTACTACCTGCCTTTTCTGAGTTTCCCCAGAAAAAGAATCCTGGGGCAACTTCCAGGTGGGTGAACTTACATGTTAAGCAAGTGATTCTGCACACAGGGGGTGGACTGTTGTGGACACTGTGGTGCCCTGTGCACATGCCCCTTCAGGACCGAGACTTTCCTTCTCCCAGATTCTAAAGGTATTGGTTGCTAACAACTCACAGCTCAGTTTCTCTTCAGGCATTACCCTCAGCCAGAGGAAGCTGTTTTGTCCAAATTTTTGCCCTCTCCATGGAGGCAGCCAGCATCCAATGGCTCATTAATGAGGAGGTAAAACTGTTCATCGCCCTTGCCTCAATTAGGAAACCCAGCTACAGAATCCCCATAGAATATACTGAGACCTCTGTTGTAACTGCTTCACAGTTCAACTTCCTCACCCTACACAGATGTTGTTCCTGAGAGCACCTCCACTTCCTGCTTGCAAATCTCTGCCTCAAGATCTGCTTCCCATGGAATCCAACCTATGACACTTCCACATAGATGGGTTATAAGAATCAGATGGGTTTGGAATCGAGCTTGGCACATAATAAGCACAGCAGAATTGCTTATTATTATCACTCACTCCAATACTGTGTAGTGTCCTGCCCTCTTACCTTAACCCTAGATGGGTTCTATTACTACAATAGATCAGTATCTTCCACCATGGGGACCATGGACCACTGGTGATATTTGAAGTTATTTTAGGTTATATAAAGGCAAACTTTTTTTTTTATTTTAATGGTTCTGATTTTACTTTTTTGTTTACTATTTATTTTGAAATAATTTTAAATTCACGGGAAGATGTCGAGAAATGTACAGGAAAGTCCCATGCATTCTTCTCCCATTCTCCCCTAGTGTTAACATCTTGTACAACTACAGTACAATATCTAAACCAAGAAACTGGCATTGGCACAATCCGTAGAGCTCATTCAGATTTCACCAGTTTTATATGTACTTGTTGTGTGTGTGTGCATGTGTGTAGCTGTATGCGATTAGCCTGGCATAACTACCACCACAATCAAGATGCTCAACTGTACCATCACCTCAAGACTCCCTTGCTTACCCCTTTTTCAACTCAGCATAATTTCCTTGAGGTTCATGCCAGTTGTTGCCTGTATCAATAGTTCATTCTTTTTTATTGCTGAGTGATATTTTGTGGCATTAATGTACCACAATTTGTTTAACTATTCAGCTGTTGAAGGACATTTGGGCAGTTTCTAGTTGGGGGCTATTATGAATAAAGCTGCTATGAATATGCATGTACAAGTTCCTGCATGAAAATTTCATTTCTCTGAGATAAATGCCCAAGAATCTAAGTGCTGGGTTAAATAGTAAGTCCATTTTTAGTTTTTGAAGGAACTGCCAGACTACTTTCCAGAGTGGCTGTATCATTTTACATTCCCACCAGTAACATCAGTAACATATGAGAGCTCCAGTTTTACCACATCCTCACCAGCATTTAGTGTTATCACTACATTTCATTTTAACTGAGTTTACTTTTACAGCTACCTTATACTTGTGGCAAATGATACTGGTTTTGCCTTTAGAGCAGTGATATAAAATTTTATCTTAAAATTAAGTGTTAAAAAGTAAGTTGAATCAAAGAAAAATATTAAGTAAATAACAATTCCAGAGCACATGTTAACAGCAAAAAATCATGAACTTGGTGCATAAATGTGTGAAGTTTAGGAAACTCAACCATAGTTTAATATGGGTTAAATAGGTTTTCTGTGGCCCAGTCATTTTTTTGTATAAAAAATACTCCATACAATTTATTTTCATGTGAAACTTTGGAATATACAACTGTATGTTGGAAGCTGCCCCCACTAACTTGTATTGTTTCATCCTTTCAGAGCAGGTTCTGTCTTATCTACTGAACTGGAAACTCCACAAGACAGGGACTCTGTCTTATACCTCTTATCAGAGCACCCAGCACATCAATAAATGCTTCCTGATTACTTAAATGTGTGGTCGGAATCCTGAGATTATTGAAGTTGCTTATTATGATAGATTGTTCCACTGGTGGCCCCCAATGAACCACGCTTCCTGGTCTTTACGCCTTTGTGTGATACCTTTACACAATGACTCTGCACTTGTCACCTTAGCACATGTGCCACAAGAAGAGGCTTAATAAGTGCTTGCATATCAAGGCTTGTCCTCTGGGAAAGCCACCAAGAGGAAAGAATGCCCAGACTATTCTGCTGGAGAGAGAACACATGGAGACATTGCAAGCAGACAGAGACCA
This sequence comes from Choloepus didactylus, assembly GCF_015220235.1. Classification (NCBI taxonomy): domain Eukaryota; kingdom Metazoa; phylum Chordata; class Mammalia; order Pilosa; family Megalonychidae; genus Choloepus; species Choloepus didactylus. The sequence continues at coordinate 33,353,719 of NC_051312.1, read as the reverse complement.
CATGGACTAAGGGCCCCAGCCAAGTCTGCAACTTAATGCAGCCATGTGAGTGACCCCAGCCAAACAACTTGTGGAGCAGTACTACCCAGTTTCGCTGAACTTTGAGAAAGAAATCATTTTTGGCTTAAACCATTATGTTTTGGCTTTGTTGGTTACACAGCAATGGATACCAGATACACTTATGTTACATAGGCTAGGGGAAGGAGCTCTTTTAGCCATTGGATCAATTGGGAAACTGATGATGGATTTCGGGCAGTTGTGGAAAACTGAAAGGACTTAAGCAGAGGGAAAACAGAGAGGACAGGAAGAATATAATCAGGGTGGACTTTATTATTAAAAGCTCAGAATGTTCAGTCAATGTTAAATCAACATTTAACAACCTAAACTATTTCAGGTTTAGGTTTTATTGTCCCTCCCAACTCCCAGGTCCATGGTAGACATCACTAAGCGATCACAGAACTCTCTCCTAGTGAACTGGGCATGGCCTCTGAATGCTTCTCGGTATAGCCTTCCAGGCAGCCAATAACCAGTTAATTGGAGATCTCTGCCATTATGTTACTGAAAAAAGAACCCAGCCCCCAACAGGTATATTCACATACCCAGTCACAGAACTAGAAGTGGCAGTTAGGACAAAAACCTAGGACTCTTGAAGAGTTTTGGGATTGGTCAAATCTGGATTCAAAGCCTGACTCTGGCACTAATTAGCTAACTGGCTGTTCCAGTTTGCTAAAGCTGCCAGAATGCAAAATACAAGAAATGGATTGGCTTTTTAAATGGGGGATTATTAGTTCACAAATTTACAGTTCTAGGGCCATGAAAATGTCCCAATTAAGACATCAATAGGACGATACCTTCTGAGAAGAAAGGCTGATGGGATCTGGGGTTCCTCTGTCACATAAGAAGGCACATGGCTGGAGTCTACTAGGCCTCTCCCAGGGTTAGCTTCTGGCTTACATTGCTTTCTCCAAAATGTGTCTGGGCTTCTGTCTTAGCTTCTTTCTCTCAGCTCCTATGTGTCCTTGCTTGTTTCTCCCAGGATGTTTCTCTCTAAGCATTTGCGGGTCCTCTCTTAGCTTCTCTGGGGTAAACTCTGGATATCATCTCTTAGCTTCTCTCCTGGTTCTGGTTTCAATAGCTGTCTCCAAAATATCTCTGGGCATTTTCTTTCTAAGCATCTCTAAGCTCTCTTCAAAATGTTTCTGCCTTTTATCCTCTCATGAAGGATGCCAATAAATTAATTAAGACCCACCTTGAATGGGTGGGGTCACATCACCATGGAAATAATCTAATCAAAAGACCCACCCACATTAGATCTGCCCCCACAAGAGGGGATTAAAGGAACAGTCTTTTGTGGGGTACATAGCAGATCCAAACCAGCTCACTGGCCTAGCTTAGGCAAGTTATTTAACCTCTCAGCAGCTCCATTTCCTCATCTATAAACAGGGACATTATTTCTCCCTCCCAAAGATGCTGTGAGGATTAAACGGGTTCATACACTCTATGTGAAAATGCTTACCACCAGACCTGGCCCCAGTGGACTTTCGGAGCACATTGAATTGCCAACAAATAACAATGAGGACCTGGAAGGAAGAGTTCAGTGCTTTAAACCCGACCCATCAGAGTGAGCAGGGGAAAAACTTGGCAAACTTTGTCCACTTCGGGACATTGGAACCAGCAGGGAGAGCCTGTCAATGGAGAAGCAGCAAAGCAGAAGGGGAGGCCTGAGAAAAAAGCCTCTGTTCTCTGTTTATTGAAGGTGGCAGCAATAAATCAACCTTTATTCTACCAATGCCACTTCCATTCCATCATAATTGTCTAATAATTTTGCCGTTTATGTGAACTGTGAGAAATGGGTCTCAGAATGTGACATTGAAACTGGCTTCTGCAAAGCTTTTTTGGCCAACCAAAAATTGTTTTCTAAGTTTTGATCTCATTCATCCTGCCTGAAGAACTTCTACAGCTCCGGTTAAGACATCCTAAGCTTCCTTGTTCTCTCTTCCTCAAGTCCTTGGGGTGCACCCCAAACCATTTCACCCACATCCTCCTCAACCTGAACCTTTCTCTGATTTGCTTCAGGCCCTTACCAGGTCCCACATCCATGCCAGGTGGTAAGATCCCAGGCGAGAAGCCAGCAAGTCGACATACCGACCCATTCACCAAGAAGGGCACCACAGTGCATGAACCCCAGCTTGTCTTGGCAGAAGGGGGGCCCAGACTTGTGGAAGGAGGCCAGCCTTCTCATGATTCTTTCTTACACCAAGCAGGATTCTTCAAGCAAAAGAAACCAACTGTTCCAGTTTGCTAATGCAGCCATTTTGCAAAACACAAGAAATGGATTAGCTTTTATAAAAGGGGTTTATTTGGTTACACAGTTACAGTCTTAAGGCCATAGAGTGTCCAAGGTAAGGTATCAACAATCAGGTAGCTTCACTGGAGAAAGGCTATTGGCATCTGGAAAACCTCTGTTAGCTGGGAAGGCACGTGGCTGGTGTCTTCTTGCTCCCAGGTTGAGTTTCAGCTCCTCTCTCAGCCCCCGTGCATTCTTCACAGTGTCCCTTGTGGCTGCAGAAGCAAGCTCCTTCTGCCTGAGCTCTTATATAGTGCTTTAGTAAACTAATCAAGGCCCATGCTGAATGGGCAGGGCCACACCTCCATGGAAATTATCTAATCAGAGTTATCACCTACAGTTGGGTGGGTCACATCTCCATGGAAACAACGTAATCCAAAGGTTCCAACCTAATCAACATTCATATGCCTGTCCTACAAGATTGGATTAAAAGATCATGGCTTTTTCTGGGGGACATAATGTATCCAAACTGGTACACCAACCTTGGCCAACCTAAACAAAGGGATGTATTGGGAGGATGGAGAGAGCTCACAGACTCAAGGGGCAGTTCAGAACCAAGCTGGAAGGGTTGGGAACCATGATGGCAGGGTGTTCTGGAATTAGAGTAAATCAACCATCTCATTAGGAGACTGCCGCTTGCAGTGGGTTTTTTTGGTTTGTTTGTTTTTGTTTTTTCTTTTTTCTTTTTTTAATTTTCTGCCATTCCAGTTAAGATTCAAGTTCTTTAATTGAATTTACCATGAATTTACCTTGGCTTAGCTTGGGTAAAATGCCCTCTCCTTTGCCACCTTCACTGACAGCCTAACTAAGACTAAGTAGAAGTAATTTTCCAAAGAGGAAATTGGGGCTGTTACCAAAAGAGGGAAGCGTGGGATGTTGGGCAGCCACAAACAACAGTGTCCCTAACATACCCAGTCTTTCCCACTCACACAATCCATCGTAACCATCAGAAATCCGGGTGCTGTATATGAAGAAAAGTTGGCAGAATGGTAAATTAAAACTGGTGGTAAACAGAACTGAAATCGGCTGAAAGAAACTCAGTTTGGGGAGAATTGGGCTTCTTGGGTCAGGATAGCTGAGTTCTAGTCCCAGGACTGCCACTAACTCTGCGAGCTCTGTTTCTTTGCCTGAACAATGGGGTAAGCAATGACCCACCCAGCAGGTCATTATAAACATCAGGTTAGGTCATGTACTTGAAGGTACTTCAGAGGCTGTAAAATGTGCAAACTAGAGAGACTATTTTGGGTCTGTTTAGGTTTTTATAATATTTTAAAGATCGCATCATACCAGCTGCTTGACCCGAGACAGTGTTTGGTCGGAAGCAGTGCAGTTCTGACCTTAGCTGGCAGACAAGCTGCCGGGAAGCAAGATGGAGGAGAGAGGCCGGCAGGTAATGCGGTGGCAGCCTATTTTGCAATGCAGTGATCTTGAGGAACTATTAGGAGGCAGTTCATGGAGAGTTCTTATGAACTCAGAAAAACCAACTCCAGTGAGAACCAAGAAAGAGAAAACTGCGAGGCTGTAGGAAATAGCCACCTGGAAAAACGCATCAGATGCTCAATACTCAGCGTGGAATTGAGTGGCGATGTACGTAGTCGTTCAGCACATGCTCTTTGAGTCAGGAAGACCTCAGTTCAAACCTAGCAACATCCCTTGTCTATATAAGTAAGATGATCCATTCGGCAAATGTTTGTTGAGGACTTATTATGTGCCACGTGTTGTTTTAGGCACTGGTGATACAGCAGTGGGCAATACAGATAGAGGTCCCTGCCCTCATGGACCTTTCATTCCAGTAGGGAAAGAACATATGTAAACAACACCACCAAAAAGTAAACATGTAGTATTTCAGAGAGTGATGAGTGCTATGGAGAAAACAAAGCAGGGAAGGGGGCAAGTGGGGAGGAGTTACTATAATATAGAGAGTGATTAGGAAAAGCCTCACTGTGAATGGGGACCTTTGAACCAAGACCAGAAAGAAGGGAAGAACTGAGCTGTTCTCTCTGCTATTCCCAGGCAGAAGGAGCAGCAAGTGAAAAGGCCCAGCTGTGAGAGTGGATCTGGGAAGTTCAAGGGACAGCAGGGCAGCCAGTGAGGCTGGAGGAAGTCTTGGAGGAGGAGAGAAGGAGGCCATCAGGGCAGAGTGTTGGAGACAGGGCAGATGTTGTTTGGCTTCTACTCTGAAAAAGATAAGACAGCCACAGGAAGGTTTGGAACAGGAACATAGCAATCTAATTTACATTTGAGTTGCTGTGTTGTGGGCGAGGGCAGAAGAGGGATACGAGTGAGGAGGCTCTGGCAAAACTCCAGGGGAAGGCTGATGGTGCCTGGGGCAAGGGTAGGAGCTGTGGAGGTGGTAAGAAGTGGTTGGATTCTGAATATACTTTGAAAGAAGAGCCAACAGAAATCGCGGGCGGATGGGACGTGGAGTGTGAGGGCCAGAGAAGATTCAGCCCACAGCCTCAGTAAGACAACATAGGAGAAAGACTTTGCCCAGTGCCATAATAGAGATTCAGCACACACCAGAATCTCATGAAATTTCAGAAGAGATGATGGTTCTCAACAAGGTGATATGCTCATCAGGTAACTCATGGGGGCCGTGCACAGGTGCAGAACTCACGAACAGGGAGCCAGCCCAGGGAGCCCTCTTTCATAAGCTGTATTTTCTTGTGGTCGTAGCTTGGTTCTGGAAAAAGGAGTTAGATTGGAGCGACTGCAGAGAAAAATGAGACTATTAATCCCAGGGCCAGTACATAATAATAATGACAGAGGTAGCACTTAGTAATTACAGTGGTGATATTGGCTAGATACGTGGAATGTTATATCTTCAAAGCCCTGTGCTAAGCCAGCCTCTTTACTGCGGTGCTTTTAGCATGAAGTAGAGGAGGAAATTTGTGTTAAGGTGTGAAAAAAAAGTGAGAGTATTAGTTCTCTAAGTATTTATTAATGATTCCAAAGGATACAATTCTTTAGTTGGAACATGCTGGTCATTTTTTTGAGTGCACTAGGCACATATATTTTCTCTAGAAATCAGCCCAGCAAGGTAGATATTATTGTGTCCATTTTTACAGATGGGAAAAGTAAGGTTCATATAAGGAGGTCGTAAACATGGGTTCAACCCCAAGCCGGTGCATCTCCAAAGCCCACGCAACTTCCAGTCGACCTCACTGCCTCACCTTTGCATTGCTAACTATACTATTGCCAGTCTTCACTGAGCACTCACCTTGGTCTAGGCCCTGGTGTTTTACATTTATTAAAAGGAACTCATCACCCCCATTTTACAGATGAGGATATTTAGACTAGAGAAGTCAAGAAATTCACTGAAGATCCCTCAGCTGGTAAGCTGGGAGCCAGGCAGTGTGATTCCAGGTCCCAGTGTTCATGCTCTTGTGTCTTTCTTAAAAAAACTGTTTTTTAATTGCACAATAGCAAAATAGGTTCAGGATAACAATTTTAGAAAATATGAAACAAGAAAAAAGGGGGAAAAGCCTATGATCGTACCTTTCAAAGATAACCATGAGTATCATTTTGGGGAATAACCTTTCCTCTTTTCCTACACACACACTCGCACATATGCTTGCAAATGCGCACACATTTTTTAAGTGGGATTATATATTTGCTTTTAACCTATCCTTCTCAGTCTCTCACTTAATAATAGATTGTCAACATCTTTCTGCTTTAAATATTTTCTACAATGGTGATTTTTCACTCCCTTGGTCATTTTTCACTCTCTTGATCTATTTAAGGATCCATAAAAATCCTTCTGTCTCTTCCTCACCCCAAAATATGCACATACACATGTACCACATGCACTTTGGCCATCCGCAGACACCAACTGAGAGCCCCAGTGCTCCAACATCATTTCTAATGCTTGAATCATATTCCATCATGGAAGGATTCCCTATAGGTTATTGAACCAACCTAAATCAGTCCCCTATGATTGGACATTTAGATTATTTCCAATTTTCCACTATTTTAAACAATGTTGCAATGACTATTTCTATGGATAAATCTGTGAGGATAACCCTATTTATTTCCTTGGGATCAATTCCAAGAGTACAATGCTTTTTAAGGCTTTTGATAGTATTTCCAAATTGCCCTCCAGAAAGGTTGTATCAATTTACACTCCTGCCAACAGCGTCTAAGAGGACCCATTTCCCCACTTCCTTGCTCACGTTCGGTCTTATAAAACACTATACTTTGCACCTTTTTAACCCTGGCTCAGAAACTTTCCTTTTATTTTTGCTGTCTTGAAGGCAGTGATTTCTGGCTCAAGGAACCGGAAAGGAGCAGTCTTTCGGGAAGACTCCAGATTGGGAACTGCTGTCTGTCCCTCGTTCAACAAAGCTCCAAAGGCCATTGTTTCCTAGAGTTAGTATAACTCTTTGTAGATTTTTGCCCATGTCTTCAGCAGGAAAAGTATCACTGAATGAGAAGAAGTATGAACTTGCTTTTTTTTTTTTCCTTTCATTGATTTTTAAACATTTCAAAAAAAAAAAAAAGATCTTTTTGTTGATTTTTAAACATGTATATTATGAAATGTTGTCCCCAAAGGAACAGGAAGGGTCCCTTTTCTAAACCTGAAAATTCATCAAGAAGTCATTCTTTAATGTGGCTAATCCTTCTATCCCACTTTAGACAGCTGCATCTGGCTCCTGACGTATAAAATTAACTGGAAAATTGGCTCAAGAGCTCCACAAGAGTGATTATAAGAAGAAATCTCTTGTATCTAGCAGGCGCTCAATAAATGTATTTTGAATGACACTGGAAGACTTGGACACACACCCTGGAGAAATAGGGGATTTTGTGTACATGTATGTGTCTAACTACTCAAGCTTTCATTAACTGTGGCAGTGTTAAATACAGTCAGTACTAATGAGGGGGAGTGATGACCTGAATACACCAAAACAGAGGGAAATCCCAGATCAACTCTATTTAGTCTTAAAATACAGTCTATGATTTTTTTATTTATTTCCCCGTAACAGATTTAACTTCTCATTTCTGTTTGGCATGGATGAATATTACAATGAGCTTATCTTCCATGAGCCCACAGAGAAAGCCTGCTGTGCAAGGCACAGATTTAAAAGTCACCAAGGAAATCTGAATATGCATATATTAGATGACATTAAGGAATTATTACTAATTGCGTTGTGTGATACTGATATTATTTTAGCTAAATGGGGATATGTTCCCTTTTTTAGAGTTATAAACTGGAATTAACAAGTAAATAAATAAAAGTTACCATGGACCAACTGCAAAAGGAATAATAAAGATTTGACCATATCATTTATTGAAAGTGGTTTTTGTGCAAACCAGTTTATATTAACTATTAACTTTACAACAAACTCCCATGAGGCAAGTTATCATAATCCCCATTTAACAGATGAATAAACTGAGGCTCAGAGGTTGTAATGACTAGCCAATGTTTCTGCCTGTCTGCTGGGAATAGGCTCAGCAGGGAACTCCCCTCCCTCATTGGATACTGTAATGGTGGAATCAACAGTCAAACTGCCCACCCTTCTGCCCAGCAGGTGGTCTGGGACCCAGGCCCCTCCTCCTGTAATCCTTGGCCTGCACAGGGTGATACTCAGATCAGCGATGGTGGAAGAGCTCATCATCAGCCCTTTCTAAGGTTGGGAGCAGGGGCTTTTCTGTCCATTCTGTGAGCTTCTCCTGTGCAAGGCAACCAAAGAATGCTGACCGATGAAGAAATAGTAACTGATGCTCCAGGCTGCCCAGCTAATAAGTGGAAGCATGAAGATTTGAACCAAAGGCTGGTGCCAAAGCCCCAGGCTGCCTCTCAAAGGACATGCATAAGGGATGGAGTTCATGCAACTTCAATTTCCCTGCCTTCCACTTCTTCCCTGTAAAATTCTTATATGCTTACTTCAATGACTCTCTACCTACAGGGGCGTAACAATACATCACTGCGCTAATGTAATGACATCTGCACTTTGGGTGTGGTGTTTAATTCAGTGATTGCTTTAATGCATATTTCCTTAACTAACAAGCTATAGAGGGTGCAATTTACTGCTACGCATATCATCTCCTTATAAATAGAACCACACTGATGGGGAGGCATAAGCAGGTCACCTGGTCCAACCTCCTGCCTCAAAAACAAACAAAAAGCAAAACAAAACAAAAAACCCTAAAATCAATAGAATTCACTCATGTCGATGGAGCCTCTTTTTTCCATCACTGTTATTACAAGTCTACTGACTACTGTCGGCCTCACAGAGCGCCACAAGCTATTCTAATACAGAACACGTTAAGTCTTGAAAAGCCAGACTGCGAAAGAGAACCTCAAGAGCCTCTGAGAGTGGTAGGAAAACCACAGGCTCTGCAGGCAGAAAGCCGCATCTCTTACCAGGTGTGTGACCTGGGGCACTCGCTTCTCTGAGCCTCAGTTTCCTCACCTGCAAAATGGGGATAATAATAATGGTGCCAACGACTATTCCTGAGAAGACTGTATCAGATGACAATCTGCCTGATACACTGTAGGAGCCAACAGTACTCGTGCTTCCCTTCCCAAATAATTTAGGACAGTTGATCACGTATGCCTATTTTTAAAGATCTCCAAGGAAGGAGAAACCATAGCATCCCTTGGTAGCTGGTGCCTGTGTTTAACAACCCACTTAGATGATGTGTGAATATAGCGCAGAAGCCCACATCCAAGGAGGCTGGGAAAGGCTGGGAGGCGTGCCAAGCAGCTTGCTGGACCGCCATCCGTCCCATGCCTTCCCCCGCCACTGCCTCCCAAGTACATATATATTCAGCAGATCCCTCCTTCATGACCTCCTCCTGGAAACCCTCTCTGATAATCCCCCGGCTTGAAACGTTTTCAGCCTTCTACTGCTATAACACCTGTAGGCTGTAACATTCTTCAGATGTTTCTCAAAAACAGGCTGTTGCCGTAACTATTTAATTAATTTGTCAATTCAATAAATACGTATTGTGTGCCGTTTACTCGGCAGACACTGTCCTAGGCACTGAGCATACAGCAATGAACAAAATAGCCAAGGTTCCCTGCCCTCATGAAGCTTACATTCTAGCAAGGGGGAAGGGAGCAGAAAATTAACAAATATACAGCATGTCATTGAAATAAAGTGTGATGGAGAAAATTAGCAGGATTAGAGGGTGGGGTGACGGCTATTCTATATAAGGTAAGGGAGAGACGAGCTCGCGGATGAGGTGATATTTGAGCAGAGATGGGAAGGAAGGGAGGGGACCACTTATTTGTTGGATGTGCTTGGTTCCCTTGTAAAACTAGAGACTCCTGGAGAGGAAGAGGAGGCTGTAGTTAGAGGCACAAGCAGTGGAGTCAGGCCCTGGGTTCAAATTTCTTCTCCATCCACACCCTACCCGTATGACAAGCTCCTAACTGCCCCAAGTCTCAGTTTTCTCTTCTGGAAAATGGGGAGAGAGCGGCATCTATCTCATAGGAATTTTGTGACGATTCAATAAAATCATGAATGTGCAATGTCTGGCACCAGAGGCAGATTTACCCTGGGGCTAGTCCCCACCCACACTTGCATGAACCCCTTCCAAGGCCGTTGGAGGAGACCTGGCGACGAGTTTACATGATCATGTGTTTTTGTAAAATATGCAGAAGTAACATATGTTCAGAACAATCAATCAAGACTACTGTCACTGTGACTTCCCTTATGCCATACTTCTCCTGTCAAATGGCACCAGGGAAAGCATGGGCCTTTTGAGGTCATAATTCTGTAATTTTCTTCTTAAAGAGGATCTCTCAAATTGTATAAGCTTCAGGCTTCACGAACCTTGAATCTACCCTTTCCTGGCACAGGGTGGCAGCTATTGTGGTTGTAACTAGACATCTTTGCCTCATTCATGCTGTCCAGCCAAGGGACCTGCACAGAGCAGGTACTCAGAAATTATATCATGAATATAGGAATGGTGGAGATTATAGCCTCAGAGAGTAAGGGGTATTAAAATGCTAACCATCACAACTTTCCCTTCCCCGCCCCCCCAAAAAAATTATTGGAAGACAGTTAAAGACAGCTGAGAAGTTTGTAGAATGTACCCTCATTAGGAGAAAGGGAGAGGAGTGAGCAGATGCTGGGAAAACCAATTTCCTGTCTTCTTAAGATGGAACGGCTCTCAGTCTGAGAGTCTCCCCAGAGTGTGGGGGGCTGTGGGCAGGTGCCCACCATTGCCCCAAAACCTGGAGGAGGAGGCTTTAGGGAACAACACAACCCTCCCCAACTCCAAAGCCTCCCACACAGACCTCAGGACCCTTGGGGGCCTTCCTGGACCATCACCGAGAGCCAGCTCCAGGGTCAGGCAATTCTCACACTTAAGCAGAAAAGCTCTTGAAATCTATACGCTGCAAGGGAGTGAATTGTTTTCGCCTCCAAAGGTTGAAAACAGCTCATGTCCATCTTCCAAAGGAAAATCTTCCTACTGGAAAGCAGTTACAAAATCACATCTCAGCCTTTTATTTCCCAGCCAAATGATGCCAATTACTAATACCAAAGGGAAAGAACGTGACTCATTGATGTTCCCAGTTCTGACGGCTGATCGCCATAAATTCCCTGATCTCTTGAGTTTGCTCTGCCTTCTCATTCCTGACTGTTCTCCACAGTCATCGCCAGAGAGTCACCCTCTGTCTATTTGCTTTTCTCCAGGAGAGTTCTAAAAGGACTTCTCAAGGCCTGTTGGTCCATTTGCAAGGCCACACCAAGCCCTTTATTCATTTCCTGGCAGGACCCAGGGAGGACTTGAATTTGTGTGTGTGTGTGTGTGTGTGTGTGTGTGTGTGTGCTTGCATGGGTCCAGGCACGTTTATTTCTATTACTCATTAAACAGAGAATGTTTGTCCATCCATGTCTGCCTCTGCTCCTACTCCCTGTCCTCTCCTGCCTTCTCCGGGATTGTGTTTCCCATTTATATCCTTGGTGGATTTCCCCGCTCTTTCATTGTCACAGTACACAACGGGAACAGCCAGAAGCAAATTAACCTGGGTTGACTCACTGAAGGGACAATCTGCTGAGAAAGAACTTAACCTCTGAGCCCTCGGCTCCCAAGAAGTCAAGGCCTCGGCATCCACTATGCCTTCCTGGCCACCCCACAAAGTGAGAGTAAGATCCTGGACTCACAGGAGCGCTTGCCTTTGTGTGGGTGTGACTGGGTGTCATAACTTGCCTTTGGCTAACTTTTAAATCATCGTCATAATACATTGAGCCTATGGCCTAACAATGTCAGAATTCATATTTCTCTGAAGGTGTGATTGTGATTGCGTCTCGGTGAGGGGCCACCTTACAGCAATCGTTTTTCCCTACTTTTCTAGAACATTCTGTATGGTTTGGGCATGTTATTCTTTTTAATTGAGGTGGTTTGTTAAACATATAATTAAATGTGATTGGAATATATAGTTTTGTTATATTTAAAACAGAAAAAGTCCTTTCTCAGACCATGTGCCCTGATTTAGAATTCATAAAACATGATCCCTGTAACAAGTAAAAACACCATATCCTTAAGTTGACTGTCCTTTTATGGACGGGTTCAAGAAGCCAAGGCTGAGGTGGCGGATGTGAAAATACTTTGAAAAGAGCTTTTGCTACACAGATGCAAGCATTTATCACCATGATCACCATCTTCACCATCATTAGCAATAATAATCTGGTTGGAAGGATCTTTTCAACTGCAAATCTGATCACATCATGCCACGTGTCCAAGGCCTCCGTCTGCTCTTAGGGCAGAGTCTGGTAGCCTTCCCGCAGTCCTCCAGCCTCATTCCCTACCCCCACGCTGGCCTTTCACCGCATTCCAGCCTCAGGACCTTTGCATGCTCTCGTTGTCCAGAACCCTTGTCCCTCCTTACCTCACCAGGTTAACCCACTCTTTTTGTTCAGATTTCAGTGCAATCACACTTCCTCAGAGAAACTTTCTCTGCCTTTCTTGATTGAATGGATCCCTCCCATATATGCTATCATAGAATCATGTATGGCCATCCACCCATTCATTAATTCATATTTATTGGACACCTACTATGTGGCAGACAATATTCTGGGGGCTGGGAATACAATGGTGAGCAAAAGAAAGCCCTGCCCCCAGGGAGTATCTATTCCAACATGGAAAGAGACAATACACAAACAGACACATAAATATATAATAGAATGTCAGGCAGTGATAGTGTTGTGGAGAAAAATAGAGCTGAGCAGGGATTAGTGTGTGGCAGCAGCACTAGGGTTGAGGGTGACTGTTTCAGGTAAGGGCAGTAGAGAAAGTCTTTATTGGTAGGTGGCATTGCAACAGAGATCTCAATGAAGTGAAGAGCAAACCATGCAAGCATCTGCAGAAAGAGTATTCCAGACAGAAGTAACAGCAGGGACAAATGCCCTGGGGCAGCAATGAACGTGAAAAGTCCAAAGAACTGCAGAAGACCAGTGTGGCTGGAATTGACTGACCAAGTTGAAAAAGTACTAAGTGGGGACCATAGACAGCTCTTTTGAGGAATTTTGCTTCAAAGAGGAGCAGGGAAATCGGGCAAGAGGTAGGGGAGGACATGAGCTCTATGCAGGTGGGAGATATTACAGTGTGTTTATACAGTAGAGAGGGAGACACTGGTGATTCATGAGAAAGGAGATAACTGAAGTCAAAGTCCTTGAGTAGGTGAGGGAGAATGAGATCCAGGGCACAAGTGGAGGAGTTGGCATCACACAGGCAAGGGATGGTTTGTCATTTGCAACAGGAAGGAGGTCATAGCGCACATGTGTGGATCCTAGAGGTTGGTACGTTTTGTGGTGGGAGGATGAGCCTTCTGATGGCCTCTGTTTTCTCAGTGAACATGTAAGTGAGGTCATCAGCTGACAACCAGGCAGAAGGGTATTGGAGTTGGAGAAAAAAGAACAAGGAGAAAAGAGCTATCCTGGCCCTTACATTTACAGTCAATAGATTTGAGATAAGAATGTCAAGACCGTTTAACGGAGAAAGAACTGTCTTTTCAGCAGATAGTGCTCAGATCATGGATATCCACATGCAGAAGAATGAAATTGGACCCCTACCTTCACACCATATACAAAAATTAACTCAAAATCAATCAAAGACTTAGATGTAAGAGATTATTTAAAGAACTCTTACAGTTCAGCAATAAAAATACAAAGAACTTAATTTTTAAAATGAGTTAAGAATCTGAATAGACATTTCTCCAGAGAAGATACACAAACTATCAATAAGTACATGTGAAGATGTTCAACATCATTGGTTATTAGGTAAACCAAAGCTACAACAGGATACCATTTCACACATACCAACAACGGTTGGTGAAGATGTAGAGAAATTGGAACCCTCATACATTGCTAAAAGGAATGTAAAATGGTACAGATGCTTTGGAAAACAGTTTGGCAGTACTTCAAAAAGTTAAATATAGAATTACTATATGACCCAACAATTCTACTCCTAGGTATAGACCCAAGAGAAACGAAAACATATATCCACACAAAAACTTATGAACGAATGTTCATGGCAACATTATAATAGCCAAAAAATGGAAACAACCCAAATGTCCATCAACTGTGAATGGATAAATAAAATGTGGTATAGCCATACAATGGACTATTATTCAGCCATAAAAACGAATAAAATAACAATACATGCTACAACATAGATGAACCTTGAAAACATGCTGAATGTAAGAAGCCAGGCACAAAAGGCCACATGTTGTATGATTCTATTTATATGTAATGTCCAAGAGAGGCAAATCCATAGAAACAGAAAATATATTAGTGGCTGCCTGGGGCTGGGGGAGGGAGGAATGGGATACAAGGTTTGTTTTGGGAGTGATGAAAATATTCTGGAATTAAAATATTCACAACTCTTTGAATATGTATTTTAAAAACACTGAATTGTAGACTTTAGAAGGGTGAATTTTATGATCTATGAATTATATCTCAATTTTTTAAAATGCCATAGTGGGTCACTATGACATGTAGGCTATGCTAAGTGATGTGAATTATATCCTGTAGGTAGTAATAATGTGTATGCGTGGGTGTGTGTGTATGCACTCCTCTTCCACTGTAGTTAGAAAATCAGAAAGATAGAATCAACAAAGAAATCACCCACAGTGCCATCAACTAGAGGCAACCACTATGAATAGTTTTGCTGTATTTCCTTACACTCTTGCTTTTGTTTATGTTGTGATTATTTTTTATGTACAGTTTGGTATCCTGCTTTTCCCCCCACTGTTACTATAAACTTATTCTAAGCATCATTTTAAAATAACTTTCTTCTCTAATTACAATAGTAATTTATGGTGGAAAATTTGGAAAATACAGAAAATTACACAGAAGAAAATTAAAATCATCCATAATCCCACCAGTTAGAAGTAGTCACAACTGACATTTTGGTGTATTTTATTTTGTCTTTTTTCTACAAGCAAGCGTCATTTATAATGACTGTATAATAGACCACCAGTATCATATATTACTTTTATTGTAATATAGTTAGATTATTTCCAATTTTTCTCTATGTAAATAATGATATAACAAATATCTTTGTACATAACTTTTTCATAAATGGGGTTATTTCCTTAGCTCCTTAGAAATGGAAATACTGGGTCAAAGACTGGGTATATTTAAGCTCTTGTTATGTGTCATTAAATCACATTCTGAAAGGGTTCTACAAATTGTATTTCTACTAGCACTAAATAAGATTACCTGTTTCACAGCATCCTGTTCAGCACTGAGGGTTGTACTTTTAAAAGTTCTCCTTGTTTTCATTTTCCTTCTAATAGAGGTTTCATAAGCAAGGGTTTCGTGATGAGGTTCCCTTTTTAGATGATAGGGAGGCTGGGCTGAAGGGAGACGAGAGAGTACTGGAGACGAGAGAGTGGAAGCCCATTGAGAAACTGCTGCACCAGGAAAGAGAAGACACACCCAGGCAATGACAACAAAGATGGATTAGAAAGACATTTCTAAGAAAGGACGGGTTGGATTTGTGACTGATGCAATGCCGGCAGGGAGGAAGCGAAAGGGGTCAAAGATGACTCCAAAGTGTCTAGCTTTGAAGATAGACTGGAGGGTAATGACATTAGCCAAGACAGGGAAAACAAAGGGAAGAACAAATTCAAGAAGAAAAAAAACTTGCGGTTTGTGACATGTGACTTTGAGTCCCTTCCAGAGTGCCAGGTGGAAGGGTCAAAACATCCATTAACAAGTGACTCAGAAGCTTGAACTAGAGGTTGGACTGGGGCTAAAGGTTTGGGAATTGTCTGTCTGGGAGAGGTAATGAATGAGATCACTTAGGGGGAACCTACATTTATAAGGCAGAAAGAGGAATGAGTGAAGGAGAAAGATCCACTTGGAGAGCAGGAGGCAAAATGTGCCAGTTTGTATATATTATGTCCCCAGAAAAAGCCACATTCTTTGATACAATCTTGTGGGGGCAGATGTATTAGTATTGATTAGATTGGAACCCATTGGTTCAGTGTTTCCGCGGAGATGTGACTCAATCAACAGTGGGCCAGACCTTTCATTGGATTATTTCCATGGAGGTGTTGCCCCACCCATTCAGGGTGGGTCTTTATTGGATCACTGGAGTACTTTAAAAAGAGTCACACAGGACCAGATGCAGCTACAGCCAAGAGAGACACTTTGAAGAATGCACAGAGCTGTAACATAACCTGGGATCAGCAGACGCCAGCCACTTGCCTTCCCAGTTAACAGAGGTTTTCCGGACACCACTGACCTTCCTTCAGTGAAAGTATACTTGTTGACGCCATAGCTTGGACACTTAAGACTGTAACTTTGTAACCAGATAAACCCCCTTTATAAAAGCCAATCCATTTCTGGTACTTTGCATAATGGGCAGCATCAGCAAACCGGAACATGAACCAACAGACGCTGGTGCCCAAATGCCAGCGTAGAGAGGCTCAAGGAGGGAGGATGGTTGACAACGTCAAATGCTTCCAATGATCCACAAGCAAGTCCAGAAGGACCAAAGCCAAGAAGGGTCCCACGGAGAGGTCTCTGCAGAGGAATCCCAGGAAGCAGGCAGGAGGCCAGATTCCAGAGGCTGAGAAGGAAGTAGAAGGAGGAAACTGAATCAGAGGGTGTAGGGTTATCTTGCAGGAAGTTTAGGGGTGATGGGTAGGCACTAATCTCAATGGGAAATGACTCCTGAAGGTTTTCTCTCCCCTTTGATCTTGGCAAGAACAGCTCAGTGAGTCCACGCTTTACTGCTCACCTGAGTGTGCATGTGTGGTGCAGCCCGAAACCGAGGAAGAGGCCGGGGCTGGGAGGCCTGGAACTCCATCCTTACCTCCACCACTGATGCAGGCCTGACCTTTAATATAAGATGAAGGAGTTGATGAGTAAAGTTTGCCTGAAGCTGGCCACGGTCTAGTGTTAGACCTCACCCAGGCTCCTGCATACACTAGGTGCTCAATAAGTATTTACTGAATAAGTGAATACACGGACTCCCATTTTATTGATGAGAAAAACTAACTCCCCCCACTCCTTAAACTCCTCGAGGGCAGGGATGTGTATCCCCGATGTCTAATGTCTAATGTCAGTCCTGGTGGGTGTGCAAGGAATATCTGAGATTTGTTCTTTTCCTGAGGTCGCTCTGCAAGACCAGGGCTCTCTTTCCACACCAACACCACACAATGGTGGGACTTCCAGCATCGGTGAGATTCCGGAGCAGAACAAGCTGCCCAGGTCTCCTTGAATCAAACCAGGGAGCCGTGTAAGCAAGAGGCAGGTCTTACCTCCAGCAGCTACTTTATTCTGGTTCACACTGGTTGGTGATGACAGGGTAAAGGTGAGCTGTCCGTATTCTGGGATGCAGAGTTTTTTTGTTTTTGTTTTTGTTTTTTAATTAAATTCAGTTTTATTGAGTTATATTCACATACCATACAATCATCTATGGTGTACAATCAACTGTTCACAGTACCATCATATAGTTATGCATTCATCACCCCAATCTATTTTTGACTGCTTTCCTTACACCAGAAAGAATCAGAATAAGAATAAGAAATAAAACTAAAAAATAACACCCAAATCATCCCCCCCATCCCACCCTATTTTTCATTCAGTCTTTGTCCCCATTCTTCTACTCATCCATCCATACACTGGATAAAGGGAGTGTGATCCACAATGTTTTCACAATCACACCGTCACCCCTTGTAAGCTACCTTGTTATACAATCATCTTCAAAAGTCAAAGCTACTGGGTTGGAATCTGATAGTTTCAGGTATTTACTTCTAGCTATTCCAATACATTAAAACCTAAAAAGTGTCATCTATGTAGTGCGTAAGAGTGTCCACCAGAGTGACCTCTCGATTCCATTTGAAATATCTCAGCCACTGAAGCTTTAGTTCGTTTCATTTCACATCCCCCTTTTGGTCAAGAAGATGTTCTCAGTCCCACGATGCCAGGTCCAGATTCAGGATGCAGAGTTTTTTAACTTAATTAAATAATATTTGCACTTAGTTTTAGAAGTCAGAATTTAGTACTAAGACACCTTTAACTTAAAAGAGCAATACCTTACCCCACTTCCCCCTCAGCCTCCTCTTCACCCCAGAAGCAACCACCATCCTTCCTTCCTACATTTCTTCTGGTATTTGCCTTCATATTTCTAAAGAACAGGCTTAGACTGTTCAGTCCCTGTTTTGCTGGGTTTACACATCAACTATTGACCAGCCTGATGCATGAGGAAGTAATTCTTTTAAAGCACTGCCTCTTCCCCTCTTCTGCTCAATGTAGTTACAACTCTTGGTTACATTAACACTTACATTATTATGATTATGGGAGTTTTATTCAATCCAACAAGGGTACCGAGATATGTTTCCCTTCTTTTACAACTTTTTGTTTTCTCGGAAGTAAATACTTAGCTCTTTTTTTTCATTTGCTTAGTATTCTGGATTCCTAACAATAACTTTTCTTGGACCTCCTAAAAGCCTTTTACTTTTTCACACCCCAAGCAATTCAGATAGTCTATCCATTCCATTTTTCCTCCCAGATCTCCCTCCTGTCCTTCTCTTTCAATCTGGACCGGATGCTTCTATTTTCCATCATCCTGGAAGTTTCCTTTGCCACTCCCCTGGATTTGGGTTTCCTGTTTCCTGGCTCCCATGTCATCTTTCTTGGTTTACTCCGAAAAGTGGAAAGCACACTTTTTGGGAACTTGCATGTCTTTGTCTGTATTGCCCATCCACACTTAATTGATAGCTGAGTCGAATACAGAATTCTAAGTTGGAATCATTTTCCCTCAGGATTTTGATACCTTGCTCTATTTTCTTCTAGCTTCTGATGTTTTTATGGAGTGGTCTGAAGTCATTCTGGTTGCTGATCCTTTGTAAAAACCTACTTTTTTGTCTCTCAGGAAGCTTTAGGATCATTTCTCTATACCCAGGGTTCTAAAATTTCACATTGGTATGCCTTAGTGGTGTCCTTTTTCATTCATTGTGCTTTAAAATTTGGATATTTTCAAACTGGAGACTCATATCCTTCAGTTCTGGGAAAAATTTTTCATGTTACTGATTCGATCATTTTCTCCCCCCATCCTTTTTTTCTGTTCTCTCCTGCTGAAATAAGACTGATAAGGATGTAGAGGGTGATGGGACATAGTATTTTAGACAGGGTGGTCAGAAGTCTCTCTAATGAAAGTGACATTTGAGAAGAAGCCTGAATGAGGATCTTCTCTCTCTAAGGAAAATGATATACTTCTCCTTTGCTCCCTGCATTGTCTCTTTTTCTTCTCAGCTCCTTTTGTCCCTCTTTTCTGGTCTGTCTCTCCACTGCAGTCTTTCCTCATGTGTCTGGTGACCCTTGGCTGAACACACCAAGAAGGAGGCACTAAACATTGATGGGATGCTCTGTTGTGTGAGGAGGGCTTGTCAGCTGGTGGAGTTCACTGTTAGGTGATCAGGTCAGCACACTGGCTTTCTCGTTGGGGAACTCTTTTTTCTGTGATTGTTTAATTTCTCCAGAGAAGAATCTACCAATCCTCTGCCTGGGGGCTGGTGAGGCAAAGGGGAAGTCTTGGGGGGAAGGGGAAAGGCCACCTTTCATTCACCCAGGCTTTCACTTAATTTTCCTCACTCTGCCTTCCCTGGTTCCCTGAAATTCCTGGGTGTTTCTGGGGACCTGCAGGGCAAACTGGTTAGCTTCTTGACAACATCTCCCTCTACAGGCCCTGTGTTTTCTGGTCCTTCCATCCCATCTCTTGTCCACTGAGGTCTCTGTGCCAGTTTGTATATATTATGTCCCCCAGAAAAAAGCCATATTCTTTAACACAGTTTTGTAGGGGCAGAGGTATTCGTGTTGATTAGGTTGGAACCTATTGGTTCAGTGTTTCCATGGAGATGTGACTCAATCAACTGTGGGCAAGACCTTTCATTGGATTATAGCTATGGAGGTGTTGCCTCACCCATTCAGGGCGGGTCTTTATTGGATCACTGGAGTACTTTAAAAAGATCCTCACAGGCCCAGAAGCAGGGCAACTGCGAGAGACATTTTGAAGAAGAGCTGCAGCTAACAGAGGACAAAACACCCCAAGTGGAGAGCGTCATTTTGAAACACAACCTGGGAGCAAGTGGACACCAGCTCATGCCTTCTGAGCTAACAGAGTTTTCCGGATGCATGCCAGTGGCCTTTCTCCAGTGAAGGTATCCTTTGTTGATGTCTTACCTTGGATACTTTATGGCTTTAAGACTGTAACTTTGTAACCAGATAAATCCCCTTTATAAAAGTCAATCCATTTCTGGTGTTTTGCAAAATGGCAGCTTTAGCAAACCGGAACAGTCTCCTTGCCTATTTTCATTTAAATGAGATTTGAAGAGAGTGTGCGTATGAACATGTATTCAATCCACTATGTTTAACCAGAACGTAAGACACTGAAATAAATTCAGTAAACAACAAATCAGGCTAAGAATAAGAATTTTTTAAAAGCAAAAAAGAAAGAAAGAAAAGAAAAGAAAAGAGGAAAAACACCTTTCAAGGTATCTCTCCTGTACTTGAAAATCATGGAATTTTATTGGTGAAATGGACTCAAACTCAGATGGCAGAAGTGACTTGCCCAAAGTCACAGAGCTAGTGAGTGGCAGAAATGTAAGGAGCTCCCGTGTTCTTTTCTTATAACCCTGTGCCTTTCCCGCCACCATCCAGCCTTCCCAGTGGCTCTTCGGGCAGTAGAAAGATTTTCCTCTTGATGCACTTCCAAAGCAAATGCCTTTTTGCCCTCTAGGCCAGCCTGACCCTGATCAGTCCCATCTGGAGATGAATCATGACAATGAACAATGTGCCTCGGCAAGACCAGGCGGGTTTGTGAGATCATTTCTCAACGGACAGAGTCAAGATAACAAATCCACCTTAAAATAAGCCTCAAGTCAGATTACCAATTAACACCTAAATGTATTTAAGCAGAAATAAGTTTAATTGTCTAATTAATTTTTCACCAGTTAAGTCCATTTTTACATGTTGCACTTTACACTGCCTTGGCAATGAAAGTCATTGGATCCGTTTATAACCATTTTCCACTTCCTGGTTTGCTAAGTAGTTCAATGCTGTTCTGTTATCCACAGAAGATATAAATCGCCCCAAACCGGTCTCATTGCAACTTTATGAAGTTCATAAAGTATTTCTATTTATGGGCGAGGGTAGGGGTGGCGGGTAGTAGCTGCAAAGATGAAAACACCAAAATATGCGACTGAATGGAGGTGCCTGTGGCACTCTCTAAGATGGTCCTCAGTGTACCTGCCTCCTGACAGTCACACCCTCGTGGGATCCCCTCCCCTTGAGCGTGGGCTGGGCCTAGTGACTCCCTTGGGCAGAAAGGATGGGATGTGAAGTCCAAGATTAGGTTATAAAGAGACGTGCATTTGATTGCTCTCTCAGGTCACTCATTCTAGGGAAAGGTGTGTTCTACGCATCCTATGGAGAGACATGGTCAGGAACCCAAGCTCCGGCCAACAGCCATGGAAGGATCTCGCAGGTGGAACCGCCAGCCTCAGTCTCCCCTCCGGAGACTGCAGACCTGCCCAACAGCTTGACAGCAACCTCGTGAGAGGCTGCAATGGTTAATTTTGTGTCATCTGGGCTAGGTTATGGGGTCCAGTTTTATAATCAAATACTAGCCTAGATGTTGCCATGATGTGGTTCACATCTACCATCAACTGACTTTAAGTAAAGAGACCGCACTCGATCATGCGAGTGGGCCTCATCCAATCAGTTGCAGGGCTCAGGTGCAAAAACCGAGGTTTGCTGCAGAAGAAATTCCGCCTCGAGACTGCAGCATAGAAATCCTGCCTGAGTTTCCAGCCTGCTGGCCAGCCCTACAAATTTTGGACTTGCCAGCCCCCACAGTCATGTGAGCCAATTCCTTAAAATAAATTTCTTTACATATATATATACACACACACGCACACACACACACACACACACACACACACACACACACACACATATCCATCCTATTGGTTCTTTTTCTCTGAAGAACCCTGACTGATACAGAGACCCTGAACCAGAACCATCCTGCTACGTTGTTCCCATATTCCTGACCCTCAACAACCACGTGAGATGATAAATATTTATGGTTTTAAGCTGCCACGTTTGGGGGTCATTTACTATACAGCAATAGTGGGGAGACCTAGGTATATGAGTCCTGACTCATCTACTTCCTTGCATAATCACCTCCCATGAGCCCCTTAACCTCTTTTAATTATGCCTGTTTTCTCTTCTGTAAAATGGGGTGTTGACATAGCCACCCCACAGAGCTGCTATGGAGCTCAAGGAGAAGGGAGCTAACCTTAAATGATCACTAGGTGTTAGACATTTTTAGCTAAACTATCTCAATTACTTTATTTCAAATGAAAAAAAAAAACCCACATGAACATTTCCAGTAAATTGGAAAGCCATGCTATGATTATTAGAGCCAATTTATCTTATGATTTATTAAAACTTTGTTTAACCAAACTTCAGTCTTGGATCGACCTTAAACAAACCATATGCCTTTAAGAACTAGTGGATTTAAATTAGTTTCTTAATTAGCATGTGAGACATTTGCAGGCTTGCTAGCTTTGCTATCAAAAGAACAAGCTTTTTTTTTTTTGATTCGCACTCAATAGCTATCCATGGCCAGAGCCAAGACCCACAGGGCCCTCAAGTCAGCATGGCCCAAACACAACTCTCTCCTGCAATCCCCTTCTCATGTCAGCTGAGCCTCTGCCAAGCTGGAATCTTCGGGCCATCCACCCAGAACCCTCTCCTCCCTCTCCTCTCTCCCACATCTAGGCCACGAATCCTGCAATTCTGACTCAGAAACATTTCTTAGTCCATCCTCTCCCTTCTATCTCTCTGCCATTGTTTCAGTTCTCTCTCTCATATTTAATCAATAGTCAACTATTTATTGATGATCCATCAAGCTTCAGAAGTTGAGCTCTAGACTGGTGGCATAGTCTGGTTAACCAAACTCACAAGTTTCTTACCTTCATGGAGCTAACAGTTTGCTTCATTCAGTTCCACAAGAGCTAACCTGGATTCATGGCTAAGACCAGGCTGCCTCTGTCCAAATCATCACTTTTCTGCTTACTGTGTGACCTTGGGCAAGTTACTTACCCTCTCTGTGGTCCTGTTTTCTCACCTGAAAAACAGAGATGGTAATAGTGCCTGCCTTGTAAGGATTACCAGAGTTAAAACACTTTGAATGCTTAGAACCGTGTCCAGTGATCAAAAACTGTTAGCTGTTATTATTTTGGGTCCATCACCTGTTTTCCCCAACACCTGTCTCTCTCTAGGCCAAGCCATCCTTTCCAGAGCTGCCTGACTCCTCTTCCTAAAGAACCATTTGACCAGGTCATTCCGCTAACAAACGTCACTAAAATGCACCTTAGCCTGGCCCATCTGTCTCCAGCCCACCTCTCCAGCCCTCAGCCTTCACTCCTCTCCACCCTAATCCTGGGATTCCACTACAGAGTGTCTCACCAGTCCCAAAACATGCCACTCTAAGCCTAGCTCATGTCTTTGGGCCAAGACAAATGAGGTATAGTGGAGAGAGTCCAGAATAGTTCAAGGGTGGCAAAAGACAGAGCCCACGATTCTCCCACCACTCTTTCAAGCTCTGGGGAAATGGCTGTTGAAAGAAACCAAACAGGGCTGGGACTCAGGTACTTCTCGATGGCAGCAGGTAGCACAGGCCTTGAAATGGCAGGGGATATTTGCTACTGAGAGATATCAGATGCGAAGAAATGGAATTAGACCTCATTCTTACCTTCCCTGGGTCAAAGAGCAGAAGAAGGAAAGGAATAAAAGAGTTTGGGCTTTAGAGTCAGAAAGACCTGCCTCCAAATCCTGACTCTACCACTAGCTGAATAAGTACTATAACCTCAGTTTCTTTGTCTGGAAAAATGGGAATGATAATGGTTACCTTGTGGGGTCCATGGGAAGATTAAAAGAGAAAACTTATATGAAAGTGGCCAGCATCCCAAAGATGCTCAGCAAAGTGCTGCTTGGCCATTTACTTTTGTCCTGTTCTCTGTAAGGTCTCCCCGCCTCACCCCACCCCATCTACCTGTTGAACTCCTATTCAATCTTCAAATCCCAGTTCTATGGCACCTTCCCAGAGAAGCTTTCCTGGCTTTCTTGGACAGAATTGGTCACTCCTGCCACTGTCTCCTGCTGGTCTGGGAACTGTTCCAGAGAAGAAACCACTACTTTACACCTAAGGATCCTAAGAACCTGGCATCACTCAAAAATTAATGTCTATTGGGTAATGTTCTATGCTTTCCTGGTGAATAGGGAAGATTCTTAAATGCTTTAAAATATTTTTTTATTTACAGCACTATTTGCAATAGAGAAAAATTGAAAACCACATAAATGTCTAATAACTGGGGGTTAAGTAAATTATGCTTCATCCTCCTAATGTGGTGGTATGCTGCCATTAAACTCATCTTGTAGAAATGTGCTGTTGACATTAAAAAATGTTCTCAATATACATTGCGAGGGAAAGAAGCAGGTTTCAAAACAGTACTATGTACAGAATGATCCCGTTTTGTGATAAAAATATAAATGTTTATGTATGCATAAAAAGGGTCTGGAAGGACCCAGTGGTTGTCTCTGGGTGGGTGGAATTTGCATGTTTCTTTTCCTTCCTTATGCTTATATGTATTTTGTGATTTTTCTATAATGAGCATAAATTACTTTTGGAGTAAGAAAAAAAAATTTTAACTAGCAAAAAAAAATTTTCTGATTGTAATGTATTTTCATTGTAGAAAATTTGGAAAGCCTGAAAACTACAAAAAAAAAAGACAAGTATACACATTGCTCGTACCTAGAGAACCTGTTAGAATTTTAGTATATTTCTTTCTAGTCTTTTTTTTTAAATATGTGTATGAATTTTTTACACTAGTTGAGATCATACTGACCTATAGTTTAATAAGCTGCAATTTTGCGTTACGTTGTGAGCATTTTCAAAAGCTATTACAAAATTCTCTGTATATATTAGATGCCTTACAAAAGGCTAGAAAAATCAGCTATCCTAGGGGAAAAAAAAATAGAAGAACTAAAAAGAGGGTTAATGGCCTCCTAAGCACAAGCACAAGGCATTTTTAAGACTTTCCTAGGCCCTGGAGAGGCTTTAAAATACTTTAAAATATTCCATATTAACTATTTTAACTGTAAAATTTTTGAAAGGACTTTTATAATTTTGCTATTGTGTTTGGCTAAATGTACTCATTTAATCTACAATGCGAGCAACTCACTCAATTTACAATTGGCTATAATTTCTCAGCAATTATTGTGCATATTTGGAAACTCTTGCAAAGTGGGAAAGAGCCAACCTACAAATTGTTTTCAAATGTTAAGAAACGCTAAATTTAACAATTAATGAAGTTAACACAATGCTACATTTTATAGATATTTAATGAAACATTTCTTGATTTTGCGGCTTTCTTTTCATAGTTTAGAACCAAAAACATTTTTTTTTAAGATCTCAAACTTTTTTCTAGGCCCTTGAAAAGTACCTAAGCCTTGGGTTCTTACAGCTACTCTGCCTCAAAGTGGAAAGTGTCTTGCTTGAGCCCTTCAGCCTCTGGGTAGACCTGTCAGGGGAGCATCAAAAACTTCCAGCAATGGTGGAAGCCGCTGCAAAAGCAAGCAATGGGAGTTGCCGATTTATTCAGCAGAGTTGAGTTTTCTGCACCAGTCGCCAAATACAAAGATAGTGGAAAGGTTTGGAGAAGGGATTCCTGCTCCAGAAAGTTTCTGCTGCTCAAGTGCAGCAGGTAAATTAAGCAGGAGGAGAGGAAGGGAAAAGAAGGAAAAAGGAAGGGAGGGAAGGAGAAATGAAAGAAACACTACCATTAATTAGTTGCTTATTAAGTACCAGGCACTTAGCTGAGAGTTTTACATACTGTCTCATTCAATCTTCACAAGAAACCTATGAGATGGGGACTGTTGGCAACCCTGTTTTACAGATAATGCTCCTGAGGCTCAGAGAGGTTAAGACATTAGTCCATGGTCACACAGCTAGAAAATGACAGAGTTGGCCCAAGACTGTCTGACCCCAGGACCTGTACATTAACCTGCATACCATATGACCTCTACAGAGATACCTGTCCTGCCTGTCCCTCCTCCTACTTCCAGAAGGACAGAACTTAAAGTTGGAAGAAACCCTTGAGATCCTGCATGTGTCCCATCTCACCCTTCACTGCAGCAAGGCTCACAGGAAAAATCTTTGTTCCTGCTGAATCAAGCATCCCCACCCTGTCTCACATATGCCCCCAGGGGCACTGTGCTTGGCACAGAAAATGTGCTCAATAGATATTTGCTGAATTAATTAATATAATCCCTCATTTTGCTGAGAAGCAAGACCAGAGAAGGAAACTGGGGGGCCAGATAATGGGGGTAACTTGTCCACATCCCCCAGCAAGGTAACAAAGAGTCTGGGCTAGAATCCCGGCTGAGGCTCCTCACACTGGTTTTACCCGAACCTGTAAGACCTCTTCACGTTATATTACCTCATTTCATCCTTGCAAACAGCTATGTGATTATTCTCGTATGTCATCAGCTCTAAGACTATCGATAGGACACACCACTATTTTACGCAACCATAAGAAAAAAAAATACTGCCAAGTATCCTTGTGAGACACCATCGATTTCCTACTATTTTAAAAAAAATGCATCCACATTTTATAGATGTGAAAATGAAGGCTCAGAGGGATGAAGTGACTTGTCTCAGTCACATAACTCTTTTTTTTATTATTAAATTCAGTTTTATTGAAATACATTCACACACCATGCAATCATCCATGATACACAATCCACTGTCCACAGTATAACATAGTTATGCGTTCATCACCACAATCTATCTCTGAACATTTTCCTTACATCAGAAAGAACCAGAACAAGAATAAAAAATAAAAGTGAAAAAAGAACACCCAAATCATCCCCCCATCCCACCCCGTTTGTCCTTTAGTTTTTATCCCCATTCCTCCACTCATCCATACACTAGATAAAGGGGGTGTGATCCACAAGGTCTTCGCAATCACACTGTCACCCCTTCAGTCACATAACTCTTAAGGGCTGAACATGCATGAGTCAAAGCAGTTGGGTTGGACTCAAAGCCCTGGATCTCTCCACAACTTCACCTCAAAGCACTAAGATTCAACGTGGTTTTTTTTTGTTTATTTATTTATTTATTTATTTATTTAATGATCATTTTATTGAGATATATTCACATACCACGCAGTCATACAAAACAAATCGTACTTTCGATTGTTTACAGTACCATTACATAGTTGTACATTCATCACCTAAATCAATCCCTGACACCTTCATTACCACACACACAAAAATAACAAGAATAATAGTTAGAGTGAAAAAGAGCAATTGAAGTAAAAAAGAACACTGGGTACCTTTGTCTGTTTGTTTCCTTCCCCTATTTTTCTACTCATCCATCCATAAACTAGACAAAGTGGAGTGTGGTCCTTATGGCTTTCCCAATCCCATTGTCACCCCTCATAAGCTACATTTTTATACAACTGTCTTCGAGATTCATGGGTTCTGGGTTGTAGTTTGATAGTTTCAGGTATCCACCACCAGCTACCCCAATTCTTTAGAACCTAAAAAGGGTTGTCTAAAGTGTGCGTAAGAGTGCCCTCCAGAGTGACCTCTCGGCTCGTTTTGGAATCTCTCTGCCACTGAAGCTTATTTCATTTCCTTTCACATCCTCCTTTTGGTCAAGAAGATGTTCTCCGTCCCACGATGCCGGGTCTACATTCCTCCCCGGGAGTCACATTCCACGTTGCCAGGGAGACTCACTCCCCTGGGTGTCCGATCCCACGTAGGGGGGAGGGCAGTGATTTCACCTTTCAAGTTGGCTTAGCCAGAGAGAGAGGGCCACATCTGAGCAACAAAGAGGCATTCAGGAGGAGACTCTCAGGCACAAACATAGGGAGGCCTAGCCTCTCCTTTGCGGCAACCATCTTCCCAAGGGTAAAACTTATGGTAGAGGGCTCAACCCATCAAACCACCAGTCCCCTACGTCTGTGGTCATGCCAGCAACCATGGAGGTGGGTTAGGCGAATACCCCTGCACTCTCCACAGGCTCCTCAAGGGGGTACTACATCTTTTTTTTTTCCTTGTTTTTCTTTCTTTTTTTTTTTTTTTTTAACTTTCCCCTCTTTTTTAAATCAACTGTATGAAAAAAAAAGTTAAAAAGAAAACAAACATACAATAAAAGAACATTTCAAAGAGACCATAACAAGGGAGTAAGAAAAAGACAACTAACCTAAGATAACTGCTTAACTTCCAACATGTTCCTACTTTACCCCAAGAAAGTTACGTAATATAGCAACATTTCTGTGAACTTGCTCCTACCACATCCATCAGAATCCAACAGACCATAGTCGTTTCTGGGCATCCCCAGAACGCCAAACAGCCTATCTGTTCTTCCTGGACCACTGTTCCCCCTTCCTTAATTGCTCTCTACTGCTAGTTCCCCTACATTCTACATTATAAACCATTTGTTTTACATTTTTCAAAGTTCACATTAGTGGTAGCATATAATATTTCTCTTTTTGTGCCTGGCTTATTTCGCTCAGCATTATGTCTTCAAGGTTCATCCATGTTGTCATATGTTTCACGAGATCGTTCCTTCTTACTGCCGCGTAGTATTCCATCATGTGTATATACCACATTTTATTTATCCACTCATCTGTTGAAGGACATTTGGGTTGTTTCCATCTCTTGGCAATTGTGAATAATGCTGCTATGAACATTGGCGTGCAGATATCTGTTCGTGTCACTGCTTTCCGATCTTCCGGGTATATACCGAGAAGTGCAATCGCTGGATCGAATGGTAGCTCTATATCTAGTTTTCTAAGGAACTGCCAGACTGACTTCCAGAGTGGCTGAACCATTATACAGTCCCACCAACAATGAATAAGAGTTCCAATTTCTCCACATCCCCTCCAGCATTTGTAGTTTCCTGTTTGTTTAATGGCAGCCATTCTAACCGGTGTTAGATGGTATCTCATTGTGGTCTTAATTTGCATCTCTCGAATAGCTAGTGAAGCTGAACATTTTTTCATGTGTTTCTTGGCCATTTCTATTTCCTCTTCAGAGAACTGTCTTTTCATATCTTTTGCCCATTTTATAATTGGGCTGTCTGTACTATTGTCATTGAGTTGTAGGATTTCTTTGTATATGCAAGATATCAGTCTTTTGTCAGATACATGGTTTCCAAAAATTTTTTCCCATTGAGTTGGCTGCCTCTTTACCTTTTTGAGAAATTCCTTTGAGGTGCAGAAACTTCTAAGCTTGAGGAGTTCCCATTTATCTATTTTCTCTTTTGTTGCTTGTGCTTTGGGTGTAAAGTCTAGGAAGTGGCCGCCTAATACAAGGTCTTGAAGATGTTTTCCTACATTATCTTCTAGGAGTTTTATGGTACTTTCTTTTATATTGAGATCTTTGGTCCATTTTGAGTTAATTTTTGTGTAGGGGGTGAGGTAGGGGTCCTCTTTCATTCTTTTGGATATGGATATCCAACTCTCCCAGCCCCATTTGTTGAAAAGACCATTATGGCTCAGTTCGGTGACTTTGGGGGCCTTATCAAAGATCAGTCGGCCATAGATCTGAGGGTCTATCTCTGAATTCTCAATTCGATTCCATTGATCTATATGTCTATCTTTGTGCCAGTACCATGCTGTTTTGGCAACTGTGGCTTTATAATAAGCTTCAAAGTCAGGGAGTGTAAGTCCTCCCACTTCGTTTTTCTTTTTTAGAGTGTCTTTAGCAATTCGAGGCATCTTCCCTTTCCAAATAAATTTGATAACTAGCTTTTCCAAGTCTGCAAAGTAGGTTGTTGGAATTTTGATTGGGATTGCATTGAATCTGTAGATGAGTTTGGGTAGAATTGACATCTTAATGACATTTAGCCTTCCTATCCATGAACATGGAATATTTTTCCATCTTTTAAGGTCCCCTTCTATTTCTTTTAATAGAGTTATGTAGTTTTCTTTGTATAGGTCTTTTACATCTTTGGTTAAGTTTATTCCTAGGTACTTGATTTTTTTAGTTGCTATTGAAAATGGTATCTTTTTCTTGAGTGTCTCTTCAGTTTGTTCATTTCTAGCATATAGAAACATTACTGACTTATGTGCATTAA
This sequence comes from Choloepus didactylus, assembly GCF_015220235.1. Taxonomy (NCBI): domain Eukaryota; kingdom Metazoa; phylum Chordata; class Mammalia; order Pilosa; family Megalonychidae; genus Choloepus; species Choloepus didactylus. Next base: position 33,323,748 of record NC_051312.1, on the reverse strand, counting down.
TCTTGTATCCCGCTACTTTGCTAAATTTGTTTATTAGCTCTAGTAGGTGTATCGTTGATTTCTCAGGGTTTTCTAGATATAAGATCATATCATCTGCAAACAATGACAGTTTTACTTCTTCTTTTCCAATTTGGATGCCTTTTATTTCTTTGTCTTGCTGGATTGCCCTGGCTAGCACTTCCAGCACAATGTTGAATAACAGTGGTGACAGCGGGCATCCTTGTCTTGTTCCTGATCTTAGAGGGAAGGCTTTCAGTCTCTCACCATTGAGTACTATGCTGGCTGTGGGTTTTTCATATATGCTCTTTATCATGTTGAGGAAGTTTCCTTCAATTCCTACCTTTTGAAGTGTTTTTATCAAAAAGGGATGTTGGATTTTGTCAAATGCTTTTTCAGCATCTATTGAGATGATCAATTGATTTTACCCTTTCGAGTTTTTAATGTGTTGTAAAACATTGATTGTTTTTCTTATGTTGAACCATCCTTGCATGCCTGGAATGAACCCCACTTGGTCATGGTGTATGATTTTTTTAATGTGTCTTTGGATTCGATTTGCAAGTATTTTGTTGAGGATTTTTGCATCTATATTCATTAGGGAGATTGGCCGGTAGTTTTCCTTTTTTGTAGCATCTTTGCCTGGTTTTGGTATTAGATTGATGTTAGCTTCATAAAATGAGTTAGGTAGTGTTCCATTTTTTTCAATGTTTTGAAAGAGTTTGAGTAAGATTGGTGTCAGTTCTTTCTGGAAAGTTTGGTAGAATTCCCCTGTGAAGCCATCTGGCCCTGGGCATTTATTTGTGGGAAGATTTTTGATGACTGATTGGATCTCTTTGCTTGTGATGGGTTGGTTGAGGTCTTCTATTTCTTCTCTGGTCAGTCTAGGTTGTTCATATGTTTCCAGGAAATTGTCCATTTCTTCTACATTATCCAGTTTGTTGCCATACAGTTGTTCATAATATCCTCTTATAATTTTTTTAATTTCTTCAGGATCTGCAGTTATGTCACCTTTTTCATTCATTATTTTGTTTATATGGGTCTTCTCTCTTTTTGATTTTGTCAGTCTAGCTAGGGGCTTGTCAATCTTGTTGATCTTCTCAAAGAACCAACTTTTGGTGATATTTATCCTTTCTATTGTTTTTTTGTTCTCTATGTCATTTATTTCTGCTTTAATCCTTGTTATTTCTTTTCTTGTACTTGGTTTAGGATTGGTTTGCTGTTCATTTTCTAGCTTCTTCAGTTGATCCATTAGTTCTTTGATTTTGGCTCTTTCTTCCTTTTTAATATATGCGTTTAGTGCTATAAATTTCCCCCTTAGCACTGCTTTTGCTGCATCCCATAGGTTTTGGTATGTTGTGTTCTCATTTTCATTCGTCTCTATATATTTAGCAATTTCTCTTGCTATTTCTTCTTTAACCCACTGATTGTTTAGGAGTGTGTTGTTTAACCTCCAGGTATTTGTGAATTTTCTAAGTCTCTGATGGTTATTGACTTCTAATTGTATTCCATTGTGGTCAGAGAATGTGCTTTGAATAATTTCAATCTTTTTAAATTTATTGAGGCTTGTTTTATGTGCCAGCATATGATCTATTCTGGAGAAAGTTCCGTGGGCACTAGAAAAGTATGTGTATCCTGGTGATTTGGGATGTAATGTCCTGTAGATGTCTGTTAAATCTAATTCATTTATCAGATTGTTTAGGTTTTCAATTTCCTTATTGGTCTTCTGTCTGGTTGATCTATCTATAGGAGAGAGTGATGTGTTGAAGTCTCCCACAATTATTGTGGAAACATCAATTGCTTCCTTTAGTTTTGCCAGTGTTTCTCTCATGTATTTTGTGGCACCTTGATTGGGTGCATAGACATTTACGATTGTTATTTCTTCTTGCTGAATTGCCCCTTTTATTAGTATGTAGTGGCCTTCTTTGTCTCTCAAAACATCCCTGCATTTGAAGTCTATTTTATCTGAGATTAATATTGCTACACCTGCTTTCTTTTGGCTGTAGCTTGCATGAAATATTTTTTTCCATCCTTTCACTTTCAGTTTCTTTGTGTCCCTGTGTCTAAGATGAGTCTCTTGTATGCAACATATTGATGGTTCATTTTTTTTGATCCATTCTGCGAATCTATATCTTTTAATTGGGGAGTTTAATCCATTTACATTCAATGTTAAAACCGTGAAGGCATTTCTTGAGTCGGCCATCTTATCCTTTGGATTATGTTTGCCATATTTTTCCCTCTCTCTATTAATATCCTTTATTGTACCCATACCGAATCTCTTTAGTACTGAACCTTTCTCCAAGTCTCTCTGTCCTGTCTTTGTTTCTCTGTCTGTAGGGCTCCCTTGAGTATCTCCAGTAGGGCAGGTCTCTTGTTAGCAAATTCTCTCAGCATTTGTTTGTCTGTGAAAAATTTAAGCTCTCCCTCAAATTTGAAGGAGAGCTTTGCTGGATAAAGTATTCTTGGCTGGAAATTTTTCTCACTCAGAATTTTAAATATATCGTGCCACTGCCTTCTCGCCTCCATGGTGGCTGCTGAGTAGTCACTACTTAGTCTTATGCTGTTTCCTTTGTATGTGGTGAATTGCTTTTCTCTTGCTGCTTTCAGAACTTGCTCCTTCTCTTCTGTGTTTGATAGTGTGATCAGTAAATGTCTCGGAGTGGGTTTATTTGGATTTATTCTATTTGGAGTTCGCTGAGCATTTATGATTTGTGTATTTATGTTGTTTAGAAGATTTGGGAAGTTTTCCCCAACAATTTCTTTGAATACTCTTCCTAGACCTTTACCCTTTTCTTCCCCTTCTGGGACACCAATGAGTCTTATATTTGGACTTTTCATATTATCTATCATATCCCTGAGGTCCATTTCAATTTTTTCAATTTTTTTCCCCATTCTTTCTTTTATGCTTTCATTTTCCATTCTGTCATCTTCCAGGTCACTGATTCGTTGTTCAACTTCCTCTAGTCTTGTACTATGAGTGTCCAGAGTCTTTTTAATTTGGTCAACAGTTTCTTTAATTTCCATAAGATCATCCATTTTTTTATTTAGTCTTGCAATGTCTTCTTTATGCTCTTCTAGAGTCTTCTTGATTTCCTTTATATCCCGTACTATGGTCTCATTGTTCATCTTTAGTTCTTTGAGTAGCTGCTCTAGGTGCTGTGTCTCTTCTGGTCTTTTGATTTGGGTCTTGGGCTTGGGTTATCCATATCGTCTGGTTTTTTCATATGCTTTATAATTTTCTGTTGTTTTTGGCCTCGTGGCATTTGCTGAACTTGATAGGGTTCTTTTAGGGTTTGTAGACCTATTGAAGTCCTTATCTCTAATTTATCAGATCTACAGCTTCGTGGAGTACACTTTCTCTAACTAACCAGCAGGTGGCGTCCACGAGCCACCTGTTCTCCACAAGCCAGTTCTCCCCTGCTTAGCCTTTTTGGTGAGTGGGGGAGTGAGTCTTGTGGGGCCCAATTGGTGTACCAAGCTTGCGTGTGTAGTTGGTGTTGCCTGCCCTGTATGTGGGGCGTGTTTCTGGGCAGTCGGGGAGGGGGGGGGTGGCCCTAACAATCAAATCTCCCTGGTGATCCTAGAGTTTTAAAGCTGGTGCAATAGTCTAATCCTTCAGTTCAGTCCTGCCACAGTTTGTCTCTGCCACTGACCCACAAGTCCTTGGTATTGGCGTATGGCTCCTGAGACTTGCAAGTGGGCCCCTCTTCCAGGCTGTGCACCCCAGGTCCTCTGTTGAGGGATGACTGTGCTATGTCACAGGTGAGTGCCGTCCCCCCAGGGCAGTTCTGGGCTGCTGGGCTGTGTAGGGAGGCTCCCAGTCTGCTCAAATGATGGCTGAGTGGGGCTTTGTTAATTCACACTGCTCCACCTTCCCAACTCTGGGACAATCAGCTGAGGTTGCAGGGAAGGCTAATGTCCACGCCCAGTTTTGTGGTGTGTGCCTGTTATTTGAAGCACTTCCGTCACACTGGGTTGTCTGGGGCAGCTCTGGGCTATGGGGCTGGCGATGGGCAGGAGTGTTTCCTGTCCACCAGGATGGTGGCTGTGGGCGGACACCCCCCTTTTCTTGGGAAGTTGTGGTGTGTAGTGAATTTTCTCAGCCACTGGATTATTGCGTTTTGTCTCAGAGCTCTCCTAGTTCTGCTCTTGACTTGACCTGCCCAAATTGAAAGTCTTTGAAGCTTTCTGTATTGGGCTTCTTAGAGTAGTTGTTTTAGAAAAAGAAAAAAGGATTAAAAAAAAAAAAAAAAAAAAAGGGCCCTCCTCAGAGATCTAATGGGTTATTGAAATGCTAATAGACAAAGCAACCAGGGCCATTAAGGAAAGGTCCACAGGGCAGAGAGATCAGCTTTTCTTCAGGATTTGCATATGCGCCTCAAGGCCTGAGCTCCACCCTTCCCCTTTCTGTGTTCACCAGAACTCCAAAAATCCTCTGCTTTTATTTTGGAGTTTTTCGTGTTGTTGTTTTTTTTGTTTTTTTGTTTTTTTTTCTATGCCTGTCTCCTCTCTGCTGGGCTGGCTGCTCTCAGATTCTCTGGTGTCTGGTCTCAGTCTATCTATGGTTGGAGTTTGGATCAGTAGAATGAGTTTCCGATAAGGCCTGCCACTGCAGTTCTCCCTTCTCCTTCCCGGAGCTGACAGCCCCTCCTCCCACGGGACTGAGCCTGGCAGGGAGGGGCGCGGGTCCCCTGGCCGCAAAAACACAGATTTTGCTGATCTCAGCAGTTCGACATTTTCATGAGTGTTGTATGAAGTATGCCCAAAGTCAGATTGCTCTGTGGTGTCCAGTCCACGCAGTTCCTGGCTTTCTACCTACTTTCCTGGAGGAGTAACTAAAACATACAGCTCACCAGTCCACCATCTTGCCCCGCCTCCTTCAACGTGTTTTTAAATGAGAATCTTAATTTAGCTGGTGCCACAGCTCTTTCTCCACTGGACTACAAGCATTACATTTTGCAAGCAGGGACATAGTCCATCTGCTTCTCACCCACTTTCCCAGCACCTAGCACTGTGCCTGGCACAGAGTGCACCCTCAAAAAATACCTTACAGAGAGGTGGGGGGATCACACGATGAGGCATCTCAGAAGTCCAGAAAACATGGGCCTGAGTTAGAAGTTGGGCCATCGTGGACGTTTCTGTGTTGCTGCCCCCACGGGAGGCAAGAAATGGGTGCAGATCTGGCTAGGAGGCCGTGGAATTAGAATGGGTTTGGAGGCAGACAGACCTAGATTGGAATCCCAGCTTTGCCAACTACCAGCTATGTGACCTTGGGCGAGTTATTTTCTCTCTCCAAGTCTCCGTTTCCTCGTTGGCAAAATGGGGCTAATGCAATAAATACCACCTGTCTCATGGGATTGTGTGAGAATCGAACGAGAAATAGAAAATGTTACAACTAATTCCAGAAGACTTTTAAAACACACACAAAATGAAACATATCAAATACTGTAGAATAAATCAAGAATGTTTTCAAAGAGTTATACCCAAAAAAAGTGTCAGGTCCAGATGATTTCATGGGTGAATTCTACCTGCTATTTAAATTGTTCCAGAGCATAGAGAAAGCAGGAAAACTTCCAAATTCTTTTTATGAAGCCAGCACAACACTGTGTGAAACCTGACAAAGCATAATAAAAGAAAGCCACAGAAAGAGAAGCGGGACACTTCCTCTCTGCAGTCTATATACATTGAAAGCATTTCCTGTAGAGTCAGAAGCAATACAAGGATCTCCACTACCACCATCATTATTTAATCTTATTCTGGGAGTGTTGGCCTATACAATTATACTAACAGAAAGGAACAAGCAGTATGAAAATGGGAAAGGAGAGAGCAAAATTGTCATTATTTTTAGATATGACTGTAAACCGAGAAAACTCAAGATAACTCACTAAGGAATTATCAAAAAATAATTCAGTATCAATTATCAAGAAAATAAGATGAATAGTTATATTATTGATATATAAAGTTAGTGGTTTTCTTATATGCAACCAGCAACCAGTTAGGAAATACATGAAAAGATTTCATTCGTATGAGCAACAGCACAAAACAAAACTATCAGAAATGTGCTAGGTCTATTAGAAGATGCTTTAAAATGCTACTGAGGGACTTAACAGTCTGAATAAATGTAAAGACCTACTCTAAATTGAATAGGAAGCTGCATTATTGTAAAAATGTCAGTTCTCACAAATCTATGTATTTCAGTGACTCCAATTTTTAAAACATACTAAAAGGATTGCTTTTGGAACAAGATGAGCTGATTCTAAAGTTGACATGGAAAAATAAAGAAGCAAGAACAGATAGGAAGGAATCTGGGCAAAAAAGAAAGAAAAGACAGTGAGAACAAATTCTACTGGGCATTAATACATAATGGGGGGAGGGGGGACGTAATGTAGTTTCTTAGTTATAACACCCAAAACAAAAAGAAAAAAGAAAAAAATAGGTAAATTTGGACTTTGTCAAAATTAAAAACTTTTGCGCTCCAAAGGATTCAAAGGACACCATCAAGAAAGCGAAAAGACAACCCACAAAATGAAGGTATTTGTAAATCATATATCTGAAACGGGATCCATATCCAGAATGCATAAAGAACTCTTAAAACACAAAAACAAAAAGATGAATAACCCAATTAAAAAGATGGGCAAAGGATTTGAATAGATATTTCTCCAAAGAAGATATACAAATGGCAATAAGCACAAGAAAAGATGTTCAGTGTCATTAGTCATTACAGAGATGCTATCAAAACCATCTTGACAGCATACCTAGAGTTCCCTTGGGTCTCTCTCTTGCTTTAATTGTGTTTGGACAAAACAGACACAAGAAGTATCTCCACCCTTTTCAGCCTTGGACAACCTTCCAACTTCCTCTCCAGTTGCAACCTCTAGGATCATCTTCTTGGCTATACCCTGCTTCCAGGACCATCTAACATCATTTTTTATGGTTCACTCCTCATTGTCGACTAACCATGAGCTCCCAGATCCATCAGAATTACACTACCGAAGTGGAGGCCTCAGTCAACCGGTCAACCCACATCTGCGGGCCTCCTACATCTCCCTATCTCTGGGCTTCTATTTGGACCATGATGATATGGCACTGAAGGGCACAGACCACTTCTTCTGCAGTTTGGTAAAGGAGAAGCACCAGGGCTTAGAGTGTCTCTTGAAGACGTAAAACCAGCACAGCGGCTGTGTCCTCATCCAGGAGGTACAGAAGCCATCCCAAGATGAGTGGGATGCCTGGATGCCATGGAAGCCACCATGGCCCTGGAGAAGAACCTGAACCAGGCCCTTCTGTATCTGCATGCCCTGGGTTCTGCCAATACAGACCCTCATCTCTGTGACTTCCTGGAGAGCCACTTCCTAGATGAGGTAAAACTCATCAAGAAGATGGATGACCACCTGACCAGCCTCCACAGGTGAGTATCTCTTCAAAAGGCTCATTCTCAAGCCCAACTAGGAGCCTCTGGACCCCAGAGGCCTGCGGGGGCCCCTCTGCATTCCCCTGGCATCCAGGCTTCTGCCTGAGCCTCTCCCTCCAGCCACGAGGCATCTTTTTCACCAACCACCTTGCAGCCCTCTAACAAGCCTTGAAACAAGTGTAAACAATAAAGATTTCTGCAGCCAAAAAAATAAAACACACATTGAGACACGACTTCACACCCACTAAGATGACTAAAATAAAAAAGACAGACAATACCAAGTGTTGATGAGAATGTAGAGAAATTGGAACCCTCATGCATTACTGATGGGAATGTAAAGTGGTACAGACACTTTGGGAACAGTTTGGCAGTCCCTCAAAAAGTTAAACATAAGCAATTCCACCCCTAGTTGAAAGAACTGAAAACATATGTCCACACAAAATCTTGCACATGAATGTTCAAACCAATGTAATTCATAATAGCCAAGAAGAGGAAACAACCCAAATGTCTATCAACTGATGAATGGGTAAATAAAATGTGGTATATCCATACAATGGAACATTATTCAGCCATAAAAAGGAATAAAATAGTGATACATGCTACAACATGGATAAATTTTGAAAACACTATGCTAAGTGAAAGAAGTCAGATGCAAAATGCCACGTTATATGACTCCATTTATAGGAAATGTCCAGAATGGGCAAATCTATAGAGACAGAAAGTAAATTACTGATGGCTGGGGGTTGGGATGATGGGATTTTTTTTTTTTTAGGTTACGAAAATATTCTGGCATTAGATAATGGTGATGGTTGCAAAACTCAGTGAATATACTAAAAAACACTGAATAGTACACTTCAGAAGGGTGAATTTTATAGTTTGTGAACTACATCTCAAAACTATTATAGAAAATATACATACTGTTATAGAAAATAAACATAATATAAAGCTTTGTCAAGCAAAATAGCGCAAAAGACTACAGATACAATTACCTACCAGAATTTAGTATGTACTAAAGGTGGGTTTTCAAGTAAAAGGAAAAGTAGATTATTTTGAAAATGATATTGGAACAATATTCCCTGATGGGTTAACAATGGGAAAGGAGGCACTTGGAAACTTATCTTGCTCCTTACACCTAAATATATCCAGATGTATCAAAGACAAATGGAAAAAGTAAAAACATAAAAACATGAAATAAAATGGGGAAATTTTGTAAAACCTCAGAGTGGGAAAGGAAAGACACAAAACACAGAAGTCCCCTAAATTAAAAAAAAAAAATGTAATTTGACTGATAAATGTTTTAAATTTCTCTATGGAAAAAGTCAAAAGACAAATAATAAACTGGACAAAATATTTGCAATAATATGACATACAAATTTCCAATATCCTTGTTATATAAAAAGGTTGTATGTTTCAGTAAGAAAAAGCAAACCAATAGAGAAATTAACACGAACAGACCATTTCCAGAAATAAAAATCTAAATATGAAAAGATGTTCAACTTCACTTATAATTTTAAAAATGCACAATAAAACAACTAGATACCATTTTTCAGCTATCAGATTGGCCGAGATGAAAAAGTTTGCTAGAATACTGTGGGTTCAAAGGTGTAAAGAATCTGGCACTAATACACAGGTGTAGCTATGTAAATTCATACAATCCTTCTGGAGTCAAATATGAATACATCTACCAAAAAAAAATTTTAAAGCATGCCCTTTTACCCAGATAGTCCACTTCTAAGAATTTATCTTACATATATAATCACAAGTAGGAAATGACATTTAAACAAGGATATTCAGCAGTTCTGTTTGTAATAGCAAAAGACGGGAAATTACCTTAATGTATGTAAAATAATGGTCCCCCAAAATGTCACTTCCCAATCCCTGGAACCTTGTGAATATGCTGTGTTACATGGTAAAGGGTGATTAAAGTTGCAGGTGGAATTAAGGTTGCTAAACAGCTGACCTTAAAATAGGGAGACTGTCTTAGTTTATGTGGGTGGGCCCAATGTAATCACAAGGGTCCTTTAAATGTGGAAGATGGAAACAGAAGAGAATCAGAATGATGTGAGAAGACCTCCAGCCACAGTTGCTGGCTTTGAGGATGGAGGAGGGCCCACCAGCTAAGGAAGGTGGGCAGACTCTAAAAGCTGAAAAGGGATAGGAGGTGAATTCTCCCCTAGAGCTTTCAGAAAGGAACGCTTCCCTGTCAACACCTTGATTTTAGCTTAGTGAGACTCATTTTAGACTTCTGACCTCCATAACTGTAAGATAAGAAGTATGTGTTGTTTTAAGCCACAAAGTTTGTCGTAATTTATTACAGCAGCAAACAGAAAGTGATACAAACCTAAATGCCCATCGGTAGGGGACTGACCGGCTAAAAAAATGCAATGTAATACCATGCAACCTTAAAAAGAACGAGGTAGCTCTAAATGTACTGATATGGAATTAGTTCCAATATGCATGTTTAGGTGGGAAAAAAAAGCAAATATTAAAAGAGTGTTTATAGCATGTTATCTGTGCATAAGGAGGCACGGTTAAACATCCACATAGCGGCTTATATGTGCATCGAATATGTCTTGAAGGATTAACTAGAAACTGGTAATATTTATTATCACCAGAGGAAGAGTACTGGGAGACTAATTCCAGGTGAAAATGACACCCATTTTTCACTGCGTTCTCTTTCATGCTGTTTTTTATTTTAACCATGCACAGGTATAACTGTAGAAGAAAGAAAAGAAAAATTGTTTTAAAAGGGAGTGAGTTCTGCTCAGTCATAAATGAGGCATTGCACTGTCACGTAGCTTTTCTCAGTTAAATCTTCCTGACAACCCCAAGAGTTTGGTGTTGTTATTATTCTACCCACAGTTGAGGGGCTGAGGCTCAGCTTTAGTGACCAAATTGCACGGAGAATACGTTTCGCAGTTAAATTTTAAAGTCCCGTTCCCTTATTCCGGGGCTCGCTCCTCAACCCCCGCCACAACACGACACTGCCGGCTCCAACAGCTGCGAAAGGGGCCAGCTTAATTCCAGGATGCTACTCCAACAGGCATCTCAGTCCTCTCCATTGCTTTCCTGGTCCTTTCCCAGATCTCCGAGTTGAGGACAAGGTCAGCCTCCAGAGAGCCGCAGCCGTGCCGTTCCTTTCCGAGTTCAGCCCACCTTCTCCGGTTACATCTTGCAGCAAAGTTCTTCTTGGATAAGGGCCGGCCCGGCCTTCTGGGGAGGGGCCAGCTGCCGGCGGTCACTACGGCTGTAATTGTTCTCCCTGGTGGGCTCACGTTGCAGTGGGCCCAGTGCAACCACCTGCTTTCGTCATGCGGAGATGAAACCTTAAGAGATGACAGGGCTCCGCATAGCATTACATCTTGATCATATAAGGCTGCCTTGAGATCTATCATTCCTGCAAGCTTTGGGCCAGAGATGAAGGGGGTTTGTGCATTTGTGCACAGAGCAAGGACTTGTTCTCTTGGGGCTTTCCAACCCACCCACCCCCATGCCCCCCACCCCCCACCCCCTTCAGCTGTAGGTGACTTAACAACTCTGCGCAAACAAATCCACCATCCTGAGCCTCACTTTGTGGTAAAGTGGAGATCATTTTCCTGTGTTGGGAAGACAGGTGATTCTGGGCCATTTACCTTTGGGGAGCTCTGTTTAAATATAGCCAAACCTTTCCTTTCATGCTGAGGATCTCAAAGCATTTTTAAGAGTAATTAATGAATTTCAACCTATGGAAAATGCAAGCATTATTATCTTTATTTTATAAATAGATCAAAGGTCAGCCAATCAATGGCAGATGTAGGAAACAAATGTGAGAATTCTGCTTTTGTCCCTGGCTGCAGCCACTAAATCCCACCTCTGTTATCACTCCTTTCTGCTCTCTTTCTGACTTCTGGCCAGGGACATGGAATTGGCCTTTATGTGTTTCCACTTAAAGTTTTGAATTCTATGTATGGTTCGTATGCCTTTGATTTGTCTGGAATTTATAAAAGAAAAGGAGAAGAAAGATATTTGATGCTTTTCAGAGATCGCGTTGGAACTGAGCCTTATATTGTGGGTCAAATGCCAATAAAGGGAGGGAAAAAAAAGCTCTCTCACCAGATCTTCCAGAAGTTCACTTTTATTCTCTCTCTGAAAGAATTTTGGCTGTTAAAATTAAGCAGACCATACCTTTAGTCACGAAAATGATTGTTGTTGGAATAATGAAAGTCACCATACATTTACAGCTAAGCACTCCCCAACTTACCATGCACACATTATAGCACACGATTCTCACAAACACACTGGGAGGCTTTATTATTAATTCATTTTATACATAATAACATTTGGGGTCAGAGATAGAAAGTGGATTGAAGAGAAAGGAAAGAAAAAGAGAAAGTTCAAAGTAAGGAGGAAAACTAAGTAAGCAAAAATTATTGCATGTCTCCTCTGTACCCAGAGGTATTGTGTTGTGACGGCTGTTGGAGATACAAAGATTAATAAAACACCTACAACTGCTCTAAAAAAATATATTTTAAGCACCACCACCACCACCACGACCCTCCCAAAAAAGATGAATAAACTATCTCCAGATGCCTGCTCTCAAGAAGTTTACAACTTTGTGGAACACGAAGGGTGAGGGCTGGGGAGGCAAATGAATAAAAAAAAAAATACTTTCAATACGATTCAGTCCAGAAGTATTTATTGAGTTCCTGGTATGTGTCAGACACTGCACTTGGTGCAGGGAACAGTCCCTCTTCTCATGGACCATATAGTCTATGGAGAAAGTCAGACATTAATCAAATAATTACACAGATTTAAAATTGCATTTGATGGAGTAAAAGATGCCTTAAAGTAAAAAACTGGGTCACGAACTGATGAAGAATTAGTATCCAGAATACATAAAGAATGCCTACAACAATAAAAGACAATCCAATAGAAGCACTATCAAGTAAACCAAAGGACAATTTAAAAAAGAGAAAAGGCAATGGCTAATAAATCAAAGTATGCTCACTTGTAAAGAGGGAATTGCAAATTAAAACATTGGAATACCATTTCACACCCATCAAATTGACAAAAATTTTAAAGTCTGACATTAGCCAGTGTTGTCAGGATACCAAACATAGGAACTCCTATATATTTCTATAGATGTATAAATTGGTACAACCACTTTGGAAAACCATTTAGCCATGTCTAGTAAAGCTGTCGATTTGCATGACCGGTGCCCAACAACTCCGCTCCCAAGCATCTACCTGGAAGGCTCACTTTCCCACAAGGGGATAGGTACAAAAATTATTCATTGCAACATTGTTTTGAAAGCAAAAAATCTGAAGAAAAAAAGGCTGAATATTCTCTAGAGAGAGAGGGGTAAATAAAGTGTGATGAACTCATACAACAGAACCCAAATCAGGAGTGAGAATGTACAACCTAGAACTACATGTATCCATGTGGATAATTTCAAAAACATAATGTTGAGTGAAAAAAGCAAGTTGCACAATAATATATACAGATACTGCCACTTCTTCAAAGTTTAAAAATATGGCAAACCATTTTATAAAGTGCTGACAGGCACAAACATATATGGTAAAAATATAAAAGCATGCCTGGGAAAGATAAATCCCAAGTGCAGGAGAGTGGTTACTTTAGGGGAGGGACAGGACTGGATTCAGAGGGGCACCATCTAGATCTGCAAACTTTTAGGTACTTACATAAAAGATAGACAAAAATAGAGCACATGCTAGGCTTTAACAGCGGGGAGGGGCAAGCACCAAATAAACAGGTGTTAATTAAATTTTTCTCTATAGTTGTAGCATGCTTTAAAATCTTTTTTTACCTTGCATTTTGACCTATCAAAGGAGGATTTTACTAAGTAGGGGGTGGTGTCAAGGTCAGGGAAGACTTCTCTGAGGAAATGATGCTTACTTAAGCTAAGAGTTGAAGTTTGAGTAGGTGAAGAAAGGAAGGAAGAAAGGTTTTCCGGGCGGAGAGAACAGCCTGTGTAAAGACCCTGGGCTGGGAGGGTGAACATGGAGACTAGCAAATGAAATCATCGACATGGTTGGAGCAGAGGGAAGAAGAGACTGGAGCTAGAAGAGAGACAAATCATGAAAGGTCTCATAGGCCATCTTGAGGGGTTAGGTCATGACAAAAGCAGCAAGGACAGAGAGCTGTGGGGACCTAGATACACTTTACCCAGCCCGACAGAACCCGGAAGGCATTCTTGAAGAGGTGACTCCTATCTTGAGTTTTGGGGAATAAGAGGAAGCCTCTTGGGGGCTATGGTGAGATATAAATTCTCTAGAGACGGCCCAGCAGCACCGTAGACACTGGAGGCCTTAAATAGTGTGGCCCCAGCAGGGTCTACCACCCAGGACCAGCTCCTAAGGTGTGGGTTAGAAAATGGCAGGTGAGGGTGTCCAGGAAGACGGAGTCCCAGGTTGGCCTGACTTAAGCCCAGAGAGGACGGGCTGGAGGTGGATTGGAGATAGCTCCCTCTGGCTGCCTGTGGAGGATGGATTAGAAGGAGGCGGGAATGCAGACAAGGAGAACTTTGAGGAGGAATACGTCAACAGCCAAGGGCCGAGGGGCACCTTAGAAGGTTTAAAACAGGACGGATGGAATTAGGATGAAGCAGCAGGGGGTGCCTGGAGAGGTACTGAGGGAAACCGAGATGGCTAGGATGATGGAATGGGGGTAGCGCCATCACTAAGGCGGACAATAACAGGGGTAACAGAGTTTGAGGCGCGCGCAAGAGCAAGCCAAATGGAACTGTCGGGCAGGCGGTGGGACGGGTGCGCCAGGGCTGCAGAGTGCGGGAAGTGGGCGGCGGTTCCCGCGGGTGTTTATTAACCTCTGAGAGGACAGGAGTTGGTCCCGACCGAGAGTGACGGGAGAAGAAACCGAGTCGGGTAGCTGCCGGACCAGGAGAAATGAGGTCGAGGCCGGTCGCGGGAAGAGGAGGGCACGGAGGAGGATTACGTAGACGCTGAGCGGCGGCCGGGAGGTCAGCCCCGCGTCCCTCGGGACATCTCCGGCTTCCCCGGGTGCTCCCGGCGCAGACAAGCCCAGGAGAGACGATCTCCCGCCACCCCTCGGCCGCGTCGGCAGCTGCAGACGAGAAGAGCAGGGCACCGGCGCGGCCGGGGCGCGGGCCGAGATGCCTCTTGCAGGCGGCTGGGCCACCGCGGCCATCCCCGCCCCCCGGGCCTCCCCGCGCGTCCGGGCCGCACCGCCCCGCGCCGCCCCTCCCACCACCAGGCGGCCGGGCGACGTCACTGCGGCTTTGCCGCGCGCTAATGGACGCTCGGGCGCTGGCGGCGCGGGCTTCCTCCCCGGAGGTCGGGGTCCTTGCAGCCCGTGGCCGCGTCCTCGGCTCTCCGCCAGGGAAACCTCGATTTTCCAAACTCGGGAAGGTCGGCTGTCCTTCGGCTACTGATAAGGTCGCGAGCGCCTGGTCAAAGATGTTAGCAATAAAGGGAAAGAGAGAGCCGGACCCAGGAAAGAGACTAATAATAGCCGCCAGCTAGAGCTCTGCTCGTGTGCTCAGCGCTTTTAAGAAACAATAATAACGACAACCACCATAATAGCCACCATTTATTGAGCGCTTACTCTGTGCCAGGCACTGTGTTAAGCGCTTGCAGGCAACAGCCCTCCGAGGTAAGTACTATTATTATCCGCATTTTGCAGGAAACCGGAGCACAGAGAGGTTAAGTACCTTGCTCCAGGTCACACAGCTAGCTGATGTAAGTGCCAGAATTCCAAATCCAGGCTGTCTGATCCTATGTAATCTGCATGATAGTCCACCAAGGTCGGGATTATTCTCGCCATCTTAAAGATGAGGAAACTAAGGCACATGGAAATCAAGTACCTTGTCCAAGGTCACCTAGCTGGAAAAATAGATGAGGCGGAAAGCGAACCCAGAGCTCCTCTCTGTCTGCAGAACCCGCAATCTTGGCCACAGGCGATGCCACCTCCAAACCGCCTCCGACGGCCCAGCAGATTTTGGCCCCGGGTCCCAAGAGGCGCGGCCCCTGCGGGGTTTGGTGGGTTCCGGCAGCCTCCGATCCTCGGGTGAACCGGGTGGTTCCGGAGCATTATCCCTGCTCAACCCGCAGGCGTCAGGTAGGGACACGTCTCCTGGAATCCGGTCCGGGACCTGGCTGCGCGGTCCTCAGAAAGGATGGGGCGGGGGCGGAGGCAGCGGGAGGGATCCCGGGTCCCACCTGCAGAGCCGCGGGGCCGGGCGCTGGGCTGGCCGTCTGCCCCGCACAGCCGGCAGAGGGCACTGCCGCACGCGCCTCAGGTCCCACCGTCACCAGAGCCCGCGACAGGCGGACCTTGGCCTACAGACACTGTGGCTCAGAGCCCCAAAGCAGGAATCTTTTCCTCTGGCCCCTCACCTCGGCCCAGGACCTGCTTCTCCTGACCACTCTCCCCCATCATCTGTCCACCCCATCGTCAGACTTCACCCCACCTCACTTCCTGCCCAGCTGAGGGTCAAGAACGCTGATCCCATCCCATAAAGAGGACCAGATGTTTCCAAGTCAAACTCAGCCCATTCTCCCCTTCGGGTGAGCCCCTTGGTGGTTTAAAATGGGGATAAATCATCCACTTAGAGTAGATAACTAATTTTCTTTTTTTTTTTCTTCAAAAAAAAAAATGTGAAGGGGATGATTAAAGAAGAAGGAAATAGATAGAAGGATCTATTTTTGTAATAGCTACAGTGTATTAGTGCTTGTTTTGCGCCAGGCATTTTGCAGTTTATGCGTGGACTTGTTAGTCCTCACTACAGCCTGAGAGGTATGGGATCATTATTCCCATTCGACATATGAGGTAACAAGGCTGGTTAGCCACAAAGTTGGAATTCCACCCGGGGGTGTCTGATTTTCAAGCCATGCCCCTGTCACTGTAGAGCAAGTTCCTCCTGTTTACACTGCTTCTAAAATCAGTTCTGGAAGGAGACACATGCATTCCACCCCCAGAATGCACAAGCTGATGGGATTGAACAGAAAAGGTAAGATGTAAAGCATGCAAGAACAAGCCAACATCTACTCTAAGAGTGCTTAGCAACACCTGTGAACTGGGGACCCAAATACCTTTTTAGGCCCCAATTTGGGACACAAATGCCTGCAAAGGAAAAAGCAACGAGAGAAAAATGGCAACGAGGCTTTTCACTTCAGTTTGGAAGCACATCCAGAGAGGCCCACACACTTTCTATGTCTGGGTTCTGAGGAAAGAAAGGTGGTTCTAGGAAAATCTGAAAAGTATGGGAGAGAAAAAAAATCCTTTCTGTGGTTTTTATGTTAACCAAACCCTATTTTGCTATTCGTGTTTTATTTTAAAATTAATGTGGCTTTCCCCACCCTTTAAATTGGCACATAAATAGCAAAAACAGAAGGAAGGCCAGCTACAAACTTAAAATATGGTGGGTTCTCAGGAAGGAGGTACATGACTTGAAGTGGAAATGAGGATTAAATGAGGTGCATTAAATATTTCAGACACAGAGTTTCCACAAGGGATTTAGATCATAAGCCCTTAGAACAGGAGCTTTGTCTGGGTCTGGGTTCAGTATAGTGTCTAGAATCTATGAGGGCCCAATAAATGTGGAAAATGAATCACACTTTAATGTACGTCTGCATCATCAAACCATCTGGGCCACCACTTTGCTTATGGTTTTAAAGTACGGCTTCTGGGGGGATTTTCCTAACCTCTGGATCTCAGTCCCCTTGCTTTTCCAGAAGTTTGCTCTGGGAATTCAGTCCAAGTGAGGCAATCATTGATGATGTCGCCAGGCTTGGTTAAATAGAATGGCTGCTTGTCTCTGGAATCACCAAGTCAGAGGTTTTTCCAAACAAGGAAGCCAAGGCAGAGAGACCCTCATGAGACCTGTCACTTAATAGGTCTGACTCTATTGCCCTATGTCTTTAAACTGGAAGACCTCCCCCTCTTAGCCCAAAACAGGAGAGCCCTGGGCATCTCAGACTGCCTCCTGCAAAATTCTTGGACTTTACCTTTTCCTCTCTGCTCCTTCCCTCATTCCTTCAGTTTTCATTCTATTCAGTTTATTCAACAAACATGTATTGAGAGCCCACTGTGTGTCGGTGCTGAGGGTACAGCAGTGAACCTAACAGGTAAGTCCTGGCCCTCTTGAGCTCACTGTCTCCCATGTCTACCTGGCCCCTGACCTCACGGCTCCAACTTTTTTGCTTGACCAAGGCCCCATAATAGTAAATGACTTTCTTCTCCAGGTGGGCACTATTGCTTGGACACAGCTGGCATTCCATCAGCTCCTGGCAGCTCCCAAGACCCACACTCCCTGACCCCAGTACCCCATTTTGTTTGAACCCATTTAGCTGGGCCTCCAGGAGGTTTGGGACCTGATACACCCTCAGAAGCAGACCCTGGAATGTTCCAGTTCCAGCACTTGCTGATACTCCTTCCCATCTTTTTCTAGTTGTCATTCTCTCACCTCATAGGAGCATCATTGTTGATGATTGAAATAGCTGGGGCCGTATTTATAAAGCATCTATTACGATGAAAATCCCATATGACCTAACACTCCACTGTTCAAAGAGAAATGCTGGCTTAAACAAATAGCAGTGACTGTCTGGCAAGGGACGCATTGGATAATGCTTACGAGCCTTTTGGGTCTTTTTTTTTTTAATCTTGGGATTGAGTGATTCATAATGAGGGAAGGAAGAATACTAGACCCATTTTAGCTCTCAAGATTATTCAAATGGAGTCGGTTTTCACCATCAACACCCTAAAAAAGACAGAATGCTTAAGGTAAGTTGCCAGTTTTCTTCTTTCTGGAAAAACCATTAATACTGAATAATTCTGGTCTTGACCTATCCAAAAAAAAACAAAAAAGAGGACTGAATGGTAGAATTCAGATTATCCCTGAAAACCCCTCTAGGAAGTAGATTCCAAATCAGTACTCTTAGTCTCCTCGAATATCCACCCCACCCCTACCCCCAGCCTGTCCCATCCCTTCTAGATATAGCATTATTTCTCCCCCTTTGAGGAAGGGAGTGGCCCAGAGACCAGGAGAGGAGTGGAGGGAACTCGTTATATGTGTCCTGTGTCTGCATGAGTTTGTGGTTGTGCATTCCCTGGCTAACGTCCAAATTCTCCATAACATGGGGGCCTGAGATATGCCCCAAAGACGGCCCACCAGGGAAGGATATGTGTACACCCACCAACAAGTTCTGGGTGGCCAGAGATGGCCGTAGCTCAGGCTCTGCTGGCCCAGCTGCTGGGTGAAGAGATTTGGAAACCACTTAACATTCCTGCTGGGAACTCTCCAAGCCCCTTTGGGAACCGGCAGCCGCGTTTGTCTGGGGAAATCAGTTTTGCACTTTCACTGAGTGAGAAATTCCTCAGGGGCATTCTTGTACTTGGGAAGAGAAATCAAACCCAGCTCATTCCTTCAGGGCCCTTGCCAATAATAAAGCAGACCGAGTCCGGTTCAGTTGATCCGGCCGGGGATGGGGCAGGAGTCCCGCGAGTTTCACCTGTAGCCAAGGCCCTACCCCGCCCGGCGCAAGCTTGAGATTTCAGGGAATAGTGTTACCGGTGTGTAAACACCGTGAGTGACGGCTAACGCTCCCAAGCACAACAGAGGACCTCAAACCCTTCCTATCTTCCTAGAAACCCTGGCGGCCCGGCCGGTTGCTTGCTGTCTGATGCAACAGTTTGCAATGCTTCTCTGGGAGCAGAGCCCGGCTGCGGGGCTCAGGGCGCGTGGCCTACGCGCATGCGTGGGCTGCGGCCCTACCCCAACCAGCCTGGAGCCGCTTTACCCCAGTTGGGCTGGGGGCGGGGCTGGGGGCGGGTAGGGAGTGTTTTGGCGGCGCGCGCAGCGCGATCTGAGCTTAATTAAACTTCTCCCGAGGCATTGGCTGACTGATTGACCCAGTGATCCAAAAAAATCCGAGAGGCCCGAGTCGCCCTAAACGCGCCGGGTAAGCAGAGTTGGGGAGTTGGCTTTCGATTCCCAGAGCCCGGCCTCTGGATTCAGCCTCCCTTCCCGGAGCCCCGCGATCTACAGTGCGGTCGGGGTTCCAAAGCTCTTACGGGTGTCAGGCCCAGCTTGCCTGTGTCCTCATACCTGCCTTCTCAAGAAGGGGAAATTTATGGTTACATGGGCGGGGACGGGCGAGGGGACAAGCTTTTGAAAGCTCCTTGGTGAGTGTCTTCCCTGCCTTGTTTCTCCAACCATGTGCTTAGAAGTTTTTTTAGCAGGAGGGAATATGGCATCACAAACTATTTCCCAGATTTTTCTGCAAATTCAAGTATTGCTTTCATGATTTTTTTTTCCGTATCCACACTCCGTCTATATTATATACTTTATTGTGACTGAGTTTTTGTTAACTTCTTTTCATCTAAATTAACTTTAAATCAATTCCCTTTTTCTAAATAGTTTTGCTGAAAGCAATAATATTAGTGAAACTACAGCTTTGATGTACCAGTCATATATTTTAATATATCTGAAAACAAATTCATAACCATTAAAATGAAAACGTATTTACGTTAACTGAAATTTTCTTGCCTACTCCACTTTGAGATAAACTCCAAAGGTAATAATAAGAGCTAACATATATTGAGAAGTTGCAATGTCTCGGGCACTGTTCAGATCACTTTATGTATTCCCAATCATTTAATCCTCCTGGCATCTTAGGAGATGAGTGGTGTTTTCATTTTACAGAGGAAGCAAGTAAGGCACAGAGAGGCTAAGTAACTTGCCAAAGATCACAGAGCCAAGATGCAAATTCTGCTAGCCTGACTCTAGAGCATACATTGCTGACCTATATTAAGAAAACCCAGGATTTGTCCAAATCCTGCCCTTCTTTCAAGGTCAAGCTCAAACATCAGGGCCAGGATGGCCTACTTGGGAGCTGGGCAGCACAGACAAGTGGCACAAGGGGAGTTAAAATCAGGTCAATCCAAGTTCATATAGCAGTTCTGCCATTACTAATGGTATGACTTGAGCCTTTTAGTTTCCTCATCTGTAGAATGGTAATGATAATAGTTTCTTCACATATCTTTCATTGGGTTAACTCAGCCCTTATCTCCCCATTTCAAAATCATCCTCAGATTCTTCCTTCCCTTCCGAGGCTGGGTGCATTCAGGGCCCCTCCAAGGTGCTCTCCTGGCATTTGGTATTTACCTGGATTGTGGCTCTTAATACCATGATATTGTAGTTATCTGTATCCCCCTTAGCCTGGATGTTTCATGAGCACAGGGCCTGTGTCTCCAGTGCCTGCCTTAGACAGGGCACCCACTAAAAACATATTGAACAAAGGTACCAAGTGGGTCCTGAATCAAGGAAGGCCTTGCACTTCCAGCTCCAGAGTGATGGAGGCATCATGCAGAAGGCAGAAGGAGCTGCCTGCTGTTACAGGGCTGGTTTGGTTGGTGACACATGAAAGGCAGACGTGCCTACAAAGGTAAGGACCTGTGCTCCAGAGGATTTCTGGAACAGCAGACTAGCTTCATTCCTGCTTTCATGCACTGTTTCCAACAGCTGGTCTCCCGAACTAACTTTTATGTGGTGCTTACTGCGTATCAGGGCCTACATTTTGCACGCTTGATCTCTGTCCATTCTCACAACAATCATGGGAGGTAGATTCTATCACTATCTCTATTTTAACAGATAAAGAAATGGAGGCTTAGAAAGGTTAAGGTTAGTGCAGTCTGGATTTAAAACCAAGTATGACCAACCCAAGAGCTGAGATTTTAACTTATGGGCAGAACTCTTTCCTGCCTGTTTTTCCCAATCTCACCTCCCACAACCTCTTTATCTCTGCCTCCTTTGGAATCCAAAAGATGCTTCCAAGTGTTTCCCTTCTCACTGCCTGCATCCCTCCTCCCCACTCCACCTGGGAGGAACAGAAGTTCTCATTTACAGTGTTTCATTCTCTTCTCTGAACCAAAGTAACCCATAAATCACAGATTTCCATGAGAATCCCAATTTTGAAGAGCCTATCTGCTCTCCTCCATGAACCATGGGCATGCTTAGAAATTCCACATATCAGCATCAAAACTACATTTCCCAGGCTGCCCTTCCCACCTGGAAGCAGCATAAAAATCTTATGTCAGACCATGTGGCTCCTATTTGGGGGTTGGAAAATCTGGTCACTCATTTGGATAAAGACTAGCATGCCATAGACTAACCCTTGTGGCCCCAGGCAAACGTGAATTTCCCAGGCCTCAGTGATTGGGAGTGGGGGTGGGTTATTCCTGCAAACAAAACCTTCAATTAGAGGCATAAGTGAAGACTTGGCTTAAGACTTCTGAAAGATTGCTGACCCCTGTCCAGTAAATATACTTTCCTTCTGCAACAGCCCTACCACCGCCCCTTCCCTCTCTTCACTTCCTTTTCCTTCCCCTTTTTCCAGATTCTTCTCTTAATTGTACCATTGTGCCACTCCCTTGTTGCCCCCCCATGCCCACACCCACTCTTTAACCATTTAGTATAAAACCCAGCCCACCAGACTGAGGTTTTCTTCGACCCAAATGTTATTTTCAGAAGGAGCCATTGAGGTTGGGGTGTAATTGCAACGTTGGGCCTTTGTAAGCCAAGCTGAAAATAATCAGCAAGGCAGATGGGGTGGGAAGAGAATGTGGTGGCTGCTTCTACCAAAGAGTGAGAGAAACCCATCAGAGTGAGTCAGACAGAGGCAAGCGCCAGGCTGGGCCTGCTGGGCTTACAGTTGGGAGTTCAGTTAAGGGGAAACTGCCCAAGGTGTTGGGGCCTCTGACTGAAGCCCAACCCAAGGTGGTTCCTGGCTGCACATTGCAAGTCAATATTTCTTGTGACAGCCGCTAAGCTTCTCTTGCTCTTACTCAACTGGGCCATAGCAGCCAGTTGGCCACATCAGATCTTAGCCATGCCAGTTGACTTGCCCACTTCTAAAGCAGAATTTCTCAACCTTGGCACTATTAACATTTTGGTCTGGATAATTCTTCATTGTGGGGGACTGTCTTGTGCATTGTGGGATGTTTAGCAGCATCCCTGGCTTCTATCCTGTAGATGCCAGTAGCCGCCTCCCCTCCCAGTTATGACAGTAATAAATGTCTCCAGACAAGCCATATGTCCCTTGGGAGGCACAATCACCACACTTGAAAACTAGTGTTCTAAAGTGACATCGACTGTCCCCATGGCAGCCTCATTACCTTGCATCACATCTAAGTGGGCCCCGATCAAAACTCCTACTTCCAGTGGCAGCTGTCAGATGCCTCGAACCCAGCACCAGTGTTTATTATGTGCCAGGCACCATCCTAGGTATTGAGAATGAAGCTATGAACAAGGCAGATGTGGTTCTGCCCTCATGGAAATCACAGGCTTATTGGAGAAAGACAGACATTAATGATCACAAGTCACAGGCATGTGAAGAGAAGAGGTGGGGAGCTATAAGAGTATATAAGAGAGTTTATCACCTTATCACCTAAATTAGGGGGTCAAGAAAGGCTCTTGGAGGAAGTGAGGAATTAGCCAGTTGGAGCTATGAGAGTAGGGGAGTGTTCAGTGGAGCAGGGACAGAATGCTCAGAAGCCTTGAGTTAAGAGAGAGTGGTGTACATTCAAGGAGCAAAAGAAGTCTGTCATAGACCAGGCTTAGATCAAGGGGAAGTTGTTTCCTCCTCACCCCCAAAACTTGCCTTTCTGCACATCTTCTCTGGGTTTCTAGCATAAGCATGTAAATATAGGATCATATTTAACCACATTTTAGCTAACCTCCCGCCCCCATCCTCACTCAACCCTCCTTAGTCACCCAGTTACCAAGTTCTGTCGATTCTACCACCAAAATATCTCTGCAGACCATCTCCTTGTCTCCATTCCCACACCACAGCCCTGATGCAGGCTGTCTTCATTACTCAGCTGAATTCGTGAAATACCTTCCTAACTAGTCATCCTCTAGTCTCTGCCTCAGAGAGAGGCATAGATCTGATCATGTTTCTCCCTGGCTTAAAACCTTGTGCATCTTCCAGAGGTCGATCAGAGGGGTAGCCCCCTTCCCCTGGCCCTCAGGTGCTCTTCATTGACTGGTACCTTCCAGTCTCCCACTCTCTAGCCCCGCCAAACCACCAGCCATGCCCCATGGACTTTCACACCACTGGGCTTTTGCTAGTCCCTTTTTCTGAAATGCCCTTCCCCAACCCAACCAAAACCATTTGGAAAATTCTCATATCCTTTCCAACATAGCCAAAATGAACACTATCCCTGCTAAGAAGCCTTCTCCGAATTCTTCCCTCTTTTTCCATTGGGATGTATATATTGCTGGTAGTCTAACATTTGTCATGTTGACCCATGGTTATCTGTTTAAATCTGTCCCTTCCCCCAGACTCTGGGGACCTCAAGGGCTGGTAATGTAGTGGTTGACAACCCAGTATCCATGCTCCCTCTTCCAGCTTCCTAAGAGAACCCAAGGGAATACAAAGCATAGTTTATTATTTAGAGGACAAACTAAGCTGCTGTAACAAACAGACCCAGAGTACAGAGGCTTGAGCAGGTCCATGTGCCTCGACTCCAGGGATGGGACTGACTGGTCTAATGGTAAACCCACCACCTTTCCCAAGGATTGGTTAAGGAAACCAGACCTAAACTAATCAGTGTGTGACAGAGACTGCTCTGGTTCACTAGTATCCATTCTCCCCTTCTTTAATCATAGAACTCCTGGTTTTTGACAGAGCATGTGGCTGTCTTGCTAAGGACTACATTTCCCAGCCTCCTTTGCAGCCTGATTAAGCCATGAGTCTAAGTTCGCACTAATGGACTATGAGTAGAAATGACAGTACCACTTCTAAAGCTGTTACCTCAAAAGGAATGCATGTACCTGCCTCATCTTTCCCCTGACCTTAACCTGAGATAAAAATTGAAGTAGTCTCCTTGGACTTAGAGATGGAAGCCACATGTGAGGATGGCAGTGCCCTCCTGTCAGCTTGGGCTGCTTTTATCTGGACTATTATTTGCTCCTATTGGCTTACACTTCTGTATTTGGAGTCTCTTTGTTAGAACAACTTTTTCTCTGCCATAGAAAGTGCCCAGTGCTTGGCTTCCCCTGGCCGCCCAGGGATTGGCTTAGGACTGAGCATGTGACTCAGTTAGGGCCAGTGAGTTACAGGGAAAAGTTTGATGGATTTTCTGGTAAGGAAGCATTCTTGTTTTTATGAGAGAGCTTTACAAAGCAACCTCTCTTTCTCTTCCTGTGGACATTTCTGGGCCTGGCACTATGGCAGTCCTCCTGGGACTAGCCTAAGGTTGGAGCTACACACAGAAGAGGGCAGAGCTGAGAGAATCGCAGGGAAATGGAGTCAGAGTTCCTGGATTAAGCCACTTTGAAGCCCACCCTCCCTCTGGGCTTCCAGTTATGCGAGCCAATAAATGTCCCTTTGTTTAAGTCAGCTTGAGTTTGTTTTCTGTCACCTCTTACCTTACAGTATTGACTCGTCTCACATCCCCTCTGTGCCAAGCCCAGAACCAACAATGCACAGAAGTCAATAAATTGTGGAATGAATGGATGTCCAATTGCTATTTTTCTTCTTGGACCTCACAGATAAGCTATAAGCTTTCTCTTTCTCTTTGTCCCAACCTAAACACCAAAAGTAGTCACATGGATCTCATTTCTAAAACATTCTTCTCAAACCCACCCACTAGTGGCGTACACAGGATGTTGAGAACTCAGCTGTAAAATAAGAGGATTGAACTAGATACTACGCTAGCTAACCTTCCAGCAGAAACATGCCCTGAGGCCCCTTCCCGCTCTAAAGTCCCATGGTTCTGCCTGAGGCTTGCTCTGCAGGAATTCTGCCGGTAGTTCTGAAGACCCCTCTAGCACTCACATTGTATAGTCTTATGAGAGGCCCTTCAGGGTTCCTGTTCTAACTCCCTGGGTTCCTACAGGAGGCCACCTTGTGGCAATAAAGGTCTGGGGTTCAGTATGAAATCTTTTCAAGTGCTAAAGTCCCAAAATTCTATAATACCGTGCTAAGCACAAGACATTTTTTGATTGACCACTAGACCCCCTGCTCAAAGAATGGAAGAGAAAACCCTGGAGAGGGTCTGGACTATCTCAGTATTGTCCTTCCAGATGAGACAAGGGGTTGGCCCTGCTGACAGATGATGCTCAGATGCTCAGTCAGGTCCTGCATCAAGGATATTCAGGTTCCTCGTACCCCTGGCTCAGCCACCCAGATGGCCATTAGAGGTGAGCGGAAATGGAGGGTGTGCCAGCTACAGGCAAACATTCTGTTCTGCCAGCCATGAGAGTCCCACCAGGCATCTAGATGCCTTTGGATTCCCTGCTCACATGGGCAGCCTGGGGAAGTGCCCTGGGAAGAAGCTGCCTCGTTGCTCAACCAGCGGTGATGCGGGAAAGTTAGATCTCAAGGGAAGTGTCCAGTGAATGAATGACTTGGCCAGACAGGACTCTGAGGTGCTTCCTCTTGAGTCTGCAGTGACTTCTAAACTGTGCTAAGTGACTATTCACAGGACAATTCCTGTGTGCCGAGCTTGTTCTTGTGCATGCATACATGCAATCCATATACACGTAGACACGAGTGGACACACCCAGCCTGACCCCCTGCCTTGGCCCAGGGCGGGAGAGTAAAGGGCTGTGGCTTTGGCAGGTCCAGTGGAAAGGGCTGTGTGATTTCCTCTCCCTTCTGCCCCTCAGTTCCTGAGAGATGTGCTGATGTTTTTCTGGAGAGCTGGCTTGGGCCCTGGGGTCCTTGCTTTCCACAAAGTCAAGAACAAAGGATACTGGGGAACTCGTTTCCAAAATCAGTTTTCAGACTTCACCAGCCTCTCTGAGTCTTGAAGCCAGATGGTGATGCCCATGTGGTCCCACTCTGAGGACAGGTTACCTCAGAGAATCTCAGCCCCAGATCCTGCCATGTCCTGGAAATCAACCTCCAAATGGACCCAAGCCTTGCTTTGAGCTCTGAGCAATGCCAAAGGGCTCCCTCAAAAAGTCTGCCTCGCACTGTTCTATCCTAGCCCCGTGGGACACAGGGGAGCCTCAGAATCCATCTGAATTCTCAGCATGAACTAACAGGAGCTGTGAGGCCTTGGGCAAGCATCTTTAGCCTTCTGAGCCTCTATTTCCTCATCTGTAAAATGGCAATAATACCTACCAGCAGGAGGTGCGTAGTAAATGTGAGTGTTCCCCACCTCTTCCCTTTTTTGCTTCCTCCTTTGCTGCAAGCCTCTCCTTTCCCAAAATCCTCCCCAGCTGCGGGCTGTCTAAGCCTCGCAGGAGACAGTGGTTTCTCCATTCCTTGCCGGTAGGCCGGTGCCCCTGTGAGCAAAGGCCGCAGAGCAGGGACGCTTGGGCCCCACCCTCTGTAAACACTAGTTGGGCACCCGCTGAGCTCAGGAGGGAAGTGTTCCACTGGGACCCTCCTCTTGCAGCCCCGCCTGCCGCTGTATGTTCCGGGGGAAACACCAGGCAAACCTGGCCTCACACCCAGGCCGCCTCCGTCCTGGAAATAGTCACTTAGAGCCAACACTTTGACTGAAGGTGGAAGCAAGTTAAAAATCCCTGAGCACATCTCACCCACCCTCGCACAGCACCACCCTGGGCTGTCCCAGACAGGGCAGGATCTCTCTAATCCAGATGTTTCAAACGATGGTGATGGAAATACGTAAAGGTGACGTTACTGTTTATTTCTTTAAAGTAAAGGCTGAAATAAAATGTAACAAATTATTAATAGTCTCCATTCTGGGTGGCAGGGTTGTGAGTGTGCTTTAATATTCTCTGCAAAAGATTTTTCTGTGTTGTTAAAATTCCTCTAAATAAAAACATTTTTTAAATAAATAAAATTAACATAGGTTTATGGGGAAAAATTTAGAAAATTCCAGTAAGTATAAAGAAGAAAATAAGAATCACCAGAATCTCTCCTCTCAACATAATGGCATATTTCCTGCTGGTCTCTTTTCTAGCATATATTTATGTCATTTTTATTCTTTGTACCAAAAAAAAAAAAATAGAATCATATTGTTTAGCAACCTGTTTTTTCCCTTAATGATATATTTGGCACAGTTTCCCATGCCCTGGAATGTTAATATTCACTTTGCTACACTTCTTTTCAGTCTTCTTTCCATGCAATTATGAATAAGGTATATTTTTTAATCAAAATTAGATTCATACCATTTATACCTTTTATTATCTTTTGTTATTGAAAGAGTTACACATTTGCTGTAGAAAATGCAGATAAGCCAAAACAAAACAAACGAGATGGGAAGAACACATAAAATCTTTGTAGCCACACCATCCTGGAATAACCTCTGCTAACATTTTAGTTTTTAACCTTCTGGTCTGCTTTCTGTGTGCATATGTAAATATATGTGAATGCACATTTCCACATAAAGATGGAATTTGTAGTTCATACTATTTTTAAGTTGCTTTTTTTTTTGCTTACTTAATAATATATCTTATATTGATTATGATTGTTTCATCTACAAAAGACAGGAAGCTCAAACTAACAGTGGCTTCAACATGTTAATTTCTCTCTCCCACAAATGCAGTCCAGAGGCAGATAGCCCAGGCCATTCCAGGAGCTCTGTGACCCAGGGGGGCCCCAGGCTCCTCCTAACCGGATGCAATCCCCCTCAACACAGGGTTTCCACCTCTTGCTAAGGTGGCTGGTATGTCCACATTCCAGGGAGCAGAAAGGAATAAGAAGCCAAGAAGGGAGCTTATTTCCTGGAATCCACATGCATCATTTCTGTTTATATCCCACTAGCCAGAATTCAGTCCCGTGGCCACTGGAAAGTGTGATATTTATCTAAGCAGGGCTCTGTCCATGGCCCAAGTGGAGAACAGCTATTGGGGGACAGCTAGTGTCTCTGCTGAATATCACAAACATCCTTCCGGTGTATATAGTTTTGTATCCTGCTGTTTTTCTCTCATTCTTTCGTGAGCATTTTCCCATGTCATTACATATTCTTCAAAGTTCTTAATTTTTAACAGCTGCTTAATATTCCATAAGAGGTGTGCAGCATTCCTTATAGATCCAGAGCCTCATTACTTGATACTTAGATGCTTTGCTCTTATATATAACATTTGCGGAAGGGATTGATGCCAAGTTTTCCTCTCTATCTCCTCCAGTATGTGCCCGCCTAGGATATTTTGTTGGAGAATCAGGATAATGTCTGCCTCAAAGGGACTGAGTTTGCTCCTGCTATGAATGGAGTTCTTTGGTGGCAGGTGTGCCCCACTGCCACCATTGCAGAGGAAGTCAAGGGAGGAAGCAGGGCCTGTCGGCAGCTCTGCCCTGGCCAGAGGGGGACGGGGAGTGCAGGATTGGGGCACCAGATCAGATCCCCTCTGCCTCAGTGGCTGGGGAACCTTGGAGTCAAGCTACACAGAGTGAACCAGAGGGGTCCACCCACTCTCAAGAGCTGGGGAAACCCCTTGCCCGGGACAGGGTAAGGGGTCCTGGTGGGGCTGATTCGTTCTTCGTTTGGGTGCACAACATACTTCTTCAGCTTCTGCTCGGGTCCCTGCCCTGTGCCCGGGCCCTGGGGCTGCCACCAAAAAGGTGTGGTTCCTGCCCTCCAGGAGCTCAGTTAATTCTAAATTCTCAAAAGTTTGGGTTCAACCTGGAGAGTTGCCTTAAAATGCAGAATCCTGGGGTCCACACCCAGAAATCCAAGAATATATTTTGGGGGGGGGCCTGGAATTGTCTTTATTTTTTTTTTCAATCTCTACAGGTGACCCTGATGAAAGCAGTCAGGGGCCACTTTTGAGGAGAAATATCAGGAGACTTGGAGGAAGTCAAACTTGGACAAACTTGGAGCCTCTATCTCCTTAGGGTATAGTTGGAACCTCAACTGAGGCTTAGGTTGTAGCAAAACAATAAGGACACCTGTCAGACAAGCCTGAACCCAAATCTCATCTCTATCAATTAACTTCTTCAAACCTCATTTTGCCCATCATTAAAATGGGGATGATCATAGTGCTTCCCATGTGAAATTAAATGTTAAACGTTATGTGCTCAGCAGAGTGTCTGGTAATCACGAAATTCTAGATATTATCATCATTAAAGTAATTAAAATTGATTTATTAATTAAAATTGCCTCTGGGTAAGTAATTACAGCAGGGAGTATAGACAAAGCCTTAAAGCATCTCACACCCCTGCCTGACTCATGGTGGTAGGCATTGAATAAATGGTAACTATTATTATTATTGACATCCTCACATACATTTTAATTCCAGGCCTTCTTGTCTCCCCAGATGTACCCACCACATAATTTTATCCACCCAATGGAATTCCTGGATTGGGGGTCTCCAAACCGTCTCTAGTGCCTTCTCCAGCATGAAAGAGATTTTCTCAGCTCCTTCCAGAAGGGTGCGTAAGTGGCAGGCAGGTAAGATGAGGAGGATGGGAACCTCGGGTCCCTACTCCCAGCTCCCTACTGCTGGGAGAGCACAGATCCAGGCCTGAGCCATCAACCCAGCCTCGAGGGCAAGGGAACTGTGGAGCCCCAGGCTGCTGTGAGGTGCGAAGGAAGATGCAGGGTAGCTGTTGATAATGACATTTTCAAGTGTTCATGGATGGCACAGTTGCCATGGTGATGCTGATTCTCTGAGCAAGCTGCAGCCTCTCTCGAGTTGTGAGTCAGGTTCAGCTTTATTTATTAAAAAAAGAAAACTAACACCCCAGCCTGCAGAGGATAAAATGAAGCTCCAGGTGGAGGCCGCAGCATCCACAGCTGGGCAGTGAATCAGCAGCGCTGAGTGCATTTCATTAGTCTCCTGACGTCGGCCAGCCCAGCCGGCCACGAGGCCTGGAAAAGTCCGCAGAGGTGAGTGGGCAGCCATCATCTCAAATGGTGACTCAGGAAATGAAGCACACAGAACCCACACTGCAGGTTGAAAACGGCTTAATAGGAAGCAGCTCCCATTTTCTCAGCTCAGACCCAGGGACCAGATTCCTTCAGGGAACTCTGCCCCTGCCCTGGTTTGGGAATCCTCAGAGCCCAGGGAGATGGACATCCCCTGGCCTAACCCCAAGCAAGCAAAGTCCTGTCCCTGAGATGACCAGAGCTTAGTGGATCCAACCACAAGGTTCCACACAATAGCTTTGCCCTCCCCAACCTCCAGTCTGAGTGCTGAGCCTTCTGAGAGGGGCAGGTTCTTGGAAGGACAGAGAAGGGCACAAAAATATTCTCCCAGGGCCTGAGTTAGTTCTTTTCCCAGAACTCCTACAGGGAAAGGGGTAGAGGCAATGAAGACTCCAGCTTCAGCCCAGACTTCGGAGAGAGCCTTGGCCCACATCATCACCCCATGGGTGAGGCCCAGGGTAACAGTGACAGTGATACACTGGCATCTTCTTCCTTGGCTTGGAGACCTTCCCAGAATCCTGGGCCTATAGCTAGAAGGACCCTCAAACCCTCTCACTTGTTTGGATTCCAGGTAGAAACACTTGAAGTCTTCTTCTCCTTCACTACAATGTCCTGGTGTATCTACCTCCTAACCAGCTCTGGACTCCAAGCCCTCGTCTCATCCACAGCCACTGCCTTTATTATTTAGCAGAATATTGTATTGGTTAAGCCAGTGGATGCAGAAGTCAGGGTAGATGGATTTAAACCCTGCCTCTGCCACTTACTAGCTGTGGGACTGAGCCTCCAGTCCCCCATTTGTACTCTAGGGTGATGATAATAATAGCTCCTATAACATGGAGTAGTTATGAGAAATAAATGCAATGATATTTGCAAATGTTTAGCATGAGGCCTGGCTGGCTCTTAGTCTGCAGTCCATAATTGCTAGCCATTGTTAATTTTTGCCCAAGCCCTTATCATATCCTGTCCGGATAACAGCAAAAGCCTCCTAGCTCCACTCACAGATTCCAGTCTTACTCTCCTCCAATCTGTTGTGTCCACACCACAGCAGTGTGGGCAAATGCAACCCTGATTGTATAATTTTCCTCCTTAAAACCCATCAGGGGCTCCCATTTGTCTTCAGGATAACTTTTAGAGTTTCATAGAAATCTAGCCATTGGCCACCCTCTCCAGCCTTATATCTCATCCTGCCACCCAAACACACACCAGTAGATTTCAGCCATTCCCAACTGTGAGCAGTATCCCCAAGGGGCTAC
This sequence comes from Choloepus didactylus, assembly GCF_015220235.1. Taxonomy (NCBI): domain Eukaryota; kingdom Metazoa; phylum Chordata; class Mammalia; order Pilosa; family Megalonychidae; genus Choloepus; species Choloepus didactylus. The sequence goes on along the minus strand of NC_051312.1, from coordinate 33,292,266 downwards.
ATTCTGCCATGCCTCCATGATTTTTACCATGCTGTTCCCTTTGCCTAGAATGTCTTTCCCCTCTCTGTCTGCCTAGCAAACTCCTACTCATCCTCCAAGACCCACATCAAGAAGCCCCTATCTGTGAAGGCTTCCTGTCTTCCTGTAAGTGTGGAGCAGACTATTCCTTCCTCTGAGCCACTTCCTTATCTTTCGTAATAACATTTATCATAACTTTGCAATTATTGTTACCCATGCCTGTGACCCCTTTTGGCTTCTTGAGGGCAGCACTGAATCTAATTCATTTCTGAATCCCCAGAACCTACCACAGCACCATCACATTCCCAAGAAATGATTGTGCCTGAATGAATGTAGATGCAATCCTGTTATAGAGGAAGAAACTGAGGCCCAGATAGAAACAGTGTCTTGGCCAAAGTAGAATCTGGAAGCCCTATAATTCCAGGCCATTCTGACTCCAGAGACTATCAACTATTCATTCATCCATCGATCACTCTCTGAGCACCAATTATACATCAGACACTGTGCTGCTCCCTGGGGTACAAAGAACAAGGTGCAGTCCCGGTCCTCAGAAGCCCACAGGCGGGTGGGATAGAATGACAGGCACATAGACAGTCCCCACGCCTTTCACCATGAGCTTGGACAGATGATGTAGAAGGAGCTGCAGGAATTCCTGGGACCCCTTCCAGTGAGAGGAAGCCACTGTTCCTATGTGTCTACTCTCTCTCCCCAAATCTTGGAAGTCAAGTTCCCATAGACCACCAGGCCAAGGCAGCCACCCTCTAGGTGCTGTCGACACAGATCAACAGACACACACACACACATACCTGCACATCTGCAAAACAAGTGACACGAACATGCCTTGCCCCATAGGGCAGGGCAGGCTGTGCCCAGGACACGTTTGGGCCCCTAAGCAGCCAGGTCAAGAGCTGTATGTGGGACAAAGAAAGATGATATAAGATAGCAGAGCATTTTCTGACACTGCACAGAGCCTTTTCCCACACAAGGTCTCATTTGATTCTCACAAGCTGGGGCCCTACAGACAAGGCAGATATTTTCAGATAAGCAAACCCTGACTCAGAGAGATTTCGATGACTTGCCGAAAGCCAGCATTTGGTCATTGGTAGAGGCGGGACTGAATCAGTCCCTCCCAAGTATATCCTGAGCATTTAGACCATGCCAGGCCCTCTGCTGGGCACAGGGGAAACTGAGGCGAATGGGCGTCAGTCCCTGTCCCACGAGGGAGACAACAGCACAGTGGCCACGAGTTTTTCGAGACAGACAGAACCTGTGTCTGAATCCCAGTTTCACTGCTGACTAGCCGTGGGAAACAGAGCTAACCCCAGGCCTTACATTTTAAGTCTCAGATTCAAAACATAAACCAGATCACATCACTTTCACAATCCAAACCCTCTGATGGCTCCCCTCCAGTCAGAATGGAATCCAGACTCCTTAGCAGTCTCATGTGGTCTGTCTACCCCTCCTCTGGCCCTTCAGCCACACTGGCCTCTCTGCTGTGCCTGGAGCAAGACAAGTCCCTCTGACCTCTGGCCTTTGCCCTTCTCCTCCCTCCCCTGGACACTCTTTCTCCCTCTCTCACCACAGTGTCCAAAAAGGTGGTCCCGTCACTCTCAACTGTACTTACTTCAAGGTACTATCTCCATCTGACATGACTCTGCGGATGTGTGTGACAGGTTGAGATCTGGCTCCCCTGCTAATGGGTCAGTTCTGATGAGGATTTTGTTCACTACGGTGCTTATGACAGTGCCTGGCACATAGTAGGCACACAATAAATTTGTGTTAAATGAATGAATCATGACCCTCCATTGGCTCCCCTTTAAAATGATACCAAAAATAAAATTAAATTAAAAAATAAAAATTAAAAAATTAAAAATAAATAAAAATTAAAAAAAATAAATAAAATGATACCAACCTCGCATAGTTAAAAGGATTTCATGATGTGAATGGAAGATGCTTAGCCTGACACCTGGTGTTTCTTGGGATTCATTTATGGGAGCTGCTGTTGTTGTTGTTAGTATTATTTTGGTGAAATACACAATGTGACAAGGCCCTCTCCTCCATCTGGGGGCCAGGCGGCAGCCCCTCTGTTGGCCTGAAGAGCAGGGCCCAAAACTCTTGCCCTGTCTGCTGAGGTCACCCTCAGGGTCTGGCCTTGATGGTGCCGAGATCTCTGGGCCCCGCCTGGGCTGGGGGCAGTGGGCAGAGCGCAGACCAGGCCTTAAAAACCTGTGATTTCCGCCCCCAGAGCAGCCCCCACATCAAAACAACCCTTGGAGGGGCGAGGCCTTGAGATAAATGGAAGATTAAAGAAGGCGCGGTCTCCACTGGCCACAGGGAGAGGCGGCCGGCCGGCAGGCGACCACAATGGCAAGGCCCTGATGCAACAGCCATCTTGGGGGACACAGAGGAGAGAAGGGGACCCAGGCCTGGGCCAGAGGAGCTGGGGAGGGGTCGCTTAGCCTGGGTAAGGCCCCCATTATTACGTTTGGACCCGTCCCTCCAGTGCAAGCCAACTTCTTAACCCTTTTCCAGCCAGGCAGCAGCAGGGAGGCTCATCACCAGGAAATCCTGAGCCTCTCCTCCAGCCCATCCGGTCATTGGGGTTTGCAACCCCCAGCAAAGGAGCCTGTAATGAGGACCTCCTGGTCCCAGTCTCCCTCCCCAGGGAAGGTCTGTAATTAGTGCAGGAGGCGAGGCTGGGGAAGCTCAGACAATGTCATTTGAACCAGGATGAGACAGAGCTCAATTGCTAGCCTGCACTTTTTTTTTTTTTTTCTTTCTGGTGCCAGTTCATATACAAAACTCAGACAAACTTAACTCTTTCCTGGCTGGTCCACGATGCCTGGTTTCAGCTTGCCATACCATCCATTCCTGTGCCTGATCTATGCCACCCTTGCCTTCCCCACAGTCATCCCAATTCAGGTGAGCCATGATTTCAGACCTTCATAACATCAGCCAATCAATCCCCCAACAAGCCTCTGATGAATGTCAAGATGCCAAACACCCAAAAGTAGGTCTCCCTTCCTGCCACCAAGGATGTTGCAATCCTCCTGAGCAGTTGAGGTATACAACCCAGAAACAGCTAGACAGGGAGGAATCAGATGGTGAGAGCCAGAGCAGGGCAGGGAAGGAGGCCACATGGAGCAGAGTAGACAGGATGGGCGCATGGAGAATAGGCAGGTGGTAAGCACTCTGCAAACATGTACTGAGGGAGCTGTCTTCCTGGAGCAGAGCTGCAAGCAGGCTGAACCCACAGGGAGAGGGAGGTCAGGCAGAGCCTCAGCAGATCTGAGGCAGCCCCAGGTGGAGGCAGATGTCAGAGTCTATGGGGATGTGCAGAAGTTATTGCTTCCACCTCCAAAGCTCCTGAAGCATTCAGTACATCCCTGAACTACAGTTCAGCTCACACAGGACCGCAAAATATCTGGTTACAGATCTGGCTCTGCCACCTGATGAGAGCAACTTGGGGTCCTCATCTATCCATCTCTGGTCTTGAGTTTCTATGCACGAAGCCTGGCACACAAGAGGTGCTCAATAAAGGCTCACTGAATAAACCATTGAACTTGGAGAAAAAAGTGGGAAGAATCTATCTCTACAGACTTTCCCAGAGGGGACACAAGTTAGGGCCCCTTGAATCTTGCCACACAATCTCTTTAATATGTCAAAAGTTTCTAGAAATCAGTAAGGTAAAGACCAACAACTAATTTTTTAAAAGTCAAAGTATATAAACAGAGCCTACAGAAGAGGAAACACAAATTGTTCTAGGACATCTAATAAGATGTTTGACCTCACTAATAATATTGAGAAATACAAATCAAAATTACATGGAGAAACCATTTCTTATCTATCAGACCAGAAAATTCAAAAGTTCGATAATATCCTCTGTTTGAAGGACTGTAGAAAAACTAGTAATGCCATAAACTGCTCTACTTTATGGTATAACATACTTGACAATATCCGTTAACATTACCAACAGACATTCTCTTTGACCCAGCAATCCAACTTCTGAAAATTTGTCCTACAGATATGCAGTGCTTGCATATGCTCAAAATGACGTTGAACAGGTTATCATTGCAGCATTGTTTGTCACAGTAAAGAGCTGGAAACAATCCAAACATCCATCAGTTGGGGACAAGTAAATAAATTATGGTACATTTGTATAATGGGTGGCTATGCAGTTATTAAAAAAAAAAAAAGAATGAGGAAGTTCTCTATGTACTGATATGGGAAGATCTCCAAGACAGATTAATTAAAAAAAAAAAAAAGATGGAGAACAGTGTGTGATATGCTCCTTTTAAGTTAAAAAAGAGAGAAGAAAATTTTACATACTCTATACCTGTTCACACACAAACACACATATAGCATAGAAGGATACTCAAAAAAGTAATAAAATCCTTTATATATTGATCAAAGGAAGGGAACTTAGTGATTAGAACATGGGCTATAGAAGTGGGAGAATTACTTTTCATAGTATTCCTTTTTTATTTTTCATGTTTTGAACCATGTGAATGCATAATCTACTCAACAAATTAAAAACAAAACAAACAAAAATACATTGCTATCTAGGGACTGGCAGTTCTGGGGATTCTCCCCAAGCTGCTGAGTAAAAATGATTCTATCTGGCTGCTCCTTTCTCATTTTCCCTTCCCCATCCCTGGCAGCTTTTCCTGAGACTCTGGGTCCCAGTAAATGGTGGCTGTCACCCCAACTTGTATCTTCTGTTCAAGAGCATGGAATCAAGTTAGATCAAGTTGCTGTGTGGCCTTGGACAAGTTACTTCACTTCTCTGAGCCTCAGTAAAACAGGGTAATTGTAGTATCTGCTTCCAAGGGTTGTGATGAGCGGAAAATAAGAAAATGCATAGAAAGTGCTTAGTATTGATCCTGGGACATGATAAATGCCATATTGTACAAGTATACCAAACTCATTGTTCATATTCTTTGCCAACACATTCATTGACTTGTTAGTCTTTGTCTTCTTGATTTATGGGAGCTCTTTATAGCCTCGAAAGATTAAGATACACATTGCAAACTGGCAGAGCATCAAAGGGCAATGGGACCACAGTATATGCCAGTTGATGCAAACGGTTATTTTTATGATTATTTCCCTTCCAGGCCATGCATGCTGGTGTCTGAAGGCGTCCCACCTTGGAGACCCCGGGGCTCGTCTAGACCGCTCCAAGGAACAGGGTCTTGACTCACGGGCTCCCCCTCTGGATGCCTCTGCCAGTTTTCCCTGGGTTGTCAGAGACTGCCCTTCTCCACAGCCCCTCCAGCTGCAGTTCAGAACAACCCTCCCTTCCATGCCTGATTAGACTCATTCTCCGTGCCTCCCCCAGGGATGCCTGGGTTTGTGAAGCAGCTGTGTGATGCCAGTCCCCGTAAGGAACAAGTTCACCGATGGGTACGTGTAAGGCCTACTCTAGGAGAACCTAAGTCTTTGCCCAGGGGCCTCAGAGCCACTAAGCCCCTCTGGGTCCCCACTGTAGAGAGACTCCTGGTGGGCACATCCAAGAAGGTGCAGCAAGGGATCAGGGTAACAGAGTAAACACCACTGGGCCCCTCACCCTGATCCCTGGGCACCTGGTACTTGCCAGAGCTGAGAAGTGTGGCTCCCCTGGGCCCACAGCCATTCATTTTCCTCCAGGGAATTGGTCCACCCTTCAGTTCTGGAGGCTCCAAAAACATTCCTCAGAGCATCTGGAATATATATTTGCTTCAATTGGTGATTGCCGAGGCCAGCTCAGCTGGTTTTCTGTTTGTTTCACTTAGCCATGGGGGCTGAAGATGGTCGCTGAGGATGGGGGCATCCAGGGCCCCCAGGGACCCTCGGTGTGCATGGCCAAGGATAATGGGAGCCCCCGCCTGCTGGAACGGTGTGTGTGATGGCTTGACCCTACCCCCTTGGCCTGCTTCTCGAGAAGGGACGCCCTGGGCAGGGCCAGTGGGAGTTAAAAGCTGAGTCTGCAAAGGCCCCAGCCCTCTCCCCAACCCCTGATTGCTGTGTAGCTCATCCAATCCTAGAGTCTGATACAGTGGAAAATTAAGTCCAACAGACCCAAGTTCAAATTTCCAACTTTCCTGCTTAACAGCTGTGTGACCTTGGACAAGTAACTTCTCTGAACTTCACTTGCCTCATCTGTAATAAAGATATTTGTGTAGTTAAACCCTGTCTCCTTCCAAAAGTATTTGAGATGATGAAATAAGATGTGTGGAATTTGGTTTTTTTGTGGGTTTTTTTTTTTAACTGTGGAAGAAGGATATGGATAAAAGGAGATAAAAACATAAGATGAAGCCAGGGACGCAGTTAGCTTGTGAAATTCACCCCCATGAGAAACCTGTTATAAGAGGTGAACCTCAGCAAATTCGTATCTGAGCTTCCTCACAGCCAAAGCCAAGACAGAAATGCAATGAGCTACAAAATCCAGAATATCCATTGGATTAAATATAAACCCATTGCTCAGAAGAAGCCAGTTCTTCTGGGACCCGAAATCAAAGAAAAACTTCTTCCCTGGGCCTTCCTAAAGGAGAAAGTGGTGGGGGTGCAATGGCCCTGCCCCCAAATGAGGGTGATACTGTATGCAAGGGTCTTCGTGGGTTTGAAATAAAATGCCAGACAGTGACCTTCAGAAAGGCTAGCACACAGTAGGTGCTTAATATATGCCCATTTCCTTCCTTCTTTCTACTCTGTCCTCTGTGTTTTCCCAGGGTAGAGGTATCGGTGAGCTCTTTCATGTGTGCAAGCATTCAGCTATTCTGGCATTCAGCAAGCGCTTATTGAACACCTATTATATGCCACAGTCTGGGTTAGGTGAATGTGTGAATCCCCAAACCTACCTGGTCTCTTTCCTGCTGTCCCCTGATTCTCAGTCTCAGAAGCTCTCCCCCTCCCCATACCACCCATCTTTTGGGTTCTGGGGCTCTGCCTCCTCTCCAGCTCAGCAATAAACCCTGGAGAGCCCTGCTTCTGTGGCTTCCCCCTCATTCCTCACATAGCTTCAGGCTGCTCCCTCCGACCACCACATTCATGGAGCTCAGCCACGTGCAAAAGCACAATTAATATTCCACGCAGTCTCCCCCAGTCCTGCTGCCTCTTGGAAGAAGATGGAAACCAGATTTGCAGCCGCACGCTTTGGCACGGGCTCTTGCAGAACGGTCTGCACGGCCACACGGCCCTAGGTGCAAGCTGGCCCTTTCTCCTCAGAGGTGTGCACGTTTGCATGAATGTCAGAAGCCCCTGGGCTCAGTTCCACACTGCCACACACCTGGTCATCCACCAGGCCAATGCGTGCCTGCCCAGTCACACCACTACGGGCTGGGGCTGCACATGCGTCTCCTAGCCAATTGCTGCCGAGAACATGTGGGCTTTCTCACACACAAGGCCCGCATTTGCTTTCTGGGCAGAAAGAGACCAAATCCGTTTCAGAGCTGGTAGGATGGAATCTGAGAGGCCATTGTGTCCAAAACATTGCATTTTAGAGGAAAGAATAGGAGGCTGTGGCTTAACGTCGACTGCTCTCAGTATCCACTGAACTGAATAGCAACTGGTTGCACTTTAGCAAAGCCTTTGGTGTAAAGACCCAAGCTGTCTCCTTGCCACTTCCACCTCAGCAGCCATGGAGGCAGGGGAAATTGAGGCACGGGGTGTACAGGGACTTGGCAAGTACAGTAGATCTTGGCAGAATCAGGCCTCCAACTTCCCATGCCCCTGCCTTCCTCTTTGTCCCATATAGTCTGGCTCTTCCTGCCCTAGGTGGGACAGAATTTGCAGGGGAGTGTCCCCAACAACATGAGAACTCACTGAGGCAGGGAAGACCAGTTTTGTTTATTTTTCTCCCTTTATTTTAGACTTGGAGAGAAAGGGGAACAGAGGATTGTATGTCTGAGTGGGTGCCTTTGGGGGATAGGACCCGGCAGCCAGGGTTGTAGAGGCATCTAGAAGCAGAGTTGGTGCAGGTGGTACAAGCTGGAGGAAAGAAGGGTAAGTTCAGAGCAGGCCTGAGAGCAAAGCAGGAAGCGGGTGGAGCTGCTCCCCAGGCAGCAGGCGGACACAAGGCCAAGGGGCGGGCCTGCCTCCAGCCCCAAAATGGGACAGTAGAGCAGAAATTCAGGGAAAGAGAAGCTAAAATAATTACCAGGAAAAGGAGCTGGGAGGGACACAAGTGTTTTCTTAGTCCTTAAGGAACTTCAGTCTTCAGAGAATTTGGAGAGGAAAAAAAAATCAATCTTGAAAGCCTTTTTCCAAGGCAGGAGGACTGGTGATTGACTCACTGCTGCAGGAGGCTCTGGGCCCTGGACGGCCCCTCCCCTGGGCTCCTGCCTCTCCACTATGAGCAACCCCAGTTCATCCAGGGTGAGTGGAAAGGGCCCTGGGTGAGGAGCCCAGAGGTCCGGCTCGAAGTCCCATCGCTGCCCCACCAAAGCCGGATCACCTCAGATTAGCCTCCTCTAGCCTTAGGCTTTGGTTTCCTTATCTGTAAAATAAAGGAGTAGCGAGTCCTGTAAACCCTCTGAGCCTTGGTTTTCTCATCTGCTGATGGGGAGGATAATAACATCAGGTTTCACTGGCTCTAAGATACCATTGATTGTAGATTGCACTATTATTTATATACTGCAAGAATTAAAGAGAAAACACTGCCAGTTAAACTACGGCATCCCATGGATGATTAAGACACATTCTGATTTCAGAGATGTTAAAATGTGAAAAGAAATGTGCATATGAGAATCAGTGAAATACGATGCTTATTTCACGAGCTTGTTCCAAGAATTAAATGAGATAATATAAGTAAAGCATTTAGTACCTGGCACAAAGCGAATACTCAGTGAATGTTGCTAATTTTATGATCTGGGAAGGGACCCAGAGCCAAGGGGATGAAGAGCACCAGGTCCCATACAGCCCAGGGTCCAAAGCCTACCCGCACCCTTCTGCAAGGTGCCACCCCCAGGGACTCCATGTCCAGCCTCAGTGGGGAAGGCACAGGGGGAACAGCCCTGCAGCCCATTTTCGGGAGCCATGAGGGAACAAAGGGCCCCGGAAGTCGGCCTAATCTCCAGGATGAATATGTTTTCATTTCTCAGAAGTTCCTGTTAGAGTGTGCCAAAGCGTTTTTCCCTTTACAATCCAGGCAAACAAGGCAGGTTTACTTTGGGCGACCTTCTCTTCACCACCCGGGGCCTGCCTACTGTGTGTAAACACCCCGCCTTGCACCCTCCTCAAGGCTCCAGGCATGTGCCTGGAAAATCGGAGTGCCACCATCCACCCCCTGGCACATTGGGAAGATCCTTGGACAGGACAGAACCCCGGGGGTCATCAACACCTTCCCCATTTTACAGATGTGGAAACTGAGCCCCAGGGAAAGTCAGTGACTCTCCGGGGGTGTCAAAGTGTGGCAGTCCCTAACCAAGCCTCTTACACACATACATACACACACACCATCCCTGCTCGCAGCTCAGCCTGGCAGGAGCCTCTCTCCTCTTGACCTTCGGTGCCAGGGACAGGCAGGAAGCTAATCTCTGCCCTTTCTCTCCTTTGCGTCACTGACTGGGTTGGCATGTATTTATGCATGAGGCTTTCGCCTCACAGCTGGAGCAGCTGCTGGAGAGCAGCCACCAGGTGCTCCTGAGCCCGTGGCAGGAGGGGCTGCAGTCCCTGCTTTTCCTCACCTGGGGTATTTGGAAGGGTGGGGTGGCGTTTGCAGAACCACCCTTGACCTCCTTCCCCTGACTCCATCCTGTCAGGTGTACAGAAGAGGTCCGAGGGGGGCTGCGTCGTGGGACCCGGACCAGGGACTGCAAGGGAAGGGAGCAGACCCTCCCTCTTGGACCAGAACCCAGACTTCAGACCTGCTGCACTGTGCAATTTCCCCTCCCACACAGAAGAGGTGCACCACACTGCTGACCACATCCTTCGTTCAGGGTGACCCTCCATTCTGACCCGTGTAGAACACAGCCTCATGCTTCACCCCTGGGTTTGTTTAGGGCACTGGGGTTTCACAATTACCATCTTACTGCCAGGTCCCCACCTGCCCCTCCCAGTCAGGCCTTCCTCTCTCCTTCTCTTCTTCTACTCACTGCTCCCTCTGCCTGGAAGCCTGGAATTCTCTCCCCCCTGCCCCATTTTGCCCTATAAATGACTCCCGCTTCCTGTCCCCTGTTCAAAGAGGCCTTCCCCACATGGGAGTCACATCCCACTATTTTGGTAGTCCTCCTCACTATTTGCAATTATCTTTTCTTTTTATTGTTCAGTTTTATTGAGATATTTTCACATACCGTACAATCATCCATGGTGTACAATCAACTGTTCAGAATACCATCATATAGTTGTGCATTCATCACCACAATCAATTTTTGAATGTTTTCATTACTCCAAAAAGAATGAAAAGAAGAATAAAAAATAAAAAGTAAAAAAGAAAACCAAATAATTCCATTCCCCATCCCACCCTATTTTTCATTTAGTTTTTGTCCCCATTTTTCTACTCATCCATCCATACACTGGATAAAGAGAGTGTGAGTCATAAGGTTTTCACAATCACAGCATCACACCATGTAAGCTGCATAGTTACACAATCATCTTCAAGAATCAAGGCTACTAAAAAATGGGGACAAAAACCAAATGAAAAATAGGGTGGGATGGGGGGAATGATTTGGGTGTTCTTTTTTACTTTTACTTTTTATTCTTATTCTGTTTCTTTCTGGAGTAAGAAAAATGTTCAGAAATAGATTGGGGTGATGAATGCAAAACTATATGATGGTACTGTGAACAGTTGATTGTGCACCATGGATGATTGTATGGTATGTGAATATATCTCAGTAAAACTGAATTTAATTAAAAAAAAATCGAGGCTATTGGGTTGCAGTTCAACAGTTTCAGGTATTTCTTTCTAGTTATTCCACTACACTAAAAACTAAAAAGTGATATCTTTATAGCACATAAGAATGCCCTCCAGAGTGACCTCTCAATTCCATTTGGAATCTCTCAGCCACCAAAACTTTTTGTTTCATTTTGCTTCTCCCTTTTGGTCAAGAAGGCTTTCTCAATCCCACGATGCCAAGTCCAGGCTCATCTCCAGGAGACATTTCCTGTGTTGCCAGGGGGATTCACACCCCTGGTAGTCATGTACCACATAGGGGGAAGAGCAGTGAGTTCACCTGCCGAGTAGGCTTAGATAGAGATAGAGACAGAGACAGAGACAGAGATAGAGATAGAGACAGAGAGAGGAGAGAGAGAGAGAGAGGCCACATCTGAGCAACAAAGAGGTTCTCTGGGGGAGACTCTTAGGCACAATTATAAGTAGGCTTAGCCTTTCCTTTCTGCAATTATCTTTTTTAAATTCTTTACCCATACTTTCCTCCCCTACCCCCCACATCTGCACTCCCACATTCACTTTGGAATGTAAGTTCTTAATCACCAGACAGTGGGAATAAGTTCCCTGCCATCCTCATCTCTGCTAGGCTCTGCCATCCCCTTCATTCCATAAAAAAATGATCATGCTCCCACTCCATGTCAAGCTCTGCCCTGCCCATTCCCTCTTCTCTCCTCTTCGCTCCCCGACCCCACCCCTGATATCTCTTGAGACATCCTGCCTCTCAGACTCCACAGGAGTTGCAGGAACCAGGATGTCTCCCCAGGATTATTTTAAGGGGTTTCCTGGGGTGTTCACCTGGGTAAGAATCAGGAAAGAGAGGAGACTCTAATCCTATTTGTCTAAAACTATGTAATCTTCCCCAATCACTTAAATGGTGCCTGTATCTCTAATTACAGAGCAGGCCGGGAGAAACTCAGGCACAATTTCCAGCTGACCTTAGGCAGAAGGGCACTTTTGTTTCTCCTGGGGGCCTGCAGGGACTCCAGCTCAGGAGCCAAGACTTAAGACACCTGCTGCCACAAGCTCACCCATGAAAGAACTGGCTGGTTTAGCCAACCAGAGACTGCTCCAACCCCCTCCACACACACACACCCTGTAAAGGGTCAGCAACATTCTTAGTGTTTGAATGCTCCCCACTTGGTCAGCTGTGACACATTTGGGGAAAACATCCGTATTCCCAGCACCCTAATTCTATGCACCTTCTGTTTTGAGGATGAACTGATTTCTCTTGGGCCCAAATGAACTTCTCCTGGTTGCAGTGTGAACCAATCCCCAGAGCATGGGTTGTAACCCCGGTTTCTCAGGAGCAACCTCTGCAGGAGGCCTGGGAGCTCCCAGTCATGTGACAGCCTAGAGGTTCAGAACTTTACTCTCTAGAGTTGTGTCAACTGAGTCGTGAGATGGGGGGAAAGCCATGTGCCTGCTTACCCTTGCCACCAAGCTAACAGCCACTGCCTCCACCCCAAGGCGAGCCCTTCTCCCACCATGGCACGGAGAGCAATCTGGGGGACATCCATGGCTTAGCTGCAGTGACATCTCTATTTCTTAAAGGCTCTTTGGTTTCTGAGCTAATTAGAAGCTCCCAACAGGGAGGACACACTTAATCCTATTAAAGACTTCTGGGCAGGAAATGGTGTGCCCAGCCCTCTGAGGGAGAGCCTTTCGGAACCACCTCCATTTGTTCAGGTGCCTGGTGATTGTTTATCAGCCCTTTTAAGAGATTAAGTTGTACGCAGGAGCAGGCCATTTTGGCAGTGGATCCAGGGGGCCTGGGAGTGTCCGGGTGACCTGGAGGGTGCAGCCAGTGTCTGCTCATCAGTCTCCAAGGCCAGTCTTCTCCAACTTCCTGCTCTTCAGAACAATTAAGGGGCCTTGAATCATGAGCAGAAGGGTCTTCACCTCCTCTCTGCTCTTCAGCCAGCCCTTTCACACACAGGAAAGACAGGTGCAGAACCTGCCCTGAAGAATCTCACGGTCCAGTGGAGTTGTAGATACATAGGCAAACAATGACAATATCCCATTAGACTCTCCAGCAGTGGGGGTAAGTGCAGGATGTCCTGTGGGTGTATCAGGGTGGCAACTGCTCCAGTCTGGGGGTCAGGGAAGCCTTCCTGGAAGAGGAGACATCTGGGCTGAGAGAGGAAAGATGAGGGTTAAGAAGCCGAAGATCTCTCCATTGAGGGAAGATCTGCTGAGGGAACCTTGGAATGGAATTCCCTGACTTTGAGTTTGTTTCAGGCTTTAGCATAAGTCTGGAAGAATGGAAATAACTCAGGTTTCTCATCAACCTATGGAAAAGTGGTTGGCAAAGCCTTAATAGAGTGTTGAGGTTCCAGGAACACTGTCATCAGGTCCCTGAGGACTTCTCCTCAAGCCCCTACCTTGGGCGTTCAGAGAAGCGATTGGCCAGGGAGACTAGGTTGCGGATGTCGCTTTAAAGGAGAAGGGCTGATTCTTCAAGCCACGCCCTCCCCTCATTAAAATTAAACTATGATGAATATTGATGTTGGGGGCGTGGCGCCCCGGCCAACTGGGCTAACCAGCCCGGGGGTTCCCGGTTTCACAGAGGAAAGTGACAGAAGCCGTCCAGAGGGAGGCAAAGAGAGAGCGCGAACGTCCGGCGGCCACCCAGTCTCGGGGGGAGCGCTCAGCTCCCCCACCCCCGGCTCCCACCCTGTCCGGGGGGCTCCTCCAGCCCTCATCCCCACCCCTGCGCTCCCCCATGGAAGCCAGCTGCGCCCCGGGAGGAGCCGGAGGAGTCGGCTAAATGCCCGCCGTGCGCTCCGGGCCCCTGAGCCCAGCCCGCTCGGCGCCGCTGCCCTGAGGCCCCCGCGCCCTCCACCCCGGGCCGCGCCGCCTCCGCCCGCCCCGGACCTGCCCCCCGCCCGCTTGCCAGCGCTCAGGCAGGAGCTCTGGGCTGGGCGCGCCGCCGCCCTGGAGTGAGGCGAGCCCAGCCGAAGGGGGTCCCCCGAGCCGGCCGCGATGGACGCCGTCTTGGAGCCCTTCCCGGCCGACAGGCTGTTCCCCGGATCCAGCTTCCTGGACTTGGGGGATCTGAACGAGTCGGATTTCCTCAACAATGCGGTAAGATGAAGGGACGTCGTCTCCCTCCTACCTCTCGACACCCCTCTCCGCCGCGCGCCTGGGCCTCTCGGGAAGACCCGACTGCACATCGCTGGGCAGGAGCTGGGGAGAGGGCTCGGTGCAGGGCCCCCTTAGAGACACGTGCTCAGAGCTCTGAGAATTAGCGGCTAAGTCCCTCGACACCTCCCTGGAGCCCGAGCCTGGACGGGAGCCTCTGCAGTCCTCCCAGTGCGCGCCCCTCCTGGGTCTCCGACAGTGGATACATTGGCCCGGCGCTCTAGGGGCAGGGGACGTCGAGGCGTCGGGGCCAGCCGATCCTGGGATATGAGCCCAAGAGCCACCAATCCTCCCGCCCCCCTCTCCCCACGCCACCTCTTCCAGTCGTTCCCCACCCACCCCGGGGTTCCGAGACCAGACTGGGCGCAAAGCAGCTGCGCTCTTTTCTGCGCCCCTTTAGGGCCTCCGTGGCTCCGCGTCGGGTTCTCCGCTGGGGGGCGCACAGGGGAGCGTTCAGAGTGTCAGAAACCCGACGTCCTGGGGGTCCGGGTCCTGAGCCAGACACGGAAACTTAGAAGGGCAGCCACGGCCGCCCCAGGCCTGAGATCCTTCAGAATGGGACCTGGGGCTCAGCTGGTCAGGGCAGCTCAGGGTGACCGCTCAGGGCAAGGGAATCCTCTCTCTCCATCTCCCTGTCTCTGAGTGGCTGCTCTGCCGGTTCCTCTGTCCCTCGTCTCTCTCTGATTTTCTCTCTCTCCCTGTGTCTTCCTGACCATCTGTCTCCGAGTTTGTCTTTCTCCTCTTCCTCCTTCTCCCCTCCCTCTCTAAGGAAACGTGGCTTCTCTCCCTTCTTCCTTCCCTCCCTCTCTCAGGCTGGGCCCCAAGGCCCCGATGGGGGAGGGGCATGGGCTCAGTAAGGAGAGAAAATATTTGGGTTCAGAGGGGCCTGTGGGCATGAAATGTGGGTTGCTTGGGGAATCTGGTGGCAGCCCCTGCCCATGATGCAGTGCATCACTAGTGCCCTGATCCTCCCCAGCCACACACCCTGCTGGCCTCTACCTCCTCAGACTAAGATATACTTGGCCAGACAAGAGTCCAGTCTTTAGAAGCTTAAAGGGTTAGAGAGGCCAGGCCTGGGCATTTGGACACCCAAGTAAACAATCCCAGGCCACCAGACTGATGGCAGGGAAACTGAGGCCAAGGGCCAGGAACCTGAGTCAGGGAGGCATGGCGTGAGGTCTCCTTATTCTCCATTAGGCAGCACAGAGCAGGTCACCCCGCTCTCTGAGGAGGGCTCCTAGCCCCAGGCAAGGTGGAGGAGGGAAGAGAGTTGGCACTGGCTGCAGAGAGACTGGGTTCTAGCTGTGGCTCTGCTACTGCCTCCCACAGTGAGTCTGGACAATGCCACTCACTCTCGTCTCTGAACCTCAGTTTCTTTGTCTATAAAATGGGGCAAAGGTGGATCAAGTCTTTCTAAGGATGGTTCTTGCACTAAGCTATGCAAATTTCCCTACAGATAAAGTGGCAGGGACTAGGGGTCCAAGCACCCACTCTGGGGGTGGTAAAAGATAGTGGTCAGAGGGAGAGAGTTTGCTGCAGCGCAGACCCTCGTAGCCAAGGGGTGTTCCCTAAAGTCTTCCCCCAGCCCTCAGCAGCTCTGAGCTGGGCTTTCTTCTGAATGAACTCTTTAACCTGCAGCCTCTTCCTGCTGCTCCATTCAGCCCTACGTCCCCAGCTGCTCTTCCGGGCCTCAGTCCAGCACAGGAAAGGAGGCGTGATCAGACAGTGGTGTCCAGCACTGGGATTCTGGAGAGGGGAAGTCCTGCCAGAGAGGTTCCTGTGCCTCCACACGAGGCAGGAGAAGAGAAAGAGGTGTGCCTCTTTCTCTCTGAGAGGAAAGAAAGAGGAGAGGACCCCTGGACTGGGAATTAGGAGACACTGATTCTAGCTGTGCTTCTGTCGCTACCCAGCTGGGCCAATGCTGCCCATTTCTTCCTCTAGGCCTTGGTTTCCTCAACTGAAAAATGGGGATGTTGGAAACTTTCGCATAGTGTGTGGTACAGATCTAATGAAAAAATTGAAGTAAAGAGCTTAGCAGGATGCCTGGCATGTAAGAGTCCACAGTTATTAACTGGTCCCAGAGACTGGATGGGGGTGGGGGGAGGGCGATGAGAACTAAGAGTGGCCATGGGACCCTGAGCAAGTCATTTACCTTCTCTGGGGTCTCCATTTTGATGTTGAAGGACCCTTCTAACTGGACACCCTGACCAAGCCCACCCACTACCTCCCTCTTCAATCTGCCTGGGGATAGGAAAATGTTTCCAGGGTTAAATAAGGAGCAGGAGTCTGTGTGCTTCTCAGTCTGGAATATGGAGAGCAGAGCCTTCACTAACCTTCTAAAAAATCCAGAGAAAGGCCATAAAGTCACATGGAACGTGCATGTACTCCATTGCTCTGTGCAAAAAGCAAAACGTATCTTTACCCTGAATACAACTAAGTAAAGAATATATGCATTCACACGGACAGAGACAAGAGACTGAGACAGAAAGTCAAGTCAGGTGCATTTGGTGGTGCTTTATTTCTTCTTCTGTAAAGATACCTTCAAGCTGTTGCAATCCCATTTATGTGATTCTCAGAGACACCCCTCAGAAGCTGCCAGATGTGAGGGCTTCTCCTCCCTTCCCTCCCCACTCTCCCTGATGTGGCTGTCCCGAGAGCCCACGTCCATGGCACCCTGTGGTCCTTCTGACCTTTGGCAGGTATGGGAGAAGATGTGGTGCTCAGAGACCTGAGATGAAGGACTGCAGGGAGAACAGGTCATGTCTAAATAGAGATATAAGGTCTGCGTGCCTCTTGCCTCCTTCCTCTGGCTAAGGAGGAGGGATGACTCTGGTTTCTCGAGTGGAAAATGGCTTTGGATCCCAGAGAAGGCCCCACCGGGAGAGTATGGGGAGGAGGAGGAGGAAGAGGAGTTCTGTTGTCTCAGAGGGGAGCAGCAGGAAGCTGCAAGGATGTTTGCCCAGCACACTCATTCACCTCCCAGCAGCTGCGGAGGCCAAATGTGGGGATGACGGGGCCCCAGGGACCAGCCCCGGGAAAGAGGGGTGTGGGGGTAAGCCGGATCACTACTCCCCAGGCCCCTGGCCTGTCTTCTCCAGAGCTAACTGGCAAAGCAGAGAAACTTCCTCCTGCAACCTTCAACCCTGGCTTTGGGGAATTTAGGGAGATTAGAGAAGTATGTGTTGGGGTGTTGCTATGCCTGTGTGTGGGCCTTTAACAGCCCTTAAATGGGTGTGTGTTTATGTGTGTGTGTCTTTAAATTCTCACCCACAGGTAGGAGGGCACAGGGGCCAGGGCACTCTGGTTTCAGATTAGAATCTACCAGAAAAGAACTAATGGAGGAGGGAATGGGGAAGTAAAAAAAAGAAAAAAAAAGGACTAATGAGAAAATGGTAATCCAAATCACAGGCTTCTTTCCCTCCACCAAAATACTGAGTTTGGATTGGGTGGGGTTTTGTTTGCTTGCTTCCCCCACTGGAATACAAGCTCCATGAAGGCAGGGGCTCTGTCTTGTTCACAGCTGCATCCCCAGAGCCTAGCACAATGCCTGGCACAGAGTAGGTCTCAACCACCCACCCATTGTTGAATGAATGATTGAATGAAAGGGGACCCAAGCCAGACCCCACATTTTTTAGGGAGAAGGGAAAAGGGCACTCCCCAGCCTATCAGGGTCCTGCAACCTGTGCTATCTCTGTGATTCAGGAAGGACTCACCGCAGTTTCCAATGAGTTGCCATTGCCTTGAACCATCCCCATCCTGAGGCACAGGCCTCTACAGCCCCTGGTCTAGGATAGTCTGGAGCTGGCTGACTAAGAAGAGATTTGAATTTGTGGCTCAGGCCTCATTCTAGAGCACTGGCTCTAGGGCTTCCATCTTTCTCAGTTTCTCTTCTTCTCATTGCTCTGGGACTTCTAGATCCATACTCACCCAACTTAGAACCAAGCTTTTCCAGTCCAGCCTCAGGGCCTTTGCACGTGCCATTCCTTCTATCTGGAATGCTTTCCCTCTGGTTCTCTCCATCTCATCCTTCTGATATCACCTCAGATGTCATTTGGAGAAGCCTCCCCAACCACCCTAAAGAATGGCCCCCCTCCCCCATTATTTTCTGTTTCAGTCATTTATTTTCTTCACAGCCCTTATCCCAGTTTTGCAGTTATTTTATTTGTTGGTTTCTTGTCTATTTCCTCCGTAATAAAGTAAGTTCGGTGACAGCAGAGACCATGTCAGTCTTGTCCTTTTGCCATAAACTTAGCACAGTACCTGGGCACAAAGTAGTGCTCACTATAGTAAAATCCCACTATAATGCAATAAGCCAGGTCCACAATGTTCCATCACATACGATGTGGAATTATGTTATTGCGGGATTGGTCCGTACTGTCATTAAAAACACAAAACTAAAGATCGTGAAACTTTACTGCATGCAGCATACCAAACTAAGAAAGTCACAAATGGCGTGAGGCAGTTACAGACCAACCCCACAAAGATAAGAGCTTTGCACACCCCTGCTTGAGTTTGAGCCTTGGCACAGGACGGAAGCCAAATGCTAGTCACATGGTAGTGGACTTTGCTCCATTTCAGATTTGCTGTATTTGTAGAGAAAATTAATTACTGTAGACTGAGGCAGTCCCTGGAAGACAAGGGGAGATTGTTTTAAAGATACCTAAGTGTTCAAGAAACATACTGATAATTCTAGAAGCGGCCCTGGGATTCCCAGATCCCTGGCCTGGCCATCCCTGAGGGTGGTGGGGGTGCTACACCCCACAAAAATGATGTTTGCACCTGATCTGCTGTGAGGTCTGTCTGGCTTCCCTGGACCAGCCGGGGATTCACTTGTTCATTCTTTAATGAACACATTCATTTCTTCAACAGCTGGGCACTGAAGGAGCTGGCTTGCATGTGCCAGGGCCATCCAAATGAAGAAGACACACCCTGCCCTCCAGTCACTCACAGCCAAATGAGAGGGACAGACAGGGAAAGTGACAGGATCAAAACTGTGATGGCACTGTGATGGTGGGGAGCATGGTGGGGGGCGTGGAAGGGCGAGCATCCAGCCAAGTGGGAGGTCAGGGTAGGCTTCCTGGAGGAGGTGATCTCCATGCACTCCATCCCCAAATTTCCCCATCCCTGTTGGCAATGGAGCAATTGGGAGGCATTTCAGCAGGGAGGACTGGGGCTGGGCCTTCTTTTTTTGAACACATAGAAGCATCCCTGTCCCTTGTGCAGATGAGAAACTAAGACTTAGAGAGGAGGGGCATATTGACTTTCACACCCTGTGGAGTGAGTCAAGGAGAGGAGGAAACACTATTGTCCCTCCCACTCTTGTTCTGGTTTGAACTTCGCCCTCCATGGCAAGGAAAGTGTGGGACCTTGGATATCAGAGGGAGCTCTGCCTTCATCCTCACCCACTCCCATCCTAAGGGCACTGGGGATGCCTAGAGCTTTGGGGAGCAGAGTCAGTCCCCCACCCAGGACAGCACATTGCCTCAGTTGTGACAGGAGAGACTTCAGCATCCCATCCCATGCCCTCTCCTCCTACTTTCCTGGGGACGCTGCTCTCCAGCTGCCAGGGAATTTGGACCTTTGTTCTCTGCAGCTCCCAGGACTCCCCAGGAGGGTCTGTTTGCGTCTGGCCTGGCCTGGCTGCTGTGCCAGGAGAGGGGAAAATGAAAGACACCCACCCCCACCCCTTTGTGTCTTCTCGTCTCCACACTGCATGTCTCCTGAAAGCCCTGGGACAGAGGCCCTTCCAGAGCACCCCTCTCTGGAATCTGGCTTGCCCCTGAACCTCCCTCAAGAAACCAGCTCCAGATGCTGGAGAACAGGCTGTTCTTCTGGAAGTCTCTGCGCTCCAGGGGGCAGGATGGAGGAGGAAGATCTGGGTGGAGTTAAGTCAAGACCATGAGCACTGCTCTGGCTGGAACATCACGTAACCCCCCAAGCAGGCTAGGGGAAGCCAGAGCAAGTGGCAGGGTTTGACCCTTGACCGGGATCAGAAGAAGCTAGAAGGGGCAGGATATGGCCCAGACTCGGACCTTATTGACAACATGTCAAAGTCTGGATTTCCTTGGAACATCAAAGATCCTGGTCCCCATGACCTGGACACACCATATCCTCCACGAGGCCAACTTGATAGCTAGAGCAATAATGGGCTTCCCCGTGGCCGGGCCCAGGGTGCCTCTTCCCCCAACTCTCCTGGGACAGAGCCCTCACTGCTGCTTCCTTGGCCCTTGGGTCTTGGCCCAGAAGTCCTGTCAGCCGTCGCAGAGGGGCTGACACATCTGGGCTGGGATATGTGGTCCAACATAGCAGCTGGACATCAGTAGCCATCTCCCTCCCCACTTCTGAAAGGATAACAAAAATGAAAGCAGCCACAGGGAGTGAGACAGGCTCTTCAGGCCCTTGCGGAGAGCTGGGAGGCCGTTTATAAGGCAGTGATTGAGGGGGTTTGCTTTGGAGGAAGACAGCCTGAGCCTTTGCCCGTGTCTTTCCCTCTGCCTGGAATGTCCTCAGCCTTCATCACCTCATTTCTCTAACTCACCTTGGGCACATGACTTCCCTTTTGGGGTCTGGGCTTTCTCAGTGCTGAGCTAGACTGAGAGTTCTTTGAGGACTGCAAGTAAATTATTCTTGTCTATACCCTAGATCTAGTTATAATCAGGAAATGTTTATTTATTGGATGGATGGATGGATGGATGGATGGATGGATGGATAGATGGATGGTTGGAGGGATGGATGGATGGATGGATGACTAGAAGGGAGGAAAGAAGGAGGGAAGGAAGGAGTGGGGAGGGGTGATGGATGATGCGTGGGGGATGGATGGAAGGATGGGTGGAAGGAAGGGCTGAGTGGTATGGGGATGGTAGATGAATGAATGGGGGTGGGTGGAGAGTGCAAGAGAGGATTCTTCCAGCTATGATGTTTTTGTTTTGTTTTGTTTCTGAAAAGTGGAGTTTATTTATTTATTCAATAATGACTCTCAACCTAAATCCCACATCTACTTTTCACTTTATCATGATGGCCTTTTTTATTATGAAATATATCATGTACATAAAAGTATATATAATGCATTTATAATGCATTATCTATATGAATATATAATATATGAATTATGGAGTATAATAAAATGGACAGCTGGGTACCTAGTATCCAGCTTTAGAAATAGAACCAACTCTGAATGCCTTGGTCTCTCAGAGCTACGTGAGTTTGGGGAACAGACAGACCCTAAACCACCCCACACTGGGCAAATTCTGAGACCTGATGCCTACTCCCAAGTCTTGCCAATCAGTCTGTGGGTCCACGGGTCTGGGAAACCAAGCATTGCACAAACCCAGAAGCAAGAACACATCCCAACTCTGACCACGTATCATCTGTGTTAAGGTGTCTTAACCTTCAGAGCTGATTCTCCTCATCCATAAAGTAGGGATGACTATAAAACATAGAATTCCTATGAGGAGTCTAGGAGATAACCCTTGGAGAGGTCTGAGCACAGTGTCCGGCACACAGTAAACTCCTTATAAACAACAGTTGCTGCTGTTGTCGTTCCCTGAAAGGAAGGTTGCTAGCACTGGACAGCTCTTGGAGGAAAATCCCACCTTCTCTGTCCCTATGCTGAGCCCTTGATGTCTGTGCTCAGCAGAAGTTTGTTTTCCTGCCTGTCTGGCCTCTCTGGAGCTGGAAGGCTCTTTTCTTTGAGTAAAGTCAAAAGGCCCCAGGCCCCTTCTCAGGGCTCTGCCTTTCTGGGCATAAGGAGAGAGATGGCCAGGGAAGGAGTAAAACTAGGGTCCTGCATGTGGATCCCGTGCATGGACTGAGGGCTCATGTGTTGTATCTGGCCCTGTATGAGGTGCTGGGATGGGGCAACAGGGAGTTGCTCATTCATTCAACAACCACTGTTGTCATGGGTGCTTACGAGTGCAGACTCTGCAATCAGAGTGCTTGGGTTCCAGTCCTGGCTCGACCACCCGCTGACTGAATGAACCTGGGCAAGCTCCTTAACCTCTTCTCTGTGCCTCAGCTTCCTTATCCACAAAATGGGGTACTACCTACCTGATCTTCTGAAGCTTAAATGAGATACTGCACAGAACAGTGCCTGGCACATAAATATTAGCTATTATTATTATCATTACTATATGCATACTAGATGCTAGAACCTGTGTAAGGCCCTGCAGAGGGTTCAAGGAAGAAATCTATCCTAGATGCTCCTCTCTAGGAGGTTAAATTTTAGAAGGGGAAATGGACCCCATTGTGGATGCTTAGAGTTCAAGGCATGATAGTAACCACTGAGCTAACATTCTGTAAGTGCTGTGGTAGAACAGAGAGGAAGAGGACCCTTCCAGTTGGGTGATCAAGGAAGGCTTCCTGGAGGAAGTGGTATTTGAGTTGGGCCTTAAACGGTGGTAGGAGTCGGTGGCATTCCAGGCACAGGGAATATATAAGCCATGGCCCTGTGGCAACAGAGCACACAATAGGTTTTGGGATCTGGGAGTGGTCAGCTCAACAAGGCTGGAGGGAAGGGAAAGATGAGGGGGTTCCAACTCTAGTGGTAAGCTGGGATCTGTTTATGACAGACCTTGAATGCCATGCTAAGGAGCTGGCAGTTTGTGCAGCAGGTAGGAAGGAGCACTTGCTAGTTCAGAGCCAGACAAGATAGTGGTCCCCATCTCCTCTGAACTGTCTTAGTATTGGGAAGCCTGGAGTCCATTAGGGGGATCTCAGCTGTCAGCCCATCTGGATGATCAGGGACACCTCCCCAGGGGAGACAGAATTGTGGGCCCTCCCTGAGCCCAAGACAGCCCAAGGCAGCAGCCCACCCCAAGTCCCTTCTCTCTTCTGCCCTCCACCCCATGCCCTGATGTGACTCTTACATTGGACCAGGCATACCAATTCTCTTCTGGCTCTCTCATCTCTAGCACTTGGGGCCAACTCCGCCCTTGGAGAAGGACAGATTGTCTCCCTTGAGAGCTAAGAGCTTCAGCTTAAACTATGTTCTGCCCCCCTGGCCCAACTTTAAGACCCTGAACCCCCTTGGTTCAGGACTCTCCACTATCAGGCAAAGAATGTCTTGATTGACTCCAGGGACCTGGAGGATCAACCTCCTTCTGAGCCCAGTCCAGCCCAGCCTGGCTCCCTACCTTTTGGCTATCCCACCCATGAGCTGGGACCAGACCCCAGAGCCCCTCTCATTAGCCTTCCCCCACAGCTGCCCATCCCTGGAGAGGAGGCTGAGCCCTGCCCTCTGCAGCCCCAAAGCCTTCACCCCTTTCTCTCCTAGGGATGCAAATCAGTTCCACATTTGGGATCTGGCGTGCACTATCTGCTCAGAACTTTCCCCTCCCATTTAGCTCAGGCTCCCATCTTCCCCCACCCCACATGGTCAGCCCATGGGGTCTGCAGCAGAGGAAGGACTCCTGCCTACAGCAACTCCTTCAGACAAATGAAAGGGAGCTGGACTGTGGCAAGGTCCCAGAAGGGCAGCACATACAGGGCCCTCCCAGGGAGAGATGAAAGAGGAAGGTCAGTGAGGGGGTGGGGGAGTGGGGGGCACACGGAAGCAGAGCTTGAGCAAGCACATGAGAAGATGAGGTATTTGGGGGTGGGGGGTGGGCAGGGGGAAGAAGCGAGGTAGTTCCCAGCTCAGCACATTCCTGAGACATCTGGACATGCTGGAAGGGCCCCAGTTGGCCTGCCTGGGCTGTGGCGGCTCCAGCTTCTCAGTTCTGTGATGTCAGGACCCAGCACTCCCCCACCACCACTCAGGGTCCCCAGGCCAGACTACCTTGGGGTTGAGTGAGGGGGCTCCTCCCCAGACTCCACACCCTCAGCAAGCTGGCGAGAAAGAAGCCCCGGGAGCAATGGCCCCAGAGGTGAGCCCCAACATGGAGGACCCAGGGTTTGCCCTTCCAAATCAAGGAGATTCTTCCTGGGAGCTAGCGCCAGCCTCTTCCCCTCCCTGGACTTGGAAGGGACACAGAGGCAGAAGAAGGACGCTGGAAAGGGCTGCTTCCCTTGAGCTGTGTGGCCCTGGGCAAGTCCACTCCCTTCCCTGGGTCTCAGTTTTCCTCATCCGTCATAATAAAAATAACCATATTTCATGAGAACCTACTATGTGTCCCGCATTTACAAAAGCACTTTACAAATGTTCACTCAGTTAATCCTCCCAGCCACGAGGAGCAGGGTGTAAGTATAAATACCCCTGTTTTATAGCTGAGACTGGGGCTCAGAGAGGTTAAGTGACCTGTCAATGCCACACAGGCAGGATGTAGCAGAGCCAGGCTGGGGACCAGGTCTGTCTCCCTCCTGTGCTCGTGACCACGAAATGGCGTGGCCTCTGCAAATAAGAGGGGTGGGCCTCACTGTGCCAAAACTCCTGTCAGCTCTCAAATGGTAATGACTTTTTTTTCTTCTTCAAGAAGGGCAGGAGCAGGCATTAGTCACACAGTGGGTGGGGGAAGGAGGACAGAGGCAGCTGGCTTTGGAGCATCTGGTGGGTCAGAAGTCTTTGGAGGCCCTACTCCCTTGGGGTTCCAGGGGCTGGAGTCACAGCCTGATCCCCAGCTGAGCCCAGGGGTCCCACATCTTTCCTGAAGGAAGGGAGTAAATAGGGAGAAAGAACGCAACTCCCTCTAAAAATAAAACCTGAGGACAACTCAGACTGGCTGGGATGGCTGAGGAAGCCAGAGGCCGAACGCTGAGTGCACTGAGGAGAGGGAAGAGGCCAAGGTAATTCCAGCCAGAGCTGGGTGGGAGACTCCAGCCGA
Organism: Choloepus didactylus; assembly: GCF_015220235.1. Lineage (NCBI taxonomy): Eukaryota > Metazoa > Chordata > Mammalia > Pilosa > Megalonychidae > Choloepus > Choloepus didactylus. The sequence goes on along the minus strand of NC_051312.1, from coordinate 33,267,486 downwards.
GGAGGGCCTTCCAGCTGGCCAGGGGCTGGGAGAGCAGCTCCCGGCTGGTTGGCCACAGGACTCTGCTCGAACCTTGGGCCTGGCCTGGGCCTGGGGCCACTCCTCTGGCACTGTGTGAGGGGCTGTGGTTCCCAGGGGCCCAGTATCTCTGGGACTTAAGTACGAAATGGCCTTGGGGAGGAACAAACTGGAAAATGGGTACAGCAGGCTCCTGTAGGGAGGAGGTAAGGGAAGGAAACTGTCTGCAGCAGGAGCACACTGGCATTAGAAGGGAATTCAGGACAGTCATTCCTGAAGGTACAACTGCAGAAAAAGGGGCCTCAGTCCATGGGCTCACTGACACATTCCTTCATTCACACACTCATTCAGTTACTCACTCACTTATTCACTCAACAAACATCTGAGCACCTACCGTGTGCCGGGACTCATGCTAGGCTGTGGGGATACAGAAGAGAAGGGGACACAGTCAGACATAGAGGCAACATGCCTGGATCATTTCAAGCTACTCCAAGGAACTTGAACTCTATCCTAACGGTAGTAGGGAGTCATTGATGGCTCTTGAGCAGGGGAGCGACATGGTCATATTTATGTTTAGAAGATCCCTCCTGATGCAAGTGGAAAATACCCTGGAGAGGGATCAGAGTCAAGCCTTGAATCTACCTTCACAAATGGGGTGCCCACCCCACTAGATAGGAAGCCTTTTGAAGGCAGGAATTGGACCTTGTTCATCTCTGTATCCAGGGGGTAAGGCACACAGTAGGTGTTCAGTAAAATACTGAATGAATGCATGAATGGTGAATAAATGAATGAGGCTGGATGCCCTTATTCTCCAGAGGGCCCCTGCACCGGCCCTGGCACTTGTCTCCAGTGTCCTGAGCTGTCCTCACAGGGATTCTCCAGTCACTGCCTATGGACCAATGACTTCAACAGCCAGGCTGTGGACTGCTGTGCCCTCCGTGGTGCCAGTCACAGCTGATCCCAGCCCCAGGCGGCGGCACTCACTGCCATCACTTCCTCCTGCCCAGACAGTGCCTGGCACCTGCCCCTGGGCTAGGCCATAGCACAGGGGCCTCCTGGTCCAGAAGATGCCAGAGGCTGCCGAAACTGTAGACCATCTCTCCACTTTCCTGAGGGACCTGTGGCCTGGCTAGAGAAGGGTCTGGAGGGAGAACTGGAGGGCAAGAATAATAGAGCTAGGGGCTACAGGGAATTCACACCCTCCCCAGGATCCTGCTCTGTTCAGAAGCAGCCTGTTGGTGTGTGCCAGCCCTTTCCTCTTCCCCTCCCTTTCTCCAGCACACACTGGCACAGAAAAACTCAAACCCCCACCTTTCCCCCTCATCCAGTCCCGGCCCTCACTGGCCCAGCCCCAGGAGAGCCTGGGACTCCCAAATTTCCCTGGCTGGGGGTTATATGACTCAGTTGTCTCAGGCACGTGGCTTGGCAAGGTCTGCATTTCGTTCTGTGACCGGGTGAGATGTTGCATGTGTTTGTGTAAGAGTGTGCATGACCATGTCTGTGACTGCATCTGCGTGAGCGCCTGTCTAGGGGTAGCTGCATGCATGTGTGTGTGCGTGTGTGCACTTGTGAATCTGTGCCTGAGCGTGTCCTTGGATTTGTTAGTGCCTGGCAGTTAGTGCCTGTGAGGGTGTGTCTGTATGTGTGACAGCTGCTGTGCAAGGCTTCGTGTGGAACTGTCCGCATGTGTCAATGGGGGTGTGTCTTTCATGTGCAGTGTCAGAGAGGTGGTATATCCCTATATAAGGAAACTTACAGCCTATATGTCTGCATAGCATGTGCACATGCGCACGCACATACACACACAAGCATTTCTGCTTATTCGGACTTGGACTCTGCGGTAAGAAGTTTGGTAGGGGGAAAATATGAAACCTCAGCAGCTGCATTCCGTGGGCCTGCGGGGAAGGGGGGATGAGAATGAGGTTGGAACAATGTGCTCCCCCTAACCCCATGCCCTGCCAGGAAGGCTCAGGGAAGAATAAGGGCATCCAGCCTCATTCATGTATTCACCATTCATGCATTCATTCAGTATTTTACTGAACACCTACTGTGTGCCTTACCCACTGGATACAGAGATGAACAAGGTCCAATTCCTGCCCTCAAAAGGCTGGTTCCAAGGACCCAGAGAACTAGCTTCATCACTTCCCAGTCTCCTAAAGTCCTCCCCTGTCCCTGCCACCCATGCCTCAATAGGAATACAGTCTATACAGACTGTAGCAGCTGGGGGAACAGGCCCAGAGAGGAGATCTCACCTTCCCAGGCCTCAGAGCAGAAGTGGACCTGGAAGTGGGAGCTCCTGAGTCTGAGTCCAGTGTCCTTTCCCCTTCCCAGGACACACTTACAGTCCAGCCCTGGGAAGGCAAGTTCTGGGGCTCTGAGGACCATCCCCCCACACACATACACACACCACCTGCATGGCGCCACTCAGGGACAGAGAGGGGCCAACAACTCGGGACCCAGGTGGCCAGCTCCCCTCTCCTCAGCCCCTCCCTGCTCTCCCTTGGCCCTTCTCCCCCACTCTGGACACAGCTGTGACTCAGACTGGTGGCCCTTCAGCTTGAAATGGGGGCAATTTTCTATTGAGGCAAGTAACCGTCCAGGAATGTATGGGTCAGTGGGGGGCAGGGGGGGTGGTGTGTGTGGGTGTGTGGGCCCAGCCTGTTGGGAGGGGAAGGGGAAATGTGAGAGTACTCTCCTCTCCAATCTCTCTCTCCCTCTCTCTCTCTCTCTCTTTCTCTCTCTTTCTCGCTCTCTGGGAAGGAATGTCCGGGCTGGGGATCTCCCTCCTCCTCCCCTTTACCCCACAGCTCAACCCGTCTCCTCCCTCCTTTCCCCAAGCACAGGCTGAATCAGCCTAGGCCGGGGTAAAAAGCAGAAGCCAGGCGCTGAGGGACTGCGGACCTGCGGGAAAGGGGTGCGCCGGTTGCCTCGGGTCTGCGGATCCCTTTTTCCCACAGCAACCCACCCCCCCCCAACCCCGCATCAGACGGCCATGCCACCAGAGCTTCGGCCTCTCTCTACACTGACCCCAAAGGTGGAATTAGGGGAGAAGGGTCGAAGGGAGCCTTAGCTGGTCCTATTACCGCCCCCCGCCACCACCACCACCACCAGGGATCGAGTGCGAGGCCGCTGCCCCACCAATGCATCGGGTGATAGTTACTCGGGGCGGGTCGGAAGGACCTGAGCTGAAAGAGACACGAGAGGATGTAAGAACTGGGTCCCGGCCTGCCCTCGCGCCGAGGACGTCCCAGGAGACCCTCCTCCACTTCTCCCAGATCCCAGCACGGGGTCGGGGCCAGGCGGCTGATAAGGGACTTAGGACGCCGTAGGATGCCAAGCCCACCGGGAACCACAAAGGGGTCATTGCTACTTCTGCCCCAGACACTGAGGCCAGACTCGGCGCACCCTGCCCTCCCCGACGCCCCGGCCGTGGGCAGAGCCGGGACCCACCCACCCGCTCCTCCGCGCCAGCCCGGAGCGCCTCTGGCCGCTTCCCAGCCGCGGCTGCCCGCTCCTCGCAGCCTCCTCCCATTGGCCAGGAGCTCTGCGGACCCCACCAATGAACGGGCAGGATTCCGGCGAGGGGGCGGCTCCGAGCGCGCCGGCCTTAACCTTTTGCACGCCGGGCTGGACCCGCTGAACTCGGCTCGGTTTTCAAAATGTCAAGGGCGGGCGACTGCGGGCCCGGGCTCCAGGAGAAGGTGCGGCGTAAAGGAGGGGTGCTCGGGTCTGCGAGCGGGAGGGCCCGGGGACTTCTCCTCCAAGCGAGTGGAGCCGGCGCCGGCTGTGCATGGCAGCCGAGAAGGAGCTTATGTTGGCAAGAGTGTAGGAAAAAGTCTTTAACGAGGAGGGAAACAAATCATAATGTTTCCTTCTCTAGCTTCCCACCCCCGTTGCTTGGAAACGCACCCCTAGTAGAACCCTAACCCCTCAGAACGTTGACCCACGACTCCCTGCCGTTCTAGACTCCTGACACACACGCTGCCACCGGCCCCAGTAATTTCCGTCTGATAGTCTGAAACCTGAACTTTGTGTGTGTGAACTGAAGGGAGTCCTGGGTGTGGTTGAGGAGAACAAGGGGCTGTGTTGGAGTCGAGGAGGCCTGAGGTCTCTAGAGTGGGTTTCCAGGGATAAGGGAGAGGGTGGAGGGAGAAAGAAATGAGAGGACAAGGGGAATGTGCCCCGCACCCGTTGCACAACCCCAGAGCTGCAGAGAATCCCCTCCCTCAAAATGACCGATTTGCTGTGTGACCTTGGGTAGATGGCTTTCCCTCTCTGGGCCTTGGTTTCCTCATTAGCAAATGGGGAGGGAGGCATGGGATTTAGAGGCCAGCTGCCTCTAAATTAGTGACATAAACCAACTGCAACTAAGCTGCTATGATAAGCAAGCACTAGACAGAAGTAGGGGGCTGCAAAACTTTCTAAGGGGTGTCCCTTCTGGGGTCTGTTGGTCTGGGGACACGTCCACCACGGCTAAGGAGGACGGGAGCATCTGAGTGTCCTCCACCCCCACGCTGCATGCCCCTTGGCCGCCCTCCCCTCTCACTTTGGCTCCCGCAGTTCTGGAAGCTCAATCCTGCTGGCTTTGGCTGCTGTTTCCAGCAGGTGGGGTGGGGGCCATTCACAAAAGGGGGTCAACCGAACTCCCTCAGCAGGTTCCTGTGGGCACCCAAAAGAGGTGTCTGAGAAGGACCTGGCTCGTGTGCCTGGAGCCAAGGCCTTCAGGGACCCCATCCCAGATAGAGGAAGCTTCTCTCCTCTCCCAGGACCCGGGAAGGGGCTTGGCAAACTCTTATCACCTGAGAAGCAGCTGCTGGAGAAATACCTTCGCAGCTGACTCACCACTCTCTTCTCCCGCCCCCTCACCACCAGGCCTCACACCGGGACTTAGAGAGACCCTGAGAGAGACTGGCTGGAGGGGAAGCGCCCCCAGCTGGGCTGGCCCGGGCTTTGCAGAGAGTGCGGCTAGCACAGGCCTGGCAGAGTGCTGCCTGGTGGCTGGGGGGGAGTGGTTTATACCGTGTGAATGGCTTTTGTCTGGGTCAGAGCTTTTCCTAGATGCCTATTCAGCTGAGGCCTTCTGACCTCCTGGTGCTGCCTCACCCCAGTCACTGATGGGCAGTTGACCGACTGGTGGTTATCATGGACCAGGTGCTGGGACCCAGCAGGTGAACAAGACAGAGCCCCTGCCTTAGGGAGCTTACCATCTGGCAAACAGGCAGTTGCCCAACAGTGGGATGTCTGCAGCCATTGGGAAAAGAGCAGGCAGTGAGCAGTGGTGGATGCTTCACTGCTGTGTGATCTTAGATCACTTGGGCCTCAGTTCCCCTGTCTGTAAAATGCAGATATATGTCTTCTTTACTCATTGGGTAATTGTAAGGATTAAATGAAACAACACATGTGGAAGTGTTTTGGAAAGTTAGAACCACAACAAAAATGTTAGTTGATGATGATGATGATGATGATGAGGATGAGGATGATGAGAAGGACTTCTGGCAACTGGGAAGGGGGTAGAATGCCTAAGTCTGTGGGGCTTTTGAACTCATTTTGACCTGGATTCTCTGACTGCACTTTATTTGCAGGGGAGGACCAAGCCACCCACACACACACACACACACACACACACACACACACACCATTGCTCCCAGAGCTCTGCTCAGGCCCAGGGCTAGGCTTTTAGAGACTGCAGTTTTCATGACAATGACAGCTAACAAGTATTGAGCGCTCACTGCTTACCAGGCACTGAGTGTTTTATATGTATTTACTTATTTTATTCTCACAATCCTATGAGGTGAGTATTAAGCACTAACACATATTTAAGCCTCATGACACCCCATAAGGTAGGAACTTTTATTTTCCTCCACTTCACAGATAAGGAAACTGAGGCACAAGAAGGTTAAGTAACTCAGCAATCAGCAGAGCTATCTGACTCCAGAGCTGGCACTTCTTCTGGCCCATGAACTGGATGCGCTTGTGACTCTGAATCTCTCAGCCTCGTCCACGGATAGGAGACCTCTCTGCTCGTCCCTTCTGAACTGGGACAGAACAGAAAGGACCAACAACTCCCCCCTTGACCTTGAATCAATTCCCCAGAAACCAGTCCTTAATCACCACCTGGTGGGGCTCCAGGACCTGAAACAGGACACCCCCCCCCCAATACCACCACCACCAGCAAATTCTTTCATTCTAGAAATAATGAAAAAACATTATTTCCTCATATATTTATAATTCTTTGAAGAGAAAAAATGAACTTACAAGCATCTACTATGCACCAGCCACTGGGGCATTTTATTAATAAGAGTTAACATCTGTTAAGTAATTATTATGTGCCAGGGACTTTTCTAAGTACTTTACTTATTTAATTTACTAAATATTAACTTCTCTAATCCTCACAACAGCCATAGCAGGTAGGAACTATTATCACCCCACTGCACAGAGGAGCAACTGAAACATACAGAGGTGAACTTTCCCAAGATTACGAAGCCCAGGATCTTTCAGACTTTTTTGATTCTGGGAAATCTGTTCTACGTCATTACCAAGTACACACATTCACACACAAACTGGGATAAAAATTTCACAAGACAATATTTAACTTTACTGTGTGCAGTGCACTCTGATATTTTCTACTCTATTTTGTTCTATTTTATTTTTTCTTGAATTCTGGTCGTGACCCACTAAATTGATTTCACAACCCGTTAATGAGTCATCGCCCACAGTTTGAGCAGCACTGAGTCATAGCTAGAAATATCACGGCCAAGATTTGAACCCAAACAGAACGGCTCCAGAGCCTAAATTTCTTGGTATAAAGAATGGCTGGGGAAAGGGAGACACCGGAGGTGAGGACAGATTGGGACCGTGCTGATGGAGGGGGCGGAGGCCTCGATAATCCCACCACCCTGCATCGCTCTCTCCCCACATCCCAGCAAAATATGATACAAAAGCAAATGATACTGCCTTTGCTGGCATCGACACTCAGTTATTCTTTTACTTGGTCTTCAAATCAACCCTGTGAAGGAGCAGCAGGGATGAACAAGAAATTGACTCAGGCAGGTTATGTGATTTGTCCAAGGCCACAGAGTCAGGACTAGAACCCAGTGTCCTATTGTCTGGTTCCAGGATTCTTTCACCCCTTCCACAGCTCACTCTTCCAAATAATGAGGGTGACTGTGGTGGTGTTGATGATGGAGATGGTGGCAGTGGTGGTGGTGACAGCAGTGGCAGTGATGATGGTAGTGGTGGTGGTGATGGTGGTGGTGATAGAGATGGCAGTGTTGGTGATGAGATGGTACTTTTGGTGATGGAAATGGTAGTGATGGTGGTGGTGGTGGTGGTGATGGCAATGTCGTGGTGGTCATAGAAATGGTGGTGGTAATGGTGATGGTAGTGGTGGAGACAGTGGTGGTGGTGGTAGTAGTACTGGAGTTTGTAGAGTGGTGGTAGTGGTGGTGATGGAGGTAATGAAGTCCATGTGATGGTGATGATGATGGTGGTGTGATTGTGGTGGGGCTGGTATTGGTCCTGGGAGCCATCGCAGGAATGGCAGTGGTGGGGTGGTAGTGGAGATAATGACCATGGTAACAGTACTGATTGAAATCATAATAGCTGATATTGGTGATGTTGATGGTGGGGGTGGTGGTAATGGTGAAGGTGATATTAATGGTGGTGGAAACCATGTTGGGAGGTTGCAGTGATAGTGGTGGTGGCAGCAGAGGTGGTGGCAGGTGGCAGCAGCAGCTGCGCCCATTTCCCAAGCTTCCCCTCCCCTCCTCCTTCCCTAGCACTTTCCTGAGCACCTGGACCACTTTGCGGAGAACATGGAGGACTTCTCCAATGACCTGTTCAGCAGTTTCTTTGATGACCCTGTGCTGGATGAGAAGAGCCCTCTACTGGACATGGAACTGGACTCCCCCACCCCGGGCATCCAGGCTGAGCACAGCTACTCCCTGAGCGGGGACTCGGCGCCTCAGAGCCCCCTCGTGCCCATCAAGACGGAGGACACCACCCAAGGTAAGAGGTGGGAAGGGCGCAGGGATCGCAAGCCCAGAAGGTTCAGGAGGGGAGGGAGTTTTGAGAGGCCAGAGGAGGGCAGCTGCAGGCTGAGACTCCAAGAGGAGCCACCCACAAACCCCTCTTCTGCATTTTTGGGGGTGCTACTCCCTCACTTTTTGTTTTCCCTCAAACTGAATCCATATGGGCACTTCTCAGAGGGGTTCTGTGCTGATAACTTAGATCGGTGGTTCTCAAAGTGTGGTCCCTGGGCCAGCAGCATCAGTTGGGAATGCGTTAGAAATGCATATTCTTAGCTTCCACCCCAGACCTGCTGAATCAAAAGCCCTTCAGGTGGAGCCCAGCCTTCCAGGCGATTCTGGTGCATGCTCAGGATTAAGAACCACTGACTTAGAAGAAACAGCTGGGGGTAATAAAAGAATTAATGTGGACACATCATAAAGATTCTAGATCCTTACCACCTCCTCACCCTTATGTCCTCCAACCTGCTACCTGGGAGAGACTCCTGCATCCTGCTTTTATTCCTGAAGGTCGGGTTCCCCAAGACTCCCCTCTCCTCCAACCTGCTGTAAAGCCAAGGACACTCAGTTATCAGCACTGGAGATCTCCAGACTGTGCCTCTCCTGGAAATTGTCTCTTTGCTCTTGTACAGATGGTCCTGGCTTCATTATTTCGGGCTGGGTGATCATGGGCAAACCTCTTAACCTCTACAAGCGTCAGTTTCTTCATCTCCAAACAGGAATAGCAATAAACATTTTGATAGCACTCTCCAGCTGACAAGGTGCCTGCAGGTTAATGATCTCATTTATTTCTCACAACTGACATCTGAAGTAGGAATCACTTTTAGCATAGTCCCCATTTGACCCATCAGGAAAATGAGACTTCAAGAGAGCTGAGTTGTCTAGGTCACACACACAGTAAAAGGCAGAGCAGGAACTTGGGACCAATCCCCCTGATTCTAAACTGCACCCCCTTGCCACCACCACATATGCCAGCCTCAAGGGGCAGCAAGGGGTACTGGCTTTGGAACTAAGCAGTCTTTTATGTGCATCCTGGTGCCTCCACTTGCTGTGTGATCTTGGGCAAGTCACTTAACCTCTCTGGGCCCCTGTTTCCTCAAGCACAAAAGGAAGATAATACATAGCTTGAGAGTTCTGGTCAAGATTAAAAATTATATTATGTAAAGTACCCAGCTCAGTGGCTGGCACATATGTTTCAATAATCAGTGGCTATTTTCACTGTGCATATAAAAGCCCTATAAACACTACGGATGGCTAGGACAATGAGCAGGGAGCTTATTCCCCGATCCCTCCAGAGGACAATGACCTTGAGCAAGTTTCTTAGTTTTCTCACCTGTGCAATGGGGAGAACAAAGGTGCCTGCTCCATAGGCTTATTGGGAGGAGTAAAGGAGTGAAAACGTGTGGGCTGCTTCTGAGGGGCTTTGAGCTTCCCCAAGGGCAGAGACAGGCCCTTGTGCCACTCCCTGCAGAGGGCAGGGCCACCCGCTGGAACTTTAAGTGGCTCCAGGGCTTGTGGCTGCTGAGGTCTCAGCTTCCGCCCCTGAGCTGGCCTCAGCCAAGCCTGGGGAGGCTGCTTGGATGAGGCCTGAGGCCCCCGCCTGGGGAAGGGCAGGGGTGTGGGGTGCACACCCTCCCAGGGCAGGTTCTCCATCCAGCCCTGCTGGGCCAGCCCAGCTACTCCCAGGCTGCCTCAAGTCAAGTCTATTTTTAAAGCAATTTGTTTGTGGGTCCTTTGCCGGGGGTAGCTTCCCGGAGGCCAGTGGTCTGGCCCTGTAATTTGGGAAGTTTGTGGGTGTTCCCGGAGCCCAGGGGTAGCCTGTGGCCCGGAGCTGGCTCATTCAGGCTCCCAGCGGGATAGGGCCCGGCCTCTGGGGTGGGATCAGGCAGCCGCTCCCAAAGTCCAGAGGCCCCTCCAGCCCTCCCCTACTTACCAGGCTGCACCTCGGACTGCACTCTGTTGCCAGGTGCTGGGCCACCGTGGGCAGGGCTGACTTGGAACAGAGGCCTGTGGGCACCCCTCAGGGAAAAGGGGCAATGTCTGCCAGCCACTGGCCGATGGCCCAGGTGAGGCCAGGAGGCCAGCTAGGTGGGCAAGAGGTGGACTCTGCCCACTGGGAAACCTGAGCATCACCCCTCACCTCCCACAGCCCCCCAAGTCAACAGGTTCCATTGATTCTTCCTTCTAAATTTGTTTCTGGTCCCCCTGTCACTGCAGAGCCCCATCTTCTCTCTCCTGGCCTGTTTCAACAGCCTCCTGTGGGTCTCCCTGCCTCCGTCTTGCCTATAGTCATTCCAGTCTCTACAAGCGAGCAGAGTGATCTTTTTCAAAGTGATAAATTTGAGCGTGCTTAATCCTCTTCAAAGTCTCCCCATCACCATTAGGATAAAGTCACAGCTTCTAGCCCAGCCCCTACTGGCTGCTTTGATCCCATCTTCCATTTCCCTTTTCATTCAGGCTCCACTAAACTGCTTGTGATTCTCTCTAGATCCCCAGCACTTAGCACAGTGCTCAGCAAGTGTTTACCGAATAAGGATAATTGTATTAACAGTCACTACCACAACTGAATGTTTACTTCTTGTCAGGCACTCTGTTAAGGGTTTACATGCATTATTCTATTTAATCCTCACAACCTTCCTATTAGATATGTCCTGTTCCTTTTCCCCATTTTACAGACGATGAGGCTAAGGCTCAGAGAGGTTGAGCAACCTATGTAAGGTCACACAGCCAGTCGGGAGGGGTCCAGTCTGTTGACCAAGTCCACTGTGTAAGCTGCTGAATGAAGCTGGTGTGCCCACCTGCCCTGGCCCCAGCTCATCCCACCCTCTCACCTCATGAGCAGCCCCCTGCCCTTTCCTGCCCACCTCCCGGTACATACCCTGGCATCTCTCCTTGGTCCAGCCCAGAGCAGCTCCCAGCATTCAGGAGCAGGGTGAGCCCTCTGCTCTGGGAGTCCCCTGAGCCCAGGTCCTGTCCCCTCCCCCCAGACATGGAGCATGGAGCGTGGGCCCTGGGACACACACTGTGCTCCGTCATGGTGAAGCAGGAGCAGAGTCCGGAGCTGCCCATGGACCCTCTGGCTGCCACCTCAGCCATGGCCGCCGCTGCCGCCATGGTCACCACCCCGCTGCTGGGCCTCAGCCCCCTGTCCAGGCTGCCCATCCCCCACCAGGTGAGCTGAGGAAGGGAGGGAGGAGGGGTGGTGGGTCTCTGATGGGAAGAGGTGTCCAAAACCCTGTACAGCCTGGGGTTCTGTGAACAGGGACAATGGGAACCTCAGAACTGGGGGTGGGAACCCCCTTATTGGTTGTCCCTTTGCAATACTAGAATAGGCTCAAAACACTGCACCCTCGGAATCAACGGAGGCCCTTGCCATGTGCAGAAGGAAAGTTTGCAGGAAACCAGGCTGGGCTGGGCATGAGGAGCGAGGCCCAGGGTCTCCAAGATGGAGACAGCCCAAGCCATTTACTTTTCTTGATGCTTCAGGACTTTAAAAATGACCAAAATGTGGTTACAAAAATTGTACTATATTTCAATTGTTTACATTTATGAAATTAATATTTTTAACCCACACTGCCAAGCCAAGCCCCCACCCCCACCCCATAAGTGCACGGAAATGGCATTCAGCTCTAAATCCAAAGCTGACATCTAAAGACCCTTTTGGGAAAGTGAGGCCCAGATACCTGGCCCCTGCGAGAGACCCTGCCTGGGTCTCAGCTCAGCTGCTTTCTTGTGCTCTGAGCATGTTGCCTTCTCTCTTTCTTCCTCAGCTTCCTTCTCTGTAAAATGGGAGCATGAACCACCTCAAAGGCGCTTCTAGCCTAAGATTCTAAAATCCCTAGAGCCAGGGTTTGTGGGTGCTGCCCCCTGCCGAGCCACATGGCTCCTTGCTTACACTGTGTGTGGCCAGAGCCTCGAGAGGTCAGCCTCTCCCTGCCACTGACCTAACGACCAAGGGTTGGCTGCGAATGTGCAGGATTTCTGAGACCATCTCCAAGGCTGGCTCTGAGACTCCTCAAGCCTTGCCAAAGCAGGAAGGGAAGGCGTGACTGCTGCAGCCGGGGTCTCAGAGGTTGGGCACGTGCCTCAGATGAGGAAACTGAGGCTCAGGGAGTCAGAAAGGAGCCAAGCTCGGCCCGCTGGACCTCAAAGCCCACACTTCTCCCACACTAGTGGGAAGCGCAGGAACCAGGTGTTGGTCCTGTCAATCGTTAGGTGTGACCCACACGAGTGCCGTCCCCTCGTCTGTCACCTGACAGCTAGGAGATAGACCAAGAGTCCCTGCCAACTTGAACCCTCCGAGATTTTTATGCACCTACCTAAATCAGGGACTCTGTTGTCCCACCCACAATACCAGGACCTCTCTCCGCTGGCTGCAGACCCGGAGGGGAGAGATGGTCCTGGAACCCAGCTCCTAACACCCTGCCTTCCTCAAAGAGAACACCACTTGCGTGAGTGTCGGCAGTCAAATGTGTGGCATCATGCGTGTTCTTGAAGCCCTTTCTGGAACAACAAGTTGGGATATCAATAAATAGAAATGTATGTTTGTTGAAAATATCAATCTAATTCCATCCATTCCTTGCTCAGAGCCCTTTAGGGGCTCCTTGTTCTTTCCAACTCCTTTGTCTGTGATCTGCCCCTGCCAGGGTCTCTCTCTGGCCTCATTTCGACCATCCACCCCGACACACACCCCTACACATGAGACACACTGAACTCTTGCAGCTTCCAGACCAAGCCACACTCTTTCTGCCTTCTGTGCCTTTGCATATGCTTTTCCCTCTACTCGGAGTGCTTTGCCTCTCACTCGCCACCTGCCCCATCTTTCACCTGCAATACTCCTATTTCCACATCAGGACTCATGTCCAGCTTCACCTGCCCAGGGAGCTTCTCGGGGCCCCAAACTGGTTAATGCCTCCTTCTGTACTACTGTCACCAAGATCATCCTCAGGACAACCCACATACCAACGCCTACCCCTGACCTTGGAGATACCCCTGACCTTGGAGGCCAAGGAAGGCGTCCTTCTCTGAGCTTAAGCTTCCAGCTATACTACCTGGCCACCATTCTCTTTTCTTAGGCGTGACTTGGTTTCTCCAGTCTGGGCCATGCCCAGAACCCTGCACCCAGCCACCTTGCCCACTGTGCAGGACACATCACCAACCTCAGGGAGGGAGGTGGAGCGGGGCATGGTGGGGGCAGCCCCAGGGAACAGCTGATGGAGCTGGGCCTGTCTCTTCCCCAGGCCCCGGAAGAGATGACACAGCTGCCGGTGATCAAAGCAGAGCCCCAGGAGGTGAACCAGTTCCTCAAAGTGTCACCAGGTGAGTGGGTCCAGGGGAAGGGCCCTTTTCCTCACCAGTGTTGGACAGACAGCAATGCCTACTCCCCTAGGCCAGTCCATCCTTCCCCTCTGTACCCCGTTCTTCCCCAGAATATCATCTCAGCCCCCACCACCCACTCTCCATCCATCCCACTCTCCTCCTCCTTCCAGTCCCCTTCTTACCCAAGCTACGACTCATCATTATTCTCGGCACCCCAGCACCCTCCCGCCTGCTTTGCTAATCCCCCTCCCACCTAGCTACCAGCCAAAGCCCACTCTATAGCCATCCATCCATCTGTCCAGCAAGAGTCCATTGGGCATCTCCCAATCTCAGGCACCGGCAAAGCAGAGGGGAAGCATCCCTGCACCACACAGATCACAGAGTAGTGAGGGTCACAGCACAGCCACCAACGACAATGACACAGCAGTGATCTGGGTGCAAAGGGAACAGATCCCTGGGGCATCTTGTGCACACGTTCGGACCACCCAGCCCCGACAGGGGAGAACAGGGCAGAACAGGGCAGAGGAAGCGCCTTGGAATTGGCCAGAGGGAGAAAGACTGACTGACTCTGATCCCACCTCATTAATTCATCAAACACTGATTAAGCATCTACTGTGTACCAGGCCCTGAGCTAAGCACCACAAGCTTTAGAAAGATGAATGAGGCTCAACTTTCATCTCAAGGTGCTCACAGCCTTGGAGAGAAAACAGGAGACACACAAGACAGAAAGGGACCAGTGTTAAAACACCTTTCAGTTTAGATCACCTTTCAATTTAGAAGGCATTTTCATATACTGCAACCTCATGGCTCCAGGTAGGGAGTCATTTCATCCCCATTCAACAGATGAGAGAGATGAGACTGGGAGAGGTTAAGTTGTTGGGGCAACAGTCGGGACTTGAACTCAGGTCTCTCTGACTCCAAGTCCAGTGCTTTTTACAGTATAGCACCTGAAATAGGCAAAGGGGGAGGGAGGACTCCTGAAGAGGACAGCCCCGTGCCTAGAAGGATGCAGCCATTGCTCTCCCCAGCCTCAGCCCTGCTCTGCAGAGTAGAGCTCCAGGTTTCCAGCAACTGGGATGGTCTGGGCATCCGTGCTGTCCTGGGTGCTCTCCTGGCATCTAGGCTCTGGTCCTCTTGGCTCTGCCCAGGCCCTGCTGGGCCCTCTTCCCAAGCACCCACATGGCATCAGTCTTCCTGGTGCCACGGCCACAGAGCGGCAGCAGGATGGGGTGGAGGGCTGGGGAGAGCACTGTTCCCAGCTGGGCTGCTGCAAGCCCAGTGCCTGCCATCCTGTTACCCTGAGTTTGGAAGTGGAAACCATGGAGTGGTGATGCCTAGACATTTTGAAGTGGAAGGGTGGGGCAGAGGCTGCTGCTTATCCAGCCTGACCCCCAGGGGGTCACCTTCTGGGGTTATCCAAACTGGGGACAAGACTTAAAGACCCTGCATGCTGAGAAGCCAGAGATGGGGTTGGGGGGTTGGAGGGGACTCAAGACATAACAGTAATGTCCATGCAAAGGATGAGGCTTTATAGGAGCCAGGCTTCTGTGGTGTCAGAGATGGGGGCAACACTCAAGACTTGGTTTCTGAGATGTCAGCACATGCTGAGCTGAGCTCCTGAGGTCAGAGCAGGCCTAGGCTGCAGCCCTGCTAACCTCGTCTCCTCCGCTCCCCACAGAGGACCTGGTGCAGATGCCTCCGACGCCTCCCAGCAGCCATGGCAGCGACAGCGACGGCTCCCAGAGTCCCCACTCTCTGCCCCCCTCCAGCCCTGCCCGGCCCATGGCCCGCTCCTCCACGGCCATCTCCACCTCTCCCCTCCTCACTGCCCCCCACGTAAGGACCCGGGGGTGGAATAACCCTGGAGGCAAGGAGTCAAATGAGTGCATCAAGGGGAAGGGTCTGGGGAGCCTCAACCTGGTCCCTAGTCCCATCAGAATCCAGAGAGATGCCTGCTGGCAGACGGGAAGGAGAATCTTCTAAGGAAACTGAGGAGGGTACCCCAGAGGCCTGTGGAAGCTAACTCTGTGGCAGAACCAGGACTAGAACTTGACATTGCTGACCTCCAGGGGGTTGGTCCAGGCTGCCTCCAGGGAGCACTGCGTGGAGAGCAGTGCTCAGGGGGCTCCAAAGCCCCAGGAGACATGGAGCTAATTCCCAAGACCTGGGATGGGTGCAAGGGGGTGCCGTTAAGGAGGCCCTGGACAAGTGAGCTTCGAGGCTGTGGATTTGGGGGTGGGGTTGAGGGAGACCTTCCAAGCAATGGACTGAGTGCCTGACGCCCTGGGCTCCCCGCTTCCTCCCAAGCCCTTGATGCATGTTATTGGGATCCCTTCAGACCTGCCTCCTTTTTCAGATGAGGAAACTGAGGCTCAGAGAGTTGATTCAGCTCAGAGAGCTGGAACTTGAACCCAGGGCTATCTGGTTCCTAAGCACCATGTCCCACTTCCTGCAGAAATTACAGGGGACATCGGGGCCACTGCTTCTGACAGAGGAGGAGAAGCGTACCCTGATTGCTGAGGGCTATCCCATCCCCACCAAACTTCCCCTCACCAAAGCCGAGGAGAAGGCCCTGAAGAGGGTCCGGAGAAAAATCAAGAATAAGGTAAAGCATGAGCTGGGGGCCTGGCCCTACACTGGGGTTTCTGAGGGCTTCCTGGGAGGATGGGGGTTGTGCAACCCTGGTGATTCCAGCCCTGAAAATGGGGGGCCCTGGAAGTGGATATGCAGCAGTGGTAACTCCTGTGTTGGGGCCTCTCCTTCCAGATCTCGGCCCAGGAGAGCCGCCGTAAGAAGAAGGAGTACGTGGAATGTCTAGAAAAGAAGTAAGGGTCAGGGTGGGGGGAGGTCTGGGCCCCACTCCCCAGCCTGCCCTGCTCTCCCCTGTCCTCTCTCCTGGGTCAGCGGGGCCTTGGGTCTGAGGGTACGGGTGAGGGGTGGTGGTGGGCAGGGCTGAGGAGCCATGATGAGTCTGGAGGCTGCCCCTGAACCTGTGCCTGCTTGACCCCTGCAGGGTGGAGACATTTACGTCAGAGAACAATGAGCTGTGGAAGAAGGTGGAGACCCTGGAGAATGCCAACAGGTGGGACCCCGCATCCTGCCCAGCCCCTGCCCTTCTGCAGCCGGTGCCTGGCACTGGCATAACTCGGAGGTGCAGGGGGAGGGGGGGGGGAGTGAGTTCAGGGTAACAGAGACCCAGAAACAGGGCTCCTGCAGTCTGGGACCCTACCCCTCCCCAGCTTCCCATCCTTCCTCAACTGCACGTAACACCAAGAGATACAGGATGAGGAGCCTAAAGAGGGGGTTGCAGCAGTGGTTTGCAAAGTATTGTCCCCAGACCAGCAGTAGCATGCCCTGGGAACTTGTTAGAAATGCATATTCTTGGGCCCCACGCCAGACTTACTGAATCAAAAACTCCAGAGAGAGGCCCTGGGAATCTGGGTTTTAATAAGCCCTCCAGGTCATTCTGATACACCTGAAAGTTTGCGAACGGCTGGTGGAGAGCCTCACTATTCAAAGTGAGGTCCCTGGGCAGCACAAGCACGCCTCGCAAACTTGTTAGAAATGTGGAATCTCAGGACTCTCCCCGGACTTACTGAGTCTGAATCTGCATTTTTAACAAGGTCCTTAGGTGATGTGTGTGCACAATTGTTTTGGAAACATTTGTGCAAGAACACCAGCAGGGGGCCTGGCATGCTATAGTAGGAATATAAAGTCACAGCTCTGGCTCTGCCATTTATGCAACTCTGGGCAAATTGTCAAACCTCTCTGTGCCTCAGTTTCTTTGTCTAAATAGACATGATAGACGCACTGTCATAGGATTATTGGGAGGATTCAATGAGAAAGCAGGTAAAGTGCCCAGCTCAGCATTTGGCACTGAATGATGCTCAATTCACATTAGCTTTTATTCGTTGCTGTTGTCGTTGATATTCTGAATTTTGACAAGTGTTGGGGTTCATTAAAATAGCAAAGACAACAGCCTGAAGTTCAACACAAGACTTTTTCCTTCTTTTCCCCCTTCTCCCTCAGCTTCTCCAGGGATATCTGGCCACTCCCTGGATTCACCTGGAGAATCTGGGGATGGGGGCAGGAAAGGGGGGGGGGGCAGTGCACACCTCTGTTTGTGGCCCAGATTTGGCTCTGGCCCCAAGGCAGGGCCAGGCCCTTGGAGGTATTTTGCCACCTGCTGTCCATTTTGGGAACTGCAGCCCCACCTGCCAGGCTGAGTGGAGGAAAGAGATGATTGCACAAACTTGTTCACCCCAGGATTCCACAGCAGGTGGGGACCCGGTCCTCAGGGAGCCCATCGTTAGCAAAGGAGACAAATGTGGAAACCTATAAGGAAATGAAGTGTTAAGGTGCTATGAAAAGAGCAAAAACAGCAATAAAATTTAAAAATTAATAGCTGCCATTTATTGAACATGCACTATGTACCAGGGACCGTGTCAAACGTGCCCATTCATTATCAGCTCATGGTGTTCTGGGGTGTAAGGGAGGGAGGGCCAGTTTACCTGTGACTGCTGTGGGTAAGCCAAGGAAGGCTGACCTCAGTCCTAGAGGGGTGGGTGCCCTCCCACCTCCATTTTGGCCAGGAGCTGACAGGGCACCCTGGGCTCCCATAGGATGGGCCACCCATTCACCATGAGGCAGGCCCCAGGTGTCCCAGCCATACGGCAGAGGAGCCAAGTGGGAGGTGACCTCTACTGTCTTGAATGGAGCTTGCTCAGGTCACCCCCGGGAGAGCTCTGGGAGGCAGAGATGCCCCCTGGGTCAGAG
Source organism: Choloepus didactylus (assembly GCF_015220235.1). Classification (NCBI taxonomy): domain Eukaryota; kingdom Metazoa; phylum Chordata; class Mammalia; order Pilosa; family Megalonychidae; genus Choloepus; species Choloepus didactylus. The sequence continues at coordinate 33,249,346 of NC_051312.1, read as the reverse complement.
CCTCCCGGGTGACTGCTGTGTTCTCCTCAGGACCCTGCTCCAGCAGCTGCAAAAACTCCAGAGCCTGGTGACAAACAAGATCTCCAGGCCTTACAAGATGGCCGCCACCCAGACCGGGACCTGCCTCATGGTAGGTGCTGCCCCCTCCACAGGGCTGCAGGGGGACAACACTTCCCTGGGCCGGGCATTAAGGCATTGATGATATGGTGGGCAACGTCACCATGGGCAAACCATCGCAGCACCTGGTGTGCTGGCTCCTCCTTCATGGAGCCCATGGAGCCTTCTAGAACATGGACCTTCTCTGCCCAGTTCTAACACAGGTGTAGATGGTCTAATGACTCCAGTGAACCCAGTTAGGGGACGGTGAGGCAGGTCCCTCCACAGGCCACCTATGAAGGGCTGGGGCAAGTGCAGGGAAGCCTGGGCTTTGTTCTTCCTCGAATGGATGGTAGGGAGCTGAGCAAATTCCTAGAAACCCAAAGGGGTGCCTGCCCAGAGTGTGGCTCAGGCGTCTGCCACTCTGTCTTCCATCCTCCCTGAAATGGACAGCCTGTTGCCTCCTGGATAGTCGTTCACAGGCCATCTGGGGTCCTGTCAGGGGGTAGGCATTACTGTGGGCTCCGTGATTCTGATCTCCTCCTTTGGCTGAAAATCTGGTGTGGAGATACGTCCTGTCCCCTCTCCCAACCTCCACCTCCACCTTCCCCTTCCTTCCTTCTCCTGGCTCCTCCACCCTGTAGGTGATGGCCACATTGGCTGCTTGCCTCTTTTTTCCAGTGCTGCCTTGTGACAGTCCCCCTACAATGGGCTGGAGAATAACAGCCCAGGCAGCCTCCACCTTCTCCAGACAGAGTGGGAAACCCCACTGTAGAGGGAGGCTGCCTCCACGAGCTGTGTTCTTGGAAAAACACTGAGCCTTTTGCACCCATTGGTTTTGGGGAGGAGGCCTGGGGACAGCAGGGATTGCAGCCCCTCTCCGTTCCGGGTCTGACGCCACCCCACCCCCCGACCACCAGGTGGCGGCATTGTGCTTCGTTCTGGTGCTGGGCTCCCTGGTGCCCTGCCTCCCCGAGTTCTCCTCCAGCTCCCACACTGTGAAGGAAGACCCCGTGCCCACTGACAGCGTCTACACGGCCAGTCAGAGTGAGTGCCCTCTGGTCCTGCCGGCTGCCCTCCCCCAGCCCCAGCTTTTGGGTGGAAGCCAGACATGAGCGAGGAACCAAGTTTGGGGTTGTTCTCATCTCATTCTCCCTCCTCATTTTGCAGATGGGAAACTGAGGCCCAAAGAGGGCCTATGATTCGTTCAATATTAGCAGTAGAATTGAAACTAGTCTGCGGAGCTCCTAATTCCCAGACAGTCTCAGGAGGAGCTTGGGGGAGGTGGGGTTAGGGGAGAGCAGAGCTGTTCTGGTCCAGGCCCCCAGTGGTTATGGGGCATCTGCTAAGCACCATCAGTATTTCCCTTCTGGGATAGCAAATGAGTTGCAGCTCAAGGGCAAATAAGGGGATGGTGGCTGCCTGGAGCCTGTGTTGAGAAGGACTCCGAGGCAGCACTCAGAACCACCAGGAAGGCGTGCCATGACCCACTGGTAATGTCTGCTGTGGTGGAGGAGGGGGAGCAGTGGCACGGGGCCAGATATTTGCCCTTCCTGTGAGGGGCCGGGAGGTGCAGTGGTTAAGCGCGTGGAGCTGTAGCAACCGTCACACCTGACACTGCCCTCTGCTAACTGTATGATCTTGGGACCGAGTCTTAAGCTCTGTCAACTTTAATTTCTTCATCTGGAAAATGGGAGTTACAGTTCCACACTTACCAAGCGTGATTGTTGTGAGGCGGAAACGAGCTGGTGCAGGACAGCTCCTGGCACCGCATCTGGCGCTGCACAGCGGCTTACAGAATGGGCACGCTCTCTCCCTTTTGGAAGAGCTCACACGCTGAGAGAAAAGACACAGGGGTGGCAAAGGCAAGAACCAGGATAGGGGCCTGAAGCAAAGAGTAGTGTGGATTTCAGAGGCAGAAGATACTTCAGGTAGACCTACAGAGGAACTTCCAGACATTCCAGACAGTCCTTCGTCATTTACCAGGAATGACTTCTCTGGCATGACAGGAGGAGGGAGAGGAAACAGATGGAAAGTCAGAGAGAGAGGAGATTAGGGAAGAGTGAGTTTCAAGGAGGGATTCCGCAGGGAGGATGAGCAAGAACGAGCATGACCTTGAAGGAAGGAAGCCAGCGTGGGGAGGGTTAGGGGGAGAGGAAGTGGATGCAGTGCGGCTGGAGAAAGAGAGAACAGGGTGGGCAGCAAGGATGCAAGGACTTGAGAGCCATGTGTCCGTTTTTCCAAAGGCAGAGAGACCCGTGTGGAGATCGAGGGAGGCAGTGGGGAGGAGGGGATGGAAGGTGGGATGGGGGAAGGCGCCACTAGACAAAGCAGGAGTTGGAGGAGGGAATAAAGGAGCTCCCCAGTGTGAACACAGTTGGAGGGAGGAAGAGGGCACCTTGGGGAGGAGACAGCTTTGGAGCAGGCAGGTTTACAGAAGCGTGGTCAGAGCCAGTAGGTGAATTCCACAATTCCAGGGAGTGCCGTGCACATAGACTCTTCAGTCAGAGCCGTGAGAGCTGGAAGGGTGGCGGTGGGGAAAAGATGGATGCTGTAGCCGGGCAGATCTGGGTTTGAATCCCACCTTCTGTGCCTTCCAACATGGGACGCCTTGCCTTAGCAGCTTGGAGCTTCAAATGCCCAGTCTGAGAAATGGGCTAAGCACATTCTCATTCCCAGGTGTCTCCGTAAGATTTGAACACATTGATATGGGCTAAAGGGCCTTGCACAATGCCTAGCACACAGTAGGTGTCCAAAAAATGCTTGTTTTCTTCTTTCCTTTCCCTGAAGGACAAAGTAGTCTAGAATGGGGGAAGAGATGGACTCAGGTCTTATATGAAGTGAGGTGTAATTAGAACCCAAATCTCCTGATGCCCCTACCGGGTACCCTCTGTTAAGGGAGAGCTAACATTTCCTGAGTGCTTGTTAAAAGCGATTTCAGTCACTTCCCCTGGGTCACTTACTCAATCTTCTTACTTCTGTGAGGTTGCCCCTGGCATCTTTATTTCACAGATGAGCACACTGAGGCTCAGAAAAGTTAAAGCAAACTATGTGACTCACCCAAGGTCACAGCTAGGAAGCATTAGAGCCGGGTTCAAATCCAGCCTGTAAGATTCCAGGGCCCTTGTCCTCAACTACCAGGCTGTGACGGTGGCCAGGATGAGAAGGGGGGGAGGAGTGTCCCTTGGCACCACGGCTGACCCTGCGCTCCCCCTCCAGTGCCCTCCCGAAGCCTCCTGTTCTACGATGAGGGGACGGGCTCGTGGGAGGATAGCCCCAGCGCCCTGCTGCCCGTGGAGCCCCCAGATGGCTGGGAAATCAAGCCAGGGGGGCCAGCGGAGCAGCGGCCCCAGGACCACCTGAAGCACGACCATCTGGACAGCAGCCACGAGACCACCAAGTACCTGAGTAAGGCCTGGCCAGAGGACGTCGGCAGAAACGGCACCGGCCCCGACTTCTCCCATCCCAAGGAGTGGTTCCACGAGAGGTGGGTGGGGACCCCTACCTTGCCCAGGGGGTCCCAGACTCCACCTGCTCTCTGCCCACCCCTGATCCCCACATCAGCCACACACACCCCCAAGGTCCTATCCCTCCCATATCCTGACTAGGCCTGCAGCACCCTCTCCCTGCCCCAGCATCACTGGCTTCTCTTCTCTCTCCAGGGAGCTGGGCCCCAACACCACCATCAAACTCTCCTAGCCCGTGCCAAGACCCAGGACCCAGGATGTACCCCCCGGCACCCAGAAGAAGGGATGTCTTGCTCACCAACCCGGATCCGGCTCACACCCCTGCCCCCTGGGGGGTTACAATCCCAGGCCAAGGGGATCCACTTCTCCCCAGCTCTTCGCCCCATTCTTGGCTGGGGCCTCTCTTGTCACCTCAACATTTGGACCGCTCCCTTGGGCCGGCCACTCCGCTCTCACTCCTCCCCCCCATAGCCATCCGTCCTTCTCAGATCAGCCTCTCACTGGGCCACCCGTCCTCCTTTCTCACAATGACCAACACAACCACTGCCTCCCTGCCCCCATTCACAAGCCAGCATACACACTGAGACACACACACACACACACACACACACACACACACACACGCCCCTCACCCCACCTCCCACTGTACAGAGACCAAGAACAGAAATTGTTTGTAAATAATGAACCTTATTTTTTATTATTCCCCATCCCCTAAGATATTGTATTTTACAAGTCTCCCTCCTTCCTTCTCCCCTCCCTTGTTTTATATTTTATGAATTTAGTGCGGGCTTTGCTGTTCCCTGGCCTCCCCCCTGCCACTGCCCAAGCCGCTGGGCCTTTTTAATTGCCAAACTGCTCCAACTATCAGCTCAGCACATGCTTTAAGAAAGCAAAATCAAAAAAAAAAAAAAAGATTCAGCATCAATCCCTGACTTTGTACCTTTCTTTGGGGGGCACGGGGGTCTGAGGGATGGGGAGTGGGAAAGGGAAGTTTATTTTATTTTCTGGGTGGTTGTGGGGGCAGGGAGAAGTATGAAAAAGGCATTGCTTTTGGACCTTCCTCTCCCAGCCAGGTGCAGAATTCAAACTAGATAGTCAAAGAATTCTGCCGCAGTTCTCCCAGCCCAAGGCTTCTCCGAGTACCTCCTACTGCTGGGTGCAGAGCAGACAGGCACCTAAGCCACACTCCCATCCTTCGGGGATGGGAACTACAGGTATTGAACATTCAGTTTGGTCCTCCTAAGACCTGCCAATTTCTTGGGCTTTGTATCCTTTGCCTTAGCTGGATTAAAGGCACAAACTTCAGAGTAAGAAGAGCTGAGCTCAAATCTTGGAGCTGCCACTTGCTAGCTCTGTGTGAGAAGCAGAATTCCCAACCCTCGTGTACAAACCCAGTGTAATCCCCTCCCCTTGGGTATGGTGGGAACCCGTGATTAGGGTGGGAGATTACTCCCACAATTAGATTATATTATTCAGCAAAAGCAAAGAGATTTTTGTGGAAGTAATTAAGGTTCCAAATCAGTGGATTTTGAAATAACTGAAGGGTGGGCCTGACTTAATCAGGTGAGTGTCCTAAAGGAGGGACTGGAACCTTCCTGAAGAAAGAGTCTGCTGCTGGCCTTGAAAAAACAAACAGGCTTGTGAATTGTGTGGAGAGGGGCAGCCTCTAGGAGCTGAGGCCCTCGGACCTACAGTGGCAAGGAATCAAATTCTGCCAACAACCTGAATTAGCTTGGAAGAGAACCCTAAACTCCAGATAAGAACATAGTCTGGCCAATGCCTGGACTGGAGACTTGTAAGACCCTGTGCAGAGGACCCAGCTTAACTAACTAGAACTGATCCGCAGAAACTGAAATAACAAATGCATGTTGTGTGTGGTTTTTTTGTTTGTTTGCTGCTACATTTGTGGTACTTTGTTACGCAGCATGGGAAACAAATACACTATGTAATGTGCATCTCTCTGGGCCTCCATTTCTCCATTTTGAAAGGGGATATAATGTCCAATGCCTGGGGCTGTTGTGGGGATTCAACAAGGTAAATTGTACAGGGCCCAGCACACAGTGAGCACATGATAAACATGAGCTATCTGTATCTAGGCAATATCATTGCACTGTTCTAAAGGGCCAAGTGAGGTGCTATTATAGCACAGAGGAGGGTGCCCCACCCAGACTTGAGCATCAAGGGCTCCCTGGAGGAGGTGACATGAATGACTGGTGGAAACAGGCAGGAAAGAGGAAAGGGGCATTCCAGGAAGAAAGAAGTGCCTGGGCAAAGGCTGCCAAGGCAGGAGAGAAAGGAAACTTCAAGAAAATTCAATTTATTCAGAATAGCCAGAAGGCAGAGGGCAGGGATGCTAAGAGTTGAGCCTGGACAGGTGAGCTGGAGCCAGATCCAGGTGAACTTGAATGCCTTACTAAGGCATTTGGACTTCATCATGAAGGGAGGATACTTTCATACACAGAAGCAGGAGGCGTGGTGGTGGGATAGCACTTATACCAGCTGCCCACCAGGAGAATATCTGGTTGAAACCAGACAGAATTATGGAACCTCAGAACTGGCCATCAGGCGCCATCCTCTATGCCCCTTCCCTGATCCAGCCTCGGCTTGACCACCTCTAGGGATCAGTTCTAACTGCTAGAACAGGCAGGCCTTTATTGCAAGGCCATTCAAGACCCGGAATCTGGATCCCAAGTTATTATTATTATTAACAATAGCTTTTTGCACAACCCCCTTTCCTGATTGATTCATCCATTCCCTTCATCAGTCATTCAACAAATAGCCCCCAAAGGTCCCCAGGCTGGTTGTAGGGGCTGAGGAGTAGACCAGCAATTGGGGTGTAGAGCAGTGATTAAGGGGTGCAAAGGATGTTGAGGCGGCACAGCAGAGTGTCATGTAATTCAGATTTGGGAGGTCAGAGAAGGCTGCCTGCAGGAGGTGACCCTTGAACTGAGTCTTAATGGATGAGTAGGAGTTGGTAAGGAAGAGAAGGGTAAGGGTAGAAGATTCATTAGGGTAGAAGAGTGTCTGGGGCAGAGAGAACGGCAAATGCAAAAGATGGAGCCATGGAAAGCAGGGCCAGGACCAGGGTGAGGAAAGCAGGTGCCTAGGGTACAAAATTTAAGGGACACTTGCACTTCCCTGGGAATGAGTGCCTCAAATTTTCACCCTCAGCACCCAGCTTGGTCCCTCAGCCTCACCTAGTCTGGGCCCTGATGAAAAGCACAGCCCTAAAGGAAGGGGTCTACAGGGAGAACACTCTATCCCAAAGGTGATGGGGTGCCACTGAATACTTTTAAACTGGAGAGTGAGATAATCAGATTTGCCAGTCCGGAGACTCCGAGAGTGGGCAGAGAGGATGAGCCAGATTCCAGCAATAATGAGTTAATTGGCATCAAATTGGCTGTGGGGTGAGGGAGAGAGGGCAGAGTCTGGGAGGACGTTTAGGTGTCTGATGTGGGGGGCTGGGTGGATAATGAGATAGTCCCCCAAGACAGGGAATTCAGGAGGAAGAGCAGGTTTGGAGAGAAAGCTAAGAATTCATTTTAGCACATCCTGGCGTTTGTATTGTTGATAGAATGTTCCCATGAAGATATAAGTCTAGGACTTGGGAGAGAAGGATCCAGGCTGGAGATTGGAAATTGTCAGCATCCAGATGGTCTGTTAAAGCCATGACTCTGTGTAAAGGGAAGCGAAATAAGGGCAGGACTCCAGGAAAGATGGACATTAAGAGGTAAGTGGAGGAAGAGGCGTGAACAAAGAAGGCGGCTGAGAGGAGGAGGTCAGAGAGGAGAGACAAACCAGGATAGGGGGAGTATCCCAGAAACTAATGGAGGAGAGTGCTTCAAGCAGAGACAGTCAGATGCCATCTGAGAGGTTGCATAAGATGAGAGGGAGACAAAGTGCCCCTTTGCTTTGTCGATGAGGAGGTCACCAGTGACCTTGGAAGGAGAGCTGAGACAGATGTGACACTGCCAGGGTGGAAGCGAGAGCAGGAGGGGTGGAAGTGAGAACTGGGGAGGAGGGGGGTGCAGGTGGTTTTCAGGAAGGCTCAGCTATGAAGGGACAGAGGGTGGCAGTCAGAGGGGGAATGTATGTGTGATCAAGTGTGGTTTGGGGCTGTTCTTTCAGATGGGAAACAGTTGAATATGGTTATTTCTAGAAGACAAAGAGCCAGCATAGACAGAAGATGATGAGGAGATGGGTGGGGATGGGATCCAGGGAGCAGGTAGAGTGGCCCACCTTGGACCAGAGGCCTGGACAGAGAGGGAGGGCAGATAAATGTGGGTCCAGAATGTGATGAGACAGAAAACGGAGGGAATCCTCTGATGGTTGTGAAGTAGGAGGGCGATGGGGAGGATTGGGGTGGGAGTTGAATTTGGGAGAATGGGAAAGTTTGAAATAGTCACACAGAGGAATGGGAGATGAAGTTGACTGTTGGTGTGACCCTTCATCATTCATTCATTCATTTAACAAACATGTAAGGCACTTTATGTGCATGGTGCCCTGCTCACTGTGAGGCACAAACAACACACAGCTCCTGACCTGAAAGGGGGTGACACCTAGCACTCTCCTACTTATTGATCAGCTACCACGTGCCAGGCATTGATCTGAGGGCTTTATTACATAACCCAGTTAGGACTCAAAACAATCCTAAGGGCTGGATATTTTTATTTCCACTTTAGAGATGAGGAAACTGACGTTCAGAGAGGTGAAATTACTTGACCAAGGTCATGCAGCCTAATAAGGGGCAAAGCTGGTATTTGGACACAGGTCTGTTTGGTTTCAAAGCTCCAGCTCTCCATCTCCCATTCCAGCATGCTTTCCCCTCTCCTCTCAACACGCCTCTCCACTCCATCCCTGTTTTTTTGTTCTTGCACAAGTCCCAAGAACACTGGGGCTCCCTGCAGCAACTAACTCAGAGTGCCCAGGGTTTGGTGAGCTGGTCAAAGCACAGTCATCTGCAATCCCCACCCTGTGTCAGTCCATCCCAGAGTCTTTCCAGCCTGTGTTAGGATGCAGGATAATCCACACACATAAGCCCTCCGTTGACATTCCACTCCTCAGTGCCATATGTCACCAACCTTGAGGGGGGAGTGTCCCAATGTGTCCCCAGAGATGGAGCAGCAGCCTCCACACACTATTGTTAGCCCTGGCAGCCCGCTTTTGCAGCACACACATGCGATAGCTTTCACAGTGCCAGTCACCCCGCAACAGATTGCTACAACAAACCCTTTGTTCCACCTGGAAACCAAAGCTCTGGACAACAGGGAGAGCAGCTGTGCACAGTGCTCAGAACTGGGATGGGCCAAGGCAGGGTTCCAATCCAGAGGGGCTGGATGACCCCAGGAGCCATTGGGCCAAATTGGGCACCCATCCAATGTAGGTAACAGGTGCCCCTTGGGTCTTTAGCTCCAAAGGAGTCTGAGTTGCCTTGTCATGAGAGGGGCAGATAAGAGCATGGGCCCTGTTATCCTCGCTGCACTTGAGTTTGTGACCTTGGCAAGTTACAAAACCTCTCAAAGCATTCTTGTGTCATCTGTAAATTTACCCATTGTTCTAGTTTGCTAATGCTGCTGGAATGCAAAACACCAGAGATGGATTGGCTTTTATAAAAGGGGTTTATTTGGTTACACAGTTACAGTCTTAAGGCCATAAATTGTCCAAGGTAACACATCAGCAATCGGGTACCTTCACTGGAGGATGGCCAGTGGTGTCTGGAAAACCTCTGTTAGCTGGGAAGGCACGTGGCTGGCGTCTGCTCCAAAGTTCTGGTTTCAAAATGGCTTTCTCCCAGGACGTTCCTCTCTAGGCTGCAGTTCCTCAAAAATGTCACTCTTAGTTGCACTTGGGGTGTTTGTCCTCTCTTAGTTTCTCCGGAGCAAGAGTCTGCTTTCAACGGCCATCTTCAAACTGTCTCTCATCTGCAGCTCCTGTGCTTTCTTCAAAGTGTCCCTCTTGGCTATAGCTCCTTTTCAAAACATCACTCACAGCTGCACTGAGTTCCCTCTGCCTGTCAGCTCATTTATATGGCTCCACTGATCAAGACCCACCCATTGGAATGGAAATTATCCAATTAGAGTCATCACCCACAGCTGGGTGGGGCACATTCCAAAGAAACACTCAAAGAATTACAACTAATCAACACTGATTACATCTGCCTACACAAGATTACATCAAAGATAATGGCATTTGGGGGACACAATATATTCAAACTGGCACACCCATCCTCCTTAAAGTTGCTGTAAGGGATCAATGAAAGCTTGCAAATAAATTTCTTAGCACAAGGTCATTTATGCAGTCAACACTCAAGAGACACTAGCCATTTTCTGAGCACAGAGATGATGGTCTGGAGGTGTTTAGAGTGAGCTCCAGCTGATGGAGGCTGCAGCCAGGGGGTTGAGCTGGTCAGGAGGGGTCCTTCATTTCTACCTCGGATTCTTGGAAAGAGGGTGGGGCCACAGCTAAAAGATAATGCAGTAGGCAGTTGGTCCTAAATGGGGAAGTGTGAGGACAGAGCAGAGAAGCCTCACTTTCAAAACAGATTGAGTAGGGAAAGCACGGCAGGAAAGAGCTAAACAAAAACCAACCTGGAAACCCAGTGGCTAGGCAGCTGGTAAGAGAATGTCAAGCTCAGCGGAACTACCATAATTCATGGTATAGGAGGCTACCCTGAACCTGGCCGCTTGGAAATAGGAACCAAGAATCCTAGAAGGGCACTCCCAAGGGCAGCTAGGAGGCCGGGGCTCCTCCAACTCCTCCAACAGCAAGACTTCTTTAGAACTTGGCTCTAGGGAGGAAGCTACTCTGTGGCCAAGAAATTTAATGCATTTCCATTCATCCAATGAGAGATTGCTGAATAAGGAGAGAGGTGGAAGGAGAGCTGAATCAGGCCTCTCTCTGCCCTTAGGGAATTTACAGACTAAAGGGAAACCGAGGCCAACATGAAGCTGCTACGGTGGTTAGGAAAAGAGTATGAGTTCTGGTGCTAGAAGACCCAGATTTTAAATCCTGGCCCCATCACTCACTGCTGAGCCATCTTGAGCAAACAAATCACTTAACTGATAACTCAGTGTCTTCAATGGTAACATGGAGGAAATGATAATATCTAACCACCCAGGGTTGTGGCAAGGATCAAATGGGGTGTTAGTTATTGTTAGAATGTGAAGAGGAGAACTAGGAGGAGCCCAGGGAAATAGTTACAGGGCTGAAGGAGGGAGATAGCATCTGTAGTGGGGTATCAGAGAGGGCTTCATGGGGGGTGTGGCACTTGAGATGGGCCTTGTAGAATGGACAGGCATCCCATAGGAGGAGGAACAGAGAAGGGAACATACTCCAGGCACCAGGAGAGCAGGGAGGCCTCCTAAGATTTGGAGGGGTCTTGGGTGGCACAGGTGGCCCCCTTTGTAACCCATTCGCCACCTCTGTGAGTCTGGCTTCACCTTCTGGGGCTCACAATCAGTGTGGGAAATAAGCCACAGACTAGACTCAATGTGCAGAGGGCAATTCGGGGCTAGGAGGAAGGAGAGTGCCTTTCAACTGCAGCCATCCAGGGAGACCTCTTGGAAAAGGAGGCTTTTGAGCTGAGCCTCAGAACTTGAGTAGGACTTCCACAGTAGGAGGTTTCAGATGGGCAGTTCAGCCTGAACAATCTCCAAATATGGAGCACAAACGGATGAGGCTGGACAATAGGATTCGATAGGATGCAGGAAGATTAGGGCAGGCATTGCATGCCAGGTTAAAATATAGGCAAGGGGGAGCCACTGAATACTACAGGGGGAGAGTAAATGCTATGGTCAAACATCCACTTCAAAAAGATGAGTTTGGGGCCATGAATAGGAGGGGTTAAAACTGAGAAGTCAGTCAGGGTCCCACCATGGTCCAGATGTAAGGTTCTTGTCCAAGGACAAGAGGAAATGATGCAAAGAGGGCATGCCATAAGATCTGGAGGGGGAAGAAGAGGGGGCGTCCAAGATGGACCCCAAGGAGCCTTCTTTCCTGAGTCGGCTTCTCCCCTCTCCCATTAGCTTCAGGCCCCTGACGCAGGAGGCTGACTGAACTCTCTGGGAGACTCTGCCTCTGCAGCTTCAGGAGCGCGGGTCACAGCAGGCAGCCGGGCCTTGAGGAGGCTGAGGAGCTCCAGTGGTCGCAGAGGTCTCTACCCACCCTCCACCAACCCCACCCTCTGCCAACATGATCCAGAAGAGCTCTGGGCCGAGAAAGTATCACCGGCGATCATCCCCCAATTCAAGGTCTCCCTGGGTAAGTGCCCCTTCCTACGCCCCTTCCCCAAATCCAACTGGGTCTCTAAATCCCGATGGCGCCGACGGAGTTAAAGCCGGCTCAAGTCACCGCCCCCGCGCCCCCCTCCCTGCAACCTGCCCGCCGCTGCCGCGAATGCCGGAGCCGGAAAGCGCGGGACGAGAGGGGGCGCATCACCGCCGCTGAGTGACGGGCGGGGCGATGATTGGCAGCTGCCGAGCCGCCGGGTACGGGGGCGGCCGGCGCAGAGGTGGGCGGGGGCGAGCGGCCCACAGCTCTGACCCCGCGCCCCGGGCAGAGTTCGTGCCCGCCACCGGCTGCGCCGGGCTCGCTACCTCGGTGCCCCGAGCCGGACTGGCTGGGCGGAGCGCCCCCCTCCCCGGGGCCCCGCGGGCTGGCCAGTGGCTCTAAGGTGACACACCGGTGCTCGGCAGCGGCGGTGGCTGCAGGAGCGCGCTCCGCCCGGCTCCCGCTCCGCTAGCGTTCCGCCTCCAGCCGTCCGAGGGGCGCCCCCAACGCGCACGACGCAGCACCCCGACGCCCGCAGGGCCCTTCCCGGGGCGCGAGAGGACCCTAGCCGGCCTTTTCCAGGCGCAGCGCCCAGCAGCCCGCTGCTCCCGTCGTCTGAGCCTCGGCGTCGGGAGGGACGCGCGGGATCCAGCGCGTTCCTCGCTCCCCGCCTCGCGCCCCCCGACCCGGGAGGAAAGGAGACTCTGAACTTTAGCCGGAGGAGCCCGACAGGCCGCGGGAGCCGCGGGGAAAAGGGCGGCCGCAGGATGGCCGAGGGCCCGGGCGGCGGAGGACCCCGCGGGGACGGGGCTGGCGGCGGCCGGGCAGCCGAGGAGGAGGTGGTGCGGCGACGCTGCCGGCGAGGGGAGGAGGCCGAGGTCCCGCAGCCGTGGCCGGAGGGGTCCCGGGGCATGGCCGCTGGGCCCCCGGTGGAGGAGCGGTTCAGCCAGATGCACCTTCGAAAGCAGGTGTCTTACAGGTAAGGAGGATGGGGGCGCAAGGCTTGAGACCACTCCTCTGTTCATTGGACATTCAACAAGCGGTCACTGAAAGCCCGCCGCTGGCCGGGCACGGCTCGAGGCGCTGGGGCTTCAGAAATAACTGCCGTGTCTCTGCCCGTCCTGTGCAGAGGAAAGGGGGAGTTTCTGGGACCCCTTCTCTGGATAAAATGCAAAGCTCTATTCATTCAACAGAGCTTTCCTTAGTGCTCACTGTGTAGCAGGCACTGAACTAAGGTGCCCAGGGGACAGACAACCAAGGAGGCTTGGTCCTTGCCCTCCATCTGCTGGGGAGAGCTAAAGAGACCCCCCCTTGGCCCATCTTCTGGGTGGGGAGGAGGGAAGCCCCTCCCACCCCCCAACTCATTCAACAGGCCTTACCTGAGCCTTCCTGAGGGCTGACCCTGCACTAGTCATTGGCTTGCAGCAGTGAGTGAGATGCCCCCTGGCACCACGGCCAAGACCCCACTGTGGTGAGAGATGGGGAAAGGCCTCCCCTCCTGGACCCCTCTGCCACAGCAGGCTCTCACTGGCATCTACAGTGGCACAACCTGTGCCCCCCTCCCTCGCCCGAACTCCTGACATCTTCTTAGCCAAACCCCCCTCTGCCTGTGAACAATTCCCAGTCTCCCCGGTTCTGCCACCTCTGCCCAAGGGCTCCCCTGGAATCAGCTGGAGTGAGCCCCCGAGTCGACTTTTCTGATCTGGGGTGGGGGGTACATGAGTGAGGAATGAGGGTGGGTAAGGTACCCAGAGGGTAGATCAGGACGTGGGGCAGCCCAGTGCAGAGTTGACCTTCCTCTTCCTCAACCAGACCACAGCATCACCTGGGACTGGCTGCCCCTCTAAAGCCCCAGGGCCATCGGGGCCACTGGGGCGTGGGCACTCCTTGAAGCCATCAACCTGGTTGGAAAGGACAGGTTTACGACCACAGGGGCTTGTGGTGTGGCTGAGGCTGCTGCGGTTCTCTTGGGGCTTCATAAAACTGGTGCAGCCCTGGGAGTTTCAAGGGCCCTGATACTCTTCATGGCTATAAGGCCATTAGTCTCTATCACTTGGAGGAGGGTGGACGAGAAGGGGAGGAGGCTCCTCCACCATCATGAGGTCAGAGGCTCGTAGTAAGTGGGAAGTGGGCCAGGCTGTTGCAGGCCCTGCCTTCACTCTCTGGGGTCTAAAGTATCAGGGGTGCACTGGGCTCCATTTCCAAGTTCTGCCTCCAGAACACCAGGCTGAGAGGCGGGCATCGTCTGTCTCATGCTTCCTGGCTACAGATAGAAGAGCTCCTGAAAGATCAGCCATCACCTGGGGGAGGGGGCAGTGCCGAGGGGGAGGGGGCAGAGAACGTAGTCTCCTGGAAGAAATATTAGCCTGGGGGTCAGGAGCCTTGGCTGGTATTCTTGCTTTCTGTCAGCAACTTGCTGGGGTCCTTGAGCTTGACAGTCTCTCTCTGGGCCTCAGTTCTTTACCTGTCACGTGAGCGGCTGACTCTCAAGGTTTTTCTTTGGCTGTGGGTGAGGGACAAACGGCATCTGGAGCTGGGAAGGGAGCCAGTGGGGTAGAGGCTTGGAGGATGAAGAGAAGAGAATAATGAAAGGTCTGGGATGGAGGATGCTGCGGGTGTGCACACACACACACAGAGGCCACTGCAAAGGCTGGGATTACCCCAGGGTGGTTTCTGAATGGAGGCCTTTCCACTGCTCCAACTTGAGGTCTCTGGTCACCAAAGATGCAAGAAAACCAAGCTATGAAGGGTATAGGAGGCCTCCAGGTCACCTGTGTGAGGATGGCAGAGGACAGCACCAGGGCAGTTTTCCAGTTGTCGCCTCTGGACAGACTGGGCAAGGCACCTCCTCACACCCTGGGGTCAGGCCAGGAGCCCAGCACGAGGTCCAGAGCTGGTCGGGGCATCAAGGCAAGGAGTGCCCCCTGTGTGAAGGGCAGAGGCAGCCCTTAGCAGGAGGCAGCAGCCTGGGGCCCTCAAAGCTTTTCCAGGTGCCAGGCCCATGGGACCCCAGCAGAACAGGCTGTGCTTGCTGGCTAAACCCTCCCGTGTGGCTGTCGTCCCACGTGGTGAGTGGCCTGATGACAAATGCTGCTCCTTCCCTGGACAGACGGGCCGCCCAGGGGCTGGCAGGAGCTCAGGCCCATGGTGGCCCGTTTCATATCCTCTGCCCGCAACAGTTCTGGCTTGCAGCTAAACCTCCCGCCCCGCTCTGAGAGTTGCTAAGAAAAGCAGTTGCAAGCCCTTCACAGAGAGAAAAGGCTTTTCGACAGAAATGCGGGGGCAAAAGAATCCGAGGGCGAAGGATGGAAACGGAAGCAGGATTGAGGCCCGGACTGCCTCTGACGTCAGTGAGGACAGAAGCTTTCGGCAGGACAGTGGAAGCTTTTAGGGGTGCGGGGGTTTCTGAGAAATAGGCTCCTCTCATCACACACCCCCACCCACACCCCAGCCCAGGGGTGGGCTGGAAGCAACTCTGGCAGCAGCTCTAGGTAGATGGAGAGATGGCAGGTCTGCACCAGCACAAGCCCTGTGGGCATGGGGGGATGCGCAAGAAAATGCACAAGGGAAGGGCTTGAGTGAGGTAGGCCCTTTTCCAGTATAAATGGGACCCGGTTTCCAATAACTCAGAAAAGGGCATTAGAGGTAGTGCCCTGACATAGTGTATCTACATCTGGGGTGAGGAAGGATATCTCCTATACCCCCAATAAGTCTGAAAGGATCAGGGTTGGACTGAAGAGACCATTGGAGGGAGGGCTCCAGCACAGGAAAAGCCAGAGGGGGGCAAGGGATGCTGGGTTTGATCTGAAAGGACCAGTCAAGAAATGCAGAGCTATGACTTCTGGAGCAAAGCCCAGTGGTCCCCAAACCAGATCACTTGGGGGAAGCTCTTAAAATTGATTTCAAGCCCTGCCTCTGAAAATCCTGATACAGGTTGACTGGGCTTGACCTTGGACATCTCAACTTTAAAAACCTCTCCCAAAGAATTCTGATGGGCAAGTGGGTTTGGAAAACGCTGGTTCCACCTGTGAAGAAGGCTAGGAGGAAGAGTAAGGGGCAAGACAGGAGGAAAAGGAGGTAAAAATGAGAGATGGACCTTTGAGGTGTGGTTGGCAAGGAGCTTCCCTGCAACAGCCCTTGTTGGAGCCCCAGAAAGACCTTGAAAGAGTTCTGGGGTTTTGGCTGAAGGCTGGGCACTGGCTGAAACAGAGGTATGGGGCACAGTCCTTCCCTTGGGAAAATTTTGGCCCAGAGCAGGGGTTGGCAACTTTTTTCTGTGCAGGGTCACACAGGAAATATTTTAGGCTTTGCGGGTCATATGGCTTCTCTCGCAACTACTCATAGTGGGCAAGGAAATAACGGGCACAACTACTCAATTGCCATAACACGAAAGCCGAAAGCAGCGACAGACAAATAGTTAAAGGAATGAGTGTTGCTAGGTTCCAATAAAACTTTATTTATAGCCACTAAACTTTGAATTTATATAATACTCTCAGTCACCCCAATATTATTATTTGTGTTTTTTTTTCCTAACCATTTAAAAAAATGTAAAAGACATTCTTAGCTCACAAGCCATACAAAAACGGGTTGGATGTGGCCCGCGGGCCATAATTTGCCAACCTTTGATCCAGTAGCTGGGACATGACGCCTGGGAAATGACAGTGGCTGGTGGGCCTCAGGAATCAATCCAGGCCCTGGGCAAAGTGGGGCTGCGTTCTGTCCACCAAGAGAGGCAGCGCAATGCCCAAGTCCGCGGGCTTTGGGGCTGGAGGAACTAGATGTTGATCCCTGCGCCTCCCAGCTTTCATCTCTGACCCTGTTTCCTCATATGGAAAAAAAAGGGAACAGTAATACCTACATGGTGGTGTCGCTGGGAGGATTACAAAGATAAGAGAAAAAAGTTCCTGATTCATAAGAGGATAAAGCTCTTGACTCACAGGAGGAGCGAAATGCAATTTAGAAGATTTTTGTCCTCTGTAGCTGGATTCCCTTGTGGGTGGGGAGTCCCGGAGGCCTTCCTGGAGGAGGTTAGCCCTGAGGGTTGGGACAGTGGCAGGACCTGGAGGTGGCAGAGCTTAAGGGAGACTGAGGGAAGAGGCTGAGCATGTGTCCCAGGCTGCAGCCCTTCCCTGTCCCCTTCCCCCACGCCCCCACAGAGGGGCTGGGGTGAGCGGCTGGGGGCACCAACTGGCAGGGGAGGGTGCCCCCTGCTGCGGGCATGTGGCTGCGACACACGGCTCCTCAAGGGAGGGGCACCTGATCCTACTCTCCCTGCTGCTATTTACCAGAGGCTAAAAATAACCCAAGAGTGACAGGGAGATGGGGCCGATTTGTAATTTAAATAGCAACAGGATAAAGCAAGGAGCTGCAAGAGATCACATTCTGTCCTGAATTAAAAATGCAGAAACCGGGGGCGGGCGGGAGCTGAGCTGGAGCAGAGTGGGGGGGTTGGGTGCTCTCAGAGGAAGCCGGAAGGAAGCCGGGGGTCCATCCATTTCCCTTCCTTTGGGAAAGGCGGGGCCCAGGCCCAGGCCGGAACGCCTTTCTCCCCTCTGGGACCTGTGGTTCTTGCTGGCAAGTGAGTCAGAGGCCAAGGAGGGCAGAGCCGGGCGATGGGGCCGGACTGGTTGTGAAGGCGGAAGGCAGGGATTGGGGTCCCAGAGAAAGGGTCTTACTTGATCTCACAATGGCACAGGGAGCATGGGACACACTCCCAGCTGCTCCTACCCCCACCCCTGCGCCAGGGGACAAGCCATTCGGGAGCCGGAACGACCTGTTTGAGCAGTGGCGTTTGAACAGCTCTTCCCCAGTGTGGTTATGGGCCAGGCCTCGGGAAGCCTGGGTCCGAGTCTCAGTTTTGCCTCAGTTGGTGGATTTTTGGAGAGGTTCCTCATGGGTCCAGGCCCCAAAGACTGGGGAAAACCTCTTGCAATTAAACATGAAGAGGGGTGTGGAGGCATTGGGACTAAGAACTCAGCTTCTGCCGGCCTCACTGTGCTTGACCAGTGTTTCTAGGACTACAGATGTTTGGGGAAGGAAGACTAAGTAGAGTACATAGTCAGTGGGCTTTGAGGGCCATTGGGCAGCCCCTCAGATCTAAAAATATTTCCCACGCTCTCCACCAAGGAGGTTGGGGTAGGGAGGAGCTAACGTTTCTGGGATATCTACTCTGTTGTAGCATGCCAGGCACCTTGCAGACTCATTGAACCCTCACTGCAATCGGCAGGTGTTCTGTCCCCATTCTACAGAGGAGACACTGAGCCTCAGAGAAGTTAAGCAATTTGCCCAAGATCACACAGCCACTAACCGGTAGAGCTAGGATTCAGACTCAGATCTGTTTTCTCTCCAAAGCCCATGCCCTTTTTACTGTCAGGCTCCCGAGGGCTGGACTGTCATCCTTCAGGATCTTTTCATTTGCCTCTGTAGTAAGCGCACCTATCTCTGGGAGGGATAATAGGAGAGGGGGAGGCAGGGGACTGAAAGACAGTTGTGCAATCAGGGCTTATAACCCAACAAATGCAAGGAGGGGGCTTGAGGGTGGGGTCCTGTTAATCCTGTCCTGGGGGCTTGGTGTCTTCACTCCAGGCAGGGGTGGGGAGTGCAGAAGGAAGTTCCTTAGGGTAGATCCAGCTGACCCATAGGCAGGGCAGAGTCACCTGGTCTCCTCTCTCACCTCCAGCCTGGGGACCTGGGAGGGACCATAGGACAGTTTGAGGCTGCCCAGAAGGAGCCTCCTCAGATTTCCATCTGCTAGCCAGCAGCACCTGCAGCCCAGCTCAGGTGCCTCTGTCTCCTCGGTGAGGGCAGAGGCCCAGCACCTGCGCAGGAGTCAGCAATCCATCTGGGTTGCTCCCTCAATCGTAGGCCTGGCCGCTAGGGAGGGATGGGCACTGAGAAAATTCTCCATTTCTCACCACAGCAGCTCAAGCCATCAGGAAGCCAGATTCCCTCCCTCTGTACAGCTTTTTGCACACCTATATTCAACTCATTTCAACTTCCATAGGAGGTTACAGAACATATACTGTGCACCTACCACGGAGCTAGGAGCAACGTAGGGTTCAAGAATCTTGTAAGGAGGCAACAACAATGTGAATAAAAGCTCAAATGATATAGGAATATTATGGGAAACAGAAATTAGTGTCAGAGATAGTCAGTAGGGTAGAGTTCTGACTCTGGGACAGTGTTCAATGCTTAGTAGGTATTTACAAAATATTTGTTGGATGAATGAGCGAAACCTAGAAATCAGGGAAGGAGATTCAAATGAACCTGTCAGAGCTGAAAGAGAGCTTAAAACTCATCTGATTCAACTCTTTCGTTTAATAAAGGAAGGTTCTGGAACCCAGAGAGGTCAAGTGACTTGCCCAGAGTTGCACAGCAAGGGCTGGAATTTGAATGAATGGAATCTGTGTCTGGGGCTCTTTCCGACTTGCCTCCTTTGCTTCCTGGGCTGGAGTTTGAAGGATGGGGGAGATTCTGGTTGGCCAAATATTAAGGGTAGGCATGGCAAGGGGAACAGCATAAGCAGATGGGCTGGCAAGTGTGAGGGTGGCATGTTGGAGGGGGTGTGAAAAAAAGAGGGAAGGAAGAAATGTTTATTGAGCACCTAGTGTGAGGCAGGCACCAGAATGGCTTGAGCTGAGCGAAAAATCTCTGCAGGGAAAGGCTGGAAGAAGAGGCAGAAAAGAAAGGAACCAGATCATAAGGAGCCTTGAAGGTCAGGCCAAGGAGGCCGGCTGGGCAGGTTTTGAGAGCAGAGAATGTCCAAGTCGTGGGTTATTTGGTGCCCTGGTACATTTCTTTTCCCCAGCTCCCACTTGCTCATCCAGGCCATGGAAAGTAGAACACCTCACCCTCTAGGGTGAGCCCAAAATAATTTTCTTACCCAGATTCTTCTTCCTGTGTGTATCCAGGTGGGTTCTGAGGGGTCCCCAGCTCCCCAATGCTGCCACATGGTGTCCTTGGAACTGCCAAGATGTCCTGGCTGCATCCTTCCCAGCCCTGTGCACCTGTCCCTTCCAGCCTTGGCCTTCCCCACCCCCCCCCCTGGGAAGCAGAGTTGAGATTGACAGCTTCAAGGAGTACAAGCCTGAGGTAGCCCCTGCCCAGCAGCCAGGACTGTTCTTCTCGAAGCCTCCAGCCTGCTTGGTTTCCCCTACTGGAGCCACATTTCCTGCTCTCTGCTGCTCCAGGGCTGCCAGATGCCTCAAATGAAAAACAAGCCCAGCCCTGTTTCCTCTGTTTAACTGCCCAGGCTGCTTGGAGAAGGCTTGGGAGAGGAGGGCAGGGCCCTACAACAGCCTCCTTCCAGAACAGGCCTTGGCCTGGCTGACGAGTCTTTAAGGGGCCACAGAGCAGTCGATCAGCCTTGAGGAATTCAGAGACGATGGGCTGTAGGGAGAGGCCAAGCCTCGGGGGTATCACCTGGCCCCCTGCCCAGTCCTAGAGGGGCAATGAGGAATCTTAGTTAAAGAGTCCAGATTCTGGGGTTAGACTCTTACTTCCACCACTTACCAGCTGGGTGACCTTGGACAGGTGAGCTTAGTGGCTCTGTCTCTCGGTTTCCCCATGTGTAAATCGAGGAAAATAACAGCACCTACCTCATAAGGTTGTTAAAAGAATTCAGTGAGCTACTGTATATACTCAGTAGGTCTCTGGCACAGAACTGTCTCAGATATAATAGCTATTATCATTCCTGAGTATGAATTATTATTACATAGCAAATATTTCTTTAAAAATTTTTTAAGAATATTTAAGTCATGAGGGATTCAAAGATGATTATAGCACCAGTCTGAGGTTTCTAAGGGCAGGGGTGGCATCGCGGGCATCCCTGAATCTGCAGGTTCTGTAGCGTAAGTGTTTATTGAACTGTACTGAATTGACACTATTTCTGTCTTCTAGAAACTTACAGCCTTTCTGGGGTAACAAACACATATACAACTAAAGAACTAATTATAGAGCAGTGCAATTAAAGATTGCTTCAGGAAGGTACAATTCCCTTCCCAGAACCAACCCTAATAATAAATAGTTAAGTATGTGCCTTATTATTTATTTACCAAGTCCTCGCAATGACCTCGGGAGATCTGCTCGGCTCAAGATCTCCCTCTTGCTCCCTGCTCTCTGACCACCTGGCCTTTTGTTTTTCTCCAGACACATCAAGTACGTGTTCATTCCACCTGGAATGCTGATCTCCCAGAAAGGCACACAGTGTGCTCTCTCCGTTTATCCAAGTCTCTTCTTGGATGTTATTTCCTCAGAGAGGCCTCTCCCGATCCCCCTACCTAAACAACGCCCCCATCCTCACTCCCTTCCCCCTGCATTTTGGCTTCATTTGTCTTCATAGTGTGTCTTGTTACCTGACATTGTATTATACATCGATTATTTGTTTCCTGGTTGTCTCTCTCACTAGAATCTAAGCTCCGTGAGGAGAGTGCTGCTTCCTTGTTCAGTGCTGCTATACTGCTTCTCTCGAACACAGTGCCTGATGCAGAGAAGGAAGACACTAGTAAATATTTGTTGAATGAATGAATTTAGAAGCTTCTTTTTACCTCTTATTTAATCCTCATACAACTCCGTGAGCTCAATTATTACTCTTGCCGCCTCCCATTTCACAGATGAGAAGACTGAGGCTCAGGAAAGCTCCCTAAGATATGTATTCACTTTATCTGCTTATACCCTACCTTATTCCAAAAACAATTTGAGGAGACTTAGGGAGATTTATGGCATGACCCGACATCATGCAGCCTGTAAGTGGCAGAAGCAGGATAGGAGCTCACTCCTTCTGACTCCATCTTCATTGTTCTTTCCAATGCTCCTTAGCTTGTGTGCCTAACACAAGTATGATGCATGCAGAGGTGCTAAGGAGAGAGAGTTTTTGGGGGGCAGGACACCCCCAGCTGGCATACCTGGTGGCTGTGATGAAGTGAGAGACTTCAGCAGGGCCAAGGGGTAAAGATGGGAGAGGGTAGGAGGAGAGGAAAGCCAGCTGGGGCAGGGATGCAGACTTCCGCCAGGACAGGCCCGGCTGCTGCCTGGCAGCCTCCAACTCTTGGGGCTGGTTCCTGGCTCTTGGGCTGGGCTTGTCCCTGCTCGCCCCTCGCCCTCCTGCGCAGCTCCCGGGCCCTGCTGCCTCCTGCCCCAGCCGGCGGAAGGTGCCTGCAAGGCCTGTGGTCCTCAGTCAGGGACAGCCGGTTGGCCTCTTGCAGGGCCCCTCGGTCAGGAAGTGCTGAAAGAGGAAGAGAGTGGCCGGGCAGGATGAGCGCGCTGGGGGCCGGCCACAGTGCTGGGGGAGGCTGCAATGCGGCCACAGCTCTGGGCCCCACCGAGGCGCTGGGGACAGGAGAGGGGGAGCAGCTGGGGGCACTAAAGCAGATGTGGCGCTATCGCTCCTGGGACGTGCCACAGATCCCGGCCGAGGCCCCCCAGACACAGTAGGTACTCAGGGTGGCCCAGAAGTGGCCCCGGGGGCCTCTGCCCCTCTAGGGTGAGGGGGTGGCAGAGGTGGGGTTACCCACTCATTGTTCGGCAGCTCTGTGGAGGTGCAGAAAAGATCAAGGGGATTTGTAGTGAGGGTGGGGGGAGCTCTGATGTTGGGGTTATTGGGGGGAGCAGTGTGAACTCTCAGGAGGCTAAGAATGGAGGGAGCTAACAGCATGGGGTGAGGAGCCCCCACGGGAGTGCGGAGCTGAATGCTTAAAGTTTCTAAACCAGCTGTAGGACCTGGTACAAACTCAGAGGGGTCTTCTGCTGCCTATGGCCCCCTTCCTCAGAGCTTGGTGTAGAAGCCATTGGGAAATTGCCCCAAAGGGACATATACACCCCAGGGGGCCAGTGTCAGGTCCACTTGGGGATTTCACTGCCCTCCTCCTGCCCATCTCTAGACCCTTCTCTGAGCTCACTTGGAGGAAGCTGGAAAAGGGTTCTGGGCCTCTTGGTGCTGGCTATTTCTCAAAATCACAGGCTTGCCTGCAAGTCATGGCCCCCAGCGTTGGCTGTACGTTGGCTGGCCAAGCCTGGAAAATGAGCTGCCAGAACCACCAATGAGGGGGTGAAAGTGAAGGTGACACAGGATGTGGCTTTGCAGAGAGGAGCATGAACAGAAACAGCGGGCAGCTGATGTGGGCACTGGGGTGACACGGTTTGGGGGGGGGGGTCGCGCTCTCCAGCTTCCTGGCCTCCTCTGTCAGCCCGCAGCAGGGGCTATCAGGGGCTGTCCGAGCTGCTGACTCCCCAGCCACGACAGGCAACTGACCGCTCAGCTTGGGTTCCAGTTGCTTTCTTCATCTCTGGAGGGGGACAGCCTCTGCCACCTTGGGGGTGTGTGTCACATGTGCATGAGCAGTGTATTCTGGGCGGATGGGAGGTGGCAATGTGTAACCTTTGTCCTGGGGGTATTGGTGTGTAGGAGAAAGGCATGTATGTTCTATGTGGGGGTGTATGTTTGTGAATGAGAGTGATGGGAGGTATAACTGCTGTCCATTTATGAGTGTGTAAGAGGTGTGGAGGTGTTTTGTGCATTTGTAAGCGATCCACGGGTTCAGCTGGGATCGTGTTGGGAGCATGCCATGTGTTAGGAGTGCGTGATAGGGCTGGAAACGACTGTGATTAGCTGTGGAAGGATGACTTTGTATGAGAAACGTGTATGTTCTATGGAGGTGTGTGTGAGGACCATTAGGTGACTTTGGTTCTTGTATATATTTCTGAGTGTGAGAGGCTGGGGTGGAAGGTGTTCATTTGAGTAATAAGTGAGCATAATTGTGTGTGAGAGGCGTGTTTGTTCTGTGCGCATGGAGGCACTGCGTGGCTTTTGTTCCCGTGGGTGTGATTTGTGAGAGCCAAGGGGCTAAGGGAACGGAGTTTGCGTGTGGCTGTGCCTCAACACAGGGTGGGCGAGAGAAGCTCAGGGACGTATTCCGTCTGGAGGTGGGAGGGGAGGTGGTGACAGCCGCCCTCGCGGATGTACGTTTGTGAACCTATGGGTTGTTTGCTGAGGGAGGACTAAGGGGAGGAAACCACTGGGTGCGCGCAGAGCCGGCGTCCTCCCAGCGGACCAGACAGTGCGTTGGGGAGGCGGGACCTCGACGGCCCCGCCCCGGCTCAGCCCCGCCCCCCGGCCGCCCCGGAGGCTTGCGGCGCGGCGGGCTGCCGGCAGAGGGCGCCGCGGGCCGGGTGAGGCCGCGCAGCCGAGGGGGCGTGCTCGGCGGCGGGCAGGCAGCGGCCCGGCCAGCTATGCGGGGTCCTGCGGCCAGGGCTGGCGGCACTTCCTGGAGCGGCGGCGGTGGCCGCTTCCCCAGCACCTGGGCGTGGGGCGCGGGGGCGCGCGGGGCGGGCGGAGCAAGCGCGCGCCATGGCCGTGGCGGGCGGCGCGGAGCGGGCGTGCTGAGCCCCGGCCGCCGGCCCGGCATGGGTGTCTCTCGCGGGCCCGCCGCCGGCCGGGGCTAGGGCCGTATGGAGCCGCGGGACGGCAGCCCCGAGGCCCGGAGCAGCGACTCCGAGTCTGCCTCCGCCTCGTCCAGCGGCTCCGAGCGCGACGCCGGCCCCGAGCCGGACAAGGCGCCGCGGCGCCTCAGCAAGCGGCGCTTCCCAGGGCTGCGGCTCTTCGGGCACAGGTGAGTGGGGCGGCGGCGGGAGGGGCACCGCGGCACCGGGGGGCATTCCACGGCCACCAGCGGTGCAGGCCACCGCGGTTACGACATCAGTGGTGTCATTCCCGAACCCCAGGCACCAGCTCTCGGGTCTCCTCTGTACTAGCATGGAGTGGCCACCCCCCTCCCGTCCCGGGCACCTGAGGGACGGGCTGCCTTGGCGTTGGCACCGCGTGGGAGTCATCCCCCAACTCCCCGGCACCGGCGTTACCTGTCACCTCGCCACTGGCACTGAGTGAGGGTCGTTCCCTGGTGCCGGTTTATCGTGTCTCATTTCTGGTACGTCGTCAGGGTCAGCCCCCAACTCTCCAGCAGGGAGACAGAATCCCTCCCCGCAGGCAGCGCCCCCCGTGACTGATCACCCACTCCTGCTTTGGCACCCGAGAGTCACACCACCCCTGGACATCGGAGCTGGCTGCCTCCCACCAGGGCATGGCATCTGCAGAACATGGCCTCATTGATACTGTCATGACACATGGCTTTCACGGAGCACTGGTCACTGATTGAATTGCTCAGTATTTTATGCCTCTTCTTGGGAGTGGGGGTGCCTGGCTAACTGCTCTACCTTGCTCTTAATTAGTGGGGAGACCTCAGCCTCTATCTCTGCTAAGTGGTCAGCATCTCTTCCCCAGCTCCCAATCCGTTCTGGAAAAGGAATGGGGTGGGCTGCAGTCTGGAATCTGTGCTGGGTGTTAAAGCTCCATCTTGCCCCCTCCCCCAGCACTCCAAATGTCACCATCTTGTGTCTGTGACAGGGCTTTGACTAGAACTCTGGTGAGGAACTGGGGGAGGGTGTGGAAAGAGTGAGTGCCGGCAGCTCATGGCATGTGTGCCAGTCTTGGCGGGGCGCCGCCACCTGCCTGTGCAGCCTTGGGGTAAGGTGAGAGAAGCCGGAGCCCCAGGACTACCCTACTTGGCTCCCTGGGCTGCTTCCTGAACAACCCCTGTCCCTCTCCTGGTGGCCAAGGAGCTTGCAGCCAATCAGTGAGGACCCCAGAGCCACCTCAGACTGGACTCTGACCACTTGGAATCTGCCCAAGGCCTCCCTCAACCTTTTCTTCAGTTGCCAGGCTTTGTGGCATTCGGCCCCCTGAGCTTTGCCCTGTCCTTCCCAGGGTAGATTTTACCCACCAATGACGTGGGTGTTTTTCTCCTGTTCTTCGGGTCGGCTTACCTTGATGCTGATGCTGACCTATGCCCCCGCCTGCCTCACACTAGCCGGGGCCCTACTTTTTGTATCTGTACTGTGCTGCTGCCAGGCACACCCAGGGATCTGGATGCCTACGCTGGCAGATGGAGCTCCTTGGGCTCTTGTGAAGCCACACAGGCTTCAATGACATCTAAAACAGGGCAGGGAGCAAAGCTTCCAGTACCTCAGTTATGTCACCCACAGCCCTGCAAGATGGAGCAGATTACACCCAGCTCTGCAGGATGTAGCCTACCATGTTCACAGGCTCTGCCGGAAGCTTCCTGTCCCTGCCCACAGGGTACCAAGTGTTGGGCTATTTTGACCTGTGGCTATGCCCCTTTTGAAGGGCACAGGTTTGTGCACATAGGGATGAGCCACAGGCATGTTCGGGAGGAAGAGCAAGAAGCAAGAGTAACTAACAGGTACCTTTACATAATTCTATAAAATAAGCAGGATTAGTGTTATTTCTCCATTTTTATATATGAGAAGAACAGGCTCAGAGAGATGAATAGTTTGCCCAGTCACATAGCAAGTAAGATACAGAGACAGGATTTGAACTCGTTTCAGTCTGATTCCCAAACCCACATCCCTTTGTCTATACCAGGTTCCCAAACAGCACATAGGGTCCTTGAGAAGGAAATCAAACAGCACCTCCAAAGGCATGTAGGGAGTGCTGCCTGTGTGGTAGCAATGTGCTGGGAATAGTGGGACCTACAGAACTGAATATGTTCAGAGAACCAGTAGAGTAGGGAGAGGGCCGTGGGGAAAAGACTTCCCCCTGACAGACCTGGGGGCTCAGAAAATCAGATGCCCACTGGGGCTGGCCTTGCTCCTCCTTACTTGATTTGATGGGGTGGGGATGGGGGCAAAATTTGGTTTGGTATACCTGCTCCGGACTCTACCACTCTTTAAAGCTGCTTATTATTGGTACTAACACCTTTGTTTGCTGGCCACAAGCTTCAGGTAAAAGTCCTCGGTGTCCTAGCTGAAACCGATCTTCCATGTTTCCCCCACATTCTACACCCATTCTTAACCCAGCCCTTGATTTTCCTTGCATTTCCCCCATCCTGTCCCCACATCTCAAACCTTGGGGCTGAGGGGCCTGATAAGTGAATGGGCAGTAGCTGGGAGAGAGTATCAAGGACAACAGATAGGTTGGTGAAGCCCTGTTGAGAATTCTGCATTTGGATCTTGGCTCAATGGGAGAGTTCCATGATCAATTAGCACCTTCTGTTGTGAGCTTGGCAGGGGGCAGTGATGGCACATGGGCCATGTTTGCCATCTCTGATCCACCCTGGTCCCGTGTCTGAATGGAAACCTCTTTGTCATCTTTCTTAAAGAGGCTTTTCCTTAAAGTCCACCCCCCACCCACCCCCGCTGTCTTCACCCTCTTGGACTCTGGGGAGCGGTTTACCATCACCCTTATTTTAGCCCGGTAAGCCACAAGGCTAAGCCATGAACCTCCCCGGTTGTGGATTCCTTCCTCCCCCAACCCCACCCCACCCCACCCCTCCTTGCTGGGAACCATCAGCCCCCTCAACTGAGGAGGAGGAGAAAGAAGAAGAGGTATAGGCCCTGCCCTAATCCCAGGGCATCCTGTTCTCCTCTGTGAGCTGAGGAGGGCGGGAGCATCACGTTCAGATTCTGTCAGCCTGAAGGTTGGTCAGTCAGACGTGGGAGGAAAGTTGACTGTCTCCTCCTCCTCCAGGGCCCACAGGGAGGACTCGCTTATCCTCTGGCCTGGTCCCAGCAGCCTAATCCTGGGCAGGTCACACAGCTTGCAGCCCAGGGGCATCAGACACGCCCGGGTACCTGGTACATCTAGACATAAGGAGCCTCTGGGAGCCTTGGTGCCTGCTCTGCCTTCCCCTGCCCTTCATCAGTGCTCAAAGTCACTGGCTCCCAGAGGGCAGGAAATGCACCTGTGGAACAAGTTTGAGACAATAGTTCCCATTTAGGGGTGATGCCACATGGCCCTAGCAAGCATAGACCTGAAGTTGAGGCTGGCATAGGGCCGCCAGCAGCCTGAGCGAAAGCAGCTCTGGATTTGGTTGGTTTTGGAATGAATGGGGAGGACCTGTTGAGGGATGCCCAGAGCACAGGTGCGAGAACCTGTGGCGCCAGGATGTCTAGGAGCAAAAGGAGCCTATTGGAGGCACTTGTCTCTCCCAGGCTAATACCAGGCCGCCAGCAAGCCCTGTGGGACAGCCCAGGTGGCCAGAGGACGTGGCTCCAGCCAGTTTGGGAAGAAAAAGGGGCATCAGTGACTGAGCTGTTCATCTGTTCTCCTCACCCTGTTCACTCCCTACACAAGATCATGTGCCAGTGAGTGTGGAGCTGGCCAAGGTCAGGGAATTAGGGGTGCATTTTTGTAGTCTTCCCTCACCCCCTGACTCCATACCCCAGAGTGGCTATAGGTCAGGGGAGAGGATGGGCTATTCTTGTCATTTTTCCTCCATAGCATACTCTGCGAAGTTCAAATCCCAGGATATGGAGCTGCCCAGGACTCTGAAGGGCATAAGAGAGCAAGAGGATGGGTATCCTCTCAGGCATGGATAGAGAGAGGACTGAGTGACTCCTAGACAGACAAAGCCTAAGCCCCAGGTAGCTGGTGCTGGAGGAGAGCAAGAGAAACGGGCTTCCTGGAGGCCTCTACAGAACGCACCAGCTCTTCTCCCAGGTGGAGGAGGAGGTGGGCGGCAGGTTAGGCCTCGAGGCCTGGACTGTGGTGGTCCCTAGGAGAAAGAAGCAGGGGTCTGTGTCCCTTAGACCCCTGCAAGAGAGTTTCAGGGTCTGGAAGCTGCCCTGGGAACCTTCCTTGCAGTATCGCTAGAATGACACAAGGGGGCGACGGCTACCATTATGGGGAGGGCAGAGGGAGAGGAGGCTCCTGGCGGCCAGTACACTTAACTTGCACTGAAGATCCGCTGTGGGTGGACCTACAGACACCCCCTGCGGGTGACTGCCGGGGCTGGAGCCAATCAAAATGTGGCAGAAGGCAGGCTGGGTGGGAGCTTCCATGTCACCTGGCCCAACCTCTCCCCCTCCCTGCTCTGGCATACCTGTCCCCAGCCTGAAACTGCCCTCCAAGGTTCCCACCCATGACCCAAGTGCCCGTCAGGCCATGTGCTGACAACCGTGGGGCTGGGAGCCATCAATTTCATGTAATCCTCAGTCCCTGGAGATTGAGGCAGTAAGATGGCCTTGACTCAGCCAAGGTCTCACGAGGACTAGCTAGACGCTGTCTGAGACTCAAACCCAGGCCTCCCAGCTCCCGGGACCATGTTAATTTGTGCCATATCATGGGACCCCAAAGCTCTCTTGCTTTTCAAGAGACCTTCATCTGGTATCCTCCAGCCTGCCCTCCCCTCTCTGCCCCCACCACTCTTCCCGGAGATCTGCTGCTGTCACCTGAGCAGTCCTCTAAGTTGCAAGGTGGGGGGTGGGGGGGTGCAAGAATGGGGAACTGCTGCACCTGCACCCAGGCTGGCCAGCACCCCTCTTTCCTGGTGGAGATTAGCAGAGACACACCTCTGGGTGGTGCTGAGCACTGACCTCTCATTCTTCTGGGCTGCCTCCCTGGTGTTCCACACGGGACCCCTGATAATCGGCATCAGTCTGGCAGGACCCGCTGTGAGGCTCCTCGGCCCCATGGTTGTCAGCACAGGGCCTGGCTGGCACTTGGGTCACGGGTAGGAGCCTTGGAGGGCAGTTTCAGGCTGGAGACGGGTATGCCAGAGCAGGGACCAAATACCCTTGGGCAACTCCCATTTTGCCATCTGTCCACTCGGCCCCATTCGTCAGCTGAGATACCAGAGAGGAACGTTTGGGTTGTGGAGAGCAGATTTGAGTGAGTCCAACTGGAGAGCAGGGTTCTGGGGCCTGGGGAGGGGAGGACGGGGATGAGGGGCTGAGGAGATGAGCACTCCCACTCTCCCCTCACTCACCTCTCTCCAGTGAGTGATGTTCCAGCTCATCTTTCTCTGGTGATTAACAGTTGCCAGAAGCTTCTAAATTCATCAGTTTCGTGTAATCCTCATAACCAACTTGGGTTGGTTTTATTCCGTTTTACAGATGAGGAAACCAAAGTGCAGAGAGGTAGGGGCCTTGCTCAGGATTCCGTAGCTCACACTGGAGCCCAAACCCAAGGGTCTTTTCACAACACCAGCTGCCCTAATTATTTACATTCTCGTGTGTGTGTGTGTGTGTGTGTGTGTGTGTGTGTGTGTGTGTGTGTGTGTGTTTCCCATTCCCAAACTCGTGGGAGCCTGAGAAGGGGAAGTTTATTGAAAGAGCTTTGTTCATGTGGGAGAGGAGTGAACCCTGTGAGGTGATCTGCTCCTGGACCAGAAGAGAGAACTGCCCCCAGGGCCCCTTGCTGCCGGGGGAACGTGGCTGGGCTGAGAGACCCTTGGTCAGGAGACGGGGTTGTAAGCAGATTGTCAGGTGGCTCCCCAGCTGGTTCTGGAGTGGCGGGGGAACGTCTGTGCCTTTTTATCTTGCTTTAAAGGTGCAGGGAACAAAAGACCCAGGGACCAGTGGGTGGCCTGTGGCCTGTGGAGAGGTGCTTGGGAGGCGAGCACAGTGGGCCAGGCCTCCATTGTACCCAGCACCCTCTCCCTCCACTCTCAGAATACCTCCCCCTCACTCCTGGCACTGTGCCAGTTCAGAGCTCCCGCATAGAGGCCTCTCTCCTGCCAGGGCTGAGCCCGATGGCAGCACATGCCAAAATAGCTGCCTCCAAGCCGGGGCCCCAGGCCACCCACTCTCCAGCATCTCGCGGGTTAACAGCTTGCTGTCTCTCCGCCCCCTTCCCCAGCTTGCTGACATTTCACAGAGGCGGGGGTGGTTGTGAAAGGGGGCAGGCTGGTTCCTGCGCCCCAGCTCCCATGGACACCCCACTGACACAACCCGCCACCCACCTCTGGAAGGCTTCCCTTAGGGGGAGACCTTCCTTCCGGCACCGCAGACGCGACGGCGTTCCCATAATAAGACAGTGAGAGGGGCATCCTGAGGGTTCGATGCCACTGCTGAAACCATCCCCAGGGGACCCAGGGTAACTCCAGTGAGCTCTTCTCCCTCTGGGGGTCTTTTTAAAAAAAACTTTTAAACTCTTTAAAAATACTAAATATTTCACAATTAGAAAAGTATACAGAATGATGTAACATGCACCACTTAGCCTGGTCAAATTTTAACACAATGCCATGTTTGTTTTAGATAGAGATGGAAGCCTCTACGTCTCCCTCCCTAGAGGAAACTGCAATCCTGATTTTGGTGTTTGTTGTTTTCGTTTCTTCTTATTATTATTTTTTTAATTCCTATATAGGTATGTACCCATAGCAAACATAGCGCTGTTAGGCTTGGTTTTAAACTTGATTTAAATGGTATACTGTACATATCATTCTGAACTTAGGTTTAGTCCTGCAGCATTGTTTTGGAGATTTGACGTGATTGATCCATGAGCTGTAGTATGTCCAGTTTAACTGCCATATAGTGTTCCTTTTTGGTAACAGTACCACAGCTTATTTGCCTAGTCTCCTTTTGGTGGATGTTTAGGTGGTTTGCGGGTTTTCATTGCTGCAGCAGTCCTTTAGAGACTGCCCTGGTACAGGACTCCTTGTGCATCCTTTGCAGCACTGCTTCATTATAGGGTGGCGTATTTGCAACTTAGATGTTGCCAGATTGTGTTCCAAAGTGGTGTCTTCATCTGCAGGTCTCTGGAGTTATTTTCTTTCTTTAAGCTTTTGGTAAACTTAGGAATTGGTTATGATGTACAACGACTTTCTCCTTCAAGCTTGCATCAGTCCCAGGAGGCAGACAGAGTGGGTGGTGCCCTCCATCAGATGAGGAAATTGAGGCTCCTACAGGTTAAGAGACTTGGTTTGAGGTCATCTAGCTGGTAGAGGCAGAACCCCTTTGGCCTCTTGAGCCCAAACCTGCAGTTCTTTCTTTACCCTTGTCCCAGGTGACCTCTCAGAGATTTTAGGCACAGTCTCTGCTTCAAAGGCAGGAAAAATGCTTGTGTGGGGTGCATGGGGGCCTCCTGGGGTGGGGGCAGAGCCTGGGGACCCATAGCTGCCTTGGAGGAGGTCTTTTATTTTTTATTTATTTATTTATTTAT
The DNA here is from genome assembly GCF_015220235.1 of Choloepus didactylus. NCBI lineage: Eukaryota > Metazoa > Chordata > Mammalia > Pilosa > Megalonychidae > Choloepus > Choloepus didactylus. The sequence goes on along the minus strand of NC_051312.1, from coordinate 33,217,564 downwards.
TTTTTTAGTTTTTTTAAAGCAGTTTTATTGAGATATATTCACATACCATACAATCCATCCAAGTGTACAATTAGTGGTTCACAGTATCATCACCTAGTTGTGCATTCATCACCACAAACAACTTTAGAACATTCTCATTACTCAAAAAAAAAAAGCAACCAAAAAACAAAAACCACCAAAACACCACATACCCCTTATGCTCCCTCTATTATTTTTTTTATCTTCATTTTATTGAGATATATTCACATACCATACAGTCATACAAAACAAATTGTACATTCGATTGTTCACAGTACCATTACATAGTTGTACATTCATCACCTAAATCAATCCCTGACACCTTCATTAGCACACACACAAAAATAATAAGAATAATAATTAAAGTGAAAAAGAGCAATTGAAGTAAAAAAGAACACTGGGTACCTTTGTCTGTTTGTTTGTTTGTTTCCTTCCCCTATTTTTCTACTCATCCATCCATAAACTAGACAAAGTGGAGTGTGGTCCTTATGGCTTTCCCAATCCCATTGTCACCCCTCATAAGCTACATTTTTATACAATTGTCTTCAAGATTCATGGGTTCTGGGTTGTAGTTTGATAGTTTCAGGTATCCACCACCAGCTACCCCAATTCTTTAGAACCTAAAAAGGGTTGTCTAAAGTGTGCGTAAGAGTGCCCACCAGAGTGACCTCTCGGCTCCTTTTGGAATCTCTCTGCCACTGAAGCTTATTTCATTTCATTTCACATCCCCCTTTGGAGGAGGTCTTTTAAGGGACAGGCGAGGGAGCGGATGGTCAGAAGATGCAGAGGGGGAGTTGAATTTTGAATGAGGGGATGAGGGAGGAATGCTGCTCCTGACAGATGGGGAATGGGAGCCCACAGCAGACACAGGAGAAGGTAAGGTGAGGGGACAGTCACAAGAGAAGAGGGACGTGGGAGCCAACAGGGGGTTTGTAACAAAAGGGCCCGTTGGGAGACACGGAGGGGAACATTAGCAGCATTCCATGAGGAATCGGTTTCAGTGTGTGCCTTTGAGACACAGGAACTCAGCTCAAACCAGCCACTTGTCCACCTAGTGCTGGCAGGGGGGCCTCAGGAGCTGGCCAGCTGCTGGTTTCCTATGCCGGCCTGAAGCCATCTGCTGTCGACTTGATCCGTGAATATAAGCGTGGATGAATCACTTTTTCCTCCATTTACTCTTCAAACCACATCAGGCACTTCCGACCCTGGGGATGCAATTAGGAGCAATGTGTGGTCCCAGGGACTCACAGTCTGATAGAGGGTACAGATTTGTAAACCAGTTCTGACAGCCCAGAATCATGGAGAGAGGGCCTGAGCATGGGAGCAGCTAACCCCCGGGAGAGAGGGCCGGGGAGAACTTTCTGACAGAGCCGAAGTCTGGGGCCAGTCCTAAAGATGAGGAGGGAAGAGATAAGGGAGAGTTTACTAAGCAGAAGAGGGGAGCGGTGTTCTGGGTAGAGAGACTACAGATGCAAAGTACAGATGCATGAAAAGGGACCCACAAGTGTTTTTTTTGACAGAAGCATCTAGAGGCAGAGAGTGAAGGGTGAAGAGTACAGACCATGGTGCAGACTTCTGGGTTTGAATCCCAGCTCTGCCACCTGCTGGCTGTGTGATCTCAGGCAAGTTACTTAATCTGTTTATGCCTCAGTTTCCTGATCTGTAAAATGGGGATAATGTGCTATTAATTTTTATGAGGATTAAATGAGTTAATAATTGTAAAACACTTAGTGCCTGGCATAGAGTGAGTTATGTATTTGTCAAACAAAATACAAAAAATCTGGGAGACAAGAGAAGAAACTGGGAGGCCTGAGACTTCAGACCCAGGTGTTTGCTCTTCTGACAGTGGAGAGCCAGTGAAGGGTGAGTGGGCATCGTAGAGTGAATTCTGGGGGCAATGGGAGGCTGGCTTTGAGTGGAAGCTTTAAAGGAACAGTCATTCATTCATTCCAGGGCCTACCAGGGTCAGCCCCTGAGACAGGAACTCAAGGCATGAAGGAAGAGGCTAGGGAGCCCAGAGTTAGGGTCCCTAGCCCAGCCCAGAAGCATCAGAGGGAGCCCCTTCTCCCCTCCTTGCCCACGACCCTCACCTTGTGACTTCATGTTGCCAAATCCTGCTGTCTGGGGTTCATAAGGAAGGCCTTGGAGTGGCCTAAGGAGAGCATGGAGTGGGCAGCACAGAAGGGTGTCTCTAGTTTTCACTGTGGGGGTTGGTTGGAGAAGAGAGGAGGGAAGTTGCAGAGACAGAGGCTGGTGCCATCCTCTGGTGTCCAACAGAGAAGTGGCCTAGGCCCGTGGTCAGCCCTGGCATGCAGTACCGAGGTAGAGGAAGCCCTTGTCTTCCCGTAAGGCTCTGGCCCCTCCCCCACAGAATTCCCGATTCCTTCTTCCTGAGCTAATCAGTGGTAAACACTGGACTCACTGCCAGGCATTGTGCTGGGCACGCCCAGATATACTATGCCTGGCCGCTTGCCCCCCGGAGCTTGTGGTCTGGAAGGAAGAAAGAGGTATATGGATTTGGACGAATCAGGACTTCTTGGGGCCCAGTGGCAGAGGAGCCAGATGGGCAGCGTGGAGTTGTCAGGGGGTGTGATGTATTCTTGACTGGGGCAGCTGTGAGCAGGTGGGATTTTGATATGGGACAGGGAGGAGGCCAGCAGGCCAGGCAGAAGGGCTGCCGTGTGCAGGGGCACAGTAGAGAGCCCGGGCCCAGCCAGATTGGGAGACAGAGAGTAGATTGGCTGGGTTAGCACCCAAGGTTTGTGTCGAGGCTTAGAAGGCTGAGTTAGTGCCACATTACAGAAACCCTAATTGCCAGGCTGCTGAAGGGTTTGGAATTCATGCTGACCCAGTAATTCTCAAAGTATGGTCCTGGAGGTGCCCTGGACTCTTTCAGGGTATTGGTGAGGGTTAAGCCATTTTCATAATACGAAGGCATTATTTGCCTTTTTCACTTTGCTAACTTTTGTACTGATGGTACAAAAGCAGTGGTGGGAAAACTGCTGGAGCTGTATCACAGACCAAGGCAGTGGGCCCAACAGGTACCAGTAGTCATTGATTGTGTTCTTCATGGCACACACACACAGTAAAAAAGAAAATGCAGTAAAAATGATTGATTTGATAAAGTCTTGACTCTTGAGTAGGTATTTTTTTTAACATTCTGTTTGAAGAAGTGTAAAATATATAGAATCACTTCTGCTGCAAACTGAACTGTGATGGTTGCTTTACGGAAGAGTTCTTGTGCTGTTTGAGTTGCAAGCTGTACTGGCCGTTTGTTGTTGTTTTTAAGGAACACCGTTTTTATTTGAAGTAACACTTGGCACACTGTTCAGACTTGGATGTTTGGCAGACATTTTCTTGAAAATGAATGAAGTGAGCTTGTCACTTGAAAAACAGTTATCAGTATTTCTTGGATTTGGACTTTTGAGGGGAAATTGGAATTTTGGAAACCTTCCTGTCCACCTGACAGTGTCCTGGTACTTAAAAGCTTTTCTGATGAGATTTTTAGTAATGCTGGCAAATGTGATTTTTGATATTGTCTTGCATAATGAGATGTATCAACATTTAGAAGTTCTGCACAACTCAGTAAACCAATATTTTCCAATAACCATTGCTTGACGTTAACAAAATTCAAAGTGTGAGATAGACCATTGAAAAGTTCATTGATGTTGTTTCTGATTCCACATTGCAAATAACCTTTAAGAAACTACAACTTGTCATATTTTGGCATAGTAGCAAAGAAAAATATCCATAATTATTCTGAAAAGGCTATTAAAATACTCCTCCCTTTTCTAACTGCATGTCAGTGTGAGACAGAATTTTCTTCATATACTTGAACCAAAACAACATATTGCAACAGATTGAATGCAGAAGCAGATATGAGAATCCAGCTATCTTTTATTAAGCCAGACATTAAAGAAATTTGCAAAAAATGTAAAACAGTGCCACTCTTCTCACTAACTTTTTGTTTTAAAAAATATAGCTCCCCCCGCCCCCATGAAAGTGTGTAATTAATGTTAACATATAACGGGGCTTATTATTGTTTTTAAGTGAATGAATATTTCAAACAGTTCTTAGTTTTAATTTCTAATAGGGTCAATATTGATAACTATAACCCACATATAAGCCTCTTACGGGTCTTCAGTATAATTGTTAAGAGCATAAAGGGGTCCTGAGATCTGGAAGTCTGGGAACTGCCGTGCTAGACCCTCGGGAGCCATGGCAGGAGTGTGAGCCAGGGGCAGCATGCCAGGTGGGCACGTGTGTGACATGGGCAGCCTCCCTGGTATTCTGCAGCTTGGCATGAGCCAGGGCAGTTCTGAAAGGCCCCCGTGGCAGGGCCAGGAGACCCCAGGTCTGGAGCCCCAGCCCAGCTGCTTGGGAGCCACGGGTGGTCCCAGGCCTCACAAGCCTCAGGTGACCTGTTTGTTCAGTGGGCACAGTAATGCTTCCTGCTCAGGGGAAGTACAAGCCTCCTGTCTGATAATGATTGGGGAAAAGTGCTTTGTAAGTTGTGAAACACTCCACAGATATTTATTTTTGTGGTTTTGTCTGGAGCCAGTGTGCTTAGCCATCTCCATCACTTTCCCCAGACCCCAGAAACCTGTCCGGTGGGTGTGAGTGGGCATTAGGTGGCCGGCTCCCTTCCAAAAGCCCTGGCATTGTGATTCTCACCCAGCCCCCAGCTCTCCCTCTGCAGACCTTCTCCCTGGAGCCAGGGCATGGGCTGAGCTGTAACGGGTGCCAGGATGGAGCGGGGGCTACTGGGTTGCGGCCCAGCCTGGCTCTGGGGACTTTGGGAAAAGGATCCAGGAGGCAAGCCTGGTGTGCGCGCCTGTGCCTGCTCACCCGCCCACCCGCCGCCTGCTCGCGGCAGGGCCTGGAGCTGCCGCTGGGAGAGGAAGTGCAGTTGGTTACCAAACGGGTTATTTTCATAACGGCTGTCTCAGGCTTGGGGGAGGAGGGTGGCGAGGGGGAGGGGGCAGATGAGCCGCCACCGCGGCTCACTCTCCAAACTAGGACTTGCTCAGCCAGAGGCCAGAGGCCCGGAGCTGGAGCCAGAGCTGGGGCTTGGCTGCCCACGGGGACCCCAGCCCCCACCCGCTTGCCCACCTCCTCCTGCTGCTGCCCTGCCTTCCAGACCAGGTCAAAAGGGGGCCTCCTCCAACCCTTCCTGCTCTTCTTTCCCCCTCCTGTCTCTCTCTGGTGGGTCTGGGAAGGGTGGGTCGAGTGATCTCAGGCTCAGGCACGTTATGCACAGATGAGGGTCTTGCTCTGCTAGGCTTCTGAAGTTGATGGGAAAGGGAGAGGGAAAAGGGCATTACCATTAGCTGGCCTGGTTGCCTCCTCTACCCACCACGCAGCCTGACCATCTAGCCCTGGCCCACTGGCTCCCTCTTGCCCACTTGCGGTTTTTTTTGTTTGGGGAGGTTCTCCTTAGTGAGTAGAAGCCTCAGGGACGTTGGGACCCTGCTTGCCAGCCCCTAGGCTGGCCTGGGATGTGCAGGCCTCCCAGCTGTCCTTGCACCTGACCCGGGGCCCAACAGCCTCCTGGGGAGGTGGCCCCAGGCCCTGGCGCCATGGAAGTGGGGTCACCATGCACCATTCCCAGCCTTCACCAGGCAGAGAAGGTCTGGGACCCTGCCTACAGATGGAGTGGGCACTCTGGTCGGATCCCATGTGGTGTCCTGTGCCAGCAGCTCTGGGGGAGTCTGGGGGTCCTGGCCTGCTACCGGGGGCAGAACGCATTCCTTGCAGCATGAGCTGATGCCCAGGTGCACTGGCTGCCAGGCGCTCTTCCTCATGTGGTGGGTGGAGGCCACCCGGGTACTCCCGCTTCCCTTTCTTGGGTTCCCAACCCCCACCACGGGAGGCATGATACCCACATCTGGTGCCCGTTGCAGGTGATGGGCCGCTGTGGCCCTGCTCTGACAGGTATTGTCAGGCCCTTTCCACCCATCATCTCACCTAAACCTCCCCCAGGCCAGCCTCTGAACTAGATGGTATGATCCCCGTTATTCAGATGAGAAACCCAGGCTTGGAAAGGTTAGTTGATCATCTCATGATAATCCGGTGGTAAATGGCAGGTGCAGAACTCCAAGGCACTTGGGCTTTTTCCTTGAAACTAGAGGGGGTGTGAGGATGGTCTGGGCCGGGAGGCTGGGAGCCCTGTCCTCTAGCTGATACCCGATGAAGCTGGGGCACTCGGCCCACTCACCCCACTGACAGCTGCCCACAGCCAGGCAGGCTGCTGTTTATCAAGTGTGCGTGGCCAGACTCCACCAGGCCTGCTTCCCCCACAGGCCTGCCCTGCCCTGCCCCAGGTCCCAACAGCCAGCTGGAGGTGGATGGGGCCACATGAGTCCTTTCCCATCCTGTCCCTTTTGGGTGTGACTTGCCCACTTGAGCTCTCCCCAGGCCCTTAACCGTGAGGCCGAGGGGCTGCCATTTCCTGTGCTCTTGGTGTCTGAAGCCTGTGGGCCTCCTCCGATGACCTTTACAGGTACTCTCGGGTGTGTTGGGGGTGACAGAGAGCATGAGGTGGAAAGAAGCTGCTGCTCAGAGCTGTGCTGGAGGGAAAGGCTCCAGGCCCAGGATGGGGCAAGGCGGGGGCTGTGTGGCCAGACGCAGGAGAAGCCTCAGCAGAGATAGGAAGTCGGGAGCCAGGCAGTTACTGACCAGAGGACGTTTCTATAGAGATCAGGGAACAGGAAGCACAGGGCCTGGGGGGAGGGGGCGCTGGGAGTGCAGAGGTGCCACGGCCTGGCTGGAGAGCTTGTCAGAGAATGTCTGTCAGCCTAACAGCCGCCTCAGGCTAACAAGGAAACTGAGGCCAGGAGGAGACAGCTTTGCACATAGGCTTGGCCTCGCCTGCCTTGTTCACTGAGAGTGACTGCTCGATGGGAAGGCAGTCGAGGAGGCCTCTGGACAAATGCAGACTTGGGGCTGCCCTGGCAGCATGCAGGACAGGGCACAGGGATCGCCTGTGAGCTGCCCCTTCTGCCCCCTCATGTTGTGAAGGGTTGCAGGCAGGTGACCTCTTCCACCTGGCTCTTCTTGCTAACCTGGGTCTGGAGCAGCCGGCTGGGCCCAGCCCTCACTGCATCCCCTCCCCCACGCTGACTGTGGCCTTTTGTTTTCTGGGTGACACCAGCATCAGGCGGTGTGTCCGGGTGACTAATCTCCTCCAGGCTGGGCAGCTGTCACAGGGCAGCCTGACCAGGCTGGCGGGGAAAGCCGACACCCTGGGGGAGTGCTGGCAAGCCGGCGCCCTGGCAGTGGTGCAGACGGGATGCAGGGCAGACCCCTAACCAGCCCAAGGCAGGCCAGCCCAGGGAGTGCGGGCACAGGCAGGCAGGCAGGCTGGGCTTCTGGTCCCGGCTCAGCCCCTGCCCAGCTCGGGCATGTTATTGCACCTCTCTGAGCCTGGGTCTCCTCATCTCTACAGTTAAGCTGTTGGTCCTACTTACCTCACGGGGTTCACGGGGTTGTCATGGGGACCAAGTCAGATGAGCTGACCTGGCACACAGTAGGTGTTCAGTAAACGTGATGATCGTTTTCCTATTGCATTTCCCCCTCTTAGCCCATCCCACCTTAGCCCATCCCACCTTAGCCCCACCTCGTGGGCCTAGAGGAAGATGTCTTAGGCCGCACCTGTCTCTGGAGCGCCAGGGGCAGGCTTTTGGTCAGGTAGACTTGGGCTCTAACTTTGGCTCTGCTGCGGACTAGCTGTGGTCTTTGGGCAAGTTACTTCTCTGCACCTCAGCTTCCTCATCAGGAACGCTGCATGATACAGAACCTATTCCTTAAGGTTGTGGTAACAGAAAATGATAGAAATGTTTGCAGAGGCCTCGGCCCGGTGCCCGATACGGTGAGCACTCAGGGAACGTTAGCCCTGATGAGATGGCTTTAGGAGGCAGCCAGGAGCCCTCTGTCCACACCTGCTCTCCTGCCTGCTCTGAGTGGTGTAGTGAGAATGCTGTGTGGCCCTTCTCCCTGTCATCTGCAGGGGCTGGGGCCTGTAAAGGCAGGATCAGGAGCCTGGCAGACCCCAGCTTCCCCAAGCACGGCCGCCTCCACTGCTCACTCAACACGGGTGCCCAGACACTGTGACCCCGTCCCCGTCCCCCTCCCCATCTCCTGTCCCTGCACAGGGCTTGGGCCTGGGGCTGCCTGCCCTGACCCACAGGGCTCAGTGTCAAGTTAGAGACAGTGGGGTGTGTGGGAGGAGTGGGCACTAGACGTGCAGGCCAAGCCCGACTCCTTGACCCCGTTAGCTAGACCTAAATCTCCCCCCCCCCCCGCCCACCGCTTGTCCAGGGCACCCACCCACCAGACCTAATGGCTTCCAAACCCTCGGCAGGCAGAGGTGTTTCTGCTGGCAGCTGCAGGTAGCCCTGACCCCTGGCTGCGATGTGGGCCTCCTTGTGGCTTCTAGGGGCACATAGGGCATCCCTGACCCTTACCAGGCTTCCTGCCTGTCTCCAGCTTTTAGGGAAAAGTAAGGGCACAGGACCCTGGTGCTGTGAAGAAGGGGCAGGCAGGGAGTAGGTGAGCTGGTGAAGGCAATGGAGCATGGGTCCCCCAGAACAGGGCAAGGGGGGGTGGTTTGAGCACAGATGTCCCCATGGGTGGGTGGGGGGAGTGTGATCTGGGTAGCTTGGTGTTGGGAATTCCAGGAGTTGGGCTTCCAGCCCTCAGGGGCCCTAGGAGGCTGTGCAGTTCACAGGCTCCCTTCACGGCAGAGCTAGAAGGGTTTGCAATTTGCAGACACCACCCAGTGCTTGACCCGTGCGCCACGCCTCTAATGTCAGGAAGGTGAGAAGTCTGTTGGCCCCTCAGACGTAGGTGTGCACCCACCCAGAATCCAGACTGCTTTTCTTCGGGTGCAAGCCTCTTGTTGCTTCCCAGTCTTCCTGAGTGAAGACTGAGGTGGCTTCTCTCCCTGTGGAGTCACCTCTTCCCCTAGCGGGTCCTTGGTTCTCCAAGGACCTTATTTCCCCAGGGTCCTTGGATCTCTAAGTCAAACATTAGACCCTTCCTGTTTGTGGGTACCACCCTCAGCCTGACCCCAAGACTGGGGCTCAGAGAGTCTGGGGTCTTCTCAGAATCAAGTTCCTTCTCTGAGGGCCTCGTTTTATTACCATGGCTTGGTTAATGCCATGTCCCGTAGGAAGGCACCTAACCTGCCCCAGGTTGGAGGCAAAACAAAGGCCGGATGAGAGGGAAAGCCTTGCCCTAGGCCCCAGGTCTGTCCAGGCAGACTCTGCACTGGAACTAGGAGCTCTCAGCTTCCTTTTTCTTTTCTTTTCCATCAGCTTCTGGTAAGGGAGTTGAAGTCCTTTTGCCCCAAGGGCTTTCTGGGTTATGGTGTCTGGACAGGGGGAGCCAGGGAGGGTAGCTAGAAGCCATCCTACCCATTATCCTGGGGCAGCCTAGGAGTATCACCTGGGAAGCACGTCAGCCAGTGCTTCCCGCGGCTGGAAATGTAGGCTTCCCTGAGAATTCCCCGGGAACCCTAAACGGAGGCCAGACACCGCAGTCCTTCCTCCCTCCCAAGAGGCCCTTCTCTGCTCACAGGGCAGAGGCTGTGCAGATGAGCCATGGCCCAGCCCAGCTCCTGATGCCCCCGGTCTCTGTGCCAACAGCCACTGCCTACCCCTGCCATGGAGACCTTCTTTAGGAGACACTTCCAGTGGAAGGCGCCAGGCCCCGGAGAGGGGCAGCGGCGGCCCAGTGGTGTAGGGTTGCCCACGGGCAAGGCCCGGCGCCGCTCCCCTGCCGGCCAGGCCTCTTCCTCACTGGCCCAGCGGCGCCGCTCCAGTGCAGAACTCTTGGGCTGCCTGCCGGGCTGCGGGGTGGGGCCCCGGGGTGCCAGCCGCCGGCGATCCAGCACCGCACCCCCTGCCTGCAACCCCCGCTTCGTCGTGAATGAGTTGCCCCCTTCCCAGCCTGCCACTATGGGGGCCCAGCTCCTGGGCACACCCCTGCTGCTGGCCGGGCTCGTGGGCATGAGTGAGGAGGAGGAGGGGGTCCAGGAGGAGGATGTGGCAGCTGGGGCATCGAGTGCCACCCAGCCAGGCACCAACAGACCTGGGCTGCCCCCACACCTGGGTACCTGGCCGCCGCTGCCCGTGCCCCACTGCCTGCGCTGGCGCCAAGCCTCTTCGCAGCTGCTCCCTGCTGATGTGGTGTATGACCGCGCCCTCTGGGGCCTGCATGGCTACTACCGGCGCCTCAGCCAGCGACGGCCCTCAGGCCAGAACTCTGGCTCTGGGGGCCGAACAGCCTTGGGTGGCCCCATGTCGCCTACCCGCAGGCGCTCACTGTCCTGCAGGCGCCAGATAGCCCTCCGGCGCAAGTCGGCGAGACCCCAGGCCTGGAGCGCCCTGCTTATGTAGGTATAGCACAGTCAGCAAGGCGAGCGCTGCGGCCCCCAGGGGCCCAGAGCGCAGCGAGGCCTTGAGGCTTCTGCCTGGCAGGAAGGTGCCTGCCCAGGAACAGCGTGCCCTGAAGGGCTGTGGGAGCCAGCGCACCCCAGCAGGGCCATGGGGAGGGCTGAGCCTCCTGCAGGGATCCTTTTGGGTGCTACGGGGTTCCTCCAGCCTCCCTTTGCTCCTGAAGGCATGGTGAGGGCAGAGACCCCAGGTGGTGGGGGAGGAAACAGTTAGCAAGTGCTCAGCAGGCCCCCAGGGGCCTCAGCTGACTCCTCCTCTGTAGGAAAGCCATCACCAAGTCGGGCCTCCAGCACCTGGCACCCCCTCCACCCACTCTCGGGGCCCCGTGCAGCGAGTCAGAGCGGCAGATTCGGAGCACCGTGGACTGGAGCGTGAGTGGCTGGGTGTGGGGAGTGGCAGTGCACCGTGGACACCCCTGGGGACAGCGCCCTGCTAGGCCCCAGGCCAGAAGAGTAAGGGTGGGAGGAGGCACTGTGGGCAGCTGGGAGAAGAACCCATGGGTGGCAGGGTCAGGGCAAGCCAGGGGATGGCTGCATTTGAGCCAAGCCCCAAATACTGGGGAAAATAGCAAGCACAGTTGATTCTGGTGAGAAAGAGGGCTGGCCAGGCAGGGTGGGGGTAGGCTGGTAGGCTGTGTGGCAGGCATGCGCTGAATGTGCTCATCTGTGGTCTAGGAATCAGCAACCTACGGGGAGCACATCTGGTTTGAGACCAACGTGTCGGGGGACTTCTGCTATGTTGGGGAGCAGTACTGTGTAGCCAAGATGCTGGTGAGTGCGCTCTGTGGGGCATGCTGCCCCCTGGTGGTGGAGCAGAGTCCAGAATTCTGTAGACAGACCCGGGCTGGCCCGGCAGCTTCCTGGGGAAGGTGGGAACAAGTCTGTCACCTGAGCGCCCCCGCTGTGTGGGCTGCCTGATGGGGCAAGGGGATTAGGGACTTGGTTCTGTTGTGAGCAGCCAAGGCTGGGGATTCCCCGTGCGCACAGAGGGCACCCTGCTGGGATAGATGCGGGGATTTCTCTGCCTCCAGTGGAGCACGGTCTGGGATGGAGCTTCCAGTGCCTCAGGGGCCCTCTCTGTCTTTCCTATAGCAGAAATCGGTGTCCCGGAGAAAGTGTGCAGCCTGCAAGATCGTGGTGCACACCCCCTGCATCGACCAGCTGGAGAAGGTGAGTGTGGTGGCCCAGCCTTCCTGGCCCTTCCCTGTGGTGCTAAAGCCCTCCCAGGTACTTAGCTGCACACGTGTGCACGTTACCCAACATCACCAGCCAGGACCGTCCCAGCGTGCATGGTGGGGAGGAGCAAGGACACGGGAGCTGAAATATCTCTTTTTGAATCCTTAGGCAAGTTACTTAATCTTTCTGTGCCTCAGTTGACTCATTATTAAATGGAGAAAGTAATACTTTATTTGTGAAGATTAAATAGGAAAGAGCATATAAAGCACTTAACACGATGACACATAAGAGGTGCTCTGTCAATGTTTGCTGCTGTTGATTTTCTTTTTTTATTTTGACAGCTTTATTGAGTTATAGTTTACATACCATACAACTCACCCATTTGTAGGGCGCAGTTCAGTGGCTCTTAGTGCATTCACGGAGTTGTGCATCCACCACCACAATTAATTTTAGAACATTTTCATTACCCCCAAAAGACCACATTCACCTTAGCTGCCACTTTCTCCAACCCCCCCAGCCCTAGACAAGCACTGTACTACTTTTGCCTCTATAAATTTGCCTCTCCTGGATATTTCATATAACTGGAATCATACAATATGTGTTTTTTTGTGTCTTGTCTTCTTTCACTTAGCATGTTTGCAAGGTTCATCATGCTGTAGCACGTGTCAGTATTTCATTTCTTTTTATTGTGAAATAATATTCCATTGTATGGATATGCCACATTTTATTTATCCACTTATCAGTTGATGGATATTTGGGTTGTTTCCACTTTTGGCCTTTAATGAATAATTCTTGCGAACATTCGTGTACACGTTTCTGTGTGGACATATGTTTTCAGTTCTCTGGGTTTATACTTATGAGTGGAATTGCTGGGTCTCATGGTAACTCTGTATGTTACCATCTGAGGAACTGCCAGGCTGTTTTCCACAGTGGCTGCCGCATTTTACATTCTGCCCAGCAGTGTATGAGGGTTCCAGTTTCTCCACATCTCCAATACTTGTGATTGTCTGTCCTTTTGATTAGAGCCATCCCAGTGGCTGTGAAGTGGAATCTCGTTGTGGTTTTGATTTGCATCTCCCTGATAACTAATGATGTTGAGCATTTTTTCATGTGGTTATTGGCTGTTTGTATATCTCTTTGGAGAACTGTCCAGATTCTGTGCCCATTATCCAATTGGGTTATTTGCCTTTATTATTGAGTTCTAATAGTTCTCTGTAAATTCTAGACACTAGTCCCTTATCAGATATATAATTTGCAAAAAAATAGTTCTTCCTAGTCTGTGGATTGTCTGTTCACTTTCTAGATGGTTTCCTTTGAAGTACAAAAGTTTTAAATTTTGTTTAGTCTGGTTTTTCTGTGCTTTTTTTTTTTGTTGTTGTAGTTTGTGCTTCGGGTGGTATGTCTAAGAATCCACTGCCTGCTGCTGTTGATTTTCATCAGGCACATCGGCTGTGGGGGAAGCAGCAGCCCAGGAGGGGTACAGGCCAGGGATTCAGGGTTGGCAGCTCTAAGATGTCTGTGTGGAATCTAGAAAGAGGCCCTTTCTAGTAAGAACAGCAGCTCCATTTCACTCCCTGTCTTTTCTCTGGCCATCTTGCAGTCTACACTAGAATGTAAAGCGCAAGAGGGCAGTAATTGTATCTGTTCAGGGCTGTATCCCCAGTGCCTAGGACAGAGCCCTTCACAGAGTGGAGCTCATTGAGTGTTTCTTGAAGGGATGAATTAATGAATGATGGCCATTACACCATTTTATCAAGGTCTAAATTAATGCTTTGACTTGCTCAAGCTTTGTAGCTCAGCAGTGGCTGGGCCAGTCCTGTGCGGCCTCAGAGCCTGTGCTCTGTCCCTTACACGCTGCCTCCGTGGGGACCTTTGTCTACTATGTGTCTGCATCTGGGGGCACGTCTGGGTGCTGTGCTTCTAGGAGGTAGAGGGAACACTGGCCGGGGGGGCAGCCTTGGTGGTCGAGGTCGGGGTGGGAGGGCTGCCGTGGAAGGGGCCTCGAGTCCCTTTCCAGCCTGTAGGAACGAGAGTAGGTTATGGGAGTCTGTAAGACTAGAGGCCTGTTCAGGAGATGTAAGAACACACCTCTGATTAGAAGAAGCAGCGCTTCCCTCCAGCCCTCCTGAAGCTGAAGTGGGGGCAGTGAGGAAAAGAGAAACTGAGAAGCAGCCCCAGGCTTTGCAGGCCGAGCATCACCCCCAAGGGGAAATACCAACCAGGGTTCAGCAGATTTGCTGGAGCTCTCCGAGGCCAGTCAGAACAGAGCAGCCAGCATGGACTGAGTTGCCTGTGTGTGCCTGGGTCGGGAGTGCTGTGGGCAAGGGAGAATAAAGGATGAGTAAAGCAAGGTCCCAAACTGCTGCTCTCTCCCTGCCCCTAGATACTGGGCAGGAACTGTGAGAGGGAACGGAAGGAAAGAGTCCTTCTGGCTAATGGAGTGGAGGCTGGGATGCAGGAGGACTTCCCAGAGGAGTTGTCTCACATCCTGAGGGCTCCTGCCTCTTCCTGGAGGGGGTGGTCCGCTGGCTGAGCCCAAAGGGAGTTCTGATATTTAGATGGTCATTGCAATGTTCACAGATAAATTTCCGCTGCAAGCCGTCCTTCCGTGAATCAGGCTCCAGGAACGTCCGTGAGGTAAATGCCCCGGGTGGTTCAGGGCAAGGAGGCCCCAAGTTCCCTGATGGGACCTCTCAGCAGGGCCTCCAGAGTGCCACCAGGGGCCCAGTTCCTTCCAGGCTGCTCTGGGCCGAGGTGGTACAGGGCTGAGGCTCTGAGGTCTCCCAAATGGGCAGGCCCGGCTGGCCCTGCCTGCTGGGCCCCAGTGTACCTCCCAGCTTTCTCTGCCAAAGTGTGTGCCACTCTGGCAAACCAGGTCCCTTTTCTGAGTCCCAGCTTTCCCTCAGGGCCGTGGAGACCAATCTTCAGCCCCTGCTCACCTCACGCGCAGGACTGCTGAGGGCACACCGCTGATCCGTTGAGGGCTGTGGGCTGTGCCCAGAGCCTGTGCTCCCATCCACCCCACCCTCACCCTGGTGACAGTTCTTTCCTCCTCCCCCAGCCAACCTTTGTGCGACACCATTGGGTGCACCGGCGGCGCCAGGACGGCAAGTGTCGGCACTGCGGGAAGGTGAGAGGCCCTGCGGCCCTGAGCCTCGGGCTTTGTGGACTGGGCGGCCTGCCCACTGCCAACACTGTGGGTACCTAGTCAGTCCCCAGACACCCTGGCCCCTGCTCTCGGTTGTGGGCTAACAGAGAGCAGGGAGACAGGTTTCCTTCTGATGCAGTGACTGGACTCCTTGAAGTCCTGGGTGATCCATTTGAGAAGCATGGAGACTTACTCATTTGTTGACTCAGCAGATATCTGTGGAGCCCCAGTTACTGCCAAGCTGGGCAATGGGTCCCTGCCCTCTGGGGGGCAGTGTAGCTGGAGGACAGACCTTGCACAGCATTCTCACGGCACAGTCCACAGGCCTTCTGTTTACTTACTTATTTGCTTGTGGGCTATGTCTAATAAACGTAAGCTCCAAAAGGTATGGGGCTTAGTCTTGCTTCTCTGTTTATTCCCAGTGCCCTGCACAATGCCTTTTGACTAGGCACTCGGTAAGCATTTGTGGGATGAACAAGGGAGTGAATGTGATAAAGAAGCAGTGAAGTACTTTACGTGCACCCAGGCGAGGCCTGACCAGACTGGGGTCTGGAAGAAGGGGAAATCTGGGTGAGGCAGGAGTTAGCCTGTGGACCACTCTCTGGCAGAACACACTAATATGTGAGCATGTGACACACACACACACACTATGCAGTTAACTTCAGAAAGTCGTGGGTCCCTGTTAAGCATCCCTTATTAGAAGCACCTTGAGGAACTTATTTCATTGTTCTTTTTTTAATTCCATTTAAAAAAATCTGCTCCACTTCCTTGGTGGAGAGAGGTGGCATCTTGGAGGGGCTGGGCCTGCTGCTCCAGGTCCAGCCCCTGTGCCCATCCGTCCCACCCACCCTCAGGGCTTCCAGCAGAAGTTCACCTTCCACAGCAAGGAGATTGTGGCCATCAGCTGCTCCTGGTGCAAGCAAGCAGTGAGTGCCCCCCTCCTACCCCCCGACATGGCTGTCTCTTGGGTTGGGCTGGGTTTGGGTCCTGGGATCTCAGCTCAGCCCAGCTCAGTCTTGCTGTCTGTCTCCTGTAGTACCACAGCAAGGTGTCGTGCTTCATGCTGCAGCAGATTGAGGAGCCATGCTCGCTGGGGGTCCACGCAGCCGTGGTCATCCCACCCACCTGGATCCTCCGTGCCCGGAGGCCCCAGGCAAGTGTGCCTACAACTCTCGAACCTTCCATTTGGGGTCTGCCAGCCACCCCAGCCTACCCACCTTGTCACCAATACCCCTGTTCCCCTTGCAGAATACCCTCAAGGCAAGCAAGAAGAAAAAGAGAGCCTCTTTCAAGAGGAAATCTAGCAAGAAAGGGCCTGAGGTTAGACCTGGGGCTGGGCAGGCAATTGGAAGGGGACCGGTGGGAGCGGGGAGGGTAGGAGGGTCCGTTTCTCAGGACATGGAGGCCCCTGGGGCTGATACTGCTGCCAGCCCCAGAGCAGCCTGGAAGGAACTGGGGCCCCTGGCAGTACTTCAGGTTCTTCCGAGAGGTCCCTCGGGCCTTCAGTAGGTCAGTTTGGGGGTACTGAGGGGGGCGGGAGATTAGATTGGAGTTGCCTCCATAAGGTTGAACTCGAGGGTTGTGTCTGAGGATGGCGGAGCATGTGGGGCATCACCAGGGGACCTGCCGAGGCTGGGGGGAGGTCCTGTCTCCAGGACAGGAAAAAGCCTCACGGGTTCCCTGTGTTTCCAAGGAGGGCCGCTGGAGACCCTTCATCATCAGGCCCACCCCATCCCCCCTCATGAAGCCCCTGCTGGTATTTGTGAACCCCAAGAGTGGGGGCAACCAGGTAGGCACACACAGCCCCCCTCTCTGTTGAGAGTTTGGAGGAGGGGTTGGGGGTCAGGCCCATCTCCCAGCACCCCTTCCATTTCAGGCGTCTGCCCCATCCCCTCTTCCCGGGGATCCTGAGCTAGTCCTGCCTGTGTCCACCTGTCACCCCTTCTCCATGTGCTTCTCCTGCCTCCTTTCTCCAGCTCCGCCTGCCCCCTCCCAGCCTGCCTCCTTCCGTCCCAACCCCTCTCGGCTCTTGGTCCCCCACAGGGCGCTAAGATCATCCAGTCCTTCCTCTGGTATCTCAATCCCCGACAAGTTTTTGACCTGAGCCAGGGAGGGCCCAAGGAGGCGTAAGTACCTGCCAAAGTTCTTTGGGGGGTGGAGGAAAGGCCCCGCCTGGCCCCTGAAGTATGGCACCCCCATCCCCTCCCGACCCATTCCTATCTTCCTGACCCCAGGCTGGAGATGTACCGCAGAGTGCACAACCTGCGGATCCTGGCCTGTGGGGGTGATGGCACGGTGAGTTCTGCAGGGGCCACGGGGCTGGGGCCTGGGCACCCTGCCGGGCCTGACCCGGGGCCTCTTCTGCTCTGCCTTCCCCCAGGTGGGCTGGATTCTCTCCACCCTGGACCAGCTGCGCTTGAAGCCACCACCCCCTGTGGCCATCCTACCTCTGGGTACTGGCAACGACTTGGCCCGTACCCTCAACTGGGGCGGGGTAAGGGTCCATGCAGTGGTGGGGAAGCTGGGGTGGGCTCTGCCACAGGGGCGTCTCTAGCCACAGGAGGGGCTCACTCCTTCTTCCTCCCACCAGGGCTACACAGATGAGCCCGTGTCAAAGATCCTCTCGCATGTGGAGGAGGGAAACGTAGTGCAGCTTGACCGCTGGGACCTGCGTGCCGAGCCCAGCCCCGAGGCGGGGCCCGAGGAGCGGGACGACGGTGCCACCGACCGGGTCAGCTGGGGCAGGGCAGGGGCTTGGGATCGGGGCCTCTCCACACTCAGTGCCTGGGGTTCCCATGACCCCGGGCTGGGCCCCGCTTCCCCAGTCGCTACCTCTGGGACCTTGGGCAAGTCTCTTCATTTCTCTAAGCCTCGGCTTCCTCTTCTGCACAATAGGATTAACAGTGCTCACCTCACAAGATAGGTTTTTTAATTCAGCCCTTAACAGATACTTAGTGAGCACCTAGTACTTGCCAGGCACTGTTCTAAGCAGTAAAGAAAACAAACCCTTGCCCTCATGGGTCTCTGACAGTATATTGCATGCTATGTTGTGGAGGAAAATGAAGCGGGTAAGAGAGTGCCAGCGAGGAAGGGGGCAGGGGTCCTGCACTCAGGGCACTTAGGGAGCCCTCCCTGGGAAGCCAAGAGGGCAGAGGAGGGCCAAGCCTGCCGCAGGGTGGGGGGTGGGCGAGCTGGGGGAGGAGCGTCCTATGGTGTGGATTTTGTTAACTGTGGAAAAGGCTGATGGGCTGGGCAGGGGCCCCGGCAGCAGGGAGAGGGCTCTACGGCCCAGCCCTCATTTTGGTCCCTTGACCTTATTCCAGCTGCCCCTGGATGTCTTCAACAACTACTTCAGTCTAGGCTTTGATGCCCATGTCACCCTGGAGTTTCACGAGTCTCGAGGTTGGCAACACCTTGCTGAGATGTCCTTGGGTGCCAGGGGAGGGAGGGGCTCAGGAGTGCCCCGAGGAGGGTCAGACGTTGCCCCACCCAGGAAAAGGCAGTCACTCCCAGCGCTCCCACCCCACACCACCCCTGACCCGGGAAGCACCTGCAGGCTCAGAGTGTCTGACTGTCCATCCCTGGCTTGTCTCCACCCAGAGGCCAACCCGGAGAAATTCAACAGCCGTTTTCGGAACAAGATGTTCTATGCCGGGGTGAGTCTGGGGCCTGCCAGCACCCCCTCCCATGCCCACCTAGTCTGCTACCCCCACCCCTGCCCGCTTGGTCTGCCTGGCCACAGAACCCCTGCTGGTCACTGATGGTGACACCCTGTCTCCCACAGACAGCCTTCTCCGACTTCTTGATGGGCAGCTCCAAGGACTTGGCCAAGCATATCCGAGTGGTGGTGAGCTGGGCAGAGCCGGCAGGCAGGGTGGTGGGCCCAGTGGGGAGGGGGGCACTTATGCATGTCTACCTCCCACCCTCCTCCCCCATTCTTGCCTCCAGTGTGATGGGACGGACCTGACCCCCAAGATTCAGGACCTGAAACCTCAGTGCATCGTTTTCCTGAACATCCCCCGGTGAGAGGGGGAGGGCTCTGGGGTGGGCCTGCTGCCTTCCGTCCTGCAGAGACTGTCCTCTGAGCCCGTCCTGCTGCCCTCCCCTTCAGGTACTGTGCAGGCACCATGCCCTGGGGCCACCCCGGGGAGCACCATGACTTTGAGCCCCAGCGGCACGATGACGGCTACCTCGAGGTCATTGGTTTCACCATGACTTCCCTGGTGAGCGGGCAAGCCTTAGGGCCTGAAGGTGAAAGGGGTCACCCACGCTCCCCTGCCTGGGCTGGGTTGGGGGTTCACCCTCACCTCTGTTCTCTGCCTCAGAGTTCACTGTCTCCTCCCCACTCTGACGGAATTCACCCTTATCGTCTATCTGGGTCTCACTCTTGCCTTCCCTTTCTGTTTGGGTCTCACCCTCCACTCTTCCTTGTCTGAGGGGACACCATCTTCATCTCTTGTCTGGGGAAGCTCCCTCCTTGCCTCTGTTTGGGTGTCACCCTCTCCTCTCTGGGGGCTTCTCTTTTCCCCTCTCCCCTTTCTGGGAGGCCAGAGCATCCCAGGAAGGAGCAGAGCTCGGGGCCCCACCTGACTCAAGCTTCTTCTACCCGCAGGCAGCACTGCAGGTGGGTGGGCACGGCGAGCGGCTGACACAGTGCCGTGAGGTGGTGCTTACCACGTCCAAGGCAATCCCCGTGCAGGTGGACGGCGAGCCCTGTAAGCTCGCAGCCTCCCGCATCCGCATCACCCTGCGCAACCAGGCCACCATGGTGCAGAAGGCGAAGCGGCGGAGTGCTGCCCCGCTCCACAGCGAGTACGTATGTCCCCACCCCCAGCCAACACACGCTGCTACCCTGGGGCCAGGCACCCCCATCGCTGAGCCCTGATTTCCCCATCTTACGAGGAGCAGACAGTTCCCCTGCCCCAGGCAGTTGGGAGGGCAGCAGGCCATCGCTGGCAGGCTCTATGCTGAGTCCCTTCTCGTGGTCCCTGCCCCTCAGCCAGCAGCCAGTGCCCGAGCAGCTGCGGATCCAGGTGAGCAGAGTCAGCATGCACGACTACGAGGCCCTGCATTACGACAAGGAGCAGCTCAAGGAGGCTTGTGAGTGGGCCGGCAGGGTGGGGGCGGCAGGGCTGGCAGTCGCTGCACCCCAAGGGCAGGGCAGAGGGTCCAGCCATCTGCTGACTCCTGCTCTATCCTGCAGCCGTGCCTCTGGGCACTGTGGTGGTCCCTGGGGACAGCGACCTTGAGCTCTGCCGCGCCCACATTGAGAGGCTCCAACAGGTAAGGGGTGCAGGGAGGTAGGACCTCCTTGAAGTCCTGGTGAGAAGGGGCAGGGGGATGACTGACAGCCTGGCCTCTCCATCCCCTCGTGGGTGTGTACTCAGGGGCCTCTGTGCCTCTTCCCACCTGCTTCAAGCTCCTTTCTCTCCCAGCCCCAGGTCCACCCCAGCCCCTGTATGCCTCTCTTTTGACAGGAGCCCGATGGTGCTGGAGCCAAGTCCCCAACATGCCAGAAACTGTCCCCCAAGTGGTGCTTCCTAGATGGTGAGTCCTGCCCTGAATGGTCAGCTTCTGGCAGTCCCAGGCCCTGTGTTCCCGCCCCACCCCCCAGGGAGCCTGTTTGGGGCAGCCAAGGGCCTGGGCCTGGACAAGGGCCTCTCTCCTCCTCAGCTAACTCACTGTCTCTCCCCAGCAACCACTGCCAGCCGCTTCTACAGGATCGACCGGGCCCAGGTGAGCCCTTGCAGCCCTGCTCCCACCCCAGACAGCCGACCTTTGTCCACCCTCCCACCCTGTGGTGTAGCCACACACTGCCTCTGTCCCTGATCACTCCTGCCCCTGCTCTCTGAGCTGCGGGGTACAGGGATGGTGCAGGGACGGTGCCACTGGAAAAGGAGCCCATGGACCCAGAGATGGCATGCTGGGTGTGTGGGAGGGCCTGGAGCTCAGGGGAGGTCCAGGGAGACAGAGGGGAGAAAAGGCACTTCCCCTGGGGAAGGGCTTAGTGGTGGGAGAGGCTGGCCAGATGGTGGGCCCAATGCACAGAGCTCAGGGATGGCTTGGGGTGAGGGACAGGAATGGAGAAGAGATGTGTCAGGAGGTGAGGGTGAGGAGGGATGGCCAGGACCACCCACCTGGCTGCCTCCATGGCGGAAGCTCTGCTGGCCTGGCTGCCCCTTACCTCTCCCGCCCTCAGGTGCCCTGAGAGGCCCTGAGCCTCAGCCCTGACCTAGCACTCCCCACCCACAGGAACACCTCAACTACGTGACTGAAATCGCACAGGACGAGATTTATATCCTGGACCCTGAGCTCCTGGGGGCGTCGGCCCAGCCTGACCTCCCAACTCCCACCTCCCCTCTCCCCCCCTCCCCCTGCTCCCCCACACCCCGGTGAGTCCCCAGCCCCTGGCTTTCAGTCCCATCTGTGTGCCGGTGACTCCTGAGTTCCTGAGCCCCTGAGCCCCGGACGCATCTCTCAAGTTGGCTGCCCACCTGGCAGCTCCTGTGGTTGACTGAGTGGCCCCAAACCGAACCTGGCCCCAATCCTGCCAGTGAGCCCTCCCCCCAGGGAAATGGCCTTACCTCCACCCTCATGCTCAGAGACCTGGCCTCATCCCCGACTTCCTTCTTCTCCCACCCCTGTATCTAGTCTTTCTTCAAGTCCTGTCAGCCTCACCCCCTCCAACATTTGAGCACCTCCCCACGTCACCCCCCCAGTCACCACCCCATCCAAGCTACCATGGCCCTCGCCTCCAGCTGTCGTCCTCCCTGTGTCCATTCTCCACACGCAGCCTGAGGCCTACTAAAAATGCACACCAGACCAGGTCGCTCCCCAGAACCTTCTCTCTCAGCAGCCCTCAGGTCAGTCCTCAGCCCCAGCCTCGCTGCCCTGACCTCCCAGGGCCCTCTGCCCCCATCTCCACAGTCCAGCCCCACTCACCTCTCTCAGTTCTTTGAGATTTCAGGTTTACCCACCTCTGGACTTTTGTCCTTGCTGTTCCCTCTGCCTAAAACCCTTTTTCCCATTCTTCACAGAGCTGGGCCCCCTTATTCAAACCGCAGCCTGGCTGCTCCTCTTCAGAGCGGTCTTTCCTGAGACCTCCACCCAGAGCTGCCCCCTCCTGCCAGCTGCTCAGTCACCCGGCCCTGTTCTCTGTCCTTCGAACCCTTCCAGCTGTCTTGAAGTCTTTACTCACATGTTTGTCTCCCTGCGCTAGAATGTGAGCTCCGTGAGAGCAGTTTCCATCTGTCTTATTCAGTGTTGTACCCTCAGTGCCTCGATGGGTGCTTGATACACAGCACTCAATAAACTATTGAAAGAATGAGGGCGCCCCAGCTTGGGGCTGGGAGGGTGACAAGATGGGCCTGGGCTGTGTCACATCTCATCCTGCTCTGTTTGCAGGTCACTGCTGGGGGATGCTGTACCCCCTAAAGGTGAGGCCTCTCCCCCCAGGACCCCTTCGTTTCTCCCTGGTCATGGAGTGAGGCTTGGTGGGGTGGGGCAGAGCCATACAGAAACCTTATGTAAACACAGCTGCTGAGTGCCACATGGCCACACTCACACAGGAGCCCAGCAGGCAAGCCTCGCAATCTAATCGTGCATCGTTTGTATGTTCACACACACACAAGCTCAGGCCTCCAGCCCCAGAGTGTAACAGGTGGGTGTTCTGTGCAGGTGAGGAGCTGATTGAGGCTGCCAAGAGGAACGACTTCTGTAAGGTACTAGCCCCAGGGCTCTGCTGCTTCTCCTTGGCAGCCCCCTTCAGGGGAGAGTGGGGCCCTGGAGTGGACTGGGAGCTGGCCTGTTCAGGCCCAGTCGTCATCTGGCCCTCTGCGGGGCCTCCACAGTGATGGCCCCATTCTTCCTCGGGCCTGTCCCTGGTGCTTAGAGAGGAATGAGTCTTCAAGGAACCCCACAGACTCAGGGCTTGGTTGTCAGTGCTCCTGGGGAGTCCACGGGCAGGCACCTGGGGTGAAAGAAGCCCCATCTCTCCCCTCACACTCCAGAAAGCCCCCAAAGACTCCTAGGAAGTGGTGTGTGTGAGCGCACTACTACCAGAATGCCTGGGGCCTGTGGGGGTGTTGGGGGCCATTTCTGTGGATGGAAGGAGGGGTGCCCCTGAGGAGCCCCAGCCCCTCTCTCTCCTGCCCTCAGCTCCAAGAGCTGCACCGAGCCGGGGGCGACCTCATGCACCGGGACGAGCGGAGCCGCACGCTCCTGCACCACGCGGTCAGCACCGGCAGCAAGGAGGTGGTCCGCTACCTGCTGGACCATGGTGAGCCTTGCCTCTAGGGCCCGGGGTTCAGGGCCTAGGCCGGAGAAGAGGAGGCTGCCAGCCTCTGACCTCCCCTCCCTTCTTCTCCAGCCCCCCCAGAGATCCTTGATGCTGTGGAGGAAAAGTGAGTATCTGGGCAGTGGAGGGCCCTGTTTACCCTGGAAACCACCTTGTCTTCATCTGGCCCCTCCGTTGGGGCCAGTCAGAGCCCACAAACCCTTCCTGGCCATGTCTGTCAACCTCTGCTCCTCCCCCCCACCTGGCCCTAGGGCCCCAAGCTTCCCACCCCTTCTGATGGCCCTTGGGAGTGGAAGGGAGGGCCCAGAGCACTGGATGGGGCCTCAGCCAGCCCGTGCTCCCCAAGCGGGGAGACCTGTCTGCACCAGGCGGCAGCCCTGGGACAGCGCTCCATCTGCCACTACATCGTGGAGGCCGGCGCCTCACTCATGAAGACAGACCAGCAGGTGAGCCACCGGGCAGGTGAAGGCTGGGAGTCCCGCAGGCAAACGACAGCCCTTTCCCATACCTGCGCTCTCAGGGGTAGGGGGGTGGGTTGCACCTCTGGGAATTTGAAGCTGCCCTTCAGCCAACAGTGTCCAGACCCTAGAAAGCTGAGCCAGCAAGGGAGGGGCGGCCAGCGAGGCCTTCCCTTCCTCAAGAGAAAAATGTCCCTGTCCCTCTCCTCTCAGCCGGTGACGGGGCAGACAGGCCCTGAGCTGACCGCAGCCTCTCCCTCATCCAGGGGGACACCCCCCGGCAGCGGGCTGAGAAGGCTCAGGACACGGAGCTGGCCGCCTACCTGGAGAACCGGCAGCACTATCAGATGATCCAGCGGGAGGACCAGGAGACGGCTGTGTAGACGGGAGGCCCCCGGCGGGGCAGCAGGAGGGACAGCGCCTGCCTGAAGATGAGCTCCTTCCTTGCCACCTCATTGCCACATTCCAGTCGGATGGCCACGGGGGGACCCACGCCCAGGGAAGGAGCTCCGTGCTGCGCCCTGAGGAGCCGCCCACACCTAGGGCTGGACTCTGAGAACTAGGGGGTCTCACCTGTCCCCCCGCCACCCTCCGAGGCCCCAGCCTGACCAGGAGGCTCACGGAGGAACAGGAAACTGGGCTGGGCTGGGTTGGGCCAGCTTTTCCGGGGGCAGGGCCAAGCCAGGCCAGCCCTCATCCCAGCGCAGCAGTTCACCTCTCTGGAGCTTCAAAGCCAGAAGAGGAAGGCCAGAGGGACTGTGATGCCAAATCGAGGAGGCTTCAGGAAGAAGCTTCCCAAGGCTTCTGGTCTTTGGGGCCGTGCCCTGAGGCTCTGGGAAGTCCAGACCCCTCTATGGCCCTGACGCCATCCTCCCCAGGGCTCCCTCCCCGAAACCCGAGGCCCACTGCACTTGCCTGCCCGCTGCCCTGCTTGGCACCTACCCCAGTGACCCTCCCCCCATACCCGGTGGCTTCATCCAGGAGCGTGTGGCCTGGGGTGGGTGGGGGTGGGGCTCACGGTGATATGTTTACAGCTGGGTGTGACTCAGTAAAGTGGATGAGTTTTTCCTTTCTGCTTTTCTTTTTGGGGGAAAGTCTTCAGGTTCAGCGGGATCTGCTTGGGTTGTCCTCAGGGTGGGGAGTGGACACCGCAGACTCAGACCCTTTTCGGGGTGGGGGGTGGGGGTGTGGCTGGTTCCATTTTGGGGGTTGGGTCCCAGGGCCTGCCCGAGACGTGACCTCAGTACTGCGGCCTCCCGGGGGAGGAGCCGATTTCCTCTGCTTCCCGCTTCCCGCTGGGACCACAACAATGAAAGTGAAAAAGGTGGGGCGGGGGTGAGGCCTGAGTCCCCTGGCCCATTTACCCTGCGGCCGTGAGCAAGCCCCCACCCCTCCTCGGCCCCAGTTGTCTTCGCCCTTTAGGGGGGTCGGGTGAGGTGGTCCCTAAGGCCTCAGGGTCAGAGGGAGCGGGCATTTGCAGCCACTGCCAGGGTCAGGTCTGGAGCGTCTCAGTTCTCAGACGGCTCTTGTCATCTCCAGGTTTTACCAAATCCAGGCCTCTGGGCTTCTCTTTTCCCAGCCCCCACCTCCAACCTGCGCTCCAAGAAAGGCGCTCGCGTCTGCCTCCCCCCGCCCACCCGCGCAATTTCTCTGGATTCCCTCGCCCCAGTGTCCCCTCCAACACTGAACAGAGCTTTTTCCTCCAGACTTGGTGAAACAATCCAAGGTGGGGGCTGGCGGAGTGGCCGCGGAGGCTCTAGGAGGTGGAGCAGAGCCTCGACGCGGTGATGTCGCACGAGAGCCACACGGGATTAGACAGGGCACCTGGGGTGCCCAAGCAGGAGGCCGGGCTGGGGCTAGGGCGGAGGGGGCCCGAGACTGGGGGTCGGGGGCTGGGAGAGCACCGGCGGGACGTAGGCCTCGGGTAAAGAGACCCCGGGTTCGAAAGACCCGGTCCGGGGGAACCTAGAGTCAGCGCGGAGCGCACCCGCAGGGCGCAGCGACGGCGCCGGGAAGCCGAGGGCAGGAGGGCGGGGGGCGCAGGGCGGGCGCGGAGGCGGGGACGCCGGGGTCGGGGGCGGTGCGGCTTTGAGGGGAGGGGGCGGGGCAGGCCCTTCCTCGGTCGGGGGAGGCAGGGAGGGGGCGGGGGCCCATGTGACCGGCTTAGACCGGTTCTGGAGACAAAAGGGGCCGCTGCGGCCGGAGCGGGACGGGTCCGGCGCGGGAGGGAGCGAAGCAGCGCGGGCAGCGAGCGAGTGAGCGCGCGGGGCCCTGGGGACGCGTGGCGGTCTTGGCCCCTTGCTCCCTCGGCCGCTGCCGAGGCCTGACCCTTCGGGCCTGGAAAACGGGGAAAGTGCGGGTGGGAGGTCTGTGCACGCGGCCCCCAGTGGGGAAGGAGTTGGGGGGACGGCTCTGACCCGCGCTCTCGCCCCAGGATGCAGCGCCGAGGCTTCCTCCTCCTCGCCCTCCTCGCCCTGCTGGCGCTCACCTCCGCGGTGGCCAAAAAGAAAGGTGATATGGGGGAGGGGGAGGTGATTGGAGGAGGGCTGGGGATGGGCCAGTGAGACCCTGCGACCTCGGGGCTGGCCGCCTGGGCTCCGAAACCGGAACCCCAAAAACGGGGTCCTGGAGCGAGTCTCCCCGTGTCCCGGGTCCTGAACCTTGTTCCCCGCTCAGACAAGGTGAAGAAGGGCGGCCCGGGAAGCGAGTGCGGGGAGTGGAGCTGGGGGCCCTGCACCCCCAGCAGCAAGGACTGCGGCGTGGGTTTCCGCGAGGGAACCTGTGGGGCCCAGACTCAGCGTATCCGGTGCAGGGTGCCATGCAACTGGAAAAAGGAGTTTGGAGGTGAGGCGGGGCGCAGGCAGAGGGCAGGAAAGGGGGGCACGGCCTCTCTGAATCCCGGGTAGGCTGGAGAAAGGAGGCCAACGGCCGCCCAGTTCCTGACCCCAAGCACTCTCCCACCAGCCGATTGCAAGTACAAGTTCGAGAACTGGGGATCATGTGATGGGGGCACAAGCACCAAAGCCCGCCAAGGCACCCTGAAGAAGGCTCGTTACAATGCCCAGTGCCAGGAGACCATCCGGGTGACCAAGCCTTGCACCCCCAAGACCAAAGCCAAGGCCAAAGGTCAGCAGAGGGGGTTTGGTGGAGAGCAATGGTTAAGCCTGGAGTTTTGAGACCTGGCCCGCAGGAGTAACTTCTTGACATCTCTGGGCACAGTTTATCTGTTAAGGAATCTCGTGGATGGGGCATGTACATGTGACAGCTCATAGAAGGTGCTCAGGAAATGTTAAATCCTCTCTGGCCAAGTGCTTGGCCTGTTACTAGGTACCAAGGACTTAACAGTTGACCACACTTCCCCCTACCCCTGTCCCGGTCCCTTAGCTCACTTTCTCACTGTAGAGCAGAGGTGAATCTGCCCACTTCTCAGATGGGGAAGCTGAGGCTTTTGCTCCACACTGGAACTCAGGTCTTCTGATCGCAGGTGAAAATTTAGGTGGGAGGTGGGTATGTCCAGCCCAGTACTAGCTGCGCTGTCCCACCAGTTCAGATCTGATCCCAAATCATTAGGGGGCAGAACTTCTTCTCTCTCCCAGGCATGTGTAAGTATGGAAGGGGGCTCTCTACTGTTTTGTCCTCACCTTGCTAACACAGCATTTCTTTCTTGTTTTACAGCCAAGAAAGGGAAGGGAAAGGACTAGAGGCTAAGTCTGATGCCAAGGAGCCCCTGGCTTTATCTGGGGTCTGGCCCATTCCCTTCCCTCCTGCAGGTTCAAGATATAACCGACGAGTGCCTTTTTTCTACTCATTAGCTTTATGGAGCATTCCCTGCCTCTCCCCTTTCACTCCCCCATCCCCACCCCCAGCACCCAGAGCAGGGAGAAATGTGGGCTTCTGGGAAACTTGAGCCTCCCCCCAAAGGGATTTGATTCTTGCTCCCACTTTTTTCTTCCCTGCAATGATACAGTCACTAAGAAACAAAATAAACCGTGTTTTTTTTTCCTCCAATAAAATTTTTTTTCCTTTAATATATAAAAGCCCCTTCCCAGGGAGTTGGCTGTGGAAGTGTGGGGGTGGGAAATGGGGAGAAAATCCAGGCTGAAGGGGCTGTTGGCTTTAAGGGGGTTGGGGGCTTGGTGGTGAGTGTGCCTCAGAGCTCATGGAAAAAGCAGAAAGTTTATGAAAATTTCTTCCAGGGACCCCTACTGATCCCTAAAAGCACCACCTGCCCCCACCCCCAAGTCCCCTATGCCTTTCAGTCCTCTGTAACCACACCAGGGCTGGAGGAAGGGATCCTGGAAGATTTAAGCCAGAACCCCTTCTACCTCAGCGCCACCCAGAGGTCTTTGGTCCAGCCCATGGCCAGTCAGGAAGGTTCTGTCCACTGGGGAGAGTAGAGATGGAGTAGCCTGCCTCCTCGCCCCTCACTGTCAACAATCCCCCCCCCACCCCGCTTCTGCTTCTCTTGGGGCCCAGGCCTCTCTCACACCCTGCAGGGCTGATGAGGTTTGAATGGGGCAGGTGGGAGACTGCCCACCACAGCCCTACCTGACTTGATGTGTGACCTGGGGCTGGGGGGAGCTCTTTAGAAAAGGGCAGATCACTCTTGATTCAGCCCAGGACCTTGAGAAGTAGACCCCAGGTCCCTGAGAAGGAGTCCCTGACTTTACCAGCTACTCCAGCCTGACTGTGAGGAGGACACTGTGGTAGAGGGTTGGCATGCCCCCCACCAGCCAGAGCCTTGCAGAGTAGCTGCAGGGAGAGGAGATTTCTGACCCTGTAGAGGGGTTTGTGGAGAAGGGGCTGAGACTACATGCGGGGGGTAGGGGTAGGGGGCAGAAAGCACCAATTACAGCAGAATGGGGGACCCCACCCGCCCACCCCCTTCTGGAGTCTCCTTTCCCAAGGACTGGCCCCTCTGCTCCTCTTGAGGGGTGGGGTGGGAGTGTCCTGTGCTTCTGATCCCCCCGGTTGTCCATTCTTTCAGCTGTACTGATGGTTGGTCACAGTGGGGCAGGTGCCCAGCCAGGCCCGTGCCCCTGGCTCCCTAAGACAGGGCAGCAGGAATGGGCCAGGCACCCCCAGTTCACACACTCCCCAGGGCTGGGCCTCCTCGGCCTGAGCAGTCATCTGGTCTCTCTGAATCCAGCCAGAACCTCCTCTTGAGCCTCGTGGGGTTTTGGGTTCTCCTCTTCGGCAGACGTGAACATGGAGGGGTGCCCCCGGATCTGCCCCACACAGCAGGTGAGCCATGTGGTCCACCAAGGCACATGCACGTGACCACACCTCCTGTGGCACCCGTGCCTGCCTACCTGGCAGTGCCAATGTTCCGATACTGGCAGAGCAGCAGGTGCCTGAAGGTCTTTTTAAAGGTGGCGTTGCACAGGGCGTAGCAGGCAGGGTTAATGGTGCTGTTGACGTAGCAGAGCCAGTAGCCAATGGACCACACCGTGTCGGGGATGCAGCTCTGGCAGAAGGTGTTCACCAGGACCATGACGTTGTAGGGCGTCCAGGTGAGGATGAAGGCCAGCAGGATGGCAAAGATGGTTCGTGTCACCTTGCGCTCCCGGGCTGCCATCTGCCGCTTCTTGCGCACCTGGTTGCGGGCAATGCTGGCAAACTTGCGGGCCACGTTGGCCGCTGGACGCATGCCAGCTGGTGTGGCGGGCACGATCTCAATGGCTGTCACACACTCATTGCCTGTCTGCTTCGTCACAATCTGGATCTTGGACCATTTAGAGGCCGGGTTGAGGGCCCGGGGCTGAAGGGCAGGGGCGGGCATGGCAGGTGTGGTGGCCTCTGTGGTCGACAGCTCTGTGGGCGGCCGTTCCTTGGTGTTCTGGGTGGCGCTGCCTGAGCTGGACTCATTGGAAGTGTCCTTCTCGGCCACTGGGCGTGGCGGGGGTGGCAGGGCTGGTGGAGGGGCCTCCTCCAGCTTCCCGTTGCGCAGCTCCTCTCGAGTGGCTTGCCCTGGTGGGTGCTTCTTGACACTCTGCTTCATCAGGGGGCTCTTAAGGAAAGCTAAGGTCTTGGCCTTCTTCTCCTTGGGGCCTTCAGGCCGGTGCTTGTGAACGCGGCTGCGACTGGCCAGGGAGATGTGGATGTAAAGCACCGTCATGATGACCACGGGCAGGTAGAAGGCAGCGATGGCTGTGCCAAAGGTCACTGCTGGGTTGGACAGGAACTGGATGAAGCACTGGTTGTCGGGCACTGTCCGCTTGCCCACCATGAACTGCCAGAACAAGATGGCAGGTGCCCAGAGCACGAAGGACAGGACCCAGGCCGCGGCAATCATGAGGCCCGCCATCTTGGTGGTGCGTCGGGCTGGGTAGGTGAGGGGCTTGGTGACGCAGAAGTACCGGTCAAAGCTGATAATGAGGAGGTTCATGACAGAGGCATTGCTCACCACATAGTCCAGGGCCAGCCACAGGTCACAGACCACGGCGCCCAGCGGCCAGTAGCCCTTGATGATGTACACAGTGTACAGGTTCATGGAGAAAGCGCCTATGATGAGATCGGCACACGCCAGGCTGAATAGAAAGTAGTTGTTGACTGTCTGCAGCTGCCTGTTGACCTTGATGGACAGCATCACCAAGATGTTGCCCACGACAGTCACCAGGCTCAGCGAGCCTGTCACCGTGGCGATGAATACCATCTCCACGGTCTCGTAGCGGTTATGGGTCGAGGTGACCAGGCGCACAGATTGGTTGCCCGAGCTGCCATTGACTGGGGTGAAGTTCGCCATCTTGGTGAGCAGTGGTGGACAGACAACATCTGGAGGAGGCAGAAGAGAGAAAAGCGTTGAGCGGTTGAAGCAGATAGGGAAGCAATTGGGGGTTGACTGGCGTCAAGGTGAGAGAGGAGCAGCATCTTGCAGAACTCTGAGCTCTGTCCCATCATTCCCCATTTCATTCATTCAGCTGTTGCTGAGCTCCTCCTTTGGGCCAAACAGTGTTCTAGGTGCTTGGATATAAGAGTGAATAAGACAGACCCGGTCCCCACTCTCATGGAACTTACAGTCTAGCTGGGAGAGACATTCAGACACAGAAAAAGATAGTAAAACATGCTAGCAGGAAAATAAGGCAGGATGATGGCAGGGTGAAGAAGACAGAGGACAGGATGGGGTGGGTTCCTTGCTGGGTGGTGAGGAAAGGCCTCCCCCAGGAGGTGACCTGGATGATGATGAGGAAGTAGCCAGAGGAAGACCCGGGGAGAGTGGCCCCATCAAGGGCAGTTGTAGCAGCAAAGGCCTGTGGGAGGTGAGGACAGAAGGCTGGTGTGGGTAGGGCCGGGGAAGGGAGGTGGAAACTGGGGGAGATGAGTGGTCCAAGAAGTCAGCACATGGGCCCTGGCCAGAGGTGTTCCTTCAGGACCCGCATCTCTGCATCCCTACACAGGCACTGGAGGCAATGGCACTCGTTCAAGAGTACAGATTAGCAGGTAACACTTATTGTCTACTAAGGGCCTGTCTACATTTTTAAAAATAAATATTAATTCATTTGATCCTCACAATCTATGAAGGAGATACTGTTATTTTTTACTACTTATGGATGAGGAAACTGAGGCACAGAGATATTATATAACCTGATCAAGAGTCCACAGCTCCTTGTCCTTAGGTCCCAGCAGAGGGAGACCCAAAGAGCTATGGGAGCCAGGGATTCGACCTGGGGGAAGCTTTCCCAGGACCCAAGGAGGCAGCACGGAGCTGGGAATGAGCAGGAGAGGCTTAGGGAGGGACCTACCAGTACAGCATCCCCAGGGCCGAGGAGGGGAGGGACGGGGCAGGGGGAGCTGGTGTCTCTCACTACAGCTCCATCAGCTCCCACGGGCTGAGACCCACAAGCAATCAGAAGCCTAAGGGACCCATCCGCTGGGAGAGGACACACAAGGTTTCCCAGGGGCCAGCTCAGGTTAGACCCGTGGCCCGACTGGGAACCCAAGGCGTTAAAGAAGTGTCTCAGAGGGAGAAGAGGGGCTGCTGCAGGGGGCACCCGTGGCCAGCCCCTGAGGTCGCCCCCTTTCTTCCGGCAGCACACAAAGCCCCTCCCCTGAGCCTGCAAACCCCCCGCCCCCTACCCCGGGCTCCTCCTCAGCTTCCTCCCCCTCTTCCTCTTCCATACATGTGAGGGAGGCCCACGCCCAGCGCGCTGTGCCAGGGCTGCCGCTCAGCCCAGCCTCCTTCACACCCGCCAACACGCGCCCCATTACGCACACAGGCCCCATCACCGCCACGCCAGCCCAGCAACGCCTGGTCGTGTACTAGGTTCTCTGTCTGTG
The DNA here is from genome assembly GCF_015220235.1 of Choloepus didactylus. NCBI lineage: Eukaryota > Metazoa > Chordata > Mammalia > Pilosa > Megalonychidae > Choloepus > Choloepus didactylus. The sequence goes on along the minus strand of NC_051312.1, from coordinate 33,185,735 downwards.
TGTGTGTGTGAGAGAGGGAGCAGCAGCGGGGCAGCGAGACAGGAGCATCTAGCCTGCAGCCTGGGCTCCAATGCCAGCATGGTCAAGCCACGTGGCCGGAGACAAGCCACCGCCTCACCTTCCTGTGCCTCTTTTACTCATTCGCAAAATAGAGGGGGCTCCTGTCCTGAGAAGACTTCCAGGGCAGCCACGGGGCTCTGCCCTTAAACTCCAGGTCGATCATGAAAATGCACTGGAGGTTCCTGGAGCCAAGTACCAGGGTGACCCCCCCCAAGCCTGGCCCCAACCCCCACTCCATCACTGTAGTCTCCGCCCGCCCGGCCTTCTGGCCTGGTGGTTTGAACCTTAGGTTCACAGGGGGAGAGGCTCAGAGGGGGTGGTGCCACTCCCAATGTCATGGGATAAGTCAAGGGCGAAGACCAGTCACCACTCTCTCCTGGGGTCTCTGGCTGCCCCTTTCAGCTCTGAGGGCCTCGGAATGGAAGGAAACTGTCGGGTGTCCGTCTCTGAGCTGGGAGGGCAGGAGAGAGTGTCCACCATGGTGTGGCTGCCATCCCCAAGGCCCACACAGGTGAGCACAGGGCAGGCCGCCCGGCCCCAAGGAAACCGTCACCGTCACCTCCTAGAGCCAGGACACAGGCCAGGCAGGTAAGAACAGGGCTGGAAGTGACAGGAAAAACAGAATAGCTCTTTTTTATTGACTGTTAATTAGGAGTCAGGAATCCCTCTGAGCTTCTTATATAGATTATCTGGTTGAATCCTTAAAACAACCTGAAACGATAGGTACTATTAGTCTCCTCATCTGTTAATATCCTTGCCCAAAGTCACCCAGTTTGTGAGTAGGGGTGGAGACATGTTTAGTACCCACAAGCTGCGTTCTTAAACCCAAGGGGCTATTGCTTAGAGTTGATTCCCAGCCTCTGCTCCCTGGCTCAAAACCTCACAGTTAGGGGCCTGCCAAGTGCGGCCTGGGGAGGGTCCTCTCCCATTCGCTGCTCTCCCCCACTTAGCTTTCCTAGAGGAGAAGAGATCTCTTCCCTGAACCTCCTGGCCCTACTGAGCCGAGACAAAGGAGTAGACAGAGGGGTCTAGTTCTGCTGTGGAACCTCTAGGGAGCTGCCAGCTGTAGGCAGGGAGAAGCAATGGACACCCCTCCATCGCCTGCCCCCCCCCCCACCTCGTCCAGAAAGATGGCTGGACCCCTCCCGGGTCACAAGCAGACATTCTGAACGCAGCCTCCTCTGGCGCGTTTCCCGGGGGATCCTGCCTGCCTAGGACCTGGGGAGGCAAGCTGCCGCCACCTGGGGCTGTGCGCACCGCTAGATGGCAATATCGGTCCCCGGGTGCCAGCTCCGGACCTAAAACGGACCGCGCCACTGTTTGCCACGGTCCCCACTTCCAACACTTCCGCGCACACAGAGGAGCCCCCGGCGGAGGCTTTCTGGGCAGGGACTTGGAGCCTCCTCGTCAGACCCCACCGGACGCCTCCCGCGAGGTGCCCTCAAGTCCGCTCCGGGGTTAAATGGTGGGAAACTTTAGGGCTCCCGGATTCCACCGGGCACCCGGCGAGGGACGTGTGGGCGGGAACACTAGTGCAGGTTCTGTTTGTGTGTGATTACGGGGGAGAGCGAGTAGTTGCTAGTAGCTGCCTGCATGTGCGTGTGTGTGTGCGCGCGCACGGAAACGCCTGGGTACCAGGGCGCCCGTGTGCGCGTGAGCATGCCTGCACCATGTGGACACGTGCCATTGTGCATGCGTGTGCGTGCCTGGGGTGCTGTGGCCTGGAGGATGCACACGGCTCGGGTGTCTCTGTATCTGTGGACTTGTATACAGGAGCAAATGCCTAGCCGGCACTGTGTGACCGGCCACGTTCCAAAGGACTCTGCCGGGAAACTTAGCCAAGACAGGCCTTAGCTGTCGGCCTGGGCGCTGAAAGGAGCCGGGGTCCGGGTCACGCCCGGCCTGTGGATGGGGAAGGGTCGTAGGCAGGATGACTAGGCCATTCTACACTACGGGCTGCGACGGGACCCCCATGACCTTGGGGCATCATCTTAGCTCGGCGTCTAGGGGTGTCCGCGTTTCCAACCCTGCGGCGGGAGTCCCGGCCTTGGATTGATTTCTGTCGAGGGGTCGCTCCGAGACTCGCTCGAGCAGGCCTTGCGGGGACACCGGACTCAGTGCAGCGGGCTCCTGCCCTATGGTGCGTTATCGGCAAAGGGCTCCCATTCTCCGGGCAGGAGAGAGCGACCGACACACCCGTAACGGGGAGGCCGGGCCGGGCTTGGGTCAGACAAGTGAGTTTAAGATTCCTCCCCTTCCTCACTCCTCATTCCGTCCCCGGCGGGAGAGGAACCGTCTGGCCAGAGCTGCGAGAGTGGGCGCCTGGCTTCTCAAGCCCTGGGCTCCGGCGGGCCTCGAGGGCCGGGTTGAGGGGATACTCGTGGACCCAGCTGCAGGCTCCTCCATGTCTCCGTCGTGGTCGATGAGGCCCCGGCTCTCCTATGCCCTGCCCCCCACGCAACCCCTAGCACGCAGTTCCCGCAGCCTCTGGGCGTGGGCACAGAGCTTCCCCGGGTTCTCGCGGCCGGCTGCCCCGGACCAAACTGAAGCGGGTGTTTCAGGCGCCGTGGAGTGGTTTCGGGCGCGGGTCCTAGGTTCTTAGGAGTTCATTCCAGGGCTGGGGAAGGCTGTGGCCCCTGGATCTGTCCCTGGGGCGGGAGAGGAGACGAGGAGTTCAGGGGAGAAGGAGCGCAGAGGATTCGGATTGGGCACCGATATTGCACCGACGCTTCCGCCATGGGGTCCCCGGGCTTCGCGCTGGATCGCTTGGGCTCGGCTGGAAGCCTGGGCAAAAGCAGGGATAGCCCTGGAGTGGGGGAAGGATGCCGGGATAGGGCAGGGGTGTTTTCTGTCGAGGCTCAAGGTCGCTCCTGGAGGACCCCATGGGCGGGAGTAGGCTGGAAGGGCCGGAAGGGTGGGGGTGGGTAGGAGGGGAGACCGGCGGGAAAAAGGCTCTCTGGGGCTCCAGCGCCCGGCACCCTGCGGAGCTGCCAGTGGAAAGGCTGGAGTGCGGGGTCCCGCCCCCGACGGCTGCCCCTGGCTTGGTGGGGGCGTGGGTGGGCACCCTCCGACCTCCGAAGCGCCCATCCTTTCCCAGAGGCGCACCTGGAGAAGCCTCCGAGAGACCCCGGGCATTTTTGCCCGCGGAGACCCCCGCCCCGGGCCCTCTGCAGCGCCCAGCTCCGCGCTCGCCTCCGAAGAAGCCCTGGGGCCCTGTCCCAGTAGGACCCACCTTCCGGGCACCTCAGAGGGTCCCCGAGCCCTGCGTCTTTCTCCCCCGACCGAGCCCCCCGCCCCCGCGCCGCTGCGGAGTCACTTACCCGCCGCCTCCGCCCCGCTCTCCTCGCACCGGACAGACGGCGGGACAGACGCGCTGCCCGGGGGGTCGGCGGGCGGGGCGGGCGGCCGGGGCGCAGGCCGGGGGCGGGGACGGGGTGCCGAGGGGCGGCCCCTGCTCCGCCCGCAGCTCCCAGCGCTGTGGCTCGGACTCGCGCTCACGCTCGCACTTTTCCCCGAGCCGCGTGATGTCACGGGGAAGCAGCCAATCGTGGTGGGGCCGCGCCGCCGCCCCGGGCCGGGCACCCAGCGGCGACGCACTGGGGGCACAACCCGGGGCGTCGGGGACCCCGGCGGCTCGCGCCCTTCCCAGGAACGGACCCGCAGCTCCACGCCGGGGCACAGTGGGGGCGCTGCCCACAGCCGCCAGGGCTGCTTAGTGGGGGGCACTGCCCTCCGGGGAGGGGAGGGGTGTCCGCGTTGTCATGGGGACGCGGCGCCCCCTCGCGGGCTGGGTAAGGAGCTAGCAGCCCCGTTTGGCTGCACTGCTCGCCTCGGCCCTGACCACGCACTGGGGCCCCCGAGGTGGTCTCGCACCTCTCCCCACCTCATCTCCCACATGGCTCGCGGTTTGACCGTGGAAGCGAGAGTGTTTGACCCCAAAGGGAGGGTATGAGTGGGGTCGGCGCAGTCGCGGTGGTTTCGTCGGGGCAGAGAGGGCCGGGAATTTCCAGCCTCCGGGACCCGTGTTAGCCGCCGGGCAGCCCGCGGGGAGGGGCGCCGTCGGGGTCTGGAAAGAAGCAGTAGAACAAAGACGGGCGAGGGACCGCGAGGAAGAGAGGAACTCGCCCCTCTCAGACAACATCCCCCTTCCACCCGCCCGGTTCCCGGCCCGCGCGCTGTAGGCTCTCCCAGCACCGGGATAGGATACGCTGCACATCCAGCCGCGGCCTGGAGGGTGGCACCGCTGCCTGAGGGGGAAGCCGGGACCCCAAGGTCATCTGGGTCCGGGCCCGGAGCCTCAGAACTTGGGGCCTTGCTGGTGCGGGGCGGAAGAGCTCGGATGTCCTCGGCGCCGAGTTCAGCACCTCGGAGAGCTCCACCCCCGGCCTAGGCCTTAGCCTGACCCTGGTGCTCTGCCCCACCAGGCCCCGGCGTTTCTGCCTCTCTCCGCAAGGGCCTTTCCTGGGGTCGGCCAAGGTCCAGCTCGCCCCTCTGCACTCGGACTCCGAGGCCCATCACCCCAAACTCTGAGGGCAAACCTTAGGACGGCTGGTTCCTTCTCTTGGAAAAAACAACTCAAGTCCCGCCCCTCCTCCACCCTCCCCTGGGCCGGGCGGGGGGCTATGGGAGGAGGGGGAGGAGGGAGGAGGTGGAGGCGGGACGGCAGTGGAGGAGAGGCTGCAGGAGCTGTCAGAGAAGGGGCGGGAACGTGAGCAAGAGCAGCGCTGCCGAGCTCCTTCCCTTGATGGGGGGTTTCTGACTGAAGGCAGAGGCTGTCTCTGGGCTCCGGAGGGCAAGAGCTGGGGCTAGCCAGAGTTGGGGTCTTAGGCCTGGAGCTGGCAGTCTGAGCTCGAGTGAGAAGCCATCATTCCTTATATGAATGATACCTCATCTTCTGTGATTCTCATAACCAAGGAGGAAAGAAACACTATTGTTCTTGCCCCCATTTCACAGACGGGGAAACAGGGTCAGCTGGTACATTTGACAAACAGATGACTATCCTGTACTTGCTCCACTTTGCCACATCCCTCCTAGGGTCCAGCAGAGGCTGGTGCTCCTAGGAGCGTGGAAGTGTTTATGTGTGATGGGAGGAAGGTCAGATCCTTACAATGGTCAGGCTGGCAAACAAGAAGAGGAAGCCACAGAAATCAGAAATGCTCTGAGTTACTCCAGAAACCGTCCAGGCAAAGCTGCTCCAATTTCTTCGCAATTCCTGCTCCGGAGTGGGGCCTTTGGCCTCCACACCCCACTCCCACAACCTTCAGTAGAATGGTGGAGAGCTGAGTTTGGAAGTAGGGGACCTGGTTTAGCCTCTCCTCTGCCTCTGGTCTAGCCAGGCCCACAGACAAGTCACAGGACTTCTGTGAACTGATTTCCTCATCTCCACATAGGACTGATATCTGCCCTGTTGACCCCACAACCTTGCTATGACATGCAGGAGGCCCTGCAAAGGGTTTGCCATTAGAGAGGCACTATCTACCAAGTGAGGCCTTTCCATAGAAAGGGGTTGGTGTGGGGACAGGGGCCTCCAATAGGTAGGGATTGGGTCCATCCTTGGTCAGGGAGGGCACTGGTAAGGCCAAGCAGGACTGAATTTGAGCCACCTCATCTGCAAGGCTACCTCTTTTCCTTTTCCCCAAAGCAACAGAGCAAATCATTTTCCCACATGTTCAGTCTTCCTTCATTAAGAGATCACAGTGGCTGAGGTATACACTTTGGAATCATGATACCTGGGTTCAAACCACGGCCCTAACACTTAGTTGTGTGATCTGGGGGTAACAGTATAACCTCTGTGGGTTTTTGTCATGAGGACTGAAAGAGAGAATAGTCCTTGTCACATGGTTTGCACTCAAGAAATGAATAGTCTCACTGTCAGACCAAGGAATTCTTTCTCCCTCTGGGGTAGGGGTGTGTGTGAGTATGTGGTAGAGGAAGGCCAGGGATGCAGGTGGGGCTCCCTTCCCTTTCCATCCTTCACGCCAGGCTCAAATCCCACACCTTTTCAAGGAAGCCTGTCCCAACCACTCCAGTTCTCTCTGAGCTCAAAAGATTTGAGAATAGGAAGCCAAAAGTAACTGTAACAGGCTGCACAGTCCTAGCCCTGCCTTCTACAGAGAAAGTGAAGTACAGACAAGGCAAGTGGCTTGTCAAGGACATACATCCAATGATGTGTCTTCTAGTCGAACCCACTGTAATACAATTTTCCTAGAAAATCCTAGTGATCCTAACTAACTCTTCACACTGTTTCGTATTACTTGCTTGACCCTTTTATTTTTTGGTTTTGTCTTTGTTGGGCAGAACAAGTTACTCTGCATGCCCCATAGTGTCTGGTAAAGAGCTAAGCACACAAAAGATACTCAAGAAGTACTTGTTGCCAGCAAAAAACACCTGGGGTTGCTGATTTTCCTTTGTAGCTCTGGAAGAGTTGGGACAAATATTTTTCTCTCATTTTCTCACTGCTTGAAACCTGAAGTGGCCAAGGCCCATGGATAGAGCAAGACCTTAAGCCACTAGATGAGGATACACAGTAAAGGGAGACCTGAGCAGCCAGCGAATAGCACGTTTGTGGGAGTGCCTGCAGACAGGACCCAGCTCCCTGCTGGGTCTGCCCAGGCACCCCTGTTATGGGAAGTTCCCCAGAGCTGGAGGAGACCCAGCGTTTGAACAGAAAGTGACCTCTTCACTCCCAGCTTGGAGTTCTGGGTAGGAAGCAATCAGGATAAGTGACCTTCCATCATTCCTACCTATCCACCTGCCATTGCCAGGCTGCCCTGATCCTTAGCAGGCCCTTGGACGCAGGAGGTGGTGGCACAGAGAGAAGTGGTGTGAAGCAGGTGGTGGTCCTTTCTGTCTGGCTCTGGCAGAGGGGTCAGTCAGGGTGCCCCACCTAGGACAGCAGTACCACAGAGTGCCTGGGTGAACCTGGGCCTCGGTTCAGTGCTCCACCCCAATCACCGCACCCTCCCTCCCTCATCCTCCATGGAAACAGAGAGGAGACTGATGAGGGGCATGTCATCATTTTAATGATGTAGATCTTTGGTGTTTCCCTCATTAGCAGTCAGACTATCCCCTCTCCTCCCACCACAATGTTTCTATGATAAGTTACAAACAGAAAGGAAATCACATTTTCATACTAAAAACAAAATAATCAGAGCCTTGATTTTGCCACTAGAAACTACACGTACAGTTCAAGATTCCACATGCAACACCTTAAATCACAGACCAAGACCTCACATTCTGACCTGGAGTCTCATCTCCTCCCTAGCCTTAGGCTGGCTTTGGCCTAGGCTCAGGTAATACTGACACCCACAGGCGCTGCTCTGAGGGCCTTGGGAGGAGAGAGGAGCTCGGTGGACAAGCCCTGGAGGTGGGCCAGCCTACACCCCCAACTCCTGAGTGAGGGCCTGCCCACCATCTCTTGACCCCATCCTGCATCAGGCAAGCAGGGTGCCCCCGTCACTCCACGGTTGTCCCCCGTTAGTAAGTACAGGAAGTCCCTGTCCTCAGGAATATGGGAGGCCTGCCTGACCCCTGCCTGTGGTCTCTGTGGAGTGAGAAAAAGAGAGGATGGAACTCTGGAAGGCTCATGGAAGGAGGTGGTTTCTGGAAGCCAGGCCACTCCTCCTGTCCTTGGGCTCCTGGTGGCTCTGCCCATGCAATAGGTGAAGGCAAAGCCACCCCATTAGCCTGTCCAGGATGCCTTGGCCCAAGTCCAGAAGATGGTTTACCTTCTGGGGCTCGCTCTGCCCAGGGCTGGGTCCCTTGAGCTCATGTTCCTAGGAGAAAGAGGGGTTCATGGCAGATACCCACTTGCTTCTCAGTTCACACTGAGCCCAGCACTGTGGTTTTCCTGGGTTCCAGGTCCTGGAAGATTCTAGTCCCCCGAGGCAAACCTTGCCCTTTTCACTGCCTCCTGCTCCTCTTGACCCCCCACTCTCTTACTCCTCCTTTTCCCTGATGCAACCAGCAGCTCTTCTGCATGTACAGTTCCCAATCAGCTGTGAGGTCCAGTCTCTGCTCAGCGGTTTGAGGGGAGTTATCAGTGCACACATCTGCCTCTACCTGTTTCGTGGCTCCCCACTGGGGCCTGCAACATCCCCCCTGCTGCTGCCTCTGCCATCAGGAAGGTGGGTGTTACTGGTCAGGTCGCAGTGCAGGGCTGGTCCCTCGGTACTGGGAAGGGGGACAAGAGAGGAAGAGGGCAGGGTTGGCTGGGGTGGATCTTGCCCAGGGATACCAGGCTGGTCCCAGGAGGCTGTCCGGGGGCTCAGTCCTTGATCTGTCAGTTGCCCAGGTTCTGGGAGCAGTCCCCGAGAGGTGGAGGGCTGAGGTGAGGAGGCACGGGCAGCACCGGGCTCAGTGCCCGTCTGAGAGCCTCGGTGAATGCGGTGGCTGACGATGATGTTGTTGCCAAACCCACCCATGGAGGCCATGGTGGTGCTTTGTTCCCGCTGTACCACAGCTGTCATACCCCCCTCCGCCATAAGCCTCTGGATTCTGCTGAGGGCATCTTCTCCACCTGCACTGTACTCTGAGCTCTCACCTGGAAGAAGAAACAGAAGAGAGAGAGAGAGAATAAGCTGGTGGCAGGGACTCTGGATCAGGCCAGAAACCATGAGTAGGAACTGGGGCCTCCAGGCTAAAAGCACGAGGAAGAAGAGGCCAACTCCATTAATCTAAAAATAAATCAGGGACTTGAAAGCTAGATAAGACCCCTGAAATGATCAAAATTCCTCCTGTTTTACTGGTGGAAAAACCGAGGCCTAAGATGGTGTGAGGTGGCCAAGGCTACTCAGCCAGTTAAGAGGAAGAGCTTGGACTAGAAGGCAGGTGGTCGGCTTTACCTAACCCTTTTGGCACAGGCTGGCTAGTCCGTGAGAGGGTGAGCCAAGGAGGTGGGCCCACACAGAATGCTTGGTCTGCCTTCTCCCTGTCTTGGGTAACCCAGCAGACACAGTCCTAGGTTGGAAAGAAAGAGGGGGCTTGTCCCAAAGGTAAACAGTCTGCTCTGCTTCATTTCAGCACTGTCCTTCCTCGGGTTGTTCTCTTTGTGATCCATATCCCTCGGTTTGCACCTTGGGCCATGCTGGGCAGAGGAATGAGATGGTGCACAATGTGGTGCCTGGCACCCAGAGGCACGCAGCCCACGGTGGCCGCTGTGACTGAGCTGAGCCTGCAGCAGTGGAGCTCTGTTCTGAGTCCCCTCCCTCCAGCTCGCTGCGCAGCCCTCACAGCTCCCAGCCTTGGCTGGAATATGATCCAGGCCGCTGGTGCTCGACCTGCTGAACTACGGATGTGTTGCCTTTGGTTACTTGCTGGTCAGTTTGGGATTCTGCAGTTTGGGGAATTTGATGGTGATAAATTTTTTCTTTTTGGGGTATGTGCTGTCAACAGCTATTTTATAAGAATGCCTGTACTCCCTCCCTGTCCAGTCCCTATTCTCTGCTTGCCTCGTTAGAGCTGACTCCACAGCTCAGCATGTCTAAGTCCCATCAGACCTCTCCCTCCTGGTTAGTGCCTGGCAGCTTCATGCTAGTAGTTCTTCTTCCAGATCATGGTAAAACAATTCTCCTCAGCACCAAGCAGTGGGGACTCAGTCTGGGCTTTTGCTTATGTCCAGCTTGCTCTTCTCCAGGCCCCCTGGGCAACTCTGGCACTTCTCTACCCGCTCTCTGCCCCTCAGATCGGCTGCCCTTACACACTTTCCCCTTGGCTGGCTCAGCTCCAGCTCCCAGGGCAGATGGAAAGAAAACCCGAAGGGCTCTCAGCATACTGGGTCAAGCTTGCCTTCTCCCAGGGGAAAAGCCTTCTAATAGTGGCGCTGAGTGTAAGAGGAAAGGTCAATCTTGGTGCAGCATAGCTTCTACCCTCTGAGCCAAAAGGGCTGCCTGGGGAGGCCCATGGGATCTCCCTGTTCTCACTGTCACCTCCACAGCTTTCCAAGAACTCTGTGAACTGAAGACCTCCCTAGCTGGTCCAGATGTATGGTGAGCTGGCCTAAGGCCTGCTGGCATTGGAGCTCACAATGCTGGGCTCCATTCCTGGTGAACTACCAGGACTTGTCAAGTAGATGGTTTCTAGAGGCAGGACAGGATTGGCTTGGGCCCCTAAGGGAGCTGCCACAGCCAAGCCCCCCGAGAGGCCCCACTGGGCTTTTCTGGGCTCTGGTGAAGGCTCTGCTGCTGGCACGCAATGTCTGAACTCTCCTGTTCTCTCCCAGGCTCACCTATGGCTCAGGATCTGGCCACCTCTCACTACAACTGTGGCAGTGTTTCCTAACTGGTCTTCTTGCTTCTCATTCTACCCTTTCTATCCAGACTCCACACTAATGCTCTTACCATTCTAGAACAGAGCTTTGGGAGCCCTCAGAGTAGTTAAAACTCTTTTGTTTGGCACTTACAGCCCCTCTGATCAGGTCTTAGCCACTCTCCTAACTGTCCTGTGCTGACCACGCCATCTCCATGCACCTACTAATCTTAACTAAAGCTGGCTCCTCGCTGTTTCCTGGGTGTGGCTACTCTCTCCCCCTGCAAGTGTTGTGGTGCCCTGTGGTGCTCTATCTGCTATGCTGTTGCCCCCTCTTCTCGTGTCTCAAGCTTACTTGTTTTCAAGGGCCAATGCAAAGACCATCTCTCTCACCAAGTCTTTCACAATCCCCCGGCTGGAAGTGGTTGCTCCTTCTCGGGACCCTCACTGTGCTCTACACTTCTCAGTGTTATCTGCAGCTGTGGCATCTTCTCTATGGGCTGTAAGTTCCTGAAAGCCTCAGACTAAGTTTTATACAACCGTGGGTCCACTGCCTAAAACTTGGTCTTGCACTCAGTTTGTGTCTGTCAAATGAATGTATGAGTGAACAAAAGGGCTCCCAGGCTGCTTACAGGAGCTCCAGGGTTAAGGAGGCTTCTGAAAACTGGTCACATGCTATCCCCTTGCTGTGGAAGAAGCATTTGTGTCTATTTTCTTTCTGGATTGCTCTTTAAGGGAAGACACATGATGGCTTCATCTCTGAATCTGATCCTCTCTGCAACATACTTGGATTCATGGTGCCTAATACAATACCAGACATAAAATAAGTGCTTGAAAAAGAATGGATGGAAGAATTAAGAAGGTACATGTGAATGGTTTTCCCAGGGCTGTGTGTGGACAGCCTCAGCCTAGAGAGCTGTGAGCTGTGTGCCTCTCCTGGGAACTCAAAGCCAGGGCTAAGAGCTAAGAGTCACTGAGGACAGCTGGCACATTCTTCAAGAGGAAAATATACTGGGGCCTTGGGGAAATGGCAGTCACGGGCAGGGACCCAAACTATTAGCTCCAGGAACTGTGGTGAACACAGGGGTTAATTATGCTGTGTTCTTTCCTGTAGTAAAAAGTATTTCTTTTTGTCTTTGATAAAAGGGAAACTGATTTAGTGTTGACATGAGATCTTTTCCTTGGTGAGTTTCTAAGTTACATTCCACAGGCAGAAGCCAAGGTGGGGCTGGCAACTTCCCCTAATGCCCTGCACCTGCATTTAATTCTGGGCATTTCACCACTTAGATGAGTAGAAGAGGGAATTTAGGCTTAGAGAGTCAGAGGGGTAGCTGTTCTTCCTGACCCCAGGCTGCCTACTGCTCTTCTAGCTCCTCCCTTTTCACATTTGCTTTCACCTGGCTCAGGGCCCAGGCTATTGCAGCTGGTCTAATTACCGTCTTCACCAGACAAGACAGAGGCCCGACAACCTTTCCCAGTGATCAGAGGCAGAGCCAGGGGCTCTCTGAACTGTGTAGCATGGCCTAGTGCCTGGCCTTGGCTCAATTAATCCAGTCTACACTTCCTGAATGCCTACTGTATGCCCAGCGGGCAATGGATCAGCACTGGGAGCAGAGTGAACACAAGGGCTCACCGTCCCCTGGGGGAGATGAATCGAGAGATGTTGGTACCGAGTGCTGAAGACAAATGAAGGATGCCCAGGGAGTGCTCCCACTCTCTCTGAGCCGCCCTCCTGGCAGAAACTGGAGGGAGGCTTGCTTCAGGGCCCAAGGCAGGCTCTGGAGGAGGTCAAACTCATGTATAAAGCTGGACAAACAAGAACCTGATACCTACAAACCACCTCACCTCCCCCTCACCCCAACCTCCCCACAGAGGGCTCTTCTTTGAAGAGTGGGATTTTAATAAAATTTTTATAGAATAAGAACATGAGAAGTAGCCTGGGAACCCTTCAATGCTAGCTGTCAGGAAAGGGCTAAGGGAGGGGCAGGCCATAGAATGGTAGTTACTACAAGCAGAGCTGGTCTCCCACATTAATAAATCTGGGCTCCTGCGGGTGTATGTGTGTGTGCGGGGGCAGGTGGCATCCCCCTTCCAGCGAAGTGGGAAGAAGGGTTAACCTCCCTGACCAGAGTTTTCCTATATGTGTTCTTGCAGCTCTGGCTATCAGTTTTGCCGAGATGAAGAGAGGAGGCAGGAGCTGAAGTGGGGATGGAGGAGTGCCTGCTTGCCAGATGGAAGTCTGAGCCAGAGAGGAAGGCTAAGCCCAAGGGGAGTCTTGATTCTGGTCTCTCCCTGCCTCAGTTTCAGAGCAGAAGGACTGGTGGGGTAAGTGTGTCAGAACAAAGCTCCTGGCCCTAGCAGTGGCACCCATCCGGCAACACCTCTACTACCTTCTTTATAGGTGTGGGGCTTTCTGAGAACCCCATTTCCTAAATGATGCTTTGAAGAGCTGAGGGTCCAGAACTCTCCACAAAGTTCACAGGGCCACAAAGTGATGCAGTGAGCAGCAAGCTGTCTGCCCTGCTCTTCCAAGGCTCTAGCTCCTGCCTGCTACTCTTGCAGACCAGTACCTCTGAAGGGCTCACCCTCCACTACATGCTCTACTCTGCACTGGGGGCAGCGGGGGGAGATGCAGGGAATGAGGCCTCTGGAAACTGAGACAGAGAGCATCCTCTACCCTCCACCCCCACCCCACCCCCAAGAAGAAAGTAACTTACAATTGGATATCAGAAATGGGCTTGATGCTAATCAAGAAAGAAAAGCATGGAATTCTTTGGGAGGTGAACCACCAGAGGATGTCCCTTTCAAGCTGGCAGACCCCTGTCCCAGAGCTCCTGCTGCTTACCTTCAGAATAAAGGCCTCACCCCCAAGGTGGTTCCTGGCGGTTGGGCCCACCCACTCATCCAGCTTCAGTTCTCAACACATGCCTTATATGCCACGAGCAGGAACCTGCTAATGGTCCTTGGAGCAGTGGGATGTTCTTGAGCTTGGAGTCCTTGTACCTGCTGTTACCTCTGCCAGAAGGCCCCCCACCCACTCTGCCTAATTCCTACTTATCCTTTAAGACTTAGCTCAGAGGTCACCTCTTCCAGAAGTCTTCCCTGAGACCCCACAGCTAGGCATGACCCCTCCTTCTTTGTGCTCCCATGGTCTTTATCACCCTAGACTGATTATCTGCTTAGGGATCAGCCTAAACAAGCTCCCTCTCTAGACTGTGAAATCTTCGGGGGAGAGACCGATACCTATTTGTCTTTGTAGCCCAAGTAACTGGCACATGGCGACAATTTAGTGAATGGATGAGAGGTAAAATCAGAGGCGGATGCCTAAGACTAAAGCCCACCTCTCCAAATCCTTCTTGCTATCTGGGGATGGTGACCTGGGGCTCTCAGAGGCTGCCCATCCACTGAGGGAGAGGGATGGGTACTCTGGCTCCACTGCAGAAGCATGTGGCGGTTTCCTGTGTGTCTGGCTCTCATACTTCCCAGAATAGGCCCAGTCGACCCCAGAGCAGCTCAGAGTCCAAAGAAACCTACAAAAATAGGCCTGGAGATGGCTGAGGGAGGCTTCAACTCTCTCTTCCTCACTGAGGCTCAAAGCTGCAACTGGCTGCTCCAGCCAAGCACTGCCAGCTGCTTATGTCCATACCAAGGGGATTTCCACCCCATAAAGAACCACGGTTCTCAGGTGTAGGAGGGGAGCTGGGCCACAGACCAAAAAAGCACTTAACTTTAAAACATTTCAGTTCATGGCAGTGAAAAGGACAGTGCCCTGTGGGGGAATGCAGTGTAGAAAGCCATTCCCTGGGGGTGACACAGACAAATTTATTATTCTTTGCCTGATGCACACCATGGCTTCTCCTCCCATAGTCTCTTTGGAGCAAATGACTCAACACAGACCTAGAAAATGTGTGTGTGTGTGTGTGGAGGCTGCCTTATTTGGAGCTAGGACCAACAAGGGGGCTAGGGGTAGGGGGTAGGGAGAGTGACTGAGTGAGAACAGCCTGTTTAACATAGCTGCTGACAGACTCCAAAGTGGCTCGAGAGCTCACCGAGCTCACCGCTGGGAAGTGCTAATTGGTTCTTAGAAGTGTGAGGCTGGCAGAGAGAGCTAGGGCGGAGACTGGCTAAGCCACATCTGAGAAACAGGTAAGAGGAAGGGGCTGCTGGTGTGCCACGCTGGAGCCAACATGCATGAACCAGGGCTGGCAACCGGAGCATGAGGGGGCCTCCCCCATGACAGTCCCCAATCTGCTAGACCTGCTCACCACCCTGTGCTAGCAGGGGAAGATGAGCTACCCTGTAGACTGGCCTGGGATACACTTCTCTGGAATAAGATCTTGCAGCAATGAGTATCCTGTAGCCCTTTCAATCCTAGTTACTTTCTGTGCTCTCTCTTTGGAATAACAGCCTGGGTCTTCCCACGTTTTAGGGGAGAAGGAGTTCAGGGCTTGGTGGGAGATGAGCAAAACTGCAAGAAGAGCTCAGCTTACTGGAAACTCAGGGAAATGTTGTCTCTGCCTGAAAAGGCTCTTAATGTCACCAGGTGGTTTCTACCCAGACGAGCGAGAGGGACTCATCCTGACTGAGGACCCTCTCTGTCCATGTAGAGGGTCCAGAGTCCTAGGTTAAGTCTCCCAGGGAGGGCTAATGATGCTGCCAGCCTCTCCCTCCCCCTACATCATATGTTCCCCTCTAGCACTGCAGGGCTCCTACCTTCGCCAGGACCCGAGGCTGCTGTACCTGGCTCCTGTACTTCCCTCTCCGTCTGCGTTTCAGCATTCTGCAGCTGAAGGGCCAAAGTCTGGGTGCCCTGAGATGTCACTGAAGTGGTGGGGTTCCGGGGCTGCAGCCCAATTGCATTCATTAGACCCATGTCTCTGTCTGTCCTCCAGGTGGCTCTGCTGGTTCTAGGAAGAAAAATGCAGACTGAAGTCAGGCAGGGCTGGGGCAGCGCCCCTCTCGGAGCTCTGCTGGCCCCGTGCCAATCCTCAGGGCACAGCCTGGACATGAAGAGAAGCCTGTGCTGGCGCAGCTACCTCCTGATAGCAGTCACCTTGCCTGTGTCCATTCACCTCCAAGATCAGCCCAGACCCTGGGACAGTGGAAGGAGGCCACAGAACCATCCAATTGTGCAAACATAGTTGGTTTAGTCACCCCTCACCCCCACCCCTGCTGTTAAACAATAAGGGCCTTTTGGGGGAAGTAGAGATGGCTGATTTTAACAGACCCTTTAGATTCAGGAAGCCAACATCCACAGGACAAAGGGTAAGATTTGGAAGAAGACTCTTTCTTTTTAGCTTTACCTTCTCTTTCTAATTATATGCTGACCAGATTGCAGTTTAAATCCTTGGAATTTTCAAGTGACCTGAGATCTCCATGTTGGAGGAGAACCACTGAAACTCTATTGAGGCTGTTCTGGGATTCTTTATCCAGGGAATTCTGGGGGAAAAAAATAAAACCCTTCCGGAGAGGAAGCACAAGCTGCCGTATGAGTAAGGCCTAGGCCCAAGGCTACGCCCTCTTTCCTTCGGGAATTCCCGGACATCCACCCTTGGGATAAGCTGGAACTGGCAGCAGAGGGAGTCCAGGACCTTTAAGACTGGCCCCAGTGACTCATATTTCCAGCTGCTTCTGGAGACTTGTCCTTCAGCAGTACCTCTCAATTCCTATGGGAAGCAGTGACTCCCTTGGGTTTATCATCTACCTAGAACTTTGTATTTTTTCAAAATGCTCCAGCCTTCATTAGTGACTTCAGTGATAAGGGGATCAGTGACAGCCTCCTACTCTATCTCACTGGCTCCTGGGGAAGGTTTGACCCTGGGCTGAAGCTCTGAGCGGCTTGGTCCTGAGGCCCCAATCATCTGGGATATCCCCCTGGGCTATGGAGCAGACTTTCCTAGGGGCAGTATCTTCTCTGCAAGTGTCCTGATACCATGCCCAGGATCTGAGAGGTCCAGAGGGATTCTCAGCTTGTTCTAACATAATAACCTGAGAGCAGAGGTTTTGTTCTCTTTCTTAGCTATGAACACTTTTCTCAAATGAAATCATATACAAAAGCTCAATACACGAAGCAGATCAAAGAGGAGCTGCTCTGAAGTTGGAAGGAGGTCTGTTGCTCTCTCTCACCAACCCAGAGAGCCTCGGTGCACAGGCTGAGAGCACTGCTTGAGAGCCCTTCAGGAGTGGGAGGAAGCCACAGGCCTCCAGCCAGCTGCTCCCCTCTAGTTCACAAACTTACCCAGGCCTCTCACTGCTCCTGCTGCTGGAATGGACAGTGAAGACAGTCTCATTCAGCTGGTCCCAGTAGTACTCAACCCCAGAGTTTAAGGCCCTGAAAATCAGTTGGGAAGGGTGGAGAAGAAAAGATGGAAGGCATTAGAAAGGGAATGACAAGGACTCCCACCAGTTCCTGGGACTTGTGGACTGTGGCTTGGCAGCCCCTGTTTTTTCTCTACAGGGGGTGGGACACAGACCAGGACCAGAGATACTCCTTCATCAGGATGCTCAGTGCTGGGGCAGCTCAGGCAAACCTCTGAAAGCCCAAATGCCTGTTGTGGAAGTTTTAGCCTCTTCCTTCCCCCAGACAAAGCCTAACTGGCTCCTTCTTGGGCTAAGGGACAGCTGAAAAAACAGCAACACCAGACACAGTTAGTGGGTCCTGAGTGTTCTTCAGATGGGGAAAGGAGCAAAGACGGCAAATAAGAAGTTGGAGGAAGGTCCACTGGTGAGACGTGGTGCCATGGACAGCCCTGGTGAAGACTGTGCTTAGTCCTCAGAAGCAGAGGCTCCAGAAGAAAACAGGCTCTCACTACTGGGTCCTCCCTACTGCTATGGGCTGGGAAAAAAGCAAATGAAGGCACTTCACCATTCTTAACCTGCCTGCAGCTCAGAAGTCTAAGTAGGAAAAATCCCATGCTAAGCCAGAATGGTCCAACCTTCTTTCCTTTCCAGGCCAGGGGAGGCTGGAGCTTAAGAAGGCCTCATGAGTGCTCATGAACTGCCAAAGGGAAAGAAGGAGAGAATCTCAAGTGGCAATGGGTTGGAGTGCTGACTGTGAAGAGAAAAGCCTTTCCATCTGTCAAGCTTTTCCAGCTGCCAGCCTTTCCCTGGCTGGTCCCTTCTCTCCCTACAATGGACTATCAAGGAGTCTTTTCAATCTCACAATGGCACAGGTGCCAGAAGGAAGCAGGAGCCTCTCTTCTTTCCACACTGATTTGGCATCTCAGGCAGCAATCCTGGCTGACCAGAGTGGGTCCCAGAACCCAAGACTGCTTAACTTTTAAAGATAGCTCCCTGGTTGAGGTGGGGTGCTGGTAATGGTGGTGAAGAGGGAGGGAGGAATAGAAGTTGGGAAAGAGATACCACTTACATGCAGAAATCCTCAGAGATACTCAAAACATCTAGCTCTGTCTGCTCCAAAATGGCATGGGGAATGCCCATGTGCTCAAAGAGCACCAACAAAAGGTTTTCAGTCACTGGAGGCCTAGGATACCTTCCTTTAATGGCAGAACTTTATTTCAACAAAGGGCAAACAAATGAAAGTCAGTGGGTTATAAGGATTAGCCAGTAAAAGGTGAGTTTTAAGGGAGACATGTAAAGTGCTTCATTCCTAAATATGTGAGGATTTGACAGGACAGAGACCTGACAGGGCTTGGATGATGGGGAACTGTGTATCAGAGAAGGCTATACTGTCTCAGGTGAAAAGAAACAGGACTAGGTACTGAGCCCCAAATCTGTCTTTAGAGGGTCACTAAGATTCTGGGTAATAAGGCTTCACCTGAAGAAATATTAGTTTCTTTGAGGGGAATGAGCCACAGCCAAACCAAAGGGCCCTTCCTTTCCCTGACCTGTGCTGAACCTTCCTCAGCTTCTTTCAGAGAGCCTGCTGGGCTGCAGATCTGGTATGATTTTCCTCAGACCACCCCTTTAAAATGCAGTATCCTCCTTCCTCTTCTGAACACTTACAGCTATTTTTGTGGGGGTTGAGGGCTATTTGAGAACAGGGGCAATGGAGGACAAAGGTAAGAGAAGAAGACTTTAAGTTAGGGAAGAGGCAAATGGCCAGAAATCAACTTGCTTGCGGGAGCAGAGGCCTTCAAAAACAAAGTCATCATTGCAAGTTTTGGCGAGCAAATCCTGGCTGCATTAGGCACCATGTGAAGCCAGCTGCCAGAAAGCCTCTAATTTACAAACTTGTCAAGTTTTATTGACAGGTGGCAACACCATATAGGTCCCTGCCAAATCCCTCCTCTGTAATTCTTGCTAGCCAGCACTGGCTGGCAATAGCAAACTGTTCAGATCAAATCTACACAAACCATGTACTGCATAACCAAGAACCTTCCCTTCCATTTCAGAAAAGAGGCCACTAGAAGCCCCCTCGTCTGAGCTGGGGCTGTCAGCATGATTCTGGTGGCCAAAGGGTTCCCTCCAAGACTTTTTTATGTGGGCAGCCTGAGTCATCAACTCAGAGCCACAAACTGTGGCTATTTACTGATGAAGTCAACTGCCAAACAAAACAGGAACTGCAGTTACTGTATCACATGCACTGTGCCACTCTGCCCCATTACCCCGATCCTTTCTGCTCCCCTCAAAGAAGCCTAATTCTAAGCCCTAATTTGCTCTTCTCTCTGTGGTCAGAGCACTGTGATTATAACAAGCTCATAAATCTGATTTGAATTCCAGCCACAGTACCAAGGAATAGAATTGAAGATACCCTTTCTGGCTACTGACACACTCAATAGAGTTGAAGATACCCTTTCTGGCTACTGACACGCTCAACCTTCAATACCCAATACCACTGATTTCTGTCTGAAAGCTGAAGAATGGTCCCAACCATCTCCTTCCTTCTTGCATCTTAATGAGGATGAATAAGTCACTGTTTGCTCTGGGTTCTTCCTGGAAGCTATACAAGCACACAGGTGGATAAAAAAGAGGGAGAAGGCCAATTAGGGTCAGCCTTTGCAAATGGACTGCCACTTAACACCTGGCTTCCTTCACCAGCAACTGTGAGCTGTGCTTCTGGGCTTGGCTCAACACCTTCCTCACTGCTGGACTCCCTGAACATACCTAAGAGCCAGCCTGGCTTCCTCAGTCACAATTCTCTCATCACAGAGCTTCTGGCTCTGAACTGCCCAGCCTCTAGGGAACATTCTCTGTGAGAACATTCTTCTTTCATCTATCAGTTACATGGCTGCAGAGGCTTGGACTACTCAGCTGTCTCCTTGGAAAGGACTGCTAACAAGAAGACTGATGTTTACTCCCGCCATTTCTGCAGCTATGGGAAAGAGCTGGTATCTGGCTCTTGTAGGCTAGCCCGAAAGATGGAATCTCTGGAATTCTGGCTCCCCTTTTGAAGTATGTCTTTCCCCTCCTTGGTCAATGATGCTTGAATATAATCACAGTTTACAGTGGTAGCTAGGTAGCTCTGTCTTAAGGGTTAGAACTGGGGTCTTGTTAAGAGTCCCACAGTTGGCCAAAGGGCTGGATGCCCTATAGCTCCAGCTCACTTCTCTTTTGACATGAGTTCCTCAGTTCTGCCTTCTGAGAAGCAGGGCCTTCCAAGCAACTCTCCCACTAGCCCCACACTGTAGGCCTGATCTATGAAGCCAGAAGTGAGCAGCATCCCCTCATCTGTCTGGTACTTTGTACCCAATGTGATTTTTAGGGGGTTATTGGCTAGGCTGGAGGTCAGCCAGAGGCACAGAAGCAGAGGAGTGGCCAGTGGGGGGAGCAAAGCAAAGGAGAAAGGAGCACCTCGCTGCTAGAAAGAGGGGGTGATCAGGCTATCAGTCACCAAAACAGCTTAGCATATGCAGGAGCTGAAGGGCCAGTAGTTGGTCTTCGCACCTGCCTAAGGATTCCTTCCCCTGGAGAGATGGAGGATTGTCTTAGGCCCTTTTCTACTGCCAAATGGGGGTTTTAGTGCCACTGATCCCAAGGGGCTTGTTCCCTCTGTCTTTGTACTTGGAGAGAGTGTCCAGGTTAAGACAATGGAGGATAAATCAAGAGGAGGACTGAGAGCACAAAATGAGGTACAGTCACCTATGCCAGGACAAACGCTGACAACCACCTGTTTTGGAGGGAGGGCTGTAGCCTTGGTGCAGCTGGCTGGATGGAGCCTATGCCCTTGGGAATGGGTGTGCCAGGGACCTGTGTCAACCACACCTAGGCAGCAAGCTTCAGACAGCTGCTTACTAAAGAGATGACAAATCTTGAGCTCCTGCTTTCCCGATTATTTTTTCTCATTTTAGGCCAGAGACCAATCATAGACTGTTCAAAAGATGTTCAAAAGATGTAAATGTTCTCACGGATCCTTTCTCATTTTCCACTGCATCAATCACCTGACCTGGTTAAATAGGGGAAGGGCCTATGTGTTCCCCAGGGACAAAAGTTAGTGGTTGTAGTCATAGACAAAATGTCTATCCTCTGAGGAAGGAAGTCTCAGAGAAACAGGGAAAGGAAGACTTATAATTACATTGTTGGTTAAGAATAAAATTATTGTCCAGAATTCCGTGGCAGTTTTGGAAAAGATGGCTATTGGATTCCTCTTATAAGTTCCCAAGAAAAGAAGAAGGGGTAAGATAATCAGCTTCATGTGTTTGGGGAAGGAAGTACTCAGGGAAGACTGATGCTGGGAAGACAGATAGGTCAGGGGAAGGGCAGAAACTGACAGACCCAGCATGCCTAGACTAACAGTAGCATACTTGGGATGGAGGCAGGCTGTGTTTTGGGAAGGCACAAGGAGATACTAAAGGAGGCTCTTTGGACACAGACCCTGAGGAGAGAGTGGCTGGCAGAATAAACTAACCTCCCAGCTCCAAGAACAATCCAATCAGGTCATAGCTCAGACAGCAGCCTTTCTTCAGGAGAAGCTTCAAAGAGGGAATGAAAGAGCTGCCCTTAAAACCAGGTTTTCTTTCTCCTGTGCCTCTGTCCTAACTCCGCTGACAAGGGTTCAATCACCAGTTACATACCAGGCCATAAGAACTGACCCAAATACAGACCCTGGGACAGAATGCCTAAGTCCCTATCAAAAGGCAATACAGATACTCCCAGTAGCCAGAGACCCTGTCAGACCAGTCACACCATGCTCTGTGTTAGGCAGAACACCCCAGGTGAAGACCTGGCATCACGTGAAGGACAGCATTAGGATGGCCCGGAGGCAGAAGTGGCATTTAGTTGGTTGGACCCCTGCAGTGTCCCCTACAGCAATCAGCCTGATCTGCACTGAACCACAGGCTTCACAGTCCCCACCTGGATGAGTCTGGAAATTGATGACAAACCTCTCAGGATCTTGAGTAAATGGGTGCCTGGCAAGACCTCTATCCTCCCTAAAAGCCAGAGGTCAAAAGGACTTAAGAAAGAAATGCTTTGGTTCCCTGTTTCTGACTACCACTCCACTTTGAGACCAGATAATAATCATTCTGATTTTAAATTGAGCTTTTCAATCTGCCTTCACTATTATGAGCTAGAGCCTCAAGGAGATAAAAAACAGGAAGGGCATAGAGCCAAGCTGTTAGAGATCAGTGGCTTGACAACATTGGGTTTTAACAATACTCAACTTCCAGTTTTATTTCTTACATTAAGTCTATGGCATTTAAATGAACCCAAGATCACCTGTGAATTTTTAAAACAGGGTTTAAAAAAGAATCTTTGCTATCTAAACTTCTGCCTGCAGGGAAACTTTATTACCACTAAGAAACCAGAGAACAATGGGAAAAAAGAAAAAAGAAAAAAAAAAACAACAAAAAAAAACTGCCTTATTTTTAAGAAGACACAACGACTAAATCAGCCTCTTTAAGACACCTGGAATGGAGAGTAACCTCACAGCCCCTGAGTGGAGAGGACCCTTTAAGGAGTGATGCTGAGAATGAGGCAGGATTTAGATTTCCATCTAAAAGATGCCATCTCACTGGCCAGGTCCAGAGGTGAATGTTGGCTACTCTCATCCTCAGCCCGGATGACTGCCCTCCCCCACACCTTGAGCCACTCACTCTGGTCGGCAGATCACCAGGTCTCCTTTGTTTGTACCATAGGCCAGGCCGAGCCCTGGCTCAGGCAGCCAACGGGCCGAGTTGATGCTGACATGTCTCCGCTGGTCAGCAGGCATGGGGTAAAGGACGTTGAAAACTCTCTGGGAGAAAGGGGAAAGAAGAGAGAATGGGAGGATAATTAATTTGTTACCAAGATCAATAAAATCCAGGGAGAAACAAAGTCCCTTCTATAGCCTGAAGCAGGTTAATCATAGGGAAGGGAGGAGATGGCTAAGGTAGGAATGGGATGATTCTTAATAAGCATTTGAGAACCTGGGGTATCAGGTGGGACCCTCTTATTTTTGGTGAGAGCTAGGACTCTTTCAAGAAATACTAAGAGCATGCTAGGACTTTTCTGCAGAAGCTTAGTTATGTGCTCGTCAGAGCCTTTTGGTACTTGGAATTTCCCTGCTTTTAAGGAAGCCTTCTGGAAAGCCCCATCCAGAGCCCATCACACCAGGAAGGACTGTCCCTAACTTCCCTTTGACCAGAACAACCCTTGAGAGTGAACCTCTGCTGACAGTCCCATTGCCATGGAAATTACAGTGCTCTCAAAGCAATGAGGAATTGTAGGTGATAGGGGGGCGGGATGGGGTGATAACACC
Organism: Choloepus didactylus; assembly: GCF_015220235.1. Classification (NCBI taxonomy): domain Eukaryota; kingdom Metazoa; phylum Chordata; class Mammalia; order Pilosa; family Megalonychidae; genus Choloepus; species Choloepus didactylus. Next base: position 33,162,793 of record NC_051312.1, on the reverse strand, counting down.
AGAGAACATTCTTAATTCATCTTATTAAAAGCAATGTTAAAACTGCTATTGTTAAGGAAACCTAAAAGGTACAATAATGTAAGGAGCAGGGCAGAGGGAAATTTTGATCACACAGGTACATGGTTTCTTTTTAGCTTACATAAATCACCATTAAACAGGTCATTTACATTTCTCAAGGAGAGAGAGAGATTCTCCTTTCAGTAGTCTACATCTTCCCAAAGCTAAATTTTCTCAGGGGGCAACTTTGCTGTATCCAAGGTTTAGTCTGAAGATGAGAGCCTTATCACTCTCTCGGGCCACTGATGTACAAGATACTCCAGAACAACTTTAGTCAGAGATAGAGGCAGGACAGTGGACTCATCAAGAATTAAGGACATGAACTTTTGAGTTAGAAAGACTTAGGTTTGAGTCCTGATGCTACTACCTAACAACTTCCCTAGATCTCAGTTTAAAAGAGACCATACCTACATTGAAATATTTGGAGAGACTAAAAGGGATGTTGCCTATGAAATGCCCGGGCAGTGCAAGCTCACAAATAGTAACTGTTATTGTTATTACCAGGAATCTGCACCTGGGACTTCAAAAAGATCATTATGAAAAGAACATGAAGTTGAGAATGTACAAACTGGAGTTTTAATCACTGTGATGATTTCCCTTCTAGCCTCTCCAGTTTTCAATCTTTAAAATAGGAAGGAACTTCATCAGCCTTTACCTGCCCCTTTACCTGCTGGAAAGAAAAAAAATGAGAACAAAGGGAATGTGATTTAGAAAGTAATACTCATCAAATGAATTTAGGGTGGTAGAATAGTAATTTTTCTCATTATCCTGATGAGACAAAAAAAATAAAGAAAGAAAGAAAGAAAGAAAGAAATATTTGAGCTAATGGTTCGTCCACTCTAATCAACAGACCAAGCGATAAGAAATCCTGGATTTGGGAACACTTGGGTTCATGTGCCTTGGGTATCTATCGGAAATACCTTTATCTTGACAGGAGAAGACAGCAGCATACATTGAGCATATTTGTGCTCAATTTGCTGCCACACAGAAAGAGAAAAGTTACATTTCCAGGTTTTGTGGTGCTGAGAAATGTGCTTGGGCACCTCGTGGCGCACTGCCAGAATGGACTTGCTTTGGTCCAGGGGGTGAAGGGGTCTTTTAATGACATGGAATTGGCTCTGGTTTGAGGCATAAGACTGACCGCCCTGAGGCTGCTGAATTAAGAACCATCTGTGCCCTCCCTGTATGACTCAACTTCCAGTGTAAGAGTTAGCCAGGGCTCTTTAAATCTTCAGTCTAACTGGGGTGATTATTAAAAAAGAGCCCAGTGGAGTTTACAAATTTCTAATCTAGTTATCTGAAACGTGGTTGCTTGACCTTTGGATAATCTCTTCCTTATACATATATACTTGGCAGGGGCCTTGACGAAATTCATGACTATTGCTCTCCACTCAACCTCTCTGGCTTACTATCCATGGAGATTGCAACCCCATTCTTTTCTCTTTGGGTCTAATCAGCCCTTTTCTTTAATATCAGGGGATGGGGTGTGGTGCCTTCATTCTTTTTCACAGAGGCTTTTACCTTCGGAGAATGTAGTTAGTGGTCTGTGTCCAATCTGTAGGCTACATGATTAACTACAACTTGACACACACTACAAGGACCATGTGCTTATGTTCAGACAATTGTGGGTGCGATCACTTTACTTAATTTTCCTTCTTCCAAAGGTTTGATGGTGTACATGGGGGTACATCCAGAGTTAAGGAGGGGTGAGTGTTAATTTCAGGGGGAAAATGGGGGGGGGCTTCTATTTTGGGTCTGGAGCAGCTCTACATGAGCCTCACAACAGAAATCACAATGAATTCTAAAATTCTAGGAAACGGGGCAGAAGGGACAGAGAAAGTAATCTTACATGAAGGAGAATAATAAGATTAGTAAATTAGGTGCTTGAGGATTGTGCTGAGGCTTCTGATGGGGGTCTCAAAGGAAAGAATAAAATAACTCTTTTCTAGAAATGTTCCAGACTAGGAAATAAACAAGCCTTTCATAAGTCACAACTTTACCTTTTATAGTCTGTTGCTGCAGAGGGATTAACAGGCAAATACTATCAATTTGTGTCTAACTATGGAAACTTGCTTTGGGGATAAAACCCTTAAGAAGCTATGCTGGATGAACTCAGCCTTGGTGAGACAAGGTCACAGAGGGACAGGAAAGAAGTAATTAAAGGTTGAGACCCCCAGACATTGCTGCACATATACTTCACAACTTCCATGGCTAGAGGAGTCATGGCGGCACTGATTTGTCCTCTGGCTATGCTCTACTCCACCCCCCCCCCGCCCCAAGTTTTTAAACAGTGCTAGGAGGGCAGCTCTCTCAAGTGCCCATCTCCTCCAAAGTGTTTGGATTTTAGGCTAAATCCTGCTTTGTGGCAGGAAGCCAAAAAATGCCATGTGAAGATCAGCAGCCTCCTGTATTCCCGATAAGCATTTGCTTGCTTATCACACTCTAATGTGGGGGTGGGAAGGAAGGAGATGAGGGCAAGAAGTACAGAGAACAGAGGCAGTTGGATGGGTACAAATCACTGACTCAAAAGTCCTGAGAGGTCATGTGGTCCAATCAGTCTTATTTCATGCATGCCCGTAACTAAAGGACACTAAAGGAATGAGGATATGGCCCCTACTGAAAGGGATCCAGCAAGGTAGTTTCTACTCCTTTCCCTGGCTGTAGTTTAGCAGCTTTCAATGTACCTCACTGAGGGGAAATGCTCTTCACAATCAGTCCAGCCCCAGAGACAAGAGACTCTCTAGGCAACAAGTTCCCTGGTATTGACAGATGGTTAGGTAGCTCCAGCTACTCCCAACTCTTTATGGTTTTGGTCATCAGTCTTTCCAACCCTGAGACTGGAGGATCTGTGAGTCTCTGCTCAGATTTTGATGGGGACTGGCTCTGTAAACCCAAAATTCATCAGCACTGACAAGAAAGATCTGAGACAGTCTAAAAGACAGCTGGCCTTCACTTAAAGGCTCTCCAGATAAATCTCAAGTAAAGAGTTCCTTAACACTAGTCAGGTGCTCTATAGCCACCCCCTCCTCCCCTGGGAATGTTAAGGACAAAGCTAGGTAGTCTGCCAAAAATCTACTCCCCTCTCTGATAAAAGCAACACTGCATGAAGCTATAACACCCAATTCCATTACAATGAAGGAGGATTATCAGGATCCAGGACTCTGTGGGGCTGGATCCAAAACCCAGCAGCTGATCTGTGTTTGTAGAGTACTTGTTTCACCTGTCTCAGCTACAGCTGTTCCCTGGTATATGACAAATATTGACAGGGACCACCTCCCCTCCAACCTCCCCAAGCAGATTGTTCTCATTTCTAACAATCTATGAAGGGAACTAGAATCAATATGCCAGAAGGAACAATTTTTTTTCGAGTAAGTTCTGTGGTCAGCACATCAATAGGGAAGTGAGTCAGGTCACCCAGATCTTGATAGTTCTAAGGGAGTGGGGAAAGATCATGATTCCTCCACTTCTGGAGTCCAAGACAATCTCTTGTACCATCTGCCCTTCTATCCCTCAAACTCTTAACTAATAGGAAGTAGAAGCAAAAGAAAACAGTCTCCAGATCAAAACTAAAGGGGTCATTTTTCTTATTCAAAGATAAATAGGAAAAGAATGGCAGAGACAGCCAAAAGAGCTCAGTGGGAAACCTCCTCTATCCTTTCAAAATTCAGAGGAAAAATGTATTGCTGTCCTCAATAAGATGCATTTTTTTCTACCGCAAGTCAATAAAGCTCAGGCCATTAGTCCTAGCAGCAAACTGCACTGCTCAGATCAGCCCAGGTAAGAAGCCAAAAGAGAAAACTCTGTGGTTGTCTTTACATTGGAAATCTCATCATCTATAAAGCTGGAACCTCGCCATGGGGGCAAGAGGTCGAGTGCAGTTGGCAGATCTTCCTTATTTGAACTTAGACAACAGAAGCTGGTTGGAAGAAGGGGACAACTGGAAACTGAGGCTGGATGAGCTACAGGAGAAAAGTGCAAGCCAAGGACTTTGAGGAAGAAAGGAACTGTGAGGAAATTCATTTTGCGTAACGATGGGAATTAAGGGAGGCTTTAAACTTTTAGAGAGGGTTACTAGAGAAGAATCAACTCTCTGAAAAGAGGGAAAAATCAATGAAAAACGGATACAAAGAGGCAGCTGACCTCTGAGCCAGAAATAGATGGCTACGTATCTGGTCAGAGGCTGAGAACAGGAACATATCCCAGAACACGTAGGGCGATGGATACTATGTCCATTCTTTTGTGAGTTGTTGATCTCCTTAGACTCACAATGATTGTTTTTTATAAACTTTAATTTCTTTTACTGTCTCTAAGCCTTCTTTATATTCTACTTTGGGGTTTAGAATTTGTAGAATGTTGATGGAATTCTTAATGTGGTTATTTTAAACAAGAATTGGAATAATACCAAAGTCATCCAACTCTCCCCTTTCATTCAGAGGAAGCAGGAACAAATCTACCCAGATCGTGCTTGTCCAAACCAACTTCTCCCATCAGAAAAGAAGAGCAAAGAGCTCCTTTTCTTAACTTCTTGGAATTTGTTGACATCTGTTGTCACAGGCCATCCACTGCCAACCTCCTGTGATCTCAAAGAGATCCCAGGGACAATCAGAGAACAAGCATTTTTTTTTTTCCCTTCTGAATAGTGCTTTCCAAAGGCTACCTCTGGCTACTAGGATCAAAGCAGAGGTTACTCCAGCTGAGGGTTTCATTTCTGTGCTGAATGAAATAGCAAGACAATTACTACTTCTGGAATTCCCAGAAATTAAAATAATTACTTCCACCTGTTCCCACATCTCTGTACACAGGTTCTTCAATTTCCTCAGCTTTCTAAATCTCAAAGGAAGTGGCCAAATGATTAGTTGTCCTAGAGACTCACCTTAGGTAAGAGTCAATATGTTTTACTAGATCCATATATTTTTGGAAGAAGAAAGTATTTCTATGTTTGGGATAGGTCTAACATTAAATACTTTCACCTTCTACAAAAGCAGTAGTTGGTTTTGATACTGTACAGGAAAAAAAGAATGTTTTGTCTTTCACTTTTGACCAAAAAACTCCCTGATGGGAATCTGTCACCATGTCTCAGTCCTGAGACTAGAATCCTGAGAAACTCAGATATTGGGCACAACTGTGGAAAGGATTACCTCATTAATTCCTTTTTTCAATGACTGTTTATTGACTACTGTGCTAGGCTTGCTGCTGGTGGTGCTGGTAAAGTGGGGTGTATATGCATGTATGTGCAGGGAAGACATGGTACACAAGATCTCAAAGTAGCACACGTTCACTGAACAAACGCTGAGGGCTTCCTGTGTGCCAAGCACAGTGAAGGTTGGGCAGAGACCAGATAAGAAGCTAAGTCATCTCACACGTAAGATCCATGAGAGCTGGGACCAGCTCCATTTTGTTCACTGCTGTATTCCCAGACCTAGCAAAATACCTGGTATACAGCAGGGACTCAATACAATTTGTTGGGTGAAAAGAATAAAACGCAGTATAGACTGCACTCTACTAAGAGGCCATGGAGGAGAGATATTGTCAGATGAATCTGTGAAGGGAAAATCTGCCTAAGCAAATGGCTCTGATTGCAGTTCTAATGTTACTTTTAATTTTTTATCTTGCCCCCTTCCTTCTCTGACAAATCACATCAGAGACACCTCTGACTTCTTTCAAACCCCCTCCCCCTTTCCTACAAAGTTCTGAAGAAAGGAACTTTTTGAGGATAGATGCTTTGTAAATTTCAGAAGTCAACTTTAAGATAATTGCAGCGGAAGCAGCTTTTAATCAACTGACAGGCAGCTTTAAGAGAATTAATGAGGGCAAAATCTTGGGAAGGAGTAAATCATTACTGACAACAAAGCCATCTCTCTTTTATCCCAATTTCCCCTTGAAGAAATAGTACCCTTCCAGGATACAAAAATAAAATAGCTTTATTTTTGGTATTTGCCACCCCCAAAGGCCAGACAAGATTAAGAAGCTGCTTACTTCCCTTAGATTTCTGCAGAAAATTCTGGATTGATCTAGAGTTCTAGGTCACTTTTGAAAATCAAACTTTTAGAATAGAGGGAAATGTAGATGATTGGATTATATGACAGGTAAATTCAGGGCAGGGAGGGAGTCATAGTGATGTTTATATTGAAGAATGGAGTAAAGACAGGCCAAAAAAACACTATATATATGAAATTATGTAACTGATGGTCAGTGCCGACAGCTCTGGGCACTGGTCTTGAACGAGAATCTAAGCTACAAATTTAGTTATGACTTATTTGAGCACTTTGGATACCAAGCCTTTTCCATGGTTCATTTTAATGAACGTACTCAATCGTCATTAGGATCTGTGAAGATGGCTGCAAAATGGTATGAAAGAAAACAAGCCATCTAGTATTTCTTTACAGCCAGGGTAACACCAAGGTATCATTAATAGATATCACATCAACATCTCCAATTCAAGGAAAACAGTGAGATGGACGCTGGAAAAAGGAACTCAAGAAATACTCCTTCAAATGGGGAAGGCCTGAAGGGAAAGACAAACATATTGCTTTTTAGGCCAAAGCTTCTCTGTATTCTAGCACTCAGGTAAACTGGCATGGGCTCCCAGGTAAGAACCTGAGTAAAGTCCATTGTGGGCAGATAAGACTTTTAATAATTAGGAAAAAGCTTCATAGCATTAGTCCTTAAAGCACCTTCACTAGGATTGTAGCACGATCCAATAAAGCTCAGGGCAGGAAGTACTCATCAATTTTTCAACTTCCTGGAAATTTGAAAGATCTGTATAATAGGAGCCATAGAAGTAAACCAGGTGATGATTCAGAGACAATACGTGAGGGTGAGAACAAAAATGAAAAGAACAAGACAGGTAGAGGTCTAACGAGAATTCACAAGCAGTCAACAATTCCTTCTCAACCTTGATACAGTGTACAGTCACCTGGAGGGCTTGTTAAAACATGGATGGGTCCCATCCCCAGGGTTTCTGACTCAGCAGGTCTAAGGTGAGACCAAGAATCTGCAGTTCTAAGTTTCCTGGGGTTGCTGATGTGTTCCCTGGGGACTACATTTGAGAACCACTGTGCTGACACATTTGAGTAGATTGTGGGTTTATAAAAAATGAATCTGCTTTCCTTATGAGGGGGATGTTCATCTCTAGAGCTAGAGTTCCCTGGTCCAGAGTCCATGATGCTTGTTCACATGCCTTTACTGCTCCTCTTAGAGAGGTGTCTCGGGTACAGTCCACCAGCCAACAGCAGCACTCTCAGTGTCAATAAGGAGAGAGAGAGCCATTATGCTCTCTTTCTACCACACCCTCCAAATTAAAATGAGCTGTTTGGGGAACACTCACTCAACCCTTGAATACAGTTTTACCACATAACCACAAAGAAAAGGCTTTCAATACAACCGACCCTTAATCATTTGAAGCTTTGCCTTAAAGAGCACAGTGCTGTTCCATGGAGAAGCAAAACTGCCCTCTGTCCCAGAGCTTCTTCCCCCCTGCCCCCAGATCAAATGAAGATGTCCTTGTCCATCATTTCTGCCAATAAAATGACCAGAGAGAAAATCAAGCCAGCACTGAAGACATTCAAGTTTCTAATAACTCTGGGATCTGCAGGGATTAAGCAATGAGGAGACTTTTCAGTTTTTATTAAATCACTTAGCTGCCTACAACCCCCACCTGGGTGAGTAGGTCCATGCATATGGGAGAAAGAGCATACACCTGTTAATACCTGTGTTGATAGCACAAATCCTTACTCTTGCTTTCTAGTTCAAAATGTTTTAGTATCGTTCCTCACCACCCCCACCTCCCTTCCTCACTTCCCACCCCCGCAAGTTGCTGACTTTTGCCCCCATTCCTAGGTATAATAGCACTTATTGCTGACACAAACGGGAAGAACTGTTTGGTATGATGGCTACTTCTGGTTTCATTAGTAATTTTGTACTTTTGTTATGCTTTCACGTGGTTACAACTAAAGTTATTATAATGCCCAAGCTGCCACTATTTTAGAAAATTAATTGCAGTTTTCTGTTACAATATTGTGCCTTGTTCCAATTAGAAACTGAAAGCAGAGAGGAACACTGGCAGTTTAATGTTTTGAGAATTCAGCAAAACTAGCTCAGCAGTGTCTAAAAGCCTAACTTAAAAACAAAACAAAAAATTAACAAAAAGCCCTCAGTGGCTCAAACATAAGGGAGCCAGACAGATAGAAAATAAGACTCTGAGTCATAAAGAGTAGCACATTCAGTCTGGAAATGCCTAGAATGGATAGAGGGAAGGAAGGTGAAAATAAAACTATGTGCTTAGTCGTATTTTCACTGATTAGCGAATCGTGTTAAAATTGGGAGAACTAAGGCTGACCTCTGTAAGCAAAGAAGGGTAAGATCAAAAGGACCCCAGATCCTAGAAACAAAGACAATAATGAAAATAACTGAACACGGGAAGAAAAGAATCTACCACATACAGACGACATGCAAGGGAGAAACCTGGAAAGCAGCACCAGCTGAGAAAAGATGGGAGGTGAAGTGTAGACAGCCAAAAACTGAGAGCTTGGTTGGAAATAGAACACAAAAGCCATGGTGCCTGCAACAAAATTAGCAAAGGATCAAAACACCACATACAAAACCACAATTATAAGTAAACCTGAGACTGTGTCTCTGCCTGGCTGATGAGACTGAGTGCAGAAATCTAAAATGAAGGAAAGTAGTCATTAAGAAAACAACGGTTCTCAAACTCAAGTGCATATCAGAATCATCTGGAAAGCTTGTTTTAAAAATACAGATACCTGGGTTATTCCCACCCCCGTTCTCACTCTGATTTTAGCTCTGAAGTGGAGTATGTATTTTAACAAGGATCCCATTGTAGTTCTAGTGCAGGTTATCCAGGAACCACAGTTTGAGAAGCACTGATTTAGAGGTCTGAAGTACTGCTTAGAAAAAAAGTGTGTGCCAATGCCAAAGCAATTCATTTTCACCAATGCCAAAGCAATTCATTTTCATATGGGATTGTGTAAAAGATCATCTCTTGGGGAGAGATGTTACTTAGTGGGAGTTAAAATATGATACATCAGCGATCTGAAGGATGTTCCCTTGGGAATATCTGTTGGCCCAACAAGTTCACCTCTCATTATTACTACAGTGAATCCCAAGAAGTACCACCAAAGAGAAGGGGAATTCTGGGCAGTTAAACCCTGGGATACTCTCATTATCCACAAAAGTATTCTTTTTCTGGACAGAGGCTGATATTACAGATGGAGACACCCACCTATACTTACCTGTGCAAAAAGTGAGATGCTCTACTGTCACATTAAACCCTTGCTCCCTGTTCTCAGACAAAAATTCACTTCTTGCCTTAAACGGTGACACAGCACAGCTATCCAAAAAAGTTGGTGTCTTCCCTTCCACCAGTGACTGAATTCAGGGACATTTGCTGAGTGCTTTGGTGCCTTTGGACGTAAGGGGCAACCAAGACCTGGAAAACCAGAAACCTTTCTGTAGTATGGAGGTTTAAAGTCAGACTGGGTAGAGGGTGGACGTTAGGGTGAGTGAAACCTTGTTGAGTTGCCTTGATCCTGTCTCTTGGGTGAGAGGCAACAATTTCCAAACTGGAGCTTTCTAGTTACTTCAGCTCCCTCTTGTAAGTGGCAGATGGTTCCTATTAAGAATCAAAACAAGCCTCATTGGGAGGTCTGAGAAATAGCTCTTGTCAGGAGGCACATGGCGGCTGGCTAGTTGCCTCGAGCACCTTAGCAGGACAATAATGGACTAACTGGATTACCACATCTCCTTGGCAGACTTTTCCAACTGCATTCCCTGACCTGCTAGCCTCATATATGACAACAGATCCCACCATCTTGGCTTCTGCTCTGTAGCTGTTTGCCCTCAGTCAGATGTTACTAGCTATTTATGGAAAAGAGGAACCTTGCTAGGATGGAGGACTGGCAGGCTTTACCCAGGAGTTGGGCAGAAGCCCTGGTTTCCAGAAGAAGCTGGGGATGTCCATTAGTATTGCTGAAATGAGATCTTGTCTCTTAATGATTACAAACAATTATACTACAATTAGGCAGGAAGGGTTAGAAGAACAGCTGTTGGCACCAGGATTTCTAGGTGGTGAAAAGCAGTCACCAGGTACTTTTACCATCTAAATCTGCTTATGATAAGCAAAAGAAGGATATTTAAACTAAAACTCAACTTCCATTTTCAAATATCTAGATAAGAAAACAAGCTTGACAAACTTCCTACAAAGCCTTCTTTCCATCACCCAATGTCAAATATGTCCACAGTTACGGAATTCAAGAATCAGAACTTTCCTGTCATTACAATGTCAATAGCAGAGAATGCCTTGCTTCTGCTCCTTTTGGAGACTGGAGGCAATAGGATGCTACCCACCACTGGTTTTGATAGTTACCACCTAGAAATGATGAGGATGCTTTTCTTGAGATTCTCTTTCATTCATTCAGCTTCTACTAAATGTCAGATTCCTATAAGGTACTTGGACTTCATACAGATAAAAAAGACATGGTCTCTGCTCTCAAGGAGCTAACAGTGAAGGAGAGGAGAATGACATGGAAGAATCAGCTGCAGTACGTGTTATGAGTGTTAACATGACAGCATGTACTAGGTACAGTGGTGGCACAAGGAGGGAGTGATCAACTCTGTTTAGGAAGGTTTCACAGAAGGGGAAGCACTTGACAGGCAGCTGGAGATGGGGGAGAAGTGGGCATTACAGGTAAAGGCACCCTAGCATGAAAAAGCCTTGTCAAATTCAGGGAGTTTGGAAACTGGTTCAGTATAGCTAGAAAGAGGGTAGCTGCAGGAGATAGGAGAGAGAAGAGGCTGAACAGGCAAGGGCAGATCACACTAGGACATTCACTTTCTATCACTTTGCATAAAATGGATCCTATCTCTGGTTTTTTCTTTAAAACACAGACATTCCAGACATTCAACAAGCATCTTCATGCATAGCACTAAACGAGGCATCATGGGAAGTATGCCCCTAAGGAGCTGACAGTGAACCTAATTGGGTAGATTAAACATACACACAACACAGCTAAAGGACATACAAATCAGCATACAAAGTGCATAAAACTATAAATGGCACAGACTACATAAAGTACTAAGGGAATTCATGGGTTCTTAGCTTGAAACAGAGCTTAAACACCATCTAATTAGAGAACCATGAAAATGCTTCACTCCCCTTTATAAAATCCTAGCCAAATGAGCACCCAGGGGATGTGGAAAGTTCAGTAAGGCATACTAGTCTGGCTGAGTCCAGAGGCCACCAACCACATGATGCCCAGAGGGCTTTTATGGCAATTTAAGAAAGGCTCACCTAAGACAAGAGGGGGTCCTAAATAGGACCTTTTCTCTGCTGGTGAAATGGCTGGGACAATTAAGAGCACAGTAGCTGCCCAAAGGGCTCATCCTCCATCACGATTACAGCACACAGAAAAGAACATTTCATAGTATACTATCATTTTTTATAGTCTGATCATCAAAAAAACTTTTCTTTTTCTAAAAATAAGCATAAATATTTCACTGGGTCCTATATATCTCTAGAAAAAAGGTTTCACATTGAGAAAGGGAACTGTTCTTTATTCAAACATACTTTAAGGCCTCTAGAGAACCCAGCTCATAATCTAGGGTGTGAGAAAGCCCCCTTTTCCAAAATGAAACCTGTTGGTCCTGGCTGGCTGGGAGATCATACTATGGTCCTTCATTACCCTGCCAAACCTTGGAGGGTTGCCATCTAGCAGAGGCATGAGAGGTGGCACTCACCCTCATGGAGGTCTCGCCACCATGGGCTTGTTGCAGCCTGAAGACCTGGGCCACCATGTGCTCTGTGGAGGGGTGCAGCAGGATCCTTCGTGAAGCCAAGCCCACCATTACATATCGGCCCATTGGGGACAGGCTCACCGAAATGGCGTTGGGACCTGAGGGCCAACAGAACAAAGAGGCATTTCCCAGAGTTCTTGCCATTCCAAGGAAACAACTTTCACTCTTTTCTCTTTTTCTCCAATCTCTATATTTCTTTGGCCACCTCAGGATTACCTCTTATGATTGTAGTGAGGAGTATAATGAGAAAGCATGTAAAGAATTGAATACAGTGTTTGGCATATAGAAAATAATAAATGCTTATTACTGTTAACATACAATCACTTGGAAAAAATTGGTATTACTGTAAATTCTTTGCCTAGTTTTCTGATTATTTCCTTAGAAATGGGATTGCTGGATCAAGGAGCACACACATTTTGGGGGCTTTTAATACACAATGCCAAACTGCCTTGAGTGTATGAGTGTGTCCACTTCCCCAAGCCATGACCAAAGCACTTCCCCTATTCCTGGTCATCATAATAGGAGAATGTGGGGATGCTACTGCGGTAGGGAGGACTCATTCTGAGATTGTTCTCCAGTGCCAACAGCCAAGATTCTGGCAAAGCAATCTTCCTGTGGCCTGTGCCCCAGCAAAGCCAGGAGCAGTACATGACCATTAATCCCACCTAAGCCGTGCCTCACCTAGGAATGCCCATGCCAAGGTACCAGCGTCCCTCTGTCACTCTGTTGGGCTTCCTATCCCTTACCAAATCGCTTGGTGTAGAGCATTTCGCCCAGGTTATGGGGGGCCAGGGAGTACACTGCTAAGATGCCTTCATCAGGAAAGCCCCTCTGGCTGCTAGGGATGAAAGCTGCCAGGAGCTGCCCATCTGCAGAAATGTCACAGCTGGCATCATTGTAGATCTTGCAGTTCTGCACCAGTACATTCACGGAGGCTGTATCAGACAAAGAAAGAAAAGAGGATAAGAAAGTTTGAAGTTGATGTTGTCAGAAATTCTGGGGCCAAGAAGTTCTGGGGCATTCCTAACGGCCTGAAACCTCTCAAGAAATGCTAGAAGCTGTCCTGTCAATCAAACTAAAATGTCATGGAAGAAGAAACACAAGAGGCAGGAAAGATGTCTCTTCTACCACTTCAGTAGGAAACTACAGGATAGTCAACACAACCACAACCACCTCCTGAGTCTTAGGTCACACTTAAGAGACATCATTTGAGAAATTATGTAAGTAAAAAGTTATTAAAAATTGTTCCTGAAGAGCCATTCAACAGCTGTTATTGTCCAAAAGATCAAAATGGAGATGAATGAAATGCAAACCCACTGATTCCAAGAAAAAGATGATACAGACAGAACTTCCTTGGGGTGGGAATCCTACTGTACATCGGCTATGTGACTTTGGAGAAGACAATCATTTTGCAAATTTATGTCTTACTTTCTCATTTAAGAGAACCGGAAAATTTAGAGCTGTCAGTCTTCTGGACAACACCTTACTAACACTAAACCCTACTCCACAAACAGAGGATAGAGAAACAAAGGCCAGCCCTGGCTGGATGGCTGAGGCTCTTTTCATTTCTCACTATGCTCTACCCCTTATCCATACCCTAAGTCAATGTCCATTCGTGGGCAGCACCACTCTGCACCTTGCAGTTACAGAGAATAAAACACAGGGTCAGCCAGGCAGCAGGCTCAGCTCAGGGTGAGATGTGGGGGTAGAGGGGTGCTGGAGGAGTACCACCGAGAAGAATCCTCTCCACATGATGGGACTAATAAGATGTTAACTAGCACCGGGACTGTGCCCGCATGCCTTGTTTCAGTTTTCATTTAAATCCCTCTCTAAGGCCCACTGTGCAGTTCCCTGCTAGAGGAAGTGGCTTACCCTTGATGTGAACCTGGAACAAGAGTGCCCACATCATGGGCACAAGCAGACTAGTACAGCACATTCAAAAGGACCATGCTCCAGGCTTTGTCTGCTTTAGATCTACTTCATATGCACATGCAAAGACACTTTTTGCTCTCTCTTATTTGAAGATTACTTGGATGACCACCCTCAGAGGTATTATGTTTGGGGAAAAAAAAAAAAAAAAAAAAAAAAAAAAAGCCAAGCTCAGCTGTCTCACCAGATTCTAGAAAGCCAAAAAACAGGTCAAAGGAGGTCAAGGACAAATTTCCTTAGGAAATTACCTTAAAGAAAACAAAACAAAGAACTGCTTTTGTCGAGGCTTATGGGGTTGGGGAGTTGGAGTGATAAATAAAACTCTACATTCATTTCCCATTTCCCTATGTGTTGCTAATGAAGCCACAGAGATGACAGAATAGATCAAAAAAAGAACACACTGGTTAGGCTGTTGTGCCAACTCTGGAGGGCTGACACCTACAGCACCATTACGCATAAAACCGAGGAGGGACCACAAGAATGGTTGTTTGCTAACTAATAAAATAATGACATCCAAATATTCATTGCTATCACCATTAGGCGATACTGCTCAACTTCCAACCGCCATCTGCCTGTACGGCTAGATTTATCTAGTTAGCACTGGGACCGTCTGCTCCTTACTCAGGGTCCCAAGCCCTTTGCCAAAAAAATGACATTTTCCTCCTCCTCCTCCCCTGAATTCACACGTTCTTCCAGTTGGGGATATAGAACCAAAGGAACTGGATGTATTAAGCTTCAGGAGTGAATTCATCTCGGTTTTCCAACCTTAGTCAGCGCAACCTTCAGAAAGATAAAAAGAAATGGACAATTTAGACTGTAACCACCAAAAGCAGGGAGAGAAAGAAAGAGAAATCATAAATTTCAAATAGGATATGAAAATAAACAGATAAGTAGATGGGACTCTGTGGACTTTAAGACAACTTTGTTCAGTTGCCATTTTATCCACATTTTTTTTAATTCATTTTATTGAGATAAATTCACATACCATGCAGTCAAACAAAACAAAGCGTACATTCGATTATTCGCAGTACCATTACATAGTTGTGCATTCATCACCAAAATCAATCCCTGACACCTTCATTACCACACACATAAAAATAAGAACAATAATTAAAATGAAAAAGAGCAATTAAAGTAAAAAAGAATGCTGGGGGCCTTTGTTTGTTTGTTTGTGTTTTTCCTTCTCTCATTTTTCTACTCATCCATCCATAAACTAGACAAAGGGGAGTGTCGTCCACATGGCTTTCCCAATCTCATCGTCACCCCTCATAAGCTACATTTTTATACAATCATCTTCAAGATTCATGGGTTCTGGGTTGTAGTTTGATAGTTTCAGGTATTTACTGCTAGCTACTCCAATTCATTAGAACCTAAAAAGGGTTGTCTATATTGTGCGTAAGAGTGCCCACCAGAGTGACCTCTTGGCTCCTTTTGGAATCTCTCTGCCACTGCAGCTTATTTCATTTCCTTTCACATCCCCCTTTTGGTCAAGAAGATGTTCTCCATCCCATGACGCCGGGTCTACATTCCTCCCCGGGAGTCATATTCCACGTTGCCAGGGAGATTCACTCCCCTGGGTGTCAGATCCCACGTAGGGGGGAGGGCAGTGATCTCACCTGCCAAGCTGGCTTAGCTAGAGAGAGAGGGCCACATCTGAGCAACAAAGAGGTATTTTATCCACATTTAATATCTCAAAAATGTATAGTGGGCATTTTTCGAAGTAGGCTTTTTTACCTAGCTGTTATATAGATCCAGCTCAGACAGTGTATTAACATGTAATTTGGTCAAGAACAAGTCTATAATGACCTCAAATCCCACCACCAACATTAGAAAAAACATTTAACTCTTTATTGCCAATATTAATTTCTAATGGTACATGTGGAGGGAGTAGGGAAGGGAGTGCAAGTAAGGTTTTCCTCCTTTTGGAAAGCTTGGCTCTAAGACCCTGAAAAAACTGGGCATATAGACAAAAAGCATTTCTCAAATGCAACTGTGTTTGTGTTTGTATTATATTATGATGATTCCAAGTCAATGGCCATCTCTCAAATTTTGCCCCACCCAATTTCGCAACTGCTCCCAGCTACTGCAGTAGTAGAAATGTATATGATAAAAGAAATGAGAATATTGAAAATTATTATAGAGATTCTCCAGAAGCATGTTCAGTTTCAGAAATTTTGCAGTTAGTAATCTAGAGGTTTGCTTCTACCCTAAGGAAGGGGATTTTAGTAACTATAGAATCATTTGGTTGTTACATTTCAGTGAGCATGGGTGGTGTGTTTATAGTTCCCTTTTTATTTCAAAGCTCCAATTAGCAAGTTATGTTTGCTGCTTGTTATCTGTTAAGTTCCCCCATGGCAATGGAAATGCTCAGAGTGGTGAGTGGTCACTGCTTCAATTCACTTCTGCAGCTTCCTCTCATAAGGCTGAAAGTTTGATGAACTGATTTATACAGGGAGAGATTTCGTGGATCTCTATTACTTGTTTTCTTGGGCCATAGAAAAGTAATGCACTAATGATAAAGGGCAACTCATCTTTTTTGGATTCAACAATAGCATAAGCAGGCAGAGAAAAAGGTGAAATGAAATAGAGCTAAGACACTGTGACAACCCACATATCACTTAACTCTCTGTTCTGTTCTATGACTTTTACCATAATGGTTCTCAAACTTTAACATGCATCAGAATAACCTGGAGGGCTTGTTAAAACACAATGCTGGGGTGGAGCTTGAGAATTTTCGTTTTTAACAAGTTTCCAGGTGTTGATGACGCTGCTGGTCTGGGGACCACACTTGAGAACTGTTGCCTTACCAAATACTCCCTGGTCCCTGAACTGTAGCTCCAACAACCTACTCTTTACTTGAAGGCAAAACACACGCAGGAAAGGATGATGGGACAGTTAGCTGGACAGCTGAGAATGGAATAAAGGCTAGGAAATAAAAGGTTTTCAAATCAAAAAGATGGAGAGCTTCAGGGGGAAACTCCAGGGGGAGAAAAAGCGATGCACGAACAGCAGGAAGCCATGTTCCAGACTCTGCAATGTAATCTCCTAATTAAAATAATTTCCAAATGAAAATGCCCTAGCAGGGAATGGGAGGGGTTAGAAATATTGATGCCTGGAGGAGCAGATGGCTCTGCCTTCCTATCAGCTCCATAAATTATAAACAAACACCTTGTATAAAGATCGATTTGTAGCCTGTTGCTGGCCAGCCAGATGAGGCCATGGGAGAGATTAGCAGTTGCAATGCTCTTGCAAATGCATTAGATACCAATCTGGAAAACCCAAAGGGGTTTAAATCAGCAGGAAATTTTCCTCTTGGCTATCTCTGAGCCCCTCAGATTTCAGAATAAGACCTTCAGAATAAGCACAGAGCTCCAGATGACACTATAAGCATTCCGCAAAGGCACCAGTCTGCCCCACACCATTCATCTGCTGAGTTTCCTAAGGGCTGTTCTGGTAGGACACACTGGTGACCACTGCCATTCACTCACAAGAGTTTACTTGTAAAAATCACAGTGAATCTAATGAGCTACTTTTTTCATGAAAAGGGTTTCAAAATTATCTATGCCTATGAGGTCTTATTTACATGTCTAAACTCTTTACAGGTGGTAATTCATTAATTCTCCATTCCACGTGAGAGAAACAGATGGCAGGTATCTTTAGCCTAACTCCAGAAAGGGGTTAGATGCAATTCAGATATTATTAGATAATTAGCAACATGGTGGTTACTGAATGCATCACTAAAACTCAGGACCTGCGGCTCCCAGTCATAGGCTATGCCAAAGCCAAAGCTACTTCCCACCAGAAGTGGGTGACTTATAGAAATGAATCTCATAGCAAAACAGATTCCCAAAATACTGTGCTTACAACTGAATCTATCAGAAGGGTGAAGAGCAAATCTGTAACTAGACTTTATTCAGACGATCAGGAAACAGTTAAGTGCTAAGGATTGTTCAGAACCTCAGGTAAAAGTGACTGTACTTTACCTGAGGGCAATACTTTAAAACTTCTAGAATGTATGTTTTCCCCAAGGTCAAAATTTTGTGAAAAATAAGGCAGTTTAAAAAAACAGAATTCTAAGAACAAAAGTGATTTAAATAAGGAGAAAGGTAGGCCATAAATAAATGAGCCAATCTGATTGTACATGATGCTTTCTGATCAGCTCAGGTTTTACGAAAGCCATCTTCAAAACTGGAAGAAAGGACAAAAAACTAATGACAAACATAAAGGAGAATGATAGGAAGCTATAGTCAGGATGAGTTGAGGCTTGTGGGAAAAAGTTAAGGACAACCAAAATGGCCTTCTAAGCTATGCTAACATCATATCCAATGCCTGTATTCTTCTGGATTTTTTTATTTTTGTTTTTCTATCAAGGAAAATTACCTCCAGCTGTGTGGAAACATGCTTAAGAGGGATCAGAAGCCCATTATAGACCAAGCAACAGGTTAAGAAAGAGCAATTGGTTCTTTTAAATGAAAACCACTCTCCAGAGCAGGAAAATACTTATCTCAGAGTACTGAAAATGTAGGCAGATTTGACTTCAGAATTAGGACCATACTTGCAAAGAATCATGGTGCAATATCCAAGAAAAAAAAATGATAAAAATATTTATCATTTACTATAGTAACTGCCAGGTACTGTTCAGAGTGCTTGACATGTATTAACCAGTCCTGAGGTTAGCATGATTATAATCCCCATTTTATAGACAGGAAACCAAAGTATAGAGACATAAAGTAACCAAGGTCACATTGCTAGGAGGTGGCTGAGTTGGGATTTCAACCTGGACATTGCAGCTCAAAGTTTATGGACGTAACAATAATAGGACAGTTGACAGAGAAAGTTACCAAAGAACTACCTCTCTCTATGCTTGCCCTCCCTCTTCACTGACCAACCCCTCCCACCCAAAGCCTCAGGCCCAGATTTTCAACACATTGCAAGTGTAAGTAGTTCAATACTATTTAAGCTGTTCCAGAGAAAGGAAAACTGAAGAAAAACTTCCAAGCACAATGTTGGTACCAAAATACATAGAGAATTCATAAAAAAGAAAAGCACAGATCCAGCTTACTTATGAATATCAATGAAAATAATTCCAAGTAAATTTTTAGCAAGCAAAATTAATTAAAGAAACTCACATTAAAGGAATACACCATGACCAAGTGGGGTTTATCCAAAGAATGTAAGGATGGGTTCAATATTATAGAATCTATTAACATAATTCATCATACTATTAGAACTATGCAGAGAAAAAATACAGGATCATCTACATAGATGCTGGAAAGGCAAGACTAAATTTAATGTTCATTCTTTATAAAAACTCTCAATAAATTGCAATATGCTTAATGGGAAAAACTAGCTATTTTTCATTAAAGTCAGGAAAAATATGAAGACACCCACTATCATCACTGTTATTTAACATTGTTCTGATGGTAGCAGCATTTATAAAAGAGAAAGAAATCACAGGTGTGAAATTGTAAAATTGGAATGGAGGAGGAAAAACTATTACTATTTCCGGATAACATATCTAGAAAATCCATGAGATTTAACTGAATAACTACTACAATCAGTAAACAAATTTAGTTTAGATAGGATTTAAAAAATAAATATAACCAGAAGTAATGAATCATCAGTTGTAACTTTAATATAAATGGATTAAACTCTCCAGTCAAATGTCAGAGATTGGCAAAATGGATTAAAAAGGCATGGCTCAACTATATGCTGTTTACAAGAGACTCACCTTAATCAAAGACAAAAGTAGCCTGAAAGTGAAAGGATTGGAAAAAATGTGCCATGCAAACAGTAACCAAGAGAGTGGGGATGGCTATACTAGTATCAGACAAAACAGACTTTAAGTAAAAAACTGTTAAAAGGGAAAAAGGACACTACATATTGATAAAAGGGTAAATTTATCAGGAAGATATAAAAATTATAAACATATACACACACAAGAACAGAGCCCCAAAATAAATGAAGCAAACATTGACATGTTTGAAGGAAAAAAATAGATGGATCTATGTTAATAGAAGGAGACATCAATATACCACTTTCAATAACAGATAAAACAATTAGACTGAAGATCAGTAAGAATAAAGGACATGAACATTACTATAAACCAACTAGACTTAATAGATAAATATATATGTGTGTGGATGTGTATATATATATACACACAAACATACATACACATTTCACCTAACAACAGCAGACTACACATTCTTCTCTAGTGCACACAAGTCATTCTCCAGGACAACCCATGTGTTAGGCCTCAAAACAAGTCCCAATAAATTTAAAACTAATGAAATCATACAGTATATTTTTTCAGCCCACAATGGAATAAAGGTAGAAATCAATAACAGAGGGAGAAATGGAAAGTTCACAAATATGTGGAAATTAAATAACACTCTTAAACAACCAATGGGTCAAAGAAGATACCACAAACGAAATTGGGAAATACTTTGAGATGAATGAAAATGAAAATACAATGTACCAAAACTTAAGGGATGCAGCAAAGGCAGTGCTGAGAGAGAAATCTATAGCTCTAAATGCTTTCATTAAAAAAAAGAAGATCTCAAACCAGAGATTTAACCTCACAACTGGAGGAACTAAAAAAAGAAGATCAAACTAAACCCAAAAGAGAGCAGAAGGCAAGGAAATAAAGATTAGAGCAGAACTAAAATAGAGAATTAAAAATAACAATAGAGAGTATCAACAAAACCAAAAGTTGATTCTTTGAAAAGATAAAATTAACAAACATTTAGCTAGACTGACAAAGAAAAAAACAGACAGGACGCAAATAACTGAAATCAGAAATAAAAGGAAGGGACATTACTACCAGCCTTACATAAATAAAAAGGATTATAAGAGGATACTATGAACAACTGTATGCCAATAAATCAGACAACCTAGATGCCTAGATGTTTCTAGACAAGTTCCTAGAAACACATAAATAGCCCACACTGATTAGTACAATTATATTTAAAAAAAATGCTATCATCAATTGTTAACAAATATTCTATAACAATACAAGGTGTTGGGGGTGGTCTGATGTACGGGAATCCTGTATTTTATGCATGATTGTTCTGCAAACCCTCAACTTCTCTAAAAAGCAAAACAAAACAAAACAAAACAAACAAACAAAAAAACACTTCCCAAAAAAGAAAAGCCCAGGACCAGATGACTTCACAGGTGACTTGTACCAAATATTCCAAGAAGAATTAAAGTCAATCCTGCACGAACACTTCCAAAAAGTTGAAGAGGAGGGATCACTCTCTAACTCATTCTACAAGGCCAACATCACCCTAATACCAAAGCCAGATAAAGATACCATAAAGAAAAGAAAATTACAGACCTATATCTCTTATGAATATAGATGCAAAATCTTCAAAATATTAGCAAACCCAAATCAAACAGCACATTAAAAGAATTACACACCATGATCAAGTGGAATTTATCCCAGAAATGCAAGGATGTTGAATTCAACATAAGAAAATCAACATAATATACACCACATTAACAGAACAAAGGAAAAAAAAAACAACGCATAATCATCTCAATTGACATAGAAAAGCACTTGACAAAATCCAGCAACGCTTCTTCATAAAAACACTCAGAAAACTAGGAATAGAAAAAGAATTCCTCAAAATGATGAAAGGCATCCATGAAAAAAACCCCTGTTAACATCATACTCATTGATGAAAGACTGAAAAACTTTCCCAAAGATCCGGAACAAGAAAAGGATGACCACTGTCACCCTGTTGTTTTTCACCATTGTACTGGAAGTTCTAACCAGAGCAGTTAGGTAAGAAAAAGAAATAAACGGTATCCAAATGGGAAAGGAAGAAGGAAAACTTTCACTATTTGCAGATGACATGATCCTATATAGAGAAAGTTACAAAGTTACTAGAACTAATAAACGAATTGAGCAACGTGATGGATACAAGATAAACACGCAAAAATTAGTAGTGTTTCTATGCACTAGTAACACACAATCGGAAAAGAAAATTAAGAAAAATATTCCATTTACAATAGCAACTAAAAGTATAATCAAATTTACAGGAATAAATTTAACCAAGGATGTAAAGGACTAATAAATGGAAGGACATTCCATGCTCATGAACTGAAGGACTAAATATTGTCCAGATGTCAATTCTACCCAAAGAAATTTACAGATTCAACACAATCCGAATCAAAATTCCAACAGCCTTATTTGCAGAAATGGAAAAGCCAATCATCAAATTTACTCGGAAGGGTAAGGGGCCTCAGATAGCCAAAACCATCTTAAAAAAGAAAAATGAAGCCAGAGGCCTCACACTTCCCAATTTTAAAACTTATTACAAAACTACAGTGGTCAAAACAGTATGGTTCTGACACAAGAACAGATATATAAACCAATGGAATTGAATTGAGAGTTCAGAAACAGACCCCTGTATCTATGGCCAATGACTTTTTTTTAAATTCAATTTTATTGAGATATATTCACATACCATACAGTCATCCAAAGTGTACAATCAATTGTTCACAGTACCATCATATAGTTGTGCATTCATCACCCCAATCTATTTTGTGAACATTTTACTCATACCAGAAAAAGTGAAAAATAAGAATAAAAAACAAAAGTAAAAAAGAACACGCCCCCCCCATATTTTTCATTTAGTTTTCTGCTCATCCATCCATACACTGGATAAAGGGAATATGATCCACAAGGCTCTCACAATCACACTGTCACCTCTTGTAAGCTATATTGGTATACAATCGTCTTCAAGAGTCAACTACTGGGTTGCAGTTTGATAGTTCCCAGTATTTACTTCTAGCTATTCCAATGCATTAAAGCCTAAAAATGGTTATCTATATAGTGCATAAGAATGCCCATCAGAGTGACCTCTTGACTCCATTTGGAATCTCTCAGCCACTGAAACTTCATTTCATTTCATTTCACATCCCCCTTTTGGTCAAGAAGATGTTCTTAATCCCATGATGTCGGGTCCAGATTCATCCCCAAGAGTCATATCCTGCGTTGCCCGGGAGATTTACACCCCTGGGAGTCAGATCCCATGTAGGGGGGAGAGCAGTGAGTTCACCTGCCGAGGTGGCTTAGCTAGAGAGAGAGGGCCACATCTGAGCAACAAAGAGGTACTCAGGGGGAGACTCTTAGGCACTGTTTCAAGCAGGTTTAGCCTCTCCTTTGCAGTGATGAGTTTCATAAGGGCAAGTCCCATGATCGAGGGCTCAGCACATCAAACCGCCATTCCCAATGTTTGTGACAACATCAACACCAGTCCATGTGAGGATGTCCAACACATCCGCACCTTCCCCCAGATCCTCGGGGCTGGGGAGGGGGAGTCTGTAAATATATTTTTTATTATCTGCCTAAATTAATCTGGGATGTGTCACTACTTCATTCCAGCCTATACTAACCTACCGTATCTCATTTCCTATTCAAAGTTCCATGCAATTGTGGTGTTTGAACAAATCGACTGTAGAGTTGTACAATTTAGAAAATTTAGATCCTGTACCAAATAGATACCTCTTCCCTTGGTCTCATATGGAAGTTGAAGTTTTAAAACACAGTCAGTTTCAACCTTTACCCTTTGGCCTGGCTTGCCCTGGTCTTAACCAGACCTGCTTCATTCATATCACTAATTGAAGTCTGGGCTCTTTTTCAGGTTTTTTTTTTTTTAACAGTGGCTGTATGCACTGGTACTGACATTCACATCTGCTGAGCTCTAGCTCTGAGTTTCAGGTGTCTCAGAAATATGCATTTTTCCAGAGACCAATCAGGTTATACACTAGGGGATCAGCATCTCAAAGTTTAGAGACAGGCATTACAATTCAGTGATAGAGTTAACTGCTGTAAGACCTTACCATCTAGGGACTATTACAATTATTATGTCCACGTTAGGCTATGTTCTAAGATTCAATTCTGAGTTTATACATTGTAGTTAGTCCATATTGGTGAGGCATTAACGTGTTTGCCTTTATTGCTGGTGTACTTCACTCAAATACTGTGTACATGATCCATTCACCTCGTTGTGTGTCTCACAGCTTCACTCCTTCTTGTAGTTGCTCAATGTTCCACTGTATGCGTACACCACAGTCCACCATTCCATTCTTCAGTCAATGTACCCTTAGGTCGTCTGCACCCTTTGCAAATCATGATTACTGCCTCCATGAACACCAGTTTGCAAATGTTCATTCATGTCTCTGCTCTCAGATCTTCAAATGACATACCCCATAATGAGGTTGCAGGACCTTTTGGTCCCCACATACTTAACTTTTTGTGGAACAACCACACTGACCTTCAGAAAGTCTACACCATTCTACCTGCTCATCAACAGGTAGATAGGTACTGCATATATATTTTTATTCTTTGTCTAAATTACTTTGGGATGTGTAGCTATTTCACACTAACCTATGCAAACCTACCAGGTCTCACTTCCTATTAAAAGTTCCATGTAATTATGGTACTTGAATGAACTGTGAGAGTTAAATTGTTCAGGAAATATAGATCTTGCACCATCTAAACATCTCTTCCCTTGGTCTCACATGGAATTTGAAGTTTTAAAATGCAGTCAGTATTATCCTTTACCCTTTGGCCCTATTTGCCCTAGTCCTAACCACATCTGCTTCATTCATATCTGTAGTTAAAGTCTGGATTCTTTTTCAGCTTTTTTAACAGTTGCAATATGTGCTAATACTGACATTCATATCTTATGGGCAATGACTTTTGACAAGGGTGCAAAGTTCACTCAATTGGGGAAGAAGACTCTCTTTATCAAATGGTGCTGGGGAAACTGTATATCCATATGCAAAAGAATGATGGGGGACCCCGATCTCACACCATATACAAAAATTAACTCAAAATAGATCAAAGGCCTAAATATATGAACCAGGATCATAAAACTCCTAGAAGAAAACATAGGGAAGCATCTTCAGGATCTTGTGTTGGCAATGGTTTCTTAGACCTTACACTTAAGGCATGAGCAACAAAAGAAAAAATTGGATAAATGTAACCTCATCAAAATTAAGAACTTTTGTGTGCCTACAACCAGTCCCCCAAAAAAGCAGAGAAATGGCATCAAACAGCCCTGATCACAAAGATATGAACCTCTTAAGGAGGCAGATCCCATGTTCTTGAGGAACATGCGCTTTGCCAGGAAGCATACTCTGAAGAAGATGCAGGCCAACAATGCCAAGGCCATAAGCGCACGTGCAGAGGCCCTCAAGGCCCTCGTAAAGCCCAAGAAGGTTAAACCCAAGATCCCAAAGAGTGGCAGCAGCAAGCTCAATGGACTTGCCTACATTGTCCATCTCAAGCACAGGAAGTGTACTCATGCCTGAATCACCAGGGGTCTCAGACTCTGCTGACCAAAGTTCAAGGGCAAGGATCGGGTCAATGCCCAGGCTCTGGCTCCAGCTCTCGTTACTGCTCCTGGTCAGGCACCCAAAGGTGCCCAGGCCCCCCTGAAGGCTCCTGAGTAGAGCCCCCTGTCTGCCAATGTGAGGATGGAAGGACTGGTGTGTCCCTGGGCTGCCATGTGCATGAGGCTGGGGTCCTCCTGTGCTATTTGTACAAATAAACCCGAGGCAGGGAAAAACAACAAAAACAAAAAAAAACTTCTGTGCATCAAAGGACTTCATCATTAAAGTAAAATATTTGGAAACCACATATATGATAAGGGTTTAATACCAGAATTTATAAAGAAATCCTACAACTCAACAATAAAAAGAATAACAGCCCAATCCAAAAATGGGCAAAAGACATGAACAGACATTTCTCCAGAGAAGATATACAAATGGCCAAAAAACACATGAAAACATGTTCAACATCATTCATCGTTAGGGAAAGGTAAATCAAAACCACAATGATATACCACTTCACACCCACTGGAATGGCTACTATTAAAAAAATGAAAAATAAGTGTTGGAGAGGATGTGGAGAGATAGAACACTCACTCGTTGGGGGGACTGTAAAATCGTATAGCCTCTGTGGAAAACAGTTTGATGGTTTCTCAAATTCAAAGTATAGAATTACCACATGACCTGGCAATCCCAAGTGTGTATGTATATATATGTGCATATATATATATATATAGATATAAAACTTCGAGGTATCTATTCTCAAAAGAATTGAAAACAAGGACTCGAATGGATATTTGCACACCAATGTTCACAGGGGGATTATTCACAATTGCCAAAAGATGAAAGCAACACAAGTATCCATCAACAGATGAATGGATAAGAAAAATGTGGTATATACTTACAGTTAAATAAAATGCAGCTGTGAAAAGGAAAAATTTCTGATACGTGTGACAACATGGATGAACCTTAAGGACATCTTGTTGAGTGAAGTAAGCCAGACACAAAAAGACAAATACTGTTTGATCTCACTGATATGAAATAATTAGAATAAGCAAATTCATAGGGTCAGAAACTAGAATTCAGGTTACCAGGTGCTGGGGAAGGGGTAGGGAATGGGGAGTTAAAGCTCAGTTGGTACAAAATTTCTGTTGGGGGTGATGGAAAAGTTTTGGTAATGGAGAATGGTGATGGCAGCACCATATTGTGAATGTAATTAACATGACTGAATTGTATATTTGAACGTGGTTAAAGGACGAAATTTTAGGTAGCATATATGTTACTAAAATAAAAATTAAAAACAACAAAAGAACATAGGATTGATAGGACTGTACAACACAAATAGTGAATTCTAATGTGAACCATGGATTATAATTAATAGTAAAATTACAAAAAAATTATTTCATCAATTATAACAAATGTACCACAGTAATGCAAGGTGTTAATAATAAGGGGGGGGGGAGTTATATGAAAACTCTGTATATTCTGCATGATTTTTCTGTAAACCTACATTATTTCTAATAAAAAAATTATATTAAAAACAAAACAAAACTAAACAAAACCTCCTCAAGATGAAAAGTCCAGGAGCAAATGGTTTCACTGGTGAATTCTGCCAAACCTTCTCAGAAGAATTAACACCAATCCTGCTAAAACTATTCCAAAAAATTGAAGAGGAGGGAATACCTTTAACTAATTTTATGAGGCCAGCACTAATACCAAAGCCAGATAAAGATACAAGAAAGACCAATATCCCTTATGAATATAGATGCAAAAATCCTCAACAAGATACTGATAAACTGAATCCAACAGCACATTAAAAGGATTATACAGCATGACCAAGGAGGTCATCCGAATGAAAGGAAAAAGACCTTATAATCATTATAATTGACGCAGAGAAGGCATTTGACAAAATCCAGGACATTTTCTTGATAAAAACACTAAGAACTCTAGGAATAAAAGGGAACTTCCTCAATTTTATAAAGGGCATATTTGAAAAATCCATAACTAACGTCATACTGTATGGTGAAAGACTGAAAGCTTTCCCTCTGATATCAGGAATAAGACAAGGATGCCCACTTTCACCACTGCTATTCAACACTGTCCTGGAAGTTCTAGCCAGAGCAATTTGGCAATAAAAAGAAATAAAGAAATCCAAATTAGAAAGGGAGAAGTAAAACTATCCCTATTCGAAGATGACATGATGCTTGCTATATATAGAAATCCCAAAATGTACAAAAAAGCTACTAGAGCTAACAGATGATTCTAGTGGTGAGATATTAAGTCCAATGTACAAAAATCGGTAGTGTTTCTGTACACCAGCAATGAACAATCCAAAAAGGATATCAAGAAAACAATTCTATTTACAATAGCAACTAGAACAATAAAATATCTAGGAATAAATTTAACCAAGGAAGTAAAGGATTTGTACACAGAAAACTACCATTCCTGAAAGAAATTAAAGAAGACCTAAATAAGTAGAAAGATATCCCGTGTTCATGGCTTAGAAGATTATTAAGAAGTCAATACACATAGACCAATGGAATAGAATTGAGAGTTCAGAAATAAACTCATACATCTATGGCCAACTAATTTTTGACAAGAGTACCAAATTCACTCAATGGATAGAGAATAGCCTCTTCAACAAATGGCGATGGGAAAACTCGAAGTCCACATGCAAAAGAATGTATGTGGACCCCTACCTCTCACCATACACAAAAATTAATTTAATATGGATCAATGACCTAAATATAAGAGCTGACACTATAAAACTCTTAGAAGAAAACATAGGGAAGTATCTTCAGGACCTTGTTTTAGGCAATAGAATACTAGACTTAGCACAAGTAACAAAAGAGAAAAAACACAAAAATTGGACTTCATCAAAATTAAAAACTTTTGTGCAAAGGATATTTTCAAGAAAGTGGGACAGAAACTACAAAATGGAAGAAAATATTTGGAAACCATACATCCGATAAGGTTTTAATATTCAGAAAATATGAACTCCTACAACTCTACAAAAGACAAATCACCCCATTAAAAAATAGGCAAAAGATTTGAATAGACATTTCTCCAAAGAAGATATACAAATGGCCAATAAGCACAAGAAAAGATGTTCAACATCATTAGACATTAAAGAAATGCAAATTAAAACTACAATGAGATACCACTTCACAACCACTAGGATGTCTATTATTAAAAAAGGAGAAAATAACAAGTGCTGACTAGGATGCAGAAAAATAGGAACCCTTGTACATTGTTGATAGGAATGTAATATGGTGCTGCTGTGGAAAACAGTTTGACAGTTACTCAGAAAGTTAAACATAGAATTACCATATGGCCCAGCAATCCTACTTCTAGGTATATATCCAAAAGAACTGAAAGCAGCAACTCAAACAGATATTTTTAAGTCATATTTTTTTATCGTCAAATATAACATATATACATAGAAGTGATAACTTTCCAAGTGCAATTTAACAAGTAGTTAACGAGCAAATTTCAAAAAATATTATAGGTCACAGTTCCACAGTTTCAGTTATTTCCTTATTATGAAATATAACACATATACACAAAGGTAATATCTTCCAAAGTATGATTTAACAAGTAGATATACAGGAAATTTCCAAAGTTGTTATGAGTGATAGTACTATAGTTTTAGTTATTTCCTTATTGTGAAATATAACATACATAAAAAAAGGTATAGCTTTCAAATGACGACTTAGCAAGTAGCTATAGAACAAATTTCAAAGGTTACAGTTCCACCATTTCAATTCTTTCCTTCTAGCTATTCTAGTACCCTAGCAACTAAGAAAAAGAAAATTATACAAAGATTCAGTATTCATAATCCTTTGTTAAATTCCGTCTTGTGTGTGCTACCCCTTCCTCTAGTTTAATCACTTTCCCGATCTTTAGGGATGTCTAGGCAGTGACCACCCTAACCTGTTCATGTTGAAAAGGAGTGTCAGCTTTATGAGTAAAGGGGACCCATCTAGTTGATGTTCTTGTAGAGGCTACTGCCTCTGGGTTTGGGGACTTAGCTGGCATAGGAGCACTCTAAAGGATTTAAGTTTCTGAAGAATACACTTAGTGAGTGAAACTTTTATTGAGTCCCAGACAGGGATCTGGGTATTGAATAGACAGTTGTACACTGATGTTCATAGCAGCATTATTCACAATAGCTAAAAGTAGAAGCAACCCAAGTGTCCATCAACAGACGAATGGATAAACAATGGAGAATCATTCAGTGGATAAACAATGGAGTATCATTCAATATCATTCAGTATCATTCAGAACTACAAAGGAATGTAGTTCTGATACATGCTATGACATGGATGAACTTTGAAGATATTAGGTTGAGTCAGATACAAAAGGACAGACATTGTATGATTCCACTTACATGAAATAACTAGAATATGCAAATTTATAGAAACAGAAAAGTGAAGTACAGGACACGGGGGATGGGGTGGGGGAGAAATGGGGAGTTAATGCAAAATGAGTGCAGGGTCTCTATTTGGGGTGATGGAGAGGTTTTGGTAATGGATGGTGGCAATGGTAGCACAACATTGTGAATGTAATTAATGCCACTGAATTATATGCTTGGAGTGGTTGGGCTAGGACATTTTATGTTGTATATATGTTACCACAATTTAAGAAAAAAGAGACAGACACTAAAGAGACAATGACAAATGTAATACCTGATCCTGGACTGGATCTTATAATGGAGGAGAAAATGTCCAAAAGAACATTATTGGGACAACTGAAAAAAATGGAAATATAGTCTATATGCTTTATATCAAATGTTAAGTTTCTTGAACTTGATAGCTGTATTAATTAGGTGAATAAGGGAATATCCTTGTTCTTAAGAAATACACATGGAAGTATTAAATGGTAAACGAGCATGATGTATGCAACCTACTCTCAAATGCTTAGAAAATAAATACATGGATGAATGAATGGATAGATAGATATAGTGTCATAAAAAATGTGGCAAAATGTTAAAAACCAATAAATCTGGATATCTGGGTAGGATGTATATTGGAGTTCACTATTGTTTTTGCTATTATTTTTACAACTTTCCTGTAAGTTTGAAATTATATCAAAATAAAAAAAATTTTTTTAAAAGCACAGAAAGCAACAATACCACAAAAACAAAACCTGCAAGTTTTTATTAGAGATATATACAGAAACTACATGTTACTAAAGGGGTCACCTGTGTACTGCTGGGTAACACAACAGGCCACTTGTAAGGACTGCATTAAGTAATAGCTACCTGTCCTAGTTTGCTAATGCTGCAGAATGCAAAACACCAGAGATGGACAGGCTTTTATAAAACGGGGGTTTATTTCACTACACAGTTACAGTCTTAAGGCCACAAAGCATCCAAGGTAACACCTCAGCAATCGGGTACCTTCACCGGAGGACGGCCAGTGGTGTCCGGAAAACCTCTGTTAGCTAGGAAGGCAGCTGGCGTCTGCTCCAAAGCTCTGGCCTCAAAACGGCTTTCTCCCAAGACGTTCCTTTCTAGCAAGCTTGCTTCTCTTCAAAACATCACTCCCAGCTGCACTCTCTTTCCTCCCCGCCCCCGAGTCAGCTCATTTATATAGCTCCACCGATAAAGGCCCACCCTGAATGGGCGGGGCCACGCCTCCATGGGAACATCTCATCAGAATCACTGCCCACAGCTGGGTGGAGCACATTCCAAGCAAATCCAACCATCACCAAAATGCCTGCCCCACACAAGACCACAAAGATAATGGCATTTGGGGGACACAATACACTCAAACCGGCACACTACCTAAGGCATTTGATTGTCACATGTAATCAAGAAAATCTCTGTTGATAACTGAGAAGAATTTAGAGTAAACCAAACCCAAAGGGAAGCAAATAAGTATTTGTCTCTTATCAGTAGGCTGCTGATGTCATGGAGGTAATAAACCAATTAAAATCTCCAAAGAAAAAACAAACACAAAACAACCCCCCCTCAAAAAAAAACATAAACTTAAGAAATGTATAAGATATATATGAAGAACGCTTTAAAACATTCCTAAGAACACAAGAGAGACTTGAGAAACGGAAAACCACACCATGATCTTAGATAAGATATGATATAAAGATATTGAATTTCATTAAGTTAGTTTATAAATCTAATGAAGTCACAAAGATTACACTAACAGGATGTTTCCAGTGGGGATGGTACTATCATATGAATAAGCAAACAGATTCCTGGAACAGTATTAAGATTTCAAAAAAATGTATTTAAATACACACAGGAAAGTGAATATGATGAAAGTGACTGCAGATCAATGGGGACAAATGCTCTACTCTAAAAATAGATTAGGACAAATGAGTAGCCATATGGTGGAAAGGTTGGAACACACTTTGCTTATTTGGGACTAGGTTAAATTTCCTAGTAAATCAAAGATTTAAATGTAAAAAATTAAAACCTAAAATTACTAAACGATCTTAACAGTGACACAAAATCTAGGAACCATAAATGGAAAGATGGATAATTCTGAGTACTTAAAATAAGTTCCATGACAAAAATAACCTTCACAAAGTGAAGAGACAAATGACAACTAGGAAACTCCTATTATAAGTTAATTTTCCTTATTAGAGTTCCTACAGAAGTGATAAGGAAAAGATCAGTAACACAATAGAAAAATTGGTAAAGCACACACACAGGTCAAGGTAACTTGCAAGCACAAATGGTTCTTCATTATATGATGAGGTGTTCAACCTCATTAATCATATCAGAAATACAAATTAAAAATACCAATATACTATTTTTTTACCTATCAGATTTGTAAATATCAAAAAAAGTGATAATACATTCTACTGGCAAGGTTTAGGGCAACACACATTCTCATAAACTGCAGGTGCAATTATAAATTGGTACAACCCCTAAGGAGGGCAATTTGGTAATGTCTATCTAAAATGCACATACTCGTCTTCCCTGAAATTCCATTTCTAGGAATTTATCCTATACTTACATATGTAAAATGAAAAAAAAAAAGCACACTTTGTATAGCAAAAGATTGAAAACAACTTAAAAGTCCCTCAATAGGAGACTAGTTACAAAATTATGGTATATTCATACAACAGAATACAAGGCAGTAATGAAAACAAACAAACAAAAACAAAAAACAAAAAACACAAGCACTTTATATACTGATACAGAAAGATTATCAAGAAATTTTAGAAAGTAAAGAAAATAGTAAAGTAAAATTATAAAGTATAGAGATGCAAAAGAGTATGTATAACATACTACTATTTGGGTTAAAAAAAGGTGGAAAACATAAAGTTGAATTTGCTTATATATACATGCAACACCCTTGAAAAGATACACAAGGAATTGCTAGTAGTGGTTGTCTATGGGGAGAAGTGTTGAGTGGCTTGGGGACAGGGTTGGGAGACTTTTCACTGTATATCCTTTTATAATTTTTACATTTTTGAACTGTGAATGTATCATCTATTTAAATTATAATAAACAAATATGACAAAATAAACAAAACAGTGGTAAATAAATTATGGCAAATGATATCTGGGCTAGAAATCTAGAGACGATGTTTTTTAATGAAGGAAGAGGTGGATTGCAGTTGATTCCTAGCAGAGGTAAAGAACTGATTACTGGACATTTGGCTTATGAATACTTATTAAAAAATGGATGATAGTTACTGAGGTTTCACTAAGAACAGGACATGAAAAATTAACCTCATTTTCCTTATCTGATAAGGATACCAGGACTGGCATATTCGGGAATGCCACAGACAGAAAATATCTTGATTTCTTTAAGGCATCTGACAAAATCTTACCATATCCTGCAAATAAGATAGAAAAAATGTGGACTTCAGATGTTAACAACCAAGTCCAGGGTGTTAATTCATGGACTAAAATCAACACAGAAGGTGTTCACAATAACATACTACAAGCCTTGCCATTTATTCACCATTTCTGCTAACCATCTGAAGGAAGATGGAGAAAGTGTATTTATCAATGTGGTAGCCAATACAAGACTGAGAGAGAAATGAATCAATGTTCAAAGAGATGTTGAGAGGCAGGAACTAGAAACTGCAATTAACACTATAACAATAAAACTTAAAAGAAACAGTAACAAATGTATTGCACCAATGCAAAGTGTCAACAATAGGGATGGGTACATGGGAACATTGTATTATTTACATGACTTCCATGTAAACCTACAACTTCTCTAATTTAAAAATATATTATAATTAGTGAAAGAAACCAGACACAAAGTAATACATAGTGTATGATTCCATTTATATAAAATGTAGATATAAATAAATCTATAGAGACAGAATTTGGTTAGTGGTTATTCAGTGGCTGGGAAACGATAGAGGGATTAAGAGATGACCGCTAAGGGTTATGGGATTTTTCTTTTTGGAGTAATGAAAAAGTTCTAAAATAGACTGTAGTGATGAATACATAACTCTGTAATTATTCTAAAAGCCACTGATTGCACACTTTGGATGGATTGTATGGTGTGTGGATACATCTCAAAAAAATGCTTTTTAAAAAATCTTAAGAAACAAATACAAATCAGCCTTGGTTTTTAAAACATTCAAGCTGCACAGACAGGTAACTACAGGATGACAGAGTCAATTGGTAGTAATGATTAGTAACAATTAGGCTAAACTAATACTATCCAAAGCACCACTATACTATGAAATAGCTCACATATGGAATATTCTATTCAATTTTGGCTCCCCAAAAAAGGGAAGCAGAACTGTCAAGGATTTGGAAACCAGATTGGAAAAAGTAATCCAAGGTGTGGCCTTTCTCTCTCTAAGCCCAACTTGACAAATTAATTCATTAGCCTCCCCCCTATTGCGGGACAGGACTCCCAGGGGACCGAATCTCCCTGACAACATGGACATGACTCCCAGGAATGAGCCTAGCCCCAGCATCAAGGGATTGAAAATGCCTTTTGGACCAAAAGCTGGAAAAGAAAGGTAATAAAATAAGGTTACAGTGACTAAGAGATTTCAAATAGAGTCGAGAGGCTATCCTGGAGGTTACTCTTATGCAAGCTCCAGCTAGATATCCCAGATGGCCACAGTACGCCAAGCCCTAAACAACAGGAGTTCTGAAATACCTAGGTCCCTATCTGAGATTCTATAAAAGTTTCACTCACTAAGTTTATCTCTCAGAAATGTAAATCCACCAGAGTGTTCCTATGCCAGACAAGTCCTAAAACCCAGAGGCATCAGCCTCTTTAAGATTAACAACCAGATGCAGCCCCCCTCCCCATAATGTCAACACCCCTTTTCAATATGAACAAGTTAGGGTGATCACTGCCTAGACACCCCTGAAGATCGAGAAAGTGATTAAACGAGAGGAAGGGGTAGCAACAGACAAGATAGGATTTAACAAAGGATTACGAATACTGAATCCTTTTATATAAATACATATTTTTAGATGCTATGGTATTAGAAGAGCTAGAAGGAAATAACTGAAACTGTGGAACTGTAACCTATAACATTCTTTGAAATTACCTGTATAACTACTTGTTACACTGTACTTTGAAAAGTTATCACCTTTCTGTATATATGTTATATTTCACAATAAAAATAACTGAAATTGCAGAACTGTAACCCATAAATTTCTTTGAAATTTGCTCTTTAGCTACCTGTTAAATCTTACTTTGAAAGTTACCACTGTTATGTATAAACGTTAAATTTCACAATCAAAAATGTATTTAAAAAATAATCTAAGGAAGTTTGGCCTGAAAATAAAGATTTAAAGGGAAATGACAGTTTACCTTCAAATATTTAGAGGGCTGTCAGGGGAAGAGGCATCATTAGACTTAAGACTATGCAGCTTCAGAGGGAGGAGAATTGACAGGACCAATGGAAAGACATGACAACAAGGGAAATAGTGGCTCAGTACAAGAAAGAACATTTTAACAGGAATTTACCAATGACAGATTAGGCCCTCTCATCAGTGCAGCCTATCATGAGAAGTATTTAAGCCGAGTGTGAACTGCCACTTCTTAGGAATGTATGAGAGTGGGTCCTTCATTATATAGAAAGTGAAATGAGAGGTCTAAAATGTTGTGATTCCAATTGACTAATTAAGACATGTATTTCCCTAGAAGGAAACTGGACTGTCAAACAGATGTTTTAAATCACATATCAACCATGTCACATTCATTTCATTCCATCCAGATCTGAACTAATAAATGAGTTTAACATAGCTAGAGTCTTTCCTCAAGGGTCACAGGGTCTGGCTCTCAGTTCCTACACTCCCTTTTCTTTCTCCTATTCTCAGTTCCACCCAAACTTTTAGCCATAGGTCAAAGAATTACTAGTCTGCAAACTCCTTAGGGCAGAGACAACATCTTCATTTTGTGTTCACCTTAGTGCCTAGCATTGTTTGTTGCTCAGAATGAGTGCTCCATACGTATATGCTGAACTGCTTAACTGAGAGTTGCAGAAGAGCTGCAGAAATGGCACATGGCAACCAGCTGCTCAACGAGAGGATGAAAAATCCAGTGTTACATGAGTTCCTGAGTTCTGGTTCACCAGTAAAAGATTCCCTTTCTACTAGTACCCCCAGCTCTACCTTGGCTTACCATTACTGATTTCTGGGAGATCAAACTTGGTGAAGTCCCACCACTGAAGCCGGTAGGTAGTGTTGGCAATGTTACTGGCCACAGCAGACTGTCCATCACCAATCACCGCTCCTGACGGGGGAGAAGACAGAGAGCACATTACATTATTTATCTACATGTTTCTGTTGCAGAACATAAAAAAATACTTGGATTAGTAAGAGATGGGGAAGAGGAAGAACCACAGTTGAGAGTGAAAAAAGCTGATGAATCCCATCTATCAAATCCTTGTCTCAAAGAGAAACCAGGCATGTTTCTCAAACAAGTATACTACATAGAAATATAATCTCATCCATCACCCCCTCCCATTATTACTTAACATTTTATTTAGTGCCAACAATGTGGCAGGTAGTGTATACAAATGCCATCTGATAGGTTCACAATTAAAGAGGCAGATGAGTTTTGACGAAAATGTGGGGAAAGAAAAGTGAAATAGAGTGGATACCACTGACACAGAGAAGTAATTAGCATTTCAGTCCCTGGATGTCTTTGTAGTAAACAATGCTATTTGGGAGAAAGCATCTACTTCTTGGTATGTGAACTTCTTCCTAATAAAACATCTCAAAAGGATGCTTCCTCCAGGGAAGAGGCAGCCAGCATACAGCTAACTGGATAAAGAGAGTAAAGAACAAATGAGATAGTATTTGTTGATCTCTTCTGGACTCCTTGCAGGTAACACAGCAGAAATTTATGAGCCTAGCTTTGCAGCAGAATATCTTTATTAAGGCAATATTTTATAGTCCCCCCATGAGACCTTCCTTGAATTCAGATTCACTTGTAATATCTCATGGTTTAACCTTCCCTGAGATATACACTTCTGTATGACATTTTTTTCCTTGGTAACCAATTAAATAAAAAATGGATTTTTTTATAACAGGGTGACACTTTAATTTGCAGTTATATTTCATTTACATGAACATGTCATTTCCTCCTCCTCCTTCTGAGGTGCATTTCACAGACAACCACCCTTTTAATCAGACATAGCCAAATCCTCTTGGGAGAATAGAACATTCTTGTATGCTAGACAACCTAAATGGTATGCTCTGCTGCAAATCAACTCCTACTTTGAGAATCTGAACTTGCTATAGCTTACTAGCCTTGGAACAATGGACAATTTTATACTCAGATTCTTCAGTTTCACCCAGGCTTTCTCCTCTGCATATCACTGCAAAACAGTCTCGTTATCTATTCTTGTAAAGAGCTCACTCACTGTTCTCCTACTCCTTGTATTTCCCTAGTCTTTCCTCATATGGTCAAAAGATTCTTCAGGGATAAAATGTCTACCACACAAGCCACAAAATATGAGAAATGTATGCTTTTCACTCTTCTCTAACTGCATCAGAAGGCTCTTTCAACTTAGTTTTATTAATGATGTCCTTGTCCCAGTTTCAATTTGTAAGGAAAAGGTACAAATAATGGTTCCTTTCCAAGATGATGATACTTCTGGGTTATGTATTCTCAAAATAGGCAATACTGTCCCCCTGGGAAGAAAAATGGTTGGGGGTGGGTGGGAATCTTAGTACATAAACAGATATGCAGTACATCTATGACATTAAAATTTCATGGGCAAGGGACACGTAGGGAAAAAATGTCTAAAAAGCCTCCTTAGGAGGGTGGTAGCGAAATAAATGTTGAGAAACACTGTTTACCAATACCCCCAAACCAACCCACTCTTTAAAATCTTGTAAATCCAAAAACAATCCCTGAAGGCTTGAAAAAGAGGCAGCATTTGGTGGTGCTATCAATGAGCCCACTGACCTTAATCTCCTGTTGAGGGTCCTGTGGCATATCACTCAGATGATGTAAATATAAGCCCTTGCTTAAACCTTCACAGAAAATTCTCCAATAATAATAATCTGATTCGAGAACTATTGCTGAACATCTGGGTCATTAGGAGGGTAAGCTCCCTGCAGTACTTTGTTAACAGTAACTTTCTTGATTTTTCTAGGCCTTCTTGATGTTGAAAATAGATTTTCAGTTCCAAGGTCTACCACTTCTCTGGAAAGAATTATTCAGTTTCATTCTAACCCAGGCACAATTCCATTGAGCTTCTGAATTGTTTCCCTGGGCTGCTTATCTGGATAGTTGCCATCTCCCTCTGGCCACTGGTCCCTCTCAAATTACTTCAGTTCCCTATCATTTCCTCCAATGTCTAGCCAGAAAGCATACAGCCCAAAATGGAAGAAGGCAAGCTGACTTTCTCAGCATATGATGAACAAAATTCTAGGGGCTGGGAGAGGGTAGAAAATAAATTGAAGAAACAAACTCCATATTGTAGGAGTTTAAAATCTGGGGGATGGGATAAGAGCCACAGACAGGAAATAGTTGAGGAATAATACCAGACGCTTTAAGAGGGCTGTGAATCTGCAACTGGGACTCCAAATCAGAGCCCTAGAAGCACCCATGGAGACAGTCCATGTCTCAAGAAGCATCTTCTGGAGCACAGCTGTGCAATAAAATAAATAAATGTGGTTTCACTGTGTGGAAGAGATTAGGGAGGTGTTCTCCGCCAATGGTGCCAGAGTGCTGAGGAGGAACAGAGCCAGGCAGAGTTGATTTTCCGTGCCGTGTAAACATAGATTAAGGGAGGTAAAGATGCCAGTAACAGATTGGAGCATTGTCACCAGGTTCTCTTCTGGCAGAACTACAGCCCAACTGAGCCGGTCTCTTGGAAACATCAGGAAGAAACCTATAAAAAAAACCCCAACCATTTAGTAGGCCTTTGGCCATTATGCTGAAAGTACAGGAAAAGTGTCAGAGGGAATTAATGGACTGAGCTCCAAAGTATTTACACAAGAGGAGGCACTTAGCCTCAGAAAGCATATCCTGAGAGAACGCTGAGGGATTTTTAAGGCCTCAAGGTTCTCCCAAATAATAACGGAATGGCAAGCTAGATGCAGGGTTTCTCAAGCTCTGCACTATTGACATTTTGGACCAGGTAATTCTTTTGGTGGGAGGTGCTTTGCGCATTGTAGGCTGTTTAGCAGCATGCCTGGCCTCTACCCACTAGATGCCAATAGCACCTCCTACCACCAAGTTGCGACCAAAAATATCTCCACACATTGCCAAAGGTCTGCTGGGAGACGAAACTGTGCTTCATTGAGAAACTCCAAGCTAAATAAAGATAGCCTACACTTTTAACTCCAACATAGGTGCTCTTAGAAAGGACCACTACTGGAATACCCACTGCTGAAAATACACTGTTAGTGATGCTGATTATGGAAAAGGACTAATCAAAGGAACAGCATATTATACTTGTGCCTTAGCCAGCTTCCAGTTTCCCACTTCTGCCATGGATTAGAGTCTGGCATAGCTTGCATGGTTTCAGAGAATATAGGCTTCAGAGTCACATGAATCTGATTTTTGATACTTCCTGAAAAAATTTACTGTGTGACTTTGTGTGAATTATTTAATCTCCCTGAATCTCAGTTTCCTTATTTGTAAAATGAGTATAACAGTTCCTACAACTTATAGGATCACTGGAACAACAATTTATATTCGAATTGGGACAACGAATACAAAGTGATGGCAAGTTATAGCTAATAAATTACTGCTATTATCGTTATTTTAATCAGGTACTCCAATCTCTGAGTGCATTTCTTCTATAGGCACAGCTCTATAATCAATGGCTCATAATTGGAGATCCTTTTGTAAGACTGGCCCAAATAGTGTACCAGGGTCAAGAGAGAAACACACTCAAATTTTAGGATTTAGGTCAAATTCTAGGTCCTATACTCTTTGGTAACTTTTTCCCAGAAAAAGAGCCCAGGATTTTCATGCAAGTTCTTGTAAGTGATGGTGGGAACACTAAGACTGTCAGTTCACTGTCAGTAATGGTAGTCCATTTTGTGTCATACAACGGAGAGTTCTTCCCCTGGAGCCTCAGAGCAAAAGAGGATATTAGGATTATTCTGAAGAAAGACAAAGAAAAGGGGAAAGGACACCTATCAGGAAACAACAACAGCAAAAAACAAGCTGCCAAGTTTCATTTTCTGGGTCAGGTCTTTAACTTATAGACCCTGATGCTTCAGGAATGTGTCTGGGTATACAATCACAGCATTCATGACAGTCTCACAGCAGGTAAGTGCTACCAATCCTGACAGCCTATATGCATATCTCTGCTTCTGCTTCTCTCAGACTCCTCTCTTCTTTTGCTTAGAGAGGAGAACTAGGAAACTTTTTCTAAAACAGCTTCTTAGCCTCTCTCTAAGATCTGTTCTAGGAGCAAGGAAATGAAGAGTATGATTCAACAGTTCAGCGAAAATACTGAACAATGGGAATCATTAGTAAATCTATCAGAAAAGCTAATTTGGGGAGAGTAAAAAAAGGGCAAGTTACAAAGAAGGAGAGGATTAAATTACATTTCAATCCTACACTTCTGCTCCATTTGAGGTTGCCTAATTCTTGATGGCCATCTTTGTGCTGGTGCTGGGAAGATGGAATAAGAATGGAGATGGGGGTACAAACACTCATCAGCCTGGAAACACAATTACTATCTTCTGCTTGGTATGATGTGGAGCCAAGAAACAGCTTGTTAAATGGTCAGCAGAGCTGACTAGAAAGCCTAGGGCAGGTCCAACTGAACTTAACTTTTAAAATTTCTTCTTATAAATCTAGTCACAAAAGATCACATATTGTATGATTTTATTTATACGAAATGTCCAGAACAGGCAAAGCTATGGAGACAGAAAGTAGATTAGTGAATACTGGGGGTGGGGGCATACATGCATGAAAGGATGGGGAAGTGACTGCTAATGGTAGTGATGATTGTTGCAAAACTCTGAATATATTAAAAACCACTGAATTGCATACTTTAAACAGATGAATTGTATGGTATAAGGATTCTATCTCAATAAAGCTGTTATTAAAAAAAAAAAACACTATCCAATATAAATTTTGGTGAATCTCGGAGGTAAAATAAGGTGATTCCATTTTTGGTATCCATTTGCATTTCTTTAACTATTTATTGTTTTTTTTTTTTGTTTGTTTGTTTTATTTGTTTACTGGCTCACTGTATTTCTTTTAGTGTGTACTGCCTATCCATGTCTTAAATACATTTTTATCTTTGGTTATTTAAATTTTTTCTTATGGACTGCCTCAACTCTGTGTAAACTAATAAATTGGCTATATCAATGAAAAAAAAATTCTTAGCGCAACACAAAACAGGTATTTGAACATAAAAATCAACCTTTCTCTCTAAGCGTATACTAAATAGCATATACTTCACATTCTTCTTTCCAGAAAACTTTATTCAAATGCAGTCCTTAAATTTGTCCTAAAAAGGGTCTGGTATAACTAAGCATTTACTCACACTCATTTTGTCACCTTATTGCCATTTTAATAACTTTGTCTAAAACTATAGGCAATTATTTCATAGGCTAGGGACATGGAAAGAATCCTTCAAGGGCAGAAGCATCCGAAGTTTCTCTTACTCCCATTTATCATTCTAACACTGAGGAAAATGGCTACACACATGTACACATAAAATTTAAAATAGCAGCTTTATTGAGACAATTCATATATCATAAAATTCACCTACTAAAAGTGTACAATTCAACATGCTCTAGTGTATTCAGAGTTGTGCAACCATCACCAGATTCACTTTTACAACAACCATTACTATTATCAAATTTCAAAACATTTTCATCACCCCTAAAACACCTTATACCAATTAACACTCACCACCCACTCTCTCCTCCCTAGCCTTAGGTAACCACTACTCTATTTCTTTCTTCACAGCTTTGCCTCTCCCGGACATTTCATATAAATGGAAACATACAACATGTGGCCTCTTGTGTCTGGCTTCTTTCACTCAGCATAATGATTTCAAGGTTCATCTATGTTATAATACGTATCGGCACTTACTATTTTTGTGGCCACTATTATGGCTATACCACATTTTATCTAATCATCACTTGAGCACTTTTTGACTATCATGAATAAGGCTGCTACAAGCATTTATGTACAAGTTATTGAGTAGACATAGTTTTCAGTTCTCTTGGGTATATACCTAGGAGTGGCATTGTGGGGTAATTCTATATTTAACTTTTTGAGGAACTGTCAAACTGTTTTCTACAGTGGAAACATTTTACATTCCCACCAGCAATGTATGAGGGTTCCAATTTCTCCACATCCTTGGCAACACTTGTTATGTTCAGTCATTTTAATTGTAGCTATCCTATGGGTAAGAAGTGGTATTTCTTTGTGGTTTTGATTTGCATTTCCTTAATAACTAATGAGTCTATACACCTTTTCATGTTCTTACTGGCCATTTTTATAAATTCTTTGGCGAAGTGTCTATTTGAATCTTTTGTCCATTTTGGCCAAATATATTTTGAATGTATTTATAATTCCCACCAGTGCCACCCCAAAGTTTACTGGCCAGAGTATAAAGAAATCTTTCTTATTTTTCCTTTGTCTGTCTTCCTAAAATGTGTTCCATTTCCAAGCATTTCAGAATTCTGGGGACAACCTCATATTATCCATGCCTTTAATCTTTACTAATGAAAGAGACCCAATCTTTATAAGCAGCCTTCCTGGATCACTGATATCCTTTGCCTCTCTGTAAAGTAACCTCCTTAAGGTATAGCAGCCAGAGAACTACATATCATGTTCCTATTTATAACTGAACCACAGGTTCGTATGAGAATAAGATGCTAATTTTTACTTTATAGAAAATACACTGCATGGAAACCTGGTGATCATAAAAGTATCTGAGGAAACAAAATCAATTCACATACCATACAAGTCACCTATTAAAAGTATACAATTGAACGTGCTCTAGTGTATTCAGAGTTGTGCAACCATCACCACATTCAGTTTTACAACCGTTACTACTATCCAATTTCAAAACATTTTCATCACCCCTAAAAAAAAGTAGGGTTTCAAAGACTAATTTCTGACTATATTACCTATAGCTGAAACCAAATCTTCACTTTGTCCTAAAGCTAAAATAAAAGATAAGAGAAGTATCAGAGGACCTCATTGTCTATAAAAACACAAACTCCGAAAATAAAACCCCAAACCTGGGAGGCATATGTAAGTATCTATAATTCTGTTATACTGGTGTAATATATGTTCTGAATGAAGTATGTGGTATAGCTACCAGATTTAGGCTGTTTAATAACTGTTTTACTGGTTGCTTAAACTGATGTAGAGATCAGTCATTATACAAATTAAGTTTGAAATACATTTAAAATGGATTAGAGGGTTAATATTTGTAGACTTCAATGGCTATGTGTGTTCTCAGCAGGAATCAGGTGCCTAAATTGACTTAATTGTATTGTTCAATAAATTCCTAAAGGCTTCAAAGCTCATTTTCTGAAGAACAAGGGTAATATTGGTCCACACACAAATCATGAACTTTAGGGGAAGGCCCAAGAAAAATACTATTGAGGTCAAAGGCCAACAAATGAGGCAAAAAACAACAAACGATAGCCTCAGAGCTCAACAATGAAATTAATAAGGCCTGGAGTACTGATGGTATGCAAGGAAGGGAAAAGAAACAGCTACGAAATATTTCTATGCCTCACAGCTTCATCAACATTTTTCTTAAAATAACAATTCAACTGAGGATTATGTGGTCACAGAACAAACTTTATAATAGGCCAAGAGGCGAAAGAGAAAGTAACCTGATGTTCATTAGGACTAGAGCAATGGATAGAGCCTTCCTGTCCAGAATTAGTAGTACAAAGACTCTGGTATTAGCTTTAAAAATATGCCTTGAAAGACAAAATGTACAACCCAGGAGCATGTACACAGTCATTCACAGACATGGCTGAAGTCACTTACATTAAAAGCTACAGGAAAGCAGTTAGGTCTGATGGAAGAACATATTTCCATGCTTGGCATAGCCATTCTCCCTTAAAAAAGTTGGTCAAATGGTCTGAGGTCACTTCTAAACACAACACATGGCTCATGCAATCAGACCTAGTGAGCCTCAGAAAGCCCACAGTTAGTAGGCTGCCTTAAGACGACTTTGCTTCCTGATTCAGGGAT
Organism: Choloepus didactylus; assembly: GCF_015220235.1. NCBI lineage: Eukaryota > Metazoa > Chordata > Mammalia > Pilosa > Megalonychidae > Choloepus > Choloepus didactylus. The sequence continues at coordinate 33,119,028 of NC_051312.1, read as the reverse complement.
CCCTAATGCTTCAATCACATTGCCTTGAACGTACTAGTGTCATCCTAAGTTCAGCAACTTGTTACCACTCCAAAGCAAAGGGTAAAGTAAGCTTCTCTTTTCTGGGTCCTGACTCTTTCTATCACATTAAAACCCATGATTAATTCTGACTGCAGGCCAGAAAACTGGTAGCTCTCTGAAATCAAACTAAGATGCCCCTGTGTGGGTACAGATGAAGAGGCTGAGGCCCGTTTTCATCACCATTCTGTAGACCTGCCCTTCTTTGATATATATATCCTAATGAAGCAATTACCCACACTTAGACTAATGATGTAATTGGGACAGGTAATTATGAAAGCAGATCATCCATTTTCAAAGAAATGAATATCATTACCTTTCTTCCACCCACAAACATTATTTAAGACAAAAACAAATAAGCTCATAAGAACACATGCTTCTGAAAGATTATTAGGAACAACGTTCTAAAACTCACAACATTCAGGGGAAATGGGGTGAAAAAAAGCCTAAAAACAAAAACCAAAAGCCTGGCATTCACTCCTGCCAGGCAGGGATTTCCTTAAAGCTTCTACCTCTGACAGAAGACATGCAAGTGGATAAGCGTATTAAGAATTACTCTACCTCCCCCACAACCTGGCATTTCCTATATTTAGGTTCCAGCAACCTCTGTTGCTGGGAGGACAATGGCTTAGGCAGGTCCCTGGGTGAAGTCAGGAAAGAAGTTGGAAAATCTGTCATCTTCTCATTACTGCACAATGGAACTCTGCTGGAGGGGGTGCCTAAGCAGCACAAGGGTGGGCAGGGGGTGGGGGAAGATGGCAAGAGGGACTGAGGGAGAAAGGGATGAGAGACAAAGATAAAGAAAGCAAATGAATGACTCAAACACTGAACAACTCTCACCAATCACTTATCTTAAATTGCTGAGATTCCAGCAGTTTTCACTGTTTGGTAGAAACACAAGTGAGTGGAATTGGACCAGAGGGTCTTTGGGCTTGTTAGCAGCAGGAGGGAAACGACCTTTATTGCTGCAAAGAGGATGCAAATTTCAAAAGCCTAAAATCTGCAATGAAGAGAAATTGAAATGTGCTGAACGTGGGTTTGACTGGCAGCTTTCCTCATCTGTCGATCATAGGGTAATAAACACTGGGAGACGGCAGAAATGAAGATAAATGCTTTCAGCAGCACCATTCCCCACCCTCCCCCCCTTTTCCGCCCCCACCCAGCACATGACAAGAGAGTTAAGCAAGAAAATAAATCAGCTTCTTAACCAACTCTTTTGTTAAAACTTTCCTTACAGGCCACCTACACGTGAATTATTGCTCTATGAGCCTACATTCTCATTAGGGGGCCCAGCCTGTAGAGGGTGAAAAGCTCCTGTCAGATCAGCACCTGTATATTTCAGGGTAAAGCATTAAGTGGCTGAGTCAGTTGGGGCCAACATTTAAGAAAGAGGTCAGACTTATGCCCCACAGAGGAAAGGCACAGAACCCCCCAAGCCTGAAAGTCTCTAACTCAACGCCTGCTTGCTCAGTACACACCAGCATCTGTCTGGAGGAGATAATGGGTTCTAAGGACATCATGGTGTCACTTCACAGCAGTCAATGCCGCATTTCTATTCACCTAGGGTTAGAAAAGCTAGGTTCTGAGTCCTAACAATGACTGTAGACAAGGGTGAAGTCAGAACAGAAAGTGGACGCCAGAATACAACATCCAGTTTTGAGTACCAACTTCACATTCACTCTGGAATGAAGGAAATATTTATCAGGTTAATAATTTTATGGGTTTCCCATAAATAGGTCCAAGGGAAATGTTTCTTATTTTGGGACCCATGACATTTAGATAACATACCCGCAGACTTGGTTTTTGTAAAGGGACTAGGGTTTTTTGAATAAGGTCAAAAGGTTAGCAATTCCTAATAAGTGTGATGGAAATTGCTTAGAAGATGATTGGGAATTTAATAAAAAGCACATCCTGATTCTGCTAAAAGTGGGCCTAACAAAAATCTTAGTAACTGGATCCTTTTAAGACATTCAAAGAGACAGTCTGCACTACTGACCTAGTCAGATTGTTCTCTTTCAGACCCCAGTGGTGTGTGTGTGTGTGTGTTGAGACCTTGGTCTGAGATGCAGGCATCCACTAGAGGAAAGACAGGAGCAAAAAGAAGTGGGAGACAAGGGTATAAATCTCCCTGGCAACGCAGGATATGACTCCTGGGGATGAATCTGGACCCGGCATAGTGGGACTGAGAACTTCTTGACCAAAAGAGGGATGTGAAATAAAGTTTCACTGACTGAGAGATTCCAAATGGAGTCGAGAAGTCACTCTGGTGGACATTCTTATGTACTACATAGATAACTCTTTCTGGTTTCAATGTATTGGAATAGCTAGAAGTAAATACCTGAAACTATCAAACTGCAACCCAGTAGCCTTGACTCGACAGTGTGATTGCAAAAACCTTGTGGATCGCATTCCCTTTATCCAGTGTATGGATGGATGAGCAGAAAAATGGGGACAAAAACTAAATGAAAAATAGGGTGGGATGGAGGGGATGACTTGGGTGTTGTTTTTTACTTTTATTTTTTATTCTTATTCTTTCTGGTGTAAGAAAAATGTTCAAAAATAGATTGGGGTGATGAATGCATAACTATATCATGGTACTATGAACAGCTGATTGTGCATCATGGATGACTGATGATATGTAAACATATCTCAATAAAACCGAATTTAATTAAAAAATAAAAAGCATCTAAAAAAAGGTGGGAGAAAACACACCCCCAGTCTAATCATGATAAGACATCAGACAAATACAAATTGAGGGACATTCTACAAAATACCCAAGAAGTAGTCTTCAAAAGTGTTAAGTTCATAGAAGACAAAGGAAGACTAAAGAACTGACAAACTAGAGAATACTAAAGAGAATGACAACTAAATACAGCGTGGTGTCCTGGAATAGAAAAGGAAAGGACATTAGTGGAAAACTGGGGAAACCTCAATCAGTCTGTAGTTCAGTTAATGATATTGTACCAGTTTCAATTTCTTGATATTGATAACCAAGTTTATTATGATAACTGATATTCCTTAACTGTCCTGTGTTCATGTTAGATGTTAACCTTAGAGGAACTTGGGTAAAGGCTGGACAGATTCTCTGTTCTATCATAGTGACCCTTCACGAAGCCTAAAATTATTTCAAAATAAAAAATTAAAGGAAAAAAAAAATAAGTAGGAGAGAGCATGGTGAATGGGTCTGTTTCACACCATACACTGCTCAGAACTTGAGTAGTTCCCAGAGCCAGGAAAATGCTATGGGGTCCTAGGAGAATGGTACTTGTCACAGAAAGATAGAAAATTTTAAATAGTTTCTAATTAAAATTTACCATTCAGACATTAAGACCAGGTACAAAGTGGAAAATCAATACTTAAGAGCCACATATCTTGATGTTCTAGTTTGCTAATGCCGCCGGGTTGCAAAATACCAGAAATGGATCGGCTTTTATAAAGGGGGTTTATTTGGTTATAAAGTTACAGTCTTAAGGCCATAAAGTGTCCAAGGTAAGTCATCAACAATCGGGTAACTTCACTGGAGGATGGCCAATGGTGTCCAGAAAACCTCTGTTAGCTGGGAAGGCACATGACTGACATCTACTCCAGAGTTCTGGTTTCAAAATGGTTTTCTCCCAGGATGTTCCTCTCTAGGCTGCAGTTCCTCAAAAATGTCACTCTTAGATGCTCTTGGGGCAAATAAGATTTTTCCTCTCTTAGCTTCTCCGGAGCAAAAGTCTGCTTTCAACGGCCGTCTTCAAACTGTCTCTCATCTGCAACTCCTCTCTTCTCAGCTCCTGTGCGTTCTTCAAAGTGTCCCTCTTGACAGTAGAAAGATTGCTCCTTCTGTCTGAGCTTATATAGTGCTCCAATAAACTAATCAAGGCCCATGCTGAATGGGCGGGGCCACACCTCCATGGAAATTATCCAATCAAAGTTATCACCCACAGTTGGGTGGGGCACATTTCCATGGAAATAACCTAATCCAAATGTTCCAACTTAATCCCCGCTAATATGTCTGCCCCCACAAGACTGCATAAAATACATGGCTTTTTTTGGGGGACATACTATATACAAACCGGTACACTTGACAACTGCGAAAAGGATGCACCTAGAATCTAGACAACACTCCTTATTAGCTTTTCTGATCTTCAAAATCTCACCTTCTCCTGGAAATTTTCCTGAATTCTAGAAAAATCTATGCTTACCCCAAATTAGCTATTTTTGTATCACAAAACACTCATCATTTTAGGTTACCTGGCTACAAGCACAAAAAATTTGCTTTGAGTTCAAGTGTTTATGTTTCTAGGTACAACTATCAATTTTCAGTTGGTACTGAAGAGTCTTTCCTTCTTCTTTAGATGGTGAACTTGAGAGATGGGGTCAGTTTTACACTCGTATTTAAAATACCATACAGGAGAACCTAAGATGGCAGCTAGGTGAGAAAGGGCAAAGAAACACCTCCATGAAAAATACTAGATAAAAACCAGAAAGTGACCCAGAACACCAGTTTCAGCGATGCACCAGCTGGACAAGGACAACGTCTGCTGAAACCACAGGGACCGTGCATTTGGTGAAACTGGAAGTCTGCATTCTGAAACAACTGAGTGGGCTGGCTGAAGGCCCCGCGGCTGCACTGTGGTGTGGGGAAACCGGGGGTTGGCGTTTGGAGATGGACTAGTTCTTTAAATAAAAAACAAAACAAAACAGAAAAAACAAAGAACCCAGGAGCGGCGGCAGTTACGACAGTGAGAACTGCACAGCAAAGCATGGCAGGAGCAGGCTGTGTCAACTTCTCGTTGTCTGGCGTGGAGGACAGACCACTGCTGATTCCCTCAGGGCCAGGGGGCAGAGGGGAGAGCCCAAAGGAGAAAGAAACAATGCTGCTTGCAGCCGGCTCCCCGGCAGGCTGGAGACACTCCTGCCTGGGGCCATACCCACAGTCCAGAGCTGCGCCAGGAAACCCAGTGTGATGGGGAGGAGTGTATCCCACGGCACCGCACACATGCCACAATATCGGTCATGGACAGCAGCCTTGGGTGCATACACAGCTAGTTGTCCCGGAGCTGGGAAGGCAGAGCTGTGCAAAAAGGGGGTGGGGGGCTGAGATGCCCCATCCAGTCATCTTTGCAACAGGCTGGGAGCGACCCTGCACGGCCCAGCGGCCCAGAGCTTCCCTTGAGGGATGGCGCACACTTGTGATGTAGCACAGCCTTCCCTCAGCAGAGGTCCTAGAAGATAACAGCTGAGAAAGGGGACCCGCTCGGAAAACCCAGGGACGTTACGTCAATGCCGGGGACTTGTGGGCATTGAGTGAAAATCTGGGGCAAAACTGAAATGAAGGCTTAGACTGTTGCAACAGCCTTGAATCTCCAAGAACACCTGGGAGGTTTGATTATTAAAGCTGCCCTCCCTCCCTAACCACCCAGACACACGCCCCACAAGTTGTATTTTTTACAACTTGAAAGAACCCTATCAAGCAAAGCAAATGACAAGAGGCCAAAAACAACAGAAAATCTTAAAGCATATGATAAAACCAGACGATATGGAGAACCAAATCCCAAACACCCTAATCAAAATATCAGAAGAGACACAGTACTTGGAGCAATTAATCAAAGGGCTACAATTAAAGAATGAGAGCATGGCACAGGATATAAAGGACATGAAGAAGAACATGGCACAGGATATAAAGGACATAAAGAAGACCCTAGAAGAGCATAAAGAAGAAATTGCAAGAGTAAATAAAAAAATAGAAGATCTTATGGAAATAAAAGAAACTGTTGGCCAAATTAAAAAGACTCTGGATACTCATAATACAAGATTAGAGGAAGTCGAACAATGACTCAGTGTCCTAGAGGACCACAGAACAGAAAATGAAAGAACAAAAGAAAGAATGGAGAAAAAAATCGAAAAAATCGAAATGGATCTCAGGGATACGATAGATAAAATAAAACATCCAAATTTAAGACTCATTGGTGTCCCAGAAGGGGAAGAGAAGGGTAAAGGTCTAGAAAGAGTATTCAAAGAAATTGTTGGGGAAAACTTCCAAACCTTCTACACAATATAAATACACAAAGCATAAATGCCCAGCGAACTCCAAATAGAATAAATCCAAATAAACCCACTCCAAGACATATTCTGATCTGACTCTCAAAGACTGAAGAGAAGGAGCAAGTTCTGAAAGCAGCAAGAGAAAAGCAATTCACCACATACAAAAGAAACAACATAAGACTAAGTAGTGACTACTCAGCGGCCACCATGGAGGCAAGAAGGCAGTGGCATGACATATTTAAAATTCTAAGAGAGAAAAATTTTCAACCAAGAATACTTTATCCAGCAAAACTCTCCTTCAAATTTGAGGGAGAGCTTAAATTTTTCACAAACAAATGCTGAGAGATTTTGCCAATAAAAGACCTGCCCTACCTACTTCAGATACTAAAGGGAGCCCTACCGACAGAGAAACAAAGAAAGGAGAGAGAGATATAGAGAATTTTAACAGACATGTATAGAACCTTACATCCCAAATCACCAGGACACACATTTTTCTCTAGTGATCACGGATCTTTCTCCAGAATAGACCATATGCTGGGACATAAAACAAGCCTCAAAAAATTAAAAAACAAAAAACAAAAAACAATTGAATATATCCAAAGCACATTCTCTAACCACAATGGAATACAAATAGAAATCAATAATTTTTGATTTGTAACTCCTCTATTTACTTCCTACATGATATAAAATACACAAACTCTAATGACAAATCAGTGGTTTTGGACTCAATGCAAAATATGTAATTTTTGACAAGAACTATATAAAGGTGGGGGAATGGAGGAGTATAGGAACATAGTTTACGTGTCCTATTGAAGTTAAGTTGGCATCAAAGAAAAACAAGATTGTTATGGATTTAAGAGGTTAAATTTAAGCCCCACAGTAAACACAAAGAAATTATCAGAGAATATGACCATAGAGATGAAAAGTAGAGTATGGGTTATGAGATGTGGGGCAAGGGGCAATGGGGAGTTAAGAAATGAGTGTAGGGTTGCTGTCTGAGGTGAAAGGAAATTTCTAGTAATGGAAGGTGGGAAGGTGATAGCATTACAACATTCTAAATGTGATTAATCCCACTAATGGAATGATAGGGAGGGGGTGGAATGGGAAGATTTAGGCTGTATATATGTTTCCACAATTGAAAAAAAACACAACAGTCTAAATAGATGACAACTGAATGCCAAGGATGATCCTGGATGGGATCTGAGGATGGAGGACAGGAGGCTCAAAGGGACACAGTTGAGACATAAGAAAAAAAAAAAAAAAAAAGGAAATATAGAATGTAACCTTTGTATCAATGTTGAATTCCTTGAACTTCTTAGCTGTGCTTAATGGGATTGTATAAAAGAATGTTCTTGTTCATGGGAATTGTATATGTGAATTATAGTGTTTGTTCAAGGATGTGTACAGCTTGCTCTCATGTTCAGAAGACAGAGCAATAGATGATGGATGATAGGAAGGGAGGGAAGCAGGGAGGGAGGAAAAGAAAAAAATGGTGGTGTGACAGAATGTTAAAGTTGGTGGATCGGGGTATTGGGGGATGGGGGTCAGGGTACGCTGGAGTTCTGTGTATGGGGTTTGTATTGTTTTTGCAACTGTTCCTATAACTTTGAATTTATTTCAAAATAAAATTTAAAAAATACTATATAGTCATGGGACTTAGAATATTGTTATTCATACAGTAAACATGAAATACATAAGAGTGAGGAGGACAGATAGGAGCTGCAAGGAATGTCACTGCCAGCCTTGCAAACTGTTCCTTCTGCAAGAGAAACAATATATCCTAGATAGTATTTACTATCTAGGACAGGCTGAATAACATAGAAACACATCATATGTTGGGGGAATTTTCAGCCTGCTATATACACCTCCAGGCATGGGAATAAGCAACCATAATGTGCAAGAAAAGCTAACCTTTAATTGTAAATAAACCTAAGCATTCATCAAGAAAACAGTTAAACAAACTACAAACAACTATACTATTGTTTAGCAGTCATTAAACAGAATACAGTAGATCTACATGTACTGACACAGAACAATGTCCTTGCTATATTGTTTTGTATAATCCTACCTCTGTTAAAAAACAAAATGGAGAAAACCATATACCTGTGTAAAAAAATATATATGTCTTTGCAGAGAAAAAATTTGGCAGGATACATTCAAAACCAATAAACTTATGCCCAAACTGGGCATAAGAAAGGTAAGGAGTGACAAACTTTTTACTATATTTAGTTTAGTATTATCTGAATTATTTACAATGAACATGCATTACTTTAGAAATTTATAAAGGAGGGCAGGGAGAGCAAGAAATTAATTTTATAATGACCCATCCAAAAATTATACATTTTACTATTTGATCTTTCCTATATTTAACATTTACATTTATTTATTCTCTGGAACTAACTAGTTGAAAGATTTGGGAAAAACTCTGGTCCTAGATTTGCAATGAAATTTGTAAATATCAGGATCTCTGCTTTTATTGAGTACCAGTCAGAATAGTACCCTGTGAAGCCCTTCAAGCATCTAAGAAGTAGGAGGATTATGTCTTTGGTAGCCAATAAATCTATGCTATGTTACTAAAGAGGAGCTAGAATAATTCCAATTCTAGGTAAATATCTTATAGAAAATGCCACATGTGCACACAAGGAGATATGTCAATGAAGTTCAAGGCACAACTGTAACAGTAAAAACCTAGAAAGTTAAATGTTCATCAGTAAAAAACTAGATAATAAAATGTGTACAACTGAATATTAGAATGCTATGCAACAACGAAAAGGAACAAATCAAATCAACGTTAATGTGGTTCAATAAAAAAAAACCATAATATTAAATTTAAAAATTGTAAAATGATATATATATAAACACAACTCTTAAAACACAAAACAATGATATTTTACAGATAAATTATAAAAGATGGACTATAATTATATAAGTCAAATTCATGATAGGGGTTACCTCTGAGAAGAGTGGGAAATATAGTTAGGGATAAGGATCGTCAAAGGGAACTTCAACTTTATCTGAAATGATTTAATTTTTAAAAATTGAGGCAATGTGAAAGGAAACAAAATAAGCTTCAGTGGCAGAGAGATTCCGAAAGGAGCCAAGAGGTCACTCTGGTGGGCACTCTTACGCACAATATATTCAACCCTTTTTAGGTTCTAATGAATTGGAGTAGCTAGCAGTAAATACCTGAAACTATCAAACTGCAACCCAGAACCCCTGACTCTTGAAGACGATTGTATAAAAATGTAGCTCATGAAGGGTGACAATGTGACTGGGAAAGCCACATGGACCACACTCCCCTTTGTCCAGTGTATGGATGGATGAGTAGAAAACTGGGGGCAAAAAAAAAAAAAAAAAAAAAGGCACACAGTGTTCTTTTTTACTTTAATTGTTCTTTTTCACTTTAATTTTTATTCTAATTATTTTTGTGTGTGTGGTAATGAAAATGTTCAAAAATTAATTTTGGTGATGAATGCACAACTATATAATGGTACTGTGAACAACTGAATGCACGCTTTGTATGACTGCATGGTCTGTGAATATATCTCAATACAATTGAATTAAAAAAATTGAGGCAAATAGGACAAAATGTTAACTACTATTAAATGTTGGTTGTGGGAGCACAAATGCTTAGTATCGATATATGTGTAATTGTCTCAAATAAAATGCTTTGGGATATGGATTCACACTAAATTCCAAAGGTGGGCAGAGATAGCCAGATTCCGTTAACTTGGAATTCCTGAAGTAAAAGATTACACCCACAGAAATATGTCCCACATATTGATGAATCAAATTTAAACCATGCAAAGCCTGCTACTGCACTGGTGAGACCATCCAGCAGGCAGCTATGAATGACATATGGTCACACAAACATATACCCCACAAAACCAGAGACTCTAAGGCCATGGGTTTCCTGGGTTCAAACTGGGAACCATCCGTCAGCACAGAGGAAATGTGCGAACAGATGCCCAGCCCCAAGCTTCTCTCTTAGATGGCATTTTGATGCCTTATAACATCTTAACTCTAAGACAAGAAAGGCTTATTTTTAACGGTAGGTTAGATAAATTTCTAAGAAAGGCTTGTGGCAAATTTCCAATCTTTAAAAGAGGAATTTCACAAACGAAACCCAAATGAGATTAAGATGTGTTTTAGTTTCTTCCTTTTTGCCAGAGATGCTTACACACACTTCTCAGCAACATTGGACCTGCTACCACACTTCAGGGATACCTGTGAGGCAGAGAGCATGGTGGTGCACATGCCATTTTTAAGACCAACTCTGTTGCTGGTCATTAAAAAGAATGCATGACAGGGGTATTGGCCTACCCCACCTCGATGGTTGCTAACATGACCACAGACATAGGGGACTGGTGGTTTGATGGATTGAGCCCTCTACCATAGGTTTTACCCTTGGGAAGACGGTTGCTGCAAAGGAGAGGCTAGGCCTCCCTATAATTGTGCCTAAGAGCCTCCTCCCGAATGCCTCTTTGTTGCTCAGATGTGGCCCTCTCTCTCTAGCTAAGCCAACTTAAAAGGTGAAATCACTGCCCTCCCCACTACGTGGGATCAGACACCCAGGGGAGTGAATCTCCCTGGCAACGTGCAATATGACTCCCGGGGAGGAATGTAGACCTGGCATCGTGGGACGGAGAACATCTTCTTGACCAAAAGGGGGATGTGAAAGGAAATGAAATAAGCTTCAGTGGCAGAGAGATTCCAAAACGAGCCGAGAGGTCACTCTGGTGGGCACTCTTATGCACACTTTAGACAACCCTTTTTAGGTTCTAAAGAATTGGGGTAGCTGGTGGTGGATACCTGAAACTATCAAACTACAACCCAGAACCCATGAATCTCGAAGACAATTGTATAAAAATGTAGCTTATGAGGGGTGACAATGGGATTGGGAAAGCCATAAGGACCACACTCCACTTTGTCTAGTTTATGGATGGATGAGTACAAAATAGGGGAAGGAAACAAACAAACAAACAGACAAAGGTACCCAGTGTTCTTTTTTACTTCAATTGCTCTTTTTCACTTTAATAATTATTCTTGTTACTTTTGTGTGTGTGCTAATGAAGGTGTCAGGGATTGATTTAGGTGATGAATGTACAACTATGTAATGGTACTGTGAACAATCGAATGTACGATTTGTTTTGTATGACTGCGTGGTATGTGAATATATCTCAATAAAATGAAGATTAAAAAATAAAAAAATAATAAATAAATAAATAAAAATAATGCATGAAAACTTGCAAACTTCCCTATAAGCCCCTTGTGGCGTGGGTAGCATCATGAAATAAACTTGCAGTTAACACTAAGCTAAGGGCCCTTGTTCCTTACAAAATCACCTATCCTCTCTACTCTCCTTGCTCCAACCCATCTTACAATGCCAGATTAATTGACTGACTGTTTTTAAAAGGAGAGCTTTGATTTTTGATACTCACCTGCTCAAAAAGCTTTAATATTTCCTCACTGCCTAGACTGAGCTAGACTCCTCAGTATGCTATTGAAGGCCCACAACAATCTGTCTGTAGTCTTATCTTTCTGTGCTCATCTCCCACTGCTCATCATTCATATCACTTTGTAAGTGTTTTAATATATCCCCACTTTTTTGTTTTTGCTCACAGTGTTTCCATTTTCTAAATTCCTCCCCCTCTCCCGTCATAAATACTTACCGATAACCCCCCATCCCCACTCTTCTTCAGGGACTCTCAAATGCCCCCTTTTCCAAGAAGCCTTTTCTCATCAACCTGACATGATCTCTGTTTTGAAAGCCCCACAGCATTTTGTTTCTCTTATTCTCTCATATTCCTTCTGCTCTATCTCCTGCTTTCATGTCCAGACAGGACTCTCTAACATTATCCACTACACTTGAGGATGGATTTAAAATTCAGTCCATCCAAAGCCCAGCTCATAATCTACGAGCCAAGTATACCTGTTTTATTCTCACTCAATACCTTCCCTGTACCTGAATCACCACAGTACATTATGAATAGGTTCCTCTGATGTGTAAGAACCCACACAATTTTATCATTTTTATATGAAATATCTTGATGTTTTGCCTAGAAGGTATGCAACAACTGCATATTAAATACAGAAACAAAAGGGTTACTTGGATAAGTCTGACTCTAACTGACAAAACCGTCAGCTCCTTAAGAGTAGGGGCTATCTTAAGTCCCTCTGAGAGACCTAAGTACTCTGAATCCTTGCACACTTAAGAGCACCTTGGACAAAGCATATAATTGCAACTCAGTGTGTTGACTTGAACCCAAAATGCCTTTGGCTTTGAGAATTACACACTCAACCAGCAGAAGAACACTTCCAGAATTCCTAAAAACCATTTTGTTTGATTTCTGAAACTCCAGGTTCTAGAAATCTACCTAGTCAGTACTCAGGGCAGAGTAAACAGTCCAAGAATTTGCTTCCTTCATAATTGTAGCCAAAACAAAGCAGGAGCGGGCAGGGTTCTGACTGGATGTTGGTAAAATACAAAAAAAAGTTTCTCCCTTGGCCTCTGGAGGATCCAAGCTGGGAGCAGACCTTCCCTTTGTTCACCCCTGCAAGGCTCTTGCTATGAGGCCAACAGGATTAGCACAGCCATTTCATGATCTGAAAAGTCAGAAAAGGCAGATGGGGAGCTTTTCACTCTAGGAAATGCCTAGTAGTCAGAGACATTTCTGTTTCTGTTCAAAAGATAAGCGGGGATGCTGAGGTTAAAAAGCAAAATTTCCAACAATGGTTAATGAAAGGTTTGGAAACAATGTACAGAATTAGGCAATGGGATAAACTCCAAGAAGAGAGAAGCAGGTGCCAGATGAAAAATGCAGCAGGGAATCAGCACTAGATGTTTTCATGCATTGAAAAATTTCCATGTATTTAAAATGTCATCAGGACACCCAGCAGGCACAGACTTGATGCAGCAATTAGGGAATGCAGGTTTATCCCTTTTGACACAAAGTGCCTGCAAAGAAGCTCTTAGAATAAAGTCAAGAAAAATGAAAAAGAGAAGCTTTATCATAAAAAGTTGAGCAGTTGCTACATTCTCTTGCTTTAGTGGATAACTAACTACAGACCTTGTGAAGAGGTAAATTACATTAAATTCAAAAACTATATTCAAAGGGACAGAGCTCCCAGGATCCAAGCTGGGTTTTGAATCTTCAGAAGCTCCAAACCACTGAAATAGCACATATAACTGTGTGCGTTGCGCACACATTTTTACAGGAGAAGGGTCCAAGCTTTTATCATACATTCTCAAAAGGTTCACTGTCCTCTAGAAGATTAAGAAAAGAACTAGTGACGACATAAACATTTCAGGACATGCTGAGGCTCTGCTCAGTAGGCAAGGATGAATCTTTTCTAGAGCACATGCAAAGCCAGGTGGTTGTTCTCAGAGAGTCCTAAGAGAAATTGTGGAGACTGCGGAGAGTTTTGTTTACTCTCTGTTTTTCTTAGCTCTTTGCAGTACAGTCCAGAATCATGAGACAAGGGGGTATAAAGGATGAAAGTTCATAAATCCCCAATGTGGTGATGTTAATGATAAATTAGAATTTCTCCCAAATACTATAGAATTTCTGAAATGTATACATACAATTTTGCTTAAATATCCACAGAGTTTGGTAGATTAGGAATTGTCTGCTTTGTTTTGTTAAAACAACTAGCACACTGTGCCAACCAATCTCACCAGCAAAGAGATAAAGCCTTGGCCTTCAACATCACTCAGGCTGACAAAGACAGAGAGATTTGGAACCTAGACCAAAGGATGGAGTCTTGAGACATGCCCAGAATAAAGATTAGTGATCTGAAAACAGAAAGCTGTTTGATGGCTGAGTGAGTACTGAATATTAAACAGATATTTATCAAACATAGCACTGTGGAAGATGTATATAAAATGGTAATAAGATGTACTTCTTGCCTGGTTCGAGTGTATAGTCCAGTTGGGGAGATAAGACATATCAAAAACATTACAAACACGAAAAAGCACCTGAGAGGGAGAGAACATTATGAGGAAAAAAAAGTGTTTGGTTTTTGATACCTTAAACATAAGATGGTGGTAGTCCATCCAAAGTAGGAAGAATTTAGAAAAATGCCTGTGTTGTTTTCATAAAAGTAAAAGCAACTCAGAAAAGTTAAGGTCAAAGTAAATAGGAGACCTGGAGTAGATTTACTTAAAACTGGTAGATGGAGAAAAGGGAAGCCAAGAAATGAAAACTTTTCAAAAAGAAAGTAGTCAAAGGAAGTCACTATTTAAGAGAGGCCACTTCATCAAAAAGTTAAAAAGAGAATTAACAAATGGCCCAGCAATTCCATTCCTCAGTAGAAACCCAAAAGAAATGAAAACATTTGCCCATACAATAACTTCTACACAAACGTTCACAGCAATATTATTTATAATAGCCAAAAAGTGAAAACTCAAATGCCCATTAACTGATGAATGGGTAAATAAAATGTGGTCTATACATAACAATAGCATGTTATTCAGCCACCAAAAGGAATGAAATTCTGATGTGTGCTACAACATGGATGAACCCTGAGAACATTATGCTAAGTGAAAGAAGGCACACACAAAAGGCAATATATTTTATGATACCCTTTATATGAAAAGTCCAGGAGAAAAAAATACATAGAAACCAAAATATAGCAGTAGTTGCTAAGGGCTAGGGGGAGGGGAAGAGTGGGGAGTGATTGCTAATGGGTATGGGGTTTCTTTTTAGGGTGATAAAGTGTTCTGGAATTAGACAATGGTGATGGTTGCACAATTCTGTGTATATACTAAAAACCACTGAGTTGTACATTTTGAAAGAGTGAATTTCATGATATGTGAATTATATCTTAATGAAAAGATCAAAGAGAAAGAATGACGACTAGGAAAAAAGTAACTAATTTGGGGCATGAGTCAGTAAAGAACAACAAAAAGATAGACATTGACATTCTTGTATACTTAGTTGAGAGCAGGACAATACAGACAAAGTAAAGACGGAGTCTAAAAAATAGCTTAGAACACTCAGCTTAACTATATATTCTTCAATCATCTGTCCCAAGAGATTGAATTTGCTTTAAAATCACATCAGGAAGGATTGGAGAAAAGGTTTTGTCAACTCTTAGTTAATTCAATAAATATGCATTTGAGTGATTACCATGTGTAAGTACAGGAACTTGTCCGAAATGCAAATTTTTATAACCTGAATTGAACAATTAATTTAGGAACAGGAATCTGATCCCAATCCTGAAACATGCACTTTACTTTGAAAAACATGGTTACTATATCCCTAGTGCATAGGATAGTGAAAAGTACAAAGG
Source organism: Choloepus didactylus (assembly GCF_015220235.1). Taxonomy (NCBI): domain Eukaryota; kingdom Metazoa; phylum Chordata; class Mammalia; order Pilosa; family Megalonychidae; genus Choloepus; species Choloepus didactylus. The sequence goes on along the minus strand of NC_051312.1, from coordinate 33,103,647 downwards.
AAGCCCTCAGACATTTGTCGCATGAAGGAATATCGTCTAAATAACAGTGCTGCCTTCTGTTAAGTGGATCTGTGCACTGTAAAAACAATGGGAACTAAAGATGATAAGAATATTCAATAAACAGTGTATGCTGGTAGTTATTAAAAAAAAGAGAAGAACCATGCATCACTCTTAAGCAAAAGCAAGATGTAATCCAATGTTAGATTTATTTAGTGTAAGCTTTATGGTTATATACATACAGCTCTAATATATTTTAAATGAAATTTCCCCAGGTGCTATTGTATGCTGAACTCTCTAGCTCCTAACTCTTCCCAACACCCCCAATGAAATCATTGTTTTTTAATAACAGAATTTTTTTTTTATTGCTCAGAATGTCTTAGGAATAAATTCCATGCATTACACAAGAGACTATAACATGAGTACTGGGGACCACAAATATGAAAAAATACTTGAAGGAACTAATAATCTAGGAGAGAGAAAATATATACACAAATATCAGAATATAAGGAAAAATTTTGTAAATACACAATGAAAACTATGTACAACTTGAACATGTTATCTTGACAGTAAAATAAACCTAAGAATAAGACAAAGGATATACATATAAATTTATTTTTTAAAGTTAGAATCATCTAATATCCATACCTTGCATCCTGATATAACTAGCACTGTGATACATGTTCATTAAAAAAAAAAAAACCCTGTAGCAATATACTTTAAAATGTACTAATCAATTATATAAATAAGACGTTCGTTTTCCTTAGAGCCAAGGAAAACTTCATAGTTGCTCCCAATTTCTAAATGCTTATTATGTGCTAAATGCCACAACAAATGCTTTGAAAGTTTTCAATTGTCACAACTATACTAAAGGAAGTTTACTTATTTATTAGACAAAATATTTACTACGTAAGTACCTACCTACATGCCAGACAATGAACAAATCAGATGAAAATCCCTGCCTTCATGGAAATGACATTCTGGGGATAGGAGGACACAGATAACAAAGAAATTCACCACAAAGTAGGTTAAAATTTACATTGTAATAATACTGAATTATTTATCTGAATGTATATTTGTGATAAAAGGGGGAAATTTTAGGTTGTATATATGTTACTAAAATAAAAATTAAAAAACAAAAACATAAGTACCATAGAGAAATAAAAAACAGGGAAGGGGAATGGAAAGTGCAGGGGTAGAGGGCTGTCAATTTTAAATAGTCTTTACTGAATCCCTATTTTACTTAGGGTCAGATAAGTTAAGCAACATGCACATGGTCACCCAGTTAGTAAGAGGTTAAGATGAAATTTAAATTCAGTTTGCCCTTACTATTAAGCTAAATTGTCTCTCTCCAAGTGAGTAATAAATTCAGTAATAAAGTTTTGCTTTACTTGATATTTCTTTAGGACAATGTTGGCATTTTTAATATCCCCCAAAAGGCTAAGGAATAACTTTCTATTTTGTATTGAGTCTCATTTTACACCCCCATTAACTTTTTTTTTTTTTTTTTTTTTATCATCATTTTATTGAGATATATTCACATACCACGCAGTCATACAAAACAAATTGTACTTTCGATTGTTTACAGTACCATTACATAGTTGTATATTCATCACCTAAATCAATCCCTGACACCTTCATTAGCACACACACAAAAATAAGAAGAATAATAATTAGAGTGAAAAAGAGCAATTGAAGTAAAAAAGAACACTGGGTACCTTTGTCTGTTTGTTTCCTTCCCCTACTTTTCTACACATCCATCCATAAACTAGACAAAGTGGTGTTTGGTCCTTATGGCTTTCCCAATCCCATTGTCACCCCTCATAAGCTACATTTTTATACAACTGTCTTCGAGATTCATGGGTTCTGGGTTGTAGTTTGATAGTTTCAGGTATCCACCACCAGCTACCCCAATTCTTTAGAACCTAAAAAGGGTTGTCTAAAGTGTGCATAAGAGTGCCCACCAGAGTGACCTCTCGGCTCCTTTTGGAATCTCTCTGCCACTGAAGCTTATTTCATTTCCTTTCACATCCCCCTTTTGGTCAAGAAGATGTTCTCCGTCCCACAGTGCCAGGTCTACATTCCTCCCTGGGAGTCATATTCCACGTTGCCAGGGAGATTCACTTCCCTGGGTGTCTGATCCCACGTAGGGGGGAGGGCAGTGATTTCACCTTTCAAGTTGGCTTAGCCAGAGAGAGAGGGCCACATCTGAGCAACAAAGAGGCATTCAGGAGGAGACTCTTAGGCACAAATACAGGGAGGCCTAGCCTCTCCTTTGCAGCAACCGTCTTCCCAAGGGTAAAACTTGTGGTAGAGGGCTCAACCCATCAAACCACCAGTCCCCTATGTCTGTGGTCATGTTAGCAACCATGGAGGTGGGGTAGGCGAATACCCCTGCATTCTCCACAGGCTCCTCAAGGGGGCACTACATCTTTTTTTTTTTTTTTTTTTCCCCTTTTTTGTCTTTTTTATTTTTTTCTTTTTTTTTTTTTTTAAACTTTCCCTTCTTTTTTCAAATCACCTGTATGAAAAAAAAAGTTAAAAAGAAAACAAACATACAATAAAAGAGCATTTCAAAGAGACCATAGCAAGGGAGTAAGAAAAAGACAACTAACCTAAGATAACTGCTTAACTTCCAACATGTTCCTACTTTACCCCAAGAAAGTTACATAATATAGCAACATTTCAGTGAACTTGTTCCTACTACAACCATCAGAAATTAACAGACCATAGTCATTTCTGGGCATCCCCAGAACGTTAAATAGCTTATCTGTTCTTCCTGGATTATTGTTCCCCCTTCCTTAATTGCTCTCTACTGCTAGTTCCCCTACATTCTACATTATAAACCATTTGTTTTACATTTTTCAAAGTTCACATTAGTGGTAGCATATAATATTTCTCTTTTTGTGCCTGGCTTATTTCGCTCAGCATTATGTCCTCAAGGTTCATCCATGTTGTCATATGTTTCACCAGATCGTTCCTTCTTACTGCCGCGTAGTATTCCATCGTGTGTATATACCACATTTTATTTATCCACTCATCTGTTGAAGGACATTTGGGTTGTTTCCATCTCTTGGCAATTGTGAATAATGCTGCTATGAACATTGGCGTGCAGATATCTGTTCGTGTCACTGCTTTCCGATCTTCCGGGTATATACCGAGGAGTGCAATCGCTGGATCGAATGGTAGCTCTATATCTAGTTTTCTAAGGAACTGCCAGACTGACTTCCAGAGTGGCTGAACCATTATACAGTCCCACCAACAATGAATAAGAGTTCCAATTTCTCCACATCCCCTCCAGCATTTGTAGTTTCCTGTTTGTTTAATGGCAGCCATTCTAACCAGTGTTAGATGGTATCTCATTGTGGTCTTAATTTGCATCTCTCTAATAGCTAGTGAAGCTGAACATTTTTTCATGTGTTTCTTGGTCATTTGTATTTCCTCTTCAGAGAACTGTCTTTTCATATCTTTTGCCCATTTTATAATTGGGCTGTCTGTACTATTGTCATTGAGTTGTAGGATTTCTTTGTATATGCAAGATATCAGTCTTTTGTCAGATACATGGTTTCCAAGCCCATTAACTTTTACAAAGGAATAGTGAATGGCCTAAGATCTTTGGGTGATATATTCCCTGAAAAACTGACAGGAGATCAAAATAATAATTAGATGTGGATAGTCAAAGCACCTTCAGCCCATGAGAAGATTATGCACAACCCTTGGATAAGCCCTACCTTTCTACTTACTGCTACTGTGACCTCCCTCTACTTAGTTCCTAAAGAAGTTATTATAAGCCCCAAGGGTGCCTAGCACAACTCAGATGTTCTTTAGCTACTCCTTTTATTAAGCTGAAATGGAACCTTTTCAGCCACCTGAGTCTGTCTTTTAGCATTGAGGTGTTCCTATCACTGGAACATCTAAAGCTGTCCCTGCTGTCTCAAGTAGTTCAGGTACTGCAAATAACTTGGGTGCTAAAGCTTATATTTTGACTTCAGATAATTACCTTTTCCAAAGGAAGTTAAAAAGCTTTACCATTTATCCTTACTTAATCCCTAGAAGGATGGTAGAGGTAAGCACCATGCCCTCATCTGTCAAGAGTACAGAGATTAAATGATTCCTCCAAATTATACAGGAATTACTGAAGAAGCCAGCATGAGAACATTCTGGCTATCAACTTCCAGTTCAGCTCCCCAAATATAAGATCAGTAGTTCTCAGGATACATATGGATAGTAGATTTTTTGGCAGTATATGTGAAGGGATTAAAAGACTCAAAACAACTATAAAGTCAAGAGTAATGAAAACAATAATAAAAACTATTATAGTAAGACAAAGACTCTGTCTCTTTGGTGCCTCTGGCACTGCCTCACTGAGCAGAACAGTTCCCTGCCCTGACTGTGCTCTCTCACATAGTCACCAGGCAAACTTCCCACATGCTCCAGGAAACACAGGATCTTTCTTTGGCACTAGCTTGACATGACACAATGCCTCTTACTTCTTACTCCTATCAGGTTGTATCTACTCTCGAACAGTCTATGATTTTCTCAAATCCAAAGTCAATTTGATACCACAGTAATGGTTTTAGCAAAAAATTTCGCATTTTACATGCTGATCAAAACTTGTGGTAAACCTGGAAAGGGTATACCAGTATGCCAGAGCATGCAAGAAAAGTCAGCCTGTCTTCAGGAAAGCAAAGCCTCCTCAAATAAGAGATCAACTCAAAATTACTAGTTAATTGTTATTCTAATACAACATCACCAGATGTTGACAAGTAGTGCCAAAGGCACTCATTAGGGACTACATCCCTCTGTATCACAGCAGAATGACTTTTGGGATAGCCAGGAAGAGAAGAGAAAACGCATCTAAGGAACCCAAAGCTGGAAAAACACCGTACTTCCCCCAAAAGGTTTGTTGAGGAAAAGTCTGGTTTGAGTTGTTGGAACTTTTCTTTAGGTGTTGTTTAAGAGACACAGGGAAAACTCTACAGATGATAACTTGCATTTACATAACACAATTCTCTGATAGGGTAAGTATTCTATTGACATCTTTGGATAAAGTCCTGAAATAGAACAAATTTAATTATTTTCCTATGACTTGTGGGGAAATTGTGACAGAATGATGTAAAGATCAGGAGTAAGGAATACAAAAAAAATCAAGGACTTCTGGAAGCAAAACAATAGAAGTAATTCAAGGTACTTTAAAAAAGCAGGAAAATAATAATTGAACCTGAAAGGATTCTTAATGTAGTTAACTTCATTTCTGCTACAAATTCCTAGAAACTAGTATAGGACTTAGCACATAGCAGCACTCAAAAAATGCATTTCAATGAATTTATAACACATAAACTCGAGGAACAGCACTATATTATCCATTTGAGTGGCAATAAATGCAAGTAGTAAAATCAGTTTCGCTATTTTTCCTTGTTGATTTATTTCATAATGAAATTAGTAAATTTTAGAACCACTGCAAGAAAAAATACTTTCCAATGAATAAGAGAATAAATGAACAATTAATTTTTCTGAGGTATATAGTTGACATGAACAGAATACATCCATTCATGCACTTCTCAAATACAAAAAGAGAGGATTCCAAATTCTGTCTTTTGTTCTAAAGCAGCATTACTGCCTGCTGGACAATCAGAGGGGAAAAATATACAAAGAACTAGTACTCATTTTAGATTTCTCCCAATGGCTGACAGATAGGATTGGGTTCAAGGAGAGGAATGTAGCACCAGTTCACTAAAGACATCTAATTCTTATCTTTTTCTTCTAAGGACATACTAGACAGCTTTTAGAAACAGAAAGGTGAAAAAAGCAAAAGTCAAGAAAGTCAGAAGACAAGTGGCACAGTTTACAGTTAAGAAATGGAAATTTCAAGGCTTGTCTTGAGAGGGTCCTGAGATGTATCTATATGATGAGGAAAACGATGACAATATGCTCCTATAGGATCAAACTGAGAACCTGGACAGGGGATAAGGAGAGGAGAAAATAAGTAGGATGAATTGAATACATTTTTAAATGGAAAAATGCTTTATCAACAGAAGAAAAAAAAAAAAGGTAAACACAGAATTTTAGATCCTTCTGCCCAGTGGAATAGCAAGCCGAATACTTCAAACCCTAGTCAACCAATCTGGCCATATCTAGGGCCCGATGCTAGGTATAATTTGTAATAAAAAGTATTAATCATGATTAAGAGAAGAATTCAAACCTCTGGTTTCTCATAAGCAGGGAGACTGACATTTCCTAATGTTCAGCATTTAAGAACAAGAAGCCAAAAGGGAACATATTAAGCAGCTTAATGTCCAGGTCCTAGGATGAAAAAGGAAGAGAATTCATTTGCAGTATTCTTTGATTGGGTCTCTTTCTCTGCACACAAAAATCCCCTCCCATCCTTTCCCAAAAAAAGACAGGGAAATATATAAGAGAAGCCCTGAGGGTAATTCTGTGTCAAAACTAGAAGGCCTAAGGACTTAGAATTCCATCCTTTCCCCCTAGAGACAGGTTCCCTGAGACCATTCCCAGTTTGATAATTTGTTTCAATTATACAAACCCCACACAAAAGCATGAGTCATAAAAAATTGTAAAATGTAGAGTTGGGCAAGATGGCGGCATAGAGAGGAGTGGAAGCTAAGTAGTCCCCCTGGAACAACTACAAAACACCAGAAACAACTAGTAAATAATCCAGAATAACTGTGGGGGGACAAACGAGACCATCCACTCATCATACACCAACCTGAATTGGGAGGAATGCCCGAGAACACAGCATAAAATCTGTAAGTAAAACCTGTGGAACCAGGTCGGGAGACCCCCTCCTCCATAGCCCGAGCTGCGGAGCCGCGTGGTGCCACAGAGAAGCTCTCTCCCAGCAAGCGAATACAGCTCAGCTGAGCTCCAACTGGGGTTTTAAATAGCGAGTGTAAACTGCTCACTACAGGTACGCAGCCCCAAAAAACAGACAGAGGCTTTGGGTGACGACTGACCTGGGAGAGCTGGAGGGTTGCCTTGGACTGGGTCTGAAGGGGACTATCTGTTTCTTTTTTGGCTCAGTGGAGAAAGCCCCAGTCATTTCCAGTTTCCAGGGCTGTGACTCTGGGAAGGGTGGAGACACCACAAGCAGAGAGAGAGAGACCATTGTAATGCTAATGACCTCCACCTGAGGGGTCTGTCTTCTCTAGGAGGAAAGGGGTGGGGCTCTTTCCATTCAGAACCAGACCCCAGAGCCTGGGGGAACACAGCCATACCTCCTCACACTGGTCAAGAATTACAGGCTAACAGGCATCACCTGCTGGGCAGAAAAGCACAGTGACCCGAGGCATCAAAGGGTGGAGCAATTTTCTAAGACAAACCCTCAGGGAAACCAGATACTGAATATTTCTTCCCTCTGGGACCTGAGCCTGTTCTGGTCTGAGAAAACCCAATTTGGATAACCAAGGAAACCATGCCTAGACAACAGAAAATTACAACCTACACTAAGAAAAACAAAGTTATGGCCCAGTCAAAGGAACAAACGTACACTTCAACTGAGATACAGGAATTTAAACAACTAATGCTAAATCAATTCAAAAAGTTTAGAGAAGATATTGCAAAAGAGATAGAGGCTGTAAAGGAAGCACTGGACATGTATACGGCAGAAATCAAAAGTTCAAAAAACCTACTAGTAGAATCTATGGAAATGAAAGGCACAACACAAGAGATGAAAGACACAATGGAAACATACAACAGCAGATCTCAAGAGGCAGAAGAAAACACTCAGGAACTGGAGAACAAAACACCTGAAAGCCTATACGCAGAGGAGCAGATGGAGAAAAGAATGAAAAAATATGAGCAATGTCTCCGGGAACTCAAGGATGAAAGAAAGTACAATAATGTACGTATCACTGGTGTCCCAGAAGAAGAGAAGGGAAAGGGGGCAGAAGCAATAATAGAGGAAATAATTAATGAAAATTTCCCATCTCTTATGAAAGACATAAAATTACAGATCCAAGAAGCGCAGCGTACTCCAAACAGAAGAGATATGAAGAGGCCTACGCCAAGACACTTAATAATCAGATTATCAAATGTCAAAGACAAAGAGAGAATCCTGAAAGCAGCAAGAGAAAAGCAATCCATTACATACAAAGGAAGCTTAATAAGACTATGTGCGGATCTCTCAGCAGAAACCATGGAGGCAAGAAGGAAGTGGTGTGATATATTTAAGATACTGAAAGAGAAAAACCACCAACCAAGAATCCTGTATCCAGCAAAGCTGTCCTTCAAATATGAGGGAGACCTCAAAATATTTTCTGACAAACAGACAATGAGAGACTTTGTGAACAAGACATCTGCCCTACAGGAAATACTAAAGGGAGCACTACAGGGTGATAGAAGACAGGAGTGTGTGGTTTGGAACACAATTTTGGGAGATGGTAGCACAACAATGTAAGTACACTGAACAAAGGTAACTATGAATACGCTTGAGAGAGAAAGATGGGGAGCATGTGAGACACCACGAGAAAGGAGGAAAGATAACGACTGGGACTGTGTAACTTGGTGAAATCTAGAGTATTCAACAATTGTGATAAAATTACAAATATGTTCTTTCACAAGGGAGAACAAGCAAATGTCAACCTTGCAAGGTGTTAAAAATGGGGAGGCACTGGGGGAGGGATGCAATCAGCATAAACTAGAGACTGTAACTAATAGAATCATTGTATTATGGTTCCTTTAATGTAACAAAGGTGATATACCAAGGTCAATGCAGATAAGAGGGGGGGATAGGGGAGGCATGTTAGACACTTGACATTGGTGGTATTGTCTGATTCTTTATTCTACTTTGATTTAAGGTTATTTTTCCTTTTGCTGCTTCCTAGCTATCATTTTTTTTGTTTCCTCTTTCTTTTGCCTCTCTACCTTCTTTGACTCTCCCTCCTGCCTTGTGGAAGAAATGTAGATGCTCTTGCTTAGTATGAGCAGAATGTTCAATTAGGATGAACTTAAATGTTTGGAAATGAACAGGGGTGTTGGTAGCAAGATGTGAGAATAACTAACAGCGCCGAATGGTGTGTGAATGAGGTGGAAAGGGGAAGCTCAGAGTCATATATGTCACCAGAAGGAAAGTTGGAGGTCAAAAGATGGAAATGTATAAAACTGAATCCTATGGTGGGCAATGTCCATGATCAACTGTACAAATACTAGAAATCACTTCATGAACCAGAACAAATGTATGACAATACAATTAGAAGTTAATAATAGAGGGGCATATAGGGAAGAACTATATACCTATTACAAACTATATACTACAGTTAGTAGTATTTCAACATTTTTTCATACGCAGTAACAAATGTACTACATCAATACTAGGAGTCAACAATTGAGGGGGGTTGGTTAGGGATAGGGGAGGTTTAGAGTTTCCTTTTCTTTTTTTCTTTTTTCATCTTTCACTTTATTTCTTGTCTGGAGTAATGAAAAGTTTCTAAAAATTGAACAAAAATTAAGTGTGATGGATGCACAGCTGTATGAGGGTACCCAGGGGCAAGTGATTGTACACTTTGGATCTTTGGATAATTGTATGGTATCTGAACAATCTCAATAAAAATGGAAAAAGAAAAAAGAAAAAAAAATTGTAAAATGTAAAACAGACAAATTGTAACAAACATTGCTTAGCTCTTTTTGTAAGAATTCCTTAATTTCTTAACATGTGCTTTTTACTCTTACTTTATGGTCTCATATCTGTAGGGAGGTAGAACAATGAACTGTGACATTCAAAAAAAGGGTAATTATAAACAGAATAAAGAAAAATTAAAACAAACAAACAAAAAATAAACAAAATAAGAAGAGCAAAGAAAAAGGTAGCTTTTAATAAAGGATATCCCAACATACCAAGACTATTTTTTCAGGATTTCTAAACTCTAACAACTTTTCTGCAGGTGTCAGAAAACAGCACTGTCCTTTTCCATAGTTATATCAGCCTTTCAGAAAAAAAAAGTTCCTCTCACTAGTAGGACATAACATAAAGGAAAATTCTGGGAATTCCATTTGGTGCCTGAAAAGAAAGTAAAACATCCATGCTAACCAAATCTAAACATGGAGTGCCCGGAAATAATGGTAGAAAGAGACAAAAAGTAAACATGACGATGAGGGGGAAAAAACAGCCAGCCGATAGGAAGATGTGGAATTTAGTTAGTCCCCTAGACCAACAAGCAAATAGCCAGAAACAACTAGTAAATAATCTGGAACAAATATTTTGGGGACTTCTGTGACTGAACACACATCACATACCAGTCTGGAATGGGTGGAATGGCTGAGATTGCAGCGTAGAACTGTAAGTAAAGCTCCCCAACTGAGGAACTAGTGCCCCACCCCCACTAGCATAGTAGGCTGAGATGGAACACTTCCCTGTGGGAAAAAGAAGCAGTCTACTAGAAGCAAGGGAAGGTAGCTCAACCAAGCTCCAACTGTGGTTTTAATTAACAAATTGGGACTACTGAAAACAAGCTACAAGCATAGACAAACTGGGAGCAAGCAGGAAAGAAACCTGGAGGTTTCTCCCAGCAGAGGGGAGGCAGGGCTGATGGAAAAAACAAAACAAAACATAAATAAATAAAAACAGAGGCTTTTGGAGTCGGCTGAGCTCAGAATATTGGAAAAGGGCTGTGTCCCAAGAAAAGGGGAACAGAGAATCAGGTACCAACTCCAGTTCTTGACTGGTGAACTGGGGGCTGGGGACTGGCAATGAGAAGGGGATTTCTTTCTTTTTTTTCTCTCATTCTAAGTAAGTAATTAGAGAAAGCCTCAGGCATTTTCAATCATCAGCCCTGACCCAGGTAAGGATGGAGCTAAAACAGTCAGAAAGTCAAAGGAAGAAGGGTAGGAGATAATTCCTGAAAGGACTTATCTTCGCTAAGAGAAGGGAAGGTGGGGCCCAGATCAAGCGGCTGCCGTCCCTCAGAGAACTCAGACCCTAGGGCCTGGGGAAAAAATCAAAACAAAACAAAACAGAAACAGCTTAAACTTGGCTTCTGACACCCTTGGCCCTCAGAAGGGATAGGGTCTACTGAGAATTAAAGGCACCACACCTCTTCAAGACAGTGGGTAGCTGCAGGCTGACAAGTGCCATCTGCTGGGCAGGATAGGAAAAGCAGTGTCTAGAGGCCTCACAGGAAAGTCTGACAATCTGCTGTATCTCACCCTCAGGGAAACGAGATACTGGTTACACCCTCCTCCTGAGACCTGGGTCTGTCTGGTCTGGGAATACCTGACTGGGGTAATCAAGAATGCTGAGACAACAAAAAATTACAAATCACACTAAGAAATCAGAAGATATGGCCCAGTCAAAGGAACAAACTTACACTTCAAATGAGATATAAGAGTCGAAACAACTAATTAAAGATCTTCAAACAAATATGTTAAATCAATTAAAAAATCAAATCAACAAATTAAGGGAAGATTGGCAAAAGAGGTGAAGGATATAAAGATGACATTGGGCAAACATAAGAAAGAACTCAAAAGTTTGAAAAAACAATCGGCAGAACTTATGGAATGAAAGGCACAATAGAAGAGATGAAAAAACATAATGGAGACATACAACAGCAGATCTGAAGAGGCAAAAGAAAGGATTCATGAACTAGAAGATAGAACATCTAAAATCCTACACACAAAAGAACAGATAGGGAAAAGAAAGGAAAAATAGGAGCAGGGTCTCAGGGAATTGAATGACAACAAGAAGTGAACAAATATATGTGTCATGGGTGTCCCAGAAGGAGAAGAGGAGGGAAAAAGAGGCAGAAAGAATAATGGTGGAAATAATCACTGAAAATGTCCCACATCTTATGAAAAACATAAAATTACAGCTCCAAAAAGCTCAGCTCAGCATACCCCAACAGAAGAGATCCAAGTAGACCTACTCCAAGACAGTTAATAATCAGATTACCAAATGTCAAAGACAAAGAGAGAATTCTGAAAGCAGCAAGAGAAAAGTGATCCATCACATACAAAGGAAGCTCAATAAGACTATGTGCGGATTTCTCAGCATATACCACTGCAAGAAGGCAGTGGTACTATATATTTAAGATACTGAAAGAGAAAACCGCCAACCAAGAATTCTGTATCTGGCAAAACTGTCCTTCAAAAATGAGGCAGAATTTTCTTGGGGCAAGATGGCGGCATAGAGAGGAGTAGAAGCTAAGTAGTCCCCCTGGAACAACTACAAAAAACCAGAAACAACTAGTAAATAATCCAGAATAACTGCGGGGGGACAAACAAGACCGTCCACTTATCATACACCAACCTGAATTGGGAGGAATGCCCGAGAACACAGCATAAAACCTGTAAGTAAAACCTGTGGATCCAAGTCGCGAGACCCCGTCCCCCATAGCCTGAGCTGCAAAGCTGCGTGGTGCCAGAGAGAAGCTCTCTCCCAGCAAGCAAATATAGCTCAGCTGAGCTCCAACTGGGGTTTTAAGTAGCGAGTGTGAACTGCTCACTACAGATACGAATCCCCAAAAAACAGACAGAGGCTTTGGGTGATGACTGACCTTGGAGAACTGGAGGGTCGCCTTGGACTAGGTCTGAAGGGGACTATCTGTTTCTTTTTTGGCTCAGTGGAGAAAGCCCCAGTCATTTTCAGTTTCCAGGACTGTGACTCACAGAAGGGTGGAGACAGCACAAGCAGAGAGAGAGACCATTGGAATGCTAATGACCTCCCCCTAGGGGTCTATCTTCTCTAAGAGGAAAGGGGTGGGGCTCTTTCCATTCAGAACCAGATCCCAGAGCCTGGGGGAACACAGCCATACCTCCTCACACTGGTCAAGAATTACAGGCTAACAGGCATCACCTGCTGGGCAGAAAAGCACAGTGACCTGAGGCATCAAAGGCTGGAGCAATTTTCTGACACACCCTCAGGGAAACCAGATACTGAATATTTCTTCCCTCTGGGACCTGAGCCTGTTCTGGTCTGGGAAAACTTGATTTGGATAATCAAGGAAACCATGCCTGGACAACAGAAAATTACAACCTACACTAAGAAAAACAAAGTTATGGCCCAGTCAAAGGAACAAATGTACACTTCAACTGAGATACAGGAATTTAAACAACTAATGCTAAATCAAATCAAAAAGTTTAGAGAAGATATTGCAAAAGAGATAGAGGCTGTAAAGGAAACATTGGGCATATATAAGGCAGAAATCGAAAGTTCAAAAAAACAACCAGTAGAATCTATGGAAATGAAAGGCACAACACAAGGGATGAAAGACACAATGGAAACATACAACAGCAGATCTCAAGAGGCGGAAGAAAACACTCAGGAACTGGAGAACAAAACACCTGAAAGCCTATACGCAGAGGAGCAGATGGAGAAAAGAATGAAAAAATATGAGCAATGTCTCCGGGAACTCAAGGATGAAAGAAAGCACAATAATGTACGTATCATTGGTGTCCCAGAAGAAGAGAAGGGAAAGGGGGCAGAAGCAATAATAGAGGAAATAATTAATGAAAATTTCCCATCTCTTATGAAAGACATAAAATTACAGATCCAAGAAGTGCAGCGTACTCCAAACAGAAGAGATATGAAGAGGCCTACGCCAAGACACTTAATAATCAGATTATCAAATGTCAAAGACAAAGAGAATCCTGAAAGCAGCAAGAGAAAAGCAATCCATTACATACAAAGGAAGCTTAATAAGACTATGTGCGGATCTCTCAGCAGAAACCATGGAGGCAAGAAGGAAGTGGTGTGATATATTTAAGATACTGAAAGAGAAAAACAGCCAACCAAGAATCCTATATTCAGCAAAGCTGTCCTTCAAATTTGAGGGAGAGCTCAAAATATTTTCTGACAGACAAGGGACTTTGTGAACAAGACACCCACCCTAAAGGAAATACTAAACAGAGCAGTACAGAGTGATAGAAGACAGGAGTGCATGGTTTGGAACACAATTTTGGGAGATGATAGCACAATAATGTAAGTACACTGAACAAAGATAACTATGAATACAGTTGAGAGAGGAAGGTGGGGAGCATGTGAGACACCAGAAGAAAGGAGGAAGGATAAAGACTGGGACTGTGTAACTTGGTGAAATCTAGAGTGTTCACCAATTGTGATAAAATGTACAAATATGTTCTTTTACGAGGGAGAGCAAGCAAATGTCAACTTTGCAAGGTATTAAAAATGGGGAGGCATTGGGGGAGGGATGCAATCAACATAAACTAGAGACTGTAACTAATAGAATCATGGTATTATGGTTCCTTTAATGTAACAAAGGTGATATAACAAGGTAAATGCAGATAAGAGGGGGGGTGGGGGAGGCATGTTGGACATTTGACGTTGGTGGTGTTGTCTGATTCTTTACTCTAATTTGATTTGGGGTTGTTTTTCCTTTTGCTGCTTCCTAGCTGTCATTTTTTTTTCCTCTTTCTTTTGCCTCTCTGCCTTCTTTGACTCTCCCTCCTGCCTTGTGGAAGAAATGTAGATGCCCTTATATAGATAGTGGTGAAGTTGGTGAACACATAAATATATGACCATACAGAGAACCATAGATTATTTACTTAGGATGGAATGTATGGCGAGTGAACAAAACCATATAAAAAAAAAAAATGGGTTGATGACAAAACCTCAAGGGCAATATACAGAGTGAAATAAGCCAGACACGTAAGAACAATTATTGCAGGGTCTCACTGATAGGAACTAATTATAATATGTAAACTCATAGACATGAAATATAAGGTACCAAGATATAGGACAAGGCTTAAGAATAGGGAGCAGTTGCTTAGTATGAGCAGAATGTTCAGCTAGGATGAACTTAAATATTTGGAAATGAACAGGGGTGTCGGTAGCAAGATGTGAGAATAAGTAACAGTGCCGAATGGTGTGTGAATGAGCTGGAAAGGGGAAGCTCAGAGTCATATATGTCACCAGAACGAAAGTTGGAGGTCGAAAGATGGGAATGTATAAAACTGAATCCTATGGTTGGCAATGTCCATGATCAACTGTACAAATACTAGAAATCGCTTCCATGAACCAGAACAAATGTATGACAATACAATTAGAAGTTAATAATAGAGGGGCATATAGGGAAGAAATATATACCTATTGCAAACTATATACTACAGTTAGTAGTATTTCAACACTTTTTCATACGCAGTAACAAATGTACTATACCAATACTATGAGTCAACAACTGAGAGGGATTGGTTACGGATAGGGGAGGATTAGAGTTTCCTTTTCTTTTTTTTCTTTTTTCATCTTTCACTTTATTTCTTGTCTGGAGTAATGAAAAGTTTCTAAAAATTGAACAAAAATTAAGTGTGGTGATGGACGCACAGCTGTATGAGGGTACCCAGGGGCAAGTGATTGTACACTTTGGATCTTTGGATAATTGTATGGTATCCGAACAATCTCAATAAAAATGAAAAAAAAATTTAAAAAAATGAGGCAGAATTTAAAATATTTTCAGACAAACAGAAACTGAGACAGTTTGTGAACAAGATACCTGCTCTACAAGAAATACTAAAGGAAGTACTACAGGTAGATAGGAAAAGACAGGAGAGAGAGGTTCGGAGAAGAGTGCAGAAATGAAGACTATCAGTAAAGGTAAAAAGAAAGAGAGACAGGAACAAAAGAATAAAAATAAAATAAGATATGGCATATAAAATCCAAAAGACAAAGTGGTAGACAGTAGACGTTACGTTGAGTGAAATTAGCCAGAAACAAAAGGACAGATACTGTATGTCTGTTAGTTCACCAATATGAACTAACATTGATGAGCAAAATGAGAGTTAAAGTTGAGAAAACAGGTTCTCAGGAGATAAAGAGAGGTTAGAGGTCAGGCATTTGATACTGAAGGAGTACAGAAGGCTCCACAGGATTGACTGTATAGATCCAGAAATGGATAGCATAATATCATAAGCACTCTGAACAAAGATGAGTGTGATTATGGTTGAAAGGGGAAGGCTAGGGGCACATGTGGCACTGGAAGGAAAGACAGAAGATAAAGACTGGGATTGTATACCTTAAGGAAACCTAGAGTAGTCAATGACAGTGATTAAATGTACAAATACAAGAATTTTTTTAAATGAGGGAGAACAAATGAATGTCAACATTGCAAGGTGTGGAAAAATGGATGCTATAGGGGAAAAATACAATCAATGCAAACTAGAGTCTATAGTTAACAGTAACACTGTAAGATGCTTCCATTACTTGTAACAAAGGCAATACACTAAAGCTAAATAAGGAATAATGGATTCTTGGCAGTGTTGTTGTCTGACTTTTTTATTGTAGTTTATTTTATTTTAATTTTTCTTCTTTTATATTTTTAGTCTTCATTTTTTCCCCCTCCTTTTCCTCTTTCTTTAAGGAAGAAATGGAAACATTCTCACATAGATTCTGATTATGAATGCATAATTATGTGATTATACTGGGAATCACTGATTGTTTATTAAGGATGGATTGTATGGTATGTGAATAAAACTGTTTAAAAAAGAAAGAGAGGGATACAAGTGCTGAAGGAAATGTGGAGAGAGGGATGTACCTATTCACTGTTGGTAGGGAAGTATAATGGTGCAGCCCATCTAGAAGGCAGTACAGAGGTTCCAAAGGAAGCTAACTATGGGGTTGCCATATGGTCCCGCAACCCCATTATTGGGTATATACTTGGAAGAAATGAGAGCAGGGACATGATTGGATATTGCACACTGGTATTTATGGCAGCAGTATTCACAATTTGCAATGGATGGAGGTGGCCTAAAGGTACATTAACGGGTAAACAGAATGGTGAACTGTGGTGTATACATACAATGGAATACTGAGTGGCAGCAAGAAGAAATTAAGTGGTGAGATATGCAACTAGGTGAATGGACCTTGAGGACAGTATGTAGAGTGAAATAAGCCAGAATCGAAAAGACAAACATTATAATGCCTCACTAATAGGGACTAACTATAATGTGCAAATTCTGAGAACTGAACCTGAGAGCATAGGTTTTCAGGGGAAAGCTTAAGGTAAAGGTTCCTAGATTGTAAGCTCTTACAGCAGTCATATCTATTCATGAGTTGTAATGGTTATTTCTAAATTCTGAGATGCTGAGCTGTTTGTGTATAACCTGGTCAGTACCTGGAACTTCAGGTATCTGTGTGACACCTGAGACTTAGAGCCAGAGTTCGGCAGCTATGAATGTCAGCATTACCCCATAGAGCAAATGTTAAAGAAGCTAAAAAACAAATCAGACTTAATTAGAGATACGAACAAAATGGATTTGGTTAGGACTGAGAGGGACTAAAGGGAAAAGGAGATGACTATGTTTTAAAACTTCAACTTCTGTGTGCAACCAAAGGAAGATAACATTTATTTGGTGGAAAATCTATATTTTCTGTAGCATGGTATATAATTTAACTGGTATGGTCAGTTTATTCCAACACTATAATTACATGAAAACTTGAATAGGGGGTGAGATCTAGTTGATTTGTACAGGATAGTGTGAAACCTTGATACATCCCAGAGTAATTTGAGCAGAGAATAAAAAGTATTTGCAAAGCCCTCTTGAAGGACTGGGGAAAAATGTGTAATTATTAAACTTCCCCACCTGGGGAATTCCTGATATTCTTGCAAGCACTGGGGACTACCATTGTAGTAGGCCAAGCCCTCTATCCTGGGGTTTGCCTTTATGAAGCTTGTTACTGCAAAGAAGAGGCTAAGCCTATTTATAATTGTGCCTAAGAGTCATCCCCAGAGAACCCCTTTTGTTGCTCAGACATGGTCTCTCTCTCTCTCTCTAAGCCAACACTACAGGTAAACTCATTGTCCTCCCCACTACATGGGTCATGACTCCCAGGGGTGTAAATCTCCCTGGCAACATGGGATATGACTCCTGGGGGTGAGCCTGGACCTGGCATCATGGGATTGAGAAAGCCTTCCTGACCAAAATGGGAAAGAGAAATGAAACAAAAGAAAAGTTTCAGTGGCTGAGAGATTTCAAATGGAGTCAAGACATCATTTTGGAGGTTATTCTTTTGCATTGTATAGATATCCCTTTTTAGTTTTTAGTGTATTAAAATAGCTATAAGGAAATACCTGAAACTGTTGAACTGCAATCCAGTATCCTTGATTCCTGAAGACAATCGTACAACTATACAGCTTATACGGTGTGACTGTGTGATTGTGAAAACTTTGTGGCTCACACTCCCTTTATCCAATGTATAGACAGAAGAGTAGAAAAAAGGGGGGCAAAAAAGTAAATGAATAATAGGGGGAAAAGGGAGTATGAGATGTTTTGGGTGTTCTTTTTTACTTTTAACTGTATTTTTATTTTTTGGAGTAATGAAAATGCTCAAAAAATTGTGTTGATGAATGTACAATATATGATGATATTGTGAACAAATGATGTACACTTTGGATGACTGTATGGTATGTGACTATATCTCAATAGAATTGCATTAAAAAAAGAATAAATGGAGATACAGGGGAAAAAACACACACACACACACACCACCCAGTTAGTCTTTCCTTCAGTATTACAATCTCCAAGTTATGTAGCCAATTCTCTGTTACTTCCACCAAATGGCAGCTCAAGAAATTCTATAAATGAGTCTTAGGGTTGGCAGTTTAATGATGGGTAGAGTGGGGACAGGTTAGGTAATTTATCTTGAAGCTGCCAGCAGAGAAAGAACACTGTTTTCACTTAGATTGTATATTTTTAGGGATAGTTTGGATTAGCTAATAGTAATGGGGAGGTATCTAAAGATTCCCAAGCCGGCCCTTGGTGATGGGGTTGTTTCCACCCCATAGGATCTTAAAATTCATCCTAGGTAAGGCAAAGATCAGAGCAGCTGGAAAATTCTTCAGAACAGGTGCTCCAAAGCAGTCCCTGTTGTCTTTCCACCTAGAACCGGGTGTGGAGAATTAGGACATTTGAAACAACTTATTTCAGCTTTGCATTGATATTTTTAGTTTTAATTAGTTTACCTAATAAGCAATTTAACACTTTACCTCTTTTCCCCAGTTGTCTCACTTCAGCAGAATCAATGAAAATATTTAGATCAAGAAACACTTAGTGTAGCTTTTAATTAGCTCATATGTAAGTTATATCAGTTCTGCCTTAAAGAAAATCAAGTTCATAATCTGTTTCAATTCTGAGACCCATGATAGATACAGACACTGGCTGAATCTCCTCATCATAAACTCCAACCTCTTATCAGGCAATAGGAGATAAGGTCTAGTTTTACTTTGGGAGATTGCCTCTTTAGAAGAAACAGTCTGCACACTTCTATCCTCAGCACTGCCCTTCCCTTGCCACTCTGAGGAGTGGAATCTACATTTCCCCTGTACCAGGATAAGCTGAGCATGTCACTTCTCTTGGGTTTCTGGTAGCAAATGGCCACACACACATTTCAAGCTATGGCAGTAGTTCCTTTTCTGCCTCACAATCATTTTACAAATCTTGGCTAAGCTTTGAGGCAGGGCAAAGAAATGTTTAATAAGCACACTAACGCTCTGGGTCCCCTACTGGGCTTCATGGTGAAGCTCTTGTGAAAGCCAGCTTAAATCTCCAATGATAAGTATATGTCTTTCTTGAACATAGGTTATTGTGAATGCAACTGCCCAGTGCAAAATCCAGGGCTTACCAATAGATAAGACAAAGATGGTGAGCTCTGAATTTGTCTTTATGTGCCATCCTGTAGCCCAATCTATGCATTCACATTCGGAACCCATAAAAATTTTTTTCACCCATCACATCAATAGGGCCAAACAGAGCTACACTTGAGAAGAACTGAATTCTACTTCTTCCCAGCCATTGCTATAATAAAGCACAACATACCACAGTGATTGGGCACAAAAAGTTTAGGAACTTTTCTTCTGATGTGCGTCTGTTAAAGGAGCTGTGGATTACAAATGATACCATGGGTACAGGTTCACTTACAACCAATTTAGTAAGTGTTCGCACAGTTAATTCTGTCAGTCTTACTCCTACACAGAAATACATGTGGCCCCAAGGGGCCCAACCACCCACAGAGCTCTTTTGCACATCTTTTTACCTTCCAGCACATAGAAATAGAGGGCTACATCCTAGAAAACATCCAGAGAAAGAGAAAAGGTAGTTCTGAAACGTTACATCCAGAACCAGATTCCATCTTCTTGTTTGGATGTAATTTCTAGTTCATTTCTCTTCGAATAACCCAAACAGTGATCTAAGATATGTTGTTTCAGGGAAGTTCCAAATCTGTACATCCATATCCCCTGGTATGCAGAACCATTCTTCAGTGTATGTAGAGGCACTTAAAAGGACAATTGGTTTAGAGCAAGCTTCTAAGCCACCTCATATCTCAAAACCTGTTTAGTTGTGGTAGAATGTTATGGTAATGGCCCCTAATGATTCAAGCCTCCCTGTATCCATGCCCTTGGATAGTCCCCTCCCTGACTCTGGGCTTAGCCACGTGGCTTGCTTTAGCTGATGAGACAATAGCAAAAGTGACATAATCAGAGACTCAAAAAGTGTTTGTGCATTGGGACTTGACCTCTCTTTGAAACCCCGAGACACTCTGCAAAAGCACAGGCCAGCTTACTGGTGAACAAGAAACCACACAGGAAAGAAACAAGCCTTTCTAGCTTAGGCAAAGCAGCTTGTCAACTGCCAGACATGTTAGTGAAGCCATCTGTATTAGCTTTGCATGGCTGCCATAAAAAAGTACCACAAATTGGCTTAAACAACACAAATTTATCATCTTACAGTTCTGTAGGTCAGAAGTCCAAATGGGTCTCAATGGGCTAAAATGAAGGGGTCGGCAGGACTGTGTTCCTTTCTGGCGGCTCTAGGGAAAGATCCATTTCCTTGCTCACTCAGGTTGTCAGCAGAATTCAGTTCCTTACAATTGTAGGACTAGGTCCCTGTTTCCATGCTGGCTGGTAGCTAAGGGCCACTTCCATCTTCTGTCACTGTATCTCTTTCACCCTTCTGCTTTCCTCTTCCACTTTTAAGGGCTCATGTGATTAGACTGAATCTACCCAAATAATCTGGGATAATCTCCCCACCTCAAAATTTCTAAACTTAATCACACCTGCAAAGTCCCTTTTGCCACATAAAGTAATGCATTCACAGGTTCTGGGGATAGGGTGTGGGTATCTTTGGGAGATCCCTCTGCCTACTGCAACATTCTAGAGCAAGTATGCAGTACCAGCCAAGCCACTAACTGACTACAAAGTAGTCAAGTGACCTAGAACAGATGAACTGCCCACTGGACCAACAGAATCAAGACTATCAAAAAATATTTGTTGTGTTAAACTACTAAATTTTTGAGTGGTTCACTAGGCAGCAAAAAGCTAGCTGATACAATGGTCAAGGCTACATCAGTTGAGGTGTCTGTGAAACCCTCAACCCAATAACACGTAGCTCTTCCCCTTATTTGACATCATGCCATTGGCCCTTTTCAGTTCTCAGTTCTCTGAATCATGAAACAAAACAATTAAATTAGTTCTATTTCTTCTTCCAGTCTAGAACTAGAGATTATAGCTGAAATTTAACCAAAGTTAGTCTTATTATCTCCATAGAACCAGAGAGGGACTTTTTGCTCCATGACCAGAAGATATGCACAGGAAAAAATATGCTATATACATTTTTCTGCTATGCTGGAAGTTTCAGGGGAAGAACTGAATGAAGGTCACTCTTTTGATAAAGCCAAGAAAGAGGGAAATTTCATTGTCATCCAATCATCTCTCCTCTATACATAGATATCAATGAGGGCTTTGGGGTACAGCCTCTAAGCAGGGGTCTCTAACCCTTTATTAGTCATATACATTTTCTCAAATGGGCTCCTCCTTCCAATTTGCCGACACTTAAAGATCTGGAAAACTTCAGTGGAAGGAAAATGCCAATAACAAGTTAATGTTTTCTTGGCTCTTTTTGGCTGACTTCCCTATGCCTGGACCTTGACTATTAATTGAATGCTATTCAGATTCCATCTCAAAAACAAATGAGGATGGAGACCAGAGGCCTGCCTTCCCCAGACTGATAAGAGCAGTACAGTGCAATTATATCCAAACAGCTTTGTTCTGGAATGTAATCACCGCCCCAGCCTTCTTCCCAATGGGATGGCAACAGTGTAATTACCTCTTCAGGATTCATTGTTTGAGAATGTAATTCTTCTACCAGGCCCTCTTTCTAGGGGAAAGGAGCTGCAACAAGAATATAACAATTCATGGCCCCCTCCTCAGGAGCAATCTTGTGAGCTGAACAAATTACTTTTGTTCTATTAAAGTAAAGCCAATATTTAGTTTTCAGCCTGTTTTTCTACCAACAAGGAATCACCCACACCCGATGACGGTTCTGTTTGAAAAATCACAATCTGAACTATACTGTATATCTTTGTTAGGAGGCAGTTCAGCACAGTAGTTAAGAGTATATACTCTAGAGCTGGGCTGCCTGAGTTACAATTCCTACTCTGGCAAGTACAAGCTGTGGTCTTGGGCAAATTACTTATTGTCTCTATGCCTCAATTTTCTCATCTGTAAAAATGAATTATAACAGTACATACTTCACTGAAATGTTGTGAAGATTAAGTGAATTTATATATGGGAAGTGCTTAGAATACTTGCATATAGTAAGTGCTCTTAGGTTTTAGCACAGTTAAAGCACCACATTTCACAGCCACTACATTTTGCAAATGTGATCTAACACCAGCCTGTGGCCAAATATAAGCTTGAGTTACTAAGTTCTGTCTTTTGACAATTCCCACTGCCAGTTCAGCATCGTAAACAATGTTTTGGATAATTTTAAATGCTGCTGGGGAACTGTCACAGTCTCAGTTATTTGTCTGAGTGAAACTTCACTCTAATCGGTGAGAGCGACTATGGATATTTCCACGTCATTCCTTTCATTTAGGTTACTAGCCCTAAGGAAATCATGATACAGGGACCACTGCAAAATCTTGCAGTTGGAAAAATCAGCAAATATTACATAAAGAAGCCACTGGCAATATGGCAGATTCTGGAAAAATTTGGACTTTCTAGCCAGTTTTATTTATGAAAATAAATGACAAGTTTTCCTCACACGCCTGCAGTGCACCGCTTTGCTGAATAACACCCTTGTTCCCACTGGGAACTTGAACCCTGTATCTCCTCTACAGCTTTTCCTCTGTTCCTTTGTAGCTGGATCAGTTAAATTATCTGGTTTAAGAAGCAACATTTTTGGCTTGCGCTTACCAGCCATGAGCCACAAAGTAAAAACTATGAATTTTCTGCCAGGCAGCTGTTGCATCCCGCTGAACCAGCAGCAGGGTTTGCCCTGAAAGAAGAAACGGGAAGACTCAGCCGGGACTGGCTCAAACTGCCTACAATGAGGCTGGCTGAAACTACAAAGAAAGAGACATTAAATGCCAGAGATCAGTCCAAAGCAATTATCAGGGGAACTTACTTACAGAGAACTGCAGCTACGTTGTGCTGGACAATGAGACGGTGAGAAGCTCACTTGAGTACGTCTGTACCTATGGCAACTGCTGTACAGATGATACATGGCTGAGGAACAAAGGTGGCTAAATGCCAGGGGCTTGAGTGCAAGTTTTGGGAAAACATCTTGGTATGTACTCTTTTCTCAAAACAAGATGCACTCGGGGGTAGGCTGTGCTCAAGGTTAAAGCAGCCAAAGCTCAGCATGCTTCTAGGCAGTTACAGGAAGGGATACCTAAGGGGCAAGGTCAATCCATAGTCAAGTAGGATATATATGTATCAGACAGAAGCTCCAAAGAATAAAGCCCCACAAATCAAGACAGTAGAAGTGAAGTTAGGTCCCTCCTGCAAGGCACACAGTTGCAGTGGGCTGGGCTTACGATAAATCCAGAAACTCACCTCAGTAGACCTATAATAAGATGAGAGATACCTTTATACAGGACAGAGAATGTGGTTATAGGATGACTCCACAAGGTCCCTGGTCACCCACCTGCAGGGGCCTCTTTCCAAATCATGGCTTATACTAAGATATCCATGCTTGCTCTCGGCCTCCAGCTGAGTGGCACAAGGACCCAAGGGAAGATTTGGCTTTGTGGATCAGCAGATGTTAAAGAAAGGAAATTAATACCCGGAAGGTTGGCTCTACTTTGATAGACAGGGTGAGAGGTGCTGTCTGCCAACTCTCATGGCATTTCCAGTCAATTTGGAATAAATGAGGTTGATTGGGAACGTGAAAAGGGAAAGAGAAAGAAAAACTAATGAGAGCTCTGGGTTTTAAAAAGGAGTGGGGAGTTAGCATGGGCTATTAGCTTCCAAAGTTTTGAGCACTCATATAAAAACTGATGGGGTAGAAAGGACAGCAAAGAGGATTGTTCTAGTGTTTGTAGATGACCTCTAATCTTCAAGAAAGTGGAGATCGTCTGGCTGCTGCCTCCACTGCAAAAAATGGGCTTTGATATTGCATTTGGCTTTTTCTTTTTTGACTCTCCTCTGCAGATTTCGATATCGTTCATCGTTTGTTCTGAGTTGTTGCAAAACATGTCAAAGCACATATCAATCATAACCACAGAAGAGAGAGGTGAGAGAGTCCTGGCACTACAGTGGGTACCTAAAGATTAGAAGGCATCTTCAGCTGACACCTTCAAAATAAGCAAGAATTTTAAGGAGTACACGTTCACAGGACTTGGTAAGCCTTGAGATCATTCTGAGTCTAGGGAAACCCAGAACATAGAGAACTTAAAGTAGAAGTAAATAGTAGGGTCTCAATCCAGATAAACTGATATTAAAATTTCTTTTTAATGGTGAAGGAATGAGAACAGGTGGGAAATTGGTTAAGGACTTGGAAGTGAGGTTATAAGTCAATCTTTCCTGGAAACAAAACTCCTAGCAGAGCTGATAAGCACCAGATGTCTCAGTATAAAAGCTAAATGGTCTCCTATTTTCTGCTGCAGAAATGTTGAAAGGTCCCCTGAGCTCTCATAACCAGCCGTCTGTTTATACTTCTACTTTAGCATTTAGCATAGTGCCCACTGCTCCTACAGCTGTTCATGAGTACAGTGGTCTTACTCAGTAGATGGTAAGCTTATGGAGCAAAGAGATCATGTCTGGGCACTATCATCCACCTAACACTATCCCATGTAAGCAACAGAAGCTCAATAAATACTTATTGAGTCAAGATGGCTGACATACCAGCTGAGCACACTGTAGGTAATTAAAAATTAATTCATTTTTTTTTTCAAAATCGCTAATGGCTCCAGGTCAAGAGTTCTATACCAGGGTCCCATTAGCACCAATACATCATGGGTTCTTGGTATGCACACACTTTAATGTGTTCCCAAGTCATCTCTTCCCTCTCTCTGCTTCTCTTCCTAACTGAATGAGGAGTGAGTGACTCCCAGATTTAAAAATGCATCAGGATCACTTGTAAGACTTTTTAAAACACAACTTCCTGGGCCCCGTAACCAGAGTTCAGAGGACCTGGGATAAGAACCAAGAATGTGCATTTCTAACAGTTTTCCAGGTGATGCTGATATTGCTGATCCAGGGACTACACTTTGAGAATCCCATGCTTCCACGGTTACATAGGAGCAAGCACTTGGTCTGCTGAATAGATGTTCCTCTCAACAGCACGGGTCCCAATAAAAGGACGGAAAAGCGTTCTGCAAATGCAAACTTTGCGACTCCTCTATTCCTCCCTACTTGGGTGTTATAGCTATAAGTAACAGTGAACACACTAGATTGCCAAACTATCAACGCAGGTGCCCTCAGGTTGCCAAAGGACACAGCTCCCAGTTTTCTTTTTTTAAACTCAGTGACCATAGCAAAGTGGAGAAGATCCTGTTTGGGACCCATCAGAAGAACCACCGGGGAGGAAGACAGAAGAACAGTGAGAGATCAGTCAGGTTATATAAGTGAGGAGACTGGCATAGCTCTAAATCATACTGCCTCCCCTCTCCACATTATAAAAATCATCTATTGAACACTTACTGTGTGCCAAACAATACTATTCTAAATGCGTCATATGTATTAATTCATTAATTCTCAAAACAATCCTATGAGCTAGGTACTGATCTTAGGTCTGTTTTACAGATGAAGAAACAGGCCCAAAAAGGTAAAATAGGTTACCCATGATTGTACAGCTAAGAAGTAGCAGAACAGATATTTGAACCTATAATGTGGCTCCAGAGCCCAAGCTCTTAAACATTTCACTATACTGCCTCTCAGGCAGACTATACTCTGCAATTGGCAGCTGTCCTTCCCTTGCCCCACTCAATGATACATAAAGCTCCATCCAGAAGATGAATGGGGTCACATTTAGAGCTTCTTTAAACTGAAATGAAAGACAAAAATCCTTGATCCAAGCCTAGGCTTGAGCTATACCACCTCACCCCAACCCCTCAGCTAGTCTACCAGGATTGGCAGTTAAAGTCCCAGGGAAATTAAATTTTGAGTGGCAGGACCAAAACACATGGAGCTAGGAAATCAGACCACTCCTTGGCTAGAATGTAAACTTCCTGAGGGGAGAACCATTTACTCCTTTTGTAATACCCAAAGTGTCCTGGAAAATGCTAAGCATTTAGAACATGCCTCTGCACATTTCAAAGTGACAGTACACAAAGGGCACAGGGGTAAAGCATCAATGGGGAAGAGCAACAAGATATTTCCTGGGAGAGAGAGACTGAGGCACAGAAAAACTTAGTTACACAATATAAAAGAGACAGAAAAGTTCACTGACAAGGCCTAATATTTTCCCTAAAAAGGCCTGAAGAAGAAGCACAGGCAATTCAGTTGACAAAGTGGGATCCAGGTTCTCAATAAGCACACACCGTCTACTAGTGGACGTCTGCTATAAGGAGATGAGATGAAGGGCTGGAAGCAGACAGGACATAAATGCTCCAGTGATTGGTGGGGACCAAATAAGTAAAAAGCCCTGGATGCTATGAGGCAGGTGGGAAGACTAGTTCCTCTGGGAGGAGTACTGAATTTACTTGTCTGTTTCCCAGAGACAACCAAGCCTTCAGTTTCATCACCGGAGCAGAATGAAAGGTAACTGGGTTAATTATTAAAGCAGCTCTAGCTAGTACTACCACCACTAATTGTCCACTTATCTGGAGTTTATAAACAGCCATCTTAATGGATGTTGAGTTGTAATGTGCCACTCACTTTACTTGCCTGGCTACTGGGTACCAGGGGGGTATAGAGCCAAGGAGATAAATGGTCCAATACCAGAATTATTATTCATTTCTATTCATGCTCATTTAATTAATACCATGGTAGTCCTAAACTGTATTCACTACTACTCGTCATACTCAGATTTACCAGTTCAAGTATAGATCTTGTAAAGCGTGATTAAGCAATTCATTGTGCTAGAAAGCTATAATGTCATGCTGTGAAATCAGGCTAATTCCTAAAAGCCCAGCCAGTCTGAGGCCCCAGATGCCCACCCCAGTTGGCTAAACCAGACAGGCTTCCTGAAAGTAATTCCCTAAGATAGGAGGGCAATGGGGAATATATAAGGACCGGCATTTTTGAAGGAGATGGGAGGAGAAAAAGACAACTAGAAATAAGGATGAGAGGAAAAAAAAGTAAATTCTCATAAAAGGGGTAGGTCTGTCTTATCTTCACCAGGCAACAAACTGAAGGATGCCTGGGACATAAGATTATATTAAGCAATAATTATAACTGTATTCTTGGGTTTTAATACAGAATATAAACATAGTATATATGACAATAATAGTAAAAATCAGCTACAGTGAGGCAAAATTTCTGTATCTTACTAGAATTAAATATATATAAATCTAAAGTAGATCCTGACAAAATATAGTATGAAAATCAATAAAGGAATTCAAATGGTACAATAGAAGATATTCATTCAATAAAAAAAAAGTCAGTAAGGCAGTATGGAGGAACAAAAATGCATCAGACATACAGAAAACAAACAACAAAATGGCAGATATAAATACAACTATATCAATAAAATCTAATGTAAATGGACTTAATCCAATCAAAAGGAAGAGATTGTCAGACTGGATAAAAAAACAAGATCCAACTATATGCTGTCCACAAGAGACACACTTTAGATTCACAGATATAAATAGGCTGAAAGTAAAAGGATAGAAAAAGATATAAAAACAACCACCACAAAAAAGCTGGAGTTAACTAATATCAGTAATAATGTCAGACAGAACAGATTTTAAGCAAAAAAAATATTACTAGAGACAGAAGGACATTTTATGACAAAGGGTTAATTCATCAGTAAGATAAAATAATTATAAATACATATGTACCTAACAACAAGGCCCCAAACACAGACACCATGACAACTGACTAAATTGAAGGGAAAAATGGGAATTCAACAATATTTTAAGACTTCAATACCCCATTCTCAATAATGGATAGATAAGAGTAAATAAACAGAAAATCAGCAAGGATATATAAGATTTGAACAACACTATCAACCAAATAGATCTACCTGGCATCTACAGAACGCTCTACCCAATAGTACCAGAACACACAGTACCGGCATACACATTCTTCTCAAGAACACATGTAACATTCCCCTATACTAAGCCATTAAACAAGTCTCAATAAATGCAAAATAATGGAAATCATACAGAGTATATTCTCAGACTACAGTGGAATTAAATTAGATATCAAACAACATACTCCTAAACAACCAATGGGTTCGAGAAGAAATCATAAGAGAAATTAGAAGGATAACTGGGCACAAAGCCATCTCTAGCCCAGGACAGTCGACCAGGCCTCAGTGATCTGTGGCTAGGAGCAGGAAAATCCTGACCCTTCCCATTGATTTTAATCAAGATAGTAAATTAAGTACATCAGGCCCACATCTGCTAGGAACAGACGCTCATTAGGATGAAAGTAAAAAAGATTATGCAGGGCAGATAACTCCAGTCCTCTATACCTCAATAGTTGTTTGTTCTTCAGTAATTACCAGGAGGCTGTCAAATGCTGGGGCTTCTCACTTCACTTTTGTGAGGCCTCAAACAGACAGATATTAAATAACCTTTTGGTAGATATTCCCTACTTGAGCTCAAGCAAAACATGGGACAGAAGACAGAAGAGAAGTAATAGGGTCGGGAAGACTTGGTTTAAAGTCCCAGGTCTGCCTCTCACTATGTTTTATGTAGGGCTAGTAAGATAACCTTCTGAGCCTCACTTTGTTTTCCTACAGCATAGATATGCTACCATCTACCTCACAGGACTGTCGTAATTACTAAAGGAGATAAATGTATGGGAAAGCACCTAGGACAGTAGCTAGCCCATGGCAGTCATTAGCTTAATTTCCTTTTTTTATTATCAGTTGCTTTTGCGGTAGCAGCACAGAGCTACAGTTGTCTGCTAAAAAAATCAGCAGGGGAGCTCCCCAGACTTTAGTGTGCTTCCACAAAAATATACCTGGAAGAGTTGCAGCAGCCTTAAATGTATTTAAACCTCTTTAAGTATGGGTTCAGAACCATGTTCTAAAGAAGGGGCATGGCCTGGGTATCTGATAGGTGTTTGGAGACCTCCAGGAACTTACACAACTGTAGGTTTTGTAAAAGCACTGAGATAAGGGAGAAGAGATGAAGATTAACAGACTATCAAAACACTTCTCTTCAGCAGCTTCTGTTTTCTATTATTATTCTTTGGCTCTTATGAGAGGAAGAGGGCAAAACACATCTTAATTCTCTGCAAACCCTTTTTTGTTGACGATTTTGAATGGTTTTGGCTAGGGTCTACTGAAAACTCATTGAGTACCACAGGATTGGTCATATCTCTAAAAACTTTATCCCTCCAAATCTGACAAATTTCCAGGTTTTACCCCTGCAAAACAGACACTCATCATACAGAGGGTTTTACTTATGTTTAGAGCCAAGAACCAAACAGCAAGATTGATAAATAGCCAACCACCTAGACTTGGAGCTATACAAGGGCAGAGATCATGTCTGTTTTATTCACTCTGTTATCCCCAGAGCCTAGAATAGTGACTGGCATATAACAGCTGCAGAACAAATACCTCTTGAATTTAATTGTTCTGAGACCATCACAACCTCATTCCAATCAAACAAGAGAAAATGCCTTTCCAGGAAAATCAAGAGTGCTTAACTGCTAAAAGGCCAATTTCTCTTTCACTTTGAAAGCCATTTATTGTAGCAGCTCTGTTGCATAATCACAAGTTTAATAAAAAGCTAAACAAAACAAAAAAACAGCAAGAAAGCTTGGGGAAAGGGCTATTACATAATAAGATTTTCCCCAGCAAGTGTCACTGGGTCATAAAAAGCTATGTCTAGGAACCATTTAAAACAGAGGAATTAGAACAAGTAAAAAAAACCCTGAGGGTCAGCTAAGTTCCCTGGGAGCTCTTTTTTCTAGATTAAGGTCCTGGAAAAAAATGATATTTTGAACTTTGTCCTTTAAAATGACTAGGAAGGTGGTTTAGAGGGCAAGCTCTGGAGTCCTACTGTCTGAATTCAGTTCTTGCTCTCCTACTTCCCAGCTGTTATCACTTTGGGTAAGTTAACCCTCTAGTTTCTGTTCCCTCCACTGTTAACTAGATAAGAGTATCCTCTCATAGGGTTATTGCAAAAGAGACATGGAATATGTGTGAAGCACTTAAAACTCCAGTATACATATGTGTATATATACTAAATGTTTAATAAATTTCAGCCATTTTTATTACTGTTATTATAATTATTGGAATTTTCTCAAAAGGAAAAAACAAGTAATATAGCTGTCACCAGGATCTGGAGAGACATCAAAAAATATACAAATGATGGCTTTTAAGAAAAGACCAACAGGCACTCTATAACATGTACCTTGAGAAAATGGGAAAAACTAGTTTAATTGTGAATGGAAACCATCAGAATAATCTAACCCAAAAATGAAATTCTTGGGAGTCTAGATTTCCTTTCCATAGCAGCACTTTGCATCCTCTGACAGAGAACTTTTATCAGTACATTTCACATCTGTAAACAGCTATCAGATGGACTACATCCCTATATTCAAAGGTATCCACGAGTGAAATAGGGCCATTTGGGGTCAGACCTCTGGGCATGAAGGAGGGAAAAGGAAAGAGTTATTGGCGTTACTGAAGGCAAGAAGGGAGAAAACAACATACAGATGTTCAAAAAAGCTAAATGCCAAGAAAATAGAGAATTGTGGCAGTAGAGAAGCAGGAGGTGCCATGTGGAGTGGTGGAGGCAGATGTCTGGAACAAAGAAGGGTGGAGAAGAGTTCTGTAGTGTTGCCTGGCAGCAAGTGATTATCTGCCAGTGAGGAGCTTCCACATGCCATCAGCCAAGCCACACAGATGTGTCAGCCAAGGAGAGGCACAGGACCATGGGGTCTGTTAATGACTAGAGCCAGAGCCCTCCGCAGATGAGGTAGTCAGGAGATCATGACTGAGGTTTCTGGGATTTCTGTGTCTTGATATGACTTAGGGGAGGTCAGATACCATGGCCTACCAGCTCTCACAGCAGCTTGGTTAGAAATCACTCAAATAAAGCTTATAACATTCTCCCACCCTGACAGTACCACTGACTCATACAGATTCCTTCTTACCTTTAGCCACCACATGGCCCAGATTTCCCAAGACAGAATGACATTTAAAAATTTTTAATAAAAATGCTTATTAAAGACACAACTAAATGTGGCTTGACTTTTATAACTTTTATGCTTTCACATGTATAACATCACAAGTTGGCAGTGAAGGTTGATGGGATAACAACCCTTGTCAGAGAAAAAACAGAACTCTGCTTTGTTTCCTTCTCTAGAATCTGCCCAGAAGCAGCAGCACACACTATGCCCCAGAGCCTCAAAACACTGGTTACTGAACTATTCAGCTATCATAAAACTGCCTCTGCTGGGTTTGCCAAGACCATTTTCTGTTCTGTGGAGCTTTTTGAACCAGCTCCATGGGTCTCTTCCCTTCCTCCTTCCTTAGAAGATTCCTCAGTGCCTGGAAGCTCCATGTGCTGGCCATCACAAAGGGTTGGAGAGATGTGGATTAAGCTCCTAATTAAATCACAAGATTTGCTTCATGAGTATCTCACCAACCAAAACATGAACAAAAGACTTTCGTCATTCAATTAAATCATGGCCAGAACCTAATTGCTGGATTAAGAAACAACTGGTTTAAATGAAAAAAAATTTTTAAGGTTAGAAGGAAGTGGGCTCGGGTAAGAGTAACAGTTTTCTTCAAACCAGCAGTTTCCTGCCTTGAAGTAAGGAAATGAGTACAAAACCACAAAGCAGAGTTTTCAGCCAGATGCCAAGGTGCCATCATATTAACACTGATAAAGCAGAGGAAAGCTTTATCTGGTTCCCTGCCCTTTCAAATTTTCAAAACCCAAAGAAATATGTCCTTACCTGCCAGGACCCTGTTAACAGAAGAGTGAGTAGCCAAGCCAGGCTGTCCACGTTCATGAAAAATTCCAGCATAAGGCAAGTACTCAGGTAGCAGGAAACGCCTACAAAAAGGAATCATGAAAAGACTACTAAAGACTACCATAAAACAAAGGAGATATATTACCTACCTACCCTCAAAAATCAGGGCAAAGGAACCCTATAAACCTAAGTAATCCAGAGCAGCCCATAAGGAGTAAAAATTCCTAGGATTTGTCCTTTCACAAATCTGTATTTCCTTTCTTCTTCTAAAGTAAAGTTTCTCAGGGCTTCAACTCTTGAACAGGATGCCCCCCCAATGCCATGTTTCTGTCTCTTTTTATTGTGACTTATCATTCTTTCTTCAGGTGTCAGGGCTGAATTGTAGACTAAGAAATAACTCCAGATACGGACAATACCAAGCCCAGAAATTAGGTTTAAAAATTAAATCCTAGGCTCTCATAAAGGCTCTCTCTAATGCCCAGTTCTTACCTTGGGACAAAGCGTCCAAGCGAAGGTGCAGACATCCGGGCATTGCGTGGAGCTCGATGCCTGGATCTGTCACCATTGTCCCTGGGGGAAACAAAAAGTCTACATATAAGACAGTCACTAAGGCAGAAACAAGCATTTATCAGCAGTCATTTAGTAAGGAAGGGGAGGAGGATTTTTCTTGAACTAATGTGTCTCTGAACCCTGTAGCATCTGAAATTGAAGCCAAGTTTAACTCTTCCAAGAGATCTGAAGTGGATATATATAAACTTTTTCTAGATCGACAGATACAAAGAAACTTTGGTTTTTAGGACTCTTGAAGGAAGAAAAAATTCCCCCATCAACTTTACTCAACAAATGGTATCTTCACATGAATCTGTTTAGGTCCTCGGCATGGAAAAATCAGCACTAAGTGACAGAAAAACAGCACAAGAGATTGGACAGTCCCTTCTTTTAGAGACTGAAAAACTGACAGTGATGAAGAGTCTTAGAAAACAGAATCTTAAGCCAGGTCATTTGAGTGAAAAAAAAAAAGGAGAAAAAAATCTGCGTGGTTGTGAGTGTGTGTTTGTGGACTGTTAAATTCTTCTTTTACCACTTTTTTTTCCTAATCTCTATTCTTCCCATGTCCTAGTCTAGGAAGAGAAGTTCAGAGAGCCTCTTATTAAGGACAGCTCTAAGGACTTAGATAAGGATGCTAAAAGATTATACTGTACATATGTGGAGTGCTGACAAACCCAAAAGCAATAGCAATAGCCACCATTAGTTAAGTATCTACTATGTTCCAGTATAAGTGTTATTAATACATTATTCCACTTGATCCTCCTAGCTTAGCTGCCCCATGAAGTATTATTAGCTTGTTTTACAGCTAAGGAAATTAAGGACCAGAGGGATAAGATAAAAAGCCCAAGGTCATACAACTATAAAGTGGCTGAGGCAAGACTCAACGTGATGTTGAGTCTAGCTGATGTTGAAGTCCCTGCTCTTTCTACTACACTGCCTCCCATAAGAAAAGAGCAGAAAGTAGCTTCACATGGCTTAGTTTCCAATGCATGAAAGGAACAATAAGCCAAAGGGCACTGGCTGGACACAGCAGTTAATTAGCTGCTTAACCAACTCCATAAAATAAATGAACCT
Organism: Choloepus didactylus; assembly: GCF_015220235.1. Taxonomy (NCBI): domain Eukaryota; kingdom Metazoa; phylum Chordata; class Mammalia; order Pilosa; family Megalonychidae; genus Choloepus; species Choloepus didactylus. The sequence goes on along the minus strand of NC_051312.1, from coordinate 33,069,742 downwards.
CTAAGAACTTGAATTGGAGCATTTTCTGAATTCTCCCTTTGGATTATCTTCAAGTCAATGAGATTATCTTCAAACTGGCCCTGGAACCAAGGTTAAGACAACATTTTGACTTTCAAGTGGTCAGCAGGAGCTTCCCAAGTCAGAAACAAAAGCTTATGGAAGCTTTTATATCTTGGTGGAGTTGCCTGCTTAGCATTAAGAGACAAATCAATCCAGGGATATTGGAAGCTGATCCATTACAAAGTCAGTACTTAGTCTTTATTTTCCCGAAAGAGAAAGCATACTATTGTCTGCCTTAACATATCATATTCCTTTGACTTGAATCTTTATAGATGAAGGGAGGGGCAAAGTGTATGCATATGGAAGGTACAAAGGGAATTAAAAAGAGCAATGAGATCAGAATTTTCTAGCCAGTAGACTGTAGTCACTGGGGAGTCCCCAAATTATAAAGTCTTGGCAGTCGGATGCACACAAAGCATCAGGTGAACACTGAACAAATAAGGTGGCTCCCAAATTAAATCTAACTATTATTTTTCAAATATATGTAGATTCCAGTTGTGATGAGTAAAGTACCAATTCATTTCAAAGTACAATTGAATTCATGATAGCTCTTCATTATTGCATCCTTTACTTATCAATAGGCACAAAAATTACAACTAATATTATGAGAGGAATTTGAAAATATTTTGAAGGTACCAAGTCTCAAAAAGGTTGAAAAGTAAGCTAAAAAGAAGCATTGTGGGGCAAATCCAATTACTTTATTCTATATCTATAAGACAGAGAGAAAAAGAGATGGCCTTCCCAAAATCACATTATGGAACAGACAATTTCATTCCTGCAAGGTCCAAAGTCAAATCTGTGATCCACCTCCCTCTGGACAACAAAGAGTACTCTATAAGCTGTTAGTCAAGTTGAAAGCAAGGAAGAAGTCAGTGCATCAGATGGTACTGATCAGCAGTTGCCAATGCCCAAGATGACACTCAGAGCTTGGTGAAATGACACAAGTAGACAAGTTAGAAAAATGGACAAATGCTAGGCTGGGGAAAATCTTGGGCTCCTACAAAATTTATCACAAGCTTCTTTTCATTGTTATTAATTCCTAAAAAAAATCCAACTTCTTTCTGATTCAGTTTCTTACTCCATTACAAAAAGGAGGGGAGGGAGGTTGCTAAACAGGGCCAGAGATAGTGGCTTTACAATATTTAGAGATTATTGGAGGATATATAGAAAAATAAGAATGAGACCAGCTACTTCAGACATATAGCAACACACAAATAAGATGCTGTCTATGGGAAAAAAGAAAACGGGGGGACAACAGCCTACAACGAAACCAGTTCAAACATTTACTGACCACAAAAAACCTTGAAAATAGGAATGGTTAAGGTGGCAAAGGCCAGACTGCCCAACAAAAGGACAAGTTAGGCAAGAGGAGAGAAAAAGGCCCTGGGTTTTAGTACTGGAATGCACTACTCCCAGACAAATGGCACAGCTCTGAATAAACTAGAGCTGCAAAGGCCAACTAGGGGTCCTCAAGATTTCATAGTCTAGAAAAAAGGGAGAATTAAGAGATAAGAAGTTGAGATGGGGAATCAAAATTCAACGCATAGGATATTTGGGAGGTGTACAAACAAAGGGAGAGTGGTACGAGTCCCAAGAAAAAAGCAAAGAAATTAAAAATACTTAAGATAATGCCATTCCCTTTAATGCTTATACAAAGTCAACATACATCAAGGCTCCATGAGATGAAGAAGGCAAAATAAATTATACGAGTGGATTGAAAGATATTTGTCAGATAGACAGTGGAAGAAAGGCAAATCCAAAAGACAATTAACTTAGGAATAGAGGGTGCTAAATACTGGGGCCTAACCTAACATAGCCCATGACCTTTTCAAGATGTCTTAAAAAACAAAAAGCAAAAAAACAGTGAAGGCCAGAATAAACAAATATGCTGGTACTGTTCCTCTATCACAGGAGGATTTTTTCTCACCAGAATACCTTCCAGGGAAATACCAGAGAAATCCTCATCAATTTCATCAGCCAGACGCTGCCGTTAAGCCAGCAGGATAGGAGCTGGCTGGGTTATTAATGGGTTATTAATGGCTTTCCCAGTTGTTGAACTCTGTGCTTCTGTGATTAACTCTCCGAGGGGTATTTTGGAAAGGGAGGGGGGAAAAAGTGAGATTTTACAGGGAAAAAAAAACACCCTTCAAACAATCAAGCATCTAAGACAAGTGCTGAATACAAGAAGATGCATCTCTGGAGCACAGGAAAAACACAGCAGTGACTCTTTTGCTAAATACGCAGGATTAATTCCTTCAGAAAGAGGTTGTAATTTAAAGAAATGAAAAATATACCTGAAGACTGATGTCTGAGTCCTGACCAGACAGGTTGTCATTGCTCCTCAGTGACAAATGGCTCTAACGCAGCCCTTTATAAATGACGCTCTTGCACTAAGAAGCTCAAAAACCCATTGTCCTTTGACAGCACATAGCTGATTTTGCTGTAAATCAAACTATTAAAAAATTCACTTGCTTCCCTATGCTTCTCTCTTTCTATTAAATCTCCAGATAAGAGAAGGCCTGGTTGGTATGCCTGTCCCTGGAAGGCACGGTGATCTGGGCCAAGTCCCTTCCTTACTTGTGCACTGTTAGTTGGAAACTGAGGCCCCAGTTTCTCCTTCCAAGGAGCATGCTCATGTGCAAGGGATTAGATTTCTGAGAGGAAGGAGCATTCTCAGCTGATACCATAAATATGGAATACCTAATAACAGGTCTCCTGGAACTGCAGCTTTTCTCCAAGGAACAGTAATATAAAAGATGATTTGAGATAATTACCATTTATAAGTTTCTCTCCTCTCTTATTCTACCTTTAAATTGTGTCTGAATACATAATGCAAATCCATATCCTTATTGTGCATTTTATGTTAAAATGCATACATACATATACGTATATATGTATATAAGTGGTTATGTCCTTTTTTTTTTCTGGCTATTCAATTCTTTCCATCTGTTTTTTCCCATTCTCAGCTCAAGCAAAATCCAGACATGTTCCATTTTCTCTCTTCTGCATTCCCCATAATAAATATTCATATGCATTTTATTTGCCCATAAAAAGTACTAATCCTAAAGTTGCCAAACAATATTATATACTTCTAAACAACAGGCTCAAAATCCTTGGATAAAGAGCTAGAATTCAGATAGGCATGCATAAATCTTAAATATATTGGGGTGCTACAGCTTTCATATACCCTATACCTTAGGAATTTTCTTTACTTTCAGATTTTAATTATTCTACCTCTGCTGAGTACAAGGCAAAAGGAGCTCATTCCCCAGGAATATTCAGAAACAGGCCCCACTCTTAGAAAACACTAAGGCATTTTACACTCAATACCTAAAATTCAGTCCTCTTAAGTCCTCACTATACTATATCCACTGCTTCCTTACTGGTTTGCCTGTACCCATACACTTGCCACTTTAGATCAAGCTAACCAAGGCTGTCTGAGTTAGCTACCTGAAATGCAGACTGAATTACGGCTGTTCCTAGATAAAAATAAAGTCCCAAGTTCTCAGTCAGGCATTCTAAGTCCTCCACAGTTCAGGCCCCAAATGCCTTTCCAGTCTTCTCTCTCATGTAATAAACACCCCATAGCTTTACCCACAGATCTACTCAGGGTCTCTGAATAAACCCCGTAAATCTCCTATCTCTGGGCTTTTTTCAAGCTATTTCCTTGTCTAGAATCTCCCTCCCTACCTCTACCCTCCATATCAATTCATCTATCAAAGTCCTATGCAGTCTTTAACACCCAGCTTAAATCCATGAAACTCGCACATCGCCCCAAATATGCTCTCCCTTCATACAATAATACTGTTTTAGTATGTTAGTGGTACCTCTATCACAACCCTTATTATAGTCTGTCTTTTTAGAAACGTATGCAGATTATCTGATGATGTTATTCCACAGCTTAAAACCCTTTAATGACTCCCTCTCACTTATGGAATAAATTTCACCTCCTTTGCAAGGCACACAAGACTCTTCAAGATTTGACCCCAGTCTAATTCTCAGGTCTCATCTCCTGCCATATATCTTACAGTTTACAGTCAACAGGGCAATTCCCAAAACACCCCATGCTGTTTCATGTTCCTATGACTGTGAATTTATTTGCTTTTCCCCTAAGTATACCTAGAGACAGCCCCTTATATTTTAAGACTTCTTATTTTCCTTTTTTACAAGGTGATCTTGTAAAATCAATCAACCACTACAAAAACCAAGTGAAATTATTTTAGATTCTCAGGTAAAGAGGAAGCAAACAGTTTCTCATCTACTCCCACTTTAAGAAGTAATTCTGTACAGCACAGTCACTCAATAAATGTAGTTGGCCAGCTGATTCCTGAATGCTGTAGCAGGTTCTACTCTGTAAAGAGAATAAGTTTACAGTGTCTTTCCTTACAATTTCTCTTGCACTTCTAAAATATTAAAGAGTCCATGGTCTGTAAGTCAAACGGAAGAGACAAAGCCGACCACACTTGAAAATGAAGTAAGCCAATACCCCACTCCAAAGATTTCAGATGGCAATAGCTACCCTTCCCTTTCTGGTTACAAGTCATGTATTTGTTATTGGAGACTGGAAATTCCAGGAAGAGAAGAGAGAGCAGGAACAAGTACTACCAAGGACATGCGGCTTCACTCTGCTGGAATTTCTACCATAGAGAACTTGAAAGCAAGTATGAGGCTCACAAAGTTATCAGAATTTCACCTGTAGACAGATCATGATAGGAGTAGTATGACCTGGTTTCTAATATTTTATTTGCCTTTGGCTCAACTAAATTTCCATTATATCAAAAGGACAGATGAAGAATTATCAAATTGTGAACTAAGGGCACATAACCTCCCCTAAGCCACACCTAATCAGATGGTAGAGCTGACGATGGGACTTGAGGCAACAGCCTTCAGACCTCTCCTCAGCTACATCATATACTAAGAAGACTTTTAATGACTTCTTTGCTAAAGGATGTCTTGTTGTACACACCTGTACATGTGTATGTGCTATTGCTAGAACATACCATGCCAAACTAAGGAATTAGAACCGACCTCTGGCGCAGAGAAATGTCTGTCATCTAACTGCAACTAAATATTTTTGCATATTTGGTCACAATATGAATTTCTGGATAAAGGGGTCCCAAATACGACCAGGCAAATTGTAAGAGTTAAGAAAATAAAATGTAATAGGCCTAAGGTTACTTCAATTCAAGGCTAAAAGACTAGAATTCTCACTAAGATGTTTTCCCCAGGCAAAAATCAAAAGTATGGTGTCTAAACTGGTAATGAAGAACTTGTTCTGTTCTGTGCTAGCAACAATTTTCAAGAAGTTGAATATAATTACTCAGTGGATGGTATGTGTGGTAGATATTTTTGTAGCTGATCTAACCCAAAGCTCCTCTATTTCTGACTATCATTAGCAAGGACTTTGTTCAGGGTATTCTTCACCCAGGAAGGCAAAGCAGCTACAGAAAAAGCCCCTCTCAGTGAGGCAGGAGCATGATCTGGGGATGATTTGGGATTATAACTGCATTTAGAATAACTGATAAAATGAGGAAGGGGGGAAATAATATTCATAAAGGCACACATACCACCTCTTTTGCAGGCCCCAGCAACTCTCCTCTAGGTATGAGAATGATATCTGCTGGGACACAGCACTTAACCTGGATTACATAAAGCCTTCCTCTCTTTTTCCAAAGAGATGGTGAAAATGAAAATAAAGTTATCTTTATGCTTATTTGCCATCTATATTTAACAGGTGATCTGGATTCAAAGTAGCCAGACAGCAATGTCAAGGGCAGCCACACCCTCACCCTGCTTGTGAACATGTTTATGCAAAGACGCTGCTGAGGTCTCTATCCTGTTTGTGCATTTTTATAAACACAGGGACCCTGTAGTCTCAATCCTTGTCACAAAGATGTGCCTGGGAAGATGTTCATTAATCCAGACCACAAAAAAAACACAACATTTAACTGGATGCTGACCAATCTCCAATCTCCTAGAGATAAATCTTTGTAAGTTCCACAGCAAGCTTATGGAAGGGCTCAAATATGCAGGACAATAAAAGCCAGACACTAAATATGCTTTTTCTGTAATCTTAGACACATCCGTGATTTGGTCAAGTCTCAGTATCCTCATTCAGAGAAATACCACAATGGAACAAATAAATACCTCACTGGTAGTTATTTGGATCAACAAGATGTAAAAATAGGTTTACATTAATTATTTATGCATATAAATGTTTTGTAAGCTATAAATTAGCAAGCATTTGAAAAATATTATTATACCTGATACCTTTCATTTAATGAAAGGGTAAAAGAAAAGACCCCCCAAAATGGGATCTGCGTAAAGGCTCCTTTGGTTTTCTGGGAACCCTACACAACTGGTTGGGAAGAGTCAGAGAATGGCTGAATGACCTGTGAGTTAGCACATGGGAAGAGGGTGAAAGGTTGAAGTGGGGTAGCAAAGGCAGGGGCACGATGTGCTGTGAAGGTGAGGAAACCCACTAGAACAGTCTCTCTTAATGGCTCCTTAACTGCTAGGAGGATTCTAGGCCACACTTGGTTACCAGCTTCTCTGCATCTGAAAGTCCTGTGAATTGTGACTATACAAGCTTCTAACTTCTACTCATTAAAGCTAAGGAAAGAATTAGGGCACAGAAATTAAAATGGACTGGTACAATCCATGTTTCCTCACTATCTCTCTCCTCAGAGACCATAGAAATTAAGAGGAGCAACCACAAGCAGCACGCCATATACAGTGGGGGGAGGGGGGAGGGAAAGAGACAGAAAGAATGAACAGACTATAAATCAGTATCAACCAGCCAGTAACATCCTTCACCAGAAGACCTGGACTACTAATGCTGAGGTGACTAATCCATAGCCGCTATTAAAAACAAGATTACAGCCTGCATCACCCCCAAAAAAGAAAGGAAAACATCCAGGAGACAGAATTTAAGAGAGGCAATAGAGAAACTGGCCCATTGTTATTAACCAGGGAGCAATACAAGACCCCTAGTAGAAACATGGTGTGCCAGAGTATGGAAAGTGAAGAAGGAAATGTAAACTCAGGTTGTGCTGAAGCCAGGGGGAAGGTGAGAGCACAGGTGGGCTGTGGGGAGGACAAGGAGGAGGCAGTCTGACACAGGAGAATTGAGGGGGAAGGAAGGGGAAAGGGAGGAGGTGGTAGCAGAAGAAAGAGAAGGTAAGATGAGAACAGAACATTTTAAAGTAACCCAGAACTCCATTGTGAAGGACAAGTCACGAGGCAAGATACAGCTCAAAGGCACGAGCCCCACATTTTACCACTGCAATGAGATAATACAGCTTTCCAAGCATGCATGGAGGGCTAAGCAATCTACAGCACTGACTCCCAGAGCTCCACAGGACTGCTCAAAGAAAGTCACCCAGGCTTTTTCAGCAGCACTAAGTGCCAGCAGCTTCAGCATGTGTTTAAACTGCTTCCTTTAAAAGACCCTGGTGCTGGGAGAATCATATCTACAGGAGAACATATTTCGCTACAGGTGTCTGTCTGGCTAAGGAAATGGAGTCTCTGTTCCCTTCACTGCCAGTAAGTATGTGCATCCCCCTTCCCCTAGAGTGGACAGAAGGGTAAATGCCAAGGGTCAGGGAGTAGCTGGGCTCTCCTCACATAGTTTGTGAGAAAGGACCACCACTCCTGCTCCCTTGGCCACGCCACAGCTGCTTCAGGACACCCCTGCATTTCTTTCACATTTACATCTTAAACAAATAAACGTCCCTTTTAGTCTTCCTTTTGCTTCTAAGTAGGTAATAGCTGGTATATTGAATGACAGCACCAGGAAGGCAAGTTGGTACAAAGGTTGTTATCATCTCCTTAGTCCTCTCTGACAAAGACCTTTCTCTAACACATCTGCTTGAGATTTTGCATGCCATTTGTTACAAGATGGCTCCTGAGGAACTATCCATTCCATTCAAAGAAGTGGAAGAAGCTGAGAGTGGCAAGAACCCTTAAGACCTAAAACCTGACCAAGCTATATCAAGAAGGAAAATGACTGTTGGGCCACTCTATTCTAATACTGCCAGCAAAAGCAAAGGGGGAGGGAGGGTGTTCTAAACATAGAAATCAAAACAAGAGCCAAATGTCCAATCTGATACAAACCAGGAAAGGTCAGGAGCAGCAAGACAGAGAAGGCCAAACCCAGCACTAAGGTTATGGAGCTTGAATTCTGGAGCCTGGAGTTGATCCTGCTCTTTTAGCTTACTGCTCCCCCCTCCACCTTTACTGAAAAAGGCCAGGAGAAGCAAGGAATCACTTCTCCACCCACAGTATTAATGTGACAGGCAACTTTCAAAGGCTCTTTTGGGAGGTGGGGAAGGTGGAAGATTGAGAAGTTTAGGCAGGGGAATAGGACCTCAAAGAATCAGTCTGATCAAGGGTACTAAGATAGAGAATCCTCCTCCTGGAAAAATCTGAGTATTTTCTCTATTGTTAATCTCCATACCTACTACGCTTAAGAGAAAAAACACCAACCCTCTTGCCTATTTGAGGTTTTGAAGATAGCCAAGGAGAAGCATTACAGTCTCTGTACATGTAAAAGGGAAATAAAAATGTTGCCTAAAGGGCATGCAGCCATCTTTTACTCTGGCAAGGGACCCAATGGGCTGTGTCTTCCCACAGGCTCCAGTGAATCAGCAATGCAACTGCCAGAGATGGGAGTGCCCTGGGCATTTTAACCTTTTGTTCCTCATCCTATCTTATTACTCATAAATAATAACTTAAGGGTCTGAAACAAGAATGTTAACCCTTGCTGCTCAGACAGCAGCCAACTTGGAAGGACTCAAAGCATGGGGAGGAGAGGGAAGAGAGCAAGCTGAGTATGTACTTACTCAAAGTCCTCAAATTCCAAGTCGGTTCCCTCTACTGATGGACCCTGGTTGTCTGAGGAAGAGGAGGTGGAAGAACGGAGACGGTTCTGTTGGTAGCGCATGGAGCGCTGGCGAATACTGTCTCTCCGCGAGAGATACTGGATCATCCTCTGAGCGTAGTATGCAGCAGGAGATAATCTGAGAGACAGAGATGGACAAACACAAACTAGCACTAATGTGAGGAATTCTGTGAAAGACAGTAAATCCAGCTCTCCCATGGCATCTGCCTGCTGAAACAAACTCCGGAGACATGAAAAATAAATGGCATTTAACTCACCAGGAGGCTTGTACTGCAGAATATATTTATGAAACTATCACCAGTGTTTCTGTTCGGAGAGAAGACTAATAGGCCTTTTAATCAGTCATCATTTGATGGAAAGCTACCCCCTCCCAAGAGGATAGCACTGGACCTTTATTTTTAGCTTCTTAAGGGGTCCTTTTCAGTTTCTCAGAGTGCCCTTTATATAGACTCACAACTTTTCTTTAGTCATCAGTCATATTCAAAATGTAAGAAAGGAGAGAGACGTTAGCATTCATCTAGAGATCATCTATTCTTTCATTTCATGGATGAGAAAACAGGCCAGGAGATGGTAAACCTTAGATGATTAAAGAAGGTATCTATAGGCATCATCTTCGCCAGAACTTCTTTTTTCTCCAACAAATATCCATAGCTCCAGATTTGTCCTGTCTTCTTAAAATTATCTTTTTGAACCTCTTACTGCTCCCTTATTGATTATTCATAAACATTTGTAACAGCAGAAATATACAGTATGGAGATGGAGTAAAAAAATATATTTGGGAGAACAGAAAGTCTAACAGAAAAAAAGAGAGGTTTTTCTATTTCTTAAAATTAGAGCATCAGAGGCTACATCAAAATAGAAAGTAATAGTCATTCATTTTCTTCTCCTTTCCTATGGTTACTCTTAGCAAATAGTTTGGACCTCTACTCTTCAAACTATGACTTTAGTATCTTGATACTCCACGAAAACTTTCAGTGTCCCATACAGTTCTCCACATTTCCTTCTTTCTCAAATTTTCCTCCACTTCTCACAACACTGCTATATAATTTGAAGCTGCGACAAAGAAGTTGAGAGAGGACTATTAATAGAAAAATGTCTTACAGATAACATTAAAGTGGAGTACTAAGAAATTTCCAGACTTCAAACCTGTCTGAGGCACACATCTGAACTCACTAATTCCACTGGGAATTTTATCCTACAGAAACACACAAGGATACAAAGATACATGTAAGGAGGAAGTTCATTTGCAACATTTTAGCACTAGCAAAAAAAACTGGGAAAAGACTCAAGTGACCAATCAACAGATTAAATGAATTATATCCATACAAAGAAACACTATGTAACAATTAAAAAACAAAAAATAAAGTAGTTCTATATTCTCACAAGGAGAGCCCTCTAAAATGAAAATTTAAGTGGCAGAATAACTGAAAAATGGTATGTATATACTAATATGTATAAAAAATATATATATTTTTATAACTAGGGAAAAAACTAAAAGGAGAACGAGCAATCCTAATGATTATTGGGGACCTTTATTCTTTATATATTTCTATAATGTTTGAATATAAAAGGAAAAAAAGACATGTATCTTTCATTATTTTATTTAAAATAGAACTCTGGAAAAATTGAGAATGAAAACAGCAGTAGTCCTATCCAAATGGTATGGAAAGTATTTACAAACATCTTGCAGCCTGACTTTTTCATACTCCTGGATAGTCTCTGGACAAATCCTCAGTAAGTCCACTTTCCCACGCCAAAGACCATGTAGTCAACTGCTGTAGGAACTGAGGCCAACCTTGGAAATGTCTGTCATCAGAGGTGCTGTCCATCTGGCCAATCATCAAATAGAATTCTCAAGTAGGCTGACTGACAACCTTTGGAACTCAAAAGTCTGTGTTACAGATGCTGCATTTGGCATCACTGAATCCAGATTATCTTTGATTAGCAGATAGGCATGGGTTATACAGGTGCCTTGGCCAAGATAATCAGAGTACAAGAACTATTTCTTAAAAGCCTGAACTGGTGGAACTTAAATTATCCCTTTGGACCCCTGTTCACATTCATTTTGTAAGGATGAATCACAGAATCTCTAATTTTTAACAGACAGAAGTCAGTACTCTTGAGTTATTCCTATAACTATCAAGTACACAGAAATCTTCCAGCAGAAATCAAGTGATTGTTGGTTAAATTTTCCAGTCAATCAGTCTGGAAAAGAATGTAACAGAAGAAAAGTTTCAAGAGGGGAATGAAGATCATTTCTGGAGAACTGATTCTGAAAAAGGACCATAAGAGTACCTTCATTCCTTAGTATATAGTCTACCCTAACTAATGGAAAAATTATAATATGGTAGAAGTAACAAAATAACGTTGAGAGGATGATAACAAAGATTGCCCTTTGATGTAGGGATACAATTTCAGCACTTAGTAACCAAAAATATTTAACTGCCCTAGGACAGGAATTTCTTAGGCTATGAAACTATACATCAGTGGTAAAAAAGGATTCCTGGCACAATTATTAAATACCAGTACATTCTAGACTCATCCTTTTAGGTGTCCAGACAGAAGGAAGCTCAGGTTTTGAATACCGAGGAGATATATCTCACAAAAGTTTTGACCTATACATATTGTGTGCTGTGACATCTAAGAGGAAAAAGAAATTAACCAACCAGTAATGAGGCAACAGCCATCCTTTTATTCAGGGGCTTGGATAATCTATCAGACAACCTCAAAGTGTTCCAGGTGAAAATTTTAAATATTTAAATAAACCCTCAAGTGTTCTTCAAAGAACAGTTTCCCCTCCAAAAACCTATTTTGTGTTCAAAGGGGAAATGTAAGAATACCAACACCACAAAGTATGGACATTTTCTGTGATAACGAGATCAGAGTAGGAATAAGTAACAGACTTATTATGTGAAGGGAAGCCAAATAAGGATCTCAATCTTTAAGAATCACTGTTGAACTCTGACAGGTCAAAAATTCTGAGGATAACACTCCCATTGCTACTCTAAAAGAAACTGTTCTATAGCAAGAAGTTCTCTACCACAGTGATTCAAAATATTTGCTTTGTGTGAAAAATTTCCTTCCCTCATTTAGGGTTCACAACTTTCAAATAATATTATCTTTGTGCTACCCATTTTAAAGTCATCAATTCCTATGTTCAACTCTGATCCTTGGGTTTGCCATGACTGGAAACTGGAAAAGGAAGTAGGAGGATAATGGGGAATCTTTTCACTAGTATCTCAGAGTGTTCAGTATCGTGACATAACTGTGGCAACAACAAAATCATTTAATATCAATGGAATCATCATGACCTAAAGATTTTTCCCAGTGGATCTGAAATTCTTAATCTAAAGCAAAGCTTTTTTAGCTTTATCTGACCATATTGCTAACTTGCTAACCCCACCATGGTAAATTCCTCTTTTCTTTTGGCAAAGCCTCCCAACGTGCTCTATTTAGTATTGCTTAAATGAGGTACAGGTTACCCCTTTTTTAGATCACTAACAGAATCAGTAAATATAATTGTGGCAACCCCAAGGGGCCACTCTCTACAAATAAACATTATAAATCACTATGACACCTATCCTTTGTCCTCAGTTACCCATATGAGGAAAGGGTGGGCCTTGGACTCATCTATTTTTTTTTTTTTAATCTCTTCAAGAACTTTTCAAACGTCTTCCACCCAGTGTAAAAGCAAGCACTTTAATAAAATGCCAATTTGTTTTATTCAGTTACTCTTTCTTCAGTCATCTTGTCCTTCAAGTAGTCTACCAAAATTCAACATCTGAATGAGCTTCACTTCTGTCCTACGATTTTCTAAATTCCTTCTCAAATGACAGCATAGTTTTTTTGGGAGGGAGGGGTGAGTAATTTTCCTATAAACAAAAAATGTTTCCCTTTTGACTGTCCATCTAAATGGCAACAGCCTCTTTGATCTGCAGAAAAGGAATACCCTGTGACTCTGCCTGTGGTCTCCTCAGGTCCCTCCTCTAATTGCCCCACCTGCAGAAATGAGCTCCAAGGACAAGAGCTTGTGTCATAACCACCTGTCACCAGAGGTTATTCTATTCACTTACCTGCAACTTCCCAACCACCTGAAACACCTGTCTCAAAACCGTAACTGAGGAGGAGAAGAGCACCAGGACCAGAGAGGCACGGAATGGAACTTCCGACAGCATGGCAACCCCAAGGGCCGCCCCTCCCCCCCACCTAGTGCCACTTCTCACTTTGGCCTTACCTCGCTGGGTCTGGGTAAATTGGGTGCTCTCTGGATCCTGCTCCATCATAACGGGATAATGAAATGAGGGAAGACTCCAGCAGCCTCCTAGCAGAGATTAAAAAAATGGCAATAATCCCTGTCAATTACCAACTCAGAGAGGTCATTCAGAAGGAAAAATGTGGGGAAGAGATAAATAACTTCCCCCTATGCAGCCACCTGACACCTGTTATCTGAGATCACACCCTTCCTGCAAGCTAAGTAATTAGACACATAAATAAATAAAGTGCTATAGAGCTTCCAGACTGGATATGGCCACTGTATTATGCTGAAAACTGCTCTTCAGTGAGAAATGAACAAGCGTTTCAGAGACATGATCTTATTTCTACCTGTAATACCTCCAGTAGACAAATAGGAAGTTGGGATCAACACAAGAGGGAAAAGGGGGGCATACATGGAGATTATGTTGGAGTGCCAACATTTATTTTGGTAGTCAGTTCTTCCATGTCATCATAATCCATAATCCTCTTATTGTCTCACACCCTTTTTGTGAGAAAAAGTATTTTTGGGCTCTCTTAACAACTGACAAAAATCTTTAATTATATAATCTAACTCAATCATAAATTTAAATTATTATATGTGATACACATAAATTTTATTGAGCCCTTTTTTTTTGGTGCCAGACAATATATTAAACACTTTGAGTGTATTTCTTTATTTAAACCTCATCACAACCTGGAAAAACAGGTATTGCTAAACATCCACAGAACACCGGGCCTAGGAGAAGTTAAGCACGTTGTCCTGTGGCAAATAACTATTAAAGGACAGCACCAGGACTCAGTGAAGGTCTGTCCTAAGTCCAAATTTCTTCAAACTACATGCTATACTGCAGGAACTGACAAGCTCAGGAAGGTAACAAGTCCATATATCCACTGTAAATGATGGAGAATGCCATGCAGGAGGGCATGAGTCCCATCACTCAGCTTCAGCCAACTGTTACCAAGCTAGAATGTGGGCTCAGTATTGCTGGCTCATCATATATATATATATAAAAGCCATAAATCTGGATTTTTGGATATCTCATTGCTGAAGTTTAGCTAAAACACTTTTTTTTTTGTTTTCGTACAAGGGCCAGTTAAGACTTATCTGATAAACATGGCCCAGAGACCCCAGTTTGCCATGTCTGTTACACTCACGCTTCAAAAAAAAAAAAAAAATGGGTTTCAGAAACAAATGTATATCTTTCCTCTCTGGCAGCATCCTGCCTTGCTCTCCCAAGGAACAGGTCTCTAGCTCCCAGCCAGACTCTTCTTAAAAGCAGAGATGCAGGATAAAGACAGCGGCTATCAATCTTTCCCCATTGAGTTAAATTCAATTCACTGTTACTAAAGCCAGCTGGCTTTAGGCGTAATCATGCGCAGTCACTTTATCCCAGTAAGCGGCCCACCACAGCATTTCCCCTAACAGCCTGGAGGAGAGAGAGCAGAAGCCCTACCAACCTGGCTGGTGCCCTTTCCTGTTGAGGACAACCAGCTATTAAATGATGTTTTCTATCTAGACAAGGCCTATAACCCCCACACTTAGACACTTGAAATAGTCCTACATTTGGAGAGAGAATACAATGTAACCAATGAGGAAGAGAAGAAAACAGTAAAATAACATCTTCTCCTTGTTTGAAAACCTGACTCTTCAATGATATCTATGTTTATAGAAGCAGAAATGCTGTATTTCATCAATTCTAAGATACTTTTTTGTCTCATAATTTAACGTGTCTGAAACTGGGATGCATCTTACAATTATGTGACACAGTTTAATTGGCAAGATTTTTTTTCTTTCACAGTGGCAAACAAATTAATGGCATGTCTTTGAGTCTTTGAAATACAACATATTTGTGAGACTAGGGGTAGTGAAAGGTACTGGAGAAAAAAGAAGAGTGAAATTTTGAGAAGAATATCTATTCAGGATATTTATGCCATCTTATAAAGTACTTATTCATTACTAATAAACTAGTTCTATAAGAACTGGGTGGAGGTTGAAGAATGGAAGCAAGATTTGGGAGCAGCTGACTGCTTTGGAATACCTAGAAACTTGTCTTATTCCTAAGTATTCTCAGGGCAGTCCTTAAAACACTGAGCCCTGACTTATCCTCCAAATGGCTGCTTAGAAAGCAGAGTCTCTTTGGCAAGGAGCATCCTCTGGAGTAACCAAAATATATTCTTCTTAAGTACTTCTGTATGGAAAATAATCCTGGTAAGTTAGGAGGCAAACATTACCCCCTATGATGCCAAGGAAGTGACAGTATTCAAAGAATTCTTTGGGAAGCTGCAAAGAAGTTTCATGAACTGGAAGAGTCTGGATTAGATAACTTCAATTTTAATGATGCCATTGTATAATCCTACAAAGTACTTCCCACCCTGACTTCCTGTCTCAATTAGGAAGCTTTCCTTAAATCAGAGTAGAGCCAAAATAAGCTTTGTCTCTGAAAGTCCCTGATGAGGTTCTTTTGGAACATGCATCCCCTATGCCTACTTACTACAGAGTCTGTTGGCACCATTTGTTCCCCAGGCAATACAGTGGGGCTGGCAAGCCCTATATATATATACAGCATTTTAACTGCTAATACACAAAATCAGGGTGTATTCAATATGAATACACCCCATGCCCCACATCACTGATGAAACATAAGTTCTCTACAATTATAGCACAAGTAATATCTGGAGCAGTAAAATAGACTTCTCTAATTGGTGTTGAATAAATAAAGAACTAGAGTTACTAGACAAGTACACATCACCACCACTTCTTTGGAACCTCAAAGAATTAGAGTTAGCATCTTGCAAAGAGCTGTCAACAGGGAACTAGCACAAGAAAATGGAATGAGAGGCAGCTGTGCACCTTCTGCTTTGGCTACCACAAATTTAAACTGACTCAATTATCCATCATGTGCCCACCCTGATCAAGATGGCAGAGTGAGATGCTTCAGGGCTCTGTCCCTTCACTGAAGCTTCAAACAACTAGTAAAAACTGGCAGGAACATCTTTCTCAAAGGCCTCAAAAACAGTTAAAGGACTGCAGTAACAGGGCAAGTGCCGAATCAAGAAAAAGGCTACTTAAAAGTGATAGAATCTTGTGTCAACCACGCTGGCCACTTCCCCACCAATCACTGCTAAGCATGTGTTCCCAGTGCAGACTCCTGGCCCCAGTTCTGAAGGAAGTATGTACACATACTGGGAGCATATATGTCTGGCCTAATCTGTCTGGTGGTGGTCTGAGGGACTCACCATCCCAGAACTTGCCCTGTGTGCAGAAGGCAGTTCACAGAGCTCCTACATATAGACTCTGTGGGAAAACATTCAAGTGGCTGCCTGGGGCAAGGGATTGCTAGCTGTAGGACATACTGGGCAGTACCCCAGTGAGGGAACTGTTTTCTAGGGAAGAGGGGAGATTAATATCCGTGTAAATGGAGCAATTCCTAGGGTCCCATGTGCTTGCCAAAGAAAAGAAAAGGCAAGGAAAGAAAGGATCAGGACAGCCCTATGCTTTAACTTGGAGCTATTCTCTAAACTCATTGCATGGAAAAGCTCTGAAGGACAGTGCTGGCAGTGGTCAATCTGCAAAGTCTGGGAAAGGTGTTTTCTCTTTTTCCTCCTTAAAAAAAAAATTTTTTTTTTAAAGTTTTGGTTACCATCTGGCATTCATGAAAAGCTGGCATAACTCTAGCTGGATACAAGCGTAAGGAACAGACACCTTGGAGTCTAAATTTCAGCAGTAACACATAAAATACAACAGGTCCAGTGAGACCAGAGGGGGAGATATTTGTTCAGTGCAGGATGTATATTTTCTAAACAATTTAATTTGTACAGTAGTTTGTTCAAACACCATACTTACATTGAACTTTGAATAGGGAGTGGTATCTGGTAGGTTTGTATAGGTTGGCGTGAAATAGCGACATATCTCAAAGTAATCTGGGCAGAGAATAAAAATATATATGCAGGGTCCCCCTGAGGAGCTGGGGGAAAATGAGGAAGTGTTGGACCTCCTCACATGGATTGTTGCTGATGTTCTCACAAATATTGAGGACCTCCTGTGTGGTATATCGAGCCTTCTATCTTGGCGCTTGCCCTTATGAAGCTAGTTACTGCAAAGGAGAAACTAAACCTGCTTATAATTGTGCCTAAGAGTCTCCCCCTGAGTACCTCTTTGTTGCTCAGATGTGGCCCTCTCTCTCTAGCTAACCCAACTCAGCAGGTGAACTCGCTGCCCTCCCCTCTACGTGGGACCTGACTCCCAGTGGTGTAAATCTCCCTGGCAATGCAGGATATGACTCCTGGGGATGAATCTGGATCCGGCATCATGGGATTGATAACATCTTCTTGACTAAAAGGGGGATGCGAAATGAAACGAAATAAAGTTGCAGTGGCTGAGAGATTCCAAATGGAGTCAAGAGGTCACTCTGGTGGGCATTCTCATGCACTATGTAGATAACCCTCTTTAAGGTTCTAGTGTGTTGGAATAGCTAGAGGTAAATACCTGAAATTATCAAACTCCAATCCAGTGGCTTTGACTCTTGAAGACGACTGTATAACAACATAGCTTATTAGGGGTGATGGTGTGATTGTGAAAGCCTTGAGGATCATACTCCCTTTATCCAGTGTATGGATGGATGAGCAGAAAAATGGGGACAAAAACTAAATGAAAAAATAGGGGGATGGGGGGGATGATTTGGGTGTTCTTGTTTACTTTTATTTTTTATTCTTATTTTTATTCTTTCTGGTATAAGGAAAATGTTCAGCAATGGACTGGGGCGATGAATGCACAACTATATGATGGTACTGTGAACAGCTGATTGTACACCATGGATGATTGTATGGTATGTGAATATGTCTCAATAAAACTGATTTTAAAAACAAACAAACAAACAAACAAAAAACAGTATGTCCAGATTTCAAGAAAACATTACAAAATACAAGAAACATACAAAGAAACCAGGAAATGACGGCCTGGGCAAAGGAGATTAAAGCATTAGAAACCATCAATGAGGAGGACCACACTTGGGACATACCAGATAAAGACATTTAAAAAAAGGTCCTAAATAAGCTCAAAGAGCTAGAGGAGAACATGGATAAAGAACTAAGGAACACAAACAGAATATCGATAGAGAGATGGAAATTATGAAAAGGAACCAAAGAGAGCTGAAGATCATAGTAGCAGAAATTAAAAATTCTCTTGAGTTCAGTAGCAGATTGGAGCCAGCAGAAGAAAGAATCAATGAACCTGAAAGTAAGACAATTGAAGTCATCCAGTCTGAGGAGCAGAAAGAATAAAGGAAAGTGAACAGAACCTGAGGAACCTGTGGGACACCATCAAGCATTCCAATATACACATTGTGGGAGTCCCAGAAGAAGAAAAAGAGTAAGGGGCATAGAGAATATTCAAAGAAATAATGGCTGAAAACTTCCTAATTTTAATGAAAGACATATGAATACGCACATCCAAGATACTCAACAAAATCCTAACAGGATAAACCCAAATATATCCAAACTGAGACATGTTATTGTTATAATCAAACTGTTGAATGCCAAGGATAAAGAGAGAATTCTGAAGGCCACAAAAGAGAAGAGCTCTGTGACCTATACTGATAAGGCAAGCCTGCTTAGAAGCTAAGATGCCACTGGTGTTCCCTTCCTAAAGTGCAATTTCCTAGCGTGGTTTTGTTGTCTGGTAACATCTGCTAATTCAATTCAGAAGAACCAAACCCAAACTAATAACATCCATTTGCCTAGGAAATGAAATCCAAACTCCACTGCTTGGCATCTAAAGCCAATCCAGTTTTGCATTCCTTTTAGATACACTATATGCTCTAGTCCAGTGGTTTTCAAACTTTTTGGTCTCAGGATCTACTTTTAACACTCTTAAAAATTACTGCGGATTCCAAAAAGCTTTTATTTATATGAATATTATCTATCAATATTTACCATATTTGCAATTAAAACTGAGAATTTTTAAATACACAAGCACACATGCCATTAGCCATCAGAGTGACAACTTCATTTTACATCATGTAGCCTCAAGAAAACTCCACTGTACTTTTGTGAAAAAGGCAAAGAATGTCTCAGCACTATTATAAAAATAATTTTGACTTTCAGGATCCTAGACCACACTTTGAGAACTATTGCTCTCGCTAAACTAAAAACTACCTTCACTACCCCACCTGTGCATTCAGCTTGGTCATTTCTTTCTGGAGTGTTATTCTTCCCCATTTCTACCTGTAAAAATCCTTCAAAGCTCAAATACCTGACTCTTTAACCAGAAGTTTACTCTCTTTTGCCAAATATCCCATAGTATTTTGTACCTCTCTTAGAGGCCTTCTCCCAAGCCACCTGGGACTGCAGTTACTTGTAAGTTTGTCTTGTCTCTGCCACTGCACTATAAGTTACATGAAAGCAGGTAATGAGTCCAAGGCATCCTTCTATTGCCATTGAAACTCACGTGCTAATTAACATGTAATAGAAGATAAATACATGTCTAAGTGAATGAATCAGCAGGCCTAACTAGACTTGGAAGAATAAGGAAGAGTATATCTGATTTTCCATCACTGACCCTGATCTTCAGACAAGGTTTTAGATGTCCAAAAACTCACACTAAAATTCCTTAAGGAAGAAGGTTTTTAGAAACTGCTTACCTCACCCTTCATCCTTCTGGTGACTTAAGCGTCTCAGGTTAAAGTGCTGACATAGTTGTCCTGATAAATGCAGTGCAGCCTAATCCCTGGGAAGCTTATTAAATCATCAAATCAGAGGCTGGCTACTTGTCTAAGGAGCTACCACTGATGTTCCTGGGCTGTGTACTGCCAAAACAGACCTCACAGGGGAAAAGGAAAATGTTTTCAGGGGAATGAAGGGGCAGGAGGCCAAAGAAACTTGGATACACTGTTGCTTTCTTCATTTTTGAATCTTGCTCTGCAAACCGCAGATCTCTGCCTTGGCACATGCCTGGGCCTAGAGATGACAAGCCCTTATTCTTTGTAAAAAATTAATTGTGTGTTCTGAAACGACACCTCTATTATGATTTTGAAATTGACATCTCTGCTTTAAAGCAGAGGCATCCAAGCCTCCCCGTTTCACACACTGGCAATTATCATTTTAGTTATCCAACGACAGGCACTCATGTGATCGCTGCAGGGCCCCCTGGTTCTACGAATACATTTACAGCACATGGTGCAGTTGACAGCAGAGCCTGGCAGGCAATTCCTGCCCCTGCTTTGGGATGGACCAAGGCAAGGTGGCACTGCTAAAAGGCTAACCTCAAGAAAAAACAGACATATTACCAGTAGAGCTCATGGACCTATGGTATGGATAGGTCTTATTTTACCATCATCAAGCATAAATAATGCATGGAGCTCAAAATAGTGCCTTTCACCAGAAAAGCTTAAAATCATTTTTACAAAACATTAGTGTACTCCTCAATGCCTCTGTACAGTGAGCAATAGACGGTAAAACATCAGAGGACAACATAACACAGACAGAAAAAGGAAAGAGGCTGGAAACAGAATTTATACATGGTGTGCCAATCATGAATCTAGCCACATGAAACAGTGTTACTTGAAAAGCCTGCAAGATCCCTCTGGGAATATCTGACCCTTTGTTGTTTGATGGGTGATTATTTTTAACACAATTGTAAAGCGGTTGGTTGGCACCCTACTTAGATCTTGTATACCCTCAACACATACTTAGATCTTGTATACCCTCAACACATTACGCTTTTTAGATCTTTTTAGTTCTTTTCAGATCTTGTATACCCTCAACACATTACGCTTTTTAGATCTTTTTAGATCTTTGAGATCTTTTTAGATCTTTTTAGATCTTATATACCCTCAACACATTAAGCTTTTTAGATCTTGTATACCCTCAACACATTACGCTTTTCGTCAGCATCTAAGCTTAAAGGCCCAAGCTGATGTACACAGACATCTGTATCCAAATCCATCTCCTATGGGAGATTTGCTCACAGATCACAGACCTTTCCAAAAAAAAAAACAAAAAACAAAACACAAAAAAACTAGGAATTGAGACCCAAAGGCTCTTAATCAGAGGATAAGTAGGAGCACGCTCTGTGAAGCATTATAAAACTGAGACTATAACCCAAGATTATGAATTGATAGTGCTGGGGCAGATCTGTGAAAAAAAGTTCCACAGCTAGTTCTGAAACCTACAAGCACATGTGTCCCCACAAAGCAGCTGAGATACACAGGTTTGGACTTTTATTAAGAGACAGTACCTCCTATATCTTGGTGGGTTTTCCCCCAAAAAATCAAGAAAAGATTTGCAGAATTCAATAATCCTGAATTCTCAGCCACTTTTATTCAGAATAACAGACAAATCCTTAAAAGTCTACCTCTAGGCCCACTAATTCTGCAAAGAACATATTGGTAGAATCCTCTACTTACTGCCTCAATACCAGCAAACCTGTACACTTCTTTTTTGTAAAAAGATGACTTTTTACATTCACAGTCCTGACCTGAAGTTTTTAAAACCCTTGACTAAGGCCATTCCTTACGAAATGGCAGGCTCTCGGCCCTGGTATACTGCAAACACTGTGCTCTATAATGTGAAGTAAAACCTGAGGGCTAACATCAAGAAAGAAAAGAGAATTTGCAAATAAAGCCTAACAATAGAATAAGGGAAAAGGAATGCAGAGTGGACTGGGGCATTTATTAACCAGAGGCAAAAAGGCAGCATTCCTGGCTTATGTCTGTTCAAGTAATGAGGTTTCTGCAGTCTAAAGAAATAGACAAGAGGGCAGAGACTCCAGCTGGGCTTCCAAACAACGCACTGCCCTCAGGCTCTTGAGCTAACACAAAGCTCAGAGTACAATCACTTTTCTTACATCTTGGGTTCATTCTGAACTGCTTCTTTTAGTGACATTTGATTTTCACTGATCTGCCTCTGGGGGTATAATACTTGACCTTCCAACCTGATCCTCGCTGCAGCAACCACTCTGATTCCTTTTGGATTCAGCATTCAACTCCAATTCAACAATTTCTCCATTACCCTCTGTCTAGACAACATGAAATTGTCATAAATGATGCTTAAAGTACAATTAGTAAAAGAAACTGCAATTTCCATTCTCCTCCCTCAGTTCTCTAAAGAATTGCACATTAATGTCCTCCGGCATGTCAATCAATAATACCCTGATAGAGACTTAACTCTGCAGAGCCTGGAAGCCACTTTATTTCCAGCTTGCTAAATATTATGCACTACTCCTCTCTATTATAATTAGAAGATGTAAACTGCCTTCTTTTCACGAGCACTAATGGCTATATAATCTCAGAGATCTGAATGCCTGCTGAATTGATACCTGTGTAAAAAGATCCTTACAAACACCACTTTATCCAGCTGTGTTTTATTTAGGGGAATCACAGACA
This sequence comes from Choloepus didactylus, assembly GCF_015220235.1. Taxonomy (NCBI): domain Eukaryota; kingdom Metazoa; phylum Chordata; class Mammalia; order Pilosa; family Megalonychidae; genus Choloepus; species Choloepus didactylus. The sequence continues at coordinate 33,047,146 of NC_051312.1, read as the reverse complement.
AAAGCAAAAAGATAAGGCAAAAGAGGAGAGGGGCACAGAAAGAAAGGCACTGACTCAAAACCATTAGAACTAGGCAAAACTATTATAACCAAAAAGAATAAGATGGTCATTCCATCTTATTCTTTTTAAAATTAAAAAAAAAAAAAGCAAGATCAAAGGGCAGCAAATCATGAAATAATTTATCAGTGGTTTTCAGTGGAGGGGTGGGGGTTAGGGGGGTACATGGGCAGTGCTATGGGCATCTAGTGGGATAGAAGCCAGGGATGCTTCTAAATATCCTAAAATGCACAGGACAGCTTCCCACAACAAAGAATTATATGCCCCTAAATGTCAACTGTACCGCTGTTGAGAAAACCTCTACTATATTTTAATGGTCTGAGACTAGTCAAAAGAAACTCTAAATAACTAAAGTACAAGGCAAGTGTATGTATGTGTATGTTATGTGCTTGAGCTATAGAATCAGAAAGACTACGTTTAAATTCCATCTTGTGTCACTTACTAGCCAAATGACCTTGGGCACGTCCATTATTCTCAGCTTCGACATTTGTGGGGAAATCCCTATTTCACAAGATTGTTATGATTAAGTAAGAACAAATGTAAAGTAGCCAGCACACAGTCTAATAAATAGGCATTATTTTTTTCTTCCTTGGATCATAACTCCCAAACTGTCTCCACAGTACATGATGCCTTCTGGCCACCCAAGTCACTAGAATTAAAAAGGTGGTTTGTCAGAAAGACATATGTTGTAAAAGCACAAACATGAGCACCTGAGCCCTGAGAGTCATAAGTGCTCCACCCAAGAAACCAACAAGAGCAGTCACCCATCCACGTGTCCATCCACTGATTCAAACTACAAATATTTATTGAATGCCTACTACTGGGTATATATTAGTATATAAAATAGGCATGGTCCCTGTAGTAGCTAGTCTCCAAGATGGAACCCAAAGAACCTTATTTCCTGGTATTCTAGCCCTTGTGTGGACCCCTCCCATACAAGTTGGTCTGTGACTTGTTTTAATCAAGAGAATATGGCAAGCAGTGCCAGTTCCAGGCCTAGCCTTTAAGAGGACTGACAGCTTCCATTTCCCCCCCTCTTGGAACACTCACTTTCAGAAGCTCTAAGTTCCTATGTATGAAGTCTGGCTACATTGCGGGAGAGAGGAGTCCCTAAGACTACATGGAGACAGAGAGAGGTCCAGCTGTCCCAACTGAGCTTCCAGATAACTCTTGAGAGAGACTTCAAGCAAGACCAGTAGAATAACTTCCCAAGTTCTTGACCCCAAAAAAACAAAAGATTATAAAATTGTTGTTTTAAGTCACCAAGTTTTGTTGTGTAGTCTGTAGATGAATGAAATAGTTCATGAACTTGCAGGGCTTTCAATCTAGTCACAATAACAGTATTAGAACTAAATCCACGAAGTTAGCTTACAGCCCTAAAGTAATCACATCTGTACTCAGGCACCTTGGCTATAAAAACAAAACAAAACAAAACACCCCACAAGACATTTGAAAACAGACCTTAAGCAATAAAATTCAGTGCATGCTTGTTCACTGTGACAAAAGCTTGAGGTGCCTGCTATGGGTCAGAAAGATCAATGTCAATTTACCACCTATTCCACCTACTCCAATCAGACTCCCCACCTTTCTGAAACACACTTCTGCCCTGGATATCTATTTCTCAAGGTGGAAAGTGGCCCTAGAATTTGGGAAATTAAGGCTGTTAGTGCTTCCTCTGTCATCAAGGGCTTGGATAAATTTCTTATGCACAAACCACTAGAACAGAGTGCAGGAAAAATGAGGATATCTCATTCCTTTGCTATATATCAAACTACTTTCTGTATTATTGAACTTTCTAATATAGAACCTCATTGTCTCCTGCTGCAAGTGACCAATGGGAATAACTAGCATCAAGCCCACTACAACAGCCATTCCTTATACTCCCTTTATAAGGCACCTCACTTTTTTATATTCTTGATTTACTCCAGTTTCACATAGTAAGATTTCACAGATACCCTTTGGAGCTTGAAGTCTAGTAGATGGTACTAGCAGACAGATAAAATATGACCTGCAGGAAGTATGTCATGGCAAAACAGATGTTTTTTTTTTTTAAAGTAATGATGGGGAAAGGAAGATGAGAACTGGCATTTCATAAGTGCCTAAAGTTGTAAAAGCAACTGATATGTTTTATCTCATTTTACCTTCACAATAAAAATTTTTACAACTGAGGATCAGAGAGTTTACTTAATCTGCTCAAGGTCACACTGTAGAACCAGGGTTTGAACCCCAAAGCCCTTATATTAGAATAAATTATTCCACAGAATAAATCACAAGAAGAGAGAAGAGAGGGAACCTAAGGGGACTGACTATGAGACTTAAAGCAGCATTGAATTACATAGGACACATACAAAAAAACCAAAAATAGTATAAAGGGATTCTAGCACATTATAAGTTTTTGTTTCTTTCTTTTTTTTTTTTTGAGGGGGTAGTGTTAAAGAGTTCCTAGATGGTCTAAAACAGCATTCTCTAATTTTAGAGTGCATCAGAATCACCTGTATGTTTAAACATGCAGATTGCAGCCCACCCTCCTTTCAAATTCTGTTGGTCTAGGGTGGGGTCCAGAAACCTTCTCTTGTAACAAGTTCCCAGGGGATGCTGAATGTTCCTGGTCTGAGGACCACACTTTAAGAACTGTCGAACCCAGGGGAGTGAATCTCCCTGGCAACGTGGAATATGACTCCCAGGGAGGAATGTAGACCTGGCATCGTGGGACGGAGAACATCTTCTTGACCAAAAGGGGGATGTGAAAGGAAATGAAATAAGCTTCAGTGGCAGAGAGATTCCAAAAGGAGCCGAAAGGTCACTCTGGTGGGCACTCTTATGCACAATTTAGACAACCCTTTTTAGGTTCTAAAGAATTGGGGTAGCTGGTGGTGGATACCTGAAACTATCAAACTACAACCCAGAACCCATGAATCTCGAAGACAATTGTATAAAAATGTAGCTTATAGGGGTGACAATGGGATTGGGAAAGCCATAAGGACCACACTCCACTTTGTCTAGTTTATGGATGGATGAGTAGAAAAATAGGGGAAGGAAACAAACAGACAAAGGTACCCAGTGTTCTTTTTTACTTCAATTGCTCTTTTTCACTCTAATTATTATTCTTGTTATTTTTGTGTGTGTGCTAAGGAAGGTGTCAGGGATTGATTTAGGTGATGAATGTACAACTATGTAATGGTACTGTGAACAATCGAAAGTGCGATTTGTTTTGTATGACTGCGTGGTATGTGAATATATCTCAATAAAATGATTAAAAAAAAAAAAAACCCTTAAAAAAAAAAAAAAAAAGAAGACCTCCCTGAACATATCATCTTAAGTATTTCTCCAAAATTGTCACAGAGAGAGCTTGCACAATCATAGAAGGCTGTCCTGATGCCCACCCTTCCATACGCACAGGCATTCCATTACCTTAACTTCTCCCATTTATCACTCTTGGAAATAATTTCTTATTTGCATATTAAAAAACCTGTCTCACCATTACACTGTAAACTCCATGGGAAGAGGAACCTATTATATCTTCTTCATTGTACAGTACCAGGAATATAATAAGTGTTTAATAAATATTGATTGAATGAAAAAAAAAAAAAAAAAAAAAAGAACTGTCGAAAGATATCACTCCAAGAGTCTTCCAAAGGTTACCTCTAACTCCAGCAGGTCCCACAATAAACACATTCTAAAATATCTACCTCCTTCCTCTGACCCATCACACCAAAAATAGTACCATCTAATACAACCTGCCTAATATGGTGACTCTACAAGAGACTAACAATTCAGCAACTCTGTGCTAGTACAGATATGGCAGCTATGGTTCTTGCCTTCAAGGAGCTTACAGAAAATGACCTGTCCAGCTTTTGCCTGAATTCTTTTTTAGAAGTCATGAGAGACAAGTATAAAAAGGAATCAGGAAAGCATGCACAGAAGAGAGTGCCAAACTTCTGGGAAGACACTAGATTGGAAAGGTTGAAAAAAAGAAAGAAAAAAAAACAGTTCCTCCTTAATTTTAATTTTAAAAGGTTTACATCTGCTACCAGAACAAAGAAGGGAAAGGATAAAAGCCATATTGCTGAGGTGAAGTGATGCAAGGGGACAGCAGGCAGATAGAGACAGAAGCTGAGAAATGTATGTGAACATGTGTAGAGGAAAAAAAAAGTAGAAGAGGCAAAAAGATTCACACTCACACCCTCTAATGTTGCAAAGGAAAAGGGCACAATGTTAACAAGCCGCAATCCTCTTTCTATTACAAAGTCATACTTTCAGCCTTTGAGTCCTTTATTATTACAATTTTCTACTTCTGCTCTGATTTGATTTTAATTTCCTGGCAGGTTATACCCAACTCATGCGGCCTTTCCACTGAAACCCACCCCCTCCCTCACAGTGACAGGTGCAGACATTCATCCTCAAGATTTTACGTAATCCATCATTAAAGGAAGGTTGCTCTCATTCCGCATATCTGACATAAGAAAAATCTCTAGCCAAACTGAGCACCAGTCAGCAAGTAAGCTTGGCACTACCACATTCCCTCTTTGGAAACAGAGGAGGAGTTTGTTAATTATTGCTATTAAAAAGTCAGGCTGCTTTTCAGGTGAGGGGACCGTCAGCCTGGCAACCTACAGCCAGCAAGAGAATGAGTTCCTGTGGGTGAATTAGGCAGAGTAGGTGGAGTGGAGGAGAGGGTACGGCAATGTCCAGTGCCTCCCCCTGCTGGAGCAGAGTGATACGAGACTTAGGAAACTTGCCTACACAAAGGGGACAACATTAAGTAGACAACATAAATGGGTGAAGTCAGCCCAGTGTCGACTAAGGTGCCAAGAAAGCCCATGCCTTGACTAAACAGGCAACTACTGCCAATTGTTATTATGTGGGAATACAAGCCAGTGTTACCATATCTTCTAATTTTTTCAAAAGAATCCAGGAACCTGGATTTATGTGGGAAAAAATGAAATTTTAAAAACATTTTGAGGACCAAAGAAACATATCTGAGGGCTATTTTGCAATCTCAAAATTAATGTTAAGAGGCCCACCCATTAAAGAAAAATTTGCCCGCATGAACACATTGTCAGGAGTACTCCCAAAGAGGAGCAGAAATGCTTCCAAAGAGGGAGAGAAGCTACATACACAGTTCTAATGGGCTGGGACAGATTACAATAAGCAAAACATATTATGCAGAGAAAACCCTATACACCTGGTGTTATTGTCTTGGAAAAACCTCCAACACACCCTTTTACTACTCTGAACAGGTACAGTAGAGAAGGGGATTTGAAGGGGGGGAATGAATACATGGGAAATTGCTCCCAATGTATTTGCAGCTCACATACAGACCCTGTAGTGCTCCAACCCTCTAAGCTGACAGAAGCGATTACATCTTTTCAAGTTCTCAGTGTGTACAAAAAACACACAACCTGCTCTATCTACACCATTCAGCCCCAAAGAGAGGTATGATGGGGGATAATTTAGATCAGTCTAACAGGTGCTAATTTGACCTGCCATGGAGGAAGCGCTGCCAGCCAAGCATACTGCCTGGAGAACCTGGAGACTCAAACCTTTTCTAACACAAGGGCGAGCCTCCTCAAATGCCCATAATTCCCAAGACACACCAAGAGGAGAAACCTTGCTTGTGGGCAGACAGCAAAGGAAACAAGAAACTCTTTATGCACTTACACCTGTTCTTAACCATCAAAAAATCCCAAAAAGACATTACTAAAGGCATCTGGTCCCAAGTATACATAGAAAGAACAGGAGCAAGTGCAGGAGCCCCTTACCTATCCCTTCAGAGCCCTCATTATCATAATGCCTTCTCTCACCATAGCATCTGACTTTTCTAAACCAAGTTCACATAAAGCAGGGATTGGCAAACTATGGCCTGTGCGCCAAATCTGGCATGCTACTTGCTTCTGTACAGCCCATGAGCTAAGAATGGTTTCTATATTTTTTTAATGTTTGAAAAACACCAAAAGAGAAATATTTCATGATATAAAAATTATATGAAAATCAAATCCCAGTGTCCACAAATAAAGTTTTATTGGAACACAGCTACACTCATTCATTTACATATTGTCTATAGCTGCTTTCATGCTATAGCAGCAGAGCTGAGTAGTTGTAACAAAGACCATACAGTGCACAAAGCCTAAATATTTACTATCTCACCCTTTACAGAAAAAGTTTGCCCTGATATAAAGGGTATGAGATCACATCAGCATTCAAAGAACTCAGACACAGAGCAACGCAGCTGGGTAGATGAGTGCAAAGGTGAAAGAGATTAACAGCAATGGTCCCTCTCCAGCACCCCATTCTCATTCCCATATGCCTAACTACCCACAAAGACAAATCAAATGTCTAAGATGGGGCAAGAGACGACTAGATTCTCCCAATCATTTATCAAGACATAGAAGACTAAGTGGCCCAAAGCCAGAACATAAATGAATGACTGAAATGAAACAAGACTGTTGGTGTTGGAGAAGGAAAAGTACACCAATACTTCCAGGTGGCAGATATTTAGAATTAGTAATACAGAAGTCTTTCTCAACCTTGAGGAAAAGGTTTCTGAAAACCTAGCAGTAGAAGAATTTACTGAAGAACTTATAGAGAAATAAGCAGGATTAGGAGTTCCAAGGTCACAACCATATCTATGAAGTTATTTTCACTAAAATAAAACAGAAAATAGAAAACATCATAGCTTAAGTTAGTAATAATGAATACTATAAAATTAGTTTTCAACTACCATTAAAAATGCTCTTATACCCTTCAGCCCCAGAAATTCCACTTTTAGAAATTCACCCTCTAGAAACACCTGCACACATATCCAAAATAGTGTGGCATTGATTGTAAGGGTGAAAAATGGAAACAATCCATATTCTATCAACAAGGAACTAGTTAAATAAGATACGATGCATCCAATTGGCAGGATATCCATGATATATTAAGTAAAATAGGTGAACGGCAGAAGAGCAGATTTGGTAGGATCCCAATTTTAAAGGAAAAAAATGTATTTTAATTTGCAAATTAAAAAAATATGGAGTTAAATTATACAAATTGTTAACAGTGGTTACCTCTGGGCAATGGCACTGCAGAGGACACTAATTTTCTACATCACACATTTTTACAATGTTTGAATTTTTCAAATGAAACACACTTAAAAATCTCTTTGAGTGGGGAGGGAGGCAGGGGAGCTTTGTTACAGAGTACATGCCTGCTAAAAAGCCCTATCTATCTATCTAATCTATCTATCTATCTATCACCTCTTCATCCAAATTCTTTTTTTTTTATTAAATTCAGTTTTATTGAAATACATTCACACACCATACAATCATCCATGGTATACAATCCACTGTCCACAGTATGATAACATAGTTATGCGTTCATCACCACAATCTATCTCTGAACATTTTCCTTACATCAGAAAGAACCAGAACAAGAATAAAAAATAAAAGTGAAAAAAGAACACCCAAATCATCCCCCCATCCCACCCCATTTGTCCTTTAGTTTTTATCTCCATTTTTCTACTCATCCATACACTAGATAAAGGGGGTGTGATCCACAAGGTCTTCACAATCACACTGTCACCCCTTATAATCTACATTATTATATAATTGTCTTCAGGAGTCCAGACTGCTGGGTTGGAGTTTGGTAGTTTCAGGTATTCACTTCTAGCTATTCCAATACATTAAAACCTAAGAGGTGTTATCTATATAGTGCAAAGAATGTCCACCAGAGTGACCTCTCGACTCCATTTGAAATCTCTCAGCCACCGAAACTACTTCGTCTCATTTTGCATCCCCCTTTTGGTCAAGAAGATACTCTCAGTCCCACGATGCCGGGTCCACATTCATCCCCGGGAGTCATACTCTGCATTGCCAGGGAGATTTACACCCCCAGGAGTCGGGTCCCACGTAGGGGGGAGGGCAGCGAGTTCACCTGTGGAGATGGCTCAGTTAGAGAGAGAGAGGGCCACATCTGAGCAACAAAGAGGTACTCAGGGGGAGACTCTTAGGTACCATTACATGCAAGTTTAGATTCTCCTTTGTGGTAATGAGCTTCATAAGGGCAAGTCCCATGCTCGAGGGCTCAGCACATCAAACCGCCAGTCCCAATGTTTGTGACAACATCAACACCAGTCCAGGTGACGATGTCCAACACATCCACACCTTCCCCCAGATCCTCGGGGCTGGGGAGGGGGAGGCTGTAAATATATTTTTTATTATCTGCCCAAATTACTCTGGGATGTGTCACTATTTCACTCCAGCCTATACTAACCTACCGTATCTCACTTCCTATTCAAAGTTCCATGCAATTGTGGTGTTTGAACAAATCGACTGTAGCGTTGTACCGTTCAGAAAATTTAGATCCTGTATCAAATAGATATCTATTCCCTTGGTCTCATATGGAAGTTGAAGTTTTAAAACACAGTCAGTTTCGACCTTTACCCTTTGGCCTGGCTTGCCCTGGTCTTAACCAGACCTGCTTCATTCATATCACTAATTGAAGTCTGGGCTCTTTTTCAGCTTTTTTTTTTTCATCCAAATTCTTAAGGTCTTTCTTATTTTGATCAAGTCCCTGACTGTTGCTTTCTGGTTTTCACCACAGTCCCAAGACACAGATTAATCTAAAAATGTGTGTTATTTGCCTAACTTTAATTTACCTGACATAGCAGAACCCCCTCAGTCTATGCTCAACCAGCAGTCAGAGGGATCCTTTTAAAGTAAAAGTCAGAACATCCTAGTCCACTTCCAATGGCTTCCCAAGTCACTTAGTGAAACACAAAATCCCTTAAGTGGCTTAGAAGAAAAAAACAATCAGATTGACTGGCAGAGATATTAACATCACTGAGATGCCAAATTAAAGACCAACGAAATGGTCTTAAGAGGAGGCTATACACGATACCAGAGCACTCAGGAATGTACAGGCCCTGAGTCATCCATCAGTAGAGAGTCAATATGAAAGAGAGCTGATTAGATGCGCAGGACTTATTACCGACTTCAGTAAAATATAGGAGGGACAAATTCTAGGTCACCTGAGCTCAAGTTATAGAAGGTGTCTTCCAAGTACAACTCCAGATAATGCCACTCCATTTAGTCAACAAGGAGTTGTTGAGCCAATGATTCCCTAATAATGTGTCTGTTTTGCTTTTTTCACTAAAAAAGCTAAAAAAGATTTGTACTGCATACTGAATCATAGAGAATGAATTTCAATTCCATTTAGTCAACTCAACTAACATTTACTGAGCATCTACTATGTGCCAGGTATAGTAGGGATACAGACACAATCACTGCCTTCAAGGAGCTCACTGACAGAAAGGTAAATTTTTTGTCATGAGTGCAATATTATAAGCAACAATACAGCAAGTACAAAAGCAGAAAAGAAGAAGAAGGGATTGTCTGGGGCAGTCAAGGAAGACTTCCCATAGGAAAAGGTGACAGCTATGCTAGATTTTGAATAATAAATCAGGTATATTCCCCATCCAAGGAAACTGTGGGGGTGGGGTTAGATATATAAATATATAAACCCTTTAAACCCAGCTAGGTCAGTGGTACAGAAAAACTAAAAAAGTTGGGCTCATCTCTGTATTATAGTCAGGCTAATTTCTAGGTTGCCTTCTACTTCTTGTAACCTATGATTAGTTCTGCAGACATGCCCATTCATTTCATTCATTTCCCTCCATCAACATTTTGCGGGTTCCCTGGAGAATCCCCCATGTGGCTGGAACTGAGAGATCAAACAAGTTTGGTTGTCCTAGGAAGCTTCAAGATGCCTCAGAGTGCTCCAAACTCCAAAGCAATTCCCTCATATAAGTCTTAGAAATTTAGAAATCCAATGAAGGCTCCTAACTCTACCCTTCAATGTTCCAAATTTTGTGCTCCTGGCTACCTAAATGCCTTCCTCAATTTTCTTCTATCATAAGGGAAAAGGAAAGATCAAAGGACATCAATTCTCAGAACACACTCAGTCTTACTAAATATTCCAGATCCAAGGTCTTGTTACCTATCTGGAGAAAGGGTGCAGAAACAATTTGGTTTGGAGATTTAGTCCAATTTTTATCTCCCAGTTGTCAGCATTTTGACAGTGAACAACACTAACTAGGATCACTTTTTAAGGTCTAACCAACGTAGGCCTATGGGCATAAATAACCAAAACAAAGTGTTTCTCCTAGATCTCAAAAACATAGCATTGTTTACATTTCTAGCCAGAGGATAGATAATTACAAATTATCTATCAGACATCCAATTTCTTACAATAAGAGTTGACTGAAGGGCTCCCTCACTCAATGATCTACAAGAGAAATGGAAATTTTGATGGAGAAAACTGCTGTATGAAAGCACTAATTTCAAATGAAGTGGAGGACCCAGGGGTTTAAATCCCAGCTTTGCCACCGTACCTCTTTTGAAAGTCATCTCCCCTTTCCACATCTAAGTTTTCTCACCTGTAAACAACGAGGCTGGACTAAATAATTTCTAGATTTCCACAGTTTAACAATGTTTTAAAATTACAATCATTTTTTCCTTTTCCTAATACCAGCTTTTAACAGCTACAGGGACTCCTTCTACTAGGAACCACAATAGCCTGACCATCTGCTAGATACTTCGCTATCAGAACCAAAAAGAAGTTTCTTGTGGTGGAACAAAGGACCTGCCACCCAAATTGTAAGCTGGAATCAGGTACACAGACAGCTCAACCTCCAATGCCCACAGGAGACAAACTGTGTCCTGGTTATCAACACTCAGCAGCACAAAGCTATACTGAAATACATACCATGTGCTTAATAATACTCTCACTATTTGCAAACACCATTAATTATCCCAGCAGCACCAAGGATCAAAACATGCCTCTTTAACCTATATCTCGGTACAAGGCCAAAAAACAAAATCCTCTCCCTTCAAGTACAATCGCCTTTTAGGAATTCCACTCACTTAGTAAAAACAGTCACCTACAAAGACTATAAACCGGCTTTGTTGTAAGATTCAACCTCATAAACAAACAGTAAGGACACCCTCTTTTCTTCCCAGCCATGCTAGCCTAGAAGCAGCAGCAGCCCAACAGTGACATCTGCTGGAGAAATAGAAGCAAGTGCTGGCTCATCGGCTAGGGAAGGTAGAATAAACAGAATTAGCACCCGTTTTTAATAGTGATTTATACCAAAACGCAGCCACACAATTTATAAGAAAGTAGTGGCCCATCTTTAATGGGTGTGCATTTAGAACATTTTACAATATATCTCAATTTTGAGTCAGCTGTTAGCCCTCATGGTCTACCACCTCATCCTAATTAATTTAAAAGTGACTCCATAAATAATATTAGATTATAATTCTTAGAACAATTATAATTCTAGATTCCCTCTAATTTTAAGATGTTTTAAAATTAAAGTCATTTTCTCCTTTTCCTAAAACCAGCTTTTAAAAGCTACAGGGACTCCTACTGCAAGGAGACACAATACCCTCCTGCTAGATCCTGTGCTACTAGGACCAAAAAGAAGTTGTTATAGCATATTTATCATTACATAATTATTATAACATTACATATTATTTTATGTTTATGAAAAAATCAAAGGATACACCCCAAACTAAAGACAATGGTTTTCCAGTTAAGAAGAATGGAATTGGGTGGGGGTCCAGGAGGGACTTTTGCTTTCTCTGTATTAATATGCTGTTGTACAGTGAGAACCATGTGAAATATATAATATTTTAAGAGAAAAAAAAAATATATAAAACTGTTTACAGCAAGATGACAAGGAACTTCATTTCTATAATACACATTTTTAAATACTTGAATTTTTAAGAACACAAACAAATATCACTCAATAGTTTTATGGGTTTTAAATGGCTTACTTTATTAAGAAATGATCACGAATATTTTAGGTGTACAATGTGGTGGTCACTAGCCATATGTGGCTATTTAAGTTTTAATTAAAATTTTAAAAACTAAAAGTATAGCTCCTCACATTACTCTAGCTAGCCACATTTCAAATGCTCAATAGCCACATGTGGCTAGTAGCTACTATATTGGACAGCACAGACACAGAACACTTCCATCACTGTAGAAAGTTTTATTGGACAGCACCACTCTAGAGAAACATACTGAAGTATTTACAGACAAAACTGTAAGAAGTCTGGGTGGGGGGAGTGGATGAAACAAGGTCAGCCAAGTGGTGATAATTTTTGAAGCCAGGTGATAGGTGTATGAGAGTTCATTAATTACACGTCTCTCTTGGCTTTTATAAACATTTGAAGATCTTCATAATAAAAAGTTAAAAGAAAAGAAAAATAAATAAAAATGGTCCACTTAAAAACAGGTTACCATAAGGAATATACAACTGAGGGCACCTGGAAAGCTCTAGAGTCACGCAGACCGGAGTTCAAACCCCACTCAGTGACCTATTATGTAACCTTTAACAAGAAACTCCATTTCTCTAAGTCTCACTTTACTCAACTGTAAGACTGCAAATTTAATACCTGCCCTGCAAAGAGTTACTGCAGAAATTAAAAATAATTCATACAAAGCTCAGTAATTGGTATATCTAATTATTATCAAATAGTAGATTTTACTTCAAACCACTCAGATATTTCTTAGGAGAATAGCACATAGAAAGAGGTACTGCAGCATAATGGACAAAAGCTGACCAGAAGCCCAATGACACTATGGGAAAAGGAACTGGTAGGCTTCTTAGAGCAGTAATGAAACCACCTCTTATAACTACCTTCAGTAAGTTTTTTGAGTGCCTATCAGATGTCAAACACTGCGCTTGCTGCCTTCTCACTTCTCCTGACAAAGAGAAAGGACAGAGTCTCAGTTTCCTGATGTGGGCCACTGTGCAAGGTAAAATATTCCAAAGCCAGGAATTTAGGAAACATTAGTCCAGAATGGTCCCAATCATGTGGACAAAGTAATATCCTCTATTACTCTACCTTTTATATTCAACCAAATCTCTCTCTACTCCCCATCCCCATCCCTTAGCAACTCCTACTATATTGCATATACCATGACCTTTCCTCCTTCAGTATGTGCTATTCCCCTAAAATAAAAGTCTTATTCTTTCCAAATCCTACCCATCTTTCAAGACTGGACTTTGTAAACCCTTCCTTGATAATATTGCCCTTTCTCTGAAACTGGACTACATTTATTCTTAGTACCATACAATGAAGCATTTGACTTTCTACATTTTGATATAATTTCATGTAAATAAGTCTTGCCTCTACAATAACACTATATAATCCCAGTGGGGAAACACCACACATCACACTTCTTTTGTATTCCCAATAGTGCCTAGCCCAGTGCTGAAACACTTGTAACCATTCAACAAATACTTAATGACTGAGAGACTGTCTCTAAAGCATCCTCTCAAAATAACTAGTACATTTTGTGCACACTCCATATTCCCACCTTTGTTAGAAGCTTATGTCAGAAAAATTTCAGTTGCTTCAACAGAGGATGTAATGCAGAGCAATATGCTACTTGGATCCAACAGGCATATTCTGGGAGTTGGTGATTACGCTAGATTTGACCTTTACAGAATCACAGAAAGAAGTCCCTAATAAATCAAGATAGATGTGTGCATAGCCATACATAGAACATGTGGTGGGCGATCAACTACATCCACTCTGTTTCTTCCATGAAAGACTTGGCTGGGATGCCAATCTGAGCATGGAAAGGCCTTTTTTCCATGGATGATTACTCTTCCCCCCTAAGGTAAATGTCCATCTGGAAGGTCCATTCAGAGAATTTTAATTGAGCAACTAGCTTGCTTTCAAAAAACATATATCTCTAAGAAAATAGGAACTTTCCTTGATATCTATACATTTATGTATAGATATATAGATACAGATATATAGATATATCTTTTTCCCATTCCATCTGTCAAGTTGCAGTGTTCCAAAAGATAAGGTTTAAGAGGTGAACACAGTTGTTCAAAGTGACACAATCAAAGAAAAGTCAATATGCTAATCTTTCCCACGAAGGGTTCTTTTTTTTACTACTTAATTCTGAACACTCTGGTGCATTTTCTTGCTTCATAATAATTAAGTCATACACAGACAATCCTTTAAGAAGGTCAAAAATCAGGGCAGAGGAAGTCAACAGTTCTATCTCCTCATGCCTCTCTACCCTTATCTACAGTCTCCTTTCAAGACTAAAAATCACATGAGCTTAGCCAGAAATAGAGCCAGCAGAGCTGACTGACTCACACTACTAGGCCCTATCTTATCTCTGACTCTAGAGCAAGATTTTCCAGGAAGATGAATGGAAGCTAGAGATATCAGAACCAGATGCATGGGTCCCAGACACTCCAGATACAACCACAACATTATTGGACTGAAGGAAGAGATGTAAGGAGAAAAGTAAGGGAAGTAGGAGAAAACAGGAAAGCAACTGCTTACCTCCTGAGTGAATCTTCTTCAGAGCTTTCCTCAGACATATCCTGATGTAAGGCCTCCTGTGATACAGTCCCAGATCTGCTGGACTGGGTATAAATTCTTTCCCAGTGGCCTGTCTCCTGGTTAAAGGCCACCCCCACAGTCCTTTCCTCCTGTGGACTAGCAGAGCTGCTAAGCTCCAGCCTGCTGGAGCTGGGTGTTCGGCTCTCAGTCCGCTCAAGAGGTGGCAACTGGCTGCCACTTGATGGCATGCCCTCAAAGGTAGTGGGGACCTGCCAGGAAGAGCTAGCCTCACCAGAAGAGTAGTTTGATGTGGTTCTTTCCCAGCGCAGGGTATCACTGTTGAAGGTCAGGAGATTGTGGCAGGCACGGCAGCGATTTAGGTGGCCACGGGACAGGTTGGAATTGTTCTCACTACTGTGTGGGGTGGGTTGGTGGGAGGGGCCTGGCCTCTCAGAGTCAATGTTATTGTTCAGCATTTCCTGGGCCTGTTGGGTCTGGGGAGCTTCGCCACTCAGGCTCTGGTCCAGCTCCTGTAGCCGATCATACTCCAAGAAGAAGCGTCTCAGGTCACATTGAAGCTCATGGCGAATACCACCTGAGTTGTTCTGGCCAGAGCCATTTCCTCCATCTGACTCGGGTGCCAACCCTGCTGTTGGAAAACCCCTCCCTTCTGTGGCTGAAGTGTAAACAGATGCCTGAGAGCCACCTTCTTGCTGTCTCAACACAGACAGCAAACTCACTGAAGAGGCACTGGTCCTGGGCGGGGGCATAGATTCTGCCTCAGAGCGGGAGTTCAGACTGAGCACTGTCCGGGTCCACTCAGATCCTGTCAGCCCGGGAGCTATTTCTCGGTGATACCTAGAAGGATGACTAGACAGTGGGCCCCCCAAAGAGCGACGGGTAGGACCCAGACTGAGGTTGCGGAGCGTATTGCCAGCAGTGCTGCTCTGGACTGTACTGAAGGCAGATGGCCGGTTCAGGAGGCCCTGGTCCTGCTGCGTTGATGAGGCCTGCTCCAGGGGATGGAAGGGCTCGGTCTGTACAAAAGAAAAGGAAGGGGTAGTAGCCCTGGCAGAAGCAGGGGATACACTGTCCTGGTGTGGCAAGAGGGAAGGAACTCGAGTGCCAGAGCAGCGGCTGCAAAGGCACAGGATCCCAAGGTGCTGGCAGCACTCAGCTGTGGGGTAACTGACCCGCTGTCGGAGCCTGACGTAAGCGGAAGTCCTGGGGCGCTCCATGATGGGCTGAGGGGGAGGCGGTGGGGGTGAGGGGGTAGCAGAATCTTGCACCGTGCTTTGCTCTCCCACCTGGATGCCAGAGGAACGGGAGGACAGCATGTGCAGGAAATTGTGGAGGAGAGGCGTCCGGCGAACAGGTTGTGATTGCAGGAGGGCACGTTGACGATAGTGGGATAATTCTGTTCCATCTATGGGGATCTCTGGTTCATCATCACCCTGCAGCATGGAGCAGGTGAGGCAGAGGATAGAGGAAAGCAGTTATGAAGAACCTCTAGGTAAATAAAGAAAAACTAACTACTGATTATTATCCAAGGAAAACAGCCTTCATAGACAGGCAACAATTCTTTATCCCTGAAGCACTGAGAACTAACTGGCTTCAGATTCAGAATCATCATATGGTATTAAACTACTTGCTTTCAACTGTCAACACATCTGAATGAATACAGCTGACAAACAAAGTCGCTTGCAAAAGGCATCTCTATGAGATGCAGGCAGTGGGGGGAAACAAAATGTCAACCAGCCAGAGGTACGTGAATGACAAGCTATCCAACAATGTCTGGGTTGGCAGGGATGACAAGGGTTCCTTCTAAGGCAATCACCTGGGGTTCAGAATTGAATCTTCTTTCAAAATTATGAATGTAACTTTAAATATACAGTCTGAAGCTACTTTGGATCTTAACTGGAAAGAAGCACTTGGTCACTGAGAATTAAAGTCCAATATAATCAAAATTAGTGCACTAATTTAGAAAATAACCCACAGTTTAGATGGAGTTTGAACTGCTAACTAACTTACCTGTTGATTAGAGGGGTTAACAATCGCTGTGAGTAAGTAGTGTCCAAGGGGATCAAATCTCACCAGACTGAAAACAGAAGAAGATAGAGACAGAGACACGCACAGAGAGACTACGTTAACTGAGAAAAGGAAACTTGTGTTCTAATTTACAGCAATCGTTACTGATAATTGTGTGACTACCCAGGCATCTGATTCATGTTAGAGACTTCAAAAATTGCGAACAGATTAAAATAAAAAGGCTCAATATTTTCTGTTATCTCCTTACACCTGCTGGAGTAAGGGAATATGTATCACTAAAATGATAATTTTACTTTAGAAAAATATCTAGGCTTCCATCCCAGGAAGCAGCAATATTAAACAATCATTTGTTCATATCTCAGAGCCCATCATAACATAAAGCTCCTATACTCTGTCACAGGTTCAGTTCTTCCTTCACATAGCAGCTACACTGGCAAGAAGCATGAGATCTGGTAACAATGAGCCATCCCAGCATCAAGTGATTTACCTTAGACTAGAAAATTAGCCTATATCCAACTGCGCTATCAAGAGGATCAAAAGAAGACAATTCAATTTTAAGTCAGGCAATATGTGTCTTGATCTTGAGGCTTCAATAAATACCAATTGCCAGATTTGCTACATGCTTACAGCTCCATCTTCTAGTTTGATTAACACAGACAATGAGGAATGAGCAATTACCCACCAAGCTATAACATCTTTCAGGTTTCCCAAAAGAAAGGTTCCACCCCAAATCCAGATAGCTTTGAAGCTAAAAAAAGTCTAATAACCCTGGTCTACAGAAAACCAGAAGATAAGGCCAATAAGGGACAGCTGAAATGAATGAAATGAACAGCTGCCCAGCTGACTGGCCAGCTGCTTAAAAAGTAGGAGGAGCGATGGGGATAACAACCTGTTCTGAGCAACAATAACAACCTGTCTTCTGAGGTGATGGCAGGTGTAAATCTTTTCTGCTGTGTTAGTCCTGTGCCTAGCAGTGGTGGGGCAGGTTACTCACCGGACCCGTTCCATCTCGCTAGCCGTCTTCACCACAGCAAAAGGCTCCCGCCGACTCCAGTCCCAGAAGTGGATCTCATTGGCAGTGGCAATCAGCAGAAGCTGAGCCGTAGGGTGGAAAGCCAATGAGGCAATGGCATTGTTGCTATCTGTAAACCAGCTTTCACTTCCACCCTATAAATAAATCAATCCCAAATATTATCAGGTTACAAGTGCCAGCGGACTGGGAAGTAAATTTCAAGAAAGGTCCATTTAAGGTAAAACAATTACTTATAGGGCCTACTTTAAACATATCCTCTCTAAGGGAGATCAGTGATCGGGCAGAGCTGCCCATTTATCAAGACAAATACTCCTGTCAGCTCAGTTCTCCAAATCATCTACAATCCATAAGCAATGAATATACCCACAGTTCCTATTTTTGAAGGCTGCAAAAACTCAAGCTTGGTGCACAACACAATGCACAGCCACTCACTGGCCAGTCATAAGAACGAAGCCCTTTAATGGACAAAGAGCATCTTACTTTGATGATCATGATCACAGAACAGTACAATCCTTGCTTTAAGACAACAAAAGCTATCCTGAACACATCTTAGAGCCTCCTGTAGTATATCACAGTGGGTTAAACAGGGTGTTCATCTTAGAACGGAGGACTATGGGATAGGCCTCCTATCAATTAAGTAGGGCAACAACTACTCCACATACTCAGATGTAGCCCTAAGAACCTGGGTAATCTATCTTCTAATTAATAACCCAATGGAAAACAAGTCTCTGTGTTTAGAATACCAATCAAAGGGGCAGTGTAAGGAAATACTTACATGTAAATCCCAAATCCTAACCTCTCCATCTAGGCAGCCAGAAGCAATAAGGCCTGAGATGGTGGGATGAAAAGTAACACACCATGGAGTGCGTCGGTGTCCAATCAGAGAATGAACACACTTGCCAGTCTTCACCTCCGTAATATAGATATTATGGTTCACATGGGTGGAGGCCAAGAGAGTCCTAGGGAATCAAAGAGTTGAAAGCGAATTGAGAAGCATGTGGGAGGGTAACAATCTTTATCAGCTTTGGACAACAAAGAAAAGTGATACCATTCCTTATCCCAGCATGAAAGAAACTAAGCCTTGAGCATTAGGCAACTATCTATAAACAACAGAAGTATTCCGATCTTTGAAAGCTTTAGGTTCTTACATTGTCCCCAAATGACACATATCACTTCAGAGAATATTTTTCCAGCTGGGGATGCTATAAAGCCATTAGTGGCTGATACCACATAGGAAAACATTGTTACTGAGAAACTTTCTAAGTTTTGATCCTCAATGTTTATAGTTTCCTTTGCTTATTCCCATTATTCTTATGGTTAATGCTGCCCATCTACTTTCTTTCTCTTTCTGATACCCTGGCAAAGTTCTGTTAATACAGTGCTTCAAAGGACCTTTAGGGATATGATTGGAAGATCAAGGTAAGCCAAATATACAGAAAGCAGTGCCATCACAAGTCTTAAGTTAGAGATAAGTAGCAGGTACCTGTCTGGGCTGAAGGCCAGTAAGAAAGTAGAGCGTGGACTATCTGGCAGTTCTACTCTCTGGGAAGAAAAAAAAATAAAGTTAAAATATATTATTTATAAACCATGGCTCACCCATTCTAAAAACACATGCAGCATTCTAGATTAATATTCACAGTGTAGGCTTAAAAACTAGAGACAATGATCAAGCTACAAATTTAAAAAGATAAATCTAAATCTCCTTCAGGAAAATTGCCTAGCTTAAAAAGGAAAAAGATATTTCTAGCCCCAAAATTCTCCCAAGTTTGTAAACAACTCCCTAAGTCTCAATTCTCCCACCCAAGATAAATTACACCCCAACTCTCTGTCATTAATCCATTCTAAGATCCATTCTACCATCTCCCCTGCAAATCCTATGTCAAAAATAGCCACTTTTCCTACCTTGCCCTCCCATTTCATCCACCGGGTTTTATCTTCCACCAGCTCCTGCAGAAGCCGCTGAGCTCCAAAGGCCCGAGTGCCCAGTTCTCGCCCCCACAGTATCCGGACAGCATTCTTCTCTGGGACAACCTTCATTGCGCTCAGCAGACACCCTCACACCAGGCACAGGAAATGATGTAGCAAGCAAGGGCTAACAAGCGGAAGCAGCTAAAATGAGGCCATTCAGGTCCTTGTAGGTTGTCCTCACAGAAATCTAAAGAATGAAGAATAATGTCAAAGAATGTCTTTTCTGCAACCAGAGAAGCTTCTCACTGCAAGTACAATTCTAGTTCAAAGGGGAAAGTATTCTTTTCTTATTTAATGACACTTTCTCAGAAAAGACCCTTACCAGAATTTTTCTTCCAAAGATATTTCATCCTCAAATTTCTCTCATATTCACCAAATCTCAGCCTCATATCTAAAGAACAGAGCATTCTTTAAAGATTTATTCTGTTATCATTCTTTCATCAGGAAGGAAGGATTTTTGCTACTAACAAAAAGCCCTAAAAACCTGCCCTAAAACACACACACACACACACACACACACACACACACACACATCTGTCCTCCCCTTCCAAGCCACGCTGTTCTCTAGTGGCTGGTACCCCTTCCTTGGGCAGCCTCCAAACCAAATGATAGGTTAACTGATTTTAATAGGCTATTACTTGAGGTACCATTCTTATGTAGCAGCCTCAATTCTATCTCCTACCTAAAAGCAAGTACACACTACCTACTTCGGGGTACCTTTCTTACTCTCCCTTTCTCTTCTCCACTGAAGTTCCACAGTAGTAGAGGAGGAAAGAGGAGAGAAAAATTTCATTCCCTTTTCTCATTTATCACAAGCCTTAAGGGCATAAAACTTTATCACACAATAAACAAAAATTCCACTACAATGTCAACTACCAGCAACAATTAAAGTATAAATTATGGTCCCTCCATACAATGGAATATGAAGCCCAATAAATAGTGTTTCTTAAAGAATATCTACACATACAAAGTTATTCATTGTAGCTCTGCTTTTTCAACTCTATTGTGAAAAATGTAAATTATACAGAAAGTTAAAAAGTACAATAAACACATATATCACTACCTAGACTCAAGAATTGTTAACATTTTGTCAAATTTGCTCTCTATATAAGATATCTATGGATAGAGATATGCTATATTTGCATTGGTTTTTATTTATTTTTTAACCAATTTCAGCATACCTTAACCCTACATACTTCATTATGGATTTCTAAGGAATAAGGATATGCTCTTTCATAGCATACCATTGTCACACCTAATATCCTCTAGTACTCAGTCCTCATTTAACTGTCCAAAATGATGTCTTTTATAACTGAATTTTTTTAAAAATCCAGAATCCAATGAAGGCCTATAATGAATTTGGATGTTATATTTCTTTAGTCTCTTTTTTCCAAGAATGGCCCTTGAGTTTTGTTTTGTTTATTTATATATTAATAACACTGGCTTGCTTCAAAGTCCAGGAAAGTTGACCTATAGAATGTCTTACATCCTAGACTTTTCTGATTGTTTCCTCACAGTGCCATTTAACTTGCTTTCCATCCTTGCATTTCCTGTAAACAGCAGGTTAGGTCTAAAATCTTGATTTAGGTTAAATATTTTTGGCAAGAATGCTTCACAGATACAGCACATTAGTTGGCACATATTGTCAGAATGTCCCACAATTAGTAACCATTACTGGCTTGAGGCTATAACACAGCTCTCTTTTGTAAAGGTACATTTCCCCCTGGACAGTTAGCAAGTGATCTACAGCTAATATTTTGGCACCACGTGAATATCTGGTTCCTCCTCAAGAGAGGCTGAGGAATGTTGATTTCATTATTTCTACATTTATTAGTTAGCATTCTTCTGTAAAGAAGAAGTTTTCTTCAATAACCAAGACAATGTAAAGGTTTAATTTTTCCCTTTCATTAATAATTCTTATTGTTCGTAGTAGCAAAGAATTGGAGACAACTCAAGAGTCCACTTAAAGGGAACTAAAAGATTAATCTATGGTAAGGAAGATTCTCCGGGTACTGATAAAAATAGATCTTCAAGATATATTGATAAGAAAAAAAAGACAAGGAACAACAGATATATAGTAGTGCTATCTTTGAATAAGATGAGAAATTAAAGAATATATATATATATTCTCAATATAGATGTGTGTATATATATATATATATATATGCTTGTATTTGCATATGCAAAAACTAAAAGGATAAATAAAAACTAATAGAATGGTCACCTATTAGGGACTAGATGGACAAGGTGAATGGAGACAAAGGTAGAAGACTTTTCAGTTTTTTAAAATATCATTTTTATTTTTGAAATAGGTACAAGTATTATCTATTCAAAAATTATTTTTAAAATAGTTAATGATGTGAGAAAATACATGCTAAGTGAAACAAGCAGAATACAAAATTATCTATGCAATACGACCCCAAATATGCTAAAACAAATCTCACAGAAAAATGATAGAAAAGAAATATAAACAATACTAACCATCATTGTCTTTGGGTGGTGGGATTATAGGTGATTTCATAATTAGAAAAGGCAGCATGTTATTTTTCTTTTTGCTTTTTAAACTTAAAAAGTAATACAGGCTTATTGTAAAAACTCAAACAATAATTGACCTTTTACATCTCACTAAAGACTGCAATCTAAAAAGCGCACAACTAGATGCAACCAAATATAAACAGAAGGAAAAATATTTATAGCTCATGCTGAAAGGATTTTCTCCCTAGAATATTAAAATGTAAAAAGACAGAAAAATCTACAGTCAGATATAACTCCGAGTTCCTAGTAACACACAGCACAAAATTTCCTAAAGAGGGATGAAGGGACAAATGCTAGTCTTAGATCCTCATGATAGACCTGTAATCACCTATTAATGCATGATACAAGTATGTACACATGGAAAATGTCAACACAGACCTGCAGGCCAATTTCCTAAATAAGCTAAGGATGAACTAACTGGAAGAAAATAATTTCTTGGGTGACCCTGAAAACTCATGGGTTAGAACCAAAAATTGGGGAATGAACCAGGGTCGCCCTTTGGTCAAACTGCTACACAGTTGTATAATAATTACTAAGCAGGAAGGTGCCAGAAACACAGTTCCTATTAATTCACCTTAACCCTCCACTGAGTCTGCAATGCTTTTACCCAACATAGAGAAGTCAAAAAGAACTGAGTTATTAGAGCAACATAAAAGTATTTTCAAAGAAATACATTTAAACCATTTGTAATCTTATAAAGTACAGTGGAAACAGCAGCAGTCCAATTCCTAAAACAAAACAAATCTGACCTTCTGACTGCCTATAAGTCAAGAGGAAGAATAAAATACAGGTCACAAACACTGTAAGATTAAGAAAACTGTGGTGTAACCTGTATTTCCTATAGGAATCAGAAGAAAGAGGAAAAAACTTGTACAAGTATCAGATTCAAAACAAAAACGAAACAAAGCAAAACACTAAAAAGGATTCCCAAAGAGCTTGACGATCAATTCCCAGGGACCTAAACACACTAAAAGTTCAAACAAGAGAAAGCCTCTCCCTTGTCTAAAGAAAAATATTTGCTCTGTTCCTTTAAAAGGATAAAGGACTCTCTCCTTATATGCTCTTTGCAGTCACCTGAAAAGAGATTTCACTTTGTTCTCTAAAAAGAACAAAAGGAGCTAAATCAAACTGAAGTCAGACAGGCCTGTCGCTGAGAAGGAAGTGCCAGTCAAGTGTGTTTTTCATTCCTCTTTTTAAAAACGAGGAAGAATAAGTTTCCCAATCTGTCCTTTAATCCAGACTGAGACAAAGGGTGCCAAGAATAGTCTTTGTGATGCCATTACAGTCCCCAAAATCAATTCTTAATCACCAAAAGCCCCAAGTAGAACCAAAAGGACATGAGTGAGGATATGCACATAAAACTAACACCAAGATTCTACTCCATTTCCACCCCACCCCAGAAAACACGTCTCTAAAAAGATGCAAAGACAATCACCTTCAAAGATTTTCTCTGCTTAACTCTAGAACATAATTATACTTAATAATATTAATAAAAAGCACCTAGAGCCTATGTCACTATCCAGTGGGAACTAAAAGTTAGATTTACAGGTTCCCCTTGCACTCTGATCATCTTATGCCAACAATTTTCCTCTACCTGTTAACTACAAGATTTGGGCAAATTACTTAATAACTTTGAGACTTAATTTCCACCTTTGTAAAACAATAATCACAATATCTGCTTCAGAGGGTTGTTTTGAGGCCCCAATAAGAGAGGTGTGGAGGTGTTAATGCTGTCACTGTTACTGTTGTCATTATTACTGAATCCTCTCTGGGGTTCACCATGGCTTCCCTCATCAAACAATACTGCCCATCTCAAACCCTAGAGGCTGCATTTACCATAACTCCCAAGAGTAGCAGATTTCCACAAAACAATTCAAAGGCAGTAACCAGACAACAAAAAGTACTCGGGAAATGAAGTATATTTGTGTGGTAGAAATAATACAATAAGATTTGGGCTACCTCTACACAAGCAAAGTGAATTAAAAAACAGAACCAACAACTTAAGGCTATATCTGCAACCTGGCTAATAATTCAGACCCAAATTTTCCCTTCCAATAGCATTTAGAAGCGTGAATCAGAAAACTACTAGAGCCGGAAAGGGCTGTTAAAATGGAGCACAACCCCCTTGTTTGAGTATCTGCGTCTCTTTCCACTTCATTATGGCAATGTAGGCAAAATTTCACAGTCAAATCAGCCATGTTATACAGACCTATTTTCTGTAACATATAGTACAGATGTAACCCAAGGTCAAGCCTTCAAAAGAAAAAAAAAATCCCTTAAATACTAAATCTAGGATCACTTGCATAAGTTCTCCCAAAAACTGAAAAATTAACTACAAAATGTCAGGCCTTTAATTAGAGGCCTAAAAGTGGTCCAGTGGGTGGAAACAGACAGGGTTTTCTACAATTGGCAGCTTTGCTTTCATTAACAGGATCTTCCTACAGGGCATTTCAGGACACTTCAAATAACACCATATAGGAATGAAGTCTAAAATGTAAGCACCCCAGCCAGCAGCCATTGCCTGTCTCTGTACAGCTCTTGCTTGACTCCTCGACTAGACTGTATGAGCTTAGACATGGGCAGAGAATTTTGGGCAAATAATCACAAACCTAGAACTGCAAACAGGCAAGACATTCTGAAGGCAAACAAAACAGGAGGCAAAAAACCTCCAACTATTACCTAAATTGTGCATCTATTTGTATGCAAAGTAGTAAAGGATATCCTAGGATATACCAAAGTAACTGTGGATAAATCTAGATGAATAAATTGTAAGAAATTTTTATTTTATTATTTTTCTTATTCCTAATTTCTAAATTAGAGTCACTACAGACTAGTGGTATGTGAGCCCTTATAATCAAGACCGGCTGATCAAATCCCTGCTCCATCATTTTCTTGGTTCTGTGACCTTGGAATAGTTACTTAACCTCCCTGTACCTCAGTTTCCTCATCTGTAAAATCTAACTATTGATAGTATATATAATATAGTGTTACTATGAGGATTAAAAGATCTACCAGGGCGGGGCAAGATGGCAGACTGGTGAGCTGTATGTTTTAGTTACTCCTCCAGGAAAGTAGGTAGAAAGCCAGGAACTGCGTGGACTGGACACCACAGAGCAATCTGACTTTGGGCATACTTCATACAACACTCATGAAAACGTGGAACTGCTGAGATCAGCGAAATCTACTGGGAGCCTCCCTACACAGCCCAGCAGCCCAGAACTGCCCTGGGGGGACGGCACTCACCTGTGACATAGCACAGTCATCCCTCAACAGAGGACTCGGGGTGCACGGCCTGGAAGAGGGGCCCACTTGCAACTCTCAGGAGCCATACGCCAATACCAAGGACTTGTGGGTCAGTGGCAGAGACAAACTGTGGCAGGACTGAACTGAAGGATTAGACTATTGCAGCAGCTTTAAAACTCTAGGATCACCAGGGAGATTTGATTGTTAGAGCCACCACCCCCCCCCCCGACTGCCCAGAAACACGCCCCATATACAGGGCAGGCAACACCAACTACACACGCAAGCTTGGTACACCAATTGGACCCCACAAGACTCACTCCCCCACTCACCAAAAAGGCTAAGCAGGGGAGAACTGGCTTGTGGAGAACAGGTGGCTCGTGGACGCCACCTGATGGTTAGTTAGAGAAAGTGTACTCCACGAAGCTGTAGATCTGATAAATCAGAGATAAGGACTTCAATTGGTCTACAAATCCTAAAAGAACCCTATCAAGTTCAGCAAATGCCACGAGGCCAAAAACAACAGAAAATTATAAAGCATATGAAAAAACCAGACGATATGGATAACCCAAGCCCAAGCACCCAAATCAAAAGACCAGAAGAGACACAGCACCTAGAGCAGCTACTCAAAGAACTAAAAATGAACAATGAGACCATAGTATGGGAGATAAAGGAAATCAAGAAGACCCTAGAAGACCATAAAGAAGACATTGCAAGACTAAATAAAAAAATGGATGATCTTATGGAAATTAAAGAAACTGTTGACCAAATTAAAAAGATTCTGGACACTCATAGTACAAGACTAGAGGAAGTTGAACAACGAATCAGTGACCTGGAAGATGACAGAATGGAAAATGAAAGCATAAAAGAAAGAATGGGGAAAAAAATTGAAAAAATCGAAATGGACCTCAGGGATATGATAGATAATATGAAAAGTCCAAATATAAGACTCATTGGTGTCCCAGAAGGGGAAGAAAAGGGTAAAGGTCTAGGAAGAGTATTCAAAGAAATTGTTGGGGAAAACTTCCCAAATCTTCTAAACAACATAAATACACAAATCATAAATGCTCAGCGAACTCCAAATAGAATAAATCCAAATAAACCCACTCCGAGACATATACTGATCACACTATCAAACACAGAAGAGAAGGAGCAAGTTCTGAAAGCAGCAAGAGAAAAGCAATTCACCACATACAAAGGAAACAGCATAAGACTAAGTAGTGACTACTCAGCAGCCACCATGGAGGCAAGAAGGCAGTGGCACGATATATTTAAAATTCTGAGTGAGAAAAATTTCCAGCCAAGAATACTTTATCCAGCAAAGCTCTCCTTCAAATTTGAGGGAGAGCTTAAATTTTTCACAGACAAACAAATGCTGAGAGAATTTGCTAACAAGAGACCTGCCCTACTGGAGATACTCAAGGGAGCCCTACAGACAGAGAAACAAAGACAGGACAGAGAGACTTGGAGAAAGGTTCAGTACTAAAGAGATTCGGTATGGGTACAATAAAGGATATTAATAGACAGAGGGGAAAAATATGACAAACATAAACCAAAGGATAAGATGGCTGATTCAAGAAATGCCTTCACGGTTATAACATTGAATGTAAATGGATTAAACTCCCCAATTAAAAGATATAGATTCGCAGAATGGATCAAAAAAAGTGAACCATCAATATGTTGCATACAAGAGACTCATCTTAGACACAGGGACACAAAGAAACTGAAAGTGAAAGGATGGAAAAAAATATTTCATGCAAGCTACAGCCAAAAGAAAGCAGGTGTAGCAATATTAATCTCAGATAAAATAGACTTCAAATGCAGGGATGTTTTGAGAGACAAAGAAGGCCACTACATACTAATAAAAGGGGCAATTCAGCAAGAAGAAATAACAATCGTAAATGTCTATGCACCCAATCAAGGTGCCACAAAATACATGAGAGAAACACTGGCAAAACTAAAGGAAGCAATTGATGTTTCCAAAATAACTGTGGGAGACTTCAAGACATCACTCTCTCCTATAGATAGATCAACCAGACAGAAGACCAATAAGGAAATTGAAAACCTAAACAATCTGATAAATGAATTAGATTTAACAGACATATACAGGACATTACATCCCAAAGCACCAGGATACACATACTTTTCTAGTGCTCATGGAACTTTCTCCAGAATAGATCATATGCTGGGACATAAAACAAGCCTCAATAAATTTAAAAAGATTGAAATTATTCAAAGCACATTCTCTGACCACAATGGAATACAATTAGAAGTCAATAACCATCAGAGACTTAGAAAATTCACAAATACCTGGAGGTTAAACAACACACTCCTAAACAATCAGTGGGTTAAAGAAGAAATAGCAAGAGAAATTGCTAAATATATAGAGACGAATGAAAATGAGAACACAACATACCAAAACCTATGGGATGCAGCAAAAGCAGTGCTAAGGGGGAAATTTATAGCACTAAACGCATATATTAGAAAGGAAGAAAGAGCCAAAATCAAAGAACTAATGGATCAACTGAAGAAGCTAGAAACTGAACAGCAAACCAATCCTAAACCAAGTACAAGAAAAGAAATAACAAGGATTAAAGCAGAAATAAATGACATAGAGAACAAAAAAACAATAGAGAGGATACATATCACCAAAAGTTGGTTCTTTGAGAAGATCAACAAGATTGACAAGCCCCTAGCTAGACTGACAAAATCAAAGAGAAGACCCATATAAACAAAATAATGAATGAAAAAGGTGACATAACTGCAGATCCTGAAGAAATTAAAAAAATTATAAGAGGATACTATGAACAACTGTATGGCAACAAACTGGATAATGTAGAGGAAATGGACAATTTCCTGGAAACATATGAACAACCTAGACTGACCAGAGAAGAAATAGAAGACCTCAACCAACCCATCACAAGCAAAGACATCCAATCAGTCATCAAAAATCTTCCCACAAATAAATGCCCAGGGCCAGATGGCTTCACAGGGGAATTCTACCAAACTTTCCAAAAAGAACTGACACCAATCTTACTCAAACTCTTTCAAAACATTGAAGAAAATGGAACACTACCTAACTCATTTTATGAAGCTAACATCAATCTAATACCAAAACCAGGCAAAGATGTTACAAAAAAGGAAAACTACCGGCCAATCTCCCTAATGAATATAGATGCAAAAATCCTCAACAAAATACTTGCAAATCGAATCCAAAGACACATTAAAAAAATCATACACCATGACCAAGTGGGGTTTATTCCAGGCATGCAAGGATGGTTCAACATAAGAAAATCAATCAATGTATTACAACACATTAACAAGTCAAAAGGGAAAAATTAATTGACCATCTCAATAGATGCTGAAAAAGCATTTGACAAAATCCAACATCCCTTTTTGATAAAAACACTTCAAAAGGTAGGAATTGAAGGTAACTTCCTCAACATGATAAAGAGCATATATGAAAAACCCACAGCCAGCATAGTACTCAATGGAGAGAGACTGAAAGCCTTCCCTCTAAGATCAGGAACAAGACAAGGATGCCCGCTATCACCACTGTTATTCAACATTGTGCTGGAAGTGCTAGCCAGGGCAATCCGGCAAGACAAAGAAATAAAAGGCATCCAAATTGGAAAAGAAGAAGTAAAACTGTCATTGTTTGCAGATGATATGATCTTATATCTAGAAAACCCTGAGAAATCAACGATACAGCTACTAGAGCTAATAAACAAATTTAGCAAAGTAGCGGGATACAAGGTTAATGCACGTAAGTCAGTAATGTTTCTATATGCTAGAAATGAACAAACTGAAGAGACACTCAAGAAAAAGATACCATTTTCAATAGCAACTAAAAAAATCAAGTACCTAGGAATAAACTTAACCAAAGATGTAAAAGACCTATACAAAGAAAACTACATAACTCTACTAAAAGAACTAGAAGGGGACCTTAAAAGATGGAAAAATATTCCATGTTCATGGATAGGAAGACTAAATGTCATTAAGATGTCAATTCTACCCAAACTCATCTACAGATTCAATGCAATCCCAATCAAAATTCCAACAACCTACTTTGCAGACTTGGAAAAGCTAGTTATCAAATTTATTTGGAAAGGGAAGATGCCTCGAATTGCTAAAGACACTCTAAAAAAGAAAAACGAAGTGGGAGGACTTACACTCCCTGACTTTGAAGCTTATTATAAAGCCACAGTTGCCAAAACAGCATGGTACTGGCACAAAGATAGACATATAGATCAATGGAATCGAATTGAGAATTCGGAGATAGACCCTCAGATCTATGGCCGACTGATCTTTGATAAGGCCCCCAAAGTCACTGAACTGAGTCATAATGGTCTTTTCAACAAATGGGGCTGGGAGAGTTGGATATCCATATCCAAAAGAATGAAAGAGGACCCCTACCTCACCCCCTACACAAAAATTAACTCAAAATGGACCAAAGATCTCAATATAAAAGAAAGTACCATAAAACTCCTAGAAGATAATGTAGGAAAACATCTTCAAGACCTTGTATTAGGCGGCCACTTCCTAGACTTTACACCCAAAGCACAAGCAACAAAAGAAAAAATAGATAAATGGGAACTCCTCAAGCTTAGAAGTTTCTGCACCTCAAAGGAATTTCTCAAAAAGGTAAAGAGGCAGCCAACTCAATGGGAAAAAATTTTTGGAAACCATGTATCTGACAAAAGACTGATATCTTGCATATATAAAGAAATCCTACAACTCAATGACAATAGTACAGTCGGCCCAATTATAAAATGGGCAAAAGATATGAAAAGACAGTTCTCTGAAGAGGAAATACAAATGGCCAAGAAACACATGAAAAAATGTTCAGCTTCACTAGCTATTAGAGAGATGCAAATTAAGACCACAATGAGATACCATCTAACACCGGTTAGAATGGCTGCCATTAAACAAACAGGAAACTACAAATGCTGCAGGGGATGTGGAGAAATTGGAACTCTTATTCACTGTTGGTGGGACTGTATAATGGTTCAGCCACTCTGGAAGTCAGTCTGGCAGTTCCTTAGAAAACTAGATATAGAGTTACCATTCGACCCAGCGATTGCACTTCTCGGTATATACCCGGAAGATCGGAAAGCAGTGACACGAACAGATATCTGCACGCCAATGTTCATAGCAGCATTATTCACAATTGCCAAGAGATGGAAACAACCCAAATGTCCTTCAACAGATGAGTGGATAAATAAAATGTGGTATATACACACGATGGAATACTACGCGGCAGTAAGAAGGAACGATCTCGTGAAACATATGACAACATGGATGAACCTTGAAGACATAATGCTAAGCGAAATAAGCCAGGCACAAAAAGAGAAATATTATATGCTACCACTAATGCGAACTTTGAAAAATGTAAAACAAATGGCTTATAAAGTAGAATGTAGGGGAACTAGCAATAGAGAGCAATTAAGGAAGGGGGAACAATAATCCAAGAAGAACAGATAAGCTATTTAACGTTCTGGGGATGCCCAGGAATGACTATGGTCTGTTAATTTCTGATGGATATAGTAGGAGCAAGTTCACAGAAATGTTGCTATATTAGGTAACTTTCTTGGGGTAAAGTAGGAACATGTTGGAAGTTAAGCAGTTATCTTAGGTTAGTTGTCTTTTTCTTACTCCCTTGTTATGGTCTCTTTAAAATGTTCTTTTATTGTATGTTTGTTTTCTTTTTAACTTTTTTTTCATACAGTTGATTTAAAAAAGAAGGGAAAGTTAAAAAAAAAAAAAAAAAAGGAAAAAAAAAGATGCAGTGCCCCTTTGAGGAGCCTGTGGAGAAGGCAGGGGTATTCGCCTACCCCACCTCCATGGTTGCTAACATGACCACAGACATAGGGGACTGGTGGTTTGATGGGTTGAGCCCTCTACCACAGGTTTTACCCTTGGGAAGACGGTTGCTGCAAAGGAGAGGCTAGGCCTCCCTATGGTTGTGCCTAAGAGCCTCCTCCCGAATGCCTCTTTGTTGCTCAGATGTGGCCCTGTCTCTCTAGCTAAGCCAACTTGAAAGGTGAAATCACTGCCCTCCCCCCTACGTGGGATCAGACACCCAGGGGAGTGAATCTCCCTGGCAACGTGGAATATGACTCCCGGGGAGGAATGTAGACCTGGCATCGTGGGACGGAGAACATCTTCTTGACCAAAAGGGGGATGTGAAAGGAAATGAAATAAGCTTCAGTGGCAGAGAGAATCCAAAAGGAGCCGAGAGGTCACTCTGGTGGGCACTCTTACGCACACTTTAGACAACCCTTTTAGGTTCTAAAGAATTGGGGTAGCTGGTGGTGGATACCTGAAACTATCAAACTACAACCCAGAACCCATGAATCTTGAAGACAGTTGTATAAAAATGTAGCTTATGAGGGGTGACAAGGGGATTGGGAAAGCCATAAGGACCACACTCCACTTTGTCTAGTTTATGGATGGATGAGTAGAAAAATAGGGGAAGGAAACAAACAGACAAAGGTACCCAGTGTTCTTTTTTACTTCAATTGCTCTTTTTCACTCTAATTATTATTCTTGTTATTCTTGTGTGTATGCTAATGAAGGTGTCAGGGATTGATTTGGGTGATGAATGTACAACTATGTAATGGTACTGTGAACAATCGAAAGTACGATTTGTTTTGTATGACTGCGTGGTATATGAATATATCTCAATAAAATGAAGATTAAAAAAAAAAAAAAAAAAAGATCTACTACATGAAAAGTACTTAGAACAGTAAGGGCTCAACAAATGTTACTATATAATTCCAAAGCTTGTACTCTGAAGAATTAGAATAATAGTTTCATTGTGTAATGAAGAATTAAAATTAAAATGGCAATAAGAAAACAAATTTTAATTTCTAAAAACTATTTATTTAGGCCACAAATCCCTGTAGATAAACAGCCAAGTTCAATTTAAGACAGGCTTTAGGCAAAATGAGGTGCTATGGTCCCTTTTTTTAAAAACTAAAACCATGAGATAAATGGTTAAAATAATAAATAAATAACACTTTCATGGTGCTTATCATATGCGTGGCACTGTTCTCAGCACTTTACAAAAAGTAACTTATTTACAATCCTCACAGCCACCCAATCAGTCACAGGAGGACCCAAGAAATTAAGTCACACAGTCAGTGGTAGATTCACAATTCAAACCCAGGCAATCTGGCTCTAGAGTCTAGGCTTTTAATTACTAGTGAAAACTTCCTAATGTCTGAAATAAAACCTCTTACTACCACCTCTCTCATCTCATGTACTACTCTCGCATGTATTAGGACCTCAATAAATGTTTTACTGCCTGATGGTAACAACTGGCAATCTGCTTGCTTTACATTATATTTTTCATGTTCATTTCCTCAGAGGTCAAGAAAAGTAGATCACTAGACAATAAATTAAAGAATGATACTGAGGAAAAGATGAAAAATAAAGAAGTCTCTTACTACTTCCTTTCCAGCAATTCATTTACATACTTTTTTGAGAGAAAAAGGACTTCAAAACCTTTGACCAGAAATAGCTTTTTTAAAATTGATAAAGAATCTAATGACACTATATCATAAAATTCAGCTATGTAGAAACCTACTAACTCCATCAAAATAAGAAAAATCACTTACCAGAAAATAGAGATAGATGCCCCACTAAAGTTACTTTTTTTTTTTTTTGATTTAAAAAAATGTATTATGGTAACACATACATAACACAGATTTGCCCCATTTTTAAGTGTACATTTCAATGACATTAATCATACTTACATTATCGTGCTAGGGTCACCGGTTACAACCATTACCAAACTTTTTTTTTTTTTTTTTAAATCTTCATTTTATTGAGATATATTCATATACCACGCAGTCATACAAAACAAATCGTACTTTTGATTGTTCACAGTACCATTACATAGCTGTACATTCATCACCCAAATCAATCCCTGACACCTTCATTAGCACACACACAAGAATAACAAGAATAATAATTAGAGTGAAAAAGAGCAATTGAAGTAAAAAAGAACACTGGGTACCTTTGTCTGTTTGTTTCCTTCCCCTATTTTTCTACTCATCCATCCATAAACTAAACAAAATGGAGTGTGGTCCTTATGGCTTTCCCAATCCCCTTGTCACCCCTCATAAGCTACATTATTATACAACTGTCTTCGAGATTCATGGGTTCTGGGTTGTAGTTTGATAGTTTCAGGTATCCACCACCAGCTACCCCAATTCTTTAGAACCTAAAAAGGGTTTTCTAAAGTGTGCGTAAGAGTGCCCACCAGAGTGACCTCTCGGCTCCTTTTGGATTCTCTCTGCCACTGAAGCTTATTTCATTTCCTTTCACATCCCCCTTTTGGTCAAGAAGATGTTCTCCGTCCCACGATGCCAGGTCTACATTCCTCCCTGGGAGTCATATTCCACGTTGCCAGGGAGATTCACTCCCCTGGGTGTCTGATCCCACGTAGGGGGGAGGGCAGTGATTTCACCTTTCAAGTTGGCTTAGCTAGAGAGACAGGGCCACATCTGAGCAACAAAGAGGCATTCGGGAGGAGGCTCTTAGGCACAACCATAGGGAGGCCTAGCCTCTCCTTTGCAGCAACCGTTAAAGTTACTTTTGTTTGGAAAATGGGATGAATCGCAAACCTCAAAACCTTAAAAAATACAATTAACAAAGAATGTGACTATGCATACTCCTGACATACATGAAATATTAGATAAGAAGACCTTAGAATAGAAGAAGGGAGTGCTATATATTAGTTACCATCCACATGGCAGACTCACAGGCTACTGACCTCCATATATTGCAAGAGTAGGTCCCAAATCAGGATTCTCCTAACTAATTGATTTTACCTATCTGTTGCTCTCCAAAGATATTTTCATCCTTCCCTTACTCGTGCTGCTCCACTCATCAAGACATGAGAATATATTTTCCTCCTCTTGAATTTGAGCTGACCTGTGACTTGCTTTGACCAATAGATTGCGGTCATTTTCCCTCTTGGAAACCAGCCAACAGGCTATAAGGAAATTCAGGCTGTCCTGCTTCAGAGAATGACCACATAGAGGCCATGGATAACAAGACACCATGTGGAGAGAGAGAAGCCACATGGAAGACCATCAAGGTGCCAGACAAATAAGTGAAACCCTCTTGGACCTTCCAACCCAGAGAGCCACCAGCTAAATGCTGATGAATGAATAATCCCAACTGACGCCACAAAGAACCATCCAGACAAGCTCAAATTCCTAACCTACAGAATTATGAAATAAATCATTATTGTTTCAAACCACAAATTTTGAAGCAGATTACTACACAATAGATAACTAAAACACTACCATCTGATTCAATGCTGATAAACATCAATAATTTCATACAGAAAACCTACCATCTGCTCAACCTTCTAAAATTTTTTTCTGAAAATAGGAAAATAAACGCAGGCAACAAAAGATATCTCAAAATTAGTTTTTATTTTATCATACATGTAATTCCTTGTTAAAACTCTTCTTCCTCTCTAGACTATATAACTCTGAAGGCAAAACTATCATAGTCCCAGTAATTTGGCGCTGTGCCTAGCATAGATTATGTGTAAGGATTCTTATTCAGAGGTATCAGGAAAACCCAAAATGACCCCCAAACTCTCATAAACAGCAACTGCTAGACCAAGAAAAAAAAAAAAGTTGTGGTCAGCTATGGGGTGGTGAGTTCAAGGTTGTAAATTCAATTTCTACAAGTCAAATGGCTTTAAAAAGAGAAAACTTTGTTCATAACCAACCAAGTCTCAACCAACCATTTCACTACACATGTGTCTTTAATCATTAGAGGGCCAGACAACAGAGTACACACAGGGCAAATCCACTCCAAGAAAAAAATAAATAAACTAAAAAAACAAACAAACAAACAACACATGCCTCAAAGATAGCAACAACTTTTTTATCTTCATATTCGAAACATATTTAGAACAAAATATAGAGATGGTGGATATTCTGAGAACAGAGATAAGACCAAGGGATACAACACCTTTCAAGCTTGGCAGTGCTAGCTATAAAAATTTCATCCTAATTTACTCCCAGAGATGATGATGCAATTTGAGGGGAGAGGAGTATCAATAAAGCCCACAATGAGTGTCATGTGATTTAATGGGTCAAGATAAGACTAAAAGGTAAGAAGCTTCAAAAACTGAGTTTTACCAATGGGTATTATATAACCTTGAGAAATCACACTCTCACTGAAGTTCAGGTTTCCCACATGTAAACTGAAAGTAATAATACTCTCTATCTTAAAGGAATAAAGTCCTTGGCATTTCATAGAAGAAATGGGGTTACAGAAATTCAAAGCAGGATAACTACTTTTCAAAGTAGAAGCCAAGTTAGGAGCCAATAATAACCAGAGTATACAATAAATAAAGGAGCTTGCACAAAGAAGTGTGGCACCTACAGTTCTGGATGGAAAAGAGAAAGAATGCAAAGGAAACTACAGTGGTCAAAGAGTACAGACAAACTGAAAGCAAATAATGAAGTGATAGAACCAAAGCCAATACAATCAAAACTACATAATCGCTTTATAAGAAGCTGAAAGCCAGAAATAAAAAGCTGATAGAACCTGCACCTTTACAGCAGACATGCATAATATCTATATTCAGAATTACAAATACTCTAAAATACAATTGTTCTGTATCTAGCAAGTCAGACTAAGAGGTAATGAATCGAGTACTTGGTACAAAGGTTGCCAGACAAAATTTAATAAGAGATAAGCAAGCAATAAAACCTCTTTTTTGTTCATCTCCACCCCCCCCCAAGGTTTTCATATATAAACTCAGAATACACCAGACCTCTATAGTGTATTTCATGAGTGGACTAACAACTTTTAAAAATGCTTCAAAGATACAAATGAAATAAACTCTATAATTACTGCTAAAATAACAACAATAAAAATATTTAAAAAGGCACTAGCTTGTTTGTCTACTATAGATTTTGCTTACTAGGGCTTCTTAAAGTAACTTACAGTGATGTAGCCTAGTGTCTGAAACACAAAAAAAGCTTTTGCTCAAAAACAAAGTATGATCAAAACTGGAAATAGAAAGCCGTAAGACCCAAATTTGAGAAGACCATCTTACTTACTCCCACTTACCTCAGAAGAATGAAGAAAAAGACACAAAATTTTATCTGCAAACTATTCTAGGGAAAACAGTGCTCTGAGAACACAAGAACCCCTGAAAACTAAAAGAAGAAAAAGGAGGAAACCACTGAACCAAGGAAACTGAAGTTCAATCTTTGGGTTCCAAGCCATCAAAAGAATCAAGACCAAGAAGGCTACCTTTAAATGCATGGAAATGGCAAGAGATGTTCTGTTAGCAGGTTAAGAACAGTAACTTTTGATGGGAGAAATTTCACAGAGGCAAACACAGCTTAACCTCAGAAATGGGAACTGAAACCTGCTGCCTCAGACAAACAGGCCTAATGACTTTGGCAACAATATACCTTTCATCTGCCAACAATACTAGGAGGCTGCAGTAGAGCTGATTTCAAATTACAAATTACGAAGGATCGCATCCTTCTGTTTTCTCCAGGTCTTTGGGAAAAACAGAGTCCAACTCTCTTCCCTGGAGTACCACGTTGCCCCCAATACTTCCTGGAAACCCTCTGAGTAAGGGCAACAGTGTTGTAAAAAGCTTTGCGAACATTAACCCAGGAATACTCACGAGCCCCAGGACAGATGAGATTACTCACCAGACAAATAAGGAAAACAAAACCTGGAAGAGGTTAAGAAATTCACCTAGGTTCACAAGATGAGTCCGTAGCCAAAGCAGGATTTGAATTCAGGCTTTTCCTCTAGATATTATCAGAGCTTGTCTCCCAGTCCTTGGCTCAGTGGATACGGCATTCAGTGTTCTCCAATCTTAAGAGTCAACCCAGGTCAGGTTCTTGGCTGACTAGAATAGGGAAAAGAAAAATTTCCCTCAAGGCTTCAGGAAAAGTCCAGATGCCCCTCCATGCTGCCAATCACATTGCTCAGCCAATCAAAATAAAACACTGGGTTTAAGAACCTAGTCATTTTAAGCTGACTGGAAGTTGGATTCCATTTCCCCATTTTCCAAATAAAGAACACTTAAGGGGGAAGGGATACAAAAGCAATGATAGAGGACCAATAAGTGTTTACTGAACATTTACCACTTACTCATGTACTCAGCAGTGTTCTAGACACTGAAGATACTGCAGTGAACAAGAGCATTCCTTCCTTCACAAAGCTTATGTGATTGTTTATGTTAGTAAATATCAACAATACTTCCAAGTACTGATAAATGCTAGGGAGAAAATAAAACAAAATGACATAGGTAGAGCATGATGTGAAAGAAACACTTTTTATCTAGACTGGCCAGAGAGCCTTTCCGAGATGACACTTGAGTTGACACCTGCATCTTAAGTTGGTGCCTTGAGAAAAGAACCAGGTGAAAAAATATTCTGAGGAGAAAGAGGAGCAAGTACCAAGGCCCTTGGCAGGTAAGCTTATTATGTATGAGGGCCAGAAATAAAGTCACTGGGATTGGAGCACAGCTAACAAAAAACTGAAGAGAGAGACAAACGCTTATCAGAAAGCCATGGTAAGGAATGTGTGCTTTAAGAGAATTTTAACCAGGGAAATGACAAGATGATGAAAATCGGGACCAGGGATATAGCAATGCAGGAGATGCGGAGTCAAAATCAGGATTTATTTGGAGAAATGGTCAAGGGACACAGATGCACTATATGTAGGATGTGAGAAAAAAAGGAATTAAGAGTGTCCTAGGTTTTTGGCCTAAGGCCCAAGTGGATGGTGGAGACATTTATTGAGACAAGTCTCACTTCTTGGGGGAAGTTAGGATGGGTGGATTAAAGGGGGAAATCAATAGTTTAGGATCACTTCCTATTTTTCTATGACTATGAGCCTGAGAAAGTATGAAACTCTGGACAAACTTAAATATTTTCATACAAATTAACAGAAGAATAAATATAATCCAACACTACTTCCTATTCTTAAGTAATTATATATAAGAATAAATCTGAAATAGCATTCAAAGAAAGCAACTTCACAAAATATCAGTAATCTTAAAGCCTCCTACGTACCTGGCAGAAAAATCCCAATATTTAGTCAATTATTCACCAACTGACAGACAAATGATAGAATATAACATATATTTAGAGCAATGCTTTTATCTAACATTCATTGAATATTTGCTACACACCTGGTACTGCTAAGCACTTTTCCACATATTATCTCACTTCTTCTTCATAATAATGTTGCAAAAATAGGTACTATCATTATCCCCATTTTACAGATCAACTGGGGCTTACAGAGGTGAGTGATGTGCCCAAGTAAAGCAGAGATTTCAAATCAGATCTGCTGCCAAAGCACATGCTCAAACCACTATACAATACTGCTTCTATAAAACAGGCAATAAACCTCAGATAGAGAAAAAACAAAACAAAACCCTTTTCATGTCCTCATACTTAGAAGGTCATATAAAAATTTGGTTCAAGAGACAGAGAGAGAGAATGAATAAATACGAATGAATCTGAGTCAGGAAACAGTGACTCATGCAATAACTTTAGGCAAGTCCCATGACATCTATGTCTCAACCTACCTTTCTATAAAGGAGCTAACCTCACTGGAGCTAGCATTAGCTGTCTTGTAGGGAGTTGTGGGTGTTAATTAATATTTGTAACATATTCACAGATCGTCAAATGAAAAACTACAGCATTATGAGTATTGCTTTGATGCTAGAGCAGAGCACCAGAAATCAAGGTGAGTAGGTTATGTGCACAAAAGAATGTAAGGGCTGGGTACTTTGAAAAGGAACCATTTAATTAGCTATTTTCCCATTAAACGTCCTTAATAATTTTTTTTAAAGCAATACATAGCATATGACCCAGCAACTACACTCTTGAGCATCTAGCCCAGAGAAATGAAAACTTATTTTCATACAGAAACTTGTACACAAATATTCATAACAGCTTTATTCGTAATTGTTAAGAAATGGAAAAAATTCAGATCTCCTTCATGGATAAATGATTAAACAAAGTATGGAATATGCAAACCACAGCATACTACTCAGCAATTAAAAAGGAAAGAACTATTGATAAACACAACTTGGGTGGATCTAAAGGAATTTATGTTTGGTGAAAAAGGTCAACCCAAAAGGTTACATATTACATGGTTCCATTTATTTATCATTCTTGAAATGACAAGGGTAGAACAGATTAGTGGTTGCCAGGGGTTACTGAAGGGGTAACTCTTCGGCTGGAGGATGAGCCAACTGCCTTGCTGTGGACATTCACCCATGATTCTCCGGGCAAAGCTTTATTGCAACTTTATTCACCACACTGTCCAGACATTATCATTTGGGGAGAGGTGGTCAACCAAAAAAGGACACCAGGAGGGATCCCTGTGATCATAGAAATGTTCTGTATCTTGACTGTACCAATGTCAATATCCTAGTAGAGGTAGTGTACTATGGTTTTGCAAGATGTTACCATTGAAGGAAACTGGGTAGAATACATGGAATCTCTCCATTA
This sequence comes from Choloepus didactylus, assembly GCF_015220235.1. Lineage (NCBI taxonomy): Eukaryota > Metazoa > Chordata > Mammalia > Pilosa > Megalonychidae > Choloepus > Choloepus didactylus. Next base: position 33,007,367 of record NC_051312.1, on the reverse strand, counting down.
ATTCTTACAATGGCACTGAATCTATAATTATCTTAAAATTAAAAGTTTAATTAAAAACACATGCTCTTTCGATTGTTTAACAATGTAGCTTACAAGGGGTGACAAAGTGATTGTGAAAACCTTGTGGATCGCACTCCCTTTATCCAGTGTATGGATGGATGGGTAGAAAAATGGGGACAAAAAACTAAATGAAAACTAGGGTGGGATGGGGGGATGATTTGGGTGTTCTTTTTTACTTTTATTTTTTATCCTTATTCTGATTCTTTCTGATGTAAGAAAAATGTTCAAAAATAGATTGGGGTGATGAATGCATAACTACATGATGGTACTGTGAACAGCTGATTGTACACCATGGATGACTGTATGGTATGTGAATATATTTCAATCAAACTGAATTTAATTTAAAAAAAAAATGCTCTTTGTAACAAGAAAAACAATAGTAGTCTGTGGAAATCTCCCTCACACCCCTACCCAAGCCTACCTTCTTAAGTTAACCATACAAACTCACTGCTCATACAAACATGTATACACAGAATAGTTTGTCTTTTTGTATCGAAATGGGATCATATATATTGCAATATATTACCCTGCAGTCTAACCTTTTCTACCTATCATTATATCATAGAGAAATAAAAAAAATTTTTAAGTGCCAAGCAAGATAGGCCATACAGAATATGTTCTGACTGGAATAAACCTGGCAGATGTTTACCATGCTAATGTAGGATAGCTGAGTCAGCCACATTCAATAAGAACAGAATAAAGAGGGTGCAATAGAGAATTAACATTCTAAAGAGATATGCAAAAATGCAGGTCTTCAGCAGGTACTCTAGGATCCCCAAGCCACCCCTCCTCATGCCTCCTCCATAGGCTCCCAGAGGAAGAAATGCTAAGAGATTTCTTTCCAGCAGAAAATTGTGAGAGAGAATAATTATCCCACGTAATAATGGCAAAACAAACAAACTTCTGAGTGAAGTGCCAAATGTATTGTTGATAAGTTAAAACTATCCATTTGTAATAATAGCTATTACCACCAGTATTGTAGTGACAGAGACAGAGAGGTGGAAAAAAAACAAAAAGCAGAAAAAAAAGATCTCCAACCTCAAAGGATGTTCAATACACTGGGGAGTCTGCAACAATAACATACTGTAACTATAACTACCGTATTGAAATGTGGCAAGTGTTACCCTCCAGGAAGAACAAAGTGCTATGGTCTGAAGAATCCAGGTATCCTCCCAAAAGCAAACGATGATCTCTAACATTAGCTTTCTTACAATTGTTCTAGCTTCGATACCGCTCTGATATTCTACGAGCCATGTATTTCACTTCTTGATCCCTGGGCAAAAAGTCCATAGAGTACTTCTATACAAAATACTGTGCTAGACATACTCAGTAAGTATGAACCAAAGCTTGCCAGTTCATCATCATAAAGCTCCTCCTCCCAAAACAATTTTGGAGAATACAGGCAATGAAAAAAAGTCTCTTTAATCTTTTTTGATAAAGTCATAGTTGTATAGAGCTAAAAGTGATTTAGACATCATTTTGAACAGAAGATCTAGAAAAGTTAAATTTACTTATCCATTTTTCCAAGCTCATAAGGTCACCTAAGAACCCAGGTCTCTTAACTCACCATATGGGGTTCTACCTCACTGCTGCTTCTTTCTTGTAAGTCCAATGATAATGAACTTAAGTTTTCTCATTTCATCAATGACAGATGCTTTCATGAGTAAATAAACAGAGCAGTCTAAAAACTAACTTTATCAGAAACAAACATACTAAGCATTCACTACAAGGTCGGTAAAGTAGGTAAAGGACTGCCTATGCTTGATATGGCAGAAGCTCTTCAGGTATTTCAAAGGGAAATGTCAACACACCCTAAAAACTTGCCATCAACATATCATCATCATCTTAACAACAGCAAAGTGTCTACTATGAGCCAGGCACTTTACATATTATTTTGGATTCCTTAAACAACCACTCTTGAAAGGCAGGTGTTACAACCTCCATTTTAAACTTGCAGACGCTGGATAGTGTTCCCAAATCCCACAGCTACCCAATGGCTGAGCTAGGATTCAAACTCAAGAGTCCATTTTTTTCCACTACTCCACATTGCCTAAAGACAATAATTGCACTGCATGTGTAGCTGAGACATCAAGTCACTTTCAACTTTGGCATAATTTCATGACTGGCAGTTATGTAACTTAGCCATCCTTTCAACCTTCAGGTTGGTTTAACTAATTTTCTTTCATTATTCCTCAGATTAGTGGTTTCCCAGGTGTTGTTTTGTTTTTGTTTTAAGCAGCAGAACTCTTTTTTCCCGATGAAATCTTATATGAAAGCACCAAAAGATAAAACAGATCAAAGTACAGCTGCTCTTATTTAAGCAGAGTGGGAGAACCAAAGCTCGTCCTTACTCTCATGGTCACCCATTAGGCACCTCCAAAAAAAAAAAACAGTTTCAAAAACACTGACTTAAAACAAGACTGACTTCTCTATCTCAGCTCTGCCATTCACCAGCCCTATAACCTTTGGCAAGAAACAATATCTCACTTTTTCCTGTCCTATACAATAGAGATTCCACCATCTACATTACAGGTTTGTTATCACTACTAAATGGAAGAACAAATGTAAAATTCCCAGCACATGGTAAGCACTCAAAAGCTGGCTTTTTTTCTCTTTTATCCTACAATGTTACAGGTGTTGTCAATTCAAGAAAGCGCAATAAATATATTTGATGATATTCTCAGTAGCAGGGAAGTGAACAAATAAATGCTGCCACAGTTCAACTAAAATTAAAAAAACCTAATAAGGGCTTCATTAAAGATACCAATAGAAACAGTCCCCTCCCAGTTTAGACTCCCAATCAGTCAATGACCCATCAACCCCAAAGCACCATTTTGATAATAGACAAGAGATTCCTTATGAGCTGCCTTAATGCAGACACTAGGTGTGAAGTGGCTTAATGAAGCTCTGTGTACCCAAGTTTGGCATTTTCTGAGCTGAATGTTTAAGCTGGCAACTTAATACTGCATTTAATGAGTTTATGTTCATGTTCTACACCAACAGAAATTAATGTTAATCTGCCCATCTTCTGGGCTTCTATTTTCCCAGTCACCACAAACCAAAACCACATCCATGTCATGTGCTCCTTCACCTACGCAATTTTAACCTGGCCCTCACCTAAACTAGTCATTAAAAATCCGTTACCTTAATCTTTACTGATGATGTGTTCCCATTTCTACATGTGTAACTAGAGACCAAAGCAATTTTTACAGGAAGAAGATTCTCAGTTCCAGTCTAAATCCAGCCAACAACTCTCAAATCAGACATTCTATGGAAGCTGCAGATGTTGGCTATGATCTCTATGGTTTCAGAAGAATCATAACACTACTATATCATACAGCCAAGAAAAGACTCACTGAAGGCATTCCACATAGATGTGCAAGCCAAGAAGATTTAGAATGCTAATCTATTTCACTGGGGGACCTTGAGTAATTCACCAAGCATCTATTAGTTATTTTTTCATGAGAAAAATGAAAATATACTCATTAAAAGGCCAGACATGCAGTTACGATTAACTGTTGAACAAATATGTCCTGGGATTACCAGGACCTCAGCAAGCATCTTGGTCTTCCCCCTCATTACTGAAAAGCCCATACCTACATCATCCCAGAAAGACAGCTAAGTCTCTGGGGAAAACAATTCACAACCTCCTTTGGTAAATTCCAATATCTTGTAGTCAGGAAGCTCCTTCTAATTAATATGTAATCTATATCCCTTCTGTTGCAATTAAAACACATTCCCTCTTGCCCTGTTCTCTCTGGAAAGAGAACATCTGTTTCAAACCACCCGAATAAGTCCCTTCAAGAGATTATAAAATATAGCTACTCAAATAGCTTCATATAAACACAAGGCTTTAAATGGGACACCTTAGACAAAGAACATGATTAAGAGTTCTAAATTTCCAGTTTCATCACTGGCTTGCTCTGAAGACGATAGGAAGTTAAAAACATGCAGATGCTGTGCTTCAATTCTCCCATCAGTAAAATGCAAATAATAAAACCAGAATGTCAGGAGAACTAATGGAGACAATGGTCATAAAATGCTTAGCACTTTCCAGGAAAGTCATCGTATAAAATTCTTATGGCTATTACTTGTTGAGGACACAGACTTGCTAATAGTTAATATATACAGACCATCTCTTTCTGCCCCTTCCCATTCCTTAAACTCACTTCAATCTGACCTCAGCCCCTACATTCCTCCAACATCACTCTTGCTATGATCATCAATAATCTGTGTTGTTAAACCCAACAAAATACAGTTGACCATTTCCTTCTTGAAGCATGCCTCTCTCGGTTTCTGTAATAGCACATTCCCCTGTGCTAAATTCCTTGGAGCTTGGTCCTGAGGACTCTTCTCCTCCTCCTCTGTTCTTTTTCTCAAGGTGCTCTCATTAGTTTTCCTCAGCTGTAGTGATACCATATATATATATATATATATATACCAATAGCATCTAGATTTATATCTCCAGTGCCACTTTTGAGCATCAGCCCTTCATTCAACTACTAGTTTGATGTTTCTACTTGCATGTTTTTATAGGCGTCTCACACTTAGTATGATTAAAACTGAGGTCTTCATTTCACTCCCTGATGCTGGTCAAAATCTGCGCTTCCTCCAATGTTTCCATCTCAGAAGCTGCACCTTCATCTACCCAGAAGCTCATGCCAGAAGTCTGGGAATCATACTTGACACCTCTCTCTTCTCACATATCCAATCTACCATTAAGTCTTAGAAGTTCCAATTCCAAAATACCTACTGAATATTTCTACTTTTCTCCATCTCTACTGCTACCGCCTAATCCAAATTATCATCACCTTTTGCCTTGGACTATATGACCTCCTAACTAGACTTTCCCCACTTCTCTTTCCAAACCATTCCCAGAGTACTCTTTTAAAATCATAGATTATGGGGTGCTTAAAATCTTCAAAGGCTTCCAATTACACTTAGAATAAAAATTCAAAATCCTGACACAGACCTGCCTAAGTAGCGTGATCTTATATCCCTCCTTTCCTTCCCCCACTGCTCACTGCATCGCAGCCATATCAAACTTATTTCAGTTTCTCAAAAGCGCCACATTCTTTCCCACCCAGGGGTTTTACACATGCTATTCACTTTGCAAAACCCTTTTGTCTTTCTATTCTCTGCTTAAATATCACTTCTTCAGAGAAATCCTCCCCAAAGCCCTGATCTAACTCAGGCTCCCCTACTATAATTTTTTTACTTTTCCTTCATAGAACTTATATAGTGGCAGTAGTGCAGCGAGGTTAGAATTGTTGAAAGTAGTTTAGAGTCAGTATAACTTAGTGGTCAACAGCAAAGGGACTAAGGAACTAGTCTGCTTGGAATCAAATCCTGGTTCTGCCACTTAATAGCTGTTGACCTTGGAAAAATTGTTCAACCTCTCGTACCACAATTTCCACATCTACAAAATGGGGAGATTGAGTACCTACATCATAACATTATGAGAATGAAAAGAATTAATGATGAAAAATATTTAGTACAATACCTGGCACACAGAAAGCACTGGTTCTGATTAGCTCTTATTATGGTAGACTTTACCACCTACCACAGAAGTAGACATCTAATAAACATTTACTGAATGAATGATTGAAAAATAAAGACTGCTGTTACCATCAGATATTTGTAAATGACAGAGCAACAATATTAAAGAGAGTTGAGAGAAAACTGTGAACAGATAGTTCTGGCAAAGACTGAAGCAACCCATAATTTATAACAGCAAAAGTGGATAAGAGTAACAAAAAACAAACACTACTGGATTCTTAGTCTTTACCACTGTGCACAAATCATGTTCTTTTCCAGAGGTTTACCCAAGGTGACTTGGTAACTTTCACTTTTCCCTAAATATCATTCTTTCTCACTCCTTTAATCTACTTCTTCCAAATCCTTCAACCACCAACCACAGTCCAAATAAATTGTAAAATTCAGAGGCAAGCTTATAAATTTTCTACCTATTTTGCAAAGAAACGGGTATTTTATTCCTAAAATAGCACTGGCCTGTTTTGCTACAAATATTACCAAATCCTGGAAAACTTGCTATCCATCTTATATTTGGAACTCTTTCAGACATTGTTGCTTTCTAGGTTTCTCTTTCTCAATAAAGATTTATCGTTTTACTTTAACTTGAAGGGGTAGAGGGGAAAGAGGAACACATGTTGTTTCAACTTTCTATTCCTTATTCTAGTTTTCTCAAAAGCACCTACCCTTCAATCTGAAAATCACTATTTGTTCTCCTTTTGAAGAACACATATAATCTCTCTTGTATTAATAATAATATTGATAATGATTAATAGCTAGCATATATAGCACTAAGTGCCATTCTAAATGCTTTACATAAATTAACTCATTTAATTCTCACAATTTTCTCACAGCAAGGTTAAATAACTTGCCCAAGTTGCAGAATTAGTAAGTTTGTGGAGCTGGGATTTGAAAGCAGGCTCCCTGGCACTAGAGTCAGTGCCCCTATGATATTATTCAAGAGTTTGGGAAGACACATTTTTCTGCCCTGTTTTCACTGGTCAGTAGACTAAAATACTCCAATTCTCTCCCCAAATCAAACATGTAAATTAATCACCTCCAACTCAGCAAAATTTCAGATGCTTTACTATGTCGGTAAAACACACTAATTTTGGTTGATGGGAGAATATATGTTCTATTCTGAGGAGCAGAAATAAGCAAATGATGAAATCATGAAATGTAAAACTTGCCTCAGTTCATTCTGATAAAATATGATAAAAATATGATTCTAATAAACAATACCAAAAAATGTTTGCAAAATACCTTGAATTTCTTGGGAAAAAAGGCACCAAACAAGATCATAGGTAATATTATATATACACTCAGGAACAGTCTAAATTTTCCCTCTCAGTTTCACAATCCTCCTGAGTCTATTCCCTTATGTAAGGCTAAGTACTTCGTTTATTCTCTGCTACAAATGCAATTAAAAGCATGTGTCCAGCATCTAAATTCACTGAACTCAACTTCCAAAGAATAGTTAATTTGGAAAAATTAGTGAGAATTAATTAAAGTTATGTTAGAATTAAAATAGTAAACTCATTAATAAATCATACTTATTCTTTACTACACCAAATCCTATGTCATCATACATTAAATGACAGACAAATACTACATGCAGCTATCTGAAATGAAGACTTTGATTGTGATGGCAGCAGGAGAATTATTCCTGAATCATAGCATGTTGTGATAGTCACTGTTTAGGTGGATTAAGGAGGGGATGACTGAAGGCTCCAATCCCAGCGAACACTGGCTGTCCTGCCCACTCCTTCATCCCTCTTTCTGTCAGCCCTTGTTTGTTTCATTCAGTGCACTACTTTCAGCCTAAATTTCATTATTTAGCCAACAACTATGCTCCCCACTAGAGTAAACTCTATAAGGGCAAAACCTTCCTATCTTTGTATCCCAGCATCTAATGAGTGTTCAATAAATATTTGCTAGATGAATAAAAGTCTGAAAAGGTATGGGTTGAAATATACAAGTCACAATCAAGAAATAGTTCCAGAAGTTCTGACAGTAATATTTCAGAACTCAGAAAAACACAAGCACGATACAGAACGAAGAAAGTTTAGGTAGAGAAGTGGAGACTATCAACTCTAAGAGCAAAGGAAGACACAGAGAACAATTTAGAAAAGCTATGTGGTACACTAGAACAGATTAATCTAAAGACACACAAGCCAGGACTAACTGGAAGAGATGCGGTAAATATCCTTTGTCTCACCCCATCTAAGCATGCAGTACCTAAAATCACTTCTCTTTCATGAGCACTTCCAAGCACTTACTCCTTTCTTCATACATGTTAGTAAGTTCCTCCAGTGCAGGTTTAATGTTTGTCTACCTCTATCTTTCATGATTGTCTGGCTTAAAGCTACCTTGAAATCAGCAAATTGCCAAAGAACCTAAATGACATCTGTCAATTGTTGTAAGATAGCACAGATGTTAACATTTGACTAGCACTTAATCTTTCTAAAGCTATTTCATGTATTTTTTCTCAACAGAAGTATTGCGACAATTTTTTTCTCCATTCCTTAAATACTCAGAAAAGCAACATAATATGAAGTTCATCAGCCTTGGATTTTAATCCCAGCTCTACTATACACCTGCTGTGTGATCTTAGTCAAATTATCTACCCTCTCTGGGCTTCAGTATTAATGGGGAAAATAATATCTACCCCAGATAACTGTTATAAGTAGTTAATAAGATCACACATGTAAAGAGCATGACGTAGTAAATGTTCAATACAGGACAGTAACCTTCCCTACATTCTCCTCAGTAATTTGTAGTAGAATTCTCAACTCGTAAGCTGTTAAGTCTAGGACTTAAACGAGGGCTCCTGATTCCTTAACCTATTTTCTTTTCATATCACATTGGCAGGCTGCCATATACTACTAGACATGTAAATACTTTCTGTTAATAACTGACCACAAAATGTCTACCTTTTATTAGTAACTAATTTTAGCTTTGTGAAAAGAAAAAGAAAAAAAAATTTCTCTAATTAATTTGGGGAAAAAGGGGTTTAAAAAGATATAATGTAAATTACCCCCAAAACCATAGGAAAGGTTGTACCATAGCACTTCTGTATAATCAGAAATTATGGCAAGAAAAAGAAAGTTCTCTCTGGGTTTATGGGGAACAACTGGAGAAAGAAACAAGAATGACCCTATGATTAAAAGAACTTAAGTTTTGTTTTTTTTTTGTAAACCAAACCACTGAACGAAAATGTTTGTATCCCATCTCAAAATAACTATCAAGAATGAGGCATTTGTTGAAAAAGAGACCTCAGTGTGCTAACAACATAATTTTTTCTCCAATTCCTTTAAGAGGGGCAAGTGCTGCATTATCACATAGGAAGAGTGAGGCAAATTGTTAATAAAAACTGTCATTAATCACAAAGATTCCTGAAGACCATAAATGTTTAGATGCAGTATTAATAAGCTGCATAAAGGAACATGGCCAAAAGAATAAAAGTTTCATAAGTTCCCTAACACATACTGAAAATATTTTGGAAATTATACGGTGTAAAAATGTACATTATTACTCTGTTAAAAATGACATTGTTTTCAGTGATATACATAACTCCAGTCCAGGCCAAATTCTAGAAGATACTTGAAGAAAGCTTCCATCTTTAGTAATTCCCAAGAACTTTCTTACTAAAAGAGAAGGTAGAATTAATTCAATCATATTCTGAAACTTTATATCTCTAAAAGGAAAGGCCAGAAGAGAAACCAGCCTAACACTGACAGAACACAAGACTTGACCAAGTAAGTTAAAAGGTGAGTGAATTTTATTATAAGGCAGGGGAGACGATGATAAACTGATAAAACTCTCCTTGTAACCCTCCCAACCACCACCAAATTTCTTGCCCTCCTCAATCCAAATTAAACCTTTGCCAGTCATTTCCTGCAGAAACATAACAAAATGTTCCTAACATTTTTTTTGTGACATAGCACTCTCCATTTATTTTTTTAGCATTTAATAGGAGCCACGGAGATACTACATGTAACTCTAAATTCTATGCAGAACCTATCATAGAAAAAATAATCCCTTTTCTAAATTCTTTCCTCTGATATAAATTCTTCTCTACCATAAAAACTTCCTTTTCAAAAAGGAAGCCTAACTTCCCAATCTAGATTCTCCAAAAAAAAAAAAAAAAAAAAAAAAGTCTGGTAGCTCTTCGCTAATTCTTTTCTGGGAGCACTGAGGTCCTTGTAACTAGAAAATGGCTCATGATCATATTTGCTGACCTCACAAAAAAATTAGAGGAACAAAAAATCTTTCCAAAACTCACATGAGAATTATAAAATTGTGCAGTAATACAGACTTCTATAGTTTCCATCCAAGGACCAGGACTTTAGTCTGTTCTCTTTTGAGAGCATTCTCTTATTTATTCTACATATTATGGAAACTTAACCAACCTAGAATGACCTCTAGACTGATTTTTTTTTTCAACAAAGAAGCTGCACAAACTAGGACCACAGACACTGAATTCCATGAAAATAAAATGAGTAACAACACTTACAGTACTCCCCAAAGCTTCCAAATTAAAAGAGAAAATGGAAACATAATGAAGTTCCTAGAATGTTAACCAATTTAAATACTTCGATATTAGAATGATTTCAACACACAGGCTTTTAATCTCTACTATATGCAATGATTAAACCACTAGTCAAATATGACAAAACTATCCAAAAGGGAATCCTTGGATTTCCTTTGGATACTTCCTAGAAAGCAAACGTTCACAGGACAAACATCTGATTTCAAAATCTTGACCCTCCCCTGTCTGACACTAACCACTTAAACACCTAGTTTAAAGATTTCCACTAAGAACATGCTGAAGGGAAGGAGGAAATTGGTTTCCACCAGAAAGCAAATTGGACAGTAAGCAAAATTATCAACAAACAAACAAAAGGCATTGCTACTCTCACTAAAATGATACAGACTTTGAAAAGCAAAAAGATCAAATGGCCCCTTTACTTCAGTAGTCGCCTGTGACAGAATCTATTATTCCTAGGAAGGAGGGATCATAGACAACTAAATGACACATCAGTGTGCGCACTAACGGGGTAAAATGGGGGGAAAAATGAACTAGTAAATGACAAAAAGTGACTTACAGTGCCTTTAAAGATCTGCCAAGGATATGGGGGAAAAGTCACGTCCCAGGCCTCAGCCTCAATTTCCCTACCCAAAAAAGGCAAGAACACGACACTTCGCTCACAAGACCTTGTTCCAAATGCCTTCACCTACTCAAGGGTCCCTTCGAAGGTCGGACTCAGAGGGGGTCCCCACTGCAATTGAGTCATGACACCCGGAACCTTAGGGAAGGGAAAAGGAGAACGGAAGAAGGATCACAGAGCGCAAAGCTTTATCGGTTCCTGAAAAGCGATTTTCCCCCCTACACAGGGGGTGCCGACACCCGCCCTAGACCCAACATATACCCTCCCTACCAAAAACCTCCAACAGCCCCAGCATCTCTCCCTCCTTCCAGTCCAGTTCCCTACCGCCCCTCCGGCCGCACCCCCGAACGCAGCCGGGCAGCCGATCCCCTATTGGTGTCTCGGCCGCCGGCCCGCTGGGGCCAAGGTCTTCTCAACCCCACGGCCGAAGGATGCCGGGCCAGGCCTCCCAGGCTCCTCCCGGGCCTACCTGCAAGGCGGGCGGGGGCTCGGTTTGCAGCCCGGGGGGCGGGCTGAGCCACAGAAGGCAGGAACGAAAAAGCAGGAAGGAAGCAAGGAGTCTGCTCTACCGACCGGCGGGAGAAAGCGGCCTGAGCGCGGGGCCTCGCGAATAACTCAGCCCTCGACCCGGCGCCGCCGCCGCTCAGGAGACATCAAGCAAGAAGACGGCGCAAAAGATCACCGAACACACGAACGTCCCAGACATCAATGAAGGAGAGCCCAAGCAATCGTTCAAGGAACCACAGCCGAGCGCCGAAAAACAGCTTGGCTCCAACTCAAAGTCCGTTTCCTGTTCAAGGCATAAATAAACAAATTCAGATCATTAGCCATGGAGTAAAGTAGCCGATGTTTCTTTCATTTTTTGGGTCGGTTGACGGCTACTGGAGTATTTCTTGAGTGTTAAAGGTCAGGTCATAGCATATTTCAGTAACTACCTTATGGACTTCCAACAAGTATTTATCCCAATTAAGCAAATCACGTCACCTCTTCTGACCTTTAATTTTCTCATGGAACATTGTGGTGAATGAATGATTCCTGAGTTTTCTCCAGCTCTAATGTTCTGTGATTTCATGGCTTCCCAGTAATACATTGGTCAGAATAAATATACAGAGAGAGAGAGAAACGAGAGGGAAAGAAGGGGGGGGGGGGGGATGAGAGAGAATCCAGACTGAGGAGCAAAGAAAATAACCTCTATAAAAGTTCCAATTTGACTCCCACAAGCATAGCAGCAAGCAGTCTCAGTACCGCTTTTTCCCTTTTATTTTCCTCTAAAAGGCGAAATATTGATTTAGCTGGTCCCTGAGGCTACCACAGAACCACAGGTGTGCTTTTGACATAATGACCAAAAGTGTCTGGATTCATTGATAACTGTACTTAACGTGGTTTAGTAAGTGTTCTTAGGAATATATATGGAACTATTAGGTGTTCAGATGTTCAAGGAGCATGATATATGCAACCTATTCTCAAATGTTTAGAAAATAGATTAGATAAATAGATGATAGATAATAGAATATATAACAAGTGTAGCAAAATGTTAAAAGTTGATAAATCTGGGTATATGGGAAGGGGATTCATTGGAATTATATTGGTTTTGAATTATTTTTGCAATTGTCCTATAAATTTGAAATTATTTCTAAGTGAAATTTTTTTTGAAGTCTCTGGGTTCAGAACCTGATAAAGTGTATTGACATTTTTATCACCACAATAAAGGCCTCTTTCTGAAGTCTCTTAGAAGACAAACTAATATGCTCATCACAAGTATGGATTTATATGTACATTCGAGGTACAATTCAATAAATAACAGTCAGATCACTACAAATACTGATTACCAAATGTGAGCGATAATACAGTCTACCCCACCTCCTCTTAATGAGGGATGAGACTTGGAGAGGAAGGAATGTAAAAAGAAACAAGACAGTCCCAGCCCTAAAAGAGTTTATAATTTAATTAAAGTAAAAGTGCACACTTATAGCATTAGCTTTTTTTTAAACAACTTAATGCTACTTTTGTATCTCTTCCTTTGTCAGTGAAAATATTTAAGGCAACATATATAATATATACATACATATATATATAATATACATACATACATACATATAATGCAGTAGTCACAGGATAACACCAGAATCCATAATATGGCATTCATGAGGACAAGATACTTGGCTACCACTGTTTTAGAGAATTTTTAAAACAAGCAAACATTATAGCAACATTTATGAAAGTCTAAAAAGAAAAACTTAAAACTCTGCTTCCAAAATGAAAAATTCTAATTCATTCATGTTCCCAAGCAGTCCTTGGAAATATAATTTTGGAAGTTTTTAATTCAAGCAGAGATACAATTGTGTTATTGTTTTGCATCACATCATTTCCCCTACTAAAGTTCTTAATAGTTGTTGCACAGTATTCCATTGAAAGGTTATACTGACATATACCTACTCCCCATTGTTGAATATTTACATTACTTCCAATCATTTTTTACGTAATAAGTACTACTGTACTTGGAAAGAAGCAGTTATAACCTTATTATAATCAGGTTCTGTTGCTCATAAACAACAACAAAAAAAGAGTGACTTATCCAAGGTAGAGGTTTATTTCTCCATCATGTAAAAGAAATCCAGGGATTTTCAGCATAGGATAAAGAAAGCAGTTCAGTGTTAGGGACCAGGTTCCTTCTATCTTGTTGCTTTGCCACTCTCAATTAATGGCTTCCACCTCAGGTCCAAGATAACTGCTCTAACTCCATCCATCATGTCCTCATTCTGACCAGAAGGAAGCTAAAAGAAGAAAGGTATGTCTCCCAGCTGTAAGGACATATATTGAAAATAGCACAGGACTCTTACATGCATATCCTATTGGATATACATGTAAGTCACATAGCCACACCCAACTGTAAGAGAAGCTGGGAATTAGTTTTTATCCTGGGCAGCCATGTGCCCACTACAATCAGGGGTGAATGGATACTATACAGTTAAATCTTCCTGGAGCCAAATGAAGAGCAGGCAAATAGACCTGCATTTGCAGCCTCCCCAGAGCTGAATTTCCAGTCTTAGAGCACATGCTTGAGATACATGTTCTTGAAGAAACCTGTGGGGCATAGCTTCAGCTCTGATTCAAACTTGACTCAAATTACTACATTATTTTGAAACCTTATTGCAGTGATAAAGGCTAAAGAGACTAATTTCAAAGCTATAAGAAGTTTTTGGTTTTTCAAAAGCTGGAGACTTTTATTCTGGGAAAATCTAAAAGTAATGTAAATCTAAAATCATTTTCTGAAAATGGAGATACTTGAGGAGCTGTGGCTTTATGAAACTTGACTGGCCTGTGAGACCATGGAAAAGATGGTCAATTCTGCAGGCAGTTGCATCTCCACAGATAAATTTCCTTTAGAGAACTGTTTCTTTTTAAGTGTGGTTTAAACTGACGTGTAACAGCAAACTATTTCTTGTTCTTATGGGGACATCTATGTGGATCAAGGGGTTATTCACAAGAGATGAGTAATTGAAAACCCCCAAACCTACAAGAAAGTACTCACACAGGAGGAAGACTGTAAAAAATAAACCAAGAGGGCAGAGGTAAAAGGCATCCCAGGCTATACACTGATACCCTACATAAGACTCAATAATTCATTGATTCCTGGGTTGGTTGTTGACTATTGTATTCTGATAGGATTCCTCTAGTGGAGCCATCCCCTTGAAGGTCTGAAGGTGCTTCTCCCTGAGATAGCATGACCAGCCTTCCCAGTTTGCCCAGGACTGAGGGACTTTCCAGGACACAGAACTTTCAATGCTAAAACTGACATACTAGGCAACCCAGGATGACTGATCACTGTAAGAATGGACCTTGCCAATGTCAATCACATGGAAAGAATTTGGAAAGACCAAACCATGAAAAAGAGGATTTAGACATGTTGGCCTGGGGAATTGTTGGGGAGGGGGAGCAGAGGGATGGGGATCTGCACTTGGTCTTGGCTCTGGGCTCTGAGAAACTAGTTCTACAGCACTCTGGGTGGTAGAAATCAGATGTGAACCAAGGGTGAAATAGCTATGATGAGTCATCTTATTAGGAAGTCCAGGAAGAGGAGTTTGCCTTGGCTTTAACAGCAGTCAAAATGATGAGCCAATTGTTGATTTTACTGTTGCAATTCTATTCTGCTCTTTTGTGGCCTGGTCCCAATGCCCTGTGGGGTAACGTATACACTTTGGGCAGGAATGGTAAAGGTGAATGCGGTGCAGTCATGTAGGAGCAGCCCAGGGAAGGGGAGAAATCTCAGAACAGTAGGAAATCACTGGTAGCAGAGTGAGAGGAGGCTCTTCCTTCTTTGGAATTATTTATATTCAATAAATTTTGTAGGTGGAATTTATTAATGAGTTGAAATATATGGACATTTTAAGGTCCAGAATGGCAAAGAAATCAGCCTCTCCATAAAAGACAGTACTATATGTAAGGGTTAGAGAAAGTTAAAGTCCCAACAGAATAAAGGATCATTAATGTTTTGCTGGGCAAACATGGAGACCCCTCAGTGGTTTGAAGCTGTTATATACCCCAGAAAAGGCCATGTTCTTTTAATCCATTCCCATGGGTGCAGACCAGTGGTAGGTAGGATCTTTTGGTTAACTTATCCTAATTGAGAGGTGACCCACCCCACTCAAGATCGGTCTTAATCCTTTTACTGGAGTCCTTTAAGAGAAATTAAATTGAGAAGCTCACAGAGAAAAACCCCAGAGAAGCTTAGAGAGGACCCACAGAGGCTCAGAGAGGAGGAAGTCACTGAAGTCAGAAACTGAAAGCAACAAAACCTGAAACCCAGGAGAGAAGGACCAGCAGACACCGGCCATATGCCTTCCCATGTAACAGAGGTGTCCCAGATGCCAACACTCTTTCTTCAAAGAAGGTATCATCTTGTGATGCCTTAATTTGGACATTTCCACAGCCTTAAACTATAAATTTGTAAGCTAATAAATCCCCATTGTAAAAGCCAACCCATTTCTGGTATATTGCATTCCAGCAGATTTAGCAAACTGAAACAACTCCTTTCAAATAGTCTTTTGAAATTTGATAACTTAAGATTTTCAAAATCTGTTTTCCTTTCTCCTGATGAGTATCCTGAGATCTCATCTGTCCTATGTGGTTATCACAAAGGGTATCTCATGTTGTAGTCATCTAAAAAATAATGCCTGTGATTTTTATGTGTTGGGGAACTGGAGTCATCCCAGCCCTCAGCTATTATTTTTCTTCCTTCCTGCATTTCCATTCTTATAATCAACACTTATTTCCACAAAAATTTGGATAATCTTAATGGGATCTAGAAAGCATCATGGACCCTGAGGACATGAGTGTGTACAATGTTAAGACACCCTGATTTCTTCCTGAATTTCTTGACCTCCTCCTAACATCTCCTCTATTGCCAGGGAAAGCCAATGCTAAGCAGTTCTCAGTTTAGAAAGGCTTTGTTGTTTCAGGTAGGGATAAATTCTTAGTCAGTCTATTAAGTCTAGCACCTATTTCCCCCTCCCTACCTTTTATGTCTTCACTATATGATGTCAAATTGTCTTGTTTTTTGTCCCTAAACTAATTTAACTTGCTATAGATCCCTTTCACTCCAAGATTAAGGAAAGGAACTCCACCCGTTTGGTTCATTTTAAGCTAAGAATCTATTTATAGTCCTCATTCTGTATAATTTGGAATTGGTAAACCAGTGATGAGCCAACATTGTAGTTTTCCCTTAATATATCCTGAGACTTTTCTGACTTGAAATATCTAAGGGCAAATCTAGAAAACTCCTGTTGGCCAGATGGAGTGATCTGTGGAAAGGCGAGGCTTACACAAGAAAGGCAAAATCCTTAACTTTTTCCCAAAACCATACCAGGAAGAAGCTATAAAACCATAGTAAGATCTCAAGGAGAGAAGTCTTCTCAGGCACTTGAACAAATACTTGACAATTTATAAGTACAGACCCTGATCCCCTCCCCTAGATCATTTTGGGAAAAGTATTTTGGACTGAAAAAAATCCTGGCCTGTAAAAATCCAGGTCTAAAGGAAATTAAAATTGTAGATTTGAAGAGTTACCCTATGGAATTATTAGGAAATAGAATGTTCCCAGGGAAAAACACTGCCAGTCAGTGATCAGTCAGTTCAGCACTTAGAAATATCTTTGGTATGCGATAGACTTGAAACTGCTTTTGCAATCTCTCCAAGACTGTCCCTTCCACTAAGGCTTCATGTCACCATTGAGTGAATTAAGTTGTGAAAAACCTCAATTTTCCTTAAATGTAGGTATTTAAGGCTAAAATGCCAGGCACTTTCTGTGATTTTACACCCACCTTGCCACTTATGATACATGTGTGGCAATAAGCTTTTCCTGATATAATACACATAATAGAACCAAAACTTTATGGGGGAAATACCCACTTCAGGAAGCTGAAGAAGGCAGTGAGAGTTAAGGTACTGCCTTATCAGGGAGACAAAGCAGACTTGGGACACAAGTAAAACTTTACAAAGAAAAAAAAAATGTAACAGGGCATCTGTATTGCACAATGCATAAAGTTTCCATACATCTCCAATTTGTCCATCACCTCAATGACATCACTGAACAGATTAAGCTCAACCTCCTGCCAAGTGAACTCACTCTTTATAGAGTAGGACAATGATGGAAAATAGCATTTGGAGTAGAAATGAACAGCAGATAATCCATAATTGTTTTTAATTTGGGGGATGAATCACCTTCAATTTATTTCCAAATCTCTTCTGTCATCAGCTGTTCATTTCTTTACTCTGAAAATCACCAGATTAACACTGCCAAAGGCAGGTAGGAAATGATCCAAGAGGAGAGTTCAGAGATACCACATGGTGAGTGGCTGAGAAACTGGCAACAAAACAATCCTCAGGAAAGTCTTTTTGCCCCAGCAAAGGCACAAATGTGTGAACCTAATTCACACTTTCATTATTCCAATCAGGTTATTTTTACATCAGTATAATTTTAGAAAAAAAGACATGGTGAAGAATTTTTTATTTCCTAGGAAATTCTGCCTATCACTTTCCGCACAAGATATCCAAGTAGGTCTAACTCCAGAATTCATTTCAAGCCAAGAAACTGTATTCCTTTTACCTGTTCTTTTTATTACTTTCACACACCTTCTTCATTCCCTCTTTCTTCTAATACTAGGAATTCCAAAACAGAATAGCTGAACAGACATGCTAAATCATCATAATATCTATTTAGATATTAGCAGTCTAAAGCTCAATGAATCTCATTTGCCCATCAATCTATCAAGGTCTTTAGATTCCCTGTGAAGTATAAATTTGCTATTTTATATGTATTTGAGTTGGGTTAAACTCATTGGGTTCTTGAAACCATATAGTCTCTAACTCCTGTTTAGGGTTGGAAATAAGAGATTGGAGTCCAGATATTTTCCCTAGGAATTGGTCCAAACAATAGCCAAATTATTGCAGATAGGTTAAAGATGGAAGTTATAGGCTGTCCCTTACATCATCTTAAAAGAACAAAGCTGTAAACTCAGCCATTTACTGATGCAGAATACCATTCCCCAACTTAAATATGCTCTTCACATTTGCCTCAGATTATGCCTACACAGGCAGTAAAGTTGAAAAACTAAAATACCATCTACATAATTCAGGGCAAACAAATATTTTTTTTTCATTTGAAATCTCCAGATAATTGAAATTAAAGAAAATGTTTGGACTATATTTTCCCCTTTACTTTGATTTTATAGGTACAATCATAGATGTGTGCAACCAGGGAGATTTTAAATGAATGGTACTCAACCTGGGGTTAACTGGACAGTAGAAAACTGTTGTCTTACTTTTAGTTTAGTTAATAAATTTGCAAATGAATCAAGTTATTCTGGTATAGCCCAAATCCTCCTACAACATACACATTAAATGTCAATTTATGACAAGTGTCCCCACACTCAGTCATGCTAGATGATGGAACGGTGTCGGGGGTGGTAAGGATGAAAGCTTGTCACAACTCCTTCTAGAAAGTCTCCTTCCTCCCACCTTACACATTAGCTAAAATGAGTGAGCATCAGCTCCTGACGGATACGGTCAGCCTCTAAGTCCAGGGACTCCATATGCTCATACTCTTCCTCAGGGGGCTGTTCCATGGATCCAATTGTTGAAGAGGACCAAACATCCATCCCATGCTCCAGGGAGATGTTGTGGAGAACACAACAAGCCAAAATGATGTGGCTGGACTTCTCTGGTGAGTACTGCAGTGCCCCCTTAGATCCATCCAGGCAGCGGAATCGGGAGCAGAGGGTTTGGAAAGTCTTCTCAATCACACTATGAGTGGCAGAATGGGCCACATTATACCGATATTCGGCTGGAGTTTCAGGAATCTGAAGTGGGGTCATGAGCCAGGTGCAGAGAAAGAAGGAACTGTCACCTGTGGAAAAGGGGCAAAGAAATCATAAATGATTACAAGTGGATACAAACAAGAATGGGAAATTCAGGAACACAGACTGAGAATGGACAAGAAAACTCAACAGCCTCTGGAGTAAAGGACACCAGAAAAAAACAAGAAGAAAATGCTGTGTTAAAAAGAAATCATGCCCAATTTAATAAGTCAAGCCCTCGATCTTGGGGCTTGCCTTTATGAAACCTATTCCTGAAAAGGAGAAGCTAAGCCTACTTATAATTACGCCTAAGAGTCACCCTCAGAGAATCTCTTCTGTTGCTCAGATGTGACCTCTTTGGTCTCAGCCAACTCTACAAATAAATTCACTACATCCCCGCTACGTGGGACATGACTCCCAGGGGTGTAAATCTTCCTGACAACAAGGGACATGACTCCCAAGGATGAGCCTGGCCCTGGCACTGTGGGATTGAGAATGCTGCCTTGACCAAAAGGTGGAAAAGAAATAAAACAAAATAAAGTTTCAATTGGCGAAGAGATTTCAAATAGAGTCGAGAGGTCATTCTGGAGGTTATTCTTATGCATTATATAGATATTTCTTTTTAGTTTCTAGTGTATTAGAATAGCTAGAAGGAAATACCTGAATCTGTTGAACTGTTCCAGTAGACTTGATTCTTGATGATGACTGTATAACTATATAGCTTTTATCATGTGACTGTGTGATTGTAAAAACCTTGTGACTGACACTCCCTTTACCCAGTATATAGGCAGATGAGTAATAAAATAAAGACTATATACATATATATATATATGCAATAGGGGAGGAGAAGAGGTGTGGGATGTTTTGAGTATTCTTTTTTATTTTTTTATTTTGGAGTAATGAAAATGTTCTAAAATTGATTGTGACAATGAATGCACAACTATATGATGATACTGTGAGCCACTGATTGTATACTTTAGATGGATTACATGGTGTGTGAATAACTCTCAATGAAATTGCATTTAAAAAAAAGAAAGAAAGCATGCCGAAAAGATGGAGGCAATCCAAGTGTCCATCAACTGACGAATGGGTAAACAAAATGTAGCACATACACAAAATGGAATATTATTCAGCCACAATGAAGTTCTGATACATGTAACAACATGGGATGAACCTTGCAGACATCAAGTTGAGTGAAATAAGCCAGACACAAAAGGACAAATATTGTATGATCTCACTGATATGAAATAATTAGAATAAGCAAATTCATAGTCACAAACTAGAATATAAGTTACCAGGGTTTGGACTGAGGGTAGGTAATAGGAAGTTAATGCATTAATTGTACAGAGTGTCTATTTGGGATGCTGGAAAAGTTTTGGTAGTGGATGGTGGTGATGGTAGCACAACATTATGAACACAATCAGCACTGAAATAAATACTTGAATTTGGTTAAAAGGAGAAATTTTGGGTTGTATATATGTTACAAGAATAAAAATTTAAAAAGAAAAAAAGAAAATCCATAGGACTGTACAACACAAACAGTGAACCCGAGGGTAAACCATGGACTATTGTTAATAATACAATTATAAAAATGTTCTTCATCAATTGTAACAAATGTACCAGATTAATCTAATGCAAGATGTTAATAATAGGGTGGTATATGGTAATTCAGTATTTTATGAATGATTTTTCTGTAAATCTACAACTTTTCTTGGAAAAAAAAAAAAAGGTATGCTAGTGTCATGAACAGAAAGACAGTGTCTTGATTGAGTATATCCTTGGTTAAGACCGAGAAAAAAGCTGCAAGTTAAAGAAAGCCAAGTCTGAAAGAATGTAGGGAGGAGGTGAAGGCATTGGAAGAAAAAAAATTCCTGGAATTTCTGAATTCACAGATACTACTCTTTAATAAAAAGGCTTAGTAAAAACTATCACATAGCAAGACTGGATATCTCTGAAGAGTGGGAGAGCAAGAAAGATAAAGAGAATTCTCCCAGGATATCTCAAGACACTTACCAGGAAAATTTCTAACTTTACCATTAAAGTTTCAAGTCTGAAAGCACCACCTGGGGATTTCAGAGTACTACATAGACAATAATCATTCATACTCCCAATGATAAGAATGAGATAAAGTCCCAGCATTTGTAGCAGAGATCAGGACTCAGGTGTTCTGCCTTTCCAGGTATCACACTCACTAGAACCACGCCTTTACTTGTAACAGAGGAACCAGTAGAATTCCACATTAACAAGGACAGCATAAACATAATGATGCAAATGGTAATGGTGAGTGATAAGGAAATGAAATCGGAAGTCAATTAAAATAATATATGCAAGGCATTTCCTTTAAGTGACTTCCTTATGGAATGATCCTGGGAGGTGCTGAAAATAAAAAAACAAAACTGGGATGCAATGTCCTAATACAACAAACAAGTACAATGTTTCTATAATGTTTAATTGTCATGACTCACTACCCCTGGCAGATGAAGTATCTTATGCACAGGCACAACCTCTTAGAAATATAGGACAAATAGGCCTTAGGAATACCTATTTGCACAATTGCTGTGCTCATAACACATCATCAATTTTGGAGAATAGCTATGGAACATTCAGGGTGTGCTGCGCACTGTTCCAAACATGTAGGACTCCTTTCTTTTTATGAGCTTACATTTCTAAGAACTGAATTACTTTTAAATATCTAAGAAGTCTCACCATCAACAAAATTTTCAAGTTTTATACTTAGCCGGCTCATCTTTTCCTAAGTACAACCTATTCTAATTGAACCCATTCCTATTAAATACTGAATTTAAGAAACTGATGATATATTTACAGAACTAAATTTCTCCACTCTACTCCTTTTCCCGTTACTCCCATTGTTCATCAGTCCAAGACCTGCCTGACCATCAAAACTGGGATAGTCAGCTGGTACAAATTTTATTCTGGTTCCAGAAACCAGGGTTGAGACTAGCTCCTCCACCTGCTCACTGGGTGATCCTGAGTGTTTCAACCTCATTGCAGTTCAGACTTTTCATGTATAAAATGATGCTATTAATATCTTCCCTCCCTTATTTCATAGTTTTTGTGTTGTAAATATTTTTCAGATATATGTAAAGCACTGAACTCAGAATAACTTTTAAAAACATTCTGTTTTCTTAATTCTTTACCTAGACTGTTAGAAGCATGGGTGTGGACCCAAAATTCCACTGGCTCCCATAATGAAAAACTAACACCAATTTTTTACTGAACACCTACTACATAGCAGGCCCTGTGCTAGGCACTTTAAAAATATTCTCTCTTATTACCCACATCCCAACTCTTCAAATTTAGATATTATTGGATTTGTTTTACCAATGAGAAGACCAAAAGATATGACAGGCAGTCTCTTATTTGTCAGGCAAAGGAAGGGACTAGTCAGTCAATGTTAATGTCAGGTTCAGTCACTAAAACAATGGTGTAATGCTGCAGAAGAGAATAAGATAAAATTTTAAGATAAATGCCAAAGCACAGAGATGCTAAAAGATATTGTGATATTGGTTAAAGTTTCTCTAAGAAATTGAATGGGTCTTAAATGGGGAAACATACAGGGCAAACCAGGCAATGCAAAACTTTTGTAAAATGCTCCATCCTATTAATTGGTTATAATCAATGCACCACTGGAAGGCACACACTCAGGAGAGGATTAGGATCAGAAGTGCTAAACGGATTACAATTGTTTACATGATCAGTCATTCAGAAGATATTCTGGCAGATTTTACCCAAAGTGGCCAAGAGCTGAAGAACTAGGAACTCAGGCTGAATGGTTTGCTGCAGCAGATACATCTAGAGAAGGGCAATTAGGTAACACAGTCTAAAGAGAAGATGAGAATGAGGACAGGAAGAGATGACACCTTAGGTGAAAATATGCAAAAGCATAAGGCAGAATCACAGCCAGTTCTAGGTTTGGCTTCTCCTCTTTCCCATCCCACAAATCCAATAGTTTTCTTTGGATACAGTCATCTTACCTTATTTATTTTTAAAAACATTTTGTCATTCCTCATAATCCTAGCAATCTTCGCCCACATCATTCCATTGTCCACACATCTTCGAAAGACCAATGTTTTCCAAAGTGCCCAATAATGCAAATTATTTAGGGATCTGTTAAAAATGGATGCCTAGACTCTTTCCTTAAAGATTCTCATTCTGTAAGTTTGAAGTGGGGCCTTGTAATGTACATTTTTAATAAATTCCCCAAATGATTCTTTTGAGCTGGAAAATTTGAGAAACACCGCACTTGTTCAGGGGTCTTCAAACTAGTCTTCCTACAGAGCTCACAAGCTGGTACCCATAGTACTAAGGGAATCAATTTCTACCTCCTCAACTTCCTAAGTCCTCTTTCCTATTAGCATCCTCAGTGCTGGTTCCAAAATAGAACTTAATAAACATTTATTAAATGTTGTTGCAGTATCCCTCCACTTCTGCACTTTCCAGAAAGAAGAGAATCAGATAAGTATATAAAACTTTTTCAGAACTTTTACTTACTTTCAACTATATCCAGTAACAAACTATTTTAAAGCCGTAATTCCAAATGAATCTGGTTTACCAAAGTGTGAAGAAAAAGAAAATTGGTAATTTCCATATGACCTTGAAGTTGTTAACAAAAAGATTATTTGTCAGAGTAACTCCTTATATGATGTTGTTGAAAAACTTAAGTCTCAGTTTGCTTATCTCAAAATCGGGAATAATGATGCTTCATGGTTGCATTCAGGATCAAATGAGACAATGTATATAAAACTCTTAGCACACTGTTCAGGAAATGGTAGTTAGTAGTTGTTATTATAATGACCAAGGCCCACTTCAATATCTACCTTTCCATGACACCTTCCCAGCAATATTCATCTTTCCCTTTTCTGATTTCCTCCAGCAATTATACGCCAATTTACGTATTTGATGTTTTGCTGCCTTGCACTGTTACATAGCTGTTTTAGGTATTATTAAGTCTTATGTCTTCAACAAGGTTATAAACTTTAAAAAATAGAAGCCATGTTTTCCATTGGACAATGCCAAGCACATAATACATATTGACTATTTCTTGGTTTATCACTATTCTTCATTTATAATTTAAAATATCCTTACTGTTTTCTGTTTGTTTTATTCTTTTGGAAATGAAGTACTAGAGAAACTGTATTTACAAAGAGCAACAGCTAAACTCAGACACCACTTAAATGACTTCTGGGCTTCTCAGAGGACCAGCCTTATCTCTCTGATCTCTGACCCTAACCAATGGTACAATGTCACTTAAACATTCAAAAATTACACAGAGAAACCCCAGCCTTCAGGCACTGTTCCTGTGATTGGTGAGACAATGGCTTAAAAAAAAAAAAATCAGATTTATCTCAAAACTGTACTTTCCTGCTTATTTTTTACTTGATAGATCCATTTGGGCCCTGCCTATCCAAACATTAATATCCTAGCACTTCCTGAACATTATACAATTTATTTCCCAGTATTTGCAACTCAGAGAAGTATTTGGTTATTAAAATAAAGTTCTTATGAAAATGAAGTGAGTCTAACCACATTAATGCAAAATGTTAATAACAGACAAAACTGTGTGTGAGACGGGGTGTATAGGAACTCTGTACTTTCCATATGATTTTTCTGCAAACCTACAACTGGTCTAAAAAATAAACAAACAAATACATAAGATATTAAAAAAAATGAAACAAGTCTAATAACACTGGAACTAGCCATTAACGTTTAAGTAGAAAGAAGGGACACAAGAGGACTGAACATGCTAATTTCACTCACTTTAAATACAAATGGCAAGGAAAGTATGTGAACTTTAGATGGAAACAGTGATAAATCCTGATACTACATTAATAAATTCATTTTCAGACTCAAAACAATCAGACTTCCTGATGATCAGAAGCAAAGAGGAGCTTCTTGAGAAGCACTCTAGCCCCAGCCACTCCACTCCTGACAAACGTTCAGGAGCCTAGCTCAGTATTTAATTTGGAAGCATAGCATAGTGATTAATTTTTGCTCCACCACTTTCTAGCTGAATGACCACAGGCAAGTGACCTAAATTTTCCATGCCTCAGTTGCCTCTCCTATAAAAATGCTGATAATTAGTATCTAACTCTTTTAAGTTTTTTTAATGATTAAATGAGAGAATCCATGCAAAGTACTTAAAACATTGCCTGACAAATTCTAAGGGCTCAGTAAGTATTAGCTTGATTGCTAAGGTACCAAAGCAAAGAGTTTCATAAGAGATCAGCTTGGCACTTCAGTACTCCTACAGCTATGGGAAAAGTAGCTAGATTAGACACTTAAGATGAAGGTCTAGCAGGGTAGAGATAAACTGGAGCACTGAAGGCAGGATAGATAAATTTCTAAGAAAGTAAGTCAGATGCCAGTACCTATGTTCTGGCACAGACAATGGCATGTAGAAGCAAGAACTCAAGAAAATCAGTAAGTTCCAAGATATTACACATGATACTCCGACAGTACTAAATCAATTACTCTGCAGCAATCTCTCCCCACTTGCAACAGGGGAAGTTTCTCTTCAATGTGCCAATGAGTATGTCAAAGAGAAATATTTCGAGTGTCTACTACATATTAAGAACTGTGCTATGAGCAAGTGCAGTACAGATATGATCAGTGGTCCTAAAAGAGAAGTCTTCCAAACTCAACTTATCTTCATCTCTCACATCATATGTGATAGATAAGATAACCCTTCTCCTATTGTTCATGTAAGAGTAGTACTTAAAACAAAACAAACAAACAAACAAAAAACCAAACTAATCTGCCAAGCTCAAGGGTTTTATCACTATTAACTAACTGTACTCTCCATAGCTGGACAGTCATCTCTCAGTTCACATTGCTCAGTATTAAATGGGGTCCTGCGCTACTCTATATCACTATGGAAGGCTTTCCAACTCTTCTTAAAAACCTATTTGTATGGAAGTTAGACATATCTGTGAAGTGAGTTTCTATAACGAGAACTGTCTTAGTATGGTCTAATATCATTTTCATATAGATATCATGGTGACAGTCACCAATTGCAAAAATATCTTATACATTTGTACACTTTAGAATGAACTTTCTTATATATTACCTAATCATGACAATTTTTATAAATGATAAAAATTAAGGTTCAGAGTTCTCACCTGAAGTCTCAAAAAATGTAACAGGACTAGGACCCAGGTTTATAGACCCCCATATTTCATTCTATTCTGCTCCATAATTTTTTTTTATGGCTACAAAATGAAATGAATATGCCTGCAAACTTACCAAGCAGCCAGCTATCTTTGTGCATCCCAGCTTCAAACTGACTACTGAGAGAAGACTGCTGCAGCACAGCATAGTCCTGTAGGCTGCCTGGCCAGTTTGTTTCCACGGTCATTACTGCCCCTCTGATGTCACACACCATCAGGCAGTTTAAAGAATGCAGACCTTTGCGGTTCACATAGGAAAGGTCTTCCGCATTTGGTGCCTTGATTGCCACATGGATGCAGTCAACCACCCCTATCACTCCTGGCATCCCTGCCAACCCATAGAATTCATCCTTCAGAGCCTGCATGGAGGCTTCATCAGCCGGAAAGTGAATGAATTGTGAGGCCCTTTCCACAAGCGCTTCAGTGACATTAGCAACACAACGACTCATAGATGCCTGACTGATTCCAATAGCATCTCCTATCCGAGTCTGGAAGGAACCTGAGGTATAGAAGCCCAAAGCTGCAAGGATCTGTGTCTCTGGGCTAATAGCCCTGGATCGTTGAGTAGGTCTAGAAAGACTTGCCCCCAAGAGCTCCACCAAGTAATAAATGAACTGTCGAGGAAACCCATACATAGACATCAAGTATTCATCAGTCACATCATCCAGCTTAAAGCGATCCAATGTCCGGTGACCTCGGCCATACAGCAAGAGATCACAGTCAAGCACTGTTATTGGTATAGCCATGGTGAACGTGAATGTTGTCTCTCCTTCTCTCTACTACTTTTTCTGAACTCCTCCCAGTTAAGCTGTTGGTGTAGGAAGGTATTTAAGGAAGTGTCAGAATTCAAATTAAATGGCTCTGGCATTTATAATCTTCTCTCTGTAAAGGTTAAAAGAAAAAAACAACATTAGAAACCTACCATGGACTTAAAGAAATGACTGAAAGGCTACAACAGCACCTTTTCTACAAATTTTCATTCTATTAAAGTAAAAGATGCTGTACCTATAATTCTGGGTTTTTCTCCATCAACGTAGGGCTGAGACAGGCTTGTTCTTGTTTGAGGGTTATTGGGAGTTCAATCCTGGTGGCTCATTTAACGCCTGTTGTTTCAACGGAGAACCGCTAAAGATTAATGGGGTTGATGGCATTAATTAATCAAAAGGTAAAGGAGGTCTCCTCCTAACTATACAGGACACGAAGCAGCTGACATAAGTCACAACTACCCTAGGCAGAAATTAAGCAAGTTTTCCCCTCACCCTAAGAAATCCAAATCGTAAGGCTGAGAGCTAGGAAGTAGGAAAGACCAGGCAGGTTGGAAGGAAAGCGCGAAAGAGGATGGGAGAGCCAGGGTCGGGAGGCGACTCCGCAGCTTTTCCGGGGCGCCTTGGAGATGCACAGAAGTCTAACTGCGCCTGCCACTCGAAACCAGCCAAGGCCCATCGCCCACCTCTCAGCGGCTGGCAGGTTACCAGCCTCACTCCCCACCCACCGACCCAACCAGCCGGGTCCGGCCCTCCTCCGGAACCGGCGGCCGCTCACAGGTAGCCACGGCGCGCAACAGTAGCACCGCCCCCCTCGCGTCAGCTCCCGCCCCACGCCGCGTCCTCACTGCCGCTACAGCAGCGACTTGCTGTTCGGCAGTGCACATTCTACACGGGACCCAACTGTGCTCGCCCTTTCAAAGACCCCCTATTTACTCCTTGATTTTCTCCACAGAGTTTTAAACAGTTGGCTAGGAAGACAAGTGGAAATAAAATAAACTTTTATGAGAATTTGGATTAAAAAAAGACTAAATACTGCGTCCAGGCTGCAGCGAAAGTGCGGCTGAGGTTTAGCAGCGGGATTTCCCCCATAGCCCTCTTCCTCCACTCCCCCCCCCCCCCGCCCACCTTCACCAAAGAGGATGAAAACAAACACTAACGATGGCCGCGCTGGGAACCGGCAGGCTCCTGGGCGTTAGGCTGAAGTGAATGCCGGAGCTGTGAGGGAAACGCTGAAAAGCGCCGGTCGACGCGGGAGTTACAACTCTCGCACCTGGAAGAGAAACACCTGGGGTCTTCGAGCCAGCAGCCTCCTGAGGCGTGAGGTCTCTCTCTGCCACCAGTGCTGTCCTGCAGTTCCGGAGCGCGAAACCCTCAGCCAGTAGGCGCGGCTGGTCTGCTCCGGGCCCTGGCCTCCGTAATGAGAGCCTCGAGCCCCTCTCTGTGCCGCAGCCTCTCAGGTACTTACTTGAGGCGATATACCCCTAGATTTCTCAGCGCCCCCGGGTGGGAGGCTATGGATCTGCGGCCTGTCGGGTACTCCTTGTGGAAGCTAAAGCCTCCTAGCCTCGCTTCAGGCCCTTGAGCCCCAGTTTTCTGAGAAGTCGGGTTGGAGTAGGCCCCAGTGGTCCTAGGTTGTGCCAGTCTTTCAGAGGTTCCCTGCGCTTTCCTCTCTAACTTCCCAAATCTTTGGGTTAGGTAGGGCATAGGGCTCTTTGGGGAGGTAACTTGGAAGAGCGTAATTCTGGGGTTGGGTACTACGATGAATGAGGTAGGCTTTCATTCAGTCAAGATTTGTTGAGTGCCAAATATGTACTCTGCGTGTAGGTGAGGGTGACTGTTGACTAGTGAAAAAAGGGACCCAAGGTTCACGACTGTCTTCTTACTGGCAGTGGAACGACCTGTGGAAACCTGCGACTCATTAATTAAATCTCTGGGTAAGTGGCTAAGCGCGTTTTTGCGCTCATGACTAACTTTTTAAAGTTTTCACAGTCCCAGTCAGTTGGTTCTCGATCAGCCTGGTCAATTCAGGATAGCATTTAATTTTTAATATTTCTCCTTCCCCTGACCACCACACAGCCAAAACAAAACAAATGGGAATGGAAGATACTTATTCCACAGTGTTTTTCTGGAGAGAAGTTATTTGATTTTTTTAAAGTCTGCAGTTTACTTAACAATATTGTACCAATGTTAATTTTTAAATTTTGACAAATATACCATGATTATGTAACATGTCAACAATAGGGAGAGGTGGATGAAGACTATAAACTAACTGTATTATTTATAGCAAAGCATAAATCTAAAATTATTTCAAAATAAAAACATTTTTCAGAAATACCTAGTGAGCTAATTACAAATGAGTTAATTGAAACGAATAACAATAAATATACTTAATGAATGATCACTGTCTCCTACATTAGTTATTTTTTATGGCTACTTATTATTGTGCAAAAATGTGTTTCATACATTTTGACATCCATACATATATAAATATTTACACTTCATATGGGTAAAGACAAACTGTGTTATGAAAGTAACTTCAGAACAAGCAACTACTTTCCTCTGTACACTGTAGGGAGAAAAATATAGTGGGTGAAACCTGTCACTTATGATGGAGAGTGGAGTATATAGTTACATTGTTTTTACGTGAGAGCTTCATCTTATTTTAATATCAACAAACCTTAGTTCCTGAGTTCATGAGGTTGTTAATTCATCTTTTTTTTTCAATTATCATGTTCTTTTTTTTTTCCCATTTTTTTATTGTGAACCCTAACATGTATACATAACAGTGATAACTTTCAATGTATGATTTCACAAATGTCATGGGTACAGTTCCACAACTTCAGCCATTTCCATTGTAAAATATAACATACGTACAGAAAGTTATCGTCTCTTCAATGTATGGCTCAACAAGCAGTCATACAGAGTTATTTGATCTTAATAATAATATTAGAAAGCCCTAAAACTTCATTTTTTTATATTTATCTTCCTTCTTTTTAAACGCTTTTTACTTCATTATAGAAAAGATATAAATAATTACATTCATAGCACTGTGGCTGCTTAGATTACAGATTGAAGAATAAACTTAAAAAATTCCTGGGTATTATGACCTTTTTATTATTCAACTTTAGTTTTGTGTTTCTTTTAATGGAAGAAATGCAGGCCATTCAGCTAATATTTGGGTTGCCATATTGCTTAAAATATATTTTGGCTTGTGTGTTGACTTGAGAATCTTAGAATATATACATTTTAGTGAAAGGAATTTGTTCTTGAACAAAGCTTACCTAAACTTTATGTGTGGATGATTTATTTGAAAGAAAGTTTCCAATTTGGAGCATTGAGCGAAGGAAGATGAATTTCCATATACACTATTTTTTTCTGTGCATGATTTAATGGAGGAGAGTGGAAACAGAGTTGCTGATCCTTACTTCCTCTCTGTCAAACTGTGGAAACCAGTAACAGTTGCAAGTGTAGGACATTCACTGGAGCTATCAAGAATGCAAAGGAGGATATAGTCCTTTCTAACCAGGGAAATCAAGAAACCTTTCTTAAAGCTTGGATTTTAAATCTGTAAAACAATTTGAAATCCTTAAAAGGATTTCAGATTTGTTTAAAAAGAAGAGTTGGTTGCTTTTAACATAAAGGGTTAATGTATGCCAGTGTATTAGAGAAATCCTGTGGAGACCAGTGTAGGTTGCACAGAAAATTTGTCCTGTTGTCCTAGTGGTGTCCCTTTATGCCCTTGGTCACTTGAAGGGATGAAAATGTGGATCACCATTGCTTAGGAAAATAACTCAATGAATATGCATAGTTGACTGTTAGTAAATAGTATCTTATTAGTAAAAATAAAAGTAAATCAAGAATTCGTAGATGTGATCCCTTATTGCTATTTTTGAAAAATAATGCTTTCCTTCTTGGTTCATATGCTTTTAAAAAAAAGTAGTTAAAAATCATTTTAAAAATGATTTTAAAAATGATTTTTTGCCAAAGGTTGGTATATTTGGGTGAGGGGCATATTGGAATTCTATGTATTGTTCTTGTATTATTTTTGCAACTTTCTTTTAAGTTTGAAGTTATTTAAAAAAAAAAAGTTTAAAAAATCATTTTACGTTTTTCCAAACTTAACGGTGGTTTTTTTTCTTCCCCTTTTTCAGTTCCTTTTGTAACACTCGAAGGTATTAGGCCATTAGGAAAGAGATAATTCTGAGAAATATTTATTAAGATTTAGACGTCCTATTTTAAATATGCCTTTAAGGATGTTTATTCTCCTTAATCAGACTTGTCAAGAGTTATCTATTTCTGTTGGAATTTACAGGAAGCCAAATGTTGGACTTACTTATTCTCGGGAATGGTTTTAAAATTTTTCCTACTTAGTTAAATTTGGCTTTTATCTTTAGTCTCTCCTGTTTTTGTTTTCTTAAATTGAATACTTCTCAAATTGATTTTAAGCTTTTTTAAAATTGTAAAGTCACTTAAGGCTATAAAATTTCCTCTAAATCTGCTTTTGCTGTATCTCTTTGGTTTTGATGTCAAATATTCTTCATTTTGTGAATTTTTAGATAATTTGTAACTTCAGTTTTTCAATGTTTATTGTAAACAGCTTCTTAATTTACGCATGGTTAACTGATCATTATTTATTTCTTGGGTTATTTATTGGGTTATAGACAATAACATCTTGGGATTTGTGTGCATATGGCCAAGAGCATGATCAGTTTATCAAATGTTCCTTGGACCTGAGATAAGAATGTGAAAGGTAGAGTTATATCCAGTACCTAAGAGAATCTCACACTGGGCAAGTACTCTTTTAGGCACATTGCATGAACTATCTCATTTAATCCGTACTACAACCCTATGAGATAGGTATTATTTATTGCCATTTTATAAGAGAGGAATCTGAGGTAAGAAAGATTGAGTGACTTGCCCAGGGTCACAGAGTGGTAAAGCCTATGTACCACTACATATTCATTAGACTTGGTTTAATTTTGAGATCTTCTGTAATATTTTTCTTAATTTATATCTACTTGAGCTGTCAAGGAGGTGTTGAATTTTCAAATAATACAGTTTTGGTTTATCAAGCTTTCCTTGTATCTCTAGGAATTTTTGCTTCCTGTGTTTTAGTGTCACATTTGCTGAACATATTTTTAGAGATTATTTCTTTTGTCATTATTCAGTATCCCTTTTAATCTCATTTAATCTCTTTTGGCCTGGAATTCTGATGCTAATGTTGTGATTTCTGCTTTTCCTTTTCCTTTTCATTTCCTTTTCCCTTTCCCTTACCCCTCTTTTCCTCTTTCCCTCCCTCCCATCCTTCCTTCCCTGAGTGTGTCTCTGCTTATTCCTGTATTTTCAGCCTTTCTTTGTAACTTTTTTAGGGAGGGAGACTTTCAGTTGTTCTTCAAGCTTTTGAGTTCTGTTTCTCATTTACCTACAAAGAACTTTCTAAATGGAGAAACAAATTTTATAATATAATAATAACTCTGAAGCCTAGAAAGTAAAGAAATTACTGTTTTGTTTTATTTTGTTTTCACTTAGTTTTGTACTTAATCTTTTTCCTTGTTATCTGTTCCTGATTTGCCATATTGAGCTTTCAAGCCTGAACCCAAAACATTAAAAAATCCTGCATTAAAAATAGGAAAACATAGACATTATTTTTTCAGTAATTTATGTTAACTTTTTCCCGGTTTTCAAGGCTAGAGATATTATCTGGAGTCATTTTCATATAATCTTTTGCCAAATTATTCATTTTTTCCTTTGAAAATATTTGCCCTTTTTTTCACCCTCATCCAGTCTATTACCAACTCCTGTCTGGTTTACTACAATAGGTTTCTAGCTAGTCTCTCTGCGTCTAGTCCTTTTACTTTCTCTCTCCCTCTCTATTCAGATTAATGTTCCTAAAATTTTACCTACAAAAGAATCTGCATTGATTCCTTACTAATCTAGTATTAGAGCCTGTTTTGTCTGACATTTATGACAGAAATCTATTATTTTTATAGTTTCTAGTTCTGTTACATTTTTCAATCATATGCTTTATTTAATTGAAAATATTAAGCATAGTTATTTCAAAGTCTGTGTCTGATAACTATTATCTAAATCCCTTATTAATATGTTTCTATTATCTGTTGTATCTCTTAGATTTTGGTCATATGAGTCTGTGTCCATGAATGCCTAATTTATTTTAAATAAATAAAAAGGAATATAGCAATAGCATATTTATCTAGTTTCACAGTATGAATTAAGAGAAAGGAAGAACAGAGGGACTGAAAAAAAGGAGAGAAAGTGAAAAAAAGACACACATACAGTGTCTTCTTGTTTCTGCCTTCTCTATTCTCATTTTATATCCTACTCTTAATTAGACTTCTATTTTAAAATTCAACTCACTACCAAATGTAAAATGGTACAGCTGCTTTGAATAACAATTTGGCAGTTCCTCAAAAAGTTGAATTACCATATGACACAGCAGTTCTACTCCTCAGTAAATAACCCAAGAGAATTAAAAATATATGTCCACACAAAAACTTCTACATGAATGTTATAGCAGCATTATTCATAATAAGTAACAAGTGGAGACAACCCAAATGCCCATTAACTAATAATTGGATAAACAAAATGTGGTATATCCACCCAATGGAATATTATTCAGCCATAAAAAGAATGAAATGCTGATACATGCTACAACATGGATGAACCTTGAAAACATGCTAAGTGAAAGAAGCCAGACACAAAGGCAGTATATTGTATGATTCCATTTATGTGAGATGGCCAGAATAGGCAAATCCATAGAGACATAAAGTCGGTTAGTGGTCACCAGGGGCTGGAGGGACTAGGCCATAAATGATAATGGATACAAGGTTGGGGATTGAATCATGTCCCCTAAAAAAGTATGTTGGAATCCCCCTCTAAAATTTTAAACTCATGTTTTCTGCAGTGCATTGAACTCTTCACCTGCTTCACTCTGAGTTAAGGCCTGTGATGGGATCTGTAAAGTAGAAGAGCACTCATTCAGATGTTTGAAAATTTGTATTTGAAGTAGGGCCTTAAGGGTATAGACCTCATTTTAGAAAACTTTTATGGTGATGAAAATTAGTAAAGCACTGCAAGTTCCCCACCCTGTTATAGCCCATTTGATGTGAAGAGTTTTTGTTTGTTAGTTAATTTTTTTATTTTGAAAAAATTTAGATTAAAAAAAAAAGAATATTATGAGGAGCTCTCATATACTCTTCACCGAGCTTCACATAGATTCACTTATTCTCTTTGCTACATTTTTTTTTATTAAATTCAGTTTTATTGGAATACATTCACACACCATACAATCATCCATGATATACAATCCACTGTCCACAGTATGATAACATAGTTATGTGTTCATCACCACAGTCTATCTCTGAACATTTTCCTTACATCAGAAAGAACCAGAACAAGAATAAAAAATAAAAGTGAAAAAAAACACCCAAATCATCCCCCCAATCCCACCCCATTTGTCCTTAGTTTTTATCCCCATTCCTCCACTCATCCATATACTAGATAAAGGGGGTGTGATCCACAAGGTCTTCACAATCACACTGTCACCCCTTGTAATCTACATTATTATATAATTGTCTTCGGGAGTCCAGACTGCTGGGTTGGAGTTTGGTAGTTTCAGGTATTTACTTCTTCTTTGCTACATTGTTTTACCTCTCTCTTTTTCTCTACATTATACACTGTATTATATAGTATATTCATTCTTATTTTTTGTGTATGTGTGTTTTGTTTTGTTTTGTTTTGTTTTGCTGATCCATTGAGAGAAGCTAATTTTTGTCTCGGAAGAATAAGACCATTGACCGAAGTGTAATTGTATCAAATTCAGGAAATTTAACATTGATGCAATACTGTTTTCTAGTATACAGTGGATGTTCAAATGTTGCCAATTGTTTCGATATTTTTCTTTATAGAAACTTTTTCTTCAGTCCAAGAGTCATTCCATGATTGCATTTAGTTATTTATCTTTAGTCTCCTTTAATCTAAAATAATTCTTCAGCAATTTTGATCTTTCGTAATATTGATATTTTAGATGCCTGTAGCCCCATTATTTTGTAAAATATCTTTTGAATTTGAGTTTTTCTGATTGTTTCCTCATGGTTATATCCAGGTTATACATTTTTGGCAGGAATGCTACACAAGTGATATTGTGTCCTTCTCACTACATCGCATCAGGAGGACTATGATGTCAGATTTTTTAGTTACTTGTATGTGAACTTTGTTCACTTTGAGATTATGTCCACCAGACTTCCCTTTATGATTAATAAGAAATTTGCCTAAGGATTTTGTAAATGTCCCATTTGCCAGCAGACTTTGATCCAGTAGCTTTAGTGTCCATTGGTGAGTCACTTAACTCCTATAATGGTTGCAAAATGGTGATTTTTAAATTGTATTCCCTCTATATTTATTAATTGGCATTCTCTTGTAAAGCATTGCTTTCCCTTCTTCCCCCACTTACAGCACAGCTGCCTTTGAAATCAAAGTGTTAGGGGGAAAACATGAAAATCCTTGCTGCAGGAAAAGTGACTATAGTGAGAAAGGATCGTCCCTGCTCTTCCACTGTTAGCTAAGAAGTAAATGTTAAATTGTAAATTTTAATTTCAGTGCCTCCTGTCTCCCCCTCCTCCCAGCTACCTATTCTTGCATGATAAATATAAGTTTAAAAGTACTTTGTGGGTGCAAAGTGTTATTTAAATTCTTATCCATCTTAAAAATGTTTGTGCTGAGAATTTGTCAGCAAGTTTTTGTTCTTTTTAATTGCAAACAAAATATCCTATTATCTCTGTAATGGTTTTGAGGTTACTGCTTTCAGAGTTTGTGTGGTTATAAATAAGCCTTATAAATGTGAAAGCAATATTGTTAATATGCCAGGAGCTGTTATTAAAAACAACTGAATTTAGTTAGTAATAGTCATCCATAAAATAAATGGACTGTTTAACTGTTCAATATTAGATCAATTCCATATATAAATTTATTTTTTAGAAAACCTAAGGTTAGCATCATTTATCTATAGTTGCCATAAATCCATATGTTTAAAATATAATGTACTACCCATTCATTATTAGGTTATATGGTAGCCTCCTAACTGATCTCTCTGTTTCTACTTTTGCCCTTCTGATAGTCTTTTCTCTCCATGGCAACTAGAGAAATCCTTTTTAAAAGTCAGTTATTGAGGTGTAGTTAACATATGATAAAATACAATACAGTGTGATAAATTTTGACAAATTTATAACTCATATAATCACCACCACTTTCAAAATATGGAAAATTCCATTACCCATCTGCCCCTTCTTGATTCATCCTACCTGCTCTCCCAAACCTACGCAACCACTGCTTTCTATCACTAGAGATTAGGTTTTTTCTTTCTAGAGTTTTATATAGATGGAATCATACTGTATGCATTTTTTGTCTGCCTTTTTGCTTAGCATTAAATACTTGAAAGTCATCTATGTTTTGTATTTATCAGGAGGGTTTTGAGTTGGTTGATTTTATTTTGTTGAGTTGTATTCCATTGTATGATTACATCATAATTTATTAATCCATTGCCCTGTTATTACAAAATTATGTTGTTTCCCATTTGGAGCTAATATGAATAAAGCTGCTATAAAATTTGTGTAGAAGTCTTTATGAAGTCCTATGTTTTCTTTTATCTTGGAGAACTTTGTAGTAGTAGAATTGTTGGATCATATGGTGTTCCAGTTTGCTAAAGCTGCCTTTATGCAAAATAAGAGAAATGGATTGGCTTTAATAAAGGGGATTTATTAGGTTACAAATTTACAGTTTGAAGGCCATAAAAATGTCTGAACTAAGGCATCAACAAGAGAATACCTTCACTAAAGAATGGCTGATGGCATCCGGAAACACTTCTTGTCAGCTGGGAATGCACGTAGCTGGCATCCAGTGGTCCTTTGCTCCTGGGTTCCATTTCAAAATGGCCTTCTCCAAAGTGTTTCTGGGCTTCTGTCTCTCTTAGCTTCTCTCAGCTCTCTGCTTGGTTCTCCTGGGGCGTTTCTCTCTAAGCATGTGGGAGTCTTCTCTTAGCTTCTCTGGGGCAAGCTCTGGGCTTCATCTTTAAGCTTAGCATCTCCAAACATCCTTCTGTTTGCATCTCCCAGCGTCTCCAAGTGTCTGGGTCTAATGCAAATTAAGACCACAATGAGATACCATCTCACACCAATTAGAATGGCTACCATTAAAAAAACAGGAAACTACAAATGCTGGAGAGGATGTGGAGAAATTGGAACTCTTAGTTATTGTTGGTGGGACTGTATAATGGTTCAGCCACTCTGGAATACAGTCTGGCAGTTCCTTAGAAAACTAGATATAGAGTTACCCTTCGATCCAGCGATTGCACTTCTCGGTATTTACCCGGAAGATCTGAAAGCAGTGACACAAACAGATATCTGCACACCAGTGTTCATAGCAGCATTATTCACAATTGCTAAGAGATGGAAACAACCCAAGTGTCCTTCAACAGATGAGTGGATGAATAAAATGTGGTATATACAGACGATAGAATACTACGTGGCAGTAAGAAGGAACGATGTTGTGAAACATGACAACATGGATGAGCCTTGAAGACATAATGCTGAGCAAAATAAGCCAGGCACAAAAGGAGAAATATATGCTACCACTAATGTGAACATTGAAATATGTAAAATAAATGGTTTATAATGTATAATGTAGGGGATCTAGCGATAGAGAGCAATTAGTGAAGGGGGAATGATAACCTAATAAGAACAGATAAGTTATTGTGGGTAAATTTAATGTTCTGCGAATGCCCGGGAATGACTATGGTTTGTTAATTTCTGGTGGGTATGGTAGGAACAAGTTCACAGAAATGTTGCTATCTTAGGTTATCTGTCTTTGTTATTCCTTTGCTGGGTTATATTCTGTATATTTTCCTGAGGTAGAATAGGAACATGTTGGAAGTAAAGTAGTTATTTTAGGTTAGTTGTCTTTTTCTTATTCCCTTGTTTTGGTTTGTTTGAAATGTTTTTTTATTGTACTTAAAAAATTTTTTTTATATAGTTAATAGTTAATTAAAAAATTACGCAGATCCCCCCTAAGGAGCTGGGGGAGAATGCAGGGATCTTGGGCCTCCCCACCTCAGTGGTTGCTGATGTGCTCGCAGACATTGGGGACTGGTGGTTTGATGTGCTGAGCTCTCTATCATGGGACTTGCCCTTGGGAAGACTGTTACTGCAAAGGAGAGGCTAGACCTACTTACAACTGTGCCTAAGAGTCTTCTCCTGAATGCCTCTTTGTTGCTCAGATGTGGCCCTCTCTCTCTAGCTAAGCCAACTTGGCAGGTGAAATCACTGCCCTCCCCCCTACGTGGGATCTGACACCCAGGGGTGTAAATCTCCCTGGTAACGTGGAATATGACTCCTGGGGAGGAATCTAGACCCAGCACCGTGGGATAGAAGACATCTTCTTGACTAAAAGGGGGATGTGAAAGGAAATGAAATAAGTTTCAGTGGCAGAGAGATTCCAAAAGGAGCCGAGAGGTCACTCTGGTGGGCACTCCTACGCACAATGTAGATAACCCTTTTTAGGTTTTAATGAATTGGAATAGCTAGCAGTAAATACCTGACACTATCAAACTACAACCTAGAACCCTTGAATCTTGAAGACGATTTTGTAACAGTGTCGCATATGATGGGTGACACTGTGATTGGGAAAGCCATGTGGATCACACTCCCCTTTGTCCAGTGTATGGATCGATGAGTAGAAAAACGGGGGCAAAAAAAAAAGTCTGGATCTGTGTTGGCTCTTAGCTTCTCCTGGGGGCAAAGTCTGGCATACATATCTTAGCTTCTTTCCAAAATGTCTCTGTCAGCTTTTGTGAGCTCCTTCTCTCCATGAGCTCTCTTAAAGGACTTCAGTGATCTAATTAAGACCCACCTGGAATGGGCAGAGTCACCTCCATGGAAATGATCTAATCAGAAGGTCTCACCTACAGTTGGGTGTGTCCACATCTCCATGAAACAAGCTAATCAAAAGGTACCACCCTAATCAAAAGACTAATAAGTCTGTCCCCAAAAGATTGCATTAGAGAACATGGCTTTTGTGGAAGACATAATAGATTCAAACCAGCACATATGGTAAGTGTGTGTTTAACTTCATAAGAAACTGCTAAACTTTTCCAAAATGCTTGTACCATTTTACATTCTCAGCAGAAAGTTCCAGTTGTTCCACATCCTTAGCAATGCTTGGTATTGAGTCTTATATTTTTTAGCCATTTTTTTTTCATGTGTAGTGGTATCTCGTGGTTTTTACTTTGAATTTTCTGTTATCTAATGATGTTGAACATTTTTTCATGTGCTTATTGTCCATTTGTATAACTTCTTTTGTGAAGTATCTGTTCAAATCTTCTATCCATATTTCATTGGGTCATTTGTTTTATTACTGAGTTGTAAGAGTTCTTTATATATTCTATAGAAGTCTTTTGTCAGGTAGTTTCTTACAATCTGTGGATTGCCTTTCATTTTCCAAAGGTGCTTTCAAACAGCAGTTTTAAATTTTTATAATTTATTTTCTTTTATGGCTTATGTACTTTGTGTCCTCTCTTTAAAAAAACTCATTGCCTACTCTGATTGTCTCCTGTTTTTTCTAGAAACTTAATTATTTTAGCTTTATACATGTAAGTCTATGATCCATTTTAAGTTGGTGTGAGGTCAGTGTTCATTTTTTTCTATCAGAGTGATCCTTTTAAAATATGTCAGATCATGTCATTCCATGCTCAAACTTTTCCGATGGCTTACTATCTCAGTAGAAGCCAAAACTTTTTAAATGGTGGCTAAGGCCTTCTCTTCATCTCTGAGCTCATTTCCTACTAATCTTCTGGCTTACTTAATGCTCCAGCTACATTGGCCTCCTTGTTGTTGGCAGCCATGTCAAGTATACTCCTACATCAGAGGCTTTGCATCTCTTTTCCTCAGATATCCACATGGCTCATTCCCTCACTCCCTAGATCCTTGTCCAAATGTCACTTTCACAGTACAAGGCCTTCCGTAATACCTTTCCTGCTTAAACTCTCTCCATGCGCTTTAACTCTCTAACATACTGTATTTTTTTTTTTCCTGTTTATTGTCTGTTTTCCCCCATTAAGATACAGGCCCTCTAAGGTCAGGAGGACATTTGTGTGTTTTTTGTTGTTGTTTCTTTGCTATTGTATCTCCGGGACCTAAAATAGATCCTGGCTACAGATTTCTGGTTAAACATGATGGATTGACCATATGTATCTATTTCTTTTTCTGAAACCCTGAAAAAAAACTGACATAAAGGAATAAAAGAGATGTAAATATGCAAGGACAGAGAGAATGGGAGAGTAGAAAGAGAGCAATTTCTATACATCGTTGTAAGAAGGAGATCCAGAGGAACTATAGCTGATTTAGCAGCGTGGAAGAAGCAACAATCGGGTACAGAGAGAACAAGTAATGGGAAGTGAAATAATTTGTACTGCAGAATGCTGGAATGGATCAAGAATTGTAAGTACCAGGTAGGTAAGGCTCCAATTTTAAAATAGGGAGGCTATAGATTCAAGAATATTAGGCACAGTTTGGAGGGGAAGGGGGAGTAAACAAGTTAGCATAAGGCTAAACAGAGACAGATCAGGTGAAAATCTGTTTACTTGCTTCCCACATGCTTTTCACTGCTTCCAGAAAGCTGCTAGGCAGGTGCATTCTTTTCCACAGCAGGACACTAGAGCCTTTTTTGGAGAAATTCAATGTCCCCAGAGGGAAAAACCATACACTGACTCTTGGGATTTCTCTCAATTAAAAAAATAAAGCAGCTTGCTTCTGATGACACTGCTGAGAGGCCCACCATTCTGCCAGTCTCAGCCTCACTCATATATTCTGAACTTCTGACTTTCTTTTTTTTTATTATTATTATTAAATTCAGTTTTATTGAAATACATTCGTACACCATACAATCATCCATGGTATACAATCCACTGTCCACAGTATGATAACATAGTTATGCGTTCATCACAATCTATCTCTGAACATTTTCCTTATATCAGAAAGAACCAGAACAAGAATAAAAAATAAAAGTGAAGAAAGAACACCCAAATCATCCCCCCATC
This sequence comes from Choloepus didactylus, assembly GCF_015220235.1. Taxonomy (NCBI): domain Eukaryota; kingdom Metazoa; phylum Chordata; class Mammalia; order Pilosa; family Megalonychidae; genus Choloepus; species Choloepus didactylus. Next base: position 32,966,192 of record NC_051312.1, on the reverse strand, counting down.
CCACCCCATTTGTCCTTTAGTTTTTATCCCCATTTTTCTACTCATCCATACACTAGATAAAGGGGGTGTGATCCACAAGGTCTTCACAATCACACTGTCACCCCTTGTAATCTACATTATTATATAATTGTCTTCAGGTGTCCAGACTGCTTGGTTGGAGTTTGGTAGTTTCAGGTATTTACTTCTAGCTAGTCTGACTTTCTTTTTGGTACTTCATGCTCAAGTGTGAATCGGATAGCCATGTATCTCCAGTCACTTGAAGAAAGCCTCCAACATGGCTGCCAGTGTTTTGCAAGTGAGGGATGTTCAGTATGTACAGTACAGACTTTGATGACTGAAGTCCAGAATCCGTTTGGTTCAGTGTTTCTAAAAAGTCACGTTCAGTCTTCTAACAGTATTGAAGAAGGGCAGTCCTGGCATGAGTGAGATTAGGAATGTGTGGGACTGGGGTTGGGGGTCTAACTGCCTCTTCTACGGACTTTGAAACAGTCCTCTTGTTTTCAACCCCATCTGCCATCTTACTTTAGGAGATATCTGGTACCTCTAATTTTATCCTTTTTTAGGTTCTCTGTTTAGGGTCCCTCTCCACCCCCCTTGCTGGCTTGGATTTCGGCTCTGCTCTGCTAAGTCAGTTACCCATTCCTTCTATTTGCCATCTGCCAGAACTCTGATGCTGTTATTTCCATGCTTGTTTTTGTCCATGTCGGTTTATGGTTTTTAAAATCTACCCCCCCCTTTTGGTCATTTTAATGATGTTTTAGGAGCAAACAGAAAACATAAGCATTGAAATCTATATGCATAACATTGTTCACTTTTTATTTTCCAATATTTTGCTGACATCTTTCATTTGTTATTTCCTCTTGTGTTCTGTTTTTGCCTTTATATCTCTTATATTTCTATGCCATTAGTTGGGTTTGGGAAGCTGGTTGTGATAAATACATGTTTTTATTTGCCTATTTAAATAGAATTCTTGTAATTTATTTTTTCATTTAAAATTATCAGTTTAGTACAAAGGTAAGTAAAAGATCCTGAGAACCTGCCTATCCAGTTAAGTGTACCTTTTCCCTTAGTTGATTATATCACTTACACTTAAGCAGTGTTGTATAATCTTCTGCCTAGTATTTGGATGTTGGTGATTATCTACACCCATTATACAACAAAAATAGGAGGATTTATTTTTTCAGATAATTGTTCAAAAGCACTTTAGTCTGGTACAAGTCTGTATATGTTCTCTTAGCACTTTGGGAACCTTAAAGTGTTATGTGTTGTTATGAATTTCTATTCATGAAAGTGATATGCAGAGAATTTTGAATAATTAAAATTGCTATTTAAGGTCCACGAAATAGTCTTTGTTGTTTTTTTTTTTTTTTTTTTTTTTTTTAATCATCATTTTATTGAGATATATTCACATACCACGCAGTCATACAAAACAAATTGTACTTTCGATTGTTTACAGTACCATTACATAGTTGTACATTCATCACCTAAATCAATCCCTGACACCTTCATTAGCACACACACAAAAATAACAAGAATAATAATCAGAGTGAAAAAGAGCAATTGAAGTAAAAAAGAACACTGGGTACCTTTGTCTGTTTGTTTCCTTCCCCTACTTTTCTACACATCCATCCATAAACTAGACAAAGTGGTGTTTGGTCCTTATGGCTTTCCCAATCCCATTGTCACCCCTCATAAGCTACATTTTTATACAACTGTCTTCGAGATTCATGGGTTCTGGGTTGTAGTTTGATAGTTTCAGGTATCCACCACCAGCTACCCCAATTCTTTAGAACCTAAAAAGGGTTGTCTAAAGTGTGCATAAGAGTGCCCACCAGAGTGACCTCTCGGCTCCTTTTGGAATCTCTCTGCCACTGAAGCTTATTTCATTTCCTTTCACATCCCCCTTTTGGTCAAGAAGATGTTCTCCGTCCCACGGTGCCAGGTCTACATTCCTCCCTGGGAGTCATATTCCACGTTGCCAGGGAGATTCACTTCCCTGGGTGTCTGATCCCACGTAGGGGGGAGGGCAGTGATTTCACCTTTCAAGTTGGCTTAGCCAGAGAGAGAGGGCCACATCTGAGCAACAAAGAGGCATTCAGGAGGAGACTCTTAGGCACAAATACAGGGAGGCCTAGCCTCTCCTTTGCAGCAACCGTCTTCCCAAGGGTAAAACTTATGGTAGAGGGCTCAACCCATCAAACCACCAGTCCCCTATGTCTGTGGTCATGTTAGCAACCATGGAGGTGGGGTAGGCGAATACCCCTGCATTCTCCACAGGCTCCTCAAGGGGGCACTACATCTTTTTTTTTTTTTTTTCCTTGTTTGTCTTTTTTCTTTTTTCTTTTTTTTTTTTTTTAACTTTCCCTTCTTTTTTAAATCAACTGTATGAAAAAAAAAGTTAAAAAGAAAACAAACATACAATAAAAGAACATTTCAAAGAGACCATAACAAGGGAGTAAGAAAAAGACAACTAACCTAAGATAACTGCTTAACTTCCAACATGTTCCTACTTTACCCCAAGAAAGTTACATAATATAGCAACATTTCAGTGAACTTGTTCCTACTACATCCATCAGAAATTAACAGACCATAGTCATTTCTGGGCATCCCCAGAACGTTAAATAGCTTATCTGTTCTTCTTGGATTATTGTTCCCCCTTCCTTAATTGCTCTCTACTGCTAGTTCCCCTACATTCTACATTATAAACCATTTGTTTTACATTTTTCAAAGTTCACATTAGTGGTAGCATATAATATTTCTCTTTTTGTGCCTGGCTTATTTCGCTCAGCATTATGTCTTCAAGGTTCATCCATGTTGTCATATGTTTCACGAGATCGTTCCTTCTTACTGCCGCGTAGTATTCCATCGTGTGTATATACCACATTTTATTTATCCACTCATCTGTTGAAGGACATTTGGGTTGTTTCCATCTCTTGGCAATTGTGAATAATGCTGCTATGAACATTGGCGTGCAGATATCTGTTCGTGTCACTGCTTTCCGATCTTCCGGGTATATACCGAGAAGTGCAATCGCTGGATCGAATGGTAGCTCTATATCTAGTTTTCTAAGGAACTGCCAGACTGACTTCCAGAGTGGCTGAACCATTATACAGTCCCACCAACAATGAATAAGAGTTCCAATTTCTCCACATCCCCTCCAGCATTTGTAGTTTCCTGTTTGTTTAATGGCAGCCATTCTAACCGGTGTTAGATGGTATCTCATTGTGGTCTTAATTTGCATCTCTCTAATAGCTAGTGAAGCTGAACATTTTTTCATGTGTTTCTTGGCCATTTGTATTTCCTCTTCAGAGAACTGTCTTTTCATATCTTTTGCCCATTTTATAATTGGGCTGTCTGTACTATTGTCATTGAGTTGTAGGATTTCTTTGTATATGCAAGATATCAGTCTTTTGTCAGATACATGGTTTCCAAAAATTTTTTCCCATTGAGTTGGCTGCCTCTTTACCTTTTTGAGAAATTCCTTTGAGGTGCAGAAACTTCTAAGCTTGAGGAGTTCCCATTTATCTATTTTCTCTTTTGTTGCTTGTGCTTTGGGTGTAAAGTCTAGGAAGTGGCCTCCTAATACAAGGTCTTGAAGATGTTTTCCTACATTATCTTCTAGGAGTTTAATGGTACTTTCTTTTATATTGAGATCTTTGGTCCATTTTGAGTTAATTTTTGTGTAGGGGGTGAGGTAGGGGTCCTCTTTCATTCTTTTGGATATGGATATCCAACTCTCCCAGCCCCATTTGTTGAAAAGACCATTATGGCTCAGTTCGGTGACTTTGAGGGCCTTATCAAAGATCAGTCGGCCATAGATCTGAGGGTCTATCTCTGAATTCTCAATTCGATTCCATTGATCTATATGTCTATCTTTGTGCCAGTACCATGCTGTTTTGGCAACTGTGGCTTTATAATAAGCTTCAAAGTCAGGGAGTGTAAGTCCTCCCACTTCGTTTTTCTTTTTTAGAGTGTCTTTAGCAATTCGAGGCATCTTCCCTTTCCAAATAAATTTGATAACTAGCTTTTCCAAGTCTGCAAAGTAGGTTGTTGGAATTTTGATTGGGATTGCATTGAATCTGTAGATGATTTTGGGTAGAATTGACATCTTAATGACATTTAGCCTTCCTATCCATGAACATGGAATATTTTTCCATCTTTTAAGGTCCCCTTCTATTTCTTTTAGTAGAGTTATGTAGTTTTCTTTGTATAGGTCTTTTACATCTTTGGTTAAGTTTATTCCTAGGTACTTGATTTTTTTAGTTGCTATTGAAAATGGTATCTTTTTCTTGAGTGTCTCTTCAGTTTGTTCATTTCTAGCATATAGAAACATTACTGACTTATGTGCATTAATCTTGTATCCCGCTACTTTGCTAAATTTATTAGCTCTAGTAGGTGTATCGTTGATTTCTCAGGGTTTTCTAGATATAAGATCATATCATCTGCAAACAATGACAGTTTTACTTCTTCTTTTCCAATTTGGATGCCTTTTATTTCTTTGTCTTGCCGGATTGCCCTGGCTAGCACTTCCAGCACAATGTTGAATAACAGTGGTGACAGCGGGCATCCTTGTCTTGTTCCTGATCTTAGAGGGAAGGCTTTCAGTCTCTCACCATTGAGTACTATGCTGGCTGTGGGTTTTTCATATATGCTCTTTATCATGTTGAGGAAGTTTCCTTCAATTCCTACCTTTTGAAGTGTTTTTATCAAAAAGGGATGTTGGATTTTGTCAACTGCTTTTTCAGCATCTATTGAGATGATCAATTGATTTTTCCCTTTCGAGTTTTTAATGTGTTGTAATACATTGATTGTTTTTCTTATGTTGAACCATCCTTGCATGCCTGGAATGAACCCCACTTGGTCATGGTGTATGATTTTTTTAATGTGTCTTTGGATTCGATTTGCAAGTATTTTGTTGAGGATTTTTGCATCTATATTCATTAGGGAGATTGGCCGGTAGTTTTCCTTTTTTGTAGCATCTTTGCCTGGTTTTGGTATTAGATTGATGTTAGCTTCATAAAATGAGTTAGGTAGTGTTCCATTTTTTTCAATGTTTTGAAAGAGTTTGAGTAAGATTGGTGTCAGTTCTTTCTGGAAAGTTTGGTAGAATTCCCCTGTGAAGCCATCTGGCCCTGGGCATTTATTTGTGGGAAGATTTTTGATGACTGATTGGATCTCTTTGCTTGTGATGGGTTGGCTGAGGTCTTCTATTTCTTCTCTGGTCAGTCTAGGTTGTTCATATGTTTCCAGGAAATTGTCCATTTCTTCTACATTATCCAGTTTGTTGCCATACAGTTGTTCATAATATCCTCTTATAATTTTTTTAATTTCTTCAGGATCTGCAGTTATGTCACCTTTTTCATTCATTATTTTGTTTATATGGGTCTTCTCTCTTTTTGATTTTGTCAGTCTAGCTAGGGGCTTGTCAATCTTGTTGATCTTCTCAAAGAACCAACTTTTGGTGATATTTATCCTTTCTATTGTTTTTTTTGTTCTCTATGTCATTTATTTCTGCTTTAATCCTTGTTATTTCTTTTCTTGTACTTGGTTTAGGATTGGTTTGCTGTTCATTTTCTAGCTTCTTCAGTTGATCCATTAGTTCTTTGATTTTGGCTCTTTCTTCCTTTTTAATATATGCGTTTAGTGCTATAAATTTCCCCCTTAGCACTGCTTTTGCTGCATCCCATAGGTTTTGGTATGTTGTGTTCTCATTTTCATTCGTCTCTATATATTTAGCAATTTCTCTTGCTATTTCTTCTTTAACCCACTGATTGTTTAGGAGTGTGTTGTTTAACCTCCAGGTATTTGTGAATTTTCTAAGTCTCTGATGGTTATTGACTTCTAATTGTATTCCATTGTGGTCAGAGAATGTGCTCTGAATAATTTCAATCTTTTTAAATTTATTGAGGCTTGTTTTATGTCCCAGCATATGATCTATTCTGGAGAAAGTTCCGTGAGCACTAGAAAAGTATGTGTATCCTGGTGATTTGGGATGTAATGTCCTGTAGATGTCTGTTAAATCTAATTCATTTATCAGATTGTTTAGGTTTTCAATTTCCTTATTGGTCTTCTGTCTGGTTGATCTATCTATAGGAGAGAGTGATGTGTTGAAGTCTCCCACAATTATTGTGGAAACATCAATTGCTTCCTTTAGTTTTGCCAATGTTTCTCTCATGTATTTTGTGGCACCTTGATTGGGTGCATAGACATTTACGATTGTTATTTCTTCTTGCTGAATTGCCCCTTTTATTAGTATGTAGTGGCCTTCTTTTTCTCTCAAAACATCCCTACATTTGAAGTCTATTTTATCTGAGATTAATATTGCTACACCTGCTTTCTTTTGGCTGTAGCTTGCATGAAATATTTTTTTCCATCCTTTCACTTTCAGTTTCTTTGTGTCCCTGTGTCTAAGATGAGTCTCTTGTATGCAACATATTGATGGTTCATTTTTTTTGATCCATTCTGCAAATCTATATCTTTTAATTGGGGAGTTTAATCCATTTACATTCAACGTTAAAACCGTGAAGGCATTTCTTGAATCGGCCATCTTATCCTTTGGATTATGTTTGCCATATTTTTCCCTCTCTCTATTAATATCCTTTATTGTACCCATACCGAATCTCTTTAGTACTGAACCTTTCTCCAAGTCTCTCTGTCCTGTCTTTGTTTCTCTGTCTGTAGGGCTCCCTTTAGTATCTCCAGTAGGGCAGGTCTCTTGTTAGCAAATTCTCTCAGCATTTCTTTGTCTGTGAAAAATTTAAGCTCTCCCTCAAATTTGAAGGAGAGCTTTGCTGGATAAAGTATTCTTGGCTGGAAATTCCTCTCACTCAGAATTTTAAATATATCGTGCCACTGCCTTCTCGCCTCCATGGTGGCTGCTGAGTAGTCACTACTTAGTCTTATGCTGTTTCCTTTGTATGTGGTGAATTGCTTTTCTCTTGCTGCTTTCAGAACTTGCTCCTTCTCTTCTGTGTTTGATAGTGTGATCAGTATATGTCTCGGAGTGGGTTTATTTGGATTTATTCTATTTGGAGTTCGCTGAGCATTTATGATTTGTGTATTTATGTTGTTTAGAAGATTTGGGAAGTTTTCCCCAACAATTTCTTTGAATACTCTTCCTAGACCTTTACCCTTTTCTTCCCCTTCTGGGACACCAATGAGTCTTATATTCGGACGTTTCATATTATCTATCATATCCCTGAGGTCCATTTCGAGTTTTTCAATTTTTTTCCCCCATTCTTTCTTTTATGCTTTCATTTTCCATTCTGTCATCTTCCAGGTCACTGATTCGTTGTTCAACTTCCTCTAGTCTTGTACTATGAGTGTCCAGAATCTTTTTAATTTGGTCAACAGTTTCTTTAACTTCCATAAGATCATCCATTTTTTTATTTAGTCTTGCAATGTCTTCTTTATGCTCTTCTAGGGTCTTCTTGATTTCCTTCATATCCCGTACTATGGTCTCATTGTTCATCTTTAGTTCTTTGAGTAGCTGCTCTAGGTGCTGTGTCTCTTCTGGTCTTTTGATTTGGGTGCTTGGGCTTGGGTTATCCATATCGTCTGGTTTTTTCATATGCTTTATAATTTTCTGTTGTTTTTGGCCTCGTGGCATTTGCTGAACTTGATAGGGTTCTTTTAGGGTTTGTAGACCAGTTGAAGTCCTTATCTCTAATTTATCAGATCTACAGCTTCGTGGAGTACACTTTCTCTAACTAACCAGCAGGTGGCGTCCACGAGCCACCTGTTCTCCACAAGCCAGATCTCCCCTGCTTAGCCTTTTTGGTGAGTGGGGGAGTGAGTCTTGTGGGGCCCAATTGGTGTACCAAGCTTGCGTGTGTAGTTGGTGTTGCCTGCCCTGTATGTGGGGCGTGTTTCTGGGCAGTCGGGGAGGGGGGGTGGCCCTAACAATCAAATCTCCCTGATGATCCTAGAGTTTTAAAGCTGCTGCAATAGTCTAATCCTTCAGTTCAGTCCTGCCACAGTTTGTCTCTGCCACTGACCCACAAGTCTTTGGTATTGGCGTATGGCTCCTGAGACTTGCAAGTGGGCCCCTCTTCCAGGCTGTGCACCCCGGGTCCTCTGTTGAGGGATGACTGTGCTATGTCACAGGTGAGTGCCGTCCCCCCAGGGCAGTTCTGGGCTGCTGGGCTGTGTTGGGAGGCTCCCAGTCTGCTCAAATGATGGCTGAATGGGGCTCTGTTAATTCACACTGCTCCCCCTTCCCAGCTCTGGGACATTCAGCTGAGGTTGCAGGGAAGGCTAATGTCCACGCCCAGTTTTGTGGTGTGTGCCTGTTATTTGAAGCACTTCCGTCACACTGGGTTGTCTGGGGCAGCTCTGGGCTATGGGGCTGGTGATGGGCAGAAGTGTTTCCTGTCCACCAGGATGGTGGCTGTGAGCGGACACCCCCCTTTTCTTGGGAAGTTGTGTTGTTTAGTGAATTTTCTCAGCCACTGGATTATTGCCTTTTGTCTCAGAGCTCTCTTAGTTCTGCTCTTGACTTGACGTGCCCAAATTGCAATTCTTTGAAGCTTTCTGTATTGAGCTTCTTAGAGTAATTGTTTTAGAAAAAGCAAAAAGGATTTAAAAAAAAAAAAAAAAAAAAAAAACGGCCCTCCTCAGAGATCTAATGGGTTATTGAAATGCTAATAGACAAAGCAACCAGGGCCATTAAGGAAAGGTGCACAGGGCAGAGAGATCAGCTTTGCTTCGGGATTTGCATATGCGCCTCAAGGCCTGATCTCCACCCTTCCCCTTTCTGTGTTCACCAGAACTCCAAAAATCCTCTGCTTTTATTTTGGAGTTTTTCGTGTTGTTTTTTTTCTATGCCTGTCTCCTCTCTGCTGGGCTGGCTGCTCTCAGAGTCTCTGGTGTCTGGTCTCAGTCTATCTATGGTTGGAGTTTGAATCAGTAGAATGAGTTTCCGATAAGAGCAGCCACTGCAATTCTCCCTTCTCCTTCCCGGAGCTGACAGCCCCTCCTCCCCCGGGACTGAGCCTGGCAGGGAGGGGCGGGGGTCCCCTGGCCGCAAAAACTTACAGATTTCGCTGATCTCAGCAGTTCCACGTTTTCATGAGTGTTGTATGAAGTATGCCCAAAGACAGATTGCTCTGTGGTGTCCAGTCCACGGAGTTCCTGGCTTTTTACCTACTTTCCTGGAGGAGTAACTAAAACATACAGCTCACCAGTCTGCCATCTTGCCCCGCCTCTGTTGTTTGTTAATCTTACTTGAAGAAAGGCCTTAATTAAATGAGGTTATTTCTCAGACAAGAAAAGCTACAAATAGGGAGTCAGGGGAAAGTAGATGTAGATAAAGTTTGAAGTGACAGTAAACGATATTTGTGGGATCATTATGCTGATATTTTTTTATCTAAGCTCTTTTTGAAAAGGTGACACTTGATAAAAGTTAATTAAATATTTGTGAATGGGAACTACATAGAAATTTTTGCAGATATCTGAAATTAAACATAGTAATTGAGTTATGTTCCTAAGGCAAAAAATGTAATAAAGAAGGTAGTAAGTAGCTCAGATGAATTTACATACTCAGCATATTGGGAAAGGGGAAAGAAATTTGAAGAGCTTGCAGAAGAGTTTACAACATAAGTGACAGTCTAGAATGCTTAGAGGTAAAAAGGCCCTGCATTAACTAAGTGGTGTCCTAAAAGCCTTTGTTCTTTGGCTTAGTCCCCAAGCAGCTGATGGGGACTTGTATTGCCCTAAAATCCATCCCGTTAGGGAGTCTCTACCCTTAATATAGACAGTCATTTTGGCAATTATAAAATGACAAAGACAGATGTGGGCAGTGGTCTGCCAAGTCTAAAAAAGAAAGTCAAATATAAACATTGCCAGGTAAGAAGGCGTTTTAGACTCTGGGTGGCAGAATTCCAACCTGCTTGCCCCTGTGGTAGAGAAGGATATGTGAAGCTTATAGTGGGATGATACCATTTAACCATCTGATAATATTTTAGTTTCTCAAGATGCTCTCCTTTTTGGAAAGGCAAAAGATGTTGATCACTTGATGCTTCTCTTTCTGTATTCTTTATTTCTCAATTCATAAATTGGAATTATGGTATATAATATGTCCCTTGTAATTGAAGTGTTTTTACCAAAACCTTGACTGAACTAATAGTATTAGCTTCCTGAGAATGTAAATCCAAGGACTGAATCCTGGTCTAGGCTCACTGTTTACCAGTCAGTGACCAAGAGCTTTCCTGAAATTGCCAGCATAACTCTCTGATCAGCTTTAATAAATCACTTCACCTGTTTTTCCTACTGGCTTTGCATGGTGATTTTTGGACAGTTTGAGTTTGCCAGAAGTTCTGGAGCATAGGAGCAATATGATTATGTAATGATTTACTAAAATTAGTCTTTCAGTAGTTTACTTGAGGTTTACAGCATAAACTAGAGGATAAAGTAAGTAACCATGTCATGTGAGACCCTTCCAGATAAGAGATAAATTCCTGGATTAAGGTGGTATATATGGATATGAAGAAAATATAGCAAATGAAAGATATTATATTAGCAAGAGTTGAAGGATTTAGTAACTGACTAGTAGGAAAGAGCAAAAAAAAAAAAAAAGTAAGAGTTGAATGGTAGATATTTTTAATGTTCATACCAAATTTCCCTTAATATTCCATGGGGCACCCAAAGAAATTTTACAAAGAGCAAAGCACAAGGTAAACCTATAATATATTTACAGTGTAAAGAATGAATTAACTCCTTGATTAACTAGGTGTCAAAGGAACAACAAGCTCTGATGCCTGGGAGATAATTTTTTTCCAAATTTCAATCTCACCCCTTTCGGCTCCTTTTAGTGCTAAATCGTATAAAAAGTCAGAAGAGTCATTGTGCCATTATAATGTTTGCACTGATAAATGCTCTGGTAGTGAAAATACAGTTCTCCACTTTAAAGTAAAATATCTTCTTATCTCCTATCTATTGCTGCTTGCTTCAGGGGCTTGAGCTGTTTAAGCCTTTAAAAGGTCTTTTTATTTTTACTTTATATTTGTGAGTGTACTTTTTAACCAAAATCTGAAAAGTCTGATGGTGGGTATTATATTCCAAATGCTTTCAAACCTGCATATGATGTATCCCAAAAGAATAGTCATTTAGTATTTGGATCGCTTTAGGCCCTCAATCTGTGTTTTTGATCACAGTGGACTCCATCTCCTGTGGCATCTTATTCCAACAAATATTTCTTCTTTTACATGTTTTATTTCTCCTTTGTTGGTTTTTTCACCATTCTTAGAAATTTGCTCAGATATCCCTATCCTATGGGGAAAATGCTTTAAACAAAACAGCTTGAGCTCTTTTCCTATCTAACTTCTCCCAAGTAGATGAGTTCTTTCTCACTACCACTCCAAGAAACCAGGATCATAATGTCAAGTCCAGTGGTCTTTTCTCGGTTCTTTCCTTCACCTCTGGAGAATTTTTTACTGTTTGACCACACTTCTATCTTGAAAGTTTTCTTTTTCCTTGATTTCAATGAAATTGCTTAAAGCTATTTTGCCTCCTATTCTCTGATTAATTCTTGACTTTGTATACATTCTTTTTTGTGGTCATTTTATCTGGATATTTTCCTAGGGCCTTTGTTATTTTATTTTTCTATTCTTGCCTTTGGTGATTTAATCTACTGCCATAGTTTTAACTATGATCAAGTTCTATCTCCAACTTTAATTTTAACCTTTTCCATTAGATCCAGATTTGGCATTTTCAGACTGATCTTCTGGTATTCCTAGCTCAACCTACTAAATAAACTTAACTAATGGCGAAAAAAATGAAACAATGACATATATAAAAATTAATTTGAGACTTCCAGGAAGATGGTGGAGTAGTTGTGGCAGAACGGGTTTCTCCTCCATGAAAGTAACTAGAAAGGGGCCAGAGGACACCAGGGACCATGGTTTTGGGGTGTGACCAGCCATAGAGGGGCCCCCACAGTACGTGGAGGGGACACAGACAAAAAATGGAGGAGAGACAGCACCTGGACAGACCCAGTGAGTTTGTTCCACCTCCAGAACTCCCCTACCCCCCAGGCCAGCAGCAGCCAAACCACTGCTGGGCAAGGGAGTGAGCAGCAGCTCTCCACTCCCATGCAACTATCTTGATAGTTTGCTGGATGGTGATACTCCACAGTCAGACAGTGGGAAGCTCCCATGAGGGAACCTGGTGGGTATCATTTGCTCTCCCCTCCATGGAAGTCCAGGGAGGGTGCAACAGCGAGAAGTGGGGAAGGGATAGGCGCCAGACCAGCAATCAGGAGTCCATTCTTACACCCCAGAGACTTGCAGGCACAAGGCAGGGAGAGAACAGGCAGGCAAGGCCCATGTTCCAACTGCAGGGTGCCCTTGATCAGACTCCCTGCCTAACTGCTCAGGGCTCGCATCACAGCCCCAGGACAGGCATTCCCCAGAGCACCGATTTCTTCCCCACCCAGTTTGGATGCCACCCACCACACTGGAGAAGATCAGGGAAGACCTCCTTGAGAGCACCACCTGCTGGTAGGTTATGGAAACTGCACTCCAGCAAACCAAGTTGTATGTAAATGCTCAAATAATTCTGCACTTCCCAAAATAATCCTTTCAAGACAAACAAATCCCCCGAAGCCAACAGAAAGTTACAAAGCACTTGAAGGATCTAGAAGATATGGATAAGCCAAGCAAACAAAGCCACAAGAGACACAAAATTTGGAGCAATTAATTAAAGAAGTACAAACAAATCTCCAAAACAACTTCAATGAGATGGCTAAAGACATAAAGGAAATCAAGAGGACTCCACAAGAGCATAAAGAACAATTTGAAAGAGTGAATAAAAAAATAGCAGACCTTATGGAAATAAAAGACACTGTGGCTCAAATTAAAAATATACTAGAGACACAATAGCAGATTTGAAGAGGCAGAAGAAAGGATAAGTGAACTTGAGTGCAGAATAATTGGATGTGAACACACAAAAGAACAAATGGGGAAAAAACTGAAAAATTTGAAATGGAAATGATGGACAACATGAAGCAAACAAATATAAGAATCATTGGTGTTCCAGAATGAGAAGAGAAGGGTAAAGGGCTAGGAAGAGTATATCAAGATATAGTTAAAGAAAACTTCCCAAACCATCTAAATGAAACAAATGTGCAAATCAAAGATGCCCAATAAACTCCAAGTAGAATAAATCCAAATAAACCTACGCCAAGATATATACTAAGTAAATTGGCAAATACTGATGAGGAGAAACTTCTGAAAGCAGCAAAAGAGAAGTGATTCAGTACATACAAAGGAAACAACATAAGACCAAGTACTGACTACTCAGCGGGCACCATGGAGGCGAGAAGGCAGTGGTATGACATATTTAAGACTCTGAAAGAGAAAAATTGCTAGCCAGGAATTCTTTATCCAACAAAGTTCTCCTTCAAAATTGAGGGAGAGTTTTAAATTTTCACAGACAAACAAACACTGAGAGAATTTGTTAACAAGAGAACTGCTGTGCAAGAAATACTAAAGGGAGCTCTACTGGCTGAGAAAAAAAAAGAAAGGGGAGAGAGGTCTGGAGAAGAGTACGGAACTGAAGAGTTATTAATAAGGGTAACTTAAAGGAAAGAAAACGGGGAAAAAACTAGATCTAATAACTAAAAACCAATGGATAAGATAGCTGGTTCAAGAACTCCCTTCACAGGAATAACTTTGAATGTGAATGGATTAAACTCTCCAATTAAAAGATACAGGCTGGTAGAATGGATTAAAAACTATGACCCATCCATATGCTGTTTACAGGAGACTCACCTTAGACCCTGTGACACAAAGAGACTAAAAGTGAAAGGATGGAAAAAATATTCTACACAAACTTCAATCAAAAGAAAGCTGGGGTAGCTATACTAATATTGGATAAAATAGACTTCAAATGCAAAGATGTCATAAGAGACAAAAAAGGACACTATATATTAATAAAAGGGAAAATTCACCAAAAAGAAATAACAATTATAAATGTTTATGCACCCAATCAGGGAGCTCCAAAATACATGAGACAAACATTGGCTAAGCTGAAAGGAGCAATAGACACGTCTACAATAATAGTGGGAGACTTTACTACATCGCTCTCTTCTATAAATAGAACAACTAGACAGAGGACCAATAAGGAAATTGAGAAGCTAAACAATATGATAAATGAATTAGACTTAACAGACACATATAGATTGTTACATCCCAGAGTACCAGGATATACATTCTTCTCTAGTGCCCATGGAATGTTCTCCAGGATAGATCATATGCTGGGGCACAAAACAAGTCTTAATAAATTTAAAAAGATTGGAATTATTCAAAGCACATTCTCTGACCACAATGAAATGCAACTAAACAACCACCAAAGAACCAGATCTTTCACAAATATGTGAAGGTTAAGCAATACACTCTTAAAATTGCAAGAGAAATTGGTAAACATCTAGAGATGAATGAAAATGAGAACACAATATATCAAAACCTGTGGCATGCAACAAAGGCAGTGCTGAAAGGGAAATTTATAGGTCTAAATGCATATTTCAAAAAGCAAGAAAGAGCTAAAACTAAAGACATAACTGAACAACTGAAGAGGCTAGGCAGTGATCTGCAAACTTACCCTAAAGCAAGTAGACAAAAAGAAATGACAAAGATTAAAGCAGAGATAAATGAGCTGGAGAACAAAAAGACAATAGAGAAAGAAAAAGTAAAACCAAAATTAGTTCTTTGAGAAGATAAAAAAGATTGTTGGGACCCATAGCTAGACTGACAAAGTGAAAAAGAGAGAAGACCCAAATAAACAGAATCAGAAACGAGAATGGGATAATTTACTACAGATCCCAAAGAAATTTTAAAGAAATTCATAAGAGGATACTATGAACAACTGTATGCCAACAAGCTTGACAATTTAGAGGAAATGGACAATTTCTTGGAAACACATGAACAACTTGGACTGACCCAAGAAGAAACAGAAGACCTCAACAAAGCAATCACAAGCAAAGAGATCCAATCAGTTATCAAAAATCTACCTACAGCTTTATAAAAGCCAATCCAGAGAGAACCTAAGATGGTGGCTAGGTGAGACAGGGCAAAAAAACACCTCCGTGAAAAATACTAGATAAAAACCAGAAAGTGACCCAGAACACCACTGCCAGCGATGCACCAGCCGGACAAGGTCTGCTAAATCCACCGGGGAAACCAGGAGCCTGCATTCTGAAAGGAGTGAGTGAGTCAGCTAAAAGTCCCACGGCCACACTGCGGTGTGGGGAAACGGTAGGCTGGCGTTTGGAGACGGACTAGTTCTTTAAAAAAAAAAAGCCCAGGAGTGGCTGCAAATACAACAGGGAGAGCCGCGCAGTGAAGCATGGCAGGAGCGGGCTGGGCTAACGCCTCAGTGTCTGGCATGGAGGATACCCCTTCCCACACCTGCTGCTGATTGTCTCGAGACCAGAGGAGCAGAGGGGAGCCAAAAGGAGGAAAAAAACCGCATTCCTTGCAGCCATCTCCCCAGTGGGTGGGGGATGCTCCTGCCCGGGGCCAGACCTACAGCCCAGAGCAGCACCAAGAAACCCAGTGTGACAGGGAATCTTTCCCGCAGCACTACACACAAGCCACAATATCGGCCATGGATTGTGGCCTTTAATACACCCACAGCTGATTGTCCCGGAGCTGGGAGGGTGGAGCTGTGTGAAAAGGGGGAAGTTAATGCTTCCCATTCAACCATCTTTGAAGCAGGCTGGGAGCACCCCTGCATGGCCCAGCAACCGAGGGCTTCCCTGGCGGGCTGGCGCACACTAGTGATGTGGCGCGGCCCTCCGTCAGCAGAGGTCCTGGAAGAGCACAGCTGGGAAGGGGGAACCGCTCGGAAATCCCAGGGAACCTACACCAATACCAAGGACTTGTGGGTCAGCGACAGAGAACAGCTTTAAATCTCTGGGAACAACTGGGAGGTTTGATTATTAAAGCTGCCCTGCCTGCCTAACTACCCAGGCACATGCCCCACATTCAGGGCAGACAGCACCAGCAACACACCCAAACTTGGTACACCAATTGGACCCCACAAGAATCAGACCCCCAGACACCACAAAGACAAAGTGGGAGAGAACTGACTTGAGGTGAATAGGTGACTCACGGACACCATTTGCTGGTTAGTTAGAGAAAGTGTATGCCACCAAGCTGCAGTTCTGTCAAATTAGGGATCAAGTAAAGCAAATGCCAAGAGGCCAAAACCAACAGAAAATCTTAAAGCATATGATAAAACCAGACAATATGGAGAACCCAAACCAAAACACCCAAATCACAAGATCAGAAGACACATAGTACTTGCCACAATTAAACAAACAATTACCGACAGGCAACAAGAGCATGGCTCAGGATATAAAGGACATGAAGAAGAGCATGGCACAGGATAGAAAAGACATAAAGAAGACCCTGGAAGAGCATAAAGAAGAAATTGCAAGATTAAATAAAAAAATAGAAGATCTTATGGAAATTAAAGAAACTGTAGCCCAAATTAAAAAGACTCTGGATACTCATAATACAAGATTAGAAGAAGTTGAACAACAACTCAGCCTCCTTGAGGACCACAGAACAGAAAATGAAAGAACAAAAGAAAGAATGGGGAAAAAAATCAGAAAAATCGAAATGGATCTCAGGGATACGGTAGATAAAATAAAACATCCAAATTAAGACTCTTTGGTGTCCCAGAAGGGGAAGAGAAGGGTAAAGGTCTAGAAAGAGTATTCAAAGAAATTGTTGGGGAGAACTTCCCCAACCTTCTACACAATATAAATACACAAAGCATAAATGCCCAGCCAACTCCAGATAGAATAAATCCAAATAAACCCACTCCAAGACATATTCTGATCAGACTCTCAAACACTGAAGAGAAGGAGCAAGTTCTGAAAGCAGCAAGAGAAAAGCAATTCACCACATACAAAGGAAACAACACAAGACTAAGTAGTGACTACTCAGTGGCCACCATGGAGGTGAGAAGGCAGTGGCATGACATATTTAAAATTTTGAGAGAGAAAAATTTCTAACCAAGAATACTTTATCCAGCAAAACTCTCCTTCACATTTGAGGGAGAGCTTAAATTTTTCACAGACAAACAAATGCTGAGAGATTTTGCTAATAAAAGACCTGCCCTACTTCAGTACTAAAGGGAGCCCTACCGATAGAGAAACAAAGAAAGGAGAGAGAGAGATATAGAAAATTTTAACAGACATATATAGAATATTACATCCCAGGTCACTGGGACACACATTCTTCTCTAGTGATCATGGGTCTTTCTCCAGAATGGACCATATGCTGGGGCATAAAAACAAGCCTCAATAAATTTAGAAAGAAAAAAAAGAAATGAATTTGTTCAAAGCACATTCTCTGAACACAGTGGAATACAAATAGAAGTCAATAACCATCAGAGACTTGGAGAATTCACAAACACCTGGAGGATAAAAATGAGGGGGAGAGAAAAACATTCCCAGATAATCAAAAGCTGAGGGACTTCATCACCAGTAATAGGTCCTATAAGAAATGCTAAAGGGAGGTGAGCAGGCTGAAAGGAAGGGACACTAAACAATTGACTGAAACTACATGAAGAAATAAAGATTTCCAGTAAAGATCACATGGGAAATATAAATACCATTACTACTGCATTTTTGGTTTATAACTCCACTATTTACTTCCTACAGGATCTAAAATACATAAACTGTAATGAAAAATCAGTGGTTTTGGACTCAATGTAAAATATGTAATTTTTTACAAGAGCTACATAAAGGTGGGGGAATGATGGAGTGTAGGAGTATAGTTTATGTGTCACATTGAAGTTAAGTTGGTATCAAAGAAAAGCAGGATTGTTATAGATTTAAGATGTTAAATTTAAGCCCCACAGTAAACACAGGGAAAGTGTCAGAAAATATGACCATAGAGATGAAAAGTAGAGTGGGGGTTCCGAGAGGTCGAGAGGTGGGGGAGGGGGCAATGGGGAGTTAAGAAATGAGAGTAGGGTTTCTGTTTGGGGTGAAGGGAAACTTCTAGAAATGGATGGTTGGAAGGTGATAGCATTGCAACACTCTAAATGTGATTAATCCCACTAATGGAATGCTAGGGAGGCGGTGGAATGGGAAGATTTAGGCTATACGTATGTTTCCACAATTAAAAAAAAAAAGTCTAAATAGATGACAGTTAAATGCCAAGGATGATCCTGGATGGGATCTGAGGATGGAGGAGAGGAGGCTCAAAGGGACACAGATGGGACACACACACACACACAAAAAGGAAATGTAGAATGTAAGCTTTCTATCAGCGTTGAATTTCTTGAACTTCTTAGCTGCGCTTAATGAGATTGCATAAAGGAATGTTCTTGTCCATGGGAAAGGTATATGTGAATTATATTGTGTGTTCAAAGATATGTGCAGCTTGCCCACATATGTTCAGAGGACAGAGCAATAGATGATGGATGATAGGGAGGGAGGGAAAGAAAGGAATCGTGGTGTGACAGGATGTTAAGGGTGGTAGATTGGGGTGTCGGGGGAGGGGGGTCAGGGTATGATGGAGTTCTGTGTATGGGGTTTGTTCTGTTTTTGCAACTCTTCCTGTAAGATTGAATTTATTTCAAAATAAAATCTATTAAATTAAAAAAAAAAAAATCTACCTATGAATAAAAGACCAGGGCCAGGACTCGGGCAAGATGGCGGCATAGAGAGGAGTAGAAGCTAAGTAGTCCCCCTGGAACAACTACAAAAAACCAGAAACAACTAGTAAATAATCCAGAATAACTGCGGGGGGACAAACGAGACGATCCATTCATCATACACCAACCTGAATTGGGAGGAATGCCCAAGAACACAGCATAAAATCTGTAAGTAAAACCTGCGGAACCAGGTCGGGAGACCCCCTCCCCCATAGCCCGAGCTGCAGAGCCGCGTGGTGCCACAGAGAAGCTCTCTCCCAGCAAGCGAATACAGCTCAGCTGAGCTCCAACTGGGGTTTTAAGTAGCGAGTGTGAACTGCTCACTACAGGTATGCAGCCCCAAAAAACAGACAGAGGTTTTGGGTGACGACTGACCTGGGAGAGCCGGAGGGTTGTCTTGGACTGGGTCTAAAGGGGACTATCTGTTTCTTTTTTGGCTCAGTGGAGAAAGCCCCAGTCATTTTCAGTTTCCAGGACCCTGACTCTGGGAAGAGTGGAGACACCACAAGCAGAGAGTGAGACCATTGAAATGCTAATGACCTCCACCTGAGGGGTCTGTCTTCTCTAGGAGGAAAGGGGTGGGGCCCTTTCCATTCAGAACCAGACCCCAGAGCCTGGGGGACACGGCCATACCTCCTCACACCAGGCAAGAATTATAGGCTAACAGGTGTCACCTGCTGGGCAGAAAAGCACAGTGACCCGAGGCATCAAAGGGTGGAGCAATTTTCTAAGACACACCCGCAGGGAAACCAGATACTGAATATTTCTTCCCTCTGGGACCTGAGCCTGTTCTGGTCTGGGAAACCCTGATTTGGATAACCAAGGAAACCATGCCTAGACAACAGAAAATTACAACCTACACTAAGAAAAACAAAGTTATGGCCCAGTCAAAGGAACAAACATACACTTCAACTGAGATACAGGAATTTAAACAACTAATGCTAAATCAATTCAAAAAGTTTAGAGAAGATATTGCAAAAGAGATAGAGGCTGTAAAGGAAGCACTGGACATGTATACGGCAGAAATCAAAAGTTCAAAAAACCTACTAGTAGAATCTATGGAAATGAAAGGCACAACACAAGAGATAAAAGACACAATGGAAACATACAACAGCAGATCTCAAGAAGCAGAAGAAAACACTCAGGAACTGGAGAACAAAACACCTGAAAGCCTACAGGCAAAGGAGCAGATGGAGAAAAGAATGAAAAAATATGAGCAACGTCTCCGGGAACTCAAGGATGAAACAAAGTACAATAATGTACGTATCATTGGTGTCCCAGAAGGAGAAGAGAAGGGAAAGGGGGCAGAAGCAATAATAGAGGAAATAATTAATGAAAATTTCCCATCTCTTATGAAAGACATAAAATTACAGATCCAAGAAGCGCAGCATACTCCAAACAGAAGAGATATGAATAGGCCTATGCCAAGACACTTAATAATCAGATTATCAAATGTCAAAGACAAAGAGAGAATCCTGAAAGCAGCAAGAGAAAAGCAATCCATTACATACAAAGAAAGCTTAATAAGACTATGTGCGGATCTCTCAGCAGAAACCATGGAGGCAAGAAGGAAGTGGTGTGATATATTTAAGATACTGAAAGAGAAAAACCACCAACCAAGAATCCTGTATCCAGCAAAGCTGTCCTTCAGATATGGAGAGCTCAAACTATTTTCTGACAAACAGACAATGAGAGACTTTGTGAACAAGACACCTGCCCTACAGGAAATACTAAAGGGAGCACTACAGGGTGATAGAAGACAGGAGTGTGTGGTTTGGAACACAATTTTGGGAGATGGTAGCACAACAATGTAAGTACACTGAACAAAGGTAACTATGAATACAGTTGAGAGAGGAAGATGGGGAGCATGTGAGACACCACAAGAAAGGAGGAAAGGTAACGACTGGGACTATGTAACTTGGTGAAATCTAGAGTATTCAACAATTGTGATAAAATTACAAATATGTTCTTTTACGAGGGAGAACAAGCAAATGTCAACCTTGCAAGGTGTTAAAAATGGGGAGGCACTGGGGGAGGGATGCAATCAGCATAAACTAGAGACTGTAACTAATAGAATCATTGTATTATGGTTCCTTTAATGTAACAAAGGTGATATACCAAGGTCAATGCAGATAAGAGGGGGGGATAGGGGAGGCATGTTAGACACTTGACATTGGTGGTATTGTCTGATTCTTTATTCTACTTTGATTTAAGGTTATTTTTCCTTTTGCTGCTTCCTAGCTGTCATTTTTTTTGTTTCCTCTTTCTTTTGCCTCTCTACCTTCTTTGACTCTCCCTCCTGCCTTGTGGAAGAAATGTAGATGCTCTTGCTTAGTATGAGCAGAATGTTCAATTAGGATGAACTTAAATGTTTGGAAATGAACAGGGGTGTTGGTAGCAAGATGTGAGAATAACTAACAGCGCCGAATGGTGTGTGAATGAGGTGGAAAGGGGAAGCTCAGAGTCATGTATGTCACCAGAAGGAAAGTTGGAGGTCAAAAGATGGAAATGTATAAAACTGAATCCTATGGTGGGCAATGTCCATGATCAACTGTACAAATACTAGAAATCACTTCATGAACCAGAACAAACGTATGACAATACAATTAGAAGTTAATAACAGAGGGGCATATAGGGAAGAACTATATACCTATTACAAACTATATACTACAGTTAGTAGTATTTCAACATTTTTTCATAAGCAGTAACAAACATACTATATCAATACTAGGAGTCAACAATTGAGGGGGGTTGGTTAGGGATAGGGGAGGTTTAGAGTTTCCTTTTCTTTTTTTCTTTTTTCATCTTTCACTTTTTTCTTGTCTGGAGTAATGAAAAGTTTCTAAAAATTGAACAAAAATTAAGTGTGATGGATGCACAGCTGTATGAGGGTACCCAGGGGCAAGTGATTGTACACTTTGGATCTTTGGATAATTGTATGGTATCTGAACAATCTCCATAAAAATGAAAAAAACAAAAAATAAAAAATAAAAAATAAAACAAAAGACCAGGGCCAGATGGCTTCACAGGGCAATTTTACCAAACTTTCCAAAAAGAATTGACAGCATTCCTGCTCAAACTCTTTCAAAAAATTGAAGAAAAAGAAACATTACCTAACTCATTTTATGCAGCTAATATCACTCTGATACCAAAACAAGATAAAGATATACAAAACAGGAAAACTGTAGGCCGGTCTCCCTAATGAATATAGATGCAGAAAACCTAAGCAAAGTACTTGCAAATGGAATCCAAAGGCACATTAAAAGAATTATACACCATGACCAAGTGGGGTTTATTCCTGGCACACAAGGGTGGTTCACATAAGAAAATCAATTAATGTAATTCAACACATTAACAAATCAAAAGGGAAAAATCAAATGATCATCTGAATGCTGAAAAGGCATTTGACAAAATTCAACATCCCTTTTTGATAAAAACACTTAAAAGTTACGAATTGAAAGGAACCTTCCTCAATATGATGAAGGGCATATGTGAAAGACCCAAATCCAGCGTAATACTCAATGGTGAGAGGCTGAAAGCCTTCCCCCTAAGATCGGGAATGAGACAAGGATGCCCATTGTCACCTCTGTTATTCAACATTGTGCTAGAAGTTCTAACCAGAGCAGTTTGCCAAGACAAAGATATAAAAGGTATCCAAATTGGAAAGGACAAAATAAAACTGTCATCATTTGCAGACAATAAGGACTTATATTTGAAAAATCCCGAGAATTCAACCACAAAGCTACTTGAGCTAATAACAAATTTAGCAGAGTGGCGGGATATAAATTAATGCACATAAGTTGGTAACGTTCCTATACATTAGTAACAACCTAACAGAAGAGGCAATCCCCCCCCGCAAAAAAAAATCCATTCACAATAGCAACTAAAAAAATCAGTACCTAGAAATAAACTTAACCAAGGACGTAAAAGACCTCTACATAGAAAACTACAAAATTTTACTAAAAGAAATAAAACAAGGATCTAAATAAGTGGAAAAATATTCCATGCTCTGGGATAGGAAGACTAAACATTGTTAAGATGTCAATTCTACCCAAACTGATCTACAGATTGAACACAATTCCAATCAAAATTCCAACAACCTACTTGGCAGACTTGGAAAAGCTAGTTATCAAGTTTATTTGGAAGGGAAAGGGGCCTTGAATTGCCAAAAACATCCTAAAAAAGAAGAACAAAGTAGGAGGACTTACACGTCCAGACTTTGAAGCCTACTATAAAGCTACAGTGGTCAAAACAGCATGGTATTGGCATAAAGATAGACATATTGATCAATGGAATTGAATTTAGAGTTTGGAAACAGACCCACAGATATATGGTTGACTGATTTTTGATAAGGCCCGCAAATCCACTGAACTGGGACAGAACAGTCTCTTCAATAAATGGGGCTGGGAGAACTGGATAGCTATAACAAAAAGAATGAAAGGGGTCCCCTACCTCACACCTTATGCAAAAATTAACTCAAAGTGGATCAAAGACCTCAATATAAGAGACAGTACCATAAAACTACTAGAAGATAATGTAGGGAAACATCTTCAAGACCTAGTATTATGAGGTCGCTTCTTAGACCTTACTCCCAAAACATAGGCAATGAAATAAAAAAATAGATAAATGAGAACTCCTCAAAATCAAAAGCTTCTGTATCTCAAAGGAATTTGTCAAAAACGTGAAGAGACAGCCAACACAATGGGAGAAAATTTTTGGAAACCATATATCTGATAAGAGACTTGATATCTTGCATATATAAAGAAATCCTACAACTCAATGACAGTAGTACAAACAGCCCAATTATAAAATGGGCAAAAGATATGAAAAGACATTTCTCCAAAGAGGAAATACAAATGGCTAAAAAACAAATGAAAAATGTTCTTCTTCACTAGCTATTAGGGAGATGCAAATCAAGACCACAATGAGATATCATCTCTCACCAATAAGAATGGCTGCCATCAAACAAACAGGAAACTACAAATGCTGGACAGGAAATGGAGAAATTGGAACTCTCATTTATCGCTGGTGGGACTGCATACAGCCGCTCTAGAAGACAGTTTGTGGTTTCTCAGAAAACTAGATATTGAATTACCCTATGATCTGGCAAATCCTCTTCTTGGTGTATATCCAGAAGATTTGAAAGCAGTGACATGAACAGACATTTGTACCGATGTTCACAGCAGCATTGTACACAGTTGCCAAGAGATGGAAACAATCCAGGTGTCCTTCAACAGACGAGTGGATAAACAAAATGTGATATATACATACATTGGAATTCTTTGCAGAAATAAGAAGCAACAAGGTCTTGAAACATGGCAACATGGATGAACCTTGAAGATATAATTCTGAGTGAAATAAATCAGACACAAAGGGAGAGATATTTTATGTTACCACTTCTGTGAGCTATCTGAACAATGTAAAATCAATGTCATATAATGTAGAATATTGGGGACCTAGTGATAGACAGTAGCTGGTGAGGGGGAATGGTTATCCAGTAGGTTCGGATATGTTAATGATGGTGAATTCAAAGGTATGGTGATGGATAGGGGTAACGCTTGTTAGTTAATGGGATTATAAATATCAGAGCTGTATTGAAGGTAAATAGGATTGAAAGGGGTTGTTTAGAGGTATGTTTCCTACAGATCACCACAAATATAGATAGGTGCTTGCATGATATACTTCTAAGGTATGACACTAGCGCAGAGAGTTGACAACAGAAGGGTAAATGGGAAAAATCTACATATTGCATTCTTGGGACTATAATAAATAGGAACACCATGTTAGCATTATACAAATACCAGGGCTCGCAGGAGCTATAAGATGTTTTGGGTCATGAGAATTAAAATAGAGAGTGATAAGTATTGTACAGCTAAGTGACTGTAATGTGAGATATGGATTTATTATCGTGGACATAACATATACCATGTAAATTTAGGAACCCTCTACTCTATAAGTCAAGCCTTTGATGTTGAGCCTTGCATGGATGAAACTTATGGTTGTAAAGGGAAGGCTAAGCCCACCTATAATTATGCTTAGGAGTCACCTCCAGAGAACCTCTTTTGTTGCTCAAATGTGGACTTTCTCTCTCTAAGCCTAACTCTGCAAATAAATTCATCACCCACCCCACCCCCACCCGATGTGGGACAGAACCCCAAAGATGAATGAGCTTTTCTGGTGACATGGGGCACAGATTCTGGGAATAATCAAGGGATTAAGAGTGCCTTTTTGACCAAAAAAGGGGGGAAAAAAGGCAACCAAATAAGGTTTTAGTGGCTGAGAGAGTTCAAATAGAGTAAAGAGACTGTCCTGGAGGTTATTCCTATGGACGCTCCACCTAGATATGCCAAATGACCGCAATATGATAAGCCCAAGTCAACAGTAGTCCCCCAAACCTTAAAGAATATCTAGATCCCTATCTGGGACTCTATAAGAGTTTCACTCATTAAGTTTATTCTTCAGAGACTTAAACCCTTTAGAGTGCTCCTATGCCAGCAAAGGCCCCAAACCCAAAAGGAATAGCCTCTTCAAGAACATCAACTAGATGTGTCCCCTTAGCTCATAAAGTTGACACCCCTTTTCAGCATTAAACATGGTGGTCACTGCCTAGACATCCCTGAAATCAGGAACGTGATTAAACTAGAGGAAAGGGTAGAAACAGACAAGATGGAATTTAACAAAGGATTATGAATGCCAAATTTATATAATTTTCTTTTTCTTAGTTGCTAGGGTACTAAAATAGTTAGAAGGAAAGAATTGAAATGGTGGAATTATAACACATAGAATCCTTTTACATTTGTACTATAGCTACTTGCTAAATTGTCGTTTGAAACCTATACCTTTTTGTATATGTTATATTTCACAATAAGGAAATAACTGAAACTATGATACTATAACTCATAACAACTTTGGAAGTTTCCTGTATATCTACTTGTTAAATCATACTTGGAGAGATATTAGCTTTTTAAATATATATTATATTTCATAATAAGGAAATAATTGAAACTGTGGGACTGTAACCTGTAATATTTTTTTGAAATTTGCTCTCTAACGACTTGTTAAATTGCACTTGGAAAGTTATCACTTTTCCCTCTCTCTATATATGTTATATTCCACAATTTAAAAATATGATTAAAAAAAGAAAAAAGGAATGACCGATTAACAAGCGTAACAACATGAATGGATTGCACTACCGTTATGCTGAATGAAAGAGGCCAGACATAAAAGAGTAACGCTGTGTGATAATATTGATATGAAAATTTGAAAAGGCAAAAATGAATCTATAGGACAGAAAACAGATCAGTGGTTGTTTGGGGTTTAGGAGATCAGTTATAAAGGGGCACAGGGGAACTTTTTAGGGAGATGGAAATATTCTACATCTTGACTGTAGTGGTAATTACAAGGGTGTGTGCATTCTATAAAGTTTACAAATTGCACACTTAAAATGGATGGGTTTTATTACACGTAAAGTATACCTCAATAAAATTGATTTAAAAAAATTAATTTGAGATGGTTCGTGGATCTAAATGTGAAAGGTAAAACAATAATGTTTTAGAATAAATTGTAGGAGGATATTCTTCATAATTTCGTGAGAGGCAAAGATTAATAGACTGCAAAAAAGTGCCAGTTATTAAAGAAAATATTGATAGTTTGAACTTAATGGAATTCAGAACTTTATCAAAAGACTCTAGGAGGAAATGCCACTTGGTAATAAAAAGAATGAGCTATTAACATACAACATGGATGAATCTGAAAATAATTATGCTGAATGAAAGAAGCCAGACAAAAAACAATACATACTGTGTGATTCCATTTATATAAAAGCTCTAGAAAATGCAAATAGGGATCTATAAGTGATACAAAGAATATCCGTGGTTGCTTGGGGAACGGCAGAGTGGGGACGGACGAGGAGGGGCCAGAGAAAGGGATCACAGAGAGGCATGAAGAAATTTTGGGATTGGTGCACTATTTTGTTTGTGGTGATGGCTTCACTGATATATACATTTGTCAAAACTTATTAAATTGTATATTGTAAATATGGTCACTTTATTGTTAGTTATATCTCAATAAATAAGTTTCCACAAACTGGGAGATGTTTGTAGTACATGTGGCAACAAAGTAGTTGTATCCAGAATATATAAAGAACTGTAATTGAGTATGAAAAAACATTTTTTTTAAATGGGCAAATGATTTGAACTAGCAGTTTATAAAAGAGGATATCCAACTGGCAAATAACCATATGAAAAGGTGCTACTGGGGGAAATTCAACCATCAAGGAATGGCAATTAAATGGATACTACTATAACCCTACTAGGATGGCTAAAATTAAAGGAAGTACCAAGGGGTAATAAAGAAGTGAAGCAATTGGAACTCTTATACACTGCTGGTGGGAGTGTAAATTGGTACAGATATTCTGGAAAACTGTTTGGTAGTATCTATGAAAGATAAATGGGTGTATTTTCTATGACCTGACATTTCTATTCTTGACTTTACCTCCGATAACAGTAAGTATTTATGTATGCCAAAAGACCTGTGCAAGAATATAATGGGTAAAAACAGGAGACAACCCAAATGTTTGTCCGCAGTAGAGAATTGATAAAGTGTTATATATAAATAAACTACTACATACCAATGAAAAAGAATAAACTGCTACATGCTGCTATAGAAAAGAATCTCACAGACATAAAAGAAGCCACATACAAAAGAGTTCATACTCTTTTATGTCTGGCCTCTTTCATTCAGCATAGTGTCTGTACAATCCATCCATGTTGTTACGTTTGTTAATCGATCATTCCTTTTTTCTTTTTTTAATCATATTTTTTTATTCTCGAATATAACATGTATATGTTATATATATATATGTTATATATATATATATAACATATATATATATGTGAAACTTTCCAAGTGCAATTTAACAAGTCGTTAGAGAGCAGATTTGTCCATTTCACTACGTGTAAGTTATATATCTCAACGATCAACGTTTTTTTAAAAACCTGTACTCATTTCCTTTTCCAGCTCTCCCCTTTTGTTTCTCTCTCTCCTTAAAACTAGTTGTCACTCTGGCATCCCTGTTTTTTGTTTGCAGAAACCCTGTCAAACTTGCTTCTCAGATACCCAGTCTGGGTGCTCCTTTGTCTCCTTTTTTGCAGTCAGTCCTTAAATCCTAGCATCTCTTCAGTATTTCCCAGTCCATAGTCTTTTTTTTTTTTTTTTTAATTCAGTTTTATTGAAATACATTCACACACCATACAATCATCCATGATATACAATCCACTGTCCACAGTATGATAACATAGTTATGCGTTCATCACCACAATCTATCTCTGAACATTTTCCTTCCATCAGAAAGAACCAGAACAAGAATAAAAAATAAAAGTGAAAAAAAAACACCCAAATCATCCCCCCATCCCACCCCATTTGTCCTTTAGTTTTTATCCCCATTCCTCCACTCATCCATACACTAGATAAAGGGGGTGTGATCCACAAGGTCTTCACAGTCACACAGTCACTCCTTGTAATCTACATTATTATATAATTGTCTTCAGGAGTCCAGACTGCTGGGTTGGAGTTTGGTAGTTTCAGGTATTTACTTCTGGGTATTCCAATCCAGTCCATAGTCTTTTGAAATCATGCCTGTGGTAGAGTTTTAGCCTTAACCACAAGCCTGAATTATTTCTAAGGACCTAAGTGGTTTCCCTGCATTTAATGCTTAAAGGTCTTCTACATTATGTCAGCAAAAGTATCTTTTTAAAAACACCATTCTGTTGATACTATCACTAATATTTCTAAACCCACTTTTCCCTCTAATACCTCTTTGTTCATGCTTTCTCTCCTTAAATACTCTTCCTCATACCATCCCTATCTCAAATATTTTCAAACTGAAGTGTTCATGTTTGTTATTAAAGCCATGAACCACCCCCCATCCATCCCCAAGGTTAAACTGATTTAGTGGTCTTTTGAAGGAATGTAAATTAACTTATTCTATGTTGATTTAGTAGAATTTTGTCTCTTTAAAACTCCTTAGTCTTTAGTATAGTGGCAATAAGCCATTTTTTTAGTAAGTTATTTAAAGCTCAAAGTTTCAGATTCGAGTAAAATGTTTTGTCCTCGTCCAATTTTTGGGTTCCTAGATGTAGCTCTTTCTGTCAAATTTATTTTCCTCAAAAGATAACTTCCACATCTTAGTATTTTTCACTTTATCCTTTGTTAGGAAAAAAAAATTTCCCTCCCATTTGACTGTTCCTACAGCTAGTAGACAGTGCTGTCTCTGTATGCTTTGATTGTAGCAGTGCGTTTTAAAAAGATATTAGTCACACAGGTGAGCTCACAGCCCTCCCCCCTATGTGGGACCCGACTCCCAGGGTTGTAAATCTCCCTGGCAGTGCAGAATATGACTCCCGGGGATGAATGTGGACCCGGCATCGTGGGACTGAGAGTATCTTCTTGACCAGAAGGGGAATGCAAAATGAGACGAAATAGTTTCAGTGGCTGAGAGATTTCATATGGAGTCGAGAGGTCACTCTGGTGGACATTCTTATGCACTATATAGATAACACCTCTTAGGCTTTAATGTATTGGAATAGCTAGAAGTGAATGCCTGAAACTACCAAACTCCAACCCAGCAGTCTGGACCCCTGAAGACAATTATATAATAACGTAGATTACAAGGGGTGACAGTGTGATTGTGAAGACCTTGTGGATCACACCCCCTTTATCTAGTGTATGGATGAGTAGAAAAATGGGGATAAAAACTAAAGGACAAATGGGGTGGGATGCGGGGGATGATTTGGGTGTTCTTTTTTCATTTTTATTTTTTTATTCTTGTTCTGGTTCTTTCTGTAAGGAAAATGTTCAGAGATAGATTGTGGTGATGAACGTATAACTATGTTATCATACTGTGGACAGTGGATTGTATACCATGGATGGTTGTATGGTGTGTGAATGTATTTCAGTAAAACTGAATTTAATTAAAAAAAAAAAACCATTTAGGTCAGCAAAATAAATCTTAAATTGCCATTAAAAAAAAAAGATATTAGTCACGTTTTTGATCACTTTTTTGTTCTGTTTTAGATTTCTATAGATAATGGACACTGATCTCAATTCCCAGGACAGAAAGGACCTGGACAAATTCATTAAATTTTTTGCTCTCAAGGTAATATGCCTATTTTCTTGAGCCTATGCATGTTAGAAATAACTTCCATGCTTCTTTTTGAGAACCCTCTTTGGAAATATAGCATGACAGCTTGCAGCTTGCCCATTTTGAAAGATACTTCTGTCTGTTGTAAACCAAACTGTGAAATTTGGGGGTGGTGCTGAGGGTGTAACTAAAAAGTAGCTTCCAATTCTCCACAGCTACTTGCTCAAAAAAAATTTTTTTTGCAAGGCTGTTTGCAGAAATGTCAAGCTATTATGCCAGGTTATTGGCACAGTATGTTCTCTTGGGGTGGGAACGGAGACTGAGCTGGAATGGCCAACATATTGGGCATCTCTTCATAAGCATCAATTTATCTTGAAATGCCCAACTTTCATTTATTATTCCCTTCCTAGGAAATAGGGGATTAAAACTGAATTTAAAGTGGTTTAGAAGTTATACTTTCCTAAATCTAAAATAAAATTGTCTTCACCTCTATCACTCCCTTTTTCTCAGCCATGACCATGCTAGAACAAGCTATGCAAACAGATTCTGGTTATAAAATTATTTGGGAGACTTCTGCCATATGGGCCAAATGATATGAATAATTATAGAATTTCATGGTTTAAATCTACTATGATTATATAAGTTTGTGGTAACTTATTTCTTTATGAAAGTCATAGCCACCATGTGCAGCTTTCCTTCTGCCATGTGAGAATATCACAGATTTCAAGCTTCAAGCTTGTAATTCCACTAATTGGTTGACACTATACCCTTAGGATTGTTTACTTTTTATTTTTTTTGTATAGTATTTTCTCTTTTGGCTGTATTCTTCAGTGTTTTAAATTCTATCCTTCCCTGAGATAAAGTTATGATTAATTGGCATCCTCTTCACCCTGCTTTGGATCAGGAGCCAAATCAGTTTTTGAAGACTCTTCACCTTTTTTTTTTTTGTTTGCTTTTTTCAGACAGTCCAAGTGATTGTTCAGGCTCGACTTGGTGAGAAGATTTGTACTCGTTCATCTTCATCCCCAACCGGTTCAGATTGGGTAAAAATTCTATTCTTTGCTAAGGAATATATTGTGTTTGTCACAAAGAATGAATTTAAAGTCCTCACATGCAGTAATAAGGAATAGTGTTTATAGTACTACTACATCATAGTATTTAAATATCTAATTCCATTTGATCCATTCACTTGGAAAGTATTTTTTTTAATCAAGATGCTAAAAAACATTTATTTGGATTTATTTGGTTCTTGGCTTCCTGCCATAATAGGTGAAAAGTTAAGCTCTTGGTCTTTGAAAGACAAGAATATTATCTTTGTAATAGGTAATTTTCTTTTTTTGACCTGAGATTTGGGGCTTTGATGCAGGATATCTCTTAAGGGGAAGGGAGAAGTGAATGAATGGCCTCCTTAATGAATCAGAGCAATTATCTGCATTATCTAACAAAATCCATAATTTTCCTGTGAGTATTTAAGGCACAAAATTCCCTTTTTTGTTTTCTAGTTCAACTTAGCAATCAAGGACATCCCAGAGGTTACACATGAAGCAAAGAAAGCACTGGCAGGGCAGCTCCCTGCAGTTGGGAGGTCTATGTGTGTGGAGATTTCACTCAAAACTTCTGAGGTAAGATTACGGCTAGGGTGGTATCTTAACTTGGCACTCTGGCCTGTCACACTCTGGTTCCAACTCAGTTCTTGGCCTTATTCCTGTCTCTTCCCCCTCTGAACTTCCCCTCATTCTCTGAAGAGGTCATTGTTTTTGTACCCATTATTCCATCCATTTGGAGTAGGCTCTTCGCCCTCATCTTCTTATGACATATTTCCATTCATCCTTCAAGACCTACTTCCTCTAGAAAATCTCCCCCTTCAGGTGGTAAAGGTAACCATGTTCTCTTTACACTTGCCTATGGGACATTGTTTATATGGAGTGTAACTTGCCATATTGTCATTCCCCTATAGAATTGGAGGGAAAGGCTCTTGTTAAATCATTTGAAAAGTGTCAGTCTTTCTAAGGGGCAATTTGGGCATACATATCAAAAGTATTAAAAACATGTATACTCTTTGAGTTTCTGTTGTGGGTGATGAAAAAGTTTTAGTAACAGACTGTGGTGATGGTAGTACAGCATTGTAAAAGTGATGCCACTGAATTATACATTTAAAAATGGTTAAAATGGCAAATTTTATGTTTTATATATGTCTCCACCTTAAAAAAAAAAAAACAAAAACAGAGTAAAGTCTAAAGAGGAGCTATTTGGTAAGCTCAGGGCATTCAGAGTATGGGGCCCAGGGCTCCAGAAACCTAAAATGGATGGCAAAGGCTGGAGGCACACAGCTGGCTGCTTTGGTTAGGTATGTTTCTCCAAAGCTACATGTTCCCTCCTGCCCCAGGGCTCTGATGACATATCACCCCTTCTCTGGCCTCAACCCCCTTACATTTTGTCAGCTCTTGCTCATCTTTCAAATGCCATCTAAAATGACATTTTGGAAGGGAGGCCTTCTCTGACCTTACAGTCTAAAACATGAGGTCCTCTTGTTAATCAGTCTTATAGTATCCAGATCTTTTGCTCCCTGACATTTTATACTGTAAATTACATAGCCATTTGTAAACTTATCTGCTTAAGGACTAACTCCCTCAGTGGACTGTGAGCTTCATTGTGCAGAGACTGAGATCTCTGCCCATTGATGTATTTTAAAAGCTTAGTACATGCCTTGTACATACTAGGTGCTAAATAAATTATCTGTTGGTATTGTGGAAAACAAAACAAAACCGAAAACATGTTTACTCTTTGATCTAGCAAATCCAATTCTGGAAATTTGCCTTAATAAATTAATTCAGGAAGGATACAAAGTTTTAGCCTCAAGACTGTTTATCACAATGTTGTTTATAGTAGTGAAAAATTAGAAACAACCTATATATCTAAGAAAAGGGGGACTGTTCGGATCAAATGACAGATTCACTTGATGGAATGCTATGCAACCATTAAAAATGATGTAGAATTTTTAGTTATAAGGAAAATTCCATAGTATATTTATAAGAAAAAAGCAAATAATAAAAATAACATATATAGTGTGAACTGAATTTTATTTAGAAAGGTGGCTAGTTGGATTATAAGGTCATATCTTTTTTTTTTTTCTTTTTGCTTATCTGTAATTTCCAAAATTTTTATAGAGGCTGTGTTGTGCTTTGTAATAAGAAGAAAAATGGTAGTTTAAAAAGACAAATAAAACTGAAATATTTTCCCACTACAGGGAGATTCCATGGAGCTGGAAATTTGGTGTCTTGAAATGAATGAAAAGTAAGTATTTTTGTCTTATGGTCCTTGGTTGTGGTAGCTGAGGTTAAAGCAGATGATGTCATATGAAAAGCAAGGCTTTGTTTTCAGAGTCATGGAGCGCATTCTGACCACTCAACAGAGCCAATAGGTCTTTCCTACAGTTTGCTTCAAGCTTGGCTTCTAGCCTAGGCAGAGAGATGACCTTCAGAGGGAGTGCCAGCCCAGAGAGACTCAGATACCACAGGAAGAAGAGCAGCAGAGAAAGCTGAAAGGGATCCGTTGTTTTCCCAGAATACACAGTTCTCTGATTAAATCCTTTGCAAGCTCTTGTGAGATAACTACTCTATTTTGTCTGTTTTCTATGTGGCAGACATCCAATAAGATTTCCCCTCACCACTCCTTTTTAAAGATTCTGTTGGTCATGGATTGAAAATGCATGTTATTTTCCTCCCCCATTTTCTTCTTTTAAGGCAGATCAGCTTACTTCCTGTCTGAAGCTTCAGTTTTCAAGACGAGTATATGGGAAAATTGAGGAAATATCAACACATCAAAAGAAAAATCTTAGTGATAAGTAGAGGTGGTGTGGAGGTTATTTTTCTTTCTTAAATAGAAAGTGATTGCCTGGTTATGGTCCACAATTAGAGTACAAAACAGACTTTTCTCCTGATTTCCTGTTAGATGTATAGAGGTAGACAGCTCATAAGATAGTACACTGAAATTATGTTTGCACACTTAGTATATATAATTGCAATATTGAATTATTGCTTTTAAGTGTGTTTCTTTACTCTTTAGAAAGATAATCTCTTCAAAGCCAGGAAAAATATATCGAGCACTTTTTAGTGCTCATCTATCTGCCTGTGTCTGGTACATGAGAGAGAAAAACTTTGGCTTACCTCAACAATTGGTTGGTAAACTGATGAAGAACTCTAATTATGCCTTTAGTTCAGAATGTGTTTTAATAAATTTAATATTATACAGTTCCAATGCTAATTTGTAACCGTCTCTTTTAACTGTGATACTTTCTGAATGGTGTATTTGGACTACAAAGCAGATAATATTTCATCAGAATTCCTGAAAATTGTTACCAAATTAATCTCGGTCACTGGATAAAATGTAACTGTTGTCTCTATATCCATTGCATTTCTGTTCTTTGTTTTAAATTAGTTTAAAATGAGAAATTGACAGTGTCTATCTGCTCCTCAGGTGTGATAAAGAAATCAAAGTATCCTACACGGTGTACAACAGATTGTCATTGCTTCTGAAGTCTCTCCTTGCTATAACTAGGGTGACACCAGCCTACAGACTCTCCAGAAAACAAGGGCATGAATACGTCATATTGTACAGGTAAACAGCATAGATGCTTATCTTCATTCACTCATCAGCCTCATCACTTTACCCATTGCCTGACTGACATTCAGGTATTCTGTGATTGTTTTTTGGATGGGTGATTGGTTGGATAGTGATATTATAGCTTTAATATGATCATTTATCCAACCTTCCTTATGAACCTCTGTTCCAATTATCCTCAGTTTTCCAAAGCCATCAAGTTCAGGGTCCTTGGCCTATGCATGGTCATGATTCCTGTGTTACAGATTTTGAGAGCCTACTAATATATATCTCAAGCTGGAAAGGAGCTTAAGATTTTAACTAGTAGGCTATCCCAGGAAGAATCTAGAACCTTCTGTAGTCCAGGGATAAATGAAAATTCTTTATCTAATAAAAGTGTTAATTCTGTTTATCTAATAAAAAATGTTAATTCTATTTAAATTTATTAGTTAACCATGAATATAAAGAACTGGTCGACAGTTCTTTGAACATTTTCTTTTGAGTATTTCACTTCAGTACATATTTATTGAGTGCCTTTTTAGTGCGAGCATTGTACAAGATGCAAGGAAGAACAATACAGGGTTCCTGTCCTGGAAGTATTTCTAATCTAATGGGGGAAATATTTTGTTTGCATAATTATAATAAAAAGCAGGATTTGAGAACTGCATGGCAGCAGTTTCAGGAAGTAAATAATGGAAGAACACAGAGGAAGGAACAATACATTCTGGGTAGGGGGAACAGTGCAGGTTTCATGGAGGATTTGGCAATTGTACTGGACCTTGAGGGAAAGAGAATTGCAGCTGGTAGAAATGAAGGAAAACCATCATTCTGGGTAAAGAGGCAACAGAAGGCAAGGCATAGAGGTGGGGAACAAGGTATGAGCTTTACTCAGATTGTAAAATGGACTGTCATGGTTGAGTAGAGGGTATGTAGGGCAATGTGAGAGCAGAGCATGGAAAGCCAGGCGTTCCCAAGTCATCCAAGATTCCTTTCTTTTCTACTAGTGACAAGCCATTGGTTTTAGAGCAAGAGGCTTATGTGTATAGAACAAGAATTACTGTAGCAGGGAGGGACCAAGGAAGAGAGATTTAACTAGTTCTATTGAAACAATCCAGTACTTGAGAATAGTTATCAAATCATCCTTTAACTTCCGTAGCAATAATCTAGCCACACTAACCATACGTATTTTTCCAAGTCTTTACTAAATTTTTGTTGTCTTCTCTGTAGTTGTCCCAGGTTTTAAAGTTGAGTGTTTCATTTGAAAATTACTATACTTATTCAAATATAATAGAAAGATTACTTTCCAACTCTTAGCTGCCATTTCCCTATGTGAAGTCCCCCTTAACTTTGGTTCTTTTGTAAGTAACCTTACCACATTGCTAAAGGTATCATCTTAGTTAACTAAGACTTTCAGTCTTTTTCATACCAGTATTTAAGTCTTCCTTTATTCTGTATATCTGGAGTAGCATGGTATTGCTCACTGTATGTTTATCAGTTAGTAATGGTTTGGGATGCAGATAAGTTGCTTAAACCATAGAGGAGTAGGTGACCCCAGAGGTAAATTTGGATCTCCTTTTTTTTTTTCTTTTTATATTACTGTTAGCAGGTTAACAGTATAGCCTTATACCGTTGAAGATTAGCCCTGTCTCTTTTTTTAAGCTGCATCACCATTCTTTTTCCTTTTCTGATCTAGTCCCTGCATAATTACACTGTAAAAAATCTGTTGTACATGAAGACTGAATTAAAGTTTTATTGTCTGCTATCTGTGAAGAAAACTTTCACTTTACACCTGACTGGCATGAACAAAGTATAGCAAGAAAAAGTTTAACTTAGATTATTTTAAGTACTGTACCAATATTCAAATGAGTAGTGAACTGATTAAACATCAGTTCTTTATTAAAGGGTATCTAGCAGGATTCCTCTGTGGTAAGACTTTATTAACATCATTCCTATATATTTGGCAGGGTCATCATACTGAGTTGAGTAGTTGAGACAGACTGTGGCCCACAATCTTAAAATGTTTACTATTATTTAAAAAAAAAAAAAAAAAAAAGAATTGGCTGACCCCTCCTTTATGATGTCTGTCTCTTTTATGCATGTATTTTGTAACATTTATAACATTTATTTTCTGCCTTATCAGACTGTAATTTCTGAGGCCTAAGATTGTCTGATTTGTCCTTACCTTGTTCCTAACATGTAACCACAAGGCTATATATTGTTGGAGCTTACTATTTATTAAATAAACCCAGGTATGGTGTTTAAATTTTAATAAAATTACCTGAAAAAATATAAAAAACATTAAATGTTTTGCCAATATAGACTGGCCTTCCCAAGGAGACTCTGGGAAAGTTCTACAATGTTTGTGTCTTTATATTTTCATAATAGTCTCACCTAGTTAACTGTTCCTGGTGGAAAAGGTTTTCTAATTTCTTAACCCATTTACTTTGGAACAACTTGTGACAAGCATGGAGCCTTTCCCGTAATTGAGGATAACTATTCACCATCTAGTACTTTCTGGTACCAGTCCCAGAACTCTTTGCCAATTTTGCATTTATGTTCTTATATTTCCCAGTAGGTATACTTTTAAAATACATTGCAGGAGCAGGGGGAAGAAGTTTAAATAGTTTCTACTTAATTATTATTTTCTTCATTTTTTAACTAACCCTCCTATACATCTCCATGCCTACAGCTCAGTCAGAGTAGTTAGTAACATTATTGTTCCACCAGGAGAGATGTTCATGCAGATGTTTGGAACAAAGGGTTTGTTTTGTTTTGTTTTGTTTTTGTGTCCAGGTGGTTTGGCCATACAGGCCCTTAGAATAAAGAGTCAGGTAACATTTCTTTTTCTTTCTTCTCTACAGGATATATTTTGGGGAAGTTCAGCTGAATGGCTTAGGAGAAGGTATGTATCAAGGTTGAAAAATATTTGTAGTGGTAAGAGCTCTCCTGACTTCAGAGATGGGCTTGGTTGCCACCCATAATGATATGTAGTATGTAAGACAAGTAAGGAGAAAATGAGGCAGGTAAGTGGTCCAAGGAGTGCCGAGTAGTTTTCCCCAAAGTTCCAGCTACTGCCTATTTTCCTTATTTTCTATAATTAACTGCTAAATGTTTCCGATGAGCACCAACAATTTTGAAAAATTGGAAAGAAAGCCAGAAAAACTTTTCTGGGAAGTGTTATCTGCAGGCCATAGCTCTTTCCTATAGTTCTGGAGTGGCAGCCTGAGAAGGGAGTGTGATTACTTCATAAATTGAGGTGTTTGTCTGACAAATTCCTAGTGCCCCTTCTCTGCCTCATTGGGCGTGTGACACATTTGGGCAGGGTTGGATAGATCTCATTCAGATATTCATTACACCTCTTTGAAGGGAGTTTCACCTAGAATTAGAAAGCTGCCAATATTGGGTCAATATAGAATAAATTGAAAGAAAAAAAAATACAGATGGAGAGAGAGAAAAGAAGTTGAGGCTGCTGTATTTGTGGTGTTAGGTGGGTAATGCCATAGATTGGAGAGTAGGCTGATTCAGGGGAAGGCAGACTGGAGATAGGGTCACTGTTCTCTGGAAAAAAAGCTGATTTATCTCTTCTTCTAGGCTTCCAGACAGTTCGTGTTGGGACAGTGGGCACCCCTGTGGGCACCATCACTCTTTCTTGTGCTTACAGAATTAATTTAGCATTCATGTCCACCAGGTAAGGAAGCTCTTTGGAATTCTAAAGACCTCTTCCAAAGATGTTAAAATTCTTTTATTCCCAAAATCCAAGTCTCAGTTACAATTCAGCTCTGCCAATGCTGATATCAGTCCCCTTTAGAAGAATAAAAATCAAGAAAGAAAGAGCACAGTTGCCAGATTAGAGAATTCTGAGTGTCTCAGAGCCAATCTGTCCAGAATGTAGAATTGGTGGTTTATGTTTAAGGATGCAGTAGTTATGGCTCTGGTAGTGTCTATGATGTAATGGATATAAGGGGAAGGGGTCCTTTGAGGACTTGGAGGGGGACTGGAAAGATATTCTAACAAATATTGTAATCTGCTAATTGCATTGCAGGCAATTTGAGAGGACCCCACCTATCATGGGGATTATCATTGATCACTTTGTGGATCGTCCCTATCCCAGCTCCTCACCCATGCACCCCTGCAATTACAGGTGAGGTGTGTAAGAGATGCTCCCAGACTACAGCTAGGCAGAAGTATCCATCTTGTACAGGCAAATAGAGCACCTTTATCAGCACTCACACATGGAGAGAGGGCACTGATGGAGACCCCATGTGGAAAGAAATGGAGTAGCTACCTTCCCTTCTTGCTATTGCCTATTAGGTTCTCCAAGACTTGGGGTATACAGAATGTCTCAGAAAATTCCTGGACGTTGTATTAGTTTCCTAAGGCTGCTCTAATAAAGTAACACCAACTTGCTGGCTTAAAACAACAGAAATTTATTGCCTCACAGTTCTGAAGGCTAGAAGTCCAAAATCAAAGTGTTGGCCAGACCATGCTCCCTCTGAAATGTATAGGGAGAATCTTCCTTGCCTCCTGTAGCTTCTGGTTTGCTGACAATCTTTGGTGTTTCTTGGTATGGTGCTGCAGCACTTCAATCTCTGTCCCTGTTGTCACATGGCTTTCTCTATGTCTGTGTCTCTTCTCCCCTTCTTATAAGTCATATAAGTCATCCCTATCATATTGGATTAAGGGGCACCCTACCCTTAATTTTAACTAATTCCACCTGTAATTACCCTGTTTCCAAATAAGGTCACATTTGCAGGTACTGGGGTTAGGACTTCAACACATCTTTTTTGGGGTACACAATTCAACCTGCAACAGACATTTTGTATCTT
This sequence comes from Choloepus didactylus, assembly GCF_015220235.1. Lineage (NCBI taxonomy): Eukaryota > Metazoa > Chordata > Mammalia > Pilosa > Megalonychidae > Choloepus > Choloepus didactylus. Next base: position 32,926,955 of record NC_051312.1, on the reverse strand, counting down.
GATGTAGTATTTGACTGTTCTTAATAGCAGGTTCCTTAGGGACTACAAGAGTGGTGGTAATTTGTGGAATGTCCTTGGCAATTGAAATGGTTTTCAGGTTGCTATCTGGAACAGTTCATATATACATTAGAATAAAATGTCTTCAAGCCTAGATCTCAGAAAACACAATTCTCTAGAGGGTGGATTAGATGTGTATGAGGAAGGATACTGCCATTGTATGATAGACTTCTGAAGTTGCATAGGTTTGTCTTTAGGCTTTAGACTTGTTTCACTGAGTATGTGTTACTGACAGTTCTTGGAAAACCTGGATCTGGCCCCCAAAACTGGCGAGATTTAAGAAAATTCTCTCTAAAATCATAGGTCAGGTAAGACTTTGGGTAAAACAAACAAAAAAACTCCACAGTCAAACCTCTAAATGCTGCTCTCCTGGAAATGTTTTGAAATGACTCAACATTCCTCTCCTGCTGCTATGAATTCTGCAAGGAGGTATTTTCTGTTCTCTATTTTTGACTTTTCCATTTTGGCATGGATTCTCTTACACTTGAATGCCTGAAACAACTCTTAAAAGAACTTCCATCCCTATCTAACCTCCCTTTGTGTCCTTTCTGGCATTGACTGCCATCACCATAAAACTCACTATTTCTTTTTCCCTCACAATAGAACTGCTGGTGAGGACACTGGAGTAACATATCCATCTGTGGAAGACTCTCAGGAAGTGTGTACCACCTCTTTTTCCACATCCCCTCCATCCCAGGTAGGGGGAAACAGGCTCTGGTGTGGTGGTAGTTATTTGGTATATATATATATTTGGGCCCTTTGAAATGGTATCAGAATTTGGATACAGTCCATTTTGGTGGTAGAGGTGATTGTGTTGAGGGGGTTATTTTGGGGGATGGTTCCAGCACGCAGTGTGTCTAGTTTTTAAACATGCTTATCCCGTAGGATTACATATGACCTTCACCTTCCTTCTAGGGAATCTTAAAATTCCTTGGAAAATCAGCCACAGATTTGCAAATGCATTTTGACACTAGGGAGGTACTTTAACCTACACTTGTTAATTGAGTAGCTACTTCTCTTTGAAGTGGTAAATTTGGTTCCTAATAATGGAAGGGGCTCAAAAGGAGCCAAAGTTATTTACATAATATATCCGTAAAAAATAGTTAATACAGTTTTTCTTAATAGTTCACAGATTTCTACCTATTTGTACTCTCTATCAGAACATTTTTAACCATTATTTTTTCCGCTTGAGTCAGTATTCAGTTTCAAACCTAGTTTTAGTAAAACACAGCCTCCAAACGATGTTCTCAGCTTCCCAAGCTTCTGTGTAGTCTTTTGCATAATGTATATGGTGCCGATATTGCTTCTGCTAAGAACTCATTTTTGACAGCTGACTGAATTTCAGGGCACATTTTCAGTTCTACTGTGTCATTCATCTGCCTCATTCCTTCCTCTTTGACTTTCAACATTAGACAGTTTTTTTTAGAATCTCAGTTCCACTTTTCCTTAGCTCCAGATTATCCCCTTCACCATCTTATTTTGGGGACCCAACAAATTAATAAGCTAGTCATAAGGGTTTTCTTCCCCTAAGTTTTTTAAATTAGAATATAAAATTTTTTCCATCCTGGGTTGTTTAGGAGATTAAATGGTTTAAATGGATTAAATGGTTCTCATCTATTTCCAAAGCAAGATTTAGACATGTGATTAATTCTGTGAATGACATTGCAACATCCTAATAATAATAGAATTATTATTTCTATTATCTCAGTTTGTTTAGGGTTAAAGAGGTCATTGTTCGAAAGTTGGGTCTTGGGGTTGGGGAGGGTATTATTCCCCTCCTCCCTATAATGTGTGTAGGCATATGAGTTTCAGCATTGCTCGGTGGGAGGTAGCTTCTGGTATGTTTACTGGCATAAAACCACACTGACCAAAAAAGACAAAAACCTACTTTCTTACAAGTACACATTAATGAAAGTAGGTTTTTACATAAAGTTTTAACTTGGGAGGTGTGAGAGATGAGGAAGACAAATCAGTTTGCCTCTCTGTCAGATACAGTAGTAATTTGACCCCAAGAGTAAATTGAGAAGTTAAGTAGTAGATCTGATGTTTGCATGAAAGTTTATTGGCCTGTGTAAGGAGAGCAGGTCTTTCTCATGGTGTCGTTTCCTATTGTCTCCTATCACAGTTTAAAACTAGGTCATGCCAAGATATTATCAACACTGTGCACCTCATGGGTGAGCCCTGTAAATGGCACTGCTCCCTGAGTACCTCTGATCATGGCTGGTGCATAAATACTCATTTTGAACCTTGATGGTGGAACAGAAAGAGAAAATTGTTTGCCTTTCCATTAACTAACAGCCATGTCTCCTCATTCCTGTTAATATCAAAATAGTTTGTTCCTTGGTTTAACCTAGGGACTTGCACAGTTACTCAGTTCAGCAACTTCTCTTTGAGCCTCTGCTCGAGTCCAGTAAATACAGTCAAGGTGATGTTGTTTGTTTGCCAACAAAATAAGGATCATTGGATCACTGTGTCGCTTGGGCACAGAGTTGCATCAAGAAATAGTTGTGGCCCTGAATCTACCACTGTTACCTAAAGTCAGACCTACCTTCAATTCTAAGCTTTAATTAACTACTTGATGAAATTTAAAGATGAAATAGCAAGTAATCATCATGCCCATTATTATCTTTAAAATCATGAGTTTTGAAAGTACCCGATCTGCTACATCGAATTCTTCTACACTGTAGGAATGCACACACACACACACACACATACACAGAGAGACATACCTGCACACCCACTCACCTTCCTTGAGTGACAGAGGAAAGTATATGACAGGGTATGTGAGCTATTTAAACTTCCAGTCAAAAAATGTCACCTATTTAAACCTGTCTCCACAGATTCTTTGTCCCCTAAAAAAGGCTTTCAGTCTAATGTTTATAACCTCTGCATCCTCATTCATCTTCAGCACACCTTGCACCTGCTCTGAGGCCCTCCCAATTGTAAGCTGTTCACTAGCTTCCTCCCACCACTTTTTGACTGAAGACAGATTAATGCCTGGTTCACATTTCTCTATTTTGCCAAGTAATTTCAGCTTGACTCAGATTTGTTTCCCACCCACTCGTCAGAAAGACAGGCATGCAGTGGCTCACCATAGGATAAATGTCATATCTGCAGTCCCTTCCAAGTGGTCCTTTCGGGAGGACATACATGCAGGTTTCTCTCTGCTCCACTCCTGACTTACCATCGTCCATTTCAGCCTCTATTGCTACTGCTCCTTCCCAGAGTTTTTTCACTTCTTTCTCAAGTCCCTCTTGTTTTCTTTTTTCTTCTCGTTTCTCCTGTCTCTGTGTGTATCTGTGCACAGTGTGTGTTTACTGTCACAAAGGCACATTTTCAGACCCCTACACCTGTGGTGACGGACACCCTGAGGGTTCCCATGGCAGGACTGGCCTTTTCCCATCAAGTGAGTCTATAATGGGAAGAAGGGGATATAATCAGATGGCATCTTTTTATTTCAAAAGTGTAAATAGAGTAATGTAGACAGAGTATAGTTATCTAAATGTCCCCAAGTGTTGTGTGGGATTATTTTGAGGCGTGGTAATTGTTTGTAACAGGACACAGCCACAGCACAGTACCCCAAAATAGGATTTTTCATTTGTCCCTCCTCCTTCCATTGATGTGAAAAATACATGGAGTTATTTATATTTTACTTCCAAATAAACAATCCGAAGACTAGTATTCTTTCTTTTTAAAATATAAATAGAAACCTTCCCATACCCAGGGGTAATGGAGGGTATGATTAGAGAAAACCTTCTCTTTCAAAGGCACTTCAAGGACAAAGGAGAAAATAGAATGACTTTGGAAAAACTGATTACTTTGGCTCCAAATTCTCCCAGGCTTGTGCTCCACAGATCTGCTGGACTTGAAACCAAAGCAGTTAGATTAGCCCCTGGGAAATAAGGGAGCAAGGGACTCATGCATGGCCGTTGGAATGCTCCAGAGCTGGGAATCCCAGTATCAGTACAAACTAGTTTTTTAGTTTTCTTGTCTGAAAAGTAAATGGCAAAAAAAAAAAAAAAAAAGTAAATGGCCTGGTCTGTCTTTAATCCTTACATCAGGCCCCCTTGTACTGTGGAGATGTGGGTTGGTATCTATTCCTTATCTGTCTACTGATCTTAATCATTAGTCACACTCTAGGATTGCCTATTTTTTTTCCTCTTTCTTTCCTCTGCCCCTCTTTGTTTTCTCTTGCTTAGCTCTCCAGCTCTCGCCTTTCCTATCCACCTGCTGCCCTGGGCGTTGGATCAGCTGACCTGGCTTATCCAGTAGTGTTTGCTGCTGGCTTAAACGCTACACACCCTTACCAGGTATCTTTAAAGATGGGAAGGACTATGGGGTTTCAGTGCTGCCTTCCCTGTCCTAAGGCAGTTGAGGGGCCTCTTAAGACCACAATATTCTGAGTGTCCTGAAGCAAAGTTCTTTTGTTACTTTGGAGGATTAAAGTGACTTTCTGTGAGAGGAAGGGACCTCTTAAGCTTCAGAAAACAAAGAGACTTTCCCAGGCATTTTCTACCTCTCTTTCCTTTTCCTTCTGTAGTTAACTGTGCGTGTCTTCCATTAACTGAGTCCAGGACAGGATAAAGATCCAGGGTTTCCTGCCCACTTGGTGGCATCATTGGTGATGGAAAAGCTCAAAAACGGATGCCATCATGCTAGGATGTGAGGGTGCCTGATACTGTCATGAATCACCATATCTTTTCATTTTTCACCAAAGCTAATGGTTCCTGGGAAAGAAGGTGGGGTACCCCTTGCTCCCAACCAGCCTGCCCACGGCACCCAGGCTGACCAGGAGAGATTGGCAACCTACACCCCTTCAGATGGGGCCCACTGCGCTGCCACACCTTCCAGCAGGTGAGCTCACATCTTGCTTCTGCCTTCCCTGACACTTGTGCTTATTTTTTGCTTCCAGCTTTGACTCTGGCTTTGCCTTTGTGCCTGTGCCAGTTTGAATGTATTATGTACCCCCAAACACCATTATCTTTGATGTAATCTTGTGTGGGCAAGCCTATCAGTGTTAATTAGATTGTAATTCTTTGAGTGTTTCCATGGAGATGCGCCCCACCCAACTGTGGGTGATGACTCTGATTGGATAATTTCCACGGAGGTGTTGACCCACCCATTCGGGTGGGTCTGTATTAAATTACAGGAGCACTATATAAGATCTGACAGAAGGAGCAAGCTGCTGCAGCTAAGAGAGGCACTGTGAAGAAAGCACAGGAGCTGTAGATGAGAGACAGTTAGAAGATGGCCGTTGAAAGCAGACTCTTGTTCCGGAAAAGCTAAGAGAGGACAAATACCCCAAGTGCAACTAAGAGTGACATTTTTGAGGAACTGAAGCCTAAAGAGGAACGTCCTGGGAGAAAGCCATTTTGAAACCAGAACTTTGGAGCAGACGCCAGCCATGTGCCTTCCTAGCTAACAGAGGTTTTCCGGACACCATTGGCCATCCTCCAGTGAAGGCACCCGATTGCTGATGTGTTACCTTGGACACTTTATGTCCTTAAGACTGAAACTGTGTAACCAAATAAACCCCCTTTTATAAAGGCCAGTCCATCTCTGGTGTTTTGCATTCCAGCAGCATTAGCAAACGAGAACAGTGCCCAAAATGGAATCCTTAAAGTTCCCAGATAACAATCTTATATTAAATTTCAGTTCTGGGATCTGGTTAGGAGTCAACCCTATTCAGGGCAATTGGGATCCAACATCAGGTATTGTTAGCCAGTCACAGGAACCCAGGCATCTTCTGGTGTATAAGAAAACTGGCCCACAACTTAGCTCCTAACAGGAAACAGCAGGTGCTTGCTTCTTTTCACCCTCATCCACTGAAGGGGTTTTCAGATGTTTTTCTCTTACCCCAAGATTTAATCCCTTGGAGTTAGTCCTTATTGTTTCCTGAGGACTTGAACAAGATGTTTTACCATAATCCTGAAGTCTGGAGCACAGTATGTCTGTGGTTATAATTAGGATTTTCTTTTTCTTCTATGTCAGATCCTCATGGAGAGCCTTTGGAAATGGTTGTTTTTCCTCATTAAAAATTTCAATTTTTAAATCTTTGTCTTTTCTGGTTACAGAAGTAAAATTCAAAATATAAGACATTAATTAGGTAGAAAGTGAACGTTCTCATAATCCCACCTGTTTGGTTTGCTAATGCTGCCATTATGCAAAATACCAGAAATGGATAGGCTTTTCTAAAGGGGATTTATTAGGTTACAAAGTCACAGTTCTAAGGCCAGGAAAGTGTTCAAACTAAGGCATCAACAAGAGAATACCTCCACTGAAGAAAGGCCAATGGTGTCTGGATAGCCTCTGTTAACTGGGAAGGTGTGTGGCTGGTGTGTGATGATCCTTTGCTCCGGGGTTCTGGTTTCAAAATGGCTTTCTCCAAAATGTCTCTGGGCTAGCATCTCCAAACATCTCCAAGTATCTCTAAGCGTCAGCTCCCAAGCATCTCTCCAAAAGTCTCTCTCAGCTGCTCTGAGCTCCTTCTGTCTGTGAGCTCTCTTATAGGACTTCATTGATTTACTTGAGACCCACCCTGAATGGGCAGGGTCCACATCTCCGTGGAAATAATTTAATCAAATGTTTCTGCCCTAATCAATAGACTAATCAGTCTGCCTCCACATTAAACTATATGGCTTTTCTGGGGGACATAATATATCCAAGCCGGCACACCACCTTACAGAAATCACCACTGTTGCCTTCTTTTAAAAGATGTGAGATCTCAGAAGGGTTAAGTAATTTTTCTAAGATCACATAGCTTACAAAATGGCAGAGCTAAGGCTCGAGCTGAGATCCTTGGGCTCCAAAGCCCATGCCTTTTCTTCCATTGCACTTAATAGTTCTCCCTTGGGAAGCTGAAGACTGTCTTGACCTGCCTGGCCTGCCTGGAGTGGGAAAGCCCCAGAGATATTAAGTTTGCATTGCCTCACAATATCCTAAATGAACTTTCTGATAATAGAAATTCCTGACTTTTTTTTCATTCCCACGGTGGAGTGGTGGTGGGATGGGAATTTGGGGAGATTTTTTGTACCATCCTTTAGGAAAAATAATTTCTGTCATCCATGTCTTTTCTCAAGCTCCCATCCTCTTATTCCTCCCTCTGTTGGATATCAAAGGAAAATCCATTAGTAATTTTATACTCTAATTCTCTGAGCCTTGACTCCTGGGGCATGTCAAGGAGTAGCTAGACAGAAGACCCTCAGTAGGGGGTTCTTAAATGCAGATCTTAAGAGCTCTCGGGCCTTTTTTCCATACTGTTCCTCCCTGCTGGCTGTAGTCCAGAGGCCGTGTTAACTGGACAGTCTTCCCCAACTTGACACTGCTTTTGGACAGAGGATCTTTCCTATTTCTGGTCATTAGCAAGGCTTGGTGAAGCCAAATTGAATGTGTTGTTCAAAGACCTTTTAAGGATGATGGGAGGGATATAGTACAGAGCATAGACAACCTCACCCAGGCAATTTGTCAAGGGCAGAGAGAGCTCTGGCTGTCTAAGGAGTCAAATTTGGGACTCTTGACTTTGAATAATGTCAATGTCCCTCCTGAGGCAAGGATTAAATTTAACATTGTACTGGAAAGCATATGGCCTTATGGTGTTTTTAGACGATAAAAAAGAAGGAAAGCGAAAATCTTGGGTCTGACCATGTAATAGATTAATACTAAAACTATAGTTGTTTATGGGAACTGCTTGCCTATATGTATGGTAACTGACATTTATCATTAGAATTTCTGGTTAAATTTTATGTAAGCTTTAAACAGTTACAACACTAAGTTGTATGCATAAGTTTTAGTTCTTCTAGCAGATACAGTCCTCTTCTGTCTACTCAAAAGGTAGGCTGACAATGGCTGCATCCAGAGCTCATATTGCCATCTCCCATGTGGGTAGGCCAGTGGGGGCCAACTCCTGCCCTGGGCTTCAGCCCTACAAGTGGTGGATTTATGGGGAACCAAGTAGTCTCTGTTGTGGTTTGACAGTGAGTACCAACTTTACCTTTCTTCTCCAGTGAATACACTGAAACCGTATCAAACAGCAGTGAAGGACAGATCTCCCCCCACGATGTCTTGGAGACCATCTTTGTCCGGAAAGTGGGGGCTTTTGTCAACAAACCCATCAACCAGGTGATTCTTCTGCTATTGCCACCTGTGAGAATTTCTAAGGCCTCAGAGAGAGCCCCTAGAGGCAGGGTTCTTAACCTGGGATCTGTGAAACCACTGAGATTGCAGGTAAAACTGTATTATAAGGGTGTGTATAAATTTTTCTTTGGCAGGGATTAATCACCTGTGATAACCCTCCAGAAAAAGTTGAAAACTATTGTTCTGTGATGTCTTAAGCTTCCCAAAGAAAGGAAGACTAGAAATCATTTAATACAAAAATACTGTACTATAAGGTCATTCCCTCAGCCTTACTTGAAAGATGAAGTTCCTCCTGAGCTCTGACAGTGAAGCACAGTTGTTACTGAATTCCTGTGGTTCAAGCTTCCAAAGATGAATTCCCACAGTCCTGGGAAGTCCTAACCCTTATTTTTGCTGTGGGGGTGGGCTGGAGGGTGGTGAGGGAGGGGCTGTCTGAGGAGCAGTATGATCAAGCTAGGAGTACAGACTTGCTGGATCTTTGGGCTTCTGGCAGCCTGTAAGGGAAGCCCGTAAGCTTGGAGAAGAGTGGCCCGAATGCTTTTCTCCTGTGTCTCTCCAGGTTACCCTGACCAGTTTGGACATCCCCTTTGCCATGTTTGCTCCCAAGAATTTGGAGCTAGAGGATGCTGATCCCATGGTGAGCCCACCATTGACTAATGGTTTCCAGAGAGATATGCCAAAACATCAGCCTTGGCTCAGGGATTTGTAGGCAGTGTTAGGTCCCTTACAAAATCCTCGGATTGTTAGCAATAACTTGCATTCAGTTCACAGAACCGGCCCCTAACTCTTCCTTATTTGGAAAACAGGTGAATCCTCCTGATTCCCCAGAGACTGAATCTCCTCTCCAAGGCAGCTTACACTCTGATGGCTCCAGTGGGGGCAGCAGTGGCAACACCCATGACGATTTCGTCATGATTGACTTCGTAAGTTGCCATCACCTTCCTTTGCCCTTTGTTGTCCCAGGAGAAACAAACCTGAAGCATCCACTGCACTTATCACCTTCTATCAAAGTGTTCTTCAAAACAGGACTTCCTTCACAGGGATCAGATGGGCTGATGCAGAGAAAGGATAGGACAGGTGGTGGTTCAGCTGTAGGGAACCTGCTCAGGATACCTTGCTTGGGGAGATATTTGGAGGCCCATGAGCAATAGGCATTTTGCATTATGTCTTTGGTTGAAATTCATAATGAAATTCATCTCTAAATGGGGATTTTCCAGTAGTATCCTCTGAGATCTTATTCATGCTGAATGGATAGCCCTTTAAGGCATTTGAAGGAAGGGGGTGTAAACTTAGCCTTGGGAGAGGAATATTATCACAGGGATTAGAAGCCAGCTGCCCAGAAGAGAAAGGTGTAAAGATTCCCCTCCCTAAGATAAGCCCGGAAGAACGTTTTCCTTGATAATTGCTGGGAAGGAAAGACTTGTTCATAGCTAATCTCCCCCTGGATTTTCCTCTGTGGTCCAAGGCAACAGGCTAAACTATGTCTGTCTTATTTTTAAAGAAACCAGCTTTTTCTAAAGATGACATTCTTCCGATGGACTTGGGGACCTTCTATCGTGAATTTCAGAACCCACCTCAGCTGAGCAGCCTCTCCGTAGACATTGGGGCGCAGTCCATGGCTGAGGACTTGGTATGGAAACCCTTCCTCCACTGTCCCTCATCCTCTGACCTCCCATCCCCCTGTGATGGTCACTGCTACTCCATAGCCCTAGCAATGTTTTCTTGCCAGCCACACCCCCATCTTCCCTGTAACAAGAGACACATACAGACTATTATTTTTCCCTCACACTTGAGATTTGCACTGTGCCTGGCAGTCATTATCTTGAATTTGCTTGAGTTCAGTTCCTCCTTTCCTCTGCACATTCTCAGTGTTACTTAGGCACACAGTCCTATTGTTCTGTGCCTGGTCTCTTCCTCTTGCTGATGCCACTAAGCCAAGCTGCTCCAACAGCTCCTTGCCTTCACTTGGCTTGCCAGGCAGATGCCAATGATTCACGGCAGAATAGAACATAAAATCCAGAGTATTAGTGGTCCATCCCGCCCTTTCTCTTGAGAGCTCATTCTCTCAAACCAGCCCTTCTCATGTTTAGCCAGGTATCCTGATGCTGACCATAATTACCACATCTCCGTTTAGGGTATGTCTTATTTCCATCCTCTGAAGGGCTGGAGAGTACCCTGTATAGCCGCAAACCCCGGAGTGCCTTGTGCCACAAGATGTCAGGGCCTCTGCCATCTGCCCAAGGAGGCAATATCACCTCCTGTACAGAATTGAAGCCCCTAAGAGTAACCTCCCTTGATTTGCTATGAAAAGAACAGGATGCTCAGTAGTAGTAACAATACAATAATAATTATCACCACTGTCATTAACATCTGTTGAGGCTTTCTAGGTGCCAGGCATTTTTCTAAGTGCTTTATGTGAACCCTCAAGAACCCTAAGAGGAGGTAGATTTTCTTATTTTCCCCAGTTTAGATGAGGAAACTGGCGCCATGATTAAATAACTTTCCCAAGGTCCACAGAGCCAGGCAGTAGAAGGCTTTGGTCCCAGAGAGTCTGTCCCCTGAATTTAGGCTTTTTAAGCCACTCATTTGAAATGTACTTGGAAGGAAATGGGGTCCGAATGCCCTCAAAATAGTGCCACAGCCAGTGTGCTAACTAGTTACTGGGGCCTCCCCCCTCCTACTCCCCCCCCCCCCCCCAACTCAGGGAGCTGCACCCAAACCAGCTTCAGCTGTCACTTGTGTCTGGGCCATTTTACAAGTCCTGAGGCAGGAAAGCCTCCAACCACTTCGAAGGACCTTGTGCCTGTGCTTAAGCTCCACTGCCAAAAAATCTTCCAGTGATGGTTAAACTCTTAAGATGCAATTTGTTTGTTTATTCATCAGTGGAGACAGACCAGCTCATCAGGACCTATTTTTTCTTAATATTTGATACTTGAAAAAAGTTATTACTGGCTGCCTCTCCTTAGTGATAAACAATTCAGTGTCTTAAACTTACTCTGTAGTTCTGTTTTCCTGTGCTTCTCTCCTTTTTACTATCCTCTTTCAACCCCTGCAGCCCATCCCCTCTCCCCAGTTTGTTTAAAGCTGCAGATTCCCAGACCTCACCACAGATCTGCTGAATCAGAATCTCTTGGGAGCGTTCACTTGCCTTGTTCACTTCCCCCAGCGGATTCTGATCCACAGCAAAGTATGTGAAGAAAACGTTCATAATCTTTCCTTAATTTGTAGAGCTCTAAACTTGCTGTTTTATTCTAGTGTCGTTCTGATCTGTGCCAAGGATATTTCATGTTTAACTTCTCTGTGTCATCCTGTTCTGGGCTTGTTCCTTTTCTGTTGTATGAAGTGTGTGGCTCACTTGGACTCCCAGGACTGTTCTTTGAGTCCCCACAGCCCCCACAAAACATTGATGAACATAACTGCACTGTCCCAGGGCCTGCTCGGCTGCCCTGCATTCTCCCTGCTCTCCCAGCCCAGCATTGCTGAGCTGAGCTGTTTGTGTCTCACTCTTCTCAGCTCTGGGTGACTGGGCTGGCTGCCTCTTCAGGCCCTATCTGATAAACATCTCTTCTCTTTCCTTCCGGAACAGGACTCATTACCAGAGAAGTTGGCTGTGCATGAGAAGAATGTCAGAGAATTTGATGCCTTTGTAGAAACCCTGCAGTAAAAGTTGGTATCCTTGAGTCCCAGCAGCATCCCCTTTTTTGTGTTCCCAGGAGACAGAGAGCCTCCCCACTTATCAGCTGCTCCAGTACCTCATCCTGCTAAAAGCCAGGTGGAGGGGAGGATGGTTTCCCCCATGGGGGACCCAGAATTCCCTGCTCATAAATCTCCTGGAGACTCTATGTCAGCAGTCAAGCCCAAGTAATAACATTTTAAAGGACTCACCCTCTGGCCTTGGAGATGGAAAGTCCTTTGTAACAAAAGGGCTCTCAGCAGGACCATCTGCTTACACTGACCATCCCAAACTGCTTCCCAAAGGCCATCATCCCATTCCATCTGCTGCCAGCTCTGTGCCCTGGGTCTGCCCCGCAGTTGGCCACACGCTTACCATTACTGTCAACCATTTGACATTCCAGCTGGTGACCCAGAGACTGGTGTGGAGGCAGAAAGAGGAAGGAGACAGTGCTGGGAGGAAAAAGGAAGGGGTCCTTTAAATTCTCTTTGTTGTTTCCTTTAGTTTCTGATATCTTCCTCTTTCTCTCACCATCTTACTCCCTCTCTCTGCCCCTTGTGCTGGTACTTTTGGCAATATGACAGGCCTGCCTGCTCAAGATGGTGAGAATTTCAAAGCCAGCTGTCCTCCATACCCTCCGTTGAAGGTTGTGCCAGCCCATCCCTTACCAGAGGGTCTGAGCAGCCCCACCTCAGCTACATGGGAAATGAAAACAGAAGTGTCTCTAGGATTCTGCCGTGGGAGTCATGGCAAAGGTTCTTTTTCCCTCTCCTCCTCCCCCACCCCTACTAATGCTGCTTCTCAATTATAGAATACAGTACATATTTATTACTTTCAGAGAAAACAGATATTTTATAGAGAAGCTGTGTTTGAAGTTAGATGTTTTCACTTGGGGAAGGTGGAGGGCCTCTTCCTGGGGCAGGGGTCTCCTTTTGGTGGAGGTTCCTCAGAATCTGGGTTGCTGCTTTGAGTCTCCTTGCTATAATACGGAAGGCAGGTCTGAGGTTAGGCTGGCCGAGGACAACATAACTTCCCAGAATTGCTACATTTGAACTGACAACAGGCTTTACATATGTTGGACACCTACACATTCCTGGTGAGTCTTCTTCACAGCTTCTGCAGAGTGACTGACTCTGTTCTGGCAGCCCAGGATGTCTTGTGATGACTCCCCAGAACTGTGCCACATATACTGCCTGGAAGCATTATGTGTGTTCCCCACCCTCACCCCAGGGATGGGGGAAGGCCCAAGGATCCCTGCTGCTGGTAAACTTGTTCCCTAATCCTTGGGGCTGGGCTATAGACCTTTTCTGTTTGGGCCTGGCCCCCACCCCTCTTTAATCCCAGGGTTTATATACTGCCCAGGGATTTGCTAGTTGGATTGGTTCCTGGTTGAGAAACCAAAGCTGGGCATAAGATTGACTTAACCCTTCGGGTATTGTTGCTTGAATAGGTCAAGTGCCTAGCCTCACCCGCCTACTATCTGTTCCCCTCCCAGCCCAATTGGTAGCCCTGCCAAAGCAAAACTAGGTCTCCCCCAGTGCTCCTGGCCCACCTTGGCTATTCTTTGGCAGCAGCTGTTCTTCAGTGGAGCAGGTGACTTGATTGCTTGTTAGTAAACTGCATGTGATGCTGTTCCCACCTACAAGGCTGACCGACCTCTGAGGGCTGGAGGGGGCTCTAATGCTGTCAGGGTTTAGGCTGAGCCCTGCCCCATGCATGCATTCTGCTGCCACAAAGAAATGTTCCCAGCGGTGGTGGCCAACTGGCCCTCCCATCTTTGGGCTGGAGCTCCTGTCTGTGGTAACCACACCCATGGCCCGTTCTCCTAATCCAGATTTATCATCAAGTCCCCAGGGCTGAGAAGGGCAAAGTCCCTGGGTAAGTTATTGTCAGCTCCCCTCACCCCCATCTCAGCTGCTGCCCACTTTCCAAGGCCTTGCATGGAAAGGCCTGTTAGCTATTGTCCAAAACAGCCCTCTTTGGCTCCAAATGTTGGCCTCTGCAGGCAGCAGCCTTTCTCCAGGACCCTATCAGTGAGAGGCCAGGGAGGCTGAGCCATGGCTTTGAGCTGAGCCTGAGAGGAGCAAAGCCACCATCAAGTCTGGCCCTTTCCCCTCAACCCTAATCAATAAAAGGTTTGAGCCCTCAACTGACTCCTGTAGCACCCCGGGACAGGGCTGGGACCAGTCATTTGTCTCCTGGGCAGAGTCCCTCCTCCTCCATCCTACCTGTTTGGAAATATTGAGTTACACTTTCAAATGTATTCAAGAGATTTCCAATAAACTTTTTTTTCTGTACTTGACAGCCTCCTGTCCTGCAAGTTGTCTGAAAACCTAGCCCCCTCCTTCCCACTTCTGTGCAGATCCGTGTCACTGACAGCTCCACAGAAAGGAAAGAGTGGTGCCATGGGAAGCGCAGAAAGGCTTGGAGGCAGGCAGGGCTATCCTTTTTTTTCAGGAGCCTTAGTTTAATAACTGCAGTCCTATTCTGAAGATTTGACAATTGCATCCTGTGTTTGTAGAGGTATAGTAAAATTTAAAACAATTTTAATTTGGTTCTTAGCTGCATATGAGAGTGCATTAATAGTTTTTCTTAATATTTATCATTTCCAATTTTAATTTAAAAAATAGTAAAGCTTACATTTTTTTAAAATTCAGTTTTATTGAGATATATTCACATCCATGGTATACAATCAACTGTTCACAGTACCATCATATAGTTGTGCATTCAGCACCCCAGTCTATTTTTTGAACATTTGCCTTATACTAGAAAAAGTAAAAATAAGAATAAAAAATAAAAGTAAAAAAGAACACCCAAATCATCCCCCCACTCCCACCCTATTTTTCATTTTGTTTTTGTCCACATTTTTCTATTCGTCCATCCATACACTGGATAAAGGGAGTATGAGCCACAGGCTTTCACAATCATACTGTCACCCCTTGTAAGTTACACTGTTACACAATCGTCTTCAAGAATCAGGGCTATTGGGTTGCAGTTTGAGAGTTTCATGTATTTACTTCTAGCTATTCCAGTACATTAAAACCTAAAAAGAGTTACCTATATAGTGCGTAAGAGGGCCCACCAGAGTGACCTTTCGACTCCATTTGGAATCTCTTAGCCACTGAAACTTTGTTTCATTTCGCATCCCCCTTTGGTCAAGAAGATGTTCTCAATCCCACAATCTCAGGTCATCCTCGGGAGTCATATCCTGCATTGCCAGGGAAGTTTACACTCCTGGGAGTCAGGTCCCACGTAGGCGCGAGGACAGTGCGTTGACCTACTGAGTTGGGTTAGCTAGAGAGGGCTACATCTGAGCAACAAAAAGGTACTTGTGGGAGACTCTTCGGCACCATTATAAGCAGGTTTAGCTTCTTTGCAGCAACTAGCTTCATAAGGGCAAGCCCCAAGGTAGAGGGCTTGGCATACCAAACTGCCAGTCCTCAATGTTTGTGAGAACATCAGCAACAATCCATGTGAGGAAGTCCAACACTTCTGCATTTTCTCCCAGCTCCTCAGGAGGGTCCTCAGGCAGGGCTATTTTGAGTCTTGGGGCCGGCCACTTACCAGTTATGCATCCTTGGCCTGGTCAGGAAAACTCTTAGAGCTTCAGGTTCTTATTTGTGAATATTCAGTGAGATATTGTATATATAGAATTTCCATAAAACGATACGTATTCTTTCCAGTTCTACATTCCCTCTACAGAACACACCTCATGCCCAGCCTGGAGATGGCATTCAGCTCAGAGGGAAAGGGAACTGGTAGATAAGCTCTGCTGTGTTTCCAGCAGAAGCTGCAGCAGGGAGTTAGGGGTTCCCCAAGCTGTCGGGGATCTGTTCGTTGATCTAGTGTGAGGGATTGTGGCTGAGCCAACCAGAGAGAAGAAAGGAATGGGTTCTGTGAAGTCACAGGAGGTCAGGGCTCATGCAAGTTTGTTTCCTGGGCTCTAGCCAGGTCCCTGGGGCAGTCTCAGTCTCAGAGGAGCCAGGAAAAGTGGAGGATCCCGGAGGTTTTTGCTGCCTGCATTTCTGCCCTGGCAAAGCCAGTTTTAGCCTCCTAATGTATGTCCTGAGGTGGGGAGAGGGAGCTGACAGGAGACCAGTGTCCCTGAGCCAAAGGAGGTACTTGAGGCAAAAGAACTGGGCACCTGCTCTCAAGGTTGCCGCTCTTCCACCAGGCTGAAACCAGGCCACAGAACAAAAACGGATGGGTTAGAACATTCTAAATTTAGCTCAAACCTGGGGCTTAAAAGAGCAGGGCCTGCCCCCTCCTGCCAGTAGGGTCACCTGAGTGCTTTTGTTAGTGAATGCCTGTGACCCTTCTCCCAGCTACAGGACCGAGAGGAGAGTCTGCCTTAGAGCTGATACCTGACCATGAAAATAGCCACGGAGGATTGCCCCAACCTGGGATCAGAAATGATGGAAAGATAGCCTTCAAATGGGATCGCCCACAAAGCAGTTCCATTTTCCCATGTCCAGCAGTGGCTTCCTAGCCCTCTAAAGCTTCTCCCTACACTCCAACCCCCAGGGACCTGCTGTTGCTAAGTCAGTGGCCCTGCCAGTGCCCAAGCCAAGTAAACAATTCTCCCTGCCTCTCCTTTCCCTCTCTCTTGCTTGTTTCCCTGGGTCACTCTGCCTCTTCTCCAGTCACCCAGCTTAGAGCTGAGCAGAGTCAATGAAGAATCCACCAACACCTTCTGCCTTGTGTCACCTGGATGAAGTCCACAGCTGTGCAGTGGGGCTAGTTCCTGGAGCTCAGTGCCAGTGTTTATAACTACATTTTAGCAAACACTGCTTGATCCTGCAACTCTGGCCCACTCCCCAGCCCAAGCAAACAATGATGGGGAAAAAAAAATACAGGCCCAGACTGAGGCTACCAGATAGTCTCCTGGTTGCGATTAGCAGGCAAGCAGCATACAGCTACTTGTGCCAATTTAAATACTGTGAATTTCTGTCCTCCTACCCTTCCAGGGCAAACCATTTTTAAAACAAAGTGAAACCTGTCCCAAAGAGTAAAGAAAAACCGGATTTTTGTAGCCTCCATGTGACTAGGTGGTAAGCCGAAACAGCCTTGCTGAGGAGTAGGGATGGGGAAGAGAGGAATGGTGAAGAAATGAGGGCTCCTATCCAGACTGTGCAGGAGGGTGGAGCAATCGTCATTCATTTGTGAAATGACTTAATTCTAGTTACCACTGAGCACTCACTCTGGGTTATGTATTACATACATTATTTCTGATCCTCAGAGGAACCATTTTCAGATGAGAAGAAGTCTCAGAGGTCGGACCAGTTAGTCTTACTACCAGGAGAGTCAAACCCTAGTCCGACTGCAGAGCCCATACTGTCAACTACCACAGTTTGCTCCGTTCCTCTCTTCTTTGCCTGCTTTAATGAAACTAAGATTCCTTTGAGCTTCTGGTACCTTCTGTCTGGGAGCAGAAAAGGCCCTGGCCCATAGGATACAGCACATGGTAGCCAGCTGGAATGCTGCAGGTGCAAAAACAATGGACCGTGACTGTTGACATTTAAAGCCTGGAAGTTGGTCAGAAAGCTGGGCTTGTATCCCCTCACGAGTGAGCAAGATGAGAAAAGGGATCAGATGGAAAGGGGGTGCCCCTGAACCCCATCTGCTCTCTCCTACTCCACACCACTGTTCCCATCCAGCTCTGAGCCCCCAGGCACCACTCAACTCCAGCCAGATGGGCAGTTTTCCATCTCCATTTTTATTGAAATACAAAAAGTGCAAACGGTGAAATACATGATTGGTGCCAAGGAAGTCATTAAGTGTGAATGTGAACACTTGATTTACAATACAAGTGCCCCCAGGTACTACTGACTGATGGGGCAGGGGACAGGGTTGAAAGACCAAATAGGTCCAAAAGGCTCCCCAGTAAATGGGGCTGAGATACTTGATATGCAGAGAGAGCAGAAAGCAGAGATCCAGGCACAGCTAGAAACACAGAGACTGATAGAACCAGCAGCATCCAGGGCCCTGGGGTGAGAGCTCAGAGAGGTCTTGCAGATGGGCCCAGCTGCTCAGTGGGGATCCCCATGGTATGGGCTCCAGGGCTGCCCTGGCCAAGGCTGTGAAGGCAGTGCCACTGTGCAGGTACTTTCCTGCTGCTGGGTAACAAGGTTGCAGGAAAGGGTGAAGGTGGGAAGCCCCCAGAGTTCACCAGGGAGGAGTATAATCCTAAGGAATGGAGCTGGAATGAGAGCTACTAATCATGATTAATCATGATTGGGGTCCTGGTTTTCTGAAAGACAACAGGGCCCTGGGATCCTGTGCTCTGGGGGGTTGCTCTGTTAATGAAGTCTCCTGCACCCCTCTTGTGGCATTCGGCCTCCACCCCAACCCCGCCAGGATGCCACCTGCTGGATGGGGCCACCACAGCTCCTGAGGCACTGAGCCACCTCTGGCCAGAGCAGGAACCAGTCTGACTGTACAGACAGGTCCACCTGAGCCTGTAGGTTGAGGATCGGACCAGGTGGGAAGGGAAGCAAGACAGGGAGGGGTGTGGGACTGCTTGTCACTGATCAGACCAGAAGCTAGGTGACTCTCAGGGGTGGGAGTGGGGTGTCTATTTATTTAGAATGGATGTTGGGACTGGCTGAGGTTCCCTCTGAGCCCTGTCACCCAAGCTGCCAGTCCTGGGAGAACCAGGGCATTGAGAACCCTTGGGGGCAGTACCATTTGGGAAAGGCTGACCCAAGGTGTGAGGAAAGGAAAGAGGCAGAAATAGGAAGCAGACACCAGCCTTGTCATTCCTTGGCTGTGGAAATACTCAAGGCTAAACTGTCAGAGGGGGAGGACACGAGCAGGCTGCTTGCATCCAGGCCTTCACACTGCAAGGCTTCTAATGGGCCAGACAACCAACCCAGACAGGGAAGAGCCTCAGCATGGCCAGGCTCAAGCCAAGGAGCTCAGCCTTTCATTCTCCAGCAAACAGGAAGGACCAGCCCCAACCACCAACCCAGCTGGCAGTGATTTTGTCATCTACAGTTGCTGGGGAAATGGGAGTCGGAGAAAGCAGGAGAGGGGATGCTGGGGTTCAGTCCTTTTCCAGCTGGAAAGGCCAAGCCCAGCTCTAGAAAGCCCAGCAGGAGCTGGGGCTCCAGAGAGGCAGTGAGAAGTATAAGGCGAAGAAAAATGTCTCTAATAACAGCGAGGCCTCCAGGACCATGAGGAGGGCTGGACAGAAGGGGGAGGAGGAGCTACCAGTTTGGCTGGCTCCAGGTTCTACCTCCTGGGGGGCTTTGTGGCCCCTTCCTGGGCAGGAGCCCCAGGCTCCTGTAAGGCTGATGCCAGGAGGAAAAGTCCAAACTGAAACTGTCAAGAGAAGGGGCTGGTGGGGCAGGGGCCGGGCTCAGAGCCCCCTTGGGTCAGGGCTGGGGAACAATTCCCCTTGATGATCCAGCAGAAACTTGGTGAAGGTGTTGATGGGGTTAATGGCCTTGAGGGTGATGGCGGCATCCTTGGCCCATAGCAGGTTAGGGCCAAAGACCACAGCCAGGTTGGTATTGGTCATCTTGTTCTGGTCACAGTGGGCAGAAATCTGTGGAAGGAGTCAGGGGGTTGCAGCTGGAAGCCAAGGACTCTACCCCCCACTCTGGCAACCAGGAGCAGAGCAGCAGGGGTGGCAGCTCCTTGTTCCCCACCCTCCCTCTCCTCAGGCAAGCAGCAGAGGCCTCACCTGGACCAGGAAGGCCGTCAGGAAACGAAGCACCTGGTAGTTCTCCTCAGGCAGTGTCCGGAGGACCTGCAGTGTCACCTCCACTCTCTGGCTTTCATCAATGTCTATAAGGAATGGGGGCAGGTTACAGGGCTGTTGTGAATAGGAATATAGCAGCTAGTGCGGAGTCCCCAAGCAGACCTTTTTTGGAAATGCCACAACTCACAAGTCCAAAGGGGAGAGTGGGTGAATGGACAACCAAGTACACCTGCTCCATGTCCAGCCCCAGGCCCAGTGGAAGAGGGGTACAGATGGGGAGAGGAGAGAGTGACACTTACTGAGGAAGCCAACAACATGGGAGTAGAGATCGAAGGTGAGCAGGGGCTCGGGAAGCTCCCGGAGGAAAGTCTTGAGGATGACTGCAGGCAGGTGCAACTCATTGTACTGGTCAAAGTCCACGGGCAGCCCTGGTGGGTGGGATGGAGGGTGGAGAGAAGCTCTGCCCAGCCTGGAAGCCAGGATCCCCTCTGGAGGCCAAGCAGGACCCACTGCCCCACTGTACCCTTAGCCACTGCACAAGCCCCTTCTGCCAGGAACCTCCTATCCCATCTGCCTCCCTGTCTTCTTCCGAGACAAGGGGATGCAGGCTCAGTCCATTTGGGTGGAGTGGGGCCCCCTCAGCACACACTATATATATCCCTCCCTTCCAAATGAGTCTGGACCCAGGAGCCAGAAGCCTGATTGATGAGGCAGAAGGCCTGGAGCAGACAGTCCCAAGTGGGATCCAGATAATGATTCCAAACACCCCAGAAACCTCTTTCAGGAACAGACCCTGAGACCCTTGTTTATAGGGCAGCAGAAGGCAGAGAAATCCCCAATAGTCATGTACACTTGTGCCCCCTCATTTCCCCCACCAGGATCTGTAACAGCCCCATGGGCCTGGGCACATCCCTAGGACCACTCACCCATGTTGTACTTCTGCTGCACTTCCCGTACAATTTGGGTGTTGGCTGACCTCCGGAAAATTCCCTCGGTGGTGAGAGCTGGGAAACAGTGGGGGCTGGTGAGACTCAGAGCTATGGGGCAATGAGCAGACCCCTTCCCACATTCTCTCTTTCCTGGGATACCGGTTGTGGTCTTCAGGGGTGCTGTCACAGTTAAGACCTCTCTCTCAGGCCTGCCCAGCAGCTTCCTGAGGGGAGCTGGGAGACCCAACTGAGGAGACTGAGGTCAGGGCTGAGGGGGAGGTAAAAGGCAAGCTTGGAGGGAAGCAGGTCCCAGAAGCAACATGGTCGGTGGATCCTGGCACTCACCGTGGGCTTGTAAGTAGGCAATGGTCTCCCGGAGCACGATTGGAATAGGCTCCTGCTCTGGGCTCTTCTCCTGGAGGCTGTGGGAACAAGGGCAGTGGGTGGTCTGCACCCCTGGCCCAGCCCCAGGCCTGCCCACCTTCCACACACTCACTGCTGCAACGAGACCCCAAACTGCTGGTTGGGCAGAGGGGGCCGTGGTGGCAGGGGCTTGGGCGCGGTTGCCGGGCTCTTCTGTGTGGATTTGAGGAAGTCGTCATACCTGGGGAAGCAGGTGGGAAGGTTAGGCTCACTCCCTGGGCTTGCAGGCGCTAGGGCAAACCTCATTCATAGGCATTATTACCGGGTTGTTTTACATGGAGCGTGGCATTTAATTCTCATAACAATCTGCTTTACACAGAAGAAAACTAAGACTTTAAAGAGCTTCAGACACATAGCTTTTATGTGACAGAAATGGGATTTGAACTTGCTCTCTCTGACCCCATATGCTATCTCTCAATCATTACGCTCACTTCCTCTAGTCATCCGATTCTTAAGGGAAGCCTCTCCCCTTGGCCAGCATGACATATACCCACCCAAAGACATGCTATCGAGGCGGGCACACCCTCCAGCCTGCCAGCCATGGCCCCCAACCTCACTTGAGCACTTGGCGAGGGATCCCCAGTTGTTCCAGCTTCACGTGCTCGCTCAGCTCACTCAGGTAATTTACGTAGAAGATCTTCCGCCCAAACTTGAAGCTGCCAACAGAAGAAAGGGCCTAGGTCGGAGGAAGGGGCACCACTCTGCAGGCCTCCATTGTCCCCTCAGCAGCCCACACAGATGAGCCATATGACTGGCCCCAGACTGGTCTGTCCCCAGATTGCACGACCTCCTCAAGTATAGGCTTCCAAGTTAAGAGAGGGAAGCCCTAGGAGACCATCCACCCTGGGGACCAGGACCCTCACCCTGCCCCCACCCTTGGCCTGCTACCTAATGAGGGGTTTAAAGAGGATGAGCAGGGTCTTGATGAACATGGTGGGGTGCACGATGTACAGGGCCTTGATGTTCTTCTTGTACCTGCGGAGGCAGAAGGGGGCACTCAGGAGAGGGTGTGGTAGGAGAGGCACAGAGCTAAGTTCTTACTGCACCTTTTGTGATTTGACTGCTCCTGGCAAGCCTGCAAGGTGGGTGCCATTGTTGCCTCATTTTACAAATTAGGACACAGAGGCTCAGAGAGGTTAAGTAACAACAAAGCAAGTAAGTAGAGAAACTGGGATCAAAGCTCAGGTTGATCCAACTTCAGACCCAGGAGGGGGCACCTGCCTTGCCCTGGCATGGAATAAGCTCCTGGCCAAGTGGAAGGAGCTCCTGGCCAGCTGCACCCAGGCCCTGGAGCCCGCCCCCCAGGACCCCACCCACTTGCGGTCAAACTCCCGGTAGGCATCCCGGAGCCAGCTGAGGGAGGGTTTGTTGTCGCTGGTCAGGCCGTGGTGCAGGTAGAGCAGCGTGTAGTCACTCTCCACGTACTGATCCAGGGTGTGCTTCAGGTACCTGCCGAGAGGAAAGCTCTGCTCAGGCCTGCCCTGATCAGCCGCCCAGGAGTCTCCTGCTTACCTCATAACCCCCTTTCCCACAAGGCCCTCCCCGTTCCCTGCGCACACTTGTCTCTTCTGGCTGCACCCCCAGCCACTGTGTACCTTATGGAGGAGGCCCGGGGTAGTGGCCAGCCAGGCAGAGGAGTAACAGTGATAACAATAGCTCTTGTTTTTGAACATGGACTAGAAGTCAGGAGACCAGGAATTTAACCCTCATATACCTGTGATAAAATTGGACTAATATTTCCCTCACAGGGTGGCCCTGAGGAGTCAGTACTAATGATGCAGCCACTACTTACTAATATTAAGCTTTTTGTGTCTGCTGAGCATCTCATGTATGTTACCTCATTCCCTCCTCATAACCAATTGAGGCTGATATTATCCCCTTTTTACAAATGAGGGCAATGAGGCTCAGAGAGGTCCAGTGCTTATCCAGGCTCACACACCTTGTGGTGGAACCTGGAGGTGAACTGTCGAACTCCACAACCTGCATTCTTGGCCATAGGATGGCTCTGCCTTTTACAGATGGATTCCCCATGCAGGCTGTAAACACTGTGTCCATGAGAAGGCATTGGAGTGGTCTAAGGGTCCTCTTTCCTGCTCCAGTCCCTGGGCTTCAAGTGGACCAAAGAACCACACCTCCTCAGGTTTCCTAAGCTCACAACACACACACACACACACACACACACACACACACACACACACACAATGTTGAGCCTGACAAGGTGGAGAGGTATGGATGGAATGGACAAGAATTCAAGAAAGGAAGGGAAGTCCACTGCAAAGCCTTCCTCCTGAGAGTGGCTGGCCATCCAGCTGCCAGGCTCCAGCAGGGACACATCTTCAGGCTGGGGTGCTGTGCCAGCAGGAATGCTAAGGCCCTCCAAGCAGAGGGACGGTGGGAGAGAAGTAGCTGGGGAAGTGCCCAAACATTTGGTTAAGTGCCCAGATACAACTCAGCCTCCACCAGAGGGGGAAGCCTAAATACTGGGCCGTGGGTGCTGGGCTGCGCCAGCAGGGGCCAGCAGGAGAAGAGTTTAACACCAGGTCATTATCACGAGTAGAATCACTGATAACTACAAAATAATTTACCCCTTACACACATTCAGTACTTTACAGTTTACAAAGACTTGCGGCAGAGATTGCAGTGAAAATAGACACTCTCATGCCCTGATGGATATTATGACCTTTTGGAGGGCAATAAAGTGACATTTATCAGGAGCTGTAAAATGTTCATGCCCTTCCATCCTGTAAAAATATGTCTGGGAATTTATCCTAGGGAAATAGAGAAGAACAGAAACATTTTTGTACATGGCTGTTCACTGCAGCCTTTTTTATAATGACAAAAAAAAAAAAAAAATTGAACAACAAGCTAAATGTGCACCAACAAAGAATAGGTTAAATAAGTCATGGCAACATGGATGAACCTTGAAGACATAATGCTAAGCAAAATAAGCCAGGCACAAAAAGAGTAATATTATATGCTACCACTAATATGAACAATGAAAAATGTAAAACAAATGGTTTATAATGTAGAATGTAGGGGACTAATGATAGAAAGCAATTAAGGAAGGGGGAATGATAACCCAATAAGAACAGATAAGCTATTGTTGGTAAATTTAACGTTCTGGGAATGCCCAGGATTGACTATGGTCTGTTAATTTCTGATGGGTATGGTAGGAACAAGTTCACAGAAATGTTGCTATAGTAGGTTATTTTCTTGGGGTAGAGTAGGAACATGTTGGAAGTAAAGTAGTTATCTTAGGTTAATTGTCTTTTTCTTACTTCCTTGTTATGGTTTGTTTGAAAATTTTTTTTATTGTATGCCTTTTTTTTTTTTTTTGATATAGTCGATTTAAAAAAAAGTTAATTAAAAAAAAAAAAAAAAAAAAAATTAAAAAAATCTGCAGGGCCCCCTTGAGGAGCTGGTGGAGAGTGCAGGGGTGTTGGGCTTCCCCAACTTGATGGTTGCTGATGTGCTCATGGACATGCGGGACTGGTGGTTTGATGGGCTGAGCCCTATGCCGTGGGACTCCCCCTTGGGAAGACTGTTGCTGCAAAGGAGAGGCTAGGCCTCCCTATAATTGGGCCCAAGAGCCTCCTCCTGAATGCCTCTTTGTTGCTCAGATGTGGCCCTCTTTCTCTAGCTAAGCCAACTTGGCAGGTGAAATCACTGCCCTCCCCACTACGTGGGATCTGACACCCAGGGGAGTGAATCTCCCTGGCAATGTGGAATATGACTCCTGGGGAGGAATCTAGAGCCGGCATCGTGGGATGGAGAACATCTTGACCAAAAGGGGGATGTGAAAGGAAATGAAATAAGCTTCAGTGGCAGGGAGATTCCAAAAGGAGCCAAGAGGTCACTCTGGTGGGCACTCTTATGCACAATATAGACAATGCTTTTTAGATTCTAATGAATCTAATAGCTAGCAGTCAATACCTGAAACTATCAAACTACAACCCAGAACCCATGAATCTTGAAGTCGATTGCACAGAAATGTAGCTTATGAGGGATGACGATGTGACTGGGAAAGCCATATGGACCACACTCCCCTTTGTCTAGTTTATGGATGGATGAGTAGAAAAATGGGGGAAGAAAAAAAAAAAAGGCACCCAGTGTTCTTTTTACTTTAATTGTTCTTTTTCACTTTCATTTTTATTCTTATTATTTTTGTGAGTGTGGTAATGAAAATGTCAAAAATTAATTTTGGTGATGAATACACAACTATATAATGGTACTGTAAACAACTGAATGTACGCTTTGTTTCGTATGACTGCATGGTATGTGAATATATCTCAATAAAATGAATTTTAAAAATACAGAAAGAAAAAACAAAAAAAAACCCAGATTGTATTAAAATATATATTGATACATGAAACTTGTGTATAAAAATGCCAATTACTAAATATATATATATAATAAATATATGTACATGTTGTATAACGTAAAAAAAAAAAAAGTCATGGGACATCTCTAAATAGCATATCTCATGGGATGTGCCAGCAGACAAAAACTAATCTATGAAGATAGATGTCAGGGTAGTGGTTCCTGTTGGGGATGGAATAACTAGAGGGCGGGAAGGGGTTTTCTGGGGTGTGTGTGACATGGGTGTGTTCAGTGTTTGAAAATTCATCAAATTGAACACTTATAATTTGTTCACTTTTCTCTGTGCATATTATATATCAAGAAAACATTTTCTTTGCTTCCAGTCTCACACTATTTTTATTAGATGCATACTTGAATAAATGTTCAATAAAACACTTGACCTCAATAAGCCTTTCTTAAGGTTGGATCCAAAGTTCAAAAACTCAGAGCCACAAGGGATCTTAAAATATATCTGTTCTAACACAGGAATATAAGAAAACACTTTCAAAGATGTTTTTAAATATTTAATGCTTAGAAGATACCAAAATATTAACGGTGGTTTTCTCCCTGGGTCCTGAGTTATTGGACTTTATTTTGTCTTTATAGTTGTCTAAATTTTTTCTTACTTTAAATTTTAAAGTAAATTTCTTACTTTAAATTTTTTCTTACTTACTTTAAAAATGTATACAATGGCGTTTCGCATACATGATCTTACCTAATCTCCACAACAACCGTGTGAGGTGGACACGAGTCTTATTTTTATGGGGC
The DNA here is from genome assembly GCF_015220235.1 of Choloepus didactylus. NCBI lineage: Eukaryota > Metazoa > Chordata > Mammalia > Pilosa > Megalonychidae > Choloepus > Choloepus didactylus. The sequence goes on along the minus strand of NC_051312.1, from coordinate 32,900,908 downwards.
TTTTATGTGACTGGCCCTAAAGCTTGTAAGAGGCAGAGCTGCAGTTTAACTGGTCTTCTGACTCCAGGCCTCAGGCACGTTCTGTTTCATCCCCCCCCCCCCCCCCCCAAGATCTGGATGGACAGCTGGGAAAAGCCAGGTCTGAGAGAACCTGACCGAATCCAGGACAGCCAGAGTGATGCCAGTGCCTCCCTGCTCTCAGCAGGGGTGGTGGCCAGGCGGGGGGTGACAGTGGGGGTGGGGGAGGGATCAGCCCTGGGAGGGTTGGAAGACAGACAGTAACAGATGACAGAGGCTTCTTGAGGCCAGAGGAAGCCCCAGAGTGGGTGCACCAGCTGCCCTCGCAAACTGTCTCCCGGAAACTGGGAGCTTTCCCATCTCTGTGCTCTGACTTCCTCCCCACCAGGACTATTATCTGGCCTGGTGTCTGTCACCTGAGATGTCAGACATGGTGACATAACCAGAGGAGAGGCCATGTGACTCAGCCACCCTCAGGCTGAGCAATTTGGCCTATTTCTGGTTCCACCACATGGTGGGCCTGGACCAGGCTCTGTCCTGTCAGAGGAGAGGTGGGAAGAGAGTTCAGGAAGCCAAAGAGAAAGAATTCACAGACAAGGGCTGGGAGACAGCCTCAGGGCCTGGTTCACCCCAATCCAGCTGAGACTCCAAGCTCAGGCCCTTCTGCTGCTGCTGCCTCACTCTTAGCCACCTCCTGACTCCACACCAGCCCCTACACACACAGAACCATTCAGGATCTCAAAGAGCTTGTGCGGCAGTGCAGGCTGATTTTAAATTTTGGGGGTCCTTTGAACTTTCCTGTGGTCAGGAAAGAAGTTCAAGTTGGTAACCCTACACACACCGAGGCATTTCAGAAGGAAGTCAGTGACTGACTGCTTGCTCTGCCTCTGTGGGGTCCCCGCACACACTGTGGGCTGGATAGTGAGCTTGGGGGCTAGGGACGGAGCTCTGGGCCCCACCGTGGGCCCAGTGCCTGTCTCAGTGGTGGCTCAGTAATGCACAGCAGGTGGATGCTCATGGAAATAGGACCTGCCAAGCTTCCACATTAAATCACCCTTTGGACTTGCCATTAAGAGATCAAGGTATTTAGATCAACTAGAACGATTACATATATCTGGCTAACAGAACCTAGATCGTTATAGAGATCATCAACACAAATTTATCTGAGCACAAAATAAGATAATAAATGAACAGTAACAATGAGATCTGAAGCACCATATAACTATAATAATCAGCTTTTACAGTTGGACAGGATTTTACTCTCCAAAGCAATTTTGCATGCAGTGTCTCACTCTTTTGTGGAAGGATGGGCTCTCTTATTATTCCCTTTTAAAGGTGATGAAAAAGAGGCTGAAAGAGATGAACACACCTACTGAGGAGACACAGACAGTAAATTTCCATGGCTAGGAACCAGTTCCAGCTCCTAGCCCAATGTTCTTGACCAAATATAAAATAGCTCCCTCATAAGGAGGTGGGGAGACATTAAGGGAGGTGGCCTGGAACCCCCAGGCATGAAGGACGGTAAAGAAAATGGCACCAGGCTATAATGGGGACCTGGACAAAGGTCCCACCACCCCTCTCCACCAGTACTCACCCCAGGAGTTTGCTGTGGTCCAGCTGGTGGCTAGGAGGCATTCGACAGGCACTAAACACAATAATCTTCCGCCCATACTTGTCATCTCCTAAGCAGGGAGAAAGAGGGAGCACAGTGGGTCAGAGAGAAACTGAGAGAAGACCTGCACCATTCAATACAAGGACCGGAGGGGCCCATGCAGCTACAGCTCTGTGCCGGTTTGGATATATTTTGTCTCCCCCAAAACCGTATTTTTTAATTCAATCTTGTGGGGGCAGATGTTTTAATCTTTTTGATTAGGCTGTGACCTCTTGATTGAATGTTTCCTTGGAGATTTGACCCCACCCATTCAGGGTAGGGCTTGATTAGTTCACTGGACTACTTAAGAGAGCTAAGAGAGACACAGACACCTGCTGACGAGTTGAGATGCTAGCCCACAGTTTGCTCCAGAGGAGCTAAGAGAGGACAAAATGCCCCAGAGAGGAGTTGAGAGAGTTTTGGAGAGATGCTTGGGAACTGACAGATGCTCAGAGATGCTTGGAGTTGCAGACAGAAGGACATTTGGAGATGCTGAGCTAAGGACACACAGGAGCTGAGAGAGGAGCTGAAACACAAAAGGGGACCAGCAGATACCAGCCATGTGGCTTCCCAGCTAACAGAGGTTTTCCGGATGCAACTGGCCTTCCTTCAGTTAAGGTATTCTCTTGTTGATGCCTTAGTTTGGACACTTTTATGACCTTAGAACTGTAAATTATAACTTAATAAATCCCCTTTATAAAAGCCAATCCATTTCTGGATGCTAATGACAGCATTAGCAAACCGGAATAAGCTCTGAGCAGCCTCCTGCACTCATGGGGGGTCGTCACTAAAGAAGGAAGGACAGGTTGCTCCTGAGGTGGAACATAAAAAAATAACGTGAAATTTTAAAAAGTCACACCCACCAAAACAATTGAATGGGCGTTATCTTGTCATCTTAAAAGGCTACATTTAATCTGTACCCCCACCCCTACTAAGCAATATATATTTGGAACACCTCTTGAAGCTACCTTCTTAGCAAGTCTGAGGCCACAGAGAAAATCAATCTGACTACTTAGTGGTCACATCACATTTTTAACCACCGGCAATGCTTTCTGATTTTATTATTAGAATTATTGAACAGACTTGGCTCTGATTGACTTCTGGCCATTTCTAAGAATCATATGCTTTCTCTTTGAGGATCTTCAAAAGAACACAGAGTCCAGAGGAGTTTGTAATGCTGTGGGAAAATGTTCCTTTGGGTGTATTTGCTCAGGGATGTTTGTCCAAAATTAGACATCATTCGATGGTTGGGCCTTCTGGCTCTGTCATGAAGCCGAGGAACTCCTGAGATACATGCTACTGCCCCTGAAGTAAGATGCTCTCAAGGTCAGCCTGGATAAGGAACCCCAAGCAAAGTTTGATGGGGACAAGGCCAGGTCCTACTTCCCCACATCTGAGGGACCTTCCCTTCACCTCTGCCCTCACACTTCTCCAGAGGCACCAGATTACACTTACTTCAGAAGTGAATAAAAACACAACTCACATAATCCATGACACCCAGTAAGGATCTGTCCTTCAAAACCTCTGAGGACTCGGGCTCATCCCTCCCCTCACTTGAGTATTTAATCAGCCGTATTTAATAAGTCATGACCTTGATGAGCCTTCCTTGTCAGTGATTTAACCCAGGAGTCAGTGTTTTTTCCAAAGTGGTTGCCAAGGCTCTGACCCTTTTCTCTAGGGCTGAGGCAAGACTCAATGGAGAAGCTGGGAAGGAGGCTTCTGGAATGTGGGAAGGGTGGCCCCAGTCCCGGCTGACCACACGGCCTGGTGCTCTGCCCTGCTTTAGCAGCCTCGCCCCCAGCAGGCTGACCACCTCGTCCAGCCTCAAGATCAGTCCTTCCACTTCTCCCCTCTCAAACCAAACCACTGCCTGGACTCTCCTGGCCCTGAAAAGTCCTAGCCAGGACCCTCCAAGAATTGCCTGCATCAGGGCCTGAGGCCCAGCCCACCAGGCCCAGAGAGAGACTCTGTCTTCCCCTTGCAAACTGCCCTTCCTCCTAGCCCTGGAGAATTACAAACACCTACCTGCCCCTGACTCTACTGCCCTGAATCTTCCGTTTCTTCTGCAACCCCACACACGTATATTCTTCTGGGGTCCCAGGATTATAAACCTTCCTCGGAAAGGCTCACCTAGCTCTCCAGGCTCACACTGTGCCCACCACCAACACAGAAGCATTTGAAGTCACTGCCCACATCAGGCTGGTTTAAGCCACTGCCTTTTTCTCAAGGATTCTGCTCCCCTCCTCCAGGTTAACTCCTACGAATCCTTAAGACTCAAGCTAGGCATAAGCTCCTCCCAGAAGCCTGTGCCCCCCTTACTCCTCCCCAGAGAGCTTAGCTACCCATTTTTGTGGCTCTCAGCATAAACCACCCATCTCTGTCATGACACATCGTCTCTCCTGTGCAATGAATTGTTCATATACCTGTCTCCTCTACTGGCTTGTGAGCGGGGCCTGTGTCTTCATCCGTCTTTGAATCCCTAGTGCCTGGTCTAGTGCCCAGCACATGGCAGGCTTTCAATAATGCTGGCAGTTGGCATGAAGCCCCAGGTCAGCATTACATGGTAGGCACAGCTCTATTCCTGAGTTCATTCAGAATGAGGCCTGGGTTAGAGGTTCAGCCGTCTTTAGGGATTGAGTTTTCCAAAGTCTGGGGCAGAATTTCTCCAGACATATAGGCAGAGAACCCTCTGTGAGCCTGTCTGAGGAAGGGAAGCTACAGGTCTACCCCACAGCATCTATTTGGGGGGACCAGGTACCACCTGCTGTCTTTATACCCTAGACTAGATCCCGATGTGCTAGGTGCTTTCCAGGCCAGCTGGGGACAGCTCAGGGGCCATGCACCTGCCCTCATTTGCTTTTCACTGGTTCTGCTAGGGGGTGAGGACAAAGGGCCAGCCTGGCAAGCCCAGCCTCTTGTACAAGCTGGAGCTTCAGAAACTGCTGGCACCTCCTGCCTCGGGCCTGTGAAGGGAGGAGCACTGTCTGCCTATTCCCTTCCAAGCAGGGGAAATGCCCAGATGTAGGGGATGTGAAGAGAGGATCAGGGTGCTCCCAAAGGAGTCTTTCCATCCCTGCCCACCCAATAGTGAGGGAGCTATTTCTCAGCCCTTGTCAGCCAGCAGATTTGATGACTTAGGGTAGAAGTCTGAGCACTCACAGGGCTCAAGAATTTAAAGACCTAGTAACTGATCAAGCAGTTGGGGGTGAGGGGCCAGGGTTGCATCTCTTGGCTGGCATCTTGTCAACACACCTTGTAAATAAGAAACTTTGGATTCTCAACCAGAGCTCCACCAATGGGTTTCATGTTACATGAAAAACATCACACTCACATGCACATTTGTTCTAGGGGAAGAGGTCCATACCTTTCCCATCCTCAAAAGGGAGTGTGACCAGTTTTAAGAGCCATGTCACTATACTGTAAGGGAATGTATATTTCTCCTCATGGACTTTCAATGCTGACTACAGGACTTGTTCCAGAATAGGTGTTCTGTAAGTGCATGTTGAATGAAGCTGAGATGGGGGATGGGGGGATGGGGGTGGGGGTGGCTGGAGCGGGGATCAACCGGGGATTGAATGGCAAGACTCTCAGACAAGTGAGGGATGGGAGTATGGGCAATTCTTGTCTCGCCCCTACCCTCCCACTTCTGGGACCTGAGTCCCATCGCCCAAGTCCTTAGGATAGCCCGGTGATCACAAGCCAACAGGGTGACTGTTGCTAAAAGAAGAACACGTAGAAGAGCCCAGAACTCCTCCTCCTGATCTCTGAAGAGAACAGGACCTCTGCCCTGGAGATTTAAGGAAGGGGAGGAGCTAGCAGTTCTGGTGTCTCCAGGACACTGGCGGAAGAGAACTGAGGCACAGTGTTTGTGGAAAGCACCAGGAAAAGACAAGCCACCTGAGAACAAGGCCTCTGCATTCCCCAGATACCAATCAGGAACTTGTCCAGGTGGCCGGTTGTTAATCAGCAGGCAGGCAGGCAGCAGGCATTCTGGGGGCTGCCAGAGCAGCCGTCCTGCCTCCCCGCTCCGCCAAGACCTGCAGAGCAGGCCCGGGAGACAGCAGGTGGGGGCTGGGACGGACAGAGCCAGTGCTGTGCTGGAGCTGGCGGGCTGGTGGTTAAATTGTCAGGAATTCTGCAGGCCAGTTGGCATCATGTTTGTAGCTTGAAATCGGCCATGGCAGAAACTGGCAAAAGCTACAAATAATCATCCTTTTTTTCCCTTACTTTCTGGAGAGCCAGTTGTTAAACATTTACCAGCACAGCAGTGGATAGAGCCCAACTGGACTGAGCATGGAGCATGACAGCCACTGCTGGAAGGAGAACAGAGGCTACAGAGGAGTTGGGGGTGAGACCCATCTTCTCTTCCATTATGGGCTCATTCTCTGCTTTCTTGTGCCCGGAAACTGGCCTCTTAGGATGTACCCACAGTCTCCTCAAATGGTCTCACTCTGATGGTGCCAACCCAGACTCCTCGCACCAGTCTCAGAGAGGCATGCACAAGGGGACACCCCACCTTCCCAGGGGTTCCTGAGCCAGCACTCAGCTCAGGCTGGAGGAGCCAGCACCCAGGCCAAGCCACTGCACACAGCCAGGCCAGACGGGGTGGGGCAGGGACAAGGCTCCCCCAACCTCCAGCTCCTTTCCCTTTGGGCTCTGGGTGTGTCCCCTTGCAGCCCCCACCCTGTCATGCCCCCCATGATTCCTCTGCTATTTCCAGCTCCCAGGCACCACCAGCTCCCAACTCCCAGGAGTGGGGCTGCAATTAAGCTGGCCCCACTTGGCTTCCACCAAGAGCCCTTCCTGATCAACAGCCCCAGAGGCCACAGCCCAGAAAGTCCAGAGGCCAAGCAGAGACAGCCAGGACTGACACGTACCTGGCTGGGCCCCCGCTGGCTCATCAAACCCTGGGGAAATAGAATCATGTTGCAGCTCTGCTTGCTGGGGGAAGAGGGGACATCCAACGAAGCAGGGGGCCCAGCCTCCCCCAGCCCTGCCTTGTGACTTGCCCACACAGGCCAGGATAAGGTCAGGGTGAAGACCTTTACATCAGTCATCCCCTATGACCCAGCCAGCCCCAAATATGGGAGACCGAGGCAAGAAGGTTCTGAGCCTTCTCCTGTGACAACCCTGCTCACGTTAGGACCAGGCCAGGAAATAACTCTCAGCCTTGCTCCTGGAGGGGTGACAGAGGTCAGAACCTAGGCCCCCAGACCAGGGCAGACTCCAGGAACACAGAAATCATGGAAGCACCTTAGACCTTACGGGCAATCCTCTCAGCGGTCTCACATCTCTGAGCCCAGCATCTGGGGGACATGGGACTTCCTACCCCTTCCCTATGGCCAGGTGCTTCCAGGCACATGATTTCTTCCAGGTCCCCCTCACGTGGCATCACCTTGGGCTCTAGGAGTCAAGTTCCTCCTGGCTCCCCTGCCTGCCCCAACACCTCCAAGCAGGGCCATGCTGTCACCCTTGCCTCTAGCTGCCTGGCCTCACTGGCAAGGACAGACTATCCATTAGGGAAAACACAAAGGAAACTACAATTCCAATTTCCTTCTTAGCAACAGGACCCAAGGGCAGGATCCAGGTCAAAAGCATCCTTGTTAATGCCCCGCTCCTGTTTATTCTAGGCCCTACCTCAGGAACAGGAGGGTGGGAGCTCACCGACACCGAGGCCCAAGGTGGTAGAATGTCTGCCAGGAACCTGATGCTCTAGGGGGTCACGAGGCCCCTCAGTTCTGAAAGGAGGCCCCACCCACTCCAGACTCCCTTGGAGGTGGATTTCCCAGGAAGGGCTGCCCACCCCCACCCCATCCCCAGTAAATGATTGGGGGGTGGGTGGCGCTGACAGCAGGGCAAAGGAAGGGAGGTGGAGAGGGGACAGGCAGGGCCCCTGACTGAGGCCTAGCTATGTTCTGACTGTGGGCTAGGCCCTGACATATCTTCACTACTGTAATCCTTCAGTGACCCCAGGAGAAAGAAACGAGTTCAGAGAAGTCAGGTTTCTTGGCTCAAGTCACTCTGCCGCTGCTAAACAGCAGAAATGGAAATCAACCCCAGGGCTTTCTGCCTCCCACATACCATCCCCCCATGAGACAACGGGGTCACAGATCAGGATGGGGTTGCAAGAGACTGTACCTAGCACCAATCAGAATCAAGTTATGATTTCAAAGGAGCCCCAGGGTCAGGGGTCAGACAACAGGATCTATCCCTTTCCCTATGGCATGAAGGACCGGCTCCCCTAAGCCAGGAGTGCAGACTGCAGGGAGAAAGGTGCAATGGTGGGTGAACTCACCTGCCACCTCCACTATCTGATGCCGGGCGATGTCATAGTAAGGGTCGTCCCACTTCAGGTGTGTGACGGGTTCTGGGGAACTGCTTTTGGAGTCATCTGAGGAACACAGCAAGTCAGGAGACAATCTAGGGGGCTGGTCCAGGGCTCTCCCCAAGGCTCATGCTTGTTGGAACTCCCCCCAGTAAGACTTGTTCACCTCCCGACCCTGGACTGGTCTGTGTGCCCCCATCCTGCCCTCCTAGGGCCCCGTGCAGCATCAGCCTGAGATCTGGTGATACCCACCTGACTTGGGAAAGTCAGGCATCTCATCTGAGGGCCAGTTCTTCTCATCGATGGAGGCCAGCTTCAGCTGATTCAGAGCCTGGCTGGTGTCATCTAAGGTCAGGTCATCCTGCAACTCCGAGAGCGGGTCCATGGCCAAGCCTGTCCCCCACAGCTTAATCCCACAGAACCTGAAAAGAAAACTGGAAGAGGGAAAGGGGGTGGCAGGTTAGCAACACCTTCTTTTCACCTTCTCTAACTTCTACAGCAAGCCTCCCCATTCCAAGCCCTCCTGGCCCCACCCCTTCCTCTGCCAAATGCCCTGTCCCTGTTCTTCTACACTTCTCATCCCTGCCAGGAATGCCATGGAGCTCTGGGTTCTCCTGGCTCCACAATTCAGGTGTGTTGCCAGAAAAGGCAGCTGGGGCAGAGGATGGCACAGCTCAGCGCCTCCCTCGGGTCCTCCAGCTGGGCAGGGAAGAGCCGTGCCAGGCCCTGCACTGTCCACTACCTAGCAGACTCAGCCATGCAGTCCCTACTGCAGATGGTAGAGGCTCTGTCCCTTTCCTCAGGGGTCCTGGAGCACAGAAGCTTCCGAGGCCCCAGCAGTTACAGGGGTAGAGATGTTGCTAGAATCTGAGGAACACAGGGATGCTCCAAATCCCATGCTTGAAACCAGTCCACTCCTTCATCCCCCACCACTGCTCTGAGAAAGAAGAGGCTCCAGAGGCAACAGGGTCCCAGAAAAAAAGGCCATGCTGAGGGGCCCAACTGGGCCTGCCCCAGGACAGACACTGGCAGCAGGGGATGGAGTCTGCCTGCCAGCCACAGAGCTGACACCTACAGGTACCCAGGGGCTCCCGAGCCCACTCCAATCTGTGGGAAGCTCCTGATGCTAGTTTCAAGGTGGGAGAAACCCACAGACTGCCTGAAGGACTGGAGAGCACAGATGGGAAAGGGGGAAGCTCGTGACATCCAGAGGGCTTAGATAAGGGAGATGAAGAACAGAATGGCAGTTACAGCAAGCAGGGAGGGAGAAGGGACAACTCTGCAACTGGGTACCGCGAGCCTGGGATCTGTTCATGGCCAGAGGACGTGGCTGCCTGCAGCCTGGCCGGGGCAGGCCCCCTCTGTCCTCAGCCCTAATAAGAAGCAGATCCCTCTCCCACCACAAGCTCTTCATATGAGTGAGGGAGGGGAGTTTCAATTCAACCCAGGAAGAGGCTGCTTTACGCGCAGCTGCATTCCTAGGGCCTGAAAACGACATATATGGTCAGAGAATCAGCAGGGCCTCTACAGAGTGCAGAGAGGAGCCAGGGGCGGGTAGGGAGAAGATGGGGAGAAGTGCCACAGCCATGCAGACCCTGAACACCTCTGGGCTCTGAGGTGACGTGACAGCCTCCTGTACGCATCAGAGCTGAGGTCTCTGGATGGCAAACCATCTCCCTGTGCCTGGCAACAGCCACCTTGTTACCAAGACAACCACACCCGAGTCAGTGGTGAAAGCTCTTTCAAGCTCACGAGCCAAAGCCAAGAGGCCAAACTGCCAGAGAAAACCCTCTTCCTCCTTCTCTCCCCGGGCCTTGTCTACTATCCTTGTCCACTACCCTTGCTTACGCCCCAAAATATGAGTCCCTTCCCAAAGAACCCAGAGAAAGAAGATCCACCTATATTTGGGAGCATATTTCTCTTAGTAACATTATGTCCCTCACCCCTAAAACTCAGCACCACCCTCCCCACACACACACACTTCCCTCCAATGTAGGCCATCCTCAGCTTCAAAGAATTCAGCCCTGCTCCCTCTACGTGCTCCTTCTCCTCCCCCAACCCACCCCCATTCAACCAGGAGGCTGAGGGCTGCTTCCAAAAGAGGCCCCCAGCTGGGTAACAGGGACAGAATCCAGCTCAAAAACAATCCCCTCCAAGCCAGAGCTCTTCCCCTCCCTTCTGTTCCACCACTGCCCAGGCACCTGGTGCTCCTTCAGGCCTCCCACAGCTACCCCAGAGAAGCCTTCCAGCCCACAGCAGGTACTTGATGTGATGGAAAAGGTATAAGATAATATGTATGGGGAAGTGGTTTCTAGTGCTGCCTAAGCCACTGAATTGCAAAGATGTTGGCAAGTCCTTCTCTCCGGACCTCAATTTCCTCATCTATAAAAGCAAAGGTTCCTTCCAGATATACAATTCTCCAGTGTTCTAAAATATCTGTGCTGAAGGGAACAACAGGATTAGAAGGAGCAGCTGGGAGCTGAGGTATGTGTGAGGGAGGGAGAAGACACCGTCTAAAAAGGAGCTGAACTCGAACTCCACCTCTTTTCCAGTAACTCCTCCTCTGTTTTATCAGTTCATCCAGAACTGATCCCACCCCCAACCCAATTACCTCCTTTTCCAGCGTAACTAATCAAGTTATTCCACTTCCCAGCCAGACTGGCCTCTCTCACTATCCTCCAAACCACAACTGTTGCCTTCTCTGAGCCTGGAAGCTTAGCTCGTGCAGTGGGAGCATGAGGGAAGCTAGTGCTGGAAGTTTCTAACATAAGGTGATGGAAATGAAGTACACTGGCTGCCTAAGACTCCCATCACTCATGAAGCCCTCCTCCACTCTGTGCAAAACACTCCCTACTCTGAGGTAAATTTTTCCCTTCTCAGCAGGTAAACCATCTACCTTTACAAAAATCTTTGAGAATCACTTTAGGCAGATGTTTTGGGAAGTTCTGGACCTCTCTGAAAATCTAATGAAATATGTGGACTTTTTCCCTAAGAAAAATATACACATGCATGAAACCTTGCAAGCGATTTTAAGGGGTCCACATGCTCTCTGAGAATCCCTCTTTAAGAACTCCTGACATATTCAGAATAATGCCTGGCACATGGTAGATGTTCAGTAAATACCTGTTGAATGACTGAATAGATTAGTTCATTTCCTAAGTGGAGAAGGGAATCAACATTTGTTGAGGGCCTAAAAGGCACCAGGAACTGGACACAGTTTATCTCTTTTAACTTCACAATAGCACAGTAAGTGATGTACTACTAAGCCCATTTTACAGTTTGAGGAAAGTGAAGACCCGAAAAAATAAATAGCTTAGCATCATATAGCCAGCAGTCAGGGTTTTAATCCATGTCCATCAGAGGTGGTCTCTTGGTGAAGGTCAATCCCTCAACAATTCTTTATGTGACTGTCATTTATCAGCTTCTTGAGGTTCAGATAGAAAACCTGGGGCACAAAAGGGTAAACAAGCCTCTCCCCTAATCTTCTCTTCTGCGAACAGAGATAGCAACTTGAAATCGTATTCTCTGGCTCCGGAAAGCACCTCCTACAAGGAGAGGGAGTTGCCTCTCCAGAATTGCAAAAACCCGAATCCCACCGTAATAGGACAGCAAGACTCTCGATGGCAATCACATTTGCACAGAGCTTCATGGTTTACAAAACCCGGGTTGGGTGTGATGATCCCATTTCACAGATTAAGGAAATGAGAAGAAAGCGTGGCCTAATAAATGGCAGGGAAGAACACTTCCCTCAAATTTCTTGCTTTTAGTGCTTCGCCAGATCGGACCAGGGTGACTTCTCCCTCCCACCGGCGTACTTGAGGACAGAGATCTGGCCAGGACTCTGTCCTGCGAATGGCAGGAGGAAGGCAGCGAACGGGGCGAAGTCTCACTGCAGTCCCGGGAGTGGGTCAGAATCCCCGCTGCAGGAAGACCAGGATCCCAGGCCTCATCCCATCCCTGGGTCCCCCGTCAGAGCCGCTCGGGTCCTTCCTATCCGAACCCCATTCCTTCAGGTGACCCCTGGGCAGATCCTTTTCCCCCAAACCCATCTCCACCCGGGGAGACCCTCGCGCGACCTGCAGCTCACCGCGCTTGCCGTCTGCCACGCCTGTCAAAGCTTGACAAACTTCCGGCTTCGGGGTGGAACAGGAACCGCCCCCTCCCCTCTCCTCACTCCCCAACCACTTCCGCCACACCTTCAACCCACTTCCGGCCCGCTGCCCGGTTCAAACATGGCCGTTTCGGGAGCCCCGCCTACTTCCTGCACGAACCCGCCTAAGTGCCCGCCGGGGAAGTGGGCAGCGGTATGACTGTCCGACTCTTCCCTCCCAATAAGAGGAGGCTGGAAAAATGAGTTCCGCTTTCCTGGACACTCGAATCCCTGATGGACCTCCGGACTCCTAGGTTAGAATTATCCTCGGACAGAGTTTTGTCTCACATGTACTCCCGAACTCTTGGTCCTGTGCACCAATTAGGTTCGACTCTAGGATTCTTTCCTGGGAGGAAATTTGGAAATGAATGTTTCCGAGAGGATCTGAGAAGACGAAGCTCACTTCCGGCGGTGGGAGGCTTTCCGACCCAGGATGGAGGAGGTGAAGGAGCTGTTCTTTGAGGGGAAGAGACCGCAACTCGGTGAGTGCCTAGCGATGTCAGCCACCCTCAGCCCTGGCCTGGATGGACCCAGCGTTCTTTGGTCGACTCTCTCCCCCTGGTTCTTCTCCTCTCGAGCCTGGGATCCTCCTCCGGCGTTCTGAGTCACCGGGGGCCTCTTAGGAGCCCCTAATCCCCACAGATTCCCAGAGGAACCCCCGGGAGCCTCACAGATCGCTCAGACGCAGGAGGCCTAACTGGACCTGCAGCTTCCTTTGGTCCCTTTCCTTGCCACAAGCCGTCTTGGACTGCTCCCTTATCGGCTTCCCATCTCCCTGCAGCCCCCAAGCCGCGCCTGGGCCCGGACTCAGGATGGAGCCCTCCCGGAGAAGGCTGCGCCCAGGGTCTCAAGGACTTCCCGCTGGGGCCGGCCGGAGCCGTCTTCGTTCTAAAGAACCTCCCCCGGGGCTTGGCCCTTGGCCCCTCACTCGCCGTGGAGCAGCGCTTGGGGATCTGGTGTGTCGGGGAGCCCTTACAGCCGGGACAGCTCTGGGGGCCTCTGGAAGAGAAGGACGAGGGAGCGAAATCACTGCAGGAGGAGGTATTGAGTAGGGCATCCCCTCGCTGAGATTGAGAATTTGGGGGGGTGGTTCAGACGTTTCCTGACAGCCCTCCTGTTTGTTGGTCGAGGCAGAGTATTTCAAGCAATTGAGAGAAGATGGTTTTATCCTTTCTCTCCAGGATTGTCCCACCCCTCCCCCCCTTACTTGGCAGTGGCTGAGGAATGGAAGTGAAAATGTTATTAAAAGCTGCATTAGTATAGTGTTTGCAATGACGAAGGTCAAGAGCAAGGGTTTCTTGGAATTAGAAAGGCAGGAAATCAAACCCCGGCCTTATCACCCTAGCTAGTTAAATTGCATGCTTCATTTATCTCGTCTGTAAAAGAAAGGAACATAATGACTGTCTCTGGGTAATCTGGATGACTAGATGAAATAATGCAGGTAAAGGGTTTTGTGGCATAATAAATAAATAATAAAATACATTTTAAAAAAATTAAAAAGTTGATGTTGCTTTTGTTAGTTTTTCTGTTTAGTACTGGACGGCAGTAACATGTTCAGTTTAGTAATTCTCCACACCCTTGGAAGGGAGGTGAAGAGGCAGTCCTTATTGAATGGAGTCAGACAGGTCCTGTAGAGAAAGAACCACAGGCCACTAACCTTCCCAGGCTTCATCTTGGATCATCTTTTTTCCCATTCTGCCACCTTCAAACACATGTGAGAAGGACTTTTATTGGTTTATTTCAGGACCTGTCACTAGGCCCATGGCAAGACGTATGTACCTGTGAGCGGAGTTCAGGCTGGACCAGGTAAGTTGCAGGAGAGTATATAGTGAGGATTGCTCCTTTGAGATTTTCTCTTGTGACTTGGGATGGAACCTGAAGCAGACTGCTATCCCCCACCCCAACCCCCTCACAGTGATCTTTTGCAGTCACTATTCCACAGGCATTGGGTCCTTTAGGACTCAAACTGCCTGGGAGCTGGGGCTTTCAGGGAGGGCCACTTGAAGAGGGTCTCCTGAGCTTGCTCTGTTTTGCAGTTTGGTGCAGCGAGGCAGGCAGGAGAATGAAGGAAACGTGGCCCCGGTGTGGATTAGCAAGAGGCTCCACCTGCAGGTGTACCAGGTTGTGCTGCCAGGGTTTGAATTGCTGCTATGGCCCCAGCCCCGCTCTGAGAGCCCAAGCCCCACCCAGCTAGAGGAAGAGGCAGCCATGGCTGTGGTGACAGAAGAGGAGCCTGCTGCGGAACACGAAGGGGCCTCCCCTGGGGAGGATGCAGCACAACCTTGCACAGGTATGTGTCAAATGCTGGTTCCCAAATTCTGTTAAAAAGACAAAGCTGGAGTTGATGGTTTCATGCAGTTAGGGAGAATACTACAGAATCTTGATGGTAGCTTTTCTGATGGGGAAGGGCAAAGGCGGGATATTTCTTGAGATTTGGAAGTCTGGATTTAAGGTGGGTCTTTCAGTTGGGTATGGGGTTGCCTAATTAGGATTGTGTAAGGATCATGACATAATAGTTTAGGACTGATAAGACACAGGCTAGAATTTTCAGGCGAGAAGTTCAAAGAGTCTCGGTGTAGAAACTCATTTGATGCTTTCTGGGCCTTTTTCTTGGTATGAACAATAAAGCTATTTACAATATCTTCCTGAGCAAGAGTTTCTTGTAATAGTAAGGACATGTTGATGAAGACAGTAAGCTGTGAAAGGTTTCCTTTCTTGTATGCTTCGATCTGGGGCAACCAAGGGGAGGGGTCATGACTCACATCCTAAGTGGATGTCTCCAGAGGGAGAAAAAAGGGACCTCTGGGATGGCCTTTCAGGATTATTCAGATGGCTGCAGCACTGTGGTTCTCAGGAGTGCTTCCCCTGAAGGCACCTGAGACCTATGGGGACCAAAGATGGAGCCTGTGGCTCATGATCTGGGGAAGAGACTGGTGTCATTGCTCCCATTGAAGTCAGGAGTAGGTAGAAGCCACATATTCCTGAAATTTCCAGTGAGTACTAACACCACTCCCACAGTCTGTTACCAAGCTCTGCTAACTCTATCACCCCACTCTTGCCTTGCAGATCCTGTTCACCATTCCCACCCCAGCATCCAGGCAGAGTGGACAGTGAGCCCTGGACTTAAGCATCAAACCCAGGACCACCTCTCCATGGACAACCAACCACTCGGACCCTTGCCACAGGATGGCAACCTGGATGGCAAGGATCCACCCCAGACGCAGATGCTACCTGAACCTCAGAGCAGCCTGGCTCCCCCGCAGGGCCCAGAGAGCAGTGAAGCCAGTTCCTTGTCTTCTTTCAGGGCCGCCCAGCTACATGCCCACCTGGACAAGCAGTTACATGGCCCCAGTGATCAGTGCCCACCCAGAGCAAAAACCTCAGAGCCTGGGAAGCAGCAGGCTGGAGAGATGCAGCTTTCCGGCTTCCCTGCACCTCTGCGGAACCCTCCTGGAAGCTCCCTGAAGCTGGGTCGACGGTACCGGTGTGGGGAGTGTGGCAAGGCGTTCCTGCAGCTGTGCCACCTAAAGAAGCATGCATTCGTGCACACGGGCCACAAGCCCTTCCTTTGCACTGAGTGTGGCAAGAGCTATAGTTCAGAGGAGAGCTTCAAAGCTCACATGCTAGGCCACCGTGGGGTGCGCCCTTTCCCCTGCCCACAGTGCGACAAGGCTTACGGCACCCGGCGAGACCTCAAAGAGCACCAGGTGGTACATTCAGGTGCCCGGCCCTTTGCTTGTGATCAGTGTGGCAAGACCTTTGCCCGCCGGCCCTCCCTGCGGCTGCATCGCAAGACCCACCAGGTGGCAGCTGCCCCTGCCCCCTGCCCGTGCCCTGTGTGTGGGCGGCCCCTGGCCAACCAGGGCTCCCTGCGGAACCACATGCGCCTCCACACGGGGGAAAAGCCCTTCCTGTGCCCACACTGTGGCCGGGCGTTCCGCCAGCGGGGCAACCTACGTGGGCACTTGCGGCTCCACACAGGGGAGCGCCCATACCACTGCCCACACTGTGCCGATGCCTTCCCCCAGTTGCCTGAACTGCGGCGCCATCTCATCTCCCACACTGGGGAGGCCCACTTGTGCCCCGTGTGTGGGAAGGCCCTCCGAGACCCACATACACTACGTGCTCACGAGCGCCTGCACTCAGGGGAGAGGCCTTTCCCATGCCCTCAGTGTGGTCGTGCTTACACCCTGGCTACCAAGCTGAGGCGCCACCTCAAATCCCACCTGGCAGACAAGCCCTACCGCTGCCCCACCTGTGGCATGGGCTATACCCTCCCCCAGAGCCTCAGGCGGCACCAGCTCAGTCACCAGCCTGAGGGGCCCTCCAGTCCACCCTCTGTGCTTCCTGCTGCTTCTGAGCCCACTGTGGTGCTACTGCAGACTGAGCCAGAACTGCTGGGTGTGTCCAGTGAGCAGGAAGTCTCCCCGGCCCAGGACGTCATTGAAGTCACCATTTCAGAGAGCCAGGATAAGTGCTTTGTGGTGCCCGAGGAGCCAGGCCCTGCCCACAACCTGGTGCTTATCCAGAAGGACTTGGGCTTTAGTGCCTGGGCAGAGGTGGTAGAGGTGGAGACAGGCACCTGACACCCTCACCTTCCTCTAACAGGGCTCTACATAAAAATCTGTTTTCTAGTTGTTTGGCGTCTGGATCTTCTTTTTGGGTTGCCCTTCCTGCTCATGTTAGAGGGCCACCAAATTGTTTCCCAAGACTAAGGTAAAACCTCTTCTGGATTAAAAATATTTTTATTGACTTCCAGTAGAGCTTGTTCTACCTCCTTCCCTAGGAACACCTCAGGGTACTTCTTTAAACACTGCCGAGGTGATCTCATAGACTGAGGTGGTCAGGCATTTGGGTGCTTAGCACTAGGATAGTCATACCCATCAAGCCCCTCTAGGACCAGGCACTTCTTTTTGAAATGAGATTGATTGATTCTTGAGGGGTTAAATGGCCTGAGACTGATCTCACCTCCCAGCCCTGAGACATGGATTGTCACATGTCCTAATAATTCAGGCTTTAATTTGGGTAGCTTTTCTCACCACCTGAGGTCGGTTACAGTTCTGTGCTGAAGGATGCCAGACTCCCTGGGAGAGGCGGCTAGGTCAGCTCTGCCGGAGATAGCCTTGTTCGGGGAAGGCGTGAGGAACTCCCACATGTTCTGCATCTGATGGGGGCCTGGACTGCCCTGCATGCTGGGGACCTGCTAGAATATGACAGATAAACGCTACATCCCTTACAGAGCTGATTGTCTCTCTGGGGGAGGAGTCGCTGGGCAAGAGTTCAGAGGGGAGCGCTGCTGGGTGCTGTGGGTGTGTTTCACAGGGTGGCGACTGGGTCCAGAGAAGGCAGCCCTGTGGAGGAGGAATGACGGTTAGCACTTGTAGCCCTTCCTGGGGACCACTGCTTTTTCATGGGTTTATTTATATAGTCCTCATAGCAGCCCTGTGAGGTAGATACTATTGTTCTACAGATGAGGAATTTGGAAGAACAAAGAGCTTTAAGTATCTCACTCAAGGCCTCAAAGATACTAAGTGGCAGGGCTAAGATTCAAACCCACATACTCTATCAGGGAAGTAAGGCTCTTAAGCTTTGCACCCCTCATTTCAGCTGTGACTTGAAAGATGAGTAGGTGTTAGGAGAGGTGGGGCGTGGGGAACCACATGTGAAAAAGCCCCACATGTGAAAAAGCCCCACATGTGAAAAAGCGTGGTGGGTCCCAGCGACTACAACCGGCATGGCTGCAGCAAGGAGGGTGTGGGAAGAGGGGAGCAGGCGCCAGGTCACGCAGGGCCTTGGGTCAGGAAGTTGGATTTCATTCTCTTGTCATTGAGTTCTTCAAAGGAATTTGAGCAGGGGAATGACATAATCGATTTGAGTTTATAAAGATCACTGGAAAATGGATTAGTGAGTGAGGTGTAGCTGTGAGGAAATCACTTAGGAGGCTGCCGAGGGAGCTTGGAGTAGGGTGGTTGCAGCAGGAATGCAGAGAAATGGAAGCATCCACCCAGCAAAGATTTATTGAGCACTTCCTATAAAGACTCCTACATGGTGGTTGTCAGGGATAATAGCCGTGATAACAAAAGTCTCTCCTATCAGAGAGCTTACATTCAGGTGTGGAAAGATAGTAAAAAAATACACATCAGATGATTGTTGCTGACAGGGCGACGCTGAAATGAGACACAGACACAAAGTTAAGATTTAAGGGAGCAGGGGACCCACTGCATCTCGTGCTAAGTGGGTGCTGATGCACCTGTGCTCCAGTTATTTATTCATTTGTTACACAAAGCTAGACTATGCTACATGATCAAAAGCATTCAGGGTCTCTCAGATATTAATCTTTACATCCTGCTGCGGATAAGAAGGAACAATCTGGGGTCAATGGTTAACGCTGCTGTCATAGTCACAAGACACACATCTTTACGGGGCGTGCCTACACAGCGTTCCATGCAGGCTTGTGATCCAGCGTTCCAGGCCACCGCCCTGGACATGGTCTAAGTGACATGAAAAGCTTGGTTCCCCACAGGTGATAATGCAGTGAAGTGTTTGAATGGTTAGTGGGATTTTTCAGAGGGTGGTCAGGGAAGGCCTCCAATAGCATTACCTCAGCAGAGACCTCAATCACAGGAGAAACAGTAGGGCAAAATCCCTAAGAGTTCAAGTTAGAGCAAGGAGCAGAGTGATGAGGTGAAGCGTAGAAGGAGGTGAGGACAGAAGGGACCATATCATGCCATGGTGAGAACTTTGGATGGGTACATTCTCTGAGAGGTAGAAGTGACAAGATTCAAAGACTGAATGACAGAGATCTGACCCCTGGCTTCTGCTTAGGCAACCAAATTGTAAGTTCTTTTAACACTGGGGTGGGATTGAGGGCAATCACCATTTTGGTTGCGGATGGGTTGAGTTTGGAATGCCAATGGGAGGGATCTCAGCTAAGTTGGAAATAGGTGCAAACCTGAATAGAGTCATGAGCGTCACTAGTAAACGGAGGCATTGAAGCCTTGGGTGTGGTGGAGAGTGAACAGAAGAGAGGAGGGCCCAGGACCAAGTGCTGAGATAACCCAACCCTTCAAGTTCAATGAAAGGAGAAAGACTTGTCAAAGGAGACAAAAAGTCAGCATCCCACAAAACAGAAAAACCTGCCAAGTAGGTGACAGAGAAGCTAATGGAAGAGTGTTTCAATAAGGAGGAAATGATCAACAGTGTCCGTTGCTGTTGAGAGGGTTGAAATTTGTGGAAGTCACAGGTGAGCTGAGAGCAGTTGAAAGCCAGAATAGATTACTTTGAGGAGGAGTAGAAGGCAAGAAAGCCTGAGAGAACATGCATTCTTGTTTTATCCTTATACTGTCCTGCAAAGTAGGTATTATGATCCCCAAACTAAGGTTCAGCAAGGATAACTGGCCAAGACCACACAATAAAAGGCAAAGCCAGGATTCAAATGTGGGTTCTTTCCTGGCTTCACAGCACATGATCACGATGCCTAAGCAGCCTCATGCTCCCAGTTTGCCATTGACATTAACCCAGCTGCCCACTCAACCTGAAAAATTTGGCAAAATATAATTCTGAAACTCTCCAAGAGGAGGAAGGAGAGCAGGAAATGGTAGCGAGAGAAAGGCCACAGTATTGAAAGCCTGAAGAGATAGCCGCTAAGATTCATTTTAGTCAGCCAACCCTGCATGAGGCTTGGTAGGATCATTTCAACTTGAAAGATCGCTCGGCATGTCTGTGCAACGTTATTAGGCATCCTGGGGATATACTTATCGCTTGATATTGAACTTTGCAGGAGAGTTGTGGTGCTCTAGGCTATCAACGCACACTGCCATCCTCAGGTCAAAAGTTGGAGTGGTCACAACCCCTTCCCACATCTACAGGAATGGGGAACTGTTTTCTCCATTATGGCTGTCCATGGTTGTGCAGAGCAGGGTTAGAGCAAAGCCAACAAATTCGAAGGCATATGGTTCGGGAGCCTCATGCTCTGCCAATACTCAGAGATAATGTAAGAATGGGGATTAGAGAACATTGTACAAGCTCCTCATGTTACAGATGAGAAAGCAGAAACCTAGGTTGGTGTTTTGAAGCTATGTGCCCCAGAAAAACATGATCTTAAATTTAATCCATTCCTGTGGGTGTGAACTCTTATAAATAGGACCTTTTGATGAGGTTACTTCAGTTAAGGTGTGGCTCAGCTGAATCAGGATGGGTCTTAATCCTATTACTGAAGGCCTTATAGGGAAAGCCAAAGAGAGAGAAAAAAGCCAGAGGGAGCAACCAGAAGCTGAACATCAACAGAACCCAGAAAAGAAGGGAGAATCCAGGAGAGACCACCATGTTTATTGCCATGTGGCAGAAAAGCCAAGGACCAAGGATGGCCAGCAGCCAGCCCCAGAATGCCACAGTCTTCTGGGAGAAAGCATTGCTTTGATGACACCTTGATTTTGAGCTCCTAGCCTCAAAACTGTGAGACAATAAATTCCCATTGTTTAAGCCAACCCACTGCATGGTATTTGCTTCAGCAGCCAGAAAAAACACCTAGAGAGAAGGCATTTGTCAAGGTCCTTCCACAAGACCAGTCAATAGCAGAACCCGGAAAGAACCCATGACTCCTAAGTTAGTACTCTTACAACTAAAATAAAATGCAGTAAAAAAACAATAATAATAAAATAAAATGCAGTGACCATTCTTGGAAAGGCTGATCACTGCAGTATTTTTTTCATCAAGAAAACATTTTCTCCCTGATTTCAAAAGAATGCTTGTTTATTATAATATTGAAAATCCCATAGTTCCCCACTTCTCCTCTCCTTCATCCTTGATAAAATCACTTAATTTGGTGTATATAGTAATGAAAATGTTGCTGTGAAAATGTTGCTGTGAAAATGTTGCTGGACCCCTTTCCACAGATGCAAACTTGTCCACACAATTGATCCACACAGCATAGTTGCTGAACCAAAAATCAGAAAGTGCAGGCCAATGAAGGAACTTTTGTCTGGATTTGCAACTTTAAAAGAATGAAAAAAAAATCTTAGAAAAGAATGAAAATTGACTCACATTTAGGGACCTTCCAACATTGCAAGGCATCCTAGAACAGTAAAGAGCTCTATCTCCAAAGAGGCTCACATTTGAGTCCTGGCTCTGCCCTTGACTAGCTGTGTAAACTCAGGCAAATTACTTTGCTTCTCTGTGCCTCAGTTTCCTCATACATAAAGTGATATAGTACCAACCACATAACTACTATGTAGTTGCACATGGTAAGCAATCATTAAATTGTAGCTGATTATTAATAGTATTATACCAGCTCTTGTAAGTTAGAAAGCAAGCAAAATTAAGGTACTTCACCTCCAACTCTTTATGACTTTGCTTGATTGCTTTCCCCACTAGAAGCCTCATTTTCCTCATAGTGACATGCGGAAGTTGGACCACATTAGAGGTTCTCAGTCTCTGCCCCACCATGGAGCCCTGCTGTTAACTTTTCTTCTCCTGTAGATCCCATATTTTAGAAGACTTTTATTAAATAGTATCTTAGTTTGCCCAGCTGCTATGACAAATGCACAGTGGGTTTTGACTTAACAACAGGAATTTATTGGCTCATAGTTTTGAGGCTGGAAGAAGGCCAAAAATCAAGATATTGAAAAGACTTGCTTTCTCCTGGAGTCTATGTTTTGTGCTGGCTGCCAGCAATCCTTGGGATTCCTTGGCTTGTACTTTTGCCTCCCATCACCTGGTGATGTCCTCCCTTCTTTCCATTCTCCTGGTTTCTGCTGACTTCTGGCCTCTTCCTTTGTGGCCTTCTCTGACTTCTGGCTTCCAATTTCTTGTCTTTCTAAGGCCTTCAGCAATATGGATTAGGACCCACCCTCATTCAATTGGACCATACCTTAACTAAAAACAACAACTTCAAAAGGTCCTATTTACAATGGTTTCATACCCACAGGAATGTGGATTAAGATCAAGAACATGCGCTTCCATCCTATACCAGTCTGGAATGGGTGGAGTTCCCAGTCAGGGGCTGGTGCCCCACCCCCATCCCTCAGGCAGATTGTCTTGGAGCTGGTTCCCAGAGGGATAAAGAAACAATCTGTTCTGGGGGCAAAGAGGTGGACTCAACCAGGCCCCAGTTGCAGAATTAATTAACAAATTCAGAGTGCTGAATAAAAGCTCCAAGCACAGATAAACCAAGAGGGAGCATGAAAGGAACCAGGAGGATTCAGTCTGGCAGAGAGGGGGTGGGGCTGACAACAATAACAAAAAACAGACTTTTGAAGTTGGAGGTTGTTCCGGTTTGCTAATGCCACCATTATGCAAAATACCAGAAATGGATTGGCTTTTATAAAGGGGGTTTATTTGGTTACAAAGTTACAGTCCAAAGGCCATAAAGTGTCCAAAGTAAGGCATCAATAATTGGGTATCTTCACTGGAGGATGGCCATTTGTGTCCGGGAAACCTCTGTTAGCTCAGAAGGCATGTGGGTGGCATCTGTCTGGAGTTCTGGTTTCAAAACGGCATTCTCCTATGACGTTCCTCTCTAGGCATCTGCTTGCTCCTGGGTTGTGTTCTCCAAAATGTCTCTGTGAGCTGCATCTCCTCCAAAATGTCTCTCTCAGTTGCTCTTGAGGCATTTGTCCTCTCTTAGCTTCTCTGGAGCAAAAGTCTGCTTCCAAAGGCTGTCTCCAAAATGTCTCTGTAAGTTGCAGCCCCTCTCTCAGCTCCTGTGTGGGCTTCAAACTGTCCCTCTTGGCTGTGGCAAGCTCACTCCTTCTGTCTGAGCTTATATTGTGCTCTAGTAAACTAATCAGGGCCCACACTGAATGGACAGGGCCACATCTCCATGGAAACCATCCAATCAGAGTTATCACCCACAGGTGGGTGGGTCGCATCTCCATGGAAACAATCAAAGAATTACAAATCTAATCAACACTAACATGTCTGCCCCACAAAATTACATCAAAGAATATGGCTTTTGGCAGGACATAATATATCCAAACTAGCACAGAGATGTTCCAAATACTGGAAAGGGGCTGGGCTTCAAGAAGAAGGGGCACATAGAAATGGCTACCAGTTCTAGCTCTGAATTCCAAACCTGGGGAACAGGGGTCAGGCTCTAAAAAGGTTTTTATGCTTTTTTTCTTCTTCTTCTTCTTCTTTTCTTTTCTTTCTCTCTGACTCTTTATTTTTAAAATTTTCAATAGCCCATCAGAGAGAGAATAAAAATGTATTTACAGGGTCCCCCTGAGGAACTGGAGGAAAAATGTGGAAATGTTGGACTTCCCCACCTGGGTTATTACTGATGTTATCACAAACATTGAGGACTACCAATTTAGTAGGCTGAACCCTTGATCTTGGGGCTTGCCCTTATAAAGCTTGTTACTGCAAAGAAGAGGCTAAGCCTACTTAAAATTGTGCCTAAGAGTCACCCCCAGAGAACCTCTTTGTTGCTCAGATGTGGCCTCTTTCTCTCTAAGCCCACTCAGCAGGTAAACACACTGCCCTCCCCACTATATGGGATATGAGTCCCAGGTGTGTAAATCCTGCTGAAAACATGGGACATGACTCCCAGGAATGAGCCTGGACCTAGCATTGTGGGATTGAGAAAATCCTCTTGACTAAAAGGGGAAAGCGAAATGAAAGAAAGTTTCAGTAGCTGAGAGATTTCAAATGGAGCCGAGAGGTCACTCTGGAGGGCATTATTATATACTATATAGATACCTCTTTTTAGTTTTTAGTGTGTTGGAATGGCTAGAGGGAAATACCTGAAACTGTCAAACTGCAACCCAGTAGCCTTGATTCCTGAAGATGATAGTATAATTATGTAGCTTACACAGTGTGACTGTGTGATTGTGAAAACCTTGTGGCTCCTTTATCCAGTGTATGGACAGATGAATAGAAAAATGGGGACAAAAATTAAATGAAAAATAGGGTGTGATGCAGGGAATGGAATGTTTCATGTTTTTTTTTACTTTTATTTTTATTATTATTTTTTTTTTGGAGTAAGAAAAATGTTCAGAAATTGATTCTGGTGATGAATGCACAACTATATGATGGTACTGTGAATAATTGATTGTATACCATGGATGCCTGTAGGGTATGTGAATATATCTCAATAAAACTGTATTTTAAAAAATGGACTTGACTCCCAAATGTATTACTTTTGCTGTGTCAAATTTTTAGTTTATTTCATGTTACGCTTCAGCTGCAAAGAAATTGAGAACCAACTGGCCACATTTTCAAATAAAGACTGTAATGTTAACAGAATAAATATTTCACCATGGAAATGAAAACATGGTATAAATATTTATATAATTGAATCTATTCAATCTATTGGGCTAAGCCAATGGAAGGATGCTTTTTAATATTAAGAGCCAGGGAGACAGGAGAAAATCTTAATCTCAAGATTCAAATAAACAAATAGTAACATTGCTTGTAGAAATCATTTAAAAATAATTTGTACATTACAATTAAACACAATACATGATACTGGGTGGGATCTAAGAATGGAAAAGAAAAGGCTAAAAATGGCATTACTGGGACAGGAAGAAATCAGAATATAGAATGTAAGCTTTATATCAATGTTTAATGTTTTGAACATACAACTGAACTTTTAAGGTGATTACATAAGTGAATATCCTTGTCTGGAAGTATGCATTCAAGGAGTATGATGTGTGCATCCAGCTCTGAAATGTTCAGAAGATAAATAGACAATTGATACATGAGAGATAGACAGATAGATAGATAGATAGATAGATAGATAGATAGATAGGGGATAGGATAAAGGTGGCAAAATGTTAAAATGGTGGATCTGGGTACTTGCAGGGAGTGGGATCTGGGTACCTGGGGCAAGTGGGAGTATGTTGGATTTCTTTGTATTGGGTTTGTATTATTTTTGCAATTGTTCTCTAAGTTTGAAATTATTTCAAAATAGAAGTTTTGACTATAAAAAAAAGGACATTATTGGGAGGAGATGTGAGACCCCAGAAGCACAGCTGCCAATACAAAAGTCCATCCCCTTCCTCGCAGATGCCCACCTCAAGAAGCTACTGGAACACATTTAGGAGTTACGTAACTACAAGCAGCTTTGTAAAGGAGCCAACGAGGCCACCCAAAACCCTCAAGAGAGGCATCTCTGAGTTCATCGTGATGGCTGCACTGAGCCCCTGGAGATCATCCTACACCTCCCACTGCTGTGTGAAGACAAGAATGTGCCCTATGTGTTTGTGCAATCCAAGCAGGCCCTGGGGCTTGCCTGTGGGGTCTCCAGGCCTGTCATCACATGCTCTGTCACCATCAAAGAAGGTTCACAGCTGAAGCAGAAGATCCAGTCCATTCAGCAGTCCACTGAGAGGCTCTTAATGTAAAACTGCAGTTTCTGCCATGCTCTCCCAGCTGACTGCTCCCCCTGGGGTAGTGTATCATATATTGTCTGTATTGGCATATAGTTTTCAGCTACTTTTTATTGTTATAAAACATTGTAGTCCAATGGGGGACTGGTGGTTTGATGGTCTGAGCCCTCTGCCACGGGATTGCCCTTGGGAAGACTGTTGCTGCAAAGGAGAGGCTATGCCTCCCTATAATTTTGCCTAGGAGCCTCCTCCCGGGTGCCTCTTTGTTGCTCAGATGTGGCCCTCACTCTGGCTAGGCCAACTTGGTGGGTGAAATCGCTGCCCTTCCCCCACGTGGGATCTGGCACTCAGGGGAGTGAATCTCCCTGGAGGTGTGGCGTATGGCTCCCGGCGGTGGGGAGTCTGGACCCGGCATTGTGGGATGGAGAACATCTTCTTGACCAAAAGGGGGATGTGAAAGGAAATGAAGTAAGCTTCAGTGGCAGAGATATTCCAAAAGGGGCTGAGGGGTCACTCTGGTGGGCACTCTTACACACAATATAGATAATGCTTTTTAGGTTCTAATGAATTGGAATAGCTAGCAGTAAATACCTGAAACTATCAAACTACAACCCAGAACCCATGAATCTTGAATACGATTGTATAAAAATGTAGCTTATGAGGGGTGACAATGTGATTGGGAAAGCCATATGGACCACACTCCCCTTTGTCTAGTTTATGGATGCATGAGTAGAAAAATGGCGGGGGGGGGGGGGGAAGGCACCCAGTGTTCTTTTTTACTTTAATTGTTCTTTTTCACTTTAATTTTTATTCTTATTATTTTTGTTTGTGTGATAATGAAAATGTCAAAAATTAATTTTGGTGATGAATGCACAACTATGTTATGGTACTGTAGACAACTGAATGTATGCTTTGTTTTGTATGACTGCATGGTATGTGGATATATCTCAATAAAATGAGTAAAAAAACAAACAAACCAAAAAAAAATTGTAGTCCTGAAAAAAAAAATAACCCATCAGAGCTGCTCAGAATGCTCAGGCTTCAGCACTGCCTTCGGCAAGGGCATAATTAAAGTTGTATGAGAGTAACTATTCAGGTGAAAAAGATAATAGCCTAAAGAGTGTATCTTTAAATAGTCTATACTGGGACTGACACAAATTGGGGGCTGGGGAAAGGCCTTGAAAAGGGATTTAAAAAAAAAAAACTATTCTAAGTAGCTCATTACAGAAAGCTTCGGATGTTTGTAATTGGCAGCTGAACCCAGGCAAGGGCAGGGCTAAGATAGGTCTGAGCGACAAAGCAATAAATATAGTGGAGGAGATAATACTCTAAAGAATATAATTTCCCCAAGACAAGTGGGGATGGGGCCCAGCTCAAGTGGTGGCCCTTATTCAGAGAACTCAGACACTAGGGGCTGGGTAACAGAAACAGCTTGAGTCAGCCACGCCACTGGCAAGGACAGGGTCTGCAGAGAATTAAAGAGACAACATATCTTTACACTAGTGGGGAGCTGAGGGCTGACAGACATCACCTGCTGGACAGGATATGAAAAGCACAGAGTCTAGAGGCTTCACAGGAGGGTCTGACAACCTGCGTGATCTCATTCTCAGGGAAACATGATACATAGTACATCCTCTTCCTGAGACCTGGGCCTGTGTGGACTGGGAAAATCTGATTGGGGTTGATCATTTCTGGGGAGATACTCTCAAAAAACTGTTACATAGAGGCAGGGCAAGAACCAGAAAAACAAGAGCTGAAAAATTCTGATTGAATAAAAGCTATGTTAGAGGTCTAGAATAAGTTGAACTGAATGCCAAAGAACAGACAGAGAACAAACCCAACCAACAAGAAAACCATAGGTAAAAGAATGAAAATGAGCTCCAGAATAAACTAATCATGAAAATCAGATGCCTAGACAGCTAAAAATAATGAGCCATACTAGGAAACAAAGGAACAAACTAACACTTCAACTGAGATACAGGAATTGAAACAACTAATTAAAGATGTTCAAATAAATCTCCTAAATCAGATCAATGAGCTGAAGGAAAATGTGGCAAAACAGATAAAGGATATAAAGAAGACACTGAATGACCATAAAGAATTTGTAAGCTTGAAAAAACCAACGGCAGAACCTATGAGAATGAGAAGCACAATAGAAGAGATGAAAAACACAAGGAGACATACAACAGATTTGAAGAGGCAGGAGAAAGTATCTGTGAACTGGAAGACAGGACATTTGAAATCATACACACAAAAGAACAGGTAGGGAAAAGAATGGAAATATATGAGCAGGGTCTTAGGGAACTGAATGACAACATGAAGTGCATGAATATATGTGTTATAGGTGTCCCAGAAGGAAAAGAGAAGGGAAAAGGGGCAGAAAGAATAACAGAAGAAATAATCAATGAAAATATCCCAGCTCTTATGAAACACATAAAATTACAGATTCAAGAAGCACAGTGTACCCCAAACAGAATAGATCCCACTAGACTTACTCCAAGACATTTACTGACCAGATTGTCCAATGTCAAAGACAAAGAGAGACTTCTGAAAGCAGCAAGAGAAAAGTGTCCCATCACATACAAGGAAAGCATGATAAGACTATGTACAGGTTTCTCCACAGAAACTATGGAGGCGAGAAGGCAGTGGTATGACAAATTTAAGATACTGAAAGAGAAAAGCTGCCAATGAAGAATTCTATATCCGGCAAAACTGTCCTTCAAAAATGAGGGAGAGATTAAAATATTTTCAGACAAACAGACACTGAGAGAGTTTGTGAAAAAGAGACCTGCACTACAAGAAATACTATAGGGAGTGCTACAGGCTTATGAGAAAAGACAGGAGAGACAGGTTTGAGAAGAGTGTAGAAATGAAGACTATCAGAAAGGATAAAAGGAGAGACAGAGAAAAATAAGATATGACATATAAAATCCGTAAGACAAAATGGTAGAAGAAAGTACTGCCCTTACACTAATAACACCAAATGTTAATAGATTAAACCCCCAATAAAAAGACATAGACCGGCAGAGTGGCTTAAAAAACAGGACCAGTCTATATGCTGACTACAAGAAACTCACTTTAGACACAAGGATAAAACTAGGTTGAAACTGAAAGGTTGGAAAAAGATATTCCATGTAAACAACAACCAGAAGAAAAGTGGGAATAGCTATATTAATATCAGACAAAGTAGACTTCAAATGTAAAACAATTAAAATAGACAAAGAAGGACACTATATATTAATAAAAGGGACAATTCATCAAGAAGACATAGCAATCATAAATATTTGTGCATCAAGCCAGAGTGCCCCAAAATACATGAGGCAAACACTGACAACACTGAAGGGAGAAGTAGATACCTCTACAATAATAGTTGGAGACTTCAATACAAATCTCTCATCACTGGATAGAACATCTAGACAGAGGATTAATTGGGAAACAGATGTTGAATTATACAATAAATGAACCAGACTTGACAGACATTTATAGAACAGTACACCCCACAACAGCAGAATACACATTTTTCTCAAGTGCTCATGGATCATTATGTAGTATAGAACACACGTTGAGTTACAAAGCCAGTCTCAACAAATTTAAAAATATTGATATTATACAAAACACTTTCTCAGCTCATAATGGAATGAAGTTGGAAATCAATAACAGGCAGAAGGTCAGAAAATGCACAAATATATGGAGGCTAAACATCACACTCTCAAACAGCAAGTGGGTAAAGGAAGAAGTTACAAAAGAAATTAGTAAATACTTCAAGGCAAATGAAAATGAAAACACAATGTATCAAGATATATGCATGCAGCAAAGGTGGTGATGAGAGGGAAATTTATTGCCCTAAATGCCTATATTTGTCTCTTTAAATAAGAGAAGAAAGAGCAAAAATTGAGGAATTAACTGTTCACTTGGAGGAACTAGAGAAGGAACAGCAAACTAACCCCAAAGCAAACAGAAGGAAAGAAATAACAAAGATTAGGGCAGAAATAAAGGAAATTTAGAACAGGAAAACAATAAAGAGAATCAATAAACCAGAAGTTGGTTCTTTGAGAGAAAATCAATAAAATTGATGGACCATTAGCTAGGCTAACAAAAAAAAAAAAAAAAAAAAAAAGGAATGGATGCAAATAAATACAATCAGAAATGGGAAAGGGGACATAACTACTGACCCCACAGAAATAAAGGAGATAATGAGAAGATACTATGAGCAACTATATACTAATAAACTAGACAACTTACATGAAATGAACAACTTCCTAGAAAGACACGAATAACCAAGATTGACTCAAGAAGAAATAGATGACTTCAACAAACCAATCACAAGTAAAGAGATTGATTCAGTCATGAAAAACCTCCTCCAAAAGAAAAGCCCAGGACCACATGGCTTCACATGTGAATTGTACCAAACATTCAAGAAAGGCTTAGTACCAATCCTGCTCAAACTCTTCAAGAAAACTGAAGAGGAAGGAAAGCTATCTAACTCATTCTATGAAGCCAACATCACTCTAATACCAAAGTCAGACAAAGATACTAGAAAAAAAGAAAAAGAAAAAAGAAACAAAGAAAAAGAAAAGAAAATTATAGACCAATCTCTTTAATGAATATAGATGCAAAAATCCTCAACAAAATACTTGCAAATCAAATCCAGCAGCACATTAAAAGAATTATACACCATGACCAAGTGGGATTTATTCCAGGTATGCAAGGCTGGTTGAATACAAGAAAATCAATTAATGTAATACACCATATCAATAATCAAAGCAGAAGAACCACATGATCATCTTGATTAATGCAGAAATGGCATTCGACAAAATTCTGTTGATGAAAACACTTGAAGGGTAAGGAATAGAAGGGAACCGTCTCAATATTATAGAGGCAATAAATGAAAAACCGACAGCTAACATCATACTCAATGGGGAAAGACAGAAAGCTTTCCCTCTAAGATTGGGAACAAGACAGGGATGCCTACTGTTCCCATTGTTATTCAACACTGTGCTGGAAGTTCTAGCTAGAGCAACTAGGCAAGAAAAAGAAATAAAAGGCATCCAAATTGGAGAGGAAGAAGTAACAATTTCACTATTTGCAGATGACATGATCCTATACGTAGAAAATCCAGAAAAATCTACAGCAAAGCTTAGAGCTAATCAATGAATAAAGCAAAGTGGCAGGGTATAAAATCAACACACAAAAATCAGTAGTGTTCCTATACACAAGTAATGAGCAACAGGAGGAGGAAATCAAGAAAAATATTCCATTTACAATAGCAACAAAAAGAATCCAGTGTTTGGAATAAACTTAACACAAGGGCACAAAAGACCTATACAAAGAAAACTACACGAAACTACTAACAGAAATCAAACAAGACCTAAAAAAAAAAAAAAAACCGGAAGAACATACCATGGTCATGGATTGGAAGACTAAATATAGTTAAGATGTTAATTCTACCTAAACTGATTTATAGATTCAATGAAATGCCAATTAAAATCCCAACAAATTACTTTGCAGAAATAGAAAAATCAATGCTCTAGTTTGCTAATGCTGCCAGAATGCAGAACACCAGAGATGGATTGGCTTTCATAAAGGGGTTTTATTTGATTACTGGAGCAGTAACAGCACAATCAATAATCAAATTTATTTGGAAGGGCAGTGTGCGGGTTTGAATGTATTATGTCCCCCAGAAAAAGCCACAGTCTTTGATGCAATCTTGTGGGGCAGACATTTTAGTGCTGATTAGATTGGAATTCTTTGAGCGTTTCCATTGAGATGTGCCCCACCCAACTGTAGGTGATGACTCTGATGAGATAATTTCCATGGAGGTGTGGCCCTGCCCATTCAGCATGGGCCTTGATTACTGGAGTAGTATATAAGCTGAGACAGAAGGAATGAGCTTGCTGCAGCCAAGAGACATACTCTGAAGAATGCCCAGGAGCTGAGAGAGGAGCTGCGGATGAGACAGTTTGAAGATGGCCATTGAAAGCAGACTTTTGTTCCGGAGAAGCTAAGAGAGGACAAACGTCCCAAGAGCAACTGAGAGTGACATTTTTGAGGAACTGTAGCCTAGAGAGGACTGTTCTGGCAGAAAGCCATTTTGAACCCAGAACTTTGGAGCAGATGCCAGCCACGTGCCTTCCCAGCTAACAGAGGTTTTCTGGGCGCCATTGGCCATCCTCCAGTGGAGGTACCTGATTGCTGATGTGTTACCTTGTGCACTTTATGGCCTTAAGACTGTAACTGTGTAACCAAATAAACCCCCTTTTATAAAAGCCAATCCATCTCGTGTTTTGCATTCCAGCAGTATTAGCAAACTAGAACAGGCAGTGTCGCAGCCCATGAGGGCCATGCCAGTCCAGAGGTCAAAGAAGACAATAAGCATTTTCTGATACATGAACTTTTATTCAGGGCTTACTTACAGGGTAAGAAGTCATAGAGAGATCATGGTGGCTCTCTCAGGCCGGGCAGGCATCGCATTCGCAGGGAAGTTGACTGCGCAATGCAAAGAGGACAGCAAGCCATATATAAGGGTTTAAGACAAAGGTATTCCTAAGGGTGAGGGAGCATAGATGTGGGAACAGGTCACTGTGACCTGGGGGGGTGGTGCAGGAAGGAAAGAACTATAGGATGGGGCTTTGTAAATAACCACAAGAGTGTTACCACTTGGGGGCCAGGAAGCAGGTAGACTAGATTAACATTGTTGCCCTTTTGTGAGACCAGGAGACTCTTACCTCCTGTTTGCTTCCGGTTTCACATTTTAAAGTTACATTTTAAGGTCAATTTACCCTTTTTCTCTTTACTGACTTAAAAAGACAACAGGTTAAACATTAGGTGCCTAGGTCATGCAGACTGCTATGCACCAAGATCTGCAGGCCTGTTTTGCTCAGGCCACGAGCTGCCACAGGCACGGTACCCCAAATAGCTAAAATTTTCTTTAAAAATAAGAATGAAGTGGGAGGTCTCACACTATCTGACTTTAAAGCATACTACAAAACTACAGTGGTCAAAACAGCATGGGACTGGCATAAAGATAGATATACCAGCCAATGAAATAGAATTGAGTGCACAGAAATAGACCCTCTCATCTACAGACAATTGATCTCTGATAAGGCAGTCAAGCCAATGCAACTGGGACAGAGCAGCCTCTTCAATAAATGGTGTTTGGAGAACTGGATATCCATATCCAAAAGGATGAAAGAGGACTCCTATCTCACACCTTATACAAAAATTAACTTGAAATGAATCAAAGACCTAAACATTAGCACTAGGACCATAAGACTTGTAGAAGAAAAGGTTGGGAAATATCTTAAAGATCTAGTTATAGGAGGCATTTCCTAGACCCTATACCCAAAGCACAAGCAATGAAGGAAGAAATAGATAAATAGGATCTCCTCAAAATTAAACACTTTTGTACATCAAAGGACTTTGTCAGAAAAGTAAAAAAGGCAGCTTATGCAATGGGAGACAATATTTGGAAACCACATATCAGATAAGGGTTTAGTATCCAGAATATATAAAGAGAGCCTACACATCAACAACAGAAAGACAAACAACACAATTTAAAAATGGGGAAAAGATATGGACAGACACTTCTCTGAAGAGGAAATACAAATGGCAGAAAAACATAAGAGAAGATGCTCAGCTTCATTGGCTATTAGGGAAATACAAATCTAAACATCAATGAGACATCATCTCACACCTACTAGGATGGCCATTATAAAAAAAAAACAACAGAAAATTACAAGTGCTGGAGAGGATGTGGAGAAAGAGGCACACCTATTCACTGTTGGTGGGAGTGTAGAATGGTGCAGCCACTCTGGAAGGCAGTGTGACGGTGCCTCAGGAAGCTAAGTATCAAATTGCCATACCATCCAGCAATTTCATCACTAGGTGTGCCAGTTTGAATGTATTGTGTCCCTCAAACGCCATTATCTGTGATGTAGTCTTGTGGGGCAGATGTTTTGGTGCTGATTAGATTTACTTGGAATGTGCCCCACCCAGCTGTGGGTGATGAATCTGATGAGATACTCTCATGGAGGCATGGCCTCACCCATTCAGGGTGGGCCTTGATCAGTGGAGCCATATAAATGAGCTGACAGGCAGAGGGAACTCAGTGCAGCTGTGAGTGACGTTTTGAAGAGGAGCAAGCTTGCTAGAGAGGAACGTCCTGGGAGAAAGCCATTTTGAAACCAGAACTTTGGAGCAGAAGCCAGCCACATGCCTTCCCAGCTAACAGAGGTTTTCCGGACGCCATTGGCCATCCTCCAGTGAAGGTACCTGATTACTGATGTGTTACCTTGGACGCTTTATGGCCTTAAGACTGTAACTGTGTAGCCAAATAAACCCCCTTTTTATAAAAGCCAATCCATCTCTGGTGTTTTGCATTCCGCAGCATTAGCAAACTAGAACACTAGGTATATACTCAGAGGAACTGAAAGCAAAGACACGAATGGACATTTGTAAACTAATGTTTATAGCGGCATTGTTCATGATTGCTAAGAGATGGAAACAACCTAAATGTCCATCAATAAATGAGTGGATAAACAGACTGTGGTATTTACATATGATGGACTATTATGCAGCTGTAAGACAGAACAAAGTCACGGAACATATAATGACATGGTTGAACCTTGAGGATGTTATGTTGAGCAAAGTTAGCCAGAAACATAAGGACAATTACTGTATGGTCTCACTAATATGAAGTAGCATTAATGAGCAAACTTTGAGAGTTAAAGCTGAGAACACAGGTTATCAGGAGATAGAAAGAGGCTAGAGATCAGGTATTTGATGCTGAAGGAGTATAGAATGTTCAACAGGATTGACTGTATAGATCCATAAATGGGTAGCACAAATACTGTGTGATGGAAGCACAATATTGTAAGTACACTGAACAAAGATGTCTATGAGTAAAGGTGAAAGAGGAGGGCTAGGCATGTGTGACACCAGAAGGAAAGATAGAAGACAAAGACTGGGACTGTATGACTTAGTGAAACCTAGAGTGGTCAATGACGGTGACTAAATGTACAAATAGAAAAATCGTTTTACATGTGGGAGAACAAATGAATGTCAACCTTGCAAGGTGTTGAAAAAGGGATGGTATTAGGGAAAAAATACAATCAATGCAAACTGGAGTCTATGATTAACAATAACATTGTAATATGCTTCCATTAAATGTAACAAAGGCAATATACCAAAGCTAAATGTCTGTGAGAGGAGGATATAAGGGAGGGGTATGGGATTCTTGGTAGTGATGTTGTTGTCTGACCTTATTATTGTATTGTATTGTATTGTATTTCTTAAAAATCTTTTTTATTATTCTTTTTAAAATTTTTTTGGAGTAATGAATATGTTTAAGTGCTGATTGTGGTAATGAATGCACAACTATTTGATGATACTGTGATGACTGTACACTGTGGATGATTGTGTGGTATGTGAATATATCTCTATAAAATCGCAGGGAAAAATATAAACAGAGCGATACAAATGCTGGAGGAAACAATGGAGAGAGGGAGGTACCTATTTACTGTTGGTGGGGAAGTAGGATGGCGTAGACTATCTGGAGGACAGTGTGGTGGTTCCACAAGAAGCTAAGTATGTGGGTACGATAAGGTCCTGCAACCTCATTATGGGGTATATACTTGGAAGATCAGAGAGCAGGGACACGAATGGACATTTGCACACTGGTGTTTATGTCTGCAGTATTCCCGATTTGCAGTGGATGGAGGCGGCCTAAGGGTACATTGACTGATGAACAGAATGGTGAACTGTGGTGTACGCATAAAATAGAATATTGAGCAGCTGCAAGAAGGAATGAAGTTGTGAGACACATAACTAGGTGAATGGATTTTGAGGACAGCGTTTTGAGTGAGGTATGCCAAAAACAGAAAGACAAACATTATAATGCCTCCTTAATATGTACTAACTATAATGTGTTAACTCTGAGAATTGATTCTAAGAGCACAGCTTATCACGGGAATGCTTATTGTAATGGTCCTTAGATCGTAAGCTATTATAGCAGTCATATCTATTCCTGAGTTGTAATGATTATGAGATGCTGAGCTCTTTGTGTATAACCTGGTCAGTCTCTGGAACTTTGGTGTCTGTGTGACACCTCAAATTCAGATCTAGAGCTCGGCAGCTATGAATGTCAGTATTACCTCATATGGCAACTGTTAAAAAAGCTGAAAAAGAATTCAGACTTCAATTAGAGATATGAATGAAGAGGATCTGGTTAGGATAAGGCAAATCCTGCCAAAGGGAAAAGGATGATATTGACTGTGTTTTAAAACTTCAGCTTCTGTGTAAGACCAAGGGAAGAGATGTTTATTTGGTGCAGGATCTATATTTTCTGTAGCACACTAAATAATTTAACTTGTACAGTCAATTTATTCCAACACCATAATTACATGGAACTTTGAATAGGAAGTGAGATCTGATAGGTTTGTACAGGTTAGTGTGAAATCCTGATACATCCCAAAGTAATTTGGGCAGAAAATAAAAAAGTATTTGCAGGGTGCCCCCGAGGAACTGGGCAAAAATGTGGAAATGTTGGACTTCCCCACCTGGGTTGTTACTGATACCTTCACAAACGTTGAGGACTACCAATTTAGTAGGACGAGCCTTTGATCTCAGGGCTTGCCCTTATGAAGCTTGTTACTGCAAAGGAGAAACTAAGCCTACTTATAATTGTCCCTAAGAGTCTTCCCCTGAGTACCTCTTTGTTGCTCAGATGTGGCCCTCTCTCTCTCTCTCTCTAAGCCCACTTGGCAAAGGGACTCACGACCCTCCCCACTACATGGGACACGACTCCCAGGGGTATAAATCTCCCTGGCAATGCGGGACCTCACTCCTGGGGATGAGCCTAGACCTGGCATCATGGGTTTGAGAAAATTTTCTTGACCCAAAGGGGGAAGTGAAATGAAACAAAATAAAGTTTCAGTGGTTGAGAGATCTCAAATGGAGTCAAGAGGTCATTCTGGAGGTTATTCTTATGCATTGCATAGATAACCCTTTTTAGTTTTTAGCGTACTAGAATAGCTAGAAGGAAATACTTGAAACTGTTGAACTGCAATCCACTTTCCTTGATTCTTGAAGATGATCATATAACTATATCGCTTATACAGTGTGAATGTGTGATTGTGAAAACTGGTGGTGCACACTCCTGTATCCAGTGTATGGACAGATGAGTAAAAAACTGGGGACAAAAATTAAATGAAAAATAGTGTAGGATGGGGGAGATGCAATGCTTTGGGTGTTCTTTTTTACTTTTACTTTTGTTCTTATTTTTATTTTTGTTTTTTTGAGTAAGGAGAATGTTCAACAATTGATCATGGTGATGAATACACAACATATGATGGTACTGTGAACAGTTGATGGTACACTGTGGATGATTGTATGGTATGTGAACATATCTCAATAAAACAATTGAAAAAAAAAAGAACATATGCTTGCTGGGTTCAATTTATCACAGATAGAAATTGACTTACACATCTTTTTAATCAAAATGGAAAACTGATCAGACTGGAAAAATAAGGAAATTAACCACCTGAAGAGACATCATTTCAGCCAACAGGAAGATCAAACAAATGTTTTTCTCAACAAGGGAAACTTACAATTTTTGAAACATGGCAAAAATAAGGTTGTCCTGTAAATCATGCATGGAGCCCTAGGCTTGGGAACTGCCAGATTTAATAATATGTGGTCTTCCTTCCAACTCTGAAATTCTCTAACTCTATGTCTTGGAGCATAATTTTGCTCTTTGTAACGAATACAGAACTTAACAACATAGCATTTGTCTTACCCACGATTTGTTTGACACCGACTCACTGAGCAGGAATGCAACGCCTCCTCATGGCCTTGTTCTTAGGGGGCGTGTGATCTGCATTAAGCCCCAATGCGCAGATACGTATTTGTGGTGAACGAAGCGCTCAGTTGCGTGGTACCAGCTGGGTCTGGATCGTTCCCAGGAAGACCTCGTGGAGGCTGAGGGGCTTGTATTGGATCCTGAAGTCTAAGGGTGCACTGGGTCCATTGGGGCCCTGTACCCTGGGTGGTGTCACCTGGGTCTGGCAGATCTCCTGTATCATTCCACAGTAATTTTCATAGATGGGACAGTTTCCCTCAATCTTCTCTGCAAAGTAGAGAGGGAAGGTGTGGTCTTCTGTTTCCCCAAGAAAACATGGAAGCTTTCCAGCTAGATCCTAATCAATAATACTAGTCTCCATATATTAATGAATTAAATTTACCTTTCATTGTGAAAAATTTCAAAGACCAACAATTAAAAAGAATAATACCACTAGCCCTTTATCTAGATTTAATGACTGTTATTAATATTTTGCCATGCTTGTTTCATCGGCTGTTTGTTGTAAATTTTTCATAAGGATATTTAAAAATATAACCCCACATAATTTCATAAAATGCCATTTACAGTTGGTTTGTTCAAAAGTGTAAACCAGCCATGGTAATTCTATCCCTCTTTTGCATTTGGTTGTTATGTCTCTCTTAAGTTTCTGTTATTCTGAACAGTCTCCCCCAGCCCACTCCTTTTATTTTCATGCCATGAATTTGTCAGAGAAACTGGGGTCATTTGTTCAAACGAATGTCCCTCATTTTTTGTGGTGGTGTTTAACTTATTCCTTTATCTTCTATACATCCTGTAAACTAGTAATTAAAGCTAGAGCTTTGATTAGATCCAGGTTCATTATTTTAGGAAGAACAAAGGCAGTGTTGGTCATTTTCTGTTGTGTCTTATCATGTAATAGTGCTGTTTATTGTATGCTTGCCATGTGGTAGGCATTAGGTTACTTTACAAACATTATATGTGTTGGGGGGAGTAGTTTAGTTTTTATTTCATTACCATAAACTTAACTCTGCACCCCAGCTACACTTAGAGGAGGGTAAGGAAAAAAATGGAATCCAAAGAATTGCAGCAAAGGAGAATGCAAAGATTTCAGGATAGGAGAGTTGGGGGTTGCTGTCCCCAGTGACAGAAGGCATGGTTGGGGGTGAGATAAAACACAGAATCAAATTTATGAGAATTTCCCAGAGTTTTGCTGGTCTTGCTGTTCCTGGATCCAAAGCACCCCATGACTTCTGCAATATTCATACCATCTTTCTCCTTGCCAAAGAGAACAAGCTTGCCATCCAACCCTAACCGTGCAGATGACAACCTGGGAACCATTTGGGTTGGGTCCAGCATTTGCTATAGACAAGATGTCAAGACCCATATCCTTTAGAACGAAGTTCTCATTGTCATTGCTCCTCCCAGGTAGGCTTTCCACCAGGACCGCCAGTGCTGACACATGAACCCAGGAATAAGACTCATAACTAAATCCCATCTTCCCACTGCTCAGAGAAGTGACGTGTGCTGTTTTGGAACATTGTCTGCAAACAGCTTGAAGAAGACATGGTGCTGTTTGGGGTGATGGAAAAGTTTTGGTAATGGATCATGGTGATGGTAGCACAACATTGTCAAAATAATTACCACCACTGAATTGCATACTTGAAAGTGACTAAAACAGGACATTTTATGTTGTATACATGTTACCGCAATAAAAAATTAAAAAAAATAAAAATAAAACAGCAACTAACTTGCTGTCAATGACCACATCAAAGTACATGATGGGGTTGGCCATGTCTTGGCCTGAGCATGCCATGACTCAGCAGCGCCACGACTCCAAATAACAGAGTCTGCAGAGAGGTCCATATGATCTTGGTTTAGCTTCTCAACAGCCTGGCAAGGCAAGTAATGTTATAATTCTTTTACAGATAGGGAAACCAAGGTTCAGAGGCTAAGCCAGGATTCAAACATTGATCTTCTGACTGCCTTGTGCAGATGCTTGACTCACCGGGTTCCGTGATGAGTGCTCTCTCTCTCTCACCATGGCGCCTGTCTGCCGGGATTGGGAAGTACTGACAGTGAGGGGACAGACGGCCTTTCTCCAGTCCTTCTCCCTGAACACACCATCCTCTTGCCTCTTCTCTCTAGCCAGGCTGACTCAGCACTGGCCCCAGGCAGTCCTCAGAAAAGGAGGCCCTCCGAGGATCACCCACCTGGCGGGTCACACTTCTTTTCTTCTCTCCACTTCCCAGGAGTCCTGTCCCTTCCCTCCCTCAATGTATAACTGTTGAATAAATTAGAGAAGTGAGATCTTTTCACCATCACACACACACAGAGTAGGATCAATATCTTTAGTCAACAGGGAATACAAATTAAAACCACAATGAGATGCCCCTACATGTCCATCAGAATGGTTAATATTAAATGGATAAAATAAAGTGTTGACAAGGATATGAAGCAACCGGTACTCCTAAACCTTGTCGGTGGGTGTATAAACTAGTACAACCACCTAGAAAGACTATTTGTCAGAGTTACTTAAGCAAAACATAAGCCTACTTTATAACCCAGCAAGTCCACTTCTAAGCATATAGAGATGAGTGCTTATTTATACCAGAAGACTTGTACAAGAATACTTTCTATTCATAAAACTGGAAATGAATCTAAATGCCCATCAACAGATGAAAGGAATGAATTCTCACAATGATATACTACTTGGCAATAAAAAGGAATGAACCACTGATACACACACACTGGATGAGTCTCAGAAACATGCTGAGTGAAAAAAGCCAGACACAAATGAGTGTTATGCTATAGGTTTCCATTTGTACCAAGTTCCAAAAGAGACAAAATTGATCTATGGTGATAGTGGTTAGGATAGTCATTATCTTCAGAGATACTAACTGGAAGCAACACAAAGAAACTCTCTCTTGATCTGGGTAGTGGTTACATGAGTGTAGATGTAAAAATTTGGGTTACACACTTACAATTTGTGAACTTTGTTGTATGTAAGTTACACCTCAGTTAAAAAAATAGATATGTATATATACAGAAAAAATATATAGGAACTTGGGCCACCCTGGAATTAAGCTATTTGCAGGAGCCCAGTCCCCAGTCTTCTGCCAACCCTCTCCTCCTGCCTCTGCACCAGGCCCCTCCCCATGCTCTCCCCAGACTGTTTATGTCTGCTGTCCAGACCCCAAAAGGCCAGGCCCGGAGGGAGGCAAGGCCAGCCAGGAACCTGTGCTTCCCTCTGTTCCTGCTCTTTGTCCCTCTGTCCTAATTAGACCCAGGACTAATATTTACTTTGCATACTGCAAACAGGAAACGGGGGAGGGCCAGGCATAGGGGCAGGGTAGGACCAGTGGCCAGTCTAGGCCTGGCCCAGGCAGACGGGCAAGGAGAGAAGGAGGGGCCCTGCCATGGAGATGTGGGCCTATGGGCTGACCCCTGTTCTGGGGTGGGCAGCAGGTCCTGGGGGAGGAGAAAAAAGAGACCACAGGCCCAGGAGGCCCTGCACCTGGCCCCTCCTCCCAGGCACCCACCACACACAATCACACCTCCCTTGCACCCCAGATGGGAAAGGGGAGAAATGGGGGCCCTCCATCAGTGGCTGGAGGCTGGGCCATTGCTGACTGTCCCCGCACCCCAGGGTGAGGTAGGCAGCCTGCATCTGGCCCCAGCCTGGCTATAACCTTGCCGCTATTTCCTTATATCTGGTTTGTACACATACATCTCTCAGTTATTAAGCACTCACTGTATGTCATGGGCTTTCCATTCATAGTCTCCTTTAGTCCTCACAGCAAAGTATTGTTATGATTCCCATTGCACAGATGAGGAAACTGAGGCACATAGAGATTAAAGCGACCATCGCCATGTGTTCAGAATGGAAGCTTTGGAGCCATCTTCTGACACACACACACGGCCCAAGTTCTCCCCACGGTCAGGGAGGGAGGGCTGAGAGCCCCTGGTCACACTGACCCTTCCTCTCTGATTTCTTCCCACACCATCCAGCCCTGGTCTCAGGGGGACCTGTCCCCTAGGATGGCAGGGGATGCGCAGGAGGACTTTCTGTCCACTTGTCCCCACGGCCCTGACCGCTGACCTCTCCCTCTGGGCTGATTTCTTCACATTAGTTCAACATTAACCCAGAGGGGTCAGGACGAGCCCTCAGAGTCCCGAGCCGACACGCTATGGCGCACGTCCGAGGCCTGCGGCTGCCTGACTACCTGGCCCTGGCTGCCCTGTTTAGCCTTGTGCACAGCCAGCATGGTAAGGTGGCGGGGGGTGGGGGGGCTTGGAAGCTGGGACGGGCCCACAGCCTGGGGTCTGGGCTCATGGGCTGGGGGCTCCTGGCTTGATAGGGAACACAGAGACCACCCCACCCCCACCCCGCCCCACCCCAGGTGGTCCTCAGCACAAGGCACCCAGCTAGAGGAGGAGCTGGGTCCCCAGTGCTGAGCCATCAGTGGCTGCTTCTCTCTTGCAATGTGTGGAGTGAGCTGGGGGTGATCAATGACCGGAAGGGAGAAGGGAGCCGGTGGGCTATGTTTGGCAGCCTTCTGGGTCCTGCTGCCATCCTAGCCACCCCTTTCGGAAGCCAGCTCAGGGCAGGCCAGCCTTCCCTCCTGCCCCCTCGATGGCCAAGGCGGCCTGGCTCCCTGAGGCCACTGTCCCCCCACCCTCCTTCTACAGTGTTCCTGGGCCCTCAGCAAGCACTTTCGCTGCTCCAGCGGGTCCGCCGGGCCAACAGTGGCTTCCTGGAGGAGGTGCGCAAGGGGAACCTGGAGCGAGAGTGTCTGGAGGAGCAGTGCAGCTACGAGGAGGCCTTCGAGGCCCTGGAGTCTTCCAGCTCCACGGTGAGGGCCAGGCTGCGTGGAGGGAGGGAGAGCCAGGGGTC
This sequence comes from Choloepus didactylus, assembly GCF_015220235.1. Lineage (NCBI taxonomy): Eukaryota > Metazoa > Chordata > Mammalia > Pilosa > Megalonychidae > Choloepus > Choloepus didactylus. The sequence continues at coordinate 32,858,706 of NC_051312.1, read as the reverse complement.
TCACCAAGTGGGTCTAACTCTAGGACCTCAAACAAGGCAGGGAAGGAACATCGTGGTTCTCTGTTGATCAGTTAAGTCATTGCAACTCTGAGCCCCATTTCACTGGGCTGGTAGGAAGACCAACTTCAGCCACTCTTGGGGGTCCCTTTGCCTGGGCCATGCTGAGGTTCCAGGGTTGGTGAGGCCCCATGATATTGGGAGGCCCTGTGGTCTCAAGACATCTGTCTACATTGTGCGAGCCCCTTGCCCTGGCCCACATGGCATATGCTACTTTTGTACCATCTTTTAGTAGCACAAAGGGCCCTGGGCTTAGGCCTCTGTGTTCCTGGAGCTCTCTGCAGCCTTTCCTTTCCTTTCCCTGGCAGAGCTCACTCCAAGGGCCCACAACCCTCTCTCCAACTGCCTACCCCAGACCAGGGGAATCACTTTTCAGTAGTGGCTGGAGGACAGGGAGGCCCCTCTCTTCCCCGCTCCTCAGTGGGCTTGAGCTTTTGGAAACAAAAGCAGGAAGCTCTGCCATAAACCTCCCCAGAGCCTGATCCCCATGTGATCTGGGTAAGGGATGGGACTATAAGAAGACATAAGTTTACTAAAGCAAACAAAACAAAACACAAAATGGATGCTGGCACAGCCTCACCCTCAGCCCTTGTTTTTCAGGATGCATTCTGGGCCAAGTACACAGGTAAGCACTGGGAAGGGTTTGCTCCAGAAGGGGAGGTCTGGGGACCCCAGTTAGAGAATGTTCTACCCCAGAGAATCTGGTCCGTCTGTCCGTCCATCCATCCATCCATCCATCCATCCATCCATCCATCCATTCACCCATCCATCCATCCATTCACCTGTCTGTCCAGCTCTCTGTTTTGATGTCATCCCACCCACCTTTTACTCCAGCCCGTCCTGTCCCTACCCCTATCCCAAAGATGTTTCTGGCTCTTTTCCAGCTTGTGACTCAGTGAAGAAATCTCGAGAAAAGCTCATTGAATGTCTGGAAGGTGAGGAACTGGTGTGGGAGTCAGGGGGACGGGATGTGAGGGGCAAGCAGACCAAAGAGAGAGGGGCTTGAGCCTGGGAGAGAAGCAGTAGGGGTGGGTTTGGTGTGCCCAGTGGTGGCGGCGTCTACCATCTGACACTGCCTGTTTGTCCCTGTGGTCAAGGATGAGTCTTTGCATCCCCAGCACCTGCCTCTGCCCGGCAGTCAGTAAGATGCTTGATGTTGGAGGAACAAGCGAATGAATGTACAACAGATTCATGTTTAAGGCCTCATTCTCATTTGCCTGACCTGAGCCTCTGCTCACCCCAGTCCGTCTTCGTCTACTCCCAGAGCACAACTCCTGCAATGGCACATTCATTCTCCAAAATCTTTAGCAGCTCCCCATTGTCCACAGAACAAAGCACAGTCTTCTTAGCCTGGTGAGCTTGGCATGCTCTTGGTTTTCCTCCACGTCTAGCCTTACCTCCCATTGCACCAATCACAGACCCAACCTCCCAGCTACTCTGACAGCAAGCACTTATCCAAGCATGCCAAGGTGTTTCTCCTTCCTGGCCCTTGCTCACGTTGTCCCCTGCCTACTGAAAGCTTCCCTGTCCTTCAAGGGCTAGCCCAAAGGCCACCATCTACACGAGCCTTCAGGAAGCCTCCTCCCTCCTCTACAGAACAGACCTTTAGTATGACAATTGGCCCCACTACATGGAACTCTTTAATCACTGGCCATACTTTCATTAATTAAATAACTCAGTCAACATTTTACTAAATTCCTGCTACATGCCAGGCACTGTGTTGGGTGCTGGAGATTCTAAGATAATCAGATACAATCCGTGCCTTCAGAGAGCATACAATATCATGGGAAAACAAACTACAAATCATCAAGGTTTTTCCCTCTTCAAAAAGTTCTATTCAAGGTGCCAAGAGAACAGGGAAGAAGGAGCGTCCAGATTGCCAGTGCAATCAGGGATACTCCCCAGAGGAAGCAGAGTTTGACCTAGCCTTATGGGATGTCCTGATGAACTCTGCATCCCAAGCAGAGGAAACAGCAGGTGCAAAGGCCCTGGGGCATGAGAGAGCCTGGTGAGCCCAGGATTTAGGAGCTGAAATACCAGGACAGATAGACCAAGGCCAGATTGTAGAAGGGCCTTGTTCTTTTTTTCCTCCTGTGAGCCATGAGGAGATGCTGAATATAAGCTCTGTAAGGGCCTGGACCTTGACTATGAACATCTTATTCATCCCTATGTCCTAGAGACCCGGTACAGTGCCTGGCACATGGTGGGCACTCCATGACTATTTGGTGACTATTGTTCAGTGGATTGGAGAACTGCCAGGAGTAGGGGAGATGATGAGTAAATGCTGGCCAAGCGTCGTGGACCTGAGAGAGCTTGGAGGGGCTGGACAGACAGAGCTTTGCTGGGATAAAGGGGGACAAATCCTCAGGCTCCCGATGCTGACCTGGACTGGGGCCTCTGCAGGGAACTGCGCTAAGGGTCTGGGTATGAACTACCGAGGAAAGGTGAACGTCACCCGGTCGGGCATCGAGTGCCAGCTTTGGAGGAGTCGCTACCCGCACAAGCCCAAGTGAGTGATGGGCAGGCCTGTCTGCCCATGGGCTGACTGTAGGGAGCAAGGAGACACTGGGGGCCAGGACCTCCTGCTAACCCCCTTTCCCATTCCAGAATCAACTCTACCACCCACCCCTGGGCTGACCTGCAGGAGAATTTCTGCCGCAATGCAGATGGCAGCACCACCGGGCCGTGGTGCTATACTACAGACCCCACCATACAGAGGGAGGAGTGCAGCATCCCCGTCTGTGGTGAGCCAGGGGCAGTTAGGCATCCATGGTCAAGGCCCAGGGGCCTCCATGGGGCCTGGAGGCCTGGGGTGGGAACCAAGATCCCAGCTTCCTTAGGAGCTGGGCTGGTCACTTAGAACATATGGGGGCCTGTTGGTCAGTGAAGTCGGGAGACCCGAGGGACTCGGCTTCAACCCCCTCCCCCATCTTCCTCCCCAGTCTTGGCTTCCTTATGATGCAGGCTGAATCAAATATGCTTTCCTTCCTGCTCAGGATGCTCCCTAACTGTTTTAGTCCACACGCCCTTTTCTGAGCACCACAGCACAAGACTCATACAGTTCCTCCCTGGGTGACTCTCATCGTTATTTCTCATGGTGTATCAGTTAGCAACCGCCACAATGATGCTGCAAAACAAGCCATCTCAGGGGCCGACACAACAAGCATGTATTTCTCATGTGTTTGTGCGGTGGAATGACATAGGTTGGCTTTGGTTCTGCTCCAAACCCTGGGTCCAGCTGAGCTCAGATCCTCACTAATGGTTGGACCCGGGTCTGCTCCACCTGGTTTCATTCTGGGGCTGAGGCTGAGGGGTGGCAACTCTCCCGGGAAGCTCTTCTCACGAAGACGGCAGAAGCACAAAACAGTACACAGAAACATACCATATATCTCAAGGCCTAGCGTCAGAACTGGTTCAGTCACTTCTGCCCACATTCCATTAGTTTGAGCAGGTTCCCTGCACAAGGCCAACACCAAGTGCAGGAGAAGTAGACACTGCCTCTGCCTGTAAAGTTCCAGGGATTCAAGTAGGGCTAACGAATTAGCACCAGTAATTCCATCTCCCACACATGGGCTGGTATTCTTTGCCCTTTGTGCATCCCTGTTGGACCCAGTGCTTGATCTTGGGCCTGGTCTTATACCAAATTATCAATCATCTTAGCAAAAACAGCTAAGATTTACCAAAGACACACACACACACACACACACACACACACACACACACACGCACAAGGATGATAAATATGTTGCAGGCATGGAACTGAGCATGTAAACATCCTTGGTCAATCCCAGAAGTCTTTCCTGCTGTGCCCCTATACAAACAAAACCCTTAAAAGAGCACTCCAGGCGGTCACTAACAATTGATTAAAGCTAGCGCAAGAGACAAAACCTGGTTACAATCTCTGGCTTATCATGTGCCAGACACTTTATCAGATGCTTATGCTTTATATTCTGTTTAATACATTCAACAACCTTGCGAGGATGGCATCAGCAACCCCTTTTATAAACAAGCAAACTGAAGCTCAGAGAGTTCCCTGGATCACATAGCGAGAAAGCAGCGAGGCGGGGCAGGGAAGCTCTGCCCGCCTGGCTCGGTGCGTGGGCCTGCCCACTCGGCCCCGCTCCCTCCTCACCCCCCAGGCCAGGACAACTTCACCGTGCAGCTCACGCCGCGCTCCGGAGGCACCAAGGTGAAGCCGTCGCTCCCGTGGGAGCCGTGCGTCCCGGAGCGTGGCCGGCACTACCAGGGGCGCCTGGCGGTGAGCGCCCACGGGTCCCCCTGCCTGGCCTGGGCCAGCGCGCAGGCCAAGGCCCTGAGCAAAGACCAGGACTTCAGCCCCGCGGTGCCGCTGGTGGAGAACTTCTGCCGGAACCCAGATGGGGACGAGGAGGGCGCGTGGTGCTACGTGGCTGGAGAAATTGGCGACTTTGAGTACTGCGACCTCAACTACTGCGGTGAGTAGGCAGGGCCGGGACCCGACGCCAAGAGGACAAAGCCCGGAGGGAATAACACCAGCAAGACCGACAGTCACTTCCACGCATCTAAGGTTTACCACGTGCGCACGTGGGCGCGTTCCTTAACTCCTCCCCTTAGCCGGGGGAGATGGGTTCTCTCCCCCTCTTACAGAAGAGTAAACTGAGACCCTGGAGGCCAAGTTACCCAGAATCCCAGGCGCCCCGGCACACTTACCCTCGACCCCAAATTGCCGGCAGGGGGCGCCCGGGAGGTCCGGGGCGGGCGGGTGGCGACCGGCCCGGCTCAGCCCCAGCCGTCGCCTGCGTCCCTGCAGAGGAGCCCGTGGACGGGGAGGCGGTAGACAGGCCGGAGGAGAACCCCGACGGCGCCATCGAAGGGCGCACGTTCACCGACGAGTACCAGCCCTTCTTCAACGAGAAGACCTTCGGCGCGGGGGAGGCAGGTGAGGCCGCGGGCGGCCGCTGGGCCGCGGGGCTGGGGGCTGGGCTCGCCCCTCACGGCGCCGCTTGCTCTGCAGACTGTGGGTTGCGGCCTCTGTTCGAGAAGAAGTCGGCGGAGGACACAGCGGAAAAGGAGCTTCTCGCGTCCTACATCCAAGGGCGCATCGTGGGGGGTTCGGAGGCGGATGTCGGCATGGCGCCCTGGTGCGACCCGGGCCCCTGCCCCATGATCCACTCCCTGGGCGTTCTGCCTCCGCCTCTCCCCCACCTTCCCTCTCCCCTCACCTTCAGCCCTTGGGGGCTGGGGGAGGGCCTCTTTCCCTGTAGGCCCGGGCTTCACAGAATATAGTAGCTTGGCCTTATTCTGCTGCAATCCGTTATGTCTATTATCTCTTCTGCTTCTCACAGCAGTCCTATGAGATGAGGTCTGTTATTTCTCTCATTCTGCAGAAGGCAAAGCTGAGGCCCCGCTAAATCACACTGCTAAAGGCAGGACTTCAGACCACCTCTTTTGACTCCAGAGCTGGGCTAATCTATGCAAACTCTAGACTGGATAAAACTGGGGGTGGGGGACAGACACAAAAGCAGGAGGCAGCCCCTGGGCATCGCATGAACGCCCCAGGTCCCAGAGCAGCCAGGTCAAGCTAAGGTCTGGGTCAGACAGTGGCTCTGTCTAATTATATCTTAAATCTGGGACGTTTCACTTGTAGGGTTGGTGGGGGGGCAGCCCCCGAGCCCTTAACACTTTCTGCTCCCCCTCCCAGGCAGGTGATGCTTTTCCGGAAGAGCCCGCAGGAGCTGCTGTGTGGAGCCAGCCTTATTAGTGACCGCTGGGTCCTCACTGCAGCCCACTGCCTCCTGTACCCGCCCTGGGACAAGAACTTCACAGAGAATGAGCTTCTCGTGCGCATTGGCAAACATCATCGCACCAAGTACAGGACCGGGGTCCATGAGTGCCGGGAGGGGTCCAAGTCCTCCAGAGTGACCATGAAGTGCACTGATGAATTTGGGGCATGTGGGATATGCTTGAACAGCTCCCAGAATATGACATTCTGGCAGGGACTGGGAAATCCCACTGGCCACGTCCTCATTTAGCCTTGGAGCTGGGAACAGAGAAACTAACACTTTGCAGAAAGCAAAATCCTGGTCTGTCCCCAGCTTCCTACTACACCAGCATGTGGCCCAGGGTGTTAGTCCCTGAATAGAGGCTCTTCAGACCAGGGCCTGTGATCTGTGCCCCTGTCCTTGCCCCACAAGCTGCCCTTGCCCTTCTGCGTACCCCCATCTTCCTGGGCTGTCTGGCTCCAAAGCCCTATGCAGCTTTCGGCCTGGCCCCCTCCCCTCACGGTGGCTGACAGTTCACCTTGTCTCCTGGGTCCTGCTCGGGGGACCAGCTGCCCCTCACTGGGTGGGCCTACAGCCTCTCTGTTCCTCTGTTGTGGTCTCTGCAGGTATGAGCGTGGCACCGAAAAGATCTCCATGTTGGATAAGATCCACATTCACCCCAGGTACAACTGGAGGGACAACCTGGACCGGGACATCGCCCTGCTCAAGCTCAAGAAGCCCATCACCTTCAACGACCACATTCACCCTGTGTGCCTGCCCGACAGGGACACAGTGGCCAGGTGCGGCCGCTGGAAGGCCGTTAGCTGAGGGGCAGACATGGGCTGAGTTCTGGGTCTGACTCCGCCATGGTGGAGCTTTGCAGAAGTACCTTCTCTTTTCCAGGCCTCAGTTTCTCAGGGAAAAGGGTGTGTGTGGGTGGGTGACCTCTATAGGTCATTTCTGCCTTGGTGTTTCCGATTTGGGGCTCCATGGGATGGTGTTGGGGCCAGGAGGCTCCTGGAGGAGTCAGGTCTCACCAGATCCTTCTCCCTTCCCCCAAAGGTTGCTCCAGGCTGGATACAAAGGGCGGGTGACTGGCTGGGGCAACCTGAGGGATACGTGGACGACCAGCATAAACGAGGTGCAGCCCAGTGTCCTGCAGGTGGTTAACCTGCCCATTGTGGAGCGGCCCGTCTGCAAGGCCTCCACTCGGATCCGTATCACAGACAACATGTTCTGTGCCGGCAAGTCCTCAGGGCATGGCTTGGCAGGAGGGAGCAGCAGGGACTTAGAGTGGGGGGTGGGTGGGTTTGGGACACGTTAAGAGCAACGACGTGGGTTCCAGTTCTGGCTCAGCCACTTACAAGCCATAACTTTGGGCAAGTTGCTTAACCTCTTGGAGGCGTGCTTTCCTCCTCTGTAAAATGGAGATAAAACCGTCTGTCCCATATGCTTGTTGGGTGAGGGTTAAGCAAGATAGTGTGTTTAAAGTGTATGGTCTCGTGCTAGCCACTGATGAAATGTTTGATATATGTGAAATCAGAGAGCAGCTAGAGGCCATGGGGTGGGAGTGAAGGTAAAAGCCATTCAGTCCTTTAGCAAATATTTACTGCATGCACAATTCTAGATGCTGGGAACAGTAGGGCTCAGACAGACAGTCCCTGGGTCCTCAGAGAGCTTCCTCCCTAGGAGAGACCCTTAATTAACAGATCTAGAACACCAGGTGCTGATAAGTGCTACAAAGAAAAAAGAAGCAGAGGATGAGGGCAAGGGAATCTTCTAAATAGAATGGCCAGAGAAGGCTTCGGTGAGAAGGTAAGCAGAGCTTGGAAGAAGGAAGGAGCTAGCCAGGCATGTTCCAGGGAAGGGCACCCCAGGCCGCGGGAACGGCAGGTGCAAAGGCCCTGAGGTGCATGTGTGCTTGAAGTGTCTGAGGTACAGAAGGCAGGCAGATGGGGCTAGGGTGCAGGAAACCCAGGCAGGGCAGTGGAAGGTGAGGTGAGAGAGGTGGGCAGGCAGAAGACGCAACTTCAAGTAGTGCCATGAAGGACTTCGTGTTTTATTCTGAGTGAGACGGGGAATTATGAGAGTGTTTGGGGAAGGTGAATAAATGATCTAACTTACTTAAATTTTTTTTTTTAAATTTTAATGTCATTTCAGGCTTAGGGAAAATTTGCAAAAGTAATACAAAGAATTCATTTATACCTTCATCCAGGTTCTCCTCTCTCTTTCTACATATTATGTATATGTGTGTGTATGTGTGTGTGATATGTATATGTGTGTATGATGCATGAATGTGTGTATGTATTTGTATATACATGTGTGTATAAACACATACTGTTTGACAGTAATTGTACCCCTAGATACTTGAGTGTGTGTTTCTGAAAAGCAAGGATCTTCTTTTACATGACCACAGTACAATAAACGGAAAATTATTAATGGTGCAATATATTATATGACCTGTAGACCTTATTCAAGCTTTGCCAATTATCCCACGAATGTCTTTTATAGAAAAGAAAAAAAGGGTTTTTCTCACCCAGGATCTAATCCAGATTCACACCTTGCATTTTGTTGTCAGTCTTTGTCAACCCTGATCTTGACCTTTTTGAAGAGTACAGGCCAGTTATTTTGTAGACTGATACTCACTTTGGGTTTGTCTAATGTTTCTCATGATTAGGGTCAGGCTAAGTGATGTTGTGTCCCTCTCAGCGCATCCTGTTAGCAGTCACCGATGATGTCAGTTTGTCCCGTTATTGGTGATATTAACTGTGGACATTTGGTTAAGGTTTATCTGCCAGGTTAACTTGACAAGAACTGTGAAGTTCTTGTCTTCCTTTTGTAATTAGCAAATATCTTGTGGGGAGACACTTTGATAATATGTACCCTGTTTCTTATCAAAATGTTCTCCTACTCATTTCTTCTAGTACTTGGTTTACGTTTTTCTACACTTAGATCCCTGATTCATTTGGAGTTTATTCTTAGGTAATTATTTGTCCCTAGTATTTGTGTGGTACTAGTAAGGTATTCCTATTAATTATAGTCCCTAATATGCAATAGGTAGATCTTTCCGATAAACCATTCTGTTATCAACTCTCTCTACAAATGTCATGCCTTAAAAGTATATCATGCAAACACGTATCTATATTTGTATTGCTGATCTGTGGGATATGCCTTTTACAACTCCTTTCTATCCAATTCGCCTTCAGTACAGCTCTGAAACTTATAATCCTATTAACACACAATCATCACCCCTATCCATCCCCATACCTTTGAATGGGCATCCTTGTCTTGTTCTTGATCTTAGGGGGAAGGCTTTCAGCCTCTCACCGTTGAGTACTATGCTGGCTGTGGGTTTTTCATATATGCCCTTTATCATATTGAGGAAGGTTACTTCAATTCCTGCCTTTGGAAGTGTTTTTATCAAAAAGGGATGTTGAATTTTGTCAAATGCTTTTTCAGCATCTATCGAGATGATTCTTGATTTTTCTCTTTTGATTTATTAATGTGTTGTATTCTGTTGATTGATTTTCTTATGTTGAACCACCCTTGCATGCCAGGACTGAACCCCACTTGGTCGTGGTGTATAATTCTCCTAATGTGCCTTTGGATTTGATTTGAAAGTATTTTGTTGAGAATTTTTGCATCTGTATTCATTAGGGAGATTGGCCTATAGTTTTCCTTTTTTGTAGTATCTTTATCTGATTTTTCTGAGTGATATTAGCTTCATAAAATGAGTTAGTGTTCCTTTTTCTTCAATTTTTTGAAATAGTTTGAGCAGGAACGGTGTCAATTCTTTTTGGAGACTTTGGTAAAATTCCCCTATGAAACCATCTGGCCCTGGGCTTTTATTTGTGCATAGATTTTTGTTGACTGATTGGATCTCTTTGCTTGTGATTGATTTTTTAGGTCTTCTATTTCTTCTTGGGCCAGTCTAGGTTGTTCATGTGTTTACAAGAAATTGTCCATTTCCTCTAAGTTGTCTAGCTTGTTGGCATACAGTTGTTCATGGTATCCTCTTATGATTTTTTTTTTTTTAATTTCTTTGGGATCCGTAATGATTATCCTGCTCTCATTTCTGATTCTGTTTATTTGGGTCTTCTCTCTTTTTGACTTTTATCAGTCTAGCTGATATCAATCTTGTTGATATTCTCAAAGAACCAACTTTTGATTTCATTTACTCTCTCTATTGTTTTATTGTTCTCTGGAACATTAATTTCTGCTTTAATCTTTGTTATTTCTTTTCGTCTTCTTGCTAGTTTGCTGATCATTCTCTAGTCTCTTCAGTTCAGTTAGGTCTTTGGTTTTAGCTTTTTCTTGCTTTTGATGTATGCATTTAGAGCTACAAATTTCCCTCTCAGCACTGTATCCCATAGGTTTTGATATGTCATGTTCTCATTTTCATTCATCTGTAGATATTTACATATTTTTCTTGCAAATCTTCTTTGACCCATTGTTTGTTTAGGAGTGTGGTTGTTTAACCTCCACATACTTGTGAAGGATCTGATTCTTTGGTGGTTGTTGATTTCTGGTTGCATTCCCTTGTGATCAGAGAATGTGCTTTGAATAATTTCAATCTTTTTACATTTATTAAGACTTGTTTTGTGTCCCAGCATATGATCTATCCTGAAGAACGTTCCTTTGGGCCCTAAAGAAAAATGTATATCCTGGTGCATTGAGATGTAATGATCTATGTATGTCTGTTAAGTTTAATTCATTTATCATATTGTTTAGGTTCTCAAATTCCTAATTGTTCTTCTGTCTAGTTGTTCTGTGTATAGAAGAGAGTGATGTATTGAAGTCCCCTACAATTATTGTAGACATGTCTATTGCTCCCTTCAGTTTAGCCAATGTTTGTCTCACGTATTTTGGGCTCCTTGATTGGGCACATAAACATTTATGATTGTTATTTCTTCTTGGTGAATTGTCCCTTTTATTAATATATAGTGTTCTTCTTTGTTTCTTATGACATCTTTGCATTTGAAGTCTATTTTGTCCAATGCTAGTAAAGCTACCCCAGCTTTCTTTTGGTTGCAGCTTGCACGGAATATTTTTTCCATCCTTTCACTTTCAGTCTCTTTGTGTTGCAGGGTCTAAGATGAATCTCTTAAAAACAGCATATCGATGAGTCATTTTTTTAATCCAGTCTCCCATTCTGTATCCTTTTAATTGGAGAGTTTAATTCATTCATATTCAAAGTTGTTACTGTAAAGGGAGTTCTTGAATCAGCCAACTTTTTCTTTGGTTTTTAGTTGTCAGATCTATTCCCCACCCCCACCCCCCCTTTTTTTTCCTTCAAGTTACCCTTCCTAATACTCTTCCATTCTGTGCCCTTCTCCAGGCCTCTCTCTCTTTTCTTTTTTTCTCAGTCAGTAGAGCTCTTTTTAGTATTTCTTGAAGGGCAGGTCCCTTGTTAGCAAATTCTCTCAGCGTTTGTTTGTCTGTGAAAATTTTAAACTCTCCCTCAATTTTGAAGGAGAGCTTTGCTGGATCAAGAATTCTTGACTGGCAATTTTTCTCTTTCAGAATCTTAAATATGTCATACCACTGCCCTCTCGCCTTCATGGTGCCTGCTGAGTAATCAGTATTTAGTCTTATGTTGTTTCCCTTGTGTGTGGTGAATTGCTTCTTTCTTGTTGCGTTCAGAACTTTCTCCTTCTCTTCAGGATTTGACAGTCTGATCAGCATATGTTTCGGAGTGGGTTTATTTGGATTTATTCTATTTTGAGTTCTTTGGGCATCTTTGATTTGCATACTTACGTTGTTTAGAACGGTTGGGAACTTTTCCCCAACTATGTCTCGAAACACTCTTTTAGCCCTTTACTCTTCTCCTTCTGGGACACCAATGATTCTTATATTTGTTTGCTTCATGTTTTCCGTCATTTCCTTGTGATCCATTTCAAAATTTTTAATTTTTTTCACCATTTGTTCTTTTGTGCGTTTGCATTCAATAACTCTGTCCTCTACCTCACCTGTTCTTTCTTCTGCCTCTTCAAGTCTGCTGTTGTGTTTCTGTAGTATAGTTTTAATTTGATCCACAATATCTTTTATTTCCATAAGATCTGCTATTTTTAAATTTACTCTTTCAAATTATTGTTATGCTTTTCTAGTGTCTTCTTGATGTCCTTTATGTCTTTAACCATCTTGTTGAAATTATTTTGGAGATTTGTGTGTACTTCTTTAAAAAATTTTTTGTCTCTTTTGGCTTTTTAATTTATTCATTTGGCTTGTCCATATCTTCTAGATTCTTCAAGTGCCTTATGATTTTCTCTTGGCTTTGGGGCATTTGCTTGTCTTGATAAGGTTATTTTGGGAAATATAGGATAATTTGAGCATTTATATATAATTTGACAGAGCTACAGCTTGCTTGAGTGCAGTTTCCCTATCCTACCAGCAGTTGGTGCTCTCAAGCCATCTTTTACTCTCAAGCGGGTCTTCCCCCAACTTCTGTGTGTTGGGTGGGGTCCAAACTGGGTGGGGATCCAATCAGTGCACCAGTTATCTGTGTGCACTGGGGACTATCTGCCCCGGGGCTGCGATGTGAGCCCTGAGCTGTTCAACAGGGAGTTCACTCAAAGGCACACCCTCCAGCACAAACATGCTCCGCTCCCTGGCTGCCTTGTGCCCACGAGCCTCTGTGGTGTAGGAGGGGCTCCTGGTGCTTCTGTATACCGCCCTCTCCTATCCCCGCTTCTTGCCAGTGCATCCCCCCACATTTCCATGGGGGGAGAGTAAATGCTGCCTCCTGGATTCCCTCACAGGAGCTCCCGGCCATATGGATGTGGTGGATCACCTCCCCAGCTAACTGCCAGGGTGGGTGCATGGGAGTGGAGAGCTGCTGCTCACTCCCATTTCCAATGGTCATCTCAACTGCTGCCGGCCCAGGAGGCAGTCCCAGCCAGATAAACTCAACCAGTCCCTGGAGGCAACGTTTCTCAGCGTTTTTTTCCCCACGTCCCCACCATGAACTGTAGGGTTCCCTCTGTGGTCAGTCACACCCCGAAACCATGGTCCAAGGCATCCTCCAGCCCCGCCCTAGTTTCTTTCATGAAAGAGTAGCCTACTCCACCTCACGCACTCTGCCATCTTCCTGGAGGTCTAGAGTATGTTTTAATATCTGGTGGGCTAATCCTCTCTTGTAGCTTTTCTTTTTCAATGTTTGCCTTGCAATTCTTGCATATTTGTTTTTCTATATGTACTTTAAAATCAACCTGCCCTGCTTCATAAAAATGCTTTTGAGTATTTTTACTGGGATTGTGTTCAATCTATAGATTAATTTAGGGAGAACTGACTTTTTTTTTTTCCTCCTTTCTGGGAACAAGAACTATTTTCCCCTTTGTTTATGTCTGCTCTGTTGTCTTTGCAGAGTGCTGCAATGTGTTCTTTTAAGATTTTTCATTCTTGGCTCTTCTTAGTTCATCTATTTGTACTTTCTCCCTTATTTTTTCTTGAGTAAACTAGCTAGTGGTTTGCCTGCCTTGAAGAAAAATTAAAAACCAAAACACAAAACCAAGCCCCAAAAAACCCCACGAAAAACCTGTAGGATTTTGATTTATTAGCCTGATGGTTTTTCCTATTTTCTACCTCATTAATTTCTTTTATCTTTTTTTTCTATGCTTCCTTTTTGTTTACTTTGCTGTTCTTTTTCTAGTTTTTTGAGCTGAGAATTTCAGTTTTCACTTTTTAAAATTTTTATTGAGTAGGGCTATGCATTTTCCTCTGTTCACTGTTTTAAATGTATCCAATAGATTCTGATATGTAGTGTTTTCATTTTTTTTTTAGAAATTCCATAATTTCAATTTTTATTTCTCTTTCACTCAAGAGTTGCTTAATAGGCAGATTTGAAATTTCAAGATGAGCGGGATTTTTGTGTTTTGATTTTGTTAATTTCATTTTTCTGCACTGTGATCAGAAGTTATTGTAATATTTCTACTTTATGGTACTGATGTGTTTATTTTTGGAGGGGGAGCTGTTTGATCAATTTTTGTGTTACATGTGTGCTTGAGAAGTTAGTTTTCTATGTGTAAAATTTGATATATCCACAAATGTACTTTATTACTTGTTATCTAGGTCTTTTATAGCCTTACTTTTTTTTTTTTTTTTTTTTTTTAATCATCATTTTATTGAGATATATTCACATACCACGCAGTCATACAAAACAAATTGTACTTTCGATTGTTTACAGTACCATTACATAGTTGTACATTCATCACCTAAATCAATCCCTGACACCTTCATTAGCACACACACAAAAATAACAAGAATAATAATTAGAGTGAAAAAGAGCAATTGAAGTAAAAAAGAACACTGGGTACCTTTGTCTGTTTGTTTGCTTCCCCTACTTTTCTACACATCCATCCATAAACTAGACAAAGTGGAGTTTGGTCCTTATGGCATTCCCAATCCCACTGTCACCCCTCATAAGCTACATTTTTATACAACTGTCTTCGAGATTCATGGGTTCTGGGTTGTAGTTTAATAGTTTCAGGTATCCACCACCAGCTACCCCAATTCTTTAGAACCTAAAAAAGGTTGTCTAATGTGTGCGTAAGAGTGCCCACCAGAGTGATCTCTCGGCTCGTTTTGGAATCTCTCTGCCACTGAAGCTTATTTCATTTCCTTTCACATCCCCCTTTTGGTCAAGAAGATGTTCTCCATCCCACGATGCCGGGTCTACATTCCTCCCCGGGAGTCATATTCCATGTTGCCAGGGAGATTCACTTCCCTGGGTGTCTGATCCCACGTAGGGGGGAGTATAGCCTTACTTTTAGTTCGCTTGACATTATATAAGTTTGGTGTATTAACATCGATTATAAATATGTTTCTATGTCCCCTTGCTTCTCATGTAGTTTTTGCTTTATAAAATGTGGTTGCTATGTTATTTGGTGTGTAGATGTTTATAACTATTATATCTTCACTGCAGATTGTGGCTTTTAGAATTAAAAAGTGTCCTTGTCACTTTTTTTGACTTGAATTCTTGCCCAATTTCAGGATCACTATCTGTGCTCTCTTATTGTTTCCAGTTGCCTGAGGTCCTTTTGCTTTTATGAACTGCTTTGTTTTAGGCATGTCTCATATAAATATAGGGTTGGGTCTTGTCCTGTGAGCCAAATTGAAAATCTTTTTCTTTTTTAATAGTTGAATTAAGCCCATTAATATTGATATGATAGCTATATTTGGTATCATCTCTCATGTATTACTTTGTAATGATTATGCTTTTTATGTTTCATTTGTACCTTCCTCTATTGCTTTATTATTTAAAAAATATGTTTAGGAAGGTTTGAGTTTTGTTCTAGTGATTATCTTTGTGCTTACACCTCTTTTTAAATGCCCTTAGTTGCGTGTTTTCTTATATAACCTTTTTAAAAAATGCTATTTTATTGAGGTATTCACACACCATACAACCCATCCAAAGTATACATTCACTACCTCACCATTTTATCACTTAGTTGGGCATACATCCTCATGATCAATTTTAGAACATTTTCATTACTATAACCTTTTAATTGTACCTTTGAACTCTCACCTATTGGTTATACAACAATCAGTGAACTGATTTTACTTTCCTTTTTTCTCCTCTCTTATTTTTAGTTGCATTATTTCTGCTTTCTCAGAACAGTTCATCAGTGCTTTTACTGAAGTTACTCCATTCATCTCTTGGTTGGAAGAAGCTTGTGTGCTAGTAGATTCTTCAAGAAGGGTCAGGGGTGTAGTATTTCCCAAGTTGAACAGTTGATAACTGGTTTTCTGTAGCATTGACACCTGAGGGTAAACTTAGTAGCTATAAAGTCCTTGGTTCATATGCTGGAGTTTTCTTTATGGATTTTATATTATTTTTGTAACTGTCTTATAAATCTGAAATTATTTCAAAATACAAAGTTGAAGAAAAATGAAACAAAAATCCTTGATTCACCCTTTTTTTCCTTGATGTGTTTTGAAAATGCAGCTTTATTGTTGATTGCTTTGTATTTTTTGACGTGTGACGCCAGTCTAATTCTTTTGCCTTTGTAAGTTATTTGGTCTTTTTTTGCTTGGAGGCCTTGGGGATTTTTTTTCTTGATCTTTGAAGTCTAACAGTTTTACTAGGATATGTCTGAGAGCTGATCACTTCAGGTCAGTTTTGCCAGGCATCCCTGAATTCCTTTCAATATGTAGAATCAAATCATCTTTTATTTCTGTGAAGTTTTCTTGGATAATATTCTAAATTGGTTCTGTTCCATTGTTTTTTATTCTTTGCCCTAGTTTCATTTCAACCACTTTCTGCTTTTTATTTCTTCCAATTTTTTTATTGATTTGTTTTTAATGCTAATTAAATCTGTTTCTGATTCATGGTGTTTTTTTCACATCCCAAAAATTTGCTTGAGGATAAATATGTTTGGAGTGTTCAGTTTTCTTCTGTTTCATGGTTGTGTTTTGGGGAAAATTTTCATTAGCTGAGGTATTTTTACCCTTATTTTGTTTACTTATGGCATCTTTATATAGATTTATTTAGTTTTCCTCTATTCATTTTGTGGAATTGGGGTTACTTACAAGATTCCCTATTCAATTGCATCCTCTTCTTTTATCTAGTAGATAGTATTTTTCCATCCTCATCCCTACATAAGTTTTAGAATTCTATATACAATTAAATAGATTAATTTGAAGTTTGGATGCTCTCTGTATTCTAGTCATGCTGAAGGTGTGGTTTGTTTGCATGTAGGATTTTATTATTGTTCTTCATTTTGTTCTGTATTGTTTGAGGAAGATAAGTGGGAAAATTCAGTTAAAGGCTACCACCCTTATCCTCAGCTACCTGTAAGTCTAACTTACTTTTTAAAAGAGTCATTCTGCCTGCTGGCTGAAGGGTGGGTTTTTTAAGTGGGTGAAAGTAGAATGAGGGAAACTAGTGGGTCACTGGAGAGGTGGATATGATTTGGCCAGGCATAGAGAAATGAGAAGTGATTGGATTAGGGATATATGCTGAAGGCAGAGCTCAAGGATTGAATACTTGGGGTGATGGAATGAGGAGTCAGGGATGACTAGAAGAGAGTAGGCAGACACTCACCCTCCGTATCTCTTGAAGGGGAGCAACTGAAGAATGAGCTATGCTCCTGAATACTGCTGTTCTCTCTCAAGGTTACAAGCCCGATGAAGGGCAACGAGGGGATGCTTGTGAAGGCGACAGTGGAGGGCCCTTTGTCATGAAGGTAAGCTTCTCTCAAGGCCAGGGACTGGTGGGTAGATCTTTGTGTGTGTGTGTGTGGGGGGGGGCGGGTGGGTGAGGAGGGACCCCAGTTTTCAGAAACAGCTGCTTGGCAGCGTAATACTTGAATTGAAATCCCATGTCTCTTCCTCAGAGCCCCTACAACAAACGCTGGTATCAAATGGGCATCGTCTCATGGGGTGAAGGCTGTGATCGGGATGGGAAATATGGATTCTACACACATGTGTTTCGCCTGAAGAAGTGGATACAGAAAGTCATTGATCGGTTTGGAGGATAGCGGGCCACCCACATTCCTGGCTCCTCACTGCAAACATGACAGAAACCAATCCAGTGAAAGAATTTTTTTTTCTGGTTTGTTTCTACAAGTATGGTTCCCAATAAAAGTGACTCTCTCAATGAGCTTCAGTGCTTCCCAGTGCTGTTCATAGCCAGCTCCCTGGACTGGGTCTGAGAGAACTTAAAGAATCCAGCACCTCCAGAAAAGGGCCAGAGGAGAGGGGAGCTGGAAGCTTGAATTTATGAGCACTTAGAATGTCCTAGATTTGGGGCTTTAACGGATTATCTCATGTAATCCCCACAAGAGATAGGTACTATCCTCATAAGAGGTAGGTAGGCTGAGGTTTGAAGTCAAGTACCTTGCCTCAGTTTACACAGCTAAGAAGAGGCAAAGCTAGGACATGAAATGTGGTCAGAAGATACTGAGGCCTGTGCTTTTAGTCACTCTGCTATAAGGGCTCCAAGGAGCTTGTTCTTGGACCAGAGAAGAGGCAGGAGGGTAGGTATGGTGAGGGGTGGGTAGATTCTAGTGAGTCCCTATATCTTTCCTCATGTCATTAAAATCATGTCAAGTTTATGTCTTGACATGCTCAGTATTTAAAAGGCCTTCATTTTAGAGTACTGTGAGCCCAGTGGTTAGGCTTGGGCCTTAGTGCCAGGCTGCCTGCGTTCTTATTCTGGTTCCACCCTTAATAGATAAAGTCATTACCCTTCTTGAACCTAAGTTTCTTTATATATAAGTTGTATGTAATGATATTACTTACCTCATAAGGTGACGATTAAATGTGATAATTTACATAAAGTACTTAGTATAATGTTTAGTTCCTGGTAGGCTCTCCATAAGTCATTGTCACAGTTTTTCTCACTACTGCCTGGCAGCTGGAATAGAGGTCTGGGTTGGCAGGTTAAAAGTTCTTCCTCTGCCACTTACCATCTCCTCTGGTCCTTGCAAGTAGCATATTGGGGTTTTTGTGTCCCAGAATTTCTTTTCACACAGCCATTATTGTACTTCATAAATTATGAAGTGGGACCAGCAGAGTATGTAAGTAAAAGGTATCGCAGCATATTCTCCAAGGTTGCTGTCGGCAGATGTCACTGGTGGGGAAGGAGGGAGGGAGCATGGCTCTAACCCATTGCTGTCCTTCCACATGGCTCTACCAGTTTCCTAGCTATACTATGTTGCATTACTATTCCTGTTAAATGCATTTATGATTCAGAGGGAACCAGACACTATAGCCAACAACAGGTGTGATAGTGAGTTTTAACTTGTGTGACATGCTAATCAATTGATAAGTATCTGGAGGATTAGGCTGAGACGTCTCATTTCTGAGCCCAGAGGGAAGGAGTGAAGACTGTCTGCCTTGGGTATAGGATAGGGGAGTGGAGCAGGGATGCCACGTGGTTACCATTGCTGCCCTAGGATCTTCCACTAACGTGCATGGTTTAAAGGGGCAAGGGACCTAAGGCTGGTGGGTATTCTTACCCTTTATTTTTTTATTTTTCAATGTTCCCATTTTCTAATACATGAAGGAACAGATAACTAGTACTGAATTCTTTGCCCTAATTCTTTGTTTTTGGTTGACCAGAAAGCAGGGTAAAATCTGGAAATTCAGTGAGCTTGCAGGACCTTGGTAGTCCAGAATTTTAACCAGAGCAAGGGGTGAAAGGATTAAGAATTAGTTGTAATACTGACTCTGCTTTGTAAACAAGAGTATGTATTCTCACAAGAACACTTCCCTCCAACCTATAGTTGTCTGGGTTGTAAGCTCTGGGCACTTTGGTTTTTCAGGTTAGCTGTGCTAATACCAGACCTGAGCAGACACTTCTATAGCACTGAATTCCTCCATCTTCCCTCCAGTGAACCCATACCCGCTCCCATGTTCCTACTGTAAGGAGGAGAGGGAATTTCAAGCAGTGTAGAGGGCACCTGAAAATGATGACTGAAATCAACAGAGGATTCATTTTTCTGTCAACCTTTCATTTCTTGAACACCAGTCTTCAAAGTGGGCTAGAAAAGTTCCTTTGAACTCAATGATTGCCCAAAAAAGTCTTCACTGGATCCAGAATCTCTTAGTCTTGAAGAGGTCTTCTGACTGTGGAGGGAAGTCCCTGAGGAATTTATTCTAAAGGTCAATCCTCAGTATTTCTGGTATTTTGAAGGAATTGTTAATCTGGACCCAAACTGACTCAGATAACCAAGCAGGAAGCTCCTAAGTTCCCCCATCCTCCGTTAGTCAAATGAACTCAAATCCATTTGTGGGGTGAGAATCCCTGTAGCACAGCCAGTCCCTGGGCACAATTTCAGATGCACTTGGGCTGGAAAGTGGTTGGATGCCTAAGAGCACATTAATACCATGGCGATGACAGGAAGAAGTCACAACCAAAACCTCAAAACAGGGAAGGAGAGGATTTCTCTGTTTTCTTAAGAGCTGCCCAAGGAAAGCTAGAGAGTCAGGTTCCTCCTATTCCAAAGGAGTAAAAGAGAGCTCCAAGGAGTGAACCAGGAAAAAGTGACAGAAAGAGCTGCCTCAACTCTCCCAGATATGGGGCATCTTGGGAGACAGGTATAGTTAATGCAAACTTTATTTACAAAAGACTCTTAAATTAGTTGTATCATGCCATGCATTCATACAGAATACAGTGACCCTTCAGGACTACAGGGAGAAGCGCTAACAAAAGAAAACTATTAAAGAGTTTAGAATAGTTAAAAGCTAGGAAAGATTAGGACAACTTTACAAATGGGTAATTAAAAATAAAACAAAAAGAAAAAGTATATGGTGACTAGTCTGAGCTGAGAGGAGAGCAGCTGTTTACAAGTCTGTACACTAAACTAATACACAGACAGTCTTCTAGAGAGGCAGGATGCTGACAGAGAGAGCAGAGTATGTACAAATACTTGTGCCACAATCACTCCTCCCTCAGATCCATGTATGATACATACAACCAGTGTGTGTACACTAGGCCTGCCAAGGCCACTTTAAACTATGAGGACTTCTAGTTTAGTAAACTAAAGCTGCAGGGTGCCAGGGGAATGGGGTAGCTTCATTTGCGACTGCTCTTTATTCTCTCCAGTCTTTTTTTCAAGTCATCAATGTTAGCTGTGGAGGAGGAAGATGTGGTCATGGTTCCTGAAGAGTGAGTCTGGTTAGAATCCAGGTCTGAATGCTGGTGCTGCTCCCGGGACTCGCGGAGCTGAGACAGTTTGCTGTGGAGCATGTCTGTGGAGGAGGCGACAGTAGGAACTGCTGGTTTGGAGAGCAAAGAGGTCAATGAAGGCCGGTCATCTTGCTATTGAGAGAAGAAGAGACATCGTCTAAGCAGGTCAAGATGCAAAAACATCTCCTAAGACTGAGCCACTTCTCTGTGGGCTGGCCTGCCCTTGGCCTGGCCTGTCATCGCCCTCCCTGACCCACACAGAGGGGAGGGAGCAGTACCTTTGTATTGTCCAGACCACATCGCTGTCGGAGGATTTTTAGCCTTTCCAGGTAGACAGATGGTCCCACCTCTTCTCCATTTGTGTTACCTAAGGAGGACACTGTGCTTGTGGGGGTGGGAACACATGTGACTTCCATCTGAGGGGAGATGCCTTAGAAAGGAAAATGCATAAAGAATATTCAGATAAATGAACACCCTACTTCTGGGCTCCCTGGCTGATCTGTCACCAAAGGGGACAATTAAGATTTTCCTGGAGCTTGAATATCTACACTAAACTTAAAAACTAAAAAATCCACAAGAATTCACCTGGGCTTGGTGGTGAAGAGTGCACAGAAATATACACGATAAGCTTGATGGGAACTGCAAGAACTGATTCAGAAGGACGAATGTATGTTGGGCCATTATGCGTTATGCAGGGGGTTGTATTTCAGCAACCCCAGGTCTTAATCCTGAAACTTGGACAATCCAAATAACCTAAGCAACCCAAGCTACTGTGTACCCAAGTATACTGTAATTGCCCAAGTGAAGAACATGAAGACCTTACATGTTTTGAAGAATTCCACTAGATTCAGACCATGTGCTACACACAGGAAAGCTCTTATTCAAACCTATAGAGGACAGCAAGGAGCTCAAGGCTATGGTGTATTCATGAGGAAAAGTGGGAGAAGCTGAAGTGCCCAACAAATATCTTAAAGCGGAGATAGGAGTGAGGGCATCCAACCCCCCGCACTAAGATCAATATTCTGGCAGAAGAGGGAATAAACCAAAACCAAACTAAAAATCCATCACAGTTCCTAAATTTCTGAAAAGAAATACTAGCAAAATGTAGGCCTTTAAAATAATTAATTCAA
Organism: Choloepus didactylus; assembly: GCF_015220235.1. Classification (NCBI taxonomy): domain Eukaryota; kingdom Metazoa; phylum Chordata; class Mammalia; order Pilosa; family Megalonychidae; genus Choloepus; species Choloepus didactylus. Next base: position 32,837,146 of record NC_051312.1, on the reverse strand, counting down.
ACTCAATGAAAACGTATGACACAGGCCAAAAAGACAAGGAAGGCACTAGAAAGAAAAACTCCCTCATGGTAAATAGAAGAATAAAACAAGTTACTCTAGGAAAAATGGTATTCTTTAATGTAAAGATGAGAACTTTCTAAAGGGTGGAAAATAAATGAAGAACAATTTAAAAGTCAGCAACAGGAGGTATTTGAATATGCTAAGGCAAGAAACCAATTTAGTTCTCAGTGGGGTCACGTCTTATGTTGCAAATGTGCTGTTTAGACTAAAAATATAAAATGTTGGACATCAACCAGAAAGATCTTTGGAAATGAGAAAACGAAGCCCTACCCTTACTGACCAAACCACGATCTGTCCATACCTGGCATACCATTTGACATTCTGCTCATCACACTTCAAGAAAAAGATTTTTAAGGTCTTGGAGAAGGGTAATTTAAGGGGTCAAAAGGAAAAAAAAGGATGATTTAAGAGAACACAACTGATGAAACCATACCTGTTGAAGTGTGAATTCGGCCTTTGCCTTCCCTCTCCATCTCAATTACCCGAAGGCCTCTCTCAACATAGCTCTGGAAAAACTGTGAAGAATTTTTCAGAAATGGCTCAATGTCAGCATCTGAATATTTCTTCTTATATTCATACAACTCTGCTAGGCCCTGGTCAACAAAAAGGGGTGGGGGTGGATGTTAGTTAGTGACTCCATAAAGCACATCCCGAGTTGCGCTTATCCCTTTCCCTCTCACCTCTTTAGTGTTTTCCTTAGAACCAATCTTCTTAAAAATCTCAGCTAAGAAATCATTCACTTTGGCCTTTGATGATTTTTCATCCTGAAAAGTTAAAAGACACAGGAAGGACTATTTAGACTTGAGTTACTAATTAGGAATCAACCATTTAATATGAACTAAAAATATCTCAAAATTTGGACCTTATTGGAAACACTAATATTCTGGGTTACTGAATGCCTCCAGTCTGAGGTTTTCAACTAAATTTGATGAAGAAAGTCCTGATCCTTCCCTATTAAACAGAGCTCACAGATTTATTTGGTGACCAATGTCTTTAATAGACACAGAAAACTTTCTTAGGGATCTAGAAGTTCATGGTTATAATTAGTTTATATTAAAAAATGTGATGGTGGAAATGGTTAAAGCGTCACGGCAGGGGATGGGTTTGACCAATCCCTGAGCCTTCATCTTAGACCCTCAGAAAGACAGGCTCTAAGGGGCTTACACCTTAGACAAGATCACTTTCAGGACAACCTCATTTCCCTCAGTCTTTCGAGTCAGGACACTCACTATTCGAGATGCTCCCTTTTCTGTATCCTTATCAGATTTGCTCCCAGTCTGGTCCATACTGTGCTTCATCATCCGGCAGAGATGGGCCTCCAGCTCAGACTCATTCTTGTTGTCAATCATTGTTAGGTGGTCTAGAATCTGAGGGAGACACATATGCACATTCAAATGGGAGTAATGCCATTTCAGGATGTTCTCTCAAGCTTCCTCAGGAACTGGTTAACTGTTCTCGCTCACCTTGGGCCCTTTTAATTTGCATAAGGTGTGCAGCAGGGTCTTTAGGGTTCTTATGGGAAATTCACTTTTGCATTGCTTCAGTTTCTCTTTGGGGAAGACCTTCATGAAAATATGTATATCCAGAAGAATTCTGTCCAGGTTAATGCTGTTGATGGTATCAGGCAATAGTCGAACCATTCTCCAAAGACACTATTGAAAAAAGAAACCAAAGTTAGAAGAAGTGACTAAAGAATGAGGATAATTTCTGTCATTCCTCATCTTCCCTAAGTTCTGGGATCATTTCTAAACGATGATCAGGTAGCTATATATATATATATATATTTCGTCTTTCAAATTTAGCTGCTAAAACATGAATAACTTTAGTCACATCAATCTGGCTTAAGTGACAAATCATCCATCTGATCATCCATCTCCACTCTTCCCTCCCATCCCCTAGAGATAGGGGCCTTAAATGATCTGAAAATGTGGAAATTATGTCTGGAGTTTGCTTGGTACCTAAGGGTAAGTAATTCATATTAACAAAATCCAACCTGAGGAAACAAAATTACTGATATGGTACATTAACAATATTGTTATTGTTATGTTCCTTTGGAGTCTTCTATCAGAGACCAAAGTATTATAGGGTTATACACATGTTTTTTCCAAACAGGTAAGAAATTTGTCTCCAAACATAAAGCCACCAACTTCTAAACTCAGGTTTCAAACCTCTTTCTTGCCTTTTGATTCTAGAATTGGTGAAATATTTACAAAGTAGTTCTTCTTTGTCACTGTTTGAGGCCAGTATTGTTTAGGCCTGAGCATGGGGTATAAATTGGAGGCAGGGATATTTGGACTAACTATATTCTTCAGGTGGGTCTTGTTTGATTTGAGCCTATGTCTTAGCTCCAGATCCTCTTTCCCCATACTTTAATAAATTGATTTTATGTTTGAAAGAAAAGAGATCAAATAATTTCAACTTCACCTTCATAACAAGCTCTGAGAATTTGGGGGAACTGGCTGTTGCTAGCAGGCTGTCTTGGAGCAAAACAAGTAGAGCGCTGTGAAAAAAAAACCAACATTAGTAATTTTCAAACCTGCATTCCAATTAAAATCAGTACTTGAAAGGGCAAGTGTGAATATTCTCTACCCATCTAATAAACTGAGAGCTCACAGACCAGCAACTGTCTTTGATTACTTTGACATTCAGTTATTAAGATAATACACATAATTTTAGCTTTGGTACCAACTGGTAAATGATAAAGCCTGACTGCTCTTTTTTATTGTCACTGGAAGCAGAGAAAGAAATGTACTGGAAGTGTAAATTATTACTTGTTTTACCTGTTGTCTCAAGCCGGAATGAATACCTTTGGTTCATTAGGAGGAGAATAGCAATAAATCAATTTATTAGGCAAACCTAAAGTTACATACAACTTTATCTAGTGACTTTCTGGTTTCTATGGGTAGACAGAGTTGTTCTGGGCTCTAATACCTCAGGATGTTGGTTTGGTCTGACTTCTCCAGAACTTTCACCACCAAGAGGTTCACAGAGCGGATCACCTGTTGTCCTTCCTCTAGATCTTCAATTCGAGAATCCAGCATTAAGGTGATGAGGCCATGCATTAGGTCCTTCAGTACTCCGGTGGAGGCCTCCCGGGCTAGACTCTCTATCTGAAACAGCTAGCCAGCCATAACCATGTTAGGGAGGTTTAAAAATGTATAGAATAAGAAAGATAAACCTGGATGGCATAATTTAACATTTGATTGGTTTTGTAAAAGATTCAGAGTATTAAGAAAAAAATAAAAATCACACAATCCCTCAGAAGGTTATTATTATTAGTAATAACCAAAATGAACTGGTGTCTTTCCTTCCTGTTATACAAAGTATTTTTAATTTTAATGTAAGCATTCTTATATTTGAAAAGCCAGCTGGAGACCACCATGCCTAATGAAGAAACTGACAAGAAGCAGAATTCTAGGTAGACTATAAGCATTCTGCTTTATATCCTAACAATAAGGTAAGCTGGAGTTCCAATAGAAGTAGTCAGTAGCTTGCTACGCTACATATGTAAAATTTTACCAAGTGACATAGGACTCTCTGTTACACCTGCACTGGTGCAGGCTTTAGAACCTGGTGGGTGAGAGACTGAAGGGAAGGTTCATGGTGTGCAGAGGTTGCCCTTACCGAAATCATGTTGCCAATGATACAGCTGTACAACTTGATGATCTCATCCTTCTCCAATTTCTCATCTGCCATGTGTGTGTTGTAGATGAGTCTCAGCTGCATGAATGTGGCTATCAGAAACTGATCAATATGGCCAGACATAGCTTCGGCTTTGTCTTCCTGTCTCAGGACCTCATCGATCTGATAACAAAAAACCCAAGATATATTTTCCAAGCTTCACACTTCTAAGTAGCAGAAAGATACAAAAAGGGACTTCTCTGTATTTATTGGCAAAGTATTTCCAATATCTTACCTTGAAAAAAAACCCCAGATACTTTGCATATAAATAACCAGGCCTTAAGGATTCAATCATTCAACAAATATTTCTGAACAAGACACTGTCAAATGAATTAGGTGCAGGTCCTATAAAACCTTACTGACTAATAAGGGAATAATAATCCCTATGTTTAATTCAATTTGTTAAAAAAAATACTTTCATATCCATTATATCATTTGATCATCCTAACAGCTCTAAGAGGTTGACAGGGCTGACATTAAGATATCCATTTACCAGATGAGAAAAGTGAGGCTCAGAAAGATCAGACAACTCATTCCAAACTCAAAACTTAGGTCTCCTACATCTTGGCCCAGTGCTCTTTTTGCTTCAGTACACTGGTTGTCACTAATGGTAAAACATTACTGTGGGAAACATATACCTGCTATTCACTGTAGTAAAAATAGCTTTATTTTTATGATTACCTCACACTCTACATAAATAACAACCATGATAAATTCTCAGTGATCATGCTTTCATGCAGGGCTGCCACCACGCCCAATTCCAAGAGCACCAAATTACACTCTGTATTCCACGTGCCAGGAGGCAGCATTTATATAGACTACGATGTGAATGGTACCCCAAGGTGTTGTGGAATTCAGGGATCCTACTTTCATTTATCTCTTTGTACATATATACCCCATAAGCACACACACACAATTTTATATAACTGAGTCCATTTAACAACGCCATTTCAACATGGACACCATAGAAAAATACTATCTTTTTTTTGGTGGGAATGGGTATGTACACCCCTTTTTCTTCATGTTCATAGATATAACCACATATGCATACATTTATAGTGTCAAAGTTTCGGTCACTGTTTATTCTACAAGAGGATTATAGTATATACACTTTGCTGCATCTAGCTTTTCTCACGCAATAGAAAATTATGAAAATCCCAAAAGTCAACAGAACAGTTCTAACATTATTTTTAAAGGCAGCATCATTGTCCATGTATGCATGTACCAAAATTTATTCAAACACTTCCTTACTGATGAACTTTCAGTACGTTTCTAATTTGTTTGTTCTTCCTGTTGCCAGATACCCTAAGGTGTGTTATGTTATTCTTTACCTGCTCAGGATTCACTCTTGGGTGTGGCTTTTGGAAACCCTCAACAGTGGCAATCTGAGAGTGGTGGGAGACGTAGCAGCTTCAGGCCTTGCCAGCTAGTGGCGTACCAGCTGCAAGTTGTCAGTCATCTGGCAAAGCACCAAGAACAGGCATTTCTGTTCTTTGGTCTCTGAAGGGGTAAAAGCTAGAGTCTTTCCAGGCTCAGAGAGTCAACTCAGCCTTTCTATTCAGCTACCTGTAGTTCCTTGGGGGCCAGGGAGAACACCAGAACCTTTCAGTAATACTCACATAGGTCACTGTTACCCTTCAGGATTCCCTTTGGGGATCTACTGATCTCCACAGACAAAGAGACGTCTCTCCAGGATTTCTGGTGTTTTGATCCTCATCCTTGGGCTCTACCAAATTAAACCCCAGATTCTCTGTAGGCTCACATGGAAAAATGTCTTGTACAAGATAAAGCTTGAGATCTGCTCACACATTTCAGACACAGTGTAGCTGACCTAGTAGCTCCTCTGTTTAGAAAGGCAGATGGTTGTTGGATTGAAAGTGATAGAGAAGAGCAACAGAGATGTATGTATTCAAGTCACTAGGTTCCAGAAACCCGTTTGTTTTCTTCCCGTACCCAAATTGTTAACAGTGTTAATTTGTCAAACAACAGCAAAAGCCCTGTGCTAGGATTCCTTATTCTGCCCTTCCATTCCTAATCATCTGTCTTCATTTGGTTGTCTAGTGGGCTGCTCAAACTTAACACAGCAAAGACATATATATCTCTTGATTTCCAACCTCTCGAGCCAGCTTCCTGATCTTGGTACATACACAGTACTACTATCCACCTAGTTGCTCAAGCCAAAAATCAGGGGTTTATTCTTGATTCCGTTCCTTCCTTTCTCATATCCAATGTATCACCAATTCCTCTGGACTCTATCTCCAAAAAATAAATCTATTTTCTTCCTTTCCATCACCATCTTAAGGGCATGTCATAGAGTTTTTCATATGAATTTTGGCCATAGCTTCCTAATAGGTCTCCCAGAATCTATTCTTGCCCTACCTATAATCCAATTTTTAGAGTGGTCAGAGTGGTTTTTACCCACCCAAATTAAAAAAAAAAAGTTCAAACATTACAGAAAACTTGGAAGTATGGAAAAGGAACTTTATATTCTGAATCATATAAGAGTAAGCTGCCAGTCTGATGTTCTATGCCCTTCAAATACTTTAGTGTGTATTACTTAATAACAATGACTTTAATGACTTTCTCTGTCATAATCATGATACAATCATCAAAATTAGGAAATTAACATTGACTTCACTACTCTCTATCCTCAGACCCCATTCACTTTTCTCCAATTACAGCAAAAGGTCAGTCTAGAATCATGTACTGGATTTAGTTATCTCTCTTTGGTCTCTCTTCAGTCTGAAACAGTTCCTCAGTCTTTCCTTCACTTTCTTGACCCTAACACAGGATACAGGCCATTCATTTTATAAAATGTCCCTCAATTTGCATTTGTTTGAGGTTTCCTTTGGATTCAATTCAGGCTGCACATCGTTAGCAGAAATATCACCAGAGTGAAGCTGAATTCTCACTGGATCCTATCAAGTGGCACATGATTTCATTTTGTCCCATTATTGATGTTGTTCACTTTTATCACTTAATTAAGAAGTAAGGTGGTTTCCGCCAGGCTTCTCTTCCTTCAAATTACTCTTTGTACTCAAAGAAATTGTTGGGAAGTACTATGAAACTACATAAATATCACATTTCTCTTCAAATTTTTAATTGAAACATTAACATGTACATGGACCTGTGGTTTCCTATTTTATTAAATATTTTATTGAATTTAGTAAGTTTACTGATTTTCATCCAATTTATTAGATTATAACTCATTATCATTATTTATTTTGATTCTCAAATTGTCCCCCATTTGGATAGAATCCATTCTAGTTGGCCTCTGTTATCTTTCTGACATGTCCCTATCACCCTATGAGCCTACCTTTTTTTTGTCTGGCATAACATGTTCCAGACTTATCTTGTATTTTCCCTGACTCAGCCCTGGAATCAGCCATTTCTCTAAGGAACACTCATTACTTTTAAGTGGAAAATGGTATTTATAAGACAAGATTTGGGTACTGGGTATGCTCATTGCCATTCTCAGTTCCTCGCAGTGCAAAGAGCTAGGGAATATATATATACACATACACCTATATGTATATTACATGTCATAAAGATACCTTATGTAGGTATATATATACACATGTACATTTATATTTAATTCCACATTTACCTATAAATTGAAAACCATGAGTTCATACTGACACATCTAATTCTGTTCCAACACCAGTCTATTTTGCTCACCTTCCATATCTGTAATTCCTTTCTCTGACAGTGAGAAATCTGATTCTCTTTACTGTCATCATATTCATTTATTTGACCAATCTCTTTGTATGTAACCAATTGCTCATCTCTGCCACCAACCCACTCCCACGCAGATGCCCTTTTCTCCTACTTCGGCTCCTGACTCCCCATTCTGAGTCCTTCTCCACCACTTCTCCCAACACACATGGAAGCCCTCCTCACAATGCTTGGGCTCTGAGACCCTCACTTTGGGCCCTGTGGCTCTCCACTCCTACCCTCTCACCACAACCATGGATGCCTACCTTGCTCCACCCTACCTAATGGCTTTAGGACTGGATTGTTAAGAAAGAGAAAATGAGGAAGAAGAGGAAGAGGAGAAAGACTTAAAAAAAAAAAAAAAAAAGTAGCTTCTTTGCTTCAAATCTTTTAATGGCTTCCGATCACATAAATAAAACCCAAACAACATTGCCTGAAACTTCCAAAGCCCTACATGATCTGGTCTCTCTTTTTACCTCTCAAAACTTATTTTGTACCATTCTCCTCCTTGCCCACTATGCTCCAGGTGCATGGGCTGTCTGTGATTTCCTTGAAGAACCAAACTCATTCCTGTAACAGCTGTTCCTTCTGCTTGGAATGCTCTTATCTCGGATCCATACATCCTTGTTATTCAGACTTTCCCCTACCACCCAGTCTGTTATTCAGACTTTCTCTCTCTTAAGACTCCTACTTTAGTCATATTTACAAAGTAGTTACTATTCTCTGATATTGTCTTATTTGTCTCTGTCCACTAAAATCTAAGTAAGTTTCATGGTCCCTACTTGTTCACAGCTGTATCTCCAACTCCGGTGAATGAATGCAATTATAAAAATGCAAGGCTCTAGTAGAGCTATATCCTGTGAGGCAAATGATGACTGTGAGCAACTCCTGTGCACTTTTTTCACCAGGGCAGAACTGAAAGATGCCTGCATCCCACTACTGTGACTCCACCAGTGTACAACCCATCACTCTCACAGCCTCTACATGCAAAAACAGAATTACAGTTATGATTAGAACCCCCATTACCTGTGTTAGAGCTTGGATGCTCGTATTGATGTCACCACTGGCTACTTGGGAGATAATGAAATTGATTGTGGATGCTGTATTGCTGTGCATGTCATCGAAGTGTGGTGAAACAGCCCGGATCCTAGACAGCAGAGCAAAGGGAAAAATTCAATCTCTATTACAAGACATACCAGTAAGATGGAATTACTCAGTTCCCCACTAGGTCTGGGTCTTATTCAAGAATGGTTATTAGATAGTAGTTCTAAAAGGTTTTAATTGCACACTACCAGCATGGAGTTCTTTTCACACATGCGTTGCAAGGACCACGGACTGCTTATAATTAAATGAAGGAGTTTAACTTACTTGGGTTCAGGAATAAGAACTGGTTCAAAAATGTCATCCAGTTTGTGTTGGACAAGTTCTGGCATTTCACAGCGGACTGTACCACTGTCATTCTCAATCTCATCTAGATCTAGCTGGAATTCTCGGCGAACCATCTGGGCTGCTTCAGGATGCCCACTCATGCTTCGTGCTTGGCTAAGGGAAGCAGAAAGAAGGTCCTGAACTAACAGAATTCTTAACCAAAGGGCAAGAGTAGCACTGCCAGTTGCCCCAAAGCTTCAAGACAGATGTTCAACTTCTGGTTTCAGCCCCACTGAATGATTTAAGTCCTAGAGTCTAGGCAAATGCCTTCAATGGGCAACGAACATTGGTTCATGAGTATTCTGAAAAAGCAGATAACTTTAACTTGTACTTACACCATCTGCCAAGTTATAAGTATTACCTCTGGTTTATTACAGCCAACAACCCTTACACTGCTGTGGCAGAAAATAATAAAAGTATCCATAATACTTACATTGACTCAAAGTTCACTTCTTATGGGAAAATAGATAAGAAAAATCTAGACTGGCTATTTTTTCCCCATCAAATTAACCAGTGTTTAAGTTTTTCTAATCATGAGCATCATTCCAGGCAGTGCACAGTATACATCTTACAGTTTGAGGGACAGTCAGTTACCTTTTCTAGGAATATTCACTTCTGACAAATCAGGACCAGCATTCTATCCAAGCAATAGGCATTAAAAGTTTCCAAATTCAAAATGGTTAAAATTATACTTATGACACAACCCCAAATAGAGCTGTCCTGCTTAGAAGGCAGAATTTTGAGTCCCTAAGCCAATTCTGGGTTGCATCCATTTTAGTTAGCCTTAACTCAATAATAGGGACCTGAGGATGACCAAATATAATACAAGGAAGAAGGTGAATCAGTATTTAGCCACATGACATTGAGTTGCCATTTCTGCTAGACACTGGGCTTTTGGGGAAGGCTTGATTCATCGGATACTTATGGATACCCTCCATCCTGGTTATATACTCTAAGCCAGTCATCCTGCAGAGGGGATGAATCCAAATCAGAAGTTAGAAAGATATAAGAGCCTGCTAATGAGAAATTAGCAGGCAGTACTTACATCCTATAAGTGTGATACATAATTTTGTCCACGGAAAAGCAATGAAAGAAGGCACAAGACCATTTAGAAGTGGTTTTGAGACAAAGACAAAGACAATGAAGACTGAAGATTAAACATCTGATTACAGGACATTTACCCATACATTTTCTCATGCATGATAATGATACAAGAACTCAAGATTGTGTTACAAGACAAGCTCTGAGCATATAAGGCAAAGCTCACAGAGACGCTCTCAGACAACTATCTCCATCTACATACTTGAGTTTGGAGGACATGTCCTCAGATGGTCCCTTGCGAAGTATGTTGGCATTGGAGCTTATGCTTTGTGTGCGCTGAGGCTTCTCTTCCATTTGTTTTATTGGTGCAGCAGAGGGCCTCTTTGCTGACCGCTTAATCCGCTCTTCAAGCATGCTCATATCCTTTTCAGAAAGCTGTATAAAGAAGCCAAATTTAATTTATTAGCATATCCCTCTACTAGAATATAAGGAAAACTAAAAATCTAATTGGAGGACTCAAGAATTAATATTCATTTTCATATCTAAGCAAATAGAACCTAGAATGTTAGAAGTTCAGTTTTAAAACACTATCTACATTTTTAAATCAACCACTGTTAATAACTGCCTAGCTGTAATAATAAGAGAACATAAAAAAGAAGGAAAGAATACAAAAGGGAAGATTATTAATAACTATAAATAAAAAAGGCAAAAATAGTAAATGAAGCTACCCTATTTTTGTTCGTCAATGCTAACTTGCTGTGTGACTATGGGCAACAAACTTTAATTTTGATCATCTGCAAAATTCCCACCTCCTTTTTCTCCTTCACTGGGCTGTACAAGGATTAATCAGATAATTCAAGCAAAAGTTTGTAAGTACAGGACAAATATATGGTGAAATGAAGAGGCAACTGGAGCGAAGAACTGAGATCCAGCCATGATAGGGACTGGCTTAAAGGAGCTAAAGAAGTCAGAAGCAAGCTAGTATGCCTGGAAAGTCTGGCTCATGGCTTTAGCATGAGACTTGATATGACAGGTACTAGTATCCACTTTGTACACAGATTCAGTGGGTACTTGTTAACCAGAAACTACACGCATTAAAAATTACAAAGTAGACTGCCAGCAGAATTTAAATCCCCAACTAGCTCAGATTTCTTCATTCAAATATGGCTCTCATTTCTAAAGCAAATGGCTATAAGTAGAATGCTCTGAAAAGAAAATTTGATTTTCAATAAAACACAGCCTAAAATAACCAGAGACACCCTCAAGTGTTCATCTGGATTTAAGAACATATTGATAGGTTGAGTATAATAAAAAAGCGGAAAAAAATTTAGCTATAGCCGAGATGGCATGAAACTTGACACCTAAGAGGTCTTGCAGTTCTGTTCACATGCTGACAATGTTCAGAGAAAAGAGTCACTCACATTTCCAATCAGTTTGAACACCTGATCCCCATGTACATTGTACACCGTTACAATGGTGTTGAGTGCAGCATTGCGTACAGCATTGTCACGGTCTCCTATATGAATAGCTATCTCCTTTAAGGCTTTTCCTGGGGTTGGCTGGCAAACATTCATGCCATAGGACTCCACCAGACACCCAAGCTCTTCCAAGCACTCTGATGGGAGAGAAAGGCTAGTTAATAATAGACTCAATACACATCTGGCATAGAGACCTATCTTTACTAGTTAAATTTCCCTTGGCATACAGAAAGGACTAAAACCTTATTCTGGCGCCAGTTAGAACTTTTTCTTGTTTACTAACTTCTTATAAAACACACAATAAAATAATGGTGCTATACCAAGTGATCCTGAAAGAAAGGGACGGTGTGAGTCAGATGGCCCCTGTGCACTTGATTTTGTCACCAGGGTGGTACTGAGTGGTCCCTGTATCAACCTGATACCACGGCTCCACCAGTGTGCAACTCATCATTCTCACAGCCCAAATCAAAAGGTTGGAATCAACTATACAGATTTTGAACAAATTTCCTTCTTAACTTATAAACTATTTTCTCAATTTCAATTATATACATCACCTGCTCTCTGCTTAGAGTTTTTGGATTTGGTTCCTTCCATGATGAAAGGGAACATCTTGCTAGCTGGGTAGACAAGGCACATCCGGTTCAGGATGGCACGGACATCTTTACGAATGACATCCTTTGGTTCTCCAACCTAATCAATAAAGGAAATAATAATAAAGTGAGGCATTTTCTGAGATAGAAGGTATCACCATAGAATAAATGAAAATGGGAGAGGGAATAAGTATAGGAACTGAGGTCAGCTGGGATTTTTGAGCAGTCTTCAAAGTGAGAACAACACATTACCTTGAGGATGAGATACGGGATAAAGGAAGATGCTTCATTCTCGGTAAGATGATATTCCTCTTCACTTAGCAGGGTGAAAAGTAATTTTAAATATTCTAGGGCTTTCATTAGGACGCTTGTATTGGTGTCAAAAAACCGCAGGGTAAGCCACTTTAAGATAAGATCCAGGCAACCAATGACACCCTCTTTTTCACTCTCCAAGTGCTTAAAATAAAACAAAATAAAAACCTCACAAATAAGACTCTATAAAAACTTAAGTCTTATTAGACAAGTACCTCTTAAATTTTACAGGGGTCCAAAAATAAAATGATAGATTTTTAGGCCTGCATAAGACCTAAAAAATACAGATGTGCAGTTTTTATTCTACCAAAAAACAAGACAGCTCTAAAAACAGTGAACATAGTGTATTCCACTTCCTTCTCAACTCAATGCAAACTGCTAAGTTATTTCACAGGGCTCAGTATTGTCACATGACTGAGATATGTATATATTTATCTACAGCAAACTTACATCAACCATGACAGCTAGAGCTTTGTTATGATGCTGAAAATCTGAGTGAAACATTTCATCTTGTAACCATTTTGCTACACAGCTAGACATCTGAGTCTTCAGTTGTTCAATGTATTCATCCCGGGGAGTAGTAAAATTCCATTTCAGCACCTGAAAAAATCCAGTGAAAAGGATGTCAGCAGTGCTGGAGTTCAACTGCGAAATGAGGTAGAATCATATTTAATCCAGTTGCAGCTATCAATTTAATAGGATATTTTAAAATTAATAAGATTCATTTGTAATTAAACATGAAGGCAAAATTTACTCTCAAGTTGTAATCCTTCTGAAAGATGAGCAACTCTGAAAGTCTTCTAGGAATAAAATTTTTAGTAATTCTTACTTACTAGATAAGTCAATGCTATGCTCCCGTGTGATATGGTGGACACAGTACAACTTTATAAGAGTGCAATTTTGAAACATCTATCAAATTTTAAAATGCACATACCAATCTAAGAATTTAATATAGATATACTCACATATGATCTACATAAAAAGATCCTTACTGCAGTACAGTTTGTAACAGAGAAAGACAGGAAATAAGTAACCTAAATGTCCAACATAGTGGATTGGATAAAGAAAGGTACATACATACAATCTACCAATAAAAAGAATAAGCCAAATTATATGTATATATATAATGCAAATACATATGCAGACATGGAATGATCTTTAAGATATTTCAAACATATTAAAAGGTAAGATACAAAACAAAAGTATGACATGTTCCCATCTGTGTAAAAGGAAGGGCTATATATTTATACATACACATTTGTATAGGTATGGGATAGTTCTGGAGTAGTACCCACACACAAAAAAACTGGTAATAATATCTGTCCCTGCGGAGGGAGACTGGACTTGAAGTGAGACATGCTTTTCATCTATATGATACAGTTTTTGTAGTGGATGATTTTTTTTTAAGCCACATACATATTTTGAAAAAACTTTAAAATGACCCAATAAAACCAAAACAACATTAAAAGATAAATGATTGAACTTGTCATATTTAGTCACCAAGTCTGTCTTTTAATATATTGGGGTATAAGGAGTCGTCCATTATATATGTATAGTTGATAAAAATCAATGAATACTTCCCATACTTTGATTCTAGAAATTAAACACACCTCTAAATCATTCTTTTCTATTTGGAGGAAAAACAGGCAATAGCTTATTTCTATAGAGTCTTTTGTAGGAATCAAAGCACCCATAAAGTACTTTAGAGAAAGAAAAAGATGTAATTCACAAGGTAAAGATTCAGTTAATTACAAGATGTTTCACAATGATTCAAATTTCAGATAGTAAAACTATTATTAATAAAACAAACAAACAAAAAGCCCAAAACATCTGAAAAATTCTTATCCCTTCCTTACCTTCAATCCTTTTTCATCTTTCATCCTTTGCTCCTTTCCATTTGGAATAACAATAAAAATAGGACCAGATTTGTCTTCATCCTCCTTTAAGCTGGTTTTACTTGGCACTTTCTTTCCTTGTGCACTCTACAACCATGGTTCAGGAAATATGGATTAGCAAGGTCATTTCTCTGGGACTATGAGGTTGCTGCCCAGTAAAAGGGTACTGTAGAAACCAGAGAACCCTTTCTACATTTTATTTCACATGAAAGAAATAGATGAGATAGAATCTTGCTTATAATAATGTTTTTGTAGATGTTCTCTAGAAATGTTTCTAATAGCGTTCTTAAGCAACTATTGGTTAGCCTTTGGGCTGGCATGCAGTTTAATTGGCAAGCTGCTACTATCTATCATAGACTATTTTTATTTATTGGATAGTTCTTTTCTTTCTTGAAATCTTCAATACCATTTACAGCTACCTATATTAACAATATTTTGAATGACATTTAAACATTTCACACCACTTAGCTGAGAAAATTTTTCTGTAACTCCCCATATTTATATGTATCTTTATCACATCAGAATAACCTTAATCACTGGGGCTGCTTCCAGAGAGTTGCTAGAAACATTTTAAATACTTAAATCACAAAAGTGGCTTTTAAAAATAATCTAAGATTTAGAATCTTTGGATCAGATGGAAAGAAAATAGTGAACACTCAGTATATATGTTTAAAGTAAAATTTGATTTTAATTATTGGAATTATTATTATAAATATTGTAAGAGTTCACTATTTCTAGTGAACCAGAACTTTCTTTCTAGTTCAAACACTGCAACCATTCAGTCAAAACAAATATGAGATAACATATGTGAAAATGCTTTGTAAACTGCAAAATATTGAAAAAAAAAAAAAAGTATGGCATTAAGAACAGAGTTAAAGAGTTTGAAGCATTCATGATCAAAACACTAAAATAAACACTTGTTAAATATGGGGTGAGGATGGGGAGAAGGGCAGGAAAAGACAGCTTCACTGGATAGTTTAGGAAATAATTACCCATTTAAATTAACACACGGAGTTAAAGGACCCAAATGTAGGGAAGAAACATGAATAACTAATATTAAGAAGAATGGTCCCAGAGTGCCCATTTTATGAGTGCACAGATGTGGAAAGAATTGGTGATGCATTGAAGAAAGTCACAATGGTGTAAGGACAAAAGATATTTCCTTATAGATGAATCAGAACACCTTCTTGTATGAAGACTTCACTGTGCCACATTCGAAGGAAGCTGATTACCTTCCTTTCTCAAATAAAAATCAACCAAAATAATTATTCTGCCAGAGCTACAAATGATTTCCTTCCCTCTTCATTACAGGAACCGTAACAGCATCTCTAGAGAACTGGATGTCTCTGTTTTCAGATATTATTTAAAATGAACACTTGTATAAATAAATACTTTATATTATCTGATATCTTTCCTAATAGAATGTCTTGGTGTACAAAGCAATTCTATATCTAAGAATTCAGAGTTAACCTACCTTTGCTTTAGAGGAAACTCCTAGTGCTTTGGCCTTTTTGGGATCAGGCTTGGGTTCTACACTGCTCAAAATGGAATCTTCAACAGGTACTTTGAGAAAAAAAGCATGAACAATACACATAAGCTCTAAATAATAACTTTTATTCTAGGCATGTTAAATATATAATGATGATGATAAGGTCTGCAGTTTCATATTTATAAAGTTATAAAGTATTAGATTTTTTTCCTAATCTTTTCCTCCCCTAATTTTTCGTAAAGTTTAACCTTAAGAAATGAATTCAGAAAATCTATACTTCCTTTACATTTAAACTTCAGTGTTAAAACCTTTTTCTAAACAGCAGTTTAAACATCTTTTTTGCTAGACTGATACTTCTTTAAGGGTATCATTTTTGATACTTTGCTACTATATAGCAGTATTCCAATATTATAATTATATATATATACACACACACATATATATACATACATATATATATACACACACACACACACAAAATAGGTGTAAATTTCTAACATCTAGCACCAACAATTTCTTTCCCACTAAACTAAAGAATACTGTTTTGTTTAAGAAATAAATCTCTAGAAGAGAAAGCTTACATGTTAGCATTCTATTTATACATTATGGAATTTTAACAGCAGAATGAAGAAATCAAGAATATTCTCTTAAAGAAGATTAATATTAGAATGGATCAGTAAACAGCCAAGTGTTGTAGAAGGAGAATTCATTTGTGAACCAGGGAGTGGAATTCTATGCTGGTTCAGGCACTGGCTAGCTGGTTGACCTTGAGCAAGTCAACCTTGAGAAGCTAACCTCTTTTGATTAATAAAGCACATTAAGTTAGGTGGTCTCAGTTTCCCTTCCAACTATAATATCCAATAGGAGAAAACTGATTGTGGAAACTTTAATAAGATAGAACACTGGTTTTCTGGAGTATTTCAATGTGCTACTCACTCAATGAAGAGTCCCTTTTTGGACGTGGAAGCCAAATTAATCCTCTTTGTACCTTTAGCACAGTTCCTAACATAAAATAAGTACCAGACAAATGTTTGTGAAAGGAGAGTAAGCAGAGAGGAAAGGAGGGCTTGATATTTAGGCTGTAAGGGACTGTGATGAAAAATGAAGGGTGGATTTCTTTTCAGCATCCCATAGGGCAGTGTTTCCTTCCCCTTTAACCCTCTTGAAACAGAATTACCTGAGGCAGGCTGGAATTTGGCTGGAGCGGACCCTCCTACTGGTTTGGAAGTTGCCTTAGCAGGTGCAGCAGGTTTAGCTGGCATGTTAGCTTTGGCTTTCTCTAGCATGGCCAAAACCTGATCTTTAGAAGTTGGCTAGAGACATAGTATAAGAAGTGAGAAGCCACATAAATGATACTCTCATATTATGTTTACTACAGATCTGCTGTAAAAAAATTACTGTGCTCCTAGCTTTGAAATACCAACGAAGTATCAAGGAGGCAGCAAACAGTGCAAGAGAAGTAACACATTATGAAGTCACACTAAATTAGCTATCCTCCTAGAAGGTCAGAATTTTCACCCTTGTGGAGTCAGCAGATTCTTTAGAGGTTCTACACTGCTCAATATTTTGTTTTTCCTCTCATCAGGATTACAAGTTTGAGATTTATAAGAGGTAACATAATCTTTTGCTTATATAAATTCATGTTCAATATTTTTCTATTGGCTTTCAACAACAACAACAACAAGTAGTTTAAGTACCTTTAGTTTCCCAGTAGCCTTGGCCATCTTCTCATATCCTAAATGCATCATGAAGAATGGCAAGGCATCCTGGGCCTTCTTTCGCACATCTCCATTGCGATCCTCTAGGCACGAGTAGAGATGAGGAACACAAAGGATAAGGTCTGTGGGGGTGGAACGAAGAGTAGGTAGTTTCTCAGCCAGCCAGCCCAGAAGCTGCCAAAAAATAGAGTAGTTAGTTACACACTTCAAGTGGAAAATTATTATTTATGATCTCAGGTTTAATGACTTTTTCAGTCTCAAACACTGAATTAGCTCTTACACTGCAACTTTCCAATAGAAAATCAGTAATTTCATTGCTCAATAATTGTGCTATATTTAAATAATAAATGCAAAGATGACAAAGTACTGTGAGGATACAGATATTTGAGTGTGAAATTATAAAGCATTAATAGTTCTTAATGAATTATAAAGATAGAAAACTTTCGCTTCTCTCCCCTCACCCCACCTTGTTTGTAAGTTGTAAGAAACACTCAGCTAGAGAAGGCCCAAAACATTTACTTCATCAGAAGACAAAATCTACCAGGACTTCTGTTTTCGTCTTATACTGACAGTTTTTCTCTGTAGCCCTAAAACAATTTATCTGTACGTATTTTCTAATTGAAATTTTTATTGAGATAACTGTAGTTTCACATATAATTATACTGTTACAGAGAGATCCCGTGTACTCTTTACCCAGTTTCCTTTAATAAAAGCATTTTACAAAACTACAGTACGGTATCACAACCAGGATAATGACCATTGATACAATCCATTGATTATTCGGTTTTCCCCAGCTTTACCTGTACTCATTTGTGTGTATTTAGTTCTGTGCAATTTTATCACATGTGCAGATTAGTATACCCACCACCAGAGTCAGGACACTAAACAGTTCCTGCTCAAGGATCCCTCAATGTTGCCTTTTCATAACTATACCCACCTCCCTCCCCATACCTTACCCTGACCCAATCCTAGCAACTACTAATCTGCTCCCATTTAAAAAATTTTGTCACGTCAAACATGTTATATAAATGGAATCACATAGTGTAACCTTTTGGGATTGGTTTTTATTGAACAGCATAATTCCCTGCAGATTTGTCATATGTATCAATAGTTTATAATTGTATTGCTGAACATCTATGGTATGGATGTGCAACAGATTGTTTAACCATTCATTTGTTGAAGGACATCTTGGCTGTTTCCAGTTTAGGGCTATTATGAATGCAGCTGTTATAAACATTTGTGTACAGGTTTTTGTGTGGGAATGTTTTCATTTCTCTGGGATAAATGCCCAAGAGTGCAATTACTGGGTAACTGCATGATTATTTTTATAAAGAACTGCCGAACTCTTTTCCAGACTGGCCGTACCATTTTACATTGCCACCAGCCAAGTATGAGCATTCCAGTTTCTCCACATCTCACCAGCATTTGGAGTTATTACTATTTTTTTATTTTAGCAATTCTGGTAGATGTGTAATGTTATCTCGTAGTTTTAATTTGCATAGCCCTGATGGTTAATGATGTTAAACATCTTTCATCTGCTTATTGGCCATCCATATATTCTCTTTACTGAAATGACTTGTTCTAGTTTGCTAAAGCTGCTGGAATGCAAAATACCAGAAATGGATCGGCTTTTATAAACGGGGTTTATTTGGTTACACAGTTACAGTCTTAATGCCATAAAGTGTCCAACGTAAGTCATCAACTATCGGGTACCTCCACTGGAGGATGGCCAATGCTGTCTGGAAAACCTCTGTTAGCTGGAAAGGCATGTGGCTGGCGTCTGCTCCAGAGTTCTGGTTTCAAAATGGCTTTCTCCCAGGATGTTCCTCTCTAGACTGCAGTTTCTCAAAAATGTCACTCTTAGTTGCTCTTGGGGTGTTTTTCCTCTCTTAGCTTCTCCGGAGCAAAAGTCTGCTTTCAACAGCCATCTTCAAACTGTCTCTCATCTGCAGCTCTTCTCTCAGCTCCTGTTCGTTCTTGAAAGTGTACCTCTTGGCTGTAGCAAGCTTGATCCTTCTGTCTGAGCTTATACAGTACTCCAGTAAACTAATCAAGACCCACGCTGAATGGGCGGGGCCACATGTCCATGGAAATTATCCAATGAAAGATCTCGTCCTCAATTGAGTGGTCACAACTCCATGGAAACATCCAATCAAAAGTCTCCAACCCAATCAATGTCAATATGTTTCCTGCCCACACAAGACTGCATCAAAGATAATGGCGTTTTGGGGGACATAATACATCCAAACTGGCACATGCCTGTTCACCTTTTGATCATTTTCTAATTATATATTTTTTTTTACTGTTGAGTATTGAGAGTTGTTTATATATTCTAGACATTAATCCTTCAACGGATAGTTTGAAAATATTTTCTCCTACTCTGTAGGCTCTCTTTTCATCCTCTTGACATGGTCTTTTGTAAAGTAAAAGTTTGTAATTCTGATAAGGTACAATTTATCAATTTTTTCTCTTGTAAATTGTGCTTTGATGTTAAGCCTAAGAATTCTTTACCCAGCTCTAGATCCTGAAGATTTTCTCCTATGTTACAGTTTAAAAGTTTTATAGTTTTATGTTGTACATAAAAGTCCATGACGCATTTTGAGTTAATTTTTGTATAAGGTGTGAGGTTTAGTTGCTGCTCATTTCTTTGTCTATGGATGTCCAATTGCTCCAGATTCATTTACTGAAGAGGCTATCCTTTCTTCATTTTCAACAATTCGTTGATCACATTTGCGTTCTATTTTTGGGTTCTCTCTTCTGTTCTACATATCTATATGTCTTTCCTCCACCAATACCATAGTGTCTTGATTACTACAGACTTATTTACCAGTAAAGTGATTGTTCCTCACTTTTTCTTTCTCAAGATAGTTTTAGCTATTCTAAGGCCTGAGCCTTTTCATATAAATTTTATAATAAGCCTGTCTGTGTCTATAAATACTTTGCTGAAATTTTTATAGGCACTGCATGAAACCTATAGATAAATTTGGCAAGAACTGACATCTCCACGATGTTAAGTCTTCTAACCCATGAACAGAGCCTATCTGTCCATTTACTTAGGTTTTCTTTGCATTCTTTCATCAGCACTTTGTAATTTTCAGCATATATATTCTGTATCTATTTTATTAATTGTATACCTAAGGCTTTCATTTTTTTTTAGCATGACTATAAATGGTATTGTGTTTTCAATTTTGGTTTCTATATATTCATTGTAGCATAAGAAATGCAATTGGTTTGTTTTTTTTTTAATTAACAGATGAATTTTTTTTTAATTCAGTTTTATTGAGATATATTCACATACCATACAATCATCCATGGTATACAATCACTTTTTCACAGTACCATCTTATAGTTGTCCATTCATCACCCCAATCTACTTTTGAACATTTTCCTTACACCAGAAAGAATCAGAATAAAAAATAAAAATAAAAAAAAGAACACCCAAATCACACACCCTCCCCATCCCACCCTATTTTTCATTTAGTTTTTGTTCCCATTTTTCTACTCATCCATCCATACACTGGATAAAGGGAGTGTGTGTGATCCACAGGGTTTTCACAATCACATTGTCACCCCTTGTAAGCTACATTGTCATACAGTCGTCTTCAAGAGTCAAGGCTACCGGGTTGGAGTTTGGTAGTTTCAGGTATTTGCCTTTACCTATTCTAATACATTAAAACCTAAAAAGTGTTATCTATATAGTGCGTAAGAATGTCCACCAGGGTGACCTCTTGACTCTATTTGAAACCTCTCAGACACTGAAGCTTTATTTCATTTCTTTTTTTTTATTAAATTCAGTTTTACTGAAATACATTCACACACCATACAATCATCCATGATATACAATCCACTGTCCACAGTATAACATAGTTTTGCGTTCATCACCACAATCTATCTCTGAACATTTTCCTTACATCAGAAAGAACCAGAACAAGAATAAAAAATAAAAGTGAAAAAAAAAACACCCAAATCATCCCCCCATCCCACCCCATTTGTCCTTTAGTTTTTATCCCCATTCCTCCACTCATCCATACACTCGATAAAGGGGGTATGATCCACAAGGTCTTCACAATCACACTGTCACCCCTTGTAATCTACATTATTATATAATTGTCTTCAGGAGTCCAGACTGCTGGGTTGGAGTTTGGTAGTTTCAGGTATTTACTTCTAGCTATTCCAATACATTAAAGCCTAAGAGGTGTTATCTATATAGTGCATAAGAATGTCCACCAGAGTGACCTCTCGACTCCATTTGGAATCTCTCAGCCACTGAAACTATTTCATCTCATTTTGCATCCCCCTTTTGGTCAAGAAGATGTTCTCAATCCCACGATGCTGGGTCCAGATTCATCCCTGGAAGTCATATCCTGCATTGCCAGGGAGATTTACACCCCTGGGAGTCAGGTCCCACGTAGGGTGGGAGGGCAGCGAGATCACCCACCAAGGTGGCTTAGTTAGAGAGAAAGGGCCACATCTGAGCAACAAAGAGGCTGGGCATAACTTTTCTTTTCTTTTTTTTTTTTCATTTTTATTGAGATTGTTCAGATACCATACAATTATCCAAAGATCCAAAGTGTACAATCACTTGCCCCTGGGTACCCTCATACAGCTGTGCATCCATCACACTTAATTTTTGTTCAATTTTTAGAAACTTTTCATTACTCCAGACAAGAAATAAAGTGAAAGATGAAAAAAGAAAAAAGAAAAGGAAACACTAATCCTCCCCTATCCCTAACCAACCCCCCTCAATTGTTGACTCATAGTATTGATATAGTACATTTGTTACTGTTCATGAAAAAATGTTGAAATACTACTAACTGTAGTATATAGTTTGTAATAGGTATATAGTTCTTCCCTATATGCCCCTCTATTATTAACTTCTAATTGTATTGTCATACATTTGTTCTGGTTCATGGCAGTGATTTCTAGTATTTGTACAGTTGATCATGGACATTGCCCACCATAGGATTCAGTTTTATAAATTCCCATCTTTTGACCTCCAACTTTTCTTCTGGTGACATATATGACTCTGAGCTTCCCCTTTCCACCTCATTCACACACCATTCGGCGCTGTTAGTTATTCTCACGTCTTGCTACCAACACCCCTGTTCATTTCCAAACATTTAAGTTCATCCTAATTGAACATTCTGCTCATACTAAGCAACCACTTCCCATTCTTAAGCCTCGTTCTATATCTTGGTACCTTATATTTCATGTCTATGAGTTTACATATTATAATTAGTTCCTATCAGTGAGACCCTGCAATAATTGTCCTAATGTGTCTGGCTTATTTCACTCAGTATATTGCCCTCGAGGTTTTGTCATCAACCCATTTTTTTTTAATATGGTTTTGTTCACTCACCATACATTCCATCCCAAGTAAATAATCGATGGTTTTCTGCATGGTCATACATTTATGTGTTCACCACCTTCACCACTATCTATATAAGAGCATCTACATTTCTTCCACAAGGCAGGAGGGAGAGTCAAAGAAGGTAGAGAGGCAAAAGAAAGAGGAAAAAAAAAAATGACAGCTAGGAAGCAGCAAAAGGAAAAATAACCTTAAATCAAAGTAGAATAAAGAATCAGACAATACCACCAATGTCAACTGTCTAACATGCCTCCCCTATCCCCCCCTCTTATCTGCATTGACCTTGGTATATCACCTTTGTTACATTAAAGGAAGCATAATACAATGATTCTATTAGTTACAGTCTCTAGTTTATGCTGATTGCATCCCTCCCCCAATGCCTCCCCATCTTTAACACCTTGCAAGGTTGACATTTGCTTCTTCTCCCTCGTAAAAGAACATATTTGTACATTTTATTACAATTGTTGAATACTCTAGATTTCACCAAGTTACACAGTCCCAGTCTTTCTCTCTCCTCCTTTCTTGTGGTGTCTCACATGCTCCCCATCTTCCTCTCTCAACCGTATTCATAGTTACCTTTGTTCAGTGTAC
The DNA here is from genome assembly GCF_015220235.1 of Choloepus didactylus. Lineage (NCBI taxonomy): Eukaryota > Metazoa > Chordata > Mammalia > Pilosa > Megalonychidae > Choloepus > Choloepus didactylus. The sequence goes on along the minus strand of NC_051312.1, from coordinate 32,813,781 downwards.
TTACATTGTTGTGCTACCATCTCCCAAAATTGTGTTCCAAACCACGCAGTCCTGTCTTCTATCACCCTGTAGTGCTCCCTTTAGTATCTCCTGTAGGACAGGTGTCTTGTTCACAAAGTCTCTCATTGTCTGTTTGTCAGAAAATATTTTGAGCTCTCCCTCATATTTGAAGGACAGCTTTGCTGGATATAGGATTCTTGGTTGGCAGTTTTTCTCTTTCAGTATCTTAAATATATCACACCACTTCCTTCTTGCCTCCATGGTTTCTGCTGAGAGATCTGCACATAGTCTTACTAAGCTTCCTTTGTATGTAATGGATCGCTTTTCTCTTGCTGCTTTCAGGATTCTCTTTGTCTTTGACATTTGATAATCTGATTATTAAGTGTCTTGGCGTAGGCCTCTTCATATCTCTTCTGTTTGGAGTACGCTGCCCTTCTTGGATCTGTAATTTTATGTCTTTCATAAGAGATGGGAAATTTTCATTAATTATTTCCTCTATTATTGCTTCTGCCCCCTTTCCCTTCTCTTCTCCTTCTGGGACACCAATGATACGTACACTATTGTACTTTGTTTCATCCTTGAGTTCCCGGAGACGTTGCTCATATTTTTTCATTCTTTTCTCCATCTGCTCCTTTGCATGAGGCTTTCAGGTATTTTGTTCTCCAGTTCTTGAGTGTTTTCTTCTGCCTCTTGAGATCTGCTGTTGTATATTTCCATTGTGTCTTTCATCTCCTGTGTTGCGCCCTTCATTTCCATAGATTCTACTAGTTGTTTTTTTGAACTTTTGATTTCTGCCGTATATATGCCCAGTGTTTCCTTTACAGCGTCTATCTCTTGCAATATCTTCTCTAAACTTTTTGATTTGATTTAGCATTAGTTGTTTAAATTCCTGTATCTCAGTTGAAGTGTACGTTTGTTCCTCTGACTGGGCCGTAACTTTGTTTTTCTTAGTGTAGGTTGTAATTTTCTGTTGTCTAGGCATGGTTTCCTTGGTTATCCAAATCAGGTTTTCCCAGACCAGAACGGGCTCAGGTCCCAGAGGGAAGAAATATTCAGTATCTGGTTTCCCTGTGGGTGCGTCTTAGAAAATTGCTCTACCCTTTGATGCCTCGGGTCACTGTGCTTTTCTGCCCAGCAGGTGATGCCTGTTAGCCTATAATTCTTGCCTGGTGTGAGGAGGTATGGCCATGTTCCCCCAGGCTCTGGGGTCTGGTTCTGAATGGAAAGGGCCCCACCCCTTTCTTCCTAGAGAAGACAGACCCCCCAGGTGGAGGTCATTAGCATTTCAATGGTCTCTCTCTCTCTGCTTGTGCTGTCTCCACCCTTCGCTGTCACAGCCCTGGAAACTGAAAATGACTGGGGCTTTCTCCACTGAGCCAAAAAAGAAACAGATAGTCCCCTTCAGACCCAGTCCAAGACGACCCTCCTGCTCTCCAAGGTCAGTCGTCACCCAAAGCCTGTCTGTTTTTTGGGGATGCGTACCTGTAGTGAGCAGTTCACACTCGCTACTTAAAACCCCAGTTGGAGCTCAGCTGAGCTATATTCGCTTGCTGGGAGAGAGCTTCTCTCTGGCACCACGAGGCTTTGCAGCTCGGGCTATGGGGGAGGGGGTCTCACGACTTGGATCCGCAGGTTTTACTTACAGATTTTATGCTGTGTTCTCGGGCATTCCTCCCAATTCAGGTTGGTGTATGAGGAGTGGATGGTCTCGTTTGTCCCCCCGCAGTTATTCTGGATTATTTACTAGTAGTTTCTGGTTTTTTGTAGTTGTTCCAGGGGGACTACTTAGCTTCCACTCCTCTCTCTGCCGCCATCTTGCCGGAGTCTAACAGATGAATTTTATTGCATTTTTAAAATCACAAATAGGTCTGGCATCTTGTTGTTTCCGTTGCTGCACAACCCTTAGATCTTATTCATCAGCCTGCTGAACTGTTTCTTTTTTCAGAGACATAGATACCATCCAAAAATTTTCTTATATTCTTGTTTTTAACTATTGTTGCTTGCTGAATCAAAGCAGCTGAATTTGATACAAGTTCAATGTCATTTCCTTCAAGAATTAACTCATCTCTCTGGGATTGGGATACTGAATAGGCTAACCCCTGGCCTCATCCGAACCCTGCGGATATATTTTTTACCCAAGAAATTTCGGATTTCAACTAGAGACCCACTCTCCTGAACAACAATGTTGATGGGGAAGTGAGCACACACAGACCTCATCTTGTACAGAAGCCCAGGGTAACACCCTTGATCATGTTCTGTACATGACTACAGATAGTGCAACTGTAGCCAGCTCTTTTTTATTTCCCCACAATTTGTCAACCTGAAGCCTCTTCCTTTTCTTCTTAAGTAGACTGAGTTCGACATTGATATTATTGAAGTCCCTCTTCAGGGTTCCTCGGGTGCCCTTCACAATAACTGTGTGTCCCTTCAGTGTGATGTTGACATTTTCTGGAATGTTGACAGTCTGGTTGCCGAGAATGGTCTTCATTCTCGCAGTAGATGCGGCAAAGAGAGAACGTGTGCAATTGGTTTTGTATGTTGATTTTGTATCCTGTAACCTTGCTGAATTCATTAGTTCTAGGAATTTGTTAGTAGATTACTTGAGATTTTCTATGTAGACAATCATGATAACTGCAATTAGGGTCAGTTTTATTTATTCCTTTCCAAACTATATGCCTTTCATTTCTTTTTGTTGCCTTACTGTAGAGACTAGAGCTTCCAATATATGGTGAATAAGAGTAGTGGGAGAAGATGGCAGAATGAGAGGCTTCAAGGCTCCTTCCCCTGACAGAAGTTTTGAACAACTAGCAAGAACTGGCAGAAACACCTTTCTCAAAGTTTCAAGAAACAGTTAAAGGACTGCACTTACAGAGTTTAAATCAAGAAAAATGCTACTTAAAAGCAGTAGGATGATCTCATGGTGCCTTGGCTGGCCCCTCCCCCATCTCCACTTGCTTGGTGTGGAGCCAGCTCATGATCCCAGTGTGGAACCCTGGTCCCAGTTCCAGAGGGAACAGAGTAACCTTTGCATACATAATGGAAGCCTCTATGTCTGGCCCAGTCTATCTAGTGGTGGCCCGAGGGACTTGCTGACCCAGAACTTGCCCTGATGAGAAGGCAGTTCACAGGGCTCTCCTACAGAACACTGTGGGACAGCATTCAAGTTGTGCTGCCTGTGGCAAGGGAATGCTGGCTGTAGAACACACATTGCAGTGCCCATGACTGTGAAGAAACTGTTTCTGAGGGAAGAGGGGATATTAGGAACCCAGTAAATGGGGAAATTCCTAAGGCCACATGCATATGACCAAGACAAGACTCAGGGAAGATCAGGGAGGCCCCTACACTTGGGCCTGGAGCTATTCTTTGAACTCAATGTATGGATAAGCCCTGAAGGAGAACACTTGGACAAGTTAATCTGCAAAGACTGGGAAAGGGGTTTCTTTTTTTCCCCTTCATCTTTTACTTTTTTAGCTCCTGGCATTCAAGGCAAGTTCTGCCATTACACCAGCTGTATAAAAGCTTCAAGAACAGAAAACTCATTTAGAGTCTAAATTCCAGCAATAAATTAAATATCAAAATGTCCAGGTTTCAACAGAAGATTACAGAACATACAAAGAAACATGAAGTGATGGCCCAGGAGAATGAGACAACTAAAGCATCAGAAACCATCAATGAGGAAGACTAGAATGGCGGCACACCAAAGACTTTAAAAAAGTGGTCCTAAATATGCTCAAAGAGCTAAAGGAAAATATGGACAAAGAACTAGAGGAAATCAGGAAAATGAAAGATGAATATAAACAGAATATCAGCAGAGAGATGGGAATTACGAAAGGGAACCAAACAGAGCTGAAGTCCATAGTAACAGAAATTAAAAATTCCCTAGAAGGTTTCAACAGCAGATTGGAGGTGGCAGAAGGAATCAGAGACCTTGAAAATAAGACAACTGAAATCACTCAGCATGAGAAGCAGAAGGAATAAAGTATGAAGAAAAGTGAACAGAGCCTGAGGAAACTGTGGTTACCATCGAGCATGCCAATATATAAATCTTGGGAGTCTCAGAAGGAGAAGAAACAGAGACAGGGACAGAGAGAATATTCAAAGAAATGATGGCTGAAAACTTCCCAAATTTAGACAAAGACATGAACATACAATCTGAGATACTCAATGAACTTCAAATAGGATAAACCCAAGAAACCCACACGACACCATGTTATAATCAAACTGTTGAATACCAAAGATAAAGAGAGAATTCTGGAAGTCGTAAGAGAGAAGCAATGTGTCACATACAAGGGAGCTTCAATAAGATTAAGTGCTGCTTTCTCATGGGAAACCATGGAGGTAAGAAGGCAGTAGTATGACATATTTACATGCTGAAAGCAAATAAAAAAATTGCTAACCAAGAATTCTATGTCTGGCAAAACTTTCTTTGAAAAATGAAGGAGAGATTAGGACATTCCCAGAGGAATGAGGGAGTTTGTCACTATTAGACCGGCTCAGCAACAGATGCTAATGAGAGTTCTGCAGCAGGCTGAACGAAAAGTTCAACAAACAATACATGGAGCCACATAAAGAAATAAAGAGTGCCAGTCAGGATAATGACATGGGTAAATATAAATGCCAGTACTATTCTATTTTTTATTTTTAACTCTGTTTTACTTTTCTATAGGAACAAAAAAGCAAATCATAATATGTAGCAAAAAAATCAGTGATTTTGGACTCATAATGTATAAACATGTAATCTGTGACAAGAACTACATAAAGCTGGGGCTCTGAGCTATGCTCAAAGTTTTGCAAGTTTCTGCTATGTAGTCAATACAGTAGGAAGTTTCTGGTCTACTTAAGATATAGAGAAATCAACCAAGTGGGGTATAGGAATGTAGTTTGTGTAGTTGGTATCAACAAAAACAAGATTATTATAGATTTAGGATGTTATATTTAAGTACCATGGCAACTACGAAGAAATATTGGAGAATATGCAAGCTCATAGAGACAGAAATTAAGAGTACAGGACGCCAACACTGGAGAGGGGAAGAAGGAATGGGCCATTAACGTGTAATGGGTGTAGGGTGTCTGTATGGGGATTTGGGAAGGTTTTGGCAATGATAGTTGGTGAGGATACTGCAATATTGTGAATGTGATTAATCCCACTGAATGGGTATGCTTGGGATTGGATGAGATGGGAAAATTCACATTGTATATATGCTCACATTAAAAAAAAAAACAAAAAAACAAAAAACAGAAAGAAAGAAAGAAAAAGCAACTAAAGAGACAACAAGAATTAAATGCAACACATGATCCTGGATGGGATCCAAAAAAGCAGGAGAAAAGGCTCAAAGGGATATTATTGGGATGTATGAAAAAACTGGAATATAGATTATAAGCCTTATATCAATGTTAAATTTCTTGAACTTGATAACTGCAAGGTGATTAGATAAAGTGAATGTCCTTGTTCTTAGGAAATGTACATGGCAGTATTAAGTGTTCAGGGAGCATGAGGTATACCACCTAAACTCAAGTATTCAGAAAATGGATTGACAGATAGGCGGACTGACAGACAGACAGAAAGATCAATGGATAGACAGAATGATGTAGGAAATGTGGCAAAATGTTAAAATTGGTGGATCTGGGTATCTGGAGACTGGTTAGGGGTATGTTAAAGTTCTTTATATGGGGTTTGTATTATTTTGGAACTGGCCTTTAAGTTTGAAAGTATTAAAAAAAAATGGGGGGTATCAAGAGTGGACATCCTTGCATGTTCCTAATCTTAGGAGGAAAGCACCCAGTCTTTCACCATTAAGTATGATTTTCAGTTATAGGCTTTCTGTATATGCTGTTTATCAAATTGAGGTAATTCTCCTGCATTCCTAATTTGCTAAGAATATTTACCATGAATGGGTTGTAGATTTTGTCAAATGTTTATTTAGCATCAACTGATACGATCATATGATTATCTTTTCTAGCCTATTTATCCACCTTGATGTGGTGGATTAACTTGATGGATTTTCAAATATTGAACTCGGTATTTTTATGTTCTCATTAAAACCTCTTGTTTTACCATTTAAGAGTTCAAGAAAAGAGAACATCCCACCTTTAAAAGGCTAGTCATTTAAAAAGTTTATTAAATAAGCACATGTAATGAAAAAAAGCACATGAATACAGGAATTTGGTTTTATTTCATTAACTACTTTATAATGAAACTCATTCTTACCATACATACATATTAGGCAGACCCAAGCCCCTATGAAGGTAAAAGACATGAGCAAAGCACATGATTATACAGTACTAACCTCTTGCCTCAAGAAAGGATTTTCCTTTTTGAGCTCCTCAGAAAGATCTTCTCCCTCCAGCCATTCCTTCATGCCAGTCTGTTCTGCCCAAGCATTCACAGTTGCTAGGGCAGCAGCTCGAACATTGTTCTGAATTGAGAAGAGAATTAGCAAAAATAACAACTATGGCTTGGAGGTGGGGATGAAAAGCTTGTTACTTTGTGACCACTGACAATGGAGGTTTCTTTAAGGTCCACAGGATCATAGTTGGAACCATCTTCTCTGAAACAGAATCTACTTCTATTCAAAGGTAGAAACATAAAACTCCAAATTATAAAGATCCTGAACTCAGTTAATTAGGCAAAAAGTTATCTAGGCATAAACTATCATGTAAGAGGAATAAACTCTAAGGTTTTGTTTCCTGTATGTCTGGGGGCTCATATGCCCATGACTATTTCATAAAGAATGCAATTCTACATTCAGAGACCTCATAAAGGTTAAGATTGAAATTGCTAACAATTCAAACATTTAAGTTATGTTTATATACAACATTTAAGTTATATTAGTTTGTATTCATAGAATGAGATGGATATATTGACATGAAGAATATTAAAATAGACAATTCCTCAAATTAAAATAATTACAAAAAAGTAACTCAAATATTCTAAGGCTAAATATAAAAGGCCTGGAACTGAAAACAGAACTAATTCCAGGACTGTGAATCTAAAAGATGTTACTGAACTACAAGAGCCTACTCTAGTAGTATGTGGAAAACCTATAAAAAAAAGCACATGACCACAAAATTCATGTATTTATTCAACTTCTATTTACACCAATACTTTTTACAATGATGTCATAATCATAGTAGCAACCATTTACTGAATGCATACTATATGATAGGCACAATACAACATACCTTTACATACAGACTTTAATTATGCAAGAATCATATTTCAAAGATAAACTGAGCTGCAGAGAAGATAACTTATCTAAGGGTCACAAAGCTAGTAAGTGATTTATCTGGTCATCCTAATACTGCCTGGGAGATAAAAATCTTCACTGTTTTACCCCTAAAATTCTCTTCTTTAAAAAGCATATAAACTCTTAAATATGCTCTAGGAAAGAGAATTATTTTTAGCCCAAGAATGTGGTTGACCTATTCTAGAATGGAGCTATGGTGAAAAGAGTTTAAGTTTACCTTGCTATCTCCAAGGACTGTGATGACAGGGATACCCAAGTTCTTCACATGTTGCCTGATGTTTGGGCCCATGGCTACTGCCATTTGCTGGAGGATATTCAATGTCTGTTGCACCTGAGTAGAAAAAGCAAACACTTTATGTTCAAACCATGAGTGAGATCTGCTCAAAGTTTTGCAAATTTCTGCTATATAGTCAATACAGTAGGAAGTTTCTGGTCTACTTAAGATACAGAGAAATCAACTTGTTATGATGCTATTCTAATTGGCTTAGTAATAATTTTTAGGCCATGACCTCTTCTTTTATCCATTCCTAAGACCAAATTACTAGAATTTTAGACTACTGATTACACTGCTTTATAATTTTATGATAAGGTAAGACCTAGTTTAAGAAAACCCTGACTCAAAAATCCAAATTTAAAAGTTATAAATTAAGCATATTTACGTGTATTATAAGAGGTTTTATATAAAGATATTTAATATTGGATTCCTATAAAAAGCAAATTCTGAGATTTATGAAAATTTTATTAATAAATCTGCTTTCCACAAACATATCTTGAATCACACTTAAGGAATTAAAGGAAGCTATTTCTAGTTTAAAGCAAATAAAGTGACCATTCATTTTTTGCTAGTGAAAGTTGTACTGAAAAAGAACCTCTAGAAAATAAATAAATAAATAAAAAGAACAGGCATATGCTCCACATACCAAGATTTTATTTGAATCATTGAGCCGACCCTTCAAGGCAGTTGGAAGTTCACCTATATTTGGTTGGATAAATTTTGCTTCATTGATAATGCCTGCTACTTCATCTAAGCCTTCTTTCCGGATCTTCCAATTCTTGTCACCAATCTTAGACACCAACTCTGAAGTGATTTTATCACTGAAAAACAGCAGAAGACAGAACCCTTAATTCCAGATCCCTAAAAGAATAATGATGTCATAGAAGTACCCTTGACTGAGTTCACAGAGGAGACACCATTAAGAATAAACCAATTCACAGATCAAAACCTACCTGATCTCTGTCCTTGGCAAAAGATCAACAACATCACTGCCCCCTTCATCTGGCTCATCTCCGTCTTCTCCTTCATCTGTACCATTTGTGCTGTGCTTGGAAATCCCTCTAGTTGGAGCAGGTGGGCTTTGTCCTTGCATCTACACATAAGCAAACAAAGGTAATTAAACTAATGAAGGATGTGGGAATAAACAAATTAGAGGGAACAGTGCCTGTGTCAAAATTCCAAATTTATTCATAATACTTAATATTCATATAGTAGACATTTTAATCCCTACCCAGGTTCCAATTTTGAGACCACATGGCAAAGGTATTTTTATACAAACATATTAAAATCTAACTTCTCAACCATGAAGCTGTTTTTTGACTTGCATGCCCAAGACAAGAAACCAAGTCTGTGAATACTCAGCAGCAATTTCAGTTAGAAAGGTTATTCAAGGAGGGCCAAGTTTTTTAATGTTAAATTTTAAGAAATGTTTTCTTACTATACTTTTTGAATAAGTAATATATTCACAATGCTTGAAATTTCAAAGGATCAAAAAGACATAAAGATGAAAATCTCCTCTCCTACCCAGTTCTCTTCCTCATAGGCAAAGTCATATATATATTCTTTATTCCAAAGTGTTAGAAGTTTAAATTTAACCAATTAATATGAGCATTCTTGAGTCTACCAATAAATTATATCATTTGTAGAATCCTTACCTTTTCAAATTCTGCATCTATTTGGGATAGGAGGGCAGGTTTCTCATCCTCAAAGAACATTCGCAAAGAGGGACCAACATACAGATACATTACACCAAGCAGGGTGATGGCAGAGGTCCTCACAGCCTGCCAGACAAAAACAAAAAGAACTTTCCATGTCAGAACAGAACCACAAAAATGGCTATAATGCTGCTACATATGCTGGCATATACTCACTGGGTTTGTTGCAGCAAGAGCTGTCTTCACATTGCTAATGAAAGCTTTGACATTCAACCTGGAAGAAATATCATTTAGAATTATAAACAAACAAACAAATGAAATCTTCAAAATACTCAAAAGTTTTAGAAAGCCAGAGTCTATGACTAGCTACCTTTGGATGTCCTGGGTTTCATCTATTCTCTTTCTACACTCACTTTCAAGTGAACTTTAAACACCATCTACCATGTCAATTGCTCCTAAATCCAGTCTAGACCTCTCTCCTGACACCAAATTCATATATCCAACTGGCTTTGTGACATCTCTATTTTTACGTTTAGCAGACATCCTACACCTAACATGTCAAAAACCAGACTCCTGATTGTCTACAACTACCCCCAAAACCTGTTTTTCCTACAGTCTGTCCTACTTCAGTTGAGTCACATCACTCTTCTAGCTGCTCAGGCCACCATGACTCCTCAAAGTCATTCTTGACTCCTCTCTTCTTTTAAATTCAGTATCTTCTTCAGCTCTACTTTAAAAATCTATCCCAAGTCCTAATACTTCCATCTCTACAGACTATGTCCAAGTCACTACAGTCTCTCAACAGGATTATTCCAATAGCCTATGAACTTGTCTCTCTGCTTCTGCCCTTGATTGCCACTATCTGTTCTCTCTGATGATAGTCAAAAACATCCTGTTACTCTTCTGCTCAAAACTCTCGAACGGTTTCCCAACTTAAACATTTATGAGGCCCTGCATAACTCAGCACCCTGTTCTTCCTCCAATCTCATCTCTTACTACTCCCCAACCCCCTTACTCATTTCACTCCAGTTATATTGGCCTCCTTGCTATTTCTGAATATATTATGTGTGATTCTACCTTAGGGCTCTTGCACTTGCTGTTCCCTTGATCTAGAATGCTCTTCTCCCATGGTCTATAGGTTTCTGCTCAAACGTCATTTTTTTTTTTCAGGAAGGACTCTTATTAACCTACAGAAAATAACACCACCCCAACCTCTCCAGGATGACGCTACCCAGTTTCTTATCCTGCTTTATTTTTATTCCATTGTTCTTATACCTCTTGATATATTTTGCTGCTTACTGACCATCTTTTATTAGTCAAATATAAATCCCATGAAGGCAGGAATTTTTTCCATGATAAATTCCCAGGGCCCAGAACAAAAGATTGGAAATTGTAAGTGTTCAATAAGTAGTTGTTAAATGAATGAGCAAATGAAAGATCATGGATGAATGAAACAAGAGGAAAATATTTACCTGGCTTTTATGTCATGTTACAAGATTAGTTTAACATCAAAAACTGTACAATTCAGAAGGGATTATATCAATACCATCAACTATGGCAGGACACCAGAGTAGTAACAGAACAAACAATTCCTCGCATTACTTGAATGATAGCTCCTAGTGTTTCTTCAACTGGTAGAACTCAGAACTCTATTTTGCAGGATATTAAGAAGTATGTTGTGAAAAACAGCATGGCACAGAAAAAGGCAGCATAGTGTAGTCGTTAAGAATATTCTCTCTTGAAAACAAAATGCCTGGATTCAAATCTTTGCCACTTCCTAGCTGTGACTTGGGCAGAATACTTAGGTTTCTGTGTTTTTTTAGTTTCCTTAATTATAAGAAGGGATAATAACAATTCCACACGCATGGTTGTGAGTTAAATCAAATGAATTATTTGTAAATTGCTTAGAAAAGTGCCTTGCATGAAGTAATATAAAATTTCCTTAAAAAAAAAAATAAACAAACAAATGTGTTCTTTATGAAAATAAGTTTGGGAAAGAGTGGTTAAACAAAGTCAAATGAGTTTATTTCAGGATCTCTCAAATCCTTTAATTTACCAATATGCACTGTAGGTCTCTAAACAGAAAGATACATAGTAATTTTCAAATGTATTTAACTAGAAACTGTTGGAATTGGCTTTTCTGTTGGACACCGATCAACATTCCAGGAAAAATAACTTAGAGAATTCTGTAAGTGGATATCAAATGCAGGAATAGAAGTAAAGATAGACTTTGGAAATCTAAAGGGCTTTTGTTTTATGTAAATTAGCACTCTAACTCTGGTTTCTCAAAAAACAAATAGAAATAGCTATGACAAATATTATAATCATCAATTAGAGGCTGGCAAAACATTCATTTTTACTTGATTTCTCTGTGACTTACCCAGAAAATCCAAATTCTTTTATCGCATTTGATAGCCAATTCAGAGTTTCTGACTGATTCTTGGGATTCTTCTGTGAGAAAGCCATTGACATAACCTGGAACAGGGGGAAAAACAACAGACTGATGCTTTCTTTCATATTTCTCATTGAAATATATATATGGCACGATAATAAGGCAAACGGTTTTTCTGATGCTAAAACAAATGCTGAAAATGCCTTAGATATATATTTATCTTACACAAGAAAATGAGGTAAGTGAAAATAGTATTAAAAGCAATCTGAACTGTTTACATCTTTATCAGTGATCTCTGTTGTACCGTCTAAAGATAAAATTACTCTCCTTTTTAATAGACTATTCTTGATTAAGGTAAATTTTTAATTATCAGGCAATAGTTTGTTATTAAAGGCAACAATAAAAATGCAGCATCAAAAGGGTTTTACTCCAGAAGATAAAAACTAAAATTTAATTAGTAAGCCTGAAATTACAAATTTGGGAGACAATGAGGAAACTTGGGGAAGGAAAGGTTTATATTACTGACCTGTTCAGCTGTCCAAGGCAACATACAAGCTTCGGCTATTGCTGTCATAGCTTCTTTTGCATTGTTCCCACACTTCACATCTCCAATCTTGTCTACAAGGCCATCTAATACAATCTGAGCTGAAGTTTTGGAAAAATTTCCCTTCTGGGCCATCACAGCAACTACATGGAGCTTCATCTGCATCACCTGAATAAAGACAAGCATCATAAAGTTATGAGTAAGCCAAAGAGAATTACTTATTTACTTATTTTTATAGTAGCTTAAAGATGTAACACAGAGACAGCTGTGAACATAACCAAACTAAAATCAGAATTTTAAACAAAGCAGAATTTTTATCCTTTAGTTGTTATCACTTACCAATTAAAGTAGCGAATTGACAGTGAAGAGAGAAACAAACCAAACCACTCAATAATGCTTCAAAATATTAACAAGCAATGTTTATCATGTGGAAAGTTTATGAATTGAGAAAGCTGATTTCAATATTCTCCTCCTTATGTTTATTTGTATTTGGTACTGGATACATATCCTGAGATACTTATGACCATAATAGCTCATTACAAAAAACTATAACCCTCATGCATCCACACACAACAGAACTTGGGAAAATTAAGAGGACTTGCAGGTTTTTAAATGGAAGCAAGGAAGAAGTTGTGGTAAACAATTTAAAAACATAAATAGCATGGTGGACTTACGGCCTCTTTACTCATAAATATTTCTATTTCGACTTTACTTTGTTAAGCTACTATAAATTCCATCAACTACAGATCCATTTAGATAATAAGCAACCTCTTTCAAAATTTAATTATTCTGGGAGGGAGTTATGCAATGGTGAAGCAAACATCTACAAAATCTTCTCCTCCATAAAAGCAATGAAAACAGTGGCAATAATAATCAAAATCAATTTTTTTCAGAACACTGGAAATTAACCTAAGGTTTACAAGAATAAAAAAGAGCATTTAAAGAAAAACTGCTGAATCTTTCTTTGTAAGGAGAGCAGTGAGCTTTGTGGTAATTTAACTTGGCCTATTCCCAACCCTGTCCCCTTCTGTGACACCGGTTTGGATGTATTATGTCCCCCAAAATGCCATGTTCTTTAATGCAATACTGTGGGGGCAGACATATCAATGTTGATTAGGTTGGAGTCTTTGGATCAGGTTGTTTCTATGGAGATATGACCCCACCGATTCAACATGGGTCTTGATTTAATCACTGGAGTACTTTAAAAGAGAGCCACACAGGCCCCAGACGTCTGCTGACGCTGATGCTTAGACATGTTTGGCATTGCGGACCCCTGATGTCAGCTACAGCCAAGAGAGACATTTTGAAGATGGCCATTGAATGTAGACTTTTGCTACTCCAGAGTTTGCCTGGGAGAAACTATGAGAATACTCCCAGACGCCTAGAGAGAAATGTCCTGGGAAAAAGCCATTTTGAAACACAACCTCGGAGCAAAAGAAGATGTTAGCCATGTGCCTTCCCATCTAACAGAGGTATTCCAGACACCATTGGTCATTCTTCTGTGAAGGTACCCTGTTGTTGACGCCTTAGCTTGGACACTTTTATGGCCTTACGACTGTAACTTTGTAACTAAATCAACCCCCTTTAAAAAGCCAATCCATTTCTGGTATTTTGCATAACGGCTGCATTAGCAAACCGCAACACCTTCATAGCAGCTATGAAAACCAGCAGCCTTGCAACCAGGGTAGCTGTGAAAATCTGCAGCTGTGCAGTCACTGGAGTGGGGTAGACTAGGTTTGGAGGTCCTCAAAAAGTCTCAACCCCAGAGCACTGTCACTACTTGACTTGTCTGGCAGCACCCTGCAAAGCCCAATTTGTAAGACCTCTTCCTACTTTACCTGACTTGGACTAATGTAGTTAGAAAACACCCATCTGCAATGTTTCAAAAACAATCTACAATGACTGTTTAACATTGCAGCTGCCTGAGGCTATAATACCAGTTGGGGCAAGCAAGAGCTTGGCAAAAAACTTAGAAGGAAGATAATGAGATTTTAAAAAATTAAAAGGAAGAGGAATAAGATTTCTAGAGGGGGTTTTGAGAGTCTAGAAGGCATGTGCACATGAGGCTGCACACATGCCCAGGAAACACCTGAAAGGGCCCTAAACAGTAACATGAATCCACACAAAAATAAGGAATATTGGTAAAGGGATTTTTGTTTGTAACTCTTTTTTTCTCCTATCTGCTAAAAAAAACAAAACCTGCATAAAGCAGTAATTATAAAACTCTGCTGATGGGCTTATAATGTATAAAGATATAATTTGTATGACAATCATAGCAAAAAAGGAGGAAAAAAAGGAGTTACATTGGAGCAAAGTTTTTGTATACTACAGAAATTAAATTATATTTAGATTGTTACAGATTAAGATTCAACTGAAATCCTAAGAAAATAAAAACATATGTAACGAAGTAAATGACAAAGGAATTAAAATGACAACCAGAAAATATTTAACACAAGAGAAGGCAATAATAGAGTTACAGAGGAATAAACAAGACATAAGATATATAGAAAACAAACAGCAAAATGGCAGACATAAACTCTACCTTATCAGTAATTACATTAAATGTAAATGTATTAAACACCCCAATTTAAAAAGATTGGCAGAATGGACAACAAAACACAATATAACTAAATATTTTCTGCAAAAAAAAAAAAAAAAAATTAGATTCAAAGACACTAAAAGCTTGAAAGTATAAGGATTAAAAAAGATAACTGAAAAATGTGCTGAAATGGCTATACTAGTATCAGATCAAATAGATCTGACGACAAAAATTGTTACTAGAGACAAAGAAGGCTTTTATAATGATAAAAGGGTCTATCCATCAAATATGAACATATATGCACTGAGCAACAGAGCCCCCAAAATGAAGCAAAACTGTCAGAATTGATGGCAAAAAAACAAGTAATTCAACAATATTAGTTGGAGATTTTGATACTCTACTTTCAATAATAGACCAACTAGACAGAAGATCAACAAAGAAGAATCTCAAATCAATAACCTATTCTTCCACCTTAAAAAACTAGAGAAAGAGAAAACTAAATCCAAACAAGCAGAAGAAAAGAAATAATAAAGATCAGTGTGGAAATAAATGAAATAGAGAATGGAAAAATAGAGAAAAATAATGAAACCAAAAATCGGTTTTTAAAAAGAATAAAAAATATTGGCAAGCCTTTAGATAGACAGAACAAGAAAAAAAGAGAGAGAACACAAATTTCTAAAATTAGGAATGAAAGAGGTGCAATAAATTAAAAAGACTTTGGGAATACTATGAATAACTGTATATCAACAAATTAGATAATCCAGATGAAAAGGACAAATTCCCAGGGAAACTCAAAGTACCAAAACTGAGTGAGAAGAAACAGGAAATCAGGAAAGACCTACAACAAGAGAATGAATTAGTATTCAGAAAACTCCGCCTCCACCCCTACCTCCCCCTGAAACCCGAAAAGCCCAGGATGAGATGCCTTCAGTGGTTTAAAGAATTTTAAAACTTTTCAAAATAAATTAACAACAGTACTTCATTTCACCAACTCTTCAAAAAGATAAAAGAGGAGGAAACACTTTCCAACTCATTCTGTGAGGCCAGTATTATCCTATTACCAAAGTCAAACAGTGATATCTCAAGAAAAATACAGACTGATACCCCTTATGAATATAGTCACAAAAATTCTCAATAAAAGAGTAGCAAACTGAATCCATTAACATAATGAAAAGGATTACATACCATGACAAAAATGGGATTTATCTCAGGAATGTAAGGTTGGTTCAATATTCAAAATGAATCAATGTAATTCATTATACTAATGGAGTAAAGGGGAAAAACCCACATGATCATCTAATAGATGTCCCTCTCACCCCCCAAAAAAGCATGTGATAAAATCCAACACCCTTCCATTAGGTCTATATAAAAAGAGAGAAGGAAACTTTTCTTTTTCCCCTCTGTATCAACTCTCAACTTTCCTTTACCTCTCTCTTCTACTTCTTTTTTAGACTATTAAGTTAGTATTGCTACATTTTGTTTTATCATCAGTTAATGATGCCACAAACTATGTGGTAAATTTGCACCGGCAGATTAAATACTGCATTTATTATTTACCCAAATGAATAAGAAAGCTTTCACAGTATTTTTCCTTGAATACACAAAAATCAGAGGGTTTCTAGGCCTAAATAATGAGAAAAAATATATAAATATATATAAACTACTAATTATACAAAGTTATAGTTACATGTTTAATTGAAATGTACACATTTAAAAAGATGATACACTGGTTGAATGTTTTTTAAAATAGTCATGCTAAATACCATTACTAAAAACTATACCTCTCTTTTACCTCACAGGATAATGTAATCGAAATTACTTGTATGTTAAAAGACATTAAATCTCCAATTTAAAAATACCTGAAAATTAGTTTCTTTCCATCCAGGTTTCTTGGCCAGCATCCTCACTAACGCCTGGCATGGCATTTCAGATCGGTCCATTAGTTCAACAGCCTTGACGTAAAACAGGATAGTGAGAGAGTTAAGGATTAAAGACTAATTTCAAAAGAATACTAAATTCCAAAATCAAGTAAGTGGTTACTTCTGAAGGAGGAAGCGGAATGGAATTGAGGAGGATTTTAGACGGAACTTATATAGTTTCTTTTCTAACACTTTAGTTTGGCATATGGCTAAATTATCATCATTGGAACTCGTTTTTTGACGTTTGAGGAATTCATAAATACTTTCTTCTAAAGAATGTAACAGAATCAGTTTTCATTAGCTTAGTGTGTGGCAGGAACTACTTATACATAGTTTGTCTTATTTGATTTTCCTAGAGACATAGTGAA
The DNA here is from genome assembly GCF_015220235.1 of Choloepus didactylus. Taxonomy (NCBI): domain Eukaryota; kingdom Metazoa; phylum Chordata; class Mammalia; order Pilosa; family Megalonychidae; genus Choloepus; species Choloepus didactylus. The sequence continues at coordinate 32,796,843 of NC_051312.1, read as the reverse complement.
ATAGGGTAGGTTAGAAGTGCTTAAGTACTAAATATCAAAGACACAGAAAGTCAGGTCTAAACCAGATAAGGGACAGATGCAAGACTAGAAGCCAGGTCTCCTGCCTCAAGTCCCAATGCTCCTTCAGTTTCTTCACATTCCTCCTCATTAGAACTACACAGCATATGCCAGAATGAACTACTGTGTTTCTTTCCACTCCTGGATTTTGAAAGAAGTTTCTCATACCAGGAGATAATGTTCTGTTATACCAAGGAATCATTTGACAAAGGGGAAAACAAAGAAATGGATAAGGGGTGATTTAAATGGAGAGCTCTGTCTAATAAGTTTAATGAACAAGTACCATAATTCTGAAATTCATCTAAGCCTTATAATTCAGAATGAGAACCTAATTTTCTCGAGTAAGCACTAAGTTATAAGTTGAGATAAGTCATAGAATACAGATGCTGAAAATAAACATTACACAGCTATAAAAAAATAAAACCCTCATCTTTTGTTAACACAGTGAAACATATTTACTGGTTATCAAACAGCAATGAAGACAAATACTTCATTTGTCAATTTCATTGTCCCCATAAAATTTAATTTTCTTCCACACTCAATTCATCCTTGTGTACCCACCTTCTGGAACTCTTCCATAGAAGCCAGCCTTTCTTTCCAGTTACTACTGTCTAGAAGTTGTATACAGTTAGAGGGAAGGACAGCTGAAGCTTTTTCTTCACATATTTCAATCTGTCAGATACAAAAATATAAAAATGAGGAATTGCATAAGAAAACATTTCAAGACTGTAAAAATACGCTAGTGAAAACTAAAAGAATACTCCCATAGGCATGCTAAAGTATATGAAGTTTCTATTATACTGCCATAAAGGGGAGGTCTGGTACGCTCAAGGCAGTTTCAATAAGCTAAAAGACATTGATTTACTATAAGGTGTAGAACCCAGCAAAAGAAAGATCTCAGATTTTCTCACAGGTTTCAACTTTCCACAGTTTTTTGAGTTTGAGGTCCATATATAATACTGACCGAGAGCTCAGGCTCCACGATTTCTTTGGTATCTAATCCTTTCTTGTTCTTGGTTCCAGTGTTCCCTGTGCCTCCTGGCGCAGCTGGCTTCCCCTTCTTAGGTGGCCCACCAGCCTAAAATTAATTTTTAAAAAACATAAGCCACTTAACGGTTTAGAACAGTGGTTGTTAAACTTTTTGGGGGTCACAGACTGCCTTGAATATCTGATTAAAATGAGGGATAACCCCCACAACAAAATGCATATTTTTTTTCAGGCCCACAGAATTTAGCAGTTTCAAGGGCAGAAAGACTCCTTCAAGACCATCAATGGTAGAATCTGAAGACTCAATATTAAGAACCTCTGAATCATTAAAGGGACAGATACTGTATGATCCACTCATACAAAACAGATAGAATATGGAAATACAGAAAGTAGAGAACAGGTTTACCAGAGGCGGCAGGAAGGGGAATGAGGAGTTAATGCATAATGGTTTCTGTTTGGGGTGATGGGAAATTTGTGGTAATGAATGGTGGTGTGGGAAGCACAATATTGCAAACCTGGTTAATCCCACTAAATGGTATATTTGGGAGTGGTTGAGATGAGAAAAGTTGAGGTTCCATATATGTTTCCACAATTTAAAAAACAGAAAGAACCTCTGATTCAGAATGAGATAAATGAAATAAAAATTGACTACAATTATACTATATTACAGATTAATTTGAGAATTAAACACTGAAGTTTTCCTACATTAGTAAAGGACAGTTGTTAATTTAAAACATTTACTCAATACTTAACCACAAGGAGCCCCAAATAAAGGGGAATATGGGAATATATTACTAGTTACTGTAGAACTATATAGCTTGCAAAGAAAAAGAGACTGAAATAGGAATCTCAATAAGCATTCTGGATATGCTGAAGATGGTCACCTCATTCAATCTTTTTATTGTTTTAGTAGTTTTTCAGATGACTTGCTTGGATTTTACATATACTTATATCAGCATATAATCTATAAATAATTCACAAATAATGAACAACTCTTCCTTCCTAATATTAATACCTCTTATTTTTTTTTTCTAATTACAGAACATTATTAAGCAATAATAATAATAAGAGCAACCTTTTTTTTAACATTTCTCATTTTAATGAGAATGCTTCCAGTGTTTCACCACTAAGCATGATGCTGGTTTTTGGTTTGCCATATCTATTACTATATGTAGATCAACCAATCTATCTATCTATCCGTCTATTTATTTAATCATGTCAAAGTATCCATCCATTTCTATGTGGTTAAGAATTTTTATCAAGAAGGGTGTTAAAATTTATTAGATTCTGTTAACAATATCTGAAATGATAGATTTCTTTTGAGCAATTTATCTAGTAAATTTTACAATATTAATATTAAACCATCCTGGAATAAAACTTCAATTGGTCATACTTTTTATTGCACCTCTTAGATTCCATTTGCTAAGATTCTATTTAAATTCCTGGATCTAATTTAATTTCACTCAGTTTTTTTTTTTTTTTTTTAATCTTCATTTTATTGAGATATATTCACATACCACGCAGTCATACAAATCAAATCGTACTTTCGATTGTTTACAGTACCATTACATAGTGGTACATTCATCACCCAAATCAATCCCTGACACCTTCATTAGCACACACACAAAAATAACAAGAATAATAATTAGAGTGAAAAAGAGCAATTGAAGTAAAAAAGAACACTGGGTACCTTTGTCTGTTTGTTTCCTTCCCCTATTTTTCTACTCATCCATCCATAAACTAGACAAAGTGGAGTGTGGTCCTTATGGCTTTCCCAATCCCATTGTCACCCCTCATAAGCTACATTTTTATACAACTGTCTTCGAGATTCATGGGTTCTGGGTTGCAGTTTGATAGTTTCAGGTATCCACCACCAGCTACCCCAATTCTTTAGAACCTAAAAAGGGTTGTCCAAAGTGTTCATAAGAGTGCCCACCAGAGTGACCTCTCGGCTCATTTTGGAATCTCTCTGCCACTGAAGCTTATTTCATTTCCTTTCACATCCCCTTTTTGGTCAAGAAGATGTTCTCCGTCCCACGATGCCAGGTCTACATTCCTCCCCGGGAGTCATATTCCACGTTGCCAGGGAGATTCACTCCCCTGGGTGTCTGTCCCCCACGTAGGGGGGAGGGCAGTGATTTCACCTTTCAAGTTGCCTTAGCTAGAGAGACAGGGCCACATCTGAGCAACAGAGAGGCATTCGGGAGGAGACTCTTAGGCACAACCACAGGGAGGCCTAGCCTCTCCTTTGCAGCAACCGCCTTCCCAAGGGTAAAACCTGTGGTAGAGGGCTCAACCCATCAAACCACCAGGCCCCTATGTCTGTGGTCATGTTAGCAACCATGGAGGTGGGGTAGGCGAATACCCCTGCATTCTCCACAGGCTCCTCAAGGGGGCACTAAATCTTTTTTTTTTTTTTAACTTTCCCTTCTTTTTTAAATCAACTGTATGAAAAAAAAGTTAAAAAGAAAACAAACATACAATAAAAGAACATTTCAAAGAGACCATAACAAGGGAGTAAGAAAAAGACAACTAACCTAAAATAACTGCTTAACTTCCAACATGTTCCTACTTTACCCCAAGAAAGTTACCTAATATAGCAACATTTCTGTGAACTTGCTCCTACTATATCCATCAGAAATTAACAGACCATAGTCATTCCTGGGCATCCCCAGAACGTTAAATAGCTTATCTGTTCTTCTTGGATTACTGTTCCCCCTTCCTTAATTGTTCTCTACTACTAGTTCCCCTACATTCTACATTATAAACCATTTGTTTTACATTTTTCAAAGTTCACATTAGTGGTAGCATATAATATTTCTCTTTTTGTGCCTGGCTTATTTCGCTCAGCATTATGTCTTCAAGGTTCATCCATATTGTCATATGTTTCACGAGATCGTTCCTTCTTACTGCCGCGTAGTATTCCATCGTGTGTATATACCACATTTTACTTATCCACTCATCTGTTGGAGGACATTTGGGTTGTTTCCATCTCTTGGCAATTGTGAATAATGCTGCTATGAACATTGGCGTGCAGATATCTGTTCGTGTCACTGCTTTCCGATCTTCCAGGTATATACCGAGAAGGGCAATCGCTGGATCGAATGGTAACTCTATATCTGGTTTTCTAAGGAACTGCCAGACTGACTTCCAGAGTGGCTGAACCATTATACAGTCCCACCAACAGTGAATAAGAGTTCCAATTTCTCCACATCCCCTCCAGCATTTGTAGTTTCCTGTTTGCTTAATGGCAGCCATTCTAACCAGTGTTAGATGGTATCTCATTGTGGTCTTAATTTGCATCTCTCTAACAGCTAGTGAAGCTGAACAGTTTTTCATGTGTTTCTTGGCCATTTGTATTTCCTCTTCAGAGAACTGTCTTTTCATATCTTTTGCCCATTTTATAATTGGGCCGACTGTACTATTGTCATTGAGTTGTAGGATTTCTTTATATCTGCAAGATATCAGTCTTTTGTCAGATACATGGTTTCCAAAAATTTTTTCCCATTGAGTTGGGTGCCTCTTTACCTTTCTGAGAAATTCCTTTGAGGTGCAGAAACTTCTAAGCTTGAGGAGTTCCCATTTATCTATTTTCTCTTTTGTTGCTTGTGCTTTGGGTGTAAAGTCTAGGAAGTGGCCTCCTAATACAAGGTCTTGAAGATGTTTTCCTACATTATCTTCTAGGAGTTTTATGGTACTTTCTTTTATATTGAGATCTTTGGTCCATTTTGAGTTAATTTTTGTGTAGGGGGTGAGGTAGGGGTCCTCTTTCATTCTTTTGGATATGGATATCCAACTCTCCCAGCCCCATTTGTTGAAAAGACCCTTATGACTCAGTTCAGTGACTTTGGGGGCCTTATCAAAGATCAGTCGGCCATAGATCTGAGGGTCTATCTCCGAATTCTCAATTCGATTCCATTGATCTATATGTCTATCTTTGTGCCAGTACCATGCTGTTTTGGCAACTGTGGCTTTATAATAAGCTTCAAAGTCAGGGAGTGTAAGTCCTCCCACTTCGTTTTTCTTTTTTAGAGTGTCTTTAGCAATTCGAGGCATCTTCCCTTTCCAAATAAATTTGATAACTAGCTTTTCCAAGTCTGCAAAGTAGGTTGTTGGAATTTTGATTGGGATTGCATTGAATCTGTAGATGAGTTTGGGTAGAATTGACATCTTAATGACATTTAGTCTTCCTATCTATGAACAAGGAATATTTTTCCATCTTTTAAGGTCCCCTTCTATTTCTTTTAGTAGAGTTATGTAGTTTTCTTTGTATAGGTCTTCTACATCTTTGGTTAAGTTTATTCCTAGGTACTTGATTTTTTTAGTTGCTATTGAAAATGGTATCTTTTTCTTGAGTGTCTCTTCGGTTTGTTCATTTCTAGCATATAGAAACATTACTGACTTATGTGCATTAACCTTGTATCCCGCAACTTTGCTAAATTTGTTTATTAGCTCTAGTAGCTGTATCGTCGATTTCTCAGGGTTTTCTAGATATAAGATCATATCATCTGCAAACAATGACAGTTTTACTTCTTCTTTTCCAATTTGGATGCCTTTTATTTCTTTGTCTTGCCGGATTGCCCTGGCTAGCACTTCCAGCACAATGTTGAATAACAGTGGTGACAGCGGGCATCCTTGTCTTGTTCCTGATCTTAGAGGGAAGGCTTTCAGTCTCTCACCATTGAGTACTATGCTGGCTGTGGGTTTTTCATATATGCTCTTTATCATGTTGAGGAAGTTTCCTTCAATTCCTACCTTTTGAAGTGTTTTTATCAAAAAGGGATGTTGGATTTTGTCAAATGCTTTTTCAGCATCTATTGAGATGATCAATTGATTTTTCGCTTTTGACTTGTTAATGTGTTGTAATACATTGATTGATTTTCTTATGTTGAACCTTCCTTGCATGCCTGGAATGAACCCCACTTGGTCATGGTGTATGATTTTTTTAATGTGTCTTTGGATTCGTTTTGCAAGTATTTTGTTGAGGATTTTTGCATCTATATTCATTAGGGAGATTGGCCGGTAGTTTTCCTTTTTTGTAGCATCTTTGCCTGGTTTTGGTATTAGATTGATGTTAGCTTCATAAAATGAGTTAGGTAGTGTTCCATTTTCTTCAATGTTTTGAAAGAGTCTGAGTAAGATTGGTGTCAGTTCTTTCTGGAAAGTTTGGTAGAATTCCCCTGTGAAGCCATCTGGCCCTGGGTATTTATTTGTGGGAAGATTTTTGATGACTGATTGGATCTCTTTGCTTGTGATGGGTTGATTGAGGTCTTCTATTTCTTCTCTGGTCAGTCTAGGTTGTTCATATGTTTCCAGGAAATTGTCCATTTCCTCTACATTATCCAGTTTGTTGCCATGCAGTTGTTCATAGTATCCTCTTATAATTTTTTTAATTTCTTCAGGATCTGCAGTTATGTCACCTTTTTCATTCATTATTTTGTTTATATGGGTCTTCTCTCTTTTTGATTTTGTCAGTCTAGCTAGGGGCTTGTCAATCTTGTTGATCTTCTCAAAGAACCAACTTTTGGTGATATGTATCCTCTCTATTGTTTTTTTGTTCTCTATGTCATTTATTTCTGCTTTAATCCTTGTTATTTCTTTTCTTCTACTTGGTTTAGGATTGGTTTGCTGTTCATTTTCTAGCTTCTTCAGTTGATCCATTAGTTCTTTGATTTGGGCTCTTTCTTCCTTTTTAATATATGCGTTTAGTGCTATAAATTTCCCCCTTAGCACTGCTTTTGCTGCTTCCCATAGGTTTTGGTATGTTGTGTTCTCATTTTCATTCGTCTCTATATATTTAGCAATTTCTCTTGCTATTTCTTCTTAAACCCACTGATTGTTTAGGAGTGTGTTGTTTAACCTCCAGGTATTTGTGAATTTTCTAAGTCTCTGATGGTTATTGACTTCTAATTGTATTCCATTGTGGTCAGAGAATATGCTTTGAATAATTTCAATCTTTTTAAATTTATTGAAGCTTGTTTTATGTCCCAGCATATGATCTATTCTGGAGAAAGTTCCATGAGCACTAGAAAAGTATGTGTATCCTGGTGCATTGGGATGTAATGTCCTGTATATGTCTGTTAAATCTAATTCATTTATCAGATTGTTTAGGTTTTCAATTTCCTTATTGGTCTTCTGTCTGGTTGATCTATCTATAGGAGAGAGTGATGTGTTGAAGTCTCCCACAGTTATTGTGGAAACATCAATTGCTTCCTTTAGTTTGCCAGTGTTTCTCTCATGCATTTTGTGGCACCTTGATTGGGTGCATAGACATTTACGATTGTTATTTCTTCTTGCTGAACTGCCCCTTTTATTAGTATGTAGTGGCCTTTTTTGTCTCTCAAAACATCCCTGCATTTGAAGTCTATTTTATCTGAGATTAATATTGCTACACCTGCTTTCTTTTGGCTGTAGCTTGCATGAAATATTTTTTTCCATCCTTTCACTTTCAGTTTCTTTGTGTCCCTGTGTCTAAGATGAGTCTCTTGTATGCAACATATTGATGGTTCATTTTTTTTGATCCGTTCTGCGAATCTATATCTTTTAATTGGGGAGTTTAATCCATTTACATTCAACGTTATAACCGTGAAGGCATTTCTTGAATCAGCCATCTTATCCTTTGGTTTATGTTTGTCATATTTTTCCCCTGTCTATTAATATCCTTTATTGTACCCATACCAAATCTCTTTAGTACTGAACCTTTCTCCAAGTCTCTCTGTCCTGTCTTTGTTTCTCTGTCTGTAGGGCTCCCTTTAGTATCTCCAGTAGGGCAGGTCTCTTGTTAGCAAATTCTCTCAGCATTTGTTTGTCTGTGAAAAATTTAAGCTCTCCCTCAAATTTGAAGGAGAGCTTTGCTGGATAAAGTATTCTTGGCTGGAAATTTTTCTCACTCAGAATTTTAAATATATCGTGCCACTGCCTTCTCGCCTCCATGGTGGCTGCTGAGTAGTCACTACTTAGTCTTATGCTGTTTCCTTTGTATGTGGTGAATTGCTTTTCTCTTGCTGCTTTCAGAACTTGCTCCTTCTCTTCTGTGTTTGACAGTGTGATCAGTATATGCCTCGGAGTGGGTTTATTTGGATTTATTCTATTTGGGGTTCGCTGAGCATTTATGATTTGTGTATTTATGTTGTTTAGAAGATTTGGGAAGTTTTCCCCAACAATTTCTTTGAATACTCTTCCTAGACCTTTACCCTTTTCTTCCCCTTCTGGGACACCAATGAGTCTTATATTTGGACGTTTCATATTATCTATCATATCCCTGAGGTCCATTTCGATTTGTTCAATTTTTTTCCCCATTCTTTCTTTTATGCTTTCATTTTCCATTCTGTCATCTTCCAGGTCACCGATTCGTTGTTCAACTTCCTCTAGTCTTGTACTATGAGTGTCCAGAATCTTTTTAATTTGGTCAACAGTTTCTTTAATTTCCATAAGATCATCCATTTTTTTATTTAGTCTTGCAATGTCTTCTTTATGCTCTTCTAGGGTCTTCTTGATTTCTTTTGTCTCCCGTACTATGGTCTCATTGTTCATCTTTAGTTCTTTGAGTAGCTGCTCTAGATGCTGTGTCTCTTCTGGTCTTTTGATTTGGGTGCTTGGGCTTGGGTTATCCATATTGTCTGGTTTTTTCATATGCTTTATAATTTTCTGTTGTTTTTGGCCTCGTGGCATTTGCTGAACTTGATAGGGTTCTTTTCGGATTTGTAGACCTATTGAAGTCCTTATCTCTAATTTATCAGATCTACAGCTTCATGGAGTACACTTTCTCTAACTAACCAGCAGGTGGCGTCCACGAGCCACCTGTTCTCCACAAGCCAGTTCTCCCCTGCTTAGCCTTTTTTGTGAGTGGGGGAGTGAGTCTTGTGGGGTCCAATTGGTGTACCAAGCTTGCGTGTGTAGTTGGTGTTGCCTGCCCCGTATATAGGGCGTGTTTCTGGGCAGTCAGGGAGGGGGGGGTGGCTCTAACAATCAAATCTCCCTGGTGATCCTAGAGTTTTAAAGCTGCTGCAATAGTCTAATCCTTCAGTGCAGTCCTGCCACAGTTTGTCTCTGCCACTGACCCACAAGTCCTTGGTATTGGCGTATGGCACCTGAGACTTGCAAGTGGGCCCCTCTTCCAGGCCGTGCACCCCGGGTCCTCTGTTGAGGGATGACTGTGCTATGTCACAGGTGAGTGCCGTCCCCCCAGGGCAGTTCTGGGCTGCTGGGCTGTGTAGGGAGGCTCCTAGTCTGCTGAAATGATGGCTGAATGGGGCTTTGTTAATTCACACTGCTCTACCTTCCCAACTCTGGGACAATCAGCTGAGGTTGCAGGGAAGGCTAATGTCCACGCCCAGTTTTGTGGTGTGTGCCTGTTATTTGAAGCGCTTCCGTCACACTGCGTTGTCTGGGGCAGTTCTGGGCTATGGGGCTGGCGATGGGCAGGAGTGTTTCCTGTCCACCAGGATGATGGCTGTGAGCGGACACCCCCCTTTTCTTGGGAAGTTGTGGTGTTTAGTGAATTTTCTCAGCCACTGGATTATTGCCTTTTGTCTCAGAGCTCTCCTAGTTCTGCTCTTGACTTGACCTGCCCAAATTGTAAGTCTTTGAAGCTTTCTGTATTGGGCTTCTTAGAGTAATTGTTTTAGAAAAAGAAAAAAGGATTAAAAAAAAAAAAAAAAAAAAAGGGCCCTCCTCAGAGATCTAATGGGTTATTGAAATGCTAAGAGACAAAGCAACCAGGGCCATTAAGGAAAGGTCCACAGGGCTGAGAGATCAGCTTTTCTTCGGGATTTGCATATGCGCCTCAGGGCCTGAGCTCGGGCCTGATCTCTGCCCTTCCCCTTTCTATGTTCACCAGAACTCCAAAAATCCTCCGCTTTTATTTTGGAGTTTTTCGTGTTGTTTTTTTTCTATGCCTGTCTCCTCTCTGCTGGGCTGGCTGCTCTCAGATTCTCTGGTGTCTGGTCTCAGTCTATCTATGGTTGGAGTTTGGATCAGCAGAATGAGTTTCCGATAAGGGCTGCCACTTCAGTTCTCCCTTCTCCTTCCCGGAGCTGACAGCCCCTCCTCCCACGGGACTGAGCCTGGCAGGGAGGGGCGCGGGTCCCCTGGCCGCAAAAACTTACAGATTTTGCTGATCTCAGCAGTTCCACATTTTCATGAGTGTTGTATGAAGTATGCCCAAAGTCAGATTGCTCTGTGGTGTCCAGTCCACGCAGTTCCTGGCTTTCTACCTACTTTCCTGGAGGAGTAACTAAAACATACAGCTCACCAGTCTGCCATCTTGCCCCGCCCCCCATCATAAATTTTTACTCAGTTTTTAAAAGACACTAGTAAATAGCAGTATATCACAAGGCACATAACCAACAGCAATAACAATATTATGGCAACACACATCACTGTTCACATTTCCTTCTATTTAGTGGAATATTTGTTTAGAAATTTCCCAAACCTGAAAAGAAAAGCTAGAAAGATGGAGGAGCAAATTAACCTTCGGCAACCAGACCAGTTCTGAAACCAACATTATCTGAACACATTCCAAGATTTTTAAGACATAGTTAACAAAACTAAGATGCTGGTATAGCCCGCATTCTAATCAAATGGCAACCTCTAACACTTGACACTTCATGTAAGTAGTATGATTTTGTTAGTTCATGATAACAACCCCCTCAAGAGATTTAAAAATGTAAAATTCTACACTTTTTTATTAACTAGAATGTATATTCTGAATCTTTCACTGTAGTAGCATTCTCTGCAGAGGGATACCTCAAATAATAATCTCCTGCTTAGGTTTTTAAAATGGGAATAGAAGGAGGTTGCCCTTAAAAAAAAAAAAAAAATCCTCAAACTATAAGAAGGACAATTAAGTTTGGGCATGGAAGGGTTCAGAAAGATAAGAAGAATTTAAGAGTAGACTGCAGTAAGAAAACCCAGACAGGTCTTAAGGTGTTAGGCCCAGGTAACTGACCAAAGAGTAGTAGATGGTGACAAAGGAGAAAATAACTGCCTACTACCTGTCCTAGAAATGCTGGAGAGATAGCTTAATATGATAGAAAGTACATACATTCTGTAACTAGAGACACCTGGGTTCAAATCTCAGTTCTTGTACTCCTTCATTCAACAAATATATGGTAGGCCCCTACCATATGCCAGAAACTGTTACATACATGGGGAATCAAGTAGTAAAATGATCTCTCTCCTTGTAAGATCACAATATAGTGGGGAGACAAAGAGTAAACAAACAAATGTGCAATAAAAATATCATACAGTAAAATGTAAGTGTGTAAGGACACTTAAACTCAGCCTTAATGTACTTTTTTTTGAAAACAGGGATCACAAAACACCTACCTCAAAGGTTGTTATGATGATTAAATGGTATTATGCAGGTAAAGTGCTTCACAAAGTGATGATCACTAAATACCAGTTCCCTTCCTCAACTCCATGCCAGGGTTGGGAGGGGGAGTGGTAAGTAAAAAGAATTACACTTTTTGCATCTGCAGCAGATAGCTTTTATCCTTAACAGAGATCACAAGAGGCTAAGCCTATTTGTGCTTGTACCTAAGAGTCCCCACCCAAACGCCTCTTTTTTTTGCTCAGATGTGGCCTCTCTCTCTCTAGGGTTACTTAGCAGGTGGACTTGTTGCTTTCCCCCCTGCATGGGCCATGACTCCCAGGGGTAAGAATGTTCCTGGCAATATGGGACATGGCTCCTCGGGACAAGCCTGGACCTGACATTGTGGGACTGAGAAGGTTTTCTTGACCAAGAGGAGGAAGAGAAATGGAACAAAGTAAAGTTTCAGTGGCTGAGAGATTTCAGTGGAGTCTAGAGGTCATTCTAGAGGGTATTCTTGGGCGTTATATGGATATCCCTTTTTGGTTTTTGGTGTGTTGGAGTGGCTAGAGGGAAATGCCTGAAACTGCTGAACTGCAACCCAATAGCCTTGATTCTTCAGAACGATTATATTACCATGTAGCTTCCACAGTGTACTGTGTGATTGCGGAAGCCTTGTGGCTTGTATCCTTTTGTCCAGTGTGTGGAGATGAGTGGAAAAATGGGAACAAGGATTAAATGAATAGTTGGGGGGGTGGGGGGAGGGGTGGGAGGTTTTGGGTGTTCTTTACTTGTATTCTTGTTTTTTGGTTTTTTTTGAATGATGAAAGTGTTCGAGGATTGATTTTGGTGATGAATGCACAGCTATGTGATGGTACTGTGGATAACTGTGCACTGTGGATGACTAAAGGGTATGTGAACATACCTCAATAAAACTAAATTAGAAAAATAAATAAATAGGAAGAGTAGCATTTAAAAAAACACAAATGGAATGTGTTTTGGGGGTTCTTTTCTGTTTTGGGGGGATTCTTTTTAATTTTTATTCTTATTTTTATTTTTTCTTGGAGTAATGAAAATGTTCAAAAATTGATTGTGGTGATAAATGCACAACTATATGATGAAATGAACAATTGATTGTGTACTTTGGATGACTGTATGGTATATAAATATATCTCAATAAAATTGCATTTAAAAAAAAGAGTCCACAGGACAGGTGTGTATGAAAATAATGCCGTATTTGCCACTGAACATTTTCCTCTCTTCTATACTGTACAAAAGTGACAAGACTGTACTGGTGTGGAGTATCAGTGGTGTGGCTCAGCAGCATTATTAGCAAAGTGACCAATGTGATGTTATTAGTGTTAAGGATCTTGGTGTGTCTCTATTTCATTATTTAATGATATTTTCTGATCCCTTAACATGCTCTCCTACAACTTCACTACTATTTTTATCTCTATTAAAGTTTCAAATAGCCACATGTATTTTTGGAATACTCCATTTTTATTAACAGATGCTCTGCTGTGTTTTGAATGTGGCCAATGAATTCAAATCTCAAAAGAGTCATATGGGAAGGACTATCATAAACCTAAGGCTATCCTCTCTTACTAAATTTTAATTTTTAAACCATATTTTGCAATGTCATCTATTAACCTTCGTAGCAGGTGCCTTTTTTAAGGGTCCTGGTTTGGGTGCTGAACTGTCCTTTATGTCCTTATCTCCTGCAGCTCCTGAAGCAGCAGTCCTTCCAGGGGCAGTTTTGAATTCCTTCTTATCCACTGCTAGTCCACCTTTCTTACCATGTACGAGTTCTACTTTTTCTGAACATTCTTTGATCTGGAGAATGAAATTGAGACAAACATCATTAATCCTAATCTTGAAATACAAGCACTTCTTTATTATTTAATACATCATTTCTAAACCATAACTACATGAGAATTCAGAGAGAAAACAGTTTCCTTTTCAACAAAGATAAGTTACTCATTCTTACATTAATAATGTCATATATTTTATTTCTAAACAAATAGAATTATAATAAAATTATAATGATCACATTTATAATGTAAGGCATTCATATTTGGAGCAGTAATTTTCCAGATATTAGAGACAAATTTATCTGAAAACATTGTTTTTATCTTCACCACAAATTGATCACTTGGCTTTCTTCCTTATAATTTCAAAGGTATCTCTACTATCGATATTGTAGCTTGGAATGAAATTTAAATCCTCAATAGCTATGTTTTCAAACTCCAGGACGAAACCATCAATGGTTTTAGGAGTTATGAGAATTTTTTTCTTAATGAAATAGAACAAACAAAGTAAAAAATAACAGAGTGCATCCTCCAAGACTTGTTTCTACTGTATGTGTGCATGTGTATGCGTGCGTGTGATGTGATGTAAAATGCATTTTTATTGTGGATTATAATAAAAAAACAGAAATACTGATCAAAAGAATGCCATTACACTCAAATTTGCAAGAGACAAAACTAGAATGCACTGAGACAGGACTGTTGTCCAATTTCATTGTACTCTATCACTAACCTACCTTGTCAAGCTTGAGTTTATCCACATCAGCCAAAAATGGATTTACTGCTTTCTCACCAACCACCTTCAAAGCAGTACCCAATGCTTCAAATGCAGCATCTCTGACTTCAGGAGCAGAATCATTGATGTGCTATAGCCCAGGAGTAAGCAAAATGATTTTAATGCAAGGTATCTGAAATTACAAATTTTAATTCATATGGATGGAGTTTGGTTGTAGAATTTCTTTTTACAATTCATTGAAATTAAGTATAGCTTTCGTTTTGCTAGTTAACAGTTACTCTTTCACAAACTCTGTTTGGGTTAAGGAAAGCTCTGATAATCCATTTAGCAAATAAGTACTTCCTTTACTCTCTACTCTCTATCTATAACACCTTACTCCCAAATGAATTTCAAATATTCCAAATTGGATGCCAGTGCTTGACTAGATTGAGCCAAACACTAGTACATGGACCAGTAAGAAACAAAGTGTTTAGCAGTTAGTTGAATCACAAAGTTAACCTGTGCTTCTCTTTAAGAATAAGAACACAAACAGAATTTGGCTTCAGGTTCCAAACCTGTAGAGTATCTGCACCTCAAAAGACCACAAGCTACAATCTGAAAGTCAACTAGTCACTTACATATTTAATAGAAACAGAAAAATCTTGATTACATTAAAAAAAAACAAAACAAAAAAAACCCTATTTTGAAAACAGCCTATACCTTAAGTAGAGCAGCACAAAAGGGCTTTAGTAAACACTTTGGCAGGGTAGAAGCAGTGCAGTGGCGGAAACTTCTTGCAATAAAAAGAGATGTCTGCTGCTTGATGGTTGGGTTTTTATTATCCATTACTGCTAAAACATCCTCACTGATGCTCTGTAGTGTGGTCTGTAGAAGAAAAATTTGGTCAATATTTTTTCAATTTTAAGGAACAACCAAACTATTACACTGATAAAATTTTACTTTAGACAAAAACCTCAAAAAACATGCTATCAACTTACAGTAAGGAAGACTGCATCAATTGCCTCCTGCAGGGCCTGTACCACTTGAGGCTTTTTCTCTTTGAATTTCTCCAAAATTGTTGGCACAACCTATAAAAGTGGAATATTATTCAGTGATAAAAAGGAATACATACTGATACATGCAACAACATGGATGAACCTCGAAATCATCAGGCTAAGTAAAAGAAGCAAATCACAAAAGATTACATATTGTATGACTCACTTATATGAAATGTGAAATGGAAAGAGGCAGAAGTTAGATTAGTGGATGTCAAGGTCTGAGAAAAGGGCAAAATAGGGACTGACTTCTAATGGGTGTGGGGTTCCTTTATAGGGTGACGAAAATGTTCTAAACTTAATAATGAGGTGACGGCTGCACAACTCTGTGAGCACAACAAAAACCACTAAATTAAACACTTCAAAAGGGTGAATTTTATTGTATGTAAACTATATCTCAATAAGGTTGTTATTAAAAAAATGACCTTGGTTCTATATATTTAAAAAAAGGTAACTAAATAGAATAAAAAGTCATTTCCCTTCCTGAAGAGCACAAAAATCTTACATTGGAACAATTAAGGGTTCCCATTCCATCCCACTGTACCAGTGCTTCTCAAACTTTTTTCTGCCTCTACACCTTACATGCAAAAACCCACTTCCATCAGTAACATCTTTCATTAGACAAAATGATTCTCAACTAGGTGGACTTAGGTAAGAGAACAGGTAAAGTATATAATTCTCCATCCCCACCAAAGATTCTGAAATACTTCCTGGGAAGTCTCCTACCTCTTCACTACTGAAAGGCAAAAAGAAACAGTACCAAAAATTATAGCAATTTGTGATGAGAATTTTATCTTCTTATTCAAGTACTAAGTTTAGATCAGTAATGTTGGAATTCTAATTTTCTAAATTACCACTAATTCATTAAATATTTATTGAATGTCTAATGTATATACTGAGTGCCAGGCACTGTGTTAGCAGTCAAATTAAAGATTTTTTTTTAAGATCCAAAAGAGTGCAACTCAATGGCATTCAAAATATTTTTTCCCAAGATTCACAGAAATGGTAATATAGTTTCCATGAAGAAATATGTCTTTTTAATACTGAGTTATAAACTTGAAAAATCAAAATATTTTAATGGCTAAAAAGTTAAAGTTCACTTTTATAAATAATGTCAAGAAGACAGTTCACAAAATGGCAAAGAAAATAAAACTGAATCACAAACATGCTAGATACCAAATGGTATACAATCATCCAACCATGAATTGGTAAATAAAAAGGATTCAAAAAATCATTTTCTAGCTTGAAAAGCTACTCCTAATAGAAAAGTAAAAAATACCCTAATTATACAAAACTGACCAAAACACAGTTATTACCTTGATAGCACACACACACACAGATATTACATATATTCCAATTTATAGTTTATGTCTAAGGCTTTTATAGATCTTAAAAATTTCCGTTAAGCCAGTCATGATTTATTTGGTAGTATGTTTTTTTCCTTTAGCTAAGTTGTCTGAAATTATTTTTCAGGCTATGACTAAGAAAGCTCCTAAGTGATACTAGATATTAGCCTCACAATATAAAACTGACATATGACTAGGGACTATTAAGAGACTTGTAAGTCAATCTAAGGAATCAAATGATCAAAAGGCTAGGATGTTGAACCCTAAAATTCAGTAAAGTCAATTTTCAGGATGCTGAACCATTCTAAGTAATTCAGACCAGACTTTGAGATCAATTGACATATGCCACAATTAAAGAAAACATCTCATTAAAACTGCTACCAAATTTATACAAGGAAAACAGCATATTCAACAAATGTCCTGTCACATTTTCTTAAGATCAATTAAACTGATGCATCACTAACAGTGTAACTTATATAAAATGTCTCATGTATATAAGTAAATTATTCTTTTTTAAACAGGAAAACATTATAAAATACATTTTATTTATTGGCCTCATTTCTGGTTTTATATTGCCTTTCCTAATCTCATTTTCACTCTGTCCTAGTTATTTCAAGTTTTATTTCATCCTGTTGAAAGAACAAAACAGGATATGAATAAATGAATAAAAACAAACAAATCAATTCAACTAAATACTCTAGGCCAAGTGCCTGGTTTTATACATAAAGCTAATGAATTAAGTTACAAATGATGTCTTCATTGAAATGCTGTGAGGAGCTATGCTGAATATTAATAAGTCTTAGTGAGAGACTTAACTTTGCCCAATATAGAAAGATTATGCCCAAGAGTTGTTTTAAAGCATAAAGCAAACCAGCCCACCATTTTTAATCATTTTTTGATCTGTATATAAAAAGTTGTGTTGCTTACATGTCCTGCATATTGTCCAAATTTCTTCCGAAGCCCAACAGCCAGGCCAGTAAGACATTTTGCTGCCAAAGCCACTAACATGACATTGGTATCCTTTCCAACAACCTACAAAAGGAAGAAAAAATGAAAAATAAAATAGCTGCTGCCCTGTAGATGGGAACTGAAAGTTTATTCTCAAAAGAACACTGAAAACTATCATGCTAATGGTTACCAATTTTGTTTCCTACAAACATGAAACATTGTTTTTGACAATAACAAGTCTGGAAGCTTCCCTGCCTCTTACATGCCTCCTATCTTAAGTTCCACTGAAGAAATATATTGACATATTGAAAATTCAGTAACAGAGTAATAAGATTCCTGGTAAAAATCATAAGCTGGAAGAATTTACAGAGAATCAGAAGCTCTATTCTCAGGCTGCTAGAATCTCACTTCCCTCTCTTGGTGCCCTGTACCCTTCACCCTGCTATTCTCTTTCCCTGGTGTCCAGGCTGGTAAAGCCTTTTCCCTTTAGGGCAATTCTCTTATAAATAATTTTGCCTGGGTCTGTGGCTCTTCAAGATGGAAGACTGATGAGTGAATAAGGACTCTGACAAGTCATATCCCTGCCTCCAAGTCTCACTTGGAACAATGTGCACAGGAAGGCCAGCTATAAGAAACACGTATACGTACAAATTAAAGATTAACTGCCTCCTCCTATCATTCTAATCCTCTGTAATTTCTGGCTCAGGGA
The DNA here is from genome assembly GCF_015220235.1 of Choloepus didactylus. Lineage (NCBI taxonomy): Eukaryota > Metazoa > Chordata > Mammalia > Pilosa > Megalonychidae > Choloepus > Choloepus didactylus. The sequence continues at coordinate 32,778,909 of NC_051312.1, read as the reverse complement.
GCAATCAAAACAAAGTTTTCAACCTTGCTGTATTCAAGAAGATGGCTTCAGAGTTTGTTCTCAAGCTTTCTAACTATATCCACAGTGTCTGATCTAAACTTTCAGATTTTATAAAAAGCTATTCAATAAAAAAACTATCCACCAGCAGCATTCAACCCTGTTGAACCTAAATAATACTAAAGGAGTATATTTCCTAAAAAGATTTATTTCTTATTTAGTACTTGCCTGCTTAATCACCACATATCCTCACATCCTTTGCTTTACATGCTGAGACAATATAGTGTATTACACTACCCACTATCCAGTGAAAAAGACACTCATCATATTTAGTATTTGCCCCATTAAAAGGAGCCAATTAAAACAACTCATCCCACAGAATTATAAAACTTGAATATGTGGTGCTAGATCGGCAAATGCCTCTTTTTCTTGAGACTTATAGAAGCTATCAAACAACGTACTTAAAATCAGTGATAAAAATCCCTCCAAACTACCCTAGGACAATTCTGAACAATCCTTAAAAAACTTATGCCTATAATTAAATAGTAATGTATTTTTGATCAAAAATGACTAATGAAGAAAAATTCTGTTATTAGAATGCCAATGCCTTAACTCCTCACATTTACCTTCTTTAATGCTTTTACTAAATCCGCATAATCGCCTGCTTCCAGTTTGGGGTTTTTCACTAGTACTTCTACAGCCTCCAGAGCTTCCTTCCTCTCTTGCCATTTTTTTGCTTCCTGCAAGACACAATATGAGTCACTTGTAGAACAAAATATATGAGAGCAGAATAAAAGTCTATTCAATTAGATATATGAATGAAAAGGACCTGATTAGAACTAAGGTAAACCAGACTAAAGGGAAAAAGATAATTTTGACTACTTTAAACCTCAACTTCTGTGTAAGACCAAAGGAAGAGATGTATATTTGGTACAAAAACTATACTTTCTGTAGCTAGCACACTACATAATTTAACTTGTATGGTCAGCTTATTCAAACACCGTAATTACATGGAACCTTGAACAGGGGTTGAGATCTGGTTGGTTTGTACAGGTTAGTGTGAAACCCCGATACATCCCAGAGTAATTTGGGCAGAGAATAAAAAGTATCCGCAAAGCCCCCTTGAAAATTTTTCCAGTTGGGTTTTTCACTAGTACTTCTACAGCCTCCAAGCTTCCTTCCTCTCTTGCCATTTTTTTGCTTCCTGCAAGACACAATATGAGTCACTTGTAGACAGTTTGAAAAACTGCAAACTGGAAAAATGTGGAAACATTAAACTTTCCCACCTGGGGAATTCCTGATATTCTCACAAGCATTGGGGAATACAATTGTAGTAGGCCAAGTCCTCGATCTTGGGGCTTGCCCTTATGAAGCTCATTACTGCAAAGGAGAGGTTAAGCCTACTTATAATGGTGCCTAACAGTCACTCCCAGGGAACCTCTTTTGTTGCTCAGATGTGGCTTGTCTCTCTCTAAACCCACTTGCTGGTAAACTCACTGCCCTCCCCGCTACGTGGGACATGACTCCCAAGGGTGTAAATCTCCCTGACACTGCGGGACATGATGCCCAGGGATGAGCCTGGACTCAGCATCATGGGATTAAGAAAGGCTTCCTGACTAAAAGGGGGTAAAAAAATTAAACAAAATAAAGTTTCAGTGGCTGAGAGATCTCAAATGGAGTCGAGAGGTCATTCTGGAGATTATTCTTATGCATTATACAGATATCCCTTTTTAGTTTTAGTGTACTAGACTAGCTAGAAGGAAATACCTGAAACTGTTAAACTGCAATCCACTATCCTTGGACAATTGAATAACTACATAGCTTATATAGTATGACTGTGTGCTTGTGAAAACCTGGTGGCTCATACTCCTTTTATCCAGCGTATGGACAAATAAGTAGAAAAAATGGGGACAAGAAATAAATGAATACTAAGGGGGAAAAAGGAGTATGGGATGTTTTCGGTGTTCTTTTTTAACTTTTATTTTTATTCTTATTCTTTGGAGTAATGAAAATGTTCAAGAAATTGATTGTGGTGATGCACAACTATGTGATGATACTGTGAACAACTGATTGTGCACTTTGGATGATTGTATGGTATGTAAATATATCTCAATAAAACTGAATTAAATTAAATTAAATTACTTAAATTTATTTAAATAAAATTGCATAAAAAAAGAAAAAAGAATAAAAGTCTATTTCTTCTACTTTACTAATTCAAAGAAATAATGGTTTTGTTTCCAGAAATCTTTTCTAAAGCTAGTTGAAAAAATATAATTGCAAAAGTGCGCAGGCATTAGGAATGTTTTGTTCATATACATAAATTTTTGTTCATACATAAAAAATATTTTCATAAAATTTCATAACCCTAAAGTTCTATAATAAGTAAGCAGGATGAGGTGCCATTAACTTATTCCTTCTCAATTAGTAGGCAGATTTTAGTAAGCAGGTGTTAATAAAAAACATCAATAGAGAGGGACATTTGGTAGACCAAGATGGCTGCCGTTCCAGGGTTCTGTTCACCCAGAGAATCTTTGAACTAGCAAATGCTGGTGGAACAATCTTCCTCAAAACTCCAGAAAACAGTTAAAAGGGTGAAGAGATGCAGTAACTGGGTAAGCGCCGAATCAAGGAAAAGCAACTTAAAAACGGTATGAGACGTTAGCGGTGCCCTTGCTGGTTCCTCCCCTCCCTCTCCCCAGTATGGAGCTGGCCTGAGCTCCCGCTACAGGTCTCTGGCTCTGTTCCAGAGGAAGCAGAGTAACCCCTATGTGCATACTGAGGTGTTGTATGTGGATGCTGATATATCAGGTGGCTGCCTGAACCACTAATCCAGGACAGCTATCTCTGGCTTACCCTCCCAGAACTTGCCCTTAAGGCAAAAGCAGCTTGCAGACAACTAAAGCAGTAAAAGACACACTTAAGTCAAAGCAGTCAGGGGCAAAAGATTACCTGCTTTAAGTCATACAATAGAGCACCCAGGAGGCGGAGAAAGTCATAGGGAGTAGAGGAGGCATTGGAATTCCTGTAAACAGTAATTCCTAAAGCCAACTCTGCTTTTTACAAGAGATTCACAATTCAAATACACAACTAGGCTGAAAGTAAAAGGATAGAAAAAAATATACCATGCAAATAATAACCAGAAAAGAGCTGGGTTAGCTATATTAGTATCAGATAAAATAGATTTTAGGTCAAAAAGTGTTAAGAAGGACAAGGAAGGACACTATATACTGAAAGGACACTATATACTGATAGAGGGGTCAATTCAACAAGAAGACATAACAATTATAAATATATATGCATCTAATGGCAGAGCCCCCAAATATATGAAGTAAATATTGACAGATTTGAAGGGAGAAACAGAAATCTACATTAATAGTAGGAAACGTTAATATATCATTTTCAGTAATGGATGGAACATCTAGATGGGGGATCAATAAGCACATAGGAGACTTGAATGATAACATAAACCAAGTAGACCTAATAGATACATATAGAACACTTCACCCAACATACTTCTCTAGTGCACATGGATCATTCTCCAGAAAAGACCATATATTAGGTCTCAAAACAAGTTTCACTAAATTAAAAAATATTGAAATCATATATCTTCTGCAACCGTAAAAGAAGGAAGCTAGAATTCAATAACAGGGAGAAACAGAAAAGTCACAAATACGAGGAAATTAAAACAACACATTTTAAACCAACAAATGGGTCAAATAAGAAATCACAAGGGAAATTGGGAAATACCATGAGGCAAAGGAAAATGAAACCACAACATACCAAAACCTATGGTATGCAACAAAGGCAGTGCTGACAGAAAATTTTATAGCTCTAAATGCTTACATTAAAAAAAAGAAAGATCACAAATCAGAGGTCTAACCTCACAACTAAAGATCTAGAAAAAGAAGACCAAACCAAACCCAAAGCAAGCAGAAGGAAGGAAATAACAAAGACTATAATGGAGATAAGAGAGAATTAATTTGTATACAATATCTATTTGGGTTGATTACAAAGGTTTGAAAATGGATGGTGGTGACAGTAGCACATCATTGTGAGTGTAGTTAACAGAGCTGAACTATGTATGTTAATGTGTTTGAACGGGGAAGTTTTGGGTCATGTATGTTACCAGAATGAAAGTTAGAAGACAAAACATGGGACTGTATAACCCAGTGAACTTTGCTGTACACATTGGCCTGGGGTAATATAAGAATGTTCTTTCATGAATTATAACAAATGTTATGACACTAATAGAAGGTTTTAATAATAGGGTGGTATACAGGAAAAAACACACCCAATGTAAACTATGGACTCTAATTAATAGTACTATTTTAATATTCTTTCATCAACTGTGGCAAAGGCACCACACTAAAGCAAACTTTCAACAACAGAGGGATATATGGGAATGCTGTATTTTTTACATGATTTTTCTGTAAATCTACAATTTCTTTAATTAAAAAAAATGATGTTAATAATAATAAGATATATTCCACAGGCCTGCGTATTGGGTGTTTTAAAAGAGGTAATCCATGTAAATTGCTTTGCACAGTACCTGCATCATAAAATCTCTCAATAAATGCTGTAACTGTTAAAAAATATATACAATTATAAAAAGTGCTATCAGCAATTGTAACAAATGTTCCACACCAATGTAAGGTGTTGGTGGTGTTGCACTGTATGGGAATCCTATATTTTATGCATGATTGTTCTATAAACCTACAACTTCTCTAATTAAAAAAAAAAAACAACAAAAAAACAGAATAAACAAAACCAAAACTTTGTTCTTTAAAAAGATCAATAAAATCAACAAGTTTTAGCTAGACTGACCAAGAAAAAAGAAAAAGAGAGAGAGAAACAGAGAAGACACAAATAACTAAAATCAGATATGAAAGGGGGGACATTACTTTAGACCCCTCAGAAATAAAATGGCTGAGAGGATACTATGAACAATTATACACCAACAAATCAGATAACCTAGATGGAATGAACAAATTCCTATAAACATACAAACTACCTACACTGACTCAAGAAGAAACAGAAGATCTCAACAGACCAATAACTATCAAAGAGATTGAATCAGTAATCAAAAACCTTCCCACAAAGAAAAGCCCAGGACTAGATGGCTTCACAGGTGAATTTTACCAAACATTCCAAGAAGAATGAACACCAATCTCGTGCAAACTATTTCAAAAATGTGAAGAGGGGGAACACTCTCTAACTCATTCTACAAGGCCAACATCACCCTAATACCAAAGCCAGATAAAGATACCATGTGAAAAAAAAAAATTACAGACCAATATCCCTTATAAACACAGATGTAAAACTCTTCAACAAACTGAATCCTTCAGCACATTAAAAGAATTATACACCATGATCAAGTGGGACTTATTCCAAGTATGCAAGGGTGGTTTAAAATAAGAAAATCAATTAATTTTCTATAAATTAGTAAGGAGCAATCTCAGGAAAAAAATCAAGAAAAAACTTCCATCTACAAAAGAATGGAATTCTATTCAGCAGTAAGAAGGAATAAAATATCTAGGAATAAATTTAAAAGAACCAAATATCTAGGAATAAATTTAACCAAGGATGTAAAGGACCTATACACAGAAGAGTACAAAACATTGCTAAATGAGATCAAGGAAGACCTAAATAAATGGAAAGACATTCTGTGTTCATGGATTAAAGATTAAATATCATTAAGATGTCAATTCTATCCAAATTTGATTTACAGATTCAACACAATCCCAATCAAAATTCCAATAGCCTACTTTGCAGAAATGGAAAAACCAATCATCAATTTTATTTGGAAGGGTAAAGAGCCCCAAATAGTCAAAAACATCTTGAGAAAGAAAAACAAAGTAGGTGAACTCACATTTCCTGACTTTAAAGCATATTACAAAGTTACAGTGGTCAAAAAAGCATGGTACTTGTATAAGGACAAATACATTTTGACCAATGGAACTGAACTGAGAATTCAGAAATAGACCCTCACATCTATGGTCAAATGATTTTTGGCAAGGCTGCCAAGTCCACTCAACTGGGACAGAACAGTTACTTCAAAAAATGGCATGAAACATTAGAACTAGAAACATAAAACTCCTAGAAGAAAAAGTAGGGAAGCATCTTCAAGATCTTATGGTAGGTGGTGGTTTCTTAGACCTTACACCCAAAGCACAAACAATGAAAGAAAAGATAAATGGGAACTCCTCAAAAATGAATCCTTTGTGCTTCAAAGGATTTTGTCAAGAAAGTGAAAGGCAACCTACTCAATGGGAAAAAATATTTGGAAACTACATATCTGATAAGGGTTTAATATCCAGAATACAGAGGGGAGGAGCAAAATGACTGCATTGAGAAATATGGAATTTAGTTAGTTCCCTGGAAAAACTAATAAACAACCAGAAACAACTAGTAAATAATCAGGAATATCTGCTGGGGGACAACTGTGATTGTCCACACATCGTACACCAACCTGTAATGGGTGGAATGGCTGAGATCGCAGCATAAAAGCTGTAAGTAAAAACTGCGGAACCGCACCAGGAGCCCCCTCCCCCCACAGCAGACTGAGCTGCAACACCTCGCTGTGGGAGAAAGTAGCATTCCCAGATTAAGTGAATATAGCTCAGCCCAGCTCCAAATGCGGTTTTAATTAACAAACGCAGACTGCTGAATATAAGCTACAAACATAAACAAACCCATAACAAGCAGCAAAGTACTCTGAGGTCGCTCCCAGTGGAAAGGAGGTGGGGCTGAAGGAAAAAAACAATTAAATTAAAAAAAAAAATACAGAGGCTTTTAGAGACAGCTGACCTTAGAGAGCCAGAAAACTCCTGTGTCCTGGGAAAGGGAGCCCAGAAGACCAGGTGCTATCTCTGGCTGATGGGTGAAACGGGGGAACCATGGACTGACTCTGAAAAAGGGGCTTTCTTTCCCTTTTTCTCTCTCTCAACCTGAGTGGCTCAGTGGAGAAAGTAGCAGTCATTTTCAATTCGCAGTGCTCTGACCCAGACAAGGGTGGGGTCAACAGAGTCAGAGAGACAAAGGAGTAATTCAAGTGTAGAAGATAACTCCATAGGGGGTGAATCTTCCCTAAGAGGAAGGAAGCGGGGACCAGCTCTAGTGCCTACCCTCCCTATAGAACTCAGACCCAAGGGTCTGGGGGAAAATAGTCAAAACAGAAACAACTTAAGCTGAGAATTAAAGGGGCCACACATTTTAACACCAGTGGGGAGAGACAGGCTGACAGATGCCACCTGCTGGGCAGGTTAGGAAAAGCACAGTGGCTTGAGGCCTCACAGGAAAGTCTGTCAATCTTCCAAGACAGACCCTCAGGGAAACCTGATACTGAATATAGGCCCCTTCTGAGACCTGAGCCCCTTCTGGTCTGGGAAAATCTGATTGGGGTAATCAAGGAAACCAGATGCCTAGACAACAGAAAACTACAAGTCTCAACAGGAAAAACGAAGATATGGCCCAGTCAAAGGAACAAACTTACACCTCAATTGAGATACAGCTGAGATCCTGTTTCACTTTAATGAAACAATAAATTAAAGATTTTCAAATAAATATGCTAAATCAATTAAAAAACCGAGTCAACGAGTTTAGGGAAGATACAGCAAAAGAGAGGAAGGCTATAAAGAAATCGAAAGTTGAAAAAACAACTGGCAGAATCTACGGAAATGAAAGGCACAAAACAAGAGATGAAAAACACAATGAAGACATAAAATAGCAGACTTCAAGAGGCAGAAGAAAACATTCAGAAACTGGAGAACAAGATAACTGAAATTCTACACACAACAGAACAGATAGGGAAAAGAATGGAAAAATATGAGCAACGTCTCAGGGAATTGAATAACAACATGAAACGCATGAGTTATGTGTAATGGCTGTCCCAGAAGAAGAGAAGGGAAAAGGAGCGGAGGCAATAACAGAGGAAATAATCACTGAAAATTTCCCATCTCTTATGAAAGACATAAAATTACAGATCCAAGAAGTGCAGGGTACCCCAAACAGAATAGATCTGAATTAGACCTATGCCAAGACACTTAAAAATCAGATTATCAAACGTCAAAGACAAAGAGAGAATCCTGAAAGCAGCAAAAGAAAAGCGATTCATCACATACAAGGGAAGCTTGATAAGACTGTGCAGATTTCTCAGTAGAAACCATGGAGGCAAGAAGGAAGTGGTGATACATTTAAGATACTGAAAGAGAAAAACCGCCAACCAAGAATCCTATATATGGCAAAACTGTCCTTAAAATATTCTCTGACAAACTGACAATGAGAGAGTTTGTGAACAAGATAGCTGCTCTACAGGAAATACTAAAGGGAGCACTACAGACAGATAAGAAAAGACAGGAGTGAGAGGTTTGGAACACAATTTTGGGTGATGGTAGCACAACAATGTAAGTACACTTAACAAAAATGACTGTGAGTGTAGTTGAAAGAGGAAGGTTAGGGGTATGTGGGACACCAGAAGGAAAGAGGGAAAATAAAGACTGGGACTGTATAACTTGGAGTACTCAAAAACTGTGATAAAATGTACAAATATGTTATATGAGGGAGAACAAATGAATGCAACCTTGCAAGGTGTTAAAAATGGGGTGTTATTGGGGAAAAAAAATGCAATCAATGCAAACTAGAGACTATAGTTGGTGGAAACATTGTATTATGCTTCCTTTGATGTAGCAGGAGCAATGTATCAAAGCTGGATGCCTGTGAGAGGGGGTTATAATGGAGGGGTGTGGGACTCTTGGCACTGGTGATGTTGTCTGACTCTTTTATTATACTAGATTTTAATTGTGTCTTTCCTTTTGTTGATTTTTAGCTGTCATCTTTTCTTTTTCTTTTTCTTTTATCTCTCCCCCTTTGACTCTTCCTCTTTCTTTGTGGAAAAAATGGAAATGTCCTTCTATAGATAGTGATGATGGTAGTGAATACATAAATACGTGATTATGCAGGGAACCACCAACTGTTTACTTAGGATGGAATGTATAACGTGTGAACAAAAGTCTTAAAAAAAAAAAACGGGTTGATGAGGAAACCTTGAGGGCATTATATGGAGTGAAATAAGTCAGACACAAAAGGGCAAATATTATATGGTCTCACTGATATGAACTAATTATAAATGTAAACTCATAGACATGAAATATAGGTTACCAGGATACAGAATAAGGCTAAAGAATGGGAGTGGTTGCTTACTATGAGCAGAAAGCTTAACTAGGTTGAACTTAAGTGTTTGGAAATGGACAGAGGTGATGGTAGCATGTTATTTTAAGAATAACAGTGCTGAATGGTGTGTGTATGTGGTAGAAAGTGGAAGCTTAGAGTCACATTACGTCACCAGAAGAAAAGTTGGAGGTTAAAATATGGAAATGTATAAAACAGTGAATCTTGTGGTGGACAATGTCTGTGATTAACTGAACAAGTATTAGAAATCTCTTTAATGAACTAGAACAAATGTATGACATTATAAGTAGAAGTTAATAATAGAGGGGTATATTGGGAAAAAACATACCTACTGCAAACTATGTACTACAGTTAGTAGTATTCTGAACATTCTTTCATCAATAGCAACAAATGTACTATACCAATACTATGAGTTGGTAACGGTGGGGGGTGGTTAGTGGGGTATGGAAGGATTTGAGTTTTCTTTTTTTCTTTTTATTTCTTTTCTGGAGTAATTTAAATGTTTTAAAAATGGAAAAAAATTAACTGCGGTAATGAATGTACAACTATATAATGGTACCATGTACAACTGACTGTACACTTCTGATGATTGTATGGTATGTGAACAATCTCAATAAAATTGAATTTACGAAAAAATATCCAGAATATATAAAAAAAGTCCTACAACTTAATAAAAAGACAAACAACCCATTTAAAAAATGGGCACAACTCCCCCCTATGTGGGATCTGACACCCAGGGGAGTAAATCTCCCTGGCAACATGGGTTATGACTCCTGGGGAGGAATCTAGACCTGGCATCGTGGAATGGAGAACATCTTCTTGACCAAAAGGGGAATGTGAAAGGAAATGAAATAAGCTTCAGTGGTAGAGAGATTCCAAAAGGAGCTGAGAGGTCACTCTGGTGGGCACTCTTATGCACAATATAGACGACCCTTTTTAGGTTCTAATGAATTGGGGTAGCTAGCAGTAAATACCTGAAACTATCAAACTACAACCCAGAACCCATGAATCCTGAATACGGCTGTATAAAAACGTAGCTTAAGCGCGGGGCGGGGCGGGGCATGGTGCCCACAGCCCAGGGCGCCTGGCGAGCTCCGCGCGTCCCGGCAGGAGCGGAGGGCCCCGCGGCACCATGGGGTCCGGGGACTTCGAGCTGATTTTTGACCGTGTGGGACACTTCGGCAGATTCCAAATATTCCTCTATTTTGTATGTGCCTTCCAGAACATCTCTTGTGGCATCCAATATTTGGTTTCTGTGTTCATGAATGTCAACCCCAGATATGTCTGCAAACCCCCAGGCAATGTGAGCTTGGTTCTTTTCCAGCAGCACTTCCGTAGGAAGTTGTAGGACACCTGGGCCCTGTTTTCCCCAGGCCAGGAAGGTCACATTGCACTGCAGCTACAGGACGGCTGTGTGTGGGAGCTCCTTGGGTGTCACATGTTCCGGAGGGAGGATGCAATTTATTTGGAGTACAACTACAATGGCAGGTAGGAAAATGGCTCATCCTGTGGTGTATAAGCATTGGCCAGCTGCTGTTTGGAATAGCCGTGGCAGTCACTCTTGATTATTACAGCTTCACGGTCACCCGCTTTCTTCTTGCCACGGTCACAAGCGGCTATCTCATGGTGATGTTTGTCTACATGACAGAATTCATCGGCATGAAGGCTCGGACGTGGGCCTCCACCCATGTGCATTCCTTTTTTGCCACTGGGGTGACAGTGGTAGCTTTGGTGGGCTACTTGGACAGGACCTGGTGGCTCTATCAGATAGTTCTCTCCACGGTGAACGTCCCCTTTGTCCTGTGCTGCTGGACGCTCCCGGAGATGCCTTTCTGGCTTCTCTCCCAGGCATGATATGAGGAAGCACAAAAAGTAGTTGATAAGATGGCCAAATGGAATAGAACCAGCTCCTGCAAACTATCCAAACTTTTATCTCTAGATCTAAATGGTCCTATTGGTAACGACCTCTCCAAAGTAAAGAAGCACAACATATCAGATCTGTTTTGTGACTGGAATATTGCATTCAGGACACTTTCCATTTGGCTGATTTGATTCACGGGGAGTCTGAGATTCTACTTGTTCTTGAATTCTGTTAATTTAGGAGGCAATGAATACTTAAACCTCTTCCTCATGGGCACAGTGGAAGTTCCCACCTACGTCTTCGTGTGCATTAGGATGGACAAGGTGGGAAGAAGAAATGTTCTGGCCTTCTCCCTTATGTTAAGTGAAGTGATCTGGGCTGTGATTATGGGGATCCCCCAGGATTACCATATTTGGGGTGTGGTGGCAACCATGGCTGGAAAATTTGCCATAGCAGCAGCCTTTGGCCTTATTTACCTTTACACAGCGGAGCTGTATTCAACCGTTGTGAGATGTCAGTAGTCCTTTGCTCCCTGAGAAGATCACCTCATTCAGAAGTTCTCAAAGCTCATCAGAATTTCCAAGGCATTTGATAAAAATCCCAACTCCGGGGCCCCATACTGGACCTGCTGGATCAAACTCCAAGGATGAGTCTCTGGGCACTGCCCACCATTTGATCTGAGTCCCACTGAGTTGGAAACCACAGGCACTTTTAAAAGGCTTGAAAGGCTTTTCAGACAAAATTTTACTTGAAAACGCATTGTGTGGTGAAGACGACAGAGCTTCTTTGTGGGAGAGCTCTGTTGGGGTATCTGGGGTCCCCCTTCTTGCTCTAGGGAGCCGCAGCAGAAACTCCAGGGCTCCGTAGACACCCCTTGAGAACCACAGTTCTTTTCTCAACCTCTCATTTCTGGATGAGACAATGAGACCAGGGAGATCAAGGACCCAAGGACCTGGTGCAGGGCACATTCCCAGGTCCTCCGGTATAATGTGAAGGCATCTTTTCTCCAATTCTCCATCTAACTTTTTGGGTCTTGCTTTGCAAAATCTTCTGGCAATTTTTTAAGTTTAAATAGTCTTTAGGGTCACACTATTGCCACAAGAGGTTTGTGCCCCAGGTTACCCACTGTGAAGGTCTATAAAAGTTTCCTACTGATAGGCTTCCTCAAATCCTCCAAGCTGCACTGTTCCTGCCACAAAGTGGTTTTTCAAGTAAAATTTCTTATTTGCTAAGGGAAAAATAACTTTGTTAGTGAGACTGGGTAATTTCTTAGCTGATTAAAGACCCAATCTTTTTTTTTTTTTTAATCTTCATTTTATTGAGATATATTCACATACCACACAGTCACACAAAACAAATCGTACATTCGATTGTTCACAGTACCATTACATAGTTGTACATTCATCACCTAAATCAATCCCTGACACCTTCATTAGCACACACACAAAAATAACAAGAATAATAATTAGAGTGAAAAAGAGCAATTGAAGTAAAAAAGAACACTGGGTACCTTTGTCTGTTTGTTTCCTTCCCCTATTTTTCTACTCATCCATCCATAAACTAGACAAAGTGGAGTGTGGTCCTTATGGCTTTCCCAATCCCATTGTCACCCCTCATAAGCTACATTTTTATACAATTGTCTTCGAGATTCATGGGTTCTGGGTTGTAGTTTGATAGTTTCAGGTATCCACCACCAGCTACCCCAATTCTTTAGAACCTAAAAAGGGTTGTCTAAAGTGTGCGTAAGAGTGCCCACCAGAGTGACCTCTCGGCTCCTTTTGGAATCTCTCTGCCACTGAAGCTTATTTCATTTCCTTTCACATCCCCCTTTTGGTCAAGAAGATGTTCTCCGTCCCACGATGCCGGGTCTACATTCCTCCCCGGGAGTCATATTCCATGTTGCCAGGGAGATTCACTCCCCTGGGTGTCTGATCCCATGTAGTGGGGAGGGCAGTGATTTCACCTTTCAAGTTGGCTTAGCTAGAGAGAGAGGGCCACATCTGAGCAACAAAGAGGCATTCGGGAGGAGGCTCTTAGGCACAATTATAGGGAGGCCTAGCCTCTCCTTTGCAGCAACTGTCTTCCCAAGGGTAAAACCTATGGTAGAGGGCTCAACCCATCAAACCACCAGTCCCCTATGTCTGTAGTCATGTTAGCAACCATCGAGGTGGGGTAGGCCAATGCCCCTGCATTAAAGACCCAATCTTAATTTCAACAAATATGCAAACAAGCTTTTTCCACAGGAAATTGGTTTTTAAAAAATCTAAAAGGCAAATGGTTTTCTGTAGAAATAAGTCCACATAACACCAGCTCTTAGGGATTTCCTCTTTGTTTCCTTGAACAGGAGGAATGTAGGGCCTAGGACATCCATTGGTCAAGAGACAGCATAAATCCCTCTCTAGAAGTCAGCCATGCCCATACCCTGGAGGCCATTATATCAACCTCATAGGGGTGCTTTAAAAGGAAAGGAAGGAGGGGGGGGCAAGATGGCAGACTGGTGAGCTGTATGTTTTAGTTACTCCTCCAGGAAAGTAGGTAAAAAGCCAGGAACTGCGTGGACTGGACACCACAGAGCAATCTGTCTTTGGGCATACTTCATACAACACTCATGAAAACGTGGAACTGCTGAGATCAGCGAAATCTGTAAGTTTTTGCGGCCAGGGGACCCGCGCCCCTCCCTGCCAGGCTCAGTCCCGGGGGAGGAGGGGCTGTCAGCTCCAGGAAGGAGAAGGGAGAATTGCAGTGGCTGATCTTACCGGAAACTCATTCTACTGATTCAAACTCCAACCATAGATAGACTGAGGCCAGACACCAGAGACTCTGAGAGCAGCCAGCCCAGCAGAGAGGAGACAGGCATAGAACAAAAACAACACGAAAAACTCCAAAATAAAAGCAGAGGATTTTTGGAGTTCTGGTGAACACAGAAAGGGGAAGGGCGGAGATCAGGCCTTGAGGCGCATATGCAAATCCCGAAGCAAGGCTGATCTCTCTGCCCTGGGCACCTTTCCTTAATGGCCCTGGTTGCTTTGTCTATTAGCATTTCAATAACCCATTAAATCTCTGAGGAGGACCGTTTTTTTTTTTTTTTTTTTTTTTTTTTTTTTTTTTTTTTTTTAAATCCTTTTTGCTTTTTCTAAAACAATTACTCTAAGAAGCTCAATACAGAAAGCTTCAAAGAATTGCAATTTGGGCACGTCAAGTCAAGAGCAGAACTAAGAGAGCTCTGAGACAAAAGGCAATAATCCAGTGGCTGAGAAAATTCACTAAACAACACAACTTCCCAAGAAAAGGGGGGTGTCCACTCACAGCCACCATCCTGGTGGACAGGAAACACTCCTGCCCATCGCCAGCCCCATAGCCCAGAGCTGTCCCAGACAACCCAGTGTGACGGAAGTGCTTCAAATAACAGGCACACACCACAAAACTGGGCGTGGACATTAACCTTCCCTGCAACCTCAGCTGAATGTCCCAGAGCTGGGAAGGGGGAGCAGTGTGAATTAACAGAGCCCCATTCAGCCATCATTTGAGCAGACTGGGAGCCTCCCAACACAGCCCAGCAGCCCAGAACTGCCCTGGGGGGACGGCACTCACCTGTGACATAGCACAGTCATCCCTCAACAGAGGACCCGGGGTGCACAGCCTGGAAGAGGGGCCCACTTGCAAGTCTCAGGAGCCATACGCCAATACCAAAGACTTGTGGGTCAGTGGCAGAGACAAACTGTGGCAGGACTGAACTGAAGGATTAGACTATTGCAGTAGCTTTAAAACTCTAGGATCATCAGGGAGATTTGATTGTTAGGGCCACCCCCCCTCCCCGACTGCCCAGAAACACGCCCCACATACAGGGCAGGCAACACCAACTACACACGCAAGCTTGGGACACCAATTGGGCCCCACAAGACTCACTCCCCCACTCACCAAAAAGGCTAAGCAGGGGAGATCTGGCTTGTGGAGAACAGGTGGCTCGTGGACGCCACCTGCTGGTTAGTTAGAGAAAGTGTACTCCACGAAGCTGTAGATCTGATAAATTAGAGATAAGGACTTCAACTGGTCTACAAACCCTAAAAGAACCCTATCAAGGTCAGCAAATGCCACGAGGCCAAAAACAACAGAAAATTATAAAGCATATGAAAAAACCAGACGATATGGATAACCCAAGCCCAAGCACCCAAATCAAAAGACCAGAAGAGACACACCTAGAGCAGCTACTCAAAGAACTAAAGATGAACAATGAGACCCTAGTACGGGATATGAAGGAAATCAAGAAAACCCTAGAAGAGCATAAAGAAGACATTGCAAGACTAAATAAAAAAATGGATGATCTTATGGAAATTAAAGAAACTGTTGACCAAATTAAAACGATTCTGGACACTCATAGTACAAGACTAGAGGAAGTTGAACAACGAATCAGTGACCTGGAAGATGACAGAATGGAAAATGAAAACATAAAAGAATGGGGAAAAAAATTGAAAAACTCGAAATGGACCTCAGGGATATGATAGATAATATGAAACGTCCGAATATAAGACTCATTGGTGTCCCAGAAGGGGAAGAAAAGGGTAAAGGTCTAGGAAGAGTATTCAAAGAAATTGTTGGGGAAAACTTCCCAAATCTTCTAAACAACATAAATACACAAATCATAAATGCTCAGCGAACTCCAAATAGAATAAATCCAAAAAAACCCACTCCGAGACATATACTGATCACACTGTCAAACATAGAAGAGAAGGAGCAAGTTCTGAAAGCAGCAAGAGAAAAGCAATTCACCACATACAAAGGAAACAGCATAAGACTAAGTAGTGACTACTCAGGAGCCACCATGGAGGCGAGAAGGCAGTGGCACGATATATTTAAAATTCTGAGTGAGAGGAATTTCCAGCCAAGAATACTCTATCCAGCAAAGCTCTCCTTCAAATTTGAGGGAGAGCTTAAATTTTTCACAGACAAAGAAATGCTGAGAGAATTTGCTAACAAGAGACCTGCCCTACTGGAGATACTAAAGGGAGCCCTACAGACAGAGAAACAAAGACAGGACAGAGAGACTTGGAGAAAGGTTCAGTACTAAAGAGATTCGGTATGGGTACAATAAAGGATATTAATAGAGAGAGGGAAAAATATGGCAAACATAATCCAAAGGATAAGATGGCCGATTCAAGAAATGCCTTCACGGTTTTAACGTTGAATGTAAATGGATTAAACTCCCCAATTAAAAGATATAGATTCGCAGAATGGATCAAAAAAAATGAACCATCAATATGTTGCATACAAGAGACTCATCTTAGACACAGGGACACAAAGAAACTGAAAGTGAAAGGATGAAAAAAAATATTTCATGCAAGCTACAGCCAAAAGAAAGCAGGTGTAGCAATATTAATCTCAGATAAAATAGACTTCAAATGCAGGGATGTTTTGAGAGACAAAGAAGGCCACTACATACTAATAAAAGGGGCAATTCAGCAAGAAGAAATAACAATCGTAAATGTCTATGCACCCAATCAAGGTGCCACAAAATACATGAGAGAAACATTGGCAAAACTAAAGGAAGCAATTGATGTGTCCACAATAATTGTGGGAGACTTCAACACATCACTCTCTCCTATAGATAGATCAACCAGACAGAAGACCAATAAGGAAATTGAAAACCTAAACAATCTGATAAATGAATTAGATTTAACAGACATCTACAGGACATTACATCCCAAATCAACAGGATACACATACTTTTCTAGTGCTCACGGAACTTTCTCCAGAATAGATCATATGCTGGGACATAAAACAAGCCTCAATAAATTTAAAAAGATTGAAATTATTCAAAGCACATTCTCTGACCACAATGGAATACAATTAGAAGTCAATAACCATCAGAGACTTAGAAAATTCACAAATACCTGGAGGTTAAACAACACACTCCTAAACAATCAGTGGGTTAAAGAAGAAATAGCAAGAGAAATTGCTAAATATATAGAGACGAATGAAAATGAGAACACAACATACCAAAACCTATGGGATGCAGCAAAAGCAGTGCTAAGGGGGAAATTTATAGCACTAAACGCATATATTAAAAAGGAAGAAAGAGCCAAAATCAAAGAACTAATGGATCAACTGAAGAAGCTAGAAAATGAACAGCAAACCAATTCTAAACCAAGTACAAGAAAAGAAATAACAAGGATTAAAGCAGAAATAAATGACATAGAGAACAAAAAAACAATAGAAAGGATAAATATCACCAAAAGTTGGTTCTTTGAGAAGATCAACAAGATTGACAAGCCCCTAGCTAGACTGACAAAATCAAAAAGAGAGAAGACCCATATAAACAAAATAATGAATGAAAAAGGTGACATAACTGCAGATCCTGAAGAAATTAAAAAAATTATAAGAGGATATTATGAACAACTGTATGGCAACAAACTGGATAATGTAGAAGAAATGGACAATTTCCTGGAAACATATGAACAACCTAGACTGACCAGAGAAGAAATAGAAGACCTCAACCAACCCATCACAAGCAAAGAGATCCAATCAGTCATCAAAAATCTTCCCACAAATAAATGCCCAGGGCCAGATGGCTTCACAGGGGAATTCTACCAAACTTTCCAGAAAGAACTGACACCAATCTTACTCAAACTCTTTCAAAACATTGAAAAAAATGGAACACTACCTAACTCATTTTATGAAGCTAACATCAATCTAATACCAAAACCAGGCAAAGATGCTACAAAAAAGGAAAACTACCGGCCAATCTCCCTAATGAATATAGATGCAAAAATCCTCAACAAAATACTTGCAAATCGAATCCAAAGACACATCAAAAAAATCATACACCATGACCAAGTGGGGTTCATTCCAGGCATGCAAGGATGGTTCAACATAAGAAAAACAATCAATGTATTACAACACATTAAAAACTCGAAAGGGAAAAATCAATTGATCATCTCAATAGATGCTGAAAAAGCATTTGACAAAATCCAACATCCCTTTTTGATAAAAACACTTCAAAAGGTAGGAATTGAAGGAAACTTCCTCAACATGATAAAGAGCATATATGAAAAACCCACAGCCAGCATAGTACTCAATGGTGAGAGACTGAAAGCCTTCCCTCTAAGATCAGGAACAAGACAAGGATGCCCGCTGTCACCACTGTTATTCAACATTGTGCTGGAAGTGCTAGCCAGGGCAATCCGGCAAGACAAAGAAATAAAAGGCATCCAAATTGGAAAAGAAGAAGTAAAACTGTCATTGTTTGCAGATGATATGATCTTATATCTAGAAAACCCTGAGAAATCAACGATACACCTACTAGAGCTAATAAACAAATTTAGCAAAGTAGCGGGATACAAGATTAATGCACATAAGTCAGTAATGTTTCTATATGCTAGAAATGAACAAACTGAAGAGACACTCAAGAAAAAGATACCATTTTCAATAGCAACTAAAAAAATCAAGTACCTAGGAATAAACTTAACCAAAGATGTAAAAGACCTATACAAAGAAAACTACATAACTCTACTAAAAGAAATAGAAGGGGACCTTAAAAGATGGAAAAATATTCCATGTTCATGGATAGGAAGGCTAAATGTCATTAAGATGTCAATTCTACCCAAACTCATCTACAGATTCAATGCAATCCCAATCAAAATTCCAACAACCTACTTTGCAGACTTGGAAAAGCTAGTTATCAAATTTATTTGGAAAGGGAAGATGCCTCGAATTGCTAAAGACACTCTAAAAAAGAAAAACGAAGTGGGAGGACTTACACTCCCTGACTTTGAAGCTTATTATAAAGCCACAGTTGCCAAAACAGCATGGTACTGGCACAAAGATAGACATATAGATCAATGGAATCGAATTGAGAATTCAGAGATAGACCCTCAGATCTATGGCCGACTGATCTTTGATAAGGCCCCCAAAGTCACCGAACTGAGCCATAATGGTCTTTTCAACAAATGGGGCTGGGAGAGTTGGATATCCATATCCAAAAGAATGAAATAGGACCCCTACCTCACCCCCTACACAAAAATTAACTCAAAATGGACCAAAGATCTCAATATAAAAGAAAGTACCATTAAACTCCTAGAAGATAATGTAGGAAAACATCTTCAAGACCTTGTATTAGGAGGCCACTTCCTAGACTTTACACCCAAAGCACAAGCAACAAAAGAGAAAATAGATAAATGGGAACTCCTCAAGCTTAGAAGTTTCTGCACCTCAAAGGAATTTCTCAAAAAGGTAAAGAGGCAGCCAACTCAATGGGAAAAAATTTTTGGAAACCATGTATCTGACAAAAGACATATCTTGCATATACAAGGAAATCCTACAACTCAATGACAATAGTACAGACAGCCCAATTATAAAATGGGCAAAAGATATGAAAAGACAGTTCTCTGAAGAGGAAATACAAATGGCCAAGAAACACATGAAAAAATGTTCAGCTTCACTAGCTATTAGAGAGATGCAAATTAAGACCACAATGAGATACCATCTAACACCGGTTAGAATGGCTGCCATTAAACAAACAGGAAACTACAAATGCTGGAGGGGATGTGGAGAAATTGGAACTCTTATTCATTGTTGGTGGGACTGTATAATGGTTCAGCCACTCTGGAAGTCAGTCTGGCAGTTCCTTAGAAAACTAGAGATAGAGCTACCATTCGATCCAGCGATTGCACTTCTCGGGATATACCCGGAAGATCGGAAAGCAGTGACACGAACAGATATCTGCACGCCAATGTTCATAGCAGCATTATTCACAATTGCCAAGAGATGGAAACAACCCAAATGTCCATCAACAGATGAGTGGATAAATAAAATGTGGTATATACACACGATGGAATACTACGCGGCAGTAAGAAGGAACGATCTGGTGAAACATATGACAACATGGATGAACCTTGAAGACATAATGCTGAGCGAAATAAGCCAGGCACAAAAAGAGAAATATTATATGCTACCACTAATGTGAACTTTGAAAAATGTAAAACAAATGGTTTATAATGTAGAATGTAGGGGAACTAGCAGTAGAGAGCAATTAAGGAAGGGGGAACAATAATCCAAGAAGAACAGATAAGCTATTTAACGTACTGGGGATGCCCAGAAATGACTATGGTCTGTTAATTTCTGATGGATGTAGTAGGAACAAGTTCACTGAAATGTTGCTATAGTATGTAACTTTCTTGGGGTAAAGTAGGAACATGTTGGAAGTTAAGCAGTTATCTTAGGTTAGTTGTCTTTTTCTTACTCCCTTGCTATGGTCTCTTTGAAATGTTCTTTTATTGTATGTTTGTTTTCTTTTTAACTTTTTTTTTCATACAGTTGATTTCAAAAAAGAAGGGAAAGTTAAAAAAAAAAAAAAAAAAAAAAAAAAGACAAACAAGGAAAAAAAAAAAAAAAAAAGATGTAGTGCCCCCTTGAGGAGCCTGTGGAGAATGCAGGGGTATTCGCCTACCCCACCTCCATGGTTGCTAACATGACCACAGACATGGGGGACTGGTGGTTTGATGGGTTGAGCCCTCTACCATAAGTTTTACCCTTGGGAAGACGGTTGCTGCAAAGGAGAGGCTAGGCCTCCCTGTGTTTGTGCCTAAGAGTCTCCTCCTGAATGCCTCTTTGTTGCTCAGATGTGGCCCTCTCTCTCTGGCTGAGCCAACTTGAAAGGTGAAATCACTGCCCTCCCCCCTACGTGGGATCAGACACCCAGGGAAGTGAATCTCCCTGGCAACGTGGAATATGACTCCCAGGGAGGAATGTAGACCTGGCACCGTGGGACGGAGAACATCTTCTTGACCAAAAGGGGGATGTGAAAGGAAATGAAATAAGCTTCAGTGGCAGAGAGATTCCAAAAGGAGCCGAGAGGTCACTCTGGTGGGCACTCTTATGCACACTTTAGACAACCCTTTTTAGGTTCTAAAGAATTGGGGTAGCTGGTGGTGGATACCTGAAACTATCAAACTACAACCCAGAACCCATGAATCTCGAAGACAGTTGTATAAAAATGTAGCTTATGAGGGGTGACAATGGGATTGGGAAAGCCATAAGGACCAAACACCACTTTGTCTAGTTTATGGATGGATGTGTAGAAAAGTAGGGGAAGGAAACAAACAGACAAAGGTACCCAGTGTTCTTTTTTACTTCAATTGCTCTTTTTCACTCTAATTATTATTCTTGTTATTTTTGTGTGTGTGCTAATGAAGGTGTCAGGGATTGATTTAGGTGATGAATGTACAACTATGTAATGGTACTGTAAACAATCGAAAGTACAATTTGTTTTGTATGACTGCGTGGTATGTGAATATATCTCAATAAAATGATGATTTAAAAAAAAAAAAAAAAAAAAAAAAAAAAAAAAAAAAAAAGAAAAGTAGGGGAAGCAAACAAACAGACAAAGGTACCTAGTGTTCTTTTTTACTTCAATTGCTCTTTTTCACTCTAATTATTATTCTTGTTATTTTTGTGTGTGTGCTAATGAAGGTGTCAGGGATTGATTTAGGTGATGAATGTACAACTATGTAATGGTACTGTAAACAATCGAAAGTACAATTTGTTTTGTATGACTGCGTGGTATGTGAATATATCTCAATAAAATGATGATTAAAAAAAAAAAAAAAAAAAAGGAAAGGAAGTGCTCAGTTAGAGAAGACCTCTGTACCTGAAGATGGGTGAATACATCTGTGCTGGTTCTAAATACACAGATAGATGACAGATGATAGATGGATAGATGGATAGATAGATAGATAAGAAAAACGTTTATCAGACTAATATGTGACCAGGGATATAGGATATCAGAAGAAGAGTTCCCCATGGAATTGTCACTTAGCCCTGTTGTCTGAGGGGGGAGAGGGGATTTTTCCTCTTTTCCCCCTACCTCCCCCCCAGGTCACCAGGAGTGCTTGGGGAGAACAATCTAATAATGAATACAGCTTCCTTTCACAGTCCTCATCTTCCTTAACCCCCGAAGCAGCTCTGTGAGGTTAGCATTTTGGTTTCCATTTTGCAGATTGAGGAGCTGAGACTCAGACAGGCTTGGCCCAGATCCCATGACTGGTCAGTGGCCAATCAGAACTCAGATCCACAGTTTTTGTCCTTTTCTGTCTCCCAATGAAACACACAAGAATTTTCATGGGGCAACAGTGCTTATCACAGCAAGTGGTAGAGTTTGAGTATCAAAGGGGAAGGTATTTTGGACTCTTCTCAAATCAAGCAAGTGCCACCCATGCATAGATGTACAATAGCAGACAGGCAGAATAACCAATTGAATTCTTACACTTGTAGTGTGACAACAGGGAAGACTGTCTAATGTGCAGAATGTCATAGGGTGTGAAGTTGTGCACTTGCTGACTCAGGTTGAAGTTCCAGGCTCCCTCATGGCAGACCCAAGGAAGAAAGCACTCTGTAAAGCAGGGTGAATGTCTTTGCCACATCCTGTGGGGCCCTCCCTCTTCGGTGGATTTCTGCACAGCTGAAGCTGTAGGTTTCCCCAGTTCTGCATCCAGGTTGCATAAGATCCACCCATACCTTGCACACACTAAACTCTCAACACATCTGTGCTGAGTGAATGTATGTTATTTGCATATATACATACCAATTACTGTGGTATGTTAGGATTATTTTAAGACCTTTTGTTGGTTTGGTTGGTTGGTTACAACTGCAGGTACATGCCGTCAAAAAAATCCAACATATGACTATTTAATACAAGGGATGCAGAACAAACTCTAAGGGCTCTTTGCACACTTGTCTTAATTTGCCAGGCCACTATGACAAATACCACATAATGGGTTGGCTTAAACCACAGGAATTTGTCTCATGGTGTCAGGGGCTAGAAGGCCCACTTTCTTCTTGAAGACTGTATCATTCTACGTTGAATCAGGTTCTGGTAAGTGTGTGTGACCCAAGATGAAGCACCATGTACTTGAAGAGGTGCTTATTCATCACAAAAGGACATTCTACGCTTACTATTAGACATTCTATAGGTTCTCTTTAAATCACCTTTAAAGAAAAACGTTTTAAGATATTTGACTTCAAAAATTGAGCTAAATATTCCACAGATATAAAAATTTTGCTCTCCCAAATATGCACTCCTTACCCCAAACAAATTCCTGATCTAGAAGATCAATTCTACCCTTAATATCAGAGTGGATGAACACACATAAGGACCTCATCTACACAGCAGATGAAGAATTGTTGTTGACCTTTTTGGGGACAGGCTTGAATTGTCTTGAATTACTTACAGCCTTGTTTAAACCACTGTTTCACAGACAGTGAATTTTAAATCACAGATGATTTTTCAAAAATTAAAATCAAAGTAAAATTATTTCTAAGTCTAAAAAAAAAAAATGTAGCTTATGAGGGGTGACAATGTGATTGGGAAAGCCATATGGATCACGTTCCCCTTCGTCCAGTGTATGGATGGATGAGTAGAAAAATGGGGGGGGGGTGGGAAGCACCCAGTGTTCTTTTTTACTTTAATTGTTCTTTTTCACTTTAATTTTTATTCTTATTATTTTTGTGTGTGTGGTAATTAAAATGTTCAAAAATTAATTTTGATGATGAACGCACAACTATATAATGGTACTGTGAACAACTGAATGTACGCTTTGTATGACTGCATGGTATATAAATATATCTCAATAACATTGAACTTAAAAAAAATGGGCAAAAGACTTAAAGACACTTATCCAAAAAGGAAATAAATATGACTAAAAAGCACATGAAAAGATGCTCAACCTCACTAGCTATTAGGAAAATGCAAATCGAAACCACAATGAAATACCATTACACACCTACTAGAATGACCCTTATCAAAACAACAGAAAACTACAAATGCTGGAGAGGATGTGGAAAAATAGGAACACTTATTCACTGCTGGTGGGAATTAAAAAAAGTGCTATGGAGGAGCAGTGTGCTGGTTTGTATATATTATGTCCCCCAGAAAAAGCCATATTCTTTGAAGCAATCTTGTGGGGGCAGGTGTATTAGTGTTGATTAGGTTGGAACCTATTGGTTCAGTGTTTCCATGGAGATGTGATTCAATCAACTGTGAGTGAGACCTTTCATTGGATACTTTCCATGGAGGTGTTGTCCCACCCATTTAGGGTGGGTCTTAACTGGATCACTGGAGTACTTTAAAAAGAGCCACACAGCCCAGTTGCTGAAGCAGCTGTGACTGACATTTTGGATAGCAAATGAAAGTGACATTTTGAAGAGCAGCTGCAGCTAAGAGAGGACAAAACGCCCCAAGAGCAACACTTTGGAGAATGCCATTTTGAAACGCAACCTGGGAACAAGCAGACGCCAGCCATGTGCTCTCCCAGCTAACAAGAGGTTTTCCAGATGTCAATGGCCTTCCTCCAGTGAAGGTACCCTTTGTGGATGCCTTACCTTGGACACCTTATGGCCTTCATACTGCAATTTGTAACCAAATAAACCCCCTTGATAAAAGCCAATCCATTTCTGGTGTTTTGCAAAAGGGCAGCATTAGCAAACTGTAACAGGCAGATACAAAAGCATTATAGGAGTAAAGAAGAAAGACACACCTAACTCACTCTATAAGGGAAGATAAGGGGTGGAAAAGGGTGCCTCAGACAAGTGCTAAGCAGAGCATTCTCTAATTCTATTAAGTAATGATTTAAAACAAAATAAATTGTTGGGGCTTGAGTTATGTGCCCCAGAAAAATATGATATTAATCTCAGTTCATTTTTGTGGGTGTGAGTCCATTATAAATAGAACCTTTTGATAAGGCTACTTCAGTTAAGGTATGGCCCACAAATGAATCGGGATGGGTCTTAATCCTATTCCTGGAGTCTTACAGAGAAGACCACAGAGCGAGAAACAGCAGGAGAAATAAGAAGATGGTAGTCAATCGAACCCAGAATAGAAAGAAGACACTGCAATATGTATTGCCATGTGACAGAAAAGGCAAGGAACACTGAAGATCGCTGGCCAGCCAGAAGATCCCTGGGAGGAAACAAGCCTTCTAGACTCTGTGAGCCAATAAATTTCTGTTGTTAAGCCAACATATTGTATGGTAAAACTAAATGTAAACACAACTAAACTAAATAAAAAGTTTAACCATTACTTACAATTTTGTCATAAAAGTCTTTTGGAAGCTTAGAAAGAATTTCTACTGCTTCCAAAAGCTCATAAGCATCTATTTGTGGCACTTCATCACCATCGTCACCACCTTCGAAAAGAAGAATAAGACAAACCTTAAAAACAGATGGAATTGTTTTATTCTCTTACTTATCAAACAGTTCTCAATCCTTTCAAACACCTTATGAAATCTTAATGTGGAAGGTTATAAATGCTATATCCATCTTATATTTTATTAATTGACAGCCCTAAAAATGTTCTTAGCAAACACAGGTTCTTGTAGCAGTGCCAGGTTTGCAAATTGTTATAAAAACCAGTGTTTAAACTTGGCTTACCTCCCTCAGCATCTCCACCAGCAGACTGCTGCTGTTCTAATTTAGCTTCTAGTTCTTGTTGGGAACGCAGAAATCGACTTGGTTTAGGAGCACCTGTTGGCAGTTTGACCCATTCTTCCTCTAATTCTTTCAACTGCGTAGAACAAAAAATATTTTAGAAACGTGTCTACATCTCTGCCATTAGAGAATATTTAATGTTTATATTTTCTAATATATCTGAACCCAATTTCTTATTTATGTGGCTCTAAGAGGGCAATTAAGATAAATTTAAATTGTTCATATTTTATAGGCCAAGTCAAACCAACTTACATTTACTAAAAGATTTATATCTATGAGCTGAGAGAGAATAAAATTAGCTTTTTAGTACACCTTCATTAGTTCATGAATTCAGATATATCTGCATCAGAACACAATCTCCAAAACCAATTATAATAAAAAACTCAGATAGAATGCAGTTTGCCCAAACCTATATTAATTCCTGCCATCCAATAGCATTATGAAGTTATCTTTTATACTGTCATAGATTCAACACTAACATATTGGAATCATTGAATTTATGGTATTTAATTTGACAGGACAAAGTAACAGCAGAAAAAGTTAGCCATACTCAGAAAAATCAGCTGAATTCAAAGTTAAGTGTGAAAAAGCATTATTTGCATGAGAGGAATATCAATTAATCATAGAAAGGATATATAATTATATACATTATGCAAAGACAAACAGAAAACTTTATGCCTCACCTGGACAGAGTTTATATTTTGTAATGGCGGTCTCAGAGCATCCCGAATCCATCTGTAAATCTCTACAGCAATTAGTTTGGCTTCATCTCGAACAGCCTTCTCTCGGGATTCAAAGAGTTTTGGCAACACTTTGATAATTGGCTTAAGCAAGATGATTTTTGAACCAAATTCACTAGAAGAAAAAAATTGGAAAGAAATTTGTCAACAGGGAATATCACTGGGTAAAATGTTAGATTTCATTCATCAAACATAGTTCTGTATCTATATATTAATAGGGTTACATAGGTTGAGTTTTTTTAAAGCAGCAAAAAAAAGGAACTGATACTATGTCTATATTTAGAGTTCATTCTTACATAAATATTATTATCTAGGGCTGAAAATAATATTACCATTTAAAAACTAATCTTCTAGATAACCAACATTCAAATTCATAAAGGCCCAACACTTGTGTAATATTTTAAATATTTATACACTTAAAAATATAAATGAATCATTTTATAAATATTTACATGAGTGAAATCTACTTTTAATAGACTCTTAATAATTCTTAAAATTAAGGTGATACACTCAACTAGATAGATCACAAATCCTGGCAGTATGTGTTTCATTCCTGGCTTTACAGCTATCACATTGCAACCTCAGACAACTTAAATCTCTCTTTGTTTACCCTATGGAGTAAACAATTGCATTTTGACTTCCTTTAAAAAGACAACACATTTAACCTTACATATCTTCCATGTATTATATTTTTAAGTTACCAACTGGTCAATTTTAGCTGTATGATGTCACTGCTAACTTTTCTAAATAACTAATTCTGGAGCAGGAGGGATTTAGTTTCAAAAGAATACTGAAAATCTACATGAATAGTAGGACCCATATATATTATCTATTTCATGTGCACAGTGGACATGCAACAAAATTTTTTAGTAAGAGCTGTTGATCTACTCCAACAGATGAAAGAAGGACTGTGAAAATACTTTCCTTAGAAAGTGATTTTTAACAAAACACTTGGCTATGTGACATAGTTTAAGCTTACCTATCATTCCATGAAAATAAACCACATGATCTCTAAAATTTTCTTTCAAATGAACTTTATTTTAATAGAAAAGAACAAATTAACCTGACTTTAAAATCAGAGGAAAAATAGGAAATCCTAGTGATGATAACCCATTCTGCTTTAGGGATACTTAACATGATGCCTGAAGAACCTCAGATTTGGAACCTCACTCTTCCTTTACATAACTACTACTTCATCTGTTTCTTTTTTGTTTTTCTATCCTGACCTGCTTCTGAAAGATAGACAAAACAGATGGATCAGCTCCATATGGAAAACAGACACTTTAACAAATCAAAACCTAATTTTGATATTAAGTTACCATAGAAAAATCAAGAGTTCTGGAAGTCTGTTTTTAGAGGCAATAGAATGTTTCTGGTCTCCTGACAAGAACCATTTTACATTCTGAGATGCTTTAAGACAGGTAAAGAACCACACAAGGATAAGACTAAACAACAATATCTAAAAGGATGACATAATAAAATATACCTAATCTGTTCTATTCCCTACCCTTATTCTCCCAGTCAATTTGAAAATGAAATATCCAGAGTTTACTGCATGCCAGATTACGAACTTCAAATTTAAAGGTAGAAGATTATAGCATAATATATATTTGTAATCAAGAGATCCATTATTACCAAAGACAGATCTACTGACAGAAGCACAGTGCTAATAACCAAATCAATTCACTAGATCTCTAAAATGATAAAATGAGCATACCATTTACTACTCATGAAAGCACATGCCTACCACACCAAAATAGGCTAGAAACAAGGAAAAATTTATCACACAAGAATCTAAGTGAAAGTCAAACTTTATAAAAGAACATTATGTCAATTAAACTGTATTTTGCAAAAGGAAATGAACAATGGGGGAGAAAGAGAATGGGATGTTTTGGATATTCTTTTCTATTTCAATTTTCATTTTATTTTTTGGAGCAATGAAAACGTTCAATGTTTGATTGTGGTGATGAAAGCACAACTATATGACAATACTGTGAACAATGAACACTTCGAATCTATATTATGTAACTATATCTCAATAAAATTGCATTAAAAAAAGAAAGAACATTATGAACCAAGCTAAAGACAATGTAAAATTGAGGACAGTTTAATGAAATTGTAGAATTTTGATACTTTCACATAACATAAATACCAAAGGAAGCATTTTCTCTAAGACGTAGGTCATAAGCAAAATCAAAGGAAGTCAGATTGGGATGACCTTCATTCTGACCGGTCATATATTTTGCATTTCACTGGAGCTGCTTCTACAGCATCTCATGTGGATAGTATTTGGGACAGGATATCAGAGCAGAAGGACTGCCAAATTCAAACAGAACTGTCTAATTCAGTTTTCCATAGCACTGTACAACTACTTGTCCCTGAAAGAGAGTCTATTCACGAAAAACTTCAAGGCCAAACAGCAAGAAATTCTAGGGCTGAAAATACCTTATCACATAAGAGTAAAATTGTTTTCTATTTGCAGTTGCTGTGCTTCTGTTTAAAGACATCAAGCCTTTGCTTCTATTTTACTAAAATGCACCTAAACAAAGGTTTGCTTTAGCCAACACTACAAAATACAGAAATTTATACTTGAGGAAAACACGAGTCAAAGAGCTTATTAAATACCTGAGGAATGCTTTTCCAAAAAAAGGTCAATTCTTAATTTGAGAACAGGTTAGAAATATTCCCTGTTAATCTTCATTACAAAGGGTTTTAGATAAAATTGCACTGCAACACACTTGAAGGATACAAGTACTCAATACAAAGTGCCACACTGGAGGAACAACTTCAGCTTTTCAGGCCAATTGACTGGTGGTTGTGGCATACCAAGTCAAATCCTGCAGTTCCCATCTCTGTTTAAACCAGGAGCCCAAACTCAGATTGAAATGTTCTAGCTATTAAGAGAACTAAAGCAAAATAAAAAGTCTTACCTTAAAGCCTTCCTCAGTGTCTCTATACAGGCCACTATGATCTTGGGGTTCTTATTGTCCAGGCCTTTCAGGAGCTCTTCTTGCACGGCCTCTCCTTTCTCAATCTCTATGTACATTAGACAGATCTCTATGCCTAGCTCCTTGGCTTTGGCTTTAGGCTGGTTGAACACTTTGCTTACAACACCTGACACAACTTCTCCAGTGGTTCTGTAACAAAGATTATAAACAACCACTATCACCAAAAAAACCACACACACTTTAGTAGAAAGAACTGGATAAAAGTCATAGAAAGGAGGGTACAAGAACCTTAATAAGTGCTTAGAAATAAAGGAAATAATTGCCTAATTTTTAAATTTATGTTCAAGTATATTTTTTAAAAAAACTATGCAAACCATAAAAACAGACAAACAGAACCAAGTAGGTATTAAAAAAGTTATAGATTTTTAAAAATCCTTGTTTAGAAATGCAAACAAATGTAGAAAACTCAAACAACAAAGTAAAAATTCCTTGAAATCCCACTACCCAGAGGAAGCTATTTTTCGCTTTTTCCTGTCCATCTTTTCAGACCTTCCTCTATGCATATATATGTATACACAAACACACACACATACACACATGAATACACAGATATAGTTTATAAAAATAAGATTACAGAGTACTTGCTTTTTTTGAACATTTTTTAAAAAGTCATTTAAAACACTTCTTAGGACAAGGGAATTTCTTCACAGAGGGAGTGGATATGTTGTACCTTTAATAACAAATGGCTACTCTTGACACCTTGGCAAGACTTTACCAGTACTTTTACTGCTTTGAGTCTCTTCTAAATTAAATAAAGCCTAAATTGCCAGGAATTAGAAGACTTGAGTGGGCCAGTACTACATTAAGCATTTGTCAAAAAACAGCTTCTGAGATCAAAAAAAAAAAGAAGGAAAAAGTAATGGTTTCACTTACAGCAGGGGAAACCACGTGATGCTGACTAACCAAACTCTTAACTTAAGGACTTCTTTATTGCTATAACCTTTGAAGTAAGTGAAGTATAAATTATGTGTGCAATTAAGTCAAGGGGCTCAAATAATTTTGTGTGGAGGGCTCCTTTCAGTGACTTAATGACTAGTTAGAAAAATCAGATTTATGGAATATGGAGGGGGGAAGTGACTAGAAACCTCTATAAAATACTGCACAAGTCAAATAGGCCGGGTGTCATAGAGGCTGTCCTGTCAGCATTACATCCCTGAAGAAATAAAATTCTTAATGATCACAGGAAGAAAGATGTGAATCTAAGATTAACTATCTGGGATCCCTTACAGAGAAGTTTTTTTGTAATGTCCAAAATGCCTTGAGTGAAATTCTGATAACTCCTTTGCTGAAGACATTAGTTTCTTCCAAAAGTGACTTTAGCATAGGATAATTTCATACAAAAGGAAGCAAAGGAAAATGACTTGCTCTCAAGCCTTGAGGTAAAAACTTAACATCTGATTTCTGATTTTCTCCTCTTTAGAGAGATCATGTACTTCTAAGAGCAGATAAATACTGAATGAAAAACAAGTATCCAAGAGCTATGAAAGTAAGAAAATTGATATATTTTTAAAAGTACTAGTAAGTAAGGACGGCTATCCATAAATACACATTAAATTAATCTTAATCTATGTGGCACCAGAAAGGAGTTTTTATCAAAATAATTGGAAAGAAACTACTTACTTCCCTGCTACATGGGCATTTTCAACATAAACAAGTGAAGCTTCCAATCCTTTCAACTGAACCACTGCATTGGAATCAGTCACAAATTTTTTGATCAATCCTAAAAATTTGGACCATTCTGGGCTCTTTTCATCTTTTATTTTCTGGAAGATCTTCAGGGCTTCTTCATAACCACTTAACCTTGCTTTCCACAGCTAAAAGAAAAATAATTTTTGAAATGAAATATCATTACATTTTAATGTAATATATTATTATCTACTCAATTTTTTTGGGGGGGGCAGGGAGGTAAAAATGACTATCATACTGGGTAATTTGAACAAAGGATCCCATGATTGGAAACCAAAAAAGAAGTTTAAGAAATTCAGTTTTCAGAAAAGATTAGCTAATAAACATTTCCTTATTAAGTGTTTAATATTTACAACACCCTGCCAAAACCATCTAAAATTTATAAAAGGCCTTGATAAAAGAAACTCACTTTGTATCCAAGCATTAGTTCTTACTTCTGTTTAATATGGTATTAAAGATGTAAAAATTCAAACACGGAGAAATCACCCTGCTGAAACTGCCTAATCTTCAAAGTATCTTGTTTTTTAGCTGTATTGGTATAACAATTAGACAGCCTTATACTATACTATAAAATTTTTTAATCAATAATTTTTTGTCTTAGTAAATCTCACACCCATTTATTGAGCTATTCTGTTTTCATTAATTTATTCAACAGATATTTAATATATATAAACATAGTCTTGGCCCTTGTGGAACTTACATTCTAGTAGTAGAGAAGGACATTAACAATCATACAAATAAAATCAAAAGTAACAAAGTGATAAGTGCTACAAGAGAGAAGGGATTTGGTGCTATGAAACTGCATAATAGGAGGTCTATTCTGATTAAGTTAAGAAAAGGTTTCCCTGAGAAAGTGGTGATTGAGCTGAACTCTGAAGGATAAGTAGGAATTAACCAGGAAAGGGTAGAAAAGGGGGAGAAAGAAGATTACAGGAGAGGAAACAGTATATGCAAAGGCCCTATGGCATCAGGGAACAAGGTATTTCCCATTCCTATATAGAGAGAGTATGGTATGAAATGAGCTGGAGAGGACTAGTAAAGGCAAGACCACACCAGACTGTGAAGGCCAAATTAAACATTTCACTCCTTATTCTAAGAGCAATGGAAAGACAATGAAATGTTTTCTGGATGATAAGTGAGAGGTTAGTATGTGTGATTATCAAATTTGCATTTTGAAAAGATCAGTATTACATTGTGTTGAACATGCAGGATCCTGTGTGTTTGACACTGATAGATTTTTCACCTCAACATATTAGATCAAAGACAGATAAGGATCAACATCTGATTGAAAAACAGGAGAAATAATTTATATATTATTTAATAAATGAAATAATTGGGGAATGTACTATGTTCATAAAAAAAAAACTTTTCTTTCTTAGGAAAAAAGCTGCCCAATCCACTACAGAGTGCCTTTAAGTTCTTCCAAAGAAGGCACTTCACATTCTGCAGCATTAGAGTGAAGTATAATATAAATTAGCATCACAAGTTGTACATTTAATTAACAATTTAAATCAGATGTAATGTCTCCATTCTTACAATTTCAAAGACATAATAAGTGCAACAGCAGGAACACGAATGGAAAAAAAAACCCCCACCAACTTCTACTGGATTAAAGAGTTCTTAGTACATAATAACTGATCAAAAATTGGGAAGTCTTCAAGAAATTTATCTAATTCATCTGCCCCTTTCTGTGAGAAAAGACAATATCTACAAAAAAAGGCATTACAAATAGCTATCATTCTAAACAGGTTCCAAAATGTTTTGTTAAAATTTAATATTCTACATACTAACAATTTCAGTAACAATAAATTAAAATGAACCAGGTCACAGTTAATCTGGCCTTATATGACGATATAAACTGATTTTTATTGATACAGTATTTGACCTCCACTAACTTATTATACAAGGTCCAAGAGTGGCTCTATTGAGGATATAGGGACCTGAGCTCCAAATTTCTACTTTACTATATAGAACTGAATGCATACAACTATGTGGATTAATATATCTATTGTGTATTTTTAGCAATCATCAACCATAAATCTTGTATAATCAGATTCAAAACAAACTTTAAACAGCTGCCAACAACCTAAGAGGGTCAATCTGAGAACCCTCTTTATTAATTTATTAAATAAAATAAATTTACAAGAGGGGGCATGGAGTTCTACAATCTACTAAATGACAGTTATTTGTTGTTTTAAGAATTATTAAAAATGAAAGAAACTTAAGAGGTATAGTTGAGGACAAACAGGATAATTTGAAAAAATAACCAATAAATAATGATAAAATATATATAAGTTGTTTCTCCTTAGTTTTAAATAAAATAAGCCAGAATAAAAAGACTGGTAGCTTCTGGTGGTAGATATTGGAATACATATTAAACAGATTGGAGCACCTAAAAAATGCTGGAGTTCTATGGCAGAATTCAGAAATATATTTCTAAATAAAAGTTTCTATACAATGAAATATTACTAAATACTTAGTTACCCTGAGCATACTGTACATATACAATAGGAGATTACAAAATTAGCCAGTTAGTAACACTTTACAGGTACGACTTGCTTTCACTTCACTCATGTATCTTCTTTGAATTCTTCTCAGAGATTCAAAAAATTTTTTTATTGAGCTAGAAAAGCCCATTTTTAATGAGATAAAATGACAAAT
Organism: Choloepus didactylus; assembly: GCF_015220235.1. Lineage (NCBI taxonomy): Eukaryota > Metazoa > Chordata > Mammalia > Pilosa > Megalonychidae > Choloepus > Choloepus didactylus. Next base: position 32,745,295 of record NC_051312.1, on the reverse strand, counting down.
ATCTAACAAGGCACTAGCGTTTCTGCAACTAGTAACGTTTCCACATGCTCCTAAGTAAGTCAACAGTATAAGTGCTGACAAAAAAAGCCGATGACACTGAAATTTGAGTTCCAGAAAATTCTCACCTTGTGTTCACATTTCTGATCAACTGGCAGTTTCATCCACTCACTGTCATCTCCCATTGTGCTTCCAGTTTCTTCTTAGAATTAAGAGTAATTCCTGGCCAGATAAAAATAGAAACCTATTCACTCTAGCAATCACAGTCTCTCAAGACAAAATGACTTTTCTGAGATTCTCATTTTATCATACACAGTACCAACAAGTATAAAAAGCCGCTTTTTTTATCAGACCCCATTTAATTCTATTAGTAGAACATTTTAAAAAAGTCAATCAAAAAATCTAAATCAACTTAGAAAGGATGGACACAATCGCTTAAAAAAAAAAAAAAAAAAAAAGATGCTTATATATTTTCCCAAATGGGAACTTCTTAGATATATGACAAAACTAGAATTAAACTGAAAAGCTTCAATTTCCTTATAGGATACAATCAATATAGAAAATCTCAATGCTACCCAGTTCTTCACTTAAACCTGATTCTAGTCAAAATGTTTATATAAACCAGTAAAAAATCAAATTGCTGATGAATGATTCCCATATATTCTTTATACTAAACCATTTATTAGTAAAGTTTATGGTTAACATTCCTTTAGCAACCTTACACTCTACGCCATTCATTTAGATAACACCTTTTTTTTTCTGATTATAAAGGTAATGTAATGTTAACTGCATTACATAGAAACTATAGAAAATACATAAGGATTAAAACACAATTTCATCATCCGCTGGTAATCATGACGAATACTCAAGTGTGTGTCGTTCCAGACTTTTTTCAAGGCACATGCAGTGTATAAATTATAGTAAAAAGATGGGCATAATCCTATTTCATAATCTTTCTCTTATATAATCACCAAGTATTTCCCTGTATTTGAGAACATGATGTTTAAAGGCTGCCTAGCACTTCATTTTATGAATGTACCATAATTGCCAATCCTACCGTTAAGATATTTAAGATGTTTTCCAATTTTTCAGTATCATAAATAACATGTTAAGACCTCCACATAGTAGAGTTCCTGCTTCTCTCTCCATCCCAAGTCCTAGCCTGACATAAAATATATTTTCAAAGAATATTTGTTGAATGAATAAATTACTATGAATCAGGCACTGTGCAAAGTACTTTTTAAACTTGTTAACGTACTAACAGCTACATGAAAGACAAATATTCTCACCATTTTCACTCCAGGCTCAGATTTAAGAAACTTGCCAAAACAGAACAAATAGGCAGTGAAATCAAACTAGGATTTGAAGTCTACATACCTCTTATATTATATCTTGTTTCTTCCCATCAAAATGAGAGAACTATTCCCAGGGAAAGTTATATATTCAAATATTAAGACTGAATTCTAGAAATGTATTAGAATAAATGAAACTTTCATTAAGACTTCTCTCCAAAATCCCTAGGACCCCTGTGAAACAACAGCTGTATGTTTTAGTGTGAAAGTCAAACTTTAATAGGAAATCAGCAGGAACTCAAATACAGCAATGATGGGAGTTAAAACAGTATTGCAGACAAGGCAGCTCTGGCTAATTGGAACCAATCGTTAGGAAAGCGCCATTTTGGGAGCTGGTGGCGCCATTTTGGGAGCTCTGACTGCGTGTGACTGGAAAGGCATAAGGCGCATTGGACTGAGGCAGGGACGTAACTGGAGAAAATTGAGAACGTGGTTGAGGATTTGGCTCTGAAAGACCAGGCGCATAAGGAGGTGGCCGAAACGGAGGAAGGGAATGATCCTCCACAGAAAAGCTTTTGAATATCAGGGGCCAGAGAATGGACTTTTAGGATTTCATTAATTAGATTCCACGAGTTACTTCGCGGCGATCCCTGGTGCGAAAGAGTGTGGAGAAGTGAGGTTTATAAATATAACAACCAAGAAGAGAAGATGACACGGGACCTCAGTAAGAATGAGCAGCTTGTCTACATCTTCAGGCCTCTAGTGAGCAGCAAGAATGGCTTTCAGGATGTTGCAACTCTGTCTGCTTCCACCAGAGATCATAATTGGGCTATGGATTTTTGCAACAGAAAAGTCTTCCTATAATAGACTGAGACTGACAAAAAGTTTATTTAAATTAATGCCAAAAGAATCTCAGAACTGTAGAAGCTATGCACATGAATATACTTAAGTATAAAGTATCTTCTTTCTTTTTTAAAAACTTAATTTCTGTTATACTGCTCTTTAGAGTTTCTAAAATACAGCTTGTTTCTGGGGCTTGTTCTGCATACTGGTTTTCTGCCCAATGACATGATGTGTACTTTGGGGAATTCAAGAAGCCAATTGAGGTGAGTAGAGGTGATTTATAAATTGAAACCAAATGATAGCAGAAGATGTGAACTAAAGCTATTTCTTGATCAGTGAAGAGCTAATTGGGCACATTTCAGAGCAGGTCTCTGAAGACACAGCTCATGAACCCTGTCTTTCTGATGCTGTGCTCATTATGGACACTCAATAGCGGACTGGCTAATTGCTAGGGAAATCCCCATAAAGATGGACTTTATATGACACTGCAGATTTACCTCAGGAAGGAAAGAGAAAAGAAGGCAAAGGGAATGAGAAATTCCAGGCAACTAGCTGTTTATAAATTCCTATTTGCTTTATCAAATTTATCTGAAATGGAAGAGCTTATCTCTAAAGTCTGCCCTTCTTCACAAAATCTCAAGGGACATTTGTCATCCTCTGACATAACTGAGTTACCAGGTCATATTTGTTATTTGGCTATTGTGAGAATAAATTTAGGGAGGCTGACAGTTCTTTTCCTTCACCTTATCACAGAGTTCTTTGGTCCTGTGTCTGCTATTTGATAGGGGCGACTGAATACAACACCCTTGTCCCATGTACTTCTGGAACAGCCCACACATGCCACTGATACTTAAACATTTTAGTGGTAATTTTAAATGAATGCATGTGTCAGTTTGATGTGTTATGTCCCCCAAAACGCTATTATCTTTGATGCAATCTTGTGTGGGCAGACATATTAGTGTTGATTAGATTTTGGAATCCTTTGGTGTTTCTATGGAGATGTGATTCAATCAACTGTGGACAAGACCTTTGGTTGGAAAATTTCCATGGAGGTGTTGCCCCACCCATTGAGGGTGGGTCTGAATTAAATTACTGGAGCACTAGATAAGCTCAGAAAGAAGGAGCAAGCTTGCTACAGCCAAGAGGGACACTTTGAAAAATGCACAAGAGATGAGAGAGGAGCTGCAGCTTACAGAGACATTTTGGAGATGGCTTTTGAAAGCAGACTTTTGCTCCAGAGAAGCTAAGAGAGGACAAATGCCCCAAGAGCAACTAAGAGTGATATTTTTGAGGAACTGCAGCCTAGAGAGGAACGTCCTGGGAGAAAGCCATTCTGAAACCAGAACTGTGGAGCAGACACCAGCCACGTGCCTTCCCAGCTAACAAAGGTTTTCCAGATGCCATTGGCCATCCTCCGGTGAAGGCACCCAATTGTTGATGCCTTACCTTGGACACTTTATGGCCTTAAGACTGTAACTGTGTAACCAAATAAACCCCCTTTTATAAAAGCCAAAAAAAAAAAAAAAAAAAAGAAACAGTATTGCATTACCTACAATGAAGATATGAAGATGTACATCTATACCACCCAGCAACTCCATTCTTGGATACACACCCTTGAAACAGATGCCAACTGCACCAGAAGGCCCATAACAAGGAAGTTCATAGCAATATTATTCACAACAGCCAAAAGCTGGAAACGATCCACAAGTTCATCGAAAGGAGAATGAATAACACAGGGTGCAGTATTATACAGCTGTGAAAATGAATGAACTATACAGCGCTCATACTTTCAGCAGTGAAAAGCTAGTCTTTTAAATTTCCAATGTATTGTGTATTGATAGACATATTTGTAAAATACAATAAAAATTAGTTACTAGATCTGTGTATTTTTAAAGTGCAGCAAGGGTAGAAAACCTCTAAGTTACCTTCCTGTCAAAAGTTTGAAGTGCAAAAAAAAAGTAATCTTTCTGTGTTTTCAAAAAGAAACACTCAATGAAAGCTTTTAAAACATTCTCCAAGCAAGAGAATGTGAACAACAATATTTCATTTTCAGTTTCTTGTGAGTACATTGGAATACTTTGTCTTTTTTCCTGTTTTATTCTTTTAGAAACATGAATAAAAAGGCTCTGCTTATATAAAATTTAGAAATGGCTCTTTGACTTTATAGCCTGGGTTTTAAATACTTGTTTTGATTTTGTTTCTTTCCATTCAAAGGAAAGGCTTGCTTCATACCAACATTTTCCCAGTCACTGAAATAAGGAATGCAATGTATATACATGTGACAGTAGGACTCTTGATCTTTGTGCTTACCTTTCTCCACTAATTTTACCCACAATTATTTTAATTTGAAAATTAATTTTAAAATTTAATGTATATTACATGTAAGAATATATATGCAGCAATATAAGAGCTATGAAGCAGTACAATAAATTCCACATTATCAACCCATCACCCCAATCTCTAGAACACTACCAATACCATCACTGCATCTGTATGTTTCTTTCCTACCTCATCCTTCTTCCCATAGAAGTAAGTATTTTCCTGAAGTTTTAGTTTTATGCCATAGACATATATCCACATATCCCTAGCAACAAAATTAGTTGTGTTAGTGAGCTGTTTATAGTCTTCTATAACTTGCTTTTTCACTCAGTATTTTGTTTGTAAAGTTCATCCACATGGTGCAGTATAGTTCAATGCTACTCAAAGTGTGGTTCAAAGACTTGCACTAGTTCACAAACTGTTATCATTCAGAGATGAAATGAATACAGAAATTGGGTCAAGTGTTTAGAAACTTTCAATGTACCTCTTCTAACTTCTTTTATTACAGTAGACTGGAAGAACTGAAAAAAGTTCAGCATGGTTCAAGTATAAAACACAAGGAGAGTGAGACTTGCAGTGCAAAGCGAGACTAGAGAGTAAGCAAGGTCAGACCCTGGAAAGCCTTACAAGGCAATATTAAGGAATTAGAATCTACCTGAAAACAAAAAGGAGACTTAGAAGGATCATCAGTAGGAAAATTATATATGCTATTAGCCTCGAATTTCTTTGCAGATCAAAATCACAATAAGATTCCATCTCATACCCACAAGAACGACTATTATGAAACAAAGAGAAAACTGGAAGTGTTGGCAAGGATGCAGAGAAACTGTAACTCTTGTGCACTGCTGGTGGGAATGTAAAATGATGCAACCGCTGTGGAAATAGCAAAAAGTTAAACGTAGCATTACCATATGACCTGGCAATTCCACTACTTGGTATATATATAAAAGAATTGAAAAACGGAGTCAGATACTTCTAGCCAATGTTCGTAATAGCAGCATGATTCACAACAGTCAAAAGGCAGAAACAGCCCAACTGTCCATCAGAGATGAATGGATAAATAAAATATAGTGTAGTCATATAATGGAATATTATTCAGCCACAAAAAAGAATGAAGTTCTGATACATGTTACAACACAGATGGACCTTAAAATCATTATGCTAAGTGAAGACACAAAAGGACAAATATTGTATGATTCCACCTATCTGAGATATCTAGCAAAAGCAAATTCCAGAAAAGGTTAATTAGATGTTTCCAGGGTCTGGGAGGAGGTGGGAATGGGGATTTATTTCTTAATGGTTAATTGTTTGTGGTGATGAAAAAAGTTTGGGTACTGGGTGGTGGTGCTGGTAGCACAACACTGTAAATGTATTTAATGCTACTGAATCATACATTTAAAAATGGTAAAAACAGTACAAGATCAACACACAGAAATCAATTTTGTTCCTATACACAAGCAACGAACAATCTGAAGAAGAAGTTAAGAAAACAATTCCATTTACAATAGCATCTGAAAAAGTAAAATACCTAGGAATAAATGTAACCAAGGATACAAAGACTTGTATACTGAAAACTATAAAACACTGCTGAAAGAAATTAAAGAAGTCCTAAACAAATGGCAAGACATCTCATGTTCACTGACTGGAAATTAATATTTTTAATAAGTCAATTAACAATTACCCAAAACAATGTACAAATTTTTTCCAATCCCCATCAAAATTCCAGCAGCCTTTTTTTTTTTTTTTTCCAGAAATGGAAAAACTGATCCTTAGGTTTATATGGAATTGCAAGGAGCCTCAAATAGCCATAACAATATTGAAAAAGAAGAGGATTAGAGGACTGACAATTTGATGATTTCAAATTGTACTACAAAGCTACAGTAATGAAAACAGTGAGGTACTGGCATAATGATAGACAAATAGATCAATGGAGCAGAACTGAAGGTCCGGCAATAGACCAACACATCTATGGCAAAGTGATTTTTACATTGGTGTTAAGTACATGCAGTGGGGAAAGAATCGTTCCTTCAACAAATGGTGTTGGGAAAACTGGATACCCACATATAAAAGAATGACATTAGACCCCCTACCTCACACCATATAAAAATCAACTCAAAATAGATCACGGACCTAAGTATAAAAACTAAAAACTATAAAACTCTTAGAAGATAACATAGGGACAAACCTTCATGACCTGGGATTGAACAATGGACTCTTAGATATGACACCAAAAGCATGAGCAACAAAGGAGACAAAAGATAAATTTGATTTTATCAAAATTCTTTATAGACCAAAAGAAATTATTAAGAAAGTAAAAAAAGACAGCCTATACAATGGGAGAAAATAGTTGCAACTTACATATTGGATAAGGGTTTAACATCTAGAATATAAAGAACTTTAACAGAAGATGGCAGACTGGTGAGCTGTATGTTTTAGTTACTCCTCCAGGAAAGTAGGTAAAAAGCCAGGAACTGTGTGGACTGGACACCACAGAGCAATCTGTCTTTGGGCATACTTCATACAACACTCATGAAAACGTGGAACTGCTGAGATCAGCGAAATCTGTAAGTTTTTGCGGCCAGGGGACCCGCGCCCCTCCCTGCCAGGCTCAGTCCCGGGGGAGGAGGGGCTGTCAGCTCCGGGAAGGAGAAGGGAGAATTGCAGTGGCTGCTCTTTTCGGAAACTCATTCTACTGATTCAAACTCCAACCATAGATAGACTGAGACCAGACACCAGAGACTCTGAGAGCAGCCAGCCCAGCAGAGAGGAGACAGGCATAGAAAAAAAACAACACGAAAAACTCCAAAATAAAAGCAGAGGATTTTTGGAGTTCTGGTGAACACAGAAAGGGGAAGGGCGGAGATCAGGCCTTGAGGCGCATATGCAAATCCCGAAGCAAAGCTGATCTCTCTGCCCTGTGCACCTTTCCTTAATGGCCCTGGTTGCTTTGTCTATTAGCATTTCAATAACCCATTAGATCTCTGAGGAGGGCCGTTTTTTTTTTTTTTTTTTTTTTTTTTAAATCCTTTTTGCTTTTTCTAAAACAATTACTCTAAGAAGCTCAATACAGAAAGCTTCAAAGAATTGAAATTTGGGCACGTCAAGTCAAGGGCAGAACTAAGAGAGCTCTGAGACAAAAGGCAATAATCCAGTGGCTGAGAAAATTCACTAAACAACACAACTTCCCAAGAAAAGGGGGGTGTCCGCTCACAGCCACCATCCTGGTGGACAGGAAACACTCCTGCCCATCGCCAGCCCCATAGCCCAGAGCTGCCCCAGACAACCCAGTGTGACGGAAGCGCTTCAAATAACAGGCACACACCACAAAACTGGGCGTGGACATTAGCCTTCCCTGCAACCTCAGCTGAATGTCCCAGAGCTGGGAAGGGGGAGCAGTGTGAATTAACAGAGCCCCATTCAGCCATCATTTGAGCAGACTGGGAGCCTCCCAACACAGCCCAGCAGCCCAGAACTGCCCTGGGGGGACGGCACTCACCTGTGACATAGCACAGACATCCCTCAACAGAGGACCCGGGGTGCACAGCCTGGAAGAGGGGCCCACTTGCAAGTCTCAGGAGCCATACGCCAATACCAAAGACTTGTGGGTCAGTGGCAGAGACAAACTGTGGCAGGACTGAACTGAAGGATTAGACTATTGCAGCAGCTTTAAAACTCTAGGATCATCAGGGAGATTTGATTGTTAGGGCCACCCCCCCTCCCCGACTGCCCAGAAACATGCCCCACATACAGGGCAGGCAACACCAACTACACACGCAAGCTTGGTACACCAATTGGGCCCCACAAGACTCACTCCCCCACTCACCAAAAAGGCTAAGCAGGGGAGATCTGGCTTGTGGAGAACAGGTGGCTCGTGGACGCCACCTGCTGGTTAGTTAGAGAAAGTGTACTCCACGAAGCTGTAGATCTGATAACTTAGAGATAAGGACTTCAACTGGTCTACAAACCCTAAAAGAACCCTATCAAGTTCAGCAAATGCCACGAGGCCAAAAACAACAGAAAATTATAAAGCATATGAAAAAACCAGACGATATGGATAACCCAAGCCCAAGCACCCAAATCAAAAGACCAGAAGAGACACAGCACCTAGAGCAGCTACTCAAAGAACTAAAGATGAACAATGAGACCATAGTACGGGATATGAAGGAAATCAAGAAGACCCTAGAAGAGCATAAAGAAGACATTGCAAGACTAAATAAAAAAATGGATGATCTTATGGAAATTAAAGAAACTGTTGACCAAATTAAAAAGATTCTGGACACTAATAGTACAAGACTAGAGGAAGTTGAACAACGAATCAGTGACCTGGAAGATGACAGAATGGAAAATGAAAGCATAAAAGAAAGAATGGGGAAAAAAATTGAAAAACTCGAAATGGACCTCAGGGATATGATAGATAATATGAAACGTCCGAATATAAGACTCATTGGTGTCCCAGAAGGGGAAGAAAAGGGTAAAGGTCTAGGAAGAGCATTCAAAGAAATTGTTGGGGAAAACTTCCCAAATCTTCTAAACAACATAAATACACAAATCATAAATGCTCAGCGAACTCCAAATAGAATAAATCCAAAAAAACCCACTCCGAGACATATACTGATCACACTGTCAAACACAGAAGAGAAGGAGCAAGTTCTGAAAGCAGCAAGAGAAAAGCAATTCACCACATACAAAGGAAACAGCATAAGACTAAGTAGTGACTACTCAGCAGCCACCATGGAGGCAAGAAGGCAGGGGCACGATATATTTAAAATTCTGAGTGAGAGGAATTTCCAGCCAAGAATACTTTATCCAGCAAAGCTCTCCTTCAAATTTGAGGGAGAGCTTAAATTTTTCACAGGCAAAGAAATGCTGAGAGAATTTGCTAACAAGAGACCTGCCCTACTGGAGATACTAAAGGGAGCCCTACAGACAGAGAAACAAAGACAGGACAGAGAGACTTGGAGAAAGGTTCAGTACTAAAGAGATTCGGTATGGGTACAATAAAGGATATTAATAGAGAGAGGGAAAAATATGGCAAACATAATCCAAAGGATAAGATGGCCGATTCAAGAAATGCCTTCACGGTTTTAACGTTGAATGTAAATGGATTAAACTCCCCAATTAAAAGATATAGATTCGCAGAATGGATCAAAAATAATGAACCATCAATATGTTGCATACAAGAGACTCATCTTAGACACAGGGACACAAAGAAACTGAAACTGAAAGGATGGAAAAAAATATTTCATGCAAGCTACAGCCAAAAGAAAGCAGGTGTAGCAATATTAATCTCAGATAAAATAGACTTCAAATGCAGGGATGTTTTGAGAGACAAAGAAGGCCACTACATACTAATAAAAGGGGCAATTCAGCAAGAAGAAATAACAATCGTAAATGTCTATGCACCCAATCAAGGTGCCACAAAATACATGAGAGAAACATTGGCAAAACTAAAGGAAGCAATTGATGTTTCCACAATAACTGTGGCAGACTTCAACACATCACTCTCTCCTATAGATAGATCAACCAGACAGAAGACCAATAAGGAAATTGAAAACCTAAACAATCTGATAAATGAATTAGATTTAACAGACATCTACAGGACATTACATCCCAAATCACCAGGATACACATACTTTTCTAGTGCTCACGGAACTTTCTCCAGAATAGATCATATGCTGGGACATAAAACAAGGCTCAATAAATTTAAAAAGATTGAAATTATTCAAAGCACATTCTCTGACCACAATGGAATACAATTAGAAGTCAATAACCATCAGAGACTTAGAAAATTCACAAATACCTGGAGGTTAAACAACGCACTCCTAAACAATCAGTGGGTTAAAGAAGAAATAGCAAGAGAAATTGCTAAATATATAGAGACGAATGAAAATGAGAACACAACATACCAAAACCTATGGGATGCAGCAAAAGCAGTGCTAAGGCGGAAATTTATAGCACTAAACGCATATATTAAAAAGGAAGAAAGAGCCAAAATCAAAGAACTAATGGATCAACTGAAGAAGCTAGAAAATGAACAGCAAACCAATCCTAAACCAAGTACAAGAAAAGAAATAACAAGGATTAAAGCAGAAATAAATGACATAGAGAACAAAAAAACAATAGAGAGGATAAATATCACCAAAAGTTGGTTCTTTGAGAAGATCAACAAGATTGACAAGCCCCTAGCTAGACTGACAAAATCAAAAAGAGAGAAGACCCATATAAACAAAATAATGAATGAAAAAGGTGACATAACTGCAGATCCTGAAGAAATTAAAAAAATTATAAGAGGATATTATGAACAACTGTATGGCAACAAACTGGATAATGTAGAAGAAATGGACAATTTCCTGGAAACATATGAACAACCTAGACTGACCAGAGAAGAAATAGAAGACCTCAACCAACCCATCACAAGCAAAGAGATCCAATCAGTCATCAAAAATCTTCCCACAAATAAATGCCCAGGGCCAGATGGCTTCACAGGGGAATTCTACCAAACTTTCCAGAAAGAACTGACACCAATCTTACTCAAACTCTTTCAAAACATTGAAAAAAATGGAACACTACCTAACTCATTTTATGAAGCTAACATCAATCTAATACCAAAACCAGGCAAAGATGCTACAAAAAAGGAAAACTACCGGCCAATCTCCCTAATGAATATAGATGCAAAAATCCTCAACAAAATACTTGCAAATCGAATCCAAAGACACATTAAAAAAATCATACACCATGACCAAGTGGGGTTCATTCCAGGCATGCAAGGATGGTTCAACATAAGAAAAACAATCAATGTATTACAACACATTAAAAACTCGAAAGGGAAAAATCAATTGATCATCTCAATAGATGCTGAAAAAGCATTTGACAAAATCCAACATCCCTTTTTGATAAAAACACTTCAAAAGGTAGGAATTGAAGGAAACTTCCTCAACATGATAAAGAGCATATATGAAAAAACCCACAGCCAGCACAGTACTCAATGGTGAGAGACTGAAAGCCTTCCCTCTAAGATCAGGAACAAGACAAGGATGCCCGCTGTCACCACTGTTATTCAACATTGTGCTGGAAGTGCTAGCCAGGGCAATCCGGCAAGACAAAGAAATAAAAGGCATCCAAATTGGAAAAGAAGAAGTAAAACTGTCATTGTTTGCAGATGATATGATCTTATATCTAGAAAACCCTGAGAAATCAATGATACACCTACTAGAGCTAATAAACAAATTTAGCAAAGTAGCGGGATACAAGATTAATGCACATAAGTCAGTAATGTTTCTATATGCTAGAAATGAACAAACTGAAGAGACACTCAAGAAAAAGATACCATTTTCAATAGCAACTAAAAAAATCAAGTACCTAGGAATAAACTTAACCAAAGATGTAGAAGACCTATACAAAGAAAACTACATAACTCTACTAAAAGAAATAGAAGGGGACCTTAAAAGATGGAAAAATATTCCATGTTCATGGATAGGAAGGCTAAATGTCATTAAGATGTCAATTCTACCCAAACTCATCTACAGATTCAATGCAATCCCAATCAAAATTCCAACAACCTACTTTGCAGACTTGGAAAAGCTAGTTATCAAATTTATTTGGAAAGGGAAGATGCCTCGAATTGCTAAAGACACTCTAAAAAAGAAAAACGAAGTGGGAGGACTTACACTCCCTGACTTTGAAGCTTATTATAAAGCCACAGTTACCAAAACAGCATGGTACTGGCACAAAGATAGACATATAGATCAATGGAATCGAATTGAGAATTCAGAGATAGACCCTCAGATCTATGGCCGACTGATCTTTGATAAGGCCCCCAAAGTCACCGAACTGAGCCATAATGGTCTTTTCAACAAATGGGGCTGGGAGAGTTGGATATCCATATCCAAAAGAATGAAAGAGGACCCCTACCTCACCCCCTACACAAAAATTAACTCAAAATGGACCAAAGATCTCAATATAAAAGAAAGTACCATAAAACTCCTAGAAGATAATGTAGGAAAACATCTTCAAGACCTTGTATTAGGAGGCCACTTCCTAGACTTTACACCCAAAGCACAAGCAACAAAAGAGAAAATAGATAAATGGGAACTCCTCAAGCTTAGAAGTTTCTGCACCTCAAAGGAATTTCTCAAAAAGGTGAAGAGGCAGCCAACTCAATGGGAAAAAATTTTTGGAAACCATGTATCTGACAAAAGACTGATATCTTGCATATACAAAGAAATCCTACAACTCAATGACAATAGTACAGACAGCCCAATTATAAAATGGGCAAAAGATATGAAAAGACAGTTCTCTGAAGAGGAAATACAAATGGCCAAGAAACACATGAAAAAAAGTTCAGCTTCACTAGCTATTAGAGAGATGCAAATTAAGACCACAATGAGATACCATCTAACACCAGTTAGAATGGCTGCCATTAAACAAACAGGAAACTACAAATGCTGGAGGGGATGTGGAGAAACTGGAACTCTTATTCATTGTTGGTGGGACTGTATAATGGTTCAGCCACTCTGGAAGTCAGTCTGGCAGTTCCTTAGAAAACTAGATATAGAGCTACCATTCGATCCAGCGATTGCACTTCTCGGTATATACCCGGAAGATCGGAAAGCAGTGACACGAACAGATATCTGCACGCCAATGTTCATAGCAGCATTATTCACAATTGCCAAGAGATGGAAACAACCCAAATGTCCTTCAACAGATGAGTGGATAAATAAAATGTGGTATATACACACGATGGAATACTACGCGGCAGTAAGAAGGAACGATCTCGTGAAACATATGACAACATGGATGAACCTTGAAGACATAATGCTGAGCGAAATAAGCCAGGCACAAAAAGAGAAATATTATATGCTACCACTAATGTGAACTTTGAAAAATGTAAAACAAATGGTTTATAATGTAGAATGTAGGGGAACTAGCAGTAGAGAGCAATTAAGGAAGGGGGAACAATAATCCAAGAAGAACAGATAAGCTATTTAACGTTCTGGGGATGCCCAGAAATGACTATGGTCTGTTAAATTCTGATGGATGTAGTAGGAACAAGTTCACAGAAATGTTGCTATATTAGGTAACTTTCTTGGGATAAAGTAGGAATATGTTGGAAGTTAAGCAGTTATCTTAGGTTAGTTGTCTTTTTCTTACTCCCTTGTTATGGTCTCTTTGAAATGTTCTTTTATTGTATGTTTGTTTTCTTTTTAACTTTTTTTTTTCATACAGTTGATTTAAAAAAGAAGGGAAAGTTAAAAAAAAAAAAAAAAAGAAAAACAAGGAAAAAAAAAAAGATGTAGTGCCCCCTTGAGGAGCCTGTGGAGAGTGCAGGGGTATTCGCCTAACCCACCTCCATGGTTTCTAACATGACCACAGACATAGGGGACAGGTGGTTGGATGGGTTGAGCCCTCTACCATAAGTTTTACCCTTGGGAAGATGGTTGCTGCAAAGGAGAGGCTAGGCCTCCCTATATTTGTGCCTAAGAGTCTCCTCCTGAATGCCTCTTTGTTGCTCAGATGTGGCCCTCTCTCTCTGGCTAAGCCAACTTGAAAGGTGAAATCACTGCCCTCCCCACTACGTGGGATCAGACACCCAGGGGAGTGAATCTCCCTGGCAACGTGGAATATGACTCCCGGGGAGGAATGTAGACCTGGCATCGTGGGACGGAGAACATCTTCTTGACCAAAAGGGGGATGTGAAAGGAAATGAAATAAGCTTCAGTGGCAGAGAGATTCCAAAAGGAGCCGAGAGGTCACTCTGGTAGGCACTCTTACGCACACTTTAGACAACCCTTTTTAGGTTCTAAAGAATTGGGGTAGCTGGTGGTGGATACCTGAAGCTATCAAACTGCAACCCAGAACCCATGAATCTCGAAGACAGTTGTATAAAAATGTAGCTTATGAGGGGTGACAATGGGATTGGGAAAGCCATAAGGACCACACTCCACTCTGTCTAGTTTATGGATGGATGAGTAGAAAAATAGGGGAAGGAAACAAACAGACAAAGGTACCCAGTGTTCTTTTTTACTTCAATTGCTCTTTTTCACTCTAATTATTATTCTTGTTATTTTTGTGTGTGTGCTAATGAAGGTGTCAGGATTGATTTAGGTGATGAATGTACAACTATGTAATGGTACTGTAAACAATCGAAAGTACGATTTGTTTTGTATGACTGCCTGGTATGTGAATATATCTCAATAAAATGATGATAAAAAAATGGAATTAACATCATTTACCTCTCATTTTGTCTTAAAAGTCTACAAAATGCTGATGTTCACACAAACATTGAGGACTGATGGCTTGGTATACCAGGCCCTCTATCTTGGTACTTGCCCTTATGGAACCTGTTACTACAAAGTAGAGGCTAAAACTGCTTATAATTGTGCCTAAGAGTCTTCCCCTGAGTACCTCTTTGTTGCTCAGATGTGGCCTCTCTCTAGGTCACCCAACTCGGCAGGTGAACTCACTGCCCTCCCCCCTACGTGGGACCTGACTCCCAGGGGTGTAAATCTCCCTGGCAACGCAGGATATGCCTCCCGGGGATGAATTTGGACCCGGCATCATGGGATTGAGAACATGTTCTTCACCAAAAGGGGGATATGAAATGAAACAAAATAAAGTTTCAGTGGCTGAGAGATTCCAAATGGAACCGAGAGGTCACATTTTCATAATCACATTTCATAATGATATGGAAATGATTTTTATTGGTGACAAAGCCACAAGTTTTTCTATTATTATAGTGACTTATTTCCTACATTCTAACTGAAGGAAATGCTAAATTTTAGTCAGAGATTAGTGAAAATAAAGACGTAATTATTTTCCCATCCAAGTTCAGACCCTCTGAATTCTAATCCCAAATTAAATCCCATCTATTCTCTTTCAAATCCTACGATCAAATGAAAGCTCCTTTCTTTCAAAGACTTTATAGCACTGTTTACAATATTCCCAAAGTTCCTCTTAAAATAACAATAACTACCAACCCCAAATTTTAATAGGACTTTATTAGAAATATTTTCACAATCATTCTCTTACTTGAGACTTGAGTGAGGAAGACATTTAATCACTTCTATATATTTCATAATAGAAGTACAAGCACATTGTTATACTTACTGCCTAATTCTGGTTTCTTTTCTCTCTTTTTTTCTTTTTTGGTATTATTCTTACTTATATGGCTCTTCCCTACAGATGATAAGATTCTTTTGAGCAAGGTCTTTGTCTTATTCATCTCTGAATCTTCAAAAGGCTCAGGATATGGGGTGGGAAATGGGATAAACCATGTATCATTATCCTGTTTTTACATATGGGGAAATAGAGATTCAGTGAGGTTAAGTGTCTTGCCCAAGGTCACTTAAGTAGGGGAGACTGGACTAGAAGAGGTTTCTTAATTCCTAGTTTGGTGAGATTCCTACAATTTATCTACATATGGCTTCTAGATATCCATATCAAAAAATATTCACACATTACAAATAAGATTTATTTTGGTGATTACCTACCTCACTAAAATGTTGTGAAAAGAAAATGAGATAATATGTGAAAAGCAAGTTTATTTGCTCCAAAGGACATGGTAATTTAGAGAAATTTAAAATAAAGTTAACTGGGAAGGGGAAACCTAACCTCATCAGCAGCTACCTAATAATCAAGCCTAATTACCGTATTGGGACTTAAAACACTGTTTATCTGCTCCTGGATAAGAGAAGAATAACCACAATTTTAATTGTAATCTGGGGTTATCCATACAGTCCAACCCGTCCCCTTGGCAACCTTCATTCCATTGAGAGTTGAGTCTACCCGTTGAAAAGGAAAACCTTTCCTTGAGATTACAAGAGACTGAAGGGTGGCAGACTGTGCTCTCTATGATGCATATTAGATCTAAATTTCTGGTTATAACTCTCTCAAACTTTTTTTTTTAATAATAAAATGGCTACTTGTTTGGAAGCTAAACTCTGCCTCTATACACAAATTTTAAAAAACAATTATCACAAAGTAATGTAAAGGGTTTGGGAACGTCCAGAATATGCTTGGGAAGTACTGAAGTAACCTTAGAGTCAGCATAAAATGGAATACATGTAGAATTAAAACTTCACAATTTCATGAAACATCATTCAAGTTAAAGGCCTGAACGATCTCTTTCAAGAAATGTAGTAATGTTTTCAATATGCATAGCAAATTAAAACTAAACTAACATTCATAATAGCCAAAAAGTGAAAACAACCCAAATGTCCATCAACTGATGGATAACTAAAATGTGGTATAACCATATATGGAATATTAATCAGCAATAAAAACCAAATGAAGTATCAATATATGCTACAATACAGATGAACCTTGCAAATATTTTAAGTGAAAGAAGCCAGACACAAAGGATCACATACTGCCTAATTCCATTTATATGAAATGCCCAGGAGAGGCAGATCTACAGAGGAAGAAGTACATTAGTGGTCATCTAGGGCTGGGGAGGTTGGGGGATTGGGAATGATGGCTAAGGGGAAGGTCGTTTCTTTTTGGGACAATGAAAATGTTCTAAAATTCACTGTTGTAAATCCTAAAACTCAACAACAAAAAGTGAATCAATCCAATTAAAAATTGGGCAAAGGACTTGAATTGACATTTCTCCAAAGCACCAAAAAGCACATGAAAAAGATGCTCAACATCATTAGCCATTTAAGAAATGCAAATCAAAAACCACAGTGAAATACTACTTCACACCCACTAGGATGGCTATGAAAAAAAATACAAAAAACAAAACAAACAAAAAAATGGAAAATAACAAGTGGTGGCAAAAATGTGGAAAAATAGGAACCCTTGCAGCATTGATGGTGGGACAACAAAATGGTGAAGGTGCTGTGGAAAACAGTCTGGTGATTCCTAAAAAAGTTAAACACAGAATTACCAGATGACCTGGCAAACTCACTTCTAGGTATATACTCCAAAGAACTGAAAGCAGGGACTTAGATATTTGCACACCAATGTTCACAGAAGCACTATTCACAGGAGCCAAAAGGTGGAAGCAATCCAAATGCCCATTAGCAGATGGATGGATGAACAATGTGGTATGTCCATACAATGGAATATTAGACAGCCACAAAAAGGAATGATGTTTTGATACATTGTACAACATGGATGAACCTTTATAACATTACGCTAAGTGAAGTAAGCCAGACACAAAAGGACAAAAACTGTATGAGTCCACTTATCTGAAATATCAAGAATAAGCAAATTTATAGAGAAAGAAAGTAGATTAGAGGTTATCAGGGGCTGGCAGGGAAGGGAAATGGGGAATTATTGCTTAATGGGTACAGAGTTTCTCCTTGGGGTGATGAAAAAGTTTTTGGTAATGAATAGTGACACAACATTGTAAAAGCAATTAATGACAATGAACTGTATATTTAAAAATGGTAAAATGGCAAATTTTATATTATATAATTGCTACTACAATAAATCTGCTTTGAATTATAAAAAAAAAAAACCTGAACAAATAAAAATAAAATTGATTGTGGTGATGGTTGCACAAAATGTGATGAGTAAATCGTATGGTATATGAATTATATCTCAATAAAGCTATTAAAAAAATAAAAACAACAAAATAAAGTTTAGTAAAAGTCCATAGGAAATAAAAATGATTTGTTAAAGCTACCAGTCATTTACATGTGCATGGGTTGGTTGTAAAGGTTGAGTCCTCTCGAATAATAAGACCTAATAACAAGGATTATCAAATTCCAATTTTTACCTGACATTTCCATTCACTGAATTTCCCTCTGGGCAAACTTCAAGGAATTCACAGTAGTATAAACAAGGCATGTAAACAATCAAAATATGAATCAGTATGTGGAAAGTGCCATAAGCAAGGAACAAATAAGAGCTATGGAAGTTCAAAGTTGGATTGACCACCATAAGTGAGGAATTGTCAGTAGGATGTCATTTGAGCTCAGTGATGAATGGTAGGTGAGATTTTTCAAAAGATAAGGTTGAAAGGGGGGATATTCCAGACTGAGGAAATAAAAAAGGCCAAGCCTTGGGGGTAGGAAAGTACTATGCATGTTTAAGAACACTGAATGCTCCATTTATCAGGCTGTAAGACCAGAAAGGAAGACTAGGGTTAGATCATGGAAAGTCTTGAATATTAGTCTAAACAGCAAGGGATGATAATGAATTGAAGCGGGGGAGTGACATGATCATATAAACCTTAGAAAGATAAATCTGTGTAGAATGAATTGTAAGGGAGAGAAAGTAGAGACTTGACAGGAAAATATTTTAGTATTCAAAGCTAAGATGAATAGGAGATGGAACTAGGAACCTTGGCAGTAGAAATGGAAAAGGTAGGCAGGGGAGCCTGATGGGAGTTATGTTAAAGAGATACAATCAGTAAGCCTCAGAACATGGGAGTCCAAGAGTCAAGGCATCTCCAAACCAGATGACTGGGAGAAAAAAAGTGCTAATGACAGAAAAATAAGTCAGAAGGATGTTCTGATTAGTTTGCTCTTGAGGAGTAGAGGAGAGGTGAGGAATCTGATGAGTTTGGTTTTAGACTCGAGAAATATCTTTGAGTGGCTGGAAATAGGGCACTTGGAATGAACAGTAGGGTCTGGATGTTGTAAACAGACACAGGAAACCAAATTTTTACTACATAGCAGGGTTCAATGCCTTAAGAGTAAATCAAATTGTAACAAAGAGAAGCTTTAATAAAATTAATTTGAACTATATACGATGCTTGCCATGGTTCATTCAATCTCATTTCTACAACAAATATTCAGAAATTTCAAGTTATTCAGTGATCTCATAAGGTTTTACTCTAGACTAAAACAGAGACAAAAACAAGGTCAGCTAAAATAAATCTGTTCTATAGAAATATTATTACTTTAAACCACTGATACATCTAAAAATGTCTTCCAAAGAGCTTGAATGGTCCACTGTTGATGGAAAGGATTTAGATGTAATTGTTTATTTTTAGACCAGAAATGTTTCCAAGGTTATATATAAAAGCAAAACATAGAATTCCAGCCTGTCCAATTTTTTAGTTCAGTATTCAACTAAGCATTATGTACTATCACAGATTGTAGACCTCAGTGATCTACGCATTTTCTCAGACCTCAACCAGCTAGAAGTAAGATATAGAGAGATTAAGAAATGAGTAATGTTAGAGATGAACCTAGAACCTATGTCTCCTCTCAGTCTACCAACTGAGGATTCAAGTATGGTTTCCTTTTATTTTAAAAAAATTCTTGTGCTTTGAAAGTCTATAGGAATAAATTATACAGATACTAAACAGATTAGTTTAGCCTTTTACT
Source organism: Choloepus didactylus (assembly GCF_015220235.1). Classification (NCBI taxonomy): domain Eukaryota; kingdom Metazoa; phylum Chordata; class Mammalia; order Pilosa; family Megalonychidae; genus Choloepus; species Choloepus didactylus. Next base: position 32,725,563 of record NC_051312.1, on the reverse strand, counting down.
AAGAAGTACAACTATATTTTGTGGGAAATTCCCAAGTTCTTGACCTACAAAAGCTCTTCACTATTACAATACAAGAGATCTGGATTTGATTACCATTCCTAGACTTTTACTTTTGGCTAAAGATATGCTACCACAGAAACACAAAATGAGCTTGAGGAAAGTTTGAGGAAAATTTCCATCCAATAAAAGAGCAACCACTTTGAATAACTAAAGAGGTGTGATGATAGGCTTATTCAAAAAAGGAGAATAATTATAAAACAAGACTAAAACAGAATGCTGGTATATGCCCAGAAATCTTTACTTGAACCATATCTAGGAAGGACACTGGATTAAAGAAGTGTAACAATTATGTAACTGTCATAGAAAATTTAAGATATTTCTTATTTGGCAAAGGCCAGCCAAAATCCCATCTTTAAGTAACCAATAACAAAAATACTAGTTATTTCCCTCTAATTTAAAAAAAAACTCACTGCTCCCATGCATTCCCATTAACAAGGACAAGTGTTAACTTTCTGCTGGAGCATTCTGCAGTTTCAGGGGGCCAGAAATCTGAACTGCTTCTCTAGATTATCTCAACAAACTTTCATGTGCTTGCTGTCCAAGCCCTGGGACAGCAGCCTCCCACAAATTCCTTCAGAGGGGGAGGGGTGCAGAGCTGTCTCTTTCATATCATGCTATTCATATCAACAGGGAAGGTTAACCGGACTCTCTCTAATAGATGAACGCTGGTAATGGCTCCAAAAGGAGGATCCGACAGCAACACAGGCCTCTGGGAACACAGAAAACTAAAACTGACTGTGAATTAGGTCAACTTTGAGTTACTGTTCAGTTGTACCAAGATAGATGAGAATCTAATGCTTACGCATCCTGAAGCTGCCCAGAGATCTCCAAATCCCGGGTTAAGTACCCAAGGCCCAGGGCACTAGATCCAGCTCCACCCAACCAGAAGCTGAGCTGTGTTATACACTGGTAAAAGCAATCCTCTCCTCACCCCCAAGAAGGAATCAGCGTGGGGCAAAGCCTGGTTGTCGGCACCACTCAACCACTGCATATCCAAACAAGTACCCTAGGGCCGCTGTCACCACCCAGAAGTAGAGCAGATGCCCCAGGCTTTAGCTCACTGCAGCCGGCATTGTTTACGCTCTTTCGCCGCCTTAGCCTCTGATAGGCCAGGAAAGTCCCTTGTACTGTCCACCAGGACTTCCCGCATGGGTAGGGGATGCTTGACCCCAGCCTGCAGTTTGACACTTACGCTCCCCCCGCAGGGAGAGATCGGGGGCTCTAAGGTCCGAGCAGGATCAGCAGGAATACCCGGCGGGCGGCGGCATTGGTGCAGTGAGGCCTCTGGGAAACGCCTCCTCCAAGGGCGGGGCACAGAGTGCTACTGTCAGAGTGCCCGCCCCACCCTCAGTCCCTGCACACACTAAAGGTTTAAAGGGGCCACGCGTCCCTTCCCCCAGGGGTTCGTAGAACTCACTGTGCTGTTTCTAGTCCAGAGGGTTTCCAAGGGAAGAGGCAAATGAACAACCATCCAGGAAGACTGCACCACAGTTGGATGGACCTTTTTTTGTGTGTGACAACACAGGTAATATTCCAGCAACAAAAGAGATGACCAGTTTCTACTCTCACAATCCTAATCCTTCCTCCAGGAGAAAGAAATCACTGCAAGAAGCTGTCAAAGCAGCAGGGCAAATCTATACAGCTGGCTCCATTAAGTAAACAGCTTAAATCATCAACCTCCCTCGGACCAGAGCAGTTTAAGAATGTTTTTCGAGCATCAACTCAAAGGCCTGAAAAGAAATTCTACACCCCGCACTGCCTCACCTTACCCTTCCACCGACATCCTTCTCCATAATTTGATTTTAGAGTATGGATATTCCAGACAGCGATAGAAGATGAGTAGGAAGATAACGGAGGCCAAAATAGAAAAGTAACATTCTCCTTTGTGTGAGTAAATTGTGATCTTTTAAAATCCTGGGAATTTGACAACAAAGCTACTTGAGTTAATAAAAAAATTCAGCAGAATGGCAGGATATAAGATTAATGCACATAAGTCAGTAATGTTCTTTTTTTTTTTATCTTCATTTTATTGAGATATATTCACATACCACGCAGTCATACAAAACAAATCATACTTTCGATTGTTTACAATACCATTACATAGTTGTACATTCATCACCTAAATCAATCCCTGACACCTTCATTAGCACACACACAAGAATAACAAGAATAATAATTAGAGTGAAAAAGAGCAATTGAAGTAAAAAAGAACACTGGGTACCTTTGTCTGTTTGTTTCCTTCCCCTATTTTTCTACTCATCCATCCATAAACTAGACAAAGTAGAGTGTGGTCCTTATGGCTTTCCCAGTAATGTTCTTATACACTAGCAATGACCTGAAGAGGCAATCAAAGAAAAAATTCCATTCACAAAAGCAACTAAAAAAATCAAGTACCTAGGAATTAATCTAACCAAGGACATAAAAGACAAAATTTTACTAAAAGAAATTAAAAAGGACCTAAAAAGGGGGGAAAATACTCCATGCTCATAGATAGGAGGACTAAACATTGTTAAGACGCCAATTCTACCCAAACTGATCTAGAGATTCAATGCAACTCCAATCAAAATTCCAACAACCTACTTGGCAGACTTGGAAAAGTTAGTTATCAAATTTATTTGGAAGGGAAAGGAGCCTAGAATTGCCAAAAACATCCTAAAAAAGAAGGATGAAATCGGAGGACTGATACGTCCAGACATTAAAGCCTACTATAAAGTTACAGTGGTCAAAACAGCATGGTATTGGCATAAAGACAGACATACTGATCAAGGAATTAAACTGAGAATTTGGATATAGACCCCCCTAGAAAGATGGTTGACTGATTTCTGATAAGGCCCCCAAATCCACAGAACTGGGACAGAATACTATCTTCAACAAATGGGGCTGCAAGAACTGGAAGGCCATAACCAAAAGAATGAAAAAGGACCTCTACCTCACACCCTATACAAAAATTAAGACCAAGTGGAACAAAGACTTCAATATATGAGACAGCACAATAAAACCCTTAGAAGATAATATAGGGAAACATCTTCAGGACCTAGTAATAGGAGGTAGCTTTTAGACCTTACACCCAAAGCACAAGCAACAAAAGAAAAAAACAGATAAATGGGAACTCCTCACAATCAAAACCTTCTGTGCCTCAAAAGACTTTGTCAAAAAGGTAAAGAGGCAGCCAACTCAATGACAGAAAATATTTGGAAACCACATTACCTGATAATAGACTGATAGCCCGCATATATGAAGAAATCCTACAACTCAACACAATAGTTCAAACAGCCCAATTATAAAAAGGGCAAAAGACACAAAAAGGTATTTTTCTGAAAAAAAAAAAAAAAAAAACAAATGACTAAAAAAAATACATGAAAAAATGTTCATCTTCACTAGCTATTAGGGAAATGCAAATCAAAATCACAATGCGATACCATCCCACACCAATAAGAATGGCTGCCATTAAACCAACAGGAAACAAATGCTGGAGAGGACACTGAGAAATTGAACTCTTATTCATTGCTGGTGGGAATGTATACTGGTAGAGCCACTGCGGAAGGCACTTTGGTGGTTTCTCAGAAAACTAGATATTGAATTACCCTATGATCCAGCAGTTCCACTTCTTCACATATACTCAGAAGATATGAAAGCAGTGACACGAACACACATTTGCACACCGATGTTCACAGCAGCATTGTTCACAATTGCCAAGAAAAGGAAACAATTCAAGTGTCCTTCAACAGGCGATAAACGAAATGCTATATACATACAATGGAATACTATGCAGCAGTAAGGAACAAGGTCCTGAAACACATGGCAACATGGATGAACCGTGAAGATATAATGCTGAGTGAAGTAAGTCAGACACAAAAAGAGAGATATTGTATGTTACCACTTCTATGAACTCTCTGAACAATGGGAAATCAATGTCTTATAATATAGAATATGGGAGACCTAGTGATAGACAGAAACTAATGAGGGGGAATGATAATCTAATATGTTCAGATGTATTAATCACGGTGAATTCAAAGGTATGGTCATAGATAGGGGTGATGAATCCTTGTTAATGAGATTATAAGTATTAGCGCTATATTGAAGGGGAATAAGATTGAAAGGGGTTGTTTAAAGGCATATTTTCCACAGATTAGCACCACAAATATAGATAGGTGTTTGCATGATATACTTCTAATGTATGACACTAGCACAGAGAGTTGAAAACAGAAGTGTATATGGGAAAAATCTATTTATTGTATACTAGGGACTATAATTAATAGGAATACCATACTAGTACCACACAAACACTAGGGACAAATAATTAAGGGCTGACAAGGGCTATGAGATGTTTTGGGTCATGAGAATTGTTTAAAATGGAGAGTGATGAGGATTGCATAACTAAGTGAGGATAATGTAAGATATAGATGGATTACCGTGGACATAACATACACTATGTGAACCTAGGAAACCCCTAGGTTTGTAAGTCAAGCTTGGGTGGTATTTATGGTTGTAGGGGAGGCTAAGCCCACCCACAATTATGCCTAGGAGTCACCTCCAGAGAACCTCTTTTATTGCTCAAATGTGGACTTTCTCTCTCTAAGCCTAACTCTGAAAATAAATCCATCACTTTCTCAACCCAACATGGGACAGGACCACCCCACCCCCCCCGGATGAATGAGTCTTCCTGGCAACGCGGGGCACGGATTCTAGGAAGGAGTCTGACCCTGGCATCAAGGGATTGAGAATGCCTTTTTAACCAACAGGGGGAAAAGAAAGACAACAAAATAAGGTTTCAGTGGCTAATAGAATGCAAATACAGTCAAGAGGCTGTCCTGCAGGTTACACCAATGCATACTTCACCTAGATATGTCAAATGACCACAATATGACATGTTGAAGTCAACAGTCATCCCAAAAACCTTAAAGAATACCCACATCCCTGAGACTATAAGAGTTTCACTCATTAAGTTTATTCTTCAGAAACAAAATTCCTTCAGAGAACTTTTATACTGGCTAAGTCCCCAAACCCAGAGGCAACAGCCTCTTTAAGAACATCAACCAGAAGTGACCCCTTTTCTCATAAGGTTGACACCCCTTATCAACATGAACAAAATTAGGGTGGTCACTGCCTCGACATCCCTGAAGATCGGGAAAGTGACTAAACTAGAGGAAGGGGTAGAAACAGACAAGATGGAATTTAACAAAGGATGATGAAGACTGAATCTATATAATTTTCTTTTTCTTAGTTACTAGGGTATTAGAATAGCTAGAAGGAAAGAACTGAAATGATAGGACTGTAACCCATAGCATCCTTTGAAATTTGTTCTAAAGCTACTTATTAAATTGTAATTTGAAAGCTATCATCTCTTTGCATATATATTATATTTCACAGTAAAGAAATAACTGAAACTATGGTACTGTAACTCATAACAACTTTGGAAATTTCCTATGTAACTACTTGTTAAATCATACTTTGAAAGATTTTTTTTTTGTATATATAAAAAAGTCTGTAACCTTTTATCAGAAATTATCCTTAAGAGACCCTATCGGTCTATTCCCTTGGCCTGTGTAGCACCGTTAAAACCTGTAGGCTCCCAGGCATGATGAATATGCTTTACCTGATAAGCATGTGCTGTCTGAATCCACAAATTCCCATATTAAAAAACCTTCCACTACAAGCCAGGAACAGAACTAGCAGGGAAATCTTGCAGCTCCAGGGTTGGTAGATCTCCCCTCAATCACTATCATTGAAAGAATGACTCTTAGAGATTTGTGGGTTCCTGGAGTATCTGATGCCCCAGAAAAGAACTACAGTAAGGGCCATTGGTTAGAAATTAAAATCCTATGACCTCTTCTCTTTTATGCTTCTTCCTCAGCAGCTCTTTCACCCCCCGATAGTCTTTCACCCTTTCTCTTCTGATTTCTTCTTGGTTTCAGGTACCTGCTGATGTGTGTTTATAGAGGGAGTGGTGCCTCCCCAGATTGCTAGTACCAAGTCCCCTGACTCTCCCTAACTCACCCAGAATGTCTCTCTGATGAAGACCCTGAGTGGCCTGCATCTTACATGACACTAATTTCAGCTTAGAGGGTGTGCTGGTTGAACGGACCTCTGTATGTGCGTGTATGTATGTGTGTGTGTATGTGTGCCATCTGTGTCTCTGCATGATTGAGGGTGCTGTCACTCACAGAGGGCAGGGACCACATTCTATATACATTTATCTAATCATCAAAGCACCTAGTACAGTATCCTGCATAATGTAGGGGCTCAATAAATATCTGTGGAATTGAACTGTGGCTAAACTAGAGCAGGAGTTACATGGCTCTGGACAGGAACCCAAGCCATGGCCCATTTTCTCCTGGCAATGGCAGCATGTGGGTTGATATCCCCCAGAAACCAGGAGTAAGGCTACCTTTTGAGGAATCCAATTCATAAAGGGAGAAGCCTAAGCAGTACTTAAGGCTGTCTTTGGAATAATCCCAGGTTGCTTGGAAATGACCCCAGGGTTCATAGGAGCCTGAGTAACCTCCCAAAAAAGGTTACAGGTTATGGGGCCTCACTGGATTGACACTTAGAACCCAAGTCTTGCTGCCTGAGTTTTCTCCTTAACAATATTACAAAGAAGAGATAATTAAAAACAAAATAGCATAGTTTAAAATCCTGAATAAATGCATATTTAATTGCTTTTGTCAATTGCTTTCGATGATTTATGTCAGCATGATGACTGAACAACAATTTTACAACAGCTAACATGTTTCAGTATATCTTGTGTGTCAAGCACTCTTCTAATTGCATTTCATGTATCTCCTCATTTAACGCACAGCATTTGTCTGTGAGATGCGGCTGCTGTTATTCTCCCCACACTGCAGATGTGGAGACTGAGTTTTAGAAAGGTTAAGTAATTTGCCCAAGGTGACACAACCAGTGAGTGGCTGAAGCCATGGTTTTCCCTCCTCCCTATTTGATAATGGTAACAATCTTTATAGCTGTTCCTGTCCTTTTAGGCTAGTCCTCTTATATTTGCTCTGACCAAGTTTCCCCATTTGTTTGTGGGATATTTGTGCTCTTCTTGCCCACCCTTACCCCATTGACTTCCTCTTTCAGTTCGCCACGAGATCATTAATAGAAAGCCAGCCGACTGGCCATTGTCTCCCCCTCTCTGTACCCTAGGGTGGGCCTGACCACAACTACACCAAGGAGAAGATCAAGGTAGTAGAGGAATCTGCCCCTGTCTGGGGACGATGCTGAGTGGGATGACCTCAAGCAACTGTGCAGGTCACGGGGGGCCTTCTCCGGGATCACGTGTGCATGAAGACAGACACAGTGTCCATCCAGGCCAGCTCTGGCTCCCTGGATGACACGGAAACAGAGCAGCTGTTGCAGGAAGAGCAATCTGAGTGTAGCAGTGTCCACACTGCAGCCACTCCAGAAAGATGGGGATCTCTGCCAGACACAGGCTGGAAACATGAACGCAAACTCTCCTCAGAGAGTCAGATCTAAATGCCCACGTTTCCTTCCCTCTGTGCTTGTGTCCTCTCCTTTATGGACTTCCAGTCCTTGTGCTCACTTATACAACAGGCCTCCTTCCTATGTGCTCATCCTCCTCTTCTTACCACCCCATAACTGTTCTTCCCACCCCATAAGTGCTCATAAGCCCTCCATGAGAGCTCTTTCCACCTGAACCTATAACCACCCGTGCTCAAGAAATGATGGTATCACCTGAGAATTTAGATCTGGATTTTACCACAAACCTCACCTGTCCTGGGCCTCCTGAAATTGGGCTATCAACTTTTTGTATATATGTTATGTTTCACAATAAGGTAATAACTAAAAGTATGGTACTGTAGCTCATAACAACTTTGGAAATTTCCTATGTAACTACTTGTTAAATCATACTTGGAAAGATACTATTTTCTGGTACATGCTGTATTTCACAATAAGGAAATAATTGAAACTATGGAACTGTAACCCATAATATTCTAAAAGTTTGCTCTCTAACTAATTGTTAAAGTGCATTTGGAAAGTTATCACTTCTAAGGCATACTTGTTATATACTACAAAAAAAAAAAAAAAAAATCAGCCAAGAATTCACTACAAATCTATGAAGGTAAAGAAATCTTGCAGGCAAATACAACTCTGATGCACAGTTATCTGGTTTAATATGAAGAGTCCTTGAGATAAGTCTAGTAGAAAGTGCATTGATATCTCAGGAAGTCTTGATCTCTGAGAAATCCTTTATATATCAATGAGCTCTAATTTTCTTTTCATAGGAAGAATTTTTTTCAATCTCAGCTTCCAAGGATTGGCTGCATTTTGTGTCTCCATCATACTGACAGGAAAGATTTAAGGTTTATTAAGCCTGTATTCTTCCATTTAATCTAAGTGAATAAGCAGACCTTACTAAAGCTTTAAACCATTACGCAGCCTAGTATGGAAATCAATTTAGTGAGGCTAAAGACCATTTGTAAGTACCCTAACACCTCTGATTCCAAACAGGGGTTCAAGTAGAAATTCATATTCCAAAACAGGCATGAAGATTGTTCTACCAGGGAACAGAGGTCTAAGAGAGAATACTAAGCTAAGGTGGCCATGAAGAGCAACTAGGACTAGAATAGTCTGATATTGAACTGCCTGACAATCTCATTCTAAAATACATTTAACTCCTAATAATACTTTTCAATTAGGTAATAAAGACCTTCTTTCATTATATCCCCAAATTTATCACAGTGTTCTGAAAATAATGGTTTGCAAATCAGTCTTCCCCACTAGACTATGAGCACCTCAAGGGCAAAAGCTAGAATGTATCTTAATTAGCTTTTTCTCCCAGAGTGTGATACAAAATAGGTACTCAATAAATATTTATCCCAAAAGTCATGGCCAACACTTTCTGTTGTATAGCATCCTAGTGATACAGGAGTCTAGATAATCTCAATGAGCACAGCACAGTGAGTGCATGTACCCACATGCACACACAAATGCACAATAATCCACTGCCGTGCTTACTAATGAATTAAAAATTAGAGAAAAAAATCCACTGATTCTACAGCTTAGTCTCAGATATTAGAGCTCAAGATTATTGGGATTTCTATTTTTTGTCCCCAAATGCATAGACATTTTATACAAATATTCCTGAATAATTCCTGAATTTGTTAGCAAATGTCACAGTCCAAACATAGTCCATCTTACTTCAGTTACTGCTTCCTTTTCTTTCCTACGGCATATAAGAGATTAAACTGCATGTAAAACCTTCATAATTCAACAATTTGCCAGGTAGTAGAATTCTCCTTAACATACAAAGTGGAAACTGTTTAGAAAATGACAATAAATATTACATGCATTTGGTTAAAAACTGGAAGAGAACATGAGAAAATGACAATTCATGTATTAGGAAGGCACAGAGTTTAAGTAATTTGCCTAACGAGAGAGTCAACTAAAAATTGTTGTTATGAAGATTAAATGAGATTACTGCTTGTTCATGTTAAGAATCTCCCCAAATGTTCATATTCTGCTGTCCACAAATACATTTGTATTTGTCAGATCACGTGAAGCTACTCTGCGCTAGGCATTCAGCTAGGTGCTGTGAATACAGATTGTGCAATACAGTGGCCCTACACCAGGATTTTAGAAGATGGTTTGACAGAGGCATCAAATCTAGACTGGGTAGTCAGGAAAAATCTCCTGAGAAAGCAATACTCAGGCTGAGAACAAAAGGAATTAATAGGGATTAGACAGGCAAAGACATAACAGTGGATATCAGAGAATGCTTCAGGTATGCGTGTAAAGGCCTGAAAGAGCTAGGCAAGAGCAAAGAACAGACATGCCCATGTGGCCAAAAAGGCTGAGAGAGAAGGGCAGACTGTAAAGGACCAGATCATACAGACCCAAGTGACTTTATGCAAGTAAACAGTACTAACAGATTTTCTGGTAAATACTAAACACTCAGTATAGTAGCTATCATTACTGTATTCATATTATAATCATCATCCCAGAGACATTTAGGGATTTTAGACTGAAATTCAGACTTAACCAAAGTCATATTTCAGCCTTCTAGTCCAAGAAAAGCCTAAATTAGGTTAGGACTTTCAGGAACAAGTAAAAGCAAGTCTTCTCTGGTCTAAAACAAACTGCTTCTATTCCTTTTTATCTATTCCTTTTTGTCCTACAAAGAGCAGGTTCACTATTAGCTAAACAAGCCAAATGCCATTTGGTAATACTCCTGGGCACTGTTCATATTTTTTTGGAGGGGCCTCCCATATTTAACATTGCTCAAAATAAGCAGGCAGTCTTTCAACGCTTAAAATTTTTTTACTTACTGTTCAGGGATTTTTGATATGGAATCTGACATTTACTCCCAAATGCAGCACCCACACTAGTTATAGACTAGGATTGTTTTCATGATATATTTTTTTTAAAAGGCATGTATCACATAAAAAAAAGGCCAAACAAAAAAGTATGGAATCACAGTACTGACAAAATTCCTAAAATCTACAAACAAGAGACTTCATACTGCAAGTGGAGGAGGACACGAAATAATAGAAACAAGCACTGCAAACAAACACAAAAAAGGAAAAAATTTCACAGCAAAACTGATTAGGAAATGCGATGTTCTAGACAGCTAAGTTTACCAGGTATCAGAGGTTTATCCCTGTAACATCAGTTATTTAACACAAACTGTTTTCATAGAAATCTAAGAAAAAGTATAAGCCTTCCAACCTTCCTAAACAAAGTATACTGATAATCATTTAAACTTTTCAGGATTTTCCATCTGAACAATCAATTCATTGATATCCTCAAGTCTACAGCTACAGAGGTAAACTCTGCACCAAAGTAAAAAATGGTCCCAATGTGGCTCTTTTGAGGTCCCCCTCCATTAAAAAAAATACATTGATGTGAAACTCACATAACATAAAATTAACTATTTTAAATGAACAATTCGGTGACAGTGCATTCACAATGTTGTACAAGTACCATCTCTATGTAGTTCCAAAATATTTCTATCACCCCAAAAGGAAATCTGTACCCATTAAGCAGACGCTCCTTCGCCACCTCCTTCCATTCCCTGGCGAACACCAATCTGCATTCTGTCTCTATGGATTTATCTATTCTGTTATTTATAAGAGAACAACACAATATGTAACTTTAGCATAATGTTTTCAAGGTTCATCTACATTGTAGCATGTATAGTATTTCATTCCTTTTTATGGCTGAATAGCTCATTTGGTATGCAAATACTACAATTTGTTTACCCACCTCTTTTGAGTTTTAATGCTTTATATTTTGTAGCTTTCCTTTCTCAATCTTGTGATCAAGTTATTGCTTCTAGTTATCTGTGGTAATATCTAAGGTAGATTTCTTATCTCGGAATAAAATAACCATCATGTTTGAAGAGACAGGTCATCATGTCTTATCTGCCATCACATCTGTGCCAGAAATATATGACCATTCCAAATGAGTCAGAATTTATGCTTTAAAGCATCTCTAAACAAAGATCATGTGCCAGGAACAAATAATCACTGCTACCATGTCAAAGAAACTATGTTTTCTGTGGAACTTAAAGGAGATATCAGGAAGGGGGTGGGGGAAGAGACGTTAGATCTCGGTAAAAAGTGAATCAAAAGGGAACATTTATTTAGGGCATAAGTTTCCTCCAAAAGTCAGAGACATCTATATGAGCTCATGATTAGCTTAAAATAAATACACACAGAAAGATACAGAAACAATTATAGATATATGCATATATACATACACATATACACACATAGCTTAGAATTCACACATGTATTACCTAGCTCTGTCTGCTGAGAGGGCCTAGGAACAATGATACACCAGTAGCAATGAGCATACCCAACATCCAGATCTTCAGTTCTAAATACTATGTCCAATAAAAGGAACCAGGGTTTCTTGGAGAAATGGCTGATTCTAGGACTAGGGCAGGAAATACACAAGATGAGCCCAGAACATCTTGTAGTACCACAAAGTAAAAATGCGTTCAAAACAAAAGGAGGGGGAATGTCAAAGGGACACAGAAGTCAACCTGAAAGAACTCCCAATGATCAATGTTGGAACAATCTGAGCCAAAAAAACAAGTATTGGATTATAATCCAAAGTAAAATATAAATATACATCAGCCAAATATATACACTGATATAAATGGTTGAATAAAGAAATAAATGGGGAGTAAAGAGACAAATATTTCTTACAAAATTACAAATATATGTAGATACTCTCCACTTCAGTAAGTGGAACTTAATTTCTCCTGCTACTTTGAGAGTAGGCTAGACTTAGTGACTCATTTCCAAAGAATAGAGTATAGAAAGGGAAAAACAGTAACTTTACTACTTAACCTGGCAAACATGACCTTACAATTCACATCTCCAATGACGTTATGGATATCATGTACTCACATGACAGTGTTCTGTGGTAATCTTTCCAAAATGCCTAACTTTAGTCTAATGATGAGAAAAACATCAGACAACCCCAAAAAGAGGGATACTTTACAAAATACCTGACCAGTACTCCTCAAAATTGTCAAAGTCTTAAAAAACAAGAAAACAAAACAAAACAAAACAGAGAAACTCTCACAGACCAAAGTATAAGGTGAGATGATAACGAAATGCAGCTTGGTACTCTGGAATGAATCCTGGAACAGAAAGGGGACGTTAACAACAACAAAAAACAGTGGAATCCAAACAAAAACTGGAGTTCAGTTAATATGATGTACTAATGTTGGTTTCTTAATTTTCATGAATGTTACCATGCAAGATGTTAATAATAGGGGGAACTGAGTGAGAGGTATAAGGGAAATCTCAGTATTATCTTTGCAACTTTCTGTAAATCTAAAATTGTGCTAAAACAAAAACCTCATTTAAACAGTTTCCTTTAAAATAACTATCATTTCTCTTCAAAAAAAGTTAATGTCATGAAAATCAGACATCTTTAAAAGTGGAAGCACTACACACCTACTAGAATGGTTAAAAGCCAAGAAACTGATAATACCAAATGCTGTCAAGGATGCAGAGCAACAGGAACTCTCATTCACTGCTGGTGGGAATGCAAAATGGTACATCCACTTTGGAAGACAGTTTGGTATTTCTTACAAAACTAAATATAGAGGGGTGATGTCATCAACATGGCAATATAAACAACTACTGAAAACCCCTCTCCACAGATTCAACGAAAAAAGGACAATTCTGAATTGTCTGAAACTCTGCAGAAGGATATAGACTGGAGAAGACACCACAGATGCCAAATTGAAGAGAGAGAAGTATCAGGTAGGAATCTTCCATCCCAGACCAGCGGTTCCTCTCCCTCCCCCTAATGGGACCCCTCCCACCAAGGACAAAGATTTTAAAATCTTTCACAGCAGTGAGACATACCCCACTGTTTGAAGATCTGGGAGACATGGGAGGACATTTTAAGGCCCAAGTCAGTGAAGGACAAAGAGACTGAGAAAACATGGACAGAGACTGTGTTTCCAGCCCTAGATCTGAAAATCCTTCCCCCACCCTTGAAGGAAGCAGCAGTCGGTGGCCATTTCCTTGCCTTGGGGTGGCTGGAGTACTGGGTCAGCTGAGAGAGTACTCGGGCACAGGTGTAGCATCACATGGAGCCAGATTTTGGCTGGTGAAGTGAGCGCACAGAAATCCTGCACTTTCAGCTCACCTGTTTAGACACAGCTTGAGCTTGGAGGCAAAGCATGAGCAGTGCCATCAGCTGGACAGTCTGGAAAGAGCAAAGGTATAAAGATGCTCCAGACCCTTTATTAGGACCACAAGAGCTGGTCTACATGTCCTGCACAGAAACTCAGCCCTGTTTTGGCTGAGACATACAGACAACACAACTGTTAAAGCAGGGCGCTAAAACAAACCCAGGTCTTAATGGCAAGGAGAAAACAGAGCAGCACTGGAAGCCAGCAGATCTATATTACCACACACAGTGAACTTCCTGGAGTGCCCAGTGCCTACCTCCCATCCCTGTGGCAGCCCATGGTGGGTGCCTGATTTGGGGGGAAAAATAGGGGGCAGAGGCAATCTGACAACTGCCCAATGAGAGAAACAAAGAAATACAGACATCAAAGAAAACCAACAAGAAAACCCAAGGCAAAAGAGAGAAAACAACCTCCAAAATAAACTAAACAAAAAAAATCAGATGCCTAGACAGCAAAAAATCACAAGCCACACCAGGAAACACAAAGATATGGCCCAGTCAAAGGAACAAACTAACATCTCAACCAAGAATCAACAGCTGAAACAACTAAAGATGTTCAAACAAACATGCTAAATCAAATCAAGTTGAAAGAAAATGTGACAGCCCAAACGTCCATCAAAGGACGAGTGGATAAACAAACTGTGGTATATACACATGATGGAGTATTATGCAGCTGTAAGACAGAACAAAGACATGGATCATGTAATAATGTGGATGAACCTTGAGGACATTATGTTGAGTGAAGTTAGCCAGAAACAAAAGGACAGATTCTGTATGGTCTCACTAATATGAACAGACATTAATGAACAAACTTTGGGAGTTAAAAGCTGACAACACAGGCGACCAGGAGATAGAAAGAGGGCAGAGATCAGCCATTTGATGCTGAAGGACTACAGAATGTTTAGGATTGACTGCATAGATCCAGAAATAGATACCATAATACTTTGTGATGGTAGCACGGTATTGTAAGTACACCGAACAAAGATATCCTTGAGTAAAGCTGAAAGAGGTGGGATAGGAGAATGTGTGACACCAGAGGTAAAGATAGATGATAAAGACTGGGACTGTATAACGTGGCAAAAACTGGAGTGGCCAATGACTGTTACTAAATATACAAATATAAAAATGTTTTTGCATGTGGGAAAGAAAATGAATGTCAACCATGTAGAAATTTGAAAAAGGGATGGTATTCAGGAAAAAACATAATCAAAGCAAACTGGAGTCTATGGTCAACAGTAACATTGTAATATACCTCCATTAAATGTAACAAAGGCAATATGCCAATGCTAAATGTATATGAGAGGGGGATATAGGGGAGTAATATGGGATTCTTGGTAGTGGTGTTATTTGCTGTCCTTACTAGGATATTGTATTGTATGACATGTTATTTTTCTTTTTATCATTTTTTCTTATTGCTAAAAAAAAAAATTTTTTTTCTTGTAGTAATCAGTATGTTCAAGTGCTGATTGTGGTGATAAATGCACAACTTTATGATGATACCATGAACAACTGATTGTACACTGTGGATAAATGTATGGTATGTGAATATAACTCTTATGAAGCTCATTACCACAAAGGAGAGTCTAAACTTGTATGAATGGTGCCTAAGAGTCTCCCCCTGAGTACCTCTTTGTTGCTCAGATGTGGCCCTCTCTCTCTCTAACTGAGCCATCTCGACAGGTGAACTCGCTGCCCTCCCCCCTACGTGGGACCCGACTCCCAGGGGTGTAAATCTCCCTGGCAACGCAGAGTATGACTCCCGGGGATGAATGTGGACCTGGCATCGTGGGACTGAGAGTATCTTCTTGACCAAAAGGGGGATGCAAAATGAGACGAAATAGTTTCAGTGGCTGAGACTTCAAATGGAGTTGAGAGGTCACTCTGGTGGACATTCTTATGCACTATATAGATAACACCTCTTAGGCTTTAATATATTGGAATAGCTAGAAGTAAATACCTGAAACTACCAAACTCCAACCCAGCAGTCTGGACTCCTGAAGACAATTATATAATAATGTAGATTACAAGGGGTGACAGTGTGATTGTGAAGACCTTGTGGATCACACCCCCTTCATCTAGTGTATGGATGAGTGGAGGAATGGGGATAAAAACTAAAGGACAAATGGGGTGGGATGGGGGGATGATTTGGGTGTTCTTTTTTCACTTTTATTTTTTATTCTTGTTCTGGTTTTTTCTGATGTAAGGAAAATGTTCAGAGATAGATTGTGGTGATGAATGCATAACTATGTTATCATACTGTGGACAGTGGATTGTATATCATGGATGATTGTATGGTGTGTGAATGTATTTCAATAAAACTGAATTAAAAAAAAAAAACAAATGGCAGAACTTAGGGGAATGAAACGCACAATAGAAGAGATGGCCAAAGGGTACACTGACTCATGGAAATGCAATGGCGGACTGTAGTGTATACATACAATGGAATATTGAGCTGCTACAAGAAGGAATGAAGTTGTGAGATATGCAACTAGGTGAATGGACACTAAGGACAGTATGTTAAGTGAAATAAACCAGAAATGAAAAGACAAACATTATAATGCCTCACTAATCTGGACCAACTACAATGTGCAAACTCTGAGGATTGAATCTAAGAGCATGGGTTGTCAGGGGAAGGCTTACTGTGAACATTCCCAGACTGTAAGCTCTTACAGCAGTTACATCTATTCCTGAGTTGAAATGGCTATTCCTAAATTCTGAGATGCTGAGATCTTTGTGTATAACTGGTTGTTCCCTGGAACTCTGGGTATCTGTATGACACCTGAGACTCAGAGCCAGAGTTCGGCAGCTATGAATGTCAGTGTTACCCCATATAGCAAATGTTAAAGTGTCTGAAAAAGAGATCAGATTTCAATTAGAGATATGAAAGAAACGGACTTGGTTAGCACTAAGGTAAATAAGACTAAAGGGTAAAGGAGGACATTGATGGTGATTTAAAACTTCAACTTCTGTGTGAGACCAAAAGAAGAGATGTTTATTTGGTGGAAAATCTGTATTTCTGTAGCACGCTATACAACTTAACACATATGGTCAGTTTATTCAAACACCATAATGATGTGGAAACTTGAATGGGGGTGAGATCTGGTTCATTTGTACAGGTTAGCACAAAACCCTGATACATCCCTGAATAATTTGGCCAGAGAATAAAAAGTATTTGCAAAGCCACCTTGAGGGCCTGGGGAAAAATGTTGAAATATTAAATTTCCCCACCTGGGGAACTCCTGATATTCTCGCAAGCATTGGGAGCTACCATACTAGTAGGCCAAGTCCTCAGTCTTGGGGCTTGCCCTTATGAAGCTTGTTACTGCAAAGGAGAGGCTAAGCCTACTTATAATGGTACCTAAGAGTCACCCCCAGAGAACTACTTTTGTTGTTCAGATGCGGTCTCTCTCCCTAAGCCAACTCTGCAGGTAAATGCACTGCCATCCTCACTATGTGGGACAGGACTCCCAGAGGTGTAATTCTCCCTGGCAACATGAAACATGACTAGCGGGAATGAGCTTGGCCCTGGCATCACGGGATTGGGAAAACCTTCTTGGACCAAAAGGGGGAAGAGAAATGAAACAAAATAGAGTTTCACTGTGGAACTGTAACGCATAAAAATTTCTGAAATTACCTATATAACTGCTTGTTTAGCTGTACATCGAAAGTTAATACATTTCTGTATGCATATTATATTTTACAATAATGGAAATAGCTGAAGTTGTAGAACAGTGACCCATGATATTCTTTGAAATTTGCTAATTAGCTGTTAAATAATACTTTGAAAGTTATCATTGTTATGTATACATGTTAAAGTTCACAATAAAAAAATGCATTAAAAAATAGAGTTTCAGTGGCTGAGAGATTTCAAATCGAGTCGAGAGGTCATTATGGAGGTTATTCTTACACATTATATAGATATCCCTTTTTAATTTTTAGTGTATTGGAGTGGCTAGAAGTAAATACCTGAGACTGCTGAACTGCAACCGAGTAGCCTTGATGCTTGAAGACGATTATATAACTATACAGCTTACACTGTGTAACCATGTGATTGTGAAAATCTTGTGGCTCCTAATCCCTTTATCCAGTGTATGGACAGATGAGCATAAAAATGAGGACAAAAAGTAAATGAATAATAGGGAGGGGCGGGAGGGTATGGGATGTTTGGGGTACTCTTTTTTACTTTAATTTTAATTTTTATTCTTTTTCTGCATGGTAAAGAAAATGTCCAAAAATTGCTGATGAATGCACAACAATATAAAGTTAATGTGAACAACTGACTGTATACTGTGGATGACCGTATGGTTTGTGAATATATCGCAATAAAATCAAATTAATAAAAAAACTAAATATAGTCTTACCATATGCTCCAACAATTGCACTTCTAAGTATTTACCCAATGTCCACCCAAAAACCTGCACGGAAATGTTTAAAATAGCTTTATTCACAACTGTCAAACACTAGAAGCAACCAAGATGTCCTTAAATAGGTGAATGGATAAGCAAACTATAGAACATCCATAAAATAAATAATCAGCAATAAAAAGAAATGAGTTATCAAGTCACAAAAAGACACAGAGAAACCTCACATGCATATTACTAAGAAAAGGAAGCCAGTTTGAAAAGGCTACATACTGTATGATTCCAGCTATATGACATTCTGGAAATGGCAAATTATAGGCACAGTAAAAAGATAAGAGCTCCCAGTTATCTGAGGGGAGAAGGGAAGGGATGAATAGGTGAAGCACAGATGATTTTAAGGGTGATGAATATATTCTATATATTATAGTGGTGGATACATGACATTATGTATTTGCAAATCCTATAGAACCTTACAATACAAAGAGTAAACTTTAATGTGTGCATATCAAAAATAAATAATTTCAGAGGTTAGGTGATCCCAGGAAAGAATGTAGGCTGTGACAAGGGTATCTAACTATATTAGAAATGTATGAAACAATCTCATGAAGGGAGGGGGTGAGGAAGGAGTGCTCACCTAAGTAACTTTGGACATGAAAGGAGACTGTATGACGAGAGGCAAAAGGAGCTGCACATAAGCACTGTACTCTAGTTGATAAAGTTACTTCTCATAGGGTTATACAATTCTGATACTGCTACACATGTATACTGGAAATGAACCACTAAGTAAATGAATAGCAGATGGTGGGAGCCAGATTTTTCACTGTTGGAGTGGAGATTTACAGATTCAGCAAGGGAGTAGGCTAGAATGATCCATGGATAAGAGTTGGAGATTATCAGCAAAAACTCATTTAACTTAATATATATACAGATGGCCACATAAATCACTATTTATAGATACATGGCTATACATGCATGGTAATATATATATATGTCTTTCTTTGCTCTGACAGCTGAGACACCCTGGCAGCAATGAGCACATCTAGTGCCCAGGTCTTGATTTTAAATACCACTTTCCAATAAAAGGAACCACGACTCCTTAGAGAAATGGCTGATTCTAGAACAGGTGCAGGAAATATACATGATGAGGTTAAAGCATCCTGTGGTACCAGAAAGTAAGGAAGTGCTTAAAAAGAATTGATGAGGGTGGGTCAAAGGGCTTCTACCAATGGCTAAAGCAGGAAGAATTTGAGCAACAAAAGAAATAAAATAGTATTGGAATATAACCCAAAGTATAAAATAAATATCCCTGAGTCCACACTGATAAAAATTAAGGATTGACTAAATTAATAAATAGAGGAGAAAAGACAAATCTCCCATGAAGAGAATTCCAAATAAATATGTAGAAACTATGCCCTCAAAGAAGAGGAACATAACTCCTGAAGTATGGGCTGCACAGTGACTTTCCTCCAAACAGTAAAGTATGGAAAAGGGGGGAAAAAAGAGTAATTTTACAGTGGAGAGACCTGACAAACACTACTTCAGCCACGTGATCAAGGTCAATTATCAGCAGTCGTAAATCATGTTGATAGAATGTAACCTTGATACATCAGATGTGATGAAAAAGGCACCTTACCTCTGTGATCTTTCTCCCTCACACCATAATTTCAGTCTAATCATGAGAAAAACATCAGACAAATTCCAAAAGAGGGACATCTGACACTATAATATACTCCTCAAAACTGTCAAGGTCATTGAAAACAAGGGAAGTCTGTAAAAAACTGTCAAAGCCCAGAAGAGCCTAAGGGGTTAAAACAACTAAATGTAATGTGGTATTCTGGATGGGGTCCTAAATAAAAAAGGACATTAGGTAAAAACTAAGGAAATCCAAATAAACTATGGGCTTTAGTTAATAATAATGTATTGATATTATTTCATCAATTGTAACAAATATCACATAATAACAGAAGATGTTATAACTGGGAAACTAGAGGAAGGGGAAAGGGAGCATATGGGAACTTTCTGTACTATCTGCTGAATTTTTCTGTAAATCTAAAACTGTTCTTAAAAAATAAATTTAATTCTTTTAAAATTAGAAAACTGTTGTAGAATAAAAGAGACTAAGGACATAACAACCAAATACAATATGTGAACCTTAACTGGATTCTGGATCAAAAAAAGGGACGGTGGGGTCAGGAGAATGTTATTCGTAAAGGACTGCTAAATGGTTCAGAAAAAAAGTTTGTGTACATATATACAATCTTCACAAATGTATAGAGAGAGAAAGCAAATGTGGCAAAACATTGAAACTGATTAATCTAAGTAAAGATAGTATATGAGTATTCTTGATACTATTCTTTCAATTATTCTGTAGACTGAATTAAAAAAAAATAGATCTCATCACCCAATTGACACAAATATAAAATTATGATTTTTTCTGGTTTTCTTAGTTAAAGATTTTCCAAATTAGTCTGTAGAGATACTGCTTACATCCAAAGACACAGTAACACATCCAATTGGTTAGTTACGTACTGTCTTTATCACTACAGAGGACACTATACCAGTTTTATTCAATTTTGTCCAAAAAATATTTTGAGCATTTGTTCTAGGCATCGTTTAAGGCACTGTGATCACAAGATAGAAAAATCTGTTCTCTGCTTTCAGGGTACTTACATGCTGTGAGGAAATCACACAATATACAAGCAAACAATAAATGCTATGAGATAAATGAAAAAGAAAAATGAGGTAAAAGTGATTGTGCCAGTTTGGATGTATTATGTCCCCCAAAATGCCATATCTTTGATGTAATCTTGTGGGAGCAGACAAATTAGAGTTAGAGTGGAATTCTTTGATTGAGTGTTTCCATGGAAATTTGACTCAATCAACTGTGAGTGAAACGTTTCATGGGATAATTTCCATGGGGGTGTAACCCTGCCCATTCAGGGTGGGTGTTAATTGGGACCACTGGAGTCATATACAGGAGTTCACAGACAGAAGGACGTCAGAGCAGCAGAGACTGACATTTTGGAGAGCAACGGAGAGTGACATTTTGATGAGAAGCTGCAGCTAAGAGAGGACAAAATGCCCCAAGAGCAACATTTTGGAGAATGCCATCTTTTTTTTTTTTTTTTTTTAATCTTCATTTTATTGAGATATACTCACATACCACACAGTCATACAAGACAAATCGTACATTCGATTATTCACAGTACCATTACATAGTTGTACATTCATCACCTAAATCAATCCCTGACACCTTCATTAGCACACACACAAAAATAACAATAATAATAATTAAAGTGAAAAAGAGCAATTAAAGTAAAAAAGAACACTGGGTACCTTTGTCTGTCTGTTTGTTTGTTTGTTTCCTTCCCCTATTTTTCTACTCATCCATCCATAAACTAGACAAAGGGGAGTGTGGTCCTTATGGCTTTCCCAATCCCATTGTCACCCCTCATAAGCTACATTTTTATACAATTGTCTTCGAGATTCATGGGTTCTGGGTTGTAGTTTGATAGTTTCAGGTATTTACCACCAGCTACCCCAGTTCATCAGAACCTAAAAAGGGTTGTCTAAATTGTGCGTAAGAGTGCCCACCAGAGTGACCTCTCGGCTCCTTTTGGAATCTCTCTACCACTGAAACTTATTTCATTTCCTTTCACATTCCCCTTTTGGTCAAGAAGATGTTCTCCGTCCCACGATGCCAGGTCTACATTCCTCCCCGGGAGTCATATTCCACGTTGCCAGGGAGATTCACTCCCCTGGGTGTCTGATCCCACGTAGAGGGGAGGGTAGTGATTTCACCTTTCAAGTTGGCTTAGCTAGAGAGAGAGGGCCACATCTGAGCAACAAAGAGGCATTCGGGAGGAGGCTCTTAGGCACAATTATAGGGAGGCCTAGCCTCTCCTTTGCAGCAACAGTCTTCCCAAGGGTAAATCCTGTGGTAGAGGGCTCAACCCATCAAACCACCAGTCCCCTATGTCTGTGGTCATGTTAGCAACCATTGAGGTGGGGTAGGCCAATACCCCTGCAGAGAATGCCATCTTGAAATGCAAACTGGGAGCAAGAGGATGCCAGTCACGTGCTTTCTGAACTAACAGGTTTTCTGGATGCCAATGGCATACCCTATTGTTGATGCCTTACCTTGGACACTTCATGGCCTTAAGACTGTAACTTTGTAACCAAATAAAACCCCTTTATAAAAACCAACCCATTTCTGGTGTTTTGCAAAACGGCAGCATTAGCAAACCAGAACAGATTTTGGCACCAGAGAAGTGGGGTGATGCTGAGTTTGCAAACACCAAACATGCTGGACTGGCTTTTTAAATGGATAAGGGGAAAATTCTGGAGGAATTGTGGGGAGCTTAAAAGGCCTAGACTGCTTTGAAGAGAATGTTAGTAGAAACATGGACTCTAAAGATACCTCCGATGAGGCCTTGCACAGAAATGATGAATGTGTCATTGCCAACAAGGTGATCCTTGTTTTAAAGTGGCAGAGAATCTGGCAAAATTCAGTCCTGGTGCTGGATGGAAGGCAGAATTTGAAAACGATGACCTGAGATACTTAGCTGAAGAGATTTCAACACTAAATATCGAGAGTGTGGCCTGGCTTCTCCTTGTAGCTTATAGTGAAATGTGAGAGGAGAGAGATAAACTTGGAACTGAACTCCTGGGTTCAAAGAAACCAGAAACTGATGGTTTGGAAAATTCTGGGCTTCTAAAAAGTGAGACCCCAGAAGCTACAGCCCCACATGAGGATTTAACCAAACATGGAACCCAGTTGCCATTTCAGTACAAGCCAGGATTGGAGTTATCTAGAAAGGATTTGTGGACAGTCCTATTGTCTGACGGCTTTGACCCCTGTAAACTGCATGCCAAGCCTACAGAATTTTTGCAAAATCTATATAAACAGAACCAGGGTAACCAGAACAGATTTTAATCCAGCTGCATAACTTCTCTAAGATTCAGTTTCCTCATCTGTTAAATGTTGTTGTGTGGATTAAAAAAAGATGAAATATGGCACCCACTTGGCATTCAATAAATGTTAGCAACTGCTAATAAAAGTATTTGAGCATTTATTTAGTTCAAGGACCAGAGCTGGGCCACAAGGATTATAAAAACTAAAATTTGCAATAGCGTATTGTTGGAGAGATAAGACTATAAAACTCCCTTAGGTCTGGGAATTTGTCTTTTTCTAGTTCACCAGGGTATTTCCAGAACCCAGAAAATGTTTAACACACAGTATACATCAATCTTAACATCTGTTGAATGACTGAATAAATGAGACCCCATTAAATAAAAAAGCATAAGCTTTTCAACAATACCCTAAGGCATTATTAAAGATGTTTATTATTTTTAACTGCTTCCCCAAAACCTAGAATGCTATTCATAAAATTAATTTACTCAAATTTACTGCAATTAAAACCCTACTGCAAAAAATGAGCTGTTAGCTGTAGAAGACTATCTCTGTGATAAAATTACCAAAACATTCCAACTCCAAGTTGAGGATCAAAAAAAAAAAAAGAGAATGAAGTTTAAGATCTATTTATCATTATAAAATATCTTTGCTTGCCATTGCCTGTGTGAAGAGACTTCAAAAATTTGTGTTAATTTTTCTTTCTCAAGACTTTACCTACTAGCTTTAATTTATGCTGGCAATATAAATTGATTTCACTTTCTCTATATTAAATTTTACAAAAGCAACATCACCTTTTGTCCAGTCACTTAAGAAAAGCCCAAATCTTTTATGACTTAAAAGTTTCAAAAGCTTGTTAGCTTAATTATTGGTAGCTACTCTTTAGGTTAAAAAGGACTTTGGGGGGGGGGGTGAAAAATGGAGAAAGGAGGAGCTCAACCTTTCTAAAAATGAGTTTCAATTACTATAATTATGCATAAAAACTAAGGCAGGCAGCATTTCTGGGCCAAGATTTGATGCGTTGGTTCCTACGAGATTAAATTAGAGCCATGCATAAATCTGGGGCAAGTTCTACAAAAGCCACTTCACACTCTGTTGATGATGAATGAAAACTCATTAAGATTCATCAACATGACTATATTTTCTAACACACAGTAGGCACTCTGGCAACATCACTTTCATTATTTTCTATTCCACAAACAAAACCGAACGCATTTAAATCCTGCCATTACTAAGACAGCAGGGTAACTAACTCAACAGTGGTAAAAGCTAAGAAGTAAAAGTCCAGTTTACCGAACCCCTACTTTGAAGTAGCAAGGCCTGCTTAGCCTACAGGTCTGGCTATTGTATTGGTCCCCCAAACCTTCAAAGCTGGAAAGACACCTTTTAAAGGACAAGTCTCCTGGCTTGGAGAAAGCCTGGCGTATCAGCCGGGTGGTTAATGACTGGAATCGTCAAAATCGCAGTAAACCGCAAGTCGGTGGGGACACAGGTGCGTGACCAGGCCCCGGTACCGCTGTCATTGTCAGACTCCAAGGCGACCGGACCCTTCCCAACCACTACAACCCTCACAGGCGTTCCTTCACTTATTCATTCACTTGACAATTACGCGAGGAGCACTATAGAAAGGTGGGTTGCAGGGCCCCCGCCCCAGCCCCGGAAAACCTCAGCGGCCAGATGCAATTCTGCGCCGCCCGCGCCCCACCGACTCTACCCCCCGGGCCTCGCCGCTGCGTACTCGGGTCACCGGGATCCCAGCCTCGGCCCCCACCACGTAGGCGCGCCCGCGCCCCCCGCCTTCCCAGCCGCGGGTCCCGGGGCCTCCGCCCCGCCTTGCCGCTTCACCACCGCCGGGGTTGCGAGGAAAGGGAGGCGCGCGCCCGCGGAGGACCCGGGGTTCGGAGGCCCTCCGCGCGCGCGCGACACTTGGACCCGGAGGTCTATATGGGTGGGTCAAGCCCACCACCCACTTACCTCCGCCGAGCCAGAACCCAGGGGCCTGCTCCAAGCCGTTTAAAACCGCCAGGGCCGCCGCACACCCCGCAGTGTTCTTGCTGTCTATTGGTCTTTATCGGACCTCCCATTGCCCTTCCATTGGTCCATTTGAAAGGACTGTGGGCACGCGCCGCCTGCAGCCTTAAAGAGGCCGCTCGCGATCGGGTTTCCCTGTACCCCGCGGTGTCAGCTTGGGTTTCGAGGTTCCCGGGAAGGGGCGAGGGAAGCTCTAATGAAAGCGGCCATGACCCCGGTAGGAAGGGCGAAAGGGATTGTAGAGCTATGCAACCCTGGCCGCCAGCATATTCTCTTTAATTCCAGATGTTGAGGCTGCTGTTTACACCTGACATTTTTTTCAGTCATTTCATTCACCAAATATTGATTCTGCAGCTAAGAGCAGTGAGGGAAACCAGAGAGGCAGCTAGGATGTAGTGAAAGGAGCAGTGAATGGAGCCAGGACTCTGGATTCTTGTCTGGGACCTGTTACTGAGTAAATTACTCAGTATATCTTTCTGGAGCTTATTTTCCTTGTCTGTAAAATGGGGATAACGATGCTTTCGTTACAAACTTAGTGTGAGGATTTACTATAACTAATTGAAAATTATCTGGTAGAGGCCTTTGATGAACTGTTATACATTCTGCAAATGCTTAATATTCCTGTTATTTATAAAATGAAAGGCTTAAGTGAATATGAGTGGAAAGCTGTAGATATTTAGTGAAGGAAGACATTTTTGATGAAGTGTCTATGAAAGGGATGGATTTTAATCTGGGATTAGAAGAATATGTAGATTACCAACAGGCTGAAAACTGAAGAGGGGATGGATAAAAGCAAATTAAAACAACTTTTTTTTTTTTTAATCTATCAAATTGGAAAAGATAAAAATGTTTAACAGCCTTCAGTTGAACATGATTTGGAGAACTAGACACTCAGACTCACTGATGATGGAAGTATAACTGGTGCAAACATTTAGTAGGACAATTGGCAGATATTAAGATGTAAAATGCGTAAAATCTTTGACCCAGTAATGCCACTGCTATTGGCATTAAAGCCTTAGATTAATGAAAATATGCAAAGAAAAATGTACACTGCAGCACTGCTTATGATAGGAAAAAAACCTGGAAACTACAAATCCATCAATAGAGAACTTGTTACATGCATAAATTGTAGTATATCCATTCAATGAGCTGCAACCATTAAAAAGAATGTGGTTAATCTATGCATGCTGATATAGAAAAATGCACAAATTTTATTAATTGAAAAGAGGTAAATTGCAGAAAAGTTTATGTGGGATGATTTATATATAGTTATAAAGGTATGTGTGTGTTTGTGCACATGACCGAAAATGATTAGAACATTCCTGGAATTACAAGAAACTTAAAAGGAGTGGGACTCCACGGGGAGGGAAATGAGTTTTTTAT
This sequence comes from Choloepus didactylus, assembly GCF_015220235.1. Classification (NCBI taxonomy): domain Eukaryota; kingdom Metazoa; phylum Chordata; class Mammalia; order Pilosa; family Megalonychidae; genus Choloepus; species Choloepus didactylus. Next base: position 32,699,133 of record NC_051312.1, on the reverse strand, counting down.
TATTGTCGTATAACTTTTTTTTATTAGAGGGGGCAGGGAGAATATGTCTGGTGATGGGAAAAATATGAGCAAGGGCTCAGAGACAAGAAAATGTATGTAAGTGAATGAACATCTGGGTCTGAATTTTGGACTGGGTTCATGTTGGGAAGTAGTAGCACACTTGACTAACAGAAGCTAGAAACAGATCATGGGGGGCCTTGAATGCCAGGGTAAGGAATTTGTGCTAGTTTTAGAAGGCAATGGGGAGCTATTGAAGGTTTCTGAGCAGTACCGTACTTTAGGAAAATTAAAGCTTGATTGTCTAAAATGGGTTAGAGTTGTGAAGTGGGAGCCCAATTAGGAAACTCATGTGACGTATAGCAGTGGAAATGAGAACAGATTAAAGAGATAGTGGAAGATTTGGCAACTGACTAGATTTAGGTGCAAAGGTGAGGATTTGAGCCTAGGGACCGGGAGGACAGTGATTGCCCAAATGGAAGTGGAAAGTCAGGAGATACTGGTCTCAAGGGAAAGGCAGTAGTCTAGTTTTAAAAATATTTACTTTTAGGTACCAACGACACATTGGAGTAGAATCATCTAAGTAGGCCTGGAAAATACAGGACTGGAGCTGCCAGAAAACATTAGGACTCAAGTAATATAGATTTGAAAATCACCTCCATGGAGTGAAAGGTTAAAATTGTGGTAGTGGATGAGACCAGAGGGGAAGAGTAGAGAGAGTGAAATTATGGGAGATGAGAACAGATTCACATGTAGGGGAAGGAGAAAGAAACCAATTAGAATAAAAAGGTCACAGTAGGCGCGGCCCTGGGGACGGAGGAGGGACGAGATACCCCCCCCACCACCGACCGACAGGTTATATGCGCTGTGGCTATGACTAGTGTCAGATTGCCTACCAGAGTTTTAAGAAAGCCAGATGCCTGGATTGGACTCTGGGAAGCACTCTGAGGAATACCTTCTTCATACAAACTCTGTGCTTCCTGGAATCAGTATTTATATTTTTCAAGTGCCAGGTTAAATGCATCCAATTATAAAACACTTTTCCACGACATTTTCTCACTGAGATTCCCAGAGCTTTTGGATATCTCTGGAATATATTTTTCCACTTTTCATAAGTCTCAGTAATATGAGCTCTAAAAAATCCACTAAAAAGACTGCACAAAGTAGAAGATGAAGATGGCTCTGATGAAGAGAGGGATCCTGATGAGATGAGCGAGCAGGAAGAGGAGCTCAAGGATGATCCCAGTGCAGTGAAGGCTATGAAGACCTAGAAAAAGTTGTGCATTCTTTGCCGTATGATGATATCCTGAAGACACTGGATGTTGGAAGAAACAAAGTGGAAGATGCAGTCTACAAAGGTGAACTCAAGCTGCATGGGGGAAAATTATGAAAGAAAAGCAGAACAGTGCAAGTGGAAGATATGTTAGATTTCATTGGAGAGGATAAAGAAGCAGAAACAGAGACAGAGATGCAAGTTCTCCAGAGAAAAGTGTTTGAAGGGAAAACTGAAAGTGAAAAATACAGAAGTTAAAGGTGCCCAGGAAGAGTGTACCCAAATAGATAGATTGCTTTGTAGGGATAAACCTGCTTTCTGGGGGTGGGGAGTGGGGTGACACCAGCTTAAAATGAGGACGTTTTAATTAAAATAAAGTTGTTACCATCTGTGGAAAAAAAAAAAGGTCACAGTAATCTTTGGGTTGGGAATATATAGAGTCTTCTTCAGTCACTGGTCATTGACATATTTACTTTATTTAAATACTACCAGAAATAAACTGAAGATTACATTTAAAGGGAGGGTGAGGATACCTAGAATTTGATCAATAAAGGATGTGTGGAGTCTGGGTCCTGGGGAGTGGCTAAAACCCATAGCCACTTAAAATCTGCATTAATGTCAGCACGGCTATCTTCAGACAATACTTAAGGAGATATCTGAACTAAAAGGATGACATGATCCATTTTTGCCTTAGATGGGCTAGGTGCAGCCCTTCTAGAGGGTGGGCAATAGATTTGATATCATTTATTTATTCATTCAACAAATATTTATTAAGCACCTAATATCTATAGGGACTATTCTAGGCACTTGAACAGTGAACAGGATAGACCAAATCAAACCAAACCATGACAATGAAACACCCTCCCCTTGTGGAGCTCACATTCTGGTGGGGAAACACAAGAAAATGATATTGTATGGTAGAAGATTATATGTACAATGGAACAAGAAAAAAAGAATAAAGCAGGGAAAAGGAATCAGGTAGTTGGGGTGGGGAAGACTGTAATTTTACAGAGGGTGGTCAGAGTAGGTTTCACTGAAGATACATTTGAGCAAAGACTTTAAGTAGTTAGCCATGAGTATGTCTAGGGGAATAAATTGCTAGCCAGAGGGAATAGCCATCCAAAGACCCTAAAGTGGGAACATGCCTAGCAGGTTGGAGTTACAGCAAGGGGTCCACTGGAGCTGAAGCAGAGGAGTAGGCAGTAGGAAGATGGTAAGAGAGGGGGTCTGATAGACAATGCAGAGAGAGGGGTGATATATCATTTGGGGCCTTGTAGAAATCTTGTATAGTATCTTGCCCATAGTAGATGTTCAAGAATTGTTAGGCTAGAGATCTTTTGCAGTCTAGGATTATCCTCACATAGCATTTACAATGTATTTATTAGTGTTATGTGTGCCTTCTTTGCTCCAGGGGCCTCTCAATAGTTCTACATAAGGGGAGTATTCATTGGTCAATGAAACCCTTGAGGGCATTAGAGTTCAAAGTGAGCATTTTATATCATTGCAACCAGAAGCAGGAAACAAATGCCACTGTGACTGCTGAATAACTGTGCTGGGCATTTCTGCAAAACCTGTTAGGATTGGGACAGTGCTCATTCCATCATCAAAAGTTGCATTCTGGTCAAGGCATTACTACCTTGGGACATGGATCTGTCTTTTCAGCCTAGAGGCACAACCTTGATGGTTATCTTCCTTTCAACTTTCAGTTCAGGTATCTCCTGAAGTATTGCCTGCAGATAGCCATGCTGACACTAGTGCAGATTTCAAGTGGCTGCGGGTTTTAGTGAATTGACTGGCCTCCCAAATTGAAAGACCTATTCTAGCTTGCAACTGGTTGCATTTAATAAGTGCTCGTTGAACAAAAGAATGAGTAACTTTTCCTCTTCTATCTGTAGCTCCAAGAATGCAGATTGTCCAATGACTTTGACCACATAAGCATCAGCTTCACCAAAAAGGAAAGCAATGGAAGGAGAGATAGGGACCTCATTAGCAGGCTGTCAACAGACTTACAGGCTGGAAGGAAAACCATTTTGGAGGGCAGGATAAGTGAGAGTTCTTGGCTCTTTATGTCTTGTAAAATGAAATAAGCACATTGTGTGGCTTGGGGCTAACTTCAGCCTTAGGTCTACACTCAGACCCTTAATTAGACTGCCTGGGTCTGTTTTAATACCATATCAAGGAATCTAAAGTTGTGAGCTGGAGCCTTGACTGGAGAGAAAACTGTTCCCTGTGCTGAGCTCTACTAGCCTCTGCCAGATCATTAGTGGGGAAAAAATCTAGAGGGAAAATAAATATGCGAGTGAGGAAGTGTTTCAAAACAAAATTAGAGAACTGAAGTTTACTTGATACTCTTGAATGTCAGTGCATAATATTTAGAAACTTGTCTTGTAGATGCTTTTACTAAGTTCCTCTGCAGCACTGACTTTCTGTTTTCTTCAGGCCCAGATTTGGTAAAAGCTTCAATATTCGTGCCATGGAGATCTTTCTACCTTAGGTTTCACAATTTATTCAAAGTAGAAAGAAGGGCAGTGATTATATTTTGAACATAATCAGTTTGCAAAAATATGTCCAGTTGGTTATAATTTGACCCACCTTCTTCCTGCTTTTCAGTTTTGGGTTTTACTTGCAGAAAACCAGACAAGAACTCTTAACCCTAGTGTCATCCCCAGGATTACCTGGAAAGAACACAAATTCAAATTTCAGGCTAGAAGTGACTTCAGAAATCGTCTGGTTCAACTTTTTTGTTTTACTGAAAACAGAGTACTAGTCCTTAACACTGTGACTAACGTCTCACTTGCTACCAGCCAAATTCTTGCCAAAACCTGGGCCGGGAGGCCCAGCTCATTCTCCTTTCCCCCATCTCCTGCTGAAGCAACAGGATGGCCACAGGTTAGGGGAAACTCTAAGGCTCAGGGAGTGTTGAATGCCTGGTTAAACTGGCTGTCGTGGTCACAAGGCGGCAAAATATATTCACCAAACTTTGTTCTCCCAGAAACATCTTCAGTTTTCCAAGCAAATATTATCTGTTTGCTGCATTCCTTTTGTCTTCCCATTTTAAGAGTTCTTCCTGAGTTCCCAGCTCTGGAGGACACTGTCCATAGACCCCAAAGCTTTGGGAGAGGGTGCTACCTATAAGTATATAGGCTTGTGCTTTAGGCGGGTTGTACTGCTTAAAATGTCCTCCTTTTCTCTGTTTTTTTTTGTTGTTGTTGTTGTTTTTTCCAAAAGAGAATGGTGGGGTGGAGGTGAGAGTTGTCCTTGATCTATTTCACTTACTTTTGTCTTCGCACCTTTACCCCCTTGTCAAAGTTGGAAGAATACACACTGTAGTTTATACTCAGATCTCTTGTCACTGAAATGCAAGAGTCTTTCTTTCTTTCTTTTCTTTTCTTTTTTTTTTTTTTTTTTTGGTGGGTGGGGGGCAGGGTATTGCTAGACTCTAAACTCTGTGAGACTGTCTTTCTTGTTCACTCTTGGGCAATGCCCAGCCCATAGTAGGAGATGAATGAATGAATGGGAGCATTATTCTATACATGGGTTGTGATTTAGAAAATCAACTACTGAGCCTTGACACCAAATTCTACATCTGGCATCAAGACTAACATAATTCCTAGCCTTCACTGAGGGGTAATTACATTCAGAGAATCTGAGAAGGGATCCTTTACTCCTTGTTGCAGCCCTGATATGTAGTGGATGAGAAATGAGAAGACACCTTTTTGAAAACAAAAGGAATCTTCGTGTTCCTTTGACCTAATCTCAGACTAACCATGAAACTTGACTGAAGTCAACTAGAATAAGTGGCAGAGCTAAGGCTGGAATTAGCCCTTCTTGTCCCCATTCTAGTACTCTTCTTTCTTACTACATCAAACAGTCTTGTCAGTGTGCAAGGCAAAATCAAATTCTGTAACACTCAAGTTCTCATAGGCCTAGAAGAGATAGATGATCACGGTACACATGCCTTCACTCTTCCTTCTGGAGCCCGAGGGAGATATCACTAATGATCATGACACTTCCCATTGAGTCTGGACAGGACCTCAGGCAGCCACTACCAACCCGTTAGAGCTGGCACCCAAGATAAAACCTGCCATCCCTCCTCCTCCAGAGGAAATAAGGCTTTCATGAATTCTGGTCTTGACCTGTCTTCTCAAGATGAGCTGAATTTCCAGCCAGGAATCTCACACTCCTTGTTGCTCTTCACCATCCCCACATCCCCAGAGGACTCGGAGGTGATGCCTGCAGGCAGGTTTCCCACACACGGGTCTGCCAGACAGAGCAGGTGTGGCATTAGTCATGACTCCAAGCCAAGCAAGGTGATTAAGAAAAGCTAAATTTATATTAAATTATCATAAAGTTCTAAAATACTGAACATAGTGGTTAAATAACTCAAGAAAGTCCAATCTCTCCAGTGAGTAACGTTAAAACCATTACACATGAGCATGGGAGAATCACTTCCATTAGCTTAGGACAAAGAGATTTTGCTTTTTACATAGTAAATCAATCAGTGCTCAAATAGATAATTCCTCAAATATGTCCTTTCTACATTCTGAACAGCCCAAGTGCAATAAGATCCTTCCCCTTTTCCAGTCAAGAAAATACCACTTTTCTACTTTCTCCTCCTCCCCAACTGTGAGGCTGAAGACCCCAAGTGCTCCTTCTTTTCCTGCCCCATCAAGTGTGAAATGTCCCCCTTTCCTCCCGGAAGTGGCCCCTCAACTTCCCCACTATGTGCACTGGAAAGCCTTGGCCTGGCCTGTCTGTAATGTGGAAGCCCAGACCTGGGGCTGACTGCCGAGGGCAGGGTTTAGCATCTGTCTTTAGCAATCTTAGAACTGACCAAATAAAGTTTCATCTTGTCCTCCTTTTTCACTCATGCTTGGCATCTGTTTTCTTCATATCAATAACCATGGGAAATGTTTCAATTTAGGAAACTTCCCCTAAAATCCTTCCCCTCTGCTTCTCAGCCCCTATCATCCTCTCCTGCGGCCTCTAATTCCTAAGTGGAAGAAGCCCCGGCCTGCCCCTGGCCTTCATCCCCATCGTCCTTCTCACCCACTCCTTTGCATCTGTTGAGCCCTCCTCACCACAGGACTCTGAAGACTGCTGGTGCCAAAAGGCTAGGTCAGAAAAAAGAAAATTAGGCAACAAAGTGAAGAAGAGCTAAGTAGAAATTTAAAGACAGAAAGGTCTCAACTCTGCTTGATACTAGCCTGAGATGTATATGCCCTTTGTGTGAATGAACATGGACCAAGTGATGGCATCTCAGCAGAGAAAGTAAGTCACTTAGCTGAGAAGAGAAAGGTGGAATAGAAACTTCACCACCCCATAGCCACAGACTCTCTGCCCACTGACTTAGATCCTGGCTCATGTGAGAGAACACAGGAGGTTCAACATCATGGATAAAACTTCCATTTACATGCCCCAAGTCTCTAGTCACCCAATGGCTTTTCCTGAACATTTATAGAAACTTCTGGTCCTTTGCTGAACAGTTGTTTCAGAATCTCTTCCCTCAGCATCCCAGAGAATGAGGCAGAGAGGGGTAGAACACTAAACTTCAGGTGGTATGCAATACTTGGTCTAGACAGAGCTTCTTAAACAGACATTGCAGAGACTCAGCCCCTAGATCCCAACATGTATTCAAACCACTAGTCCCCAACCTGGTTAATTAGAGTAAAAGACTTAGGAAAGATACTGGCAAGTAGTGGCACCAGAAGGGAATTCATATTAGTCAGTAGCTACGTAATAGGGGTCTCCAGTCATCTGAAGGTAGAAGAGTCCCCAGACATTCAAATTGAAAGAACAATTTGAACCACACCCAGATCTTACCAGCATCTCTGCAGTTGAAAAAACAGCAACTCTTAGGGCAAGAGTAACATCCGCTGCCAGCAATGGACACCCAGGCCCAACTGCCCCCAAAAGCTTTTTCATATTACAAACACACTTGAGGCTGGAGGTTTTCCAGATGCCCATACCAGCTGGGCTGACTCTTCCTTCCTTCTCTCAGCCTCTGTCCTTTATCCGTCTCTTTACCTATGACCCCCTGCCCCAGGCCCTGGAGGGCAAGTTCTCTCAGAGAAGCAGTCAGGCCAGCTCTGATGGGGGAGAGTACAGTTTTGGATCATCCAATCTTGGGGGGCAGGCATCGAGGACACCGGGGTAGGGGGAGGTGTGGCTCTGAAATGATCGGGGTCCTTACTGAGCCCAATTTCAGGGGGCCCAGAATGAAGTGCAAGAGGTGAGGTTTGTGGTAAAATCCAGATCTAAATTCTCAGGTGATACCATCATTTCTTCTGCACAGGTGGTTATGGATTCAGGTGGCAAGAGCTCTCATGGAGGGCTTACAAACAGTTATGGGGTGGGAGGAGGAGGAGGACGAGCACATAGGAAGGAAGCCTGTTGTATAAGTGAGCACAAGGACTGGAAGTCCATAAAGGAGAAAACACAGGCAGGGAGGGAAGGAAACATGGGCATTTAGACCTGGCTCTCTGAGGAGAGCTTGCGTTCATGTTTCCAGCCTGTGTCTGGCAGAGATCCCCGTCTTTCTGGAGTGGCTGCAGTGTGGACACTGCTACACTCGGATTGCTCTTCCTGCAACAGCTGCTCTGTCTCCGTGTCATCCAGGGAGCCAGAGCTGGCCTGGATGGATACTGTGTCTGTCTTCATGCACACGTGATCCCGGAGAAGGCCCCCCCGTGAGCTGCGCAGTTGCTTGAGGTCATCCCACTCAGCATCATCCCCAGACAGGAGGGAGATTCCCTCTACAACCTTGATCTTCTCCTTGGTGTAGTTGTGGTCAGGCCCACCCTAGGGTACAGAGAGGGGAGACAATGGTCAATCGGCTGCTTGCTATTAAGGATCTCATAGTGAACTGAAAAAGGAAGTGGATGGGGTATAAGGGTGGGCGAGAAGAGCACAAATATCCCACAAATGGGGAAACTTGGTCAGAGCAAATATAAGAGAACTAGCCTAGAAGGACAGGAACAGCTATAAAGATTGTTACCATTATCAAATAGGGAGGAGGGAGAACCATGGCTTCTGGTCCTGCATCAGTCACTCACTGGTTATGTCATTTTGGGCATATTACTTAACCTTTCTAAAACTCAGTCTCCACATCTGCAGCGTGGGGAGAATAACAGCAGTCGCACCTCACAAACAGGTGCTGTGAGTTAAATGAGGACATACATGAAATGCAATTAGAGGAGTGCTTGACACACAAGATGCACTGAAACATGTTAGCTATTATTACATTGTTATTGGATCATCATGCTGACATAAATCATCAAAAGCAATTGACAAAGCAATTAAATATGCATTTATTCCAGATTTTAAACTATGTGTGCTATTTTGTTTTTAATTATCTCTTCTTTGTAATATTGTTAAGGAGAAAACTCGGGCAGCAAGACTTGGGTTCCAAGCGTCAATCCAGTGGGACCCCATAATCTATAACCTTTTTTGGGAGGTTACTCTGGCTCCGCTCCTATGAACCCTGGGGTCATTTCAAGCAACCTGGGATTATTCCAAAGACAGCCTTGAGTTCTGCTTAGGCTTCTCCCTTTATGAATTGAATTCCTCAAAAGGTAGCTGTGCCAGTTTGAATGTATTATGTCCCCAAGAAAAAGCCATATTCTTTGATGCAACCTTGTGGGGCAGACATATTAGTGGGGATTAAGGTGGAACATTTGGATTAGGTTGTTTCCATGGAAATGTGCCCCACGCAGCTGTGGGTGATAACTCGGTTGGATAATTTCCATGGAGGTCTTGCCCCACCCATTCAGGGTGGGTCTGAATTAAATTACTGGAGCACTATATAAGCTCAGACAGAAGGAGTGAGCTTGCTACAGCCAAGAGGGACACTATAAAGAATGCACTGGAACTGAGAGAGGAGCTTCAGCTTACAGCGACATTTTGGAGGTGGCCTTTGAAAGCAGACATTTGCTCCGGAGAAGCTAAGAGAGAACAAATGCCCCAAGAGTAACTAAGAGTGACATTTTTGAGGCACTGAAGCCTAGAGAGGAACATCCTGGAAGAGAGCCATTTTGAAGCCAGAACTTGGAGCAGACGCCAGCCATGTGCCTTCTCAGCTAACAGAGGTTTTCCGGACACCATTGGCCATCTTCCAGTGAAGGTACCCGATTGTTGATGCGTTATCTTGGACACTTTATGGCATTAAGACTGTAACTGTGTAACCAAATAACCCCCCTTTTTATAAAAGCAAATCAGTTTCTGGTGTTTTGCATTTCAGCAGCATTAGCAAACTAGAATGGTAGCCTTACTCCTGGTTTCTGGGGGATATCAACCCACACGCTGCCATTGCCAGAAAAAAATGGGCTGTGGCTTGGATTCTGTCCCTGGGATGGTGTTGCTGCCCAGAGCCGTGCAACTGCTGCTCTAGTTTAGCCACAGTTCAATTCCACAGATATTTATTGAGCCCCTACATTATGCAGGATACTGTACTAGGTGCTTTGATGATTAGACAAATGTATCTAGAATGTGGTCCCTGCCCTCTGTGAGTGACAGCACCCTCAATCGTGCAGAGACACAGATGGCACACACACACACGCACACACACACACACACATAGAGGTCCATTCACCCAGCACACCCTCCAAGCTGAAATTAGTGTCAGGTAAGATGCAGGTCACTCAGAGTCGTCATCACAGAGACACGCTGGGTGAGTTAGGGAGAGTCGGGGGACTTGGTACTAGCAATCTGGGGAGACACCACTCCCTCTATAAACACACATCAACAGGTACCTGAAACCGAGAAGAAATCAGAAGAGAAAGGGTGAAAGACTATCAGGGGGGTGAAAGAGCTGCTGAGGAAGAAGCATAAAAGACAAGAGGTCACAGGATTTTAATTTCTAACCAATGGCCCTTCTTGTGGTTCTTTTCTAGGGCATCAGATACTACAGGAACCCACAAATCTCTAAGAGTCATTCTTTCAATGATATTGATTGAGGGGAGATCTACCAACCCTGGAACTGCAAGATTTCCCTGCTAGTTCTGTTCCTGGCTTGTAGTGGAATGTCTTTTAAATGGGAATTTGTAGCTCCAGAAAGCATATGCTTATCAGGTAAAGCATATTCATCATGCCTGAGAGCCCACAGGTTTTAATGGTGCTATGCAGGCCAAGGGATTAGACTGATTAGGGTCTCTTAAGGAATAACTTCGGATAAAAAGTTATAGGATTTATATATATATATATATATATATATATATATATATATATATACACACACACACAAAAAAAAAAATCTTTCCAAGTACAATTTAACAAGTAGTTATATAGGAAATTTCCAAAGTTGTTATGAGTTACACTACCATACTTTGTTATTTCCTTATTGTGAAATATAACATATATATAAAAAGGTGATAGCTGTCTAATTACAATTTAACAAGTAGCTATAGAATAAATTTCAAAGGATGCTATGGGTTACGGTTCCATCATTTCAATTCTTTCCTTCTAGCTATTCTAATACCCTAGCAACTAAGAAAAAGAAAATTATATAGAGATTCAGTATTCATCATCCTTTGTTAAATTTCATCTTGTCTGTTTCTACCCTTTCCTCTAGTTTAATCACTGTCCTGATCTTCAGGATGTCTAGGCAGTGACCACCCTAACTTGTTCGTGTTCATAAGGGGTGTTGACTTTATGAGAAAAGGGGACACATCTGGTTGATGTTCTTGGAGAGACTATTGCCTCTAGGTTTTGGGACTTAGCTGGCATAGGAGTTCTCTGAAGGATTTATGTTTCTGAAGCATAAACTCAGTAAGTGAAACTTTTATAGAGTCTCAGATAGGGATCTGGGTATTCATAAAAGTTTTCGGGACTAATGTTTCTTGGGTTTATCATATTGTGGTCATTTGGCATATCTAGGTGATGCTTACATAGGATTTTTACACAGGATTTTTAAAAATTCAAGGGTCATATCAGACTTGGAAAAACCTGAAATAGATCCAAGAGATTCCTTGAGAAAATGGGACTATTTTTCACGCCCAAGTATTTAGCAAAAAAAAAAAAAAAAAATTTCACTGAAGTGACAAAGGAGTTAAAGGGAAAAAGAAACCAAAGAAAACAAACAAAAAACCAAAAAGAGTGTAAAACCTTGTAGATTCTAGAGAAATCCCTTAAGACTCTGTGATAAGAGGAAGGATGGAGAAAAACCAGCCATTCCCAGCCACAGAGGCCACCAAGTTGGACTGGAGGTCAGAAAAGGGACTCCGGCAGCTCTGGGGCTTTGGGGGCAGTGTCCATAAGAGCCCCCTTGTTTTCACTGGGGCACCAGTCTCATTGCAGGAGAATGACAACTCCAGGAGAGAAGAACCTATTGGCCTGGGAAACTATCTCCTGGCAAGAGATGCATATTCACTTGCTTTAAGACCTAACCCTTCTGAGCTCTCCTTTCTAACCTCGCTCTCAATAGAGTCCCCCAAGCTAATCACAGATTCTACACCTCTCCAGAAACCCAAATTATATTCAGCTCTTCTGTTCATTATAACTTCCAAAATGGTGGATGGGACCACCCAGCATCCCTAACTGATCTATTCAGGTGGTTAGAGCATAACTAAACCCTCCCCAACAAAAACCCAACAAACTACCTTGAATATAAATTTTCATTTCTTACCTCTTTTTTATAGCATAGTTGATTATACATGGCTGGTTTGGGGATTGCTTCTATTTTCACCTCCTGAGTGGAAGTTCGGTAGGAGGGGTTGCTGTAGGTCAGATTCCCCATTCCAGGATCAGTGAACTTGGATTTTTTGTGTCTTTAGGAGGAAAGGTGATGAGAAATTAGTTCAGATATTTTGGGGGTAAAACACCTGGGGAAGCTGAAACCAACATGTGGTAGACAGTTTCTAAGATGTCCCCCGTGATCACTACCTCCTGATATTCATGTCCTTTTGAATCCCCTCCCCTGGAATGTCAGCTGGTAACTAGCTTCTATCAAATAGAATATGCTAAAGCAATGGATACTATATTAGGATTCAAAAACACAGAGGCTTGGATCTTGTGTTGCCCTCCTTCACCCTCTCTTGGTCTCACTCTGGAGGAAACAGGCTGCCATGCTATAAACTGCCCTGTGGGAAGGTCCACATGGCAAGGAACTAATGCAGGAGGCCTCCAACCAACAGCCAGCAAGGAACTGAGGCCCACAGTCCAACAGCCTGCAAGGACCTGAATCCTGCCAACAACTATGTCAGTGAGCCTGGAAAGGGATCCTTCCCCAGTTAACCCTTAAGATGAGACCACAACCCTGACTGACACCTAGATTGCAGCCCTGTTCTTGAAAGAACTTGAGGTCAAGCCCCCAGCTAAGCTGAATCCAGATTTCCGACTCAGAAACTAGAAGATAATAAATGTTTGTTGTTTTAATCTGCAAGTTTGGGGGTAATTTGTTATGCATCAATAGATAGTTAATACACCAAGCTTTGGAGTCAAGACAGATCTATGTTTCAATCCCATCTCTGTTAGCTAATAGCTGGGATCTTGTTGGACAGTATCTAAACTTTCTGAATCTCAGATCCTCATCTGTAAAGTGAGGAATAATAATATCTGTGTAACAAGGATGTGTGGCATTAATACATATTCATTAAATGGTAGATGTTATCAATATTAATAGTAGTAGTAGCAGCAGCAGCAGCAACAAAATCCTGACATTTTTGCTGCAAGCTGTGTTTAAAGCATTTTGAAAAAATATAGAGAAAGAGGGACATAAAAAGAAGATTCCGAATTAAAAATGGCACCTTTTTCCTTCCCAGGATAGTCCTTACCAAGCAATGACATACAGACCAATATTATAGTAAAGAGCAGTGTTTGTATAAAGAGAAAATTATTTCCAATTTCAATGGTTTAAGGCAGTGTGGGATAGTGGAAAAAACAAAGATGCTAGAGACAGTCCCAGCCTTGCCTCTTACAGCGTGTCCTTGGGCAAAGCCCTCTGCGCCCTCAGCATCCTAGGGTAAAATGAAAGTCCCGAGGGTGGCATGGTCATTAAATGAAACAACATATGTAAGTGCTTAGGCCTGACCAGCGAAGAAGAGTATGGTCCTTTCCTTCTGCTGCTCTGACCAGGGACCCAGCCTTGAAATGAGGCTGGTCAGAGGCTGAATCAGTGAACTGTGGAGCTTCAGAAAGATCCCAGATGTGCTAATGAAGACCAGTAAACATGTGGCCCCTGCAGCGGGTCTGAGGTTACCTGTATAGCACCAAAGCTGCAATCACCAACAGAATCAACAGAATGCTGAGGAGTCCTCCGATGATATAGCTGACATGAAGTCCTTCCCCTAGAAAGAACAGACAGACACTAGGCAGAAGCCACCAGCAACCTTGTAGCTGGTGCTGTGGTGGGGAGTGGGATGGGGAATGACTTAAGGCAAGTTATGTATCTTTTAAGCCTACGTTTTCTCAACAGTTAAATGTAAATAATAAATTTATCATGGGGCTTGTAGAGATTAAATGAGAGGGGTGTGTGTGTTTGTGTGTGTGTGTGTGTTTATCTTTGCAAATGCCTGCATTTGGAAAGCACTTGATAAGTAGTGGCTATTATGATTATTATTTCTACAGATTTAGTCAACCCCAAAGAGTCCCCATGAAGGTTATGAAACATATCAGTGGAGACTCAGATTCCTTACATCTTCTTTTCCAAACCTGTTGGGCACTCATGGCTTACCTGGAGCAGCAGGTATGGCCTCATTGGAATGTGCACAGAGGCCCAGCTGAGCGTCCTTTTCAGAGCATCTGTGGGCATAAGAAAACTGAACATGAAGGCTACTTGTATTCAATAATGACTTCACCTTCCTTTAGGACAGGATCAAAGTCCTGTGAGTGGGGCTGTCAGATATGAGAGTTTGTACAGGTGAGTGGTCAGAAGCATGGAGAGGTTGAGACCAGAAAATATAGAGAAATCAGTATGAGACATTGTCTTCAAACAGCTATACCATACTTAAGTGTGTTTAAAAATATGTGCCTTTTAAGAGGATTCTTTTAAAAATGAGAAGGTTGGTGAGAAAGCTGGAAGTCTGCTGAATGAATACTTAGGAAATCCGTATTAGGCTTTATTAAACTACCAGGATGAGGTGGAAGAAATTACCAGCCAAGCAAACCTCTGATTGGATAAAGACTATCATGAGGTTTAGATTGAACTAAAAAAAAATTTTTTTCTTCTCTTCATTCCTTCACAAGGGAACATGCAAGATATCCAGAGGGATGGCTCAGATAAGTAACTTGGAATGCCAAAAAGGTAGCTTTTTTGTGGCACATTATGCACAGGCAATTAAAGGCATCTTCTAGAAGGCTAGAGAAAAAGCTACCTGGAAGAGCTTTTGAAACCAAGATGCATGAATCTTCAAATAGAATTCTGACATTCACAAAAGGTCTGAGGTGAGCACACAAATTGTCTAAATAAACCTAGAGAAAATCAGGGATTAGTAACAATTAATAGTACTTAAAAGTTAGTGAGAAAGATACATGATTATACTTGGGTGTTTCCTTTTTTTTTTTACAAACTGTTCTAAAAAGAAAGAATGGGGCACACAGCATATGATCATGTGCAAATCTTATAATTTTAGGAATGTGAATCTAGAGTTCTTACTTTACATTATTAATATGTTTTGGGTTTTGAAATTGAAATCAAATGTTATTTTTTAAAATAAACTTGATATTAAAAATAAAGAGGCCATGAATCTCTCTGGCAACGTGGCACATGACTCCCAGGAATGAGCCTAGCCCTGGCAGCGAGGGATTGAAAATGCCTACTTGACCAAAAGAGGTTAAAAAGAAAGGTAACAAGCAGAGGTTACAGTGGCTGAGAGATCCCAAATGGAGTCTAGAGGCTATCCTGGAGGTTTCTCTTATGCAAGTTCCAACTAGAAATCCCAAATGGCCACAGTGTGCCATGCCCTTACCAAAAGAAGTCCCCAAATACCTAGGTCCCTACCTGAGATTCTAAAAAAGATTCACTCACTAAAGTTTTCTCTCTCAGAAACTTAAATCCAACAGTGTGTTCCTATGCCAGACAAGTGCTAAAACCCAGAGGCAACAGCCTGTTTAAGATCAACAATCAGATGCAGTCCCCTTCCCCATACTTCCCCCTTTCAATATGAACAAGTTAGGGTGGTCACTGCCTAGACATCCCTGAAGATGGAGAAAGAGATTAAGTGAGAGGAAGGGGTAGCAACAAGCAAGATAAGATTTAACAAAGGTCTATGAATACTGAAACTTTATATAAATATATATATATATTTTTAGATGCAGGGGTGTTGGAATAGCTGGAAGAGGTAAATGACATAGTGGAACTGTAACCTGTGACATTCTTTGAAATTTGCTCTATAGCTACTCATTAAATTGTGCTTTGAAGGTCTTCACCTTTCTGTATATACCCTATATTTCATAATAAGAAAAGAACTGAAACTGTGGAACTGTAACCCATAACAATTTTTGAAATATCTATATAACTGCTTGTTGAGCTGTACATCAAAAGTTAACAACTTTCTGTATGTATGTTATATTTTACAATAATGGAAATAGCTGAAGGTGTGGAACTGTAACCCATGACATTCTCTGAAATTTACTAACTACTTGTTAAACCGTATTTTTAAAGTTATCACTGTTATGTATATATGTTAAAGTTCACAATAAAAAAAATGCATTAAAAATAATAAAATAAAGAGGCCAGTATACTACAGTGAAAAATTGCTCTAATAGAAAATGTCTGGAAAGATATACATCAGAATATCAAGAGTGATTATATATAGACATATGGTTGCTCATTTCTTCTTTATTCCTATCTGTATTAGCAGATTTTTTTTTTTTTTTTGCAAAGTGAAAATAAAAAAACAGGCTGTAAGAATTTCTTCAAATTGGATGTGACATCATGTTTCACCAATTTTAAGATGTGCGTTTTTTCCTTAGACTCTAACATCTCTGAAATAGGAATACGTCTTATAATCAATGGCATGTCACAATTGCTGTTGGTCATTTTTCAGTTTAATCACTCAAATCAAGATGCATCTCATAATTGATACACTTAATTAAAATAAAATATGATATTTTTATACTTGATCTGAGAACTGTTCATTTTTATGCCATTATTTAATAATGGTGTGTGTGTGTGTTTGAATGCTAGAGGTCATTATAATTTGAAGCTAAGTCCATCACTTCCCTGGGGAAACCTTTTTGTTCCAAGTCATAGAGACCTCGATGACTCAGTGGCTTCTAAGTGAACTGCTAGACAAGACCATATACTAAACCTGTGGTGTGAAAGCAAATGTCACAGAGAGAGGGGAAGAAGAAGGAATGCCACGTGTGAAAATCCTGAGTGATTTCTCTCTAAAGCTGTTCTTAAAGCTTGTTGCCTTCAGAGGTAAAAAGGGAATCACTTTCAACAATCTACAAGTCTAAATATGATCTCCTGTTCCAAATAGCAGGGGATGCTGGCTAATGATGGGATCAGCCTCCCATCTGCCAGAATAATCAAGCTGGGACTACTGGTTTTCTAATGATAGGGGGTGTTGATTTGACTCAAAGGGCCCTCAATCCTGTACTGAACCCACTTACCTTCCTTCTACCTCCTCCAGGGATGTGCGGGTCCGGGTGGTAGAAGAATGCAAGGTGGTAAGTAGTGTGTTGGGTAGCACTGGGCTCTTTTCACTCATGCTGGTAGCCCTGGGAGCTGGGGGGACCAGGCCAGGAACTGGAGACAAAAGAGGATTGGAGTGGACCTTCACATATGGTCCAAGGGCAGTATCTAAAGAACTTGATGAAACAATCCTTTAGCTGCCCTAATCCCAGATACTCTCAATAGGGGCCCTTCTTAAACCTGTAAATAAAATGATTTGGATTCTAATATTATCTGGCCCACAAAAGTCAGGAAGAGAGAGTAATGCACAGGCCACAGCAGGGATCAGGGAATCAGGAGACCTAAATTCCAGTCTAATAAATGCCAGAAGCCAGACTCAAACTCAGGTCTGTGCGATTCCAAAGCCCAAGCTCATTGCTCCGAGTCACTCTGCTGTACTGCCTCCAAAGGTATATTGTTTGGCTACAAGATGCTCTGAAGAAGGATCCCTTCTAGAAGAACAAAGCTGAGGCTGCTGATTCTCTGCCCTTCTGTTGGCTCTGCTATTCCAGGAGCCATTTGGTCCAACTTACCAAGGGAGCAGGGCCGGCCATCGGGCTCATCAGGACAGGCACACACAAAGTCCAAGGCTCTGGCAAAGCAGAGGTGGGTACAGCCACCGTTGTTCACACCACAGGCATTGGTCCCTGGAGGCAAAGGACATGCATGTCTGATCTGGGATAGAATCAGGTCTCCCAATTTAACACCTCTCAGATAGGAGGAGATCAGTGCTACCCCACTCCCAGGGACAGAAGAACAGAAGAAGTCTAACCATAGGAGGCTGAAAAGAAGTTGTAGGAGCTTAAAATGTGAACCAAAAGGCTCTCCTGGGGCCCTAATTGTCTTGGTCATTGATGGTCCTTAGGGTGACTGACCCCACTGATGGGTAAGGAAGCCCAAAGGCCCACCTGTCTGCCGTTGAGGGGAAACCACGATGATATCCATGAGCCCTTCCACATTTGCCAATACCGTCTCCTTGTTCCGGCCGGAATACTTGTCCACACGCTGGATTGATTTGGTCTGCCAGTCTGTCCAGTAGATCCACCTGTCCTGCTACTCAATAGGGACCCCCCCCCAACCCAAAAAAAAGAGTAAATGTTATTCAATAGTCATACCCCAGTAGAGCCCTGCTGAATGCTCTTTTCATCTCTTATCCATCAGGTCACCTTCTCTGCATCTCCAGAAATGACCTCCAGGAAATCTCCCCCAACCTATATAGAGTTCATCATTCTCTCCTCCATGCTGTTCTGTGCCTGGTATTTACTTCTATAAGCGAGTTTTGATACTATATATTTGTTTATATATCTCTCTGTCTGTCCTACCAGATTATTTTAAGGACAAGATTGTGTTTCATTCATCTCTGAACTTCCAGCACTAACACTTAGTCCTCAATCAGTTGATGGAGTGGCTCAATGAATAAATGAGTTCCCAAACCTAGCATATAGGAGTACCTTTGGGAGTCCTGCTAGATCCCTGTTCTTCCAGGCCCTCCACTCAAAGCCCTGGCCCAGTTTTCTCTGATACTTCTGTGGGCAGCTGCCTTCTAAAGCAGTGATCCTGAGATTCTCAACCAGAGGTGTGAAGGGTCAATAAAGGCACTTTTCCTCCCAGCCCAGGGTTACATATCAGAAACTCCAAGGTGAACTTGTAGATTGAAAAAATATATTCAGTATTACCCTGTAATTTTACATTTGAAGTATGGAAAAAAAAAAAAAAGCCAGACAAAATTGTATTGGCTACTAAGATGTAAAACACAATGTATACAGATGAGGTAGATGATGTTTGTCAAAAAAGGACAAAGATTTTTAAAAGGTTGAGAATCCCTGTTTTGACACCAGGCTTGGTAGATGTTTTTTTTCCTTCCCTGAATCATCTCACAGGGTTAGAACTCTCAAAATGACAGCTAATAATAATTAAAATGGTTAGAGATACCATGCACTAATTACTTACTATGTACCAGGTACTGTGCTAATACTGTGTATTTTGAGGACGATACTGTGTATTTGGGGACGATACTATTATTAAACTCAAATGCTTTAAAGGTAACTGAAACTTAGGTTCAGTACCTCACGGAAAGTTATAGTTACTTAATGGGACAGACAGAACTTGAACCCAGGTACCTGGCATGTTGAAAGTACTCAATAAACACTGGCTGGTTGCCTCAAGAGCTCTAAGCTCTTAGCTACTCCACCCCACTGCCACTAAGTGAATTGCCTTAGCTCAGATTCCAGGAAAACAGCATTAGAATCACTTAGGGGACTTGTTCAAATGCACATTCCTGGACCCATCCCTCATGAAGCAGATTCTCCACGGTCATTAACACAGGTCCAGGAACCCTCATTTTAACAAGCTCCATGGATGATTCCGTTCATGTCTGAGAGTCACTCCTTTGAATGCTAGAACATGGGAGTGGTGGGACAGGAGTAGCAACCAGAGCTGAGGCTGCTGATTCAGAACTCCAAGAAAACATGCCAGTCAAGAAGGTTTCATTATCTGTTTCCTAAGCCAGTACCTGTGTGAGGGCAAAGGGGTGAGACACATGGCTGACCAGGACCTGCCGAAGCTTCCCATTGAGGTCAGCACTCTCGATCCGGTCCAGGTGTGCATCTACCCAGTAGATCCTGTGAAGAAAAGGAGAGAAGGGTGGCTGCTCAAAAAGCTTGCCAGGCAGGTGAACTCACTGCCCACCCCGATATGCGGGACCCAACTCCCAGAAGTGTAAATCTCCCTGGCAATGCAGGATATGACTCCCAGGGATGAATCTGGACCCAGCATCGTGGGACTGAGAGTATCTTCTTGACCAAAAGGGGGATGCAAAATGAGACGAAATAGTTTTGGTGGCTGAGAGATTTCAAATGGAGTCGAGAGGTCACTCTGGTGGACATTCTTATGCACTATATAGATAATACCTCTTAGGTTGTAATGTATTGGAATAGCTAGAAGTAAATGCCTGAAACTGCAAAACTCCAACCCAGCAGTCTGGACTCCTGAAGATGATTATATAATAATGTAGATTACAAGGGGTGACAGTGTGATTGTGAAAACCTCATGGATCACACCCCCTTTATCTAGTGTATGGATGGATGACTAGAAAAATGGGGATAAAAACTAAATGACGAATAGGGTGGGATGGGGGGGATGGTTTGGGTGTTCTTTTTTCACTTTTATTTTTTATTCTTATTTTGATTCTTTCTGGTGTAAGGAAAATGTTCAGAAATAGACTGTGGTGATGAACGCATAACTATACGATCATACTGTGAACAATTGATTGTATACCATGGATGATTGTATGATATGTGAATATATTTCAATAAAACTGAACTTAAAAAACAAAACAAAAAAAAAAAAAACCTTGCCAGGGAGCCTAGCCCTTCCCTCTAAGGAGCTATCTGTCCCCTCCAGAGCCGAACATGCTGTGAGCAGTCAAGAAGCCCCTTGAAAGGACATTGGAAGTCCCAGAGAAGAAGAGGGTAATTGGATTTGTAAGTGGGGAGGCCACAGCTTTTCTGGGGAGGGGTAGAAAGTCTGGGACCTCAAAGGAGCCACCACCCAGCCTCATCTTCAGCAACTTGATCACCCTTTGATGCCTAACTCAGAATCTAAGACCAAATTCTTAAGAATGATCTTAAGAAGATAGCTCAGCCTACATGGATGCTTCTAAAATTAAAGGAAGAGGACAAGTCTGCCACTTTCCTGGTGACTTTGATTCCTTTCCCTTCTGATGGGAAAAGGGGAACGGTTTCAGATCCCCCTTTACCCTCTTTTCTTGCCCTCCAGCTACTTTCCCCTAGACTGGGAGTTGTAAATTCCAATCCCTAAGGGACCAGAAAGGTGATAAAGAGGAAGAATCAGCTCTGTAAATGGATAGGGGATAGTGAGCCTGTAGCCAAGCTAGAGGATGTGCCCTGCTAAAGGCACTCAACTTAAAAACATTGAAACCAGCCAACCAAAACCCATGCGAAGACAGAGGGCTGGATTCAGCAATTCAAGCTCTAAGACTATGTTCCTTCTGCTTTCTCATTGCTTTCTCTTCCCTACCTACCAAGGAGCTTACTATCTTTTTGTTTTCTCTACTTAAGTCTCAACCTTCCTCTCCTCTACCCATCAATTTGTAAGAGGCGATTTGGGACAGGATTCTCACCTGCGGGTGTCGTAATCCAAGGTAAGGCCATTGGGCCAACCCAGGTCTGTGTTGATGAGGACCTTTCGTTCAGAACCATCCAGGTTTGCTCGCTCAATCTTGGCAATGTGGCCCCAGTCTGTCCAGAAGAGGTACCTGAGACACAACAGTGCCATCATCACCAAGGTATGGGAAGATGGCACCCAGAGGTTGAGAGACCCAGAGTCCACCAATACCATTAATATATAGGTAGGAGTCCACCAATACCATTAATATATAGGTAACCTCCAAGGGCCTCTCTTCCAGGACCTTCTTCCCTAGATCTCTTTTCAGTTGGCCATAAACTTACCCCTTTCTGGGGAAAACAGCAATGGCTCGGGGCTCATCCAGGCTGTTGTTGATTAGCACTCTGCGGCAGGAACCATCCAGCCTTGATGCCTCAATAGTATTTCGGCCTGTATCTGTCCAATACAGGTTCCTGGCCACCCAGTCCACTGCCAGCCCATCAGTGGTCTTCAGCCCACGCCCGATCACTGTCTCCATGTTGCTGCCGTTCAGATCTGCTCGCCTTGGGAACAGCCCAGGGGTGGATGAGTCACCAGACTGACCAGCCATAGACCAAAACCCCTTTAGTCCATGCTCTCACAATTGGACCCCCACTAGACTGTAAGCTCCATAAGGACAGAAGCCAAGTACCTATTCGTACATTCCTCAGCACCATGCACATTAGGTACTCAATAAAATATCTGCAGGATGAATGAATGAATATCTAGGAGGACAAAGTGTTTCCTGCTAACCGGAATATAAAGGGGGTTTGGGCCTATGTCTTGCCAGAATATAGGTTAATAAGTCACCATAAAGCTTTGGGAAGAGACAAGGACTGCTAGATGGTGATTATCAGAAAGGGAGTTGTTTCAAAACCTGCCTGTGCATTTTCACAGTGGTCCTACACCAGAAATCTCAACCTCTGGGTAGGCAGGGCATGTCACAACCACCTGGGGGACTTCTCTAGATGACATGTACCCCTCTCCCCCAGCAGGAGATTCTAATACACACCCCTCTAGGAGAGCAAAATGGAATGCCCCCATTCCTCCATGTGAGAATCTCTGCCATGGTAAACCACTCTTACTGGTGGCAGGACATCATATTCCTCAGCTATTCTGGGTCAAAAACTTAAAGAATAATAAAAACAAAACACAAAACAAAAACAAAAACAAAAACTCTGTCAACTACCACAGGCTTTGTCATTTGGCCAGGGCTCCTATATTTCAATACAGATACATGGTTTAGCTGCATGGCTTACACATTAATGAGTCCTAGGGGATCCTTGGAGCTCCCTCAGAGCCCAGCGGTAGGCGTAGAAAGCTCCAAGGGCCCAGCCTGACTTTAACTTTTTTTTAAAACACACTGGGCTTTCACATAAACTTTAAGCAAACCCACCAGTTTGAAACTCTTCTCTAAGTGATAACACTACAAAGTGAGCCAAATCACGATTAGCACTTGCTATTCAAATTGCAAATCATTCAGTCCATGTAGAGGTCAATGTAAAACATAACCTCACCCATCAGGGATCAGAGGCAGGTAGGTTTGTGTCTCTCTGGAGATCTCAGCAATACTCATACCTGATAACATCCAGGAACACATCTGTGTAATAGACTTTCCCGTCCACACTGTCATAGTCCAGGGAGATGACATTGTTGAGCTCAGGAACAGGCACATGCACATCTGTGTGGTCGCTGGTGTCCAGGGAGATACGCCGGATAGAGCCGCGGCTGGAGAAGAGCAGGTAGGTCTCAGGAGAGGGATCACAGGTCTTCCCATCTCCCTTTAGCTGGATGCCAGTGGGGCAGGCACAGGAGAAGCCAGAAGGCCGAGGCAAGCAGAGGTGGGAGCAGCCACCATTTCTTGAGCCGCACTTGTTAACACCTGGTGATGAGAGACAGAAGCACAAACTTTCACACCCAACCTGGAATACTGGCTGAATCTTAAAAAGATCCTGGTTTCACATGGTTGATTCTCTGCTTTTCTAAGAGGCAGGGTATTATGCTTGGCAGGGATGAAGTAGAAGAAGCAGGGATATCCCTAAGAGTCATCTGAAGGCAATAGCCATACCCAGATGGAATACAGCCTAATTCTGGAAGGTGGCTTAGATGGGTCCCCATCTCTCTGATTGTAAAGGAGTCTCTGGGCTCTGGATTTAGCTCTGATGTTGAGATACCCCCCAGAAAGCCCAAGGATTCTGACTCAGCCCCTAGGGTCTTCTCACCCAGTGGCTGTGCCCGGTTCACAGCCTGGATGTCCATGAGGCCTGGCAGGTTGGACCTCACCAGGATGACATTGCTGCCGGTACCCTTGTCGGCACGGTGGATGCTACGGGTCTGCCAGTCTGTCCAGTAGATATAGGAGTCAAGCAGGGTGAGGCCGTATGGGTGCTGCACAGGTGACACCAGTGTGTGCCGACTGGCACCATTCAGGTCAGCAGTCTCAATTCGCTGGAGAGGAAGGAGAGGGTAGAGGGTGGCAATCAGTAGACTGGAAGCCCTCAGGGAGAGAGACCTCCTTCTCAGGCTCCTGGAACACAGCAGGAGCCAGCAGAGCTCTAACCTCGGTGTGGGCATCAGCCCATAGCAGTTGGGAGCTGGCCTTGTCCACAGTCAGTCCATTGGGCCATCCCAGGTTGTTGTTGATGAGCACGGTGCGGTCTGATCCATCCATTCCAGACCGCTCTAACTTGGCATTCTCCCCCCAGTCTGTCCAGTACATGTACCTGGGTGAGGAAGAATACTAGCTGGTGACACCCAGAGCCACTGTATACCATGAGCACTTATGGTGTGCAATACACCGTGCAAAGTACTTTACATGCATTACCTCACTTAAGGTTCATGAGGACCATGAGCTAGGCATTTTCACTAGCACCTGTTTTACAGGTTAGGAAGCTGAAGATCAGAGAGGTTAAGTACTGGGCCCAAAGGGACATGGCTAATAGAGGTGAAGGAATTTGGTTTTCCTGGTTTTCTGACTCCAAGGCTCATGCTTTTGACCTCTCTATGCCAGCCCGAAAGAAGTCACAAGTGAATGGAACAATCCCAGGAAAGTCAGTCCAGGTGTTTCCAGGAAGCATGCTTGCTCTCCATTGCCCATTCTCAGCCCCATCCTTGGCTCCAGCCAAGACACAGAGCTGGCCCTCACCCCATCTCGTGGTACAGGACAATGGCCCGGGGGCTGTCAAGGTTCTGCCACACCAACACTTTCCGCATGGACCCATCCAGGTTGCCCACTTCAATCCGATTGGTTCCGGTGTCTGTCCAGTACACTTTCCGGCCAATGGCATCCACCGCAAGCCCGTCTGTGGTTTGTAGCCCTGCAGGAAGTCAAGAGAGCACACTGGCTCCTGCTTTAAAACAGATGGGATATTTCCCTGGCTCTGCAGCCAGACAGGTCATCCCTGGGCTGGGAGGAGGCCCCACCTGTAGTGATGATGTCCTCATGCTGTGAGCCATCCAGGTTGGCGCGGCTGATCCTGTGTAGTGTGCTATCAGTCCAGTACACTTTTCCTGGGGAGGGAGAACTTGGCTCAGCTAGCAGAGGAGAACAAGGAAAACACAGAAATACCATAGCAGGATGGCTATAGCAGGACAGCTTTTGGCAGAGATGGAGACGAAGTACCCCTTAACCAAAGAGAAAGTGCTGGAGAGCTGGGGCAGGTTTGTGCCAGAGGGAACAGGGAGCCCCCACACCTGTAACAGGGGGCAAAAGGTGGTGGGAAAGGAAGGACAGCGGTTGCTGTGGGGTAGGGACAGATGGTCAGCTGAGAGGGGAGGGCCACACAGACCTTCCTGGGGATCCACCCCAATGGCAATGGTGTTCTTCATGGTGACATTGATTGGCACCACCACATCGGCAAAATAAGGGATGTCCAGGGAGACCATGCGGACATCTATTCTCCTGGCGAAGATGAGGAAACTGTTCATGCCTGCATGGGTGGAGAGAGAAGGAGAGGAAGTCACTTTAGCATGGCCATTAAGAGGATCTGGAGTCAGGCAAACTCAAGTTCAAGTTTGTGCCCTGGCTCTGCTAGTGCCTAGTTTGTGATCCAGGGAAAGTTATTTAAAATACTTAAGCCTCAGGTCCTCATCTGTAAAATAAGAACAATAACACGGTGGCTCTAAGGATTAAAAGGATTCATGTACAAAAATGTCAGCATTGGGTTTGATACAGAGGAGCTCAATAAATGGCAGTTGTTTATTAATTTTATGGAAGCAGGTCCCTTGGAAGGTCCCCTTACCATGAAGTTTAAGAAATGGAGTAAAGACCCCAGAGAACTTTCTCCACAATCTGGGAGGCAAAGTCCACAGCTCCTTTCTTACTCCAAATTCCCTGGAGGGTTAGGTTTCAAATGCAGCCTACCTTACAGCACCCCCCAGGGAGAAACCTCAATTTCCAAGATCTGGACAGCCAGGTCCTGCTTCTGGGACCCTCCAGTTAAAGCTGCCACATAGGTTGTGCTTGTTGTGTGATCACAAAAGTGCCACATCCATGGGGGCGGGGTGACATTTACATTGTAGACATGATACATTTTTATATTTATTATGCCAATTCGGGGGCAGATGGAAGTAAAGTATCTTCTTTTTATCAAATCAGTGTATTATGACAGTTTTCCAACAGACAAAAATAAAATGTCTTGAGAAAGGAGCACTTTTTCCTAATATGCACAAAATCACCATATGGACTAGTTGGACCCTGCCTCCAATCCTGTCCACCTGCTCCTCCAGGCCTCGCCCCTTTTCTAAAAGCTCTCAGTCTCTCTCCCAGGCCTCTAGAAGCACCAGGAATCCCAGGGTTTCTCAGACCACAGCCCATCTGCAAGGAAGGAGAACCACTTCCCCTCCCAGAGAGACTCCATCAAGGTCTGTGATATTCTGACTCACCTGGTGAACAGGTCTTGCTATCAGGCAGCAAGTTGATGCCCGTGGGGCAGGTGCAGCTAAAGCCACTGGGATTTGGGGAACGAAGACACAGGTGGCTACAGCCACCATTCTCCAGAGCACATGGTGTGGACACTGGGTAGGGAAGAAGAGGGGTGGGTCAATGAAGAAACAGGATGTAGAAAGATGGGGTTGAAGCCAGTGCAGGCCAAGGGCTGTTCACCTGGGGGCCGCCGGCGGTGGAAGACATGGATGTCCATGAGGTTCTCTAGGTTCTCCTGCAGGGTTTCCCGGTCAAGCCCCGTAAGCCGATCAGCACTCTGAATACTCTTGGTCTGCCAGTCAGTCCAATAGATGCGCTCTCCATAAAGGGTCAGACCAAATGGGTGGGGGAGCTGGCTTCCAATCAGCACCTGCCGGGGCCCCGGTACTTATGTCATCCCCCAGGAAGGTCCAACAGTACAGAGCAATGGTCAAGAGCATTGTTGTGGAGTCAGAATGCAGCTCTGCCACTACCACCTGCTGTGTGACCTTTAGCAAGAGCTAGTTACCAAACCTCTCTGAGCCCTGACCTACCAATCTGCAACATAATTCTGGTGATGGCTGGCTCCAAAGGTTGGTAGGGATTGAAAAAGATTACAAGCAATTTACAAAGTCCTCGTAGAATCTCTCTACATATTACTTATTAATTATAAAAGGAAAAATAGCAACTTTATAGTGGACACCACCTTAAACAAGCAATCAAAGATAATACCATCAATAATGGGATAAACCAACATAATGTACCTACTGAGGAGACTGAGAAGTCAGGACATAATGTCACTTATACAACATTCCTGCCAAAAATGAATAATCTAAATCTAATCAGGAGAAAACATCAAACAAATCCAAATTGAGGGGAATACTTCAAAAGAACTGGATTTTACTCTTTAAAAAAGCAAAGGTCAAGAAAGACATGGTAGAAAGGCTGAGAAAGTGTTCCACATTAGAGATTAAAGAGATGTGAATACTAAACACAATGGGTGATCCTGGATTGGATCCTGGACCAAAAAAGAAAGAAAGAAAAAGAAAAGAAAAGCTATAAAGGACATTGGAATAATTGGTGGTGAAATCAAATATGGACTATGGATTAATGTTGTATCAATGTTAAATTTCCTGATTTTCAAAACTGTACTGTGGCTATGTAACACAATCCATGTACTTAGGAAATATGTGTTGAAATATTTTGGGGTCAAGGGGAAGGATGCCTCCAACTTAATCTCAGATGGTTCAGGAAAAAAAAAAATATGTGTATATATATAGAGAGAGAGAGAGAAAGACAGGGAGAGACAGAGAATGGTAAAGCCAGTGTGGCAAAATGTTAGTTATTGGTTTTTTTTTTTTACTAGTCTTGTAACATTTTTGTAAGTTTGAAATTATAACAAAACAAACAGTAACAAAAACAAAAACAAAAGAAAGATTGAGATCATGAGCCCAATATACAGCTGGTGATTAATTAGTGTTGGTTATGACGGTTATTAGAGAAGTCTATGCACTTATACCCACAATGCACTATCCAAACAAATCCTGTTTCCTTTCACCATCAACCAGCAGAGATCACTGTGCAGCCAGAACCTCAAAGAAACAGCACTTTCCCCATACTGCTCCCATAACCCTTGTGCCCCCTAGTTTCCATCAGCTGCTGGCCAGTGGGCACTGCCCTGAAGGCTGTCAGGCTGTAGGAGGGTGCCCTGGTTCCATCCTTACCTTCCTCTTGCTGCCATCCAGCCCAGCAAATTCGATTGTCTTCATGCCAGCATCAGCCCAGTACAGCTGCTGGGACCCATAGTCAATGGCCAATCCATTTGGCCAGGTCAGATTAGAAGAGATGATGACCTGGCGGCCAGAGGCATCCATGCCGGCTCGTTCTATCTTGGGGCTTGCACCCCAGTCAGTCCAATACATGTACCTGGGTACAGGCAAGGGAGGTCTTAGAAACCTTCGATTTAATACCCAGTGGGGATTCGGGGTACCCAGGGTTTCAGGATTTCTGCCTGCAACAGTGGCCCCAGCCTCCTGTCTCAGCTCCCAGCCCCAATCCTGGGCTCAGAGCTGTTGCATCTTCTATCACTATCAAAAAGTACCCACAGTCTTAAAAAAGGCAGAGCTCATTATTCAAGCAGTGTTTGGCAAACAAGGCTTATTTGAGAATAAAGAAAGAAAGGAAATGAAAATGGGAAATAAGAAATGTTTCCTTGGCTGGATGTGTTAAATAATTTTGACACATATATTTCATGAATACCATATAAGCAATCATTAAAAAGAACGAGGTAGACCTGTACGATCAAATGGAAAGATACCCAAGATATATAGGCAAGTGAAAAAAAAAATCAAGTTATAAAACAGTATGCCATTTTTATAAAACCAAAACCACCACCACCAATAACAATGTATATATATATACACTTAGAAGAAAATCCGGAAAAAATACCCTTAACTATTAACAATGGTTTTTGCTGGAGAATGAGATTATAGGAAATTTTCACCTTTCACAGATTAAATTTTTTTTTACTAATCAGTTACTTCGTAAGCTGACCACCCCCCCCCCATTCCCCCCAGAAAAAAATAGATGAAAAAATTTAAAAGGTTTCCTTGTTCACAGAGGAGACAGGGTCGTCACTACCCTCTGTGGTTGCTGCTGCTGCCCTTGCTTCCTCAGTGTGCGCATTAAGATCTGGCCTCTTTCCGTAATCCCCAGGCTGCCCGCTACTCCTCAGGTCTGGGGGGTGGGAGTGGAAGAGGCAGGTGCTCACCCGCCCATGGGTTCCACCACTATGTCCCGGGGACGATCGAGGTTCTCCCAGATGAGTACTGTCCTCATGCTACCATCTGTGTTGGCCACCTCAATCCGGTCAGTACCTACCGAGAAGTAAAGACAAAAATATTACTTCTACTCTTGTTCCCTACCTTCCATGCCCAGCACAGAGGCTGGCATGCAATCGATGCTCAATAAATATTTTCTGATAGATGTGCAATGGATATTTAGTGAATTGAATTGTGAGAGCAAATTCAAGGAAGTGACCAGTTACATTTCTTAGAAGTGCTAGCCTTCCCCAACTCAAGCAACTAGCCCTGTTCTCTACCTTAAGGCAAGGATTCTCAAACTTTTGTGTGCATAGGAACTGGGAAAGCTTGTTAAAATACAGATTCCTGAATCCAACAGCCAAAAATTCTGATTCAGTAGGTCTGGAGTGGGGCCCCAAATTTTGCATTTCTAACAAGTTCCCAGGTGATACTGATGCTCCTGGTCCAGGGATCACACTTTGAGTAGTACTGATTTGAGTCATTTCCCTTGCCTCCCATACCTACCTGGTGAAAGAAAATACCTGTTTTACCCAGACAGTGATAGGAGGAAAATCACAGGGCCATAGATTCCTTATCTGAAATGCTTTAAAACATCCCTAAGCATCATCTGCACAGCAGAAGTAGCTGCCATTCAATTGGCAAATGCCAAACCTTCAGGTTTCTGCAGAAACCCCATCATTCCTGACCTACCAAGGACAAAAGTGGTCTAGGGTGGGCACTGGCCATCTGTCCAAGGCCAGGGTTTTAAATAAGAGGACTTCCAGAGAGGCAGGCCCCAGCGGCAATGGGCATGGCTGCCCTGCACTTACCTGCATCTGTCCAGTACAGCTTGTTGGTGACCCAATCAATAGCCAGGCCTGCAGGGCTCTCCAAACTGGTATCCACTACCACCTGGGCAGAAAGCAAAGTTATATCACCGGCTGAACTTTCACTCTGTCTCTGGGGCCCAAACGCAGCCAATTCCCAAGTTTGGGGAAGGTGTGGGAAGCCCTTGCCCTACAGAGGGCAGATTCCATCCGGCGATCTCTGCCCACCCCTGGGTGGCTGGGCCCAGCACCTCCTGTCCTACCTCCTGTCCTGTTCCATCCCACTTGGCCCGACTGATGGTGTCAGTGCTGACATCTGTCCAGTACACGTGGTCATCCCGGGAGTCCCAGTCCAGGGCCACAGCACTGCGCACGTCAGCCAGTGGGATGACGTCGTCGGACAGGTCCTCTGTGTCGAAGCTGATCCGACGGATGTCCATCCTTCGGGCAAAAAGCAGGAACTTGTCAAGACCTGATCAAAGGCCGAAAGGGGTCTCCTTTTAATGCTCTAAATCCAATAACAGTGACAGACACAGGTGCTCACCTGTGTGACATCTGGTTCAATCATACTTCCTGGCACTCGGTGCCCTTCGTGCCCCTGCTCTCCACACCGCAGGCGCATTTGGAACATTGGGCAGCCCACGCTGGCTGAATCAGACTTTGGGATCAAATGGAAATGGACTCTATCCAGGGCCCAAAGTGCATCCTGTTTTGTCTCTAATTTCTCCCTAAGTGTTTCTTCTTCTCCTCCAGCACACTGGCTAGATCGCTGCCTCCCCCTCCCCACTACTTCTTTGATTTCGGTGTCTGCTTCAAGTTTCTGTTGTTCTACTCATCATCTAAATTCCTTCCTCTTGCTTTTCTTTTCACAACTTTAGCCTATAATGACTATTTCTTGGGCAGTTATCTTTGCCAAGCACTGTGCCTGGTGCTTTTCTTGCCTAATCACCTTTCCCCTCACACCAACACTTTAGAGTACATTTCTAATTCCTATTTTCAAGAGAAGGCTAACAGAGATCAAGGTCAAGTAACATGCCCAGCATTACATGGCCAGAAAGCAACAGATCTGGGACTTGAACTCTGGTCTGTCTGGCTCCCAAGATGGAGCTTTGGCCACTCCCCTATACAGCTTTTTCCCACTTGCTTTTCTCCCTCTTCTGCCCTGTCTCTGGTCTGTCTGAATCCTTTCCCAATGTATGTCTCTGCCTGGAAAGGTACTTTCTGCCTAATATTACCAACTGTCTTCTCTCAAGCTCTGGGAAACCCTTAAAGGAAAGCTTCCGGGGAAATCTCTTATATCCCACTAAGAGAGTATGAGAAGAGCTGAGCACAAAAGAATGCAAGGGAAAAACTCAAGAGCATAAAACCAGGTGTTCTCAATCAATGTGTATTGAATGAATATTGTCCCAGCTCCTCTGAATTTTTCCCCTAATCTGGAAAGGACCCAGATCCCAAGAGAATTTTATTTTAACCAGAGATGAGAGGGTCAGTGAGGTACAAAATAGTAAATAAAAGCAGCTGCTGATGTGTGAGGAATTATCCCAGGCCCCTCTCTGGTCATGATACACCTGCATCACTCCCCTCTGGACTGTTCTTAGGAAAAGTCACCTGTATGGCTCTGAGCTATACCAGGCCACCCTCTCTAAGCAATAACCCTGCAGGAGCCCAAAGAAGGTCAAAGCAGCAACTTCGGGAAAGACCTGGCAGCTGGCACAGGAGATGGGGAATCCCATTATCTTTCACTTGTTGGACACGTATTCATCTAGAGCCTATATACACAGTGCATCATTAGAGATCCTAATTTTGGCTCCCTGTTTAGGGACTGAAGGGCTTCAATAGGGTGAAGCTAAAGGTAAAGAGGTAGGAAACCATTCTCCTGCTTTCTAGAAGGACGTAGTGCCTTCCTGCTGCTTCTAGATCCTACCTGGCTCCAGGGTAGATGGGTGGTACCCCTGAGCCTCAGCAACTACTGCTGGGCCCTCCATCCTCAGCTTTCATATAGAAGGCCCCAGCCTCTGAAATTCGTCCTCTCCGGGTGCCACATGAGGAGCCTGGTGGCTCTTCCCCATCAGACAATCCCTCAAGCTCCTATCCCTTGTTCCTTCCACCACCCTCCCAGGTCCCTCCATTGAGGCTGGTGCTCAGACCCACTTACTT
Organism: Choloepus didactylus; assembly: GCF_015220235.1. NCBI lineage: Eukaryota > Metazoa > Chordata > Mammalia > Pilosa > Megalonychidae > Choloepus > Choloepus didactylus. The sequence continues at coordinate 32,667,398 of NC_051312.1, read as the reverse complement.
TGGGCACAGGCATGGCTGCTGATTTTGCGGAAGCCAGTGGGGCAGGCGCAGGTGTAGTTCTGGCCATTGGGCAGACACAGGTGGGTGCAGCCTCCGTTGTTGTCTCCACAGCGGTTTTTTCCTGCTCAAAGAGCCCAGAGTAAGAGGACCAAGTAAGACCAAAGTTTTGCAAAATGGAGCCAAGGCTAGGGAATAAGGGTTTAGCTAGGGTGTGAGCTCCCAGAAGGCAGGAACCAGGTCTTACTATTTTTTGAATCTGCCCCCCATCTGCTAGCACAGGAAGTACCTGGCACAGAGTACATGCCCTATCAATGTTTGCAGGAATTAGATGGGAACAGAGAAGCAGAATGAGTCAATGTTCACCATCCACGAGTCTCGATATTGTACCACCCTAAATGTCCAGCAGAGGGAGGAGTTAGCCCATGTCAATGCCAACACCAAATTTCCCCACCAGGTGCAATGGCAATTGTGACAGGTTCAAGGAAGTTTCCCAGAAGCATCACTCATGATTCTATTCTGGCTCACCCAATGGGCAGTTTTGTTTTTTTTTTTGTTGTTGTTGTTTGTTTGTTTGTTAGTTTTTTACCTGCAGGCTGGCGCTGGGGGTGCAAGGTGTGGATGTCCATGGGGAAGTGGAGTTTGTTCCGAATGATTTCCTGATTCTTGCCAGTAAATTTGTTAGCACTGTTGATGCTCTTGGTGTGCCAGTCTGTCCAGTACAGGCTGTCTTCAAATACCGTGATGGCAAAGGGGTGTGGGAGACCTGGGGAGAGTCCAGGAAGACCTGAGTCCAGGTGCGACCTGCCATGGCCCCGGGTCAGGCCTGGAAACTGCACAATCTCACCATCTGCCAAGGCTCCGCGGGGCAGGGACTGGGGGAGGAGGACGGGAGATGAAGGAGAGCGGAGGAAGGGCCTCACCCTGGCTAATGACAGCCTTGCGATGACTCCCGTCCAGATTGGCCCGCTCGATGACATGGTGCTTAGCGTCCACCCAGTACATGCGGTGCCCAGCGTAGTCGATGGTGAGGCCATTGGGCCAGAAGAGATGGGTGTCGGCGATGATGCGGCGTCCGGAGCCATCCATGCAGGAGGCCTCAATGCGGGGCGTGTTGCCCCAGTCTGTCCAGTAGATGGTCCTAGGAAGGGAGAAAAGGGAACTGAGAGGCTGGCCCAAGAGGGCGGAGGGCAGCAGGGGCAGTAATCAGGCCAGGGGATGCCAACTGGTGGGAGAAAGGTTCCGATTGGACCACAGAGTGTTTGTTTTTTTTTAAAGTTTGAAGTTAGGGGTCTTTAGATACGGCATTACTCATTTCAAAACAACAAGTTTTTTGAGTACCCTGCTATGGGGAGGACATTATTCTAGGTATTGTGAAGACAGCAGTGAAGAAAACAGACAAAAATCCCTACCCTTGTGGAATTGATGATATAGCACATTATTTAGGATAGGTACTTTCTTCTTTGTCACCATCTCTACCACTACCTATTGTTTTTTTAACTGTGGCATAATATTTATAACAAAAATTCGTCATTTTAACCATTTTAAAGTATACATTTGCTTATCGTATTTTACATACATACAATGGGTCTAAAGTCAACCCACAACTGTAGGATCCTAGAGGATACCCCACACCCCTCAAATGACTATTATTAATAAAATTAACTTATTATTAATAAAATTATTAATGATTTTTATTAATCAGCTCAACCCTGTGAGGTGATGCTAAAAATACTAAAAACCTACAACTTACCTAATGGACATTAGGTACCATTTCAAATGCACCATCTCATTTAATCATCACACAACTATAAGGCAGGTGCACTTTTTTATTGTCAATTTAGAAATGCGTAAACAGAGGCAGGAAGAGATCAGCCCAAAGACACACAGCTAGTTACTGCAGAGCCAAGACCCAAACCCAGCTGTGTCTGGATGCAGAGCCTGTGTTGTTAACACACACTGAGAGAATGCCCTCTGTAAAATTCTAGACCAGTGGGCCTGGGAACGGCCCTAGAAGTTGCAGAAGGGATTCAGGAATTGAACCCTGACTCACCCCTCCATGGGGTGCAAGGCAATGGCCCGGGGCTTCTCGAGGTTCTGCCACAGCAGCACCTTCCGGTGGGCTCCATCCAGGTTGGCCACCTCAATCCTTGACGTCCCTGAGTCAGTCCAGTAGAGTTTGTCATGGACCCAGTCTACAGCCAAGCCCCCTGGTGGAAAGTGGCAGGGGCAAGGTGTCAGCAATTCAGCCTGGGCTCCTCTGTGCTATAATAACAAGAGCAAACTTCTACATGAGGCACTTTCTTAGGCCAGGCATTGTTCTGGTTGTTTTGCATATACTAACTAATTTAATCCTCACTGCAACTCTGTGAGCTGGGGACTATAATTCCCATGAAGATGAGGAAACAATACAGAGAAGTCAAGCAGCTGTCCAGGGTCATGCATTTACTTCTCCCAGCTGATCATACTCCCACTTCCTGAATCCTGGCTCTCTGATCCACACCCAGTGTTCCAAACTGCACAGTCTCATGGGTTTGCAAATTGTGGCCTAGGATTCTGCAGAGATATAGCATTAATTACAGAAGAATTTTAGTCAAATGTGGTTATTCCAAATCACCTGCTTATAGAATAGCCTGAGATTGCAAAGTGAGCTGCTGCTGTTGTTGTAATCTGTAATCATTTAGATATAGTTATCTGGGTCTATCAGAATATTCTTGACACTGAACAATCAAAAGAAACTCAGAAATAAACTGATGCTAAGGCTGATAGAATACTGTAACTGTCACTTGTAAATCTCTTGATCTCAAATTATTGCATTCATCAAAAGTCTTACTGATCTCATGGACTGAGCTCAATAATGAGCAAATGTTACAAGTCTGAATCTATTTCTGAACCTGTAAAAGTAATGTATGTTGACAAATATTTTCTATATTGGAGTTCCATCTAAAATTTTACCAGAAGCAAAAAATGTTCTGCTGCCCAAGACTTGCAAACCACTAGCCTGGTTCCTTCCACTGTTGCTTGTGAATGGTGTGGCCCTGCTTCTCCCCACGGGGCCTTGTTCCCTACCTGGGCTCTCTAGCCCCGTAGACACAACTTCCTCCACACTGCTGCCATTGAGGTTGGCTCGGAGGATCCGGTCCAGGGTGACATCTGACCAGAAGACAAGTTCGCGCCGGTGATGGAAATCAAGGGCAATGGCATTCTCCAGGTTGTTGAGCAGTAGAGTGTACTCAGAACGGTGCGGCAGCACCTGCCGGATGTCGATGCGATTGGCGAACAGTAGCACAGGCTCTGGCCCTGGGACACGGTATGGAAACGGGGCCCCCACTGGGCTCCAGAGCTGCCCCTCTGCATGCACCCCAGCTCCTCAGCTTACAGGTTGGGGATGACCACCAGGGCATGCTCCAAGAGCTCAGCATCAGTAGTAGGAGAGGGAGCCTCCAGAACGCAGCCCTCTGCTGCATTTTCCTGAGATGGAAATCTCTCTACCTCTCAGCCCGTCTCTGAGCATTGGAGCACCTGGCCTGTCTCCAGGCCCAGCCCTCTGTCCACCCAGCCAAATGCCAATACCGCTTACCCAGAGCCTTGCAGCTGCGCCTGTCAGGCCGTAGCTCGTAGCCTGCTTCACACCAGCATTGGAAGGCCCCTTCGCTGTTGGTACAGCCCTGGCTGCAATACCCCTCCTCAGCACATTCATTCACATCTGTGAGGACCAGGCAGGACCAGGAGCTGTCCTTTCTGCCATCATTCCACCCCAATTCCCAAGCCGACTAGCTGCTTTCCTGCCCACATACCCATCTGCTTTCCAGGCATGGCAGGAAGGCTGTATCACAAGTGATTCAGCCTGGGCTGGAATCCCACCTCAGCTACTCACTAGCTGTGTGGCCTCCAATAAGTTATCTAACCTCTCTGAGCTTCAGTTTTTCCATCTGTGGTATGGGAGGGACAATCCTCACCTCCTAGGGTTATTGGGATGATTAAATAAGGGCTCATCCAGCAAATGCCTGGCCCATAGGAAATTCAGCTAACTGTCTACTGCCCCTGTGCAAAAATCTGTTCCAAACTAGGCCCCAGCTCACCCTGGCATGTGCGCCCATCCTCTGTGAGCCGGTAGCCTGTATGGCAGGTACACTGCACTGTGCCCCGCACCATCTGGCATTTCTGGGCACAGCCACCGTTGTTAACATTGCAGTTCTCCTCTCCCATCCGGGGCCCTGTGCCAACCAAGCCAGAGATGGGAGTTGAGCCCAGAATCCTCCCCCAGAGAGCCAACTTGGCATTCTACCTGGACCACGAAAAACAGCTCTCGAAGCTGCAAGAGTCCCTGGAGAGGATTTCCTTTGAACTCTATGGGTGGGGTTCAGCCACAAACCAAGGGCCAGGCCCGCTCACTGGGGACACTCACGGCAGTTCTGCTGTGGGCTTTCATCACTGTTGTCACCACAGTCATTGATCCCATTGCACAGCTTCCTCTGCCCGATGCAGCGCCCGTTCCCACACAGGAACTGGTCTGAGGCACACTGAGGGCTTCCTAGAAAGGGAGGGAAGATGGGAGGGGAGGGTCACAGCAGGAAAGGGATTGGGTCAACAAAAGGATGGGAGCCTTTCATTTTCTAGACAGAAGAGACTCAAGGTGGGAGGGTTGGGGTCCAAGGCAGGAAACAGCTCAGACAGGCTGGCTGAATGTCTGCATTCATTTTTCTCCCCAGGACACCACAGTGGGAAGGTGAGGGATGCGGGACAGAATGAGAAAGTGCATCCGTGTGCCTGGCAGAGGGTGTGGCTGGGGGTGGGGGTGGGGAGCTGTCAGCCACCCAGAGTCCTTGCTCACTAGGCCACAGTGAAAGGCACTGGCTGGGGGTAAACTGGAATGGGAGTGGCAACTGACACCTGCAGCCCTGATATTGTGCTCCCAGCCATAAGGCTGCAGGTCAACAGTCTTACCAGGTAACCAAAACCTGGATTTGACCCTGGTTAGTAAGAATGGCAGACCAGTTCAGGCCATGGACAAGATCTGAAGAAAGCACCCCCTTGGCCCTAAAGGAAGGCAGCAATAACTTCCTCTTTCCACCCTGTCCCCACCTCAACTGCAGGCTAAGGGGTCCAGGGCACCCCTGAGAGACTTCACCTGTGTTCTCACAGTTCTCTTCATCGCTGTTGTCTGCACAGTCGTCCTCCCCATCACAGTGCCAGGACAGGCGGATGCAGCGGCCTGACCGACAGCGGAACTGTTCTGCTGTACACATCGAGGTGGCTGGGCAAAGCAGAGGCCAAATGAAAGGTTGGCTCCCTGAGACTCCACCCTGCCACTCAAAGCCACACCTCATGTCAGCGCCACAGCTGACACTGGCGTCACAACTGGCCCATACGGCACCTGTGGTGTGAATCAGAAAAAGGCGTGCCTTCCTCAAGACACGTTATGACCATCAGCTGAAACACTGCTAGGATGAATATATACATACGATGTCTATTATGTGAACAGCATCCCTTGGGACATAGTGCCTCTGTGCTGTGCACAACCTGCACAAATGTACACAGTGGCCCCATCCAGTATGTCTTTATCCCTGGTGGCCTATTTGGCTCCATAAGCCCTCTCTCTAGGTCCAGCCTGACCTTTTGGTGCTGTCCCCCACTCACTGCAGTTACGCTCATCAGACTGGTCGTCGCAGTCCGCGTCGCCATCGCAGCGCCAGCCTGCGTTGATGCATAGGCCGCTGTCACACATGAACTCCCCTGAGCGGCAGGGCTGGTGGGAAGCTGGAGAAACACAACAGACTTGTCTCTAACCAGTCTGTGCACATGATGTCTCAGGGCAGACCAGAAAGCCACAGCCCTAGCACCCAGACTCCATCTCTGCCCAAGAGGGACTACAGACAAGTCCCTGGGAATCCAGAAACTCATCTCCTGAGCTCTTGCCCCAGCTGGCACCTGTGCCTTCTACTGAGGAGTGCCTCCCAGCCTGGCCTCCCCTTCTCTCAGCCAGCCAGGGCACTCACAGCAGTCAGACTCGTCCGACCAGTCTCCGCAGTCATCATCACCATCACAGTGGTAGATATCGAGGATGCAGCGGCCGTAGGCACACTGGAACTCCTCCAGGCTGCAGGGGGGAGCTGGCACTGCGGAGGCTGAAGGAAGGCAGGTGTGGGGAGGGGCATGCACTCACACCTGGATGGAGAAGAGGGGCCCTGACTCCTCAAAGGGACAAGATGCTCAGGCAGGGTGACTTCCTCCAGGAAGATGTGACCAGGTTTTATTTGGGACAGCCCTTAGGGACAAAAAGAGAACTTCCCTTCCCACCCTGGGAGCCTGGTCCCACCCTAGCCCAGACTAGAAGGAGATGCTTCTTAAGAACCCATCCCCATAGTAGGATTGGTGCCTCATTCTCCACCAAAAACAATTTTTTTTAAAAGAACCCACCCTCCTTGCCTATTGTACATGCACTCCTCGGCCTGGCCCATTGGAGGCGGATCTCTGCCCTCTCCCAGCCCAACAGCCTGAGGTCGGGGCCACTCACGACAGCTCTCCTCATCAGAGCCATCTTTGCAGTCGGTGTCCCCATCGCAGTACCAGTGCTCAGCAATGCAGCTTCCATCAGTGCAGCGGAATTCCTTGTCGGAGCACTTGCGCATGTCTGGGGGGGAGGGGACGGCAGGATGCAACAGGACAGCAGTCCTGAGAGACCCCTACATGGACCCCTGGTACCATCCTCCCTGATCCCCAACCTCACTGTCCCTGGGGGTCTGATCCAGCCCCTGAAAGACCCACAGATTCAGGGCAGACTTTTGGGGAAAAGCTGAGGCCCTGGAGAGACGGGCCTTGGACTCCTGGTCCCTGATTCCTGGGGGAGTAGGCCCTGGATGCCTGGGGCAGCTGGAGGTCCAGCAGTGTAAGGGCCAAGGCTGCCCTCTCCTCCCACAACCAGGCCACCCACTGGCCATCCTGTCCGGCTCCCTGGGACACCACTCACCACACTGCTCATCGCTGTTGTCGCCACAGTCATTGTCGCCATCGCAGTGCCATAGGCTCCGAATGCAGTAGCCGTTCTGGCAGGGGAACTCGTCCTCCTCACACTCCCGGGGGGCTGTGGGCACAGCGCGGTCAGACTGCTGCAGGCAGAGGGGCCCAGGGCCTGGAACCCCAACCTTATGCCTTCTAGAACAATCAAGGTGTTCCGGGGCCACCCCACAGGACCTGCCTGCCTCTGACTAAGAGAGGAGGCGAAGGGATGCGACAAGAGCGGAAAAGCCCAGGGCCCACAGGGGCCTGAGCATCTTTTCCTGATTTAGAGTCCTTTCCCGACAGAGCCCGATGGAGTCCACCTGGCCCCTGCCAACACTCACGACAATCCTGCTCGTCCGAATCGTCCTCACAGTCATTGTCCCCGTCGCACACCCAGGAGCGGCGGATGCACTTGCCATTGTCACAGCGGAAGACGAGAGGGGAGCAGGTGGGCAGCACTAAGTCCCAGGAAAAAGAAGGAAAGAGTTCCTCCATCCAGCACACTGACACAGGCATGATACACTGGGCCTGAAACCCTTTCCCAACATCCCTTGTCCTAAATCTTCTGGTCTTCCTCCTGGCCCTTCCTCACAGACCCCTAACTCCTGCCCCAGCTGATGCAGAAACTTCAGCTAAGAAGAGGCAGTGTTAGAAAGGAACGATGGTGAGAGGGTCCCAGGGCAGGGGAAGGGGTACAACCCAAGGAAGTCAAAACCACCAAGAAACAGTAAGAAAACATGAGCAAGAGAGAGACGTGGGGGAAAAAAGAAAGAGCTATTAGTGGTTTTTTTCCCTTTCCTCTTATTAAATAAAGATTGACACATCTAAGCTCAAATTCCACTTCTGGCATTCATTACTTATTATACTGAGCAAGTCAGTTACCCTCTCTGGGCAATAGTTTCTTTGACTTTATAATGGGGATAATTATACTCAGCTCACAGAAGTCTTTTGAGATAATGCATATGAAACCATGACATGAAAGTGAGGCATTTATCACCATCACAATTAGTAAACTGGTTAGGGTTAATAAAGCTCAGGTTGTAGTTTCATTCTCATTAGAGTAATTAGCCACCTTTGGCTGTAGATGCTGCAGGTCAGAGATTGCCTCCCTAAAACTGGAAGACTGGCTCAGCAGTGACATTTCTATATATCCAAGACAGGATACCCAAGCCAACTATTCACAGGTTACTATTGTGAGGGGCAAAGGGAGAGTTAAAGAAAATATACGATTTCTTACAGAGTTTTTGGTATTATAAAAGGTGTAACTGCACAGAATACCAAGACAAGAAACAAAAATAATCTGTGTCCATGCATAGTCTGTAAATTAAAAATGCACAAATAAGCAGAACACATACACAAATGCCTATGCACATAAATACAGAAAGATCTATTTAAAGAGACTACCTGTTGTTCCAAGGGTGTTTTTCCCTACACTTGCTTCTAGGCTTTATTGGACTTACATGCATGGGCCAACCAAGAGAAACTACAAGGCATGAGTGGCAGAGGAGTTGGGGCCATGTGAACTGTGAAGAAACCACCCTTCTGTCAATATCTGTCACCCTCGCCAGAGCTCAACTCTCTGAGTCTGATGCAGTTGGTCCACAGAACTCTCCATCAGCCTTGTCCTTGCTCCCCAACCCCAGCCCGTCTTCTATCACCTTCCACCCCCACCCTCTCCCCGCCCCATGGGGAGGTTCTTACTACATCCATCCTCATCACTGTGGTCCCCGCAGTCATTGTCTCCATCACACTGCCACTGGGCGGGGATGCAGGTACACTCGCCGAGGGCACTCACTGCACATGTAAAGTGGCTGCGACCACAAGCACACTCGGGGCTGCTGGCCAGGCCTGGGCAGAAAAGGAATCAGTGAGGGCTCAGCTCCCACTCATCCAAAGCCCATTCCAGGGGCAGGGACAGGAGCCTAGTCCGGGGCAGAAATAGCCAAAAAGGCATCCTCTGACTTTGGGCTCACAAGTTGTCCGGGTACCCTCTAAGCACCCCAAAGGCCCTGAGACAAATGATGCTGTCCAGAGGGTTGGAACTCTCAGGGAAATGGAGGAGAGGGAAGATGTGATGTTGGGAGGCCTCCATTTCCTTCCCTCCAAAACTAGGTTGAGCTATAGATGATTTAGCCTCTATCCGGGACAGGGCCCTTGGACCTTGCCCAGGGAGGGCAAGAAATATTAGTGGGGTTAAAATCCTTGGAACCCCTTTAGGAACAAGGGGACCACACAGAGGAGAAGGAAGCAACACTGGATACTGTGAGTCTTCAATCAGAACTTACTTTTGAGGAGGGTGACCGGGGGAGTGAGGTCAGAGGGGTGGGAGAGGGGCTGGGAGCAGTCAGGGCCTTCCTGTCTGTGGAACAGGTCACAGCCTAGAGGTGGGGGGCAGAAGCAGCCCTCCCCCCAGCCTCAGCAGCATGCAGCTGGGCTTCCCCATTGAGCTTCGAGCTATCTGCCTGGCCAAGTCCCATGACTGGCTTTTGCGTCCCTTCGCTAGTGTGCCCAGCATGATGCCCTGGGATGGCGTGTGAATGGTTCCGATGCCCCTGATACAGCCTCAGCTGGAACAAAGGGTTCTGCCAGGGTCACTCTCCCCTGTCCAGCATTCATCTAACCTGCTGAGTTGCTTGCAGCTGGGGAAGGAGGAGGCCACTGCTCACTGCTCGTCCCCCGCCCCCACGCTTTCTTCCCCACTTCCTCCCATCAGCTGGGCCCTGCCCCCAGGCTGAGCTGGAACACAGGAGGAATCAGCTCCTAAATTGCCACCCATCTTCCTTTATATTTAACTGGCCCGGCTTCTGTCTTGACTCATCTCCTTGATGTACATCTTCGCCTCACATTAGAATTACTTGGCCTGGCTTAGTTAGGGCTTAGGGCCAAGAATCAAAAGGGTGTGCTGTCATCCCCTCCAAGAGCTGCGAGAGAGCCCTAGACCCTGCCTTCTCTACTCAATTCCATTGCTGAGTGTGAGCATAAGGCAGGGGTCCCTAACTTGCAGATGAATGGAGATGGCCTTTGGGATCGGCGAACCCCTGAAACGGCATGCAAAAATGTATGCTTCTGGGGCGAGGGACCACAGCTTTCACCAGATTCTCAACCCAGGTCAAAATACAGTCTTGACCTCCCCTTCCAAACACTAAAGGAATGAGCTGCCCTAGAAAAGATGCAGGATTTCCTGCAAAGACAAGGTAAGTCTGTTTGGGAGGTGTAGCATCGCTATACCTCGCAGGCAGGCTCACTCCAACCCCAGGAACTTCTGTCTCTCCAAGACGCTTTGCAAAGGCAGGGCAGAGGATTCTTTCCCAGGGAAGCCTGAAGACCCTGCTGTCCCAGCCCCACCCCCATTTGCTCAGGCCGGTTCGGAGAGCACTGAGAAGGGATAGGGTCTTTTCTCACTCAGGCCCTGGGCAACAGAGCATGAGGAAATTGTGTAGTGTTACCAGCTCATCACAGCTACAGGGGCCACTTTAGACAAGAACAAAGAAGGGCAGAATCAGGTGGTTGGGGAGCAGAGGAAAAAGCACAAGACTTAGAGTAGGCAGCCCCAGGTTTTGATCATCATGACCTTGTGCAAGTCACTTAATGCCCTAAGCCTCCGTTTCCTCATTTGTAAAAAAGTCACAAGGATTGGACAAGAAAATACATGTGGAATAAATGAACCTTGTGCCTTGGCATATAGAAGAATCTCAATAAATGGAGCCTAGGGATGTGTGGGTGTGTAATATAGGAAACAGGAGTGAGGGGATGTGGGGTGCAGTTGTGTAGAGGTGCAGGGGTGTAGGGATGCAGGGGGGCTAAATTTTTTCCAAAAGAACCTTGATTTTAAGAACCCAAGCACCATGGATCTGGAGAGCAGAAAGAACAGCAGTATCGATACAAATGAAAGGAATACTGAGTCCTCAGTCCTGTTTTTTTTCAGGGTCCCACCCCTGCCTTTGGCTAAGAGGTAAAAGAAATCCTGATTTCACAGAGTAGACTTCAGGAACAAAGCATTCCATCAGAGGGGCATCAAGATGCAGGGGTCTGGAGAGTCCCCAACTTCCTGCTTGCGGGGGCGACATTCCAGCGTCATCAGCACCGTGAAGGTTCGGCAGCCACCAGCAAGGCGAACCCTTGACTGGGGCTTTCCTACAGTAAACAGACATACACACACGCCCCAAAAAGCTCTTCTGCACAACTGGTGCCCCTCTGGGTCCCCGGAGGTGGAATTCTGCCTTTTCACTCAATTCCTGGCTTTGATCATGAAGAATAGCTTTTAACCCCTTTTAAACTAAAAGAATGGTGAGCAAAGAAAGGAAAGAAATGACCACGCGCAGCAAAATGCAGTCTTTATTTTAAGAAGTTTTGAGTTAAAACATTCAGCTTTGTTTCTGGCCTCGAAAGCCATTCCGGGGCTTCCCTGACCTCTGGACCTAATGTTTTCAACAAAGGAAAGGTCTCTCCCTGACGTGTTCGCTCTGAACAAAAAGGCACCCAGCATTTGAAATACATGTTCATGTGCTCACTGGGCCTTCCTGAGGAGTTAACCTGAATCTCACCGTTTACACCTTACTGGTCTCACCCAGCCACCTTACCACTCCCTCACTGCTTTCTTTTGGAGAGAATGGAAACACCCACTTGATATACAAGACTCAGTATAAAAGGATGGTAGAGAGCATAGATACTGGAGTCAGAGACAGGGATTCCAATCCTGGTTCTGCCACTAACTGTACAACTGTAAGCAAGTGTGATGGTTAGGGTCACGTGTCAACTTGGCCAGGTGATGGTTCCTATTGTCTGGTCAAGCAAGTACCGGCCTAACCATTATTGCAGGGACATTTCGTGGCTAGTTCATAAACCAGAAGGCTGGTTTATTAAATTATCAGTCAATTGACTGCATTTGTGGCTGATTACATCCATGATCAACTAAGGGAGTATCTTCCACAATGAGAATCCAATCAGTTGGATTTAATCCAATCAGTTTAAGACTTTTAAGAAAGAAGAGAGAACTTGCATTTCTTCTTCAGCCAGCCAGCCTCTCCTGGGGAGTTCATCGAGGACTTTCATTGGAGTTGCCAGCTTGCAGGCTGCCCTATGGAATTTGGACTTGTGCATCCCCACAGTTGCATGAGACACTTTTATAAAAGCTCATATTTACAGATATCTTCTGTTGGTTCTGTTGCCCTAGAAAGCCCTGACAAATACAGCAAGGGACATAATACCTCTGAGCCTCAGTTTCTTCATCTATAAAATGGGAGGGATAGTATCACCTAAAAGAGTTTTTCTAAAGATTAAGTTAAATAAACTATGTAATGCTTAGCAGGGGACTGGCACACAGCAAAAGCTTCATAATAATACAACCATCAAATATTGAATACTTATCAAGAGCCCTGCAAGCACTTATCCAAGTGATTTTCATATGTAACATCACTTGATCCTCTCAGCAACCCTGGGAGGTGGTACCATTACTATTATCAGCCCTGTAGAGTTGAGGACCTTGAGACACAGGGAAGTTAGGTCCATAGGTGGGTTACACAGGTGCTAAGGGTTGGAGTCAGGCAGGTTGATTCCAGAACCTCTGCTCCTAACCACTTCACTATATTCTCTCCCAATAAATGGTACTGCTCTTATGAGAACCTCTAAAACCTGGAGGTCAAAAAAAGCAATTTACACAACCCTGGGTTGTCTGGGTCCCTCTGCTTTATACATTCTCAATTAGCAAATTTGCAGTGAGTTTACTTGTCTCAAACAGTGGCCTCTCTCATTCTGGTTACTGCTAAAGCTAAAGACCAATTTCCTGTGCCCTGAAGTAAAGTAGTGAAGCAGGAAAGTCTGGAGCCTCAGCCCTTTTGAACCAGTGCCTTAGGTGTTACACAGGTCCAGGCAGAAACAGGGCTTCTGATAACAAATAATAATCCTTTGCAGATTCTCTTTGTAGTTTACATACTACTTTTGCCTATGCATTTGCATTCTCAGTTAATCATTATACTAACCCTGAGCAGATACTGTAGTACCTATTTAATAGGTTAAGGTTACCTGCTATGGCCAAGGTCCTGGAGTAAGTGGGTGAGCCAGGAGGAGAGCCCCAGTCTGACCCTTAGGCTAGTATTCTTGCAGTGTGACCTCAGAATCTGGAACTTCAATAGGCTTCCCAGTGACACTGATGCACACAGGTTAGGGAGGCATTGCTCGCCACCATCCTACAGAATGGGGGGAATCCTCATGTTTGCTTATAACTTGCCCTCCTCTCTCCTCACGCCTACAGGTGGCAATGGTGAGACTATAAAAACCTTATTTAATGAGGATAAGTTATCTGACCCTAAACTACATCCAGGCCAATTGAGGGACAGACCCACTCATTTCAGCTCCTTGGCAGCCTCCACTGTAGGCATCTCTCAGTGAAAGGGGCACCCGTGTAGCAAGACCCACTGATATAACAGGAAGGAGTGGCAGCAAGGAATCACATGGAAATAGACCTACCCTCATCTAAGAGATGCCTGGAATCTGGAGAGATCTGGTTGCCTATAAACAGTCACTGCTAGAAGAGAGCAGAGCTTGCTTAGGAGGCATTAGTACCAATACAAAAAAAGAGTCAGTGGATGGTAGCATGAGGAGATCAGAAAGTGAATCCTTTCCTGATGCTGCCCTGCCTGGCTCCACTTGGCCCCAGGCTAAGGTGGAAGCTCCTCCTCTGAACCCCAGAGGCCCTTTGTGTCCACTCCATGGTAGCACTTGGTCAACTCAGGGATTATTGTCCACTCACTAGACCACTAGATCTTCTTGGTAGCTGGAATTGTACACTATAAACTTCATCTTCACGGTACATAGGTCAATACTTGGTATGTAGTAGGTGATCAACACAAGTCTGTTAGATGAACGAATGAATGATATACATTCCTCTAGAGGCTTGGGAGTCAGAGCCAAGGGTAAAAACAGATGCAAAGATCAGACATAAGACTAGTTATTTCCTACCTAACCAGTACTCAAGAGGAAGCCTCTTAAACTTAAAAAGGAAGCTTCTCCTTTTTAAGGTGGCTTTCTAGTCCTATCTGAGTTAAGCTCTCTCTCTTCTCCTACAAGAGTTCCTTTCACTTGCTATAGTATCAGGCTGTGACACTGATGTCATAACTTTACTTACTTCTGTCCCATGGTTACTTTTATTCCTGTGATCCTTAGAAGCCAGCCTTACTTGGTTGGTTTGAAAATCTACCTGGTGAAGTCTTTTCCTAGTGGGCACTTTCAAACAGGACACCATCAGATATGTCATTACTGGCCCCAGCAAGTTCTGCCCTCCCTTGCCACTCTTAAAAACAAACAAACAAAAAGGACAGATACATAAAATGACACAGCAAATGTAGCAAAATGTTAAAAGTAGGTAGATCTGGTAGCTGCGGGGGTGGGTGGGTAGTTGTTCTCTGTATGGTTTGTTATTTACAACAACGAAATGTAGAAGAAGTTCTCAATGTTCTCAATGGTCAGCTTCCAAAGTTATGAGACAGAAGAGCATAATGTTAAGAACATGGAAACAAAATCTTCCGGGTGCAAATCCTGACTCAGCTAGTTCCTGGCTGGCTGACCCTGGACATATCATTTAATCTCTTTATACTTTAGTTTTTCATTAGGAAAATTGGGATAATAAGGAACCCTACCTCAGATGGATATTATGAGAATTGAATGAGTTAATGTCTTATCTAGCTGTCCCACAATTAAGACCTGCCACTTCAGGGCTTAATTGAGATGTCTAAAAAACCTTACTGTGTGCCAAGCAGCAGTGCCACCCCCCTGGGTTAAGTTGGTAACATAAGTCACCACAGGAACGAAACAGCCACAGGGGGGAAGTGAAAGAGTAATGTGTCAAGAGCCCTGCTTTGCAGCCTTTCTCTAGAGAAGACTGAGGCAGATAGCATCCTTTATCCTTACCTAATTTATCATCAGCTAATTCCTAGGAGGCGAGTGTAGAAGAGAGAACTCAGAACCTAAAGTACAGAGCAATTCAGAAGTGGATTAGTTCCCTCTTTTGCAAAATAAGGATAACAGTACCTGTCTTATAGGGTTGCTGGAAGGTTTCAATGAGATAATAGACTGAAGTACACAGTAAATGGCTATTATAATTTTTATTATTATTATTATTACTACCAACACTACCTTCTTCTTCTGGATGTGTCCTCTCTCTCAACCCAGTAATGCAGCCATGATAGCTATCAAGGTGCCTCCATACAGATCCTCAAAGTTCTACTTACCCTACCCAGGAGCTCAGTCAACAGATATTTCACAAATCCAGCAGAGCTTGAATCTGGATGTGCTCTGTGAGGGGCTGCACAAAATATCCCTCTCCCCTTTCCCGACATTTTAAAACACAAGGCCCACAAGGAACAGGCGGGTGGCCTCAGGGAGCAGCAAACCACATTGTACATTGTCCCTTCTTGGAGCCTTCTGAAGCACATCTCCATCAAAAAACACCTGGAAAGTAATTCTGTTTGCATTGGGATTCCCTGCAAAGAAGATGCCTGAAAATGGACAAAAGCAGTCAATCCAAGATGAAATATAGGTACTCTCGAACCAGACCTTCTGGGACCGCCTGGATTTAAAATATTCTATTCTGAGAGGTATTATGGTTTGGGGATTAACAGTTTAGACTCTGGGGTCAAAACCAGCCTCAATTCACTAGCTGTGTGACAGTCAACTGCTCTGAGCCTTAGTTTCCCCTCTGTAAAATAGGAACTTAATATCTACTTCATAAGGATATTGTGAGGAGTAAATATAATTAACACATGTAAGTACTTATCACCATGCCAGGAATGGAGCAAAGCACTCAAAAGTGTTAACTGCCCTAGAAATACATTTGTATTTTTTTTTTAACCACATGTTGCTGACCACAGTTTTTGGTGCAAAAATGGTCACTAAAGGAGATCATTCTCAGAAGAGCAGATGTTCTTATTTGGGGGACATATATTTTAGAGCCATTCACTTTTACTGCATCTCTGAGTCAGTCCTTGAAACTTCTTTATTGAACTGCCTGGGGTGGGGGGAGTGGAAAGAGGAGAAGGGAGTTCCCTTACTTTCTAGGCTTACAAATGTTATAACCTGGCATCTCCATTCGGTTTCCTGAAGGCTGTGTCCAGCCCAACAGAGGAGGTGTCTCCGTCCTCACCTATGCCCACAAGGTGGTGGCAGTTGAGCTGGGGCCTACAGAAGGGAACACTTGAAGCAATTCCCCTCACCCCCTCTCCGCCCCGCCCCCGCAGGCCTGGCAGGAAGTCGAGTTGCTGAGCTTGGAGCAATCACTGGAAGCACTCACAGCCTCGTAGCTTCTTTACTTTCATGTGCTAATCAAGTATCTCCCTCAAAACCATGTTCTGTTCCTGCCTGGCCTTATCCCCAGGAAGGCGGGGAGGGTCCTTCTCCCCATAAAAGGCTCTGCCTGGAGCCAGGAGCTCCCCAGCCCCAGTAAACCACCTGTGATAAATTATGCAGCAGCACCTTTGCTGTCGCTGCCCCTCAGCCAGATGGGAGGTTTGCTCCCAGTCTTTTGTTTCCGGTTTTGCTCACAGCTCTGAGCCTCAGCTCTGCACAGAGATGAGGGGGGAGCTCCGGCAGGCCAAGTCAAGACTTGCGGCAAGTCCGGGCCAGGCTTTCTCCAGCTGGGTCTCAAGCAGTGTCCCTCCCTTCTGCATTGGGACCTGAGTGCTTGGAGAGCTTTGAAAGTGCCCTTATGTATGGGGGAGCAGAGCGTTAGGGAGAGCTTACAGCCAATCCACTCAAGTGTGAGCAAGGATGGGAATGCCTACATTGAGTAAAAGAATGAAGTTTTCTCGGATAGGCGTGATAGGTGCCTGAGGACACCTAGGGTGTTTGCTTCTTGCTAAATCAGAAACACAGAAGAAAAGAAAATGGAGTCAAAGGACCACCTGGAAGCCAGAGAAGCAACTCCTTTTAACGGCTGCTCTTGGTTACGGTCAACTTTCCGCAGCTCCCCAAAACATCACATCACTAGCACCAACTTAAAAAGAAGAAACAAAGAGACAAAAGGGGTCAAACTTTGGGGTGGAGGAGCTGGGGGAGAGTCAGAAGCTTGAGACCCACATCAATTATCCCTGCACAGTGACGGGATTCCTGATTGAAGATGGTTGTCGTGAAGGAAGGAGGCTCTGCAACAGCCCATCCTCTAAATTGAGGCAATTATTACCTTATGAGTTCTGAGTCTGACTCCCTTCTCAGGCCACTGCGAGGGAGAGCTTGGAATTCTAAACTGTTCAATCTCAGTGTGAGAAGTTGCCTTGCTGCAGCCCTGCCTTGCAGATTATCCTGTTTTTTTTGTTTTTTTTTTTTTAACAGAGAAGCTCTGAGAGGAAAGCCCATCTTCCAGGACTGCTCCCAGAACTAAGGCAGAGAGGACTCCCCCAGACTCACATTAAAGCTTAACAGACCTCTTTTCCGCAAGCATGGACAGGAGGAAAATAGGCTTAGATTTCATTCAGTTGTTTGTTTTTTTTTTTTTGGTGGTGGTGGTGGTGGGGGGTGGGTGGGAGGAAAAAGGGGCAAGATCTTTTTTTTTTTTTTTTTTTTTGCAGTTTTATTTAATGGGGGAGAATAAACAAACCTACAGAATTACTTTGCAGAAACAATGCACAGTATCTAAATCATGTCAGTTCAAATCACTACTTTGTCAAGATGGGGCAAGATCTTTAAAAGAAAAGTGAAATAACAGCTGAAATCAATGAAGGGCCAAGCCTGTGTTTTAGCATATGACACTGTAGAATAATTATTTACCTGGCTCCCATATTCCAAATACAAGACCATCTCTAATCCACTTATGCAATCTTTTTTTTTAAACCTGAATTCTGTAGTCTTTTTTTTTTATTTTAATGCAATTTTATTGAGATATATTCACACCACTTATGCAAACTTGCTAATAAATAGGTAACATTTGTCCATGCAAAAATGGTAGTCAGGGTCTGTGCTGAATGGTTTTTTTTTTTTTTTTTTTTTTTTTTAATCATCATTTTATTGAGATATATTCACATACCACGCAGTCATACAAAACAAATTGTACTTTCGATTGTTTACAGTACCATTACATAGTTGTACATTCATCACCTAAATCAATCCCTGACACCTTCATTAGCACACACACAAAAATAACAAGAATAATAATTAGAGTGAAAAAGAGCAATTGAAGTAAAAAAGAACACTGGGTACCTTTGTCTGTTTGTTTCCTTCCCCTACTTTTCTACACATCCATCCATAAACTAGACAAAGTGGTGTTTGGTCCTTATGGCTTTCCCAATCCCATTGTCACCCCCTCATAAGCTACATTTTTATACAACTGTCTTCGAGATTCATGGGTTCTGGGTTGTAGTTTGATAGTTTCAGGTATCCACCACCAGCTACCCCAATTCTTTAGAACCTAAAAAGGGTTGTCTAAAGTGTGCATAAGAGTGCCCACCAGAGTGACCTCTCGGCTCCTTTTGGAATCTCTCTGCCACTGAAGCTTATTTCATTTCCTTTCACATCCCCCTTTTGGTCAAGAAGATGTTCTCCGTCCCACGGTGCCAGGTCTACATTCCTCCCTGGGAGTCATATTCCACGTTGCCAGGGAGATTCACTTCCCTGGGTGTCTGATCCCACGTAGGGGGGAGGGCAGTGATTTCACCTTTCAAGTTGGCTTAGCCAGAGAGAGAGGGCCACATCTGAGCAACAAAGAGGCATTCAGGAGGAGACTCTTAGGCACAAATATAGGGAGGCCTAGCCTCTCCTTTGCAGCAACCGTCTTCCCAAGGGTAAAACTTATGGTAGAGGGCTCAACCCATCAAACCACCAGTCCCCTATGTCTGTGGTCATGTTTGTGCTGAATGGTTTTAATGTATTATCTCATTTAATCTGTACAATATTCTTATGTGGTGAGCTATTATTATCTGCATGCCCCCCTCTTCTGCCCCACCTCCATCCAATTAACAAATAAGAATCTTGGAATTCAGGGAGATTAACATTTTGCACGGGGTCACCAGGAAGCGTCAAAGTCAAGATTCAAACCCAGGTCTGCCTTCTTAATCACTCAGCTCTGTATGCAGTGATTAGATCTGTGCTCGACAGATGTGTTTGCTGAATGAATGAACAAATAAATGGGTGTAGAGCCCAGTTTAGCAAATGCTCTGGAGTATACTAGGGAAAAAGAATTTGATCCTGCTAGCTCTAAGCTGGAGGGAGCTATTTATAGGGCCATACTTGGGCTCTGCCAGTCAGCATGGAGTCTTCCCTGGGACACTGAATCCCAGTAGGCTGAGAAGAGGAGAAGGGCTTCTGTTGCTGAAGATGTGATGGCAATCCAAACAAAGTCTGGGGCCTGGATGCCCCATGCCCAGGCCAATATGACAACACTCGTGTCTAAGGCCCGTCAAGGACGCAGAGAGACCATGGCTGGAAGAAACTAACAGACCTAGACAACCAAGGGCATTCAACTGTCTCATAATTAAGAGAGGTGCCTAAGCATATAATAGACAAGGCCATGGGGACTTTTCAGCCACGAGAGTCTTAAAGTAGACCCTGAAATTCTGTAGCCCCTAGTATTGATCTCTTCAAAAGGGATGCAATATAGCCAATCCCTCCCATTTTCTTTCTTTTAAGGATCAAGGTTAGTGGTCAGTCTGTAGAAAGGGTGAGCAAAGACATATAAAACACCCTGTCCTCTGTGACCTCCTATGTTCTTTGCTTGCCCAGAAGATGGACATGTCTAATATGCATTGCATCAGACATGGCCAGACGTGGTTCCCTTGCACCTGTCATTCTTAATACCATGTGCCAGTCCCAAAGATGAAAACTGATATTCAACAGGGGACAGAAGAGGAAATCCAAAATCAGTGACAAGCCAAGTATCTTTCAGAAGTCCAATAAGATCAGGGGCAAGGTTACCCAAGCACCATGACAACCACCGTCATGACAACCAAGACAACAGCTAGATGGAAAGGTGACCAGTCTCAGCTCCACTCTTTTGCACTCGTCCTCAGAAACAACCCTTCATCTATCTAAGCACTCTTGAGCAGAATTTTTCAACTTTTCTTTTACCTGGAAGTGATGTCCAGGATAAACACCGTTTCTTCCACCCTTCAAGTAGTGGTAGATTGCCTGTGGCCTCACCTCAACCCTCAAAAAGAAGACACCCATGGCTACTAAGAGCAATCAAGGTTCCCTCCAAAATCTTTTAAGGCTGGAGTGTTTTGTAGGCTTGGGCCAAACCCATAGGCTCTAGGAAGAGCCAAAGAGACAAGCCGCATCCAAATAGGCACTTTAAACATCAGTGCTTGAATTTGCTTCTAGCTAAGGTCAGATCTGCCTAACTGATCAACTACTTTGCTTATCTTCTCCCTAAATCCCTGGAATCCTGGTGGGGATAAGTTTTGGTTGTGCTGGTTCCAGACTCTGCAATTACTCAGTCTCACTGGTGAACCATGAATCTGTCTGTCCCCTCGCAGCCTCCAAGGATGGCTCAGTATCAAGCTGGGCAAAGTTTAAATCTTTGTGCCACTGA
Organism: Choloepus didactylus; assembly: GCF_015220235.1. NCBI lineage: Eukaryota > Metazoa > Chordata > Mammalia > Pilosa > Megalonychidae > Choloepus > Choloepus didactylus. The sequence goes on along the minus strand of NC_051312.1, from coordinate 32,646,889 downwards.
CTATCCTTATGAACGCACACAGAAAATTTCCTGTGCTTCAAAGTTTAACTTCAAACTTAAGTTTTCTTAAAAAGGAACCCTAAGGAGTTATTCATCTTTTTGTTGTGTGTGTGAAACGTTAAATACAGACAAATCACTATCCGTATTCTCACCTCCAGCCTTCCGTGTGGATGTAGTGTATATAATTTTTTTTTATTTTAGTTATTTTCAAGTTTAATTTCTTTATTTTCCAAATAAAGCATATAGATAAGTAGAAATTATAATTTTTCCACACATCCTAACAGATCGTACTCCATACTCTCTTTGGTCAGTCATTTATAACTTTTTTCCCCCCAAGTCCTCTGTCATGAAATGGCTGTCACACCACCTCTTTCATACATTGTTGCCATATTGAAATTTTTGCTTTAATCCATCAGGTTTCTGGTAGTGGTTGCTTTCTTATTACTCTTTTCATCTTACAACTCTCCCAGCAATCGTGGTGTAAGAACATATACTTGGGTGAAAAACCTCAGTGCAGACTCTCCCAATGGCTATAACCCAGCTGTTCCATCTCAGTTTCTCCTGTTCCCATCTGAACCCTAGTCCTACTAGAGTCTTTTCATACCCTGGCCCATAACCACAGGGAAGATCACATCAGTTGGGAAGTAGACCAGGGAGAGCTTCTCAAGGAAGGGTATACAGTTTTGACAGCTCTGGAGCAGGAAAATCCTTTTAGCCAGTCTCAGCCCAGAACCTTCCAGCTCCCCCTTCCCTAGGGCACAAAGGGACAATATCCTCTGTGGCTTTGTTGGTATCCCTTTAGTCCTTTTTTCAGTCCCCAGCCATTTCCCTTGATCTCTTTCAGAACTTCCTCCAGGGGGCCGAAAGGAAAGTTCCACCCCCTCCCCTGGCAGCCAAGGGGGACCCTCCCCCAAAAAAAAGCATAGCTGTCCCTTTAAGGGGCCCATGAGGTGGGAAGAGCAGCTACATTCCTACCCCAGTAGGGCTGCTGTCCCGACACGCCAAAGAGGCTACAAATAACCTTCTAGGAGAGTCCCGGGAGGGGGAAAGCACAGTGCAGAGAGGACCGTGGGTCGGCCAGGCTACCCTCGTCAGAGAGGAGTGAAGCGCCGAAAGAGCTCCGTCGGCGCTAGAAAGGACCTGGAAAAAGCCATTTAAAACCCATGGGTAGTTTAAACAACAGACATGAGAATTCTGTTTTGGATTTGGGAGGTAAACCAATCTTTAAAACAAGTACCTAGACATCTCCACGCCCTGCCAGGCAAGTTCCGAAATCTGCACTATTTCCACATGACCTCCCCGTGTTCAAGAGAAAACTGACGCAAGGCCAGGGTCTACGAACCCCTCCATGCTGAATCCCGTCCCTTCATCCGGGATGGGAGGGGAAGGGGCAGATTCGGATCTTCCCCCACATTGAATACCGGTGGGATGATGGGGATGGGGTTCGAAGATCAAAGTTCTTTGATCATTGGGCACAGCCAGAGACAGCTGCTTAAGTCAAGGGGTGCACCCACAGTCCCAGCCGGCTGCGGAGAAACAGATTCCACTGGAGCCCTAATCACACACAACAGTTTCGTAAGGGCACCAAACGAGTTATTAATGCGGAGCAGATGAAGCAGCAGTCCTGCTGCGTCGGTCCGGCTCCCCTGAGGGCCGAGGCCCTACTGCGCGGGCCGGGTGGCTGTCTTGTGAGGCTCAGCGCCACCCCCGGCCAGGACTGATCTGAGGGCGCCTTCTAGCAGTTTCTTCCCTATGTCCTTCCTTTGCCCCCTTTCCTACCCTATCCCTCCTCCGTCCCCCACTTTCCCTGGGGAGGATCCAGGGCAGGAAGCTGATTGGCCGCCCCGCAGCCAGGAGGGGGACCCCAAAACACCACTAAGGGGAGATGCTGCGAGCAAGCAGTGTCCAAAGACTCTCGGAGGGAGGAAGGTCTGGAGTCTGAGGAATTGTTCCCGGAGAAAGGAATCCCCGGAGCTCAAGTACTCAGATTCCACTGGGGCCCCTCTCCGCAATCCGCCCGAGACCCCCAAACTCTGGAAGTAGATCTATTTACAATTTATGGGTTTAGCTACCATCCTCCCTTGCCTCCCTGTCTTTGCACACATTCCCTTGCACCAAGGACACAGAGACCCTGTCTTAATCCGAAAGAGAAGCAGCCCCAGCTCTTCAAAGAGCAACGAGGGACGGCGAGCGAGTGCCTCCGATCTTACCCCAGCTCCGGCCACAGCAAGGGAGGCAAGCCTGGGAGGGAAACTTGGGAGCGCCGAGCCCCGCCCAGACTCGAGTCCACGGGGATGGGGGGAGCTCCTCCACCTCTGCCCAGTCTCGGCTTGGGGCGCTGGGGGAACTCCTGATCCCCTCCACAACACGCAGTCTCGGGGCTACGGCTACAAGTCGGAGCGATGGGTCCCTGGCCCCCACCTGCACCGTCCCGCTCCCGGGAGGTGAGTCCTGCAGCGGCCGGACCCTGGAACAAACTTTCCCGGTGGGCCGGGCGGCGCTGGCGCTGCAGCGCGGCTTACCGTGTGCGCAGAGCAGGGCGCCAAGCAGCAGCGCGCCCCACGGCCGCCTCATGGTGCCGCGGTCGCCGCGGCCGGGGGTCCCGCCAATTCCCGCAGGACGGCGCAGCGGAGTCGGCCGAGGGTCCCCGGGGGGGAGCGTCCCGGCTCCACCGCGGCTGACGCGCCCCGCAAGTCGCCCTCCGGCCGCTCCTGCCTCCAGTGCCTCCCGAGCCGAAGCCTCCGGGGCTGGGGACCGAGAAGGGGTGTCCCGGGCCGGCCGCCCCGCCCCCCGCGCCACAGCCCCCGCGCCTGGTCCCGCCCCCAGCGCCAGCCCAGCCCCTTCCCGCCCTCGGCCCCCGCCTCCCAGACCTCGCTCCCCACCCGCCCGCGCCTCTTCGCGGGCCCAGCTCCTCCTCAGGCCGCCCCCACATTCTTAGCCCTCGAGAGAGAGCCCCCCTCCCTGTCCCCATTACTACTGCTCGAATGTCCCTAACTTAAAAGAAATTATTCTAGAGACGCTATCCCCTTCACTCTTGCTCTACCCCAGTGAGGAGCACCCAAGCTGACCCAAGGCCCCTGGACGTGACCCCGGCCCCCCACCGGCCCCAAGTCCAGACTTTATTGATGTCTCAGAATACGCAAAGCTTGCTAATGCATAATCCGCTCCGTCTTTATTGACATCAAACAAGGGACAACAGGGGGCCTGGAGTGCTGTATCTTAACTAGAGTTCTCACCGTCAAAATTCCTCTTCTGAGGTCTTTTTTTCTCCTCCTCCCCCTCCCCCTTCTTCTATTTTCTTTCTTTCTTTTCCTTCCTTCCTTCCTTTTTTCTTTCTTTCCTTTTTTTTTTTTTTTTTTTTTGCGGGGGGTGGGGGGGTGGGGGTTCTGGGAAGCGTTAATCTAGAGCTAAATAATTCCACGAACTCTGCTTTTCATTTGCTGGTTTCCTGAAGTGGTTGTCTGTGTCATGTCTCCCAGCTCAGACATCCAGAATTGGCCCAGACAGATAGTTTCTCCTGCCTGTCTTGGTAATTCAGCATTGTTAGCCTCTTCACCTTCTCTGACTTTCTGATCCTGGCTACAAAGGAAGGGGCTGAGGAAATGAGTCTTTCCTAAAAGTCACAATCCCCCAAATACCTCAACCTCTTCCTCAGCTTCAGAGTGCAGGGCCCTCCAGCAATATAAAACTTTTGGATTACTATTTAAAATTGCAAACTCCTCTTTCCTCTTAATCTTGTGGCCTATCCCTCCTTAATGCATATTAATAATGTGGGTTAATTTTTCTATGTTGAATCTTGTTTTGTTACTTTTGCCCAACTCTCCAACCTCTTTAGGGCCCTATGTATCATTTTTCTCTCCAAGCTAGTATGCCAGCATTTCCTGGCTTTGGATCATCTGTGATTTCATTAAACCACTTTCCTCTCACTAGAAAATAGAGTCAGGAAGACCCAAATGCCATGTGTTAGCTGAGGGGAAAGTAATTTGGTACAGTGCAAAGTGGATATTAGGAAATTTCTCCAAATGGATAGGTTGACATTTCATTCATCCTTGCTTATTTTCAATTTTTCAAAGGCTTTCACATTAAATTACCCATTTCTAACCAAAGCTAACAAAAACCACACTTTGCAACAGCAACAACAAATGTGAAGTGTTAACTCCTTCTTAGCCACTGTTTCTCTATATTGTTTTCTCTGGAATTTTTACCCAGATGCAATGTGGTTGAACTAGCATCACCATGATAACTAATACTGAGGCATTTTCTGTATCTGTAGTTCTTCCCAACTGAAGGCGGCAGTTGCGTCAGGTCAGGTTTAAATGATCTTACTGCTGGGAATGATAGTTGACCTTTCTGGCCTAAAACACCTTAGCCTAAAGTCCTAGGAGAAAAAAGTAACACGAAGAGGCTGTTTCTCAGCCCTCTCTAACTTTCTGATGCAACCTTAGTTGGTTTCAGGCTTGAAGCATATGCTGCTTAAGAAGACTTACTTTTCAACCTGCTGAGAAAGGCCTTATGATTCTGGGGACCATATTTTTTTCCAAATGAAAACTAGGGACATATGATGTAATGAATTCATTTGTACCAAAAAATCCAGGACAGGAGGTCACCATACTTTCAATATCAGGGGATTAAGAATTCATAAACAGTTTCCACTTTGTATGTTCCTTTCTAGAAGGCATTATTTGTGTTGTTTTTCTGGGATTGGGGAGGAAAGGGGAGGCTGGCTGTCCCTGTCTGACTCAGGCTCGAGAGACTGCGTTTTTTTGTGTGCATCCCAAGTCCTTCTCCTCTTCCATGGTTCAGCACAGCTCTGGTGCACAGAACCATCCCTGGCTGCTGTGAGTCATTGGGAATATCAATGGGTAGAAATGAACTCCGTGCATAGTCCCTGCTTGGGTCACCCCCTAGGGTGAGTTAAGTCTTGGCTGTTAGAAACTGCTCTTGTGCCAAGAGTGCTAAGCCATATTTATTTTTACCAGGCCTCTCAGACTTTCTTGTTTAGAGTGAAAGATCCTGAAAAGCATGCCAGAATGGGCTGTTTTTTTCTCCCCTTTGTTGTCCTCTGGGATATGCCCCTAGAAAAGTTGTGGGGGACTGCCAATTCCATAGGGGTCTCAGAGGTGTTGGTTTCCTCAGAAACATCACCTCTTTCCTTCAACCTTGTAGCATAGTGCAGGAAACTGAATTTCCAAGATCAGAAAATGCTCTAAATTAGACCGTCACTAATGGCCTTTTCAAAGGAAACACAAGGAGTGCTACATAGACAATACAGAAATGGGTACTCTTTTGATCCAACTGGGTTTTTAGAATCCTCTTGTAACCCGGTCATCATTCAACAGCCTGAATTTCTAAACATAATTCACCTAAAAAAGAAGGTGGCTTCAAGTTTCGTATTTTAAAATAGTGGTTCTCAATGGCCGCCTCTAGTGCCAAGAGACATTTGGCAATATTGAAAGACATTTTTGGTTGTCACAACTAGGAGGGGTTCTACTGGCTTCTAATGGGTAGAGGCCAAGGATGCTGCTAAACATCCTACAACTATCAGGACTGTTCCAACAACAAAAAATTACCCAGCCCCGAATGCCAGTAGTATTGAGGATTGAGAAATCCTGCTTTAAAAAATTAAGTACATGAGTCTGCAACGAAGTGCTCCATTTTGTCTCTGGAATCAGTTGTTGAATCACTTCTGAAGTGAAAGCAATGCAAATGGAGGGAAGGAGTTTTTAAAGCTGTAGAAGGGAAATGAAGAGACAGCACAGCTAAAGGAGCCTGGCTGCATTTGGGAGGCCTATTTTCAGTATTCTTTTCATTCAGTATTATTGAGGGCATATTATGTGCCAGGCTCTGTGGAGGCAGTGGTCTTTGGAACTTACAGTTTGGTAGTTGGGGGACTGCAGGTACACAGAGGCATTAAATTAATAATCCCACAAATGAATTTAAAGCTACAGATGGTAGGGTCTTTGAAGGAGAAGTACAGGGTTCTATGAAAGGAGAGACTGGATTTAGATTTGGGGGTTCAAGAAAGGCCTGTCAGAGGCACTGATATTTAAGCTAAGTAGCAGTTGTCAGGCTGAGAGTGGGTAGAGAGAGGGCCTTCTGGGCAGAGGAAACTCCTGAGCCAGGAAAGAGGCCATAGGATTTAGGGAAAAGTATCACTACTTTCAGCGATAGGTGTGTTTTGGGTGGCATAATTTTTATCTAGGTTCAGGGGGTACTCCTGGAGAGAGGGAAAAGGCAGAAGCCTGAAAGGATAGTCTTACTGCATTTCTGTGCTTTCTTTAACTGTAAATCCTCCGTACCACCATTTCTAGCACTGACACCTTTCATGCTTTAGCTCAGCAGTGGGGCTCAGGATCCTGGGCACCCTGGCTGATTCAGTTCTCCAGCCTAACTTAGGGCACACCCTGAAAGGTAGGGCTTTCCAGCACATTTGTATCTCCTGAAAACTTGATAGTCACACACCTGGCACATATAAGTAGAGCCTGTGCAGCAAATAGCTCAGTGTATCTTGCTTATTTCAGCAGCAAAGGTAAATTTTAAATGGTGGATAAAGCAATAGCTCAATGAATAAATGCTTGCTTAATAACAAATATGAATCAAGCATCTATGTAAATGGTCTCTTCGTGTCCACTGTTGTCCCTTTCTAACTCTATCCACACAGCAACCAGAGGGACTTTTATAAAACCGATAAATCAGACCATGTCATTACTGGGCTTAAACTGACCAATGGCTTCCTGCTGCACTTGGAATAAAATTCAAATTTTCACATGCCTTCAAAGTCCTTCTTGATCTGTCCTCTGCCTCCTTCACTGACCACTCTTCCCTGGACACGTTTTGCTCTAGCCACACTGCTTCCTTTCAGCTCTTCGATATGCTGTCATTTCTGGCTACCAACTTTTGCATGCGCTGTCTCCTCTACTTAGAAAGCGGTTTCCCCAGACCCTTCCATGGCTAGCTTCAGCTTCAATGTCACAGGCTCGGAGAAGTCTCACCTTACCACCCGAAAGTTGCCTTGTCCTCACTTCACATACCCTGTTTCATTTTCTCTGTAGCACTTATCACTCTCTGAAATAATCTAGTTAATGATTACTTGTTTATTGTCTGTCTCCCTACCAGTAGATTATAAACCCCATTGGAGGGGGGATCTGATTTGTTTTATTCGCTAGATTAGTGCCTGCCACACAGAAGGTGCTCAATACATTTTTGTTAAATGCATGAAAACCCAACAGTCTTCTAGGGCTAGGAAAATACAAAGGTAACTAAGGTAGGGTCCCTAACTTTAAGAAGCTCAAAATCCAGTGGGGAGGAAAACTTGAAAACCAATTATTAAAATACAGTGGAATGAAGGTGTCAGGGATTGATTTAGGTGATGAATGTACAACTATGTAATGGTACTGTGAACAATCGAATGTACGATTTGTTTTGTATGACTGCATGGTATGTGAATATATCTCAATAAAATGAAGATAAAAAAAAGAAATAAATTGGGAAAATTTTCCATGGGGGAAAAAAAAAAAAAGAAAAGCTATTGCATTAAAAAAATTCAGCTTCAGTGTAGTTATTTTAGGTTATTTGGTTTCTCTTAGGCCTTTGATTATGGTTTGTTAATTTTCTTGGGGTATGGTAGGAACATGTTGGAAGCAAAGTAGTTATTTTAGGTTATTTGTTCTTAATCCTTTGCTTTGTTTTGTTTGAAATGTTGTGTTTTTTGTTATTTTTATTTTTCGATAAAAAGTTAAAAAATTTTTTTAAACAGTTAAAAAAGTTTATCTAGAAATCAATTTGTGTTGTATTATTCTTTGTTAAGGTTAAAAAATAAAATGTGAGATCTTTAAAAAAAAATACAGTGGGATAGAAGTATGTATAAAAGACTTTGCAAACAGAGAGGAGAAGACCCTTAGATTTGCTTGTGGTAGCTGCTGTCTTAAAGGTGGGGAATATCTCACCAGTTGAAGAAAGGAGAAAGTAGGATGGGGGTGGGGGACATATTCCAAATGGAATTTGGATGAACAAAGGCATAATAGCTTGATAGTGCGTGGCATGTTCAAAGAATGACCATTAGTCTCATGTGGCTAGAAGTAAATAGGGTGACTTGCAGAAATCAAAAAGGGGAGCTCTTAATTACCAACTACGGCTACAAATTGTTTTTGAATTAAATGCCCCTTTACACATTTTAGATCTGTTTTTTTTTTTCAATCAATATTCACTGAGTTCCTGCAAAGTACAAGGGAAGGATAATATTATTCTTATTTTTTAATTAGTTTTTCTGTTCTTTACATACTTTTGACTCCAGACAATCAGGATAATATTTTTCCAGGGAGAATGGTAATCTAGGTGGTGGGCTAACATTTGGTTTTCTTTAACTGTTATCTAAAATTTTACCCTCCTTAGGAAAGCTTAAAATGTAAATATCCTTAAGAACATATTCCTACAAGATCAAAAGCATTGCAATGTCAGAACAGAGCCCGAATCCAGTTTGTCTAGGTTTCTGCCTCTGATGATGGGTGTGTCGTGCAAAGCAGAGTTGTTTTACCTGAAGTCCCCTCAAAACAATGGGGCCATAACACACCTGATTTTAGTTTCCCTTAAGGACGTCCACTGCCTATCACCCACAGACTTATTAAACCCATTTTGAAGCCATGTGAATGTTCATCCTTTGTAACTTCTTGGAGTAATAAGTTTCTTAAGTTTACTACAGCCATGTAATGTAGTATTTCTTTAATTTGTCTTACATTTTCCAATTTAAAGCTTGAATCATTTATCCTGACTTCCAACAAATGTTTATTGAGTGTCTTGCTAGGCACAGGGAAGTTTATAACTGTGAACAAAACACGTTCCCTGACCTTGAAAAATTCACAGCCCAAGAGGAAAGAGACCCAGGTAAACAAATAAATATAGAATATAATAAACACTACAATACAGGTACATGTCAAGTGGTTACTGACTCCTTGGGAGATTGGCTAAGGTTTCATGGAGCTGGTGGCATTTAGCCTAGGTCTTATTGCCTGTGTTCAAGTTTACCAGGCAGAAAATGTGGAAGAGGGATGTTCCAGGAAAAGGGAAGAGCTTATGCCAGAGCAAAAGGAAAGAGCTCAGCATATGTGACAATATTGAGTAGGAAAGTATGGGTGGAGTATTAAGTATGTAGGGAAGAGTGAATGGCAAGGTGGCTGGAACAGTAGGTTGGGAGCAGACTGTGAAAGATTTATATCTGCTAAGCAGTTTTGCTTCATCCCAGTAAGGGTGAGTCAGCAAAGCTTTTTTAAAAACAACTTTTTCTTTTTAAATAATTTCAAACTTACAGGAAAGTTGCAAATATAATCCAGAGAACTCCTATATCCTCTCTCCCCAGATACCCAGATTTACCAACTTTTAATATTATACCATATTTAGCTAAGCTTTTTCAGGAGAGAAGTAACATGGTCAAATTTTAATTTTAGAACAGTAAACTTGTGTGATAACATACAGAATGGCTTGGGAAGAAAAAAATAGACACATACTGCTCCAGCTTTTTGTCCTAAGATTCTGAAATTTGGAAACTTCCAGTTCATACCTCAAGTTTATTCAACGACTCCTAGAATATTTCCTCTTGGCCTCCTGGACTAATTCTCTTAGCTTGCATACATATAGCATCATCTATAAGCCTTTTGTCGATTTAGTTGCTTTTTTCTGGACATTCCTGAAGATATGGAGATCTGTCGCACATAGTAATTAGGTATAGGAAGAATATGCCAGTGCCTTCTGATGGATTTTTAATGCCCTTCTCAGTAAGGCCTTGCATTTTGCTGGCCTTTTTGTTTAATGATGTTATGAATTGGTTCCTATGAGGCAACCATAAGTCCATGGATTGGATGGCCTTTGATTTCAAGACTTAATCTATAGGGAAGAAATTCCATTTAACAGACATTTATTGTATACCCGCCTTTTGCCAGGCACTGTGCATGATCCTAGAAATTTAAAGATAAAGACTATCTCTGTCCTCAAGGAAATCACAATCTAGTGAGAGTCTGAAGAATTAAAAGAAAAAAAAAAGACAGCACATAACATAAATGCTTATAGAGGTGTATACTCTGGGACAGAGAAAAGCACAACTGATTTTTACAGGTTATCAAGAAGGATCAGAAAATCTTCCTTCCTTTCAAACTATATGAAAGTGTAATTTCCAACTTTTTTTTGTAGCATCTGAAAATACTAGAATAGCACGACGGTACAAGTCTGTAATTGCCTTTGAGTTCCAGCTCAATTTAAGCCATATGCTGTTAACCCCATTCTTGTAATTTATTACTCTTCACTGACCAAGAATTTGTGAACATTTTTCTTTTCCTTGAAAATTCCCCAATGTTCTGATCTGTAGACTTGTGACAGTCCAGAATGACTTTTCCGTAAATAGCAATTTTAATTTAAACATGTTAATCCCGTACAGTGCCATTGCACTTAGTTTCTGTTTGGCTCTTGTGGACGATAAGTCTTTTAAGAAGAGCCTAATAGCTCAGCATGAATTTCATGACCCGCATTTCTTAGTAGCTACTTCGCCTTTAGCATCTTTTCTGCTTGATGAGTTGATAAAAGCTTGTCCTAGTTTCTTGAACCTGTTCTGTAGCAATAATTCAGCCTGCATTTTCTCTTTGCTTATTGTTTCCTTGAGGTTTACAGCTATTTGGTGCATTCATATTTGCTTTCAGGGAGGCCTTTTTTTCTCAGTCTCTTAGTAGCTCCTTTGCAGAGTCAGAGACACCTACTAATTTTCTCTTTGTAATAATTTTTTCTTTTTAAGAGAGGAGTTATAATCTGATAAATTGATGCCTTAACATATACTCTTTCATGGGTGTTTTCCCCATTTGCTTGGAGCCTGATGTTTGCATTCATTATACTGTATTGCTGCCTTTAACATTTCATGCCATTTCTATGTTTTGATCAATTTCACATTATTTGCCTCTTTTCAAGATTGTGGAGTTGTCTTCTGATTTATTGGTTTGCCTGGGTGATTAGTTGTTTAGGTAAATTTTTCAGAAATATACTTTGATAATTTAGGAACCTTAAAAACCCATCTAAATTGAAGGCCAATATTTTTTTTCCTTAACATTCAACAGGATCACAAAAATATACTTGACTTCAACAACTCTTGTGTATCTCCTCTCCTCTTAAAACTGGTACTGTGGATGTTTCACTGAGGATTTTCCTCCATCACTGCTGTGTTGCCAACATCGAGTCTCTTGTAATCTATGACAGAAGAGAATCTAAAAGTAGTGGCTTCTTTTTGGGAAAAAATAAACATTGTGGTCATCATTTGTGCTTGAAAAATATATATATATTTTAAATTCAGTTTTATTGAGATATATTCACATACCATACAACCATCCACAGTCATCACCACAGTGAATTTTTGAACATTTTCCATACTCCAAAAAAAAAAAAAAAAGAAAAGTAAAAGTAAAAAAGAATACTCAAAGCATTCCATCCCTTCCATCCCACCCTATTTTTCATTTAATTTTTGTGTCCATTTTTCTACTCATGTGTCCATATACTGGATTTGAAAAATATTTTAAAGTTTTTCAAGCCACTCATTTATTGTTTTTTTTTTTCAGGTTATAAATATAACATATGCCCAATATAGAAATTTCCGAGAATATAGAAAAGTAAAAAGAAGAAAAATGTAAGCAGTAGGTAATTCTACTACCAGTAAGGCTTCCTGTTATTTCAGTGCAACCCTAAATTTTTTTGAAGCCTTAGTCTAGCAACCTCCTACCCTTTTCTAACTCCTTCTCCTCAATAAACTATCTAGGACATTCATAGTTGAAGTCTGTCTTCAAAACAAAGGCCCTTAGGATTTTTATGGAAGGGATGGAGCTGTAGGAAAAACCTACCAATTGCTCCAGAGATGACATCTTGTTCTTATTTAGCTTTCTTTGAGTCATTAACATTCGGGCGCCACTTGTGCTGAAACTTATCATTGTTACAACCGCAAATGGGTTAATGCCCAAACAAAGCTATATTCTTGGGGCTGCTTCCCAGCTCTTTACACAGACCCCAGCAGCAGCAGCCTCCAAGTCCCAGGTTAATATTCCACAAATAAGAAGATGTCAAATGTTCGGCCTGGACTCAAAATTCTCTTCTTTTATCTGGACACTTCCAGTTGTTGGCAAGGCAGAGCCAAAGTTAAAAAACATAAATAAAAACCAAGCCAACAAACCCTAAAAAAAGGAGGCTGTGTGGTTTAGTGGTTAGACCACTAGCCTGGATGTTGGGATAGCTGAGATCTAGTTCCAGCTCTCCCATTGATTGGCTGGATGATGCTAGACAAGCCACTTTCCTGACTTGTGCCTCAGTTTCCTCACTTAGGAAAGAGAGAGGTGCCTTAGAAAGTTTTTATGAGGACAAATGAAATTGGCTTAGGTTGCTTGAGAATAAAATAAAATTATCATCCTTAATAATTACTTTCCTATTATTTTATTTATAGTGTAGTAATAAGCCACAGGTGTGAAACGTATGAAACACCCAAACCCACAAGGAACGGCTGCATTTAGGAGGGTGGGGGTGATAGGAAGAAGGCAGTTTTGATCAAATTTGCAGAACTTCACATCAAGTACCAAATTAGCAAATTTATTACCTCAAGACACTAAGTGCTGTTCCTAGTTTGGCTCTGTCCCTTTATCCTCACCACATCCAAACTCAGGGTGACTCACAGGATCCTAGAAATGAGACACATATACAATTTTAAGGGAAAGGGAGAATTAGGAGGTTTGAGGCTCTTTGCTGGAGGACGCTAAGAATAGGACACTCAGAACAAAAAGAGAGGAACCTCCTCTTTCTTTTTCCTCCCAGTGTAGGTGGTCCACTGCTTTCCCGGTCATTCCTCCGATAGCACGCCCTCCCCGCCAAACCTCACCTTGTTTCAGAGGTGGGTGCCAAATTATCTGACTCTACCACAAAATAAAAAATGAAGACAAAGTGTCTTTTTCTACTAGGTTTGAACTATGACAAGTCCCAATCCTCTGACCTGTTGTTGGATATGGAGAGGGGCAAAAAGAGAAATGTTTGGGAACTTGAAAATCCATGAATGCTCTTCTCTCTTAAAGGAGAAATGAGCAATTAGGCACATGGGGGGAGGGGGGAATCATAGGTGTCCTCGTTTGTGGACCTCTTCCCTCAAGAGGTGAAGTGTCTAGGTAGGAAAAATAAATGACATTTGGGAAGGGTACTAAATAGTAAGGGGTGGGAGTATCAGGGAGTAAATTCATCAAAGAGCATCTTCCTGTGGTAGGCAGAAAAGATATATCCCCCATCTCAAGAAGCAACCAAGATTTATGAACATAAAACCTTTTGGGGGCAATTTAAGGTAGTAACTTTAAAAGATAAAAATAGAAATTCCCATAAGTGTTTATGGGAATTCAGGGGTGGGAACTATTATAGTTTTAGGTTAACAGCTGGAAAAGGCAGAAATAGTTAATGATTCTGAAACTGCGGATATGGATGGCTGACAGTAATTCAGTGACACCGGGAAATACGGACGGATTCAAAAGAATTTTCCACCACAGATTCCTCGAGAACTAACTCAAGAATGGGAGTCCAAAGGAACCTCCACTGCGGCTGGAAGACTGCTCCCGGAACTTGTGTGGTCTGCTTGGTGATGCTATACGGAGACTGTTTGCGTGACACCCCCGCCGCCTTCCACCTCGCCTCCTGCCGCGTACGTGCCATGGCGACGGAGAGCGACGGTGACCTGGGTTCCGGCAGCCAGAGAGTTAGAGCTTTGAAGCTACCCTGGCCAAAGGATGCTGAGTCCGGAGCGCCTAGCCCTACCGGACTACGAGTATCTGGGTAGGATCTTCCTTCAGCTTCGGGGAAGAAAGGAGTGAAGAAGAATTAGGCTAGAGTTTGGGGAGGAGGCGGAGGCGGGGTCTGAGTGGGAACGGGTGGAGGTGGGATAGGGAGGGGCAGGGAAGGGGAATTGTTCCAGGGCCTGAGGCGGATGAGGCGCATCCAGGAGGGAAAAAAAGGCTCTTGGGAATGCCTAAGGATCGAGCTGGAGCTTGGCAGTGGGGATTGTGTTCAAAATGAGGCAGGTTGGACGTGGGAATTTGGGGTTCTGTTGGAGAATTGCTGATGTGCTGGTACTGGAGTAACCTTGGAATGTAAACTGCCCAGTCATTCCGTTGATTTTATGTTATAGCAGCGGCTAGTATTTTTGACCATTTCATTTCCATTAGGCACACTGTTAAGCATTTTACATGAATTCTTTCTTTGCATCTTCACAACAGCCCTAGGAGGAATTACTGTATTTTCTTCCATTCTGCGAAAAGAGAAACTGAGGCTGAAGAGGTAGCTTGCATAAAGAAAGCCAAGTAGCTAGAAGGTGATAGAGCTAGGATCAGAACCCAGTCTTGCCCACTCCAGCACTTGAGTTTTAGTTCTCTAAGGCTGTAGAGCACCTTCAGTGTGAAAGGCACTTACTGGATGAAAAAACGGCACCCACACACGTATTTTTTACATTGAAAACAATTCTGATTTAAAATTTTGAATTGGTAATTTGGAAATTTGGTTCAAAAATTAAAAAAAAATATACGTATGTGTGTATATGTATATATATATGTATATATAGAGAAAGAGGTTTGCAATGAAATGTCTCCTCCCACTTTTCCCCCATCTGTCCACTTCCCATCCACCCTGTCCCCATACACTTAACCGCTATTACTGATTTCCTGTGTATCCTTCCACAGTTTATATTATTATGTACATAAGGGAGCATACAGAGTGTGTGCATGCACACACACACACACTCACACACACCCTTAATGTATCTTGGAGAACTTTCTATATCAGCAGACAGCTTCCTCATTCTTTCTTTCTTTATTTTAGCTATGTAATATTTAAATAATTTATTTAGCCAATCCCCTGTTGATAGACAATGAGCTGTTTTTAGCCTTTTGCTATTACCAAAAAAATGCTGGAACAAATAACCTGCAATTTCATTCCTTTGCAAGTGTATCTGCAAGGATGAATTCTGTGAAGTGGAATTGGTGGGTCAGAGGGAATATGTATTTAAAATATTGCTAGATATTGCCAAATTACTCTAGTAGGGGTTTGCCATTTTACACCTGCCACCAGCAGTGTGAGAGAATATATTTCCCCATAGTCTTGCCAACAAAACATATCAAACTTTTGAATTTTTAAAAATCTGTTAAGTGACCAGTAGTATTTCAGGTTTAATGTGCATTTCTCTTATGAATGAAGTTGAATGTCTGTGTCAGTTTGGATGTATTATGTCCCCCAAAATGCCATGTTCTTTGATGCAATCTTGTGGGGGCAGACATTTTTAGTGTTGATTAGGTTGGAATCCTTTGATTGAATGTTTCCATGGAGATGTGACTCAATCACCTGTGGACTAGAACTTTGATTGGATAATTTCCATGGAAACATTACTCTGCCCATTCAGGATGGGTCTTACTAAATCACTGGAGTCCTATAAAAAGAGCTCACAAACAGAAGGACCTCAGAGCAACCGTGAGTGACATTTTGGAGAAGAGCTGCAGCCAAGAGAGACATTTTGAAGATGGCCACTGAAAGTAGATTTTTGCTACTTCAGAGTTTGCCTGGGAAAAACTAAGAGAACACTGCCAGATGCCTAGAGAGAAGTGTCCTGGGAGAGAGCCATTTTGAAACACAACCTGGAAGCAAAGGAAGAGGACGCCAGCCACCTGCCTTGCAGACAACAAAGGTGTTCCAGAGGCCAGTAGCCATTCTTCTGTGATGGTACCCTATTGTTGATGCCTTACCTTGGATACTTTTATGGCCTTAAGACTGTTACTTTTTAACCAAAGAAACCCCCTTTATAAAAGCCAATCCATTTCTGGGATTTTGCATAGCAGCAGCATTAGCAAACTGCAACTATGTCTTTACTACAAGTTTAAGGGCTATTTTTGAAAGGTATGAAGGTAGGTAGATAGTTGATAGATTGTTCAAGAGAGTGACCAGATGCATTAATGAGCCAAAGGGGATAGCTGTATCACAGAACATTTTGTGTCCAATGAAGAACAATATCAATGTCTAGCAATGTCCTGACTTTAGATATTTTATCTCATTTACCCAGTATACGCAATTAATCTATGAAGTATTTGAAAAGACTCATTCATTATTTGATTCCTTGGGCATTCGCTTTTTTAATGTTATGTCTCAAGGGCATGGTGTATTTGGTATACTGGTGCTCCTGGTGAGTGGAAGTTAGTCGTTCTCCATAAGTGTCTTTTTCATGAAGACTAAATCAGTGGCAAAACTGATAATGAATCTAGAGAGACTCAAAATTTCAGGTTGTTTGAAAAGGCTTCAGTGTTCATGGATTCTGACCACCCACCTAATGCTTGAATCCTGGACAAGTGCTCTTCCGGGATCTGTTACCTATTTAAGTTTCTTGACTCCCTGTCCTAACCACCATCTGGATATTCATACTGCCCTAAGCAGGCTGTCACTACTTAATGGCATCCTTATGGATCATGAAACCCTACAACTCTGCTGAAATGCTTTTGTCTTTAGTTGAAGATAACCTCTGCCCATTACAATTTTCTCTCTTTTAGAAACTTGCTATTTTAAAGCATTCACTCGCAATTTAATGGCCATTTAAAACCACCCGCTATATGTTTACTTAATAAAATATTTTCTGAGTTAAATTTTTAAATACCTGTGGTTTCTTTACAAATTATAAAGTTACTTGCACAATAGGCCTAGAGAAGAGAAAACATACAGAGAAAAGAAAATTGCAGATATAGGAACGCCCTAGGCATTTAGTGAAACAGAAAGACCAAAGCTGAGTACCTCTCAGTATGTGTATTTGGAGACCTCTTTTTAATATTTATGGTATAAATTACAAGGATATCTATTCAGTTAATATCTATAGATTGCCTTTATTCCTTCCATCCAGGGACTGTGTTTGCCTTTTTGACTATTAGTGAAGAAAACAATCTTTCATCATGTTGGGTAAACTGCTCCTTTCCCCACTGACTTTGTGGCCATGTAGTCATGGCCTGGAATGGCTTCAGATCTTAAGATCATCAATAAAGAATCAGCTCAATGATGTTCTGGCCTGAGTCATCAGAATGTAATGATAGAAACTGTGTTAATACTCAGTCCTGAAAAAAGAGAGGAGAGTCTAGTAAGGAGATGAAATAAGTTCCATGAAAGATTTCAAGCCTTATGAAAGCTATGTACTGGCAGCTTCTGCCAGAGACTGAGGTGTGGCTGTGTATCTTGGTTAGGTGTGGTCAGTTCTCTAGAGCGAAGGGCAGCCTGTTCTGGCCCCAGGTTTGCAAAACACACCACCTACGTGCTGACCCGAGTATATGCATGAGGGTGTGAGGTTTATTTTTTACCCTACGTAATTTGTGAGGTGCATGCTTTTTATTCAGGCCCCATGATGCCTCTTCTATTTCCATGGAACCTGCTTATTTTCACTAAGGCTAGCAGTGGGTTGGCAATAGATAACTCTAGGAAATCAGAGATGATCTTTCTTCTCTGGAGGCTGTGATTTTGGAGGAATCATGATAAATTGGATAGTATTTTTTTTTAAAAGCTATAGTTTTGGGGCACTTCCTGTATGCTTAGCACTGTGCTAAATATTTTGTATGCCTTTCTCATTTAATCTTCATAACCACCTTATGAAGTAGGTAATATTATTAGTCCCATTTAATAGTTAATATCATCTCGTTATTTTAAAAATGAGAAAACCGAGGCTTAGAGAGGCTAATTGATTTGCATAAGGTCACACAGACAATGATGCATAGCCAAACAGGGATTCAAACTCAGGTTTGTCAAATTCTATTTCCTTTCCACCAAAGAGATATTTTTTAAAAATGCACCTGTTGGTTGCAAAAGACTGATCCCTTCTTCCCTGTTAGGGATGAAACTCTTGAACAGTTCACTAGTTGCAAATAAGTTTCCCGGGAACAGTAATTATATCTATCTCATTTTGGTATACCCTCCTTTCACAATGTAGACCCTTTGTACACACACTCACACACACACACACACACACACACACTCTACTTTTGGGTACCCCAAATGTGAGCAGTTAACAGTAACAACTAAGACTTAATAAGCACTTCTTATATACCAGGCACCATTTTAAGGGCTTCACATATATTAATGCATGTGAGGGTAGTTTCAGTTATTATTTCCTTCTAAAGATGAGGAAACTGCAGCATAAAGATATTACATAAATAGAAGTGCTGGAGCCAGAACTCTAACCCAGGATGCTGACTCCAGGGGCCACATTGTTAAACAATGTGCCATAAATATCTCAAACAACTCCAAAAGTGAGACTCCAACTATAGCATAGATTGCATAGACCTATATATGGATCCTAGAGGAGGTTCAGGTGATTCCAGGGGCTCCATTTAACATTTCTGCCAGGAGGTGGCACCCTGGGAATCAGGATGGATCAGAGAATGGTAAAATTCCAGTTCCCACTTGCCACTGGACACAACTCAGAAGCAGGCAATGTGGAAGATAACTTCTAAAAATAACCATTTGGGAACGGTTTACTGACAGTAATCTGTGTATTTTGGTTAGCTGGGTGACTTTGAAGAAGTAACTTAACCTCTCTGTGCCTTAGTTTCCTCATCTGCAAGATGTGGATAATAATAGTACTTACCTCATACATGTAAACATTTAGAGCAGTTCCTGGCTGCTACTTGGTGTCTACATTGTGAAAGGAGTGTATACAAAGATGAATAAGATGTAATTCCTTTTACAGCACCTGGGTAGGTGCTCAATAAATATTAGCTACTATTACTATTATTATACCTTTATAAAAATATATATCTGTGACAGCCGTGAAAATGCACCTCTCAGATCTCCTGCAGCAGAGAGGGTAATTGACTAATGACCCCAGCTCTGAATCTATCACTGCCTTCACCCTAAGGTCACATCTCCCTCAGGCTGCTCCCATTGACTGATGAGCAACTTTGGCTTGAGGACTCCCCTCAGGCCATAGACTGCACTGTGATCTAAGTCTTTCCCTCCCTACTTCTCTCTCCTTCCCTCTTTCTCCTTTACAAGGATCAGACCTGCATTGTGTTCTTTTGGCTCTCCTGGGTCCCTCTGGCTCCCTCCACGTTTTCCCTCATGGGTGTTTTCCTGAGTACATCTCTTGAGCGTCTGATCTTGTCTTGGTGTGTGCTTCTCAGAGTACCTGGACCTAGACAACATCCAACTATCGATGATATAGTCCCTTCCAGCCATGAGGTTAATATAGTTTCGTTAACACTTGGCATAGGTTCTGACATAGGGCTCTTTATGTGGAAGACTCTTTTTTTCAGATTTCAGAAAATCTTTATTTTGTTGATTTTTATATATAAAAAAATACACATAATATTTATTATAAGCTTCTTTTGTGTTTAAAACTTTTAAATGTATCTATCTTTGACTTAGCACTTCTGCACAAATATTATTGGATGAGAAGGCAAAGATACATGTTAAATGTTCACTGCAGCATTGTTATAAAGTAGTTTTGTTTTTTTTTTAAATAACCATCCACCTATCCTTCTGAGGAATTTAAATAAGGTTATGACCATGCTTTACAGCCATTGAAATTGAAGATGTATATCTTTTTTTGTTTATATGGAAAAATATGTTCACAACATGCAATATGGAAAAGGCAGGTTAATAAACACTATGTGTGGATAGATGTGTAGGTAGGTAAGTAGATAGATGAAAGTCTGAAATGTTTTACATGGCAGGGTCAATAATAATTATTTTGGGTGATGGGATTATGGACAGTTTTCTATTTTTTCTATTTTTTTTTTAACTCTTTAAAATGAACAAATACTTATTTTTAATCAGAAAGAGCAAAATCAACAAAATTAGGTATGAAAAAGCAGAAATAACCAAAAAATACTGGGTGGTACTTCATTAAACTCTATGCAGATAGATGAAAAGGATGGTATTTCTAGGAAAGTTGACTTTCTCAGAGTGGCTCCCAGGAGAGAGAACCTCAAGTAGTTACTGTGGAAGAAATGAAAAAGTTATCAAAACGTGCTCCTAAATTTGAAGTGCAAGCTCCAAAAACCCTGAGTAAATTCTTCTAACATTCGAGGACTTTGATATTATTAAGCAGGTGACCATGTAATCTTTTGAAGGGAGTTTTAATTTTTGGGACACTGGGACAGTAGGATTAAACCAGGACTGTTCCATGTACACCTGGATGAATGATCACACTACTGTTTAAACTTTTTCTGAGAATAGAACAAAAAATCAAATTTCCAAGTTTTTTTAAGATGCAGAGAGGATCTAAATACCAGCCTTTCAAAGATAGTATGCGCGCACACACACACACACACACACACACACACACACACATACACATGCTACAGATCAATTGTGCTTATGAATATGGATGCAAAACCCTTAAATAAAATACCATCATATAGAATTTAGCAGGATATTATGTAAATATCATGATCAGTGGGGTACATCACAGGAATGTAAACGTGGGTTAATATCGGGGAAGATTCTCTCCATATTGATAGATTTAAAAAAAAAATCTGAATAGATGCCAAAAATGCTTTGTTAAGATTCTAAATGCAGTGATATATGGATTGTGGTGGTGGTTGCATGACTAGATATACATTTGACAGAACTCATTGAACTGTATATTTATATATATATATATATATATATATATATATATATATATATATATATTTAGCTTTTATAAAGGGGGTTTATTTGGTTACAAATTTAGAGTTCTAAGGCCATAAAAGTGTCCAAACTAAGGCATCAACAAGAGGATACCTTTACTGAAGAGTGGCCGTTGGTGTCCGGAACACCTCTGTCAGCTGGGAAGGCATGTGGTTGGCGTCTGCTGTTTTTTTGCTCCCAGGTTGTGTTTCAAAACGGCGTTCCTCTGGAATGTCCTGGGTCTCTGTCTTAGCTTCTTCGGGACAAACTCTGGGCTTCATCTCTTAGCTTAGCATCTCCAAACATCCTTCTGTCCACAACTAAAAGCATCTCTAAGTGTCAGCAAGTATCAGGTCTGCTCCTAGCATCTCTTGTCAGCCCAAGCATCTCTTACAGGACTCCAGTGATCTCTAGTTATATATTTTTTAACATGCTGTTTTACTGAGATATATTCACACACCATATAATCCATCCAAAGTTTACAGTCACAGCATTGTCATATAGTTGTGCATTTATTGCCACATCAATTTTAGAACATTTTCATTACTCCAAAATAAAGAAAAAAATAAAAAAGAACACCCAAACCATCCCATAATCCTTATCCCCTTCTCTATTGTTTATATATATTTTTGTCTTTATTTTATTACTCATCTGCTCATACACTGGATAAAGGAAGTGTTAGTCACAAGGTTTTCACAATCACATGGTCACACGGTAAAAGCTATATAGTTATACAATCAGCATCAAGAATCAAGACTACTGGATTACAGTTCAACAAATTCAGGTATTTCCTTCTAGCTATTCTAATACACTAGAAATTAAAAAGGAATATCTATATAATGCTTAAGACTAACCTCCAGAATGACCTCTCAACTCTATTTGAAATCTCTTAGCCACTGAAACTTTATTTTGTTTCATTTCTTTTCCACCTTTTGGTCAAGAAGGCATTCTCAATCCCACAATGCCAGGGCCAGGCTCATCCCTGGGAGTCATGTCCCACATTGCCAAGGAGGCTTACACCCCTGGGAGTCATGTTCCACACAGCGGGGAGGGTGGGGAGTTTATTTGCAGAGTTGGCTGAGAAAGAGAATCAACATCTGAGCAACCAAAGAGGCTCCCTGGGGGTGACTCTTAGGCATAATTATAAGTGGGCTTAGCTTCTCCTTTGTAGGAATAAGTTTCATAAGGGCAAGCTCCAAGACTGAGGATTTGACTTACTAAATTGGGAGTCCCTAATGCTTGCAGGAATATCAGGAATTCCCCAGGTGGGGAAGTTTAATATTTCCATATTTTTCTCCAATCCCTCAAGGGAACTTTGCATATATTTTCTTATTTTCTGCCCAAAATACTCTGGGATGTATCAGGGTATTACATTAACCTGTACAGAATAAAAGATCTCCTTCCCTAATCTAGGTTCCATGTAATTATGTTGCTTAAATAAACTGACTGTACCAGTTAAATACAAGTAAACATCTCTTAAATAACAGCTAAAACTCAGGAATAGGTGTGACTGCTGTAAGAGCTTACAATCTAGGAACCTTTACAATAAGCTTTATTGAACATTCTGTACTCCTTCATTGTTGTTTGCCCAATCTCTGCCCACGTTCTATCCCCTGATAACTTATGCTCTTGAAATCAGTTCTCAGCATTTGCTCATTATAGTTAGTTTATATTAGTGAGGCCTTACAATAATTGTCCTTTCCTTCCTCTCTTATTTCAGTCAGTATCCTCAAGTTTCATTCATCTAGTTGCATGCCTTACAACTTCATTCCTTATTGCAGCTGCTGAATGTTCTGTTGTATGTCTACATCACAATTCACCCTTCTGTTCACCCATGGATGTACCCATGGCCACCTCTATCAGTTGCAAATCGTGAATACTGACGTCATAAACACCAGTATGCAAATACCTATTTGTGTCCCCACTTTCAGTTCTTCCAAGTATATACCAAATAATGGGGTTGCAGGATCATATGGCAACGGTATACTTAGCCTCCAGTTGAATCACCACACCGCCCTCCAGAGGTGCTGCACCGTTCTACTTCCGTACAACAGTGAATAGGTATCTTTCCCTCTACATCTTCTCCCAGCATTTGTATCCTATTCAAAAAATAATTTTATTTATCTTATTCACATTTTATTCATAATTTTATTTTTTTATTCACACACCATACAGTCCATCCTAAGTGAACAATCAGTAGCTCCCGGTATAATCGCATAGTTATGCATTCACCACCACAATCTCTGAGAACATTTCCATTTCTTTATGTGGAAGACTCTTAAGTGTTAATAATCTTATTTTTATTTATTTATTTATTTATTTTGTATTTGCTGCTACCATAGCACATGGTATTTACTTGTCTGACAGCCAGGCACAATTTTTTTTTTTGCTTTTGGATGAATCCTGATAAGCAAATTTATTTTGTTTGAATATAACTAACGAACCTTCTAAACCCCCTTATATGCTTGAAAACATTGCTATTAACAATAAGTTAGTAGAAATACTCTTGGTCGTGCTTGGTTTTGTGCTTGGGTTTTTGCAGAAAGGAAATGAAATAAAATATCATGGATGTTACATTGACTCCCTAAAGAGTTGGGAATGAGTTTTATAACATGCAAACTGGTCACCTTAAAATAGTTATGAACCTATTCACAAAATTGTCTCTTTCCTTTCTTCCTTCCCTCTTTGTCCTTTCTTTGCTGTCTTCTTAATTGTTCCTTTCTGCCTTCCTTCCTGCATACCTTCTCTGTAAACAGTAAGGCATGAAAAAATATCCTTCCCTATAGAAAGCTTATGTCATAGATGGGAGATGAGACATATTCATAAATGACCACAGCACAAAGTGACATTATAGAATGGGTAAGCAGTATGATTCTGGAACTAAGAGCTGTCATGGCTCTTTCTCAGTTTGGTTGCCACTTTCTCATTCATGGCAGGGGCAGCAGTTCTGGTGGTAGCGGCCCAGTTCTGTGATGTGCTTATCAGGGTTTTTCCTGGAAGTTCTTCCTTCCCAGACTCTGTGCCTTGACCTTTCCAAGGATTCTGTAAACTATTTAATAATGTAATAAATATCTTTTGTTGGGGGGTGGTAGTGGAGTTATAGGGTATGTTATTCCCCACCTTCACCCACCTTCATTTCCAGAAGGACTAAATTGCTTAGTGATTTTGGTGCTACACTAGAGTTTTTTTTGTTTGTTTGTTTGTTTTTTAATTTATTTATTTTATTTATTTTTTATCTTCATTTTATTGAGATATATTCACATACCACGCAGTCATACAAAACAAATTGTACTTTTCAATTGTTTACAGTACCATTACATAGTTGATCATCACCTAAATCAATCCCTGACACCTTCATTAGCACACACACAAAAATAACAAGAATAATAATTAGAGTGAAAAAGAGCAATTGAAGTAAAAAAGAACACTGGGTACCTTTGTCTGTTTGTTTCCTTCCCCTATTTTTCTACTCATCCATCCATAAACTAGACAAAGGGGAGTGTGGTCCTTATGGCTTTCCCAATCCCACTGTCACCCCTCATAAGCTACATTTTTATACAACTGTCTTCGAGATTCATGGGTTCTGGGTTGTAGTTTGATAGTTTCAGGTATCCACCACCAGCTACCCCAATTCTTTAGAACCTAAAAAGGGTTGTCTAAATTGTGCATAAGAGTGCCCACCAGAGTGACCTCTCGGCTCGTTTTGGAATCTCTCTGCCACCGAAGCTTATTTCATTTCCTTTCACATCCCCCTTTTGGTCAAGAAGATGTTCTCCATCCCACGATGCCGGGTCCACATTCCTCCCCAGGAGTCATATTCCACGTTGCCAGGGAGATTCAGTCCCCTGGGTGTCTGATCCCATGTAGGGGGGAGGGCAGTGATTTCACCTTTCAAGTTGGCTTAGCCAGAGAGAGAGGGCCACATCTGAGCAACAAAGAGGCATTTGGGAGGAGGCTCTTAGGCACAACCATAGGGAGGCCTAGCCTCTCCTTTGCAGCAACCGTCTTCCCAAGGGTAAAACTTATGGTAGAGGGCTCAACCCATCCAACCACCAGTCCCCTATGTCTGTGGTCATGTTAGCAACCATGGAGGTGGGGTAGGCCAATACCCCTGCATTCTCCACAGGCTCCTCAAGGGGGCACTACATCTTTTTTTTTTTTTTTTTTTTTTTTAATCATCATTTTATTGAGATATATTCACATACCACGCAGTCATACAAAACAAATTGTACTTTCGATTGTTTACAGTACCATTACATAGTTGTACATTCATCACCTAAATCAATCCCTGACACCTTCATTAGCACACACACAAAAATAACAAGAATAATAATTAGAGTGAAAAAGAGCAATTGAAGTAAAAAAGAACACTGGGTACCTTTGTCTGTTTGTTTCCTTCCCCTACTTTTCTACACATCCATCCATAAACTAGACAAAGTGGTGTTTGGTCCTTATGGCTTTCCCAATCCCATTGTCACCCCTCATAAGCTACATTTTTATACAACTGTCTTCGAGATTCATGGGTTCTGGGTTGTAGTTTGATAGTTTCAGGTATCCACCACCAGCTACCCCAATTCTTTAGAACCTAAAAAGGGTTGTCTAAAGTGTGCATAAGAGTGCCCACCAGAGTGATCTCTCGGCTCCTTTTGGAATCTCTCTGCCACTGAAGCTTATTTCATTTCCTTTCACATCCCCCTTTTGGTCAAGAAGATGTTCTCCGTCCCACGGTGCCAGGTCTACATTCCTCCCTGGGAGTCATATTCCACGTTGCCAGGGAGATTCACTTCCCTGGGTGTCTGATCCCACGTAGGGGGGAGGGCAGTGATTTCACCTTTCAAGTTGGCTTAGCCAGAGAGAGAGGGCCACATCTGAGCAACAAAGAGGCATTTGGGAGGAGGCTCTTAGGCACAACCATAGGGAGGCCTAGCCTCTCCTTTGCAGCAACCGTCTTCCCAAGGGTAAAACTTATGGTAGAGGGCTCAACCCATCCAACCACCAGTCCCCTATGTCTGTGGTCATGTTAGCAACCATGGAGGTGGGGTAGGCCAATACCCCTGCATTCTCCACAGGCTCCTCAAGGGGGCACTACATCTTTTTTTTCCTTGTTTTTCTTTTTTTTTTTTTTTTTAACTTTCCCTTTTTTAAATCAACTGTATGAAAAAAAAAGTTAAAAAGAAAACAAACATACAATAAAAGAACATTTCAAAGAGACCATAACAAGGGAGTAAGAAAAAGACAACTAACCTAAGATAACTGCTTAACTTCTAACATGTTCCTACTTTACCCCAAGAAAGTTACCTAATATAGCAACATTTCTGTGAACTTGTTCCTACTATATCCATCAGAAATTAACAGACCATAGTCATTCCTGGGCATCCCCGAACGTTAAATAGCTTATCTGTTCTTCTTGGATTATTGTTCCCCCTTCCTTAATTGCTCTCTACTGCTAGTTCCCCTACATTCTACATTATAAACCATTTGTTTTACATTTTTCAAAGTTCACATTAGTGGTAGCATATAATATTTCTCTTTTTGTGCCTGGCTTATTTCGCTCAGCATTATGTACACTAGAGTTTTAAAAGAGCTCTTTAAAATGTTGACCTTGCTTATCATTTATATATTCAAGAAATCTTAAAACCTTTTCCCCCAATGTTGGGGATTTAACCCACTTTTTAAAAACCTGTATTTTAGGAAGGAAGGAAATTTTATCTAATTTGGGGTATCTTCATGAGCTCCTGTCCATTATAGTTGGGCAGAGTAATATGCTTTGATTAAGAGTGGAATTACCCTGGTAAACTAATCTCTGGGTCCTCTCTGTGTTGGGATCTCCCTTGAACTACTTTCCTAGGGGCCTTAGGAAATAGCTCATTCTATGATTGGAATTTCAAGTCAAAACACATTCATCTGAGCAGAATTTTAATGATTTATCAAAGAGAGGAGGGATTTTCCCAAACACAGCTGAATTTACCGAATTACTGATCCCATTAGCTATGTTTTTTCTTAAGTACCTTTCTTTAAACAAAGCAATTACTGCTGAAAATGTATTTTTCATAAAAGTATTTGACTAAGTTTTGTTTGATTAGCAGGAATCCAGTAAAAGTAAATATTGTTTGAGAAGGCACTTTCAGAGCCCTTTCTGTTTTCTTTGTTGAATTGGCTTTTTTAAAGCAGCCATTCTTTGGAAAGAGTAAGAACCTTTTCCCAGCTGTCCTATTGTGTAGCTCAAGGTCTTGTTAATACTATTATCTGGCGCTGAGATTACAGGTAATTGTGATAAAACACAAGCTTCAATTTCTATAATCTCAGACAGAAATCTGCTCACCGCCCCAGGCCTTCATATCAGGTGTTTGTTAAATTCAGACTTCTCTCACCTGGGATAGCCCCATCAGCCGTGGTAAACAGAGGCATCTGGCGGGGATTAGGCTTGCTTTAAAGCCCATTGCTTTTTTTTTTTTTTTTAATTCACGTGGCAGAACTCCTCCTGTGGCCAACTTACATACAACATGCTCTAAATGGGAAAATTATATATATTAAAATAGGCATGTTTGAAACAACACTTTTGAATGTGAAATGTACCAAAGGCCACATGTCTCTGGCTTTGCTTGTCAAATGGAGAGGCTGCCAGAATCACTTGGCTCCATGGTTCTCATGCCCCAGTCCTGCAAATTGACACATAAGTGGGCAACACACAAAGAAGTTCAGCCCATGAGAAAGTGAGTTTGGGCACTTGGGCTGGCCTCCTTTCTCTGTGTGTGAAGTTCTTTCTAGCTTTGCTTCTTCTGTCCCATCTTAGTTTTTCAGAAAGGAGAGATTAAATGTGTCTGGTATTTCAGCATGTTAAGTCACAGGCCACATGAGGCTAGCACTCAGGCCACTATTCAGCCTGTCATATGGAAGGAATTGCCTTTCAGGGGAGATTATAATTGTGTATGTAGCCACACAAATGCACATTCTGCCTGGAGGAAAATGCACAGAAGAGGAGGCCTTATGCTGCCACTCAGGTCTCTTTGTGGAGGGCCGCATAAGAAGCCCTTACATGGCATAGTCAACTCTTTTGGGCTTAATTAGTTATCTTTTTGTGTGATGCCTACTTAAAAAAAAAAAAAAAAAAGGAACAAGAAGAAATGCACTCTTCCCCAAGTGAGTTGCTTTTATTGGCCCTGCAGCTTTGTCTAAGAGTTTTGTACATTCCTGATGACGTCATTTACAATGGTAGTGCACAGACAGTAAACAAAAAATAATTTCGCTTTGGGCATCTAGACAAAACTGGAATAGTCCAATTTAGAGAAATAATAACAATAAGTTTTATAACAGTGAGCACATTAGCTTAAACAACAAGCATGACCTCGATCCTTTTTGGAATGTGATGTATTGAGAGATGGCTCTGCAGAAAATGAGAAGCTTGACAATCTTGAATTATGTGCTGTTCAGACTTGAGTCCATGGTCCAGTGTTAATCCCGCTAGTTAGTTAGTGGATAAAACACCAGTTACCATGTGAAGGAAGTCATTGAGCTGATTGAGCCAAAGCATTTCACCTATAAAAATGGAGAACGTAACATTGCCACTTGCCTCACAGGAATGTTAGAAGATTGAGAAGATAAACGTGGAGTTCTTTAGAGGGACAGTGTTTTGTAAATCGAAAATAGTAGTATTATTCTCCTTGATCAAATTTCCCCAACAAATAGAGTTGATAAAAGCTACCTCACAGAGGGTTGAGAGGATGAATTAATATATGTCAGGTATCTTAAAAGTAAAGTTTAATGAGACCTAAAATTGAATGTTTTTCTTGATAGTTTATAAACCACCAAAGCTGAGATTTAGACACTTGATCACCTTATAAAGTCTCTTTGTCTTGTCTTCAAGGGTTGGCGTGGTAGAAGCTGGTGAATATATTGAAAGAATAAAATAGGTTAGGTCTTCAGGGAGAACAGCCCTTTTTTCTCTTCAAGGTTATTCCTACAAATAGCCTTTAGAGTCGTCCTGATCTTTGTTGCCACGTCTGGACATAGGGACTGTTTTGACCTTTGCTCTCTCAGTAAATATTTATTTTTGATTTCATATTTCTAAAGGAGAAACAATCTTACAAGGGAAAGAAGTGGTTGATTTGTCTCACATTCTGAACTTTTTTCTTATCATTTTGCCTAATCTGGTAAGAGAAAATAACTATTATTGAAGGACCTGACACCAGGCTCCCTAACTGGAAAGTTCCCAAACTCAGCCAAGCAATAAAAAACAGCTTTGGCTGTTGTCTGTAGAGAAGGGACACCAAAAAACAATTTATATTTTTAAATGATAGAATTGTCACTGGCATCTGCCCTTCCATTTTTGTTGATCTTCTCATAGTATTTTAGGCAGCAAAACCTGAGAAGACCCCTCAGGTATTTTACAAGTTCGGAATTTCACCTTTAGTTTCCAATTATAGCTAGTAGCATTTGGGTAAGTAACTTCATTTCTCAGATTTCGTTTTCTATTAGATAACACATAAATGGGGGGGGGGGAGCTATTTCATTTAAATTCTAAACCCCTAGGCAAGGATCATATCTCTTACATTTTTATTTTATATAGAGATAGTATGCCAACCTCTAAGTAGTGGAGCCCTCTAAATACTGTCTTAAGTGGGAAATATGTTTGAGTAGATCTTCTTGGTATGCCATCTGGAGTCATTCTCCTATCCAGGAGAACCGGAGGTAGACAGCAATTTCATTTCATCCTCACAACAGAGCTATGAGGTAGGCACCAGGATGATCCCCACATTTTCATAAGGAAACTGAGAATTAGGTTACATAATTTGTCCAAGGGCACTCAGCTAGTAGGTGTGGAGCTGAAGTTTGAATGCAGTTTCTCTGACCCTAAAGCCTTCATCCAGTTAGCCACTTTGCTTGCTGCAGGTCCTGTTATTTCTTTGGGCTCTTTGGTTAATATTGTAACCAAAATTTCTACTGAATACTGTATGTGATACATTCCCTAGATTCTTTAGTATAATATATAGAACATAAGTTAACATTTTCTCGAAGATGTGGTATCATTACTTTAGACGTCACTTATTGTCTGTTGCTGTAGGCATGTTTTTTGACTGTGAGGGAGGATGTTATTTTTATTATGCATATAAAGAAATGGAGGCTCCAAAAACTTGAGTAACTTATCCCATGGTGCATAGATACCATTTGGTAGATTGATTCCAGTTTTTCTGATTTAAAATTAGGTGGTTTAGGTGCCATTCAATCAATGGTAATTAAATCTGACTTCTATAGCTATCATTATTGTTTTAATTTTTTGATTAGAGAAGTTGTGGGTTTACAGAACAACCATGCTTAAAATACAGGGTTTCCATAGACCACCTTATTAACACCTTGCATTAGTGTGGTACTTTTTTTTTTTTTTTAACATTTTTTATTGTGAAATATAACATATATGCAGAAAAGTGATAAAGTTCAAAGTATGGTTTGACAAGTAGTTATAGAACAAATTTCAAAGTATAGTATGGGTTACAGTTCCATAATTTCAGGTATTTCCCTCTGACTGTTCTAATACCCTAGAAACTAAAAAGGAATATCTATATAATGATTCAGTAGTCATAATAGTTTGTTGAAGACTAACTAACTTCTCTGTTACAACTCCTCTCTCTCATTTAATCATTCTCTCAATCTTCAGGTATATTTGGGCAATGACTGTTCTAACTTCTTTGTGTTGAAAAAGGGTTTGACATTATGGGGTAGGGGAATGCACCTGGTTGATGTTCTGGGCAAGACTGTTACCTCTAAGTTCTACGTTTCAGGGCTCATCTGGCATAGGCACAATCTGGAAGTTTTAAGTTTCTGAAAAATAAACTTAATAAGTAAAACTTTTATAGGGTCTTAGATAGACTGGGTTTTCTTTAGGGTTTTCAGGAATACTGTTGGATGGAGCTTGGAATACCATGGCAATTTGTAGTATCTAGCTGAAGCTTACATAAGAGTAACCTCCAGAATGACCTCTTGACTCTATTTGAAATCTCTTAGCTACCAAAAACTTATTTTGTTACATTTCTTTTCCCCCTTTTGGTCATGAAGGAAAGTGGTACATTTTTTTCAATTAATGAAAGGACATTTTTATAATTGTACTATTAATTATAGTCCATGGTTTAACTTAAGGTTCACTGTTTTGTACAGTCCCACAGATTTTTTTTTTTAATTTTTGTTCTAGTAACATATATATAAAACCTAAAATTTCCCCTTTTAACCACATTCAAATATATAATTCAGTGCTGTTAATTACATTCACAGTGTTGTGCTACCAACACCACCATCCATTTCCAAAACTTTTCCATGATGCTAAATAGCAACTCTGTACAATTTAAACATTAACTCCCTATTCTCTCCCCCACCCCCGAACCCCCAACCCCTGGTAACCTATATTCTAGATTCTAACTCCATGAGTTTCCTTATTCTAGTTGTTTCTTATCACTGAGCTCATATAATATTTGCCTTTTTGTGTCTGGTTTATTTCACTCAACGTGATTTCTTCAAGGGTCGTCCATGTGTCGCATGTATCAGAACTTCATTCTTTTTTATGGCTGAATAATATTCCATTGTGTGTATATACCACATTTTGTTTACCCATTCATCGTGGATGAATACTTGGGTTGCTTCCAACTTTTGGCAATTGTAAATAATGCCACTATAAATATCAATGTGCAAATACCTGTTTGAGTCCCTGCTTTCAAATTTTTTGGTATATACCTGGAAATAGGATTGCCAGCTCATATGGTAATTCTATACTTAACTTTCTGAGGAACTTCTAAACTGTTTTCCATAGCAGCTGTACCATTTTACATTTCCACTATCAATGAATGAATGTTCCTATTTCTCTGCATTCTCTCCAACACATGTAATTTTCTGTTTTTTATTTTTTTTAGCAGTAGCCATTCTAGTGGGTGTGAAATGAATCTCACTATGGTTTTGATTTGCATTTCCCTAATGGCTAATGATGTGAAGCATCTTTTTATGTGCTTTTAGGCCATTTGTATATTTTCTTTGGAGAAATGTCTATTCAAGTCTTTTGCCCATTTTTTGATTGGGTTGTTTGTCTTTTTGTTGAGTTGTGAGATTTCTTTACATAGTCTGGATTTTAAATTCTTATTGGATATGTGTTTCCAAATATTTTTCTCCCATTGTGTAGATTGTCATTTTATTTTCATTGTAAAGTCCTTTGATGCACACAAGTTTTTAATTTTGATGAACTCCCATTTATCTATTTTTTTCTTTTGTTGCTTGTGCTTTGGGTGTAAAGTCTAAGAAACCAGTGCTGAAGACAAGGGCCTAAACATGCTTCCCTACAGTTTTTTCTCAGAGTTTTATAGTTTTGGTTTTTATATTTAGATCTTTGATCCATTTGGAGTTGATTTTTGTATATCATGTGAGGGAGGGGTTCATCTTTTTTTTTTTTTGCTTATGGAGATCCAGTTTTCCCAGCACCTTTTGTTGAAGAGACTATTCTTTCCCAATTGAGTGGTATTTGTCTCCTTGTCAAAAATCAGTTGGCCATAGATGTGAAGGTTGATTTCTGAACTCTGCATTTGACTCGATCTATATGTCTGTCCTTGGGCCAATAACATGCTGTACTGATTACTGTGATTTTGTAATAAGTTTTAAGATCATGAAGTCTGAGTCCTCCAACTTTGTTCTTCTTTTTCAAGATGACTTTGGCTACTTGGGGCTCCTTATCCTTCCATATAAATTTGATGATTGACTTTTCCTTTTCTGCAAAGAAGGCTATTGGAATTTTGATTGGGATTGCGTTGAATCTGTAAATTGCTTTTGGTAGAATTGGCATCTTAACAATATTTAGTCTTCTAATTCATGAATATGGAAGGTCATTCCATTTATTTAGGTCTTCTTCTATTTCTTTTAGCAATGTTGTGTAGTTTTCCATGTATAAGTCCTTTACATCTTTGGTTAGATTTATTCCTAGATATTTAATTCTTTTAGTTGCTATAGCTATTAATTTTTTATAAGAACTTCCCTCTGGCACAGACACACACTCACAACTCCCCTCTATCTAGACTAATGATTTTTACCAGTCCCTAAGCTGTTGAGGTCTACTGATGTTTTGCATACTTCAGGTAGTTTTGTGCCTTGATCTCTCAGAGTAGTAGGATTAAGGCTGACCTGTTCTTTTTTTTTTTTTTTTTTTTAATCTTCATTTTATTGAGATATATGAGATATATTCACATACCACGCAGTCATACAAAACAAATTGTACATTCGATTGTTCACAGTACCATTACATAGTTGTACATTCATCACCTAAATCAATCCCTGACACCTTCATTAGCACACACACAAAAATAACAAGAATAATAATTAGAGTGAAAAAGAGCAATTGAAGTAAAAAAGAACACTGGGTACCTTTGTCTGTTTGTTTCCTTCCCCTATTTTTCTACTCATCCATCCATAAACTAGACAAAGGGGAGTGTGGTCCTTATGTCTTTCCCAATCCCATTGTCACCCCTCATAAGCTACATTTTTATACAACTGTCTTCGAGATTCATGGGTTCTGGGTTGTAGTTTGATAGTTTCAGGTATCCACCACCAGCTACCCCAATTCTTTA
Organism: Choloepus didactylus; assembly: GCF_015220235.1. Classification (NCBI taxonomy): domain Eukaryota; kingdom Metazoa; phylum Chordata; class Mammalia; order Pilosa; family Megalonychidae; genus Choloepus; species Choloepus didactylus. Next base: position 32,613,632 of record NC_051312.1, on the reverse strand, counting down.
GACCCTAAAAAGGGTTGTCTAAAGTGTGCGTAAGAGTGCCCACCGGAGTGACCTCTCGGCTCCTTTTGGAATCTCTCTGCCACTGAAGCTTATTTCATTTCCTTTCACATCACCCTTTTGGTCAAGAAGATGTTCTCCGTCCCACGATGCCAGGTCTACATTCCTCCCCGGGAGTCATATTCCACGTTGCCAGGGAGATTCACTCCCCTGGGTAAGGCCGACCTGTTCTTACAGAAAGATCCACTGTCCTCCTTCCTTCCCTGCCCCCCAGTGCAACGGCTCATACAAGACAGAACTTTTATTTCTCTTACCTAACCAAGTCTAGTATGTGGAAAGCAAGATCTGCTCTAGGAATTCATCATGGGATTTCAGGTTAGCAGGGAAGCCAAGATATTTTTCAATACATGGCATCTCAAGATGCCTCAGCTGTAGCCATTTCAAGCCAGGAGAAAGGAAAGGAGAAAGAATGAGTCCAGGGCAAGGATCTTTAAAGCAAGTGAGGCAGAAGTTGCAAACATCACTTGAGCTCACATTTCCTAAGTTTGAACTTTTTGTAAGGGTCCAGCTAACTGCCAGGGAGATTGGGAATTAAAGTCCAACTGGACAATCGTATCCAACATGGACTTTAGGGATGTGTTCCAGTCTGCTAATGCTGCCAGAATGCAAAACAACAGAAACAGATTGGCTTTTATAAAAGGGGGTTTATTTGGTTACAAAGTTACAGTCTTAAGGCCATCAAGTGTCCAAGGTAAGTCATCAACAATTGGATACCTTCACTGGAGGATGGCCAATAGTGTCTGGAAAACCTCTGTTAGCTGGAAAGGCACATGGCTGGCGTCTGCTCCAGAGTTCTGGTTTCAAAATGGCTTTCCCCCAGGACGTTCCTCTCTAGGCTGCAGTTCCTCAAAAATGTCACTCTTAGTTGCTCTTGGGGCATTTTTCCTCTCTTGGCTTCTCGGAGCAAAAGTCTGCTTTCAACGGCTGTCTTCAAACTGTCTCTCATCTGCAGCTCTTCTCTCACCTCCTGTGCATTCTTCAAAGTGTCCCTCTTGGCTGTAGCAAGCTCGCTCCTTCTGTCTGAGCTTATATAGTGCTCCAGTAAACTAATCAAGGTCCACACTGAATGGGCGGAGCCACACCTCCATGGAAATTATCCAATGAAAGATCTTTTGCCCACAGTTGAGTGATCACATCTCCATGGAAACATCCAATCAAAAGTCTCCAACCCAATCAACACCAATAGGTTTCCTGCCCACACAAGACTGCATCAAAGATAATGGTGTTTTGGGGGACATAATACATCCAAACCAGCACAGGGTGCAAACCAGAGTCTACCATATGTAGTATGTATTAAAGAGGTATCTCTCCATTCAAGGTGCGCTGTTGGGAGCTACTCACCCTTATTCATAGGTGAAGTGGAAATAAGCCAGTGGGTGTTTGACTTTTCCTTCCCACCATCTACCTCTCTAAGTGCAGTGATATCTCATGCCTTTGTTCCTGTTCTCCACTGTTCTGCCTCTCTGCCACCACTGAGCTCGGTTTATTACCTTTTATTGTTTTTCTTTCTTACCTCTTGTATGTCGTCATTTCTCTTGTATCACTTCTCTGTCCTTTGTAAACATTTCCACTAATCAGAATGGTTCCTTTCTACTTGTTAGTGAGCCACAGTGATCTCTGTGACCATATTAATATTAAGGTTTTTGGTTCTTTATAATTGTGTTTGATGTTGGGGGTTGCTTCTTTGCTGCCAAATAATTTATTCTTGGTTGGGAGTTAGACCTATTGTAAGAACCTAAATCTTATTTCCAGAGAGCTACTTTTACAGCCTTCATCTTATTACTCTGAGAGATCAAGTCACAAAACTACCTGAAGTGTGCAAAACATCAGTAGACCTCAACAGCTTACTGACAGGTAAAAATCATTAGCCTAGATAGAGGGAAGTTGTGAGTGTGTGTGTGCCAGAGGGAAGTTGTTATAAAAGATGTTTATCATCCTAGACTGAGAGTGATTAGTAAGAGATTTAGGAGGAGAACAAGGAAAAGGCCATGCCTCAGTATCCAGGGGAGGAGAGAATTTCAAGATGGAGGGAGTGTTCAGCGATTTCAAATGCCTCAGAAAGGAATAAGGTAAGAACTGCTAAGCAGGTTGTTAGAGGCATTAGGAAAGAAATTTTAGTAGAGGAGGATGGCAGGATGCCACACTTTCCTGAATTGAAGAGTAAATGGTAAAGATGAAGGAGAGGAGACAGTAAATGTAGGTTAGATTTTTTTCAAAAAGTTTGGCCAGTGAGAGAAGGAGAACAGGGTAGGTGGTGATAGCAAGTGGAGAGAGGGAGAGTTTGTTGTTTTTAGTTTTTTAGGTGGAAGAGATTCGAGTATGTTTATAGGCTAAGGAAAGGTTGAATAACTGATGGAACTCATTTTTAGAGGATGTGGAGAGAACTCTGGGATCAAAGGCAGAGATGGCAAGGTTGGTTTGGAGGTGAAATCAAGGCCATATCTATTCATTAGGCATTATAGGCATTGTGCCTAACCTACAAATTGTTTTGAGATCTTTGAAAATATTTGAGGCCTGAAAAGAAATTTATCAACCCTAAAATATGATAAATGTTTAACTATGTATTTATAAAACATAATATAATTTTGCTTTCATTCTTACATTTAGTATTGACAAACATTTTATTTTATTGCAAAGCAATTTATAGGTAAGATTTTTCTCAGTCAAGAATTTCTCAATCAAGTGAGAAATTTGAGCCAATGTTAAATTATTTCAATCATAATTAAATTATTTGAGCAAATAAATTATTAACATTCTTTTTTTATCCTGTTCCTGCCTTTTTTTAATAATTCAATTTTATTGAGATATATTCACAAACCATGTAGTCATACAAAGTGTACAGTTGTTCAGAGTACCACCATATAGTTGTATGTCCATCACCAAAATTAATTTTTGAACATTTTTATTACCACACATACAAAAGTGATAAGAATAAAAATTAAAGCGAACAAGAACAATTAAAGTAAAAAAGAACACTGGGTGCTTTTTTTTTTTTTTGCCCCCATTTTTCTACTCATCCATCTATAAACTGGACAAAGGGGAGTGTCAGCCGCATGGCTTTCCCAATCACATTGTCACCTCTCATAAGCTACATTTTTATACAATCGTCTTCAAGATTCAAGGGTTCTGGGTTGTAGTTTGATAGTTTCAGGTATTGACTGCTAGCTATTCCAATTCATTAGAACCTAACATGGGTTATCTATAGTGCGTAAGAGTGCCCACCAGAGTGACCTCTCAGCTCCTTTTGGAATCCTCATCCACTGAAACTTATTTCATTTCATTTCCCATCCCCCTTTTGGTCAAGCAGATGTTCTCCATTCCATGATGCTGGGTCCAGATTCCTCCCCGGAGGTCATATTCCAAATTGCCATACAACCCTGGGAGTCAGATCCCACATAGTGGGGAGGGCTAGTAACATTCTTTTAAAAAATCTTTTTACAGCAAAAATTGTTTGAAAGTTGAATTTGGGTGCATTTTAGTATTTTCATAGTATGTGACTTGGGCCTTTAAAAGTAGGAGTCCCAAGATGGTCTTATAATGGCTGTAGAAGAAATTATTGTATTTGAACAACAGAGGTATAGAGAGTACAGATTGTTATGGACATAATTAAGTTTAGGAATGGAGCTGAAAGTTGATGTTCTTTACCTGACAGCTTTGTCTTTGAAATAAAAATTAAGTTATCTTCTTAGAGTTAGGGAGGTAGAAGCAAAAGGCTTAAAGAGAGCAGAGAAAGTTTGTATTAGTTGCTGTGTGAAAGAAGAAAGATAGCTTGACTAAGGACAAGTAAAGAATATTGAGCTGCATCAAGACATTTGAAGTAAGTCTACGTAAATAGGTCTATTGAAGAAGGAAGTAAATAAGAACACAATGGAGCAAAATTGACTATGTAAATTGTTAAAAGAGAAAATTACAAAGTATTGCATAATAATAATTAGATGAAAAAATTGAAAAACTGTTTTAGGAAAACAAGAAGTCACAAGCAATGGGTATGAAGAGGAAGCACTCAAATAGCACAAAATTCCACTTTTTCCGTAGAAGAATGTCCAAAGGATTGTTGGATTTTTGTAAATCAAGTTTTTATTTATATTAGCTATAGAATTTAAAAAGTCAAATAGATCCATAAGAGTTATTACAAAAAACAGTACCCCATCCACAAATTTCCCACCTCTTAAGTCCTACTTCTTAAAGAGACCACTTTCAAATTGGAAAAAACTTCTTTTGATATCTTGCTGCCTATTTTTAAATAACATACTTAATCTGCTCCTCTTGATTTTTCAGTTTTAGATATTATATAATGATTTCCTATTATGAAAGAAGAGGATTTATTCCTTCTATACCACCCTGCTTCCCTTCCTACGAGCCTTCCAATAAAATTATAATTCTTGGTGAAATCAATTTTCAGTGTTTACTTTATTATGACTATGGAAATGTTATGTGTATATTGGTCATGTAAGATTAAATTTCCTTTTTTTACATAATTTTTTTCTTTTTCCTGGAGTTTATAATCACCCCTTTTTTATTGGCTTAGTTTTCTGTGCCACTAATTTGTCCCTAAACTCTCCAACAAAAAGCTCAGTCTTCTCTCAGTCATTCAAACCCATCAGGTATTTTCTCAGTTTCAATTTCTTTTCTTCCCTGGAGTGTTCTTCCACCTAACTGGTCCCCCTTACTCCATATGGCCTTGTAGCACTCTAGCCCTTGATTCTTATGATGGGCATTACTTGCCTCTCTTAAATTATATTCCATATTTTATGAAACCTATATCTTCCTTTTTCCTTATATACTCCTTTTTGTTAGATTCCATCATCTAGTAGCTTTCTAACAGTTTGTGCAAAGTAATATTGGGGGGATCTTGTGTCTCTGAAAAAGCCTTTTTACTACTCTTACTCTTGATTGATAGTTTGAACAGGTATAAAATTCTAGATTGGAGATAATTTTCCCTTAGAATTTTTAAGGCATTTCTGCATTGTTTTCTAGCTTTCAGTGTTTCTGTTGAGAAATCTAATGCCATTCTGATTAGTGCTATTTCATGAAGATGTACCTTGGTGTGGATCTTTCATTCATTGTCTTGAGACCCTTTCATTGTGGAAATTCGTATCTTTCCATTCTGAGATGTTTTCTTGAATTATGTGTTTGATAGTTTTTCTTCTCTGTTTCCTCTGTTCTCTCTCTGGAACTGCTGCTCCTCAGGTGTTGGACATTATGTATTAATGCTCTAATTTTCTTATTTTTCTCCCCCCTTTTCCGTCTTTTTTTGTTGTTGTACTGTCTGTGCAAACTTGAACTTTTCCAATCAGGCTGTTGAATTTTTAAAATATCTACTATTATATTTTTAATTTCCATTCACTTTTTTTGTGTGTGTTTTTTTTATTTTTTTGAAATTCGTGAGTACAAGATTTTGTCTTACCTTTCTGAGACTATTAATTGTGGGTGTCTTTTTTTAGCTTTCTAAAAGTTTTCTTGTGTGTTTCCTGCGTTTTCTTTTTTTCTCCTGAGTTCCTTTTTTTCTATTTGTTATTTTTGTTCTCTTTTTCATTTAAGAGGCTTTCCTTAAGGTTCTGGAGCTTCTTGGATATCTGTTCAAATGCGAAGTGAGGGAGGGTGTGCAGGTTTGGATATATTATGTCCCCCAAGAAAAACTCATGATCTTTTAATCCAATCTTGTGGGATATTTGGATTAGGTTGTTTCCCTGGAGATGTGACACACCCAACTGTGGGTGATATCTTTGATTAGATTATTTCCATGGAGGTGTGGCCTTGCCCATTCAGAGTGGGTCTTGATTAGTTTACCAGAGCCCACAAGAGCTCAGACAGAAAGAGCTTGCTGCAGTTTAGAGAGACATTTTGGAGATGGCTGTTGAAAGCAGACTTTTGTTGATGCTTTGGAGATACTAGCACAGAGTCTTCCTAGAGAAACTAAGCCTAGAGACATTTTGGAGAACACCATTTTGAAATGCAACCTGGAAGCAAGCAGATGCCAGCCACAGGCCTTCCCAGCTGCCAGAGGTTTTCTGGATGCTATCGGCCATCCTTCATTGAATGTCCTTGTTGTTGATGCCTTAGTTTGGACACTTTTATGGCCTTAGGACTGTAATTTTGTAACCAAATAAACCCCCGTTATAAAAGCCAATATGATGCCGGTGCCAGAGAAGATGTAGTTGCCTCTTCTCTGAGCCACCCCTTGCCTCCTGTCTTCTCTGGGGCCAGCAGCTGCCTGACCAGGGGCCCGGGGCCACAGGCTCAGGTAACGACCATGGGCTTGGTGTCCAAACAGCAGTTTGCAGGTGGCTGCGCCAAGGTGGCGGAGGAGGCACTGGAGAACGCGGCCAGGGAGGCAGAGGAGCCGCAGCTTCTGCACAGTGCCAGCGTCTGTAAGTGTTCAATGTGTCATGGGGTTCGGCTTCCTGTCCATGACCGCCTGTGCCGTGGTGGCACTCGACCCCCCCGGTGGACATCTTTGTGCATCAGAGTAAGCTGCACATGGAGAGCTTCTGGAGCCTGGAGGAGGGTGAAGCAGTAGAGTTCACCTTTAAGTCAGCCAAGGGCCTGGAATCTATCTGTGTGTCACTGGACCTGGTGGGGTGTTCTGTATTGGGAGTGAGAGGCAGCCAAAGGAGAACATGCAGAAGCACAGATCAAAAAGAGACAGCCAGGGAATGCAAACTGCCACCCCAGCCCAAGAAATGTCACTTCTGCCAGAGCATTAGCTATATGGTGGCTTCATGACCAGTGAAGTCTCAGCGGGCACCCAGCTCACAGAGAAAGCCCTCCTACTTTCATGAGGAAACAGAAGAGATCCACAGCCGTGCCCTGCTCCCAGAGGCCAGTATTGAGCTACTGCACATTGGGGCAATCCTTTTGCGTTTAGGAAGTTCCAAGGAGTAGGCATCAATTGGCAGCATGGAGAAAGTGAGAGAGGGTGGGTAGGGGGCAGCTGGCACTGCCGTATATCTCAGGCTGGGGTCCATAGCATCACCCCCTCTTCCATCTTGGTGAGGGAAGGGGGTGAAGCAAAGGGACTCCAAATACAAGAGAGGGCTTTCAAGAGAAATACCCCTATAATCTACATGAAATACCCTAGAATCTCTAGTTTTTTTGACAGTGGCCTGGATAGGAAAGTTTTCTTAAGAAAGAGGATTTATAAAAATTTCTCATGCCAGAGTGAAAAGATGAGAGCAGATTGATGGACCCAACCCAGGAGGAGCCACTACATTCTGTGGGAGGGAATCTCTCAGGGGTGGAGCAGGGTTTTTCCTTGTCTTGTCTCATAACCCTCTCTTGGGACAGAATGCTGGGAACTGTCCTCAGCAGTGGCTTGTGATGATAGGCAGAAGGGGTGGTTGGTGGGACAGCTGCTCCTAAGTTCACTCCTACCTCATTCTGGCCAATAATGATTTTATTTATTTGCTCCCTTGGATAACTATACCTTGGGTCCCACTCTTTCCAGGATGCCAGCTGCACTAGCTGTGTGCAAATGATGTATCGTGTGCATTTTAACTTTTTTTTTTTCTTAATATGCTGGTTTTGTATTTTGTATATTTTAATCTAAGGCCCTCATTCCTGCACTGTGTTCTCAGGTACATGAGCAATCTCAGGGATAAGTCGGCAGCAGCTCCATGTCTGCACAGCAGGAATACTTTTTTTATTGTTGTTGCTTTATCAACACAAAGAACAACTACTTGAACTACCTCATTTTTGCCAATTAGAGCTGGCTTTTCTGCCATAGTGTCCTCTTGAAATCCCTCCCTTTACGGGAGACTAGATTTTAATTGGGTCACCCCATAACTTGATCTCCTACTGAAAGATTGGAAATTGATTTAAATGGGAATATTGTGCGGAGAGGTTAGGAGAGGCTGGGCCAGGTTAAAGGTCAAGAGAAGAAGCCAAGATTAGGTGAGAGTTACCAATATATGTAATAAAGGATTCCTGTTCCCAACCTCTTAATCCTAGGGCTTGGTACACCAGATCCATCCTTCTCTGGATTAGACTGGGCCTGCCATGCACAATGGGTGTGTGTGTGTGTGTGTGTGTGTGTGTGTGTGTGTGTGTGTGTGTGTGTGTGTGTGTGTGTGTCCAAGGATGGATGTATGAAGCAAAGACTAAAATCCTTAACCTTTCAAAATTCTGGACTTTTCCTCCTTGGCTTCTGGAGAGACCGTAAGTGAAGGCTTCTTTGTGGCACCCAGAGCCAATGTCCTACCCTGCTGCAGTAGTGATTATAGTGTCATTGTAGCTAAAGGAGAAAGGGGGTTTTGTTTACATGCTGTGGGATCACTGCAAACCTACCTCACTGTGTTGAAACAGGGCAAATGCAACAGAATGCATTGGGTGATGTGTGTCTGATCCTGGGTTCTTGTCTCCCCCAAATGCTGCTCCCGTCTAGTTATTGTATTTGTCTGGGTTTTGTAGAACTTCATGAGTCGCTGATCTGATGATTGCTAGGTGGCCTAATTTGTGTAAATATAATGTGTTAGTCTTTCTTCATGTTCTTTTGGGGTTTTTATTGTTTACAAACTTCTTTTTTTTTTTTTTTTTTTTTGGTGGTGAAAGAAAAATAGCTAAAGCATCTTTGATGGAAGATTCTTCACCAGGCAAAAGGATTTGAAACATGCTTGGGAGCCCCTCTTTGAAGTGGGGATCTTGAACCATCCTTTCTTTCATGGTCTCTTTCCCTTATTTCCTATTTTGGACTGAATCTTCTGTCCTAAAAACTTACCCCATCAACCCTTTCCAGCTCTCCCTCCCCAACGCCACACACACATATAATTTTGGGAGAATCTCCACAAGTCTTAAATGACTTATGCAAAAGACCTAAAGAATCTAGGAACCCTCCGTCTCTCATTCCCAACCTTCTGAATTAAGACCATTCCTCAACGTGATTCATGCCAAAGGTTTAATGCTGCTGTACTTGGATTGACTAAACCTACTTAATCATCAATCCTAGGATAGAGAGCAACAATGGGTGGCAGTGGGGGTGGGGTGGTCCCATGTAGAAAGTGGAGGTAAGAGATTCAAAAAGGGACGATGAATGTATATCCAAGTCACTCAGGGACTTTTATGCAGGTGCAAGAAACTTATGTCAAAGTGGCCACAAGATTGTTTAATAGGAGATGGAAGAATGTAACTCCATGTTTAATGCTAGAAACCAAAGCGTTGTGTGGAATCTTGAATTTATGGGGATGAAGGGAGGGTAGGAAAGCATGTACCAGTCTGTTTCCCTAATCCCTTCCCCTCATTCCTGAACTTCAGGAGACTGAGCCCCCTTAGGCTTCAGTGACCCGATCGCTGGGTATGTTTATTTGATGGTTGATTTTGTACTGGGTACTTCTTTCCCCTTCTGCTATCATTTTGTATCATGTGTTGACCCTTTCCCCTTCCCCCTTTTTCCTGGGATAATAGAATGAATAAATAAAGACTTATTGGTACCAAAAAAAAAAAGCCAATCTATTTCTGGTATTTTGCATAATGGCCGCATTAGCAAACCAAAACAGAGGGCTTGCAGATTATTATTTAGACTTTCATGTAATCCTCTTGTTTTTAGTAGGTCACTTCTGCCTTCAGCTGTTCTTGATGTTCCCAAGTTCAAAGTCCTCTAATTCAACCTCTCTAGAGAAAAAACCTTCACTGTTTTACCAGGGTAAGGGAAGGGTGGTAACTTGCTCACAAGGTTGGGGAGAAAATCTAGGAATGTAACTGCTTCTATGTAGGTTTTTAACCTGTACTTCTGTTTTTACCTTTACCTGTACCAATGATTTCAGTGGTACCTAATATCTACAGTTTCTGAGCCTTTCTGGTACTACATAACAGTATGGGCTTGTTTCTTGTCACTTGACCTCAGTACAGTTGCTTAACTTTTAGCTTTTTCTAGTCTATTACATCAGTTATTACTTGTTTGTCTTTCTTCCATCTTCCAGAATTTTCTCAGCATCTTTTTTTTTTTTTTACTTTTTTTTTTTTAATCATTTTATTGAGATATATTCACATACCACGCAGTCATACAAAACAAATTGTACTTTCGATTGTTTACAGTACCATTACATAGTTGTACATTCATCACCTAAATCAATCCCTGACACCTTCATTAGCACACACACAAAAATAACAAGAATAATAATTAGAGTGAAAAAGAGCAATTGAAGTAAAAAAGAACACTAGGTACCTTTGTCTGTTTGTTTGCTTCCCCTACTTTTCTACACATCCATCCATAAACTAGACAAAGTGGAGTTTGGTCCTTATGGCATTCCCAATCCCACTGTCACCCCTCATAAGCTACATTTTTATACAACTGTCTTCGAGATTCATGGGTTCTGGGTTGTAGTTTAATAGTTTCAGGTATCCACCACCAGCTACCCCAATTCTTTAGAACCTAAAAAAGGTTGTCTAAAGTGTGCGTAAGAGTGCCCACCAGAGTGATCTCTCGGCTCGTTTTGGAATCTCTCTGCCACTGAAGCTTGTTTCATTTCCTTTCACATCCCCCTTTTGGTCAAGAAGATGTTCTCCATCCCACGATGCCGGGTCTACATTCCTCCCCGGGAGTCATATTCCACGTTGCCAGGGAGATTCACTTCCCTGGGTGTCTGATCCCACGTAGGGGGGAGGGCAGTGATTTCACCTTTCAAGTTGGCTTAGCCAGAGAGAGAGGGCCACATCTGAGCAACAAAGAGGCATTCAGGAGGAGACTCTTAGGCACAAATACAGGGAGGCCTAGCCTCTCCTTTGCAGCAACCGTCTTCCCAAGGGTAAAACTTATGGTAGAGGGCTCAACCCATCAAACCACCAGTCCCCTATGTCTGTGGTCATGTTAGCAACCATGGAGGTGGGGTAGGCGAATACCCCTGCATTCTCCACAGGCTCCTCAAGGGGGCACTACATCTTTTTTTTTTTTTTTCCTTGTTTGTCTTTTTTCTTTTTGTTTTCTTTTTAACTTTCCCTTCTTTTTTCAAATCAACTGTATGAAAAAAAAAGTTAAAAAGAAAACAAACATACCATAAAAGAACATTTCAAAGAGACCATAGCAAGGGAGTAAGAAAAAGACAACTAACCTAAGATAACTGCTTAACTTCCAACATGTTCCTACTTTACCCCAAGAAAGTTACATAATATAGCAACATTTCAGTGAACTTGTTCCTACTACATCCATCAGAAATTAACAGACCATAGTCATTTCTGGGCATCCCCAGAACGTTAAATAGCTTATCTGTTCTTCTTGGATTATTGTTCCCCCTTCCTTAATTGCTCTCTACTGCTAGTTCCCCTACATTCTACATTATAAACCATTTGTTTTACATTTTTCAAAGTTCACATTAGTGGTAGCATATAATATTTCTCTTTTTGTGCCTGGCTTATTTCGCTCAGCATTATGTCTTCAAGGTTCATCCATGTTGTCATATGTTTCACCAGATCGTTCCTTCTTACTGCCGTGTAGTATTCCATCGTGTGTATATACCACATTTTATTTATCCACTCATCTGTTGAAGGACATTTGGGTTGTTTCCATCTCTTGGCAATTGTGAATAATGCTGCTATGAACATTGGCGTGCAGATATCTGTTCGTGTCACTGCTTTCCGATCTTCCGGGTATATACCGAGAAGTGCAATTGCTGGATCGAATGGTAGCTCTATATCTAGTTTTCTAAGGAACTGCCAGACTGACTTCCAGAGTGGCTGAACCATTATACAGTCCCACCAACAATGAATAAGAGTTCCAATTTCTCCACATCCCCTCCAGCATTTGTAGTTTCCTGTTTGTTTAATGGCAGCCATTCTAACCGGTGTTAGATGGTATCTCATTGTGGTCTTAATTTGCATCTCTCTAATAGCTAGTGAAGCTGAACATTTTTTCATGTGTTTCTTGGCCATTTGTATTTCCTCTTCAGAGAACTGTCTTTTCATATCTTTTGCCCATTTTATAATTGGGCTGTCTGTACTATTGTCATTGAGTTGTAGGATTTCTTTGTATATGCAAGATATCAGTCTTTTGTCAGATACATGGTTTCCAAAAATTTTTTCCCATTGAGTTGGCTGCCTCTTTACCTTTTTGAGAAATTCCTTTGAGGTGCAGAAACTTCTAAGCTTGAGGAGTTCCCATTTATCTATTTTCTCTTTTGTTGCTTGTGCTTTGGGTGTAAAGTCTAGGAAGTGGCCGCCTAATACAAGGTCTTGAAGATGTTTTCCTACATTATCTTCTAGGAGTTTTATGGTACTTTCTTTTATATTGAGATCTTTGGTCCATTTTGAGTTAATTTTTGTGTAGGGGGTGAGGTAGGGGTCCTCTTTCATTCTTTTGGATATGGATATCCAACTCTCCCAGCCCCATTTGTTGAAAAGACCATTATGACTCAGTTCAGTGACTTTGGGGGCCTTATCAAAGATCAGTCGGCCATAGATCTGAGGGTGTATCTCTGAATTCTCAATTCGATTCCATTGATCTATATGTCTATCTTTGTGCCAGTACCATGCTGTTTTGGCAACTGTGGCTTTATAATAAGCTTCAAAGTCAGGGAGTGTAAGTCCCCCCACTTCGTTTTTCTTTTTTAGAGTGTCTTTAGCAATTCGAGGCATCTTCCCTTTCCAAATAAATTTGATAACTAGCTTTTCCAAGTCTGCAAAGTAGGTTGTTGGAATTTTGATTGGGATTGCATTGAATCTGTAGATGAGTTTGGGTAGAATTGACATCTTAATGACATTTAGCCTTCCTATCCATGAACATGGAATATTTTTCCATCTTTTAAGGTCCCCTTCTATTTCTTTTAGTAGAGTTATGTAGTTTTCTTTGTATAGGTCTTTTACATCTTTGGTTAAGTTGATTCCTAGGTACTTGATTTTTTTAGTTGCTATTGAAAATGGTATCTTTTTCTTGAGTGTCTCTTCAGTTTGTTCATTTCTAGCATATAGAAACATTACTGACTTATGTGCATTAATCTTGTATCCCGCTACTTTGCTAAATTTGTTTATTAGCTCTAGTAGGTGTATCGTTGATTTCTCAGGGTTTTCTAGATATAAGATCATATCATCTGCAAACAATGACAGTTTTACTTCTTCTTTTCCAATTTGGATGCCTTTTATTTCTTTGTCTTGCCGGATTGCCCTGGCTAGCACTTCCAGCACAATGTTGAATAACAGTGGTGACAGCGGGCATCCTTGTCTTGTTCCTGATCTTAGAGGGAAGGCTTTCAGTCTCTCACCATTGAGTACTAAGCTGGCTGTGGGTTTTTCATATATGCTCTTTATCATGTTGAGGAAATTTCCTTCAATTCCTACCTTTTGAAGTGTTTTTATCAAAAAGGGATGTTGGATTTTGTCAAATGCTTTTTCAGCATCTATTGAGATGATCAATTGATTTTTCCCTTTCGAGTTTTTAATGTGTTGTAATACATTGATTGTTTTTCTTATGTTGAACCATCCTTGCATGCCTGGAATGAACCCCACTTGGTCATGGTGTATGATTTTTTTAATGTGTCTTTGGATTCGATTTGCAAGTATTTTGTTGAGGATTTTTGCATCTATATTCATTAGGGAGATTGGCCGGTAGTTTTCCTTTTTTGTAGCATCTTTGCCTGGTTTTGGTATTAGATTGATGTTAGCTTCATAAAATGAGTTAGGTAGTGTTCCATTTTTTTCAATGTTTTGAAAGAGTTTGAGTAAGATTGGTGTCAGTTCTTTCTGGAAAGTTTGGTAGAATTCCCCTGTGAAGCCATCTGGCCCTGGGCATTTATTTGTGGGAAGATTTTTGATGACTGATTGGATCTCTTTGCTTGTGATGGGTTGGTTGAGGTCTTCTATTTCTTCTCTGGTCAGTCTAGGTTGTTCATATGTTTCCAGGAAATTGTCCATTTCTTCTACATTATCCAGTTTGTTGCCATACAGTTGTTCATAATATCCTCTTATAATTTTTTTAATTTCTTCAGGATCTGCAGTTATGTCACCTTTTTCATTCATTATTTTGTTTATATGGGTCTTCTCTCTTTTTGATTTTGTCAGTCTAGCTAGGGGCTTGTCAATCTTGTTGATCTTCTCAAAGAACCAACTTTTGGTGATATTTATCCTCTCTATTGTTTTTTGTTCTCTATGTCATTTATTTCTGCTTTAATCCTTGTTATTTCTTTTCTTGTACTTGGTTTAGGATTGGTTTGCTGTTCATTTTCTAGCTTCTTCAGTTGATCCATTAGTTCTTTGATTTTGGCTCTTTCTTCCTTTTTAATATATGCGTTTAGTGCTATAAATTTCCCCCTTAGCACTGCTTTTGCTGCATCCCATAGGTTTTGGTATGTTGTGTTCTCATTTTCATTCGTCTCTATATATTTAGCAATTTCTCTTGCTATTTCTTCTTTAACCCACTGATTGTTTAGGAGTGTGTTGTTTAACCTCCAGGTATTTGTGAATTTTCTAAGTCTCTGATGGTTATTGACTTCTAATTGTATTCCATTGTGGTCAGAGAATGTGCTTTGAATAATTTCAATCTTTTTAAATTTATTGAGGCTTGTTTTATGTCCCAGCATATGATCTATTCTGGAGAAAGTTCCGTGAGCACTAGAAAAGTATGTGTATCCTGGTGATTTCGGATGTAATGTCCTGTAGATGTCTGTTAAATCTAATTCATTTATCAGATTGTTTAGGTTTTCAATTTCCTTATTGGTCTTCTGTCTGGTTGATCTATCTATAGGAGAGAGTGATGTGTTGAAGTCTCCCACAATTATTGTGGAAACATCAATTGCTTCCTTTAGTTTTGCCAATGTTTCTCTCATGTATTTTGTGGCACCTTGATTGGGTGCATAGACATTTACGATTGTTATTTCTTCTTGCTGAATTGCCCCTTTTATTAGTATGTAGTGGCCTTCTTTGTCTCTCAAAACATCCCTGCATTTGAAGTCTATTTTATCTGAGATTAATATTGCTACACCTGCTTTCTTTTGGCTGTAGCTTGCATGAAATATTTTTTTCCATCCTTTCACTTTCAGTTTCTTTGTGTCCCTGTGTCTAAGATGAGTCTCTTGTATGCAACATATTGATGGTTCATTTTTTTTGATCCATTCTGCGAATCTATATCTTTTAATTGGGGAGTTTAATCCATTTACATTCAACGTTAAAACCGTGAAGGCATTTCTTGAATCGGCCATCTTATCCTTTGGATTATGTTTGCCATATTTTTCCCTCTCTCTATTAATATCCTTTATTGTACCCATACCGAATCTCTTTAGTACTGAACCTTTCTCCAAGTCTCTCTGTCCTGTCTTTGTTTCTCTGTCTGTAGGGCTCCCTTTAGTATCTCCAGTAGGGCAGGTCTCTTGTTAGCAAATTCTCTCAGCATTTCTTTGTCTGTGAAAAATTTAAGCTCTCCCTCAAATTTGAAGGAGAGCTTTGCTGGATAAAGTATTCTTGGCTGGAAATTTTTCTCACTCAGAATTTTAAATATATCGTGCCACTGCCTTCTTGCCTCCATGGTGGCTGCTGAGTAGTCACTACTTAGTCTTATGCTGTTTCCTTTGTATGTGGTGAATTGCTTTTCTCTTGCTGCTTTCAGAACTTGCTCCTTCTCTTCTATGTTTGACAGTGTGATCAGTATATGTCTCGGAGTGGGATTTTTTGGATTTATTCTATTTGGAGTTCGCTGAGCATTTATGATTTGTGTATTTATGTTGTTTAGAAGATTTGGGAAGTTTTCCCCAACAATTTCTTTGAATACTCTTCCTAGACCTTTACCCTTTTCTTCCCCTTCTGGGACACCAATGAGTCTTATATTCGGACGTTTCATATTATCTATCATATCCCTGAGGTCCATTTCGAGTTTTTCAATTTTTTTCCCCATTCTTTCTTTTATGCTTTCATTTTCCATTCTGTCATCTTCCAGGTCACTGATTCGTTGTTCAACTTCCTCTAGTCTTGTACTATGAGTGTCCAGAATCTTTTTAATTTGGTCAACAGTTTCTTTAATTTCCATAAGATCATCCATTTTTTTATTTAGTCTTGCAATGTCTTCTTTATGCTCTTCTAGGGTCTTCTTGATTTCCTTCATATCCCGTACTATGGTCTCATTGTTCATCTTTAGTTCTTTGAGTAGCTGCTCTAGGTGTGTCTCTTCTGGTCTTTTGATTTGGGTGCTTGGGCTTGGGTTATCCATATCGTCTGGTTTTTTCATATGCTTTATAATTTTCTGTTGTTTTTGGCCTCGTGGCATTTGCTGACCTTGATAGGGTTCTTTTAGGGTTTGTAGACCAGTTGAAGTCCTTATCTCTAATTTATCAGATCTACAGCTTCGTGGAGTACACTTTCTCTAACTAACCAGCAGGTGGCGTCCACGAGCCACCTGTTCTCCACAAGCCAGATCTCCCCTGCTTAGCCTTTTTGGTGAGTGGGGGAGTGAGTCTTGTGGGGCCCAATTGGTGTCCCAAGCTTGCGTGTGTAGTTGGTGTTGCCTGCCCTGTATGTGGGGCGTGTTTCTGGGCAGTCGGGGAGGGGGGGGTGGCCCTAACAATCAAATCTCCCTGATGATCCTAGAGTTTTAAAGCTACTGCAATAGTCTAATCCTTCAGTTCAGTCCTGCCACAGTTTGTCTCTGCCACTGACCCACAAGTCTTTGGTATTGGCGTATGGCTCCTGAGACTTGCAAGTGGGCCCCTCTTCCAGGCTGTGCACCCCGGGTCCTCTGTTGAGGGATGACTGTGCTATGTCACAGGTGAGTGCCGTCCCCCCAGGGCAGTTCTGGGCTGCTGGGCTGTGTTGGGAGGCTCCCAGTCTGCTCAAATGATGGCTGAATGGGGCTCTGTTAATTCTCACTGCTCCCCCTTCCCAGCTCTGGGACATTCAGCTGAGGTTGCAGGGAAGGCTAATGTCCACACCCAGTTTTGTGGTGTGTGCCTGTTATTTGAAGCACTTCCGTCACACTGGGTTGTCTGGGGCAGCTCTGGGCTATGGGGCTGGCGATGGGCAGGAGTGTTTCCTGTCCACCAGGATGGTGGCTGTGAGCGGACACCCCCCTTTTCTTGGGAAGTTGTGTTGTTTAGTGAATTTTCTCAGCCACTGGATTATTGCCTTTTGTGTCAGAGCTCTCTTAGTTCTGCTCTTGACTTGACGTGCCCAAATTTCAGTTCTTTGAAGCTTTCTGTATTGAGCTTCTTAGAGTAATTGTTTTAGAAAAAGCAAAAAGGATTTAAAAAAAAAAAAAAAAAAAAACGGCCCTCCTCAGAGATCTAATGGGTTATTGAAATGCTAATAGACAAAGCAACCGGGGCCATTAAGGAAAGGTGCACAGGGCAGAGAGATCAGCCTTGCTTAGGGATTTGCATATGCGCCTCAAGGCCTGATCTCCGCCCTTCCCCTTTCTGTGTTCACCAGAACTCCAAAAATTCTCTGCTTTTATTTTGGAGTTTTTCGTGTTGTTTTTTTTCTATGCCTGTCTCCTCTCTGCTGGGCTGGCTGCTCTCAGAGTCTCTGGTGTCTGGTCTCAGTCTATCTATGGTTGGAGTTTGAATCAGTAGAATGAGTTTCCGATAAGAGCAGCCACTGCAATTCTCCCTTCTCCTTCCTGGAGCTGACAGCCCCTCCTCCCCCGGGACTGAGCCTGGCAGGGAGGGGCGCGGGTCCCCTGGCCGCAAAAACTTACAGATTTCGCTGATCTCAGCAGTTCCACGTTTTCATGAGTGTTGTATGAAGTATGCCCAAAGACAGATTGCTCTGTGGTGTCCAGTCCACGCAGTTCCTGGCTTTTTACCTACTTTCCTGGAGGAGTAACTAAAACATACAGCTCACCAGTCTGCCATCTTGCCCCGCCTCCCTGACTGTTCTCAGCATCTTTTATATGCTTCATTTTAACTTCAACTCTTGGTTTTGTTTTGTTTTTTTTTTTTAATTCAATTTTATTGAGATTGTTCACATACCATACAGTCATCCAAAGTGCATAATCATTTGCCCATGGTACCGTCATACAGCTGTGCATCCATCACAATTAATTTTTTTTTTCCATTTTTTAGAACATTTTCATTACTCCAGAAAAGAAAAACAAAAAAGAAAACTCAAATCCTCTGATACCCCTAACCCCCCCTCCATTATTGACTCATAGCATTGGTATAGTACATTTGTTACTGCTGATGAAAGAATATTAAAATACTACTAACTGTAGTACAGAGTTTGCAATAGATATATTTTTCTTTATATACCCTTCTATTATTAACTTCTAGTTATAGTATCATACGTTTTTTCTAGTTCATGAAAGACATTTCGGATATTTATACAGTTAATCACGGACATTGTCCACCAGAAGATTCACTGTTTAATACATTCCCAAATATCTGACTAAGTCCATACTTTCAATTCTTTTGGGTACATACCTAGAAGTAGGAATGCTGGGTCATATAGTAATTGTATGTTTAACTTTTTTTTTTCCATCACCCCCAACAGATAATTCTGTGCCCATTAACTTTAACTTCCCATTCTCTAGCCCTCCCTAGCCCTTGGTAACCTGTATTCTAGTTTCTGATTCTGAATTTGCTTATTCTAATTATTTCATATCAGTTAGATCATATAATATTTGTCCTTTTGTATCTGGCATGTTTCATGCAACATGATTTCTTCATCGTTCGTCCATGCTGTACCATGTATCAGAACTTTGTTAATTTTCATAGCTGCATAATATTCCATTATATGTGTATATCACATTTTGCTTATTCATTTATCTGTTGATGGGCAGTTGGGTTGCTTCAGTCTATTGGCAATGCTGTTCTGAACATTGGTGTGCAAGTATTTCTGAGTCCCTGTTTTCAATTCTTTTGTGTATATACTGTACCTAGAAATAGGATTGCTGGGTCAGATGGTAATTCTTTACTTAACTTTCTGAAGAACTGCCAAAGTGTTTTGTACAGCAGCTGCACCATTTTATAGTCCCGTCAACAATGAATCAGTGTTCCTGTTTTACCACATCCTCTCCAACACTTGTTATTTTTCATTTTTATAGTTGTTTTAGTGGGTGTCATGTGGAAATGATTTATATGTCCTTAGTGGCTAATGATGTTGAACCTCTTTTTTTTTTTTTATTTTATTTTGAAATAAATTCAAAGTTATAGGAACAGTTGCAAAAACAATACAAACCCCATACACAGAACTCCAGCATTCCCTGATTCCCCTCCCCCGATACCCCGATCCACTAACTTTAACATGTCACACCGCTATTTCTTTCCTTCCCTCCCTCCCTCCCTCTCTCCCAATCTATCATCCATCATCCATTGCTCTGTCTTCTGAACATACGAGAGCTAGCTGCACACATCCTTGAAAAAACAATGTAATTCACATATACAGTTCCCATGAACAAGAACATTCTTTTATGCAATCCCATTCAGCGCAGCTAAGAAGTACAAGAGATTCAACAATGATACAAAGCTTACATTCTATATTTCCTTTTCCTTATGTCTCAACTGTGTCCCTTTGAGCCTCCTGTCCACCATCCTCAGATCCCATCCAGGGTCATCCTTGGCATTTAATTGTTATCTATTTAGACTGTCTTTTTTTTTTTTTTCCTCAATTGTGGAAACATATATACAGCCTAAATCTTCCCATTCCACCCCCTCCCTAGCCTTCCATTAGTGGGATTAATCACATTTAGAATATTGTAATGCTATCACCTTCCCACCATCTATTACTAGAAATTTCCCTTCACCTCAAACAGCAACCCTACACTCATTTCTTAACTCCCCATTGCCCCTTCCCCCATTTCTCTTAACCCATACTCTACTTTTCATCTTTATGGTCATATACTCTGATAATTTCTTTGTGTTTACTGTGGGGCTTAAAATTAAACTTTTAAATCCTTAACAATCTTGTTTTTCTTTGATACCAACTTAATTTCAATAAGACACATAAACTATGTACCTATACTCCTCCATTCCCCCACCTTTATATAGTTCTTGTCAAAAATTACTTATTTTACATTGAGTTCAAAACCACTGATTCGTCATTCGAGTTTGTGTGTTTTATATCATGTAGGAAGTAAATAGTGGAGTTACAATTCAAAAATTATTGACTTCTATTTGTATTCCATTGTGATCAGAGATTGTGCTTTGAATATGTTCAAAAAAAATTTTTTTTAATTTATTGAGGCTTGTTTTATGTCTCAGCATGTGGTCCATTCTGGAGAAAGATCCGTGATCACTGGAGAACACTGTGTGTCCTGGTGATTTGGGATGTAAGGTTCTATATATGTCTGTTAAAATTCTCTATATCTCTTTTTCCTTTCTTTGTTTCTCTGTCAGTAGGGCTCCCTGTAGTATCTGAAGTAGGGCAGGTCTTTTATTGGCAAACTCTCAGCATTTGTTTGTCTGTGAAAAATTTAAGCTCTCCCTCAAATTTGAAGGAGAGTTTTGCTGGATAAAGTATTCTTGGTTGGAAATTTTTCTCTCTCAGAGTTTTAAATATGTCATGCCACTGCCTTCTCCCCTCCATGGTGGCCGCTGAGTAGCCACAACTTAGTCTTATGTTGTTTCCTTTGTATGTGGTGAATTGCTTTTCTCTTGCTGCTTTCAGAACTTGCTCCTTCTCTTCAGTATTTGACAGTGTGATCAGAATATGTCTTGGAGTGGGTTTATTTGGATTTATTCTATTTGGAGTTCGCTGGGCATTTATGCTTTGTGTATTTATATTGTGAAGAAGGTTTGGGAAGTTTTCCCCAACAATTTCTTTGAATATGCTTTCTAGACCTTTACCCTTCTCTTCCCCTTCTGGGACACCGATAAGTCTTAAATTTGGACATTTTATTTTATCTATCATATCCGAGATTGTTTTCAATTTTTTCTATTTTTTTCTCCATTCTTTCTTTTGTTCTTTCATTTTTTGTTCTGTGGACTTCTAGGACACTGAGTCATTGTTCAACTTTTTAATTTGGCCAACAATTTCTTTTATTTCCATAAGATCTTCTATTTTTTTATGTACTCTTGCAATTTCTTCTTTATGCTCTTCTAGGGTCTTCTTTATGTCCCTTTTATCGTGTTCCATGGCCTTCTTCATGTCTTTTATATCCTGTGCCATGTTTTCATTCCTCGATTAATTGTATGATTAATTGTGCCAAGTACTGTGTCTCTTCTGATATTTTGATTTGGGTGTTTGGGATCGGGTTCTCCATATCGTCTGGTTTTATCATATGCATTAAGATTTTCTGTTGTTTTTGGCCTCTTGGCATTTGCTTTGCTTGATAGGGTTCTTTCAAGTTGTAAAAAAAAATGCCAATCTAATTTTTCAGAAATACAAGTTGGTGGCATGCACTTTCTCCAACTAACCAGCAGATGGTATCTGCGAGTCACCTATACCCCTCAAGTCAGTTCTCCCCAACTCGGTCTCTGTGGTGTGTGGGGAAATGATTTTTGTGGGGTTCAGTTGGTGAACTCAGTTTGGGTTTGTTGTTGGAGCTGTCCGCCCTGAACGTGGGGCATATGTCTGGGTGGTCAGGGAGGCAGGGCAGCTTTAATATTCAAACCTCCCAGGTGTTTCCAGAGATTCAAGGCTGTTGCAAGAGTCTAAGCTTTCATTTCAGTTTTGCCCCAGATTTTCTCTGTCACTGACCCACAAACCACCGGTATTGACGTAGCATCCCTGGGTTTTCTGAGCGGGCCCCCCTTCTCAGCTGTGATCTTCCAGGACCTCTGCTGAGGGAAGGCTGTGCTATGTCACGAGTGCACGTCGTCCCTCAAGGGAAGCCCCAGGCCACCGTGCTATGCAGGGGCACTCTCTGCCTGATGCAAAGATTAGCCTATAATTCTTGACTGGTATAAGTTCTGAATGAAAGGCAGGTCGTAGAGCTGGGCCCCACCCCTTTCCTCTTAGAGAAGATAGACGCCTTGGGGGGAGGTCATTAGCATTTCAGTGGTCTCTCTCTGCCTGTGCTATACCCTTGTCTGGGTCACAGAACTGGGAACTGAAAATGGCTGAGGCTTTCTCCACTGAGTCGAAAAAGGAACAGAGCTAGTCCGAGGTGACCTTCCAGATCTCCAAGGTCAGTCGTCACCCAAAGCCTCTGTCTACTTGTTTGGGATTTGTATCTCGTAGTGAGCAGTTCACATTCACTAATTAAAACCCCAGTTGGAGCTCAGCCGAGCTATATTCGCTTGCTGGGAGAAAGCTTCTCTCTGGCACCGTGAGGCTTTGTAGCTCGGGCTGTGGGGGAGGGGGTCTTCCCGATTTGGATCTGCAGCTTTTACTTACAGATTTTATGCTGTGGTCTCAGGCATTCCTCCCAATTCAGGTTAGTGTATGATGAGTGGACGGTCACGTTTGTCCCCCTGCAGTTATTCTGGATTGTTTACTAGTTGTTTCTGGTTTTTTTTTAGTTGTTCCAGGGGGACAACTTAGCTTCCACTCCTCTCTATGCTGCCATCTTAGATCCTCTGAACCTCTTTTTATGTGCTTATTGGCCATTTGTATATATCTTCTTTGGGGAAATGTCTATTCAGGTTTTTTGCTCATTTTTTAAATTGGGATATTTGTCGTTTTGTTGTTGAGTTGTCAGATTTCTTTATGTGTTCTAGTACTAAACCCTCGTCAGATATGTGGTTTCCCAATATTTTCTCCCATTCTGTAGGTTGTCTTTTTTTTTAAATTCAATTTCATTGAGATATATTCACATCCCATACAATCATCCAAAGTGTACAATCCATTATTCACCGTACCATCATATAATTGTGCATTCATGACCCCAATCTATTTTTGAACATTTTCCTTGTACCAGAAAAAGTGAAAATAAGAATAAAAAAATAAAAGTAAAGAATAACACCCAAAACATCCTCCCTTCCCACCCTATTTTTCATTTAGTTTTTTGTCTCCATTTTTCTACTCATCCATCCATACACTGGATAAAGGGAGTGTGATCCATAAGGCTTTCACACTGTCACCTCTTGTAAGCTACATTGCTAAACAATCGTTTTCAAGAGTCAAGGCTACTGGGTTGCAGTTTGATAGTTTCAGGTAGTTACTTCTAGCTGTTCCAGTGCATTAAAACCTAAAAAGGGCTATCTATATAGTACATAAGAATGCCCACTAGAGTGACCTCTTGACGCCATTTGGAATCTCTTAGCCACGAAACTTTATTTCATTTCATTTCACATCCCCCGTTTGGTCAAGAAGATGTTCTCAATCCCACAAAGTCGGGTCCAGATTCATTCCCTGGAGTCATATCCCATGTTGCTAGGGAGATTTACACCCCTGGGAGTCAGATCCCATGTAGTGGGGAGGGCACTGAGTTCACCTGCTGAGGTGGCTTAGATAGAGAGAGAGGGCCACATCTGAGCAACAAAGAGGCACTCAGGGGGAGACTCTTAGGCACAATCATAAGCAGGTTTAGCCTCTCTTTTGCAGTGATGAGCTTCATAAGGCAAGTCCCTTGATAGGGGGCTCGGCACATCAAACTGCCAGTCCTCAATGTTTGTGGGAACATCACTAACAATCCATTTGAGGAAACCCAACACCTCTGCATTTTCCCTCAGCCCCTCAGGGAGGCCCTGCATATATATTTTTATTCTTTGTCCAAATTGCTTTGGGATGTGTTGCTATTTCACACTACTGTAGGTTGTCTTTTAAAGAACAATCATTAAAAATTTTTTAAATCAAATTTTTCTTTAAAAGTGCATGCTTTTTATTCTATTTAAGAAGTTTTTCCTCATCTGAGGTCACTAAGATTATCTCCAATTTTTTTAGTAGAAGTTTTATAGTTTTAGCTCTTATATTTAGGTTTATAACCCATTTTGAGTTAAGTTTTTTATAATGGTATGAGGTAAGGTCAAGGCTCATTTTATGCATATGGATATCCAATTGTTACAGCACCATTTGTTGAAAACATTATCTTTTCTCCACCAGATTGCCTTGGCACCTTTGTTGAAAATCAGTTGGCTCTGTATGTGTAGGTATATTTCTATATTTTCTATTCTTTTCCATCATCTATATATTTATCTTTATACTAATGCCACAGTGTCTTAATTAATGTAGCTTTGTCATAAGTCTTGAATCAGGTAGAGTAAGTTCTCTAATTTTGTTGTTCATTTTCAAAATTGCTTTAGTTATTTGATATTTCTTAATAGCTATGTGATCTTGCTTATCTTCTTTGTGCTCAATTTCTCCATTTGTAAAATGAAGAGTAATCAGACTGCTGTGAGGATTAAATGAATATCTCTTAGAACTGTTCCTGGCACATAGGAAACACTTAATAGATATTTGCTAATATTATATTTTTCAATTCATTTTATGAGGCAAATATTGTGTTTATCAACAAACCTGGCAAAAATAATTCTTAAAAAGGGAACTATAAATTCTTCTAAGACTTGGAAAGGTGTAAGAGTTCCTCAATAAAATCTAACAAACAGAATGGCCATATATGTTTATCCCAGAAATGCAAGAAAATAGTCATATCATTTATAAAAATAATAACTAGAAATACCTTAGAAGCATATTAATAGATATTAAAGCTGTTTGATAAAATTAAGCAGCTAATCTTGATAAACCCCAAAACAACTGAAAATAGTGTTTCTAATCCATGTTAAAGCATTGATTTAAAATGAAGAGAAACAAGAATAAAACAAGGATGCCTCCTAGAACCACTGTTAATTTTGTAGAATTTTTTTTACAAATTCTTGTTATAAGACCTGAAAAAAATTTTTTAAGATGGATATAGGACCACAAATTGTAAGCAGTAAAGTTTCAATCTCATGCATTGCTGGTGAGAGGGTAAATTGGTACACTTTGGAAAACTATTTGGCAGTGTTCCTATTTGCCAATGCTGCCATCATGCAAAATATCAGAAACGGATTTGGCTTTTATAAAGGGGGTTTATTTGCTTACAAAGTCACATTCTGAAGGCCACGAAAACATCCAAATAGAGGCGTCAGCACGAGTATACCTTCACCAAAGGAAGGCCAATGGCATCTGGAAAACCTCTGTTAGCTGGGAAGGCACGTAGCTGGTATCTGCTGATCCTGGGTTTTGTTCCAGCTCCTCTCTCAGAACCTGTGTATTCTTCAAAATGTTGCTCTTGGGGCATTTGTCCTCTCTTAGCTTCTCTGGAGCAAACTCTGGGCTAGCATCTCCAAAGTTTCAGCAAAAGTCTGCTTTCGGTGGCCATCTGCGAAATGTCCCTGTCAGCTGCTCTCAAAATGTCCCTCTCAGATGATCTGAGGTCCTTCTGTTTGTGAGCTCTTTTATAGGACTACAGTGATTAAATTAAGACCACCCTGAATGGGCAGGGTCCATATCTCCATGGAAATAATCCAATCAAATGGTTCATTCACAGTTGATTAAGTCACATCTCCATGGAAACACTCGATCAAAGGATTCCAAACTAATCAACACTAATACATCTGTCCCCCCTCCCCCCACCCCACAACATTGCATCAAAGAACATGGCATTTTGGGGGACAAAATACATCCAAACAAGCACAACAGTATGTAGTAAAACTGAATATATGCATACTCTATGTCCCATTCATTCCATATTTAGGCATAGAACCAACAAAAATTCAGACTTATATTTACCAAAGACTTGTACTAGAATGCTCATAGTAACACCATTCATAATAGGTCCAACCTGAAAACTACACAAATGCCGTCAACAGTGGAATTGATAAATAAATTGTGGTTTATTCAACAATGGAATATTATGCCAAAGTGAGAATTAATGAAGTACCCATACCATGTGAATGAACCTCACAAACGTAATGTTGAGGGAAAGAAGCCAGTCACAAAAGAATGCATACTGTTGATTATATATGTGTATTACGAAATAAGCAAAACCAGTCTATGTGTTTACCCATGGGGGATTAGGGGCTGGCAGGAGGCTCTAGGAGATGTTTAGGGATGCTGATTACAAGGGTGTATATTCAGTTTCTGTAAATACACACTTTTCTGTATATTATTATTATTCAATGGAAAATTGTAAAAAAACAATTAAAAGCATGGTAGTGAATTTCAATTTAAAAATGGCAATTGAAATAGAATTGCAATCCCAGAAATAGATGGCAAAGTCCATACAAATTAACTTGTAACAAACTAAGTATAATAAAATAATGGGAAAAATTCATTAGTTGGGATAATTGGATTTCAATATGGAAGGAATAAAATTATAGATTCACACCTCATACTATGTGGTATAATGAATTCTAGTTGAATTAAAATGTTTAAATATTTTTATAACTAGAAGAAAATAATAAAGTATACTTTCTCCTGTGGTAATTTGATGACATAAACCAATGGTAGATATTTGAAAGCAGAAAAATAGGTATATAGAATTAAAAAAAAAATTCTCTAGAACAAATAACAAAGATAAAAGGAAAGTGACAGGATAGAAAAAATTGTGATGAATATGATGAGTAAAAGCTTAACATAAAAGACATGCAAAGAAAATAAATGATACAAACTTATGTTACAGTACTAAGTTCCTTCAGGACAAGTGATCACAAGACATGTTTTAAGAGATTGTTCATGTGCAACATTCTTTGTTAAAATGAAAAATTAGAGGCAATCTGCATCCCCCATTAATAGAGTGAATGGTTAATAAGTTATGGTATATCTATAATAGATATTACTATGCAGTCATTTAAAAGAATAAGTTAGATTTGTTAATATGGAAATGTGCATGAAGAATTAAATGAAAAAAATAATTTGCAGAATGTTTACAGTATGATTGCATTTTTGTAAAAAACATATTAATGAATATTTTCAAATGTATGTATGTTCACACATAAAATAAGTTCAGAAAGATATAGAAAAATACATGTTTTATATTGTAGAATGTAGGGGACCTAGCGATAGACAGCAAATAGTGAAGGGGGAACAATAATCTAATAAGAACAGATAAGTTATAGAGGGTAATCTTAATGTTACGGGAATGCTGAGGAACAACTATGGTTTGTTAATTTTTGGGGGTATGGTAGGAATATGTTGGAAGCAATGTAGTTATTTTAGGTTATTTGTTTTTCTTATTCCTTTGGGTATGGTTTATTTTCTTGGAGTAGGGTAGGAACATGCTGGAAGAACTGTAATTATTTTAGGCTATTTGTTTTTCTTATTCCTTTGTTTTGCTTTTGTTTGAAATGTAGTTTTTTTAAAATTATTGTTAGTTTTTTGATTTTTTGATGAATAAAGTTAAAAAAAAGATATAGAACAAGGTATTAACAGTGACTACCCTGGGGAATTGGATTAAGAGGGTGGTTAGGAGTGAGTAAGGCTCACTTTTTACTTCATATCCTTCTGTATTGTTCTATTACATTCATGTGTTGCTTTTATAATTACTTTTTTAAGTCCAGATGAGAAAAATATAACTTAACTAACTGTTCAGATTCACTAATAATTAAAGCTTTGCAAATTATGACAATTTTCAGTTAGCTAAAACAAGCAACTTTATAGTGGGATGTGTTCAAAGAAATTGGTATACTCCTTTTCTTGGCAGTGATGTAATTTGGTATAATCTTTCTGGAGAGTAATCTAGCAGTACATAACCAGAGCCATAAAAATGAGCATATAATTTGATCCTAAAGCCCCACTTCTGGGAATATATCCAAAGGAAGCCACCTAAAAGGAAAAAGAAATTGTGCAAAGATGTTTATAGCCTCATATTTTTAATAAAAATGTGGAAATAATTCAGAAGCAAACTGAGATATTAATGCAGTGGAATATTATGTCATTAAAGAATTTCTAAGAATTATTATTTTATATATGTGAAAAAGCATGTAGGAATTAAAGTTAAAAAAAAAAATGGAACTCCAGCATAAACCTGTGTACTGAAAAAGATGAGAAGGGGCCATAGAGATACGTAAATTCTTGCTGTTTTAAGATAAAGGAATTCAGTATCTAAGTTATGTTTTAAAATGCAATAATAATATTATCTTCTACTTAAAGTATTAAGCTAGATGAACCTAAAAAAATTGCCATCAGCTCCGTGATTTTATAGTCTCAAGAAAGTGAAATTGAAAGTAAATTTTCTTTGGTCTTCTTATCCCACTATCACCATTCAAATGCTTCTTCTCAGTTTACTTTTTTCTTTAAACTAGGTCCACTTAATGTGGCTTTCTCCTGGGTCATTTTGTTTCAGAAAACGAGTATGATTTCAGAGAGGTAGAAGAGAATGCAGTAATTTCATTCTCCACATCTAATTATATTTAACATTACAAAAACAAAATATTCACTTATGCTTAATCAGGCTTCCAAATAGTCCTGGAGAGTACGTTATCCTTCTCTTCCAATGGTCTCATGAGGAAATTAAGGAGGGGGGAAATACCTTGCATAATACCCCAAGGAGTCATATATAGGATAAGGATTAGAAAACAGGTCTTAATATAATAAGACCCTTTTTCTCAGACCATTTAGCTAGGGTGCCTCTCTGTAGGTTGGCAATGCAGGGCTGGGATCGTTCCTCATTTTAGGATCTAGACTGAAGGTCAGCTAACCTTTCTTTGATGAGTCAGGTTACTTGAGCAGTATACATTTTCTGAATAGAGATTTCTGGAAGTAATTGCAGAAATGTCATACTTCCAGCAGGTAGAACTGGATAGTATCTGATCTAGGTTTTCACAAGGGAAACTGTCATTAGAGAGTATAGTTGTACTTCCCCTTTGCTACCTCTTACTTCACATGCCACCCCTCATCTGTTCATTTTCCTCTCTAGTTCAAAATGCAGGATTTGAGAAGGAAATGGAGCTGTCATCAGTTCTAAAGTGGAGCAGAATATTTTCTCTATTAGTAAATGGAAAAATAAATTTTAAAAATATGTAAGTTCTGGGAAATGTCAAGACATTGATTTAATGTCATTTCTGCAATCATGGTATTAATTTATATCAGTTAATTAGTATTAATTTTAAACTTAATAAATTTCTCTAAGAATTAATTTAGTCTTGTGATTTAGTGGGAAATATTTATACTCATGAAATTAAGGTTTAAATTTTTGTCCTACCTGTTATAAGCTGTGTGACCTTGGGTGGTTTCCTGGTTTGTAAAAGGGAGATAATAATCCCAGCCTTATCTGACTCCCAGGTTGGTTGTAAGGTTCAGTGAAATAATATATATGTGAAAATGTTTGGTAAACTTTCAGGGGATGATACAAATATTAGTTATTGCTCAAGTTTTGAAAGTCATAAGTCCTTACCTTGTGTATAACACAGCAAGCTTGGAAGATAGCTGTATCATCAGGACAGTGTCTGGAAACACTCTGTCTCCTGGCATGCACTAACCTGGATTGATAAATAGGCTAATGGTCACTTCCCTGCTCCATTTATTTGACCTCTTCATTTATACTTTCTAGAAAATATATAGATGCTTAATATAGCATTTTCATACAACAGAAAAACCTAAAATAATGTGGTTTAAACAAGATAGAAGATTAATTCTCCTTCGTAGAAAAGAAGTCTGAAGATAGGTAGTCATCAGCTGATTCCAAGATGTCATCAGGGAGGGACTCAAGCTTCTGTCTTTCTGCTCCAACATCCTAACCACAGATTCTGTCCTTACCTCATGATCCATGAAGGCTGAGGGAATTCCCTGTTATCCCCTGGGGTAAATAAGGGGCATCTCTTAACTGAATCCATTCCATTTAAGCATTTTTTAGAAGACCCACACAATATTTTGTTTACATTTTACAATTCAATCTCATGGTTAAAGCCTAGCTGCAAGAGAACTTAAAAAAATTATCTTTTATGCCAGTGGCCATGAACCTAGGTAAAAATTGAATTAGGTGTCTAGGGAGGAAGAGGTTGCTGGGGTTGGCAATTAACAGTCCCTGCCATAGCATTATATAAATATTTGGAGTTTTCTGTTATAAACTATCCTTTTCTCCCTAACGCATACATATGAACACACACACATATACCATACACACTGCCCATTTCATTTTAATGCAATTTTATTGAGATATATTCACATACCATACAATCATCCAAAGTGTTCAGTTGTTCACAGCATCATCACATACCTGTGTGTTCATCACCACAATCAATTTTTTGAACATTTTCATTACTCCAAAAAATAAGAATAAGAATAAAAACAAAAATAAAAATAAAAGTAAAAAAGAACACCCAAAACATCTCATACTCCTTTTTCTCCCCTATTATTCATTTACTTTTTGTCCCTCTTTTTTTCCTACTCATTTGTCCATACAATGGATAAAGGGAGTGTGAGTCACCAGGTTTTCACAATCACACAGTCACACCGTTTAAGCTATATAGTTATACAGTTGTCTTCAAGAATCAAGGATAATGGATTGCAGTTCAACAGTTTCAGGTATTTCCTTCTAGCCAGAGTAGTACACTAAAAACTAAAAAGGGATATCTATATAATGCATAAGAATAACCTCCAGAATGACCTCTCAACTCCATTTGAGATCTCTCAGCTACTGAAACTTTATTTTGTTTAATTTCTCTTTCCCCTTTTGGTCAGGAAGTCCCCCTCAATCCCATGGTGCTGGGTCCAGGCTCATCCCTGGGAGTCATGTCCCACATTGCCAGGGAGATTTATACTCCTGGGGCGTCATGACCTACGTAGGGGGAAGGGCAGTGAGTTAACCTGCCAAGTGGGCCTAGAGAGAGACAGGCCACATCTGGGCAACAAAAAGAAGTTCTCTGAGGGTGACTCTTAGGCTTAGCCTCTCCTTTGAGCAAGAAGCTTCATAAGGGCAAGCCCCAAGATCGAGGACTTGGCCTACTACAATGGTAGTCCCCAATGCTTGTGAAAATATCAGGAATTCCCCAGCTGGGGAAGTTTAATGTTTCCACATTTTTCCCCAGGCCCCCAAGGGGGCTACACAAATGTTTTTATTCTTTGCCCAAACTACTCAGCTGCCCATTTCATTTTGTTTTCTGGATGAGTTGGCCCAGTTCTGTGATCCTTGCCTGAGGATTCTTTACTGGTGTCAATGCATGGTAACTGATGCCAACTTTAGGAGAGTGACCAATTGAAGTCATTAACAAAAAGGCTCTGTGGTCTTTTTTTCCCAAGACAGTCAATTGACAATAGCATGAATTGACTGTTTGTGTGCTCAGCATTATTATGGTTGATACTACAAAAGATAAAAAAGGAATTTTTCTGGTTTGCTAAAGTTACCATATGCAAAATACCAGAAATGGATTGGCGTTTATAAAGGGGATGTATTAGGTTACACATTTACAGTTCTAAGGCCATAAAACTTCCAAACTAAGGCATCAACATGAGGATACCTCCATTGAAGAAAAGCTGATGGCGTCTCAAACACCTCTGTCAGCTGGGAAGGCACATGGCTGGCATCTGCTGGTCCTTTGCTCCTGGGTTCTGGTTTCAAAATCACTTTCTTCAAAATATCTCTGGGTTCCCATCTCTCTTAGCTTCTCTCTCTCAACTCCTGTGCATCCTTACTTGTAATCCAAGGACATTTCTCTCTAAGCATCTGGGGGTCCTCTCTTAGCTTCTCCAGGGCAAACTCTGGGCTTCATCTCTTAGCTTAGCATCTCCAAATGTCTTTCTGTCTGCATCTCCAAGAGTATGGGTCTGTGTCAGCTCTTAGCTCTCTTAAGGACTGTGATGAACTAATCAGGAACCACCTTGAATGGGTGGGGTCACATCTCCATAGAAATAATCTAATCAAAAGGTTTCACCCACAGCTGGGTGAATCACATCTCCATGGAAACAACCTAATCAAAAGATCCCACCCATAATAAGTCTGCACACACAAGATTGGATTAAAAGAGCATGGCTTTTGTGGGGGGGGGCATAATAGATTCAAACCAGCACAGGGATATATATAATACAGACCCTTTCTCCTGTATTCTCATTTTTGTGAATGGAACCCCAACTGTCCAACCAAGGAATCCAGAAACCATCCTAAATTCCCTCCTATCCTTTACCTTTCCTATCCAGTCAGTTGCCAAGTTTCACTGAATCTCCTTCTTTTTTGATCTGTCACTTTTTCTCCATTCCCATTGCTACATTCCTAGTTTAGACCTTCATTATCTCTGGCCTAGACTTTCAATACCTGCTTTATCTGTATTTGTGCCTCTAATCTTTCACCCTCCAATTCTTCCACAGTGCCGCCAGAATGAACTTTCAGAAATAGAAATCTGATTTTTACTCTCTAGCTCAAAGTCTTTCAGTTGTTTCCCAAAATTTGTTCTCCATTGCATGGCAAATAAGACCCTTTGTGATGATGATGCTACCTTGCCTTATCTCTCAGCAGTATTGAATTGTTTGTAGCTTTCCAGATCCACCAAGCTTTTTACAGCTTCATGCCTCTGCTTGTCCTGATATGTCTGTTTTTAATATCCTTCTTTCGCTTGTTTACCTGGCAAATTCTTTCACATCCTTTCTCAGCTTAAATGCTCCTCTTTTTTGAAGCTGTCTCTTTCTCCTTAGGTGGACATAGGCACTCTTTTTCCCTACACATTTACACAACTCCTTTATAGCAATTATCATATTATATTGTCATTGTTAATTCACATTCCTGCCTCTCCATTAGACGATAAGCTCCTCATGGACAAGGACCATGCCTAGGTATCAAATAATTGTTGAACAAATAAAGGAATGTCCTGAATTATATTGTCTTCAATTTCACTAACAAGTGAAATATATGGAACACTCCAAGCCAGTATGTAATCAAGTGCTATGTAATAAGTAATAGGAGTTCAGGGGAAAAAAGGGGGTCACTGAACATTGGAGGAATTAATTAGGGAAGGAATTAAAGAGAATGTATTTCCATAGGGAGAATAGCAAAGTGATTTGGGCAGGGAAAACTAAAACTTCTAGGAATGATTATACATTATGAGTTCAAAACCACTGATCTCTCATTACATTTTATGCATTTGCCTTTTAGATCCTATAGGAAGTAAAAAAAAATGGAGTAACGAATCAAAAATACGATAGTATTGACGTTTATATTTACCCATGTCATTACCGTCATTGGAATTCTTTATTTCTTCATGTGGCTTTTATCTGTTGTCCATTGTCCTTTCCTTTCAACCTGCAGAACTCTCTTAGGCATTTGTTGTAGAACCAGTCTAGTGGTGAAAAATGTATTCCTCTGGGAATGTATTTATCTTGCCCTCATTTTTCAAAGACAAAGTTTTGCCAGATATAAAATTCTTAGTGAGCAGTGTTTTGCTTTCAGCACTTTATGTCATTACACTGCCTTCTTACCTTCCAATAAAAAATCAGCACTTACTCTTATTGAAGCTCCCTTGTATGTGACACCTTCTCTCTTGTAGCTTTTAGAATTCTCTCATTATCTTTGACATTCAAGAGTTTGATAATTGCATGGCATAGTATGAGTCTCTTGGGTTTTTCCTGTTTGAAGTTCATTGAGTATCTTGGGATGTATATTCATGTCTTTCGTTAAATTTGGGAAGTTTTCTGCTGTCATTTCTTTGAATGTTCTCTCCTCCCCTTTCTCTGTTTCTTCTCCTTCTGGGACTCCCATGATGGTGTCCCACAGGTTCCTCAGACTCTGTTCACTTTTTTTCAGACCTTCTTTCTGTTCCTTAGATTGAATGATTTCAATTGTCTTACTTTCAAGTTCTCTGATTCTTTCTTCTCCCAGCTCCAATCTGCTGTTGAACCCCTCTAGGGAAATTTTAAATTTTCTGTTACTCTGGTCTTCAGCTCTGTTTGGTTCCTTTTCATAATTTCCATCTCTATAATGCTATTCTGTTTGTGTTCATCTTTTGTTTTCCTGATTTCCTTTAGTTCTTTGTCCATGTTTTCCTTTAGCTCTTTGAGCATATGTAGGACCATTTTAAAAAGTCTTTGTCTGGTATATCCCAGGTCTGGTCCTCCTCATTGATGGTTTCTAAAACTTTACTCTGCCAATGGCCTTCTATATGCAGCGTAAGTTCTGGGATGGCGAGTCCCTCAGGCTACTACCAGACAGATTGGGCCAATCATACATGCTCTTGGTATGTGCCCAAGGGTTACTCAGCTCCACTCGGAACCTAGGCCTGGGATCCACACTGAGAGGGTGGGCTGAGTCTGCACCAAGCATGTAAGGGTAGAGAGAGGAGCTAGCCAGGGAGCCACAAGAGCCTACTGCTTTTTAGTAGACCTTTTCTTGATTCGTCACTTGCTCTGTTACTATAGTTCTCTAACTTTTCTGGGGCTTTGAGAAAGATGTTTATGACAGTTCCTGTTAGTTGTTCAAAGCTGCTGAGGGAGGATGGAGCCCTGAATCCTCTTACTTCACCATCTTGATCAGAATGGAAATATTGTTTTAATTTTGTACCCTCTTATCTATACATGTTTTTAGTTCCTTTAAACTTTAGCTTTTTCTCATCTCTGAGTCCATTGTATAAATGTTTCGTTAATATCACTACCTCAATTATAAGAATTCACATTGTCTCAACCTGTACTCTTTTAAAAATTTGTATATGTGTGTATATATATGCTCCAAATAACACATTCACATGGTCAAATAATATATATAACAAGGCATACATTGGGAGGAATTGCTCCCATCCTGTCTCACTTCTAATTTTCCCCTTTCCCCCTTCCTTCTGTGCCCTATAATGCAACTGCTTTTATTTCCTATGTGTCTTTATTCAGTAAGCTCTTTAAATCCATACAATATGATTATGTTTTGATTCTCAGTGCCTCCAGTCCTGTTGAGCTTTGTTGTTTTTTTTCTAAAATAACCTACTATATGAAAGAATGTCACATTACTTATTACCGGGTAAACAAATTTTTTTTTATAATTATCTCTAGATTATGATTGGTACCAGAGACCTGAATGGAATAGCAGTAGGATAAAAGAAGCCTTGGTAATATCATTTGACTATTTCATTTAAAAATTAGGCCCATTCAGGGAGTATGTAAAAATATTTTAAAATATTCAGTTGTTTCCATGATTTATTTTGCTTGCTCTATAAAAAAAAATTGAAAGATGGTTAGAGATAGAAAGATAGAATACTGTTGAGCTACATTGAACAAGTCCAAGAACATTTCATTACTAAATCAAGAGGGAAAAGAATGAGGAAATACTTTAATTTTTTTATTTGTAAAATGGTGGAAGTTGGACAATATGATATTAAGGTCCTTCTATTAATTATACTTCTGTAATTTTGGAGCCTGGGGAAAATAGTAATGAAATGGCTGGCTGTTAGTTCCAAGTTAAGTACAATCGAGAGAGGCCAATGGGACAGAATCTGTAGGAGGAGTTAAGTGATTTTAAGAGAAATAGTGTGTTCAATGGAAATTGAGAAAAACAAGGAATTATCAGGTCAAGGGTTTTGATGGGTCATGATTATGTTTGTTGCAGACCTTAAGGACAGTAATAAATAGGAAACAAGAGAAAAAGAAAATGGACCATGTACTGCTAGGAAGAATGATGTGAGTTCTAGGGTTGTTTCCTAACATATAGTTCATGAACCCTTAAGGGAGCAATTTAATGACATATTAAATTATATGCCTTTTTCTGTGAAAGATATTCCATAGTTTTAATCAGATTCTTATCATGACCTAAAAAAAAGAGCTACCCACTCTTAAAAATGGATGTAAAGCCTTCAGATGATATAAATGGAAAGAGTGGCACTCCAAAATGTATAGAATGGTGAGGGGTTAGCCATCAAACAGTTTTGGGTCTTGTGGCTTGCCATTATTAGTGGTGTGACCTTGGGCAAGTGATATAACCTCCTTAAGCCTCAATTTCCTCAAATGTAAGATAGGGATAAGTATCTACCTTAAATGGTGACTGTGAAGATTAAATGAAATATTACACATTAGGCACATAGTATAAGTGTTTGGCATACAGTAGGCATTTGGTAACCCCCTACCCTCACAAGATTTTTTATTTTCTAAGTTTATTTTAAGGGCCTTATTGTATATTGCATTTTGAAGGACTAGTTCTCAGCAGGTTCATCTTCAGAGAACTACTCAGGGATACTCACACTCAAGAAGACCATTAAGTGTTTAGTTCAGAGGCTCTTTCCCATGCATATTTGCAAGCTGGGCGTGTAAAAATCAGACATTGGACTTGTTGCCTGGCAGCACGTGTCCCTGAGTGGTAGTACATGGCTTGCATTGTAATGTTATCAGTGCTGAGGCCAGCTGGCTGGACATGTACTATCACATGGGCTAGGGACTCCATTTCTCAAGAAACAGCAGCCAGCACTAGGGTTAACAGAAAATGACAAACCAGGCTTGGATGAGAGAGGCGCCAGCAGAGCAGCGGGATGTCCTTTGATTTGCTTCTGTTATTTGCATGTCTTTCTTGTGATGTCTGTGAAATACTCAGAATGACAAAGTTTTTAAAAGACCTGCTGATTCCGCCTGGAAAATGTGAAAAACCTCCTGTTTAGAGACCTATTATGTCCAGCTAGCCTGCATTTTCTATATCTTTTCCTTCATTTTTTATAATGCAAACATTTGCATGAAGACAGAGCCTTTGTTTCTTAAAGAGTTCATCTGCTCCTGCTGCTTACTGGCCCTGCCATGCAGGAGCACAACGGAACCTTTGTTATGCTTTCAGCAAAGCTGTTTATGAACGGTGGCTTACTTAGGACAGCTTCCTGTGCTGTGTGCTTCCATTTTGCCTAAAAAGAGAAAAAGAAAATAGTTCTTGGAGTGAAAAGAATTTGGACTTTCTTTTATTCAAGTCCTGTGGATGTTGAAATGACAAATAGCCCCCAAATTTGTGAGGAACTGGTAATTGCATCGAATGCAATTTTTCACTTTATCTTGAACATAATGTGGCTCTTAGTAACAATAGAAAGAACAAGTGCCTTCTCACTGGAATAGAGAGAAGGAACAGTAAGGAGGCAACAGCAGGAGGGGTTGAGAATAGGACAAAAGTGGCTTCCTGTAAGAACACTAATATTGTAACAGAATGTGTTTTGGTACTTAGTGTTTCCCACCTGGGAGGCACAGTCCTGAAATGGTAGTGTTGAATAGATTGGCACCATAGTTGGCAATTAGTGGGTACAGTTTATGTATTCTTTCAGTAAATATTTGAATGACTGCTATGTAGAAGACATTGAATGGTCCCAAGTGTTAAAGGGAGTAAAAGATAAATGAGTCTTGGTACCGACGTGTCTTTATGGAGCAGGAATTCTAATGAAGATCACACATGCAGAACAGGAATAACTCTATATCAAGATATAAAGTATATAAAGTGCCATTGGAAATATTTTAAATGTGTGTTCATGGAGTTCAAAATAAGGAAAGATTGCTTCTGGCTAGATGGAAATCAGGGAAACCTGCACAAAGAAGCTTGAGTTGGGCCTGGCAGGAAAGGTACAATTGGGCATGGCAACATTCCTAAAAGCAATTGTTTCAACCCAGCTTAGCCCTAAGATCGAAGAACACACCAGGCACAGAAGTGGACATGGGTTTAATTGGGACCAACTTATAGGAGATGATGATTTCACAGTTGCTGCCAGTCATGAAAGTGAACTGTGCAGAAAGAGAGAGAGGAGTGCCAGAGGGAGTGGTTTATAATGACTTAGGTCCACAGGGTGTGACAATGGAGTTTCAGCAGGGTCTCGTGAGATTTGGGTATTAACAGTGATCAGAGGAGGGAAGTTTTACTTCCCCCCACTCCCTGAGGGGTGGTGATTGTAGACATTGATGTCTGAATTGGTCAGGTAGGTGGCTGCCTACACTGAAAATGGAGGAGGGGCACTGGGTCCTCACAGCAATGAATCAAAAATTCTGTTGGTCTGGTAAAATAGATCCAAAAGTATGTTTTTATAGGGTACTGTGATTTTTTTTTTTTTTTTGATATTAATTTAGACAATATGTTAACTGTTAGAATGAATTTTCTGTGTAACTAAACAGGGGCCTCTCTGCCTAGCCTTCCAATCATTTGCCCTATACAATTTTCATGCACTTTGGCCTAGGCCTCTAGAACATCGATAAATAGCCTCAAGGCATCCTTTACTTTCATAACAAAAGTAAAAACTCAAAGGGATTGTTGAGCATTATATCCCAGAAGCAGGGTGTGAACATTCTTCTTGATGGGGATTTGACACTAAGATTCTCATTTGAACACGAATTCTCCTCTTCATACAGTGGTATTATCAATCAGAAGAGAGAGGAACAGGAATTCTAAACCCATGAATGCCAAGAATTGATGTTATTGCATTAATATCTTATTGCTTATTGCATTTAATATCATGAACCTGTTTATTCTTAGTTAAGCTTCATGTTGCCAATCTAAATATGGTTTGCCCCTAAAGGTTAAAATGTAGAGACACACCTAAGATGAAAATTAATAGCACAATTAATTTTCACCCCATAATCTTAATACTTTCCTGCCTCACATGACATTATGAATTGCATGATTTACTTCATGATTGTCAACTTACAAGTTTTTTTAACCTGTAGTTCATTTTGGAAAATAGTTTTGTGAATCTTTATGTGCTTGATATGATAACCTATACTACTCTATGAGTAACTACATTTGTGAAGTTATTCTCTTGACAAATTATTACTTGGGTTGTTCGTGTGTTCATTAGAGACCTACATGAGAAACTCAAGTATCATTTTAGATTTCTCTGATGTTCAGGCATTACATTTTGTTATGGTCAACTAGCTGAATGTTTTAAAATTGAATCTCTATGAAAGCATCTTTTAAAAAAAAAGTTTTTGTAGCTTCTGGCACTTCAAACTGTGGGACTCCAACCTCATAATTCTGTATTATGATATTTAGGATTCAAATACTGAAGCAATAGGATTTAAGCACTTAGCCTTAAGTGACATCCTAAAAATAGAAAAAATTGCCAGTTTTAGGAAGAAAACGAAAGAGGGGAGGATTAATGGTTGGCTAAAGACGGTGAATATCAAGGCATTTGGCCTTGCACAACATTTAACTGATTCAGTACTTCTTTTGGTTGAGGGAAGTAGACTTTAGTTTTTCATCCTCTATTTTACATGAAGTTATCTCTTGTTTTCTGGTTGTCACAAGTGATGTTAGCACATGCATAATGCTTTGTTTGCATCTTGGCATGTCTTTTAGTATTTGTGAGTTTGACTAGCTGTATAGCAGTACGCTAGTAGTTTGGTTGCAGAGATGAAATGTATTAGTTGCATCTGTTTTATAATTATTAATGTAAAATATCTTTCCTTAAATTGTAAATTTGTTCTTAGAAAATTCCATTTGATACATATGATACTACATAGCTCAGACAGTAGTGATATATTACACTGCAGACCAAAGTACTGAGTTCAAATCCTGTTTGTGCTGCTTGCCAGCCGTTTGACTTTAGATAAATTACATTACGTTTCTGAGTCTCCATTTTTTCCATCTAATATAATATAATATCTCAGAGGATTGTTGTGAAGATTAAATGAATTAATACCCATAAAATGCTTAGAATGGTGCCTTGCACATTAATAAATATTGACTGACATTATTCTTTTATTTATAGGTTTAACTACCGTTAAGTAGATCTTATAATGATCAAGAATCATTAAAGGAAGGAGGCCTTCTGTGTTTATATTAAGAATATATCTTAGGATATTGATCTGTAAGGTGTGATCCATTTATAATGTTTTCCAGGGACCTAAAATTAAACTTGATGCAGAGCTATTGTATATTCAGAGCTGGTTAATTTTTCAAGAGGCCTCATTTTGGTTACTACTTTTACTTTTTATTTCACTACTGCAAGTTGTAAATTTCTTTTTCTACTATACTCACTATACTAACCCAAAATTGTTATTTTGTTAAGGGACGTAATTAGCTTAATCTAAAAATCATGCCAGAGGAAAACATAGGATAATAGGTTTATATACTCTGGGTAGAGAGTATATACCTTTTTGAACAAAACACGAAACACAAAAGCCATAGATAAATCCATGTGACTATATCAACATTTTAAACTAACTTTGTACCATGAAAGATACCATAAACCAGTTAAAAGAAAAACCATACCAGCATTTGTAGCAGCATTATTCACTATTGCCAAAAAATAGAAGCAACCCAAAAGTCCATCAACAGATGAATGGATAAGCAAAATATGGTATATACATCCAATGGAATAATATTTGTCTGTGAAAAGGAATGAAGTTCTGATACATGCTACATACAAGGTGGATAAACCTTGAAGACATCATGTTGAGTGAAATGAGCCAGGCACAAAAAGACAGATATTATATGATTCCACTTATCTGAAATAACTAGAATATGGAAATTCACAGAGACAGAAAGTAAAGTACAGGTTAGCAAGGGTGTAGGGATAGGGGAATGGGAAGTTAATGCATAATGGGATCAGGGTTTCTGTTGGGGGTGAAGGAAAATTTTGGTAATATAAGGTGGTGATGGTAGCACAACATTGTGAATGTGATTAATACCACTGAATTGTAAGTTTGGGAGTGGTTGAGATGGGAAATATATCTTAACACAATTTTAAAAAACGAGAGACACTAAAGAGACAATGACAGTTAAATGCAATACATGATCCTGGACTGGATCTAATAATGGAGGAGAAAATTGCCAAAAGGACATTATTAGTACAATAGAAAAGATTGGAATATGGATTGTGTGCTTTTTATAGAAATTTTAAATTTCTTGAACTTGATAGCTGTATTTAAGCTGGCTTAATAGATGAATGTTCTTAGGAAATGTTCATGCAACTGTTAGATATTAGAGGAGCATGATGTATGCAGCCTACTTTAAATGTTTAGATAATGAAGAGATGATAGATAAAAATGATATAAAAATGTGGCAAAATGCTAATTAATAGTTGGTGTATCTGGGTGGGGGGTATGCTGGGATTCTATGTATTGTTTCAGTATTATTTTTACAATTTTCCTGTGAATTTGAAATATTTCAAAATAAACAATTAAAAGAAAAGAAAGGCCACACAGTGGTTGTATATATTTGTGACAAATATAGCAATAGAAAAAACTTTAAGTCTAGAAGAAAAGACAACCAAAGAGGAAAATGAGCAAAATATATTAAATATTATTCACAGAAGAAATACAAATGGCCAGTAAACATGAAAATAAGCTTAATTTTATTTGTATTCAGGAAAACCAAAATTCAAACAACAGTGAGAGAATATTTTATACAAATTAAATTGGTGAAATTACAAAATCTTAGACCAAGGATAGTGAAGGAAACAGATACTCAAGATGCTCGTAGGACTGTAAATTGAAAATACCGCTTTGTTAAGCAATTGTCTATAAATAGTGAATTTGAATGTGTGTGCATCCTATGACATGCCAATTCCACTTTGAGGCATCTATCTTAGAAAAATTCTTGCATATGTGCATAGGGAAATGAATAAATATGACCAGCACAGCATAGTTTGTTATAGTGAAAATATGGAAACAGTCTAACAATTTATCAGTAGGGAAATATTTATCAATAAGGATATATCAAAAGGGTAAGTTGGCTCCATATTATCTTATAAAAGATATCCAGATATTGTTGAATGAAAAAAGCAAGGCAGAGAAAAGTATATCTCATTTACTTAAAAAGAAAACAAAACCAAGCTCATACAACTGTGTATTTCTATATGTTTTGAAAGTACGCATACGAAACTGATAGTTGTTATCTATAGGGTGGGCACTGGGATTGGGTGCCCCAATGAAGGAGGTCTTTAGCTTTTTCTGAATTGTTTGAACTTTTTAAAATAATTACAAGTGTAATTAGAGTTAAACATTTTTAAAAAATAAAGATTATGTTAATACTTAACTGTCTTTACCAATTTAAGCTTCTTTTCTGGTGTTAGCAGTGGAGAACCAGCAATTCAAGAGAGAACTGAAAGATGTAAGATACAAGATTGGACACCTTGTAGCTTTTTGGATTTTTCTTGTTTTGTTTTGCTTTTATTTTTGTTATCTCATTGGTTAGTTGTAAGGATTCCATGTGCTAGTTTTCCTCATTTCCCCATAACCTTTGGTCAAGGAAAATTGGTCTAGTGTGGACCAAAATCAGAAATGGTCCCTATGTCCCTATGGGTGATAAAATGTTTCACCAGAACATACTGTATCTCTGAACCAAGACATAGCAGTGAAGGTGGAGAATGTAAATAATTAATTTAGGAAGTGTATTAACCTTTTACGCCATTAAGGTATCTATATGTACCTCAGAAGATCAAATACTATGTTAGTAATATGTAAGTGATATTGAACTTGAAGCTTCTAAACAGTTTACATGATTTCATTCTCTGATGGTTGGTTAACAGGGTTACTTATGTTAGAGCACAGTTTTAATTTAGTTCAACAAACATTTATTTGTGCCGGTTGGCATCTGAATCTCAAGAAGCCTCTAAAATCAACATGTGACTCAAAAGTACTATGGCAAAGAGGAGAAAGTAAGGTTTAAAGTTGAGTATATGTATATACTCTGATTTCTACTCACACTAATTTGCTTTTGTGGATGTCTGTTAATTTCACATATAGCAATTCATGTGAATATTTTTCTAGTAAGACTTGTTCATTATAGTGTAAGGACTCTAATAAAAAAATCATAAAAAGAAATTGGAGTGGTCTAACTAATGTTTTAGATGGAAATTCTAACCCCCTCAAACAAAAACTTCCAAATGGTACCTCTTACTTAATTGTAAAATAAACAGTTAACGCTTTGATGATATTTATGCTTGGGAAGAGAGTAAAAAGAAATAGTTTTGGACTTTCCCAATATAAATTAGAGCCTCCTAAGTAATTAGCAGTTAATAAGTGAATGCTTTCTGCAAGTTTAAAGGCTACAGCTGAAAAGGGTATATGATTATGTGTGTTGTTATCCATGTAGGGTTTTACATAGCCCAAGAATACTTGAAGATAATCTGCTAAACATCCATGTTTGGATGAATAGAACTTTAAATAAGTGGGTAGGGGGCTATAGTAGGTACGTCTCTTGTTATACATTGGTATTAGAACCCCATTGTCTCATGGGAGGGGTACATAATAACCATTTTAATAATAACTACAATCATAAAAATAACAGCTAATATTTATTGAGTACTTACTATGTGCCAAGCACTACGTTAAGATTATTACATGGATTATTTTATTTAATCTTCTTTACCACTGTAGGTGCTCGGTACTAGTATTTCCCCAATGTTAAAAAAAAGGGCAGGAAATTAGATCATTTGCTTAAAATCATGCAGCTAATAAGTGACAGAGCCAGAAATCCAATCCAGGTCTCCCTGACTCTAAAGCCCATTTTCTTCACCTCTGCTATAAATTGCAATGCTTTTTAATCTGATGAGTCAGTGTGTAGCAATAATAACAATATAATCATTAATATGCTACTTTTGTATATATCAAATATTTGCTAAAGAACTAGTTTATTATCAGATATATCCTTTTTAGTATCACACCCATTTTGTAGCTGGAGTGACTGGTATAACGAGATAAGTGATCAGTATGACGGAACCAAGAAGTTTCTGATCCACAATTGCCTTCACTTGCTAGGTTCATATAAGGATCATACAGTGGTTATGTATATTTCACTTAGATTTTTTTCAGTAAGGCATGAAGAAGTTATAAATGCTTATCACAGTCAGCGATACTTTTAAGCAAGACAGTTGGGCCTTAGCGGGGATTTCAGGACAACAGAGCCTTATTGGTACATGTTAGAACACTTAAGCCTGATCTTGTTGTAGAAGTCACGACAAAGCAGAAGAGGAAAAGCCAATCTTAAATGTTTTTCCTTTTCCAAGAGGGCAGCAAAGGTGCCCAGATATCTTTGCCCTCAGGAGGTGCAGGTGTGCAGTTTTTATTCTTTAATCATTCACATAAATGAAAGCCTATTCCTTTACATTTAAAAAATTAAATATAAAGTGACACCCTCCATGTTTTATTGCCAAGCAAGAGCTTTGAAGTTCTGTCTCATTGAAGTTTGATAAACTGCAAGCGTTTTCCAGGGTTGGGTGGTGCACTTAACCATAGAGGGAACATTGGACTGATAAGAGCTGCAGGTGAGGGAAAACACCAGAGAACAGCAATTAGAGCACTTGGCCCTTGGCTGGTGTGAGATTCTCCACTGGGAGGAACCTTTCCCTACCTCTGCTGGCACTTCTTAGGGCCTTCCCTTCCCCCACAGATAAAAAGAGCCACAGAGGTTTGATGGGTTGAGCCCTCTACCGTAGGTTTTACCCTTGGGAAGACGGTTGCTGCAAAGGAAAGGCTAGGCCTCCCTATAATTGTGCCTAAGAGCCTCCTCCCGAATGCCTCTTTGTTGCTCAGATGTGGCCCTCTCTCTCTAGCTAAGCCAACTTGAAAGGTGAAATCACTGCCCTCCCCCCTACGTGGGATCAGACACCCAGGGGAGTGAATCTCCCTGGCAACATGGAATATG
This sequence comes from Choloepus didactylus, assembly GCF_015220235.1. Classification (NCBI taxonomy): domain Eukaryota; kingdom Metazoa; phylum Chordata; class Mammalia; order Pilosa; family Megalonychidae; genus Choloepus; species Choloepus didactylus. Next base: position 32,569,369 of record NC_051312.1, on the reverse strand, counting down.
ACTCCCGGGGAGGAATGTAGACCTGGCATCGTGGGACGGAGAACATCTTCTTGACCAAAAGGGGGATGTGAAAGAAAATGAAATAAGCTTCAGTAGCAGAGAGATTCCAAAAGGAGCCGAGAGGTCACTCTGGTGGGCACTCTTACGCACAATTTAGACAACCCTTTTTAGGTTCTAAAGAATTGGGGTAGCTGGTGGTGGATACCTGAAACTATCAAACTACAACCCAGAACCCATGAATCTCGAAGACAATTGTATAAAAATGTAGCTTATGAGGGGTGACAATGGGATTGGGAAAACCATAAAGACCACACTCCCCTTTGTCTAGTTTATGGATGGATGAATAGAAAAATAGGGAAAGGAAACAAACAAACAAACAGACAAAGGTACCCAGTGTTCTTTTTTACTTCAATTGCTCTTTTTTACTTTAATTATTATTCTTGTTATTTTTGTGTGTGTGCTAATGAAGGTGTCAGGGATTGATTTAGGTGATGAATGTACAACTACGTAATGGTACTGTGAACAATCGAATGTACGATTTGTTTTGTATGACTGCATGGTATGTGAATATATCTCAATAAAATGAAGATAAAAAAAAGAGTCACAGAGCTTTCTGGTTTTTGTTTGTGTACTAGGAATGGGTGGGGTGGATATGATTCTTTGTAAGGAACTTTGAAATTTGTGCACAAGTTCTAACTTTACACAAATGCTAATTGGCATGTATATGTATGCAGATAGGGACAGAACACACACACACATGTAAATTTCACATATATGTAAGTCAACAACATCTCTCAGTTGATTTTACTGTTAACATACACCCCTGCCTTTGTACTCTGTGTAAAATAAAGACAATATTTATTTGCATAACTGATTATAAAGTGTAAGTGATGAGGTGATATGGTATAATGTTAAGAGCATGGTTTTGATATCAGACAAACTTTTGGTTCAGATCCTGGATTCTTCTCCTACTAGCTATGATCTTGAGCAAGTTTCTTAAATTCTGTCTCAGTTCTTCCATTTGTAAAATGGAAGTAATAAAAATACCTATCTCATAGAATTGTTGTGAGGACTAAATAAAATAACGCATGTAAAAAATTACAGTCTGACACATTATCGGTAAGTTGCACAGGTGCTCAAAAATGGTAGCTGATACCAATAAGCACATGAAAAGATGCTCAACATCATTAGTCATCAGGGAAATGCAAATCAAAACCACAATGAGTTACCACTTCACACCCACTAGAATAGCTGTTATTAAAAAAACAAAATAACAAGTGTTGGTGAGGATGTGGTAAAATTGGAAACTTTATACATTGTTGGTGGGAATGTAAAATGGTGCAGCTGCTGTGGAAAATAGTCTGGCAGTTTCTCAAAAAGTTGAACATAGAATTACCATATGACCCGGCAATTTCACTTCTAGGTATATGCTCCAAAGAATTAAAAACAGAAACTGAAACAGGTATTTGTAAACCAATGTTTATAGTGGCATTATTCACAGTAGCTCAAAGGTGGAAGCAACACAAGTACTCATCAACTGATGAGTGGAAAAACAAAATGTCATATATTCATAAAATGGAATTTTATTCAGCTGTCAAAAAGAATGAAGTTATGCTATATGCTACAACATGAGTGAACCTTGAAATCATTATGTTGAATGAAATAAATCAGACACAAGAGGATAAATATTGTATTATTCCACTTATATGAAAATCTAGAATAAGCAAATTCATAGAGGCAGAAAGTCAGTTAGAGGTTACCAAGGGCTGGGGGCAAGAGAAATGGAGTGTTATTGCTTAATAGGCAGAAAGTTTCTATTTTGGGTCATGAGAATGTTTTGGTAATTAAACTCTAAAAATTTGCTTGACAGATGAAGGTTAACAAATACAGTCTATTTTGGGGGGTGCAGTGGGGATGTACAGAAGGAATGTTCCAACTCCTGTTTTCCAGAAAACTCCTCCCCTTTTCTGTTAGGACAAAAGTATTTTGATTCTAATTGCTTTGAAAATGTTTCTTGCATAAAGGGCTTTCACAATGACTTTAAGTCCCTGGAGCTACGGAGGAGAAGCAGTAGGCTTTGCTTCTCAGGGAAGCTTTCATTTCTGTCATCAAAAGAAAAAACAATACTTTACTAGCCTTAGGTAGATCTAAGTCATAAAAGCCCATATTGCCCAAGGAAGGAATCTTTTTGTAAGATCAGGATAAGTGGATAAAAGAAGGGGAGGAGAGTACAGAGGTGAAAATATAGCTGCTTTCAATATTTTGCCATATTTTTCTTTCTGATTATATATATACTTAATTATTATGATTGGTATTTTGAAAGCCATTAATGCCGGAAATTGGCATGTATTATCTCACAACTTCACTCTCAGTTTTGGCCATTCCTTAGAGAAATAGTTATTCAGTTGGATGCACTGTTGATAAAGCACAGATTTTGTTTTCACATCTTTTTTTGGGGGGTGGGGTGGAGAGATGTTCACAGTTGTTGATAATTGTTAACTTTAGGAGGTACTCATATAGATAGAACAAGTGATGGAATGCAAACGTGATTTATCTGGATTTTAGGTTGGTGCAAACATGGTGAAATCTTAGGTCACCATTGTCAGATGAAGACCTTGAGTTCAGCTTGGGTAGACAAACTTATTTGATTTATAGCTTCACTGAGCTATCAGGATTTCAGGAATAGTTTTTTGAACACTCGTTTTCATAAATTTTAGGTAACTTCTGCATATTTTCCTGAGGGATGAAACTGTGGCCAAGAAGCAAATGACAACTTTGGCAGCAACTTCATGGAATTTCTTTTTGGCAGGATATTCATCACATTTGGATTTTTTGTTCTCTGTGCTCCAGAAGAAAGTATTTTTCTGATTCTTTGGATGGTAAATGGAAACACTGAGTTGGAATCTTCTATGGGAAGTGTGCTGGATACCATTGTCATACCAAAAGACAAAATTCAGGGAAAGAGAATAAAAATTTGTTGAGCAGCTTCAATATAAGAACTCTGACCTTTGATCTTTACTGAAGTTATATCATTTAATAGCCCCAACATCTTCTGAGATAGGCTTTTAAGAAAATATATAATCAATGATGTACTACATGCCAGGCACTGTTGTGTTTTCTATGCATTATCTTATTTAATTCTCACAACCCTATGATGCAGGTACTACTATTATTATCCCCATTTTACAATGAGGAAATTCAGGCTTGGGGAGTAATTTGCTCAAGGTCACACAGCTAGGAACTGGTAGGGCTGAGACTGGAGGTCTTTCTGAACTCCAAACCAATGATTCTTAAACTTCTGGGTGCATAAGAAGCACCAAGGGTGCTTATTAAAAATTCCTGGGCTCCAGTGAAATTTAAGTTCACCAAGTCAGGAATGGTGCCCATAAATCTGCATTTTAATATAACATCCCAAGTGATGCAGACCATACTTTGAGAAACAGTTAAATTACATTGCTTTCAATGCTTGATAAAAAACAAAACAGGTGCAGATTGTTTAGTAACTACCCAAGATTAAGTACCAAAGACAGAGCCATGATTCAAACCCAGGCCTATCTGACTCTAATACCCATGCCGTTTATTACAAGTCCATGATTAATTCACAGATTTCCTGGTTACAACAAATGCAGAAAACATGATTTCTAATAAATTGAATCATCCTGGTTTTATGGTCTTATCATTTACCAATGATAATAACTTATGTTTATTCCAGTACTGAACTTTTCATGGCCCATAAACATTTTCATTGATTATTTTTAAAAGAACTGAGTTTTCTTTACTACCAGACCATCCACGCTTCAGGCATGGATTCTCTAACTCCCTGGGATAAATTTCTGAGGGAATCAGAAGTGGAAGAGAGTAGAAAGAGGGGGAAAGAAAAAAACTTCCAGATGTATCGGCTAAAGCTCCTTTCTCCTTCATTTCTCGTTACACAAATGAAGATGGAGGGTAGGTGCCGATACTGACAGCCAGTGAGATGGGAGTAGGTTGTGTTTTGCATCATCCCTAATTTTACCACTTGAGACTGTAGTTCAGTTAGGTCCAGCAAATTTGATTTTCCTATCCCATGTCTACTTGGCTAATGGAGAGCCAACACCTTGATTGACTTCCATGGCTTCTATGCCAGTTTGGATGTGTTATGTTCCCCGAAATGCCATGTTCTTTAAAGCAGTCTTGTGTGGGCAGATGTATTAGTGTTGATTAGGTTGGAATCTTTGGATTAAGTTGTTTCTTTGGAGATGTGTCCCATCTAACTGTAGGTGATAACTCTAATTGAATTATTTCCATGGGGGTGTGGCCCCACCCATTCAGTGTGGGTCTTGATTTAATCACTGGAGTACTTTAAAAGAGAGCCACACAGAAGTGTTGGACTTCCTCACCTGGATTGTTGCTGATGTTCTCACAATCATTGAGGACTGACAGTATGCTGAGCCTCTGTCCTTGGGGCTTGCCCTGATGAAGCTTGTTACTGCAAAGGAGAGGCTAAACCTGCTTATAATTGTGCCTAAGAGTCTCCCCCTGAGTGCCTCTTTGTTGCTCAGATGTGGCCCTCTCTCTCTAACTAAGCCACCTTGGCAGGTGGTCTCACTGCCCTCCTCCCTACGTGGGACCTGACTCCCAGGGGTGTAAATCTCCCTGGCAATGCAGGATATGACTCCCGGGGATGAATCTGGACCTGGCATCATGGGATTGAGAACATCTTGACCAAAAGGGGGATGCGAAATGAAACGAAATAAAACTTCAGTCTATGAGAGATTTCAAATGGAGTCAAGAGGTCACTCTGGTGGACATTCTTACGAACTATATAGATGGTGCTGACGGGGCGACGCAGAAATGAAACACAGACACAAAGTTAAGATTTAAGGGAGCAGGGGACCCACAGCATTGTGCGCCAAGTGGGTGCTAATGCACCTGTGCTCCAGTTATTTATTCATTTGTTACACAAAGCAAGACTATGCTACATAATCAAAAGCATTCAGGGTCTCTCAGATATTAATCTTTACATCCTGCTGCAGATAAGAAGGAACAATCTGGGGTCAATGGTTAACGCTGCTGTCATAGTCACAAGACACACATCTTTACAAAGTGTGCCTGCATGGCGTTCCATGCAGGCTTGCGACCCAGCGTTCCAGGCCACCACCCTGGACATGGTCTGAGTAACATGAAAGGCTTGGTTCCCCACATATAGACAACACTTTTTAGGTTTTAATGTATTAGAATAGCTAGAAGTAAATACCCAAAACTATCAAACTCCAACCCAGTTGCCTTGACTCTTTAAGACAATTGTGTAACAATGTAGATTACAAGGGGTGACAGTGTGATTGTGAAAGCCTTGTGGATCACACTCCATTTATCCAGTGTATGGATGGATGAGTAGAAAAATGGGGACAAAAACTAAATGAAAAATAGGGTGGGATGGGGGGTTGGGGTGTTCTTTTTTACTTTTCTTTAATTTTTATTGTGATTCTTTCTGGTGGAAGGAAAATGTTCAAAAATAGATTGGGGTGAAGGATGCATCACTATGTAATGGTACTGTGAACAGTTTATTGTACACCATAGATGATTGTATGGTATGTGAATATATCTCAATAAAACTGAATTTAATTAAAAAAAGAGAGAGAAGAGCCACACAGGCCCAAACGCTTGCTAACGCTGATGCTTAGACATTCTTGGAGTTGTGGACCTCTGATGTTAGCTGCAGCCAAGAGAGACATTATGAAGATGGCCATTGAAAGTAAACTTTTGCTACTCCAGAGTTTGCCTCGGAGAAACTAAGAGAATACCCCCAGATGCCCAGAGAGAAACATCCTAGGAGAAAGCCATTTTGAAACCAGAACCCCGGAGCAGATGCCAGCCACGTGCCTATGCCTTCCCAGCTGACAGAGGTTTTCCGGAAGCCATCAGTGTACTTCAGTGAAGGTGCCCTATTGTTGATGCCTTTGTTTGGATACTTTCATGGCTTTAGGACTATAACTTTGTAACCAAATAAACACCCTGTGTAAAAGCTAATCCATTTCTGGTATTTTGCTTAATGGCAGCATTAGCTAACTGAAAGAGCTTCCTACTGGGATTAGGAGAATTTTTTGTGTTTTTATTTCTCTCACTTCCTCTTTCTCTCTTTGCCTCTTGTTTGCAGCTCAGCGACATGTGCTCACGTACATGGAGGACGCAGTGTGCCAGCTGCTAGAGAACAGGGAAGAAATTAGCCAATATGGCATTGCCAGGTTCTTCACTGAATAGTAAGTACCTGAATGCTTTTGCCAATAGGGTGGGCCAAGAGGAGGCTCTTGGAAGCAGGCAGGGTACATGAAGAATAGAACAGGACAATGCCGATTATGTAGTGGCAGTGAATGCTTAGTTTTGGTAAGTTAGCTGAGGGCTGCCCAAACATGTTTTGAAGCATGCCTTTGGTGTAGCTAATTCTGACCGGTGATATGTCTTATAAATGGTCATGACTGCATGTAGCTCAGCAACTAGCTTGTTTGATCTATTATATCTGTTTCTTTAGGTTCCTTTTCTAATTTTCACTTTTTCTTTTATTCAAAATATTCACTCTGATTTCCTTTAGTCAGGGTTCCCTTTAGCCTGTGTTTTTCATGGCTGGCTTTTTCCATGTTTAGGATGGTTCCTCTGCAGTTTTCTTTCTACAGGATATTGTGTCAGTCATTTAACAATTCAAGAGTATATCTAGAGGCAGATCATCTTTTAGTTTATGTCTTCGAGTGGTCATGCTTCTTTGTAAAGTATGTTTGCATTGGGTAAAAGGCAAAATGATTGTTTATCCTTTTTGAATATTACAGAACTTTTTTAAGTTCAATGAGATAATCACTTCAAAAGACCTTGATCTTGGTGAAAAGATGTGCTAAAGAAATACAAAGCATTATTTTTATTACCAATATGCCATCACCTATTTATATAATGATTTGGATTCTCTGAATTTGGAGAAACATTCTAAGAGAGGAAGCTTAACCTCTTAAAGGCTTCCATTTAAGATGAATCATGAACTTAAGTCCTCCTCCTTGAAAACAGAATTTTTCCTTTCTGTTCTTCAGAGGCTCCTTGGAGATAAGATGGCTATTCTAACAGCCTAAACTTGGGTTACTGTTAGGGTAATTCTTGACTCTCCCTACCTCTTGTACTGAGCTATACTTCTTGTATATAAATCTGGGTTTCTTATGGATTGGAATTTCAAGTTCCTGGGAAAAACAGGATTTTTGGGAGCACAGCAAGTCCCTTCTCTGTCTTCTAAAGGAGGATGATGTAGAGAAAGAAATCTTACATGTTCTTATGGTGTGAGCTGAAGCAAATGAGGTGGGTAGGAAATAAAGACTGAGGTTGAATTAGCCTTGCTTGCTTTTACAAAACTGCCAGGTTTAGGGTTCAAGTTTCTAGGTCATTTAATCTGTACCAGCACTCTTGTGGCTCCTTGCCAAGTAATATACGACTCTTTTGGGGGCAGTGCTTCTTCCTGGTTTTTAAAATTTTACTTCCCCTTCCCACATCCCCCTCTCCTTTATAAGTCTTTTTCCTATTATACTGGTTCCTTATAAGGATAGTGATCATTACTTCTTCTCTGTATTCCCAGTGCTTGTTGCGATTCTGAGCACATAATAGGTCAGTGTTTGTCTATGTTTTAAGTTATCGTATAGTATCAACCCTTATTCTTAATCTTGTTAGTAATGACTATTTTTTTTCTCTCTTTGTTTTTGATTCTTTTTTGTAAAGCTCTATATTCTGCCATTTGAGAAGCTGTATCCCATGTGAGTAACACTCCAAAAGGGAACCCCACTGGTCTATGTATCTGATACTGAACCCTAGAGACCCAATAGTATGTTTGATAACCATTTCAGGATTCTACTGACTATAGCTTTTCTCTACCAATACACTGTTGAAAAAAACCTTAAGATTTTCCAAGGTGCTGATTCAAATGTTATGGCCAAGTGAGCTGTTTCTCGTCCCCAGGAAACTAAAACTTACATAATGTATGTGAGTGGCCTATACCTGACACTTTTGTAACTCCAAGAGACTCCATATTGGCCTGGAGCAAGTCATTTTGAGAAATGAACCAGCATCAAAGCTCCAAAAACTTTTTTTTGTAAAAGCCTTGACAGACTGGATATATGACCAAATAGGAGGTAGTATTTGGTAAACAAGGAGACCTAAATGGTAGAAGCCCTGATATTACTTTGATTCTAAATTTGATTTATCTTGTGAAAATCCTTCTCTTTCAGGGCTCAGTTTAGTATTCATTCATAGAGGAAGAAGCACAGTGAATGAAAAGAGTACTACTGTAGGAGAAAGAAAAGCTCCTTATTCTATAACCTTGGGCAAATTTCTGAATTTTTCTAAGCCTCAGTTGTCTCATCTATGAAATGATTTCATCAGGTCTTGGTAAAGTTTGTTAGCAATGCATTCTAGTAGTAATAATAATAATCTAATAATCATTGTATTTTACAATGGGGGATTTTTTATTATACTCATACTCTGTGTCAGCCACTATAACAATTCCTTGAAGTAGGTGTTTTATTATTTCTATTTTATAGCTGAGGAGACAAGGCTCAGAAACGTTAAAATAGCTTCAAGTTCACAAGCTAGTAAGAGTCAGGAATCAAGCCTGGTCTTCAGTATTACAAACTCTATTCTCTATTCTCTACCGTCTCCAAGTCACTGTATTGCTTAATGTTGTTAGGGGCCTAACCAGGTAATATTTTGAGGTCTTTTTTAGCTGTAATTTCTACAATTCTTTGAATTCTCCCTTCTAACCTATACTCTGAAAAGCTTATCACATAGCCTTGTCTGGTGACATTGGTTCATTGCCATTTGAATGTTTAGTATTGGTCTTTTGTGAGATACAATTGAAGCTGGCTTTAAACAAAAAGAAGCAGGATTTGTCTTTTTTTTTTTTTTTAATTTGTTAACAGTACACTGCCACTCTCAGTTTCAAGTTCACACCTTAAGCTTTTCATACATTTAATGATGGGTGATATACTTTTAAACAATGGTAAAAGTACTCTTTTAAATTGTTTTTGGAAGGCTTTCTCCTGATTTTCTTCTCTGGGTTTGTTTGTCCTTTCATCTGTGCTGTCATTCCTTGGCTTTTGGTGTTTTCAAACAAACCCATGATTGTTCCAGCAAATCTGGATAAGCTGTAAAACATGAGTAGCTGAGCTGTATGTGTGTGTGTCTGTAAGACTGGGAGCTCTCTAGTTCATATTCCTCTGGACACTCATGAAAGAAGGGTGCTAAGTCCCAGAGGATTTTCTTTTATGTTGTATGCAACCTCTATCTCTGAACGTTGTCCTTCAACCAGTGGAAGGTCAAAGGACTTAATAGTTAGAGGTGCTGCTCTGGGAATAGACTGAGTGTCAGCACCAGGTCAGGACCTCTGGAGAAGTATGTCCAAGAAAATGAGGCTAGAGTAGTTGTAATTTAGAAACCACAGCAGAGTGTGACCAGGTTCTCGTGATAATGATAAAATGAGTAATGTGGCTTTTTAAGACACTGGAAAAATAATGATGAGAGAAAAACAGGCTGAATTCTGTTATCATAATTGGGAATCATTCCTTAAAGGCTAAATTAATAGTTAGAACACTCTGGCATCAGGGAGCTTGCCCTCCACATACTAATATAGAAAAGAATAATACTCTGTGGTCTTGGTTGGTGGGCCTAGGAGAGGTCTTTCTTGTGATCAAGTGTCTCAGTTTTGTTTTTTCAAATAATGATTTTAGCTTCTTGGTAAAATTTTCATGATGACTGTTTTGGTTGCAAGGAAAAGAAATACCAATTACCTTCATTGATGGAAGTTTAAGAATACATAAGAACACAAGACAGCATAATTCATGAGAATTATTCATTCAGTATTTTCAAGCACCTTATATGTGCCTATGTATAATAGGCAATGGAGACATAGCAAGACAAATAAGGTACTTGTCCTCAGGAACCTAGTGTTTTAGTGAGGCAGATAGTCAAGCAACAGGTAAACTGATGATGTTGATAATAGCTAATAGTTAATAAAAACTTATTATGTGCTAAGCACTATTCTAAGCATATAGCGTATTTATTTCACTTAATCCTTACAACACTTGAGGTAGGTTATTAATAGTATCTTCATTTACACATAGTAAATTCAGAATTATTAAAAGAGTCCAGAGGTTACACAGCTGGCAACTGTAACAAGGTAAATAACAAGGAGACAACCAGAGTAATGTGATAGGATGGCCAGAGAAGTCCCCTCAGAGGAAGTGGCATTTGAGGTGACATTAGCCCTGGAAATCAACCCACTCAGGTGACCCACCTTCCCTTTGTCCACCTTGATTATCTAGACTATGTGTAACTGAAAAAAATTATTTGATTGATTTTATTTGCTGCTACTCAGAATGGAATACCCTTAATAGGCAGTATGTGTAAAAGCTGCTTCATGGGTGGTTGGCCTCCCTCATGCGCTGCTCATAATAAGGGAAAGTAATAAAATTATTTGTGATATCAAATGTATGATATAAATATGGAGATAGAAATGTTTACTTGTCAGTGTTTAGGAAAAGAACATTAATAATTCTATTCTGATACATATTAATGACCAAAATTCAGTTGGAAAGTTGCATACCTTTTATATACTCTCATAAAATTACCAATATCAAATTCCTTTTTTATTGTTTTAATTAGAATAAAAACATGAAATGTAAACTTCATTAATTTTCTACTAGAGAACAAAGGGAAATTCTAATTGTGTATGTTTCTAAATCACTTAAAATGTAACTCTAATGACAACAATCCATGGATATAAAATATTAGTTTCTTTTTTTAAAACCGTTGCTCTAGGCCCATGAAAATATGATCCACTTCCTTTTCAAGCAATCTAGATCAGTCAGGGTGTAAAGTTAGCAGATATTTTCTTAAGAAATTATCCACTGCCCAGCATTTAATGCTGTTTTGGATTCTTCTTATGTCCATAATAATGGAGGAGTAGAGGTTTGGGCAATAAGAAATATAACCAAATGAACCAGGACTCCCGTGTTTTCCAGGCTTATGCGTTTGAATGAGAGATGAACTTGAGGAGACTTCTCTGGGCTGTTTCTGCTCCATGATTTCTCTTCTTATTATTGTTAAATTAAGCCAAAATGTGGTGTGGTGAAGTAATGGTAACTAATCCTATTATAGGCTTCTTCAAAAGGGATAATGCTTCTTCTGCTTTCCTCCCCCTCATCTTTTTTCCGTATTTCCGTTCTTAGCTGGAATTGACACATTATAACAGAAATTTACCCATTTTTCATTGTCGTCATCTGGATTCTCATAGACTCAGATAATTGCCAGGAATAGACTTTGCCTTGAGTTAAAGCAAGCCTATCCTCACTGTTACTGGAACAGGCATTTCGGTTAAGCCATCACTTGTGAAATGTGTAGAGGATTTTGGTTCTTCTCTATATTGTCAGAGATAACCTATAGCTAAAGGACTCTGGGGAGCCATAGTGTTGAGTTTAGAGTCAGCAAAGTCTATTTTGAAATTTTAAAAAGTCAGATTCATTGGTGATATAAGAAGCTGCCTGTATGCTTGAATCCATCTCTCTGCTTCAGTCCTTTCATGTTATGATTACAGGAAACCATCCAACAGCACTTGACCTGGTAACTGGGGATGTGATTTCACAGCCCACTGCTCCTTGACTTTTTTAGAAACCTGTGTCAAAGGTTACAGAAGTAATAATTGGGCCCAGATTTTCCCTGTCAGGAAAGACCTCAGCTCCCCACCCCCTCTCTTCTACAAATTTAAAGAAATTTAGCTGTTGTGAAACTGTTCAATAAAAGGAAATGAAGGAACCTCATCCTTGGCTGCAGTATTCTCAGGATCTAGGAATATTATTTCTCTTTTCATGGGAGCTGCTTTTGCAGTTAGCTAGTATGAAATTTAGGTATAATTCTCCACACTAAAATATCTCTTCTTAGAGAAATTATTTATTTCAATCTATAAATAATGTAAAGAATCTTTACTTGGTCCAAGTCCTGATATTCCTTCTTCCCCCACTACTCTGATAATTCCCTGAGTATTCCTCTGGCAATGAAGTAGATACTCACAAATTTGAATTAACTTAAGTGCTGTTAGTAATGTAAAATAGCTCATCAGAAATTAAGAAGCTTTATTTCATCAGCTATAGAACCATTTAAATTCACTTTGCTTTTAATCCTTTCATAATTTGCTAAGTACTTTAGATCTATGATGCTGGCTGGCACAGTCCTGGCACAAGAGCAGGAAAGAATGACACAATCTGGCACCTTTAACCAGAGGGCCTTTAATGAACTGGGATGGGGCTGGGGGAGGGGTAGAAGGGAAAGAAGAAGACGGTTAAAATTTTGGCAGTCACGCAAAGGTTCTTCGTCCCTGAGAAAAGTAAAATGAAAGTCAAATGAAGCTTCTCTTTGCTATTCTCGTTTGCTAAAATGTTTGTCTGTCTTTTAGCTTCCAGCCCCATAGCAGGTGCATCTTTACAGTCAATGTCTTCTCCACGAAACAAATTGTTTCTCAGGATCCCTCAAGAGGGGTCATGTCCAACCAATTTCCTGTCTGCGACCATAACTGATTCCTTTCTTCAACTATTAGATGCAGTTCTGACCAGCAAAGCAGAAAATGTCCTATCAGAAAAAGACATGAGCATCTAAATTTATTTTAGGTCATGTTGGTTCCAGGGTTGCTGAGTTCTGGGGCTGCAAAAGTGGTAATACTATGCTGAAAGAAATTTAGGAAAAGCGTTTTTTCCCCGGGTGGCCATAGAAGGAGCCTGGAATTCATTCCTTTATCGTTAAGTAACAGCACCAATAGATGCCTTTGTTAATGTCCTCATGTTATAATTTTCCAGGTCTGCATCATTGCTAGGGATGATAATGCCTAAATCACAGGGTTGTGGTGCAAATCAAGTGAAATGACATTTGCAAAATGGCTATATATAATTCATCTTCATTGTTTCTTATTCCCCTTTAGCTCTACTTTTCTGGGATTTTTACTTCTTTCCTACTTTGTACATCTCTTGGAAAGTGATAGTCTTCTTTTTCTTTCCCTTTAAATGATACCAGAGTTGACGATCTTGGGGACTTTTTAGTCTCTCTTCCTATAACATTCTCGCTTACTCTGCATTTTGTGTACTTTTTTGGAGATTAAAAACATTTGATGATTTCCTGCATGACTTAGCCACTTCACTCATCATTTAGGTCATTCAGAGAAGAGCCTTAAAAAGCATTTCTTTCCTGTTTTCTTTTTTTCACCTACAAGCCATTTCCCCACATCCTGTCCATAACCTCAGTCCTCTGGCTGCCAAGATTAAAAAACTCAAGGTATAATGGGAGACCTGAGTCGGTCAAGTCTAACCAACTTGTATCGTTCCTTCTCTTAGTTCTAGCGGTGCAGTGATGTGCTCCGGGTAATGAAAAGCAGACATTCCCTACTGAGGTCATTGCTCCTCACACTGGCGGCCTGCTCCAGGAAGCTGTTTATCTGTGCTGGCTGAGCCAAGCCCCAGCCTCTGAACAGTTGGAATGTACTGAAAAACCACAGAGCCCAAAGAGAGTGCTACACAGGCGGTTCCAGGCAGGGAGAGGATATTTACACCACACAAGCTGCAGTTTACATGCTATGGGGATAATTGTCCATATGCATAATCTCATTCTTCACCCTCTAGGCAAAATATATGCCCTCTCTATGGGGTTCAACCAAGAGAACTATACTGCTATGTCCAAATTGCCCGTAACGTCCCTTAACTTGCCATCAGGAAAAAGTTACTATAGAAAATTTTATGTAACACCCACCCTTTTTAAGGTAATGTTTTTCTGAGTCAAATTTTATGTTTAGAATCTTAAACCATACATGCCTGATCTCTAAAGCATTCAAAAACACTCAGTTCCTTGCATGTTTTTTCCAACTAAATGTTCTTCATGATTTTATCAAAATATTTTTATTCAAGAGCTTTAAAAGTTCCTTATATAAGGTATATAAGATATGGTCCCTTGCCTATGAGGAGATATAATCTGGTTGAGGAGATAATGCTTATTGATTAGCAAACAATTATATAACAATACAAGATTTATATAATGGAATTAAATTGTGTGGCCCAGTACTCTGAGAATTGAGAGTAAGGTAAAATAATGGGTACTAGGGTAGTTAAGTAAGGCATCATAATATGGTTAAAAGGGGAAATTTTAGGTCATATATATTTTACTAGTATAAAAATTTAAAGTTAAAACAGGATTGTACAACACAGTGAACCTATTGTAAACAATAGACTATAGTTAATTAGTGCAATTATAAAAATGTTCTTTCATGAATTATAACAAAAGTACCACACTAATGCAAGGTGTTAATAATGTGGGAAAAAAAAGACATCCTAATGTAAACTATGGACTTTAGTTAATAGTACAATTATGATATTCTTTTATCAATTGTAACAAAGATACCACACTAATGGAAAGTGTTAAGAGTGGGGGGCAGACACAGAATATGGGAATGCTGTAATTCTACATGATTTTTCAGTAAATCTTCAACTTCTCTAATTAATAAAAAATTTTTTTAAAAGTATCTGTGCAAGGTTATTATCTACCCCACTGTGAAGAATTATGTGCATTTTTAAAGGAAGAAGTTAAAAAGGAGAAAAATAAAGGATTTCTTCTGAAAAAAAAAAAAGACATCATGGAGGATTTTGTCTTGACTGGGAAAGGTGAGTGGAATTTGAAAAAGTAAAAAGGAAGGGGGACACAGTTTTATGTGACATAAAAGCACTATAGAATTATAGAATAGGGTTTAAGAACACAGACTTTCGGGTAAGGTAGGTCTATATTTGAGGTACCTGCCACTTACTAGTATGTGATCTTGTGCAGATTGCTTAGCCTCATCTATAAAATAGGGATAATTCCATGTTACATAATTGTTAGAAGGAAGAAGTGAGATAATGAATATAGAGTGCTTGAAATTCTTCTAAAATACAATGTCTAATAAATGGTAGCTTCTGTTACTTTTGTTCATTCATTCATTCATTCATTCATTTATGTGTTAGTCTGTTATTAGTCTGGGTTCTATGCACTAGGGATACAGTTGTAAAAAAAAAAAACAAAAATAACTCTTAACCCTCAGGGAACTTCCATTATGAAACTATCTTTATTTCACCTTATTTCTTTTTGTAATAATTTTAGATTTACGAAAACATTGTAAAACTAATTTAGAGGTCCCATATCTTCTTTATACAACTTCCATTAATGTTAACATCTCCTACAGCCATAGTGTATTTATTAAAAGCAGGAACTTAACATTAATACTACATACTGATCCATTGACATTAATAGACTCTTCACTTTCATTTTTTTCAATTTTCTTTTAATTAGAGAAGTTGTAGGTTTACAGAAAAATGTAGAAATACATCGTTCCCATATTCTGCACCCCACCCCCTGCCATTATTAATGCTTTGCATTAGTGTGGTGCCTTTGTTACAATTGATGAAAGAATATTATAATTGTACTATTAGCTATAGTCCAGAGTTTTCATTAGGGTGTGTTTTTTTCCCACATACCACCCTATTATTAATACCTTGCATTAGTGTAGTAATTTTGTTATAATTCATGAAAGAATATTTTTATAATTATACTGTTAACTATAGCCCGTCATTTACAATGGGTTCACTATGAAGTAAAATCCTAATTTTTATTCTAGTAAAATATATATGACCTAAAATCTTCCCTTTTAACCTCATACATATTTATAATTCAGTGCTATTAATTACCCTCACAATGTTGTGCTACCATGCATACCATCCATTTCCAAAACTTTATAATCAACCCAAATAGAAATTCTGTACAATTTAAGCATTAATTCCCCATTCCTACCCCCATTCCAGCCCCTACGTAACCTATATTCTAGGTTCTAACTCTATGAATATGCTTAACCTAATTATTTCATATCAGTGAGATCATACAATATTTGTCCTTTTGTGTCTGAGTTATTTCACTCAACCTAATGACTTCAAGGTTCATCCATACTGTCACATGAATCAGAACTTCATTCCTTTTTAGTGTGAATAATATTCCATTGTATGTATATCCTACATTTTGTTTATCCATTCATTGGTTGAATAGATTGCTTGGGTTGCTTGCATTGCTTGGTATTGCAAATAATGCCACTGTGAACATCGGTGTGCAAATATCTGTTCAAGTCCCGGCTTTCAGTTCTTTTGGATATATACCTAGTAGAGGGATTGCCAGGTCATACGGTAATTCTATAATTAGCTTTCTGTTTTCCACAGTTGTTGTACCATTTTACATCCCCACCAGCAATGAATGAGTGTTCCTATTTCTCCACATTCTCTCCAACACTTGTAATTTCTGTTTTGTTTTTTTTTTTAAATAGCCAGCCATTCTAATGGGTGTGAAATGGTATCTCATTGTGGTTTCAACTTGCATTGTGGTTTCACGAATAGCTAGTGATGTTGAGCATCTTTTCACGTGCTTTTTAGCTATTTGTATATCTTCTTTTTAGAAGTATCTGTTCAAGTCTTTTCACCATTTTTAAATTAGGTTTTTGTCTTTTTATTGTTGAGTTGTAGGATTTCTTGTATATTCTGATATTAAACCCTTATTGAATATATGGTTTCTAAATAATTTCTCCCACTGGGTTGGTTGTCTTTTCACTTTCATGATAAAGTTTTTTGATGTGCAAAAGGTTTTAATTTTGATGAAGTCCCATTTATCTAATTTTTTTTGTTGTTCCTTGTGCTTTGGGTGTAAAGTCTAATACACCATTGCCTACCACAAGGTCTTGAAGATGGTTCCCTACATTTTCTTCTAGGAGTTTTATATTCCTGGTTCTTATATTTAGGTATTTGATCCATTTTGAGTTAATTTTGTACATGGTGTGAGATAGGGGTCCTCCTTCATTCTTTTGCATATGGATATCATGTTTCCCCACCACCATTTTTCTTTCCCAATTGAGTGGACTTGGCAGCCTTGTCAAAAATCAGTTGCCTCCTTCACTCTCGCCACTGTCCAGCAAGCAAGCCTGCAGGGGCAGGCACAACGTGATGGCTGCAGCTGCATGCTGCTGGGGGCACTTTTGGCCACCTCTCTCTCCACTCCATGAATGGACATTTGAAAGTGCTATTGTCAAATGCCTGCAAGCACGGAGACCTCATCAATGCTTTCCTCATTAAATGATGATTATAAATCAGACAACTGCATTGAGCCTCACTCACTATAAGGAATGGTATCCAATAGCCATTGATATGCTGATTGAACATGGGTGAGAAGCATACCAAGAATTTCTTGCTAAAGAATGAATTTCAGAATTTTTAGCTGAGGAAGGAATTAATTTGTTTTTGAAAAATGTCCAGAAAGTTACACAAAGTACAGTATACAGTCCTGACAATTCCTGTGATGATGCCTCATCTTTGGGGACTTACTGGCCCATTGAATCTGATGTGGAAGCTCCAAACCTTGACTTAAGATGGCCATATGTGATGCCTGGACTCTTAGGAGGTACCCATATAGACCTCTTTCACCTGTCAAGAGCACACCTTCTAACAATAAAGGGGACTATTTGGAAGATGATAAAAGAAGCAAGAAAGATCATTGCTTTAGTACTATATTTAGTAATGATGTATTTACAGATGTGCATATTTTCAAAGAAATAGTTGATGTATTAACTTGAGGGATATCTATATACATTCTGCTTGATGCGCCCAATTTTAATCATTTTCTAAATATGACTGAGGAACAGAGTTGTCAAATTCAACGTCTCAGGAATATTTGAGTGCAGACAAGTAAAAGGCCAAGATTACATTTCAAAACCAGGAGCGTATTTCCATGGAAAATTGAAAGAGAAATTTTTGTTAGTTGACTGACAGAAAGTTATATATAGTTCTTACAGCCTCATGTGGTCATTTGAAAAAGCTTACTTCAGCATGGTTCAGATAATCATAGGACAACTGTTTGAGTCCTTTGATGAAGAATTTAGAATTCTATATTGCTAGATCTTGTGCCCCCAGTTCATTTTCTCAGGAAGAATCAGCAAGGGTGAAACATGGCAAAGCACTCTGGAGAATGGTACTTACAAGCATTCAGTTTCTTCATTAGCTTCGGTTTCTAGTCAAAGAAATCTTTTTGGTAGACAAGATAATTTTCATAAACTAGATTCTAGTTACTTCAGAAACAGAGGGATATGTACTTGAAATAAACATGACAAATATAGCATAAGAAATCATAGATGCAAACCTCATTTTGTTCCCAACTTTAATGGTCCAAATAAAATCTGTCAGTATCAATCCAGTCAGATAAATGAAAACTGGAAAGGACATAGTTATGCTGGGGAACAGCCAGAAACAACTCCATATCTGCTGCTTAACAGGGCTCTGAATCGCTACCTGGTAATTGGAAAAGGCCTTCAGATAGTGTGGCATCATCATCATGGGGAGGCTATGCAAAGCACCATACCACACCTGCCCAGAGTTTTGCCAGTCAGCTCACCCAGAGAAAAACAGTTCTTGCGGTCAGGAATTTAAATGCGCAGAGGTCTTTTAATAGGACAGATAATCATATTCGTTTTTTTCAACAGCGAATGCCAACACTTGAACATACCACACAGTCATTCCTATGTAACTGGAGAATTGACTCCTATTTAAATGATCATTCAGAAGCTACACCTGATTCAAATGAATCAGCTCTAGGGTACCAGTTTGAGAGCTATGACGGTTCTGAGAATTTGAAAGCCAAAGCTCTTTAGACTCATTCTCAACTTTGTAAATCTTGTATTTAAACCCAATTTATCTGAGTAGCAAGAAGTTAACAGCTGTGTGTCTGGCTCCTCAAATTCAACTATAACTGGTTCCCAGGAAAGTGACATGCTTAAAGAGATCCCAGATACCCCTACAAGTGTACAGTATTTGACAGACAAACCCTTGCCAGAATCAGTCCCCAAGGTTCTGTTGCAGTCAAAGACACCAATAATGCACACTTTGCAGGTTCCTGATAACCACTCAGCAGTCTTAAACCATACTACAAATGGCCATAGAGAGTCAAACAACTAGTTATATATAATTATGTTTAAATAAGCAGGCAGAAAATCAAGAACCAACAGAATGAGAATCTGCTTAAAAGGTGAAGTCTCCTGATCTTTGATCACACAAAAGTCAATTTAGATCATGGAAATAGTAAGCATTATATATATAGTACACTTCCCAAGAATTGAGTAAGACAATCAGAAAAACCCAAAGAGAATCTACTGAAAAGTTCCAAAAGCATACAGGATGTGATACATAACATGGAAAAGAATGATGATGTTATCACAAGAGACCCCCCCACCTGGCACCATTACTAAGTCAATTTCCATTGCTGTTGTACTTGATGTGAATAAAGAGGAACTCAACAAAGAACTCACTTCAGAGAAGGAAGTTAAAGGTTTTTTTTTAAAAAGGATCCCAGAAGTTAAGTTCATACTTAGCCTTACCCCAGAAAAGAAAACCTATCCAAAAATAAAGCACCTGCCTTTTATACAATTATTGTAGTTCTCATACTTTTGTTTCTGAGCATGAAGAGAATCAAGATATCAGAGCCAAAAGTTAATTCATCTCCTAGAAGAAAGTATTATTCTTCATCAAACTCTCAAGGCAGTATCCACAAGAGTAAGGAAATTAGCTCATCTCAGGGGATAAATTCTCCATCCGAAGAAAATAATAAAGTAATCTTTTCTAGGTCCAGTTAAAAGCAAGTTACTGGAAAGGGCGAGAATGCCTCTGCCCCAAGATTTAACACTAAACAGATCCAATACTGAGACTCAAAGGAGATCAGTGCAGTTGTTGCTCCTGAATGAAAATCAGCTGCTTCTCCAAGACCAAAAGCTGCTGCTGCTTTTTTTTTTTTAAATGCAATTGTATTGAGATATATTCACATAACATACAGTCTTCCAAAGTGTACAATCACTTGTTCATAGTATAATCTGTGCATTCATCACCACAATCAATCTTTGAACATTTTCATTACTCCAAAAAAATAAAATGAAAATGAAAAAGAACATCCCAAACATTCCATCCTCAATGAGCTTCTAAGAGCTCATTCAACTGATAGGTGAGTCTCCAGTTGTTTTGAGCCATTTTCTAAGATTGAGAGCACTATTCAGCCAACAAGCAACATGCCAAATATCGGTATATACCACCCAGAAATAAAACCCAGAACTATGGCAACAGTTATGGCAGGTTGAGCTTAATTACAGCACTGGTGTTTCATCACTCTTATCAGCCCAAAGAAAGCAAGTTTTCAGGATTTATGCAAAAGTGTCAAAACTTCATACTCAAAAATAAGTGCAATACCATAATTTCAAATAGATATTAAAATACAAAGGAGTGTAGTTATAAATATTTGTCCAAAGAACACTGTGGACCAGTTTGCAATGGGCCAGTAGACTTCTGTATGGGCAGAGTTTTGGATATTATATTTAATATATACGTTTATATTTAGAAAACTCTCCCCTTCCCTTTTCTAATATATAAAAGCTTTTAGAAATTTTCTTAGGTTAACATGACAATGCTTAGGAGTTTTGCTTGCAAAATTCTTTGCTCCTTTTTTTCAAGCTGTGCCAAATATGATATGACCACATAGTGTTTTCATAAGAATACCAAGCGGAAAAGGAGAAGTGTTACCCAGACTAGTTCTTTCATGACCATGAGGTCTAGTAGAATTTTTTAAATCTTTCTAAATCTTAATTTGTTGATGATAGGGAGGGCGGGGCAAGATGGCAGACTGGTGAGCTGTATGTTTTAGTTACTCCTCCAGGAAAGTAGGTAAAAAGCCAGGAACTGCGTGGACTGGACACCACAGAGCAATCTGTCTTTGGGCATACTTCATACAACACTCATGAAAACGTGGAACTGCTGAGATCAGCGAAATCTGTAAGTTTTTGCGGCCAGGGGACCCGCGCCCCTCCCTGCCAGGCTCAGTCCCGGGGGAGGAGGGGCTGTCAGCTCCGGGAAGGAGAAGGGAGAATTGCAGTGGCTGCTCTTATCGGAAACTCATTCTACTGATTCAAACTCCAACCATAGATAGACTGAGACCAGACACCAGAGACTCTGAGAGCAGCCAGCCCAGCAGAGAGGAGACAGACATAGAAAAAAAACAACACGAAAAACTCCAAAATAAAAGCAGAGGATTTTTCGAGTTCTGGTGAACACAGAAAGGGGAAGGGCGGAGATCAGGCCTTGAGGCTCATATGCAAATCCCGAAGCAAAGCTGATCTCTCTGCCCTGTGCACCTTTCCTTAATGGCCCTGGTTGCTTTGTCTATTAGCATTTCAATAACCCATTAGATCTCTGAGGAGGGCCGTTTTTTGTTTTTTTTTTTTTTTTTTTTTTTAAATCCTTTTTGCTTTTTCTAAAACAATTACTCTAAGAAGCTCAATACAGAAAGCTTCAAAGAATTGAAATTTGGGCACGTCAAGTCAAGAGCAGAACTAAGAGAGCTCTGAGACAAAAGGCAATATTCCAGTGGCTGAGAAAATTCACTAAACAACACAACTTCCCAAGAAAAGGGGGGTGTCCGCTCACAGCCACCATCCTGGTGGACAGGAAACACTCCTGCCCATCGCCAGCCCCATAGCCCAGAGCTGCCCCAGACAACCCAGTGTGACGGAAGTGCTTCAAATAACAGGCACACACCACAAAACTGGGCGTGGACATTAGCCTTCCCTGCAACCTCAGCTGATTGTCCCAGAGTTGGGAAGGTAGAGCAGTGTGAATTAACAAAGCCCCACTCAGCCATCATTTGAGCAGACTGGGAGCCTCCCTACACAGCCCAGCAGCCCAGAACTGCCCTGGGGGGACGGCACTCACCTGTGACATAGCACAGTCATCCCTCAACAGAGGACCCGGGGTGCACAGCCTGGAAGAGGGGCCCACTTGCAAGTCTCAGGAGCCATACGCCAATACCAAAAACTTGTGGGTCAGTGGCAGAGACAAACTGTGGCAGGACTGAACTGAAGGATTAGACTATTGCAGCAGCTTTAAAACTCTAGGATCATTAGGGAGATTTGATTGTTAGGGCCACCCCCCCTCCCCGACTGCCCAGAAACACGCCCCACATACAGGGCAGGCAACACCAACTACACACGCAAGCTTGGTACACCAATTGGGCCCCACAAGACTCACTCCCCCACTCACCAAAAAGGCTAAGCAGGGGAGATCTGGCTTGTGGAGAACAGGTGGCTCGTGGACGCCACCTGCTGGTTAGTTAGAGAAAGTGTACTCCACGAAGCTCTAGATCTGATAAATTAGAGATAAGGACTTCAACTGGTCTACAAACCCTAAAAGAACCCTATCAAGTTCAGCAAATGCCACGAGGCCAAAAACAACAGAAAATTATAAAGCATATGAAAAAACCAGACGATATGGATAACCCAAGCCCAAGCACCCAAATCAAAAGACCAGAAGAGACACACCACCTAGAGCAGCTACTCAAAGAACTAAAGATGAACAATGAGACCCTAGTACGGGATATGAAGGAAATCAAGAAGACCCTAGAAGAGCATAAAGAAGACATTGCAAGACTAAATAAAAAAATGGATGATCTTATGGAAATTAAAGAAACTGTTGACCAAATTAAAAAGATTCTGGACACTCATAGTACAAGACTAGAGGAAGTTGAACAACGAATCAGTGACCTGGAAGATGACAGAATGGAAAATGAAAGCATAAAAGAAAGAATGGGGAAAAAAATTGAAAAACTCGAAATGGACCTCAGGGATATGATAGATAATATGAAACGTCCGAATATAAGACTCATTAGTGTCCCAGAAGGGGAAGAAAAGGGTAAAGGTCTAGGAAGAGTATTCAAAGAAATTGTTGGGGAAAACTTCCCAAATCTTCTAAACAACATAAATACACAAATCATAAATGCTCAGCGAACTCCAAATAGAATAAATCCAAAAAAACCCACTCCGAGACATATACTGATCACACTGTCAAACATAGAAGAGAAGGAGCAAGTTCTGAAAGCAGCAAGAGAAAAGCAATTCACCACATACAAAGGAAACAGCATAAGACTAAGTAGTGACTACTCAGCAGCCACCATGGTGGCAAGAAGGCAGTGGCACGATATATTTAAAATTCTGAGTGAGAGGAATTTCCAGCCAAGAATACTTTATCCAGCAAAGCTCTCCTTCAAATTTGAGGGAGAGCTTAAATTTTTCACAGACAAAGAAATGCTGAGAGAATTTGCTAACAAGAGACCTGCCCTACTGGAGATACTAAAGGGAGCCCTACAGACAGAGAAACAAAGACAGGACAGAGAGACCTGGAGAAAGGTTCAGTACTAAAGAGATTTGGTATGGGTACAATAAAGGATATTAATAGAGAGAGGGAAAAATATGGCAAACATAATCCAAAGGATAAGATGGCCAATTCAAGAAATGCCTTCACGGTTTTAACGTTGAATGTAAATGGATTAAACTCCCCAATTAAAAGATATAGATTCGCAGAATGGATCAAAAAAAATGAACCATCAATATGTTGCATACAAGAGACTCATCTTAGACACAGGGACACAAAGAAACTGAAAGTGAAAGGATGGAAAAAAATATTTCATGCAAGCTACAGCCAAAAGAAAGCAGGTGTAGCAATATTAATCTCAGATAAAATAGACTTCAAATGCAGGGATGTTTTGAGAGACAAAGAAGGCCACTACAAACTTATAAAAGGGGCAATTCAGCAAGAAGAAATAACAATCGTAAATGTCTATGCACCCAATCAAGGTGCCACAAAATACATGAGAGAAACATTGGCAAAACTAAAGGAAGCAATTGATGTTTCCACAATAATTGTGGGAGACTTCAACACATCACTCTCTCCTATAGATAGATCAACCAGACAGAAGACCAATAAGGAAATTGAAAACCTAAACAATCTGATAAATGAATTAGATTTAACAGACATCTACAGGACATTACATCCCAAATCACCAGGATACACATACTTTTCTAGTGCTCACGGAACTTTCTCCAGAATAGATCATATGCTGGGACATAAAACAAGCCTCAATAAATTTAAAAAGATTGAAATTATTCAAAGCACATTCTCTGACCACAATGGAATACAATTAGAAGTCAATAACCATCAGAGACTTAGAAAATTCACAAATACCTGGAGGTTAAACAACACACTCCTAAACAATCAGTGGGTTAAAGAAGAAATAGCAAGAGAAATTGCTAAATATATAGAGACGAATGAAAATGAGAACACAACATACCAAAACCTATGGGATGCAGCAAAAGCAGTGCTAAGGGGGAAATTTATAGCACTAAACGCATATATTAAAAAGGAAGAAAGAGCCAAAATCAAAGAACTAATGGATCAACTGAAGAAGCTAGAAAATGAACAGCAAACCAATCCTAAACCAAGTACAAGAAAAGAAATAACAAGGATTAAAGCAGAAATAAATGACATAGAGAACAAAAAAACAATAGAAAGGATAAATATCACCAAAAGGTTGGTTCTTTGAGAAGATCAACAAGATTGACAAGCCCCTAGCTAGACTGACAAAATCAAAAAGAGAGAAGACCCATATAAACAAAATAATGAATGAAAAAGGTGACATAACTACAGATCCTGAAGAAATTAAAAAAATTATAAGAGGATATTATGAAGAACTGTATGGCAACAAACTGGATAATGTAGAAGAAATGGACAATTTCCTGGAAACATATGAACAACCTAGACTGACCAGAGAAGAAATAGAAGACCTCAACCAACCCATCACAAGCAAAGAGATCCAATCAGTCATCAAAAATCTTCCCACAAATAAATGCCCAGGGCCAGATGGCTTCACAGGGGAATTCTACCAAACTTTCCAGAAAGAACTGACACCAATCTTACTCAAACTCTTTCAAAACATTGAAAAAAATGGAAGACTATCTAACTCATTTTATGAAGCTAACATCAATCTAATACCAAAACCAGGCAAAGATGCTACAAAAAAGGAAAACTACCGGCCAATCTCCCTAATGAATATAGATGCAAAAATCCTCAACAAAATACTTGCAAATCGAATCCAAAGACACATTAAAAAAATCATACACCATGACCAAGTGGGGTTCATTCCAGGCATGCAAGGATGGTTCAACATAAGAAAAACAATCAATGTATTACAACACATTAAAAACTCGAAAGGGAAAAATCAATTGATCATCTCAATAGATGCTGAAAAAGCATTTGACAAAATCCAACATCCCTTTTTGATAAAAACACTTCAAAAGGTAGGAATTGAAGGAAACTTCCTCAACATGATAAAGAGCATATATGAAAAACCCACAGCCAGCATAGTACTCAATGGTGAGAGACTGAAAGCCTTCCCTCTAAGATCAGGAACAAGACAAGGATGCCCGCTGTCACCACTGTTATTCAACATTGTGCTGGAAGTGCTAGCCAGGGCAATCCGGCAAGACAAAGAAATAAAAGGCATCCAAATTGGAAAAGAAGAAGTAAAACTGTCATTGTTTGCAGATGATATGATCTTATATCTAGAAAACCCTGAGAAATCGACGATACACCTACTAGAGCTAATAAACAAATTTAGCAAAGTAGCAGGATACAAGATTAATGCACATAAGTCAGTAATGTTTCTATATGCTAGAAATGAACAAACTGAAGAGACACTCAAGAAAAAGATACCATTTTCAATAGCAACTAAAAAAATCAAGTACCTAGGAATAAACTTAACCAAAGATGTAAAAGACCTATACAAAGAAAACTACATAACTCTACTAAAAGAAATAGAAGGGGACCTTAAAAGATGGAAAAATATTCCATGTTCATGGATAGGAAGGCTGAATGTCATTAAGATGTCAATTCTACCCAAACTCATCTACAGATTCAATGCAATCCCAATCAAAATTCCAACAACCTACTTTGCAGACTTGGAAAAGCTAGTTATCAAATTTATTTGGAAAGGGAAGATGCCTCGAATTGCTAAAGACACTCTAAAAAAGAAAAACGAAGTGGGAGGACTTACACTCCCTGACTTTGAAGCTTATTATAAAGCCACAGTTGCCAAAACAGCATGGTACTGGCACAAAGATAGACATATAGATCAATGGAATCGAATTGAGAATTCAGAGATAGACCCTCAGATCTATGGCCGACTGATCTTTGATAAGGCCCCCAAAGTCACCGAACTGAGCCATAATGGTCTTTTCAACAAATGGGGCTGGGAGAGTTGGATATCCATATCCAAAAGAATGAAAGAGGACCCCTACCTCACCCCCTACACAAAAATTAACTCAAAATGGACCAAAGATCTCAGTATAAAAGAAAGTACCATAAAACTCCTAGAAGATAATGTAGGAAAACATCTTCAAGACCTTGTATTAGGAGGCCACTTCCTAGACTTTACACCCAAAGCACAAGCAACAAAAGAGAAAATAGATAAATGGGAACTCCTCAAGCTTAGAAGTTTCTGCACCTCAAAGGAATTTCTCAAAAAGGTAAAGAGGCAGCCAACTCAATGGGAAAAAATTTTTGGAAACCATGTATCTGACAAAAGACTGATATCTTGCATATACAAAGAAATCCTACAACTCAATGACAATAGTACAGACAGCCCAATTATAAAATGGGCAAAAGATATGAAAAGACAGTTCTCTGAAGAGGAAATACAAATGGCCAAGAAACACATGAAAAAATGTTCAGCTTCACTAGCTATTAGAGAGATGCAAATTAAGACCACAATGAGATACCATCTAACACCGGTTAGAATGGCTGCCATTAAACAAACAGGAAACTACAAATGCTGGAGGGGATGTGGAGAAATTGGAACTCTTATTCATTGTTGGTGGGACTGTATAATGGTTCAGCCACTCTGGAAGTCAGTCTGGCAGTTCCTTAGAAAACTAGATATAGAGCTACCATTCGATCCAGCGATTGCACTTCTCGGTATATACCCGGAAGATCGGAAAGCAGTGACACGAACAGATATCTGCACGCCAATGTTCATAGCAGCATTATTCACAATTGCCAAGAGATGGAAACAACCCAAATGTCCTTCAACAGATGAGTGGATAAATAAAATGTGGTATATACACACGATGGAATACCACGCGGCAGTAAGAAGGAACGATCTGGTGAAACATATGACAACATGGATGAACCTTGAAGACATAATGCTGAGCGAAATAAGCCAGGCACAAAAAGAGAAATATTATATGCTACCACTAATGTGAACTTTGAAAAATGTAAAACAAATGGTTTATAATGTAGAATGTAGGGGAACTAGCAGTAGAGAGCAATTAAGGAAGGGGGAACAATAATCCAAGAAGAACAGATAAGCTATTTAACGTTCTGGGGATGCCCAGAAATGACTATGGTCTGTTAATTTCTGATGGATGTAGTAGGAACAAGTTCACTGAAATGTTGCTATATTATGTAACTTTCTTGGGGTAAAGTAGGAACATGTTGGAAGTTAAGCAGTTATCTTAGGTTAGTTGTCTTTTTCTTACTCCCTTGTTATGGTCTCTTTGAAATGTTCTTTTATTGTATGTTTGTTTTCTTTTTAACTTTTTTTTTCATACAGTTGACTTAAAAAAGAAGGGAAAGTTAAAAAAAAAAAAAAAGAAAAAAGACAAACAAGGAAAAAAAAAAAAAAGATGTAGTGCCCCCTTGTGGAGCCTGTGGAGAATGCAGGGGTATTTGCCTACCCCACCTTCATGGTTGCTAACATGACCACAGACATAGGGGACTGGTGGTTTGATGGGTTGAGCCCTCTACCATAAGTTTTACCCTTGGGAAGACGGTTGCTGCAAAGGAGAGGCTAGGCCTCCCTGTATTTGTGCCTAAGAGTCTCCTCCTGAATGCCTCTTTGTTGCTCAGATGTGGCCCTCTCTCTCTGGCTAAGCCAACTTGAAAGGTGAAATCACTGCCCTCCCCCCTACGTGGGATCAGACACCCAGGGAAGTGAATCTCGCTGGCAACGTGGAATATGACTCCCGGGGAGGAATGTAGACCCGGCATCGTGGGACGGAGAACATCTTCTTGACCAAAAGGGGGATGTGAAAGGAAATGAAATAAGCTTCAGTGGCAGAGAGATTCCAAAACGAGCCGAGAGATCACTCTGGTGGGCACTCTTACGCACACTTTAGACAACCTTTTTTAGGTTCTAAAGAATTGGGGTAGCTGGTGGTGGATACCTGAAACTATTAAACTACAACCCAGAACCCATGAATCTCGAAGACAGTTGTATAAAAATGTAGCTTATGAGGGGTGACAGTGGGATTGGGAATGCCATAAGGACCAAACTCCACTTTGTCTAGTTTATGGATGGATGTGTAGAAAAGTAGGGGAAGCAAACAAACAGACAAAGGTACCCAGTGTTCTTTTTTACTTCAATTGCTCTTTTTCACTCTAATTATTATTCTTGTTATTTTTGTGTGTGTGCTAATGAAGGTGTCAGGGATTGATTTAGGTGATGAATGTACAACTATGTAATGGTACTGTAAACAATCGAAAGTACGATTTGTTTTGTATGACTGCGTGGTATGTGAATATATCTCAATAAAATGATGATTAAAAAAAAAAAAAGAAAAAAAAATTTGTTGATGATATTAGATCATAAGATACCCTTTACCTTTCATAGAATAATAAAATAAAAGGTCCATATTCATCACAGAGCCTTTAACTTGGCTTTCCTTCATTCACAAATAACAGAATTCAAGAAATGATACATCGTTTTAGAAGATTCAAGTGTTTCTACAACACTTTATATGTATTGTTAAAACCTTCTAGGCTGATATATAGGGCATTATGCAATTGTTTAAAAAATTCATTATTCAGCCAGATATTTTAACTCTGTCATTAAAATAATTGCACTAATATCTATGTCATTAAAATAATTTCTTATCATATATACAATAAATGAAAGGAAACATAGCAGGGAAACATGACAGTAGGAAAAAGAAAACCTAACGTTTATTGAACACTAGCTGTAGACCAGGTAGTGAACTAGATCCTTAAGTCCTAGCTCACTATTTTGTGGGAATCATTGTTCTCATTATTTATAGATGAGAAATGAGATGATAATTGAGACTCAGAGAAGTAATGTCTCAACTCATAACTAATAAGTAATGACTCTAAAATGCCCAAAACATTCTGTCACCTCCAAACTGCATTCAATGCCTACCTTACTGAACCTTTTGAGAGTTAAATGAGAGAAAGTTTATGAAAATATGTAGCCTATTTCCTGACTCAGTAGCAATCAACCAGGAAAGATTAAGTTGATTTTCACCAGACAACAAGGACACACAAGGGCTTAGCTTAATCACAGTAGATGAGATTAGAGAATTAAATTCAGATTAATTTCTGAAGGTAGTCTGGTAGGGCCAGCTTTATTTGCTAGGTGGCCACTTTAATCTCCTTCTCATTTACCTGAAGCAATAAGAGGAAGGAAAAGGAACCAGAAGTGAGTTCTAACTTGCTCCCTGGTTTTCTGTGCTAGAGAAAGAAGTCCATTAGGTCAGGAGGCTAGTTGGGGAAAAGGAGTTCCACATTAAATACATTATCTCATTAAATATTCACAATAATCCTGTGAAATAAGTATGTCTTTTTTGCACATGAGAAAATCAAGTCTCAGGGAAGTAACTTCCAAGAGTTAAAAAATTCTAAATTGTCAGAGCTGGGGTTTGAACACTGTGGGTGGTTTGGAACTGTATGTACTCCAGAATAGCATGTTCTTAAATTTAACCCATTCCTGTGGTTGTGAATCCATTGTAAATAGGAACTTTTGATGAGGTTACTTTAGTTAAGGTGTAGGCCACCTCAATCAGGATGGGTCTTAATCCTATTACTGGAGTCCTTTACAAGATAATGAAATTCAGACAGAGAGAAAGCCACAGGAAGCAAGAAGATGACATGGAACTTGGAAGAAAATGAAGAGACCAGGGTTTGCCACCATGTGCCTTGCTATGTGGTAGAAGAACTAAGGATCATTGGCAGGCAGCCCTGGAACACCACTGTCTTCAGGGAGAAAGTATCACCTTGATTATGTTTTTATTTGGACATCATCCTGGCCTCAAATCTGTGAGCAAATAAATTGTTTAAGCTGAACCATTTCATGGTATTTTCTTGAGCAACCTAGAAAACTAAAACAAACACTAAAGCCTGTATTTTTAACACCATATCACAAAGCACCTTGCTGACTTCTATGTCACTATGCTTTAGGAACCTTCTTTGAATGTGGAAATGTTAAACTTCCCCACTTGGGGAATTCCTGATATTCTTGCAAGCATTAGGGACTCCCAGTTTAATAAATCAAGACCTCAATCTTTGGGCTTACCCTTATGAAACTTATTCCTGCAAAGGAGAAGCTAAGCCTACTTATAATTATGCCCAAGAGTCATCCCCAGAGAACCTCTTTTGTTGCCCAGATGTGGCCTCTCTCTCTCAGCCAACTCTGCAAATAAACTCACTACGCTCCCCTCTATGTGGGACATGACTCCCAAGGGTGTAGGTGGCAACGTGGGACATGACTCCCAGAGATGCTCTTGGCCCTGGCATTGTGGGATTGAGAATGCCTTCTTGACCAAAAGGGGAAAAAGAAATGAAACAAAATAAAGTTTCAGTGTCGTAAGAAATTTCAAATAGAGTCGAGATGTCATTCTGGAGATTATTCTTATACATTATATATATATTCCTTTTTAGTTTCTAGTGTATTAGAATAGCTAAAAGGAAATACCTGAATCTGTTGAACTGTTATCCAGTAGACTTGATTCTTGATGATGACTATATAACTATATAGCTTTTATCGTGTGATTGTGTGATTGCAAAAACCTTGTGAGTGA
The DNA here is from genome assembly GCF_015220235.1 of Choloepus didactylus. Lineage (NCBI taxonomy): Eukaryota > Metazoa > Chordata > Mammalia > Pilosa > Megalonychidae > Choloepus > Choloepus didactylus. Next base: position 32,538,546 of record NC_051312.1, on the reverse strand, counting down.
CATTCCCTTTATCCAGTGTATTGGCAGATAAGTAATAAAATAAAGACAAAAAATATATAAATAATAGAGGGGATAAAGTGTATGGCATCTTTTGGGTGTTCCTTTTTTATTTTTTCTTTATTTTGGAGTAATGAAAATATTCTAAAATAGATTGTGGCGATGAATGCACAACTATATAATGATACTGTGAGCCACTGATTGTATACTTTGGATGGATTATATGGTATGTGAATATATCTCAATAAAATTGCATTAAAAAAAAACAAAAACAAAACAAAAACAAAAATAAAATAAAATAAAATAAAGAAACTTCTTTGGAAGTAACCTTTCTCTTTCACTCTGTATTCCTTTACAGATTGGAGAAATATACCAGTAACTGTATAGCAATAGTATTTTATAAGCATGACTATAGAATTTAATAGTTTTGCATCATTTATAAAAGTAGGTTTTAATCTCCCTTTATAACAAAGGAAATTCCCAAATACTACAACATGAAATTAGGAAGTAGAGTGTAATAGACTGGAAATTTTGCACAATTCCTAATAAATTAATAGCATAAAAATAAAACTTTGACAGAGAACAGTCATGATTCACAAGAAAGGTAGCCAAGTATATTTACAGAAAATGTGTTTTTTTAAAAAATAACCTTTGCAATATATACTTCCTTATAATCAGGCAAGGAATTCAGTTGCAATAAGAGAAATATTTCTGATTATTAGTGGGATTTTTTGTGTGATTTTCATAGGTGTCATTTTATTAAAAAGTATTAAAATTGGGGCACAGTGAGTGGAAAAAAATGTTCATTTTGCTCTGAGCAAAAATTCATTTCTGTAATTCTACACCATAGTCCTTTACACACTTCTCAAAGCACTGAACCCATACTTACCCAAACTAGATTTACTTTAATGTTGCCCATTCCTTGTTACTATTTGATGGAGCATTTTTTATAGCTAAGAAGATAGTGGGATCATTGTCATAGGGTAGCTCTGAAATCGAAAGCCCTGAAATTTACAGTAATGTAATTTTAAAGCTGACATTATGTAAAGATCAGAGTTAATCATTTTTAGTTATAAGAAAAACCCTTTTTCTTTTTGTACAACTGCTGCAGTTTCTGGAAATGTATAAATAAGTTATGGAAACAACCTGTCAAATAGTTGCTGAGCACCTCTTCTCTGAAGAAATGGAATTGAGGAGTATAGGATGTTGTTTGCCTCCTGCTATATTTCACCCACCAATGACAGGTAGCTTAGGCTTTCACATGACAGATTTATTCTCTGTTTTTTACTCTTGTTTTCCTTCTGTTTCTGTTTCTTCCATAAATTTCTGTATCACAGTATACAGTAACTTTCCAAATTTCCTGTGGCTGAGAAACTCCTCAGGCTTATGACTGAACAAGCACATTGTGGTGGTTTGAAGCTGTAATGTACCCTAGAAAAAGCCATGTTCTTCTAATCCATTCCTGTGGGTGCAGACCTATTATAGGTGGGACCTTTTGATTAGGTTGCTTCAATTGAGATATGACCCACCCCATTCAAGGTGTGTCAGGTCTTAATCCCTTTACTGGAGTCCTTTATAAGAGGATAAAACACATACAGAAGCTAAGAGACAAAATTAAGAGAAGCTCATAGTGAAAAATCCCTGGAGAAGCTCAGAGAGGAAGCCACTGAAGCCAGAGGCTGAAAGCAGTGAAACCTGGGAGCAAAGGAGCTGCAGATGCTGGCCATTTGCCTTCCCATGTAATAGAGGTGTCCCAGATGCCAGCAGCCTTTCTTTAGAGGCCAGTTATCATCCTGTTGATGCCTTGAGCTGGACATTTTCACACCCTAAGAACTGTAAATTTTAAGTTAATAAATCCCCATTGTAAAAGCCAACTCATTTCTGGTACATTGCATTCTAGCAGCTTTAGAAACCCAAAACACACATACTACTTCAAAATACTAACTCAGAGTTTTAAGTTTTAAACTGACATTACCAAAGCTCAAGCAATATACTTTCCCTAGTTTTCTCGCCATGTTGATATTGGAAAGACATTGTCACTTACATGTACTTTCATATTAAAGTTTGGTAACATAATTATTATTCTGTAAGTGAGACATTAGTTTGTAAGCAAACACTAAAGAAAATGGGTGTATTCTGGAAATATCTCTTGGTTGATAGCCTCAGAATAATTTAAGTGACTGTATTCTGAACACACTTTTATCCCTTTATTACAACAATCAGGATTAGCCACAATTCTGATGTAGTGTATTGAGGCATGGATATAATGTTGGAAGTCTTGCTTGTGGAAGCAAATATTTTGTTTAATTGAGATGATGATGTCTAACATGATCCAGATATGCAATGAAGACAGTTGAACTCTAGCTGCTTTCAACTTTAACTTTACTTAAGAGCTATCCAGTTATTCATGTTATTCTACAGATTCTATCTTCTGAAAATCTCTGTTGATGCATAATATGCACATGGCTAAGGGATATAAAGTAGAACCATTGTTTCACATTAAGTGTGTGAGCTATGTGCAATGCTGTTAAAACAAAAATACTTTATCACAATATTCATTTGGGTTCTATTGTATTTAAAGCAAAAAGGATGAAATAAAACCAAAGACTCAACTTTTTATATGCATACAATATTAGCAAAGAAATATTCTTCCAAATTAACTTTTGTTTAACAACAAATAAACATTAAATAATTTTGTAGAAAAATATCAATTGGCCATAAAAACAAGTCTATTTCTGAATTCTTGAGTTTGATTCCATTGGTCTATATATCTATCCTTACACCAGTACCATGATGTATTGACCACTGTAGCTTTGTAATAAGCTTTAAAGTCAGGAAGTATGAGTCCTCCAACTTTATTCTTTTTCAAGATGGTTTTGGCTATTCAGAATCCCTTACCCCTCCAAAAATTTTTTTTCCCATTTTATTGAGATATATTCACATACCACATAAACCATCCAAAATATACAATCACTGTCTCAAAATGTCATCACATAGTTGTACATACATTCCCATGATCAATTTTAGAACATTTTCATTACTTCAGAATGGAAATAATAATAAAATAATAATAATACAAGATAGAACCAAAATAAGACCCAAGAACCAAATAAGCAATACTCCTTATTGCTCCCTCTTGTTGACCTGTAGTATTGGTATAGTAAATATGTTACTGTTGATGAAAGAATATTAAAATACTACTATTAACTATAGTGCATAATTTTCAATAGCTATATTTTCCCCATATACTCCTCTATTATTATTTATTTAATTTGTAGTAGTTCATGCAAGAACTTATTTATATTTGTAGTGTTACTCAGTGACATACATGACTGTAAACAACCACTTTCAATCAAATTCAACTACAATACGGCACTATTACTTATAATCCCAATAATGAGCTACCATCACCTCTATTCATTCCCAAAAATTTAACTTTAACCTCGTTAACAATTCGGTACATATGCTGTATGTATCCTGTACTTTTTATGTATGTATTCTGTAACAATTCTGTACATATGCTGGATTTTGTCAGATGCCTTTTCTGCATCAATTAAGATGATCATGTGTTTTTTCCCTTCATTTTGTTAATTTGGTGTATTACATTAATTGATTTTCTTATGTTGAACCACTCTTGCATACGTGGAATAAAACCCACTTGATCATGGTGTATAATTCTTTTAATGTGCTGTTGGATTCAATTTGTTAGTATTTTGTTGAGGATTTTTACATCTTAAATTCATAAGAGAAATTGGTCTGCAATTTTCTTTTTGTGTAGTATCTTTATTTGGCTTTGGTATTAGGGTGATGTTGATGTTATAGAATGAGTTAGGTAGTGTTCCCTCCTCTTCAGTTGTTTTGAAGAGTTTGAACTAGATTGTTATTAATTTTTCTTGAAATGTTAGGAGAATTCACCTGTGAAGCCATCTGGTCCTCGACTTTTCTTTGTTGGGATGTTTTTGATGACTGATTCAATCTCTTTACTGGTCTGTTGAGATCTTCTATTTCTCGTAGAGTCAGTGTAGGTTGTGCATGTATTTCTGGGAATTTGTCCATTTCATCTAGATTGTCTAATTTGTTGGCATACAGTTATTTATCCTATCCTCTTATGATCCTTTTTATTTCTGTGGCATCAGTAGTAATGTCTCTCCCTCTCATTTCTGATTTTATTTATTTGTGTCTTCCCTCTTTTTTCTTTGTCTTTGTAGCCAATGGTTTGTCAATTTTATTGCTCTTTTCAAAGAACCAAGTTTTGGGTTTGTTAATGTTCTCTTTTTTTTTAAATTGTCTTTTTGTTTATTTCTGCTCTAATGTTTGTGATTTCTTTCCTTCTGCTTGCTCTGGGTTTAGTTTGCTGTTTTTTTTCTAGTGTTTCCAGGTGTGTGGTTAGGTCTTTGATTTTAGTCTTTCTTCTTTTTTAATTTAAGCATTTAGGGCTATAAATTTCCCTGTCAGAACTGCCTTCACTGCATCCCATAAGTTTTGATATGTTGTGTTCTCATTTTCATTTGTCTCAAGATATTGCCTGATTTCCCTTGTAATTTCTTCTTTGAAGAAACACTGATTGTCTAAGAGTGTGTTATTTAACTTCATATATTTGGTATTTCCCAGTTCTCTGCCTGTTTTTGATTTCCAGCTTCATTCCATTATGGTCAGAGAAGATGCTTTGTGTAATTTCAATCTTTTTAAATTTATTTAGCTTGTTTTGTGACCCAACATGTGTTCTATCCTGGAGAATGATCTGTGAGCACTTGAGAAGAATGTATGCCCTGCTGTTTGGGGTGCAGTATTCTGTACATGACTATTAGGTCTAGTTCATTTATTATATTATTCAAGTTCTCTGTTTCCTTATTGGTCTTCTGTCTAGATATTCTATCTATTGGTAAGAGTGACGGATTGAAATTTCCAACTACTAATGTAGAGCTGTCTTTTTCTCCCTTCAGTTTTGCCAGTGTTTGCCTCATGTATTTTGGAAGATTATGGTTAAGTACATAAATATTTATGATCATTATTTCTTCTTGGTGGACTGACCCTTTTATTAATATATAGTATCTTCTTTGTAACAGCTTTCCACTTAAAGTGTATTTTGTCTGATACTATTATAGCCACACAAGCTCTTTCTTGGTTACTGTTTGCATGGAATATCCTATTCAGTCCTTACACTTTCAACCTATTTTGTCTTTGGGTCTAAGGTGAGTTTCTTATAAACAACGTAGAGTTGGATCATGCTTTTTTCTTTTATTGATTCCAGCAATCTGTATCTTTTGATTGAGGAGTCTAATCCATTTACATTCAGTGTTATTACAGTAAAGGCAGTACTTTTTTCAGCCATTTTGTCCTTTGGTTTTTATATGTTGAGTCTCTTTTTCTCTCTTTTCCTTTATTGCAACCTCCTTTTCTGTATAGTTGATTTTTTGTGATGTAACTCATTGATCCCTTTCTCCCTTCCATTTCTGTATATTTTAAAAATACTGTCTTTGTGATTACCCTAGCATTTGTATTACAAACCAACATCTATAACCTACTAATTTGAAAAGATACCAAACTTAGCTTCAATAGCATACATGTTCTCTGTTTTCATATCCCTGTTTCCCCTTTGTGTTGTTTTCTCACACATTACCTCTTTATATTTGCATGTCTGTTATAAGTAAATATGATTAATTTTTATTCAATTGTATTCTCTTTGACATTCTGATTAGTATGTGTCTTGGGGTATGTCTATTAGAATTTATTCTGTTTGGGGTATGTTGTGCTTCTTGGACATGTTTGTTTATGTCTTTCATAAGAGTTGGAAAAATTTTGGCCATTATTTACTCAAATATTCTTTCTACTCCTTTTCCATTCTCTTCTCTGGGACACCCATGATTCATATGTTGTCACTCAAATCCCTGAGACACTGCTTATTATTATTTTTTTTCCTATTCTTTTCTCTGTCTGTTCTTCTGACTGATTTCAATTGTGCTGTCTTCAGGTTCATTGATTCTTTCTTCTGCCTGTTCAAAACTGCTGTTGTATGCGTCTACAGTATTTTTAATTTCTATTATAGTGCCTTTTTCCCCCATAATTTCTGTTATGTTTCTTTTTAAACTTTCAAATCTTTATGCTCACACATTGTCTTCTTAATATCTTTTAGCTCTGTTTCCATATTTTCCTTCATCTCCTTGAATTTATTTAGGAGGTTTGTTTGAACTTCTTTGATTAGTTTTTCTGTCTCCTCTGAAGTTTTAAATTGTTCCCTTGACTAAGCCATATCTTCCTGTTTCTTAGAATGGCATATAATTTTTTTTTTAATATTCATTTTATTGAGATGTATTCACATACCATGCAGTCATACAAAACAAATCGTACATTCGATTGTTCACAGTACCATTATATAGTTGTACATTCATCACCAAAATCAATCCCTGACACCTTCATTACCACACACACAAAAATAACAAGAATAATAATTAAAGTGAAAAAGAGCAATTAAAGTAAAAAAGAACACTGGGTGCCTTTGTCTGTTTGTTTGTTTCCTTCCCCCATTTTTCTACTCATCCTTCCATAAACTAGACAAAGGGGAGTGTGGTCCTTATGGCTTTCCCAATCCCATTGTCACCCCTCATAAGCTACATTTTTATACAATCTTCTTCAAGATTCATGGGTTCTGGGTTGTAGTTTGATAGTTTCAGGTATCTACCACCAGCTACCCCCAATTCATTAGAACCTAAAAAGGGTTGTCTATATTGTGCGTAAGAGTGCCCACCAGAGTGACCTCTCGGCTCCTTTTGGAATCTCTCTGCCACTGAAGTTTATTTCATTTCCTTTCACATCCCCCTTTTGGTCTCAATTAACTTTTTTTTTTTTTTTTAATTTTTTATTAACTTTATTTATCATAAAATTTAAAAAAACATTTCCAAACAAAACAAAGCAAAGGAATAGGAGAAACAAATATCCTGAAATAACTTCATTGCTTCCATTATGCTCCTACCATACCACAAGAAAATTAACGAATCATAGTCACTCCTGAGCATTCCCGTATCAAGACTGGCTGCAATATCTTATCTGTTCTTATTAGATTATCATTCCACCTTCACTATCTGCTGTCTATCTCTAGGTCCCCTATATTCTACAATATAAGACACTTGTTTTACATTTTTCACAGAGTTCACATTAAATTTTTGAACACTTTCATTACTCCAAAAAATAAAAATTAGAATAAAAGTAAAAGTAAAAAGAACATCCAAAACATCCCATACACATCCTTCCCCCTATTATTCATTTACTTTTTTTTATCTTCATTTTATTGAGATATATTCACATACCACGCAGTCATACAAAACAAATTGTACTTTCGATTGTTTACAGTACCATTACATAGTTGTACATTCATCACCTAAATCAATCCCTGACACCTTCATTAGCACACACACAAAAATAACAATAATAATAATTAGAGTGAAAAAGAGCAATTGAAGTAAAAAAGAACACTGGGTACCTTTGTCTGTTTGTTTCCTTCCCCTATTTTTCTACTCATCCATCCATAAACTAGACAAAGTGGAGTGTGGTCCTTATGGCATTCCCAATCCCATTGTCACCCCTCATAAGCTACATTTTTATACAACTGTCTTCGAGATTCATGGGTTCTGGGTTGTAGTTTGATAGTTTCAGGTATCCACCACCAGCTACCCCAATTCTTTAGAACCTAAAAAGGGTTGTCTAAAGTGTGCATAAGAGTGCCCACCAGAGTGACCTCTCGGCTCGTTTTGGAATCTCTCTGCCACTGAAGCTTATTTCATTTCCTTTCACATCCCCCTTTTGGTCAAGAAGATGTTCTCCGTCCCACGATGCCGGGTCTGCATTCCTCCCCGGGAGTCATATTCCACGTTGCCAGGGAGATTCACTCCCCTGGGTGTCTGATCCCACGTAGTGGGGAGGGCAGTGATTTCACCTTTCAAGTTGGCTTAGCCAGAGAGAGAGGGCCACATCTGAGCAACAAAGAGGCATTCGGGAGGAGGCTCTTAGGCACAATTATAGGGAGGCCTAGCCTCTCCTTTGCAGCAACCATCTTCCCAAGGGTAAAACTTATGGTAGAGGGCTCAACCCATCAAACCACCAGTCCCCTATGTCTGTGGTCATGTTAGCAACCATGGAGGTGGGGTAGGAGAATGGCATATAATTTTAAGCTGATGTCTGGGTATCTAATTATCTTGGTGAGTTAATTCTCAAGGTCACTTTCTCCCTTTTGTCTAGGTTTTATTGTTGCCTGGCTTTGTATTAAGACTCTTCTTTGATGCTTGATCCAACTTATTCTAGATCTTTAGAATAGTCCATGTTACTGATCAGATTTTCACAGATCTTCATCTGCTTCTTGCCCTGAGTATGCACTACAGTTTTTAAGGTCGTACTTTTTGTGCAATTGTTTGACCTCTAGGAGAAAGCTTCATTTCCTCTATTCCTTCTCCAGAAATCTTGATCTGTTCTGTTTGTCTTTATGTGGAATTTTCTCCCCAGCTCCTATGATTGGTTTAAATTCTCTCTGTCACTCAGTACCCCCTTTTCCTTACACTTTTCAGTTTTGAAACCCATCCTGTCTTAACAGCAGTTCAGTGTCTCCCCAATCCTTTTTTTTTTTTTTTTTTAAACTCCTTGAGGCTTCTCTGTTTCTTGTTTTAGGGTATCCTGACCTGGGACCCAGATGGGGTCAATCCAGAAGGGTGAGTCAATCCAGAAAGCTTCGATTTGTGTTTAGGTGGTCCAGCAAACAGAGAATGGATTGAGTGTGTGCACCTCTTGCCAACAGTTCTGCTGCAGTCCCCACCCCGGGCGGGGAGAACACTTTTATACGTACCATTCCTCAGCTGCCTGTGTTCCGCTCTGGTCTCTGTGGACTTTGGTTCCCTGTGCCTTTATAAGCATGGGGTTCTAACTTGCTGCTCTGAGTGGCTCTATAATCTGCTTCTGTGGCAGTATGGATCTGGGCCTTGCTGCCTTTGTGTGACTCCTAAGTTGCATAGGACAGAGTGAAGGGGAGGGGTCTGGACTGGTGGGTCCAGGATGAAAACCTCCTACCTGATTTTGATGATTATTTTTCTTTTCTTAGATTCAGCATTTGAGGAGTCCTTCTCCAGTCTTTATCATCCATTAGAGTTCCAAGCAATTGGGATTTGTCCTGTTAGTAGTTGATACTGAGGGCAGACTCTTCCAGGGTGACATGTTGGTGACATCATGCCACTTTCATTTCTTTTCTCTGAATTGTTACATATCTTTACAAAAGGAGCACTTGAAGTAAAAGGAGCACGTTTACAAAATAAAAATGAATGGATACATTACCAGCTTGGGAACTTCAGTCTCTCCAGTCACAGCTGGATGTCAGCTAAGAGTTCCTTCCAGTCTAACGTCACTTTCATTTTTGAAGGGCATTGTTTCATGGTATAAATTCTAGGTTGGCAATTTTGTTCTTTTAGCACTGTGAAGATATTCCACTGTTCTGGTTTCTACTATTTCTGTTGAGAAGTCAGCTATATATCTTATGCTTGCTCCTTTGAAAATAATCTCTCTTATTTCTGGCTGCTTTAAAGATATTTCTCCTTGATTCTGGGAAGTTTTACTATAGGGTACCTAGGTTTGCTTTTCTTTACATTTAAACTGTTTGGGTTCTGGGTGCTTCTTGAATCTGTAACTTGATGTCTTTTATCATTTTTGGCAAGTTTTCAGGTATTAGCTCTTCAAATTTATTTCTGTTTCATTCTGTTCACTCCTTCTGGGACTCCAATTACACAAATATTAGACCTTTTCCTGGTATCCTCTCATACCTTTTCTTCATTTTCCATCTTTTTTGTTTTTATGCTTCACTCTGGATATTTTCTTCTGACCTATTTCTAGTTCATTGTCTCTCTCTTCATTTATGCCTAATTTGCTATTAATCCCATCTACTGACTTCTTAAATCATTTCATTTTTTAGTTCAAGAATTTGAAATTCGGTTATTGTTATGACTTCTTTACTAAAGCTTGACTTTCATTTTCTCAAACACATTAAAAGCATGGTTATTTAAAAATTCATAATTTATTATCTGTATTTCTTATGAGTCTGTTTCTATTATCTGTTCTATCTCGTTTGTTTTGTTGTTGTTGTTTTACTCCATCATCTTAGTTTATGGTGACTTTTGTTTTTCTGTAATTGAGTGCTATATATTGTATATAAAAAATTGTAGCAATAATGTGAAGCTATAATTATATTATCTTTCTTCAGAGAGGATTCACATTTGCTTGGCAGATGGCTTAGGTACCAGGAATTCTGGTTCACCTCAATCCAATCAGGGGTTGGAATGATTTGAAGCTAAGCTTAAGTATCAGGGTAGGCTGATCTGTTTCCAGGTGTAACTCTTTAGGGTACCAACCAGAACCTAGGGGTGTTTGCCAGAGCCTCCTTCCCCATCATGGGTGGCTTATGAACTTCAATTTTTTACATTCAAGCCTCAAGAGTCATTTGAAAGCTCAGGAAACTTAAAATTAATTCAAAAGTATTAACTGCTCAGTCTATCACCTGCCTCACCCAGAACTAGCAGATGCTCCTGCAGGGATTTCTAACCTTTTTTGTACCATGGATTCCTTTAATAGTTTGATGAAGTCTGTATACCCCTTTTAAATGTATAAAATACAATACATAGGATTTTAAAGGAAACAAATTATATTGAAGTACAGTTGTCAAAATAGTTCTTAAATGTGGTCTAGTAATACATGTGCTTCTTTATTAACATTAAATAACAAGAACTACTTGTGGGTCTAATGATAGCTTAACTTTGAAGTAGTAATGAGTGTAAGTGATAGTGTAAGATATCTGGAACAACTGTAATATAATACTTAAATAACTAGAATCTTTGTTGTTGACAAAATACTGCTAATTCTATGTCTACATTCATAATTAAGGATATGCTAAATTTCAATTATAGATTAGTAAAAATAAAGATGTAATTTTTTTCCCATCCATATTTGTGGATCCCTCGAGCTCAATTCATGGACCCTTCTGTTTAGATCCTCTGCCTGTGGCGAAAAGTGGTACCAAATGCTGGGTTCATCACCCTGTGTTGATTTGTCTCTCATAACCTTGTCTTGTAATTCTTCATTTTCCCTGGTATCTCTCTAATGACTCCAAACAGCTGCTTTTAATATTTCATCCAGCTTTTCTAGTTATTCTCAACCAGGAAGGTTAGTCTGAATTACCTAGTTTAACATTTCTGGAAGAGGAACTCTTTTGGAACTTGCATTCTAGTGGAATACAATTATATTAGCAGATGTAGAAAATAGCATACCCTGCAAGGGGTCATAAAGGAGTGTAACCTGACTCATGGAGGACTGGTACATGTTGAAAGCAACAGAGAGGAAATAATTATAATTAGAATAGTGCCAGTTTGTGGAGGGTTCAGTTATGCTGAGACAAGAAGAAAGGCATTAAAAGAGTACCTTGTAAATGTAAACTCACAGTTTGGTTGTCTTTTAATTTTTAAAAGTAGTATCTATTTTTAAAGTACTATCTATTCCAATTTTGTGCCAGACATGGTCTTTAAGAAATTCACTGTCATGTGAAAATGATAGACACACAAATACAATTATATAGAGCATTAGAACTGTTGGACTACTGAATAAATGTTTATAGGAGAAGTGATTAATTATTTGTAAAGAGTTAGGAAAGGATTCACAGAAGAGTGACATTTAACTTAGGCCTGGAAGAATGTGTAGGTGATTATCAGACAGAGTAAGGAGAATGGTGCTTCAGAAAGAGAAGAGTACATGGGAAAGGAGTGGACATGAAAAAGCAGATCCTAAGTTTCACATGTGACTTTCTGAATATAGGGAGGAAAGTAGGGGGAATGGGGATTGTGGTATGCAATGAAATTCCTCAAGAGTGAGATCAGTTTTTCTTTAAAGAATTTCACTTTATAGAAATTCTGTATCAGTGAAGGTTCTTGGTTAATGCAATAGAAAGTGATTCTGGCCATCTAAAGCAAAAAGAGACTTTAACAGAAGGATATGTGAGTTGCAGTAAAGTAACTGCTTGTGGACTGGACTGTACTTGTGAGACGTTTGCCTAGTTTCCTGATGCTCAGCCTCCTAAACTCCCTTGATTCCTGCCTGATTTCCAAGTCTGGTCCTCCAGAAACTTGTAGATTTTGTGAGCCACTAATACCCTTCCAACAAAGTCCCTTTTTCCTTAAGATAGCCTGACTTGGTTTCTGTTTCTTGCAACCAAGAATCCTAACTGTTACTGTTATTAAACTGAATTCTCATAAACTTTATGTGGGTAGTAACTTTTGCTTTGTAGGAGAAAAGGAAGAGGGATGATTTGACTATTATTCTTATTGACAAGTAATATTTAGATTTTAACACCATCCTTGGGTATTTTTTTTTCCTTCTCTCAAGCTTCAGTGTGATTCCTAGGAAAACCCTAGAAATTGCCAACAGAGAAGATGTATTATTAAATACCAGAAGGTTTCTTGAAAGTGCGTCTAATCAATTTCCCTGGATGGGGCTCTGTCTGTTCAATGGCTGCTTGAGTGCTAGGAAAATTGCCCCTAATACTTCCTAAGATATTACTGAAATTTTTGAGATATGTAAAGGAATAGTGAACATATTGGAATTATTTTTTGAATGGTGAGAAAAGTGGAGCCAAAGCTTATTTTAGGAATTTTAAACTTTCATCAGCCACAATTTTTGCAAAGGAGACATTGTGTCACAGTCTGTTAAACTGTTTTTGTCAACCTCAAAAAAAAAAAAAAACCCAAACCTGTAAATGGCCCATTTAAAATAAATTTTTGATTACCTTCTTTCTTATGAATCTGAGAAGTATGCCAGGTGGTAAGAATGGTAGAGAAGAGGTCCCTGGTATTGACAAATTGAAGGATGAACCAAGGGAAGACAAGAATTTGAGTATAGAGATCAGTGGATAGGAATTCAGAAGTATTGATTTATTACTTGCCTGTGTTGAATTTTGAAAAGGGACCAGGTAGAGTGGGTTGCAAATACAGAAGGTGAGAATAGAAATTGTTCTTACTTCAGAATCCCTGTAATTTAACACAGCTACAGAAGGTAGTGAATATTTGGTTGTGGGCAGAATTTTAAAGAAATACTTCAACTGCTGAGCTTCTCAGGAGTGGTATAAGAAAGAAACCGAGACCAATGTCTCTCAGATGGAAAAAGCGGAAATGTAGATCATTTATTCATCCTCATTGTACTTCATTATTTTTCTCTGAGAATTGTGGATTTGCTTCTTATATGGCTTTTCTTTAAAGCAGTTCTTGTATGGCTTTTAAAGAATGTAAATTTATTGTGCAATCAACTTCTCTCTTCTTGGTTTTTAATACTCTGTTTAGTAGGTTTGCCAACTGTTTTCTTTTCTGATACTCTTCTAGATATCTAAATTTTTCTTATCACAAAATGGATTGTGTAGCAGCATTATTCACAATAGCTAAATGGTTGAAACAACCCAAGTGTCTATCAGCAGATAAATAGATAAATAAAATGTGGTATATACAAACAAGGGAATATTACTCAGCCTTAAAAGGGAAAGAAGTTCTGATATATGCCACAGTATGGATGAACCTTGAAGACATGATATTGAGTGAAGTAAGTCAAACATGAAGGGATAGATATTGTATGTAAGTGAAATATTATATGTATGTGAAATAGCTGAACTGTACAAATTCATAGAGCCAAAAAGTAGAGTTGGGAGGGGAGGGGGAGATGGAGAGTTAATTCATAGTGGGTAGAGGGTTTCTGTTAGGGGTGATGGGAAAGTTCTGGTAATGGGTGGTGATTAGGATAGTGAAATATTGTCTATATGTGAATATAATTAATCCCACTTAATTGTATGCTTGGGAGTGGTTGACATGGGGAAATTTATGTTGTATATGTTTTCATAATAATAAAAAAAAAACAATTAAAGAGACAATGACAATTAAAGGCAATACATGATCCTAAACTGGATCTAATAACAAAGGAGAAAAGGCTCAAAAGAATATTTTTGGGACATTTGGAAAATTGGAATATACACTGTAAGCTTTATATCAATGTTAAAATTTTTGAACTTGATAACTGTACTTAAGATGGTTACGTAAGTGAGCATCCTTGTTAGGAAATGTACATGGAAGTATTATGTGTTCAAGGAGCATAATGTATAACATCTACTGTGAAATATTTAGAAAATAGATAGGCAGATAGATAGAGAGATAGAGCAAATGTGGCAAAATGTTGAGATTAGTGGATCGGGTATCTGGGGGAAGGGGGTATGCTGGGCTTCTCTGTATGGGTTTGTATTATTTTTGCAACTGTCCTGTAAATTTGAAATTATTTTAAAATAATAAGTTTATGAAAAAATGGATTAGGTGGTTTTTCAGTAATATAAGTTGCTGTAATTATGGTATGGTGTGGTGTGGGTGGAGGTAGGTTAACCAACATATATTTAATAAGTATTTATTGAAGGCGTACTGCATCCCAGACAGGTAATAAGTAAGTAAAGGACAAAAATAATAATATATATATATTTTTATATAAAATAATAATATATATTTATATATATAGTTCATAATAGAACTATTATGAAAATAAATGAAGGCTTTGGGATACTGAGTGGCTGGGGGGTGAAGAGCTACTTTTGTTAGCGTAGTCAGAGAAGGCCTCGCTGAGGAGATGACATGTATGTTGCTATTTTTTTTAATACTTGCATTAAGAAAGGGGTGGTCCTTTAAAAAGTATATTCTTGGTTAAGATAATGGAGAGAGACAAGGGAGAGGAAAGAGGTGTTACAACCTATAGTGCATAAGGGAATAAGAATAGAAAAAAAGAAGAGGAGAAGTTTGAACTTTTATTTTATTTGCTATATGATGATTTGTGATTAGTGACTTCCATTTCAAGGGTGTGATAATGGTAGGTGTTAACTGTCTGGCATGACTGGGTTCACTAAGGAGCTATTTCTTTAGAATTGGGCTGCTAAGTCTTCTCTGAGACCCCTTCCATATAGATCATAATTGATACTCTCCCAGAGTTTGTAGGAGTTCTTTTCCCTCTATCCCTCATGAAAATAAAAGGGGGAATGGAATGTTGTAGATAATACTAAGGTCAAATAGCCTTGGATGTAGTGTTAAAGTTGAAAAAAATCAGAAAGGACCCTCTTTTCCTCTGTTACTTGTAAAATACTTGGCTTTCTCTCTTACTATGTTGGTACCATTTGGACAGGATGGTAATTATTACTGTATTTGGTTTAATTCCATACATATTTATTGAGCATTTACTTGGTTTGCACCTACCTTTGTCTAGGTGCTGTGGAAGATAAAAAAAGAAATGTATAGTCTTATGCACTGCCTCAAAGAGTATGTAATGTAATGGGAAGACCTACTCTATTAGGACTTTTTTTGGTTGCAGGTAACAGAAACCCAACTTAAATGGGGGGAGAGAGAGAGAGAGAGAGAGAGGGAGGGAGAGAATATAAATATGAGAATGAATTTAACTGACACGTATAACCAAAAAGGCCCATGGATGTGTAATTTGGCTTCAAAAAAGCTGAAATTGAGTATTCTAATAATGTCATCAGCAATCTGCCTCTTTCTATCCAGTTTCCTCTGTGGTGTCTTCATGTTTAGCAAGGTTTGGATTTTCCCCAAGGTGGCAAGATGGCCACTAGCAGTTCTATGCCTGTATTTTATGAGTACAGCATTCCTGGTGAAAAAAGAGCTTCTTTCCCAAATGTTCTAGCAAAATAGCCCTGAGATTAACACTTATTGGAATGTCTTGCATCACATGCCCAAACTTGAACCAATCATAGTGATGAGGCAAAAGGAATAAATTAGACTGGCCTGGCCAGTGCCCTCCTCTGTAGTTAAGGGAGTTAAGTAAACACACTTAAATAGGAGAGTAAAGGGTGGGTTTCCTAGGAAAATCAGGATACTGTTACCAGAAGAATAGGAAATGGATGTTGGGAGACAAAAATAATGGCAGTTTACATACCCGAACAAACTGTCATTCTATAATGTTTGTGGACCCTCTCTACGCTAGACACTGTGCTAATAAAGTATATAAGATGGATAAGCCATTTGAACTCAAAACACTTATGAACTCAAGAAGCAAGTCAGATGCGGGCATAACTATTAAGTTCTAAGTAGAGTTTCAGGCAACATCTTTTGGGAAAGTGGAAGGAGAGATTTATTCTGACTAGGAATCTTGGGAAAGCTTTGTGGAAGAGGTGGTTTTAAGGTGGTCCTTAAAAGATATATAATAGATAATGGGAACTGAACAAGGAAAGCATCTCTAGCTAAGGGAATGGCATGAGCAAAGACACAGCAGCCTGGTGTATTCAGGGAGTGGCAAAAGGTCTAGGGTCAGTTAATAGGACTCAGAAGGACATGTAAGGGAGGAGTTAGAAGATTATTTGGCCATGAAATTTTTTTACCCTATGTGACTGGTAGGATATTGGTGCTGAGATAATTCAATCCAGGAAATATTTCTTACATACCCCTTATGTTCCTGTGTTTATAACAGGTGCTAGGGAAACAATGATTAGTAAGGCATGCTCCATACTTTGAGAGTACTCACAGTTAAATAAGCCAAAAACTACTTGTAATTTGAACTAAAAAGAGGTTCAAAGTGCTAAGAATGCTGTGAGGAGGACTATCTTAACTAAGCTTTAGGGATGAACAAAGGTGTCACAGAGCAGGTGAAACTTTAAGCTGAGTATTCTTTTCCTAATTTAATTTTTTTTAAACTAAAAGTTATACATGCACACAATGTGTATTTTGGAAATCAATGTAATTAATATAAGGGATAAAATAGTTCTACAAGAATTATTTTTAAAAAAATAGCATTCCCCCTACTCTCTCAAGATAATTTCCCATTCCCCAGAGGCAACCACTTTCAATGACTTTGAGCTATTTGTTTGGTAGTTATTTCTAGATCTCTAAACTTGCATGCTTATATTGTTGCATCTTGATTTTTCAATTTCAGGCATTTCTATTGACTTCCCACTGTGTCAGATGAAAATCTAAGTCCCTTTTTTAAGAAAATTTATTTATTTATTATTTATTTATTACTTATTTATACAAACATTCCCCTTTCACTCTCACTCCTGTGCTCTCTTCCTCTAGTAAGTGCCATTCATTCTGCTTTTTATCTCTGCAAATTTGCTATTTCTAGTCATCTTTTGTAAGTGATATCATACAATTTTTGTCTTTATGTGTCTTGCTTGCTTCTCTGAGCATAATGTTTTGAAGATTCTTCCATGTTGCAGCATGTCTCATAACTTCATTTTTTCTTATAGCTGAATAATACTCCATTTGTGTAAGTATCACATTTTGTTTATCCATTAATTTGTAGATGGACATTTAGGTTATTTCTAGGCTATTGCAAGTAATGGTGCTATAAACTGTATATAAGTATCTGCTTGCAACACTGTTTTCCTTTTCTTTGGATATATACCTAGAAGTGGGATTTTCAGGTCAAAAGGAATTCTATATCTAACTTTTCGAGGAACTGCCATGTTGCTTTACACAGTGGCTGCATCATTTTACATACCTGCCAACAGTGCACTAGAGTTCCAGTTTGTCCACATCTTCTCCAACACAGGTTATTTTTCATTTTTTAAAATAACCATTCTTATGGGTGTAAAGTGATACTACCTTATGGTTTTAATTTGCATTTCCCTAATGGCTAATGATGTTGAGCATCTTTTTATGTGTTTTTTGGCCATTTGTATGTATTCTTTGGAGAAAAGTCAATTCAAGTCCTTTGCACATTTTTTAATTGCATTGTTTGTCTTTTTGTTGTTGAGTTGTAAGAGTTCTTTATATATCCTGGATATTAAGTCATTAGCCAATTTACAGTTTGAACCTTCTCATTCTATAGGTTGTCTTTTCACTTTCTTGGTAATTTCCTTCAATGCACAAGTTTTTAATTTTTATGAAATCAAATGGATCTATTGTTTCTTTTGTTGCTTGTGCTTTTGGTGTCATAAAGGAGAATCCATTGACAAACCCAGGTCATGAAGCTTTACCCCTAGGTTATCTTCTAAGAGTATTATAGTTTTAGTTCTTATTATTTAGGTCCTTGATCGATTTTTTTTTTTTTAAGAATGAAGTTCTTTATTACTTTTAAAAATTATTTTTCATTTTTATCACAATGATATATGTAAAGGAGTGTGTATAAATTACAGAGCATAATATTAAAATGAACATCCATGAATCTAATTTTCAAATCAAGAACTAAAATGTCTGGTTATATACCTTGCATCTACCTGTACACTCCTTACCTATTGCCTCCTTACTGCCTCTCCCACAGAAGCAGTAACCACTATACTTAATCTTCAGTCTAACAGTCCCTTCCCTTGCTTTTTTTTTTTTTCCTAATTGAGGTTGTTCACATACCATACATACAATTATCCAAAGATCCAAAGTGCATAATCAATTACCCCTGGTACCATCATACAGCTTTGCATCCAACACCACAATTAATTTTCTTTTCAATTTTTAGAACATTTTCATTATTCCACAAAAGAAATAAAGAAAAGGAAACTCAAATCCTCCCATACCCCTAACCACCCCCCCATTGTTGACTCATAGTATTGGTATAGTACATTTGATACTGTTGAAGAAAGAATGTTAAAATACTACTAACTGTAGCATATAGTTTGGAATAGGTATATTTTTCCGTTTATGCCCCTCTATTATTCACCATTGAGTACTGTGGTGGCTGTGGGTTTTTCATATATGCTCTTTATCATATTGAGGAAGTTTCCTTCAATTCCTACCTTTTGAGGTGTTTTTATCAAAAAGGGATGTTGGATTTTGTTGAATGCTTTTTCAGCATCTATTGAGATAATCATTTGATTTTTCTCTTTTGCTTTGTTAATGTGTTGTAATACATTGATTTTCTTATGTTGAACCATCCTTGCATGCCTGGAATGAATCCCACTTGGTCATGGTGTATGATTTTTTTTTTATGTGTCTTTGGATTTGATTTGCAAGTATTTTGTTGAGAATTTTTGCATCTATATTCATTAGGAAGATAGGCCTATAGTTTTCCTTTTTTGTAGCATCTTTGCCTAGTTTTGGTATTAGATTGATGTTAGCTTCATAAAATGAGTTAGGTAGTGTTCTATTTTCTTCAATGTTTGGAAGGAGTTTAAGTAGAAATGGTGTCAGTTCTTTTTGGAAGGTTTGGTAGAATTCCCCTGAGAAGCCATCTGGCCCTGGGCATTTATTTGTGGGAAGCTTTTGGATGACTGATTGGATCTCTGTGCTTGTGATTGGTTGGTTGACGTCTTCTGTTTCTTCTCTTGTCAGTCTAGGCTGTTCATGTGTTTCCAGGAAATTGTCCATTTCCTCTACATTATCCAGTTTGTTGGCATACAGTTGTTCATAGTATCCTCTTATAATTTTTTTTAATTTCTTCGGGATCTGCAGTAATGTCACCTTTCTCATTCATTATTTTGTTTATATGGGTCTTCTCTCTTTTTGATTTTGTCAGTCTAGCTAGGGGCTTGTCAATCTTGTTGATCTCAAAGAACCAACTTTTGGTGTTATTTATTCTATTGTTTTTTTGTTCTCTATGTCATTTATTTCGGCTTTAATCCTTGTTATTTCTTTTCTTCTACTTGGTTTAGGATTGGTTTGCTGTTCATTTTCTAGCTTCTTCAGTTGATCCATTAGTTCTTTAATTTTAGCTCTTTCTTCCTTTTTAATGTATGTGTTTAATGCTATAAATTTCCCCCTCAGTACAGCTTTTGCTGCATCCCGTAGGTTTTGGATGTTGTCTTCTCATTTTCATTCGTCTCTATATATTTAGCAATTTCTCTTGCTATTTCTTCTTTAACCCACTGATTGTTCAGGTGAATGTTGTTTAACCTCCAGGTATTTGTGAATTTTCTAAGTCTCTGATGGTTATTGACTTCTTTTTTTTTTTTTTTTTAAATCTTCATTTTATTGAGATATATTCATATACCACGCAGTCATACAAAACAAATCGTACTTTCGATTGTTCACAGTACCATTACAGGTGATTACAGGTGATGCTGGTGTCACAGGGC
This sequence comes from Choloepus didactylus, assembly GCF_015220235.1. NCBI lineage: Eukaryota > Metazoa > Chordata > Mammalia > Pilosa > Megalonychidae > Choloepus > Choloepus didactylus. The sequence goes on along the minus strand of NC_051312.1, from coordinate 32,518,502 downwards.
TAGAAGCGGATCTGATGCCTGGCTTTAACATCTAGTTCAGGGAGGCGGGGCAAGATGGCAGACTGGTGAGCTGTAAGTTTTAGTTACTCCTCCAGGAAAGTAGGTAGAAAGCCAGGAACTGCGTGGACTGGACACCACAGAGCAATCTGAATTTGGGCATACTTCATACAACACTCATGAAAACGTGGAACTGCTGAGATCAGCGAAATCTGTAAGTTTTTGCGGCCAGGGGACCCGCGCCCCTCCCTGCTAGGCTCAGTCCCGTGGGAGGAGGGGCTGTCAGCTCCGGGAAGGAGAAGTGAGAACTGCAGTGGCAGCCCTTATCGGAAACTCATTCTACTGATCCAGACTCCAACCATTGATAGACTGAGACCAGACACCAGAGAATCTGAGAACAGCCACCCCAGCAGAGAGGAGACAGGCATAGAAAAAAAACAACACGAAAAACTCCAAAATAAAAGCGGAGGATTTTTGGAGTTCTGGTGAACATAGAAAGGGGAAGGGCCCCGAGGTGCATATGCAAATCCCGAAGAAAAGCTGATCTCTCTGCCCTGTGGACCTTTCCTTAATGGCCCTGGTTGCTTTGTCTCTTAGCATTTCAATAACCCATTAGATCTCTGAGGAGGGCCCTTTTTTTTTTTTTTTTTTTTTAATCCTTTTTTCTTTTTCTAAAACAATTACTCTAAGAAGCCCAATACAGAAAGCTTCAAAGACTTGCTATTTGGGCAGGTCAAGTCAAGAGCAGAACTAGGAGAGCTCTGAGACAAAACGCAATAATCCAGTGGCTGAGAAAATTCACTAAACACCACAACTTCCCAAGAAAAGGGGGGTGTCCGCTCACAGCCATCATCCTGGTGGACAGGAAACACTCCTGCCCATCGCCAGCCCCTATTGACTTCTAATTGTATTCCATTGTGGTCAGAGAATGTGCTTTGAATAATTTCAATTTTTTAAAATTTATTGAGGTTTGTTTTATGTCCCAGCATATGATCTATTCTGGAGAAAGTTCTGTGAGCACTAGAGAAGAATGTGTATCCTGGTGATTTGGGATGTAATGTTCTATATATGTCTGCTAAATCGAATTCATTTATCAGATTGTTTAGGTTTTCAGTTTCCTCATTGGTCTTCTGTCTAGTTGATCTATATAGGAGAGAGTGATGTGTTGAAGTCTCCCACAGTTACTGTGGAAACATCAATTGCTTCCTTTAGTTTTGCCAGTGTTTGTCTCATGTATTTTGTGGCATCTTGATTGGGTGCATAAACATTTATGATTGTTACTTCTTCTTGTTGAATTGCCCCTTTTATTAGTATGTAGTGGCCTTCTTTGTCTCTCATAACTTCCTTGCATTTAAAGTCTGTTTTATCTGAGATTAATATCACTACTCCTGCTTTCTTTTTTCTGTAGCTTGCATGAAAAATTTTTTTCCATCCTTTCATTTTCAATTTCTTTGTGTCCCTGTGTCTAAGACAAGTCTCTTGTATGCAATATATTGATGGTTCATTTTTAAAATCCATTCTGCCAATCTATATCTTTTGATTGGGGATTTTAATTCATTTACATTCAAAATTACTACTGTGAAGGCATCTCTTGAATCAGCCATCTTATCCCTTTGGTTTATGTTTGTCAGATATATTTTTTCCCTCTCTCTCTTAATGTCCTTTAACATACCAATACTGAATTTCTTTAGTACTGAACCTTTCTCTATATCTCTCTCTCCTTTCTTTGTTTCTCTGTCGGTAGGGCTCCCTTTAGTATCTCAAGTAGGGCAAGTCTCCTGTTAGCAAATTCTCTCAGCATTTGTTTGTCTGTGAAAATTTTAAGCTCTCCCTCAAATTTGAAGGAGAGCTTTGCTAGATAAAGAATTCTTGTCTGGCAATTTTTCTCTCTCAGAACTTTAAATATGTCATGCCACTGCCTTCTTGCCTCCATGGTGGCTGCTGAGTAGTCACTACTTAGCCTTATGCTGTTTCCTTTGTGGTGAATTGCTTCTCTCTTGCTGCTTTCAGAACTTGGTTCTTCTCTTCAGTATTTGATAATCTGATCAGAATATGTCTTGGAGTGGGTTTATTTGGATTTATTCTATTTGGAGTTCACTGGGCATTTATGACTTGTATATTTATGGTGTTTAGAAGATTTGCGAAGTTTTCCCCAAGAATTTCTTTGAATACTCTTCCTAGACCTTTACGCTTCTCTTCCCCTTCTGGAACACCAATGAGTCTTATATTTGGACGTTTTATATTATCTATCATATCCCTGAGGTCCATTTTGATTTTTTTTATTTTTTCCCCATTCTTTCTTTTGTTCTTTCATTTTCTGTTCTGTCATCCTCTAGGTCACTGATTCGCTGTTCAGCTTCCTCTAGTCTTGTACTATGAGTATCCAGAATCTTTTTAATTTGGTTAACAGTTTCTTTTATTTCCATAAGATATTCTATTTTTTTACTTAGTCTTGCAATGTCTTCTTTATGCTCTTCTAGGGTCTTCTTCATGTCCTTTATATCCTGTGCCATGCTCTTCTTCATGTCCTTTATATCCTGTGCCATGCTCTCATTGTTCGTCTTTAGTTCTTTGATTAATTGATCCAAGTACTGTGTCTCCTCTGATCTTTTGATTTGGTGTTTGGGCTTGGGTTATCCACATCGTCTGTTTTTTTCATGTGCTTTAAATTTTTCTGTTGTTTTTGGCCTCTTGGCATTTGCTTAACTTGATAGGGTTCTTTTAGGATATGTAGACTGATTCAAACCCTTATCTCTATTTTGTCAGATCTACAGCTTCGTGGAGTACACTTTCTCTAATGAACCAGCAGGTGGCATCTGCGAGCCATCTAGTCCCCTAAAGCCAGTTCTCCCCCACTTTGCCTTTGTGGTGAGTGGGGGTGTGAGTCTTGTAGGGTCCAACTGGTGCACCAATTGGTGTAGTTGGTGTTGCCCGTCTTGCATATGGGGCATGTGTCTGAGTGGTTGGGGGGGGGGGCTTTAATAATAAAATCTCCCAGGTGTTTCTGGAGATTTAAAGCTGTTGTAATAGTCTAATCCTTCAGTTCAGTTTTGCCACAGTTTGTCTCTGCCGCTGACCCAGAAGTCCTTGGTATTGCCGTATGGTCCCTGCTACTTGCGAGTGGGTCCCTCTTCCAAGTTGTGCACTCCTAGGTCCTCTGCTGAGGGACAACTGTGCTACGTCTGCCCTTCTATTATTAACTTCTAGTTATAGTGTCATACGTTTGTTCTGGTTCATGAAAGAGATTTCCAGTATTTGTACAGTCAACCATGGACATTGCCACCACAAGGTTCACTGTTGTATACATTCCCATCTTTCAAACTCCAACTTTCCTTCTGGTGACATACATGACTCTGAGCTTCCCCTTTCCACCACATTCACGCACCATTCAGCACTGTTAGTTATTCTCACAATGTGCCACCATCACCTCTGTTCATTTCTAAACATTTAAGTTCAACCTAGTCGAACATTCTGCTCATAATAAGCAACCGCTCCCCATTCCCCAACCACATTCTATATCCTGGTAACTTATATTTCATGTCTATGAGTTTACATATTATAATTAGTTCATGTCAGTGAGACCCTACAATATTTGTCTTTATGTGTCTGACTTATTTCACTCAATATAATGCCCTCAAGATTTCTTCATATATCCATTTTTTTAAAGATGGTTTTGTTCACACACAATACTTTCTGTCGTAAGTAAACAATCAATGGTTCTCTGTATATTCACATATCTATGTATACCATTCACAAAGCAGGAGGAAGAGTCAAAGAAGATAGAGAGACAAAAGAAAAAAAAAAGAAAGAGAAAAAAACAAAACAAAACCTTGACAATTAGGAAGCAAAAAAAGGAAAGATAGCATTAAACTAAAGTAGAATAAAGAGTCAGACGATATTACCAGTGCCAAGAGTCCCATACCCCTCCCTTATGTCCTCTTCTACATGCATTTAGCTTTGGTATATTGCCTTTGTTACATTAAAGGAAGCATAATACAATGTTTCTGTTAGTTATAGTCTTTAGTTTGCACTGATTGTATTTTTCCCCCAATACCTCCCTATTTTTATCACCTTGCAAGGTTGACATTCATTTGTTCTTCCTCATGAGAAAACGTATTTGTAAATCTTATCAAAATTGTTGAGCACTATAGGTTTCCCTGAGTTATACAGTCCCAGTCTTTATCTTTTCTTTCCTTCTGGTGTCCCACATGCTCCTAACCTTCCTCTTTCAACCATACTCACAGTCACCTTTGTTCAGTGTACTTACATTGCTGTGCTACTGTCACCCAAAATTGTGTTCCAAACCTCTCACTCCTGTCTTTTCCTATCTGTCTGTAGTGCTCTCTTTAGTATTTTGTATAGAGCAGCTATCTTGCTCACAAACTCTGTCATCCTCTGTTTGTCAGAGAATATTTTAAGCTGTCCCTTATATTTGAAGGACAGTTTTGCCAGATATAGAATTCTTGGTTGGTGGTTTTTCTTTCTTTCAGTATCTTAAATATTTCACACCACTTCCTTCTTGCTTCCATGGTTTCTACTGAGAAATCCCCACATAGTCTTATCAAGCTTCCTTTGTATGTAATGGATTGCTTTTCTCTTGCTGCTTTCAGGGTTCTCTCTTTATCTTTGATGTTTGATAATCTGCTTATTAAATGTCTTGTGATAGGCCTATAAAGATCTATTCATGCATTTCAGGTTGTCATTCATTTCCCTGAGACATTGCTTATATTTTTCCATTCTTTCCCCTATCTATTCTTTTATATGTAGGATTTCAGGTGTCTTGTTCTTCAGTTCCTGGGTATTTTCTTCTGCCTCTTGAGATCTGCTCTTGTATGTTTCCATTGTGCCTTTCATCTCTTGTGTTGTGCCTTTCATTTCCATAGATTCTGCCATTTGTTTTTATGAGCTTTCAATTTCTACCTTATGTATGGGCAGTGTTTTCTTTATAGCCTTCAACTCTTTTGCCATATCTTCCCTAAACTTTTGAATTGATGTAGCATTAGTTGTTTCAGTTCCTTTATTTCAGTTGAAGTGTAAGTTTGTTCCTTTGACTGGGTCATAACTTTGTTTTTCTTAGTGTAGGTTGTAGTTTTCTGTTGTCTAGGCATCTGGTTTCCTTGGTTACCCTAATCAGGTTTTCCTAGACCAGAACGGGCTCAGGTCCCAGAAGGAGGAAATATTCAGTATCAAGTTTCCCTGAGGGTGTGTCTTAGAAGATTTACATGCCTCAGGCTGCTGTGCTTTTCCTAATCTTCCCAGCAGGTGGTGCCTGTCAGCCTGTAGCTCTTGACTGGTGTAAGGAGTTGTGGCCCGTGGCTGTTTTCCCCTAGGCTCTGGGGTCTGGTTCTGAAAGGAAGGTAATAGAGCTGGGCCCCACCTCTTTCCTCTTAGGGAAGATACACCCCTAGGGAGTTTTCGTTTGCATTTAAATGGGTTCTTTGTCTCTTTGACTCTGCTGTCTCCACCCTTGTCTGGGTCAGAGTGCTATGAACTGAAAATGGCTGAGGCTTTCTCCACTGCAGAGCGCTGTGAACCAAAAATGTCTGAGGCTTTCTCCACTGAGCCTCTCAGGTTGAGAGAGAGAAAAAGGGACAGAAATCCCCCTTAGGGCCAGTCTTGGTCCCCAGTTTCACCCGCTGGCCAGAGACAGCACCTGGTCCTCTGGGCTTCCCCTCCAGGCACAGAGAAGTCTCCCGGCTCTTCAAGGTCAGTCATCACCAAAAACCTCTGCTTTTGGGGGATTTCTAGCTTGCATTGAGCAGTCCATGTTTGCCAATTAAAACCCCAGTTGGAGCTGGACTGAGGAACATTCGCTCATTCAGAAAGTGCTGCTCTCTATCACAGCAAGTCTGGGCTGCCATGGGGGGAGGGGGATCCCAGCTCGCCACTGCAGTTTCCACCCACAGATTCCATGCTGCGATTTCAGGCATTCCTCCCAATCCATGTTGGTATACGATGTGTGGGCAGTCATGGTTGTCCCTCAACAATTATTGCAGATCATTTACTAGTTGTTCCTGGTTGTTTATTAGTTGCTCCGGGGCAGGGGGGTTGTTGCTAACTAACTTCCACTCTTCTCTATGCTGCCATCTTCTTCCATCTCCCCTTGATCCATTTTTTTAATAAGAAATTTAATTTTGAGATAAATTCAAATTTATAGGAACAGTTGCAAAAACAGTACAAATCCCATACATAGAACTCCAGCATACCCCGACCCCCCTCCCCCAATACCCCAATCCACCACCTTTAACATCCTGTCACACCACCATTTCTCTCTCTTTCCCTCCCTCACTCCCTCCCTCCCTCTGTCCTTCCATATCATCCATCATCTATTGCTCTGTCTTCTGAACATATGAGAGCAAGCTGCACACATCCTTGAACAAACACTATAATTCACATATACATTTCCCATGAACAAGAACACTCTTTTACGCAATTCCATTAAACACAGCTAAGAAGTTCAAGAAATTCAATCTTGATACAAAGCTTACAATCTATATTTCCTTTTTTTTTTTTTCCTTATGTCCCATCTGTGTCCCTTTGAGCCTCGTCTCCTCCATCCTCAGCTCCCATCCAGGATCATCCTTGGCATTTAATTGTCATCTATTTAGAGTGTCCTTATTATTTTTTTTTTCAATTGTGGAAACACATATATAGCCTAAATCTTCCCATTCCACCCCCTCCCTAGCATTCCATTAGTGGGATTAATCACATTTAGAATGTTGCAATGCTATCACCATCCCACCATCCATTTCTAGAAGTTTCCCTTCACCCCAAACAACAACCCTACACTCATTTCTTAACTCCCCATTGCCCCTGCCCCCAATTCTCGGAACCGCTACTCTACTTTTCATCTCTATGGTCATATTCTCTAATACTTTCTTTGTGTTTACCATGGGGCTTAAATTTAACATCTTAAATCTATAACAGTCATGTTTTTCTTTGATACCAACTTAACTTCAATATGACACATAAACTATGTTCCTATACTCCCTCATTCCCCCACTTTTATGTAGTTCTTCTCAAAAATAGCATATTTTACACTGAGTCCAAAACCACTGATTTATCATTACAGTTTATGTATTTTAGATCCTGTAGGATGTAAATAGTGGAGTTACAAATAAAAAATACAGTAGTATTGGTATTTATATTTACCATATGATCTTTAGTAGTACCCTTTATTTCTTCATGTAGTTTCAGTGAATTGTTTAGTGTCCCTTCCTTTCAGCCTGCTCAGCTCCCTTTAGCATTTCTTATAGGATTGATCTACTGGTGGTGAAATCCCTCAGCTTTTTTCTCTGTTGGTAGGGCTCCCTTTAGTATCTGAAGTAGAGCAGGTCTTTTATTAGCAAAATCTCTCAGCATTTGTTTGTCTGTGAAAAATTTAAGTTCTCCCTCAAATTTGAAGAAGAGTTTTGCTGGATAAAATATTCTTGGTTGGAAATTTTTCTTTCTCAGAATTTTAAATATGTCATGTCACTGCCTTCTCACCTCCATGGTGGCCGCTGAGTAGTCTTATGTTGTTTCCTTTGTGTGTGGTGAATTGCTTTTCTCTTGCTCCTTTCAGAACTTGCTCCTTTTCTTCAGTATTTGACAGTCTGATCAGAATATGCCTTGGAGTGGGTTTATTTGGATTTATTCTATTTGGAGTTCACTGGGCATTTATGCTTTGTGTATTTATATTGTGTATATTGTGTAGAAGGTTTGGGAAGTTTTCCCCAACAATTTCTTTGAATACTCTTTCTAGACCTTTATCCTTCACTTCCCCTTCTGGGACACCAGTGAGTCTTAAATTTGAATGTTTTATTTTATCTATCATATCCCTGAGATCTGTTTCGATTTTTTTTATTTTTTTCCCCATTCTTTCTTTTGTTCTTTCATTTTCTGTTCTGTGGTCCTCAAGGAGGCTGAGTTGTTGTTCAACTTCCTCTAATCTTGTATTATGGGTCTTTTTAATTTGGCCAACAGTTTCTTTTATTTCCATAAGATCTTCTATTTTTTTATTTACTCTTGCAATTTCTTCTTTATGCTCTTCTAGGGTCTTCTTTATGTCCTTTATATCCTGTGCCATGCTCTTCTTCATGTCCTTTATATCCTGAGGCATGCTCTTGTTGCCTGTCTGTAATTCTTTGATTAATTGTGCCAAGTACTGTGTGTCTTCTGATCTTTTGATTTGGGTGTGTTGGTTTGGGTTCTCCATATCAGCTGGTTTTATCATATGCTTTAAGATTTTCTGTTGTTTTTGGCCTCTTGGCATTTGCTTTACTTGATCCCTAATTTGACAGAACTGCAGCTTGTTGGGGTACACTTTCTCTAACCAGCAGATGGTGTCTGTGAGTCACCTATTCCCCTCAAGTCAGTTCTCCCCCACTTTGTCTTTGTGGTGTGTGGGGGTCTGATTTTTGTGGGGTATAATTGGTGCACCAAGTTTGGGTGTGTTGCTGGTGTGCTGTCTGCCCTGAATGTGGGACATGTGTCTGGGTGGTTAGGCAGGCAGGGCAGCTTTAATAATCAAATCTCCCAGGTGTTCCTGGAGATTTAAGGCTGTTGCAGGAGCCTAAGCCTTCATTTCAGTCTTTCCACCAATTGTCTCTGCCGCTGACCCACAAGTCCTTGGTATTCATGTCGGGTCCCTGGGATTTCCGAGTGGTTCCCCCTTCCCAGCTGTGCTCTTCCAGGACCTCTGCTGACGGAGGGCCGCGCCACGTCACTAGGGCACGCCAGCCCACCAGGGAAGCCCTGGGTCACTGGGCCATGCAGGGACTCTCCCAGCCTGCTTCAAAGGTGGTTGAATGGGACTCGTTAACTTCCCCCTTTTTGCACAGCTCCGCCCTCCCAGCTCCGGGACAATCAGCCATGGGTGTATGAAAGGCAACTGTCCATGGCCGATATTGTGGCTTGTGTGTAGTGCTGTGGGAAAGATTCCCCATCACACTGGGTTTCTTGGCACAGCTCTCGGCTGTGGGTCTGGCCCCGGACAGGAGTGTCTCCCGCCCGCTGGGGAGATGGCTGCAAGGAATGCGGTTTTTTTTTCTCCTTTTGGCTCCCCTCTGCTCCTCTGGTCTCGAGACAATCAGCAGTGGGTGTGGGAAGGGGTATTGTCCATGCCAGACACCGAGGCATTAGCCCAGCCCACTCCTGCTGTGCTTCACTGCATGGCTCTCCCTGTCATATCTGCAGCCACTCCTGGGCTTTTTTTTTTTTTAAGAACTAGTCCATCTCCAAACGCCAGCCCACTGTTTCCCCACACTGCAGCATGGCCATGGGACTTTCAGCCAACTCACTCACTCGTTTCAGAATGCAGGCTCCTGGTTTCACCAAATGCATGTTCCCTGTGGATTTAGCAGACCTTGTCCGGCTGGTGCTATGCTGGAAGTGGTGTTCTGGGTCGCTTTCTGGTTTTTATCTAGTATTTTTCATGGAGGTGTTTTTTTGCCCTGTCTCACCTAGCCACCATCTTAGATTCTCCCTCTCCCCTTGATCCTTTTTTGAGTTGACTTTTGTATATGGTGTGATGTAGGGATCTAACTTCATTCTTCTGCATGTAGATATCCAGTTTTCCCAAAATCATTTGTTGAAGAGACTAATCTTTCCCCTCTGCATGTACTTAGCATGCTTGTCATAAATCCATTGGTCATTGATGTGTGCTACTATCCTGGACTTTCACTTCTGTTCCAGTTATCTGTTTGTCTGTCTTTGTGCCAATACCACACTGTTTTGATTACTGTCACTTTGTAATACAGTTTGAAATTTGGAAGTGTGAATGCGCCAACCATGGTTTTTTTTAAGGTGGTTTGGCTGGTCAGAGCCCCCTTCCAATTCTATATGAACTTGAGGCTCAGTTTTTCCATCTGCAATAAAAGGCAGCTGGAATTTTAATAGGGATTGTATTAAATTTGCATATAGATTTGTGTAATATTGACATATTAACAATTTTAACTCTTCCTATCCATGAACACAGGATGTCTTGCCATTTATTTAGGTTTCTTTAATTTCTTTCAGCAATGTTTTGTAACTTTCGGTATATGAGTCTTTTGTATTCTTAGGTAACTTTATTCCTAGATATTTTATTCTTTTAGATGCTATTGTAAATGAAATTGTTTTCTTATTTTCCTCTTCAATTCTTCATTGCTAGTGTGTGGGAACTCAAATTATTTGATGGGTTGATCATGTACCCTACTACTTTACTGAATTCATTTATTAATTCTAACAGTGTTCTTGTGGATTCCTTTGGGGTTTTTTTATATATAAGGTCATGTCATCTGCAAATAGAGATGGTTTTAATTCTTCCTTTCCAGTTTGGATAGCATTCATTTCTTTTTCTTGTCTAATTGCTCAGGCAAGAACTTCTAGTACAATGCTAAATAGCAGTGGTAAAAGCAATCTTCCTTGTCTCATTCTTGATCTTAGGGGGAAAGCTTTAAGTCTTTCACCACTGAGTATGAGGTTACCTATGGCTTTTCATAAATGGCCTTTATCATGTTCAGAAAGTTCCATTATATTTCTACTTTCCTGAGTATTCTTATCAAGAAGGGGTTCTGGGTTTTGTTGAATGCCTTTTCTGCATCTCTTGAGAAAATTGTGTGTGTTTTTTTCCTTCATGCTATTTATGTAGGGTGTTACATTGATTTTTTATGTTGACCCACCCTTGCATTCATGGGATGGATTCCACTTAATCATGATGGATAATCTTTTTACTGTACCACTGGATTCAGTTTACTAGTATTTTGCATCTATAAAGGAAATTGGTCTGTAATTTTCTTTTCTTGTGATGTCTTTACCAGGCTTTGATATCAGGGTTATGCTGGCTCTAAAGAGTGAATTAGGAGGTGTTCCATCCCCTTGAATTCTTTGGAAGAGTTTTAGAAAGATTAATATTAATCTTTTAATGTTTGATAGAAGTTCTGGACTTTTCTTTGGTGGAAGATTTTAGATTATTGATTTATTCTCTGAATTTGTTATAGGTTTGTTGATGTTCTCTATTTCTTCCTGAATCAATTTCTGTAATTAATACATTTCTAAAAATTTTTCATTTCTTCTAAATTATCTAGTTTGTTGGCATACAATTGTTCATAATATTCTCTTATAATTCTTTGTATTTCTGTAAGGTCGGTAGTGATATCATTTTCCTTTTTGATTTTAGTTGTTTGTGTCTTCTCTCTCTTTTTCTTTTGCAGGCTAGCTAAATGTTTGTAAATTTTGCTGACTTTTTTCAAAGGGCCAATTTTTTTTTTGGTTATTCTCTTTTCTCAATTGTTTTTCATTTCTCTGTTTCATTGATCTCTGCTCTAATCTTTTTTCCTTTTGTAATTGAGATTTTATTGGTTGCTTTAAAGATCAGCACACAGACATTATGAACAATTTGTACATAATTTTTAATGTATGTGCCAAAAATCTAAAAAGCTATGTAGTTGTAATTCTTTTCTAAAGTTATTCCAGTGACTTTCCAGCTTAAAATTTGGAGGCAAGTTTTCCTTAAGAAGATATCAAGTACCAATAGTTTCAAATGTTGATAAGCTGTTACATACTCATACTTACAATCTTTTATAGCATATAACAAAGTTATTAGGAAAACTGGATGACCACAATGAAAGATGTTACAGAGTACACACAATTCTCACAGAGAGAGCCAAGATCGGGGAGCAGTTTTAAGAAACAATTCTACTAAAAAAAAATGGGGGAGAGGCAGGACAATATGGCAGAGTGGTGAGGTGTGGGTTTTAGTTACTCCTCTTGGGCAGCTGGTAGATAGCCGGGAACTATGTGGAACAGCCACATCAGGGAAGTCTGTGATCAGTCATACATGGTATAACAGTCTGGAATGGGTGGAATAACTGAGATCATAGTAAAAACTATAAGTTTCTCTGGCCAGGGACTGGTGCCCCTCCCCCTGAGGAATGGCAGACTGCATTGGATCTGGTTCCTGGAGGGAAAAATAAACAATCTGTGCTGGGAGCAGGGAGGGGGCTCAACCCTCAGTTGCAGAATTGATTAACAAACTTGGATGGCTGAATAAAAGCTCCAACCACAGATAAGCTGAGACCAGGCATGAGAGAATCTGGGGGCAATCAGCCTGGCAGAGAGGAGGCAGGGCTAGCAAAAAAAGCAAGAAAAAAAGAGAGACTTTTGGAGTTAGGGATGTTCAGAATACTGGAGAAGGGCTGGGCTCTAACAGAAAGGGGCACATAGAAACAGTTACCAATTTCCATATGCAAATCCAGGAAGCTGGGGCCTGGCTATGAAAAGCCAGTTTTTCTGTTGTTGTTTTTTTCCCTCTTCTATTCCTCTATGATTCTTTATCTTTTTCGTATTTCAGTAGCCCATTAGAGCTCCTGTTTCAACCCAGCCCCCTGCTAGGGAAGAATTAAAGTTGTCTCAGAGTAACTATTCAAGTGAAAGAGATAATAGCCTACAGGGCTTATCTTTAAATAGTCTATACTGGGACTGACAAAACCTAGGGGCTGAAGAAAGGCTTTTCCTTTTCTTTCCTTATTTTTTTTTTAAATAACTATTTTAAGTAGCTCATTACAGAAAGCCTCAAATATTTGCAATTGGCCAGGCAAGAGAGCAGCTAAGATAGCTTTGAGCGACAAAGCAAAAGTCTAGTGGGGGAGAGAATTCCCTAAAGGGCATAACTTCCCCAAGAAAAGGGGATGGTGGGGCCCAGCTTGGCCCTTCTTCAGAGAGCTCAGTGCCCATGGGCTGGAAAACAGAAGCCAGCTTGAGTAAGCTATGCCCCCACAGGCACAAGGTCTGCAGAAAATTAATGGCACTTGTGACACCTCTTTACACTGGTGGGGAGCTGCGGGTTTACAAGTGCCACCTGCTAGATAGGTTAGGAAAAGCACAGAGTCTAGAGGCTTCACAGGAGGGTCTGACAACCTGCAGATGCTAATTCTTAGGTAAACTCTATACCCTCCTCTTGAGACCTGGGCCTGTCTGGATGAGGAAAATCTGATTGGGGTCCATCATATCTGAGGAGACCCTCTCAGAAAAAGGTTGCATATAGGCAAATCAAGAACCAGAAAAACGAGGGGTGAGAAACCCTGATCAACTAAAAAGAAGCTACAGTAGAGGTCTAGAATCAGTTGAACTGAATGCCAAAGAACAGAGAACAAAGGCAACCATCAAGAAAACCCTAGGTAAAAGAGTGAAAATGAGCTCCAGAATAAATTAATCAAAAAATTCAAATGCCAAGACAGCTGAAGATAATGAACCATACTAGGAAACATGAAAATATGGACCAGCCAAAGGAACAAACTAACAGTTAAACTGAGATACAGGAATTGAAACAACTAATTAATCAAACAGATCTCCTAAATCAACTCAAAAACCAATTCAAAAATCCAATCAATGAGCTGAGAGAAGATATGGCAAAAGAGATGAAGAATATAAAGAAGACATTGGGCGAACATAGGGAGTAACTCGAAAGTATGATAAAACAAATGGCAGAATTGATGGAAATGAAAGACACAATAGAAGAGATGAAAAACACTGTGAAGACTTATAACATCAGATTTGAAGAGGCAGAAGAAAGGATAAGTGAACTAGAAGACAGCACATCTGAAAGCCTACCCATAAAGGAACAAATAGGGAAAAGAATGGAGAAATATGAGCAGGGTCTTAGGGAATTGAATGACAACATGAAGTACATGAATATATGTGCTGTGGTGTCCCAGAAGGAGAAGAGAAGGGAAAAGGAGCAGAAAGAAAAATAGAAAAAATAATCACTGAAAATTTCCCAACTCTTATGAAAGACATAAAATTACAGATTCAAGATGTGCAGCAAACCCCAAACAGAAAAGATTCCAATAGACCTACTCAAAGGTACTTATCAGACTCTCCAATGTCAAAGACAAAGAGAGAATTCTGAAAGCAGCAAGAGAAAAGTCATATTATCACATACGAGGGAAACTTGATATGACTGTTTACAGAGGTGAGAAGGCAACAGTATGATGTATTTGAGATACTGAAAGAGAAAAACTGCCAACCAAGAATTCTATATCTGGCAAAACTTTCTTTCAAAAATGAGTGAGAGATTAAAATATTTTCAGATATAGACACAGAGAATTTGTGAATAAGAGACCTGCACTTCAAGAAATACTAAAGGGAGGGCTGCAGGCTGATAGGAAAAGACAGAATAGAGAGATTTGAAGAAGAGGGTATACATTAAGGCTATCAGAAAGAGTAAAGGGAGAGAAAGAGAGAAAAAATAAGATATTACATGTAAAATCCAAAAGACAAAATGGTAGAAGAAAGTACTGTCCTTACAATAATAACACTAAATGTTAATGGATTAAACTCCCCAATAAAAAGGCATGGACTGGCAGAATGGATTAAAAAACAAGACCCATCTATATGCTGTCTACAAGAAACTCACTTTAGATTCAAGGACAAAAATAGGCTGGAAGTGAAAGGTTGGAAAAAGATATATCACACAAATAACAGCCAGTAAAAAGTGGGAATAGCTATATTAATATCAGACAAATTGGACTTCAAATGTAAAACAATTAACAGAGACAAAGAATAAAAGTGACAATTAATCAAGAAAACATAATAATCATCAATATTTATGCAGCAAGTCAGCATGCCCCGAAACACTGTCAACACGGAAGGGAAAAGTAGATACTTCTACAATAGTAGTTGGAGACTTCAGTATACTGTTCTCATCAATGGATAGAACATCTAGACAGAGGATCAATAAGGAAACAGAGATGTGGAATTGTACAATAAATTATCTAGATTTGACAGACATTAATAGAACACTACACCCCACAAAAGCAGTACATATTTTTCTCAAGTGCTCATGGATAATTCTCTAGGATAGATCACATGTTGGGTCATAAAGCAAGTCTCAACAAATTTAAAAGAATTGATATTATACAAAATACCTTCTCAGGGCATCATGGAATGAAGTTGGAAATCAATAACAGGCAGAAGGTTGGACAATTCAAAAATATATGGAAGTTAAATGATACACTCTTAGACAACCAGTAGAGAAAGGAAGAAATTAAAGAGAAATTAGTAAATACCTTGAGGCAACTGAAAATGAAAACGCAACATATCAAAACTTATGGTAGGCAGCAAAGGTGGTGCTAAAGGGAAATTTATTGCTCTAAATGCCTATGTTAAAAGAGAAGAGAGAGAAATAATTGAGGAATTAACTGCTCACCTGGAGGAACTAGAGAAAGAACAGCAATCTAACCCCAAAGTAAACACAAGGAAAGAAATAACAAAGGTTAAAGCAGAAATTAATGAAATTGAGAACAGGAATACAATAGAGAGAATCAACAAAACCAGAAGTTAGTTCTTTGAGAAAATCAATAAAATCGATGTACCCTTAGCTTGGCTAACAAAAAAAGAGAGAGAGAGCAGATGCAAATAAACACAATCAAAAATGGGAAAGGGAACATAACTACTGAGCCCACAGAAATAAAGAAGATAATGAGAGGATGCTATGAGCAACATATGCTAATATTATTAGACAACTTAGATGAAATGGACAACTTCCTAGAAAAGCATGAATAACCAACATTGACTCAAGAAGAAACAGACAACCTCCACAAACCAATCACAAGTAAAGAGATTGAGTCAGTCACCAAAAAACTCTCAAAAAAGAAAAGCCCAGGACCAGATGGCTTCAGATGTGAATTCTTCCAAACACTCAAGAAAGAATTAGTACCAATCCAGCTCAAACTTTTCAAAAAAATTGAAGAGGACGGAAATCTACCTAACTTATTCTCTGAAGCCAACATCATCCTAATACCAAAGTCAGACAAAGATATTACCAAAAAAAGAAAATTATAGACCAATCTCTTTAAAGAATATAGATGCAAAAATCCTCAACAAAATACTCGCAAATCAAATGCAGCAGCACATAAAAAGAATTATACACCATGATCAAGTGGGATTTATTTCAGGTGTTCAAGGCTGGTTCAACACAAGAAAATCAATTAATGTGATACACCCATTAATAAATCAAAATGGAAGAACCACATGATCATCTCGATTGATGCAGAAAAGGCATTTGACAAAATTCAACATCCTTTCTTGATGAAAACACTTCAAAGGATAGGAATTTGAGGGAACCTTCTCAATATGATAAAGGCAATATATGAAAAACCCACAGCTAACATCATATTCAATGGGGGAAGACTGAGAGCTTTCCCTCTATGATCAGAAACAAGACAGGGATGCCTACTGTCACCATTTTTATTCAATATTGTGCTGAAAGTTCTAGCTAGAGAAATTAGGAAAGAAAAAGAAATAAGGGCATCCAAATCGGAGAAGTAAAACTTTCACTGTTTGCAGAAGACGTGATCCTTTATGTAGAAAATCCAGAAAAATCTACAGCAAAGCTGCTAGAGCTAATCAATGAATATAGCAAATTGGCAGGCTACAAGATCAATATGCAAAAATCTATAGTGTTCCTGTACACAAATAATGAGGAACAGGAGGAGAAAATCAAGAAAAATTTCATTTACAATAGCAATCAAAGGAATCAAGTAGAGGAGCTAAGATGGCGGCATAGAGAGGAGTGGAAGACTGTTAGTCCCCCCTGGAACAATTCCTAAATGACCAAAAAACTAGTAAATAACCTGGAATAACTGCGGGGAGACAAACGTGACTGTCCACTCATCATCCACCAACCTGAATTGGGAGGAATGCCCGAGATCGCAGCATAAAATCTGTAAGAAAAAACTGCGGACCCGTGCTGAGAGCCGAGAGCTGAGAGCTGAGAGCCCCTCCCTCACGGAAGCCTCACAACCACAATGAGATATCATCTCATACCTACCAGAATGGCCATTATCCAAAAACAGAAAATTACAAGTGCTGGAGAGGATGTGGAGAAAGAGGCACACTTATTCACTGTTGGTGGGGATGTAGAATGGTGCAGCCACTCTGGAAGGCAATGTGGAGGTTCCTCAGGAAGCTAAGTATAGAATTGCCATATGATTCAGAAATTCCATTACTAGGTATATACCCCGAGGAACTGAAAGCTAAGGTACAAACAGACATTTGTAAACTGATGTTTATAGCGGCATTATTCACAATTGCCAAGAGATGGAAGCAGCCCAGATGTCCACCAACAGATGAGTGGATAAACAAACTATGGTACATACACATGCTGGAATATTATGAAGCTGTAAGACAGAACAAAGTCAAGGAACATATAATAACATGGATGAACCTTGAGGACATTATATTGAGCAAAGTTTGCCAGAAACAAAAGGATAAATACTGTATGGTCTCACTAATATGAACTAACATTAATAAACAATCTTTGAGAGTTAAAGCTGAGAACACAGGTTATCAGGAGATAGATAGATGGTAGAGATCAGGCATTTGATGCTGAAGGATTATAGAATGTTCAACAGGATTGATTGTGTAGATCCAGAAGTGGAGAGTGCAGTGCTATGTGTGTGATGGTAGCGTAGTGTTGTAGGTACACTGACCAAAGATGTCTGTGAGTAAAGTTGAAAGAGGAGGGCTGGAAGCATGTATAATACTAGAAGGAAGGATGGATGATAAAGACTGGGACTGTGAAACTTAGTGAAATCTAGAGTGGTCATTGATGGTGACTAAATATACAAATGTAAAAATGGTTTTACATGTGGGAGAACAAATGAATGTTAACCTTGCAAGGTGTTGAAAAAGGGATCATATTGGGGAGAAATATAATCAATGCAATTGGAGTCTGGGGTTAACAGTAACATTGTAATATGCTCCCATTAAATGTAACAAAGGCAGTATACCAAAGCTAAATGTCTGTGAGAGGGGAGTGTAGGGGAGGGGTACGGGATTCTTGGTAGTGGTGTTGTTGACTGACCTTATTGCTGTATTATTGTTACTTTTCCTTTTATCTTTTTTATTATTCTTTTGTTTCAATTCTTTTTTTGAGTAACGAATATGTATAAGTGCTAATTGTGGTGATGAATGCACAACTATGTGATGATACTGTAAACAATTGATTGTACACTGTGGATGATTTTATAGTATTTGGATATATCCCTATAAAATTGCAGGGGAAAAAAAATAAACAGAGGAACGCAAGTTCTGGAGACAACTTGGAGAGAGAGATGTATGTATTCACTGTGTGGGGAAGTAGAATGGTATAGTCAATCTGGAGGACAGTGTGGTGGTTCCATAGGAAGCTAGTTATGTGGGTCTCACAAGTTCCTGCAACCTCACTATGGGGTATATATTTGGAAGATTGGAGAGCAGGGACACAAATGGACATTTACACACCGGTGTATATAGTGGCAGTATACACGATTTGCAATGGAGGGAGGTTGTCTAAGGGTACATTGACTGATGAACAAAATGGTAAACTGTGGTGTATGCATACAATAGAATATTGAGCAGTTACAAGAAGGAATGAAGCTTTGAGACACACAACTAGGTGAATAGATCTTGAGTACAGCATTCTGAGTGAAGCACACCAGAAACGAGAGGACAAACATTATAATGCCTCACTAGTATGGACTAACTATAATGTGTAAACTCTGAGATCTAAATCTTAGGTCACAGATTATCAGGGGAATGCTTGTTGTAATGGTCCCTAGATTGTAAGCTCTTACAGCAGTCACATCTATTCCTGAGTTTAATGGTTATCTCTAAATTCTGAGGTGCTGAGCCCCTTGTGTATAACCTGATTGGTCTCTGGAACTTTGGGTATCTGGGTGACACCTGACACTTAGAGCTAGAGCTTGGCAGCTATGAATGTTAGTATTACCTCATATGGCAACTGTTGAAAGAGCTGAAAAAGAGTTCAGACTTCAATTAGAGATATGAACGAAGCAGATCTGATTAGGACTAAGGCAAATCAGGCCCAAGGGTAAAGGACAATACTGACTGTTTTAAAACTACAACTTTTGTGCAAGACCAAGGGAGGAGATGAGGAGATGTTTATTTGGTGCAGGATCTGTATTTTCTTAGTATAGTGGATAATTTAACCTGTACGATCAGTTTGTTTGAACAGCATAGGTGCATGGAGCTGTGAAAGGGAAGTGGGATTTGGTGAGTTTATACAGGCTGGGGTGAAATCCCGATACATCCTAGAGTGATATGGGCAGAGAGTAAAAGTGTATTTTCAGGGCCCCCTGAGGAACTGAGGTGAAATGAGGAAATGTTGGACTTCCCCACCTGGGTTATTGCTGATTTTCCTGCAGACATTGAGGGCTGCAATTTAGTGGTCTGAACACTCGATCTTGGGGCTTTCCCTTTTGAGGCTAGTTGCTGCAAAGGAGAAGCTAAGCCTTATAATTGTCCCTAGGAGTCCTCCCCCAGAGAGCCTCTTTGTTGCTCAGATGTGGCCC
The DNA here is from genome assembly GCF_015220235.1 of Choloepus didactylus. NCBI lineage: Eukaryota > Metazoa > Chordata > Mammalia > Pilosa > Megalonychidae > Choloepus > Choloepus didactylus. The sequence continues at coordinate 32,499,189 of NC_051312.1, read as the reverse complement.
CCTCTCTCTCTCTAAGCCCACTCGGCAGGTGAACTCACTACCCTCCCTGCTACGTGGCACATGACACCCAGGGGTGTAAATCCCCCTGGCAATGCACAAAACAACTCCTGGGGATGAACCTGGACCCAGCACTGTGGGATTGAGAGGCTCTTCTTAACCAAAAGAAGGAAGCGATGAAACAAAATAAGGTTCCAGTGGCTGAGAGATTTCAAATGGAGTCAAGAGGTCACTCTGGAGGGTATTCTTATGCGCTATATAGATATCAACTTTTAGTCTTTAGTGTGTTGGAATGGCTGCAGGGAAATACCTGAAGCTATCGAACTGCAACCCAGTGATCGTGATTCTTGAAGATGATTGTATAACTATGTAGCTTGCACAGTGTGAGTGTGTGATTGCAAAAACCTTGTGGCTCGCACTCCCTTTATCCAGTGTATGGACAGATGAGTGGAAAAATGGGGACAAAAATTAGATGAACAATAGGGTGGGATAGAGGGTATGGAAAAATTTAGATGTTCTTTTTTGCTTTTATTTTTATTTTGGCATAAGGAAAAGGTTCAAAAATTGATTCTGGTGATGAACGTACAAATGTATGATGGTGCTGTTAATAATTGATTGTACACTGGATGACTATAGGGTGTGTGGAGATATCTCAATAAAACTATTAAAAAAAGTAAATGAACAATGGGGGGAGGGGAATGGGATGTTTTGGGTGTTCTTTTTTATTTTGATTTTTATTTTATTTTTTGGAGTAATGAAAATGTTCAAAGATTGATTGTGGTGATGAACGCACAACTATGTGACAATACTGTGAACAACTGATTGTACACTTTGAATGATTGTATGTTATGTGAATATATCTCAATAAAATTGCATTAATTAAAAAAAAAAACACACACATGGAAATAGAAGTAATGTAAACTGTTGACATCCAAGACAGTCAAAGCTTCCTATAATTCAATATCCCAGTATTTTCTGGTTATACCAAAAAATAAACAACCAGCAAATTATTTGGCCTCTTTAAAAAAAGTATTTATACTTAAAAAATGGGATGAAGTAAGATTTCAATTTCCTTCTTAAAAATGTTTCTTCTTAGAGCTACTAAAAAAAAATTGCATTTACCAACTAGTTAATAAAAATATTCCTCTGGATTGTACAAGAAGGGAGAAACAGGGACCACTGATAAGACATGGTATATAATATTAATCAGACTTGGTTTCTTTCTCTCCTGGACTCTCCTCATTTTTAGTTTCTCCGTTTTCTGCAGGTATATCTTCTTTAGTTTCTTGGTTAGCCACTTCAGCTTGTTTTCTTTTTGCTTCTCTTCCATTTTGGTTGCACTTTTTTGTCTGAAGGCTTATCCTTTCCTGCTGCCTTTTTTGGCTTCATTTCCACTTTCACAGGAGCAGGTTTGGCTAACAGCCTCGCCGACCTCTTCTTGGGTTCCTCCTTCTCTGCCCCTTCCACCTGGTTGATCTTCCTCTTAGGCATCTTGGCGGTAGAGTGGGTGCATGCTGCGTGCTGCGGGATGCGGCATCTGGAGAGCTTTTGCAAATCTGGGCTGCTGGCCACTGCCACTCCTCCCGCCACCCCTCTGCTCTAATCTTAATTATTTCTTTTCGTTTGCTAACTTTGGGTTTACTTTGCTCTTGTTTTTTTAATTCCTCAAATTGCAAAGTTAGGTTATTAATTTGAGATCTTTCTTCTTTTTTAATATAGGCATATGAATTTCCCTCTGAGCACTGCCTTCACTATATCCCATAAGTTGGTATATTGTGTCTTTATGTTCATTTTTCTCTAAATATTTTCTAATTTCCATTGTAATTCTTCTTCTTCTTTTTTTTTTTACTGTGTCCCATGATTCTTTATTTAAGAACAAAGTGATGAGTGATGTGAGAGTACATGATAATCAAGAGCATCATTGAACTTCACCTTCCCTCCAACCAGTTTCCCCAAAATCTCCCTGCCCCCACCCTTTGTGTTCCCAATTCTTTCCTTAGTGAATTTAGGACTTAATCCCAAAAGCCCTGGTTATAAACCCCAGGGTCCCATTTCCCCAGTTTTTCCCTTTTCCTCTGCCCCCCACTCCTGGTCAGGAGTGAGGTCAGGCACCTCAATTTGAATGCATGGGAGAGCCCAGATTGGCGACCTGGACAGAGGGAAAGGCTTCACCCTCAGGGAAAGGGACAGAGGAGTACAGAGTAGTGAAGTGAGGGCCCCCATAGCCTGGGGTACCAAAATGGGGTCCTGGTGGCAAAGGAAAGGACACTGGTCCCCCTGGGAAAGGAGACCCAGCAGCCTCAAATTCCTCCCGTTGTGTATAGTCACTGCTGGATTGCTTGCCCTTCTGGCGCCTATTACAGAACCACACTCGGACCACATCCTTCTCCAGCCCGAGCTGCTGGGCGATGTGGCTGATCTACTGCAGTGTGGGTTTCGGTCACTGCAGGAACATGTTCTCCAGGTTGCCTCTCACTCGGTTCTCAATGCTTGTCCGCTTTCTCTTTCTGGCCTGCTGCAGGAGGGTCTCCGTTTTGCATATCTCCTGAAGATTTTCATTGTTGTCAGCTTCCTCCACCCACTTCTGCAATAGGGGCCGCAGCTTGCACATGTTCTTGAAACTCAGCTGCAGAGCCTCAAAACGGCAGATGGTCGTCTGGCTAAAAACCTTCCCAAAAAGAACCCCCAGGGTGAGCCCCACATCATCCTGGGTATACCCCAGGGTGATCCCCTTCTGCTTCAGGAGTTTGGCAAATTGTTCGAGTTCTTTCTGTAGCGCTTTGATGTCTTGAGACTCCTCGGGGTTTTGCTCCAGCTTCTCGTTTTCCAGCTTCACAGCACCAGGGGGGACCGCGCGGGGCTCGGGGGAGGCCCCCTCGGAGTTGCTCTCAACCCCAGCCCCCACCTCACCCTCGGGCTGAGGGTTCTCCAGGCAGCCTTGGGGCACTAGCCCCGCTCCAACCTGAGGCCCACAGAACGCCATCCCTCCGCAGAGCTCATACGGCGGGGGGCAAGAGGGAATCCCCCACACCTCAGCGCCCGGTGCAACCCCCTGCCCGACTCCTGGCCCACTTGGAGGGCCTTGGAAGTTCACCCAGGACCGGGGGTCAATCCAGCCCGGCTCAGGCCCTCCTGGCCCTTCGCCTCCACCGCCCGGACGGGGCGAGAAGGTGAAGTCCGAAGCCAGGTGTCCCGCCATGGGGAACGAAGGCGCCCCGAGCCGGGGGCCTGGTGGAATCTGTAATTTCTTCTTTAACCCATTGGTTATTTTATGGTGAGCTGTTTAACTTTTACATTTTTGTTAATTTCCCAGTTTTCCTTCTGTTATTGATGTCAGCTTCATTTCATTATGGTCAGAGAAGTTACTTTTTATGATTTCAATATTTTAAAATGTATTTAGACTTTTCTTATACCCTAACATATTGTCTATCCTGGAGAATGAAGCATGCACACTTGAAAAGAATGTGTACTCTGTTATTGTTGAGTGAAGTGTTCTATATGTGTTTCTTAGATCTGGTTGGTTTACAGTGTTGTTCAGGTTCTCTATTTCCTTATTGGACTTCTGTTTAGATATTCTATCCAGGGTTGAAAGTGGTGTGTTGAAATCTTCAACTATTATTGTAGAACTGTCTATTTCTCCTTTCAATTCTGTCAATGTTTGTTTCATATATTTTGACACTCTGTTGTTAGGTGCATATATGTTTAAACTTGTTAAATATTCTTGTTGAATCACCCTTTCATAAATATATAATGTCCTTCTTTGTCTCTTCTAAGAGTTTTTGACTTTCTATTTTGTCTGATATTAATACATCCACCCCCACTCTTTTATTATTATTTGCATGAAATGTTTTTCCCATCCTTTCATTTTCACGCTATTTATATCAATGTATCTAAGATGGGTCTCTTGTAAACAGCATATAGTTGAGTCATGTTTCTTTATCTATTCTGCCAATCTCTGCCTTTTGATGGAGACTTCAATCCATTTACATTTAAGCAATTACTGATAAGGCAAGATTTATTTCTGCTGTTTTGCTAATTGAATTTTGAAAGCCTTATGCTTTTTGTTCCTTCTTTCCTCCATTAATTACGTCCTTTTTGTTTAGATGATTTTTTATAATGAGCCATTTTGAATCATTTATCCTCTTTTGTGTAGATTTTTTTAGATATTTTCTTTATGAATACCATGGAGATTGTACTTAGCATACTAAATCTATTACAATTTAGTTGTGTTGATTCCAACTTGACTTCAGTAGTCTACACACACACAGTACCTACATCCTTCCCTTTTATGTTTTTCATGTCACAAATAACATCTTTTTGCATTTTTTGCCCAGTAACAACGATTTGTGCCTGTGTTTTTTATGCCATTGAAATAATACCAGCATGTATATGTACCCATATTGTTCCTTACACCAGAGATCTTTATTTCTTCATCCAACATCAAGATTCTGTCTAATGTCCTTTCCTGGAGGACGCTTCTTTAGTATTTCCTGTAAGACAGATCTAGTGGTAATGAATTCCCTTAGTTTTTGTTTTTTCAGAAATGTCTTAATTTCTTCCTCATTTTTGAAAGACACCTTTGCTGGTATATTATTCTTGGGTACCAGTTTATTTTCTTTCTGCACTTTAAACATCTCCTCCCCTACCTACTGGCCTCCATGGTTTCTGTTGAGAACTCAGGTGTTAATCTTATTAACAATCCCTGATATGTGACACATCACTTCCCTCTTGCTGTTTTTAAGATTCTGTCTTTGTCCTAGGCATTGAACAGTTTGATCATAATGTGCTCAGTGTAGATCTGTTTGGGTTCTTCCTGCTTGGCATTCATTGAGTATCTTGGATTTGTATATTCATGTCTTTCAACAGATTTGGGGAGTTTTCTGCCATTATGTCTTCAACTTTTTTTTCTGGCCCTTTGTCTCTCCCTTCTCCTTCTAGGAATCCTATGATGCATATGTTGGTATGCTTGATCCCACAGATTCCTTGGGCTCTGTTCATTTTTTTTTTTTTCCATTCTTTTTTCTTTCTGTTTCTCAATCTGGACAATTTCAATTGCTTCATCTTTGAGTTTGCTGATCCTTTGTTCTGCATTCTCCAAGTTGCTCTTGAATTCTCCCCCCCAATGAATTTTTCATTTCAGTTATTTTATTTTTGAGCTCCAGCATTTCTTTTTGGTTCTTCTTTATAATTTCTATCTCATTATTGAACTTCTCATTTTGTTCATATGTAGTTTTCCTGATTTCCTTTAGTTTTTTCTGTATGTTTTCCTTTAGTTCATTGTTATTTATTTATGAAAGTTGTTCTAAGATCTTTGATTAGTAATTATAAATACTGTGCTTCCTCTGGAATATTTTCTATCAAATTCTTTTTTTCCTGTGATTGCTTCATATTTTCCTGTCTCCTTGTATGTTATGTAATTTTTTTTTTTTTTTTTTTTTTTGCTGAGAACTGGACATTCTGAATATTATGTTGTGGTTACCCTGGAAATCTACTTCTTCTACTCCTCAGTCCACCAGACTAAAAACAAGAAGAAAAAAACAAAGGGAAAGAAAGAGAAAGCAGAAAAAGAGGGACAAAAAGAAAAAATGCTAACAAACAGACAAAATACCCCCCCACACACATACACACAAAAGAAATAAAAGAAAAAACAATAATAAAGTGCACTGCCTCTCTAAGTCTCTTGCTGTTTTTCAGTAGGAAGCCAGAAGCCACTGCTTTCAAAGACAACCCAGACCTGTGTCTCTTCTCATCCATCCCTCAGGGAGCCAGAAGACCCAAAAATATGTAACAGAGAAAGGAAAACACTAACCAACCAAAAAGAAAGAAGAAAGAAGTGCACTGACTCTTTATATCCTTGTAGATGCTGGCAAAAGGCCAGAAGATGCTGCCTCTGAGAGAAACCAAGGCTGTGCTGGGCCCTCAGAGATCTGCCAAACCAAACAGCACAAGAAAGGGAAAGAAGAAACACAACCAATGAGAAAGTACACTGAGTCTTTAAGTCCTGGTAGATGTGGGTGTGAGACCAGAAGCCACTGCTTCAAGAAAGCAAAACCAAGGCCAGAGTCTATGCTCTGCCCTGAGGAATCTGCTAGATTGGGAAATGCCCACACACAAAAGGAGGGAAAAAACAAACAAATGAAAAACCACTAACTCTTCATATCCAGATAGATACTGGTGGGAGGCTGAAAGCACTGCTGCCCAGAGGACCAAAACTGAAGCCAGCTTCCACACTGGTGCCCCATAGATCCCCCAGACTGACCTCGACCCTCAACCCTAACTTTTTAGAGATTACTTCTGTCAGTCCTGGCCCTGGACTGTCACTCATGGAATCCTGGCCACATTGCCACAGCTGTAGCCATTTTCATAGCTGCTGCCTTGGGGGCTAGCAAAAGGATGGGTGGTCACTGCTTCGTGCTTTCACTTAACAAAAGCTGAACTATTGGCAGCCTCTCACTAGCAGTGCACTCCTATAGTTGTTTTAAATGTCCATTCTGGTTCCAAGGCTACCACCCAGTAAATTCCAGTCTCTTTTCCAGTTCTTTCATTTTTCTAGTAGAGGTAGCGATTTGTAAAACTTCCTGCTCTGCCATTTTGTGCCAGAGCTCCCAAAAACTCTAGCTCCCTTTAACACACCTTGCCATACATATGTGCTTTTATTTATCCCCCAACCTCCTTAAATATTTATGTCATGATTTTGGTCATACCAGTATTTAGTGTTTACATTTTATAACTACATAAGCACTGTTGACACCTGAGCCGTGTACAACTTTCTGCCTCCTAGGATTAATAACTGACTTTCTTTTCCCTATGACTTTGTAACCAATTTATCTCCAAACCCTACCCAAATTGAATCAATCTCCCTTTACTATTGTGCTGTTTATTTACCATTTGCCTGTCCAGATCCACTCTGCCCTTTTCTATTCTGGATGGCTGATCTGTATGGACTTTAATCTAAAGGCTCCATTGTCCTATGGCTTCCATTTGAATTAAAGCCAGTGGAAGGCATTGGCAGGAGATTGGCAGGCAGGAAGAGAGTGAAGTTGGGATATGTATTCCCTTATTTCTGCCCCTGCTAGTTTGCTATGGATTAGGGTTGGCTTTGTTTCCTCTACTGAAGGTCACAGCTCATGTTGAGTGGTCCCTGTTTTCTCCAGATTCAAGAAACCACTCTCTCCACTCAACTCTTCAGACCTAGATAGGGGTAATAACGGATTCTTATTTCTTTTGTTGCTGGCCCTGGGGTACTGTACCCTCTCATCTGGGTTTCCCTTAAGCCTGTCCACACCTTTGTAAATATTCTTTTTTTCAAACTTTGGTTACCCTTTTTTAGTGTACCAGCTTTTAACTAAAAGGACTCTGATGAAGCAACTACATTAACATTTGTATATATCCATTCCTTCGCAGTTTTATTTTCTTGACAAATTCTCTCCCAAAGCTTCTGACCTGCTTTATATAGATAATTTTTTAATTTATTTTTTTATTGTGGTAACATAATATGTACCATAAAATTTGCCATTTTAATCATTTTTAAGTGGCATTTATTATACTTACAATATTGTGCTACCATTACTACCATTTATCTAGATTATTTTTCACTATGCCTACTATAGAGCCGTTGTCCAGAGATCTCTGGAATTTCACCATCACTTTTGGGATTTCATATCTTCTTTCTTCCTCTTTTTTTGGTGTGGTGATTTTAAAACATGGCCCTACATCCTTTGACACTCCTGCCTTTAAGAGGTGCGGTCTATGTCCCCTCCCCTTAATTATGAGTATAATAGAAGTGACACAATATAGCTATCAAGTCTAGGTAACAAAAGACCATGTAGCTTATGCCTTTCTCTGGGAATTCTCGCTTTCCAGGCTTACCCTTTCAGGACACTACCTCTCACTACTCAGTTGCCATACTGTGAGAAGTACAGCCATAAGCTTGGTCATCAAGTCATCCCAACATAGGTACCAGATGTGTGAGTGAAGAAGTTTCTAGATGATTCCATCTCCCAACCATTTGAGTCACTCTCAGCCATTCAGGTCTTCCCAGCTGAGGTCACAAACATTGTGGAAAAGAGAGAAGCCATTTCTGCTATAGTCTGTACTAATTCCTGAAGCACAGACTCAATGAGCATAATAAAATTGTTGTTTTTTATGTCACTAAGTTTGATGTGGTTTGCTTTGAAGCAACAGATGACTGGAACAAAATTTGTTTCAGAGAGTGAGGTGCTATGGTAGCAAAAATCTAAAACCTGTGTCATTGGCTTTGGGACCAGGCAGCAGTAAGAAGCTGGAAGGACCTTGAGGAAATTGATAGTGGAAGTCTGATGGGCCTCAAGGAGACTGTTGGTTAAGGCTTGAAAAAAAAGTGAGAAAAATGTTATTGTAAGCTGGAGATAAGATGACCCTTGTTATGTGGTGTCAGAAAATTTAGTAATACCATCACTTGTGGTAATGTAAAAAATAAGAGATGTACCTAATAAACTCAATGGTGTAACTATGGAGGTTTCCAGGCTTCCTGTCTTCTTCTAGCTGCCTAGAATAAAATGTGAGAGAAGAAAAAAATGACTTAAAGAATGAACCATTCTGTTTTCAAGTAGAATTTAGAGGAAATGTAGAGGGTTCAGGACAGTCTTTCCTACTAACAAAAGGTACTCAAAGTAGAAAAGTTACTCAGGACAAAGATCAAATCCAGAGTGCTGTCAGGAAAATGTGGGTTCAAGGACAAGATGAACCCTTTGTTAAGGCCTCAGAAAGATTTAAAGTTGGTGCCTCATAGATCCTTTTGGACAAACACAAGGCCTTCTAAGGATCCTAAGGGTACTGTTCCACAGCAGCCTTATAGGGAGCCGAAGATAGAGAAGGGCTTGTCCCAAAGAGATTTGTGGGTGTAGCTGTTGTCTAATGGCACAAACCCCAGTACAGTTCATACAAAAACCTTGGCATTTTTAAAAAAAGAATTATAATCATGGAAGTATCACCAGCTTGGACTAAAAGGGACAGAGACAATACAAGATCAGAAGCAGACTTTGGATCCCCAGACTTCTGTGGGCAGGAAGATGGTTGAGGAAGCTAATCAGCTACAAACTAAGTCTATTTTTTTTTTATAGAAATGAAAATATGATTCAGACAGTGGAACCAAAAGCCCAGAGTACACAGTCATGAGCCATGGAAAATCATTACCAGGGAGCAGTGCTTGGCCCAAACCAAGGAAATAATGACTTGTGCCTGGATGAATTTCAGAACTGCAGTGAACCAGTGATTAGTATATGCCTTCCATTCTCCCACTTTTTGAATAAAAGTATCTGTTGCAGTTATCCCATCCCTATATCACCATCGTACATATTGGTTTTGTGGGAGCACATAATTTGTCTCTTTAGTTTGCAGATATTCTGAATAAGAGACACCATACTTGAGGAACTGTACCCGTGAAATTGCACTTGAGGAACTTCACCTGCAACTGGACCTGATTTATATGAATTTATATGACAAGATCCTGAAGTTTGAGTTGATGCTGTAAATGGAATTAGACTTTGGGGATGTTGGGGGACAGAGTATATTTTGCATTTGGGAGGGATGTGAATTGTTGTGGCCAGAGGGCTACTGTCGCAGATTACATTTTCCAAAGATGGCTGCAACAATACTTCTTATTCCATGTACTTTTCCACAAAGTAATCTTGTCGCACTGCAGTAAAATGTGGAATCTAATTCTTCTTCCCATCCCCTGAATCTGGGCTAGCCTTATGATTTGACTGTAACCAATAAAATGCAGTATAAGTGGTACAGCATGACTTTTGAGGTCAGGTCAGGAAAGGGCATGCAGTTTCTACCTGGTGCTCATGGGATAGTTGCTCTGGGGAAAGCCACCTACCCTGTAAGAAAACTTGACTACCCTGAGACTGCTGTTGGAGAGGCCACATGTAGGTGTTCTGTTAACAGACCCAACTGAGCCCAACCTTCAAGCCATCTCTGTCAAACCCCCAGATAAGTGAACAAAGTGACCAGCTGAGAACCATAAGTGAGTGAAACCAATTCCATAAGAAGCAGAAGAATTGTCCTACTGAGCCCTGTCCAAGTTCCTGATCCATGGAATCCATAAGATATAAAAAAATGGTTGCTGTTTTAAACTGCTAAGTTTTGGGATAGTTTGTTTTGCAGCAAAAGATAACCAGAACATGTTGGACTTCCTTACCTGGATTGTTGCTGATGCTCTCACAAACACTGGGGACTGACAGCTTGATATGCTGAGCCCTCTGTCTTGGGGCTTGCCCCTATGGAGCTTGTTACTGCAAAGGAGAGGCTAAACCTGCTTATAATTGTGCCTAAGAGTCTCCCCCGAGTGCCTCTTTGCTGCTCAGATGTGGCCTCTCTCTTTCTAAGCCACCTTGGCAGGTGATCTCACTGTCCCCCCCTTCCCCCCAGCCCTATGTGAGACCTGACTCCCATTGTTGTAAATCTCCCTGGCAACGCAGGATATGACTCCCGGGGATGAATCTGGACCCAGCATCGTGGGATTGAGAACATCTTGACCAAAAGAGGGATGCAAAATGAAACAAAATAAAGCTTCAATGGCTGAGAAATTTCAAATGGAGTCGAGAGGTCACTCTGGTGGACATTCTTACACACTATATAGATAACACTTTTTAGGTTTTAATGTATTGGAATAGCTAGAAGTAAATACCTGAAACTACCAAACTCTAACCCAATAGCCTTGACTCTTGAAGACGATTGTATAACAATGTAGATTACAAGGGGTGACAGTGTGATTGTGAAAACCTTGTGGATCACACTCCCTTTATCTAGTGTATGGATGGGTGACTAGAAAAATGGGGACAAAAACTAAATGAAAAATAGGATGGAATGGGGGGGATGATTTGGGTGTTCTTTTTTATTTTCATTTTTTATTCTTATTCTGATTCTTTCTGGTACAAGAAAAATGTTCAAAAATAGATTGGGGTGATGAATGCACAAGTATATGATGGTACTGTGAACAGTTGATTGTACACCATGGATGATTGAATGGTATGTGAATATATCTCAATAAAACTGAATTAAAAAAACAAAAGATAACCAGACCATAATGGAGTGGAATATGGGAGGAAATGCACCTATTGCAAACTATGGACTATAGTTAACAGCAATATTTTAATATTCTTTCATCAACAGTAACAAATGTACCATACCAATACCTAAGGGTCAATAATAGGAGGGGATAAGGGGTATGGGATGTATGTTGTGTTTTTTGTGTTCTATTTTTTGTTTTTTTTTTGTTTTGTTTTATTTTTTTGAGTAACGGAAATGTTGTAAAATTGATTGTGGTGATGAATGCACAACTATCTGATGATACTGTGGACCACTGATTGTACACTTTGGATGGATTGTGTGATATGTGAATATATTTCAGTAAAACTGCTTAAAAAAAAAAAGATAACCAGAACACTTGGCCTATTCCTTAATTTTGGTGAAACATTTGGTGGGAGCTTTCTGAGAAAAGGTATAATGGACATAGAGTATTTAGAAAATCTGAAAATTTCTCTGTTATGCCTTCACACTTAATTGATAACTTTGGCCATAGAATTTTAGGGTGGAAATGATTTTCTCTTAATTTTTAAAAGGCAACATTTCATTGTCATCTAAGTTTCAGACTGACCACTGGTAAGTCTTATACGATTCTGATTCTACATCCTTTGTATGACACTTCTGATTTCCCCTCTGGAAGCTTTCAGGATCTTCTTATTTCCAGTGTTCTGAAGTTTTACAATGATTTGCCTTGGTATGCATATATATTCATTCATTGTAGTAGACTTAAGGATCCTTCCAATCTGGGAACTCATGTCTTTCAGTTCAGAGAAATTTTCTTGTGTTATTTGTTTTTTTTACTCCTCTCCTTCTTTTCTGTTCTTTCTAGAAATAAATAATATGTGATTTTTATTATTTTGCTTGAGTATAGAAAGGGCAGAAACCTGGATAGGTGAAGTTGGAAGGGGATCTTAGGATCTTTCAACCAAATCTCCAATTTTAACCCCACTCCCCACCCTACTTCACCTCTACTTCTAGAAATAATGTGTTGCTACCAAACCTCTTTTGGGGTTTGTGCTATGCACATTAGGTTTCTTCTTGGCATTCTCCACTCCCAGCTTAGGATTCAGCTTTCCCAGGCCTGCTAAGTGTCAGTTTGCTTTCTATCCTTTAAAATACTGATGTTATTTTTAACCCCTCATTTTCTTTTTGCTCTTGTTTTCTGTTGTTGTTTATTAAACTTTTTATTTTAAACTGTCTCAAACATACTGAAAAGTTGTAAGAACAGTACAAAGAACTTTTTATACTTTTCTATTAGAGAGAACACTCTGTTTATATCCTTGAAGAGGTAGCACTAGAGGTAGGGAGACCAAATATGAGTCTACTGCAGTTTAAGGATGTAAAGTAAGACAGGGTCAGCTGAGTTAGAGAAGTAAATTTGGATTCCAGAAATTTTGTCTCTTTTTTTCTGTTTACAAAATCACATGAAATTCAAGCATTATGGAAATACATAACATAGAAACTGATAATCCTTTGTAATTCCACCCCCTATCATCAATGTTTGGTACATATTTTCCAGTTGGAAGTGTATTTCTATAAAATATTTCTATAAAAATGGAAAAATACATGAAGCAAAAACTCACATAACTACAAGGAGAAATAGACAAATCACAATTATAGTTAAGACTTCAACACCCCTCTCTCAATAATTGATGAAACAAAGAGAAAAAGCAGTAATGACATGGAAGACTTGAACAACACTAGCAACTCAACCCAATTGGCAATTAGAGAATGCTTCACCCAACAATAGCAGAATGTGCCTTCTTTTCAAGTGCACTCTGACCACAATGGAATTAAAGTAGAAATGAATAACAGAAATATATCTGGAAAATCCCCAAATATTTGGAAATTAAACAACATACAGTAGGGTCCTCTTATCCATGGGGGAAATGTTCCAAGACCTACCCTGGATAGCTGAAGCCATGGATATATAAGCAAACACCAACACCCTGTCACTCACTGTGGCAGTTACTTTTGCAGTTTGAGGTACAATAGAAAACTAGCATGAATTTCATCTTTATGTTTTATCACTTCACCAATCAAAGAGTCATTCTTGCCATACCACTTGGCAATCTCTGCATACAATTTTCTTTCTTTTTCAATCATATCAAGAATTTATATTTTTTTGCTAATGGGAAGCCCTTCATGGCTTCTCTTAGGTTTGGAAGCACTACCAGCACCACTACTCTTGCACTTTGGGGCCATTATTATGGTATATCAGGGGTTTCTTAAATAAAGGCACTGTGATAACACTACAGTGAATGAGACCAGTGAGAACACTAGAGGCAGACTGGAGGAAAGTTTCATATGGGAGTGAAAGTTAGATGAATCACATATGGGGCTGGCAAACTTCACCATGGTATAGCCTGTGCTTGTTTGGTGGGTGGTTTGAAATTTATGAACTGTTTATTTTTTTATTTTCTGGAATTTTCCAAATTTTCCAATTTTCTTTCTTTTCTTTTTTTTTTCCTGTGGTTAACCTTGAGTAACTGAATCGACAATACTGAATCAGCTGATGCAGGGGCACAACTGTACTTCTATATGATCTATAGGCCAAAGAAGAAATCAAAAGGGAAATTAGAATTTTGAACTGAATGAAAATGAAAGAAACAATATATCAAAAATTGTGAAGCGAGCTAAAGCAGTACTTAAAGCAAAAATCATAGCAAGAAATTAGGAAAAAAAAGTCTCAAATTAATGAGGTCAGCTTCCGCCTTATAGTACATACCACATTTTGTTTATCCATTTGTCAGCTGATGGACAATTGGATTCTTTCCAGCTTTTGTCAATTGTGAATAATGCTGCTGTGGACACTGGTGTTCAAATGTCTGTTTTCCTATTTTCAGATCTAATGGGTATATATCAAGTAGCAGAATTGGCAGGTTGTAGGGCAACTCAATATTTAGTTTTCTGAGGAATAGCCAAACTGTTCCACAGTGGCTGTACCATTTTGCATTCCTACCAGCAGTGAATAAGTGTTCCTATTTCTGCACGTCCTCTCCAACACTTGTAGCTTCCTGGTTGTTTAATTGCAGCCATTCTGATAGGTGTAAGATCATATCTCATTATGGTTTTGATTTGCATTTTCCTAATAGCTACTGAATAGGAACATCTTTTTGTGTGCTTTTTAGCCTTTTGTATTTCCTCTTTGGAGAAATATCTATTCATGTCTTTTGCCCATTTTATAATTGGGTTGTTTGTCTTTTTTTTTTTTTAATTCAACCAATTTTTTTTTTCAAACGTTATCAAAAAATTAAAAAAAAATTAAAACAAAACAAAAAAAAGGAATAAGAAAAAAAAATAACCTAAAATAACTGTATTGCTTTCAACATGTTCCTACCATATCCCAAGAAAATTAACAAACCATAGTCATTCCTGAGCATTCCCATACCATTAAGATTACCCTCAATATCTTATCTGTTCTTATTAGATTATTGTTCCCCCTTCACTAGCTTTTGTCTACCTCTAGGTCCCTACATTCTACAATATCAAACACTTATTTTACATTTTTCACAGAGTTCACATTAGTAGTAACATACTGTATCTCTCTTTTTGTGTCTGGCTTATTTCACTCAGCATTATGTCTTCCAGGTGCATCCATGTTGTCATATGTTTCATTACATCGTTCCTTCTTACTGCCGGTAGTATTCCATCGTGTGTATATACCACATTTTGTTTACCCACTCATCTGCTGAAGAACATCTGGATTGTTTCCATCTCTTGGCAATTGTGAATAATGCCACTATGAACATCGGTGTGCAAATATTTGTTTGTGTCACTACTTTCAGATCTTCTGGGTTTTTACCAAGAAGTGAAATTGCTGGGTCATAGGGTAACTCGATATCTAGTTTTCTAAGGAACCGCCAGACTGTCCTCCAGAGTAGCTGTACCATTATACAGTCCCACCAGCAATGAATAAGAGTTCCAATTTCTCCATATCCTCTCTAGCATTTGTAGTTTCTTGTTTGTTTAATGGCAGCCATTCTCATTGTGGTCTTAATCTGCATCTCCCTAATAGCTAATGAAGATGAACATTTTTTCATGTGTTTTTTTAGCCATTTGTATTTCCTCTTCAGAGAAATGTCTTGTCATATGTTTTGCCCATTTTATAATTGTGTTGTTTGTCTTTTTATTGTTGAGTTATAGGATCTCTTTATATATACTGGATATCAAACCCTTATCAGATGTGTAGTTACCAAATATTTTCTCCCTTTGAGTTGGCTGCCTTTTCAACCTTTTGACAAAGTCCTTTGAAGCACAGAAGTACTCAATCTTGACAAGGTTCCATTTATCTATTTTTTCTTTTGTTGCTTGCTTGTGCTTTGCATGTAAGGTCTAAGAAGTTACTTCCTGTCACTAGGCCTTAGGTATGTGGTTTTATATAAATGGCATCATACCTCAATGCTGTTCTGTATAATGAAATTTATTTTTCAGATTACATAGGCTGTAAATCTTTCAAAATTTATCAAATAAGTAATATGACATTTTAAAAAGAAAATCTAATATACATAACCAATCAATAAACTTTAATATACATATACAAATACATATATATGTGTGTGTGTGTGCTATGTGTGTGTATGTGTATATATATATGTATATATATCCTTAGGCTGTTTCTCATGCCTGGAAGTGGCCCACATACCAAGTAAAACTTTTTTAGACTATGTATCCCAATTTGAACTTCTGAAAATATGGACACCATATGCCAAGGCATGGATTGGGAGTGAGCATGGAATTTGGTGTGTTCCCTCTCCATCAGTCTTCCCTGTTTCCCAAATGATGACTCTGTTTGAAATAAAGCAGAGTCTACATACTGGACAGTAGTCTAGAAATGCAACATTTTATGGAAACAATTATCTCTAATAACTTTATAAAAACAATGTATTTATTTTGGAGTCTTAAGCCTAGCAGTATAAGCAAAACCCCACTCATTTTTTTCTTAGGAATCCAGATTTTCTCTTTAATCAGCACAACACTTTAATTTGCTAATGATCAGTTATATGCCCTGTTGACTACTCAATGGATCAAGCAAATGTTGGAGATCCTCTGTTTTTCTTTAGATGTAAATTCCATCAAGCTATCCAGTTCATTGTAGCATGTGGGAACTGGAGAGCTATTCATTTGACAATTTGCAAATGGTAGTTAGAGAGAAGAAAAATATCTTTATTAGCCAACTAGGTTAATGTGTTTATCTTCAGGGGTACCTGTGTTTAAGTACTTTGAATTACTCTTAAATCATTGTTTTGTAGAATACTAACAAGATCTTAGAGTTAGCTAAAACAGTGATTGGGAAATTCTCATCCACTATTGAGCAGAGTGTTTGGGAGATTGATAAGCAAACACAGATTAACTAATAGAGTAAGAAGTCCTGTGTCCTGTGATTAGCTCTCTGTGTGTGAGGATGGATGTAGTTTGCAGGCAAGAGGCAACTTCTTAGGGAGGGGTCCACTATCTCTGTTTTGCAGGTCTTTTTTTTTTTTTTTTTTTCCTAATTCCAGCCTAGAAATAGCAAGGATGTTTGGTGGCACTACATGGTTTTCATTAGCATTTTTGGATGTTGACATGTAAGTTTGCTTAAAACAAGGCAAAGAGGATTGCTTTTTGCCAGCTGCATCATTCCTGGCAAGAGCATGCTACTCTTGCTTGCTTTTTCTTGTTGTCGTTGTTAATCCATTAGAGAAACTAACCACTATATGGGCTCCAGCCAAATATTTGTCATCATTGGCCCTACAATTTCTTGGGGACTGAAGAGCACCTGGTCATTCTGAAAGCCTCTAATGTTAGTGATTGATGCTCATCTCTGCAGGTTCCCCAAAGTCCTTCTCCCTTTTTCCTGGAGCACCTACATTTCTGCATGGCTACCCACTCTCTTCTATTATACCTTCTTACTGAATACTGGATTTCCCAGCTCACAACTCTAAGAAGCAGCTTTATTTCAGAGTAGAAAGGGGCCCCCATATGTGGTCTATTATATCCATATCAACTTACTTACCCTTTTCAAACAGCTATTGTCTTTTAATAGGGTCCTGCCTGGCAGGGGGAGTCCTTAATTCCTGCCATGTAAGAATAGGCAGCTTGAGTTACAGCAAGCTGCAGTTCGGTGCTTTGATCAAAAGCCTCTGTTGTTTTTAGGGTTTTCTTTCTCTCCCTCTTTCTCTTTTTCTATATCCTGGGCTAATAATTCAGCACAGCAAGGTCATTACAGTCTTTGAATTGCAAGCTGAGAGTGTTAAATTACTGACCTAGAATAAAAGAGATCTGGGGGGCTCTCAAGAAAGATAAAGGGATTTCGGCTAGTAAAGTGCAAGCCCAGCAACCTCACTTCTTAACAATATTATTTTTTTTAATCCTCTCTGTCTCCAAAAGCTTTTTCTAGGACAAGGAAAGATCTGCTGCCAGAGAAATTAGGTTAGGAACTCAATGACATCTTCCAAGAGTTGTGGCCCAGGTGCTAGCCCAGGGCATCTGTGTCATTATCCTTTTTATCTCTCCACCTTGACAATATTTCACCATCTCTTCCACCTTGCTCCCTCAGCCAAATATTTGGTCCTTTATCTTATAAGTCAAATATAGTCATGATGTTTCAGCTTTGAAAGGTAATGCCCTACACAGAGAATTCAGACATGTGACAAACATACAACTTAGCTCTCCAACTATCTTAAAAACATGTCATCTCAGCAATCTTATTTTAGGAATTCCCAGCTAATATAAAAATTGGAAAGAATGGATTTTAACTTGGAAGAGTAAAACAACACAAAATAGCTTTTAACTAAAGTGAAAGTGAATACTTGAAAAAATATACATGAATTTGCTAGTAGCTTCAGAAGATAAGTATAAGTGGTTATTGAAGGAAACCACATTTATTTTCTAAAAGTGAGATTTTGGAGATAAAAAATAAAATAACAAAAAGAAGTTGACTCTGGAAATGATGGTAGTAAAGTAAAACACCAGACATGTTAAGATGATAACCATGAAGAGGAATCAGTAGCAGCAAATCTAATATGAGCGGCTCTAAAAGAACAAATCCTGCGTGTCAAAACCACTTTATTTTATTATTTTGAATTATGATCAAGTCCAAGAAGACTTGACTGTAACGAAAGCATTTGTGTGAAACTTTTTTCGAACCTAACTCATATAATCTTGAATAAGAACAAAGAATGATGGTTTAAGATTTCCTTGCTTGACTTTGAACCAAGAGTGTTGAAGAAGTTAACATCTCTAGCTCCCGAATGAAGTCATACTGAGGAAGGGGTTTGTAATATGTAGGGGCCCATAAAAAAAAGTGTAGAACTTTTTAATGAAATATGCAGGTGAAACTAATGAAAACATTTCTGGAACCTAATGAGAACAAAAGGATGACATAAAAGGACCTAAAAGTTATATCTGCAGGCAGAAAAGAGAATTCAATTCACCTTAAAAAAACGTTCAGTGCCTCTGGGAGGAAATGATACAAGGCACAGATGTGCAATGGATGGGAAAAACCTGGAAAGAAATTAGTATTGAGTTGAAAAAGCTAAAGAAGAAAACTGACAAGAAAGTGATGAGAATGTGAAATGTGATCTGGCAGTAAAACAGACAAAAGCTTTTTTGAGATATGGAGGTAGAGAGGAACCACATTGTGGGGAAGGAACAGTATGATCTGTCTACAAATGACCAAGGGGAATCTCACCTGCAACACTATAGGCAGCTTCAGTAGCAGAGGAAAACAGTACAGATTGGGTGAGCCAGTTGACAAAAGAAATATGGAGGTTGAAAGAGAAAAAGCTGAAGAGGAAGAAATAACAGATGACAGGTTTAGAGAAGATATAAGTAAGAATGTAAAATGTAACATGTAACAGAAGGTGAGATGTAATAGAAATCCTATAACCTTCTAAAGAGGTGCACACTGTCTGAAAACTTTGCCTGTATGACTAGGGGATGTTTCCCCTAGAGAAACCATGAAAACCCTATTTGAATTTCAACTGAAATGAGGCAAGCTCCTGAAAGCTCCTTTATCAAGAACTGTGCTTAGAGGCCTTGGGGAAAATGCTCAGGGATTTTTTAGGAATGAGACAAACTAAAGATTTATGGTAACTATCATTTAAAAAACTGTTTTATTGAAAAAAACTTAATAATGTAAAATATGTAGAAGACAGGAAGAAATCAATTACAAGCCAGCAACTCAAATACAATTAATAAATAAAATTAATGTCTTTAATTTTTGTTTTCCTTAGGCAGATCTACTTTAATGTAGTTAAAATTATAATGTACACAATTTTCTTTCCTGCTTTTTATCTAGCACATGAAAACGTTTTCTAAACTGCAACATTGTCTTTTTATAATTTAAATATCTTCAATGCTATAAAGAGTTCATATGTAGTAACCTTCTCCCAGTGCTCCCTGTTGATTTCCAATTGTGAGACAGATGCGTTTGCCTGTTTATACTGTTCTGGAGTAACCAACCTTATAAGAGGGATGTGCTTTCACACTTAAATTTTCAAGGGATTAGCACATGTTAATGAATCCTCTTGCTTCTCCACTGAGTAAAGATCTGATGTGGCGGGTATGCAATTAGGAGTGTACCATCACATGCCAGGCCCTCAGCAATAGTTTTGAAGAATAGTTTTGAGATTGAAATATTTTTTAACTCTGTCAGGGGGCCTAAATGAATTATAAACAAAGATCCGTGGAGAGTAGTTTACTTTTAGAGAAAGAGAACCAGAGAACTGGGTCCTGTGCCTAGCCTTCTTGGAGAGAATTTGCTTGGCTATCACCCTGTCTGTCCCCTTAGCACCAGCTCTGGGTGGACAAATGCTCTGATGCACTGGTATTTTAAGAAGCTTCTCTGTGAGGTTTGGTGACAGAGGATACTTGGTAAAGTGATGAAAGAAAGAAAACTCAGCAGTGCTTATACACAGCTCTCAAGGCCTGTCAGGTTATCTCATGATAACCTCTTCATTATACAGTTAAAATGTCACAGTCTAAAAACCAGCTTTGCTTCTGAGGATTACTCGGGCAGAAAAAAAAAAAAATCTTGGTATGAAATGCTGATGCTTAAGACATTAGACTGAACCAGTAGGCCCCTGATTTATGTTGTTGTTTTGCTGTTGTGGTCATTAGGAATCCTTTTTACCGCAGTGGAGCTCAGTTCTCACAAATTGGTTCACCTGTCCCTCAATGTGACTGAAGGTTGACTAGTCCCTGTTGGGGTTTTTTCTAAATTTGGAATTATTTAAAAGCCATAGATCTTGGATTGTCTGCTTCTAATTTAGCCAACAGTGGCAATGGGAAGATGAAGAGGATTGTGAGGGCCCACCTGTCATGTGGCAGATCTCTATTTTCCATACTGTTTATTACACTTATTTCTTTCTGGTAGATCTGTTTAGGGTTCCTTGCAAATAAAACTCAGCAGAAGACAATCCCAATACTAAGGGAAGGCAGTTCGCACTAATGAACTGGACTGGTTTTGAAAACACAAAAGGGTTAGATAAGAGAATGGCCAAAGAAGACCCTGAATTGCTACAGTCCAATCACACTGTGTAGGTCAAAGCTCATGGTCATTTTCTGTTTGAGTAAGAGTAAGGAGTACTTGAAGGAGATGGGAATGTCAGATCAGTGAAGGTTTTGGGAAACTTTTGCCGCTTTGTGCATTGAAAATTAGCTGGGATATTTTAATTTGGTATTAACCTTATCTTTATTACTTTATATATGAATGTGAATGCCTATTTCTTAGATGTACTTTGATTACATTTCTATTGAATTCTTTCCATAGTAGTTCTTAAGCTACTTACCAGTTCACCAAAGTAAGTTAACTCAATTCAGCATTTTGCTATTTAATATCCAAAATTAAAGTGCGTCTATAGAATTAACATCAAAAGAAAATTCTTAAAATTTACATATTTAAGTATTCAGGAGAAAAGAGATGCCGTTTAATAGAATTCTGTATGATTTTTTTCTGTTTAAACAGCCTTCATTACTAGAAGAGAAAATGAAATTGTATCAAAAATTTACACTAGCTTAACATGCTTACAAATGTCTGATTATAAAATAATTATAAAATCAGCTTCTCCTACATATCTTGATATATTACTGGAAAAAATTGCCCAAGTTAATTAAATATTAAGCTAATTATAGGAAAATTATGGAATTTAATGGTCTTATTTTCTTGTCAAAATCCATTTAAGAGACATTTGTACTCAGACCATTTTATTTAATGAATTAATTTATATCTAAGATATAAACCATATAATTTTCAAAGAAATTTTAGTTTTGATATCTCTGTTTCTCTGTGGCCAGAGGCTCCATAGAGAGATTTCCTGAAGTTCTTAGTCATAACAGCTTAAAAAGAAATCATCAGATCTCTATGAATTGGGAAAAAGAATATATTATGTTACCTTTTGTGTAGGAAAGAAGGGGAAATAAAAATATATACCTGTATCTGCTCATTTGAAGAAAAAAAAGTGTACATGGGAAGAATAAACCAGAGATCAGAATGCTGATGGAAATGGAGTGAGAAGACAGAAGTGGGGATGAAGGGACACTTGTATGAAAATACTTTTTTGTTCAGATCTAACTTTTTGAACTATGTTAATGCGTCACATACTCAACTAATGAAAAATACAAAATCAGCAAGGATGGGATGGGGGTTAGGCTAAAGTTTAATACAAATAGAAACAAATGGACCAAATAGTATTTTAAATGAATAAATCAAATAATAAATAGTAAAGGGGGATGGGGAGAATTAACCAAAGTAACTTTTAACACAGTATTTGGACCATATGCCCTCAGGTTAAAAACAAAAAGCACTTTAACAAGCACTGAACTCTAATTAGTAGGCTTCTTTTTCACAGACGCATGGGTTAGCAATTTTTGTACCTTTTAGGATTGTACAAATAGGTCAACATATTATGGCTAATGGGAGCCAGGTTTCTCACTGTGAGAAAAGAAAGTTTCAGATATTGAAAGGGGAAAGGATAGAATGTACCTGGCAGTGTTGAATTGGAATTGGAGGTATCAGTGTGAACTTAATGGGTTTTAATATAGGTAGATAACTAGATATATAGAAATGTATATAGATGTGTATTTTGTGTATGTGTGTGTCTGTGTATATATACAAATACATGTGTATCAGTGTAGGTATATCTATATATCTCTATATATATGCACATATGTTGAATGAGTGTATATATCAACCTTCATCTGTTTCCCATCTTCTGAGAGAGACCAGAAGCAGTGACATACTTGGAGCAATAAGCATGCTCAGCACCTATGTAGATCTTGGTTTCTGAATGCCTTTCTCTGCTAAAAGCAACGAGGGCTCCTTGGAGAAATGGTTGATTCCAGGGTGGGTTACGGCAAGAACAAGATGAGCCCAAAACATCTTATTCTATCAGAAAATAAGGAAGTGATCAAAGAATCATATAGACAGGTCAAAAAGACATAGAATTCAGCTTGAAGTGGCTTCCATGGTCAAATCTGGGATAATTTAAGCATCAAAATAAATAATGATAGGAAAGGATTATAATCTGTTGAATAAAGTAGGAATCTATGAGTCCACACTGATATAAATAAACACACAGATAGATAGATAGATAGATAGATAGATAGATAGATAGATAGATAGATAAAGGGAAGGCTCTTCCTTATTGTAGAAAGTCAACTAATAAATATAGATGGAATCAGGTAATTAGGAAGAAAATCACCACCATTAGGCAAAACCGTCATAATTGTTATTGATTCTGGCAAGAATTATCATTAGATGCTAAAATTAGTGAATGAATGTTTGAATAGTAACACTATAGTTATGCAATCTCAAAGTATCTCCCCACAAGGTACTTATTTCTTACAAAGGGTAAAATAATAACTTTACAGTGGAGAAACCTGATCATTTAACCAGATTGATATTTGTTGAAGAACTTTTAGTTCAGTTAAACACAATGAAAGCTTAGGATAAATGTGTATTTTTATACTGGGTAAATACAAAGTTTGTTTGGGATTCCTGGTCATGATGGCTTGCCATGTTTATGATTTAGGGCTCCTATCCATTCCAAACACACAGTAATCCATTCCATTCCATTACTCATGGTAATGACACATAAAATAGAAAGAGAAAATTTAAAGGACATAGCCATGTGTAAAATCAACATAAATTCATCATGGACCAGTGTGCTGGTTTGAATCTTTATGTACCCCATAAAAGCCATGTTCTTTTAATCCAATCTTGTGGGGGGCAGACATGTTATAGGTGGGATCTTTTGATTAGGTTGTTTCCATAGAGATGTGACCCACTCAATTGTGGGTGGGACCTTTTGATTAGATTACATCCATGGAGATGTGACCTCTGCCCATTCAAAGTGAGTCTTAATTAGTTTACTGGAGTCCTTAAGAGAGCTCAGGGAGAGAAAGAGAGTCCAGAGCTAACACAGACCCAGATGCTTGGAGATAGAGACAGAAAAACATTTGGAAATTCTAAGCTAAGAGATGAAATCTAGAGTTTCCTCTTAGGAGAAGCAAAGAGAATCCACAGGAGCCAAGAGAAGCTAAGAGAGATGATTGGACAGAAAGGCCCTGGGAGAAACAAGAGAGAACCCAAGAGAGACATTTTGGAGACATTTTGGGAAAAGCCATTTTGAAACCAGAAGGTGGGAGAGAAGGGCCAGCAGACATGGCCATATGCCTTCCCATGTGACAGAGGAATCCTGGATGCCATCGGCCTTTCCTCAGAGAAGGTATCTACCTCTTAATGCCTTAATTTGGACATTTTCCTGGCCTTAGAACTGTAAATTTGTGAACTAATAAACCCCCATTGTAAAAGCTAATCCATTTCTGATCTATTGCATTTTGGCAACTTTAGCAAACTGAAACAACTAGGAACTAAACAGAAACACAATATAGTAAATGTAACTAAAACCACAGGCTCCTGAGCTCTGGGTTCAGAAGAGGCATAGGTAATTGAGAGCTCATTTTTCACAGAATTGTGAGACTGAAAGTGTCACACACAGGGCAGGACATGGAGCCAGCCTCCTTCACTCCCCACTTCTCTAAAGGAGATTCAAGTTATGTCTGCTGCCTGGGAAATGATTTATATAAAACTGCATATCTGGGGAAATAGGAGGAAGCAGATGGCTTTGTAGCCAGAATTTAGTAGTCCAAGCTACTCAGAGGTTCAATATCAGTCTCTAATATCCCAAATATCATCAAGGATGGAGCCATAGTCATCCAATGCAAGATCTGGTTCTGGACTAGGGTCTGTCCTCAGGAGAGAGTGGAAACCTCCTACTTACAATGAGGCTGCACACGGAAATTCCAAAATATATGAAGAAAATGAATGCTAAAAAAGACACCCAACAAACCCAACAATTGAAACATAAGTTTACTGCTGAGAAAATAAAACTAATTGAACTATTTTAAATTGACTTTGAAATGAAATTTAGGATCCTCAGGAAAATAAAGAAGGAATGATCATTATTAAAAAAGAAAACAAAAGACTGAGAAATGAAAAACAGGCCAAATGAAACAAGAACCATGTAGATTTTTTTAAAGGACCAATGAAAAATTCTGGAAATAAAAAACTGAAATTAAAAACAAAACAAAAAAAACAATAGATAGAATGAACTCTAGACCAGAAACAATAAAATAGAGAATTAGTAATTTGGAAGATAATACTAAATGCAATGCAAAGATCAAGAGATTAAAAACTATGGCAGCACAGGAAAGAGACATTCAGAGGCTACAATGGAATCTCTATTAGGAGATTCAGAAGAAAAGAAGAGAGCGAATGACAAAAAAGCAACAGTAAAAGAGATATTGGCTGAGTAGTTACAAAACTGACAGAAGACATGTCCTCAGATTAAAGTGCTAAGCATGATAAAAATAAATCTACACGGTAGATGCATTGTAGAAACTGCAGAACATTAATGATAAAGAAAATAACCTATCAGAATGATTAACTCCAAAGGAATGGCAGGAGTTTGACAGCTGGCTTATTGATAGCAGTGATAGATACCAGATGACAATGGAGTAGTATCTTTCAGGTGCTAAGAAAAGATAAGCAACATCCCAGAATTCTCTACCCAGTTAAACCATTACTCCAGAGGGTAAAATAAAGAAGGTAGGTGAAAACTGAGAGCATTTACTACCGACAGGCACTACAGTTCTGTGAGTCCTTAATCTACAATTCAGAAATCCAAAAGCTTTAAAATCCTGATGTTTTTAAGTTTTTGGTAAATCCATTGGGGGGCAAACTTGACCTTAACTAACTCTTGAGGCTATTTATTTATCCCAGTTAGTGTGACTATTCATATGTTTCACTGTAGAAATTTTAATATGCTTGATTATGGGGTGCTACCCCAGCTCCATTTGGGGTGTTATATCACATATGGTTTGTGTTATATATTGCCTTTCAAAAATCCAAAAATTTATCAAGTCAAAAACATAGAGGTCTGAAGGATTTCAGATAAATGATCGTGGACTTTTCCTAAAGGATGCACTTGAGCAGACAACAATTGAACCAAGAGGGAAAGAGCTGACTGCAAGAAACAGTTGTGAGCAATGAAACTTGGTACAATATATTAGTAAACTTAATTAACTTAAAAAAGTAAAAAGTAATTTTTATGTTGAAGAAGGTAGAAGTCAAATTCTAGAAAACAATATCAGAAGATGGGGAGTTATGTTATTTAAATAAGTTATTTATAAGTTAGTTAAATAAGTTATTTACAGTGTTTAAAGTGTGCTTTAGTCCATGTTTTGTTTTGGAGGGTGATAAACATAATGAGTAGTTTTAGATCTTTTTAAACATGTGTAGATAAATATGTATATTAAATTTTAAGAGAAATAGTTAAACATTACAGATTCTGTAGATACCTTCCAAACTAATAGAGGGAGAGAAAAATTTTTAAAAAACTTTACTAATACAGTAGAAGGCAGGAAAAAGGGGGAAAATAAAAGAATTCACAGGAAACACAAAATAAGATAGCAGAAATGATTCAAATACATCAACTCCCTTTTTTTTCCTTTTTTTAAAAATTAAATTCAGTTTTATTGAAATATATTCACATACCATACAGTCATCCATGGTGTACAGTCACCTGTTCACAGTATCATCATATAGTTATGCATTCATCACCCCAATCTATTTTTGAACATTTTCCTTACATCAGAAATAATAAGTATAAAAAATAAAAGTAAAAAAAGAACACCCAAACCATCTCCCCTATCCCACCCTATTTTTCATTTAGTTTTTGACCCCATTTTTCTACTCATCCATCCATACACTAGGTAAAGAGAGTGTGATCCACAAGGTTTTCACAATCACACTGTCACCCCTTGTAATCTATATTGTTATACAGTCGTCTTCACGAAGGAGTCCAGACTACTGAGTTGGAGAATAACTCCCTTTTAAAAGATAAAGATTCCAAGTTTGAGTACAAAAGTAAAATATGGCCAAATATTAATTAAAAGAGACATACCTAAAACAAAATGGCCCAGAAAGGTTAAAATTACAAGCAAAGAAAAAGCTATGCCAGACAATTACTAATCAAAACATAGCTGGTACAATCACTGTTCTCCCCCCAAATGCAAAGTGTTTGGAGAGGATGAAAGGAAAAGCAGGTCTTGTACACAGGACTACAGAACATGGTTTCCAAAGTCCTGAGCTCAGGTGGTCTCCTTGTCCAATAACAGTCCAAGGTGCCTGTCTGTACCGCTCCCTCTGCATTGTGGAAAGTGGGTGAAGGATGTTCTCTATGTCTGGAAAAAGTTGTGGGTAATTCCTGGCATCAAACTTGTGACCTGCCTTTTATACTGCTGTCTCTGGTCTCTCTTAGTTTATGGAGAATTTGCCCCAAGGGTAGAGAGATCCCCTGACACTCTGCAAACAGATCACATGGAAATGGAATGATGACCACAGCTGGTGGAATTTTAGCTGAGAGCTTCGTCAGAGCCACTATGTAGGGAAAGCTCATTTCCAAAAATAACTGATTCCAAAAAACTGGTAAATTTGTCCCAACAGGAAGAAATTATAGATCTATGTCTCCCTTGGATTAGATGCAGAAATTCTAAAGAATTTAGGTAAACCAAATATATTATCTATTAGAGATATGATGTGTCACAACCAATTGTTTTTCTTCGTGTAAGTTAAAAGCAACTATTCTTTTAAAATCCACCCATAAAAATATTTCACTAATCTAACAATAAAAAAAAAAACATAGCTGGTATTATAATATCAAAACAATAATATCAGACCAAAGTCCTGGATTTTAAAAAGCTTCTAAAATACATACTTTCAATATTTCCAGTGTGGCTAGCTGAAAATATAAATCCTGATACATTCCGCCTGGTGTTACTTATCTGTTGTTTTCTTATTTTTCTAAATCAATTACTCCAAATATATATGGAGCATCCACCATGTTTTAGGTAATGTACAGAGACAAAGATGAGTATAGCCTAATTTCTTACTACCATAGAACTTATAATCTAGAAGGAGAAATAAGTCCACCAACTTTAAAACAAGGCAGCAAATGTGAGTACCATTAGAGAGATATAAATGAGATATATGGTGGGAATCTGGGGCGAAAGCAGGATCAGGAAGACTTCACACAACACTTGGCATTTGATATTGGTCCTGAAAGATTGGATAGAATTTTAATAGACAGAGGTGGGAAAAGACATTCCAGTAAAGATTTGAGATTTGAGCAGTATTACATTTTCTTCTTTTTCATTACAGCAATCTTATATAAAAGAATTTTAGGTAATTATATAGTTTCATCTGTTAACTTTTTGGGTAAGGTGATTATGATCTCCATACTGACCAACTGTCACCTTAATCAAACATTTCTAATCATTTTTATTTTCAATTAAATGTGAATTTTATTGGTATGGATTATCTAAAGGCATTTGCCTAAATACATATATAAATCTTTTTAACTTCTTCAATATGTTATGCCCTTGCTCTTTCAGTTTGTTTTGTAAGATTCTTATTTTGTAAATTCTTGTGTAAATTCTTACTTATCTATATTGCTGTTCGGTCAGATTCTTTAGTGCAAATTATTCCCTAGTTAAAAAATAGATTTTTTTAAAAAGCTACACTAAGGATATAATTTCATTATGATTAGTTCTTTTATAGCCTAGACCATGCCTTAGACACAAGCATTTTTCCTTTAGGGTAGGAAGCACAATCGGGGACTAATTCTTTGCTGGATAACTTCATAAATTTAGGCTGGAATGTTATCATTTCAGACTTCATTTGCTGGAAATGTAGCCTACCCCATTTACCTGTAACAGCTCATTTGTCTTATTTTCCATTTTCCTTTGCTCCAGACAGCAGAGGTACCACATACTGAGTGGGTAGGTTAACACGTTCATTGCTTTTTTTTTTTTATTTTTATTGAGATTGTTCAGATACCATATAAATTATCCAAAGATCCAAAGTGTACAATCACTTGCCCCTGGGTACCCTCATACAGCTGTGCATCCAACACACTTAATTTTTGTTCAATTTTTAGAAACTTTTCATTACTCCAGACAAGAAATAAAGTGAAAGATGAAAAAAGAAAAAAAGAAAAGGAAACTCTAATCCTCCCTTATCTCTAACCAACCCCCCTCAATTGTTGACTCGTAGTATTGATATAGTACATTTGTTACTGTTTATGAAAAAATGTTGAAATACTACTAACTGTAGTAAATAGTTTGTAATAGGTATATAGTTCTTCCCTATATGCCCCTCTATTATTAACTTCTAATTGTATTGTCACACATTTGTTCTGGTTTATGGAAGCGATTTCTAGTATTTGTATAGTTGATCATGGGCATTGCCCACCATAGGATTCAGTTTTTTTTTTTTTTTTTTTTTTTTTTTTAAATCATCATTTTATTGAGATATATTCACATACCACGCAGTCATACAAAACAAATTGTACTTTCGATTGTTTACAGTACCATTACATAGTTGTACATTCATCACCTAAATCAATCCCTGACACCTTCATTAGCACACACACAAAAATAACAAGAATAATAATTAGAGTGAAAAAGAGCAATTGAAGTAAAAAAGAACACTGGGTACCTTTGTCTGTTTGTTTCCTTCCCCTACTTTTCTACACATAGGATTCAGTTTTATACATTCCCATCTTTTGACCTCCAACTTTCGTTCTGGTGACATATATGACTCTGAGCTTCCCCTTTCCACCTCATTCACACACCATTCGGCGCTGTTAATTATTCTCACATCTTGCTACCAACACCCCTGTTCTTTTCCAAACATTTAAGTTCATCCTAATTCAACATTCTGCTCATACTAAGCAACCACTCCCCATTCTTAAGCCTCGTCCTATATCTTGGTACCTTATATTTCATGTCTATGAGTTTACATATTATAATTAGCTCCTATCAGTGAGACCCTGCAATAATTGTCCTTATGTGTCTGGCTTATTTCACTCAGTATATTGCCCTCGAGGTTTTGTCATCAACCCATTTGTTCACTCACTATACATTCCATCCCAAGTAAATAATCGATGGTTCTCTGCATGGTCATACATTTATGTGTTCACCACCTTCACCACTATCTATATAAGAGCATCTACATTTCTTCCACAAGGCAGGAGGGACAGTCAGAGAAGGTAGAGAGGCAAAAGAAAGAGGAAAAAAAAAATGACAGCTAGGAAGCAGCAAAAGGAAAAATAACCTTATATCAAAGTAGAATAAAGAATCAGACAATACCACCAATGACAAGTGTCTAACATGCCTCCCCTATCCCCCCCTCTTATCTGCATTCACCTTGGTATATCACCTTTGTTACATTAAAGGAAGCATAATACAATGATTCTATTAGTTACAGTCTCTAGTTTATACTGATTGCATCCCTCCCCCAATGCCTCCCCATTTTTAACACCTTGCAAGGTTGACATTTGCTTCTTCTCCCTCGTAAAAGAACATATTTGTACATTTTATCACAATTGTTGAATACTCTAGATTTCACCAAGTTACACAGTCCCAGTCTTTATCTTTCCTCCTTTCTTGTGGTGTCTCACATGCTCCCCACCTTCCTCTCTCAACCGTATTCATAGTTACCTTTGTTCAGTGTACTTACATTGTTGTGCTACCCTCTCCCAAAATTGTGTTCCAAACCATGCAGTCCTGTCTTCTATCACCCTGTAGTGCTCCCTTTAGTATTTCCTGTAGGGCAGGTGTCTTGTTCACAAAGTCTCTCATTGTCTGTTTGTCAGAAAATATTTTGAGCTCTCCCTCATATTTGAAGGACAGCTTTGCTGGATATAGGATTCTTGGTTGGCGGTTTTTCTCTTTCAGTATCTTAAATATATCACACCACTTCCTTCTTGCCTCCGTGGATTCTGCTGAGAGATCCGCACATAGTCTTATTAAGCTTCCTTCGTATGTAATGGATTGCTTTTCTCTTGTTGCTTTC
The DNA here is from genome assembly GCF_015220235.1 of Choloepus didactylus. Taxonomy (NCBI): domain Eukaryota; kingdom Metazoa; phylum Chordata; class Mammalia; order Pilosa; family Megalonychidae; genus Choloepus; species Choloepus didactylus. Next base: position 32,468,720 of record NC_051312.1, on the reverse strand, counting down.
AGGATTCTCTCTTTGTCTTTGACATTTGATAATCTAAGTGTCTTGGCGTAGGCCTATTCATATCTCTTCTGTTTGGAGTACGCTGCGCTTCTTGGATCTGTAATTTTATGTCTTTCATAAGAGATGGGAAATTTTCATTAATTATTTCCTCTATTATTGCTTCTGCCCCCTTTCCCTTCTCTTATCCTTCTGGGACACCAATGATATGTACATTATTGTACTTTGTTTCATCCTTGAGTTCCCGGAGACGTTGCTTATATTTTTTCATTCTTTTCTCCATCTGCTCCTTTGCATGTAGGCTTTCAGGTGTTTTGTTCTCCAGTTCTTGAGTGTTTCTTCTGCCTCTTGAGATCTGCTGTTGTATATTTCCATTGTGTCTTTCATCTTCTGTGTTGCGCACTTCATTTCCGTAGATTCTACTAGTTTTTTTTTTGAACTTTTGAGTTCTGCTGTATATATGCCCAGTGTTTCCTTTACAGCCTCTATCTCTTTTGCAATATCTTCTTTAAACTTTTTGATTAGATTTAGCATTAGTTGTTTAAATTCCTGTATCTCAGTTGAAGTGTACGTTTGTTCCTTTGACTGGGCCATAACTTTGTTTTTCTTAGTGTAGGTTGTAATTTTCTGTTGTCTAGGCATGGTTTCCTTGGTTATCCAAATCAGGTTTTCCCAGACCAGAACAGGCTCAGGTCCCAGAGGGAAGAAATACTCAGTATCTGGTTTCCCTGTGGGTGTGTCTTAGAAAATTGCTCCACCCTTTGATGCCTCAGGTCACTGTGCTTTTCTGCCCAACAGGTGATGCCTGTTAGCCTATAATTCTTGACTGGTGTCAGGCGGTATGGCCGTGTTCCCCCAGGCTCTGGGGTCTGGTTCTGAATGGAAAGGGCCCCACCCCTTTCCTCCTAGAGAAGACAGACCCCCCAGGTGGAGGTTATTAGCATTTCAGTGGTCTCTCTTTCTCTGCTTGTGCTGTCTCCACCCTTCGCCGAGTCACAGCCCTGGAAACTGAAAATGACTGGGGCTTTCTCCACTGAGCCGAAAAAGAAACAGATAGTCCCCTTCAGACCCAGTCCAAGGCGACCCTCCAGCTCTCCAAGGTCAGTCGTCACCCAAAGCCTGTCTGTTTTTTGGGGCTGCATACCTGTAGTGAGCAGTTCACACTCGCTACTTAAAACCTCAGTTGGAGCTCAGCTGAGCTATATTTGCTTGCTGGGAGAGAGCCTCTCTCTGGCACCACGAGGCTTTGCAGCTCGGGCTATGGGGGAGGGGGTCTCACGACTTGGATCCGCAGGTTTTACTTACAGATTTTATGCTGTGTTCTCGGGCATTCCTCCCAATTCAGTTAGTGTATGAGGAGTGGATGGTCTCGTTTGTCCCCCTGCAGTTATTCTGGATTATTTACTAGTAGTTTCTGGGTTTTTGTAGTTGTTCCAGGGGGACTACTTAGCTTCTACTTCTCTCTATGCCGCCATCTTGCCCTGCCTTCACACGTCCCGTTCATTGCTTTTTAAAAACTCTTCTAGCCTAATCTTTTGCCAAATGTCCTTATACTTCCTTATACTTGTCTTAGAAGTAGATTTCTATGCTAGTTTTCCATGAGGCAAGGAGGGTATGTAATTTGTGTTGTCATACAGTATTGTTAATATTAACAGGCGGAAGCTAATTTTATCCTAAATGATAGCATACTTTATGTTAAAGACAGGTTGACACTTCCCCCTGAAGTTGGTCTGGGAGAAGGGGAATGGAGTAAATGGATCCTGGAAATTTTTTCCTGTTCAGTTCAGTGATTCTGATTTTTTTTCCCCTGTAAACAAAGGAAAATTGGCATTTGGAGTTACATTGTTCCTTCCATTGCTTTCATCTTCAGTTCATTGTCTGCTTCTCTGCAAAGATTAATATATTTTCCACCCAGGGAATTTAGGAGTTTTCTGGAACCTGAAGTCTACCCTTGATAGAGATGATTTCTGGATAATTGCCTATGCTTTAGTGGAATTTCCATTTTTAGACTATTCCAGGCTCTACACCCTTAATTTCTTTGGCAGAAGAACCCAATTACAATTGAATATATTTTTTTCTCTTTTCAGGGCCCAGCTTAAATAGTGACTCATTTGGGTCCTGGGGCTCTGCTTCATACTTTCATTTGGGGGCCACTTTCTTTTGCTATGAATCCTTCTAATTTACCTTCTGTTACAGGAACTTTTATATCCTCTGGCACATAGAATTTCTCTCTGGGGTTACTGTCAGAGAGGTAAATAACACCACCCCCAAACTGGAACAGATAACCCAGTTATGACCCCATAAACCATGTCTTTATATGGCAGCGGTCAGGGAGAATACTGAAAGAATACCTTTAAGAATGAGGTAGAGGAAGAGCTATTTTACAAAAAGAGAAGAGTACCAGTGTCATCCAGGTAAAGGCTGAATGATTTCCCTCTATATAAAATGATCCAGTGACTGATTAAAACTTCTTTAGTGCATGTATGTGGGAGATGGGGAGCACTCAGAGGAATTGTAATCCAGGAATTTTCAGAGGTGGTTATGTGAAGAGACTTCCCTATAGAAAGACTCAGTCTAACCTTTAGAGTTTTGTTGAAAAAATAAAAAGATTTTTCCCTTTTTTGGCAGTGGTTCTATCAGGTCTCAATGTTTTATTTTGAGTCCTGCCCCCTAGACATAACCATCTAACAATGATTTCTTGTTTTTTTTTTTTTTCTCTCTGCAGCTTTAATAGTGTATGTCAGGGAACTCACATTCTCTTTCGAGAATTCAGCTTCATCCAAGCCACTCCGCACAATAGGGCATCATTCTTACGGGCCTTCTGGAGATGCTTCAGAACTGTGGGGAAAAATGGTGGTAAGTCTTCCCAAATTATTTCTTTCTGGCCTTCTTTCCTTCCTTTCTTCCAAACTTGTATCCTTCTTTCCTTCATTTAAATACTATTTGAGTGCATGCTATCCACAGCTCTAGGAGTACCTTGTTTTTAACAAGCTGTCTTGTGCCAGAGATACAATAATTATTTCTACCACCACCACCACCATGACTAATAAAACTTATTGAGAGCCAGGTGCTCTCTGAGAACTTTATGTATATAACTCATTTAATCCTCACAACAGCTCTCTGTGGTAGATACTATAATCCCCATGTTATAACTAATGAAACTGATGATCAGAGAGTTAAGTAACTTGGCAGGTCATACGGTAAATGCTGAGGCCAAACTCATAGCCAGGCAATTTGGCTCTGGAGACCTTGTTCTTGGCAAATATTAAAATGCCATGTATACTGGTGTGCTATACCCTTGTCTGGGTCACAGAACTGGGAACTGAAAATGGCTGAGGCTTTCTCCATTGAGTGGAAAAAGGAACAGAGCTAGTCCGAGGCGACCCTCTGGCTCTCCAAGCCTGTGGATCTTTCCATTGATGAGTCCAGCCTGACAGGAGAGACCACTCCTTGCTCAAAGGTGACAGCTCCTCAGCCAGCTGCAACTAATGGAGATCTTGCATCAAGAAGTAACATCGCCTTCATGGGAACACTGGTCAGATGTGGCAAAGCAAAGGGTATTGTCATTGGAACAGGAGAAAATTCTGAATTTGGGGAGGTTTTTAAAATGATGCCAGCAGGAGAAGCACCAAAAACCTCTCTGCAGAAGAGCATGGACCTCTTAGGAAAACAACTTTCTTTTTACTCCTTTGGTATAATAGGTATCATCATGTTAGTTGGCTGATTACTAGGAAAAGATATCCTGGAAATGTTTACTATTAGTGTAAGTTTGGCTGTAGCAGCAATTCCTGAAAGTCTTCCCATTGTGGTCACAGTGACTCTGGCCCTTGGCGTTATGAGAATGGTGAAGAAAAGGGCCATTGTGAAAAAACTGTCTATTGTTGAAACTCTGGGTTGCTGTAATGTGATTTGTTCAGATAAAACTGGAACACTGACGAAGAATGAAATGACTGTTACTCATATGTTTACTTCAGATGGTCTACATGCTGAGGTTACTGGAGTAGGCTATAATCAGTTTGGGGAAGTGATCGTTGATGATGATGTTGTTCATGGATTCTATAACCCTGCTGTTAGCAGAATCGTTGAGGAAGGCTATGTGTGCAATGATGCAGTAATTAGAAACGACACTCTAATGGGGAAGCCAACTGAAGGAGCCTTAATTGCTCTTGCAATGAGGATGGGTCTTGATGGACTTCAACAGGACTACATTAGAAAAGCTGAATACCATTTTAGCTCTGAGCAAAAGTGGATGGCTGTTGAGTGTGTACACCTAACGCAGCAGGATGGACCAGAGATTTGTTTTATGAAGGGTGCTTATAAACAGGTGATTAAATACTGTACTACATACCACAGCAAAGGGCAAACCTTGACACTTGCCCAGCAGCAGAGAGATGTGTACCAACAAGAGAAGGCACAGATGGGCTCAGCAGGACTTAGAGTTCTTGCTTTGGCTTCTGGTCCTGAACTGGGACAGCTGACATTTCTTGGCCTGGTGGGAATCATTGATCCTCCTAGGACTGGTGTGAAAGAAGCTGTTACAACACTCATTGCCTCAGGAGTATCAATAAAAATGATTACCGGAGACTCACAGGAGACTGCAGTTGCAGTTGCCAGTCGTCTGGGATTATATTCCAAAACTTCCCAGTCAGTTTCAGGAGAAGAAAACAATACAATGGATGTCCAGCAGCTTTCACAAATAGTACCAAAGGTTGCAGTATTTTACAGAGCCAGTCCAAGGCACAAGATGAAAATTATTAAGTCTCTCCAGAAGAATGGGTCCGTTGTAGCCATGTCAGGAGATGGAGTAAATGATGCAGTTGCTCTGAAAGCTGCAGACATTGGAGTTGCAATGGGCCAGACTGGAACAGATATTTGCAAAGAGGCAGCAAATATGATCCTGGTGGATGATGATTTCCAAACCATAATGTCTGCAGTTGAAGAGGGTAAAGGGATTTATAACAACATTAAAAACTTTGTTAGATTTCAACTGAGCATGAGTATAGCAGCCTTAACTTTAATCTCATTGGCTACATTAATGAACTTTCCTAATCCTCTCAATGCCATGCAGATTTTATGGATCAATATTATTATGGATGGACCTCCAGCTCAGAGCCTTGGAGTAGAACCAGTGGATAAAGACACAACAATGACTTTTACGTGCTTTGTGTTTTTTGACATGTTCATACTGAGTTCCAGATCCCAGACCAAATCTGTGTTTGAGATTGGACTCTGCAGTAATAAAATGTTTTGCTATGCTGTTCTTGGATCCATCATGGGACAATTATTAGTTATTTACTTTCCTCCACTTCAGAAAGTTTTTCAGATGGAGAGCCTAAGCATACTGGATTTGCTGTTTCTTTTGGGTCTCACCTCTTCAGTGTGCATAGTGGCAGAAATTATAAAGAAGGTTGAAAGGAGCAGGGAAAAGATTCAGAAGCATGTTACTTTGGCACTATCGTCTTTTCTTGAAGTATGATGCATATTGCATTCTTTTATTTGCAAACTAGGAATTGCAGCCTGAGAATCATTTAGAAGGGCAACTTCAAGAGGATTAATGAAGATTCGAGAACTTTGTAACTTTACATTGACTAAATGTGAACGTTAATGTTAAAAACTTGATATGAGACTTTAACCTGCTGACAATTCTGAATGAAATTATGCAACTTTGATAACATATTCCGTGATTGAAGTTGGCTCTTGCAATAGAGTGCAACTTTATAAAGCCTATGGGTAGTTATTTAATTAAAAAAAAAAAAAAAAAAAAAAAAAGGCAGAGCCTGAACCACCTTCTGCACTGAAAAGAGGTCTAGCAATACCTAGTGTATTTGTAGTAGTACAAATACACTATCTATCTTAGATAGTTTTTTTGTTTTGTTTTTTGTTTTTAATTTTAAATATTGTCCTATTTATGGTGGTGGGATTTTCTTACTAATACACAAATAAATTTAATTATTTCAAAGGTATTCTTTTGGTTGAGAAATCAAGTCCCAGGAGTGCCATATTTCAGCTACTGTATTTACTTTTTCCTGCAGTGTAAGCAACTCAGATACCTTGTGCATACCATTTTTGTATCATGTTTTTTGCACAGGATGTGACCACTGTCAGGTTACTGTTCTTTTCTTTCTTTTTGTGATTGAAAAGGCTATACTACAATTTGAAAAAAAAAAAAGAAAATACCATGTAAACTAAAGCAGAAAAACAGCCAGCCAAAAACTCTTTATCTGGCAAAACTGTCCTTCAAAACTGAAGGAGTGTTTAAGACATTCACAAATAAACAAAAACTGAGAGGGTTAATCACCAAAAGACTTATCCTATAAGAATTGCTAAAGGGAGTTCTTCAGGTTGAAAGGAAAATACAGAAGAGAGTAGCTTACAGCAGTATGAAAAAGTGAAAATCTTCAGTAAAGGTAACTAAATGGATAAAGACACACCCCAATAGTACTGTATCTTCAGTATATAACTGTATCTTTATTTCCTGTAAGACTTAGAATACCATTGAATAAAAAATAATCGTATTTCCTTATAGTGGGCACACAAATATAAATAGGTAATGTGTGACAAAAACAACATAAAGGGGAAACAGAGGGATATGGGAGCAGAGAATGTGTATGTTATTGAAGTTAAGTTAGTATCATTTCAAACTAAACTTAGGTTGTTTAGTACAAACCCAGGGTAACCACAAAGAAAGTATTTTAAATGAGAAAGGGATCAGTGAGTTACATTACAAAAGATCAACTACACAAAAGGAGGCTATAATAAAGAAAAGAGAGACAAAAAAAATATAACATATAAAAAGCAAAGGGCAAAATGTCTGAAGTCCTACCTTATTAGTAATGACACTGAATGTTAAGGTATTAAACTCACTAATCCAAATACACAGATTGGCAGAATGGATAAAAAAGTACAATCCGACGATATGTTCTCCATGAGGGACATACCTTAGGCCCCAGAACACAAATAGTAGAAAGAAAGGGAAGGAAAAAAATAATTCTATGCAAATAGTAATCAAAGGAAAGCTGGGGTAGCTTTAATAATATTGGACAAAATAGACTTTAAGTCAAAGGCTATTATAAGAGACAAAGAAGGACTCTATATATTAATGAAAGGGTCAATTCACGTAACAATCATAAACATTTATGCACTTAATCACAGTACCTCAAAATATATGAGGCAAACATTGGCAAAACTGAAAGGAGAAATAGACACCTCTACAATAACAGTTGGAGACTTCAATACACCACATCAGTCAATGGACAGGACATCTAGACAGAAGATCAGTAAAGAAACGGAGAACTTGAACAATATGATAAATGAACTAGACCTAACAAACATACACAGAACACTGAACCATGAAACAGCAGGATATACATTTCTTCTGCAGTGCACATGGATCATTCTCCAGGGTAGACCACATATTAGGAAAACAAGTCTCAGTAAATTTTAAAAGATTGAAATTATACAAAGCATCTTCTCTTACCACAATGGAATGAAGCTAGAAATAAATAATGGATGGAGAACTGGAAAATCCACAAATATATGGAAGTTAACATACTCTTAAACAATCCATGGGTCAAAGAATAAATCCAAAGGGAAATAAGGAAATATCTTAATGAATGAAAATGAGAACACAACATAATCATAACTTATGGGATGCAGCAAAGGCAGTGCTGAGAGGGAAATTTATAGCCCTAAATGCTAACATTAAAATAAGAAGAAAGAACTCAGAGACCTAACCAAGCACTTGGAGGAACTAGAAAAAAACGGTAAACTAAACTCAAAGATTAGAGCAGAAATAAATGAAATAGAGAACAAAACAACAGACAGAATTTAAAAATAGAGAGAATTAACAAATCCAAAAGTTGGATCTTAAAAAAAGGTCAATAAAATTTGACAAACATTTAGCTAGATTGAAAAAGAAGAGAGGAAACAATTAAAATCAGAAATGAAAGGGTGAGCATTACTACTGGCCTAACAGAAATAGAAAGAATTGTAAAAAGGTACCATGAACAACTGTATGCCAACAAATTAGACAACCTAGATGAAATGGACAAGTTCCTAGAAATGCGAACAGCCTACATTGATGCTAGAAAAAAAGAAGCTCTCAACAGACCAATTGCAAGTAAAGAGATTGAATCAGCAGTCAGAAACCTCCCAACAAAGAAAAACCCAGGACCAGATGGCTTCACTAGTGAATTTTACCAAACATTTCAAGAGGAATTAAAACTAACACTGTTCAAACTCTTCCAAAAAATTTGAAGAGGAGGGAACACTTCCCAACTTGTTTTATGAAGCCAACCTCATGCTAATACCAAGGCCAGATAAAGATATCACATGACCATCTCAGTTTACCCAGAAAAGGCATTTGACAAAATCCAGTACCCCTTATTGATAAAAACACTTTTAAAACTAGGAATAGAAGGAAACTTCCTCAACATGATAAAGGGCATATTTAGGAAAGTCACAGCCAGCATCGTACTCAATGATGAAATGAAAGCTTTCCTGATAAGATTTGGAACAAGACAAGGATGCCCACTGGCACCACTGTTATCCAACATTGTACTGCAAGTTCTAGCCAAAGCAGTTAAGCAAGAAAAAGAAGTAAAATGCATCCAAATTGGAAAGAAAGAAAATAAAACTCATTATTTGCATATAACATGATCCTGTATATAGAAAGTCTCGAAAAATCCACAGCAAAGCTGCTAGAGGTAATAAACTAATTCAGCAAAGTGGCAGGGTACAAGATCAACATCCAAAACTCAGTAGTGTTTTTATACACTAGTAATGAATAGTCTGAAGAGAAAATTAAGAAAGTGGCTCATTTACAATAGCAACTAAGAGACTCAGATATCTAGGAATAAATTTAACCAAGGATGAAAAAAGGCATATACATGGAAAACTACAAAACATTGCTAAAAGAAATCAAAGAAGACTTAAATAAATAGAAGGATATTCCATGCTCATGAATTGGAAGACTAAATATTTTCAAGATGTCATTTCTTGTTGACACCCCCTTTCAATATGAACAAGTAGAGTGGTCACTGCCTAGAACACCCCTAAAGATGGAGAAAGAAATTAAGTCAGAGGAAGGGGTAGCAACAAACAAGATAAGATTTAACAAAGGTCTATGAATACTGAAACTTTATATAAATGTATATATATTTTTTAGATGCTGAGGTGTTGGAATAGCTGGAAGGAGGTAAATGAAATTGTGGAACTGTAACCTATAACATTCTTTGAAATTTGCTCTATAGCTACTTGTTAAATTGTGCTTTGAAAGTCTCCACCTTTCTGTATATACCCTACATTTCATAATAAGGAAAGAACTGAAACTGTGGAACTGTAACCTGTAACAATTTTTGAAATTACCTATATAACTGCTTGGTGAGCTGTGCATCTGAAGTTAATACTTTTCAATATGTATGTTATATTTTACAGTAATGGAAATAGCTGAAGTTGTGGAACTGTGACCTATGACATTCTTTGAAATTTTCTAACTACTTGTTAAATCATACTTTGAAAGTTATCACTGTTATGTATATATGTTAAAGTTATGAAAAAAAAAAAAAAGATGGCATTTCTACCCAGAGTGATTTACAGATTCAGTGCAATCCCAAACAAAATTCCAACAAGTCTTCTTGGCAGAAATGGAAAATCCCATCACCAATTTACTTGGAGGGGTAAGGGACCGTGAAGAGTCAAAAACATCTGTTAAAAAGTGTTATTTGAAGGATTTTAGACAGGAGAGTGTTGTGATTATATTTGAATTATAGAAAGATCACTTTAAAGGCAGTGTGGAAGATGGCTAAGAGGGCAAGATGGAAGGCAGGGAGCATAGATAGGAGACTTGCAGTGGTTGAGGTGCCGAAATTAAGGCACTATTGGTGGACATGGAAGGGACATTTTCAAAGATAGATTCCATAGGATTTTGGTGATTGGATTTGGCATGTAACGGGGAGAGAGAAGACCAATGATAATTTCTAGATTTCTGGCTTGGGCAACTTGGTAGGTATATTGGAGGAGCAATAGATTTGTACGGGGAAATGATATCTTGTATTTGAAAAGTTGAAGTTCCTTTGGAACACAGTTAAAAGCTTTGTTTAGCAACTAGAAATACAGGTCAGATTCTAAAACTAGATTTTGGGAAATAGAATAAAGTTTACTAAAGTAAAAATCTCCTTAAATCCTTGAGAAGAGCCATGAGGATACTTTAGGAACATGCTAGACATTTATATATTGAAATACTGTTGATTTGGCATCTTGTAATTAGACTCGAAGGAAAAATTTTAAAAAGACACCAATTGGAAATGCCTTTATTGAGACTTCTCTTGGTGAGATGAAGGATGAAAGCCACCCCTGTTGAAGCTTATCTTAGAAAATGGCACTAGATTCTTATATTTGGAATATTAAAATAGATTCAATTGCTCCACATTTTTCAGATTTAGAATCCCTACATCAAAACCTTTTTTCACGTCTGTTTTTCAAGAACTTGTTCTTATTCCTACCTTTGAATTTTATATTTTTCCAAATAAGTATTGAATACCTTTATGACAGTTTCTGTAGTAACCCTAACAAAGTAGAAGAAGGCCTAAACTGTTTCCTCATTCATTCAACAACTACTTCTGGTGGGCTTACCAAGTGCCAGGTATACTGCTTGCTTTCATTGAGTTTTCAAGATCCCCAACCCTGCTTCATTCATTGCTACTGCTACTTTATATATAAGTACTGAAAATTTTTTTCTAAAACTCCTCCTACTCAGTATTTTATTAGATCGTTTCAACTATCCTAAGAAATAGGTAAGGTAGGTATCATTGTGCCTACTTTATGAATAATGAAATTGTTTAAGTTACAGAAGGATTGCATAGTGGGTTAGTAGCACGACTAGAAATAGGATCCAGAGTTCTATTGTGCTCATGTGCTATTTCTACTATTTCTACTTCATTTACTGCTTCTGTGAACACAGCCCTAGAGATCATCTATCTCAATTAAACTATTGTGCAAGAAGTACTTCATGTACTGAAAATAGCATCATTTCCTTTACAGAATGTAGGCACTAATAAGCAAAAACTAATGTGGACTCAATTTAGCTCAGAAAAACTCTCCCATTGGTCTCTACATAAACAAAACTGGGAGTTGCAAGTATATATGTGAAGTTTGTGCTATTTCATCAGAACCTGTCTTACCCAATCCTTTCCCAGGCCCTTAATCAGTCAGCAAATATTTATTGAATGCCCATTATGCTGAAAAATGATGCATTCAGCTAGAGCTAAACTCTGGTTTCTGTGACATAGCACATGGAGATAACTATGGAAAACAGGCTTTGAATATCCCTAATTCTTTTCCTGATTTAGAAGTGGGGCCTCTTCAAGAATTTATTTACTATCACAAGGGATCCATATAGCATTTGGACTCTAAGCAGATGTGCATTTCTCTATCTTTCTTATAGCTGCTTCCAGTGATTCTTCCAACTGATGAGAGGAAGCAGCTCCAACTTCTTGCTGCTTTCTCTTGTGCCATAAAAAGACCTAGATATTATACTGGATATTTATTGTTATGCTTGTTAATCAGACAGCCTCTGCTTTCTTAAAGACCAAATACAATCTTTCAGGTCTAGGTGAGCCTAAAATCTTTGGTTAAATAGTTTTAATATATTCTCAGTTCCTTCCAGGAAACTTCAGAACATCTTTCATTCCCAGAATGTCAGTCCTGAACTTTAAATTCAGAATGAATGAAAGCTCTCAGAGGCAAGATCCAAAGGAAGGGATTTATTAAGCCCCCTTTTTCCTATTAGATTGTCAAGTACCAGATGCCTACTCAGTGGGCTGTTACTATTGTTCTGCAGATAAGTTTCTTAGAACATCTTGTACATATTTTCCCATTATCAAGGGGAAACTAACTCCTCTAGGAGGTAGCAAAAGAAGAGCAGAGTTCCAGCATAATATATCTAAAACTGAAGCCACCTGCAGAAAACTAAGGACCTTGTCCCTTCTGGAAAGAAACATTTTATCCCAGTTTTTTTTATCAAGCACAGGGATGCAATGCCATTTCTGCATGTCTAAGTACTAAATAAGGCTAAGTTTCCTATGTGAATTTCAGATAACCTCATGAAGACTATAGGAAACCTCTTGCTATCTAAGCAACTTTAGACTCTTGGAAATAAAAAGATTTATTCAAATTTGATAAGCCTTTAAAATTCTTCTCACTTTGTTCTTTCTTTCTTTGTAAAATGATTAACCTGAATTTTGTAAGTCTGGCAAAGATTGAAATTTCCTTGAAATAAATCTTCACTTCTGTTTAGTGATATGAACTCAAAAAAGCTTTTGTCCACAGTTTATTTCCAATTAGAATTTAATTTTGGACTTTGTCTTTTTACCAATTGTTTATATATGTATTGTGATGTATATATGTATGTGTGTGTGCATATATATATTTTTTCTTATATATAAAATACTATTTAGGAGGCGGGGCAAGATGGCAGACTGGTGAGCTGTATATTTTAGTTACTCCTCCAGGAAAGTAGGTAGAAAGCCAGGAACTGCGTGGACTGGACACCACAGAGCAATCTGTCTTTGGGCATACTTCATACAACACTCATGAAAATGTCGAACTGCTGAGATCAGCGAAATCTGTAAGTTTTTGCGGCCAGGGGACCCGCTCCCCTCCCTGCCAGGCTCAGTCCCGTGGGAGGAGGGGCTGTCAGCTCCGGGAAGGAGAAGGGAGAACTGCAGTGGCAGCCCTTATCGGAAACTCATTCTACTGATCCAAACTCCAACCATAGATAGACTGAGACCAGACACCAGAGAATCTGAGAGCAGCCACCCCAGCAGAGAGGAGACAGGCATAGAAAAAAAAAAAAACAACACAAAAAACTCCAAAAAAAAGCAGAGGATTTTTGGAGTTCTGGTGAACACAGAAAGGGGAAGGGCGGAGCTCAGGCCTTGAGGCGCATATGCAAATCCTGAAGAAAAGCTGATCTCTCTGCCCTGTGGACCTTTCCTTAATGGCCCTGGTTGCTTTGTCTCTTAGCATTTCAATAACCCATTAGATCTCTGAGGAGGGCCCGTTTTTTTTTTTTTTTTTTTTTAATCCTTTTTTCTTTTTCTAAAACAATTACTCTAAGAAGCCCAATACAGAAAGCTTCAAAGACTTTCAATTTGGGCACGTCAAGTCAAGAGCAGAACTAAGAGAGCTCTGAGACAAAAGGCAATAATCCAGTGGCTGAGAAAATTCACTAAACACCACAACTTCCCAAGAAAAGGGAGGTGTCCGCTCACAGCCACCATCCTGGTGGACAGGAAACACTCCTGCCCATCGCCAGCCCCATAGCCCAGAGCTGCCCCAGACAACCCAGTGTGACGGAAGTGCTTCAAATAACAGGCACACACCACAAAACTGGGCGTGGACATTAGCCTTTCCTGCAACCTCAGCTGATTGTCCCAGAGTTGGGAAGGTGGAGCAGTGTGAATTAACAAAGCCCCATTCAGCCATCATTTGAGCAGACTGGGAGCCTCCCTACACAGCCCAGCAGCCCAGAACTGCCCTGGGGGGACGGCACTCACCTGTGACATAGCACAGTCATCCCTCAACAGAGGACCCGGGGTGCACAGCCTGGAAGAGGGGCCCACTTGCAAGTCTCAGGAGCCATATGCCAATACCAAGGACTTGTGGGTCAATGGCAGAGACAAACTGTGGCAGGACTGAACTGAAGGATTAGACTATTGCAGCAGCTTTAAAACTCTAGGATCACCAGGGAGATTTGATTGTTAGGGCCACCCCCCTCCCCGACTGCCCAGAAACACGCCCCACATACAGGGCAGGCAACACCAACTACACACGCAAGCTTAGTACACCAATTGGGCCCGACAAGACTCACTCCCCCACTCACCAAAAAGGCTAAGCAGGGGAGAACTGGCTTGTGGAGGACAGGTGGCTCGTGGACGCCACCTGCTGGTTAGTTAGAGAAAGTGTACTCCACGAAGCTGTAGATCTGATAAATTAGAGATAAGGACTTCAATAGGTCTACAAACCCTAAAAGAACCCTATCAAGTTCAGCAAATGCCACGAAGCCAAAAACAACAGAAAATTATAAAGCATATGAAAAAACCAGACGATATGGATAACCCAAGCCCAAGCACCCAAATCAAAAGACCAGAAGAGACACAGCACCTAGAGCAGCTACTCAAAGAACTAAAGATGAACAATGAGACCATAGTACGGGATATAAAGGAAATCAAGAAGACTCTAGAAGAGCATAAAGAAGACATTGCAAGACTAAATAAAAAAATGGATGATCTTATGGAAATTAAAGAAACTGTTGACCAAATTAAAAAGATTCTGGACACTCATAGTACAAGACTAGAGGAAGTTGAACAACGAATCAGTGACCTGGAAGATGACAGAATGGAAAATGAAAGCATAAAAGAAAGAATGGGGAAAAAAATTGAAAAACTCGAAATGGACCTCAGGGATATGATAGATAATATGAAAAGTCCAAATATAAGACTCATTGGTGTCCCAGAAGGGGAAGAAAAGGGTAAAGGTCTAGGAAGAGTATTCAAAGAAATTGTTGGGGAAAACTTCCCAAATCTTCTAAACAACATAAATACACAAATCATAAATGCTCAGCGAACTCCAAATAGAATAAATCCAAATAAACCCACTCCGAGACATATACTGATCACACTGTCAAACACAGAAGAGAAGGAGCAAGTTCTGAAAGCAGCAAGAGAAAAGCAATTCACCACATACAAAGGAAACAGCATACGACTAAGTAGTGACTACTCAGCAGCCACCATGGAGGCAAGAAGGCAGTGGCACGATATATTTAAAATTCTGAGTGAGAAAAATTTCCAGCCAAGAATACTTTATCCAGCAAAGCTCTCCTTCAAATTTGAGGGAGAGCTTAAATTTTTCACAGACAAACAGATGCTGAGAGAATTTGCTAACAAGAGACCTGCCCTACTGGAGATACTCAAGGGAGCCCTACAGACAGAGAAACAAAGACAGGACAGAGAGACTTGGAGAAAGATTCAGTACTAAAGAGATTCGGTATGGGTACAATAAAGGATATTAATAGAGAGAGGGAAAAATATGGCAAACATAAACCAAAGGATAAGATGGCCGATTCAAGAAATGCCTTCACGGTTATAACGTTGAATGTAAATGGATTAAACTCCCCAATTAAAAGATATAGATTCGCAGAACGGATCAAAAAAAATGAACCATCAATATGTTGCATACAAGAGACTCATCTTAGACACAGGGACACAAAGAAACTGAAAGTGAAAGGATGGAAAAAAATATTTCATGCAAGCTACAGCCAAAAGAAAGCAGGTGTAGCAATATTAATCTCAGATAAAATAGACTTCAAATGCAGGGATGTTTTGAGAGACAAAGAAGGCCACTACATACTAATAAAAGGGGCAATTCAGCAAGAAGAAATAACAATCGTAAATGTCTATGCACCCAATCAAGGTGCCACAAAATACATGAGAGAAACACTGGCAAAACTAAAGGAAGCAATTGATGTTTCCACAATAATTGTGGGAGACTTCAACACATCACTCTCTCCTATAGATAGATCAACCAGACAGAAGACCAATAAGGAAATTGAAAACCTAAACAATCTGATAAATGAATTAGATTTAACAGACATCTACAGGACATTACATCCCAAATCACCAGGATACACATACTTTTCTACTGCTCACGGAACTTTCTCCAGAATAGATCATATGCTGGGACATAAAACAAGCCTCAATAAATTTAAAAAGATTGAAATTATTCAAAGCACATTCTCTGACCACAATGGAATACAATTAGAAGTCAATAACCATCAGAGACTTAGAAAATTCACAAATACCTGGAGGTTAAACAACACACTCCTAAACAATCAGTGGGTTAAAGAAGAAATAGCAAGAGAAATTGCTAAATATATAGAGACGAATGAAAATGAGAACACAACATACCAAAACCTATGGGATGCAGCAAAAGCAGTGCTAAGGGGGAAATTTATAGCACTAAACGCATATATTAAAAAGGAAGAAAGAGCCAAAATCAAAGAACTAATGGATCAACTGAAGAAGCTAGAAAATGAACAGCAAACCAATCCTAAACCAAGTAGAAGAAAAGAAATAACAAGGATTAAAGCAGAAATAAATGACATAGAGAACAAAAAAACAATAGAGAGGATAAATATCACCAAAAGTTGGTTCTTTGAGAAGATCAACAAGATTGACAAGCCCCTAGCTAGACTGACAAAATCAAAAAGAGAGAAGACCCATATAAACAAAATAATGAATGAAAAAGGTGACATAACTGCAGATCCTGAAGAAATTAAAAAAATTATAAGAGGATATTATGAACAACTGTATGGCAACAAACTGGACAATGTAGAAGAAATGGACAATTTCCTGGAAACATATGAACAACCTAGACTGACCAGAGAAGAAATAGAAGACCTCAACCAACCCATCACAAGCAAAGAGATCCAATCAGTCATCAAAAATCTTCCCACAAATAAATGCCCAGGGCCAGATGGCTTCACAGGGGAATTCTACCAAACTTTCCAGAAAGAACTGACACCAATCTTACTCAAACTCTTTCAAAACATTGAAGAAAATGGAACACTACCTAACTCATTTTATGAAGCTAACATCAATCTAATACCAAAACCAGGCAAAGATGCTACAAAAAAGGAAAACTACCGGCCAATCTCCCTAATGAATATAGATGCAAAAATCCTCAACAAAATACTTGCAAATCGAATCCAAAGACACATTAAAAAAATCATACACCATGACCAAGTGGGGTTCATTCCAGGCATGCAAGGATGGTTCAACATAAGAAAATCAATCAATGTATTACAACACATAAAAAACTCGAAAGGGAAAAATCAATTGATCATCTCAATAGATGCTGAAAAAGCATTTGACAAAATCCAACATCCCTTTTTGATAAAAACACTTCAAAAGGTAGGAATTGAAGGAAACTTCCTCAACATGATAAAGAGCATATATGAAAAACCCACAGCCAGCATAGTACTCAATGGTGAGAGACTGAAAGCCTTCCCTCTAAGATCAGGAACAAGATAAGGATGCCCGCTGTCACCACTGTTATTCAACATTGTGCTGGAAGTGCTAGCCAGGGCAATCCGGCAAGACAAAGAAATAAAAGGCATCCAAATTGGAAAAGAAGAAGTAAAACTGTCATTGTTTGCAGATGATATGATCTTATATCTAGAAAACCCTGAGAAATCGACGATACAGCTACTAGAGCTAATAAACAAATTTAGCAAAGTAGCGGGATACAAGATTAATGCACATCAGTCAATAATGTTTCTATATGCTAGAAATGAACAAACTGAAGAGACACTCAAGAAAAAGATACCATTTTCAATAGCAACTAAAAAAATCAAGTACCTAGGAATAAACTTAACCAAAGATGTAAAAGACCTATACAAAGAAAACTACATAACTCTATTAAAAGAAATAGAAGGGGACCTTAAAAGATGGAAAAATATTCCATGTTCATGAATAGGAAGGCTAAATGTCATTAAGATGTCAATTCTACCCAAACTCATCTACAGATTCAATGCAATCCCAATCAAAATTCCAACAACCTACTTTGCAGACTTGGAAAAGCTAGTTATCAAATTTATTTGGAAAGGGAAGATGCCTCGAATGGCTAAAGACACTCTAAAAAAGAAAAACGAAGTGGGAGGACTTACACTCCCTGACTTTGAAGCTTATTATAAAGCCACAGTTGCCAAAACAGCATGGTACTGGCACAAAGATAGACATATAGATCAATGGAATCGAATTGAGAATTCAGAGATAGACCCTCAGATCTATGGCCGACTGATCTTTAATAAGGCCCCCAAAGTCACTGAACTGAGCCGTAATGGTCTTTTCAACAAATGGGGCTGGGAGAGTTGGATATCCATATCCAAAAGAATGAAAGAGGACCCCTACCTCACCCCCTACACAAAAATTAACTCAAAATGGACCAAAGATCTCAATATAAAAGAAAGTACCATTAAACTCCTAGAAGATAATGTAGGAAAACATCTTCAAGACCTTGTATTAGGCGGCCACTTCCTAGACTTTACACCCAAAGCACAAGCAACAAAAGAGAAAATAGATAAATGGGAACTCCTCAAACTTAGAAGTTTCTGCACCTCAAAGGAATTTCTCAAAAAGGTAAAGAGGCAGCCAACTCAATGGGAAAAAATTTTTGGAAACCATGTATCTGACAAAAGACTGATATCTTGCATATACAAAGAAATCCTACAACTCAATGACAATAGTACAGACAACCCAATTATAAAATGGGCAAAAGATATGAAAAGACAGTTCTCTGAAGAGGAAATACAAATGGCCAAGAAACACATGAAAAAATGTTCAGCTTCTCTAGCTATTAGAGAGATGCAAATTAAGACCACAATGAGATACCATCTAACACTGGTTAGAATGGCTGCCATTAAACAAACAGGAAACTACAAATGCTGGAGGGGATGTGGAGAAAATGGAACTCTTATTCATTGTTGGTGGGACTGTATAATGGTTCAGCCACTCTGGAAGTCAGTCTGGCAGTTCCTTAGAAAACTAGATATAGAGCTACCATTCGATCCAGCGATTGCACTTCTCGGTATATACACGGA
This sequence comes from Choloepus didactylus, assembly GCF_015220235.1. Classification (NCBI taxonomy): domain Eukaryota; kingdom Metazoa; phylum Chordata; class Mammalia; order Pilosa; family Megalonychidae; genus Choloepus; species Choloepus didactylus. The sequence goes on along the minus strand of NC_051312.1, from coordinate 32,450,065 downwards.
AGATCGGAAAGCAGTGACACGAACAGATATCTGCACGCCAATGTTCATAGCAGCATTATTCACAATTGCCAAGAGATGGAAACAACCCAAATGTCCTTCAACAGATGAGTGGATAAATAAAATGTGGTATATACACACGGTGGAATACTACACGGCAGTAAGAAGGAACGATCTTGTGAAACATATGACAACATGGATGAACCTTGAAGACATAATGCTGAGCGAAATAAGCCAGGCACAAAAAGAGAAATATTATATGCTACCACTAATGTGAACTTTGAAAAATGTAAAACAAATGGTTTATAATGTAGAATGTAGGGGAACTAGCAATAGAGAGCAACTAAGGAAGGGGGAACAAGAATCCAAGAAGAAGAGATAAGCTATTTAACGTTCTGGGGATGCCCAGGAATGACTATGGTCTGTTAATTTCTGATGGATATAGTAGGAACAAGTTCACAGAAATGTTGCTATATTATGGAACTTTCTTGGGGTAAAGTAGGAACATGTTGGAAGTTAAGCAGTTATCTTAGGTTAGTTGTCTTTTTCTTACTCCCTTGTTATGGTCTCTTTGAAGTGTTCTTTTATTGTATGTTTGTTTTCTTTTTAACTTTTTTTTTCATACAGTTGATTTAAAAAAGAAGGGAAAGTTAAAAAAAAAAAAAAAGAAAGAAAAACAAGGAAAAAAAAAAAAGATGTAGTGCCCCCTTGAGGAGCCTGTGGAGAATGCAGGGGTATTCGCCTACCCCACCTCCATGGTTGCTAACATGACCACAGACATAGGGGACTGGTGGTTTGATGGGTTGAGCCCTCTACCATAAGTTTTACCCTTGGGAAGACGGTTGCTGCAAAGGAGAGGCTAGGCCTCCCTATATTTGTGCCTAAGAGTCTCCTCCTGAATGCCTCTTTGTTGCTCAGATGTGGCCCTCTCTCTCTGGCTAAGCCAACTTGAAAGGTGAAATCACTGCCCTCCCCCCTACGTGGGATCAGACACCCAGGGGAGTGAATCTCCCTGGCCACGTAGAATATGACTCCCGGGGAGGAATGTAGACCCGGCATCGTGGGACGGAGAACATCTTCTTGACCAAAAGGGGGATGTGAAAGGAAATGAAATAAGCTTCAGTGGCAGAGAGATTCCAAAACGAGCCAAGAGGTCACTCTGGTGGGCACTCTTACGCACACTTTAGACAACCCTTTTTAGGTTCTAAGGAATTGGGGTAGCTGGTGGTGGATACCTGAAACTATCAAACTACAACCCAGAACCCATGAATCTCGAAGACAGTTGTATAAAAATGTAGCTTATGAGGGGTGACAATGGGATTGGGAAAGCCATAAGGACCACACTCCCCTGTGTCTAGTTTATGGATGGATGAGTAGAAAAATAGGGGAAGGAAACAAACAGACAAAGGTACCCAGTGTTCTTTTGTACTTCAATTGCTCTTTTTCACTCTAATTATTATTCTTGTTATTTTTGTGTGTGTGCTAATGAAGGTGTCAGGGATTGATTTAGGTGATGAATGTACAACTATGTAATGGTACTGTAAACAATCGAAAGTACGATTTGTTTTGTATGACTGCGTGGTATGTGAATATATGTCAATAAAATGATGATAAAAAAAATATTATTTAATAATGGTAGGTACTTTCTCTTCCATACATGAACAAGTACCTGCTAAAGGAATTGCCCTCCTGCCATAAACAGCAGTTTATATAGGTAATTTCAAAAAATGTTATGGGTTATAGTTCCACACTTTCAGTTCTTTCCTTGTTATGAAATATAGGATATATACAGAAAGGTGATAACTTTCAAAGCACAATCCAATAGCTATAGAACAAATTTTAAAAAATGTTATGGGTTACAGTTCCACCATTTCAGTTATTTCCTTCTAGCTATTCTAATACCCTAGCATATAAAAAAAAATGTATATATATATTCATATAAAGTTTCAGTATTCATAATCTTTTGTCAAATCCTATCTTGTCTGTTGCTACTCCTTCCTCTCATTTAATCACTTTCTCGATCTTCAGGGGTATCTAGGCAGTGACCATCCTAACTTGTTCATACTGAAAGGGGGTGTCTACATTATGGGAAAGGGGGTGCATCTGATTGTTGTTGTTGTTGTTGTTTTAATTAAATTCAGTTTTATTGAGATATATTCACATACCATACAGTCATCCATGGTGTACAATCAACTGTTCATAGTACCATCGTATAGTTGTGTATTCATCACCCCTATCTACTTTTTTTGAACATTTTCCTTACACCAGAAAGAATAAGAATAAGGAAAAAAATAAAAGTAAAAAAGAACACCCAAATCATCCCCCCATCCCACCCTATTTTTCATTTTTGTCCCCATTTTTCTAGTCATCCATCCATACACGGGTTATAGGGAGTGCGATCCACAAGGTTTTCATAATCACACTGTCACCCCTTGTAAGCTACATTGTTATACAATCATCTTCAAGATTCAAGGCTACTGGGTTTCAGTTTGATAGTTTCAGGTATTTACTTCTAGCTAGTCCAATATTAAAACCTAAAAAGGGTTATCTGTATAGTGCATAAGAATGTCCACCAGAGTAACCTCTCGACTTCATTTGAAATCTCTCAGCCAGTGAAACTATTTCATTTCACTTTGCATCCCCTTTTGGCCAAGATGTTCTCAATCCCACAATGCAGAGTCTAGATTCATCCCTGGGAGTCATATCCTGCATTGCCAGGGAGATTTACACCCCTAGGAGTTCATGTCCCACGTAATGGAGCGGGCGATGAGTTTACCTGCCGAGTTGGCTTAGCTAGAGAGAGAGGGCCACATCTGAGCAACAAAGAGGTACACAGGGGGAGACTCTTAGGCACAATTACAAGCAGGTTTAGCCTCTCCTTTGCAGTAACGAGCTTCATAAGGGCAAGCCCCAAGATAGAGGGCTCAGCATACCAAACCACCAATCCTCAATGTTTGTGAGAACATCAGCAACAATCCAGGTGAGGAAGTTCAACACTTCCTCACTTTCCCCCAGCTCCTCAGAGGTTCCTGCATCTATATTTTTATTCTCTGACCAAATTACTTTGGGATGTGTTGCTATTTTATACTAACCTGTACAAACCAGATCTCACTTCCTATGCAAAGTTCCATGTAATTATGATGTTTGAGCAAACTGACTGTACAAGTTACGTTGTTTAGAAAATGTAGATCCTGCACCAAATAAATATCTCTTCCCTTGGTCTCACAAGGAATTTGAAGTTTTAAAACACAGTCAGTATCGACCTTTATTGGGTTGCTTTTGAAAATCTGCTTTACACTGACTTTTGTACATTGTTTGGAACCTTGACTTCAAATAGTAACAGATACGATTTATTGACCACTTACTATAGACCAGGTGCTAAACTTCATGTTCAAAGTGCCTCACTACAAACAGGCCCATTCAAAGCCATCCTGTATTAAATGGCACCTAATTGAAATAATATTCAGCATCCACTGATTCTTCCAAAATCAAAATTAGATTTAGATCGTGATCAGTATGCAAACTTTAACATTGGTGGGAGCCAGACTAGTAGTACCTCCTTTCCTTCTTTTGTATTCTTGATCCCAATGTGAAAGGAAATAAAACAAAATGGTAACATTTTATACTGTCATGGTAGCAGAATAAAAATTAAAAATAAATAAATAAAAAACAAAATGAAGTAACTTAGACTAAGAAACTTAAAATAGTCTAAGGGCTGTGCATACAGAGGGGCCCTTGTATCACCCCTGAAATCCCAAAATTGGCTGTTATAAGTGATACTTAAACAGCTAATAACAAAATCATTCCCTTTATAAAACATGATTTCCCATGATTTCCAATTTCACGTGAAAAGTGGAGAGTCATTCCAACAACGTGCCCACATCCCTGCAGGAAGATGGTTCACCAGGGCTGAGGTGTAGCTGCTCCCTTTAAAAGGGCATGTGGCCTCAGATTTACCCCTGGCGCCAGCTGCCCTGCGTCACCTACTTACATTTCCTGCATGGCCCCTGTAGGCATTTGAGTTTGCTACCATTGCTAGAGCTTCTTGGCCCATTTATAATCACTCAAAGGGTAGAGTTGCACCCTTAATTCAGAATTTGGGGAGTCAAGAGTTTATTCCTCAATTAGATTGTCTTTCTGTTTTCTCTTTCTCCCTGTTATCACAGTGTCTCACAAAATTTTAGAATTGGAAGGGACCTTACAAATCATCTCTTCTTGAATTAAGTCTGGTTTTGAAACTTTTTTTTTTTTTACCTAGCAGTAGGATTCTTTCTTTGAAATGAAATTTTGTGCAGAAGTCAATACAATAAAGTAGATACATAAAGCATAATATGTAAAAGTATTATTTTATTAGCATAAGTTTATTTCATAGGTTCTAATTTATTACATTTATTTATAAAACAAATACTGATAATGATGCATAAAAATGTGAAATTTGAATTATGGGTGATAGCTGCAGTTTTATATCAGTTTCAGGATCCACTTTATTTCAGTATTTAGTTTTAAGATAAAAGCATATTAAAATCATGATTCACAAAGGTTAAGTAGCAGAAAATAGTAATAGATTTGTTTGCCTTCCAATCTATTTTTTTTTTTTTTTTTAGTTGTACTAATACAATATTCTGGAAAGGAGTGAGAATAAATTTTTGTGTCAAAGCTGAGTTTCTAAAATACCTGACAGTTGCTCACATTCTTAATTCATGAGTAATCACTTTGGAGAAATCAATGAATGATTTTCTCAGCTACTTTAAAATCTTTATTGTTTAGAGAAAAATAAATGTGTCTTGTAACATCATATATTAGTTGCTCAATGGTGTCATTTTTAAATAAAGATGAGACACCTGAGTGGCTGTCTTTTCACAGATTCAGAACAGAAAAATGAATTTTGTTTTGCACATTTGTTTCCATTCACTGTCATTTTTATCCAAGTTTTTGAGTATGACAATATTGTGACACTGCATTCTCAAATTGAGCTATCCAATTTTTTTTAATGTCATAAGATTTTCAAGTTGATAAGCCTATACTTAATGAATTTACTTTAAAGTAGAAATAATGAGGGTTTTTTTGTTTTGTTTTGTTTTGTTTGACTATTGTTCTGACACCCCGCCTTCTGTTAGTCAGCAAAGTTTAGTATAAAAGAATAAATTCTGGTGCCATGGTTGGTATCTCTATAAATAATTCTCAATGGTCTGCAGTTTAAAGACCTCATCTGAGACAGGGTAAAAAAACACCTCTGTGAAAAATACTAGATAGAAGCCAGAAAGTCACCCAGAACACCAGTTCTAGTGATGCGTCAGCTGGACAAGGTCTGCTAAATCCACAGGGACCGTGCACTTGGTGAAACCAGGAGTCTGCGTGCTGAAACGAGTGAGTAAGCCTGCTGAATATCCAGCAGCCACGCTGTGGTGTGGAGAAACTGTGGGTTGGCATTTGGAGTCAGACTAGTTCTTTTCTAAAAACCCAAAAGCAGCTGCGGATACAGCAGCGAGAACCACACGTGGAAGCGCAGCAGGAAAGGCATCTCCACAACTTGTGAGTACGCCTCAATATCTGGCATGGACGATAGCCTTTCACGCACTCACTGCTAATTGTCTCGGAGCTAGGAAGGCAGACATTAGCCAAAAGAGGAAAACAACCACGTCCCTTACAGCCATCTTCCCGGCGGGCTGGGAACACTCCTTCCCGGCGCTGGCACCACAGCCCAGAGCTATACCAAAAAACCCAGTGCGACAGGAAGTGTTTCCAGCAACGTGCACACACACCACAATATCTGGCGTGGACAATAGCCTTTCGTGCACCCATGGCTAATTGTCCCGGAGCTAGGAACAGCACGAAAAGTGGGAAATCAACATGCCCCATTCAGCCATCCTTTCAGCAGGCTGGGAATGCCCCTACACAGCCCGGTGGCCCAGAACTTCCCTTGTGGGTCGGCGCACACTTGTGACGTAGCACAGCCTTCCCTCAGCAGAGGCCCTAGAAGGGCATGGCTTGGAAGAGGGACCCACTCAGAAATCCCAGGGACCATACACCAATACCAAGAACTTGTGGGTCAGTGGCAGAGACAATCTGTGGCAAGACCAAACTGACGGTTTAGACTCTTGGAACAGCCTTAAATCTCCAGGAACACCTGGGAGGTTTGATTGTTAAAGCTGCCCTCACTCCCTAACTGCTCAGACACTCACCCCACATTCAGGACGGGCAGCAGCAACTACATGCAAAACTGGTGCACCAGTTGGACCCCACAAGAATCAGACCCCCACACACCACAAAGACAAAGGTGGGGAGAAGTGGCTTGAGGGGAATAGGTGGCTCGCAGATGCCACCTGCTGGTTAGTTAGAGAAAGTGCATGCCACCAAGCTGTAGATCTGAGAAATTAGAGAGAAGTTTTTGAATTAGCATACATATCCTAAAAGAACCCTCTCAAGTTAAGCAAATGCCAAGAGGCCAAAAACAACAGAAAATTTTGAAGCACATGAAAAAACAAACGATAATGGATAACCCAAACCCAAACACCCAAATCAAAAGATCAGAGGAGATGCCGTATTTGGAGCAATTAATCAAAGAACTAAAGACAAACAACAAGACCATGGCACAGGATATAAAAGACATGAAGAAGAGCCTAGAAGAGCATAAAGAAGAAATTGCAAGACAGAATAAAAAAAATAGATGATCTTATGGAAATAAAATAAACTGTTGACCAAGTTTAAAAGATTCTGGATACTCATTGTACAAGACTAGAGGAAGCTGAACAACAAATCAGTGACTTGGAGTATGACAAAATGGAAAATGAAAGAACAAAAGAAAGATTGGGGAAAAAGATAAAAAAAATCAAAACAGACTTAGGGATATGATAGATAAAATAAAACATCCAAATGTAAGACTCATTGGTGTCCCAGAAGGGGAAGAGAAGGGTAAAGGTCTAGAAAGAGTATTCAAAGAAATTGTTGGGGGAAATTTCCCAAACCTTCTACACAACATAAATACACAAAGCATAAATGCCCAGCAAACTCCAAATAGAATAAATCAAAATAAACCCACTCCGAGACATACTCTGATCAGACTGTCAAATACTGAAGAGAAGGAGCAAGTTTTGAAAGCAGCAAGAGAGAAGCAATTCACCACATATAAAGGAAAAAATATAAGACTAAGTAGTGACTACTCAGCACCTACCATGGAGGCGAGAACGCAGTGGCACAACATATTTAAAATTCTGAGAGAGAAAAATTGCCAATCAAGAATTCTTTATCCAAGGTGAAATCACTGCCCTCCCCCCTACATGGGATTGGACACCCAGGGGAGTGAATCTCCCTGGCAACGTGAAATATGACTCCCGGGGAGGAATGTAGACCTGGCATCGTGGGACGGAGAACATCTTCTTGACCAAAAGGGGGATGTGAAAGGAAATGAAATAAGCTTCAGTGGCAGAGAGATTCCAAAAGGAGCCGAGAGGTCACTCCGGTGGGCACTCTTACGCACACTTTAGACAACCCTTTTTAGGGTCTAAAGAATTGGGGTAGCTGGTGGTGGATACCTGAAACTATCAAACTACAACCCAGAACCCATGAATCTCGAAGACAGTTGTATAAAAATGTAGCTTATGAGGGGTGACAATGGGATTGGGAAAGACATAAGGACCACACTCCCCTTTGTCTAGTTTATGGATGGATGAGTAGAAAAATAGGGGAAGGAAACAAACAGACAAAGGTACCCAGTGTTCTTTTTTACTTCAATTGCTCTTTTTCACTCTAATTATTATTCTTGTTATTTTTGTGTGTGTGCTAATGAAGGTGTCAGGGATTGATTTAGGTGATGAATGTACAACTATGTAATGGTACTGTGAACAATCGAATGTACAATTTGTTTTGTATGACTGCGTGGTATGTGAATATATCTCAATAAAATGAACATTAAAAAAAAAAAAATAGAATTCTTTATCCAGCAAAGCTCTCCTTCAAATCTGAGGGAGAGCTTAAATTTTTCACAACCAGTGCTGAAAGATTTTGCTAATAAAAGACCTGCCGTACTTGAGATACTAAAGGAAGCCCTACTGACAGAGAAACAAAGAAAGGAGAGAGAGAAATGGAGAAAGGTTCCATAATATTAGATGAAGATGCACTTTTTAAGCCATATAGTGACCACTGAATATAGGTTTGGCTTTATTATCGTCATAGTCATCATAAGACACAACCCTATATTAAATTATTTTTAATTCTGTATTTCAGAGAGAACAGACATAGCAGAATGGTGACATGAAAGAGAAAACATACTTGGTATCACATCCTATTCCATGCTACCATTTCTTTCACTCTATTTCAAATGATAACTCAGGTTTATGGTATGGCATTCTTTCTGAAACACTAGAAGTCAGAAGGTGAAGATACTTGCCTCACTTTTCTGACTTACTGATTGTAAATGTGGTCATCTCACTCAACTTGTAAGGTGACTCTTAGTTTCCTAATTGATAAAACAGGAATTAGACTAAGAATAATTAAAAACTAATAAATTTAAGTCTGAAAATATAGACTTCTTTTGAAAATCCAAAGGAATACTCTTACACTTTTTGAGAGCATTGAAAATGTGTATTCTCAATTATGTTTTATTGGTTGGTGTAGATTAAATGCCGTTGTCTGGAGATAGGCATGGGATATATAGAGCAAAGGCATATAGGGAGCAGTGTTGGTGAAAATGTTTATTTATATATGGAAAGACATCTGTTATTGCAGTCACCGAACCACTAAATTTAAGTGGCAATTATTAACTTCTATTTCATACGCTGAAACAAAAGAACATTAATTGTGGACCCAAGATTTGCTGCTTATTGCATAGTTAATGGAAAATATGGAACCATTTTAGCTTCTGAGTTCAGATAGAGGGTTTGGCAAAAAAAAAAAAAAAATCTATTTACTCTCTGATTCCTAAGCTTGTATAGTTTAAAGTGAGAATTCCTATAAACAAAACAAAATTATCTCAATGCATTTAGTTCCTTGGTTCAGATAAAAATAATTTAAATAGCAAGGGTTATGTAAGCATGCTTGTAAATATACAAAGAAAGAAGAAGGGGAAGTATTGATCTGTATTCATATTTATTCTGCAACCTATGAATGGTGAGAATAGTGCAACAATATCCTCATCTGTAAAATTTATAACACGGCCACTATTTTGTGATATCAAATAAGATGACTATAAATATCTGAAAATTAAAAACTATTCTGAAACTTTAAAAAAAATAATGGAAGGGCATATAGGGAAAAATATATCTATTGCAAACTAACTACAGTTAGTAGTATTTTAACGTTCTTTCATCAACACTAACAAATGTACTATACCAATACTATGAGTCAACAATGGAGGGGGGGTATTTAGGGGTATGGGAGGATTTGAGTTTCCTTTTTTTTTGTCTGTATTTCTTTTCTGGAGTAATGAAAATGTTCTAAAAATTGAAAAAAAAGTAATTGTGGTGATGGATGCACAGCTGTATGAGGGTACCGGAGGCAATTGATTGTACACTTTGGATCTTTGGATAATTGTATGGTATGTGAACAATCTCAGTAAATAAAAAAAAATTTTTTTAAATAATAAAGACCTCATCTGAGTAAAATTGACAGTTTGTATCAGTTTATATAACATTTACCCAATAGGGATTTGAAAAAATCCTTGCATAATTTTAACTGCTAGTTGTCTACGTAACCTCTGATGACATTTTGGCCATGTCTTTTATATGATTCACTTCTCCTTAAATTTTTTCTGCCATTGCTTTTCTAATCAGAGTACAAATTTGACTACATTTTTGCCACCTTATTTGTTATCATGTTGACACTTAAAAATTTCTATTTGTAATTATCAAGTGTTTTATAAAGTAATGTATCTACCATGTATTTGCTTCCATAATCACATCATGTAGAAACATGTAAAAGGAGAGCTTGGCAACATCTGCCCTCTCACCCAGTTGAATTTAAAGGTTTAATGTAAATTATTCAGCCTTCATGCCAATATAGTCCTGAATTAAAAAGAAAAAAAAAAGACCAGGGCAGATAAAAAGGCTTCCTAGTCAGTGATTCAACTATATAGAGAGAGATGGAAGGAGAAGCTCCACAAATGAGTTAACCTGAGAGTTAACCTGTTGGTGGTCTGTGCATATGATGATTTACTATGTAACTTAATGTGCATGCTGCTTTTCATATAGATTTTAAATAAAAATATGTTTTAATATCAATTAAATTTAACATTTATAGAACTTTAAAAGTGTATGCAAAATTCTAGTCTTCTATGGAACATGGTTTGAAAACTACTGACCTACTTCAATCCCTCCCCATTGTACAGATAAGAAATTGAAGTCCAAGGTCTTCCAGCCAGTTGGTGGTAGAACCAACACTAAATTCAGGTCTTCTGATCTCAGTCCAGTGCTCTTGCCATTACCATGCCCTGCTACTAAATGAACACCTATATTTTATGAATGTATAATTTTCTAACCCCAAATTTAATCCAAGTAGTTATGGCATAGAATGTATTGCAGTTGTCTGTGATTTTTTTGTCTTCTTCCATTATTTTACAGATGGAGGAAAGGTAGCTACAAGTTCATTAAGTTTAAGTTCCATTCTACTTGTCAGGAGAAAAAATAAAATTATTTCACCTTATTTAAAATTTAAAAATCATGATTTTTATTACTGAGGGAAGTATAGTACTTCCTTTATTGCATATTTTATGCTTTGAAGAACATAATTAGCAGAGTTTAGAAAGTCTTAGAAACTACAACAGGGATTTTTTTTAAGCTACACTAATGTGAGATTTTTAACATGAGATGTTATTAAATCCATTCTCTAAAGTAGATTTACCAGGACATCAATTGAATGACACCTCTTAGACTTCTGAAATTTCTTACTCTCTTGGTTCTGGTTGAAACAAAAGTAAGTGACTCAGTTAAAGTTTATACACTACTAATCAAAATAAAACCACCGTAGGCTTAAAATGTCAGTTTAATCAACCATACTTAAATTTGGTTGTTTTTGTGGTTTTTAAACTGGAAGCATATAAAAGCGAGTATAAATAGTGTTGAAAATTTAATCTTTTCCAGTCTTATTTTGCTTGGCATAACCTGCTTGTCATTCCTTCTGCCACCACCTGACCCTAATTTAGCACTCTAATTAAATACCTTGGAGAGGTTGTAAAAAAATACAGATTCCCTGATCCCATCTCGAGCCTACACAGAGTCTGCAGGAGATGATCTAAGAATCCATTTTTTTAACAAACATTTCAGGTGATTTTTATCATAACACAAATTTGGGAAAGCGTTGAGTAACTTCTTATTTTCTTTACGTCAATCTTTGTTCTACACTAGTGGTTTCAACCCTGGTTGCATATTAGGATCACTTCAGGAGTTTTTTAAAAATACTGGTGCCCAGGCCCCATCCCAGACCAATTTCATCAGAATTTCTTAGATAGGGGCCCAGGCATCATATTTTAAAAGATCTGCTAGTCATTCTGTTGCACATTGAAGCCTGAGAACCCCTGCTAGACCTTTGATAAATGTAACTCCAAAGTACAGCTCTGGGCTCATTACCCCTGCTTAGAGTGTCAGTGGTTCTGTATTGTCTACTAATGAAATATGAATTCCGCAACTTTACTTTTTTGACTACTCATGATCCAACTCCAGCCTTTCCAACCACCACTCTGATACTCATAGCCTACATTTTCACCACACAAAGACCTTCACTTTCCCCAAACACTCCTTATGCTTTTCTCCTTGCACACCTTTGCTTTTGGTTTTTCCCTCTGTGGAAGAACTTTCTCCCATGTCTACATGTCTATCTGTCACACTCTTTCCCATCCTCAAGGTGACCCAGCTCAAGTTATACGTCTTTTAAAACTCTTTTCGGTTCATATTCTTCCCCTTTGTCTTCTCTCACCTCCATTCAAAAGTGATCTTTCTTATGGCACTTTATTCTATCATACTCTCTTTTCTAAGATATTGCATGGGGTTAAGAATAAATCAGTTTTTATCATTATTTCCCACCACCCCATCTAAATTGTAAGTTTTTAATATCAAGCTTTTGTTTACCTCTGTGTGAGGCACTAAAAAGAAGGATATTAGAATTAAGTGGTCCTAGGTTCAGATGGCCTTTTTACCGTGTGACCGCAGTCATAGTACTTTTTTCAAAGCTTAGTTTTCTCATTGATAAAATGGAGAGTATGATGCCAACTACTAAAGTGTTGTGAAAACTAAATGAGATAATGGACTAAAGCATTTAATAATTCTGGCATGTAATAACTGCTTCGTCAATGTCAAGTGCTTTTGTCTTTGTGATAATTATTGTTGGCCCTCTTGCAGGCGGAGACTGCATACTTTATCTTTGAATCCTTATTCGGTGCCTTGCATTTTGTAGGTATTCAGTGGGTTAATAAATTAATGAATGCCTGCTTGGTGATTGAATGAGCCATGCTTATTTATAGTACTTTTCCAATCAGTTCAATCTGTCTTGGAAGGAGCAGTTCAAATTTCAATTTAACCATCAGATATGGGCAGAAAGGGGGGTTTCTAGAAAGTTTAAAGCTATATTTAAGCTTTAAAACTTTACAAACGATATTTTAAAGCCCAGAACCCCCGTTTAACCATACGACAGCTGCCCTCCTGCTGCCAGGAAACATGGAAAATCCAAGAGCTGTTTGCTTTTTGTTTGTTCATCTGATGATAAACATGTCATGACTTGGAGAGAGCACGCATTTCCCCTGCAGGCAAGTGTAGTTTTGGGGAAGTTGCATTTGCAGCAGTGTGGAAGAAATCTCCCCTCTGTGGAAGAGGTTCCTGTAGGGACTCAGCTTAGCCTATTTGCAATTTCGCTGAGTTATTTACTTAGATGAAGGGACTGGGTGTGGCTGGTCTGAGATTCCTCCTGGGAAGTTACTTCAAGAATCTCCTTAATTTCCTCACCCTTCATCTTTGTTCTCTGGCTTTAGTGCAAGGGTACAGGCAGGCGCACCCAGCTGGCTGCTGTTCCCAGGACACTGTGAATTCTTTGAAGCCAGTTGTTGCAGCCAAGGATGCCTGTCTTTTTCTTCCCCTTTGTCCTGGGGAAAAAGTTCTGGAAATTTTTGTCTGGCATTGAGATTGATGAGAAGGAACTTAGTGGATTACAAGCTGTTTTTGTAGATAACAGGACCAAAAAGGACCGATAGAGCTTAGATGGACATTTCTCAAAACTCCAGTGAGATGGATTCTAGGTGAACAAGTTATACAAAGTAGGCTCAGCCATCATCACCATCCTTTAGGGCTAAGAGACTGTAGGGATGAGGTGAAATCGATACAGGAGAGTACTTGGCTACCACCTATGTCGCTTGCAAGAGGAATACAAAGATGTTTTAGAAAATTGAAACCTCAGGAAAAATGTGTGAAAAACATACAAAATTAATGTGTAGTCTACAAAAAGTATTTACCAGGTGATCAAATTTTCTCTAGCTTTCTCTATATTTATCCAGACCCTAGCTTATATCAGATACTGAATATCTTTTTAAATAGATAAATGAATAAATACATTTAACCATGTTATAATCACAATGGGTATGAGAACAAAAGAATTAGTCTGAAAAATATATAGTGCTAATACTCAAAACCTTATTTGTTATGCTAATTGGCCAATAACTCCTTGGAAGCACATCTCTACTTTTAAAATAAAATTAAATTCAGAAAGCAATGATGAACAAATAAGTGGTGAAATTCCAGGCAGATGCTGAAATTTTACATTTGTCGTTGCAAGTTGCAGAACAGCATGATAGTTTAATACTGTTTATATACATTTTATATCTTTTTGTCTATATAAGTTTATATGCATCCAGAAATACTTGGAAAGAGGTTTACCAAAATATTATTAATGGTGCTCTCTTAGTCCTGGGATTTTACTTTTCTCTTTGCACTTTTCTATATTGTTTGAGTTTTCATAATAAGCTTGGAATATTTTTATAATATAAGAAAAATAAAGCTATTTTTATTTTGAGTAAAAGAAAGTTTTCCTTGAGCCTCTGCATATATCCAAAGTGATACTAGGAATTACAAGTTAGAGAAAGGAAGTCTGTGGTCTGGTCACCAAGGTGCTTACAATCTAGTTGGGAAGACAGGGATGGTATAGTGTAGAGTATAAGCAAGTGTCAGCGTCAGGATGTGTGGTTCAAAGATATCAGGACATCCGGAAGGGCAAGGTTATGTGGAAGCTTTCACTGAAGGGAAGAGCCTCTGGTAAATAAAGATAGGCAAATTTGAATAGGAGGGAAGGAAAAAGGCATTTTAGGCAGGAGCTTGAGCACTGAGGTGATGATGTAGTGTTTTAAAAGAGTGAGGAAATCAGCTTATCTAGTGTAATAAGCAAATATGATTTGTGCTGCATTGCCAAGTTTCTTCTGTAGATTGCAAACTTTGTTTTAGCGTGCTTGAGATCAGTTTAAAAAGCATAGTCTAGAATAAATATTATTCTGAGTATTAAAGTGATATAGAAACTGTTGATTTCTCTGGAAGATTTTATTATTTCATGTACTAGGCAGTATTAAATGTTCAAAGAGCATAATATTATATGACCTACACTCAAATGTTCAGAAAATGGATAGATAGATAAATAGATAGAAAGAAAGAAAGAAAGAAAGAAGAAAGAAGGAAAAAGAAGTGGCAAAAGTGGTGAAATGTTAAAATTGTTGACATCTGGTTGGGGAGAGAGGGGTATTTTGGAGTTCTTTGTATGGGGTTTGTCTTATTTTTGTAACTATCCTGTAAGTTTGAAAATATTTCACAATAAAAAGCTTAATTTTTTTTAAAAAAAGAGAGAAATTTATTATTTCAGTATATTGAGAATGGGAAACTTCAGTCCAATTTCTCTGTAATCCTGTCATCCCTATCCAGTGGCTTTTTATATAATATTTTTAATTTGTGGTTCATATGTTCCTACACTTTCTTCTTCTACTAAAAAATAAAAAAGCAATAGGAGTGACCAAAACAAAAAAAGTTTGTTAAAAAAAGGAAACATCAAGATTGAGACTTTTTGAACATGGAGTCAGGATTCCCTTTCAGTAATTGCCTATTTAAC
Source organism: Choloepus didactylus (assembly GCF_015220235.1). Lineage (NCBI taxonomy): Eukaryota > Metazoa > Chordata > Mammalia > Pilosa > Megalonychidae > Choloepus > Choloepus didactylus. The sequence continues at coordinate 32,435,005 of NC_051312.1, read as the reverse complement.
ATGACTACATTAAACTTATAGTATACACCCTAAATATGTTAACCATATAAACTACACTTATCATACAAACAAGTCTTTCTGGGAATCATATGTTTGATATTTTAAATACAAAATGTCTAACCATAAGGCTTTCCTTTTTTAATTCATTTATACTGAATGCTTTTATTGTTCAAAGCACTGTGCTAGGTGACATGAGGTAGCATAGAACTCTGAAATATGGTCCTGTTCTCACTCATCCATTTATTCATTCATTCAACAATATTTATTGAGTATATCCTTGGTCTCAGGTATTGTTCTAGGTGCTGGTACTAAAAGGATAAAGAAATATAGTTCTATTTTTAAGGAGCTCCCTGCCTAGTTGAAGAGAAAGTAGACATGTAAATAAAGAGCTACAGACCACTGGTAGAAAGTCAAGGACACATATTTATTTGCCCGCTCTGTAGGATATACTAAAATTATAATAAAGGGTGTGGGGGGAGATATTAAGCCACAAGAACAAAAAGAACGAGAGGAGATGACAGGAAATGCTATGATAGCTGACAACCATATTTTCGAAGGTGGAAAGCAGATAAGTAGGAACTGATTTAGCAAAGAACACTGAATACTGAGTGCTTGCAGAAGGGAAAAGTATCTGTGTCTCAGAGGACTAGAAGGATTTGAGAACTGGAGGTGTCAAGTACTCTGAAAATCATTGGTGAGGGGGAGAGTTGAAAACAGGAGTATTGGTGAAAGTTTTTATAAATAGCAGTTAGAGTCCCAGGTTCTCTCCTCCACCTCAAGCATCAAGGTCACTACCCCTCTCCATTACAAAAGATGACTAGAGAACTAACTTGACTCAGGAATACAGGGCACAGAACAAAGATGAGATTCCCTAGGGAAAACAAGGAGATTAAGTCAATGTCTATATATTGAATGTTGATATCCCCAGTTCATATCCTTTTCCTTGCTTATCTCTTAGAATGCTGCTGGCCAAATGAATAGACTCCACCAGGAAGGAGTCTAGAGTATTTTCTGGAGAAACTGAAACAGTCCAGAGAAAGTCCTTACAAATCTGGCAAGAAAATCTGACATTTAGGAATTCCACAATGAAATGATCAGGTCTCCACCCATTTATTTTACAATGACGCTCAATGTCAAGAAGCTTTATCCATTTACGTAATCCACTTTTAGTACCTGGCTCTAAATATGAATGGACATTCAAGCATCACCATACATTTTGGGGAGAGTCTCTAACATGATAGTCAGAAACCAAAACAAAGCAAACAGGATAAGGAAGGGGGAACTTAGAAGAAACAGTGACAAAATGGAGAGCAGAAGAAAACGTTTTAAAAGCTATCATAAATATCCTCAGGAGAAAAAAAGAGAAGATATTGCATTTATTAAAAAAGAACAGCTGGCTACAAAAAAAAAAAAAAAAGAACAAGAAAGAGTTCTTGGGAATTAAAAATATAATAGCTGGAAGAAAAAATTTAATAGAAGAACTGGAAGGTAAAGTTGAGGAAATTACCTAGAAGAGGCAAAGAAATAGAAAATAGGAGAAAAAAATCCAAGAAAATTCGAGGCCTAGTTCAGGAAGTGTAAGATCTAAAACACAGGAGTTCCAGAAAGAGAGAACAGAGGAATTACAATGGCATCAGGGGTTCTCAACAACAACACTGGAAGCAACAACTGAAACTCAAACAATATAGCAAAGTTCAATGCTTTCAAAATTCTAAGGAAAAATTATTGCCAACCTAGAATTCTATACCAAACCAAATTATCAATCATATATGGAAGACATAATAAAGGTTTTTAAATGGGCAAGCTCTTATGAATTTTCACTACCATACAGCTTTTCTCATGAAACTACTGAACAATGTCTTTAATTTAAAAAATGAAAGTAAATCTAGGAAGATTAAATTATAGGATCTAAAAACAAGGGATCCAACACAGGAGAGAGGTAAAAGAATTCTCAGGGTGATAATGAAGGGTATTCAAGAGTATGTGCTGAGTGCAACAAGAGGAGGAAATCAAGAAAAAAATCCCATTTACAATAGCAACCAAAAGAATCAAGTATTTAGGAATAAACTTAACCAAGGACACAAAAGACCTTTACATAGAAAACTATAAGAAACTGCTAAAAGAAATTGAACAAGACCTGAAAAAATGGAAGAACATACCATGTTCATGGATTGGAAGACTAAATTTAGTTAAAATGGCAATTTTACCTAAACTGATTTACAGATTCAATGCAATACCAATTCAAATCCCAACAACTTACTTTACAGAAATAGAAAAACCAATAACTAAATTTATGTGGAAGGGTAAGGTGCCCCGAATAGCCAAAAATGTCTTGAGAAAGAGGAATGAAGTGGGAGGTCTCACACTACCTGACTTTGAAGCATATTACAAAGCTACAGTGCTCAAAACAGCATGGTACTGGCATAAGGACAGATATACTGATCAATGGAATCGAATTGAGTGTTCAGAAGTAGACCCTTACATGTATGGACAACTGATCTTTGATAAGGCAGTGAAGCCAAAGCAACTGGGAAAGAGCAGCCTGTTCAATAAATGGTGTTTGGAGAACTGGATATCCATTTCCAAAAGAATGAAAGAGAATGTCCATCTCACACCTTATACCAAAATTAACTCAAAGTGGATCAAAGACCTAAACATTAGCACCAAGACCATAAAACTCTTAGAAGAAAATGTAGGGCAATATCTTAAAGATCTTGTGAAAGAAGGTGGTTTCTTAGACCACACACCCAAGGCACGAGCAACAAAAGAACAAATAGACAAATGGAATCTCCTCAAAATTAAACACTTTTGTACATCAAAGGACTTTGTCAGAAAAGTAAAAAGGCAACCTACACAATGGGAGATGATATTTGGAAACCACATATCAGATAAGGGTTTAATATCCCGAATATATAAAGGAATCCTGCATCTCAATAACAGAAAGACAAACAATCCAATTAAAAAATGGGCAAAAGACATGAACAGACATTTTTCGGAAGAGGAAATACAAATGGCTCAAAAGCATATGAAAAAATGCTCAACTTCACTGGCTATTAAGGAAATGCAAATCAAAACCACAATGAGGTATCATCTCACACCTACCAGAATGGCCATTATCCAAAAAACAGAAAGTGACAAGTGCTGGAGAGGATGTGGAGAAAGAGGCACACTTATTCATTGTTGGTGGGAATGTAGAATGGTGCAACCACTCTGGAAGACAGTATGGAGGTTCCTCAGGAAGCTAAATATAGATTTGCCATATGACCCAGCTATTCCATTGCTGGGTATATACTCACAGGAACTGAAACTTAAGACACAGACAGACATTTGTAAACCAATGTTTATTGCAGCATTATTCACAATTGCCAAGAGATGGAGACAGCCCAAATCAAAGGACGAGTGGATAAACAAACTGTGGTATATACACATGATGGAATATTATGCAGCTGTAAGACAGAACAAAAACATGGATCATGTAATAATGTGGATGAACCTTGAGAACATTATGTTGAGTGAAGTTAGCCAGAAACAAAAGGACAGATTCTGTATGGTCTCACTAATATGAACAGACATTAATGAACAAACTTTGGGAGTTAAAAGCTGACAGCACAGGCGACCAGGAGATAGAAAGAGGGCAGAGATCAGCCATTTGATGCTGAAGGACTACAGAATGTTTAGGATTGATTGCATAGATTCAGAAATAGATAGCATAATACTGTGTGATGGTAGCACGGTATTGTAAGTACACTGAACAAAGATGTCTGTGAGTAAAGCTGAAAGAGGTGGGATAGGAGAATGTGTGACACCAGAGGTAAAGATAGATGATAAAGACTGGGACTGTATAATGTGGCAAAAACTGGAGTGGACAATGACTGTTACTAAATATACAAATATAAAAATGTTTTTGCATGTGGGAAAGCAAATGAATGTCAACCATGTAGAAATTTGAAAAAGGGATGGTATTCAGGAAAAAACATAATCAAAGCAAACTGGAGTCTATGGTCAACAGTAACATTGTAATATACCTCCATTAAATGTAACAAAGGCAATATGCCAATGCTAAATGTATGAGAGGGGGATATAGGGGAGTAATATGGGATTCTTGGTAATGGTGTTATTTGCTGTCCTTAGTAGTATATTGTATTGTATGACATGTTATTTTTCTTTTTATCATTTTTTCTTATTGCTAAAAAAAAAACAAAACAATTTTTCTTGTAGTAATCAGTATGTTCAAGTGCTGATTGTGGTGATAAATGTACAACTTTATGATGATACCGTGAACAACTGATTGTACACTGTGGATAAATGTATGGTATGTGAATATAACTCTATAAAATTGTAGGAAAATATATATTTAGGAGTAAGTGTTGGAGAAAACATGGTGAGAGGGATGATGCCTCACCAATATGGACTAACTACAGTGTGTAAACTCAGAATTGAATCTTAGAACATAGCCTAACGTGGACACAATAATTGTAATAGTCCCTAGATTGTAAGCTCTTACAGCAGTTAACTCTATCCCTGAATCGTAAGGCCTATCTCTAAACTTTGAGATGCTGATCCCCTAGCGTATAACCTGATTGGTCTCTGGAACAATGCATATCTCTGAGACACCTGAAACTCAGAGCTAGAGCTCGGCAGATATGAATGTCAGTATTAGTGCATACAGCCACTGTCCAAAAAAAAAAAAAAAGCTGAAAAAGAGCCCAGACTTCAATTAGTGATATGAATGAAGCAGGTCTGGTTAAGACCAGTGCAAGCCAGGCCAAAGGGTAAAGGTTGAAACTGATTGTGTTTTAAAACTTCAACTTTCATATGAGACCAAGGGAATAGATATCTATTTGGTACAGGATCTAAATTTTCTAAACGGTACAACTCTACAGTCGATTTGTTCAAACACCACAATTGCATGGAACTTTTACGGTAGGTTAGTATAGGCTGGAGTGAAATAGTGACACATCCCAGAGTAATTTGGGCAGATAATAAAAAATATATTTACAGCCTCCCCCTCCCCAGCCCCGAGGATCTGGAGGACGGTGCGGATGTGTTGGACATCCACACCTGGACTGGTGTTGATGTTGTCACAAACATTGGGACTGGCGGTTTTATGTGCTGAGCCCTCGAGCATGCGACTTGCCCTTATGAAGCTCATTACCACAAAGGAGAGTCTAAAGTTGTATGTAATGGTGCCTAAGAGTCTCCCCCTGAGTGCCTCTTTGTTGCTCAGATGTGGCGCTCTCTCTCTCTAACTGAGCCATCTCGACAGGTGAACTCACTGCCCTCCCCCCTACATGGGACCCGACTCCCAGGGGTGTAAATCTCCCTGGCAACGCAGAGTATGACTCCCGGGGATGAATGTGGACCCGGCATCGTGGGACTGAGAGTACCTTCTTGACCAAAAGGGGGATGCAAAATGAGACGAAATAGTTTCAGTGGCTGAGAGATTCCAAATGGAGTCGAGAGGTCACTCTGGTGGACATTCTTATGCACTATATAGATAACACCTCTTAGGCTTTAATGTATTGGAATAGCTAGAAGTAAATACCTGAAACTACCAAACTCCAACCCAGCAGTCTGGACTCCTGAAGACAATTATATAATAATGTAGATTACAAGGGGTGACAGTGGGATTGTGAAGACCTTGTGGATCACACCCCCTTTATCGAGTGTATGGATGAGTGGAGGAATGGGGATAAAAACTAAAGGACAAATGGGGTGGGATGGGGGGATGATTTGGGTGTTCTTTTTTCACTTTTATTTTTTATTCTTGTTCTGGTTCTTTCTGATGTAAGGAAAATGTTCAGAGATAGATTGTGGTGATGAACGCATAACTATGTTATCATACTGTGGACAGTGGATTGTATATCATGGATGATTGTATGGTGTGTGAATGTATTTCAATAAAACTGAATTTAATAAAAAAAAAAGAGTATGTGCAGAAAAGGAGAGACTAAACCTGCTTATAATTGTGCGTAAGAGTCTCCCCCTGAGTGCCTCTTTGTTGCTCAGATGTGGCCATCTCTCTCTAACTAAGACACCTTGGAAGGTGATCTCACTGCCCTCCCCCTAAGTGGGACCTGACTCCCAGGGGTGTAAACCTTCCTGCCAACACAGGGTATGACTCTCAGGGATGAATCTGGACCCGGCATCATGGGATTGAGAACATCTTGACCAACAGGGGGATGTGAAATGAAACGAAATAAAGCTTCAGTGGCTGAGAGATTTCAATTGAAGTCAAGAAGTCACTCTGGTGGACACTCTTACTCTTACACACTATATAGATAACACTTTTTAAGTTTTGATGTATTGGAATAGCTAGAAGTAAATACCTGAAACTACCAAACTCCAACCCAGTAGCCTTAACTCTTGAAGACGATTGTATAACAATGTAGATTACAAGGGGTGACAGTGTGATTGTGAAAACCTTGTGGATTGCACTCCCTTTATCCAGTGTATGGATGGATGAGTAGAAAAATGGGGACAAAAGCTAAAGGAAAAATAGGGTGGGATAAGGGGGGATGATTTGGGTGTTCTTTTTTATTTTTATTATTTATTCTTATTCTGATTCTTTCTGATATAAGGAAAATGTTCACAACTATATGATCGTACTGTGAACAGTTAATTGTACACCATGGATGATTGTATGGTATGTGAATATATCTCAATAAAACGGAATTTAAAAAAAATAAAAATAAATTTTAAAAAGAGTATGTGCAGGAGAGTTAGAAAGCAACCAATTCAGATTGAGGCAGCAGAACAGTAGGCTCAAGGAGAAATGTCTACAGGAAAATTAAAAACACAGAGCTGATGGTTCATCTATTGTGTTAGACTACATTCAGTTGGAGAATTAGGGATTAATATTTCAGTTGAAGAAACAGCGATTAATACTTAGAAGCTACAAGTAAACCAACAGAAAAATAATTATTAATTCCAAGAGGGAAAAAAAAGGTATATAAGAATGAAAATGTAAAAATAATACATCTTGTGGCTCAGCAGTCATAAAAATGTAAATAGTGAATTTTTTAACTAAAAATGGTACATATTGTGTTAGGAGATTGCAAAATGTGTGTGGTTAGTGGAAAAGATAAATCCTCATCTTCAATTAACTGTCAAAGGATTATGTCTATAATTTAGAAATTAAAAAACAGTATAGGCTTATTATTTTTGCTGGTTTGGATGTATCATGTCCCCCAAAACACCATGTTCTTTTACTCCAGTCTTGTGGGGGCAGACGTATTAGTGTTGATTAGGTTGGAATCCTTTGATTGGGTGTTGCCATGGAGACATGACCCAATCAACTGTGGGCGAGAACTTTGATTGGACTGTTTCCATGGAGGTATTACCCCACCCATTCAGGGTGGGTCTTAATTAAATCACTGGAGTCCTATAAAAGAGTTCACAGACAGAAGGAGCTCAGAGCAGCAGAGAGTGACATTTTGGAGAGCAACCAAGAGAGACATTTTGGAGATGGCCATTGAAAGTAGACATTTGCTAATCCAGAGTTTGCCTCAGAGAAACTAAGAGAACATCCTCAGATGCCTAGAGAGAAACATCCTGGGAGAAAGCCATTTTGAAACCAGAACTCTGGAGCAGACTATAGCCATGTGCCTTCCCAGTTAACAGAGGTTTTCTGTACACCATCGGCCATCCTTCAGTGAAGGTACCCTATTGTTGATGCCTTATCTTGGACACTTTATGACCTTAAGATTGTAACTTTGTAACCAAATAAACCCCCATTTATAAAAGCCAATCCGTTTCTGGCATTTTGCATAACGGCAGTGTTAGCAAACCAGAACATTATTTTGAAATGCAAAGTATGAAACAGAACACTTAAGTGGGGTTGGTTAAAAGAGTTGCTACTGTAGTTTGGCTTGGGGTCAATTAGTTTCAGAAGCCAGTGAGCCTTTCAAATGAACTTGTCCAGTAGGAAATCAAGATTGAAATAGAAATTGGGAGTGGAAATAAAGATGAGGTGACTGGATAAGATCACTGAGGAATAAAAATGCAGTGAAAGAGAAAGAGGACCAAGGGCAAAACTTTGGGAAATGCTTATATTTAAAGGGTGGGAGAAGGAAGAATCAGGGGGAAAGCAATCAAAATGTATGAAGAGAAATAGCATGAGATGATATTACAGAAGCCAAGGGAGGAGAGTTTCAAGGAAAGGATGGGCAACGGTATCATTGTTGTAGTGCAGAACTAAGAAAAGGTCCTTGAATATGTGATGATTGAGAGATCATAACTTTCAAGAGAACAGTTTTAGTTGAGTGATAGAAACCATGTTGCAGTAGTTACTGAGTGAATGTGTGGTAAGAAAGAGGAGGTAATGAGTAAAGCACATTCTTCTGATAAATTTGGCTGTGAAAAAAATGGAGAACAAAGTAGCTTTAGTCAGTAGAGTCTATGGAAAATTGTTTAGATTAGGGGACTGCTTAAACATGGGTAGGTGGATTGTGAGGAGTTAATGAAGAAGGCAAGATTAAAGATGTAAGTATAAGCACAAGATCCCAGAGAAACCAAGACAACATGGGCTCAAGAGTACAGATGGAGAGATTAATCTTAGTAAGAGATGGTAAAGATTTCTTTTTCTGAGGTAGATAAAAGGTTAAGAAAAGTAAAGTTGCAGAGAAATATTAAGATATAAGGAAGGAAATTGAAGGACTAAAAAATCAGATGGCCTTGAGCTTCTCCATAAAATGAGAGAAGAAAGAAGTTAGTTGCTGAGAGTTGGTGATTGGCGCATAGGATCGGTTTGGAAATTTGAGAACGGAAAATGTCTGGAGCAGCTGCTTTAAGGAATGCAAGACAATGTTAAGAGGAGATGACTAAAAGGATTACCCAGTAGCCATGAAAGTCCAGTTGAGGTTAGATAGTATGAATTTGTAATAAAGCCAGTCACTATGGTTTCTGGACTTTCTCCAATTATGCTCTGTTTCCAAACGTTGCATTAGTCATCATCTTGGCTAGAGTAGGGTTTCCTTAGAGTGTCTTAAGAGACATCCCAGTGTTAAAAAAACTTTAGAAAAATGATTTCTTAAGGGGAGTTAGTGTTCAGGAATATAAAGAGCAGGTTTCCTTGTGGGATACTTCCGTCTGTGGGTCATTCAGAGGTCTTGTGGGGAGAATCATTGGTCATGAAAAAGAAAAAGACTGAAGCAGGGCAGTTGTATATCAAAAAGAGCTATAGCTTCATGGATATCTAGACACAAATCTGAGGGTGGGAGCATGTTGGAGAACATCTGGATGCAGATAAAAGAAGAGCAGAAGAGAATGACATCATTGTGGGATTACACTGTAGGCTACCTAGCCAGATGGAAGAAATAGATAAAGCATTCCTGAGGCAGATCACAAAACCGGCCTGAGCTTGGAGAGCATGGTCATGGGGATTTCAGCCATCAAGACATAAGCTCAAAGCCAAAAAGCAGGATCCTGGATAAATTCTTTTTTTTTTTTTCCAGTTTATGTTTTACTGATCATCAAAGAAGCACATGCTTTGCAGAAGATGTAGAAGTAAAGTGTAACAAAGAAAAAAAATAATCACCCATAAGTCTACTACCCACAGAACCCACAGAGCATCAAAATATTTGATAATTATTTCTTATCTTTTTATGCATTGTTGTCTTTATGTAGCAGAGATTATGCTAAATATATATTTGTATAACCTGTGAGGTTTTTTTTAACATATAAGCCTTCTCTTGTGTCATTAAAAATTCTTCATGTATATTGGAAATTTTTTTTTAACTTTAAATCTTTGATCTACATGTTATATTCATCCCTCAGCAGGAGGAAATATGAAATAGGAGTTCAAGATATAATTATAAAAACAATTTTACTGTTTACTACTTGCTGACACTGTTTACATTGTTCTGAGAATGTGAGGCAGGAGAAAGAAATAAGAGTCATGAAAATTTTAAAGAAGGAAAAAGTACATTATTTGCAGGGGATGTGATTACTTACCTGGAAAGCCTGAGAAAATCAAACTGAAACATTATGAAAATTCAGCAAGGTTGTTGGACAAAATTAGTATACTAAAATCAATAGGTTATTTTCTAAAAATAATAACTTTGTATATTCAAATAAGAAACGATCTTATCTGTAACAGCAAAGGAAGATAAAAATAGTTAGGAATAAACCTAACAAAGATATGCAAGAAAATACGAGGAAGGCATTCAAATGCTACTGAAGGACCCAAAAGAAGACTTGGGCATGTAGAAGAGCATAGCATATTCTTAGAAAAGAAGGCTTAAAATCATAAAGCTGTCTGTGCTCCCTAATTCAATCTATGAATTAACATGAACTAAGAAAAAAATACCAACAGGATTTTATTTTGTTTGTTTGATTTGTTGAGGCAAGCTGACTCTAAAGATCATAAGGAAAAACTAAATGAGAGTTAGCAGGAAAGAAAAGCAATGTAGGTGCTTTTCTTGTAGCAATACTAAAATTTTTTATAAGGCCACAATAATTCTATTAATAATAGTTAAAACAGAAACACTTACCATGTGTCAAACACTGCTTTAAGCACTTTACATACAATAAGTTATTTAATCCTCAGTTAATCATTGAGAATAACTTGTCCAGTCTTCACAGAGTCCATAAGTGAAGTGGCCAAGCTGAGATTTGAGCTCAGGTACTCTGGCTCCAGAGTACATACTCTTCATCTCCACACTATATAAACATTTGTTACTGGCATATGAAGAGACAGACAAAAATCAATGTGGACCAGAATCAAAGGCCCAGAAATTGACCCAATGAAAATGAAATTAATCTGTTAAGGGGGGCATTTTTCCCCCTTTATTAGAGAAGTCTGGGGTTTACAGAACAATTATGCATAAAATACAGAATTCCCATGTGCCACCCCGCCACCAACACCTTGCATTGTTGTGGAACATTTATTACAATTGATGATAGCACGTTTTTATAATTATACTGTTAATTAAAGTTCATGTTTTAACTTAGGGTTTGCTGTTTGTGTAGTATAGTTCCATGGATTTTTTTTTAAGGATTTTTATTGTTACCATATATACAATCAAACATTTCCCCTTTTAGTCATATTCAAATATATATTTCAGTGCTGTAATTGCATTCACAATGTTGTGCTACCATCACCACCATACATTACCAAAATACTTCCATTATTCCAAATAGGAATGCTGTACATGTTAAGCCTTAACTTCTCATTCCCTATCCCCACCCCATCCCATGGTAACCTATATTCTAGGTTCTGACTCTATGAGGTTACTTATTCTAATTATTTCAAATCAGTGAGACCATACAGTGTTTGTCCTTTTGTGTTTGGCTCAACATTAGTCTTCAGGGTTCATCCATGTTGTCACATGTATCAGGACTTCATTCCTTTTCACGGCTGAATAATATTCTGTTGTATGTATGTACCACATTTTATTTATCCGTTCATTGGGTTCATGGATACTTGGATTGCTTCCATCTTTTGGCAGTTGTGAATGATGCTGCTATGAACATCAGTATGCAAATACCTGTTCAAGCATCTGCTTTCAATTCTTTTGGGTATATACCTAAGTAGTGGGTTTGCCAGCTCATATGGTAGTCCTGTACTTAACTTTCTGAGGAACCACCATACAGACTTCCACAGTGGCTGCACCATTTTATATTGCCACCAGCAATGACTGAGTGTTCCTATTTCTCTGCATCCTCTCCAGCACTTGTTATTTTCCGTTTTTTTTTAATAACAGCCATTCTCTTGGGTGTGAAATGGTATCTCATTGTGGTTTTGATTTGCTAGTGATGTTGAGCATCTTCTCATGTGCTTTTTAGCCATTCATATGTCCTGTTTGGAGAAACATCTATTCAAGTCTTTTACCCATTTTCAATTGGGTTTTTTTGTCTTTCTGTTGTTGAGTTGTAGGATTTCTTTATTTGTACTGGATATTAATCCTTTATCAAATATGTGATTTCCAAATATTTTCTTCTATTGTATAGGTTGTCTTTTAAGGTAAAAAGTACGTGATAAAGTCCTTTGATGCACACAAATGTTTCATTTTGATGAGGTCCCATATATCTATTTTTTTCTTTTGTTGCTTGTGCTTTGGGTGTAAAGTCTAAGAAATCATTGCCAGACACAAGGTCCTGAATATGCTTTCCTACATTTTCTTTTAGGAGTTTGATAGTTGTAGCTGGATTTTTTCTTGATTTCTTGTTCTGATTGTCCGTTGCTTATGTAGAAACACTACTAATTTTGGGGTGTTGATCTTATACACGCTTTTCTGAATTCATTTATTAGCTCTAGGAGCTTTGTTGTGGATTTTTCAGGATTTTCTGTATATAGTATCATATTATCTGAAAATAGGGAAAGTTTTATTTCTTCCTTCCCAATTTGAATATCTTTTATTTCTTTTTCTTGCCTAACTGCTCTGGCAAAATCTTCCAGTACAATGTTGAATAACAGTGGTGACAGTGGGCAACCTTGTCTTGTTCCAGATCTTAGAGGGAAGGCTTTCAGTCTTCCATTATTAAGTAGCTTTTCATATATGCCCTTTATCATGCTGAGGAAGTTTCTTTCTATTCTGAGTGTTCTACATATTTTTATCAAGAAATGTACTGTACTTTGTCAAATGCCTTTTCTGCATTGATTGACATGATCCTGTGTTTTCTTTCTGTCATTCTGTTAATGTGGTAGCTTACATAATTGATTTTCTTATGTTGAACCAACCTTGCATACCAGGGATAAATTCCACCTGATCATGGTGTATAATTTTTTCAATAAGCTGTTGGATTCAGTGTACTAGTAATTTGTTTAGGATTTTTGCATCTATATTCATAAGAGATATTGGTCTGTGGTTTCCTTTCCTTGTGGTATCTTTATCCAGCTTTGTTATAAGGATGGTGTTGGCCTTGCAGAATGACTTAGGGAATGTTCCCTCATCTTCAATTTTTTGGAAGAGTTTGAACATAATTGGAGTTGTCTTCTTGGAATGTTTAGTAGAATTCCCCTGTGAGACCACCTAGTCTTGGGCTTTTATTTGTTGGGGGTTTTTTGATTGCTGATTCAATCTCTTTATTAGTAATTGGTTTGTTGAGATCTTTTATATCTTCTTGAGTCAATGTAGGTAGTTTGTGTATTTCTAGGAATTTGTCCATTTCATCTAGGTTATGTAATTTATTGGCATACAGTTATTCATGGTATCCTCTTATAATTCTTTTCATTTCTGTTTTTAGTTATTTGTGTCTTCTCTCTTTTTTTCTTTCATTGTGGTTTGGATTTGTATTTCCCTGATGGATAATGATGTTGAGCATCTTTTCATGTGCTTATTGGCCACTCGTATAACTTCTTTGGTGAAATATCTATTCAGATCCTTTGTACATTTTCTACTTGGTTATTTGACCAGTTGTTCAAACTAAGGTTCTTCCTGTAAATTTGTATCTCAGCTGTATAAGAAATACAATTGATTTTTTATATTGAGCTTGTATTCTGAAACCTTCCTGAAATTGTTTGTTAGTTCTAATAATTTTTTAGTGAATTTCTTAGCATTTTCTACATACAAGATCATGTCATCTGCAAGTAGGCATAGTTTTACTTCTTCCTTCCCAATTTGAATGACTTTTTTATTCTAGCCAAATTGCCGTGGCTTGAACTTCCAGTCCTGTCTTGAATAAAAGTGGTGAGAGCACCCCGCCCCCAGCACCAAGGAGCTGGGGGAAGGTGCAGAAGTGTTGGACTTCCTCAGCTGGACTGGTGTTGACGTTGTCACAAACATTGGGACTGGCAGTTTGATGTGCTGAGCCCTTGATCATGGGACTTGCCCTTATGGAGCTCATTGCTGAAAAGGAGAGGCTAAACTTGCATATGATTGTGCCTGGGAGTCTCCCCCTGGGTGCCTCTTTGTTGCTCCAATGTGGCCCTCTCTCTCTCTGGCTGCGCCACCTCAACTGGTGAGCTCGCTGCCCTCCCCCCTACCTGGGACCTGACTCCCTGGCGGTGCAGGATGTGACTCCCGGGGATGAATCTGGACCCAGCATCTTGGGACTGAGAGTACATTCTTGACCAAAACGGGGATGCAAAATGAGGCAAAATAGTTTCAGTGGCTGAGAGATTTCAAATGGGGTTGAGAGGTCACTCTGGTGGACATTCTTATGCACTATATAGATAACACCTCTTAGGCTTTAATGTATTGGAATAGCTAGAAGTAAATACCTGAAACTACCAAACTCCAACCCAGCAGTCTGGACTCCTGAAGATGATTATATAATAATGTAGATTACAAGGGGTGACAGTGTGATTGTGAAAACCTTGTGGATCACGCCGCCTTTATCTAGTGTATGGATGGATGAGTAGAAAAATGGGGATAAAAACTAAATGACAAATAGGGTGGGATGGGGGGATGGTTTGGGTGTTCTTTGTTCACTTTTATTTTTTATTCTTATTCTGATTCTTTCTGATGTAAGGAGAATGTTCAGAAATAGATTGTGGTGATGAACGCATAACTATATGATCATACTGTGAACAGTTGATTGTGTATACCATGGATGATTGTATGGTATGTGAATATATTTCAATAAAACTGAATTAAAAAAAAAAAAAAAGTGGTGAGAGCAGACCCCCTGATCTTAGAGGGGAAAGCATTCATTCTTTAACCGTTAAGTATGATGCTAGCTGTGGATGTTTCATAGATGCCCTTTTATCAGGTTGAGGAAGTTTCTTCTTTTCCTAGTTGTTGAATGTTTTAACCATGAAAGATACTGAATTTTGTCTAAAGTAATTTCTGCATCTATTTAGGGGATCACATGGAATTTGTCCATTAATCTATTGATAATGTATTACAAATGGTTCTTAAAGTATGATACAATGTTCGACTTCATTCATACTAAGAAAAAATGTGAATTAAAGCTACAAAGATTTATCACTTTTCACTTTCAAGATTGGCAAAGTATATGTGAAAGTAGGAAAATGGGCATTCCTATATATTGTTGGCAGTAGTGTAAATTAAATGAACCTCATTGGAGCACAGTTTAGCACTATTTTTCAAAACTGAAAATGTACATATCCTTTGAACCAGGAAACCCACATCTAGGAATTTCTTCTGCAGATGTAAGTGAAGGTGAGCAAGATGTCGTCTGTGTAAGGATATTCATAAGGGTCTGGCTAAATAAATTATGACACGTTCACCCAATAGAACACTATACAGCTATGACAAAAGAAACAGATAGTTTTTTGTTTACTGATATGGAATTAGCTCCAAAACACATTTAGTGTAAAAAGTAAGGACTGAACACGGTGTACAATATGCTACCATTGTATTTTTTTCATAAAATTAATTTTTTTTCATAAAAACAAAATTTTATTTTTTTATAAAACAAAATTTTATTATTTTTTTCATAAAACAAACACTGTATATATGTAATATCTTTGAATGAATATACAAGGAATTCTTTAACAGTGATTAGTCGTAGTGAGGGAAATGGGTAACTGGGAGACTTACTTTTCACTGTTCCCTTTTATACCATTTGAATCTTGTATATATATGCATTATCTATTCAAGAAGTTAAAAACAGGAGGAACACATTAACAAAGTAGATATAATAGAACCTTACAAAATAGGAAAGCATTACCTTAGACCTGTGATTCTTAGACTGTGTGATAAACTCACAGGAGTGTCACTGGATATTTTTTAATTTTTATATTATGTCTTAGTGAAGCTAGGTTTTGTTTTGTTTTGTTTTGTTTATTAAATTCAGTTTTATTGAAATACATTCACACACCATACAATCATCCATGGTATACAATCCACTGTCCACAGTATGATAACATAGTTATGCATTCATCACCACAATCTATCTCTGAACATTTTCCTTACATCAGAAAGAACTAGAACAAGAATAAAAAATAAAAGTGAAAAAAGAACACCCAAATCATCCCCCCATCCCACCCCATTTGTCCTTTAGTTTTTATCCCCATTCCTCCACTCATTTATACACTAGATAAAGGGGGTGTGATCCACAAGGTCTTCACAATCACACTGTCACCCCTTGTAATCTACATTATTATATAATTGTCTTCAGGAGTCCAGACTGCTGGGTTGGAGTTTGGTAGTTTCAGGTATTTACTTCTAGCTATTCCAATACATTAAAACCTAAGAGGTGTTATCTATATAGTGCATAAGAATGTCCACCAGAGTGACCTCTCGACTCCATTTGAAATCTCTCAGCCACTGAATCTATTTTGTCTCATTTTTCATCACCCTTTTGGTCAAGAAGATACTCTCAGTCCCACGATGCTGGGTCCACATTCATCCCCGGGAGTCATATTCTGCATTGCCAGGGAGATTTACAACCCTGGGAGTCGGGTCCCATGTAGGGGGGAGGGCAGCGAGTTCACTTGTCGAGATGGCTCAGTTAGAGAGAGAGAGGGCCACATCTGAGCAACAAAGAGGTACTAAGGGGGAGACTCTTAGGCACAATTACATGCAAGTTTAGACTCTCCTTTGTGGTAATGAGCTTCATAAGGGCAAGTCCCATGATCAAGGGCTCAGCACATCAAACCGCCAGTCCCAATGTTTGTGACAACATCAACACCAGTCCAGGTGAGGATGTCCAACACATCCGCACCTTCCCCCAGATACTCGGGCTGGGGAGGGGGAGGCTTTAAATATGTTTTTTATTATCTGCCCAAATTACTCTGGGATGTGTCACTATTTCACTCCAGCCTATACTAACCTACCATATCTCACTTCCTATTCAAAGTTCCATGCAATTGTGGTGTTTGAACAAATCGACTGTAGAGTTGTACCGTTTAGAAAATTTAGATCCTGTACCAAATAGGTATCTATTCCCTTGGTCTCATATGAAAGTTGAAGTTTTAAAACACAGTCAGTTTCAACTTTTACCCTTTGCCCTGGCTTGCCCAGGTCTTAACCAGACCTATGAAGCTGGGTTTTTAGTGGTTGATGTGATAGAAAGCAAGTCCCACACAAAACTCAGTGTGGAAGAGGAGTTGTAGATGGCGATATCTGATCTGGTTTCACAAGTTTGAGTTGTTTGGTGCGCAACAGGTACACACATCGCATTAGTAAGTAATTGTGGTTAAAGAATAAAATAAAAAGTCTATTTTATTTCAATGTATTTTTTTTTTTCAAAAAACTACAAAGTTGTTAGAACATAAATACCTTCTTAGTTGTTTAGATATAGCTACTTAATAGACAGAAGTGTTAGGTATTTCTTTTGGCCTAGAAGTGCTGTGAAAAAATTACTGGGACACTAAGTTCATTTGCTGTGAAGCAAGTATGGGAGTGTCTGCCCTAGACTCTTCAATGTTGTAATGGTTAGGGAAAGGAAGGCTGGGCATGCTCAAATGTATATCCTAAACTTGAGGAAAATAGATTTCAAAAGGGAAAAGAGGCAGTATCCCATGGCTTGACTTTGAAAGGGAAATACCTTAAATATTACATCTCGGAAAGGTAATTCTGCCTATAATATGATCAGTCACAAATAAAGAGGAGATCATAAAACTAATGCACCTGCAATGATAATATGCTAAGAAGCTCAGATTTTAGGGGGTCCTAGATAAAAGAATGAAAAAAGGATAGATACAAAGGTAGTGTCATGAACTGATAAGAATGGTATCAGGAACTTCTAACATCCCAATGTGCCCTTGTTTGGAATGTTCTGCTTAACCCTAGCTCCATTGTACTCTTTCCTTTCTTTGTTTTCTTCTCCAGTAAATAAGTTTGTTTAATTGAGACATAGTTTACATGCTTACAGTGAATATAAGTGAACAACTTGAGGAGTTTTGGGTTTTTTTATTTTAAAATTTTTTAATCAATTCTATGAGATAGAATATAATACAGTAAAATGCACTCATTTTAAGTGAATTTTGACAAATGCATACACTTGTGTAACAACCACCCCATCCAAGATATAGAACATTTCCATCACCCTAAAATGTTCCCTCTTTGCCTTTTTTAGTAACCCCCACCCCCATCCCTGCCCCAGACAACCATTGATCTGCTTTCTCTCACCATTGATTTGTTTTACCTGTTTAAGAATTTCACATAAATGGGATCATACAGTATGTACCCTTTTATGTCTGACTTCTTTTGCTCTGCCAGTAGTTTTGAGATTCATCTACATTGTGGTATGTGTATCAGTACTTTGTTCCTTTTATTGCTGAGTATTGTTCCACTGTATGAATATGCCACAGTTTGTCTGTTCACCTGTTGGTGGACGTTTGGGTTGTGTACAGTTTTGGGGTATTATAAAACTTCTAGGAACATTTGTTTATAACTCTTCTTATAGACGTATGTTCCCATTTCTCTTGAGTAAATATCTAGGGATCGAATTGCTGGCAAACTTTTCCAAAGTGGTTGTACCATTTTACATTTCCACTAGCAAACTATGAAAGTTCCAGTTGTTACACATTCTTGCCATTGTTTGGCATTCTTAATCTTTTTAATTTTGGGCATTCTAGTGGGTATGAAGTGGTATCTCATTGTCGTTTTGATATCTCATTGTGACCAATGATGTTGCACACTTTTTTATTGCTTATTGCCATTTGTATATCTTCCTTTGTGGAATGCCTGTTCAAGTCTTTTGCCCACTTTTAATTGGGTTGTTTAACTATTGAATGGTAGGAGTTCTTTATATATTCTGGCTACAAGTCAGATATAGGTATTGTAAATATTTTCTCCTGTTCTGTGGCTTTGTTTATTCATTTATTTAATGGTGTCTTTATTTACTAACAGAAGTTTTTAAAGTCCAGTTTATCAATTTTTTCTTTTATGGTTAGTGCTTTCTGGGTCCAGTCTAAAAATTTTTGCCTATCCTAAGTTTGTAATGCTATTACCTTATATTTTCTTCCAAAAGAGTTCTAGCTTTTATGTTTAGGTCTATTTACAACTTGAATTAACTTCTATGACTGGTTTGAGGTTAGAGTCAAGGGTCTTTATTTTTCCAATATGGATAGCCAGTTGTTCTAGCACCCATTATTGAAAAGACTTTCTTTCCCCCCACTTAAATTATTTGTTTCCTTTGTAAAAAGTCAGTTGACCATATATGTATGGGTCTATTTTTGGACCCTCTATTCTGTTCCATTGATCTATTTGTTTAAGATACCTTGGTCATGTTATATTACATGATATATTATTCTTTTTATGTATTCTTTTTCCTAATATTTTGTTAATGATTTTTATGTCTTTCTAGATGAGATATTTTAGGCTGCAGTTTTCACTTCTTGTACTATCTTTTATTTCAGTGTCAGGGTTATGCTGGCCTCATAAAATGTTTCCTCCTTTTTGTTCTTAAAAAGTTTATGATTGGTAGCATTTCTTGTTTAAATGTCTGTTTTTCTAGGAAGACTTTCCTGAACTTCTAAACTAGGTTTAATATGCTTCTTCTAAGCTCTTTTCCTAATACTTACCACATTTATAATTATTTGTGAAATTTTGTTTTCCTCATCAGGCTATAATCCCCATGAGACGTTTATCTGTCTTCCTTACCTTTGTGTTCCTAGCATCTAGCCAACTGACAGGTTCAAAGGATATATAAATGAATATTTTCTGAAGTGTATTAAATTAAAGGGCAAATAAGAATCTAGGAAAACTGAGAATTGTGGCAAACTATTAAAGGCAATATAAAAAGTCTTCCATTTTTTAAACAAAAATTACATTTGAGAGCAAGAACGAGTCCTAGATGAATGGTGTGATATTAATGAATGAAAGAAAGAAGAAAAGAGCATTCACCTCCTATTTTGCGTTAATCTTCTCAGACAAAGAAAATGTTCATTGGACTAGAAAAGATAAAATACACCCTAGTTACAGGGAATAAAATCAAACGTAGCTGAGATTGTAAGAGACCACCTGTTTTAAATGAGCTCAAATTCCTTGACCCAATTTACATTCCAAGGTACTGAAGGCTTGTAGGTGAGCTGACTTTCAACTACTGCTGACAGTCTTTAAGAAGGTTGGAGGTGGAGCATCGCAGGTGGGTAAGAGAAGTTCCAGAAGGTTGAAGTCAGTGAACTGAACTAATATTCAGAAGATGAGTTCAGCAGACTGAAGGCTAGCAACCTTGAATTGTATTCTCCATCTACTTAATAAAAATAATAAATTGTAAACATTCGGGAAAGGAAGTTGTGATCATTATCATCCTGTCAAAGTTTATTTTAGAAGAAAGAGAAAGAGAAGAAGATGAGGAGGAGGGGGTTGGGGGAAAAGGCAGGAGACGGGGGAGGAGGAGAGAAGGCGAATAGGAAGAAAAAGAAGAAGAAAAGGAAAAGGGAGAAAGAGGCAAAGTAATTAAGAGCCCAGGCTTGGTAGGTAAAGAAACCCTTTTTCAATGGTAGCTTTTCACATCTTAGTCCAATGACCTTGGGCAAGTTATTTAATCTCTATAAGCCATATTTCTTTATTGGTAAAATAGAAATAATAAGAAAAACTGCTTCATAAGGGTAAAACTGGGGATTAAATTAAATAATGTTGTGAAGTGCTTAAAAAATTGCTGATAACAGTGAAGGAGCTTATAATGACGATTGATTGTAATGGTGATGATACTGAAAGAAGAAGAGAAGTAATCAATGAAAATTTAGTCCTTTTTTGGAAGGGATTACTAGACTGGTAAATTGGTAGAAAACTGTTTTTATTA
Organism: Choloepus didactylus; assembly: GCF_015220235.1. Classification (NCBI taxonomy): domain Eukaryota; kingdom Metazoa; phylum Chordata; class Mammalia; order Pilosa; family Megalonychidae; genus Choloepus; species Choloepus didactylus. The sequence continues at coordinate 32,414,401 of NC_051312.1, read as the reverse complement.
TAGTTATATTTAGTTATATGGATTTCAACATGACCTTGAAAACAGGAGAAATATAGGCTGAATGATATAAACTGGTTGAAAGAAACAGGAACTCAAAAGAGACAGAAAAATACAGAGCAAAGAGTATGGGCTTGGTGTCCTGGGTCTAATCCTACTAGCTGTGTGGCCTTGAGTACATTACTTAACCCACCCGGGCCTTTGTTTTCTCATTTGCACAGTGATACCGCTTATTCCATGGGGGTTGGGAGAGTAAAAAATATATGTGTATTAGTTAGCTATTGCTGTGCAACAAATTACCCCAAAACTTGGGGGCTTAAAACAATAAATATTTATTGTCTTCACACATTTTCTGAGGATTAGGACTCCAGGGGCAGTTCACCTGGGTTGGTTCAGCTGAGGGTCTCTCACAAGATTACAAACAAGATTTGGGTTAGGCTGCATCATCCGAAGCTTGAATAGGATTAAAAGATCAGCTTCTAAGTTCACTCACATGGCTGTTGGCAGGAGGCCTCAGTTCCTCACCAGAGTTCAGAGAAAAACCAAGCAGGAAACTGTAGTACCTTATGACCTAGTCTCTGAAGTCACACAGTATCACTTTCATTTTATTCTCTTCATTAGAAGTGAGTCACTAAGTCTAGCCCAGACTTAAGAGGAAGAGAATTAGAACCCACCTTTTGAAGGGAGGGGGGAAATAATATAAAATATTAATTTTAAAAAATTAAAAACCTTTTTTAATTTTTTATTTGCATTTATTTTATGCTGAATTTATTCCTGAGCCATAAGTTTTTGTTTCTTCAGTTTTGTGAACATGTCTTAAAACCACCACAATATAAAAAGTGCTCAGTTACAATGCACACCACATAGATGGTGCTCTGTAAATGGTAGTTGTTATTATACTATTATCAAGAATCAGCTAACATACATGGTCCTTACTATAAAACTAATGTGAGTAGGACAAGAACAAACTCCTGATTTGTCAGATTTCTGGAAAATAGAGAACAAAGCACCATATATCACTATATTCATTACATCTGTTTTGTTTACTAAAATGAATGGATTATTTTTTGTACTGCATATGTTGCACTAATGAACAGTACTAGTAAAAATAAATTTCCATAACACTTAATAGGTATACCTAAAATGCATAATCAGCCTGCAAATACCTTTGATGTGGATAATTTGAATGACAGCTAATTCAAACATTGATTTTGTTTCATTTTGATAAGAGTTTTATACTTACATTTAACTATGGGTATTGCTCATCTAAGAATTCATCAAAGTTTAAACTACGTAATATAATAACTTGTCTTTCTGAATGTCTTGCCCCCCTTTCCATTTAAAAATTTGCCACACACAGCTAAGACTGACGAAGAGGCCCCCAGTACAGCAAAGATGGGGAAGACTTAGTTCAGACACTTTCCTGAGGGCAGGGAATAATTTGGGAGTGGAGTGGGGAATAAACCAACAAACAAAAAGTATTATATCAACAAAGGGTTCAATTAAGCGGGGAAGTTGTTGACAGCAAGAATTTTGAAACAAGATTTAATATGGATAGATCAACTGGGTAATCTAGATTTCCTCTGTTTATATATACATTTGTATACATTTGGGTGCATAACGTCCATCATTAGCCTCAAGGATTGTCTAATGTTCATTGTAAACAAAAACATAAGAACTCCCCCTCTCCAGGATGATTTGGTCAGATAAGATCATTAAATTAAAGATATTGTCACATTGTAATTTCCTGGTGTTTTCATTTGCATTGAACATCAGATCCTTAGGCTAATTTCTGACTTGGTTGAACTCTCCTTAATATCTCAGCAACATGGCAATCAAACTCCCTAGCTGTTCAGAACATAGTCACCAATTTGAAAGTAAGTAAAAATGGTCCTTGAGGAACCAGTGTGCATCTTTGTCAGAGATTCAGGAAGTCTCCTAAGAGTTTCACAGGAGGCTCTTGATTTAGAAACTTATAAACCACAAGTGCTGATCAGGTTAGTGGTAGCAGATAATAAGTGTTGAGGTGGTTCTTGAGTGTTGCTAGCCTGAGCCACACACTGACAGTCATGATAAATGTTAACAGAAAAGGGAATGAGTAGTGATCCTATCAAGAGATGATCCATATTTTAAAAACAATACACAGAGTAAGGGGAGCGGCATGTGGCATAGAGAGGAGTGGAAAATAGTTAGTCCCCTGGAACAACTGATAAACAACCAGGAACAACTAGTAAATAATCTGGAATAACTGCTGGAGGACAACCATGACTGTCCGCACATTGTATACCAACTGGATTGGGAGGAGTGCCTGAGACTCAGCATAAAATCTGTAAGTAAAAGCTGCAGAACAACAGCAGGAGCCCCCTACCCCCATGGTAGGCCAAATGGCAAAACCTCACTGTGGTAGAAAGCAGCACTCTCTGAACAAGCAAATATACCACGGTCCAGCTCCAACTGGGGTTTTAATTAACAACTGTGGACTGCTCGACACAAGCTACAAATCTCCAACAAACAGACAGAGGCTTTTAGTGACGACTGACCTTAAAGAACCAGAAGACTCCGCTTTCCCGGGAGGGTGAGCCCAGAAGACCCGGTGTTACCTCTGGCCAGCGAGTGAAATTGGGGGTCTGTGGACTGGCTCTGAAAGGGGCTTTCTGTCCCTTTTTCTCTCTCTCTCTACCTGAGCATCTCAGTGGGGAAAACCTCAGCCATTTTCAGTTTGCAGCACTCTGACCCAGACAAGGGTGGAGATAGCACAGTCAGAGAGACAAAGAACCTATTTAAATGCAGATGGTAACTCCCTAGGGGCTATATCTTCCCTAAGAGGAAAAAGGTGGTACCCAGCTCTACTACGGCTTTCCATTCAGAACCAGGCCCCAGGGCCTGGGGGAAAACAGCCAAAACAGAAACTAAGGGGGCCACACCTCCTTATACCAGTGAGGAGTGACAGGCTGACAGGTGCCACCTGCTGGGCAGGTTAGGAAAAGCACAGAAGCTACAGGCCTCACAGGGTGTGTCAATCTTCTAAAACACACCCTCAGGGAAACCTGATACTGAATATTGCCCCTTTCTGAGACCTGAGCCCGTTCTGTTCTGGGAAAACCTGATTGGGGTAACCAAGGAAACCAGATACCTAGACAACGGAAAACTACAACCTACACTAAGAAAAACAAAGATATGGCCCAGTCAAAGGAATAAACTTATACTTCAACTGAGATACAGGAATTGAAACAACTAATGCTAAATCAGTTCAACAAGTTTAGGAAAGATATGGCAAAAAAGATGAAGGATATAATGAAAACACTGGGTAAACATAAAGTAGAAATCGAAAGTTTGAAAAGCAACTGACAGAATCTCTGGAAAAGATTCTGGCACCACACAAGAGATGAAAAACACAGAGGAGACATACAACAGCAGATCTCAAGAGGCAGAAGAAAACACTCAGGAACTGGAAAACAAGACACCTGAAATCCTATACACAAAAGAACAGATAGGGAAAAGAATGGAAAACTATGAGCAACATCTCAGGGAATTGAATGACAACATGAAACGCATGAATGCACATGTCATGGGTGTCCCAGAAGGTGAAGGAAGGGAAAAAGGACAGAAGCAGTAAGAGAGGAAATAATCAATGGAAATTTCCCATCCCTTATGAAAGACATAAAATTACAGATCCAAGAAGCACAGTGTACCTCAAACAGAATAGATCTGAATAGGCCTACACCAATACACTTAATAATCAGATTATCAAACATGAAAGACAAAGAGAGATTCCTGAAAGCAGCAACAGAAAAGTGATCCGTCACATACAAAGGAAGCTTGATAAGACTATGTGCAGATTTCTCAGTAGAAACCATGGAGGCAAGAAGGTAGTGGTGTGATATATTTAAGACACTGAAAGAGAAAAACCCCCAACCAAAAATCCTATATCCAGCAAAACTGTCCTTCAAATATGAGGGACAGTTTAAAATATTCTCTGACAAACGGACAAGGACAGAGTTTGTGGACAAGATAGCTGCTCTACAGGAAATATTAAAGGGAGTACTACAGACAGATAGAAAAAGACAGGAGTGAGAGGTTTGGAAAACAATTCTGGGTGATTGTAGCACAGCAATGTAAGTACACTGAACAAAGATGACTGTGAGTATGGTTGAAAGAAGAAGGTTAGGAGCATTTGGGACACCAGAAGGAAAAAGGAAAGATAAAGACTGAGACTATATAACTCAATGAAACCTAGATGTTCAACAATTGTGATAAAATGTACAAATACATTTTTACATGAGGGAGAAAAAATGAATGTCAACCCTTCAAGGTATTAAAAATAGGGTGGTATTGGGGAAAAATACTATCAATGCAAACTAGAGACTATAGTTAATAGAAACTGTTTTGTGCTTCCTTTAATGTAACAAAGGTAAAATGCCAAAGCTAAATGCATATAAGAGGGGGACATAAAGAAGGGGTATGGGACTCTTGGCACTGATGATGTTTTCTGACTCTTTATTCTACTTTAGTTTAATTCGATATTTCCTTTTGTTGTTTCCTAGCTATCGTGTTTTCTTTTTCTCTTTTGTTTTTCTTCTTCTTTTGTCTTCTACCTTCATTGACTCTTCCTCTTTCTTTTTGGAAGAAATGGAGATGTCCTTATGTAGATAGTGGTGATGGTGGTGAATACATAAATATGTGACTATACAGGGAACTGTCGATTGTTTACTTAGGACAGAATGTATGGTGTGTGAACAAAACCGTCTTAAAAAAAATGGGTTGATGAAGAAAGCTTGAGGGCACTGTATTGAGTGATATGTCAGACACATAAGGACAAATATTGCAGTGTCTCATTGATATGAACTAATTATAAAATGTAAACTCATAGACATGAAATATAAGTTACCAGCATATAGAACAAGGCCAAAGAATGGGGAGCGGTTGCTTATTATAAGCAGAATGTTCAACTAGGGTGAACTTAAACATTTTGAAGTGGACAGAGGTGATGGTAGCACATTATGAGAATAACTAACAGCACTGAATGGTGTATGAAGGTGGTGGAAAGGGGAAGCTCAGCATCACATGTCACCAGAAGGAAAGTTGGAGGTTAAAAGATGGGAATGTGGAGGCAGGGCATATGGTGGATTGGTGAGGTGTATGTTTTAGTTACTCCTCCAAGGAAGTAGGTAAAAAGCCAGGAACTGCATGGACTGGACACCGCAGAGCAATGTGATTTTGGGCATACTTCATACAACACTCATGAAAACGTGGAACTGCTGAGATCAGCGAAATCTGTAAGTTTTTTCAGCCAGGGGACCTGCGCCCCTCCCTGCCAGGTTCAGTCCCGTGGGAGAAGGGGCTGTCAGCGCCGGGAAGGAGAAAGGAGAACTGCAGTGGCAGCTCTTATCGGAAACTCATTCTACTGATCCAAATCCAACCACAGATAGACTGAGACCAGGCACCAGAGAATCTGAGAGCAGCCAGCCCAGCAGAGAGGAGACAGGCATAGCAAAAAAACAGCAAGACAAACTCAAAAATAAAAGCAGATGCTTTTTGGAGTTCTGGTGAACATAGAAAGGGGAAGGGCAGAGCTCAGGCCCCACGGGCTCATTTGAAAAACCCAAAGAAAAACTGATCTCTCTGCCCCTTGGATCTTTCCTTAATAGCCCTAATTGCTTTGTCTCTTAGCATTTCAATAACGCATTAGATCTGCTGGGAGGGCCCTTTTTTTTTTTCTTTTTTTTTTTCTTTTTTTCATTTTCTAAAACAATTACTCTAAGAAGCCCAATACAGAAAGCCTCAAAGACTTGCAATTTGGGCAGGTCAAGACAAGAGCAGAACTGAGAGCTCTGAGACAAAAGGCAATAATCAAGTGGCTGAGAAAATTCACTAAACACCACAACTTCCCAAGAAAAGGGTGGCATCCTCTCACAGCCATCATCCTGGTGGACAGGAAACACTCCTGCCCGTCACCGGCCCCATAGCCCAGAGCTGCCCCAGACAACCCAGTGTGACGGAAGTGCTTCAGATAACATGCATACACCACAAAATTGGGCGTGGTCATTAGCCTTCCCTGCACCCTCAGCTGGTTGTCCCAGGCTTGGGAAGGTGGAGCAGTGGGAATTAACAAGCCCCATTCAGACATCATTTCAGCAGACTGGGAGCCTCCCTACACAGACCGGCAGCCCAGAGCCACCCTGGGGGAATGGGACTCACCTGTGACATAGCACAGTCATCCCTCAACAGAGGACCAGGGGGTGCAAGGCCTGGAAGAGGGACCCATTCACAAGTCTCAGGGGCCACACACCAATACCAAGGACTTGTGGGTCAGTGGCAGAGACAAACTGTGGCAAGACTGAACTGAAGGATTAGACTATTGCAGCAGCTTTAAAACTCCAGGAACACCAGGGAGATTTGGTTGTTAGACCTCGCCCCTCCCTGACCGCCCAGACACATGCCCCTTATGCAGGGCGGGCAACACCAACTACACACGCAAGCTTGGTACACCAACTGAACCCCACAAGAATTACTCCCCCACTCACCACAGAGGCAAAGCGGGGGAGAACTGGCTTGAGGGGAACAGGTGGCTTGCGGACACCACCTGCTGGTTAGTCACAGAAAGTGTACTCCACGAAGCTGTAGACCTGACAAATTATAGATAAGGATTTCAATTGGTCTATAAATCCTAAAAGAACCCTACCAAGTTAAGCAAATGCCAAGAGGCCAAAAAACAACAGAAAATTTTAAAGCATATCAAAAAACCAGAAGATATGGATAACCCAAGCCCAAGCACCCAAATCAAAAGATCAGAAGAAATACAGTACTTAGAGCAACTAATTAAAGAACTAAAGATGAAACATGAGACCATGGCACGGGATATAAAGGACATCAAGAAGAGCATGGAACAGGATATAAAGGACATCAAGAAGACCCTAGAAGAGCATAAAGAAGACATTGCAAGACTAAATAAAAAAATAGATGATCTTATGGAAATTAAAGAAACTGCTGACCAAATTAAAAGGATTCTGGATACTCATAGTACAAGACTAGAGGAAGTTGAACAATGAATCAGTGATGTGGAAGATGACAGAACGGAAAATGAAAGCACAAAAGAAAGAATGGGGAAAAAAGTTGAAAAAATCGAAATGGACCTCAGGGATTTGATAGATAATATAAAACGTCCAAATATAAGACTCATTGGTGTTCCAGAAGGGGAAGAAAAGGGTAAAGGTCTAGGAAGAGTATTCAAAGAAATTGTTGGGGAAAACTTCCCAAATCTTCTAAACACCATAAATACACAAATAATAAATGCCCAGCGAACTCCAAATAGAATAAATCCAAATAAACCCACTCCGAGACATATTCTGATCACACTGTCAAATACGGAAGAGAAGGAGCAAGTTCTGAAAGCAGCAAGAGAAAAGCAATTCACCACATACAAAGGAAACAGCATACGACTAAGTAGTGACTACTCAGCAGCCACCATGGAGGCGAGAAGGCAGTGGCACAACATATTTAAAATTCTGAGTGAGAAAAATTTCCAGCCAAGAATACTTTATCCAGCAAAGCTCTCCTTCAAATTTGAGGGAGAGCTTAATTTTTTCACAGACAAACAAATGCTGAGAGAATTTGCTAACAAGAGGCCTGCCCTACTGGAGATACTAAAGGGAGCCCTACAGACAGAGAAACAAAGAAAGGAGAGAGAGACATGGAGAAAGGTTCAGTACTAAAGAGATTTGGTATGGGTACATTAAAGGATATTAATAGAGAGAGGGAAAAATATATACGACAAACATAAACCAAAGGATAAGATGGCTGATTCAAGAAATGCCTTCACGGTTATAACGCTGAATGTAAATGGATTTAAACTCACCAATTAAAACGTATAGATTTGCAGAATGGATCAAAAAAAAATGAACCATCAATATGTTGCATACAAGAGACTCATCTTAGACACAGGGACACAAAGAAATTGAAAAGTGAAAGGATGGAAAAAAATATTTAAACGCAGGGATGTTTTGAGAGACAAAGAAGGTCACTACATACTAATAAAAGGGGCAATTCAACAAGAAGAAATAACAATCATAACTGTTTATGCACCCAGTCAAGGTGCCACAAAATACATGAGAGAAACACTGGCAAAACTGAAGGAAGTAATTGATGTTTCCACAATAATTGTGGGAGTCTTCAACACATCACTCTCTCCTATAGATAGATCAACCAGACAGAAGACCAGTGAGGAAACTGAAAACCTAAACAATCTGATAAATGAATTGGATTTAACAGACATATATAGAACATTACATCCCAAATCACCAGGATACACATACTTCTCTAGTGCTCACGGGACTTTCTCCAGAATAGATCGTATGCTGGGACATAAAACAAGGCTCAATAAATTTAAAAAGATTGAAATTATTCAAAGCACATTCTCTGACCACAATGGAATACAATTAGAAGTCAATAACCATCAGAGACTTAGAAAATTCACAAATACCTGGAGGTTAAACAACACACTCCTAAACAATCAGTGGGTTAAAGAAGAAATAGCAGGAGAAATTGCTAAATATATAGAGACGAATGAAAATGAGAACACAACATACCAAAACCTATGGGATGTAGCAAAAGCGGTACTGAGGGGGAAATTTATAGCACTAAATGCATATATTAAAAAGGAAGAAAGAGCCAAAATCAAAGAACTAATGGATCAACTGAAAAAGCTAGAAAATGAACAGCAAACCAATCCTAAAGCAAGTAGAAGAAAAAAAATAACAAGGATTAAAGCCGAAATAAATGACATAGAGAACAAAAAAACAAGAGAGGATAAATAACACCAAAAGTTGGTTCTTTGAGAAGATCAACAAGATTGACAAGCCCCTAGCTAGACTGACAAAATCAAAAAGAGAGAAGACCTATATAAACAAAATAATGAATGAGAAAGGTGACATTACTGCAGATCCCGAGGAAATTAAAAATCTCATAAGAGGATACTATGAACAACTGTATGGCAACAAACTGGATAATGTAGAGGAAATGGACAATTTCCTGGAAACATATGAACAACCTAGACTGACCAGAGAAGAAACAGAGGACCTCAACCAACTAATCACAATCAAAGAGATCCAATCAGTCATCAAAAAGCTTCCCACAAATAAATGCCCAGGGCCAGATGGCTTCACAGGAGAATTCTACCAAACTTTCCAGAAAGAGCTGATACCAGTCTTACTCAAACTCTTTCAAAACATTGAAGAAAATGGAACACTACCCAACTCATTTTATGAAGCTAACGTCAATCTAATACCAAAACCAGGCAAAGATGCTACAAAAAAGGAAAACTACCAGCCAATCTCCCTAATGAATATAGATGCAAAAATCCTCAACAAAATACTTGCAAATTGATTCCAAAGACACATTAAAAAAATCATACACCATGACCAAGTGGGGTTCATTCCAGGCATACAAGGATGGTTCAACATAAGAAAATCAATCAATGTATTACAACACGTTAACAAATCAAAAGGGAAAAATCGAATGATCATCTCAATAGATGCTGAAAAAGCGTTCGACAAAATCCAACATCCCTTTTTGATAAAAACACTTCAAAAGGTAGGAATTGAAGGAAACTTCCTCAACATGATAAAGAGCATATATGAAAAACCCACAGCCAGCATAGTACTCAATGGTGAGAGACTGAATGCCTTCCCCCTAAGATCAGGAACAAGACAAGGATGCCCACTATCACCACTGTTATTCAACATTGTGCTGGAAGTGCTAGCCAGAGCAATCCGGCAAGACAAAGAAATAAAAGGCATCCAAATTGGAAAAGAAGAAGTAAAACTGTAATTGTTTGCAGGAGATATGATCTTATATCTGGAAAACCCCGAGAAATCGATGATACAGCTACTAGAGCTAATAAACAAATTTAGCAAAGTAGCGGGATACAAGATTAATGCACACAAGTCAGTAATTTTTCTATATGCTAGAAATGAACAAACCGAAGAGACTCTCAAGAAAAAGATACCATTTTCAATACCAACTAAAAAACTCAAGTACCTAGGAATAAACTTAACCAAAGATGTAAAAGACCTATACAAAGAAAACTACATAACTCTATTAAAAGAAATAGAAGGGGACCTTAAAAGATGGAAAAATATTCCATGTTCATGGATAGGAAGGCTAAATGTCATTAAGATGTCAATTCTACCCAAACTCATCTTCAGATTCAATGAAATCCCAATCAAAATTCCAACAACCTACTTTGCAGACTTGGAAAAGCTAGTTATCAAATTTATTTGGAAAGGGAAGATGCCTCGAATTGCTAAAGACACTCTGAAAAAGAAAAACCAAGTGGGAGGACTTACACTGCCTGACTTGGAAGCTTATTATAAAGCCACAGTTGTCGAAACAGCATGGTACTGGCACAAAGATAGACATATAGATCAATGGAATCAAATTGAGAATTCAGAGATAGACCCCCAGATCTATGGCCGACTGATCTTTGATAAGGTCCCCAAAGTCACTGAACTGAGTCATAATGTTCTTTTCAACAAATGGGGCTGGGAGAGTTGGATATCCATATCCAAAAGAATGAAAGAGGACCCCTACCTCACACCCTACACAAAAATTAACTCAAAATGGACCAAAGATCTCAATATTAAAGAAAGTACCATAAAACTCCTAGAAGATAATGTAGGAAAACATCTTCAAGACCTTGTATTAGGTGGCCACTTCCTAGACTTTACACCCAAAGCACAAGCAACAAAAGAAAAAGTAGGTAAATGGGAACTCCTCAAGCTTAGAAGCTTCTGTACCTCAAAGGAATTTCTCTAAAAGGTAAAGAGGCAGCCAACTCAATGGGAAAAAATTTTTGGAAACCATGTATCTGACAAAAGACTGATATCTTGCATATATAAAGAAATCCTACAGCTCAATGACAATAGTACAGACAGGCCAATTATAAAATGGGCAAAAGATATGAAAAGACAGTTCTCTGAAGAGGAAATACAAATGGCCAAGAAACACATGAAAAAATGTTCAGCTTCACTAGCTATTAGAGAGATGGAAATTAAGACCACAATGAGATGCCATCTCACACCAATTAGAATTGCTGCCATTAAACAAACAAGAAACTACAAATGCTGGAGGGGATGTGGAGAAATTGGAACTCTTATTCATTGTTGGTGGGACTGTATAATGGTTCAGCCACTCTGGAAGTCAGTCTGGCAGTTCCTTAGAAAACTAGATATAGAGATAGCCTTCGATCCAGCGATTGCACTTCTCGGTATATACACGGAAGATCGGAGAGCAGTGACACAAACAGATATCTGCACGCCAATGTTCATAGCAGCATTATTCACAATTGCCAAGAGATGGAAACAACCCAAATGTCCTTCAGCAGATGACTGGATAAATAAAATGTGGTATATACACACGATGGAATACTACACGGCAGTAAGAAGGAACGATGTCGTGAAACATATGACAACATGGATGAACCTTGAAGACATAATGCTGAGCGAAATAAGCCAGGCACAAAAAGAGAAATATTATATGCTACCACTAATGTGAACTTTGAAAAATGTAAAACGAATGGTTTATAATGTAGAATGTAGGCGAACTAGCGGTAGAGAGCAATTAAGGAAGGGGGAACAATAATCCAAGAACAGATAAGCTATCATGGGTAAATTTAATGTTCTGGGAATGCCCAGGAATGACTATGGTCTGTTAATTTCTGATGGGTATAGTAGGACCAAGTTCACAGAAATGTTGCTATATTAGGTTACTTTCTTGGGATAGAGTAAGAAAACATTGGAAGTAAAGTAGTTATCTTAGGTTAGTTGTCTTTTTCTTACTCCCTTGTTATGGTCTCTTTGAAATGTTCTTTTATTGTATTTTTATTTATTTATTTATTTATTTTATTTTATTTTTCATACAGTTGATTTAGAAAAAAGAAAAGTTTTAAAAAAACAAGGAAAAAAATATGCAGAGCCCCCTTGAGGAGCTGGTGGAGAATGCAGGAGTATTGGCCTGCCCTACCTCGATGGTTGCTAACATGTCCACAGACATAGGGGATTGGTGGTTTGATGGATTGAGCCCTCTACCACGGAATTTGCCCTTGGGAAGACTGTTGCTGCAAAGGAGAGGCTAGGCTTCCCTGTAATTTTGCCTAAGAGCCGCCTCCTGAATGCCTCTTTGTTGCTCAGATGTGGCCCTCTCTCTCTAGCTAAGCCAACTTGAAAGGTGAGATCACTGCCCTCCCCCTACGTGGGATCTGACACCTAGGGGAGTGAATCTCCCTGGCAACGTGGAATATGACTCCCAGGGAGGAATGTAGACCCGGCATCGTGGGACGGAGAACATCTTCTTGGTCAAAAGGGGGAAATGAAGGGAAATGAAATAAGCTTCAGTGGCAGAGGGATTCCAAAAGAATCTGAGAGGTCACTCTGGTGGGCACTCTTATGCACAATATAGACAACCCTTTTTAGGTTCTAATGAATTGGGGTAGCTGGTGATGGATACCTGAAACTATCAAACTACTACCCAGAACCCATGAATCTTGAAGGCAACTGTATAAAAATGTGGCTTATGAGGGGGGACAGTGGGATTGGGGGGGTCATAGGTATCACACTCCCATTTGTCTAGTTTGTGGATGGATGAGTGGAAAGGTGGGGGAAGGAAACAAACAAACAGACAAGGGTGCCCAGTGTTCTTTTTTACTTTAGTTGCTCCTTTTCACTTTATTATTCTGGTTATTTTTGTGTGTGTGGTAATGAGGGTGTCAGGCATTGATTTTGGTAATGAATGTACAACTACGTAATGGTACTGTGAACAATCAAATGTACGATTTGTTTTGTATGACTGCATGGTATGTGAATATATCTCAATAAAATGAATTAAAAAAAAAAGATGGGAATGTATAAAACAGTGAATCCTGTGGTGGGCAGTGTCGGTGATTAACTATACAAATATTAGAAATCTCTTTCATGCAGTGTAACAAATATATGACACTATAACCAGAGGTTAATAATAGTGGAGCATATAGGGAAAAAAATATACCTATCGCAAACTGTGTACTACAGTTAGTAGTATTTTAACATTCTTTCATCAGCAGTAACAAATGTACTATACCAATACTATGAGTCAATACTGGAGGGGGGGGTCCTTTTTGGTCTTTATTTCTTTTCTGGAGTAATGAATATATTCTAAACATTGAAAAAAAATTAATTGTGGCAATAGAGGCACAGCTGTATGATGATACTGTGGGCAATTGATTGTATACTTTAGATCTTTGTATAATTGTATGGTATATGAACAATCTCAATAAAATTAAATTTAAAAAATACACAGTATTTTGAGGTTATTTACTGTGTAGGGCACAAATAATTGACTTTTTAAGCCTTTTTTCATTTGTTATTTGCATTTATTTTATGCTGAATTTATTCCTGAGCCATAAGTTTTTGTTTCTTCAGTTTCTTCTGAGGTATCTTTTCCTTCTGTGCAACTTCCTCTTATGGTTTAGAAACGTGTTCTTTTTCAGTTAGGATCACCCTGTGTGGCAGGGGAAGCTCAGGTAAGGGTTAATCCAACCATGAGCACTGTAAGTACAGGGCATCTTGGGGACTTTGTTCATCTGGATGTGCTCAATGACCAGAGAATCTACATCTAACCTCTTAAGTTCAGCCTTTCTTTCTCCATTGTAAGCATGTGTAACAAAAATTCAGCACTTGCTTTGGGCCACTGACCCTGTGTCCAGCCCCACTGTTTCACCTGGGTACACCTACTACCAACATGGTAATGACAGAATAGAACATATTGTTTCTGTAAAGTGGCATCTTTCAGATACTTGGTGACTTTTTGAATATCCATACCTTAGTTCACCTGGGCAGTTTTCGGGTGTTCTTAAAATGAGCACAAAGATTTGAACCTCTTGATTTGCATGATTTTGTGGGGTTTTCTGGGCCAAGTGAGTAGCAAACCATTTTCGGAGATCACCTCAGCCACTTACAGGAAAAGGTTTATAAACCTTTTTGTTCTCTGAGGATATCAGTCTATTATGGTCCAGGACAATAAGTAATATTCATAATATTGAGCCAGAATTAATAAGAAAAAGGTAACTTACTTTCACTGTTGTCTTTTTAGTAAGTCAGGGAAGTTTGTGATACAGTTTAGAGGTACTTCTATCAAATATACTTAAAATGAAAAAAAAAAAGTTTGACTCAAGTAAGTTTTACTTATCGACACAAAAGGAGAAGGGACCACAGAGGACCCTGGAAACACTGCTCACTGATTCAGCATCATGGGGATTGCATAGCCTGTTCTGTAAATAATAATTATAATAGAGGCAGCCAAATCAACGGGAAAAAATTTTTGGAAACCATGTATCTGACAAAAGACTGATATCTTGCATATATGAAGAAGTTCTACAACTCAATGACAGTAGTACAGACAGCCCAATTATAAAATGGGCAAAAGATATGAAGAGACAGTTCTCTGAAAGGGAAATACAAATGGCCAAGAAACACATGAAAAAATGTTCAGCTTCACCAGCTATTAGACAGATGTAAGTTAAGACCATATTGAGATACCATCTCACACCAATTAGAATGGCTATCATTAAAGAAACAGGAAACTATAAATGCTGGAGAGGATGGGGAGAAATTGGGACTCTTATTCATTGTTGGTGGGACTGTATAATGGTTCAGCCACTCTGGAAGACAGTCTGGCAGTTCCTTAGAAAACTAGATATAGAGTTACCCGTTGATCCAGCAATTGCACTTCTCTGTATATACCCGGAAGATCTGAAAGCAGTGATGTGAACAGATATCTGCATGCCAATGTTCATAGCAGCATTATTCACAATTGCCAAGAGATGTAAACAACCCAAATGTCCTACAACAGATGAGTGGATAAATAAAATGTGGTATATACACACAATGGAATACTATGCAGCAGTAAGAAGGAGTGATGTTGTGAAACATAAGACAACTTGGATGAACCTTGAAGACATAATGCTGAGCAAAATAAGCCAGGCACAAAAAAGAGAAATATTATATGCTACCACTAATGTGAATATTGCTGGGGGAGAATGCGTGGGGTGTTGGGCTTCCCCACCTCGATGGTTGCTGATGCGCTCACAGACATTGGGTTTGATGGGCTGAGCCCTCAATCACAGGAGTTGCCCTTGGGAAGACTGTTACTGCAAAAGAGAGGCTAGGCCTGATTGTAATTGTGCCTAAGTGTCTCCTCCTGAATGCCTCTTTGTTGCTCAGATGTGGCCCTCTCTCTCTAGCTAAGCCGACTTGGCAGATGAAATCACTGCCCTCCCCGCTATGTGGGATCTGACACCCAGGAGTGTAAATACCCCTGGCAATGTGGAATATGACTCCCGGGGAGGAATGTAGACCCGGCATCGTGGGACGGAGAACATCTTCTTGACCAAAAGGGGGATGTGAAAAGAAATGAAATAAGCTTCAGTGACAGAGAGATTCCAAAAGGAGCCGAGAGGTCACTCTGGTGGGCACTCTTACGCACACTTTAGACAACCCTTTTTAGGTTCCAAAGAATTGGGGTAGCTGGTGGTGGATACCTGAAACTATCAAACTACAACCCAGAACCCATGAATCTCGAAGACAGTTGTATAAAAATGTAGCTTATGAGGGGTGACAATGGGATTGGGAAAGCCATAAGGACCACACTCCATTTTGTCTAGTTTATGGATGGATGAGTAGAAAAATAGGGGAAGGAAACAAACAGACAAAGGTACCCAGTGTTCTTTTTTACTTCAATTGCTCTTTTTCACTCTAATTATTATTCTTGTTATTTTTGTGTGTGTGCTAATGAAGGTGTCAGGGATTGATTTAGGTGATGAATGTACAGCTATGTAATGGTACTGTAAACAATCGAAAGTACGATTTGTTTTGTATGACTGCGTGGTATGTGACTATATCTCAATAAAATTGAATTATTAAAAAAAAGCAAAAAAACATAATTATAATAATAGCTGTCATTTAATGAGCACTTAGCATGTGCCAGGCACTATGTTAACTCTTCACATGCATTATAATATACCATGTGAGGAGGTCCTACTATGATTTTAAAAATAAGGAAATTGAAGCATAGCAGTTAAATTAATTTGCCCAGTAATGTTCATATAATCAATGGCAGTGACCAGAATCCAATTGAGGTTAAGCAACTCTATCCAGGTTTACTATCTCTGTCTAAATGTTTTATGGTAATGAAGAAGACCCTTTCTGAGAAGGAATATTATTGTAACTTCTAATTTATTTTCAAGGATTGAGTGGAAATCCCTTCTTTATTTCTTATTTATTCATGTGACCCTTTGTTTTCTCTCACCCTATGGTAAGCTGAATAATGGTCCCCAAAGATATCCAGGCCCTTGTCCTTGGACCTGTGACTGTTACGTTATATGGCAAAAGGAATTTTGCTTATGTAATCAAATTGAGAATCTAGGGAGATTATCCTGGATTATTCGGGTCGGTCCTATAAGTGTCCTTATAAGAGGGAGCATATGAGGGAGACTTGGTGAAAGAGGAGGAAGGTGATGTGTCGCTGAAAGCAAGGGGAGAAAAGGCTATGTGAGGCATGGCACTGCACCAAGGAATGAGGACAGCCTTTACAAGAGGAAAAAAGCAAGGACCCAGATTCTCCCTGTGATGGTTAATTTGATGTGTCAGCTTGGCTAGGTTCTGGTGTCCAGTTGCTTGGTCAAGCAAGCACTGGCAAGAGTGTTACTGTGGGGGAATTTAAAAAAAAACAAAAACAAAAACATTTTTTATTGTGAAATGTAACATATATACAGAAAAGTGATAACTTTCAAAGTATGGTTCAACAAGTAGTTATAGAGCAAATTTCAAAGTTTGGTATGGGTTAAAGTTCCACAATTTCAGTTATTTCATTCTAGCTGTTCTAATACACTACCAACTAAAAAGAAATATCTATATAATGACTCAGTAGTCATATCCTTTGTTAAATCCTATCTTGTCTGTTGCTACCCCTTCCTCTAGTTTTATCAGTTTGCTGATCTTCAGGGATGTCTAGGCAGTGACTAACTTGTTCATGTTGAAAAGGGGTGTCAACATAATGGGAAAAGGATATGTGACTCGTTGATGTTCTTGAAGAGGCTGTTGCCTCTGGATTTGGGGACTTAGCTGGCATAGGAACTCTCTGGAGGATTTAAGTTTCTGAAGAATAAACAGTGAGTGAAACTTTTATAGAGTCTCAGATAGGGTCCCAGTTATTCTTTAGGATTTTGGGGACTAGTGTTTACTTGGGCTTATTATATTGTGGCTGTTTGGCATATCTAGCTGAAGCTTGCATAAGAGGAAGCCCCAGAACAGCCTCTTGACTCTATTTAAAATCTCTTAGCCACTGAAACCTTATTTTGTTACATTTCTTTTCTCCCTTTTGGTCAAGAAAATATTCTCAATCCCATGATGCCAGTGCCAGGCTCATCCCTGGGCGTCGTGTCCCACATTGCCAGGGAGACTCACACCCCTGGGAATCCTGTCCCATGTAGGGCAGAGGGTAGTGAGTTCATTTGCAGAGTTGGGCTTAGGAGGAGGCCACATCTGAGCAACCAAAGAAGTTTTCTGGAAGTGATTCTCAGGCATAATTATACAAAGGCTTAGCCTCTCCTTTACAGAAGTAAGTTTCATAAGAGCAAGCCTCAAGATCAAGGGCTTGACTTGTTAAGTAGGGGGTCCCTAGTTTCACATAGCATATATTCTATACAAAATAAACAATCAGCGTCTCACATTATCCTCACTACAATCATCATCACTTTCAATTTTAGACAATTATCATAACCCAAAACACCCCAGGACTCTTATCCCCCCTCCCACTCTGAGTTACTTACCCCTTGTATTGGTACGGTACTAGTGAGGTATTCCTATTAAATATAGTCTATAGCATGCAATAGGTGGTTTTTCCCTTATACCACTCTGTTACTAACTCTTTGTTCAAATGTCATACATTTGAAGTAGATCATGCAAGAACTTCTTTATATTTGTAGTGCTAACCTGTGAGATACATGACTTTAAACAACCCCTTTCAGTCATGTTCGCCTTCAACATGGCACTGTTACTTACAATCCCATTAACAAATTATCATCACCACTGTCCATTCCCATCCCTTTAAGTTCAACTTTGTTAACAAATCTGTTCATATTAGATAACTGCTCCCCCTTCTCTAGCTTCTGTCTATCTGTAGGTTCCCTGTATTCTACATTTTAAGGCTCTGATTTTACATTATCTAGGGAGTTCATATTAGTGAAATCATATAATATCTTTCCTTTTGTGTCTGACTTATTTCATTCAGCATTATGTCCTCAAGGTTCATTCATGTTGTCACATGTTTCAGGATCTCATTCCTTCTTACTGCAGCATAATATTTCATCATATGTATATATCACATTTTGTTTATCCACTCATCTGTTGAAGGACATTTGGATTGTTTCCATCTTTTGGCAATTGTGAATAATGCTGCTATGAACATCGGTGTGCAAATGTCTGTTTGTGTCACTGCTTTCAGATATTCTGGGTGTATAACAAGTAGTGGAATTGCCGGGTCGTAGGGCAACTCGATATTTATTTTCTGAGGAACCACCAAACTGTCTTCCACGGTGGCTGTACCCTTATTCATTCCCACCAGCAGTGAATAAGTGTCCCAATATCTCCACATCCTCTCTAGCATTTGTAGTTTCCTGTTGTTTAATGGCAGTCATTCTTAAAGGTGTGAGATGATATCTCACTGTGGTTTTGATTTGCATTTCCCTAATAGCTAATGAAAGTGAACAGTCTTCATGCGCTTTTTAGCCATTTGTATTTCCTCTTTGGAAAAATGTCTATTCATGTCTTTTGCCCATTTTAAAATTGGGTTGTTTGTCCTTTTATTGTTGAGTTGTAGGATTTCTTTATATGTCAATCCCTTTTCAGATAGGTGGTTTCCAAATATTTGCCCTGTTAGAGCATTTTGTAGATGAATTTAAATCATTAGTCAATTGATTGCATCTATGACTGCATAGATACATACATCTATAATCAACAAAGGATTTTGCCTTTAACTATGAGAGGAGTATCCTCATCCAATCAGTTGGAGGCCTTAAAGGGAAAACTGAGGATTTCAACAGTCAGAAAGAAGAATTTCTATCTCCACTTCAGCCAGACTGCTTCTCCTGAGGAATTCAGCTTCTCTTTTATTGCAGTTTCCAACTTTCGGCCTGCCCTACAGAATTCAGCTTGCCAATCCCCATGGTTGCATGAGCCAATTCCTATAATAAATCACTTAATATTTACATTTATATATATATAAATGTATATATATATAGCCTGTCACTTCTCTTTCTCTGGATAACCCTAACACACTCCCCTAGAGGCTCCGAAAAGAACCAGCCCTGACAACATATTGATTTTAGTCCCATAAGATCTAGCCTCCAGAACTGTAAGAATAAATTCCTGCTGTCTTAAGCCACCAAGTTTGTGGTACTTTGTTACAATAGCTGAAGGAAATTAATGCTCCCTTTATTACTGGCATCGTGGTTTATTTGCTTCATACTTTGTCCTTGTATTTTTCCTCTTCTTTGTAATTATTATATTCTTGAATCCAGCTCTAAAGTGTGAATAACATATGTTAAAGCATTATTTCAGATGAAGTTTAAGGAAGAAGCATTTCATTTTGGGAATATCCTATCCTGTGGCTCTCCTATAGCTCATCCTTTCCAACAGCTGAAGTTGAAAAGGGCAGATGATAGGACAAGTGTTGCTAATGTATAATGAAAAGAAATCTTTTCAAGCTAAATGATCAGCACACTTATAGAAAAATGCCCGGAGTAACAAGAGTCGGACCAGTTAATCATGACTCACATTTCTGATTGAAAACACAATAGGTTGCCCCTACTCCCACCACTCTATTTTTTTTTTTTAATTTCCAACCTACCAAAGAGTTATGCCGGTAATATAAAGAACATCTGTATACTTTCCACCTAGATTCACCAAATGCTAACATTTTACTTCATTTGCTTTCTCGTTCTCATTCTCTCATCTATCCATCTATCTCTCTCTTCATTTGGAAGTGAGATATGGGGATTATGACACCTAATCCCTACGTACTTCATCTCCTAAGAGTAAGGATATCCTCCTGCATAACCACAATGTCATTATCACATCTAAGAAAATGAAAATAACATCATCCAACATCCAGACCAAATTAAAATTTCCCCAATTGTTCCCGTAGCAGCATTATTCACAATTGCCAACAGATGGAAACAACCCAAGTGTCCATCAACTGATGAATGGATAAACAAAATGTAGTATATACACACAATGGAATATTATTCAGCATTAAAAAATAATGAAGTTCTGATTCACATGACAACATGAATGAACCTTGAAGGCATTACATCGAGTGGAATAAGTCAGACACAAAAGGACAAATATTGTATGATCTTGCTGATAAGAAATAAGAAGAATAAGCAAAAGCATAGAGTTAGAATCTAGAATGTAGGCTGCTAGGGGCTGGGGTGGGGATAGAGAATGGGGAGTTATTGCTTAAATTGTACAGAATTTCTATCTGGGTTGATTTAAAGTTTTGGAAATGGATGGTGGTGAGTATAATTAACAGCACTGAATTATGTATGTGAGTGTGGTTAAAAGGGAAAATTTTAGGTCATATATATGTTGCTAGAAAACAAATTAAAAGAAAAAACTGGACTGTACAACACAGTGTACCCTATTGTAAACAATGCGCTATAGTTAATAGTACATTTATTAATATGTTCTTTCACGAATTATAAAAAAGATACAATTCTAGGTCAGGTTGCAAAGATAAAAATAAAAAGGAATAATACATACACACATACACACCCAAAGAATGATGCCTGGCCCGTAGTAGGCACTTAGTAAATATTTTTTAAATAAATAGATGAGTAAATGAATAGGTAATACAAGAATAATGAGCATCATGAAAGGTGATTTAGAAGATGCCAAGGGGATTAAGACTCTAAGTTGTTGTGTGTGAACCTCTTACCTATGTGTCATGAGTATATATGTTCTAGGCTTGAGCAACAGGCTCATTTTACAAACAAATGGGAAAATAAAAATATAATAAAATCCTACTAATGAAGTATGATTGCTGGAGAGAACAAGCTATGAAAAGTATGAATTATAATTTTTAAAGATTACAAATGTATTATAAATTATTAATAGCACTTATTAAATGAGGCAAATTAATGAAAAATTACAATTCACATTAAGTTTGCATTGTCTAAAACAGATATTTTATGTAATAGATCTTTAAATTCAGGAATTATTTCCTCATCCCAGAGGAAGAACTCCTTTATTTCTTAAGCATACTGCATGAAAAAATTGTTGATCTTAGTTAGAATTCCTTTAGAAAATAGGCATTTCAAAAAAATTATCCTCATGGTGAACAAGTCTATAAAATACATAATCATCTCTGAATTTATTAGGGGGAGTAAAGCAAGATTGTCACATGTCAGGGCATGCTAAAATTGAGATCTACCATAAATTTAGGCCTCAATGATTATTGACTATATGAACTACAAAAATGATACCATGACCATATCCAGTTTCAGGAGATAACCAAGGTGACCTAAGAGCTTTTGCTATTTGAAATCTGTTCCGGTTTGCTAGAGCTGCCGTTATGCAAAATACCACAAATGGATTGGCTTTTATAAAGGGGATTTATTCAGTTACAAAATTACAGTTCTAAGGCCATAAAAGTGGCAAATTAGGGGATCAACAAGAGGATACCTTCACTGAAGGAAGGCTGATGGCATCCAGAACACCTTTGTCTGCTGGAAAGGCATGTGGCCGGCGTCTGCTGGTCCTTTGCTCCCAGCTTGCATTTCAAAATGGCTTTCTCCAAAATTTGTCTCTCAGCTTCTCTCTTGCAGCCTCTGTATCCTTTCTTGTTCTCCCAGGGCATTTCTCTCTAAGCTTCTAGGGGTCCTCTCTTAGCTTCTCTGGAGCAAACTTAGCATCTCCAAATGTCCTTCTGTCCACATCTCCAAGCATCTCCAAGCATCAGCAAGCATCTGGGTCTGTGTCAGCTCTTAGCTTCTCTTTTTTTTTTTTTTTTTTTCACTTTAATTGCTGGATAGTATTTCATTTATTGATTTCATTCCACTGTAGATGGATATTTTAATTAGTTCCAGTTTTTTTTTATATCTTCATTTTATTGAGATATATTCACATACCACGCAGTCATACAAAACAAATCGTACATTCGATTGTTCCCAGTACCATTACATAGTTGTACATTCATCACCTAAATCAATCCCTGACACCTTCATTAGCACACACACAAAAATAACAAGAATAACAACTAAAGTGAAAAAGAGCAATTGAAGTAAAAAAGAACACTGGGTACCTTTGTCTGTTTGTTTGTTTGTTTCCTTCCCCTATTTTTCTACTCATCCATCCACAAACTAGACAAAGTGGAGTGTGGTCCTTATGGCTTTCCCAATCCTATTGTCACCCCTCATAAGCCACACCTCTACACAATTGTCCCCGAGATTCATGGGTTCTGGGTTGTACTTCGACAGTTTCAGGTATCCACCACCAGCTACCCCAATTCTCCAGAACCTAAAAAGGGTTGTCTAAATTGTGCGCAAGAGTGCCCACCAGAGTGACCTCTCGGCTCCCCTTGGAATCTCTCTGCCACTGAAGCTTATTTCATTTCCTTTCACATCCCCCTTTTGGTCAAGAAAATGTTCTCCATCCCACGATGCCAGGTCTACATTCCTCCCCAGGAGTCATATTCCACGTTGCCAGGGAGATTCACTCCCCTGGGTGTCTGATCCCACGTAATGGGGAGGGCAATGATTTCACCTTTCAAGTTGACTTAGCTAGAGAGAGAGGACCACATCTGAGCAACAAAGAGGCATTCGGGAGGAGGCTCTTACGCACAATTATAGAGAGGCCTAGCCTCTCCTTTGCTCTTAGCTTCTCTCTTAAATCTCCAGTGAACTAATCAAGACCCACCCTGAATGGGCATGGCCACACCTCCGTGGAAATAATCTAATCAAAAAAGTATCATCCACAGTTGGGTGAGTCATATCTCCATGGAAACACTTAGTCAAAAGGTTCCACCCTAATCAAAAGACTAATAAATCTGCCCCCACCAGACTGCTTTAAAGAAGATGGCTTTTGGCGGGGCATAATATATCCAAACCAGCACAGAACACTATGAATAATTCATTGCTGGGCTGATATTTTAGAACAAAATATAAATAATCTATTTCTAAAAGATAAAACTGAAGATAAATAATAGAGAATATTAAAGAAGAGGATCTTCTGAATTTAAACTGGAAAGCATATAATTTTTAGTTCAGGCAACTTGAGGGACTGCATGGATCATGGGCTTTGAGATTGCCAGGGCTGGGTTGAATTCCCAGCTTCACCTAGCTCTCTGTTATTGGGAGACTTAACCTCTCTGAAACTTTCCTCAACTCTAAAACTATGATGGTGCTTAGAAAATTATAGGCATTTAATAAATGCTTAGCTATCTTACTGTCACATCACTCCCCAAGCACCGATCAGGAGTAACAGATCTTGCTTTATGCAGTCTTAAAAAGCTATACTCATTTGAAAACCTATAAATACCAACTGACAAACTTATTAAGGTATATCTTGATACGTTTTAGTGATATAATAAAGTTGTTCACTCACTTCCTTTAAGAGTAATTGTAGAGAGGGGTGACATCTTCAACATAGCGATGTAAACAGTTACTGAAAACTTCTCTCCAGAGATTCAACTAAAATAGTTAGAAGGAAATATCTGAAACTGTTGAACTGAAATCCAGTATCCTTGATTCTTGATGGCAAGTATAATTATATAGCTTATATGGTGTGACTGTGTGATTGTGATAACCTTATGGCTCTCACTTCCTTTACCCAGTATGGACAAATGAGTAGAAAAATAGGTGCAAAAAGTTAATGAATAATATGGGGGAGGAGGGGTATGGGATGTTTTGGGTATTCCTTTTCCTTTTATTTTATTCTTATTTTTATTTTTTGTAGTAATGAAAATGTTCAAAAATTGATTGTGGTGATGCATGCACAACTATATGATAGATACTGTGAACAGCTGTTTTACACTTTGGATTATTGTATGGTATGCAAATATATTTCAATGAAAAATAAATTAAAATAAATAAAAAGAATAACTGTAGGACAGACAGGAGTCACAAAATGCCAAGCACAGCAACATTTGGAGACCTCATTTCAAATATACCATACAGTATTTGCTATTATTTTGATTGCAAGTAACAGAACCACCTCTAGCTAGCTTAAACAGAAAAGAAAATTTATTGAAAAAATACTGTGATATCGCGTAGAATCCTAGGAAGGTTTACTTAACCTTGTGATGAGAAGAAACAGGATAGCTTAGGAGACCTAAGTAGCAAGAATTCTTTGGGCTTTTTCTCTAAAGCACTGACATTAATATAGAAAGATCTTGACAGGCCAAAATGGTGAACCAAATATAATAAGATGAAATTTAACAAAATAAATATACTCAAGTTAAAAAAAATTCCCAACTGAAAAAGTTGGTCAAGATGAAGAGGCGTGATAGCATGCCCCTTAACAGCAAAACTACAAAAAATATTTAAACTGAGTATTGTGCAAAAGGTGATGTAACTGCCAAGAACCTAAATTAGTCTTAGATTTAATAAAAGAAGGACAGAGGCCATAATGGAGAAGGTATTGCTCTGTTTATCCATTCTTTCATTCAACAAAGATTTATTGAGTGCCTGCTGTATGCCAGATACTGTTTTAGAGCTGGATATACAGAAGTGCCCTCACTGAGCTTCTATTCCATGATGATTACACAATACCTACAGTACGTGTTTAGTTTTGAGTGCTGTGCTTTCACAAGGGAGGCAACATGGCATAATGGTTAAGAGCAGAAGAGAAGTTTTGGAATCAACAGACATAGGTTTGAGTCCCCGCTGTACACTTCTTTGCCCATGGTGGTCTTAGGTAAGTTCCTTAAACTTTAGAGCCTGAGTTTCCTCATCAGTAAGGTCAGGGAAAATAATAGTACCAGCCTTATAGGTTGGAAAGGGACTCAAATGAGATAATGCATGAGAAGTGCTTCACACAGTGCCTAACCCTACTTAGGTTCTTGATAAGTGTTAATTGTTATTTTCATCATCATTGGCATTGGCTAACTGAAATATGCTGTACTGGTGACAGAACTTGAAAACAAATGGTGAAGAACAGTGAAAGGAACTGGGGATGTTAAATTCAAAAGAATATGGGGAACATGATTACTGATTTCAAATGCTTGATGATGAATCATGTGAAACAGGGCTTATTTATTCCATCTGCACCCAGAAAACAGAATTAGGACCAGTAGGTGGAAGTTACCAGGGAGACAGATTTCACAATATAAGAAGACATTTTCTTAACAATTAGAATTGTCTGTAAATGAAAAGAGCTGCTTGGGAAGCAATGGATTTGCTGTTGTTATTAAAGGTAATTAAGCAGATACTAGTCATGCACTGTCCAATACTGTAGCCACTGGCTACATGTCATTATTTAAATTTAATTAAAATTCAGATTTTTAGTCATGTTTCAAGTGCTTAAGAGCCACATGTGGCTATTGGGCAGGACCAAAAAAACAAACATTTCCATCATCACAGAAAGTTCTACTGGACAGTGCTGTCCTAGACAGTCACTGAAGGGAGACTGAGGCAATTCAGGATCAGGATTGAGAAAGAAGGGTTGGATTAAGTAGGTAACTTCTAACATCCATTCTAACATAGTTCTATAGATTCTTTTTATTTATTTATTTTTTATTAGAGTAGTTGTAGGTTTACAGAAACATCATTCAGAACATACATCCTCTCCAATGCTTGTTATTTTCTATTTTTAAATGGTAGCCATTCTAGTGGGTGTGAAGTGGTATCTCATTGTGGTTTTCATTTGCATTTCTCTAATGGCTAATGTTGGGCATCTTTTCTTGTGCTGTTTGGGCTAAGTTTTATAAATTCTTGAAGGACACCATTTTTAACCATGAAACAATACAGAGATAATCACAGCTTCAATTTGGGATAAAGGAAGAGTAATTTTCGCAGTAATAAAACTGTTGTACTATTTGGAGATTTTTTTTTTTATTGATTTGACTTAAAAATTGCTTCTTTTCTTTTATTCCTGCAAAGAAGCTAAGCCTACTTATAATTATGCCTAAGAGTCACCCCCAGAGAACCTCTTTTATTGCTCAGATGTGGCCTCTCTTTTTCTTAGCCAACTCTGCAAATGAACTCACTACCCTTCCCCCTACATGGGACAGGACTCCCAGGGGTGTGAGTTTCCCTGGCAATGTGGGACATGACTCCAAGGGATGAGCCTGGCCCTGGCATCATGGTTGAGAATGCTTTCTTGACCAAAAGGGGAAAAAGGAATGAAACAAAATAAAGTTTCAGTGACTAAGAGATTTCAGAGTCTAGAGGTCATTCTGGAGATTATTTTTATGCATTATATAGATATTCCTTTAAATTTCTAGTATATTAGATTAGTTAGAAGGAAATACCTGAATCTGTTGAACTGTAACCCAGTAGACTTCATTCTTGATGATGATTGTATAACTATATAGCTTTTATTTTGTGACCATGTGATTGCGAAAATCTTGTGACTGACACTCCCGTTATCCAATGTATGAGGGCAGATGAGTAATAAAGACAAAAATATATATATAAATAATAGGGGGTAACGGATATGGAGATTTTGGTTGTTCTTGTTTTTTTTTTCTTTATTTTGGAGTAATGACAATGTTCTAAAATTGATTTGTGGTGATGAATGCACAAATATATGATGATACTGTGAGCCATTGATTGTATACTTTAGATGGATTAGATGTGTGAATATATCTCAATAAAATTGCATTAAAAAAACAAGTTTCACATGTAAAAAAATTGCTTCTTTTCAGCTCATCACTCTAATTAGAGAAATAAATTTCTGAGGGGAATTGGCCTACCAACAGTATGACCAAGATAAAGTACAATAATCATTGCATCTTTCTCCTGAAAGAACTATCCCATGATTGTTTAGTGCAGCCTGAAGAACCTTTGGTGACACTTGAAAATCACTAACAGGATCAAAAAGAACTGAGCTGGGTCTGTTTAAAGGACAGGAGTGGTGAGTCTTGTTTCAGCTGCCAGTATTAGATAGGATTTCATCTGTGAACTTTGTTCTCTTGTCCAACTCCAGTTTCTACAGGTTTTCTTTTTCCTTTGCTCTCTAGTCAAAAGGAAGGATACTCACATGATGATTAGAAAACTGGAGCAGTAAATTGTTTGAGGGACTTGAAAACCCTTTTTTCTCTCCTTTCAAAGTCTTAAATGATACTTGCTTCATTGAAGCTTCCAGATCATTAAAAGCAGGCTTGCCAGGGTGGTGTAATATATGTTTTGGCTTCCAATGGAAAGATCCTACTCAACTAATCTTTGAGTCATACACATTTTTTTTCTTTTCTAATTTTAGTGTTCTTAGGCATTCTAGCACCTTTTCACCACCTGCCATATACAAAATTCCTGTATCTTTCTTGAGCCAAAAACAAAGCCTCTAACAAATTCATAGCCCTTTTCAAGTATGGTATTAGTTGCCAAGTTTATTCATTATAGAGCAGTTCCCAAGGGGTAGTGTCCCGGAGAAATGGAGAAAACAAAGCAATAGAGGAGCAGTAGTTTTATGGACTTCAAGAGTACCATTACAAACCTGAAATTTCTACATTGCTGTGGCTGCAGGTTAGAGTAACTGTAGATTGGCAGAGGCAAGCTATTTCTAATATGACTCTTGGTTAATCTAAAAACTACACAACTAAGGATACACTGCTTCCCATTACTTACAGAGAGAGATACATAAGCGGGCCAAATTAATAAGAAAAGGATGTAACATTTGTTGAGTGCCTGCAATAAGGCAGGCATTGTGCAAGGCCTTTTTCAAAGTTCTGATTCATATGTTAACACATTTAATCACCAAAGCAATCTGCAAGGTATTATTATCTCTATATTATAGATGAGAAAACCAAGACCCAGTCTAATTTGCTCAAGTCAGTAAGTAATGAAGAAGGGATTCTAAACTGATTCCATTTAGT
The DNA here is from genome assembly GCF_015220235.1 of Choloepus didactylus. Classification (NCBI taxonomy): domain Eukaryota; kingdom Metazoa; phylum Chordata; class Mammalia; order Pilosa; family Megalonychidae; genus Choloepus; species Choloepus didactylus. The sequence goes on along the minus strand of NC_051312.1, from coordinate 32,386,285 downwards.
TCACAGTTTATGCCCATTCCACTACTTCTCTGACCAATCCTCCCCAGTGTCTTTTACAAGTTTCTCTTCCTCTGTCCTCATCTTAAATATTGTTATTTCCCAGAGTTCCATTCCTGGCTCATTGCTTTTCTCACCATACACAGTTACTGAGCAGTCACATCTCATGACTTTTCCTACCAGCTTAGGCAGATGACTTCTAAATCTCTGTCTCTAACCCTGAACTCCCCCTGAGCACCGGACCCATGCTTCCAGTGTCCTGTTGGCCTCATCCATCTCTGCTTGCATATCTGACAGGTACTTCATTTTCACTATGTCTGAAACAGAACTTTTCATCCTTGCCCTCAAATCTTTATCCTTGCCCTCAAATCTTGGGTATCCTATAGCAGTTCCCAGTCTCCCAGTCTCCCAATATCATGCCATCTTCCTAGACTCCTTTTTTGTCACCCCTCACATACAGTCAGATGAGAAGTCCTACTGATCCCATCTCCAAAATAGTTCCTCAATCCCTGACGCTTCCTCTTGATTCCTATTATTGTCCCAGTTCTTATTTGGACTCTTGCAGTAGGCTTCTAGTGGACTCTCCTATCTATCTTGCTCTTTTTAGAGCCAAGTGATTTATATATATAATGAAAATCTGACTGTGCTATCCTTCCCTTACTTAAAGCCCTTTAAAAGTGTCCCCATCATCTACAGAATAAAGCAAACAAGGCTTTCCATGCCCTGATCTCTGCCTCCCTTTATTGCTTCTCTTCCAGCAACTCCTTGCCTTAAAATTTACTCTTCAGTTATTCTAACTCAACTCACACGTTGTTTCACATAAGGATGACTTTGTTTAGGCTCTTCTATAGCACTACCACCATATCCTTTCACCTGGATAAACTCCCACTTCAGTACTCATCTCAGATAGCACTTTCTCTAGTACACCTTCCCTCAAGAATCCCATAACCTCAGCTTACAAAATGGGCTAAACCCTGTCTGGTGTGTTCCTTAGCCCCCATCATTAAATTATCAACATGTTTTGAAATCAGTTGTTTGCTTTCTCCACTGTAAGTTCTTTGAGTGCAGAGTCCATCTTATTCAGGTTTGTAATCCTCACGCCTCATCCTATGCCTGGTAGAGAGAGGGCTTTCAATAACTTAGTATAATTGAACTACAACATGTAAATGTCCCAAAGACAACCTCTATATCGGAGGCTCGAACTAGAACCTTTTTTATGTAAATCAAATCTGACAACTATTCTAATACAAGTACTGAAGTCTAATATAATACAAGTACTGAATTTGTACCAACATGTCCCTAGTACAGACAGCGGTCAACTATCTCTTTATGATCCTTCCTCAGAACCCAGTAGTTCCCAAATAGCCAGTCCAGGACTGGGCAGGGAATCTGTAACTTTAATAAGCACCCCAAACTCTTTTCCACAGAAGCTGCACCATTTTACATTCCCACTAATAATGGGAATTGTTGTTTCTCCCCATCTTCTCCAACACTTGTTATTTTCCATGTTTTTAATAATAGCCTTCTTCTGGATGTGAAATGGTATCTCATTATGGTTTTTACTTGCATTTCCCTAAAGGCTAAAGATAGTGAGAATCTTTTCACTTGCTTTTTGTCCATTTCCATGTCTTCTTTGTAGAAATGTTTAATCAAAGGACTAAAGTCCTTTGATGCACAATAGTTTTTAATTTTGGAGAACCACTTTTTATCTATTTTTTCTTTTCTTGCTTGTGCTTTTGGTATAAAGTATAAGAAACCATTGCCTAACACAAGGTCCTGAAGAGGCTTCCTTATGTTTTCTTCTAGGAGTTTTATAGTTTTGCTTCTTATATTTAAATCCTTGATCCACTTTTAGTTGATTTTTGAATATGGTATAAGATAAGGGTCCTCCTTCATTCTTTTGCAAATGGAGATCCAATTTTCCCAATACCATTTGTTGAAAAGACTATTCTTTCCCAATTGAATGAACTTGGCCCTCTTGTGAAAAAATCAATTGGCCATAGACGTGAGGATTTATTTCTCAACTCTCAGTTTGAATCCATTGGTCTATATGTCTATCCTTGTGCCAGTACCACACTGTTTTGAGTACTATAATCTTGTAACAATTTTTAAAACTGGGAAGTATGAGTCCTCCAACTTCATTCTTCTTTTTCAAGATGGTTTGGGCTATTTGGGGTCCCTTATCCTTCCATATAAATTTGGTGACTAACTTTTCCATTTCTGCAAAAAAGTCAGTTGGAATTTTGATTGGGATTGCATTGAATTTGTAAATTACTTTGAGTAAAATTAGCATCTTAACAATATGGAGCCATCCACTCCATGACTATGGAGTATCCTTCCATTCATTTAATTCTTTGATTTCTTTTAGCAATGTTTTGTAGTTTGCCATGTATAAGTTATTTACATCCTTGGTTAAATTTATTTCTAAATATTTGATTCTTTTACTTGCTATTGTAAATGAAATTTGTTTCTTGATATCCTCTTCAGATTGTTCATTACTAGATTATAGAAACACCACTGATTTTTGCATATTGACCTTGTACCCCACTACTTTGCTGAATTTGTTCATTAGCTCTAGTAGCATTGTTGTGGATTTTTCAGGACTTCTATATGTAGGATCATGTCATCTGGAAAGCTTTACCTCTTCCTTTCCAAATTGGATGCCTTTTATTTCTTTTTCTTGCCTAATTCTCTGGCCAGAATTTCCAGAACAAATTTGAATAACAGCAGTGACAGTGGATATCCTTGTCTTTTTCCTGATCTTAAAGGGAAAGCTTTCAGTCTTCCACCATTGAGTATAATGTTAGCTGTGGGATTTCTTTCTACTCCTAGTTTTCTGAGTGTTTTTGTTTGTTTGTTTCAAGAAGAGGTGCTGGATTTTGTCAAATACGTTTTGTGTGTCAATTGATATGATCATGTGATGATTAATATATGACATTAGCTGATTCTCTTATGTTGAACCACCCTTACATACCTGAGGTAAATCCCACTTGATCATGGTATATAATTCTTTTAATGTGCTATTGGATTTGGTTTGCTAGTGTTTGTTGAGAATTTTCTCATCTGTATTCATAAGGGATATTGGTCTGTAATTTTTTGTCTTATGGTGTCTTTATCTGGCTTTGGTATTACTGTGATGTTGGCCTCATAGATTGAGTTAGGGAGCATTCCTTCTTCAAATTTTTGGAAGAGTTTGAGCAGGATTGGTTTTAATTCTTGGAATTTTTGGCAGAATTCACCAGTGAAGCCATCTGGTCCTGGGTGTTTCTTTTTTGAGAGGTTTCTTGATTATTTGATTCAATCCCTTTACTTGTCATTTGTCTGTTGAGATCTATTCCTTCTTGAGTCAATGTAGATAATTGGTGTTTCTACAAATATGTCCATTTCATCTAGGTTAACTAATTTATTGGTGTACAGTTGTTCATGGTATCATCTTATAATATTTCTATGGGTTTGGGAGTAATGTTCCCTTTCATTTCTGATTTTAGTTATTTGCGTACTCTCTCCCTTTTTCTTTGTCTAATTAAAGGTTTGTCAATTTTATTGATCTTTTCAAATAACCAATTTTTTTGGTTTTGTTGATTCTGTTTTTTTAAATTCTGTATTTCATTTACTTCTTCTAAGTTTGTTATTTCCTTTCCTCTGCTCGCTTCGGGTTGTGTTTGCTCTTCTTTTTCTAGCTCCTCCAATTGTGAAGTTAGGTCTCTATTTGAGATCTTTCTTTATTTTTAATGTAAGACTTTGGAACTATAAATTTCCCCCTCAGAACTGCCTTTGCTGCATCCCATAAGTTTTGGTATGTTGTATTTTCATTTTCATTCACCTCAAGATATTGCCCAATGTACCTTGTGATTTCTCCTTTGACCTATTACTTGTCTAAGAATGTATTGTTTAATTTCCACATATTTGTGAATTTTCCGGTTCTCCCTCTGTTATTGAATTCCAGCTTCATTCTTTTGTGGTCAGAGAAAATATATTGTATGATTTCAATATTTTTTAATTTATTGAGACTTCTTTTGCGACCTAACATAAGGTCTATCCTGGCCAAAGATCCCATGTGCACTAAACAAGAATGTGTATTCTGCTGCTGTTGGTTGAAGTGTTCTGTATATATCTGTTTGGTCTTGTTGCTTTATAGTATCATTCAAGTCTTCTATTTCCTTATTGATCTTCTATCTAGATGTTCAGTCCATTATTGAAAGTGGTACATTTAAGCTTCCTACTATTAATGTAGAACCATCTACTTCACCCTTCACATCTGTCAATATTTGTTTCATATATTCTGGAGCTCTGTCATTATATGCATACATATTTATAATTGTCTTCATGTTGAATTGACTCCTTTATCAGTTTATAGTGACCTTTTTTGTTCCTTTTAACAGTTTTTTACTTAAAGTATATTTTATCTGATATTAGTATAGGTACCCTGGCTCTCTTTTGATTACTATTTGCATGGTATATATTTTTTCCATCCTTTCACTTTCAGCCTACTTGTGTGTTTGAATTTAAGGTGGGTCTCTTGTAGATAGCATATAGTAAGGTCATGCTTTTTTATCCATTCTGCCAATCTTTGCCTTTAGACTAGAGAGTAATCCATTTACTTTTTTTTTTATTTTGAAATAAATTCAAAGTTACAGGAACAGTTGCAAAAACAATACAAACCTCATACACAGCATACCCTGATCCCCCTCCCCCGATACCCCGATCCACCAACTTTAACATGCTGTCACACCGCCATTTCTTTCTTTCCCTCCCTCCCTCCCTCCGTCCCTCCCTATCATCCATCATCTATTGCTCTGTCTTCTGAACATATGAGAGCAAGCCACACACATCCTTGAACAAACACTATAATTCACATATACAATTCCCATGAACAAGAACATTCTTTTATGCAATCCCATTAAGCACAGCTAAGAAGTTCAAGAAATTCAACATTGATACAAAGCTTACATTCTATATTTCCTTTTTTTTTTTTCCTTATGTCCCAACTGTGTCCCTTTGAGCCTCGTGTCCTCCATCCTCAGATCCCATCCAGGATCATCCTTGGCATTCAATTGTCATCTATTTAGACTGTCTTTTTTTTTTTTTTCAATTGTGGAAGCATATATACAGCCTAAATCTTCCTATTCCACCCCCTCCCTAGCATTCGATTAGTGGGATTAATTACATTTAGAATGTTGTAATGCTATCACCTTCCCACCGTCCATTACTAGAAATTTCCCTTCACCTCAAACAGCAACCCTACACTCATTTCTTAACTCCCCATTGCCCCTTCCCCCACTTCTCATAACCCGTACTCTACTTTTCATCTCTACGGTCATATTCTCTGATAATTTCTTTGTGTTTACTGTGGGGCTTAAATTTAACCTCTTAAATCCATAACAACCTTGGTTTTCTTTGATACCAACTTAACTTCCATAGGACATGTAAACTATGTTCCTATACTCCTCCATTCCCCCACCTTTATATAGTTCTTGTCAAAAATTACATATTTTACATTGAGTCCAAAACCACTGCTTTGTCATTAGAGTTTATGTATTTTATATCCTGTAGGAAGTAAAAGTGGAGTTACAAATCAAAAATTATTGACTTCTATTTGTATTCCATTGTGGTCAGAGAATGTGCTTTGAATATATTCAATTGTGGGTTTTTTTTGTTTTTTTGTTTTTTTTTTTATTGAGGCTTGTTTTCTGTCCCAGCATATGGTCTGTTCTGGAGAAAGATCCGTGATTACTAGAGAACAATGTGTGTCCTGGTGATCTGGGATGTAAGGTTCTATATATGTCTGTTAAAATTCTCTATATCTCTTTCTCCTTTCTTTGTTTCTCTGTCAGTAGGGCTCCCTTTAGTATCTGAAGTAGGGCAGGTCTTCTGTTGGCAAAATCCCTCAGCATTTGTTTGTCTGTGAAAAATTTAAGCTCTCCCTCAAATATGAAGGAGAGTTTTGCTGGATAAAGTATGCTTGGTTGGAAATTTTTCTCTCCCAGAATTTTAAATATGTCATGCCACTGCCTTCTCGCCTCCATGGTGGCCACTGAGTAGCCACTACTTAGTCTTATGTTGTTTCCTTTGTATGTGGTGAATTGCTTTTCTCTTGCTGCTTTCAGAATTTGCTCCTTCTCTTCAGTGTTTGACAGTCTGATCAGAATATGTCTTAGAATGGGTTTATTTGGATTTATTCTATTTGGAGTTTGCTGGGCATTTATGCTTTATGTATTTATATTGGGTAGAAGTTTTCCCCAACAATTTCTTTGAATACTCTTTCTAGACCTTTACCCTTCTCTTCCCCTTCTGGGACACCAATGAGTCTTAAATTTGGACGTTTTATTTTATCTATCATATCCCTGAGATCCATTTTGATTTTTTCGATTTTTTTCTCCATTCTTTCTTTTGTTCTTTCATTTTCTGTTCTGTAAACCTCTAGGACACTGAGTCATTGTTCAGCTTCCTCTAATCTCGTATAATGAGTATGCAGAGTTTTTTAAATTTGGCCAACAGTTTCTTTTATTTCCATAAGATCTTCTATTTTTTTATGTACTCTTGCAATTTCTTCTTTATGCTCTTCTAAGGTCTTCTTTATGTCCTTTATATCCTGTGCCATGTTCTTCTTCATGTCCTTTATATCCTGTGCCATGCTCTTCTTCATGTCCTTTATGTCCTGTTCCATGCTTTCATTGTGTGATTTTATGTCTTTGATTAATTGCGCCAAGTACTGTGTCTCTTCTGATCGTTTGATTTGGGTGTTTGGGATCGGGTTCTCCATATTGTCTGGTTTTATTATATGCTTTAAGATTTTCTGTTGTTTTTGGCCTCTTGGCATTTGCTTTGCTTGATAGGGTTCTTTCAAGTTATAAAAAAAACCAATCTAATTTTTCAGATCTACAGCTTGGTGGCATTCACTTTCTCTAACTAACCAGCAGATGGCATCTGCGAGTCACCTATTCCCCTCAAGTCAGTTCTCCACAACTTTGTCTTTGTGGTGTGTGTGGAAATGATTCTTGTGGGGTTCAATTTGTGCACTAAGTTTGGGTGTGTTGTTGGTACTGTCCGACCTGAATGTGGGGCATATCTCTGTGTGTTAGGGAGGCAGGGTAGCTTTAATATTCAAACCTCCCAGGTGTTCCTGGAGATTCAGGGCTGTTGCAAGAGTCTAAGCCTTCATTTCAGTCTTGCCACAGATTTTCTCTTCCGCTGACCCACAGGTCCCTGGCATTGACGTAGGGTCCCTGGGTTTTCCAAGCGGGCCCCTCTTCTCAGCTGTGATTTTCCAGGATTTCTGCTGCGGGAAGGCTGTGCTACATCACAATGCGCACTGTCCCTCAAGGGAAGCCCCAGGCCACTGGGCCATGCAGGGGCACTCCCAGCCTGATGCAAAAATGGCTGAATGGGGCGTCTCAACCCCCCCCCCCCTTTTCGCACAGCTCCACCTTCCCAGCTCCAGGACCACTAGCTGTGGGTGCACCCAAGGCCACTGTCTATGGCTGATATTGTGGCATGTGCACTGTGCCATGGGATACACTCCCCGTCAGACTGGGTTTCCTGGCACGGCTCTGGGCTATGCGTCCGGCCCCGGACAGGAGTGTTGCCAGCATGCCGGGGAGCCGGCTGCAAGCGGCGTGGTTTCTTTCTCCTTTGGGCTCTCCCCTCTGCCCCCCTGGCCCTGAGGCAATCAGCAGTGGGCGGCTATGCTCCACGCCAGACACCGAGAGGTTGGCACAGCCCACTCCTGCTGTGCTTCACTGCGCGGTTCTCACTGTCACAACTGCAGCCGCTCCTGGGTTTTTTGTTTTTTTTTTTAAAGAACTGGTCTGTCTCCAAATGCCAGCCCCCAGTTTCCCCACACTGCAGCGTGGCCACAGGACTTTCAGCCGGCTTACTCACTCGTTTCAGAATGCAGACTCCCAGTTTCACCAAGTGCACGGTCCCTGTGGTTTTAGCAGACCTTGTCCAGCTGGTGCATCACTGGAAGTGGTGTTCTGGGTCACTTTCTGGTTTTTATCTACTATTTTTCACAGAGGTGTTTTTTGCCCTGTCTCACCTAGCCACCATCTTAGGTTCTCTTCCATTTACTTTTTTTTTTTTTTTCATTTTTATTGAGATTGTTCAGATACCGTACAATTATCCAAAGATCCAAAGTGTACAATCACTTGCCCCTGGGTACCCTCATACAGCTGTGCATCCATCACCAAACTTAATTTTTGTTCAATTTTTAGAAACTTTTTATTACTGCAGACAAGAAATAAAGTAAAAGATGCAAAAAGAAAAAAAGAAAAGGAAACTCTAATCCTCTCCTATCCCTAACCAACCCCCCTCAATTGTTGACTCGTAGTATTGGTATAGTACATTTGTTACTGTTTATGAAAAAATGTTGAAATACTACTAACTGTAGTATATAGTTTGCAATAGGTATATATTTCTTCCCTATATGCTCCTCTATTATTAACTTCTAATTTTATTGTCATACATTTGTTCTGGTTCATGGAAGCGATTTCTAGTATTTGTACAGTTGATCATGGACATTGCCCACCATAGGATTCAGTGTTATACATTCCCATCTTTTGACCTGCAACTTTCCTTCTGGTGACATATATGACTCTGAGCTTCCCCTTTCCACCTCATTCACACACCACTGGGCACTGTTAGTTGTTCTCACATCTTGCTACCGACAACCCTGTTCATTTCCAAACATTTAAGTTCATCCTAGTTGAACATTCTGCTCATACTAAGCAACTGCTCCCCATTCTTAAGCCTAGTCCTTTATCTTGGTACCTTGTATTTCATGTCTATGAGTTTACATATTATAATAAGCTCCTATCAGTGAGATCCTGCAATAATTGTCCTTATGTGTCTGGCTTATTTCACTCAGTATATTGCCCTTGAGGTTTGTCATCAACCCATTTTTTTTTTTTTTAATATGGTTTTGTTCACTCACCATACATTCCAACCTAAGTAAATAATCGGTGGTTCTCTGTATGGTCATATATTTATGTGTTCACCACCTTCACCACTATCTATATAAGGGCATCTACCTTTCTTCCACAAGGCAAGAGGGAGAGTCAAAGAAGGTAGAGAGGCAAAAGAAAGAGGAAAAAAAAATGACAGCTAGGAAGCAGCAAAAGGAAAAATAACCTTAAATCAAAGTAGAGTAAAGACTCAGACAATACCACCAATGTCAAGTGTCTAACATGCCTCCCCTATCCCCCCCTCTTATCTGCATTTACCTTGGTATATCACCTTTGTTACATTAAAGGAAGCATAATACAATGATTCTATTAGTTACAGTCTCTAGTTTACATCCTCCATTTACTTTTAAAGTTACTACTGACAATGCAGGATTTTTTCTGCCATTTTGCTATTTTGTCTTTTTAAGTCTTACACATTTTTTGTCCCTCAATTCATCAATTAATGCCTACTTTAATATTTATTTGACTTTTTGTAGCATACCATGTTGAGTCCCTTCTCATTTCTTTCTGTACATATTCTTCATATATTTTCTTTATGGTTACCATGGGACTTAAATTTAACAACCGCATCTATAATAATCATGTTTGATTTGATACCAACTTAACTTTAATAGCATATACTTACCATCTATATCCCCACCTTTTTATTGTACTTGTTGCAAATTATGTTTATACATTGTGTGTCCAAAACCATAGATTTGTCATTACTTTTTATTCATTTGCATTTTGGGACCTGTAAGGAGTAAAAACTGGAATTATGTACCAAAAAATACAATACAATACTACTGGTATTTATAATTACACATATGGTTACATTTAGTAGATATCTTTATTTCTTTATGCCATTTTGATCCACTGCCTAGTGTCTTTTCCTTTCAGTCTTAAGGACTCCTTTTAGCATTCTTTATAGGGCAGGTCTAGTGATGAAAAACTCCCTCAGCTTTTGTTCAACTTGGAATGTCTTAATCTCTCCCTCATTTTTGAAAGTCAGCCTTGCTAAATATAAAATTCTTTGTTGGCAATTGTTTTCTTTCAGAACTTTAAATATTTTTTTCCAATGCCTTCTTGCTTACCTGGTTTCTGATGAGAAATCAGCACTTAATCTTATTGGGGCTCCCTTTTACATAATACGTTGCTTTTCTCTTTCAGCTTTCAGAACTTTCTCCTTGTCCTTGGCATCTGACAGTTTGACTACTATGTGTCTGTTTCTCTTTGACTTTATCCTGTTTGGGGTTCATTGGAATTCTTGAATGTCTTGAATGTCTTTTGTTAAATTGGGAAAGTTTTCTGCCATTATTTCTTTGAATTTTCCTTCTGCCCCTTTCTCTCTTCTCCTTCTTAGATTCCCATAATTCCTATTTCAGTATACTTGATGGCGTCCCACAGGACTTTTAGGCTCTCTTCACTTTTTAAAATTCTTTTTCTGTTCCTCAGCCTGAATTATTTCAATTGTTTTGTCTTCAAGATCTCTGATTCTTTGTCCTGCCAGCTCCAATCTGCTGCTGAAACCCTCTAGGGAATTTTTCATTTCAGTTGCTGGTTAATAGCTTCAGTATTTGTTTGTTTCTTTTTGAAATTTTCTGTTTCTTTATTGAGATTCTCATACTGTTCCTTCATTGATTTCCTGTTATCCTTTGTTCTTTCTCTGTGGTTTCCTTTATGATCTTGAGCATATTAAGGATCATTTTTTTAAGTTTTATCTGGTATGTCCAAAGTCTGATGGTTTCTGGATTTTTATTTTGTTTCTTTGGGTGGGCCATAATTTCCTGTTTCTTTGTTTTGTCTTGTCATCTTTTGTTGCACACTGCACATTTTAATATTTTAATGTTAACTCTAGGGTTTAGTCCCTGAGTGATCTATTCTTTAAGTTTGTATCCAGCTAGTGATATGACAAAGATTTCCTTCAGTGCCAGGAGCTAACCAAAAACAAACAAACCAATGCAAAAAATATCTTTCATAGTCTTTGCAAATTTGTTCTGCTTTGGCTCGTGCTTCACTTCAAAGTTTAGCCCTCCTACTATCAAGAAAATCAGCCCAAGGCAAATGTGAAGGGGAAGGTCTTCTCTGTCTTTTCTGAGTTGTGTCTTGTCCTGGGCTTGAGCTTGCTCCTGGCATTAGGAATTACCCTGTTTACAAGAATTCATATGCCCTGTTTACAAGAATTCATTTTCATTCACCACCACCACCCCTTCCAGGTGCTCTGTTGTGTGACTTAAAACAGGTAATCCTTTGCATCGAGCTATTTTAACTTTTCACACTGCTTTAGCTGTCTGCATGCTGCTTCTGCTTGTAGGGCAAGTTCTGGGAGGGTTAGGTTTTCTTACTCAGTCTTTCAGGCAGCCACCTGATAGATTGTCACAGACATGCAGACTCCCCAGTATACTCCTAGGGGTTACTCTGCTTCCTCCAGAACAAGGGCAGAGACCCAAAATGGTAGCATAGGCTGACTCCACATGACACAGGAAGGGGATGGGGGAGGGGTCATCAAGGACACCATGAGTCTCCTACCATTTTTAAAGCTAGGTTTTATTGATTTAGCACTTGCCCAATTACTGCAGCCCTTTAACTATTTTCTGGAGCTTTGAGGAAGATAGCTCTGCCTGTTTTTGCTGGTTGCTCAAAAATTCTGTGGGGGAAGGGCACCATGGAGTGTCTTACCCCACCATCTTGTTAGACTGGAAACTTCAGATAATTGTTTTTGTTTTTGTTTTTTAATAAAAGTTTAATTACTCTCTTGCCTGGAGGCATCATCAGTCTGGGTGAAGGGAAGCAGACATTATTTGGGTGTCTGGACATGACAAGCAGGGTCACATTTGGATTTACTGAGTTTATCTCAAGCAGTAGGAAACTTTGTTTATGAAATTTGGTTTGAAGGAATCATGGAGACTCCTTTTATCTAATTTTTAAAATCATAACCTTACATGTTCATTTATAAAGTATATTTGTACAAAATGTGTAGTGACTAGTTGGTGATTTCAGTCTGATTTTCTCATAAAAGTTAACGAGTATCTAAAAAAATCACTTCTTAATTATATATTCTAAGTTATTTCTGCAATATTAAGGCCTAGCAGGAAAAAAAGAGAGAGAAAAAAAAAGATTACTGTTAAAATAGTTCCAATGTTCAAAAACAGGAATCAGCACTTTTTAATTCCTTTTTTTATATTCCTTTTCTTATAAAAGCATCTACTTTAAGCCACAGCAAATTTGAAGTTTCAAATCATCCTGTCCACCAAATTTATTACTTGACTGCAGCCCTATTACCTTCCTCTAGACATCCTAATGAAGCAAGAAACTTCTTCAGTGCCCAGCATACTAGTCTGGGAAGAAAGTCTCTTCATCTTGTCTAAAGCAGGACTTCAGCAGACATCTGTGCAGGAGCCCAGGAAAGTACCCACCATGTGGAATGTAGAGCAAAAGAAATGATTATTTTAGTTATTTTAAATCATATTTCTCATAACTTTTAAAAAGCCAAATATCTGTGACATGCTCAACAGCTTCGATTCCTGACCACATAAGTATACTTGTGTCTGATCCTTCAGTAATAATAGTATGGTAGCTCCCCTATGTATGCTGTTTTGAACAAAACTATGGTCCTACCTCTTACTCTACTTAAACCTCTAATTGTAAAATTGTTTTTGGTATTCTTTCCCTTGAGGTTGGATCACTACATTATGGTATATCATTGAACTGATTTACCTATTCTTCATTTCATTCTCTGTTTTATTTTTTTACATGTATGTAAGCTTCTAATTCTCAACTGCAAAGGGCACTTCTGATTATATAGATATATCACTGTTTGAAGTTGCCCCTAGATTCTATCACCCTCTCTGTAACAGTCCTACTCTGTGACTTTGAGCAAAATTTTTATCTTAAACACTTAACTTTGCACACCACTCTTCATTGAGCATAAAACCAGTATGATCATGCCACCTCTAGAAAAAAAAGTTTAGTGACTCAGTGGGTCTGTTATGTCTGAAAGGAAATTGCCTGCTAACTCATTCTTCTAAATTCTTCCCCTTGGGCTCCTGGCCCAAATGGAGAATTGCTCTTGCTGGCAGCCTCCATGACTGCCAAGAGGAACTTTGCTGCACTGCCTTTGAAGTGGTGGAGCAAAGCCATTACTGGCATGCTTGGAAGATCCGGCACCCTGGAGAATCCTTGGGCCCCCACCCACACCCTCTTTGGGAGGTTCTTTTCTAAAGGTGTGTTCAGACTTACATCACACAGAGGAGACATCCTTCTTGCCAAAAGCTTGCTTTTCTTCCCACAGCTATGGGGAAGGTCGTAAAGGGGAAATAGGAACTGGGTATAATATTGGTAAATATTTTGAGCACTTCAGATAAAAATGATAAGCACAGGCCGCGGGGGCCGAGGAGGGGGGCGGGGAGGCGGAGACCCGAGCGCGCTCGCGGGGCGGGCGGAGGCGGCGAGGGCTGCGGGGACCCGGGCCCGGAGGATGCGGAGCCCCTGCCTCGGCCCAGCCGGAGCAGATGATGGCGATTCGGGAGCTCAAAGTGTGTCTTCTCGGGGATACCGGGGTGGGGAAATCCAGCATCGTGTGCCGATTCGTCCAGGATCACTTTGACCACAATATCAGCCCTACTATTGGGGCATCCTTCATGACCAAAACAGTGCCTTGTGGGAATGAACTTCATAAATTCCTCATCTGGGACACTGCGGGTCAGGAACGGTTTCATTCACTGGCTCCCATGTACTATCGAGGCTCCGCGGCAGCTGTCATAGTGTATGACATTACCAAACAGGATTCATTTCATACCCTAAAGAAATGGGTTAAAGAGCTGAAAGAACATGGCCCAGAAAACATTGTGATGGCTATTGCTGGGAACAAGTGTGACCTCTCAGATATTAGGGAGGTTCCCTTGAAGGATGCTAAGGAATATGCTGAATCCATAGGTGCCATCGTGGTTGAAACAAGTGCAAAAAATGCCATTAATATTGAAGAACTCTTCCAAGGAATCAGTCGCCAGATCCCACCCTTGGGCCCCCATGAAAATGGAAACAACGGAGCGATCAAAATTGTGAAGCCAACCTCATCCAACGGCTGGCGGTGCTGTTGACGCGGAGGCCGCCACGGCCGTCCCCGAGCATCCAAAGCCCAGGCCCACTTGCTGCCTGCCGGCCCCCTCCTCGGAGGCCTGGCACCTTCCTTGGAGAAAGTGAGCCTGCTGGCTGTGCACGGTGGAAGACCTGCTGGGAACAGGGAAGAAAATGTCCCTGGAAGAGGATTTTCTAAAACTCCCGATTGAAGCCCACCACACCACCGCCAAGCGGCCTTTAGCGCGTGAAACACACAAGGGGACGGATGTTAGGTAATGCGTAGATGCTTGAGTTTTTTGTTACAAAACCTCAAAGAATTCTTGAATTTGTACAAAAGTCTTGCTGACTTAGTGTGGGGTGGGGTTCCAGTGTCCCATTTCCTGTGTCACCTGGCCAAATTTCAGTTACATCTTCAACTCCAGTGCCTTTGTCACCTAACCAGCCTTCGCTGAACCGCACATTTAATTTAGAAGGTAAGCTTCTAGCTGGCTTTGGAATGAAGCCTTTACTTAACATTGTCTGAAGGAAATCCGAGAAGTGTAATTAGACCATCACTCAAGCTCAAGACAAGCTCTTACGAAAGAGGAGAAAGACGTGTTAGAAACTGTTGTCCACAGCTCTGACTTTTTTTTTTTTCCACAGCTCTGACTTTTAATTGATCAACATTTTTCTTTCTTTGGGTCACATACAAACCAACCAAATGTGACTAAAATATTGTGTATAATTTTGGGGTTGGGAGGCCTGGTTTGAAAGAGTCATTTAAGTAGTTACTATCTAAGCAGTGACTGATGTTGAATACAAATATTATTTAGGAGTCTGCCTGGCATGTGGCACTCCACAGTAATATTTCTTAAGAGAATATGTTCTGGTGTCTTATGTAGGGGGAGAAATCACCTGGAGGATATTTGAGTCTAAGTCGAAGGACAAACGTCTAATAGCAATTGATTATAGATTACAGGAAGGGCAGCCAGAGGAAGTATCTTAAGATTTGAGACACCACCTGCCCCCCCCCCCCCCAAAAAAAAAAGACAAAATCAGAGAAAGCATTTTCAAAGTTGCCAGGCTTGGGGAGGTGGGTAAACCTCGGGCAAACACGAGGTACTGCCCTGGAACTAAACTGCAAATAGGTTTCCATGAAAACCTTCCTCTTCAGATTCCTTGTCTGCTCAATTAATAAAAAGTGGCTGGAAGTAAACAAAAGGGATAAAAGAGATGGGACAGAAGACAAGCTGTTTCCAACCCCAGTTCAAAACCAACCGCCATTGTAACTTCCATAAAGACCTGGTATCATGAAGCAGGTGATTTCCTATCAGGCTTATATTGGGAGGTGATTTTTAGGGACAGGGTGTTTTACAGGAAAACTGTTAAAAAAAAGGGGCTCGGAAATGGTTAGTCAAGGAGCAGGTAGCCAGGTAGCCTGGGTGCAAGCATTTATTGGAAACCTACAGCAGAAACGGTAGGAATGAGAGTGTGAACTGGCTAAAGACCTCAAACCCTTAGTGGCTCAGTGGGCTGGTGCGTTCGAGTCCCATCACAGCTGTGCCCACCATCCTCTTGACAGGCTAGAGACCCCAAAGCATCAACAGAAGGAAGAGTCCTTGAGGGTCTGAGTTTACAGGTGCCACTTTCTTGTTACTATGACTTCATGTTGACTGCAGTCAAGGAGGCAGGGCTGGGTGAAATCACAGATTTGTTTTGCACCTCAAGAATGTGCCTTTCATTTGATGTTCTTACTACTTTTCTCAACTTGCGAGAATTGATTGACCATCTTAGAATGGGAATGCTGGAAAACACTTATGTTTGATTTTTGGTTCGAGAGAGAGAGAGGGCCTCTTAGTTTTCCCCGACAGTTAGCTCAGGAACTATTGGCAAGAGGGACTTGGCCATCTAGATGGGTCCACTGTAGGGAATTTTAGGGTTTTCTCCACACTGTCAGCATTGCTTGCCAACACAATTCTGCTTGTAGACCAAGCAGGAATCATGCTTCTTTCCAAAGGTAAAAGGAAAATCTAAGTCAAACGTTGAGGTGACCACTTTCCAGATGATGTGCAGGCTCGTCTCTGAACCTTTCATCATCCAGCTCTCCCTGAGACATTAGGGTTATTTCCAGACAGTCTTTGGGTTGTCTCACTAAGATGGTGCACCCACCCAGCAGAGACATAATGGCTTCTGGCTGGGTTTGCAGGGGTGGACCTCTTGCATGAAATGTCTAGTCTTAACCACATGACGCTGGCCACCTACCAAGGAGCCCATGGCTTCATTGCAGAAGCACACAAGGGTGTGAAACCACTCTGTTACCTCTCTGTACTGCCTTAACAATTCAGACCAATCAGAGGATATATTTACATCAATGCTGCAATGAGAGAATAGACAGCCACTGGGCACACGGCATTAATACACACATGGAATCTTCTCTGAGCAGGGATGCTTGGGCCTCATCCATCAGTGAGACTTTCCCTCCTCCCTTTATTTTAGCTTGGGATTACTTTCTGGCTGCTCTAATAATTGAACTATAACCACGTAACATTATGTGAAGACCTTGAAATTACTGTAGCTCCAAGTGTAGTTTCACGGGACGTAGCATCCTTCACATCCTTTCCCAAAACTCACTACCTTTCCCCAGTTTTCATTTCTCTCCTGTGTGGTATGTGTATATGTATGTAAATATGATTTATATCTGCCACACTGACATGTAATCCCTTTCGCCGGCTGAGTTTGGCTCGTGGCTCTCTGTTACATGACATTGGCATGGCTTCTCATAGGGATTGTCTCCCAG
This sequence comes from Choloepus didactylus, assembly GCF_015220235.1. NCBI lineage: Eukaryota > Metazoa > Chordata > Mammalia > Pilosa > Megalonychidae > Choloepus > Choloepus didactylus. The sequence goes on along the minus strand of NC_051312.1, from coordinate 32,369,491 downwards.
TTTGGAGCTCTCAGGAGTCATGTGGACGTTTGTTGTAGGTACATAATTGACTAGCCATTTCAGAGCTAAAATGGTACATTAGGATGCCAAATAGGACGTTACCTTGCAGACTCTAAAAGGTTGATGACTTAAAACTAAACTTTCACCAATGATTAGGGCCTATGCCCCAATGAAGAGTGAATTTGTTTTCCGAGGGTGGCACGTATCACCGAAATTTGCCCTCCGTGATCAAGGAATATGGCAGGTGATGGCTGGAACTGTGGGCTCCACTTCTCATGGCCCTGCCAGGCTCGTGGCAAGGTGAATAATGAGGTAGCTCATAAAGCTCATAAAGATGAATAATGAGGTAGCTCATAAATTAAAGGGATCTATACTCAGACCTGAGAGGTAGATAGTTTACTCGGTCAGCCATCATTATTTAAACCAGCCCCGGTGACGCAGTGTCTGCCCTGCCGTGCAAACTGCCCCTTTGCTTGTGTTGCTTCCGGGGTTCTTCTGGGCTGGACCCAGTTCATGCATCTAGAAGATGCCACCAGAGGGTGTTCGAACCTCTCTCCCCCTTGTAACTGCTAGCAAAGCATTTGCCTCAACAGTGCCCGACTGTATCTATTATTTTGGGTTTAACACACACTGATTCATACTAATAAATATTTTAAATTTAAAAAAAAAAAAAAAAAAAAAATGATAAGCACAGAGTCTTGTTTTGTTGCATGTTTATACTGCCCCTTGGGGAATGTGTTTTCTTTGGGCAACTGCCAATGAAAAAAAAATTAGCCTTTTCCTGAATCTGGGATTATTTCTTTAACTAGTCATGTTGGGAGGACAAGATAGAAAATGCTGCTTAAGTTAAGTCAAGACTGGAGCATGGTGATATTTATTTCTCCTCACTGCCCTTTTCAATTCATTGACAGCTGCTGAACAAATATGAACTGGTTTTTGATGAGACTCTCTCTCTTTCCCTCTTCCAAGTTGGAGTATTTTCATTTTAGTTCTCTTGCTCTAATGTATGAGACTTTAAAGGATTTGCCCCCCGCACATACATTTGTTCCTGTTATATAGCATCCAGTAGGAAATGGTTTCAGTTAAATGCCTCTTCTGTCACATTAGAGTCACTTTTTGGATTCCCATATGTTTTATCTTCTAGTTTCTATTGTAGCTCAGAATAGCTTTGGTTTTGTTTTCTTTAAGGAAAAGTGTGAATTTTTTGGTTTTGTTTTTGTTCTGTTTTGTTTGGTTTGGTTTGGTCCTCCCTCAAATTTGTTCCCTGTTTGACTAGAGCCAAAGAAGCTGTTAATATAGCATTTCTGTATCAGGAGCCAGTTGAGGTACATGTATGTACTTTATTGTTTGGGTTGACCTAGGGTGTGTCGTTTGGCTCTGGGCGTTCTGAATTAGTGTTAAAGTCTTCAACTCTTAATTAGCTCATCTCCATCTCTTCAAACAAAAGGGAAATGAGCATCTATTGCAATGTGCAGGACTGAGGTCTCGTATAAGGACAAATTTATTAGAGGTAATTAGAGGTTATTCAATGTCACACCATACCAGGTTCCTAAGCAATATTGCAGACTCTCTCTCTGAAGTTCTTTCTTATTGTGTTTTTGTTTGTTTGTTTGTTTGTTTCAGTAGAATAGATTGTTATGAAGAATGAACTGGTTACCAATCTACTTGAAGGCATGCGATGGACAGGTTAGCACTTAAAGTTACTTATTCTTTAGAACAAATAAGTTGTATTTTGTTCTAAGGGAATTCTAACACTGGTTTAATTGGGAGAATTAAATGAGCCTGAGGCTTATTTCAGAGAAGAACCCTTTTAGGTAGTATTTTCTTTTTATTTAGCTTGCCAACCTCTAATTCCCATTCCCTTAAGATGTGGTCAGTTTCCATGACTGCTAAATAAAACATGAATTTCTCATGTTACTTGAAGACTATTTGTGGGAGGTCTTGATTTGGGTCTTTGCATCTTTTGAGAAGTACATCATGGTTTATGCCTCTCACCTGAACCCTGCAAAGATAGTGGTGTTAACCTTAGAAAAGAACTTGCCTACCTCTCTATACAACTGTTCTAAAGCCATTTGCTTGTGAAGCAGTAACTTTTAGGACAATAGCCTGCGTCCTCTTCCTTTCTCTCCATCAGTCAATTCTTAGAGACTTATTAAATGCTGTTATTTTGGGGGTGGGGGGGTGGGGGGGTTGTGTTGTTTTTTTGTTTGTTTGTTTTTGTGTTTTTTGCTACTCTGCTGTCAGATGGAGAGAAGGGATTGGCAGAGCAGAAGAGGAACAATCTTTACAAACTTATCTTTAGAGTACTATGATCCTAGATGAGAGTAGGAACCAGAAAACATAGGTCTAAAATTGTCACAGTGACCTTATCTGACAGATAAGGTGTTTATATGAAGAAACATCAGTCCCAGTAAGCTATATTAAGCTACCTAATCTCTCAATGTCATAATTTCTCTGCTTGTAAAAGGGGAATAGTAATACTAATCACTCTTCTTCTGGAGTTTGGGAGAATTTTAATGGTTTAATGAATTTAATTCCACTCCTACAAGGGAATATATTGTTGGCTTTTAGGAGACTGAACTATTTGGGGGTCCCCCCAGGACCCAACAATCTATTACCTCTTCTAACACTCAAATAGAACTATTGTAAAAAGCTAACCCACTGCCAAAAAGTAAGCCATTTATTCTGTGGATAGATCAGGTCCAGTGTGAAAAAAAGGATTTTGATCTCTGCTTTGGAAAAACTCACTACACTGTCACAAAGATGTCCTTTTTTTCTTTCTTTCTCTCTTTTTAATATCAGAATAGAGGTGTAATTGTGTTTGATGGTTCACTTTGGGAGAATGTTAGGTTCAGTCCTGGAACCCATTAAATCAGATGATATACTCTTTTTTACTTTTAAGTCCCTAGAACATTCATTTTCAAGGGGGGGGGCAATATTGCCCCCAGGAGGCAATACTTTTTCCCTAGATGTTAGTAGATATTACAATAGTTTGTGGCTCTCTGGTACATAAACAGATATACAGTGTATCTATGGAATTAAATTTTATGGGCAAGTGGTGGGGAGCCAATTAGAAAAAAATAATGTCTAAAAAGGATCCTTGGCGGGAGGGGGTGAAAATGGAAAAAAAAAAAAAAAAAGATTAGGAAACTCTGCTCTAATCTAGAATAAGCATATTGTTAGTTGTCAGTTACCCTTTTGGACACCTTTGTTTCTCAGCAAAGGCAGGCTGCAAATTGTGAGGTGGAATGCAGATTGCTATTGATTATTCCTTCACTCTGACAGGAACTGAGTTCATAGAAAACTTGAAAGAAAATGCAGTTCACACCCTAAGGGGTAATGATCTCAGACAAATAACTCAAACATAAAATCTTTCAGTTAGAACCAATACTTTGTACCTAAATAAAATGTGGTTAAATCTCTAAGGTAAGGAGTTCCTTTTTTCTCCTGCTCCTTTAGCCTTTCAGAAAAGCACATCAATGGAAGGAGTGATCTTCAAAGTGCTTCACAAAAAAAGCCAGATTGGGAGAAAGGAGAGGGTTTGGGCCCTGCAGGCAGGAAGGGAATAACTGTCTAAATAGCGATGTGAGGTGTGCAGTGCTAAGACAAGGAAATTGGTAGAACTTGGCCTTTAAATGTCTAAGAAATTTTAAGTTTGTTTTTACTGCTAATAGTGATAAGCATTTATATCTAAAGTAGCCCCCTTCCCATATGTCTTATATAGTTCTTTTATGCACTTAGAATGGATGGGACAACCCAAAATTGACTTGCTATGAAATTGGTTTCTGCTTGGTTTAGCAGCCCTGGAACAATAGAATGGCGATATTAATAAAATAAAATAAAATAAATTTCCAGAGTCTGACCCTTCCTTGCTGAATCCCTCTTTGTTTTGACATATACAACCATAACTTGGAAGAAAGAGAAACAGTGATTATTCCTATCTGCTGCTTACCCATTTCACAGTGATGCTGGGAACAATGAGTATTCAGGCCAAGCACTTGATAAGCATTTGTTGCTGTGGGCATTTAACTGCCTTACAGAAATCCATTCAATGCCCTGCTTATAGACTTCTTAGATCATATAAGAAAATGTAATGAATCTGAGAGAGGCCTTCAAGCCCCCTGACACCGTGGAGCCCACTCATCTTCACCTCCAACCCCAGTTCCGAAATCTAACATATTGTCCCTTTCATAGTTCCTCGGATCCCCACCATTCAGCTTCTCTTTGTTACCTATTGGGCGGGTGTAACCAAACCTCAGTCACACTGTGGCCCGAGCAGCTGGGCTTCCCTCTCTCCCCCACTGCATTGCAGACATTCTTTTCACATCATTTTGTTCTCTCTGCTGCATTCCCTCCATTTGGCGTCATTCCCTCTGTGCAAACTTCTGCTTCAAGGGACTGGGGTCTGCCAAGGAGATGCTGGCAGAGAGGGTCCAGTTCTCTCCCTTCTATCTGAAGAGCCCAGTTTCACTCATTAGCATATGAGGAGAATGGTTGTAAATAAACATCAAATGAGGTTAACGAGCCGCAGCTCATCAATATTAATGAAGTCCACCTCACAGCCTTGGAGCGAGGTAGCAAAGGCTCTAATCACAAGAAGCAGTTTCACAAGGCACCAAATACCAGGGCAGGAAGGGTTAGATTCAGCCTGTTGGAATGTTTGTCATTTTATGACACCAGGAATGCTGCAGAGAAAGGCTGGCTGACACCAGATCTGTGCCTGCAAGGCCTCTCGTGTTCAGATTACATGTTTGTCTCAACAGGTGGAAGCCTAGAGGAAGAAGGTTGTGTTTGCTAAGCCAGCATCCAGAGTAGGGAGACTCCAAAGAAATCTACAGTTCCCAAGTCAAACATGAGGCCCCCAGTGTACTAGAATTTGATATCTCATTGCCCTCTCATCAGTAACCCCATGGAACCAAAACTCTTGGTTCCAGCCTGCTAAGGGATGATCTAGAGACCTTTCCCAGCTTGATAGAGATGCAGAAGCTCCCATTTCATGTCACTCACGTGCCCTCCACAGAACCATGTTTAGTTTCTATGCCTCAGTTTAGATGAGTCAAACAGTAATAAGTTCAGCTGCGATTTACTGAGCTCTTACTGTGTCCCAGGCACTGTTCTAAACATTTATGCTATCTCATATAAATCTCACAGTAATCCCATGAGGGTTATTCCCATTTTACAGCTGAGGAAATTGAAGCTCACTGCTTATATGTAACGTGTCTAAGATCACATATCCAACAAGTGGCAGAAGAGGAGGAACTCGCAGTTAGAACTGACTGCAAAACCCAGGCTTCTAATCCTAGCCAGGGTGGCATCTCAGAGTCCATGCACATGAAGTGTGTGAGCTTTTGCACTGCTCCTTCTTCTTAGATGTGTGCCCTTTTTTCTCCAGTTCAAGAGACCAAACACAGAGTAGCTCTCTGAAAGTAGATTAAAAGGACTTTAGAATGAAATTGTTTTAAAAGTCAAAGTGCCTCTCTCAAATTATTTTTAGAAAGGATACTTTCACTAAATGTGTTTTTCTTTGTATTTAAATTTGAGGTCAGTGGAATATGTGCTTTCAGGTTTTTTGTGTTGGGTAGCAGTGAGAGAACTGCCTTGATTTATCTACCACATCGTGCCAGTTCCTTTTATGATTCATCACACACCCTTCATGAGGTCAGTGATGACAGAACACGGAGAAGCTGCCTGGCTGATGTGGCTCATTTGAGCTAAGATCCTAGCCTCAAATACTTTTTTCAACAGTTGAACCCCTACTTTATTACTTAAAGTTCATACTATCAGCTTCTTTATCTATGAAATCCTAGGGTGAGAAGGAGAACCTGATGCTTCATCAAATGGTTGTTATCCCAAAAGTTATACCTGACTGTTTTTTTGTTTTGTTTTGTTTTGTTTTTAAACAAGTCATAGGGAAAGGATCTGAAAGTAAAACAGCTAATTCTCTTTCTTCTGCTTTCCTCCTTGAAAACTCAGGGACCTTACTTGGTAATTCTTACTTAGGCAAAACGCCCAGGAATGTTTCCACAGAATGGCACCCAAAGCCCACCCATGCAGGAACCCTTCCTGCCACCAGGGTAACCAAGACTCGGAAGCAATTGAAACTGGGCCTTCCTTTCCCAGGCCTGAGGCTGTCAACTTGGCTCAGAAAGAGGCAGACTGATGACTGTGTCTCCTCACCCAGTCACATTACCACACAGTTCTCATTTGGGCCTAAAGTCACATGGTTATGCCTTCTTATGGCCAAACAAGGATGCGCTGTTTCCAGTTCTTTGCATCCTGGTTTGGCCTGGGCATCCTTAGATGAAACCATCACGGCCCCCAAACCCTGAAGCTTTTCCAGCGACAAATTGCATGCAGTGGTGGAGAGGAGGAGCTGAACTCTGCAGCAGAGCAGCGGATGGTGTGCAGTCAGGCTGTTTGCGAGAGCCAAGGGGTTAGTTCATCACTGCTTTGTATATTCAGGCACACCAGAAAACTCAGATTAATAGGCTGTTTATTCTTCAGCATGTTCCTTGAATCAAAGGCTCTGGATGGTATTATTAAAGAGTGTTTGTGAGAGCGCCCTGAAGCACTCCTCCTGGGCTCCGCTCACTGAAGAGGAACGATTTGAGTCCTTTCATTTCTTGGGCAGCATCCCTCTTGCTCATTGCTCACTGTAGTATAAAGGTCCGCAGATCCTTTGTTAGAAACAGGATCTTTTATTCTGTCTTTATGAGGTCTCATTACCTACAGCATCTTGGTCTGTTAGATTCTAATTATTTAATGTTCTTGTCTTTGAGCTACCTGAACCTAATGAATGCAGTCCACTCTACCCCAGGGAGTTGTTTTGAGCTCTGTTTGGCACCAGCTTCCTGTTTAGGCAGAATTGTCTTTTTTTGTTTGTTTGTTTTTGTTTTCCAGGAGGGAAGGAAACATCTACCTGAACCCTTTTCTGTGAAGCAAATGAAGAGTTGTTTTGTTTTGTTTTATTAGAAGTGCTCCCTGAAATGTAATGACGTTTCTGCAGACCTTAGAATAGAATCATACTGAATTAGGAGAGAGCTACTCCTGCTACTTCTTCCTCTCCCATCCTCTACAGTAGAGACTTACACTGGAGAAGGTAGAAAAAATTAGGAAGGAAACTGCTTTTCTCCCCACCCACCCCCAATTCCCTTTCTGCCGCTGCATGAGTTCGCGTGAGTGGTTACTGCAGCCTGTTCCTCTGGCAGTTATACTTTCCCTGGGCCTGGAAAATGTTGGATTTCAGGTTCTCGATAACTTCTGTGCACACACACTCATGTAACACACAACCATAACCCTCCTGAACATCCCCATCACACAGAGACATCCTATATGTCTCAAAGGTGCTCGAAGCTCAATAATCGCTATCCACAGTACAAACACACAGCACACTGTGGTCACCCATACATATGTACAAATAATAAGCAACAGTTTTGAATCTGGCACAATTCTTAATTACCACAGCCAGAGTGCAGAAAATGAAACTGGGGTTATATATCTGAGGTTAGAATGCTAGAAACCATCTGGCATCCTGTAGCCCAAAGTTCCTCCAGGGAGGTACATCTTGCAGCAGTGGGAGTCCCCCCCCCCCCCATCCAGAATATGCTGTCGCCTCACTTCCCTGCAAAACCAGTACAGCTGTTTGGATGAGAACTATTTGCCATATATACACCGAAACCAAGATATATATACACCCTGGCATTCTGCCTGATGCCTTCCATGAAGCTCATCTGTTTATCCAGTTCCAAATTCCAGAAGGCCATCACCAAAAAGTAAATAGTGAGAAGGGACAGAGTTTTTTTCTTTCCTTCTTTCTCTCTTCCTTGATAAACATGTTCCAATGAAGAAAACAGATTTTGCAAACACATTCCATCTAGTAAATCTTACCTAACAGCTGTGTGAGAAGGGCTTGGAGGGGAGAAGGATGGGACATGGGGAGTCTCAAGAGTTGATTAGGAGAATTAGAAAAGTTCAGAAATCCACAAGGCAGGGGCAGTTCAGTACCATCCAGTTCGTGTAAAACGGAAATTTGCTTCTTTCCCTTGTTCTAATCCTTCATCCAAAACTCAGCATCTGTGATCAGCTTGCCAAAGATAAAGATCTGGCTGCAAATGTAATTCAGCTTCTGAATTCAGCTGCTTTAGCTGAAAGGTTGGTCTACCTAAAATTTATCTTTGGAGGACACATTCCGCATTTCTGACTATACCCACTTCCTCTTCCTCTTCCACTGACCCCTACTCTCATAGACCCTGGCTGTACTGCTCCTCTGGAGTCAATGAAGTATTACCCCTGAACACCCATTCAGTCTGCCTCTGCTTCACATCCACCCCTTTGGCTGGGAAAATGAGGGAATAAGCTCGGATCAAGAACTTGGATTCTAAAGATCAGGGACAAGCACAAGAAATTGACCTTTTGCCTCAGAGGCAGCTGGATATTTGTGTATCTGTTCTATGTTGAATTGGCTCACTGAACCATTCAGGAGTTGTTTTTAAAAATGTTCTTCTCACTCCTCATTTGTGGGTCAGATGCTTTGGATAATCCAGTGGAATTCTCTCTGCTTCACTGCTGGTTGCTGCCAGACCCAGAGTGCTAAATCCTGTCCTTTGGTGCCTTGAAATGATGATGTGTGAAATAGTGCTGCAATTTAGACATCCTGCATTCATTCACAGGGACTGCTTTGCCAATTAACCAAAGTAGTGAAATGCGGCAACAAAGGGGAAATGAGCAGTTTCTCCAGCTCTTGCCTTATCTGTACATCAGGCAGTATGTGTCTTCAGTAATTGGTAAGCATTGGAATTCTATTTCATTCAATATTTTTCCTTTCCCAGGCCCCATAGAGCAATTTCTTTAACAGATTGTAACATACCAGAGACAGAAAAATAGTATTTGTGTACAGAAAAGGGATGTGGGAAGGAAAACAGTCTTGCTGCTAGTTCCCATCTCACTGCCTTTGCACGTGCAGCTCCCTCATTTCCCAGATTGCATCTGGCTGGCTCTTTCTCATCTGGTTAGGTCTCAGCTCAAATGATGCCTTCTCAAGGAGAGATCCTTGACCACCCTGTCTAATGATGTCCCACCCTCAGTCACCCTGTATCATATCACTCTGTTTTACTTTTATCATTACCATTATCACTTTCTAAAAGTATTTTATTTATTTGCCTACTCATTTACTGTCTTCCCCCTCCTCCCCCAACACTGGAATGTAAATTCCGTGAAAATAGGGATTTTATCTGTCTCATTCATTGCTCTTCCCCCAGAACTTAGCACAGTCCCTGACACACAGTTGGCACTTTGTATTTATTGATTAAATACACAGGTAGAAATGTAGCAATTAAGAACTCCCAAAGCCAATGTACATGGTTAATATCAGGGAATAGTGAAGGCAAACAGACAAAGAGTTTGAGGAGCAGAATAAAAATCAATTTCCTTGTATCGATTTTATTAATGGTTTTAATTACAAGTGAAAAGAAATGTGTTGAGTCAAAAATCCCTAAACTGAGTCACTCTTCATTTCTTATGACTCATGCTAAACTGTTCCCTATTAAGTAAGTTAAGTCAGGGTCATGGAGACCAAGTACCACGTCCTTGCCAAGCTGGCATCATTGAGGCCACAAAGGATACCCACTTCCAGATTTCCACTGGACAGTGCCTGGCTTTGCTTTCCCTAGGGCATGTGCCAGAACAGACTGGCACAGCAGTCTGAGGATGAAAGCCCAGTCTGGGTATCTTCATCCAGCTTTTATTGCATTCTTGCCTCCTTCAGTTTCCAAAGAGAGCACACTCCTCTCTGCAGCCCAGGGGCCCTGCAGCTCTTTCAGTTGTGGAAACCATGGGGATAGGGTATAGATGGTGTCCCCTCTCTGACCTACCCAGTTGTGAGGCAGTAGGACTCAGAACTCTTGCTTTTAGCCTGGCAGACATGGCACTCATCTCCTCAGAAGTTGCTCACCCAAAAGAAAAGATGTATTAGCTTCCTAGGAGTTATCCCCTGTCTTGTTGGGGCAAGATCAGTGCCTAGTGTCAAGAGAGAGAGATATTAAAGATTAAAGAGCCTCTACCAGAAAAGGGGGGTAGTTTTGCCTGAATCTCTTTATTTGTTTTTTGCTCCCCTGCAAGTATATTCATGTTGCTGGGCTCCCTGGCTTACTCCCCAGGCAGTTTGTAGTCATTATCATCATGACTTTGTGGTCTCATTGGTATTAGAATGGGGTTCAGCTGCTATAGGTGATGCTTCCATGCTCCACTGCTTTTTCTCTTACATTGCTAACGACACTTCTGTGGGTTTCCGCCTTTAGCCAAGCCCACCCCATTCCACACCCCACTCTTTCCCTGTCTTTTATTGACGCTATGTTTACTTTGCATGTCTCTGTTAGTTCAGTTTTCTGAGCACCTGCAGAGAATTAACCATCTCTACTTGCTGTTGGGGATCACCCAGGCCTTTGATCTGTTTGATTCTTTACTTTCGGAGATATTGAAAGACTCCATAACTCCTCCAAAGGATGTAAAAAGTGTTATGGTTCCTGTAATGTAGCTTGACCTTCCAGGCTGGCTCTGCTTAGGACCAGAAGATATTAATGAAATACAGAAAAAGGTAACATTTATTAAATGTTTCCTATGTACCATATACTGTCTTAGGCACTTAATATGACTATTTCATTTAATCCCTATTTGTAGGCTTAAAAGTCTGGACATTAGCTGGCCCCAGTTATTTCTCTAACCTCGTCTCCTGTTCCTTGTCTTCTTCTCCCCCACCCCCAATTCTCTCAGCTCCAGCCACACTGGTTCCATATTGCTTCTCTTACCAGTAAGCATGCTCCCTCCTTAAGGCCTTTGCACTGGCTGTTCCCTCTTCCTGGAATACTCTTCCCTCAGATATCTGCATGAGTTATTCCTTAACCACCTTCTAGTCTTTGCTTAAGTGTTATCTTCTTGATGAGATTTATATCTATGTATAAAATATATAGAGAGATATATAAAATATATAGATATATATATTTTTTATATATCTATATATATTTTAGATATAAATATCTAATATATTTTATATAGAGATACATATAAAATCTATGTATATAGATATTTGAGATTCCCTATTACTCTATATAAAATTGTACCACCACCACCACCTCACACTCACTATCCAACTTGCTCTATTTTTTTCTTTATGGTAATTATAGTTATTACTAACTTAAATGTCGTTTACTTTGTTTATTATTTATTGTCTGTGTTCCCCACTATATGTAAGCCCATGAGGGCAGGGAGCTTCGTCTGTTTGTTCCCTAATGTCCTAAGCACCTAAAGAAACAGTGTCTGGCACATAGTAGATGTTCCATAAACATCTACTGAATGAATGAATGTAGTCTCCTCAAAAACCTTGTGAGGTGGCTACTTCTGTTATCCTCATTTAGAAGATGATGAAATTGAAGCTCAAAGAATTTAAGTTAGGTAACTTGCCCCCCGATCATTCAGCTAATAAGTAGCAAAACCTGAACCCAAGATTGACGCCAAAAAAATGTGCTTTCAACCACTTGGTCAATAGTTCTCAAACTTTAGTACGTACTAAAGTCCTGAGATAGTTATTTAAATGCAGATTCCCACATCCCCACCCTGAGGATTCTCTCTGATTCCACAGGTCTGGGATGCAGATGATCTAGCAATCATACCTTGACAAACATGCACTGGGATATACTGCCTTGCCTTTAAGAAGTGTAGGATCCACATAGTGAGGCATAAAGATAAAATCCATTGGACATTTTTTGAGTGCCTCCTCTTTATCAATCCTTGTGATATATGAAAACAAGTGAGATGGAGTCCCTGTCCACAAGGCTCCGTCTGCTGTTGGTGAGAGGACAGACAGACAAGCAAATCAATGTAACCATCAGTAAAAAGCAAATATATTGGATGTAAGGATGTAAGTATGTACAAGCATATGTTTTGTATTCAGTCAGACCCATGTTTCAAAGCCTGAATGTGGTACTTGCCAGTTATGTAAGTGAGCAAATTACTTAACCTCCCTGCATCTCCAAGTAAAATGAGGACCATACTTACCTTATTGGGAGTGTTGTGAGAGATTAAATGAGATAATAGGGATGTACTGCACTCAATAAGGTATTTAAAAACAAATAACTAACACCAAGAGGCAGTGTATAAGAAGTGATAAATGTTTTAAAGACACTAAATACTAGTAAATACTAGAAAAATCAGAGGATGGCTGGCCTAGCCTATTTTACAGTTAAAGTATGGGCACCAAGGTTTTGTGTTGTTTTAATATAATTTACATGGAAATATTTTTAAAATATATTTAAATATACATATAATGCATTTCCCTACCTTCTTACTAAATATAATTTAACTTTTCTTGGGATCTAAGTGCCATCTTTATGAATGTAAATTATTATGCTATGCTGGAAAACACTATTGCCTTCAGATTTTATTGGTGTGCACCCTAAATGCATCCAGATTATATTTTAAATAATATTTTCCTGCTTCTCTGTTTTTGTCATGGTCTTAATGCCTAATTTCTCTCTACTGTCTGTGCATTTTGCCTTTTATAGTTCCTTTTCCTCTCCCAGTTTACTTTGTCTAGTATTTATTGGGCTTATAAACTAAATGGCTAAGCATGCTAAAACTGTAAGTATAATCAGAGTGTGCCTCAGACCTAGTAAGTTAACCACATGAGCTGTAGTGTGTGACTACTTAGAGACTTATTGACATTTAGATATTTGAGATTCCCTATTACTTAAGTTTCAAAAAGATGAGGTACTACTGTTTATGGTGTAGATGCCTGGAAAAAACATCCTCATTGTTCTCAGCATTGGAAGTTAGTCTACTTTGTAGCACCACAATTTAAAAGAACCTTGGGAATCACAAGATCATAGACCTGGCCTTTTGCTGTCAAGTAAATAATTTATTATCTCCATTTCATAGATGAAGTAAGTAGGCCTAAGGAGTAAGTGGCTTAATACCACTGAAGTGTACACTTCAAAATGATTAAAATGAGAAATTTTGTGTTGTATATATATGTGTGTATATGTGTGTGTGTGCCTGTGTGTGTGTGTTACCACAACAAAATTAAAAAAAAAAAAAGAGAGATAGAGAAAGTAGATGGCTATTCCAGTTGGCTAATGCTGTATTATGCAAAATACCAGAAGTGGATTGGCTTTTATAAAGGGGGTTTATTTGGTTACAAATTTACAGTCCTAAGGTCATAAATTGCCCAAGGTAAGGCATCATCAAGAGGATACCTTCACTGAAGAAAGGCCAATGGCGTCCGTAACACCTCTGTCAACTGGAAAGGCATGTGGCTGGCATCTGCTAGTCCTTTGCTCCCAGGTTGCATTGCTTTCAGCTTCTGATTCCAGTGGCTTTCTCTCTAAGCATCTGGGAATCCTCTCTTAGCTTTTCCAGGGCACTCTGGGCTTCATCTCTTAGTTTAGCATCTCCAAACATCCTTCTGTCTGCATCTCCAAGCATCCCTAAGCATCAGCAAGCATCTGGGTCCGTATTGGCTCTTAGTTTCTCTCTTAAATACTCCAATGAATTAATCAAGAACCACCCTGAATGGACGGTGCCTCACCTCCATGAAAATAATTCAGAGGTTCTACCCTAATCAACAGACTAATCAATCTGTCCCCACAAGATTGCCTTAAAGAACATGGCTTTTGGGGGGACATAATATATCCAAACTGGCATAGTGGCCCTCTAAGTGAGGTAATCTAGCCAAGCCAAAGCAGGGTTCCATGTTTTCTGAGCCTTGCCTTGTGCTTAGCCACGCTGTTCCCAGGAGGAAATGGGAGATCATCTTAGGCTATGAAAAAGAAGGAAAGCCATCAGTGAATATGAACAAATACTAGAAAAATGAAATCAATGGTGAGTATTGTAACTATTCCTTTTTATGCCCTGTTGTTGATAGGTGTTTTTCCTCTTACTCCAGCCCACATTTGAAGGGGTCTATAACTATACAGTGCCACCAGTGAGCCCAAGCTGACTGTGGGCACATATAAGAAAGGACTGAAGAGCGTTGTAATAAGATCCAAAGCACAGGCAGGATTATAAAAAACAATTATCGGCTTTGCACCCCGTTTTCATCATGGATGAATTAAGGTAGAGGAAAGGAACTAAATGGCAGCCCTGGTGATTTAGACAGGAAGATAGAGCCACTGAAAGTGAGGTTTCTGAATGAAGGTTCAGAGTTGACAATTTCTCTGGGTAGCTTACTTTTTGTTTGTTTGAACCCAGGCCTGTCTTAATTCCACATCCCATGTTTTTAGCTACTATGTGATACTATGCTGGAAAGTGATAAAGCAGGTTTCACTGTATTCCCATTCTTCTAGCAAGTTATGTGCTACATCGATTGAAATTATATCCTACCCAGTCTTTGTGCTACTACCTCAATCACAGAAAATTATAATTAAAGAATCCTAGACTATTAGACCCAAATAGTTCCCTGAGGATTATTGAAGCAATAGGTTTGCACATTTTTAAATGGTTCTTAATGGTCTTGCTTTTTAAAAACCCTTTGATGTCTTCTCACCACTCATACTTACGTGTGTTTTCTTAATTTTTAAAATACATTATACGTGAACATGACAGAATTCAAGAGGTCAAAAGGGTATACAATTTTACATACTTTAAAATCTATTTAATTAGCCTAATTGGCCCTGATGATTTATATGTGAAGAATGGCAGAAGAAAAAACTGATGCACAGAGAGCTGGGGCCCAAATGAGGGCCACCCTTCAATGGGGAAACAGGTGATCCAAACCCCAATGAGTCAGACCAGACGTTGTCGTTTAGAATATTTGTGCATAAAAGAAATTGGGTGGTTCATCCTTTGATGCACTACATTAATTTCCTTGGCTCTGGGGCATTTTTCTTCTTTTTCCTTTTCTTTTTGTGTGACTGCCAGTCCCAGTGGAGGATAAGGATCAGGGTTCAGAAACCCTAACTATTGTGTCCTTTCCCAGAATGGAGAGCACTATCATTTGGTTCACATTTTATTAAAATAAGATGAGTGATTCACTCACTTTACAGGCAAAGGATCTTTTTACCAGGAAACCCATATTTTGAAAAACAAAGCTGATAGCTTTAAGGAACAGTAACTGCTAACATCAGCTTCCTTTCCCATCCAGTCCCAAAAGAGTCAAATACTCTTTTTTCTCTAGCTGCCTCTTTCTCTTACCCACACATATACATATAATTATAGATATGTTGCATTATATATACCCACAAAAGACAGAAAGAACAGGAAAGACAAAGGTGGATTCATTTGAAAAGATATATGTGTTTTCTGGTTTCTGCTGTTTTTGTCTCTTAAGTCTATTTTTTAATTGATGGGTAGTCGTAAATCCATCATCATTGGTGGAAATTAGTGGATTCTGACTAGAGAACAGGCTGTGTTCTATAAATACGCCTACATGTTGGCAAAAGCCTTCCCATACTCTCATACTCACTGAGAACCAGGGAACCTAGATTGTTGTTTTTTGTTTTTTTATTTTTAGTCTGTCTTGGTTCAGTTCACCCGTACTGACTAACTCTGTTAGCCACTGCTTCTGTTTATATTTATTTAGAAAAGAAAGAAAATGCATTTTAAGCAAATCAAATGCATAATCTGTTCCACTTTTTATTTATTCTATGGATGCTTTGGACAGTGGAAAGCCCAGGGAAATAATAACCCTTGTTAGATTCTGTGTTCTGTGGCTTGCTTTCTTAAACAAGCCCTCATCAGACACTTTTGCTGATACTTTACAAAATTTCAATCCAGTTGTATGCCTGATTTTTAATTCAGTTTTATTGAGATATATTCACATACCATACAGTCATTCAAAGTGTACAATCAGTTGTTCACAGTACCATCATATAGTTGTGCATTCATCACCCCAATCTTTTTTTTTGAACATTTTCCTTGTACTAGAAAAAGTAAAAATAAGAACAAAAAATAAAAGTAAAAAAGAACACCCAAATCATCCCCCTCTCCCACCCTATTTTTCATTTAGTTTTTTGTATCTGTTTTTCTACTTATGCGTCCATACACTGGATAAAGGAGTGTGATCCACAAGGCTTTCACAATCACTCTGCCACCCCTTGTAAGCTACATTGCTAAACAATAGTTTTCAAGAGTCAAGGCTACTGGGTTGGAGTTTGATAGTTTCAGGTATCTGCTTCTAGCTATTTCAATGCATTAAAACCTAAAAAGGGTTATCTGTATAGTGCGTAAGAATGCCCACCAGAGTGACCTCTAAACTGCATTTGGAATCTCTCAGCCACTGAAACTTTGTTTCGTTCATTTCGCATCCCCCTTTTGGTCAAGAAGATGTTCTCAATCCCACAATGCCAGGTCCAGACTCATCCCCAGGAGGCATATCCTGCATTGCCAGGGACATTTACACCCCTGGGAGTCAGGTCCCATGTAGGAGGAGGGCAGTGAATTCACCTGCCGAGTTGGGTTAGCTAGAGAGAGGTACTCAGGGGAAGACTCTCAGTGTCTGCCTGATTTTTAAGTTGGAAAGGAAAAAGGTTGCTGGAAGTATTTTTTAAATATAAATTAAATAGACTTTTTTTTCTCACTGATCTCAGCCTAGTCCTGTTAAATCTGTGGCTACAGGCTTATAATTGCTTAAAGTGTTTTTTTGTTTGTTTTTTAATTTTTGTTATCCCTTCTCTATTTTCTTATCGAGTTTTGAAGCAACTCACTTAAAATAGAAAGGGCCTGTGAGTTTGTTTGGGGGGCAGCAAGGAGCCAGGAGCCTGATAGACTGCATCTGACTCTGGAGCCAGCCTAGGAGAAAGGTGATAGAGGGAGATGGAAAAGCTGGTGGCCGATTTAAATATGAACACTAATAATAATAACAGTAGCAACCACAGCTAACAGTTACTGAGTTCTCATTATGAGAATTTACTGTGCTAGGCATTTTTCATCCACAAAAGGAAGAAAAGTGAGCTGAGTTCCCAGAGGCCTATGGCAGGAAGGAAAAGGACATCCCAGGGAACCAGCCTTTGTGGGAGGAAGAGGCCTGGCCTTGGAATGAGAAGGCTTGATTTGATCCTGGCTCTCCTTGATTTCATCCCTTGCTGAGTCTAATTTTCCTTATCTATAAATCGGGATAACACCACTATCCCCTTCCTGTCCCACAGGGTTCTTATGAGGAGCAAGTGTGATAACATGTGTAAAAATGTTTGCAGAATCACACAGTATCTCTAAAAATGTGAGACATCCGCACTATTAAAAATGAGGTGATGGAGAACTGGAAGTGCCTTGACTGTCAAGGAAAGTGTTATGCACTTGCCTTCAGGCAGGAATTCTGTTGCTCATTCATCAGTAAAGAACAAAGGCAAGATAAAATAATCATGAGATAAGGAATAAGATTGTTTCAGCCACCCACTGGCTTGAGCTGGAGGAGAACTTGGATTAACTGTGCCTTTTGTTATGCAGGTGCCACCCTCCTGTTTGCCTCAAAGGTAGGAGAGCAGTAACCAGGGCAGGTACTGCTTGTTTATTGAATGCATACTCTGTGCCATACACTGACACTTAAAGTTTATTCTCTCTCTCTCGTTTTTTGTTTTTTTTTCCCTTTTCTTTTTTTTCAGTCATCTCTCTTAACTCAAAAACTCTCAGGCATTAGTACTCTTATCATCATTATTCATACTGTTATTATCCTGATTATTACTGGTATTGTTCTTAATCTCATCTTTAATTGGCTTGCCCAACATTGTAAAGCTAATTAGCTAAAGAACCAGGATTTGGACCCTAATTGGCTGATTCAGGAGCCTGCACACACACCTAACCTCTGCATTATGTAAGACCCCCTTAGGATTAGGGCTAGTGGTTTTTATGTTATCCTCAGCAGATCCCTAGAGTTTAAAGGGCTCAAGCCCTCTCTTTATGCCAATGCACCCCTCACACCTCTGTCTTGGTGAGGGCTATTGAGGAGAAATCTGGGTAAAAGACTTTGCTTTTATCTATGTTATATATTAAGTTTCCTTGTAAACTTTCCATTGGCGGGGGGGTGGTATATCTGTTTAAATTTTTTTTTCAACCCCATATACTATAACTTCCTTATTTTACAAGTGGGAAAACTGAGACCCAGAAAAGTTGAACCCACAGTAACAAAATTAGTTCTTTGCAGAACTCAGACTAGGTTCTTTTCTCATTATCATGGTGAGTCTCTGTAATAGGACATTTTTTTCTCCCTAAAACAACATGAAAACCATCATTCTGACTATAAAAACTCACACAGTGACATGAACAGACATTTTTCTGAAGAGGAAATACAAATGGCTCAAAAGCATATGAAAAAATGCTCAACTTCACTGGCTATTAAGGAAATGCAAATCAAAACCGCAATGAGATATCATCTCACACCTACCAGAATGGCCATTATCCAAAAAAACAGAAAATGACAAGTGCTGGAGAGGATGTGGAGAAAGAGGCACACTTATTCATTGTTGGTGGGAATGTAGAATGGTGCAACCACTCTGGAAGACAGTATGGAGGTTCCTCAGGAAGCTAAATATAGATTTGCCATATGACCCAGCTATTCTATTGCTGGGTATATACCCAGAGGAACTGAAACTTAGGACACAGACAGACATTTGTAAACCAATGTTTATTGCAGCATTATTCACAATTGCCAAGAGATGGAAACAGCCCAAATGTCCATCAAAGGACGAGTGGATAAACAAACTGTGGTATATACACATGATGGAGTATTATGCAGCTGTAAGACAGAACAAAGACATGGATCATGTAATAATGTGGATGAACCTTGACATTATGTTGAGTGAAGTTAGCCAGAAACAAAAGGACAGATTCTGTATGGTCTCACTAATATGAACAGACATTAATGAACAAACTTTGGGAGTTAAAAGCTGACAACACAGGCGACCAGGAGATAGAAAGAGGGCAGAGATCAGCCATTTGATGCTGAAGGACTACAGAATGTTTAGGATTGATTGCATAGATCCAGAAATAGATAGCATAATACTGTGTGATGGTAGCACGGTATTGTAAGTACACTGAACAAAGATGTCTGTGAGTAAAGCTGAAAGAGGTGGGATAGGAGAATGTATGACACCAGAGGTAAAGATAGATGATAAAGACTGGGACTGTATAATATGGCAAAAACTGGAGTGGCCAATGACTGTTACTAAATATACAAATATAAAAATGGTTTTGCATGTGGGAAAGCAAATGAATGTCAACCATGTAGAAATTTGAAAAAGGGATGGTATTCAGGAAAAAACATAATCAAAGCAAACTGGAGTCTATGGTCAACAGTAACATTGTAATATACCTCCATTAAATGTAACAAAGGCAATATGCCAATGCTAAATGTATGAGAGGGGGATATAGGGGAGTAATATGGGATTCTTGGTAGTGGTGTTATTTGCTGTCCTTAGTAGTATATTGTATTGTATGACATGTTATTTTTCTTTTTATCATTTTTTCTTATTGCTAAAAAAAAAAAAAATTTTCTTGTAGTAATCAGTATGTTCAAGTGCTGATTGTGGTGATAAATGTACAACTTTATGATGATACCATGAACAACTGATTGTACACCGTGGATAAATGTATGGTATGTGAATATAACTCTATAAAATTGTAGGAAAAAATATATGTAGGAGTAAAAGTGTTGGAGAAAACATGGTGAGAGGGACGATGCCTCACCAATATGGACTAACTACAATGTGTAAACTCAGAATTGAATCTTAGAACATAGCCTAACATGGACACAATAATTGTAATAGTCCCTAGATTGTAAGCTCTTACAGCAGTTAACTCTATCCCTGAATCGTAAGGCCTATCTCTAAACTTTGAGATGCTGATCCCCTAGCGTATAACCTGATTGGTCTCTGGAACAATGCATATCTCTGAGACACCTGAAACTCAGAGCTAGAGCTCGGCAGATATGAATGTCAGTATTAGTGCATACAGCCACTGTCAAAAAAAAAAAAAAAAAGCTGAAAAAGAGCCCAGACTTCAATTAGTGATATGAATGAAGCAGGTCTGGTTAAGACCAGGGCAAGCCAGGCCAAAGGATAAAGGTTGAAACTGATTGTGTTTTAAAACTTCAACTTTCATATGAGACCAAGGGAATAGATATCTGTTTGGTACAGGATCTAAATTTTCTAAACGGTACAACTCTACAGTCGATTTGTTCAAACACCACAATTGCATGGAACTTTGAATAGGAAGTGAGATATGGTAGGTTAGTATAGGCTGGAGTGAAATAGTGACACATCCTAGAGTAATTTGGGCAGATAATAAAAAATATATTTACAGCCTCCCCCTCCCCAGCCCCGAGGATCTGGGGGACGGTGCGGATGTGTTGGACATCCACACCTGGACTGGTGTTGATGTTGTCACAAACGTTGGGACTGGCGGTTTGATGTGCTGAGCCCTCGAGCATGCGACTTGCCCTTATGAAGCTCATTACCACAAAGGAGAGTCTAAAGTTGTATGTAATGGTGCCTAAGAGTCTCCCCCTGAGTACCTCTTTGTTGCTCAGATGTGGCCCTCTCTGTCTCTAACTGAGCCATCTCGACAGGTGAACTCGCTGCCCTCCCCCCTACGTGGGACCCGATTCCCAGGGTTGTAAATCTCCCTGGCAACGCAAAGTATGACTCCCGGGGATGAATGTGGACCTGGCATCGTGGGACTGAGAGTATCTTCTTGACCAAAAGGGGGATGCAAAATGAGACGAAATAGTTTCAGTGGCTGAGAGATTCCAAATGGAGTCGAGAGGTCACTCTGGTGGACATTCTTATGCACTATGTAGATAACACCTCTTAGGCTTTAATGTATTGGAATAGCTAGAAGTAAATACCTGAAACTACCAAACTCCAACCCAGCAGTCTGGACTCCTGAAGACAATTATATAATAATGTAGATTACAAGGGGTGACAGTGTGATTGTGAAGACCTTGTGGATCACACCCCCGTTATCTAGTGTATGGATGAGTGGAGGAATGGGGATAAAAACTAAAGGACAAATGGGGTGGGATGGGGGGATGATTTGGGTGTTTTTTTCACTTTTATTTTTTATTCTTGTTCTGGTTTTTTCTGATGTAAGGAAAATGTTCAGAGATAGATTGTGGTGATGAACGCATAACCATGTTATCATACTGTGGACAGTGGATTGTATATCATGGATGATTGTATGGTGTGTGAATGTATTTCAATAAAACTGAATTTAATAAAAAAAAAAAAAAACTCACACAGTAATGTTAAAAATACTGCTGCTTTTTCAAAGGTTGAGTGAGACCATGTTTGGGTAGGTGAGATGTTTCGGTTCCCCTACCTAAATCTCTTCTCTTGATTTTGTCACCAGTTGGAGGGAATGAAGTTCATTCTTCACCTTAGCTCTTGGGCCTATTTAACCATTTATGTTCAGTTAAGAACAGGAGTGGGTCACAGGCATTTGCAACTGCACCTGCTTCTTCCTGGGTAAGAATTACACTTTGAGTCTGAGGTCTCTGTTTCATAGGGCAAGCCAAGTCCTCCTATTTCCCAACAAAAATGTAACGTATCAACACCTGGTAGAATAGGACAAGCTGGTCTTTGAATTAGAATGTGTATGATGGTGTAATTGCTAGGCTTGGAATAACTTCCTTGATGGGCTGCTGGGCCCATTGGGAGCTTATGATGCCAAGATCCTGCTCCACATTTTGTGTCCAAAACTGCCTCCCATTTCCTCAATAAATGGGTAGGAAAGTGTGTCCAGGCCAAAGTAGCTATCACTGTTGCTACTGGAGAGAGGTTTTCTTTTCTTCCATCCCTGGTACCTGCTTCCACAATACCATATGGCTGCCCACCCTGGTGCCTGTGCAGCCTGCTGTGTTCCATGACATCAAAGTGTTCTTTGGCCTTCCCCAGAACAAAGTCTGATGATGCACAGAATAGAGGGTAACATCCCAAGGGTCTGACGTGGTAGGGGATTCTTATCACATTGAACCAGGCCTCTGGTTCAGTCACACAGTGGTGGCTAGGGATGTCCATGGTAAGCCTAAAAACCTGATTCACTTGTCATGGTGTGCTGAACACACTCCCTGGGGAAGAATTTTTCAGACCCTGATGGGAAATGCTCACATTTTTTAAAATCTTGATATGATAGAAACAGTTCCTGGGGAGGTGCTCCAGAAGTTTTTTGTTCACTCTCAACATTACCATGAAATATCTGATTTAATGCTTTGCTTAGAAATGTGCACCGGTCAAGTAGCAATAGGCTAAATAATGTCTTGAAATGTTGGCCTAGCCATATAAAAATATAAAGTTTTATTAAAACTAAAGGGTTTGGCTTTCCACCCCTATTTGAACACACCAAACATGTTCTTGAGAGTGATGAGCTGGCAAAGACTCACATTAATTATGGCCCAAGTACTTTACCCCCATGGGTGTTGCTAGAAGCCATTGCTTCTTACTCTTTTTGTGGAGTCATTTCCCTTTCAGTAAATTGAAATTATCATTTCCTCCATTTATAATATAAAACAACAGTGTATCGGAGAAGATAAAATTAAAGAACACAGCCTGCTCTTGTTTGGGGGCTTTGCTTGACAGGAACATAGTCTTAGGATGTTAGCAATCTTCCTGTGACTTGTAATACAAAGTGCTGCATGTGGAATGAAGCTGTCAGATGTCTTGCCTCCTTCTGCTCCTTTCCCCCACTCACCCCTCTCTCCCCTGCCCTCATTCAGAGTAGCACTGGGAAGGAAGTATTTACTCAGCTGTGGCCTGGTAACAAAGCCTCAGTGCCCTGGGGATGGGAAGGGGTGGCGTGGTCATGCTCTGAACTGTCCATGTCCTTCCCAGCATCCCTTGGCAAGGCAGGCTGGCAGAGGGCGAGTGTCGTTTAGAATGAGTCCTCGTAACCCCTGCATAAAAGAACATAAAAACAATTGCAACCAAAAACTGGAGTGCCCTCTCAGAGGCTGTGGTGTTCTCTGGCCTCTGTGGTAGTTCCTACTGAGATCATGCAGCCAACCAACTAGAGGTTGTTGAATCCTCTGGGATTCCCCATGGCCTGGTAGTATTTCATTATCTCCCTCTCTTGTCTCAGCACCAGCTCACCCAGCCACCCACACATCAACAGGCAGTCACTCACACAGATGAATTCTGACTAAACCCCATTTCATCCCCCAGACTTCTGGAGCTAAAAACATTGATGCAGTCTTTGGGAAAAGCTTTCTCTGAGTAAGGGACAGAGATATGTTTTCAATCCCTTCAGTCTGGCGCTCCTCCATTGGTCTCTTTTAGTGACACCACTCTGACCCTGCATAAGGCTGTATGTAATTCCCTGGAAGATAAGAGGCATCTGAATCTATAACCACAAACCATCACCAGTTCTTCTGAGCAAGCTTTGGTGGACACACATGGTGGTCTCAAAGAGGATGTAGAGATGACTAAGCTGCCCCCACGCAGCTTCAGAGGCAGGAATTTCCACAGCAAGAAGGCAGGCTAGATGCAGAAAAAAAATAAAAATAAAAACAGAAGATCTTCATTCTTCTCTTCGGTGTTTTGTGCAAATGACATTTGGTTAGTCCTTCAATATATTGGGCACCAGGAATTTCCAACTAGATTAATTTTCTTACCCAGGTATCACTCAGTAGGATTTGGTAGAGTTAACTGTATTAATTTCCTAGCTGCTAAAACAAATACCATACAATGTATTGGCTTAATAACAGGAATTTAATGGCTCATTGTTTCAGAGGCTGGAAGGCTTGCTTCTTCCCGGGTTCAGTATCTTCTGGCTGGCTGGCAAACTTTGGTGTTCCTGGGCTTTTCTGTCACATGGCAATGCACATGGTAGTGTCTTTTCG
Organism: Choloepus didactylus; assembly: GCF_015220235.1. Taxonomy (NCBI): domain Eukaryota; kingdom Metazoa; phylum Chordata; class Mammalia; order Pilosa; family Megalonychidae; genus Choloepus; species Choloepus didactylus. The sequence continues at coordinate 32,345,679 of NC_051312.1, read as the reverse complement.
TTTCTCTTCCAGGGTCTGTTGATTTCCAGCTTCTGGCTGCTCCCCATGGCTTTTCTTCCCATATCCAATTTCTTTTGCTTATAAGGACATTAACCATATTGGATAAAAGCCCACCCTCATTCAGTTATCTAATAACATCCTCAAGGGTCCTATTTACAAATGGGTTCACACCCATAGGACCAGGGGTTAGGACCTGAACATGCCTTTTGTGACATGATTCAATATCCAACAGTAACCAACAAAAAGAATATTTTTAATCAGGGGTCTCCTTATCTTAAACTATAGACATTCATGCTAGAGATACAACATTAGCTGTAAAGTGAACTGCTATGAAGTGAAGCCTGGGCTTCTTCTGGTTTTTATAGTAAAATTGGTGATGCAGTCCTTTGAAAATAAATACTCAAGCTGATTGAATTGAGCCATTGGTGAGAAGGTGCTGGAGTCAACAAGCCCATGAAATACAGTACACCTACCGTTATGTGTTTGCTGAGAGTTGTAGTACCTACCAAAGAGCACATTTTCCATTTCCAGCACATTGTCCATTTCCAGCATTTAACAGCTCTTGGTATCTTCTCACATCTTTCTAAGTTTGCAGAAGCACCTCCTGTGCCTGGGGAGCCCTTGTCTCTGTGTTCACACAGTGAAATTTGGCCCTCTAAATTTTGATCTAGATCACCATGCAATGCATGTTGTTATTCATTCATTTCTTCAACAAATATTTACTTCTATATAGAGTGCCTACTATGTACCCAGCATTGGGCTGAGCACTTTAGTTAAATCCAAAATTTCCTTAAGTTCAGAACTTCAGGCTTTAATCAGCTGATAATAATTATAAAATAATACTACCAGTTAGCACTTTGCAAATTTTTTAGGCCTATATATAGGTTGCCTCACTTGATTTTTTTCAACAATCCCATTAGGCAGGTACTGTGGTCATTCCCACTTTTTAGATGAGGAAACCAAGACTCAGAGAATTTGTTTAACTCATCCAGAGTTGTATTGGTGGTGAGTGGTTGAGCCAGGTTTTAAAGCCAGGTAGCTGATTGCAAAGCGTAGGCTCTGTACTAATACAACTGCCCTGCCTGACTACCCTGCCCTATGTAATGTGGCCTGACTGAAGGGTATCTGAAGGTTTAACTTAGATATAAAGTCTGTCTGTCACCTGGCCGTGAAAATCCTATCATCAGAATTCAATCCCTCCATAAAGCAGCTGCCTCCCACCTGCTGTGGTAGAACGCACAGGATCTTGCGAGTCAGACAGGCTTATGTCTGAATCTCAGCCTTCCCTATTCTTACTAGCTTTGTGTCATTGAAAGAGTAATTAGCCTCTCTAAGCCCCAGTTTCTTCATTTCTAAATTAATAATCTCAAATTCTAGCTGAGTACTTACTATGGGCCAGACTCTGTTCTAAGCACTTTACTTTAATTCACAACCCTATAAGGGTCGCTCATTATCCCCATTTTACAGATGGGGAAACTGAGGCACGGAGCACTTAAAAGTCAAGCAATTTGAAGTCATTGGCAAAGCTAGGATTTGGACCCAGTCAGTCTAGTTCATTCCAAAGCCCATGCTGTTGGCCACAGTAAATAAAACAATAATAAAGTAAAAAAGGTACAAGGGCTCAGTCAGAAACAGATCAAGGGTGTGAAAACCTCTGGTCTGGAGCCAGGCACACAGTTGGTGGGACTGTTCCAAGGTTTAGAAGAAGAAAGTTCAACAGCTCTGACCACCCACAAAAAGAGAAGCACCAATTGTGGGATGTTCTGATTTTGATCTTATACCAAAGGCTTTTTATGCCTTTGCCTTTGAACTTTCAGGACGTGCTAGCTGAAGCTTTCCTAATTGTGGGGGGATTCCTTTAGAGAAGGCATCTGTTGGGGCACACTGCTTACCTTCCCTGCACCTGCAGAGCAGGGCTGAGACATGACGGCGCAGCCACCAGCACAGGTGTGCTCGTTCCCTGCCAGGTCCTCCGGCCCAGCACAGGCTGCTGGCACGGAGTTGCAGTCCTTCCTGTTGACAGTAATTAGAGCCTTTCAGACTCAATTTCTTACATGAAAAATCCCAATTCACTTGAATTGTCCCCTTGATCCTGTTCACCTGGAGCTGTTTAGTTTCTGCAGTTTGTTGGGGGGGGTGGGGTTGGGGAACAAACTCCTTAAGCCTTCACACATTGTAGTTGATAAGATCAAGGTGCTGAAAATGTTCTTTGGGTAAGCTTTGGAGCCAGATTGCCTGGGTTTGAATTCCACTTCCACCTCTTAAGCATGCATGATCAGAGTTTTTATGTTGGTAAAATAGTAAGTCCTCAATAAATGTTAAATGTTAGTATTATTATTAAGCCCCTCCAGCTCTCAGCCCCCTTCTTTGCCTCCCACCCTGTGCTCTTCCTCTGGGAAGCCACATGCCCTTCCTGTTCCCTAGGCTCTGGAGCCTCTTCCCACTCACCAGGCTATTTCTTCTCTGTGAGCTTTCAGGTTCTTATCTGTAAAATGGAACTGGGAATAATGAATCTACTTCCTAAGGTTGTTGTGAAGGTTAAACATGCTAATTCAGTTCAAGTGCTGAGCACCGAGCTCAGTGACTATTTGCTCTTATTATTCCTGAAGCACAAAGAGATGCCTTTAAGGACCTTTGAGGACAACTTCAGGGGAGCTCTAAGACCAAAGGGCCTGCAGGAGACGGGAGCATTTAGGGTTAACTAATGCCGGAGTGTAAGCCTGGGAGCTCCGGGAGACTGCGGCTCATCCATGCCTGTAACTGCTCTGCTGCCCCAGAGGCGCACATGGTAATGGTGAATGAATGGATGGATGAATGGATGAATACTGCAGCGGGTATTCAGAAATGTGGTTGGCTAAGACAACCTGACAGAGAATTTTCAAGGCAGAACACTCCTGGATGTTTCAGCAAACCCAGCAAGAAACTCCTTTCTCCTCTCGTCTCCTATCTTCTTCTCCTCTTTTTGCCCTCTGGATTTAAAAAACAAAGCCAAAACAATTGCCATTGTTTAGTGTTAATAGGCATTCTGCTAAGTAATTTATAGATACAGTCTCCTCTAATCTTGACTACAACCTTGAAAAGTGGGTATTATTCAGATTTTAGAGACAAGAAACTGAGATTTAGAGAGATTGAACAATTTGCTCCAGGTTACATACCTGGTAAATTGCAGAGCCAAGATGTGAACCTTAGTCTTTGGGGAAGGAAAGAGATCCCATTTGCTCATTATTGCTCTGATTTTGGAACAAATCTTACCACTCACCATTCTTACATATCCCCACTATACACCAACCAAGGAGCATCTCCAAGTGGCAGATGCCTCTCTCTTGAAATCATCTGGCCACTACTTTAGGAGAAATAGAACTGCTCTCTCCCACAGTTAAAGTGGTAAAAGTTGTCTGTTTACCTGCCTTCTCACTCATCTCTATTTGACCACCTTCCTCACTTTACACATAGGAGAGTCAAATTCCTAAAGTGGTAGGCAGGATGTATTCTGTTTTTGGTATTTTCAAGAACCTATCGTTGCATTAGAGAAATAGAATGTGGTTTTTATAATCTTCTTTCCTTGGAAAACAAGTATTTGAAGTGTGTGAGTTAGAATAACATCAAGAGTTAACATCAAGCTCCAGGTAGGCTTGGCACACTGCACCCACAACTCCGCTGGCCAAAATGCCCAAGAGGAAGGTCAGCTCTGCTGAAGGGGTGGGGAAGGAGGAGCCCAAGAGGAGGTCGGCAAGGCCATTGGCTAAACCTGCTCCTGCAAGAGTGGAAATGAAGACAAAAAAGGCAGCGAGAAAGGATAAATCTTCAGACAAAAAAGTGTAACCAAAAGGAAAAAGGGGAGCAATGGGAAAACAAGCTGAAGTGGCTAACCAAGAAACTAAAGAAGATTTACCTGAAGTAAATGGAGAAACTAAAAATGAGAGTCCAGCCTCTGATGAAGCAGGAGAGAAAGAAACCAAGTCTGATTAATATTGTATACCATGTCTTATCAGAGGTCCCTGTTTCTCTCTTCTTGTACAGTCCAGAGGAATATTTTTATCACCTAGTTTGTAAATGTAAGTTTTTTAGTAGCTCTAGAAGAAACACTTTAAGAAGGAGATTAAAATCCCACCTCATCCCATTTTTAAAATGTGAATGCTTTTTTTTTTAAGACGGGAAATCATTTGCTGGTTGTTTATTTTTTGGTACAACCAGAAAATAGTGGGATACTGAATTACGGAAGGCTTTGACTGTCTTGGATGTCAACTTAACATTCCATACGGTGGGGGGGGTGGCAGTTTTTATACCCTATAATACAATGCATAATGATGATTTGGAATCACAGCCATGCATTTAATATGTATTGAACATTTAAAATTACTTCTATTCCCATGTTTTTTAGTAGAATTATTTCTTAAAACCACTCCCTGATCTTGGCTTTCCCTGCCAGAACTGCGTGCACTCTGTAACATCCTTGGTCATGGTCGTCCTGTTTTTCTAATAACTTTTTTATATGCTGTGAAAGATTGGAAGTGTGAATATGTAATGTGTATGATACTAAATTGTGAATTCATGGGACTTACGATGTAACAGCTTATCAACATTTGAAGATATCCTCTTAAGGAAAACTTGTCTCCAGATTTTAAGCTGGAAAGTCACTGGAATAATTTTAGAAAAGAATTGCTACGAAATGGCTTTTTATATTTTCGATACATGCATTAATATTTGCTTACCAATTGTCCATAATGTCTGTGTGCTGAGCCTCAAAACAACCAATAAAATCTCAATTATAGAAGAATTTTTTGAAGCCCATGGGTTAAATTCTGGCTTAAAAAGTTTTATTTAGAGTATTGCCACATTTGGTCTTCCAGAATTACTTTTAAATTTGAAAGCATGAAAGATTTAATTTGTCTGTAATATTTGAACATCTACAGTGTACTCTGAAGAGGTTTGTATAATTAGATTGGTTTATTAAAGGAAAACAGTCCAGTGTCCTCTGAAGCGAAGTAAATAGCTTTTCTTTCATGTGAGATAAGCTTACAATACAGAACAAGATAGAACTAGATCTAGTATGGTTTGTATTTCATGGTATTTTTGAGACTTGCTTACGTATGTAATGTACATCCACTTTGCTTTCTTCATAGTCCTTAGAGGTAGTATAAGTCAACTGCGCTAATTTGGCAAATGTGAAACTGCGCCAATTTTCCCATACAGATCCTAAGGCTGTGTCTCCCTATCACAATCCCAGTTATTCCAGGAGTTTGCAATCAAAATACTTACTTGAAGGATAAAAAAAAAAAAAAAAAATCTGAAGTCTGTCTAAGGTCTGAGAACCAGGGAAAGTGAGTTTGATTCCCAGCAATATCTTTCTTGAGTGAATGTGGGGTTGGTTACACAACTCACTCTCTATAGGCTTTTCATTCTTCTTCACCCTGTTATCTTCCCAAGGATATTTTGTAGATAATTTTGATAATAAAGGTGAATTCCTGTGAAACTCTTTGACCTCCTAAAATGGTGTCAGATACATCCACCGAAGGTTAGCCTAGAAAAGCACTGATGTTTCAAAGATAGAACTTTATTTACTTCCTGCCAGAACTCATTCCTTTCTGAATATGGCAAGTTCTGGAGTGAGAATAAAGTGGGAATCTTTTAGATTCAGTGACTTTTATCCTTTCCCTTCAACCCTCCTGTCCCTCACCCGGAATCGGTGAGACCGTGCATGGCTCTTACTCCCTTCCTTGAAGAACAAAACCTCCTGCCAGGCTGTGTCCGAGGCCAGGCACGTGAGGAGAGGAAAGTGCACACCCACTGTGGCCAGGATGAAGGCCGCAAAAGCCATCTTGATCCTTTGACCTACATTGACGCCGAATCTGTTCTTTTGGTGTCCCTGACTTTGGCAGTGTGGTTAGTCTAACTCTCTGCCCCCACCTTGAATTGAACTTTGATGAAAAAGTAGTAGGAACCGAGGCCTGTCCCTAGGGATTTGGGGTTTTAGTCCTGGAAAAGCATCAACCAAACTAGCAGGGGCAGGAGATCTGGATTCCTGTGGCTTGGGCTAACTTAGGTCCAAAAAAACCAAGTGCCTGTGATCATCATCTTCATTCTCCAAATGTGGCCATGCCCTCTGGATCCCCTTTTCTTATTCATCCTGTTCCCAATTAGGATGGCTTTGGAGTTGCTTGCTTTTGCTTTACCGTTAGCATGTCTTTACCTATTTGAGATACTTTGGTACATGGAATACTTGCATATTGCAGCCGCTACAGCAATTAAAAATCTTTTTTGGCGTTTGTACATGAATAACAAAACAACCGTTAAGCATCAGTGTATTTCCTCTCCCTTGGCATCTTGTAAACCTCCCTGAGATTTGCTTCTCTGGATTTTCTGTTGGGCCACAGAACCTCATACTGGCTTAGTTGCCTTGATTGTATATCTTGGACCTTTACTCTTGGCTTCCTATAATGGGATGACCAGATTTGTGCACAGGCATCCAAAAGAATCCAGCCTGCTTCGATACTGGATGAAGGAGTAATGAAGTCTGTGGGTTGCTACTCTATACTGTTCGCCTCCATATATTGCAAGACTGAGTTTGCCTTAGCACTGCATCCAGATATTCTGCAGATGGTCTTTGGGCATGTTGTGATGAATGTTACCATGCCAGAGAATTTCAGCAAATGTACTCGGCTTGGAAATAGCTTATTCTTCCAGATTTTTGCACACAAGGAAAACGGAACTGAGAAGGCTAATAAAGGTACCCCTCTTGTTCCTTTCCTTCACCCTACTATTTCTCAAGCCAGTGAAATTCCTTTGGCCAAGATGTTGTAACTAATGCCTCTTACTCAGGAAAAGCTTTGTAGAAATATTGATCTCACCTTTAAAAGAGCAGCTCTGCTGATCTAGAGCTGAAGCCCATGAAATGACCCAAAAGAGGGAAGTGACTTCAAATGCAGAGGCCTGATGTGTTCCTATTTCCACTTCAGATTTGCTGACTATGAGAGAATATCACTGTTTGCTGCAATTGCTGTGCCCAGATTTCCCACTGGAGCTCACTCAGAAAGCAGCCAGGTATGTATCCTGGGCTCCAGGTACATCTAACTCTGCCATTTGTGGACCAGAGCACCTTAGCATCTTATTTATACAAATAAAACCACTAGGGAAGACTAAAACCATTAGGATAGAAATTTTGAGAGATAGCGTTTGGAGAGGGGTCTATTTGGGATTTGTCCAAAAATATAATACTTAGTTTGTGTTTCCAAGGGGACAGCAAATCATCCTTTGTGGTTTCTGTGGGGAGTCTCAGGGTCTGAAGATAGAGTTGGGGGTGGTAAGATGAAGAGGGGAGAAAAAAACCCACACACAGAAAAAATCCCTAGAGAATACTCTGAGAAAAGGGGAGATGGGGTGGGAGTTGGCAGTGACTTGTGTAAAGGAGGTTGAGTTTGGGGACCAGAAAAGCATGAAGGTGATAAAGCTCTGACTGAGGAAAGAACAAATTGTATTATTTATGCTAAAAGGCTCTCAAGATTAGTCCAGAACCAGAAACGCTTGGCCAGAAATAGTTAGAAGCCCCTAATTTCTGTATGTGGTTTCATTCATAGTTTTTAACCAAATGAGGTAGACTATGGCTCAGTTAACTTTTAATTAGTTAACCCAAAATGTGAGCTAGCATTACAAATGGAAGTATGGCAAAAAATCTTATTTTCATAAATACTCCCAGCTTTTCTCACACATATTGAATGTATTTACCTTCATTGTCCCATTTAAATTCATTTATCTCTATTATCACATTTAATCCTTAAAAAAAAAAAAGTTACTTCCCATTTTACCGAGAAGAAACTGAGGCTCGTTGGTTAAAGTATGTTGCCCAAACTTGGTGATAGCTTCTAAGTGGCAGAGATATGATTTGAACCCAGGTTTGCCTAAATCTAGAGTCTTCTCTCTCAACCTCTTCACATTCCTACCTTCCTGTGCTGGGGCATCAGTTCAGCCTGAAGCCTTTCTGGTTTGACCCACCGAAACCAAAGCTGGGTTGGCTGCACTGCACCAGGAATCACCTCACTCCCTGAACAAGCCAACCCACCCCTCTGCTGACTAGGAAGATAGGAAATCCACGCCTAGCAGCAACAGACACCAGCCTCACACAGCAGCAGGCTGTTTTTCCAATTCAGAGCTCGTGAGCTAATTTTGCAAGTCATGTGCAAAACCTGTTTAGTGATCACACAACCAAAATTTTGTTGGTTTTTTTCCTTCATCATTCAGTGAATATTTATCTTTCCCAATGGCAACTGGCCACTGGTAAAAGCTGCAGTTCAGGTTTTTTCATTTTAATATATCTGCTATCCAAAGGGGATTTGTATTTTTTTCCTTTAGCTTAAAAAAAAAAAAAGCAGGGGAGATTATCTCTTGTAATTTAAAAGCAGCCAATTGGAGTTAGCTTCAAATTTCCATGATAGTTCTCCTTTGGGCAGCTCAGATCATTCTAAGGAAGATTCAGCCACCAATTTTTTTTTAACTCATCATTCTTAAAGACTAGACTTAATAATAAAAGTCAGCTATGGCTCTAACTATGGAATTCCTAAATAAAGAAAAGGAGCCATGAATAGGAGGGCATACAATCCCTGAGTGTAGGCTGGATCTGTACTAGTCTTGTTCACTGCTAGATCACTCTCTTAGCATAGTACCTACAATGGTACCTAATTCATGCTGGGTACTCCTTGTCTGCTAAATGAATGAGTACATGAATAAATGCATGAATGAATAGTCCTTACCTGGTATTTTCCTTGGTTCTCATAGTCCATGTTTCTAAGCAACAGTCCATTAGAACAAGAGCCAGCAACTACACATTATATTCATCAAATATTGTATATTCATCAAATATTTCTGGGGTGCTTATTTTGTGCCAGGAGCTTTTCTACATGCTGGGAATACAGTGATAAATAAGATAGAGTTCCTGCCCATCAAGGAACTTGACATTGAGTTTAAAGGGGATAGCTTGGGTACTAGTCACTGGCTGTCACCACTTTGTGATTTATCCCCATGGTTTCCACAATTCCAGAACAGCCACTGTCTTCCTTTCCCATTCTTGAATGGTAAGAGGCAAGCTTATGAGGATGAGCCTTCTGTATGAATCTCAACCTCCAGAAGCCACAGCTGTGCACTCACTCCACCCATCTCCCCAGACCCTTCAAAAAAATCTGATATATGCAAGCATTGCAAGATTAGAGTATAAGTGATCGAGTCCTCTAAGAACCACAAATTCTTTAAAATGATTGATACCAGTGTGCACCTGAAGTGGTCTTCCCCTGGCTATGGCCAGAAGCTTACCCCTTCCTCACCTAGAAGTCTGCTGTTTGATAAAGACCTCAGAACTTTCCATTTGAGGAGGAGGAAGCATTGTATCCAGTCCATGCCAATAGCAGTGTGAGGAAATTGTGGGAATGCAGGCCTGGGCCATCTTTTGAGTACTGTACTGGCTGCAAACGTAGAGATGATTTCAGAATTAGGGGTAGTTTGCTTTCTTCCTTTGTATGAGCATCAGGCTTCTGTATAAACCCCACCTCCCCAATACCATTTCTTTCCCGCTGCACGCCAGCAGTTGCATCCATAGTAAACTTATACATATCTCAAGAAGTGCTCTCTGATTGTTTAAGCTATTTGGGTGTTTTCCTGAGGTTAGGATCCAGCTTCCCCACACACATTCCCAGGCATCAGACCAGAGACACAAATGGGGAAGGTTAAGCCTCCAAAGCAATTTCTATTGCTAGAAGAGGAACTGCCCTCTCCCATCCCACTGCTGGGCTTACTTTATTCAGGATGCTGAGGTCTGGGGACAGGCCACAAAAGGCGGCTCCAATCCATGATGTCTGTGTAAAAGAATGCAATCCACAGGCAGCTGTAAGCCAGAGCCCTATTCAGGGACATGGCACGCCACATGCGCCCAACTCATGTGCTGTAAGCACCACGGCCCGGCCCTGGGGTGGCAGGTGTGAGCTGGAAATACAGGAATGGAAAGGGCAGACAGACCCATGACAGCAGCCCAGCCAGACATCTCCCCTCCGCCTCACACACTCCTGCAGCAATGGGAGAGGTTAGGTTATTTCATCCCTAAATGAGCACCATCCTCCATGGACTGGGAGGCCTTCCTGGTGGTTAAGTGCATGAGAACTGGAGCCAGACTTCCCAACTCCAGTCCTGGTTCCACAACTTGCCAGCTGGTGGCCTTGGGAAAATTATTTAACTTCTTTGAGCCTCAGTATTTGTAAAATGGGAATAATAACAGTTGTAATGATTGAAGGAGTAGAAGTATGCAATGTGTTTAAATAGCACCTGTATTAGAGTCACCTTTCAATAAATGTTGAGGTAGTAGCACTAACCTTGACCTAAAAGAACACAAGCATCTGGCATTGGAAAGACATGGGCACACATCCACCTGTGCCTCATTAACTGGATGATCTTGAACTTATTTTTTTAACTTCTCTGAGCCCTGTTTCCATATCTGTAAAATGGGGACAATAATTGTAACTAATTCAAAGGAAGGTTATGAGATTTCAACAACAACAAAAAAACACATATGAATTGCTTAGTACATTGTAGGCATTCAATAAATAATAGTCTCTTGCTGTTAAAATAATGGTGGCATTATTATTATTACCAGATTTTTAAAAATTAAATGAGAAGTTCCTGGGTTCCTAGAGGCAATGATTTCTGACGTTTTTTCACTTCACAAAGCTCAGAAAATAATATCTTAACAAAACAGGGTGAAGACAAGACTGCCTGTGGTTGGCCCACAGGCTCTGGCCTCCCCGCCGGGCCAAGGGAACTAGTACACCTATAACCCAGTGGAGGCCCAAATGACACAGGATTGGGAAGCTGTGCTCAAAGGGTGAAGATTTAAAGTAGTGGGTCTCAAACTTGAATGCACAGCTGATTCACCTGCAGGACTTATTAAACCACAGATGGCTGGGCCCCATCCCCAGGATTTCTGATTCAGGAGGTCTATAATGTGGAGCACAAGCATTCACATTTCCAAGAAGTTTCCAAAGAATGCTGATGGTCTGTGGACCACACTTTGAGAACCATAGATTTAGAGTGCTGCATTCCAGTCTCACTTAGGCATTTTAGAATTGGTGGAATTAAAAGGAGTTAGATTCCCTTCTCTCTCTCTTTTTTTTTTTCCTGAAACGCTGACACTATTCTCCTTCACCAAAGAACAGATCCCCTAGTGAATAATATATGAATAGGAAAAGTTCTCTTATAATGGTTTGGTTCTGAATATATGTTTTGAAATCACCTAACTTCTAAGGAATTTAGTTTTAGACATAACCACTCACTCCTACTAAAGAAAGTCTCTTTTCAGCTGCTCCCTGCATCACAAAAGCCTAATGGTGACGTATTTAGGTACTAGAGTCACACAGTCCTGGGTTCAAACATCAATTCCTTCACTTACAGGCTTATGACCTTGAGCATGTTATTTAACTTCTCTAAGCCTCAAGTTCCTTCTCTGTAAAATGGGAATAATAATAGCACCTGCCACATAGAGTTGTTTTAAGGATTTAATAAGAGAATCCATGTAAAATACCTGTTACATAGTGCTTAAAAATATTACCTATTTTTTTAAATCATAATTTAGTGAGTAGGGAGTGATGTTTCATTCCTGTGTTTCATTTCTGAGCATCTACTACCTGCCAGACCTCATATTATAGACTGAGGATGCAGCTTTATGCTTTCTTGGTATCTTTCTTTATTTCTCTCCCCTCACAATATCCTTTGCAGAGATACCCCCACCCCCACCCGCCGTGGTCTGACTTGCCATTTAGCAGTGTCACTGTTGCCCCTGGAAGGAGCAGGAGATCTTTTTCCAAAAGCCCTCCAAAAGAAGGAAAAGGATATCTTTTTCCAAACCAAACTATTCTTTCCTTCCCCATTTTTTTATTCACCATTTTTATTGTGTACCTGTTATATGCCACTTATGCTGGTTTGAAGCTGTTATGGACCCCAGAAGAGCCATGATCTTTTAATCCAGTCTTGTGGGGTGGGACCTTTTGATTGAATGTTTCCATGGAGATGTGACCCACCCAACCGTAGGTGAGATCTTTTGATTAAATTATTTCCATAGAGGTGTAAACCTGCCCTTTCAGGGTGGGTCTTAATTAGTTTACTGGAGTCCTTTAAGGGAGTTCACGGAGAGAAGGAGCTTAGAGAAACTGAAAGAGACATTTTGGAGAGAAACTAAAATATGTAATCCACAGTTTGCCCCCGGGAGAAGTTAAGAACCAACACAGACCCAGGTGCTTGGAGATGCTTGGAGACACTTGGAAATAAAGACAGAAAGACATTTGGCGATGCTAAGAGTTTGAGGACCCCCAGACACTTAGAGTGAAATGCCCTGGGAGAACAAGCAATGAGCACAGGAGCTGAGAGAGAGAAGCTAAGAGAGACAGAAGCCCAGAGACATCTTGGAGAAAGCTATTTTGAAACCAGGACCCAGGAGCAAAGGACCAGCAAACACCAGCCACATGCCTTCACAGATGACAGAGGTGTTCCAGATGCCTTCGGCTTTCTTCAGTGAAGATATCCTCTTGTTTATGCCTTCATTTAGAAACCTTTATGGCCTTAGAACTGTAAGTTCTTTATAAAAGGCAATCCATTTCCAGTATTTTGCATAACGACAGCTTTAGCAATCTGGAACGCCAGTTGTGTTTTGTAGAGGGAGTATGTTAGTGAGCAAAAGAGATGTTGTTTCAGCCCTCCTGGAGCTTACAAACTGGTCTAGAAGCAGACATAAATAAATGAAGAAGTGCCAAGTACCATAGGAGCATAGAAACAGGAGAACCAACCTAACTTGGAGAATCATAGAAGGCTTCTCCATGAATAAGAGATGTTGAATCTGGGACCTATAAGGATTAATCAGAGATGAACTTGCCCTATCATATATCAAGATTTATTATAAGGCTGTCATAATGAAGACAGGATGGTACTGGACTAAGGATAAACAAATAGATCAACCTAAACAGGCCAGAACAGACCCATGCATTTATAAATACTTATAAAAAAAGGTAGTATTGTAGAGCAGTAGGGAAAAGGGATGATTCAATAAGTTATTGGGACAATTGGTTATCCATATAAAAAAAATAAAATCAGATCCCTCTTCATACTGTACTCAGAAATCACTTCCCCATAGATTACAGACCTGAATGTGAAATGCAAAACTATTAATACTCTTAGATGAGAATAGAGGAGAATAGATCTATGGCCACCAGGTAGCAAAGGAATTCTTAAAACAAGATACAAAAATCACAAGCCCAATGGACAAGGTTGATAAATTTGACCACAAACAAAATTGTATTCCTTCATTCGGTCAGTATTTATTGAGTGCTTATTATGTGCCAGGCACTATTCCAGGTGCTGAAGATAGAACAGTGAACAAAACAAAATCCTTGCCCTCATGGAGCTGACATTCTAGAGAGAGAAGAAATATCAGCTAGAAAGCAAGGATTCCGTAATGGCAAACTGAATTCTGGCTGCAGCAGTGAAAGTATCAAATCCTAACCAGTGGACTGCCCAAGGAATTAAGAATTAACATTTCCTGTTCAACAAAGATACCATAAACAAAGTTGAAAGACAAGAGACTGAAAAAATATATTTATTTTTTATTATGTATTTTACTGACAAAGGATGTCTCCAGAATTTTTTAGTGTCAAAAATTTTTTATAAAGACTCCTACAAATCAATAAGAAAAGACAACTCCAGTCAAAAAACAGACCAAAGATAAGAACGGGCAACTTACAGGAGAGAAAACCCTAACAGCCCATAAACATTTGAGAAAATTTTCACGCCCACACCTCTAGTAATCAGAGAAATGCCAACTAAACTGAGATATCACTTCACACTCGTCAAATGGGCAAAAATTTTAAAGTCTGATAGTACAGGTATTGGTGAGAATGTGGAACAGTGGGAACTCAAACTGTTTGTGGGAGTGTAAATAGGTACAATCATTTGGAGGCAGTTTGGGAGAATCTAAAGAAGTTCAAGAGTTGCACCTGGGTATAAGAAAACCTACGGCATTGCTTGTAAGAGCTGCACATTGGAACAATCTGCATGTCTCCCTAGAGAAAGTGTGGTATGTTCATACAGTGGAATTCTATGCAGCACTAAAATGAATACATGTAGATAAACACGCATCAACATGTAGCTCTCAAAATAGCAAGTTACAAAATGATACCTAAAGTTTGAAAATAAGCAGAACTGAGCTATATGTTTTAAGAATGTAGACGTGCATGAATTAATATAGCATGAAAACATGCAGAAGAATGCTAAGCCCCCAAGTTTCAGTAAGTCACAGTGAACCCTGGGGAAGAAGAGTAGAGGAATGGAATGAGCAAGGGGTCCATGGGGGCTTGAATGGTATCTGTAATATTTTCTAAAGCTTTTCCAAATTGAAGCAAAGATGGCAAATGTCAGGGTTTAATAAAGTTAGCTAGTTGGGTACGCAGATGTTTGTTAAGTTATTCTCCATAATTTTCGGAGGTTTTAAGTAGCTCATTTAAGACAAAAAGGATGGGGAGGACTCAGGAATGAGAGGAGGAAAAGCATTCTGGGGAAAGGGAGCAGCATGGGGCAAAAGCCGAGCTTTCACCAATGGTGACCTAGAGGAACTGAGAGAAGCCAGTTGTTATGGAGCTTGAGTTGAGGGGGCAGCGAGAGGAAAGGAGGGCCCACCGGACTTGGGTCTTTACAGTGGAAGAGTTCTGAAAGGCTTTAGGGGACCCCTGTCGGGCTGCTGGGGAGGGGCCAGGGTAACCAGTTTTAAACGGCTGATCTGGGGCCTTCTAGGTGTCTGGAGGAAAGCAGCAGCATCCGGGGCCTATGCTTCCAGCCCTCCTGGGAGCAGTTGCTACATACTACTAACAGTCATCAAGAAGGGGAGAAGGCAGAGCACCAGCAGGAAGGTTTTATTGCTAGTAGAGAGCACAAAGCCCACGTTTTCTTACCAGGTGCAGCTGCAGGTGGTCGAGGACTGTGTTTGAATTTACAGCTCTTTCACATCTAGCTCATGACCTTGGTCAAGTTTTTTAACCTCTCTGAACCTCCATTCTCAGTAAAGATATTCATTGTGCTTACCTCATAGGATTAATATTAGGAGAAACTGAAATGGCAGATGTATAGCGCTGACAGTATAAGACTCTAATGACTATTAGTCATTATGTCATTATTGTTATTGCCCACTCCCTCCTGGCTCAAGCTTCTCATGAACTACAGGGCAGGTGGGGTGTGGGGGACACAGAGGCTGGAGCCAGAGTCAAGCAGCCACAGAAGAGCAGTGCCCTGGATATCCCACACAGCTTTCAGGGCCTGGATGTGTGGCAGCTCGTGCAGCATGCAAGTGCCTCCAGTGCAGTCCAGAAAGGGGAAGGGGAGCTGCAGAACTAAAGAGGTGTCCCAGGAAACCTTGACAACAGCCTTTTTCCTCCACCTGGGGAAGGCCACCAGGGTGCAGTTTCACTCCTGCCCCTCACCCACGGCCCTGCCATTCAAACGGAGACTGCAGAGATACACACTGTGAGCCCAAACAGACTTGGGGACACACTTCAGCTAACCCATGAAGGACACTGGTCATGTGACCTCCCTAGAGGAGAGCAGTCAAGGAAGGTGACTCTTCTTTCTGGCACTGAGGGCTGACTTCCCCCAAAAGTGGACTCGAAACAAGATAGCTAGCTTCCGTCAGGGAGCCTCTGCCTGGTTGGGTGCTGGCAGACTTACTTCCTCTGAGGCATGTTTTTATTTGCTGTGTTGGCCCCTGACGATACCTGAAACCAAATAGTATCCACGTGTTGAAGGCAACTAGCACTTATTGAGTGCCTATTATACACTAGGCCCAGTCCATTGTCATACTGACTCTCCGCAAGAATCTTGTGAAATACGAACTGTGATTGTCTCCTCTTTACAGATGAGGAAACTGAGGCTCAGAGAGAAAAGGTAACTTGACCAGTGAGTGGTGAAGCTGGAGTATGATTCCAGAGTTGTCCAAGCCTGACCTGTGGAAGGCGGGTACAGCTTGTGCCTCTAAACAAGGATACTGACCCTTAGGAGTGAACAGGAAGTTGGCAAGTCAGTAGATTCAGGCTGGAAGCTGTTGCTTCCTTGGCATCCACTTAACTCCTAGCCAGTCAACCCATCCCAGCTGTCGGATGTCAGTAAGGGAGGGAGAAAGCGGCCAGATCCCTCTGGACTAGCTTGGACCCTGCCAAGGGCTCTCTTTCTTCATTCCAGTCCCCTGCCCTGGACTCCACCCTCCACATGGTTCTGCTCAGAGCCAGCTTGGACTGGAGTGCCTTTGCCTCTCCCCTGAGCCCCCTCTCTACCCTGAGGCATGTCCTGCAAAGATCACTCCATGAGCCAATATATCCGTGCAGCCTCTTGTTGGCAGCAGCTCTCTATTGGCTCCACTTCAAAGCAGGGGCGGCCAGGCTTCTCCAGGTGTCAGAAGCAGCTGGCACATTAGCAAAAGACCTCTGGCAGGAAGAGGTGTTGGAAAACAGCACATGTGGATGACCGGGTCTCCTGGAAGATTCCTTTTTCAGTCCTCTGGGGTTGGTGAGGAGTTTGAGTTCAGGATGAAGGAACTGTCTGTGGCGATGTGGGACCAATCGTACAGTGTCCCCATCACCAAAGGCAGAGACAGACCTATAGTCTCCTGCCTTCCTTTTCCCACAGTTCTGCTGAGATTCCAATGCAAGAAGTAGATGTCTAGAACTTTCATGGGTCAGAGCATTGGTTTGGAGATAGACATTGCAGCATACGAAGTTTTTAAAAGCACATTTCTGTAACTCTTTCAGAATTTTCTGCAACCACAGGGCTTTGAACAGCAAATTTTTCCCTAGCAGAACCAGCGCTAACAGGAGAGGCCATCGGTTCCATCCCCCAGAAGGGCATGACCCCAGTACCATAACTATTAGAGCTGGAAGAAGCCCTTTAGAAAGTCTGACCCTTGAGCTTCTGCTCAGACATCTCCAGCAACAAGTGGCTGAATCCTTCACAGAGCAGCCGCCATCCCAGAGTGGGGC
The DNA here is from genome assembly GCF_015220235.1 of Choloepus didactylus. Classification (NCBI taxonomy): domain Eukaryota; kingdom Metazoa; phylum Chordata; class Mammalia; order Pilosa; family Megalonychidae; genus Choloepus; species Choloepus didactylus. Next base: position 32,328,640 of record NC_051312.1, on the reverse strand, counting down.
AGCTTGGAAAAGTCTTCCTCGGAATGAGCCAAGCTCTAGATCCTTGTGGCATCTCCTTCAGAGGCAGCCCTTCAAGAGTGGGGGTCTCAGCCCTCACTTCCTTCTTGGTCTTCTCTTCCAAGCTAAGGGAACTTTCAGTTCATGCATTGTTTGTCCCATATCACAGTCGCCAGGCTCTCCACCACCCTGACTCCCTTCTTCATGATGCCAGCTTACTCCTCTTACATGGACTGTCCAGAGCTGAATGTGGAATCCAGGTGTCACCTGCCCAGAGGAAGAGAGAGGGGGGCTGTGGCCTTTCTTCCTCATTATTCACACATTGCCTCATTCAAAAAATATTTACCGAGTGCCTACTATGTGTCAGGCACTGGGCTGGGCCCTGGGGTCCAGCAACAAGGAGAAACAGAGTTGTCCCCTTGCATCTTATAGTCCTGGGCCAAAGACAGACATGAACAGGATGAGGAGGTCCCAAAGAAAGGTCTGAGCCTGTAGCAGGGAGGCCGACCCTAATCTGGGTTAGGGAAGGCTTCCCCAAGGAGTGCTGAGTAGGCTGCAACCTGAAGAATGCAGGGGCCTCAGGAAGGTAAGGAGAGTGGCATGGGGGCAGGTGGAGGGACTGGCTGGTCTGAAAGACACAAGGAAGGGGAGAACATGACTACTGGGAAGAACTGAAGGGTCAGTGTGACTAGAACTTAGTGAGGGAGGCCGCCTGTGGCCTATATTGGGTCTAGGGAGGTAAAGGAAGGCTGAGGGCAGGTTATGTGGGCTCATAAGCCAGAATAAGAATCAGGGACCCTGTTCTAAGGGCAATGGTAATAGCCTGTGAAGGTTAATTCACATTTGTCAAGAGACGTTTCTGCCACCCTATGGATACTGGGTTAGAAGGAGGCGAGAATGTTTGCAGGGAAAGTGGGGTAGGAGGCCATGCAATCATCCAGGAAAAAGAGGTGGAGACTGGACTTCAGGTGGTGGCTGTGGACAAGGAGAGAAGTAGATGATTCCAGACAAAGTTAGGAGATAGAATTGCTAGGACGTGGTGTTTAATTGACCCGAGGTAGGCAAGGGAGAAGTTTCCAGGATGTCTTAGCTGATGCCCAGGTGTCTGGCTGAGCAGACTAGTGGGTGGTGTTGCTGGTAACAACAGCTGAGAGCCAATTGGCTTTTTGGCAGCCAATCTCACTGCTTGCAACCAAGAAAACCCCTTGGTCCTTTACACACATGCCACCAGGGTCCAGGCCCACATCCCTGGGAAAGAAAGCTGCTGCCATCATCTACCACCTCCAACTAGCCTGTTGGCCCCTTCTGACCAGTGTAAGTTTCAGCCACCAGGGAGCAGGGCTCAAAACCAGCAGACATGCAGGGCTGCCTGCTCCCACAGACACTGCCACCTTATGTTGGTGAGTGTCACCTGCCCTTTGAGGGCTTGCTCTCACCGTGCCCAGCTGCTCATCTTAAAAAAGGGTGCTAATGATCAAAGTCAAGAAAAGCCCCTGATGGAAAGCTGCGGGCTAGTTCTGAGGCTGGAGGGGTGGCCCTGTTTGCAGCTTATAACCCCATCTGTGGCTGACAAAGGCTGATGCTTATGGTGCTGCTTCAAAGCCAACATGAGGCAGGGCCTGTCTCAGAAGCATGTGGATGATGATTAACAAGAATTAAAAATGGGGTAACTCCTCAAAAACAGAGGAATTAAGTAATGGCAATGGTTGTTAAATGTACTAAAACCCACTAAATGTACACTTTTCTAAGGGTGAGCTTTATGGTATTTGAATTCTATCTAAAAATATAAATTAATTAATTAAAAAGGAGGTAATTGCTCTGAACCAGAGCAGTAGTTTCCAGGTTTCTGGTTAACAAAAGAGAAGCCAAGTAACCCCTTCAGGGGACCCTCCACTCAGCCAGGCTCCTCCTTCAGCAATTCACTTCAGGCCAGGACGATGTTTGGCTGTCCTGGGAGCAAGGCAGAAAGTAAAGGGCACTGGCTTCTTCTCCAGGGCCTTTTCCTTCCCTGCTGAGCCCGGGAAGGAAAAACTGCAGGGCTCTGGTATCCCTTTCTCCCTGAGGTCCCTGGGAGCGTGCTCTCTGCCCCTGCAGTTTGGGTGTCTTTGCCCAGTACCCTCTACCTGCCCCCTCTCTGCTCTCTCCTCTCCCTCTCCGTCCAGATGTCAGAATCTGGGCTTTGTGCCCTCTCTCTTCTTTTTTGCCAGCCTGATCCTCCTCAGGTTAGTGGAGGCGAGAAATGGGGTCATCGCTAGGCCCAAAGCGAGGCAGTCAGCCCACAAGCCACCAACAGAGGGACTCAGGCGCCCTCCTGTGGCCAACAGCAACGTTGCTTCTCACCCCACTCTGGCCTGGCCTTTCTTCAGCTGGAATTTCAACCATGAATGAACTCTGGTCATTGAGGCAGCTTTTTTCCTCCCTGAGGTATACAGAAGAAGCAGTTAAGGCCCTAAGATATAAGTGACCAGAAAAAAGACAAATCAGCCAGAGAAACGAATAAATAAAATGCTCTTGTTTATATTCTGTATGTTTATTTGAAAAGAGGCAGTGTTGCCTGCCATGTCCCTGGACTGGGGAGTTGCCTCATCTGTGCATGGACTCACCAGCTCCGGGCCCTTGCTCAGGGCCTGCCATGTCGGAGGGACTCAGTAGATGGGATTTGTTTCTATTGTTTCCGTTACTGCAACTAAAGATAGGTAGGAACCGTTGTATCTCTTCGGGGAGATCTGAAACCAGGGCCAGCTGCCTTTGCACAGTTCCAGGGGCATCGCTCACGTTTATCTCTATAATGTCCCTTCCCCAGAGCTGAGCAATGCTGGCTCTCTCTGGGGCTGGTCCAGTTGCCAGTTTGGGGACCCTCTGACACAAGGAGGTGAAGAGAAATTTAAAAAAAAAAAAGTACACAAAAGAGCAAATAAAACAATTGTTAAAAATGTGAAGATGAAGCCAGAAGGGCCCAGTCAGAAACAGACTGGAGGCACAGCCCACTCCAGTCGATAAGCCTGGCACTCTGCCTGGCACACGGAAGGAGCCAACAAGGGCTAATTTCCTTCCCTTCCCACCCCCTCTTGGATGTAGCCCTGAGGAGAGTACGAACTTGGTGTGATCCCTTTAGTCTTCAAACGGTTTTCTTCCTGGAAGTGGGTGCTCAGGGGGAGGGACTAGAGAGAGAAGGAAACAGGCAGTGATCAGCTCCTGAAGGGGGACAGTGAGAGGGACCTTGGCCGCCATCGTGGTGTGTTCTCTGAGTCTCCAATAGCTCTTACCCTCTCCCCTCGTCTGCTATTCGTGTCCTAGGATGGAGGTGCCTGTCGCTGAGTTCTGGCCCTTTGGTAGCTTAGTAAATCTCAGTACCACTTGCCAAGACCCCTTTAAACCTCTTGGCTGTTCTTTTTGCCTTTTCTGATCAGCTGTGTTTATTCTGAACTAAATGGTCCTCTCTGCAGGATGAAGGGATTTACTGCTTAAGTATATGAAAAGAAATCTTGGCTGCATTACAATTGCACCCTCTTCTCACCCCCTCTCCTCACTTCCCCCACGCCCCCAGGCTGGTGCCACGGAGACTGAACAGGGAGCCTGCTCTTGATGGTGTGGTCAGTTCAGCTCAGTGGCAGAGCCCAATTGATGGAGAAGAAGTGAGGTGACTAGGAGGAGCTTGCTTTGGGGAGCCCTCTCTCAAATGTTTCTTGCTGCCTCAAGGGAGTCTGGAGGCCCAGGAAATACTCCCTCTCCCTCTTTCTCTCTTTCTCTCTGTCTCTCTCTCACACACACGCACACCCATTTTCTCTCCCTCTTTCCCCTCAGGATTGTGCTCATGGATGATGCCATGGACTGCTTGATGTCTTTTTCAGATTTCCTTTTTGCCTTCCAGATCCAGTTTTACTATTCAGGTGAGAATCTTCTAGGGCCCCGTGTAACACTGTCTAGGACTGTGTCTCCCTTCCCTTCCCTTCTGTGTGTCCGGTGCCCACATTTCCCTCCCCCCACTTCCTTGGGTGCCATGTATCATCAGATCACTCACAGGAGGTCTAGTTCTCGCTGGCTGTCACAAGATGCAGTCTGCAGAGCCTATTTCCTCAGCCGCCTCGAGATGCCCTAGACTCCATTGCTTCCCAGTCAGCAGCACAGCAGATCACTTTAAGTGATAACAGCATTCAACAAAACAACAGTAACAGTCACTGTTTATGAAAAACTTACTATGTGCCAGGCATAGCACTAACACAACAGCCCATAAGAGATAAGTGCTTTCAAGAGTAAGCATTAACATAGGTAAGTAGCCAAAGTCACACAGCTAGCGAGTGGCGGAGCTCAGGCTTCAGCAGAGGGCAGACTCCAAAGCCAGTGCTCTTAGCCACTCTGCTGTATTATAAGATTAAATGTCTCCCTTGGCCCCTGACTCGTATGTGTGGGCACACATTCCCCCTTCCCCACAGCTTTTAATAAGCACACACCAATCCTATCTTATACACCCATTCTGCTCCACAACAGACACTAGCTGTGCCCCGACACACACCAGTTCTGGAATCAGGTGGAATAAAAATAGATGGATAAATACAAATGCATACACAATTGACATCAAATGGAATGTTGGGTTTAGAAATTGCTGACTATGCCCATAAACAAACTTCTTTGAAACAGCTCTTCCACTAAATAGAAGGCTGTCCTTGGAGCCTGGGGATGGCCTTCCTGCCAGCGCTAGCCTCACTTAGGCGCCACATTCTGTTTACTCGCTGGCAGCCCAAGGGCCTGGTCAGACAGGGATTGGAGCCTGGGGCCTGGCCACCTGCTCTTAGCAGCTCTGGGCATCTCTTTGCCCTTTCTCTGAAGCTCCCTAGAGGAGGAGCAGTGTGTGGGGAGAACGTTTCCCATCGCCACCTCCCTGGGCCCTCTTCTCCCAGCACTCCCGGAAGGGTGGGCCAGCAGCACCAGGCCTTGAGCAGCACAGCACCGCACAGAAGTGGGAGGGTCAGAGATGAGACGGGCCACAAGTCAGTGGTTACTAACAGTGGCTCCATCACTACAGTTTGGAAACAACTTCACATGTGTACTAAGTTAGGAGATGGCAGGCTTTCTCTCTTCCTCACTGGTACTCCAACATGCTTTCTTAAGTTGGAGAGTCAGGTGGCCTCACAAGATGGGGCTTTCCAGTGGGAGCATGCCCACATTCATTCTTTCAAAAGATACACATAGCATTTTATGTGTGCCAGGCATAGTGTTAGATGCTGGGGAAAGAGGTTAACAAGGCATGATCCCTGTCTTTGTCCAAGGATCTAACATTGTAGCAAGGAGACAGAGTAAACAAATAATTACACAGAAAACTAGTCCTTGGATAAATGCTACAAAAAAATATGGGGTGCTGTGAAAACATGTAATGGGGAATCTCACCTAGTCTCAGGGGCCAGGAACAACTGCCCAGAGGTCAGGGCATTGGAGCTGAAACACAGATTAGTGTCCTGAGTGTTGTGACCACACAAGCTCAAGGGCTTCTGATCTCCACACACTGGGCCTTGGGCACTGAGGCTGGTTTGCAGCCAAACAAACATGAGAAGGGAACACAGAGAAGGGACAAAATACATCCTCCCTGCCTGAACTATGCCCCCTTCCCTATGGTACCCAGAATTCCTGGAGAGTGTGGCTGCCATCTATCAGGACCTGCTAACAGGCAAGAACCCCAATACGGTGATTGTGCCAACATCGTCCAGCGGTCAACACCGTCAGCGGCCTGCCTTGGGCGAGGCTAGCATGCTGGAGGGAGTAGAGGCGTCGCTGTTCTGCCAGTGCCTGGAGAACCTGTGTGATCGGTACAAGTACAGGTGAGAAATGGGCGCAGACCCCACCTCTGCCCCAAAGATCCAAGGCTGCAGGCTTTTGGAACAGATCCCTAGCGGGATGCTCTGATTGGTCCAGGGCTTCCAAGACCCTTCACGGTCCTACTAGCCATTAGAACAGCACCCCCAAACCAGCAAGTTACCTGAAAGGCTTCCCAGTCGGCTTGCTTAGAAAGGTTGCTTTCATTTGGGCAAGACCAGCTATAGATGACCAGCTTTGTCCCCTTCTCCTTACTAGGAAAGAGCTTGGCCCTGACTTTTTAGAGAGAAGGAAAGAACATTCATGCTACAAAACTTTCCTACAGAAAGGGAGAGTTAAGCTATCCTGTGTGGCACAAAGTGCCCTTAGGGACAGCACAACCAGTTTTGGTCTCCTGCAAGAAGAGGCTGTCACCTGTAGCCATTTCCTCCTCCCCACTCTCCCACAACCCCCAGGGGAATCACCAGTCAGTGGACACACCAGCCCTTCCTGCCTATAGTCCAGGTCTTGCTTCTGGACATCACCATGCTCCCCCAGGGCCTGATGCTCCTTGGGGTGGACAGGCTCCCTAGGCCTGGTAGGCTCCTCAGTCTTAGCTTTGGGAATCCTACTAAGCCTAAAGGTATGAATGAAAAGATGGCACTAGACTTGCTAGCCTTTGAATCTGACACCTGTACTCTCCTTTCTAGCTGCCCACCCCCAGCTCTGGTCAAAGAGGTCCTAAGCAACGTTCAGAGACTGACCTTCTATGGATTCCTTGTGGCTCTCTCAAAGCATAACGGAATCAACCAAGCCCTAGGTAAGCCAGTGCTGGCTGTGGCCACCCAAAAGACAAAGCCAGGTAGGAGCCAGCCTCTATTGGCAGATACAGCCTCCCCGGGGCGGGGGGAGGGGGACATCACTATCTCTGCCTTGACTTCTCAGAGCTGTACTCTGTGTCCTAGGGAGCTGGAATGGGCATGACAAAAGACTGCCTTTCTGGAGTAATAAAAATGTTCTAAATTTGGGGGAAAAAAAAAAAGACAGTGCCCTCTTAGTCCTCTGACACTGGGATAGCCTGCCCAGCCCCAAGCCCTGCCCCAACATGAAGCAGCCTCTCCATGGCAGGGGCATGCCCAGCCCCTCCCCATAGAATCCCCAGTTCTGCTTTGGGGAGTGGCCTGCAGGTTGGGCAGACTGAGAGCTCTTTACTCAGTGGAGGTTAAACATCAAAGAGAACTGAATCCCATTTGTAAACAGGGCAAAGGTGTGTCTGAGGAAGCCTTTTTTCCCCAGCTAGAAAAAAAAAATAATTCTTATTAGTCTGAGAGGGAACAGAAAAAGGAAGAGGCCTGCACTGGCCCAGCTTTCCCTGTCATCATTTGGTTCTCACCAGTTGTGTTCCTTATCTCTGGCCTTCTCCACCCAATCTTGTCCTGCCCCCCTCCCACCTACTGATCTCCTGAGGGAAGAGCCACCAGGCTACCAGCCTCCTGGAGCTTGGGTTCTTGTCTCTCTCGTGAAGAGATACTCCAAGTATTCTCAGGATCCCAGGTCCTGACTCTCAAAGAGACACACAGAATTCCCCTTCCTTTTGCCTGTTCTGGGATTCTCTGTGGCTGGAAATGGGTCAAAGGGAAGTAAAGTAACATTTATTAAGTGCCAACCACAGTAGACCAAGTACTTTCCTCAATGCTTTATAGTTACTATCTTAACTAGTATAGAGCCTGTGAGGGGATGCTACTGGGATCCATGGGAGCCCAAACCCCAGCAGGACTGACTGAGGGTGCACTCAAGCAGGCACCCACCTGGCAGCCTGGTCATCCTGGGTCTATTCCTGGGACATGCACAGGCCCAGGAACCCTTTAACTAAGTGAATGGAGTAGGAGTAGAAAGGAGACAAAATGGAAGTCCCAAGTCAAGAGTGAGAGGGTGCTGGGTAGGGATTTGCTTAGGTTTTCTTTGACACTCCCAGGTAAATGGTCACTCTCCCTTCCTTTCCACCATCACAGCTGCTAGGAAGGAAAGGAAAAAATAACTAGCAACTGGGTCACAGCCTGGACTAACCTCAAGCCCTCACTTCTAACAGCCTTTAAAAAGGACAATCACTTAACAACTTTTACTGAGCACTAATACTGGGTGGAGTGGGAGATATAAAGAAGCAGATGATCTCTGCCCTCATCTGGAGGGTGTCCGAAAGAGAAGTCTGGAGATACCCTCTTTCAGATTAAAGCCAGTTGTGTAGAGGGGTGGCTCTGTACCTTAGTCCCCAGGGCAACCCCAAAGAATGAGAGTGTTCCATAGGACAGTTTGAAAGCCGCTAACAGAGCAAGCTTTGGAAAACATGGGAATTGAACTAGAGCCAGATGAATAATTTTTTTTTTTTATTAGATAAGTTGTAGATTTAGACAAACATGCAGAAAATACAGAGTTCCCATATACCCCTCCCCCCATTAACACCATACATTAGTGTGCTACCTTTGTTACAACTGATGACAGAATATTATTGTACATTAGAGTTCACTGTATTGTACAGTCCTATTTTTTTTAATTTTTTATTCTAGTAACATATCTACAATTTCCCCTTTTAACCACATTCAAATATTTAATTCAGCACTGTCAATTATGTTCACAATATTGCGTCGCCATCACCACCATCCATTACCAAAACTTTGGTTTTGGGTAATTTTGAGTCTTTCTCGAGAAAGCATTCTTGACTGCCAAATCTAGATTCTAACCACCAGCGAGCTCTTGGCTCTCAACAATTTGCTGGTGATAATTCTTCCTATCTGCAAACTTCAGCTTCACCTTTCCTCCCACTGTTAACAGCTCCTGGGAGCATCCAAAAGTCTCTCCTCTCACTTCTACCCAATATCAGAGAATTAACTTCCTTTAGTTTATAGCTAAGGAAACCAACTCAGAGAGATTGGGGTTTGTCTGCGATCTCAGAGAAAGTGTGTGACAGAACAGAGACGGGACTGCTCCCTTCCTGGCCGCTCCTGGCCATGCAAAATGGAGCTTGCAAAAAGGATCCCCCCTTTTCTTCTCATATCTGGGACCCTCCCTGGAGGCCACCCTGACTTGGGGGTACAGAACTGATAATATCTGGTCTTGAGGGACAGCCTGGGCCCCATCACGTGTCTCTGGCTCCTTTTCAGCCCCAGTACTGAGACCTCAAGGAAGGACTAAACCCCCAGCACCAACTAACAATCCACCACCTAGTCTTGGGAGGAGAATGCCCTATTAATGCAGTGAGCCTGAGGTTTGGGAACGTCTCCTTAGCTGTGGTGTCTGCCCAAGTGGGGGGTGGTGAGAAGCAAGGTTTGAAATTTATCAAGCGGCACCCAAGACTTCCTCCTCCATGACTGCTCTTTGGCCCATATAGCAGTCCTTCTACACCTCTATTATGAGCTCTTGCCAAAATCTTTTAGGTCAGCCCTCCCAGAGGCAGAATAGGCAGACATGAAGGTGAGCGACATGGAGGCATCTGCTGGGAATGGGGCTGCTGGACTGGAGCCTGGCTGAAGGACCCTGAGATTAAGTTTGCTTCTCAACTCTTTCCTAGGAGCTTTGCCTGACAAGGGGGACCTGATGCATGATCCAGCCATGGATGAAGAGCTGGAAAGGCTGTAAGTGTCAGGGGGGAAGATGCTGCCCCCTTGTGGGGGCCAAACTTCAGTCAGACATGGCCTTGTCCCATCATGGGTCACATGAGGCTTGTTGGTACCACCCCACGTTGGGGGCCAGCCGAGGCCTGAGGTGTCTTCTCTTTGAGTCTTTGGAGCCAAAGACCATGGGTTCATCCAAACGCAAGAGTGAGCACGGAGGCCCTGGTCTTTGGACAGGAGGCACCTCGCTGCCCTTGGGGCTTCTTCCCTCCTTCAGGCTGGTCCAGGTCCCAGGCCTGGTCAACTCGGTCACTGCCAATCCAGAGGTCAGCTGCTTGCCTTCCCGGACCCCTTCCCGGGTTGGCTCCCCCTGGAGGCCCCTCCATCACTCCCGCAAACTGGATGCAGAGAGCGATGGCTCCACTGAAGAGACAGACGAGTCTGAGACTTGAGGCATCTGAGGGGTCCTGCCTACAATCCTGCCCTTTGTTCCCAGCCCAGCTCCTGGGATTCCCACCCAACCTCCTCTCCAGCACCTGTGCCATTCCTCCCTCTGCTGGTGAAAAGGCTGCATAACAGCCCCAGCCCAAAGATATGCCTGTAGGCTCCTGGTGATCAGCCAAGCCAAGCAGCGGCCCTACAAGTGAACAGCCTACTCTCACTGGCTCGGTCAGTCCTTGGGCTGTAGTCAGGTCCCAAGCTGACAGGAGATAGATAGAGCTGGGCCATCTGGTCACTGGGAAGGGAACCTGGCCTTGTCCTTTTGCTGACAATCCTCCCAACCTCTTGGGCACGACCAGTCTCTTCTCAGCCAAACTGTGCTAGTTCCCTGAAAAGGTTCATCTTTTCACAACTCCATTAAGTGGGAGACCATGAATAGCCAATGAAGGGGCTGGCATGGTCAAGGGTGAGGCCAGAGATGCAAGTGCTGGGGGGATATAACCACTGTGGCCTTCTGCTCGAAGAACAGCCACCAGCCATAATAGGATGAAGGGTGGGTCAAGACAATTTCACTTCCAAAACCTGCTTCAATTCTCCTTTGTCTAATAGTTAATATATGTGAAATGAATAAAGGTCCCTTGTGTCTGATAAGTGGTGCATCTCAAGCCACTAGACTGAGGAGGGGGTGAAGGGAAGGGGTGAGTTTGGGTTTTTGGTGCTGTGTCCTAACTTTTGCAGCAGGACTGGGGGGCAGGGGCCAGAGATTCACCCAAGCCTGGAGACCTACCTCAGATGATGAGCAAAGGGGCTTATGTTCAGGCACCTGGGAGCAACCCCCAGCTCCAAAGGTGCTAACAGCTGAATGCACCTTTGGGAAACTGAGGCCTGGAGGGTTCAAGACCAGGTTCCCATTGCTTCGCAGACCTTGGCAACAGACAGGTTAGCATTGCACAGCCTTCCAGCCATGGGTTCTTTAAACATTGGCCAAACACCTGCTCTGGGCTAAGGCAGTGGGGATGCAACTGACAGACGGCAGGCCTGAGGTACACAGGCTTCCTGCAACTTCCTAGAATGAGGTAGGGGACCCTCCAGAAAGTAAAATATACCCAGGGGCCCAGGCAGGGGAGGCTGCTCCCCTGATGCCGTGTATACCCAGGGGCCCAGGCAGGGGAGGCTGCTCCCCTGATGCCGTGTCACCACCACTGGGCTCACACATCCTTTTGGGCTCATTCCTGCCCAGACCAGTCCCACTGGATAGTTGCAGGGAATGGCTCCCAAAGCCCTGCAGTGCCCCAGGCCAGGACTGGGAGTACCAGAACTAAAGGAGCTCCAGGCCACATGGCGAAGCCTCTGGGCCACACCCATCTCCAGCTTCCACCCCAGGAAAGCAATTCTTAAATCTTGGTGTACATCAAAATCATGTAGGAAGGTTCTTTACCATGCTAATTACCAAGCCCCAGAATCTGATTCTGCACCTGATTGGGGGGGGGGGGGGCAGCAATCTGAAATTTTTAATGAACATGCCAGATGATTCCCAAGCTGCAAGCCCCAGACCCACTCTTTGGGAATCACTGCCCCACGGCTCCCTCTACCCATCCCTTCTAATTATCACTTCCCAGACCAGCAGTTTTCATCTGTACCCTGAGGACCCCTGAGGTGGAACAGAAATGTTTCATGAGCTCCTAAAATGGGTGGCCAAGTCAGGGGTTTATACACAAACACACATCCTTTCTTCCTAGATCTGAGTTCCATTTAAGTCTGTTTTTTTTTTAAACTCCAGTAAGAAATACACCCCCAGCCAATCCCATCATGAGGAGCCTGCAGGGTTGCTGTGTCATTGGCTCAAGTGGCTCGCCTGCCCTCAGCCACATGGCTCAGTGGATGAGTTAAAGGGCCAACTAATACCAGCTCTTTCCTCTGCGTGCAACAGGGTGGTGAGGTCAAGGCTGCACTGGACCTGGCAGCAGCACAGGGCCGAGGAGCCAGGGGCCTTTGGCTTTCAGAGAAGAGAGAAGCTGGAGGCCCTGGAGAGAGTGCCCTCAGCTTCTGCACCAACGTCCTACCAGTATCAGTGGGAGCCCAGAGAGTGAGGCAAGGGGCCTGCACTGGCAGGGAGGCAGGATCCAGAGAGGACACTTCAGCTCAGATCAACAGGGGCCCTGGGCCCCAGAGGGGCTTTATTTTGACACCATTTTGTTTCAATACAAACAGTCCAGAAAGAAAAGTCACATCCTTTTGGGGGAGGGGGTAGAGTGGTCTGTGTTGCTTGGGACCCTAACCCACAACCCAAAGGGAGGGCTGGGCCCAGACTGCCAGCAAGGCAGGGGAAGATGGCACCAAGGACGACACAGTGCAAGGCCCAGCTGCCAGAGGGGAAGGCCTGAAGCTCTGCAGCCCCTCAAGTGCTCACTGGTGGGGTGCTGTACAGACCTAAGCCCAGGATGATGCAGAAGAAAGGTGAGTCCCAGGGGCCTGCTTCTGTCCCTCATGTCCTCTGCTTCCTTAGCCGGTAGTAGGCACACAGCCTCCCAAGTCAGGGTGCAGGGCAGATGAGACCCACCAAGGCCACCGACCAGGCAAAGAAGGGGCAGAGAAAAGTCTCAGGAGGGGCAGAGGGTCCTGTGGTCCAGAGATACCCAAGAGAAGTAATCCTCCCCCTGACAGTCCAAGTGAGCACTCTTAAAAGGGGTGGTAAGGCAGGAAAGGAGCAGAAGAGCACTCGAGCCTCTAGTCTGATCCCAAATGAAACCTTCAGGTTCCAGGTGAAGTTTCTAGCCCTTAGTAAGGCCCAGACGAAGGTCCATCTCCTCCCATGCCCTCTCCTAGCATCCAGAAGCCCCTGGTGGCAGGAGCAGTAAGTCCAGAGCCTCTCTTCCCTGGGGTTGGTCAATAGCAGAACTCTTTCCAGGCCTCTCCCCCACTGGTTCCAGAGGACTAAGGCCCAAGCCCCAGACTACCCAGAAGGATCCTAGAGCCAGCAAAAAAAGCCTCACTCTTTTCATTCTCCCTACTTGAGGAAGGGCTGGACCCAGAAAAAGCCACCCTAAGGGAAATCCCTCCCCTTACTCCCAGTGTGTCAGGGCAAGTGAGCAGCAGCTTTGGGGTGTAGGACTGGAAGGACAGTAATCTGGCACACAAGAAAAGGGATATGAGGGGAACAGAATAAAGGGCTCAATCCACAGGCAGAGGACAAGGGCTGGTACTGACCATTCCCCTCACCCAAGGTCCTCAAAAGCCACCCGGCTCACACACCACACATATAAAGTAACAAATCCTCCATAGCTTCCCCAAGGCAAGCATCCCTGGCCTGGGAATCAGGTTTCTTGCTGTTACCAACAAAGGCCTGAGCCCTGGAGCCCGATCAGTAGGAACCATAGCGATCCTGGAGGTGGGGGAAAGAAAAACAAGGTCAGTCTCTAACCTGCAGTGCCTTCCCACCTCTCCCCCAATACACACCACAGCAGAAGTGGGACTACAGGGGGCTCTGAGCACCCACAAGGTGGGAGTTCACAGTGACATCAGGTGGGCCTCCAACCACCAGTGTCACCACAGCAGAGACTTTTTATATTTTATTGACTTGGGAAGGGGGTTGTGGTCAGAACCCAAGGAGGAAGCCTGCCTGATCTCACAGAGCTGGGAAGGGATAAAGAAAGAGTGGTACTCCATTAAGTGTGGGCTGTACCTAGTGACTTCCTTCCAAAAAAAAAGAAAGAATGGCACAGGTGACAGGACTGGGGAAAAGATCAATGTGGACACAGCATCATTTTATCATTTTAGGGAGAGGCCTCAGCCCGGCGAAGAACTCAAAGGAAGGATGCTGCCCCTCCAAGAAAACAAAGTGCTGTCTCTGAGGTCAAGGGTGTCTACCCAGCAACAGTCAACAGTGTATGAGCATGGTAGAGAAGGCAAACCTCTAAGCAATACATGTTAGACCCCTTCCTACCCCAGGTCAAGCAGCCTCACCTGCAAAGAATTCATCACACCATTAGCTAGCACAGCCATCTTCCCAGCCACAGACTTGACACCCTGTTTAAACTGTGCAATGTCAGCTGTAGGGAGCACATTCCCCAGAGATACACTGCCTGTAAGCACAAGGGAAGGGGTGACCCGGAGCCCTGCAAGAAGTCCTTCCCATCCAACAGGGCCCTCCAGCATAGCTCACAGGCCTCCTTTGTTATCTACCACCCCTTTGGGGCCCCACCTGCTCCATGAGTGCCATCCACTTCCCCAAAGAGGTCTGAAGAGCTGATGGCGCTGCTGCCTGAGAGCTGCTGTAACCGAGACCGGGCTTCATGCTGTGGGGAAGAAAAGGCAAGGCCCTGGGGATGTTTTGGCCAATGACCCAGGACCCATGAAGGCCAAAGTGGTGGCAGGGAGGAAGCTCTGCATCTAGGACCTGCTTCCCCCAGCCTCAGGGTAGCCAACTCCACTTACCTCGGCATCCACCTCCCGCCCAAAGAACATGTCAGACGAGATGGCTTTGGCTCCTGCAAATTTCTGACACGCCTCATTGGACTCGGGGCCTGAGCTCCGGATCTCCACTTCCCTCCGGTTTGTGGCTCTGAGGGATGGATGTGCAACAACATCTCTAACCCTTCCCATGACACCAAGGGAGGCAGAGTTCAGAGGTCAAAGAAAGTACCAAAGACTTTTATTAATCTTCCACCAAAAAACACTGTGAAGATGGCTTACTGTCCCCAGTCTACCTGGGGCCCTCTCCCATGCATGAGGAGCCTCCAAAGGGATGCTCTGAGAGCCCTCCCCTCACAATGAAGACAAGGCACAGAGAGCTTATGGGCTCTGCCCCAAACCACTAGAGCTTATGTCAAGGTTCAGGAGGTCACTACTGCTACACCAACTACTAAACTGCTTGCCTAAGACTAGGGGGATGATATGTCTTGGTCTGCCAAGGATAGTCCTCGTTTATGCCTACTCTCCTATCATAATTATTAATAGTATCCCACTTTTACTGTCAAAAGCACCCTAGTGTGGATGAAAAACTGTATGGTCACTCCTACCTAACGCTGAATTAGCACAGATACTGGCCAAGGTGTTGTACCAGTTTCATTATATTTAATTCAATTACATTTAATATAATTTAATCCTTCCAGTGACCCTGTGAAGTAGTTACTTATATCCCCATTTTACACATGGATGATTTACAAATCACTTATCAATTAGTAGATTAAAACAGGATAATGGTTTTTTTGATAAACTGAAAAATAAGACAGGGGCCAGAGACACTTAACTGTGGGCAGTCAGGACTGAAGCATTAAATCAGGCCCCTCCTGCCAGAGTAACGGGTCCCAAGCAAACGAGGCTCCCAGGCCCTCTGTGATAATACAACACACTTCCAACCAAAGCCTGATTCCTGTGTGTCTAATATGGTAGCCACCAGCCCACATGTGGCTATTGAAATCTAAATTTACTAAAATCAAACCAAATTAAAATTTTAGTTCCTTTGCTGCACTTACCACATTTCAAGGGCTCACAGCCACATGGCTAGTAGCTACCACATTGGACAGCAGATTCTGAAATTGTCCTTAATCAGAGAAAGTTCAACTGCACAGTGCTGCCTTAGACCATGCTACCTTTCTGAAATAGGCCGGATGCTTGAGATGGTCACTTCTGGTTCCTTCTCCTCTACCCTGTCCATACCCCAGGTGGCATCTGTGTCCCAGCGTGAACCAAAACTTTCCCCCAAGGAGAAGGGGTTGTCCTTGTACCTGGGGAGAAAGCAGAGTGGCTCAGAGAAGCCTGATGAGGAGCATGGTAGCCAAGTCTGCTCCCCAACAATAGCCTTACTTTGGGGGTCCAGAGGCGAAAGTACCAACATCGTCAAACAAGTCCAGCTGTGAGCGGGAGGATTTTGCACTCACTGGGGTTTCCTGCTCGATCACCAACATCTCAGACAGCACCGAGTGGGAGACAGAACTGTGGAAAGCAGCAGAGCCAAGGCACGAGACCAGAGGTAAACACTAGTGTCACCACACAAGAGAAGACTGACATAAGCCTGGGTTCTCCTTTGCTGGTCACCATCCAGAGCCTTCTCTCCCTACCTGTGCTTGGGACTGGGCAATGCCACAGTCAGGGCCCAGCATGTAATGTAACATCAATGAGTGAAGCAGCTGGCTGTGACCCAACAGCAAGTGCTAGGGATGTGTGAACAAAGCAGCATGCCCCCAAATCGTCTACACATTAGCTAAAGTTCCCTGGCAGATACTGTTTATCTATTTTACTTTAATAATAATGCACACTAAATGATAGTGCTCTGTCCTTAAGAACAGCTCTCAAGCTTGCTGCACCATGAACCATATCCTTCACTGAGACACACACACACACACAAATGAAAAGATAAAAACTGACCCAGAACCAGAGAAACAAGTCTAGTGGCATCAAAGGATAAGTGCTTAATTATCCCCTGTTCCCAGCCCCCCTCCACCTTTTTTTTTCTTTAAAGAAAGCATTTCAAAGCACAAAGCCTGGCTTTATCCACTAAGACCAATTTAACTAATTGGGAGGCAGTACCAATTCTTGATGCCTCTGTTTCCTCTTCTGTCTTGCTTCACAGAGACACTTTCAGGATCAATTTGATTTAAATAAATTCATTTTTAAAATATATACAGTTTTTAGGTGGGAGAACCCCAGGGAGTAAATATTTTACAATTAAGGTGTAAAGAGGGTGTGCTGGACTTAAGTAAAATTCTTCCACCACAAAAAATATATATACATATATATATAAATACATATCTATAAAAAGAAAAAGTATATACATACTCATATATATATATATGTAGTTCCCAGCTTTTAACTGCTGAAAAACTGTCCTTACCCTTTAACCCAGTAACTCCTATGTGACCAAAATGGAAGAAGGGGTGGTGACCTAAAGTCCTTTTCAGGATTAAAATTTTATGTTTCGCTGATTAGCTGTTACAACGGCACCACAAAGACTGAAATGGAATGAATGAAATCCAATTGGCACATGCTCTAAAAGATTAAGTAAAAAATACCCAGCCTCGTCTTCTTCCAGGGAAGTAGGGCATAAGGGCCCAAAACACTGAATTTGGAAGCAAATGGGTCTGTGTTCAAAATCTAATTCTGCCAATTACTAGTTTTGTGGCTCTGGGCAAGTTGCTTCATTGCTCTAGGTCTCAATTTTCTCATCTGTGGAAACTGAATGCATGAGACTGCGGGTTTCTGTAGTAAGGTCAATGGCAGAGCTCATGTCCCCTATAAAGGAGCAGCCGCCATCGGCACCAAGCTAACTACAGCCAGGAATGCTGGCCCCCTGCACCCTAGGATATTCTGATTTTTTTGAGAAGCCAAAAACTCTAGATTTATTACTGGAAGCTCTGTATGTTTAACTCGTAGTGCAGAGCAAACAAAATGCATGAGCAGAACCAATTTGCAATCCCTTTTTTTGTTTTTTTAAGAAAACCACAGCAACACAAGCCCAGTGGTACTCAAACAAGGATACTGCCCATCCAAAGGGTGTCTGCAATGTGTGGGGGTATTTGGGGATTATAGCATCTGTTAGCAAATTGGCATTTAGTTCACAGGGGTGAAGGATGTTAACAACAGCCCTACAATTCTCAGAGAGGCCTTGCAAAATAAAAACCTGTCCTGCTCAAACAGGGCCATTAGCACCCCCTCTAAGAAACACCACCCTGGTCTCCTGAGCATATCAAACTAGTATCTGATGCTATGTTTCATTCATTCAACAAATATTAAGTACACACCTACTTTATGCCAAACATTGCACTAGTGTTTTAAGACAATAAGCAAAATGATCTATTCAGCCTTGAACAAAGGCTAAACCCAGAAGCCCAACCTACAACTGACGGGAAGAACCTGCAGTGATTCCAAAGAATAACAGCCTTTCCCCACCACACCCCTGGGCTGAGCCTCACCTTCGGGATACCAAGCCCATGCCCAGCCTCTCTGCCTGCTCACGCTTCTTCCCTTCCAGATTCTGTAGCTTTTTCTCCTCCTTCTTACGATCAATCTGGAGCTCCTGGTAGGCCAGACGCATGGAGGCAACCCTTGGAAAGAAAAACATGTCAAGAGGCCAGCACCCATCTTGACTTGCCCTACCTGCCTGCCCACCCAACCCACCCACTTCCATCTCTGCCCTGCCCCAAGCACAAAAGTTGCTGGGGGGCCCCAGGGCAACCACTCACATGGACTCCTCAGCCTCCTTCTTGGCATCGGCTGCCTGCTGCTCCCGGAGCTTCTCGGCCACCTGGGCCTGCCGCTCAATCTCACTGAAGCTCTGGCTGCTTACTTTCTGGGCTCCTAGCCCTTTCTTGGCACCCAACTGGGAGGGAGAATCAGGGGATATGGGGCCATGCCAACCACCATCTCACCTGAGCCCTCCCTGGCATGAAAACTCTACCCACATCTATGAGGAAGGGGTTGTTTCATAAAGCTTAGAGTAGTAACAGGAGAGCATTCAGGATGGCTGAGCGAGTTAACAGTGGTTCTGCTGAAGCTGGGCACAAGCACAGTTGATAAAGGTCATGAGGCAGCTGGCACAGGCCCAGCAGAGGCCTCAGGGTCTAAGGACAGCAGCTAATGCTGACTGAGGCCCAGGATGTGCCAAGCACTCTGCTACGCACTTGAAGTTGCATTATCTCACTCACTCCTGCCAGAAACCGCTTACAGATAGGCATCTTTACATCCCGTTCATGGGTAAGGAATACAGACATTAAGTACCTTTGTTGAAGTCATACAGCCAGTGGTAGAGTCAAGGGGCAAACCCAGGCAATCTGACTGCCTCTCCCCACCTACCCCTTTCTTAGCTGCTGCTGGCTTCTTCTTGCCAATGATGGAGGTTTTCAGTTCTGTGTGAGAAAGAGGCAGGCATGAGCTAGGACAAAGGGTGGCAGCAGCCAACAGCTCAGTCCAACCATGCAGCTTCACCACAAAAGCGTCTAGAAAAACAGCTTCAGGCAGGAGAAGGCAAAGCTGCCACCGCCAGTTCCAAACAATGGTGTCCAGGTCAGTCCAAGCCAAAGACAGACAAAGTTAAGACAGGTTACTGACTCCCAACAAACTGAGACCAGAAAGTATACCTGAAAGCACCAGAGAAAATCAAAGCCCTTGAGCCAACATAAAGACCGCTATGCAGGGGGCAGATGCCAAACACCAGTCTCAGCTCCTAAAGCAGGGAGCCGACGTGCAAGGGGCCAGGCTCTCCAAGCAGCTGTTGGTTACCTCTGGTAGGAAGAGCCCCTTTAGCTGACAGAAACACGGACTCTGGAGGAGAGACAGACTTGTGGCTAACAAGGGGCCCATCCCAGAGCCTCCATACAGCTCCCAAGCCCAAAAGCCAAAGTTATCCCAGAGGCCTCTGTAGGACCAGCTTCAGACCAAGCCTTGCCAGCGTTTTCATAGGGTCAATGCTGGCTTCCTGCCCCAACCCTCAAAGTTCAACAGAACAAAACGAGGTAAACAAATGGTTCACCTTGAACCATGTCTGAAGAACATTAAGGAAAGAGTAGAGAAGAGCTGAAGGACAGGCCAGGAACTGGCTGAGGAAAGCCAATGTCACCCCCAGCCTTCAGCAGCTCAGAGTGGTACCCCCCCTACCCCAGGGAAGGTGGGTAATGGGCGGCCAGGCCAGCCCAGCTTCAGACTCCAGTCCTGTACTGGCCTCTCCACACTGTGGCTAGACCCAGACCCATAACCAGAGGCAGACCCCAATCTTGCACACCAGGACCCCCAGAGTCATCAATCAAAGGGCCTGGCTCTAAGGTCCTTGCAGTCAAGGTTGCAGCCACCACTTCAGTCACAGTCCCCACCCCAGAGAGATCGGATGCTCAGTCTCCTGTGGCATCGGTCCATGTGACCAGGCAGCAGCAGATCCGAGAAGAGCACCTGAGGCCCACCCTCGCCCTCTCGCAGTCTACCCCACACCCACCAGCTGACATACTGACCCAGAGAGGCTTTGGGTGAGGTGCCAAGCAGGTCTGTGTTGGGGCCATGCTCCGGCTCTGTGGGTACAATGGTGGGAGTTAGGTTTAAGGCTCAAAAGCACCCTGTGACCTCTCCTTAAAGGAAAGTCATGGGACAAGAGTAGAGTGCACAGGCTTTACCCAGATTGCCAAGGCTGCCAAAGGATAAAAGAAATGGCCACCACTTCCTTCAAGAGATTGAAATGAATTCCTGCCCACCCAAAGATATAGGAGCCCCTACATCTATTCCCTCAGCCCAGTGCTCCTTTCCTTGCCCTGAGTCTTTTCCCAGGACCAGAGCACTTGGTTGGAATGTGGGTTGAACTCACGTGCCAGGCCACTGCTGTCTGTAGGTAGGACTGGCTGCTGGGTCTCTGAGGGCTCAGTAGCTGGTGCATCCCAGGCAGGGGGCTGAAAAGGAGAAGAAGATCTCAGAATCTTCAATGAAGCCTCAATGAGCCACTCCTGCTGGCAAGGAGCACCAAGAACCTAACTAGTACCTTGTGGATATGAGGCCCTGCTCCAAGCCTATAAGGGAAGGAGCGTGGCAAGTAAATTCACTATGTAATTCACTATGGAAGAAAGAAGCAAGAAACTAATAGCCCCCTCCACCCATCCACTATTTACTTAGAGCCAGAACCCATTTCCCTAATCTAGTAACAACTAACAATTATTGGCACTTACCATTTGCCAGGCACAAGTCTAAGGACTTTGCACATACAAATCCATCTAATTATCCCAACGATCTCCATGAGATAAATACATCTCTATTTTACATCTGAGGTTCTGACAGTTTAAGAGACTTGGCAGATACCAGAGAAATGCTAAGCAGAAGAGCAAAAAGTCAGAGTCTGACTTCAGTGCTCAGCGCCAGGGGAAGGGAATCCTTTCATTTTCCCCAGCCACGGAGCCTTTCTTGGAGAGGAAGAATCCAGGAAAAGTTGTGTGTGGCCCCTGAAATCTCTTGGAAACTCCTCCTCCTCCCTGCCTCACTACATTATGAGTCCGCTCTTAAGGAGGGCCACACTGTACCCCCATTCACGGGAGAAACAGGCAGCAGTAGCCAACTCAATGGGCCCCAGACATTCCCTATCCATTGTATATAGCATCATGGTAAATGGAATGCATGTCCATGATTGCAGAAGGCCTTGGCCTTGGTAAGTAAACCACCTGTCAGGAACAACTGTAGAAGGCATTCCTTGTGGGCACTCACTTGAGTATGTTCTGTGAAGAAATCAGAGTTGTTCTTCTCTGGGGAGTGACTGGGAACACTGTTCATATTGTCTATCCAAAGCTGTAAGGGAGAAGGCACTCCTGGAACACAGGGTTCTGAATACTCCCACTATCACCCCCATTACCCCACCCCTGGGAACAGGCACTTACATCAGTGCCATGTCTAGCCAGGGCTGCACTCCCCAGCTGCCGGATCTTCTCCCGGTACATCTGGGCAGCTCGGCTGTTATATTTGCTGTTGGCATCGTTGGCTGTGCACCCATGTTGGCGAAAGAAAACCGTCTTGGGAGTGAAGAAGAGAGGAAAGCATGCTACAGGTGATCCTCACCAAAGCAAAAATGCACTGGCTGAAGAAGGCACCCCTTATACCAGCAAAGTCTTTATTTATACAGGATGGTATATTCTATTATACCAGCAGCTTATCAGTTCCTCAAAAATTCTTGCAGAAAAACACAGCCTCCATTTCTCTGAGATGGCTTTTTGAAATCCAACCCTCACTCAACCCTACCTGAGGACTGCATGCCATACCCACCCCACTCTGCCCTTCCTGCCTCCAGGCAGGTCCACAAGACCTCAATGACTGTGAAGGCCTCAATTCCTTTGGCCATTCTCCCAAGAACATCTATCCAACTTAGTTTGAATCTGAAGCCCCTTTGAGAAGGACTGTGACCAGTTTCCAAGTTTAAAGAATAGTGTTGAGTGTTCTTACAGACCAGGAAACCTCTCTGAACAGAGAAACTAAGAGGGCCTCCTAGGAAGTCATTGTAAAGCTAATGCCCAGGCAGAAAAATAGATTTTGGGTAAAGCTAATGCCCAGGCAGAAAAATAGATTTTGGGGCCAGGAGGAGGAGGTAGAAGGAGCTTTACCGCATTGGCATTCCCGCCGACCTGCATACACCTCAGCTGGAACCAGCTCCAGTTGGAATCCAACTCTGTGGACCTGTGTGCAAAGGTTGTGTGTCACCCACCAGCAAGCACCAGGAGAAATGCTTCCCTGACAGACCTGCCATTTGGCCTCCACTGCTGTAGGTGCCTGGAAAATATTAATCAGCCACCACCCCATTTCCTCCCCTCTAACCCGTCCAGGAAAGCCTAGCTCTTCATTCAAGTCTTCAAAAGGATACTAATTACTTCCCCAGATCAGAAAGGAGGTTGAATTTCCAGACATATCAGCATGGGCTTGCTTTCCTCTCAAAGACAGTCACAGTCTCATTTCACACATACTTGGCCAATATATCAGCAACAAAACGGTCAAAGCTGCTAACTCTTCCCCCAACTAACTCTCTGAGTCTCAAATCTGACCTCCAGGATAGACTGGAGTTTCAACCCAGACGGGGAGACGAAGCGCCTAGGTGGCAAGCGACCCTCACAGGCAATTCCCTCCAGTGGAATCGTTGATTTCCGAACAACGAACTCAAGAGAGGTCCAAGTCGGGGAAGCCACTCGCCCTTGCAGACCACACAGGCCCAGCCGGCAGAAAGGAGGCACGACAACCGCGGGGAGACCTCACCTGATGAAGCTGAGATGGACGCCCAAGGAGCGATGCACCCCGGAGCAGTCAATGCATAGGAAAACACCGTACGTGATGCTTGCCCAACTCGGATTCTTGGCGCCACAGTCGAAGCAGGCCTGAGTAGAGAAGGCGATAAGCGAATGGTCAAGAGCTCCGAGTCGAGGCCGGGGGCTGACACCCCAGGAAAACAGCCCCCTCTCGCCCCTCTCCCGCCCTCAGGCCCCAGGGGAGTCAGGAGATTTCCCTCTGCCGGAGCCGGATTCCGCACGCCTCACGTTCACGCACCTTATTGGTTGGAATCGCACGAAGCCTCTTAAAAAGAGTCTGAATTTCAGTCTTGCTCGGCTCAGCCGCCATTTTCTCTCCTTCCCAGACACAACCGAGACCGACGGGTCCTGACGCGGGCCAATCCACAGCTGAGAAGGCGGGGTGACCCGGTCGGCCTCAGCTCTGCGCCAGCCGGCCGCGGCGGAGGTGGGCGTGTCCCGCTCTGGACCAATGAGCAGCCGGCGGGACAGGAGCGGCGACATCAGCAGCCTGGGGTTCTACGATGGTCGCAAGAATAAACACCGCACCGAACCAGGGCCAGTCGGCTGCCGGGGCGGAGCGACGGCTCGCGGGCTGGCCCATACCTCCTCGGCAGCGCCGACGTGACGTTTTGGTACGCCCAGAAGGCGGGGGCTCCGGGAGGCCAGGGACGGGGGCTTTAGTGCTGGCCAGTAACCGATTGGTGAGTAATGATTAACGTCCTAACAAGCACTCATAGTCCGACTGGCCTGGACGAGAAGACGGCCTGGCCCGGCTCCCCCTAGCTCAGAACTCTGGCCCCAGGACCCAGCCCCCCGCCGTAGCCGGCTCACACCAAGCCTGGAGTCCCTTCCACCCCATGTCAGGGCCCCGAAATTCCAAAGTAGGTACCAAGCTGGCGAACCCTTGACCACCACCCACCCCCACCCCCAGAACATACTCTGGAACCCTAGATCTCCCCTCCGTGCCTCCCTCTGAAGGCCTCGCAAGTGTGGAATATTAAAAAAGATACACAGCTTGACAGTGCTTTTTTTTCTTTCAAGTTTAATACACACTAGAACAAGGCACAAAAAAAAGCATTGCTAGGCTAGAACTACACTCACCCCAAGCCCACCCCAGGAACCCCAAAACAGAGGCCAGGAGCTGGGTCCACAACTTCTGGGGAGACCCAAGCACCCCTGGGAAGGCCCAGGCACCCCTGAGCCCTCGGTCAGCACCTGACCTCCCCATCTTACCCTCAGTCTAGATTCAGTTGGCCCTTCCCGACCAGTCTCTTCCTAGCCTCAGGCCCCTACCCTCCCCAGGTCCCAGGATTTCCTCCCCCTCAAGGGACAGAGGGTCAGGGGCATGATGATTCAGGGCCCTCGGGGCAGGCTGTCCAAGGAGAAGATGGGCTCTGACCCACAGTGGAGAAACGTTGCAGGAGGTCAGGCCCCCACACATTCCACGTAGTTTGCAGGGTACAGGCCAATGCGTCCACTCTGCAACTGACCCTGGCACCAGCCTTGCTCATCCTCCTCGCTCATCTTCAGCAGCTCCTCCCCTGGGGGGAAGGGTAACTGTCACTGGCAGTTGCCTTTGCCTAGCCTCTGTTCCTACAACTGGGTCAAGGACTGAGTGCAGGGGGTTGGGGGAGAGAACACGAGATCCCAGCTAGTTGCAGAGACATGGCTCAGGCAAAGGGAGGTGGAAGTCAGCAAGCCACCCACCCAGATCCTGAATGCAGCCATCAAGACCCAGCTGGTGACTGAGAAGAAGGTGAGGGCTCAGAGGGACCGCGTGGCATGCCTCCTAGGGCCTGAACTCAGAACAGCCTTGGGAGTCAGAGAACTGGCCCTTGAGAAATAAGTGCCTGGCTCCCCTTTTCCAGATCCCTGTTCAGGCTTGTGAGGGAGGAATTGAAGTCTGAGAAGAAGAGGAAAGGGGTTCCAGGGTACCTGCTTGGAAGCTCAGCTCATCAGCTTCCTGGCCGGCATAATCGTAGAGGGCCCGCACCCGGACCCCGGTGGTAGCCTTCCGGGGACTCTCCTCATCTGACCACTCCTCCTCCTGCCCACTGCTGTGGAGGGGAGCAGAATGGCTCAGGCTCAGGGGACAAGGAAAACCTTGGGCCTAAAGAGCCCAGGACTCAGGAGTAAAGAGCTTACTTCCTAGAGGAAGTCAGAGAGGCAAGGTGGGAAGGAGCTGGATGATTCTAGGCCTCCCTCTGCCACTCATGACTGTGAGTGCAGGGGCGATTCCTGCCACATGGAGCTGGGGTCAGGAGTGACTGAGAGGGAACGTGGGAAACGCCAGGCAAATCTAAACCACTATGAAAACTGCTATGATTACAGCTTCTCAGTAGGCGCTAAGATCCCCAGCACCAATTTTCAACTCACTTCAGGTGTGAAGGGAATGAAGCAAAGGAGACAAAGGAAAGGAGGACAGGGCAGGGGGACAAGCTGTTTCTTTCCCACAGCCAGGCTCCTGGCTCTCACCCTGGGGACCCCGGAGACCGGGGTGGGGGTGCGGTGCCATCTCTTGTGGGCATGATGCTGGTCAGAGTCACCTCATCAGGGCTCCGGCTGCCCTTTTCCTTTCTGCTGATTGTCCTCTGCGTGTCCAAGGACCACTCCTGGGGGGACAGCGCTAAGGATCAGGCTGTGACGGCCACTAGGGTCATCCAAACCGGCCCTCACCCACTTCAGCCCACCCACGTCTCAGCCCTACCCAGCTTGGGACACGTGCCTCAAACTGTGGCCAGTTCATGGCCATGCCGGGCCCGTGGGTGCTACGCCACCAGCGCAGGTCCTCCTGGTCACTGGCTGCCTCGATGCTCTGGTGCAGGTCACGGTGGAGCTCATGGAACCTGCAGCCCGAGGCTCAGCCCTCAGTCTGGGAAGGCCTGGGCCCC
Organism: Choloepus didactylus; assembly: GCF_015220235.1. Taxonomy (NCBI): domain Eukaryota; kingdom Metazoa; phylum Chordata; class Mammalia; order Pilosa; family Megalonychidae; genus Choloepus; species Choloepus didactylus. The sequence continues at coordinate 32,303,185 of NC_051312.1, read as the reverse complement.
AGCACCCCCCATCATCCTGTTCAGCCTGGCCAGGACCCAAGGGAGATGGAAGAGACCCAGAACTACCCACATCCCCCTGCCCCACAGGCCATACTTCTCACTGCTGGAGAGGTCCAGGTGCTGGTGTAAAGTGAGCAGCATGTCCTTGAAGAAGAGAAGCCGCTGGCGCTCAGCGGCTTGGCAGGCCTCGAAGGCCTGCTCCATGTCCTCCATGTAGCGCGGGGTGTAGCGATGCAACTCTGCCAGCATCTGCTCATATTGGGTTTTTGTCTGGGTGGGAAGGCAGGGGGCAGGAACATGACCTTCTTCGACTCAGGACTCCACCAGTATTTACTAAGCTTCTGCCACAGGCTAAACTCTGGGCTAGGCACCAGGGTCAATCAGCCCTCAGACCCAGCTCCTGTCTGCAAGGACCCCAGCAGCCTAGCAAGGGAGATGGCATTCAGCTGACAGTCTGGTGGAAAGTGAGATCGGGTCAACTTCTAAGGAGGGGTGGGAGAAATCCGGAAAGGCTTCATGGAGGAGATGGAAACTGAGCAGCACCTCTGAAGATTGGGAGAACTCGGATAGGCAGAGTTGGAGGAAAGGGTATACTGGACAGAGCAGATGATCTGAGAATCTATCCCAAGAGGTACACTTTGAAAAGAAAGGAGCTAGGGAGGGTTTCCTCAACTGTAAATCTCCTAGTCTGGGGACCCAGTATTTGAAATCCTACATTTCTTTCCCTGGGGAAAGCATCACCTTTTCTCAGGTTCCTCCTTTAAATGATAATCTGTAGAGATGGTGGCAGGTGAGGATTAGGGCAGTAAGAGTGCTTTCCAGAAGCCAGATTCATTCCGGAAACCTTAGCCTGGGCCGGGGCCAGGTCCTGCTGCCTTACCTTCTCGGCGTCCTTGGAACAGCGTTCCACCCGCTCCTGCAGTTTGCGAAGCTGCTCCTGGGAGACGGCGCTGTCCGCCTTTGCGTGGCTCTCCCTAGTCTGGGCTGTCTTCTCGTCTTTCCGGGCAGCGTGGTAGCTCTTCTTGGAAGCCTCAACCTGGCACACATGGGAACAACTCTGGACTCTGGATGCCATGCCCTGGCACCCTTCAGCCCCGTGCAGACCCAGGCAGGGGCTTGCCTCTGACACCCATCCCACCCAGGCTCACCTCCTTCAGCCTCTTTAGCCAGGGCTTCTGGGCCTTGCGGAATCCATCCTCGGCAGCCCGGCTCTCTCGGAAGCCACCAAGCACAGGCCGGTGGAAGGCCCCCCGCTGCCAAGCACGCACCCGATCGCTGTCTTGCCCCTGCAGCTTCTCCCGCACCTCTAGGTGCAGTGCACTCAGCCGTTCAGCTGCAGTGAAGAAGGCATGCCAGGCCTTCTCCAATGTGCCGTACTGGGGTCCTGCAGGGAGGCATGGGTCTTGGGCCAGACCTGGAAGCCACCCTAAGGGAGCCCACCCCCTCTCATTTGGTGCTGCTCTGGGTATGAAGCCTGGGGGCATCAAGGGGGTGCAAAGATGAACGACGATGATATAACCTGCTGCTTATTGAATGCCTGCTCTGTGCCTTGACATAGGTGGAACCCTTGCCACACCCACCAGCCTGCAGTCAGCATCATTATTAGCTTTTAACAGAAGGAAAAAAGGAGGCACAGAGAAGTGACATGAACTTGCCCAACAACTTACAACTACAAATAGAGCTGAGATTCAAACACAAGCCTGTTGCATAAACCACTACACTCTATTGCCTCCAAGAGAAGAACCAGTGCCAGCCCTCAAGGAAGGCAGCCCATTTTAGGGTGGATTAATCCCACGCTCCCAAGTCAGAAGGCCTCGCTCTTCCCAGCTGTGTGACATCAGGCAAGTCACTTTGGCTCCCTGAATTTCAGGTTTTCTCTCTCTAAGTTGGGTAGAACAAGACCATCTCCATCATAGGGTTGTTAGAAATATCAAAATAACTCATGAAGGTATTTTGCAAACTGCAACAGCACAACTGTGAGAATAACCAGAAGGATCTTCTCTCTTTAAAGGACAGGCAGTCCTGGAAGGCTCAGACTTTCCATGAGAGGTGCATGGAGTAGTTGCCCTGGTCTTCCCAGCCCTCTGCTCCCTGCGAGGCCCGAGTGGGCTCACCCTTCTCCATGGCACCCCTCCACTTGCGGGCCCAGTCAGCCAGCTGCTGGGCATAGGTTTTCTCGATGCGGGCACGCTCCTGGAAGCAGCTGACCAGGTCCCCGCACAGCCGGTGCCCGTCCTCTACCCTCTGCACTGTCCGCCTGTAGTTGCCAGCCTGTGGTGCCCAGGAGAAGGGTGGCATCACCAGGGAGAAGCCCCCTTGCAAGCTGGGGCTGACAGCCAAGCAAGTCCCCTGCACAGGTGGCTGAGCCCTGCAAGTTAGGGACATTTCAGTGCCACCCCACAAATCTGGGATGCAGCTGCTCACCTCCCAGAAGCTGCCACCTAAGGCCTCCCCTCCAGCATCTTCCTCTGGAGCCATGGTGTCCCCGCAGCAAGGAATGATGGCAGATTTGGGGCTGTGGAAGGCAGAGGGGTGAGCAGAGAAGCTGGGCATACCCTTTTAGAAATAGGAAAAGACCCTCTCCTATCCCTGTGCTTTGCCCCCATCACTATCCCCACTGCCCAAGAAACCAGCAGAGCTCGGACTTAGCATGCAGGGGGACAGACGTCCCCAGGAGGTGCCAGGATAGAGACAAGGATGGCAGTTTCAAAACCACACCTGGGTCTGCCCTTCTCCCCTCTCCCTCAGCCCCTGCCATCACATACCTCGGGCTTAAAGATCACTTCAGGGACCTTGGCGTCCAACTCAAGGCTGCCACTGTGACTCTGACTTGAAGCTAACAAGAGCAAAGCAGGGGGTGAAGGTGGGGGCTTGGAGTGTCCAGGGCGGTGCCCAGCTCCCCCAATATAGCAGCTGCTGTCAGAAGCACCAGATTCCAGCCAGGAGAATGCCAGGCAGGTCACACGATCCAGCCAGGGATTAGATAAGGCAGGCGGGGACGGGTGGTGGGCAGAGGGCCCCACTCCCCAGACTGCGGATGACAGACACCTGCCCAGACCGGGGCCCCCCGTTTCCTTTCCGTGAATGACAAGGTGACCCGTTTACCAGACTAGGCCAATCAGAGAGTCCAGGCCCAGCCACACCCTAAGAGCCCCCAATACTGGGAAGAGCAGACTGGGAGCCAGGAGGCCTGGATCCATCCCACCTTGGCCAGGAAGCTCAGACAAGTGCATTTTACTGTCCCTCTTCCCCAGGAGCCTCAGCTCCCTCCTAAGATGGAAATCCCGCCACCTGGTCGGCTTCCATGCCAGGGCTTGTGTGAGACAAACCAGGCAATGAGCAAGAACTATGAGGCGCCACACAATCACAAGCAGATATTCATCCTGGTCCACAACATCTGCTGAGCCCCCACAGGGCTCCACGGATGACAAGCAACAAGAACTCAGTTTTGCCCTTAAGAAACCCAGGGGGGTCTGAAGCAGCATGGGGGTGTCAGACAGGTGACCAGCCAGTTATAACAATGTCCTCCAGAATCATAAGGAGGGCAAGGCAAACTCCAGCCCCAGAGCCACCACCCAGGGGACTAGTGGACAGAGTGGCATGCGGCCGCGCCCCTCCTGCCTGTGGGCAGGGTCTCAGCTGTCTCCAGCACTGGCTCACAGACCCTAGAAGGAAATCCTTTCCTCCTCTTAGCAAGCCCAAGGTCCAAGGGTGACAGCCAAGCCCAGGAAGGCAGAGCATGTGCCTGCTGCCCCCAGAGCAGGGCTGTCACAGTGCTCCACTCCAAATGGAAGAACTCCTAAGCATCCTGCAAATCTCAAATTGAGGCAGCTTCCCCACAGTCACTCCCCTCTGTCCTTCCATCCTGTGGGCTCCTAGAACCCCTCGTAAATCTTCACTCAGGGTATATATATATATATATCCCCTTAGGTTGTGACTGACAGGAAAGGATCTAGCTGTTAACAGTGACTTCCTGGAATTCTGCCTTGTATTTTCCCAGGCACTGGAATCAGTACTTGTTAGCTGAATGAAAAATCAAATGAAGTCCACCTGAAGACCAGGAGATCTGCGGGTTCTAACAGCTGTGAGGAAGGTTAGCAGGAGTGGGCTTCCATCCCTCTGCTGAGAGGAGGGAGGGTTCAGGCCTCCCTGGAGACTCCGAGGGAGGGTGCAAAGAACAGAAGTCCCTGGGCATAGAGCAGGAGAGGAGCAGGGCAGCTTGCCCCACCAGGGTCCTCAGCTCTTCAACTCGCCTCCTCTTGAGCCTGTCCCAGTTTGCAACCAGATGGAGAGAAACAGAGCTGCAGCCATAAATCAGAAGGCCTCAAAGCTGTCCCAAGCAGGCATCTAGGGGCCGGGGGCCCCTGCCCACTTTGGCCTCTGAGTTCCCCACTCCCCAGAGAACTGCCCCCCACCCGTTCTCTCTCTGGCCCCAGAACAGAGCAAGCTGTGTGTGCTGGGCTGGCATTGCTCCCTGTGGCCTCCTAGAGCAAACACAAGCCCAGGCCCCAGGCACAGCCAGGCCCCATGCGCCCTCCCCCTCCATCTAGCAGTGGTAGGTAGATCCTGCACATGGGTCCCTTGTTGGGGTCAGCACCCCCCTCCTCAGCAGGGTCTCCTGTCTTCAGCAAGGGCCCAAACCGGTCCCCAGAACACTCTTCAACACAGGCAAGAGCTCAGAAAGCAGAAGAGAAAGTTTCCCAGGCCAGGGAGCCAGCAAGTACTGGGCCTGGGGAGTTCCTGGGGGGCTCGGCAGGGGTCTCCTCACAGCTGCCTGGGCCAAGGTAGGGGAATCCCAGGGCTCAGGGAAGAACCCACCCTCCGCCTCTCCCCAGAAGCTGGGGGCATGCGCCTGGGAGGGAACACTGCTCTCCTGCCCATCCCTCGGTCCTGAGTCACAGACGGCACCCAAGGACCACTTCCCCGTCCCCCCCGCCCCCCCGCAGCCCTGGGATTTGAGGGCATAAGGAGAGGACAATCTGCCAGTCCTGAGACCCGCTTTAGGGACTAGAACCCGCAGCCACAGCGGCCCAAGAGGCTGGGGGAGGGGGTGGCGCAGGAAGAGGGGGAGGAGGCAGGACCAGGGAGGGGCAAAACAAAGGGGCACTTTAGGAAACCCAACCTGCCGGCTGAGGTGCCCGCTCCCTGATGACGCACTCCAAACTCCGATCCTCCACACCAAAGCTCAGGGCCCGGGGGCTGCCCGGTTCCTGGCCTCACCCCTTGTGGAGGGCGCCCCTTGACCAGTGCCTCCCTCGCCTGCCCCGGCGCTGCACAACTCCGAGCCACTGGAGCCCACGCGGAGCGGCGGGGCAGGCCTAGCCAGGGACGCTCCGGGGCTTCTCCGCCAAACTTGTTGAACTTGGTCTCGGCGGGGGTGGGGCGGGCCGGTCACCTCTGGGGGGAGGGGGTGTCCCCTGACTACGTCGGCCCCGCAGGCGATTCCAGAGGGTGGCCGAGGACAGCGGCCCCAGGGATTGGGGCTCCTTGCCGAGGACAGCGGGTCACCGGGGGAGGAGGCCCCTTCTGGGGTTCCAGAACTGGCGCGAGGGGGGCGATTTGTGCCCTCGAGGGGCCCCGGAGATGTTCCCCTGTTCCCCTCGCCTGCGTTTGGCGCTTCAGCCCTGACGCCCCCTTTCCCGGGTCGGACTGGGAAGCCGCGGGCGAGACACCCGCTCCGCTCCGCGGCAGCCCTTCTGGTCCTCGTACCGAGCGGGGAGACCAGGGGCTCCCCAGGCGGGAGTCGGTCCCGCTACAAACTTCAGGGACAGGAGGAGGAGAGGGCAGGCTCCAGCCACAGCTCCCGCCCGGGCCGCACTCACCCGCGTCCTCCCTGGGCGCCTCGGGCCGGTGGGGGTCCGGCCACGCTCCGGCGGTGTCCTGCTGCTCCCGGGCCGGAGCCACCGCCTCCCGGAGCGCGCCCGGCCCTCCCCCGGGAAGCCCGGCCCCCCGGCCCCGCCCTCTCCCCGCCGCCGCGGCCCCATCCCCGCAGGCATCGCGGCGACTGACAGATCCAGGGAGCCATGGGGGTCTTGGCCCCTGCGTGCGGAGCGCCGGGGCACACTCCCCAGGGTGGCGCTGCGCTGCTGCGGGGAGTCAGATTCCGGCTTTGCCCCTGCCGGGCCTTTGCAGTGCTCGAGAGACCGGTGGGAGCCAGGAGGAACCCGACCTGCACGGGCATCCTTTGGTGGGTGAAGGGAGGGGTTGTCTGGGACAGTGTCTTACATCTTTTGCACAGAGCACAGCTTTCTTAGCGGTTACGCTGGTTCGAAGCTCAAAACCACCACCTTGTAAGCATTTAGATTCCCATTGTGCAGATTTGGAAACTGAGGCTCAGAGACCTTCAGATCTCTAGTCGGGCTGGGCAGGGACACCGAAGCTGTGCCTTTTCCTCGCGCACCCCTGCCTACCAATCTGGGGCGCACTCTGAGGCCTGGGACAGTCACGCCGTGGGGGTGGGGCGAAAAAGCGTAGCTCCTCCCCCTCTCTGTTCTTACTGCCAGATTTTGTTTCTTGATCCATTCTTAAAACACCTTCGCCCTTCCACCCCGTTTGTCAGTCACCAGGTCTGGCAGATTTTTCCAGTTCACCACGATGCCACCCCCACCCTAAAAAATCCCTTCTTCACTCCCTCCATCTCCACCCCTCGGGATTTTTCAGAGGCTGCCCGTCTGTTATTTATATCCACTGGAGCGGTCCAAGAATGTTCCGAGGCTGACCTAATCGCCACCTGCTCGACCTCCCTGCCCGCTCCAACTCTGTCCTGGGCCCGGTGACCCAGCGGCGGTGCCCTCCGCGGGGCGAGGCGACGGGGGAGTGGGACCGCTGGGATCGGCCTCCGCGGGCGCTCACAGGGTCTCCAGCCGCCCGGATTAGCTCGGGGTTGGGGAGCCCCGGGGGACGGCGGGGCGCTCTGGGAAGCCAAAGGGCCGCGATGTTCGCTTTCCAGCACGTACTCTTCCTCCCCGCCCCCCACACCGCGGCTCCCTGAGGAGCGTGTGTACGTGTGCGCAGATTTTTAAATGGCAGCTTTAAAAATAGCAAAATGATGTTGTTTCTAAATCTCGGAAGACTCACTGGCGCGTTCTTTATGCAGATGAATCTCCCATAAAATGGAAAGGGGGCCTGAAGAGAATGAATGGGGGTAATTTCAGGCGGTAATATTAGCTGCTGAGAGCTGACTTGCTCGGCAGTCGTAGTGGGAAGGTGAAACTGTCTGCCTAAGATGTGGGGCATCCAGGAAGCGCCACTTTTGGCCTGAGGGATCTAGCTGCGTTTGACAAATCAAACCTGAGTAGTGGATCCCGGGTTTGGCGCTCCCAGGGTATGTACCCAGCAGGATGTGGCTTCTGAAACCAGTTTCACCACCCACTCTCTTGATGGGGCTTGAACAAGTCCGTTCTCTCCCCGTTTCTACCTCCATAAAATAAGACAGGTGACCTGGCGACTTCCCACGGGGCCATGTGCCCCAGCTAATTAATGATTGTAAAACAACCACAAACGAGAGCAGCTGGGGAAATGTCTAATGGCAGCCACAGTGTTTTGTATTATTTAAAATCAGTTAACATCCCACCCAACGCCTGGGGGCCTTCAGGCACCTAGACAGAATGTGTGAAAACAGGAGAATGAAATTAATTACAGGATCCTCCTATTAAAACTGGATTAAAAATAAAGGGAGCAGGCAGGCTCTGGAATCTGGGGAAGCCAGGAAGTAGAGAGATTTAGAAAACAAGTCTGTTCATCAGACAATGAGAAGGGGATGCAGAGTGAAACATCTGGCTTTCCTTGGGTTCAAAGCTGGAAGCCAAAAGCAGAAATGTTGCAGCTGATCTTGATTGCCCTGAAGGTACTGAGGGGAGAAAAAAATAAACCCAAACCCAGAGCATATGGGCTGCTTCAAAGGTGAAAGACATGCTCTTGGAAAGCCAACCCCCAACAAGTGCTGCCCCCAGGAGTCAAATTTCTTTGTTTTGTGGCCAGAGCTCCTACACACTCACACTGCTCCATCAATGCTGTACCCAGGGTCAGAGGTCTGGAGAAAGACAGAAGCCTAGAGAAGTGGCTTGGCTCAGGGCACCAGGTGGCAGATTGGCTCAAAATCCAATCTCACCACACTCATGGACTCACCTTAAACTTCTGGAATGTCCTAACTATGATGCCTTTGTTTATTTATTCATTTATCATTCATCCAGCCAAGAAAAGTGAATTTCTACTCTGTGCTAAGTGTTGGGGTCACAAAGCTAAATAAGCAGAGCCATAAGTGTATAGTAATGACAGCAGTGTGCATATACAGTAGTGCTATGGGGAAACAGAAGCAGGAGAGACCACCTTTCACAGAGAAGGTGACACTCAATTGGTCTCGATGAGTAGGGATTAATCATGTGGAGAGGCATTCTAGACCGGTACACAAGGGTGTGCCAAGCCCCAGAGGTATGACTGTACAGCTTCATGACCCAGCAATTCCACTTTTTGGTATCTACCCTAGACACAAGTGTACAAGTGCCAAGAGAAGTACAAAGATGTTTGCAAATAGTATTCTTTGCAATAGGGAAAAATTGGAAGCAAGTGTTCATCAAGTGGGGAATGGTTGAGTAACCTAAAATTCATTTGGGTTATGGGTTACTCTGCAGCAATGGAAAAGGCAGGATGGATGAGAGATGTATTCTTATATAAAGACCTCAAGACACCATTGAATGCAATAAGCAAGGTGCAAGACTCACGCAACATGTTCAGAGAGAACATAAGTCAAACAGATTTCAGCAGTTATTTTTGGGGAGAGGTCTAAAACTGATGAGAGATATTTTTAAAGTTAGAAAATTTACAATGAGAATGCATATGTGTGTTGGGGTGGAGACAGATGGAAGAGGCTGGAAAGATGGGTTGGGATTGGATAGTGAGTTTGGACTTGATCCTATAGGCATTGGTAAGTGGGAGTGAGTAGATCAGATTTATCTTTTTAAAGGTTAACTCTGGTAGCCCCGTGGAGGGTGGATTAGAGTAGGTGGAAGGCTGTTTGAAGCTGCAATGTTTCTCAAGTTTTCCTCTGTGGTCTCTGGAGGTTGTCCCAGCATTCTTGAAGGGCAGCTGAGGAAAGTATGCTGATTCAACAGCCATGTTTTTAAGATCTCAGGCAACCCCAGGTAGAAAAACTGGAGTTATCATCAAGAATGGTTAACCTTGGGGTGGGGGGCGGGGGACAGGAAGAATGTAACAGAGTGAAAATGCAGAGCAGGTTTACAGTGTGTGGCCTATAAAGCTTTTCCAGGGTCAGGAATTTGCCTGGGGCAGATTCTTTGGAAGGTAGAGCAGAGCTGTTGGGAGGTGCCCCAGGAGATGCCTTTGTAGTAGGGTTTCAGCTGGGGAAGGGAGGCTCCTGCTCTTGTTCTCTGGGGCCTTGGTTCACAGCTGCCCTTCCCAGGAGTCCACTGGAGCCCTCCCTGCTGGTGAAGGTTGAGCTCCAGTGGAGGATCTCACGCCTCCTTTCATTTAGCAGACCTTCAGTGAACACCCACTACAGGCCAGACACCAACTCAGTGCTCCAGCCACAATGCAAACAAAGCAGTCACAGTCCCTGGCTTCATAGTTTTCCACTGAAATCATATGAAGGTCCAAATACATAGTTACAAATAGTGATGTGTTGAGAAAAAGAAAAAAGATAGGGTGCTATGAGAGAATACTAGGGGGAACATAATTTAGATTGGGAGAGGGTGGGAGAAGACTTCTCTGGGGAAGTCTAAACTAACACCCAAACAAAAGACACATGGAAGTTAGCCAGGTAAGGGGGGGCGGAGTAGGGGGTAAGGCTGGGGGAGACCATTTCAGGTGGAAGGACTGTGCAAAGGCCCTGAAGTAGGAGCTTGGCCTTCCCAGAAGGGGGAGGGAGTGGGTAGAGCATGGAGAATAAGAACGAGTAGCCCAGGATGAGCTAAGAATGATTTTCACATTTCTAAATGACTGAAAAAAAAAAAATCAAAAGAAGATTTCATGATACACAAATTGTAGGAAATACAAATTTCTGCATCCATCAATTAAGTTTTATTGGAAAACAGCTACATTCATTCATTTACAAATTGTCTAGGCTGTTTTTGCACAAGGGCAGAGTTGACTAGTTGGCAAAAGAAATTGAATGGCCCACAAAGCCTAAAATATTTATTATCTAGCCCTTTATGGAAAAAGAATGCCATTCCCTGGATTAGAGGGAGTCAAAAAGCAGGGAGACCAATTAGGAGGTTAATGCAGTAATCCCGGTGAGAGAGAGTGGTGGCTCAGATAACAGAACCTGCTGATGGATTGCATGTGAATGGTAAGGGAGAGAGACATTTCAAAAACGATGTCCAGACATAATGCTTCCTGAGCTTAAAAAACAGGAACCCATTCTAATTTTTTCTTCATCTGGTTTCACAAACGTGCTTCTTTGCAGAATAGATCTGCAGCCTAAATGCTGCCAGCACAAATGTGGCTTGGTGTTCTAGACTGCCTATAATTATGACATAACTCTCAGATACTGGGGCCTTGTGACTCAGGGATATTCAAGCGTGGAAGGGAATGGACAGTAAATGTGACTGCAAGGTTGCCCTCTCAGAGTTTGGGGTATTGGGGAGTGTGTGTGTTACTGGACCAAGGCAGTGGATTCTTTGCTTGATGTGCTCAAATGACCAATTCCTGAGACACCGGGGTTTCAAAGAGAGAGTTTTTATTGCTAGGTGCAAAGCAAGAGAGCAGGTGGCCTGTGGGCCCAAAATCTCTCTTCCCGAACTTCCCTGCAGTAATTCTGATAGAGTAATAGTATCAAGAGATGGGCAGGTTTTAGGATAATGAGCACAGTGGCCCCAAATGATGTAATTAGATGTGATCTAATGATTGGGCATGCACAGATTGATTCAATGCTTAGTCACAAAACGTATGTAAGAAAATGGCAGCCTTAATACAATGATGGGCATGGTTTTTAGTATTATAATGAGGTATAGGTGACTTGTGGGTTAAAGTCTAAGCTACTGCACATGTCAGGTGGGCCCATTTTAGTTAGATCCAGCTTCGGTTATCAAGGTAACTTCGCACTTGGGGAGGGTTAGTTCTGGGCTGACCCAAGACCCTTCATTAATAAACATTAGGGGCTGACTTTAGTGATCTTAAGACTTTAGAGTCAAAAAACTGGATAAATGGGTTCAAGTAAAGATTAGTCACCAGGTTTTTTCAATCACAAGGGCACAAGATAGTGGCTATACAATCATTATCAGAGGTCAAGGCAGCTGGATTACAGTTCAGATTTCAGGTATTTCCCTCTATCTACTCTAATATACCAGAAAGTAAAAAGGAATAGCTATATAATGATTCAGTAATCATAATCAGCCCTTAAATCCTAACTTCTCAGTTACATTTGGATCTGTACCAAGATACCTCCCCCTCAAGGCTTCACCATCTGTAACTAAGAACCACAGCGACCCACACACTTCTCAGCCTTCCTTGACAGGGAGAAACTTTTTAGCTGGGATTCCTTGGGCAAAGTTTTTTGTCACATGCTTCTGGATTTACAATGTCACAGGAGGGATGGGAGCCAAAGCAGGGCAGTGGAAAGGGGAGTGGGAAGAGGGGAATGTACATGTAGCTCTCCCCACTAGCTTGTGATTCATCTACCCTTGGGCAACTGGCTTGGCTATGGCACAAAGGGAATCATTTTTATTTCTGCCACTTGGGATTTTCGCAGTCCTTGGAAGAGACCATTGGCATCAGGAGAAGAGTGATTAGAAGGCATGGCCACCACTCGAACTCCTAGTTTCTGATTCTCAGGTTGCCTGCTCTTTCCATGATGGCTCTCTGGCGAGAACTCTTGAAGCAAAGAGCTTCTTCACCACCTTTGTTAGACCTTATCAGCACAAAAATACTGCCAGAACATTATATAACAACTTCTATTTGTAGAACACTTTACAGTTTGCAAGCATTTTCACATATATTATTTCAGCCCTCTGGCAATTGCCAGGCAAATCTGGCTGCCTAGAGAAGTTTCCTGGCACCCTGTACCTATGGTATTTCATGACAGGATATTGATTTAGTGTGTGGATGGTGCCTCATCCCCCACAGTAAAGACAGATGGTGGGTTTGTTTTTTGTTTTTGGTATTTACACAGCTGTCTGACACTTCCAAAGCTATCCAAATTTATATTTTTGAAAATGCATGCTCCTAGAGGGTGGTGTCATGCCTTTGTTTAGCATTATTACAAATGTATTCATATTTGGACATTTAAATATGCATTGGTAATGACAGGCAACAAGGACTCTGGATGCTTGCATCATTCTGATTCCAATCCTTTAGAAGGAATTCAAACTTCAGTTCCCTGCAAGCTTTGCAAAATCTTAAGGCTATCATTTGCAAACCACTGGATGTAGTCACTGTGTGTGGGAAGCCAGCACACATCAGTACCATGTGGATTATGGATGGTTTTGCGGACTCAGCAGAACACTGTGGATCCATAGACAACTTGAAGAGACTCAGAGTCATGTATCAGCCTGCACCAGGAAAATAATTCCTACTAGATAGATATTTCCCACAGGGAGGCTAGAGTTGAAAACAGTCACTGGCCTTCTGCTGCTTGTGCAGCAAGGCACAGGGTCACAGATTTTAAAACTGAAAGGGAACTTAGAGACCATCTAAGAGACCTTGATGAGGAAACTAAGGCATAGAGAAATGAAATGGTGAACCCAAGGTCATATAGTCCAAGCACAATGCTCTTTCCACTGTGCTATATTTTCTGTTCTAGAAAACACCTCAATAAAAGCCACATATTGTACTGCAGATCAAAGAAACTGGCATTATTTAGGGGTCATGCTCACAGCCAGCCCAGTTTCCAGGATGGACACGAGACCTTGATTTGCTATTACCAGCAGCTTTTGAGTGAATTGCTTTGTGATGCCTCGTGTCCATATGTAGTGTCACAGATAAGACCAAAATACTCATGGCACAGCCTCTCCATGGCATAAAACTGGCACAGTGCTGCACCGTTCACCTCATAATCAGATTAGCAGCATCAAAAAAATATTAAGTGTGTTTGTCCACCCTGCACCTGATGGCTCATCAGATGGGAATGGACGACATCAAGTCCCTTAGGCAGTAGCTCTATGGTAAAACAAAGGGAGCTAAAGCAAAACCCAGGGTAAAGATGTCCCAAAGCACAACAGGAAACAAAGAGCTCACTAGCCTTTGCAAGGCAGGTTTCCACTGCTCACGCATGGTTTTTTTCATCCACCGTGGGAAAACCTTCCCACTCCTAAAAAAGGATTCTGGGGAAACCTGGCTTTAAGGACATTTCCTCACTCATCCTGGCTATCCATCACTTCCCTGCCTTTGCATCTCTTGCCCTTCTGCCTGGGTTGCCTTCTCCATCCCTCTCTCTAGATTCAGTCTAAGTGTCACCTTCTCTGGGAAGACTTCCTTGATACACCCCTCTGGTTCCCCATTTCACAATGAGTTAAGATGTCCCTTTTTTGGAAACGAAATAAGCTTCAGTGGCAGAGAGATTCCAAAACGAGCCGAGAGATCACTCTGGAGGGCACTCTTACGCACACTTTAGACAACCTTTTTTAGGTTCTAAAGAATTGGGGTAGCTGGTGGTGGATACCTGAAACTATTAAACTACAACCCAGAACCCATGAATCTCGAAGACAGTTGTATAAAAATGTAGCTTATGAGGGGTGACAGTGGGATTGGGAATGCCATAAGGACCAAACTCCACTTTGTCTAGTTTATGGATGGATGTGTAGAAAAGTAGGGGAAGGAAACAAACAGACAAAGGTACCCAGTGTTCTTTTTTACTTCAATTGCTCTTTTTCACTCTAATTATTATTCTTGTTATTTTTGTGTGTGTGCTAATGAAGGTGTCAGGGATTGATTTAGGTGATGAATGTACAACAATGTAATGGTACTGTAAACAATCGAAAGTACAATTTGTTTTGTATGACTGCGTGGTATGTGAATGTATCTCAATAAAATGATGATAAAAAAAAACACTAAAAAAAAAAAAAAAAAAAAAAAAAAAAAAAAGATGTCCCTTTTTGGTCCCCCCTCTACCTCCCCTAGCAGAACCCTATGCTTCCTCTCTCACTAAGCTCATCACACTGTATTATAGTTGTAGGTTTACTTGTCTTTCCCACTGTTAAAAGGCACACCCGATGCGGGGAAGGAGAGTTTTCATTTCAGCATTCCTTTTGCCTGTAATACTGATGGGCACAGAGGAGGGTTTTTTTTTTTTTGAAATTGAGGTGAAATTCACATAACATAAACTTAACCATTTTGAAGTGTACAATTCAGTGGCGTTTAGTACATTCACATCATATACAACCACCACCTCCATCCAGATCCAAAATATTTTCATTACCCCAGAAGAAAACCTGGTACCTATGAAGTACTCACTCCCTACACTCCACTCCCCCGAGCCCTTGGCAACCACTAATCTGCTTTCCATCTCTGTGGATTTACCTATTCTGGACATTTCATAGAAATAGAATCATACTATAAATGAGCTTTTGTGTCTGTGTTCTTTCACATAGCACAATGTTTCTGAGGTTTATTCACATTGTAGCATCTATCAGTACTTCAGTCCTTTTTATGGCGGAGTAATATTCCATTGCATGTCTATACCACATTTTGTTTATCCATTCATCCATTGATGGACATTTGGGTTGTTTCCATCTTTTGGCTATCGTAAACGTGTTGTTATGGACATGTGTGTACATGCATTTATTTGAGTACTTGCTTTCAATCCTTTTGAGTATATATCTAGGAGTGGACAGAGTAGGTTTTTGATGTCAGTTGAATGAATGAAATTTGAATTCCTCTGCCTGCCATTCAACTTCCCCCTTTTAGTTAGTCCTTCTTACTTTGCACAGATCCTCAACCTGATTAACCTTCTCCTCAGATCAGATTCCTTTTTGAGCTGTCTCCTACCTCACTCATAAATGTCAAAGTCCTCAGCCAAACACCACACTCCTGTAGTTGAACTTTGGGTTTGTTGCTCATTGCAAATGAAGAATGCATACCATGGGGAATGGTGGGATGTCTCTTTAAGAGGATGCTCGAAAGGAATTAAGAAGATTTGGTTTGTGTTAGATGATTTGGGGATGGGTTCAAGGAAGCAGAGCTTGCTCTGGATTGGAGGTTGTCTGGAAGTGGGGGTAATTCTATAATTGGGTATCTTAATAAATCTTATCTATAAGGTGTGAGCGGGAATGAAGCAAACCTGAAAGTATAATTGGCAAAGAAGCAGCAGGCATGCACATTAGCCAAGAGAAGGAAATGTTTGGTGATTCGTGTGGTTTGGACAATGTTTGGACAATGTTCATATTTTTTGCCTGTGTTCCAACATGAGTGATGTTTCTGTCTTGATCTATCATAGTCACACAGTGGCTTTGTCTGATGTTGACGTTCTGTGAAAAATGTTCAATTAAACAGAACACCAAGGCCTAGCTGATAGGAACAGGCCATCTTCCAGATGACAGGGGCTGCTTTTCTCTTTCTCATAACCACACCCATTCCTAATTTTTCCTAAGCTGTTCCTCTACCCAGGATGCTCTTGTCTCTTACCTACCCAATTTATAATTTACTTATAATTCAAGTAAAACTAGAGGAGATCCCAGCTTTCCAAACGTCTGTCTCCATTGGATTGTCTTTTCTGAATGCATCTAAAAGTCTTGGTTGGCTTAATACGACCTAGTACTCAAACTGTGCTCTATCTTGAATTGTTTTACTTGTTTCACATGTGTTTTCTCGCTAATCAGGTAGGTCATAAACCCTTTTTGGGCAGGATCCATTACTTACACATTTGTATCCCCCAGACCTGAGCACCCTGCTGTGGCGGAACTGACGTTGGTTGGTCTAAGGGGGAGGGGGGAATTTCCTTCCACACGGCAGCTCTGAAAACACAGCTACAAGCCACCATCCTGCCATTACTCCTGGCGATTGCCATATCTAACGGTCTGAGCTGATCTCCCTATTTAGGAAGCATTCTCCAGTTTCTCTTTCGGGACATTCATTCCTTCCAAGAGTTATTTTTGAAACGTTTTCTGTCCCTACCTGTTTTAAAGCTCCCTGAGTGCAGGATCTACCGCTAAGGCAAAGTGCCTGGCATGGGATTCACTAGGTGGAAGGAAGGGCCCAGCAGTCTCCGACTATCCCCAGCCGCTGCCTGCCTCATCGCAGAAAGGGTGGCAGGGTGGAGTGGGGAGGGGGGCACCTGAACTGCCTCCTCGCAGACCGGCTTCACATATAAGGCCCACTGCCTGGGCCTCTGGCTGAAGTCGAGGGCATAGGACCTCAAAGCCCCTCCGGCCCATCACTGCCCAGGCTGCAACCTGGGCGGACACACAGCTGACTCTGAAAAGTCTTGGTTAAAACCCTCGAGCTCCAACCACCCTCCACAGAGAAGCTTGGATCCAACGGGGATGGGAAAGTACTCGACAGCGACCACAAAGAGCGCGGGTGGGAGAGCCCCACCTCCCCACCACAGCAAAAGGGCTGAGCGTTTTCCAAAGCATCCTCTTCCTTACCACACCTGTACGGTCCAGCCAATCCCAAAGCCGGAGCGGGCTTCTCCACCAATGAGAAGGCAGTGAAGGCGGGAGCCGAAGCCACAGGCCTGGCAACGCCGCTTCTGGAGAGGCTTCAAGTTGGGTGGCCAAGCCCTGGCGGCCATCTTCACTCTGGCAGATGTGCTGACTTGCTGACGAGATCAGGCAGGTCACGAAAGTGAAGTCCCATTTCTTCAGAAGAGATTAGAGGCATTGGTGTCCTCAAGGGAGCAGATGAACCCCACCCCTTACACACCTCCCAGCTCTCCGAGCGCCACCGCCTTCCCGGAAGGGGCGGGGCCGGAATGAGATGTTGGCTGGAAAACCGTGAGCCTGTTTGGCGGGAAGTTGGTTTAGTTGGGCTACCTGTGTCCTCGCTGGGCTCCCTGGTCCTGTCTTCTTTCTCTCCAGGGGCATCTTAATTCTCCTTCCATGATCTTTGCATACTGCCTCCAAGTACTCCTTCGGCGGAAGGCGCGACGTCTCCTAGGAAACCCCCAGAAACCCAGAAGGCCTCTGAGGTTGCTGTGCCCCCCCTAGGCGAGAGGAACAGAATCACCCAGGAGCTGGAGACTGACGCCCAGAACCTCTGCCTGGACCTGCTGCCTTAGTATTTCAGCCCTTTGGGCTTCTCCTGCTGGACGCTAGGGTGCGGGGTGGTGGAGGCCTCAGGCTGTACATTTTGCCAGCCTGTCCTTTGACACCTTCCAGCTTTGAGACTAGAGAGCATGGGCGTAAGTCCCCTAAAATAAAGGGAAATGGCAGATAAGCTTCATCCCAACAGACTCCAAGGACTTTTCAAATTCCTTGTCTGTACCAGGATTTTTACACACTGAAGATTGCTTTAAAAATCCCTACCTTGCCAGGTACTGGGTGTGCTGAATTACATTAGTCGTGCTTGTTATCTGTAAGCCCTCAGTTTTCTTCCTTAGAAAGCTCATTTTCTGGGGTTTATTGAGGTTTGAATCTGGGGCTATAAGAAGTTTAGAGGAACTCAAAACACTGAAGCAGGGAGTTTTGAAGTGTTTCTTATTTGTTGTTTTGTCTATGAAAAAGAATTGGTTGTTTACATTCTGGTTCCATAGAGATCAAACCCTCAAATACAACCTGGTAGTCCAGAGCTGGTCTATACCTATTCTAAGTGGATTTACCTTTCCGGAACTAGCCTAGTTTCCTTAGAACTAGGCCAGATCCTCTAGATCCTGCTGGTTTCCAGGAGGAGGAGAGAGAGGAACCTGGGGCCAACAGCTGGACTCCTCTACGTTATTTTAATATAGGATTTAAGGATACTTCTTTTCCTAAACACTACTTCTATTATAGGATGTTTAATATCTTTTTATTGCATACTATATGTGACTTAAAAATTGTCACTCAACCCCTTGAATTTTCCATCTCAATCTGGGATGAGTTCTGCTATGTACTGTATTCTTGCATGCTTCTTTGGCTCAGCTCTCAGGAGCCCTGCAAGATTATATTCAGCTTTCTCTTCAGAATTATTCTTTTTTTGAGGGGTTTGGGATGAGGCAGAGAAGGGGTGGAATCCCTACGCACTATTCATTTCTAGTGCTGAGTGAGGCTAAGCAGATCCTGGAAAGACCTTAGGAGGTAATGATGGGTTGGCTATGCTGAGCCAAACAACAAGGCTTTCTTTCTGGGATTTCAGCAGAAAAACCTTTCCTGAATGAGGCCAGAGAGGAAAATATGTGTCTGTTCTGCTTGGCAGGTTCTAGCAGAAGGCATGACTCAGGCTGTCTTTGGGTGGGATTGGCTAGCCTGTAAGAATAAACTGGGCAAAGCTGTCCATCACTGTTGAAAGGGAAGCATTTCTTGGCTGAAGTGCTCAAGGGTTTGCATGGTGCCTTTTTCCTATTGGATGCTCTGAAGTTAGAAGATGGGTTGGTTTGGCAGGTTGTTAGAGTCATCAGATCACACCAGTTACTGGTCTACTGGGCACTCAGCAAGGTAGAAGTCTTATGCTATAAAGATCCCATTTGGAATGAACTCTGCCCCCTTGCTTTTTAAGATTAGTTCACGTGTACATTGCAAATACGTGTTGGGGGATGGGAGTGGTATTTTCAGGCACAGGGCCAGGTAACTTGTGGGAGAACTTGGCTCTAGGCTCATCTGTGGAGGAGGCAGAGATTGGCAATTTATTTTGGATTGGGTTTCAATCCTACTTCATTCTTTTCTCTCTGTGTTAGGGTCTCCAGTAGTCCTTTTTGCACTTTCTGACTTCTTATCAGATATTCCAGAAGGCTGCCCCCTTTAACAGGAGATCCATATCCTTCATGCACCTGACTCACCCCAGCACCCTGGCTCTGAGTTCCCAAGGGGGAGATATTGCTGTGGAACATTGACATAATGGATAAACCCGCCTGCATTAAAGGGGTGAGCAGTTTCCGTGCCAGACAGTAGTGCAAAAGAAGTGTTTGTTGAATGAATAAAAAGTTATCCAGTAAATACAAAAACAAAAAAATTTAAAAAGTCATCCAGTACCAAGGAGATGATTGGGATAAAAAATAACTATCAGTACTATCAAACATGTAAATGGTAATGATACTCAAGTATTTATCGAATGTTTGCCTTTACAAGAAAGAAACTACAAAATATTGATCACCCTCTAGTAAGTCACTACTTAGAATAGTAGTAAGCTCCTTCTTACCTCTTTGACCTCATGTTTTGGTTTGCTAAAGCTGTCAAAATGCAATATACCAGAAGTGAATTGGCTTTTTCAATGGGCATATATAGGGTTGCAAATTTTCAGTTCTAAGGCCATGGAAATGTCCAAATTAAGGGTTCAAGAAGTAGATACCTTCTCCGAGGAAGGGCCGATGGCATCCAGGGTTTCTCTGTCACGTGGGAAGGCCCATGGCTGGCTCTGCTGAACCTTCTCTCCTGGGTTTAGCTTTTGGTTTTAGTGGCTTTCTCCAAAACATATCTGGGCTTGTGTCTCAGCTCTTGTGGGTCCTTGCTTGCTTCTCAGCGCTTCTTTACTTGTTTCTCCCAGAGCGTTTCTGTCTGAATGTCTCTCTTAGCTTCTCTTGGCTTTTGTGGGTCCTCCTTGCTTCTCCCAGAAGCAAACTCTGGATTTCATCTCTTAGCTTAGCATCTCCAAATGTCTTTCTGTCTGCTTCTCCAAGTGTCTGGGTCTGTGTCAGCTCTGAGCTCTCTCTCCCTGAACTCTCTTAAGGACTCCAGTAAACTAAGACGCAACTTGAGTGGGTGGTATCACATCTCCATGGAAATAATCTAATCAAAATGTCCCACCCACAGTAGGTCTGCCCCCACAAGATTGGATTAAAAGAACATGGTTTTTATGGGGAACATGACAGATTCAAACCAGCATACCCCATATTTTACTACTGTCTCTTTTCACTTCCTATGCTTTAACCTCATTGGCTACATCTATTTCTGAAACTGAGCCTCTGCACTTGCTGTTCCTTTTGTCTGGAATGCTCTTTCCCATGATCTTATGGCTGGCTCCCTCTTATCATGCAGGTCTCAGCTCACTGTTACCTCTTCAAAAGACTTCTACTGACCACACTATCTAAAGTAGCTTCCACCCCCCTCAGTCACTCCCCATCCCATTACCTTGCTTCATTCCCACCCGCAGCCCCCAGCATTTGTCAATATCTGAAATATTTTACTTGTTTCTTTGTATGTCTTTGCCCATTCTGGTCCACTACCGTATCCCCAGTGCCTAGAACAGTGTTTGGCCTAGTGTAGTTGCTTCATATTTGTGGAATGAATGAGGGGCTTAAAGTGTAACTGGGCAGACAGGACATATGTATAAAAGATAACTAACAGTAAAGATGCTAAAAGCTATAGAAGGTGAGAGAAGGAATAACCCCATGTGAATCAGAGTTGATGGAGAAGGCCTCATGGAGGAGGGAGGAGGGAGGAAAAGCAAAATTTAGATAAATGAAGAGAGAAGGGGGAAAGGCAGGGTGTGTTCAAAACAAGTTTTGACACAGAGCTTTAGCACTAAACATACTAGTATTTATCATCCATAGGTAAGGGATGAGTGTGTTGGTCCCTCCACCAAAGAGAAGACCTTGGGGGCTGACATTGGAGAGCTGTACTGTGAAAAGGGATGCCTTGGGTTTAGAGCAGAGGTCACAGACTCATATGCCTAAAGAGGCCAAACAGATAAAAGAAATGATTGATGTAGGGTGGCGGGGTCAGCAGTAAATTGGAGATGGTTGCCATGCAAGAATGTAGGTCCAGTGGTATCACATCTCGTTTTTTCAATGAAGCCTGAAATCCTGATTTTTTTACATGAAATTTCCTGATTTTTAATCTTGGCAGCTAAATAGGAGTAAACTCTCTCTAGGCTAAACAGAACACATCTGTAAGCTAGATTGTGCTCCAGCTCACCATTTCGCTGTCTGGTTTAGAGGTAGAGGCAGTGGGAATGAACCCCTGAAGAGGTCTTTTAAGTGGAGTTTGGAGAGCATCCCATCAGAAAAGTTCAGATGGTTTGGGAGATTAGGTTTCAAGGTGTGACTTGGTTGTTCAAGAAAGCAAGTGCCTGAAGCTAGAAGAAAGGCAGCCGGAGGAGTGCAGTAGACAGAGCTCAGTAGGCTTCCTGCCCTCCCAGTAAACCAGGTGAGCACCAGTAAAGTCAGAACCTAGAGCCCAGGCAGGAAGAGATTTGTTTTTTTCTAGGAATCTAGGACATGGACCCACAAAGGGAGTGCTGGCTGGCTGCAAATTGCCCAGGGGAGGGGATGAGGGAGGGGCCAGGAAGGGTGCCAGGAGCTTCCTCCATAGCTTCCCCAAACTGCTCTTTCTTGCCTCCGTACCTGCCTAGCAAATGCAATCCTTCAACTGTCCTTTACAGCTCCAAGGAAGCGCGTCCTCCACCACCTTTGTGCAGGGAAGGTTGGAACAATGGCTGCTCTCAGAGCTGGGCCCCTAGCTATCTGAAGTAGCTAATCAAAAGCAGCGATCAGTGCTCTTGGGGAACTGGGTCTTTATGTCCCACTTTGGCACCAGCAAGCTGTGCTAGTATCTTTCTGCTGCCTGCCTCGAGGTTGGGGAATGGGTGACAGGTTGCCCCCTCACGGAGGGTGCAGTTCAGTGATATTTACTGCAATTTACCAGCCTCCTCCTCCCACCCTTCCCTGGATGCTGCACAGTATTCTATTGGATTTCAGAGTTTCAAAATAGTTGATTCAGACAGTTCCTGCCTGTTCAATAGTTGTTCTGGTGGAGGCACTGATTTCTGGAGCTTCTTACTCTGCCATCTTCCCACAATCCTCCTTGTTTTTGTTTTTATTACATTTTTAAAATTGAGGTATAAGTGATATACAATACACTGCACATATTTGAAGTATGCAATTTGATGAGTTTTGACATATGTATAGAACTTGAAATCATCGCCACAATCAAAATAATAGACATACCCATCATCCCCAAAAGTATCCTAATGCCCCTTTGTAATCCATCCCTCTCTTAACCTGGTGAGGACCCGCCAGAATTTTCCACAGCTGCTGCACCGTCTTAAATTCTCATCATCAGTGTATGAGAGTTCTGATTGCCCTGCTTCCTTGTCAACACTTGCTATTTTCTGTTTTTTAAAAAATAGTCATCCTAGGGAGTCTGACTGTTTTTTTTTATTCAGTTTTATTGAGATATATTCACATACCATGCAGTCATCCATGGTGTACAATCAACTGTCCACAATACCATACTATAGTTGTGCATTCATCACCCCAATCTATTCTTGAACATTTTCCTTACACCAGAAAGAATAAGAATAAGAATAAAAAATAAATGTAAGAAAAGAACACCCAAATCACCCCCCCATCCCACCCTATTTTTCATTTAGGTTTTATCGTCATTTTTCTACTCATTCATCCATACACTGGATAAAGGGAGTGCAATCCACAAGGTTTCCATAAAAGGAGTACGATCCACAGGGTTTTCACAATCACTCTGTCACCCCTTGTAAGCTACATTGTTATACAATCATCTTCAAGAGTCAAGGCTACTGGGTTGGAGTTTGATAGTTTCAGGTATTTACTTCTAGCTATTCCAATATATTAAAACCTAAAAAGTGTTATCTATATAGTGCGTAAGAATGTCCACCAGAGTGACCTCTTGACTGCATCTGAAATATCTCAGCCACTGAAACTTTATTTCATTTCATTTTATGTCAAGAAGATGTTCTCAGTCCCATGATGCCAGGTCCAGATTCATCCCTGGGAGTCATATTCTGCGTTGCCAGGGAGATTTACACCCCTGGGAGTCAGGTCCCACGAAGGAGGGAGGGCAGTGAGATCACCTGCCAAGGTGGCTTAGCTAGAGAGAGAGGGTCACATCTGAGCAGCAAAGAGGCACTCAGGGGGAGACTCTTAGGCACAATTATAAGCAGGTTAAGCCTTTCCTTGCAGCAACAAGCTTCATAGGAGCCAGCCCAAGACAGAGGGCCCAGCACATCAAGCCAGTCTGACTGATTTTTAATATTTCAACCAACCTTGCATTATTGGAATAAATCCACTTGGTCATAGTGTATCTATTGTTTTAAAATATCATCACTGGGTTGAGTTTGTTAATATTTATTTAGGATCTTTGCATCTGTGTTGATGTGTGAGACTGGCCTGTAATTTTTCTTTCTTGATAAGGTCTTATCAGGTTTGGGTATCAAGGATATGCTGGTCTCATAACCTTGGTAATTATTCCCTCTTTCTAGACTACAGAGAGTGTAAGATTGATATTATCTCTTCCTCTTTCTCTTCCTCTTCCACCCCCTTCCTGAATAATTCAAACCAAATGTCATTAGGTAGGCCAAGCAAGGTAGATGTTCATATAGTGAGGCAGCCACAGTGGCCGGTGCCAAGAGCTGGAGCCCAAGAATGTGAGGTGGCTGTCAATGCCTGTGGTGACAAGGTGGCAGCTCAGCAGACAGTCAGAGCCCAAGCAGGGAGGGAGGACATTCCTGCAGGCAGGGGGAAGGGATGGGGGATAGTGGTGGCCTGGTATGGAATATTGAAACTTAAGGATGAAGAAAATGAGCCTGGATGAAGCCTGGTATGGGGGACTGGAGCCCAGTGGGATGAGGAAGGCTTCTACATGGAGAGAAGTGTCAATGGCAACTGTTGTGGGCTAGGGGGATGTGTCTGTGTATGGGTGGGGGGCGGTAGTGGCTCAGTGAGGGGTGAAAGAATCTAAGCGGGCTGATGAGGATTTGCGTTGGGGAGGATTGGAAGCGATGATGGACGACTTGTTACACATAAGGGGATTGATCAAATAGGTAAATATATTGAGTATAATGGGTACCAGGTTTATCACTGTCAAAGAAAGGAATTACAAATATGGGAAGGGAGAAACTAGAATGAACCCTATTGGAAACATTGGGGTGAACTCATGGTTTTCAGTATATGTAGGGAGAATAGAAATAAAATAGATATAAATGTGTGTGTGTGTGTGTCCTCCATTTCTGTTCGCTGAGAGGCACACCTTTCACCCAGATCTTATTTCTAAATGCCATGCTCTGCTAAAAGAAACCAAAGTTCCTTAGAGATATGAGTGATTCTAAACCTGGGGCAGGAAAAGTAGATGAGTCCTTAATATCTTGTTTGCTGAAAGTAAAGAAATACTCAAAATATGACAGGGATATGTCAAAAGGAGCCAGCTTAAATTGGCTCCCACTGGCCAGTTTTGAGACAATTGGAGTAATAAAATATATTGATAGTAGCAGATTATAACTCACTAAATAAAATAGGAATCTGTGAGTCCACACTGATATAAATAAGTGAATACTTTGAAATTTTGGTGACAAATAGGATATTTATGTTGTTTCAAAATAGTTCTCCAAAGGGAGGAAAAATAACTTCATAGTGGAGAGTCCTGTCAGACACCACTTTAATGAAATGATCATTGCCAACCACCAGTAATGGGACAAATCAAAATCATGTGCCACCTGATAGGGTTCCATGAGAACATAGAATCACAGGATATTCCTGCCAAAGATGCACAATCTGAATCTAATAATGATGAAACTTCAGACAATTCCAGTTGAGGGACATTCTTCTACACAAGACATGACCAGTACTCTTAAATAAGTGTCCAGGTCATGGAAGTCTGAGGGGTTGTCCCAGATTGAAGGAGACTAAAGAGTCATGAAAACTAAATGCAATGTGTCTGTGCCAGTTTGAATGTATTATGTCCCCCAGAAAAAGCCATATTCTTTGATGCAAACTTGTGGGGCAGACATTTTAGTGCTGATTAGATAGGAATTCTTTGAGTATTTCCATGGAGATGTGCCCAACCCAACTGTAGGTGATATCTCTGATGAGATAATTTCCATGGAGGCATGGCCCCTCCCATTAAGGGTGGGTCTTGATTACTGGAGCACTATATAAGATCAGACAGAAGGAGCAAGCTTGCTACAGCCAAGATGGACACTTTGAAGAAAGCACAGGAGCTGCAGATGAGAGACAGTTTGAAGATGGCCATTGAAAGCAGACTCGTGCTCCAGAGAAGCTGAGAGGACAGATATCCCAAGTGCAACTAAGAGGGACATTTTTGAGGAACTGCAGCTTCAATGCAAGGCTCATCTCTCTGGACTTCCCTCTTTCCTCCCCTAAATCTTGGTTTTCACTGCCTTCAAACAAATGTTGATTCTGTTACTTAACATTTTTCATCAGTTTTTGAAGATTTTTAGCCATTATCTCTTCAAATATTGCTTCTATCCCACTCTCTTTTACTTCTCCTGTTGAGACTCAATGATAAATTTGGACCTTTTGTCCTATACCATTTGGTCTCTTTTGTTCTTTTGGAAAAATATCCCATTCCTTTTTTCCCTTCTGTACTCCATCAGGATGTTTTCTACTGGCCCGTCTTCCAGTATAGGAATTCTCAATTATGTTAAATCTGCAGATAAACTCATCTTCTGAATTCTTTTTCAGTTATTGTATCTTTCAGTCCTAAAATTTCCATTTTGTTCTTCTTTGTAAATTCTGTTTATCTACTGAAATCCCCATTGTTCTAGTTTGCTAATGCTGCTGGAATGCAAAATACCAGAGTTGGATTGGCTTTCATAAAATGGGGTTTATTTGGTTACACAGTTACAGTCTTAAGGCCATAAAGTGTCCAAGGTAACACATCAGCAATTGGGTATCTTCACTGGAGGATGGCCAATGGTGTCCAGAAAACCTCTGTTAGCTGGGAAGGCACGTGGCTGGCGTCTGTTCCAAGTTCTGGTTTCAAAATGGCTTTCTCCCAGGACGTTCCTCTCTAGGCTTCAGCTTCCCTCCAAAATGTCACTCTCAGTTGCTCTTGTGGTGTTTGTCCTCTCTTAGCTTCTTCGGAGCAAAAGTCTGCTTTCAAAGCCATCTCCAGAATGTCTCTGTAAGCTGAAGCTCCTCTCAGTTCCAGTGTTTCCTTCAAAGTGTCCCTCTTGGCTGTAGCAGCTTGTTCCTTTTGTCTGATCTTATATAGTGCTCCAGCAATTTAATTCAGACCAACCCTGAATGGGTGGGGCAACACCTCCATGGAAATTATCCAATCAGAGTCATCACCCACAGTTGGGTGGGGTGCATCTCCATGGAAACACTCAAAGAATCACAATCTAATTAACACTGATAGGTCTGCCCACACAAGATTACATCAAAGATAATGGCATTTGGGGGGACATAATACATTCAAACTGGCACACCCATCTTGCCTCTATTGCTGTAATTCACACACCATAAAATTCACCTTTTAAAAATTGTATACCCTTTTAAAGTAAACTATTTTGATATATTTACAAGGTTGTACAACCACCCTCACTATCTAATTCCAGAACATTTTCATCACCCTAAAAAGAAACCCCAACAGGTTAGCAGTCACTCTGCCCTTTCCCAGCCCTTGGCAACCATTAATCTACTTTCTGTCTCTACAGATTTGCTTATTCTGGACATTTCATTTAAATGGAATCATACACTATATGGCCTCTTGTGTCTGGCTTCTTTTGCAGAGCATAATGTTTTCAAGATTCATCCATGTTGTAGCATGTATCACTAGTCCATTCCTTTTTATGGCTGAGTAATATCCCATTGCATGAGTATAACACATTTTGTTTATCCATTAATCAAATGATGGACATTTGGGTTGTTTCCACTTTTTGGGCTATTATGAGTAATGCTACTATGAACATATGTGTATAAGTTTTTGTATGTTTTCAGTCTCTTGGATTTATACTTAGGAATGGAATTGCTAGGTCATATGGTATGCTAGTTTGGATATATTATGTCCTGCCAAAAGCCATATTCTTTAATGCAATCTTGTGGGGGCAAGATGTATTAGTGTTGATTAGGTTGGAATCTTTCAATTGAGTGTTTTCATGGAGGTGTGACTCAATCAACTGTGGGGAAACGATTGATTAAATTATTTCCAAGGAGATATGGACCCAGCCCATTCAGAGTGGGTCTTGATTGAATCACTGGAGTCCTATAAAAGAGTTCATCAACAGAAGGAGCTCAAAGCAGCTGAGAGAGACTTTTGAGAGATGCTTTGGAGCTGACACTTTGAGATGCTAGCCCAGAGTTTGCTGTGGAGAAGCTAAGGAGGACAAATACCCCAAGAGCAGCTGAGAGAGACATTTTGAAGATGGCCGTTGAAAGCTAATGCTTGGAGATGCAGACAGAAGGATGTTTAGCTAAGAGATGAAGCTCCGAGTTTCCTCAGGAGGAACTGAGAGGACCCCAAGATGGTTATATGCACAGGAGCTGAAGAGGCTAAGAGAGACAAGCCCAGAGACATTTTGGAGAAAGTCATTTTGAAATACAACCCAGGAATAGCAGACACCAGCCATGTTTCTTCCCAGCTGACAGAGGTGTTCTGGACACCATCGGCCTTTCTTCAGTGAAGGTATCTTCTTCTTGATGCCTTAGTTGGAACATTTTTATGGCCTTAGGACTGCAACCAAATAAACCCCCTCTATAAAAGCCAATCTATTTCTGGTATTTTGCATAATGGCAGCATTAGCAAACCAGAGAATATAGTAACTCTCTGTTTAAATTTTTGAGGAACTAACTGCCAAACTGTTTCCAAAGTGGCCACACCATTTTACATTCCCACCTGCAATGTATGAG
The DNA here is from genome assembly GCF_015220235.1 of Choloepus didactylus. Taxonomy (NCBI): domain Eukaryota; kingdom Metazoa; phylum Chordata; class Mammalia; order Pilosa; family Megalonychidae; genus Choloepus; species Choloepus didactylus. The sequence goes on along the minus strand of NC_051312.1, from coordinate 32,275,545 downwards.
GGCTTCAGTTCCTCCATATCCTTTCCAACACTTATTATCCATCTTTTTGATTGTAGCCATCCTGGTGGGTGTGAAGTAGTAGCTCATTGTGATTTTTTAAATATTTTTTTTTATTACAGCAGTTGTAGATTTACAGAAAAATAATGCATCAAGTACTGAGTTCCCATTATGCACCCACCCCCATCTCACACACAGATTTTTCCCTATAATTAACATTCTTCATTAGTGTGGTACATTTGTTTCAGTTGATGAAACAATATTATTATAATTATATTATTAACTATAGTCCATAGTTTACATTAGGGTTCATTATTTGTATTGTACATTTCTATGAGGTTTTAATTTTTATTCTGGTAACATATATACAGCCTAAAATTTCCCATTTTTACCACTTTCAAGTATACTACTCAGTGGTGTTAATTACATTCTCAATTTTGTGCTACCATCACCACTATCCATTATCAAAACTATTACATCACTCCAAATGGAAACTGTTCCAATTAAGCATTAACTCCCTATCTCCCACTTCCATCCCTGCCCCGTGGTAACCTGTATTTTAATTTGCATATTCTAATTATTTTATATAAGTGACATCATACAATATTTATTCTTTTGTGTCTGAGCTTATTTGTCTCAACATGATGTCTTCAAGTTTCATCCATGTCGTCACACGTATCAGAACTTCATTCCTTTCATGGCTGACTAATATTCCATTTTATGTATATATCACATTTTGTTTATCCATTTTTCTGTTGATAGATACTTGGGTTGCTTCTACCTTTTGGCTGTTGTGAGTAATGCTTCTATGAACATTGATGTGCAAATATCTGTTTAAGTCCCTGCTTTCAATTCTTTTGGGTATATACCTAGGAGTGGGATTGCTGGGTCATATGGTAATTCTATACTTGACTTTCTGAGGAACTGTCAGTCTGTTTTCCACAGTGGCTGCACCATTTTACATTCCCACCAACAATGTACACAAGTTCCTATTTCCCCACATCCTTGCCAACACTTGTTATTTTCCTTTTTTTTTTCTTAATTATTCTAGTGGGTGCAAAATGGCATTTCATCATGGTTTTGATTTTCATTTCCCTAATGACTATTTAATGTTGAGCATCTTTTCATGTGCTTATTGACCATCTGTGGATCTTCTTTGAAGAAATGTCTATTCAGATCCTTTGCCCATTTTTAACTGGCTCTATTTTTGGGGCATATATTAATAATGATTTTGAAGTCTGTATCTAATGACTCCACTATCTGGATCTCCCATCTTTCTATTACTGTTTTTTTTCTCTTGGTTGTTGGTCATTTGGTCCTCTGATATGCTTGATAATTTAGATAGAATATCAAATACTGTGTACAAAAACTTGTAGGGGTAATTTGAAGTTCTGGGTGGAGCTCTTTTCCTCCAGAGAATTTATTTTTGCCCCTGGCTGGAAGGTAGAGTCAAAGCAGATCATCTTAATCTGATTAGAGGTTGAAATTATTTGAATCTTGGCTTCACTCTTTGTGAAGATAGTCTGTTTCCAGTTAGCTCTTATTTCTAGGGTGTCAGAGCCTAACAAAAAGACAGATTTTTTTCCTGAGGCCTCTCCTCCTTGGCAGGTCTGAACTCTGGTTTTTGTCCCCTAAGCCCTGTGAGGCTGACAAAGCCTCCGGTCTTCTCAGCCTTCAAGCCACCACTTTCTGTTCATCTTCTATGCAGTTTGGTTTCGCTGCTTTTAAATCACAGATTTCTCATCTGCATCTGCCTTAATGGGAAAAGCAGCATCCAAATGTCACACTTATCTTTCTTCTCTTCTCTAGGATTTTGGCCTTCAAGTCTGCTGCCTTGATAGCTCCCCAATGCCTTCAGAAACCTGTTGTTAAACTCATATATTTTATCTAACGTTCTTAGTTATTCTCTACAGAAGTCTGGTCTGACACAAACTAACTCACCAGAGCTAGAATTGGAAGTCTCAAATAGATTGTTTTCATGTTTTGTCCAGCTTTTCTAGAGCTTCTCAGAGCAAGAGTTGGTCATAACTGTCTGGTACACCATTGCTAGAAGGGTACACTCATGCATTTTATTTAGTTTTTATGGGGTGGTAAAATTGCAATCATCTTTATTATTATTATTACTTTCTAGATTTTTTTTTCTTTTAACAAAGTCCTTGTAAATTTTCACTCTGTTGCAAGCAGCAGTGCACCATTACAGTACATCTGTTTTGCTTATTTCATGTATACAACGATCTAATTATGTATAGTATCTTGAGAGTGTCTGGTATTAGAACAACATGGGGTTTGCCTTTGGTACAGACCTTCTGCAGAGAGATTCCACTTTCACTTGAGCTCACAACACCTAAGCCCCCAAATTTTCAGGTCACTTCTCTATCTCCTTTTTTTTTTTTTTAAATTTGGTTTTACTGAGGTATAGTCACATACCCTACAGTCATCCACAGTATACAATCATTGTTCACAGTACCATCATATAGTTGTGCATTCATCACCATAATCAATTTTTAAACATTTTCATTTCTCCAAAAAAATAAAAAATAAAAAAATACAAGTAAAAAAGAAGACCCAAAGCATCCCACTCCCCCAACCCCCATATTATTCATTTAATTTTCGTTCCCATTTTTCTACTCATCTGTCCATACACCGGATAAAGGGAGTATGAGCCACAAGGTTTTCACAATCACACAGTCACACTGTGTAAGCTACGTAGTTATACAATCGTCTTCAAGAATCAAGGCTACTGGTTGCAGTTCAACAGTTTCAGGTATTTCCTTCTAGCTATTCCAATACACTAAAAACTAAAAAGGGATATCTATATAATGCATAAGAATGCCCTCTAGAGTGACCTCTTGACTTCATTTGAAATCTCTCAGCCACTAAAACTTTATTTTGTTTCATTTCTCTTCCCCCTTTTGGTCAAGAAGATGTTCTCAATCGTACAGTGCTGGGTCCAGGCTTATCCCTGGAGTCATGTTCCGCGTTGCCAGAGGGATTCACATCCCTGGGTGTCGTGTCCCACATAGGGGGGAGGGCAGACATTCATGCATTTTAAATTAAAATATATCTGTGTGTGTTTCACTAATGCTTTGATATAGGGCCAATCCTTTTCCTAGAGTATGGGACTACTGATTAGGGTTCACTCAGTTTTACATAATCCACACCTATAATGTATTCTTTATGGGATCTAGTTTCCTTTTTCTCTGAAATGGAGAGAGAATTTAAAGATACTTATGAAGCAATCCATTTGCAGATTCTTTAATTTTTATTATTCCCCACCCTAATCTTTTTTTCTAGTTTTTTTTAAATTCATTTTTACTGAGATATATTCACATACCATGCAGTCATACAAAGCGTACATTCAGTTGTTCACAGTACCATTATATATATATATATGCATTCATCACCAAAATTAATTTTTGAACATTTTCATTACCACACACACTAAAATAATAAGAATAAAAATTAAAGTGAAAAAGAACAATTAAAGTGAAAAAAATGCTTTTTTTTTTTGCCCCCATTTTTCTACTCATTCATCCATACACTGGACAAAGGGGAGTGTGATCCATATGGCTTTCCCAATCACGTTGTCACCCCTCATAAGCTACATTTTTATACAATTGTCTTCTAGATTCATGGGTTCTGGGTTGTAGTTTGATAGTTTCAGGTATTTACTGCTAGCTATTCCAATTCATTAGAACCTAAAAAGGGTTGTCTATATTGTGTGTAAGAGTGCCCACCAGAGTGATCTCTCAGCTACTTTTGGAATCTCTCTGCCACTGAAGTTTATTTCATTTCCTTTCATATTCCCCTTTTGGTCAAGAATATGTTCCCCATCTCACGATGCTGGGTCTAGATTCCTCCCCGGGAGTCATCTTCCACGTAGCCAGGAAGAGTCACTCCCCTGAGTGTCAGATCCCACGTAGTGGGGAGGGCAGTGATTTCACCTGCCAAGTTGGCTTAGCTAGAGAGAGAGGACACATTTGAGCAACAAAGAGGCATTTGGGAGGAGGCTCTTTATTCCCCACCCTAATCTTTTATAAGTATCTCACCCTTGCTTAATTTGACAACTATTATTTTTAGCAACTCATTTTTCATAGCTTTTGCAAAGCTTTCAACGTGGTTTGCATAGAAATACCAACAGTCTTGCTTTTTGTACTTATATTATCAGTTTACATGTTTAATTAAACTGTATAAGTTAAGAGTTATTTTTAAATCAAACATAACTAAACTTTGGTAAGCATAGAGCTCAACTGGTGGGAACAGATGATTGTCTTACTAGTGGCAAGGGTTGGGCAGACCATGGGCATTGGTTAGAATGTTTTGTAGAGGGAATAGAAAGTACTAGTTAGTCTGTTGTGTGTATGAATTCGAATGACCTGTCTTCCAGTTCACTGATCCTTTCTTCTGCCTGTTCAAATCTACTGTTGTGTCCCTTCATTGTGTTTTTCATCTCCTCCATTGTGGCCTTCATTCCCATGAGTTCTGCCATTTGTTTTTTTAAGTTTATGAATTCTTCTTTATGGTCAGCCAGTGTCTTCTTTATATCCTTCAGCTCTTTTGCTATATCTTCCTTCATTTCATCAAATTTATTTAGCATTAGTTGCCTCCACTCCTGTGTCTCAGCTGAGCTATTAGTTTGTTCCTTTGGCTGGTCCATGTTTTCGTGTTTCCTGGTATGGCTTGTTATCTTAAGTTGTCTAGGCATCTGATTCTCTTAATTAGTTTATTTTGGAGCTTGTTTTCTGTCTTTTACCTAGTGGTTTTCTTGTTGGTTGGCTTTGTTTTCTGGCCTCTGTTATTCAGTTCAGCTTATTCTAGACCTCTAACTTAGGTTCTATTTAGTTGATCAGAATTTTTCCCCTCTTGTTTTTTCTGTTCTTGCTCTGCCTCTATGTAACCTTTTTGTGAGTGGGTCTCCTCAGATATGGTCGACCCTAGTCAGATTTTCCCAGTCTAGTGAGGCCCAGGTCTCAGTGGGAGGGTATGGAGTTTTCCTGAGAATGAGACCCTCCTATGAGGCCTTTAGAATTGGTGCTTTTCCTCTCCTGTCCAGCAGGTGGCGCTGGCCAGCCCGCAGCTCCCCTACCAGTGTAAGGAGGTGTGGAGCCTTTAGTTCTCCTGGTGACTCTGATCCTGTCGGGGGCGTGGCTGACTGAAGCAATGTTCGCTGCGATCTCAGCTTTTCCTCCAATTCCAAACTTGTGTCCAATGTGTGACTGGTTACTGGAGACCCTGAAAACACTGTTTCATATAGTTCTTGGGTAATTGCCAGCTGCTCTAGGGGAGAGACGAAATTCTGCTCCTCACCACTCTGCCATCTTGCCCCCACTAGTTAGTCTGTTGAATTGGTTAAGTGGAAATTGTTTAAAAAAACCTTGAATAGGTGTATGAGGCTGGGATAACAGCAGCATAAGGAAGAAGTGGAGAAGGAGCTCTTGGAGATGTAAAGTTCTTAAAGCAGTGCATTGTGCATGCATAATAACTACTTAATAAGTGTAAGCTGTTGGTATTATTCTTATTTTCATCATCATCATCTGGATGTGGGGAAGAATAAGGAGTCCAGATCTGACTCCTTTCCTCCCAAACCAGCCACTGTTCCAAGTTGAAGGTCTTCTAAAAAGAGCACTGTGTGATAAACTATGTTACATCCATACAATGGAATAATTCTCAGCAATAAAACAGAACAAACTATCAATCCAGGCAACCCCTTGGATGAATCTCAAAGGCATTATGTTGAGCAAAAGAAGCCAGTCTCAAGAGGTTACAGTTACACACTATATGATATGAATAATGAGACATAAAAGGCAAAACTACAGTGATGAAGAACAGATCAGTGGTTGCCGGGTGTTAGGAATGGGGAGAGAGTATGACTACAGAGGGGAAGCATGAGGGAGTTTTTCGGGGTGCTGGAACTGTTCTACATCCCAGTTATAGTGGTAGTTACTTGAATCTATACATGTATTAAAATTCATAAAACTGTTCAGCAGAAAAAGGTCAAATTTTCTGTATTTTAATTTAAAAAATAAAAGTAAGACTAAAAGCTTAAAAAAAAAAAAATCAAAAAAACAACAAGCACTGGAGAACATCCTATTCTCTGGGCCTGGCCCCAAGGGCTGGCTGACTGGCTTCGCTCATGGGGTGAGTATGTTTACCCAGGCCTGGCTCTTCACTTCCTGGTCCATCGTCACTCACTGGCTTCTTCCTTCCTCACCTTAGATGGGAGCTGGAGGAGTAACACAGGGATGAAGTTTAACCTTCTCAATACCAACCAATTTTTCATCTCCTCAATGGAGGGAACAACCAGGCTGCAAGATTTTAAAAGCAACACTCTCCAAGTTACCAGCTCAGGCACCTGCAAGTGAGTCTAATCAGTAGGGAAAGGGTTTCTGGGCTCTAGGTGTAGTTATGGCAAGAGGATCTAGATACCATTTCCTTTACCCAAACCTGGCCCAGGGAAGAGAGGAAAGGCATTAGCCACGTTCCCCCCTTCCCTCTATTTCTCAAACTCTCTCTTGGGCTGCCCTTACTTTGGTCCTGGTGGGGTTACTGCTTTGGGTTGGTGTTCTGGAGTCTCAGCTCCTCTCATAAGGGAAGGCCGTCAGCCCTTTTGTAAGTCATACCTCTATTAGACTAGAGCTTGAGTCTTACTAGACAAGTCAGCATGGCATTGGCCTACAAAGCCACTTAGGAACTGGAGCAGGTACTAAGAACTTAAGGTTTAATTCTCTACATTTGCTGGCATGTAATGACCCAACCAATTCCTTGGTGGAAGCTTAAATTGATAGAATCAGGTCCATAAAGTACTTTTGATTCCCCACGAGCAAGTGGCTGGAGAAATTACAAAATGCTTGTTACTTTGATTTCTAGGCAGAAACACAATTCTAGTTCCCTAAGGAATTAGGTGAGAGTGCTGGGGCTTAACTAGCATTGGATGTTATCTCAGGCTACCCCACTGGGTTCAGAAGTATATGTGCAATTAGGACAGGTGATTGGACAGACGCCTCACAGAGCCACAAATGGGAGTAGGTCCTGTGAGAAGCAGCAGCTATTTGTTAAAGGGTCAAAAAGTATACATGTCTTCGGGTTGGAACTGGGGCACTATGACGGAGACACTGGCATGTTACAGTTCTGGACCTAGCTCTGGAAACTTCTCCAGAGCTGCCTCAAAGATCCCTGCTATAATACCTACCCTGGAGCTGAGCTTATCCTGGGGCCAAGGTACTTTTCTCCTCCCTCTTAAAGATATTTATAGAGGATGGCAAAAGGCAATGTAGCGTGGATTGGGGATTTGAGGGAGAAGAACTTGTACTCTACGCTTTCCTGGCTGTGTATCAGGACCCCTGAAGCACCCTCCTGCCCAATCTCCTTGTCCTCAAGTAGTTTGAGAGGCAGAAGAGCAAGGTGTAGTGCTTTTGTGTTATGTGTGCATTTTCCCCTAACTGCTCAGAAGGGGGCAGAAGTTCCTTTCTAGCCAGCTCTGAGGACCAGAATTAGGCAATCCCTGTTTGGTTGAGAATGTCATCTCCTTGGACTCAAAGGGTGGAGAGTGAAGGGAAAGAGTAGGTAAATGATTCTCTCAGCACTTGGGGCTAGCTGGGGGCAAGCTAGCCTGCGGACTGCTTTATGGTTCTGAAATTTGGCTGCTTTGGGGACTCTTCTCACTTGCTGATGATCCTGGGCCCAGCAATAACTGGACAAAATTCTGAGCCCCAGGGCCCTCGGACTTTCAGTCTGGATGGTAGAGAAGTCTTTGTGTACCTCACTGTGAACTCGTGGCAACAATTATCAATTCATTTAACAAACATTTCTTGAATGCCTACTGTGTACTAGACACTAGAATAGCATTGTGAAAAACATGGACCTCATCCTTGTCCCAAGAATCCTATAGTCAGTCTCTCCCTCTAGCTTCTGGTTTTGCAAACTGGACATGGCTGCCCAAAGCCGAGGGGTGGTCACAGGAGACAATGAGGGGCGTGTGATCCTCCTAAGCATGGACCACAGGGAGGTACATTCTCTGTAGCTCAAAGGTTCCCTTTCCCTCCCGTGCTCCCGCCCTTGGTTCTGTGTCCCACCTGAACCAAGCTCTTCTCTGCTGATGTGGAATCTCAGACTGCACTAAAAGAGAGTGACTCGTATGGCCCTGAACCTGTGCTGTGATTGGTTCCTGGCCATAGCCTCTGTAGAGCAAACAGTGGAAATCTGGGACATGCACCAGGTTACAGGGAAGGCCAGTTTCCTCTGCTCGCTACCACACGACCAAGCTGTCAGTGCAGGTGTGATACACCAGACCTCATCTCGCCTGCAAGCCGTGCCAATCCACCTGCTCTTGATGTTTTCCCTCAAAGTGTAGAAGCCAGGTAAAGGTCAGACCTTTACCCCAGGTAGCATCAGCTAAGCTGATGTCTTGGGACCTGTCTGACTCCAGCTGCCCCCATCAGCTGCTGAGTTTCCAAAATGTTTTTATCCATAGTCGAGGTTCACCTCTTCCCTTCTACCTTTGTCTATAGTGTAGCAGGACAGAGGGTGCCCCTGCCAGAGGAGACCTGTAGAGGCCAGGACAACAGAGGGATCATGAGTCCTTCAACTCAGGGGGCTTTTTAAAGGCTATTTAAATCCTGATGGAGCCCGACTCCTGAGCACTGACCAAAATAGCAACATCCAAGTTTGCTCTGCCTCCCAGTGGGACTGCCCTCTGGGCCTGATCCCACACTTTCACCGCCACTTCCAGCACCTCACACCGATCAGGGTGAGTGATGGAGGGAAGAGAGCTCACAGAAGGGAGCTGTGAGCAGGGGACAGAGTGCATCAGCTAGAGGTGGGGGAAGGGGGCACATGCGGTAAGGCCAACACAAAGCTGCCTCTCACTCAGCCTGCTGGCTCTCCCTGCTCCTTTCTCCCATTTCTGCAATCCTATTTCTCTGTTTTTTTTGTTTGTTTTTGTTCTTTGTCTCTCTGATAAGCTACTTCTCTGAGTTTTTTTCAGCCCTGCCCTGATTTCCTCACTGTGGGCATTTTCTAAGCTCCTGACCCTCTGTTCGATCCTTTCATGGTTTCTGTTACCTGTGTATGCAGTTAATTCCACAAACTAACCTTAACCTTCTTAGTTTGTCGTGCAGGTTTAGGTGGCTTCTAAGATTAGGAAGAGGTCCCATATTTTTCCATCTCTTACTAGTTTCCCTGTAATGCCTAATGGCTTACCTATCCTTGGTCCTCATAGTTCAGCCTCAAGTTCTCGGGTTCCTTTCTTCACCAGGGACCCAGGCACTCTGAATTCTGATAGTTCTTCAGCTCTAGGAGCTTGTATTCTTTTCCAAATCCACAGCCCCTGTTCAGATCTTGTTCATGCCTGTATTTCTTTGGTCAGTATAGCATACTGGTGGCGAGCACCAGCTTCAGGCAGTCAGACATCCCTGGGTTTAAATCCTTAGGCAAGTCACTTAACCTTCGTCTCTCAGTTTCCCCATCTGTACAAAGAGAATCACAGTATCTAGTTGATAGGGCTGTTGTGAAGGTAAATCAGTACCCTAGAAGCACTTAGCACCATGCCTGGCACCTGCTAAGTACTCAGTAAATGGAGGGAATTTAATATTAGAGTGGATCTCATGTACCTCAAGTCAAATCCAAGCTCTTAATATCTTCCAGTGGTCTGTCACCAGTTGGCGTTCCCATTGATCCATCTGTCCTCATCTCCCACTATATCATTTGCTCTTTGTACACAGCCAGGCCAACTTACAGCTTCCCACATGTGCTTTGTTTGTAACTTATTTCCAAGCCATTGTACAATCACATCTTCCTTCTTGCTAACCATGTCTTTCCTCCTTCGAAACTTCTTTGAGGTTTCTTTTGAAAATATCACCCAATTTATGTCATTCCAATAGCTGCCTGGGGTGATCTGGGAAGCATGGGTTTCCTCCCCTTTTACAGCCACTAGCTGTTTTATGCTCAATACTTTGTTTTTCACACTGATGGAGGATAGTAGTGGGGTTACTTCAGAACTTATGTCCTATTTAGCTTTGGTTACTGGAGGCTTTTTGCTTTGTTGTAGGTTTACCCCTTTGGTTAATGTCTGGGCCAGGCTGATGTTAAAACATTTATTAGTTGATATGATCCCAGGAAATGCAAAAGAGAGAAGGCCTAATGGTGTCCCAAGAGCCAGGGAGGCCAGCTAGGGATTAAAACTTTGCAATAGATGCACACGCAACAGAAAATCATTCTTGCAGTTTCGTGTAGGTCTTATCTCCATCATTAAATTGTTAGCTTGTTATTGGCAAAGAATAGAATATTTTTGATATGCTCTCGTGACCAGCCTCTCCATCTCCTAGGCAACCTGGCATCCTCAGTACAATCTCATTGTCGTGGGCAGATACCCAGATCCTAATTTCAAGTTATAGCCCCCAAATTAAGACCAACTGATGTGTTTCACAGAAGCTCAGGGAAGATGATCTGTCAATTCTATGACCCAGAATCTTCTGGTATCATTTTGGTGAGGCTTGGACCCTCAAATAATGATGGGAGGAAACATGGGCTCAGCCTACTTTATTGACCAAAAATGACCTGAAATTAGTCTTGGCTGTTTTCTGGCTCTGCCAATACCCTCACCCCCTCCTCACACTCATCTCTGCAGCTCAATGAGTTCAATCCCATGGGGGCCACGCTGGCCTCTGTGATGGGTGAGTAGAAGCAGGAGGTAACCTCAGACTGGCCAAGCCCAACCCTACTCCCCAACATTTGGTGCAGGCTAACCTCAGTTCAGTCCTGCCACACTCATTCCAGGGAAGCGTCAGTTACAAGATAACTGGGAGACAGGGGTCTCTTTGGCCTAGACACTCTGTCCCCTCTTGCTTTCTCTCAGTCATGGGCAATGCCTGGCTGCTGTCCAGTTTCCTGGTATTTCCTTACAAAGTCCTAGGTTCCCTGGGCCGGTCCAAAGCTCTGACAGACTGATAATGGAAGGTGCAAGTCAGACTGGTCTCACTCCTCCTGGATTATCACATTCTCATTTGGAGCCAGGAGGAAGCCAGGATACAGATGTGAAAGACCTTTAATAAAGGTGTGGGCCAAGCAAGGGCCTGGAGCCACAAATGGTAGCAGGTCCTGTGAGAAGAGGCAGCTATTTGTTAAAGGGTCAAAAAGTAAACACGTCTTAGAGTTGGATGCTGTGGTGGAGACACTGGCATGCTAGTGTTCTGGACCTAGCTCTGGAAACTTCTCCAAAGCTGCCTCAAGGGTCCCTGCTATACCTACCCTGAAGCTGAGCTTATCCTGGGGCCAAGGTAATTTTCTCCTCTCTGACATGCAGCGGCAGGGTGATCAGGTCGTGTTTTTTGGTTCGTTCTCACTATTGACATAGCCTATAAATCCACATCCAACTGAGAACTTTTAAGAGGATCTTCCAGCACTGACTTGGTCAGGGGTTTCTTGGGTCCCAGAAATGGAGAAAAGGCACAGAAACAGCATAAAAAGTCCAAAACTTTCATTCTCTGGAAGCTGCCTTGGCCCCTATCTGGCTCTAGTCAAGAGCTGTCCTGCTCATGACCTGCATTACCTCAGGGTCCCTGGAGATCCCAGCCCACCAGGAGGGATAGTAATTTCAGGACCTATAGGACCAACTCCATCTCACCCCACCTCCCTCCACTCCTCCACAGGTACAAATACCCTCAGATCTGCTCTAGCTGAAGGGGGTGACAGAGATTCCTGAAAGCATTATGAAGCATTATGTCTGGAGTAACGATGTTCTGCCAGACAAGAAAAATTTGGCTAGCTGGCTGTTAGGTGGATCCGGTTCCTTGGTAGCAATGTTGAGCTACCAGTGTTGTGCAATTTTTTCAACTAAAATAATCACTGAAGGCGAAACTGCGTCCTCTGAGCCATTTGCCAAAGACACTGGGCTGGCAGAGAGAGAGCAGGGCTTGATGGAAAGGCAAGGCAGACCAGGCACCAGTTCCTTCAGTTTTTGGTTTTTGTGGGTTTTTTTTCATCCCAGGTCCTGAGTGTAACCTGAATACTTGTCTGCATCTCAGGCCCTCGTGGAGCATGGAGGAGGCAAATCCTATTTGGGGAAAGCCAATGTCCAACACAGTACTTGGTAAACATCAGGCACATGAATGCTGATTAACAGGTGCCAGGGCCAAGCCGAGCCCCACTCGTTGGTCTGGGCTGAAATGATCAGAGGGAGGCCCAACCCAGGGCTGGGGAGCAGCAACAGTCAGGAGCAAGGGCCCAGCCTACCTCCCCCAGGAGGCAGAGGGAAGGGGGCTGAGTGGTTGTCAGGCATGGTCCTCTCCATCTGCGATGTGGCGGTAGCCAGGAGGCTGGGCCTGCATCCGGAAGAGGATGGTGAGGATCAGCACGATCAGAAGGAAGAGGATGGAACCACATACAGCCAAGGCCACGATCACATCTAGGGGTGGGGGAGAGAAGGGTAAGGTTAGCACTCATTCAACAAAGAACTGAATGCCCACCACATGCCCGGTACTGTTCTGACAAAGGGGATACAATGGTGGAGAAGGCAAAGTCTCTGCTCGTAGTGAGTTTATGGTCTAGGAGAGGAGCCCTAGGATACAAGCAAGTGACAGGAATGATAGGTTTGTGACAAATGGTAAAAAAAAAAGCAAAGCAAGGCAAGGGGGAAAGTGATAGAGATGTAGGTCAGTCAGGGAAGGCCTCACTGATAATCCAAACACAGACCTGATCGAAGTCAATGAGTAAGATGGACCAAGACCCAAGGGAAGAGTGTTCTGGGGCAGGGGACAGGGGAGACAGGAGGAAATGCAAAAGGGCCCTGACATGGAAATAAGCTTGGCATGTTCTAGGATCAGCAAGAAAGTCAGTATTACGAGAGCAGAGTAAGTGAGGGGGGAAGTAGGAGAGGAGGAAGAGGAGATGAGGCAGAGGACCGGATCAAGTAGGGCCTGAAAGGTCCTGGTAAAGAACTGGGATTTTATTCCAAATGTGATAGGAAACTACTGGAAGAGTTTGAGAAGGGCAGTGACATGAGCTGATCAATGCTTTTCAACTATTAACTCTCTGCTGTGCTGACACACTAGTAGGGCAAGAACAGAATCAAAATGTTAGGAAGCTTCTCAGTAATTCAGGCAAGAGATGATGGTAGATTGGACTAGGGAGGTGAAAGCATATATTTTAAAGGGTCCGGAAATGGATTGGATGTGGGGTGTGAGAAAGAAGATATCCAAGATAACTCTTATGCAACTGGGTGACTGACGTGGCATTTACTAAGATGGGGAAGCCAGGAAGAAGAACAGATCTGGGGGGAAAAACACTGGGTTTTAGACATGTCAACTTTGAGAAGCCTTATCTGACACCCTTACAGAGACTTCAAGTTGGCAGCTGGATAAATGCATCTGAAGCTCAGAGAAGATGTCATGGCTGGAGATACGAATCTGCAAATTGTAATAAAAGGACCCAACTTCACAAGGAGATGGAATATAAAGCCATGGGGTTGCATCAGATTATCTTGGGTGTAGGCATAGATGAGGGAAAGGGCCAGGGACAAGCCCTGGGTCATCCATTGTTTAGTAGGGAAGCAAAGCCCATAAACAAACTGCCTGAAAATTAGGAGAAAAACCAGGGGAGGCCAAGAAAGTGTTTTAAGGAAGGAGTAAATGATGACAGATGATACAAGATGATTAAGAACTGGCTACTTGGTAGGAGGAGGTTATTGGTCACCTTGAGAAGAGTGGCTTCAATGGAATGGAAAGTGACACACGACTGTCTAGTATCAGTCTAAGAGAACAGGCTGAGAGGAAGCCAAGTCAGAGTTGAGGCAACTCTAAAAGGTAACAGTGAAACAGAGTGGTAGCTGGAGAAGGGCGTGGGTCTCAGAAGGATTTTGTTATGACTGTGAGATGGGAGTGATTCAACACAAAGGGAAATAGGGAGGCAGCAGAGGCCCTTGAGGAGGTGAGAAGAGATGGACCCAGCACAGAAGTGGAGATGCTCGCTTCAAGTAGCAGCTCATCCACTATCCCAGGAGGGGAAACCGAGAACAGCCCACAGATGCAAGTAAGCTGGTAGATCTGGTGGTGGAAGAATGAGACAATTCTCTCCCAGTTCCCTTGATTTTCTCAGCAATACAAGACAGACAGGCATCACCTGTGGGGGAAGACGGTGTGAAATGGCCTCAGGGTGGGAGAGTGAACCATCTAGGGAAATGCAATAAGATGGTGGCAAGTGCCACAGCTCTCTTGAGATTTGGGGATATAAATTTAAAGTTGGTTTGGGGCTTGAGTAGCACAGAGGCAGGCAGCAGCTCACCTGTACCTGCAGGACCACTTGTCGGCTGGCACTCCTGCTGCCAGTCCTTGGGCACAACAGGCTCTGTGAGGCGAAGGAAGTCCTGCAAGGGGCAGTGGTGAGGGCAGCCAGGCAGGATCAGCGGCCAGGGGGCCTTGTGACTCTCATTCCGGAAGTACATTTCCACTGAGAAATTCCTGAGGGTTGACAGGAGGCAAAATTGGAGCTGCTCACCATGACGGAGTCCTTGGGCATTTGGATGAGGAGAGATCCAATCTCAACACCACCCGAGTACCCCTGCGCGGGGTAGACCAGCAGCTCCACTCACCCATTATCTTCCTGATACAGTTCAAATAAGTGGCAGGAGGCGTAAGGGGCCTGTTCCCCATTGTAAACGTCCAATGCCATTTGCAGAGCGACTAGTGTGGTATCATGCTGTAAGGGAGATGGGTGCCCCATCAACACTGCCCCTCCGCGTCCCCAGGAACTGAAGAGAGGAAATCCAGTTCCTTGCTTGATATTAGCACACTGGCGAGCTTACCGCAGAGTAAACCAGCAGCTTAGGGAGTTGGGAGGCAGTTGCCATTAGTGTCAGGTTCTTCCGTATCTGAGCCAGCAGGACTCCTGAAGGAGGAAAGTCGCCTGTGTCGGTGACTACAGCCATCAGTGTCAGATCTATCTGATCAGACCCATCTGTTGTCCCTCCCACTCTGCTGGTCCTGGGTATGATCACCAACACAGAGAACCCTTTAGGTTCATGGGAACCATGTAGGAACTCTACAGTACTCCCTGCTCTCTAAGAACTTTCATATTTAGAGGAAAGCAAGATAAAACAAAATATCTCTCTACATTTCAACACAGTTGTGTCCATTTGTAAATGACCTATGAGACCCTGCCCAAGTCTGAAGTATCACTCTGGTTTGGAATCCATGTAAATTTAACATTGCTTCACAGCACACAAGATAGAGGCTTTGTGCCAGCATAACTCTGCTACATGCAGGCTCTGAAAACTACTGAGATGTCAGAAAGATATGACAACTGGCACTCCCTTGAGCATGCAGATCAGAGAACCGTCTTCTTTCAAAATGGCCCCCTGTGGTTCTCTGGCGGTCGGTATTCATTACAGGAGAGGAAGGGTTTCCTCACATGGGTGAAACCTCAGAATATGAATGGCAGAAAAGGAGCACGCAAAACTGGTCATGGCCAACTAGAGATACATGCTAAGCATTTGGAGAAATGGGGAGACTTTGGTAACTAGGGGTCAGCTGGGGGGATCTGGTTTTGAAGCAGCGGAGAACATTTCATGTAGAGAAGAAAGTGTGTGAGGAACCCCTAGTAGCTGACTTCTTTAATGCTGTAGGTTCCTGAGGAGGGGAGTGACATGCTGCTCTTGCCACTCACCCCCCTGAAGCCGGGCCTTCTCTGCCTGCTGGTAGATCCCGAAGAGGAAGCGGAAGCTGAAGTCCTTTAGCCCGCGCAGGCGCTGCATGGTTTGGGGTGAGGCCCACGGCGGCAGGACCAGCCCGTGTGTTTGCTGTGTACCGTGGCATGCAGGTTAGCTCCACAGGCCTAGGCCAGAGCCCCTCCCGGGGTAGTTCTCCTCCCCAGTGGGAAGATACCTGTGTGTGTGCGAGGGGAGGGAGAGGAGAGGAGCCAGGAGACATGGCGGACAGTACTGAGGCTGCAGGGCCCAGGAAAGGAAGCTGAGGCACAGAGAGTGTGACTCAGCAAAATGGGGTCCCATACCACGAGAGTTCTGGGTGGAGGAGAGGAGTAGGAACTGCTGACAGTTCATAAACCATTTCCCACACTGAGTTTCTTTTTCATCAGGGAGGGAAATTCCATTGTTTCACAGGAAGTGGCTTGCCTGGGTCTCCCCAGTGGGAATGGTACCCAGGCCTTGTGTTCTGCTGGTCCTGGCGACCGGGGCCTGCTGAGGTGGGGGAAAAGAGGGATTGCACCTGCGGTCCTAGGCTGGCTCACCTCACAGAAGAGTGTGTCGTAGACATTCCAGACAGTCTCCAGCGTTAGGTCCGTAAGCCCCGTCTCATTGGCCACCATCTCCAGAAATTGCTATGAGAAATGGATCAGAACTGATTGTATACTTTGGAGGATTGTATGTTATGTGAATGTATCTCAATAAAATTGCATTATAAAAAATAAATTAAATAAATTAAATAAATTTAAAAATTTAAAAATTTAAAAATTTAAAAAAATAAAATGGATCAGGAGGTCAGTCTTGCCCTGGGGGAAAGAACAGTCTGCTGGCCTCCAGTTCAGCCCCCACTCACTGCATTCTGAATACTCTCATTCTGATACTCTGGGGTCTGCCGGGTCTCGTTCTGCAGCTGCTCATAACGAGGACACGGGCCCAGTGGGAACTTCAGCAGCTGCAGACCAAAAGTGGGGGAACAGGCA
Source organism: Choloepus didactylus (assembly GCF_015220235.1). Lineage (NCBI taxonomy): Eukaryota > Metazoa > Chordata > Mammalia > Pilosa > Megalonychidae > Choloepus > Choloepus didactylus. Next base: position 32,258,877 of record NC_051312.1, on the reverse strand, counting down.
GGGAAGGAGGTGGGGATCAGCAGGCCCACAGCCAGTGTTGTTCCCCTTTCCATCTCCAGAGAAAGGCTAGCCAGCCTTACCCTGTCCTCAGTGATGGGCACCGTGTGGACGGGGACAGGCTGCCATGAGATGTTTGGGTTGAAGCGCTGCATCCCGTCGGGAGGGAAGAGTCCAGCCAGGTTGGCCTCGGCGCTCATGAGGGTGCGGTCAAAGTCTGTGCTTCGCACGTAAACCTGCAGAGACAGCAACACCTGGTGTGGGAAGACTTTGACCCCTTGGTGGGGTCCCAGGGAGAGAGCCTAGTCTTGATGGTAACCCAGAAAACTGTAAACCCACCATGCATCTGACTTCCTCTCCCAAACTGGGCTTCCTCAGCTTATTCCCAGCAAAGGCCCAAATGCTCAGCAGGGAACTGTCACCACTCTGTGAAGAACTCCCATGAGAATGGCTCTAGCTCAAATGCCCCTTCCACCCAGTCTAGGTGTTTATTAAGTAAGACTTTGGTCAGTCTGTCTGGTTTTAAAACAACGCCTGTCTCCCCATCTAGACTATATTCCTTGGGGAGCAGAAACTGTCTCCAGTCAAGCCCCCATCCCCGCCCCCTATTAAACTGGCTTAAGAGACCAAGGAGAGGAAATAAGGAACAGAAATAGTCTCTTGTCACAAGGAAGAGGAAGCTGTAGGGAAGGGCAAAATGAGGATAGAGACCAGCCTCAAGGGAACAATATGTAGAGACTCTTGAGGCAGCTGGGGCTGAGTAGTAACCAGAGGAACAGCTATCCCTGTCCCTGGGGTGGGGAGAGGACCTCAAGGAGCTAGCACACTTGTCAGTCTTCTGTGATATGCGTTATCTAAGTATGTCTTCCCTGTTACTCTTCATCACTTAGCACTGTCTGGTTTATCCTGTGACACTCCCACTGTATTCTATGCTCCATGAAGACAGAGATCCTATCTCCATGGCTCACATTGAATGCCACAAGCTAGCACAGTGCCTGCCCCTTAGTACTCAATGTCTGTTACCTGGAAAGCTCAGGTTATTTTACAGTCAGAAACTACTTTGCCAGGCCCTTCTCTAAGTCTGAGCTTGGATGCTTGATCAGTGTTCCTCTTCCCAGTGTTTCCTGGCTAGCAGGGGCTACCTGGCCTCTAAGGCTCTTTTCTAGACAGCTCTTGGAAGGTCTTGTTCTGTAGCTGTAATCAAAAGTGCAGGAGGCAGGCCTGAGTGCCCAGCCTCAACCTTAGGCTTCCTGCGGGTAAACAGAAAGGACGCCAGGTCCCATTTCCCCTTTCTCTTGGGTTCTCAGCTTACCTCTTGCCGTTGGTAAGAGGTGTTTAGAAAGCCATGGTAGCGCTGCCGCAGAGCCTGACCCAGCTCCCAGTGCTGTAGCATCCCCTCCTGCAGGCAAATTCAAGGGTTAAGAGCATCCAAAGGGAAGGGGTGGCTTGCAAGTCCCATGGGGCTTAGGCACTGTTGCTGTCCAAGTCTACCCCGGCTGGAAGTAGGAGTGGGTTGATCTGGTCCCAAAATTCATTTATTAAATGGCCAGTCATGCATAGCACCATCCTGGGCACAGAGGAAGATAAGGTTAAGAAATCTGACCAAAGTCAGCTCCCATGCCAGGAAATGGCAGTTTGGTGGGGCCCCAAGTTCTGTGGCTGCTTTAGAGGCTCATCCTGAGGGTGGGCTGGCCTGTGACCCACCCTGGTTAGCTGACCAAACCCCTGGGGCCATTTCTCTTCCTGATAGGGATCCTTGGGATATGTATTCACTGGTGACCGGTCTCCATGTCGGTATACCTGAGGAAAGAAAACAGTTTGCCTATCAGTCAGAAGGGGACAACAGAGCCCACCTCTGCCCCATGGGGCAGGAAGCCTCCCACCCTTTGGGAAGCCTCAATCCTGCCCACTGCAAAAGCCCCCAACTCAGGAGTCAGTAACTTCCCCCAGGTTCCAGGGATTCTAACTTGGCTAAGCAGTGCCACCGGGGACCACTGGCAAAATCAAAGGTACAGGTGGGAAGGGAAAAGAAAAGCGAAAGCAATGCATACAGTGGGGGAAACCGGAAAAAAAAAATAGAAAATAGAAAAAAAGACCACCAAAGACTTGTTTTAGGAAAGAATCCTTTATCCACTTAACTACATTCTTGTTCCCGGGCAGACGCACCCGGATCTAACCCGCTGATACAGAAGAAGTCCCTACTCAAACACCCTGCCCCCTAGGGGTTCCATATCAATTCTGAACCCAGTCCCCCCAGTCCCCAGGCCAGCCGCTCCTTCCTAAGCCACCTCCTCCTCCTAGAGACCCCCGTCCCCCGGCACAAGCCCACCCCTCCTTACACCCGCAGGCCTTTGACCCAGCTCCGGCGAGCCCCTTGGTGACCCCGTCTCTCATTACCAAGGTAACGAAGCGCAGACTCCGGGCCTGGGCCGGCGGCATGACGATAAGGTTTACGCCAAGAAGAAGCTGGAGAAGAGTCGCCCAGCTCCAGCCGGACTGTCTGCCCGCCATCACCGCTGTAGCCTATACCTGCAAAGAAGCTGGAACCCGCTGGGTGGCACCTGCAGCAGCCGCCCGGACTCACCCTTAAGGACACTCACCGGAAGTGCGCTCGCCGCCATCTTGCTAAAGGAGGGACGGGGATAGTGGGAGAAGGAGGAATCCGGGAGGGAATGTGTGTAGGAAGTTCGCGATCCGGTTGTGGCTGAGGAGCGTGGGAATGTAGCGCGAACTCGCCCGAGAAAGGGGTTGAAGACCTCGCCTTGGTAAAGAGCGTTATGAGCTGGGGTTTGCCTCTTTCCCCTAGGAGACCTCGTACAAAGCTGGCCCGAGCACTGGCCGGGAGAGCGAGCACCCCCTCGGTCTGTGGGACTGATGGACCTGTGCTCCCAGAGCCAGAGGGGATGCAGAATGGGGGCGAGGGATGGGGAAGTATAGAGCGCTACTTCCACGCCCCTGACATCGGGTGGAGTTTGAGCCTTGGCCCTTGGCTCCGTTCCCTCGGACAGGTCTTGTCAGGGGCGCAGGGCACAGCGTGTAAACAGCCCTTTGGACTCGCTGTGTCCTTGAAGTTGGTCCCAGTCTAGTCTACTGCTTATTCCCTAAGCAAAGCTTCAGTAGCCCTCTCATTTCCCCCTCCAGTCCTTTCCCTGGCCTCCCACCCGTCCACTTCCAAGTTTTAGTGAATTCGAATCAAGATGTCATGCCTCTTCCCGAAGGAGTCAGGTTGCACAGGAAGTTGAAGTCTTCCAACCCAAAGCAGCGAAACTCTTATGGGAAGAATTTCAGACCACTGGGGAAGATTGTTAGGAATAACGGGCAGGCGCATATCATAAAGTGGGAGCCCTGTTGGCAGTAACTTAGAATTCAAATGCAGCCAATTTAGCCTCAGAGTTTTGTGACTCCACAGGACAGTCAGATCCTAGCTCCTTGAATGCTTATGTAGTATATATTATTTAAAATTTCCCAAAATTTCCAAACACGGTATTCCCACCAAGCAACAACTTCCCCTTCCCCCGTTCTCCCATGCCTTGGTAACCTCTAATCTACTTTCTGTCTCTACAGATTTGCTATTTCTAGATATTGCATATAAGCAAAATTATACAGTATTTGTCTGTACATGCCTTGCTTATTTCGCTAAGCATGATGTTTTCAAGGTTTATCCATGTTTCAGCATGTCTAAGAATTTCATTCCTTACAGCCAGATAATATTTCATTGTTTGTATGTACCACATTTTGTTTATCCATTCATCTGTTAATGGACACTTAGATTGTTTCCACCTTCTGGCTATTGCGAATAATGCTGCTATGAACATTGGTGTACATATCTGTTTGAGTCCCTGTCTTCAGTTTCTTTGGGTACATACCTAGGAGTGGAGTTGTTTGGTCATATAGTAATTCTATATTTCATTTTTGAGGAATCACCATATTGCTTTTTACAGTGGCTGCACCATTTTTCATTCCCGCCTTTGGGATGCTTTGATTCAGATCTGCCCGCTAGAAGCAAATCACTTCACATCAATTCACTGGGAACAAAACCTTATGAGGATTATCTGGGGGAAGGCAGGATCATTATCTTGCCTCTAGATTCAGTTATTTATGTATACTTCAGAATCTAAACTGCTTCCAGAGTTGTCATGGAGGAGGCTGAAGAGTGAATAGAATATGAGGTCTGAAGGCCATGTAGCTAAATAATTCTTAACTTTCTTATTAAGTCATAAGCCCCTTTATGAATCAGATGAGAATTTAGTCCCCTTTCCTCCAGAAAAAATGTCCACACACACAAATGGAATTTTGCCTTTAGTCCCAAGAGATTTTACGAAGATCATCCATAGGTTTTGTAAATCAGCATCTCTGGATTCTTGATCTAACCTAGTCCCCTTACTTTACAGATAAGGAAACAAACCCAGAAGGAAGTGACTTGCCCAAGGTCACACAGTTTAGGAGATGTGTTAAAACTCAAGTTGCCTGATTCCCAGTCAGATATAGTCTTAATAGTGGGTATTTCCTGCAGACTACTCAAACTGTGTTGCTAAACTATATTTTGGTGGTCCTAAAGCACTTTCAACGAACAGGTTTCTAACAAAGGGAATCTTTTCACATTGATCAGATTGTATGGGGCATGGCTGTGCAAAATACTGCATTTTCGTGGTGTTTTTGCATGTTTTGTTTCAATGTGCCCCTTGCTCTCCTTGCAAATTAGCCAGACCATCATGCCTTAAGAATGTAAATCTTTGGGTCTCTAAATGTTAGGAAGTAGAACAAAAATTCCTCAAATTCATCTTTTTGCTTTTCTTTCTACTTGCTCAAGTATGTCTATAGCCTTTGTGCCTGCAAGTATCCCATGTAGGAGGGATGGATGGAACAGCTATTATTTGAGATTTTATAGTAAGGAAAACTCCAGGAAGGATGGGTATTACACCACAAATAGATGGCAGGGCCAGTAGCTGAGCCCTGGTCTCTTGACCCCCAGCCTCTGCATATTTTCTACCAGATGATCCTGTGGTCCTCACATCTGGGGTCCCTAATTACAAATATAAAACACTAGACAGGCAGATGGATGCATGGGCCCACCCCAGACAAATAAATCAGAATTTCTAAAGGGGAGGCCAGGATTGGGAATCACTGCTCTACCCTATGTGGGCAGAAATGAACCTAAATCCAGGTGAGTTGCCATTTTTCCCCACTGGGGGAGGGAGTTTTGTGTAAGGGAGTCTCTTTTTTTTTTTTTTTTGAGTTTGAGCTTTTTAGTCAGTTATATCTGTATTCAAATTTGGTATTTGCTCCTTGCAAGTAACTTATCTCTTAGGGTTATTGTGGGGATAAATGAAATAACACCTGCAAAAATAAAGGTATGTAGTAGGGGCTAAATAAATGTTACTTTTCTATTTTCTTTTCTGCTTTCTGTATCTTCTGAACTCATAGGTCTGGGAACCAAGAATTGCTTGGTTCTTCTCGTGATTGGTGGCTTGGATAAAAGTTATTTGAGTACATACTCAGTGGCCATACTTTTTGCCTTTCCAGAGCAGTGGAAGGAGAAAGAAGCTGTTGCCTGAGTCCCTGCAAACCTTACCTTGTGGCCTGCTTCGTGGAAATTTGAATGCTTTGAGAAGTTACCTAGTAGTGCATGGCCATGGGCTAGGAAATCCCGTTTCTCTTCAGTATCCTTCTTGCTGCAAGGAGAAGCCTCTGGAGGTCCAGGGGGTTAGAAATGTGACTCAGGAAGCCCCCTGACGATGTTCCCAGGAATGCTGTCTCCTCTGGGAGCCAGGGAAACATAGGAAAGGCCTCATGGGACTGGAAGGTTTTGGACCTAACACTTCCTGGGGGCTGGTGGGCCTGTGCCATGGGGGTGGGGTTTGCAAGCTGGGACCTGTCATTCTACCTTGCCACATCACCTGACTTGGGGGAGAAGTCCATGTGGTTGACCTCCAGAAACTCCATGGAGACATCTCCAATAGGGTTTTGGTCTTCTCCCATTTTCCTCCCCTTTTCTCTCTTCGTGGGGGTCCCCTGAACTCCCTGGGACTTGAAGGGGCAACTCTTTGTCAGTGAAGCACTAGCAATGCTTCCTCCTCTGCATGGAAGCTTGGGGGAGATGGTGACTTACCCTGATGGTCCAGCAATTGGCTCTGGCCTCTGTCAGGGGTGGAAGCTCCAGATGTGGCTTGTGTCTGGTTCCGAGAAGACACCAGTGGAGAGACTAGGGTGTCAGGAGGGAGCTGAGGATCAGGAGTGGATGAGGGAGGCTTTTCCCAGCTCCCAGCAGATAGCCATAAGGCGTCAGACCAAGTTACATCCTGAGTTCCTTGAAACCCGATGTTTCAGGGACATCTCTGACTATGCTGGAGTTTGGGGCTATTCGAGGAGTAGGGGGTGAAGGGGATGGAGGAGAGTGCTGGATTGATGATAAGGGTACTGGGACAGAATAGTTGCAGTTTTCCTGTAGCCAGAGCTCCCAGTTTCTACTTGCCCAGGACATCTGGGGCCTTCTGAAAATCAAGGAAGGGACAAATACAAGAGGAATGGAGAGCCTTATGCTCATGACTCAGATGCCCACAGCAGGGTGAGGACCTTGTGAGATGACCTTGTGACAAGAGGGAACAAGAGCAAAAGCTGGAGCAGAACTTTGAGATGGGTGGGTGCCAGAGTGGCTTTTCTGAAATGTGAAAATGAATACATGGGCAGTTTTTGCAACATCACCCAGCCTTCTGTCTTCTCAAGGCTCTGTTCCCTGACCCCCAACCCATAGCCCCTGCTCCACCCTGGGCTTCTCATTTTTCCTCAAGCTCCTTTTCTATTTCTGCTTTCCCTGACCTCTCGTTCTGTTCTCTCCATTCCACCCACACCCCCTGTCCTTTCTTTCCCTGCTCCCTCTTTTCTCCTCTTCCTTTGTGCCCTGTTCATCTCCATTTTGGTCCCTCTGGCTATCTGCCCTGGCTCCCTGTCCTTCTGTGCTTTAATGTGGGACCCATGGGAATTAAGTTTATAGCAAAACAGGAAGAGCCTGTGAGCAGGAAACGGGGAGTGGGGCAGGGGGTGAACGGCCAGCAGTAACCTCAGCTCCTTGCCTCCCACATCTGGACCGAAGCATCTGCAGGACTCCCCACTTCTCCCCCTGCAGCCCACCAGCCCCAGCTCCCTCCTCCCCGCCCCCCCAGCAATTCACTGGTTGATCAGACCTGAGAGGCAACAAGACCAGAGTGTCATGGACTCTGAACACAGGACAGGGACTGGAGTGAGGACACCTGGATTCTGATCCCAGCTTGGCCACTAGCTGTGTGTGGTCTTGGAAAAGGCTCTCCCATGAGCTTTGGTGTTCTTGTTTGCAAGAAGGAGTTCATGTTGTTTATCCTCCCTCCCTCCTGGGCAGCTCTAAGGACTAAAAGAGGTAGTGAGGGATGTGTATGTGGAAACAAGCACTTGAAACCTTAATAGCGTCGAGTCAAGACAGTGGGCAGACCCATAGCTGAAAGGGTTGGGAAGGTAATGATAACTGCTTCCATTACACATGGTGGCTACAATATATTGTTTAATCTTTACAACAACCTTATATGCCAAAACTATCATTGTGGTTATCCCTTCCACATTGCAACTTTCCCCATCATGGTTTTGATATATCGCAGGTCAGCATAAGAAATTAAATGGAAATTTGGGGGGAGTTTTACAGAAGCCGCCTATGACATGCAAAGGCCAGCAGATGGCAAAAAGTTTAGGAACTCAGAAATGCATAAGATATATGGTACTTTTACTTAACATTGACCTACATATAGCTTATGACCAAATACTTAACCCAAATTTTACAATAAGGTACTGTAAACACCCCATAGAAGAAAAGGAAAAAATTCTGACTTCTCTGGTATGAAGGGAGGGTAAAAAAATTTTACACGGATTTTCCAGCTTACAGGGGTGCTGCACCCCTAACCCCTGTGATGTGGAAGGGATAACTGTATTTTCTCTATTTTATAGATAGGGAAATAGGTTCAGAGACATTAAGTAACTTAATCAAGACCACACAGCTAATAAAGAGTCCAGGATGTGAACCCAAATTCTAAGTTCAGAGCCCAAAATGCTCATCTAAGTATGATGAGATCAAATAAATTAGAGTTAATAATGAGTGTGGGACAAAGGAATATCATGTTATTTTACTTGTATACTTATTCATTCAACAAACAGGAAGAATACCTACTCTGTTGCCTATTCTGCAGGCCTGTTCCAGGGGCTTTGGAGGAGATAAAAATCAATGAAACATGGCATCTACCCTCAGGGATGGATATCCTGTCCCCGGCAGCAGGGCAGAAAGGCTTCGGCTAGATGGAGCCTGCCATACCTACAGATGGGGCTGTTCCCCAGATGAGGGGAACCTGCATACATTCCCAGGCCCATCCTGGACTGATGCCAGGGTCCCCCACCATCTGCTCCCCCTCCTGCATCCCGGGCTTGCCAATGCTCATTCAACTTCCCAACACCCCTTTCTCCTGGGCTGCTTCCCCACTCTGGCCCCAGTGGGCTACCCACTTTTGGAGACCTCCTGGAAGGCTAGTACCTGCCAGTCTCCACTCCTGGAGCTCTACCAGCTTGGCTGAGACCTGGGACTAGCGGGGAGAGCAACATAGTTCTTTACCAGAGCTGGGGAGGAGGAGGAGGAGGGTTGTTGGGAAAGCAGGCTGGGGCTTGGTGTCGCAATTCAAGTGACATTCATGGCCGGGACCTTTGCTCTGCAAGATGTCTGTGGAGGGGAGGGAATGCTTACTCTGGAGGCTGCCGGGATTGGGGTGTGGGTTCCTGGGAGGCAGTCGTCCTGTAAAAGCAGCTAAGAGCCGCCGGGGTGAGGAAAGGCAAGGGGAGAGACATGGGACAGGTTCGGTCTGCAGGGAAACGTGACTGTGTTGGTGGGGGCAGGAGGGCAAGGGCGGCGCTGGGCTGAGGGGGCGGCAGGCTGGGGAGGAGTCAGCGGCGTGGGGAAGCTGCCCCATGGGCGGGGGCAGAGGAGGCCGGAGCGCCGGGTCGCCTCCGGGTCCGCCTGGCAGGAAGGAGAGGTGGCCCGACCCCTTGACGATCCCTCCCCTCGGCCCTTCCCCACATTCACTTCCCCAGGGCTCGGGGCCACTCTCGTGCTCAGCCCAGGCTCGGCAGCCAGCCGCGTGGCCTCTGGACGAGGGACTGCACCATCCTCCTCTCCCAGCAAGGGGGCTCCAGAGACTGCCCCAGCCAGGAAGTCTGGTGGCCTGGGGATTCGGTGGGTCCGCTCCTCGGCTGTGGCCCCGGGTTGTGTGTGTGTGTGTGTGTCTGGGCGGGTATCCTGGCTGTCCTCGGCTGTGGCCCTGGGGTGTGTGTGTGTGTGTGTCTGGGTGGGTATCCTGGGGCTCGTAGAAGGGAGTCTCTGGGGAGGAGTGAGGAATGATGGCGATGAAAGCTCAGGGCAGGAAGAAGATTCCGTTCAGTTCCCAGAACACGGCTTGAGGGGTTCTGGGTAGGAGGTCCTGCATGTGAGTGGGGAAATTCTTGAAGGCAAGAGGTTTCTGCTGGGACCCTGGGAAGTGGCAGGAGTGAGGTCTGCTAAAAGGTGAGCCTCTTGGGTAGAGTGAGCCACAATCTCATGGCCTTGCCCTGCCCAACTTGGCGACAGGCCACTCTGACACGAAGGGGCAGATGTGCCCAAGCACTCCCTGATGGTCTGGAGGGGGGCCCTGGGGAGAAAGGGTGGCATGGTAGCCAAGAGCTCAGGCTTTGGAGTCAGAGAGGTCAGGGTTGGAGTCTTGGCACTACAATTGCCTAACTGGGTGCAATTTACTTAATCTCTTTGAACCTCAGTTCAAATGGACTTAAAGAATAGTCCTGAACTCATAGGGATATTGTGGGGAAGGCATCTAAAGCCTTAGCACAAGCTAATACATGGCAAATAAAGATTAGCTGATATTGTTAGTACTGGTAAAAGGCAGGCTCAGGAGGAGAACGAAGCTCTAGAGGAGTGTAATCTGGGTTGTTCCTGTAGGACAGTCCCCTTGGTAATGTCCAGGGCTCCAGGAAGAGATGTCCTTGTGGCTGGAGGCCTCTGTGCCCGATGTTTCTCTTGGTAAGCTTCTCCACTCCAGTCCTGTCCCCAGAGTCCAGGCCTCAGTCTCCTCATCTCCCTCAGGAAGCAGCTTCCTTTGCTACCTGTCCAAAGCCATTCTTGGTATTGCCCGGTCCTTCCCAATCTGTATTGTGCTTACCCAACCCCAACTTTGAGGAGTCCTGTCTGATTTCTGATTTTGCCAGCTCCCCCAAGAGGACAGAGGTTAATATCCCTTATTTAAGGTATTGGGGTGCAGGAGACTACAAGTGTCTAGTCCTAGCGCCCACACAAACTCTGGGGTCCCAAAGCCCGATCTGGGGCTCTGCTGCCCTCTAATGGTGGAAATAAGTTTGCAATTTCCCAACTAGGATGCTGGGGAGGGGTCCTGGGGGTAAGGTCTGAGATCCACTAGTGCCTCTCTTTTGGGGCTCAGACTCTGCGGTGGAGCTGTGGGAGCCGGAGGCACGAGATGCAAGCAGCCAGGCGCTGGGAGGCAGCAACGGCACCCTCAGGGAGCAAGCCAGGACGCCTCAATCCATGGGCAGCACTTCAGGGCTGGGGCTGGAGGCAATGGAGCCCGCAGCCCTGCTCCTCAGGGCAGAAGCCCCCCGAGACTCCATAGGTGAGGAGCTTCTGGATTTGGAGGAGACAGGGGCTCCCTGGACCTGGAAGGGCTACCTTGGGGCTCTTTACCTTATAATGTCTTGGTTAAATCCAAAGGCTTTGGAGTCAGCTAGACACAAGTGATCTGAGTGTGAATTTTTTCTCTACCTCAGGCAATGACTTAACCTTTCTGAGCCTCAGTTTCCTTGTGTGTATAATGGAAATAATAATAGTACCTCTCTCTTATGGTTGTTGTAAGGAACAGTGCCTATAAAGGGTTTATACAATACTTAAGACATAATGGCACTTGGTAAGTGAGAGCTACTATTCTTATAACAGAGAGATTAGACTGCATATAGTGAAGGAACTAAAAGTCTCTGAGTGCCCGGGGTGGTGGCTGCACGGGCCCCAAGCTTTTTCCTTGGGGAAAAATTTAAGGTTCTTCCTTGTATCCAGAGCTCCATCCACCAAAGCGGAAAAAAGGGCCCGCCCCCAAAATGCTGGGGAACGAGCTGTGCAGTGTGTGTGGGGACAAGGCCTCGGGCTTCCACTACAACGTGCTAAGCTGTGAGGGCTGCAAGGGATTCTTCCGCCGCAGTGTCATCAAGGGGGCGCGTTACATCTGCCACAGCGGTGGCCACTGCCCCATGGACACCTATATGCGTCGCAAGTGCCAGGAGTGTCGGCTTCGCAAATGCCGCCAGGCTGGCATGCGGGAGGAGTGTGAGTGTCTGGGCACTGGAGTGGTGGGAGGGTCTCCTGGGAAAGAGGGGACATGTGGGTGCCAGGGTATGGGGGTAGTTAGGTATCAGAGCCTACAGGGGCTTCCTAATCTTTTGGGTCCCTAAGTAAGGATTAAAATCTCTTCCTTGGCTTTCCCTAAAGTCCTCTGCTCTTCTGGAGACTGAAACTACCCCCTCTTCTGCATCCTTGCTTCCTGCCCCCTCTCCCCCCTTTTCTCCCTTATTCACCTCTGGCCCCACTTTAGGTGTCCTGTCAGAAGAACAGATCCGCCTAAAGAAACTGAAGCGGCAAGAGGAGGAACAGGCTCAAGCCATGTCCATGCCCCCAAGGGCTTCCTCGCCTCCCCAAGTCCTGCCCCAGCTCAGCCCGGAGCAACTGGGCATGATTGAGAAGTTAGTTGCTGCCCAGCAGCAGTGTAATAGACGCTCCTTCTCTGACCGGCTTCGGGTCACGGTATTGAGGGACCAGGGGAGAGGTGGCTCTACCCGGGACACCAGGTGGCTTCTCGATGTCCGCCTCAAAGTGGTTTGCCTTTTCTCTCCTTGCCCTTCTGGGTAGCCTTGGCCCATGGCACCAGACCCCCAGAGCCGGGAGGCCCGCCAACAGCGCTTTGCCCACTTCACTGAGCTGGCCATCGTCTCGGTGCAGGAGATCGTTGATTTTGCCAAGCAGCTGCCTGGCTTCCTGCAGCTCAGCCGAGAGGACCAGATCGCCCTGCTGAAGACTTCTGCCATTGAAGTAGGTGGAAATGGCCGAAGGGGTGAAGGGAACCAAAATAGGACTGTCTGTGGGAAGGGCCTCCAGACATGCAAGTGGAGGAGCCAAATCAAATGAGAAATTGGGGTAAGGGAGACCGACCATCCCTCCAGGGCACTATGTGCCAAGACAAGCCCTCATAGTCCCCATTTGAAGTCTGCTACTTGTTTGCAGGTGATGCTTCTGGAGACATCTCGGAGGTACAACCCCGGGAGTGAGAGTATCACCTTCCTCAAGGATTTCAGTTATAACCGGGAAGACTTTGCCAAAGCAGGTGAGAACTGAGATCATGAAATGATTGGGTTGACTGGACAGATACTTTGTGTCACGAGTCCCACAGTGACTACAGAGCCACAAGCTCAAGGTTTGGGTGACTGTAAAGGGAAGGCTCCTCTTGTTTTTCCGAGACATTGGTTTTCAAACTGTGTTCCAAGGAATCTGAGGGGTTCCATAGAAGTGTCACCTTAGAAGAGAAACAGGAAGGCTTAGGAGTGTCCTTCATCCTTACTTGAGCCAAACAATAAGCTCCACTTAAATCTGCATTTTATAATGTGCTTTGCATAGCATTTTGAAGAAAAGATTTTTACAATTAGGAAAAAAAAAAGTTTGAAAACCACTGCACTGAGGCTTTTGTAGTTGTCAATAATGAACAAATCTTTCTTTAGACATCCTCTTTAAGAATCAAGACTCTTCTTCCCTGGGATGATTTTCCCCTACCCTTTTTGATGGGCCATGGAACCAGGGTTTAAACATTGCAAGGAGCCCAGAGAGGGCAGTTTTAGGGTGAGAGCATGAACCCGTCTATTCTCATCCTATACTGGGTGTATTTTTTCCAAGAATTAGCTCACCTTGCTGCTCTGTATCTGATGCTTGCTTGAGGGCTAAGCGGTGGGGCTTTCCTCACATTTCATTGTTGCTAACATATGTGTTACAGGAGCATAGTTGGGAAAGGATAGAAGGTGAGGGAATTTTGGAGGGAATAGAACTGAGGCTCAACAGGAGACCAAGCAGTTCAACAACTGGGTATCTGGGTCTATAAAATGTGGCTGATGCTGTGATCTTATTCTTGGGGTTTGATAGATCCTGGTTTCCAGACCAGAGTTCATAAAGCCTTCCCTGGTTTCCCACCACTCAGGCCAGCTCATGTGCCTCCTGCTTTCCCAAGACAGGCCACCCAAAAGGCTTTCTAGGAAGGCCTTCTTTAACTGTAGGGCATAACAGACTGTGTTGGCACCCCTTGCCATCTGTAGTGCTCAATGTGCCGCCCAAATGTGAGGCACCTAATAGGGACGAGCTGATGACTTTATCCATCTTTAAAAGCTCAACCCTGCCCCCTTTCTCTGCCAAACCACCTTTTCCCCCAAATGGTTATTGTCCCAGTTCCTCTTAACTAGGGCCTTCTCTTCCTTCACAACATCCTGTTTTCTGAACCCCTTCCAGGTCTAATGTCTGTACTCCTTCTGTACTTGTGGACTTAACTTATGCTATCTGAATCTTCACCTATTTATAGATGTATTTATTTATATAAGCAGATGTGATGTCGTCATGTTTGCTTTTCATTTCTCATTTCATCAGCAAGGTCTTGGGGAGAAGGAACAGGGGCTCTACTTTGTCAGGTCTCCTTCCCCCTCTGCTGCATGCACTGGGTAACTAATGATGTGGACTAATTACATTTCAGGCATTCATTCAGTGAGCCCTAGCAGACCCTCACAGCATGCCTCACCCAGTTCTAGAACCTTCTCTCCCCTTCTGCACAAAGGGGCTGGTAGGCATAATTTGAGGCTCAACACCTTGAGGATAGGATACTCACCAAGAAATGCTTTCTAAAATGGGGTTTCTGCACTAAATGGATCAACACACAATGCTGATAAATATCAGGGTGAAAGTACAGGAAGTGACTAATCAAGAAACCTTGAATGGAAAAGTGCAGCAGATGGTTGCTAAAAGAAATCTGAGATAGCCTAGGAGCCAGTGTGGGGTGGGGAGACTTTGACAATGTGTATGGGTGCTCTGGGTGCCATGACTTTTTGTTATCATTTATTGAACTCTGGTCTTCTCAGCAAGAAGACTGGTTCCATTCTTTAAAAAAAATATTTATTTAACAAACACTTAGGTGCTAGACATTGTTCTAAGGACCCATTATGAGGTAGTATGATGTAGTATTATCTCCATTTTACAGATGGGAAAACCAAGGCCCAGAGAGCTTAAATAACTTACCTGAGGCCACAGAGCTAGTGAGTGGTATAGCCAGGAGGCAAATCCAGGCAATTTAGCTCCAGAGTACATACTCTCAACTGTGTTCCCTCTGGGATATGATGCATGAACTGTATCTCTAGTATTTTTTGAAAGTAGGGTCAATTGCCAGCACACACACACTCAAACTCTGCTTTATAAACAAAAATAAAAGTTGCCTCTATTTCTAGTAATGTGGGGCCCTCAAGAATTCTAATAAGAATAATGGAATTATTAATATCCTTTAATTCAGCACTTGCTATGTGCCAGACACAGCACTAAGTGCTCCACATGCATTCTCATTTAGCCATCACACAGCCTTACTAGATAGGTTCAGATATGATTCCCATTTCACCGATGAGGCTTAGAGAGGTTAAGAAACTTGCCCAAGGCTACACAGCAGAGTTCTGGAGACTTCTTAGTGAGTTCTTTGTAGGTCCCTAAGCTGAAGAGTTGGAGGAGAGAAGGAAGTCCCGCTGCTCCTGCCGCACGCCCCAGCCTCCCTTCTGCCTCTCCAGGGCTGCAGGTGGAGTTCATCAACCCCATCTTCGAGTTCTCCAGAGCCATGAATGAGCTGCAACTCAATGATGCCGAGTTTGCTCTGCTCATTGCCATCAGCATCTTCTCTGCAGGTGTGGAGGAGGGCCAAGAGGGAAACTGAGCAAGAGATGGCACCAAGGAGGGTGCAGGGCCCACACACAGAAATTGTGGGGTGGAGGCCCTGGCTGTGGTATTTTGGGATGGGAGAAGTTGGGTGGGTCACAGAACTAAGACCCTGGCCAGACCTGCTCCTCAACTCTGTTGGTGACCTATAGACCGGCCCAACGTGCAGGACCAGCTCCAGGTAGAGAGGCTGCAGCACACATATGTGGAGGCCCTGCATGCCTACGTCTCCATCCACCACCCCCATGTGAGTCTCCTCATGACACCCCTTTCCCCCTCTCTCCACAGGCCCATCCCTTGCCACACCTCACCACCTACTTTTCCTGCAAGAATTCCTCTCTGACTACATGGCACACAGACAATTCTCTACCTCTTCCTCAGCTCCCCTACCCTTACCCTCCCACCTCTCTTTTGGGGGTGAGGCAAAGGCTACTTGTCTCTCTCCTTTCCCCAGGACCGGCTGATGTTCCCACGGATGCTAATGAAACTGGTGAGCCTCCGTACACTGAGCAGCGTCCACTCAGAGCAGGTGTTTGCACTGCGCCTGCAGGACAAAAAGCTTCCCCCACTGCTCTCGGAGATCTGGGATGTGCACGAATGATTGTTCTCCCATACCTTCTCTTTTCTGGGCTGGACTGGCTGAGACCCGGTGACTGCCTCCTAGAGAGGGAGCAGACTGAGAAGGGCAAACATTCCCAGGGGCTGGGGGAGGGAGACCCTTATGGGGCATTAAAGGAGAGTCAAAGGGCTGGGAGTTCTGTGGCTGCTGGGTAGTAGAGGGTCCTGTTAAAGCTGCACTCCATCAGAAGACAGTACTGACCCAGTCAAATGGGTGAACCTGGGGAGCCACTTTGCACAAGATTCTCCAGGGCTCTGCCCATCCTGCCACCACCACTTCCTGTTTTCCCCACGGAGCCCCAAGAGAAATTCTCCATTGTCACCCCGTGGCTTGGCTATAAATGCCTCAGGGCTTTCTCACTGATAGGTCTGGCAGTGTTTGAACCGGAAGCCCAAAATGAACACAGAATAAAAGAAACCAATTTCTGGCTTGGGGGTGGGGACACAGGAGTTGAGGAGAAAGCGCTGTCTTGTAGGATCCGCCTCCAGACTCAAAGGAGGGACGTTAAATCACAAGTGACAGCTGTGGCAATGAGAGGGGGCCTCCTTATAATAGTCCCACTGCATCATATGGGCAAATGTTTTTCTTGGGGGGTAAGTAGTGGTGGACTTTCAGAACTAACGCCTGAGCCATGCATGTCACCTGTGTGGGGATAATGCCTTCATTTTTCAGTTGGCTAATGAGCATCTGAAAAAGAGGGCACAATCAAAAAGGCTCAAGGCCGAGTAATCCCTCCTCTCGGTCCCCAGGCCCCGTGGGACAGGAAGAAATGTCCCCTGAGGCCAGAGGGAAGCTGCCTGGTATTAGGTTTGGCTGTCCAAAAGGCTGGACTCCATTTCCCGGCAGGCACCGCGGCACCGCTCACGCCCCCTTCTCTTGGTACGCGCCCAGTGCAGGTGGTTGCGCGGCCGCGGTCCAGCCCGTCACCCACCCCCGCCCCTGTATTGGTAGGCTCCACCTCCCGTGTAGCTGGCTTCCAGCCCAGAAGGCTGGGCACTTCCAATTTGTGTGGCGGGGGAGTAAGGTGAGGCGTTGGGGGACAGCCAGAAAATCTTGGGGGGACAGTTTATCTTGACAAGTCGCTTCCAGATTAATCAACATTTCGTCAAAATGGACTCTATTACCATGTCAAATTAAAAACTTTGCTCAACCTAAACAAAAGGTATTCCTTTGAGTCCTCCTCCCCTTGGCACTCAGCGGCACTGAGCCGGCCCAGCGCTCCCCATCCCATTCCCACTCCCACACGGATAGGTGTGTGCGTAACCGCGAGGTCTGCTCCACCCTTCAGCTCTCAGTTTGGTGCAGCCCTATCCCCCATAGAGTGGATGGTAAGGCCCTCGGCCCCTCAGTCTTCCCCTTCCTCCCCCAGTCCGAGTGGTACGCGCCCCTCGGTGCAGACGCGGAACTGGCGCTCGCTCTGGGCTGCAAGGCACCGGGGAGCGCCTGACTCTCCGCTGCCCCGGGACGTCAGGTCGGGCCTGGCCGGTCCCCGAGGCTCGAGAGGTAGGCAAGTCGGCCACTGGGGGCCTGGAAGGATATTTGGGGCGGAGGCTTCTAGGGGGAAGCAGAAGCTCTGAGAGGAAACAGGGGTTCTAGGGGTAAGGGGAGTCTGAGGAGGCCGTAAAGCAGTGTAAGGGGTCGTGGGGTCTCTAGGAGGAGCTGGGGGGGGCGGTTCCGTGGATGAAGGGGGCGGGGCCAGGAGTGGGGGTGCTCCAGGCCGCCGAGCGGTGTGCGGGCTGCTGGGCTCAATTCCTGCCGGGCGGTCTGGCGGCGCTGGTTCCTGGGCGGGGGCTGGGGAGAACTGTCCAGCAGGTGAGGGGGCGGGCGGACTTGGCCCGCCCCTGGGGCCCGACCGGGACAGTGCCTGGCATGTGCGTGTGTCTAATGTGTGTGTGTGTGTGTGTGTGTGTGTGTGTGTGTGTGTGTGTGAGGGTGTGTACCTTATTTCTGGTTAGGATTCGGAGAGCCACGATTGGTCCTTTAAACAATTTTTTTGCTTTGTTTTGTTTTGTGTTTTTAATTTGGCGTGCTGGAGAGCGGGAACACTGTTTAATCTTTCCTGCAACTGCTCCTCTCCCCATCCTCGTGCGTCTCTAAATTATTCCTCCTTTTCCTGCCCTTCCCTCTTTTCCAACCCTGCCTATTGCCTGCCTCATTGCTCTAGTTCTCCCCCACGCTGGACCAGTCTGTGCTGATGGGCTTGCAAGGTCACTGCCCGGGGATGGGGAGGAGGGGAGGAGAGCCTCCTGTGCTGCTCACGTCAGCAGAGATGTCATGTCGCTCTCCGGTTCGTGTGGTTTTACTATGAGATCCTGCCCCCGAACGAAGGACTCGTCTAAAAGGTTGGTTAGCATGGCCTTTGTAGGCTGAAAGAACATAGATAATTTAAAGGTATGTGGATTCTAAGTCTGCGGCTCGATGGAGTGGATCCGGTGATGTAGAACCTTATCAGATAGGAATGTGTTGTGAGCTTAATGCCTTTGGAATATATGGAAATAGGAACCAGGGTCTTTGCAGTTACTAAATGTGGTTGAGACAAGAGTCAGAATTTGAGTTTTTCTGGCTATGAAGAGAATGTGCCAGTTATAGGGAGTATCAGAGGATTCAGTCTTTATGGGGCGGAGAGGGGAAGGGGGTTGGAAGAAAATCCTTGTTTATCTCTGCATTCTGAATAACTAAAGGCAATGGCTGAGGTATGAATTGTATATGAATTGTGGCTATAAATCGATCCCATCACTAGTAGCTAGACTAGTCACAGGATCTCGGGGTCCTTGTGGCTCTGGAGAGAGATGAAGACTGTAGAGCATAATAGTGACTTGAATTTTATCAAATGATTCTCAGTGGAGAGGGGATCCCACCAAGGCTAGAGGGCCAATGCTTAATATATTAGTAGGAGATGCTTCAGGCGTGATCTTTTGTGATTCTGGCTGGAAAGGGCTCCTGGTTTTCATTGTGAACATAGATTGCTTAGCCTTGAGTTTTGGTCTTGCAAATTCTGTTTTACTTTAAAATGCTTTCACTCCCGCTCTAGGCATTTTCTCTGTGATTCTTTATGTAATGTATTATCCTTTTAACCATCTCCTGCCTAATGTCTCTCTTTCCCTCCTCTCATTCTGCTTGGGAAGAGCTCAGCTCAGCTCTGTAATGGTGCCCCACCTCGGGCAGTATGCTCATGACTCCATAGTAGTTGGGGGAACCAAAAGACTGGGTGAATTAAACAGTGGTGTTGCCTAGAAATGAGTATATGGCATGCTCGGGAACTTGGTTTTGGTTGTGTGGCGAGGAGCCAGAATTAGGACAAAGCGTAAAGTAAAGACAGGTGGGGGAGAGGCTAACCCATTCCTTAACAGGTGTCACTAGTGAAGGTGTCTCCAGGTTCAAGGAGAGTGAATTGTTTTGGGCCCCGGCTGACTCTAGAGTAGCAGCTGCTAGCACTGTGCGGTCACCAAGCAGGGGAGAGGCTGTGGCTCTGCTATAAATAGTGCTGGCAGCCATAGTCGCTATGGAGACAAAACTGAATCCTATTACCTGCAGGTCTTCTGTTGGGAGCAAAAGAAAGGGGGGAACAGTATTTTGGGGATTTGAGGGGTGATGCAAATAGGTCTTGTTTTTTATTGGGTAAAAGGAAAAAAAAAAAAGAACTTGTACTCATTGTCCAGATCAACTAGGGCCTTATGCATACAGGGAGTCTGTATAATTCTGGTGTATGGGAGCACAGGCAGCAGCAAACAAGGGAGTGGTGTGTGACTGTGTGTGAGTGTGTTTAATGGGGTTCTGTTTGTATATACAGTGAACCAGGTCTTAGTGTGGCCCCATGCAGAGCACAGAGATGAATTCTTGGAAGCACTGGAAAATAGCCTTGTAGTGGAGCAAAATATTTTATTTAGAGAAGTATATGGAGACACAACAGGGAAAAAAATTATAATTAAGACCATGTAAGCTTTTCCTAATTTTAGGTCTATAGTTTTCACATTCCTTTACGCAAGTCTCCTCCTACAGAAATCCTGGTATTCCTGCATTTACTTTTTATCTGTATAAGATATAGTAGGGACAAGACCTCATCTGTATGTATTATATTACTGATTCCAATCCTGGAACTAGAATAGAGGAGAAAGACTATGATTCAGCACCAAGGGCAGAGCTAGTAGCCGTAGCCACTGGGCCCCCTTTCTTCCTTGAAGGTGGGAGAAAAGTGACTTCGATGAGACAATTGGGGCATAGACATTCTTCATTTGAGATCATATGCAGTAGAATAGCCAGCTGTTGTTATTGTCTGAGAGCAAATTAACTATACAGTCTATTTGGTAGTTTCACATCAAGCTGAATGCAGAATGTTGGATTCCTTCTAGAATCTTCTAGGTCTAGGTTTCCTTCTAGACCTAGGAGTGTGAGTTAGTGCTGGTTGGAGAGTCTGGTTTGATACTGATCCACCCTGGAGCAATCCCGAAAGTGACTTTTTTTTTAAATCTAAGTCCAGATTAGTCTGCCTGGGTCTGTTTTTCAGAAACGAAGCCCTAAGGGCTAAACTGGAAATAAGCGAGATTGTAGGGGTGGAGAGGTGGGTCATTAGTTATCCTACTTCATGACATTTGACTCTGTGAGCTCCTAAGCCTAGCCAGGGCTCCAGGCCAGGAAAGTGTCATGTTCTCTTATCATTACTACAAAAATGCCCCTGCCTGGTATAAAATTGAGAGAGCTGAGTCCCTTAGGCACATCAGTGGATCTTATCAGTACTTTTTTCCTTTTCAACTTGAATTTTTCAGATAATATCAGAATTCCTTTTGGGAACATTGACTCCTTGCTTGATGCCCTGAGGTTTCTCTGAGATGAACTGATGCATTGGAACCATGGTGCAAAAGAAGAAGTTCTGTCCTAGGTTACTTGACTATCTAGTGATCATTGGCGCCAGGTAACCAAGAAGAGACTGATTTTTGTGTTATCATCTGGGATAGCCACAAAATTTCCAGTTATTTCCATTCCCCATTCCCATGTTGCTTTGAATATCTTGTCTTCCCCAATTATTTTACCCTGATGGGAACTTTGATGCCAGTAGTGAAAACAGCAGTCACCCAGTCAAGTGGATTGAAAGTATTGGCCTTGAGTGTGGACAGAGCAAAACTGTGCTCTTAACCAGCACCTTTGTGACTTTGAGCAAATATACTCTTTTTACCCCAGCTTCCTTATTTTGTAAAAAGGAAAAGTACATTGTGCTCCTTCTCTACCTACATATGCTTTCTTTTGGTGATGCATTAGCTAATACACCTTCAAAGCTATTAATGATTTTAAAATGCTAGCGATAGTCTCATTGTCACAATTTTCCTTTCATTTCAGGATAGGTGTCATGACGTGCAGACCTCATTTAGCCTGCCAGCTAAATATGGCAAGCAGCACTCATATTTTCCAAGGTCCTACCTTTAGGTTACTTTATTCAAAATAGCATATTGAGCTTTATTTGTTGACTGTGGTTAAACTTGGATAGATCGTTCCATCCTTCAGACTACTGAATTCGTCTTTACTTTCTTCAGGCATCCGAGCAGTGACAGCGTGGCCCAGACTCCCGAGTTGCTGCGGCGATACCCTTTGGAAGATCACGCCGAGTTCCCCCTGCCCCCAGATGTGGTGTTCTTCTGCCAGCCCGAGGGGTGTCTGAGCGTGCGGCAGCGGCGCATGAGCCTGCGGGATGATACCTCTTTTGTCTTCACCCTCACCGACAAGGACACTGGAGTCACGCGTTACGGCATCTGCGTTAACTTCTACCGCTCCTTCCAAAGGCGAATGCCCAAGGAAAAGGGGGAAGGCGGGGCAGGGACCCGTGCGAAGGAAGGAACCCGGGCCAGCTGCACCTCAGAGGAAGCTGGCACCGAGAGCTCCGAGAGCGGCTCATCCCTGCAGCCTCCCAGCGCCGACTCCACCCCTGACGTGAGCCAGTCTCCGCGGGGCAAACGCCGGCCTAAGGGCGGGGCGCGTTCCCGCAACAGCACGCTGACGTCCCTGTGCGTACTCAGCCACTACCCCTTCTTTTCCACCTTCCGGGAGTGTCTGTACACCCTCAAACGTCTGGTGGACTGCTGCAGTGAGCGGCTCCTGGGCAAGAAACTGGGCATCCCTCGAGGTGTTCAAAGGTACAGTTTGCTGCAGACCCTCAGGGGAGACTGGAGGCATTTAGAGGTTAGGCATAGGAAGTGTCCTCTAAAGCCTGAGGTCCTGCAGACCTACTGAAGCAAGCCACAGATTGTCATGGTCCTTACTAAGCAGACTACTGCTGGGTCAGACCACCAACCACAGAATTTGATGTGGACAGAACAATAAGTCCTACCATGTGTACATTCTTTTAAAAATTTATTTAAATTTATTTTTATTTTTCAGAGCAGTCGTACATTAACAGGAATCATGCACTGCCCTCCCCTCCCCACATGGAGTTTTCTTATTATTAATGTGTTTGCATTAATGTGGTACATTTGTTATAACTGATGAACTAATATTATTATAATTATTTTATTAACTAAAGTCCATAGTTTACATTAGGGTTCACCCTTTGGGTTGTACAGTTCTTTGGGTTGTTTTTATTTATTTATTTTTTTACAAAACTTTTTGTGGTAACATAGATGCAACCTAAAATTTCCCATTTTAGCCACATTTTAGCTATTTAGTGGTATTGATTACATTCATAAATGTTGTGTTACCATCACCACCATCCTTTATCAAAACTTTTTTATCACCCCAAGCAGAAACTCTGTGCCATTCCCCACACCCCCCCACCCCCGCCTCCACCAACCTGTATTCTAATTTCTGACTATGAATTTTCACATTCAAATTATTTCATATGCATGATCGAACATTATTTGTCCTTTTATGTCCGTTTTATTTCTCTCATCATGCTTCCTTCAAGGTTCATCCATGTAACATGCTTCAGAATGTCATTCGTTTTTACAGCTGAGTAATATACTATTGCACATGTATACCACATTTTGTTTATCCCTTCATCTGTTGATGGACACTTGGGTTGCTGCCTCCTTTTGACTGCTGAGAAAACGTTAGTATACAAATATCTGTTGGAGTCCCTGCTTGCAATTCTTTTGGGTATATACCTAGAAGTGGGGTTGCTGGGTCATATGGTAGTTCTATCTTTAACTTTTTGAGGACTTACCAAACTGTTTACCACAGCGGCTGCACCGTTTTACATTCCTTCCAGCAATGTATGAGGGTTCCTATTTCCCCACATCCTCACCAGCGTTATTTTCTGCTTTTTTTTTTTTTTTTTTTTAATAGCATTCTAGTGGGCAAGAGATGATACCTCACTGAGCTTTTGATTTGCATTTCCCTAATGGCTAATCATGTTGAGCATCTTTTCATGTGCTTATTGGCCATTTGTATATCTTCTTTGAAGAAACGTCTATTCAAGTCCTTTGTCCATTTTTTAATTGGATTGTTTTGTTGTTGAGTTATACTATATCTTTATATATTTTTGATATTAAACCTTTATCAGATACACGGTTTCCATATATTTTCTCACATTCTTTAGGTTGTCTTTTTAATTTATGATAATGTCTATTGATGCACAAAAGTTTTTAAAGTTGATGAAGTCCAATTTATCTGTTTTTTTTTTCCTTTTGTTCCTCATGCTTGTGGTGTAAATTCTAAGAATCTATCGCTGAATACAAGGTCCTGAAGATGTCCCCCTATTTTTTTGTTTAGTGCTATTTAATACCACTGAATTAACAGAGCTGTTAATATCAGTGGGATCAATTTCAAAGATTGTTTTTTTTATTTCTAGATTCTTGCTCTTCTTTTAAGCAGTTTTATTTACACACCATACAGTCCATCCAACGTGTACAGTCAGTGGCTTTCAGTATAATCATAGTGTTGTGCTTTCATCCCCACAATCACTTTTGAACATTTTCATTGCTCCAAAAAAAAAAAAACCCTATGCCTCTATAATTGACACTTAGTATTTGTCTGTTACCTTTGTTACTGTCGATGGAAGAATATTATAACATTACTATTAACTATAGTCTATAGTTTGTATTACGTATATTGTTTCCCCATATACCACCCATTAGTAGCATCTTAGAATAGTGGCATATATTTGTTCAAAGTTCATGGAAGAACATTCTTATATTTGTACTATTAACCACCTTCATCATCCACAACAGGGCTCTCTATGTTATACAGTCCCATGTTTCATCCTCTAGCTTTCCTTCTAGTGACTTACACAACCCTAAACTTCCCCTTTCAACCACAATCACATGCGCGATTCAGCGCTGTTAATTACACTCACAATAATGTGTTCACATCACTTCTCTCCATTTGCAAACATTTGCAATCAACCTTATTTACAAATTCTGCGCAAATTGAGCATCAGGTCCTCACTCTCTATACTCATACTGTCTTCTGGTAACTTGTATTCTAAATAATAACTCCATGAGTTTGCTCATTATATGTAGTTCATGTTAGTGGGATCATACCATATTTGTCCTTCTGTGTCTGGCTTATTTCACTCAACATAATGTCCTCCAGTTTCACCCATGTTGCTGCATGCATCATGACTTCATTCCTTCTTTTGTCAGAATAATATTCCATCGTATGTATATACCACATTTTGTTTATCCATTCATCAGTTGAGAGACACTTAAGTTGTTTCCATCTTTTGGCAATTGTGAATAATGCCACTGTGAACATCAGTATGCAAATGACTGTTTGTGATCCTGCTGTCAGTTCTTCTGAATATATATTCCTGGTAGCAGGATTGCTGGATCATTTGGCAGTTCTATACTTAGCTTCTTGAGGAACTGCCAAACTGTCTTCCACAGCAGCTATACTGTTTTATATCCCCACCAGCAGTGAATAAGTATTCTTATTTTTCCACATCCTCTCCAACACTTGTAGTTTTCTGTTTGTTTAATAGTGGTCATTCTAGTAGGTGTAATATTTCGTTGTGGTTTTGATTTGCATTTCCCTAGTATCTAGTGATGTTGAGCATCTTTTCATGTGCTTTTTAGCCATTTATATTTTCTCTTTGGGAATATGTCTATTCGAGTCTTTTGCCCATTTTTAATTGGGTTGTCTTTTTATTGTTGAGTTGTAGGATTTCTTTATATATTCTGAATATTAAACCCTTATCAGATACGTGGTTCTCAAATATTTTCTCCCATTGAGTAGGCTGTCTTTTTGTTCTTGTTTTTGTTTTTTGTTTGTTTATTTTGTTTCTATGCTATTTTATTTAGGCTGCCTGTTTAAAAAATTCAGTTTTATTGAGATCTGTTCACATGCTATATAATCATCCATGGTGTACAATCAGCTGTTCACAGCACCATCATATAGTTGTGCATTCATCACCCCAATCTATTTTTGAACATTTTCCTTACACCAGAAATAATAAAAATGAGAATAAAAAATAAAACTAAAAAAGAACACCCAAATCATCCCCCCCATCCCACCCAATTTTTTATTTAGTTTTTGTCTCCATTTTTCTGTTCATCCATCCATACACTGGATAAAGGGAGTGTGATCCACAAGGTTTACACAATCACACAGTCACTCCTTGTAAGCTACATAGTTACGCAATCATCTTCAAGAGTTAAGGCTACTGGGTTAGAGTTTGATAGTTTTACGTATTTACTTCTAGCTGTTCCAATACATTAAATCAGAAAAAGGGTTATTTATGTAGTGCATAAGAATGTCTACCAGAGTGACCTCTCAATTCCATTTGGAATCTCTCAGCCATTGAAACTTTATTTTGTTTCATTTCGCATCCCCCTTTTGGTCAAGAAGATGTTCTCAGTTCCACAATCCTGGGTCCAAGTTCATCCCCAGGAGTCATATTCTGCATTGCCAGGAAGATTTACACTCCTGGGAGTGAGGTCCCTGATGGGGGGGAGGGCAGTGAGTTCACCTGCAAGTTGGCTTAGCTAGAGAGAGAGGGCCACATCTGAGCAATACAGAAGTTCTCTGGGGGAGACTCTTTGGAACAATTATAAGCAGGTTTTTGACAAAGTCCTTCAAAGCACAAAAGTCTTCAATTTTGAGGAGGTCCCATTTACCTATTTTTTCTTTCATTACTTGTGTTTTGTGTGTATGGTTTAAGAAAACACTGCTTACCACAAGATCTTGAAGATGCTTCTGTACATTTTTTTCTAGGAGTTTTATGGTCTTGGCTCTTATATTTAGATCTTTCCTCCATTTTGAGTTAATTTTGTATTAGGTATGAGCTACAGGTCCTCTTTCCTTCTTTTGGATATGGATATCCAGTTCTCCCAGCACTATTTTTTGAAAAGACTGTTCTGTCCCAGTTGAGTGGAGTTGGCAGCCTTGTCAAACATCAGTTGACCATAAATTTGTGGATCTATTTGTGAACTCTCAATTTGGTTCAATTGATCAATATGTCAGTCTTTATACCAGTACCATGTTGTTTTGACCACTATAGCTTTGTAATTTTCTTTAAAGTCAGAAAGTGTGAGTCCTCCAACTGTGTTTTTCTTTCTTAAGATGTTTTTGGCTATTCAGGGCCCCTTACCCTTCCAAATAAATTTGATAATTGGCCTTTCCATTTCTGAAAATAGTCTGTTGGAATTTTTATTGGGATTACGTTATTCTGTAAATCAGTTTGGGTAGAATTGAATAGTAATGATATTTAGTCTTCCAATCCATGAACACAAAATGTCCTTCCATTTATTTAGGTCTTCTTTGATTTATTTTAGCAGTGTTTTGTATAGTGGTCATTCTAGTAGGTGTGAAATGATATTTCGTTGTGGTTTTGATTTGCAGTTCTCTAATAGCTAGTGACATTGAGCATCATCACTGTTTTTGAATACAGATCCTTTACATTCTTGGTTAAATTTATTCCCAGATATTTGATCCTTTTAGATGCTATTGTAAATGGAATTTTTTCTTGATTTCCTTCTCAGACTACTGATTACTAGTGTATAGAAACCCTACTGATATTTGCATGTTGCTCTTGTATCCCACCACTTTGCTGAACTCATTTATTAGCTCTGGTAGCTTTGTTGTCCATTTTCCAGGACTTTCTAAATATAGGATGATGTAATCTGCAAATAGTTAAAGTTGTACTTCTTTCTTTCTGATTCAGATGCCTTTTATTTCTTTTTCTTGCCTAATTGCTCTGGCTAGAGTTTCTAGTATAATGCTGGATAACAGTGGTGACAGTGGGCATCCTCATCTTGTTCCTAGTCTTGGAGAGGGAAAGATTTCAGTCTTTCATCATTGATTGTGATGTTAGCTGTGGGTTTTTTCATATACGTCTTTTATCATATTGAGGAAGTTTCCTTCTATTCCTGTCTTTTGAAGTGTTTTTATTAAGAAAGGATGCTGAATTTTGTCAAATGCCTTTTCTGTATCAATCAATATGATCTGGTGGTTTTTCCCATTTGACTTGTTAATGTGGAGTATTACATTAATTGATTTTCTTGTATTGAGCCACCCTTACATACCTAGAATAAAACCCACTTGATCATGGTGTATAATTCTTTTAATGTGCTGCTGGATTCAATTTGCAAGTATTTTGTTGAGGATTTTTTTATCTATATTCATTAGAGAGATAGGTGTATAATTTTCTTTTCTTGTAATATCTGTATCTGGCTTTGGTATTAGGGTAATGCTGGCTTCATAGAATGAAGTAGAGGGTGTTCCCTCCTCTTCAATTTTTTTGGGAGAGTTTAAGCAGTATTGGTATTGTATTAATTCTTTTTGGAATGATTGGTAGAATTTACCTTGAAGCTATCTGGTCCTCGGCTTTTCTTTGTTTTTGTTTTTGTTTTTTTCCAGCTATATTAGAAATATGTATATATATGTGCCATCTCTTGGCAATTGTGAACAATGCCGCTATGAACATCGGTGTGCAAATATCTGTTCGTGTCAGTGCTTTCGGATCTGGGTATATACCGAGAAGTGAAATTGCTGAATCGTAGGGTAACTCAATAACTAGTTTTCTGAGGCACAGTCAGACTGTCTTCCAGAGTGGCGGTACCATTATACAGTCCCACCAGCAATGAATAAGAGTTGCAGTTTCTCCACATCCTCTCCAGCATTTGTAGTTTCCTGTTTGTTTAGCAGTCGTTCTAATTGGTAAGATGATGTCTCATTGTGGTCTTGATTTGCATCTCCCTAATAGCTAGTAAAGGTGAATGTTTTTTCATGTGTTTTTTAGCCATTTGTATTTCCTCTTCAGAGAAATGTCTTTTCATATCTTTTGCCCATTTTATAATTGGGCTGTTTGTACTATTGTTGTTGAGTTGTAGGATTTCTTTATATATGCAAGATATCAGTCTCTTATCAGATACATGGTTTCCAAATATTTTTTCCCATTGAGTTGGCTGCCTCTACCTTTTTGACAAATTCCTTTGAGGTACAGAAGCTTTTAAGTTTGAGGAGTTACTATTTATCTATTGTTTCTTTCGTTGCTTTCATTGCTTCAAGACCTAATACTAGGTCTTGATGTTTCCCTACATTATATTTTAGGAGTTTTATGGTACTGTCTCCTATATTGAGGTCTTTGATCCGCTTTGAGTTAATTTTTGTGTAGAGTGTGAGGTAGGCGTCTTCTCTCATTCTTTTGGATATGGATATCCAGTTCTCTCAGCCCCATTTGTTGAAGAGACTGTTCTGTCCCAATTCAGTGGATTTGGGGGTCTTATCAAAAATCAGTTGACTGTGGATCTGGGGGTCTATTTCTGAATTCTCAATTCGATTCCATTGATCAATATGTCTATCTTTGTGCCAATACCATGCTGTCTTGACTACTGTAGCTTTATAGTAAGCTTCAAAGTCAGGAAGTGT
The DNA here is from genome assembly GCF_015220235.1 of Choloepus didactylus. Classification (NCBI taxonomy): domain Eukaryota; kingdom Metazoa; phylum Chordata; class Mammalia; order Pilosa; family Megalonychidae; genus Choloepus; species Choloepus didactylus. Next base: position 32,230,414 of record NC_051312.1, on the reverse strand, counting down.
AAGTCCTCCTACTTTGTTTTTCCTTTTTAGAATGTTTTTAGCAGTTTGAGGCATCTTTCCCTTCCAAATAAATTTGATAACTTTTCCAATTCTGCAAAGTAGGTTGTTGGAATTTTGATTGGAATTGCATTGAATCTGGAGATCAGTTTGGGTAGGATTGACATCTTAATGATGTTTAGCCTTCCTATCCATGAACACAAAATATTTTCTCTTAAGCTCCCCTTCTATTTTTTATAGTAAAGTTATGTAATTTTCTGTGTAGAGGTCTTTTATATCCTTGGTTAAGTTTATTCATAGGTACTTGATTTTTTTAGTTGCTATTGAGAATGGAATCTTTTACTTGAGTGACCCTTCAGTTAGGTCATTTCTAGTCTATGGGAACATTACTGACTTATGTGCATTAGTCTTGTATCCCGCCACTTAGATAAATTTGTTTATTAGCTCAAGTAGCTGTGTCGTCAATTTCTCAGGGTTTTCCAAATATAAGATAATATCATCTGCAAATAAGGACAGTTTTACTTCTTCCTTTCCAATTTGGATGCCTTTTATTTCTTTGTCTTGCTGGATTTCTCTGGCTAGAACTTCTAGCACAATGTTGAATACTGGTGGTGACAGCGGGCATCCTTGTCTCATTCCTGATCTTAGGGGGAAGGTTTTCAGTCTCTCACCATTGAGTACTATGCTGGCTGTGGGGTTTTCATATATGCCTTTTATCATATTGAAGAAGTTTCCTTCATTTGCTGCCTTTTGAAGTGTTTTTATCCAAAAAGGATGCTGAATTTTCTCAAATGCTTTTTCAGCATCTATTGAGATGATCATTGGATTTTTCCTTTTTGATTTGTTAATGTGTTGTATTAAGTTTTCCTATGTTGAACCACCCTTGCATGCCCTAAGATGAACCCCACTTGGTCATGGTGTTTGATTTATTTTAATGTGTCTTTGGATTCGATTTGCAAGTATTTTGTTGAGAATTTTTGCATCTATATTCATGGAGAGATTGGCCTGTAGTTTTCCTTTCTTGTAGCATCTTTATCTGGTTTTGGTATTAGAGTGATATTGGTTTCATGAAATGAGTTAGGTAGTGTCCCATTTTCTTCAATTTTTTGAAAGAGTTTAAGTAGAAATGGTGGCAGTTCTTTTTGGAAAGTTTTGTAGAATTCCCCTGTGAAGCCATCTGGCCTTTGGCTTTTATTTGTAGGAAGCTTTTGATGACTGATTGGATCTCTTTGCTTGTGATTGGTTTGTTGAGGTCTTCTATTTCTTCTCTGATCAGTCTAAGTTGTTCATGTGTTTCCAGGAAATTATCGATTTCCTCTAAATTCTCTAGTTTGTTGGCATACAGTTGTTCATAGTATCCTCTTATGTTTTTTTTAATTTCCTTCAGGATCCACAGTCATGTCCCCCCTCTCATTTATTATTTTGTTTAATAGGGTCTTCTCTCTTTTTTACTTTGTCAGTCTAGCTAAGGGTTTGCCAATCGTCTCAACCAACTTTTGGTTTTATTTATTCTCTGTTGTTTTTCTGTTCTCTGTATCATTTATTTCTGCTTTTATCCTTGTTATTTCATTTCTTCTTGCTTTAGATTAGTTTGCTGATCATTTTCTAGCTTCTTCAGTTGTTCTATTAGTTCTTTGATTTTAGCTCTTTCTTCCTTTTAAATGTATGCATTTAGAGCTATAAATTTCCCCCTCAATACTGCCTTCACTGCATCCTATTAGTTTTGATACGTTGTGCTCTGTGCTCTCGTTTTCATTCATCTCTAGATATTTAGCAATTTCTCCTTTGACCCACTATTGTTTAGGAGTGTGTGTTTAATCTCCACATATTTGTGAATGTTCTAGATCTTTGATGGTTATTGACTTCTAGTTGCTTTCCTTGTGGTCAGAGAATGTGCTTTCAATAATTTCAGTATTTTAAAATTTATTGAAGCTTGTTTTATGCCCCAGCATCTGATCTATCTTGGAGAAAGTTCCATGAGCACTAGAGAAGAAATGTGTATCCTGGTTAATTTCAGATATAATGCTCTATATATGTCTATTAAGTCTAACTCATTTATCAGATTGTTTAGGTTTTCAGTGTCCTTATTGGTCCTCTGGTTGATCTATCTACAGGAGAGAGTTATGTATTGAAGTGTCCCACAATTATTGTGGAAACATCTATTGCTACCTTCAGTTTTGCCATTGTTTGTTTCTTGTACTATGTAGCACCTTGATTGGGTGCATAAACATTTATGATTGTTATTTCTTCTTGGTGAATTGTCCCTTTTATTAGTATATAGTGTCCTTCTTTGTCTCTTATGACATCCTTGCATGTAAAGTCTATTTTATCTGAAATTAGTATTGTTACCCCTGCTTTCTTTTGACTGTAGCTTGCATGGAATTTTTTTTTTCATCCTTTCACTTTCAATTTCTTTGTGTGGCTGGGTCTAAGATGAGTCTCTTGTAAACAGCATATTGATGGTTCATATTTTTTAATCCGTCCTGCCAATCTGTATCTTTTAATTGGGGAGTTTAAGCCATTCACATTCAATGTTATTGTGGTAAAGGCAGTTCTTGAATCAGCCATCTTATACTTTGGTTTTTATTTGTCAGATGTATCTTTTTCCCCTCTCTTTATTTCCTTTAAGGTATCCTTACTAAAACTCTTCAGTTCTGTGCCCTTCTCCAGACCTCTTTCCTTTCTTTTTTTTTTCTCAGCCACAGTAGAACTCCCTTTAATATTTCTTTTAGGGCAGGTCTCTTGTTAACAAATTCTGCCAGCATTTGTTTGTCTGTGAAAATTTTAAATTCTGCCTCAATTTTGAAGGAGAACTTTCTGGATAAAGAGTTTTGGGCTGGCAATTTTTTTCTTTCAGAATTTTGAATATGTCATACCACTACCTTCTCACCTCCATGGTATCTGCTGAATAGTCAGCACTTAGTCTTACGTTGTTTCCCTTGTACGTGGTGAATCACTTCTCTCATGTTGCTTTCAGAACTTTCTCCTCCTCTTTAGCATTTGGCAATCTGATCAGAGTATGTCTCAGAGTGGACTTATTTGGATTTATTCTATTTGGAGTTCATTGGGCATCTTTGATTTGCATATTTATGTCATTTAGAAGGGTTGGGAAGTTTTCCCCAACAATGTTTTTGAATGCTCTTCCACCCTTTACTCTTCTCTTCCTCTTCTGGAAAACCAATGATTCTTATATTTGCACACTTCATGTTGTCCATCCATTCTTTTGTGCTTTCACTTTCCATCACTGTATCTTCGAGTTTGCTAATTCATTCCTCTACCTCTTCAAATCTGGTGTTACGTGTCTCAAGAATATTTTTAATTTGATGAACAGTATCTTTTATTTCCTGAAGATCCACTATTTTTTTATTTACTCTTGTAAATTCTTCTTTATGCTTTTCTAGGGTCTTCTTCATGTTCTTTATATCCTGATCTTGATATTGATGTTTGTGTGTACTTCTTTGATTAATTGCTCCAAGTTCTGTGTCTACTCTGGCTTTTTAATTTGGATGTTTGGGGTATCCACGTTTTCTGGTTTCTTCATATGCTTTATAATTTTCTGTTGTTTTTGGCCTCTTGGCATTTGCTTATCTTGATAGGGTTCTTTTAGGATGTGCAGGATTATTTGAACATTTATCTATAATATGGCAGAGCTACAGCTTGGTGGAATGCACCTTACTTGACCTCCCAGCAGATGGCCACCTCTTACACTCATGCCAGTTCTCTCCAACTTCATCTGTGCACTGAATGGGGGTCCAAACCATGTAGAGGTCCAATCAGTGCACCAATTTTCTGTGTGCACTGGGGACCACCAGCCTTGTGGGGGTTGGGGGGTCGTTCCCTGTGCAGTTTGGCGGGGAGTCCACTCCAGGACACAGTGATCCCAGCCATTCCTGGGCTGCAGTTGGAGTACTCTGGGGCTTCAGAGTTGCGTGACTCACCTTTCAGCTCAAATGCCCCACAGTCCCTTGTTGGCAGGTTTTTGATGACTGATTCAATCTCTTTACTTGTGATTGGTTTGTTGAGGACTTCTGTTTCTTCTCGAGTCAGTGTAGGTTGTTCGTGCATTTCTAGGAAATTTGCCCGTTACATCTAAGTTGTCTTTTTGTTGGCATACAGTTGCTCATCATATCCTCTTTTCCTATCTGTCTGTGACACTCCCTTTAGTATTTCCTGTAGAGGATGTCTCCTGTTCATGAACTGTCTCTGTTTCTTTATCTATAAATATTTTAAACTTTCCCTCATTTTTGAAGGACAGTTTTGCCAGATATAGGATTCTTGGTTGGCAGTTTTTCTCTTTCAGCATCTTGAATATGTCAAGCCACTGCCTTCTTGGCTCCATGGTTTCTGCTGAGAGATCTGCACTTAGTCTTATCAAACTTCCCTTGTATGTAATGGATTGCTTTTCTCTTGCTGCTTTCAGAATTCTCTCTCTGTCTTTGACATTTGAAAATCTGATTAGCAAGTGTCTTGGAGTAGGTCTATTTGGAACAATTCTGTTTGGGGTACACTGTGCTTCTTGGATCTGTAATTTTATGTCTTTCATAAAAGTTGGGAAAGTTTCATTGATGATTTCCTCTATTCTTCCTTCTGCCACTTTTCCCTTCTCTTCTTCTTCTGGGACACCTATAACACATATATTTGTGCACTTCATGTTTTCTTTCAGTTCCCTGAGACCCTGCTCATATTTTTCCATTCATTTCCCTATCTATTCCTTTGTGTGCAGGATTTCGGATGTCCTGTCCTCCTTCTCAGTGACTTCTTCTGCCTCTCCAAGTCTGCTGTTGTATGTCACCATTGTGTTTTTCATCTCTTCTATTGTGCCTTTCATTCCCATAAGTTCTGCCATTTGTTTTTTCAAGCTTACAAATTCTTCCTTATGATCATGTAGTTTCTTCTTCATATCTTTTATCTCTTTTGTCACATTGTTTCTCACCTTGTTGATTTGATTTAAAAGATTTGTATGAATATCTATAATTAGTTTTTCAACTCCTGAATCAGTTGAAATGTTAGTTTCCTCCTTTTACTGGGCAATATCTTCCCATTTCCTGATGTGGCTCATGATTTTCTGCTATCTTGGCTTGTGGTTTTCTTGATTGGTTTATTCTGGAGGTTGTTTTCTCTCTTTTGCATAAGGTTTTCTTGTCAGTTGACTTTGATCTCTGTATTTCTTTGTTTCTCTCCCTGGCCAGTTGTCAGATTGATTCTGCCTCCCAGTCTTCTCCCTGAAATCAGGTGCCCACCGTGGCCTGCCACAGGGATGGGAGGTAGGCACTGGGCTCCCCAGCATGTTTACTGTGTGTGATAATACAAATCTGCTGGCTTGCAGTAGTGTTCTGTTTTCCATTGGCTAGCAAAACCTGAGTTTGTTTTGGAGCCCTGCTTTAACAGTTGGGTCTTTCCTATTTTTCAGCCAAAACAGCCAGGTTTCCATACAGGGCATATAGACCAACTCCTGTGTTCCCGAGTAGGTCTTTGCACTTTGTGGACTGTCCAGGAGATGGCACTGTTCCGTAACTTAATTGTCTTCAGAGGCTGCACTGCCTCGTAGCTTGCAGTCAGCTACTGCTTTCCTCAAGGGTGGGGGAAGGGCTTTCAGACCCAGGGCTGGGGACGTGGGTCTGTCTGTGTTTTCTCATTCTCTTTGTCCCTCACTAATCTTGGCCTTGAAATGCCTTCCTCTGTCCACCAGGTCTTCAAACAGTGATGGTATTTTTCACTGCTGTGAGATTTTAAATCTGTCCCCAGTGGGAGGGGTCCCATCTTTTGTTTCTGTGCCTTTCTCGCAGGGAGACTGAGTGATGGTGAGGGGAGAGGACCAGCTGGTCTGGGATGGAAAATTCCTACCTGATATTTCTTCTCTTTTTTCAATTAAGCATTTGCAGGGTCTTACTCCAGTCTATCTCCTCCTCCAGAGTTTCAAACAATTCAGAATTGTCCTTTTTATCATTGAATCTCTGGTGAGAAGTTTCCAGTAGCTGTTTACATCACCATATTGATGGCGTCACCCATCATATCCTCTTATGATCTTTTTTTATTTCTGTGGGGTCAGTAGTAATATCCCCCTCTCTTTTCTGATTTTATTTATTTGTATTTTCTTTCTTTTTATTCTTTGTCTAGCTAAGAGTTTCTCAATTTTATTGATCTTTTCAAAGAACCAACTTTTAGTTTTGTTGATTCTCTCTATTGGTTTTCTATTCTCAATTTCATTTATTTCTACTCTAATCTTTGTTTTTTTTTTTCCTTCTGCTTGCTTTGGGATTAGTTTGCTGTTCTTTTTCTAGTTCCCCCAGATGTGTCATTAGGTCTTTGATTTTAGCTCTGTCTTCTTTTTTAATATAAGCAATTAGGGTTATACATTTCCTTCTCAGCACTGCCTTCTATGCATTCCATAAGTTTTGATATGTTGTGTTTTCATTTTGATATGTTGTGTTTTCATTTTCATTTATCTTGAGATATTTACTGATTTCTCTTGCAATTTCTTCTCTGCCCTACTGATTGTTAAGAGTATGTTGTTTCCCCTCCATGTATTTGTGAATTTTCCCATTCTCTGCCTGTTATTGATTTCCATCTTCATTCCGTTATGATCAGAGGAAGTGCTTTATATGATTTCAGTCTTTAAAATTTATTGAGACGTGTTTTGTGACACAACATGTGGTCTATCCTTGAGAATGATCCATGAGCACTTGAGAAGAATTTACATCCTGCTGTTTTGGGGTACAGTGTTCTATATTTGTCTGTTAGGTCTAGTTCCTTTATCGTATTATTCAAGTTTTCTGTTTCCTTATTGATCCTCTGTCTAGATGTTCTATCTATTGATGACAGTAGTATTTTGACATCTCCAACTATTATCAGAGATGTCTGTTAGAGAGTTTTGCGACTTTTTGCCTCATGTATTTAAATATTTAAATATTTATGATTGTTATCTCTTCTTGGTAGACTTCCCCATTTATTAATACAATGTTCTTCTTTGTCTCTTTTAACGTTTTTGCATTTAAAGTCTGTTTTGGCTGATATTAGTATAGCAACCCCAGTTTTTTTTTTTCTTGGACTGTTTGTATGGAATGTGTTTTTCCATCCTTTCACTTTCAGCCTATTTGTATCCTTGGGTCTAAGGTGAGACTCTTGTAGACAGCATATAGATGGATCATATTTTTTTTATCCATTCTTCCAGTCTATGTCTTTTGATTGGGGAGTTTAATCCATTAACATTCAATGTTGTTATTGTAAAGGTAGTACATACTTCAACCATTTTATCCTTAGACGTTTTTTTTTTTTTTTTTAATCATCATTTTATTGAGATATATTCACATACCACGCAGTCATACAAAACAAATTGTACTTTCGATTGTTTACAGTACCATTACATAGTTGTACATTCATCACCTAAATCAATCCCTGACACCTTCATTAGCACACACACAAAAATAACAAGAATAATAATTAGAGTGAAAAAGAGCAATTGAAGTAAAAAAGAACACTGGGTACCTTTGTCTGTTTGTTTGCTTCCCCTACTTTTCTACACATCCATCCATAAACTAGACAAAGTGGAGTTTGGTTCTTATGGCATTCCCAATCCCACTGTCACCCCTCATAAGCTACATTTTTATACAACTGTCTTCGAGATTCATGGGTTCTGGGTTGTAGTTTAATAGTTTCAGGTATCCACCACCAGCTACCCCAATTCTTTAGAACCTAAAAAAGGTTGTCTAAAGTGTGCGTAAGAGTGCCCACCAGAGTGATCTCTCGGCTCGTTTTGGAATCTCTCTGCCACTGAAGCTTATTTCATTTCCTTTCACATCCCCCTTTTGGTCAAGAAGATGTTCTCCATCCCACGATGCCGGGTCTACATTCCTCCCCGGGAGTCATATTCCACGTTGCCAGGGAGATTCACTTCCCTGGGTGTCTGATCCCACGTAGGGGGGAGGGCAGTGATTTCACCTTTCAAGTTGGCTTAGCCAGAGAGAGAGGGCCACATCTGAGCAACAAAGAGGCATTCAGGAGGAGACTCTTAGGCACAAATACAGGGAGGCCTAGCCTCTCCTTTGCAGCAACCGTCTTCCCAAGGGTAAAACTTATGGTTGAGGGCTCAACCCATCAAACCACCAGTCCCCTATGTCTGTGGTCATGTTAGCAACCATGAAGGTGGGGTAGGCAAATACCCCTGCATTCTCCACAGGCTCCTCAAGGGGGCACTACATCTTTTTTTTTTTTTTTTTTTTTTTCCTTGTTTGTCTTTTTTCTTTTTTTTTTTTTTTAAACTTTCCCTTCTTTTTTAAATCAACTGTATGAAAAAAAAAGTTAAAAAGAAAACAAACATACAATAAAAGAACATTTCAAAGAGACCATAACAAGGGAGTAAGAAAAAGACAACTAACCTAAGATAACTGCTTAACTTCCAACATGTTCCTACTTTACCCCAAGAAAGTTACCTAATATAGCAACATTTCAGTGAACTTGTTCCTACTACATCCATCAGAAACCAACAGACCACAGTCATTTCTGGGCATCCCCAGAACGCTAAATAGCCTATCTGTTCTTCTTGGATTATTGTTCCCCCTTCCTTAATTGCTCTCTACTGCTAGTTCCCCTACATTCTACATTCTAAACCATTTGTTTTACATTTTTCAAAGTTCACATTAGTGGTAGCATATAATATTTCTCTTTTTGTGCCTGGCTTATTTCGCTCAGCATTATGTCTTCAAGGTTCATCCATGTTGTCATATGTTTCACCAGATCGTTCCTTCTTACTGCCGCGTAGTATTCCATCGTGTGTATATACCACATTTTATTTATCCACTCATCCGTTGAAGGACATTTGGGTTGTTTCCATCTCTTGGCAATTGTGAATAATGCTGCTATGAACATTGGCGTGCAGATATCTGTTCGTGTCACTGCTTTCCGATCTTCCGGGTATATACCGAGAAGTGCAATCGCTGGATCGAATGGTAGCTCTATATCTAGTTTTCTAAGGAACTGCCAGACTGACTTCCAGAGTGGCTGAACCATTATACAGTCCCACCAACAATGAATAAGAGTTCCAATTTCTCCACATCCCCTCCAGCATTTGTAGTTTCCTGTTTGTTTAATGGCAGCCATTCTAACCGGTGTTAGATGGTATCTCATTGTGGTCTTAATTTGCATCTCTCTAATAGCTAGTGAAGCTGAACATTTTTTCATGTGTTTCTTGGCCATTTGTATTTCCTCTTCAGAGAACTGTCTTTTCATATCTTTTGCCCATTTTATAATTGGGCTGTCTGTACTATTGTCATTGAGTTGTAGGATTTCTTTGTATATGCAAGATATCAGTCTTTTGTCAGATACATGGTTTCCAAAAATTTTTTCCCATTGAGTTGGCTGCCTCTTTACCTTTTTGAGAAATTCCTTTGAGGTGCAGAAACTTCTAAGCTTGAGGAGTTCCCATTTATCTATTTTCTCTTTTGTTGCTTGTGCTTTGGGTGTAAAGTCTAGGAAGTGGCCTCCTAATACAAGGTCTTGAAGATGTTTTCCTACATTATCTTCTAGGAGTTTTATGGTACTTTCTTTTATATTGAGATCTTTGGTCCATTTTGAGTTAATTTTTGTGTAGGGGGTGAGGTAGGGGTCCTCTTTCATTCTTTTGGATATGGATATCCAACTCTCCCAGCCCCATTTGTTGAAAAGACCATTATGGCTCAGTTCGGTGACTTTGGGGGCCTTATCAAAGATCAGTCGGCCATAGATCTGAGGGTCTATCTCTGAATTCTCAATTCGATTCCATTGATCTATATGTCTATCTTTGTGCCAGTACCATGCTGTTTTGGCAACTGTGGCTTTATAATAAGCTTCAAAGTCAGGGAGTGTAAGTCCTCCCACTTCGTTTTTCTTTTTAGAGTGTCTTTAGCAATTCGAGGCATCTTCCCTTTCCAAATAAATTTGATAACTAGCTTTTCCAAGTCTGCAAAGTAGGTTGTTGGAATTTTGATTGGGATTGCATTGAATCTGTAGATGAGTTTGGGTAGAATTGACATCTTAATGACATTTAGCCTTCCTATCCATGAACATGGAATATTTTTCCATCTTTTAAGGTCCCCTTCTATTTCTTTTAGTAGAGTTATGTAGTTTTCTTTGTATAGATCTTTTACATCTTTGGTTAAGTTTATTCCTAGGTACTTGATTTTTTTAGTTGCTATTGAAAATGGTATCTTTTTCTTGAGTGTCTCTTCAGTTTGTTCATTTCTAGCATATAGAAACATTACTGACTTATGTGCATTAATCTTGTATCCTGCTACTTTGCTAAATTTGTTTATTAGCTCTAGTAGGTGTATTGTCGATTTCTCAGGGTTTTCTAGATATAAGATCATATCATCTGCAAACAATGACAGTTTTACTTCTTCTTTTCCAATTTGGATGCCTTTTATTTCTTTGTCTTGCCGGATTGCCCTGGCTAGCACTTCCAGGACAATGTTGAATAACAGTGGTGACAGCGGGCATCCTTGTCTTGTTCCTGATCTTAGAGGGAAGGCTTTCAGTCTCTCACCATTGAGTACTATGCTGGCTGTGGGTTTTTCATATATGCTCTTTATCATGTTGAGGAAGTTTCCTTCAATTCCTACCTTTTGAAGTGTTTTTATCAAAAAGGGATGTTGGATTTTGTCAAATGCTTTTTCAGCATCTATTGAGATGATCAATTGATTTTTCCCTTTCGAGTTTTTAATGTGTTGTAATACATTGATTGTTTTTCTTATGTTGAACCATCCTTGCATGCCTGGAATGAACCCCACTTGGTCATGGTGTATGATTTTTTTAATGTGTCTTTGGATTCGATTTGCAAGTATTTTGTTGAGGATTTTTGCATCTATATTCATTAGGGAGATTGGCCGGTAGTTTTCCTTTTTTGTAGCATCTTTGCCTGGTTTTGGTATTAGATTGATGTTAGCTTCATAAAATGAGTTAGGTAGTGTTCCATTTTTTTCAATGTTTTGAAAGAGTTTGAGTAAGATTGGTGTCAGTTCTTTCTGGAAAGTTTGGTAGAATTCTCCTGTGAAGCCATCTGGCCCTGGGCATTTATTTGTGGGAAGATTTTTGATGACTGATTGGATCTCTTTGCTTGTGATGGGTTGGTTGAGGTCTTCTATTTCTTCTCTGGTCAGTCTAGGTTGTTCATATGTTTCCAGGAAATTGTCCATTTCTTCTACATTATCCAGTTTGTTGCCATACAGTTGTTCATAATATCCTCTTATAATTTTTTTAATTTCTTCAGGATCTGCAGTTATGTTACCTTTTTCATTCATTATTTTGTTTATATGGGTCTTCTCTCTTTTGATTTTGTCAGTCTAGCTAGGGGCTTGTCAATCTTGTTGATCTTCTCAAAGAACCAACTTTTGGTGATATTTATCCTTTCTATTGTTTTTTTGTTCTCTATGTCATTTATTTCTGCTTTAATCCTTGTTATTTCTTTTCTTGTACTTGGTTTAGGATTGGTTTGCTGTTCATTTTCTAGCTTCTTCAGTTGATCCATTAGTTCTTTGATTTTGGCTCTTTCTTCCTTTTTAATATATGCGTTTAGTGCTATAAATTTCCCCCTTAGCACTGCTTTTGCTGCATCCCATAGGTTTTGGTATGTTGTGTTCTCATTTTCATTCGTCTCTATATATTTAGCAATTTCTCTTGCTATTTCTTCTTTAACCCACTGATTGTTTAGGAGTGTGTTGTTTAACCTCCAGGTATTTGTGAATTTTCTAAGTCTCTGATGGTTATTGACTTCTAATTGTATTCCATTGTGGTCAGAGAATGTGCTTTGAATAATTTCAATCTTTTTAAATTTATTGAGGCTTGTTTTATGTCCCAGCATATGATCTATTCTGGAGAAAGTTCCGTGAGCACTAGAAAAGTATGTGTATCCTGGTGATTTGGGATGTAATGTCCTGTAGATGTCTGTTAAATCTAATTCATTTATCATATTGTTTAGGTTTTCAATTTCCTTATTGGTCTTCTGTCTGGTTGATCTATCTATAGGAGAGAGTGATGTGTTGAAGTCTCCCACAATTATTGTGGAAACATCAATTGCTTCCTTTAGTTTTGCCAATGTTTCTCTCATGTATTTTGTGGCACCTTGATTGGGTGCATAGACATTTACGATTGTTATTTCTTCTTGCTGAATTGCCCCTTTTATTAGTATGTAGTGGCCTTCTTTGTCTCTCAAAACATCCCTGCATTTGAAGTCTATTTTATCTGAGATTAATATTGCTACACCCTGCTTTCTTTTGGCTGTAGCTTGCATGAAATATTTTTTTCCATCCTTTCACTTTCAGTTTCTTTGTGTCCCTGTGTCTAAGATGAGTCTCTTGTATGCAACATATTGATGGTTCATTTTTTTTTGATCCATTCTGCGAATCTATATCTTTTAATTGGGGAGTTTAATCCATTTACATTCAACGTTAAAACCGTGAAGGCATTTCTTGAATCGGCCATCTTATCCTTTGGATTATGTTTGCCATATTTTTCCCTCTCTCTATTAATATCCTTTATTGTACCCATACCGAATCTCTTTAGTACTGAACCTTTCTCCAGGTCTCTCTGTCCTGTCTTTGTTTCTCTGTCTGTAGGGCTCCCTTTAGTATCTCTAGTAGGGCAGGTCTCTTGTTAGCATATTCTCTCAGCATTTCTTTGTCTGTGAAAAATTTAAGCTCTCCCTCAAATTTGAAGGAGAGCTTTGCTGGATAAAGTATTCTTGGCTGGAAATTCCTCTCACTCAGAATTTTAAATATATCATGCCACTGCCTTCTTGCCTCCATGGTGGCTGCTGAGTAATCACTACTTAGTCTTATGCTGTTTCCTTTGTATGTGGTGAATTGCTTTTCTCTTGCTGCTTTCAGAACTTGCTCCTTCTCTTCTATGTTTGACAGTGTGATCAGTATATGTCTCGGAGTGGGTTTTTTTTTGGATTTATTCTATTTGGAGTTCGCTGAGCATTTATGATTTGTGTATTTATGTTGTTTAGAAGATTTGGGAAGTTTTCCCCAACAATTTCTTTGAATACTCTTCCTAGACCTTTACCCTTTTCTTCCCCTTCTGGGACACCAATGAGTCTTATATTCGGACGTTTCATATTATCTATCATATCCCTGAGGTCCATTTCGAGTTTTTCAATTTTTTTCCCCATTCTTTCTTTTATGCTTTCATTTTCCATTCTGTCATCTTCCAGGTCACTGATTCGTTGTTCAACTTCCTCTAGTCTTGTACTATGAGTGTCCAGAATCTTTTTAATTTGGTCAACAGTTTCTTTAATTTCCATAAGATCATCCATTTTTTTATTTAGTCTTGCAATGTCTTCTTTATGCTCTTCTAGGGTCTTCTTGATTTCCTTCATATCCCGTACTAGGGTCTCATTGTTCATCTTTAGTTCTTTGAGTAGCTGCTCTAGGTGGTGTGTCTCTTCTGGTCTTTTGATTTGGGTGCTTGGGCTTGGGTTATCCATATCGTCTGGTTTTTTCATATGCTTTATAATTTTCTGTTGTTTTTGGCCTCGTGGCATTTGCTGAACTTGATAGGGTTCTTTTAGGGTTTGTAGACCAGTTGAAGTCCTTATCTCTAATTTATCAGATCTACAGCTTCGTGGAGTACACTTTCTCTAACTAACCAGCAGGTGGCGTCCACGAGCCACCTGTTCTCCACAAGCCAGATCTCCCCTGCTTAGCCTTTTTGGTGAGTGGGGGGAGTGAGTCTTGTGGGGCCCAATTGGTGTACCAAGCTTGCGTGTGTAGTTGGTGTTGCCTGCCCTGTATGTGGGGCGTGTTTCTGGGCAGTCGGGGAGGGGGGGTGGCCCTAACAATCAAATCTCCCTGATGATCCTAGAGTTTTAAAGCTGCTGCAATAGTCTAATCCTTCAGTTCAGTCCTGCCACAGTTTGTCTCTGCCACTGACCCACAAGTCTTTGGTATTGGCGTATGGCTCCTGAGACTTGCAAGTGGGCCCCTCTTCCAGGCTGTGCACCCCGGGTCCTCTGGTGAGGGATGACTGTGCTATGTCACAGGTGAGTGCCGTCCCCCCAGGGCAGTTCTGGGCTGCTGGGCTGTGTTGGGAGGCTCCCAGTCTGCTCAAATGATGGCTGAATGGGGCTCTGTTAATTCACACTGCTCCCCCTTCCCAGCTCTGGGACATTCAGCTGAGGTTGCAGGGAAGGCTAATGTCCACGCCCAGTTTTGTGGTGTGTGCCTGTTATTTGAAGCACTTCCGTCACACTGGGTTGTCTGGGGCAGCTCTGGGCTATGGGGCTGGCGATGGGCAGGAGTGTTTCCTGTCCACCAGGATGGTGGCTGTGAGCGGACACCCCCCTTTTCTTGGGAAGTTGTGTTGTTTAGTGAATTTTCTCAGCCACTGGAATATTGCCTTTTGTCTCAGAGCTCTCTTAGTTCTGCTCTTGACTTGCCGTGCCCAAATTGCAATTCTTTGAAGCTTTCTGTATTGAGCTTCTTAGAGTAATTGTTTTAGAAAAAGCAAAAAGGATTTAAAAAAAAAAAAAAAAAAAAAACGGCCCTCCTCAGAGATCTAATGGGTTATTGAAATGCTAATAGACAAAGCAACCAGGGCCATTAAGGAAAGGTGGACAGGGCAGAGAGATCAGCCTTGCTTCGGGATTTGCATATGCGCCTCAAGGCCTGATCTCCGCCCTTCCCCTTTCTGTGTTCACCAGAACTCCAAAAATCCTCTGCTTTTATTTTGGAGTTTTTCGTGTTGTTTTTTTTCTATGTCTGTCTCCTCTCTGCTGGGCTGGCTGCTCTCAGAGTCTCTGGTGTCTGGTCTCAGTCTATCTATGGTTGGAGTTTGAATCAGTAGAATGAGTTTCCCATAAGAGCAGCCACTGCAATTCTGCCTTCTCCTTCCCGGAGCTGACAGCCCCTCCTCCCCCGGGACTGAGCCTGGCAGGGAGGGGCGCGGGTCCCCTGGCCGCAAAAACTTACAGATTTCGCTGATCTCAGCAGTTCCACGTTTTCATGAGTGTTGTATGAAGTATCCCCAAAGACAGATTGCTCTGTGGTATCCAGTCCACGCAGTTCCTGGCTTTTTACCTACTTTCCTGGAGGAGTAACTAAAACATACAGCTCACCAGTCTGCCATCTTGCCCCGCCCCCTATCCTTAGACGTTTATATGTCATATTTTGTTTTTGTCTTTTTACCCTTTTAGTTACTCTTACTGATAGTCTTCATTTCTGCACTCTCCTGCAATTTCTGCACTCTCCTCCAAGCCTCTCTCTCCTGTAGGCAGAACTCCCTTGAGTATTTCTTGTAGGGTAGGTCTCTCGTTAACAGATTCTCTCGGCTTCTATCTGTGAATATTTTAAACTCTCCCTTGTTTTTTTTTTTAATTCAGTTTTATTGAGATATATTCACATACCCTGCAGTCATCCATAGTGTACAATCAACTGTTCCCAGTACCATCATATAGTTGTGCCTTCATCCCCCCAATCCATTTTTTAAATTAAATTCAGATTTACTGAAATATATTCACATACCATACAGTCATCCATGGTGTACAATCAGCTGTTCACAGTACCATCATATAGTCGTACATTCATCACCCCAATCTATTTTTTTGTTGTTGTTGTTGAATTGTATTTTGAAATAAATTCAAACTTACAGGAACAGTTGCAAAAACAATACAAACCCCATACACAGAACTCCAGCTTATCCTGACTCCCCTCCCTCGATACCCCGATCCACCAGCTTTAACACCCTGTCACATCCCCATTTCTTTCCTTCCCTCCCTCCCTCCCTCCCTCCTTCCCTATCATCCATCGTCTATTGCTCTTTTGAACATATGAGAGCTAGCTGCACACATCCTTAAACAAACAATATAATTCACATATACATTTCCCATGAACAGGAACATTCTTTCATGCAATCCCATTAAGCGCAGCTAAGCAGTTCAAGAAATTCAGCATTGATACAAAGCTTACGTTCTACATTTCCCTTTTTTTTTTCTTATGTCCCAACTGTGTCCTTTGAGCCTCCTCTCCTCCATCCTCAGATCCCACCCAGGATCATCCTTGGCATTTAATTGTCATTATCTATTTAGACTTCTTTTTTTTTTTTTTTCAATTGTGGAAACATATATACAGCATAAATCTTCCCCTTCCAACCCCTCCCAAGCATTCCATTAGTGGGATTAATCACATTCACATTGTTGCAATGTTATCACCTTCCCACCATCCATTACTAGAAATTTCCCCTCACCCCAAACAGAAACCCTACACTCATTTCTTATTAACACCCCAATGCCCCTTCCCCCATTTCTCGTAACCCATACTCTACTTTCATCTCTGTGATCGTATTCTCTGATACTTTCTTTGTGTTTACCATGGGGCTTAAATTTAGCATCTTAAATCTATAACAAACTTGTTTTCTTTGATACCAACTTAACTTCAATAGGACACACAAACTATGTTCCTATACTCCTCCATTCCCCCACCTTTATATAGATCTTGTCAAAAATTACATATTTTATATTGAGTCCAAAACCACTGATTTATCATTACACTTTATGTCTTTTAGATCCTGTAGGAAGTACATAGTGGAGTTACAAAACAAAAATACATTAGTTTTGGTATTTATATTTACCATGTGATCTTTACTGGAAATCCTTATTTCTTCATGTGGTTTCAGTCAGTTGTTTAGTGTCCCTTCCTTTCAGCCTGCTCAGTTCCCTTTAGCATTTCTTATAGGACTGATCTACTGGTGATGAAGTCCCTCAGCTTTTGATTATCTGGGAATGTTTTCAACTCCGCCTCATTTTTAACCTCCAGGTGTTTGTGAATTTTCTAAGTCTCTGATGGTTATTGACTTCTATTTGTATTCCATTGTGGTCAGAGAATGTGGTTTGAATAAAGTCAATTTTTTAAAATTTATTGAGGGTTGTTTTATGTCCCAGCATATGGTCTATTCTGGAGTAAATTCCGTGATCACTAGAGAAGAATGTGTGTCCTGGTGATTTGGGATATAATGTTCTATAAATGTCTGTTAAATTTCTATCTCTCTCTCTTTTCTTTGTTTCTCCATCGGTAGGGCTCCCTTTAGTATCTGAAGTAGGGCAGGTCTTTTTTTTAGCAAAATCTCTCAACATTTGTTTGTCTGTGAAAAATTTAAGCTCTCTCTCAAATTTGAAGGAGAGTTTTGCTGGATAAAGTATTCTCGGAAATTTTTCTCTCTCGGAATTTTAAATATGTCATGCCACTGCCTTCTCGCCTTTCATGGTGGCTGCTGAGTAGTCACTACTTAGTCTTATGTTGTTTCCTTTGTATGTGGTGAATTGCTTTCAGAACTTGCTCCTTCTCTTCAGTATTTGACAGTCTGATCAGAATATGTCTTGGAGTGGGTTTGTTTGGATTTATTCTATTTGGAGTTCACTGGGCATTTATGCTTTGTGTATTTATATTGCATAGAAGGTTTGGGAGGTTTTCCCCAACAATTTCTTTGAATGCTCTTTCTAGACCTTTTCCCTTCTCTTCCCCTTCTGGGACAACAATGAGTCTTAAATTTGGATGTTTTATCTATCGTATCCCTGAGATCCATTTAGATTTTTCCGATTTTTTTTCTCCATTCTTTCTTTTGTTCTTTCATTTTCCGTTCTGCATTTCTCGAGGTTGCTGATTTGTTGTTCAGCTTCCTCTAGTCTTGTACTATGAGTATTCAGACTCTTTTTAATTTGGTCAGCAGTTTCTTTTATTTCCTTAAGGTCGTCTATTTTTTTATTTACTCTTGCAATTTCTTCTTTATGCTCTTCTAGATCTTCTTCATGTCCTTTATATCCTGTGCCATGCTCTCGTTGTTTGTCTTTAGTTCTTTGATTAATGGCTCCAAGTACTGTGTCTCCTCTGATCTTTTGATTTGGGTGTTTGGGATTGGGTTATCCATATCATCTGTTTTTTTCATATGCTTTAAGATTTTCTGTTGTTTTGGCCTCTTGGCATTTGCTTTACTTGATATGGTTCTTTTAGGGTATGAAAGATTATTGAAACACCAGTCTCTAATTTGTCAGATCTACAGCTTTGTGGCGTACACTTTCTCTAACTAACCAGCAGATGGCATCCACGAGTCACCTATTCCCCTCAAGTCAGTTTTCCCCCAGCTGGTTCTTGTGGGGTCCAGTTGGTGCACCAAGTTTGGGTGTGTTGTTGGTGCTGTCCGCCCTGAATGTGGGCGTGTGTTTGAGCTTAGGGAGACAGGGCAGCTTTAATAATCAAACCTCCCGGGTGTTCCTGGAGATTTAAGGCTGTTCTAAGAGTCTAAACCTTCAGTTCGGTCTCGCCACAGATTGTCTCTGCTGCTGACCCACAAGTCCTTGGTATTGGCATACGGTCCATGGGATTTCCAAGTAGGTCCCTCTTCCCAGCTGTGCCCTTCTTAGGGCCTTTGCTGAGGGACGGCTGTGCTGCATCACAAGTGTGCGCCGCCCCTCAAGGGAAGTTCTGGGCCGCCAGGCCATGCGGGGGCGTTCCCAGCCTGCTGTAAGGATGGCTGAATGGGGCATGTTAATTTCCCCCTTTTCGCACAGCTCCTCCTTCCCAGATCCAGGACAATTAGCTGGAGCCTAAAGGCTATTGTCCACGCCCAATATTGTGGCATGTGCTCGTGTTGCTGTAAACAGTTTTTGTCACACTGGGTCCCTTGGCATGTCTCTGGGCTGTGGTGCCTGCGCCAGGCAGGAGCGTTCCCAGCCCACTGTGAAGATGGCACAAGGGACATGGTTTTTTTCCCCTTTGGCTAACCTCTATCTTCCTTGCTCTGAGACAGTTAGCAGCGAGTGTACGAAAGGCTATCTTCCATGCCAGATATTGCAGCGTTTGCCCAGCCCGTTCCTGCCATGCTTCACTGTGTGGTTCTCACTGCCATATCTGCAGCCACTTTGGGGTTTTTTTTAAAAAAGAACTAGTCCACCTCTGAACGCCAACCATGGTTTCCCCATACTACAGCGCAGCCACCGGATATTCAGTGGCTCACTCACTCGTTTTCCGAACTCAGACTCCTGGTTTCACCAAATGCATGGTCCCTGTGGATTTATCAGACCTTGTCCAGCTGGTGCATCGCTAGAACCGGTGTTCTGGGTCACTTTCTGGCTTTTATGTAGTATTTTTCATGGAGGTGTTTTTTTGCCCTGTCTCACCTATCCGCCATCTTAGATTCTCCTCCCAGTCTATTTTTGAACATTTTCCTTACTTCAGAAAGGATCAGAATAAGAATAAAAAGTAAAAGTAAAAAGAACTTCCGAATCATCCCCCCATCCCACCCTGTTTTTCATTTAGTTTTTGTCCCTATTTTTCTATTCATCCATCCATACAATAGATAAAGGGAGTGTGATCCACAAGGTTTTCACAATCACACCGTCACCTCTTGTAATCTACATTGTTACACAGTTGTCTTCAAGAGTCCAGACTACTGGGTTGAAGTTTGATAGTTTCAGGCATTTACTTCTAGCTATTCCAATACATTAAAACCTAAAAGACATTATCTATATAGTGCATAAGAATGTCCACCAGAGTGACCTCTCGACTCCATTTGGAATCTCTCAGCCACTGAAGCTTATTTCATTTCATTTTGCATCCCGCTTTTGGTCAAGAAGATATTCTCAATCCCACGATGCCAGCTCCAGATTCATCCCCGGGAGTCATATCCTGCGTTGTCAGGGAACTTTACACCCCTGGGAGCCAGGTCCCACATAGGAGTGGGGAGGGCATGAGTTCACCTACTGAGGTGGCTTGTTGGAGAGGGAGAAAGGGCACATCTGAGCAACAGATCAGTGCTCAGTGGGAGACTCTTAGGCACAATTATTTGCAAGTTTAGCCTCTCCTATGCAGTAATGAGCTTCGTAAGGGTAAGTCCCATGATAGAGGGCTCGGCACATGAAACCACCAGTCCTCAATGTTTGTGAGAACATCAGCATCAGTCCAGGTGAGGAAGTCCAACACTTCCACGTTTTCCCGCAGCTCCCCAGGGGGGCCCTGCAAATATATTTTATTCTCTGCCCAAATTACTTTGGGATGTGTCACTAATTCACTCTAACCTGTACAAACCTACCAGATCTCACTTCCTATTCAAAGTTCCATGTAATTGTGGTGTTTCAACAAACTGACTGTAGAGTTATACTTTTTAGAAAATACAGATCCTTTACCAAATAGACATCTCTTGCCTTGGTCTCACATGGAAGTTGAAGTTTTAAAACACAGTTCAGCCTTTACCCTTTGGCCTGGTTTGCCCTAGTCTTAACCAGATCTGCTTCATTCATATCACTAATTTAATTCTGGGCTCTTTTTCAGCTTTTTTTTTTTTTTTTTTTTTATTGTAACAGTTGCTGTATGGGCTAATACTGACATTCTTATCTGCCGCACTCTAGCTCTGAGTTTCAGGTGTCACACAGGTACCCAATGTTCCAGAGATCAGTCAGGGATCAGCATCTCAAAGTTTGGAAAAAGCCATTACAATTCAGGAATAGATTTGACTGCTCTAGGAGCTTACAATCTAAGGACCATTACAATAACCGTTCTCCTGTTAGGCTGTGTTCTAAGATTCAGTTCTGAGTTTACACATTGTAGTTAGTCCATATTGGTGAGGCATTATAGTGTTTGCCTTTGTTTCTGGCGTATTTCAGTCAAAATGCTGTGTACGGTATCCATTCACCTTGTTGCGTTTCTCACAGCTTCACTCCTTCTCATAGTTGCTCAATATTCCATTGTATGCGTACACCACAGTTCACCATTCTGTTACTCAGTCTCTGTACCCTTAGGCCACTTCCACCCATTGCAAATCATGAATACTGCCTCCACGAACACCAGTGTGCAAATGTCCATTCATATCTCTGCTCTCAGATCTTCCAATTATATACCCCATAATGAGGTTGCAGGACCTTATGGCCCCCGCATACTTAGTTTTTTGTGGAACCACCACACTGACCTCCAGAAAAGCTACACCATTCTACCTGCTCATCAACAGTAGATAGGTATATCCCTCTCTCCATGTTTTCTCCACGTTTTTACTGCTATTTATATTTTTTCCTACAATTTTATAGAGTTCCATTCACATACCTTACATTAATCCACAGTGTACAGTCAGTTGTTCTCGGTATCATCGTAAAGTTGTACATTTATCACCACAATCAGCACTTGAACATATTGATTACTACAAAAAAATATTTTTTTTTTAGCGAATAATAAAAAAGATGATAAAAAGAAAAATAATATGTCATACAATACAGTATAATAGTAAGTACAGGAAACAACACTACTACCAAGAATCCCATATTCCTCTCTTATATCCCGACTCATACACATTTAGCTTTGGTATATTGCCTTTGTTACAGTTAATGGAAGCATATTACAATGTTAGTGTTGACCATAGACTCCAGTTTGCTTTGATTATGTTTTTTCCCAAATACCATCCCTTTCAACACTCTGCATGGTTGACATTCATTTGTTCTTCCACATGTGAGATTTTTTTTTTTTATTTCAGTTTTATTGAGATGCATTCACACACCATACAATCATCCATGGTATACAACCCACTGTCCACAGTATGATAACATAGTTATGCGTTCATCACCACAATCTATCTCTGAACATTTTCCTTACATCAGAAAGAACCAGAACAAGAATATAAAATAAAAGTGAAAAAAGAACACCCAAATCATCCCTCCATCCCACCCCATTTGTCCTTTAGTTTTTATCCCCATTCCTCCACTCATCCATACACTAGATAAAGGGGGTGTGATCCACAAGGTCTTCGCTATCACACTATCACCCCTTGTAATCTACATTATTATATAATTGCCTTCAGGAGTCCAGACTGCTGGGTTGGAGTTTGGTAGTTTCAGGTATTTACTTCTAGCTATTCCAATACATTAAAGCCTAAGAGGTGTTATCTATATAGTGCATAAGAATGTCCACCAGAGTGACCTCTCGACTCCATTTGGAATCTCTCAGCCACTGAAACTATTTCGTCTCATTTTGCATCCCCTTTTGGTCAAGAAGATACTCTCAGTCCCACGATGCCAAGTCCACATTCATCCCTGGGAGTCATACTCTGCGTTGCCAGGGAGATGTACACCCCTGGGAGTCGGGTCCCACGTAGGGGGGAGGGCAGCGAGTTCACCTGTCGAGATGGCTCAGTTAGAGAGAGAGAGGGCCACATCTGAGCAACAAAGAGATATTCAGGGGGAGACTCTTAGGCACCATTACATACAACTTTAGACTCTCCTTTGTGGTAATGAGCTTCATAAGGGCAAGTCCCATGCTCGAGGGCTCAGCGCATCAAACCGCCAGTCCCAATGTTTGTGACAACATCAACACCAGGCCAGGTGAGGATGTCCAACACATCCGCACCTTCCCCCAGATCCTCGGGGCTGGGGAGGGGGAGGCTGTAAATATATTTTTTATTATCTGTCCAAATTACTCTGGGATGTGTCACTATTACACTCCAGCCTATACTAACCTACCGTATCTCACTTCCTATTCAAAGTTCCATGCAATTGTGGTGTTTGAACAAATCGACTGTAGAGTTGTACTGTTTAGAAAATTTAGATCCTGTACCAAATAGATATCTATTCCCCTTGGTCTCATATGAAAGTTGAAGTTTTAAAACACAATCAGTTTCAACCTTTACCCTTTGGCCTGGCTTGCCCTGGTCTTAACCAGACCTGCTTCATTCATGTCACTAACTGAAGTCTGGGCTCTTTTTCAGCTTTTTTCTTTTTTTTTGACAGTGGCTGTATGCACTAATACTGACATTCATATCTGCCGAGCTCTAGCTCTGAGTTTCAGGTGTCTCAGAGATATGCATTGTTCCAGAGACCAATCAGGTTATACGCTAGGGGATCAGCATCTCAAAGTTTAGAGATAGGCCTTACAATTCAGGGATAGCGTTAGCTGCTGTATGAGCTTACAATCTAGGGACTATTACAATTATAGTGTCCACGTTAGGCTATGTTCTAAGATTCAATTCTGAGTTTACACATTGTAGTTAGTTAGTCCATATTGGTGAGGCATCATTCCTCTCACCATGTTTTCTCCAACACTTTTACTCCTATATATATTTTTTCCTACAATTTTATAGAGTTATATTCACATACCATACATTTATCCACAGTGTACAGTCAGTTGTTCATGGTATCATCATAAAGTTGTACATTTATCACCACAATCAGCACTTGAACATACTGATTACTACAAGAAATTTTTTTTTTTTTTTTTTTTTTTTTTTGCAATAAGAAGAAATGATAAAAAGAAAAATAACATGTCCTACAATACAATATACTACTAAGGACAGCAAATAACACCACTACCAAGAATCCCATATTACTCCCCTATATCCCCGTCTCATATACATTTAGCATTGGCATATTGCCTTTGTTACATTTAATGGAGGTATATTACAATGTTGCTGTTGACCATAGACTCCAGTTTGCTTTGATTATGTTTTTTCCCAAATACCATCCCTTTCAACACTCTGCATGGTTGACATTCATTTGTTCTTCCACATGTGAGATTTTTATATTTGTACATTTAGTAACAGTCACTGGCCACTCCAGTTTTTGCCAAGTTATACAGTCCCAGCCAATCCATTTTTGAACATTTTCTTTACACCATAAAGAATAAAAATAAGAATAAAAAACAAGAGAAAAAAAGAACACCCAAATCACCCCCCCAATCCCACCCCTGTCTTCATTTAATCCCTGTCCCCATTTTTCTACTCATCCATCCATATACTGGGTAAAGGGAGTGTGATCCGCAAGGTTTTTACCATCACACTGTCACCCCTTTGTAAGCTACATAATTGTGCAATCATCTTCAAGAGTCAAGGCCACTGGGTTGGAGTTTGGTAGTTTCAGGTATTTACTTCTAGCTATTCCAATTAACTAAAACTTAGAAAGGGATATCTATATAGTGTATAAGAATGCCCATCAGAGTGACCTCTCAACTCCATTTGGAATCTCTCAGCCATAGAAACTTTATTTTGTTTCATTCCACTTCCCCCTTTTGGTCAAGAAGATATTCTCAATCCCACGATGCCAGCTCCAGGTTCATCCCCAGGAGACATATCCTGCATTGCCAGGGAGCTTTACACCCCTGGGAGTCAGGTCCCATGTAGGGGGAGGACAGTGAGTTCACCTGCTGAGTTGGCTACCTAGAGAGAGAGGGCCACATCTGAGCAACAAAGAGGCACTCAGAGGGAGACTCTTAGGCACAGTTGTAAGCAAGTTTAGCCCTCTCCTTTTCAGCAATGAGCCTCACGAGGGCAAGCCCCAAGATAGAGGGCTCAGCATACCAAACCGCCAGTCCTCAGTGTTTATGAGGACATCAACAACAGCCAAAGTGAGGAAGTCCAACACTTCCACATTTTCCTCCAGCTCCTCAGGGGGGCCCTGCGTATATATTTTTATTCTCTGCCCGAATTACTCTGGGATGTGTCACTATTTCACACTAACCTGTGCAAACCTACCAGATACCACTTCTTGTTCAAAGTTCCGCTCCCTTGTTTTTGAAGGACAGTTTTTTCCAAATAAAGAATTCTTGACTGGAGGTTTTTCTTTCAGTATCTTAAATATATCATACCATTGCCTTCTTGCTTCCATGGTTCTGATGAGAAATCTGATCTTAGTCTTATTGAGCATTGCTTGTATGTGATGGATTGCTTTTCTCTTGTTACTTTCATAATTCTCTTTTATCTTTGGCAGTTGACAATCTGATTAGTATTGTCTTAGAGTACATCTATATGGATTTACTCTGTTTGGAGTCTGTTGCACTTGGATATGTATATTTATGTCTTTCATAAGAGTTGAGAAGTTTTTGGTCATTATTTCCTCAGATATTCTCTCTGACGCTTTTCCCTTCTCTCTTCCTTCTCGGACACTGAAGACATGTATGTTTGTGTGCATAATACTGTCATTCAATTCCTGCTCATTTTTTTCTATTCTTTTCTTTATCTGTTCTTTGGTCTGTTTGATTTTAGATGTCCTGTCTTCTAGGTTGATGATTCTTTCTTCTGCCTTTTCAAGTTGCTGTTATATGCCTCCAGTATAGTTTTTTTTTTTTTTTTTTTTTAATCATCATTTTATTGAGATATATTCACATACCACGCAGTCATACAAAACAAATTATACTTTCGATTGTTTACAGTACCATTACATAGTTGTACATTCATCACCTAAATCAATCCCTGACACCTTCATTAGCACACACACAAAAATAACAAGAATAATAATTAGAGTGAAAAAGAGCAATTGAAGTAAAAAAGAACACTGGGTACCTTTGTCTGTTTGTTTGCTTCCCCTACTTTTCTACACATCCATCCATAAACTAGACAAAGTGGAGTTTGGTCCTTATGGCATTCCCAATCCCACTGTCACCCCTCATAAGCTACATTTTTATACAACTGTCTTCGAGATTCATGGGTTCTGGGTTGTAGTTTAATAGTTTCAGGTATCCACCACCAGCTACCCCCAATTCTTTAGAACCTAAAAAAGGTTGTCTAAAGTGTGCGTAAGAGTGCCCACCAGAGTGATCTCTCGGCTCGTTTTGGAATCTCTCTGCCACTGAAGCTTATTTCATTTCCTTTCACATCCCCCTTTTGGTCAAGAAGATGTTCTCCATCCCACGATGCCGGGTCTACATTCCTCCCCGGGAGTCATATTCCACGTTGCCAGGGAGATTCACTTCCCTGGGTGTCTGATCCCACGTAGGGGGGAGGGCAGTGAATTTCACCTTTCAAGTTGGCTTAGCCAGAGAGAGAGGGCCACATCTGAGCAACAAAGAGGCATTCAGGAGGAGACTCTTAGGCACAAATACAGGGAGGGCCTAGCCTCTCCTTTGCAGCAAACCGTCTTCCCAAGGGTAAAACTTATGGTAGAGGGCTCAACCCATCAAACCACCAGTCCCCTATGTCTGTGGTCATGTTAGCAACCATGAAGGTGGGGTAGGCAAATACCCCTGCATTCTCCACAGGCTCCTCAAGGGGGCACTACATCTTTTTTTTTTTTTTTTCCTTGTTTGTCTTTTTTCTTTTTTTTTTTTTTTTTTAACTTTCCCTTCTTTTTTAAATCAACTGTATGAAAAAAAAAGTTAAAAAGAAAACAAACATACAATAAAAGAACATTTCAAAGAGACCATAACAAGGGAGTAAGAAAAAGACAACTAACCTAAGATAACTGCTTAACTTCCAACATGTTCCTACTTTACCCCAAGAAAGTTACATAATATAGCAACATTTCAGTGAACTTGTTCCTACTACATCCATCAGAAATTAACAGACCATAGTCATTTCTGGGCATCCCCAGAACGTTAAATAGCTTATCTGTTCTTCTTGGATTATTGTTCCCCCTTCCTTGATTGCTCTCTACTGCTAGTTCCCCTACATTCTACATTATAAACCATTTGTTTACATTTTTCAAAGTTCACATTAGTGGTAGCATATAATATTTCTCTTTTTGTGCCTGGCTTATTTCGCTCAGCATTATGTCTTCAAGGTTCATCCATGTTGTCATATGTTTCACCAGATCGTTCCTTCTTACTGCCGCGTAGTATTCCATCGTGTGTATATACCACATTTTATTTATCCACTCATCTGTTGAAGGACATTTGGGTTGTTTCCATCTCTTGGCAATTGTGAATAATGCTGCTATGAACATTGGCGTGCAGATATCTGTTCGTGTCACTGCTTTCCGATCTTCCGGGTATATACCGAGAAGTGCAATCGCTGGATCGAATGGTAGCTCTATATCTAGTTTTCTAAGGAACTGCCAGACTGACTTCCAGAGTGGCTGAACCATTATACAGTCCCACCAACAATGAATAAGAGTTCCAATTTCTCCACATCCCCTCCAGGCATTTGTAGTTTCCTGTTTGTTTAATGGCAGCCATTCTAACCGGTGTTAGATGGTATCTCATTGTGGTCTTAATTTGCATCTCTCTAATAGCTAGTGAAGCTGAACATTTTTTCATGTGTTTTCTTGGCCATTTGTATTTCCTCTTCAGAGAACTGTCTTTTCATATCTTTGCCCATTTTATAATTGGGCTGTCTGTACTATTGTCATTGAGTTGTAGGATTTCTTTGTATATGCAAGATATCAGTCTTTTGTCAGATACATGGTTTCCAAAAATTTTTTCCCATTGAGTTGGCTGCCTCTTTACCTTTTTGAGAAATTCCTTTGAGGTGCAGAAACTTCTAAGCTTGAGGAGTTCCCATTTATCTATTTTCTCTTTGTTGCTTGTGCTTTGGGTGTAAAGTCTAGGAAGTGGCCTCCTAATACAAGGTCTTGAAGATGTTTTCCTACATTATCTTCTAGGAGTTTTATGGTACTTTCTTTTATATTGAGATCTTTGGTCCATTTTGAGTTAATTTTTGTGTAGGGGGTGAGGTAGGGGTCCTCTTTCATTCTTTTGGATATGGATATCCAACTCTCCCAGCCCCATTTGTTGAAAAGACCATTATGGCTCAGTTCGGTGACTTTGGGGGCCTTATCAAAGATCAGTCGGCCATAGATCTGAGGGTCTATCTCTGAATTCTCAATTCGATTCCATTGATCTATATGTCTATCTTTGTGCCAGTACCATGCTGTTTTGGCAACTGTGGCTTTATAATAAGCTTCAAAGTCAGGGAGTGTAAGTCCTCCCACTTCGTTTTTCTTTTTAGAGTGTCTTTAGCAATTCGAGGCATCTTCCCTTTCCAAATAAATTTGATAACTAGCTTTTCCAAGTCTGCAAAGTAGGTTGTTGGAATTTTGATGGGATTGCATTGAATCTGTAGATGAGTTTGGGTAGAATTGACATCTTAATGACATTTGAGCCTTCCTATCCATGAACATGGAATATTTTTTCCATCTTTTAAGGTCCCCTTCTATTTCTTTTAGTAGAGTTATGTAGTTTTCTTTGTATAGGTCTTTTACATCTTTGGTTAAGTTATTCCTAGGTACTTGATTTTTTTAGTTGCTATTGAAAATGGTATCTTTTTTCTTGAGTGTCTCTTCAGTTTGTTCATTTCTAGCATATAGAAACATTACTGACTTATGGGCATTAATCTTGTATCCTGCTACTTTGCTAAATTTGTTTATTAGCTCTAGTAGGTGTATCGTCGATTTCTCAGGGTTTTCTAGATATAAGATCATATCATCTGCAAACAATGACAGTTTACACTTCTTCTTTCCAATTTGGATGCCTTTTATTTCTTTGTCTTGCCGGATTGCCCTGGCTAGCACTTCCAGCACAATGTTGAATAACAGTGGTGACAGCGGGCATCCTTGTCTTGTTCCTGATCTTAGAGGGAAGGCTTTCAGTCTCTCACCATTGAGTACTATGCTGGCTGTGGGTTTTTCATATATGCTCTTTATCATGTTGAGGAAGTTTCCTTCAGTTCCTACCTTTTGAAGTGTTTTTATCAAAAATGGATGTTGGATTTTGTCAAATGCTTTTTCAGCATCTATTGAGATGATCAATTGATTTTTCTCTTTTGACTTGTTAATGTGTTGTAATACATTGATTGTTTTTCTTATGTTGAACCATCCTTGCATGCCTGGAAATGAACCCCACTTGGTCATGGTGTATGATTTTTTAATGTGTCTTTGGATTCGATTGCAAGTATTTTGTTGAGGATTTTTGCATCTATATTCATTAGGGAGATTGGCCGGTAGTTTTTCCTTTTTTGTGGCATCTTTGCCTGGTTTTGGTATTAGATTGATGTTAGCTTCATAAAATGAGTTAGGTAGTGTTCCATTTTTTTCAATGTTTTGAAAGAGTTTGAGTAAGATTGTGTCAGTTCTTTCTGGAAAGTTTGGTAGAATTCCCCTGTGAAGCCATCTGGCCCTGGGCATTTATTTGTGGGAAGATTTTTGATGACTGATGGATCTCTTTGCTTGTGATGGGTTGGTTGAGGTCTTCTATTTCTTCTCTGGTCAGTCTAGGTTGTTCATATGTTTCCAGGAAATTGTCCATTTCTTCTACATTATCCAGTTTGTTGCCATACAGTTGTTTCATAATATCCTCTTATAATTTTTTTAATTTCTTCAGGATCTGCAGTTATGTTACCTTTTTCATTCATTATTCTGTTTATATGGGTCTTCTCTCTTTTGATTTTGTCAGTCTAGCTAGGGGCTTGTCAATCTTGTGATCTTCTCAAGAACCAACTTTTGGTGATATTTATCCTTTCTATTGTTTTTTTGTTCTCTATGTCATTTATTTCTGCTTTAATCCTTGTTATTTCTTTTCTTGTACTTGGTTTAGGATTGGTTTGCTGTTCATTTTCTAGCTTCTTCAGTTGATCCATTAGTTCTTTGATTTTGGCTCTTTCTTCCTTTT
This sequence comes from Choloepus didactylus, assembly GCF_015220235.1. Taxonomy (NCBI): domain Eukaryota; kingdom Metazoa; phylum Chordata; class Mammalia; order Pilosa; family Megalonychidae; genus Choloepus; species Choloepus didactylus. Next base: position 32,201,108 of record NC_051312.1, on the reverse strand, counting down.
TAATATATGCGTTTAGTGCTATAAATTTCCCCCCCTTAGCACTGCTTTTGCTGCATCCCATAGGTTTTGGTATGTTGTGTTCTCAATTTTCATTCGTCTCTATATATTTAGCAATTTCTCTTGCTATTTCTTCTTTAACCCACTGATTGTTTAGGAGTGTGTTGTTTAACCTCCAGGTATTTGTGAATTTTCTAAGTCTCTGATGGTTATTGACTTCTAATTGTATTCCATTGTGGTCAGAGAATGTGCTTTGAATAATTTCAATCTTTTTAAATTTATTGAGGCTTGTTTTATGTCCCAGCATATTGATCTATTCTGGAGAAAGTTCCGTGAGCACTAGAAAAGTATGTGTATCCTGGTGATTTGGGATGTAATGTCCTGTAGATGTCTGTTAAATCTAATTCATTTATCATATTGTTTAGGTTTTCAATTTCCTTATTGGTCTTCTGTCTGGTTGATCTATCTATAGGAGAGAGTGATGTGTTGAAGTCTCCCACAATTATTGTGGAAACATCAATTGCTTCCTTTAGTTTTGCCAGTGTTTCTCTCATGTATTTTGTGGCACCTTGATTGGGTGCATAGACATTTACGATTGTTATTTCTTCTGCTGAATTGCCCCTTTTATTAGTATGTAGTGGCCTTCTTTGTCTCTCAAAACATCCCTGCATTTGAAGTCTATTTTATCTGAGATTAATATTGCTACACCTGCTTTCTTTTGGCTGTAGCTTGCATGAAATATTTTTTTCCATCCTTTCACTTTCAGTTTCTTTGTGTCCCTGTGTCTAAGATGAGTCTCTTGTATGCAACATATTGATGGTTCATTTTTTTTTGATCCATTCTGCGAATCTATATCTTTTAATTGGGGAGTTTAATCCATTTACATTCAACGTTAAAACCGTGAAGGCATTTCTTGAATCGGCCATCTTATCCTTTGGATTATGTTTGCCATATTTTTCCCTCTCTCTATTAATATCCTTTATTGTACCCATACCGAATCTCTTTAGTACTGAACCTTTCTCCAGGTCTCTCTGTCCTGTCTTTGTTTCTCTGTCTGTAGGGCTCCCTTTAGTATCTCTAGTAGGGCAGGTCTCTTGTTAGCATATTCTCTCAGCATTTCTTTGTCTGTGAAAAATTTAAGCTCTCCCTCAAATTTGAAGGAGAGCTTTGCTGGATAAAGTATTCTTGGCTGGAAATTCCTCTCACTCAGAATTTTAAATATATCATGCCACTGCCTTCTTGCCTCCATGGTGGCTGCTGAGTAATCACTACTTAGTCTTATGCTGTTTCCTTTGTATGTGGTGAATTGCTTTTCTCTTGCTGCTTTCAGAACTTGCTCCTTCTCTTCTATGTTTGACAGTGTGATCAGTATATGTCTCGGAGTGGGTTTTTTTGGATTTATTCTATTTGGAGTTCGCTGAGCATTTATGATTTGTGTATTTATGTTGTTTAGAAGATTTGGGAAGTTTTCCCCAACAATTTCTTTGAATACTCTTCCTAGACCTTTACCCTTTTCTTCCCCTTCTGGGACACCAATGAGTCTTATATTCGGACGTTTCATATTATCTATCATATCCCTGAGGTCCATTTCGAGTTTTTCAATTTTTTTCCCCATTCTTTCTTTTATGCTTTCATTTTCCATTCTGTCATCTTCCAGGTCACTGATTCGTTGTTCAACTTCCTCTAGTCTTGTACTATGAGTGTCCAGAATCTTTTTAATTTGGTCAACAGTTTCTTTAATTTCCATAAGATCATCCATTTTTTTATTTAGTCTTGCAATGTCTTCTTTATGCTCTTCTAGGGTCTTCTTGATTTCCTTCATATCCCGTACTAGGGTCTCATTGTTCATCTTTAGTTCTTTGAGTAGCTGCTCTAGGTGGTGTGTCTCTTCTGGTCTTTTGATTTGGGTGCTTGGGCTTGGGTTATCCATATCGTCTGGTTTTTTCATATGCTTTATAATTTTCTGTTGTTTTGGCCTCGTGGCATTTGCTGAACTTGATAGGGTTCTTTTAGGGTTTTGTAGACCAGTTGAAGTCCTTATCTCTAATTTATCAGATCTACAGCTTCGTGGAGTACACTTTCTCTAACTAACCAGCAGGTGGCGTCCACGAGCCACCTGTTCTCCACAAGCCAGATCTCCCCTGCTTAGCCTTTTTGGTGAGTGGGGGAGTGAGTCTTGTGGGGCCCAATTGGTGTACCAAGCTTGCGTGTGTAGTTGGTGTTGCCTGCCCTGTATGTGGGGCGTGTTTCTGGGCAGTCGGGGAGGGGGGGGTGGCCCTAACAATCAAATCTCCCTGGTGATCCTAGAGTTTTAAAGCTGCTGCAATAGTCTAATCCTTCAGTTCAGTCCTGCCACAGTTTGTCTCTGCCACTGACCCACAAGTCTTTGGTATTGGCGTATGGCTCCTGAGACTTGCAAGTGGGCCCCTCTTCCAGGCTGTGCACCCCGGGTCCTCTGGTGAGGGATGACTGTGCTATGTCACAGGTGAGTGCCGTCCCCCCAGGGCAGTTCTGGGCTGCTGGGCTGTGTTGGGAGGCTCCCAGTCTGCTCAAATGATGGCTGAATGGGGCTCTGTTAATTCACACTGCTCCCCCTTCCCAGCTCTGGGACATTCAGCTGAGGTTGCAGGGAAGGCTAATGTCCACGCCAGTTTTGTGGTGTGTGCCTGTTATTTGAAGCACTTCCGTCACACTGGGTTGTCTGGGGCAGCTCTGGGCTATGGGGCTGGCGATGGGCAGGAGTGTTTCCTGTCCACCAGGATGGTGGCTGTGAGCGGACACCCCCCTTTTCTTGGGAAGTTGTGTTGTTTAGTGAATTTTCTCAGCCACTGGAATATTGCCTTTTGTCTCAGAGCTCTCTTAGTTCTGCTCTTGACTTGCCGTGCCCAAATTGCAATTCTTTGAAGCTTTCTGTATTGAGCTTCTTAGAGTAATTGTTTTAGAAAAAGCAAAAAGGATTTAAAAAAAAAAAAAAAAAAAACGGCCCTCCTCAGAGATCTAATGGGTTATTGAAATGCTAATAGACAAAGCAACCAGGGCCATTAAGGAAAGGTGGACAGGGCAGAGAGATCAGCCTTGCTTCGGGATTTGCATATGCGCCTCAAGGCCTGATCTCCGCCCTTCCCCTTTCTGTGTTCACCAGAACTCCAAAAATCCTCTGCTTTTATTTTGGAGTTTTTCGTGTTGTTTTTTTTCTATGTCTGTCTCCTCTCTGCTGGGCTGGCTGCTCTCAGAGTCTCTGGTGTCTGGTCTCAGTCTATCTATGGTTGGAGTTTGAATCAGTAGAATGAGTTTCCCATAAGAGCAGCCACTGCAATTCTGCCTTCTCCTTCCCGGAGCTGACAGCCCCTCCTCCCCCGGGACTGAGCCTGGCAGGGAGGGGCGCGGGTCCCCTGGCCGCAAAAACTTACAGATTTCGCTGATCTCAGCAGTTCCACGTTTTCATGAGTGTTGTATGAAGTATCCCCAAAGACAGATTGCTCTGTGGTATCCAGTCCACGCAGTTCCTGGCTTTTTACCTACTTTCCTGGAGGAGTAACTAAAACATACAGCTCACCAGTCTGCCATCTTGCCCCGCCCCCTATCCTTAGACGTTTATATGTCATATTTTGTTTTGTCTTTTTACCCCTTTTAGTTACTCTTACTGATAGTCTTCATTTCTGCACTCTCCTGCAATTTCTGCACTCTCCTCCAAGCCTCTCTCTCCTGTAGGCAGAACTCCCTTGAGTATTTCTTGTAGGGTAGGTCTCTCGTTAACAGATTCTCTCGGCTTCTATCTGTGAATATTTTAAACTCTCCCTTGTTTTTTTTTTTTTAATTCAGTTTTATTGAGATATATTCACATACCCTGCAGTCATCCATAGTGTACAATCAACTGTTCCCAGTACCATCATATAGTTGTGCCTTCATCCCCCCAATCCATTTTTTAAATTAAATTCAGATTTACTGAAATATATTCACATACCATACAGTCATCCATGGTGTACAATCAGCTGTTCACAGTACCATCATATAGTCGTACATTCATCACCCAATCTATTTTTTTGTTGTTGTTGTTGAATTGTATTTTGAAATAAATTCAAACTTACAGGAACAGTTGCAAAAACAATACAAACCCCATACACAGAACTCCAGCTTATCCTGACTCCCCTCCCTCGATACCCCGATCCACCAGCTTTAACACCCTGTCACATCCCCATTTCTTTCCTTCCCTCCCTCCCTCCCTCCCTCCTTCCCTATCATCCATCGTCTATTGCTCTTTTGAACATATGAGAGCTAGCTGCACACATCCTTAAACAAACAATATAATTCACATATACATTTCCCATGAACAGGAACATTCTTTCATGCAATCCCATTAAGCGCAGCTAAGCAGTTCAAGAAATTCAGCATTGATACAAAGCTTACGTTCTACATTTCCCTTTTTTTTTTCTTATGTCCCAACTGTGTCCTTTGAGCCTCCTCTCCTCCATCCTCAGATCCCACCCAGGATCATCCTTGGCATTTAATTGTCATTATCTATTTAGACTTCTTTTTTTTTTTTTTTCAATTGTGGAAACATATATACAGCATAAATCTTCCCCTTCCAACCCCTCCCAAGCATTCCATTAGTGGGATTAATCACATTCACATTGTTGCAATGTTATCACCTTCCCCACCATCCATTACTAGAAATTTCCCCTCACCCCAAACAGAAACCCTACACTCATTTCTTATTAACACCCCAATGCCCCTTCCCCCATTTCTCGTAACCCATACTCTACTTTCATCTCTGTGATCGTATTCTCTGATACTTTCTTTGTGTTTACCATGGGGCTTAAATTTAGCATCTTAAATCTATAACAAACTTGTTTTCTTTGATACCAACTTAACTTCAATAGGACACACAAACTATGTTCCTATACTCCTCCATTCCCCCACCTTTATATAGATCTTGTCAAAAATTACATATTTTATATTGAGTCCAAAACCACTGATTTATCATTACACTTTATGTCTTTTAGATCCTGTAGGAAGTACATAGTGGAGTTACAAAACAAAATACATTAGTTTTGGTATTTATATTTACCATGTGATCTTTACTGGAAATCCTTATTTCTTCATGTGGTTTCAGTCAGTTGTTTAGTGTCCCTTCCTTTCAGGCCTGCTCAGTTCCCTTTAGCATTTCTTATAGGACTGATCTACTGGTGATGAAGTCCCTCAGCTTTTGATTATCTGGGAATGTTTTCAACTCCGCCTCATTTTTAACCTCCAGGTGTTGTGAATTTTCTAAGTCTCTGATGGTTATTGACTTCTATTTGTATTCCATTGTGGTCAGAGAATGTGGTTTGAATAAAGTCAATTTTTTAAAATTTATTGAGGGTTGTTTTATGTCCCAGCATATGGTCTATTCTGGAGTAAATTCCGTGATCACTAGAGAAGAATGTGTGTCCTGGTGATTTGGGATATAATGTTCTATAAATGTCTGTTAAATTTCTATCTCTCTCTCTTTTCTTTGTTTCTCCATCGGTAGGGCTCCCTTTAGTATCTGAAGTAGGGCAGGTCTTTTTTTTTAGCAAAATCTCTCAACATTTGTTTGTCTGTGAAAAATTTAAGCTCTCTCTCAAATTTGAAGGAGAGTTTTGCTGGATAAAGTATTCTCGGAAATTTTTCTCTCTCGGAATTTTAAATATGTCATGCCACTGCCTTCTCGCCTTTCATGGTGGCTGCTGAGTAGTCACTACTTAGTCTTATGTTGTTTCCTTTGTATGTGGTGAATTGCTTTCAGAACTTGCTCCTTCTCTTCAGTATTTGACAGTCTGATCAGAATATGTCTTGGAGTGGGTTTGTTTGGATTTATTCTATTTGGAGTTCACTGGGCATTTATGCTTTGTGTATTTATATTGCATAGAAGGTTTGGGAGGTTTTCCCCAACAATTTCTTTGAATGCTCTTTCTAGACCTTTTCCCTTCTCTTCCCCTTCTGGGACAACAATGAGTCTTAAATTTGGATGTTTTATCTATCGTATCCCTGAGATCCATTTAGATTTTTCCGATTTTTTTTCTCCATTCTTTCTTTTGTTCTTTCATTTTCCGTTCTGCATTTCTCGAGGTTGCTGATTTGTTGTTCAGCTTCCTCTAGTCTTGTACTATGAGTATTCAGACTCTTTTTAATTTGGTCAGCAGTTTCTTTTATTTCCTTAAGGTCGTCTATTTTTTTATTTACTCTTGCAATTTCTTCTTTATGCTCTTCTAGATCTTCTTCATGTCCTTTATATCCTGTGCCATGCTCTCGTTGTTTGTCTTTAGTTCTTTGATTAATGGCTCCAAGTACTGTGTCTCCTCTGATCTTTTGATTTGGGTGTTTGGGATTGGGTTATCCATATCATCTGTTTTTTTCATATGCTTTAAGATTTCTGTTGTTTTTGGCCTCTTGGCATTTGCTTTACTTGATATGGTTCTTTTAGGGTATGAAAGATTATTGAAACACCAGTCTCTAATTTGTCAGATCTACAGCTTTGTGGCGTACACTTTCTCTAACTAACCAGCAGATGGCATCCACGAGTCACCTATTCCCTCAAGTCAGTTTTCCCCAGCTGGTTCTTGTGGGGTCCAGTTGGTGCACCAAGTTTGGGTGTGTTGTTGGTGCTGTCCGCCCTGAATGTGGGCGTGTGTTTGAGCTTAGGGAGACAGGGCAGCTTTAATAATCAAACCTCCCGGGTGTTCCTGGAGATTTAAGGCTGTTCTAAGAGTCTAAACCTTCAGTTCGGTCTCGCCACAGATTGTCTCTGCTGCTGACCCACAAGTCCTTGGTATTGGCATACGGTCCATGGGATTTCCAAGTAGGTCCCTCTTCCCAGCTGTGCCCTTCTTAGGGCCTTTGCTGAGGGACGGCTGTGCTGCATCACAAGTGTGCGCCGCCCCTCAAGGGAAGTTCTGGGCCGCCAGGCCATGCGGGGGCGTTCCCAGCCTGCTGTAAGGATGGCTGAATGGGGCATGTTAATTTCCCCCTTTTCGCACAGCTCCTCCTTCCCAGATCCAGGACAATTAGCTGGAGCCTAAAGGCTATTGTCCACGCCCCAATATTGTGGCATGTGCTCGTGTTGCTGTAAACAGTTTTTGTCACACTGGGTCCCTTGGCATGTCTCTGGGCTGTGGTGCCTGCGCCAGGCAGGAGCGTTCCCAGCCCACTGTGAAGATGGCACAAGGGACATGGTTTTTTTCCCCTTTGGCTAACCTCTATCTTCCTTGCTCTGAGACAGTTAGCAGCGAGTGTACGAAAGGCTATCTTCCATGCCAGATATTGCAGCGTTTGCCCAGCCCGTTCCTGCCATGCTTCACTGTGTGGTTCTCACTGCCATATCTGCAGCCACTTTGGGGTTTTTTTTAAAAAAGAACTAGTCCACCTCTGAACGCCAACCCATGGTTTCCCCATACTACAGCGCAGCCACCGGATATTCAGTGGCTCACTCACTCGTTTCCGAACTCAGACTCCTGGTTTCACCAAATGCATGGTCCTGTGGATTTATCAGACCTTGTCCAGCTGGTTGCATCGCTAGAACCGGTGTTCTGGGTCACTTTCTGGCTTTTATGTAGTATTTTTCATGGAGGTGTTTTTTTGCCCTGTCTCACCTATCCGCCATCTTAGATTCTCCTCCCAGTCTATTTTTTGAACATTTTCCTTACTTCAGAAAGGATCAGAATAAGAATAAAAAGTAAAAGTAAAAAGAACTTCCGAATCATCCCCCCCATCCCACCCTGTTTTTCATTTAGTTTTTGTCCCTATTTTTCTATTCATCCATCCATACAATAGATAAAGGGAGTGTGATCCACAAGGTTTTCACAATCAACACCGTCACCTCTTGTAATCTACATTGTTACACAGTTGTCTTCAAGAGTCCAGACTACTGGGTTGAAGTTTGATAGTTTCAGGCATTTACTTCTAGCTATTCCAATACATTAAAACCTAAAAGACATTATCTATATAGTGCATAAGAATGTCCACCAGAGTGACCTCTCGACTCCATTTGGAATCTCTCAGCCACTGAAGCTTATTTCATTTCATTTTGCATCCCGCTTTTGGTCAAGAAGATATTCTCAATCCCACGATGCCAGCTCCAGATTCATCCCCGGGAGTCATATCCTGCGTTGTCAGGGAACTTTACACCCCTGGGAGCCAGGTCCCACATAGGAGTGGGGAGGGCATGAGTTCACCTACTGAGGTGGCTTGTTGGAGAGGGAGAAAGGGCACATCTGAGCAACAGATCAGTGCTCAGTGGGAGACTCTTAGGCACAATTATTTGCAAGTTTAGCCTCTCCTATGCAGTAATGAGCTTCGTAAGGGTAAGTCCCATGATAGAGGGCTCGGCACATGAAACCACCAGTCCTCAATGTTTGTGAGAACATCAGCATCAGTCCAGGTGAGGAAGTCCAACACTTCCACGTTTTCCCGCAGCTCCCCAGGGGGGCCCTGCAAATATATTTTATTCTCTGCCCAAATTACTTTGGGATGTGTCACTAATTCACTCTAACCTGTACAAACCTACCAGATCTCACTTCCTATTCAAAGTTCCATGTAATTGTGGTGTTTCAACAAACTGACTGTAGAGTTATACTTTTTAGAAAATACAGATCCTTTACCAAATAGACATCTCTTGCCTTGGTCTCACATGGAAGTTGAAGTTTTAAAACACAGTTCAGCCTTTACCCTTTGGCCTGGTTTGCCCTAGTCTTAACCAGATCTGCTTCATTCATATCACTAATTTAATTCTGGGCTCTTTTTCAGCTTTTTTTTTTTTTTTTTTTTTTTATTGTAACAGTTGCTGTATGGGCTAATAATGACATTCTTATCTGCCGCACTCTAGCTCTGAGTTTCAGGTGTCACACAGTACCCAATGTTCCAGAGATCAGTCAGGGATCAGCATCTCAAAGTTGGAAAAAGCCATTACAATTCAGGAATAGATTTGACTGCTCTAGGAGCTTACAATCTAAGGACCATTACAATAACCGTTCTCCTGTTAGGCTGTGTTCTAAGATTCAGTTCTGAGTTTACACATTGTAGTTAGTCCATATTGGTGAGGCATTATAGTGTTTGCCTTTGTTTCTGGCGTATTTCAGTCAAAATGCTGTGTACGGTATCCATTCACCTTGTTGCGTTTCTCACAGCTTCACTCCTTCTCATAGTTGCTCAATATTCCATTGTATGCGTACACCACAGTTCACCATTCTGTTACTCAGTCTCTGTACCCTTAGGCCACTTCCACCCATTGCAAATCATGAATACTGCCTCCACGAACACCAGTGTGCAAATGTCCATTCATATCTCTGCTCTCAGATCTTCCAATTATATACCCCATAATGAGGTTGCAGGACCTTATGGCCCCCGCATACTAGTTTTTTGTGGAACCACCACACTGACCTCCAGAAAAGCTACACCATTCTACCTGCTCATCAACAGTAGATAGGTATATCCCTCTCTCCATGTTTTCTCCAACGTTTTTTACTGCTATTTATATTTTTTCCTACAATTTTATAGAGTTCCATTCACCAACCTTACATTAATCCACAGTGTACAGTCAGTTGTTCTCGGTAGTCCATCGTAAAGTTGGTAAATTTATCACCACAATCAGCACTTGACATATTGATTACTACAAAAAAATATTTTTTTTTAGCGAATAATAAAAAAGATGATAAAAAGAAAATAATATGTTCATACAATACAGTATAATAGTAAGTACAGGAAACAACACTACTACCAAGAATCCCATATTCCTCTCTTATATCCCGACTCATACACATTTAGCTTTGGTATATTGCCTTTGTTACAGTTAATGGAAGCATATTACAATGTTAGTGTTGACCATAGACTCCCAGTTTGGCTTTGATTATGTTTTTTCCCAAATACCATCCCTTTCAACACTCTGCCTGGTTGACATTCATTTGTTCTTCCACATGTGAGATTTTTTTTTTTTATTTCAGTTTTATTGAGATGCATTCACACACACCATACAATCATCCATGGTATTACAACCCACTGTCCACAGTATGATAACATAGTTAATGCGTTCATCACCACAATCTATCTCTGAACATTTTCCTTACATCAGAAAGAACCAGAACAAGAATATAAATAAAAGTTGAAAAAAGAACAACCCAAATCATCCATCCCAGCCACCCATTTGTCCTTTAGTTTTTATCCCCATTCCTCACTCATCCATACACTAGATAAAGGGGTGGTGATCCACAAGGTCTTCGCGATCACACTATCACCCCTTGTAATCTACATTATTATATAATTGCCTTCAGGAGTCCAGACGCTGGGGTTGAGTTTGTAGTTTCAGGTATTTACTTCTAGCTATTCCAATACATTAAAGCCTAAGAGGGTGTTATCTATATAGTGCATAAGAATGGTCCACCAGAGTGACCTCTCGACTCCATTTGGAATCTCTCAGCCACTGAAAACTATTTCGTCTCATTTTTGCATCCCCCTTTTGGTCAAGAGATACTCTCAGTCCCACGATTCCAAGTCCACATTCATCCCTGGGAGTCATACTCTGCGTTGCCAGGGAGATGTACACCCCTGGGAGTCGGGTCCCACGTAGGGGGGAGGGCAGCGAGTTCACCTGTCGAGATGGCTCAGTTAGAGAGGAGAGAGGGCCACATCTGAGCAACAAAGAGATATTCAGGGGGAGACCTCTTAGGCACCATTACATACAACTTTAGACTCTCCTTTGTTGGTAATGAGCTTCATAAGGGCAAGTCCCATGCTCGAGGGCTCAGCGCATCAAACCGCCAGTCCCAATGTTTGTGACAACATCAACACCAGGGCCATGGTGAGGATGTCCAACACATCCGCACCTTCCCCAGATCTCGGGGCTGGGAGGGGGAGGCTGTAAATATATTTTTTATTATCTGTCCAAATTACTCTGGGATGTGTCACTATTACACTCCAGCCTATACTAACCTACCGTATCTCACTTCCTATTCAAAGTTCCATGCAATTGTGGTGTTTGAACAAATCGACTGTAGAGTTGTACTGTTTAGAAAATTTAGATCCTGTACCAAATAGATATCTATTCCCTTGGTCTCATATGAAAGTTGAAGTTTTAAAACACAATCAGTTTCAACCTTTACCCTTTGGCCTGGCTTGCCCTGGTCTTAACCAGACCTGCTTCATTCATGTCACTAACTGAAGTCTGGGCTCTTTTTCAGCTTTTTTCTTTTTTTTTGACAGTGGCTGTATGCACTAATACTGACATTCATATCTGCCGAGCTCTAGCTCTGAGTTTCAGGTGTCTCAGAGATATGCATTGTTCCAGAGACCAATCAGGTTATACGCTAGGGGATCAGCATCTCAAAGTTTAGAGATAGGCCTTACAATTCAGGGATAGCGTTAGCTGCTGTATGAGCTTACAATCTAGGGACTATTACAATTATAGTGTCCACGTTAGGCTATGTTCTAAGATTCAATTCTGAGTTTACACATTGTAGTTAGTTAGTCCATATTGGTGAGGCATCATTCCTCTCACCATGTTTTCTCCAACACTTTTACTCCTATATATATTTTTTTCCTACAATTTTATAGAGTTATATTCACATACCATACATTTATCCACAGTGTACAGTCAGTTGTTCATGGTATCATCATAAAGTTGTACATTTATCACCACAATCAGCACTTTAAAATACTGATTAATAAAATAAATTTTTTTTTTTTTTTTTTTTTTTTTTAGCAATAAGAAGAAATGATAAAAAGAAAAATAACATGTCCTACAATACAATATACTACTAAGGACAGCAAATAACACCACTACCAAGAATCCCATATTACTCCCCTATATCCCCGTCTCATATACATTTAGCATTGGCATATTGCCTTTGTTACATTAATGGAGGTATATTACAATGTTGCTGTTGACCATAGACTCCAGTTTTGCTTTGATATGTTTTTTCCCAAATACCATCCCTTTCAACACTCTGCATGGTTGACATTCATTTGTTCTTCCACATGTGAGATTTTTATATTTGTACATTTAGTAACAGTCACTGGCCACTCCAGTTTTTGCCAAGTTATACAGTCCCAGCCAATCCATTTTTGAACATTTTCTTTACACCATAAAGAATAAAATAAGAATAAAAAACAAGAGAAAAAAAGAACACCCAAATCACCCCCCCAATCCCACCCCTGTCTTCATTTAATCCCTGTCCCCATTTTTCTACTCATCCATCCATATACTGGGTAAAGGGAGTGTGATCCGCAAGGTTTTTACCATCACACTGTCACCCCTTGTAAGCTACATAATTGTGCAATCATCTTCAAGAGTCAAGGCCACTGGGTTGGAGTTTGGTAGTTTCAGGTATTTACTTCTAGCTATTCCAATTAACTAAAACTTAGAAAGGGATATCTATATAGTGTATAAGAATGCCCATCAGAGTGACCTCTCAACTCCATTTGGAATCTCTCAGCCATAGAAACTTTATTTTGTTTCATTCCACTTCCCCCTTTTGGTCAAGAAGATATTCTCAATCCCACGATGCCAGCTCCAGGTTCATCCCCAGGAGACATATCCTGCATTGCCAGGGAGCTTTACACCCCTGGGAGTCAGGTCCCATGTAGGGGGGAGGACAGTGAGTTCACCTGCTGAGTTGGCTACCTAGAGAGAGAGGGCCACATCTGAGCAACAAAGAGGCACTCAGAGGGAGACTCTTAGGCACAGTTGTAAGCAAGTTTAGCCTCTCCTTTTCAGCAATGAGCCTCACGAGGGCAAGCCCCAAGATAGAGGGCTCAGCATACCAAACCGCCAGTCCTCAGTGTTTATGAGGACATCAACAACAGCCAAAGTGAGGAAGTCCAACACTTCCACATTTTCCTCCAGCTCCTCAGGGGGGCCCTGCGTATATATTTTTATTCTCTGCCCGAATTACTCTGGGATGTGTCACTATTTCACACTAACCTGTGCAAACCTACCAGATACCACTTCTTGTTCAAAGTTCCGCTCCCTTGTTTTTGAAGGACAGTTTTTCCAAATAAAGAATTCTTGACTGGAGGTTTTTCTTTCAGTATCTTAAATATATCATTACCATGCCTTCTTGCTTCCATGGTTTCTGATGAGAAATCTGATCTTAGTCTTATTGAGCATTGCTTGTATGTGATGGATTGCTTTTCTCTTGTTACTTTCATAATTCTCTTTATCTTTGGCAGTTGACAATCTGATTAGTATTGTCTTAGAGTACATCTATATGGATTTACTCTGTTTGGAGTCTGTTGCACTTGGATATGTATATTTATGTCTTTCATAAGAGTTGAGAAGTTTTTGGTCATTATTTCCTCAGATATTCTCTCTGACGCTTTTCCCTTCTCTCTTCCTTCTCGGACACTGAAGACATGTATGTTTGTGTGCATAATACTGTCATTCAATTCCTGCTCATTTTTTTTCTATTCTTTCTTTATCTGTTCTTTGGTCTGTTTGATTTTAGATGTCCTGTCTTCTAGGTTGATGATTCTTTCTTCTGCCTTTTCAAGTTGCTGTTATATGCCTCCAGTATAGTTTTTTTTTTTTTTTTTTTTTAATCATCATTTTATTGAGATATATTCACATACCACGCAGTCATACAAAACAAATTATACTTTCGATTGTTTACAGTACCATTACATAGTTGTACATTCATCACCTAAATCAATCCCTGACACCTTCATTAGCACACACACAAAAATAACAAGAATAATAATTAGAGTGAAAAAGAGCAATTGAAGTAAAAAAGAACACTGGGTACCTTTGTCTGTTTGTTTGCTTCCCCTACTTTTCTACACATCCATCCATAAACTAGACAAAGTGGAGTTTGGTCCTTATGGCATTCCCAATCCCACTGTCACCACCCCTCATAAGCTACATTTTTATACAACTGTCTTCGAGATTCATGGGTTCTGGGTTGTAGTTTAATAGTTTCAGGTATCCACCACCAGCTACCCCAATTCTTTAGAACCTAAAAAAGGTTGTCTAAAGTGTGCGTAAGAGTGCCCACCAGAGTGATCTCTCGGCTCGTTTTGGAATCTCTCTGCCACTGAAGCTTATTTCATTTCCTTTCACATCCCCCTTTTGGTCAAGAAGATGTTCTCCATCCCACGATGCCGGGTCTACATTCCTCCCCGGGAGTCATATTCCACGTTGCCAGGGAGATTCACTTCCCTGGGTGTCTGATCCCACGTAGGGGGGAGGGCAGTGATTTCACCTTTCAAGTTGGCTTAGCCAGAGAGAGAGGGCCACATCTGAGCAACAAAGAGGCATTCAGGAGGAGACTCTTAGGCACAAATACAGGGAGGCCTAGCCTCTCCTTTGCAGCAAACCGTCTTCCCAAGGGTAAACTTATGGTAGAGGGGCTCAACCCATCAAACCACCAGTCCCCTATGTCTGTGGTCATGTTAGCAACCATGAAGGTGGGGTAGGCAAATACCCCTGCATTCTCCACAGGCTCCTCAAGGGGGCACTACATCTTTTTTTTTTTTTTTCCTTGTTGTCTTTTTTTCTTTTTTTTTTTTTTTTTTAACTTTCCCTTCTTTTTTAAATCAACTGTATGAAAAAAAAAGTTAAAAAAGAAAAAAAACATACAATAAAAGAACATTTCAAAGAGACCATAACAAGGGAGTAAGAAAAAGACAACTAACCTAAGATAACTGCTTAACTTCCAACATGTTCCTACTTTACCCCAAGAAAGTTACATAATATAGCAACATTTCAGTGAACTTGTTCCTACTACATCCATCAGAAATTAACAGACCATAGTCATTTCTGGGCATCCCCAGAACGTTAAATAGCTTATCTGTTCTTCTTGGATTATTGTTCCCCCCTTCCTTGATTGCTCTCTACTGCTAGTTCCCCTACATTCTACATTATAAACCATTTGTTTTACATTTTTCAAAGTTCACATTAGTGGTAGCATATAATATTTCTCTTTTTGTGCCTGGCTTATTTCGCTCAGCATTATGTCTTCAAGGTTCATCCATGTTGTCATATGTTTCACCAGATCGTTCCTTCTTACTGCCGCGTAGTATTCCATCGTGTGTATATACCACATTTTATTTATCCACTCATCTGTTGAAGGACATTTGGGTTGTTCCATCTCTTGGCAATTGTGAATAATGCTGCTATGAACATTGGCGTGCAGATATCTGTTCGTGTCACTGCTTTCCGATCTTCCGGGTATATACCGAGAAGTGCAATCGCTGGATCGAATGGTAGCTCTATATCTAGTTTTCTAAGGAACTGCCAGACTGACTTCCAGAGTGGCTGAACCATTATACAGTCCCACCAACAATGATAAGAGTTCCAATTTCTCCACATCCCCTCCAGCATTTGTAGTTTCCTGTTTGTTTAATGGCAGCCATTCTAACCGGTGTTAGATGGTTATCTCATTGTGGTCTTAATTTGCATCTCTCTAATAGCTAGTGAAGCTGAACATTTTTTCATGTGTTTCTTGGCCATTTGTATTTCCTCTTCAGAGAACTGTCTTTTCATATCTTTTGCCCATTTTATAATTGGGCTGTCTGTACTATTGTCATTGAGTTGTAGGATTTCTTTGTATATGCAAGATATCAGTCTTTTGTCAGATACATGGTTTCCAAAAATTTTTTTCCCATTGAGTTGGCTGCCTCTTACCTTTTTGAGAAATTCCTTTGAGGTGCAGAAACTTCTAAGCTTGAGGAGTTCCCATTTATCTATTTTCTCTTTGTTGCTTGTGCTTTGGGTGTAAAGTCTAGGAAGTGGCCTCCTAATACAAGGTCTTGAAGATGTTTTCCTACATTATCTTCTAGGAGTTTTATGGTACTTTCTTTTATATTGAGATCTTTGGTCCATTTTGAGTTAATTTTTGTGTAGGGGTGAGGTAGGGGTCCTCTTTCATTCTTTTGGATATGGATATCCAACTCTCCCAGCCCCATTTGTTGAAAAGACCATTATGGCTCAGTTCGGGTGACTTTGGGGGCCTTATCAAAGATCAGTCGGCCATAGATCTGAGGGTCTATCTCTGAATTCTCAATTCGATTCCATTGATCTATATGTCTATCTTTGTGCCAGTACCATGCTGTTTTGGCAACTGTGGCTTTATAATAAGCTTCAAAGTCAGGGAGTGTAAGTCCTCCCACTTCGTTTTTCTTTTTTAGAGTGTCTTTAGCAATTCGAGGCATCTTCCCTTTCCAAATAAATTTGATAACTAGCTTTTCCAAGTCTGCAAAGTAGGTTGTTGGAATTTTGATTGGGATTGCATTGAATCTGTAGATGAGTTTGGGTAGAATTGACATCTTAATGACATTTAGCCTTCCTATCCATGAACATGGAATATTTTTCCATCTTTTAAGGTCCCCTTCTATTTCTTTTAGTAGAGTTATGTAGTTTTCTTTGTATAGGTCTTTTACATCTTTGGTTAAGTTTATTCCTAGGTACTTGATTTTTTTAGTTGCTATTGAAAATGGTATCTTTTTCTTGAGTGTCTCTTCAGTTTGTTCATTTCTAGCATATAGAAACATTACTGACTTATGTGCATTAATCTTGTATCCTGCTACTTTGCTAAATTTGTTTATTAGCTCTAGTAGGTGTATCGTCGATTTCTCAGGGTTTTTCTAGATATAAGATCATATCATCTGCAAACAATGACAGTTTACTTCTTCTTTTCCAATTTGGATGCCTTTTATTTCTTTGTCTTGCCGGATTGCCCTGGCTAGCACTTCCAGCACAATGTTGAATAAACAGTGGTGACAGCGGGCATCCTTGTCTTGTTCCTGATCTTAGAGGGAAGGCTTTCAGTCTCTCACCATTGAGTACTATGCTGGCTGTGGGTTTTTCATATATGCTCTTTATCATGTTGAGGAAGTTTCCTTCAGTTCCTACCTTTTGAAGTGTTTTTATCAAAAATGGATGTTGGATTTTGTCAAATGCTTTTTCAGCATCTATTGAGATGATCAATTGATTTTTCTCTTTTGACTTGTTAATGTGTTGTAATACATTGATTGTTTTTCTTATGTTGAACCATCCTTGCATGCCTGGAATGAACCCCACTTGGTCATGGTGTATGATTTTTTTAATGTGTCTTTGGATTCGATTTGCAAGTATTTTGTTTGAGGATTTTTGCATCTATATTCATTAGGGAGATTGGCCGGTAGTTTTCCTTTTTTGTGGCATCTTTGCCTGGTTTTGGTATTAGATTGATGTTAGCTTCATAAAATGAGTTAGGTAGTGTTCCATTTTTTTCAATGTTTTGAAAGAGTTTGAGTAAGATTGGTGTCAGTTCTTTCTGGAAAGTTTGGTAGAATTCCCCTGTGAAGCCAATCTGGCCCTGGGCATTTATTTGTGGGAAGATTTTTGATGACTGATTGGATCTCTTTGCTTGTGATGGGTTGGTTGAGGTCTTCTATTTCTTCTCTGGTCAGTCTAGGTTGTTCATATGTTTCCAGGAAATTGTCCATTTCTTCTACATTATCCAGTTTGTTGCCATACAGTTGTTCATAATATCCTCTTATAATTTTTTTAATTTCTTCAGGATCTGCAGTTATGTTACCTTTTTCATTCATTATTCTGTTTATATGGGTCTTCTCTCTTTTTGATTTTGTCAGTCTAGCTAGGGCTTGTCAATCTTGTTGATCTTCTCAAAGAACCAACTTTTGGTGATATTTATCCTTTCTATTGTTTTTTTGTTCTCTATGTCATTTATTTCTGCTTTAATCCTTGTTATTTCTTTTCTTGTACTTGGTTTAGGATTGGTTTGCTGTTCATTTTCTAGCTTCTTCAGTTGATCCATTAGTTCTTTGATTTTGGCTCTTCTTCCTTTTTAATATATGCGTTTTAGTGCTATAAATTTCCCCCCTTAGCACTGCTTTTGCTGCATCCCATAGGTTTTGGTATGTTGTGTTCTCATTTTCATTCGTCTCTATATATTTAGCAATTTCCTCTTGCTATTTCTTCTTTAACCCACTGATTGTTTAGGAGTGTGTTGTTTAACCTCCAGGTATTTGTGAATTTTCTAAGTCTCTGATGGTTATTGACTTCTAATTGTATTCCATTGTGGTCAGAGAATGTGCTTTGAATAATTTCAATCTTTTTAAATTTATTGAGGCTTGTTTTATGTCCCAGCATATGATCTATTCTGGAGAAAGTTCCGTGAGCACTAGAAAAGTATGTGTATCCTGGTGATTTGGGATGTAATGTCCTGTAGATGTCTGTTAAATCTAATTCATTTATCATATTGTTTAGGTTTTCAGTTTCCTTATTGGTCTTCTGTCTGGTTGATCTATCTATAGGAGAGAGTGATGTGTTGAAGTCTCCCACAATTATTGTGGAAACATCAATTGCTTCCTTTAGTTTTGCCAATGTTTCTCTCATGTATTTTGTGGCACCTTGATTGGGTGCATAGACATTTACGATTGTTATTTCTTCTTGCTGAATTGCCCCTTTTATTAGTATGTAGTGGCCTTCTTTGTCTCTCAAAACATCCCTGCATTTGAAGTCTATTTTATCTGAGATTAATATTGCTACACCTGCTTTCTTTTGGCTGTAGCTTGCATGAAATATTTTTTTCCATCCTTTCACTTTCAGTTTCTTTGTGTCCCTGTGTCTAAGATGAGTCTCTTGTATGCAACATATTGATGGTTCATTTTTTTTGATCCATTCTGCGAATCTATATCTTTTAATTGGGGAGTTTAATCCATTTACATTCAACGTTTAAAACCGTGAAGGCATTTCTTGAATCGGCCATCTTATCCTTTGGATTATGTTTGCCATATTTTTCCCTCTCTCTATTAATATCCTTTATTGTACCCATACCGAATCTCTTTAGTACTGAACCTTTCTCCAGGTCTCTCTGTCCTGTCTTTGTTTCTCTGTCTGTAGGGCTCCCTTTAGTATCTCTAGTAGGGCAGGTCTCTTGTTAGCATATTCTCTCAGCATTTCTTTGTCTGTGAAAAATTTAAGCTCTCCCTCAAATTTGAAGGAGAGCTTTGCTGGATAAAGTATTCTTGGCTGGAAATTCCTCTCACTCAGAATTTTAAATATATCATGCCACTGCCTTCTTGCCTCCATGGTGGCTGCTGAGTAATCACTACTTAGTCTTATGCTGTTTCCTTTGTATGTGGTGAATTGCTTTTCTCTTGCTGCTTTCAGAACTTGCTCCTTCTCTTCTATGTTTGACAGTGTGATCAGTATATGTCTCGGAGTGGGTTTTTTGGATTTATTCTATTTGGAGTTCGCTGAGCATTTATGATTTGTGTATTTATGTTGTTTAGAAGATTTGGGAAGTTTTCCCCAACAATTTCTTTGAATACTCTTCCTAGACCTTTACCCTTTTCTTCCCCTTCTGGGACACCAATGAGTCTTATATTCGGACGTTTCATATTATCTATCATATCCCTGAGGTCCATTTCGAGTTTTTCAATTTTTTTCCCCATTCTTTCTTTTATGCTTTCATTTTCCATTCTGTCATCTACCAGGTCACTGATTCGTTGTTCAACTTCCTCTAGTCTTGTACTATGAGTGTCCAGAATCTTTTTAATTTGGTCAACAGTTTCTTTAATTTCCATAAGATCATCCATTTTTTTATTTAGTCTTGCAATGTCTTCTTTATGCTCTTCTAGGGTCTTCTTGATTTCCTTCATATCCCGTACTAGGGTCTCATTGTTCATCTTTAGTTCTTTGAGTAGCTGCTCTAGGTGGTGTGTCTCTTCTGGTCTTTTGATTTGGGTGCTTGGGCTTGGGTTATCCATATCGTCTGGTTTTTTCATATGCTTTATAATTTTTCTGTTGTTTTTGGCCTCGTGGCATTTGCTGAACTTGATAGGGTTCTTTTAGGGTTTGTAGACCAGTTGAAGTCCTTATCTCTAATTTATCAGATCTACAGCTTCGTGGAGTACACTTTCTCTAACTAACCAGCAGGTGGCGTCCACGAGCCACCTGTTCTCCACAAGCCAGATCTCCCCTGCTTAGCCTTTTTGGTGAGTGGGGGAGTGAGTCTTGTGGGGCCCAATTGGTGTCCCAAGCTTGCGTGTGTAGTTGGTGTTGCCTGCCCTGTATGTGGGGCGTGTTTTCTGGGCAGTCTGGGAGGGGGGGTGGCCCTAACAATCAAATCTCCCTGATGATCCTAGAGTTTTAAAGCTGCTGCAATAGTCTAATCCTTCAGTTCAGTCCTGCCACAGTTTGTCTCTGCCACTGACCCACAAGTCTTTGGTATTGGCGTATGGCTCCTGAGACTTGCAAGTGGGCCCCTCTTCCAGGCTGTGCACCCCGGGTCCTCTGGTGAGGGATGACTGTGCTATGTCACAGGTGAGTGCCGTCCCCCCAGGGCAGTTCTGGGCTGCTGGGCTGTGTTGGGAGGCTCCCAGTCTGCTCAAATGATGGCTGAATGGGGCTCTGTTAATTCACCACTGCTCCCCCTTCCCAGCTCTGGGACATTCAGCTGAGGTTGCAGGGAAGGCTAATGTCCACGCCCAGTTTTGTGGTGTGTGCCTGTTATTTGAAGCACTTCCGTCACACTGGGTTGTCTGGGGCAGCTCTGGGCTATGGGGCTGGCGATGGGCAGGAGTGTTTCCTGTCCACCAGGATGGTGGCTGTGAGCGGACACCCCCCTTTTCTTGGGAAGTTGTGTTGTTTAGTGAATTTCTCAGCCACTGGAATATTGCCTTTTGTCTCAGAGCTCTCTTAGTTCTGCTCTTGACTTGCCGTGCCCCAAATTGCAATTCTTTGAAGCTTTCTGTATTGAGCTTCTTAGAGTAATTGTTTTAGAAAAAGCAAAAAGGATTTAAAAAAAAAAAAAAAAAAAAAAACGGCCCACCACAGAGATCTAATGGGTTATTGAAATGCTAATAGACAAAGCAACCAGGGCCATTAAGGAAAGGTGG
This sequence comes from Choloepus didactylus, assembly GCF_015220235.1. Taxonomy (NCBI): domain Eukaryota; kingdom Metazoa; phylum Chordata; class Mammalia; order Pilosa; family Megalonychidae; genus Choloepus; species Choloepus didactylus. The sequence continues at coordinate 32,180,258 of NC_051312.1, read as the reverse complement.
ACAGGGCAGAGAGATCAGCCTTGCTTCGGGATTTGCATATGCGCCTCAAGGCCTGATCTCCGCCCTTCCCCTTTCTGTGTTCACCAGAACTCCAAAAATCCTCTGCTTTTATTTTGGAGTTTTTCGTGTTGTTTTTTTTTCTATGTCTGTCTCCTCTCTGCTGGGCTGGCTGCTCTCAGAGTCTCTGGTGTCTGGTCTCAGTCTATCTATGGTTGGAGTTTGAATCAGTAGAATGAGTTTCCCATAAGAGCAGCCACTGCAATTCTGCCTTCTCCTTCCCGGAGCTGACAGCCCCTCCTCCCCCGGGACTGAGCCTGGCAGGGAGGGGCGCGGGTCCCCTGGCCGCAAAAACTTACAGATTTCGCTGATCTCAGCAGTTCCCACGTTTTTCATGAGTGTTGTATGAAGTATCCCCAAAGACAGATTGCTCTGTGGTATCCAGTCCACGCAGTTCCTGGCTTTTTACCTACTTTCCTGGAGGAGTAACTAAAACATACAGCTCACCAGTCTGCCATCTTGCCCCGCCCCCTATCCTTAGACGTTTATATGTCATATTTTGTTTTTGTCTTTTTACCCTTTTAGTTACTCTTACTGATAGTCTTCATTTCTGCACTCTCCTGCAATTTCTGCACTCTCCTCCAAGCCTCTCTCTCCTGTAGGCAGAACTCCCTTGAGTATTTCTTGTAGGGTAGGTCTCTCGTTAACAGATTCTCTCGGCTTCTATCTGTGAATATTTTAAACTCTCCCTTGTTTTTTTTTTTTTAATTCAGTTTTATTGAGATATATTCACATACCCTGCAGTCATCCATAGTGTACAATCAACTGTTCCCAGTACCATCATATAGTTGTGCCTTCATCCCCCCAATCCATTTTTTAATTAAATTCAGATTTACTGAAATATATTCACATACCATACAGTCATCCATGGTGTACAATCAGCTGTTCACAGTACCATCATATAGTCGTACATTCATCACCCCAATCTATTTTTTTGTTGTTGTTGTTGAATTGTATTTTGAAATAAATTCAAACTTACAGGAACAGTTGCAAAAACAATACAAACCCCATACACAGAACTCCAGCTTATCCTGACTCCCCTCCCTCGATACCCCGATCCACCAGCTTTAACACCCTGTCACATCCCCATTTCTTTCCTTCCCTCCCTCCCTCCCTCCCTCCTTCCCTATCATCCATCGTCTATTGCTCTTTTGAACATATGAGAGCTAGCTGCACACATCCTTAAACAAACAATATAATTCACATATACATTTCCCATGAACAGGAACATTCTTTCATGCAATCCCATTAAGCGCAGCTAAGCAGTTCAAGAAATTCAGCATTGATACAAAGCTTACGTTCTACATTTCCCTTTTTTTTTTCTTATGTCCCAACTGTGTCCTTTGAGCCTCCTCTCCTCCATCCTCAGATCCCACCCAGGATCATCCTTGGCATTTAATTGTCATTATCTATTTAGACTTCTTTTTTTTTTTTTTTTCAATTGTGGAAACATATATACAGCATAAATCTTCCCCCTTCCAACCCCTCCCAAGCATTCCATTAGTGGGATTAATCACATTCACATTGTTGCAATGTTATCACCTTCCCACCATCCATTACTAGAAATTTCCCCTCACCCCAAACAGAAACCCTACACTCATTTCTTATTAACACCCCAATGCCCCTTCCCCCCATTTCTCGTAACCCATACTCTACTTTCATCTCTGTGATCGTATTCTCTGATACTTTCTTTGTGTTTACCATGGGGCTTAAATTTAGCATCTTAATCTATAACAAACTTGTTTTCTTTGATACCAACTTAACTTCAATAGGACACACAAACTATGTTCCTATACTCCTCCATTCCCCCACCTTTATATAGATCTTGTCAAAAATTACATATTTTATATTGAGTCCAAAACCACTGATTTATCATTACACTTTATGTCTTTTAGATCCTGTAGGAAGTACATAGTGGAGTTACAAAACAAAAATACATTAGTTTTGGTATTTATATTTACCATGTGATCTTTACTGGAAATCCTTATTTCTTCATGTGGTTTCAGTCAGTTGTTTAGTGTCCCTTCCTTTCAGCCTGCTCAGTTCCCTTTAGCTTTCTTATAGGACTGATCTACTGGTGATGAAAGTCCCTCAGCTTTTGATTATCTGGGAATGTTTTCAACTCCGCCTCATTTTTAACCTCCAGGTGTTTGTGAATTTTCTAAGTCTCTGATGGTTATTGACTTCTATTTGTATTCCATTGTGGTCAGAGAATGTGGTTTGAATAAAGTCAATTTTTTAAAATTTATTGAGGGTTGTTTTATGTCCCAGCATATGGTCTATTCTGGAGTAAATTCCGTGATCACTAGAGAAGAATGTGTGTCCTGGTGATTTGGGATATAATGTTCTATAAATGTCTGTTAATTTCTATCTCTCTCTCTTTTCTTTGTTTCTCCATCGGTAGGGCTCCCTTTAGTATCTGAAGTAGGGCAGGTCTTTTTTTTAGCAAAATCTCTCAACATTTGTTTGTCTGTGAAAAATTTAAGCTCTCTCTCAAATTTGAAGGAGAGTTTTGCTGGATAAAGTATTCTCGGAAATTTTTCTCTCTCGGAATTTTAAATATGTCATGCCACTGCCTTCTCGCCTTTCATGGTGGCTGCTGAGTAGTCACTACTTAGTCTTATGTTGTTTCCTTTGTATGTGGTGAATTGCTTTCAGAACTTGCTCCTTCTCTTCAGTATTTGACAGTCTGATCAGAATATGTCTTGGAGTGGGTTTGTTTGGATTTATTCTATTTGGAGTTCACTGGGCATTTATGCTTTGTGTATTTATATTGCATAGAAGGTTTGGGAGGTTTTCCCCAACAATTTCTTTGAATGCTCTTTCTAGACCTTTTCCCTTCTCTTCCCCTTCTGGGACAACAATGAGTCTTAAATTTGGATGTTTTATCTATCGTATCCCTGAGATCCATTTAGATTTTTTCCGATTTTTTTTCTCCATTCTTTCTTTTGTTCTTTCATTTTCCGTTCTGCATTTCTCGAGGTTGCTGATTTGTTGTTCAGCTTCCTCTAGTCTTGTACTATGAGTATTCGACTCTTTTTAATTTGGTCAGCAGTTTCTTTTATTTCCTTAAGGTCGTCTAATTTTTTTATTTACTCTTGCAATTTCTTCTTATGCTCTTCTAGATCTTCTTCATGTCCTTTATATCCTGTGCCATGCTCTCGTTGTTTGTCTTTAGTTCTTTGATTAATGGCTCCAAGTACTGTGTCTCCTCTGATCTTTTGATTTGGGTGTTTGGGATTGGGTTATCCATATCATCTGTTTTTTTCATATGCTTTAAGATTTTCTGTTGTTTTTGGCCTCTTGGCATTTGCTTTACTTGATATGGTTCTTTTAGGGTATGAAAGATTATTGAAACACCAGTCTCTAATTTGTCAGATCTACAGCTTTGTGGCGTACACTTTCTCTAACTAACCAGCAGATGGCATCCACGAGTCACCTATTCCCCTCAAGTCAGTTTTCCCCAGCTGGTTCTTGTGGGGTCCAGTTGGTGCACCAAGTTTGGGTGTGTTGTTGGTGCTGTCCGCCCTGAATGTGGGCGTGTGTTTGAGCTTAGGGAGACAGGGCAGCTTTAATAATCAAACCTCCGGGTGTTCCTGGAGATTTAAGGCTGTTCTAAGAGTCTAAACCTTCAGTTCGGTCTCGCCACAGATTGTCTCTGCTGCTGACCCACAAGTCCTTGGTATTGGCATACGGTCCATGGGATTTCCAAGTAGGTCCCTCTTCCCAGCTGTGCCCTTCTTAGGGCCTTTGCTGAGGGACGGCTGTGCTGCATCACAAGTGTGCGCCGCCCCTCAAGGGAAGTTCTGGGCCGCCAGGCCATGCGGGGGCGTTCCCAGCCTGCTGTAAGGATGGCTGAATGGGGCATGTTAATTTCCCCCTTTTCGCACAGCTCCTCCTTCCCAGATCCAGGACAATTAGCTGGAGCCTAAAGGCTATTGTCCACGCCCAATATTGTGGCATGTGCTCGTGTTGCTGTAAACAGTTTTTGTCACACTGGGTCCCTTGGCATGTCTCTGGGCTGTGGTGCCTGCGCCAGGCAGGGAGCGTTCCCAGCCCACTGTGAAGATGGCACAAGGGACATGGTTTTTTTCCCCTTTGGCTAACCTCTATCTTCCTTGCTCTGAGACAGTTAGCAGCGAGTGTACGAAAGGCTATCTTCCATGCCAGATATTGCAGCGTTTGCCCAGCCCGTTCCTGCCATGCTTCACTGTGTGGTTCTCACTGCCATATCTGCAGCCACTTTGGGGTTTTTTTTAAAAAAGAACTAGTCCACCTCTGAACGCCAACCCATGGTTTCCCCATACTACAGCGCAGCCACCGGATATTCAGTGGCTCACTCACTCGTTTCCGAACTCAGACTCCTGGTTTCACCAAATGCATGGTCCCTGTGGATTTATCAGACCTTGTCCAGCTGGTGCATCGCTAGAACCGGTGTTCTGGGTCACTTTCTGGCTTTTATGTAGTATTTTTCATGGAGGTGTTTTTTTTGCCCTGTCTCACCTATCCGCCATCTTAGATTCTCCTCCCAGTCTATTTTTGAACATTTTCCTTACTTCAGAAAGGATCAGAATAAGAATAAAAAGTAAAAGTAAAAAGAACTTCCGAATCATCCCCCCCATCCCACCCTGTTTTTCATTTAGTTTTTGTCCCTATTTTTCTATTCATCCATCCATACAATAGATAAAGGGAGTGTGATCCACAAGGTTTTCACAATCACACCGTCACCTCTTGTAATCTACATTGTTACACAGTTGTCTTCAAGAGTCCAGACTACTGGGTTGAAGTTTGATAGTTTCAGGCATTTACTTCTAGCTATTCCAATACATTAAAACCTAAAAGACATTATCTATATAGTGCATAAGAATGTCCACCAGAGTGACCTCTCGACTCCATTTGGAATCTCTCAGCCACTGAAGCTTATTTCATTTCATTTTGCATCCCGCTTTTGGTCAAGAAGATATTCTCAATCCCACGATGCCAGCTCCAGATTCATCCCCGGGAGTCATATCCTGCGTTGTCAGGGAACTTTACACCCCTGGGAGCCAGGTCCCACATAGGAGTGGGGAGGGCATGAGTTCACCTACTGAGGTGGCTTGTTGGAGAGGGAGAAAGGGCACATCTGAGCAACAGATCAGTGCTCAGTGGGAGACTCTTAGGCACAATTATTTGCAAGTTTAGCCTCTCCTATGCAGTAATGAGCTTCGTAAGGGTAAGTCCCATGATAGAGGGCTCGGCACATGAAACCACCAGTCCTCAATGTTTGTGAGAACATCAGCATCAGTCCAGGTGAGGAAGTCCAACACTTCCACGTTTTCCCGCAGCTCCCCAGGGGGGCCCTGCAAATATATTTTATTCTCTGCCCAAATTACTTTGGGATGTGTCACTAATTCACTCTAACCTGTACAAACCTACCAGATCTCACTTCCTATTCAAAGTTCCATGTAATTGTGGTGTTTCAACAAACTGACTGTAGAGTTATACTTTTTAGAAAATACAGATCCTTTACCAAATAGACATCTCTTGCCTTGGTCTCACATGGAAGTTGAAGTTTTAAAACACAGTTCAGCCTTTACCCTTTGGCCTGGTTTGCCCTAGTCTTAACCAGATCTGCTTCATTCATATCACTAATTTAATTCTGGGCTCTTTTTCAGCTTTTTTTTTTTTTTTTTTTTTTATTGTAACAGTTGCTGTATGGGCTAATACTGACATTCTTATCTGCCGCACTCTAGCTCTGAGTTTCAGGTGTCACACAGGTACCCAATGTTCCAGAGATCAGTCAGGGATCAGCATCTCAAAGTTTGGAAAAAGCCATTACAATTCAGGAATAGATTTGACTGCTCTAGGAGCTTACAATCTAAGGACCATTACAATAACCGTTCTCCTGTTAGGCTGTGTTCTAAGATTCAGTTCTGAGTTTACACATTGTAGTTAGTCCATATTGGTGAGGCATTATAGTGTTTGCCTTTGTTTCTGGCGTATTTCAGTCAAAATGCTGTGTACGGTATCCATTCACCTTGTTGCGTTTCTCACAGCTTCACTCCTTCTCATAGTTGCTCAATATTCCATTGTATGCGTACACCACAGTTCACCATTCTGTTACTCAGTCTCTGTACCCTTAGGCCACTTCCACCCATTGCAAATCATGAATACTGCCTCCACGAACACCAGTGTGCAAATGTCCATTCATATCTCTGCTCTCAGATCTTCCAATTATATACCCCATAATGAGGTTGCAGGACCTTATGGCCCCCGCATACTTAGTTTTTTGTGGAACCACCACACTGACCTCCAGAAAAGCTACACCATTCTACCTGCTCATCAACAGTAGATAGGTATATCCCTCTCTCCATGTTTTCTCCAACGTTTTTACTGCTATTTATATTTTTTCCTACAATTTTATAGAGTTCCATTCACATACCTTACATTAATCCACAGTGTACAGTCAGTTGTTCTCGGTATCATCGTAAAGTTGTACATTTATCACCACAATCAGCACTTGAACATATTGATTACTACAAAAAAATATTTTTTTTTTAGCGAATAATAAAAAAGATGATAAAAGAAAAATAATATGTCATACAATACAGTATAATAGTAAGTACAGGAAACAACACTACTACCAAGAATCCCATATTCCTCTCTTATATCCCGACTCATACACATTTAGCTTTGGTATATTGCCTTTGTTACAGTTAATGGAAGCATATTACAATGTTAGTGTTGACCATAGACTCCAGTTTGCTTTGATTATGTTTTTTCCCAAATACCATCCCTTTCAACACTCTGCATGGTTGACATTCATTTGTTCTTCCACATGTGAGATTTTTTTTTTTTTATTTCAGTTTTATTGAGATGCATTCACACACCATACAATCATCCATGGTATACAACCCACTGTCCACAGTATGATAACATAGTTATGCGTTCATCACCACAATCTATCTCTGAACATTTTCCTTACATCAGAAAGAACCAGAACAAGAATATAAAATAAAAGTGAAAAAAGAACACCCAAATCATCCCTCCATCCCACCCCATTTGTCCTTTAGTTTTTATCCCCATTCCTCCACTCATCCATACACTAGATAAAGGGGGTGTGATCCACAAGGTCTTCGCTATCACACTATCACCCCTTGTAATCTACATTATTATATAATTGCCTTCAGGAGTCCAGACTGCTGGGTTGGAGTTTGGTAGTTTCAGGTATTTACTTCTAGCTATTCCAATACATTAAAGCCTAAGAGGTGTTATCTATATAGTGCATAAGAATGTCCACCAGAGTGACCTCTCGACTCCATTTGGAATCTCTCAGCCACTGAAACTATTTCGTCTCATTTTGCATCCCCCTTTTGGTCAAGAAGATACTCTCAGTCCCACGATGCCAAGTCCACATTCATCCCTGGGAGTCATACTCTGCGTTGCCAGGGAGATGTACACCCCTGGGAGTCGGGTCCCACGTAGGGGGGAGGGCAGCGAGTTCACCTGTCGAGATGGCTCAGTTAGAGAGAGAGAGGGCCACATCTGAGCAACAAAGAGATATTCAGGGGGAGACTCTTAGGCACCATTACATACAACTTTAGACTCTCCTTTGTGGTAATGAGCTTCATAAGGGCAAGTCCCATGCTCGAGGGCTCAGCGCATCAAACCGCCAGTCCCAATGTTTGTGACAACATCAACACCAGGCCAGGTGAGGATGTCCAACACATCCGCACCTTCCCCCAGATCCTCGGGGCTGGGGAGGGGGAGGCTGTAAATATATTTTTTATTATCTGTCCAAATTACTCTGGGATGTGTCACTATTACACTCCAGCCTATACTAACCTACCGTATCTCACTTCCTATTCAAAGTTCCATGCAATTGTGGTGTTTGAACAAATCGACTGTAGAGTTGTACTGTTTAGAAAATTTAGATCCTGTACCAAATAGATATCTATTCCCTTGGTCTCATATGAAAGTTGAAGTTTTAAAACACAATCAGTTTCAACCTTTACCCTTTGGCCTGGCTTGCCCTGGTCTTAACCAGACCTGCTTCATTCATGTCACTAACTGAAGTCTGGGCTCTTTTTCAGCTTTTTTCTTTTTTTTTGACAGTGGCTGTATGCACTAATACTGACATTCATATCTGCCGAGCTCTAGCTCTGAGTTTCAGGTGTCTCAGAGATATGCATTGTTCCAGAGACCAATCAGGTTATACGCTAGGGGATCAGCATCTCAAAGTTTAGAGATAGGCCTTACAATTCAGGGATAGCGTTAGCTGCTGTATGAGCTTACAATCTAGGGACTATTACAATTATAGTGTCCACGTTAGGCTATGTTCTAAGATTCAATTCTGAGTTTACACATTGTAGTTAGTTAGTCCATATTGGTGAGGCATCATTCCTCTCACCATGTTTTCTCCAACACTTTTACTCCTATATATATTTTTTCCTACAATTTTATAGAGTTATATTCACATACCATACATTTATCCACAGTGTACAGTCAGTTGTTCATGGTATCATCATAAAGTTGTACATTTATCACCACAATCAGCACTTGAACATACTGATTACTACAAGAAATTTTTTTTTTTTTTTTTTTTTTTTTTTTTAGCAATAAGAAGAAATGATAAAAAGAAAAATAACATGTCCTACAATACAATATACTACTAAGGACAGCAAATAACACCACTACCAAGAATCCCATATTACTCCCCTATATCCCCGTCTCATATACATTTAGCATTGGCATATTGCCTTTGTTACATTTAATGGAGGTATATTACAATGTTGCTGTTGACCATAGACTCCAGTTTGCTTTGATTATGTTTTTTCCCAAATACCATCCCTTTCAACACTCTGCATGGTTGACATTCATTTGTTCTTCCACATGTGAGATTTTTATATTTGTACATTTAGTAACAGTCACTGGCCACTCCAGTTTTTGCCAAGTTATACAGTCCCAGCCAATCCATTTTTGAACATTTTCTTTACACCATAAAGAATAAAAATAAGAATAAAAAACAAGAGAAAAAAAGAACACCCAAATCACCCCCCCCCAATCCCACCCTGTCTTCATTTAATCCCTGTCCCCCATTTTTCTACTCATCCATCCATATACTGGGTAAAGGGAGTGTGATCCGCAAGGTTTTTTACCATCACACTGTCACCCCTTGTAAGCTACATAATTGTGCAATCATCTTCAAGAGTCAAGGCCACTGGGTTGGAGTTTGGTAGTTTCAGGTATTTACTTCTAGCTATTCCAATTAACTAAAACTTAGAAAGGGATATCTATATAGTGTATAAGAATGCCCATCAGAGTGACCTCTCAACTCCATTTGGAATCTCTCAGCCATAGAAGAACTTTATTTTGTTTCATTCCACTTCCCCCTTTTGGTCAAGAAGATATTCTCAATCCCACGATGCCAGCTCCAGGTTCATCCCCAGGAGACATATCCTGCATTGCCAGGGAGCTTTACACCCCTGGGAGTCAGGTCCCATGTAGGGGGGAGGACAGTGAGTTCACCTGCTGAGTTGGCTACCTAGAGAGAGAGGGCCACATCTGAGCAACAAAGAGGCACTCAGAGGGAGACTCTTAGGCACAGTTGTAAGCAAGTTTAGCCTCTCCTTTTCAGCAATGAGCCTCACGAGGGCAAGCCCCAAGATAGAGGGCTCAGCATACCAAACCGCCAGTCCTCAGTGTTTATGAGGACATCAACAACAGCCAAAGTGAGGAAGTCCAACACTTCCACATTTTCCTCCAGCTCCTCAGGGGGGGCCCTGCGTATATATTTTTATTCTCTGCCCGAATTACTCTGGGATGTGTCACTATTTCACACTAACCTGTGCAAACCTACCAGATACCACTTCTTGTTCAAAGTTCCGCTCCCTTGTTTTTGAAGGACAGTTTTTCCAAATAAAGAATTCTTGACTGGAGGTTTTTCTTTCAGTATCTTAAATATATCATACCATTGCCTTCTTGCTTCCATGGTTTCTGATGAGAAATCTGATCTTAGTCTTATTGAGCATTGCTTGTATGTGATGGATTGCTTTTCTCTTGTTACTTTCATAATTCTCTTTTATCTTTGGCAGTTGACAATCTGATTAGTATTGTCTTAGAGTACATCTATATGGATTTACTCTGTTTGGAGTCTGTTGCACTTGGATATGTATATTTATGTCTTTCATAAGAGTTGAGAAGTTTTTGGTCATTATTTCCTCAGATATTCTCTCTGACGCTTTTCCCTTCTCTCTTCCTTCTCGGACACTGAAGACATGTATGTTTGTGTGCATAATACTGTCATTCAATTCCTGCTCATTTTTTTCTATTCTTTTCTTTATCTGTTCTTTGGTCTGTTTGATTTTAGATGTCCTGTCTTCTAGGTTGATGATTCTTTCTTCTGCCTTTTCAAGTTGCTGTTATATGCCTCCAGTATAGTTTTTTTTTTTTTTTTTTTTTTAATCATCATTTTATTGAGATATATTCACATACCACGCAGTCATACAAAACAAATTATACTTTCGATTGTTTACAGTACCATTACATAGTTGTACATTCATCACCTAAATCAATCCCTGACACCTTCATTAGCACACACACAAAAATAACAAGAATAATAATTAGAGTGAAAAAGAGCAATTGAAGTAAAAAAGAACACTGGGTACCTTTGTCTGTTTGTTTGCTTCCCCTACTTTTCTACACATCCATCCATAAACTAGACAAAGTGGAGTTGGTCCTTATGGCATTCCCAATCCCACTGTCACCCCTCATAAGCTACATTTTTATACAACTGTCTTCGAGATTCATGGGTTCTGGGTTGTAGTTAATAGTTTCAGGTATCCACCACCAGCTACCCCAATTCTTTAGAACCTAAAAAGGTTGTCTAAAGTGTGCGTAAGAGTGCCCACCAGAGTGATCTCTCGGCTCGTTTTGGAATCTCTCTGCCACTGAAGCTTATTTCATTTCCTTTCACATCCCCCTTTTGGTCAAGAAGATGTTCTCCATCCCACGATGCCGGGTCTACATTCCTCCCCGGGAGTCATATTCCACGTTGCCAGGGAGATTCACTTCCCTGGGTGTCTGATCCCACGTAGGGGGGAGGGCAGTGATTTCACCTTTCAAGTTGGCTTAGCCAGAGAGAGAGGGCCACATCTGAGCAACAAAGAGGCATTCAGGAGGAGACTCTTAGGCACAAATACAGGGAGGCCTAGCCTCTCCTTTGCAGCAACCGTCTTCCCAAGGGTAAAACTTATGGTAGAGGGCTCAACCCATCAAACCACCAGTCCCCTATGTCTGTGGTCATGTTAGCAACCATGAAGGTGGGGTAGGCAAATACCCCTGCATTCTCCACAGGCTCCTCAAGGGGGCACTACATCTTTTTTTTTTTTTTTTCCTGTTTGTCTTTTTTCTTTTTTTTTTTTTTTTTAACTTTCCCTTCTTTTTTAAATCAACTGTATGAAAAAAAAAGTTAAAAAGAAAACAAACATACAATAAAAGAACATTTCAAAGAGACCATAACAAGGGAGTAAGAAAAAGACAACTAACCTAAGATAACTGCTTAACTTCCAACATGTTCCTACTTTACCCCAAGAAAGTTACATAATATAGCAACATTTCAGTGAACTTGTTCCTACTACATCCATCAGAAATTAACAGACCATAGTCATTTCTGGGCATCCCCAGAACGTTAAATAGCTTATCTGTTCTTCTTGGATTATTGTTCCCCCTTCCTTGATTGCTCTCTACTGCTAGTTCCCCTACATTCTACATTATAAACCATTTGTTTTACATTTTTCAAAGTTCACATTAGTGGTAGCATATAATATTTCTCTTTTTGTGCCTGGCTTATTTCGCTCAGCATTATGTCTTCAAGGTTCATCCATGTTGTCATATGTTTCACCAGATCGTTCCTTCTTACTGCCGCGTAGTATTCCATCGTGTGTATATACCACATTTTATTTATCCACTCATCTGTTGAAGGACATTTGGGTTGTTTCCATCTCTTGGCAATTGTGAATAATGCTGCTATGAACATTGGCGTGCAGATATCTGTTCGTGTCACTGCTTTCCGATCTTCCGGGTATATACCGAGAAGTGCAATCGCTGGATCGAATGGTAGCTCTATATCTAGTTTTCTAAGGAACTGCCAGACTGACTTCCAGAGTGGCTGAACCATTATACAGTCCCACCAACAATGAATAAGAGTTCCAATTTCTCCACATCCCCCTCCAGCATTTGTAGTTTCCTGTTTGTTTAATGGCAGCCATTCTAACCGGTGTTAGATGGTATCTCATTGTGGTCTTAATTTGCATCTCTCTAATAGCTAGTGAAGCTGAACATTTTTTCATGTGTTTCTTGGCCATTTGTATTTCCTCTTCAGAGAACTGTCTTTTCATATCTTTTGCCCATTTTATAATTGGGCTGTCTGTACTATTGTCATTGAGTTGTAGGATTTCTTTGTATATGCAAGATATCAGTCTTTTGTCAGATACATGGTTTCCAAAAATTTTTTCCCATTGAGTTGGCTGCCTCTTTACCTTTTTGAGAAATTCCTTTGAGGTGCAGAAACTTCTAAGCTTGAGGAGTTCCCATTTATCTATTTTCTCTTTTGTTGCTTGTGCTTTGGGTGTAAAGTCTAGGAAGTGGCCTCCTAATACAAGGTCTTGAAGATGTTTTCCTACATTATCTTCTAGGAGTTTTATGGTACTTTCTTTTATATTGAGATCTTTGGTCCATTTTGAGTTAATTTTTGTGTAGGGGGTGAGGTAGGGGTCCTCTTTCATTCTTTTGGATATGGATATCCAACTCTCCCAGCCCCATTTGTTGAAAAGACCATTATGGCTCAGTTCGGTGACTTTGGGGGCCTTATCAAAGATCAGTCGGCCATAGATCTGAGGGTCTATCTCTGAATTCTCAATTCGATTCCATTGATCTATATGTCTATCTTTGTGCCAGTACCATGCTGTTTTGGCAACTGTGGCTTTATAATAAGCTTCAAAGTCAGGGAGTGTAAGTCCTCCCACTTCGTTTTTCTTTTTAGAGTGTCTTAGCAATTCGAGGCATCTTCCCTTTCCAAATAAATTTGATAACTAGCTTTTCCAAGTCTGCAAAGTAGGTTGTTGGAATTTTGATTGGGATTGCATTGAATCTGTAGATGAGTTTGGGTAGAATTGACATCTTAATGACATTTAGCCTTCCTATCCATGAACATGGAATATTTTTCCATCTTTTAAGGTCCCCTTCTATTTCTTTTAGTAGAGTTATGTAGTTTTCTTTGTATAGGTCTTTTACATCTTTGGTTAAGTTTATTCCTAGGTACTTGATTTTTTTAGTTGCTATTGAAAATGGTATCTTTTTCTTGAGTGTCTCTTCAGTTTGTTCATTTCTAGCATATAGAAACATTACTGACTTATGTGCATTAATCTTGTATCCTGCTACTTTGCTAAATTTGTTTATTAGCTCTAGTAGGTGTATCGTCGATTTCTCAGGGTTTTCTAGATATAAGATCATATCATCTGCAAACAATGACAGTTTTACTTCTTCTTTTCCAATTTGGATGCCTTTTATTTCTTTGTCTTGCCGGATTGCCCTGGCTAGCACTTCCAGCACAATGTTGAATAACAGTGGTGACAGCGGGCATCCTTGTCTTGTTCCTGATCTTAGAGGGAAGGCTTTCAGTCTCTCACCATTGAGTACTATGCTGGCTGTGGGTTTTTCATATATGCTCTTTATCATGTTGAGGAAGTTTCCTTCAGTTCCTACCTTTTGAAGTGTTTTTATCAAAAATGGATGTTGGATTTTGTCAAATGCTTTTTCAGCATCTATTGAGATGATCAATTGATTTTTCTCTTTTGACTTGTTAATGTGTTGTAATACATTGATTGTTTTTCTTATGTTGAACCATCCTTGCATGCCTGGAATGAACCCCACTTGGTCATGGTGTATGATTTTTTTAATGTGTCTTTGGATTCGATTTGCAAGTATTTTGTTGAGGATTTTTGCATCTATATTCATTAGGGAGATTGGCCGGTAGTTTTCCTTTTTTGTGGCATCTTTGCCTGGTTTTGGTATTAGATTGATGTTAGCTTCATAAAATGAGTTAGGTAGTGTTCCATTTTTTTCAATGTTTTGAAAGAGTTTGAGTAAGATTGGTGTCAGTTCTTTCTGGAAAGTTTGGTAGAATTCCCCTGTGAAGCCATCTGGCCCTGGGCATTTATTTGTGGGAAGATTTTTGATGACTGATTGGATCTCTTTGCTTGTGATGGGTTGGTTGAGGTCTTCTATTTCTTCTCTGGTCAGTCTAGGTTGTTCATATGTTTCCAGGAAATTGTCCATTTCTTCTACATTATCCAGTTTGTTGCCATACAGTTGTTCATAATATCCTCTTATAATTTTTTTAATTTCTTCAGGATCTGCAGTTATGTTACCTTTTTCATTCATTATTCTGTTTATATGGGTCTTCTCTCTTTTTGATTTTGTCAGTCTAGCTAGGGGCTTGTCAATCTTGTTGATCTTCTCAAAGAACCAACTTTTGGTGATATTTATCCTTTCTATTGTTTTTTTGTTCTCTATGTCATTTATTTCTGCTTTAATCCTTGTTATTTCTTTTCTTGTACTTGGTTTAGGATTGGTTTGCTGTTCATTTTCTAGCTTCTTCAGTTGATCCATTAGTTCTTTGATTTTGGCTCTTTCTTCCTTTTTAATATATGCGTTTAGTGCTATAAATTTCCCCCTTAGCACTGCTTTTGCTGCATCCCATAGGTTTTGGTATGTTGTGTTCTCATTTTCATTCGTCTCTATATATTTAGCAATTTCTCTTGCTATTTCTTCTTTAACCCACTGATTGTTTAGGAGTGTGTTGTTTAACCTCCAGGTATTTGTGAATTTTCTAAGTCTCTGATGGTTATTGACTTCTAATTGTATTCCATTGTGGTCAGAGAATGTGCTTTGAATAATTTCAATCTTTTTAAATTTATTGAGGCTTGTTTTATGTCCCAGCATATGATCTATTCTGGAGAAAGTTCCGTGAGCACTAGAAAAGTATGTGTATCCTGGTGATTTGGGATGTAATGTCCTGTAGATGTCTGTTAAATCTAATTCATTTATCATATTGTTTAGGTTTTCAGTTTCCTTATTGGTCTTCTGTCTGGTTGATCTATCTATAGGAGAGAGTGATGTGTTGAAGTCTCCCACAATTATTGTGGAAACATCAATTGCTTCCTTTAGTTTTGCCAATGTTTCTCTCATGTATTTTGTGGCACCTTGATTGGGTGCATAGACATTTACGATTGTTATTTCTTCTTGCTGAATTGCTCCTTTTATTAGTATGTAGTGGCCTTCTTTGTCTCTCAAAACATCCCTGCATTTGGAGTCTATTTTATCTGAGATTAATATTGCTACACCTGCTTTCTTTTGGCTGTAGCTTGCATGAAATATTTTTTTCCATCCTTTCACTTTCAGTTTCTTTGTGTCCCTGTGTCTAAGATGAGTCTCTTGTATGCAACATATTGATGGTTCATTTTTTTTGATCCATTCTGCGAATCTATATCTTTTAATTGGGGAGTTTAATCCATTTACATTCAACGTTAAAACCGTGAAGGCATTTCTTGAATCGGCCATCTTATCCTTTGGATTATGTTTGCCATATTTTTCCCTCTCTCTATTAATATCCTTTATTGTACCCATACCGAATCTCTTTAGTACTGAACCTTTCTCCAGGTCTCTCTGTCCTGTCTTTGTTTCTCTGTCTGTAGGGCTCCCTTTAGTATCTCCAGTAGGGCAGGTCTCTTGTTAGCAAATTCTCTCAGCATTTCTTTGTCTGTGAAAAATTTAAGCTCTCCCTCAAATTTGAAGGAGAGCTTTGCTGGATAAAGTATTCTTGGCTGGAAATTCCTCTCACTCAGAATTTTAAATATATCGTGCCACTGCCTTCTTGCCTCCATGGTGGCTGCTGAGTAGTCACTACTTAGTCTTATGCTGTTTCCTTTGTATGTGGTGAATTGCTTTTCTCTTGCTGCTTTCAGAACTTGCTCCTTCTCTTCTATGTTTGACAGTGTGATCAGTATATGTCTCGGAGTGGGTTTTTTTGGATTTATTCTATTTGGAGTTCGCTGAGCATTTATGATTTGTGTATTTATGTTGTTTAGAAGATTTGGGAAGTTTTCCCCAACAATTTCTTTGAATACTCTTCCTAGACCTTTACCCTTTTCTTCCCCTTCTGGGACACCAATGAGTCTTATATTCGTACGTTTCATATTATCTATCATATCCCTGAGGTCCATTTCGAGTTTTTCAATTTTTTTCCCCATTCTTTCTTTTATGCTTTCATTTTCCATTCTGTCATCTTCCAGGTCACTGATTCGTTGTTCAACTTCCTCTAGTCTTGTACTATGAGTGTCCAGAATCTTTTTAATTTGGTCAACAGTTTCTTTAATTTCCATAAGATCATCCATTTTTTTATTTAGTCTTGCAATGTCTTCTTTATGCTCTTCTAGGGTCTTCTTGATTTCCTTCATATCCCGTACTAGGGTCTCATTGTTCATCTTTAGTTCTTTGAGTAGCTGCTCTAGGTGGTGTGTCTCTTCTGGTCTTTTGATTTGGGTGCTTGGGCTTGTGTTATCCATATCGTCTGGTTTTTTTCATATGCTTTATAATTTTCTGTTGTTTTTGGCCTCGTGGCATTTGCTGAACTTGATAGGGTTCTTTTAGGGTTTGTAGACCAGTTGAAGTCCTTATCTCTAATTTATCAGATCTACAGCTTCGTGGAGTACACTTTCTCTAACTAACCAGCAGGTGGCGTCCACGAGCCACCTGTTCTCCACAAGCCAGATCTCCCCTGCTTAGCCTTTTTGGTGAGTGGGAGAGTGAGTCTTGTGGGGCCCAATTGGTGTACCAAGCTTGCGTGTGTAGTTGGTGTTGCCTGCCCTGTATGTGGGGCGTGTTTCTGGGCAGTCGGGGAGGGGGGGTGGCCCTAACAATCAAATCTCCCTGATGATCCTGGAGTTTTAAAGCTGCTGCAATAGTCTAATCCTTCAGTTCAGTCCTGCCACAGTTTGTCTCTGCCACTGACCCACAAGTCTTTGGTATTGGCGTATGGCTCCTGAGACTTGCAAGTGGGCCCCTCTTCCAGGCTGTGCACCCCGGGTCCTCTGTTGAGGGATGACTGTGCTATGTCACAGGTGAGTGCCGTCCCCCCAGGGCAGTTCTGGGCTGCTGGGCTGTGTTGGGAGGCTCCCAGTCTGCTCAAATGATGGCTGAATGGGGCTCTGTTAATTCACACTGCTCCCCCTTCCCAGCTCTGGGACATTCAGCTGAGGTTGCAGGGAAGGCTAATGTCCACGCCCAGTTTTGTGGTGTGTGCCTGTTATTTGAAGCACTTCCGTCACACTGGGTTGTCTGGGGCAGCTCTGGACTATGGGGCTGGCGATGGGCAGGAGTGTTTCCTGTCCACCAGGATGGTGGCTGTGAGCGGACACCCCCCTTTTCTTGGGAAGTTGTGTTGTTTAGTGAATTTTCTCAGCCACTGGAATATTGCCTTTTGTCTCAGAGCTCTCTTAATTCTGCTCTTGACTTGACGTGCCCAAATTTCAATTCTTTGAAGCTTTCTGTATTGAGCTTCTTAGAGTAATTGTTTTAGAAAAAGCAAAAAGGATTTAAAAAAAAAAAAAAAAAAACGGCCCCCCTCAGAGATCTAATGGGTTATTGAAATGCTAATAGACAAAGCAACCAGGGCCATTAAGGAAAGGTGCACAGGGCAGAGAGATCAGCTTTGCTTCGGGATTTGCATATGCGCCTCAAGGCCTGATCTCCGCCCTTCCCCTTTCTGTGTTCACCAGAACTCCAAAAATCCTCTGCTTTTATTTTGGAGTTTTTCGTGTTGTTTTTATTCTATGTCTGTCTCCTCTCTGCTGGGCTGGCTGCTCTCAGAGTCTCTGGTGTCTGGTCTCAGTCTATCTATGGTTGGAGTTTGAATCAGTAGAATGAGTTTCCGATAAGGGCAGCCACTGCAATTCTCCCTTCTCCTTCCCGGAGCTGACAGCCCCTCCTCCCCCGGGACTGAGCCTGGCAGGGAGGGGCGCGGGTCCCCTGGCCGCAAAAACTTACAGATTTCGCTGATCTCAGCAGTTCCACGTTTTCATGAGTGTTGTATGAAGTATGCCCAAAGACAGATTGCTCTGTGGTGTCCAGTCCACGCAGTTCCTGGCTTTTTACCTACTTTCCTGGAGGAGTAACTAAAACATACAGCTCACCAGTCTGCCATCTTGCCCCGCCCCTCCAGTATAGTTTTAATCTTGTCTATTGTGCCTTTCATTCCATAAGTTCTGTTATATTTCTTTGCATATTTTCAAACTATTTTTTATGCTCACTCAGTGTCTTCTCAATATCCTTTATCTCTTTAGCCATATTTTCCTTCATCTCTTTGAATTGGTTGAAAAGATGTGTTTGAACATCTTTGATTAGATGTTCCTAATTCTGTATCTCCTCTGACTTTTTACTTTGTCCTTTGACTAGGCCATATCTTACAGTTTCTTAGTACGGCTTGCAATTTTTTGCTGATATCTGGGCATCTGATTATCTTGATGAGATTATTCTGAAGGTTGGTTTCTCTCTCTTATCTAGGATTTTGTTGTTGATTGGATTTGTGTTAAGGCTCTTCTTTGACCCTTGGTTCATCAGTATTTCCCAGGCAAAACAGGGCCAGAAACCCACTCTGGAGATGCAGACCAGTTTCAGTAGGCCCTGGGGAGAACATCAGGAAAGACACCAAAAAGCCTTCATTTCAGCTCCTTGAAGGTGTGCTTTCCTTGCTTCCCTCTCAGATGGTGTTGCGTTTCAGCAACCTGTTCCCCACAGTTCTGAGAAGGCAGAGTATTTTTAGCCTTCTGGTGGCTTCTCCTCTTACACAGTGGAGACAGTGATACAGCCAGCGCCTGTCCAGGTCAGATTAAAGCAGCCAGATCCCGCCATCTAAATTCACCACCAATAGCTTGATCAGTACTGGGCCATGTCCCCCTCTGTTCTTGGGGAGAAGGGCTTCTGCGACACTCCTAGTCCTCAGCAGCCCACCAGGCAGGGACTGGGCTGACCCAGAGCTGCTTGCCTCATGGGTTGGATGGACACAGGATCAGGAGTCTTGGCACAAGGGAGTTACTCACAGTTTTTCACTACAGTTTCTCAGTCTGTTAGTTCTACTCTTCCCTGAATGCTGTGCAGTGCTCCCCTGGTCTCCAGAGCCCCAGAACAGTTATTTTGGACAGTTTCTATTAGCTGTTTTTGGAAGAGGCGTGAGCTCGGCAACTCCCTATTCCACCATTTTCCTGAAAGTCTTCCCCTTTGCTTTTTTATAGGAGTTTTATGGTTTTAGTTCTTATATATTTAGGTCTTTGATCCATTTTGAGTTAATTTTTATATTTGGTATGAGGTAGGGGTCCACTTTCATTCTTTTGCATGTAGCTATCCAGTTTTCCCAGCACCATTTGTTAGAGATTATTCTTTCCTCATTGAGTAGACTTAGCACCCTTGTCAAAAATCAGTTGGGTTCATTTCTGAACTCTTAATGAATTTGATTCCATTGATCTGTATGTCTTTCCTTGTGCCAGTACCAGACTGTTTTGATTACTGTAGCTTGTAATAAGTTTTGAAATTGGGAAGTATGAGTCCTCTGGCTTTGTTCTTTTTTCAAGATGGATTTGGCTATTCAAGGTTCCTTATCCTTCCATGTGGATTTGGTTATTGGCTTTTCCATTTCTGCAAAGATTGGGATTACACTGAATCTGTAAATTGCTTTGGGTAGAATCATATCTGTCTTAGTTTCCCAGCTGCTGAAACAAACCCCATACCATACATTGGCTTAGCAACAGGAATTTATTGCCTCATGGTTTTGAGGCTAGGAGAAGTCCAAAATCAAATTGTCAGCAAGATGATGCTTCCTCTCTGAAGGCTGTGGCATTCTCAGACTGGCTACTGGCGATTCTTGTTCCGTGGCTTTCCGTCACTTGGCAGTGTAAATGGTGGTGTCTTCTCCTTTCTATTCTGGGTTCTGTTGACTTCCAGCTTCTGGTTGCTCCCCATTGCTTCTCTATCTGTCTGACTTTAACTCTACTTATGAAGGACTCTGGTAATCCAGGTTAAAGAACCTGATTCAGTTGGTCCATACTGTAACTGAAATAACGTCTTGAAGAGTTCTTATTTACAGTGGGTCCACACGCACCAGAATGTGGAGCAAGACCAAGAACATGACCAAACTGGGGTAGACAGTTCAATCCACCACAATGTTTTAACAATGTTTCATCTTCCAATCCATGAACATGGGATGTCCTTCCATTTATCTTCCATTTATTTAGGTTTTCTTTAATTTATTTCAGTAATGTTTTGTAGTTTTCCATGTACAAGTCCTTTACATCCTTCATTAAATTTATTCCTTAGATATTTTATCATGTATACATTCTTAACACACTTGGTTCACTCCCTCATACATAACTTCTGGTCCTGTCTGAGTCCAAAGAGTGGGCTTTCCTATTGATACTCCTCTTCCAATTGTCATCATAATGCTCCCTCTGATTTTATTGGGTTGCAGTGGGGTTATCAGCTTTTGATGCTTATATGTCTGTTTCCTGCTGTCTGTGCTTCAGGGACACCATGTGGCGCATTTTTACTGGATCGTTGCTTGTGGAGGAGAAATCAAATGCCCTTCTGCATGATCTTCGAGAGATTGAGGCCTGGATCTATCGATTGCTGCGCTCGCCAGTACCCGTCTCTGGGCAGAAGCGAGTAGACATTGAGGTCCTACCCCAGGAGCTTCAGCCAGCTCTGACCTTTGCTCTTCCAGACCCCTCTCGATTCACCTTGGTGGATTTCCCATTGCACCTTCCCTTGGAACTTCTGGGTGTAGATGCCTGTCTTCAGGTGCTAACCTGCATCCTGTTAGAGCACAAGGTGAGAGGGCCCGCTTTCTAGGGGAAAAGCTTTGACATATGGCAGAGGCTAGACCATGTGCTTCTTGAAGACAGGAACTGCATCTTTTACATCTTTTGTCTCTAAGAGGTTACATGGTGCCTGGTATACAGCAGGTGCTCAGTGGGTGTGGGTTGAATTAAGGTTCTGGTATTGCGTGGGAATATATTCAGAGGGCTTGCTCTCAGCTGAATTATCCTTAAGTATTCTGACCTAACTCTCTGGAAATATCAATAGTTATGTTCCATTGAATGGTGCTGAGATGGCAGAGGGGGTGGGGGTGGGGGTGGGGGTGGGGTACAAGAACTAGGATGGTAAGGCAGTGATTCCCAAGAAGATGATAGTGGTGCTTGGGTTGGGAGGTGGCAGACAGACTGAGGCAGGGGGCAGTGGTAACTGTGGAAACCAAGCTTCTGGAGCTGGAGGAATAGTGGAACACAAATTAAACTGTGGTGTTGGAAGCTGTTTTCTCCTGAACCTTATATTCTGCTTTTGAGTGATACTTATGGTATGGCTTGTGGCAGGTGGTGCTACAGTCCCGAGACTACAATGCACTCTCAATGTCTGTGATGGCATTTGTGGCAATGATTTACCCCCTGGAGTATATGTTTCCTGTCATCCCACTGCTTCCCACCTGCATGGCATCAGCAGAGCAGGTGAGTCTTTTCTGGCTTTATCACCTCTTACTTTCCAACTTGGTCCAGCCCTGAGCAAGAGGGCACAGTGGCCAGGGAAGTCATCAGTCAGTACTGGGCCCCAGTCACTTACCATATGTGTTTGTCAACAAAATCTGATCTGACCTGTACTGATTTGGTGGCCAAACCAATGCTATTTATTTATAGCCTTTCTTTATCACAGTTAATGTTAACGATTATAGGCTACTGGCTCTAACCCTGCTGCACGTGTTACATAATGTACAGAGTGCATACCATGTTACCTTTCTAAAATCTCAAAAATTTTGAATTTTGAAACATTCCAAAACCCTTCAAGGGTTTTAGAAAAGGGATTGTAGACCTGAATTCCCTTATGTAAAAAAGTCCCGACTCAGTAAATGGGATTGACTATGCTAGGTTTTATTCTTAGTCTCTTATCCTCTTTATCCTTTCTATAGCTGCTGTTGGCTCCAACCCCGTACATCATTGGGGTCCCTGCCAGCTTCTTCCTCTACAAACTGGACTTCAAAATGCCTGATGATGTATGGCTAGTGGATCTGGACAGCAGTAGGGTGAGATCCTTGGCTGAGACATTGTAGGATCTAGGATAGGATTATGTTCTCTTTTTTCTAGATCACTTCCAGGAAGGGCATCTAAGCTGTGTTGAGTTCTATTATGAGACTCATTGAAACCATTTTTTTTTTCAATTCTGCTTTTACTTCATTGGCTGAATAGTAAATTAACCAAAAATCTCTTGGTTAGAACTCAAAGAATTACAGGATTCAGTTTTCCCTGAGTTAAGTGCCCCCCTGCAGCTTCCTAGAGCAGTAGGGCAGGCATGGTTTTGGGACCACCATATATGGTGTAGGTCATCTCCTAATGGCTTTCCTGGGCTATGGTTTCTAGTAAGATGCTGTCTTTTGATGCAGACTTGAAAAAAAAATTATATGAACATTATGCAGTGTGAATAGATTCAAAACTTTGTTAGGACACTGTCCTATGTATTCATTGTAACTTTAGCAAATACAAATAAATGTAAAGAAAAAAATGAAAACTATAATCCTATATCCCAAGATAATCACCCAATACCACTTATGTATATTTCCTTTCAGATATTTATGTATATCTCATATATGAGTGTATGTAATGTGTATGTATTCATATGTATATGATAATATCGTATATATGACTTCCTCTTCTTGCTGCTTACCATTATGTAGGAGAAACTCCTGAGCAATTCCAAGATCATGCCTATTATCTTTCCTCTTGTTCAGGTGATTGCTCCAGCCAATGCAGAAGTGCTCCCTATCCTACCAGAACCAGAATCTTTAGAGCTGAAAAAGCATTTAAAGCAGGTAATTGAGGAATGAAGAAAAGATGCTATAGGATTGCAGTAGGAAAACAGTTATTTTAAGAGCCAGTTTCCTTTCAAACTTCAAGTGGTATAGATTTTATTAGCCTCAGATGGGCAGGATAGGAAAGAAGCTTAAGGAGTGTTGCATCCCATTTCCGGATAGCAGGGTGACTATTATCTTAAAAACCACTTTTAGATTCCTTCTAATTCACTGAATACCCTACCATCCTCTAATGCTTACAATGCTATATAACACAACTCATCAATTCCCATTTCTAGTCCTGCCTGCCATTCTTTTTTTTTTTTTTTAATTCAGTTTTATTGAAATACATTCACACACCATACAATCATCCATGATATACAATCCACTGTCCACAGTATGATAACTAGTTATGCGTTCATCACCACAGTCTATCTCTGAACATTTTCCTTACATCAGAAAGAACCAGAACAAGAATAAAAAATAAAAGTGAAAAAAGAACACCCAAATCGTCCCCCCATCCCACCCCATTTGTCCTTTAGTTTTTATCCCCATTCCTCCACTCATCCATACACTAGATAAAGGGGGTGTGATCCACAAGGTCTTCACAATCACGCTGTCACCCCTTGTAATCTACATTATTATATAATTGTCTTCAGGAGTCCAGACTGCTGGGTTGGAGTTTGGTAGTTTCAGGTATTTACTTCTAGCTATTCCAATACATTAAAGCGTAAGAGGTGTTATCTATACAGTGCATAAGAATGTCCACCAGAGTGACCTCTCGACTCCATTTGGAATCTCTCAGCCACTGAAACTATTTCGTCTCATTTTGCATCCCCCTTTTGGTCAAGAAGATATTCTCAGTCCCACAATGCCGGGTCCACATTCATCCCTGGGAATCATACTCTGCGTTGCCAGGGAGATTTACACCCCTGGGAGTCGGGTCCCACGTAGAGGGGAGGGCAGCGAGTTCACCTGTCGAGATGGCTCAGTTAGAGAGAGAGAGGGCCACATCTGAGCAACAAAGAGGTACTCAGAGGGAGACTCTTACTGCCTGCCATTCTTTACAGCCTTGGAGCATATCAGTCTTGTAAAGTGGGAGTTAGTAGTTTGGTCAATCTGGCTTCTTTTATATTTTCTTCTTGAATTGGTCCCTAGGTCCCTATAGAATCCTTCCTTCTAAAGTTCCTTTCTGTAAGTTGTCCCTTAAATCTACTTTCATTGATTGATTTTCTTCTGCATGCTGAGTGCAGTACCTGAAGGGGGAAGAAAAAAACAAAAAACAAGGTTCCATTTCCTTGTCCTGCT
The DNA here is from genome assembly GCF_015220235.1 of Choloepus didactylus. Taxonomy (NCBI): domain Eukaryota; kingdom Metazoa; phylum Chordata; class Mammalia; order Pilosa; family Megalonychidae; genus Choloepus; species Choloepus didactylus. The sequence goes on along the minus strand of NC_051312.1, from coordinate 32,155,972 downwards.
CTCTGTGTTATGGAGGACCACCAGCAAATAGCACTGTATTTCATTTTAGGAATCCCTGCTCTCTTCTCAAGGGTCTTCAGAAATCTCAGTGTTGTATGAGGTACTTAGTAGTATCTCTAGGTGGTATCTATTTGGATTTAAGTGGGTCATTTTGTGTCATCCTTCTCTCTCTCACTTGCTTCATTACTGCTGATATAACATGCTATCTTATTACTGCAGAGTCTGGTGAGGAATGCAAGTTCAGAAATTTCTCTTAGCTGTCTTCCCTTGCTATTTCATTCCTGATGATTGCTTTAGCATGCAAGGGCTGGTATATGGAATTACACTTTCAATGCTCGTAAGAGCTAAGATCCTTGGGCCCAATGACCCTGTGCTCTAACCCTGGCTACTTAAAGTTGGTCCATAGACTGGCAGCATCAGCATCACCTGGGCTTGTTAAAAATGCAGAATCACCCAGACCTATTGAAGTAGAATCTGCATTTTAACATCTTTAGGTTATTCCTATGTTCGTTAAAGTTTGGGCACTGCTGGTCTAGACTAGTGATTTTCACACTGCTCCATGGACCCTCATAGGGGCTAATTTAAGTTGGGACTACTAAGCCCTGAGGCTCTGGTTCCTCATGTCCTTGAGCCTATGTACTTGTGCCCTTCAGAGATGCTCTATTTTTACATGTTTCAGTTGTTTATATTGCCACATAACGTTTCAATTGAAAAACAAGACTTCATGGTTTAAGTTTGAAAACCATTGCCCTGGACTTCAGATTTGATCAAGTTGCTTTGAGCTAGGTTGGCTTGAGCTGGAGAGCTACAAAATTACGATTAGTTTTCAAAAACTAAAAATTTGGATTTCTAGCTCAAAGAGTAAGGTTCTGAAACAGGTTGGCCATAATTTGCAACTTAGTACTGTTCTTTGTTGCAGAACTTTTTCAGCAGAGGGTATGATGTAGAAACTTTAAGAAGGCTGTTTCCTAGGAGATGATATTGGCTGGTCTCCCAGGAATCTGTTTTCTATGGGGATTTCTTTTTCTTCCACAGGCTCTAGCCAGCATGAGTCTCAACACTCAGCCCATCCTCAATTTGGAGAAATTTCATGAGGGCCAGGAGATCCCACTTGTCTTGGGAAGGCCTTCTAGTGACCTGCAGTCCACTCCTTCCACTGAATTCAATCCACTCATCTATGGCAATGATGTGGATTCTGTGGATGTTGCTACCAGGTAAGACCAAGCACAGTCTGCAATCATGAGTTCTTAAATTGGTCTCTTTGCTCTTTAAGTGATCTTGGGGCAGACTACTTCCCTGAGCCAGTTTCTTTATATAAAAGATGGGTATGATATTTGGCTCATATTTGTCATCTCAGTAAAAGCAAGGAGGAAATAGCTCATTATACTCTTGGGCCTTTCAGGCCTTTGGTGAAGAGAGAGATTGATGATTTTTGAAGATATCTCTTCCTTTGATGTTGGAAGCCTGTTGAGTGATGGCTGTGAGAGGTGGTCTAAGACCTTGAATCTAAGCCTCCTTACCCTGCAAGGTATGGGACTCAGATGATCTCACCGCCCCCTTCTTTCCCAGAGTGGCCATGGTGCGTTTCTTCAACTCCCCCAACGTGCTGCACGGCTTTCAGATGCACACACGTACCCTGCGTCTCTTCCCTCGGCCTGTGGTAGCTTTTCAAGCTGGCTCCTTTCTAGCTTCACGTCCCCGTCAGACTCCTTTCGCCGAGAAATTGGCCAGGACTCAGGCTGTGGAGTTCTTCGGAGAATGGATCCTTAATCCCACCAACTATGCCTTTCAGCGAATTCACAACAGTGAGTGCCTCTGTCCTCTGCTCCTACTGCCTTCTGCCTTTGCCCTTCAGATTGCTCTTCTTTTTGCCTTTTCCCTTTATCATCTTTGAACTGCCCGTTCCACTCCTGTTTTACTTTAGACTTTTTCCTACTTTTCTTTTATGTTCTACTTGCCTCCCCGCACACCCCAACCTCCCTGCTGCTAATGCTTTTTTTTTTTTAATTCCCTCTTGGATAGGTATGTTCGATCCAGCACTGATTGGTGACAAACCAAAGTGGTATGCTCATCAGCTGCAGCCCATCCATTATCGAGTCTATGATAGCAATTCTCAGCTGGCTGAGGCACTGAGTGTGCCACCAGAACGTGCCTCTGACTCTGACCCAACTGATGACAGGTGAGCAGTCTCTCATGGCAGCAGATCAGTTTTTGAAGGCAAGGAAACTCTCGTAGCCCTTATTTAACACAGTGGGGCAGAATCTCAGAGGGTTTAGATCAGTCTTTGAGGCCTTGGATTTTATTTTGACTTGTTGCTTTTTTCTTGGCTTCCTTGTTCTATTTTGTTCCCTGGTCTTGAGGTAGGAGTGTTCCCTTTTTATTTTGCCTAATGCTGATTGCTGGTTCTTTTCTCTGCCCCTGTTTTCTGGGTTTCCTCCTCTTCACTCTGCAGTGGTAGTGATAGTATGGATTATGATGACTCAAGTTCTTCCTACTCATCCCTTGGTGACTTTGTCAGTGAGATGATGAAATGTGACATCAATGGTGATACTCCTAGTAAGTGTACTTGGGGAAATTGGCCAGCTCTGGGCAGGGTCTAGGGTTCTGGGGTGGGATGGTCTGTACCTGCCACCCTTGGGTTTTGGCAGATGTGGATCCTCTGACGCACGCGGCACTGGGGGATGCCAGTGAGGTGGAGATTGATGACCTTCAGAACCAGAAGGAAGCAGAAGAGCCTGGCCCAGACGGCGAGAACTCCCAGGAAAACCCCCCACTGCGCTCTAGCTCCAGCACCACCACCAGCAGTAGCCCCAGCACTGTCATCCACAGAGCCAACTCTGTACGTGAGGACTTGGAGGGGTGGGCGATGAGGACTTGGAGGGGTGGGCGAGCGAGAGCTGCTTGGGATGTGGGCCTCATCTCCATTAGGAAAGCCATGTTGTAGCCATTAATTTGTCTCTTTCCTCACAATCTTCCTGGCTTCCTTTCCTTAGGCCCTACAGTTTAGGGCCTATCAGAAACGGTTTAGACCCCAGAAGGAGGTCATCAGGTTTTGTTCAGGGTGTAGCTAAGGTCCCCGTTACGTAGTTCATGACGGCAGCAAGTAGGGGTATCACAGAGATTTTTTCCCCATGGGATAGGAATCTGACAGGCCAGGCATTACCCAGCCAAACTGAGATTACAGAAAGGCATCACTGGGCACCAGGTGACTTTTTTTTTTAATGTGGTCCTTAGGAACCTGCTGACTCCACAGAGATGGATGATAAGGCAGCAGTGGGCGTCTCCAAGCCCCTCCCTACCGTGCCTCCCAGCGTTGGCAAATCGAACATGGACAAGCTTCAGACAGAAATTGGAGAGGGGTCAGTGCGCCGGCCAACCTATGACAATCCATACTTCGAGCCCCAATATGGCTTTCCCCCTGAGGAAGATGATGATGAGCAGGGGGAAAGTTACACTCCCCGATTCAGCCAACATGTCAATGGCAATCGGTGAGAGCCTGGGGATCCCTTCTAGACGGGTGACTGAAGGACCTCACTAAAGTGGACCCTGGGTGAGGGTTAATCAGAAAGTCTGAGAAGTCTGAGTGCTCTCACGGTCCTGCCATCCCTAAGGGTGGTGCTCTGACCTAGGGATTGAAGAATTGTGGGAAGGGAGAGGTGCCTGCAGTGTAGCTTAAGGCGCACACTCCCAAGATTAGCTCCCCTGCCTGGGGCTCACAGGTGCCACTGTGCAGTTCCAAGGGCTCAAAGGCTGCTGCGGCCCAACAGCTTGAAACTGGCAAGTGACTCAGACGCAGAGTCAGACTCTCGAGCAAGCTCTCCCACCTCCACTGTCTCCAACAACAGCACCGAGGGCTTCGGGGGCATCATGTCCTTTGCCAGTAAGTGCCTTAAGGTCTCTCATTCTTCCGGTCCATTTTCTCTACAGTGGGGCCTGGCTACAGCAAATGTTGCTTAGACTTTAGATGGAGGGCTGAGTTGGCATTACCAAGCCCCAACTCAGATCATTTGGATGATATTGAATAAGGTATTTTCAGATGAGGTCAATAAAGGACAAGGACAGATTTGTCATTATCTTTACACCTGGAGGTTTGGTCTATTTTTGAGAAGATAGCTGAAAAATATGCATTATATTAAAAAATCACACATCTGTACATATATTTTGTGTAAATATTTTGGTCACTTCTGGTTTGGGTATATATCTAATAGCTTCTTTGCCTGATGAGGGACTTTTTTATAGCATGTTTTGAAATCTATATGAGATTGACTTTTGTACATAGAGAATATTTCTAGATACAAGGGGTGGTGTCAAAGACTGAAGATAGAGAAGGGACTAGAGAGAGCCGACATAGGGGATAACTGGGATCGCTAGTGTTTTCGGAGGTCGGGGACAGAACCAACTTTAGCCCAGTGGCACAGTTACTCCTGGTTTTCATGCTGCATTAGCAGGGCATGATGCACTGGGCTATTATCACAGGTGGTAGTTAGAGGAAGTTGTTCCTGGGTCACAAGCAATCCTGGCAGTGGCTCCTTTGTTTATGTTAAGTTAAACTTGATCCTTTCCAAGATAGAGGTGCTGGGATTTTATTTGCCGAGGAGGGAGGTAAAGATGATACAGTCATTAAAGTGCAATATTGTGATTGTTTACACCCCCTAACTCATGGTTTTCACACCCTCTCATTGATAGGCAGCCTGTATCGGAACCACAGCACAAGTTTCAGTCTTTCCAACCTCACACTGCCCACCAAAGGTGCCCGAGAGAAGACCACACCCTTTCCTAGTCTGAAAGGTAACTGCAGCTGCCCTTTTGCCAAACCAGGATTCTCTGGGAATTATTTGAGGCCCGTGGTGCTTGTCAGGAGCCCTGTGTATGATGAATCATTTGACCTGGCTGTTTCCCCTCATGTCGCTTCTCATGGCTTTCCCTGCACACCATGGGTTCTTGATAGTTGTCAGACGGGAACTATCTTTGTGGCTAAAGAAAAGGCCGTTATGTCATTTAGAATAATGACGTCTGAGATGTCTGCTGCTTCTGGAGGGAACTTTGTCAGATGTACATGATTAACAAAGGGATCCTCAGGTACCACCAGCCTGGTCCACCTGCCCGAATGTCAGAATGAACTCCATCCTGAGTCACTGGTCCACCAGAGGACGGTTGTGGAGAGTCTGGCAGTGTTCAATGTAAAAGCCTCTTAGGTTGGCTACGTGTCAACTTAGAACCTATAGAGGACCAGGTAGTATTTGTTGGCTTCTAGAGTAGTAAGACTTTACATGAATTTCATTTGTGATCACTGACAGTTTGAGGGACTCTTCTGAATTTAATCTGACTTTAGTTTGTTTTCTCTGCATATTGTGCTGGTATTTAATTATGGTAGGAATTACAGTGAGAAGCAATGCCACGTATTCTTTAACTGACTCCTCGTCCCCAGTGATTAAAAATGCCGGGAGTCTAAGGAATGTTCCTTGGTGGGGATGGGAAAATAGGATCGAAGGGCAAAAGGACCTCTTAATTAGTGGTATAGGGACTTAAATAGCCCTGCTACAGTGAATCCACACATGGCTGGTGGTTAGGGATGGAAAGGTGTTAGTGTCACTGGCTTTCTCTTTGATACATATGAAGAGGAGAGCAATTGATAACTCTTCCATTGCATGCTGATGCTTCATCTGATTTGATGTGCTTATACCTCCTGCCCACCTCCCATCCTTACCCCCCACAACCCCTCCTCACACCCATGACAGTGTCTGCAAGATGGGACCCTCCCCTCTGCATACCTGCAAGCCCTCTGGACCCCTGTGCTGGATGTTCCATGAAAGCCGGTGGTCCCTCCTTCATGCATGTGCCTGTGGAATACCCAGAGGCTCCTGTGTCATTTACCCTGTCCATAAAGCTTTGCAAGGCCACAGTCTTAACGGATGGCCTTTCCTACAGCCTTGTTTGCCTCCTGATCACCTGGATCAGGCTTCCAGCTCTGAGGTGCCCAAGAAGCAAGGTTATGTGCACTCTTCAAGCTTTGTGAGAATGCTCAAATGATCTGACTTACGGCTTCATTGAGGGGTATAGGGATTGGGGTATCATGGTGCACCTACTAATTGTGTATTTTGTGTCCCAGTATTTGGGCTAAATACTCTAATGGAGATTGTTACTGAAGCCAGCCCCGGGAGTGGCGAAGGTGGGTCTCGCCTGTGAGCTGTGCATGATCTTTTTTTTTCCTAGCCTCTTCCGTGCCTGCCTGAGGGCCATCCTCCTCATGGAGCAAGCGGCATCACATGAGTGACCTGCCTTGCCCCGTCCCCTGTGACACCCGTGCTTGCCCATGGGGCCTGCTGCTGGTGCATGTGGAGTGGCCTGAGTCTCCATCCCCACCTCCTCCACATTGCCATGGCTGGTTTATACCTGTGTGTGATGCCCTGGTGCCACCTTCACCCAGCCCTGCAGGGGAATGGGTGTGGAACATGGTTACCCAGAGCTGTGCTAACGCTAGCTACTGAACTATGATAGTGATGTCTCTCATTCCTACCTTCCCGGCTTATAGGAAACAGGAGGGCCTTAGTGGATCAGAAGTCATCTGTCATTAAACACAGCCCAACAGTGAAAAGAGAGCCTCCGTCACCCCAGGGCCGATCCAGCAATACTAGGTAATAAATGGCAGAGCTGTTTTAAAATTTCTTGGGTAGAGGTAGTGATTCCTAGACAGAACTTTAGGGATGCTCAGGAGTGGGAGAAAAGCTCTCAGTAGGGTAGACAAAATGAATTTCCTGCCAGCACTTCCCATTCTGCCTCAATCCCAGGCATGCATAGTAGCTTACACTGTTAAGGTGAAACAGCAGTGGTGGGTACTTGGGCACACCGGGTTATCTGGAGAGGTGGGAAATGTGCTGGACTTGGCCATTTGGAGACTTGCTTTTGTGTTTTGCCCCTGGAGGCAAATATCTAGTCTGGTGTAAGGGGGGATCTGCCACAAAGGAGCTGATGACCACAGTGGTAGTGTGTGGACTCCGTAGTGAGAACCAGCAGTTCCTGAAGGAGGTTGTGCACAGTGTGCTGGATGGCCAGGGAGTTGGCTGGCTCAACATGAAAAAGGTGCGGCGGCTGCTGGAGAGTGAGCAGCTGCGAGTCTTTGTCCTGAGCAAGCTGAACCGCACAGTGCAGTCAGAGGAGGATGCCCGGCAGGACGTCATCCCAGATGTGGTCAGTGTTTGGAGTTGGGAATTGGAATCAACTGGCAGGTGGGATGTGGGCACCAAAGGCAATTTGGCCTACTCTAGCCCCTGGGTTATTGTTGCAGGAGATCAGCCGAAAGGTGTACAAGGGAATGTTGGACCTGCTCAAGTGCACAGTCCTCAGTCTGGAGCAGTCCTATGCCCATGCAGGCCTGGGTGGCATGGCCAGCATCTTTGGGCTTCTGGAGATCGCCCAGACCCACTACTACAGTAAAGGTAGGGATTGTGCCAGCAGGACTTCATGCCATCTGCCACGCTCCAACTTGTCTCCAAAAGAGAGTGAACTTACTTGTCAGATTTCCCAACAAGCTGCTTCCCATCAGGCTTCGGGATTTTATTTTCTAGTGCATATTTATACTTTGCAGGTATTTCTCCATCATAAAAAGAAGATGTCAGCTTTCCTTGTGCTTCTTCCATTCCATACCCTCCTGATCCTTGCTTCTCCCACCTCATTTCCATACCTTGCTTCCCACATACTGACCTCTTTTGACCACTTCCTTTATTTGTTCTTTTCCTCAGAACCAGACAAGCGGAAAAGAAGTCCAACAGAGAGTGTAAATACACCAGTTGGCAAGGATCCTGGCCTGGCTGCCAGGGGGGACCCAAAGGCTATGGCTCAGTTGAGAGTTCCCCAGCTGGGACCTTGGGCACCAAGTGCTGCAGGAAAGAGTCCTAAGGAACTAGACACCAGGAGCTTAAAGGAAGAGAATTTTGTAGCATCTATTGGTATGTATACCTGTGTTTGGTGTGGCGGAGGGGTCCTGGCTTCTTAAATATCCCTCCCCAACTCTCAGTTCATCCAGAATCCTGCTTTTCTCTTCCCCATGCTTTGCTTTACAGAGAGGGAGATAGGTCTGTATCCATTTCAAATGGCATTTCTTTATATTTTCCTATCTCTTATGTTTGGTTTACAGTCACACCCACCTACACCTTAGATGAAGAACAGAAGTTTGGTTTAGGGGGCTTTAGTAAGGCTTTGGGCAGGGAATCTGAGACGTATTCCTGGATCCCTCTTTTTATTTACATCTGGATTTCTTCGTCCACATTGTAGGGAGGCTGTGTGAGCTCCTGGAAGCTATGAGGAAGTTTATAGATGCAACTTGGGGCTATAAGATTATGGTCATCTGCATCCCTGAGCTGTTTTCCCTCATTCAGCCATTCCACTGCCCTTGAATTCTTGCTCCTCTGGAAGTTTCCCAGTAGCCCCACTTCCCTGGGGTCTGGATCTCAGATGTATGATTCTGAGTCAGCTCTTCTTTAAACCCTTCCTTGCTGGACTTGGTTAAGAGCTTGCTTTGCATTTGGTGTTTCTCCATCCCACTAAGGCAGTGCCTTAGTGAGCTGTCTGGGTGTCTTGTCTGTTTAGCTCACTCCCTACTTGCAGACCTTGAGTCTTCTAGGTTATGTCTTTCTTCTGGTTTTAGGTCCCTGGGCAATATGCTTCCAGCTGATTCCTCTTTTCCACAACCGTTATGCTCTTATAACTGGCAATGAGGAACCCGTTTCCTTTTTAGGGGAGCTATATTGTCTAGCCCAGTATAATATTGTCCTAGAGGCAGTCAACCCTGGCTTTTTCCCTGCCTGGTATAACATTCTAGTAAGTCTGGGGGTCTGGGGTTTTAGTCCTGTATCTGCCCCCAACTAAGAATGTGACTTTGAACAAATCACTTCCCCTCTCAGGATCCCTATCCCCTCGTCTATGAAATGAGATCAGGCTAAGGTACCTCTGAAGTTCTTTCCAGGAAAAGAATTGCTGTTATCAGCGTTCTGTCTTCTTTACCCCTATTAAGATGCTGTCCTTGACCATTTTATGTTCCCTCTCACCTCTACCAGAAGAAAGAACTTAGTTTCCATTTACCTTCCCAGATCAGTTGAAATGACTAGCTCATTGGCCAGGTAAAAGCATTTTCCCAGATGACTGGCTAAGAATGGGTCTCTTGGTAGGGCAGGCACTGAGTTTGAGAGTGAGTTGTGTTTTGTTTTTGTTTTGTTTTTCCCTTTTTTGTTGTTTTTGTTGTTGGTAACAACAAGGAGGGATGCTACCTGCCTGCATGAGCTGGCCTCTGTCCAATCCAGCAAATGACACAGATGTATGCTCATGCTTCTGAAATCCTTTGGCTGCTTGAAGTAATAACCTATATTCTCTGGAATCTTTAAAAATTCCTGTTCCCCAGAAAGGAAAGCTCATTTGGCAAAGAAAATATGATGTTGGTGGGAAATTTACACTGATCTTAAGTTACACAATCTTGAGTGAATTCTCCAGCTTCTTTAGGATCAGTTTCCTTGTACTAAGATGAAGGAGCTTGATTAAGGGCCCTTCCAGCTCTAACGTTCTGCAGGGTTTTTACTGCCACAAGGGGATTAGGATTAGAAATTTGGAGTCTTTAATTCATGAGTTTGGGGGAAGGCATTGGATCTCTTGATTTCCCTCCTCAAAAATGAAGGTCTTTTTATCTCTTGATTTGTAATCCCGTGCCTGAGACTGAATCAGCTTGGGGTGGGTGGGTTTCCATTTCGTCTGTCTGACCAGCCTCTGACTCTCTCTGTCTTTCTCTCCTGCTTGCATTGCATCTGGGGTAGAATTGTGGAACAAGCACCAGGAAGTGAAAAAGCAAAAAGCTTTGGAAAAACAGAGTAAGGAACAAATGCCCCTCCCTGTTCCCAAGTCTCCCATACCTGCCAACTCCCCAGGCCCAGTTGGGGCAGGCTCCCTTTGTCAGCCCCACCCAAAATTTGCTCTTGGGGGGTATTTGGAATGAAAGCAGGTAGGTGGTATATGACATAGATACGTGGCTTGTAGGCTGCTTTTTTTCCCACTCCCTTCCCCTCATGATAATTAGGCTGTGATCAGGGTGTCTACTGAGTAAAATCCCTTAGAACTTGGTTCTCTGTTTCTTCAGAGTTGGTGGGGAGAATGTTTGCCCACTTTGGTTTCCCTCATTGGCTGAGATCTCCCTCACCCATTGGAAGGCCTGTGGGCACAGTTGGCAGAGATGGTTGCTCTCCCTCCGTGTTGAGTCTGTAGCTGCCCGACTCTCTCTGGTGCTTGCCTAGGCACGCTTTCTTGCTTTCTGTCATTCTGTCCTTCTGCCATACCATTGTTGGTGGGTGGGAGAAAATGGGGTGGTTTTTGTCTCAGATTTAGAAGTTGTAGGGTGGGGGTAGGCAGTACCCAGTATTTATCCCACTGGGCCTAACCTTTTCTAGTCCCTTGAGAGACTTCTGTTTGGGCACCACCGAGTGGCCTGGGGATCCTTAATATGATCACAGGCACTATTGAAGCTCTGAGTGCAGTGGAATATGCTTTAGACATTTGTTTCTGGAACCTTTATGTTTTAGGGTGATTTGCCCAGAATTTTCTCAGGTTGAAAAGATGGCTGCAGAACTCCTTGAGACCAGGTCTAATTTGTCTTAGCTGGTTCTTAAGGCATCTGGGGACTTCTTCTTCCAGTGGGTCCTGAGAAGGGGCAGTTCCTGGAAAGGTGACTGGGACTTGCTGACCAGTCTGGGTGCAGGCTGTGCTGCTGTCCCACTGCCTTCTCCAACCTGCCCCTTTCCTGTGTATACTGAGTCACAAGAAGTCTTCTCCTACTCAGGGCCTGAAGTGATCAAGCCTGCCTTTGACCTTGGTGAGACAGAGGAGAAAAAGTCTCAGATCAGCGCAGACAGCGGTGTGAGCCTGACATCTGGTTCCCAGGTTTGTGATGACCTTGTTGAGAATTTTGAGGTTCAGATTTGCTATCTCAGATACTTCTTTAAGTTTAAAACAAAAAAAAATGACACAGTCACAGAAATGTAGTTATTTTAGGTTATTTGTTTCTCTTATTTCTTTGTCCGGTTATAGTTGGTTAATTTTCTTGGAGTATGGTGGGAACATGTTGGAAGAAATATAGTTATTTTAGGTTTCTTTTTCTTATTTGTTTTGGTTTTGTTTGAAATGTATTTTTTTTATTTTTTGATAAAGTTAAAAAATAAAAAAAGTTAAAAAAATAATTAAAAAAATAAAATCTTAGAAAAAAAATAAAACAACATAAATGACCAATAATAGGGGAATGATGAAATAAATATAATATATCCATGTAATATAATCTTGATAGCATTAAAGATTGTGTTTTCAGAAATTTAGTGATATGGGAAAATGTATACAAATCTATATACAGGATGATTTTCTTGTGACCCCTCTTGTTGATGATAACAGAAGGCTGGGGGGTGGTACCATATGTCTTTGGGAAACCGAGAGCAGATTGGACATCCCTCTAATGTGCCTGCGTCCCTGTGTCTTACTTCAGAGGACTGATCCAGACTCTGTCACTGGTGCGAGTCCAGCTGTAATGATCCGAAGCTCCAGTCAGGATTCCGAAGTTAGCACCGTGGTAGGGGAACACCACACTGGCATCTTGGTGGGTGGGGTGCAGCTTTCCACTCTGGAAAGGGGCAGTTATTTTCTCCTTTGGAGGCCATTCTTGGCCTCAGGCCAGCTCGTTTCTCCTGGTGGAGATGTTTACCTGTCATAGGTCTGTGTTGGGGGGAACAGACCCTGAGCGTCTGTCCAGGCTTCTCCACCTTATACAGAAGGTACTTCGAGAGGCCATCTGACACACCAGATGCTTTTTCATGGCAGCAGAGCCCTCTCACAGCCTGGCTTTCTGGGGCCCCTCCTGGGGGAATGTCCCTTACTACCTTTCTTCCTTTCCAGGTGAGTAATAGTTCCGGAGAGACTCTCGGAGCAGACAGTGACCTGAGCAGCAACGCCGGTGATGGACCGGGTGGCGAGGGCAGTGCCCACTTGGCAAGCTCCCGGGGCACTTTGTCCGATAGTGAAATTGAGACCAACGTTGCCACGAGTGCCATCTTTGTAAGCTATATTTACTAACCGAGGAAGACCATTTCTTTAATTGCCCTTGGGGGTGGAGGTAGGGGCATAGGGAGAAGGGGTGGCTGGGTGGAGGGGTATGGGGGTGGCAGGGGAAAGGTTTGTTAGAAAAGAATGAAAAGGGAAAATAAGGAGGAAAAGATGAAGAAGGGAATGGATAATCCTTGTGTATTTGGCTTTAAAGAGCCTATTTCTTAAGGTTTTACTTGCAGTCATTTGATGATTTGGGGCTTTTAGAGTACTCCCCTGAAACGCTGATGAGTTAGTCTCCCTGCCCAGCCAGATTCGGACTGAGAATCCTATGTAATAATAACCCCTGTATTTAAAATAGACGAAACAGTCCCTTTGTGTAATGTCAGCGTAATTACAGCTCTCCTTTAGTCTACCTATTTCTGCGGACTGGTCCTCTTTTTTGTTGTTGGGACTCTATGTAGCCCCTTAAAATAGCATTTCTTTTGGAAATTCCTGAGGATCATTTGAAGTTTTCATTCACTGATAAACATCTACTAAGTGTTTACTGAGTGCCAGATTCTGTACTAAAGAAACAAGGTTGAATAAGGCATGATTTCCACTTGCAGGAAGTTTGCAGTTTAGTAGATTGCTATGAATAGTCTCCTCTGACAGGTGAAGGGGAAGAAAGCCTTGAGAAACAGAGAACTTGCCCTAGGCTACACAACAAGCCAATGAAATTAATTCTTTTCAGTCCTTGCCTGAAACACAGTGCTTTTCAGTATATACACACCCTCTTTAGGCAGTGTTAAACATTCTGATACAGTTGCTACTTTATTAGAGATGAGAGGGGATACTCTCCACAAGAGCTCATTGGTCTTATATTGGGTTTTTAGAGAGAATGGAGTATGGAATTTAAATGAAATCGAGTATTTAACACTGCGGATCATTCCCACCCCCGGGGCTTTCTAGATATCTGTTTCTAATAGAACAAGTAAAGTCCCAGAGTGTGGGCGGGAGGAGGCTTGAGAGCCCCCAGAGCCAGTCAAGTTAATGGGCTTTAACTCCTCTTCTTTTTAAAAATTTATTTTAAAAAATTTTCTCCCAAAACTTTATTATGATAATTTGTAAACATGCAGAAAGGTTGGAAGAATTGTGCAATGAACACCCATATACCTACACCCAGATTCCTCAGTTCTTAACATTTTGCTAGACATGCTTTACTAGGTATCTATTTTGCTAGCCATCTTGAATCTAAACAGTATAGGATTTTTGTTGTTGTTACCTTCCTTCCTTCTTCTCTTCCTTCCCTTCCTTCCTTCCTTTCAATAAGAGTATTTTAATCCTTCCAGTGTGCTTTCATCCTGGACACTAAAATAAATATTATGGAGTAGCAGTCCTGCAAGAACCCCTCAGCTGTGTGCTATCTTTTCTGGCACCTTCCTGGGACAAATTCTTACTTGTCCTGGACTGGTGGACAAGGGCTCTTTGTACAGTTGAGTTGCTGAGAGCACTTATCCAAATTTCTTGGCCCCAAACAGGGTGTTTTAGCAAGGAATAGATTCTCTTAAGTTGTTGTGGTCCTCTGAATAAAGTATTGCACTATGAACCAGGTGACTGGTGTTTAGTCACACATTTGCCTGATAACCTTTGATCAGTTGCTTCTCTGCTTACTGTTTCATCTGTTGTGAAATGGGCATGGTATTGCCTACCTCTTACCTAACGGAAAATCTTTTCTGGATGAATAGAAAGTTTAGTATGGCAGAAGTGGCAGATAAAGTTAGTGACATTTCTAAGGGGCAGTAAGAGACATAGAAAAGAGAAAATGAACATTAATCGAATGCCAACAATGTGCCAGGCACTGTTAACTGCTTTATATGTATTTTTAAATTTAATCCTCAAAACAGTCCTATGAGGTAGGTAATAGAACCTTCATTTTCCAGATGAGAAAGACAAGGCTCAGAGGAGCCAAGTTTCTTGCCTAAGGTCACATAGCTAATAAGAGGCGGGAATCTGCACACAGGTCAGCCTGGCTTCAACCCTTGTGTTCTTTCCACTGTGCCACAGTGCTACAGAGAATTTGCCTGGTTTTTTAGAGAAAAGAGTCTTATAGAGACCAAGGAATAAAGGTAAGTCAAAATGATAATTTGATCGCATGATTTAGGAGGTGGTAACAGAAAGCAGGATTATCAAATTGGCTTTTGGTCAAATTCTAGAGGCAGGCAAAGTAGCAGAAGCAGGGCTGCTGGAGTATATATGCTGCTAGTGGATGGTGACTGGTGTGTGAGCCTCTTAATGAGCTGCTTGATTTTCTTTGCCTTATGCATTTGTGCCTCTGGCAGCTAACCTGTCACGTCTTCTCTCTAGGGTAAAGCCCACAGCTTGAAGCCAAGCGTCAAGGAGAAGCTGGTGGGCAGCCCAGTTCGCTCTTCTGAAGATGTAAGCCAGCGGGTCTATCTCTATGAGGGACTCCTAGGTGAGAAACAGACTGAGAAGTCCCTGTGCTCTGGAAGAAAGCTGGGCTCAGCCAGGGGGTAGGGCAGCACTGATCAAACAGCTGCTTGGCTGTTTGGTGGTCTCAGTGGCTGGTATTAGATGGCATTTTTACATCTGCAGGTGACTTACTGGGTTTGGAAAAAGCAGTGGGTAGAAACTAGAAGAGATAGTATTTTGGTATTAATCAATAGCCTCTGTCTTTCTTCCTTTCTTTTCTTTCTTGCTACCATGGTCCCTCCTGCTCACAAATTGGCAGGAAGGGACAAAGGATCCATGTGGGACCAGTTAGAGGATGCTGCTATGGAGACCTTTTCTATAAGTAACCACCTTTCTGTGTGTGTTGTGTTTATACCTCCACCTTGGGTGGGACTGGGCCTCACTTGGAGGCAGCTGGGGCCGGTGGCAGGAAGATTAAATCTGGGGTAGAGGGGCTTATGCTTCCTTTGTCCTGGAGTTTGTAATTACTCCCTTTCCTCTGGACTTTATTCTTTATTTTGCTTTGGTAGCTATGTTATTTATATATTAAACAAGCCCCTTTTAAAAAACTCTATTCTTCACAGGCAAAGAGCGTTCTACCTTATGGGACCAAATGCAGTTCTGGGAAGATGCATTCTTAGATGCTGTGATGCTGGAGAGAGAAGGGATGGGTATGGACCAGGGTCCACAAGAAATGATTGACAGGTATGGGGCTTAGGAAACCCTTGGGAATAGGCCAATTCTGCCTCTTCCCAGTTTATTCTGTGATCTCCTACCTGGGAGCTGATTTGTCTCGGGTCTTCTCCTCAGATACCTGTCCCTGGGAGAACATGATCGGAAACGCCTGGAGGATGATGAAGATCGCTTGCTGGCCACACTTTTGCACAACCTCATCTCCTATATGCTGCTGATGAAGGTAATGTCAGTTTTGCTGCTCCTGCTGCTGGAGGTGCAAGGCTTGTTCTTACTGCCTAAATTCTGAGGCAGCGAGACATCTGTCAGAGCCTCTTACTAAGGCTTTCTTCGTGATGGAAAGTCTGAGGTCTGTCAGCTCACACATCATCCATTTATCAGAAGTTGCCAGGCTGTTTTGCGAAGGAATGTTGTGAAGGTGATGATTCCATACCAATTGTTTATTTTGACTTTTAAATTGGCTCCCTTTGCTAAGTAGTTTTAAGATGCAAATAAAGTTCCCCATAGAATACAACAAATTAAAAAAATATATTTTTAAAATGTTCTAAAGCCTTAGAATGGAAGCTTAGAATTCACTTTTCAGCACCAGCTCTTTATCATATAGAATCTCCCACAACTACCCATTAAAGTAAGAAGAGCTACCCATTAAAAAAGTAGTTGTAGGTTCTAGTTTGATTTTAATGTACTTGGGTTTTATAGCTGTGGAAGAAGTATGTTACCAAATAGAAGAGTCTTGCTCTGAGAGAAAAACATGTTTTGGCGTTGGTGGGTAGAAAAGAGTTGTTTTCAGAATGAGCCTCTGGGTTTCTTCTCCTCCTGTTCTCCCACCTTCCTGAATTTGCAGGCATTACTAGATTAAATGCCAAGAATTCCCTACAGCCCCTTTTGGTTTGTTTCATTTTCTGTTATAATGTTCACCCTCCTCTGTCGACCTCCAGGGGTACCAGTTAACTCTGGTTGGGCAAGAATGATGTCCTTATCCCTAGGAGGGTGTCTCAGCTACGACTGAGTGTAGGATAGTGACTGTTTCTGAATTATACTCTGAGGAGCCCCAGGGGTTTTTAGGGTGGCTTTAGGGGTCAACGTTGTGGCTTTGGTTGGGGATAGGAAGGAAGTGTCTTCTTGATTGCCAGTCCACTTGAACCGGAACTGCTCTAAGGACCGCCTATCTGCAGAAGCCATCTGGGACAGAGCCAGGGTTTTTCTTCCCAGCACACTGGCTGAATACACAGTTGAATGTTTCCTCCCATGTCCAGGGATGTGCTCTTTCAGAATTCCTCTTCTGTCAGGTAGTAGGATGCTTACTTGTACATCCTCTTCTCTCAGCCTCAGTTGAGAGCAGAGCCCTTCCTCGTTAAGGTCTTGTTTTGGCCTTACTTTCCAGGTAAATAAGAACGACATCCGGAAGAAGGTGAGGCGCCTGATGGGAAAGTCCCACATCGGGCTCATGTACAGCCAGCAAATCAACGAAGTGCTTGATCAGCTGGCAAACCTGGTAAGCACATCTAGGTCAACCCTTTGGTTCCCCTTCCACTGCACATGTCAGCCTCTCTCTGCCTTGGTCCTTCTGGCCTATTGCAGAGACTTCCCCACAGGTCATTTCTTGGCTTGTATGTCGGTGGAGCCAGTTCACCCCCCGTTTTGGAAATGAGGCAGTAGTCTTTGACGATAGATAAGGCTTGAGCCCTTCTGTTCCAGGGTAGGGTTCATTGTACTAAAACCATCCTAGTGCTCTCCGTGTGTGGTCTGCGGACCCCAAAGGATCCACAAGGTCAAAACGATTTTCATGATAATACCAGGATGCTATTTGCATTTTTCACTGTGTTGACATTTGCACTGATGGTGTAGAAGCTCTGGTGAATAAAAATGTGTGCTGTTGTCCTAACACAAGTCAAGGCAGTGGCCACCCTATTCTTCACCTCCACACATTCACAGTAAAAAAAAAAAAACAAAAAAAAAAAACAAAACAGGAAAAACCAGTCTCATTTATAAAGGTCTTTGATGAAGGTGTTAAAATGATTAATTTTATTTACTCAGTCATTCATTATACATCTTTTTAATATTCTCTGTGACAAAATGGAAAGTATACATAAAGCGCTCTTGCTGCAAACCCAAGTATAATGGCTGTTTTGAGGAAAAGCAATTTGAAATAGTTTTAGTTGCAAGATGAACTAGACGTTTCTTTTTCATGGAGTGTCATTTTTATTCGAAAGAATGACAAGCTAAACTAAACTGACATTAATGAAGTGTGCCTTGTTTCAAGGAAGACAGCTGACATTTGTTGCTCATGATAAAATTTAAGCTTTTAAATGAAAATTAGAATTTTGGGAAACTTTTGCACTTGAAGCTGCTGAATATTTAAAGACTTTTTGAATGAGATTGAAGTCAATATTAATGAATTTAATTTTGTGATACTGTGTAATGAAATGTATCAGCATTTGGGAGAGCTGCATAACTCAGTGAACCAGTATTTTCCAAATGACCAATATGTGATGTTACAAATTCAAGTGTAGTAAAAGAGCCATTCAAAATGTAAAGTAGACCAATGGATTTTAATGTAACAGAGTACAAAAAATTATTGTATTTTTTAACTAAATTCAGTTTTATTGAAATATATTCACATACCATACAGTCATCCATGGTGTACAACCAACTGTTCACAGTACCATCATATAGTTACGCATTCATCACCCCAATCTATTTTTGAACATTTTCCTTATATCAGAAAGAATCAGAATAAGAATAAAGAATAAAAGTAAAAAAGAACACCCAAATCACCCCCCACCCTATTTTTCATTTAGTTTTTATCCCCATTTTTCTACTCATCCATACACTAGATAAAGAGAGTGTGATCCACAAGGTTTTCACAATCACACTGTCACCCCTTGTAATCTCTATTGTTATACACTTGTCTTCAGGAGTCCAGACTATGGGTTGGAGTTTGATAGTTTCAGATATTTACTTCTAGATATTCCAATAATTAATGTATTTTTAAATTCCATATCGCAACTAACTTTATGAGTTTTGGATTTGTATTAAAGAAGACTATGCATACTTATCTAAAAAGGCTTTTAAAATACTCCTCCCTTTTCCAAATACATATATGTGAGGCTAGATTTTCTTCATATACCTCAACCAAAGCAACAGATCACATCACATTGAATACAAAGCAGATATAAGAATCTAGCTATTTTATCTTAAGCCAAACACTAAAAAATATTTGCAAAACTGTAAAACAGTGACACTCTTCTCACTCTTTTTTTTTGTTGTTTTGGAAAATATAATTATTTTTTAAAAATCTTTATATTACCATGTAATAGATATATCATTACTGTTACTTATTTTTAAGGAATTAATAAATATTTTAAAAATTTCTCAGTTTTAATTTCTATTATGGTAAATACTACAAATATGACACACAAACAGAAGCTCTTTGGGGTCTTCAGTAATTTTTAAAAATTATTTATTTGTTAATTGTGGTAACATATAAAAGTTGCCATTTTAACCATTTTTAAGTGTGCAATTCAGTGACATCAATTACTTTGGGAATGTTGTTCCCAAAAGTCACTACCTTCCATTACTAAAATTTTTTCATCACCCAAAATAAACTCTTTTCCTTTAAAGCAATAACTCCCCAGTTCCTTTCCTGGTAACCTCTAATCTATTTTTTCTTTTGAAATTTGTTTATTCTAGATATTTCATACGAATAGAATCATACGCTATTTATACTTTAGTGACTGGATTATTTTACATAACATTATGTTTTTAAGGTTTATCCATGTTGTAGTATATATCAGAACTTCATTCCTTTTTATGACTGAATAATATTCCATTGTATAGATATATCACTTTTCGTTTAGCCATTCTTCTGCTGATGGACACTTAGGTTGCTTCCAGCTTTTGGCTATTGTGACTTAATAATTTTTAACAGGTATAGGGGTCCGGAGACCAAAAAGTTTGAGAACACTTCCCCAGTGGCCAGCAGATCAGACTATGCTAAGGAAGCTGATATGAATTTAACTGCTGAGCCCTATATGAGAAGGATTTACAGATGTCCCTGAAAGAGCTCTCTTTCCTTAGAATGGACGTGATCTCTCCATCCGGTCCAGTGGCAGCCGGCACATGAAGAAGCAGACATTTGTGGTACATGCGGGGACAGACACAAATGGAGATATCTTTTTCATGGAGGTAGGTATTGGCCCGTGCTGGAAGCCCAAAGGAGCATTTGAGAGTCATGAGGAGCTTCTAGAACTGTTGCCAGAATATTTTTCCCATTTATCTCATTCCTCTTTCACAATCCATTTATCATTAAATTGTTAGGTTATACGCAAATAATTCCTCACCATTCACCATTTCCTTTTTTTTTTTTTTTTTAATATTTACTTTGAATAGTTAAAATATACTTTTGAATAGTTAATATAGTCACGTTCATAAATCAAAACAACATAAAATAGTATGTTGAGCAGTCTTACTCTGACTCTTATCCCCTTCCACTCCATTTCCCACCAGCCTCATCCCTTTCCTCCTATAGGTAAGCACTTTTGTTAGTTTCCTTTGTATCTTCCGGTGGTTTTTTAATGCAAACACAATAAAATTTGAATATAAATTCTTATTTCTCCCCTTTCTTAAAAAAAAGTTAGCATATCATATTTACTGTTCTGTATCTTGCTTTTTTTCATTAAACATATCCTGGCGATCATCTATATCAGTTAAAAAAGAGCTTTCTCATTCCATAATATACCACTATGTGGCTGTATCATAGTTTATTTAACCAGTCCGTATACATGGATCCTTGGGTTGCTTGCCGTTTTTTGTTGTTGCTAATAGTGATATTGTGGATAGTACTGTGCCGACTTCATCTCATACACGTGCAGATATATTTGTAAGTATTCCCGGCACTGGGATTGCTGGGTCACAGGGTAACTGCATTGTCCACTTGATGGATATTGCCTAATTGTGCTTCATAGGGTTGTACTATTTTGCACTCCCACCAGCAATGTATTAAGAGCACTTATTTCCCAACACCCTCACCAACAGAATGTGTTGTTGGAATTGTTGTCAATCTGACATGTAGTTTTTAACTTGCATTTCTCTTATGCTAAGTGAGGCTGTGTATCTTTCCATGTGTTTAAGCACTATTTGTATTTCTTTTAATGTGAACTGTTCATGTCCTTTGCCCATTTTTCTTTAGGTGGTTGGTTTTTTCCTTCCCAATTTCTAGGAGCTCTTTATTAACTAGAGAAGTTAGCCATTTGTCTGTGATATGAGTTGCCAATATTTTTTCCAATTTGTCATTTATATTTTTTAACTATTATAGAAAATTTCAGAAATCCCTAAATGTAGAAAGAATAGTATAATGAACCCCCTTGTATCTACTGCCTATAAACATGTGGCCCATCTTGTTTCATCTGTACCCCTCCTTTTTCCCCCACACTGGATTATTTTAAAGTAAATCCCAGACATCATGCCATGTCATCCATAAATATTTAAGTATGTACTTCTAACAGATAGCGATACCTTTTTAAAAATACAACCACCATACCATTGTCACACCTGAAATGATTGTAATAATTCCTTAATGTTATCTAATATCCAGTCAGTGTTCCTATTTCCCTGTTTGCCTCAAAAATGTCTTTTTATAGTTGGTTCCTTTGAATTAGAATCCAAACAAGATATACATATTGGATTTGGTTGATATGACTCTTAAGTATCTCAGCATATACATATATATATGTATCTATATACATTTATAGTAGTAGATATACATATATAGTAGCCCCCTGTTTTAGTTTCCTAGAACTGCTAAAACAAATATGGTACAATGGGTTGGTTTAAACAATGGGAATTTATAGCCTCATGGTTTTGAGGCTAAGAGAATTCCAGTATTGAGGTGTCAGCAAGGTGATGATTTCTCCATAAAGACGGTGAAGTTCTGGGGCTGCCTGCCGGCGTTCCTCAGGGTTCCTTAGCTTTTCCATTATATGTCAATGCACATGATGGCATCTTCTCTCTCTTCTGTGTTCTGTTGACTTCTAACTCCTGGCTGCTCCCTGGCTTTCGCTCTCTCTGTGGCCTTCTCTTTAAGGCCTCCAGTAATAGGATTAGGACGCGTCTGGATTCAGTTAGGTCACACCTTACCTGAAGTGACCTCCTCAAAAGGTCCTGTTTACAAGGGCTCACTCCCATGAGTATGGATTAAGATTAAGAACATGATTTTCTGGGATACGTAACTCCAAGGCACCACACTCCCCTTTCTCTTTTTTTCCCTTACTATTTATTCTATTGAGGAAATTGCATCATTTGCCTTGTTGTGTATCCCCCATCCTAGATTTTTTGCTGACTGCATCTCCTTGGTGTCATTTAACATGTTTCTCTATCACCTGTATTTCCAATGAACTAGTACTCCAGTGTGGAGGTTTGATCAGTTTCAGGTTGTGTTTTGGCAAGAATATGTCATAGGTGGTGCTGTGTTGCCTGTTGCTCACAGGGTCGTCTCTCTTCAGTCTGCGGGTTCAGATGTGCCCAGCCTGGTTTATCCTCTGTAAACCTCCTCATTTGTCTTCTGATTTTGCTGATGGTATTTTATATCATGCAGGTGCTTCTTATTTTTATGTAGTTGAATTAATCAATCTTTTCTTTTATGGATCCTGGATTTTGAGGCAAAATTAGTAAAAGCCTTCCTTGTCAAGGACAAGGTTGTTCGTGTTTTCTTCATTTATGCATTTTAATTCTAAAATGGATCTCTTTAAGTATTTGGGGAGCCAAAGGCAATGCCTATAGAAAGCAGTGACATAAAATAATTTTGATAAGTTATCTGCTCCCTTTCATTTAGTTGAAACTGTTTTTCATATTCACCACTTTATGACAGATGGTTTGCCAAATACAGGCATGCTGCTCAGAAGCAGAAACATACATGTCAATGTTGCTGAGATGGGAGTTATTTTTATGTCACCCCATTGAAGTGTTAGAATTTGGCTAGATACATCTCAGAGCTGAGGGCTGGGTGGTGGTACCGTTTACTCAGATGAGGAACTTAGAAGGAAGATCTGCCCAGAAAGAGATGTCGAGTTCAATGTTGGACATGATGAGTTTGAGGGGCTGCATTGAGACATCCAGGTAAAGCTGAGGGCTAACTTAGGACATCTGTGCCACATAGAGGTGGCAGGTGATTCTTGCCCTTTTCTTTTCCTTTTGCAAAATAAATCTGTCCAGAAGATACCCCAAAGATAGGACTCAGCACTGTCAAAGGAAGCCTTGAACAAGGTTTCTGGAGCACGAGGTTGGATCCATCACCCTTGTGTTTCCATGCCAAGTTAGAGTGTCTCCACATCACTCTGTCATCCCCTGGATGCTGTAAGGTTATCTGGTTTAGCTTTTCTCAGAGCAAGCCTGCCGGCTGGAGAAGACTTTTTAAAATCATCTTTTCTGCCTTTTTTTTTTAAGTTACAAATGTAAAACAGTATATATGCTTTAGAAGTTTCATACCATGTAGAAGTAAATAAAGTTTCCCTTTTCTTTCTCCAATCCCATATCTCAGTGAAATCTTTGGTGTGAGTCTTTTTGGATTAAAAAAACTGCATATTTATATAAATACAACTTACTTAATATGGAATTTTATTTTAGTGTCTACGAAAGTGGTATCCAACCACAAATGTTGTTTTATAATTTGCTTTTATTCACTTAATGTATCCTAGACATCTTTCCATGTTTCATATTATGTAAACATGTCTTTTTTTTTTTTATGGCTACTTAGCTGTCATCTGTTATATGGATGTACTGTAATTTATTTAAGTAGTCCTTCCCTACATTTTTTCCTTAAAAACACTGCTTCATTGAATATCTTTGAACGTGTATCTCAGTAGGGTAGATTCCTAAATGTGAATTTTCTAGACCAAAGTTATATACATTTAAAATTTTGATAGATTCTGGCAAAGATTTTTGCCTGTTTAACCTGCACGAGCAGTATTAGCAAATATGACAGGTTATTTTCTTCATCACTAGCCTAGAAATCATGTGTTCTCCCTGCCTCTCTCCTTTACATGACGTCAAAGCTTTAGGGAAGGTGGTGTGGTCGTCTCCATTTTCATATGGAGAAGACTTTACTGAAAACCACAGAGTCAAACGGGGGCTAGATGTCAGGTTTCCAATTCCTACTCTGCTTCTTGACCCTTTTCTTCATAAGGCTTTTAGAACCCCCAATAAATTCTTATGTAGTGGATTAAACCTGGTAGTCTCAGGCATTCTTCAGTCATTCACCAGGTATTTATGGAGCACAAATTATATACTAGGTCTTCTGCTGGATGTGGGGTTATGGCAGTGACAAAATAGACAAGGTTTCTGTAGCCATTGGGGAAGATGGAGAATTAAACAAACTGTCACAGTGTGTGAGGAGAATTACAACAGAAGATGTTCACGGGGCAGGTGTTGAGGGAATACATAGCAGAGGGTCTAGGAGTCATGGATGACCCCTCGAAAGAAGTGACCTTTGAGCTTGGCCTTGAAGGAAGAGTAAATGTTCATGTTTGGGGTGGGGGAGGGGAAGAGTGTTCCAGGGATATTTGAGGTAGAATGGAAGGGACCCACGATGGGGGTAGTTACAGGGCAAACGAAGGGGTCCTGCCTTACCTCCACTTCTGACTTGGGCAGCTGGATAGAGGTGGTGCTGTTTACTCAAACGAGGCTTAGAAAAGAATCTGCCCAGGGTTACATGTCAAACTCAGCCTCAGACTTGGTGCCTTTGAGGTGCTGTATGTGAGGCAGCCAAACAAAGAGAGGTTCAGGGGCTCGGGAAGAAGGGTCTAATATGGAGAATGATTCGAGAGCCATCAACATGACAGTAAGGATAATTATTATCATTGTGATTATATCTCTTATTCATAATGATGTTATTATATAGCCACTAACAAGGTTGCTTTCTCTGTGCCTGGCTTTGCTCTGAGAATTGTACGCACATCAGCTTACTTGGTCTTCACGATAACTCCGTGAGGCTATTCCTGTTACTCTCCTCATTTTATACATAAGGAAACGTAGACACCGGGAGATCAGCTTGCTCAAGATGACCCAGCTAACTAATGGTAGGACCAGAATTCAAATCCAGGCATTCTGATCTTAGGCCTGTGCTCCTAACCATTCTGCTGGTGTAGCTTTCATAAAATTGAAGCCATAAGAACAGATAAATCTACAAGGGAGGGTATTGAGCAAGAAGAGGATGTGGAGGGGGACTTTTGTTTTTCATTTTACATCATCCTGTATGGTGTGTGTGTGTATGTGTATATACACATACACACACACATATATATATATATATATTTTTTTTTTTTTTTTTACAATAAGCATTGTTCATGTACCACTGGTGTAAATTAATTTTTAATAAGATTTATACAGAAGTAGGGCAGAGCCAGGATTAGAAAGTGCACTGGTTCCATTTTTTCCTCTTTGGTTAAGTCTGCCATAATCCCCTTCCTTTGCGTTTGTCAACAGAGATGATTCCTAAAGTTGTAAGATGGAGACATGAGGTATCCTCGAACACTTTAAATTTGTAGAACATGTGAGAGGTAATACACAAAACACTAACTGAATTGAATAGTGAACCTCCTTCCTTGCTCA
Source organism: Choloepus didactylus (assembly GCF_015220235.1). NCBI lineage: Eukaryota > Metazoa > Chordata > Mammalia > Pilosa > Megalonychidae > Choloepus > Choloepus didactylus. The sequence goes on along the minus strand of NC_051312.1, from coordinate 32,131,159 downwards.
CAGGTTCATTTCAGCGACTACTTTTCTTTCAGTAAACCTGTCTGGAAGACACACGTCCAGCGGTTCTGTGTTCAAGTCTCCCCCTCGGGAGTACTGTGTGCTTAACACAGAAACCCTGACCAAGGGGATGCTCGCAGGGCCAGGGGTCCCGCCCTCGCCCAGTGTAGTGTGGGCCGGGTGGGAGCGACTGGAGGAGACCAGTGGCCCTGAAACTGCTCCGTCCACTCCCCCAGGTGTGTGACGACTGTGTGGTGTTACGCAGCAACATCGGGACAGTGTATGAGCGCTGGTGGTACGAGAAGCTCATAAACATGACCTATTGCCCCAAGACCAAGGTGCTGTGCTTGTGGCGCAGGAACGGCTCTGAAACCCAGCTCAACAAGTTCTATACTAAGAAGGTACCCCAGGGGCTCTGTTTGGGTGTCCAAGCGCAAAAGTGTTGTATTTGCTGGGAAGTTAAACTTAGAAAATCCATGTCTGGAGCCACACGTGTGCTTCCAGCTACTGGCTGGGATCCCCAAAGCTGTCTCGGAGGCCCGGGCATGAGCCCAGGCCTTCAGCAGACGTCACAGAGCAGAGGGCGGGGAGCTGGGGAAGGCACGTGTGACAGGAGGGCCCTCTCCCCCCTTGCGCCGCAGTGCCGGGAGCTGTACTACTGTGTGAAGGACAGCATGGAGCGCGCTGCTGCCCGACAGCAGAGCATCAAGCCCGGTGAGAGGCCTCTCCCCACTCGGAGAGAGTTTCTGCTTTTATTCCCATCAGGCCTTCTGTGTGTCAGAGGCCTGACAAGGAAGCCAGGTTCTGGGACTCCCCACCCCACCGGTTAGCTGATCACCTCCTCCCCCACCGCAGGGCCCGAACTGGGTGGCGAGTTCCCTGTGCAGGACATGAAGACTGGTGAGGGTGGCTTGCTGCAGGTCACCTTGGAGGGGATCAACCTCAAGTTCATGCACAACCAGGTGGGTGCAAGCGGCAGCACAAGGCCAAGTTGTTCCGTCTGTCACGAAGGATCCATTTCCAGGTCCCCAGTGCATTTCCACTGAGTGCAAAGCGGGGCGTCCGGGGCTAGTGAGAGAACTGGAGCAGCCAGACTGGAGGGTGAAATCTGAGGGAGGGCAGAGTGACGGTGGCACCCCCCAGGCCCCGCGAGGGGGCAGCAGGGAGCCTCTGCCGGGAGGCTGGAAGGCTGGCTGCCTCCGCCCGCCCGTTAGACTCAGCTCAGTGTGAGTGGGAGCGTCTCCCGTGGCCCCTCGTTGCACAGCGTCCCTGCCTTCCTTCACCCCCAGGGTGTGCTTCCGCTTGGTGGTTTTGCTTTGAGAGTCCAGACTGGCCACTCTCCTCGCGTGTTTCTGGTATGCGTGAAGCTTTTGTGTGTGTGTGAGTAGCGTGTATCTGTCCTTTCTGGAGTGTGTGTGTTTATTTGCCTTTTTCTTTTCCTGCTGATCCTTCTTCCTCTTGGTTTCCTTCCTTTCAGTGTTCCCACTCTGTCCCCTGCTCCACAGGCCCTGTTCCCCTTCTTTTGATTGGGGAGCACCCCAGGATACACCCTCCCTGATTGTGATTCCACCATAGGGGCTGACTTTTTTTTCCTCTCTCTTGGACTTTTAACACAGTGTTACTTTTTCTCTCAGTGGACATCCCTTAAGTTAATTCCTTTCTGAGGCCAGCACATCATCCCAGGTCCGTTTGCAGCTCTGCCTCTTCACACAAGTGCCTTCCCTACCCCTATCTTGGTGTGTGGGTTCCTTGCCCCGAGGCCCTGAGCAGATCTGACCGTGTGCAGCACCACAGCCCCTGGGGCACATTCACAGGGAGACGGACACCTGGGCTCTGACCGGGGCTTTCTCTCTCCACTTGCTGTTTTAGTGCTCCTTACTTCAGGGACTCGGGCTGAGTAGGTTTGGTGTAATGGGAAATGGCCACCCAGGCTTCCTGGCAGCCCCTTAGTATATTTTCAGTCTGGGGCTTAGGGTAACCGGAAACCCTAAAGATTTAGGTTCAGCCCAAAGAGAGATTTACCTCAGTCCTTTTTTGGACCACAAACGAAGGTACCAGCACTTCTTGGGGAGCGGACGTCTGCCCGCGTTTCAGGGCTGCAGCCACTGGGCCCTTCGCCCCTGGGCTCTGGACTGTTCTGAAGAAGAGAGCTCATGAGAGAGCTCCCAGAAGGCCTGCCCTCTCCCCCCATCCTCCCAAAGGGTGTAAACCCTTTGAATCCTTCCCCTTGTCCAGAAGTTGCGAAGCACATACAAGCTAGTCTGTAGTTTCAGGCTCTGCCCCAGAAGATGTTTCCTATGGAGAGGGGGAGTCCCAGCCTGACTTCTCTGTCTCTCCTCTCAGTCTGACGATGTGATAATGGCCTTGTGGTCCATCTTCTACCACATCACAGTCAGTTGAAGTTGAGGAGGCACTGGACCCTTCCCTTGGAGTTGCACAGTTTGGGGTAATAAGTGGAAAAAGCGTGGACTTGGAAGTCAGACATACTCAGATTTGAAGCCTGGCTTCACTATTCATGGGCAAACAAGCTTTCTCATCAGCTTCCTCGCCTGTAGAATGGGGGTGATACTGTATACTGCACCACACAGATGTAAGAATTAGGAGGAGTTTTTGTGACACTCCTAATAGGTGTTCAGTAGGTGGTAGCTGCTGTTGTGATCACCACACACTTCTTTGGAGATCCAGGACCCTGTTTCAAGGAGGATACCAGCACCTCCCACCCCAGGGACAGTGTGGAGGGAGCTTTGTGCCTGTGCCAGCCCTCTGCACCGGAGGAGGATGCATGGAAGGGTAGAGACCAGAGGGGCTGAGCGGGGGACCCCTGGGGCACAGTGTCCTGTAAGCGCTGCCCTGGGCAGAGGGTACGGGCGGGCAGCCCAGGCCAGCAGAGGGGCCTCCCGGGTGGGTTTGGCCATTAAAACTAACGCCTTCGTTTCTCTCCCATGCTTTCTCCTCCGGCCAGGAGCGGAAGGTACTTGCCCTTTCTGCTTTCTTCACTTCTTAGCACTTTTGAGTTGTGTGTGTGTGTGTGGATTCTTCTGCCCTCCCTTTGGGAAGTAGGTTTTCTGTGTGCGGGTGGGGCCGTAGCTGGGAGAGTGGGCTTTGTGGGCCGGGGTGGAGCCTCTGGGCCTCACCCCACCCTCCCTCCCTCTCTTGCAGGTTTTCATAGAGCTGAATCACATTAAAAAGTGCAATACAGTTCGAGGCGTCTTTGTCCTGGAGGAATTTGGTAATTACACTATTTTGCTCTTAGGTCTGGACTCAAATGGCAGTAACTCAAACCTTGGAGCTCCAGAAGAGGGACTAGGGGCAGGGAGAAGAGGAACCTCGGGAGAGAGGGCAGGAGGAACAGGAGTGATAGGGAAGAGAAGGGAAGCCTGAGAGCAAGAAGGGGAGAAGAATGGAATAGAGGCCATGGCTGCTGGGGAATGGGTGGCAGAAAGGCAGGTGGCCTCAGGTTTAGGGTTTTAGAGGCTCACCGAACCACGCCACCTTTCCTTGCTCGGGCAGCTGGTGGTCAGAAAGTTCTGGGGCAGAGCAGACTGGCGATCCCCAAGCGCTGCTGTGTTCTTGTCGCCTGCTGTGACCCCCCTGGCAGCCCAGCGCTCCACACAGCCACCCTGGACCCTGGTGCCGAGCTGGTCCCCGCCCAGCCTCTGTGCTAGAGGAGGGGCATGTGTGGGGTTAGCAGGTGGACCCTCCAGAGGGAAGGGAAACCTAGTGGCCTCAGGCAAAGGGTCAGTGTAGCTGGAAAGAGGTTGCAGGGGTAGGAGGCAGCCTCACCAAGCCGGGCGCTAAGGAGTGGTGTAGTGTGTTCTTGCCCTGGGGCTTTGAGTTCCTGCTGTGTTTGTGCTTCATTCTTTTGTGCCCCTCATCACTGCTATGAAAACCTTCGTTCTCCAGCAGGTAAAGTGATCTCAGCTCGTGCTGCCTCTCCCCAGGCCCCTGCCTTGGGCCCTGCAGCGGGTGGAGTGGGTTCCCTTCAAACCAGCTGCTCACAGCACCGATTTGTCTCTTCCTTTCTCTCCCCACTCTCTTCCTTCCCAACTTCCCTCCACCCTTGTGCTGGCTCACTGGTTCTGAGTTTTCTCCCTTTGGCGTGCTCCCTTCTCTCTTCCTGCCAGAGAGATATTTGGGGGAATCTTCCAGCTCAAGAGAAGGACCTGGGGCTTCCTGCTCTCCGTTTGATGAGTTTATTCCCTGTTAACCCTGAGTCCCCAGAATTCTACCTCCCAGGGTCAGAAGAAGGTGTGGCCAACTCTCACGCCACCTCTTCTGGCCCCAGTGGGCTGCCCTGCCACTCTGCTCCCATCTCAGGGGCCGTGATGCTGGCTGAGCTGGGGTACTGGGTGGGGGTGCTCCCCACTCCTTCCTCCGGCCAAGCAGACCCCTGCATGGTCAGGGCAGAGGCGACTCTTAGCCTTGCATCCTGGGCTGTGGACATGTGTGTATTTTGCCTGGTGCTCCCCGTCACCTCCCTCCCTGTCTCTCCTGCTCGGTGTGTCTGCTCCAGAGCCCTCTGACGCTCTCCCTCACACAGGCAGGCCTGGGCTGCTCCTGCCACTCAGGGAAGACTTACAAGTCTGATGGGCTTAGGACCATGTCACTCTCCACCCAGCCTCAGGACCCTCGGGTAGGGGCCGGGAGTAGCGGGAAGTGTGGTTGACACGACCAGAGTTTTGGGCTGGTGGCAGGGATGAGTTCATGGGCACCTCAGCAAGGTGAGGCACAGGCTAGAAACCACCGTCTTCTCCCAAATCTGGACATAACCCCCACTGCCACCCCTGGGGGTCAACTCCAGCAGCGTCTGCCCTGGGAGAGCCCAAGCTGCTGTGGCCACAGCGAGAGGCCACAGAGGGGAAGGGGACCCTGGTACCGGGCGCTGCCGCCTGGGGGAGCATGGCACCGTCGCTCTTAGTTTTGAACTTTCTGTTTTGTCTCTTGCCTGTCCGGTTTTAGTTCCTGAAATTAAAGAAGTGGTGAGCCACAAGTACAAGACACCAATGGTGAGTATGCTCCCCAGCCCTGCCAGGCCAGCGTCTGCACAGGGCTCCCTGGGGACCTTCAGCCAGGAGTGGGGGGCCCTCCGAAAGCAGGGCTGAGTGGGCGTTGGGAGTGACTCCAGAGGTGAATTCGGTCTCGAGGCCAAAGCTTCAGCTGAAGCTGGAACACGTCTTCCGCCTTGGGAGAGAGACACACATCCTAATCCCCTCTCTCCTGGGACAGCTTCTGAGGCATGGCTTGGGGTTCACAAACAGCCCAGAGGTCTCTACCCGAAATTAGGGTAGGAGTCTCTCACTTGGCAGCTCCTCCACAATCTCAGTGTTGTTAATCTGCCAGTTTTCCTCTCCCCTCTAGGCCCATGAGATCTGCTACTCTGTGTTGTGTCTCTTCTCGTATGTGGCTGCGGTTCGTAGCAGTGAGGAAGATCTCAGAACTCCACCCCGGCCCGTCTCCAGCTGATGGACAGGGATTAAGCTGCTGCCTGGCCCGGGGACACCCCTGGCCTCTTGCCCTCTCGCTGTCCCCAGTGCACGCTGCTGCTCTGCTAAGAGTGGAGGAAATGTGTGTGTTCTCCACAAGCCCCTCACCATGGCTTAGTGGGTTCCCAGTGATGCAACTCTCCAAGGGTGTCTTTGCGTGTGTGAATCACAGGACCAAGCTCAGCCCTTCCCCCTTCTCCCTCCCCACTCCCAGAACACCAGCTTGCTGTTCCCTCAGGGCTCAAGAATGTGTGTATGTGTGTGTGTGTCTGTCTGCCTGCCTGTCAGGTCAGTGACTTCTAAGAACTCTGAGGTTAGGTCAGTGCGAGTCCATTAGTGCGTGTCCTTGAGACATTTGTGTTGTGTTTCCTCGTCCTTGTGCTTGGCACTATAACCCTCCAGGGCAGGAGTCCAGCTCTGTCCTCTGGGATTTGGCCCAAGTGGGCACCTGGAGCAGGTCCACTCAGCGGGGCAGTGAGGGAAACCTGAGGCTGCCCTCCTAACCAGGGGGAGCAGGGAGAGGAAGGGCAGAGTTGGGGGGGAGGCAGCTGGAGTGCTGGCAACCTCCCTGCTTCCTTACGCCTTTCCCAAGCTGGCAGCCATCATCCGAGGGTCCCAGCTTTGCTGCGGCCTGCCAAGACCTCAGTACTGCAGTGGAGAGCGTGGAGGGGCTGCCGGTTGCAGAGCAGCGATCTGCCCGTGGCTAGCCTTGACTTCGGCATGAGAGCAGAGTCCCCGGGAGCACGGGCTGCCCTGCCCAGACACAGGGCAGGTGGGAACAGGCTGCGTTGAGTGTACACAGCTGTCTGCAGGCACTGGGTGCCACAAGGGAGGGACGGCCCAGGTGGGCAGGAGGTGACTGTAAATATTTCAGCTCCACATTATTTATAGAAAATGTACAGCTGTGTGAATGTGAAATAAATGTCCTCAACTCCCCTTGGGCTTCCTGGATTAAATGATGGCTCCTCTCAGCCTGGCCTGAGGAGGGACTGGCCGTGGACTCTAAAAAGGCCCCTCTAGCTTGAAGGAAGGAAGCGAGATCATCCATACCAGCCTCAGGCGTGAGGAAGCCCCGGCTCCCACCCGCCGGCCCCTGGCCCAGTGGGACCTTCTCTGAGGCACTTAGTGCCCCGCAGAAGGCCGGTGTGCTGCGAACTGGCCACTAGAGGGAGCAGCCAAACCGGGCCTAGCACCTGATCAGCGATGGAGACGCATTTAGCACTGGGGGGATACCAAGGCCCTGGGGCTCCCCCTTCCCTTTGCAGCAATGGTCTGGAGGGCGTTGACACGGCCGGGGCATCCTGCAGCGCCTGCAGCCAGGGCTCTGGGCTCATGGCCAGGGGTGCCTTTGGAGCCCTTGGGTAGGGTAGAGCTCTGAGAAGCAGCCCTGGGACCAGCCTGCATGGACTATTTTTTGATCTAGGCCACGGGGAGACCTTCTGGCACTCCATGGGCAGGGAGGACCCTCTAACCTCTGACTGGGCACCTCTGAGTCCAAAAGAAAACTGATGATGGGATTGAGGCTTCCCGTGGGGGAAGGAAGACCAGAGTAGGGCGCTGGCCTTTCCATGCTCCTGATCCCCAGTATTTCAAACCGGGCAGGGGAGCTCTCGCCTACATGGGGTGTGGGTGTGGGTGGGCTGCAGGCTTGCTGCTCCCTGGGACCCACAGCAGCCCCGGCAGCTCCACTCCGGGCCTCAGAGCCAAAGACCCCATGAGATCCGGCCTCGCCCCGCCCGGCTGCCATGACCAAGGGCCGTGTGGGATGATGCCTTGGGTTTCTGGCTCTGTTGCTAACACTTTCCTCCACATCTCCTCTGTCACCTCATTTGCAGAGTGTATACAATGGGGGACGCCTAAAGGTTCCTTCTAGTGCTGACGGTCTGTGGCTTTAGGATTCTACTCTGGGCCTTCTTTAACTCATCTGGGAGACAGCACATACACCCTCAGTTTGCTGTGAAGGGCAAGTCAGTTTCCCTATGCTGGTTCTGTTGAAAACACAGTGTGCTGATTGTTTATTTCCCTCAGACATTGAGACATGGCAGCCAGATGAACCTCATCCCCCACCAGCATTTCCTGAGCCTACACACTTTTTGCCCCAAAGATGTGAGCTTCCAGGAGTTCTGAGAGTTCATCAGTCCACATCCCACCCAGTGCCCACTTGCTGTAACTACTGTGCCCTGCTGAGTCTTCCCCCACCCCGGCCCCAAGATACACACTTGTGCACACACAGCCAACAGCAGATTCCCTCCAGGCTCCCGGCACGTGGGGCTGGCGTTCGTTGCACCTATGACACAGGTTCCCCAGTGAGTGAAGCAGACACCTCTCCCAAGGGCCTCCTGCATCTCCATTTCCTCTGGCTGCCCCTGGACCAAGGGCCAGGGCTCAGCCTCCAATTTGGTCCCTGGGTGTCAGGGTGGTCTGGAGTACGTACCTTGCCATCTCGGGGGAGCCGGCCTGGTCACTGGGGCACTGTGGGAGAGAAGGAGGCCATGCCACGTGTCCTCCCAGCCTTCCACGAGGCGGGGGGCAGCTGTTTCGGCCAGGACAGAAGAGCAAAAGCCCAGAGTCCCAGCGGGTGCCCTGCCTTCTCCACCCTAGGCCCCGGCCCAGGGGCTCCTCACCTCGCACCTCCAGGCGGCACTCACACTGCGCCTCGCCCTGTATGTTGGCGGCTCTGCAGACGTAGATGCCCCCATCAAAGGGGCAGGGCTTTCTGATCTCCAGGGTCAACACCCCCTGCTTGCTGAACATGCGGAAGCGGGCGTCATTTCCTAGGTCCATGCCATTCTTGAACCAGGAAACCTTGGGCTATAAATCGGGGAGGGAGGGAAACCATCACAGGCTGAGAGGGGACCTGGCAGAAGCCCTGGGAGTCTGGCATTTGTGCATCAACTCCGAGGCGCCCACTGGAGTCCCCAAAGCTGGAAGTAAACAGGGCCAACAACAAGCACCAAGGCCCTGACACCCAGGGGGGATGCAGGAGACAGGCTGACGCCTTTGAGCCACCCCCCACCCACCCACCTACCCATCCAAAGAATGATCCAAAGGCAGGGACAGAGCAGAAGGACATAGAAACCAGCTGAAAAGGGGACTCACCAAATCAGGACAATTTGAGCATAAAAATAGAAATGATAGTAAGATTATAACCCACTGAAAAAATTCGTTAAGTCCACACAAATAAAAATAAATGAATTAATAAAAAGAAAAAGGCTTATGAGTGCTGCCTCCTGGGTCAGTAGCACGGGTCTGTCTGAACTCTCTACCTTGGGGCTGCCCCGGACAGCGCAGCAGAGGACAGCATTGTAACCCGCGAGGACAGAGCGGTTCACCAGGGGGTGGGTGAAGCTCGGGGCCTCGCTGAAGTCCAGGGCCTTGTAGCTGGGGGGCTCATATGTGTTGCCTGTTGGCGAGAGGACCTTATACCAAGGCGGCCACCAAGTTAGGCTACCCTCCCTGCCCCGGCGCCTCCCGGGGTGAGAGCTGGGGCACAGCACCTGGTCTGGGGATCAAGACGGGCTCCTTGGTGGTGGCGGCTTTGTCACTGGGACCCACCATGTTGTGGCTGAAGACCCGGAAGTAGTAGCCGTTGCCGATGATGAGCTCTGACACCACGCAGTGAGTGCGGCGGTAATGCTCCAAGACCGTGAACCACTCCTGGGGCAGGTGGAGGAGATGGAGGGATCCCTGGGGCCAGGCCCTACTCCCTGCCTGGGGCCTCTCTTGGGAACCCCTGGGATCTCCTCCCCCAGGTTGAGGGGGGACCAGAGCAGCAGCAGAAGGGTGAGAGGTAGGGCTGTTCTGAGGCCAGGGTCAGCGTGGATGTACGGAGGATGTATGTGGGGGGCTCAGGACCCCAGGCTCACCATGGTCTTCTTGTCAGCTTTCTGTACTGTGTAACCCCAGATCTCCGTGTTGCCATCATCCAGGGGTGGCTTCCACTCCAGAGCCACATTGAAACCCCAAGCGTCAACGACCTGAATATCCTGGGGAGGGCTGGGCTTGTCTGCAAGGAGATGGGCATGGTCAGAGCACACACCTCCCGATACTGCCTGAGTAAGAGCTTGGGGGTGGGGAGGGGGTCCCGGGCACCAGGGGCCCCTTTGCCCCTCCCAGCCAAGTCTTGGCTGCCATCATCTTCACCCAGAGGAAGAGCCCAGGGCTGGAAGCGGTGCAGCTCTGGGTTGGGTTCTCAGGCTTGGTCCTGGGCCCCGCCAGCTCAGCCCAGGGGCTAGAAATGAGCGGGGTCCAAGGCCCCAGGGCCACGCACCCACGATCTGCAGAACCAGCATGGCCTTGTCCTCCATATTCTCGATGCGCACCGCCACCTGGTAGGTGCCCGAGTGGGCACGGTGAGCAGCCCGGATGAACAGGATGGTGTCCGTGGGGCTGTTGCGGATGCTCACCTCCTCATCTGCCAGGGGCTGCCCCTCTTTGGTCCAGGTTATCTGGGGCCGGGGCTTGCCCTGGAAGGAAGGGATAGCCCCACTCTGAGCCTGGCCCTCCCGAGGCTGGCCACTGCCCCACCTCACACGGCAGCCCATCAGCCCGGTGACCCTCCATCCACTGGGTATGGACAATACACGGTAGCCTCTCCCCTTGGGGACAAGGAAGGAGGCCAGCGGTACCTGGAAAGGAATGAGGAGGTTCACAGGCTCCCCAACCTTCCTCTGGATGGTCTCGCGCAGGTGCCTGGGCAGCTGGAGCCGTGGCCGCTCTGTGGGTCCAGAGTGGGTGGCTCAGTGCAGGCCAGCCACGGACCCACCCTGAGAAGCTCCCCGGTTTCCATTCTCTCTTGAGGCAGGACCCAGAAAGCTGCAGCTAAGAAAAAAGCTGCCTGCTGGACCCTGCTCTCCTTGAACTTTCCCTGACCCACAGCAACTTACATCTACCCAGCCCCAAATGGCTTACAAATCTCCAGCTTCCATCTGAGCCTCGTCATGTGCTGCAAGAAGCAGGGACCAGAGAGGGCAAGCAACTTGTTTGAGGTCACACAGCTAGTAAGTTGCGGGCCGGGATGCAAACGGAGGCCCCAGTTTACTGCCTCTTTACAACTTAGAGAACCAATCCTTATACTCGAGGCTTTGTTGGGACAAGGAATAGGGGAATGGGAAATTGATCCCACATAGGCAATCTGACCCTGAGTGGCCTCTACTCAATCCTGAGGACATGAAGCTAAGGGACTCAGAACAGAGCTCTGTGGGGATGGTGTAACGACCCATATCTTCCCTGTTGCAGAACTGGGAGGCTGACTTGGAAAATCCAAGAGGGCCCTCTCTGCAAATGTCTGCCCCACCCCCTGCCGTCCCTGCCCACGTGGGACCCCTTCCTCTGATGGGCTGCCCCGCCAAGGGCTTGTGACCATGCATGGGGCAAGGCACTCACGCAGAATCTCCTGCACTGTCACAGGCTCCTTGGTGGTGGCAGGGGTCCCTGGCCCGGCCACGTTGTGAGCCCGCACCCGGAAGAGCAGCCGAGCCCCTGTGGGCAGGTCCTTCACCAGCAGCGACGTGCGCTCTATCAGCCCCGGCAGGGCAGCCACCCACTCCGAGCCTGGGGTGGGCAGGCCAGGGGCAGGGTCAGCATGGACACCCCACCGCCGCTGCCCACCTCTCTGACTGACAAGGCCCAGCAGGGATCAGGTGCCTGGCCTGGGGGACAGGTCGGAGCAGGGCACTGGGGGATGGGGTGGCACCCGGCTCAGGGCTGGGGGAGGTGCTCACAGCCCTCCTGGCAGTACTCCACACTGTAGCCGTCCAGGCCTCCAGCTCCCACGCGCTCCGGGGACCGCCACTTGAGGGAGACGGTGGTGTTGGTGACATCCTCCACAGTCAGGTGCGTGGGTTCGCTGGGGGGCCCTGGGCAGGGGAAAGTCAGACAGGGGTCTGCGGGGGCCTGCACCAGCTGGGGATGCTGAAGCAGCCACGGCCCAGATGCCTCCACTGCCCCCAGGTTGCATGGGGGGCTTCCCCCTCTGCAGGCTTTCAGGCAATTTAAGGAATATTTCAGCTCCATTAAAAGGCATGTCTCTAGATTGGCTTAAAAACAGTCAGACACACACCTATGAGAACGGCTAAAACCCAAAAAGGTGACAAGACCAAGTGCTGGAGAGGATGTGGAGCCACAGAGATTCTCATTCATTGCTGGTGGGAATGCTAGATGGTACGGCCCCTTTGGAGGACAGTCTGGAAGATTCTTACACAGCTAGACATGGGCTTACCAAATTGCACTCCTGTGTATTTACCCAAATGAGTTGAAAGCTATGTCCACGCAAAAACCTGCACATGAATTTTGATAGCAGCTTTATTTATAATTACCCCAAACTGGAAGCAACCAATATGTCCTTCAATAGGTGAATAGATAAACAAACTGTAGTACATCCATACTATGGAATATTATTCAGCGATAAAGAGAAATGAGCTATCATACCACAAAAAGACACGGAGAAACTTTAAATGAGTATTTCTAAGTGAAAGAAAAGAAAAGCCTGAAAGGCTACATACTGTATGATTCCAACTATATGACATTCTGGCAAAGGCATAACTATAAAGAGAAAAAGATCAACGGTTGCTAGGGATTGGGGGTGAGGGAGTGATGAATAGGTGGATTACGATGCATTTTTAGGGCAGTGAAACTATTCTGTATGATAGTGTAATGGATATGTGACATTACACATTTGTCAACACCCACAGAACCGAACAAGGCAAAGAGTGAACCCTAATGTAAACCATAGACTTGAGTTAATAATAACACTTCAATACTGATTCCTTACAACATTATAACAAATGCACCACACTAAGGCAAGGTGTTAGGGGAAACTGGGGAAGGGGAGTGTATGAGAACTCTACTTTCTGCACATTTTTTTTTGATACACCTAAAACTACTCTAAAAAAATTAAGTCTATTAAAAATTTAAATTAAAATAAAACAATTTCAAAAGAGGGATCTAAATAGAAAAAGACACCTAAGAGAACACAAACATGCTCAGAAGGAGCCTTGTCTAGTCAAATAGTGTAAGAAATGCTATAAATGTGATCTAGGAAAAGCAACAAAAACTCGCATAAAACGTGGAATTTCCTGGAGTTATGACAAGGTGAGCTAAGTCTGAACAAACCAGATGTCAGTCTCTATGAACAGAGGCTGGACCTTTCTTCTCTCCACAGACACAACCCCTCCCTGCTTATTCCCGAAACTGCACCCCTCCCCGGACTGGAGGGGCACTCCCGCAGCTGCCCCTGCCCCTGCCCCGGACAGACTCACACACCCGGATGGGGACTGGTGTCCTTGAGAGCCCAGCCACACCCTCAGCATCTGGTCTACCCTCCCAGCCCATCACACAGAGGGGAAAACCAAGGCCTCAGGGAGAGGGTGACTCCAGACGGCTTGCCAGGGAGCCACGGGGCTGTTTCTCCAAACCAGGGTGCCCATCACAGACAGATGCACTCAGGCACACCAGCCGACCCCTGAGGCACCACTGCCCTCGTCCCACCCTGTATGTGGCAAACCTTGGGTTGAGGGAGGGGCTAACATTTATTGAGCACCTCCTTTATACAGATGCTCTGCCTGTTTTATCTCACTTCACCCTAACCACAGGTCTCTGCGGAGATCTGTCATTATCCCCCTTTGGTAGATGTGGAAAGTGAGGCTCCAGAGGGGAAGGGGTTCAAGCAGGGGTCACTGTTGTGTGAGTCTCAGCTCCACCCTCTCCCAGCTGGGTGACCACCAGCAAGTCATTAGCCTTCTCTGAGCCTCAGTTTCCACATCTGTCCAACGAGAAGGTACATCCCCTTACAGTACATACCCGTGGGGGATTAGAGAAGATGGATGGAAAGGCCTCGTGTGGGGCCGCCCACGGAGCAGCTGGTGTTACTGCGGCTCCTTGGTTGGGGACGGTGTTGGGGAGGTGGGGGCAGCGCCGGCTGGCAGGCTCACCGATAGGCATGAAGGGCCGGGAGGCAGGGCTGGGCCTGGACATGCCGATGGCGTTGACCGCATAGACGCGCATCTCGTAGACCACGCCCTCGATCATGCGCCGCGCCTCGTGGCTGAGCTCCCGCAGCAGGTCGAAGTTGAGCCGCATCCACCGGTAGCTCTTCTTCTTCTTGCGCTCCAGGATGTATCCTGGCAAGGCGGAGTCAGCCTCTGGCCCGGGCCCGGGCACCCCCACAGCCCCTGCTCCCGGCCCTGACGCCCATGCCCCGGAGCTCACCCAGGACTGGCTGCCCGCCGTCATAGACAGGAGGCTCCCACTGCACCGTGCAGGAGTCCTCGCCCACGTTGCTGATCAAGGGGGCCGCAGGGGCGTCTGGCACATCTGGAGAGGTAGACCCCAAGCTCGTCCCTGCACCACCCCTCCAACAGCCGCAGGCGGCCCCCACCACCCCCAGAGCCAAAGCCATCTTTCTAGAATGCAGTTCTGATCAGGTCACCAGCTTGCGATAACCCTCATGGCTCTCCGCTGCCCATATGGGTTGAGTCGTGTCCCCTAAAAAGGCACATTCAAATCCTAACCCCTGGTCCTGTGACCGGGACCTTATTTGGAAATCGGGTCATTTCAGATGGAATTGGTTAAGTTAGAATGAGGTCACACTGCAGTAGGGTGGGCCTTTAGTCCCATGTGACTGGTGTCCTTATAAGCAAGGGAGAAGACAGACCCAGGGAGAAGGCCAGGGACTACAGAGGCCAGCGAGTCTACAAGCCAAGGAACACCAAGGAACCCCAGCAACCCAGAAGCAGGAAGACGCGAGGAAAGATTCTCCCCTATGGGTTCCCATGCAGCGTGGCCCTGCTGACTCTTTGATTTCAAGCTTCTGGCCTCCAGAAGCGTGGGACAATTCGTTCATATGGCTTTAAGCCATCCGGTTTGTGGGGCTTGGCTGTGGCAGCCCAGGACACGAAGTCATCCCATGTCCAAGCCCCGATCCTCCCCCGGTTCTCCACCCACGTGGACCCATTCATTCTGCTCCACACCCAGAAGGCCCTGCCACCCCTCCACGCCTTTGCACTGCCATTCCCTCTGCCTGAGATGCCTTTCCCCGCCATCTTCGCAGCCTCTAAAGGCTACACTTCGCCAGTCATGAGGAACAGCTCCGTCCTCAGTGCTCCCACAGCACTTTGGACACCTCCCCCTGCATCATAGGAAATCCGTTAGGTGTTTCTGCCTCTGTCTCCCCCAAGAACGGGGGTCTCCTTGAGGGCAGGAGATCGCCCCATTGAGGGCCAGTGCCTGGCTGGGAGAGGGTGCCGAGATGTTTGCTGAATGACTAAATGAGCAAATGCATGGCCCTCCCTGGGGATGCCTTCCCCCGGGGGCTCCGGCCAGCCTCACCGATGACCTTGACTGTGAGATTGACCTGGTCCTCGCCCACGGGGTTCTTCACGGTGACAATGTAGATGCCCTCGTCTTCCTTCTCCGCCCCCTCGACGGTAAAGATGCTGCGGTCCTTTGTGGTCTCCACGCGGACCCGGCCCTCGGTCTCACACAGCAGCTAAGGGGGAAGAGGGGAGCTGGGGGACAGGTCCCACAGGCCCCTATAGCAGCCCACAGCCCCAAAATGGGAACGGCGCTCAACCTAGGCTCCACAGGGGGCCCACAGCTGCCAAAATACCTAGATCAGAAGCATTTATTTGGCCCCGACCATGTGCAAGCAGGGCAAGGGGCTCAGGCTCTAGCTCTAGCTTTGTCCTGGAACTTTGGTCAACCACCACCTCCCCGTGCCTCAGTCTTCTCATCTGTCAAATGGGAATAACTTTCCCTCACAGAGCTGTCATGAGGACCCACAAGGCCTCAGGTGGGTAGGCTTCCAGAACTCACAGTGCCACGGAGAAGGTAAAGCAGATCCAGGCACTCAGCCCAGGCAGCCACACTTACCAAAAAGTCACCCCCTCCCTTGTTGGGGGGAGCACAAAGTCTAGGTCTGCTCAGGAAGAAGGGAGCCAGGGAGGGGGCTTCCTGGCCATGTAGAGGGTGTGAACACCCATGGGTGGGTGGGGATTTCCTCAGGGTACCTGGCTGTGTGAGGACCCCCAGAGACCCTGCCTGGGGTGAAAACACAGCAGGGGTCCCTGGCCAGGGGTGAATCTACCCCTCACTGAGGCACCTTTTGGGTGTGAGCACCCCCAGAGAGCCCTCACTCACGGGTCGGCAACACACAGGCAGGAAAAAAATACAGAAGACAAATGAGCCGTGTCCCAACTCCAGCTTACTCACCTTCCTGTCAAACACCCACTCATCACTGGCACTTGTGTCCCCTGGGGCATCAGAGGCTGGTCCCGCTGTAACCTTATTCCCCTGAGAACAGAGCAGGAGGGGAGTCGGGAGAAGGGGAACTGACCCAGCCTGGAGGGAATCCCTGCCCGGTGGCCCCTTGGCCCCCCCTCCGCCACCCCCTCCTCTGCTGCCCTCCTTACCCCAGCTGCGAGGGCAGGGCTGGGTGTGGCACAGGCCCCGATGCTCATTGGTCCCATGCACCCATTTTACAGGTGGGAAAACTGAGGCAGGGTCCACAGTACCTGAGTGAGGGTCTTCTGCCAGATCACGGTGGGGGCGGGGTCCCCGGAGATGGGGACGTCCAGGCGGAGCTTGTTTCCGGCCACAACCACGATGGTGTCCGGCTTGCGACCAGGGCAGTCCAGGTGGATCTTGGGAGGTTCTGGGGAGGAGAAGACCCAGGTCAGAGAAAGGGGAGGCGCCCAAGCCCAGGAGAGAGGGGGGACCTGGAAGGAACACAGATCGTGGGGCAGGGGCTGGAAGCCATCTGTGCCAGTTTGAATGTATTATGTCCCCCAAACGCCATTATCTTTGATGTAATCTTGCATGGGCAGACCTATCAGTGTTAATTAGATTGTAATTCGTTGAGTGTTTCCATGGAGATATACCCCACCCAACTGTGGGTGATGACTCTGATTAGATAATTTCCATGGAGGTGTTACCCCACCCATTCAGGGTGGGTCTAAATTAAATCACTGGAGCCATATAAATAGGCTGACAAACAGAAGAAACTCAGTGCAGCTGTGAGTGACATTTTGAAGAGGAGCTACAGCCAAGAGGGACACTTTGAAGAAAGCACAGGAGCTACAGATGAGAGACAGTTTGAAGACGGCCGTCAAAAGCAGACTCTTGCTCCAGAGAAGCTAAGAGAGGACAAACGCTCCAAGAACAACTAAGAGAGACATTTTTGAGGAAATGCAGCCTAGAGAGGAATGTCCTGGGAGAAAGCCATTTTGAAACCAGAACTTGGCACAGACGCCAGCCACATGCCTTCCCAGCTAACAGAGGTTTTCCGGACACCATTGGCCATCCTCCAGTGAAGGTACCCGATTGCTGATGTGTTACCTTGGACACTTTATGGCCTTAAGACTGTAACTGTGTAACCAAATAAACCCCCCTTTAATAAAAGCCAATCCATTTCTGGTGTTTTGCATTCCAGCAGCATTAGCAAACTAGAGCACCATCCCACACCCATTTTGTTTTTTGTTTTTTGTTTTTTTAAACATCAATTTTATTGAGGTGTAATTTACATACAATAACATGCACAGGTTTGAGCATACAGTTTAGTGAGTTTCAACTAATGTATACATTGTGTAAGTAACCATCACCCCAATCAAGATCTAGAATATTCCCATCACCCCAGGAAGTTCCCTGGGAGGTTTATAATATCAATTCACCTAGAGTAGCATTTCTCAAATTGTGTTTGGGGGAACACTGATGTCCTGACAGAAAAAAACAGGGGGGTTCCATGGCCATTAGGAAACAAATGAAGTTCAGCACGGTTCTTCACTGCAGGACTTCTCAGAACCTTTAACATGCTAATGCACCTTCTAAACCATCAAGAGGTAGAACAAGTGTTCAGTGTTTCCCAAACTTATTTCACCATGGAACTCACTTTAAAGGGAGTGTCATCTTAACTGAACCCCCAGGCACTGACCTAGAGTATGCCTCAGCCTGGCCTTTTCTCCTGAGGCGAGGATTCTAAAATAGTTTAAAAACAGGAGGAGCAACTTCCAAAAGAAGAAAGGATTTAATAATAAACTCTCACTTCTGTGATGCATTTGACAGCTTGCATGCATCCTGCCATCTCATCTTCCCACCCTCCCTAGAGAGGTTGGGACACCCATTATAGAGATGCGGAAACTGAGGTTCAGAGAGATTATCCTTGGCCCATGGCCATGAGTGGCAGAATAGGGGCAGGGCCTCAAGACCCCAATACCCAAAGCCCTGCTCTTTCCTCTGCTTGTGAGTGGCAGGGAGCGGTGGGGGAGTGGGGTGCAGGGAAGCGGGCAGAGCCGAGGCAGCACAGGGGGGCCCCAGAACTCACCCTGCCTGGGCACGAAGTCAATCTTGACCTCTGCAAGAGAAGGAAAAGCAAGTGGCACCAGGGCCAAAGCAGGGCCCAGCAAGGGGCACCTGGCCCTGCCGCCCCTGCCCCAGCTCCCCTTATCCTCCCAACCCAGGCAGCGGCTCACCCATGAAGTGGAGCTTGGCCGACAGGTTGCAGGCAAAGCCCTCGGGCACAAAGCTGTAGTCCGCCTCGTCCTCAGGCGTGACGTCGTCGATGGTCAGTTTGTGGACTCTGCAGGGCAGCGGGGGCTCAGGGGACCCACGTGGGGGTGGGTCTCCCCGGGTACACCAGCCGGGGACCCCAGGGGCTCTCGCCTCCTCCTGGCTCATGGGTGTTCTGGTTTCTTGAAATATTTTTTTTTCTGTTTTTTTTTTTTTTTTTTGGCATTTCCAGCCTCTTCACATCAGAAGTAGGCAGCGTAGGAGGGATTTCTTTACCAAAATGACCCCTGGGTTGGATCCTTAGAGACCGGGCAGGGGCTGGGTCTCATTAATCCCCGTGAACTCAGGCCCAGCACGGGCTGCCCAGATGCCCAGGGCGTGAGTAAGAGAGCGGGTGGGCCACGGCCTCTGTTCAGTGCCAGAGGGGCAGGGTTGGGGGCTGGGGCCCTGCCTGTCTCCATCCCTGCTGCTTTGTCTCTTTGTCCCTCTTTCTCCATCTTGAATGTACTCTCCTTCTCTCTGTCTCTCCACATCTTTGTCTCTCTGTAACTTTATTTTCTTTCTGTCTTGATCTCTGTCCGTGCTTCTGTCTGTCTCAGTCTCTCTCCATCTCTATCTGTATCTCTCTGTCCCTGCGCCCCCCACCCCATCTGCCAACTCTCTGTGTGCCCCTCCCCAGCCTCCGCCTGCCCCTCCTGCCGCGCCCCTGCGCCCAGGGCGGGTACATGCCCCACTCACCGCCCGATGTGGGACACCTTTATGCGGCTGTCGGGCACCAGCACCTTCCCGTTCTTCAGCCACACACCCCGCACGTTCTCGTCCGACACCTCGCACTTGAACACGGCCTGGTCCTTGGCGCCCACCGTCAGGTCCGCGATGCTCTGGTACACCTCTAGCTTTTTCTCTGGGGGGACAGGCAGATGGGGTGAGTGTATGAGGAGCATGGGGGGTGAATCCGTGGTGCCGAGTGTGCCCCCGTCTGGGCCCATGTGGCCATGATGTACGTGTGTGCTGGTGCAGTGCACACGAGGAGCCTCAGGTGTGCAGGAGCGGGACGCTGACCCACGCCCATCAGACCCTCCCAGCAGCCTCTGGGGTGGTCACCTCAGCACCCTCCTTTCCCAGATGAGAAACAGGGAGCTCAGGGTGGCGAAGTGGCCTGTCCGGGGTCCACACAGGCCTTGAGCCCAGGTTTGCCTGATCCCTAGATGTAGCTGGGGGGGGGGCTGGGAGGGGTGTGCGGCCCTGAGCCTTGTGTGCCCCCGCCCGGCCCCACCCCACCCTGCACGATGAGCTCGGCCAGCGCCTGGCCCCCACTGGTGCGCAGTGCATAGTGGCCGGCATCCTCAAGCGTCGCCTCGTTGATGATCAGATGGTGTTTCCGTCCGTCCTTCTTGAACCGGTACTTGAAGGTCTCCTCCCGGGTCAGCTCCACTCCGTCCTTCAGCCTGGCCGGGATGGGGGCAGCAAGGGCTGGCAGCCTCTCTGGGCAAATGCCCGCGGACTCCTACCCACGCCCAAGCCTCTGGCACTCACCATTTAACCTGGGCCCCCTCCTCTGACACCTCACACTCAAACTCCACCCGCTGCCCCACCATCACCAGCTGGTCCTCCAGGACACGTGTGATCAGCACGGGGGGCTCTGTCAGGGGAGAATGCCATGGGTCCGTGGCTCCTCTGCAGGCCCCTCACCCCGGCCCGGCAGTGCCAGGGCCCCAGGCCCACCTTTGACGAAGAGCTCGGTGCTGCACTTCTCACCGCCCACCACACACTGGTAGGCTGCGTCATCTGCCAGGGAGCACTGGCTGATGGTCAGCGTGCGCTTGTTGCCCACAGACTCGAAGATGTACCTGGGCAGGGGCCACGGAGGCATGGAGGAGAGCCAGGGACTTGCCTCCTGGGCCCGGGCTGCCCCGTCAGGATTCCCCATGGGAATCCCCCCATCAGGATCCCCACCCCAAGCCTTCTAGGAGCTGGACTTACTTGCTATGGAACAAGAGGGGCCATTGGAGCATCCCAGATGGGTGGAAGCAAAACCCAGAGGCAGAGGTCAAGAGAAAAGGGCAGGGCATAGAATCCGACAGACAAAAGGAAAGGAAATTAAACACACATCCAGAGAACTGGGCAAAGGGGAGTGGGGGCAAGCAACAGACAGAGACACACAGGCAGACAGAGAGGCAGGGAGAGCGGGGCTGGGGGAGCAACCCTCTCCCCTGAGGGGTGCCTCTCTCCACCCCCAGCACCCCAGCACCCCTTCTGCCCTCAGCCCTCACCTGCCACTCATCTGGATCTCCTGTCCATTCTTGAGCCACTTGACATCCGCATCAGGGTCCGTCAGCTCCACAGTCAGCCGGATCTTGTGGCCCTTGCTCACCTGGTAGGCTGGCTCCAGCTTCTTCTGAAAGGCTGAGTGCCACCCCTTGGCTGCCCCAGCTGTCTGCACCCTGCTTCCCACCACCCAGCCTCTCAGGGCCTCCTGCCTCCACCTCGGTTTCTCGGTGTCTCTGTGGTGACTCTGTTTCTTTGTCTGTTTGGTGTGCCTGTCTGCCTCCTTCTTTCTGCCTGTCCCTCTCTCTCTGTGTCTTTGTCCTTCTGTTCTTGGGGTCCTTTCCACCTGCTCAGCTCAGTGGTGGCAGTGATAGGGTCGGGGGTTTCCAGAAGGGCAGAAGCTTGGGGGGGGGGGGCGAAGGGGGATGGGCCAAATGGACCTTCGCTTCCTCTCAGCTCTGTTTTCACAGCACCCCCAGACCCGTGTGCTCCTGTGAGATGACCCACCCAGTGGACGCTGCATTCCCACCCCAGCCCTGCAAGGCAGCCTTATGGTCCCCAGGCCGCAGAGAGGGAGACAGGGCTGGGGAGAACCAGCCCCACTGCTATGTGGCACAGCTGGGACTGGAGCCCTGGCCGGCCACCCGGGAGCACCTCCTCCGGCCACTGTGTGCCCGCAGAGGTGGGCAGCCCCCAGAGCTGGTAAAGCCAGCACTGCCGCTACCGGGCCCAGGGGGCTGCCGGGGTTGGGGGCTGCATCTACAAAGCAGAGCAGGCCCCCCAGGTCCTCAGGCAATCTGGCTGGGCCTGGGGCCGGCTCGGAGGGGGCAGAGCTCTCCTGCCTGGCTTCACATCCTGGACCTGCTGCTTGCTGCTCTGTTACCTTGGGCTAGTTCCTTAGCCAAACTCTCTGTGCCTCAGTTTCCACATTTGTAAAATGGGGATAATAATAGTGTGGTGGCGAGAATGAAAGGACAGTTCTGTAAAAACCCCGAGTGCCTGACCCTTAGTAAGGAATTCTTTGGGCTAGTTTTACTATTAGTATCTTACTAGCTGACCTCCCTGCCCTGGAGAGCACCTGTCTGCCCCACCAAGCCGCCATCTGTTTTTCCTCTTCCTTTTGCCTCTGGGCCTGAAGTTCGGGGCTCCCCTGCACCAGAGGCCCGGTGGTGGCGGAGTCAACCCTGTGGCAGCCGGTGGATTTCTGCTCATAGTGGGGGCCACGTGTGCAGCTCGGGCCCCGCCGTGCCGAAAGAGACTCCCCGGAGCCGGCGCGGGGCTGCAGGGCCGGGCCGAGTCTCCAGGCGCCGAGGCGGAGAGGTCTCGGGGCGGGCGGCGGGGAGGACGAACCCTCCGGATCTCCCTTCCCGCGCGCGCGGGTCGGACGGGGTCGTTTGGGGAGCGCGCCCCGCGAGCTCGTTCCCCGCCTCCGAGCGCCCGCCGAGGCCCCGAGGATAGCGCGGAGGGCGGGCCGGCGAGGCCCCTGCCTTTCCCCGCGCACCCCCTAGGGGGCTCCCGCCGCTCTCGTCAGCCCCTCGGTGGGAAGGGCTAGCCGGGGCCCTGTCACTTTCCGTGGGGGTTTGGGGCTAGCCTGGGCCCCTCTCCTTGTCCACTGGCAGGGGCTGACCTGTGCTCTTCTTCTCGTCACGCCTGATGCCCTTGAGCCTCTTGAGCATGCCGCGCAGGTCGGTGACGCCGTACTGGAAGGCGATGCGCTCGTACTCGGCCGGGGTCGCCTGCCGCAGGATCTCCCACACGTCCTCCTCGGCCGGTGCCTCCAGCTTGACGTCCCTGTGTCCCGCAGTCCGCGCGAGAGGCCTCAGGGGACACCCTAAGGCCCGGGGCAGGACGGCAGCCCCCCCCCCACCTCCCCTTCTCTGGGGTAGGACTTCCTGGGCCCGGGAACAAGGAGCTGCAGCTGCCCCTGACCCTCTGCCCCATTCCCTCCCCTCCCCCGGGTGGAGCGGCTGGAACTCAACATGGGTCCATGGCCAGGTCTGAGGGCCAAGGGGTTTTGGGGCTCAATATGGGGGCTGTGGCCAGGAAAGGGCTCCTAACTGAAGTCGGTAGGTGTCAGGGGTGCTGGGACTCGTGGGGCACTCACCGCGGGGTCCGGAAACTGCTGCTCCAGGGTGGGCAGAAAGGGCAGTGGGCTCGTTAGAGGCCTGGACCCCAGCCCGAGGACTTCCGTACCCCCTTTCCCAGGACCTGCACCCTCTACCTTTACAGTGCACCCGCGATCGGCCGGGCCCTGGGCAGGGCCTCCTTTACCCCTCCTGAGCTCTGCAGGTGGGTCTCAGGAGAAACCGAGGCTGAGAGAGCTGGGGACCCCCACCCGTCAGGGGCTCCTCACCCAGGTCTGACTGATTCCCAGCCCCAACTCTCACCACACCCTGGCGAGGACGGGATGGGATCCCAAAAGGGTCAGCTCTGCACCCACCAGCACCCTGCAGCCCCCAAAGCACCCAGACCCCGTTTCTTACTCTCTGGGAGGCGGCAGCAGCAGCAGCAGCGATAAGGGAAGGGTCGGGGGAGAGGGAAGGAGAAGACGGAGGGAACAGAGGTCAGTGCGGCTGGGCCCGGTGGGCACTTCCAGCGCTGGGATTTGAAGTGAGGCCTCCCTACCTGCCCTGGAGCCACCACCCAGGGGCTCACCTCTTCTTGAGCAGTGAACTAAAGTCCAGAGTCCCGGCGTCGTCATGGCCGTCACTGCGGAGAGGAACCCACCCCCGCGCCCATCACCAGTGAGGCTGCAGCGGGGGGACTGTGAGGGGCTTGGGAGCTGTGGGGGAACATGGGGTGGGAGTGGGGGGAGAGGGCAGGGCACTGGCAGGGGTGGGGCTCCCAGGGGTCCATGTAGGGGGCAGGTGGGGACCGGGGAAGGGATACCTGGTCCACCGACTACCTCCGGCTGTGCTCCTGTAGGGGTTAAACCCAGCGTCTGCTCACTGCCCCTCACCATCAGCTTCAGCCATTCTGCCCACCCACAACCCCCTCCAGCCCTGACCCCGTGGGGCCTCATACTCCCCCAGACCCTGAGGAGAGACGGCCACTCACGTGCGGCGGAAAGCTGATCGGAGGTCCAGATCCGCCGGGCCGATGGCCTCTGGGTTCAAAGAGGGGAAGGGGACCCGGGAAGGGACTTCAGAGGGGGCTGTCCCAGGGGCCGTGTCCAGCACCCACTGAGAGCAGCGTCTGCCCCCTGGAGCCCACATTCCCAGCCTTGACCAGGATCGAGGTTCCCAATTCCCTTACAGGTGGGTGCTCTCCCCTCCAACCTGCTCACCAGACATCCAGGCAGTGCCAGGCCCTGGGCTAGGAACCGGGGATACTAAGATGACAAGACAAAGTCCCACCCTGGACGAGACCTGGACTCGGCTGTGCGATGCCCACCCACCACCTTCCTGGAGGTCTCTTCTCGCCCCTGCTGAGCCCCGGGCAACACTGTGCAGGCGGTCGGCATTGCTGGCTGACCAGGGCGAGGCGTCAGCTTTCAGGGTGAGAAATGGAAGCAGGGCCGAGGGCCAGGACCCCCGGGGAGCCCCAGCCCAGGACAGACTGGGCCCGCCCTCACCATGGACGGTGAGGTTGAAGTTGCAGCTGTCAAACTTGTCCCTGGTGGCCACCTCACAGCGGTAACCGCCGGCGGAGGAAGGCTGCGCGTCGGTGATGTGCAGCTCAAACAGGTAGACCTGTGGGGGTGGGGAGTTAGGGGTGACAAGAGACCTCACTCCTAAA
This sequence comes from Choloepus didactylus, assembly GCF_015220235.1. Lineage (NCBI taxonomy): Eukaryota > Metazoa > Chordata > Mammalia > Pilosa > Megalonychidae > Choloepus > Choloepus didactylus. Next base: position 32,107,172 of record NC_051312.1, on the reverse strand, counting down.
GCAGACTGGGGGTGCCAAAGGCCGGGAAGGGGTCCTCTGCTTCTACCTCCCCAACCCTCCCACCCTGCAGGGCTTTGTTAACCCCTTTTGTGTAAATTAGACAAAGGAGTCCCTTCTCAGGACACATGACTGCCATCTGCTGGAGCAGGGTCATGATAAAATACACATCTGAGATGTCTCCGAGGCCAGTGGCATTCACTGTGGATGAGGCGCTTTTGTGCAGTGCGCAAACCACACAGCTGAAATGTCTGCCTGCCCTGCCAGAGGCCCCACGCCAGCCCCAGGACAGTGTGGAAGAGTGGGAGGAGCAGAGGCTGGGAGTTGGAGGCACAGGTTCCAGGCCTGAATCGAGTGACCCTGGGCCATGGACTTAACCTCTTGAGCTTTGGTTTCCTCATCTGTATCATGAAAAATTGTTCTAGTTGATCCCTAAGGACCCCTTGAGCTCTGATGCCCACTCAGGGGCTTTAACCCTCTCAGGGTTAACCGACTCTCCCCCGTACTTCCCAGTGCTCCCCACAGCCTGTCTGAGCTCCCCAGCCCCCACCAGGCCCCATTATGACCCCTTGAGACCACCATGCTCTCCAAGCCCCCCATGTCCCACAGCCCCCTATACCTCCCCATAACTCTCCCCTAAGTCCCCCCCCCCATGCCTCCCTCTGTGTCCCTGGTCCCCACGGCCCACCCTCCGTGTGTCTCCCAGGCTCCTGACCCCCCTTTCTTGCACCTCCGATGTGCCTCCAGTCTCACGGTGCCCGCCGCTCCTCCCGGGGGCTCTCCGTGTTCCCTCTCCAGGCAGCCCACGACCCCTGTACCCCTGAGCCTCCCTGTCCCCAGGTGCCCCCACCTTGCTGGCTCGGTCGTAGCTGTCGTGCAGCTGCAGGTGCTGGCCCACCTTGCTGCTCAGGTCCACCCACTTGCCCTTGAACCACTTGACCATGGGCGGTTTCAGGAGGCTGGCCCCGGCCACGCGGGCCGAGAAGGTGATGCTGCCGCCTGCGGGACAGGGAGGACAGGCCGGGCATGGGGGGCACCTGGCTGATCCCTCCCCACGCCACCCCTGGGTGTAGCTGCCCCACACTCACCCACGGTCACCTCACCATCCTGGGGCCGCATCACAAAGAGGCCAATGGGGTCCTCAGGGGCGCCAGGGCATCCAGGGGCAGGGCTGTCGGGGACGGCTGAGCTTGACCCTGTGAGCAGAGGCCTCTGGGACTTGCCCTGGGACACCCCCCCACTCACCAGCCCTGTCCCTCCCCACCAGCCCCTCTCACCTTCGGGACTTGGAGAGCTTCCTTCCAGCTCAGCAGCCGGGGCCAGGGCTCCTCCAGGGGCTCCAGGGGCCTCGGCAGGGGCTGGTACAGGCTCTGCCTTCTCTGGAGGGGATCAGGCAAGGGGCCATGGAGCAGCTCCTAACCGGAGACCCCTGCTCCCATCCCTGGTTCCTCCCCAGTCTTTGCAGGCTCATTCAGTGTAGACAGAGCTTCATCTGTCCTTCTTTCCTCATTCCCCTCCATGAGCCCTTCTCTCCCCTACTTTTGCCCACCACCTCTGCAAGCTCAAGTAGCCCCCCATCCCCTCCTTCCATCTCTCCTGAGCACCAGACTAGACATCTCACTTGGATGAAGACATCCAACACTTGGCTCCTCTCCTTCCTGCCGTATCTGGTCCTTCCCACTCCACATCTCAGAGGTGGCACACATGAGCCAGGAAGCCAGCCAGCATCTTGCCTTCTCCTCACTCACAGCCTATCCCCACGTCCCGGTGGGTCTGCCCTGAGCAGCTCTGGGAGCCATCTCTCCTCTCCTCTCCCCGGCTCTAGCCTCAGTCTGGTCCCCTAAGCTGGGCTGGGGGCTCCCTCCAACCCACAGCTCCCAGGGGCCTCCCCTGACAGCACACAGAGCCCACCAAATAGCCGTCTATGTGGGGGTGGCCTCGCTTTGGGTCTCCCAGAGGTCAGGGCTGTGCCTGGTTCATCTCTGTGTTTGCCCCACCTCTGCAAGGGCTGAAACAGGCCAGGGAGGGCTCTGGGGGCTATCAGAGAGGTCTTAGTGCAGAAAACGGGCAAAGGGCTTTTTGCAGGAGCAGCAGAGACAAAGCCAAGGCAAGGACAGGCAAAAGCACGTCCTCCCTGGGCAGCTGGAGAGGTGACTGGGCTGCCCCTGTGCCTAGAAGCTCAACCCTCAGGGAAGGCTGCCCAGGGGCTTACCTGCCTCCATGACCTTGAGGTCAAACTTGACCTTGGAGGAGCCGGCGATGACCGCATAAGACCCCTGGTCGGCAAGGCCCACGTCCTGCACTGATAGGGTGTGCCTCGTGCCCTCGGCGGCCAGGCTGTACTTGTCGCTGGCGCTGATGTCACTGCCTCCCCGCTGCCAGCGCACCTTCAACCCTGCCTTCTCTGTCTCGGCCTCGAACACGGCAGAACTTCCCACAGCCACCTCCACTGACCGTGGCTTCTTGCTGAAGGCTGAGACTGAGGAGCCAGACCGAGGCTGCAGGGTCACCTGGCACAGCTGCACACATCTGGTGCCTGGGTCCCGCCCCTTCAGCCCCTCTTCTCAAGCATGGTGCTAAGCACTTGACATGCATCCCCCCATTTAATGCTCCACAGCTCTAGGGCAGGTGCAGTCATTATGTCCATTTCTCAGATGAAGACACTGAGGCTCAGAGAGGTTAAGTGGCTTGCTCAAGATCACAGAGCCAGTAAGTGAGAGAGCTAGGACTGTGATCCTAACCTCCACCCAAGACTGTCCCCTGGATACTCCACCCCCCACTTCTTGGGAACATGGAAGATGAGCCCTGGCCTACCTCGGCTCTCTCCACCCCCAATCTGGGTCCCTTGGCTGGGGCCAGTACTCTGCCTACTTGGAATATGACTAAATTTATCCTCCAAGGGCCTCAGGCTGAGAATCAGCAATTGAGATAACGCTGGCCTGAGAGGGCAGTGGGGGTGGGAACAGGATTCCTGCCCTGGGTGACCTTGGTAGAGGTGCAGGCCAGGGCCAGGACCCGGCGCTGGGACTTTCTCTGTCCTTGACCTGGGGTTTCTGGGGCCTCTTGATCGTCCAACCCCAGAGCAGAAGGGCTGTATTGCCACCAAACGGGGGGTGGGGAGGATGGGAGGCACAGGGCTGCAGCCTCCTAAAGCAGAGAATCTCATTGCTAGAAGGAACCTGAGGAGCCTAGGTCCATCTCCTCCTCGTTCAGATGGAGAAACTGAGGCCCAGAGATGGCAGGGGCTTTCCCAAAAGGCAAGGCCAGGCCCAGCCTTGCTGCAGAAGGGGATGGGGGCAGGGAAGGGAGCCTTCTGGTCCTGGGATTAGGGTGATCAACCCTGGGGGCTTCCTGCTTGACTCTCTCACTTCTCTGTGTTCCCTGGCCCTGGATCCACCCTTATCCTCATCAGAAGAGGGGACCGAGAAACTGAGAATCAAGAAAGGACCCAGGAGGCTCCTCCCCACATCGTGGGGCTCAGAGGCCCCGTCACCCAACTCTTCAGGCATTAGTTTCCAGCCCTGCTCCCCAAGTGTGGGTGCCCCCTCCCCCAGCCCTCCCTGCACCCCACTCAAGCCCAACCCCGAGGCTGGAGCTACCTGGCTTCTTCCCGGGCTCCGGCATCTTGGGAGAGAACACCACAGGTACTGGACAGACACAGGGCGCTCGCAGAGGGACTGAATGGGGATGGCCCCCCACACTATATAAGGGCCCCTCCCCCTGCAGGCCTCCTTATCTGCCTCCTGCCGGCCACCCGCTAAATATAGACAAATTCCAGGGAGCCCAGGTCTTCCAGGGGGTGGAGAAGGTGGGGTGGGAGAAGGGGTGGGGAGTTGGGGCCACTTTGCTCGTTTCCTCTTTCCCCTCCCCCAGGACAAATAGGACAGCTTCTGTACCCCAACCCTCAGTGACCTCAGGGGTACCCCAAGCCCCATCTATATGTCTGTTTGACAAGCACACTGAATGGTGGAAGTGTACTGGGCCATAACCCTGAGGCCGATAGGTCAGGTACATCCACTGCTGGGCACCTTGCTAGGCAGTGCAGGGCTGGGGGGAGTGGGGGGGGGTGGGGGGTCAGGTGGGGCTGGAGGGGCAGAGGGGGCAGGGCAGAGCTCTGCAGGGCAGGGCGGGGGTGGGGTGGGGGTCAGTGGTTAGTGAAAGGACCCCGAGGCCACCTGCCTCTGAGTCCTGGCTCTGCTACTCCCCTAACCTTTCAACACCTTCCTTTCCTCATCTGTAAAGTGGGGCTGGTGATAGCAGCACCCAGGGTGTAGGATTGTTACACAGGTTAAGTGGGTTTAGAAATAAAAATGCTTAGAGCAGGGCCTGGTCTAGAGAAAACACCGAATGCTGCGTGTTTGTGGTCATTCTCTGGCCCACGTGGCCGCAGCTCACAGGGCCCTGCTGGAGACTCCCGGGCCGGCTTAGTCCAGGGCCAGCCAGTGGGGAGCAACACTGGGGGCTGGGGAGGCCCTGTGGGTGACTCTCTGAATATGCTCCAAACTGAAAGACCGAAGCAGAGCTGGCTTTAGCCCAAGTCACAGGGATTCGTGCCCAGAGGTTGGGAACCCCTCGGCTCCCTGCTCCCTGAGGTCTGTCCCCCGTGACTAAGATTCTATGTGACTCACTCCAAGCAAGACCCAGTCTCAGGAAACAATGTCGCCTGCACTGAGTAGGTGGAATTTCGTGCACACGCATTTTCCAGCTGGCCAAAACGTACTACCCCTCGAAACACCAAAATCCACCATTCCCTCCCATCTTTAACTACTTTTAAACCGCATTCCATGCTTCTGAGCCCTCTTTGAAAGAGGACTCTGAACACCGCCCAACCCTTTCCTGAGGGTCTGAGGGGCATGGGCCCCACGCTGAATGGCTGGCGACCCAGGGTTCCCGCAGGTCTACAGGCTGCCAGGAGTGGACCCTCTCCTAGCCTGTTGGCGCCTCTTCTAGTCAGAAGCAAGATGCTTGCAGGCTGACACTTGACGGTCCTGCTCATCGTTTTCTGTTTCTGCCCCGTCATGGGGTGGGGACCAGAGCTAAGGAGCGAGCACCATGCGGCAAGCCCAGGGTGCACCCAGGGTGTCAGGCCGTGCGGGGCACTCACCCATCTGCGGCCCCCGTGAGAATGCTCTGTGGCTCGTTGGAGGCCTTTGGGGCTTAATTCCTGAGACTTGGCTCACTGACGGGCGTCCTCTTCCAGAGAAGTGAGGGAGCCGGTGAGCGAAGCTTCCTATTTCAAAGGCTTGGGGTTCCAGCCCAGCCACCCCATCAGCAGTGTGACCTTGGACAAAGTATTTGACCTCTACCAGCCACAGTTTCCCATGCTATAAAGTGGGATGTTATTAGCCTCCACCTCGCAAGGTTGGAAAATCCAGTGTTCCTACTATTCCAATCATCCTCTGTGGGTTTGCAATTTAAGGATTATGAGTTCGAGCCCCATGGAGGGCTTTTCATTATGACTCATCCCCTAACAATGACTGAGGATGCATGCTTTCCACCAGGCCCTCGCTCCTGGCCAGACCCTGGGTGTCATCTGTGCTCATGTCCCCAGGATCCAGCGTTGGGCCCAGTGCTCAGCCAATACCTGGACAAATGAGGAAAAGAGAGACATCTCTGCCCACGGGGGGCCCTTGGAGTTGCACAAAATATTTTCAAGAGAACACTTAGGGCAACGTTGGACTTTATAAAAAGACTGTGCTGCAGGAGGATTCGCTGAGAATAACTTTAATTACTCAGTGGTTCCTTGAAGAGACAGATGGGGTGAGAGGGGTGGACCTGGGAAAATGCCTAAAAAGGAGGATTCAATTTACACAAATATAGCTCAGAACTCCCAAGGAAGTATACGCTTGATTGTACGAAGCAAGGCTGACCCTTCGGTCGGGTCCAACGCCCGGGTGGCCTTCTGGAGCCCGGGGCTGAGTCCTGGTCGGGGGCGAAGCGGGACTCGGGGCTGGGGGCGGGTGGGAGCGGGCTGGGCGGGGGAGGCGAGGCCTGGCCCGCCCCAGTCCTGCCGCTGGCCCCTGGGAGCGTCCCTCCCTGTGTCCGGGCCAGGCGAGGGGTTAATGCTATGGCCGGCGGGGAGGCCTGGCAGTGGGGGGGCCCCTGGGCTCAGTGGGGCGGGTGGCGCCGCTCGGCCAGGCCCCCGCGGCCCAGCACCTCCCCGCTGAACTGGTAGGTGAGCTTCTTCTTAACCTTCTTGACCTCTCCCGTCTTGCCGTAGTTGCGCAGCGCGCGGGCCATCTTCTGGTACGTCATCTTCTTGCGGTTGCCCTTCTGGATGCCCCAGCGATGCGCCAGTGCCTCCTTGTGCTTGGACGAGAACTGGAAGGTGCCCTTGTCCTTGTCCACCCACCAGATGCTGTCCTTCATGTCGCCGCTGCGGAGCAGGTCCAGCAGGAACTGGTACAGGCGGATCTTCTTCTTGCTGCCTGTGAGGAGGAGGGGCCAGGGCGGGCTGGGAGGTGGCCAGGGGTCCAGGCCAGGGACCCACCTCTCCCCACCTGCCCCTTCTCGGGTGGGACTCCCCTAGGAGGGGCCGTGTGTGTGTGTGTGTGTGTGTGTGTGTGTGTGTGGTCACTGGGGAAAGACTGGACACGGCTCCCCCACTCCTGGCACACTTGCCTCCACACCCACACATAACAGAGACACACTCACAAGCTCGCACAGAGATGCCTGTGTGCACTCAACACACACACGTGCTCATAGGTATTCGTGGGCTCACACATCCTCCGAAACACATGGGTAGATACACCTTGGCAAGCATCCACATGCTAACAGACACCCCCAGGCCCCGAGTGCTGTGGCAATCGGCCTTGGCTGGGTGGGGCTGGGGCACAAATGTGGCCAGGCCTGGCCCGGGCTGGGTCAGGGGCTGGGGCTGGGCCCCCCGTACCTGTTTCCCCATGCAGGAGGCCAGGCCCCGGCTCCAGGCCGTCGGCCTCCCCGTCAGACACCTCCAGTGGGGGGCTCTGCCGCTCGCCCTCCTCCTCATCCGAGCTGGGCTGGGCCGGGGACAGGGAGGGGTATGGGAGGCACATCCGGGGCAGGTAGGAGACCTGTGCAGGTGGGAGAGAAGGGGTGAGGTCAGTCAGGAATAGTTCAGAGCTCATGGCCACAGGGAGTGCTGAGGGCTAGGTGACCAGCAGAAAGCAGAAAGATTGGAGGTGAATCAGGTTAGCAGGGGTTGGGGTCAGCCAGGGTCACCATGCACAGATGTGCAGGTTGTGCACTGCACAAGGGTACATAGCTGTGGGACAGTGGGGTTGCTGAAATGCAGCCCACTCAGCATTCACCAAGCTGGGCTTCCTGCTGTACGGACGAGCAGTGGCCCTGGGGTTGGAAGTGGGCGGGCTCGGGGACCAGTGTGTTGGAAACAGGAATCAATGGGGTTTAATAAGTGGGGGGAAGCACCAGTGAAGGGGGACAGTGAAATTAGTGAAGTGTCATAGAGGTCAATGGAGGTCACTGAAGAGGGTTAGGAGGATCCATGGGGCTGAGTAGGGTTAGTAAAGGGGTCAGTGGGGAGAACAAGGGGTAGATAGAGTTCAGGATTCAGTGTCTTGGATACCGGATCCTTGAGAAACCTGTCAATGCAGGCTACCGTCCGTGAGGTCAGGAAGGCCCGCACCGAGGCTGCTGGGGTCAGGAGGATCAGCAGGGGCGTGTGAGAATGATCTGGGACCTGTCTACCCGTGGGGTGAGAGTTGATAAGAGGTGTGGGGTCACGAGGTCAGTCGGAGGGGTCAGGAGGCAGCCGTTGGGGCTCCGGCCGCCGTTGGCGCTGTAGGGCAGGAAGCCGAGTTGAGTAAGAGCCTGTGTCAGCTTCCTGTGAAGCTCCTGGGCCTCACCACAGGCTCCCGCGGGCTCCTGCGGGATGGGGCGGCGGCGGCACGCACCTGGTGGCCGAGGGCGGCGTGGGGCGGCGCCATAGGGGCATCGAGGACGTGCATCTGCTCCAGCTCCATGTGGCGGTAGAGCTGCTGCAGCTGGGGGGGCTGCACGCTCTGCAGCTCCGTGAAGTGGTTCTCGGGGAAGCTCTCGAACTCGCTGTGCACGTGGTGGGGGTGGAAGTCCCAGTAATGGTCTGTGGGGGGACAGCCAGGGAATAGGGTTGAGCCCCGGGGGGCGGGCGGGACAGGAGAAGGTTATAAGAAGATAAAATACTCCTGCCAGACCCTCGGGGGCTTTCATCCTGTGCCAGTTTGGGCTACAAATCTGTGTGACTATCTCATTTAATGCTCAACACCCATCTTGGTAAGGTACCACCCCTGTTTGATAGATGACGCTGAGACTTGGAGAGGCCACAGGGCATTGCCCAAGATCAGCAACAGAGCCAGGACCCAGGTCTCACAGCAAACCCAGGTTCTCCACAACCATTCTATCCTGCTTCCCATGTGGTCACAAGGACACAGGCTCTCTGGCCAAAAATTCTGGATCCTGGCTCGGTCGCTGACTTGCTGTGTGACCTCAGGGGCATGTGTGGGCTGCTCTGGCCTCGGTTGACTCACCTGTGAAATGGGAATAATGGTTATCGGGAGGATACAAATGAGTTCACTTTTGTGAACACTTCTAGCACAGGACCTGGTCCAGAGAGGGCCCCCAGTGAAAGCTGATGCCCCCTTCCCAGCCTGACCGGCCATCTCAGCCACATGGACACCCAGTCTCACACGCAGCCTCATTTAGTGGCCAAGGTACAACTGTGAAGCCACCTGGCTGACATTTTTTACAGGCCCACAGTGCTGCCCCTGCCAAGCCATGGCCTCAGGTGGTGGCACCTGTGTTCCAGCAAGGTGTCTGGGACCTGAGGCTTTCCTGGAAACTCCCCTGTGGTTGTGCTTTCAGTCTGTGGTCGGGTGGGTTTGACTTTGGGGAACAGCCACATGCCATCAGGAGTCCTGTCTCAGGACTAGGGCAGGTCCTTAACATAGTTTTCTGGGCATCTTTTCCAGAAACAAAAACTGCCACGTGTCTGAGGACTTCCTGGGTACAATTTGGGGTCCAAAAGAGGGATTTTTCTCACGTGGCCCCAAGAGGGAATGTACAGACGTACGAGGTCGGGGCAGTGTCTCTTGGGAAAGGGCACAGCCCTGCAGGGGGCCACCACTCACCAGCCCGTGCGTGTGCGTGTGCACATGTGTGTGTGTGTGAATGCGTGTGTCCCTCCTTCCTCGCCTCCCTCCCTCTTTCTCTGCCTCACAAATACATCCTCACTTTATTTTAGCTCAAGCCTGGAAAGCAAAGGACTTGTGTTCTAATCCTGCCTCTGTGATGGATTTGCTGTGTGACACTGGACAAAACATTTTATCCCCTTGAGCCTCTGACTCCCCCTCCAAAAATCGGGGATCCACCTGAAGGGTTGCTAAAGTCCCGTCCATGTGTGAAATCATTTGAACCCACAATCCAAGCTGCCCCAGCTCCCGCCCATACGAGGCCACATGGCATAGAGGAAAGAAAGTACATGATTTGTGAGTCAGGTGGAGCTGTCTTCAAATCCTGACTCTGGGCAGATCATTCCACTTCTCTAAGCCTCAGTTTCCTCATCTGTAAGGTGGGGCTAATAATTACAGCCACCTCACAGGCTTGCTATGAGGATTAAATGAGCTAATGCACACCAAGTGCTTAGAACAGAAACTGGCACAAAGTGAGATTCAATGACTGCTAACTGGTGTCATCACCAGCACCGTTGTTGTCATTTTTTTTTATTCTAAAGAGCCTGGCTTAGCACCCGAGCATACAGCAGGTCCTTAACATATGTTTATTTCCTCTCCTCCCCCGACCCCTGCCACCTAAGTCAGTGCAGTGACACAGAGAAAGTTTTAGGGGGCCTGGCTGTCCCTTTCTCTGGAGGCTGGACTTGGGGTGCCAGCATCGCACCATAACAGCAGGATCTGGTTTTGTTCACCTCCGTGTTCCCAGATCCTAGACCTGGCACATGGTGGGCGTGCAACAAACATTTCCTGAATGAATGAGTGAGTGAATGAATGAGTGAGTGAACGAGTGAGTGAGTGAATGAATGAATGCATAAATGAATGAATCCTAGCTTCTGAAGAACTCTCCCTGACTCTCATCCATGAAATTATCTAAATCTGAATGGAAAAAACAAAGCAAAACAAAATTTAATTTGTACTTTCAGCTTGAAGTGAGTGAACGAGATGTAGAAACCCCCCACTTGCTGTGGCGGTCCACAGTTGCTCTGTTCTATAGAGTGGGCCTCTGGGATTTGGTGAGCAGATCCAGGTTCCTCTTTAGTAGATCCCCTCTCTGGCACCAACCCTGGCCCTTCCCATTTTTGCCTTCTCCTTTGCAGACTGAAGTGCCCAGATCTTTGTAGAATGCCTTCGAGATCCTGCCAACCAACCCCGCCATTCCTAAGCCCGCCCCAGATCAGGACTGGGGGACCCTGAGTTCAGACGGCTCTCCGGTTGTGGGGTGAAGGGTCTCCAACTGCTCTCTCTTTCCCACCCCACCCCTCACCTCTGTTCTAGCTCTACATCAGATCCATGAGCTCAGCAAGCAGCTCATTCTGGTGGTCCCAGCCTGAGTCCAGACAGAGGCCACCTTCTTCAGAATCGTTTGGGGGTCTGCAAATTTGGGGCCCCACTGGAGACCCACCGAATTGAAAGTGCTAAGAGTGGAGCTGGGAATCTGCATTTATTAGGCTCCCAAGGAGATTCTTCTGCTCACTGGAGCTCCAGTGAAGGCCACAACGGGGACTCCAGAGCCACGATTAAGGTTTCAAAAGGCCCAACGGAAACCTTGCCTTTACCCTCGATTTGGGTGCTCAGGCGATTATGTAGTTAACGCTGTCTGGTAGGCAGATACGTTCCAAATATGGGGCGCTCGGAGGGAACACAGGGAAGGAGTCCTTCATAGTGCAAAGGTCAGCACTCCTGGGGTATCCGGGCCTCATTTCTGGACTCTTCATGCATGCATCACTATCTTTTTTGTCCCTTCACTAGGTCACCCAGCCCGTCCTGCTCTGTATGCCCCCTTAAAGCATGACTCTGCTCCTCAAAAGAATATAGTTTCATTTGCGTATCTGAAGATAGCTCTGGACCCTCCTTTCTGTAGCCCCTTAGGCACAACATACAGAGTAGGCCTAAATTAATATTTGATTAAATAACCAAAAAAGTCAGTCTGTAATGTATTTGCATGTACCAGGGACTGTGCTAAGTACTCAATCCACATTGTCTCATTTAGTCCTCCCCCCGCTCTGAGGAGGTGGCCATTGTGGTGTGATCTTTTGCACATAAGGAAACTGTGACTCGAAGGGGTTGAGTTCCTTGTCCACAGGCAGTCATTTGTAAAGTCAAGATCCCAACCCACCTCTGTCTGACTTCAGGGACTGAGATCACTATACCATACCACCCCCGAGGCATGAGACTGTGATTGCTTAAAGTAAGACCATGATGACACTGAGAGACTTCATTGACTGTTGTTATCCATCTGTCTGTCCACCATCACTTACTCATCATCCATCACTCATCCATCTTTCATCCATCCATCACCCATTCATAATCTATTCATCATCCATCCACCATCCATCACTTACCCACCACACATCCATTGTCCATTATCCACCCATCCTTCACCCAACTATCATCTACACATCTATTCATCCATCGTCCATCATCATCCAATAATCATCCACCCATCACTCACCCATCATCTGGCCAGCCAGCTAGCAATGACCCATCCATCTTGACCTCTCATTTCCTCCCTCAAAACCAGCTCCCAATCAGGGGTCAAAATCCTCCCCATACATTCTTATCATTACTCAGTGTTTTTGGTGTCACTAACACCTGTGTGTCACCAGGAAAAAAATTTAAAATACTCAAAACAAACACCCCCCATAAAAATACAAGCCTGAAGTATCATTCAGTTGATATTTTTCTTATAACAGAAACCCCAGCCTGAAACTCAGGGCTCTCCCTAGGGGAGTAGAAATAAGTTCAAGAAAGAGAAGGAAGATGAAAAATCGAGAAAGGAAGGGTCAGGGGAAAAAAACCTCAGAAAATCAGGGGTTATTAGACTAGGGATTTTGAAGCCCAGCCCTTTCTGCACATTGTTCAGATGCAGAAACTGATGCCCAGAATGCAGAGAGGCTTGCTCCAGGGCTCATGGTACTTACTGATCCCTCTCTACCCTGTAGCCTAATTATTTAGGTTTTTAATTATCACCCCTGTTACAAAGGTAAATGTGGGAGGACCTGTGTTGTATTCATCCCACAACACCAAGCAAAGTGCCTGGCATAAAAGATACTCAGTAAATAATTATTAGATGAATAGTTCAGTGGGCAACAGATGGAAATCTTGGTAGGTGGGGCAGAGGACAGTTGGAAAGGTGGATGAGTGAATGATTAAATGATTGTATGAATAAGCTGGTGGATAGGTGGATAATTAGTTGTATAAAAGGATGAATGAGTGGATGGAAAGGTGGATGGATGGATGGATGGAGAGATGGATGGAGAGAAGGGATTATAGTTTGGAACTCTCTTTCCTTCACCATTCCAATCCAAATTAACAAATCCTATGAGCTTTACCTCAAAATCTACCCTGAATCTATCCACTTATTTCTGTTTCCACTGCCACCACCCTTGTCCAAGCCAGGATCATCTGTTGCAAAGCTTGTTCCACCAGTTTCCTAAGTGTTATCCCTGCTCCTATTCTCGCTTCTTCTCCATCTGTTCTCCACCCAGAAGCCAGGGTGTTCTTTTAAAAGGGTTATTCAGATCATGCCATTTCCCTGCTCAAAACTCTCCAAAGGCTTCCCACTGTACGTAGGATAACACCCAAACTCCCAGTATGGCCTTCGACCCCTGTGTGATCTGGCCCCTGCCGACCCCTCTGCTTCCTCTCCCCACCCACCGGCCCCTCAGGTCCTCTGTCGAGGCCACTCCCGCTTTGGCATGTGTTGTTCTCTCTACCTAGAAACTCTTCCCCTGCCTCTGCGTGGGTGATTGCTTGTCTTCATTCAGATTTCAACTCAGTGGCCACCTCCTCAAAGAGGCCTTCCCTGACCACCCAAATTAAAGTAGCCCCAAGCTTTGCATTACATTACTCTGCTTTTTATCAGACCTACCACTGGATTATATTACATTCTTACTTGTAATTATTTTTTATGGTCTTTCTCTGGAATGTAAACTCTCTGAGAGCGGTGCCCTTGTCTGTCTGACTCATCTCCATGTTTAGAACAGTGTCTGATACATGGTATATCATCTGTGAATATTTGGTGGATGAACAAATGAGGGGATGAGTGGATACGTGGATAGGATAAGGGATTGGGAGGATGGGTGGGTGGGTAGATGGGAGGACAAGTGGGTAGATGGGTGGGTGGCTGTTTGTCTGTCTGTCTTTCAGCTGGGTCAGTGGAAAAGGACCCAGTTGGCTAGTCACAGAGCTCTCTATAGCCAATTCCAGTGCTTCTCCCATTCTCCCAGCTGCTCCATCTCTCCTGCCTAAGGGGATGCAGTAAAGCTAGTATCTTACATATGAGAGCTTACCTGGCCTTGTGCTCAGCCACTGCATTGCCTCAGATATAATATCCATCACCTCATTTAAGCATCACAACTCTATGAGGTAAGTATTTTCATGCTGTCAGTTTTATAGATGACAAAATGGGGACTCAGAGAGGTCTGGCCTCCAAGCCTTTACACTAAGCTTCACCTCCTAGAAATGTAGGTACAGAGGACATGTAGTAGCTGGTGGGAAGATGTAGGGACTCTCTGCTTAGAGGGGGGTCAGATGCCTGGGTTGGACATGACCGAGGGATAGAACCCAGGACACCTGGGGACGTTGAAGGAGACTCGGGGGGGAGTTGGGGGTTCCTGACCTGAACGGGTGCTCAGACAGCGAACCTGGAGTCATTCCAGGAGCCCCACCCCAGATGGAGAGGACCTCCCTGGCCACTGAGCCAGGAAAACGCAGGCTTTCTCCAAAGTGTTTACCCCAGGCTATCCCGGTTTCCACATACGGGGGACAGCATCCCCATCTTACAGGAGGAAAAATGAAGGCTGAAATAGGCCCAAGGAAAATACACTCAAACCAGCGAAACTGAAGCGGGGGGGTGGGGGTGGGAGGTGGGAGTTGGGCCAGAGGAGAAAGCGTCCCCAGTGCCGGGAGGGGACCCTGAGCGGGCCTGCTGCCTGTGGCCACCAGGGGGCGCCAGTCCTCAAGCGCGGAGGGACAATCCCAGGTCCCCCGAACGCATTTGGTGGAAGGTGTGTGTGTGCTGGTCCCTGGGTCACGGGGATCAGGCCCTTGATCCTGGGTGGGGGGAGCTGGGGACAGGGTGGGACGAGGGGGACTGTCTCCCTAACTCGCCCACCTTTTCCACAGACAGGATGTATTTCTTGTGCAATTACAAATAAATGTACAAGAATGAAAAAAAGGATATGTTGAAGCCTTTCTAGCCAGCCAGGCCCAGGTGAGGGGTCCCCTGGCACAGGCCCCTTCCCCACCCCACAAGTGGCAAGTCGGGGGCCTCAGCCTCTGCAGAATGAGGGGTACTCAGAGCCTTTCCCATGGCCCAGTGGTTCTCTACTGGGGGTGACCTTGCCCCCTACCCGGGGGACATTGGGCAATGTCTGGAGACATGACTAGGGGTGCTGCTGCTATCTAGTGGGTAGAGGCCAGGGGTGCTGCCAAACATCCTACGAGCACAGCTCAGCCCCCACAACAAAGAATTATCCAGCCCTGAATGTCAACAGTTCCGAGGATGAGAGCGGCAGCAGGGAGCAGGGAGGAACCCATGAGAGTCCAGGGTAAAAAGGGTGACAGGTCAGAGAAGCCCAAGAGGGGATGGGAGGTGTTGGGAGCAGAAGAAAAGGCACCGACCTTGCCGCAGAACAGACTCGGGTCCCACAGACCAGCTGTGTGGTCCTGGGCAAGTCACCTACCCTAGGCCTCGGTTTCCTCATTCGTAAAAAGCCCACAGGATTGGACAAGAAAATAGACGTGGAGGAAACGAGCCTTGTGTCTTGTGCCGTGTGCCTTGGCCTGCGGAAGATGCTCTATGAATGGAGGCAGGGGGTGCGGGCGGGGGTGTGGGGAGCAGGAATTGGGGGAGCAGGGGCAGTGAATCTGCTTCCCCTGAGAGCTATCATGACACAGTTCTCAGAATTCCAAAGCAACTCTGGGAACCATTTCTTTTTTCTCTCTCTCCGGATCCCGGGGGTTGCTTGGGTGCCCAGGCCAGGCAGGGCTGGGGAGGAGGTGGCAGCCCGGTACTCACCGCTGTGGCTTTCTCCATCACTGCTGAGATATGGGTAATATTCATGCGTCTGGCGTTGATACAGATCTGTGTCGTAGGGGACCAGGTCTTCCGATGTCTGCTGAGAGAGGAGGGCGTCAGGGCCTGAACTGTGACAGGGAGACTCCAGACAGTTTGGAGGCTCCCAGGATGTCAGGGCCACAGCACGCTCCCTGACTGGGGCAGTGCCAGGCCTGCAGCCCTCTCTGCTTGGAATTGGGAGAGGTCAGAGCAGCAAAGAATGGGAGCAGGAGACCAGTGAGAGAAAAATCCCTGGCTCCTGCAGCAGGGAGTGACAGGGACCCTGGAGGTCAGAGGTCATAAAATAACACGGCCTGGCTCCTCGGCCTGCTCAGCTCCTCCCCCGGCCACCTCACACTCACACCTGTGTGTGTGCTCCCCGCACAACCTCACAAACACATCCTCTCACACTGATTACACCTACATGCCTCAAATATACACATGCGTACACATACTCTGCATGCCACACACGTGGTCTCACTCATCCAGCCACCCGCCTGACACCCACACATCCACTCGCACCCTGTACCACACGCACACATGCACTCATATTCTCCCTCACACTCAAAGTTGCTTGCACACATGCACCACACCCTTCCCATGTTTTAACACTCACTCTAAGGGCTGTACAATTGACACTCCCATTCACACACACTTGCGGTCACACCCAAACACGCAAACCATTATACGCTCTGCCCTGAGTGAATACGCTTGTGTTCAAGCGCACTAATACACGTTTACACCCAGACCGTTACACACTGCCACTCGCATCCCACTTGCACGCTCATCCTCACAGCACACACATAGCCACACTCGTCCTCCTGCCATAGTCTCCCCCAGTCCCCAGCCCCACACGCTCTCCCAGACCCTCTGTGTGCGCAGGGCCTCCGTTGTGACCTTCCACACTGAGGTTTGTACAGTGTTGACCCAGGCCTAGGGGGCCTAGGGGGCAGCCAGAGCCTTTTCCTGCCACCCTCCCTCCTCCATCCTCCCTCTGACACCCTCACTGGGATACTCCCTTTCCCTCCTCCCTTTCCTCCTCTCCCTCCTCCTCTCCGTCCTCCCCTCGCCCCCTCCTCTCCCTCCTCCTCCTAGCACTCTGGTGCAGACAGGGACATGCACACCCTGAGCCTTCCCAACAGTCATCAGGCCTCTCCCCACCCCCACGGTGTGTGCCCAAGGATTGCACAACAGTTAACCCTCAGGGCTTGGGTTGGGGGGCCAGGGCTGTCTTGGGAGCCCACCCAACTGGGAGGCACCCAAAAGTGGCCCTGGGGGCTGGAGAGAGGGGCTGAGGGGCCTCCTGCCTAGCTCTACCAGGAGATCAGGGATTGAGGGTGGAGGTCAAGGGTCAGAGCCAGCATGGCCAAGCCCATGGGCCTGCAACTTTCTTGGGGCAGAGTCAGCTTTTTCTGGGACAATCTCCACCACCCCTCTGGCCCCAGGAAGGGTGGGACAGGGTAAGCAGGGGTGGTGGCTGGTACTGTCTGTGCCAAACCCGGTGAGGAGCCCAGGAGCCCAGCCAGCCCCAAGATGTCAGGCCTGGGGTGTCTCTAGTTTCCGAGGCTGGGGTGGGGTGGGGGAGGGAGCTGCCTCTAGGCTGGGAAAGCTGAGTCAGGTGGGCAAGCCCTGTGAGGCCCTTCCCCAGCTCCTGCTACCCCTCCAGGCCTGAGAGCGAAGGGGGTGGGAAAGCGGCGCCTGTCCTCACCAAGGCCTGGCTCTCACGCCTGCCTGGAGCTGCAGCTGTCACTGAGAGCCCCAGCCTGCTACCCTTTCCCCTGCCCTGCGCTTCCTGGGGTCCCTAGGGATTCCCGCTTCTTCATCCCCCAGATCCACTGACCCTGTCCCAGCTCCAGCCACTACCCCTGCTCCGGTCCCACACTCAACCCGGGTCCTGCCACAGCCCCAATCTCAGCCCCAACCCTGCCCTCAGCCCAGCCCTGCCCTGCCTCTCCCTTAACTCCAGCCCCTGCCCCAATCCTGACTGCAACCTCAGCCTCCACTCCTGCCTGGCCCCTGCCCCAGCCCCAAGCGTTTGCCCCAACCCCAAACCTAAACTGAGCCCTGGCCCCAGCCTGGCCCCAGCGTCCTGGGGACTTGTGGGCCCGAGGCCCAGGCTCTTCAGTCAACAGCCATGTCCTCTGTGCCAGGCCCCAGACTGGGCGCTGGAGAGCCAGAGTTATGCCAGCCTCAGTCTCCAGGAGCCCCCAGGCCATGGGCCTAGACCTCTGGCCTATTGCCTCCTCCCCTTGCTGTCCTGGGGACCGGCTTGCCCCCGGTGCCCGTCTCCCCATCTCCTCTTCCTCTACCCCTCTGCCGCCGCCCTCACCAGCCTCAGCCCCGAGCCCTGCCCTCAGCTCCAGCCAGCCACCCAAGCCCCGACTATAAATAACTGTTCAGGCCCCACCGAGCACAGCCCCACCATGGGCCCAGCCTGCCAGGGCCCACTCCGAGGAAGCCGGTGGCCCCCTCGCTGGGTCTCAGGCCAGGAGCTCCGGGGAGGAAACACCAGCTTCCCACTGATAGCAAGCCACAAGGGCAGCGGGTGGGCTGGTGGGCCCGTGGGCAGGCAGGTGGGCGTCCGAGGGCCGTGGGCCCGGCTGGCAGAGGAGTCCCGGTACTCACAGGGGGGACGAGGGGAAACCCTTCCATTTTGCACGCCTGTAACATCCAGCCGAGCTCCGAGCCAGTCAGGTCCCCTGCCTCGGTGGGGGCCACTGTGGAGCCCCTCAGCTGGGGCGCCCCGTCAGGGGCTGGACAGATGCGGGGCGGGCGCAGGGCTCAGGCCTGCCCCCTGAGCTACAGGAGCCCTGGGCGAGCCCCCTCCCTTGACATTGCAGGGCCAGCGCAAGTTCCTGATTTTATCGAAGGGCCTGCCGCTGGGAGATAGTCCCCTTGGGGTGACATCACGGCCCCAGCCCGTTTGCATAAATCTCTTGCGCTACAGGAAGTCTCTGGCCGACTGGGGCAGGTGGTGCTCCAGGGGCTGGCCTGGGAGGCAGTGGGGGCCAGGCCCCTGCCCAGAGGAAGCCCGGACTGTGAGGAGCAGCCTTGGGGGCTGGGATGGGGCGGTAGGGTGAGAGGGATGTAGGCTGGCTCAACCACTGGAGGTCTTTGCTGCCCCCAGACCTTGCTGAAGCTCTGTAACCCCTAACTCCACAAATGCCTGCTTCTCCTGAGGCCCCCCACATGGTTCTCCACTTCCTGGGGTCAGCCTGGCTTGTTGAGGGCTCTTGTCCAGCAGACAGCCAGGCTTGGCTCTTCCGGTGGGCCTTGGGCCCCTGACACCTGGGTTCTGGCCTGGCTGGGGCTGGACTCAGGGGTGGGGTCCTCAGCACAGTGCTGCTCTTCCCCCTCCCCTCTGAGTCCCTTGGCTTGGGCTTCCCTTCCACCAAAAGAGGGTCCTGGATTCTTACACCCTAACTTCCCAGTTTCCTGAGCACTCTGCTTCTTCCAAATCCCTAGGGGCTCTATTCCCAACCCAAGTTCTCCATTTCCCATCCCTTCTCAAGTCCAAATACCAGTCTCGTCTTCCTAGTTTATAAACTTTTATTGTCTGTCCTTCCATTCATCTATTTTTCTATCCATCTGCTTATCTTTTTGTTCATTCATCCATCCACTCATCAAGCCAGTATACATTCATTCATTCACTCTTTTATGTGTCAGTTCAGTCATCCATCCTTGACCATCTATCCATCTACATGTCCATATATCAAACCAAACATCTGTTTGTTATCTACCCATCAGTTTGTATTTCTGTCTATCCATCCATCCACTCATCCACCCATCCATCCATTGCTCCATCTTTCCAGCAATTCACTCATCTACCCATCTACTCACCCATTCATCCAGCCAGTCAGCCACCCATCCATCCATCTAGTCATACATCCACACATCCATCTCCTAATCCATTCATCCACCCATTCACTCATCCATTCATCTATCCACCCACTTATCCATCCATGCATCCATGCATCCTGCCAATATCACTGAATGCTAGCCCCTATTCTGAGCACTAGGAAATGGAAAAGTATTGGACAAGATCCAGGCCTTCAGCGAGCACTTGATCTAGTTTAGAGGGTGGAGAGATGAAGGGGTAATTAATAAAGGAAAGTCTTTTTGACCCATTGACCTCTAGTGAGTCCATTCTGCTAGGGGAGAACTTCTTGAGCTTTCAGTTTCCTTCCCTGTATAGTCTAGTTCATTGCTTTATATTCTCTTCCCACTAAGACTAGTCTGCCCAGTTACTGCTAGTGGAATCTCAGGTCCTCAAGTGTTTCTACACTAGGAGCAAGACCAGGGATTCACAGAGCAAGCACTGCTAGATCTACTTCACTTTCCTCTTCACTTATTTTTGCCTCTGCACTTGGGGATCTCCAAGAAGTCCAGGTGCTCCTAAGGTCCCTAGCCAAGGTAACTCCCAAGAAGAGGGGAGGGATAGGACCAACTTGGCATCAATTTTGTCCTTGCTCCTCACTTCTCCAGCCAGCCAGACAGCCAAGCACCAGCTGACTGGGTGCTGTGGGGGGGGGGGGGGGACCATTGTCTACTCCTGTGAACCAGGCCCTGTTTGATGTGTCCATTCATTCATGAAAGAATTCATTATTGTCTTGGTTTGTTTTGTGTATGTGCTCATTTATTCATTCATTCATTTAATCATCAACTTGTTATTGAATGCCTTCCATGTGCTGTGCCCTCTAAGGGGGTGTGGGTTCACAAACATGAACAAGGCTTGTCCCTGCCCTCCAGTTCTCAGTCCTGCAGAGAGAGAGCAGATGTATACCCAGATAGTTTGATACTTTTTTGGTGGGGGCCACAGCAGAGGGAGATGCTAGGTGTGCCAGGGAGCAATTAATTTGGTTAGGGTCCGGGATGGTTAGCTTAGGGAAAGCATCCAAGAGAATGGTCATGGCTGGCCGAAGAAACAAGGGAGCAGGGAGCCACCCATCCTTGTGGCTGGCGAGGGGAGAGGCAGGACGGGAAGGCCAAGAGCCTTGAGTGCCAAGCCAAGGATCCAGGGTGGTATCCAGGGGCTAACTTGGAGCCTTTGCTGGTTTGAAGGAGTGAGGCTGGTGCTTGTCTCCGTGGGTACAGGTGGGAGACCGGGTAGGCTATGTGTTCTGAAGTCTAAGCCTCCTGGGGGCACCCAGGATAAGAAAAACAATTCCATCATCTTAAGTCTGGTCAAACTCGGGGCCTGAGTAAGGAAACCCACAAAAGAGATCCAGAGCCCAAACTTGCTGGAAATGGACAGAACGATTCCCACCCTCAGTGTAGTTCTGGCGTCCTGTGTCCACTCACGCACCTCCAAATCCTCCCCATCCCTCCTCCCTGGGCCCTCCTCCCAAAGGACATCAGAGGCCTCTTCCCTGGACCTCGCATCCCCCAGGAGCCTCTGCTATTCCAGTCCTTCCAAATAGCAAGACCCGGATTCTAAGCAATTCCAAGAAGCACAGGAAGGGTCTGATAATCCATAGCTCCAGGGCGATTTGCTCCTTAAAAGGGAAAAATTAAAGTTTTTGAGTGTCTCCAGCTGGGCCTGGGTGCTTCCACTCTTACAATATCAGGTGACCAATGCAGCCTTCTGTGAAGCCTGATTGCCCAGGGTCCTGCAGCTCGTGGGTGGAGAGCTGGGGCACAAAACGCAGGAAGGGTTGGGTCCTAGTGGGGAGGGAAGAGGCAGAAGAAAGAAAGAAGAAAGACCAAGAAGTCGAGACAGAGAGAGGAAAGGAGAGGAGGGAAAGAACAACCATATAGAAGAAAGGGGCAAAGATGGGAGCAGAGAGAAGTAAGAAATAGGAGACAAGAAATGAGAAGGCAGCCAGTACCTCCAGCAAAAAAAAAAAGAGGTGAGAACAGGGCAAGGGTGGTGGAAGAGGAGGACAGAAAGGAAGACAAAGGGAAGGCGGGACAGGACACAGGGACAGCCGGTGTCCGGGAGGCATGGGACTTAGGGGAGACGGCGTCCTTCTCCTGCAGTGGAAGAAACAGGGGCCAGAGAGGGTCCCCGATTTGCTGAGGTCACCAGCATTCGTTCACGCCTGGGCTGTGGCTTGGTCTCGTTCTCATTGGCAGGAAATTGGTCTGAAACCAAAAATCTTGAGGCTTCAAAGAATGAAAAGCAAAAAAAAAAAACTTTTTAAATTATTTTTATTTTTTGAACAGGTAATACGTGCACATGGTACAAAATTCAGAAGGTACACACTTCACACCCACTGGGATGGCTATTATTTTAAAACATTGCTGGTGGGAAGGTAAAATGGTGCAACTGCTGTGGAAAACAGTTCGGTGGTTCTTCAAAAAGTTAAGCATACAACTACCATATGACCTGGCAATGACACTCCTAGGTATATAATCAAAAGAACTGAAAACAGGGATGCAAACATATTTGTACACCAATGTTCACAGCAGCATTATTCACAATAGGCAAAGTGTGGAAAATACCACGTCTATCAGCAGATGAATGGATAAGCAGAGTGTGGTATGTAAATACAGCAGAATATTACTCAGCCTTAGAATTCCGATACGAGCTACAGCATGGAAGAACCTTGACTACATTATGCTAAATGAAATAAGCCAGAAACAAAAGGACAAATATTGTATGATTCCAGTTATAAGAAACCTCCAGAATAAGCAAATTCATAGAAACAGAAAGTAGAAGGAGGTTACAAGGGGCTGGGGGGAGGGAAATGGGGAATTATTGCTTAATAGGTGCAGAGTTTGTTTTGGGTGATGAAAAAGTTTTGGAAATGGGTGGTGTTGATGGTAGCACAACAGCATCTTGTTCTTTTTGATGACTGCATAATATTCCACTATTTGGATGGACTGTGAGATGTCATTTATGTATAGTTTAAAGAGAAATTATAAAGCTATCACCTATGTAACTACCATCCAGGTCAAGAAATAAAATATTACCAGCCTCCCAAATGTCCCCTTACAATCCCTTCCCTCCCTCTAGAAATAACGCTATCCTAACATTTTCAGTAATTATTTCCTTGCTTTTCTTTATAGCTTTACCACTACGTAAGCATCCCCAACAATATGTTCATTTTTTTATCTTATCAGGTTTTAATCTTTATATAAATGGTATAAAGGGGATCACAGAGTATGTGTTCTGTTGAGTCCTGCTTCTTTTTCCTACCATGCTGTTGCATGTAGCTGAAGTCCATCTTCATTAAGGAATAGTAGTCTGCTATTATAATTTATTTAACTGCTCTCTTATTGATGGACATTTAGGTTGTTTCCAGTCTTTTGCTATTACAAATAATGGAGCAATTGATAACATATGCTATTTTTCACATATGCAAGTATATGTCTAGGATAAATTCCCAAAAATTGAATTGCTGGGTCAATGAGCAGGGCATTTTTAATTTTGAGATAGATGTTGATGATAAATAAATAGATAGATGATAAATAGATTAGATAGAGAGATAGATAATAAATAGATACATAGATGGATGAATGGATGATAAATAGATTAGCTAGATAGGTGATAGATGAATGATAAATAGATTCGACAGATAGATGGATAGATTGATTGGTGGATGGATGATAAACAGATTAGATAAACAGATAGGTGATAGATGGATGATAGATTAGATAGATGGATGATAGATAGATGGATGATAGATTAGATAGATGATAAATAGATTAGATAGATGATAAATAGATTAGATAGATGATAAATAGATGATGGATGATAGATGATAGATAAATGGATAGATGGATGGATGATAAATAGATTAGATAGATGATGATAGATAAACGGATAGATGGAAGGATGATGATAGATAGATAGATAGATAGATAGATAGATAGACAGAGACAGGTGATCACTAGTGAGCTAGCTATTGCCATGTTGCCATGCACCCATTTGCCCTCCCCCCAGCGGGGCATCACAGAGCTTGCTCCCCACTCCGCCAAGGCTGGGCAGAGCCTGGTCCACGGCAGGGTTCTCTAAGGACAGGTGGACGACTGAGTGGGCAGCACTGTCAGGATGGAGCCTGCCACGTGGCAAGAGGGCTGAGCAGGTATAGGGTGGCATGGTGCCCTTTGTCCCCACTGTGCTGGGCAGCTGATGGGGCAGAGTGGGTGCTAACGCAATTGCGGGGTAGACAGGCAACAGGAAACGTGGGCGCTGTGTTGTCGAAGCTGAGTCCAGAAGAGTGGACAACAACCCCTGGCCCCAGAGACCCCTCCGCCTTCACTCCCAGGAGCTCTAAAATGAGGAAACGGTGCTCCTCACCTTCCAGCCACCTGTCTCCATGGGGAGTGATGGGGTATGACGGAGCATGTGGGAAAACTCGAACTTCGGATCAAGAGCTGGGAAAGTTTACCCAAAAGAGCTGAGCCTGTGTACAGCAATGGCTGTCTTGCAACTTCCTCTCACTGTTGAGACACAGGGAGAGGCTCCTCGGGCCCCAGTCTGGGTCATCTGGGCCCCTCGGAGCTCGCCAAGCTTTGGTCACAGCCCAGGGCTGGCTCTTGTTCATTAGCACATTCGACAAATATTCACTGAGAGCCTCTATGTCCCAGGTGACCAAAATGGGCAAGGACCCCTGCCCTTGTGGGGCTTACACTTAAGCTGGGGGAGAAAGATGATAAACAAAATGGATGAGAACATTTCCCCATGGGTTAGCAGGTAGCAAGCACTATAGAAAAAATGGAACGTTCAGCTGGGTAACAGGGATCGGGAGTGGGGCAGAGTGGGGTGGGGGGAAGTTTGCAATATTAAAGAGGGTTGCATGGGGTACGCTTCATGAGAAGGTGACATTCGAGCAAACACTGGAAGCAAGTGAGGTTCTGAGCCAAGCAGATATCTGGGAAAAGAGTTCCAGGCTGAGGCAAAAGCCAGTGCAAAGGCCCCAGGTGGGAGAGTGTCCCAGGAACATTGAGGAGGTCAGTGTGAGCAGAGGGTGGGGTAGGGGATGAGGCCAGAGAGGTGAGGGGTCAGATCAGGGAAGACCTTGGGAGCCACTGTGGGGTATCTGGCTTTGACTCTAGGTGTAATGGGAAGCCATTGCAGGGTGCATTCTCTCTTATCAAATCAAGTTGGTGCCATCATCATCCCGGTGGGACAGGTGAGAAAACAGGCTCCTCGAGGTAGCCATGACTTGACAGCATCCCTCAGCCAATCCATTTGACAGGTGAGGTTTAAACCAAGGTCTGCCCGAGAACCCAGCCCAAACTCCTGACGACCACAGGGGCTCTTGAAGTGCTTGTGGGAGAAGACAATAGCCAGGGGAACATGGCTAACATTTGTCGCGCTCCTACAGTATGCCTTCATCAACTCATGCCCTCCTCCCGCAACCCTCTGGTTCCGACGTTATATTATCAGCGCCGTTTTACCAATGAGGGAACTGAGACTCAAGGAGAAGGTGCCCATCTGAGTGGAGCCAGATGTGACCGCAGTTCCATCTCAAGGGTCCCCATCCGTATTCTCCTGCCTCAGAGTCTTCCTTAGCTCTCACTCGTCCACAGGCTGAAGTCCAAATCCCTGAGGCCAGCGCTGGAGCCCCCCATCCCCAGCATCCAGCCAGATTTCCCCCCTCCCCACTCCCCAACAGGCCAGCCCCACCCCCAGCCAGAAGATACTACTCAACATTCCCAGAAGATCTTTTGCAATCTCCTTCAGCCTCTGCTCACAGGTCCACCCCCTTCCAAGCCCCAAGGCCTTGTCTTCTGAGGGCTCGCCTCCTCCAGGCAGCCTTCCAAGAACTCCCTTCCTGGTTTACCCCCTTTCCACACCCCACTTCCCAGTTTACCCCCATTTCTCCCCAGCTCTGCTAGGGTCCTCCCACTCTGCCCACCCCCTGCTCATGCTCCCCAGCACAGCCCCAGGGGCCAAGAGACACAGATCTCCAGAGCGGCCCTGACCTCCTCCGCTGGGCCCTAAATTCCAGCCACTCCACCGCACCCCTTTTCTCCTGCTGACCAGGCTTGCAGACGGGGAGCTCACCTCCCAGCCACATCACTCAGCCTCCAGCACCTCAAACCCACCACCACCCACAGTGACTTCCTTCTGCTCACCACGGGCAGCACCACGGCCCCCGTGCTTGCTCACCGAGGACAGGAGCTGCTTCTCCATCCCAGTCGCCCTCCTCTGCGGAGCCCCCTCCACCTTCCCCCACCCAGGTACCCCTGGCCCCGCCGACATGGATTGACTGTGAGGTCTCCCAGTGACTCCTTCCTTCTCTGAAGCTCAGCTGCCTCCATTCTACAGAGGGGTCTACAAGACCCACCTCCCAGCATTTTTCCAAGGACTGAATGAGACGGCGTATGAGAGCTTTTGCCTGGTATACAGTAGGGGTTCAATTGGTGCACATTTCCCCCTCTGGTGTCCACAAATGCTTACTGAGCACTGGAGAGGTTAGAAGTACAGCCCTGGAGACCTTGACTTGAATCCTGCCCTGCCCCTCGTTTGCTGTGTGGCTGAGGGCCAGTTGCCCCACCTCTCAGGGTCTCAGTGCCCTCATCTCTAAAATGGGGACAATCACAGGACGTGTCCCGCAGGACAGAGGCAGGCTCATCCCTCAGTGCGTTGGAGTTCCCACCCCAGCTCTCCAGAGGGGCAAGCAGCCAGGGAGAAGGGCCCGGCCCGGCATAGGGACCCTGTGATAGGATGGGAGGGGCCCTTTGCAAACAGATGAAACACTGGTGATGACTGAGCTCCCTTCGTCGGCCCAGCCCGCTGGATCTTCACAGTGGGACTACCGGAAAGGACTTGTCTCCCCTTTACAGATGAGAAACGAGGCTCGGAGAAGAGACTTACGCTTACTCAAGGTCACAAAGCCAGCAAGGGCCAGAAACAGGATTTGGACCCAAACTTCTTGAAAGCTGATGCTCTCAACTGCAGCCCAAAGCTGCCTCGTGTGTGAGTCCGGAGCCCTGGGAAGAGGGGTCTCCGTGCGTATAGCAGGGTGGGTGGGCCACGGGGAGCTACAGAGTGAGGGGCTGGCTTCAACTTGGAGACTGTGGGGCCTCAGGCTGGTGCAGAGCTGCCCAGGGGTCCCGGGTTGGAGGTGGGAGCAGATCAGCATACGGGAGCAGGAGGCCCAGAAGGAGTTAACTGCGTGAGGGGCCTGAGTGAATCAGAGGCTCCACAGGCTGCGATGGAAATTCCCTGTGCATGGTGTGTGGTCACCCAGAAAAGGGAAACGGTGCTTTTCGGAGCAGGGGACAGCGGGGGCTAGAGCCCAGGAGCCCACGCCTGCCTGGGAGGGGCTGGTGAGGGGATTGCAGCCTCCTGGTCTGCTCAGGGAGATGAGGAGCCACCAGGCCAGACCTGCTCATGTCGGGTCCATGGGTCGTGACGGATGGGTAGGAGTTCACCAGGCCCAGAGGGAGGAAAGGCGCTCCGGGCAGTGGGAACTGCTGAAGCCAAGGCGTGGGGGTGTGATTCAGTATGGGGAGACCGTCCGCCTGCTTTTGTTGGTAAACTCTTTCCTGTTCTTCTTGTCCTATTCCAAGCAGCACCTCCTTCCCCACTCCAAGCAGCACTTATCCCTTCTTCTCAATGTCCCACAGCCTCAGTTTCCCTCTTGGAGCTCTCAAAATTTTGTAACTCATCTGCCTTCCCCATGCACTGTGGACTCCCCAAGGGCAGAGCAGTGTCCTAGCAGGAGAGACAGTCTGCTCCCAGCACAGGGCCTGACACCCAGCAAGTGCTCAGATGTCTGGGGAATGACAATTTCCCCGAGGAGGAATCTGAGGCTTAGAGAGATTAGGTGAATTTCAACGCCACTGGCTGGCTGTGGCTGAGCAAGGCTCAGGCCAGGCTTCTTCTTCCTCAGTGGGGACTTGGTGGGAGGGAAAGAAAAGGGTGGACAGAGCCTTCCAAGGCCTGCTTCCCCCTGAAGCCTCAGGCCAGCCCTGCTCCTGCCCTTGTCACAGCTCTAGGAAACTTCCACCCTTCCAGGAGGGGGACTGAGCAATGAGATGGCACAAGGGGCAGTCAGATGGAGAGAGAAGGGGTTTGGGTGTCAGAAAATCTAGAATCTCAGTCCAGGCACTACTAGTTGTGTAGCCTCAGATATGTGGCTTCCCCTGAGCCTCAGTTTCCTCTTTATATTGGAGATAATGGAACAGGCTGTTCTGAGAAGAGAATGAGCTGACTGATGTAAACCATCAGCCTCTGTACCAACGTGAGGGGGTTTCCTTATCATTAATAATGATTATTATTACATCACTCTGCTGTCTTTCCTTGGAGCAGGAGTCTGCTGCAGTGCCATCCTGCCTACCAGTTCCTACGCAGTGTTGAAGCTAAGGTCTCGGGCCCAGCGTCCATCTGTCCCAGCTCAGCTCTGTCCTGCGTGACAGCCTCTGACCCACGGCAGCCAGATGGGTGGGCCAAATCCCAACTTGAGGAGAGCGATGACCAGGGCTTCCTGTCCAGAACCACGACCCCAAGGGCTTCAGTTGCTCCCAGTTCCACCGTAGTGCCTGGTGTCTTCGCCCCCCACCCCACATTCGCCTTGAAGGTCAAAGGAGCCCAGAGACCCTCCCCTCCCTCAGGCAGGGACCAGCAGCCTTGCAGCAGCCATTGGTGCTGGAACTTTTCCAAGCAGGAAGGGGAACTGAGAAAAGGCCTGTGGGAATGGGCTCTGAGCAGGACCGCGTGGGCTGGGCCCCATTGGGAGGGGGCGGCTCCTTGGAGCCCAGGCTGACGGGGTCGTGAGGGTGAAGAGGAGAAGGGGACCACAGGCAGGTGGCTATGGGGTTGGGTATCGTGACGAAGTGCTTGCTGGTCATCCAGGGAGAGCTGGCCAGGCAGTGGGAGGTTGGGGAGCTGTGTGGGGAAGGAAAGAGGAAGCCAAGGGGAGAGGGGGGTTGGGGCTGCTGGGGATGGACTAGGAGTGGGGGCTGGGGGCCTGGAGCCACTTTGGCCACAGCCACTTGGCTCCTCCCGGTTTCGGTTTGTAAATAGCCTCTGGCTCAGTGCAGGCGGGGTGGGCCCTGCCGCCTCAGACCCGTGTCCAGGTGGGCTCAGGTCTGAGGAGTTAGGGATGCTCGCATCCTGGACTGGAGGACCCCAGGAGGTGTATTCTGGTGGGCCCAGCTCTGGGCAGCCCCAACCTGTGGTCACTGAGGTAATGCAGCTGGGCGAGAGCAGCTACAGAACTTGATGACTTGGCCAAATTGGGCTTATTTATAACTGGTCCTGTATGGCCAGAAGCAGCTGCTGAGCTGCCAACTCAGCACTCAGATGATGGCATGGTGGGGGTGGGCTGGTCGATGGCCCCTCTGCCTGGGCCCAGGCACCCTGGGATTCCCCAGTGCCTCTTCGGCTGGGCCCAGTTGCTGCACTGTCCCTGTGCTGTCTGCGATGGGCAGGCCTTGAGATTTAGGGGGAACTCTTGGTAGGGGGATGAGGAGGCCTCAGGGCTTCCTGGGCCACAGGGTGACTGGACTTAGTCAGTGGACTGGTCAGTTCCCAGGGGGCTTGGGGCTCAGTCTTCCTGTAAAGAAACCCTTTCTCCAGAGGTCAAACACTGTCAGCAAACTCAACAAGAAGCAAAGTCATCTCCCCTCCCCTTCTTGCAATATCAGCTTAAAAGCAAAACAAAACATATTCGGGAAGAGGGCAATGCCGAACTGTAAGGTCTGGCCCTAAAGGTGGAATTCCAGGCAGCCTCCCAGATGGACAATTTGGGGGGTCTGTCCTGAGGCTCCTGCATCACACCTCATGGCCCCTAGCTCTTTGGCAGATGGAAGGGTGACTCCGCCCCCACCCTCCAAAGAACCACTTGCCTTTCTTCTAAAGAAGAATGCGAGGGGGGTGCCAGGCCCTGTCCTAAGGTTCATGGTAACAAGGTTCCTAAAATCCTTTTCCCACTTTTGGGTCTTGGGGGATCAACCCTGTCGCCCTCTACTCTTCCATCTGTGCCAGCTGTCTGCCCAACTCAGTCCCGGCCTTCCAGTGTCCCAGCCTTGTTCCGGGCTGGTTCCCCACCTGGCGAGATTTCCTTTTCCCCTCGGCCTCTCCGGCTCCCCTCTCTTCAAGGCCGAAACCAACTCCCACCAGTGAGTGTCCCAGCCTCAGGGCTCACCGTCCCCAAAGCTGAGGCTCTTGGGATGTAAAGATCAACAGACATCACTGTTGGGCCAGAAATAGGCAAAGAACTTTAGCTCCTGGATGCTGTGATAGCTGCACAAAGGAGGAAACCAAGGCCTGCGGTGGGGCCGAGACGGCCAACGGCACTCGGCGGGCTAAGGACTGAGCTGAGACCAGAGCCACATGCCTGACCCCCAGTCCAGAGCTCCCACCTTGGACCTCTGACCTCCGGGACCATCTGCTCGGCCTCGAGCAACAGCCCTACCTGGCCCCTTGCTTTTGGCGGGAAGCTGCTGGGGAAGGGTGGGGGCCTGGGGAGGTGGGTGGCATCGCAGGCCAGCCCCTGTCTGAGGCCTGGGGGCGGTGGGCCCACTTGGCCCCTCTGGGCAGGGTCGGGGCACCCAGCCTGGAGCCACCCGGGCTGCAGCTGCCCCTGTTTCCACATCGGCAGTAGCAGGCCGGCGCCTGAGAAAACAGGAAGCGTCCGGTCACCACAGGAAGCGTGTGCGCGCCGCCTCCCCACCCCCGGCCCATTGCAAAACGCCAACAGCCCCATTACCACAGGCACCACACAATGGCTGGGAGACATGCTCCAGCCTCTGGGCCTGCCGAGGAGCTGGACACAGACTCCGGCACTTACCTGTCCGGGCCGGGCCTCAGGCCATGACCAGTGGTCGCCTGAGGAGCCCGGAGTGTCCCAGGCTTCAGGCCTCCTCACGCCTTCTTTTGGGTTCCCATCCTGATTACCAGACTGGCCTGAGCCAGGCCTGCTTTGGTGACAGCAGAATATGGGGTCAGGGGTCAGAGAAGCCATGTCTCTGACCCTGTGTTTGGCACTTGAGGCCTCTGGGCCTGGCCTTTCAGACCCTGGCGGGGCCCGGCCCCCGAGCCTCCCGGAGGCTGAGGCCGTTGGCCCGGAGCCCGCCACCCCCACCACCCCCACCACCCCAGGGAGCCGTCTGCCGCCAAGTCCACACCTGCCACACCCTCGGCTCAGCCCCTGCCCTGCCCAGCTGCAACTCTGCCCGCCCCTGGGGGTCCTGCCCAGACTCACCTTTGGGAGGCCTGGGCCGCCCCTCATCTCCCCCCCACTGCCCCCACCCCACACATCCCCTCTCCTGCCTGCCCCGACTCACCTCCTGTTTCTGGCCCCCACAGGGCTCAGCCCTTCGAGGGAGATGGGGGGCCAGCGAGGCAGAAGCCCAGTGGCCAGGGAAGCCTGTGCTCCTCCAGCCCCGGGGACAGCAAGGAAAAGAGAAGAGAGCAGAGCATTTCATGGCTATAATAAATCAAAGGGGGAAGTCGGAGCAGGAGAAATAAGAAACTTCCCTACCCTGGGCACGGGGACCTGCCAGGCAGCAGCCCGAGTGCCCTGAGGCCTTCCCTCCTCCCTCCTGCCTCCGGGGCCAGTGCACCCAGAGCTGGTACCCGGTCTCCTCAGACATGGGCACCCCCACCTGCCCAGAGACAAAAATCCCTGAGTAGTGGAATGGTCTAGGGAGGGGATGGTCAGACTGCCCAGCAGAGAGGGGCAAAGATAAGGAGTGCCCCTCTGGACTAAGAGCCCTCAGGGGATGCCAGGAGGGATGAAGCACCCTAGGAGTGCCTCATGGCACAGTTGGGGCTAGGATGGACAAATGTCTGCAGAGAGAAGACGGGAAGGCCAAGGCAGGAGGAGAGCACAGGGGCAGCCCCAGACTGTGGGAACAAGCAGGGCCTTTTCCTCACCCCTGTCAGTGCATGTCTCTCAAGCCAGGCAAAGCGTCCAGAGGTCCAAGGTGGGGACCCAGGATATACACAGCCACTGGATGTAGCCATGGTGCATCTTCCTGGAGCCCCCACAGAGGCAGAAGGCTGAGAGCGGAAGCTTTTAATTTGAAAAGGAAAAACAAAAGCATTAAAAAGAAGAATGCAAATTTGCATGGATTTTTAAGAAAACAAGGAATCTCAGAAAAATTCTGGCTAGTTTTGGGGCCACCATGAGCCTTGCCCCCAGAGGCCCAGGGGACCCTTGCCCCCAGTCCTAGGCTGTTGGGTGCATTGGCAGAGACTCAGGATGCTTCTAACTTGAAGCCATCCTGAGACAGCGAGCTCACTGCCTTACAACTGGGGTTTCTGTTCTCCCTGTGAGCAAACTGTCCTCTAGTGCCAGCTCTGGGTCTCCAGGTGATGCCAAGAGGACAGCTGCCAGCCCAGAGCTCAGGGCTCCTGAGAGAGACTGCCAGCGCCCAGAATCACTCAGAGCCTCAGTTTCCCCACTTGTAGGATGAGGATCATTCAGGCAGATTAGATAAAGTGGCAGTGACCACTGGAGTCCAGGCTGCAGAGCCAAACAGATCTCACAGCATGCAGCATGTGACTTTAGGCAAGTGATCTCACCTCTCTGAGCCTGTTTCCCCATTTGAAAAATGGAGGAACAATGCTTACCTTGAAAGGTTACAATAAGGGACAAACGCGGTCATGGAATGGGGCCTCTGGGTGATTGTGGGGCTGGTGTCACACAGTAGCCGCCTGTCTCATCTCCTCCAAGAAGCCCCCACTTCCTCCCTCCTCTCCCTTTCACCTGTCTGAGTCGGGGTGAGAACCTCTGCTCTCCACTCTTCTCTGCTCACACCCAGGGCCCCTGACCTCACTCTGACTCTGCCTGATCTGGGAGCGTTCTGGAGCTGGGGTTCCCAGCCCTGCCCCAAGTTGCAACCTTTCCAGGACAGAGACCTTGGAGGCCCAATCTCTTGCGCTGGCAGGACTTCCTGCTTCTGTATGCTCACCTCCTGCCCTCCAGACAGCCACAACTGTTTTTACAAGTGTTTGCATCCACGTTGCACTATATGTGCATATCATCTTGCAATCCTTGCAGCTATTCTTATTCCCATTTTACAGGTGAGGAAACCAAGGCTCAGAGGAGAGGAGTGACTGGTGCGGTACAAGGTCAGCTGGCAAGAAAGGGGCAGCCCTGAAAGGAGCTGTCAATTCTCCTGTCTGCCAACCCAGTGGAAAGCCTATGCAAACTAGGAGGCAAATCTGCACCGCTTTGTCTGGGAAAGACTTCCAGACTTTTGGGGTGTCCCTGCCACTCGGGCCCAGGGCCATGGCCTATTCCCAGCTCACCTGCCCTGGTGCCATCCCCAGATTCTTCTGGTTAGGGTTGTAGGATGTCAGGATTGGAGCAAAAACTTCAGCCTCAGCCACCCATGAGAGCAGAGATGATGAAGTCCAGAAAGATGAGCAGTTCTGCTTGGCTGGCTCTCTGCCCTGAGCATGCACCCCTAGCAGCAGGAGGCAGGCCCCAGGAGGCAGTATTCCCTGGCGGTTAGAGCTGGGACACTGGTGCTAGGCATTTGTGGGTTTAAATCCCAGCTCTACAACTTAGATGAGAGACCACCCCCAGAGAAGTGACTTAACCTATGATGGGGAGAAGAATGCCTGTACTAGCCTGGAGATTTCACACAACGGACTTTTTTGTATTGTGTTAACAGCCTAAAGCTCAGCCCTTGGTCATGCATGGTCTCATTTAAGCCTCATAACAGCTCTGTGGGGTAAGTGCTATTATTACTCCCATTTTACAGATGAGGAAACCAAGGTGAAGGAGACTTCTAACTACACAGCCTTGCAGGGGCTTGAACCTGAATCCTGGCTGACTCTAAGTCCAGTACACTTTTCCTGCACCGGAGAGGTCCCCCCTTCCTTTTCTCCTAAGGATTGCTCTCCACCAGCCCCAGCCTGCAGGTTTAAGAGGCCTGAGTGGCAGGCCGAACCTGACTGGATGCAACTGGAAGGCTTGGCCCTGCCCAGCTGTGGGTGCAGCCCCCAAGTGCCTGGCTGCCCTCGCTCTTGGGTTGGGCTTGGGGCAGCTGCCTGGGCGTGCAAGTGCTGAGGACCAGCTACAGCGACACCTCCTACAGGCAGTCCCCCTGCCAGACTGTCTCGAACCACCCTGCCCTGTGGAGAGGAGTGTAAGCCCTTCCAGGAGGCTTACAGGGTGGGGCTGGAGGATAAAGAAGATAGACTCCAGCGATGTCCCTTCCAAGGTCCTGGGAGGGGCCTCAGAGTTTTGAAGTGATTTTGTCACCTTTTTTTCTTAAAGAGGGCCCCGCAAATTGTATAAACATCAGGCTCCCCCAAATTTAGACCCTTCCCCCAGGATGGGGGTAGTGGACAGGGTGTGGCCTGGCTCCCATTGCCATCGCCCTCCCCCTTTGCTTCTGGCTTGCTGGCCCTGTGACTTTGGGCACCACCCCCACTTTCCCTCCTCCTCATGGGGATGAGGCCTGGCGAGTCAGAAGGATCTAGCAGGGGCCAGTGATGGGAGCTCGGGGCTTCAAACGGCCCAGTGCACAGAGGGCTTGCGCAGGCTTGCCCTTGGTCCAACCCCAACAGCCTCCTGGGGTACGTGGGACTCCTGCCCCCGTTTCCAGCTGAGACAGCCGAGTTTCGGAGCCCTGCCATCACTTGTCCCTTGCCCAGAGACTGAGTGAGCAGCCTGCAGCCCCATCCCCCACTGCTCCCTTGGGTCCCCTACCCACGATGCCTCGCCCCGGGTGGAGTGCAGGGCGGACCCTGGCTCCCGGAGCCAGGACGGAGGGTGCGGGGGCGGCTGGCGGAGGCAGGGGGAGGAGCCGCGTCCCGCACTGTCTCACCGCAGGACCGACCTCGGCCCTTATCTGCTCGGGCAGCTTCCGCCCCCCTCCCCAGCCCGCGCCGCAGGTCTGGCCCCCGCCTCCGCCTCCGGAGGGGCCGGGCCGCCCGCCCCCAGGGGAGTGCCCGGGCCTTCGCCGCGCTGCTGCCCGGCCGAGCGGAGAGGGGGCCCGGGCCCCCAGGTGGGGAGCCGGAAGTGATAAATAACTCCTCGAGGTGGGGGCGCCCCGGCTGCCTGCCCCCAACCAGAGGGAGGCTTACAAAGCAGTCCGCCTCGGCCAAACCTGGCAGGGGCATTGGAGGAAAGGTGGAGGGGGGGCGTCCCTTAAAGCCCCAAGGGGCAGGAGGAACAGCAGGGTCAGTCTACATGGGGTTCCGAGGCACGCACCCTAGCATTGCCAACGGGCGTCCCTGGCACAGGTGGGCGAGGCAAGAGAGAAGTGGAGACACCTTCGAGAAAGTGAAAAGCAAGCCACAAACTGGCGGAGAGGTCAACATACAAACCGCAAAGGATAAGCATCAAAACTACAGAAAGGACTCCCGCGAATCCCTAAGAAAAGTCAAATCGTGCAATAGAAAAATAGGCAAAAGGCAAGAACGGGCATCTTACAGAAGAGGAAACCCATTGGTCCAATAAACCTTTAAGGGATGCTCAAAGCTCACCATTGGCGATGAGGGAAATGCAAATTAAGACTACAAAGAGAAGCTATTTACACTATCTGATGGGCAAAATTTTAAAAGCCTGACAGCACCAAGTGTGGGAGAAGAGGTGGTACATAGGGCTCTCCAGTGCCTTGCTGGTCAGATTGCAAGTGTTATCTTAAAAAGCTGAACACTGTTAGCAGATGCAGTGACCCAGCAAATCCCCCTTAGGCATAAAATCAAGAGAACTTCTTGCATGTGTTCCAACAGACGGGGACAAAAAGGGTCATAGCTGCACTGTTTCCAATAGTGAAAAATCTGGAAACAACCCATATGTCCATCAACAAGAGAATGGATAAATAAATTACAGTTTATTCATACACATCATTTTGCAGTGCAAACGAATGAACCACAGTTTCCTGCTACACCATGAATGAATCTTAGTGCCATCATGTTGAGGGAAAAAAAGCTAGTCCCAGAAGATAAAACATTTACCATTCTTGTAAAGGTCAAAAATGAGCCCAACCAGACCTCTACAAATAACGTTTGGTTCTTCCTTCCTTCTAATATTTATTTTTGCTATTAGATGATATGTTTACCCACCTAAAAAACTCAAGAGCGTGTACAGAGAAATGATTAGAAGCAGAAAGAAAATGTAGTTGGTTTACTAGGCATCAAAATAATTTGCTTTCCCATATACTATCAATACGTTATTCAAATGTAATGGGAAATCAATTCAAAATATCCACAAAAATGTAAAATACTTGTTAATAATTAGGCAGGATCTATACAAAAACAACTGTAAAACTCACTGAATATTGTGGAAAAAAACTTGAAGCAGAGTGCTTTTTTTCCCCTTGTAAAAAAACAAAATAGCCAAATCATACAGAATATTGTCTAGGCCTACATATATATGTGACAAAACTCTTTATTTAAAAAAAAAAAAAAAGGCAAAG
This sequence comes from Choloepus didactylus, assembly GCF_015220235.1. Lineage (NCBI taxonomy): Eukaryota > Metazoa > Chordata > Mammalia > Pilosa > Megalonychidae > Choloepus > Choloepus didactylus. The sequence goes on along the minus strand of NC_051312.1, from coordinate 32,071,619 downwards.
GACTGTTCAAAAAATTTACCATCTGCCAAGAAGGAGGCAGGATTTGCAGGTGGGTGGGGGTGGGGCAGAAGTAAGCAAGTTGTATAAATAAACACAAAAATTAAACAAAAGAGGGACTTGCAAGGGCAAAGATGACAGAGTGTAATGCACAAGGGTTTCCCCACCAATCCTTCGTACCTGAGATAGGAGAGGGGGAAAGAGAAATTAAATTCATTTGGATGAACTTTGATGCAGGGTGACCTGTGCACGAACCTGGGCAAGACCTTTTCCTTTCTTCCAGGAGCCTCACGGGCAGAGGCAAGAGGCTTGTGCACACAGGGGACAGGGCTAAGGGCTCCAAAGACACATCAGCACCAAGGGCCTTCAGGCTGCACGGATAGGCAAGGCCTCAAAGACATGGAGGAAGGGGAAGGGCATTCCAGGTCTGCCAAGAGTATGTGTGTATTTGTGTTTGGGTGGGGGTGTTACAGTATTTGCAAAGGCAGAGAGGCTGGACAGAAAGTACTGGGGCTCAGCTGTACAGGGGTCGCCCAGGGGAGAGTTGGTGAGGGACAGAGGAAGAGGGAAGAAGACCTGAGGGTCCTGGTGGGCATCGTCTGGCCAGGGCCGGGTGAGCAGGCTCAGGATTTGGGAGAGACAGCACCCCAGGAACTCATGAAGGGGCTATAAGGTAACTCAGTCAGGGGCTGATGATTCCTTTGGCAGGTCCCGTTTGGAAGGCAGAGCCTGCAGCTGCCATAGCAGTAATATAAAGAGTACAAGGCCCTGGGCAAGCACCTAGCTCTGCCTCTTTACTGCTGTGACCTCGGGCAAGGTGCATCATCATCCTGAGCCTCTATTGTCTTTCCATAAGAAACTGTTGCCTGCCAACTGACCCCTACAGGAAAGCCCTGTGAGTCAGAGAAGATCCTGGGGTCAGGGTGTGTCAGTTTCCTCACAGGAGACCACACTCCGGAAGCAGAAAAATGTGCATCCAGCTCTAGCACCAGACTCTCCAGGCCGGGACCACCAGAGCGGAGGGAAGGTTGTCAGGCCCCATCTGCCCTGCTGAGGTTTGCCTGTCCAGTACCCCAACCTCTAAAGTGATGGATAAACGTGTCAGAAAAGATTCATCTGTGCTCAGCCAGGAAAGGAGAGGGGAGCCCCTACCCGTTTTATTTGATTTTTCTGTTAATTGCTTTAACATTTTCCTTATAACCATATATCCACACTTATCAATAATAATAATAGTGTCTAACCCTTAGATAGCACATGCCAGGCATAGTTTCCAGTGCTCTGTATATGTTCACTCATTGAATCCTTACAACAATCCCATTTTACAGATGAGAAAACTCAGGCATAAGTATATAAGTGATTTGCCCCAACAAAGTTGAGTACCAGAATCTTGCTGTCTCACCCCCAAGAAGCTAGGCTATCATATGTATAAAATTTTACATAATTGCATAAATACTATTATATACAAATTTTAGCACAATTTTTAAATCTCCCTTTTATATTTGTTCCTGCCCTTATCCACAGTAGACATGGAATCCATGTTAACAACCTATTGTGTGACTTTCTCTACTTTTTATTTACTCATAAATCTTCATGAACATATATACAGATGCCTATCATCACGTGTACAAGGATTCTTTTTGTGAGTAAAATATTGGACTGTATTAAATAGACATCTCTGCATCTTGCTTCTCTTACCCATCTGTACCTCATGGAAGCCCCTGGCGGATCCAACTCTTGTTTTAACCACTTCGCATTACAGTCCAGCCACCATAGGTTTTCACCTGGTCATCCCTGCTCACAGTCACCTCCTAGAGTTCACGGTCACCCATCCCACCTCCAGTGCACTTATTTCCTTAGTCCATTAGGGCGTCTGATGGCAGAATTTCAGGCTAAGTGGGATGAAAGGGCAGTGAGGAGGCAGCAAGTGGCATTTCTGGCTGGGTCTTGTCCATCCCCCCTGAGCACACTGGGGGCCCTCAACCCTCAGAGACAGGAATGCTGACTGTGTTATTGTGAAATCATTTGCATATTGTGAAGGCCTTTGCATATGATGAAGAGATTTGCATATAGGGAGAGGGGCACCTCAGAGGTCCCAGAGCAGCATCCCTGTGAGTTTTCCTCCCTTTTCAAAGAAAATAACCCTGAAGCTTCCATTTCAGAACTCCGGGAGGGGCCCCAGGAGGGCGTCTTGGCAGACCTATAATATAGGCCTGGTGGGAAGAGGTAGGCAGGAGGCTTTCAGAGAAAAGGAGTCTGGGAAGGGCAGACACTAGGGTGTGAGATGAGACAGGTCACAGGTGGCAGCTTGTGAGAGTTGAGTGTGCCCTCAGAGCCCCCAGTAGGGGAGAGCCAAGCAGGACAAGATGGAACTGCCATGGGAGGCAGATGAAGTTCACCCCTATCCCAGTGCAGTCTTTGCCTACGTGAGTACATACCCACATGTCCCTTCCTAAATATCCTGGCTGATTCCTAGAGAAGGATGCAAGATGGAATCACTAGGTGAGACTGAGATTCCCACTGCTGTTCAGGCCCGCAATCAAGAGGTGGCAGGTGGTATAGCACTCTCTGGGTTTAGGGGCACTCTAGTTTGAATCTTGGCTCTGCCATCTGCTGCCATTGTGGGACCCTGGGCTAACCGTACTCATCCTCATTGGGATCTCATGAAGATTACCTGCAATAATGCAAGCAGAGCAAATGAAGATAGTAGGTGCTCAGTAAACGGCAGTTATAATAATCATTGCTAGTAATTATTTGTTGCCCTAGTCTGTCAGAAGGGGCCAGGTCAGACTTAGCTTCCCCGAGTTGAGGGGAGTACTGAGCCCTTGCCCCCGGGTTTGCAGTTTGGAGAAGCAGGGTCCAGCCAGCATGCACTGGATCCCAAAGGGTTACAAGCCCTGGAGACAGCGGTCTGAGGTTCCCAGCGAAAAACCAAAGCATAAAAATAATTCGATGAGTAAGAATAAAATTCCCTATTCTGAGGTTCCCGGGGCCAGGCCCCTCCCTGCGGCAGGCACTTCCCCTTTCCCTTGTTCTTGGAGGAGCCAGGCCGGGCTGACTCAGAGCCGGAGCGCCGCAGCCGTCCTCCCACCCCAGACCCCGACCCACCGCGGCCTGGGACGGCGCTGTCTGGCAGTCGAGAGCGCCCCCATGCGGTCGCGGGCGGGACTGCATCCCGCGAGGAAAAGCTGCGGCCAGACCCGCAGGCCGCGCAGCCTGGCAGATCGCTGTCCCCGCGAGGCTGCCGCCTCCGCCCTTGCCCAGCTGGGGCCGTGGGGCTCTCACTTCCGCTCTGTCCTCCCTGACGCCTCCATCCCAGTCGCAGTCCCGGCGGAAGTACGTCCGTCGCCGGGGTCCCCCATAGCCCCGAGGCGGAAGCGCGCTCCGACCCACGCTCCCCCCGGCCCCGCGCCGCGCGGCGCGTCGGGTTCCGGACAGGCCCCCTGTGACGTGGCTGCGCGCCGGGGGCGGCTCCGGGCCCGGGGCCGAGCGGCCGTGCAGGGCGGGGCAGACCTGGGGCGGGGCGCGGCGCCGCTGCTGGATGGCCGGGGCCGCCCGGAGCGCCGTCGCCGCCGCCGCACGGTGAGTGACCGCCGGACCCTGGAAGCCCGCGCCTGGGGCAGGACGGACGCGGCCAATCCCCCGACTCCGTCCCGGCTCATCCTGGTCAAACCAGGGCCCCTCGCCCAGAGCCCGGGAGTTAAACTTGCCTCTCTTGGGCTCCTCTTCCCGTAGCCCCTACTTCGCTCCCCATCTATTTCTCGCCGTTTCCTCCATCTTTCTCTTTCCCTCACTCTCTGGCTCTCTCAGACTCCGTCTCTTGCTTTCTCCTCTCCTTCTCCCCTCTGACTCTCTCTGTACTCCCTTCCCTTCTCGCAAACTTATGGCCCCTCGCCTCTGTGTGACCGGCCTCGGACTGGCTTCCGAGTCCGGCGCAATCCCGCCTTTGGACCCCAGTGGGGTCCAGTTGATTTCCTCAGGGTCTCTAGTTAAGGCCCGGAGATCCCCGACCTGGACATCTTTTCTACTGGAAAAATTGGCCCCAGAGGCAGCTGCTTTCCCTCCCTCCCACCTCCATCAGCAGATAAGGAAACTGAGGCAGGAAGAGCACCAGCTCAAGGTCATGGCCGGCATGAGGCAGGGCAGAACGGCATTTAAATCTCATGCCTGACTTTCCAGACTGAACTTCTCGCTTGGTTGACTCACTTCCCCTGTGCTGTGATCCGCCGGCTGGACACATTCCTGCCGCGGAGCACTGCAGGCCTCCCCCAACACGAGGGCCTCTTGGTGCCTCCTCCATGCCAGGCACGTTCTTCTGCATCATCAAGCTCATCTCATCTTCACAGTCGTGTGATGCAGGCAGTACTTCTTCCCACCCTACAGAGGAGGAAACTAAGGCTCAGAGGGGCTTTCAGGGACATGTCCAAAGTCAAATAGCTGAAAGTGCAGAGCACAAAGTTTTAACTGCAGTTCTCCAAAGCCTGTGCCCTGCTTGTCTGTGAGGCCACTCCTGACTGTGGGATCTTTCTTTGCTTTCTCTTCAGTCCCGCCTCCTGTCCTTCTCCAAACCCCAAGGACAATGGGCTCATATCCTAGGAAGAAACTGATGGTCCTCTGCTAGCTCAGCCTCTCTATTTCCCCATCAACCTAAACAGTGCTGGCCTCAGACCCTGGACCGTCCTCACGGGAGCACATCCTGGCAGCCAGAGACACCCGGCTGGGCCGGGCCTGCCGGTGGCTGTAGGGAACCCAGCCAGCGCCTCACCCTGTTATTAGGGAAAGTTTAGCCTCAGGCAGACATGCTGACACACCGTCTGGAGCTGGCTCAGAAGGAAAAAATGTGTGATCCTTGGGAGTGGGAGTATGGAGGAACAGAGCCCCTTTGCTCGGTGACCCACCATTTGAATCCTCTGATGCCCTGTGCCAGGCAAGCAGGAGAGTGATGGCATGGCCATTTGGCAACTGGTGTATGTGTGTGTTTGTGTGTGTGTAGGTGTGAAATGCCACATTTCTGAAGCAGGTGCATGGCCGAGGGTGGCAGCCAGCTCACCTTAGTAGCCTTTGTGTTTTTCAGCCCGTGGCATGCCTGGATGTCCCTGCCCTGGCTGTGGCATGGCAAGCCAAAGACTCTTCTTCTTCACCGCTCTTGCCCTGGAGCTCCTGGGAGGGGCTGGGGGTTCCCAGCAGGCCCTCCGGAGCCGGGGGTCTGCAGCGGCCTGTCGCCTGGACAACAAAGAAGGCGAGTCCTGGGGAGCCCTGCTGAGTGGGGAGAGGCTAGACACCTGGATCTGCTCCCTCCTGGGCTCACTCATGGTGGGACTCAGCGGAGTCTTCCCGTTATTCGTCATTCCCCTGGAGATGGGGACCACACTGCGCTCTGAAGGTAGGCGACCCTCCCCTGAGGCCCAGGGGCAGCCAACGGTGTGGGAATGTGCTGCTGCTCTTCCTGGGTTATCCAGGTTCTCACATACTGGGTTAAAGTGTGTCTGGGAGGGATGGTGGGGATAGAGGAGGAATTCTCAACTTGGTCCTGTTCATACACTTTGTACATTTATTTATTCTTTCAGAAAGCAAACATTCACCAAAAGGCAGTATGCACAGGGGTTAGTTGGACAAGTGGATGTCAGGCTGCGTGGGTTCAAATCCTGACTCTCCCACTTACCACCTGAGCAGCTTTGGGCAGTTTACTTCATTCACCGGGCCTCAGTCTCCCAACCTTTAAAATGGGATAAAGAAAGTATTTACCTCATAGGTGCTACTGTCAAGATAAAATGAGCCAATATTCATAAATGGTGACTTTCAAGCTCTTTCATTCCTTCTACTAAAGCACATAGACGATTGCCTGGTGCAGGGAGGGGTTGTGTGGATGATGCAGAGGTGAGGGAAGCACTGCCTCTCTCTTCAATCTCTGCTCATGGTGTAAAAGAGTTCTCAAGCCAGGAGCAGCTGGACCAGCACTGCCTGCTCACAAATAATTGCAATTAAAAATAAAAAAGATTATGTGGGGAGCTGCTAAAAAGGCAGGTGCCTCACCCCGAGAGTGTAGGTCTGGACCAGGGCCCCAGAAATCTGTTTGTGACGAGCACCCCAGGGGCTTGTGCTGCCCACCAGGCTCATGAACTGTTCACTCAGTGGATGGTTATTGAACACCTAGGTGCCAGGTGCTGGGTCGAGGTTAGTCGTGACAGCTGTGACCTGAACTCTCGTGAGGCCTACTGTCCTGCCCAAGGACCCTGCATGTCAGTTCATTCCCTTCTTGTAGCAGCCCTGTGAGGTCAGAGTAAGGAGGACTTGGATTATTAGCTCCACATTACACATGGGGAAGCACATGCACAGAGAGGTCTTTTCACCAGCTGAAGGTAACACAGGCTGGAAGCAGCAGCTTCCCTTGGGATCCCATGCCACCACCGAGCTGCCTCTGCCCTCTGGGCCTCAGTTTCTCTATCAAACTGAGGAGCTGGACGTGGTCCTCTTATGGCGCTTCCAGCTATGGGGGCTACAAATCTGCAAAAGTCCTCAGACAAATCTCTACCTCTTCTGAGAGTAGCAGTGACTGATAAGAAAATAGTTCCCATTTAATGAATATTTGCTATATTCATTGTTACAAGATCCCTATCAGATAGATACAGTTATACCCAGATTACATAACCTCAGGAAACCAAGTCTCAGAAGTAATCTGCCCAAAGTCACTGGCTGGTGAGTGGAGGAGCTAGGACCTGGTGGCTTCAAAGCTCAGACTCTTCCCCATGGTGTGGTAGTGGCTCCACAGCCATTCAGCAGGTTGCCGAGCACCCAGCCCTTGCCTAGCCTGTGGGGTGGAGGATCCTGGAAGAGCAGCAGACCTCACCAGCCTTCCAGAGGCTTGCAGTCTGGTTGGGACAGCCAGAAGTAGCCCAGTGTGATGGGTTGTGGGTCAGCCCTCAGGGCCCACGTCTCTACCTTGCAGCTGGAGCCCGGCGCCTGAAGCAGCTGCTCAGCTTTGCCTTGGGGGGGCTCTTGGGCAATGTGTTTCTCCATCTGCTGCCCGAGGCATGGGCCTACACATGCAGTACCAGCCCCGGTGAGTGAGGCTGCAGCCCTGGGGCACGAGGGCAGGAGGGGGATATGGTACCCATGCCAGGGATGGCCTTGACCCTGCCTGCTCTGCCAGAATGACTGGGAGAGGGGTTCTGGGCATCTGGCCAGGAACTTGCATGGGAGGGAGAGTCATTGGCCTGATCCCAGCGCCCTGGCCCCTGTGGGAATCCCTGGGGCCCAGCTGCCCCACCAGCCAGCCCTGGCCCCTGTCACTGCCCTGGACTAGGTCCCATCCCAAATGGCCCCCACTCCAGTGGTCCTGGCTGGGCCTGACAGTGCCACCCCCTGCAGGTGGTGACGGGCAGAGCCTGCAGCAGCAACAGCAACTGGGGCTATGGGTCATCGCTGGCTTCCTGACATTCCTGGCATTGGAGAAGATGTTCCTGGACAGCAAGGATGAGGGTCCCAGTCAGGTGAGTCCCAAACCCAGGGTCTGGATACATCAACCTCTGATTCTATGGTGGTGCCCAGGGCGTAAAACCCAAGCTCTAATTTGAGCCCTGTAAAGAGGGTCTCTTGGTCTCTTGGCTCTCTTTCCTGGGAGCTCTGGGATGCTGGGCCAACTTCTTTGGGATAATCTGGGTGGTGATGACCTCAGCCCCTGCTGTGGCTTGTTCCGATAGACTGATAGTGGCTGCAGAGTGGGGATGGGGGCTGTTGGGTTTGGGGGCACCCAGTTGATTGAGCAGCAGAGAAGTCTATCTAGATAAAGGGGGTATTGCCTGTCTCTCTTCTCCATCTCTCTCTTCCCCTCTGTGTCTGCCCTGGCTGGGTGGGGGGCATCTAATGCCCCCTCTCCCTCCTTCTGGCCATAGGCCCCCAGCAAAGATCCTTCTGCTGCTGCCGTGCTCAATGGAGGCCCCTGTCTGGCCCAGCCGGCTGCAGAACCCGGCCTGAGTGCCGTGGTCCAGAGCATCAAAGTGAGTGGCCCACTTAAGGCCCCCTCCCCCTGCAACCACCCTACCCCGAGTGGCCAGCCCAGCTCAGCCCCACCTACCTGGCTCTCTCTCCCCTCATCTAGGTCAGTGGCTATCTCAACCTGCTGGCCAACACCATAGACAACTTCACGCATGGGCTGGCTGTGGCTGCCAGCTTCCTTGTGAGCAAGAAGGTGAGTGGGGGCTGGGGTGAGTGGAGCCACAGGCAATTCCGGTGGAAATAAAGGTGTCTGTGTGGACTAGTTGGTTCTACCTCCAAAATATGTCTGGGGTCTATCTATTTCTTGCTCCCCCTCCCCTATTGCCAGTACCCTCCCCAAAGCCTCCCATGTTCCCCCTGTTGCTTTTCTGGACACTGCCACAGCTTCTTCCTTGGTCTTTCTGTACCTCTTTTTATCCCAAGCTGCTGTCTGGTCTCTGTTGTGACACATCTTGCTGGGTTGTTGGGATTACATGTCTCTCCTTAAAACACTTTGTGGCTTCCCAGAATCCAAGAGAGGCCTGCTAGTTTGCTAGGCTTGGCCCCTGCTTCTAGATTATTCCTCCTCCCCCTCCTCCCTCTGCCCTCTGTGTGCCAGCCCACTGGTCTACCTATCCTGAACTGGCCAAGCTCTCTCACCTCATGCTGTTCCTTCTGCCTGGAATGTTCTCTCCTCTCCTCATCCTTCAGACCCCCTTACTGCAGTTCCTCAGTGAGCCTTTGCTGACCCCGTCTAGGGCCCAGTGTTCCCATCTGTGGATGCCCAGTCCTTTCCTTTGCAGCACTTACCACAGTGGTGCAACCTCATACTTCTTTCTTTGTGTGTTCACTCAGTTTCTGTAGACAGTAAGCTTCATGAGGGTGGGTTTCTCGTCTTTCATTCACTGCTGTGGTTCCAGTAGCCATCACAGTGTCCAGCCCAGAGCAAACTCAGAGCAGAGTAAATGTTTGTAGAATGAGCGGGCAGAGGTTGCTGCCCAGGCCCTGCAGACTCAGGCTCCCTCCCTGCAGATCGGGCTTCTGACCACCATGGCCATCCTCCTGCATGAGATCCCCCATGAGGTGAGTGCCCAGAGGGGTGGTCAGCAATGTGGGCATGAGCTTGGGGGCAGGGATTCAGGGGGGCTGGACTATAGGCCTGGAGCTCCTCACCCCAACAAGCTGCCCATCTCAGCCACGCTCCAACCTCCTCGGTTCTGGGGTCCCAGAGGCAGGGTTGGCATAGGGCAGGGGCTCCATGTGCATGTCCCTAACCTGAGGTGCTCAGAGCATCAGGCCAGCTGGGGCCCAGAGCAAATATCTGGACCTTTCCTCAGGTGGGCGATTTTGCCATCCTGCTCCGGGCCGGCTTTGACCGATGGAGTGCAGCCAAGCTGCAGCTCTCGACAGCACTGGGGGGTCTGCTGGGCGCCTGCTTTGCCATCTGTACGCAGTCCCCCAAGGGAGTAGGTACGGGCATGGTGGGTGGTAGCGGTCAGCAGAGGGGCCCCAGCCAATGGACACGGCTGCCCAGCCGCTGGCGTCCAAGCCCGTCTGCCCCTGGGATTCCCTGCGGGAGGGGATGGGTACACATGGCTCCCCTGGGCTCCCAGCCAGGCAGGCCATCTCCTCCCACTGCAGAGGAGACGATAGCCTGGATCCTGCCCTTCACCTCCGGTGGCTTTCTCTACATCGCCCTGGTGAATGTGCTACCTGACCTCCTGGAGGAAGACAACCCATGGTGAGTGACCCCGAGCCAGAGCCCATGGATCCCCCGACCCCCAAGCCGGTACACCCCCTGAGCCCAGCCCTCTCCCCGCAGGCACTCCCTGCAGCAAGTGCTCCTGCTCTGCACGGGCATCGTGGTGATGGTGCTGTTTTCGCTCTTCGTGGAGTAGCGTCCCTGCTACCCCACCCCCCCATACAGCAATAAGAGACTTGATTCGCGCTGTGACTGTACGTGAGGCAGAGAGGGTGAGTGCATGTGAGAGAGAGCAAGCCTCTGGCCAGACGGGAGAGGTGTGTGTGTGTGTGTGTGCACACGTGCGTGTGCCGTGTGCGTGTGTGGCCAGAGAAGCTGCGTGTGTAAGGCCGACACTGTGATCCCTCATGCGCTGCCCAGGGCCCAGCGTCAGTGCCTGCCCCACCCCACCCCCCAACCGAGGTCTGCCCTCCCTCTGCCCTGTCATCTCATACTTCCCAGGGTGAGCGGTGGGAAGTGGCAACATGGTCCCAAGCAGAGACCTCTCTTCCAGGACCCACGGGAGGCCTGGGCCTGTCTGAGTGAGAGCAGCCCAAGGAGCCCGGGGCTGCAGGGTGCCCCAGGGCTACCTGCCTCCAGCTAGGCCTCGGGTTCCTGGCTTGAGGGAGTAAACATCTCTGCTCCTGCACCCAGGCTCCAGGCAGCCCAGGGGCTGAGGCTGGGGCCACTTCTAGCTGCTGCATCCATCTTCCTGGCCCTTCCTTCATCACCTCTAGGGTCCCTTCCCTGATGGCCAGAAGACAAAGAGGCAGGTGCTGGTGTGAGCCCCTAACCCCACTCGGCACTGACAGTCACACCCCTCCCAGCCTTGAACTGGGAGATGCTTTCCAAGGCCTTTTCCTTGTGGCTGCCAGCCCTGAACCAGCTCCTGTTCCCCCAGTGAGTGCTCCCTGGCAACGCAGCACCTCCTGCCACTTGCAGCTGCCAAACAGCAGCCTGCAGGGTAGCGAGCAGCCCCAGGCCAAAGACGCCTCCAGTCCAGCTCAGGGACACTCCTGCCAGCACAGGGGCCCAGGCAAATACTTTGGGAGCAGGAAGGAGGCAAGCCCACCTCTCCTGCTTGGGCCCCTTTTCCTTTCTCACTGGGGGTGAGGGTGGTGGGGTGGTGAGAGCCCACGTTGTCAGCACTCAGGAATGTGCTCTGGGAGAAAGCTGAAGCCATAATCCCCAGCTATTTCCCTTGGCTGACACCCAGGGACTCAGCCGGCCCACTCAACAGCTGGGCTTGAGCTCTACCGCTTGACCAGACGCTCTGAGAAGTGGCCACCAAGAGGGTTGGGATGGCTTTACAGCCGTTCTGCTGTGGTTCCATTCATATCTGTAAATACCTGTTCTATAGGCAAGAGACAAATAAATATTATCCACAAACCGGCTGCCTCTCTGGTCTACACACCAGATTCTGTATTCAGGCAGGGCTTCCCTGGGCACCCTGTCCCCCCTGCCTCTCATACACATGCCCATCGGGCTGGCTGCTTGGCCAGCCTCCACTTGGGGCCCACCCACCTCTGCTGCTCCTGCTGGCCATCCTGCCTGGCCTCCGCCAAGTTACCCCTACTGTCCCTACCCTTTCACTTCGTTCCTGTCTCTGAACTGTTAAACTTGCAGACAGCAACAGGACACAACATTTCATGTTTTTCTGGTGTGTTGTGTTGCTAGTCTTTATCCCAGGAATAGCTAAGTGCTGTGCCATTTTGGCCCCTTACCACCTCACGGCTGTTATTCTCATTTTGTAGAAAAGCCAGTGGCTTTTCCCCTACCCCAGCTGCTTAGGAATTTAATCAATGTCATCTCAAGGTTTGGCCTCTTCATTGCAAGAGTATGGGATCCTTATTCTAAACCATACGGCACCCCCTCCTCTGACTGTGTTGGGTGTAGACAACACCGGGTGCCAGGGGGCGCTGCTTCCCCGCAGTGCGATTGGGAGAAGGCAGAAGGGAAAGTACTGCCCCATTCTTTTCCCTCTAGGACAACCAGGACAATCTTCAACAGCCTATTGGCTGAAAGCAGCAATGTCTGTGTGCTGTGTCAGAGTCCCAGATCCTTGGCTGGGAGTGCTTGGCTCTCTATTTTCAACAACACAACATTTAAAAGGGGCATATCTGCTCCACCTAGTTGACACAGTAGGATGACCTTGTCTCAAGGACCTGACAGGTCCTGGTCTGACACAACCAAGAACAAACCCAGGGCTGTTTCCACCAGCTCTCAGCTATGCTCAAGACTCCTGGCTGCACTGCTCAGCCCCTGCTGTGTGGGTGACACTGTGCACCCATCACCTCTCACTGAGGCAAGCAGTGTAGCCCCATTTTATAATTGAGGAAGCCAAGACCAGAGGGAGAATTTGATAATGGCCAGGAGGCAGGTGCCCTGTCTGGTTAGAACAGGGAACAAGGAGTGGGGCAGAGGAGGTGGCTGAGTCCAGGGCAGGGAACAGAACCAGGAGCACTTCAGAGACTGCCACTGGGCCCTTCAGACAGTGGGGTGGGAAGTTGATGGTCAGCAGTGGAAAGGCCATTCAAGGGGCTGCCAGAGTCCCTGCTAAGACGGCTTAGTGAAGAGAAGACTGGTTTCATTACCAGTCCTAGGTTTGAATCCCAGGGATGCCACTACAGGTTGTGTCACCTTGGGCCAGGTGCCCAAGCACATCTATTAAGTGAGGACACACCATGGTTTTTCTGAAAATGGAAGAAAATCATGCCTGAGGCCTGTATGGCACACACACTGTGCCAGCTCAGGCAGGAGCTAGAGCCTAGAAGGCTGCTGGTGGGCAGGAGAGGACGAGCAAGATCACGAAGGGAACTGTGCTGGGGTATGGGGCCTTGTGGAGTGGGGCGGAGGGCAGAAAAAAGCCTGTTAAAGAGATGAAGCCTAGAAAGGCATTCAGAGTGATCTTGCTCAAGGCTTGTTTTTCAGCCAAAGGAAGCTGGACTGAAAGCTAATGGGAGCACAGCAGAAAAACCGGAGGCCAGAGGCCTAGGACACAAGAGGAGTTTCAAGGAGCCAGGGCCAAAGAAATCTGGCGTTACAAGGAAGTGAGGACTAGGGCCAGAGCCCCAAAAGGCAAAAAGTTGTTTTCTTCTAAATGTAGGCCATTCATACTAGTGCTGCAGGGCCACAAGCCTCTAAATCTCAGAGAGGGGGGGCAATGAATGGGGAGTAAGGGGCTTGGGGAGTCGTAAAGAGCCCAGGCAATAGCTGCAGCCCTGCTTCCACTCCACCCCACCCCTGGAAGGCTCTTGGGCTCCCAAGCAGCTGTACATAGGTAAGGGGCCTCCTACATATGCCTCTCCTCTTCCACTCAAGAGTCCAGGGAAAGCAAGACAGATGGCAGCAACCTGAAACCATCTTTTATTAGTAATCATAACTAGCAAGACACCAGGGCATAGGTCTGGTGGGTGGCGCCGCTAGGCATAGTACTGCAGGTTGGCTTTCTTCTTGGCCTGCACCTCCAGGATGCCCTCCATGTAGTCCTCGTGGGTGAGCTCTGTGGCGCCCCGGCGCAGCGCGATCATGCCCTACAGCCAGACAGGGTTCAGGGCGTCTCCCCACACTCCTAGCCCCACTCCCAGAGACCCTGGCCTTCTCAGCCTCTTCCCCTCAGCAGTTGCCATTAGGGAAAGCAACCTGCCTACCCCAACCCACCACTTACCGCCTCCACACACACGGCCTTGCACTGGGCTCCGTTGAAGTCATCCGTGCAGCGGGCCAGCTCCTCGTAGTTCACGTCAGGACTGGGGAGAGGACGGGTGCCATGGGTTTCAGTTACTTACGGGAAGGGAGGAGCGGATGTGTACCCCATCTCCCCCATCAAGCAGCAGGGTCAACTGGCTCTGTGACCATAGGCCAGTCCCATACCCACTGGGCCTTGTGGGAGGGGCAGATTAGAGTAGGTTACACCCAGTTATTTCTAGTGTCTTCGGAGCCTTCTAGAAATCTGCATCTGAGATCCCAAGGACTGACTGGGCCCGAGGCAGGGGAGTAAAGGAATGTGAAGACAAAACAGTCATTATGTCTTGATCAGAGTGCGTCCTGTGTCAGCACCAGCCACACCGTGGCTACCACTTACTGAACTCAACAGGTACCCAGCACTGTTGCTTGATGATGTCATGTCTACCACTGACAACACCCCATAAGGCCAGTGCCACTATCCCAAGTTCCAGTTAGGAAAGCTGAGGCTTAGAGAAGTTAGGTACCTGCTGAAGGTCACACAGATCCGAACCCTGGGCCATTTGGCCCCTGGCTCGATTCTTCTTGGCCATGCTTGGGCTGTGCTCATCTGCTGGGGCGTGGGAGGCTGGGGGCCTGAGGGTCTCAGGCCTACATGCCTTCAGAATCATGGGGAAGGGTGGGTAGATTCTAAAGAGCAGAGCACCCAGAATTTGAATCTTGCTGAGGCCCAAGCCCTGTCTTGGGCAACTGGGGAGCAACAGAGGCTGGCACAGGGAAGGGTGCTATGTGCAAATCACGGTGGAGTGGGTCGCAGAGGTCCGGAAAAGCTCAGTACAAAGAGGAGAGAGAGAGACTGCTGTTCTGTCAAAGCTGCCCCTTCAGGTCTCGGAGCCTTGTCACATCCTTGCTCACCTGACGTTCATCTTTCGGGAGTGGATCTGCATAATTCTGGCCCGGGCCTCCTCATTTGGCATTGGGAACTCAATCTTGCGGTCCAGGCGGCCTGAACGGAGCAGGGCAGGGTCCAGGATGTCCACCCTGTTAGTGGCTGCAATTACCTAAGGAAAGCAGCAGTGATATGAATGGAGGAGGATGGGGGTGCACAGACAGGCAGAGTCATGGTCGTAAAAGGCAGACGGTCCAGAGTATAGGTGAAATAGGAGGGGATGTTAAAGACAGAGCCAGGCTGATTCCAGCTCTCCCACTTGCTAGCTGGGTGGCCCTGAGAACGGTCTCTGACCTCTGAGCCTCAATTTCTTCATCTGCGAGGTCATGAGAACACTCACCTTTACTTGGGTGTTGGGCTGGAACCCATCCAGCTGATTCAGAAGCTCCAGCATCGTCCTCTGCACCTCCCGGTCCCCGGCTTTCTCACTGTCAAAGCTGGGGCAGGGAGGCCCAACACCCTGGTGAGGTCGCAGCTCAGGCAGAGCCCCCTCCCGCGCCACCCCAAGGAAGCCTAACCCAACCTGTTTCCAGGGCATCTCAGTCAACTTGGAACCCCCAGCCCAGGGACTAGCATATAAAAGGTATCAGTAATTGATGATCACATTTAGAGTCTACAGAGGCTACTGTGGTCAAATGCTATGCTGAGGATGCAACAGTGAGTAAAAACCACCACTGCCTGCTGGGCTCTCGTCCCATGCAATTGGAAACTGAGCTAAGGCTTGGAAATGAAGGGATCTGGCCCCGTCTTAGGGAAGAGCAATGGAGTCTCGACAGGCATCCCTGAAGGCTGAGCACACCAGGGAGGCAAACAACCAGTGGAGAACAGGAAAGAGGAATAGCACATTCCAGAGAGGGAGTGATAGGTACAAAATCTCTCCCACCACAGAGCCAGTGTGGCCTGAAGACCCTGTGGAGGAAGCCCAACAGGGGAAGGGGGGAGATGCAGGATGAGCCTGGAGGGGGGGGCAGGGGCAGTCACACGTGGGGCCTTGCAGGCCACAGCAAGGTCAGCATTTATCCCAAGTAGCAATGGGAGGCCCAGGATGGGCTTTAAGCAGTATCTGTGTCTGCATGTATGTGGAGTGACCAGATTTCTGTTTTGAAAGGAACATGCTGGCACCTGTGAAGAGGATGATCAGGAGGAAAAAGCAGCAGGAAGGCTGATTAGGGGAGTTTAGGAAACAAAACAACAAGAATCCAGCAGCCACTGTGCCAGGGGAAGGAGGAGGGAACAGGTGGGAAAAAGCCCAGCCACCCAGGCTACAGAGATCTCCTTGGTGGCGCCAGCACTCCCTCACCGCTTGGTGCCGATGGCATCCAGCTCATCAATGAAGATGATGGATGGAGCTTTCTCTTTGGCCAGAGCAAAGGCATCCCGGACCAGCTTGGCACCATCCCCAATGAACATCTGCACCAGCTGGGGTCCAGCCAGCTTCAGGAAAGTGGCCTGGGCGGAGGGAGGGAGGTGGGGTCAGGCTGAAGGAACCAGGAAAGCTTCAGCTCCTGCCCACTTTCTCCTCATCCCTCCCACAACACTCACCTTGGTCTGCGCAGCACAGGCCCGGGCCAGGAGCGTCTTCCCCGTGCCCGGGGGTCCATACATCAGCACCCCCTTTGGAGGCTGGATCCCCAAATTCTCAAACTTCTCCTTGTGGTTCATTGGCAGGACAATGGCTTCCACCAGCTGCCAGGAAGAAGTCCTGAGTGAGGAGAGGGATGCCCTGAGGGCTCCTATAGCCCAACCCTTAATGGCTTTACCCCAATCTACAAGCCTCCCGCTCCAATCCACAGACTCTGCCCTCTCCTTCCCCACCTCAAGAGGACACAGACCTTTACCCCTACCAAGGGCTAGCCATGACCTCTCTAGGAATAACAGGATATGGTGGGAAGACATTGGGCTGAGAACCAGGAGACTGAGTTCCAGTCCTGGCTCTAGCCCTAACTTTCTGTGGTCCTGGGCAAGTCATTCAATCTCTCTGGCCCCCAGTCCCCTAACTTGTACATGGCACCCCTTTTTTCCTAGAATGCTACGAGGATAAGAGGCACATTATGGGAGGTGCTCTGGTCAATGAAGGAGAAAAACATGAAAGGCTTGTGAGGCCCTGGTGGCTGCCATGCCTCCCTTACCTCCTGGATCTGCTTGTCCAGGCCACCGATGTCACTATATTGCTCTGTGGGCCTCTCGTCCACCTCCATGGCCTTTACTCGTGAATCATACTCTGTGGGCAGGGTCTCCAGGATCAGATAGGAGTCTTTGTTCACACCCTAGGAACATAGCATGGAGCCTTCAGATTTATCCCAGCTCAAGACCTACCTAATTCTGGCTGGGTGACAGGTATCCATAGAGTGAAAGGAAAGACATGGGGCCAGATAACACAAGAATCAAGGAGCAGGTGGACAGGATCCCAGACTCTCTAGGTTGCTCTGCCGAGATTAGGGCCTACAGTGACCTGGGGGCTGGGGCTCAGCTGGTCAGTGGAGAAACCTGCTGGAAAAGCCCCACCTGGGCTCAGGCACCACTCACCACCAGGTCTCCAGGCTTCAGCTTTTCAGCATCCACCAACCCAATCACAGGCAGGAAGTAAGTCTGTAGGGAAGATTCCAGGTACAGTCTCAGTTATGGTCTGTAAAGCTTCGTAGTCCCGTCCCACATCCATCCCTCACCTTCCTCAGTTCTCCCGCTGTTGAGCCAGCCTCACCTGTCGTGTTGAGGTTTTGATCACTGCACATTTGCCCTTCCTCTGGGAGTCCAGGTCAATATTGGCACCATCTTCCTCTTGGTCATTAGGATCAACATCCAGCAGCTGGGAAGGAAAAAAAGCTTGGCTCAAAAGGCGTTGCTCAGCCACCCGAATTTCCCAGAGCCAGTACTTCCTGGGCCCTGAGACAATTCCAGCAATCACAAGGCTGGCTGTCTCCACCTCACTTCTCAAACTAGCCTGAGCCCAGCAAAGATACAGCTAATAAACCAGGGGATTGACAAGATTTCTGCTTAAGTGCTGCTGCTCTGCAGAGGTCAGTGATCCCCGAGAAAGAATAACACAGCAGAAAAGGAGACATAAGAGGCTTCCAAAGCCTTTTCAAACCCTACATCTCCCCTGGAATCGCACACCAGGAGGATAGCCCAAGAAGTATAGCTCAAACATGCAATTCGGACCTCGAAAATCTCCACCCATTCTTTCCCTGACAGTCCCACCCCAGGTTGTGCCCAAGCCCCAGTGACCCCCTCTCTTCCCCTCCACATACACACACACCTCGATGACGTTGGAGACAAGGTATGGCAGAGTCTTGTTCACTTTGATTTTCTCACTGTTCTCTTTAATCTTGTCCTTCATGGCCTGGAGTTCATGGGTGACTCGCAACACTTCACTTTTCATGATCTGGGATGAGGGTGAGTGGACGTGAATGCTCAGCCCTGCCACAGCGTGACCTAAGGCCCTGTAACTGGTGAGGTTCAGGCTACCCTGGGGACCCATCTCGCCTCCCTTCATCCAGCGCTAGGGCTCCCTGAAGGCTGAGCCTCACTGTGCCCACATCCAGCAGAGGTCAAAACAGGAAGCCAGTTTGGAAACCTCCTGGTGAAATAATATAGGGAAAAGAACAGGATTTCAAGCCAGGCAAGTATAGGTTTAGGTTCTGTCTCTTATTAAAGACTGGGAACTTTACAGTAAAAACCTCTCTGAGCCTCAGTTCCCGCATCTGTAAAAATGGGGTGCTGATACCAGAAGGATTCTTGGGAGAAATACTTAAGACCTTATTAGAGGAGGACAGTCTGGTGGTTATTTGTCTTAGGACTGGTCTCCCACCTCCCTATCCCTCCAATCTTCCTTCTTGTCCCCCTTAAGGCTTAGTTTTCTTTAATTGTTTCCTGGGGAGCAAGGAGGAAGCCGCGAGACACAGGCCTCCCCCGGGGATTAGGAAGGCCAAGAAGCGGCTGGGATCACCGTCCTGTCGGGGCTCCACTGCCCGAGACAGGGGCTGTTGGGCCCACCTTGATCTCACTGTCCAGCAGCCGTGTCCGCTGGATGATTTCTTCCGTGGACATCTTGAGCACTTCCTCTCCGATTCCATCTTGCTGTTAAAAAAAAAAAAGTTTGTTTAACTCAGGGCAGGCATCATGCGTCCTCCGAGCCCAGTCAAAGCCTCAGGTTCACCACTCATAAAACCGGGTATCGGGGTCGGATCCTTGCCCACATCCCAAGCGGCCCCCTCCCCGGGACCGGAGCAGACCTCGATCCCCGGTCACCTCCTCCCCTCGGGTCAAGTGCATCTCCCCGCTGGCCCGGTTCCAGCGCCCCCAATTCTCCCGGCGCCCACCTCAGCCTCATCCCACACGGTCGCCATCTTCTCCTGCCGAGTCACTGGATTCCTGAGTTCCGGCAGCAGATTCACTTCTAGGAGAAGGAAACCAAAGAGCGCACCGGGAAGGACCCGCGATGGGGAGAGTAAAGCCGTCTTCTTTAACTCCTGCTCCTGATTAGTGACCGACTTCTCCCCCTCAAATCCTAACTAAGATAAGGGATTAGCTCCAGCCGCGTTGTTGCAACGAATCTGCTTCTCAGAATCAAAAGATGAAGACGGTGCCACAGGACCTGCCCGTGCAACTCCTGAAACCTTCCCGCCCTCGTCCTGTTTACGCCAGGCCCGAGGGTTAGGGCCGCTATTGGCCGGCGCGCGCATAGGGGCGGGGCCTGGATTTAAATCCTGAAGGAGAGCGAGGGCCCTTGGGAAATGTAGTTTTAATCTCGCCGGTAACTGAAAGGGCTCTAACCACTGGGCAAATTCAACTCTAGGACCCGGCGAATTCAACCTCTGAATCCGGCGTCGTTAGGAATTAGGGCATTCGCACAATGGCGCTGTCTCCCAAACTATGCAAAATATGCGACAGCTGTGTGCAAAGGGTCAAAAAAAGGGGATGCCGCCTCAGGTCGCATTTTTATAATTATGATTTCATTACAACCTGGGGTTACCGGAGAGGCTCATTAACCCAGTTTTAGAGAGAGAAATCGCTCCTGCTACAAAATCTAGAACAGGCTCCACGAATTGCCCTCGTGGGAAAAGCTCAACTGACAATCAACTTCTGTCCATGGTTAGTTATTTCAATGGGCAGGGCTGATCTCTTCCGGTCATAGACTCACTTGTACCTGTGTCTGCTGCTCCGTAGGATCCCCTGCTTTTTACTTTGAGGTGAGCCCCAGAGCCCGTCCTCCCTCAAATTAACCTTATGTCAGCCATGTAGCTGATATTTTAAAACAAACTGTCACAAATACCCTCTAAACTTGGTGAAAATTTGTTCATGGTTTGTTTGGAGTGCAGTTGAAAGCAGGAATTGATTTTTTTATAACAACATTTGCAGTCGCTCCCTCAAGCTGACAAAAGCCTACTGAGAGGCGGGGCAAGATGGCAGACTGGTGAGCTGTAAGTTTTAGTTACTCCTCCAGGAAAGTAGGTAAAAAGCCAGGAACTGCGTGGACTGGACACCACAGAGCAATCTGTCTTTGGGCATACTTCATACAACACTCATGAAAACGTGGAACTGCTGAGATCAGCGAAATCTGTAAGTTTTTGCGGCCAGGGGACCCGCGCCCCTCCCTGCCAGGCTCAGTCCCGGGGGAGGAGGGGCTGTCAGCTCCGGGAAGGAGAAGGGAGAACTGCAGTGGCTGCTCTTATCGAAAACTCATTCTACTGATTCAAACTCCAACCATAGATAGACTGAGACCAGACACCAGAGACTCTGAGAGCAGCCAGCCCAGCAGAGAGGAGACAGGCATAGAAAAAAAACAACACGAAAAACTCCAAAATAAAAGCAGAGGATTTTTGGAGTTCTGGTGAACACAGAAAGGGGAAGGGCGGAGCTCAGGCCTTGAGGCGCATATGCAAATCCCGAAGCAAAGCTGATCTCTCTGCCCTGTGCACCTTTCCTTAATGGCCCTGGTTGCTTTGTCTATTAGCATTTCAATAACCCATTAGATCTCTGAGGAGGGCCGTTTTTTTTTTTTGTTGTTGTTTTTTTTTAAATCCTTTTTGCTTTTTCTAAAACAATTACTCTAAGAAGCTCAATACAGAAAGCTTCAAAGAATTGCAATTTGGGCACATCAAGTCAAGAGCAGAACTAAGAGAGCTCTGAGACAAAAGGCAATAATCCAGTGGCTGAGAAAATTCAATAAACAACACAACTTCCCAAGAAAAGGGGGGTGTCCGCTCACAGCCACCATCCTGGTGGACAGGAAACACTCCTGCCCATCGCCAGCCCCATAGCCCAGAGCTGCCCCAGACAACCCAGTGTGACGGAAGTGCTTCAAATAACAGGCACACACCACAAAACTGGGCGTGGACATTAGCCTTCCCTGCAACCTCAGCTGAATGTCCCAGAGCTGGGAAGGTGGAGCAGTGTGAATTAACAAAGCCCCATTCAGCCATCATTTGAGCAGACTGGGAGCCTCCCTACACAGCCCAGCAGTCCAGAACTGCCCTGGGGGGACGGCACTCACCTGTGACATAGCACAGTCATCCCTCAACAGAGGACCCGGGGTGCACGGCCTGGAAGAGGGGCCCACTTGCAAGTCTCAGGAGCCATACGCCAATACCAAAGACTTGTGGGTCAGTGGCAGAGACAAACTGTGGCAGGACTGAACTGAAGGATTAGACTATTGCAGCAGCTTTAAAACTCTAGGATCATCAGGGAGATTTGATTGTTAGGGCCACCCCCCCTCCCCGACTGCCCAGAAACACGCCCCACATACAGGGCAGGCAACACCAACTACACACGCAAGCTTGGTACACCAATTGGGCCCCACAACACTCACTCCCCCACTCACCAAAAAGGCTAAGCAGGGGAGATCTGGCCTGTGGAGAACAGGTGGCTTGTGGACGCCACCTGCTGGTTAGTTAGAGAAAGTGTACTCCACGAAGCTGTAGATCTGATAAATTAGAGATAAGGACTTCAATAGGTCTACAAACCCTAAAAGAACCCTATCAAGTTCAGCAAATGCCACGAGGCCAAAAACAACAGAAAATTATAAAGCATATGAAAAAACCAGACGATATGGATAACCCAAGCCCAAGCACCCAAATCAAAAGACCAGAAGAGACACAGCACCTAGAGCAGCTACTCAAAGAACTAAAGATGAACAATGAGACCATAGTACGGGATATGAAGGAAATCAAGAAGACCCTAGAAGAGCATAAAGAAGACATTGCAAGACTAAATAAAAAAATGGATGATCTTATGGAAATTAAAGAAACTGTTGACCAAATTAAAAAGATTCTGGACACTCATAGTACAAGACTAGAGGAAGTTGAACAACGAATCAGTGACCTGGAAGATGACAGAATGGAAAATGAAAGCATAAAAGAAAGAATGGGGAAAAAAATTGAAAAACTCGAAATGGACCTCAGGGATATGATAGATAATATGAAACGTCCGAATATAAGACTCATTGGTGTCCCAGAAGGGGAAGAAAAGGGTAAAGGTCTAGGAAGAGTATTCAAAGAAATTGTTGGGGAAAACTTCCCAAATCTTCTAAACAACATAAATACACAAATCATAAATGCTCAGCGAACTCCAAATAGAATAAATCCAAAAAAACCCACTCCGAGACATATACTGATCACACTGTCAAACATAGAAGAGAAGGAGCAAGTTCTGAAAGCAGCAAGAGAAAAGCAATTCACCACATACAAAGGAAACAGCATAAGACTAAGTAGTGACTACTCAGCAGCCACCATGGAGGCAAGAAGGCAATGGCACGTTATATTTAAAATTCTGAGTGAGAGGAATTTCCAGCCAAGAATACTTTATCCAGCAAAGCTCTCCTTCAAATTTGAGGGAGAGCTTAAATTTTTCACAGACAAAGAAATGCTGAGAGAATTTGCTAACAAGAGACCTGCCCTACTGGAGATACTCAAGGGAGCCCTACAGACAGAGAAACAAAGACAGGACAGAGAGACTTGGAGAAAGGTTCAGTACTAAACAGATTCGGTATGGGTACAATAAAGGATATTAATAGAGAGAGGGAAAAATATGGCAAACATAATCCAAAGGATAAGATGGCCGATTCAAGAAATGCCTTCACGGTTTTAACGTTGAATGTAAATGGATTAAACTCCCCAATTAAAAGATACAGATTCGCAGAATGGATCAAAAAAAATGAACCATCAATATGTTGCATACAAGAGACTCATCTTAGACACAGGGACACAAAGAAACTGAAAGTGAAAGGATGGAAAAAAAATATTTCATGCAAGCTACAGCCAAAAGAAAGCAGGTGTAGCAATATTAATCTCAGATAAAATAGACTTCAAATGCAGGGATGTTTTGAGAGACAAAGAAGGCCACTACATACTAATAAAAGGGGCAATTCAGCAAGAAGAAATAACAATCGTAAATGTCTATGCACCCAATCAAGGTGCCACAAAATACATGAGAGAAACACTGGCAAAACTAAAGGAAGCAATTGATGTTTCCACAATAATTGTGGGAGACTTCAACACATCACTCTCTCCTATAGATAGATCAACCAGACAGAAGACCAATAAGGAAATTGAAAACCTAAACAATCTGATAAATGAATTAGATTTAACAGACATCTACAGGACATTACATCCCAAATCACCAGGATACACATACTTTTCTAGTGCTCACGGAACTTTCTCCAGAATAGATCATATGCTGGGACATAAAACAAGCCTCAATAAATTTAAAAAGATTGAAATTATTCAAAGCACATTCTCTGACCACAATGGAATACAATTAGAAGTCAATAACCATCAGAGACTTAGAAAATTCACAAATACCTGGAGGTTAAACAACACACTCCTAAACAATCAGTGGGTTAAAGAAGAAATAGCAAGAGAAATTGCTAAATATATAGAGACGAATGAAAATGAGAACACAACATACCAAAACCTATGGGATGCAGCAAAAGCAGTGCTAAGGGGGAAATTTATAGCACTAAACGCATATATTAAAAAGGAAGAAAGAGCCAAAATCAAAGAACTAATGGATCAACTGAAGAAGCTAGAAAATGAACAGCAAACCAATCCTAAACCAAGTAGAAGAAAAGAAATAACAAGGATTAAAGCAGAAATAAATGACATCGAGAACAAAAAAACAATAGAGAGGATAAATATCACCAAAAGTTGGTTCTTTGAGAAGATCAACAAGATTGACAAGCCCCTAGCTAGACTGACAAAATCAAAAAGAGAGAAGACCCATATAAACAAAATAATGAATGAAAAAGGTGACATAACTGCAGATCCTGAAGAAATTAAAAAAATTATAAGAGGATATTATGAACAACTGTATGGCAACAAACTGGATAATGTAGAAGAAATGGACAATTTCCTGGAAACATATGAACAACCTAGACTGACCAGAGAAGAAATAGAAGACCTCAACCAACCCATCACAAGCAAAGAGATCCAATCAGTCATCAAAAATCTTCCCACAAATAAATGCCCAGGGCCAGATGGCTTCACAGGGGAATTCTACCAAACTTTCCAGAAAGAACTGACACCAATCTTACTCAAACTCTTTCAAAACATTGAAGAAAATGGAACACTACCTAACTCATTTTATGAAGCTAACATCAATCTAATACCAAAACCAGGCAAAGATGCTACAAAAAAGGAAAACTACCGGCCAATCTCCCTAATGAATATAGATGCAAAAATCCTCAACAAAATACTTGCAAATCGAATCCAAAGACACATTAAAAAAATCATACACCATGACCAAGTGGGGTTCATTCCAGGCATGCAAGGATGGTTCAACATAAGAAAAACAATCAATGTATTACAACACATTAAAAACTCGAAAGGGAAAAATCAATTGATCATCTCAATAGATGCTGAAAAAGCATTTGACAAAATCCAGCATCCCTTTTTGATAAAAACACTTCAAAAGGTAGGAATTGAAGGAAACTTCCTCAACATGATAAAGAGCATATATGAAAAACCCACAGCCAGCATAGTACTCAATGGTGAGAGACTGAAAGCCTTCCCTCTAAGATCAGGAACAAGACAAGGATGCCCGCTGTCACCACTGTTATTCAACATTGTGCTGGAAGTGCTAGCCAGGGCAATCCGGCAAGACAAAGAAATAAAAGGCATCCAAATTGGAAAAGAAGAAGTAAAACTGTCATTGTTTGCAGATGATATGATCTTATATCTAGAAAACCCTGAGAAATCAACGATACACCTACTAGAGCTAATAAACAAATTTAGCAAAGTAGCGGGATACAAGATTAATGCACATAAGTCAGTAATGTTTCTATATGCTAGAAATGAACAAACTGAAGAGACACTCAAGAAAAAGATACCATTTTCAATAGCAACTAAAAAAATCAAGTACCTAGGAATAAACTTAACCAAAGATGTAAAAGACCTATACAAAGAAAACTACATAACTCTACTAAAAGAAATAGAAGGGGACCTTAAAAGATGGAAAAATATTCCATGTTCATGGATAGGAAGGCTAAATGTCATTAAGATGTCAATTCTACCCAAACTCATCTACAGATTCAATGCAATCCCAATCAAAATTCCAACAACCTACTTTGCAGACTTGGAAAAGCTAGTTATCAAATTTATTTGGAAAGGGAAGATGCCTCGAATTGCTAAAGACACTCTAAAAAAGAAAAACGAAGTGGGAGGACTTACACTCCCTGACTTTGAAGCTTATTATAAAGCCACAGTTGCCAAAACAGCATGGTACTGGCACAAAGATAGACATATAGATCAATGGAATCGAATTGAGAATTCAGAGATAGACCCTCAGATCTATGGCCGACTGATCTTTGATAAGGCCCCCAAAGTCACCGAACTGAGCCATAATGGTCTTTTCAACAAATGGGGCTGGGAGAGTTGGATATCCATATCCAAAAGAATGAAAGAGGACCCCTACCTCACCCCCTACACAAAAATTAACTCAAAATGGACCAAAGATGTCAATATAAAAGAAAGTACCATTAAACTCCTAGAAGATAATGTAGGAAAACATCTTCAAGACCTTGTATTAGGAGGCCACTTCCTAGACTTTACACCCAAAGCACAAGCAACAAAAGAGAAAATAGATAAATGGGAACTCCTCAAGCTTAGAAGTTTCTGCACCTCAAAGGAATTTCTCAAAAAGGTAAAGAGGCAGCCAACTCAATGGGAAAAAATTTTTGGAAACCATGTATCTGACAAAAGACTGATATCTTGCATATACAAAGAAATCCTACAACTCAATGACAATAGTACAGACAGCCCAATTATAAAATGGGCAAAAGATATGAAAAGACAGTTCTCTGAAGAGGAAATACAAATGGCCAAGAAACACATGAAAAAATGTTCAGCTTCACTAGCTATTAGAGAGATGCAAATTAAGACCACAATGAGATACCATCTAACACCGATTAGAATGGCTGCCATTAAACAAACAGGAAACTACAAATGCTGGAGGGGATGTGGAGAAATTGGAACTCTTATTCATTGTTGGTGGGACTGTATAATGGTTCAGCCACTCTGGAAGTCAGTCTGGCAGTTCCTTAGAAAACTAGATATAGAGCTACCATTCGATTCAGCGATTGCACTTCTCGGTATATACCCGGAAGATCGGAAAGCAGTGACACGAACAGATATCTGCACGCCAATGTTCATAGCAGCATTATTCACAATTGCCAAGAGATGGAAACAACCCAAATGTCCTTCAACAGATGAGTGGATAAATAAAATGTGGTATATACACACGATGGAATACTACGCGGCAGTAAGAAGGAACGATCTGGTGAAACATATGACAACATGGATGAACCTTGAAGACATAATGCTGAGCGAAATAAGCCAGGCACAAAAAGAGAAATATTATATGCTACCACTAATGTGAACTTTGAAAAATGTAAAACAAATGGTTTATAATGTAGAATGTAGGGGAACTAGCAGTAGAGAGCAATTAAGGAAGGGGGAACAATAATCCAAGAAGAACAGATAAGCTATTTAACGTTCTGGGGATGCCCAGAAATGACTATGGTCTGTTAATTTCTGATGGATGTAGTAGGAACAAGTTCACTGAAATGTTGCTATATTATGTAACTTTCTTGGGGTAAAGTAGGAACATGTTGGAAGTTAAGCAGTTATCTTAGGTTAGTTGTCTTTTTCTTACTCCCTTGTTATGGTCTCTTTGAAATGTTCTTTTATTGTATGTTTGTTTTCTTTTTAACTTTTTTTTTCATACAGTTGATTTAAAAAAGAAGGGAAAGTTAAAAAAAAAAAGAAAAAAAGAAAAAAGACAAACAAGGAAAAAAAAAAAAAAGATGTAGTGCCCCCTTGAGGAGCCTGTGGAGAATGCAGGGGTATTCGCCTACCCCACCTCCATGGTTGCTAACATGACCACAGACATAGGGGACTGGTGGTTTGATGGGTTGAGCCCTCTACCGTAAGTTTTACCCTTGGGAAGATGGTTGCTGCAAAGGAGAGGCTAGGCCTCCCTGTATTTGTGCCTAAGAGTCTCCTCCTGAATGCCTCTTTGTTGCTCAGATGTGGCCCTCACTCTCTGGCTAAGCCAACTTGAAAGGTGAAATCACTGCCCTCCCCCCTACGTGGGATCAGACACCCAGGGAAGTGAATCTCCCTGGCAACGTGGAATATGACTCCCGGGGAGGAATGTAGACCCGGCATCGTGGGATGGAGAACATCTTCTTGACCAAAAGGGGGATGTGAAAGGAAATGAAATAAGCTTCAGTGGCAGAGAGATTCCAAAACGAGCCGAGAGATCACTCTGGTGGGCACTCTTATGCACACTTTAGACAACCTTTTTTAGGTTCTAAAGAATTGGGGTAGCTGGTGGTGGATACCTGAAACTATTAAACTACAACCCAGAACCCATGAATCTCGAAGACAGTTGTATAAAAATGTAGCTTATGAGGGGTGACAGTGGGATTGGGAATGCCATAAGGACCAAACTCCACTTTGTCTAGTTTATGGATGGATGTGTAGAAAAGTAGGGGAAGGAAACAAACAGACAAAGGTACCCAGTGTTCTTTTTTACTTCAATTGCTTTTTTTCACTCTAATTATTATTCTTGTTATTTTTGTGTGTGTGCTAATGAAGGTGTCAGGGATTGATTTAGGTGATGAATGTACAACTATGTAATGGTACTGTAAACAATCGAAAGTACAATTTGTTTTGTATGACTGCGTGGTATGTGAATATATCTCAATAAAATGATGATTAAAAAAAAAAAAAAAAAAAAAAAAAGCCTACTGAGCTGTAGGTAGCCACATTTCATTTCATCCTCTCAACAGCCCTGCCCCATGGCAGAGTGGATTATCATTCTCAATTTCAGATAAGGAAACAGGGTCTCAGAAGATTAAGTGACTTGCTTGCCCAAGGTCATCCAGTGAGTGAGTGTCAACACTGGGGTCACTGACCCCCAAATTCTCACTTTTTAGAGTTTTCTGATGGCAGTCAGGAAGCCCCATTTGGGGAGGCTGGTGTCTGCTGGGAAGGCACGTGGCTGGTGGCTGCTTCAGAGTTCTGGTTTCAAAATGGCTTTCTCCCAGGACGTTCCTCCCTAGGCTTCAGTTCCTCAAAAATGTCACTCTTAGTTGCTTTTGGGGCATTTGTCCTCTCTTAACTTCTCTGGAGCAAAAGACTTTCAAAGGC
Organism: Choloepus didactylus; assembly: GCF_015220235.1. Taxonomy (NCBI): domain Eukaryota; kingdom Metazoa; phylum Chordata; class Mammalia; order Pilosa; family Megalonychidae; genus Choloepus; species Choloepus didactylus. The sequence goes on along the minus strand of NC_051312.1, from coordinate 32,043,628 downwards.
CATATCCTAAATGTCTCTGTAAACTGCAGCTCCTGTGCGTTCTTCAAAGTGTCCCTTTTGGCTGTAGCAAGCTCACTCCTTCTGTCTGAGCTTATATAGTGCTCCAGTAAATCAATCAAGGCTCATGTTGAATGGGCAGAGCCACACCTCCATGGAAACTATCCAATCAGTTATGACCTACAGTTGGGTGGGTCACATCTCCATGGAAACACTCAAGGAATTACAATCTAATCAACACCAGTACGTCTGCCCACACAAGACTGCATCAAAGATAATGGCATTTTAGGGGACATAATACATTCAAATCGGCACATTCCACCCACTATGTGGCATTTTAAGGACCTTTCTAGGCTGAATGTCTTCTTGTCCGATCATGGCCAAGGTGACAGGGATTGATCATCTTGGGAGTCCAGCAGCAGGGGCGTTTTAGGGGAGGTTGGAGAAAAAGGAAAACCAATTTATAAGGGTTAAGGATGCTCAAGGAGATCAAGAACCAGAGGTCAGTCCCTGAAGGGACCTGAGAACTTGGGGTAGAGCATGTCCTCAGGCAGAATAAGGGTGGGCCCAGCTTCAGGCCTTGGGTTTATCTGGCTTTCTAGAGAGGATAAAGGGCCTAGGCTAGGCCTACAGCAAGCAGGACAGAGGATCCTGGGAGCCTGGGTGTCCTGGGAGCTTGGAGAGCCCGGGACTAGGAATGGATCAGGAATCATGTTTGGGCAGCTCCATTAGAGCTGGGACTATTGGGGGTGAAGGGGGAGGCAGGTGCAGAGAAGGTGGTTCAGAGCCCGGCTCTGCCATGTGACCGTGGGCAGGCCTGTTCTCTTCCCTGGACCTCAGTTTCTCCAGGTGGGAAAGGGAGAGGCCCTCATGCCCACTACATTAGCTAGTAGGCAGGGTGATGGATGCGAAAGGGCTTCAAGAATTGTAAGAAAACAGACATTTTTCTGTCTCAGAATTGGGCTGGGGTTAGAGCCACCCTCTCCTCAGTCCCTACCCCTACTCAACTGGTTCTCCATAGCATAGCCAGAGAAATCTTTCCAAAACCAGATCTTGTCATGGCACCCCATTCCCTCAAAAACAAAGAAAGCTCTCTGGAAGGTTTCTGGCCCCTGCCTACTGCTACAGCCACATCTCACGCATGGGCCCTCCCTCACTGTGCTTGGCCAATAACTCCCTCCTCTCTAGGCCTCTGCTTCTGCTTTTCCTAGAATATCATGTCCTGACTGTAAACCAGTGAACTCCATATTCTTTGCATTGCGGTTCTGAAGTCCTCTGACTCCTACAGACCAGGTCAAGTCTTCTTGCTCATTCTCCCACAACTCCTTGAACTTGGCCTTCAGGGCACTTATGATAATACACTACTGTACAATTATTTGATTGTTTTTCTCTCTCTCCCTTCCCTGGATTATAAACTTCATGAGTGCTTTGTTTACCCTGAGTCTTCAAGGGCGTAGGAAAGTGCCTGGCCCACAAAAAATTATTTACCAAATGAAGAAGTAATTAAACCCAAAGCACCAGGGGGACAGTTCCCTCTCCAAAGCTCCATGCTGGCATCCCCAAGCAGCGCCTCTCAGTCCCTGGGTGGGGAGAGAAACCAAAACCCCAAAGGTCTTTACTCTGGGCCCTTCCAGCTGCTCGAGCCCCAACCTTGGAGTCATCCTTCGCTTCTCTTTCCACACACCACCTCTGATCCTCTTGATGCCATCTTAAACAAATAACAGAATTTGATAAGATTTGCATCAAAATAATTCAGTGGAGGGAGTGGAGGGAGCATATATGAAACAAGATGGTCAATATGCTGACTATGGTGAAAACTGAGATGGGGATTCATTATACTATTCTCTCTACTTCTGTATACATTTTTAAATTTCCAAAATAAAAGAGTTTACATATATATGTATATAGCAAAATCATATATTATTTATATAAATTGTATACCTATATATAATTTTTTTCCCAGAATCTGACCACTCCCCAGCTACCACCCTGGTCCAAGCCCCCATCATCTCTCACCTGGATTTTTGCAGGGACCCCCTCATCGGTCTCCCTGCTTCTACTCTCCTGTTATCAGTTGAATTGTGTCCCCCCCAAAAGATATATTGAAGTCCTAACCCTCAGTACCTCAGCATGTGCAGAACAAGATCTTATTTGGAAATAGGGTCACTGCAGATGGAATTAAGTAAGATCAGATCTTACTGGAGTAGGGCAGACCCTTAATCCAATGTGGCTGGGGTCCTTATAAAACGAGGACATCAGGGGGAAGGCCGTGTGAAGATGGAGGCAGAGATTGGAGTGATGCATCTACCGGTCAAGGGACACTAAGGATGGCCGGCAAACCCCAGAAGCTGGGAGAGGCAGGACAGGCTTCTCTCCTACAGGTTTCAGAGAGCACAGCCCTACTCACACCTTGCTTTTTGTACTTCTAGCTTTCAGAACTGTGAGAATAAGTTTCCATTGTTTTAAGCCATCCAGTTTGTGGTACTTTGTTAGGGCAGTGGGAGAAACTGATAAACCCCCTCAAGTCTATTCTGTTTATCCCCAAACTGTTTTGAAAAATGTTAAGCCTACAAAAAAGTTGAAAGAATAGACAATGAGCACTGGTGTTCCTTTCACTAGATTCGCCAACTGACAATGTCTTGCCACAGTTGCTTTCTCTGTGTGTATGTGTGTGTATTCACGTGTGTCTTTGTTTGTTTGTGTCTTTTGTGGCACTGATACTTTTGAAGTGTCCAGGCCAGTTGCCATGGATCTAAAGTCTGGGTTCAACCCAGCAATCAGAGGAATTCTTTTAAAACCTAAGTCAGAGCTCATCACTCCTCTGCACCAAATTCTGCAACAGCTGCCTGTCTCACCCAGCATGAGTTCAAGTCTTCACAATGGCCCACAAGGCTCTGTGCGATTTGTCTTCCCCACAGCTCCCCCCCTGGGGACCTCAACTCCCACTGCCTTCCCCTGTGCTCAGAGTTACAGCCCTTCCTGCTGTTCTTTTAAGACTCAGTTTCCTCTTCCTATAATGCTCTTTCCGGGATATTTGCTTGATTCTCTCCCTCACCTCCTTCACGTCTTTGCTCAAATGCCACCCTCTCGTGCCCCAGACCTGGAATCAGCCATTTCTCCAAAGAGCCGTAGTTCCTTTTAGTAGAGCGTGGTATTTAGGGGCTAAGGTCTGGGCTCTAGGTGTGCTCACTGCTATTGGCAAGTCACTGCCTCCAGGCCCTCTTGGGACACACACACATGCACACACATTTATACCTATTTCTATGTCTAGCTATATATATATTGAAATCCATGAGTTCACGATACCTACAACTGCAATTCAACACCACAGGATCCCTTCTGGTTTTCTCCCTTTTCATATTTGTAACCCCCTCTTCAACAGAGAGAAACCTGTCTCCCACTATTCTTCATTTATTTACTTATTTTATCAGCCCCCTTCTAGAAACCAATTTCTCCTGGCCAAAACCACTCCTTCCCTGCATGGATCCCTCTTCTCCCCACTTTAGTTCTGATGCCCCATGCAGGGACACCCAAACACATGGATGCCCACTCATTCTACTCATCTTTGACCCCCACATGGACCTTGGGTTCCAATGCCCCACTCCAGGCCACCCCTGCACTGTCTTGCTCTGTCCCACGTAATGGTTTTAGGGCTGAGTTGTTCAGGAAGAGAAGGGGTGTGAGGGGAGAAAAAGGACTCCTGTTCTACTCTTTGTTTTTCTGAAGCACATCACTTTCTAACAGACTTTATACATTGCTTTATTCATTAAGTTTACTGGTTGTCATTCCCCTCCTTACCCCTGCATGTCAGCTCCTTGCTGGCAGGGGTCTCTGCCCCAGCTCCACTGAGGGTACCCCAGGTTCCTGGAGGGGTACCCAGAGGTTCTCGTATATACGTGTGGAGTGAACACAGGCCTCTGGGGGAGCTCACCTTGGAGGCCTCCTTCCCACTCTGCCCACTCCCAGCCTAGGTCAGGGAACATCCAAATCACTGGGACCAGGTACAAACGATTTATTTTTCCATAAAGAGCAAAGTACAAAGAGGTGAGAGAAGGGGCTGGGCCTAGAGGAGCTGCAATGTGAGGTCCCAGGCCTGACTGAGGCCCAAGGAGGCCCTGGGGGCTGCCCCAGGATTAGACAGGCATCTGAGGCCTGGCCAGTCAGGGGCCCCCAGCCAGACGGTGCAGCAGGGGCAGGGGAGGCCAGGGGGAAGCCCAAGATCGCTGCAGGGCCGGGCGTCACACAAAGCCAGGCTTCACGGATGAGCGGCGGCAGTTGGGGCAGCTCCGGGTCCCATTGTTCTGCAGGCACCTTGTGGGGCAAAGGGCTTTGTCCACCCCAGCAAGGCCCAGCCTTCCATCCTGGGCCCCTTTCCCTCCTCTTCCTCCGCCCCTCCCCTCGGCAGCGGGGAAGGCATCCACTGCTGCTGGAAGGGAGGGGACGGTCCCCCAGCCTCCTGCTGCCCTCTCCCGCTCTGCCCCAGGTTGGGAGGGAGCCTGGCCTCTGCCACAAGCCCTGAATTTAGTGACCTTTGAATGCCCTCTCTATATTCTCTTTAGGGATGATAATAATCATAGCCACCTCATGGGGCTGCTGGAAAGATTCGGTTAGAAAATATATATGGGAACACACGTGGGACACGGAAAGCACTGTGTGTTTGCAGTTATTAAAGGAGTTATTAAAGCGCCCGGAAGGGACCCTGCCCACCCCCCTCCCCCCGACACTGCCCCCCCCCCCCCAACCTGAGGTGGAAGATATGGGAGCAGGGCAGGGCCTGGAGCCGGCTGTTCCTCTCGCCGATGGACTCCCCGCACAGGCCGCAGTACAGCTCCGTCTCCTCCACGCACTCGTGGAACCGCACGACGTGCGCGCGCAGCTCCCGCTGCAGCCCCTTGCTGCGGTAGATGCCCTCGCTCAGACAGTGCAGCTTGAGCTGACTCAGCTGGGGCCAGGCCCGCCGGGGATCCGGAGCAGGGTAAGGGGCACAAAATCAAAGTCAGTGTCAGCAAGGAGCTGTCCCGCTGCCCCTCCTTGACCAGCCCGTGGGCTGCCACTGGACCGCTGGGTGGGCAGTGCATGCGGGGTCCAGCCTCAGCCACCTCCCTGCCTTGCTGATGGCTCAAGGGAAAATGTCCTGCCCTCTCTGGGCTTTGATTCCCTTTTTGCAGAATGAAGCAGTGTGTGAGATCAGTGGTCATCTACCCTAGAACTCCCTGGGAGCTCCATGTTTTTGAAAGATTCTATTGAGCAAACCTGATGCGCTGATTCCAAAATAATTTGCTTTCCCATTTTATTCATTAATGCAGACATGGCAGCTCATCAGTGTTTTCTCCTGGATAAATCCCTGAGTGGCTGTAATCCAGCCCAAAGCAAATAGATTTGGCGTTTTAGTTAAACCAGGCACCTGATCCCAAAAAAATGCATATCACCTAGAAGACCTTACGAAGCGTTAAGCTTCTCTTTAAAGACTTGCTAAGAATTGGGGGTATGGTTTTTATATGTCCTGGAGAGGCCACATGTCTGTGAAAGGAACACAGGCTTCGGGGTTAGGACAGTTACTAGGGGTCAGAACTTCAGCACCTCTCTGAGCCTCACTTTCCTCATTTGGAACTTGGGAAGTTGATGTACCCACCGTGCAGAGACACAGTGAGTTCTGGAACTGACACGTGTAAGAACTTAGCGCAAGCCCAGCTGTCAGGGAGTGGAGGCCCCTGTTGGAGTTTTAAATGAACATCAAGAAGCAACGAGCTATGACATTCTTGACCTGCCCTCAGAAAGGCTCTCTGGGTAGAAGGGAAGTAGCCAGGGCCTGGGGATGACAGGGGCAGCTCCTAGAGGATGGTGAAGGGCCCAGGGTGTAGCAGACACTGGGCATGAGCAGGCTCAGGACGTACCACCTCCCCCAAGTTCCCAGCTCGGACCCTTGTCCCCCTGGACCCAAGAGAAGAAATCAGGTCTCACCTTGTTTCCCACTTCCTCGGCCAGGTCTTGGGCTCTCTCGATGGCGTCCAGAGCCTAGAAGGTGAGCACAGGCCAGGGCTGAAGGCAGAGTTGCCTGCCAGCAGCCTTGGATCCCAGGAAAGGAGTGGAGGGGCAGCCCCGGGAGAGCGCCGTGGGCTGGGCAGCTGCCCCATGTGCGAAGGAGCAGAAGAGATGAGGGCACATTCCCAAGCACTATAGGACAAGTTAATCTCCTGCCTCAGTTTACCCAGATATAAAGCAGGAAGAATATTCCTGCCTCACTGGGTGCTGTGAGATCATGGGGGAGATGATGGAGGTGGCCCAAGCATTCTGAATTCAAACCCCAGCTCTGGCCCTTTATCAGCTGTGGGTCCTTGGGCAAGTCACTGGCCTTCTCCAAGCCTCAGTTTCCTCATCTGGGAGCAGGTGAGGCTGATGTTAGACAGAGTGACTGAAAGAGCCCTGCCCAACTCAAGCCCCACAGATTGTTGGCTAACCTGCTGGGATGCACTGGGGGAAGCTGGGGGCTGGGGGACAGGGCCCGATCTCACCTTGTCCAGTGCCTTCCTGGCCACCCAGCATTTGGCCACACCCAGCAGCACTTGCACCTGCCCCAGGCGGTTTCCAATCTCGGTCATGATGCTCATGGCAGATTCGTACCTGGGAAAGGCCGTCTGCCGGGCCGGAGTGGGGTGGAGTGGAGTCAGGATGGGGCAGACCTCCCACACATCCCACGCCATCCCAGCAGCCTCACCTCCAGGTCCCCGCGGCTCCGATGGATGTCAGCAAAGCAGAGCAGGCAGAGCGCCTGCAGTGGCCGGTCCCCATACTGCAGTGCAATCTTCATGGACTCCTGAAAGGGAGGCCGGTCCTCAGGCCTGTGCACCTGCTCCCCTCCCCCGGGGGGCCCGTCTTCCCAGTGGGCCTCTCAGAAGGGCAGCTGGGCCTCACCAGCATCCTCAGAGCCCAGTATGCCTGACACATGGCCGAAACCTCATGCAGTGAACCACTGAGGCCTCACAGCACCCAGCAAGGGGACTACTGTCCTGTGACAGGTGGGAACTGAGGCTCAGAGAGATCTGACTTGATCAGGGACACCCGGCTAATCAATGGCATGGCTGGGATTTGAACCCTGGTCAGTGGAACTCCAGAGATTGACTGTCTTTCTGCTCCACTCATAAAAATGCCCCATGGAGTTGGGAAGGGGGACAGCAGAGGGAAGTCCCCACCTGTCTGGGGAGGATGGACTGGAAGGGAGTAGGTTTGGGGTGAGGGGCAGAGTGGAGAAACAAATGCATCCTTCAGGGGCTCAGCTATAGGGAGGCTGGGCCGGGGGCAATGCTTAGAGGCCCCAGTGGGCTGATTTGGACAAATGGGGCCCAGCCACCTTGGGCCCCAGACCCCTGCCCACACCACGCCCCCTCCCGCTGCCCCCTTCTCTGCTGCCCCACCTCACAACACTCCATGGCACTGCCCAGGTGGCCCAGCAGGCGATACGCCACTGCCATGTGGTACTGGCTCATGGCCCGGTACTTGAGGCTCCAGCCTTTGCCGTAGTCGCTGACAAGCTCTGCGGCTTTGCAGGGGAAGAACAGGGCCTTCTCGAAGTCCTGCAGGGACACGGGGCAGGGTGGGGTGGGAGGGGCACACAGAATCAAGGGCTCCAGGGCTCGGCTTCCCCTGAAGTCAGGGGACCCACAGGCACTTAGGAGATGTTCAATAAATATTTGTTGAGTGAATGAATGAAAAGGTAAGAGAATACAGCTGGCTTCTCTTCTCACCCAGTCCCAACTGGGTCCCTCAGCTGCAGAGACACACGGGGAGGGGAGGACATTGGAGCACCCCCCACCTCCCCTGCCTGACCAGGGTTTGCCCCTAGCACCAGGACCATCAGCTACAAAGAACATGGGGACGGATTCATTGAGGCTACGAAATCCTTCTCTCCTACTTCCATCCTCGTCAAACCTCCAAAATGCCTTTTTCTACCTGCCTCTTTTCCACTGATGATCTCACCTCTTTCTCCATTGGAAAAAACGGAAGAAAATCAGGAAAGAGCCCTGTCACTGTCCCTCCACCAGCTACCGCCCACACTCTCTGCCTTCCCTCCTGTCACTGCGGAGGAGGTGGCTGCTCCTACCAAATGCCAGCCCCTCCACGTGGGCCCCTACCCCCACCCCCTGCTTGTCTGTGCATCATATAATTCTCTCTCTACTCAGTCATTCCCATCACTGTGCAAACAGGTTCTGGCACTTCTGCCCCATTAAAAAAATAAATACAAACCAAACCAGTGTAAATAAACCCATCTCCACCAAAACAAACAAACAAAAAAAACAACAAAACGGGGGGAGGGGCTCATTCTCCCTTCAGCCACAGTCCCATTTCACTGTTTTTTGTTTGTTTGTTTGTTCTCATAACATTTTTATTTATGAAAGTTAAAATATAGTAACAATTGAGTACCTTTTTTTTTTTCTTTTTTTTTTTGCTATACAGATCTTCCAATGAGAATCATGGAATTCTTTTTTGGAGGATGTAACATTTAATTAAATTGGGTTTCAAAGTTAGTTTTCCCTATTATCAAATTCATTGCAAATAATCATCTGTAGAAATCATGTTTAGCTCATGGGCTGTGCAAAAACGGGGTGGGTTGGATTTCACTCATGGGTTGTAGTTTGCTGACCCTGACTAGAGGATAAAAATTCTGGGAGATCCAATAATGGCAGAAAGAGGAAGTGCACAGAGATAAAATCAAAGATGATCCCAGAGCATTTTTTAAGACATGAAGTTCTGAAAGGTATCCTTGGCTTGGATGTTAAACCATTCTTCTGTACAGCTAACTGTGTGCCTTAGTTCTAATGGGGAAGACACTACTTATGCAAATTGCTTAGAAAAACTGGAGGTGCAGGGGTCCTCAGACGGCCAGTAACTGCCCCAACAAGACAGCTGAAGGAACTTCTCCCCTCGCTGGTGAATTTCCCACTCCGTTCCCCCCGGCGCAGATGCCACCCCCCCCCCCCACCTGTGCTTACTGATCTTCATACAAGCTCACCAGCCCCAGCCCCAGCCAATCCCTAAATACGGATGGGAGGGAAAGAAGAAGGGGTAGAAAGGAGGCCCCTTACCAAAGTTCATCATCCCTTCCTCCTTGCTAATGTCCCTCTTCTCTGCCTGCTGAGCAAACTGATTTTATAGTAAACCCATTTGGTCTTACACTCAATAGCATCTCAGAATTAATGTGACCCAAAGAGAACTCTTGATACTCCCAAGAAAAACCTGTTCCTTATGGACTTTTAAATTTAAATCCATGTAAATGTTTTATAGATCCATAAAACAAAATAAAATGTTAAAAATGCAATACCTAAAAATGGAAAATGGAAACAAATGACCCTAACTGTATATCATGTTAATATAAACACAGAGAAAATAATGATTTCAAGTGACTTTAGAATACAGTACTTGGATGGTGCATCAGTATGGGGATATAAGGATGAAAAGAACTGCAAATAAATCTTTAAAAGACTCAAAACTTCAGTCCATTTTATTATTTTTTTAAGATTAATATTGTTTTGTCTCTTGAAACTACTGTAAGTACTTTGTAGGATAAAGCAAATATTTAATATGTTGTCAGAAACCAAGAGAACCAAAGAAAAGAGAATCGAGTTTAAAATAAATTAAGGAAAATCCTGCCACGTTAACCTTGAATTGGGAATATCAGTATCAACTTAATTTGTTATTCTAGCAACTGAAACAATTTAGGAGCAAAGACAACTCAGTAGCAATGAGTACCCCTAGAGCCCACATCTTGGTCTCTAAATACCGTTTCCTACTAAAAAGTACCTGGACTCCTTGGAGAAATGGCTGAGTCCAGGCTGAGTCCAGGGAATATACTGAATGAGCCTGGGACAGCTTACTTTGCCAGAAAACAAGGAAGCTTCCAAAGACTAAATGGAGTCTTGTCAAAAGGACACAAGAGCCATAGTGAAGGGACTCTGTGCCAGTTTGAATGTATTATGTCCCCCAAAATGCCATTATCTTTGACGCAGTCTTGTGTGGGCAGACATATTAGTGTTGATTAGATTGTAAGTCTTTGATTGGATGTTTCCATGGAGATTCGACCCACCCAATTATAGGTGATAACTCTGATTAGATAATTTCCATGGAGGTGTGGCCCCACCAATTCAGCGTGGGCCTTGATTAGTTTACTAGAGAACTATATAAGCTCAGACAGAAGGAGTGAGCTTGCTACAGCCAAGAAGGACACATTGAAGAATGCACAGTAGCTGAGACAGACAATTTGAAGACAGCCATTGGAAACTGATGCAGACATTTTGGAGAACACCATTTTGAAACGCAACCTCGGAGCAAGCAGATGCCAGACATGTGCCTTCCCAGCTAACAGAGGTTTCCAGATGCCATTGGCCATCCTCCAGTGATGGTACCCGATTGTCGATGTGTTACTTTGGATACTTTATAGCCTTAAGACTGTAACTATGTAACCAAATAAACCCCCTTTTATAAAAGCCAATCCATTTCTGGTGTTTTGCATTCTGGCAGCATTAGCAAACCAGAACAGACTCCCATTAGCTAATGTTAGGACAAACATAAGCATTAAAAAGAATGATGATGGCAAATGATTGAAGAACACCAAATATTAAAAATCCATGATTTCATACAATACTCCAAAAAGAGACAGCAAAACAAACAATTGTGAACACTGGAGATAGCTATTACCAACTCCTTATGGTGAAAACTGGTAATTAAAGGAATGGAAAAAAGCATTTATTCAGCTTTTCCTTTAAGAACTGTATTTCAGAGTAACCAGTCACCCTAATCCATGAGGGAAAGCTCCTCCTTAGAGGAAAATCCTGGCTAATAGATGGAGAAGGAATGACAGAACTTGGAAGTCTATATTTCATTAATGTTGAAACAAAATAATTGATTTGAGGAATGAACACCAATGGATGCTAAAACCATGAGGGACAAAGTAGCCTTAGGGTGCCAAAGCGAGATCACACAAGTTTCCCTGCTGGTCATGAACTGAAAGAGGCAAACTTTAAAATGGAGGGATCCCTCCCCAATACGTGGGACATGACTCCCAGGGGTGTAAATCTCCCTGGCAACATAAGACATGACTCCTGGGGATGAGCCTGGACCCAGCATTGTGGGATTGAGAAAGTCTTCTTGACTAAAAGGGGGAAGAAAAATGAGACAAAAAAAGTTTTAGTGGCTGAGAGATTTCAAATGGAGTCGAGAGGCCATTCTGGAGGGTATTCTTATGTTCTGTAAGAGATCCCTTTGTAGTTTTTAGTGTATTGGAATAGCTAGAAGGAAATACCTGAAACTGTTGAACTACAACCCAGTAGACTTGATTCATGAAGATGATTGTATAACTATATAGCTTACAGAGTGTGACCGTGTGATTGTGAAAACATTGTGGCTCACACGCCCTTTAGAAAAATGGGGACAAAAAGTAAATGAATAAAAGGGTGGTATGGGGGTATGGGATGTTTGGGGTGTTCTTTTTTACTTTTATTTTTATTTTGATTCTTTATTTTTATTTTTGGAGCAATGAAAATGTTCAAAAATTGTTTGTGGCAATGAATACACGATGATACCATGAACAACTGATTGTATACTTTGGATGATTTTATGGTATATGAACATATCTCAACAAAATTGCATTTAAAAAATGGAGGGATCAGGTTGTCACCCCTGAAATTTCCTGTGCATTTAAAAAATGGAGGGATCAGGTTGTCACCCCTGAATTTTCCTGATATGATGCAATATAAAGTAGAGGGAATCATCTATATAGTATTCTTACCAAAAAAATGTAACCTAAATCTTACCAGGCCATTATCTAATTTCCAGTTCATAGGCAGGAGAGAAAGGAAGGAGTTACTTGACTTCTTGAGGAAGCAATGCAACAATGAGATAGGCCATTTTACAGAGCAATTAATGTGGTTTCTTCAATAAATCACAGAAAATAAAGAAGAGGGTAGAACTTTTCTATTAAAGGAGACCTAAGAGACATAGCCATTACAACATGTGGTTGTTATTTGGGTCCCAATACAAATAAGCTGAGAGTAAAGGCATATTTCAGGGTAAGTAGAGACATTTGAATATGGATGAGGTATTAGATGCTATTCAGAGATTATTATTAACTTCAGTGTGAGTGATAATAGTATTGTGGTTATGTAAAAAAATGTCCTTATGTAAGAAAATACCCTTGTTTTTTTAAAGATGCACACTGAACTATTTAGGGGTGAAATATCACAATGTCTATTATTATAATGCTTCAATTGAAAATGATAAATACGGCAAAATATTAGTAATTGTTAAATCTAAGTGATGTGTATAGGAGGATTCACTGTATTAATTTCTCCACTTCACTGTACGGTTAAATTTTTTCACAATAAAAAAATTAAAAACCAAAACCCAAAGCCCTTATTCTTCTTCAATCCTATCTCATCTCATTGAATAGCTCCCCCATGCATCTAGCAGTTGAAAAAAAAATCCTAGACGCTGTCCTACATGGCGCTCATATCCCGAAGCCCACCTCTCATCCATCAGCATTTAGGAGCTCATTTATCTTTAACCCAAGTTTATTAAGCATCTACTGTGTGCCAACCTTTAAAACTCCTGTGGATAAATTTATAGCTCTAAATGCATACATTAAAAAGGAAGAAAGCTAAAATCAAAGAACTAATGGAACAACTGAAGAAGCTAGAGAATGATCAGCAAAACAATCCTAAAGCAAGTAGAAAAAAGGCAATAAGGATTAAATCAGAAATACATGATATGGAGAATAAAAAAATACTAGGGAAAATAAATAAATCCAAAAGTTGGTTCTTTGAGAAGATCCACAAGATTGACAAACCCTTAGCTAGACTGACAAAGTTAAGAAGACAGAAAACCCAAATAAACAAAATCATAAACGAGAGGGAGGACATTACTGTCGATCCCAAAGAAATTTTAAAAAATCATAAGAGGATACTATGAACAACTGTACACCAACAAATTAGACAATATAGAGGAAATGGATAATTTCCTGGAAACACATGAACAACTTAGACTGACCAGAGAAGAAATAGAAGACCTCAACAAACCAATCACAAATAAAGAGAGTCAATCAGTCATCAAAAAGCTTCCTACAAATAAAAGCCCAGGGCCAGATGGCTTTACAGGGGAAGTCTACCAAACTTTCCAAAAAGAACTGACACCACGAACAGCCTAGACTGACCGAAGAAGAAACAGAAGACCTCAACAAACCAATCACAAGTAAAGAGATCCAATCAGTCATCAAAATCTTCCTACAAATAAATGCCCAGGGCCAGAAGCCTTCACAGGGGAATTTTACCAAACTTTCCAAAAACAACTGACACAATTCCTGCTCAAACTCTTTCAAAAAATTGAAGAAAATGGAATACTACCTAACTCATTTTATGAAGCTAACATCACTCTAAAATCAAAACCAGATAAAGATGCTACAAGAAAGGAAAACTATAGGCCAATCTCCCTAATCAATATAGATGCAAAAATTCTCAACAAAGTATTTGCAAATCAAACCCAAAGGCACATTAAAAAAATCATACATGACGACCAAGTGGGGTTTATCCTTGGCATACAAGGGTGGTTCAACATAAGAAAGTCAATCAATGTAATACAACACATTAACAAATCCAAAGGGAAAAACCAAATGATCACCTCAATAGATGCTGAAAAAGCCTTCAGCAAAATTCAGCATCTTTTTTTGATAAAATCACTTCAAAAGGTAGGAATTGAAGGAAATTTCCTCAATATGATAAAGGGCATATATGAAAAACCCACAGCCAGCATAGCACTCAATGGTGAGAGACTGAAAGCCTTCCCTCTAAAATCAGGAACGAGATAAGGATGCCCGCTGTCACCACTATTATTCCCCAGCATTGTAATAGAAGTTCTAGCCACAGCAATCCAGCAAGACAAAGAAATAAAAGGTATCAGATTGGAGAGGAAGAACTAAAACTGTCCTTATTTGCAGATGATATTATCGTATATTTGTAAAATCTTGAGAAATTGATGACACAGCTACTTGAGCTAATAAACAAATTCAGCAAAGTGGCAGGGTACAAGATTAATGCACAAAAGTCAGCAATGTTCCTATACACTAGAAATGACCCAAATAAAGAGACAGTCAAGAAAAAAATACCATTCACAATAGCAACTAAAAAAATCAACTACCTAGGAGTAAACTTAAGTAAAGATATAAAAGACCTTTACACAGAAAATAACACAACTTTACTAAAAGTAATAAAAGGGGACCTAAAGAGATGGAAAGATATTCCATGTTTGTGGATAGGAAGGCTAAACATTGTTAAGATGTCAGTCCTACCCAAACTGAGCTACAGATTCAATGCAATCCCAATCAAAATACCAACAACGTACTTTGCAGACTTGGAAAAGCTAGTTATCAAATTTATTTGGAAGGCAAAGGGGACCTGAATTACTAAAAACCTTCTAAAAGAGAAAAATGAAGTGGGAGGACTTATACTTCCTGACTTTGAAGCCTACTGTAAAGCCACAGTAGTCAAAATAGTATAGTACTGGCACAAAGACATACTGATCAATGGAATTGAATTGAGAGTTTGGAAATAGACCCCCAGATCTATGGTCAACTGAGTTTTTGATAAGGCCCTCAAATCCACTGAACTGAGACAGAACAGTCTCTTCAACAAATGGGACAGGGAGAACTGGATATCCATATCCAAAAGAATGAAAGAGGACTCCTACCCCACACCCTATACGAACATTAACTCAAAGTGGATAATCAAAGACCTCAATATAAGAGACAGTACCATAAATCTCCTAGAAGATAATGTTGGGAAACATATTCAAGACCAAGTATTAGAAGGTCACTTCTTAGACCTTACACCCAAAGTACAAGCAATGAAAGAAAAAAAATAGATAAATGGGAGCTCCTCAAAATCAAAAGCTTCTTTAACCCCAAAGGAATTTGTCAACAAGGTGAGGAGGCAGCCAAGGCAATGGGAGAAAATATTTGGCAACCATGTATCTGATAAGAGATTGATACCTTGCATATTTAAAGAAACCCTACAACTCAACACAATACAGCCCAATGATAAAATGGGCAAAAGATATGAAAAGACATTTCTCTGAAGAGGAAATACAAATGGCTAAAAAACACATGAAAAAAATATTCATATTCACTATTAGGGAAATGCAAATCAAGACCATAATGAGATATCATCTCTCACCAATAAGAATGGCTGCCATTAAACAAACATAAGACTACAAATGTTGGAGAGGATGTGGAGAAATTGCAACTCATTCGTTGCTGGTGGGACAGCTGCTGTGGGAGACAGTTTGGTGGTTCCTCAGAAAATTAGATATTGAGTTACCCTATGATACAGCAATTTCACTTCTCGGTATATACCCAGATCTGAAAGCAGTGTCATGAACAGACATTTGCACACTGATGTTCATAGTGGCATTGTTCACAATTGCCTAGAGATGGAAACAATCCAGGTGTCCTTCAACAGATGAGTGGATAAACAAAATGGGGTACATACATATGGTGGAATACTATGCAGCAGTAAGAAGGAACGAGGTCTTGAAAAATATGACATGTGTCAACATGGATGAACCCTGAAGACATAATGCTGAGTGAAACGAGCCAGACACAAAAGGAGAGATATTGTATGTTACCACTAATGTGGACTCCATGAACAATGTAAAATAAGTGTCTTACAATGCTGAATATAGGGAATCTAGAGATAGACAGGAGCTAGTGAAGGGGGAATGATAATCTAGTATGTACAGACATGATAATGAGGGTAAACTTAATGGTATGGGAATGGTCAGGTGTGATTATGGTTTGTTAATGGGATTATAAGTATCAGTGACACATTGAAGGTGAGCATGTTCAAAAGTGGTTGTTTAAAGGCATGTAACCCGCAGAGTAGCACTACAGATATAAATAAGTGTTAGTATGATATAAGGTATGACACTGAGTGTCATACAGAGTGGTATATGGAAAAACTACCCATTATACATTATAGACTATATTTAATAGGAATGTCTTACCAGCACTACACTAATACTAGGGATGAATAATTAGTGGCTGATAAGAGCTCTGGATGTTTTATGTTATGATAATTGTTTAAAATTGAGAGTGATGAGGATTGTACAACTAAGTGAAGATAATGTGAGAAACTGATCATTTATCTTGGGACAGAATATATGTTAGGTGGAATTAGGAACCCCCTACTTAATAAATCAGGCCCTCAATCTTGAGGCTTGCTCTTGTGAAACTTAGGGCTGTAAATGGGAAGCTAAACCTTCCTATAATTATGCCCAAGAGGAACCTCCAGAGAACCTCTTTTGTTGCTCAGATGTGGCTTTTCTTTCTCTAAGCCCAACTCGGCAAATAAATTCATTAACCTTCCCCCCTCACCACATGGGACATGACTCCCAGGGGAATGAATCTCCTTGGAGACATGGGATATGACTGACAGGAATAAGCCTGACCCTGGCATCAAGGGATTGAAAATGCCTACTTGACCACAAGGGGGAAAAGAAAGGTAACAAAACAAAGTTATAGTGGCTAAGAGAGATCAAATAAAGTGGAGAGGCTATCTTGGAGGTTTTTCTTATGCAAGCTCCAGTTAGACATCCCAAATGGTCACAGCGTGCCATGCCCTAACCAACAGTAGTCCTGAAATACCTAGGTCCCTACCTGAGATTCTATAAAAGATTCACTCACTAAGTTTTCTCTCTCAGAAACTTAAATCCACCAGTGTTCCTATGCCAGACAAGTCCTAAAACCCAGAGGCAACAGTCTCTTCAAGAACAACAATCAGATGCAGCCCCCTTCCCCATAATATCAACACCCCCTTTCAATATCAAGAAGTTATGGTGGTCACTGTCTAGACACCCCTGAAGATTGAGAAAGTGATTAAACTAGAGGAAGGGGTAGCAACAGACAAGTTAGGATTTAACAAAGGATTACGAATAATGATTATATATATATATATATATTAGATGCTAGGGTATTAGAATAGTTAGAAGGAAGTAACTGAAATGGTGGAACAGTAACCTATAACATTCTTTGAAATTTGCTCTATAGCTACTCATTGAATTGTGCTTTGAAAGTTATTACCTTTCTGTATATACCCTGTATTTCACAATATGGAAAGAACTGAAGCTATGGAAATGTAACCCATTACATTTTTTGAAATTACCTATATAACTGCTTGTTGAGCTGTACATCAAAAGTCAACACTTTTCTGTATGTATATTTTACAATAATGGAAATAACTGAAGTTGTGGAACTGTAACCCATGACATTTTTTGAAATTACCCATATAACTGCTTGTTGAGCTATACTTTGAAAGTTAACACCTTAATGTATGTGTTATATTTTACAGTAATGGAAATAACTGAAATTGTAGAATTGTAACCCATAACATTCTTCGAAACTTGCTCTCTAACTACTTGTTAAATTGCACTTTGAAAGTTATCACTGTTATGTATATATGTTAAAGTTCACAATTTTAAAAAATGCATAAAACCAAAAAAAAAAACCACAAACCCCTGTGGGGTGCAGCCTGGCCAGGATGCCCAAGGGGAAGGGGAACCAATACTCATGATCAGAAACCTGCAGTCACTGACCCTGTCAGTCAGTCTGTTCACAAGCCACCGCCCCCCTTACCTCTCTGACCTCATGGCCTCCTCTGCCGCTCAAACTCTGCTCCACCGTGCTGGCTGCTTGAGCCTTCCTGCAACAGGCCCAGCTCTCCCCAGGGCCTTTGCTCTAGCTGCTCCCTCTTTTTTGCTGAGATTTCTGCCTGGCTCACCCCCTCATCTCCTTTGAGTCATCCAACATCATCCCAGGGAGGCCTTGCGACCACCCTATTTGAAATTGCAATGTCCCCAACTCCAGCACTTCCCATCCCCCTTTCTCTGCTTTACTTTCTCCTAAGCACTTTCTAACATGCTGTATGACTTACTGATTGGTTGGGTTGATTGTGTCTCCCCCAAGCAGAATACAAACTTCTTGAGGACAGGGACTTCGTTGTGTTTTTCACTATTGCAACCCCAGGCCAACAGGGGTGCAACATGCTCAAGAAATACAAGATGAATGGATCCTTACAACCCACTTGTAAGGTAGCTTCTAATCTTGCTCATTTTATAGAACACCTACCAAGGTTCAGAGAGGAGAGGCGACTTGCCCAAGATCACACAGCAAACGTGCCAGTGCAGGTCCACAGCTGGACCTCACACGGGAGCCTTCCATTCCCCCAGGAAAGGAAATCAGACAGATAGAGGTTTGAATCCTGGCTCTGTCCCTTCCTGGCTGGGTCTTTGCCTTCCTAGGTAAGTCTTTTCCCTGAGTCTTACACTCCTCAGCCCTACCTAAGAGGACTGAATGAGGTAGTGTAACCATCAGTGCGGCTAGTAGGGGCTGCCAGGGTACCCCCAGGACTCCTTCACCCACTCCCTGGGGCCCCAGCCCACCTTGACCTGGGCGTAGAAGCTGCCCAGGCTGCAGCAGACACGGCACTCGAGCATGGTGTCGTCGTTGTTGTGGGCATAGCGCAGGGCCTTCTCGAAGCTCTCCAGTGCCTTCTGGAAGAGGCTGAGGCCCAGGAAGGCATTACCCATGCTCAGGCTGACCTGGCCTCCGAGCTGGGCACTCGCCCTGGTGCCTGGGAGGCCGAGGCAGGTCTTGCAGTAGGAGATGGTCTTGTGAAACTCGCACAGCTTCTCGTTGCTGCGCGCCAGGTTCAGGTAGCTCTCCAGGAGGAAGTCAGCATCCTCCAACTCCCGCGCAGTGTCGATCTGCACCACGGCAAACTGCCCACCCAGGATGGTGGGCAGGAGGTGGTCAGCCTGGATCCTGAGTCTGGGACCCGACCAGACTAGAATCTCTACCCTCAGGCTCAGCCCTGGAGACTCCACCCTCAGACCCAGCCCTGGAACCTCCACCCTCAGACCCAGCCCTGGAGCCTCCACCCTCAGACCCAGCCCTGGAACCTCCATCCCCACCCCAGGCTCAGACACAGAACCCCGAACAGGAAGGCTGAAACCTAGACCCTGAAACCTAGATCCTGAAACCTCCATCTCCAGTGTCTCAAACACTCGAGCTCAAGACCAAAGGCCCAGAAGCTCAGACCCAGCATCTGACAGCCAGGGCCTTCCTTAGAGTGGGGTTCAGGGCCTCAGGGAGGCAGGAGAGCCTGAGGAGCCTGCAAGGTGGGCTGGGATGGCTGGGAGAACTCCAGCCCGGAATTGCCCCTCCCGCGCCAGCCCGGCCGCCGGTCCCACCTTCAGCATCTCCTTGTAGCGACCCATCTCCGAGTGGGCCGTGACCAGGCAGCCCAGCACGCGGAAGCGCCCCACGAGGTCCGAGCTCTTCTCCAGCACCTTCATCCACACCTGCAGCGCCTTCTCCGTCTGGTTGGACTGGTACAGCTGGAGGCCCTTCTCAATCTGCTGCTTCGTCTGGTCCTGCCCCATCCTCCCCGAGCCCTGCGCCCCACAAGCAAGAGACCCTGGTGGCTCTAAGCCTCTAGGCATTCATGGCCCAGGACCCACTGTGCCAGCTGCCCACTGAGCCCCAGGAGGGAAAGCAGCGTCGGGGAGGAGCCCAAGCAGGGCCTGGATGGAGAGCGGGCGCCACTTTGGGAACAAAGCTGGTTCGGCCCCTGGCTGCAGCTGTCCCTGCCAGTTGGGGCCACGTGGCCACAGAGGAATGTCAGCCGCAAGGTCAGGCGGGCCTCTGCCACGCCCACCCCCAGGCTGGCTTCCCCAGGGATACAGGCACCCCGCCTCCTGGGCACCCCTGTGGGTGTCTCCTCGACACCTGACACTGGCCCTGATGGCTCTGGCAGGGTGGCTTTCCCTGCAGTCCCTCCAGGGGCTGGGCAGTCCCTAGGTCTGGAGGGGCTGATGCTGGGAGGACATGGGGGATGAGGTGGGGCACACAGGCATCGGGGAGACTGGGGCCAGCGTGCAGCCCGCTTTGCCCTGCCACACCTTCCCCTGACCTGGACCCTCCCCGGGGAGCTGGCTTTGTTCCTGTGATTCCCCGGGCCCCACAGTCACAAGCCTTCTGCACCATTCCCAGCATCTTGCCCTTGGGAGGACTGGGGAAAGGCCTCCTGCTGGTGCCAGAGGCCTGGGGGCTGGCCCGGTCTGCTTCTACCGCACAGAATGATCCTGGCCAAGACATTCACCTTTCTGAGCCTTGGTTTCCTTGTCTGTAAAATGAGGATGATAATAGGATAATCGTTGTACCCTAGGTCATGTGGTGTGGTGGTTAAACATCAGGGACCCTGGAGCCAGGCTATCGGGGTTAAAATCCTGGCTTTGCCACTTAACAGCTGTGTGACTCTGGGTGAGTGACCTGGCCCCTCTGTTCTTGTTTTTCCATCTCTGGAATGTATACAGTAAAGGTAGCTACCTGGGTTGTTACGAGAACTAAATGAGTTACTAGTTGCCAAGGCCTTAGATTAGCAGGACAGGAAGGATGTAGCAAGCACTGTGTGTTGATTAGCAAATAAAATGCCAGATGAGGTTGGCTCTTAAAGATTTAAAAGGTGTCCCAACTAATAATGAGCTTTAATGCCAGATGCTCTGGAGAAGGGCAGGGTCTTATGTAGGGAGCAGATGCTTGAAAAACTGGGTCCAGATTAGGTTCTTTTTGTTTTTTTAATAGCAGCTTTACTGAAATATAACTGACATATCATAAAATTCACCCTTTCAAAATGCATAATTCAGTGGTTTCTGGTATTTTCACAAGGATGTGCTTCGATCACCACTATCTAATTCTATAACGTTCCCATCACCCCGAAAAGAAACCCCATACTCATCAGCAGTCCTTTCCCATCCCCCCCCTTCTTCCAGCTCCCAGCCCCACTAATCTACTTTCTGTCTATGGATTTGTCTATTCTGGTCATTTCATATAAATGGAATCATAAAATATGTGGCCTTCTGTGACTGGCTTCTTTCACTTGGCATAATGTTTTCAAAGCTCATCCATGTTGTAGCATATCATTCCTTTTTATTGTCAAATATTATTCCACTGAGTAGCTACATTGATTTTCTTTATCCATTCACCAGTTGATGGATATTTGGGTTTTTCCACTTTTTAGCTATTGTGAATAATGCTGCTACAAGGATTCATTCATTTACAAGTTTTTGCGTGGACATATGTTTTCATTTCTCTTGGGTATGTACCTAGCAGTGGCGTAGTTGGGTTATTTGGTAACACTATGTTCAACTTTTTGAGTAACTGCCAACCTGTCCCAACCCCAGGGGCCTTTGTACTTCCAGATCCCTACCTCACCCCCCTTTCCTGATTAAGTCCTGCTTAGAGTAAATCAGTTTATTATGCTCTGATAGAATTGTATTCCCTTCTGATATGATTTATCTCTGTAATTTTATATTCATTATTGGGATTATTTTATATGTCTGTTTCCCCACTCAAATGTGTGGACAGAGTTTATCTCACTCACCACTAACTATACCCCTAGAGCAAAGCCTGGCACACAGCAGCAACTCAATAGATATCTGTTAAATGAATGAATGGGGAAAAGGGGGAGGAATGATGGTTTAATTTTGAAATCTAAAACAACTGTTGCAAGCTTAGCGGCACCTTGGTGGTGTACTGCACAATCTCAGGGAAACTGAGTGCAGGAGATGAGCTCCCATTTACTGAGAGCAAAACAGGCCCAGAGAGGAAAATTGGGGAGTTGAGAGTCAAGTGGCCGTCTCAGGGTTCCATGCCCTAGCTTGGCAGAGAGAGAGGGGATGTTGGAGCAGGCCCATGACACAGGTGGCAGGGCAAGGCCACCAGGACTCTCTGTGGGAAAGTGCTCTTGGACCTGGACCACGGGAAGCTGGGAAAGGAGGGAGAGACCAGTTCAGCGGCCGGTCAGGGAGGCACTGGCCACAGAGGAGCGCTGGCTGGGGTCTTAAGTGCCTCCAACTTGAGTCCCCTCCTTTCATCTCCGCTGGGTCCTGGGTTGAAGTTAACCACTGCATGGGAAGGAAGCCCGGCCCATGGGGAAAGTGCTGGCAAGGCAGCAGATTCTCTTCCATTCAAATAGTCCAGCCGTGAGTTCGCCTTGAGTCTTAGGTAGGAAGGGAAGGGAGACAGGAAGCCTGCATAATGCCCTAAAGGAGTCTGGGCCCACAGCCTTCCAGTTAGCTGGCGAACTCAAATATCAAAACTTGAAAACTTGATAGGATAAAGACTTCCTCAGCCTCAGAGTCAGCTCTTTGCCCCTCTGATTTAAGCAGTAGGAAATGTGCCCATACTTGTTTGTTCTAGGTAGCAGAGTCTGCCTTCTGTTTCCTTCAAAGATTTAATTTCCATGCATATTTTTCAGAATTCAGCTATTGCACACAGTTGGATTAAGATCATGTTGCTTTAGGGTGGGGGCTGTGGGTTACTTGTCTTGGTACCATCAGTCAACTGTGCAGCCCCTGACAAAGTGGGGGGAGACCAACAGCAGAATTGTAACAGCTAGTGTTTAACATTTCCTCCAGTTTACAGATAAGGAAACTGAGGTACAGAGAGGTAAAGTGACCTGCCCCCAAGCCACACTGTTATTTAAAGACAGCACTGACAACGGAACCCAGGCAGTGGTGCTCTGGAGGTCCCACCCTTAACTATTGTTCTGTCCCAAGGCAGAGAGGGAGATGAAGAGGGAGAGGGTGAAAAGGGAAGGAAGGGTCTTCAATGTGGTAACATAAATAGCTACTGAAAATTTCTCTCCAGAGATTCAATGAAAAAAAGGACAATTCTGAATTGTTGAAACTCTGGAAGAGGTATAGACTGGAGAAGGACCCTGCAAATGCCAAATCAAAGAAAGAGAAGAATACCAGGTAGGAATCTTCTGTCCCAGAATAGCCGGTCCTCTCCCCTCCCCCTCACTCAGGCCCAGTGTGGGAAAGGCACAGAATTAGCAGATGGGACCCCTCCCACCACAAACACAGACTTCAAAATTTCTCACAGCAGTGAGACATTCCTTCACTGTTTGAAGACCCGGTGACAGGGGAGGACATTTCAAGACCCAGGTCAGTGAGGGACAAAGAGACTGAGAAAATGTGGACAGAGGCTGCGTTTCCAGCCCTGGGTCTGAAAGCCCTTCCCCCACCCTTGAGGGAACAGCAGCCGGCAGCTGTTTTCTTGCTTGGGGAATGGCTGGAGTACTGGCTCTGCTGAGGGAGTACTCAGCCACAGGTATAGTCCCACATCAAGCCAGATTTTGGCTGGCAAAGTGAGGGCAGACGAATCCTGCAGTTTCAGCTCAGCTGTGTAGATGCAGCTTGTGCTTGGAGGCAAAGCAGCTTCTGAGGTTAAGTTACCGAACAGCACCATCCACTGGACAGTCCAGAAGGTGCAAGGGAATTGAAAAACTTTTAAATAGATGCTCCAGACTTAAGATGACAGGAGCTGGTCTACATGCCCTGTACAGAAACCTGGCCCTATTTTGGCTGAGAAATACTGAAGACCAACTGTTAAAGCAGGGCTCTAAAACAAACCCAGGTCTTGCTGGTTAGTGGAAAGCAGAGCACCACTGGAAGCCAGAAAATTTGTATTACCACACACAGTGAACTTGCTGGGTGCCCAATGCTGACCTCCCATCCCTGCAGCAGGCCACAGGGGGTGACTGATTGTGGGGGTGGGGGAATGGGGGGCAGAGCCAATCTGACAACTGGCCAGCAAGAGAAACAAAGAAAAGATAGGGATCAAAGACAACCAACAAGAAAAAAAAAAAAGAAAAAAAGAAACAAACAAACAAACAAACAAAAAACAAAAAAACAAAGAAAACCCTAAAAGAGAGAGAGAGAGAAAGAGAGAGAGAGAGAGAGAGAGAGAGAGAGAGAGAGAGAGAGAGAGAGAGAGAGAGAGAAAGCCTCCAGAATAAACTGATCAAGAAAATCAGATGCCTAGACAGCAAAAATCCCAAGCCACAACAGGAAACATGAAAATATGGCCCAGTCAAAGGAACAAACTAAAACCTCAACTGAGATTCAGGAGTTGAAACAACTAATTAAGGATGTTCAAGCAAATCTTCTAAATCAAATCAATGAGTTGAAAGAAAATGTGACAAAAGAGATGAAGGCTATAAAGAAGACACTGGGTGACCACAAGGAAGACTTTGTAAATTTGAATAAACAAATGGTAGAACTTATGGGAATGAAAGGCACACTAGAAGAGATGAAAAATACAATGGAGACATACAACAGTAGACTTGGAGAGGCAGAAGAACGGATCAGTGAACTAAAAGACAGGACATCTGAGATCCTACACACAAAAGAACAGATAGGGAAAAGATGGAAAAATATAAGCAGGGTCTCAGGGAACTGAAGGACAACATTAAGCGCATGAATATATGTGTTATAGGTGTCCCAGAGGGAGAAAAGAAGGAAAAAGGGGCAAAAAAGAATAATAGAGGAAATAATCAATGAAAATTTCCCAACTCTTATGAAAGACATAAAGTAACAAGTTCAAGAAGTGCAGTGTACCCCAAATAATTGATCCAAATAGACCTACTCCAAAACACTTACTAATAAGATTTTCAAATGTCAGAGACAAAGAGAGAACTCTGAAGGCAGCAAGAGAAAAGCGATCCATTACATACAAGGGAAACTTGCTAAGACTAAGTGCGGATCTCTCAGCAGAAACCATGGAGGCAAAAAGGCAGTGGTATGATATATTCAAGGTACTGAAAGAGAAAAACTACCAAGAATCCTATGTCTGGCAAAACTGTCCTTAAAAAATGAGGGAGAGATTAAAATATTTACAGATAAACAGACATTGAGAGAGTTCATGAACAGGAGACCTCCTCTAAAAGAAATACTAAAGGGAGTGCTACAGACAGATAGGAATAGACAGGGGAGAGAGGTTTGGAGAAGGGTGTAGAAATGAAGATATCAGTAAATAGAAGGAAGGGAGTGACTGGGCATTTGATGCTGAAGGAGTATAGAATGTTCAAGAGGACTGATTGTATAGATCCAGAAATGGATAGCACAATACTGGGTGATGGTAGCACGACAGTGGAAGTACACTGAACAAAGATGACAGTATCATTGAAAGAGGAAGGTTAGGGGTAGGTATAACACCAGAAGGAAAGATAGAAGATAAAGACTGGAAACAGTATAACTTAGTGAAACCTAAGGTGATCAGTGATTGTGATTAAATGTACAAACATAAGAATGTTTTTACATGAGGGAGAACAAATGAATGTCAACTTTGCAAGGTATTGAAAATGGGATGGTATTGGGGAAAAAAATTACTATCAATGCAAACTAGAGTCTATAGTTAACAGTAATATTGGAATATGCTTCCATTAATTGTAACAAAAGCAATATAACAAAGCTAAATGTCTGTAAGAGCGGGATATAAGGGAGGGGCATGATACTGATGTTGTCTGAACTTTTTATTGTATTATATATTTTTATTTTCTTTCTTTTTTTAGTTATCTTTTTTTCTTTTTCTTTTTTCTCCTCTTCCTCTTTCTTTGGGGAAGAAATGGAAATGCCTTCATATAGATTGTGGTGGTGAATGCCTAAGTATGTGATTATACCGGGAACAGTGTTTTAAAACTTCAACTTCTGTGTGAGGCCAAAGGAAGAATGTTTATTTGGTGTAAAAATCTATATTTTCTGTAGCACACTATATAATTGAATTGTATGATCAGTTCCCTTGATTCTTGAAGACAACTGTATAACTATATAGCTTACACTGTGTGACTGTGTGATTGTGGAAACCTTGTGGCTCACACTCCCTTTATCCAGTGTAGGGACAGATGAGTAGAAAAATGGGGACAAAAACTAAATGAGTAATAGGGAGAGATGAGGAGGATGAGATGTTTTGGATCTTCTTTTTTCCTTTAATTTGTATTCTTACTCATTATTATTATTTTGCAGTAATGAAAAATGTTCAAAAATTAATTTTGGTGATGAATGCACAGCTATATAATGGTACTGTGAACAACTGATTGTACACTTTGGATGATTGTATGGTATGTGAATATATCTCAGTAAAATTGAATTAAAAATTTTTTTTAAAAAGTGAAGGGGGAGTCAGACCCGTTTTCAGGAATCATAAGTGATCTTTACC
This sequence comes from Choloepus didactylus, assembly GCF_015220235.1. Classification (NCBI taxonomy): domain Eukaryota; kingdom Metazoa; phylum Chordata; class Mammalia; order Pilosa; family Megalonychidae; genus Choloepus; species Choloepus didactylus. The sequence goes on along the minus strand of NC_051312.1, from coordinate 32,017,536 downwards.
TGATGAGTAACAAACTCTCTAAGAATGTTGTCCCAATACAGAGGAAATGGATGCAAAGAAGGTTAAAGAGAAAGCAAAGAGTCAGGGCTTGCTCATGCTGCCCAGCCATGAGGGTGGACAAAGACCCCTGGAAGACGGGAAGAGGAGCCACAAAATGGCAGACAATTGGGGGCCTGGCAAGTGAAGCAGCCTTTTCCAAGTGCTTGTGGGATCAGGCCGGGGGCTCTGCTCCTCACATTTTAGATCCCTGCTTGAGAGGCAAAGAAGAAAATAAAGGTCGAAGCAGGGCCACCACCTGGTGTGAGAGGGTTGAGTATTTCTGAGTTGCCTGCCAACATTTGTTAATTGGGAGGTTTCATATTAAAATCTGCATTTCCAGCTTCTCTTGAAGACTGGGAGCTGAAGCATCCCCCAGCCTGTGATCTGCAAGGATCCGTGGTTGAGATGTCAGTGTCTGGCTCCAAGAGACCGAGAACATCTCTCCTTCGCCCACGGCCCCCACTGCTCCCTATTTCCCCCTTGACATGGAAGTCACTTGTCATCTTAGATTGGCCTAATTTCTCCTGCTGACATCATCGGCCTGGCCCTGGCATGGCTCTGCATTTGCTGCTCCAGGATGGGAGGACAGTCCCAGGCCCTCTGCCATGATCAGCAAGATAGATCCCTGAGAACAGTCTCTTCTTTTCAACAAATTAGTTTTCCCAGTTGTAAAATGAGATAGCACCTCTCTGATAAGGTTTCTCTGAAAACCAAATCACATTAAAAAATGAGAACCCACTTTGAAAACAAGATGTTGAACTCCAGCCCCTCTAGATAACTCCTGAACTTTTCCTGAATTGGTCCTTTTTTTGTTTGCAATTGTGAAATACCTGGATCTACCCCTGTCCGAGAGGAGAGTGTTTGATAAACCACAGCCTCTCAAAAAGGAAAGCGGTAGATTTCTGTGTACCCAGATGGAGAGGTGCCCAAGACATAGCAACTAGAAAAAGCAAGCTGCAGAACATTCTGTAATTTTTGACAAAAATTACATATGTACATACTTTTGTATACGTGGAGAAAAATTCTGGAAGCATACCTATCCCCACCTGTTTAGTGGCTATGAACGGGCTATGGGATGTGGGATACACTCACTTCAGGTGATAGCCAACTCGAACAAGTGTTTGCCAGGGGAAACAGTGTGCCAAGCACTTGCAAGTCTTTCATCTTCCCAGCTCTACTGGGTGGATTTTCTACTGGGTGGATTTTTTTGTTTTTTTTTTTAAATTTCTATTTGACAGATGAGGAATCTGAGACTGAGAGAATCAGGTAATTTGCCCACTGTCACAGGGCTGGTGATGGAAGAGCAGGTATTACAGCCAGATTAACAGACTCCTAAAGAAACACAAGCTTTTCCCCCTACACCATAAGGCTTCTCCTGTAACTATTTGAATGTTTTGCATTAAAAAAAAAAATTCAAATCTTAAAACTTTTTAAAAAGATTGTTGTGTTGTGCTCATGCTCTGGGCATAAGGCACCCTAGGGATAACCAGGCTTTCCACTCAGGCCAGTGGCACCTTTGGGATCGCATGGCCACAGGGAGGTGAGCCTCCTTCCAGACCCTTCCCTGCTGCCCACAGGTTCTCCAGCAGCAGATGGCCCTGCAGAGCAGGTGCTGGCACCAACTTCCTCGCTGGGCAGGGCCGCTGGCAAGTGTCCTCACCAAGTTCAGAAGCTGTGTTAGCAGGACTCTTGTCAAGTGGCTCTGAGAGACTTGGCTCTCATCTGTTTCATGGCCACTGGAGCATATGGAAAGTTCAGGTACTGGCTGGTAGGCTAGCAATCTGTACACCAGGTGCCAAAATAAGTTATTTCCTTTATTCTAGAGCACATGGAAATTTCTAAAAGATCAAACTGTGTAAAACTCTAATGTATTGGGGGAGGGGGGGCAGCACACTAGCAGGAAGCTCTTGGGCAAAAAGCAATAGTCATCTTTTGGTATCTATTTGTTCATTTACTCATTCATCAAATGTTTACTGAATACTCATCTTCCAGCCCCCGAGGCTCCAGTGGGGAAGAAACTAAATGTGGTTCCTGCCTTCATAAAATTCCACTAGAAAGGTGGAATTTAAACCCGGACACCCAGTGTCCACCCTATTGACTCCCCAAAGAAATATGCTCTGTAGAGACTCCGGAGTGAGGTTAACCGGGGTTTTACGCCAAGCTCTCCCACTTCGCCATGGAACAGGGAAGAACTGCAGCGTCTGTGCCTCACCTCCAGCTTCCTGTCCTACTGGGACTGGTACAGTGGCTATGATTAATCAGGAGCGGTTATTATTGTTTTTTAAAAGCAAAGCAACTGTGGAGGGAAGGGAATTGAGATGGTGGAACTGTAACCCAAAGCATCCTTTGAAATTTGTTCTATAGACACTTGTTGGATTGTACTTTGAAAGCTATCAACTTTTTGTATATATATTTCACAATAAGGAAATAACTAAAACTATGGTACTGTAACTTGTAGCATTTTTGGAAATTTTCTGTGTAACTTGTTAAATTGTACTTTGAAAGATATTATCTTTTTGCATATATGTTATATTTCACAATAAAGAAATAACTGAGACTGTGGAACTGTAACCCATAACATTCTTTGAAATTTTCCCCCTAACTACTTGTTAAATTGCATTTGGAAAGTTATCACTTTTATGTATATGTTATATTCTACAATAAAAAAATGACTAAAAAAAAAAGCAAAGCAACTGCCTAGCATGGCCCTACTATAACTGACTGTGATAATGGAAATGCTCTATCTGCGAGGTCTAATAGGTAGCCATTAGCCACATGTGGCTGCTGAGCACTTGAAATTGGGTAGTGAAACTGAGGAACTACCTTCTTAATTTTAATCCATTTGAATTTAAATAGCTGCAGAGGCTAGTGGGTACCAGATTGAATAGTGCAGGTCTAGAGGTTGCCAGATACAGGTGAGACAGATGATGCAACAAGGAAGCAGGAGCAACTGGGCGAGGTTTAACGGACAGGGTGGCTGCAGGAACGTGCTGGATTGAGAGCAGTCATGCTCAGAGGGCTAGGAATCGCAGGGCGGGTGGTGCATCAGCATTTGAGAAGGAAGAAAGGGAAAAAGCCTCGGGAGGCAGGCTACGTGAACACCAGACACAGAAGGCCATGTATTGCACAAGTCCATTTATATGAAATGTCCAAATCCAGAAAGACAGAAAGATTAGTGGTTGCCAGGGGTTGGGAATGGCCAGTGTGTGTGTGTGTATGTGTGTGTGACTAATGGATATGGTTTTTTTTTAGTGTGGTGAAAATGTTCTAAATTAGATTTGTTAATGATTGCCTGACTGTAAAACCCACTGGATCACACATTTTAATGGGTGAATTTTACTGTATATGAATTATATCTTGATAAAGCCATTAAAAAAAAACCACACACACAAAAAAAACAAAAAATGAAACAGAACCCCAAACCTCATAGCCCTCTGGTCAGTGAGACTCCAAGCAGAGGGGATGGGGAAGGACGCCGACCACAGCCTTGTAGACTTTCGATGACTTGGCTGCAAGAAGTCCCAGGATGGCACACAGCCCTGCTCAGTTGAAGGTGTTCAAATTCTCACCCTAAGACTGACTTTATGATTTTTTTAAAAGGAGCTTTCTCCATAGCTGTATACAAAATAAATTAAACACCAGATGGTGGAGGCAGGACAGGGGGGAGGACCCCTGAAAGGGAAGAAAAATGTTTGAAAAACGCAGAAGGTGTAGGAAAAAGCCACATCTGATCCCTCCAGGAGGAGAAAGGTCACCAGACATTAGCTTGACATTCCCAGAGGAGAACGGACAAGCTGGTCTCTAATTTCCTTCCTGATGGCTTTTCTTCATCAGGGCTGAGATGCTCGGGTGAGCCCAGCATGTAAAGAAACTAGGAAAGCTGGGGAAGCTGCAAGCTGACAAAGTCCATGCAAGGGCTGCCTCTGCAGCAGACATGCAACAGTGGGCGGGAGGGGACTGCAGCAAACGGTAGGTGCTGAGGAAGCTGGAGGAAGATAAAAGGAGACTGCATGCCAGTTTTTAAAAGGAACACAAATCAGTAAATCAAGACAGCTATACGATTATAAAGATGCCAAAGCCTAAACTTAAAAAAAAAAAAAAGGTTAAAACAGTACTTTTAGCACAATCCTTTTTTTTAAGTAACAGAAGCTTCAGTCTTACATATGATGTTAAATGGAAAGATGCTCAAGTTGTACTTATTTCCGTATCAGGATATGTCTTAGGAACATAGGGGTACTAAGGCAGAGGCTTACAGAGAAGATCCACCACCTTGATCTTGACTCACAGAAACTCTGTGCTAGTTAGGAGAGAACTTTCAAGTTTAACCCCCTGTCATTTGACAGAGCAGACAGGCCTAGGGAGGGAGCCCACAGAGAGAGCCCCTGGCCCCCCATCCTGACCCTCCGCTATACCAATCTCCCAAAGTGTCAAACTCTTTGAGAAGGCAACCTGATGGACATTTTAGACATTAATGCTGGTGTAATTTAATGAGTATTTAAAAATCTAATTAGGGTATCAAACTTGTGATTTCACAAATATGAACAGTTGAATGAAGTGAAGCTGAAAAAAAAAAACTAGAAATGGTGATGGTTGCCTAACATTGTGAAAGTAATTAATACCATTGAATTGTTCACTTAAAAATGGTTAAAATGGCAGACTGTATGTTAGATATTTTACCACAAGAAGACAAAAACCAACATTAGGTAAAATGTAGCTTGGGTGGTGGCAGCCACAGTAAAGCCCTGTGGGTGTAACCGACTGCCGTGGAGGATGCGCTCGGCCACCAGCAGGCAAAGGCACCTGGCAGCAGCACCCTGACAACTATCTGGGAGTTACCAGTGAACCCCTAAGGCACTGAAACAGCAGATCTATGGAGGGTAAAGAAAGCTGTAATGCTTCACCACCCAGGAGTCACAAAAGGAATCAGGTTCCCCAAGTTCTCGTCACTCAAGACTCAGAGGACAGTGTGAACATCTGCCCAGGTTAACTAAAGCACATTTAACGGCCTTTATCGAGTTATTACTCCTCAGGAGAGGTTAAGAGAAAGGGCTCACCCCCTGAGGAGCTAGGGGAGAATGCAGGGATGTTGGGCTTCCCCACCTCAATGGTTGCTGATGTGCTCACAGACACTGGGGACTGGTGTTTGATGGGCTGATCCCTCCATCACCAGACTTGCTCTTGGGAAGACTGTTACTGCAAAGGAGAGGTTAGACCTGCTTATAATCATGCCTAAGAGCCTCCTCCTGAATGCCTCTCTGTTGCTCAGATGTGGCCCTCTCTCTCTAGCTAAGCCAACTTGGCAGGTGAAAATCACTGTCCTCCCTGCTATGTGGGATCTGACACCCAGGGGTGTAAATCTCCCTCACAACGTGGAATATGACTCCTGGGGAGGAATCTAGACCCAGCATTGTGGAATGGAGAACATCTTCTTGACCAAAAGGGGGATGTGAAATGAAATGAGGTAAGCTTCAGTGGTAGAGGGATTCCAAAAGGAGCCAAGAGGTCACTCTGGTGGGCACTCTTACGCACAACATAGATAACCCTTTTTAGGTTCTAGTGACTTGAAATAGCTAGCAGTAAATACCTGAAACTATCAAACTACAACCCAAAACCCTTGAATCTTGAAGACGATTGTATAACAATGTAGCTTATGAGGGATGACAATGTGACTGGGAAAGTGGATCATACTCTCCTTTGTTCAGTGCATTGATAGATGAGTAGAAAAACGGGGCAAAAAAAAAAAAAAAAAAAAGGCACCCAGTGTTCTTTTTTACTTTGTTCTTTTTCACTTTAATTTTTATTCTTATTACTTTTGTGTGTGTGGTAATGAAAATGTTCAAAGATTAATTTTGGTGATGAATGCACAACTATATAATGATACTGTAAACAACTGAATGTACACTTTTTATGACTGCATGGTATGTGAATATATTTCAAAAAAACTGAATTAAAAAAAAAAGAAAGTGCTCAGGAGTGAGGCACAGCTGGTTTGAATCTCCAGCACACACCACTTGTAGCTGGTGACCTTGTGCTGGCAGCCCAGATTTTTGAATCTATTCACTTGTAAAATGGCGATGGTTAACAGAAGCTACCTTCCAGGGTTGTTATGATGAAGACTGGAAGACTGGAACACGCAAGGAGCCTATTTCCCACAGGACACTGACTGTTAGCTAGGACAATGACTAAATATTAATACAAAGTTCTGATTTTTAGCTATATATATATATATATATTTTATATATTCATTTTATTGAGATATATTCACATACCATGCAGTCATACAAAACAAATCGTACATACAATTGTTCACAGTACCATTACATAGTTGTACATTCATCACCAAAATCAATCCCTGACACCTTCATTACCACACACACAAAAATAACAATAATAATTAAAGTGAAAAAGAGCAATTAAAGTAAAAAAAAAACACTGGGTGCCTTTGTCTGTCTGTCTGTTTCCTTCCCCCATTTTTCTACTCATCCATCCATAAACTAGACAAAGGGGAGTGTGGTCCATATGGCTTTCCCAATCCCATTGTCACCCTTCATAAGCTACATTTTTATACAATCGTCTTCAAGATTCATGGATTCTGGGTTGTAGTTTGATAGTTTCTGGTACCTACTGCCAGCTACCCCGATTCATTAGAACCTAAAAAGGGTTGTCTATGTTGTGCGTAAGAGTGCCCACCAGAGTGACCTCTTGGCTCCTTTTGGAATCTCTCTGCCACTGAAGCTTATTTCATTTCCTTTCATTTCCCCCTTTTGGTCAAGAAGATGCTCTCCATCCCGCAATGCTGGGTCTAGATTCCTCCCCGGGAGTCATATTCCACGTTGACAGAGAGATTCACTCCCCTGGGTGTCTGATCCCACATTGGGGAAGGGCAGTGATTTCACCTTTCAAGTTGGCTTAGCTAGAGAGAGAGGGCCACATATAGATATACTTTTAATGTATAGAAGTGGGAAAGTGAATAAAAGAGCACTTAAATGCAAACTAACTTAGACAAATGGGTTAAATCAAGTGTAAGAGGCTTCTTCACTGCTAGCCTTCTCAGAGTTTTGGAAATGTTAATATGCAAGTAGGAGCGAGAAGGCAGACAGAATATTCCCAAATTTATTTGCATTTAGAAACTTTGCTTTGCCAGGACATTTCATGGGCTACCAGCAAAAGCTACCCCAGACATAGAGCCCACCTGGAGACACTGACGGGAAGGCTGAGGCCTGGCCCGCTCACAGGCCACATGCTTGCTGCATGCTCCCAGCTTCAAAAGGGCTGGCCCACCCTGAAGGAGGTGAGCAAACCCAAGCGAGGATGTCAGTGGCAGGGAAGGAGAGGGTAAGGAACAGACAAGCCCATGCTTCAGCCACAGAGCCTGAGATTCCTGGCCCACTGGCTAACTCAACCTGAAGTTCTCCAAGAGGTGAGGCAGCCATAGAGGTAGGATCTCAGAATTTTAAAAGCCTTCCCCTGGTGAGTGATCTAGAATTCCTGAGCAACACACCCTTCTGTGACCTTGTCAGTACACCCGATGTCATAACGAGGGAAATAGGAGCTTATTCTCTTTCAACCGGAGCTTTAAAACCTGAGAGGAAGAACTGTCTAGGGTTCTGCTGACTGCCAGCGAGCAGGTATGCAGCGGCACCAGGGAGGGAACTGCACTGACAGGTCTGGATTGGGTTCTGTGGCAAGGCAGCTGTTACCGGAACTAGAGAGGTGCGAGAAGTAAGGCTGCCCAAAAAAGTTTTAAGGTGCTTCCATACAAGTAGGGGTCTTGCAGAAGAATACAGGAAAATGGGACAGACAGTTTTGGGGGGAATGATGTTTTCTTTTCAGGAGCTTTGGGTGGTTTTGCTTGCATACCAACAAGTAGATCATAGTGAAACCTTACCAAGGCACCCACTCCCTCTTCAGGAGTGCCCCCAATCCCACTCTCTCCAAGGACCCACTGCCTACCCCAAACAATAACTCTGAAGACAACATCAGTTCTTCTCAAACAATTTAATAGCAAATAAACAAAGGAAGGTACCACACTTGGCAGATACAAAATGACTTTTTGTCCATGTGTCTGTGCAATTAAAACAGATCTAGGTTCCCTATCGGGACAAAAGGAAAAACACACAAAAAAGGAAGATTCCTTTTAAACACATACTCCCTTGCTCCAAACTTGTAACAATTTTTTTTTTCTTTTTTAATCCACTACACAAACTCGGTGATCAGGTCAGAAAAGCGACAAGGGCTCTTCTTGTCCTTTTTTTTTTTTTTTTTTCCTTTTTTAATCATTAAAGTAAAATCCATAATTTTCTACAGAGTACAACACAAGTTCACACAAAAAAGACATTTTCTTTTGCAAATAAAAACAGGAAAGAAAGGAAAAGCTCAAACAAGGCAAAAGGAAGCATTTCTCCGGCTGAATCACGACTCTGAGTTGATTGAATCCCGTTGCTGCTGCAGAACAGACTGTGCGTTTGGTCACAGTGGCAATTTTTTTCTCTTCACATTGTGAAATCACTTTACATTGTTTTCTAGTAGAAAAGGCAAAAAACTGTACAAAACCCCTAGTGTTAAATACAACGTTTGTACCAATAAAAAACTCACACAGGTTTGTCTCCAAAATGTAAAGTTTCTTTTTTTTTTTTGTTTTTAAATTATTCACAAAAAGCAGCTGGAAATCAGAAAGGCAGCTGCCGCTCCAGGGTCTCAAATCCATTAAAACCACCACAGAACAATTAAAACAATCAGAGAGAGAAAAGGATAAGGAAACAACATCCAAAGTTTGGCATTTGGTTTAATCCACAGGTTTTCCCAGAGCTCCTCTTGGAATTGAAAGCAAAATAGATTGGCAAACACGGATTTTCAATACACAGGAAGGGGAGCCTCAGCGCCTTCTGCCCACAGAGGCGGCTCTGTGCAGTCAGACTGTGGGGCGCCCAGCAGTCTCACTCAGCCTGGGGTTCCTTGGCCTTCTCCCATCCAATCACCCTTTCCAGGAAACGAGGCAGCCTACCATACCCAGGCCTCTGTTCAGCAAGGGTGGCCTCAAGTGTAATACTAGGCAACCTGCTGGGTCCCAGAGCAGAAACTCTGACAGGATCCCTTCCTTCACCAACCCCATCATGCGTGACACTCAACAGTGCTTCTACGCCCTTCCCCTACCCCCTAGGCCCTCGGCTACACCTCTCCGCCCTTCCCTGGACTCTCTCAGGGCATCTGCCCAGCGCTCCCACCCACTAGCAGCCTGGGTGAGATCCGCCATCAACTCCTCCCTCTGCAACCTCTTACCTCCACAGATCCATCCCGTGACTCTGGTCTCCTCTGGCCTCTCTCCCCTGACCTTCACATTCTTATTCAAATCCTGAAGACCCTGAGGCTGAATGGCGCCACAGGAGAGGAGGGCAAGTTCCCATCAGGGAACCAAGGAATGGGCTGGCCTGGCACCCAGGGACAGTAGCTATTTGGCTCTTCACCCAATTAAAAAAAAAAAACAACAAATCCCCACCCCACCAGCTAAGCAAGAGCAAAGCAGCGGTGAAGAGCCAGTGTGGGGTGAGGTGGTTGGTGTCCAGGGCTGTAAACAGTGTGAAGACTACGGTAGTATTGTGCTTGTCACCCAGGCAAGCGTCGGCAAGTGAACTGCCACTGAGCGCCCAGGCGGCCTCCTGTGAGTGGCTGGGAGCACCCTACTTCCTCTGGGACAAGGGATGCGCACTCCTCCCAACATGATAAGCCTCTTTTGCCCACCCGCAGCCACCTTCTGGGTCCCTCCCTATGCTCCCCGGGCCTCTCCGTGCCCCCTTCCTAGCCCTCTCTGAGCTGAGCGGCTAGCTACCTGGAGGCCCTGCTGAGGCCTGGAGGCCACGCGAGGTGACAGTCTAAGTGCACAGGCAAACGCTCTACGGGCAAGAGAGGAGAAAAAGTTGCCACTTCAAAATAAGACAATACAATCTTGGAAAAAAATAACCCCACAACAATTTAAAACAGCTTCTTTGAAACCCCTTAAATCGGTCAGTTTTTGCACAAACTATAGAAAACAGAGGTGAAGGTGATATATACGAAGGTGTGAAGAAACAGGAAACATGCAAAACTTGTTTTTCTGGGCATAATCTTAGTAGGAAAGGAAAAAATTCAGAACACAAAAACAAAAACAAAAAATCAAAGCATCACATTTTGCTGTGGAGACTGAAGGAATAAGCATGGCAGTGGGCATGGAGGGGCCAAGGGGAAGGGGGCAAGAGGGATCCAAAGGTTCCCCATAGGGCCACTACAGGGAAGAACCACAAAAGAAAAAGGGTTGGCTGGGGCCCAAATTGTAGCCTGTGGTCAAAAGGGAAAGGGGTTCAGGTATTTTCTGCAGTTGAGAATTCAGAAAAACAAAAAATAAGAATAATACATGCAGTCTCCTCAAGCCCCACAAACTATATCAGCAAAATGTGCTCAGGAGCCTCAAAGGTTTTAGTGACATCTTTTATTTCATTGTTTACTTCAAAGTTGTCTTTAAAACTAAGCACACAGAGAAACAAAGCCTAGAAACGGACTGGCTGTGTGTTCACAGAAATACAAACACCACAAGGTATGTGCTAGTAGGGCTGCTCTGAAGACAATTACAAAGAATTGGAATCACAAAATCAAGTGGTTATCTTATGAAGTTCTAGAAAAATAGATTTTTTTAATATTCAAATGCAAGTTTAAATATTTCCCCTTCAGCAGTCGTTCTAGCAAAACCAATTTGGCAGCACAAAAGAAAAAAAAAAAAGGAAAGAAAAAAGAAAAAACAAACAAAGGAACAAACATAATAAAAATACACGTCAGCATCAAAGGTCAACACAAGGTCAAAGGTGAGAGTTCAAGCATCAGAGAAGCTGAAGAGACAGGGATTTGGACGATGTACTTGACGCCACATCGACATGCTTTAGGCACAACGATGAACAAACGGCAGGAATCTAGAAAAAAAAACAAACCAGAAAGAGGGAGACCCACTGAGTTACACAGAGCAATACATCCAAACAGAGAGAGAGAACAGGAACACTCACTGTGTGTACAGCCCTGAAATGAGGAGGCAGGGCGGGCGGGGCTGGGTAATGACAGGGAACTTTTGCACATGCTAACAATGGATACAGGGAAAAGTAAAAAAGGACATGGAGGACATCAAGAAAACATCCAACTGCCAGAGACACAACCGAACCTAAGGCTTGGATTTCCCCTGAAGTGCCCGGAACACATGAGAAGGCCTCTGGCGGAGCAAGCCTCAGCTCTTCCCCTCTTCCTGGTTAAGGCCCAGGGAGAAAGTGGAAGATGCTGGCTGGGGGGCAGGGAGAATTTCCTAGGGGAGAGGGTCAGGAGTTCTCCTCAACTCTCTGGGGATGGCTCTTAGTTCCCAGAAATCCAAGCTCTTAGCCTCCATGCAGGCCCTGGCCACTAACGTGGAACCCAGGAGACAGTGGTGTGGCTGCATTCAAGACAAATCAATTTCATGATGTAATCCAAGTAAGAAACAAAACTACGGCAAAAAAACACATTGTAAGTGAAAAATCCCACACAACAGAAAAGGACTGCTTAAGACTTGACTGTGAGTCTCCACTCTCTGAGCTGAGCCCTTTCACACTGTGAGGCTTGTAGGGGAGCAGCTTTTTCACAAAACCATCTTTGGCCTGGGGAGAGAACTGTGCTCGAGGACAGTGCTGCTGCTGCCATGCAAGCTCACCGGGCAGGGGAGGGAAGACGACAGAGAGGTGCTTGGTCTCACCAGCTGGCTGCTGTAGCTGCCCAGGACCCTGCTGTGGTGCACACTCCTTTTGAAAAGAGAACCCACAAGCAGGTATGAAACCTCAGTCTGGTATCAAAGGTGGGCTGATCACACCTTGCCTTTTATGTCCTCATGAAAGGGGGCCTTCCTAAGGGCCCAGAGCCCAGGTTAAATAATGGTGAAATGGGGAGGGGGAGAGAAAAGGGAGGAAATGGGAAGGAAGCAGACTCTGGGCTTTGGCTAACCACCCGATGGTTAGCAATCACAGCATGGGCAGTACCCGGGGAGCACAGCTCTCTCCTCCGCCAATTCACAGCATTAACTCCTTCCCCTATTCACAGCATTAACTCCTTCCCCTTCTGGCGGATTAGCTGGGCTGCAAACGGGCCACAGAAAGTCAGTAGTTTCAATCATACACAGCACCCTGTGTGTACAACAATCACATTCTGGAGTCTACAAAATCCTGGCCTTTTCCAGAGATATAATTTAGGTAATAAATATTCTCCACCCCGGAGCTGTATAAAACTTCTATAAAAATAGAAACAACATTCTTGGTTCCAGCCGGTTGGGATTCAGAACAGCGCCTCCCCAACCTAGCATTTTTTTCTTTTTTTTTTTTTTGTTTTCTTTTTTTCTTTTTTCTTTTTATTTTTTGCATTTATTTAAAAAATCCCATCATGACCCTGGAAGCCTTTGGAACAGTTTTATCCTTTGAAACACAGGACACATTTCTCCCAGTGTGCAGAATTCAAGTTTACACAGTTCAGCTTAAGTATATTTTAGGTTTCTTAGAGGACAACAGACCCAAGTTATCACTATGAGAAGGGAACAGCTGTCTCAGCTTCAACAGGCATAATCCAACACCACCAACTACCTGTTCAACAGAAGACAGTCTATCCCTGTCTGATAACCAAATGGCTAGCATGACAAGAAGAGGACCCCCATCTGACTTAATAGTCAAACAACTCCTTTGTTCTCATCTCTGCTGCTAAGGGTCAGGACTGATGTTTTACCGAGTCCCTGGCCTTGGCTGATGGTCACATTCTAACAGGGCTACCTCTGCCCAGGTGTACATTCCCACCAGCACATCCTTCCTGGCTCTCCAACCCCATAGCAATTCTTAGAGCCCAAAGGCTGTGTGGGTCACAGGCTAGAGCTGGAATGAGGCCAGTGGGAGGCAACAGGAAACTAACTGTAAGCATGAGGACAAAACTGGATACAGTAATACTGAGGTAAATGAACACTAAATCCATACCAAGGCTGTAAATGTCCTCGTCTCCCTCTGCCCAACAGCAGAAGATGGGGGCTAAAGTGGTTAGAAGAGGGGTCTGCCATGCCTCTGTGCAAATATTACATCTGGGCTGTTTTAATCAAGAAGGCAAGTATGGATTTCTTAATCCTCTTAAATATTAAGTGCTGGCCACTGGAAACTGTGGAACTCTGGCTAAAAGGGGCCTTCTAATTTGGGTTAACCAAGAAGCAGGCACCCCCCCCCCCCTACTTTTAGATGGTTTGATTACTCTGCTCAGGGGATATTATTGCAAGCCCTTCTTAGATCTGCCCTCATGAAAAAATTGTGGCTTGGGGTGGAAATGATGCTGCCTGCTGTGGTGAACTGAAAGGTAAGAAATCAGGCTGTGTCTTTAGGAGAGGCCTTCCTTAAACGAACCTGTTGGAAATGGGCCACAGCCTACAACTCAGGGTTGAAATAAACTGACCATGAATGACTTCTCTAACAGGCTGCTCCTCCCAACAGCCTCTGGCCAGGCACAGCCAATCCAATACCAATGGCTGGCTGGGAAAGCTGGTAATGGGTAATGTCTTACTGCTCTGTGCATATGTAAGGCTAACTCAACAGGTGCTTTATCCCCAGAGAATTACTAGCCCCTTCTTGGGAAAGAGGGACAGAAATCCAGGACAAGAATCTGAAAAACAGGCCAAAGCTCAGTGTTTCCAGAGGAGGCAGTTATGTGGAGGAGTTTCAGCCTCTAGCTCAAGGCTGCTTGGTGTCAGTCCATTACCCCCACACTTCCCCAAAGCCAACCCAACTTGACACCCACCCCCACCAGTTCCCCACCTCAGCTCTTGGATGCCAGTTCTCATTTTTGTCCACTCACACTCAGGGAAATTCTGGGGGGTCAGTTTTTTGTTCCATTTAGTCCTCTCTTGGTGTAGTCTGGGGTAAATTCTGATCTTTTCTTTTTCTTCTTCTTATTTTTTTTTATGTTTCCCCATTCCCCTTCCCCCAGGTTGGTTTGGTGTTGGTCCTTCTCAACACACACTGTTTACAAACACAGCAAACTTTAAATAAAGGGAGGGGGGAAAACAAACAAAAAAAAAACCTCAGTATATGGCACCTAAACTCCAAAGTAAAACACTGGAAACCAAAGCACAAACTTGTCCTCTGTACGAAGCGAAACTCCCACAGAAGGCAGTAGCTGAGTCTTCAGGGCAAGCTGTGCCTGCGAGAGTGGCAGGGATCAGGGTCCAGGGCTGTAAACACACAGCCTTAGAGCTTCGAATCATTAAGGGTGCTCCTCCCCCACTTACCAGAAGACCCTCTCACTCCAGTCTCAGAGGGGAGCACGCTCAGTAGGGCTTGCTGTCATTCTTCGAACGTTTGAGCTGCACTTTAAGCCGCTTCATGCCAATCTGAAAGCCATTCATAGACTGGATGGCAGCTTGAGCCGAAACAGGATTGTCGTAACTTACAAAACCTGTGTATCCAAGCAGAAACCTAGGTGAGGGATACAATGAGGCAAGGAGATTCTCAGTCCTCCTTATCCAAGAGATATTTTATGTGCTTAGTCTCAAATCTCAATTTTTCTCAGCCCTTAAATCTGCCCTCATGAAAAAATTGTGGCTTGGGGTGGAAATGATGCTGCTTGTGGAAATTATATCACATGAAATAAGCTAGGTTCCTAGCAGTACCACTTGACATTGACATGGTTTTTCCCAAGCCATTTTCCACACATTATTTTACCTTTGGAGCAACAGTGTGGGTAGAAATCATCTCCATTACAGAAATGAGAATATTCACTCAAAAAGTGGCCATGTGATCAGCCCAAGGTTGAGTCAAGCAATAACTCAAACCCAGCTTTTTCTCCTATGAGCCACTTCTTTCTTTCTCAGTGGTAAAATACTTAATCCCACCCTGACACCAGAAGATAAGCCAACATACCAAAACACTTGCTCAGGTTTGTCTGCTTGTCTATAAAAACCTTGGCAGACACGACATTCCCAAAGGGCATGAACATCTGCAGCAAGTCCTGATCTCCAAATTCCTGGGGCAGGTGGTAGATGAACAAGTTGGCTCCCTCTGGACCTTCAAAATACCAAGTGATTGGAAAGGTTATCAGGGTCAGGCACACACATTCCCCTGCACCAGCTGTCTTTCATTTCCACCTGTGTTAAACTGCCATAATCCCAAACAAGAGATTTATATGGATAACTAAACAGATTCTTCAAAACACAAAGCAGAGAAAAGAAAGGATAAAAAGATACCTTTCCTCACATTTAGTCATGACGCATCTTACTGAGGGATGTTTTTTCCCCATTAAAAATTCTTTTAAACAGTTTAATTCATATACCGCATACAATCCATCCTAAGTAAACAACTGGTGGCTCCCAGTACAATCATATATATAATTATGCATGCACCACCACAATCTATGAAAGCATTTTCATTTCTTACTGAAGGATGTCAGAATTCCACCTTGGGGGAGGAGGCATGTATGCTGGGATGATAAAGTAGGGAGACTTGCATGTGGAATAATTAAACCGGAGACTAGGGGGTGGTAGGGGAGCACAGAAAAGGAGGTAGAAAGAGGTTCTAAACAAACCAGGTTTCAAAATTATGCCTAGAAACTAGAGGGACAGCAAATATACAGGCAGTTGTCAGAGGCAGGGGGTGGGGCAGGGGTTGACTACAAAGGGGGATGAGGGATTTGTGTGTGTGTGTGGGGGGGTGTTCTATATCTGTGGAGGTGGTTACACTATTGCGTGTGTTCATAAAAGTTCATTGAGCTGTATACCAAAAAGGATGAATTTTACTCTATGTTAATTATCCCTCAATAAAAATAAATTATATTTACACAAACATGCCTAGCATCAACCCTGGGCTCAAAATCAGAACAAGAGTTCCTCTTCTGACAACTCATACTCAATGATTTTCTAACCAAATAATAGTCTCATTACAACAGCAGCCCCACCATTCTCCAGCCACACTGGCCTCCCTGCTGCTGTTAACACACACATCACAGGGTACTCCTGTCTCAGTGCCTTGGCACTTGCTGTTCCTCAGTCCCCATTGCTCTGCTTCCTCTAGCTATACAAACGGCTTGCTTCTTTATTTCCTTCAGGTCTCTGCTTAAATGTCAACTTAGAGACAGACTTTCTCTGACCTCTCTGCAGAATGTAGTGTCTCCAGCAATCCCTATCTCTCTTTCCTGTTCATCACATCACCTGATACATCTTCTGCCTTTACTAGTTCATTGTCTGCCTCTGTAGTTACCATTAAAATATCAGCTCCATGAGGGCAGACATTCTCCCACTACCGCATCCTGAGGGCACAGATGTGTCCAATTTAGAGCAGGAAACAACTAGGCCAGGACTCCTTGCTGGTATGGCAAGAGAGGTTACTTGTCTTTTTCCTATATTAAGTGCTTAAACTTTTCCAGTTTCTAGTTTTAAAAACCTAGTCAAATCTGAGCAAAGGTGTCAGCAGGGCTTTCTGCCAATACAAATTACCTCCAGGCCTCTGCCTAGAAAGCCTCTCCTAAATGTAATGCCATTTGTTAAAGCACACACATTCCTCTCCATTACCCATGAGCCATAACTCTTTCCTTCCCTTTACCCCTAAGTTTGTTCTTAATCAGGAAAAGCATAGACCAGAAAGTGAGGAAAATGCCAAGTGATACAGCTAAAACAGACACCTAGACAGAAGATCCCATCACATTTATAACCTGTAGAGAAGACTTCTTAACAGAAACAGATTTTAAACATTGTCAGATGGTATCAGACACAGTAAAGCCAGCTTCTGTTTCTTCATCTAAAAACTGAAGCCCCATCCTAGGAAGGCATATAGGATTCTGATCTTAGCCACATCCAGAAAGTATTCCAAAAGCAGATCACATCTTTGCAGAGTGCCTCAACCTACCCTTGACATTGTTAAGAGTGTTAGTCTGATCACCAAAATGGTTCTCATAGCCTTTGCCCTGCCATTTGGTTCTGGTGCAGATGGAGTAAACCTTTCCCATCCCTGAATCCGATCTCCCTGTGCACTCACCTTCCTTCTGGCTTCCAGCAGCACCAATACTCTGCTGTGTCAACAGATTCTGGTTGTACAGAGTGGGGAGCGCCGCAGCAGCATATTGCTGAATCCCCGAGTAGGCCTGAGTGAGGGCCTCCATTGTGCTCCCAGTGCCATTGGAAAGGCCGCTGCTGCCCAGGCCACCATTTAATGCAGCCATCCCTTGATTGCGGGAAGAGTAAGATTAACACTGGGAAGACTCACTAGTGACAAAGACAGGTATACATAGGGATGGCTATAAGACAGGAGATTCCAAAGTTCTTCCTAAGGAGGAGCACCTATCTGGTCAGATTTCAGGGTCACCAGGCATTGTTGTTAATGGGGACATTAAAAAATGCCACATCCAGTGTGGCTCTCCCCCATTCTTCCGACCTGTTGAAGAAGTGATGCCACTTACACATGACAGGGCTCCATTTTCTCTTTGGCTTTCAAGTCACTTTCTCATACAGAGCTGGGATGTGATAAAATAAGAGACCCAGAAGTATGGACTAAAAGCGGTACATATGGTCCATGACAAGATGTGGGCAAATCCCACAATAACAGGTAGTATTTACTGAACACACACTGTGGAGCCAAGCACTTCACCTAGGTTCTCATTTAACTAAAGCACTCAGAAGTGTTCTACTGCTCCCACTTCACAGATGTGAAAATGGCCTTAGAAAGGTTGTTCAGAGTTAGAGCTAGTTAAGAGGCAGAGGTGGACTTTAACTCAAGTTTGATCTGAGTTAAAGTGATTATTTATTTCACTGGGATACCCCAATCATTTTAGCAGTGTTCCTACCAGGGTTGTTTAAAACATGCTACCTGCATAAGGAATGGTTTGATGACATACAGGGGCTGCCTCTTACCTGCCAAAGAGCCAACATTGAGGCCAGCCGTTGCTCCAGCTAATGTCTGCAGGGCTCCAAGGGAGGCTATGGGGTTGACCGAGTTGCTGCTACTGGAGCTAGGTGAGGATCCTGCTATTAGAAATACAAGAGTTAAACTCAAGTCATCACTTGCCCTCTGTCAACAGAAACCAAACAAGCGTAATGATACCCATGTATTCTATTTGCGAAGGGATTTTCAGTTATGAATTCTGACAAACGCCCTTGCAGGACACAGAAACAATAATGTTTACAGCAAATCACAAATTATGAGATTTCTCTTATGTGAGAAGACATTTCAGTCTGCTGTTCAAAATCTTTGGAAATGAATGTTAACTACTTTCCAGAATGACACACCCTTCTCTTTGGACTCTGCCTTCAAATAGAGGATCTACCCCTGACACACATGGCACACTGGCTCCTATTCCAGGCTTACCTGAACTGGTGAGTACGCTGAGGGGGCTGCTGGATGTAGTGAGGGCATTGGTACCACTTGGCGTGTTCTGAGCTGCACTAGCTGCAGCAGCTAGTGCAGCCAAATTCTGTAACTGCATTGCATTTAACCCTGTAATATCCAAACAAGAGATCAGCCAGCAGATAAGGGTGCCTCACACCCATTCCAGCAATGACAGGACACACTGGCAGAGGCTGGTCCCAGACAAAAAGGAAATGTTCTAGATAAAAGCTTTACAAGCAATGCTACAGGGTTCCAGAGATTCAGATATCACTCAACTTTATAATAACTTGTTGTTTCCTTGGAGAAGAGATAATTTAATCCAATAGCATGCCCCCCCCCACTCCCACCCCCACACCAAGTAACCATTAATAAAGGAATGGGCAATTAGGAAACCAGGAAAGGAGGGGTACTGGGTGAAGAGTCCAAGAGAACAACAATGCCAAAATCTGTGGCACAGAACTGGACTGCGTCCAAGCCCCTCACTCATACTTTATAGGGATTTGCTCTTTGCATTAGAGATGAAGAAGCAGAAAATGTAACAGAGATCCTGAATGCCATGGGAGGAATGACAAGGGAAAATACACGTGAGAACAGGAATAGGACAAAGAATAAAGAAAAAAAGAGAAAACCACCACTTAAATAGCATATTAATCATTAGAAGGAGAAGAGAGAAAAAACACAGAGAAAAATTCCCAAGTAGAACCCAGGCAACATAGTTAAAAGGAGAGCAGGAAATTTGAACTGCTGACAATGTTACAAACCATTTACAGGACGATGGAAAGGCACATTGCAGGGGAAGGAACGGGAAGAGAAAGTAACATTGAAAAACTGCAATATAGGTTATGATATAGCAAGTTTCCAAAAATATAATAAACTATAATTTCCTGGTACAAAATGAACCACTAACAAAAATTTTTAAACAGCAAAATGCAGTTTGGCTAAGCCCACCCCTCTCTCAAATGCACTAGCCCATCCTTATCCAATTTCAGAAAGGGCAGTCAGCTTTGAAACTGCCCCCCACCCTACCTCTACCGACTTTGCTGATGGCCCTGTCTCAGATTTGTTTGTGGAGCCCCATTTTGCTAAAAACTCAAGAGGTTTCTCAATTAAGTTTGCCAAGAACGTTAACAGTAACAACAGCAGCAACATGTATAAGAAACACAGGTAAACTAATTGCCAGGGTTCTAGCAACTTCAGGATAAGCCACCTGCATGGAAACTATCTTTGGCTTTTCTTCACAGGGTTACTGGAAAAGTCTCTTTCTTGTGGAAATAGAGAGTTCCTACAAATTTCCCCTTAGCAGAATGGTTCATATAACCCTGTGCTAACAGCTCTTTTCCAGCTTCTTCCCCAATAGAAACTTGGGAGAAGGGGAGGGGTAGACAAGCCCAGAGCAATCTGGCATCAACTAACAATATAGCCACCTTATAGAGACAAGGCAGCTGAGTCCTGGGATGCTCCTCTTATGTCAGATTTATGTAATGAGTAAAACTATTTTTTTTTTCTTCTGCACAAAGGGTACAAAACTGCCCCTGTTCCTTTTAAGGCACAAAGGGGATGCTGCAAAAGTTTCAGACTGTTGTTAGCTGGGTCTGTTGGCCTGGCTGCTGCTGCTGCTCGAGAGCAGCGCAACACTTACCTCCCATTGGGTGGAGGCTGCTCAGGGTGTTGAGGTTCCCAGAGGAGGCAGTCTGCTGAAGGAGCTGCAAATAAAGCTAGACATTACACCAAAAAACAGAACAAGAGTGAGAGTGAGGGCTGGTTCTGCATCTGGGATAACTCTACAGCACAGCAAAGCAAGAGTGCAGAGGCCCCCAAAGAAAAGAAAGTCGAAGACAAGAACCCAAGCCAACACAACAGAAACAGGAGGCTTATGACAGTGCAGGACAATACAACACAGCTAGGCTCAGATAATAGGATATTCACTGAGTACTAAGCCAAACTCAAGTCCCATGGCAGCAGAATGCAATACAGCAGAGGAGAGAAGTAGAACAGGGAAATAAACTCAACTCAAGCTGTTGTGCATCTCAACTGCATTGAGATGACTGCCATTTCTAGTTCCTTTCTCCCAAGTTCATCTCTTTAGCTAGGTCCACACATCTTACTCTGCAGACTGTTTCCATTTGGATATCCAATTTCTACTTCACACAATTAATTTAAATATCCAATCTGTCATCAAATGCCATTTCTTTATGGCCATAACAGACCCATTACTAGACCATTCTCTCACATGTTACACAAATACCAAGCCCTATCTATTCCTCCCCCCTCCCCAAACTGGTCTTCACTGTTGCAGATGACCAAATGATTGGTTGATCAGTCTGTGTCAGGTTCAGTGTAAAATCTCTGTGAAGGGCTGTCACATAACAGTTTAAATAAGAGGGGTTTGTCCATGAGCTTACAGAACTCTATGCCCGTAATCTGTATTTCAGCAAAACAAAATCTTCATCTAACCAACCTGAATAAAATCTGTCCTCCATTCAAACCCAATTACTGTTCCTTACAGACAACTGGCATACTTATTTCTGGATCCTTTATTCAACCTGTCGCCCATTCTTATAAACCACCTAACCAGCTCCTCTGTCATTATGAACCCCTCTAGGCCAGAGTTCATGGATAGGTTTTAGGAGGTCCACAGACCTCCAAAAACGGAATGAAGACTGGATATGCACATAGTTTTTTTTACCAGGTTCTCAAAGGGGTCCACAACTCAATAAAGAGCAAAAACCACTGTTCCAGTCCAGCAGAGCTCAGGTTCAAGTCCACATACTCCAGAAAGAAACTCATAATTAATGATAATGTACTATCACTTACACAGTCCATTAGCACCCACTTATCTTCATTTTTGTCTTCTTAAATACCTTGGGCAATAGGTTCAGTCCCATATGGTGCCTACTGCACTTGGTACCTTCATCTCCTCCCTAAATGAGAACAGCTCTTAGGGAAGGGACCCATTTCAAACTGAAACAAAGATACCACAGCTCTCAACATACACCATCATGCCCTCACTGGATGTCGCAATGATGACAAAAGGGGGCGTTTTCCCTAAAAAGAGGCTCCAAAACTCTCTTAGAAAAGCAAATATGTACTGTGGAGACCTCTGTCAAAGTATTATCATTCTGGCAGGAACCAAAAATCTCTCTAAATTTTCTGAACTTATAAACAATGTTCTAGCACTAAAAAGCAATTTAACCTGTTGAAATGTAACTATCATTTATACTTCTTGACTTCAGAGAAATACTAGCTAAGATAAATTAGGATTTCTTCTAACAGTTTAGAACTATGGAGACCAGAGGTTATCAAATTAGCCAAAGCTCAGTGCTAGAGGACAGTAATCATTGCTTTTCTTCATTTTTTTAAAAGAGCAACATTTAAAAGGATGAAGAATGATTGACTGTCCTATGCATATTTTTTTCTTGGACTACCATACAAATCTAGTGTTTTCACCATTTTTTCTTCTTCACTGGTAGGTTTATAGATGATCTTTTCTTTCTGACTCACACATGAGACGGTTTTAAGCATCTGTGTTGCCTACAATCCTTTTAAGGGTTAAAGCAGTAATAATCCCTTATAACATACACTGCAGGCAAACTGGAATATAAATAAACTGGAGCTTGATCCTCTTCTAGACATTATGTCTCAATCTCAACAAGAGAAAGATCAAATTAAAGGAAATCTATTTGGGATGAGATGAACTCAAATATACACCTGTAATATCCATTTAATGTCCATGTTAATCTCTTGATCTCTCCATTAGCTAAAAAAAAAAAAATCATACTCAAGAGAAGATTCAATACGAATTTGCACGATGTACTCCATATCTGGTAGAGATATGGAGAGAGATACTTGATAGTTTAGATTCCCTCAGGAGTTTTTTTTTAATGGTGGCAGAGACACATGAGATGTTTCTAATTCCTGAAGTCAGGAAATCAGGACTTCGCTTTAATTGCTAGCAGAAGCCTCATGATAGAACCAGAGGTGTGTGAGGAGAGAAACTAACACGACTGAAAAAACACTGCCTCGTCTGAATTTTACATAAAATTTCTAAATGCCAAAAGGTATAAATGCCACCATGTCTGTTAGCTAGGGACAGCAGAAGAAGAAACAGATGGGAGCTTGCACAGTCTGCAGAAAGCAAACCACAGAGACTCACTGCTAAATACTGGGGTCCAAGAGTATTTAGACCAGCAAGGTTTCCCCACACAGATGCTGCACTGATTTGCTGCATCTGCTGCTGGAGCTGCTGGGCCATTCTCTTCTGTTCTTTGTCCTTCTGTGTATCAGCAAATTTTACCACCATGGGGGATGAGCATCCCTAAGAAAAAAACAAAACAAAGGGTCAAACTTTTCCTTCTAGGTGAAGGAAATATCCTTCTATAGTGACACGCAGACTGCATTCTAACTTCATTCATTGCCAAATGATTCCCCTCCTGATAGACCCTAGTGGCAGAAGACAATTTAAAAAGGCAACTATTTCCAATATGTTAATTTTAAAGAAAGATACATAGACTTGCCTGTTTAAATTTTTAGGGCAGTCAGATCCTGTACAGACTACTGCACTTTGATGGCCAGATTTCCCAGCATTTTCAAGCTAAGGAACTTTACCCCTTTCACCCATCTGCTCCCTACCTCCATGGTCTGTGCCTGATGCATTGCCTTGATAGCTGTCTGGGCCATAGCTCTTGTTGTAAAAGTCACAAACGCACAACCTGGTAACAGAAGAGTCAATAACTTTTTTATTCGTTTATTTATCTGACACTTACTGAGAAGCTATTATGTGCCAAGTACCATGCTAGCCCTGCTTTCTGGGGTTCATGAGCTAGTGGATGAGATGGATATGTTACAACAGGGTGGTAAGTGCTATAATGAAAAACAAGAGAACCACAGACAGGAAGGAAAGTGCTTCAGGGAGAAGGAGGAATCACATTGTCTAGTCCCTCTTAAAAAGAGAAGAAAATAGAAGCAGGAAGTGTTTCCATTTCAGCATCAAGAACCTCTCCCAAGCACAAAAAAAGAATTTTAATTCATGACACTGAAGTGTGGAATGTAGACCCCTGGAGGGGTGGGAGTGAGAGAACAGTAAAGGAGGATGAGTCAAGACAGGATAGGACCAAGGTACAACAGTAAGTAGCAGGCCCAACCCTCCCCATGTTGCCTAGGGACCACTGGTTCCCACTGGTCCAATTAAAATGAGACTCCAAATTTAACATGAGTATCTTTAAAGGCTAAAAATGTACCCACCTCGGCTCAGGCCATCAGGTCCCCGCAATATCCGGCACTCTTCAATCTGTCCAAATGAAGAGAACATGACTCGGATGTCATTTTCAGTGCACTTCTTGGAAATCATACCAATAAACAGCTTCCTGTCTTCCACTGCTAAGAGAGGAAAACACAAAAGGCTTAAACATCACTACTAAAAGAGGCCATATAGCACAGACTATGGAACCAGACAGTCTGGGTTTAAAATCCTGGCTCTGTGACTTTATATTATATTACACTGATTATAAGACATATTTTTTCATGATTTAAATCTCCAAAATCACAATAATTCTTATAATCAATGGTAACTTAAAATTATAATTGGAAATAGGGTAGCTCTGTGATCTTATGAAAATTAGTTAACTTTTTTGTGCCTGTTTCCTCATCTGAGTAATAAGGATAATTGGGTTTACTTCAAAGGGTTGCTATAGGTATTAAATAAATTAATACATGCAAAGTGCTTAGCATCTTGCCTAACACTTAGAAATGCTTGCTCTATTACTAATACTACTACCAAAGAAAGACGAGGTTTTCACATTTAACTGACATGACAAGAGGAACAGAACACACCTTTCAGTGAATGCAACTGTCTCCTTCCCTTTTCTATTCTCTGGAAAGCAAAGTTCTCCTTTCTAGCTTGCTCATTTTCTCCCCTCACCCCAGTACATGAGAAATTAAACTGACCAAAGACATTCCAGTTCATTCTAAAATGTTCTTGTCAACTTTCTGTCAATTCTAGTTTTCTCATTTGCTTCTCATACTTATTTTTAAAAGAGAAACACACACACACACACACACACACACACACACACACACACACACAGAGTTCAGATGACAGACTAAGAGAACAATACAACCCAGATGCCATGAGAACAGCAAACAAACTAGGAAGAAACCTTAAAACAGAGCTTTATACACTTCCTTACCATTGTTCTTCTCGCTGTCAGCAGGTTTCATTTGTATAGGATGATGCATCTAAAAAGGAAAAAAATATGAATATTATCATTGTACACATTGAAGGTATTCAGAAATATAAATGGGGACTCTACCAAAACTAGAGCTTTAAGAGCTTTTTCTGAATTTCTGCTTCACAATCTTTTCCTCAAAAGTATCAAAAGAGATAGAAGGTGAATTAAGAAATCCAATCACCTAAGACTCTTGGTTGAAAAGAACTATTTTCTGCCTAACATGAAAGACAAACTTCTGTGGTTTTTAAATATTTTTGCCATTCCAGCCCCAAGATCCAATGATACACACATGTGGGCCTGTCTCTTGAATTTAGAGCTCTTGCAAAGGACAGCCCCAAACCTAATTTATGCCTATCTTCTTTGAAATGTTCCCTTTATGTCTTTTTTTACATCAATTCCTGTGGCAGTCGTCTTTCCCCCAAAACGGTTTTCAGTGTGTGTCTGATAAGATTGTTCTTCATGACAAAACCAGCACAATTTCATTTACTCTAGGAGTTTTCTTACCCCTGGGAGGACCTTCATGTTGTGAAGAGCATTCTGCGCTTCTAACGCGGCTTTACGGGTGTAAAAGGTAACAAAACAGCACCCTGCAATAAACAAGATTTCACAAAATCAAAGCATTCCTTTGAAAGAAGATAATTCCTAGACTACTCCCTCCTCCACTGCCATGTTGGAACTTAATACCTGCTGAGCATTTCTGGAAGCAGCTCAGCCTTTTTTCTGCTGTTTATTTTATAGGCTATAGCAAACAGGCTGCCTACAAACAAGTCTCTCCTAGTTGATAAACTATCCATAGAAAGGCCTCTGGAACACTAACAAGAGATCCCTGTCCTTTTCTTTCAGCTTATCTTAGCCTAAACACTGAAGACAACCTTTTGTGGTTGGTTTATTTCAATATTATTTTTGTCATTTCATTCCCTATATCTAATGAGATACACATGGGCTTGTGTCTTGAACTTGGAACTCTTGCAAAGGATTGCCCAAGACCTGACTTACAAGACGTCGTCTTAATTTTTTATTAAGTCTATGGGCTGGAACATATAGCTATTTAAAAAGACAGACTTGTTCCCCTATATAAGCACAGCAGCATTCTGGCCATGCAAACTGCATGCTCTTGGCAGAAACTATACATAGAAACCCAAGTCTTGATGCTCTGGCAAAAAACCAAAGCCCCAAACCCTCACCTTTGCTCTGAGGAGGGTTTTGGCTCCTATCCCTTAGGACATTGATTTCATAGACAGCACCATACTGTTCGAAGAGTTCCCTCAAGTCCTTCTCAGACCAAGTCCTTGGGACCTGGCCCACAAACATCTTGATAGCATCAAGATCCGGTTGGTCTGGGTGGTCTAGGGTGCCGTTCATTTTCTTTGAGCTGCATGAGTTAAAAATGAAGATTCTATTATGTATTCATGTCAGTTTCCAGAGGGAGTCTTCTTTAAAAATCTCAACTACTTCCTGAAAAAGTAAGAGAAAAAACTCCACTTGTTTAACAAATTCACATACACTCAAAAGAGGAGATGGAGGTGAACTGAGGGGACAAGAACCTGAATGGCACCCTTTCTACTGGCACTAATTATATCTGCTCATGGTCAAACCATGACTCCCTATTTCCTCCACTATTTCATGCTTGGAGTAGGGAAAGGAAACAGAAGACAGCCTAGGGTATTATATTCTCTACCTCTAGAAGTACCTTTATAGAGAAAGTCATTCCACTGGATGGACTGTTATCGATTCTCTTTCACCACTTCCATGCAATTCGCCAGAGTTCCCTGGTCCTCCCTCATGGGCCACCCCCATCCCAATAAAGTCACCATTCTAATTAAGACATTCCAGCTTTTAACTAAGGAACTGACAATGTCACTAGGTCCTTGTCTGGCATGAAAATTCTCAGAGAAACTTAAGAAGCAAAGCTCCTAAAGCAAGATCAAGTTTTAGTAATTTTTAAGCATAATTAACAAAACACACACTTTTTAAAAATGGCCTTTAAAAGAAATCACAAAGGACTATTGATTGGGGATAAGATTCAGAACTCTTTAACAAATACAATGACATGAAAAATTTCCTTTCAGTAGATGTTTCAACAGAAGTGCTTGATTTCCAAGGCCTAAGCTAGGAACTGACTAGAATGTCGGCCCTTAAATTAATGTAGCTGTCTCATGAGTAATCCTAGTGTTATGAATTGGGCCCTGGACCAAAACTAAGCTTGCCTCTTGAACATCTACAGATGATTGTGATACAAGCATCAACAATATTGGCATCATTCTAGTCTTTTTAAGTTATCCAATTTATTGCCCTTTCTTGGTGACTTCATCAGTTGAGTCCCTTACTAACTGGAAGTTCCATCATAACATCCAAAAAATTCCTTCAATCCCATCACACCAAACTTTTAATGCTCCTATTTTATTAATACCTTCATTCCTACCCCTGCCATTGCCAAGAACCTAAGGGGATTATTTCCAAGTCCTTTTACCAGTTTCAAAACGTTACTCTTAGCATTTATATAAATCAATAACCACTTGAATTCTAAATAACTGTCATAGTTAGCTTTTTTACTATCAATATTCTGTTTAATCCAGACATCACATTATCATATTCAAATGTGCCATGCTCTAAATAAACAATTCTAAATACAATGTTAGTTTTCTTTAAAGGAAAAAAACAGTAAAATAGTGTCTGAAGATCCTGGATGAATTTCTCAAAGTACTTGAACCTCTTTCTTTTTATTCCTAAATCTCTTATAACTGAACATCCACAGGGGCTGGTCTCATAGCACCTTTGCTGACTCTAGCACTACCTGTCAAACTGTAAGTCAAATGGCATATACAGACCAACTTTTGTCCCCATGTCTGCAAAGGTTCCCCATACTCTCCCAGGCTAAACAGTCACTTTCCTTCTAGGACAGTATTATGTTTCTACCTCTATTATAGCATTTACCACTTTCTTAGCATAATCTGGTTATATCCATCTCTCCCAACTGAGACCTCCGGAGAGCAAAAGCTGCTTTATTTCCTATTCGCAAGCCACACGCAGTACAGTGCCTAGTTTGTCCCAAGTAAGCACTCAAACATGGGATGGGAGGAACTTGTTGTTAATATTGTCAACAATCCTCCTATATTTAAGCAACTACCTGAATAAAATGAATGCTGTACACAAAGATAAGAGCAGCAATTTTCTCCTGTGATTATCTGATTGTCATAAGAATACATTGTTTTACTGGTTTTCCTTTAATCTATTACTTTAAAACCATCCATGTAAGGTCATTACAGAAACATAACATTGTAACTGCTTTTAGAGGCCTAATTCTAATGTTCCAACTGAAACCATCCTACCACAATGAAAAAAAGGCCCTATCACTAGTGAAACGAGCGTCACTCCCTAGAACCTGCCCCCAACAACTTTATCAGTTTTTTTTTCCCCCTGTGGTTTGTTTGTTTTTTTTTTTTTAATCTTCATTTTATTGAGATATATTCACATACCACGCAGTCATACAAAACAAATCGTACTTTCAATTGTTTACAGTACCATTACATAGTGGTACATTCATCACCCAAATCAATCCCTGACACCTTCATTAGCACACACACAAAAATAACAAGAATAATAATTAGAGTGAAAAAGAGCAATTGAAGTAAAAAAGAACACTGGGTACCTTTGTCTGTTTGTTTCCTTCCCCTATTTTTCTACTCATCCATCCATAAACTAGACAAAGTGGAGTGTGGTCCTTATGGCTTTCCCAATCCCCTTGTCACCCCTCAAGCTACATTTTTATACAACTGTCTTCGAGATTCATGGGTTCTGGGTTGTAGTTTGATAGTTTCAGGTATCCACCACCAGCTACCCCAATTCTTTAGAACCTAAAAAGGGTTGTCTAAAGTGTGCGTAAGAGTGCCCACCAGAGTGACCTCTCGGCTCCTTTTGGAATCTCTCTGCCACTGAAGCTTATTTCATTTCCTTTCACATCCCCCTTTTGGTCAAGAAGATGTTCTCCATCCCACGATGCCAGGTCTACATTCCTCCCCGGGAGTCATATTCCACGTTGCCAGGGAGATTCACTCCCCTGGGTGTCCGATCCCACGTAGGGGGGAGGGCAGTGATTTCACCTTTCAAGTTGGCTTAGCTAGAGAGACAGGGCCACATCTGAGCAACAAAGAGGCATTCGGGAGGAGGCTCTTAGGCACAACCATAGGGAGGCCTAGCCTCTCCTTTGCAGCAACCGTCTTCCCAATATCAGTTTTAATATAATTTTATTAAAACGGTGCTAATCTTTAACTGTATTTCTAATCTAGGAAGGAATTACAGAAAACCCCAATAGTGCTCAAAATATGTTTCGATGATAAGGAACCTGAGAGCTATTTCCAAAAAGAGGCAGGGGTTTAATTCATACTATGTTGAAGTCAACTGCTCCCAGCTTATCCCTTCCTTCTGTATTGGTGTGCACTATTTAGTGTAAAAGCATAAACCGAGTCAATACATACGGATTATGGTTCACTAAAAAATTTAGTGAAGACTCAAAATTCTAGACAGAATGCTCTCCCTTCCTCTTCTTTTACTCCCTAAATCCTACTCCAATTCTTCATGTTCATCCACACCCCTGGGTATACCAATGCAATAACCAGAAGAACGCCCCAGAGAAAGGCTATTCAAAGTATGCCCCAAGGACTGGGGCAATCTTCAAACTTGAGCCTTTAGAAACTTTTACAGTTAGTTAATCAGGCTGAGTAATTAATAATAAAGATATACAACATATGAGATCACATTTTATTATTCTGCTTTCTCAGTAAATCATTTCTATCGTATTTTACAATACTGGTTGGAGGGGTACACAGGGCATGATCCTTCACCACAGCAAACGTCCAGAGAAGCCCTGTAGTTCAGAGCACAGCAAATTATCAGGCCAGGCTCAAGATGTTATGATCACGCAAATGGTGTCAGGCACTGATGTCTCCTTCCTCCAATAAATATTTACTGGGCACTCACTTAATACAGGCTAGGCACTGTGTTAGATAGGATATACACTGATGAATAAGAAAACATGGAGTATTTTCTTAGTGCTCATACAGACACAGAAATAAAGGTGACACCATTGACTAGAGATTAAAAAAGAAGACAAGAGCAACCATATGCACACCTATGTACACATAGTACAAGCTTACAACCTGCTGTTACACAACTGTGAACGTGTCTGAAGAGATGAGCAACAGTGCTCCATCCTCCCCTTCCACACTCTTCCAGCACACAACTGAGCTTATGGTTCAGAGTACCCACTGCATTAAAAAGCCACCTGGGGACAAGACTTCAAGTCAAAGCACCATGTATCACTAAATGTATTCTCAAATTTGCACTCCGGACTACATGAGAGCTCCTCAGGGACTGTGATTATGGGTAGGTTTTTTTTTTTGCCCTTTCAAGAACCAGTGACTTCAATAGCCCCTGGAGAAGCTGCTATAGTGTCCCTGTCACCCCCAGGAGGCAAGTCTGTAGAAATTCTTATCTTTTGTGGAAGTGCTGCCAGCCCTGGCCTGGGAGTGGGATAAAGAGAAGAAAATTAGGCCTGCAGCAGTGAGGGAAGGGAGATGGGGGGTGTTTCAGGAGAAAGGCATAGCACCGATCTTCTTATGTTTCTGCTCTGGCAGCAGAAGTAACTGTCAGCGACTGCTTTAAGAGGCAAATCATTAAGAACAAGCAACTTGACAAATTAGGACTGCCTAACTAGAGGCTGCCTTGTCTAACTTTATTTTTGATGGAATATGCCAAAGGAAAACAGAATGGAGGCCCAACTGGGAAGAGCTAAGAGGGAGGGAACAACAAAGAGCTTTATTTTCAAAGCGTTCATTTGCTCAACATTCTTAAACCTTCTCTTCTTTTTCTCCTATCTTTTCCCTCTCAAAACTACCTAACTTTAGGTCCAGCTCAGGGGCAGTAATCATGTTCTGTCCCACTTTTTCCCTGTCTCTCCTGGATCCAGCTAACTAGACCACAGGGTGGGGTCTTAACCCACAGGTAAGCCAATCCATTGGCTGGCCAGAAACCTAAGAACCATGACCTATGCTTAAAATAGAAAGATAAGCCTGGCCAATCAAGTTCCTCTACAACTGTACTGAGCAGTAAAGTAGCCAGAGCCATGTGTGGTTGTGGATAATGTGTTGGACAGTGGAGATATAGAACATGTTCATCATCACAGAAAGTACTGTTGGATAGAACTGCTCTACAGAATCTGGAACTGCTTAACAGAAACAGGCAGTTAGTGGTGAAGTCAGAAATGGAAAAGTTGCAACCACAGATAGCATGAGTTAAGGGGACAAACTGAAAGGGCGTGACAAGAGATAACAGAAGTCATACTACAACATAGATGAACCTTGAAAACATTACGCTAAGTGAAAAAAGCCAGTCACAAAAGGCCACATGTTTAATTCCATTTATGTGAAATGTCTACAGAGACAGAAAGTAGAATGGTGGTTGCCTAGTACTGGGGATAGGGAAAGGAGAAGGGAATGACTGCTAATGGGTACAGAGTTTCTTTTTGGAAGTAATAAAAATGTTCTGGAATTAGGTAGTGGTGATGGTTGTACAACTTTGTGAATATACCAAAAAGCACTGAATTATACACTTTTGAAGAGTAAATTTTATGGAATAAGAATTGTATCTTGATTTGAGGGAGGATGAGAGGGGGAGAGAGAGATAAGTCAGAAGGCAGGCTGAAGGATGAGGTGGGTGGCAAAACTCAGCCACGCTGCACCCAATGCAGGCAAACACTAGAGGAAGAATGGGCAGTCATACGCTTAATGGACACAGAGTTTCTATTTGGGGTGACAGAAAAATTTTACTAATGGATGGCAGCACAACACTGTGAATGTAATTAACACCACTGAATTGTATATTTGAAAGTGGTTTAAAATGTTACCACAATAAAAATTTAAAACAAAAACAACCAAAAAGAGTAGAGGAGGAAGCACATGCAAAGAAAGCCAGACCTTTGTCCTGGGAGCAAGAAAGTTTCCAGGCCTACCAGCTGTGGAATTTCTGATCGCATTACAGCCCAGTCCACATGTATCCTTACAAGAAAACTCTTTCATATATGTTAGCTTGAGTGGGTATCTGTTTCTTGCAGCCAAAACAGGCTGATAAACACTACCTTCAAATCTACTTAAAAAACATTCTGAAACCCTGCATTATTCACTGATTTGCTTTCTTCCCTCATTATCTGTTGACATTCCTTTGTTAATTATACAAACAGAAAAAAATCTGATACCAAATAACGCCATATCTCCCCAAGCATAAATACTCATTGCATCCCAAACTCCAGCCACCACCCAAACCTACCAGGTCCCTAAGGTTCACTCACTGTGCCGTGGAAAAACCGGAACAGAAGTGCATCCAAATAAAAAGGGCCTGAAACACTGCCCCGCATTACTTACCAGTTGCTCTCTAGTGAGAACAAGATAAGATGTGTCTGTGCTGTAAAGGAAGTAATTTTCATTTGAGTAAAGGCATATCTTCTGTCTCTTGAGATGTTTGGTACTTGAAAAAGCTATCAATAAAGGTTTAAGAGTCACCACTCAACAATAGGATAGCTAATAATCTGCTTCTGAAGATTTTCAGCATTCTTCCCTGAGGTACAGAGATATTTCTGCAGAACTTATCTTCACAGTCATCTCTGATTATTAAAAAACCTCAAAGGGTTTATCATTCACTCACTACATTTCCCAAGCTCCTACTATGTGCCAGATACTACACGCTAGAGGGAGGGTCTATAAAAGTAGACTGAGCAATACCTGCCCTGGAGACAATGGTATTGAAGAACAAATGGAAGGATGCAACTATAATACGCTACAAAAAAAGAAAATATCACAAAATCAACAAGAATAAAGAGGTAGGTTGGAGAGATCTTGTGAAGAGCTTTTCATGTTAAACTGATGGGCTTGGACTTTATTCCGAGATTTAAAGAAAGGGAATGATCAGATTTGTCTTTGGGCAGCATTCACTAGGATTTGGAGTTCACTCAATAATCGAGAGGAGGGAGGAGCAGCTATTGATAACAAATCAGAGCATGGACAATTTGGGAAACTGTTTTTTTGTGGAGGAAGCCTCCAAATGTAGATGTCCAACAGGCAGTTTGGGACCAAGTCATAGAGCTCAGTAGACATTTGGGGGAATGACATAATCTGAGAATTAGAGAAGCAGATCAGTGGTCCCCTTAAACAATGAGAGAGCTGGAAGAAAAAGGTCTGAGACAAAACCACCCAGAAAACACCCATATCCTAGGGTGCAGGCAAAGCAAGAACAAACAGTGGCAGCTGAAAGTGATCAGAGCAGAAACAAGGACACTGATTACAAATAAGAATAGGAACCAGGACCCAGGTCTCCTCTTTTCCATTATAAAAAAAATCCTGAAATAAGTTACATTCCCAGGCAAAATCACTTCAGAGAAAGAAAACACTGCTGTCAAGTGTCCTGCTAAAGTAATGCAAGTGAGAAGAGAGGCTAAGACTCCAGAAAGAAATGACAAGTACACACCATTCTCAAGAACTTTTTTCCCAGCTCCTTACTGTTTGAATGGTATTTTGGTGTATGATGCTCATGGGAGTGGCCCCAAAGACTTGCAATGATGGGAAGATGTGATGGCTCATTGAAACCTGAGGCAGCCTAGACTAGTGGGCAAAAAAAAAAGAGGATATTATTAAACGTGAACTTTAAACCCATCTGTCCTAAGGCAAGTCATTTATAGCACTTCTCTAAACTGGGTTTCTCATCTGTAAAACAGGGGTAGCTGCCTATGCCCAATTAGCTTCACTTGGTTTTTGTGAAGATGGATTACTAAATCAGATGCAAATGCACTTGGAAAATAATATTAACCTATTCAAAATGACCAGCATTAAGTCCATTAGTTTTCAAACTTTAGTGTACATCAAAACCACACAGGACACTTGTTAACAGTTTCATCAACAGTAAAGTGTTACTAAAATTTGGGCAGAGAATAAGAAATATGTTTACAGCCACCACCACCCCACCCCACCCCTCATGCCCCGAGGAGCTGGGGGAAGGTGCAGAGGTGTTGGACTTCCTCACCTGGACTGGTGTTGATGTTGTCACAAGCACTGGGACTGGCGGTTTGATGTGCCAGGCCCTTGATTGTGGGACTTGCCCTTGTGAAGCTTGTTGCTGCAAAGCAGAGGCTGAGCTTCCAAGTAATTGTGCCTGAGAGTCTCCCTGGGGTGCCTCTTTGTTGCTCAGATGTGGCCCCCTCTCTCTCTGACTGAGCCACCTCGGCGGGTGAACTCACTGCCCTCCCCCCTATATGGGACCCAACTCCCAGGGGTGTGGATCTCCCTGGCAACGCAGGATGTGACCCAGGGATGAATCTGGACCCAGCATCATGGGATTGAGAATATCTTCTTGACCAAAAGGGGGATGCAAAATGAGACGACATAGTTTCCGTGACTTAGAGATTTCAAGTGGAGTCGAGAAGTCACTGGTGGACATTCATTTGCACTATACAGATAACACCTCTTAGGTTTTAATGTACTGGAAAAGGTAGAGGTAAATACCTGCAACTACCAAGCTCCAACCCAGTAGTCTGGACTCCTGAAGACAACTGTATAATGATGCAGATTCCAAGGGGTGACAGCGTGGTTATGAGGACCTTGTGGATCGCACTCCCTTTGTCTAGTGTGTGGATGGATGAGTAGAAGAATGGGGATAAAAACTAGATGACAGGTGGGGTGGGATGGGGGGATGGTTTGGGTGTTCTTTTTTTACTTTTATTTTTTGTTCTTGTTCTGATTCTTTCTGAAGTAGGGAAGGTGTTCGGAAGTGGATTGTGGTGGTGAATGCATAGCTGTGTGATCGTGCTGTGAACGGCTGATTGTATGCCATGGATGACTGTGTGGTATGTGAATATATTTCAATAAAACTGAATTTAAAAAACAAACAAAAAAAAAGTGTTACTAATACTAAGGGTCAACATGGGGGGGAAAAAGGAGTCTGGAGTGTTCTGAGTTCTTTTTTTATGTCTGTTATTCTTCTTTTTGGAGCAATGAAAATGGTTTTAAATAGACTGTGATGATAACTGCACAACTAGGTGCAATGAAGCAATGATTGTATACTTTGGATGGATTATATGGTATGTGAATGTATCTCAATAAAATTTGCAGGGAATTAAAAAACACAGATTCTTGGGCCCTACTCAAGCATAACAATTTTTGGGAATGGGCCCAAAATATTCCTGGACCCATATTCCAAGTGGCTTCCATGCAGTAGTCCACAGTCCACACTTTGTTGAACACTGAATTAATCCAACCTCTTAAAAGATGAGAAAACAGGCTGAGGATAAATGTTGCGCCACATGGTCCTATTTTAGGGATCATGTATCCTGGAACATGGGAATATTTATTATGTATTAAGCCAGACACAAAAAGAGAGATATTGTATATTACCACTAATGTGAACTCCGTGAAAAATGTAAAATAAGTGTCTTATATTGTAGAATATAGTGGACCTAGAGATAGACAGCAGGGGGGATGATAATCTAATACAAACAGGTAAGATATTGAGGGTAATCATAATGATACGGGAATGCTCAGGAATGACTATGTTTGTTAATTTTCTTCGGGTACTGTAGGAACACTTTGGAAACAATGTAGTTATTTTAGGATATTTGTTTTTCTTATTCCTTTTTTTTGTTTGACATGTTTTTTAATTTTTTGATAAAATAAAAAAAAAGTAAAAAGAAGTCTTCATGATGGCAATCACTGTCATTTCACCTGTTATGTACCGCTAAAATGAAACGAAATTTTAGCAGTAAAGAACCTCCATAAACAGACACATCTGAATTATCATTATTTTGAAAACTACCCAGAAGTCACAGGATCCATTTCAAAAGAGCAAGCCAGTTAACTTTGGGCCTCCAAAGGATTCCACAAGGAGGTATTCAGTATCTGCCAATATCAACACCTGCTATATACCTAATTCCAGAATAGACTGATTTTCACATGGAGGCCTGAGCTTACCTTAACACCTGTTATCTAGGAACTATTCTACCATTTAATATTGATGGCTTTGAATAACACAAAACTCTTCTGTTTGAGGTTTCAATAAACTTTGAAGCTTGGTTAAAGCAACTGAAATCTGGGTTTCCACATGTGCCCTTCCCTAAAATGCCAAGAATTCAGATTCCCTGTAGTAACAACCCAAGGCCAGGCTAACATTTTAGGCATGTACAATGGCAGTGTCACCTCTTACACAGTACTGGAAGCTGACAAGGTCTCTCATCCCCACATTCAAAATTGATTTGGTCAAACTGACACTCAGGATTGATCCAGTTTTGTTTGTTGAGGGACACCTGATGTTCCTGAAATCATGTGTTGACGTGCATTTTCAATTATACTGGGGAAAAAAAAATCAAAGTCCAGGACTACATGTGCATGTTAATACAGAATGCTCTATACAGTACTACATACACACTGGCTACCAGTCTCCTCTGTGATATGAGCCTAAGAATTTGTTAATTAAAAACAAAACAAAAACCCCACTTCCTTCCCAAAGGATTATTTGAAATTGCATACCCAACCCAAAGCAATAATGCTAATAGTTAAACACACACACACACACACACACACACACACCCTGGAATCTATCATATGGGAAAACATTACAGCTTGAAGGGATTAGAAACAGCACACTTGAGCTGATGTTGCTGGTCTTATATCAAGTGCACCCTAATGTAAAGAACTTAGTTATAGCCCTGAGGAAACCAGCAGTAATGAGACAGAATCAGACTACAATAAAAAAAAAAACAAAAACGATAGCTTGAGAGAATTCAGACTTTGGCTTTCTCATCCAGTTTTTTCTTCCTTCTTCTAAGGAAAAAGACAAGTTCATGAAATAACAAAACAGCCCAGTTTCTCTGCTTTTGATAAAAATTAAACAACAAAAAATACTTACACAGGACTGGAATTCAAAGAGCAATGATCCACCATCATTTCTGGAAGGAAATCCAACTTAAACGCAGCCATCACCTCACTCTCCCCTTCTGAAGCCAATGACATTAACTTGCTGCACTTGTCTGATCCACAAATACACACAGCTTTAGCTTCCTGGGCCCCACAAAAAACACAAAGTGCAGAAACAGGAGCTCAGGGAAATCAGCAATAAGTGCCACAGAAACAGGCAGTACTGGGGAAGGGAGAGGGAGTACTGGATTAAAAAGGGGATGTGACCATGTGAAGGGAGGCTCAGCCCAGCACACAATGAAAGTGCTGATGCACCAGGCTTGTTTTGTGTGATTTTCCCTGGCGAAGCAGTACTAAGTGCACTGTCAGATAAATAGAGTGTCAAATCCATGAAGACAGCAGTGGCTAACAGAGCAGAAGAAACACAAACTTGTTTTACATCCTCCAAACTCCTCCTGCAAATCAGTTTTTGAGGTTACCCAAAGGCTGAAACTACCTGCGGCAAAAAGCTCCCTCATGTGGTCTGAAAATATTTTTGGAAGGAAGAACATGAGTTGTTAGCCCTGGTTTTAAACATAGTTCCATGTGCCAAAGACGGTGATGAGCACAGTGCTTTGGTCCAAACTGACCTCGGAATAATCACTTAAGGAGGAACGGCCATCAAAGCAGGTCAAAGTCAAGCTGGTTGAAGAACTGGCCACCAGAAACTTACCATTCGCATACAACTACCTGCACTAGACTCACCTTGCTAGTCTGATACTGCTGAGAGCAAAGTGTGCTAACAGTTCCTCATCAGGGTGAAGGACTTTAAAAATCCTTGGTTCAGTGACATTCATTAGATGGCACAGGCAACATTCCTTTACTAACACGAAACTAAACTTGCCAGAAAATAAAACGGAAAACTAATATTCTGCCTCTTGATAGAGTACTAGGAGTCTAGTCTTTTTAGTCCTCTCTTTGACCCTGCTAAAGAAACAAAAAAAAAACAAAAGCAAACAAAGAAAAACCAAAGAACTGGGGCCTACGGGGATAAACTCTCAAACATGTAAGGGAAGGACAGAGGAATGTAGGCTGTCTCTTCATTCTCTCCTTCCTCCTTTAAATTGTTGCTAAAGCCAAGATTAATGAATGCACACATAAAAATGCTATTCTGGGTGAGCAGTAGAGATGGATATACTTAGCAGTTAAGGCAGATGTGGTGATCCTGTTCTCAATTTAGCTCCACATCCCTCCAAACAACAAATGGTTGCATTTCAATATTTAGGCAGTGACTCTCAAACTGTATCTGTGAAGGCTCCCAAATTTCACAAGCCTTCTTTCCGTTTTTATCTTTAAGGTTGCCTCACCTCAAAGAGCCCACCCAAGCTCAGTTCACAACACAGGCAACTCGGAAAAAAGAAATGTTCAGCCTGTAAAGAGGTAAACAAACTCCAAAACATACAGTTATTTAAAAAAAAAAAAAAAAAAGGAAGAAAGGCAGCATGTCACAGCACAGGCCTAAAGTACTAGCCTGTGTAACAAAGGCTGACACCTATCTGCATGTGACCCAGGCAGATAGAAATCATGTCTTCTGCCCAATGTTTAGGCATAACTGTAACAGCAGCCAACTGCTTTTCCTATTTTGTCAGAGATCCTGACTCATATAACCTATCAATTTAGAGACAGAAGGGGCAGGAGCTCTCTTCTATCCTATTGAAGGAGGGTACAGAAACAGGTTGCCAGTGAGGGGTGACTGAGCAACTGTGCACAGTTCGCCAAGCCCTGATTGTCAAACAGACGAAAGATGCGAACCCTAGCCAGGACTGGTTAGGTTACTTGTTACATTTGTCCTTGGTTCTCCTATGTCCACTGGAGCTGGCCACATGACTCTTCCTACAGAAAGCAACTTGGACCAAAGAATAACTTTGGAGGTCAGTCAACAACCAAATGAGATTATCTAACTCAAGGATTCCTTTTAAATGCTAACAAATTTCAAGAAACCTCATTGGTTATTGTTGTGCTTATTCACTAATTGAGTATATACATGACTTTTAAATACATCTTTATTTTAATCATAATCTCATCTACAACAAAGCAGTATTTAAATGTGGGAGACTTAATACTGAGTTGCCAGGCACTGCCTACCATATGAAAGGATTTACACTCCTCACAGTAATTTTTACTAAGTTTAAAGACTGGGAAACACTGATTTAGAGTAATAGTTTTAAGCCCATTTTTCTCAGTCACATATATATATATATATATATATAAAACATGGAGCAGAGGACCCACAAATTCTCTGTGCCCGATCTGCTATTAAAAATCCATTTTATAATTTATAAAAAAAAATACTGCTTTAAAAATCTACAAAATGGAAATATTATTACATGAAGGAGGACATGTCTCTTTAGGCAGGTCACAATAGTTACCTCAGTATCATTAAATTCAACATGCTTGCGGGAAAGAAAGCACAGAAATTAATCACAAATCACCCAATCTTAGAAAAGGGTTATAAAGTTAAGACAAGTATGGGAATGCAAAAATGCAGATATTAAGGGGAAAATAAAAAGTATAATTAAAAGTCAGTTATTAACAGTAAAATGTCTATAAGGCATTTTCATTTTTTAAATTCAATACACATTCCAGGCTTTTCTCCACAAAGGATGCATTAGAAATAGAGATGGCAGGAGGAGTTATAATCAAGGACCTGAAAAAGAAGGCCTTAACTTTCCCTCAGTCTCTTTTCATCCCCTGTCCTCTTACTCTGAATTTACTTTCATGGTTTCCTCTTCTTTCCCTGGTTGTCTCAGTTTTGTCTTAAATATTCTCCACTTCTGTTCTAAGATATCACTATTCTTTTTTAACTTTCTTTTTTTAAAGGCAACATTCCAAAGCCTGATTATGCGAGGGTAGACGCAAACAGCCTGCTGTAACACAAAAACCCAAATCATTAAAAATGATTGGTATAGATAAGGGAAGCACTCAAGAGCACGGCACACTACCTTTAGAATACCAGAATGGAATAAATTTAACAGGAAAACACTGCGAAACGGGGTTAGAAGACGGAAATCCTAGAAATCACAACACTTGTTTTACCAAAAGGGTGAAAGAGCAAAGAAAAGTCTAGCTGGGCAAAAAGGCCCATAAGTGGCATGAGCAAACATCAGGCTATTCATCTTGACTGATACAACCAGGAAGTTCCCAACAGTCTGAACTGTGTTCTACAGGGCACTAATGTGAAATCTGGTTATATGAGGGTAGAGGAGATTAGAGCCTAGTGTATTATAAAAGAATCTATGTCATTAAAAATTACCTTCAGTCTATACAGGACATTACAAGTTCAAAAATCTAGGAAAAAGCCATAACCTTAGACTGTAAGTGGACTGGGTATTTTTTCCCCAGAGCTGTTGGCAGTTAGGGGTAAACATAAATGATGTAGAAAAGAAGCATTTGATGCCACTGGAAGAGTAACTTAAAACCTTTATGGACAGCAAAATTCACTTCTAAAATTGAGTTATTCTAATACAATTAGTGGGCCTCCTCAAGTACCATATGCAAGAATATGATGTCCCAAATTTACAATTATCTTTGTGGCATTTTACTTTGTGGGAGCTTTTTTTTTTTTTTAAACAGCAGAAATTAACAGTTAAGTAATGTAAAACAATCCAAAAAACTTTTGTGAGTCTCCATTAAGAGTCTATACAATGTAAAAATGTCTGAACTTGGTTGGAGTGGAGGTGTCCTTCTACAGAAAAAAAAAAAAAGGAATAGAAATAGTGTAAAAATCTTATTTCTATTTCAAATCTAAAAACACTAAGAAAAAAATAGTTTAACTGTTGTGTGCAATACTGTATACTGAGAGGATATGACAAGGCCAAAGGAAGGAAAACCATCACCTTTTTTTGAAAGCTAAAATGTTTTCCTCACACTATCCTTAATCACTACTATCTTCTCCCCCTATCCATACCAAAGTTAAGAACTAGCAGAAAGACCCTCTTCTGTGAACAGTGCTCTCAGCAAAAGTGTAAGTTCAGAGCCTCCCTTGGATTTCTACTACTAACCTTGACCTAACAAACTGTTCTGCCAAATTGTGACCACTTTTCAAGTCAAGTCATATTTTCAGATCCCTAACTAGTTCTAGAACTTAAATATAATTCTTAATTGTTAACAATAAACTATAAATTTAAAACTTATTTAAGCTCTAGCACCGATTTAAACAATCAGTATTTGAACAAATTATGATTCCAGGAGGTAATACTATCTGTGGAGAGTCCACTAAGTTCCATCCTCATCCTTGTTCTAGTTTAGCAGGGACTTCCAACTATAAGGTAGAATGGGGGAAATAAAGTTAGCAGGGTAGCCGTTGTATGTATTGCCCTGGAACCCTGCCCTCTCTCCCAACACCCTCCACCCCCTCACTCCTACAGCTGTTAGAACTGGGCAGCAGCTAGTTCCAATGAGAGAGAAGTCTGCCTTGGGAAATAGCTAAGAGAGGAAAGAGAGCAAGAAAACATTTCTACCCTCCTAGTTATGGACATCATATCCCATAATATAGAAAAGAAGCCATCACCTTTTAAAGGCAACTTTTTTTACATCTGCACAACAGGTTTCATGCAAGGTTAAAAAGAAGCCCATGGAACACATCCATCCAGCATTTAGCCCATACCTGTAGCTTTACACCTCCCTCTGGACTATGTCTTCACTCTAAAAAAACCAAGGAAAGAAAAATGAGTATGTCATGCCTACGAGTCTCATGATTCCACATATGTAGCTTCTTTCCAAAGAAAAGCCCCCTTCATCACCATGGTAGAAGACCAAAAAGCAAAAGGACTCCTCTCTCCCTAACTGTTAAAAGTATACAATCAATTGCATTTAATATCTCAACACTAACTTAAACACACCATGAACTTATAAGACAGAAAACTAAAATACTAAAATGTTAAAAAAGGCTTACCCCCAAATGTCACCATAAATAGCAAAACTGATGACAAGGATTTCTGGGGTTGAATTTCTGTACATCTAGGTCACCAAAACAATCATTATCAGCATCTCCATTTGGAGAAGAGACTACAAAAAAGCTAAAGGATGTGCAATTCTTCTGGCAATTAAGGATCATGTTATTAACGTGGAGAGGACATGCTATTTCCCCAAGGCAATCTTCCTGAATAGGTAGGGGCAGGCATGAAACTTCAAAAGCAACCAAGTTCCTGCCTCGGTAAAGGCATCTCAGTGGCCTCAGAGCAGTGGTGAACCACAGAAACCAAAAAAATCAGAAGAAGGGGAAGTTAATTGAAGGTAAAAGCAAATAGAGGAACCACAAAACCAATTCATTTTATTTTTAACATTATCAAACAATCTTGCAAGCAAAGTCTGATTCTATAAAGCTGCTCAAATTCCTACAAACCTCCATTTACAACTCCTGCCAGTAATATTTCTATCTGGCCCAGGCAACAGACAGAAAACTGCTGAAAGTTGCCAAGGATGATGTCTACACTGGACCGGTAAGAAGACTTCTGAAAGACAAACCCAGAATGAGAACTACTAATAAAATACTACACTCTGCCTATCCTCCCTGAAGGAAAAGAAGCTTCTTGACTAGCATAAAATAGGTGTTTCATGTATTTAATCTGACTTTTCATATGGACTTAATCAGTTTACAATTTTGCTAATGAAGTCGTGATGCTTCCAATAATTTTAACCAAGGCAAAGTCTTTACTAACAAAAAACTTCTAGTAACAAAAGTTCCAAAAAGAACTTCTAAGAGCATTTACTTGGACCCGTCTAGATCATCAAAAGTTATTAAGAGAACATCTAATATAGTTAGAGTCCGTGTGGAGGCGGTGCAGAGTGTTTCGGCTCTGAGCAGTTCTGAAGCCAGTGTTTTCTGAGAGGCTGCAACAGAGCCTCGATAAAGAAGGCGCCAGAGGCTGGCTGCTTCCATTAAGCACATCGAGCAACGACAGCAGCCGGGAGTCATGAGCGACAGCAGCCAGCAGAACTACAGTGAGTGGGAATCCCATTCTGCTTCCAGAAGTGGAAGTGCTCATGGATCTGGGAAATCTGCAAGGCATATCCCTGCAAGGTTTCGCTCCAAGGAAAATTCCAGGCGTTCCAGATCAAAGTCCAGGTCCAGATCTGAATCTAGATCTAGATCCAGAAGTTCTCAGAGGCATTACACAAGGTCACAGTCTCAATCCTGCTCTCACAGACGATCCTGTAGCAGGTCTTACAGCTGAGATTATCACAGATGGCATAGCTACA
Source organism: Choloepus didactylus (assembly GCF_015220235.1). NCBI lineage: Eukaryota > Metazoa > Chordata > Mammalia > Pilosa > Megalonychidae > Choloepus > Choloepus didactylus. Next base: position 31,974,708 of record NC_051312.1, on the reverse strand, counting down.
GTCATTCTCCCATGTCTATTCGCAGGCATCACGTTGGAAATAGGGCAAATCCTGATCCCAACTGTTGTCTTGGAGTATTTGGGTTGAGCTTGTACACCAAAGAAAGAGTTAAGAGAAGTGTTCTCTAAATATGGCCCCATTGCTGACATGTCTACTGTACATGACCAGCAGTCTAGACGTTTAAGAGGATTTGCCTTTGTATATTTTGAAAACGTAGATGATGCCAAGGAAGGTAAAAAGCGTGCCAATGGAATGGAGCTTGACGGTCATAGGATCAGAGCTGATTTCTCTATAACTAAAAGACCGCATACCCCAACACCAGGAATTTACATGGGGAGACCTACCTATGGCAGCTCTCGCCATTGGGATTACTACGACAGAGGATAGGATCGAGGCTATGATGATCGGGACTACTATAGCAGATCATACAGAGGAGGAAGTGGAGGAGGTGGAGGATGGAGAGCTGCTCAAGACAGGGAACAGATTTACAGAAGGCAGGTCACCTTCTCCTTACTACAGTCATGGAGGAGACAGATCATGTTCCAGATCTTGATCATACTCACCCTGACGCTATTAAAGCATGAAGTTGAAGACTTTCTGGAACCAGCCCTAGAGTTGGGATATTTGTGGACAATATTTTTTATTGTCTCATTTTTAAAAAGTGAACAGTGCCTAGTGAAGTTAGGTGACTTTACACCTTTTATGATGACTACTTTTGGTGGAGTTGAAATGCTGTTTTCATTCTGCATTTGTGTAGTTTCATGCTTTGTTCAAAGTTAAGTGTTTTCAGAAAAGCATGTTTTGCATGTATTTTTTTACAGTTTAAATTTTGACTGCTGAGAAGTTTCTACTGTACAAATTTCATTTAAAAGGTTTTTCTACTGAATCCAGGGTATTCTGAAGATCGAAGCCTGTGTGTAAAATGCTACCAAATGGGAAAAAGCAACAATAAACACTTTGATTTCTACTTTTATTTCTAACATACCAATGCTTAGCAGAACAGTTCTGATTGTTGGTAGTAAATTTAAAGACAAAAATGCCCTTTTTCCTCTAGTCCATGAAAAATACCATACTTAAATATACCTGCAAAGAAGTGTTAAAATTATGCTCTGTAACTCTGTACTGCTAGTACTAGAACTAAAGATTTCAATACAGCAAATGCTTAATGCTTATCTAAATGTGGATTTGTCAGCCTTTGTGTATTCTGTATTATATATAGCAGGGAGTAAAGAAAAGAGTTACACAGTGCGTGCCTACAAAAGGCTAAAGCTTGTTAGGAAGGGGATAATGGTTATCTCGACTATAATTATCAGCAAGTGACAATACATTCCACCACAAATGTACTCTTGTTCTTCCAGCTTTTAGGCTATATGAAAAAACTATGAAAAAACTGGGTGCTTCAAAGTACAGGATAAGAAGGGAACACCACAGCTATGTCATGGATGAACTGAAGAATTTGCCTGTTCATTTTTTAAATAGTATTTTCAGGTCCTTTGCTTACCAAAGGAGGCCCTATTTCACTCAAATGTTTTGAGAACGGTGTTTAAATAAACTCAAATGAAAAGAGAAAAAAAAAGTTATTAAGAGGAAAAGAACTTACATTTACTACATTCACACTATATTCAATCCTGTATCATTGTATCATTTAAGGTGGGGACTACTCTAAGGATTCAGATGCTAAAGAAGGTAATCTGCACGTGCTCTCTCAGCAGGTGCTACAGATGGAAGTCTAACCCTAGAGCCCATGTGCTTCTACCAATGTGCCACACTGAGTCTCTCAAGAAATGTGACCATCACCTAGGAAGTACAAACTTTTATGGAGACAGTGTGTCTTGAAAAGGCTCTGGAGCAGTAATACCTTGGAGGGTCAAGAGCAAGTTAAATATTTCTATTTGTTAGTTTTGTTTGGGAAGATATAAGGGGCAAAGAAAAAGCCAGAGAGCCATGGTTCCAAAAAGTGTCCCATGAAACAAAGTTTGAGAAATGCTACTGTTACATAAAAATTTTTATGGGCATCACTTCTCTTGTCCCGTGAGGCCAGATTCAGACTGCACATTAGTCAGGGATCTCAGAATACAGAGAGCTTTGGAGGTCTGGGGTTATAAGAAGGGCTAATGCATAAAAGGATGAAGGACACACATCTAGGTTTCAGATAACTTGGCAGAAGCCCTTCGATGGCTGAGGAATACCCTAATTGCCTAACCAAGAGAAAGAGAAAAACGAATTCTTGGCGGGGGCAGAATTAAAAAAAAACAAAAACAAACAAAAAAACATAAATAGGATACTAATCACCCTGCCCCAAGTTATCAAAAGACTTCTTAAAATAAAACTCAAACACACAAAAAAGATTAATGCTGTATTCCTCTTGTCACTCGGAGGAGCAGGTCGGTGGGTAGCCCAACACACAAGAAGTTATTTTCTTAAAAACCTTTGTCTTCCAATTTTACTTTTCCTGCATTCTGTCACCTAGTCTATGTGAAGAGAAATGCTTTGAGAATAGGGGAGCTGAGTGGAAACTAAAAGCTTTAGGTTTGTGTTCTTTTACATCTTTCATATCTGTGGGAAACCTAAAATGCACAAGCTCTGTGAGGAAACCAACCTCAACTACATTTATCCTGTACTTCCTTGCAGCTCCATACAAGTCTGTTTATATTAACATTACCTCAACCTTTCGCTATCACCATGCAGAGGATGAGAGGTATAAAGGCAATTCCAAAGAGGGCAAAAAAAAGGACCAAAAAGGTGTGTGTGGGAGAGCAGAGGTAGGTGACAAAGGAGAGAATAGTGCAGGGCAAGCTAGCTTTGATGGAAACAAGTGGTATTATCTGCTTGTGATATGTCAGACTGCTCAAAATATACCCTCCTATGAAGTTTTTAAACCGTACCTGGCAAGTCAATGGTCCAGGGACTACCAAAGACAAACTACTTACCCCACAATTTCCTCAAGGGAAGATAAATAACCTGGAAAGAATTTATATTTGGCTTTGGAGTATATTTTGGAATGTATACGTGGCTGTGACATGAATCAAGGATGCAAGAGTGAATCAACAGCATCACCTCTTAGGAATGACACAAAACCTCTCAGGTCTAGAAGGCTTCCTTAGAGTAGGCAAGGTAATGAACCCTTTTTTATTTCTGTTTTCTGCCGGTCTATACAGCTTATATGTTGAATAAATGACAAAACACTGTTCTTCGCAGGAATATGGCCACTGACTCACTCACCATCAGCAGCTCTTACATAGTCACAAACTCCAAAGACAGGGCTGGTGTCTCAGTGATGCTCAAAGACCTACATAAGTCCATAACCTTGACCTCATTAGCAAGGCTCACTAAATCTTACTAACAATTGTCAGTTAAGTGCCCTTAATAATAACTTGAAAAACTTTTCTAATAAAAGGCAGAGAGCTAATGAAGAATTTAACTATCCAAATTAGAAGTTTTCAAACATTTTTTTAAAGCAGAAGTGTTTTCCCCCTAAACCCAGAAGTGAGGTTGTTCAGGTTGAAGTCTCCTGGGAAAGACAAAAACTGGCCTGGATAATTCAAAACAATAAATAACTCACTAATATTATATACAGCTTTGAAATGAACAGTGTTTTCAGTTTTGTTTTTATTAGAGAAGTGGGTTTACACAAAATCATACATACCCCATTATTAACACCTTGCATTTATGTGGTACATTTGTTACAACTGACGACAGCACATTTTTATAACTGTACTATTAATTATAGTCCATGGTTGACGTTAGGGTTCACTGTTTTGTGTTGTATAGTCCAATGGATTTTTTTCTTTAATTTTTATTCTAGTAACATATATATCCAACCTAAAATTTCCCCTTTTAACCATGTTCAAATATATAATTAGTGCTGTTAATAACATTCATACCATTGTGCTACCATCACCACCATCCATTACCAAAACTTCTCCATCATCCCAAATAGAAACTCTGAAAATTTTAAGTAATAACTCCCTATTCCCTAACCCCACACCATCCCCTGGTAACCTATATTCTAGAGTCTGAGTCTATGAGTTTGCCTGTTCTAATTATTTCCTATCAGTGAGAGCATACAATATTCATCCTTTTGTGTCTGGCTTTTTTCACTCAATGTGATGTTTTCAAGATCCATCCATATTGTCGCATGTATCAGGACTTCATTCCTTTTTATGGCAAACAAGATTCCACTACATGTATATACTACATTTCATTTATCCATTCATTAGTGATGGACACTTGGGCTGCTTCCACCTTTTGGCAATTGTGAATAATGCCACTATGAATATCGATGTGCAAATATCTGTTTGAGGCCCTGCTTTCAATTCTTTTGGGTATATACCTAGAAGTAGGATTGTGGGTCATAAGGTAATTCCATACTTCACTTTCTGAGGAATTTCCAAACTGTCTTCCATAGCAGCTATACCATTTTAGATTCCTATCAACAATGAATGAGTGCTCCCATTTTTCCCCATCCTCTCCAACATCTGTAATTTTGTTTTTTAATAGTAGCCATACCAGTCGGTGTGAAACGGTTCTCTCATTATGGTTCTGATTTGCATTTCCCTAATGGCTAATAACGTTGAGCATCTTTTCATGTGCTTTTTTGGCCATTTGCATATCTTCTTTGGAGAAAAATCTAATCAAGTCTTTGCCCATTTTTAAACTAGGTTGTTTGTCTTTTTGTTGTAGAGTTGAAGGGTTTCTTTATATATCCTGGATAGTAAACCCTTTTGGATACGTGGTTTCCAAATATTTTCTCCCATTATGTAGGCTGACATTTTACTTTCATGATAAAGTCCTTTGAGATGCACATAAGTTTTTAATTTAGATGAAGTCCCATTTATTTTTTTCTTTTGTTGCTTGTGCTTTGGCTGTAAGGTCTAAGAAACCATTGCCTAACACAAGATCCTGAAGCTGCTTCCCTACATCTTCTTCTAGAAGTCTGATAGCTATGGCTCTTATGTTTAGATCTTTGATCCATTTCAAATCGATTTTTGTATATGGTGTGAGCTAAGGGTCCACCTTCATTTTTTTTGCATAGGGAGACCCAGTTTTCCCAGCACCATTTGTTAAAGAGACTATTCTTTCCCAAATGAGTGGTCTTCATCGCCTTATCAAAAATCACTTGGCCATAGATGTGAGCGCTGATTTCTGAACTCACAATTTGATTCCATTGGTCTATATGTTTGTCCTTGTACCAGTACTATACTGTTCTGATTACTGTGGCTTTGTGATAAGTTTTAAGATTGGGAAGTATGAGCCCTCCAACTTTGTTCTTCTTTTTCAAGATGACTTTGGCTATTCAAGGCCCCTTACCCTTCCATATAAATTTGCTGATTCATTTTTCCCCATTTCTGCAAAGGAGGTTGAAATTCTGACTGGAATTGAGCTGAATCTATAAATCACTTTTGGTAGAACTGATATCTTAACAATATTTAGTATTCCAGTCCATGAACATGGAATGTCCTTCCATTTATTTAGGTCTTTGATTTAGCAATGTTTCGTAGGTTTGTGTTTACGGATCCCTTTTATCACTCATTAGATTTATTCCTAGATATCTGATTCTTTTAGTTGCTATTGTAAACGAAATTTTTCCCTTGCTTTCTTCTTCCGATTGTTCATTACTAGTTGTGATGGTTAGGTTCATGTGTCAACTTGGCCAGGTGATAGTACCCAGCTGTCTGGTCAAGCAAACACTGGCCTAACAATTGCTGCAAGGACATTTGTGGCTGGTTAATAAACCAAAAGGCTGGTTTTTTAAATCAACAGTCAACTGACTGCAGCTGCGACTGATGACTCACCAAAGGGCGTGTCTTCCACAATGAGAGAATGCAATTGGCTGGATTTAATCCAATTAATCAGCTGAAGACTTATAAGCGAGAGAGACAGAGGACCTTCACTTCTTCAGCTGCCCAGTGAAGTGTTTCCTGAGGAGTTCATCGAAGTTGCCAGTTGTTTCCTGAGTTCATCGGACATCTTCCTTGGAACTGACAGTTTGCTGACTGCTCTACAGAATTTGGACTCATGCATACCCACAGTTGCATGAGTCACTTTTATAAATTTTATAATCATAGACACCACTCATTGATTCTGTTTCCCTAGAGAACCCTAACTAATACACTAGTGTATAGAATAGTTTTTAAAATAACAAATTTCTGTATCTTTAAAATCTAATAGGTTACCACAAATTAACAAATTTAAGATGCCATCAGTCTTAATACCTGCACATTCTTGAATTGATGGAGTATGAATTTGTAAACCCCCAGTGCCTGAAAGCAGGGAGAAATGCCCAGACATTTGCAAAGTGGCAGTGATTATAACAGCTAACATTTATTGAGCATTTATTATAGGCTATGCACTGTTTTGGGTACTGTATATTTAATTTTCATACCAATCCTATCTCCATTTTAAGGATGAGAAAAAGACACAAAGAGATGAAGAAACTTTCCTCAAGGTCACACAATCCATGAATGAGAGAACTGAGATAGAAAGGCAAGCAACCTGACCCTTGAATGAGACCCTGTCTTGGGTTAACAACTGTCTACAAAGAAGATCATGCACATATACCACAGCAATGACTGTTTAAGTACTAGGGGTCACAGAGTTAACATCAATCATTTTACTAAGGCAAATATTGTGAGGTAAACACCCAAAATCTCAACTGTCACAAAGGCCTCTAAAGAGATATGATTAAGGATACTAAAAATTTGTTCTTACTCAGTAGACAGGTAGATGTGGGTAAGTAAATTAATGTCTAGAAGTATCAGTTTTCTCATTTGTTAGAGGGCTTGACTACACACCTCAAACTCAGAGACATCTCAAAGGATTTTCTTGTTTTACCCTGACCCATTGGTCAAAGTTCATCAATAGAAGTCAAGGATCAAATGGATGCCTAGGATACTATTGAGCCACTGTACAAATCTCTAACTGGAAGAAGAGACAAATTATAGAAATGAATTGGGGAAACTGTGTGTTGTAAATGTTCACCACCTTTGAAACCGCTTGCAATGCTCTTTCTTTCTTTCTTTTCCTATTAACATGGCTGGGTCAATAAGAAGATTGGACTTTCTGCTTGGGATATTTGTATGTCTTCCTACCCCTATACCCTAGAAACCAAACAACCAGAAAAAAGGATCAACTGGGAAGCTTTTCTGACTAGCCCAGTTCATCATGATGCAAAATCACCAGGGATTGTTGCTAAAATCCAGCAGTTTGCCTGGAGTAGCCCCAGTGTAGCCCTCTTCATTAGAAACCTATAGCAAGGGAACAGCAATTGCTACCAGATTCTTATCTAGCTAGGATGCTGGGCACACACATCACAACTAATAGTGGATAAAATCTACCTCAAAAGCCTAGTACACTAAATGAGATCAAATGTGTAAAGCACTCAACAATTAGGTAGACCCACAAATGGATGATCCCAGAGAAACTAACCATTGTTTTGCTCAACTGTAAAATGAAGATGAGCCCTACATGGAGAGGTTAGCTGGAATAAACAGGCATACTACAGCACACAAATTCCCTTCTTTCTAGTCCCATCATTCCCAGAGCACCTTCTTTTACCTTAATAAGTTGCTCTATATTCAACCGTCTGGGTCCTACACTACATAAGGCTTAGATCTGACTTGCCTCGGTCAGCAGAGACTTAGCATTTTCTCCGTGGGGTGGGAAAAACTTCCATTTTTTTTTCCCATGTGACACCTGCTCTATGGTTACTCAGCTAGTCTATTTTCAGGACTCAGGCTTAAATTTGGGGCTTCTGACTCTCTACTGACTGAGTCATCCATCTGTGTCCTCTCCAAGACCCTAATAGAGAAGTTTATAATCAGCTCTCAATCTCATCTCCTTTCTCTACACTGGCAACAATGTTCAAAGATTTCTTCTTTGACCAGGATTCTTAATCTGGGATCCTCAGATCCCTTTGGAGCCCATGAATGAGTTTTGGAAAAGGGGAGTAGATCTTTGAATCCTATGCTAAACTGTGTGAGGCAATGTGACATTTCCCGAAGAGAAAGTCCACGGCTTTCATCAGATTCTCTAAGGGACTCACAACTATTGTTAGAATGGTACCCCTCTCAACACCCCCCCCTTTCCCCCCTCCCCACCCTGCTGCAACCTAACAAAATGGAAAGCATGTCAGACAAAAGCCAGGTGTGATGCCATTTTTGTGATTCTGAGCAAGTCACTTGTTTCTGGGCCTGTTTCCTCGTCTATAAAACTAGAGGATAGAACTAGATTAATCAGGACTATCACTACGGCATCTAAAAGTATAATTGTATTTTATCCAAACTGGTTTTAAACATTTATTTAAAGGCTCATGGCCAAGGTCTGGTTCAGTCCCTGCCACATATGAGAAACTGTAGGACTACTTCTGTGAAACTGTGTATACCCCTCATTTTTTTAGTCATTTTTAATAAAATGTATTTCAACTGTCACTATTTTCTGTGTGTGTGAAATATTTTGTAAATTAGTAACAAGTCCCTCTTTCTCTTGTATATTTATATCCCCAGAACACCTGGAATAAAGAAAACACTTTTCAGACATTCAATTGTTGAACTGAATAGCCTGTTTATCTACTCTTGTTGGTAAATTTTTCCTTTCACATTTTCTTAAATTTAGACATATCTGCACAATAAATAGTCGCACTTTTGGTTTAAAAAAAGCCTTTTTTTCCCCTTTTGAATTGTGGATACTCGGTTAAGAGCAACATGGTGAGCAGCCCATATTTAAGGATCAGAATCAGAAATGGCCCTTTTGACTCTGTGAACAGCATCTTCACCGAAATGTCATAACCAATAAATATTATAACACCTATTTCACAAAACCAACATAATTATTAAATCCTCTGAAATTGCTACAAAAAGTAGTGTGCCAAAGTTGAATAGGAGTGGGTAAATTGGGCTCTTCTCTTTCCTTTCCCTGATCTGCCGTCTCACCTGCTTAGTTACACGACCTTTCCATATGACAACACAGGCACCTATACAAGTTCATCTCATTTGAGCAGCACCCCATTTTGGAGGTGCCAAATTAAGGCAAAATGGGAATACAAAACACATTCCTTTATCTTTTTTCCTAATTCCTCCCCAAATGTCCATACTCTTAAAGTAATTCTCAATTCCCCGTTAAGCCTTCCCTTCCCTTCTCCCCATACAGCTCCCTGATGGGGTGGGGGTGGGGTGGACTCATTCTTTCTTTAGCTCCTCCTGTTTCCTTCCCATGACAGCACTGCCAGTACTGAGCAACAAATTGCCGAACACAGCAGTAGCAATTACATATGGTCACTAAGCTAATGTGCAGCCTTCTCTGGGCAGAATTACTAACTTCTACAGCATCTTTTCAGTCTGAACCTAATATTCCAAGCTTATCAATGTGAAGTATTTTGAACAATGCACAGAAGTCAGAGGTAGCAAGGGTCCGCACTGTGTGAAAGAAGTTGGGGCTCTGAAGCCACAGAGGGGGGCAAGCTACAGGAACTGTGACATCAGACAAAGCACCCAATCCAAATACATGGGCTCAGTCATTTGGCTTCTCTATAATATTCATGTGTCACTTGCTCAAATTTGGCACATATTAAGACCACCAGTTCCCTCCTTAGTTTCACTGCCCTGCCATAAGGCCAAATCTGTCTCATCTAGTGAGTCACTACTGCTCCTCTCTCCAAATGCATTTTGATTTCAGCCCACTTGTGCAGCTCATCAGAGCGACACCATATGTTAGTCCCATGTAGGGAGAATGTGACTAATTTTTTTCAAAAACACTGTCAGCGTTACTTTTAAAATTACCTTATAATCTTGATGTCTCCGTAGAGTCATTTCTATAATTCATAAACTTCTTTCTGGAAATGACTTTATAATTATTTTTCTAAGTGCTCAAAGAAGATTTCTTCAGCATTTTAACCCCTATTTTTCAAATAAGAGAACTAAAGTGAAGAAATCTGATTAACTGACCCAAGTTCCACACTAGCAACTGAGACTTATTCTTGAGCCATGGTGCTCTATTTGAAAAAATAAGTCATAATTTGTAAAATGTTTTTTATTGGAAAACTCAAAATATTGCTTTGCTTTTATTTTTTGATGGGATGAGTAAACTCTACGTATAAGAACTACCTGGAATTTATAGGCTAATTGTGGTGACTAGATGGTCTCATGTTAGCCATCCAAGTAGTTTTAAGAGAAAAGTTCTGACAGGGCTGAGGACACCAAATGCTTTTCTAATTGGTGGGATCATAAATGGTTGAAACTAACATTTTTAGAGTAAAAGAGATGATTTGCAGATTCACCTACCATCAACAAATTCCCCAAAAGTAAAAAGAAAAAAGGCTGTTCTTTTTCTACTCCAGGCAACTTGCTTCCTCTCCAGCAATAATGGTTGCCAGGTTTGGTAACTAAGCTTATCTAAAGATTTTTTAAATCTTTCGGATACGTCAGGTCATCTATTCATTCTAGTAACTGTTTGGAGTGGGAAGGAAATGTATTTTTCAGTTACAATCCTTGGTACTGGTTGGGCTATTTATATATGGAAACATTACCTATTTTATAGAAAAATTTTAAAAGACTTTTGAAACTATGAAGTTACAAAGTAAAGAAAAATCCTAACTCATGCTCTGTTCTAAAACAAGTTGTTGGGTTTTTTGTTTTGTTTTGTGTTTGCTTTGCCTGAAACTTCTGTATGAAATCAGCCATTGTCCGGGTGAACCAGCAACATACCACATGTGAGCTGGGTAATTATATTACACCTTCTGAAATTCTTCCAGCAACTCAACTGATGTTCATGCAGCTTGAACTGCAAACCATATGGCTGGCCTATTAACAAAGTTTGGAGCTATTTTCAATCACTCAACTGCCTATCTATGTATGTGTACGTTTTCTTCAATCAACCTCTCCTGCCAGGCAGAGTGCAACATTCGCAAGATTCCAGTAAGGAACGCAATGGAAAGCGTGAGATAATACGTCAAAACAATTTCTATAAATATAGCTTTTGGCCTAGTATCTCAAAAAAGGAATGAGAACAGCTTTAAGCTTAAACAGAAAAATCTTACAGTCCTGCAATATCCTCCTCGAAGTCTCTAAAGAACTTAAGAGACCAGGGATCTGGAATCTCATTTCTCACACTGTATCTTGTCTCCCTCTCTCTAATCTCAGAGGGAGGTTCAGGGCGAACTGCAGGCTTTATTATCCAAGACAGCATCTCTCCCACCTCTTCCCTTCTCTCACCCCCATACTTCTCAACACATCAACATCCTCTCACTGAGATCATTTCCCCTTCTAGGCAGACAGGCCCAATACACAAGACATACAAAAACCTTTCCACAGCTCCAAGCATCTAACCTCTATCAGCTCCAAAACCCTTTACCAAGCAGCCAAGAACCATGCCTGTACCATGCTTCCATATGGTCTTGTCTCAAGAGGTCTGTCCTGTTCTCTGGAAAGGCCGGAAACTTTATTCAATCTCTTGCAGCTCTTAATTTCATAATTCTACACAACCAGAACAACTGATGTTCTTTGTTCTGTGGAGATGCTTCCTGATACCATTAGGTTATATGCCAGAAAGTACAAAAATTACATCTTTGCTTCAGCCAATCAGGGAGAATGTATGGGCCCAAACGTTGTGCAGTCCTAGGACAAGTTCTAAATTCCACTTAATATATTGTCACTTTTTAAAAAAGTGATTTCAATTACCATGCTTTCATCACCCTCGAATTGTGCTCCTAAAAATGCTCCTCACATTTAAATACCCATTTACAGGATCTGTCACCTCCTTCAAATCACTCCCCAAAGAAATCCTTCAAAATTCCAATTGTTTCACAAGATGAAATTTGTCATGCTTTGATTTCATTTTTACAAAAAACAAGCTCTACAAAATAAGAGATCAATCAAAAAGCATACAGGGCACAAAAAAAGTAAAGAAAAAAAAAAAGGGGGGCCTAATCCATCCTGAAGGAGTTTACAGTCTTGTTCAGAAGAGATGACTTATAATAGAAAGAAAGAACACAGGACAGCATACATCCAAGGGAAAGTGTTGCCATAAATTTGAGAGATCAAAAAACTTGTAAAGAGCTGGTTATTTCCCTGTCTAAATCAAATTTTTATGCTTTTTGATAACACTGTCCATGAAAGAGTATTTCTGCTACCCTCCAATGAAATTGCTCAGCCTACCAGTAATTCTCCCAACCTCATTTATTTTGGACAGATTTCTCTATTATCCTATTGTACTCATAAAGATTATAGAGTTTATGGATTAGGTAAACTTTGCCAGTCCTCCTTTCCCATGCTCCCTGCAAAGACATATCTAGAATAGAACAAGAGATTAAAAATAAAAAAAAAAAGCTAAAATTAATTGTGCTTTCAATATCTCAGTATAGAGTCTGGTACTAATGCAGATAAACTAGCAATTGGGGAATGCTCCATGGACTTGCTGTTTGGCTTGCTGCCCCCTTTACCATCAATAAACAGATTAGCATAGTTGACCATGCCTTGCAAAACCAAAGTCATATAGTCATTTTCATAAGGAAATTCTAAAATGAAACTAGGTTAGAGAGATTCATAATTCAATAATCCCAAATAACTTTCCGAGCATGTTAATAAAATTAATAGACAAGTATTTAATGCAAGCCTACAATGTTTTCGATGCCCAGACTATGAATTCACTCCAGTTTCTAATACCAGCTTCACCACTTACTAGATGTGTGATTTGGGGTAAATTCACTTCTTCATACCTATTTTCTCATCTGGAAAATGGTTACAATAACAGTATCTACCTTAAAGGGAGTTTGTTAGGATTAAAGGACGTACATGTAACATATTTGTAAAGTGCCTGACAGAGAGTGCTCAATAAATGTTGCTATCATTATCATTCCAGACACTAAGCTTGGGGCCTATGATAGGAGAGGATGAGTTCCAAAAAGTTTTATTCTTTGACAAGTGATTAAGTCTCTTCAAACTGGGGTACCTAAGAATACATAGAAATATTTCCTATTAGAAGAGGAAGCAGAATGGAATAGGTAAGAAGGCAGTGACAGGCTTCCATCTCCAACTGGGCCAGTATAAATGTAACCTTCATTATGGAATACTGAACCACTTGTTCTAAGAGTAATTATTTATAAACATTTATTTATTCATTCACCTCATGATACCAAAAAGGATTTGTGGAAGCTTTCAAAATGCATACAATGGAAAAAATATAAACCAATAAAATAAGATCATGGAAATTATAAATTAGGAAAAAAAAAGACCAAAAATAAAGGAAAAGCTGAAATATAGATGCAGTAGCCACAGTGCCATTTGCTGAAGCTGCGCTATAAAATCAGAGAGCTGCCAGTGACTTTAATCTCAAATGACAGCCACGATAGAGGGTGTACAAAGATTCACAGTGTAAACGGGAAAATGTTAGCAGAAGGGCAAACTGAGCTGGGCACAAAGAGCTGCCAAGAAGGGGTAGGTGAGGCCAGATTTAATGCCAAGAACAACAGAATTTTACAAAGCCACTAAGTATGCAGGACCCGTGAGAGACTCAGCACCAAGTTCTAGGCCCTCACATACACCAGAAGCCAACAATGAACACATGGCAGAACAGATTCCTAAATGATTCAGGGTCAGAATACATCAGAAAATGGTCAAGTAAAACTCTGCATCCACACCACACAGTCACAGGATGATGCTCCCTCAGTGAAGCTGTTTCTCCCGCATTTAAAGTCCTTTATCCTTTTCTCATCAGCCACAGTTACAAATATATGCAAAGAACTATCTCATCCCCACTCAGCTGACAAACTCAGTTCCCACTCTTGCAGGCTTATGACTCATGAGAGGATAAGAAAAGAGGAGGGGGAAAAAAACTGTAAAACAAAGAGACAAACTTGAATTTAGACTCTAGTTTATCACGAGCAATTCATTTCACTAAAGTATCCTTTTAAAATATAGTTAACAAACTCAATACCCTTTGAACATGGCCTGAAATCTGTCTACATGTCATGTCCCCCACTATTCGTTACAGACATAATTCCAAAAGACATTACAAGGCTCCTGAGAGGCCAAACTTTACAAAGCACCCTGAAGCAGTGCAAATACAGCACAGGCCACTGCAAAGCCCAAAGCAACAGGGCATTCACCACAGTTCCTTTGCCAGCATCCAGCCAAGCCAACAGGCTTAACCCCTTACTGCACCCTATTCCAAAACAATGAGATTAAACCATTTCGTAAGGGAGTGGAAGCATCTCATTCCTTTTTCCTCAAACTTTATGTCAGGAAAGGAATTTGGTTCTACCACTGATGAGCTAAGAGCTCATCTTTATGATCTACAAACTCAAAGAGTGAATTATGCTTCTAAGAAAACCCAAAGACCACTTCCGGCATCCTCTCCCTTACAGCATTTTGTTAAATAATACAAATCTTGCCTCCCCCAAGGTTCTGTAATTTATAACTGACAAAACAAAATAAAACAAAAAAAGACAAACAGATCACCTCTTTTACTTGAAATCTAGTCCTTCACAGAAATGTACACAGACAGGCAGGACACATGTAAGAACACAAACTGGCAGCCCCGGCTGAGTCCTGAGCAGGCTTAAGCCAGTATGGATGCACAGGGCATACACAATGCCTAGCTAGTGGGCTGCTCCTGCTGTTGCTATACAAATATAGAAAGCTGAAATGTGGAACAGCAGCTTCAGCAGAACAGATTCTGCTCCATGCTCAGAGAGGGAGGAGCAGAGAACTGAACAGCTTTACCCATACATGGTTGCTGAAAGGGGGCCATTACTGAGAGCCTAATTATCTCACACACATGCATTCTGTTCACATGCCTCAGACAAAAAAACAGAAACACACAGGCTGAAGTAAGGTTTAAGAGATTCTATTTCAGTCAAGGAACTTCCCAATAATTTCAGTCACTTATACCAAGGATCCCTCAGCCATGGGAAAAGGAAAAGACACCATGAAAATTTTACTAGGTCAGATTCTTACCAGATCAGCAGTAGACATGAGGCTTAATTTACCATTTAAATCCTGGAATTTAACATGCAGAAAAGGTTATCTCCATTCGTGTGAGCAATCCTAGACTTCACCAGCCAGAACCCCTCTGCTACTTTCAGAATGGAGGTCTCATGCCAACTCAGACTATGTTTTGAGGTCTCTTTTTTTTTTTCCTTCTAGTTGGTACAAAGTAAAATAAATTAAGATATAATTTTTAAACAAATATTTCCCAGGATGCTAGCTTATAATCAGAAGCCAAGTATTTATGTTCCATAGTTATTTTGCTTAAAATTCATTCTGATACATCTCAAAGTAAAGTATATAGAAATGCTTAATTTCTGAACAAAGTGAATGCCCCAAAGATATGAAAGGCACAGGTGATTTGCTCAAATGACGCTGTTCTTCACTCTTACTGAATCAACCAAGTACTTAGTGAATACCGGCCAAATATTTATTCAGTATCAGAGGGGCTTGTAGCACAAACATAAGCCATACTATCACTGATCTCTAGTGCTTATAAACTAGTTCCTGAACAAGATCAACACATGGAATAATAAAGGCTGATTGCATATGACTAGTGCTATCATGTGTATAGAGGTTACAAACTAAAACAGCTATGTACATTAAGAGAAGAGAGACTGAGGACAGACAGTCCTGGACCTTCTTTTGCATGATCTACCCACCAGCACTGTCCCTAAGAGCACCTGCAATACATTTCATGCATGAATACTGGAAATACAGGATTTGGACTAGATGATTTTTAGGGTCCCTCCATTTCTGAAATTCTTTGAGTCTGCAATTTAAACCTCAAATGTTTCAGAGTGGCATGAGATTAATATAATACCACACTGTTTATGGAAGGAAAATTATAGTTTTTCCAACTTTGGAGAAAATATGTTCTAAGAAAGATAAAAACAAATTAAGACCATAATTCAGCATCTATTCTAATGTTTCTCACGTGATATTTTCAGGAAAATATTCTCCCATCTCAGACATCTCTGCCTAGCCTTCTGAGGAAATTTCAAACCCATCATTCAAAAAATAATACTATCATAGGGAAACAAAATGGTGGGAGTAGAAATGTTTATGCTGATATACTCTGAGATCCTTGATTACTAAACACTGCTAGGTCAAGACAACAGGGGGCACTCTGGAGAAAAGCTTCTTTTTATCACTGCACTGCCTGGTGCCTATGTGTGCACAATCCCAAACTTATAGGGCATAAACACACAATTATACTAGGTAGCTCCCAGTATAGAAAGTCTTTCCCCAACACTTAAAATAAAAAGAGAAAAAAAAACAAAAAAACCTCAAATTTTTATAAGTGGGCCATCATAAACACTTACTTTATTTCATCAGCAAATTAACCACTCAGAATTTTGAAATTTTCTCTTTGTCCACAGTAGTGATAAGTAATGCAGGGGACAATGGTAATGATGAGCAAAGGATTGCTAAATGAAAGCAAACTAGATCTGTATACTTAATCCCACTACCCAGATCTCCTACCTAGTGCAAGGCAGAGCCTTGTCCACCATTTGATGTACTGAAAAAGAAAACAACATAAAAGCAGGATTCAAGCAACAAAGGTGCATTCCTGTTCCAAAAAACAAAGAAATACAAGTGTTCAACATTTTGAATCTCTTAAGTGGGTATAGTGATTTATATATTTAATTTCTTAGAGTCTGAACAGCCGTGGTTAAAGCAACTTTGACTTCCCCAAAAAATAGTACATTGTGAACTAACATGCCACCTTTTGAGTAAAATCACTCCTTTAATTAACTGTTATGTACTTTACTAAGATTACTTATATAAAGGCAACTAAGTAAAAAGAAAGAGCTCAATGCAAAAGAGCACAACTGTATGTATCAAGGGTGATTATGTAAAAGCATAACCTCAAAATCAAAGTGACTATAAACACCTACAGTATGGCTTTTGACAAGTCATCTCTCCTCTCTGGACCTGTTTCTTTGAGTGAAAAATGGGCTTGGGCCCATATCTAGAGTCCACAGACCTATGGAAACCATGGACATTTCATGGATTCCATAAGCTTCCTTATATTATGTGCAAAAATTTACATATATGCCCTTATAGGGAAGTGGGTCTATAGCTTTTACCAGATTCTCAAAATAGGTTTTAAAAACCCAGGACTAAACAATATATGATTTGTTCCATTTCTAACATCCTGGTCCAAAAAGAAGGGAATCTTCTAGACTCAGTCAGTCAAGAATAAACAAGTCAAGAATAAACAAGAAATTATTCAAAATCATCTATTTCAATTCAAACTGAACATGAACTGGCTTTATGCAACAGACTAACTTCACAATGTTTTTTAAAGAAAAGTTTTTCAAGCAAATTTTAGTCTATGAGTTACCACTACAGCTCATCTCAGGGGCCTTACATGAGAGGAGAATCCTTGAATGTGCTAAGAGATACCTCACTAAATACTTCCTCTCTTACCAGTTGCACTTTAAAAAAAAAAAAAAAAAAAAGTAAAGCTTCCAGTTCCTGCTTCCAATCCTGCCCTATAGAAGGAAAGTAATAGGTAGAGGGAAAGACACCGAAGCATAGCAAATTGGAATGAAGAAGACTGATAACAGGCAAGCAAACAAAGCAGCAGCCCATCCTATTAGCAAGAGGTGATATATGAGAACAGCCACTGCCTTATGCCTCAATCTGTAAAAATATTTTAGATTTAAAAAGAAAATTAGCCTTCTTTTAAAAGATGACAAAAGAAAAAAAATGCATCTGTTACTGAAATATTTAAGCCTAAAATTTTTAGGTTCTCATGGCAACCTAAGTCATCACACTGCACATACTGTATATAAAGCACATATTTAGAGGCTTAACTAGTAAACTCAAAATATGACATATGTGTGATGTGGGCGACAACATTATTCTGGGAACCTTAACTTTAAAATCTTCCAACTTTTATTTTGCAGCCCTGAGGATGACATAACAGAGTCAGCTATGCAGAAAGTACAAGTTCAAAGAAGAGGTACAAAGAATATAAATAGAAGCAAAGAGTTGAAAGACAAGAAGAAAATTCAAATTTCTGAACATGGTTCTCCTCCACTGTAAAATAAACTGTAAATGGAGGATTAAAAAACAAGATTGCTAATGAAGACATATATTAAGATATACTCACAATAGCATTTAGGACACTGGTTCATGTGGGCCCAGACAAAAGAGGACATGGCCCCAGTCCAGACAGCCTGCAGATTGGTGTTCTTTTCTTTCATTCTCTTTTCTAGGAGCTCATGGAATATAGCTGCTTGGAATTAAGCAATGCCAGAGTCAAAAGGATGGCTGCAGGATTTGGGGGATGGGAGAGAAGGATGGTACTTTAGGCTTAAAGAGGGGGAGAAAAAGGACTATAAACCTAGGAGTCAGGAGATGGCAGTCTTTTTAGGACCTATCATGTCTCACTAGTTTTGGTAATGGATGTTGGTGTTGGTGAATGTAATTAACACAATTGAATTATATATTTGAAAGAGGATAAAATGTGAAATTTTAAGTTGTATATATTTTACCAAAATAAAAAAAAAATTTTAATCCCACAGAACTGTATAACAGAGTGAACCCTAATGTAAACTATGCATTTATACAGTTAATAGTATAATTATAACTAATATTGTTTCACCAACAGCGACAAAGGTGCCACAGTAATGCGAAACAGTAATAACAGGAAAAACGGGAGAGGGTTTTATATGGGGTTGCTGTAGCTTTTGCATGAATTTTCTGTAAACCTACTAATAATAAATATATATGAAATAAAGAAACTCAAAAATGCAAAAATTAAAAAAAAAAGCAACACTCAATTTTCTCATCTATTAAAGGACCCAAGGGAGGGACACCTCCACCTTTCTGCCCACAGGAGCTCCATCATTATCTATGCATCTCTTCTGAAAGAACTGAAGTTGTTATGAACGATACCTACCTTAAAACCACCATTTCCCCACCTCTTCTGTTAGGGTTAAGTTATGCCTACTTCTCAATAAGAAAACAGGCAAACAGTTTAGGTAAAGGTACACAAACAGCATCTTATCAAGGCAGTTAAAAGATGTGCCTATTTTCCTGACTCTCTCAAAGGTAAAAATTCCCCCCCCAGGGGCTTCTTTATTTTTTTATTAAATCTTCATTTTATTGAGATATATTCACATACCACGCAGTCATATAAAACAAATCGTACATTCGATTGTTCACAGTACCATTACATAGTTGTACATTCATCATCAAAGGTAAAAATTTAATGAGAAACTGCTATTATATTCTACTATATGAAAAGAGGTGGTCACAAAAATAAAACTATTTCATTACTGTCATGAGACTGTGCCTCAATAAGCAAGAAAGGTACAGATAGAGAGGAGAGAATCTGGAGTGAGCGCCTGGTAGCAGAGTCCTGTTCTACTACCTAATAATCTGGATGCTCCAAGTAAATTACTAACCTCACTAAGGTTCCTAATCCTAAACTTGTCTATAAAATGGTGGCAATGTAGCCATCTTTCTCTCCCTCTTCTCTCCCTCTCTCGCTCTATGGATCAATGTAAAATCCAACAGCTAGCTCCTTTCATTACAGTACAATTTTGCACATCTTCAAGGAAAACTCTGTACAATGAACTTGTATGCAAAAATTGACTGGTCAAAATAAGAACCAGAACGACGACGAATAATATGTTTCAGAGTAAATGAGGGAAAAGGCCACCGCAAATGAGGCTAGGATTAGAGATTTCTTTCAGACCCATCCACAACCTGCTAACAACTGAAATATTTGATTACCTTAATTACGTTGGCTGCACAACAAGAAGTGCTGGTGGTCATGAAATTCCAGAATATTAAACACTCAGCTACATTTTCATTATAGCACTCTCTACCGTGTTGAAGTCAAGACAGCAAAATACTGCCAACAGCCTCATTTTCACTTTAATTTTCTGGTAAGACAAAAACAAAAATTAATATTGGAGCCAAACTCTCTATTTTTAGGTATGGTAAATTCTTTAAGAAAAAAACAAATCTGTGGTTACAAGAAACTGAAACGCCTGTATATCTTATTAGAAAATATACAATTGTGCATTGCTTCTTAAATTAAAAAATATTTTTTAACAAACTCAACTTTAGAATTTTAAATGTTTCCTACTACTACCTTTCAAGCAGTTCTAAAAGAGGAAAGTAAAATAAAAGCTAAAGCACTGACAAGGGCATTAAATGAATAGCATACTGAGCAATATGACCTTCAAAAAATGAACTTAGAAAATCCGTTTTTGGCATATGCAATTAATAATTTCCAAAATAGTGGTTTTGAACCCAAAACTCACTTTCGTGTTAATGTACCTAGTCTATGAATAATGACATAAACACATCATGAAAACACAAAACCTGCCTATTTGACTTTAGACTTTGATTTAAAAATATTTTGAGGGCTCTTTTAAAATTCTTTAGCTAACACTCATTTCATCTTATTAAGCACATTATAAAGTACTTTAAGCTCAGTATAGCATTTACCATCATCTCTTCCCTCCCACCTGTGAAAGGACTAGCTTGTTCCAAATATGGCATTATCTTTTCAAAAGTTTTAGTGTTTAGGCATGATAAAATGGAGATAAACAGGCTAATGAAAATTTGGGAATTATTCTGATTTACAACTGTTATTTTTTTAAGGGAAGAAAAAAAAGACTACAGCTTTAAAATGGGAAATCCATGTAAAACTATCTTCTCTTTGAACTTGGGTAATCTCCCCGCAAAACAGGTAACCTTGTTTCAAGAAGGAGGCAGAGGCCACCTGCCCAGGATTGCTCTAAGAAAGGATTTCTGTGCTAGGTAGAATTTCCCTGCACAACCTCTAATGCCCTTTCCTAACATCAGAAACTGTGACTTCATTATGAAAAGTAGAGGCAAGGCAAATCCAATGTGTGGGTAGAGACAGCAGAACAGTGTTCTGAAAAAATTAGAAGGCCTGAACTGGAATACTGCTTCTGCCTCTATGTGAATGTAAGTAAGGCATTTCATTTCCCTCATCTGCAAAACGAAAGGCTTAGACAAAAAATATCTCTGAAGATTCTAACATCTTGAGCCTATGGCTCACTTCCTCTTCCTCCAAAGCCTGCCTGGGCTACCCACCATCTTCCCACTGCTGCACCTTACCATAATTAGGCAGCCTTTTTAAGCATCTAATTAATGGAACACAGAAATTAAAACCCTTAACTTTCTTTTCTATTTCTGGCTTGTTGCAAATGTGCAACATTTTATCGAGTAGTTAATGCCACACAGTTCTTGAGATACTGGCTTTCTGGCTTTTCTCTGAACCCCAGTGGCAGTTACACAGTGACAAGTTGTAAGCAAGGAGGTTGTTACCATAGAGACCCACTAGGATTCCTGGGGGTGGATTCAGCAGGCTTTTTTTTTTTTTTTTTTTGGTCAAAGCATCTTTTTATGTTCTGGATCTAACAATTCAGAAAGACTGATCTAATTTTTCTTCAGCAAGCTAACTGCCTTCAAGAAATATTACCATGTAGAACACAATTCTGGAGAAATATTAAAAATTGTTTCAGTGACTCTTGCAAAAGAAGAGTTAAATATATTCAATTATTAATCTTTCTCATCCCTATTCATAAAAACAATTAAATAAATACAAACTCAATGAAGTTTCAGTGACCTATGTATGCTGTCATTTCTTCCCAGCCCACCATATTTCCCCTATCAAGTGCTCAAAGTTCTCCAAAGAAAATTTCTACTCAAGAAATTTCTGCTTCCCTGTATGATTATTTTAGAAATATATCAGACACACAAAATTACAATACATAATACCAACTGGACCAGAACAAAGAAATGTAAGTTTAAATTCAAAGTCTGCTCCAAAATTGCTGTGTGTGGACAAAGGTGATGTAATTCAGGGAGATGAACTGCCACTTCCAGCTAAATGTGTGCTGCCACTCTGCTCCCCAGAGACCTGTTCTGTTAGAAGATGTTTTAAGAAAACACATCCCTTACAAATCTGATCTGTCGATCTGGTTTGTTCAGAGGAGAAATGGAACAGTGAGAATTCAAAAGAAAACATTTTTCTAAGTTGTGAGTCTCCTACAGGTCTTACTTAGCCAAGAATATAGTTAGACCAGACAAATGACACTAATAAATAAAAAGAGCACTTGATTTCCTAACAATAATCTAAAACTTCAGTATCCTAGTCTTCAACCACAACAACTTAAGAGCTAGAAAGTTATCTGGAACAAATCTCAAGAAGTATCCTGTGTTCATTAATAGCCTTCCTTTACCTCAAACCAGTAACTAGTAAGCCTAAATGTAAATGTCACTATGGTAAGATGTGTTGAAAATCAAATAGCCATTTTATAAAAGTAAAACAGAAATCTGAATTTCACAAGCAAAAAGAAGGAAATGGAATATACCATCAACTTTTAAAAGGTAGGCACTAGGCATCAAGATATCCCATAAAAATATTGTATCTGGTTTTGATATATTTATTCACCTAAAGTTTGCTGAAACAGGTCCATAAGGGTTATATTTCTGAATAGTTTCCATCACCAAACTCTACAACCCAAATTAGTTCAGTAAAGAGGCTTGCAAGCTTTCTTTAAATTGCACTCATAAATGTATTCAGGCTATTAAACAGAAACAGCATGTGATAAATATATAATAAAAGTATATAATCATTTCCATGATTATTTCCCATAAACTTGAAAGGGGAAGTGTGAGGGACAAGGCCAGAAGATAGTTATGGTACATTACTTTACATAACAGTCTAGAGACAAAAGGGAAAGACAAGCCACAGGACACAAGAGGAGACAGACTCTTGGGTGCCATACTCATTTTTACTACTGGTTTACAATTTCCTTGATTTTATTCTTAAATGCATGTCTTGGCCCAGAAAGGCAAAAGAACATAGGCTGCCAGCAGTGTCAGATTCTCCTTTTCTTATTTATTCTCTGGAGTTACAGAAAACAGAGCCAGAATCAGGGCTGTCTAGGAACCTTCTGACTTTGTCCAGGCAACATACAATATAAGGTTTTGCGATCACAAAGGCTTTTATAGTACAAATCTTAGCCTATTTAATATCTTTTAATGGAAAGCTGCTTACTTTTCCCCCAGAAAACTCCTTGGAGCTTCAAAGTACTTTGATTATCTTCAGAAGACAACATTATTTGAACAAACAAGATATCCATAGAATTTCAGTTTTAAAAGTTTTCTTTCTATTCCTAGGCCTTAGCACCGAACTTTCTCAAAACAGAATTAAGTGCCATTCAGCCTAACATGGAGTATTCAACAAATAGTTACCAAAGATCTACTCCGTGCAAGCACTATGGACTGTAAAACTTCCTCTATGTCCAGCATTAGGGTCAATATTATAAACATACTGCTTGAAGGCACAATATTATTTAGATACATATTCATAATCAGTGTTTGGTTTCTGATGTCAAATCATGTCTTCCAGCTTTTTCTACCCTACAAATCTATTCTTTCCTGGTTGTATACAAACCTCATTTCAAAGATGCCGCTTGTCTCTTTTTAATTCCTGCTCGTTAATATTACAGGGAAATTTTACATTCCCCTGGAATAAAGTCTTTTAACGTAACAGAAACCAAAAGATCACAGGAAGAAAAAATCAAATTAGAAACCCTAAACCATCTTTCTCAGAGCTTTCCTCTCTCCCTCATTAACATTTTTCAAAAAGAAAAACACCACTGTGATGCTCCTATTACAGATCATTCATGAAGTTACTAACTGAGCTGGGACCAGACAGACTCCATCATCTGGGCACACAGCCACTCACATTACCCCTTTGTTTAAAGTCTCAAATGCATTCAACCCACATTACTGTGTTCCACTCAAGCCCATCAACTCTTTTTTTTTTTAAGAGGAAACAATCAGGAAACTAAAAGAAATGTGTTACTTGACTGGAAATGATGAAAAGACCAAATCCAAACTCATGAAAATTATTTTAAAATGATGGCTCACTTTAAGTGTCCTATCTTAAATAGTATTATTTTTGTTATTATCAAGCTTATGTCTCAAAGAACTAGTTATAAACAAGCATCCTTTAAAAATTTATGAAAAACTTTATAATCTTGATCTGGCAAAGCACCACAGCGAAAACACTCTACATATCAAAACAACACAGGCAAATGTCTACACTGCAGACGGAGCGAAGACTCCAAGCAGCCTCAGAGCCTGGAGGTGGGGAACGGGCGATCTTCCGAAGAGTTTCCTGATTATCATGTATTAGATAATCCTAATACATGACCATTCTAAAAATTCAAATGAATTTAAGAAATGTTATGCAGCGCTCTGTACTAATTCAAAGCATTTGGTTATAATAACAGAAAACTTAAAACTAGCTAAGCCAAAAGTGGAAAACAGACTAGTGTCCTAAGGAGCCCAAGGGCAGAAAGTACAACAGAGCCACACCTGGAAAGCCTTTAGGCACCCAGGCTTCTATTCTGCACACAGACGGCTGCCTCTCTTCAGAGCTGCATTTCTCATCCATGCTTCTCTCTGGACGAACCTTCTTAATTCTCCCTCCCTGCAGACTGGCCTTCGTTGTTTCCACATTTATGAGCATAAACTTGGCTGCAGCCCAGCATCCAAGTTCAGATGTTCCCAGTTCTCTGAATTTAAGCAACCTGTTTATTCTCTAAAGACCTGAATCTCAGGTGCAATCTTAAATTCCTAGGAGAAACTGATTTGCCCAGTTTGGGTCGGGTATCCATCCCTGTTACAAGCAGGGCTGGGTCACAGAAGGGATTGTGTATCTGATCCCCCCAAAAAGATATGTGATACACTGAGCAATAAGGCCATCTCCACCTTCAAAAAGCATAAAATCTCACTGAAATGAAAAAAAAAAAATCTTGAAAGAGATCATTAATAAAATATCCAATCATATCCTAAAGACAATACAGGAATCATTGGACAGGGAAAGCTTCATGAAATAGGTTAGGTGTGCACTAAATAAGAAATACAAATTGAACCAGGAGCAGGGAAGGGCTAAAAAACATTCCAAAACACAAAATGTGATACCTGCTCCTCATGCTGTAGGCATTCAAGAAACACAGACCTATGGGATAAATAGTCTTTCACCACATAAACAGCTTCCAGTGAAATATCCTTGTAGCAAAGCCTGTTATTAGGCTTAAAATGACTGTATGACCGCAAGGCAGTACTGCTTTCAATGTGCAGTAATAACCAGGTAGCTGATGAATGTCGAAGAGTTACACATTTCCAAGATGCTTATTACCACCATATCCTGGCTTCCTCTCACCCTCAGTACCCACAAGGCTGCATTCAGAATCAAGCAGGCAGCCAACAGGGACACCACAAGTGTTTCTCCCTACTAATATCCCAACCAACCTAGCACAGTAAGTTAGCAGCAGTATGAAGCACAGATGGAATTCATGCAGGAGAGAAAGAAACACTAGATAAATTATGTGACTATAGTGTAGGGGGAGGGGATTAGAGCAGAAAAAAAGAATGTTTCCCACACACAAAAGCTACAAGCACAAAGAAACTGGGGAAAGCCTATAGTAAATTATAAGAAAGAGAAACTAGCAAAAATTAACAGATGTCCAAATAATATTGGGTTAAAAAAGACAAGTGTACTCACAGTAGACTATTAGTTACCCAACATTATCACCAAATATCACACATTCCCCAAGTCACTGCAAGAGCTTGCTTCAATCTCACAGAAAACAAAAGGTAGAAGAACAATGAGAACGTGGCGACAGTTTCTAACTTAGCGATTCTTTTGCTGAACAGCAGTAATGTTACGTAAATGGAAACTACTGACCTTTCAAAATTAGAAGCATAACACTATCAAATTAAACTGCTTTAGAACCAAAACGACTTCATTTTGTATAATCCCCAAACTAAATATGTTTCCCAACTCAAAAATAAATTTTCAATGGAGTTTCAATTTGACTCCATTTTGTCAAAGCTTATCAAAGCTGAACATAGGAGTAAAAAAGAGCTGGCGGTCCCACGGAGGTCAGAAAGTTAGCGAACAGTTCTTTCTAAAGCCACACTCTGTACTTGTGAAGACATCTCCAATGCAGCACATTAAAATCAACCGAAATCTCTCAGATCTTATGGCAGCCTCTCAACCAAAACTCACCATTCCTCTTTGTATTTGCTGCTGAATTTTCCAAGTGGAGGAAAAGAAAAATCAAAGTTTTACAACCCAGAAGCTATTCTAAAAATGAGTCCATTTATTCTAAGGTGAGAAAAAGGTTTGGCTGATTCAGTGTCACATGAGAACTTCACAAATTCCAAAGAGTTAAAATATTTAAATCATTTAAGATACTGAAATATCTTACACTCACAGACACACACTTAACTAGGCTTTTTCATCTCTCGGAAAAAAAAAAAAATGCTGAATTTTAAAATAAAATTTTCCTATTTATGAGAGCCATTGCTCTGAAAAATTCCAAACAATGGTTAGTACAAAGGGGAAAAAAACCACCCATAGACCTTCTCCCCAGGGATATATTTTGGTATTTACTTTTCTAGTCTGTAAGACATAGTTTTTAAGAGAACTACAAAGTTCCTTAGCAGAAAGAATACAGAAAGTCAACATGGGGTTTATCACAGACATAAAACATTCCTGAAAAAGTTTACAGGCTTGGTACTGAATGAAGTTTAAAATAAGCAAAATATATGCTCACGGTCTCTAATAGGGATAGTACAGCAAAAGTTAAAATATAACTCTATAGAACAATTCTGCTGATTAATTCTGTAATGAAACCCCTATAAGAAGATTCTGTGAGACAATTTCATGACAAGGACAAAGTTGCAATTACAAGGCTCTCATCAAGAAAACTGTCTTCAGCAAGTTACAAAGCTCAGAAAAGGATTCTTGATACAACACAGTTTACAAAGCAAATGGCTAAAACTGATTACTTCTTTCATCTAAATTACAACTCTAAATATTAGAGCTCACTCTTCCCCCAATCCTAAAACTAGTCACCTAATTAGGAAGAGATCCAGGTGTCCTATTACAAATCCAATAATATATTCATCTGTATTTTTCAGTTTTCTATGAACATAGAAGCCTTCTATCAACCACAGACTCGCACGTGAAGTAGAGACAGTGAAGATGAATCTAGGAGATCACATTACTCAAGCATTCCACAGAGAACAATGAGATAACAGGTTCTATGGGAAAGATGCCCTTCTTAGCAGAACATTTCCGATGCACGAATTGGACTTTGGGAAACAATCTTATCCCTCAAGCCATAATAGAAACAGGAAAATGCAAAACAAAATACACCCAAAAGGGGAAATGAGAGGAACACTAACTTAGCTACTGTCTATGTAGGGCACTGCTAAGCATTTTACCTGTTTTATCTTATTTGGTTGGACTGCATTGCTACTCCCATGAGACAAGTAGTATCCACATTTTTACAGACAGACGGAGAAAGGAAATAGCATTATCAACACTCTGCCAGGCGCTGTTCAGTGCCTAACATAATTTACCTCAATTAATTCTCCAACATTACCATTTTAGCTTGGTATCTCCATTTTAAAGATGGGAAAACAGGCCCAGAAATTTTAAGGTCACAGAGTAGTGGTGCCAATTTTTAAGCCCATTGTCCCAGGCTGTCACACCTATATTTCCCAGGCTGTGCCTGTAAATGCCAGTAAACTCACAACATTCTTTCGAACAACATTTCCATTTTATGGACTCTAAAATCAAAGAATCAACTCTCAATTATGGGAAGATTAATTCGTCAAATTTTTATCCAAGTTTTGTTTCTCTTTTCTCCTATTAGCTTTTTGACCATTTCCATGTGCCTAAGGACCTCTAGCAAAGATAAATAAGTGCAGGATTATATTAATAGCAAGCAACTTTCGAATTTATTAGACGTTCCACTCAAAAGCTACAACGTTACTTACTGATTCAAATTACATTTCTGAAATAGTTGAACTGCAAAAATACTTTCTATTTCTTACCATTATCAAAGATAATCAAGAATCAACAAATAGTTCTGAACAAAAGAATTATTTATGTTGTCTGAAAAAAGGTATACATGTCTTCCCTGACACTAAAATGAAGCACTATGTTTTAAGTACTGTGAGGGCTATAATTTTTAAAAGTACTTTTTGGGCTCTAACTACCTCTTTGGGACAAGAGGGTGGACTGAATAAAACAACTCTGAATATTAGAGCTCATTCCATGCCTCGGGATTAATACTCAATTCCCTTTATTACTAGAGAAGGAAAATGGAGTAGGAGGCTCAGCCCAATTAATAAAGAAAAAGTAGACAACCAAGCAGACCCAAATCAATTGTGAATCTCCAAAAAGATAAGTAGAAGCTTATCTTAAGCATGAGAATACTCAGTGAATAGCTTCATTTGTACCAGAACAAACTAGGAGGCCTACAAGTACCTTCAAAACACTCTATTAACTATTTATTCTAACTAGGCCATTAATTACAAGATTTAAAAACTTAACTGTACACAATGTGGAATACCTGGAGATTAATCCACCCCTCTAAAACCACAGATTATTACAACCATAAAGTAAAGGCAGAAACTTGCCTACTCTTTTGACACTTTTTCAGTTAACACGTATTCTGAAAATGTACAAAGATTAGAAATTATGATTAGATTAGAAATCAGGAATGAGGCTATTAAGAGTGATCTGGGTTGTTAAATACGATGACGCATGCTGACATTTCAATTTTCAAGAGCTTTAAGTCTGTCCGTGATTGACAGTCCATACGAAGAGCATGAATTCTAATCAATTCAACAACCGTTAAAGATCCCCAAGAGAAATATCAGAATAAAGGAGATACCCCTGACCTCAAGAAGCAGAGGCTAGTGAAGAAAATAGAGCTTAACCAAATCCTACCATTCAATGATTTTAAGAGAACAGAAAAATGTGCTGGGATTACCTAAAGATCTGAGCAGAGAGGAGCCTATGCTACTTCCTCCTCCAACTTCACCCTGGCCTCCAAGTGACAGTTCTGTTTCCAAGGGACCTCCAGATACCTTCTAACCTCCCATTTCCTTCATAGGTCCAGCCTCATAAGAAAATGGAGTTAAAGAAGCTACAAAGACAATCAAAGGAAAGGGCAGCAGAAACCAAATCTTTACTTTAAAAAAAAAAAAATAAAATATATATAGACATACAATAAACTTACATACAATAGACATACAATAAATGTCAGCTCTCTGCCCCTTTCCTTTCCTCCTCCTCTTCCAGCCCAACGTATGTTTAAAAGAACTCCTGTCCTGGGATATCCACTGGTCTACCTCACACATGCTAAAATTATTAAACACAGGGCACCATTTAAAATGTGATTATTAAAAGCAAATTATGCCAAAAAGGAAAAAAAAAAAAAAAAAGGCCTATCACCTGTTTCTAAATCTTAAAAACATATCATACAAAACGGTGGCTAGGATAAGCCTATTTCAGGAAAGTAATAAAATTATGGCATATAAAAAAGGATGGGCAAGATAAAGACCAAAGGACTGTGGAGAATTTTTTTTGTTTTGGGCTTATTTTTTTAATAATGAATCTGTAGCTTCTGTAATAAGAAACATACATAGAATTCTTTAGAAAAATAAACAAACCATTCTGGCTTAAGATTCACTGACTGCCTATTACACTGCAGGCACTTTCGCATGTTACTGCACTGAAGCTGAATTACCACCAAGTGAGAGACAGACTATTTCCTCCATTTTGCAGATAAGAATAAAAATGAGGCTCAAAAAAGTTGAAAGACTTGGCTAAGGTGGTACACCTGGTAACTGGCAGAGCAAGGACTGCAAACCAGGCCTTTTAACCTTAAGTCCAGGGCCCTTTTCACTTTTCATTCCATCACATTTCAAAAGAGCAAAGTGTACTACTGCTCATGATATTGTGAAGAAAATATCTGTGGTGACCCTTTTAAGAGCACTTGCTTTGGAACCCTGGGCAACTCAGGTAACTTCTGGGGGTTACGGTTTCCTCATCTGAAAAGTGAAAGGGTTGGAAAAGATATTCAATCTCTAAAAGCCCCTCCTGCTAATGGATTTTAATCTTGATACTATCCTGGGAGAAGAAAACCCTACAGAGCAAGAAAGCATGGATGGAGAAGTTGAGGCCTATATTCTGGGCCAAGAGCCATTGCAGATGGAAACAGGTGATGGGACAGTCGTGAGGAAAGAAATACTGGAGAAACCATAAACTTCCTGGTTAAAGCCAACAGCTGAAAGCTTTGCCTTACTAACAGCACTGCTTCAATCTTAGGATCAAAAACCACATAATCAGTAAGTAAAATAAGAAAAATAGAAAAACTGACATCGGGAAAAAATACCAGGAGCAACAGTTCATTCATGCTATTTTAATACTCAGTAAGTGGACTCATTAATGCTAAAACAGAAAGCACCGTGGGTGATTCTATACGAATAAGCCTTCACCCTCACCAAGGATTTGAGAAGCTGGAACTTGCTTAGCCCACTCTAAGAGATACTATGCTTGTGGAAGAGTGTACCCAACACTTGTCAAAAATGTGAAAAAATGCAATTAAATCCTCTCCAATCCATAGAGAATCAAAAACAGTGAAAACACCTTTAAAAGGTGAAATTCTTGAAAAGGATTCATTGGGTATTTCTAATCTCTTATATGGCAGACATTACAAAGCACCCTATGCTCTTTAAAACTGTTATTCGGCCTTTTTGTTCGAGGGTAATAAATGTATAAAATTAACTGCTGGCGAGAAAGAGATTCCATTTTGCTGAAACAGGCTCCGACAAAATCTCCCCACGTTCCCCCCCAACTATGGGGATAAGCCTAAACCAATGAGAAGCTTCTTAGAGCCTGTACAATGGTCTCAGAGAATTAAAACATCGTGCCCCGGGACCAGGACCGAGACACCACCGACGTTAAATCCAAAGCCAGATCTCTAACGAAGAAAGACCTTCAATGTGCTCTTCGCGCTCCCGGGTGCGAGATTCCAGCCCTGCTACTAGGCCATGACCGGGTGAACAACTGACGTGGGGGGAGGGCGAGCCAAGGCCCTAGCGGATCTGGGGCGAAGAATGGAGAGCTCCCCAGATCCTGAGAAGGGCTGCCCTCTAACGAAGGGGGTCCTGGGACAGCCTCACGGGTGGACACCAAGAACACGTGGAGAGCAGGAGCTTGGAAGGGGTGTCCGGGCCCGCAGCCCGGGTCCGGCACGGCGGCCGGATGGAAGCGGAGGTGCCCCTGGACAAGGATCGAAGCTCTCTGGACCCGGAGAGTGAAGGCAAAGAGCGCGGGAAGAGAGAGCAAAGCCGCGAGGAAAGCGGGTCTCCCGGGACGCGGAGCGCGCGCTGGACAAGCGTGCGGATTCCGGGCAGCCGAGAACCCTGACACGAGGGAAGAGATCTCAAACTCGGCCCTGGGACGCGGGGAACGAGAACCTGCCGCGTCCGGAGGACCCTGTGAACCGAAGCCGTCCGGACCGGACCCGCCCCGCGGCACCTCCCTTTCCCTCCCTCTCTTCCTCTCTCCCACCCGCGGCCCGTTATCCGCGGCCGCCGCACTCACCAGCGGCTGCACCTGAGCCCGCCGCCGCCTCAGCTGCTGCCTGCGCCTCCGCAGCCTCCGCCGCCTCGCTACTGAGGCCGAGTCCCAGGGGAGCCTTAGCGTCCCGCCGCCGCTGCCGCTGCCGCTACCGCCAGAGCAGAACACCCCAAAATGGCGGCACTTCCGGCACCTACCACCGGCGGGGAGGGCCGTGGAGGAGGGGAGGGCGGCGAAGGGAACGTACCACCACGGCGCCGCCCGCAACGCTGAACCGAGCGGAGCGCGGCGCAGGGGCGGGCAGAGCGCCGGGCGCTGCAGCGCCCCCTCGGGGAGTGGGGAAACAGCGGCGCGATCGCCCCCAGGGCGGCTGGCGGAGAGGAGCCTTCAGCCGAGGTTGCTGCCAGGGTGCATCTTTTTGTCTCCGACCTTGACTA
Source organism: Choloepus didactylus (assembly GCF_015220235.1). Lineage (NCBI taxonomy): Eukaryota > Metazoa > Chordata > Mammalia > Pilosa > Megalonychidae > Choloepus > Choloepus didactylus. Next base: position 31,942,822 of record NC_051312.1, on the reverse strand, counting down.
AAGGGAAGAGTGGTAAGACTGCGGCCTGGGAATCTGAAGTTCTCGGCTCTGGCACACTGCACCCACAGGACCTTTAGATATGCAGTCCCTGCTGGACAAGGACCCCTGCCTGGCACTGAATATGCGTTTAATAAAATATTTGATGAATGAATGAATGAATGAATGAATGAAGCTTGGCCAGCGAAGGGCACATAGGACATTTTCCTCTGCCCCAGCAAACAAGCAACAGTATCCAGGCCTTTTCCCTTCTTTGCGGGGCTGGGGAATGTGAGTGTGTTGCAAGATTGCAGAGTTAAGGGAGTGCCTTCCAGCGAGATGAAGAAACGGTATGTACGCACAACCTCGCAAAAATGCCTGCAACTCCAGAAAGTTCCCAAGGGTTCTATCAAGAGACGGATTGCCCCGCCGTAAACTGCTTTTCCCAGATAATTTTTTTTAACAATCCAGGTTAGGTTCCTAAAGACTTCTTTCGGAGTGACTCAGGAATCCCAGGAACTAGGCGGAATGCGAAAAGTTTAACAATTTGATTTGAAAAAAAAAAGCCAACATTTTTCATCCTGCAGGTTCCAGAGCTTGTGAAGCCGTGAAATGCAGATAGAGAAAGGAAACTTAGTTCTTTTGGCCCCATAGACATGCAAATAACTCATGGGTTTGCAAGTGATTTCTCTAACATCATCTGGCTTCCCAGAGCAAATAATTTTCATACCCACAAATACTGACTATACCCTACCTTACCACAAAAAGCAACAAGTGGGCTCCCAAGCAGAAGCCTCAAAGGTTTTCTCATGTATTGGAAGCACCTCATTCCACTTTGGGGGAAAAAAAAACTAACTACAGTTTTTCGGGTACCATATACATGGGGCATTTAGCCCCTGGGTTGTACATTATCATATTCCCTAATTGAACTATGTAGTTTATCATTTTATATACATTTATAATCCTGATATATGTTCTTGTTAAAAGTTTTATGTGTAATTTACTGAAAGCCTCCTATATTTATAGACCGTTATAGCTTATAGCATGCCACCTACATTACCCAATTAATTGTATATTTGTCTCCCAGCCGCCATAAACTGCAGAGACTTTGTCTCATTGTTTTCTGTGCCACAGCATCATCCAAACATCCACATGGCTCACTCCCTGACCTCCTTCACTTCTTGACTCAAATGTCACCTCAGTCAGGCCTTCCCTGACCACCCTATTTAAAATTACAGATCTACACCCATCCTCCCAGTCCCCCTTCTAGCTTTATTTTTGTCCAAAGTACTTATCACCATTTAACATAGTGTATTTTGTACTTACATAATTTACTTACTTTGTTTTATTTGTAGTCTCTCCCCCCACTAGAAGGTAAACTCTATGTAGAGATTTTGTCTATTTTATTTCACTACTACATCCACAAAATCTAGAATAATGCCTAAAACATAGTAGGAGCAGGAGCTCAACAAATATTACTGAATGAATGAATGAATGAATGAATAGACATAGCTAGTTGCTGGGTATGGAAAAAAGATTGTTTAGCTTCCAAAAGCTTCCTGGAACGTGCCCTTGAGCTGGATGAGAGCAGGGACCACAACTGTCTTGTTATTCTCTTCTACCTCCAGGGTTTAATGCAGTGTCTGTCTCAATAAGATCTTGAATGGTTGCTGGGGAATTCAGGGACACACCCAGCCCTCACTTACTCCTGGCCGCCTTTTGTGCGGAGATTTCAATATATTTCCATTTGGCAGCCCCCCTGGGAGATGTTAGGTCTAATGAAAAGGCCTGACCATACCTTAAACCCTGAAACCTGGAACTTGCAGAGGCAGGGCCACTCCCCCTGGGTTGTATAAATACTCAACTCATACAGCATAGGGTCTGTCCTCTCCAAGCTGCCATCCACCTATCCTGACCCAAGCAGTTGTCCTCTCTGGGAGACCAGCCACAATGGGATCTCTTCCGCCAGCTCTTTTGGACCTGTTGTGCTGTGTAAGTGATAAAGTGGCCATTTGTGGTAAGTTTCTGTTGTGCCTGAGCCTGTGTTCCCATGCACCACATAGGGATGTGCTCCACAAGGCAATCAGAAATATGTCTGATTAGGGCTCCCATTGCCCAAGAGGAAATGTCACTCCTTGCAGAGGATTTGCTAGTATCACTCGTTTTTTGTGCTTTTTTTAAATGCAATTTTATTGAGATATGTTCATATACCATATAATGCATCCAAAGTATGCCATCAGTGTCTCACCGTGTCATCGTATAGTTGTGTATTCATCACTACAATCAATTTAAGAACATTTTCATTACTCCCCCCAAAATAATAAAAATTTAAAAAGATAAAAATTAAGAACATCCAAAACATCCCATGCACCTTCCCCCCCCCATTATTTATATATTTTTTTCTTTATTTTATTACTCATCTGCCCATACACTGGATAAAAGGAGTGTCAGTCACAAGGTTTTCACAATCACATGGTCACATGATAAAAGCTATGTAGTTATACAATCATCATCCAGAATCAGGGCTACTGCATTACAATTCAACAGTTTCAGGTACTTCCTTCTAGCTATTCCAATACACTAAAAACTAAAAAGACATGTCTATACAAAATATAAAAATACCTTCCAGAATGACCTCTTGACTCCATTTGAAATCTCTCAGCCCCTGAAACTTTACTTTGTTTCATTTTTCTTCCCCCTTTTGGTCAAGAAGGCTTTCTCAGTCCCACAATGCCAGGTCCAGACTCATCCCCACGAGTCATGTCCCATGTTGCCAGGGAGATTTACACCCCTGGGAGTCATGTCCCACGTAGAGGGGAGAGCAATGAGTTTACCTGCAGAGTGGGCTCAGAGAGAGAGAGAGGCCACATCTGAGCAACAAAAGAGGTTCTCTAAGGGTGATTTTTAGGCACAATTATAAGTAGGTTCAGCCCCTCCTTTGCAGTTAACAGGCTTCATAAGGGCAAGCCCCAAGATCAAGGGCTTGGCCTTCTAAATTGGTATATTCTAATATACTACACACTAAAAAGAAATATCTATATAATGCTTAAAAATGACCTCTAGAATGATCTCTCAACTCTATTTGAAATCTCTTAGCCACTGAAACTTTGTTCCATTTCTTTTCCCACTTTTGGTCAAGAAGGCATTCTCAATCCCACAATGCCAGGGCGAGGCTCATCCCTGGGAGTCATGTCCCACATTGCCATGGAGACTTATACCCCTGGGAGTCATGTCCCACATGGGGGGATGCGGTCGCGGTTACTACTTCTAGGGGGAGAGGCGGCCGGTAGCCGAGCCCTCAGCTCTCGGGGCTGCTCAAGGGGTACCGGCGGCGGGGGCTCTTTCCCGGAGGCGAGGGCGAGGCGGAGGACGTGGCCGGGGTCCTCGGCGGGAGGCGTGCAAGGTATGGAGGGCGGCGATAGGGACAAGACACTCTTCATCCAGTAGGAGTATGCGCCAAAGAGATTTATTCAGGGGTGATTACAGGTTATATAGGCTGGTAAGAAGGGCAGGGCTGGAAAGGAGGTGTAGTAGCCTTAAATGGCAATATTGAAGGGAGAGGGGCTAGGATTGGTTCTGAGAGAACGCCGGAACCGTTGCAGCGGGGCGGGGGTTGTTCTGGCCACGGGCATGCGCGCTGGCGGTGGCAGGAGTGGCCTTGGCACCAGGGAGTGAGTGGGTAAGATAAGGAAGTGGGGAAAGGGCAGTTGGGAGAAAGGCGGTTTCCTCCGGCAAGCCTCCCCTGCCCGTGACATTTTGGGTGAGGAAAAGGGAGCTGCCTTGACCTCGCTCCCCAGGCTCGGGGGGGCTGCAGAGGGCACTCACGCCCGTACCTACTACCCTCCCCAGGGGGTGATATCAGGTCCCCTGGCCCAGGCCTGGTAAGTCGAGGTACAAGCTCAGTCACCCGCAGGGGGAGGGTAGTATCGCTCTTGCATCCAGTTACCCAGGAAGCCACAGACTACTAGCTCAAATTTGGTAGGGGAAGAACAATTACATGAAGGATAAAAATGGGCTCCTATAACTTCAAAGTTCTCCACAGGAGCCAGGGGCTCTCAAGGCAGCCATGGTGCAAGTAAAGTGGTGATGGTAGCTCTTATATGTGAGTCTGCAGTTGCAGCGGGCCGTCCCTAGGCCGGCGGAACGGTTTACTGGCCTGGTCTGGGACAGGAAGGGACCTCCAGAGGTGTGGCAGCCACCACCCCGACGCGAATGGGAGGGGAGGGCAGTGGGGGGGGTGGTAGGTAGTGCGCTGGCAGTACCTGCCTGCGAAAACCAGCTTTGCTCACCTGCTTGTCTGGTTGTGAGTGAAAATTCAAAGGAAGACAGTTGTCCTCTGAGCTATTGGCAATGCAACAATGGGAGTTAATGACCTTCAAAGACAAAGCTGTAGACTTCACCCGAGAGGAGTGGGCATTGCTACACACATCCCACAGAGAAGTGATGCTGGAGACTATCAATCATCTGGTCTCAGTGGGCTATCAGGTCTGCAAATCAGATGTCCTTTCCCAGTTGGCACAAGGAGAGGAAGTGTAGAGAGAAGCAATGGAATTCCACCAACACCAGGGTCCAAGCAGGAAAGTTCCCTGGAAAAAGCAAGAAATTATATTCTTGCAACTTACCTACAAGAAAGACAATTCTGACATCATGTCATTGAGAACACAAGAGGACTCACACTGGAGAGAAGCCTCATGAAGATAATCTATGTGGAAAGTCCTTCAGTCAATCTTACCTTCAACAGCATAAGAGAAACATTGGAGAAAAACCCTATGAATGCCATACTTGTGGGAAGCCTTCATTGATTGTTATACCCTCAGATGACATGAGAGAACTCACAATGGAGAGAAACCACATGAATGTTATCTATGTGGGAAAACCTTCACTCAATATTCTTGTCTTAGAAATCATGAGAAAACTCATACTGGAGAGAAACCCTATGAATGCCAACGGTGCCAGTTTGAATGTATTAAGTCCCCCAGAAAATGCCATTATCTTTGATGTAATCTTGTGTGGGCAGACCTATCAGTGTTAATTAGATTGTAATTCTTTGAGTGTTTCCATGGAGATGCACCTCACCCAACTGTGGGTGATGATTCTAATTGGATAATTTCCATGGATGTGTTACCCCACCCATTCAGGGTGGGTCTAAATTAAATCACTGGAGCCATATAAATGAGCTGACAAACAGAAGGAATTCAGAGCAGCTGAGACTGACATTCTGAAGAGGAGCTACAGCCAAGAGGGAAACTTTGAAGAAAGCACAGGAGCTGCAGATTAGAGACAGTTTGAAGACAGCAGACTCTTGCTCCAGAGAAGCTAAGAGAGGACAAATACCCTAAGTGCAACTAAGAGTGACATTTTTGAGGAACTGCAGTCCAGAGAGGAACATCCCGGGAGAAAGCCATTTTGAAACCAGAACTCCGGAGCAGACACCAGCCACGTGCCTTCTCAGCTAACAGAGGTTTTCTGGACACCATTGGCCATCCTCCAGTGAAGGTACCCGATTGCTGATGTGTTACCTTGGACACTTTATGGCCTTAAGACTGTAACTGTGTAACCAAATAAACCCCCTTTTATAGAAGCCAATCCATTCTGGTATTTTGCATTCTGGCAGCATTAGCAAACTAGACCACCATCTATGTAGAAAAACGTTCAGTTGGTACTCTCATCTTAGACAATATGAGAGAACTCACTCTGGAGAGAAACCCTATGAATGCCATACACGTGGGAAAGCCTTCATTGATTGTTCTGCCTTCAGACAACATGTAAGAACACACACTGGAAGAAACCCCATGAATGTCATCTTTGTGGGAAAACCTTTAGTCGTTATTCTTCCTTCAGACAACATGAAGAGATCTCCAATGCAGCACATTAAAATCAATTGAGATACCTCAGATCTTATGGCAGTCTCTCAACCAAAACTCACCATTCCTCTTTCTATTTCTATTCCTTAATTGATGAAAACTGGAACCAACCTAACTTTCCATCATGGGACAATGGGTCAATAAGTAGTTGTATAATCACACAATGGAATATCATAGCATAGTAAAAATTCATGGACAATATCACATGCAAAAATGTGGTTGATATTTAATGAAGAAGTAAGTTATACAAGACTATTTGCTGTATTTAGTATTTTTATAAAGCTTGAAAAAAGCAAAATTAAGCATGATACCAACTTAGGGATGGATAGATTAGATAGATAGGAAAAGAGAGGGAGAAAGCAAGGAGGAGAACTGTGTTAAGACTATATTTTAAATAAAGGGCAGGAACTAATATATTTAAAATTCAGGATGGATTTTACCTTTGTGGGAGGTGTATAGAGGCAGAGAGACAGAACCAGGGAGGAAAATATGGGGTTTTAGTTCTTAAGTTGGGTGGTGGTTCATGAGTATTTGTTTTTATTTTTATAATTATACTTCCTAACTTACAGATGTAGTATGCCTATTCCTTTTATGTATCAAACAGTTAACAGTTTCTAAAGGAAAAATAAAATCACTAAGATTTTAAAGATAAATGGGCAGAGGATATAATCAGACAAGCTACAGAAGAAAAGAAACATAAAAGGATAAAAATTGGGGGAAAATAAAATTCATTAATAATCAAAAATACAAATCCAGATTCCAAGAAGTCCTAAGAGACTTGACCCAAATTTACAATGAGGTGTCTTTTGTCCCTTATTGCTGATGTTTGCAAAAATCAACATCTAATCCTAATAAGTCTTCAGTCAACCAAGCAGGATAATGCACTGGTTGTGTGGACTCTAGACTCAGACTGGAGAATGCAAATCCCATCTCTACCACTTATTCTCTTGTTACCTAGAGTTAATTATTTAATTGCTCTTATAGCTCAGTTTCCTTATGATAAAATGGGGATAATAATAGTTTTTAACTCTTAGGGTAATTGTGAGAATAAAATCAGAAAATCCATGTCAAGCATTTGGAATAATACCTTGCACATAGTAACTGCTCAATAAATGTTAACTATTACTACTATAGACAATTTCACATATTATGAGGCAATTTGACTATGTATATATAGGCACATATGTATGTCATGAGGCTGGAAAATGCTCATACCCTTTCCCTAATTAACCTATAAATTTACTATTTTCCAATCAAAATCATAATAGGATTTTTTTTTTTTTTTTTACTAGAAAAGACATTCCAAAAGTTCTTTCTGGAAAAGTAGTTTAAGAATTGCCAGGAAATTTTTTTAAAAGAAGACTAATGAGGAAGATTAGTCATATTAGAAACTAATCTAAAGCAACAGCCATTAAAACAGTGTGTTATTCTATATGAATTAAAGATCTAAATATAAAAATATCCATAAAATGCTAGCATAAAATATAGGAGAAGGTTTTATAATTTTGAGATAGAAAAGACACAAACAAGACATGAACCTAAAGGCTATAAAGGGAGATTGAAATATTTAACTATATAAAGCATAAATCTTCACAAATTCAAAGACAAAAAACAAATTGCTTGATAAATACATTTGCAACTTACAGTTAATAAAGAGCTCTAAAAGCCAGTTAAAGAAAAGAACATACTATTGGAAAAAAGGGCCAAGAAAATGAATAGGAAATTCATAAGAGAAGGAACACATATGACCAATAAATGTATGAGATATTCACCTCACTACTAATCAAAGAAATTACAATCAAAATAAAATGCCATTTGTCATTGATCAGACTGGCTATGATTCAAGATTAATAAACCCCAGATTTGGCAAGGGCATGGGGAGACAAGTACTATTATACTTGGTTGGTAGTCATGAACAATTTTTCTGGAGGACAATGTATATATATTTGTTCATAAATTGTAAAAAAAAAAAATACAGAAATATTTTACTTCTAGGAATTTATCCTAAGGAAATCAGAATATAGTACAAGGATATAAAGATGTTTAGTCACTCAGCAAATTTTATTGAATACTTACCTTTTGATATACTATGGACCCAATTATGAACAAGACAGAAAATTTGTAGTGTCTGACCTCAAGAGGCTTATAGTCTTCGAAGAGAAATAAAAACTAATTAAACCATTACAAATGCATCAATTACAATAAATATATAAACTGCCTAAACTCCTCTACATAGGTGGCTCAAAAAGAATTAAAGTGAAAACTCCTCCAAGAATTTGAGAATGATGATGTAAAATATCCTCTGAGAGGTAAACTCCAAAGTCAACACATTATGGATAATAACAGGGATAGCCAGCATCAGTTAAAACATGAGAATGAAAATGAAAATAAAGGAAATGCAGACTCCAAGAGGGCCTAAGAGACTTGGCCCATCCAAGCACTAGCTGGGTAAAAGAGTGTTCTAGAGTCCACGTCAAATATTCAACCTACCTGACAAATACAAACTCTTTGGGAATGGGGGTCACAGCAGCCGGTAAACCTTTGGATTACTGCTACAGTTGATCTTGCTCTGAATTTATGCTCCACCAACAACTGCCTGTCAATGTGCTAACAAAGATGGTTGCCTTAAGGGAGAAAATGGGCTAGTCTGCGTGACACTACTATTTCCTCCACTTGGCTGTTATGGTTATGATTTTAAATTTTAAAATTAGCATTTTAGTTTTAAAAAAACATATTGAACAATACCTATGTATATTTTGCTAAGTGATATAAAAAGTACATCCCATCCCCCTCCCCAGCCTCACCCTTACTGCTCGGTCTCATTGCTACTGTGCTCTCCTTCCTTCCTGCTCTAGCTGCAAGGGCCTCCCCTTCCTGGACCAAGCGCCTGCCTTTGCCTTGGTCCTTCCCTCAGCCTGGAACGCTGCACACCACTCCCCAAGATAACTGCTGGCTTACTCCCTCATCCCCTTCAACTCTTTGCTCAAACATCACCTTCTCAATGAGACCAACTCTGGCCACACTACCTAAAACTGCAACCCATGCTCCTGATTCCACCATATCCTGCTGTCCTGTTGCTCTTTTTTCCATAGCACTCATCACTTCGAAATATGGTATATAATTTACATAATTATGATATTAATGTTTATTGTTGCTTTCTCCACCACACACCTACACACAAACACACTCAAATGTAAGCACCATTACGGCAGGGATCTTTTTTGTTTTTGTTTTTTTATGAAAATATTCAAAACTAAAATAGGCAGAAGGGTAAAATGAAACCCCATAGATTATCACCCAGATTCAACAATTATTAATATTTTGCTGTGTTTGTCTAATTTGTCTTTTTCTCTTGGTAAAGTACTTTGATGCGAATCCCACATATGTCATTTCATAGCTACATACTTTAGTAAGCATAGGTAAAAATATGGACACTTTCTTACATAACAATGCTATGACCAAATTACAAGAATTCTCAATAATTCTTTGTTGTCATCTAATCTCAGCCCACAATCAATTGTCTCCAATTACTTCAAAAAATAACTTTTGTCCCACCCTAATCAAGATGGCAGAGTGAGCTGCTTCAGGGCTCCATCTCCCCAACAGAAGCTTTGAACACCCAGCAAGAACTGGCAGAAACATCTTTCTCAAAGCTCCAGAAAGCAATTAAAGGACTGCAGTAACAGGAACAGTGCCAACTCAAGAAAAAGGTCATATAAAAGTAGTAGAATTACATGGTTCCTGGGCTGGCTCCTCTACTACCCCCCACCAGCTTGGCAGGGAGCTAGCCCAGGCTCCTAGCACACAACTCTGATCCCAGTTCCAGAGGGAGCAGAGCAACCTTCAGGCACATACTGGGAGCATGTATGCCTGGCCCACTCCATCTCTGCTGGCCTGAGGGACTCCCCACTCCCAGAACTGGCCTTGTGTGTAGAAGGCTGCTTGCTGAGCTCTTTCTTAAAAAATGCCGTGGGAGAGAAGTCAGGTCATGCTGTCTGGGGACTGGATTGCTGGCTGTAGGTCAGACAGTGCAGTGGCCAGGACCTCAGAACCTCATAAATGGGGGAATTCCCAAGTCCTCCATGGGCCTTGCATGCCCAAGACAAAACACCCATGCAGAAAGGATCAGGGAGGTCCATATGCTTTGGCCTGGAGCTATTGTTGACACTCATTGCATGGATAAGCCCTGAAGGAGAGCACTAACATGGGTCAATCTGCAAAGACTAGTGCGGTCGCGGTTACTGCTTCTGGGGGGAGTGGCGGCCGGTAGCGGAGCCCTCAGCTCTCGGGGCTGCTTAAAGGGTACCGGCGGCGGGGGCTCTTTCCCGGAGGCGAGGGCGAGGCGGAGGACTTGGCCAGGTCCTCGGCGGGAGGCGTGCAAGGTGTGGAGGGCGGCGATAAGGACAAGACACTCTTCATCCAGTAGGAGTATGCGCCAAAGAGAGATTTATTCAGGGGTGATTACAGGTTATATAGGCTGGTAAAAAGGGCAGGGCTGGAAAGGAGGTGAAGCAGCCTTAAATGGCAATACTGAAGGGAGAGGGGCTAGGATTGGTTCTGAGAGAACGCAGGAGCCGTTGCAGCGGGGCGGGGGTTGTTCTGGCCACGGTGCATGCGCGCTGGCGGTGGCAGGAGTGGCCTTGGCACAAGGGAGTGTGTGGGTAAGATAAGGAAGTGGGGAAAGGGCAGTTGGGAGAAAGGCGGTTTCCTCCGGCAAGCCTCCCCTGCCCGTGACATTTTGGGTGAGGAAAAGGGAGCTGCCTTGACCTCGCTCCCCAGGCTCGGGGGGGCTGCAGAGGGCACTAACGCCCGTACCCACTACCCTCCCCAGGGGGTGATATCAGGTCCCCTGGCCCAGGCCTGGTAAGTCGAGGTACAAGCTCAGTCACCCGCAATGCCCCTTTCTTTTCTAATTAGAGGAAGAGGCTTTACCGGAGAGGCCCGCTAAGGGTGAGGGAAGGGGGAGGTCAGGGAAGGGAAAAAGGGGTTGACGGTGGCTCAGCGAGGCTGGAGCTCAGTGTTGGTGTGGTGTCCGGGCGCTTGACAATGGCTTCGCTGCAGCGGGCTGGGTGAAGGTGAGGGGTTTAAAGTTCAGGGGTTCAGAGAAGCTGGAACTCGAGGCGAGAACGATGTTCAGGTGATTGAGAAGGGTCTCGCGGTCGGCGAGTCGACCGGTGGCGTTGAGGTCGCGGAGGGTTGACTGTCATCTTGGAGTGGAGGAAGTCAGAGGTGGCGAGTCGCTGATACTGGATTTGCACGAACGAGGAAAAAATGGCATCCGTTTGTTTTCTTACAAGCTGGACAATTTTGCGGATGAGGCAGGGTCCTAAGATGAGAGCTAGAATAATTATTAATAGGGGGCCAAGAAAAGGAAGGATGTATGGGAGAATGGGAGTGAAAAAACTGGACCAATAATTGGTGGCTTCACGATCTCTTTTACGCTTTTCTAGTCCCTCTCGGACTCTTTTCAGGCTGTTCTCGACGAGACCTGTGGAATTGGCATATACACAGCACTCTTCTCCTAGGGCGGCGCAGAGGCCTCCCTCTTTGAGGAGGAGAAGGTCAAGACCTCGGCGGTTTTGGAGCACTACCTTAGAGAGGGAATTGACAGAATTTTTTAGATGGTAAATAGCGTTTTGTAAGTGATGAATGTCTTCGTCAACAGCTGCCCTGAGGTGAGTTAGGGCGGAGCCTTGACTGGCTAGTGCAGCGATTCCGGTGCCAGTGCCGGCAAGACCTAGGAGGGAGGCAATTGTAAGGACGGTGATGGGCTCTCGCTTTTGCAGTGGGGTAGAAGCTGCAGTTGTTTCCAGGCGGAGGAAGAAGTCTTCTTCGCTGTGGTATAAGACCCTAGGGATAAGGACAATTAGGAGGCAAGTTTCTTTATATTCACTGATGATATTCGTGCTGAGACAGGGGGTAAGTCCTGTAGAGGAACAGAGCCATTGGGAGGAGTTATGAGGAATGAGAAATTTTGCCGAGCTGCTGGGAGATGAGTAGCTGGCACAGGCAGTGAGGTCGGGAGAGTTACTGGAGCGAGGGCGGACGCACTTTCCCATATAGGAGACTGAATGAAAGGTTAGGGGGACGGCAGAGGTATTCCAAATGCATTCTAAGGGGCTGTTTTCTGTGCTTTCTGAAAAGGAGAGGTTGGAGGCAACGGGCTCGTATAGTGAGGAAGAGGTGGAGAGGCAGAGCCAGCAGGATGAGGTAAAATTGGGGTTGGAGGAGTTTACTGAGGTAAAGGCGGCTTGGATGAGGCTGAGGAGGGGAGAGGAATAACGAGAAGGGGGCAGAGGAAGCTGGGGTGGTGGGGTTGGCGATGCGCTGTTTGTAGCTGAGGTGCGGTTTCCGGATGCGCTGCTTGTACTTGAAGTGCGGCTGGAGGGCTGTGAAAAAAGGGGGTTAATGACTTGGTTGGAACCTATGCTAGAGGGTGTTTTTAATGCAGTATTTTGGTATGGTTGGCTTACAGCCTCCTTTTTTATTAGAATAAGTGATCCTCGGTCGGTTCCTTTCTCATAGATTCTGAAGCCCCAAGTTTGACCGAGTAACCAGGAGGGATCAGTGGGGAGCTGCACTGTAAGATTAAGATGTGTGCAGGATCCCTCACTTTCTTGGCCGAGCCAGTTAACAGTAGGGAGTTTGCACCCTGTAGGGGTCCATTTTAAGGTAAGGTAATGATTAGGAACAGGAGGCTTCCAATTAGTGGTTAGTGTTTTACACCCCCAGTATGCACAGTAGTACTCGTTGGGGGAATTACAGTATGATTTTCCAGGATTTGAGGATGGGCACATGTAATATTGGGCCTGGGGATCACTTACCTTCCTGGCGCAGGTTTCTTCGACTCTGGAGACAAAGGTGGCGAAAGGCTTACTCGGCTCCTGGAAGAGCTTGGTGAATTTATTAGGCCGACAGGCAGAGCAGTTGGCAAACGCGCGTAAGGCGATGCCTCTGAGGACAGTCCAGAAGGTGGCAGGGACATTAATATAAGCAGACGCATTTAGAAACGCTCCAGTGCCCATATAGGCTTCGGGGGGATGATAGACTCCAAGGGCTGCGTCTTGTTCACTTTGCTTAGCTGCTTCCGCCTGGAAGTGAGCACGCCAGTCAACAAACTGACCGGGGTTAAGAATGGAACGGGCAAGCGAGGCCCAGTCTTGGGGGATGCAAAAGTCCATGCCGAGATCCTGCAGTATTTGGGAAGCGTATGGGCTACCTAACCCGTCCTCCTTGACGGCCCTGCGAAGCTGCTTGATAGTATCTGAGTCAATGGGATACCAGTCATACGGTTTCTGTGGGGTGGGGGCAAGGTTAAGAGGAAAGCAGCGAAAAGCACGAGAGAAAGGAGGACGCGCTTGCAGAGGGCTTGGCGCGGGAGTGGGGGTAGGGGGAGCGTTGTCCCAAGGGTTGCCTTGAGGTGTAGAAGGCAGCCAGGGGTTGTTAGTCGGCAGGGTGGAAGGAGCGGCTGCAGCTGCCGGTAGCTGCCGGTAGCGGCTCCGAGGGGGAGCTCGCCGAAGGGGGAGGTGGGAGTGGGAGGCCCCAAGCGTCGCAAGATGGCGGCGCGGTGGGCGTGGCTAAGACACAAGATGGTGGATCAGCCCCGCCCTGTGAAAGGGCGGGGTTCAAGGCATAAGATGGTGGACTAACTCCGCCCTGTGAAAGGGCGGGGTAAAGCGTATGCGATTTCCGGCCCAGCTTAGGGCTGATGTCATCGCCGGAGCATTTCCTCCCCTCGATGGAAAAAGAAGGAGGAAGTTCGCCATCTTGGCGTGGCGCAGTGTTATTTTGCTTTTTGGGAGTCACCACGAGCGCGTTGTTAATCTGCTCGACTAAGGACTCCGTGTCTGAGTCATGATTTGAATTAATATCGCTATTTGAATCTGTTGGCTGGGTTGATAGGGCCTCCTTGGATTTAATGGGGCCTCGATCAGGGGGGAGGGAGCCCTGAAGGCAGGAGCGGATGGTTATCAAGGTGGGGAGCAAGCCGGGAGGGAAGCGCTTGCTCTCATGTTCCATGGCGTTAGTGACTTGATCAATAAGACGATCATAAGTAATAGGGTCCCAAAGATGGCAAGTGGTGAGCCATGGGTTAAAGGGCAGCAGGAGGTCCCAGTATACTTGCAGCTGCTGAACAGACACTTTGTAGCGATGAGTGTCTAGGAGACCCGCTAGAGCACGAACTTGAGGTGCCTGGCACGTAGACAGACGATTACCCATAGCTGAGGGGGGAGGAGGAGGGGTTGTTTACCGAGCAGAGAGAATGAGATAAACCGTGGCCGTGAGGCCGAAGGAGACGGCGAGAGCGGAAAGCAGTGCCCTTTGGCAACGGGAGCAGTCGGGGGGGGGGCGGTTGCAAAGAGGCACACGGCGCCAAATGAGGAAACAAAGATACAAAGAACCACAGCAAAGTAATGGAGGGGAAGAGGGAGAGCGTTAGGAGGAACGGGGGTCATAGAAGTGCGCATACAAGAGGACGAAGAGAGCTCTCCTTGGCGCACACTCCCACCGGACGAAGAGAGCGTGGGGGAAGGGAGGAGCGGCTTCGGAGCAGTGAACCTCCCACGGCTCCGGAAGCGGCGAAGGAGAGGCGGCCCTTACCTTGCAGGCGAGGAAACGGGAAGCTGGAGAGGCGTCCGGGCGAGCGGGCGACCTGCCGAACTGTTGTGTGGAGACGTTTCCTCACACGAGGCACCAGTTGCGGTCGCGGTTACTGCTTCTGGGGGGAGTGGCGGCCGGTAGCTGAGCCCTCAGCTCTCGGGGCTGCTTAAAGGGTACCGGCGGCGGGGGCTCTTTCCCGGAGGCGAGGGCGAGGCGGAGGACTTGGCCGGGTCCTCGGCGGGAGGCGTGCAAGGTGTGGAGGGCGGCGATAAGGACAAGACACTCTTCATCCAGTAGGAGTATGCGCCAAAGAGATTTATTCAGGGGTGATTACAGGTTATATAGGCTGGTAAAAAGGGCAGGGCTGGAAAGGAGGTGAAGCAGCCTTAAATGGCAATACTGAAGGGAGAGGGGCTAGGATTGGTTCTGAGAGAACGCAGGAGCCGTTGCAGCGGGGCGGGGGTTGTTCTGGCCACGGTGCATGCGCGCTGGCGGTGGCAGGAGTGGCCTTGGCACAAGGGAGTGTGTGGGTAAGATAAGGAAGTGGGGAAAGGGCAGTTGGGAGAAAGGCGGTTTCCTCCGGCAAGCCTCCCCTGCCCGTGACATTTTGGGTGAGGAAAAGGGAGCTGCCTTGACCTCGCTCCCCAGGCTCGGGGGGGCTGCAGAGGGCACTAACGCCCGTACCCACTACCCTCCCCAGGGGGTGATATCAGGTCCCCTGGCCCAGGCCTGGTAAGTCGAGGTACAAGCTCAGTCACCCGCAACTAGGGAGAGTATTTTCTTTTTATCCTTCCTCCTCTCCTTCCCCCCTTGCCCCCCTCCCCCCTCCTCCTCCTCTTCCTTCTTCTGTTAACTCCTGGCTTCAAGGAAAGCTCTGTCATAACACTAGCTGCATAGAAGCTTAAGAAAAAGATGGCCCAGAGTCTAAATTCCAGAGAGAAAACATTAAAATATCAAAAGGCCCAGGTTTCAAAAAAGAATACAAAACAAGGAAACAGGGAACAATGGCCCAGGCAAAGGAGAAGATTAAAGCATTAGAAACCATCGATGAAGAGGGCCAGACTTGGGACATATCAAAGTCTTTTTAAAAAATAGTCCTAAATAGGCTCAATGAGTTAAAGGAAAACAAAGAACTAGAGGTAATCAAAAAAACAATAGATGAACATAAAGAGAACATTAATAGAGGATGGCAAGTATGTAAAGGAACCAAAAAAAGCTGAAGACCTCAGTAACAAGAATTTAGAATTCCCTAGAGGGTTTCAATAGCAGATTGGAGCTAGAAGAAGAAAGAATCAGAGACTTTGAAAATAAAGCAATTGAAAGAATGAAAAATAATGAACAGAGTGTAGCAATATATGCATTGTAGGCATCCCAGAAGGAGAAGAAAGAGAAAGGGGCAGAGAGAATATTTGAAGAGATAATGGCTGAAAACTTACCAAATTTAATGAAAGACATGAATATACACATCCAAGATATTCAATGAACTCCAAACAGGATAAACCCCAATAGATCCATGCCTCAGCATATAATTGAACCATCATATGCCAAAGATAAAAAGAGAATTCTGAAAGTCACAAGAGAGAAGGTGTGTGCCACATAAAAGGGAGTCTCTATGAGATTTAATGCTGATTTCTCATTGGAGACCAAGAAGGCAAGAAGGCAAGTGTTGAAAACAAAAAACTGCCAATCAAGAAGTCTATATCTGGCAAAACTGTCTTTCAAAATGAGGCAGAGATTAAGATATTTCCAATATCTGAGGGAATTTGACAGCATTAGACCACACCTACAAGAGATGTTAAGGAGAATACTGCAGGTTGAAAGAAAAAGACAATAAACAATAGTTTGAAGCTACATGAAGAAAATAAAGGTTTGTAATGCCATTTTTTATTTCCTATAGGTTCTAAAAGGCAAATGCATAAAACGTATTGGCAAAATCAGTGGTTTGGGACTCATAATGCATAAACATGTAATTTGTGACAAGACCTACATAAAGGTGGGGGGATGGAAGGGTATAGGAACACAGTGTGTGCATACTGTTGAAGTCAAGTAAGTATCAAGGCAAATGAGATTGTTATAGATTTAGGATGTTAAATTTACGTCCCATGGTAACTACAAAGAAAATATCAGAGAATATGCAAGCTCAGTTGATAGGGGCAGGGGACAAGGGAAATGGGGAGTTAATACATAATGAATACAGGTTTCTGTTTGGGGAGATGGGAAAGTTTTAGTAAGGGAAGGTGGTGAGGGTACTGCAATATTGACAATGTGATGGATCCTATTGAATAGTATGCTTGGAAAAGCTTATGTTGTGTATATGCTCTACAATTAAAAAAAAAAAAAGACAAAGAAAGAGAGACTAAAGAGACAGTAACTTCCCCATCTGGGGAATTCATGATAGTCTTGCAAGAATTAGGGACCCCAAATTTAGTAAGTCAAGCCCTCAGTCTTGGGGCTTGTCCTTATGAAACTTATTCCTGCAAAGGAGAAGCTAAGCCTACTTATAATTATGTCTAAGAGTCACCCCAGAGAACCTCTTTTGTTGCTCAGATATGGCATCACTCTCGCAGCCAACTCTGCAAATAAACTCACTACCCTTTCCCTATGTGGGACATGACTCCCAGGGGTATAAGTCTCCCTGGCAATGTGAAACATGCCTCCCAGGGATCAGCCTGGACCTGGCTTCATGAGATTGAGAGAGCCTTCTTGACCAAAATGGGGAAAAGAAATGAAACAAAATAAAGTCTCAGTGCCTAAGAGATTTCAAATACAATTGAGAGGTCATTCTGGAGGTTCTTCTTCTTTTTTTTTTTAATTCAATTTTATTGAGATATATTCACACACCATGCAGTCATACAAAGCATACAATCAACCGTTCACAGTACCATTATATAGTTGTACATCCATCACCAAAATTAATTGTTGAACATTTTCATTACCACACACACAAAAATAATAAGAATAAAAAATAAAGTGAAAAAGAACAATTAAAGTAAAAAAGAACACTGGGTTCCTTTTTTATTCTTTTTTCTTTTCTTTCTTTCTTTCTCTCTCTCTCTCTCTCTCTCTCTCTCTCTCTCTCTTTCTTTCTGTCCCCAATTTTCTACTCATCCATCCACACTCTGGACAAAGGGGAATGTGATCCACATGGATTTCCCAATCACATTGTCACCCCTCATACGTTACATTGTTATACAATTGTCTACAAGATTCAAGGGTTCTGGGTTGTAGTTTGACAGTTTCAGGTATTCACTGCTAGCTATTCCAATTCATTAGAACCTAAAAAGGGTTATCTATATTGTGCATAAGAGTGCCCACCAGAGCAACCTCTCAGCTTCTTTTGGAATCTCTCAGCCACTGAAACTTATTTCATTTCATTTCACATCCCTCTTTTGGTCAAGAAGATGTTCTCCATCACACGATGCCAGGTCTAGATTCCTCCCCAGGAGTCATATTCCATGTTGCCAGGGAGATTTACACCCCTGGGTGTCAGATCCCATGTAGCGGGGAGGGCAGTGATTTCACCTGCCAAGTTGGCCTAGCTAGAGAGAGAGGGGGCCACATCTGAGCAACAAAGAGACATTCAGGAGGGGACACTTAGACACGATTATAAGCAGGCCTAGCCTCTCCTTTGCAGTAAAGGAGATTATTCTTATGCATTATATAGATATTCCTTTTTAGTTTCTACTGTATTAGAATAGCTTAAAGGAAATACCTGAATCTGTTTAATTGTAATCCAGCAGACTTGATTCTTTTTTTTTCAATTCAGTTTTATTTTTATTTTTAAATTCAGTTTTATTGAGATAGTCACATACCCTATAAACATCCACAGTATACAATCAGTTGTTCACAGTACCATCATATAGTTGTGTATTCATCACCAAAATCAATTTTTGAACATTCTCATTACTCCAATAAATAAATAAATAAATAAATAAATAAATAAATAAATAAAACAAAAAACAAAAAAGAATAAAAATACAAGTAAAGAAGAACACCCAACACATCCCATCCCCAAATCTCCCCTATGATTCATTAAATTTGTGTTCCCATTTTTCTGCTCATCTCTCCATACACTGAATAGAGGGAGTGTGAGCCAGAAGGTTTCACAATTGCACAATCACACCATGTAAGCTACATAGTTATGCAATCATCTTCAAGAATCAAGCCAACTGGGTTACAGTTCAACAGTTTCAGGTATTTCCTTCTAGCTATTCTAATATACTAAAAACTAGAAAGGGATACCTATGTAATGCATAAGAATAACTTCCACAATGACCTCTTGCCTCCATTTGAAATCTTTCAGCCCCTGAAACTTTATTTTGTTACATTTCTCCTCCCCCTTTTAGACAAGAAGACTTTCTCCATCCCGTGATGCTGGGTCCAGGTTCATCCCCAGGAGTCATGTCCCATGTTGCCAGGGAGATATACACTTCTGGGAGTCATGTCCCAACTAGGGGGAAGGGCAGTGAGTTTACCTCCTGAGTGGGCTTAGAGAGACAGAGGCCACATCTGAGCAACAAAAGAGGTTCTCTGGGGGAAACTCTTAGGCATAATTTGTAAGTAAGTTAGTCTCTCATTTGCAGTTACAACCTTCATAAGGGCAAGCCCTAAGACCAAGTGCTTGGCCTTCTAAATTGGTAGTCCCCAATGCTTGTGAAAATATCAGGTGTGGAAGTTTAATATTTCCATTAATATTTCCACATTTTTCCCAAGTCCCCCAGGGGGGCTTTGCAAATATATTTTTATTCTCTGCTCAAATTACTTTGGGGTTTCACACTAACCTGTACAAACCAACCAGATCTCACTCCCTATTCAAAGTTCCATATAATTATGGTGTTTAAATAAACTGACTGTATAAGTTAAATTGTTTAGTGTGCTACAGAAAATTTAGATTTGGCACCAAATAAACATCTCTTCCTTTGGTCTTACATGGAAGCTGAAGTTTTAAAACACAGTCAACTAGTTTTTGGCTAATTTCACTCAGAATAACATCCTCAACTTTCATCCATGTTGTTATAGGTTCCGTGACTTTATCCTGTCTTATACCTGAGTTAAAAGTCCATCGTATATGTATACCGCAGTTTGTTTATCCACTCTTCTGTTGATGGACATTTGGGTAGTTCCATCTCTTGGCAATTGAGAATAATGCCACTATAAAACATCAGTTTACAAATGTCCATTCGTGTCTTAGCTTTCAGTTCCTCTGAGTATATACCTAGTAGTGGAATTGCTAGATCATATGGCAATTCTATACTTAGCTTACTGAGGAGCTGCCACACTGCTTCCAGAGTGGCTGCACCATTCTACATTGCCATCAACAGTGACTAAGTGTGCCTTTTACTCCACATCCTCTCCAGCACTTGTAGCTTTCTGGTTTTTTGATAATGGCCCTTCTGGCAGGTGTGAGATGATATCTCATTGTGGTTTTGATTTGCAGTTCCCAGTGATTTGCCAGTGAAGTTGAACATCTTTTCATATGTTTTTGAGCCATTTGTATTTCTTCCTCAGAAAAGTATCTGTCCATGTCTTTTGCCCATTTTTTAATTGGGTTATTTGTCTTTTTGTTGTTGTAGACTTGATTCTTTATGATGAATGTATTAACTGTATAACTTTTATCATGTAACCATGTGATTATGAAAACCTTGTGACTGACACTCCCTTTATCCAGTGTAGGGGCAGATGAGTAATAAAGACAAAAATATATATATAAATAATAGGGGCATGGGATGTTTTGGGTGTTCTTTTTTATTTTCGTTTTTTCTTTATTTTGGAGTAATGAAAGTGTTCTAAATTGATTGTGGCAATGAATGCACAACTATATGATGATACTGTGAGCCAATGATTGTATACTTTGGATGGATTATATGGTGTGTGAATATATCTCAGTAAAATTGCATTTTTAAAAAAATGTCAAAAACAAACTAACTAAAAGACAATGACATTTTAGTGCAATACATGATCCTGAATGGGATCTAACAAGGGAAGAGAAAAGGCCTGTGATGGTTAGGTTCATGTGTCAACTTGGCAAGGTGATGGTGCCCAGGTGTCTGGTCAAGCAAGCACTGGCCTAACCTTTACTGCAAGGACATCTGTGGCTGGTTAATAAATCAAAAGGCTGGTTTGTTAAATCATCAGTCAGTTGACTGCATCTGTGACTGATTACATCAGTAAAGGGTGTGTCTTCCATAATGAGAGAATTCAATCAGCTGGATTTAATCCAATCACTTGAAGACTTTTAAGGGAAAAAGAGAGAGGACCTTCACTTTTTCTTCTACTAGCAAGCAAAGTGTTTCCTGAGGAGTTCATTGAACACCTTCATTGGAATTGCCAGTTTTCTGTCTGCCTTATGGAATTTGGACTCGTGCATCCCCACAGTTGCATGAGACACTTTTATAAAATCTTATATTTACAGATACCTCGTTGGTTCTGTTTCCCTAGAGAACCCTAACTAATACAAAGCCCAAAGGGACATTATTGGGTAATATGAAAAAATTGGAACATAGACTGTAAACTTTATATCAATGTTCACTTTTTTGAACTTGATAACTGTACTTAATGTGGCTACATAAGTGAATATCCTTGTTTTTAGGAAATGTATATGGCAGTATTAAGGGTTCAAGCAGCATGATATATACAACTTATTCTCAAGTGTTTAGAAACAGGATTGATAAATAGACAGACTGAGAGAATGATATAACTAACATGGCAAAATATTAAAATTGGTGAATCTGGGGTAATAGGGGTATGTTGGAGTTCTCTGTATGGGGTTTGTATTATTTTTGTAACTGTCCAGGAAGTTTGAAAGTATTTCAAAATAAAATATTAAAATACTAACTTGTAACAGCTCGTACTTTTTAATCAGGATCCAAATAGGGTCCACAGGTCAAATCTGGTTGTTATGTCTCTAGGACTCTCCAGATTTGAGGCAGCCCCTCCCCTCCCCCCTTCCTTTTCTCATGCTTTTGACTTATTGCAGACACTAGGTCAGTTGTTCCTGTAGAATGTCCCATGTTCTGGATTTGTCTGTTGCTCCTCCATGATGACGCTTGACTTATCCTTCTATCTCTTCTGTTTCCTGTAAATGAAAGTTAGCTTTTGAGGCCTGATTAGATTCAGGCTCAACTTTTTTGAGCCTCATATTGCATCATATCAGGCAGCCTACAGTGTCAAGTTGTCCCACTTTTAGTGATGGGGCCTCAACCTGATCCTTCCAAAGTAAAACCTCCTATCAGCAGCATGTCAACTAATATTTTTATCCATTGATCACCATAGACAGAATTAGTTATTTCACTAGGAAATGCAAAATGCTGAAGTTTCTAAGTCTGTTATTTCTTCCACGTTTATTACCCAGAATGCAAAACCCAGAGTTTCTGATTTTTTTATTCCTTCCACGTTTATTAGCAGAGTCTTCTGTAAAGGAGAACTTTCCCTCATCAACGGGATATTTGGTTTTCCTGAAATACATTTCATAAAGGAAAGGCAAGAGAGAGCAAGAATCTTTGTCTATTTTATTCACTGATGTATCCCAAGTGCTGGAATATTGTCTGGAACATACAGGATACTCAATAAGTATTTTTTAATTGAACTGAAATCCAAATATTAGTATACTATACAGTCTTTTAAAAGGGATAAAGTAGATCTACATCTGTCTATAGTGACATGGCATATTTATACATATTGTTGAGTGAAGAAAGGAGTTACAGTAATATAGGATATAAAATATAGAATATAGGATGAATAAATATAGGATTAATCCATTTTAATAAAATATGTATATTTTAAATCCATCAAAAAAAGACAGATTGCATATGAATATGTAATATAATAAATATAATGAAATATTAATTGTAGTACCTAGGTGATGGGTTTATGGGTTATCACTTTTCAGTGCACTTCATTTTTCAGTTTTCTGTTTCTTTTATTATGAAAATGTTCATAATAAAACATTGGGAAAAATATTTGTATTAAAAATCTGTATCTCTGAGAAGTGGGTTTGGAATCTTTCAGGTTCTATTATATATATATATATACTCATATATATATGAGCAAAAATTGTAAATGATGGTTTGACCAGTAATTCCACTTTTGGGAATCTATCCTAATACAATAATCCTAAATATAAATATATTTTTTGCACACAAACGTTCATAACACCTTTATTTGTAATAATCCCAAACTGGAAATAACCTAAATGTCATCAGCAGGTGAATGGATAAACAAATTGTAGTATAATCCCTGTAAGGGAATACTAATCTGCAACAAAAAGGAGTGAATTACTGATAGACAATTGAATAATCTCAAAATAATTATGCTAAGTGGAAGAAGCCATACAAGAAAGAGTACATGCAGCATCATTCCATTTATCCAAAATTCTGGAAAATGCAAATGAATATTCAATAACAGAAAGAAGCTCAGTGGTTGCCTGGAGTACATGGGGGAGAGGATGCAGGGATTACTAAAGGGAAGCTTTTGGAGGTGATGAGTATGTTCATGACCTTGATTTCATGATAGTTTCATGCCTGTATATGTATGTCAAAATTGTACACTCTAAACATGTGCAGTTTATTGTACGTCAGTTATACCTCAATAAGGCTATTAAAATTGTTAAGCAGTTTTACTGAGATATATTCACATACCATACAATCCATCCAAAGTGTACAATCAGTGGCTTTTAGTATAATAAATACAGATTTTTAAAAAGCTTTATGTTCATGCCAGAAATAGTTTATAAGAACAAAAATTTGGAAATATCTTAAATGTC
This sequence comes from Choloepus didactylus, assembly GCF_015220235.1. Lineage (NCBI taxonomy): Eukaryota > Metazoa > Chordata > Mammalia > Pilosa > Megalonychidae > Choloepus > Choloepus didactylus. The sequence goes on along the minus strand of NC_051312.1, from coordinate 31,919,620 downwards.
TAATAGGAGAATGATCACTTTACTGGGTAGTAATCATGTCCATTATAAATGATAGTTATAAAGACTATGTAAAGATAAGGAAAGTGCTCAGTAAAAGAATGTGATACAAAATTTATCAATATAATTATATTACATGTATATAATTATATAATGACCTTTTAAAAATGGTCATACACATAACGTATGATTTTATTTATATGAATAATAGAATAGCAAATTCATACAGACAGAAAGATTATGTGGTTGCCAGGTGTGCCGGTTTGAGTGTATTGTGTCCCCCAAATGCCATTATCTTTGTGGTCTTGTGTGGGGCAGGCGTTTTGGTGATGGTTGGATTTGCTTGGAATGTGCCCCACCCAGCTGTGGGCAATGATTCTGATGAGATGTTCTCATGGAGGCGTGGCCCCGCCCATTCAGGGTGGGCCCTTATCGGTGGAGCTATATAAATGAGCTGACTGGGGGGGGGGGGGGGAAGAAAGAGGGTGCAGCTGGGAGTGATGTTTTGAAGAGAAGCAAGCTTGCTAGAGAGGAGCGTCCTGGGAGAAAGCCGTTTTGAGGCCGGAGCTTTGGAGCAGACGCCAGCTGCCTTCCCAGCTAGCAGAGGTTTTCCAGATGCCATTGGCCATCCTCCGGTGAATGTGCCCGGTTGCTGATGTGTTGCCTTGGACGCTTTGTGGCCTTAAGACTGTAATTGTGTAGTGAAATAAACCCCCGTTTTATAAAGGCCTATCCATCTCTGGTGTTTTGCATTCTGCAGCATGAGCAAACTAGGACACCAGGGATTAGGGGGAGGGAGAAATCAGTAGTGATTGCTAACAGGCACAGGATTTCTTTTGGGGGTGATGAAATGTTCTAAAATTGATTGTGGTAATGGTTGCACAACTCTGTGAATATCCTAATAACCAATGAATTATAAACTTAAAAGGGTGAATTGTATGCTATATGAATTATCTCTCAATAAAGCAGTGAATAAAAACAAAGATGTTAACAGTAGGGGGAAGGATAAAAGGAACTTTCTATCCTATCATTTGCAACTTTCCCATGCATCTAAATTATTCAAAATTTAAAAGTTTATTCCACAGTGAGATACAACTTCCCACTCACTAGGATGGCTATGATCGAAAAGACAGATAATAACAAGTATTGGCGAGGATGTGGCAAAATCAGAGCATTCCTACATTGCTGGTAGGAATGCAAAATGGTGCACTGTGAAAAACAATCTGGCAATTCCTCAAAAGGTTAAATAGAGAGTTACCATAAGACCCAGCAATTCCACTCCTGGGTGGAACTGAGAGAAAAGAAATGTATGTCCATAAGCTTATAGCACCATTATTTATGATAGCTCATTATTTATTATTAGCACTATTATTTATAATAGCCCAAGTAAAAATAGCCCAACTGCCCATCAACTGATGAATGGATAAACAAAATGTATTCTATCCATAAAATGGAATGTTATTTGGCAATAAAAAGAAATGAAGTATATTGATACATGCGACAACATGAAGGAATCTTGAAACATTATGCTAAGTTAAAGAAGCCAGCCACAAAGGACCACATTAGTATATAATTCCATTTATTTGAAATGTCTAGAGTAGGCCAATCTATAGAGACAGAAGGCAGATTAGTGGCTGCCTAGGGCAGGGGTGCGGTCGCAATTGATTCGTCTGGGGGGGGGTGGCGGCCGGTCGCTAAATCCTAGGCTCTCAGGATTGCTCGGAGGGTACCGGGGGCGGGGGCTCTTTCCCGGAGGCGAGGGCGAGGCGGGGGACTTGGCCAGGTCCCCGGCGGAGGCGTGCAAAGTATGGAGGGCGGCGAGAAAGGAACAGGCAGGACACGTTTCTTTTTAGGGTGAAGAAACCAAGAGAGAGTTTATTAGGGGAGAGTACAAGCTTATAACGGGCGGTCTAGAGGGCGGGGTAGCTGTAGAGGTTAAAGGCTTGGATTGGTTCTGAGAGGGCGCGGAGGTTGGTTGTTGGGTGTTGCACAATGATTGGTGCATGCGCACTGGCAGTAGGGGACGTTGCATTGTAACGGAGGGGTTGAGTGGTTAGACGAGGGAGGCGGTCTTACCCGGCAAGCTTCCTCCAACGGTTGGTTTTGGGTGAGGAATTGGGGCCTGCCTCCGGCCTCACCTTCTCAGGCCCGGGGGGCTGTGGAGGGCGCTGTCACCCATACCCACTACCCTCCCCAGGGGTGGATCCGGTCCCCCGGCCCAGGCCCGCCAGGTTGAAGCACGTAATCAGTATCCCGCAATTCCCCCTTCTTTTCTAATAAAAGGAAGAAGCTTACCGGAGAGGTCCGCTAAGGGATGAGGGAAGGGGGAGGCCGGGGAGGGGAAAAGGGGTTGACGGTGGCTCAGCGAGGCTGGAGCTCGGCGTTGGTGTGGCGCCCGGGCGCTCGACAGGGGCCTTGCTGCTTGCGGGATGGACGAGGGTGGGGGGTTTAAAGTTGGAGGTTCAGAGAAGCTGGAGCTCGAGGATGGTGCGATGTTCAGGTGATCGAGAAGGGCCTCGCGGTCGGCGGGTTGACCGGTGGCGGTGAGGTCGCGGAGGGTTGGTTGTCATCTCGGAGTAGGGAGCGTCAGAGGTGGCGAGTCGCTGGTACTGGACTTGCACAAACGAGGAAAAAATAGCATCCGTTTGTTTCCTTACAAGCTGGACAATTCTGCGGATAATGCAGGGTCCTAAGGTGAGAGCTAGAATAATCATTAGTAGGGGGCCGAGGAGAGGGAGGAGGTATGGGAGGATGGGGGCAAAGATATGGGACCAATAGTTGGCGGCTTCACGGTTTCTTTTGCGTTTTTCTAGTCCCTCTCGGACCTTTTTTAGGCTGTCTTCGGGGAGACCTGTGGAATTGGCATATACACAGCACTCTTCTCCTAGGGCGGCGCAAAGGCCTCCTTCTTTGAGGAGGAGAAGGTTGAGACCTCGGCGGTTTTGGAGCACTACCTCAGAGAGGGAATTGACAGAATTTTTAAGATGGGAAATAGCGTCTTGTAGGTGACGAATGTCCTCGTCAACAGCCGCCCGGAGGTGAGTTAGGGCGGAGCCTTGACTGGCTAATGCAGTGATTCCGGTGCCAGCGCCTGCAAGACCTAGGAGGGAGGCAATCGTGAGGACGGTGATGGGTTCTCGCTTTTGCAGAGTGGCAGGAACTGCAGTTCTTTCCAGGCGGAGGAAGAAGTCTTCCTCGCTGTGGTATAGGACCCTAGGGATAAGGACAATTAGGAGGCAAGTTTCATTAGTTGTATTGAGGGTTTGCACGTTAAGGCAGGGGGTAAGCCCTGTAGAGGAGCAGAGCCATTGGGAGGAGTTATGAGGAATGAGAAATTTTGCAGAGCTGCTGGGAGATGAGTAGTCGGCGCAAGCTGTGAGGTTGGGAGAGTTACTTGAGCGAGGGCGGATGCACTTTCCTGTAAAGGAGACTGAATGAAAGGTTAGGGGGACGGCAGAGGTATTCCAATTGCATTCCGAGGGGCTGTCCTCTGTGTTTTCTGAAAAGGAGAGGTTGGAGGCTACTGGCTCATACAGGGAGGAAGAGGTGGAGAGGCAAAGCCGACAGGAGGAGGTAAGATTGGGGTTGGAGGAATTCACTGAGGTGAAGGCCGCTTGGATAAGGTCGAGGAGGGGAGAGGAGTAACGAGAGGGGGGCAGAAAAGGTTGGGGTGGTGGTGTTGGCGATGCGTTGTTTGCAGCTGAGGTGCGGCTGGAGAGCTGTGGAAAAAGGGGGTTAATGACTTGGTTGGGACCTATGCCAGAGGGTGTTTTTAATGCAGTATTTTGGCATGGTTGGCTTACAGCCTCCTTTTTTATGAGAATAAGTGATCCTCGGTCGGCTTCTTTTTCATAGATTCTGAAGCCCCAAGTTTGACCGAGTAACCAGGAGGGATTAGTGGGGAGCTGCACTGTAAGATTAAGATGTGTGCAGGATCCCTCGCTTTCTTGGCCGAGCCAGTTAACTGTAGGGAGTTTGCACCCTGTAGGGGTCCACTTTAAGGTAAGGTAATGATTAGGAACAGGAGGCTTCCAATTAGTGGCTAATGTTTCACACCCCCAGTATGCACAGTAGTACTCGTTGGGGGAATTACAGTACGATTTTCCAGGATTTGAGGATGGGCACATGTAATATTGGGCCTGGGGATCACTTACCTTTCGAGCGCAGGTTTCTTCGACTCTGGAGACAAAGGCGGCGAAAGGCTCACTCGGCTCCTGGAAGAGCTTGGTGAATTTATTAGGCCGACAGGCAGAACAGTTGGCAAATGCTCGCAAGGCGATTCCCCGAAGGATAGGGCAAAAGGTGGCAGGTGCATTAATATAAGCAGATGCATTTATAAACGCTCCCGTGCCCAAGTAAGCTTCGGGGTGATAATAGACTCCAGTGGCTGCGTCTTGCTCGCTTTGCCTAGCTGCTTCCGCCTGGAAGTGGGCACGCCAATCAACGAACTGGCCGGGGTTAAGGATGGTACGGGCAAGCGAGGCCCAGTCTTGGGGGAGGCAAAAGTCCATGGCGAGATCCTGCAGTATTTGGGAAGCGTATGGGCTACCTAACCCGTCCTCCTTGACGGCCCTGCGAAGCTGCTTGATAGTATCTGAGTCAATGGGATACCAGTCGTACGGTTTCTGTGGTGTGGGGGTAAGGTTAAGAGGAAAGCAGCGAAAAGCACGAGAGAAAGGAGGACGCGCTTGCAGAGGGCTTGGCGCGGGAGTGGGGGTAGGGGGAGCGTTGCCCCAAGGGTTGCCTTGAGGTGTAGAAGGCAGCCAGGGGTTGTTAGTCGGCAGGGTGGGAGGAGCGGCGGCAGCTGCCGGTAGCGGCTCCGAGGGGGAGCTCGCCGGAGGGGGAGGCGGAAGTGGGAGGCCCCAAGCGTCGCGAGACGGCGGCGCGGTGGGAGTGGCTAAGGCATAAGATGGTGGACTAGCCCCGTCCTGTGAAAGGGCGGGGCCCAAGGCATAAGATGGCGGACTAACTCCGCCCTGTGAAAGGGCGGGGTAAAGCGCATGCGGTTTCCGGCCCAGCTTAGGGCTGACGTCATCGCCGGAGCACTTCCTCCCCTCAGTGGAAGAAGAAGGAGGAAGTTCGCCATTTAGGAGAGGCTTAGTATTGCTTTGTTTTTGGGGGGCGACTTCGAGCGCGTTGTTAATTTGCTCGACTAAGGATTCAGTGTCCGAATCGTGGTCTACATTAGTATCGCTGTCTGAATCTGTTGACTGGGTTGATAGGGCCTCCTTGGATTTAATGGGGCCTCGATCAGGGGGGAGGGAGCCTTGAAAGCAGGAGCGGACAGTTATTAAGGTGGGGAGCAAGCCGGGAGGGAAGCGCTTGTTCTCATGTTCCATGGCGTTGGTGACCCGATCAACAAGGCGATCATAAGTGACGGGGTCCCAAAGGTGGCAAGTGGTGAGCCATGGGTTAAAGGGCAGCAGGAGGTCCCAGTATACTTGCAGCTGCCGGACAGACACCTTACAGCGATGTGTGTCTAGGAGACCAGCCAGAGCGCGAACTTGAGGTGCTTGGCGTGCAGATAGACGATTACCCATAGCGGAGTGAGAAAAGAAAAAAAAGAGGGGGGTTGATTATTGAGTAAAGAAAATGAGGTAAACTGTGGCCGCGAGGCCGAAGGAGACGGCGATAATAGAAGGCAGGAGCCTCTAGTAGCGAGAGCAGTTTGGGGGGGCAGTCGCAAAGAGGCACACCGCGCCAAACAAAGAAACAAAGACACAAAGGACCACAGCAAAGTAATGGAGGGGAAGAGGGAGAGCCACTGGAGGAAGAGTGTTAGGAGGAATGGGGGGGACATAGGAAGAGAAGACGAAAGGTAGTCGGGGGCAAAAGCTAGGTTAATGCGGGAAAGGAAGAGCGGCCCGGGCGCGGAGCGGCGTGGGAGAGGCGGCTCCAGACGTGGAGCGGCGAGGGAGAGGCGGCTCCGCGGGGCGGCGAGGGAGAGGCGGCCCTTACTTTGCAGGCGAGGAGAAGGGGAGCTGGAGAGGCGTCCGGGCGAGCGGGTGGCTTCACTGGACCGCTGCGTGGAGAGGACTTTGAATCCCAGGGTCGGCTTTTAATCCCAGGGTCGTGGGTTCGGGCCCCACGTTGGGCGCCAGTTGCGGTCGCAATTGATTCGTCTGGGGGGGGGGTGGCGGCCGGTCGCTAAATCCTAGGCTCTCAGGATTGCTCGGAGGGTACCGGCGGCGGGGGCTCTTTCCCGGAGGCGAGGGCGAGGCGGGGGACTTGGCCAGGTCCCCGGCGGAGGCGTGCAAAGTATGGAGGGCGGCGAGAAAGGAACAGGCGGGACACGTTTCTTTTTAGGGTGAAGAAACCAAGAGAGAGTTTATTAGGGGAGAGTACAAGCTTATAACGGGCGGTCTAGAGGGCGGGGTAGCTGTAGAGGTTAAAGGCTTGGATTGGTTCTGAGAGGGCGCGGAGGTTGGTTGTTGGGTGTTGCACAATGATTGGTGCATGCGCACTGGCAGTAGGGGACGTTGCATTGTAACGGAGGGGTTGAGTGGTTAGACGAGGGAGGCGGTCTTACCCGGCAAGCTTCCTCCAACGGTTGGTTTTGGGTGAGGAATTGGGGCCTGCCTCCAGCCTCACCTTCTCAGGCCCGGGGGGCTGTGGAGGGCGCTGTCACCCGTACCCACTACCCTCCCCAGGGGTGGATCCGGTCCCCCGGCCCAGGCCCGCCAGGTTGAAGCACGTAATCAGTATCCCGCAATTCCCCCTTCTTTTCTAATAAAAGGAAGAAGCTTACCGGAGAGGTCCGCTAAGGGATGAGGGAAGGGGGAGGCCGGGGAGGGGAAAAGGGGTTGACGGTGGCTCAGCGAGGCTGGAGCTCGGCGTTGGTGTGGCGCCCGGGCGCTCGACAGGGGCCTTGCTGCTTGCGGGATGGACGAGGGAGGGGGGTTTAAAGTTGGAGGTTCAGAGAAGCTGGAGCTCGAGGTTGGTGCGATGTTCAGGTGATCGAGAAGGGCCTCGCGGTCGGCGGGTTGACCGGTGGCGGTGAGGTCGCGGAGGGTTGGTTGTCATCTCGGAGTAGGGAGCGTCAGAGGTGGCGAGTCGCTGGTACTGGACTTGCACGAACGAGGAGAAAATAGCATCCGTTTGTTTCCTTACAAGCTGGACAATTCTTTCGAGCGCAGGTTTCTTCGACTCTGGAGACAAAGGTGGCGAAAGGCTCACTCGGCTTCTGGAAGAGCTTGGTGAATTTATTAGGCCGACAGGCGGAGCAGTTGGCAAAAGCTCGCAAGGCTATTCCCCGAAGGATAGGCCAAAAGGTGGTAGGTGCATTAATATAAGCAGATGCATTTATAAACGCTCCCATGCCCAAGTAAGCTTCGGGGTGATAACAGACTCCAGTGGCTGCGTCTTGCTCGCTTTGCTTAGCTTGGGCGCCAGTTGCGGTCGCAATTGATTCGTCTGGGGGGGGGTGGCGGCCGGTCGCTAAATCCTAGGCTCTCAGGATTGCTCGGAGGGTACCGGCGGCGGGGGCTCTTTCCCGGAGGCGAGGGCGAGGTGGGGGACTTGGCCAGGTCCCCGGCGGAGGCGTGCAAAGTATGGAGGGCGGCGAGAAAGGAACAGGCGGGACACGTTTCTTTTTAGGGTGAAGAAACCAAGAGAGAGTTTATTAGGGGAGAGTACAAGCTTATAACGGGCGGTCTAGAGGGCGGGGTAGCTGTAGAGGTTAAAGGCTTGGATTGGTTCTGAGAGGGCGCGGAGGTTGGTTGTTGGGTGTTGCACAATGATTGGTGCATGCGCACTGGCAGTAGGGGACGTTGCATTGTAACGGAGGGGTTGAGTGGTTAGACGAGGGAGGCGGTCTTACCCGGCAAGCTTCCTCCAACGGTTGGTTTTGGGTGAGGAATTGGGGCCTGCCTCCGGCCTCACCTTCTCAGGCCCGGGGGGGCTGTGGAGGGCGCTGTCACCCGTACCCACTACCCTCCCCAGGGGTGGATCCGGTCCCCCGGCCCAGGCCCGCCAGGTTGAAGCACGTAATCAGTATCCCGCAAGGGGGGTTTGGAGATGGTGAGTGACTGCAAACATTCCAGGGTTTCTTTTTGGGATGATGAAAGAAAATGTTTCTAAAACCGATTGTGGTGATGGTTGCACAACACTGAATATGCTAACAACCATTGAACTGTACACTTTAAATGATGAAGTGTATGGTATGTGAATTCTATGTCAATAATGGTACAAAAACTGGTACCTGCATAAAAGAAAATTGGAAAATTAAATGTATTTGAGGTGGGAGGATTATGGATGATTGAAGCAAAATCTTTCTACATTCTTATATTTCCCAGTTGTTATGAGTATGCATTACTTTTCTAAGGAGAAAATAAACTTTTTTAAAAAGCATCAGGTGATGAATGCACAACTATATGATGGTATCGTGAACAGTTGATTGTACACCATGGATGACTGAATGATATGTGAATATATCTCAATAAAACTGAATTTAAAAAAAAGCACCTAGAACAGTACCCGGCAATTGGTACTACCCCCCCCCCAAAGGCATTAGATGCCTATTTCAGAGAATTATTTACATACAAATAACCAGCAGTAAGAACATTCCTTTTACCTCTTTGTAAGTTGTGGGTTTTATATTTGAATTTTTCATAAAATTTTTCTTAATAATATATTAATACATAATGTTATGTTTTCACACACACACAAATATATATATTTATGCAGGAGAAAATCACCATGAATTCAGATTTCTGATGGGGGAGATAACTCAGTTTCCCTCTAATTTATTGCTGTTCCCACCAGGGTAACGACAAATAGACAAAAGTAGCCCCCTATTTAAAGGCGTTAAAGCCCCTTCTTCACTCCCCCTACCAGCCTCTTCCCTGTCGTGTCTCCCATTGGTGGGGTCACGCCCCTCTGGCGGGGGTGGTGGTGGAATGGTTTCAGGGACCGCTGGCCCAGGGCCCCTCCTCCCCCGGCCCGAGTTACGGTTCCACACGCAGGGGTCACACCCCCCTCGCTTGGGGTCACAGCCCCCTCCCGGGGAGGGGGCTCGTCGGCCATGGGTGGGGGTCACAGACCTCAGGCCCCAAGCCCGTCCCGGGGAGGGGATCGGGTTCCCTGCCCAGGCGCCCCTGGCCCCTCCCCTGAGGCCTGCGGCCCCTCCTCCGGCGCCCTGGTGCCGGTCTCTGCGGCCCGAGGCGGTTCTCGAGAATCCGAAGGGCCTGCGCCAAACGCGTCGCTGGCAGCAGAGGCCTGGGACAACTCGCAGCCTTCGTCCTCGTCGTCCTCCCGACTCTCTGCACGGCCGCCGACTGCGACCCTGGGGACGTGCTTAGGGGTGGCGAGGTCGCCGCTGCGCCAGGCCGGGTGGGACGGGATGGCGGTCGCCACGTTGCTGGAGGCCGGCCTGGCCCGGTTGCTCTTCTACCCGACCCTGCTCTACACACTGTTTCGCGGGAAGATGCCGGGTCGGGTGCACCGCGACTGGTACCACCGCATCGACTCCACGGTGCTGCTGGGCGCGCTGCCGCTGCGGAGCATGACGCGCCGGGTAGGCCGCGCCGGGAGCCAGGCCGCGCCGGGCCTGGGAGCGGGGCGAGCGCGGCCGGGGCCCGCACGCCGGTCCCGACCCCTACCCCACCGCGCTACCTGCGTCCGGTCGCCGTTTCTGAGCCCCCTCTTTGCCTCGGCAGCTGGTACAGGACGAGAACGTGCGCGGGGTGGTCACCATGAACGAGGAATATGAAACGAGGTTCCTGTGCAACTCCTCACAGGTGAGGGGCCGGCGCCCGCGGGAGAGGTGTCGGGGTCTGCAGCGGGAATCGGGGTCAGCCGGGGAGGCATCGGGCCCCGGAGGGAGTGACGGGGCCTGCGGGGCGGGGTGTCGGGCCTGCAGGGATGGGTTGGTGCTGGTGCAGGGACGCCCGCCAATGTAGCTCACTACCCAGGAGAGCTGGGAGGGGTTGGGGAAGGGGTGTCCCTTGCTTCTCTGAGGCGGAGGGTGTGGTCCCCTAAGCTTAAACGCCTTGGGCTGTAGGTAGGACAGCAATTAATTGTGAAAGGCATTGAAAAGCAAAGTTGACAAAATCTGATAACTCTATGCCCAAATGTAATCTCAATTTCGGTAACTAAAATCAGTAAAATCAGTGGCTTGCTGATTTCGTTCATTCATTCAGCCCTTACTGAGCACTAAGTATGGGTCAGATACAGGGTTAGACAAATTCAAGATGAAGGCTGCCAACCATAAAAAGTTCACTCCCCTGCCACATACAGAATAAATTTATCATAAGATTACCCATTGAAAAACTGCATAGGGTTCATTTGGCTCTGATTTAGGGGAATTTTTATTCATATGTTAGAGGATCATGGCAGAACTCTAAGTACTATCATAACAAAGTTCAGGCCTAAAACATAGTTTTCATTAAATGTGAATGCTTATTTGTGGATCCTTCCACATGGTTATTAGATGTTGCCCTGGCTTTCCTAATAGTGTTTGACATCTATTAGCAGTAAAATTCTCAATACTGGCTTACTGTTTCAAGAAGATGCTATTATTTCAACCTGTGGAGTTTGTGAAACCTTAAAAATATTTGTGACTCACATTTAAAATATATTGATTAGGCATGGCATACAATTGTTAAAAATGTGTAATGGTTCCTTAGATTTCTCAAAGAACTTTGCCACAGACCTATTAGTCCTGTTGAGAAAGGGAAGTCAAAAGCTACTGGGCATGGGTAGAAAATGCTTGGTCTCTAGAAGTGAGGCGTTCACATTTGCAAGATGCAGCTGTATCATCCCACTTGCTTAAAGAAAAGAAATCTCTAAGGCAGTGGTTCTCCCATTTTAGTGTGCTTAAGAATTATCTGGCAGTCATGTTAAAATGCAAATTTCTATGCACATCCCCCCAAGAGATTCTGCTGCAGGATCTGGGGTGGGGCCCAGGAATCTGAATGTTTAGCAAGCTCCCCAATTGTTTCTAGTGCAATTGATGCATGGGCCACATGCTGCAAAAATGCTTTTTTTTTTTTGTTAATTTCATGAGCAGTTTAAATGTTAGTCTTCATTCAGAAACATAGTCATAATCCCTGGTTATAGCTAAAGAGATCAACATCAAAAGTAGCTGGAGCACATCCAGATTCTTAAAGCAAAAATAAAGTTGCTCAGTTCAGCAGAGGGCTTATTTCTCTGATTTCCTATTTTTTATTTTTTTTCTTTTTAAGTGATATCACACTAACAAATGTATGGTAAAAAAGAGGGGACTTATGGACAGATTTCTATTTAGAAAGTGTAAGCAAAAACAATATAAATATAAAAAATATGTAGTACCCCAACCCTGCAACTGGGTCACTGCCCAGGTGTCAAGATTATTCAAAAACACACACAACTTTTGCAGCTGGATTTTACATAGCTAATATTGTGCAGCTAAAGAATCAAATACCCAAAGGGGATTTTCAGAAGAACACTTGAGATCTTAGACATATTTCTGACTCAGCAGCACAGCTGTTGTTGGAGGAAAGCCCAAACATGCAGGTCAGCCATTTTAAAGAAATTTCTGTAGGAAGTTTCTTTTTTAGAAATATTCAAATTGTAATAAGCCTTGAAGCTTCCTTCTTGCTTTGATGCTTTGATGTCTCTTGGGAGCCTATCTTCATACCACCCACATCAGGCTTTTTCCTTTTTTTTTTTGGTGGTGTACTTGTTTGCAGGAGTGGAAGAAAGTAGGAGTTGAACAGCTGCGGCTCAGCACAGTAGACATGACTGGAATCCCAACCTTGGATAACCTCCAGAAAGGAGTCCAGTTTGTTCTCAAGTACCGGTCACTAGGCCAGTGTGTCTACGTGCATTGCAAGGCTGGGCGCTCCAGAAGTGCCACCATGGTTGCAGCATATCTGATTCAGGTAGGAAAGGTTTTTCTGGGTTGGCCCCATTTATAGCAGATTTCTAGAACTTCAGTAGCATGGTCCACTGGCAGGCCTTTCTGGAAGGAACCATGCCCCTAATTTCAGGCTGTTGGGAGTTGGTGTTATTATGGAATGCACCTGAGCTTTGAGGACAGGCTGACCTTGGGCTTTGCCACCTGCAAGCTGTGTGACCTTAGGCAAAAGTGACTTCCCCTCTCGGATGCTGTTTCCTCAAACTATAAATGTGTTAGAAGCTTAACTGAGAAAATATGTCAAGCACTGGTATCTAGCAGGCACTCAAAAAATGGAGTTGCAAAGGATGTTCAACAATAGCAAAAGGATAAAGACACATTATAGATAGCATGTTAGGAAATGTAGTACTATAGATACAGCTGTATAGTACTCAGGTCTTCAAATATTTCAGAGTAAAGTTCTGGACATTAGTTTCTAGAAACAGGATTCAAAGTGAATTTTGCCAAACATCTTGTTACGATTGGCAGGTGGGATGCTTTTGAAAATCTTTAGGAGAGGCAAGTACTCTCCAGTCCTTCACCACTATCCTCCCAGCTGGGTTCATTTTCATTACCTGCCTGGCCCCTGCAGAGCATTTATTATTTTACATGGGTAGGAAATAGTAAGAAAATGTAAAGATAACCAGCCTATCATATACTCATCAGTCCACAGTTGTACAAAGTCAGGCAGGTTATCTAGAGGATACCTTCTGTGTTCTACTTGCCATGGTGATGAGTTGCATAAAAATATCTACTGTATACTCTTTCCTGGAAATCCTTGTAAACAACAGCCCAGCTCAGAAAGGGCACCTAGGAAGGCTTGAACTTAGGATCTTTGCATGTTCAACCTTCTTTTTCCAAGATTTGGCAGAGTAAGAATTGGGTAGAAAGACTAACCTGTTCACCCAGCCCGCTGCACAGCATGGTTGACTGAGGTGGTTAAAGTGTGTTCCCATTTATGATAGATGGAGCATGGTTTTTAACTCCTAAGAAAATGATATTTTTAAAACTGAAACTCTCAGAGCCCATTAGCACTTGTTCATAGATCAGCTTGTAGGCCAAGGGCACCCTGATACCTGCTCCTTTCTTTCTCTGCTGATTTTCTAAACCTGTATTCAGGTGAACAACTGTAGTCCAGAGGAGGCTGTACGAGCCATCACCAAGATCCGGTCACACATCCACGTCAGATCCGGCCAGTTGGAAGTTCTCCAAGAGTTCTTCAAGATTACAGCAGGGCTAGCAAAGAATAAGACTCTTCACACATCAGAGACATGAAGAACGTGGATTAGAAAGAACTCAAAACAACTCTGCTTACTACAGAATAAAAAAGTTTAACAAAACCAAAGGGGCTTAAGCCTAGACTTGACACACCAGAAATGTGCCAAGTAATGGATAATTTGCTCCCTTTGTCTTGTTTCAGTTTCCTGAAATAACACTGTTGTATGGCTGGAGAGATTTAGTGTGGCCTCCGTTCATGGGATAGGGGAGATGGGACAAGGGTGGGGGCACCTTATTTTGTTGAATAAGGGAGAAGAAATAATTTCAGCAAAAATCTGTTGTACACCTAATGTGCCTAATGCATCATAATTCAAAGACATGTAACGCTAGGAAGAGAGAGGAGAAATAGTCAGCTCTGGCTCTTTGCCACTGTCAGAATCCCAATTTTAGTGGTCTCATGGGGCTCCCCTTACACTTTTAGAGCAATGATCCTATATGTAGAAAAGGAAGTATAACATAAAATCAGAATTGCTGCTGATTTAGAAATGTGTGGGTACATAGTTTCCCTTAGAAAGGGAATTCAGAATTCAAACACACACACATATCCCTTGAAAAACTTTATTTGTATGAACAGTTCTTAGCTCTTGATTAACTTACAGCTTTTAAAAAGAGCAGAGATCTTACATATTTGTGAAAAAAGTTTCTGCTATTAATCAGAAATAAACCTTTCTATTTCTGGCTTATTCCCCTCACAGAGGAATAGAATAAGCCAAAAATAAAACAAGAAAGGATACATTTCTTGACAGATAAGAAAACAATAAAAGGAACATCCTGAATTCTAGATTTGACTCTTGCTGGTGAAATTCACCTTCAGCTTAGTCCATTCTCTCAACAAAGCATGAAGGAAAACCCTTAACACCTAATTCTTTGTGGAAAAATTATCAACTGGCCACTTCGCAGGCAATAGAAAATAGTAGGATTGGGCATCTTTCCTTGTGCCCTGGGATCAGGAGTGCTTCTATTTAACATTGATCACGTAAAGAGGGGAGGCTTGCTCCAGTCCTGTGAGGCACAGGGTTACTAGGGGGTGGCAGAGAACAGGCTGGCCTACTTTGAGTTTAAGCAGCCAGCTGAACAGCAGCAGTCTCAAAAGCCGCAAACAAGAAACTGGGTTCGGGGAAGGGCTGAGGTGCTGCCTTTCTAATATGTGCCAAAGTATAACACAGTTCTTAGAACTGGGGCCTAGGGAACTTTGAATTTGAATGGGTGGGTGCTGGAAGAGGAAAGGGCACAGGAGGCAGCAGCTCTTCCTCCCACAGCCTCAGGCCAATACAAACTGCAAATTGGTAAGCAGCACCTTGATGCCTCTGGTGACAGTTACAGCAGAAGTGGCAGGGTCAAGCTTGTATGTATTGGCATCCCCCTTTTTATATCTGTCCCGGAAGACATAGATGCTCCCATTACAGCTGGCGATCTTCCAGAGGGATGGGGCAGAGCTCCAGGCCTCAGGAAGGCAAAGCCGGGTGAAGCTGTCTAGCAGGGGATTGTAGCATACCAGGGAGTCTCCTTCAGCTACGATGAACACCAGATCTTTATGCACAGCTGCATGCATGCGGCCTGCAAAAGGCAGCACATAGGGCTTCACGTGGCACTTGTCTGTCTCTGTGTCAAAGCACTGGATGAGTCGGGAAGGTTTGGTGAAGAAGTCTAGGTCATTCTCCTCCCCACCTAGTAAGTAAATGATCCCATTGAGGTTGGCACCAGCTGCCCCTGACACAGCCACCTCTAGCTGGGTTGTCTCTGTCCAGACATTATCACCCACCCGATAATAAATAACAGCATTAGAGAGGGTATCCTGCAGTGTCTTGCCACCCAGTGAGTATATGGCATCTTTCCCAGGCACAGACACCAGAGTGTGCTGAAGTCGGTCCCGGGGCAAAGGCGCACACCACTCCCAGTCAACGGTGGCATTATTGCACTTCCACATGCGCCGTGGGATGGAGCCTCCTACCACGTACAGGTCTCCGCCATGCTTGCAGGCTGCAGTGATCTGGTGGCACAAGCTGTTTTGGCCACTTACACTGATGGAGTCATCTTCCGCGCAGTGCAAGGACACAGCCAACGAGTGGGTACGAGATGACTCTTTCCCAATTAGATAAATGTGTACATTCTCCCCAATTTCCTGTTGGCAAAATTAAAACAATAAATTTTACGTCAGTTCTAGGCTAAGGCTCAGCTGGGATGCATATCCCTATGGTCCTGGATCAGACATCTTTATCTTGCTCTTACTCTAACCTATTCCCCCCCTAGGTACTGTGTGTCACCCTAACACTTCCAGTCACTTTCTTTCAAATATTTTGTGCTGAGGCAGACAATCCGTTGCATTCATCCCTGCAGCTTTTTTAACTATCACAAACTGGTGCTTCAGACAAAGTGTGCTTATGATTGTTAACATACTCATCAAAGTAGTTCTCTCAAGTTTTGGAACTCAGAGGCTGGTGGCTTCTGGGCTCAGGAACACATTCACCTTCCCAGGTCATATCAATTTCAAGCCAGAGACGACTTATGCTACCAGTTGTCAAAGATGGCCAGAATGCATGGAGATTATGGTATCTCAACTCTTAAGAAATCTGAAATCTACCTTACCTTCAAACTAGTCCTTAGTGATTCTGCAAAAGCCTCTCTTTCCTCTTTGTTAAAATTGATCCAGGCTTCTATTGCTTCTGTTGGATTCTGGGAACATGGAACTCCATCTGTGAGAGCCAGAGGAAAGGCATGTCAGTGACCACCCAAAAGGGAAAGTTAGAGCGAGGAGCTTTGAACACACGAACTACTTTATAGACTACCAGCATGTACACACACACACACAATCACAGAAAATGCAGAAATGAACATAAAATTGCCTTGTTTCTTGCTTCTTTTAATCAAAATAGATAGCTTGATATGATCCCATTTTCCATTGAAGCAACAACCTAAGGTGCAGAGCTCACATCTGAAGTATGTTTATGCCTCACTTGTAGGGTTGGGATCCTTACCTAAAGTTAGCCCATCACTACAAAGGTTTTAAATTCAGTATCTTGACTCACCATCAAGGTAACTAGTCCCACAGGTTACCTGCAAAGTGCAGGACAGATGAGAATGTTTATACACAAGAGAAGTTAGAGTACAAATACAATTAGTTCCTCATTACTTTTTGTGGGTAACTACTGCTTCTTTTATTTTCCCAGCTTCTTCTTCTGTAATGGGGCTCTGTTTATGAGAGCAGCTATACTGATTCTCAACTCAACCTCTCTCAGAAGGTATCTACCAGGAATACCAGGAAGTCTGAGGGTTTCTTTTTCCTGAACTAGAACATCTTCTGAACGTCATCTCCAAGTAGCTGATATGTCTTCTCCCTCAACTTACCTGAGATGATATCAGTGAGTAGATGCTGGGGCAAGTGGAGAAATTCCTCTGTACCCTGCAGCTGGGCCAGGTGAGTCTTGGCACAGTGCTTGGCAGCAGTGTAGAGCTCAGGATCACTATGCCGATCTGCCAGCCACATCACCTGAAGACAGTTTCCCACCTGGACTGTGCGAGCCAAAAACCGAGAACATTCCTCAAAGAGAGATGTCAGCTGATACATATCTGACACCTCATAAATCTCCTGCAGCTCATCAGCTCGAAGTTTCACAGTCCCATGGTAGATATAATCAACCAGGAGCTGGAAAACAGACTCGCTGACATCCTGCAGCACAATCACCCGGTTGTGGGCCTCCTTCAGGTTAGAAGTGAACATGGACCTGAAGAAACAGCTCTGAGCTGAGAGGACCAGCCGGTGGAGCTGAAATTCCCGGCCCTCTACTGAAATGGTGACATCAGCAAAGAGCTCCTCCTCCAGACACAGTTTCATGATGCCCTGAGCCACCCGGCCTGAATGTGACCGATCTTTGAAAGTGTAGTTCACAAAGTAGTTCTCATCCATGGATGCTCCAGGCTCTTCTGGTGATTCCATGGCGGTCAACTTCTCTCTCTGACAGCTGTCTGCAAAGCAACAACCACCCTGAGTAACTGGGGGAATCCACAGTCATAGTCTATGAACCCAACTGTCCAACTTAGGGAGGGAGAAGGGAAAAATGAGAGCAACTGGGTCCAGATTGGCCTTAGTTCTGACCCTGCCAATGATGTCCCTAATGCTCTCCTACAATCAAAGCAGGGTTCATTCTCCAGCACCCACTGCAAATGAAATCAATCAAAGTACCTACTATGAGAGTTCCCCTGAAAAACAAAAGCAAGGGGCGGGAGGAAGCCTATGATCTTAAAGTCTGGCAAAAAGTCTTACCAACAAAATAACTATTAGGCACAAAATTACGAATGAGACTGAGGACAGCAGAACAGACAAAAAAGACCCCCACGCCCTTGTGGTCAGGGCCCTTCTTCCTCTGCAGAGTCCAGACTCTCCAATATGAGATCTGGCCTGGGACACCTACCCGTCAGTCCCACATTTGCTCTTTTACGAGCTTCTCCCTTCCATTTCCCCGCTCGCTCTGGGGTCTCCCCAAGGCTTCGTCCCAGAACTCGAAACAGAGCCCAGCCGTCCCCAGCCCGGAGCACGAGGAGGCCCACTGCCCTGTGCAGTTTGCCCGCTCCACCTAAAGTTGCCTGGAAAACCGTCACTAGGGATATCGTTCTTTCCCCTCAAAACCGCCAGCCCTCGCTCGTGAAGCGGGGGAGGGATACGGAATGTAGAACCCAGAACCTCCGCTTCTTCCCCTCCTCTCACCAATTTGTTTTTTTTTTTTCGGCGTCCTCGCCGTCTCTCCAGCCTCCGCGATACTCAGGAAAGCGTTCACCTCACGGTTTCCCTACCTGCTGGTCTCGCTTTCTCACCTGCGTTCCCTCCTTTCATCCCGCAGCCCGGAACCCCTGCTGTCAACCCCGTGTCCGCCCGGAAGAAATCCGCTAAGAACTTCCGCTTCCGGTCCGTGCCCTTGGGGCTCCGTCTCCTGTCGGCTTTCCCTCGGCTGCTGGGTTTGCATCCGGGGAACATGGCGGCGGCGGCGGCGGCGGCGTGGGGCTGGTGGCGGGGACTCGCCGGAGCCACGGCGCTAGCCCGTGGTGAGCAGGGGGCATGCGGCTGAGGCGCAGGGTAGAAGCAGAGGCACGTCGGGCGTAGGGATCCCCTCATGCGTCACCCCGCCCATCTGTGCCTTTATCTCCTGTGCAGGGGCCGGGCGACCCTCGGCGCTGTTCCTGCCGGTGAGGAGGGAGAGCGCCGCGGCCCACATGCGCCGTGAGTATGTGCGGGTTGCGCTTGTCTCAGGTCAACCGACAGGGTCCTTTCATTCTCTTCTTCAGATGTTTGCCATTGCCGGAGGCCCATGATGCCCTTCCCTGTGTCCTCTTGGCAAATGCCTGCTTGTGCTTAGAGACCCTACTGTATGGTCCTCGCTCTTCAGAGGAATAGGACCCTCCCTGTGCTCTTAGGCCTCTCTGTAATGGCCTTTATTGCACCTCGTCCGTTTCCATGATTCCCATTTTCACTGACTAAACTTTCAGCTCCTTGAGGCCTCAGCGCCCTGTAATAATAGTTCACGCTAATTGAGTGCTTGCTGTGGGCCAAGCACCTTGTTGAGCTAAAACGCTCAGCATGATCTTATTTAATCGTAACATTATGAGGCACATAGCATTATGATTTCTATGCTATATATCGGGAAACAGCAGGGAAATACTTGCCCGGGGTCATAGACAGGGCTGTGAGTGACAGGGCTAATATTAGAACTCTGGTCTGCCTGTTGCCACAGGCAGAGAATGCTTAAACATTACTTTGCATCTTGTAATGTGTGGGTGCTTGTTCATTTAGGTTTGTGCACATGACTATTGAGATATTTGCTAAGGTCAACCAAAGCAGACTGGGAGTCAGGAAACCAACATTTCCCCCTTCCAGGGCCTCAGTTTCGTCCTCCATACCAAAGAAAAAGAAAAAAAAGATTTAAACTAGATAATGTTAGAACTCTTCAGCCTTTAAGTTCTTAGCTGGAGAGCCACCTATGAGCCATGTGCCAAAGAGATAATGAACAGCAAAAGTTTTTGTTCCTGCCCTTAAAGAGCTTGTGGTCTGGTAGGAGAGCTAAGATGCATACTACTTTAGCAAAATGCAGGCTGTGAAGGAAGAACTATGAGAATAGTTTCAAGAAGGGGCAAACACCCCAACTGTAGTAATGAGAGTGTTTGTGGACTGTGTAGTTTAGGTAGCATTTTTCCCAAGTTTTCATGACTTCCTGTTCCCTGGGACTTAAGACTGCCCCCACCCTCACCTCATACCTTTCCCAAGGTTCTGCAGGGAGCCCTGCTGGGAGATGAGACCCCTTACAAGCTCAAGAGACTGGATACAGGACTGCTGCTGCTTTCTCTATTTGCCCAATATGCCTTTTCTTTCCAGCCACTGTCAGATCACGGAATGATGTGGCCCACAAGCAGCTCTCAGCTTTTGGAGAATATGTGGCTGAAATCTTGCCCAAGTATGTCCAACAAGTTCAGGTAATATTCGCTGCTGTTGTTTGGGTCACAAAAGAACCACCTTCTCAGGGCATGTGTTTATGTGCTGGGAGTCGGCAGCCTGGTTTCCAAGAAACAGCAGACTCCTCTGTCCCAACCTTGGGCTTCTTTCTCTACCTTAGCCCAGGTGACTCCAACTAAAGTTAGCTATCTTTGTTCCCTTGCCCCACCCCACTCCATGCCTGCAGGTATCCTGCTTCAATGAACTAGAGATCTGCATCCATCCTGATGGTGTCATCCCAGTGTTGACTTTCCTCAGGGATCATACCAATGCACAATTCAAATCCTTGGCTGACTTGACAGCAGTGGATGTCCCAACCCGGCAAAACCGTTTTGAGGTCAGTCAGGAGATTTGAGAAGGTTTGGGGAATAAGGGAAAGAAAGGGGACAGAACAGCTTCAGGGTGATAGCTATCTAAGGGAATCATAGCCTTCTTCCTTTTAGTTAGGTCAAATGGTAGAACATAGCAGTGAAACTTGGGCTTCTGGCTTAGGCAGACCTTGAGTTTGAATCCTGGCTCTGGCATTAATGGGCTGTCTGACCTTAGACATTTTATTTAATCTTTCTGAACCTCAGTTTTCTTATCTGTGAAAAAAGGAAAAAGTCATCCCTGCCTCATATGGTGTTGTGAGGATTAAATGAGATAGTGCAAGTAAATTTCTAAACACACTGTAAGTTCTCAATACATTTAGCAGTTAATATTTACTGATCATATATTGTTTGCCAGATCCTGCCCTGGGGATCAAGAAAGAAATAACACCCAACCCAATATCTGCCCTCCAGGAGCTCCCCACCACCACCAGCACACACACACTCCATTGAGGAAGAAACATACATAAACAGATTATTATAATGTCATATAATATTAAGGTGGGATTAATAGGAATGCTATAAGAACATAAGAGGGGAACTTAGCCCTGTCTGGGAGCTTTCCTAGGAGAGAGACAGTATTTTTGGAGGGTGGGGAACAGGAGGGGGGACATCTAAGACCAAGGGGAAAAGCATGAGCAGAGAGCAGACAGGCATGCTGCACCACAGCCATAGCCTAGGCCTTTGGATGTAGTTGTAAATATAGAAGCATCTTGAGAGTCTGAGCTTCAGGACAGAAGGCTGGTTTATAGAATGGAACCCTAACGCACACTGTGTCCTCATCATTGATGCTCCACTCAGGGAAACTGTTTCAGACCCCTTGGTCTGTGGCCATCTTAGTCTTCCAGCTCCCTATGTTCTCTCTAGATTGTCTACAACCTGCTGTCTCTGCACTTCAACTCAAGAATCCGTGTGAAGACTTATACAGATGAGTTGACACCCATCGAGTCCACTGTCTCTGTGTACAAGGCATCTAACTGGTATGAGAGGGAGGTGAGTTACTGGGAATGGTGGATGCTGCTGCCTCTAGGCCAGATTTGCAGAACTGGTTGAAGCAACTGGATGCTTTGCAGCCCCTTTCCCTTGTTTTTGGCCATGATGGGCTGGATGCTTGAGGGTCTTTCTTTTCTAGATCTGGGACATGTTTGGAATCTTCTTTGCTAACCACCCTGATCTAAGAAGGATCTTGACAGACTATGGCTTTGAAGGACATCCTTTCCGGAAAGACTTCCCCCTGTCTGGCTATGTTGAGGTAGGAGCCTTAATACTGGGGCAGCAACCTCAGAGAGGGACTGGCAGGGAACCCCAGGGATCCTGGGCGTGGCAGGAAATATGGTCTGTGGATTGTGGTTGTTTAAGAGTATGGGCTCTGGATTCGAATCCTAGATTCACTTTTATAATCTGGGGCAACTTACATAATTTCCCTGTGACTCAATTTTCTCATCTGTAAACTGGGAATAAAGATAGTACTTGTCATGTGGTGAGCATTAATGGTGTATGTGTAAAGCCTGGTGAATTGTAAATGCTCGCTTGATGTTAGCCATTATTGTAATGATTGTTTTAATGGTTGAGGCAGCCTTTAGGACACAGTGTGTCTGGCTCTGCCGTGAATCCTTGGGCAAGCAGCTGACAGGGAAGACACTACATGTTCAGCCCTTGAGAGTGACCACTGAAGGAGGACCAGTAACTACAGAACCCTTATAAAGAATTTCAATGGTTTACTTTACTACCCGTGTGCTATAGGTTGTTTATATGCAGGAAGATGGTTTATTGTATAGTAATTGTGAATTTTGTAGTATAGTAACTTTCTTTGAGATGGTGGCAGTCCAGCTCTGCTTCTTCAGTACCCAAATGCTCCCATTTCTCTTTTGAGCTACTTTTGGTCAGAGCTGCTACCCCCCCTTTTCCCTTTCACTCAACCCTGCTGTCTCCCTTATCTGGTTTGCCTCTTCATCCCAGCACCAGGCTGTCCCTACCATACCTCCTAATCCTCCAATAGGAAGAAAAGCTGTGCCAAATTTATTAAGTGTCTTGGAACTTGACAGTGATAATGTCAAAGCCATGTAGTCTGAACTTATCTACTTCCAGTGACTGCTTCCCTAATCTTGGGCATATTCTTACCACTACCTTTTAAGAGTATGTGTATGGATTAGGAGGAATCCATCAGCTGTGCTGGACAAGGAGCTCAGAGCAAATGATTTTGGTGATTATGGCAGGGCATGAGAGGTAGAAGCCATTTTGGGGACCCACTACACTAGCTGGTTGGAATGTAACTTGATGGGTAACACAGATGTGGTTGGAGATTTATTGACAGCCTGGGAAAAGGCTGGGACAGAAGCCAAGGACAGAGAGGGCAAGTCACCCATGGCCTTGTGCAAGAGGGCTCCTTAGTGACTATAACCAGGCCTTATTCTGTGCTCAAGCCTGCCTTCTGTTCCTGCAGTTACGCTACGACGACGAGGTGAAGCGGGTGGTGGCTGAGCCAGTGGAGTTGGCTCAAGAGTTCCGCAAGTTCGACCTGAACAGCCCCTGGGAAGCTTTCCCTGCTTATCGCCAGCCCCCTGAAAATCTCAAGATTGAGGCTGGAGACAAGAAACCTGAAGCCAAGTAGCTCCAGGGAAGGCATGTGGACCCTAGAAAGCGCCTTATCTATACGTTTCTGTGTAAATAAAATCCTACTTAAATTCACCACTTCTTGTGTGTGTGTGTGTGTGTGTAATGGGTAGAAGTGATGCTTTGGCTCAGGAGAGGGGAGACAGAGACAGGGCTTGGCCTGCTCCCTTTGACAGACTCTACCAAAATGAGAAGTCTGTTTTAATGGGACTAATCAGGGCAGTTGCAGACATTGTGACCTGAAGGCCGAATGTATTTCTGAGAGGAATTCTGGAGCTGTAATTGAAAGTTCTCATAGTCCACAGGGCTCAGGCTGGGTGTGGCACAGCCTCTCCTGAGTACTGGTGGGGTCTGAACTCCTGGAGAAAGCCCTAGTTGCAGCAGACTGGTGGCAGCTGACGGATCCAGGGACCTGGGTGAAAGTGGTGAATCCTCCCCCCTCCTGCATCCTTCCCAACATCCACAGGGTTCTGGGAGCCAACAGCCCAGGGCCAGGAAGAGCCTCAGATCATTTTCAGTCTTAAGCTGCTCCTTGCAGCCTGACAGCCAGCCCATCATGCCTAGGGCTTAAGGGAATACCTGAGCTGAGAATGTTGTTAGCAAGCAGAAGAGATCTCAGGGCTGGGACAAAAGAAAAAAAAAAAAACAAAAAACATCAAGGTTGTAGATTTGTCTTGTCTTCTAGGGGATGGGACTCCCCAACACGGCTGGTCTTGGATCTGGCTAGCCCATTATGCAGCTGTTGGAGGGCCCAGTCTTGAGCAGCTGATGCTCTTGGCTTCTGAAGGACTCCCTGGAAGCTGAGCTGGACTGGGCTGGGTGTTAGGGGCTGGCTTCAGTTGCAGGATGTTTTGGGGGTGAGGACAGATAGTAAGGTAGGGAGCACTGGGTTCTTCTCTACCTCTTGGGAGGGGCAGGCTAGAACTGTTTGCTGCCAAACACAATTTTTCTGTTAACTAAGCCTCCCGCCCATCTGGGCAGGAACAAGCTGAGGGCTTGACGAGCAGAGAGCCAGGATCCTGCTGCCAACAACCAAATTTCCCCATTTCTGAGAGATGGAAAGAGCCCTGGGAGCACACGGAGGCCACAGCCAGCCCCTCCCTTTTCGGCACCAAAGACTGACACGCAAAAGCTTGAACTGCCTACAGTGGAAAGTTGGAGCTGTGGTGTGTGGCAGGCAGATGGAGAAGCAGAGAGCTGCTGGGGAGAGGGAGGCTCAGAAGATGTGGTGGGGCATGGCCGGAACACTCCAGTTACTGACTTCGCTAGGAGTAGCTGTTTGCCTCCTCCCTGGGGTGGCTGCAACCTGGCATCATGCAGGTACGGAGGCTTCAGGGTGGGGTGCATGGGAGCCAGGGAAAATTGTCCATCGATAGCAATTACAGCTGGCTCTATCTGAGCCTAGGAGAGTAGGAACGGTGGGAATGACAGGTACCAGGTTGGACCTGTGTTGGGTGCAGGGACTAATGGTTTGGCCCCCACCCCCAGCATTAGAAAGGTCTAGGTGAAGTCAAAGGAGATAGCCATAGGTGTCTTCAGTGCTGGTCCCAGACATAGTTGAGTCCTTGGCTTATTTCAGCTGATGCCTAAAGCAGGAACAACTTGACCTTCCCTGGACTTAGACGGTCATTCTAGGGCTTGGTGACACCCCAAGGTGTGGGATGGAGGAAGCTACAACAGGCATCCTGCCCTGCCAGGTCCTCCATGCCTTGCACACAATCCACTACTGAGGAGGAACAGGGAAAGAGTAGGCTCCTCATCCTTTGGGGTCCTCGTCCTTTGGGGAGGGTCACTGGTACTGTTCTGGGTCAAGCTGTTCCAGATAATTGTAGGGAGGCAGGAGATGATGGGTCTCATGACCTGCTGGCCTGGAGCTCTCAACCAAGGGCATTGTGGGAGCTGAAGGAGGAGTCCTGGGCATTTGCCGGTGGTATCTGGGCTTAGGCTGATGCTTTTTGGGATCACAAGACCTAAGCCCTGGGAGGGTGAATGTCAGCATGCTTGTGTGTGGGGGTGGGGTCGGGGGTGGAGTGCATGATGGCATGCCAACCCTTTTGAAGTTAGACGAACCTCTAGGGACCCCTTCCAGGCAGCTGAGGAGCACTCGTGGGAGGCTGAGGTGTTCAGGGTGGAGTATGGCAGGAGCCTGACTATTCTCTGCTGCCTCAGGGCAGCCCATGGACAGCACCAGCGTGGGAGGTGGCCTGCAGGAGCCAGAGGCCCCGGAAGTAATGTTTGAGGTCTTTCCTCCCAGCCTGGGATGTGAGGGTGGGAGTGTCCAGAGGTTCCTAAGCTCAGGGTTGGGAAGCGGGATGTTTCAGGGTGGACTTGCTGGGGGAGGGTGGACAACCCAGCATGAATCCACTGCCTGCTTATGCCCTCCCACCCCGGTGCACTCTTGCCCCCAGCCCTGTTCCCCAGGCTTCAGCCCACCCCTCACATGGCTCCCCTTGCAGCTGCTCTGGGCCGGGCTGGAGCTGGATGTCATGGGGCAGCTGCACATCCAGGATGAGGAACTGGCGTCCACACGTCCAGGCCGCCGACTCAGGTTCCTCCTACAGTACCGTGTGCCCATCGACTTGGAGGGTGCTAAGAAGCGGCTGCAGCAGCTCCAGCATCTGCGGAAAGGGCCTCCTCTTAGCCCTGGGGATTTTGAACATCTGCTCCTCACAGGGCTGTCCTGCGTCTACCGGCTCCATGCAGCTGGCGAGGCTGAGGAGAGGGGCCTCTGGGCTCAGGTCTTCGCCCTCCTGGCACAGGAAACACTCTGGGATTTGTGCAAGGGTTTCTGCCCCCAGGGCCAGCCTCCCTCTCTGGGGCCCTGGGCCTCAATGGGAGGCCCATTACCCTGACCCTCCCCTTCCACCTGCCATTCTCCTCTCCCCTCCACTACTCCCACCTGAGCTAGAGCCATCCTAAGTAGGTGCTTCCAACTGGCATTTGCTTCTTCCCATTCTATTAGGTCTCTGGGTTTGGCCTGTACCCTGGACTCCCACCTATTCCATCACCCATCCCACCTTGTTCCCTGGGTCCTGGTTGGTTGAGAACCCAGGTTCTAGGTTGCAGGCAGCAGGCACAGAGAAAGCTAAGGGCAAGACTTGCAGCCAGCATCTGTGGGTGTGTTGAGGTTAGGGTTTGAGAAGTATGTTTAAGAGATGCTGAAAGGGAAGCTGCCCCCAAGTGGAGATCCAGGTGAGACCAAGTCAGACCTTTCAACTCCTATCCTGGCAATCCATGAGAGGTCCTGTGGAATATACAGGAGCCCCAGAAGTGCTCAGAACCCAGGAATTCCTATTTGGGCTCAGAGAATAGACTGGACTTTTTGAGTTCTGTCTGTTAAGACAAGTGAAGAAGCAGTTAGAGGAACAACACCTCTTTCTGGGAAGAGAAGGGAGGAGAAATGTCTTTGGGTCCACGTCAACAAGGCTCAGAAGAACATCTCAAAGTTCAGAATGAAGATGGGAGGGGACAGACTAAGGACACCAAGGTGGGTGGGAGTGGGTATAGCCCTGATCCTGTGTAGCTCTTCCCATAAAGTGCTCTGTTCTAGCCTCCTGGAGTCTCTGTCCTTTTGTGTCAGAGTAAGCTGCCTAACACCTGCCCGGAACAAACTGCCCTCCCATCCTGGGAGGACAAGAGTCAGGGCAACCAGGAGGAAGAAGGAATGTGCTATTGCATTGAAACCCATACCCCAGTGCAGGGCCTGGGGTAGTGGGGTGTCGTCATTTGTCCCAGAAAGGAATCAGCAGGGCTCTAAGAATGAGATCACAGGCCAAATGGGGAAGATCAGACCGATGGGGAGGGGTGAGCTGAGAGACTGAGGAACTGACTGCAACTGGACATGAAGAGAAGGCCCACGCAGATAAGGCGAGAAGGATTCAATCATATTCCTTGCCCTCCCAAGGCCTGACGGAATCCTACTCTCTGACCTCCCATCCGGGGCAGAAGCGTCGCAGTGAAAACAGAGCGCAGGACCGGGGGTAGACAGACGCCGGCGCAGGCACACTTTATTGGCAGAGTCCAGCCGCGCCGGGCAGGCCGTCATGCTCGCGCCTGCGGCGTCATGCACGTCCCCTGGACGCTCCCGGGCTCTTCTCCGGGCCGAGGCTCAGAGCTCTGGGGGCCCGAGGCCTGGAAGGCCGGCGGGGGCGAGGTCGGGGTAGACCAGGAAGCCGGAAAAAGTGATGTACTTGCCGTGGTTGCTGTAGGCGCCGTAGCCGTCGTGGTCGTGGCTCAGCAGCCAAACGGCGTCGCCGCGCCGCAGCGCCAGCATCACGCTCTGGCTCTGCATCTCGCGGCGCCGCGACGCGCCGTCGTCGTAAATCATGGCCTGCACCTCGTCGCGGTTCTTCATCAGCTTCACCGACAGCGTCTTGCGCGGCAGCTTGCCCAGCGTGAAGGAGAAGAAGTAAGCGCCCGGCAGGCGGCAGCGGAACACGCCGGCCGCCGCGTCGAAGTCGCCGCCGATGTTGACGAGCTCGGTGTCGAAGGTGAGAGGCGTGTGCTGGGGCCCGGGGCCAGCGTCCGAGCCCACCAGGCTGCGCGTGCGCGCCGCGGAGAAGGCCGAGCGCGGCTCAGGGGGCGCGGGCGGCCCGCGCGCAGGCGCGTCGGCGTCGGCGTACACTAGGTAGCCGCTGAAGGTGGCGCCGGGCGCGCCGAGCGCGTACTGCGGCGCGCCGTGCAGCCGCAGCCACACCGCGTCGCCGTAGTCGAGCTGCAGCATGGCGCTCTGGCTGGCGGCGCGCCGCGTGCCCGGCCGCCGCTGCTCGTCGAAGGCCAGCGTCTGCACTTCGTCGCTGTTGCGCACCAGCATCACCGACAGGCTCTTGTGCGGGGCCTTGCCCACCGTGAAGGAGAAGAAGTAGGCGCCTGGCACGCGGCAGCGGAACTGGCCTGTGGCCGCGTCGAAGTCGCCGCCGATGTTCACGTACACCTTGTCGAAGGTCACTGCCATCTCCGACGTGCCTTCCAGGGCGCTGGTGCGAGCCGCCGAGAAGGCCGAGCGCAGCTCCGACGAGCCCGGGGCTGGGCCCAGGGCCCAGCAGGCGACCGGGCCCAGCAGGCCCAGCAGGAGCATCAGCATGACCCCTGGGAGCAGAAGCAGAGAGGGCTGGAGAAGAGGGTTGGGCAGGGGCCGCTTCCAAATGTCCGGCCCTTCCAGACTGGGAGGCATGGGTTTTCTTTCCAGCCCTGCCCTTGACTTAACCCTGGGTCTTGGTTTCCCAACACTCAGACTACTTTAGTTGTTCTCAAACATTAAAACGCATATTGTTGGGCCTGGTCCCCAGAGTTTTGAAGCCTTAGGTCTGGGATGAGGCTGAGAATTTGTATTTCTAACAAATTCCCCAGTGATGCTGATGCTGCTGGTCCAGGGACAGCACTTTGAGAACCATTGAATTAGGCCAGTGATTCTCTA
Organism: Choloepus didactylus; assembly: GCF_015220235.1. Classification (NCBI taxonomy): domain Eukaryota; kingdom Metazoa; phylum Chordata; class Mammalia; order Pilosa; family Megalonychidae; genus Choloepus; species Choloepus didactylus. Next base: position 31,891,595 of record NC_051312.1, on the reverse strand, counting down.
GCTCTCTTTTTTTTTTTTTTTTTTTTTTCAATAAGCATGGGAATCCCTTTCTCAAGTGAAAGCTTGCACACATACACCACAGATACAAACAGAAATGCTCTAGTTGAAGGGGCGTACAGTCCTGTCTGCTGGGCTCACCCACTCACCCCACCCCAGCACCAAGGGGCCCTGTGAATACAGAGGGTCTCTGAGTTTCCCTCAGCCTCTAGTTCACTGCATTTTCCTGTGGCTATTCCAGGGTCCTTGGCCTGCCCCTCACTCAGGCACTGGCTCTCTGTTAACGTCCTCCATGATGGCTACTCTTAAAGCCCCTTTCTGGGCAGGAAAATAAATAGCTGACTCCTTTCCTGGGCTCTGATCCATTTAAGGAGCAGCTCCCACTCTAGAGCCTTTCCCGCACTGAGGAGGCCAGAATAGTTGGGCTTTGAGACGTCTCCCTGCCACCATGAAATCTGAGGAAAAGAGAAGGTGACTTGGGGGCTAGTCACTCAGGGGAAGGGGAGAGCCAGGAGCTGCTGGGGACGGAGATGGAGAGCAACAGTACCAACAGGGCTTTGGCCAATCTGTGAGGTCAGCAACTGTTCCTCAATGGTGGACGAGTAAAGACAGCTAGACCTGGGCTTTTGGCCCCACCATTTACACACTGTGAACCAACCCTTGGGCACGTTCCTTAACATCTTTGGTCATGGCGTCCTCTCTGTTAATGGGGTGGAAACCTGCCTCAGGAGCCTGCTGTGAGGCTGCAGAGATTGCAGGTGTGAACATGGTTTGTGAATGGCAGTGCTGCCTAGGTATGCAGATACTTCGGTTCCTGGCCCTGACACAAGTGATCTGATAAAAGTTCTTGACATAAGGGGTTGGGACCTCGGTACTTCTGACACCTGGGAGCTTGGTAAAGGCACAGCTTAACTCAAAGGAGTCCATCTCTGGTGTGATTCCAGACCTCATGCTTCCTAGCAGGGAATAGTCTTTGGGACCTAAATACCCAAAATGCTGAAGTGGAGACAAAATAGGAATGAAAATGAGCTGGAGAAACTCTAGGATGTGGGCTTCTATAGAAAAGACCTTGGGGGTGTGTATGGACATGTGTCTCTTGGAGGCACTGGGGGACTGCTGGAAAGGGTTGCCAGATGCAGCAGTGCAGATGTGTTCTGCACAGGGGCACCAGCCTGAAGGGAGGTGGGAGCTGGAATCTAGCCCACATTCCACTTGCCCTGCTGTGTGGAGCTGTGGCCACCCAGGGGAAAATGTGTTTCTCATTCTCATAATAAAGACCCCAAGCTGCTACCCAAGCTGAACACCATCTCCTTCCAGAGGAGGTAGCTTTTCTAATTTTTACTAAGGGGCCCTAAGGGATAGCTGATAGCCTTGGTGAGGACAGGGAGGAGGAAGGGGGCCCATCAGCAGGGGAGAAGATTGCACCTCACAGGAGACCAACACAGTCCCTTTTACAAAGTTCTTTGGTCACATCTGGTCTTGTAGCAAACCTGTGAGACAGGCGGGCCCTCTTCCATTTTATAGATGAGAAAACCGAGGCTCAGTGGTCTAAGGTTACCATTGAATCCTGGTGCTCGAGGGCAAGCCTTGAACCTAGGTCGTTTGGCTTCAAATGCAGAGTCCTTCCACCACTCTTTTCTTCCAGACACAGGTGTCTCCAGCCACCCTGCCCTCTGCCTCAGTTTCCTTTTTTGCAAATACAGGAAGGGGGATAAGTGGGAGTCTTAGAATTCAGGGTGAAGGAGAAAGAAAACAAAACCAAACAAAAATTCCCCTAGTGTCTTGTCTTCTGGAAGCAGGGAAACAGCTCAACAGCTACTGACCCTCCTTTCCTAACAGGTCCTGCCCCAGGAGCACCTGCCCACCCGTACCCCAGCAATGTCCCTTCCAAGCCTGGTACACTCTGCCAGTGCCAGAGGTTCCTCCTGTGTGCCCGTTACCCAGCATCTGTTTTACCCAGCACTGCCCATTTCATGGATCCCTGAGTCCCTTGTTTCCTCTGAACCCCCTTCCGTGAGCAGATGAGAGGTGGGTGGGGGTTTGGTGGGCATCATAGTTCCAGGGAACGAATGGCTCTTCCCAGCTCTGTCCAGGTGGAGCTCAAAATAGTCATCTTCAAAGAGAAAAACCTGGGACATAGAGAGCTGGACACTTGAGGGTCGGCAGACCCAGAGCCCCGGAACCACGCGTGAGGTGCGGTGATGTCAGGCTGAGGGATCTAGCCCCCCCCACACACACCAACCCTCCACTCCCTAATCAACCCACTCCTCAAGCCCTGCCAGACCCCCCACTCCCCACTTACCTTGAAACCTCCTCATGCTCCTAAAGAGATGGTCCCCTTTTTCCTTCTCATGAAAGAGAGAGATTCTCCAAAAGGGGTACCCCAGGTCCTCCCCACCCGCAGACCTCCCTTCAGCCACCCCTTTGGAATAAAAGCCCTTGAGCTTCTTTCATAAAAAAGCTCCTAGGTCCTCCTTTCAGGGAGAAAGGACCCAGTTCTGCATCCCTGCCCACGCCTCACATGAAGGAGAAACCTTGCTTCCCCCCGCCTTGCGCTGCTCTCACCTGGCTGGGGGCGGCGGCCGGGTCGGGTCCGGGTTTGGGTTCCGGACGAGCCGGCTCCGGGCTCCGGGGCTGCGCACTGACTGCCCGCGCTGCGGCGGGGCCGGGCCCGCAGGCGGAGGCGGGCGGGGCGCTGCGAAGCCGGGATGGGGCGCGCGGGGCAGGGAGGCGTGGGGGAAGAGGAGGACAGCTAAAACAGGGAGGCGAGCCGAGAGGCAGGAGGAGGGAGAGGCAGGGGAGAGGGAGAAGGGGGGAACGAGGGGAGTAGGAGCAAGGAGAGGGAGGGGCGCGCCGAGGAGGGGGAGCCGAGCAGCAGAGCCTAGGGGCACGGCGTGGAGGAGGCCCCTTCGCCGGCTGCAGCCAAGCCGCTGGACCCTTCCTCATCTGTGATCTCCTTAGAACTTCATCCTCTGGGTCCAGAGGGCAGGCATCATTAATCCAAGTTAGCAGATGGGGAAACTGAGGCCCTAAAGGGACTTACAACCCAAGGCAGAGGCCAAACTAGGGGTGATCCAGGACATTCTACAGACCAGTCACCTCCCTGATTTCAGGGGACGGGACTGGAGCAGCTCATCGAGTCTGGACTAACCTTTGGGCTGCAAGGACAGGGAAGGTGAGATTTGGTTGGGGCAGATGTCCAGGCTGAATGGCCTCTGGGGAGGGGGTCTGAGAGAAGAGAAGAATAAGTGGGTCAATGTTGCCAGTAAAGGAGGGGCTTAGAATGACCTGATTTTCCTCCTGTCCTCCAAATCTGCAAATGCCCATAGTCGATTAGGAAGGAAGAAGGGAGACAAAGTCCAGAGACATCAGAGGCTCAGCCTTCGCTGCCCTGGGGAAGGGTGAGGGAGGAGGGGAGGCCTTGAGGGGCAGAAGGCAATTTGCAGCTGGAAAGGCTACTTCTTGGCATCTGCAAGAAGGGAGAGGGTTGAGAAGGGTGATGGGAGAGCCTGAAGGGCTTCCAGTTGGTGGGACCGGTGTGGCGGGGGTCTGGCAGGGCATCGGGGCTGGGTACAGCTGTCTTCCCATCTCCACACTCACTAGAGGCCCTTACGATGGCCTCCCCTCCCTACTCCTTTCCTCTGGGCTGCTTTTCTCTCCCGTGCCAGCTGGAGAAGTGACCAAGTTGCCTGGCACACAGTAGATGCTGATTGAGTGGATGGCTTTTGAAGGACCTCACCCTCAGCTGCCAGGAGCTGAGGCCCTCTGCCTGCTCCTGGTTGACCCAGGGGGCCTGGGCTCTAGTCCTGGGTTCCTAAGAGGCCTGCCCCCAGCTCTCCCCCAGCACCCCCCTGCCCCTTCTGTGAAACATCCTGCCTTCTGGACTCTCTTTCTGGGACTCTCTCAAAATTCATCTGCCCACAGTTCCCTTCCCAGGAGGCCCTGATCTCCAAGCAGTCTAATGATGAAGGTGTTGATAATGATGATTGGCTCATTAAGTTACCCTTAAGGGTGTTAGGTGAATGATGAAATGAGTGAATGAATACATGTCTTAATGGAAAGGAATGAATGGAGGCATTTCAGGTGTGGGTGGGTGGGGGTCTGTGTGTTTCTGGGCATCGGATAAAGTGCCTCTCTAGCCCTTGTCAGATCCCAGCTGTCTCTTTCACTGGCTTTGAAGGCTTGGGCCATAGGCCTACTGTGAGGGCATGAGCCACACAGCCAAGCGGTGGCAGCCATGACCCTTCTTAGGGCATTGTATACCCTCTGAACCAGGAGGGTGGGGCTGCCCTCTTGAAGGTGTGATTTGAATGGTGGGAAGGAGGGGAGAAGGCTGGACTCTCAGGCTGGATGACGAAATCCCATTGGGGGCCCAGCTCAGCCTGGGAATCATTTTACCCTTTTTTGGGGTCCACAAAAGGCATTTTCATCAGAGAAGCTAGAGTGGGGAGGGGAGATCAGTGGCTGGCAGATGATGATGGAGATTGCTTCAGGGGACTGGGACAGGGAAGAGGACAAGGGGAAAAGGATATGGAGGAAGAGGATGCAATGAGCTGGTGGTGTATAAGGCAGGCTGGAGTGAGGAGTGAGGGGGCTGCCAGAATGGAAGTTAGGAAGAGGTGGCATTCGGGTTCAGAGAAAGTAGCCCTGGGTGAGGCTGTCATTTCACACATGGTCCTACTTTGTTGTGTGACAACCACCACCACAGTCATAATTTTAATTTTAATAGCAGGTTCCCTTTATTGAGTGTAGCAGATACTGTCGTTCCCCACCCCACCCCCCGACAGAGACCCCAGCAGACTTGAATCTAGGTTGTCCATGGTAGAAATCTACTCAGATCTGTGTGCTCTATTTGCTTTCCTCCTTTCCTTGTCTCACTTCCCAACTCCCTCACCATGTTTCTTGGGATCACCTTCTATATAAACTACTTGTACCCAAGTCCTTGTCCCAGGGTCTGCTTTTGGGGGAAGCCAGACGGAGACAAGGAACAATTGTGTACCTGGTACCTGGTACTGCAGTAAGTACCTTTTCACATCCATTGCTTTACTTAATTTCCTTAATATCCCCTGAGGTAGGTTTTATTAACCCAACTTTTCAAAAGACAAATAAAGGGGTTAATGCAGGGGCAAGAGTCAAAACCATGTCTCTCAGGCTCCAAAACCCATTCTTGAACCATTGTTCTCGGCAGCTTCCCTCCAAATAACTTAGATTTGGGGTTTTCCTCAAATCTCCAAGTGTAGTCTGTGGAGAGAAGAGGAGCCTTCAACTTGCCTTTTGGGCAGGAGTCGATATTGAAATACTTCATTTGGGATCCTTTAACAGGGAGAGTTGGAAAAGTGGACGTATGCTGTCTTTTGAAGATAATCATGGAGGGTTTGGAAATCTTGAATTGGTCCATCTGTCTCTGTGTTTGGCTTTTAAAAAAGTCCTTTAGGGTAAAGCAAAAATAGTCTGCTATTCCAGTTTTAAAGACTGGAATTCCCAGGATCACCTGGGAATTGGTTAGAAATGCAAATTCTCAGGTCACCCCAGAATTAATGACGTTCACACCAATTTTAATTTCTAATGTAGCAAACACTGATACATCACAACCCACATAATTGATAGCCCATAAAGTTCTTCAGGGTCTTTAATTTTTCAGGGAATAAAAGCTCCAAAAGCCATCTAGCTCAGCATATTAAATGAATGTTTATGAATTAAAAAAAAAAGATGCTGACATTTTTTAAAAAAAGGTGTGGAGGTGGCATTGACGGGGTTTGAGGAGGGAACTGTCCATTGGCTTGGTTCTGGAAGGAAGGGTTTTTGAAGGGAAGTGATGGCAGGTAAAGTGTGTGGGGCTTTTTCAAGTGCTGGGCTAAGAAGCTTGGTCCATCCCGCAGCAGAGGGGAGAGGCGTACTCAGAGCTGTATTTTAAGTTTACTTAAACTGCAGAGTGAAGGACAGACAGGAGATGGAGGAAGGGGGGTGAGGCAGGGATGTGTGCAAGGAAAATACCAAAAGTGTCCAGGTGAATCTGAACTAGGCAGGGGCAATAAGGAAGGAATAGAAAGGGAAGAGACCGACGGGAGAGAGACTGAGCAGAGTGATTCAGAGGCTGATGGCTGAGTGCATAAACTCACAATTTAATTAGCCTCCTGGTTTGCCAGTGGATTACAGGGGAATTAGCAGAGCTCAGAGTCTAGGGACCTTGCTGGGAGGTGAGGGTACATTAATGAGAAAGACAACAATATGCCCCAGGGAGAAATGACAAGGGGAATCATTAGCCAAGCAGAGATGCCAGCAGGAAAAACAGGTGTCAGGGTGATGAGTCTCTGCCTTCCGTGGAGATTTCAGCCCTCCAGGGGAGTAGACATTTAGGGTTCCTGGGTCCGGCACCTGGCCCCACTGCCCCTGGTTCTAACTCCTGTGAGCCCTTGGTAAATGATGTGGGAGCCGGGAAGGTGGCAGTGACTGTAAGAATCAAGTTCCCAACTTCCCTGGGGCCCTTTTCGCAACACTAGCAGAACTGAATCTCCTGGGCCCTTTCTGTAGATGGGGAAGTGGGGCCAGGGAGGGGGAGGTGACCTGTTCATGACCAATGTGACAAATTGCATTCTCCAACAATGCCTGTAACAGTATCTCCTAGCCTACCTTCTGTTCTGATAATGTGACCTGGTTACTCCCCATTAAAAGGGGAAATTAGTTTGGTTAGTTCAGGTCATAAAAGGCAATGCAGCTTCTGCCTGGCTCTCTCTTGAAACTCAGCTGCCATGCTGTGAGAAAGCCCAGGCCATGTGGAAAGGCCACGTGTGGTGGTTGTGGCCAGTAGCCCCAGTCAGGACAGGTTACATAATTTGTGGGGTCTAGTGCAAAATGAAAATGCCCCTTGTTCGAAAATTATTAAGGGCTTCTTGTTCAAAAAGAATCAAGAGCTCCTTGACCAAAAATTATTAAGAATTTACAGGTGGTAACAGCAGAGCCTTAAACCAAGTGAAGGGCCCTTCTAAATGCAGGGCCTTGTGTAGGTGCACAAATTGCATGCCCACGAAGCTTGTCCTGGCCCCGGTGGAGGTCCCAGCTGACATCCAGCATCAACTGCCAGCAATGTGAGTAAGGAAGCCTTCCAGATGCCTCCAGCCCCACCCACTGTCTCATTGGAACCATATGGGTGACCCTGAATGAGAACCACCTAGCTGAGGCCCGTGCACCTCCCAAGCTGCAAAGGATAAAGATGATGTTGTTCTTTTAAACTAGTAAATTTTGGGGGATAGTTTTTTTTTTTTTTTAACTTTTTAAAATTTTTTATCGTGGTAACGTATACAACTTAGTCATCCATGGTGTACAATCAGCTGTTCACAGCACCATCATATAGTTGTGCATTCATCACTCCAATCTATTTTTGAACATTTTCCTTACACCAGAAAAAATAAAAATAAGAATAAAAAATTAAAGTAAAAAATAACACCCAAATCATCCTTCCCCCATCCCGCTCTACTTTTTAGTTAGTTTTTGTCCCCATTTTTCTACTCATCCTTCCATATACTGAATAAAGGGAGTGTGATCCTCAAGGTTTTCACAATCACACTGTCACCCCTTGTAAGCTACATGGTTATACAATTGTCTTCAAGAGTCAAGGCTACTGGGTTGGAGTTTGATAGTTTCAGGTTTTTACTTCTAGCTATTCCAATACATTGAAGACTAAGAAGGGATACGGGATAGTTTTTAATGCATCAATAGATAGTAGGAACCCTAGGGGAAACAACTGGAGAGTCCCCAAGTTTGTCCCCATACCCAGGCTCTTTCCCTGAGCTACTGTTGCAAGTTCTCCTTGACCTGTGTTAGGAGATTGGAGGCACAAAAAAACCCTAGACTTTCAGGACACCCAAATCATTTATGTCAACACCATGGTCTGCACAACCCTGGGGGCAAAAGTCAGATTTTCAATGAGGGGGAGCTGGGAAAAGACCCACTCTTCTGTGAGCTGGAGGGGGTGGCAGTGGTCCTGGCAGGAGACAGTGGTTCGGTCTCCATGGCCTGTAGGACTTCAAGGAGTGACAACCCCTGTAAAAGGGGAGGAAGGGAAAGAAGACAGAAAGGATATGTCCTGCCAAGGTGGGTAAGGAAAAGAATCCCTGGGGTTCCTGTGCTATTTTGATCTTTGTTTCTGACAATGAAGACTGTCCTTTGATGACAGAAGAATTGTGTTCTGTTTGGATTGGTGGGAGTGGAACTGCTTTGCCTGTGTTCACTCCAAGGATGTGTCAGCCAGTGGGTGGGTCAGAAGAGTCCTGAGTGATTGGGAGAAGACAGCTTGGGATGTAAACATAATCCATAACCCAGATGAGAAACTGTTGGCTGAAAACACATGTTGCCAGAAGTCAGCTTTAAGAAGTGGTAAGCGAGGCGGGGCAAGATGGCAGACTGGTGAGCTGTATGTTTTAGTTACTCCTCCAGGAAAGTAGGTAAAAAGCCAGGAACTGCGTGGACTGGACACCACAGAGCAATCTGTCTTTGGGCATACTTCATACAACACTCATGAAAACGTGGAACTGCTGAGATCAGCGAAATCTGTAAGTTTTTGCGGCCAGGGGACCCGCGCCCCTCCCTGCCAGGCTCAGTCCCGGGGGAGGAGGGGCTGTCAGCTCCAGGAAGGAGAAGGGAGAATTGCAGTGGCTGCTCTTACCGGAAACTCATTCTACTGATTCAAACTCCAACCATAGATAGACTGAGGCCAGACACCAGAGACTCTGAGAGCAGCCAGCCCAGCAGAGAGGAGACAGGCATAGAAAAAAAACAACACGAAAAACTCCAAAATAAAAGCAGAGGATTTTTGGAGTTCTGGTGAACACAGAAAGGGGAAGGGCGGAGATCAGGCCTTGAGGCGCATATGCAAATCCCGAAGCAAGGCTGATCTCTCTGCCCTGGGCACTTTTCCTTAATGGCCCTGGTTGCTTTGTCTATTAGCATTTCAATAACCCATTAGATCTCTGAGGAGGGCCGTTTTTTTTTTTTTTTTTTTTTTAAATCCTTTTTGCTTTTTATAAAACAATTACTCTAAGAAGCTCAATACAGAAAGCTTCAAAGAATTGAAATTTGGGCACGTCAAGTCAAGAGCAGAACTAAGAGAGCTCTGAGACAAAAGGCAATAATCCAGTGGCTGAGAAAATTCACTAAACAACACAACTTCCCAAGAAAAGGGGGGTGTCCGCTCACAGCCACCATCCTGGTGGACAGGAAACACTCCTGCCCATTGCCAGCCCCATAGCCCAGAGCTGCCCCAGACAACCCAGTGTGACGGAAGTGCTTCAAATAACAGGCACACACCACAAAACTGGGCGTGGACATTAGCCTTCCCTGCAAACCTCAGCTGAATGTCCCAGAGCTGGGAAGGGGGAGCAGTGTGAATTAACAGAGCCCCATTCAGCCATCATTTGAGCAGACTGGGAGCCTCCCAACACAGCCCAGCAGCCCAGAACTGCCCTGGGGGGACGGCACTCACCTGCGACATAGCACAGTCATCCCTCAACAGAGGACCCGGGGTGCACAGCCTGGAAGAGGGGCCCACTTGCAAGTCTCAGGAGCCATACGCCAATACCAAAGACTTGTGGGTCAGTGGCAGAGACAAACTGTGGCAGGACTGAACTGAAGGATTAGACTATTGCAGTAGCTTTAAAACTCTAGGATCATCAGGGAGATTTGATTGTTAGGGCCACCCCCCCTACCCGACTGCCCAGAAACACGCCCCACATACAGGGCAGGCAACACCAACTACACACGCAAGCTTGGGACACCAATTGGGCCCCACAAGACTCACTCCCCCACTCACCAAAAAGGCTAAGCAGGGGAGATCTGGCTTGTGGAGAACAGGTGGCTCGTGGACGCCACCTGCTGGTTACTTAGAGAAAGTGTACTCCACGAAGCTGTAGATCTGATAAATTAGAGATAAGGACTTCAACTGGTCTACAAACCCTAAAAGAACCCTATCAAGGTCAGCAAATGCCACGAGGCCAAAAACAACAGAAAATTATAAAGCATATGAAAAAACCAGACGATATGGATAACCCAAGCCCAAGCACCCAAATCAAAAGACCAGAAGAGACACACCTAGAGCAGCTACTCAAAGACCTAAAGATGAACAATGAGACCCTAGTACGGGATATGAAGGAAATCAAGAAGACCCTAGAAGAGCATAAAGAAGACATTGCAAGACTAAATAAAAAAATGGATGATCTTATGGAAATTAAAGAAACTGTTGACCAAATTAAAAAGATTCTGGACACTCATAGTACAAGACTAGAGGAAGTTGAACAACGAATCAGTGACCTGGAAGATGACAGAATGGAACATGAAAACATAAAAGAAAGAATGGGGAAAAAAATTGAAAAACTCGAAATGGACCTCAGGGATATGATAGATAATATGAAACGTCCGAATATAAGACTCATTGGTGTCCCAGAAGGGGAAGAAAAGGGTAAAGGTCTAGGAAGAGTATTCAAAGAAATTGTTGGGGAAAACTTCCCAAATCTTCTAAACAACATAAATACACAAATCATAAATGCTCAGCGAACTCCAAATAGAATAAATCCAAAAAAACCCACTCCGAGACATATACTGATCACACTGTCAAACATAGAAGAGAAGGAGCAAGTTCTGAAAGCAGCAAGAGAAAAGCAATTCACCACATACAAAGGAAACAGCATAAGACTAAGTAGTGACTACTCAGCAGCCACCATGGAGGCGAGAAGGCAGTGGCACGATATATTTAAAATTCTGAGTGAGAGGAATTTCCAGCCAAGAATACTTTATCCAGCAAAGCTCTCCCTCAAATTTGAAGGAGAGCTTAAATTTTTCACAGACAAAGAAATGCTGAGAGAATTTGCTAACAAGAGACCTGCCCTACTGGAGATACTAAAGGGAGCCCTACAGACAGACAAACAAAGACAGGACAGAGAGACTTGGAGAAAGGTTCAGTACTAAAGAGATTCGGTATGGGTACAATAAAGGATATTAATAGAGAGAGGGAAAAATATGGCAAACATAATCCAAAGGATAAGATGGCCGATTCAAGAAATGCCTTCACGGTTTTAACGTTGAATGTAAATGGATTAAACTCCCCAATTAAAAGATATAGATTCGCAGAATGGATCAAAAAAAATGAACCATCAATATGTTGCATACAAGAGACTCATCTTAGACACAGGGACACAAAGAAACTGAAAGTGAAAGGATGGAAAAAATATTTCATGCAAGCTACAGCCAAAAGAAAGCAGGTGTAGCAATATTAATCTCAGATAAAATAGACTTCAAATGCAGGGATGTTTTGAGAGACAAAGAAGGCCACTACATACTAATAAAAGGGGCAATTCAGCAAGAAGAAATAACAATCGTAAATGTCTATGCACCCAATCAAGGTGCCACAAAATACATGAGAGAAACTTTGGCAAAACTAAAGGAAGCAATTGATGTTTCCACAATAATTGTGGGAGACTTCAACACATCACTCTCTCCTATAGATAGATCAACCAGACAGAAGACCAATAAGGAAATTGAAAACCTAAACAATCTGATAAATGAATTAGATTTAACAGACATCTACAGGACATTACATCCCAAATCAACAGGATACACATACTTTTCTAGTGCTCACGGAACTTTCTCCAGAATAGATCATATGCTGGGACATAAAACAAGCCTCAATAAATTTAAAAAGATTGAAATTATTCAAAGCACATTCTCTGACCACAATGGAATACAATTAGAAGTCAATAACCATCAGAGACTTAGAAAATTCACAAATACCTGGAGGTTAAACAACACACTCCTAAACAATCAGTGGGTTAAAGAAGAAATAGCAAGAGAAATTGCTAAATATATAGAAACGAATGAAAATGAGAACACAACATACCAAAACCTATGGGATGCAGCAAAAGCAGTGCTAAGGGGGAAATTTATAGCACTAAACGCATATATTAAAAAGGAAGAAAGAGCCAAAATCAAAGAACTAATGGATCAACTGAAGAAGCTAGAAAATGAACAGCAAACCAATCCTAAACCAAGTACAAGAAAAGAAATAACAAGGATTAAAGCAGAAATAAATGACATAGAGAACAAAAAAACAATAGAAAGGATAATATCACCAAAAGTTGGTTCTTTGAGAAGATCAACAAGATTGACAAGCCCCTAGCTAGACTGACAAAATCAAAAAGAGAGAAGACCCATATAAACAAAATAATGAATGAAAAAGGTGACATAACTGCAGATCCTGAAGAAATTAAAAAAATTATAAGAGGATATTATGAACAACTGTATGGCAACAAACTGGATAATGTAGAAGAAATGGACAATTTCCTGGAAACATATGAACAACCTAGACTGACCAGAGAAGAAATAGAAGACCTCAACCAACCCATCACAAGCAAAGAGATCCAATCAGTCATCAAAAATCTTCCCACAAATAAATGCCCAGGGCCAGATGGCTTCACAGGGGAATTCTACCAAACTTTCCAGAAAGAACTGACACCAATCTTACTCAAACTCTTTCAAAACATTGAAAAAAATGGAACATTACCTAATTCATTTTATGAAGCTAACATCAATCTAATACCAAAACCAGGCAAAGATGCTACAAAAAAGGAAAACTACCGGCCAATCTCCCTAATGAATATAGATGCAAAAATCCTCAACAAAATACTTGCAAATCGAATCCAAAGACACATTAAAAAAATCATACACCATGACCAAGTGGGGTTCATTCCAGGCATGCAAGGATGGTTCAACATAAGAAAAACAATCAATGTATTACAACACATTAAAAACTCGAAAGGGAAAAATCAATTGATCATCTCAATAGATGCTGAAAAAGCATTTGACAAAATCCAACATCCGTTTTTGATAAAAACACTTCAAAAGGTAGGAATTGAAGGAAACTTCCTCAACATGATAAAGAGCATATATGAAAAACCCACAGCCAGCATAGTACTCAATGGTGAGAGACTGAAAGCCTTCCCTCTAAGATCAGGAACAAGACAAGGATGCCCACTGTCACCACTGTTATTCAACATTGTGCTGGAAGTGCTAGCCAGGGCAATCCGGCAAGACAAAGAAATAAAAGGCATCCAAATTGGAAAAGAAGAAGTAAAACTGTCATTGTTTGCAGATGATATGATCTTATATCTAGAAAACCCTGAGAAATCAACGATACACCTACTAGAGCTAATAAACAAATTTAGCAAAGTAGCGGGATACAAGATTAATGCACATAAGTCAGTAATGTTTCTATATGCTAGAAATGAACAAACTGAAGAGACACTCAAGAAAAAGATACCATTTTCAATAGCAACTAAAAAAATCAAGTACCTAGGAATAAACTTAACCAAAGATGTAAAAGACCTATACAAAGAAAACTACATAACTCTACTAAAAGAAATAGAAGGGGACCTTAAAAGATGGAAAAATATTCCATGTTCATGGATAGGAAGGCTAAATGTCATTAAGATGTCAATTCTACCCAAACTCATCTACAGATTCAATGCAATCCCAATCAAAATTCCAACAACCTACTTTGCAGACTTGGAAAAGCTAGTTATCAAATTTATTTGGAAAGGGAAGATGCCTCGAATTGCTAAAGACACTTTAAAAAAGAAAAACGAAGTGGGAGGACTTACACTCCCTGACTTTGAAGCTTATTATAAAGCCACAGTTGCCAAAACAGCATGGTACTGGCACAAAGATAGACATATAGATCAATGGAATCGAATTGAGAATTCAGAGATAGACCCTCAGATCTATGGCCGACTGATCTTTGATAAGGCCCCCAAAGTCACCGAACTGAGCCATAATGGTCTTTTCAACAAATGGGGCTGGGAGAGTTGGATATCCATATCCAAAAGAATGAAAGAGGACCCCTACCTCACCCCCTACACAAAAATTAACTCAAAATGGACCAAAGATCTCAATATAAAAGAAAGTACCATTAAACTCCTAGAAGATAATGTAGGAAAACATCTTCAAGACCTTGTATTAGGAGGCCACTTCCTAGACTTTACACCCAAAGCACAAGCAACAAAAGAGAAAATAGATAAATGGGAACTCCTCAAGCTTAGAAGTTTCTGCACCTCAAAGGAATTTCTCAAAAGGTAAAGAGGCAGCCAACTCAATGGGAAAAAATTTTTGGAAACCATGTATCTGACAAAAGACTGATATCTTGCATATACAAAGAAATCCTACAACTCAATGACAATAGTACAGACAGCCCAATTATAAAATGGGCAAAAGATATGAAAAGACAGTTCTCTGAAGAGGAAATACAAATGGCCAAGAAACACATGAAAAAATGTTCAGCTTCACTAGCTATTAGAGAGATGCAAATTAAGACCACAATGAGATACCATCTAACACCGGTTAGAATGGCTGCCATTAAACAAACAGGAAACTACAAATGCTGGAGGGGATGTGGAGAAATTGGAACTCTTATTCATTGTTGGTGGGACTGTATAATGGTTCAGCCACTCTGGAAGTCAGTCTGGCAGTTCCTTAGAAAAACTAGAGATAGAGCTACCATTCGATCCAGCGATTGCACTTCTCGGGATATACCCGGAAGATCGGAAAGCAGTGACACGAACAGATATCTGCACGCCAATGTTCATAGCAGCATTATTCACAATTGCCAAGAGATGGAAACAACCCAAATGTCCATCAACAGATGAGTGGATAAATAAAATGTGGTATATACACACGATGGAATACTACGCGGCAGTAAGAAGAAACGATCTGGTGAAACATATGACAACATGGATGAACCTTGAAGACATAATGCTGAGCGAAATAAGCCAGGCACAAAAAGAGAAATATTATATGCTACCACTAATGTGAACTTTGAAAAATGTAAAACAAATGGTTTATAATGTAGAATGTAGGGGATCTAGCAGTAGAGAGCAATTAAGGAAGGGGGAACAATAATCCAAGAAGAACAGATAAGCTATTTAACGTTCTGGGGATGCCCAGAAATGACTATGGTCTGTTAATTTCTGATGGATGTAGTAGGAACAAGTTCACTGAAATGTTGCTATAGTATGTAACTTTCTTGGGGTAAAGTAGGAACATGTTGGAAGTTAAGCAGTTATCTTAGGTTAGTTGTCTTTTTCTTACTCCCTTGCTATGGTCTCTTTGAAATGTTCTTTTATTGTATGTTTGTTTTCTTTTTAACTTTTTTTTTCATACAGTTGATTTGAAAAAAGAAGGGAAAGTTAAAAAAAAAAAAAAGAAAAAAGACAAACAAGGAAAAAAAAAAAAAAAAAAAAAAAAAA
This sequence comes from Choloepus didactylus, assembly GCF_015220235.1. Lineage (NCBI taxonomy): Eukaryota > Metazoa > Chordata > Mammalia > Pilosa > Megalonychidae > Choloepus > Choloepus didactylus. The sequence goes on along the minus strand of NC_051312.1, from coordinate 31,876,314 downwards.
ACGATGTAGTGCCCCCTTGAGGAGCCTGTGGAGAATGCAGGGGTATTCGCCTACCCCACCTCCATGGTTGCTAACATGACCACAGACATAGGGGACTGGTGGTTTGATGGGTTGAGCCCTCTACCATAAGTTTCACCCTTGGGAAGACGGTTGCTGCAAAGGAGAGGCTAGGCCTCCCTGTATTTGTGCCTAAGAGTCTCCTCCTGAATGCCTCTTTGTTGCTCAGATGTGGCCCTCTCTCTCTGGCTAAGCCAACTTGAAAGGTGAAATCACTGCCCTCCCCCCTACGTGGGATCAGACACCCAGGGAAGTGAATCTCCCTGGCAACGTGGAATATGACTCCCGGGGAGGAATGTAGACCCGGCATGGTGGGATGGAGAACATCTTCTTGACCAAAAGGGGGATGTGAAAGGAAATGAAATAAGCTTCAGTGGCAGAGAGATTCCAAAACGAGCCGAGAGATCACTCTGGTGGGCACTCTTACGCACACTTTAGACAACCTTTTTTAGGTTCTAAAGAATTGGGGTAGCTGGTGGTGGATGCCTGAAACTATTAAACTACAACCCAGAACCCATGAATCTCGAAGACAGTTGTATAAAAATGTAGCTTATGAGGGGTGACAGTGGGATTGGGAATGCTATAAGGACCAAACTCCACTTTGTCTAGTTTATGGATCGATGTGTAGAAAAGTAGGGGAAGCAAACAAACAGACAAAGGTACCTAGTGTTCTTTTTTACTTCAATTGCTCTTTTTCACTCTAATTATTATTCTTGTTATTTTTGTGTGTGTGCTAATGAAGGTGTCAGGGATTGATTTAGGTGATGAATGTACAACTATGTAATGGTACTGTAAACAATCGAAAGTACAATTTGTTTTGTATGACTGCGTGGTATGTGAATATATCTCAATAAAATGATGATAAAAAAAAAAAAAAAAAAAAAAAAAAAAAGAAGTGGTAAGCTTTTCTTTATCTTATTTATACTGACATCCACTGACATCTGTTTACATTCTGGGTAATGCACTGTGTCCAGTGTGCAATGGCCAATGTCAGAGGAGGAGCGAAGGGTGCAGGGAGAGGATTAGTGTTAAGGGCACAGAGCAATTTATTTACTGCCACCTCATTAAAAAAAAAAAAAAAGAGTAGCCATAACAAATACTATAGATAAAGTGCAATGGGAACTAGGGAAAGAAATTAATTCTAAATGGAGGGATCCAGACAGACTTAATGAAAGAGGTGACACCTAAACTAAGTCGTGAAGGTGGCACTGGACTTTCACAGGTAACTATAGGTGGGAAGGGCATTCTGGGAGAAAGGACCAGAGAGCAGAGGCATGGAAGTGTCCCCCTTCGGGAGGCAATGTGGAGTCATGGTGAAGAGCATAACTGGCATCAGACTGCTTTGATTTGAATCCCAACTCCATTACTATTTGTGTGACTTCAGTTTCCCTACCTGAAAAATGGGTATCATTAAAAGCACCTATGTCTCATTGGCTTGTCTGGGGCATTTGAAAGAGATGCTCAATGTAAAGCACTTGACACAGAACCTGGCACATTGTAAGCACTCACTCATTGCTGGCTGTTACTATTCCTTGGTGTGTTTAAAAAATGAATAATAATCTTGGTCTGGCTTAAGTATGAAATCCAAGGATACTGCTAGGAGATAGGTCCAGGGAAGTGGGTTTGAATCCAATAATGAAGGATTTCAAATGCCAGGCCAACCCATCTAGACTTTATTCTGGAAGCCAGTGGGTCTCAATCCTGTGAGATCTAACTTCTTAAATAGCAAGTATTTTGTAATGCCCCCTTTACTATGCTGAAATGAAATTCAGAGAATGGAATCTACTGACATAATTTCAAAAAATCAATATATTTTATCTTTTTAATCTTTTTTATATATTTTTCTTTATTTTGGGGTAATGAAAATGCTTGACGATTGTGGTGATGAATTCACAACTACATGATGATACTGTGTGCCACTGATTATACACTTTGGATGATTATATGGTGTGAGTATATTTCAATAAAATTGCATTTTAAAAAAGTAATATCCTAGAAGGTACCATTGTGAATGAAATAAGCCAGACACAAAAAGGAGAAATATTACATGGTGTGCCAGTTTGAATGTATTATGTCCCCCGCAAATGCCATTATCTTTGATATAATCTTGTGTGGGCAGACCTATCAGTGTTAGATTATAATTCTTTGAGTGTTTCCATGGAGATCACCTATGGGTGATGACTCTGGTTGAATTTCTATGAAGATGTTGGCCCACCCATTCAGGGTGGTTCTGAATTAAATTACTGGATCACTACATAAGATCAGACAGAAGGAGCAAGCTGCTACAACCAAGAGGGACACTTTGAAGAAAGCACAGGAGCTGCAGATGAGAGACATTTTGAAGATGGCTGCTGAAAGCAGACTCTTGCTTTGGAGAAGCTAAGAGAGGACAAATACTCCAAGTGCAACTAAGAGTGACATTTTTGAGGAACTGCAGCCTAGAGAGGAACATCCTGGGAGAAAGCCATTTTGAAACCAGAACTTTGGAGCAGACACGAGCCATGTGCCTTCCCAGCTAACAGAGGTTTTCCAGACACCATTGGCCATCCTCCAGTGAAGCATCAGCAAACTAGAACACATGGTCTTACTGATATGAAATAATTAGAATAAGCAAATTCAGAGAGTCAGAAATTAGAATACAGGTTACCAGTGGCCAGGGAGGGGTTAGGAAATGGGGACTTACTTCTTAAATTTTACAGAGCATGAGGTGATGGAAAAGTTTTGGTAACAGATGATGGTGATGGTAGCATAACATTGTGAACATAATTAACAGCACTGAAATATGTATTTGAATGTGGTTAAAAGGGGAAATTTTAGATTGTATATATTACTAGAATAAAAATTTTTAAAAATATATCCATAGGACTGTACAACCCAAACAGTGAACCCTAAAGTAAATAATGGACTATAGATAATAGTACAATTATAAAAATGTTCATTCAACAGTTGTAGCAAATGTATCACATTAAGGCAGTGTGTGACTACTGGATGGTATATGGGAACTCTATATTTTAGGTGTGATATTTCTGTAAACCTAAAACTTCTCTAATAAAAATAAATAACTTTTTAAAAGTTAATGTTATGGCAATATCATAATTGAAAAACCAGGATCACTTGTTATAAATAGAAGGTGATCGTACAAATATAATGAATACAAACACAATTTTTAAAAAAAGCAATATAATGCTCCAAGTTGATATAAAGGAGAAATAAAAGGAAATTAATTTTAATACAATAATCTGTTTTTCAATATGTAAAAGCAATATGGAATTAGGAAAGGATGTTGTCTCTTCTGGCTTTTATGTAACATTTTGTGAGGAGGCGAAACTGGAGTTCCTGCCACCATTTTGCAACTGTGTGTGGGAAAGCATGAAAACAAAAGCCAATATGCTGAGGATGGCAGAAGGGACAGATGGCAAGGGTCTGGGTTCTTGATGACATCAAGAATTAACCAACCCTGGGTTTACCCTACCTATGAACCTCTCATTATGGAGATGATAAATCCCCTTATTGGTTGAGCTGTTTTGAATTGGATCTACTGTTCATGGCAGTCAAAAACTCTCTTTTACTCTAACATTTCCCTTCCGGGTCTTGGTTTCTTTATCTATATATTGAGGGCATTTCACAAGATGGGGTCCAGCTCAAACATCCATTCTATGGAGGGACAATATGAGAGCAGGGAGTGAGGGAGCTGGAAGAGCCAAAAGTTGACTCAGCCCCTTGCACTGGGTATCTGGGAGGATGGTGGTAGAGTAGATTTGGTCTGGATAAAATGATGACTGCTTCCACTTTCAGATCATGCTAGATTTGAGGTATAGAAAATTGGACTTACTATATAAGTAAATTTGCTTACTATACTGTAACTCTTAATTGGGCAAAAAACCATAATTACATACAAAAAGACTGGATGGATAAATACCAAAATATTTACAGTGGATTGTTTATGGTAGGCTCAGGATGATTTTTCTCTGTATAAGTTTTTCTATTTTCCAAACTTTCTACAATTAATATTTATTACTTTCATTTGAAAAGTAATTTAAATCATCAGTAAAAACTGTAATTTATCATAAATTCTATCAAAAGAAGAAGTAGATCAATGGAACAGAACATAAAATCCAGAAATATATTCCAAATACATATTGGAATTAGAATTCATAAAAATGGCATCTTAAATCAAAGGCAAAAAGACAAATTATTTAATAAATTGTGTAGGAACAACTAGTTAGCCATCTGGAAAAAATTAAAGTTGGCTCCATACATCACATCTTATAATAAAACAAGTTTCAAATGGATTAAATATTTAAATGTAAAAATAAAGCAAAAAAAGTACTAAAAAAAAATCAGGGGATATATTTTTTTAAAAATTTAGAATGGGGAAGGTCTCTGAAGTGTGACATAAAATCTGAAATCAAAAAATTGATGGATGCAATTCCTTTGAAAAATGGGTAAATGATATGAACAGTAAATAAAAACATACAAATAGGTATTCAGAAAATAAAATTACAATAACATGCTTTTTTTTTTAATCTATCAATTTCCAAAGATCAATAAGATTTATAACACATTCTATTAGTGAGGATGTGGAGAAAGATATTCATACATTATTGTTGGGAGGGTAAATTGGTACAATGGGTTATTTGGCAAGATTACCAAATTGAAAAATGGGCATGCCCTTTAATTCAGTGATTCCACTTCTTAAAAACATGTTCATCAGATACATATCCATGTTTAAAATTCCATATGTACAAAGTTATTCATTGTAGCATTGTTTGTAATAGCAAAATATCAGAATATACATGTTCAGCAATAGAGGACCAATTAAATAAAGATATATACATACAATAGAATGCTGTGTACCTCTTAAAAAAGAAAAAGGAAACATTTTATAGACTGCTACAAAATAACCTCTAAGATGTACTGCTAAGTGAAAAAAAACTTACCATTTATATAAAAAAATTATTAAAGATGTATTTGCTTGTATATGCACAGAAAACCCGAGAGTATATACTAAAAATCGGTTGCCTCCTGGGAAAGAGAATGGTTATATAAGAACAAACTGTTCACTGTTGTACCCTTTTGTACCTTAAATAAAAAGAGGGGAGGAGGATCACTATCTTTTAAAGCAGCTGCTCTATTCCTACTGGTTTCTAGTCAAGTTGAAAACTCTCAGCCTTTTTCATATGCATACTGTCAAGCCAAACTTCTCTCATCCTGTACTTGTGCAGCTTATTAAAAACAAACATACAAACAAAAGGAAACCTACATGTGGGACTTTCCCCTTCTGTTATATTTCATTCTGCTGGTTTTGGCCCACTGTTTAGAGATATTTTAGAATCCTAATTCTGACATCTGAATATTAGCTTTACTCCCCAACAGTGGTGACCTCCGCAAATACAGTGAGTGTGGCAGACATTGGTAACTACTGAACTGACCACAGGGCCAAAGCAGAACCGACTAGCATGAAGCTAAAGACTTCTTCCCAGATTTGTATTACTGGAATAACCAATTCGGGGGAAGGTGTACGGTGATTAAATGGGCTGTAAATTCACCTAACTGGGCAATCTCTGAGATCAATGTTTCCCTAGTTGTCTTCTCAATCATGTGGCATTCAATGTCTAATTGCAAACAGAACTTTCCTAGTAGCTTACCAAATAAATAATCATAATAAATTATTGTTACTATTTACCATATCTTGTTCTTAGTCAATGTGCTACTTCTTTTTCTAGGTGTTCTCAAACCCAGTATATGTTCCAGAATAAATTGGAGGCTGGGGGGGCAGCATTCACCATGAAGGTACCCACCTAGAGTTCACCTGTAGTTTCTGGAATCTATTTGCCCCTTTTCTGAGTGTCAGCACATTTGCAGCTATCTGGATTGTGGCCTCTTTCTTTTCTCCTTGTCTTCTTAGCTATATTGGCAAGAGTTCCAGAAGCTAATCTGCAAAGGTTTTTCCACATCTTGCAACTGGCAACTTATTTGAAATGGCTGGGTGCTTAGGCCTTCTCTTACTATCTTCTCTTCTATTTGGGGTTTCGATTTTCTCTGAACCACGTTTTCTTTCATTCTTCAGAAATGTTTTTCCTTGATGGAAAAGGAAGAAAATTGGGGTTGCGTATCCTGCTCTCTGACAACTGCTATCCTGATATCTTCTTGCTCTGAACCTAACTGGCAACATCTTTTATTGGCACCTTTTCCAAGTTTCAAGCCAAGAACCTCAAGGGTGAACTTCCTCCACCTTTTATACCCTACATTTAAATTTTTGACCTCGTCAGGGAGCTCTCTATAAAGCCACATTGATTTCTTCAGCTCTCCCCTTTTTCTGTAGAGACTTTCTGCAAATTGGCTATCCTAATTTCCTCTTTTGGATAGAGCTTCCTCTCTCTCTTGTACCATTTAAAATCTAAACTTGGGATCATAACTGTAAATTTTTCAAATCATTTTTCTAGGACCCTTTACTTATTCACCCATTTATTCCATTCTATACACTTCCTTTTCAATTCAATTTTCTCCTGAGGTGTACCAGGCAATTCTCTCCCATGGTAACAAGCAAGGCTGGGGGAGCAGTGCCCTGGTTGCTTTTTCTTCCCTGAGAGAGGAAACTGTCATTTGTGCCTGTCACAGCTGGTAGCTGTGAGACTGTAGTTGCTGGGTTGGGAGGTTTTCCAGCCTGGTGCCATTCTTCTTTCAGAACCTGGCTGGGCAGTTGGAAGTCTATTCCTGCAGGGGTATGGCTTCCAAGCTCTCATCTACCAGTCTCATCCAAAGGCTCCTACTGTCTGTCTCCTCTCAGACTGGCAGTGTGTTGTAGTGGAAAGCACATAGGATTTGGAGTCAAACATATCCAGGTTTGAATTCTGGCTCTGCTGCTCACTAGCAAGTTGTTTAAATCTCTGAGCTTCAATTTTTCTCACTTGAAAAATAGGATATTATCTGGTTCATGAGGTGATTAAATGAGATAATGTGTATACATACCTGTGTATAGATTTCAATAAACTTCAAGTCCTGTGCTTGTCTCAGGCCCATGGACTTTCATGTTCTATGTTCTTGGAGGAATGTGTTGCTTTTTTTCTCTCTCTATTCAACCTGTTTCTTTTGAACAAGGCATACTGGGATGTGTGCCCTGTGAAACTTTCTTTGACGAGCCTCTCCCTGTCACATTCCAAAACAGTCCAGCTCAATGTATATGGGTTCTGGTGGGGCTGGTCCTGTGACTCAGGCCTGGCTAGTGGAGCACTCCACCCACTAGACACACCGAATGGTTTACAGATGGACATGTTTCCAAGCCAGAGTCCTCCCGGGGATTTTGGCTGGAGCTCTCCAAAGAGATAGTTACTCGTTTTCTGGAATTACAAACTCAACACCCATGTAAGAGTGGAGCTGCCAGTTGGCATCATGTTGCCATGGGAGAGAGCCTCTCTGCAGAGGGAAACAAAGCAGAAGTGGGCAGACCCAAGGGATTGGGAGAGTGAGTCCTGATGCCTGTGAGTGACCCGCTGGATTAATTATAGGTCATTTCTATTACTTTAGCCAATACATTTCTTACTTAAGCCAGTTTGAGCTGGACTTCTGAGTATGCAACCATAATATACAGGGTTTACCCCTTCATTACATAATATGATCATGAGTTCCCTCTCATCAATTCACATTTAACTGCTTATTAAAATCTGCCCCCCACCTTGGCAAAGAATAGTAGGGGTCAATACATGTGCATGGCAATATTAGAAGTTCACAGACTTGCAGATCCATGTTTGAATCCTGGCTTTTCCATTTTCCAAAATTGGGCAAATCAGTTAACCTTTCCGAGCTTCATTTTTCTATCTGTAAAACGAGGACAATATTTTGCTTATGTGATTTTTTTTTTTTAACGGGTTGGAGATAATGGATATACAGGCAGGGAATGTAGTAGGCCCTAGTAAACATCCTGTTATTAGATGGTTATCTCAATAATCTTCTCTTCTGTTCAGTTGCTTATAGATGCTGACTCCATATTTCCCACACTTCTTTCCATGTCACATCTCTTGGCTACCATGGTATCCAGGTTTATCACAGCCTTACCAGGGAGAGGGCAGGAACTTAAGAGGCTATGGGGAAAGGATAGAAGAGGAGGGGGTAAATGGGAATTTCAAAGCTCAAATGGAGGAGAGATGGAATTAGTCTTGTTTAAAACATGTGACTCAGAACTTTACACCCACTTTCTATTTATAAATATCCCTGTCTCTCAGCTTGACTCCTGTACAAGGCTTCAGTGGAAGATAAGACACAGATAGCAGCTGCTAGAGAAGTACAAAAGTGCAGAGCAGAGGAGGTTGTGGGAGGAGAAGAGGGAGTACACAGCTTGGTCTCAGGGTGTAAGGATTTAAGGATCCCAGGGCAAGAAGTCATAAGGAACTTGGGCCAGAAAGATTTCATCCTTTGCCAGAAGCCTGTGTAGGCAGAGAAAAGCTGTGGTTGTCCTCCATACCCTCCCGGTCCCACCATAAAGCTTTATCTACTGCCTACTCTCCTGCACTGGTGGCAGGAGGACAAGATAAAAGGCTGTTGCCACAGCTGAGCAGAGATGATGAACCAAAAAGTGAACCAAAAAGGGGAGATGATGAATTCAAGAGGCATTTCTGAGAATCCAGCAATGACTTCTTAGAAGTAGAGGGAGGGGAGGAGAGGACTCAAAGCCACTGCCAGGGTTTTTTTTTTTTTTTTTTCCTACTGATTTTTATTCAGTTTTTTAACTTTGTTTATCAAAAAATTAAAAACAAACAGGCAAACAACCACCAAAAAAACCCCACAACATTTCAAACAAAGCAATGGATTAAGGAAAACAAATAACCTAAAATAACTACTTTGCTTCCAATATGGTCCTACCATACCCCAAGAAAATTAATAAACCATGTCCAAACAGAGGAGTAAGAAAAACAAATAATCTAAAATAACTACATTGCTTCCAACATGTTCCTACCATACCCCAAGAAAATTAACAACCCCTAAGAAAACAAAGGAATAAGAGAAAAAAAAAACCTAAAATAACTATTGCTTCCAACATGATCTTACTATATCCAAGAAAGTTTACAAACCATAATCATTCCTGAGCATTCCCATAACATTGAGATTACCCTCCATAGTTTATCTGTTCTTATTAGATTATCATTCCCCCTCCACTAATTGGTATCTCTAGGTCCCCTACATTCTACAGTATAAAACATTGTACATTTTTCACAGAATTCACATTAGTGGTAACATACAATATCTCTCTTTTTGTGCCTGGCTTATTTTGCTCAGCATTATGTCTTTTTTTTTTTTTTTTTTTTTTTTTTTAATCTTCATTTTATTGAGATATATTCATATACCACGCAGTCATACAAAACAAATCGTACTTTCGATTGTTCACAGTACCATTACATAGTTGTACATTCATCACCCAAATCAATCCCTGACACCTTCATTAGCACACACACAAGAGTAACAAGAATAATAATTAGAGTGAAAAAGAGCAACTGAAGTAAAAAAGAACACTGGGTACCTTTGTCTGTTTGTTTCCTTCCCCTATTTTTCTACTCATCCATCCATAAACTAGACAAAGTGGAGTGTGGTCCTTATGGCTTTCCCAATCCCCTTGTCACCCCTCATAAGCTACATTTTTATACAACTGTCTTCGAGATTCATGGGTTCTGGGTTGTAGTTTGATAGTTTCAGGTATCCACCACCAGCTACCCCAATTCTTTAGAACCTAAAAAGGGTTGTCTAAAGTGTGCGTAAGAGTGCCCACCAGAGTGACCTCTCGGCTCCTTTTGGATTCTCTCTGCCACTGAAGCTTATTTCATTTCCTTTCACATCCCCCTTTTGGTCAAGAAGATGTTCTCCGTCCCACGATGCCAGGTCTACATTCCTCCCCGGGAGTCATATTCCACGTTGCCAGGGAGATTCACTCCCCTGGGTGTCTGATCCCACGTAGGGGGGAGGGCAGTGATTTCACCTTTCAAGTTGGCTTAGCTAGAGAGACAGGGCCACATCTGAGCAACAAAGAGGCATTCGGGAGGAGGCTCTTAGGCACAACCATAGGGAGGCCTAGCCTCTCCTTTGCAGCAACCGTCTTCCCACACTGCCAGGGTTTTTAGCTTGGGAAATATGGAGATGATATGTTTAATAAAGTTTGAGAATGCAAGTACCACAGCAAGCTTCAGGGGGAGGGGATGAGCAGCAATTCAATTTGAGGTGCCTAAGAGTCACCCTTAGAGAACCTCTTTTGTTGCTCAGATGTGGTCTCTCTAAGCCAATTTGCCAGGTGGACTCGCTGCCTTCCCCCGTACATGGGATATGACTCCCAGGGGTGTAATTCTCCCTGGCAACATGGGACATAACTCCCGTGGATGAGTCTGGACCCAGCATCGTGGGATTGAGAAAGCCTTCTTGACCAAAAGGGGGAAGAGAAATGAAACAAAGTCAAGTTTCAGTGACTAAGAGATTTCAAGTGGAGTTGAGAGGTCATTCTGGAGATTATTCTTATGCATCATATAGCTATCCCTTTTTAGTTTTTAGGGTTTTAGAACAGCTAAAAGGAAAACACCTGAAACTGTTGAACTGCAACCCAGTAGCCTTGTTTCCTGAAGATAAGTGTGTAAGTACATACCTTATACGGTATGACCGCGTGATTGTAGAAAAGCTTGTGGTTCACACTACCTTTATTCAGTGCATGGACAGATGAGTAGAAAAATGGGGACAAAAAAGTAAATGAATAATAGGGGGACATGGGTGGTGGGTTTTTGGTGTTCTTTTTTACTTTTTATTCTTATTTTATTTATTTATTTGGAGTAATGAAAAGTTTCAAAAATTGAATGTAGTGATGAATACACCACTATATGATGATACTGTGAACTGATTGTACACTTTGGATGGTATGTGACTATATCTCAATAAAATTGCAAGGGAAAAAATGGGTAGGACAGTTAGATGCATTAGCCCTCAACTGCTTTAACTTTTACTAACTCTGTAACTTTGCCCATATTATTGTTTATGCTTGTAAAGTATTCCCTCCTCTCCAATTCTTAAAATTTGAATGCTTACTCTGTCACCGTATTATATTTCATGCTTCATAAGAGAAGTATTATTATTTTACAGATGAGAAACCTGAGGTTAAAACCATCAGTGTACTTACCCAAGTTCTCACAGCTGGTTAAAGAGCTGGAAATTGAACACAGCAGCTGGTTCAGTTCCCATTCTACCATCCTCACTATTCTTAAGAAACCAACTCAAATACCACCTGTTCCCAAAGTCTTCTCCAGTTTTCCCTCTTATGAATCCCCATGGTGCTGACTCAACTTCTCATGGCACATGCTGCCTTGTACTACAGTAGCACAGCAAATCCAACCCGGACCGTCTTTTAGAGTACCAGTGGTTTCTGTTTTACATAGGGTTTCACTTATCCCTTCCAGTACTCCTAGTTTTTTGTTCTTGTCATGCTGCATCCTTCCCTCAGTGGACAGTAAGCCCCATGAAGGACAGGGAGAGAAATATTACATACCTTTGCATCCTCCACTGCCCTAACACAGGACTCCACACAAGCTACCCACTTAACCGCAGGTGACATTTATAAACTCTAAGCGTGGGCCCCTCAGGGGGGAGGAAAGGCATGCAATACTGAATTCAGTTCCAGTGGGAGGTGAGCAGCCTGAAGTGAGGCGCGGCTCTGCTGTTTCCATTTTTACCCTCCTTTTTTGTTTCCAGCCAAAGGATATTCTAACCAGTCTTTTTGAAGCCAGGAGGGGCAGGGCCCCAGACTGGATAGAAGGCCAGAGAAGGTACGATTCTGGTTCTTGTCCTTACCTAACCCCTGGCTCCTTCCTCATGCTACCGTTTGGAAATAAACTGCAGCGTCTGGTAGGTTTTTCTTTTGGCTGCCTTAAGTGAGGCAAAAGTTGGTGCTAGAAGTTTCTCTCACCCACTGCATCATCTTGGAGACACAGGGAGAGGGCAAGACCTTTTTAATCATTTGCTCTCCCTCAGGAAGTCTGTGGGTCTTGAAGAGCGCCTCTGGGTCACACTTGTTTCTTTCCCTCCCCTTTCTTTGCCTCTCTCTAAAGTGCCGGCTTCTAGCCATAGGCTGCTGTGTGGTACCAATCTCCATCTATTTGGAAACATTCTTCTTCAGGGTTACAGTAATTTGGTTCCAGAACAACTGTGGTTTTAATACAACTAATTGGTCCCAGACAAGAGATGTGGGGCCCAGAATGCAGAGGAATCCACTAATGAAAACAAAGCAAAATGGGCTCTTAAGAGATTTTTGCTCATGACCACAGTCCCTCAAGATGATGGCAGACTAGAACAGCCTGTGTGTATATGGGGAGAGACAACTCATCCACTGCTGCCCCAGACAGCCTCTAAGCAGCAAACAGAATAAAGCTGGTTCAAAAAGACAAAGCTGGTTGAAAGGAAAACATTCTCAGCTGCTTTAGAAAATTAATCCTCTGATCACTTTGGGGGCATACTATGTTCTTTTTCCCCATCTGAGTCTCCTGAAGAGAAGTCACTTTTTGGTTGATGGCAAAAGAACCCTTTATTTGTAACTTTCCCTCCAGGACAAAAATCAGAGTGGAAAGTTCTGACTCTCTTCAAGTTTGCAGAGAGAAAAATATAGAATGGGAAAAACAAAATGAGAAGTCACACGTAACACATCGAAACATCTCTTACAAGGAGATAAAAAAATACGGTTGTATTTAAAAAGCAACAAACCCCAAAGAGGACATTATTACAGCAATTAGAGAGGTAGCCTGAATGAACACATCCAATCTTGCAAGGATGTTCTAGAAGCACCCATTAGAGAAGCCAACATGTGGGTCACTTGAAAGGAATGCCATCCCTCAAATGTTAGGAGACCTAATACCTTGGGCTGACAGTACTTCCAGGAATAAATCCTTCCTGTACAGTAACTGAGCTTTCCACCTCCATAAACCATCATAATAGTCTTGAAAAATAAGGATGATCCGTTCTGTTTTCAGATGCTTCCTCTATTTATCATTCCACAGAGGCAAGAGCTGTCTCTCTCCTTCTTGAGACCAACTCTACTCTCTCCTCTGCTGGGAAGCCTGTTCTCTGGTTCACTGCTTTGACTGCAAATGGAGGGCCTTTTCCCTCAAACAGATGAATTACATATCATTTTGGTTTATTGGCTGCTTGTTTCTCAGCATTTCATAGCCTTTATAAAGCAGCAAATACTGTGCTGTGGAATCTGACAGACCTAGGTCTGAATGTAGTTCTGAAACTTACTAGCTATATGATTTTGGGTGAGTTAATCTTTTTATTTCTAAAATGGGGATACCTACCCTACCAAAGATTATGAGAATGAAAACTTACATGACAATCCTGGCAGTCACGCTCCCCAATTTTTGTTCTCCGTTACCTGCCATCACACCTTAAACTGGCCTTTGCTGTCCAACTTCATTCATTGCTCTTTGGCCTGTTTTAAAGGGCTCGATACAATATTTTTCACAGATTTCCAACTCAGGAGAAGAGAAGCCACTGCTGCGTAAACCTTGAACTTGGTGTTGGATGTAGTTTCCATTTTGTCATTTATAGTTTCTACTGTAATTATGAGCTTTGGGTGAGGAGCCTGAAGGCAAAGCCCTCATCCTGTTGGGACAACTAAGAGAGACTTCACAAAGAGATGGCACTAGAACTGAGTCATACAGCATAGAAAAAAATTCAGTGACAAGAGAGAAAGGAGGACATTTCTGGAATAGGAAATTACAGCAAAGTAGGGTGTGTTTAGGTAACGGTGAGATGCTGGGGTATAGGGTTTATGTTTAAAGTTTCTTTCATCTCACGATTAATTCTTTATACTGGTATTTTTACAAGCACCCCAAAAGTTCCAGAAATCCCCCATTCTTTTCTTCAATCAAGGCTACAATGACCATCACACTGCCTAGGGGAATATTTTCTAGCAACTTAGCCTGGTACCGCCAATGCAAACTGCTCACCCAGTTTCATAGGTACAGCTCACTAGGTAATCCTTATCTTAGTTTATATTACTTACTGGGTCAGTTCATTATTTTTTGATGTGTATCTTAAGAACACCTTGCATTTACGAGCCCCTGAGTAAACATAATCAGAAATTATGTTAATAGCTTATAATAAAATGTTATGGAGGACCACAGATATAGGACCCCTATTGGAGCTTGGATATGGTAAGATTAAAATAACATATGATACTTGGTATTATTCCCACAAGGAATACGATAACCTGGAAAAAAATGACTGGACTAGTATTTTGAGCAATCCCAGGCCTTGGGGAATTTTTTCAGTAGCCCAGTTTTCACAGACAAAACCAAAGCCTGAGTGCCCTCTGGTGGTAGGTTGCTTATCACAGCCAGACATGCTTCTCAACCAGCCTCTGAGCAGCCAGGCGAGCATGTGCACAGAAGCCACAGGATAAACATGCATATTTTTCTAGATCATCTTTACTTGAAGATTTCTTTGGGAAAAAAGCAGGTAATGCAAAACATTTTTATATCAAAATAAATGCAGATAATATTGAACAGGATACAAAAGTTACATTACTTTTTGAGACTAAAGTAAGAGACAAAGACATTTTTAGCTGAGCTACTTGAGCTTCAGGCTGTATTCCTAAACACTGGGGGAGAGAGAGGATCCCTGAGTGCTCACTCTCCTTGAATATTATGGGTGCTGCTGCTTTAATAGAGAAATCTGAGAAGCAGCAGATTAAGTGCTTACTCATTTGGCAACATTCCAGTCAATTATTTAAGTAAGTGCAAACATGTATTTTCCATTTTCCAAAATTTTAATCTGTTTTTAAAAGGCCTGAGTAAACAGGAGTTTTATGCTTGAGTTGAATTTTATTTCCTCTTAGAAATGCTTGTCAAGATGCCTAACTGAAGGTATGATATGCGAGGTGTTCAATATTCTGAGTCCCATAGATTCGGCTTAAGCTTGCATCATTAGATGCAGAGTTACAAAAACACTTTTCAAGGGTGTCATTAGGAATGAAATACAAACTACTCACCTTCTGCAACAACAAAAAGGAAAGAAAAACAAGAACTGAGGAACAAAAGATTATACACAATTAGAACTGTATGATAATATAATTTAGGGACTGGTGAAGACTTAGTTCTTAGAGAAGAGAACTACTGCTGCAGTATTTGCCTTTATGATTTTATGTGAAAACAAGAACTTCTTCTGGTAACACAAGTCATTAAACTTCCTTTCCAAATCTTGCTTACTGTCTATAACTGTTCTTTTTGAAGTATGAAAGAGACAATCATATGTATTTAGAAGCATATAATGGGAGGCAGACCCTAGTGGATGCTGCCTATTCTTTTTAGGGCCTGTTCAAGAAAGGTAATTCATAACCTTCTAAATAGTTTATCTTTCTTCTTGGGATTCTACTTTTCATTTTACAAAATCTTAAAGTTGAGATTCAAATCACACAACAATCTGCCTGCAGCTTTAGGAAAATGCAACTTTTTTTTTCCTGTTTAAGTAAATAAGAGTGAAGCAAAAAGAGTTTGAAGAAAAACTATAGGGGAATCTTGGTATATTAGCTTGTGTTGGGGAAAAGAACAAAAAAGGCAGACACCAAACACCTCCATTTTCCCGATTAAATGATTATTAAAAAAGTGTGCCACACTGTATAGAAATCAACATTCTCTCCCATAATTCTGTGCATCTGGAACTACAGAAATGTCATTGTCTCCCCCACCCCACATCTTCAAATTAACATTCTCAGGTCACAACAATAAGTCTTCCCAAAGGGGACTTTCCGGAAAAACAAGCTATTTCCTCGGCTCATATTTCCCTGAAAAATAAAATAAACACAAATAAAGTCTAGAGTGACGTTGAGGTCAGCCAATTCAAAGCAGCAGGGTGATTCAAGCAGACATGGTTCTGGGAAATGGAACTAGAATGATCAGGACAACACTGGGACCATCACCACAGAGTAGGTAGTTGTATTCTCTGACTCAGGTTGAGCAACTGTGGAACCAACTACCAAACTAAAATTTT
Source organism: Choloepus didactylus (assembly GCF_015220235.1). Lineage (NCBI taxonomy): Eukaryota > Metazoa > Chordata > Mammalia > Pilosa > Megalonychidae > Choloepus > Choloepus didactylus. The sequence goes on along the minus strand of NC_051312.1, from coordinate 31,860,252 downwards.
GCCTCACAGATAAAGCAGGAATTTCTTACTTAATTAGAAAGAATAGTGCCTAATACTCAATAAGTGCTAGCTTTTATTTATTTTTTAATAAAATGGTCAGGCCTAAGGGGTACTTATAAAATCTTATAAATAAAGTAGTAATGCTGTGAGCTTATCTGAGTAGACTCTGAAGTCAGAGAGCAGAGTACAAAACCCAGATCTCCCAAATCATAGGCTGTTCTGACCTTGGGTTACGTAACTGGGGTTATCTAACCGCCCTAAGACCCAGTTTCTTCACATGTGAAATGGGGATGATAAATATAGGCACCTATCTTCATAAGGTTGTTCTGAGGATCACAGGAGCTGATACATGGAAAGTTCTTAGCACGATGCCTAATACACAGTAAATGCCCAATAAAGATTTGCTATTATCTTAAGCACTTAAAGGACCAATTGTTCCCTAGGTAAGGCGTGCCTGACACCCCAATACATTATCTATCTGCTTTCTTCCTATAGTGGGGGTTAAAGAGTAGGGAAAGAGAGGCCATCTTTCCTTTTAACTGGGGATCACAATAGGAAATTATCCAATATAAAGTTTAAAACTCAAAATAAAACCCAGAACGCCTCACATAAGGACTGTACCAAAATCATTCAAGTGTTCTAGCCTGAAATTGCAGAATGGCTTGTTGGGCATCCACACTGAGCAAAAGCAACCACAGCCACGTTTAGGTCTTTTTATTCCAAGTTCAGGCTGGTGAAGGGCTCTGTGAACAAGGGCCTTTCTCATAAGTATTACTAGTGTTATAAAGTAATGCAACAAAAAGCTTCTTCATACACTTCCTTCCACAATTCTTTATAAAGTACTTCTCACTCAAAAAACAGCTTTTAACTGATGGTCATTTTAAGTAATATGCTAAATTTAGCCCACAGTCCATCCATTATTTTAGTTCCCAATAAAGCTTCATATAAACTGATCAAGAATTTCTGGTTGCAGATTACAGACTTCACAGCAATAACAAACAATGCATTTAAGTATGGACAAAATCACCCACTAACTGTAGGCCAGAAGTGAGAGCCCAGCTTGATCAATATCATTATGACAGAGACAAACTAAATTCTTTCCTCAGTTTCCTTATCTTTGTTGTGAGAAAACACTTGAATATGTAGGAGATTCAGAGGAGTTAAAAAAGAGGGGCAGGTTGGGGGAAAAGAAAAAGAGTCTGAAATCAGAACCATTTTTTAACAACCAGGAGAACTATCTACCTTAACCGTTTGTAGCTTGAATGTGATCACTCAAATGGCTTCCAGATCACATCAAGGGGGTCTTACTTCTTCATTATCTCTGCTGCTGAGTTCTAGGCATCACATTTTACTATTACAACAGAGTATTTTATGGAACATTGTAAAGGGTACAATAATTGGCAGCTAATGGCTGAGCTGTAAGAGTTATTAACCTGGGACTCCAGACACATTACTTAAGAAAACAAACAAAAACAAAACAAATTGAGAGAGAGAGAGAGAGAGAGAGAGAAATACCTCTTTTTGTAGCATGCACCAGCAATCTAGCCAAGAAGTATATACTGGGGAGTAAGGAGGGGATCCACCAGCAAGCCTGAAACAGAAAAAAGGATTAGCTACTCAAGTGAGAGGCACTTATAGGTTCTAATGCAAAATTATATTGGAGCAGGGGAAAGACTGAGCAGCCAAAAAAGACCCCCCCCACCATGTTTATGTTTCGAATCAACAAATAAACAGAAATTTCCATCAGTTACATATTTTCTTAAAATCTAGGTTTTTCATTAGCAGACAAATGAAACTCTAAAATATAGCATGTATATGATTAAAGAGCAGGGAAAAGGAGTTTAGAAAGTAATTGTGTTTACAAAGAACCTAAATATGATAATGGATATAACAGTGGCACTTACATGCTCTTACTCAGGTATAAACCACAATCATTTTCCCTCTGAAAAAATTCTAAGAGCTAATAATAATAATAATAATACATTTAACTCATCCTTCAATTACATTCTGGGATAAAAAGTGGCAGCTGCTCCACAAACTTACAAAACAAACTGAATGTAATATGATTGTCAAACTCTGCTCACAATTCCACACAGCTGTTTTATATCTTTTCTGAAAACAATGATATGTCTAATGGCACACTGTCAGGCACAGAATATTGGAATAGTTTTGAATTAAATCAAGAGGAAAAACTTCTATCCAACTTAGTAGGTCACATGGCATCTAGAAGTTGGAAAGCTGATGGTGTCCATGCCACCACCTGCCTTTCCCAACCAACACAATAAAAGTTTAACTGACTTTCCAGAGACCAAATTTCCAACTTCTCTTTCTTCAAAACTCACTTTCTTCATGAAGCCCTCTAGGAAAAACAGGTATAGGTGCCATTTAATCGCTGACATACCTACTGTAACTTTCATTAAAAAGGGGATAAAGATTTAAAAAAGAAAGATATATAAAAATAGAGTAATTTGCTAATTATCTTGGTTTTTAGAGGACAGGCCCTAAACTATTGGCAAGTGTATACTATTTACAAGTACTTGAGAAATACTTATTTATGTCCTTTTCTATTCCAAAAAAGGATTTCAGGGAGCTACTTATATAAATTGATGCTGCAGCTGCTGCAGCATGGGACATACAGAGGGAAAAATGAGAAAACCTAGAGTAGCAACAACAGTACTTTTCTCCCCCAAACTTCCACTAGGACGGCTCTGCCTGGCAGGCATACAGGCAGAGAGGTACCAGGATAAAGATGCAAGGCACTTACCCACAGTTGTTGACAGCCATAAGATTAGAGACAAGCACAAAGGGATAGGTCAACATACTGGCAAAAAACTGTAAAATGGTAAAAAAGATAAGTTATCAGGTATTCCTCATTTTCTTTATTCTGTTCTTTCTTATATCTGAAAGGCCTAGAGCTGTATGCCACTGTGGTCAAACATTCCAACATCAGTTTTGCTTTTGCAGTATCTCAGTCAAGACCAAATTATACATTTTTGAACCTGGAGATCGTTTTTCCTCCTAACGTAACACTACATCCAACATTCTAGCAAAAAGCTAGAAGAAGTCTCTTACCCCATGACTGAATCCTCATTCAAATAAAACTGAAGTATATTATTTAAGAAAAAAAGTAAACACAACTAAATACAACAAAGCATTTCAAAACAGCCCTGAAGAAAATAAGAAAATATGAGCATCTTTCCAGAGAAGATGGTAACCACTTTCAAAAGTCAACTATTCAAAGACTCCAAAATGATTAAAGAGAATGAAGGTCTGCAGCATAAGATCAGCAGGACAGAGTGAGACGCAGGCCTGAGAACCAGGGACAGAGCAGTGATGAGAAATGCCCACACACCCCCTCTGGAAGCTGAACAGCACCAAACCAAGTGAGCTGTTGTTGCTGTTACTAAGATCCAGTAGTAAGAAGTGGGAACAGTGGATTATTCTTACTAAGACAAATTTTAACAAATTTAGGGAGATTTTCCACCAAGACATCTGGTTGCTTTAAAGCAGTGATGACAGGGGCCAGATTTAAAACAATACATAAGTATTCATAGAGGGTTAAAAGTATTAAAAAAAAAACTCACTCCTGTGACAACTTGGGAGTAACTCTTCATTTCATTCATGGTGGAAACCTAAAACAGGAAGAAAGTCTTTATTAGAATGAGTAAGAAAATTAAGCTGATATTAACAGCTAGCTGTCCCTACCCAGAACAATGCAGCCTATCTCTTAATTATCAATTTGACAGCTTCAAAGTTAATTTTGATGATAAAAAAACCAAAATATTATAAGCATAAAAAGGCAGGGGTCAAAATGATCAATTTGATCCAAAATTAAGAGACAAATACATATTAGAATAAGATGGTTTAGGAACAAATGTAGTAGCCTCAATTTGAAACAAACAAACAAAAAAACAACAAAAAACAAAACAAAACAAAGCGAGATTTGTAACCTTTTCCCAATGTCCTAAAAATACAGTCCCTGGAACACTGTATTTACAATATATTTGAGGGACAATTCAATACTTATATACCTAACTTTATAAGATATACTCAGGAGAAAATCAGTCTCTATAATCAAGAAGCTTACAACATGGATTTAGTCGGAACCCTTGGTGTATTCTATTTTCTACCATGTTATGGGACTACTGTACAAAGAGGCCCCACTCCTGCTGAAGCAGGGGAAATGTTATTTCCAGCCAAGGCTGATTCTCAAAACCTCCCAAGCTGAGGTTTCTAGAAAGCCCAATATAGGAGTTCCTTTAACACTCTAGATTTGATGATAATTCCTAGATACATAAAACTATCTCTCTGCTCCATGTTCTCCAAAATTAGATACCAAATTAGATACCAATGAAAAAGTGATTTACTTGCAGCACAGAGATGAGGCTGGTTCTCTTGGGCAGACTTTGCTATAACCTAGGGACTTTTTAGGTGCATCTCTTTATGGTAAACAGTATGGATCATTCCACTGGTCTTTGAAAACCTGACTGATCATTTTTAGCAACATATATAAGGTGCACAGCAAACTGTCATCCTATTTTTAAAGCTAACTCAGCTGCCCACAGTCTGCAAGAAACTCAGCACCAGCACATCTCATCAAGGTCACAACCTACCCCACTGTCCAGTGCATAGGTATTGACGAGGTAGGCCAGTGAGTTACAGAGCCACAAAGAAATGATGTCACCTAGGAGGCGAGGAATAAGACCCCTACATGAAGAAACAATAAAAATAAGAAGAACCAAGAAACGTGATCAGTAAAAAAAAAAAAAAGATAATCCACTCCATACAAACACTTCTCTAAGAATTAGAGATTTCAAAACGTTCTAGGGAATTGAAGACATTAAATACCAGATTCTAGCCCTGATACCTAGTTCATAGTTAACATAGCTGTACCTGAGGCTGATCTCTAATAACTTTTGTTCCCATTTTTAAAATGCCCAATGGCTCATCTTACTATTAATAACTGTGAGTATGGAGGCCAAAAGTTTGCCAGGACTTTGGAGAAGAGATTTAAACATGGTTTTTAGTAAACTGCTTGATATTCAAATTAGGCAGGGCAAAAGATGAGAAAAATAACAAAGTGAGAATGGCCTGAGCAAAGATATAGGTGAAAAACATCAAAGGACACATTTCCAGGGCCTGGGTAATCTCCATGAGGCAGCACAGAATAGTGATAAGAACAGTACCCCACAGACCAAAAACCAGGGTTCATACGACAGCTCCATCATGAAACAGCTGTGATTAGCAGCAAATGAACTTCCCTGAGCAGCAGTAGTGTTTTTTTTAAATATCTAGAATGAGATCATAATAGCTGTCTTGCCTATCTCACAGAGTATTTACGATACTTAAATAAAATAAAGTATTTGGAAACACTTGGAAAATTAAAATGTACAATTCAGTTAATAGTCCAATCTTTTTGTTTTTGTTAGCAGAAGAATGAGTGTAGTAGCCTAAGTTCTTTCAAAGTTAATTCAAGGGAATTTAATAAAGCCTTGCAAAAACTTATTCTCTTAGGATAAGGAAAATACATGTGAGATGACTTTTCCACTTAACAGAAACTAAATCCCAAGAAAACATTTTCTCCAAAGATTAAACAAAGATTGGCTGTCCTTATTTTTATTAAAGCTTTCCATACAAACAAAAATCACAGACACACAACTCAACATGTACTCACGCAAAAAATCCTAGGATGCCTTCTTCCCGATAGATGGTTACTATGGAGTCACAAAGTCCACTAAGTAAACAATAAAGAAAGGTAAAAGATATGAAAATTAATTTGGAGATATATAAAAAGTAATTTTAACAATCACTTTTGACAAGGTCAAATTTATATGCCCCCCTAACCTTTACTTTTCTAGCACCCTCTTACCCTGAAAAGAGTTGAATTTGGAGATAGCAGTGAAGATATTACTACTTAAGAGTATAGTCACATGGAGTCAGGGTGAATCCTGGCTCGAGTGGCTCTGCAACTTACTTTGAGATTCTGGCTTCTAAAGCTGCCCGAGCAGGTTTTCTCCTATTTTACTGTTTCTTTGTTTGTTTTGTTTTGTTTTTGTAGAGGAGTAAATGTTATAAGATGTAGAATTTATGAATTTATTCTATAGATTCTATGATATCATATGAATGTAAAGTAGTATTATTCTTCAAAAGCTCTACTTGAATACTTTAAAACAAAAACACTTACCAGTATTTGGACTCTCTGCCAATGAACTGTACCATGGATCTCAAAGTGATCACTGCAGAACATAGAAAAGATTTTTAAAACTATGTTGGGGGATAAAAAAACAACAACAAAAAACTATGTCAAGATAAATTTTGATAGCCCTGAAAAAAACTGGTCTTTGTACCTAAAGACACTTTACTCTATGGATAAACTGAATAAAAGCCAAAGCAAACAAGCAAACATGCAGACAAGGCACTTTAGTGAATGCTCATCCAACCTATCTAAGAGAAAAGAGATCGGGTTATAAAAGAAAGATCAGAATTCATATTTCAGTTATCAATGGCAAACATACCGTGGAAGGGATGTGTGATGAGGGTAGCAGCAGAACGGGCCATCATCTCTCGAGTAGTCTAGAAATAATCAACACACACTTCTGAAATCTAAATAAATGACACTGAAATTCTTGTGAAAAGGAATGTGGGCAGGGACTGTGGTACATAAGAAAGTGAGCTACAAAGCGTGCCTGCCCCAGAATCAGGAAGAGCAGCTTGTATGGGATACGATATACTGTGCTGTCATTCTATCATGGATTTCAATGTTCTGTTATAGTAACTTCCCAAAAAATCTCTGCAAAGCAGATTCTTGTTATTTTCTCAATTTTACAGTAAGAAAAACAAAAGCAAAGAAACAGGGAGGGTCACCAGCACATAGCCAGAGAGCTGGAATAAAACTATGATGTCTGTATTTGCTGACTGATTTGCTCTCTCATTGCATGTGACTTCAGAGATTCTGATACCTACACTAGATAAATGTCAGGCTCTATTTAGTCTGTACCAACATCTCAGGGAGAATAGATCAATTTTGGTTTGTTTCATGATCACAACCCTACAACAGTGCAGCATCCTAGAACTGCTGTATTTATCCTACTTTATCCTTCTAGTCCAGGACTTTGTAAATGGGCTTTACAGAAAGTTAAATTATAATACTTAGAGGTGGATCCTGTGGTTGTAAACACTGCAGGTCTAAGTGTCAGTCATTTTTGCATTTAAACATTATCTTCAGTCACTTAATTAAACACCCCTCATCACCCCTCCAATGGTAGTTCTGAGAAGATCCTGTGGGATGGGATGGGCTAAGTTAAGAAAACACAAAACACATATTACTACATGTAAATTTACTTTTTTTTTCTTCAATTTTCTCAAGATGCATTCACATAGAACGCAAACCATCCAAAGTATACAATCACTGGTTCAAAGTATCATCACTAGTTGTGCATACATCCGTGATCAATTTTAGAACACTTTCATTACTCCAGAACAGAAATAAGAATAAAAATAAAACCCAAATCCTCCTATATTCCTTATCACCCCCTATTGTTGACCCATAGTATTGGTGTAATAAATTTGTTACTGTTGATGAAAGTATATTAAAATATTACTATTAATCCTAGTCCATAGTTTGCAATAGATATGTTCTTTCCCATATACCCCTCTTTTTTTTTAAATTTGTAGTAGTTCATGCAAGAACTTATTTATATTTATAGTGTTAATCAGTGACATACATGACTTTAGAACAACCACCTTCAATCAAATTCAACTACAATATGGCACTATTACTTATAATCCCGATAACAAGCTACCATCACTCTATCCATTCCCAAACATTTAACTTCAATTTCGTTAACAATTCTTTACGTATCAGCTAACTGCTCCCCCTTCTCTAGCTTCTGTGTAGCTCCAGGTACCCTATATTCTACATTTTAAGAGTCTGAGTTTACATGTTCTAGTTAGTTCATATTAGTGAAATCATACAATGTCTGTCCTTTTATGTCTGGCTTATTTCACTCAGTATTATGTTCTTAAGGTTCATCCATGCTGTCACGTGCTTTGGGACTTCATTCTTCTTACTGTTGCATAATATTCCATCATATGTATGTAGCACATTTTGTTTATCCATTCATCTGTTGATAGACTCTTGGATTGTTTCTATTTTTTGGCAATTGTGAATACTGCTGCTATGAACATCAGTGTGCAAATGTCTGTTCCATGTCCCTGCTTTCAGATTTTCTGGGATACACTTACTTTTAAATAAATTCACTTCATGAAAATTTACAGAAAACAGAACTGATTCATCTGATTGCCTAGACCTTTAGTAAGGCTTGCTTTGAACATCTATTTTACAAGGTAGCATTTACTGGAAAATTGTGATTTCATTAAAGACAATCAGACAATGTAAAGTCTAAGAAATTAAAAAAGTCATTCTGAAAAAGTTGAAAGAAACTCTAACGGCAAAAGATGGGTGTGGGAACCGGGTGACAAGGAACATTCCCAAGCCAGATTAATGTTGCAAAAGCATTTCTGGATATGTAATATCCAACACACAAAGGGCTTGGACACTGTTTTAGCATTTTTTGGGCCAGAGGTTTTCAACTCTATTAGAAGACTTTTAGTGTTAATCTTTTCAATTTTAAAGATGAAATGAGTGGGCAACATGAGATTCCTCTTCAGTTAATCTTGCTGAAGTACATCTATTTCAACCAGCAAGGACTGCTTTTCTTTTTATGTTTTACATACAGTCAAATCCAAATTAAAACAAAAGTTTAATTTCATTTGGGAACCAACAATGAACAAACAGGTCTGATGATCTTGATTCCACACCTGCCACACTGTATACAATCCGATTTAGGGAAACAGCGTAGGATGTAATTCAGTTCTTACCTCTTTGATAACTCGGTCAAAGGATAATGAGACTTCTTTCTGTACATTCCCAGGTCCTAATTCCTGGAAATCATAATCAAAGAAGACAGTGACCCTAATGTTTTCTTCGTTTGTTTGTTGATTTTTTTGACATTTTCATTACCACACACAAGAAAGGGTAAGAATAAAAGTTAAAGTAAAAAAGAACACCCAAAACATCCCATACCCCCCATCTCTCCCTATTATTCATTTACTTTTTGTCCTTATTTTTCTATTCATCTGTCCATACACTGTATAAAGGGAGTGGGAACCACAGAGTTTTCACAATCACACAGATCCTAATGGTTTTAAATAGAACTGTTAAAACTGGTAGCCACCGCATAAATCAACATTCACTGAGATTAATGGGGAACTGACTGCCTGGTCCTTCTGCTAAAAAAGACCAAATAGCAAAAATAACTTGCAAGGGAAAGGGCCCATACATAGAAATCAGTTCCAACATACCTCAACCTTTTCACATTCCTGGTAATGCTACAGAAAAAGCAAAAAGAAAAGTAAATACGATTAGGGATTCTACTGTGTCATGTGAAATAAGATATAAAATGAAATCTCTATTGGCAGAAAACAAAATAGCTGAAGATTTTTTTTTTTTTTAATTTTTGCTACAAATCTCCAATTAACTTCTATTTAATCAACTGCAATTTCTAAGGTGATGAAGTTGCTAAGTTTAATATATTGATTAGCTGGAGAAACAAGCAAATGCTCATGAAAACTTCTATTTAAAAAAAGAAAAAGGAAAACAAACAAACAAAAATTCAACATTATTTATTAAACATACACATTCAACAGAAAATAAGCTGGTAAAAACATAGTCCAGGCTCCTACCCTTCTTATGGAAAAAGTAGAAGCAACACCACATTAGGGCAGAACTCTTTTCCTCATTGTACAAAATAGTGAATTGATGCTAAGTCTGAATAGTTGAAATCACCCCACTTTTCCTACTGTATCATCTGACTGTTTCTAAAGCAAGCAGAAAAAAACTTCTAGAGAAGAGAATATGAATACTGCTAGAGCCCAGATTGTATTAGAAGAAGAAATATTATTTGTGGATATTTTAGAAATAGTTTCTATACCAGACTTTAAAAATTAGACAACTTTCTTTTGTAAAAATAAATATGTTTAAAAAAAAAAAAAACACAGTTCAGAAAACAAATGTCAAGATTAAGCAAAGCGATGTTCAGCCAAATTTCAGGTCCTTTGCTACAACTGATTCTAACAATTTCAGGCCTTAAAAATTCTCACTCATTTCTAGACTTTGTTTTAAAACTGTCTACCTGTCTCTTTTATATTATTCTGAAGACATTTCAATTTAATTCTTGTTCAAATATACAGAACTCTTGTAAAAGTTAACAATTTCCTCAACCCTGATTAGGTCTTTCTTCCTGACTGTAGAAGCAGCTTTTGACACTAATTGCAGTACCTGTTATATTTCATTTGGCTACAATGAAACACATATTTAGGGTAGCTAGTTACCTCAAATTTGTCTTACTTTCCTTTTACATAAAGGAACTTGGTCTCAAACAGTAGAGGATAACTGCCTTTCCATATGTAAATCTCACTTAGGTAAAGTACCCCAAGTAGGGCATGGCTAGAAAAGAAAGAGTAGTATCAGTCTACCAAAAATATTTAACGAGCCCATTAGGACTTCATCACTCTGACCTGAAATGGTAATTCTAGATTCAGTTCACAGGTATGACAACAAGTATAAAGAACAAGAAAAGGATTAAAGGATGAAAGAGCATCCATAGAAGGAACTGACTAAAACAGACTTCTCCAATTCAAATTAATGATGGCTGAAGACAACTGAAAATCTAAGTTAATTAGATCATGAAATCAGTTAACAAAATCATTATTTGCTCATCAGATGATGATACATTATAATTGGGGGAAATGCTAAAGCCTAAAAAAGTATATTGAGGACTGTATGATGTACTATTTAAATGAGCAATTGGTAAACATTTGGAATTTATCACATCTGCTATATTATATAGGTTGAAAGTATATACATTTGGTTAGCATATACTACTATATTTTTTAGAGTTACAGCACAGAGGATAACACACCCTTGGTGCCAACAAGAAACAGAATAATGAACTAGAAAACTTATTAGTCTTATATTCTTACACCCATAGTCATGCTGAACAACTGCATTCTAAATGGTACAGAATTCTTATTCCTAATACCTTTACAATATAGCAAAGGGCAATTCTGTATGCAGAACCATTTCTAAATACTAAGACTGCTTTAAAGATTAACTCAGTTTGACCTACTCTGTAATAGTGACAGCTGAGAAATTAGTACAAACCAAAGTATATTACAAGCTTTAACACTTGAAGTAAAAAGAAGCAGAAGAAACAAAAGGATCACTAAGAAAGAAACAAATATAACTTTGGTGTTTTTAAAAACATTTTATGAAATATCTCAAACATACAGAAAAATTAAAAAAAAATTTACCTAAGTATCCACTGCCTAGACTAAACAGATGCTAACATTTGTTTCTTTGCTTAAGATCTCATTTAAAATAAAATACCACAGATACAGCAGAAGCCCCAGCCCTCATCCCTTTCCCTCTATTCCAAAGTGACCATACCCTGCAGTTGACAGGCACTTTGGTAAGGTGTTTTTCTTCTTTTAAAACTTTAAAAAAGTTTTAACACATATATAGAATAATGCACAAAGCACAAATGTACAGTGTAATCAATAACTAAAGGCAAATACCCATACAGCCATAATCCAGGTCAAGCAATATGATCACCATTATCCCAGAACCACCCCACACCCCTATCCCTCTCCCAATAAAAAATCACTATCCTGATTTATATGTTTACTTTGTTAAGTTTTTAACAGAAAATATTTTACTAGGTACCAGAAATAAGAGGAAAATAACTTGAGGAAAAATGTATGTTTTCGTCAGCTTCCTTCCACCCTCAAAGAAATAAACTGAGTCATACAGGAGACCAAATAAGTGAATGTATTTAATTTCTGCTCAGAGTCACTGGTTCAAGATCATAGAGATTGAAATCAATTAATTCATTTTGCAAGAAATCCCTAATTTCCCAAGAAAGAAGTACGAACGTGTATTTCAAGAAAATGTTTTTCAAGAGGAAGAAAGGTAAAGGTTTCTTTGACACTACTCTTGATCAGGAAAGCACACTGTACCTAAAAGGAAATTTAAATTTATGAGAAGCCTCATTGACTTTCCACTCACCTGTAGGACTTTACCATGGACCACAGTTCCAAGGACTCCTGAACACAGTCTTGGAGTTAAACCTGTGAACAACCCACGCTTCCCATCGATGCTGGCAATGTGCTGAGCTAAGGACACAAGTCAGAGATTTAAGCACTAGTCAGAAAAAAATGGTTACTTAGAAATTTCAAGGAAACAAGCCTTTTTTGCCTTCTTAAGAATTCCATACACTTTCTTTCAGTAGCTCATGCCTATCACAGTCCTCACTGTCATCCAATTCCAAATAAATCAAAGACACTTACCATAACAAAAGAGACCAGGAAGCTGACATACTTGCCGCCCAAAAATATTTCGTCCTATTGTTGGAGGAAGAGGCTCATATCCCACCTTTAAAAACAAGGGAATATATCAATACTAAGCGATATTCCTGAGAATGCCTTGGTTACAAGGTCTTCAATAAAGAACAAAATTGGGGTTATAATTTTCAACAAAAGTAAAAATGCAATGTATGTTTTCAAGGCAATAATGAAGTGTACCATCCTTGTCAGTTTTTTATTCTATCAAATGATAAAACTGGCTTTAATAAACTCCAAGTTTCCTTTTGGTTCAAATTCTATGAAAAATCCTGGTTCAAATTCTATGAAAAATCCTGTAGCTGAGATAAATTTATATCAAACTGAGAACAGAATAAGGGAACTTTTATATTAAGAAAACTACAGTTTAAAAAGGAGGCTTGATTGGGAAAGCCATAAGGACCACACTCCACTTTGTCTAGTTTATGGATGGATGAGTAGAAAAATAGGGGAAGGAAACAAACAGACAAAGGTACCCAGTGTTCTTTTTTACTTCAATTGCTCTTTTTCACTCTAATTATTATTCTTGTTATTTTTGTGTGTGTGCTAATGAAGGTGTCAGGGATTGATTTGGGTGATGAATGTACCACTATGTAATGGTACTGTAAACAATCGAAAGTACGATTTGTTTTGTATGACTGCGTGGTATGTGAATATATCTCAATAAAATGAAGATTAAAAAAAAAAAAAAGGAGGCTTAAAAATATTTTCTAAAGAAAATATAGGGTATTTTTAATATTTGGATAGAACAAGAAGACATCCACTAAGCCAGCATCTGGCTTATCTGACTAGCAAGCTAATCAATATACTCAAAGGTGAACATAGATATAGCTGGATAAATCGCTTGGTAAATATTGGTAAATAATTAAAGCTAAATTCATGAGTTCATGTTAAATGAACAGTGTCATCAGCAATCTAATGAAGGCCATTTTAGAGTTAATCATTATCATTTAATTTCTACAATATATTCAGGATTTTTAGTGCTAAAGGGATACTTAAGAGAATGAATGCTGTAGGATATGGTTTTGACTCTACTACTGTGATTCTTAATCTATTCAATTGACAATTCTTGTTTTATCTCCCTGAAAGGGCTACTGTACAACTATTTTTAGTATTTGGGGATTCCACAAACCCCTGAGATGCTAGGCTGTAATACACAGATGCTGTGAAATCAGGATTAGGAATATTCAAGTTTTAATTCACAGGCTCTGAATACCACTAGAAAACCCTGTCTCCTGGAGAAGTATTAAGTAGTGGGCCCATATCAACATGTACTGCATAATGCTTTCATCTTAGATGCTGTCTCGCCCCAAATGTGCCAAATTCTCTGTTTTATACATCATAATACATTTCAACCAAAGTCTTTGTTCTGAGTTCAAATAATTTATTTTACAATAGCCTTTTACAGACAGAATTGAAATCAATTTAAATAATTTAACCTAATAACTCAAGAATAAGAAATGTGCCCTACCATAATGAATACCTTGCATATTTTTTTGACAGAAAGTTAGATTGTGAGGTCCTTGAACACAGAGGTTCCAAGAAAACTGCCCCTTTCTCTGGGACAATGCCTGACATCATTAGGCTGACCCTCAATAAATGTTTTTTTTAAAAAATGAATGAACTGCCTATCACAAAAAAATTTAAAAAGCAAGTGAAAATATTACACTATGTGACAGTCTATCATCAGCTAAAACCTGGGCTGCTTGCCTGCGAATATAAAATGCCATCTGAGAATTATTTCACCATACATCAGAAACTAACATCTATGTTTAAACTCGCTAAAAATCTTTCAGCTGAACTGATTTCCAGCTCAGGCAAATGTGATTTTCACTCTCATGAGCTGTACGGGCTGGAGAGCTCTCAATGGATCCTTCAGAAATTTGACTCAGCAACCACTTCATTATCACTTCTGAAAGAACTCCTTGTGTTTATCTGGGTATCTGGGGCTAAAATCTCGGAAAAGAGTAGCAGCAGTAAAACAGCAGCTAAAATTTTTTTAAAAGGTTGAATGAAAAATAATAAAATATGGGCTTTATAGACTGGGACCCAAGAAATTCTGTAGAGAACTTCCCCTGTAATTTCAAATTTGTCCAAAACCGAATATTTCATTCCTTCAGTTTGGGATTTTAGGCGGGGAGCGTGGGGAGGAGAGGTGAATGCTAATTCCACAGGGAAGGGTTGGGAAGCCCTCGGTGGTGACAGGCAAGAACGAACCTCAGCGAAGAAAATAACAAAGTTCAGACGAGCCACCCAGCAGCGCAGGGTGGCAGTTGGCTACGGGAGAGGGACCGGGCCTTGCGGCTTAGCCAGGAGGCGAAACCTCGGGAAGGCCCACGAGAGGGGCCGCGGGACGGTGGAATCTGTCCCTGCAGGGAAGGAAGGGGCAGAAGAGAAGGAGCAGCATCCCGAGATAACGAAGGCCCGGGAACGCTGAAGTCGATTCTCAGGCGCCGGGAGGAGCAGCGACCTTACCGGGCGCCGGACAGGAAAAGGAATGGCGACGACTCATACCTGGATGAGCACCTTCACGTACATCAGCGGCTGGGACAGGATGGTGAGACCGGAGCCCAAGAGCACCTGACTGGCCGCGTCCGCCATGATGGCACCCGCGGACGGATGGACAGACAGACCCAGCCACCAGACAACCGAATCAATCCCTGGTCACGCGCCAGGGCCGCCGGCTTCACTGACCTGCCCGCGGCGCGCACGCGCACGCACGCCTCCAGCCCCAGCCCCGCCCACCGCCCCGCCCTGAGAAACGGCAGGCGCTCGCGAGCCAGCGCGGGGTCGGGGCGGGGCTTATAGGCTAGCGGCGCCTGGGTTTCGTAGCGGGATCTGCGCCCTCCACTGCGAAAGACCGTTCCTCTGGCGCTTGCGCAGACTGGAAGTGTCCGGAAAGAGAAATAAAGGGCGTGGCAATGGGGTGTGTGTGACCCTGACAGTAAAGGCAAGGTCAGAGGAATAAAGAGAAGTGAAAATGCCTCTCTACACTTGCCCTTTGGGCATCATTAAACATAAATAAGGTCCAAAGAGTGTTCAGCATCTATGTCATAAAGTCAAATGGCTAACATACGTTATATAAGTCTGATATGGAATAATGACTGCATCCGCCTGTTGCCATTCTTCATTCATTTAGTGACAACTCAGAGATGACTTGCCTGGCTACTGTAAATTTACCTCCCCCTTATTTCCTAGTGTCACGGCCCACTGGGGCTTTTGCAGCTGAAGGACTAAAGAGAACAGCAGACATGGACTGAGGCATGAGCTATAAGTTATTCGGGGCTTACTTATAGGAAATGGAACCGAGAAGTCAGTCAAGCTGCTTTGCATGAAGTCAGGAGCTGCTCTGAATGGCGGTCAGTTCAGAGCCCAGTATGGAAGTACTCCACATTTAAAACTGGTCAAGCCAGTTGTAGGGGCTTGAGACAGAGACATTCCAATGGGTAGGAGAGCATAAGCGTGGGAAAGGGAACTTGTGGCATGGGGAAGGATTGATTGTATTCAACAGGAAAGAGGGGAGGATTATAAATTACCTTGTAGATAATGACAAGAGTGATGGTATCTCAGGGAGTTCAGGAAGGGGGTAAGCTATAGATTACATTTAGCACAGGAGGCCTGGTTTTATAAAGGAGGGAAGGTTAAACCTTAACTCACCTAGGTCATACAAACTGCTGTGTGCAGTCTTCAAGGCCATTAGGGAAGGCCTTGGACCCGGGGCTCCACACCTAATATTGCCCTGTAATACTTTTCACTGTCTGAAATTATCTTATTTTTCTGTTTGTCTCTTCCACTAGATTGCAAGCTCAGTGAGTTCAGGAACCATGACAGTTTTTGTTCATTTTGTTGTATTTTCAGTACACTATGCTGGTATATACTAAGGTGCTCAATAAATATTTGTTTATGATTGAATAATTCGGTGTCCACCAGGCTACAGGCTATTAGATGCAAAAATGAAAAAGACATTTTCCCTACCCCTCCACCCCAGCTTACATTTTCTATATCAAACAACATTTAGTGGGGCAGAATGTAGTACAGAGAATGAAATACAGAGAGAAGACTTGCATTTGGATCCTGGCTCTTCCTTTTTATCCAAATGATCCTGCGGAAGTTATGTTAACTTCTTTGATTTTCAGTTTTTGTATCTAAATCTAAGGATACTACTATTACATACCTCCCAGAGTTTTTATGAGCATTGAGTGAAATTGTCTATAGGAAAGGATTTTTTTAAAACTCTGTATTGAAATACAAATGTTAGTTTAATTAGTGTTGCCCTGTACTCAGCACAGTGCTAGGTGACATTGGGAGGAAGTTTATTTTGTGGAAGAATGTGGGCTTTGAAGAACAGTGGACCTGGTCCAAATTCCAACTCTGCCCGTTATTAACTGAGTGACCTCAGGCAGATCACAGGACCTCTTGGAACCTCAAAGCAGAAATGTCTACTTCATACCATTGTTAAGAGCAGTGAATGAAATAATGTGCCTTTCCAGCCTGGCACCAAAAATATATCGTAGTATAGCTTTTAGAGCTATAAGAAATTTACAGTTTGCTTACAACTAAATGCAGAAACTTTTTAGACATCAATAGAATTGGGACCCGCAAGACCTTTCAGTGTGTTTATGCATTGGTGATGCCAAAGAAAGAGCCATGGCCTCTGCCCCACTGAGGGACACAGAGCCTCTTGCAAGGGTGGGTAGTTGAGGGATAGAAGCTTCTCCACCATACTCTCCAGTGGTGCAGGACAGAAGCTGCAGATGTAGTTTAAGGAGGAATCTGCAGAGGGGAAAAACTTAAGTCAGTGGTACCTTCTGAAGTGCAGAAGGTACAGGACTGCTATGTATAGTAGCCCAGACTGTGCACTGCATAACTCCAGAGGGTGTCATTCCAAAGACTCTGATCTAAATGGCATCTCCTGATATAGTTCAATATGGTGATCCTAAGATGGGTTGTTTTTGGTGACTCATATTCAAATGGTGAGAGGAGGAAGAAAAGTCAAAAAGGGCAGAACTAATTGGGAAGTGTTCCAGTTTGAATGTATTATGTCTCCCAAAATGCCATTATCTTTGATACAATCTTGTGTGGGCAGACATATTAGTGTTGATTAGACTGTAATTCTTTGAGTGTTTCCATGGAGATGTGACCCACCCAACTGTAGGTAATAACTCTGATTAGATAATTTCCATGGAGGTGTGGCCCTGCCCATTCAGCATGGGCCTTGATTGGTTTACTAGAGCACTATATAAGCTCAGACAGAAGGAGCAAACTACTACAGCCAAGAGGGACACTTGGAAGAACAAGCAGGAGCTGAGAGAGGAGCTGCAGTTTACAGAGACATTTTGGAAACAGTCTTTGAAAGCAGACTTTTCTCCAGAGAAGCTAAGAGAGGACAAACACCCCAAGAGCAACATTTTGAAGAATGCACAGGAGCTGAGAGAAGCTCAGAAAAATACCTTTTCATATCATTTGCCCATTTTATAATTGGGCTGTTTGTACTACTGTTGTTGAGCTGTAGGATTTCTTTATATATGCAGGGTATCAGTCTCTTATCAGATACATGGTTTACAACTATTTCTCCATTGAATTGGCTGCCTCTTTGCCTTTTTGACAAAGTTTTTTGATGCACAGAAGCTTTTGATTTTGAGGAGTTCCCTTTTATCTATTTTTTCTTTCATTGCTTATGTTTTGGGTATAAGGTCTATAAAGCTACCTCCTATTTAGGTCCTGAAGATATTTCCCTATATTATCTTCAGAGAGTTCTATTGTGCTGTCTCTTATATTGAGCTCTTTGATCCACTTTGAGTTAATTTTTGTATAGGGTGTGAGGTAGGGGTCCTCTTTCATTCTTTTGGTTATGGCTATCCAGTTCTCCCATCCCCATTTGTTGAAGAGACTGTTATGTTCCAGTTCACTGGGTTTGGGGGCCTTATCAAAAATCAGTTGGCCATAAATTTGGGGGTCTATTTCTTTATTCTTGATTTGAATAATCAAGATCAAATTTTGAATGATCAATATTTCTATCTTTGTGCCAATACCATGCTGTTTTAACCACAGCTTAAAAAACTCAAATTTACTGTTTTACAGTTCTGCAAGCCAGAAGTCCAGTAGGCTGGGCTAGCTCCTCAGGTCTGAGTCCCTCAAGACTGGAAACAAGATATTGGCCAATTGGGTCCTATCTGAAGGGTCTGGGAGAAAATCTGCTTCCAGGCTCAACAACCTGCAGGTTGTTGACAGAATTTAGTTCCATGTGGTTGAAAGACTGAGGTTCCCATCTCCTTGCTGGATGTTGGCTGGAGATTGTTCTTGGCTTCTAGAGACAGCTAGCATTCCCCAGTTTGGGGGCCCCTTCCTCTATCTTCAAAGCCAGCAATGGGGGGTTGAGTCCTTCTCAGGCCTCTAATCTCTCCAATCTCCTCTTCTGCCTCATCTTTCCTGCCTTTTCTTCTGCCCCATCACTCTGATGAACTCTTCTCCCTTCCTTTTCTGCTTTTAAGGTCTCATGATTACATTGAGTCTTCCAGGATAATCCAGGATAAGCTCCCTATTTTAAAGTTAGTTGATTAAGTAGCCTTAATTCCTTCCTCCCCCAGGCCCTTGGAAACCTCTAACCTACTTTCTATCTCTATG
The DNA here is from genome assembly GCF_015220235.1 of Choloepus didactylus. Lineage (NCBI taxonomy): Eukaryota > Metazoa > Chordata > Mammalia > Pilosa > Megalonychidae > Choloepus > Choloepus didactylus. The sequence continues at coordinate 31,841,169 of NC_051312.1, read as the reverse complement.
ATTTTTGTCTGTTCTATGTATTTCATATAAGCAGAATCATACAACTTTGTCCTTTTGTTTCAAGGGCATATTTCATTTAACATGATGTTTTCAAGGTCCTTCCATGTTGTAGCAGGTATCAGAACTTTATTCTTTTTTTATGGCTGAATAATATACCACATTTTGTTTTTATCTGATCATCTGTTGATGGACACTGGGGCTGTTTCCACTTTTTGGCTATTGTGAATAATGCTGCTACAAACATTGGTGTGTAGATATCTGTTTGAGTCCTTACTTTCAATTCTTTGGGGTATATACCTAGGAGGGGACTTAACAGGTCATATGGTAATTCTACATTTAACATTTTGAAGAATCACCAAACTGAACTTAATATTCCTGGTGCTGTTTCCCTATTCCTTTGGACTTGTCAGATGCACATCCAACCCATGTGTATTGGTTTGAATGTATTATGTCCCCTCAAACTCCATTATCTTTGATGTAATCTTTTTTCCTTTTTTTACAAGTTGCATATAATTCTGTTTATTCAGTTTTCTAATGTTGGACGTTTAACTTATTACTGTTTTCTGTGAAGAGCTGTTACATACACTTTAATCCAAATCTCCAAATATTTCTTTACTACAGATTCCTGTAAGGGTAATTGTTGGGTTGAAGTTGTGTATGTTTTTTTTCCCCCTTTATTTATTTATTTATTTTTATTTTATTTTGAAATAAATTCAAAGTTATAGGAACAGTTGCAAAAACAATACAAACCCCATACACAGAACTCCAGCATACCCTGACCCCCCTCCCCTGATACCCTAATCCACCAACTTTAACATGCTGTCACACCACTATTTCTTTACCTCCCGCCCTCCTTCCCTCCCTATCTATCATCCATCGTCTATTGCTCTGTCTTCTGAACATATGAGAACTAGCTGCACACATCCTCGAACAAACACTATAATTCACATATACAATTCCCATGAACAAGAACATTCTTTTATGCAATCCCAGTAAACGCAGCTAAGAAGTACAAGAGATTCAACATGGATACAAAGCTTACATTCTATATTACCTTTTTTTTTTTCCCTTATGTCTCAACTGTGTCCCTTTGAGCCTCCTGTCCTCCATCCTCAGATCCCATCCAGGGTCATCCTTGGCATTCAATTGTCATCTATTTAGACTGTCTTTTTTTTTTCTCTCAATTGTGGAAACATAAATACAGCCTAAATCTTTCCATTCCACTCCCTCCCTAGCATTCCATTATTATTATGGGATTAATCACATTTAAAATGTTGTAATGCTATCTCTTTCCCACCATCCATTACTAGAAATTTCCCTTCACCTCAAACAGCAACCCTACACTCATTTCTTAACTCCCCATTGCCCCTTCCCCCATTTCTCTTAACCCATACTCTACATTTCATCTCTATGGTCATATTCTCTGAAAAATTCTTTGTGTTTACTGTGGGGCTTAAAATTAACCTCTTAAATCCATAACAATCTTGTTTTTCTTTGATACCAACTTAACTTCAATAGGACACGTAAACTATGTTCCTATACTCCTCCATTCCCCCGCCTTTATACAGTTCTTGTCAAAAATTACATATTTTACATTGAGTTCAAAACCACTGATTTGTCATTAGAGTTTGTGTATTTTATATCATGTAGGAAGTAAATAGTGGAGTTCCAATTCAAAAATTATTGACTTCTATTTGTATTCCATTGTGGTTGGAGAATGTGCTTTGAATATATTCAATTTTTTTTTTAATTTATTGAGGCTTGTTTTATGTCCCAGCATATGGTCCATTCTGGAGAAAGATCCGTGATCATTAGAGAAAAATGAGTGTCCTGATGATTTGGGATGTAAGGTTCTATATATGTCTGTTGAAATTCTCTATATCTCTTTCTCCTTTCTTTGTTTCTCTGTCAGTAGGGCTCTCTTTAGTATCTGAAATAGGGCAGGTCTTTTATTCGCAAACTCTCTCAGCATTTGTTTGTCTGTGAAAAATTTAAGCTCTCCCTCAGATTTGAAGGAGAGTTTTGCTGGATAAAGTATTCTTGGTTGGAAACTTTTCTCTCTCAGAATTTTAAATATGTCATGCCACTGCCTTCTCGCCTCTATGGTGGCCACTGAGTAGTTACAACTTAGTCTTACGTTGTTTCCTTTGTATGTGGTGAATTGCGTTTCTCTTGCTGCTTTCAGAACTTGCTCCTTCTCTTCAGTATTTGACAGTCTGATCAGAATATGTCTCGGAGTGGGTTTATTTGGATTTATTCTATTTGGAGTTCTCTAGGCATTTGTGCTTTGTGTATTTATATTGTGTAGAAGGTTGGGGACGTTTTCCCCAACAATTTCTTTAAATACCCTTTCTAGACCTTTATCCTTCTCTTCCCCTTCTGGGACACCAGTGATTCTTAAGTTTGGATGTTTTATTATATCTGTCATATCCCTGAAATCCATTTTGATTTTTTCAATTTTTTTCTCCATTCTTTCTTTTGTTCTTTCATTTTCTGTTCTGTGGACTTCTAGGACACTTAGTCGTTGTTCATCTTCCTCTAATCTTGTATTATGAGTATCCAGAGTCTTTGTAATTTGGCCAACAGTTTCTTTTATTTCCATAAGATCTTCTATTTTTTTTATTTACTCTTGCAATATCTTCTTTATGTCCCTTATATCCTGTGCCATGGTCTTCTTCATGTCCTTTATATCCTTTGCCATGTTTTCATTCCTCGACTGTAGTTCTTTGATTAATTGTGCCAAGTACCGTGTCTCTTCTGATATTTTGATTTGGGTGTTTGGGATTGGTTTCTCCATATCGTCTGGTTTTATCATATGCATTACGATTTTCTGTTGTTTTTGGCCTCTTGGCATTTGCTTTGCTTGATAGAGTTCTTTCAAGTTGTAAAAAAAATACCAATCTAATTTTTCAGAAATACAAGTTGGTAGCGTAAACTTTCTCTAACTAACCAGCAGATGGTGTCTGCGAGTCACCTATACCCCTCAAGTCAGTTCTCCTCAACTTTGTCCTTGTGGTGTGTGGGGAAATGATTCTTGTGGGGTTCAGTTGGTGAACTCAGTTTGGGTATATTGCTGGAGCCGTCCGCCCTGAATGTGCAGTGTGTGTCCGGGTGGCTAGGGAGGCAGGGCAACTTTAATATTGAACCCCCCCCAGGTGTTCCCGGAGATTCAAGGCTGCTGCAACAGTCTAAGCTTTCATTTCAGTTCTGCCCCAGACCCTCTCTGTCGCTGACCCACAAACCACTGGCATTGACGTAGCATCCCTGGGTTTTCCGAGTGGGCCCCCCTTCTCAGCTGTGATCTAGCAGGACCTCTGCTGAGGGAAGGCTGTGCTACATCACAAGTGCACGCTGTCCCTCAAGGGAAGCCCCAGGCCACTGGCTGTACAGGGGCGCTCTCAGCCTGATGCAAAGATGGCTGAACGGGGCATCTCAACCCCCCCTCCCTTGCACAGTTCCTCCTTCCCAGCTCCGTGACAACTGGCACAGCTCTGGGCTGTGGGCATGGCCCCAGGCAGGAGTGTCTCCAGCCCACTGGGGAGTCAGCTGCAAGCAGCAGGGTTTCTTTCTCCTTCCGGCTCTCCACTCCACTCCCCTGGCCCTGAGGGAATCTGCAGTGGGCTATCCTCCATGCCAGACAACAAGAGGCTGGCTCAGCCTGCTCCTGCCATGCTTCACTGCGCAGTTCCCACCGTCGCAACTGCAGCCACTCCTGGATTTTTCCCCCTTTTTTTTTTTTTAAAGAACCAGTCTGTCTCCAGCGCCAACCCTCGGCTTCCCCACACTGCAGCGCGGCCGCGGGTCTTTCAGCCAGCTTACTCACTCGTTTCAGAATGCAGACTCCTGGTTTCAACAAGTGTACAGCCCCTGTGGTTCTAGCAGACCTTGTCCAGCTGGTGCATCACTGAAACTGGTATTCTGGGTCACCTTCTGGTTTTTATCTAGTATTTTTCATGGAGGTGTTTTTTTGCCCTGTCTCACCTAGCCGCCATCTTAGGTTTTCTATGCTTTGATGTAATCTTGTGTGGGCAGAGGTATCAGTGTTGATTAGATTGTAATTCTTTGAGTGTTTCCATGGAGTTGCGCCCCACCCAACTGTGGGTGATGACTCTGATCAGATAATTTCCATGGAGGTGTTACCCCACCCATTCAGGGTAGGTCTAAATTAAATCACTGGAGCCATATAAATGAGCTGACAAACAGAAGGAACTCAGTGCAGCTGAGAGTGATATTTTGAAGAGGAACTACAGCCAAGAGGGACACTTTGAAGAAAGCACAGGAGCTGCAGATGAGAGACAGTTTGAAGACGGCCATTGAAAGCAGACACTTGCTCCAGAGAAGCTAAGAGAGGACAAACACCCCAAGAGCAACTAAGAGTGACATTTTTGAGGAACTGCAACCTAGAGAGGAACGTCCTGGGAGAAAGCCATTTTGAAACCAGAACTTTGGAGCAGACACTAACAGAGATTTTCCCAGCTAACAGAGATTTTCCGGACACCATTGGCCATCCTCCAGTGAAGGTACCCTTTGTTGATGGACACTTTATGGCCTTAAGACTGTAACTTTGTAACCAAATAACCCCCTTTTTAAAAAAGCCAATCCATTTCTGGTGTTTTGCATTCTGGCAGCATTAGCAAACTAGAACACCATGGATGCTTACAACATAAAGAAAATTATGAAAAGGTTTTCCTTTTCTGGAAAGTTGATTCATATCTTATTGATTTGGAACCTATTTTAGGAAAACATTAATATCAGTATAAAAACACCATATAGACTTCAGCTTACCTTTCTCTTGGCTATTTTCTTGCAATATAGTTGGGGCCATTTTTGGAGGTATCCATATGCCTGGATGGAAGGAGAAGGGGACAGGCTGGCCCAATGTGTCCAGAACCACAGGAGCAGTTGTTTTCTTTCCTAGAAAACAAAGTGTAGCAAGGATTTATGGGTCATCTGGCCTGCGATTTGGTCAGATAAAAGAGGTAGGATGTGTTCTGTGGGGCCAGTCATAATACTTTACAGAGAAACCATTCTATTTGTTCTTTAGCCCATTGCAAGAGACAGATGTTTACACACTGCCATATTAGCCCAGGCCCAGGTGCTTAGTTTTGCATTTCCAGGGCTCAGCCAAGAGATTCCCAAACTTGCTCTGTTCATGGCACCCTTAATGTCTCAGTAATTTTTTGCAAGGGATACTTAGGTCAAAAGACATATCTAATAGCTCTGTTTGCTAGGTAGTTAGGACTAAATGACTTAATTAATGGCTGACAACTCAGTAGCTATTTGAAAAAAATAATACACACAATTTGAAAGAAAAAGTAGTATTTTCTTTTTAAATAATCATAGTTACATAATAATGGGATATGTATTGGACATTGAGCAATCACTTAAACCTTGGAATTAAATTGGACACTGCTACCTTCATGTCCAAAAAATTCATTTTTGTTACTTTCTTTTGATCACAATCACTACTGAAAATTCTGTTTTGCAAATAAATGATATCATCAAAAGGAATGTAGTGCCATCTAATATCGAAACCATGAAGAACATCGAGCTAGTGATTGGTGCAATGGCCTATGAGATTGCTATGTTTCCTTAGAAATGTAAAAATATCTTACAATGCCCCTGTAAGTTTACTGCAGTACCTGGGGGTGCACAGTTTGGGGACCACATTGGTCTTATCTCAATGCCTTGCACATAGTAGTAGGTGGCTAACAAATGAGTGCAGACATGAACAATATTCTATTGAAATGCTAGACCATTTTTTTTTTGACTTTTTTATTGTTTGATGATAGAATATCAGATTATTCTGTATGTTTTCTGTGCTTGGCTCATGCCCTGGGTTGAAAACTGGGCACAAGAAGATTTTAACCATATGGATTCGTTTTGTTTTCTACTTATAAGAAAGGGGAGTGGGGGGGGGACTTGTAATTGACCTGCTTATACTACCAATTTCAAAGAGGCTTCAGTCCAAGGACAAAACAACCGGGATCCTGCTGCCCAAACACTGGAAACCTTTCTGGCTACTGGAATATCCTTGGCAGGGGGTTGGGGGAGCAACACCCAACCATATAATAGCTTTCAGCAAGTCCCACCCTCTTGAAAAAACTTTCTCTGGCTACTTCCACCCAGAGGGATCTCTCCATTTTCTAACCCTTTCTAGTGCCTGCCACCAAGTAAATAAGCATACTTTCTATATAGCTCTGAAACATTTAAATTTTGCTGCAGATAATATGTTGTGGTGGTTGTATGCAAAATGTATGGAAAATGTTAATTTGTTGTTGTATGGAAAATGTTAATTTGTATTCAGCCTGCAGAACAAAACTGGAGATGGAGCAACAAGGGGCAGGGTCATCTTGGGGCCAAGATACTCCAGGACAATGAGTATGAAGGGATATAAAAGGGAGCTGGAAAGGTGGTCTTGAGGAAGCAGAAAATCCCAGGGTGTGCTAACAGAGAGGAAGAAGAATGACTGATTCATCATTCATTGTGGAGTCAATCACTCATCAATGTTTATTTTTCTTTCCTGCTACCAAGGAGCTCCCAGTTGTTGCAGATACTTTTGGTTGCCTACACGGATCCATTTCTTCTTTATTAGCAGAATCCTGGTTTTGTTCAAGAAGTCATTCACTCCAGTTGAGGAGTAAAACCTAATCTATCTAAGGAATCATGAAATTCACTTCCCCTTGCTCATTCTTGGTTTAGGCATGGGTGATTCTGGCCAAGGATGCATGAGGGAAATCCTCTCCAGGGATTCTGGGTCTTTAAAAAGAGGCACATAATCACCAGTCATGTCGTGTGATTGCAGGCACCCGCTGATATAATGTGATGAGAAGGCACTTTTTCTCTGTGGTCTTTTTCTAAAACCCCATAACCCCAGTCAAATCATGAGGAAGACATCAGGCAAACCCAGATTGAGGGCCATTCTACAAAATACCTAACCAGTACTCCTCAAACTGTCAAGATCCCAAAAACCAAGGAAAGACTGAGAAATGGCCACAGACCAGAGGAACTCAAGAAGCCATGGCAACTAAATGCAATGTTGTGTCCTGGATTGGATCCAGGAAGACAGAAAGGACAGTAATGGAAAAATTAATGAAATATGAATAAAATCTGGAGTATAGTTAATAGCAATGTACCAATGTTGTTGTCTCTTTTAGTTTTGACAAATGTCCCACAGTGATGACAACACTACAAGAAACTGAAGCTGGGTGAGGAGTATTTGGGAACATTCTGTAATATTTTTTTCTTTCTGTACTCATTAAAAAAATTTTTTTTGTCAATCAAAAATTCTTCCAAATAAAAAGTTATTAAAAGAGTAGAAAGAAAGACATACAGGCAAAGATGTTCTTTTCTTTCACTGGATGTTGTTGTGTCTGGTGGTTTGCCTGAATCTGCAAGCCACAGGGTGGAACTAATCTGAGGATAAAGTTGGCACTGAAGGTGGCAGAGCAGGAAGACAGTAAGGGCTGGGTATTTGATGAGGCCAGTGAGCTGCTGAATAAATGAAACAACCCTGGAGCTACCCCACAGCTGGACTTCTTGTTAATGTGAGGCAATAACCACCTTTTTTGTTTGAGTTTTTTTTTTTTTTTCTGTCTTCCTTGTGGTCTGAAGTGGAAATCATTCTAGTTAGGGAAGATCTGAGTAAACAGGTCAGTGCACTGAAGTGTTTCAGGTGCTGGGGTAGATGTCAGTAAGAGGCAAAGGAAGGGTTGGCAAGTTTGCCAGTAGAACACTGTCAACACAGTTTCCCAGAGTGGGCTACTGTTTGAGTTGTTTTTGTTTTTGTTGTTGTTTTTAATTTTTATTCTGGTAACATATATACACCATAAGTGAGTATTGAATGATGGCAGAAGTGTTTGTGGAGTAACGTGTGGGGGGCTGGAGGAAGCACTGGTTCCCAGTCCAGATTCCCAGGGAACAAGAGGAATTCAGAGTTGGAGGCTGAGGGAGAAGCAGGGTCTCAGCAGAGATGGACCTTCCCGCAGAAGAAGGGGTGCCCTGGGAGGGATCCTCATGGTGAGAGGTGCCTTTTCAGAGGCTCACCTCCACCGCTCCATGGAAGTAAATTGATGTCCCTGTTTTTCTATTTATTTGTCCATACACTGGATAAAGGGAGTATAAACCACAAGGTTTTCACAATCACACAGTCACACCATGTAAGCTACATAGTTATGCAATTGTCTTCAAGAATCAAGGCTACTGGATTGCAGTTCAACAGTTTCAGGTATTTCCTTCTAGCTATTCCAATACACTAAAAACTAAAAAGGCATGTCTATATAACATATAAAAATACCTTCCAGAATGACCTCTTGACTCCATTTGAAATATCTCAGCCCCCGAAACTTAACTTTGTTTCATTTCTCTTCACCATTTTGGTCAAGAAGTCTTTCTCAATCCCACGATGCCAGGTCCAGACTCATCCCCATGAGTCATGTCCCAAGTTGCCAGGGAGATTTACACCCCTAGGAGTCATGTCCCATGTAGAGGGGAGGGCAGAGAATTTACCTGCAGAGTGGGCTCAGAGAGAAAGGCCACATCTGAGCAACAAAAGAGGTTCTCTAAGGGTGACTTTTAGGTAAAATTATAAATAGGCTCAGCCTCTCCTTTGCAGTAGCAGGCTTCATAAGGGCAAGCCCCAAGGTCAAGGGCTTGGCCTTCTAAATTGGTAGTCTCCAATGCTTGTAAGACTATCAATAATTCCTTAACTGGGGAAGTTTAATATTTCTGCATTTTCCCCCAGTCCTTCAGGGGGGCTTTGCAAATCCATTTTTATTCTCTGCCCAAATTACTTTGGAATGTTTCAGGGTTTCACACTAACATGTACAAACCTACCATATCTCACTCCCTATTCAAAGTTCCATGAAATGACAGTGTTTGAATAAACTGACCATACAAGTTAAAATATTTAGTGTGCAAAGTCTAGATTCTTAATGACCACTTCCTAGTAAGGTTGATTGCATGGAGAAAGGTGGCACCAGAAAGGGAATGGGGGACTTGAGGAAGAGGAGAGGATTTGAAATAGCCGTGGAGGGAAAATGCTCAAGGTATTTCAGTGTCAGATGCAGAAGATAAATTTCTGAGGCTGAAGAAGATAAATGTGCAGTGGCTCCAGCCCACTCGATGGCATGATTTTCTGCAGTCATCTTGGTAGCCTGGGTTTGGGAGTAGAGAAGACAGATGGTTGAGACTGTTGGACTGATCCAAAGCTGGGTAACTACCAGGTGGATGTGACAGAAGGACAGAGTGAGGACACTGGAGGGCTGGCAAGAGAGTGATTGGCCACACGAACTCTGGAGTCTGGCCCAACCAAGAGGAAGAAGATGGAATGATCAGAACCTGACTTGAGTTGAGAAGGGGTTTACTGAAGTGATTTTTGGCAGTGAACCCAAGGATCCAGGGATAGCTAGTTCAGGGGGTTATGAAGAGAGATGGCTTGTACCAAATTTGGCTGGATAGGAATTGCTGTTCTTGGATAGGATAGGAAGAGCTGTATTTGGAGTAACCAAGCAACATTGTTTTCCCCAAGGACCAGAGATTGAGCAAGAGAAGACCTAGCTGGCCTAGGCCGAAGAGGGAAGCTATTTAAGGCACATTATCAATGTATGATCAACAGCTGAGAGTAGCATCCAAATGAATGTGATTTCATAAAAAAGAAGAGGACTTAGAGATCATTCAACTGGGAAATCACTTTTAAGGTGAGGGAATGTAGGCTCAGAACAGTTAAGCAATTGCCCCCCCAGTCAGGGTGGGATTCAGACCCAGGTGTTTTAAATTCCAAGTTAGTGGCTCACTCTACCCCTCTACAGTGATGAAGCCAGCAGAAGGTCTTACAGACTGGTTTTTCTAATTATTTGGTGTCCACTAGTCTTTGTTCTCCACCTGGATTTTTAAACTAATTAATTTTTAATTGTGGGTAAAATATACATAACATAAAAATTATTTTAACTGTTTAAGTGGACAATTCTTTGACATTAAAATTATTGACAATATTGTATAAGTTTTACCACTATCTCTATCCAGACTGTTTCCATCATTCCAAACCAAAACTCATGCTCATTTAGTGATAGCTCCCCATTCTGCCCTCCCCCAACCTCTGATAACCACTTTTCTGCTTTCTGTCTCTATGAATTTGCTTATTTTAGATATTTCATATAGGAGAAATAATATAATATTTGCCCTTTTCTGTCTGGCTTATTTCACTCCACATGAAGTCTTCAAGGTTCAACCATGTTGTAGCATGTACCAGCATTTCACTTCCTTTTATGGCTGGATAATATTCCATTGTAGGGATATACCACATTTTGTTTCTCCTTTTGCCTGTTGATGGCCACTTGGATTGCTTCTATCTTTTGGCTATTGTGAATAATGCTGTGATGGATGCTGGTGTACAATATCTGTCTGAGATCCTGTTTTTAATTCTTTTGAGTATATACCCAAGAGTGGAACTGCTGGGTTGTATGGTATGCTGGTTTGAATGTATTATGTCCCCCGGAAAAAGCCATGTTGTTTGATGCAGTCTTGTGGGGCAGACATATTAGTGGGGATTAAGTTGGAATGTTTGGATTAGGTTGTTTGCATGGAAATGCACCCCACCCAACCGTAGGTGATAACTCTGATTAGATAATTTCCATGGAGGTGTGGCCCTACCCATTCATGGTGGGCCTTGATCAGTGGAGGCATATAAATGAGCTGACAAACAGAAAGAACTCAGTGCAGCTGAGAGTGACACTTTGAAGAGGAGCTACAACCAAGAGGAACACTTTGAAGAATGCACTGGAACTGAGAGAGGAGCTTCAGCTTACAGAGACATTTTGGAGATGGCCTTTGAAAGCCGACTTGCTCCGGAGAAGCTAAGAGAGGAAAAACGCTCCAAGAGCAACTGAGAGTGACATTCTGGAGAGACGCTGAAGCCTAGAGAGGAACATCCTGGGAGAAAGCCATTTTGAAACCAGAACTTTGGAGCAGACGCCAGTCACGTGCCTTCCCGGCTAACAGAGGTTTTCCAGACACCATTGGCCATCCTCCAGTGAAGGTACCCGATTGCTGATGTGTTACCTTGGACACTTTATGGCCTTAAGACTACAACTGTGTAACCAAATAAACCCCCTTTATAAAAGCCGATCCATTTCTGGTGTTTTGCATTCCGGCATTAGCAAACTAGAACATATGGTAATTCTATACTTAGCTTTCTGAGAAACTGCCAAGTTGTTTTCTACAGTGGCTGCACCATTTTACATTGCCTTCAACTCCAACAATGTACAAGAAGGGTTTCTATTTCTCTGCATCCCTGCCGTACTTGTTATTTTCAGTTTTTAAAATAATAGCCATGTTAGTGGGTCTGAAGTGGTATCTCATTTTGTAGTTTTAATCTGTATTTCTTTAATAGCCAGTGATGTTGAGCATGCTTTCATATACTTATGGGCCATTTGAATATCTTCTTTGGAGAATTGTCTGTTAAATCCTTGGCCCAGTTTTTAAATGGGTTGTCTTTTTGTTGTTGAATGGTAGGCATTTAAAAAATATATATTCTGGATATTAAACCCATATCAGATATATGATTTCCAAATATTTTCTCCCATTCAGTAGGTTGTCTTTTGACTTATTTTTGGAAATACTTTCAAATTTACAAGAGAATTATGAAACTAATACAGATAACTCCAACATAGCCCTATTCCCCAGATACCCAGACCCACCAATTATATTTTGCCACATTTGCCCTATCATTCTTTCTCTCTCTGTCTATCCATCCATCCATCCATCCATCCTTCCATCCATCCATCCATCTATAAATTTTCTGAACACTTGAGTGTAGGTTGTGTGCATTATGCTCCTTGAACACGTAATACTGCCATATACATTTCCTAAGAACAAAGATATTCACTTGTATAGCCACCTTAAGTGCAGTTATTGAGTTCAGGAAATTTAATGTTGATATAAAGCTTACAGTTATATTCCAATTTTTCATATGTCCCAATAGTGTCTCTTTGAGACTATTCAATGGGATTCATCACCTTCACAATATTGCAGTATCTTCACCACCTTCCCTTACTAAAACTTTCCCATCTCCCCAAACAGAAACGTGTATTCATTATGTATTAACTCCCCATTCCCCGTGCCCTCTGCCCCTAGTAACCTGTACTCTAATTTCTGCCTCCATGAGCTTACATATTCTCTATTTTCTTTGTAGTTACCATGGAGCTTAAGTTTAACACTGTAAATCTATAACAGTACTATTTGCTTTGATACCAACTTGAATTCCACAGTATACACAAACTGTGTTCCTATATCCCTCCATCTACCCCACCTTTGTGTAGGTCTTGTCACAAATTACATGTTTATACATTATGAGTCTCAAACCACTGATTTTGCCAATACATTTTGTGCATTTGCCTTTTAGATCCTATTGGAAGTAAAAAGCAGAGTTACAAACCAAAAATACAGTAGTAGCGGCATTTATATTTACCCATGTCATGAACCTCACCAGAGATCTTTATTTCTTCACATGGCTTCAATCTATTGTGTATTGTCTTTTCCTTTCAACTTGCAGAACTCTCTTTAGCATCTCTTGTAGGGCTAGTCTAGTGGTGATGAGCTCCCTCAGTTTTTATCTGGGACTATCTTAATCTCTCCCTCAATTTTGAAAGAGTTTTGCCTGATCTAGATGTCTCCACTGGCAATTTTTTGCTTTCAGTACTTTAAGTATGTCATTCCACTGCTTTCTTGCTTCCATGGTTTCTGATGAGAAATTGGCATTTAATCTTATCGGGTATCCCTTGTACGTGACATGTTGCTTCTCTCTTGTAGCTTTCTTTTTTTTTTTTTTTTTAATCTTCATTTTATTGAGATATATTCATATACCACGCAGTCATACAAAACAAATCGTACTTTCGATTGTTCACAGTACCATTACATAGTTGTACATTCATCACACAAATCAATCCCTGACACCTTCATTAGCACACACACAAAAATAACAAGAATAATAATTAGAGTGAAAAAGAGCAATTGAAGTAAAAAAGAACACTGGGTACCTTTGTCTGTTTGTTTCCTTCCCCTAGTTTTCTACTCATCCATCCATAAACTAGACAAAGTGGAGTGTGGTCCTTATGGCTTTCCCAATCCCCTTGTCACCCCTCATAAGCTACATTTTTATACAACTGTCTTCGAGATTCATGGGTTCTGGGTTGTAGTTTAATAGTTTCAGGTATCCACCACCAGCTACCCCAATTCTTTAGAACCTAAAAAGGGTTGTCTAAAGTGTGCGTAAGAGTGCCCACCAGAGTGACCTCTCGGCTCCTTTTGGATTCTCTCTGCCACTGAAGCTTATTTCATTTCCTTTCACATCCCCCTTTTGGTCAAGAAGATGTTCTCCGTCCCACGATGCCAGGTCTACATTCCTCCCCGGGAGTCATATTCCATGTTGCCAGGGAGATTCACTCCCCTGGGTGTCTGATCCCACGTAGGGGGGAGGGCAGTGATTTCACCTTTCAAGTTGGCTTAGCTAGAGAGACAGGGCCACATCTGAGCAACAAAGAGGCATTCGGGAGGAGGCTCTTAGGCACAACCATAGGGAGGCCTAGCCTCTCCTTTGCAGCAACCGTCTTCCCAAGGATAAAACCTGTGGTAGAGGGCTCAACCCATCAAACCACCAGTCCCCTATGTCTGTGGTCATGTTAGCAACCATGGAGGTGGGGTAGGCGAATACCCCTGCATTCTCCACAGGCTCCTCAAGGGGGCACTGCATCTTTTTTTTTTCCTTGTTTTTTTTTTTTTTTTTTTAACTTTCCCTTCTTTTTTAAATCAACTGTATGAAAAAAAAGTTAAAAAGAAAACAAACATACAATAAAAGAACATTTCAAAGAGACCATAACAAGGGAGTAAGAAAAAGACAACTAACCTAAGATAACTGCTTAACTTCCAACATGTTCCTACTTTACCCCAAGAAAGTTACCTGATATAGCAACATTTCTGTGAACTTGCTCCTACTATATCCATCAGAAATTAACAGACCATAGTCATTCCTGGGCATCCCCAGAACGTTAAATGGCTTATCTGTTCTTCTTGGATTATTGTTCCCCCTTCCTTAATTGCTCTCTATTGCTAGTTCCCCTACATTCTACATTATAAGTCATTTGTTTTATATTTTTCAAAGTTCACATTAGTGGTAGCATATAATATTTCTCTTTTTGTGCCTGGCTTATTTCGCTTAGCATTATGTCTTCAAGGTTCATCCATGTTGTCATATGTTTCACGAGATCGTTCCTTCTTACTGCCGCGTAGTATTCCATCGTGTGTATATACCACATTTTATTTATCCACTCATCTGTTGAAGGACATTTGGGTTGTTTCCATCTTTTGGCAATTGTGAATAATGCTGCTATGAACATTGGCGTGCAGATATCTGTTCGTGTCACTGCTTTCCGATCTTCCGGGTATATACCGAGAAGTGCAATCGCTGGGTCGAATGGTAACTCTATACCTAGTTTTCTAAGGAACTGCCAGACTGACTTCCAGAGTGGCTGAACCATTATACAGTCCCACCAACAGTGAATAAGAGTTCCAATTTCTCCACATCCCCTCCAGCATTTGTAGTTTCCTGTTTGTTTAATGGCAGCCATTCTAACCGGTGTTAGATGGTATCTCATTGTGGTCTTAATTTGCATCTCTCTAATAGCTAGTGCAGCTGAACATTTTTTCATGTGTTTCTTGGCCATTTGTATTTCCTCTTCAGAGAACTGTCTTTTCATATCTTTTGCCCATTTTATAATTGGGCCGACTGTACTATTGTCATTGAGTTGTAGGATTTCTTTATATATGCAAGATATCAGTCTTTTGTCAGATACATGGCTTCCAAAAATTTTTTCCCATTGAGTTGGCTGCCTCTTTACCTTTTTGAGAAATTCCTTTGAGGTGCAGAAACTTCTAAGCTTGAGGAGTTCCCATTTATCTATTTTCTCTTTTGTTGCTTGTGCTTTGGGTGTAAAGTCTAGGAAGTGGCCGCCTAATACAAGGTCTTGAAGATGTTTTCCTACATTATCTTCTAGGAGTTTTATGGTACTTTCTTTTATATTGAGATCTTTGGTCCATTTTGAGTTAATTTTTGTGTAGGGGGTGAGGTAGGGGTCCTCTTTCATTCTTTTGGATATGGATATCCAACTCTCCCAGCCCCATTTGTTGAAAAGACCATTATGACTCAGTTCAGTGACTTTGGGGGCCTTATCAAAGATCAGTCGGCCATAGATCTGAGGGTCTATCTCTGAATTCTCAATGCGATTCCATTGATCTATATGTCTATCTTTGTGCCAGTACCATGCTGTTTTGGCAACTGTGGCTTTATAATAAGCTTCAAAGTCAGGGAGTGTAAGTCCTCCCACTTCGTTTTTCTTTTTTAGAGTGTCTTTAGCAATTTGAGGCATCTTCCCTTTCCAATAAATTTGATAACTAGCTTTTCCAAGTCTGCAAAGTAGGTTGTTGGAATTTTGATTGGGATTGCATTGAATCTGTAGATGAGTTTGGGTAGAATTGACATCTTAATGACATTTAGTCTTCCTATCCATGAACATGGAATATTTTTCCATCTTTTAAGTTCCCCTTCTATTTCTTTTAGTAGAGTTATGTAGTTTTCTTTGTATAGGTCTTTTACATCTTTGGTTAAGTTTATTCCTAGGTACTTGATTTTTTTAGTTGCTATTGAAAACGGTATCTATTTCTTGAGTGTCTCTTCAGTTTGTTCATTTCTAGCATATAGAAACATTACTGACTTATGTGCATTAACCTTGTATCCCGCTACTTTGCTAAATTTGTTTATTAGCTCTAGTAGGTGTATCGTTGATTTCTCAGGGTTTTCTAGATATAAGATCATATCATCTGCAAACAATGACAGTTTTACTTCTTCTTTTCCAATTTGGATGCCTTTTATTTCTTTGTCTTGCCGGATTGCCCTGGCTAGCACTTCCAGCACAATGTTGAATAACAGTGGTGACAGCGGGCATCCTTGCCTTGTTCCTGATCTTAGAGGGAAGGCTTTCAGTCTCTCACCATTGAGTACTATGCTGGCTGTGGGTTTTTCATATATGCTCTTTATCATGTTGAGGAAGTTTCCTTCAATTCCTACCTTTTGAAGTGTTTTTATCAAAAACGGATGTTGGATTTTGTCAAATGCTTTTTCAGCATCTATTGAGATGATCAATTGATTTTTCTCTTTTGACTTGTTAATGTGTTGTAATACATTGATTGTTTTTCTTATGTTGAACCATCCTTGCATGCCTGGAATGAACCCCACTTGGTCATGGTGTATGATTTTTTTAATGTGTCTTTGGATTCGATTTGCAAGTATTTTGTTGAGGATTTTTGCATCTATATTCATTAGGGAGATTGGCCGGTAGTTTTCCTTTTTTGTAACATCTTTGCCTGGTTTTGGTATTAGATTGATGTTAGCTTCATAAAACGAGTTAGGTAGTGTTCCATTTTCTTCAATGTTTTGAAGAGTTTGAGTAAGATTGGTGTCAGTTCTTTCTGGAAAGTTTGGTAGAATTCCCCTGTGAAGCCATCTGGCCCTGGGCATTTATTTGTGGGAAGATTTTTGATGACTGATTGGATCTCTTTGCTTGTGATGGGTTGGTTGAGGTCTTCTATTTCTTCTCTGGTCAGTCTAGGTTGTTCATATGTTTCCAGGAAATTGTCCATTTCTTCTACATTATCCAGTTTGTTGCCATACAGTTGTTCATAGTATCCTCTTATAATTTTTTTAATTTCTTCAGGATCTGCAGTTATGTCACCTTTTTCATTCATTATTTTGTTTATATGGGTCTTCTCTCTTTTTGATTTTGTCAGTCTAGCTAGGGGCTTGTCAATCTTGTTGATCTTCTTAAAGAACCAACTTTTGGTGGTATTTATCCTCTCTATTGTTTTTTGTTCTCTATGGCATTTATTTCTGCTTTAATCCTTGTTATTTCTTTTCTTCTACTTGGTTTAGGATTGGTTTGCTGTTCATTTTCTAGCTTCTTCAGTTGATCCATTAGTTCTTTGCTTTTGGCTCTTTCTTCCTTTTTAATATATGCATTTAGTGCTATAAATTTCCCCCTTAGCACTGCTTTTGCTGCATCCCATAGGTTTTGGTATGTTGTGCTCTCATTTTCATTCGTCTCTATATATTTAGCAATTTCTCTTGCTATTTCTTCTTTAACCCACTGATTGTTTAGGAGTGTGTTGTTTAACCTCCAGGTATTTGTGAATTTTCTAAGTCTCTGATGGTTATTGACTTCTAATTGTATTCCATTGTGGTCAGAGAATGTGCTTTGAATAATTTCAATCTTTTTAAATTTATTGAGGCTTGTTTTATGTCCCAGCATATGATCTATTCTGGAGAAAGTTCCATGAGCACTAGAAAAGTATGTGTATCCTGGTGATTTGGGATGTAATGTCCTGTAGATGTCTGTTAAATCTAATTCATTTATCAGATTGTTTAGGTTTTCAATTTCCTTATTGGTCTTCTGTCTGGTTGATCTATCTATAGGAGAGAGTGATGTGTTGAAGTCTCCCACAATTATTGTGGAAACATCAATTGCTTCCTTTAGTTTTGCCAGTGTTTCTCTCATGTATTTTGTGGCACCTTGGTTGGGTGCATAGACATTTACGATTGTTATTTCTTCTTGCTGAATTGCCCCTTTTATTAGTACGTAGTGGCCTTCTTTGTCTCTCAAAACATCCCTGCATTTGAAGTCTATTTTATCTGAGATTAATATTGCTACACCTGCTTTCTTTTGGCTGTAGCTTGCATGAAATATTTTTTTCCATCCTTTCACTTTCAGTTTCTTTGTGTCCCTGTGTCTAAGATGAGTCTCTTGTATGCAACATATTGATGGTTCATTTTTTTTGATCCATTCTGCGAATCTATATCTTTTAATTGGGGAGTTTAATCCATTTACATTCAACGTTATAACCGTGAAGGCATTTCTTGAATCAGCCATCTTATCCTTTGGTTTATGTTTGTCATATTTTTCCCCTCTGTCTATTAATATCCTTTATTGTACCCATACCGAATCTCTTTAGTACTGAACCTTTCTCCAAGTCTCTCTGTCCTTTCTTTGTTTCTCTGTCTGTAGGGCTCCCTTGAGTATCTCCAGTAGGGCAGGTCTCTTGTTAGCAAATTCTCTCAGCATTTGTTTGTCTGTGAAAAATTTAAGCTCTCCCTCAAATTTGAAGGAGAGCTTTGCTGGATAAAGTATTCTTGGCTGGAAATTTTTCTCACTCAGAATTTTAAATATATTGTGCCACTGCCTTCTTGCCTCCATGGTGGCTGCTGAGTAGTCACTACTTAGTCTTATGCTGTTTCCTTTGTATGTGGTGAATTGCTTTTCTCTTGCTGCTTTCAGAACTTGCTCCTTCTCTTCTGTGTTTGATAGTGTGATCAGTATATGTCTCGGAGTGGGTTTTTTTGGATTTATTCTATTTGGAGTTCGCTGAGCATTTATGATTTGTGTATTTATGTTGTTTAGAAGATTTGGGAAGTTTTCCCCAACAATTTCTTTGAATACTCTTCCTAGACCTTTACCATTTTCTTCCCCTTCTGGGACACCAATGAGTCTTATATTTGGACGTTTCATATTATCTATCTGAGGTCCATTTCGATTTTTTCAATTTTTTTCCCCATTCTTTCTTTTATGCTTTCATTTTCCATTCTGTCATCTTCCAGGTCACTGATTCATTGTTCAACTTCCTCTAGTCTTGTACTATGAGTGTCCAGAATCTTTTTAATTTGGTCAACAGTTTCTTTAATTTCCATAAGATCATCCATTTTTTTTATTTAGTCTTGCAATGTCTTCTTTATGCTCTTCTAGGGTCTTCTTGATTTCCTTTATCTCCCGTACTATGGTCTCATTGTTCATCTTTAGTTCTTTGAGTAGCTGCTCTAGGTGCTGTGTCTCTTCTGGTCTTTTGATTTGGGTGCTTGGGCTTGGGTTATCCATATCGTCTGTTTTTTTCATATGCTTTATAATTTTCTGTTGTTTTTGGCCTCGTGGCATTTGCTGAACTTGATAGGGTTCTTTTAGGATTTGTAGACCAATTGAAGTCCTTATCTCTAATTTATCAGATCTACAGCTTCGTGGAGTACACTTTCTCTAACTAACCAGCAGGTGGCGTCCACGAGCCACCTGTTCTCCACAAGCCAGTTCTCCCCTGCTTAGCCTTTTTGGTGAGTGGGGGAGTGAGTCTTGTGGGGTCCAATTGGTGTACCAAGCTTGCGTGTGTAGTTGGTGTTGCCTGCCCTGTATATGGGGCGTGTTTCTGGGCAGTCAGGGAGGGGGTGGGGTGGCTCTAACAATCAAATCTCCCTGGTGATCCTAGAGTTTTAAAGCTGCTGCAATAGTCTAATCCTTCAGTTCAGTCCTGCCACAGTTTGTCTCTGCCACTGACCCACAAGTCCTTGGTATTGGCGTATGGCTCCTGAGACTTGCAAGTGGGCCCCTCTTCCAGGCCGTGCACCCTGGGTCCTCTGTTGAGGGATGACTGTGCTATGTCACAGGTGAGTGCCGTCCCCCCAGGGCAGTTCTGGGCTGCTGGGCTGTGTAGGGAGGCTCCCAGTCTGCTGAAATGATGGCTGAGTGGGGCTTTGTTAATTCACACTGCTCTACCTTCCCAACTCTGGGACAATCAGCTGAGGTTGCAGGGAAGGCTAATGTCCACGCCCAGTTTTGTGGTGTGTGCCTGTTATTTGAAGCACTTCCGTCACACTGGGTTGTCTGGGGCAGTTCTGGGCTATGGGGCTGGCGATGGGCAGGAGTGTTTCCTGTCCACCAGGATGATGGCTGTGAGCGGACACCCCCCTTTTCTTGGGAAGTTGTGGTGTTTAGTGAATTTTCTCAGCCACTGGATTATTGCGTTTTGTCTCAGAGCTCTCCTAGTTCTGCTCTTGACTTGACCTGCCCAAATAGCAAGTCTTTGAAGCTTTCTGTATTGGGCTTCTTAGAGTAATTGTTTTAGAAAAAGAAAAAAGGATTAAAAAACAAAACAAAACAAAACAAAACAAACAAACAAAAAAAACGGGCCCTCCTCAGAGATCTAATGGGTTATTGAAATGCTAAGAGACAAAGCAACCAGGGCCATTAAGGAAAGGTCCACAGCGCAGAGAGATCAGCTTTTCTTCGGGATTTGCATATGCGCCTCAGGGCCCTTCCCCTTTATATGTTCACCAGAACTCCAAAAATCCTCCGCTTTTATTTTGGAGTTTTTCGTGTTGTTTTTTTTTCTATGCCTGTCTCCTCTCTGCTGGGCTGGCTGCTCTCAGATTCTCTGGTGTCTGGTCTCAGTCTATCTATGGTTGGAGTTTGAATCAGTAGAATGAGTTTCCAATAAGGGCTGCCACTGCAGTTCTCCCTTCTCCTTCCCGGAGCTGGCAGCCCCTCCTCCCCCGGGACTGAGCCTGGCAGGGAGGGGCGCGGGTCCCCTGGCCGCAAAAACTTACAGATTTCGCTGATCTCAGCAGTTCCACGTTTTCATGAGTGTTGTATGAAGTATGCCCAAAGTCAGATTGCTCTGTGGTGTCCAGTCCACGCAGTTCCTGGCTTTCTACCTACTTTCCTGAAGGAGTAACTAAAACATACAGCTCACCAGTCTGCCATCTTGCCGATACCTCTTCTTGTAGCTTTCAGAATTATCTCTTTCTCTTTAGCATTTGACAATTTGAATATAATATACTGTGGCATGGGTCTATTTGGGTTTATCCTGTTTGGAGTTAGTTGAAAATCTGGATGTGTCTGGGAAGATTCATGTCTTTTGTTAAATTCATTAACTTTGGGATGTTTTCAACCATTATTTTTTTGAATATTCTCTCTGACACTTTCTCTTTTCCTTCTAGGACCCCCAAAATGCATATTTTGGCACACTTGATGGTGTCCCCCAGGTACCTCAAGCTCTGTTCACTTTTTTTTAATGCTTTCTTCTTTCTGTTCCTCAGACTGAATGATTTCAATTGTCTTATCTTCAAGTACACTGATTCTTTCTTCTGCCAGCTCCAATCTGTTATTGGATCCCTCTAGGGAATTTTTAATTTGTTACTGTGATCTTCACTTCTTTTTTTTTTTTTTTTATTTCCAACTCTCTATTGACATTCTGTTTGTGTTCATTTATTGTTTCTCTGGTTTCCGTTAGTTCCTTGAGCATATGTAGGACCGTATTCTTTTTTTAATTTACTTTTATTGAAATATATTCACATACCATATGATTATCCATGGTATACAATCAACTGTTCACAGTACGATCATCTAGTTATGCATTCATCACCACAATCTATTTCTGAACATTTTCCTTACATCAGAAAGAATCAGAATAAGAATAAAAAATAAAAGTAAAAAAAGAACACCCAAACCATTCCCCCCATCCCACCCTATTTGTCATTTAGTTTTTATCCCCATTTTTCTACTCATCCATCCATACACTAGATAAAGGGAGTGTGATCCACAAGGTTTTCACAATCACATTGTCACCCCTTGTAATCTACATTATTATATACTCGTCTTCAGGAGTCCAGACTACTGGGTTGGAGTTTGGTAGTTTCAGGTATTTACTTCTAGCTATTCCAATACATTAAAACCTAAGAGGTGTTATCTATATAGTGCATAAGAAGGTCCACCAGAGTGACCTCTCGACTCCATTTGAAATCTCTTGCCACTGAAACTATTTCGTCTTACTTTGCATCTCCCTTTTGGTCAAGAAGATATTCTCAATCCCATGATACTGGGTCCAGATTCATCCCCGGGAGTCATATCCTGCGTTGCCAGGGTGATTTATACCCCTGGGAGTTGGGTGTAGGACCGTTTTTTAGAAGTCTTTGTCTGATATATCCCAGGTCTGGTCTTCCAGTTTCTAATGCTTTAATCTTCTTCTTTGTCTGGGTCATTGCTTCCTGTTTCTTTATATGTTTTGTAATCTTTTGTTGAATCCTGGAATTTTTGATATTTTAATGTGCTTTTACTAGAGTTTAGACTCTGAGGTGTCTGTTCATTAAGCTTGTATCTAGCTAGTATTATTACAGAGCTTTCCTTGATTGCCACAAGCCAACAAAAAAACAAAAATGAGGGAAAAAAGAAAACACCTTTTCTGCTTTTTGTAGATGGACCTGTGTGAAGTGCTCTTCTTCAGGGCTTATCTGTACAATCTGCTTAGAAAATAGCTCCAGGCCAAAGCGTAGGGGCCACCCTGCACCTTTCTGTACATGTGTCTTACCTTAGGCATATACATGTGGCCTAGGAATTCCACTTACATGGTACTGAATGTCCACTATTCCTCAGGAATCAGTGGCTGTAACAGTCCTGGGCACTGTACTGTATGTCCTACAGCAACAATCCCTTGTCCCAGATAGCACAACTTGACTATAATGTTCTGTAGGAGAGTTCTGTGGGCTGTCTCTTATAGGCAGGACAAGTTCTGGATGGCGAGTCCCTCAGGCCACCACCAGACAGATTGAGCCAGACATACATGCTCCAATTTGTGCACAAGGGTTACTCTGCTCCCTCTGGAATCAGGAACAGGCATCCATACCGGTAGCATGGGATGGCTCTGTGCTGAGCCAGTGAGGGGTGGGGAAGGGGCCAGACAGGGTGCCACGAGATCCTACCACTTTAAAGTAGCCTTTTTCTTGATTCAGTGCTTGCTCTGTTACTAGTCTCTTAACTGTTTTCTGGAGCTTTGGTAAAGATGTTTCTGCCCTTTCTTGCTGGTTGATCAAAGCTTCTTTAGGGGTCAGATCCATGAAGTATTTCATTCCACCATCTTGAATGGGGCAGGGCCTACATCTTTTCACTTTTCAGATAATATCCTTTAATGTAAAAAAGTTTTTAATTTTGTTGAAGTTCATTATCATTTTTTTTTCCTTTTGTTGCTTGTGCTTTTAGAGTAAAATCTAAACATCCATTACTTATTACAAGGTCCTGAAGATATTTTCCCATGTTTTCTTGTGTTTTACAGTTTTAGCTCTTGATCCATTTTGAAATAATTTTTTATATAGTGAGGGGTAAGGATCCACACTCATTCTTTTGCATATGGATTTCTAGTAGTACAAGCACTATTGGTTGAAGAGATTATTCTTTCTCCATTAAATGGACTTGGCACCCTTGTAAAAACAATTGGACATAGATGTATGGATTTATCTCAGGACTTTCAATTCTATTCCATTTGTCTATATGTCTATCCTTATGCCACTACCACACTGTTTTAATTACTGTAGCTTTTTAGTAAGTTTTGAAATCAGGAAGTATGGGTCCTCCAACTTTGTTCTTTTTCAAGATTATTTTGGCTGTTCAGGACCACTTGCAGTTCCATGTGAATTTAAGGATCAGCCTTTCCATTTCTGCAAAAAAAAAAAAGCTGCTGGAATTTTGATAGGGATTGCATTGAATTTGTAAATCACTTTAGATAATATTGCCATCTTAACAATATTAAGTCTTCCAGTCCATGAACACAGCACATCTTTCCATTTATTTAGGTCTTATTTATTTTAGCAATATTTTAAAGTTTTCAGTGTAAGTCTTTCACTTCCTTGATCAAATTTATTCTCAGGGATTTTTATTCATTTAGATGTTATTGTAAATGGAATTGTTTTCTTATTTCATTTTCATATTGTTCATTACTGGTGTATAGAAACACAACTGACTTCTGTGTATTTTATCTTGTATCCTGAAACTTTTGAGAATTCATTAGTTATAGAATTCTTTGGAATTTTCTTTATATAGGATCATGTTTTCTGCAAAAAGGGATAAGTTGAATCCTTCCTTTCCAATTTAGATGCTTTTTGTTTCTTTTTATTTCCTGATTGTTCTGGCTAGAACTTGCAGTTGAATGTTGAATAACAGCGGTCAGAGTGGGCATCCTTGTTTTGTTCCTGATCTTTCAGGAAAGTTTTTAGTCTTTCACCATTGAGAATGGTATTTACTATGGGTTTTTCATAATTGCCCTTTATCATGTGGAGAAAGTTCCTCTCCAGTCCTAGTTTTCTGAGTGTTCATTATATGAAAAGATGTTGGATTTTGTTAGATGTCTTTTCTGCATAGTGTTTTTTACCCCCTTCATTCTATTATGTGGTGCATTACATTGATTTTCTTATATTTTTTGATTGCTTATTTGTTTGTATTGTTTTGACTGATTTTCTTATACTGAACCAACCTTGCATTCCTGGAGTAAATCCCACTTGGTCGTGGTGTATAATTCTTTCAATATACTGTTGGATTTGGTTTACTAGTATTTTGTTGAGGATTTTTACATCTATATTCATAAGGGATATTGATCTGTAATTTTCTTTTCTTGTGCTGTCTTTTTCTGGCTTTGACATCAGAGTAATGCTGACCTCAAAGAATGAGTTAGGAAGTAATCTCTCCTCTTCTATTTTTGGGGAGAGCTTTAGAAGGATTGGTGTTAAATCTTCTTTAAATGTTTGGTAGAATTCAGCAGTGAAACCATTCAGTCTTGGACTTTTCTTTGTTGGGAGAGTTTTAATTACTGATGCAATCTCTTTGCTTGTTATAGGTCTGTTGAGATTTTCTATTTCTTCTTGCATCAGATTAAGTAATTTGTTTTTTCCTAGGAATTTGTCCATTTGATCCAGGTTTTCTAATTTGTTGGCATTTAATTGTTCATAGGATCCTCTTTTAGTCATGTTTATTTCTGTAAAATTGATAGTATTTTTCTCTCTTTCATTCCGGATTTTAGTAATTTGTGTCATGTCTCTCTTTTTCTTTGTTAGTTTGACTAAATGTTTATCAATTTTACTGATCTTTTAAAAAAACCAACTTTTGGTTTTGTTGATTCTTTATTGTTTTTCCATTCTCTACTTCATTTATCTCTGCCCTAATGTTTACTATTTCCTTCTACTAATTTTTGGTTTAGTTTGCTATTCTTGTTCTAGTTTCTTTAGGTGTGAAGTTGGGTTATTGATCTTTTTTAATATAGGCATTTAGAGCTATAAATTTCCTTCTGAGAACTGTCTTCACTGCATCACATAAGCTTTGGTATGTTGTGTTTTCATTTTTCTTCTTCTCAAGGTATTTCCTAATTTCCCTTGTGATTTCTTCTTTGACCCGTTGGCTGTTTAATTGTGTGTTGTTTAGTGTCCACATATTTGTAAATTTTCCTATTTTGTTCTGTTATTGATTTCTACCTTTATTCTGTGTGTTCTGAGAAGATACTTTGTATGATTTCATACAAATTTCATAAATTTTAAAGTTATGAACATTTAAAACATTATTATAATTTAAAACATTATTAAGATTCATGGCCTAATATATGATCTAGCCTAGAAAATGTTTCATGTGCACTTGACATGTGCACTTGACATATCCTGTTGTTGGATAGAGTGTTCTATAAATGTTCAATGGGTCTGTTTAATAGTGTTGCTCTAGTCTATTTCCTTATTGCTCTTCTGTTAGATATTCTTCAAATTATTGAAAGTGGTGTATTGAAGATTTCAACTGTTATTGAAGAACTATCTATTTCTCCCTTCATGTATTTTGGGGCTCTGTTGTGAGGTGCATATATGTTTATAATAGTTATATCTTCTTATTGGATTGAACCTTTTATCAGTATTTAATATCCTTGTCTCTTGCTTTTTTGACTAAGGTCTATTTTGTCTGACAATATTATAGCCACTCTGGCTCTCTTGCTTACTGTTTGTATGGTATATCTTTTTTCCATTTTTTACTTTCAATCCATTTGTATCTTTGTATCTAAAGTGAGTCTCTTGTAGATAGTGATCCACCTGGATGTTAAGCACAGGGGCAAGAATGGAGTCTTACATGTCATTTGAATTATTCATAATTCCCAAACCAGTCACTACTGACTGCATTTTTTTTTTTTATCATGAATTTGTGGGAACAGCCCATATTCTTGGTAGGAGCATCAGCAGTGAGTTAGAATTTTCATGTATCATTCTTTCTATATTCTTTTTTTTAATTCAATTTTATTGAGCTTATTCACATACCATACAATCATCCAAAATGTACAATCAATTATTCACAGTACCATTATATAGTTATGCATTCATCACCACAATTAGTTTTTTTTTCAATTTTAGAAAATTTTCATTACTCCAGAAAAGGAATAAAAAGAAAAAAGAAAACTCAAATCCTCCCATACCCCCTGTTCTAGTTTGTTAATGCTGCCAGAATGCAAAACACCAGAAATGGATTGGCTTTTATAAAAGGGGGTTTATTTGGTTACACAATTACAGTCTTTTTTTTTTTTTTTTTTTTATTAACGTGATTTTATTGAGATATATTCACACACCATACAATCCATTCAAAGTATACAATCAGTGTTTCAAAGTATCATCACATATTTGTATATTCATCACCATAACAATTTTTAGAACATTTGCATTATTCCAGAAAAAGAAATAAAAGATAAAAGAAGACCCCCAAACATCAAGAGAGAGGGAAGACCCTGCCCTTTGATTGATCACTGCTGTTGCACTCTACCCAATTTTTTTTTTAATCATCATTTTATTGAGATATATTCACATACCACGCAGTCATACAAAACAAATTGTACTTTCGATTGTTTACAGTACCATTACATAGTTGTACATTCATCACCTAAATCAATCCCTGACACCTTCATTAGCACACACACAAAAATAGCAAGAATAATAATTAGAGTGAAAAAGAGCGATTGAAGTAAAAAAGAACACTGGGTACCTTTGTCTGTTTGTTTGGTTTCCCTACTTTTCTACACATCCATCCATAAACTAGACAAAGTGGAGTTTGGTCCTTATGGCATTCCCAATCCCACTGTCACCCCTCATAAGCTACATTTTTATACAACTGTCTTCGAGATTCATGGGTTCTGGGTTGTAGTTTAATAGTTTCAGGTATCCACTACCAGCTACCCCAATTCTTTAGAACCTAAAAAGGGTTGTCTAAAGTGTGCGTAAGAGTGCCCACCAGAGTGATCTCTCGGCTCGTTTTGGAATCTCTCTGCCACTGAAGCTTATTTCATTTCCTTTCACATCCCCCTTTTGGTCAAGAAGATGTTCTCCATCCCACGATGCCGGGTCTACATTCCTCCCCGGGAGTCATATTCCATGTTGCCAGGGAGATTCACTTCCCTGGGTGTCTGATCCCACGTAGGGGGGAGGGCAGTGATTTCACCTTTCAAGTTGGCTTAGCCAGAGAGAGAGGGCCACATCTGAGCAACAAAGAGGCATTCAGGAGGAGACTCTTAGGCACAAATACAGGGAGGCCTAGCCTCTCCTTTGCAGCAACCGTCTTCCCAAGGGTAAAACTTATGGTAGAGGGCTCAACCCATCAAACCACCAGTCCCCTATGTCTGTGGTCATGTTAGCAACCATGGAGGTGGGGTAGGCGAATACCCCTGCATTCTCCACAGGCTCCTCAAGGGGGCACTACATCTTTTTTTTTTTTTTTCCTTGTTTGTCTTTTTTCTTTTTTTTCTTTTTTTTAACTTTCCCTTCTTTTTTAAATCAACTGTATGAAAAAAAAAGTTAAAAAGAAAACAAACATACAATAAAAGAACATTTCAAAGAGACCATAACAATGGAGTAAGAAAAAGACAACTAACCTAAGATAACTGCTTAACTTCCAACATGTTCCTACTTTACCCCAAGAAAGTTACATAATATAGCAACATTTCAGTGAACTTGTTCCTACTACATCCATCAGAAATTAACAGACCATAGTCATTTCTGGGCATCCCCAGAACGTTAAATAGCTTATCTGTTCTTCTTGGATTATTGTTCCCCCTTCCTTAATTGCTCTCTACTGCTAGTTCCCCTACATTCTACATTATAAACCATTTGTTTTACATTTTTCAAAGTTCACATTAGTGGTAGCATATAATATTTCTCTTTTTGTGCCTGGCTTATTTCGCTCAGCATTATGTCTTCAAGGTTCATCCATGTTGTCATATGTTTCACCAGATCGTTCCTTCTTACTGCCGCGTAGTATTCCATCGTGTGTATATACCACATTTTATTTATCCACTCATCTGTTGAAGGACATTTGGGTTGTTTCCATCTCTTGGCAATTGTGAATAATGCTGCTATGAACATTGGCGTGCAGATATCTGTTCGTGTCACTGCTTTCCGATCTTCCGGGTATATACCGAGAAGTGCAATCGCTGGATCGAATGGTAGCTCTATATCTAGTTTTCTAAGGAACTGCCAGACTGACTTCCAGAGTGGCTGAACCATTATACAGTCCCACCAACAATGAATAAGAGTTCCAATTTCTCCACATCCCCTCCAGCATTTGTAGTTTCCTGTTTGTTTAATGGCAGCCATTCTAACCGGTGTTAGATGGTATCTCATTGTGGTCTTAATTTGCATCTCTCTAATAGCTAGTGAAGCTGAACATTTTTTCATGTGTTTCTTGGCCATTTGTATTTCCTCTTCAGAGAACTGTCTTTTCATATCTTTTGCCCATTTTATAATTGGGCTGTCTGTACTATTGTCATTGAGTTGTAGGATTTCTTTGTATATGCAAGATATCAGTCTTTTGTCAGATACATGGTTTCCAAAAATTTTTTCCCATTGAGTTGGCTGCCTCTTTACCTTTTTGAGAAATTCCTTTGAGGTGCAGAAACTTCTAAGCTTGAGGAGTTCCCATTTATCTATTTTCTCTTTTGTTGCTTGTGCTTTGGGTGTAAAGTCTAGGAAGTGGCCTCCTAATACAAGGTCTTGAAGATGTTTTCCTACATTATCTTCTAGGAGTTTTATGGTACTTTCTTTTATATTGAGATCTTTGGTCCATTTTGAGTTAATTTTTGTGTAGGGGGTGAGGTAGGGGTCCTCTTTCATTCTTTTGGATATGGATATCCAACTCTCCCAGCCCCATTTGTTGAAAAGACCATTATGGCTCAGTTCGGTGACTTTGGGGGCCTTATCAAAGATCAGTCGGCCATAGATCTGAGGGTCTATCTCTGAATTCTCAATTCGATTCCATTGATCTATATGTCTATCTTTGTGCCAGTACCATGCTGTTTTGGCAACTGTGGCTTTATAATAAGCTTCAAAGTCAGGGAGTGTAAGTCCTCCCACTTCGTTTTTCTTTTTTAGAGTGTCTTTAGCAATTCGAGGCATCTTCCCTTTCCAAATAAATTTGATAACTAGCTTTTCCAAGTCTGCAAAGTAGGTTGTTGGAATTTTGATTGGGATTGCATTGAATCTGTAGATGAGTTTGGGTAGAATTGACATCTTAATGACATTTAGCCTTCCTATCCATGAACATGGAATATTTTTCCATCTTTTAAGGTCCCCTTCTATTTCTTTTAGTAGAGTTATGTAGTTTTCTTTGTATAGGTCTTTTACATCTTTGGTTAAGTTTATTCCTAGGTACTTGATTTTTTTAGTTGCTATTGAAAATGGTATCTTTTTCTTGAGTGTCTCTTCAGTTTGTTCATTTCTAGCATATAGAAACATTACTGACTTATGTGCATTAATCTTGTATCCCGCTACTTTGCTAAATTTGTTTATTAGCTCTAGTAGGTGTATCGTTGATTTCTCAGGGTTTTCTAGATATAAGATCATATCATCTGCAAACAATGACAGTTTTACTTCTTCTTTTCCAATTTGGATGCCTTTTATTTCTTTGTCTTGCCGGATTGCCCTGGCTAGCACTTCCAGCACAATGTTGAATAACAGTGGTGACAGCGGGCATCCTTGCCTTGTTCCTGATCTTAGAGGGAAGGCTTTCAGTCTCTCACCATTGAGTACTATGCTGGCTGTGGGTTTTTCATATATGCTCTTTATCATGTTGAGGAAGTTTCCTTCAATTCCTACCTTTTGAAGTGTTTTATCAAAAATGGATGTTGGATTTTGTCAAATGCTTTTTCAGCATCTATTGAGATGATCAATTGATTTTTCCCTTTCGAGTTTTTAATGTGTTGTAATACATTGATTGTTTTTCTTATGTTGAACCATCCTTGCATGCCTGGAATGAACCCCACTTGGTCATGGTGTATGATTTTTTTAATGTGTCTTTGGATTCGATTTGCAAGTATTTTGTTGAGGATTTTTGCATCTATATTCATTAGGGAGATTGGCCGGTAGTTTTCCTTTTTTGTAGCATCTTTGCCTGGTTTTGGTATTAGATTGATGTTAGCTTCATAAAATGAGTTAGGTAGTGTTCCATTTTTTTCAATGTTTTGAAAGAGTTTGAGTAAGATTGGTGTCAGTTCTTTCTGGAAAGTTTGGTAGAATTCCCCTGTGAAGCCATCTGGCCCTGGGCATTTATTTGTGGGAAGATTTTTGATGACTGATTGGATCTCTTTGCTTGTGATGGGTTGGTTCAGGTCTTCTATTTCTTCTCTGGTCAGTCTAGGTTGTTCATATGTTTCCAGGAAATTGTCCATTTCTTCTACATTATCCAGTTTGTTGCCATACAGTTGTTCATAATATCCTCTTATAATTTTTTTAATTTCTTCAGGATCTGCAGTTATGTCACCTTTTTCATTCATTAGTTTGTTTATATGGGTCTTCTCTCTTTTTGATTTTGTCAGTCTAGCTAGGGGCTTGTCAATCTTGTTGATCTTCTCAAAGAACCAACTTTTGGTGATATTTATCCTTTCTATTGTTTTTTTGTTCTCTATGTCATTTATTTCTGCTTTAATCCTTGTTATTTCTTTTCTTGTACTTGGTTTAGGATTGGTTTGCTGTTCATTTTCTAGCTTCTTCAGTTGATCCATTAGTTCTTTGATTTTGGCTCTTTCTTCCTTTTTAATATATGCGTTTAGTGCTATAAATTTCCCCCTTAGCACTGCTTTTGCTGCATCCCATAGGTTTTGGTATGTTGTGTTCTCATTTTCATTCGTCTCTATATATTTAGCAATTTCTCTTGCTATTTCTTCTTTAACCCACTGATTGTTTAGGAGTGTGTTGTTTAACCTCCAGGTATTTGTGAATTTTCTAAGTCTCTGATGGTTATTGACTTCTAATTGTATTCCATTGTGGTCAGAGAATGTGCTTTGAATAATTTCAATCTTTTTAAATTTATTGAGGCTTGTTTTATGTCCCAGCATATGATCTATTCTGGAGAAAGTTCCGTGAGCACTAGAAAAGTATGTGTATCCTGGTGATTTGGGATGTAATGTCCTGTAGATGTCTGTTAAATCTAATTCATTTATCAGATTGTTTAAGTTTTCAATTTCCTTATTGGTCTTCTGTCTGGTTGATCTATCTGTAAGAGAAAGTGATGTGTTGAAGTCTCCCACAATTATTGTGGAAACATCAATTGCTTCCTTTAGTTTTGCCAATGTTTCTCTCATGTATTTTGTGGCACCTTGATTGGGTGCATAGACATTTACGATTGTTATTTCTTCTTGCTGAATTGCCCCTTTTATTAGTATGTAGTGGCCTTCTTTGTCTCTCAAAACATCCCTGCATTTGAAGTCTATTTTATCTGAGATTAATATTGCTACACCTGCTTTCTTTTGGCTGTAGCTTGCATGAAATATTTTTTTCCATCCTTTCACTTTCAGTTTCTTTGTGTCCCTGTGTCTAAGATGAGTCTCTTGTATGCAACATATTGATGGTTCATTTTTTTTGATCCATTCTGCGAATCTATATCTTTTAATTGGGGAGTTTAATCCATTTACATTCAACGTTAAAACCGTGAAGGCATTTCTTGAATCGGCCATCTTATCCTTTGGATTATGTTTGCCATATTTTTCCCTCTCTCTATTAATATCGTTTATTGTACCCATACCAAATCTCTTTAGTACTGAACCTTTCTCCAAGTCTCTCTGTCCTGTCTTTGTTTCTCTGTCTGTAGGGCTCCCTTTAGTATCTCCAGTAGGGCAGGTCTCTTGTTAGCAAATTCTCTCAGCATTTCTTTGTCTGTGAAAAATTTAAGCTCTCCCTCAAATTTGAAGGAGAGCTTTGCTGGATAAAGTATTCTTGGCTGGAAATTCCTCTCACTCAGAATTTTAAATATATCATGCCACTGCCTTCTCGCCTCCATGGTGGCTGCTGAGTAGTCACTACTTAGTCTTATGCTGTTTCCTTTGTATGTGGTGAATTGCTTTTCTCTTGCTGCTTTCAGAACTTGCTCCTTCTCTTCTATGTTTGACAGTGTGATCAGTATATGTCTCGGAGTGGGTTTTTTTGGATTTATTCTATTTGGAGTTCGCTGAGCATTTATGATTTGTGTATTTATGTTGTTTAGAAGATTTGGGAAGTTTTCCCCAACAATTTCTTTGAATACTCTTCCTAGACCTTTACCCTTTTCTTCCCCTTCTGGGACACCAATGAGTCTTATATTCGGACGTTTCATATTATCTATCATATCCCTGAGGTCCATTTCGAGTTTTTCAATTTTTTTCCCCATTCTTTCTTTTATGCTTTCATTTTCCATTCTGTCATCTTCCAGGTCACTGATTCGTTGTTCAACTTCCTCTAGTCTTGTACTATGAGTGTCCAGAATCTTTTTAATTTGGTCAACAGTTTCTTTAATTTCCATAAGATCATCCATTTTTTTATTTAGTCTTGCAATGTCTTCTTTATGCTCTTCTAGGGTCTTCTTGATTTCCTTCATATCCCGTACTATGGTCTCATTGTTCATCTTTAGTTCTTTGAGTAGCTGCTCTAGGTGCTGTGTCTCTTCTGGTCTTTTGATTTGGGTGCTTGGGCTTGGGTTATCCATATCGTCTGGTTTTTTCATATGCTTTATAATTTTCTGTTGTTTTTGGCCTCGTGGCATTTGCTGAACTTGATAGGGTTCTTTTAGGGTTTGTAGACCAGTTGAAGTCCTTATCTCTAATTTATGAGATCTACAGCTTCGTGGAGTACACTTTCTCTAACTAACCAGCAGGTGGCGTCCACGAGCCACCTGTTCTCCACAAGCCAGATCTCCCCTGCTTAGCCTTTTTGGTGAGTGGGGGAGTGAGTCTTGTGGGGCCCAATTGGTGTACCAAGCTTGCGTGTGTAGTTGGTGTTGCCTGCCCTGTATGTGGGGCGTGTTTCTGGGCAGTCGGGGAGGGGGGGGTGGCCCTAACAATCAAATCTCCCTGATGATCCTAGAGTTTTAAAGCTGCTGCAATAGTCTAATCCTTCAGTTCAGTCGTGCCACAGTTTGTCTCTGCCACTGACCCACAAGTCTTTGGTATTGGCGTATGGCTCCTGAGACTTGCAAGTGGGCCCCTCTTCCAGGCTGTGCACCCCGGGTCCTCTGTTGAGGGATGACTGTGCTATGTCACAGGTGAGTGCCATCCCCCCAGGGCAGTTCTGGGCTGCTGGGCTGTGTAGGGAGGCTCCCAGTCTGCTCAAATGATGGCTGAATGGGGCTCTGTTAATTCACACTGCTCCCCCTTCCCAGCTCTGGGACATTCAGCTGAGGTTGCAGGGAAGGCTAATGTCCACGCCCAGTTTTGTGGTGTGTGCCTGTTATTTGAAGCACTTCCGTCACACTGGGTTGTCTGGGGCAGCTCTGGGCTATGGGGCTGGCGATGGGCAGGAGTGTTTCCTGTCCACCAGGATGGTGGCTGTGAGCGGACACCCCCCTTTTCTTGGGAAGTTGTGTTGTTTAGTGAATTTTCTCAGCCACTGGATTATTGCCTTTTGTCTCAGAGCTCTCTTAGTTCTGCTCTTGACTTGACGTGCCCAAATTGCAATTCTTTGAAGCTTTCTGTATTGAGCTTCTTAGAGTAATTGTTTTAGAAAAAGCAAAAAGGATTTAAAAAAAAAAAAAAAAAAAACGGCCCTCCTCAGAGATCTAATGGGTTATTGAAATGCTAATAGACAAAGCAACCAGGGCCATTAAGGAAAGGTGCACAGGGCAGAGAGATCAGCTTTGCTTCGTGATTTGCATATGCGCCTCAAGGCCTGAGCTCCGCCCTTCCCCTTTCTGCGTGCACCAGAACTCCAAAAATCCTCTGCTTTTATTTTGGAGTTTTTCGTGTTGTTTTTTTTCTATGCCTGTCTCCTCTCTGCTGGGCTGGCTGCTCTCAGAGTCTCTGGTGTCTGGTCTCAGTCTATCTATGGTTGGAGTTTGAATCAGTAGAATGAGTTTCCGATAAGAGCAGCCACTGCAATTCTCCCTTCTCCTTCCCGGAGCTGACAGCCCCTCCTCCCCCGGGACTGAGCCTGGCAGGGAGGGGCGCGGGTCCCTGGCCGCAAAAACTTACAGATTTCGCTGATCTCAGCAGTTCCACGTTTTCATGAGTGTTGTATGAAGTATGCCCAAAGACAGATTGGTCTGTGGTGTCCAGTCCACGCAGTTCCTGGCTTTTTACCTACTTTCCTGGAGGAGTAACTAAAACATACAGCTCACCAGTCTGCCATCTTGCCCCGCCTCCACAATTACAGTCTTAAGGCCATAAAGTGTCCAAGGTAACACATCAGCAATCGGGTACCTTCACTGGAGGATGGTCAATGGTATCCGGAAAACCGCTGTTAGCTGGGAAGGCATGTGGCTGGCGTCTGCTCCAAAGTTCTGGTTTCAAAATGGCTTTCTCCCAGGATGTTCCTCTCTAGACTGCACTTTCTCAAAAATGTCACTCTTAGTTGCTCTCAGGGCGTTTTTCCTCTCTTGGCTTCTCTGGAGCAAAAGTCTGCTTTCAAAGGCTGTCTTCAACCTGTCTCAGCTGCAGCTACTCTCTCAGCTCCTGTGCATTCTTCAAAGTGTCCCTCTTGGCTGTAATTCCTCTTCAAAATGTCACTCTCAGCTGCACTGAGTTCCTTGTCAGTTCATTTATATGGCTCCAGTGATTTAATTTAGACCCATCCTGAATGGGTGGGGTAACACCTCCATGGAAATTATCCACCTACAGTTGGGTGGGGTGCATCTCCATGGAAACAGTCAAATAATTACAATCTAATCAACACTGAAATGTCTGCCCACATAAGATTACATCAAAGATAATGGCGTTTTGGGGGACATAATACATTCAAGCCAGCACACCCCCAAGCCACCCTCCTTCCATTATTGACTCATAGTATTGGTATAGTACATTTGTTACTGTTGATGAAAGACAATAGGTACATTTTTTCCCTATATACCCCTCTATTATTAACTTCTAGTTCATGAAAGAAATTTCTAATATTTGTACAGTTGATCGTCACATCGTCCACCACAAGATTCACTGTGTTATACATTCCCATGTTTTAACCTCCACCTTTCCTTCTGGTGACATACGTAACTCTAAGCTTCCCTATTCCAACAAATTCACACACCATTCAGCTCTTTTAGTTATTCTCACAATAACATGCTACCATCACCTCTGTCCATTTCCAAACACTTAAGTTCAACCTAGTTAAACATTCTGCTCATAATAAGCAACCGCTCCCCAATCTTTAGCCTCATTCTATATCCTGGTAGCCTATTGTTTTAGTTTGCTAATGCTGCCAGAATGCAAAACACCAGAGACGGATTGGCTTTTTTTTTTTTTTCAATGGTTAAAAAAGTGCCAGTTCCTTTAATTATTCTTATAGTATTTCACTTAAGACAGAGACATTCTCTTATGTATTCAGAGGAACATTAACACAATCATTAAATTAACCTGATTGTAGTACAAATATCTCCTCTAGGGGACTGGTTCCAAATGTAACAATTAACCAATGATGTCCTATTGACCAAGTAAAATGTTAATAGTAATCATAATGATAGAAATGTAGAAAGGCACAAAACAAAAACAGTATTTGGTCTTGTATCAAATGTGGCATTTCTTTCACAGGTTTATTTATTCTCTTTCATCTGAATACATGTCAATTATTTCCTTCATCTGGACATTTCAGAAAATTGCTGAACCATCCTTTTAAAGAATAGTTCTCAAATTGTGTTTCTTCTCAGCAGTTCTTCCTGATGAAATTGAGTTTATGAATATAGGCTGTATTGGCAGAAAATTATTTTGCCCTCATGGTGATTTTTTTAAATGAGAAGTTTAATTTTTGTTTCTTTCACTGTATTGAATTCATTTTGAATATTATCAATTAGCTACTACAAAACACAGGTATCAAAAATCACCTCTTCATAATAAAGCAAAGTTTCAGTAAAGCAAGTAACCTGAAATAACTTCTTTGCTTCCCACATTGCACAAGTTGCATTAATCAGTTATCTTCAAGGCATTTGATTAAAGATTTCTAATATAATTAACAATATTCTTCATGCAGTCCATGTATATTCCTTGAGGAATTGTTTATTGCTGCCAGTCCTAGGTTTCGGATTGGCTTTTATAAAGGAGGTTTATTTGGTTACACAGTTACAGTCTTAAGGCCATAAAGTGTCCAAGGTAACACATCAACAATTGGGTACCTTCACTGGAGGATGGCCAATGGTGTCCGGAAAACCTCTGTTAGCTCGGAAGGCCTGTGGCTGGAGTCTGCTCCAAAGTTCTGGTTTCAAAATGGCTTTCTCCCAGGACATTCCTCTCTAGGCTGCAGTTCCTCAAAAATGTCACTCTTAGTTGCACTTGGGATGTTTTTCCTCTCTTGGCTTCTCCGGAGCAAGAGTCTGCTTTCAACAGCTGTCTTCAAACTGTCTCTTATCTGAAGCTCCTGTGCTTTCTTCAAAGTGTCCCTCTTGGCTGTAGCTCCTCTTCAAAACATCCCTCACAGCTGCACTGAGTTCCCTCTGCCCGTCAGCTCATTTATATGGCTCCACTGATCAAGGCCCACCCAATGGGTGGGCCAAGACACCATGGAAATTATCCAATTAAAGTCATCATCCAGAGTTGGGTGGGGTGCATCTCCACAGAAACACTGAAAGAATTACAATCTAATCAACACTGATAACGTCTGCCCACACAAGATTACATCAAAGATAATGGCATTTAGGGGACACAATATATTCAAACTGGCACACCTATATTTCATGTTTATGAGTTTACATATTATAATTGGTTCCTATCAGTGAGATCATAGAATATCTGTCCTTTTGTGTCTGACTTAATTCACTCAATACAATGTCCTCAAGTTTCATCCATCAACTGTTTTTTTTTTTTTTTTTAAAGACAGTTTTGTTCACACACCATACATTCCATCCTAGGTAAACAATTGATGGTTCCCTGTATAAGCATGTAATTAAGTATTCACCACCACCACCACTATCTACATAAGGACATTTCCATTTCTTCCACAAAGAAAGAGGAAGAGTCAATAAAGGAAGAGAGACAAAAGAAAAAGAAAAAGAAAAAAAAAATGACAGCTAAAAAGCAACAAAAGAAAAGATAAAATTAAAATAAAGTACAATAAAAGAGTCAGGAAATATCACCAATGCCAAGAATCCCATAACCCTCCTTTATATCCCCCATGTATAGGCATTTGGCTTTGGTATATTGCCTTTGTTACATTAAAGGAAGCATAATACAATGTTTCTGTTAACTACTGACTCTAGTTTGCATTGATTGTATTTTTTGCCCAATATCACCCCATTTTTAACACGTTGCAAGGTTGACATTCATTTGTTCTCCCTCACATAAAAACATATTTGTACATTTTATCACAATCGTTGACCACTCTAGGTTTCACTAAGTTATACAGTTCCAGTTTTTATCTTCCTTCTTTCCTTCTGGTGTCGCACATGCCCCTAACCTTCCTCTTTCAACCACAGTCACAGTCATCTTTGTTCACTGTACTTACATTATTGTGCTACCATCACCCAAAATTGTGCTCCAAACCTTTCACTCCTGTGTTTTCCTATTTGTCTGTAGTGCTTCCTTTAGTATTTCCTGTAGAGCAGGTATCTTGTTCACAAACTTTCTTAGTGTCTGTTTGGCAGAGAATATTTTAAATTCTCCCTCATATTTGAAGGACAATTAACTGGTTTGTATATTTACATCCCCCAGAAAAAGCCACATTCTTTAATGCATTCTTGTGGGGGCAGATGTATTAGTGTGGATTGGGTTGCAATCTATTGGTTCAATGTCCATGGAGATGTGACCCACCCAACTGTAGGTGATAACTCTGATTGGATAATTCCCATGGAGTTGTGGCCCCACCCATTCAGAGTAGGCCTTTCTTAGTTTATGGGAGCACTATATAAGCTCAGACAAAAGGAGCCCACAGCCAAGCTGGAGCTGAGACAGATATTTTGAAGATGGCCATTGGAAGCTGATGCAGACATTTTGGAGAATGCCATTTTGAAACACAACCTGGGATCAAGCAGATGCCAGCCATGTGCCTTCCCACCTAACAGAGGTTTTTTGGATGCCATTGGCCATCCTCCAGTGAAGGTACCCTTTGTTTATGGACACTTTATGGCCTTAAGACTGTAACTATGTAACCAAATAAACCCCCTTTTTAAAAGCCAATCCATTTCTGGTGTTTTGCATTCTGGCAGCATTAGCAAACTAGAACAGAGAGTTTTGCCAGATATAAAATTCTTGGTTGGTGGTTTTCTCTTTCAGTATCTTAAATATATCACACCACTGCTTTCTTGCCTCCATGGTTTCTGCTGAGAAATCCACACATGGTCTTATCAAGCTTCCCTTGTATGTGATGGATCACTTTTCTCTTGCTGCTTTCAGGATTTCTCTCTTTGTCTTTGATGTTTGATAATCTGATTATTAAGTGTCTTGGTGTAGGCCTATTCAGATCTATTCTGTTTGGGGTACACTGAACTTCTTGGAGCTGTAATTTTATGTTTTTATAGGAGATGGGAAATTTTCCTTGATTATTTCCTCTATTTTTTGCTTCTGCCCCTTTTCCCTTCTCTTCTCCTTCTGGGACACCCATGACATGTACAGTCATGTGCTTCATGTTGTTATTCAATTCCCTGAGACATTCCTCATATTTTTCCATTCTTTTCCCTGTCTGTTCTTTCGTATTTAGGATTTCAGGTGTCTTGTTCTCCTATTCCTGAATGTTTTCTTCTCCCTCTTGAAATCTGCTGTTGTATGTCTCCATGTGTGTTTCATCTCTTGTGTTGTGCCTTTCATTTTGATAGGTTCTGCCAGTTTTTTTTCCAAACTTTTGAGTTCTTCCTTATGTTCACCCAATGTTTTCTTTATATCCTACATCTCTTTTGCTGTATCTTCCCTAATCTTGTTGAATTGATGTAGCATTAATTGTTTCAATTCCTGTATCTCAGTTGAAGTTTAAGTTTGTTCCTTTGGGCCATATCTTTGCTTTTTCTAGGGTGATTTGTAGTTTTCTGTTGTCTAGGCATCTGGTTTCCTTGATTACCCCAATCAGATTTTCCCAGACAAGAACTGGCTCAGGTCCCAGAAGGGGGCTATATTCAGTATTGGGTTTCCCTGAGGGCATCTTAGAACATTGACAGACTTTCCTGTGAGGCCTCTAGATGCTGTGCTTTTCCTAACCTGCCCAGCAGGTGGTGCCTGTCAGCCTGTCACTCCCCACTGGTGTAAAGAGGTGTGGCCTCTTTAATTTTCAGCTTAAGTTGTTTCTGGTTTGATTGTTTTCCCCCAGGCCCTGGGGTATGAGTTCTAAAGGGATGGCAGTCACTTGAGCTGGGCCCCACCTCCCTCCTCTTAGGGAAGATACACCCCCTAGGGAGTTATCTCCTGCACTTGGATTACTCCTTTGTCTCTCTGACTCTGTTAACTCCACCCCAGCCTGGGTCAGAGTGCTGAGACCTGAAAATGCCTGAGGCTTTCTCCACTGAGCCACTCAGATTGAGAGAGAGAAAAAGGGGAAAGAAAGCCCCTTTTCAGAGCCAGTCCTTGGCCCCCCAGTTTTGCCTGTCAGCCAGAGATAGTACCCGGTCCTCTGTGTTCCTTTTCTTGGGACACAACTGTTTTCCAGTATTCTAAGCTCAGATGTCTCCAAAAGCCTCTGTATTTTTTTCCCATCAGCCCCGCCTCCTCTCCACTGGGAGTGACCTCAGGGTACTTTGCTGCTCGTTAGGGGTTTATCTGTGTTTGTAGCTTGTATTCAGCAGTCCACATTTGTTAATTAAAACCTCAGTTGTAATCGTGGGACTGAGAGTATCTTCTTGACCAAAAGGGGGATGCAAAATGAGACGAAATACTTTCAGTGGCTGAGAGATTCCAAATGGAGTCGAGAGGTCACTCTGGTGGACATTCTTATGCACTATATAGATAACACCTCTTAGGCTTTAATGTATTGGAATAGCTAGAAGTAAATACCTGAAACTACCAAACTCCAACCCAGCAGTCTGGACTCCTGAAGACAATTATATAATAATGTAGATTACAAGGGGTGACAGTGTGATTGTGAAGACCTTGTGGATCACACCCCCTTTATCTAGTGTATGGATGAGTGGAGGAATGGGGATAAAAACTAAAGGACAAATGGGGTGGGATGGGGGGATGATTTGGGTGTTTTTTTTTCACTTTTATTTTTTATTCTTGTTCTGGTTATTTCTGATGTAAGGAAAATGTTCAGAGATAGATTGTGGTGATGAACGCATAACTATGTTATCATACTGTGGACAGTGGATTGTATATCATGGATGATTGTATGGTGTGTGAATGTATTTCAATAAAACTGAATTTAATTAAAAAAAAAAAAAAAAAAAACAAAAAACCTCAGTTGGAGCTAGGTTGAGCTATATTTGCTTGCTCCTGGCAGGGACTGATGCTTTTTCTCACAGCAAGGTTTTGCAGCTCAGCCTGCTGTGTGGGTAGGGGGTTCCTGGCATAGTTCCGCAGTTTTTACTTACAGCTTTTATGCTGCAATCTCAGCCATTCCACCCATTCCAGGCTGGTATACAATGCGTGGAAAGTCACGGTTGTCCCCCAGCAGTTGTTCCAGACTATTTACCAGTAGTTCCTGGCTATTTCCTAGTTGCTCTAGAGGTCTAACTAAGTTCCACACCTCTCTAGGCTGCCATCTTGCCCCACCTCTCTCTTTCTATATTCTTAAGGGGTTTATCCTTTTTTTTGACCCTTACTAAGCAAGTGTTAATCTGGACATGTGGTGTGTACTTGTCAATTGAGCTTAGAGCGTTGTCTATAAGCATACTCATTAAGACAATGCCTTTCTGAGTTCAATTTCACAAAGAAACTTGTTTCTTATAGATCATGTGGCTCAGCTGCATAGTCAAAGAGGAATCCTCCCAAAGGGGAAAATAAATCCTGATATTCTTTTAGTTCACCTGACAGCATCAGGATGAGGAAAATAGATAAAGATGTTGGACCTCAGCAGGCCTTAATAAAGATGAGCTTATTCTTCCCAAGAAATATTCCTTCTTTCACTAAGAAATGTACTGAAATGTCACTGGTAGGATTTAGTTCAACTAAACCTATCAAGCCATACAGTAGTTCTTTGTAGTTCAAAGGATGGTATAGGCTTTGCAGCTTTGAAAGCATTCTGTGCAGAAGATGCTAAGCCTCTGTGCTCTGCAAACATCTCTGCTATTCTATATAATTAAACCAGAACTTTGTCTGCAGTCAGCCTGGAAAACCAGAAGCCAGCAGTACCATTTCTGCAAAACAGACCCTTTTGAGTGTCAGTTTTGCCAACAGCTATGATCAAATTTTGTGACAACATAACTAAAGTCAGTGGTCATAGTAGTTTCAGAGTGGATAGGTACCCAGTAGATCTCCAAAATTCTTATGCCTTTCAATGACAATTGGGGAAAAACAGCTAGAATTTTTGTTTTTAAAGAGCCCCTGTATCTATACAGAGTTCCTACATTTAATGTTCCTTCAAAAATTTTTATAGTGTAATGCTTACTGTCATCACCTGTTTAGATTTGTTTATACCAGTGTCAAGAGGTGCTGTCACCTCACCAAAACCAGAAAAGGGTATGCTGCCCTCAGCTGGTAACAGCACCTTAGTCAAGGCCATGCAGTCCAAAAAGCAAGGCTTCTTTAAGAAATGTGTTTCCCTGAAATCCATATTGAATATGAAAAAAAAAAAGTTATTTAACCTGCCGAGGCAGTTATTATTAATACCTTAGTTTGTCATTTAAAAATTTCTAGCCAGGGATAAAAAGGGGAATTTTAGGTTGTATATATGTTACCAAGAAAACAAAACAATCCATAGAACTGTACAACACAGAGTGAACTCTGATGTTAACAATGGACTATAGTTAATAGTATAATTATATTAAGACTGTTTCATTAGTCATAACAAAGGTTACTGACGTAAAATGTTAATAGGGAAAACTGCATGTGTGAGGGGCACATATGGGAACTCTATTTTCTGCGTGATTTTCTGTAAACCTGCAACTGCTCTAATTAAAAAAAAAAAAAAAAAAATTCTAGCCACAGAGTCACACCCTTCCCAGTCTTCTTTGAACAGTAGTTTGAAAAAGATAGGCACATAGGCTTCTAGGTACTGCAGCATGTAATTCCCTGTGGGGCACTGCTATCTAATTCGCAGAGGAAAATTAGCCTCTCTTCTATGGAGAAGATAGATACAACTCCTTTCCTGAAACGTGTTTCCAGAAATGACTGTGAGTGGAGCAGAGCTTAAAATTGAAATGTCATGGCCCTTTAAGCAGCTAATGGATGTGGAAGCTGTGCCTGGATTTCAGAGGAGTCTCTCCTTTTTGCCCCTTCAATATCTTGGCATCAAACCACATCTCTCAAAAAGCATATTGCTTTTATGAATCTGATTGTATGTTCTGATTTTTGATTCCAAAAATATTCTCATCCTACAGGGGTGCCCTAATTTTTATAACCTTTCTCCAGAATTACCAGGAGCAAAAGACAAGTATTTCTGAACAACTTTTAAGTAAGACTTGCCTTCAGCAAACCTTTAAGGATATCCTTTTAGGGGCAAAAGGTGGGGCTTTCGCTCGGTTTTCTGGATACTCAAAATGCTTTGTAATAGTTTTAAGATTTGAGTAAGGTGTGGAACAGGGGAAGGCCACTGGCAAACTCCCCGTGTAAAGAGCACACATGGGCAGATAGATTCCATTCCCTTTGAAGTGTCTCACAGGGTACAGGGCTCCAACCTGCTCAAGTACTCTGTAAATCTAAAATTGTTCTTAAAGTCTACTAATTTAAAAAATTCACATAGTAGACTGTAATAAAATTTGTGTTGCCACGTGGTTCTAATCACTGATTACCCAGGTAAGGATGGTAGCTGAAAGAATTTCAAAGTGATAATGACAAACATGCTAGATTCATTGTCTTCAGTGGTGTTTCTGCATGAAGCATTCAGTTACGTAAAAAAAAAAAAATTCTAGAAAACTTTCAATCCAACATGACAGGGAAAAGGTAAAGTCAAAATTTGGGGGCTGGCCTGAGCTGGAGTGGCCCTTCTTTAAGATGACTAGCATGTTGTCAGGACATGCTGCACCGGCAGACTGGGCTTGGTGCTCATATGAGAAGACTAATTGAAAAGAAAAGGCAAATATAAGATATCTGTTCACAGAAGACTAGGTGGTGAACCAATGAAAGGAAACAACTGATTAAGAGAAAGAATTTTAATCAACAGGTTAACAAATTTACATAACTATGTTGTACATAATATATGCAACATTAAATTCTAGGTAATACATGAATTGTTTTCTCTATGTGGGAATACCTCCCCTTGAGCAAACCTGATAATATGACGGTCTTTACTGATCAGTGTGAGAAAGCTTTAACATAAGATTAGTTTTGTATAGCACACTCCCAGGGTATGTTTAAAACAGAGTTTGATCTTTTAAAATTGATTTGCATATAATTTTAGGGAGATTACGTATTGGTTAAAATGAGGTATTATCTGTGCTGTAGTTCTATAAGCACACACTTCAGTTTCTCATAAAGGAAGCTTTACTTTATGTAGTAATAAAATTTCATTTATGAAAAAATAATTTAATTCCTGAGGCATGCATCTTGAGGGGATGCACACAGTGTAGTGTGTGTGACAGATGCACCACACAGCATACCACAAACGGACGCAGTTCCCAGTTATACAGTTCCCTCCGTTACAAAATGTGTCTAACCCCAACACCCTGAGGAAGTATGTATGCGGCATAGCCCTGCCACATCTACGGGTATGTGTATATGTGCAGGGATGGGTATGCTGGCATGGCAGCACAGCCTCTCTTTGTGGTAGGATATCTGCTCCTGGGCCAGTTTGGCTTCACACCTGGAGCTGGCTCTTGGCTGGTGTTTGTGCTTCTCTTTGGAGAGCATCCTACCGTAAAACCTGGCTTCTTGCTCTGTGCAAAGAAGATACAAAAGTCTGAATTCACTTTATGATGCAATTTTGAAAGTTAAAGTTAGAGCTGGGGTAGGTTTTGCAATGAATTAGTGAGAAACATTTGCATCCCCACCCCACCCTTATACCAAAGTAGCTGAGCTGACATTGTCTACTGTTGGGCAAAGATGAATGAAGCTTTTCACCCTAGTCAGTCAGATAGCCAAAGAAAGGTTCATGGGCAGCACTGTAAATGCCCCCAGAAGCCGAGGGACTGCATTTTATAAGCTGTCTGGAAATCTTACATAAAGGAAGAGAAGAACTTGATCTATTAGGGTGAGAGACAGTCTCATTTTTTCAACTCTGCTTATCTGACATGCCATGGAAGTTAAATGTTCACATTTCTGTTAGGGAAACATTACACTAGAAATTTTAAGAAGGTGGAGTAAAGATAATAAAAATTTGGATGGCATTCATCCACCACATAGTATTTAAGTGAATCAATCATAAGAACAGCCTAACTAGCACGTTTCAGTTTGTGGGATGTGGTTTTCTCCTCCCATCAACTCTTTGCAATGAGGAGAGGATAAGTTCATCATTTATCAGTTCATCATTTATCAGTCTGTCAGGACGGAAACCCTCTGATTTGACTTTATTTAAACCTCTCTTTTCTTTGCTTTCCCGTTCATCCCATACCCTGGTGATCTCACTTTCTATCCTGTCACCCCTTCTAAAGGATTGTCACCTTCATGGCAGGGATCCGGCTTCACAGGCCTC
Source organism: Choloepus didactylus (assembly GCF_015220235.1). Lineage (NCBI taxonomy): Eukaryota > Metazoa > Chordata > Mammalia > Pilosa > Megalonychidae > Choloepus > Choloepus didactylus. The sequence continues at coordinate 31,796,387 of NC_051312.1, read as the reverse complement.
AAAGGATGTTGTGGAGGTTCTCCAGAAGATACCAGTGGTTAAATGAGAGCACCAACCAGAGAACTCCCAGCAACGAACTTGGGAAGATGGCAGGACTTCACCCTGGGAGAATGGTCCTTTCTACACCGAGAACACCTACATTATTCCAGTGGTTCTCAGCCTTTGTGTCCCCCAGACCAAGGAGGGCATCACCCTCCCACGGATGTATTCAGGGCTATCTGAGATGAGTGTACTGGTTATTTCTCCACTCTTTTTCCTCCCATTCGGAAAGAATATGCAAGTGCAAGTAAGAAAGAGAGGTTCATTTAGGGATAAATATGAATTCATTCTAACTTATTCTTTTAAAAGAGTAAATAATTCAGAAATGTTGGTATTGAGTGATCACTGGTAATACCGGATGTGAGGCACACCTGGCAACTGAAGGTGACAACCTGCCATGGTTGGGAATTACTGCACTAATCACTGATTTGCCTGAAATATTGCCATGGAGGTATAAAAAATGGCTGCCTAAGAACGTTCAACTAGGATGAACTTAAACGTTTAGAAATGGACAGAAGTGACAGAAGCACGTTGTGAGAATAACTAACAGTGCTGAATAGTGTGTGAAGGTGGTGGAAAGGGTAAGCTCAGTCACGTATGTCACCAGAAGGAAAGTTGGAGATTAAAAGATGGGAATGCATAAAACAGTGAATCTTGTGGTGGACAATGTCCGTGATTAACTGTACAAATATTAGAAAGCCCTCTCATGAAGTAGAACAAATGTATGACCCTATAACTAGAAGTTAATAATAGAGGGGCATATAGGAAAAAAATATATACCTATTGTAAACTATATACTACAGTTAGTAGTATTTTAACATTCTTTCATCAACAATAACAAATGAACTATACCAAAACTATGAATCAGTAATGGAGGGGGGGTGGTTAGGGGTATGGGAGGATTGGAGTTTCCTTTTTTTGTCTCTATTTCTTTTCTGGAGTAATGAAAATGTTCTAAAAATTGAAAACAAAATTTATTGTGTTGATGGATGCACAGATGTATGATGGTACCATGGGCAACTGATTGTATACTTTGGATCTTTGGATAGTTGTATAGAATGTGAACAATCTCAATAAAAACTAAAAAAAAAAAAAAAAAAAAAAAAATTGCTGCCTAACAAATGTCTGTTAAAATTAAATTCTCAATGGCAAACGTTTAGCTCTGTGTGGGCTTCCTCTGGCCCCCTGTGGGCTGTGTTCCAGGGTGGTCAGATGGTTTGTGGCCTGAGGGTACAAACTTGAAGGTTTGGCTGAGCAGAACTCAGGCAGAAGGCAAAACCGTGGGGATCACCATCCCTCCCAGAGCACACAATGCGTTTGAAAACTAAATAAAACTAATTGCTGGCAATATGCATATATAGTAGGTGAAATACCTGTATTCTCTTTTTATTCTTAGTCAGAATCAGGGTGGTCATTTTTGATGGGTCCAAGGAGGTACCTTTCTCTCTTCCATTTAACTGGGTCTAAAAGAAAATGAGCATATTCTCACTAGATTTTCTACTCTAACACATGATGATATTGAACAGATATTATTTCTGTGATTTTTTGTTCATGCATGTTGATGCATTATAATACTCTGATACGAAAAGAGAAGCAGGACACAAAAAAAGAAGGGAGGGGGAAACTAACATTTAGTGAGTGCCTACTATCTTCCAGGTGCTTTTTCACAGTTTCTCATCTAATCCTCACAACAATCTTATGATGTAGATAGTTATTACCCCTATTTTTCAGATGCAGAAATAGAATTCCAGGGTGGCTAAGGAACTCACAGAATATTAAATAGTAATGTTGGAATTTGAAGACAGACTTCCAAGTTGTGCTCCTGCCTCTATGACACTACACACCAGCAATCTTCAATACTGAACAGGGACAGCTGGCTCTGGTGGGGACGGTGTTCCTCCACGTAGCCCAGCGGGACCTCATTCTATCACCATTAATCACAGGGTGGCATTCAGCATGAGGAGGACCCCTCCCGCACCCCATCCACTAGGAATTAGCTACTACTGTACCAAAACAAATTTTTATACATAAAAGAATCAAGGATTTTATAGCCACAAGACTCTAAGGCACTAAAAAAATATCCAAAGGTGGTTGGGTGCTTCTCCTCTGTGTTCCCACTGCATCCTACTCTGTGATGTAATTTCCAGACTCTAAGGTCCCCAAGGCAGGGAATGTTTTGTTCAGTGTTTTCGTCCTAGCATCTGGTACAGGGCCTGGCATGTAGTAGGTATGCAATAAAATGTGTTGGATGGATGGATGGATGGTAAGCAGCCTGTTCTTGTGTTCTTCACATAAAATTACAAATCTTGAATAGCATTTGATGTCAGACTTCAGTGGTGCCAGCTCCCCAATGGCACTGCCAGGTAAGGGTGACATTGATGGCTAATGCATTCTTCACCCTGCTGGAGAGACGTGCTATGGGAGAAATCAGAGAAACGGTGTGACAAAGAGCTGAGCAAAAACTGCCACCTCATTCAATCTTGGGTTTTCATTTTTCATTGTTGAAGAACTGGGATTCTCTGAATTTTTGAAAAAGGTAGGCTGTTTTTGCAGAGTGGAAGCAATTCCTGCCCTGTCCTAGAAAGGGTGAGTGCAAAGAATATTTCTCAACAGATCCATTGCAATTGATCTATTCATAATTGGCCCAATTAATCCAACAGCAAAACTCCCACCTCTGAAAGCATTTTCATCTTTAGAAAGAAGAGGGTGTGGTGTGGGTGTGGCAGCTGGGAGAAAGACTGGGAAGGAGCTGTCTGGGTGTCCTTAGCCTGCACCAGATTGGATTGCTCTGCCACCCAACCACTTCGACTAGCTCAAGCCATCACTCTTCCAGTACCATTTTTTCCTCCTGGAAATCCAGACTTGGTCAAAACCCAGCCAAGAATGTAGAAGAGGATAAGCAGGCCAAGGCCAAAACTTGCTCAGAGATTTCAGAGGACCTAAGGACGGGCACTGAAGTCAAAATACAAACCCCTGCTCCCACCCATTCCCCATCCACTTTCTCGAGTTAAGCAAACCTTAACTCTCTTTCCAGTTCCCTCTATGAAGTATCCTGGTAACCGATAGTAGAAGTGGGCAGCAGGGCTTTCTTACTGAGGCATCTTCTGTTAACTTTAACTCCCGCATCAAATTATTTTTCTGATACTGCTCATTTCGCTGTTTCCGAGTCTGGAGTGGCTTCTTTTTCTTCTTCTTACACATCTTCTTCTTCTGATCCAACTATTCCAGAAAGTACAAAGAAACCAGTCATTTAGGATTCCACAGTCCATCACCTGCCCACATGTGGCACTCTTTTCACACAATGCTCAAGACACTACAGCTAATCCAGTACGTGGGGTTTCACAAATGTTGAATCGTAGTTGATGTGGAGAACGAACAAACAGTTCAGTAACCTCCTTGTCACAGGCTGCTCCCTATTTAACACCCCCAAACCTCACTATAGTAGATATGTTGCCAATGGGGAACTTTTTACCAATAACCAAATATGATTTAGAATATGAACCAAGATTACATATGGCAGTGATACCAAGTGCAGAGAATACCAATTATTAGACATGTAGTTAAAAGTGTCATGGCGTGGCTGGGACCATAAGGTGACTTTAACAGCAAATGAAGCTCAGGACTAATTTTTCATGTACCCACTGTGTGGTGAAGCTTATACTAATGTTGCTGCAAACCCAGTAGAAGAAATTGTAGGGCCCAGTCTACAATTCAGGCTCCTCCTGACACAGTCTTAATCTTACCCTGTGATGGAGAGATTTCGTAACGCAACTAGGAAATTGTGTGTATAATAACTATAACAACTATTTCGTTGTTACTAAAGCTCATCTGGAATCCACGCAAGAAAAATTTTGTGAAAAGATGGGGCAAAAAATTAATATACAGAAGTGTAAAAAAAATCTAAGGCTAAATGAATAAAGAAACATTTAAAAAAATATATGGGCCATTTTTAATAACCTCTATCTCTTAACATGGTTTCACCTTTAGTTAAAATTGTGGAATAAATATGGAGTCCCCATATTTGCTTTTTTTAGATTTTTTTAAAGCAAGTTATAAATGACAAAATGAGACTCCAGGGCAGGGTGACCAGTTAGGACACCATTACTATATTTTCTGATTGGAGAGGAAGTTACACTCTTGCTTGCTCTCTGCAGACCTTAGGCTAGTTGGAAAATCCCAAATTATCCAGGACTGTTGGGATATTTTTAGGGCTGCTACATTCCTGGGTGGATGGGTCTCCACAATCTCACCTCATCTGCTATGCTCAGTAGGTGAACAGGAAGACCGTCTGAGAGGGAGCTGTCAGACCCACTGGTGCTGTTTCCAAAAGGAAAGAAAAAACGGAAATAACCATTATTAATATGTTTAGGAAGTATAACATGTACCAGACTAGCCTCATAGGGTTAGGATATCTAGTCCGCTATTTGCCCACACTGTTTATGTTTCAATTACTGAGGGATTCTTGACAAGCACATTCTTTCATTCACTCACTTATTCATCCACTCTGAACTCCTACTCCACGCTAGGCAGTGAGTGAGGCACAGGGAACAAAGATGAACGAGGCAGAGCCCCTGGCATCAAGGAATTCACAATCCATGTGGCAAAATAATACTGGCTAGATGGGCAAAGTTGCCCTTGGCAGTAGCTGTGAGAAGCTGCAGGATTCTCAACGTGCAGCCCTAGAAGCGCCCGGGGAACTATGCTTTGTTTGAGAGCACTGCCTTTGTTTCATTCATTCCTGTCTGGCCAGTACCAGTTCAGACAGCCAGGAACACCAGGTACTCTGTAAATATTTGCTGAATGTATAAATAAGTGAATTTAATACCAAAGAATCTAAAGGTCAGAGACCAAGAGTATTATTTTCAGTCCCTTTTCAAAAGTTTTGGCTAAAGTCCTCCCCAACAAACTATCCCCTCCCCCTTTCATCAAGGGTGAGAATGAATGAGGATCTGGATAACTGATCCTTTCTTGCTTCCTCATGTCCTTTGCTTAACTCACATATCTGTTTTTCCCCTTCTTGGGGTTTGGTTGGCTAGAACTGAGAGTTGTGCTCTGTGACAGGGGTTCCATATATTAGAAGTGTCTTTAGGCCTAAAACTCAAATCTCTGGGAAAAGACAGCATTTAGGAGCATTCTTCTGTCTAGCCCTTTCATTCTGTTCATGTTCCCCGTCCCGCCCCTCAGTGTACAATAAGGAGCCCCATAGCAAGACAGTGGGAAGAAAGCTCTCTCTTCTCTGACCTAATTGCTAATTCCACTTTCTCACAAGGCTTTTCCAGTCTGAGGAGTAACCTTTGTGGCCTCTGGAAAATAGTCTCCAAAATCCCTTCTGGCGGTAACAAGAAACCTTAACAAATGAGATTAAAGCCCTAGATGCAGTATGATGCACACACGCCCCCCACCCCCCCGCCAAATGTACATATAAAAGTGTACACACAGACACTGAGCAAACTCAAAACTGTGCTTGTACACTCACAGCCTGCTTTTCTGTGCAATGGTGAGAATACATAGGTAGAGCCCCACAAGGCTTGGGCTAGTCTGCTTCCTGATGTACAGGCTGGCAAATTGGATTCAGTAATTCTTAACTAAATTTATTAGAGTGTCCTTGCTGCGCTAGCTTGAATGCCAAGTCTGACTGGTTTCTCAGTCAATTCCTCATAGACTCTACATGTGTGAGCTGATATGGGGGAGGGGTGCACTTGGGTTTTTGAGGCTAAAAGAAGAGAAGGGTTTGGTGCAGTAGTTTTGGAGAGTTAGGCAAAGGATCCTGGGAGAATGGAAGGGGTGATATGGTGAATGGGGCACCCTACCTGGCCTGATGGTCTGGTTTAAGGTCCCTAAGGAGATATTTGTGAGACTCAGCCAGCTGAACTGTTTTAGGGCCCAGATTTCAATGTGCCACATAGAGTAGGTGGGAGAGGAGTGTCCTTCCTGACTGTTCACCACAGATCCCAGTGCAGCTTTGGCACCCTCAGGGCTTGTGGCAGCTTCTGGCAGAAGACCCCCATGTCCAACCTGGAAGTCCCGACTGAAGACTCTGGCAGGTGGGGTGGGCTTCACGTACCTTAGCCAGTGAGCTAGCAGGAGAAGAAGGTGTTCTTGCATACATGTGAGGCACTGACCCACCTGGGGAATTCCTGAAAAAGCCGGGGAGACTATGAGGGTGGGGCTGAGATTGAACCCGGGCAGGTAGGGCTGAGAGCTATTGGGATTGGAGCATGATGTTAACACGAACTAATTTAAACTTCCAGGTTAATAACATTGGATTCTAAATGTACCCTGTCATCTAGAAGAAGTTTTTAGGCTAATTTGTCAGAGATCCTGAAACAGTTCAATTTAAATTGTCTTTTCTTGTTTATGATCTACTATCCATGGCTTTGAGGCAGGGAATTGTTTGTCATCCAGATACAGAAGAGAAATACTCAAGGATGACTTAATACTGTAAAGATATCTATTCTCCCCAAATTAATTTATAAATTAAATGCAATTTTAACAAAGTTACTGCAGGATATTTTTTAGGAAATAAAATAAAAGCCCATGAAAAGCTAAGTCAGTGTTGAGAAAGAAGAAGAAAGAGGAGGCTGACAACCCAGCAGAATCTGAGACAGCCTAGAAAGGCACAGCAACAGGGACACTGTGGCTCTGCTGCACGACTAGGCAAATAAGCCAGTGCCACTCACTGGGACAGCAGGAGACCAGGGTACAGGTGGGGACTCAAAATACAGCACAGATGGCACACAAACCAGTGAGCGAAGAATGAATTACTTTTTAGCAGACAATATTGGGAAAATTGGCTCCTTATATGGAGAAAAAAGTTTGTACCCTACCTTATACCATTTACATAGATGAACTCGAGAAAGATTAAAGGCCTAAATGTGAAAGGTAAAACTAATAAAGACAATGTAGGGGAATATCCTTCTGTCCTTAGAATGAGAAAGTTCTTCAACAAGATTAAAAAAGCACAGCCATAAGAGAAAAATGTGCAGTAGCATGCCATTACATATTATTTCCACCCTATATACACCATAAGCATAGATAGTAAAATGTGGTAAAATAATTAGGAAGTGATGATTTTGGGTATTTGTGTTTTTAATACAATTTATTTAAATGTAAGTGTATATAATTTAGTTTTAAATAGTGGCTACATCTAACTGCCTTAAAAAAACTGCTGGAAATTTAATAATCATTCTCACAAAGCAGTGTGAGCTTTCTTCCTGAGCTCCCTTGAATCCACTCCAATCAGGCTTTTGCTCTCACCACTCCAATGAAAATGCTCTTCTTACTGTTCACCTCATGTTACTAAATTCAATAGCCAATTCTCGGTCCTCATCTTTCTCGACTTATCATCAGCATTTGACATCACTATTCCCCCCCTCCTTTTCACAATACTCTCTTTCCTTGAGTTCCAGGGCATAATTCATGAATTCAACAAGTATTTACTGAGCGTTCCCTCTGCACCAGGTACTGTGCTAGTGCGTAAGATACAAAGCTGAACTAAAGATCTCTGCCCTTGTGGAACCTATATCTTGGTGGAAGGGGAGGGGAAACAACAATAAACAAGCACAGTAAATACATAATGATACAGAATGAAGGAAGGGCTGAGTGCTAGGGAAGAAGGGGAACATAGGGCAGGGTAAGGAGGACAGGGAACAACAGCAGGGTGCAGGAGTGGAGCAAACTGCCATCTGAGAGGAAGGAGGGTAGGCCACATAGAGCACAGACGTGAAGGAAGTGGAGGAGTTAGCCGCGTGGATATCTGGGTGAAGGGCATTTCAAGCAGGTGGAATCACCAGTGCAAAGGGGACAAGGCAGCAGAGGGACTGGCAAGTCTAGGGAAGAGTGATGGGGCCAGTGCGGCTGTAGCAAAGTGCAGGAGGATGGGCGTGGAGGTCAGAGAAGTGCCAGGTGGATAGGTCCTATAGCACTGCAGGCCACTCTGGAGTCTTTGGCTTTTTATCTGAGTGAATTGCAGAGCTATCAACATGTTCTGAACAGAGGAATGACATGATCTGATTTGCATTTTAAAAAGAATCACTCTCCTTGTTTTCTTTCTACCTCTGTTTCCTCCTTCTCAGATTGCTTGGCTGGCTCCTACCCATTCCCCTGTCCTCTTAATGGTGTGATGTTTAGGGCTCAGACTTGGATCTCCCCTTTACTCTATCTGTACTTACTCCCTTGGGATCTCCTCCAGTCTCAGAGTTTTAAATATCATCTATACAGTGATGACTCCACTGGACTTCTCCATTGAACTCCACACTTATATATCCAACTGGCTATTCAATATTTCCATTTAGATGTCTGATAGACTTCTCAAACCTACTCCTGATTCCACATACACACATCACTTCCCCTCCCCAATCTTATCCACCCTTTGAGCTTCCCCATCTCACTTAAATGCAGCTGCATTCAACCAATTGTGGAGTCATCCTCTTTCTCTCATGCCCTATATCCAATTCATAAGTAAATCCTAATAGTGTAAGTTTAAAACTTCATCTAGAATCTAACCAATTCACACCACCAGCACCACGACTTTGGTCTAGGCCACTATCACCTTTCACCTGTATTACTGCATTAGCCTCGTAATTAGTCTCCCTGCTTAGACCCATCTCCTTTACAACCTACTTTCCACACAGGAGTCATAGTGTGTTCCTGCTAAAACTAAAACCTAACTCAGATCATGGCACTTCTCTACTCAAAACTTTCCAAAGGCTTTCCATTTCCCTTGGAGTAAAAGCCAAAAGCTTTACAATGACCTACAAGATCTTACACAAACTGCCTGCCCTACTCCCACCTCTTTTTAATGTCTAGAACAGAGAGTGGCAAAGAATAGGCATTCAAGTGAAGTGTATATAAGTGCGCCACAAACTCAAGAGTATGATTTATTCAACTTTTTTGCACCTGAAGCCTCAAACCAAAAGACCAAACTCAAAACCAAAACAACCAAAAACACAGAGCAAACAAAACCATGACAAATTAATACATAAATAAAAGAACTTCTCTGGTTTTTCTTTGAAATGAGGTTTGTTACCTGGATTCAATGTCGGACAAAGAGATGTCACTCCAACTTCCTTCTAAATCCATATCTTGCCCAAGTTCATTGAACTTCTTATGGATTTCCCATTGTAAGAGCTCTTTAAGCTCTGCTAGACATTGTGTGAACTGTGGGGATAAATTCACTTATTTATTCATTAAATATTTACTAAGTATATCTGAAAGGCATTTTACTTATTGCTGGGGACAAGCTATAGCCCCTACAACTAAGGATATGTTAACAGATAAATCACATTGACAGTTTTTTTAGGGCAGAACATCAACGAGTGCTGCTTCACCTACTTTTCTCTGGATAAAGTCACTGATAAACTTCTTAAAAAATGGAATCGTCTGATTTATTTCATTATTATTTTTTGAGTAGCAAGGAAGGAAAAGTTAAGAGTACAGTTGGTCAGATTTCGGCCTATGGCAAAGATGATTTACAGCCCATGATGTGGTCAAATTCTCCTTTACATATTTGTTATTAAGCTACTGCATTCAGGGTGGTGCATATCAAGTCCTTCCAAGGCCAACATTTCTGAAGGGACATGAGAGATGAGTTCGATCATGCATACAGACTCCCTCTTAAGAAGCTGAGTGATAAAGGGAAATAGAAATAGCTTGCTGGAGAAACAAGGTCAAAGGAAACCTTTGTTTTTTAGGATAGGAGTAGCTTGAGAACATTTGCAACTGAGAGGAAGAAGTAAGAGAAAAAAACTGAGGACACAGAAAAGAGGAAGGTAATTAATGAGGCAAGTTCTCAGGGAGGCCAATGGAAAGGTTGTCAAGTGCACAAAGGGCAAGGCTGGTTTTGCACACATGATTTTCTGAAATCGGAGAAAGGAAGTAAGAATTGGGGCTGCTATGGGTAATTCTAGAAGTGAGGGAAGGTATGAAGGAAAGCTTGCACAATGGTCTACCTTCCTGGTGAATTATGAGGTCTTACTATAAAATATTAAGAAGAAAATACAGTTCAGCTGTAATTCCACTGGGCAGACTTTGGACCCATTTGCAACTGGCTACAGTGGCCAGCACCATATTTCTTAAAACCCCATTTTTACCTTGGTTTGGTCAGGATCACAGAAATCCAGAAGCGTGTCACAGACATGATATCCTAGGGATTTCAGATCCTCAGTGGTAAAGTGAGTATCTCTTTTACTGCCTGGAAAAAATCCATAAACATTTCTTAATAAATCCTAATGACCTAATGCAAATCCAATTTATGAATGTCTTTTAAAATACCATCTCTGATTCTAGAATATTATGCATCCGGATGGGGCCAACTCTTCTCGTTTTAGTTTGGTGAGGAGAATTTTTGACAAAGAAAAAGTTTACAATCATAATGGCTATAATTATTGAGGTGTTACTTTGTGGTAGGCACAATGCCAAGTGCTTTATATGCACTGTGCCTATAATGCAGAAACTATTATTATTACTATTATTACTATTACTGTTGCCAGTTAAAGGAAAACAAAGCTGAAAGAAGTAATTTACTCAGGGTTACACGACTTATAAACGGAGCTGAAATTAAAACCCAGATCTGCCTGCTTCCAGGTTCTGAGCAACCCCTATGCTATGCCCCATCAAGTATTATATTTCACATTCATATTTTGGGTACTAAAATTTAGCATATGTTACAGACAAGGAAATCCTCTAGGTCAGTGACCTTCCCAATATTCAAAGGGCTTTCTTCTCCCCATGTGCTTTGCTTTGACTTCCTCTGCCTATGACATTCAAAGGAGAGCTTACCCAGGGTGGATCCACCAAAAGTAGACTCCATGGTGTAGCTGTTTAGGATTCCCATCTGCCACATCACAACTCGTCCTGTTCCTTCTTTGCACTTTTGGACTTTAAAATTACAACTATGAAAAGAGAACTAAAGAGAAATCCAAATCCTTTGTTAATCATAAGCTGGCAAAAGTAAGACAGCTAAGATTCATTAATAGGATATAAGAAGAGTTCCCTTGGGGGTCTCTATATTAACATCGGTTCGGGAATGCTGGCCTACTTTGGCATTCAAGGCACTAATCAACCTTTCTAGACTCATTTCCCACCATTCCTTGTATCTTGTTGGGTTTATCCCAATGGGTTGCATTTTCTTCACCCCCATAATCTCTGCCTCAACCTTTGTCTCCCCGATGCTAATCTTCTTGGCGTGAAGTCCAATATCCTCCATTGTCTTTCCTGACCAACCCAGCCCTTTTTCTCATTTGGAGTTTGTAACATACATGTGGCACCTAGCCCAACCTATGCTATCCTACTGAAAATGTCTTACAGTTGGAAGGTATCTCACCACCTAGTGATTTTTTAAATCCTTGCCCTGCTTGCCTTTGAGGATTGTTTTCAGGATAAAATGAGATAATGGGAACCAGCTTTGTCAGGCATTACACAAATGTAATGTGGGATTAGGGGTAATGGTTACTAACAGAGGCCTGGCTCCATTCCAGCAATTCCCCCATGGAAACAACTAATCTATTAATGGTAAAGGTTCCCCCTTGCAGCCCATTAAGTAAAACGTGCCCTGAGGGCATTATTTCCTAGACTTGCCAGATGTTCTGAATGTTGCTTCACATCTACCCTGACCTGGGATTGTTTAGGGCCTCCTTGAAGTCAGCCTAGAGGCTTCCAAGTCCCAAGTTGCATCACCATAACTAACCATCTAATGATTTAAAAATAGTGCTCTGTGGCATACAGGGGTTCTACTGAGGTGCCTCAAGGCCTTCCTGCCTCAAGGATGAGTGGGCACAGTTCCAAGTCCTCTCCTCCTCTTCAATTATCTCTGCTAAGTGTTGTTCTGCTTTTAATTGTTTTATACCCTGGGTTCAGGATGTCATTTCATTTGAAAAAGAGATCCCTGGCAAAGACTGACAGGAAAATAGCAAAAAAACAAAGAAAGGAAGAAAGGAAGGAGGGAGGGAGGGAGGGAGGAAAACGGAAGGAAGGAAGGAAGGAAAGAAGGAAAGCTTGAAGAGGGTAACCCCTCTTTTTACAAATAAGGGTAGCAGATACAAAATCTGTCTCATATACCTTTATGTGAGAAAAATTACAGTATCATTTACATAGTTTTCTAATTCCAACCCAATTTCTTCCTTCTAATGACACTTGCATTTCATGGATCTATTATTTTTGATGCTGAAAACCAATTTCTAAACCAGTGCAGATATTCTTTATATGCCCAACTGTCACAGAGCTGTTACTCAGCCAATTATGAAAAACTTTTAAATTGTTACTATTAGTCTTTCAATATCTTAGTTATTTGTGATCTTATATTACATAAACTTGTCTGTGGAGGCTCACATAATATTAGCACTTTGTCCTTTAATCCCTTCTCACACTGCCAACTACAGGATTCAAGATGTTAGAAAATTCTACTTATTTACTAAGCTTGTGCCTAGGAGAAGCAGCCAGCACAATTTTTTTAACTATCTTCATTGAGATATAATTCACATACCATAAAATTCACTTCACCCATTTAAAGTGAAAAATTCAATGGTTTAAGTATATTCAGAGTTATGTAACCATTACCACGATCTAAGTTTAGAACACTCATCATCCCCAAGAAAACCCAGTACCTATTAGCAGTCGCTCCTCATTCTCCCCTCCCCCCACCAGTACTAGGCAATCACCAATCTACTTTCTGTCTCTATGGGTTTGCCTATTCTGGACATTTCATATAAATGGAAACATACAATATGTGATCATTTGTGATGAGTTTTTTTCACTTACCATAATACTTTCAAGGTTTATCCATTTCATATCATTCTCAGTACTTAATTCCTTTTTATTGTCAAATAATTCATTTTGTGGCTATACCTCATTACATTTATCCATTTATCAGTTGATGGATATAGAATTCTTAGACACATACGTTACTAAATACTTGAAGTCTAGGTTGCTGGGATTTACCCAAGATAACGAAAAGAGATACAATGTGGCAGATAAACTCTATATAGTGAATTCCTTTCTCCCTCAGCCAATGGAAAGAAAACTACCTATGTGCTTACCTTATCCGGAGCATTTTTGCTTAGCATTAAAGGAAAGACTCGCTCATGAAGCCAGTACTTGCGATCGTTGTTATTACAGCCATACAGGAAGATATTATTCTTCCGGCTATGACCATGGAAATCACAATACAAGAGAACCTCCCTTTCTTCAAGAAGTCTATGGAGAGAGCAAAAGAAAGGACTCAGTGGATATGCAAATACATGTGAATAATCAAGGATCTTTTAGAGTGTCTTCTTTAAGTATGACTGTTGATATCTTTCTAAGAAAATTTCAACTCCCAAAGGCCTTCAGTGTTTATTTGCATTGGACTAAACACCCTTTCTAGATAATATTTTACCTTTCTACTCCCTGGCTTCAGTGCTCCACACAATCTGAACTGCCACAGGGCAGCACCTTCCCAACTCTGAGGCCCTTGGTTATATGCCTATCACTGCTGAAATGCCTTCCTCTCTGGCGTCTCTGGCCTTCTTAGGGACCCTGCCCCCACGCTCAGTCAGTGCTGTAAACATGTCACCAGCACCCCTTGCCCTGGCCAGACAGAGGGACTTAAAATGGAAAAGTCCTGATGTGGAAAGGGGTCCTGTGTAAGTAATGAGAAAGTGGAGGAAACCTATCGAAAGGAAGCCCACCCTGGTGCAGGCCTATGGAGAGAGACAGTGAGACTTTAATTGCAGGGATGAAAAAGACAGAACCAAAGAAAGCATTTGCTTTCCCAGACTAGGGCTCTTCTTTTCTTCTGATCACCTGCTATAGTCTAAAATTATCTGCTTTACTAGAGCTAGCCCAAGGGGCTTTCTATTACTTGAAATCTATTAAAGAGCTTGCCTAGGATACCATTCCCACCCACCAAGCATATTCACTTTCTCCATGATGACGATGATAGGATGAAGAGGATGCCAACAATGGCCGCTGTTGTTACACATTTACAGTGTGCTGAGTACTATGTGAAATTGATTTCCTGGCTTATCTCATTTAATCCTCACAGTAACCATACAAGGCACATATAATACCCCCATTCTAAAGATGAAGAAGCTGAAGCTCAGAGAGGTTAAATTACTTGGCCAAGGCCACAGAGCCAACCAATAGAAAAACCAGCTGTGAAACCCAGGCCTGTCTGACTCCCAAACACATGCTCTTGGCCACTTTGCCTAATAGTTCAACACTGCTCCTATTCCTTCACACACATATGGTTAGAAGGTGTGCATTCACCTGTTCTCAAAGGCTATGTTTTCATTTAAGGTGGGTGCCCTGTTACACCATAGCCCTCAACTGCTTTTACAGAGAGCTTGAAAAACACTAATTGAATTATTTTTCTTTCTTCATAAGAAGCAATATATGATGGTGATAAGGAACTCAGACCTGGAACCAGGCAGCCTGTGTTCAAATATCCATTCTGTCATTTTCTAGTTGTAAGACACTGGGCAAATTAACTTTTGTATACTTTAATTTCCTCACCACATATAAAATAGGGGTATTGACTGTGTTTACTGCAAGAGTTAATGTGACTATTAATGTATCATATTGTAAAGCATTGAGAATAGTGCCTATCACTTCACACATAAGCATGGCTAATTGTTAACTACTATTATTATTACACAAGTGCCATCCTGTGAACTCCTCTGATCTCTGACCTTTTCCATTCAATCATTCACTTATCAGTGAAATGACTGTCATTGAAATGTCACATGCTCAGTTTCAACCCAAACATAAGATACAGCTTAAAAGTCTGAAAATGAACAAACCTAAAGCTGCAAAGAGAATGGTAAAGACTCCAAAGCCATACTCAATTTCTATAGTGTTGATAGAGACTTCATACTCCATCAAATGGGAGTAATCTGACATTAGGTCTTAACAGCATTCACAGAAAGAAGACTCTCACCTCTTGATCATGTTCCTGGTGTACCAGATGCAAGGGAAAGATTCCTTCAAAATGGTCTTATAATGTCTGTTCAAGTCCCTTCCGGCCAACGAACACCGATAATTCCCTACAATCACTCCATCTGGATTTAACATGGGAACCACCTTGAAGACAAAGATATCTCTGAGGAGTTGGGCATCTGGGGAGTTGCTAAGGATGAACTCCAAAAAGCCTTTCATAATCCAAGAGCTATTACTTTCCCCGGGGTGGACTCTTGCACTCAAGACCACGGCTTTCTTTGCACCTGCCTCTTGAGGGCTTCGGGATGGGTTGGTGATGGTGAGCAGGTAGACAGTATTTCCTGCTAGGCTCCTGCATAAAGTTCGGAGCTTGCAGAACTGAGACTGGATGGGGTTGTTTGCCACTGACAGGAGGTAGCATTGCAAATCAGTGTATGTATAGGGGTAGAAGTGTGCAAAGAAACAAGTGTCCTGATCATATGGAAACTGAATGGTCCATGTGAGACAGTAGAAGGGCTGCTGCCTGTCATCCATGTTGTTTTTATAGTACTTGATTTCATTTCCTTCTCTCCTCCAGCCAATGTTGTGGGTGTTGGCATCCAGTTGGGAGTACATGAGTGGTTTCATCCCTATGGTGTAAAGGCTTTTGGGTTTCAGCAAGTTGACAATGGTGAAGCGATAGGTGGCATCTTTTCTGGTGTTCTGAACTCGAAAATAAAACCACTGAGTGTGTTTGTTCGTGTACAGGTCAGTTCGTAAGGTGAGTTCATACTCATAGGTGTCTCTGTAATAGAGAAAATTGAAGAATATCTCTGTAACCTGATACTCTCCTTAAAAAAAAAACTGGGAAAACGTTTTCCCCTGGTAAAAATAGATCTTATTACAACAGAAAAACTTGAGATGTCAAATATTTGTTTTCAAATTTACCTAGTTCTCCAACTCACATATTAGGCTAGCAGGAACTTGGGAAAGGAAAGTTTATTGGGGGTGGGACAGTAAGAGTCCCAAAACTCATGCTATGGCACAGCCTGTCTGGGAGTTCTGTGGGCTGCTTTGTATCTCTCTACCAAGTGCTCAGTAGTGGTTTCTAAACACTTTAATACATTTCTCTGAAACACACTGAGCAGTAGGTGCATCCTGGAGACCACCACTGTGGAGGAGATCCTCCCGCTTCCTGTGTTATTTTTATCTCTGATTACCATAATAGTTTGAAGATGAGGGGGCATCTCTGGAATGCATTAAGCTTGTTTAAAAGAAGTGTGACTAACTTGAAGAAGAGGAAATACAAATGGCCAATAACCACATGAAAAGATATTTACCTACATGCATAATTAAAGAAATGCAAGTTAAAATAAGAAGTCATTTTCCTCTCTGACTGGCATTCAAACACTGGGAAACAGGCTCTCTCATACACTGTTGATGGGAACAGAAATCATGGTGGAGGGCAATTTGGCGATAACTTTAATAGTACTTAAAGTGCTCAAATCCTCTGACCCAACAATTTCATTTCTAGGAATTTATCCCACAAAACCACAAATACTTAATAAATTATAAGGATATGATTTCTATTAATTCATTAAAGCAAAAAATTGCAAACATCTCAAATTCCTATCAGGTGGGGACTGGTTATATAAGGTATAGAATATCCATACAACAGAAAAATATGTACTCTTATGCATGAGGCATACCTGTGATACTGACACAGAAAAACACCTGGTTATTAAGTGGAAAAAGCAATTATCAAAACAGTACGTGTAACATTATCCTATTTTTATTTAAAAAAAAATACATAATTTGTATATATGTACATACACACATGCAGAGAAAAATTAAGGCATATATGCCAAACTGTTAACAGTTACTGTATCTAGGAAGTATGATCATGGGACTTGAACCTTTCATGTTATATATTTTTATAAATACAAATTTTAAATGAGTACTAATTTCTTTTATAAGCAGAAAAAACAATTTAGATAATTTTTTAATCTGGGAAAAGAAGTCACAATTATTTTGTTCTTCTCCATCTTCATAAGCATTTGGTATCACCTTTCATTTTTTTGCAAACACTTCTGACTCTTAATATCATTCCTGAAGATAACTGTCAGGCACTTCTCCAATCAGGATCCATTTGGGAAATTCCACTTTGTTACTCACACTTTGACAGCCTTTTGCAGATTCCCGCTCTCAAACCTTGATTCAAACAGCAGAGTATTATCTTCTGGTCCCTCCAACGTGACAGCAAGTTCCTTGATAATTCCTCGTTTGCCTCCCACTCTGGAACTAGTGAAACAGGAACCTTCTGTGGGCACTGAAGATTAAAGAGACATATTTAGGCTAGGTTCCAATCAGAGCCTATTCATCAAACAAGTATTTATTGAGCTCCTCTACATGTTGGGCACTATTCTAGTTTAGCAAAAATGAATATTCAAGTTTTCAGTTGTCCTTGCTGGAACTTTTAATTTCTAACAACATATTTCTTGAAGTCCTTTAGTGGGTTAGAACATTTACCTTTTTAAAACAAACATTTTAATAAAATACATATAACATTTGCCATTTAAACTATTTTTAAGTGTGCACTTCAGTTACATTCACCATCACCACTATCTAATTCCAACACTTTTTCATCACTCCAAACAGAAACTCTATACCCAGAAAGCAATAACTCCCTATTCCTCTTTCCTCCCGTCCCTAGTAACTTCAAATTAACTTTCTTTCTCTAGGAATTTGCCTATTCTAGTTACTTCATATAAGTAGAATCATACAATATTCGTCCTTTGTGTCTGGTTTATTTCACTTAGCATAATGTTTTCAAGGTTCTTCAATGTTGTAGTACATATCAGTACTTCTTTGCTTTTTATGGCTGAGTAATAATCCATTGTGTGTATATGTCACATTTTGTTCATGCATTTATCTACTGATGATCACTTGGATTGCTTCCATCCTTTGGCTACTGTGAATAATGCTGCTATGAATGCTGGTGTACAAATATCTCAGTCCCTGTTTTCAATTCTTTTGGGTATATACCTAGGAGAGGAATTGCTGGGCCATATGGTAATTTTACAGGTTTGTTTTTTTTTTTTTTTTTTGATGACTTGCCAAACTATTTTCCAGGGGAGCTATTTTACATTCCTACCAACAATATATAAAGTTTCAAGCTTTCTCTACATCCTCATCAATACTTATTATTTTCTGTTTTTTTGGTAACAGCAATCCAAATTTCATTGTGGATTTGATTTGCATTTCCTTAATAACTGCTGGTGCTGAGCATCTTTTCATGTGCCTTATTGAGCATTTGTATATCTTTGGAGGAAGGTCTATTCAAGTCTTCTGTCCAATATTTAATTGGATTGCCTTTCATTGCTGAGTTGCAGGAGTTATTTATATATTCTGGATATTAAACTCTTATCAGATATATAGTTTCCAAAGATTTCCTCCCATTCTGTAGGTTATCTTTCACATTCTTGAGAATGTCCTTTGGTGCCCAAAAGTTTTGCATTTTCATGAAGTACAAATGATTTATGTTTTCTTTTGTTGCTCATGTTTTTGGTGTCATAGCTAAGAATCCATAGCTAAATCCAAGGTCATGAAGATTTACTGCTATGTTTTAGAGCATCTCCTTTGCTGCATCATTATCCTTGACTTTTTAGATACTGCCTGCACCCATTTAAACCCTAATTTAAAAGAATATTGCGAAAAATGATATTTTAAAAGTACACTGATACAAGGAGCTAAGATGGTGGCATAGAGAGGAGTGGAAGACTGTTAGTACCCCTTGGACCAATTCATAAATGACCAGAAAACTAGTAAATAACCTGGAATAACTGTGGGGAGACAAATGTGACTGTCCATTCATCATCCACCAACCTGAATTGGGAGGAATGCCCGAGATCGCAGCATAAAATCTGTAAGTAAAAACTGCAGAGCCGCGCTGGGAGCCGAGAGCCAAGAGCCCCTCCCTCACGGAAGCCTCGTGGTGCTAGAGAGCAGCGCTCTCTCAGCCCAGCTTCAACTAGGGTTTTAATGTTAACTGCTCAATACAGACAGCAAATCCTTGACAAGCAGACAGAGGATTTTGGTGACAACTGACCTTGGGAGAGTCGGGGGACGTATCTGTCTTAGGACGGGGAGCCCAGAGGATCGGGTGCTATCTCTGGCTGACGGGGGAACCTAGGAGCTTTTCTGTCCCTTTCTCTCTCTGTGGAGAAAACCTCAGCCGTTTTCAGCCTGCAGTGCTTTGCAGTAAAGACAGCCTCAGCCATTTTAAAATCAAAACACTTTGATCAGCAGTCAGAGAAACAAAGAACTTATTGATATGCAGTGTCCTCTCTGGAGGGGGCACAGCTTCCCAAGAGGAAAGGTAGGGGCCCAGCTCTACTGCCTGCCTTTCTGGAACCAGACCCCAAAGCCTGGGGGAGGGGAGCCACAGGCCACACCCTCTTACACCAGCCGGTGATAAGCTGACAGGTATACCTGCCAGGCAGAAAAGCACAGACGTATCAATCCTCTAAGAAAAACCATTAGGGAAACCAGATACTGAATATTTCCTCCTTCTGTGACCTGAGCTTGTTCTCGTCTGGGAAAACCTGATTGGGGTGGCCTAGGAGGTCAGATGCCTAGACAACAGAAAACTACAACCTACACTAAGAAAAATGAAGCTATGGCCCAGTCAAAGGAACAAACGTACACTTCAACTGAGATACAGGAATTTAAACAACTAATGCTAAATCAATTCAAATACTTTAGAGAAGATTTCGCAAAAGAGATATAGGCTGTAAATAAAACACTGGGCATACATAAGGCAGAAATTGAAAGTTCAAAAAAAAACAACTAGTAGAAACTATGGAAATGAAAGGCACAACACAAGAGACGAAAGACACAATGGAAACGTACAACAGCAGATCTCAAGAGGCAGAAGAAAACACTCAAGAACTGGAGAACAAAACACCTGAAAGCCTACAACGCAAAGGAGCAGATGGAGAAAAGAATGAAAAAATATGAGCAATGTCTCCAGGAACTTAAGGATGAAACAAAGTACAATAATGTACATATCATTGGTGTTCCAGAAGGAGAAGAGATGGGAAAAGGGGTAGAGGCAATAATAGAGGAAATAATCAATGAAAATTTCCCATCTCTTACGGAAGACATAAAATTACACATCCAAGAAGCGCAGCGTACTCCAAACAGAATAGATCTGAATAGGCCTACGCCAAGACATTTAATAATCAGATTATCAAATGTCAAAGACAAAGAGAGAATCCTGAAAGCAGCAAGAGAAAAGCAATCCATCACATACAAAGGAAGCTTAATAAGACTATGTGCGGATCTCTCAGCAGATACCATGGAGGCAAGAAGGAAGTGGTGTGATATATTTAAGATACTGAAAGAGGAAAACCGCCAACCAAGAATCCTATATCCAGCAAAGCTGTCCTTCAAATATGAGGGAGAGCTCAAAATATTTTCCGACAAACAGACAACGAGAGACTTTGTGAACAAGACACCCGCCCTACGGGAAATACTAAATACTCACTACGGAGTGATAGAAGAAGACAGGAGTGCGTGGTTTGGAACACAATTTTGGAGATGGTAGCACAGCAATGTAAGTACACTGAACAAAGATAACTATGAATACGGTTGAGAGAGGAAGGTTGGGAGCATGTGAGACACCAGAAGAAAGGAGGAAAGATAAACACTGGGACTGTGTAACTCGGTGAAATCTAGAGTGTACAATTGTGATAAAATGTACAAATATGTTCTTTTATGAGGGAGAACAAGCAAATGTCAACCTTGCAAGGTGTTGAAAATGGGGAGGCATTGGGGGAGGGATGCAATCAACGTAAACTTAGAGACTGTAACTAACAGAATCATTGTATTATGCTTCCTTTAATGTAACAAAGGCGATATACCAAGGTAAATGCAGATAAGGTCGGGGGATAGGGGAGGCATGTTAGACATTTGACACTGGTGGTGTTGTCTGACTCTTTACTCTACTTTGATTTAAGCTTACTTTTCCTTTTGCTACTTCCTAGCTGTCTTTTTTCCTCTTTCTTTTGCCTCTCTACCTTCTTTGACTCTCCCTCCTGCCTTGTGGAAGAAATGTAGATGCCCTTATATAGACAGTGGTGAAGGTGGTGAACACATAAATATGTGACCATACAGAGAACCACCGATTGTTTACTTAGGATGGAATGTATGATGTGTGAACAAAACCATCTTTAAAAAAAAAAAAAAAAAAAAGGGTTGATGACAAAACCTCAAGGGCAATATACCGAGTGAAATAAGCCAGACACATAAGGACAAATATTGCAGGGTCTCAATGATAAGAACTAACTATAATATGTAAATTTATAGTCATGAAATATAAGGTACCAAAATATAGGACAAGGCTTAAGAATGGGGAGTGGTTGCTTAGTATGAGCAGAATGTTCAACTAGGATGAACTTAAATGTTTGGAAATGAACAGAGGTGTTGGAAGCAAGATGTGCCAAACTGTGCATGAATGAGGTGGAAAGGGGAAGCTCAGAGTCATATATGTCACCAGAAGGAAAGCTGGAGGTCAAAAGATGGGAACATATAACACTGAATCTTATGGTAGGCAATGTCCATGATTAACTGTACAAATATTAGAATCTTCCACGAACCAGAATAAATGTATGACAATACAACTAGAAGTCAGCAACAGAGGGGCATATAGGGAAGAAATATATACCTATTGCAAACTATATACTACAGTTAGTAGTATTTCAACATTCTTTCATAAACAGTAACAAATGTACTATACCAATACTAGGAGTCAACAATTGAGGGGGGTTGGTTAGGGATATGGGAGGATTCGAATTTCCTTTTCTTTTTTTCTTCTTTTTCTTTTTTCATCTCTCACTTTATTTCTTGTCTGGAGTAATGAAAAGGTTCTAAAAATTGAACAAAAATTAAGTGCAGTGATGGATGCACAGCTGTATGAGGGTACCAGGGGCAACTGACTGTATGCTTTGGGTCTTTGGATAATTGTATGGTATCTGAACAATCCCAATAAAAATTAAAAAGAAAAAAAAAAGTACACTGATAAAATATTTTAGTATATCCTTCTAGATTTAAATATAATGAAAATAGAAGTTTGAGAGTAACTGGCATGGGTGAATTTTTTTAAAAGGGGAACAGAAATATAATATTTATTAGAGAATGGTTTTGATTGTAATTTTATCTTGAAAATGAAACTCAATCTAAAAATTTTAAATCATATTTAGCAAAATCACGTATAAGCACATTCTAATGCTTGGTATAATGAATCAAATGTTGATTGGGGGGGTGTTTGAAATTTTTTCAGACAAAATTCAGTGAGACTGCTATATGACATCTTTGATTTACCTATTTTTAGGGTTTCATAGCTTTCCCAAGGACTTTACTTTGACCCAAAATATTCATATCATCTGTCCAAAAGAACCTGTTTTGTCACATTTTGTTGATTTTTTCTTTGTTAACTGATGGAAAATGTTTAGATCTTCATTTAACAATGGCATTGAAAGTGAGTCAAACAATTCTTCAAAATTCATCAACTTCATAAAATCCTGTTTCTCTTGTAAAGATCACAATTTTACTTTGTCATTAACCTTTATTATATTTGCATTATATTGTCAGATATTAACAATATCCATCAATCAGCAACTGACCGATATCAACAAAGGTGGAACAGGATTTATGCTAGCATTAAACAAATAGTACTGTTTGTTTGGGGCCTGCTTTTATAAGTAGTCTGTTCATTAGTGAATGTGCTCAGATAATGATGACTTTTGCTTCTGTATGGAAACTTGTTCCAGTGGGGATCTTCCCAGTAAACATTTGTATATTAATTGAGAGCAAAGGAGAAAGCAAGCATATAAAGAACTGAGTGAAAGCAGAAAACAAGTGGCCAATGAAGCAGAAGCAGAGGCAGAAGCACAAGTATACATAATCTGATGAAAAGCTGGGGCCCCATACCATTCAGTTTCTTCATGGAACTGCAATCAATAGCAGACCAGCAACCAGAACTCACTAATACAGGAATTTCAATATTTTCTCATAACATTAAAGAAGATCTGATTCAAAACCCACAGCTACATTTCTCATAAAGTCCTCTTCCTTTTTCCCCACTTTTCTTGTAGCATGTACTTGCGTTGGAGCCCCTAAACTGACTGCTTTAGTTTCCTAGGCTGCTCAAATCAAATACCGCGAAATGGGCTGGGTTAAACAATGGGAATTTTGTTTGCTCACAGTTTTAAGGCTGAGAAATGTCCAAATTCGGGCACTATGAAGGCAATGCTTTCTTCCTGAAGACTGGTTGCCAGCAATCCTGTCACATGGCAAGACAAATGGTAGCATCTGCTGGTCTCTCCCTTCTCTTCCAGTTTTGTTGATTTCAGCTTCTTGCTTCCATGGCTTTCGCTTTCTCTGCCTGAATTTCATTCCACTTATAAGGACTCCAGGAATAGGATTAAGACCCATCCTGATTGGAGTGGATCACATCTTAACTGAAGAAACTTCATCAAAAGGTTCTACTTCAGAGGGTTCACACCCATAGGAATGGATTAACTTTAAGAACATGGTTTTCTGGGGTACACACAACTTCAAACTACCACACTGACAAAACTCCTGAATTCTCCCTGAAGTCTCATCTTTCCAGTTTATTGTTTCCTCATTTCTCCAATAGGGTGGGGCACAATTTTCCTTGATGAATCCAAGGGAAGAGACGATTGAGGCAGCTGCCATAATTGTGCCTAACAGGACAATTCACAAAAGCTGCCGTATCAGGAGAATGAATTCTATCATCTTGCAGTCCTAGAGTTTCCTCCTTTACAGTATTATCTCTAAATAGAACAGATGTAGCAATGTGGATTCTTGGTCATCTGGTTTATTGAAAGTGACTACAACTAGGTCAGTAAGAGGTAAAATAGGCTTATAACACTCAAGAATTTCTTGAGGTTGTAGTCCCTTTTTATTTACAACCCAAGCCATCTACTCATGCTCCTGTATTTTGTCCAGTGTCTCCCAAACCCCTCCTCAGAGATTCCATAAGGTGAGGCTAGGTAGATTATGAATTGTGTCACCTATTTACTTCATTTGCATGTGGCTTTCCCCACCATAATGTTATTCACATGAGGAGAGCTCACAATCAAGGCAGCCGGGAAGGGAGTATGGGCAATTACATTACAGTTCGGCTCTCGGCTATAATTGGCTCATCATATTCTTATAGTTGTAGGGAATGTAAACACTGCAGTCCCTCCCTCCCTCCCATTCCTGGTTGTTTCTCCAAGAGTCACCCCTGACTCTGCTGATTTAACACATTCTATTTCTACTAACTGAACTTGGTACATATCCCTCCTCCAATATAATAATTTTCTTTCTGATCATTGTTAACTAAGCAGAGATTGATTTTTAAATGGTGGTAATTTTTTTTGTTTTGTTTTCTGTTTCTTGAATACAGCATTTCCCAACTGTAGAGAACTCTGTAAAAGTTCTAACTAGCCCTGGTAACTGAGTGTGTATGCAAAGAGCATCAGATTGTTTGGGGGCATGACAAAAGATGCCCTTCTTGGCAGCTTTCTACCTCCCCATGTCTCTCCCTTTTACCAACTGTGCATTCTGCAATAACTGATTCAACATTTAGTTCCTTTACTTGAAGTTATTATTTCAGTCTTTGGCTCACTGCTCTTTAGCATTACCTCCTCTTCTTTCTATCTTAAATATTACTATTACCACATGCCTCACATCCTCACCAACACTTGTCTTTTCAGATTATAGTCATTCTAGTGGGTGTGAAGTGGTATCTCACTGTAGTTTTAATTTGCATTTCCCTAATGACTAATTATGTAGAGCATCTTTACATGTGCTTATCAGCCATTTGTATTTCTTATTTGGTAAAATGTCTATTCAAATCTTGTGTTCATTTTTTAGTTGGGTTGTTCAGCTTCTTCTTACTGTTGAGTTGTAGGATTTGCAAATATTTTCTCCCAGTCCGTGGTTTGTCTTTTCATTTTGTAAATGGTGTCTTACACAAAGCAAAACAAAACAAAAAAACAAAAAACAAAAAACCACACACACAAAATTAAATAAATGGTGTCTTTTGAAGAGCAAAAATTATTATTTAGATGAAGTCAAATTTATCAATTTTTTCTTTTATGGATCAAATTTTTGGTATTGTATATATAAACTCTTTGCCTAATTCAAAATGAAGTTTTCTCCTAAAAGATTTACAGTATTAGCTCTTACATTTAGGCCAATAATCTGTTTTGAATTAATTTTTATGTATGTTGTAAGGTAATGGTCTAAACTCATGTTTGTTTGTTTTTTTGTATGATATCCAATTGTCTCGGCAAATTTATGGAAAAGAATATCTTTTCCTCATTAAAGTGGCTTGACACCTTTGCTGAGAGTCAATTGACCATAAATGTAAGGGTTTATTTCTGGACTTCTGTGCCGGTTTGTATATTTATGCCCCACCCCCCAAAAAAAGCCATATTCTTTAATGCATTCTTGTGGGGGCAGATGTACTAGGGTGGATTGGGTTGGAACCTACTGGTTAAGTGTCTATGGAGATGTGACCCACCCAATTGTAGGTGATAACTCTGATCAGATAATTTCCATGGAGGCATGGCCCCACCTATTTAGTGTGGACCTTGTTTGGTTTACTGGAGCACTATATAAACTCAGACAGAAGGAGCTCAGAGTGAGCTGGAGCTGAGACAGACATTTTGAAGATGGCTGTTGGAAGCTGATGCAGACATTTTGGAGAACACCATTTTGAAACGCAACCTGTAAGCAAGCAGACGTCAGCCACTTGCCTTCCCAGCTAACAGGGGTTTTCTGGATGCCAATGGCCTTTCTCCAGTGAAGGTACCCTTTGTTGATGGACACTTTATGGCCTTAAGACTGTAACTGTGTAACCAAATAAACCCCCTTTATAAAAGCTGATCCATTTTTGGTTTTTGCATTCTGGCAGCATTAGCAAACTAGAACAACTTCCAATTCTGTTCCATTATTATATATTTCTCTCTTTACGCCAGGACCACATTGTCTCGATTACTGTAGCTTTATGTTAAGTTTTAAAGTTGGGAAGTGGGAGTCCACCTAGTTCCTTCTTTTGCAAAATAGTTTTGGCTATTCTAGGACCTTTGCATGTTCATATAAAGTTGAGAATCAGTCTGTTCAATTCTGCAAAAAAAAAAAAGAAAGCCTGCTGGGATTTTGAAAGGGATTGTGTTGAATCTATAGATAAATTTGGGAAGAACTCTCATTTAGCAATATTGAGTCTTCCAATCCACGAACAGGGAAAATCTCTCCATTTATTTAGATCTTTTAAATTTTAAAATGCCACGCTTTCTCTCAGCAATATTTTTAGTTTTCAGCGTTTCAAGTCTTGCACTTTTTTGGTTACATTTATTTTCAAATGTTTTATTCCTTTTGAAGCTATTGTGGATGGAGTTTTCCTAATTTCATTTTCAGATTACTTAGCATATAGATGAAAAATCATTATTTTTTTGTATTATTTCTTTTGTATACTACAATCTTGAATTCATTTATTAGTTCTAGTATTTTTGTGGATTTCATCCATGAACTAACAATTTTAGGTCTTCCTTTGCAATTTGAATGCCTTTTCTTTTTCTTGCCTGACTCCACTGGCCAGCATCTTCATTATAGTGTTGAATAGAAGTGGTAAGAACAGACATCCTTGCTTTTTACTGATCTTAGGGGCAAAATATTTATATTTTCACTATTAAGTATGATATTAGCTGTAGGTTTTTCATAGATACTCTTTATCATTTTAAGGAAGTTCTTTCTATTCCCATGTTTGTTAACAGTTTTTATTATGACTTGCTTAATGACCTGCATATGGTCTATTGTGGAGAATCTTCCACGTGTGCTTGAAAAGAACATGTACTTTTTTGATGCAGGGTAGAGTGTTCTGCATATTTTTATAAAAGGCTTGGATTCTATCCCCTAGGAAGCCTGCAACCTAAACTAGGAAACCACCAAGTAAATGACAGCCAGATGCACGTACAACAAAGTACTCCTTCATGCAGGAGGTGGAAAAAAGAAAAGCAAGCTCCCCAAAGATGAGCCAACATTTGGTTTTCAGGAAGGGAAAGAACAAGGAAGAAGGTATAAATGGACTGAAGACATTAAGAAAAATGTACTGTCATTTTAAAAAACGAATGAAATTTTAAAGTTGACTGGTCATGAATATCAGGGGTCCCACTCAGTTTGGTCTGGAAAAAGACAGTTAATCACTAAACTATGAATTTTCCATTATTATAACTTTGTCATGAGTAATCACTCACTGTTCAGTGTAATGACAATACCTGAATCTAATTCATAGACAACTCTGCCTTTTTCCTCTCCTACAATTTCTGGTATCTTTTCATTCCCTGTAGGTTGATAGAAATATTCCGCATGAGGAGGAACCCACTCTGAAAGAAGACATAAAAGAAAGAATAGAAAAGATACTTTATCAGAACTGATATAAAATTAAAATCATAATTATTCAAATGGCCAATCTGCTTGAATCAAACCAAATTCCCACCCTGAGTTTCCAGTTTGTTTGTAAAGTAATTATAACTTGCTTCTTTCTATAAAGGCTATGAGAAAACTTTTAACAAAAATCATATACAATGAGATAATAAAATCTAAACAGAAAACTGAAAAATAAGACAAGGAAAAATATGCCCCCAGAAAGGTCAATATAGTTGCTGCAACAGCTTTTCAAAATTTAGCCCTGAGCTTCCTTAAAGTCAGGAAAACATCATCAGCTACATATTTTCTATTACCATAGAGAAGCAAGTATACCAACTGTTTCAGAGGAAACAAGTCTTTTTCATTAGCATTGAATTCTAAAAGACATTTCTCACATGGGACCTGGGCAACTTCTCAACATCATTACAAGCAGAGTGAACACTGAAGAAAGCCAAGGGCATATAAGATACAACTCAGA
Organism: Choloepus didactylus; assembly: GCF_015220235.1. Lineage (NCBI taxonomy): Eukaryota > Metazoa > Chordata > Mammalia > Pilosa > Megalonychidae > Choloepus > Choloepus didactylus. The sequence continues at coordinate 31,768,477 of NC_051312.1, read as the reverse complement.
AAAGGATGACGCTAATTTCCTTTTTTTAAGGGGATGGGGAGTGACAAGACATTGACAATTCAGTTTAAATAATAAGGTACTTAGGTTTCCTTGAAATTAAAAAAAAAAAAACTTGGTGGTTTAATGGATTATCATGACAAAAACTTGAATATTAAACTCCAGTTTCCCACCTTTTTCTCTCCCTTGTCTGTATCCTTGGGACCCTGTACTAAACCTCACAGGAATTCTCTATCTTCAACTAATACCCACTCAATTCCACTATCTAGGTTTCCATACAACCTATTCCTGTAAATGCTTCATAAAATGAATGTCAAAGATTGTGCTTGTACCAAGAGTTCATAGGTATGACCAGCGATGTCATAAAAGAAGCCTCTATCATTTTAATAAAAAGCTCCAATAAACGTGAACTATAATTAAAAACAATAAAAACCATGTTCCAAATCTTCCAAGACTGGCATGCACTCATGGTCTTCACCAATTATACCAAGACTGATAAAAATACAACTCTTATAACACTCAACCCAGCGTATTATTACTGATATGGGAATAACCTAGAAAACAGATGTAAGTGTTTAAATATTTTGGTTTCTAGGAAGGTATCCCCCCATTCCTATAAACTCAGAAGGATTTTAGTTTACACGTTCGTCTCCTTTGATTTTGGTGACGGCATATCAGTTTTCCAGAGTGTAAACATTTCAGAATGAGCTAACACATGTTGAATCTGTCATCCTTATACTTTTTCATGCAGGAGTTATAATGAAGTTCTTGTGATAGTCACAACAGCGAGAACACAACACATAAATCACATTACCAATATGATGAATGTTTTCCTTGATGACCTCACATTCTATTGGCCATCTTGGAGCCTGAAGTGACCCACTGCTAGAGATAAAGGCAAAGAGATCTCTTGGCTCTCGAAGACGTGGGTTTACTCCACTCAACTCATCATAAAGAAGCTGTCTGCTCTTAAGAAGTGGTGAATTCAGCATAAGTGAATCTGCCAAAGGGAAAAGGAATAAGTAAAAAGCTTTCTTTTCCTCCTTGAGAACTTACTGCTCAACTATAACAACTGAGTAACTTTAAGTGCTGTATTAAAATATTTGCACAGATGTACAAATCCTATGACATGTTTCTCTTTCAAAAAGATCTAGTCCAGAATGACAAATTCAAAGTTATAAAATGTTAAGTTAAAATTCTGCATACATATTAAGTATTTAAATGTAAAGTTATGGTAAGATAGAGGAAGTCTTTTTGTTTTTAAAAATAAAGTTAATGGGTCCAAGACATTTGAACAGTGGGTCACACATGAATAAAAAATTAATGTGTTTTGTTATTTTTGTTTTGAGAGGTAAAAGAGGGAACTTTCAATTCACTCATTAACATTTTAGGAAAATGTGTACGAAACTTTACTAACTACAGTGAGACAATCTGCACATTAAACTTCCAGTACATAAAGTAACCATTCAAAGGACAGAGAAACTTGATAAAACAATGAAAACAGAAAGGGGACTGGCAGAGAAGGGGTAGATGAGAGGAAGGAGGAGGGCCTTGGGAAAGAGAATTAAGGAAAAAAAGGGAGGAAAAGATTTTCAAGGAGAAAGAAAAAGAAAGGAAATGAGAGGAGGAATGGAAGGCTGAAGGCCCCATGGGTGCCCATCAGATGCGAACCCCAGGATGTCTGGTAACATTGGGCCCTTGTGGTGAGGGCAGGGGGTGAAGACACGCTTCCATGAAAGAGTGAGTTTTCTGGTCTAGAAGACCACAAAACACCTCTGTTCACAGCTTCTATGTGTCTGTGCACAGCTGAGGATAAAGAGATACCCCTAGGAAGAGGAAGGAAGGAGGCACAGTTTGTCAATGGGATCTTTGTCTTTCCTTTTTCTGCCGACTTTCTCCCCATCCCTTTCCACCTCCAACAATGCCCCTGAAATTCTATCTAAATCTTCTCTCCACAGTTTAATGAAAAAGAGGAAAAAGTTAATAAACATTTGAAAGGATGTTAAAGTTGCTCAGTCTCACTCATAACTAAAAAAATATAAATAAAAATGACAAGGAGACAACAGTTTTTCACCTAATAGACAAGAAAAATAATTACATGTTTTCACACTCATCCTGGCAAAGGTATGAGTAAACAGGCTGGCAAGAGGACAAATGGGTGCAATCTTTCTGGAAAGCAATTTGGCAGCATCTATTAAGATTCAAAGTACAAATACTCTTTGATCCAGTAAATTCCACAGCTAAGAATTTTCCCCTTCAGATTTTCTCACAAAAGTTCATCAAGAAAACATATACAAAGATACTCAATACAGCAATATTCAAAGGAACAAAAAAGTAGAAACAACCAAAACATCCACCAAAAGGTGAGTTAAAATAATTATGATACCTTAAGAAGATGGATTGTATAGGTGCCTTTAAAAAGAATGAGATAGATCTTTTCGTGCTCATGAAAAGGATCTCTAAGACATATTATTAAGCAAAAAATATCAAAGTAAAGAAGAGTATGTATAAGATCCCCTGTGAGTAATTAAGGAGAAAAAATATATAGACATGTATGAATGTATGAGGGTATATTACCCCATCTCATCCCCCTTTTTTTTTTTCTGAATGGAATTATAAGAACAGTTGTTATATTAGGAGTGGACAGGGAAGGCTTAGTTTTCATTTTTTGTTTTTTTCCTACCATTTGGATTTTCTAACCTTATACATATGTTTTTTTTTCTTCTATAAACAGATTTTAACCCATTCCTTTTTCCTTTATCCTTTTTTGTGAGAAACTTAAAATGCTTCACTTCAAAGATAAAAGAAAAAAATCTTCCTCACTCCAATGATCAACACAGAAAAAAAAAAATGTCAGATTATCAATTATACTCTGACTCACACTAACTCACACTGTTGTATTACCTCTACCGGTTGTTTTTCGTTTTACGTGTTTTATTATATAAAGATTGGCAAACCATTCTTTTTTTTTAATTCAATATTATTGAGTTATACTCACACACATATAATCCAACCGAAGTACACAATCAGTGGCACACAGTATCATCATATAGCTTTGCATTCATCACAATAAATTTTTAAGCATTTTCATTACTCCAAAATAAAGAAAAATAAATTAAAAAGTTAAAAAAAAAAGAATACCCAAACCATCCTGAACCCCTTATCTCCCCTATTATTTATATATATATTTTTGTCATTATTTTATTACTCATCTGCCTAGACACCAGTTAAAGGGAGTGTCACAACCATTCTTATTAATGCAATTTTGAGTATCAGCAAAGGGGGTGGGAGAAAACGGGGTGGAGGGGAGGTCAGGTGACTCCTGGGCCATCCCACCTTGACCAGTCTAACCCCTGCCTTTCTACTCTCTTCCAGGAGCTCTGGGACAAAGAGTGGCAGGGCTTCCTGGGTACTGGTCTGTGCAAGCATATACAAGACATATCTGGAAATGGAGTTGCTATATCAAGGGCTAAACAATGTTTTAATTTTCACAGATATTGCCAAATTGCCTTCCTAATATAGTCTATTCACATTCCCAACATGAGTGTAAGAAAGTGTGTTTCCCATACCCTGGCATAATTAAAAATGTTTTTTTTTGCCCAAATATCATATTTTAAAAAATGGTACCCTGACATTTTGATTTGCATCTTTAAATTAGTAGTGAAGTTGAGCATCTTTTCATAAGCTAGCGACCATCTGTGTGTTTTTTTTTCCCCTATGAAATGCTTGCTCATGTCTTTTGTACATTTTTTTACTTGGTTATCTTTTAATTACTGATTTGTAAGAGCTGTTGTATGCTAAGGAAATGGTATATTTGTTGCAATTTTTTTCCTTTTCAGTTTGTCCTCTTATTCTTTTAATGGTACTTTTTCTTCACAGAAATTTACTTTTTGCTGTAAAAATGATCAGTGTTATATCTTATGGCCTTTGGGTCCTGTGTCATTCAAGGATTTTAAGTAGAGAAAGTACACAATCAGATTTGCACATAGAACACTGCTATGTGGAACATGGATTTGGGGGCGGGGGGCACTGTGGAACAAGGGGAGAAGCCAGGAGACAAATCAGAAGGCTGTTTCAGTAGTGAGAAATGATGGCAGTTTGGACTCGGGGAGGGGTGACGGTTAAATGTGGAGATAAAAGAGGGTTGGTACTTGATTAGATATGGGTTGAGGGAGGAATTGAGTATTCCTACTTTTGGGCTCTGAAGAATCAGGTATCCCTGTAATAAATTAATTTTGCTTAAGCTAGCTGGAATCAGTTTCCAGTATTCTTATGCAAACAGTTTTAACAAATATATCCATCAACTGTGTGTGAAGAATCAATGTAATACTCTTGACAAGAGTCTTAATGAATTTTCCAACAATTTTCAGAACAATAATCCAGAATGTAGAGTATTTTCATTTAAAACTACAATCCAAAATCCAAGGTTGATCTTGGGAGAATGTTTTTTGAGTGATGTCAGAAACAGTGGCCAAGGCTGCTCCCTGGTTCTTCCCATGCTAGGCCACATTCTCCTGAGTACCTGGCGAGCTGCTTGAGGCAGTGAGGGTTCTAGGGGTCACACATACTGATTACTCACAGAGAAGCTTCTCCTTCTGCAGGGGGTCCGGTATCAAATCATCTCTTTCCCCAAAAGAGCCATTCAACAGGAATCGAGGGTTATTCTTCCAAACATGCTGGTGTGTAGTAGAGTTTGGTAAACCACCTCTCTGAGCTAAAGAATAGGCAGTTTAATTAAGGTTGCTGGAGGGCTGGCTCACCACCTCTAACATCTAGGTCAATACTGAAACCACAGCTACCAAAATCACCCCCACCCCCACCCCCACAGACTTTACAATGAATACCTCCCACTTTACAAAGAGCTTTCACACTTTGAATATTCCAACCCAGATGAGGTAAGCTTAATTATCCCCATTTTACAGCTGAAGAAACAAGAAGGTGAGGAGGAGACTTGAGAAGCAACAGGGAATAGTTGAAGGAGAAAGGGTTTGGGAGCCAGAAAGACCTGGTAGCTGGAAAAGTTGCCAAGAGAGCCAAATCCATGTGAAGGCAGGTATTCAGAGAGGGAAGGAGCTTTGCCGCCCAAGCTGCTTTGTTCTGAGGGTATCTGCTGAATCTGGCAAGCTGGAGACTCAGTTTTCAACAAATTAATGATCACTTAGAAAATGAAATAGGAAGTTTAACAAGATCCAGCAATAAAATCAATATAAAAACTCCATTTTATTTCTATAGCAGCAACAAAGTTAGAATTAAATTGTAAAAAGATTCCATTTATGATAGCATATAAATATTAAGTACTATGGGAGACATTATTGGGAGACAATAAAGAAAATCTAAATAAATGGAGAAATACACTATATTCATAGAGTAAAGGACCCAGTATTGGAAAAATGATCATTTCTTGTGAAATGTGATCTACAGATTCAATGCAATCCCAATAATTTCGTAAAATATCACAAGTCAATTCTAAAATTTATATAGAAGGGCAAAGAACCAAGAATAGCCAAGACACCTTTAAAGCAAAAAGCAAGGTGAGAAGACATACCTTCCCAAATATCAAGACTATGTTAATGCCATATAGTAATTAAGAAATGGTGATATTAGTAAAGGGATAGATAAACAGACCAATGGAACAGATTACTCATAAAAAGATCCTTGCATAAATGGACACTTGACATAGGTGGCATAGGAGATCAATGGGAAAGGAAGTACTTTTCACTAATGGGGCTGGAAAAAATTCATTAACCAGAGAAGGAAATTAAATTAGATCCCTATGTCACAACATACAGAAAAGTCAATTCTGGGTAGATCAAACACTTAAATGTGAAAGGTGAAACAAAAAAGCTTTTAGAATATAGGAAAATATTTTCATAATCTTGGAGTAAGGATAAGAAGGAAAAAATAATAAAGTCAGTTACATTAAGAACCTCTAGTTAGCAAGAAACCATAAATGAACTAGCAAGATGAACTACACAGTGAGAGATTTTTACAACACACATGATCAACAAATGACTAGTAACCAGAATAAAGGATGAAACTCTTATGAATCAATAAGGAAAAGACAAACAATCCAATAGAAAACTGGGCAAAAGACTTGAAAAGGCATTGCATAAAAGAGGACCTTCAAATAGTCAAAAAAGATGCTCAATCTTATTAGAAATCAGGGGAATGTAAATGAAAGCTACAATGAGATATCAATAATACCCATCAGGCTGAAAAATTTAAAACCTGATAATACCAAGTGTTGACAGGAATGGCAGGCAACATAAACCCTCTTACTGGTGGGAATGGTGATACAACCAGATTAGAAAATACTGTGATATTGCATTATCCACCCCAGTTTAGACATTTTCTTGATCTTAATCCACATTCCCGTGGGTGTGAATCCATTGTAAAGAGGAGCTGTTGAAGATGCTATTTTAAATTAAGTTGAGGCCCACCAAAATGAGGGTGAGTCTAAATGTGGATTACTGGAGACCTTATAAAGAGACCTAGGAAGTCTCAGAAGCTAAAAAGGAGATGACACAGCCACGTGATATGAGAGCCAAGGAACCCCAAGGATTGCAGGCAGTCAGCCTAAGAACACCAGTCATTGGGCAGAAAGCAAGCCTTGATTTTGGACTTGTTCTAGCTGCAAAATGGTGAGACAATAAATTCCTATTGTTTAAACTGACCCATTATTTGTGATAGCAGCCCAGCAAACTAACAGTGGTATTTGGTAAAGTTGAAAATGCACAAGCTCTATGTATGAAACAGCAATTCCACCCCTAATTACAAACTCTAAGAAAGTCCTATACATGTTCCACAAGAGACACGAATATCATAGCAACCAGTCATGTCCTAAAAGTGGCTCGTACCAGCGTGTGAGAGTCAACTGTTAAAAAGTTTTAGGATTTTGTGAGCCATCTGTTAATCTAGTTATTTTACTACATTTTATTATTATCTAGGCGCTTGAGGTTATTGATGTCTACTGTAGCTATATATTGGAAATACTATATAATAGCGTGCCACTGTATATCTCTCCCAAACTCTGTTCAGTGGCTTCAAGTGGTGCGGCAATTTGAAGTTGTCATGTACCCCAGAAAAGGCCATTTTCTTTTAATCCATTCCTGTGAGTGCTGACCTATTGTGGGTGGGACCTTCGAATTAGGTTATTTCAATTGAGATGTGACCCACTAGAGTCCTTTAGAAGAGAATAAAGGATATAGAGAAAAGGCCCAGAAATCTCAGAGAAGTTCCAGAGAAGCTGAGTGAAAAGGATATACCCACAGAAGCTGAGAGAGGAAGCGACTGATGCCAGAAGCTAAAAGCAATGAGACATGAGAGAGAATGACCAGCAGATGCTGGCCATATGCCTCCCCATGTGACAGAGGTGTCCCAGATGTGGCAGCCTTTCTTCAGGGAAGGTACTGTCCTGTTGATGCCTTAATTTGGACATTTTCATGGCCTTAGAACTGTAAATTTGTAAGCTATTAAATCCCCATTGTAAAAGTCAACCCATTTCTGGTATATTGCATTCAAACAGCTTTAGCAAACACAAGTGGGTAGCTTGAAATGGACCAAGGTGGGAGAAATTACACCACGGAAATCAGAGCTTTTTCCCTTTGGAGAGCTCAGTATCTCACTGATAGCAATATTGTTCATAACAGCCCCAAACTGGAAACAAACCAAACATCCAGCACCAATGAAAGAGAGAAATAAAATTGCAGTATAGTCATATGAAGGTATACTCTCAGCAATGAAAATGTATGAATTGCAGTTATAAATAAAAATGTGAAAGACCCACAGACATAATGTTGAGCACTGGCTGCATTTATAGCAAGTTCATAAGAAGGCAAAACTAGAAACTATTTAAAGAAGGAAGCAAGGAATTAATTATTGGAAAAATTAAAATAATGGTTACCTTTGAGAGACAGGGAGAGGTATTTGATGGGGAGGGACATATGAGTGGGATTCTGAATATGGGTAATATTTTATTATCTACCTGAGTGCTGGCTACATAAGCATTTGCTATATAGTACTATTAAACTGCGTATGTATGTTTTCAACACTCTTCTGTATGTGATAATTTTCATAGAAAAAATTGTGCTACATGGTTGTCAAAAGATCAGATCTAGGACAGCTTGGTTTTAAAATTTGTTTTTAAATTGTGTTTTGGATGAATACATGAATAGTTGACAAAATTTATTCCAATTTATTACTATGAAAACTAAAAAAAGGCAACTAACGTTATAAGGCTTGTTTGAGTAACTTTGATTCATAACACCCATGATTTCTTTACCTTCTTTATGATCTAGTTTTGGCAACATCAAATAGTATACCAGAAGCCCTGAATTCAATTCCAATTTAGGCAAGAATCTGAGGTAAGCCGTTTCATTATCTCCTGCCTTAGTCTATCCAAACACAAAATAGGACAACTCTTCCAGGTAACCAGTTAATGAAACGATTCACTACATGAACTCAGGAAAGGAGATGCTAGATGAGAACATAGTTATTACCTTTAAAATAGCCATAGTACTGGAGATGATGGTACATAAAATCTTCATAGGGATCAGGAAGGGTCTGTGAAGAGAGGACAATCTCAGTCAGGAAAGTCCCTTCGAATAACACTGAACTCTTAACAAAAGCTACACAAGCATTGCAGAGGATAAACCTTAGAAAGTCTGTAAACAAACCAAGTGAAAGACATGCATGCAAATTATTTTATCTTTCGGATCAAGATTTCCAGTTAGAAAAAGTTGCCACGAGGATATGCCTCCTGATCTTGCACTGAATTTCTGTGGCGTTTCTGAAAAGGGGTGTGTACCAACCTCCTGCTTTAGTTCTGTTTCCAATGCTGGGAACATGTTACTTCTGCATGGTATGCTGAAGAACAGTCAACGACATCAGCACCCCCTGCCCAATTTCCAGAACCGAAGCTGATTACACAGGGGCAGCTGCAAAACCAGAACAGTACAACTGAAAAAAAAAAGTCTGCCGACATCCCCTCCTCCTCTTCAGCTCCAAATTGACTGTAGGAAACCCTGCCGCCTCACCCACTACCTCTTCCCTGCCAAGCCAGCCTCTCCCAGACAAACAAGGGCCCTGCTGGGGTCCGGAAGCGCACCTGAGGAGCTACGCAAGGCTGCATGTTCTCTCGCCGCCTCTTCCCGAGAGGCCAAGACTCTCACCGGTTTCATGCTTCCCTCTCTGTGAGGCGGAAGATACCCATCACCAAATCGCCGTAGGAAAGTGAAAGAAATGGGGGTGGGGAAGAAGTCTTCTCAGGGTAGAGGGAAAAGAGTCAGGGTCGGGAATGGACTCTGAAAATGGAAATCTGGGGTTTAGCGTTTCCTGGCTGCGGGGTGGTGGTGAGGAGCAGAGAACAGGGGGCAGATGCGGCGCCTGCGGCAGCAGAGGAACCTGGGAAACGCTGCGATGCCCCGGCGCGGCGCGGACAAAGACACGCTGGCAGGTCTCTCAGGCCTCGGCTTTCTGCTAGGCCCCGGTAGCCTAGCAACCGCGTGGAGGAAGCGGAAAGAGGGCGAGGCGGCCGGCCGTTTCCGCCGAAGTCAGGCCCCACCTCCAAGCATGGGGTAGGGAACACGGCTGAGGCCAAAGCTCCTGAGTCAAGATTTCAACCCGGCGGCTAGCATTGCAGATACCAAGGATTCGGGCATTCCCCCCCTTTCATACAATATTAACAGCCCCACGTCTGGGTATTAGAAATTGGACAAGATCATTAGTCCCAAACTTGTTTGCTGTTTCTTAGCTTTAGGTTAACTGTCATACATTGTAAAAAGGGAGCTTACCCTCTTCCTTTCACCTTATGTTCTCTCTACCCCATAGCCAGGTTGAAAATTACCTTCTACACTAAGCAAGTATAAGAAATAAAGTTAGCAAATTAAATCCACACATTTTGACTATCAAATTGGCATATTCTAAAAAACACACATTCAAAATACTGGGAGGATAGTGAGAAAGGCAGTAGTGTTGTGCAGCAATTCCTACGTGTCCTACAATTCCTACAAGTTAAAGTAGGTAGTTAAGGAGAAAGCTTCAGCTTTTAATTCATTTGCAAATATTTACTGTATGGAAATAATCAGAAAAACAATTTATGTAGAAAATTTGTCACTGCAACATTTGCATGGTAAATAAAATCCAATACAATGTCATAATGACACTGGTCAGATAAATTTTAAATTTATGCACAGAAATATAGTGGAATAAAATTAAAACTATTAATCACCTCTGGGTAACTTTATATGAATGTAATTATAAGTATATATCACTTCATAATCACAGGAAAAAAACGTTTAAAACTACATTCGGCCCTGCCCAATGTTAACCACATTACATCATTTCCAGGATTTAATGGTAGAGGCCTGCCACTCCCCAACCTCAAGATCCTGTTGGTCTTCTTTTTCCTGAAAGCTGTTCTTCAATGTTTGCACATGTACTGTATTTGATAAGAAAAAAAACAATTGAGAAATGACTTAAAATAAGTCATGGTTACATAACCATAGGGTACTAGGGTTAGAACAGCAAAAGGACAACCAAATAGAAGTATAAAAAAAGCTTTATTAGTGCATATATACAAATTTACAAGGAAACTGGAGAAATACAAACAACTTTAAAACACAATTTGCCTTTTCTTCAGTTTAAAGTGACTTTTACCTGATTGTGATACAATAGAAAGTATAGAACAGTAAACTGCTTTTTTTTAAATACTGGAAATTTATGGAGAATACATTCACACAAAGAAGGCAGGCGAATTTTGGAACTGGATAGGACAATGAAGATACATTAATACATCGAGTAGCGCCTGTTACATTTACTGCCACATATTTAAGGGGAGAATTCTCAAAATTAAGGACATGAACACCTGCTGCTGCTGACTTAATTTTAAATATGCCACCTGGTGTGGAAATGACTGAGCTCTCAGTTCTAGAATTTGTGAAAAAGAACTACTCTGGAGTGTGCTATTTGTCAGCACAAGCAAAACAACCTGACAGACCTCACCACTTCAGGGCTGGCAGACTAGAAGTCAGAAAAAGATTCCAATAAAAAGATCCCAGTTAAGGAAGGTGGAATACAGAACTGCCTTCTTAATTGCACTTGTTGTGAGAAGAAGTTTATTTAGTAGAAGAACTAAATTCACTCCTATTAGGCAGGAAAATCCTTCACTTTTTTTCACCGAATCATCTACAGAAGTGTCATTCTTATAACCCACATGTTCAAAATTGATGAGGTTAATATACCCAACATGCTGAGCTAGCCAGTGTGAAAGTAAAGGCAGCCAGGTCAAAGCAATTTCAATGACCTCACCCTTTAGCAAAACAGAAAATTTAAATTTCACAAATATGACAACTTTGTACATGTATGCTCTTGGTCCAGAAAATTCTTATGTTCTCTCCTGTAACATTTATAGTTTATAGTAAGACTCTGAAATGAACACAAACAAAACAAACAATAAAAATAAAAAAATAATTAAAAAATTATGTGTTTGGAGCCATTTTCCTTCTTTTTAGTCTTGCTCGCCAATCCTCAGGAAGGGCTTCAAAATTAGCATTTCTTTCTGCCATGCCACTGTGAAAACAACACATAGGTTACTTCAATGGAAAGAAAAAGCACAAAACTGTTCATTCCCCAGGAAATAAGAACCTCTAACTGAAACTGAAAATCTGATCACACTTATGTTCATGAAAATGCTTAAAGTTTCTCAGCTAAATAAATACAAGCATATTTCTTATCAAATTTTAAAATTCTTATGGGTCAACCAAAGATACACATACTCTTTCTATAATTTTATGTATATGTAAGGGTACATACAACATACATATATATATGTATCTAGAGTCACCATTAAAGCTATACCGAATAAAACACTTTTTTTGTAAAAGTTTTCTTAGCCCATAGGAATTATAATTCTTCAAGAAAAATATAAACTCTCAATATAACATCAGGGACCTGTGGACCCGATTTTAGTTTTTGAGCTTCTTTTCTGGGCATTCTAATTATTCATAAAGGATTGATATTTCAAGACATAGTCAATCATTAAAAAAAAAAAAAAAGATTAAAATGTATTGTCTTGCAGTTATCAGAATGAGTGCGTTATACCCTTTTACAAATTTAAGATAATGTAAGATACACTATAGGATATTTATGATCCATGCCCCCTCCTCCAAATATCATGAAACAGATTGCTATTTCATCACCATAGGAATTTTTAAATCATTACTCAATTCCCAATGATACTAAAAGACTAAAATAATATTTAAAAAAAAGAAATAGAACTGCCTGCAAGACTGATGCAAAAGTGAAATCACCACTAATATAATACCCCTCAATTTTCTTATTGTGTTGCCTAGAATATGGCATCACCTTTCAGGGAAATGAAAAACAAAGCAGAAGATGAATGCAAAGAGACAGGTAGTGGTACTTTAGACTCTACAGACTACCATGTTAAGAGATGATATCCTAGATGAATCTTCTCAAATTCAAGATTGATGAGTGAACAATGTTATTTCTAAGGACAAAAAGGAAATATGATATTCTCATTCAAAGTACTACATTTTGAAGATGCAAGTGCAAGATCCAGAAGTAATAAGTTAGAACCTATTAAAGAAGAATTTGAAATCTTGCATCAGCATTTGTTTCCGTTTTATGCATGACAATGAGTAGTTAGTTGCATTCAAACAATGCTGCCCAATTCAGTATGTGTATCTTACCTTCAAAATTAGGAAAATATGAACAAAAATTTGGTTTAAAAATTTTTTTTTGTCTTTTTTACTCACCTGCTCATACACTGGATAAAGGGAATATCAGTCACAAGTTTATCACAATCAAACTGTCACCCCATAAAACCTATAGTTACATATATCATCATCAAGAATCAAGGTTACTGGATTACAGGTTCAATATTTTCAGGTATTTCCTTCTATCTCTTTGAAAATACTTGAAGCTAGAAAGGAATATCCATATAATGCATAACAGTAACCTCCAGAATGACCTCTTGAATGTATTTGAAATCTCTTGGCCAGTGAAACTTTATTTTGTTTCATTTCTTTTCCTCCTTTTGGTTAAGAAGGCTTTCTCAATCCCATGATGTCAGGGCCAGGCTCATCCCTGGGAGTCATGTCCCATGTTGGGGGGAGGACAGTGAGTTTAAAAACTTTGGGTTTGCTATGTTTAAATTCCTGTTAAAATTCCTAATCAAGAGTTCCCCCTTTCCTTTATTTTCACTTCTGTAAATTATTTGTAAAACAAATTAAAAATATAAAAAATAGAGTCCCTTGGATCTAGATGGTCAATGGTGATGACTCTTTTTCCTGGTACAGAGTTAAGACAGTCCTTTGCCTAGAAAGTATTACAACTGATACTTCTGATTTTGAAAAAAGGCTAGACCATGATTTGTCCAGGGAAATAAACATTATGAATTAAAATTTTTTATAGATAACAGTTTATAAAGAATAGCAAAAATTAAGGATTGTAATTTCAAGAATATGACTGCTGTAAAACAACAACAAACCACCCTGATCTGTAATCTCTTTTCTATACCTGACCAGTTGCTGCTGTTTCCACTCTTCAATTCGTTTCTGTGTAGTAGATTCCCGGTCCTCTTCACTGGAACTAGAATTCTCCTCTTCATCTAACTCACGCTGGATACTCTGCCACTTTTTTACCAGAGATGGCATTTTGGTTTTACTCTTTTTTGCCTAGAACAAAGGATAAAGGTCAGAGGGTATATAAAATAAGGAAAGCAGAAAGATTCAGTCCTCCAAACTGGGAGAGCAGAATCTTTCCCTAAGTTCTATGGAATAAGTGGACTTTAAAATCAAAAGAACAGGAAGACAAAAAGTGAATACCATTCTAAGCCGCTTGCCAGAAATTTCTGCCAAAACCAAAAAGCATGGTAAAAATTCTAAAGAACTGCAAATATGATGTTTTATGAATTCAGGTCAGAAAATTTTCCTTAGCCTTACTATTCTGTCACCCTTACCTCATCTCTTCAGAATTACAGTGTTTCCTTTTTTAAAATTTAAACAGATGCAGTGTTCAAATCAAGTGATAAATAGAGCTGAGAAACAAAGGCCCAGCTTTTTTGGAAAGAGCGACAAAATCAATGGCAACCATTAAAAATAGGAAAGAAGCAATGAGATTCTTCTCTTGGCTTATCTTCACCTTCTAAATTGTCTATAATGAACATGTACTTTTGTAGTTAAAATATTTGTGATAGCTGCAAAACTGAACTATATAAAAAATTTAGAAGTAGTATGTTAGTGCTTTTCCACCCTGCACTTACTGTTCCCTCTTCCTGAAAATCTCCAATATATCCCAAGGCTTGCACTACCTTCAGGCTTCTGATCAAAGTCACTTTAGCAAAGAGGCCTTCTCTGACTGCCTTATTTGAAATAGCACCACCTCCCCAAGACTTCTCCATCCTCTAACACTGCTTATTTTCATCACTGCCCTTACAAAGCACCCAGCACGTATTTATTTGCTTACATGTCAACCCCTTACCCCCATCAGAAGGAAGCACTATGAAAGTAGACATTTTGCCTGATTTCCTGCTGAATCCCACAGCATGCACCTGACACACAGCATGCATTCAAAATAGACTTCTTGTTGTCTATTATCATTTACATGAAATTAGAAAGCCACCGTATTAAGACAACGACGACGAATTTTTATCTCTTTGTTGTTGAAGAGCAACAGAACCATGTGCTTGAAGATCTGACTAGGTTACACTGTAAGTGTGACAAGGAGGAGCTCAAATGGTGGTTGTGACTGAGTGTTGTGCTCACGTGAGGTATGGCTATTCAAATGTTCTTCTTGCCTGCACTTGACACAAACAGATTTTGTGAATAAGTTCCCCAAAGATCCGAGAAAATAAGTTCAACATCTTCTGTCTTTTTATATTATGTGATTCCCTGCCTGATACCCTGTTTTGACTGTCACTGAAAGTTGTTAATTTTTTGGGGAAGAGAATGCCCATCTATCCTGCTCAGTCATACCTTCAGCTCCACACACCCACCAATATTCCATTCTGTCATTTCGCCTTTGGCACAACTTGAACCACTGCACACACACTCCTCCAACAAATCCCAGCACAGATCATTCTGGGTTAGCCTGGGACCAATCGAGTAAAAATACGATGATTAATAATGGCCATGTGAGCATACAGGGCTCACTGGGGTATAATATCTCATTTAATAACTGCAAACAAATGGCTGAAAATCACACATCTACTCATAGTCATTGCTGTTTCATTTACATTTTCTGTGGTGTTAAGCGGATTTTTAGCACATGTGATTTCTGTCATGGGAAAATAATTTATGTTTAGAAGTTATGTATCAGGATGCTTATCACATTTGAACACATTTTTAATAGAACACTGAAGTCAGAGAAATAAAGGGTGAATGGCTAGAAACTCCTTTTTTTCCTAGCTTATTTTCTAGTAAGCTGCACAAGAAGTTCTTGGGCAAAAGACTTAAAACATACATTAGTCCCAAATAATACATTAGAAGTATTAAGGATATATTTTATAGGTCATTGTTTTTGATATCAGGCATGTAGAAATGATGTATTATCTTAGCACTCTGGAATTTCAAAACTATTATTTATGAGCAGTAAAAGCATGATTGGCTTAAAAATTACTTGTCAAATCAATGGATGAGGAAGTAATTACCTCTTTTTGAGGCAGAAGAAGAGGACCAGAGAAGGTTTCACAGAGGAAATGAGTTCTGGTTGTTCCTGACATTTGACTGCGTAAAGAATGAATGGTTGTTGGGCTGGAGGTCAAAGAGGGGAATGGCTTTCTACAAAGCAACTCATATAAAGGCAGGGAAGTGTTAAACAGTATGGTGGGCTCAGAATAACTATATTTGGTATAGTAGGCATTTCAAGAACAATCTGTTCAGAATATTGTCCAAAATGCCATTCCTGACTTTTGTAACATTTAATTCATTTCCAAATAATTTCTGGAACCATGGTACCAACTTGTTTGATTCAGAAACATGTAGTGACATCAGTGAAAATGGTGGAGCAGGTAACTCCATGGGTCCATTCTTCCACAGAAAAATTGAAAATCACAAAGAAACTGTCAGAATTAGAATTATGGAAAATAATCAAAGGTTTACAGGAACCAAGTATAAGCAAAACAAGAAAAAGGTAGCTAAAAAACAATAGGAAAGGTACGCAGCATTTTTACTTGCCCTTGCCCTACCCCTTTTCAGGCTCAGTGGAGGTCTTGAAGATGACAGTCCCCTTGGTTCTGGGGGAAGCAGAGCAGACCTTATTCTCAAAGAACTGCGGTGTTTGCTTGTTCTAATCCGCCTGGGGGCTACCTGTGGGACTGACACAAGGTACTTGCTTTTATTTCACCTAACTTGGAACTCACTCAGGGCAAAAAAGCAGTGGGCATTACTCAGAAACACAGTTTAAGGCAAATGAATGTCCTGCCGCCACCTGGGCAATAGATTGCATTTCAGACAAATAACAGAGCACCAAAAGCCTGGGAAGAAAAGTTGGGGAAGAGAGTTTCTTAGGGAAATTAGAGCATTAAAAAGTACCCAAGTATACTAGGCAACTTAGAAAGCTATGTGCATGCCCAGGGTAAGACCCATATGCAGAAAATACCCAGGAAGACTTTAAGCTTTCACCTCTGGCTGATCTATAGGTACAGCACAAGCAGGAAATGAAGGCAAATGCAGAATTGTAAATAGCTTGGCTAAGTGGTGAAGGACTGCCCCAACACAGAGCCAATATGTAAAGACTGGGAGAGATTTCTCTTTCTTGGCATTCAAGGAAGTTTCCGTCAAAGCACAAGCTCACCACAAAAAAAGAGACTTCAGAATAGTCACCAAGTGAACAGCTATAGCTCACAGCAGGAAACGAAACCCTACTTCCTCCCAGAAGAGGAGGAAGAAACTGATTTCCCAAGTCATTACATTATAATAGTAAAAATGTCCAGTTTTCAACAAAAAAATTACAAGACTTACAAAGAAACAGGAGTATGGCCCACTCAAAGAAGAAATGAACAGAAACTATCCCTGAGAAGCACAGATACTGGACTTACATAAATCAACTGTCTTAAATGTGCTTAAAGAACTAAAGGAAACCAGGGGAACAAAGTCTCAACAAAGTGAGTATCAATATAGAAATAAGAATTGAAAATGAACAGACACTTCTAGGAAGACGGGAGATTAGGAGAGCCAGAGCAAAATTCTCCTCCATGGAAAACACTAGGTAAAGGACAGAAAGCACTCCGGAACAGCAGTTCCAGGGTTCCACTGGCTGTGCAAGGACTTCTACATTCATACGCTGCCGGCGAATGGGCGGTTAGAGGTGGCGGATGAGCGTGGAGGAGAGCAGCTTTCCACGCCCCAGAAACCCTCCTCACCACTTGGGTTGGGTGATAACCCTTCACAGACCTGCGGCCAAGGGCGCCCATACCAGGGATTAACAGTTGGAGCAGGCAGACGAGTGCAGAAGGGGGCAGTTTCCCACAACCCATGCAGCCATCTTTGCCACTGGCTGGGAGATAACCCCTCACAGCCCCATGGCTAGGAGCTTGCTTGAAAGAATTTGGGATATGGCAGGCTTGAGATGGTATCCAGCCTTCCTCCATGGAAGCCTATGGTGTACACAGCCTAGAGGTAAGGCTCACGAAGTGCCAAGAGCCCTCCCCTAATCCCAGGGACTCGTGGATGCATGAAAACAGGGACTGCGGGGCACCTGAGCTGGAAGGTGAGATGCGTAGCTCTGCAGCCCCAGAGTACTCCACCAGCAGCCCTGCAAATGACCAGGACCACTGTGTCCTGGAGTGAACTTCCTGCCAAACTGCAGGGCACCACCCTACACCCACAGGGCTGACAGCCCCCAGTGCACACGGACAATTGGTGCATTGATTGGACTTCTACGTGGTTAGGAACCCCACTCAGTGTGTAGACAAAGCTGGGGAGAACTGGCTTGAGAGCAAAAGATAGCTCAAGAGCACCATCTGCTGGTAGGTTGAGAAAGTGCACTCCACCAAGCTGTAGCTCCACTAAATTATAGATAAATGTTCAAATAACCCTGCATATCGTAAAAGAATCCTATCAAGGTAAGCAAATGCCAAGAGGCCAAAAACAACAGAAAATTATAAAGCATATGAAGAAATCAGAAGATATGGATACCCCAAATGTCCAAATCAAAAAGCCAGAGTAGACACAGAGCTTGGGGAAATTAAAGAAGTACACACAAACATCAATATCATGCTCAGGATACAAAGGACATGAAGAAGACTCTAGAATAGCATAAAGAAGAATGTGCAAAAGTAAATTAAAAAAAAATAGTGGATCTTACAGAATTAAGATACCGTTGATCAAATTAAAAATATTTTTGATACATAACAGATTTGAAGAGGCAGAAGAATCTTGAGGATAGAGAGATGGAAAATGAAGGCACAAAAGAACAAATGGTGAAAAAAATTGAAAAATTTGAACCAGATCTCAGGGAAATGATGGACAACATGAAGCGCACAAATACTAGAATCATTGATGTTCCTGAAGGTGAAGAGAAAAGGGCTAGGAAGAGTATTCAAAGATATTGTTGGGGAAAACTTCCCAACTCTTCTAAACGACATAAATATGCAAAGATGCCCAATTAACCCCAAATAGAATAAATCCAAATAAACCAACTCTGAGACATACTCTGATCAGACTGTCAAATGTTGAAGAGGAGAAAGTTCTGAAAGCAGCAAGGGGGAAGCAATTCACCACACACAAGGGAAACAACATAAGTATTGACTACTCAGCGGACACTATGGAGGTGAGAAAGCAGTGGTATGATACATTTAAAATTCTGAAAGAGAAAAATTGCCAGCCAAGAATTCTTTATCCAGCAAAGCTCTCCTTCAAAACTGAGGGAGAGCTTAAAATTTTCACAGACAAACAAATGCTGAAAGAATTTGTTAACAGGAGATCTGCCCTATAAAAAATGCTAAAGGGAGCTCTATCAGCAGGGAAAAAAAAGAAAGGAGAGAGTGGTCTGGAGAAGGGCACAGAACTGATGAGTTTTAGTAAGGGTAACTTAAAGGAAATAAAAAGAGAAAGGGAAAAAATAGGTCTGACAAATAGAAACCAAAGGATAGGATGGCTGATTCAAGAACTGCCTTCACAGCAATAACATTGAATGTGAGTGGATTAAACTTCCCAATTAAAAATATATAGATTTGCATAATGGATTAAAAAATATGAACCATCAGTGTGCTGAATACAAGAGACTCTTCTGAGACCCAGCAACACAAAGAAATTGAAAGTGAAAGGATGGAAAAAAAATATTCCATGCAAGCTACAGCCAAAAGAAAGCAGGGATAGCAATACTAGTTTCAGATAAAGTAGACTTTAAATGCCAGGATGTCATAAAAGACAAAGTAGGACACTATATACTAATAAAAGGAACAATTCACCAAGAAGAAATAATCATAAATGCTTATGCACCCACTCAAGGTGCTCCAAAATACATGAGACAAACATTAGCAAGAATGAAGGAAGCAACAGACATTTCCACAATAATCGTGGGAGACTTCAATACAACACTCTCTCCTACAGATACATCAACCAGTCAGTGGACCAATAAAGAAATCGATAACCTAACAAGGTCATAAACAAATTAGACTAACAGACATATATAGAGCATTAGATCCCAAATAACCAGGATATAAATCCTTCTTTAATGCTCATGGAACTTTCTCCAGGATAGATCATATGCTGGGGCATAAAATAAGCCTCTATAAATTTAAAAATATTGAAATTATTCAAAGCATACTCTCTGACCACAAAGAATGCAACTAGAAGTCAATAACTACCAAACATCTAGAACATTCACAAATATCTGGAGATTAAACAACACACTCATAAACAATCAGTGGGCCAAAGAAGAAATTGCAAGAGAAATAGCTAAATATCTAGAGGAATGAAAACGAGAACACAACATATCAAAACTTACAGGATGTAGCAAAGGCGTTATTGAGAGGAAATTTTATAGCTCTAAATGCATACATTAAAAGGAAGAAAGAGCAAAAATCAAAGAACTAATGGAACAATTGAAGAAGCTAGAAAATGATCAGCAAACTAATCCTAAAGCAAGTAGGAGAAAAGAAGTAAGGATTAAAGCAGAAATACATGATATGGAGAACAACAACAACAAAAGAATAAACATCATCAAAAATTGGTTCTTTGAGAAGGTCCACAAGATTGACAAACCCTTAGCTAAACTGACAAAGTCAAAAAGACAGAAGAAACAAATAAACAAAATAATAAATGAGAGGGGGGACATCACTGAGGATCCTGAAGAAATTAAAAAAAATCATAAGAGGATACTATGAACAACTGTATGCCAACAAACTAGACAACTTAGAGGAAATGGATAATTTCCTGGAAACACATGAACAACCTAGATTGACCAGAGAAGAAACTGAAGACCTCAACAAACCAATCAAAAGTAAAGAGCCAGTCAGTCATCAAACAGCTTCCTACAAATAAAAGCCCTGGGCCAGATGGCTTTACAGGGGGAGTCTACAAAACTTTCCAAAGAGAACTGACACCATTTCTACTCAAACTCTTCCAAAAAACTGAAGAAACTAGAACACCACCTAACTCATTTTATGACGCCAACATCACTCTAATTCCCAAACCAGATAAAGATGCTACAAGAAAGGAAAACTATAGGCCAATCTCCCTGATGAAGATAGATGCAAAAATTCTCAACAAAATACTTGCAGGTCATATCCGAACACACATTAAAAAAATCAGACACCATGACCAAGTGGGGTTCATCCCAAGCATGCACAGATGGTTCAACATGAGAAAATCAATGTAATACAACACATTAACAAAACAAAGGGAAAAATCAAATGATACATCTCAACAGATGCTGAAAAAGCCATTAGACAAAATTCAGCATTCTTTTTTGATAAAAACACTTCAAAAGGTAGGAACTGAAGGAAATCTTCCTCAATATGATAAAGCGCATATATGAAAAACCCACAGCCAGTATAGTACTCAATGGTGAGATACTGAAAGTCTTCCCTCTAAGATCAGGAATGAAATAAGGATGCCCGCTGTCACCACTGTTATTTAACATTGTGCTAGAAGTGCTAGCCAGAGCAATCCGACAAGACAAAGAAAAGGAATCCAAATTGGATATGAAGAAGTAAAACTATCATTATTTGCGGATGATATGATCTTATATTTGGAAAACCCTGAGAAATTGATGACACAGCTACTTGAGCTAATAAATTTAGCAAAGCAGTGGAATACAAGATTAATGCACATAAGTCAGTAATGTTCCTATAGATTAGAAATGACCTATATGAAGAGACACCCAAGAAAATATTCCATTTGCAATAAAAACTGAAAAAATCAAATACCTAGGTATAAAGTTAACCAAGAATGTAAATGGCCTCTACACATATATGTACATATGTTTACTAAAAGAAATAAAAAGGGACCTAAAGAGATGGAAAGATATTCTTTGTTCATGGATCAGAAGGCTAAATGTTAATATGTCAGTCCTACCTAAACTGATCTACAGATTAAATGCAATTCTAATCAAAATTCCAAAACCTATTTTGTAGACTCGGACACGCTAGTTATCAAATTTATTTGGAAGGGAAAGATGCCTCAAATTGCTAAAAACATTCTAAAAAAGAAAAACAAAGTGGGAGGACTTACACTTCCTGACTTTGAAGCCTACTATAAAGCCAACTTAAACGAAAAAAGTATTTGGAAACCATGTATCTGATAAGAGACTGATATCTTGCATATAAAGAAACCCTACAACTTAATGACAATAGTACAAACAGCCCAATTACAAAATGGGCAAAAGACATGAAAGGCATTTTTCTGAAGAGGAAATACAAATGGCTAAAAAACACATGAAAAAATGTTCATATTCACTAGCTATTAAAAATTAAAACCACAAGATATCATCTCACACTGATAAGAATAGCTGCCATTAAACAAAGCGGAAACTACAAATCCTGGAGAGGATGTGGAGAAACTGGAACTCTTTTTCATTGCTGGTGGGACTGTATAATGGTACAGCCACTCTGAAGACAGTTGGCAGTTCCTCAGAAATCTAGATATCCAGTTACCCTATGATCCAGCAATTTCACGTCTTGGTATATACTCAGAAGATCTGAAAGCAGTGACACAAACAGGTATTTGCACACTGACATTCATAGCAGCATTGTTCACAATTGCCAAGAGATGGAAGCAATCCAAATGTCCTTCAACAGATGAGTGGATAAACAAAATGTGGTATATACACACAATGGAATACTACGCAGCAGTAAGGAACATACGTTGTGAAACATATGACAACATGGATGAACCTTGAAGATACAATGCTGAGTGAAATAAGCCAGACACAAAAAGAGATAATTGTGTGTTATCATTAATGTGAACTCCGTGAAAAAATGTAACATATGTGTCTTATAATGTAGAAGATAGAGGTCCTAGAGATGGTCAGAAACTAGTGAAGGGGGAATGATAATCTAATATGTACAGATACAATGAGGGTGAACTTAATGGTATGGAAACAGTCAGGTGTGACTATGGTTCGTTAATGGGATTGTAAGTATCAGTGATATGCTGAAGGTGAACGTGTTTGTAAATGGTTGTTTAAAGGCATGTAACCCACAGAGTAGCATCACAAACCTAAATAATTGTTAGTATGATATACTTATAAAGTATGACACTGGTTTAGTGGGTTAACCGATGGTATGGAAAAACTACACATTACAAATTAAAGATTATATTTAATAGGAATATCTTACCAATACTACACTAACACTAGGGATGAATAATTAGCAGCTGATAAGAGCTCTGGGATTATAATTGTTTACAGTTGAGAATGATGATTGTACAACTAAGTGAAGATAATGTAAGAAACGGACTGTTTACCTTGGGATAGAATATGTATTAAGTGAAATTAGGAACCCACTACTTAATAAATCAAGCCCTCAACGTGAGGCTTGCTCTTGAGAAATTTAGGGTTGTAAATGGGAGGCTGAGCCCTCCTATAATTATGCGTAATAGGCACTCCCAGGGAACCTCTTGTTGCTCAGATGTGGCCTTTCTCTCTGTAAGCCCAACTTGAGAAATAAATTTATTAACCCCTACCCCCACGAGGGACATGACTTCCAGGGGAATGAATCTCCCTGGCAACGTGGGACATGACTATCAGGAATGAGCCTGGCACTGGCAGCAAGGGTTTGAAAATGCCTACTTGACCAAAGGGGGAAAAAAAGGTATGCTGAGGTCACAGTGGCTGAGAGATCACAAATAGAGTTGTGAGAAGCTATCCTGGAGGTCTGTCTTATGCAAGCTCCAGCTAGACATCCCAAATGGTCACAGTATGCCATGCCCTTACCAAAAGTAGTCCCAAAATACCTAGGCTCCTAACTGAGATTCTATAAAAGATTCACTCACTATGTTTTCTCTCTCAGAAACTTAAATCCACCAGTGTTTCTATGCTAGACAAGTCCTAAAATCCAGAGGCAACAGCCTCTTTAAGATCAACAATCAGATGCAGCCCCCTTTCCAATATTGTTGACACCCCCTTTCAATATGAACAAGTGAAGGTGCTCACTGCCTAGACACCCCTGAAGATGGAGAAAGATTTAAGTGAGCGGAAGGGGTAGCAACAAACAGGATAAGATTTAACAAAGGTCTATGAATGCTATAACTTTATATATATATATATATAGATAGATGCTGGGGTGTTGGAATAGCTGGAAGGATGTAAATGACATGGTGGAACTTGAACCTACAACATGCTTTCAAATTTGCTCTATAGCTACTCATTGAATTGTGCTTTCAAAGTCTTTACCTTTCTGTATATACCTCATATTGCATAATTGGGAAAGAACTGAGACTGTTTAACTGTAATGCATAACAATTTTTGAAATTACCTATATTACTTCTTGGTGAGCTGTACATCGAAAGTTAACACCTTTCTGTATGTATGTTATATTTTACAGTAATGGAAATAGCTAAAGTTGTGGAACTGTGACCCATGACATTCTTTGAAATTTGCTCTCGAACTACTTGTTGAATTGTACATTGAAAGCTATCGCTATTATGTATAAATGTTAAAGTTCGTAATAAAAAAAAATGAATAGAGCCTTAGAGACCTGTGGGATACCAGCAAGTGTACCAAGATATGCAAATCAGGAGTCCCAGGAGAGGAGAGAAAGGAATATTTGAAGAAATAATGTTCAAAAACTTCCATGTGATGAAAGACATGGAATCACAACAAACTCCAAGAAGTATAAACACAAAGAGACCCACACCCAGACACATTATAATCAAATTGTCAAAAGACAAAGACAAAGAGAATCTTGGCAACAGCAAGAAAGAAGGGACTTGTCACCACAAGGGAGTCACAATAATATTATCAGCCAATTTTTCATCAGAAACATCCCTAAGCCAGAAGGCAGTGTGATGATATTAAAATGCTGAAAGAAAAAACTGGCAACCAAGAATTCTACATCAGGGAAAACAACCCCTTAAAAATGAAGAAGAAATTAGGACATTCTCAGTAACAAAAGCTGAAGGAGTTCACTGCTAGTAGACCTACTGGAGAAGAAATGCTAAAGGGAATCCTTCAGGCTGAAATGAAACTAGAAGGTAACTCAAAGCCATAAAAGAAAGAACAAACACCAGCAGAGATAACTGCATAGGTAAACATAAAAGCCAATATTATTGGTATGTAATACTTTTTGTTTCTTATATAATTTAAAATTGGAATGCATAAAACAATTCTAAGTCTATGTTAGTAGGCACACAATGAATGAAGATGTAATTTGTGACAATAACAAGGTGGAGTTTCAGAAGGAGCTGTATAGGAGCAGCTTTCATACTCTACTGAAACTAAGTTGGTATCAACTCAAACAACGTTATAAATCGGGAAGTTAACTGTAATCCCACAGTAATGTCTATGAAAATAACTAAAAATCACACAGAAAAGGAAACAAAAAGGAAATCAAACTAAATACAAAAGATACAAAATACAAAAATACAAAAAAAATCAACTAAATACAAAAGGCAGTTAACGGAGGAAACGAGGGACAAAAAAAGTATAATCATGCAGGAAACAAATAGCAAAATGGCAAAAATAAATCTTTCTTTTCAATAATTACTTTAAATGTAATTAAAACTGCTACTCAAAAAACTGATCCAACTATATGCTACCTACAAGACTCACTTTTTAGATCCAAAGACAAAAAAGGTGAAAGTGAAATGATGAAAAATGGTATTTGATGTGAACAGTAACCAAGAGAGCCAGGGGACTATGCTAATATCAGACAAAATAGTCTTCAAGACAAAATTATTATAACAAAGGTCATTATAAGTTGTAAAAACCAATTCATCAAGAAACTATTAACACTTATAAACATATATACACCTCACAAAAAAGCATGCAAATATATGAAGCAAACATTGAAAAAATTCAAAGAAGAAATAAGTGAGCTCTACAACAATAAAGACTTTAATACACCACTTTCAATAATGGACAGAATATCTAGACTGAAGATCAATAAAGAAATAGAAGAGTTAAACAATGCTATAAGCCAACTATATCTAACAGACATATATAGAAAACACTTTACCCAGTATCAGCAGAGTACACATTCTTCAAATACACATGAAACATTCTCCAGGATAGACCATATGTTGGGCCACAAAATAAGTCTCAATAAATTAAAAAAGACTTGAAATCATGCCAAGTATCTTCTCCAACCACAATAGAAAACTAGAAATCAGTAACAGAAGGAAGACTGAAAAATTCACAATTATGTTCACAATTAAGCAACACACTCTTAAATAACCAATGGGCCATAGAGATCAGAAAATACCCGGAACGAATGAAAAGGAAAACACAAAACTTATGAGATGCAGCAAAAGCAGTGCTCAGAGGAATTTTATAGCTGTAAATGCCTACTTTAAAATAGAAGAAAACTTTATGTCTCAACATATAGAAATATAAGAGCAAATGAAATCCAAAGCTAGCAGCAGGAAATAATAGATTCAAATGGAGATGAACAAAATGGAAAATAGGAAAATGATTGAGACTCAGGATCAACAAAACTGACAAACCTTTAGCCAGACTAACTAAGAAAGAGTGAAGACTCAACTGAAATCACAAATGAAGGTGGGGACATTTTAAAAATAAAAATAAAAATAAAAATAAAAATAAAAAAAAAATGAAAGATATTCTGTACCTTATCCTTTTTTCCTTTTTTCGTCTTCTCTGGAGGTGGCATTCTGGGAGCTGGTGGTGGTGGTGGTGGAGGGGGAGGGGGAGGAGGTGGTGGTTCTATAATGGTGGTGGTAGTAGGCATAGCAACTCGGGCTTGGACTGGCTGCAATGTGGGAGCAGTCACTCCAATGGGAACAGAACATTCAGTATAGTTCATAATTGCAGGTGCTGCTGCAAGTCCTAGGAAATTTGACTGTAGGCCCATTCCTCTGGCCTGATGTCCAATTCCCGTGGCCGGATGGCTAACAGATATTGCCTGGTGTCCAATTCCTGTGGTCTGGTGACCAATTCCCGTCACCTGGTGACCTAACATAGACACAATACAAAATGATACTATAAAAAGGACATTGTCACAAGGTCAGAAACAAGGAAAAGAAGGAAAAAGGAACTGGGGATTATATCACCTACAAATTGATTTTAATACACCTTTTCCTTAAAAAAAAAAAATATGGCCACATTTGGCTGGTAACAAAATATCAATTACTGAATACCTTAGCATTTAGGTACTTAAAACATTAATATTGCTGATGTATGTAAATAACATGGAAAAAGATGTGAAAAGATATATGCCTATTAACAGTGGCTTTTAGTAACTGAAAGAAATACATGTAAACAGATGTTGCAATCAAAAGCCTTTTAATATTTCTTCAATTTATGAGTGCTAATGCTGGAAAGAAAGAAAGAAACAATACACTAAGAAAAACACTTTAATCATGATGCTTACTTGTAGTTATAGTTGACTGGCTATAGAGGACAGGAGAACTGCCAATGGTAGCTGATCTCTGAACTACTGCGGTACTAATTTCTGTAGCTTTTCTCTTTACCGCTTTAGTGGAAGGAGAACTAGAGATGCTAGAATCAACTGAACTCTGAAACACAAACACTCTGGTTAGTGACTGAAAGCCCTGGTTTAAATATCCTGTTCTAAAATAAAATACGGTGTCAATCATGCTCTGATTCCCCCCGAAACTCTTTAGAATTTCAAATGGCATCACTCACCTGGCTAGTTACAACTATAGTTTGTCCCGAAGATTTCAGAGGAGTATCCTCCTCTGTTCCTGGGGCAGGAGGCTCCTCACTTCCCTCATCCTCCATCTCTACTTCCTGGATTTCACCATCTTCTACAGGAGGAGGTGGGGGGGGAGGAGGAGGAGGAGATTCCGGGGGTGGAGGTGGGGGTGGTGGCATTTCCAAGGGTAGTGGAGGTTGAAGCACAGGCACATTTGACTGAAGGAGGGTCCAAAATGGAGTAAGCGGCATGAGTGATGAAGAAGAAACTTGGCCAGAAAAGGACTCTTTACAAACAGAACCTATGAAAACAGACAAGAGTCAGGGAAAAAGCAAAACAAAAATCCATGGCTCATACTCAAAGAGATGCTGTTATCAGTGAAACAAAATACCAACAAAATGGGAACCTAGTTCAGTGTATAAAGTAGTGTAAAACAGCAGGGACTGGATCCCTTTTCCCTAACAAAATTTCATGCACAGGCACCTCCTCTACACTGATGTCACTGAAATAATAAAAAAGTTAAGTTCACAAATGACTTCCATAGAAAGATGGAATCTCTTTTATGAACCTCATAGTTAGCACTCCCTCCAGCTGTGCTATACAAACCTATTCCTCAGGCACAAATTTCTGGATGAGAAGCACATCAACTCAATGAAAAGTCTGAGAGGTCATCTGAATCTACAGTTTAAAGTTTTTTATTTCAAACATCCAGGTTCAACATACACAACTAAAAGGCAACACTGGGGTTGTTTTTATTTCAAAAGTGAAGAGGTGAGTGAATGATGTGCGTTTGCAGTATTGATTTCATGTACTTTTATTTCTTAGTGAACTAGATAAGTGATTGGGGATGACCCAGAGAAGTACCCATTCAAAACACACAAATTCTACCCATTTGAATTAATTTGGGTTACTAACTTTAAAAAATCCATTTGCAAGGTGCTACTGTCAACTTATTACTCCTTCAAACCTTTGTGCGAATTACATTTATTTGCTAAATCACAGAAACACAAATCAAGGAAAGCAATTTTTATTTTTGTGATGAGAAAAGTGAAATTCAGGAGGACAAATCTTAAAGGTAAACGATACCTAAGACACACACAAAAAAGTGTTTGAAGATGCAGAGGATTTTGAAATTGCTGTTGGGACATTTGAATTTGAGTTAAGAAATCAGCGCTAGTCTGAAAAGCTGCAGGATCAGCTTTCTTCAAATTCTGCAAAAGCCACGGTTAACTGTTGTCCTTTCCCTGGTAGGAAAAGCTAAAAAGATTAGAGAAAATAGGATATACTTACTTGTAGCCTTCCCCATCCCTCTTTACCATCAATGGAAAAATTTCACAATATTTGGGACTATCAGATATATATCCCAGGAATGTTGAATGGGATTTTCTCCCTAAAATCATAGAATTTAGGAGCAGAAGAGACATGATAAATCACTAGTTTAACCCCCTCATTTTAAAGGTAATGAAACCAGCAGGGAACAGACTTGCCCAAGATCATACAGCTATTTGTGGCCAGGCCTGAGCCAGAGCCTAGGTCTGATTTCTAACCTAGTGCTTTTTGTTTTACCAATAAGTTCTGGTGAAAGATCAGGAGTCCAAGAGCTTTAGAAGGCGCAATCAAATAGATCTCACCTCTCATAGAATACAGGCAGTCACCTGTTAAACTTCACAGTCAAAAATGGTGGATTAAATAAGGGCTCAATTATAAAAGGCTCTAAGGCAAGGAGCAGTTCAAAGTATACTCAGTTCAAAGTATACAACACTGGTGTGCAAAAAGCTAGAGCCAAAGTGACCAAGAACCATTTGAATTTATAATAGCTTTACATTTCATGAAACACATAAATGAAGCATTGTATAAAAGGACTTTAAGAACGTGATTCACAGGGTTACTTTAATTACTTTCAGAAGTTGTTTAATGCTAAGGAAAAGGGTGATGAAAAAAATTTACCAGAAAACAGGAATGCAGTTTTTCAGTTGTAAGACTTCAGATATGTCATTAAGCTTTTGTATTTGGCCATATCTAATCTGAATTTATATACTAAGTTTGAGACAAAGTCTGGGAATGGCCAAGCAGCCAGATTATATACTACATCAAGATCACATCAGAACTAAAGTAAAAACAGTGAAGATTAACAAAACATTAAACTTCCTTCCACTAAACCAACCACAATGCCAGGTAAATAAATGTCAGATTTTATGTATTAGTAGGTTTTTCATCTAATGGCATAATACAACATTAATAAATTATGATGGTGACATGCTACTATGCAGAGGAACTAAAGGTAACAAAGTAGGGTCAAGGTTAATAATGTGGTTTACAACCTTCAGCAAAGCTAATCAGAATTAAACTTCATGTTAACTTTGAGAGTAACTAGATTTGAACAATCCCAATACTAAGTTTACCTGAAACATAAAGCTGTGTCTTAACACTGGTAATTACCTCCTTTAGTTTAAACACAAAGAACTTTAAGACATCCTAGTTTGAATATCCGTGTATGTCACATTATAATTATGCTTCTCCTTATTTTTAAATTTAACCCAGTTGGTATTTATGCCTTTTAAGACCATTTTTTAAGTCTGAAGTCTGAGTAGAGACGGCACAGCTTCTATACTAATAAATGAAAAACTACAAGCTTAAAGAAAACTATGTGGGGATACAAATTCTGAGTTCTTCAAGAACCTTTTTTTCCTATTTATATGCAGGATGCCCACATTGTTTTCCTGTATTCCCCCAAAGAGATAAGCTATTGCTTGGCATTTTGACCTAAGAGGCCAATTCAGAAGTCATCCTACAAATAGATCCATAGGTAGATTAAACAAACAAACAAAAAGTGTACCTGGTTCCTCAGGAGGATAAGTATAGAGCTGCCATATGATCTGGCAATCTCACTACTCGGTATATACTCAGAAAAACTGAAAGCAGGGATGTGAACAGACATTTGCACAACGATGTTCATAGCAGCATTATTTACAACTGCCAAAAGATGGAAACGATTGAGGTGTCCATCAACCGATGAATGGATAAACAAAATGTAGTATTTACATACAATGGATTATGCAGCTGTAACAAAAACTGTCATGATGCGTATGAACACATGGATGAACTCTAAGTACATTATGTTGAGGGAAATAAGTCAGACACAAAAGAACAAATATTGTATGACCCAACTAATATGAACTTTATGACTAGTAAACTCATGGTGTTAATCTCTAGAACACAGGTCACTAGACGATAGAATGAGGGAAGAGAATGGGGTACTGTTGCTTAATTTGTGCAGAATATGTAATAAGGTTGACTGTAAATGTTTGCAAATGGAGGTGATGGAAGCACATTATAGTGAGTATAACTAAACAGCAATGATATGTGGGTGTGATTGTGGTTGAAAGGGAAAGTTTAGGTTAGTGTATGTCACTAGAAGGAAAGCCAGAGGATGAAACATGGGACTGTATAACATAGTGAACTCGCTTCAGGGTGGAATTGTTCTAGAATTAATTAGTGGTGATAAATGCACAACTCTGTGACTATACTAGAAGACACTGATTGCACACTTTAGATGGATTGTATTGTATGTGAATTTATCTCAATAAAACTGCTTTAAAAAATAAAAGGGGGGGGAGAGCAGCTAAATTTAATCCAAGTGACAAAAGCCCAGCTAGACAGATATGTTGGATATCGTGAAATAGCACCCTTTAGTCATTAAATTTTAAAAACAAAGAACATGGATTAAAAATGATTTAGAAAAATGAATAGAATTTTGAAACTTTTTTGCTCCACATAGTGTTGTAAGCTTTAATAGATGATTCTCTTATCGATTTTAGCTACTACTGGGTTATATATATATATAACTTCTTTATAGGCTTAAAATAATGATCAGTATTGCTTTTAAATCCCAAGGATCTATATGATTTGGATTTTATTTAGATCAAGTTTTATCATGTGGTTCCAGGAGCTCTCAATAAAGAAGTTTAAGTATATAAGCTAGTTTATCAGTAGACTTTTTCCTATATCATAACTACTTTTCTTTTAATCAGATGGGAATGGCTCAATATCTTCCTTTTACCAGACAGTTACCAACTGTGTGTGTCATCAACAAAGGGAGAAAACAGCTTAATGCTTAACCCTTAAGTGTTCACAGAACCATCAAAGAAAACACACTAAGAATTGGTAATTCTAGAATATTCAGCTTTGGAACATATGAGAAAGAAAAAAAAAGGCACTACTGCTATTTACCTGACAGTGGAGGAGTGGAATCACCTACCTAGAATCACCACCAAGCCTCCTCAGTTCACTAACTCCTAAAAAGCAAACTAACAAACAAACCTGTCTATCATTGCTACCAAAAGAGGGGGAAAAGCATTCAAAATAAAATCTCTCATGAAAAAGGGAAGGGAAATACAATTTAACTTGAAAAACATACTTATGAAATGTGAAGCAGCATAAAACCACACTTTTACTATCTTCTAAGATTATCACAGGTCATACACCGCTTTTCATTTAGGGTCATCTGATGAAGATTTCTAGGTCATTTAAGAAGTTAACAGAATCATTTGGTACACTATCAGAATTTTTCTGCTGGGATTGGGAAGCCAGGAGAGTACAAAGCAACATTTTTGATAAGAGAGAACAAAAGAATTCAGCTCTTCATTCTTTGTTATTAAAAAATTTCACATCTTCAAAGGCCTGTTCAGAAACCACACTGAAGACTCTTGCCTTCACACGCCATTATTTTAACCAATAGCTACCAGTCTTTGAGATCAAAATGCTGTTAATCATGGTCTTGACTGTGTTTCATTATTCACTTATTTTTGTCACTCAAAATAAAATACTTTGAGGAAAAAGATGACCTTCTTTTGTATATTCACGAATATACAAAATAGCCTCTAGCTACTGTGTAAAAGCTAAACATTTCAGAAATATTCATCAAGTGTTTTAGAGACCCCTAACATGGCAATCAAGCTGGGCTCTTCTGAAGAGTTTTCAGATCCTCAGAGTAACTGAGGAGCTATGAAAACCCTACTTTAAAACACAAATGTGTACAACTAAACTGAATGCTTGTCTTAAGACAAGAGTACCTTAAATGGGATAAGCCATTCTATATTGATTGTTTTATATTTATATTGCCAGTAATTTTCAATAATCAATTATTTTGCTTCTTTGAAACAAGTGTGGTCCTAGTTTTGGGAACATTTCTTCAGATCATTTTGATTTGTGAAAACCACTTATAAAACTAGTGGAGTAGAAAAATGAAGTTGGAATAGCAATAGATTAAGTGTCCCACACTTTAGATGGATTGTACTGTGTGTGAATTTATCTCAATAAAACTGCTTTAAAAAATAAAAAAAAGGAGGGGAGAGCAGCTAAATTTAATATAAGTGACAAAAGACCCGCTTTTAATAAGAACAAATTTTCTTATTATCACTCCACATAGATATTTACAATTCAACTATCTAGTTCCTTAGCATTAATTAGCATTCCTTTTGTTAGACATCCACAGCTTTGAATGTAACAGGATAGAGTGGTTATAAGACAATATTTTAAAGTAAAATATACTGGCTCATCATTTCATTTCTAAACAGTCTGGGATACATGATAATAATAGTATGCTGATTTCTAATCAGTTGTAGCCTTACATCCTTTCGATATAAATCATACAATTCTTTGTTGTTGTTTTCTAGGTCAAGCCACTATTTTTCAATCAGAAGCTCCTGTTATCAGTAGCTTCTTTAATGATATAAATTCATACAAAGTATTTTTTTAACCTAAAATAATTTCTCTCCATTAGTGATATGGCAAATTGTCCCACCTGTGGAATTCTCAGAGGATTCTGCAGAATTTGAGTCAGTGCCAGTTTTGTCTTTCAAAATATGTTTAGGAAGAGTCTCGTCTCTACTTTCTTGTGCTTGGCTTTCTTCCTCTTCCTCCTCACCATCTGGGAACTCCCACTGAGACTCGCCCGAATGTTCGTTTACATAGAAATACCGTCTATGATCCCTAAATTACAAGAAAGAAAACACATGTTTTAAGACCCATTCTCCTACAAAGACACTTCCATTTGGTCCTGTCCCAGGACAGCAGTCTGCTCTCACAGGGACAAACCTCTTCTTAATGGACTGCTATTCACAAAGGCAACAAAGAGCTTTGACAATTGAGAATAGAGAGTCAAGGATAATTCAAAGCTGTTTGCACTGCCAGCAGCTCTGTGAATACAGCCCGAGCCCTCTAATTCCAACAGATGACTTAGAAAACATCTCATTTTTTTTTTGCCAATGCTTTACAGGGTTTCAAGTTTCATTAATGAAGGGACTCAACCACCTAGAACACTAATTTCCCTTCCAAAGAAGAGAACAATGAAGTTTGTGAAAGGTGAATCTTCCCCTCTTGGACCGTGGAATTCACAATTCATACTCTTGATATCAAACACAGTGAAAGCTAAAGAGAGGGAGAGGATCTGGGAGCTGAAAAATAAAAGAGCAAAGATTTCAAATAACGAAAAAAAAATCAAGAAAAGCCAAATATAAAAAGAAATGTTTTCATCTGACCTGCCGGCAGAAGATAGTAATCTTGTTCTTCATTCACATCTTCAGCCACGAAGTTTTCCTTAACTTCACCGAGGTTAATCAGGAGTAGTTGCTTCCAGAGGTCCTGTAAAGCGCACAGAGCTCTCGCATGCGCTTAACCCCAAGCCCGCCCTACTCCGTGCAACAACACTCTGGAGAGTAAAAACCAGCTTTGTCCAATCTTGGGAAAAAATCCGTTACATGGAACACTTTAAACATTGCTTTTTGTTTCTCCAACGTGTGGCTGGCCCAAACTCTGTGAATGCTTGTGGTGCTGTGCCTGCCCAGCACCGCTAACTGCAGCTGCTCTCAGTCTCCAGACAGGCTGTCACGTCATCAAGGTGGTGGTGATCACAAATCATGTCTGAGATGTCAAAGGTGAAAGGTGAAAAGGGGAGAAGAGTGCGTACCTGTCCCAGTGGCAGGACCAGCCTTTAGGAGTGGCGTTTATTTCATATTGTTTTAGTTGTTCTGCTGCATCCTGAAGTTTTCGTTTAAGGTAGTTTCCATTAAGAGCCCCTTCCCGCCAGTCTGCAATCCGAGTCTAGAATCAACAAATAGAGAAACAAGTTAAATACTTTTTCTTCTGTCAGGAGACAGAGATTAAAGGGACACAAGTCTTCTGTTAAAAAGACTGTATTGCTATACTTTGACAGAAGCAGGCAGACCAAAAAGAAAAAGAAAAAGAAGTCCTATCTTAATTTCATGAAGTGATCTTCATGAGTTAAGAAAGAAGTTATGAATTGAGACTGGGCCCCAGTATATTTTTACACTGCCAAAAATGCAGTATCCATGAAAATAAATGGCTTTCCCCCGACTTCAGCCATATTATTAAGACTAGTACCCCCAGTAATTTTACTTTTTTTGGGAGTAGTGGTGGGTAGATAGTTCATTCATTTTAGTACTATCAGCTTCCCATTGAAGTTTTTTACCTAACCCTTCTTTGCCATTTTGTAATGTATACAGTTTAGAAATAGGACTCAAGGCTTTTCTTTTTGGATAAATTCATAATGCTTTAACACTTTCAAAGTACTTTCAATATTATATAGCCTTGTTTGATGGTTACAAATAAAATTTTAATTTGTTAGAAAATCTGTATTAAATTATATGCTTATTGAAGATGTATATTATCATTATATATAAACTCTCAGTATTTTGTTTTAGCTAATATAGTTTTATGTCCTGGGTTGGTGTGTCAAATATGTATCAAGGTTAAAAAGTTAAATTTAGGATCAACACGTAAACACATCCATAGCATGTCATTCAGACTGACTATTCATACCAAAAATGGCTAAATTACCTCTGTCTGTAAGAGCAGCACATGAAAGTTGGAGATGGACTGTCTATTAATGCCGAGAAATTCGAATTTACTGGTCAGGGTATTTGCCAGTTCTCCAATCTGAAACTTTAATACAGGAAAGAAAAAAAGGAAAAGCAAAAACAGAATCAGTAATATTTTCTGTATTATGTTAAAATCTTTCATTTATTGTCAGATACTAAAAATTATGAGCCTGCCTTTAAATGGTCTTCCTCAAACATCTGCCTCTGAAATACCTCATGCAAACAAAATACAAATTTTAATTTACAGTAAGTAAAGTAATTCACAAACCTAAGTGATAAATAATGATAGAAGGTCTATGGGAATCAAATCAGGATTTAAAACTGACACTTTTACTTTCTTTAGAACTTTCAAACTAGAGAAATCTGTTCGATAAGCTATTGTATTTCAGTGGAGAAAACTTGAAAGAAAGTAATTAATTCAAGCATTTAGAATTTATTTTTAGACAATTTCTAGCCATTCAAGCTAGTCTTAGAATTCCTCAATTTGGCCTTAAATTTGCCCTATTCACCTAATCAAGTAAATGACTTATGTTTGGAAATAGTAAAAATTACTTTTACTACTTGCTAATCTGGGGAGAAAACAGTTTAATGGTTGGCCAATTTTTATTTGTCAAGCGGATTAATATACATACTTTCAAATCCTGTTCTTCTTCTACTTTAGGCGCTGTTTGTACTTTTATTTTCTCTGGAGATTCTTCTACTTCCACTTCTTTATCTGAATTCTCATGTATTTTTTCTGAGTTTTCAGCGCCAAGCGCTGTAAAAGAAAATGTGAAATTAAGTAAAGAACCAATATCGAGAGATCCCCATATGTATTTTCTTTTTCTTATAGCAGGGTTACCTGAAAAAGGCTATCAGTTCTCTCTCTTTTACCTGTTTTCCCCTTACTTGTTACAGAATAATTCTTTAGCTTATTCTCCATATAAAGCAAAAATAATTTTATTTTTTATAATCACTTTAAAATACCAATCTATAAATAAAACTGACTTTGTTCTACACTACCCTGTATATCTTCAGCGTTCTCTCTCTTCTTTATCTATTAATTTTTGTCTAATCTTCTCTCTCAGAATACTCTTGCTTCACTTAAAAAAGCTAGGTTCAAATCTGGGATATATATAGGTTCTTTACCAAGTGGGGGGGAAAAAAGGTTCTCAAAATCAGAGCAGTCATTAATTTTAAAGCACCTGATAACTTCCTGATTTGAAATGGTATAATCTATATTGAACCCAGCCAGTCTTCTGTTTGATGTTGATGTCTGTTGATAGTGGGAAATCTCCAAAAGAGAATGGGGAAACCATAAACTCAAATGGAGTAAAAGATATGAACTCTTTGCTCTCTCTCATTTATTTAATACTAGTTTACCCAAACAATACAGTTTGACTAGTTCTGTCATGAGAATTTCACAGATTAAAAAAAAGACCTGAAATGTAACTTGAAAACTTTTTGACTCTTGTTAATCCCTGATCTAAAGAAAAGATGTTACTTGGACATCTCTCTTGACAACTTTTATTAACCTAAGCATTATACCAAGTTCTTAACCTTGTAATGGCCTTGCTCTCCTTTTATTTCATCAATAATAATACTCCTTTCTGCATTTTCAAATTGCCCCCCCGAAAATCTATTATCCCACTTTTTACAAGTTTTTTTTTAATATATTAGAAATCTTACATTTATGGCAGGTACAAGAATTTGACAATTTTAAGTATCACTAGAGCACCAAGACTTGAATATTTTGGAAGGCAATTAAGTCAGGATCTATCAAATTAAAATGCATATACCCCTTGACCTGACAATGCACCACTACGAATCTTATACTGTAGCATTACTTAAAAATGTTGAAAAGACATATGTACCAGGATGTTTACAGTTTTTATTGTGAAGTATCTTAACAAATGTGTTAAAAAATATAATTTAAAAAACAGAACACTCAAGTAGCTACAACTCAGTTTAACAGAAAAATACTAGCAGCACTCCTGACGCCTCCAGTGCCTCTCTGCCATCATGTCACATCAATATCCACCTGTACCTCAAACACCCCAAACAGAACCTCTACCCTGACGGAGTTAGTCACTACATTGCTTTAGTTTTTCCGTACATGGACAGGTCTTTAAACACAATATTTTTGCCTATTTTCTAACATATACATATAAGCTATACACTTATATACATAGATTGTATAACTTATATACGTATGTTCTGTGACATTTTTGTTCAATGTTGTATGATTTTGAGTTACACCCACACTGATGCATGTAACTGTGGTTCATTCATTTTTCACTGAATAATACACAATTTATCCATTCTGCCTCTGATGGACATTTGAGTGCCTTGTTTTTTTTTTCCATACAAACAGAGCACTATTTTTAACACAATTTAAAAAAAAAAATTCAAACAAGGATTTTACAT
Source organism: Choloepus didactylus (assembly GCF_015220235.1). Lineage (NCBI taxonomy): Eukaryota > Metazoa > Chordata > Mammalia > Pilosa > Megalonychidae > Choloepus > Choloepus didactylus. The sequence goes on along the minus strand of NC_051312.1, from coordinate 31,730,875 downwards.
TCATTTATTACTTGTGTTTTTATTCTTCTTTAAATTGTGATCTAAAAGGTATCTTCTGCTAGGTGTACTCAAGTAAAGGCGTGGTGTTCAAACCTTAGTCTCATTTGCAGCTCTCTGATAAAAGAAAATGTAGCAGGGCCTCTACTACTTTACCCTGAATGAAGATAACCTGCATTCCTTTTGTGGGCCCAAACTAACTACCAATCCAACCAGAGGCTAGGGAACTTGTACACAGAGAGCAGAAATGAGGCTAGGCCTGCCAAAGATTAGCCTTGCATGCCTTGCTTACCAACTGGAGAAATAGGGCAAAGGAGAGCCCATGATCCATGATCAAGGCAATTACTGGAGAAAACAATAAAAAAAGGGTTGGGGGCAGCAGTGTCAATCTTGTTTCCTGCCTTTCAGGGAGAAGTAATTCCCATTTAGCAGTGAACACATGACCCAATGGATGCCAGCCTGAGACCTACTCCTCCTCCAGAGGTGGAGCAAGGAAAGGATGGAGAGAAGTGGAAGGAATTTTCATTCCCAGCACTTCCCCAAAAGGAATAAAGTGCTATTTCTTTCTTTTTGCTGAAGGGGGAAACTCTTCGACACCTTTCAACACTAAAGTTTAATGGAAAGCCCAAATTACCAGTTTCTCCATTTTCTGGAGTCTCTCGCCCAGTTTTGCTAGAACTCCGGCTAGTAGATTCTGGACTGGTAGCTCGAACAAACATCTTCCATTTTCCTCTTTTAGACATAAGTCTACGCATTCCATCTTGAGATGCTGGCTGGCTGATATCAGAACGTGGACTAGACCCTGACACACTACCATCTCCTTCCTCCAAGGCTCGCAACTCTGCCTACAAAGAATATGACAATAAAGTTAGAATTTCATTAACTGCTTATCAACATTTAAATATTAAAGTGAGTAGCAGGAATGGTAGCCATGACTATGTTCTTGCAATTTAAATCCTCTAAGGCAGGAAGCATTTCTTAATACATTTTTCCATCAGAGCTGAGCACTGTTGCTCCATATTGTTACTACTCAATAAACGATCACTCATGATTATAGTAACAAACACTGATTTGAAGGGGATTTGTAGTCTACAGATCCACAAATAGACAAACTTTTCAATGTGTAACGACAGAAGAGAAAGCTTCATTAGCTAGTCCATCTCTACAGCTTTACTTTCAAATTTTTCAAATACTGAAAAACGGTAAGGAGATATTACTGCTCTAATACCTGTTAAGATTCTGCATTTTACTCAAGGCCGCTTTAAGAAAGCAGCAGATGAAACTGTTAGGGGAGAGGGGTGGGGAGTGGGTCAGAAAATAGTTAAAAACTAAATCCTCAAGCAGGCAAGTTTCCTGTGGACCATCTTTTAAAAAGGAAAGCACATGAAAGTTTAGGTTCTTCTTACTTCTGTTATCTTACAAGGTCCATTTAATTATCCAAACAATGCCATGGGTAATCATTGGAAGTCAACTTGCACTTCAATGGTTGGATTAAAAACCAAGTCATTCGTTAAGAAGGTGTGCCAGTTTGGATATATGATGCCCCCCAAAAAGCCATGTTCTATAATGCAATCCTGTTGGGGCAGATTTATTATCTTTTGATTAGGGTGGAACCTTTGGATTGAGTGTTTTGATGGAGATGTGTGCGACTCACCCAACTGTGGGTGATACTTTTGTGTGGCCCTGCCCATTCAGCGCGGGTCTTAATTGGTTCAGTGGAGTATTTAAAAGAGAAGCTGAGAGCTGACATAGTCCCAGATGCTTGCTGATGCTTAGAGATGGTTGCTGATGCAGAAAGAAGGATGTTTGGAGATGCTAAGCCAAGAGATGAAGTCCAAAGTTTGCCTCAGAGAAGCTTAGAGAGACCCAGAGACATTTTGGAGACACCATTTTGAAACACAACCTGGGAGCAAAGGAACAGAAGACGCCAACCACATGCCTTCCCAGCTGACAGAGGTGTTCCACACACCTTTGGCTGTTCTTCAGTAAAGGTATCCTCTTGGTGATACCTTAGTTTGGGCACCTTTCCAGCCTTAGAACTCTAAATTTGTAACCAAACAAACCCCCTTTATAAAAGCCAACCCATTTCTGGTATTTTACATAATGGCAGCATTAGCAAATGGAAGAGAAGGTAAATAAAAGTTTCATTACTCACTCACTGGATCTATCTTAAATCAGAATAATGTCCATCTTTTTTGGTTAACTCCCCAAAGCATCAACAGGGACCAGAACTGCAAAACTCTAGCTAAAGTTTTTATTGCATAACCTTAAACATATCTAGATGAAGAGACCAAAAAACCAAAATCCCGAAAATGGTCTTAAGTTGAGTGCAATGATCCCTGAAATATGACAGTTCTAAGGGGAGAAAAATGTACTTTAACTCCTAATAAGTTCTTCAAAAACTTACTTTTTTCCTTTCCAAAACTAGCTCCAGCTCAAGAGTATCTTGTTCCTCTTCCTCCTCACTTTCTCCAGATTGAACAACACTGCATAGATCCTCCTGAGAAGGGTCTTCCATATTGTCCATCATAATTTCCTGTGGCTTTACTATTGTTACTGCTTCTTCTACTGTTGTACTTGCTTCCTTCACTTCTGAAACTGGTTCTACTTCTTTACAAATTACTTTTCTTCTCCATCTTTCTTCTTCCTCTTTTATTCCCTCAGGTAATAAAGGAGCAATTAGGGATGCTGCTACCCCTTTCTTTTCCTCTTCGTTATTTGAGAGAGCCTGAATTCCTTCATTTACTTCCTGTAAAGAATAAAATAATCTCACTTAATTCTCAAAGAAATATCACCTGTATTTATATAAATTGCTCATGTTAACACTGCCTGTATTTCTCAGTCACTGGATGCTCTTCCACTACCTACACCCAATGGCTTAGTATATATACGCTATATCATTTTCCCTTTATGTGTATAACGGACACATTGTTCGTTAGAAAGGCAGTGGTTGAACCAGAGCCTAGTTCTGGATAGGACTCAAACATATCCTCCTTCTGTTCTCAGGAAGCAGACTAGTAAGAGGCTGTGCCAGTTTGAGTGTATTGTGTCCCCCAAATGCCATTATCTTTATAGTCTTGTGTGGGGCAGAAGTTTTGGTGTTGGTTAGATTTGCTTGGAGTGTGCCCCACCCAGCTGTGGGAGATAATTTTGATGAGATGTTCCCATGGAGGCGTGGCCCCGCCCATTCAGGGTGGGCCTTGATCAGTGGAGCTATATAAATGAGCTGACTTGGGAAGAAAGAGAGTGCAGCTGGGAGTGATGTTTTGAAGAGAAGCAAGCTTGCTAGAAAGGAACGTCCTGGGAGAAAGCCGTTTTGAGGCCGGAGCTTTGGAGCAGATGACCACTGGCCGTCCTCCGGTGAAGGTACCCGATTGCTGAGGTGTTACCTTGGATGCTTTGTGGCCTTAAGACTGTAACTGTGTAGCGAAATAAATCCCCGTTTTATAAAAGCCAATCCATCTCTGGTGTTTTGCATTCTGCAGCATTAGCAAACTAGGACAGAGGCAGAGGGAGGCAAGCTTAAATAAGACCAGAGTTTTGTCAGTTCAACACATGACTGGATAAATCTTCACCTTCCTCTTCTGTTCAACAAAATAACCTCACAGATATGCTCTGAAGGTGATTCAGAAGAAAGTGAATTATTTCTAAAATGAAATGTGTGATTACATGTAGTATATATTTCCTCTATGGGGGTAATATTTGTCTTACCTCCCTCCTAGAGCTGTAAAGATAAAATTATTCTGAAAATATTTTGACACACAAAAAAATCATTTAAAAATTCAAGATAAATTAAAATTCAAGACATGGTTTCTGAAGAATACAGCTTACTTATCTTACTAGCAGGGTTATAGAAATACTTAAGTTTCACTAAAAGTAGTTTTTAATGTTTAAGGCAACTAACCTTTTTATTTTAAAAAGTCTGAGGTAGAATCCCAAAGTAACAGAACTATTCTGTCTCAAGTAGTGATGGAGAACTGGAGCCCCGCCTGCTTGGCTGCTCCACATCCTTCACACAACCCAAGGAGCCTCTGTGGCACCCTAAAGTTCCAAAAGAATCACTGGACTAGATAATTACTAGACAAATGCCAAGCAAAACTCTAAGAAACAGAATTTATCCTATTTTATATCTGTATCCTAAAATATCAACAAAAGGTCGTATGCCAATGCTCAGAGTAATATTCAAGTTTTTTAGATCTGAAAATAAGTGAACGTGGTAAGTTGAAACACTGACCTTTTTAACTTCTCGCTTGGCTATGACTGGTCCACTTTTACTACTGGAAACAGAAATAGTTTTCTCCTTAGTATATACATCCGTGTTTACTACAAAACTAGATTCAGCACCTGTTACAGAACTAAAAGAAATATATATACTTAGCAAGGAAAAGAGCAGACAAATTTTCTACAAAAGATTAATTTTCTTCTAGGTAATTTCTTTGTAACTTCCATTCTTACCTGGGTTGATAATGTTGTAATCCCTGTACCTGGGTAGCAAGATATTGGGGTAACTCCCAAGTAACTTCATTTGTTTGCGTGTTCCAGTAATAATAGCATCCTGTGTTCTCATCCCAGACTTCCTGCCAATCTCCCATCTCAATTCCAACTAGAAGAACATAAAACAAGTTTTAAGAAACACAAACTCCTCTACCCACTATTCAGACTATATTCCAAGTCAGCTCTAAAAGCACAAAAATCAAACAAAGGATTTTTCAACTTTGGCACCATTAACATCTTGGGCTGGATAATTCTTTGTTGTGAGGGACTGCCTTGTGCTTTCTAAGATGTTCAGTAGCATCCCTAGCCTGCAGCCTCTACCCATTAGATGCTAGTAACACCGTCCCAGTTGTGAAAATCAAAAATGTCTCCAGGCACTACCAAATGTCCTGTGGGGAGCACCCCCTCCCTCCATTGAGAACCCCTGATTCAACACCAAATACTATTTTCTCAATAGATACTGAGTCACCTGGCATCATCTGCTTGGTTAAAATGACAAGAAATTACCTTTCAAAAGATAAAGCATTTGGGTTTTCACCTTTAGGAATTTCAATGCCTAGAATACCTTCAAGGATTGCACTTTTTTTTTTTTTAAATCTGAGAACCAAGCTTACCTCCTGCCAGTGAACACTGAGTGTCATACTGCCACCCTGACGTTTGGGTTGAGTCTGTTCCATTTGAAGTAGTGGAAGAAAGGGCAGATGTTGCTGATTCCTTGGGTTCTGGTCGTGGTGGAGTTGGAGGCGGAGCAGAAGCTCCAATAGGAGCTACAGGCTGAGGTGCTGTTATGGCATCAATCTCCTTTTCAATGAAAACAGAAGCACATGCATTAATTACATGAAGACCAGAAATGCAGGGACCTGATGATCACTTAAAAAAAAAAATCTAATATATTCAGTTCTCAACTTCTCAAGTAAAAACTCTCATCTACCAATTAGGTGAGTTCCTCAAACCCTTCCATTCTTCAATTATCTTTTTCTTATAACCTTTACAAAAAGAGAAAAGAGAGAGGGAAAAAGATGGAAAGGGAGGGAGGAAAGGAGTGAAGGATGGAAACACTGAGAGACTGAAAAGGATGCATTCCAATAACTAAAATCTCAAACAAAAGCACCACGAACCGCTAGGAAGTTGGCCAATGTACTGTCGATATCGGATGACTGGTTTCCATTTGCCTCTTTTGACTGTACTGGTTTTTCTGAAACATCACTCTCGTCATCATCACTGTCAGCATATGCACCAAGTAAGCAAAGACCTCCTAGAAACAAAAGGTAAACATATCAGTGACAGCAGTGTCAATATACCCAAGGAAGTATACAAAAGAAAATAGAATATGGTTCTTTAACCAAAGAATTTACGTTTAGTTTACTTATAAGTATAACAAAGCCTCTGAATTAGTAACCACTGAAATACCTCAGAGAGGTATAAGGTACCACCTTATATACTATAGCTAATAAAAAAAATGAATCCACGTAGCTATTTGACATCCTCCCCAAAATGCGTGTTCAAACAATTATTCAACCGCATTCTCTTTCAAAATCACTCATAGTACAGGACAAATTTTAGAATTTGGTGATTAAATTGTTCACCTCAAGTAGTCAACCCAATGTTGCAAGCTGAAGTAGATTTTCAAAGTAAAAATAAAGCTTTTCAAATGATAATTCTTCAAATAGAAAGTGACAGGAATTAAAATGGAACTCAAAACAACTAGAACCAATGATCAATGTCTTCCTCAAACTTAAGGTATCAGGTGTGCCCTCCTTAATGTTGCTATGTCATTTCCTTTTGGATCATGTGTGGCTACTCTAATGTCACAATTAAGTGTACATATAGACTCCTCTCTATAATTTTACTATAACAGTTACATAAAATGTTAAAATTCTAGCTAGACTTTTCAGCTATCAGTAAGACTAAAAGACACAGTGGGTTAGTTGCTGAAACTGTTGAATCACTTTGCTTTGAAAGATAAACTAAAAAAGGCTTATTGGGATACTAGCCATCCTTCCATACACAGCAAAACAAAACAAACAAACAAGAAACCACTAAATTTCACAGCATCTGGGACATTCTATGATCTCAATAAATATCTGTTAAGTAAAAAGATTTATCAGGGAGTAAAATCTTGTTTTTATCATACATTCCATAAATGAACTAATGGGTTCAACCAAAAGTAAATTTAAGTTGTTCTGCAAATCATACAACACTTCAGTCACACATGCTGTGCTGGTTTGAATGTATTATGTCCCCCAGAAAAAGCCATATTCTTTGATGTAATCTTGTGGGGCAGACATATTAATGGGGATTAAGTTGAAATGTTTGGATTAGGTTGTTTGCATGGAAATGTGCCCCACCCAACTGTAGGTGATAACTCTGAGGAGGTATTTCCATGGAGGCACGGCCCCACCCATTTAGGGTGGACCTTGATCAATGGAGCCATATAAATGAGCTGACAAACAGAAGGAACTCAGTGACGTTTTGAAGAGGAGCTACAGCCAAGAGGGACACTTTGAAGAATGCACTGCAACGGAGAGAGGAGCTTCAGCTTACAGAGACATTTTGGAGATGGCCTTTGAAAGCCGACTTAGAGAGGACAAACACCCCAACAACAACTAAGAATGACATTTTTGAGGAGCTGAAGCCTAGAGAGGAACGTTCTGGGAAAAAGCCATTTTGAAACCAGAACTTGGAGCTGATACCAGCCACATGCCTTCCCAGCTAACAAAGGTTTTCCGGATGCCATTGCCCTTCCTCCAGTGAAGGTACCTGATTGCTGATGCATTACCTTGGATGTTTTATGGCCTTAAGACTGTAACTGTGTAACCAAATAAATCCCTTTAAAAAAAGCGAGTCCATTTCTGGTGCTCTGCATTCCGGCAGCATTAGCAATCTAGAACATATGTCTTGCCTTCATAGTTTTTTACTATACAGATAAGTTCTTACACTAAATATAAATTTCAAAAATACTATTTTGTACTGACTAGAACGATTTTTAAGTAGACATTTGGCAGTGTTTCCAAATATCTTCTAGTTACCAAAAAAAAAAAAAATTTTTTTTTTTGTCTAATAGTTTTTGGACATGCCAATTTCCCTAATTTCCTGAATAAGAGGTACTAATTTTAAGGAAATTTTTCTGTATGGGAAAAAGCTGCACCTTAGGATTTAGCGCTGATGATTTTTGGAGCGGAAATAGGGGAATTTATATTTTTATACTAAAAACACTAGTTTAGAGACAATCATAGACATAATCGCCCAGGTCATTGACCTTAATTCTATATCCTTTGGTGAAGGTTCCAACCAGGTGAGCTGGATGGAATTTTAGCAGAATACAAGCTCCACCAGGGCAGAAATTTTTGTCTGTTTTGTTCACTGCTATATTCCTGGTGCAGAAGAGTGGCTGGCATACAAAAGGTGTTCAAGAAGTTTGTCTGAGTGGAAGAAATCACCCCAGGAATGCCCCTTGCTTGTCTATGAAACCACTTTGTATTTCTTCATGCCCCTCTCATTTCTTCAAGCAGGAGTACCTCCCCAGTATATACTTTTCATGGTATATACACTACACCTCTTCTAAGCTTCTAATAACATAATGCCTTTTACATTAGCAAGATAAAATGAAAACGATTAAACCTCGTATTTGTGGAAAAAAGGCATACTTCATATTGTTAGATATATTGTAAATTCTTAAGAGCAATCTTTTAACATGTATCAAGGACTACAAACTCTTCAAATGATTTTTAACTAGATAATTCCTTCTCAGAGAATATGATCCCAGGAAACGACTCAAAAATTTTTTTGTACAAAGCTTCTGGTAACATTATTTAAATAACTGAACGTTGTGGCATAAGGAAAATATTAAAAAATAGATTGGGGTGATGAATGCATAACTATATTATGGTACTATGAAGAAATGATTGTACACCATGGATGATTGTATGGTATGTGACTATATCTCAATAAAACTGAATTTAATTAACAAAAAACAAAAAACAAAAAACAAAACTGAAAGTTGGAAACAACTCAAATGCTCCCAAGTAAGGTACTGGGAAAGCAAATTACAGCACAGTAACTCATGAAATATTATTTTGTCATTAATCAGTTCATTACAGGATTACATGAAGTAATGCTAAGGGGATTAAAAAGTAATACTAAAGGAATAAAAGCAAGACAAAAGCAAAATATAAGATGCATGTACATTCTAGTCACACTTTTGAAAATTAAGTGGACTGATTTCAAACAGTTCTTAACAGCACTGTAAAATTTAATACATGCAATGAAATTTAATTAAAATTTAGTGGACATCAATAGGGAAACTGTGCCGGTTTGGATGTATTATGTCCCCCAAAACACCATGTTCTTTGATGTAATCTAGTAGGGACAAAGGTATTAGTGTTGATCAGGTTGGAATCTTTGGATTAATTTGTTTCCATGGAGACATGACCCACCTAAGGTGATACCTTTGATTAAATTATTTCCATGGAGGCATGGCCTCTCCCATTCAGCGGAATCAAATCACTGGCACCCTATATGTGCTCAGACAGAAGGAGCTCACTGTTTCAGCCAAGAGAGACATTTTGAAGATGGCCATTGAAAGTAGACTTCTGCTACTCCAGAGTTTACATGGGAGAAACTAAGAGAATACCCCCAGAAGCCTAGAGAGAAACGTCCTGGGAGAAAGCCATTTTGAAACACACATGGGAGCAAAGGAAGAAGACGCCAGCCAAGTGCCTTCCCAGACAACAGAGGTGTTCCTGACACCACTGGCCATTCTTCTGTAAAGGTACTCTATTACTGATGCCTTAGCTTGGACACTTTTATGGCCTTAAGCCACATGCCTTCCCAGACAACAGAGGTGTTCCTGACACCATTGGCCATTCTTCTGTACAAGTACTCTATTGTTGATGCCTTATATTGGACACTTTTATGGCCTTAAGATTGAAACTCTGTAACCAAATAAACCCCCTTTATAAAAGCCAATCCATTTCTGGTATCATGCATAATGGCAGCATTAGCAAACTGGAAGAGAAACATTCTGTGTTTACAATAATACTGCAAAAAAATACTCACAATATTATCATGCAAAACTGCTTAATCTTAGCAAATGAAAAATGCTCCACACAAACATGCTTTCGAATACTGAGATTTGTTGCTATGCACGGAAACCAGAGGAAGCAAGACCATTCTTCAGAATCATAGTTTTTTTGGAAGGGGGCTGACTCCTCAAATCTTTCTTAATAGATTGTGTCATGCAGTCTGGAAATTAGCTAAGTACAGTAAGCAGTAAACTATTTCTTACATTATCTTCCAAAGATGCTTCTGGAACACAGTAACTGTGTTCTTATACTCCCAGTAACTCTAAGTTCATTACAGCTTAAACCTTTTGGGTCAGAGACTATTAATATCAATATAATAAAAGCTATCGACCATCTCCCAAAAAAACACTCAAGTGTACAATTTCAGGGGCTCTGTGGACCCCCAACACTCATCTGTGGTCCCTTCTTTCTAGAAGATGCTAAACAAATACGGCTGACTATTGTAATAATCTACTGATACAACTTAATAGAGCTTATTCTGAATTTTCCCTCAGATAATTTCACATACATATACCCTAATATTTTCCAGCATAAAGATACCACACATATTTGCTCTAGTATCCTATAAAACATACTTTGCCAACTTTGAAATGTTTTTGTTTTATCACTCTTATAAATTTTTGTGGAAAGAAATCTCGCATGTTTTTAGTAAGAAAAGCAAAATCCTTTAATAACTCAAATAAATCATCTTAAGAATAATAAACAATCAAGTCTTGATTACCCTAATAGCTACATATAGCCAAGCAAATAATGGAAATGATTCCCTTTGGTTTTTGTTTGACACTTTTCCATCTGCATTATACCAACTGGGGAGTAAGAAATGAGTTATGGTGCAGGATAAAGCTGGACTGAATGAAAACATTTCTGTTTACAAGGCACACAAAGGCCTAATGCACTGACAAGCAATCAAGGATATTTTTCCTAGGAACATTAAAATTCTACTTCTCTTCCACAATTCTTAGAAAGCTCAAAGGAAATAATATATGTACTTGGTAAATATAAAATGGTATATAGTTCTATAACTTTTCTCACAACCAAGTTTTTAGCTTTCCTAAATCAACACATCAAGTTTTTCTTTTATAAAAAGTGGCAAATTGGAGGCGGGGAAAACAAAAGCACCTAATATTTTAGGCGTCAAATAATACAAAAAGTATTCCAAACTGGAAAACAAACAAACAAACAAAAAACCCAAATTACTACCAACTATTAAGTATTTAAGTAACAAAACACATTTTAATCTTTCAAAATATAGAGAGAAAAATAACACTTTTGGCACCTATGGGTCAGAACTTTATACATATTACCCAATTTAATCCTCATTGTAACTCAAGGCTATCAGACCTATCTTACAGATAAGGTCCAGTGCAATTAAGAACTGCCCTAAGGTAGAACAATGATTTGAACTCTGTCTACAAAACCACTGTTGAAAATATTCCTTGATGCTTAAAAAATATTTTATAAGAGCAATTTTCCGTTCCACAAACATTTGATAGGTACCAATCAAGGCAGCATACTAGAAAAGGAATAAAGACATGGTCAGTGATTTTAAGGAACACCAACCTAGTGGAAAGCCAGAAAAACAATTACAAAATAGCATTAGAAGAAAGTGTTACAATGTACTCGAGTAGAGAACAAGCAACCACAAATTTTGCAGCACATGCATCTTAACAAGCCCAAGCCCTCACAAAGTATCGTGAATTTCCATTTTATGGGAAAAATACAAGTCAGCAACACTGAACGATTCAATAAAACATTCTATATAAAAATCCAGTTAGATTCCAATGAAAGACATTCTAGAAAAGATGTAAAACAAATCTATACCTGTTGCTTTAACAGCTGTGGGTCTGGCGGTCATGACTGGTTTTGGAGGAGTCTGAGCAACTCTGGGAACCTCCACGACCACTTCCTTTTCATCTGTATTTTAGAAATGAGCAAAGAAAATGACAGTCAAACTACGGACCTACACTGCATCAATTAAAAGTCACTAACCCAAATAATCGGGAGATGATAAACGAGCATAGCTAGGATCTTCCATTTGCCTGGGGATTTTAACATTAACAATCTGAATAATGTATACAAAAATTAAAATTTTAACATCTCTTTAAAATATTCTAAGGTGAAATAATCAAAACAAAATCAAAAAATTCTAAGGTGATTTCATGTGAAATCAACAGAGCTCTATATAATTCCATCTCTAGATACCCACTTTAGATAAGCTCTCAAATGTACAAACAGGCAGGGTATTCACTGAAGCACTGCCCCAAACTGGAAAGAAGGCTGAAATAACCTAAATGTCCATCAACAGTGGAATGAATAAACTGGTATATTCATACCACGGAATACTACAAAGCAGTTAAAATTCAACAAAGTAGAATTAGTGTGTCGACGTAAAATCACAAAAATAAATGATCATAAAAGGATGTTCATGGTTTGATACCAGTTACACGAAAAATAAATCTCACAGTATAAAAATATATAAAATACACAAAGGAGTATACACACTAACTTAGAGATAGTCCGAGGAAATTGGAAAAAAATGGAATTTGGGTAGTAGGGGGATTTGGCTCTGTCGGTAAAGTTTTATGTCTTTAAATAGAAAAAAAGATACAAAGCACTGTGTTTGGGTATTAACGTTTTGGTAATGGATGGTGGTGATGGTAGTACAACACTGAATATATTTAACAGGACTGAATTACATACTAGCAAGTGGTTAAAATGGGAAATATTATGGTTTGTATGTTACCACAATAAAGTAAAAGAAAAAAAAAAGATATGAAGCAAAAAAAAAAAACAGGCAAAACAATAACATCTGCTTAATCGGGATTAGATATATATTACGTTTTTGCATATGAAATACTTCAAATGACGATCTTTCTTCTTCAGGCTACCACAAGGCCTTTACAAGGAGCATGGCTATAGTATTTTTTTTCTCGATTTTTTAAATGCTGAAATTATTGCGGCTTGTCGGGCGTCCAGCCCCCAAAATAGGGTTAATCCAAGTTGCACAAGCACATGGCAACGTACAAGGTTTAGTTCTCCAGAATTTGGGGGCAGTTACGCTCTGATCGGCATAACAGGATTGGCTCAAGTCTAAAGAACGTCTATCTAAGTTTCAACAAAAACAGAGGGAAAAAAAGTACATGTAGAAAAGGCCGGGTTCCAGTCACCAAGCCTAGAAAACTCGTACACACATTTAAAGACATTTAAAACTGACACTGAACGTCTGGGAAAATCAGGATGCCTGGGCCACAGTCAGATTTCAAACGTTCCCAAGTCAACCCCTGCAACAGAGATGGCGCCTCGGGATCGGCCCCAGCCGAGCGCCGAGCGATCCACCGGTCCCTTCCGCCGCCTCGGGGCCCACAGCCGCGCTGCAGCAGGCCGCACGCAGGGAGGCCTCGGAAGCGCCGCCGCCAGCCCGGGTTTCTCTTCCTTCCAGATCCGGCCGGGCTCCCGGAGAGGCCTAGGCCGCAAGCCCCGAGCTCGAGTTTCGGATGCCCCGACTCGGGGCCGGGGCCCCTCGCGCACCCTAACCTTCTGAAGGCGAGTCGTCTGGAGCCGCAGCAGCAGGCACCGCGGTCGTCGTCGGCGGTGCCGCTGGGGCTGGCTGACTGGGGGTCGCAGCCGTCGAGTCCGGTTCGGTGTCGGGCTCCGGCTCCGGGTCCCGTCCGGGCGTGCTGCTCCGGGGACCCGGCGGGGACAGCTGCAGAATAGGCCTGCGGCCGGGTACCGCCCGGGACTTCTTCCCCATCGCGAGCCCGAGCGCGAGCAGCCTGCGTCGGGCAGCCGAAAGGGGCGGGCTCTCGGCGTCGCGATGCGTAATCAACATTCATACACTGAGAACACCACCTCTCCGCGAGAATCCGCTTTTAACTGGAGAAGCACGCGTCCGCGCAAGCGCCTTCGATCCTTTACGCTCTCAAGACTCCTCCTCTCCCAGGGTTGGAGGGCGGGCTTTACCACGGCTCTAGGCGATTGGCAATTTTGACACAGAGAAGGGGCAGGTAGCCAATGGAAAAGGGAAAAGGTGAACGTCGAGCCAATAGTGCGTAGGGTCTGTCTTTAGACGGCTATCCTGACTTCCAGCTTAATGTCTTTTGCTGAGTCTTGTGTTTGTCCCTTTGTCCTCCATTTTGTGGCTAATGTCGGCTGTCTGCTGGATGTCTGTAACTTATGCTGTAGAAAATTGTGTTGCTTTACTCCCTTTTCCAGATTTCGCCCTGAGTATTGTGGCCTACTTTGAATATATCATTGACTGTTAAATCGAATACTGGGTCTTTTACGCTTTTGTAAATTAGAACACAAAGAAAACGTCTCATATTGTGTGCCGTATCAGCTTAGGAAAAAAACCACCAGACATCCGATTGCCTACGAGTGAAAGCCTAAATTTCGGGGATGGAATACAAAAGCCTCCACCACCTGGTCCCGCTGGTGCCCTCAACCTCCTGTACTAGATTGATCTTCCTTTACCCTGTTCAAGTCCCACTGCTCCAGCTAGTTAGACTATGGCCTTTCTCACCTGCAGAGCTAAGCGTTAGCTGGAATGATTGCTGCACCAGACAGCATAATTCTTTTCATTCCTCAGGGATCAAAGCAGTTATTATTTCTCTCAGTGCCCAGTCCCTCCCCAGCACTTGATATCCTGTTCTTAGTACTTGACTTCCTCTCTAAATTGAACTTAAAAAGAAGTAAGTGGTATTTATTTTTCTATCCCCAGTGGCAACCTTAGTACCCTATTTTAAAACTGGTTGGTACCAAGGAGGCACTGTGAGCTAAACTTCAATGCATAGAAATGTGAAAAGCCACTCTCCTTGGGGGTAAACTTACATTTCTGAAGGTGGCTATTATGTTTGTAACAAGTTTCTCAACCCTGGCTGTTCATAAGACATTCTGGAGAGCATTAAAGCAATATAAAGTTCTGAATCTGTTGGACTGGGGGTGGGAGTGTGTGGCACATATCAGTATTTGTACCACTGACTTTAGAGGGAGACATGTTTTGCTGTTGTCCACCTCAGAGAATGTAATTAGGGATCTAAAACAGCAGAGGGCAAACTATGGCCAAATAGGCCAAGGTTTGAATGGCCTTTACATATCTAAAGGATTGTAAAAGAAAAAACAAAACAAACAAACAAAAAAGAACAAAGAATATGGGACAGAGACTATTTTAGTTTGCTAGGCTGGCTTTCAACAATGGGAATTTATTAGTTTATAAGCTTACAGCTCTCAGGCCATGAAAATGTTCAAATCAGGGCATCAACAGGCAATGCTTTCTCCAGGAAGACCGGCTACCTGTGACCCTGGACTCCTCTGTCACATGGCAAGGCATGTGGCAGCATCTGCTGGTCTCTCACTTCTCTCCCAGGTTTGTTGCTTTCAGCTTCTGGCTGCTCTTTGGATTTCCTTTTTCTCTTTCTGAATTTCATCGTCTTATAAAGGACTCCAGTAAGAGGATTAAAACCCACCCTAAATGAGTTGGGTCACATCTTAAGATACTCCTCCCCAAAAGATCCTACTTAAAATGGGTCCACACCCATAGGAATGAATTAGCTTTAAGAATATAACAGCTCCAAACTACCACAGAGACCAAATATAGTCCACAAAGTCTAAATTATTTACTATCCGGCTCTTTACAGAAAAAAGTTTATCTACATCTAGACTTAAAATGGGGAAGCATGGTCAAAGTGACTTTCCTTAAGACTGGGAAAAAAATCAGGCCTGATTCTTGATTGCCAGGGGCCTAAGCCTCTCTGTAATTACTGAGGGTTTTTTTTTCAGTAGTGGTTGATGATGTGTTGTTTTGGTAAGACCAAATTATCAGGACTGACATTTGACAAGCGAAACTTGGGAAGAACACTCATTTGAATAAACATATTTCCAAATATATTTAGTCACAATTATATTTGATGGGTGATGTCTTTATTTGGCATTTAATGTTAACATAAAAAGCTGACTTCCTGAATCTATTTTAAAGCTCTGGCTTTTAGAACGTCAGTAAGAGGTCATCTACTTCACTAGCATATTGTTCAACTGAGCAAGGGTAGGATGAAGTTTGTGTGTGTGGTGATTAAAGTTTAGGTGTTATCTGGCCTTGTTTGTTGTATAGAAGTTCATTTAACCCATGAAGCTTCATTTACTGGAGAAATACCTACTTTTAGACCATAGGTCTAATGGTGACCATGAATAATATATTGGCCTTTTGATGACAAGACTTGTGCAGATGTAGAAAGGTATATTCTTGTGGATATTCTTGGGGGTTAATGATAAATAATCAATCACTTATATTAAGGCCCCTCCTAATTTGAGAACAATCACATTTGTTAAGACAAAAATACATGAGTACCCATGTTTTTAGGCACAGGTGTAATTGGAAAGATTAAAAGAAATCTTAGAACTTTCTATATAGTTGTTATGTTCTATGAGGGAAAAATATAGTATCAGGTTGAGGTAAATTAGCTTAATTCTTTATCTAGAATGTGTTGGGACAGACGACTCCTTCCATTTGTTGCCTTTTATGAATCCAATTTATATTTACATTCTCTTTGGCAAGAGGAATGTCGGTAACTGCAACATGACACCAGGCTGGGATGTAAGAAGGGAGGTGGCCAATAGCAGAATCCCTGGTGATGGGCAGTCCATGTGTAAGGCAAGTTGCCACAGGCTGCATTGTGGGAATAGACTCGGACACAACAGAAACGTTCAGCAAATGACTGCCTTATTACTTACAAGGCACAAAGGATCCAAAAGAGCAGGTGAAGAGATTCCATCATGGCTGGTCTCCCAGGAAACCATACTGCTCAGGTCAGGGTCAATAGATAACAGCTCCTTGTGCCTCACTTGGTGTCTGAGACTAGAGATAAGTTGTGCTGCCTGTGGCAGTATTTATCCACCCAGCCACTGAGTTTCCTGCCCTGATAGGAATCTGGGGTTGTTTGTTCTGTGTTTCTGGTCTGGTCCGGCCTTTTCATTAGACCTAACATTTCCTCTGTGTTGTGGAATGGAAACAGACTGAAACATCATCGCACAACAGAAAAGGAGGCAGGGGTTGGGGTGGGGGTTAGGCAGGGGCTGGGAGACAGATGGCTGCCTCGTGGTTTCTGTTTATATATTTTGTTTTTTTGTTTTTTTACCCTCAAGTATTCAGTGGAGTTTTAAGACACAGCCTGGACTTTGGGAGGTAATGGAATGCCAACACCTGGAGGGATTTGGAACAGGGCAAGGAGAACCAGTAGTGAACTGGAGAGCTGATGGCCTAGGGCTCTAGAGAAGTTGCAGTTCAGTGAGGAGGGCTTGCAGAGGTGACAGAACACCACTAAGATGGCTCTGTAGTACAAATTAGCTTTCTTAGAAGGTCAAAAAAATTGATGATAAACTTGGTAAGAATGGTCAATGAGACTGGAGTGTTATAAATTCTAATGTTAAAGGGAGTGACACCTACTTTTATTGTCATAGGCTGATAACCTTATTTTATATTTTGATATATGACTTTAACTATGAAATTAAGTTTTCCTCTAAGAGTCACACCTTTATTTAAAGTTAACTAAATACTAAAAAGGAAGGAGCCCTTTTACTAACACTTTGTGATCAGCAAATTGTCAGAGTTGGAAAAAACAGGGAATAATGGTGCTATTATGGACTAAAAGTATTACATAATCCAGCCAACAAAATGCAGACCCAAAGTAGTGAGTGGAAGGAGGTAGGTACTTTCTGCTTTGGTTGGGAAGCAAAGTGAGGAAGGTAGAAGAAACTGGACAGCATAGCTTCTAGGCCTTGAACTAAGATAGTGAGGGCAGGAAAAGCTGGTCAGTGTCTTGTGAATGGCCACGAAGGAAACCCGTTTTGATCAGCAATGCAAATGGACAGGTTTCTGAAAGAGGGCCGCTCTCCTACTCCTTGCCCTCAAAAGGTGGCTACGAGTTTGATGTTATTCAGACTGTGGGATATGACTCATTAGTCACTCACAAAAAAATCAGTGTACATATTTTGTGAAACTTTTGATTATCTGTGAATATAGGTCATGATATAAAATGTATTTCTTACTGTAGCTGAAAGCCACAGGTCTACAGAGCTGGGGAAGGCAAGGGCTCTCCTAGTCCCCAAATTGTACAAAATACCTCAAATTAATCATGGTAGAGCTAAAATGAAAAAGAACCATACTCCTCAATATCTACCAACAACAGTACCATGGGGAAACTCATGTTTTTAAAATATATAATGTAAATATGGTATTAATGGCATGATCAAAATTAAAGACTTGTGAAAAACTCAAAGGTCAAAGGACATACAAGCAATTAGTATACAGATCAGTTTCTTAAAAGATAAATTTTAATATACATAATAAAATCCAAGAAGACTGTTTATTTTCCACCTTCCTTAAAATCTGTGGGCATGAATGCTTCTGAATCTGACCAGGAAAGTTTATACTTTGGTCCAACACATTATCAGAATAACTGTATGATCAAGTTCAGCTTGAAATCATAAATCATAAAGTTTAACACAATTTACTTTGAAAATCTGTTGCTTTTATAGGTGATGGATTTCTTAACTGAGTTAATCAACTTTAGCTTCAGAACCAAATTCAAAATAAGATATCCTCTTTAAATAGCTGGTCATCATTTTAGACTTAGTCTAGGCAAATTATTTAATACTTTATTGAAGGTCATACAAAAACTCCACAATAAATAATAAAAAGAGTACACAAAATCATTAGCCTCTGTTTGCAATACAGAAAATATGTCAGTTCTGGACCAAAATAATTCCACTGAAATACAAAAAGTGAAAGGGAAGAATGAAAGGATTTGCAGTGATGGCTTTTGGTGGTTAGTTACAACAAACCAACAACCATTAGCTAATTTGGTAAAGTGGAAGTGGTTTTAATTTGTAGATAAAGGATGTTTTTGGTAATTTAAAAAAATATAAACTCTAAAAAAGCTTGTGAATCATATACAAAAGCAGCTGTCTGAGCCAAGGCTGAAAATCAGAAACTGTGTTAGCACCACCAGCAAGCACAGGGTCCTCTGACTCACACTGCCCTCCTATTTTGTGTAGAATGCAGACTTGAATGTTATACACATCATTTACAGTAATAAAAAAATTGACCTTGAGTTCAGGGTTCCTGTAGGGTAAATTCTTAAACCCCAAGAGGCACCAGCTAGTTACAAAGGCTAGGTAACAATTCAGATTGATCACACGTTCCGACGATATAATAAATCCCGTGTTGCCTTATCAACTTTTTGCTGGTAGTCCTCCAATTTGTCAAGTATTTTCTGGGAGAGCTGTAAGAGAAAAGGAAGTCATTAAAGAATAGCTCAAGGACTGAAAATGATGGATGTTACTAATCACTTTGAGATCCCCAAAAGCCTACTTAATAAAGACATTAGGCTCTTTGCTTTGCTTAATCACCATTAAGTATAGGAGTCTGCATTGTGACTCTCCTGATAAAACTGTTATTTACCATACCACAAACTTGCCTAATTCCTAATAAATATTTTAAAATATGCAGATCGTTCAGGGTGTGTGAAGCCTCAAAAAAAGAGAAATATGCAGATCACACCAGCATTTTTAATAAAAGCATTACTAGCTCTTTTCCCAGAATTAAACATTAACTGCCAAGTGAAAAACAGGACAAATATATTTTTTTTTATTAAATTCAGTTTTATTGAAATACATTCACACACCATACAATCATCCATGATATACAATCCACTGTCCACAGTATGATAACATAGTTATGCGTTCATCACCACAGTCTATCTCTGAACATTTTCCTTACATCAGAAAGAACCAGAACAAGAATAAAAAATAAAAGTGAAAAAAAACACCCAAATCATCCCCCCATGCCACCCCATTTGTCCTTTAGTTTTTATCCCCATTCCTCCACTCATCCATACACTAGATAAAGGGGGTGTGATCCACAAGGTCTTCACAATCACACTGTCACCCCTTGTAATCTACATTATTATATAATTGTCTTCAGGAACAGGACAAATATTTTAGATATTTTTAATTATTTGTTAACATTTCAGTTATCCTGATTGATAGACCCCATACATAAGAACTCATTTGCACGGCTATATTCCTTTCTTCCTCTTACCTAATCCTCTGGAAAACCATTTAGGAAGACAAACACACAAAAGCACCAGGAGTTTGTACTGTGAATCAATAGACTAGTTTAGAATTACATTCTATAGTTCTATTAACAGGCTCAGGAGATCCTCGACCTAGGTCTAAGTGATAAGCAAGCCATCACTACAATGACTCTTCAGAGCAAGGAAATACTAACCTTTTTTGCTGTTAAGGTAAACAGTAGCTAGTATGTGAGTCCTGAGAACTGTAGCTATATATGCTGTGTTCACTCAGGATAGTGATAATTTATAATATTATACTTCAAGTACCTGTTTACCTTGTCAGGTCTGCCCTAAAAAAACTGCAAATTCCTTTAAAGAATGGACTGCACGGTCTCTGTATAATTAATGCCTATACAGGTTTATGAATAAATTGACAAAGTTACTTAGCTCCTTTGCCTTATTTATAAAAGGATTTGGGCAGCATGTTAGGGGCAAAGAATGGTGTTTTTGCCCTCCCCTGAATGCCTGAGAACTGAAGAGCAAGATGTACAGTATATGCTGGTGCAGGGGCTTATGGAAGACTCCTCACGAACAGGTTTACTTACAGCGATGTTGTGACTGTTGGCACTGTTCTCCCCTAGAGTTTGGAGAAGCTGATCAATAGAAGAGTATGGGAGCCACACCAGTGGGGCTGTTGCAGACATTGGAAACTGAAAAGCAAAATATCTATCGTTTGAAAAAACTCCAAAAATGGTACTATTTCTTTGGGTAGTTGCTTTCACAGGCTGTATAACATAAAATGCTTTACTTTCTTATTTATTTATTTTTTTCCCACAAGAAATTGTGCAATTCCTTCCCCTTCATACAGTTGGACCCCATTCTCTCCCCCTGCCTCTTTTCTTTCTCTTCTGAACTGGGAAACTTGTCCTTTTCTGAGTTAAATCAAATGTATTTCTAAATTCATGTCATCTCCTTATCTCAAAGGAGCACTAGGGTGTATTAATGATAAACACATTCAACAAAACTGTCCTATAAATTGTTGATAAGTGATAGTATTTCCAGTCTGAAATTTAGATTCAAATTATCTGGAAAAAAATATATTTGGTAAAAGAAAGTTCAACTTTCCTGAGAAGTTAAGAGCTTCGCTCTGTAGTGAGCTAGATCTGGATTTTAGACCTGGACGTTCTACTTATCATCTGTTGTGAGCTTTGGCAACTTACTGAACCTCTGAGCCTGATTCCTCCTGGGTGAAAAAGAATGATTAAAAGGCTGCTATATGGATTAAATGAGAAAACATTTGTAGAGACTTAGCACAGTCCCTGACACAAATAAAATGTTCATTATGTACCACTTTGGTTTTATCTACCTCTCTTCTTCAAATACTAACTAAAGTCACATTCCTTTGGTGGAGAAAAACGAAACATATACCCATTGTATAAACAGGAAATCGGAGACTAGAGTGTCAACACCAGTCATTGATCTGTAGTTGCACAACTACAAATAGCAAAGGTTAAATCCACTAATTTATAGTTCCAATTTACTCTTAGATCCTCACTGTAGCTAGTGCGATAAAACAGAATGAAAAAGAAATGTCTACCTCAATTCCAAAGTACTGATGTCCTTTTCCCAATACAGCATCCACATATTCTGAAACCAAATCCACGGCTTCTTCTAAAAGGTCATAGTTCAAGTATAGACGAAGCAACTCAGCAGCATCAACCTTCTGTAAAAAGTTGGGTGATTAAGAATATCTAAACTATTTCCAACTAACTGGGTACTGACCAAAGGATGTTAAGTGCCTGACCTCCAGGTATTTACATTTCTGAATATAAATGAGAAATGGGTTTACTCCTCTATATCATAGCATAAGGGGTGGATTTCCATGAATCCAGTTCACTCCATGTACTTTGTGAGACCCAAAGTTAACTGGACTTTCCCTATTAATAAAAGCCAACAAAGCTTCCCAGCAATACTGAGTACTAAAGAGACCAACTATTAACATTAATTCTCAAAACTGTATGACAAGTACAAAAAAAGCTCAATTTTAAATGCCTGAATTAAATTTGTATTTAACTCAGGGTGAGAGAAAAGCAAATAAAGTCTGTTTGGAAGGACTATTTGTTAATTATGCTGTCTATATTCTGATTTGATCATAATCTTTCATTTACCATCTTTGTTGTCTTCTCTACTTCTATCAACTTCCCTGATTTTGAGCTCTGGATTCATTCTCTCCTTTTTCAACCCATGCTTACCACTGTATCACCCCCCCCCCCCCCCCCAATCTCTCTCTCTTTTTACCAAGTCCTTTTTTCAAGAGTTTGTAATAAAGGTGTGCATCAGAATCACTTGTAAAGCTTTTTTAAACACACCTCTCCCCAAAATTTAAGTTCAGTAAGTCAGGGGTAGGTAGGGCTTAGACATCTGTATTTTCAAAAAGCTCCCCAAGATAGTTTTGATACAGTAGTTCTCAAACTTAAGTGTGCATCAAAAGAAAATAAGTTTGTTAAAATGTAGATTCCTGGCTCCTAGCCCCAGATAATTTGATACTGTAAGTCTTTGATGGGACTTAGGAATCTATATTTTGAAAAAGCCCACCACTTGAATAATTCTGATAGAGGTGGTCTAAGAACACTATTTTGACAGAAACTGACTTGAAACACTGTTGTAGTACTTGAAAACTACTATACACACTCCTGTGAATTCTTTGGGTACCATTAGTAAATATTGTGTGACATGTATGTATTGTCCTAAGTACATACTCATTGTTCAGTGAGCATACAAGCAGACATAACTTAATTACTAACCTGCAGAACTTGAAATCTAAATACCCAGTATGACATGCAGAACTGAAGTTAAATTGCTCCTGGTGATTTTAGCTAAGGTTGAGAAGCTGCCCAAAGCATATCAGTCTGTATGTTCTGATAAATTGTTACTTTTTCTTTTTAATTTCTCTGAGTTATTCAGAATGATAAAGATCAGCTACTCATTCTTTACAAGTTAAGGGATTACTTACCTTGTAACTATTTATAAGCCAATTAGGCAGAGGCACTCCATGGGACAAGAGCTTGCTGATTACACAGTGGTGATACAAGTTATTCTGGACCTTGTACCTTTCCAGGTAAGTTGATAATAGTCGCCATGCTTCATCTGTAGCACTTGATAAAAGCAAAAAGGACTAACGATTTTAGAGTCTTCATCGATATTTACAGTACAGTCAAAGCATATATTCACAAGGAAATAACTTAAAGGCTTGCAATTGAATAAATAAAATAGCTAAATGGTAACTAAGAGTATTAGGTCCATGTGACTTGGGTGGTAGTATAAGAAACTAGATAATGTGGCATCTTATATTCCCTACCCTTAACCAAATATTTCTGTGACAATACAGTAACTTTTTTTCTGAATTTCTAAACAAGGAAACCGGCTCAGATCACAGGTTCCCAAACCTGGCTGAGTGTTTGAATTATGTAGAAGTTGTGATTTAAAATATTATGGTGATGTCCCAGAATCTGTACTTTAGTAAGTGATTCTAATGTGCTGATTTGGTAGATGAACACTAATATTAGAGGACTTCCAAATTCTAAAATGCTATACATCTAAAGGGCGAAGCTGTGTAATACAAACGGCATATGCAATTCAAGGAAGGGGAGTTTACTGAGAGGATTATTTCAGAATAAGTACAAACAGGTAGACACTGAGTGGGAACAGTAGGGAAGTATCTGGATAGAGGAGATCTGAAGGAGACATGAGAGAGGACAGGGACTGGTAGGTAACAGACTGCTAAGCAGTAGCAAGAGATGAGCTCTAAGAGGACAATGTGATGACCATGCAGTGTCAGCTCAATGGAAACACATCTCACTCTGAAACCAAGTATATATATAGAGACTTCAGCCTATAAGAGTAACTTTTCTTGATACAATACGCTAAGTCTTTGAGAAGGGGGATATGGAGAAGGAGATGGGGAGACATGTCATAGTCAAAGATGTCCTGGTTTGGATGACAAATTACATGGTGTCACCCTCATTATAAAACTCTAGCTTCTACAAAAATTTAGTGGAAAAGAAAAGAAAAGAAAAAAGTGAAACGACAATTCAATCAAAGAAAGAGAGCAACGACTTTCAGATAGGTAAACCCAATCTGGCTAAACATTAGACCTGTATCTAGACTCCTTGGTGGTGATGACTGATGAGAGCTGATTGGCTGCTAACCAGGCCCAGGCTTCTGCTTGGGCTGCCTCTCCTCCAAACTGCAATTTGATGCATCTGCAATGAAAATGGTTCCAGACACAGTAAACTAATGGTTGAAAGCACATAAAGACACCATATTATTTTGCTATTAAAACTAGAAACAGGGCAACAACTTCAGATCTAGTATTTTAAAGAATTCACTACTGGGATATTGGCTCTTCCCAGGGTCATCAGTTGAATGTTATGAAATAATTTACTTCTGCGAGAAAATTGATGAAAAATTCTGAAAGTTTAAAAATGTTTCCAATTCACAGACTACTAAACTAATAGTTAGGTAAAGGTAACTTAAGTAAGAAATACTTAGTAACTGTGCTTATAGGGCTGACTGATATCCTAAAGCACTGAAGAGAGCATTCCTTGTCTAAAACTGACACCACTGTTTAGCCCAGGCTCTCTCCTATGATATGGGAATGTGTGCCTAAGGATGCCTAGATCTTCTAAACTCTCAAGAGAAGCTATAATCTAGATTTTCTGAAAAATGAAAAATCACCTTATCTTTAATCGCAAGGTTAAAAATTCTTTACATAAGAATTTAAAATTGTGTGTGGGCTAAACAAAACACTACTATTTAAAACCTAAATGGCTTGCAGGCTACTGGCTTCACACTAAGGAAGAGTACAGTATCTTTGTATTAGAAATTTAAGACTATAAAAAGATAATTTCATACATACTTGAAAGCAAGTCCCTCAAAGACTGGTGATAAGGGAAGTTTAAAAGTCTGACAGAGTGATATGGCAGTGTCAAAAAGGCCAGCCTGGACCAAGAGAGTGACCATCTCCTCTGCTGATGAACTTCCTGTGGAAATGGGAAAAGGCTATTTAGTGCAACCAAAGGTATATATACAAATGAGCCCAAAGACTCTGCTTTGTTAAGAATACCTCAGAGTCAACAATGACATGCTTTAGACCCATTTAGTACAGTCCACAACCTGACCCTAAAAATGTGCTTTTGGTAGAGACAGGAAGATGCTTTAACTGCTGAATTCCTTCCTACCTGCAACTGCAACTGCTGATGGATCGTGCTGAGCCAAAGTGAGGCGAATGCGAGCCAAGGAACACTCTTTCTCCAGATCTTCCAATTCCAGGATTTCAATTTGCCGATTTGCTATAAATCAAAGAGAAACATTTTCACTTTCCCAAGAACAAAGAATTGCCTATTTAGACTAACTCAATCTCTCATTTTCCACTAGACATTAAGTAGCATTCAATTTAATTTTTACGAAGGCACAAAAAAGGGGAGAAAACGGAGCTTAATAAAAGCTAATGTAAAAAGTAAAGCACTATTGCAACATTCTAAATGTGATTAATCCTACTAATGGAATGCTAGGAAGGGGTTGGAATGGGAAGATTTAGGCTGTATATGTTTCCACAATTGAAAAAAAAAAACAAAAACAGTCTAAATAGATAATGACAATTAAATGCCAAGGATGATTGAGGATGGAGGAGAGGAGACTCAAAGGGACACAGCTGGGACAAAAGAAAGAAAAAAAAAGGAAATACAGAATGTAAGCTTTGTATCAATGTTGAATTTCTTGAACTTCTTAGCTGTGTTTAATGGGATTGCATAAAAGAATGTTCTTGTTTATGGGAAATGTATATGTGAATTATATTGTTTGTTCAAGGATGTGTGCAGCTTGCTCTCATATGTTCAGAAGACAGAGCAATAGATGATGGATGATAGGGAGGGAGAGAGGGAAAGAAAGAAATGGTGTTGTGACAACATGTTAAAGTTGGTGGATCGGGGTATCGGGAGGGGGGTTGGGGAATGCTGGAGTTCTGTGTATGGGGTTTGTATTGTTTCTGTAACTATTCCTGTAAGTGTGAATTTATTTCAAAATAGAATTAAAACCAAAAAAAAAAAAGGTAAAGCACTATTTTATGCATAGTTACTGGACTGCATGCATTTGAATCAAATGCAAAGTACTCTAACAACAATAGCAACAGTCCAGGTGGTGCTTGCAATGTAATTTCATTTAATTCTAACAACTGTGAAATAATTTTATCTCCATTATAAGAAAGGAACTTGCCCAAGATGGGAGAGGAAGAATTAGAACTCAGGTGTGTCCAGCTCTAGAGCCTTTCTGATAGAAGGATGTTATGCCTCCCAGGTAATATCAAATGATAAAATGATTTGGTACTAAGCCGATTCAAATATGACAGACATCAAAACAAACATCAACAGCCAATGCACTCTCTTTAAAGCATTTTCATGTCTCAGAACATGACACAGTTTTCAAACAGTCAGCAGACAACCTTTGGCACACATTAAAATGTTGAAACAGAACTAAAGAGAAAGAAGTTACAGTAGTTTTACAAATGCTACTGGTCCAACAAAGAAATCAGTTTAAGGTCCTAACTCACTTGGGACAGCTGTGCATTCTCCATCATGATTCCTCTTTGGGGATGCTCCAGGGCGATCATACTAAGATAAACAAGTAATTTAATTGTGAAGATAAAGAATATAATAATTAACCATTATTCAGACTTTCATGCTAAAATTCTCTCAACATAAATTATTTTTATTTCAACTAGCATGGTCTTCTAATAAAAGTACTATAATATTCACACAAAGTCAAGTTTTTTGCTTAGTTGGCTCACTAGTTAAAACATGTTACTGAGTCTAAGGATGTGGATTTGATGTCAATATAAACTAGCTGACTTTCCTTGGTTCCAGATTTATATTCTCCACCAATTACCCTAGCAACAGCCTAATAAATGCAGGAACAATACAACAGAATATAAACGGGCATATACAACCCCATCAGCATTACAGGAATAACTGCAGATTGAATTAACAACCACGACAGAAATAAATGCAGCTATCATTTAATGAGTACTTTCTACATGCCAGGCACTGTCACTGTTCTGAGCTATTTACATGAATTACCTCCTTTCATCTTCAAAACAATACTGTGAGGTATTTCTTCTTATCATCCCTATTTTATGTAAAAGGATAACTGGATTGCAAAAGATTAAGTAACCAGCCCAAAGTTAGTCAAGTTTATCTAAATCCAAAAACCACTCTGCCACACAATTCTTCCTATAATTCTGAACTTGGGAACTAAAGGGATAATGGAATATAACAAGTGAATTGCCTCAAAAATAAATAAAGTTCACAAATATCACAGTAGAAATTTTAAATGAAATGAAATCAAATATATGAAATGATCCCCAAATTTCTGGATGGAAAGTTTTCATACCACTGCACCAGATGCTGGCTGCACAATCCATGCATATTCTGGACGAATAAGTCTTAAACAATTAATAGCAGCCAGGTAACAATTGCCTTGCTTCTCAAGTCCCCGGAGAGTCCGAACCTCTCTGCCAAGACGCATTCCATACTCAAACATCACTGTGCCAGCTATGGGGCAATAATAAATTAAACATTAGAATCTCCAAATGTGTTTTTTTAGAGATACACAGAGAGAATCTATTATGCTTATCAAAGATTAAACTTTAAAACTAAACTGAGTTTAACTAATTTAAAATCACAAATAAAATCATGTAAATTGTTCCTTTTGACTTTTAGGTACTACATTCCCACACCAGGTACAGAAGCCCATTTATAGCTTAGAAAGCTAGTCTCAGTCACGTTGTCAGCAGTCCCCATCCAGGATTCTGAGACCAAGAAATGTGGATGCTGTGCTGAAGAACAGAGAGTCTTATTTTCATAACTTAGCTGCATAGGCTGAATGAGATCACTGAAAAATACATTGTTCTGGGACAGCATGGGACTCCAGAAACTAGCATTTATAAGTCTCTTTTAGTTTTCAAATAAAATCTTTTATTTTTTCATTCCAACAAATGTTTTTAGAGTGCTTGCAATATGTAAGATAATATATTAGAAGAACAGTCTTGCTCCAGAAAGACCTAAACAAGGATCTAACTAAGCTGATCCTAATCAGGTTGATATAATGGATATTGTTATTGAGAAAGCAAACAAATAAGACTCTGAATAGTTTAATTTCCCTTTCTGTATGATTAAAGAGAGTAAAGAATATGCAAACATGTTTTACCATTAAGAATATTAAGAGCACGCCTACAAATTATCTCACTGTTTCCAATGAAAATAAGTAAAAAACCTCATGAAAAATTCTGAGTGAAAATAGTATAAAAACGTTAGATGTTCCAAAAGGGGAACCACAACAGTATCTTGTAAAATGTGAAGTTAACATAGACTAGTAATCATTTGTTTTTAGCTGTTCTGATAAAGACTTCATTAGTTATAGTATAAATCCAAATTAAGGTATGTTCTACAAAAATGACTGGCTAATGTCATCAAAGACAAAGTAAGGCTAAAAGAAGTGTTCCGGATTAAAGGAGACTAAAGAGACATTACAACTGAATGCAATGTGTATACTGTGTATTGGGAAGTGGGGGCAGTATGGGAGGAATGTGTTACACAAAAACATAGTGACAACTGGCGATATTTGAAAATGAACAGCACATTAGATAACCATATTAGATTTAAATTTAATCCATTAAGTTAATTATTTACATTTCCTTACTTTTATAATTATATTGAGGTTATGTAAGAGAATGTCCTAAGGAGACACATGCTAAAGTATTTATGATGGTAAGAAGCCTGCAACTTACTCAAGAGGACCAGAAAATATAAATAAACAAAGGGAAGGAGGGAGGGAAAAAGGAGGGAGAAAGGAGGTAGAGAGGGAAAAGGAGAGGAAGGAAGGGAAGGATAGAGGAGGAGGAAAAAAAATGATATGGCAAAAGATTAATTGGTGAATCTGGGTGAAGGGTATAGAGGTGTTCATTATAGTATCCTTTCAACTTTTCTGTAGACTTGAAATTTTTAAAAATAAAAAGTTGAAAAAGAAAAAAAAATTCATTTGCCAGCAGGGTATCATTTGATGAATTCTAAGTGTACTTCTCTCCCTAAGGATTTTGCATCATATTGAAAGCATTTTACAAGCCAACCATAGCTAATAAGAAATACCATCTATTGTATTCAGATGATCCCAGTTCATTTAAGCAGTCAGAATTTTGCTCAAAGAACTGAAATAAGTGAGGAGGCCAATGGCAAAATGGAGTAGGAACTCACAACGAACCACTAGAATTCAAGGTACCTCTACTGAAAAAGCCAGTGTTCCCTTGACAGTTGGATAGAGGACTTACAAAAAATGTCATTTCACTGGAAATGTCTTTAAAACATTTTAGGATGGGCATAAGTTTCCCTGTCTTCATGGTCAATGGGAAATCTTCAAAAAAGTGAAGCTAATCTTGAACTTAAATATAACTTCCCCAAATGCTTGTAAAAAAATACCCAGAAGTAAAAATAAAGTAAAAATCATGTATGTCAAACATATAGTATTTTTATAAAAAAGGACTGAACCCATAAAGTTGCCTTCAATAGCTTACCCTTTCGGTAATTGTGGCGATAAATGTGAAAGGCATATAGAAGCTCATAGTAATTGTGAGTCATAAGATCCACAGCTCTGGCACGTGATTCAATTATTCCCACAACCTAACAAAAGGGGACACAATCAGATATCAAAATAGTAGCAATCATGCCAACCACCAGAGTTGTTTCCAGTCTCAATGGATAAATACAATTACCTCATTATGCAGATTCACATAGGGAAACTCTACAAGATCCTGTAGCTGTGAGCGTTCACAAAGAACTACTACCAGCTGCCGTAAACAATCTAACTGCCTAGAAGGAGAGAAAGGGATATGAGGGTAGGCTGTCTTACTGGGTCAATAGGGCTGGTAAATGGCCTTTAAAGACCATGTGAGGTTGTTGTTACCTGCTGGAATCAGGAATCTGAGTTAAGGCTTCATATGCTTGGCTGTTATGACCCATATCCAAATGATGTTTGAAAATACATGTTCTTAAAGTAGCCTAAATAGCAAATGTGGGGGGAAAAAAGGGTAATGGAAATCAAAGCACCATATCCATGACAAACCTCCAGGAAAACAACAACTTAATTACAGTTAGTTCTTACCTGACTTTTCCAGTCATCACCTGTTTCAGTTATGGCTGATGTGGCCAACTGAATAACCAGTTCAGGCAAACCAACAACATCTAACAGACGCAAAACCTAACAGAAATAGAAGAAATTTCCATTAAAATTGCAATGATAATGCATTTCAAATTAATTTAAATTACTTGGAAAAATAATAGGTGAATTTAAGAGACAATCCTCACATCTCTATAAAACTTTTATAAGAACTACTAAAAATCAGTCAATTACATAGGGATTAAATACGTGGCTTTTAGTTATCATTTTCCCTTTGCCATGTGTTACAGATTAATCAAATAGCCCCCTCCCGACCCCAAGATATGAATGTGTCCATGTCATCCAATAAGCTTAGAGTCCAAATAATGCTCTCTGATTACTGAAGGCCTACAATGTGCCAGCCATAACATAGAGAGTTACAGACATTAGCTATAATCATCCTCACAGCAGTCAGATCAAGACTTTACAGATGAAGACTCGGTGATGTAGAAAGGTTTAGTAACTTGCTCAATGTCACACAGTTGGGAGAGATGGGATTCAAACCTTGGCAAACTGACTCCAGAGCCTACCTACTTTTTCCATCCTCTATATGGTTTTCTAAGGTAACCTCATAACAAGGTGAATAATCCCCAGTCTTTCTCCTTGATCTACTTTAGTTTTACTCACAGCATTTATCACTACCTGACATATTTATTTGCCTAGTTTCTTTCCTATCTGAACGTAAACACCATGAGGGCAGGGAATTGGTCTTTTTGGTTCACAGTTCTATCCTCAGTGCCTAATACCCAAAAGGCTCTCAATAAATATTTGTTGAATGAAAAAACATAATACAATCTCATACTGTAATACCAATCCTACTTACTTTTTATTCACAGATGAATTTATAGCCTAGTAAACAGTTAACACCATAGCCTTATAAAACCCTAAAGAGAATACCCTAAATAACACACATTTCTAACCAATACAGAATAGTGTTCTTCACTCTAGACAATGATTGCCCACTCTATTTATACAATGTCTGTACATATTTCCCAAGATGTGTACATGTATTTATTTATATTATAGGCATATTTGTCTAATACATGATAGTATTACACTCAAAATATGAATTTATAAAAGATGAGGTAAAGATAAACAACAGTTTTCAAATTATTTAATTTTCTTTATTAAAGTACAAAAATATTTTTGCTCTGGATGTTCAAGACTTTTTAATTTAAAAATGTGCACAAATCATAAGTAAGCTTATCTGCATGAGTGCATGTAACCAACACCCAGATTAGGAATGATAATATTAGCTTTCCAAAGCCCCTTGTAACTCCTTTTGGTCACAACTGACCAAACAATAATCCTGACTTCCAAGAACATAGATCAGTTTTGCTTATAATTATATAGTATTGATCTATGTTGTTAAATGTAGCAATTGTTCATTACATTGCTGTGTTGTATTCCGTTAAAAGAACAAATCACAATTCATTGAACCACTCTTCTATTAATGGATGCTTGAGTTTCTAGGATTGACTTTTATGAACATCCTGCTTTGCATATAATTGTGTATGTCTTTTGTTAAATATGTGTGTCTTTCTGAATATATTTAGAAATGGAATTACTGGGTTGTAGGGATGGGTGTATGTTTGGATACAGTAGATAATGACAATTTTCCAAAGCAACTGTAGCCACAGATGATTAGGATGCTTAATGCCTTGATAATTTTGATGGACTCATACTATCATTAATTAACATTTCATGGCTCAGTGTATACTTACTTAGATTTTAAAAGTTCAATTGTTTTTGGCTGATGCTTGTCAGACTTGATTATAGACTGTCACTGTTTTTACCTTGTAGTGTGGCTGATGAAGACCCTCTACCAAATGTAGAAATGTCAGCTCTATCTTCCTTGTTTGCATGTACTTTCATTGTTAGTAGTGTCCTCAACCTGGCTTCCTTGCGGGAATCTTTTTAAGCCAAGTGTTCATATTGTCAAGGTACATTTCAATAAAATTAAGCAATATAATGTGCAAATCCACTTAAGCAGTCAAACATAACATACTGAAAAGAATGGACAAGTGAGGGTGCCACTATCAATTCCTGCCCCAGCTGTGAGACTCTTTCTCTTCCCTCAGGGCGCTGACCTCTGGGACTGAATGACAAATGACAACCTGATAAAAGGACCAAGGAGGGCACCAGAGTCAATCCTTATAGTAAACATTAGTATATCTTATTTCTTCTGTGAGTTCTAATATTTTCTTCCCAAGTTCCACGTTAGGGTTCATTCAGGGGTTTTCTTAATGTTTATTGGATCACTGAATTCCTTTTGATGAAAGCTATAGAATATTTCAGGAAAAATATAAACATTTTGCATACAATTTAAGCCTGCCCTTATACATTTACATTTTGGTAGGAAATCCAGATAACAAAAAATAACTAAAATATAGCACCCAGTACGTTAAATGTTACAACAAAAAATACAGAGGGCAAGGACTGCCCACAGTATCTCAACCTGAGGTGGTGGAGGGCAGGGAAAGGAGAGAGAGAAGAGGGAGAGAGAAGAGGGGGCAAGTGGGTGCAAAAGCTATTCTAGATATGTTAGGGAAGAACTCTGTTGAGGAGGTGACACATGAGCAAAGACTCAAATGAAATGAGGCATAAGCAACTTGACTACCTGGGAGAGACCATTCCAAGCTGAAGGAACAGCAAGCAAATAAAAAGTCCCCAAGGGAAGAGTGTATGTGCTTGGCTTGAGAGATAGTAAGGCAGCTACTATTGTTATAACTGAATGGTAGGCAAAAAAGGTCAGAAGAGGTACTAAGGGCCAAATCATAAATTAAGGCTAAATGCAGCATTACCAAATAATTCTTTGATATAGCAGCAGGAATAAAAAGGATTAAGTAATAAAATTATAATAACGGCTGAGCTAACAAAATGATATCCACAAACGGAAATTTCATTTATGTTAAAAAATATTAAACTAAATTTAAAACAAATTATCTAAATATACACGTTTCTTCCATTTCTTTAGGCAACTGCATTTTTCTTTTCATTTTGAAGTTCAGGGAACAATTACATTTTTATAGTTATTTTTCTCCAAAAACATCAAAGTAATGTATTCAAGGGGCATTTTTACATATGGTAATATAAAGGGCCAAACAATGATATAAAGTACCTTATCATAATATTGTAGCCTGGGGGTGGATACAATCTCCCCATCCTCTGAGTGAATCAAGCGATCCAAGAATTCCTCCTTGCCTACTTCAGATGCCGCCTGGCGGAAGCATTCCAGAGCCTAGGGAAACAAAATAAAAAGTGACTAATAAATGGCCTGCTTCAATTCTAAGTGCTAAAAATCAGGGAGTTATGTTATGTGCTAAGGAAATCCAAAAAATAAAATTATTTAAGACAGTCTATTACACTTATATTTTCTGTCACATCTACATTTTATCTGATATATGATTTAATGTCTTAACTTATCTCACTTTCTTTTTCATGTAAATGCCATGTTAAAAAGTAAACTTTAATAAGATGAACTGGTGGATAAATAGATATGAAACAATGCAACTGTGGCAACATGTTACAATTGTAGACTTTTTAAACTTTTCTGTATGTTTGAAAAATCACATAATAGAAAGTCAGGGAAAACAAAGAATGTTAACTACAACAATGGAAAAAATAAAAAGCAGCATAAACAAAAAAATAGAAGCAATTAAAACAAACATAATTAATAAATAAATTTGATTTACAAAAAGGCATGCCTGTAAACACATGAACAGGGGCAGAAGGGTTTTATATTTCTTCTTCAGAATCTCATGTCCTAACTAACCTGCCGAAGTACCTGAAGTGGAACAGTCCTCTTGTTTACATTATACCCTTTGCTGGCTCTAGTACAGTCTTTACTACACTAGAGGATTCTATGCCTCCCACCCTCTCTGACCTAGTTAGATGGAATTAGGTGTCCTCCCTGCACTGAAGTTTATTAATCACTCAAACACAGTTTACCTTCTGTCCCTCTCCTGTAATCAGGTAACACCGTCCCAGCATAAATCGACAGGAACCAACATTGACTTGACACCAAGGTTGGAGCAGTTGGATATAATCCTCAAAAACATAAAAGATGCTTTCTGATTAGAAAACATACACTATTTAAAGAGATACCCATTTCCAAGTCCTTCTTCACAGAGAGAAGACAGTGTTTAATCAACACATTTTATTTCCTTGACATTACCTGAGAATTAAACCCTAATCTTGTTAATTTATTCTTATGTTAGGTTAGATATCTTAAGAAAGCAAACAGAAGTCCAGAAGCACAAACACAAACACACCTGTCTTACCTTCCCCTTATCTCAGCAATTTTCCAACTTTTGGAATTTACTGGTTCAATGACTAGATTCTAGTAAAGGATTTATATGAAGACAATGGTATGTTTGTATTTTTATAAAGAGAGTCAAATAGAGGGAATGAAAAAAAAAGACACTCTAAAAAAAACTACATTGGGAATGATCCTGTCAAGAAAGAAGTAAAATCTCTCTAGAATATGTACAATCAAATTTAAATTATTGTGGCTTCTAGCCTATAAACAGATCATTGTCAGCCCAATTTAAATTCAGGTAACATTTGCAAAGAAAAAAATCAAGAAATCCCATTCTTCACAAAAATGACTGAACTTGAAATGTTCAACAGAACTCACCTGCAATTGTACGTACTGACAATTTCCCATCAAACATTCTAGAAAGAGACAACCAGGATTGCTAGGCCATCTAGTTATTGGATAAGGATATTTTAAACCTTTTTGGCAAAACTTAAACATGTAATGAAACTCAGAACAGTCCATGAAATATCCTACCTTTTTTAAGAAGGTAAAGAGAAGGTGGCAGAGCATGTGTTCTTTCCACATCACATTATATATTAATATTAACAAATACAATGAAAAAGTTATATACGCTAGGAGACTAGTCATGCAGCTTAGAACTCTGTTAACTATAGGGTAAAGCGTGTACTTCATCTCTAGGTGGTCTTCTCCAATTCTAGCTAGTAGACTGCAGATATGTACTTTAGCGACAGTGCACACCCAGCATCTACTATAGTACCTGGAATATAGGCCAACTCAAGAAATATTTGATAAATGAATGAATGATGTCTTAAAAGGGATTCAGGTTTTGAATATGTGTGCACCAATAAAATCTGGTTCAACTCCTGAGCAAAACAAAACAAAATAAAATAAAAATTTGGATCATATTTGAAAATAAATATTATCTCTTGTTGGGGGATAAGTATCCAACCTCATAAAAGACCTTCATTACACAGGCAGAATAAGAATCTTAGACTATTTTGCAAGAAGAAACCTTTCAGCTGGCTTTTAAATAAAAGGATACAAAAGCTGCAAGAAATAATTGGTAATTGCATTAACCATCTCAGGCCAATTCAACCCAGTTTGGCTCAGAGGTGCCTTTGGTTGAGAGAAGAGATGAGATACAATGTGTTTTCTTGCAACTTCTTGGAAGAATAACTCCACAATTGTCTGAGGGGTAGATACTTAAAAAGAAAAAGTTATGATAATCACAAACTTTTGATAGTAACATCAATTATCAATTACAACAATCTACCAATTCATTTTGTGTCTGTAACAAAGAACATTTATTATTTCAAAATATAAACTACAGCATGGGAGTAATCAATGGCAATATAAATACAAGCACTTTCTGCGAAGTACTATGTAAATACAATAAAAAAGCCACTTAAATCAACATGATAGTCATTTCTTTTCACTAATCTTACTACACT
This sequence comes from Choloepus didactylus, assembly GCF_015220235.1. NCBI lineage: Eukaryota > Metazoa > Chordata > Mammalia > Pilosa > Megalonychidae > Choloepus > Choloepus didactylus. Next base: position 31,695,240 of record NC_051312.1, on the reverse strand, counting down.
TGAGTACCTTCTCTAAAATGTCTTTACAATAAATACAACAGATTTAAATCCAAAGATTCCAAGTTTTATACCAAAACCACACAACATAAATTTAGAATTAGGGTTCACAATGTTTTAAAATTGAGAACACATTCCTATAAATATTTGTTGACTAAAAAAAAAACAAGATTGCAAAAGCTGCTATAAACTTAGTAAAATTTAAAATTATTTTGCTAAATTAGTCACTAAAATATCAATACAAATTGGAAAAGCAGCAGTATGTATAAGTATAACACCTTTAATTTATGCCTAATCTGGGCCTCCAGCTTCATGGATCCCTTGCCACAACTAGAGGTCTCAGCCCACAGCTTGCTTATACTGTCAAATGAAGGCAAACAGCTTAGCTAACTTTACCACAGCAAAGGTGGTGTCAGACCACTTTAATGAATATGCAATAAATCCCAAATTTAAAATCAAAGGCATACACAGTCTAGTACTTACCAAATTTATTTGCCATTAAAGCACCAGAGTCAGTTAGTTCCAGGACTGATAAGTGTTGGAGATTAGATTCCCTGTGAGAAAAGGGGAAAAAAAAACAGTTTAATAAATTCTCGAATGCCCAAACATTACTTTAAGTAGTTATCCTATTAAAAACACTGTCAATTTAATTAAGAAGTAGCACATAAAAGCTCTATCAAAAGCACAAAGAATACTGGAAAACGTTATGATTTATATTATTACTCAGTGATCCTTCAATGAAGAACCAAAGCAGAAATTATACCACGATGAAAATCTTTACCTTGCCAGAGCAAAAAAGGATGATTTATGTTACTGAAAATGTGACTCTTGTAACTATTGGATATTTTTTCTTCCTTTGGTTACAAAGAAGCTTAGCCTACTCTGAATACCTTTAACAACTAGCACAACATTTTGGGTGTGGTCTACCTTTCCCTCTGGCTTCATCTTATTATTTATACTTTAACATTATTTATGTGTATATTGTATAATATACAATACACATTCATTTGGTATGTGTACACATACACATATACACACATACACATATACACACACATATAGACTATATATACATACACACATTTATTTTCCTTCTTAAAAGCTGCCTTCAAGCTTTAGAAAATGAAACATCTTAAATATCACTGAATCTTAAAGGCAAATCATGTCACAGTGTAACATTTACTTTTTGTTTAAAAACTCTTTCTTCTTTAAAATAGTGAAGAAAATTAAACTCACAATTTATTTTAAAAAATAATCAGAATAATGAAACTTACAGTGTATCAACTGGAACATCAGTTGCCAAGCACTGACTTGCCCACTTAATGAGGTAATAAGATAGGAGTAAAGGAGCTGTTCGATGCAGTAGATCTTGCTGAGCTTGAAAGAGCTGACCAGCTCCCAAGATCACCTATACATGGGGTAGTGGGTGGGTAGGTAGGGTGAGATGATAACTGCAATAAGCAACAGCAATTGTTAAGGTTCAGGTAGAGGTAAAATAACAAAGGCAGTTACAAAGGGCAGGCTATTATAAAAGCAATACTCCTACTACATTTTGAGGTAGCAAGCAGCAAAAATATCTTCCCAAATATTTAATAGTCCAAACATAATCCCATACAACTCACCAAGTCATGGGAGCTTATGGTGAAAAAGCTTAACAAAAAGTTAACTTTCATTAAATCTGTAAGTTCAGAAATGAAGAAGAGAATAGGGAAATCTCAGGTCCCTCTTATGCTGCTGGTGTTGGGTAAAAATAGGTATGACCTTCAGAGACAAATTTGGCAGTATTCTCAAAAGTCTTAAAAACATGTTGTGCCAGTTTGAATGTATTATGTCACCCCAAATGCCACTGTCTTTGATGTAATCTTGTGTGGGCAGACCTATCAGTGTTAATTAGATTGTAATTCTTTGAGTGTTTCCATGGAGATGTGCCTCACCCAACTGTGGGTGATGAATCTGATTGGATAATTTCCATGGAGGTGTTGGCCCACCCATACAGGGTGGGTCTGAATTAAATTACTGGCGCACTATATAAGATCAGACAGAAGGAGCAAGCTGCTACAGCCAAGAGGGACACTTTGAAGAATGCACAGGAGCTAAGAGAGTAGCTGTAGCTGAGAGACAATTTGAAGATGGCCGTTGAAAGGAGACTTCTGCTCCTGAGAAGCTAAGAGAGGACAAACGCCCCAAGAGCAACTAAGAGTGATATTTTTGAGGAACTGCAGCCTAGAGAGGAATGTCCCGGGAGAAAGATATTTTGAAACCAGACCTCCAGAGCAGATGCTGGCCACGTGCCTTCCCAGCTAACAGAGGTTTTCTGGACGCCATTGGCCATCCTCCAGTGAAGGCAACCGAGTGTTGATGCATTACCTTGGACACTTTATGGCCTCAAGACTGTAACTGTGTAACCAAATAAACCCCTTTTATAAAAGCCAATCCATTTCTGGTGTTTTGCATTCTGGCAGCATTAGCAAACCAGAAAATATGTATACCCTGGGACCACTCAATTCTAGTTCTTAAAATCCATCCTAAAGATATAATCAAAGATGTACATACAACTATAGCTATTAGGGAAAAATAGACAACCTGGATGGCCATAGAGGGGATTGATTGAATAAATTATAACTGTAGTAGGTAACTATTAAAAATAATGCTGTATCTTCACAATTGCCAAAAGATGGAGGCAACCCAAGTGTCCAACAGTAGATGAATGGATAAACAAAATAAGGTATGCACATACAGCAGAGTATTATTCAGCCATTAAAAGGAATGAAATTCTGACACACATGACAACATGGATGAACCTTGGAGACATGTTGAGTAAACCAACCAGGCACAAAAGAACAATTATATGACCTCACTGATATGAAATAATTAGAATAAGCAAATTCACAGCGATAGTAGATTATAAGTTACTATGGGCCAGAATGGGGGTAGGGAATGGGGAGTTATCGCTTAATTGGTACAAAGTTTTTGGGGTGATAGGAAAGTTTTGGTAATGGATAGTGGTGATGGTAGCACAACATTGTGAATGAAATTAACACCAATGAATCATATATATGAATGTGGTTAAAAGGAGAAATTTTAGGTTGTATATATGTTAGTAGGACACAATTTTTTTAAAAAACCACAAAAAAACATAGGATTATACAACAGTGAACTGTAATGTAAACTATGAGCTATATCGTAGATCATATATGATCTATGATATAGATGTAAACTATGATCTATATCATTCATCAATTATAACAAAGGTACTGAACTAACGCAAAGTAGTAAATAATAGGGAAAACTGCATGTGTGTGTGTGTGTGTGTGGCAGAAAGGATACAGGGAAACTATTCTGCATAATTTTTCTATAAACCTGCAATTTCTCTTAAGTAAAAATATATATATATATATATATACATAAATTATATATAAAGCTACATTAATATTGGAAAAAAAGAACAAAGTTGGAGGTCTCACATTTCCTAATTTCAAAACTTACTACAAAGCCACGTAATCAAAGTAGTATGGTACTGGCATAAAGATAGACATGTAGACTGATGGAATAGAACTGAGAGTTCAGAAAAAAACCCATACATCTATGGCCAGGTGATTTTTGACAAGGGTGCCAAATACATTAATTGGGGGAAAGAATGGTCTCTTCCACAAATGATGCTGGGAAAACTAGATATCTACATGCAAAAGAATGAAGTTGGACCCCTAGCTAACACTATATACAAAAATCAACTCTGAATGGATCAAGGATCTAAACAAAGGAGCTAAAACCACAAAACTCAGAAGAAAATATAGAGGGAAACCTTTATAATCTTGGATTCAGAAGTGGTTTCTTAGCTATGACACCAATAGAAGCAGCAACAGAAGAAAAAAATGTAAGACCAACATTAAAAATTTTTGCACATCAAAGGATATTACTAAGAAATTTAAAAGAAAACCTACAGAGAGTCGGGCAAGATGGCAGCATAGAGAGGAGTGGAAGCTAAGTAGCCCCCCTGGACCAACTACAAAAAACCAGAAACAACTAGTAAATAAGCCAGAATAACTGCGGGGGGACAAACGAGACCATCCACTCATCATACACCAACCTGAATTGGGAGGAATGCCCGAGAACACAGCATAAAATCTGTAAGTAAAACCTGCGGAATCAGGTCGGGAGACCCTCTCCCCCATAGCCCGAGCTACGTGGTGCCACAGAGAAGCTCTCTCCCAGCAAGCGAATACAGCTCAGCTGAGCTCCAACTGGGGTTTTAAGTAGTGAGTGTGAACTGCTCACTACAGGTACGCATCCCCAAAAAACAGACAGAGGCTTTGGGTGACGACTGACCTGGGAGAGCCAGAGGGTTGCCTTGGACTGGGTCTGAAGGGGAGTATCTGTTTCTTTTTTGGCTCGGTGGAGAAAGCCCCAGTCATTTTCAGTTTCCAGGGCTGTGACTCTGGGAAGGGTGGAGACACCACAAGCAGAGAGTGAGACCATTGAAATGCTAATGACCTCCACCTGGGGGGTCTGTCTTCTCTAGGAGGAAAGGGGTGGGGCCCTTTCCATTCAGAACCAGACCCCAGAGCCTGGGGGAACACGGCCATACCTCCTCACACCAGGCAAGAATTATAGGCTAACAGGCATCACCTGCTGGGCAGAAAAGTACAGTGACCTGAGGCATCAAAGGGTGGAGCAATTTTCTAAGACACACCTGCAGGGAAACCAGATACTGAATATTTCTTCCCTCTGGGACCTGAGCCTGTTCTGGTCTGGGAAAACCTGATTTGGATAACCAAGGAAACCATGCCTAGACAACAGAAAATTACAACCTACACTAAGAAAAACAAACTGATGGCCCAGTCAAAGGAACAAACGTACACTTCAACCAAGATACAGGAATTTAAACAACTAATGCTAAATCAATTCAAAAAGTTTAGAGAAGATACTGCAAAAGAGATAGAGGCTGTAAAGGAAGCACTGGACATGTATACGGCAGAAATCAAAAGTTCAAAAAACTTACTAGTAGAATCTATGGAAATGAAAGGCACAACACAAGAGATGAAAGACACAATGGAAACATACAACAGCAGATCTCAAGAGGCAGAAGAAAACACTCAGGAACGGGAGAACAAAACACCTGAAAGCCTACACGCAAAGGAGCAGATGGAGAAAAGAATGAAAAAATATGAGCAACGCCTCCGGGAACTCAAGGATGAAAGAAAGTACAATAATGTACGTATCATTGGTGTCCCAGAAGAAGAGAAGGGAAAGGGGGCAGAAGCAATAATAGAGGAAATAATTAATGAAAATTTCCCATCTCTTACGAAAGACATAAAATTACAGATCCAGAAAGTGCAGCGTACTCCAACCAGAAGAGATATGAATAGGCCTACACCAAGACACTTAATAATCAGATTACCAAATGTCAAAGACAAAGAGAGAATCCTGAAAGCAGCAAGAGAAAAGCAATCCATTACATACAAAGGAAGCTTAATAAGACTGTGTGCAGATCTCTCAGCAGAAACCATGGAGGCAAGAAGGAAGTGGTGTGATATATTTAAGATACTGAAAGAGAAAAACCAACAACCAAGAATCCTGTATCCAGCAAAGCTGTCCTTCAAATATGAGGGAGAGCTCAAAATATTTTCTGACAAACAGACAATGAGAGACTTTGTGAACAAGACACCTACCCTACAGGAAATACTAAAGGGAGCACTACAGGGTGATAGAAGACCGGAGTGTGTGGTTTGGAACACAATTTTGGGAGATGGTAGCACAACAATGTAAGTACACTGAACAAAGGTAACTATGAATACGGTTGAGAGAGGAAGGTGGGGAGCATGTGAGACACCACAAGAAAAGAGGAAAGATAACGACTGGGACTGTGTAACTTGGTGAAATCTAGAGTATTCAACAATTGTGATAAAATGTACAAATATGTTCTTTTACGAGGGAGAGCAAGCAAATGTCAACCTTGCAAGGTGTTAAAAATGGGGAGGCATTGGGGGAGGGATGCAATCAGCATAAACTAGAGACTGTAACTAATAGAATCATTGTATTATGCTTCCTTTAATGTAACAAAGATGATATACCAAAGTGAATGCAGATAAGATCGGGAGATAGGGGAGGCATGTTAGACACTTGACATTGGTGGTATTGTCTGATTCTTTATTCTACTTTGATTTAAGGTTATTTTTCCTTTTGCTGCTTCCTAGCTGTCATCTTTTTGTTTCCTCTTTCTTTTGCCTCTCTACCTTCTTTGACTCTCCCTCCTGCCTTGTGGAAGAAATGTAGATGCTCTTGCTTAGCATGAGCAGAATGTTCAATTAGGATGAACTTAAATGTTTGGAAATGAACAGGGGTGTTGGTAGCAAGATGTGAGAATAACTAACACTGCCGAATGGTGTGTGAATGAGGTGGAAAGGGGAAGCTCAGAGTTATACATGTCACCAGAAGGAAAGTTGGAGGTCAAAAGATGGAAATGTATAAAACTGAATCCTATGGTGGGCAATGTCCATGATCATCTGTACAAATACTAGAAATCACTTCATGAACCAAAACAAATGTATGACAATACAATGAGAAGTTAATAATAGAGGGGCATATAGGGAAGAACTATATACCTATTACAAACTATATACTACAGTTAGTAGTATTTCAACATTTTTTCATAAACAGTAACAAATGTACTATATCAATACTAGGAGTCAACAATTGAGGGGGATTGGTTAGGGATAGGGGAGGTTTAGAGTTTCCTTTTCTTTTTTTCTTTTTTCATCTTTCACTTTATTTCTTGTCTGGAGTAATGAAAAGTTTCTAAAAATTGAACAAAAATTAAGTGTGATGGATGCACAGCTATATGAGGGTACCCAGGGGCAAGTGATTGTACACTTTGGATCTTTGGATAATTGTATGGTATCTGAAAAATCTCAATAAAAAAGAAAAAAAAAAAAGAAAAAAAAAAAGAAAACCTGCAGAATGGGATAAAGTAATTGCTAACCATATCTGATAAGGGTTTATTATCCAGAGTATATAAAGTATTACAACCCAATTTAAAAAATGGGCAAAGGACTTGAGTAGACATTTTTCCAGAAAAGATATACAAATGGCCAATAAGCACATGAAAAGATGCTCAACATCACTGGTCATCAGGAAAATGCAAAGGAAACCACAATGAGATACATTTCATACCCACTAGGATGGCTACTATTAAAAGAAACAGAAAATAAATGTTTGAGAGGATGCAGAGAATTTGGAACTCTACTGCCTTGTTGGTGGGAATTTAAAATGGTGCAGCCACTGTGGAAACTAGATTGGCAGTTTCTCAGAAAGTTGAACACAGAATTACCATACAACTTGGTAATCCTACTTCTTGGTATACACCCAAAAGATCTGAAAGCAGGCACTTGAACAGATGTTTGTACACTGAGATTCACAGCAGCATTAGTCACAATAGTCAAAAGGAAGAGAAGCAACTCAACTGCCCATTAACAGGAGAATGGGTTAAATGAACCTTGAAAACATTACGTAGAGTGAAGTAAGTCAGACACAAAAAGACAAATATTGTTTGATTTCACTTATATGAAATACCTAGAACAAGATAATTCAGAGACAGTAGAGTATATGCTATCAGGGGTCAGGGGATGAAAAGAATGGGGAGTTATTGCTTAATTAGTGTGAAGTTTTCTATTTGAGTTGAGGAATAAGTTTTGGTAATGGATGTTGCTGATGGAAGCACAATATTATGAATGTAACCAATACCACTGAACCGTATACTTGAAAGTGGTTAAAATTGGAAATTCTGAGTTGTACATGTCACTACAATAAAAAATAAATAAAAAAACTAAAAATTGATAAAAGTTGAACAAAAATGTTAATCTGCATTCAAAACAATATAATGCTGTAAAAGAATGTTTAATGATGTGGGAAAATGCTGATGATGTTGGTAAAGTAGAAGAATAAAAACAACCAGATTACAAAACAATACTATGTAGCACATTCTGATTTTGAAAACAAAAATCTATTTGCCCAGGAAAAAGGGAATAGTAGTTACCACAGTGTGGAAGATTAATAGATGAATTTTTTTTAACTTTATTAATTAAAAAATTAAAAAACAATTAAAAACATTTCAAGCAAAACCAAAACAAAGGAATAAGAAAAAACAAATAACCTAAAATAACTACATCGCTTCCAACACGTTCCTACCATACCCCAAGAAAATTAACAAACCATAACTGAACAAAGGAAGAAGAAAAACAAATAACCTAAAACAACCAGCTACACTGCTTCCAACATGCTCCTACCCTACCCCAAGAAAATAAACAAACTATAACCAAACAAAGGAATAAGAAAAACGAATAACCTAAAATAACTACATTGCTTCCAACTTGTTCCTACCATACCCCCCAAAAATTAAGAAACCATAGTCGTTCCTGAGCATTCCCAGAACATTAAATTTACCCTCCATAAACTTATCTGTTCTTATTAGATTATCGTTCTCCCTTCACTACTTGCTGTCTATTACTAGGTCCCCAACATTCTACAACATAAAACATTTATTATACATTTTTCACAGAGTTCACATTAGTGATAACATACAATATCTTTCTTTTTGTGCCTGGCTTATTTTACTCAGCATTATGTCTTCGAGATTCATCCATGTTTTTATATGTTTTACAACCTTGTTCCTTCTTACTGCTGCATAGTATTCCATAGTGTATATATACTATATTTTGTTTATCCACTCATAATAGATTAATTTTTATTTTCTTTTTGTTCACATATATTTTATAAAGGTTCCACAATGAACATCTATTACTTCTGTGTTTAGGGGAAAGTTTTTTTTTATTTAAAAAAAATCTGAATTCTAATACCAAAACCAAATAAAGACTACAAAAAAGGAAAACTATAGGCCAATCTCCCTAATGAATATAGATACAAAAATTCTCAACAAAATACTTGCAAACTGAATCCAAAGGCACATTAAAAGAATTATACACCATGACCAAGTAGAGTTCATCCCTGGCATGCAAGGGTAGTTCAATGTAAGAAAATCAATGTAATACAACATATTAACAAACTGGAAGGGAAAAACAAATGATCATCTCAATAGATGCTGAAAAAGCATCTGACAAAATTCAGCATTCCGTTTTGATAAAAACACTTCAAAAGGTAGTAATTAAAAGAAACTTCCTCAATATGATAAAGGGCATATATGAAAAACTCACAGCCAGCATAGTAGTCAATGGTGAGAATCTGAAGGCCTTCCCCCTAAGATCAGGAAGAGACAAAGATGCCCGCTGTCACCACTATTATTCATTGTGCTAGATGTTCTAGCCAGAGCAATTTGCCAAGACAAACAAAAGGTACCTAAATTGGAAAGGAAGAAGTAAAACTTTCATTATTTACAGATGATATGATCTTATATTTGGAAATCCTGAGAAATCAGTGACAAAGCTAGTTGAGCTAATAAACAAATTCCGCAGAATGGCGGGATAGAAGATTAATGCACGTAAGTCAGTAATGTTCCTATACACTAGTAATGTTCCTATACACTAGTAATGATCTAATTGAAGAGGCAATAAAAAAAAAAATTCCATTCACAATAGTAACTAAAAAAATTAAGTACCTAGGAATAAATTAAGCAAGGATGCAAAAGACCTCTACATATAAAATTACGAATTGTTACTAAAAGAAATCAAAGGGGACCTAAAGGGATAGAAAGATATTCTGCATTCATGGATAGGAAGGCTAAACGTAATTAAGATGTCAATTCTACCCAAACTGATCTTCAGATTCAACACAATTCCAATCAAAATTCCAACAACATACTTTGCAGACTTGGAAAAGCTAGTTATCAAATTTATTTGGAAGGGAAAGAGCCTCAAATTGTCAAAAACATTCTAAAAAAGAAGAACAAAGTGGGAGGACTTACACTTCCAGACTTTGCAGCCTACTATAAAGCCACAGTGGTTAAAACAGCATGGCACTGGCACAAAGATAGAATATTGATCAACGGAATCGAATAGACAATTCAGAAATAGACCCCCAAATCTATGGTCAACTGATTTTTGATAAGGCCTCCAAACCCACTGAACTGGGACATATCAGTCTCTTCAACAAATGAGGCTGAGAGAACTGGATATCCCATATCCAAAAAAAATGAAAGAGGACCCCTACCTCATACCCTATACAAAAATTAACTCTAAGTGGATCAAAGGTCTCAATATAAGAAATAGCACAATAAAACTCTCAGAAGATAATAAAGGGAAACATATTCAAGACCTAGTAACAGGAGGTAGTTTCTTAGACATTATACCCAAAGCACAAGCAAAAAAAGCAAAAAAAGATAAATGGGAACTCCTCAAAATCAAAAGCTTCTGTGCTTCAAAAGACTGTCCAAAAGAAAAAGAGGCAGTCAATTCAATGTGAGAAAATACTTGGAAACCATGTATCTGGTAAGAGACTGATATCTGTATATATAAAGAAATCCTACAACTCAACAACAGTACAAACAGCCCAATTATAAAATGGGCAAAAGACATGAAAAGGCATTTTTCCAAAGAGGAAATACAAATGGCTAAAAAACACATGAAAAACTGTTCATCTTCAATAGCTATTAGGGAAATGCAAATCAAAACTGCAATAAGATATCATCTCACACCAATAAGAATGGCTGCCATTAAACAAAGGGGAAACTACAAATGTTGGAGAGGATGTGGAAAAATTGGAACTCTTATTCATTGCTGGTAGGAATGTATAATGGTACAGCCACTGTGGAAGACAGTTTGGTGGTTTCTCAGAAAACTAGATACCAAATTACCCTATGATCCAGCAATTTCACTTCTCGGTATATACCCAGAAGATCTGAAAGCAGTGACACGAACAGACATTTGTACACTGAAGTTCATAGTGGCATTGTTAACAATTGCCAAGAGATGGAAACAATTCAAGTGTCCTTTGAAAGGCGAGTGGATAAACAAAATGTGTATATACACACGATGGAATACTACGCAGCAATAGGAAGAACAAGGTACTGAAACATGGCAACATGGATGAACCTTGAAGATAAAATGCTGAGTGACATAAGTCAGGCATAAAAGCAGAGATATTTTATGTTACCATGACTATGAACTCCCTGAACAATGTAAAATCAATGTCTTATAATGTAAACTATTGGGGACCTAAAGACAGACAGAAGCTAGTGAAGGGGGGATGATAACCTAGTATGTTCAGAAATGTTAATGATGAATTCAGAGGTATGGGAATGGATAGGGGTGATGACTGTTTGTTAATGGAATTATAAGTATCAGAGCTGTACTGAAGGTGAACAGGATTGAAAGGAGTTGTTTAAAGGCATGTATCCCACAGATCAGCACTACAAATATAGACAGGTGCTCACATGAGATACTTCTAAGGTGTACACTAGTACAGAGTTGACAACAGAAGGGTATATGGGAAAAATCTACATATTGCATACTTGGGACAATAATTAATAGGAATACCTTACTAGTACCATACAGATACTAGGGACAAATAATTAAGGGCTAAAAAGTGCTATGGGGTGTCTTGGGTCAGGAGGATTGTTCAAAATGGAGAGTGATGAAGATTATACAACTAAGTGATGATAATGTGAGATACTGATTATCGTGGACAGAACATATGCTATGCGAAATTAGTAACCCCCTACTTTATAGGTCAAGCCCTCAATCTTGAGGCTTGCTCTTGTGAAATTTATGGTTGTAAAGGGAGGCTAAGCCCACCTATAATTATGCCTAGGAGTCACCTCCAGAGAACCTCTTTTGTTGCTCAAATGTGGACTTTCTCTCTCTGAGCCCAACTCTGCAAATAAATTCATTACCCCCCCCACCCCCCCAATGTGCGACAGGACACCCTAGGTGTTCCCAAAATGTCAGCGCCCCTTTTCAACATGAACAAATTAGGGTGGTCACTGCCTAGACATCCCTGAAGATCGGGAAAGTGATTAAACTAGAGGAAGGGGTAACAACAGACAAGATAGAATTTAACAAAGGATTATGAATACTGAATCTCTATATAATTTTTTTTTCTTAGTTGCTATGGTATCAGAATAGCTAGAAGGAAAGAACTGAAATGGTGGAACTGTAACCCATGACATGCTTTGTAATTTTCTATAGAGCTACTTGTTAAATTGTAATTTCAAAGTAATCACCTTTTTGCACATGTTATATTTTGCAATAAGGAAATAACTGAAACTATGGTACTATAACCCACAACATTCTTGGAAATTTCCTATATAGTTACTTGTTAAATCGTGTTTTGAAACATCACCTTTTTGCATATATATTATATTTCACAATAAGGAAATAACTGAAATTGTGGAACTGAAACCTACAACATTCTTTGAGATTTGCTCTCTCACTACTTGTTAAATTGCACTTGGAAAGCTATCAATTCTATGTAAATATGCTATATTCCACAATAAAAAAATAACAAAATAAAAATAAATTTTAAAAACCTGAAGAAATAAAGAATATACAAAGACTGAAAAGAGCTCAGTATGGGTATCCTAAGTGACAGATCTCAGGAAAGTTCCTGTTTCTACTTGATGGTTCCTAAACATATGATCTTCCTATATGTTTTCCTTCTTTTTGTCTGCAATTTTACCATTAGCAATGTATTCACATTAATAAATTCTGATCCTCTGGAAGTCCTAAAGGCCTTTCAGTTATTTACACATTAATACAAATTGGTTTAATAAGATTACTGACTCAGAGACAAATGGGACTTCTCACTTTGGGCAGAAAGGTAATTTTTGAACATGGAATATTCAAGTACGATGGGGGGACTAGGATTGTATGATGGCAACAAGTGTCTCATGGTGTAAGAAGAATAGAATGGAAAAGGAAGAAGAGAAATGGAATTGGGAGGACCCCAAAGACAATCTTCATGATCTCAAAATTGTGCTTAAGTAAGCCTTGTATTGAAAAAAAGGTGAGTACCCTCTCCACTGAAGAAATGGTACCTTGCTATCAAACCCAACGTAGTTCCATTAATACTAAACACCTTGGTGACCCAATTCGGAAAATCTTCCACCACGATACAGAAAAAGGTAAACATTGAAATAATCTGCTTCATATATATTTCTAATCTGTAATTTTAGATGATAATGTTTATTCATTCTTAACTCAACAACAAATATTTATGGAGCATCAATTACAAAGGGCCATAGGGGATAGAGCAATGAACAAAGACAGTCTCTGTGCTTCCAGAGCTGACATTCTGTTAGGTGTCTTTTAGGTCTATACCAGGTTTTAGATTTTACAAGTTTTTCCGTAAGTAGTACTTACTGCATCTCCTAGCCTCATTAATAGCTGCTGTAAGATCAAAAGGTCTCGGCAGATCAGGAAGCGAGTACTGGCAATTTTACACACACCTCTACACACAATATGCCCTGCTGTTCCACTACCATAGAGCTGGGAAAGATTCATTCGAATATTCAGGGGATGAGCTGTAATAAGAGAAAAGTGGAGTTAAATGTATCAATGATTTTTCTATATCAATGAGGCACATTAGTTGTTTTGTCATATACCTGGGTTGAATCCCTTTTCCATTTCCACTTCTGTCTCATAATCCATTTCCCGTATAAGAAGTCCGATGGCTTGGATTGGATTCCTAATTTCCTGCAATTTACTACAAATATCTTCCATCACATTTTCTCTACAAGAATAATTAGAAAACTCCCATTACTACTGAGAATGCATAAGACAGGCTCTAAATATCCTGTAAGCTAAAGGCTCTACGAAACATGAAAATAAGCCATATATAATGAAGGAGGTATATTTTAAAAAGTTGAGATAAACACTGGCATACAAGATACTTCTATTCCACATAGCAAATTTCTCAATTTTTCAGAAATGACAGACAAAATAAATGAGAAAAACTTTCACTTTTAGAATAAACAGTTCAGTTAATAGTTAATAGCTAGACTGTGTTTTATGAGTCTGTTCCCAGACCTGAAGTCATGTGCTAGATTTTGTTTAAAAGTTTAAATGCCTTTTACAATCATGGTAACTCACTTTAACTTTAAGCCATTACTTGGCACATACTTAAGTGTACACAAACAACCTAACTTTGGAACTAAAAATTGCTAAATTTCCATTAGGAAATGAACTTTACCCTAAATTCTCCTTACACATCAATAGTGATCAAATCTTCCAGAATCTGTTCTGCAGTCTTTTCTGGGGACTGTAGGTTGTAACAACTTGTGTCCATCATAACTGACATATCCATAGTTACTGACTCTCCAATCAGCCGAAGGCATTTTATAAGAGATATGACATCCCGAGCAACATCCACATCTACGAGTGAGAGAAAGTTAACATTCAAGTTTCAAGCCAATGAAGATCTAATAGTATACTAAAATAGAATATCAATAATCAAATATCAAAGGATCTATGAGAAGTCTTGGAGATACTTAGATCTCTTCAGTTTTCCTTAAAATATCTATAATGTGGTAAATTAACCAGAAAAGGTCACAGTGGCGATCGATGTTTCTTGCATCTATTTGAAACAAAGCATTGGGTTCACATGGGAGAGAGATTAAATATGGACATAACAATTACTGTTACCATCAGATATGGTTGTTTCATCCTCTGTCAAAAGGTTCTCATCAGGCAGAAGATACAAATGATCCACTAAGGAGGAGGGCACAAGGAAAGACAGGTACCCCTGGAAATACAAATCTTCCAGTTACATGTTTTGTAAGTTAATTTTTAAAGGTATAAAATAATTGTGAAACCCGAATTTTATCATGAGGAAACATCAGAGAAACCCAAATCATGGGTCACTCTACAAAACAAAAGGACTATAGTCTTAAAAAATTGTCAATGTCATAAAAAACAAAGGGCTGACAACAGTTCAAAAATTAAGCTTAAGAAACACGACAACTAAATACATGCATGATCATGGATTGGATGCTGGATCAGGAAGAAAAACTGGGGGCACAATTAGCAAAATTTCAATATAGACTGTATAATATTTTATCAATATCAAATTGCCTGATTTTTAAATTGTCTTGTGGTTATGTAAGAGAATACCCTTGTTTCAACATGTCCTGAAATATTTAGGGAGCATGATTTTTACAACTAACCCTCAAATGGTTTAGGAAGAAAAATATTTAATTACAGAGGGAGTGAAAGCAAGTGTACAACTAACAAATGGTGAATCCAGGTGAATGATACACAGATGTTCTTTGTGCTTTTAACTCTTACCTCAAGTTTGAATTTACTTCAATGTAAAATGTAAATACATAAAATGCTAAAAAAGTATAGATAATAATGTAGAAGACTAACTACAAATGGACTATAATTTTAGAAAAAAAAAAAAAAAATCCTAAAGTCTAACTACAACATAAAACAGACTAATATTCTAAAAGATCCTGAACTGTCAAAAGGAATTCTTCTGTATAATTTGGCTCCCTTACTTTTTTCAAAAGGCACACCATGTTTGTACATGGATTCAAAAGTAGGCCAAGAGGATGGGAGAGGGCTTCTTGATACTGAAGACAACAGGCATAGAACTTGCACCAGAATTCCTGCTGTAAATTTCGAAACTCCTCTTGTGAGAATTCATACTCCGTTACACTTCCTTGGAGCTAGCAAAGAAAAAAAATGAAATTAGATTCTAGATAGCTTTTGGGATCTTTCTTCCAAAAGAACATAATGGTGCAATGGGATTTTACTAGGCATACTCCTTATGTGTTACATGTCATAGACGATATAAACACGTATCTAATTCTCTAATAAAAGGTTGAAATATTTATACTTCCTACTAACAAAGCCAAATGAACAATCCGAACAATCCCTCAGTACCAATCTGCCCTACATAGAGATAGAAGAAATTATCATAGTTTTCCCACCAAAATCTTACCTCCCTTTCAACGCCAACAGTAACTTCTTTCTTTAGCTCACTCCAAGAGAGATCCAAATTTCTCTCTGTTCCTCGGCAGAAAATCTAAAATTAAGAGACATTTTAAAGTATTATTTAATGCCCAAAACTGAATGAGAAATACTCCAGTTTAGAAGGCAATGAGGCACTGTAAAACTATATAACAGATACTGGGTATGCCTGGAATACACATTTACCCTTAATACTGTGCAGATAATTTCTACAAATGAAATCATAGCAATTTTGAAATAGTTTCTACAGACCAGAATAAACTGTAAAGAAGTTTAAAATATTAATTTGGATCATTGCAAAAAAACAAAAACGAAAAAGAACTGCTATTATTCAGCTGAAGGAAGGTATAAGATGACATAAGGATGCCAAACACACACATGCTAAGACTGGCACAAAAGCAAGCTAGAATAGCAATAGCGGTGGGCCACTCTGCAGGTGATTCTCCTGAAGGAAAACATTTGATAGGTGCCTTACTGGTTATTTAAAATCTCTGTGCAAAGTGTGCAAGAAATGTAATGAGAAACATTATCATATACTTGATTATTGTTATTAAGGAAGAATTGGCTGGTGAGATGAAAGAAAAAAACACCTAAGGAGAAAGTGACTCTCTTAATGGAGAGAAAACAGAAAACATAAAATAGGCAGAGATTCAAGAATGCAATGAAAAGAAAACTCAAGGGTTTAGAAATCATGTAACCTAAGAGAAAGAGAAAGAACTGGGTATATTTAGTCTAGAGAAAAACTACATGGAAAGATTCTTGAAATACCTGAAGGGTTGCTCTTTAGAAGAGATATATGTTCTAAGAGGTTCCAAAAGAAAGAAATAACCAAAAGAGTCAAAGCTAAATTCAATTTAATGCTGTAAAGAACTTTTTTTCTTAATTCATTTTATTGAGATATATTCACATACCATGGAGTCATACAAAACAAAGCGTACATTCAACTGTTTACCACTATATAGTTGTGCATTCATCACCAAAATTAACTTTTGACATTTTCATTACCACACACACACAAATAATAAGAATAAAAATTACAGTGAAAAAGAGCAATTAAAGTAAAAAAGAACACTGGGGGCCTTTTTTTGTTGTTTTGCTTTGTTTTGTTTTTCCCTTCCCCCATTTTTCTACTCATCCATCCATAAACTAGACAAAGGGGAGTGTGGTCCATATGGCTTTCCCAATCACACTGTCACTCCTCATAAGCTACATTTTTATACAATTGTCTTCAAGATTCATGGCTTCTAGGTTGTAGTTTGATAGTTTCAGGTATTTACTGCTAGCTATTCTAATTCATTAGAACCTAAAAAGGGTTATCTACTTTGTGTGTAAGAGTGCCCGCCAGAGTGACCTCTCAGCTCCTTTTGGAATCTCTGCCACTGGAGCTTATTTCATTTCCTTTCACATTCCCCTTTTGGTCAAGAAGATGTTCTCTATCCTACAATGCTGGGTCTAGATTCCTCCCTGGGAGTCATATTCCACGATGCCAGGGAGATTCACTCCCCTGGGTGTGTAAAGAACTTTTAAATGACACAGTATGGGAACAATGACTCACACAGGAGCTAATGAAGCTTATCAGTGGAGGTACAAACGAGTAGAGGCTGATTAACTGCCTGTCAGAGAAGCCACAGAAGGTATTTCTATTTTGTGTGGGAGGTCTGACCAGAAAGTTTTAAGGTACCTTTCAATTTTACCAGTGATGAATCTATTTTAGATCCATGAAGGTAAGTGGCAATTTCAGGAAACATATGTGACTTTAAAGTAAATAATCCTTTTGTAAAGCAATAAGCATCCCTTAAATCATGAGACTTTGAAGCTTATATTTTACATCTTACATTTTTAGAATTTTCTTAAAACAAATCAGAACTTCGCTGTACTAACACAAAAGGGTAAAAACAGAGTATCAAAAACTAACCAACACGATAGCCAAAAAGTGAAAATAACCCACGTGTTCACTGACAGATAATTAGATAAAGAAAACATAGTACACATACACACACACAATAGAATATTATTCATCTGTCTTAAGGAATGAAGTGCTGATACCTGCTAGAGTATGGATCAACCTTGAAAACACTATGCTAAGTGAAATAAGCCAGACACAAAAGACAAATATTGTAGGATTCCACTTACATCAAATATCTAGAATAAGCAAACTCATAGACAGAAAGTAGATTAGAGGTTACCAGGAGCTAAAGGGAAGGGGAATAGGGAAATATTGCTTAACAGGTACAGAGTTTCTTTTTAGGGTTATGAAAAACTTTTGGTAATGGATGGTGGTGATGGCAGAACAACATTGTAAATCTAATTAATGCCACTGAATTGTATATTCAAAAATGGTCTAATTGGCAAATTTTATATTATATATACATTACCAGACACACAAAAAAACCCAACAAGAAAAAACTTAAATTTTCTTTCAAGTAGAGAGATTATATGCAGGGTAGTATGCTATCTTTTTACAACAGTGCAGACACAAGTTTCTCTTATTACTGGCATGCTTCACTAGTCATTGGTTAAAGTGCTCCTCCTTCCCATCGGGAGTCCTAATGAAGGAACATTTTAAAAAAATTACAACAGCATTTATAAACACATGTACATATAATTGCAAAAGTATGTTCAATGTTTAGTATATTGAAAACAACAAAAATTTTTCATAATAACTTAATTACACAATATAGTGCTAAAATAAGTGTGAAATAAATATTAAATATTTTCTTACTGACCTGTAAGGCTTTACATAAAGCTGCATTTATGAATCGTCCTGGTGTAAAAAGACTCTGTAAATACATTTCCTGTTAGAACATTAAAACATAAATTAAATTCATTCTAAAACAGATAAAATTTGGAAAAATTTCAAGGGAAAATTCAAAATGTTAACAAAGTTTGAGTTCCCATGATATGAGAACAGAAATTTTGCCCTTCTACATTTGAGCAATAAGAAGCAGTAACACAGTTACATATTTTCACCCTGAAAGTGAAGATTGCAAAGTCTCTGAGTTAACCAGATAAACTATACTGGAAATGGTATGCTCATCACAGAAAGCTTCATTAGGTTCCACTAGAAAATAAGGCCTGTCAAACGCCAGTCTTGAATGGAAGAGGTGAACCTAGTTTACTGGTGACATAGCCGATACTTATTGTAAGACAAAAATTAAACTAAGTTGGTTTCTATACCATCCAGAAAAGTAGTCATCTTATGGCTCGCACACAAAAAGGAAAGAACCAATAATAACAGGCATTATGTATTTAAAAAATTGCAATAAGCTTTCACAAATGGGGGAATGAAGTAGAGAGAAAAAAAAAGGAATTCTCATATTACCTAATAATTTTAACTAAGTCCCATAAAGCAGATTTGCCAATAAGCAGCAAACCTGACAATCTTTAAAGTTTCTTTCCTTCTATTAAGGTTCTGGTAGATGATAAAATGCTCAGAGTGAAAGATAAAAATGAGGATTTTAATAAGTATATAATTCTGGCTCTCAGATAAAAGTCAACTGCTAGTAGTTGATAACTGCATCAATCAATAACCATAATCGATAAATTCGAGATTAAAAACTTAGCAGTATTCAATTTCAGGTATTTACAATGTGTTTTCCAATCTAGCAGAGTCACTGTTTCAGAACCAGGGCTTATAGTCTTTAATTTCATTTTAATGCTAAGTCATCAACTTAAGATTTTTCTTCCATTTATCTTGAGGATGTCCCTGAAAAATAGAGAAATGAGTCTGTTTTGCTATTACAGTGCCTTTTTAAATGATTTTCTTCATTGCATATATTGTGATCAGAAATTATCTTATTTCTGGTTTATGTTCATCTACCAACAAGGTTATTGCAGTGGACCATTTGTGCCTGCGAGAATCCATTCCCTCTTCTTATACTAACAAATTCTTTATGTTTCTTTTGGGAAGTCTTCCTCCTCTGACCACACCCAACTGACTTCACCACCCCTTGCAATGGCAAGGCCCAGTCCAGACAGATAACATTCTATCTCTTATGTTTAGCATGACTCTATCAGAAATTGGCCCATGACCAAAGCCAGGCCAGTGAGCGTCAATGCCAGAGAGGAGCTGCTGTCTTTCCTCCGGGATTGCCAAGGTCACAAGGAGGAAAGCAGAACAGAGAGAAGAGAGATCAAGTCCTGAAGGTACTGTTTCAGCCATGCCTGAAGCCAGGTAACAATGAACTTCTCAGGTGCACAAGCCAATAAGTTCTCCTTTTAGCTTAAGTCAATTTGAGGTGAGTTTCTGTCACTTGCAGCTGAAAGAGTTCTAACACAAGCGGTTCTTCTTAAACTAATGGCCAGGGTAAATCATAAGACTTGATTTCATTTTAGGGTTCCTTACTCTGGGGTCTTGATCATCTCTGATGACGACCTCTTCCTCTGGCAGAGGCTGTATAAAAACTGGGTTCCACTGACCTGCAACATTACTACAGAGAAAAAAATTCCATCAGTCCATATAAAAATGATGACTGAAAATGAAACTTATTCTGAGCAGAGTCTGGTTTTACAGAAGTGCTTATCAAGTTTTCACAGGCACCTTCCTGAAATTACAACTCTAAACACAAATCAATAAATAATAGCTAACTTTTATTCTGCATTTACTATTTGTCAGCTATTTTGGAAGGTGCACTTCTAGACATTATCCACATATGCCTTACAATAATTCCTTGAGGTATAAATATTATCCTCATTTTGCAGATAAGGAAAATCAAGCTTAGGGTATCTCACAGATTTCAAACCCTGATCTGACTCCAGAGCTTGCCTGTGCCTTTTTACCACTTTGCTTCAATGCCATCTATAAGGATCACTCTCCTGTTTCCTGAGGTGTGGCTCAGGATCAAACCAGCATCAACCATTCCTAGAATTCCATCCTAGAATTTAGGGTTTTGAAGGACCCACTAAGATTCCATTAGTTCAGTGATCCTCAAACTGTGTTCCAAGGAATACACCATAGATATTTCAGAGGTTATATAGTATTTGACTCAAAATTGTTTTAAAACATATTTTTAACAATTTTTTTAAATAGCATGTACTAAATGTATCTAACATTAGATTATAAACTGTTATAAAATACTAGTTTTGTTTTATTTATTGGTGTTCTATAAACATTGTATTTTGGAAAAAAAAGCATTTTCTGTTTAGGTTCTACAAAATAAACTCTCATCTTGACATGAAACTGGTGTGAGGTAGGATGACATAGGTAAGGAACCCATACTGTTCAAAGTTGATGTATTTCAGAACTGTCTGGTTCTCGGCATCATGCCACAGAGCCCAGATATCCGTGGAAGTTAAGGCAAAGTCAATCAGTGTCTCCTAGAAGGAAATGTTAAAAAAAAAAAAAAAAAAAAAGAAATAAGAAATATAAGAAATAAGAAAAATAAGAAATAAGAAAGGTAGCATTTTATGGGGACTAAAATACGTAGGAGAGGCAAAATGGATAAAGCAAAAGACATTGCCACATGAAACCGGTAAAATCCAAATGAAATTTTGTTTGCATACATCATGAAACATTCCATTTTAAGACTTCAATCCATTACAGTATGGTGGGGTTAGCTAATACTTCATTCTTGTACTTGCATGATACGCAAAGGATGATGTACCTACCTGAGAAGTGAATAGTGAGGAAATGTGATCTAGACTATAGCGGTTATTCTCATTGCTCACCAACTGGAAAACGCAGAACTGGTCAAAAACAAGATAATTTATTATTTGAAATAATCAACGTACTGCTTTTTTAAAAAACTTTATTTATAAAAAAATTAACAAAAATATTTCAAACAAAACAAAGGAATAAGAAAAACAAATATCGTAAAATAACTACATTGCTTCCAATATGTTCCTACCATATCCCAAGAAAATGAATGAACCATAGCCATTCCTGAGCATTCCCATATCACTAAGATTACCCTCAAAATCTTATCTGTTCTTATTAGACTATTGGTCCCCCTTCACTAGTTGCTGTCTATCTCTATGTTCTCTATATTCTACAATAACAAAACACTTATTTTACATTTTTCACAGAGTTCACATTAGTACAATATCTCTCTTTTTGTGTAGGGCTTATTTCACTCAGCATAACATACTGCTTTTCTAAATAAGGGTTATTAGCATTCAGAAATCAATTTTTATATTTTTAAGTTTATATTTTTAACAACATATCAGAGATAATTTAAAACATGCATACAATACAAATCAATATTTAGTCAGTCAATGTTTATTAAGAATAAAAGCCTATATATAGTTCAGGTTTTACTCCATTACCAAAATAAAAAAGTCTCTAAAAATTAACTTCCTCTCAACCACCTAATAAGACCTACATCCTTTTCAGTAACTCCATTTTTCGTTTAGACTTCCAAATTTGCTCTTTCTTGTTTGGTTTTGATTAACTTTCCCTTTCACATTCCTTTAAACCCTCTACTCTCTTTCATCCTGACCCCTAATTCTCCTGACCCCTAATTCAAGATCTTCTAATTCACATTTCAGCAAAAACAAAAAAACAAAAAACAAAAACCCACACATGAAACATCTAGGTTGGCGCAAAGAGCTTAAAAAGACTTACTTTCCCACTTAAGCACGTACAGAATAACTAGATACATGTCTTATTCATTTCCTACCTGTCCACGTTTTGGTGCATGCATATATATTCCTAGGTAGAGTCCCATGGTAGGGGAATACGCTAGTCGTAATTTGTGTCCAGTTCCAGCAGTGAGCCGCATGTCTTTATTCACAGGGATGTACTCTAGTATGTCAGCTACCATCAGGCACATTTGGTCCTGCCCAAGAGAAGAGTTTTTAAGTGCTATCAAAGAATCTACAGGCTAGAAAAACATACTCCTCCCTTTATTAAGGCTGTACATCCATTCGCTTACTAAGAGTTTATCTGCTGCAGAACCCACAGGTTTTTTCAAGAGTAAGATGAAAAATATCTCTTTAGTTTCATGGATAAAATCATCAGCTGTTTTGCTTAAGTAGAACCCTGAAAACTATTTTACCAACTTGCATTTTTAAAAACACATTTGTTCTGTATATATGTTACTAAAATAAAAATTTTTTTAAAAAAAGCAACACATTCATTCTTCCTGAGTGAAGATTATACTCACTGTACTGCTCTTTTAACTTTTCTGTAAGTTTCATAATTTTCAAAATAAAAAGCCAAAAAGTTAAGGGGGTAATATATGAAAAATAAAGCTAAATAAAACTGTCAAAACCTGGAAATAACCCATAATTTCCAAACCTATAGATCTGATAATCTTCCAGAAAAGTAAGGTTTGTTTCAATATTCTCACAATTCACTATCTTATTTTAACTATAGTAACTATAAATGTAGCATTTACCTTATAAGACCACATTCGGAGTTTATGATCCTGACACAGTGCAAAGATGAAGGCATCATGTTCAACACAATGAACAGCAAGACTGAGGGGACGATCTGAAGGCCCCTGGTCGCCCCTAAAACTGTAAGGCCAGAAGTTTTAGAATTTTACAGTTGCAAAAAGTCTAATTAGAATTTATAATTCAAGAGATATAATAAAATTGCAATAGCACATTCTGAATCAATAGAAGGAGCAAGAATTTATGTTGGCATAAGACAATTACATTTTTATTCTATGTCTGAAGAATTACTATAACAAATTTTAAAAGGTTCGGTCTAATAATGGAATACTGTTTCCTTTTGTATCATTTTATTCTAACCGTCAAAAACTTTCTACTTCTAATAATTTTACACAAAATTTGGTAAATCAGGACAGAGCACTAAACTGGATATTATCAGAATATAAACAGTAAGCCAGTTTCTGCTGTCAGGGTGTCTGATCACAAATGAAGTAGTCTCTGGAGTCTGGCTTTCCTCAGATAGAATGTGATGTTATACAGACTACTCTCCTTTACAGTATCTCGTTTATCTGCTTGGAGTGAGACTGGAAGCATTAACAGGAGCTGACCAGTGCAAAAAGGTTAAATTCTTGGGCTCTGTGATTTACCTGCCAGGCAACTGCTTACCTGATAGCTGTTGGCATCCAGCCTATAAACAATCGTTGCATTACTGAACTCTGTTTCAGTTCCACAACTGACACCATCCCTACAAGATTAAAATCAGGTCAATGAGATGCAAAACATCTCTTGATCATACTTAAGAGAAACCCAAAGGCAAGAATGATGCAACCATGAACTAGATCTTTATAACAGGCAACAGGCTTTTGCATTTCTATATTAAACTTTTAGGACATATCTTTCCTATATATATCATACCTAAAATATTTTGAATTAACATAGAACAATAAAAATTATGATTTTATATTCCTAGGGGACATTCTTGCCATTTACAGACATTGCTGCTCAGCAGAATCACTTAATTCTTTTGAAATGAATCACTGTGTACCTTTCATGTGCCAGGCACTGTTCCAGGTGCTAGAGATACAGTGTGAAAAAAACACATAAAACCTCTGTTCATGGAACTCATATTCCGTTGAGGAGTGGGAGGAAGAACAGACAGTTAACAAATTAAATAAAATGGTTAACAAGTAGAGAAAAAAATAAAACAGGGAAGGAGTACAGAGAATGCGTGTGTGTGTGTGTGTGGGGGGGTAGGTGGGTGGGATATCTGCAATTTTGAAAAGGGTGATCAGATAAGGCCTCACTGAGAAGATGATATTGAATATAGACCTAAAGAAGTTGAGGGAATGAGCCAAGCAGGTAGCTGGGTTAAGACTAACCCGGGCAAATGTTCTTAAGTAGGATATGCCTGGCATGTCCAAGAATTTTAAGGCCATGTGGTTGGGGCAGAGTAGGAGAGGGGAGAAACAATTAGATGAGGTCAGAGACTAGGCCATAGCGGGGGTTGGGGTGGGAGGGCACTGAATGCCAGTGTAAGGACTTTGGTTTTATTCAGAGTGAGGTAAGAAGGCCCTGGAGAGTTTTGAGCAGTGGAATAACATGATCCAACTTATGTTATAATGCATTGCTCGGGCTGAGAAGTTCCTGAAGAGAGGGAAAGGAAGACCTGGGGAGATAACTGAGGAAGTTAATGAAATCCAGGCAAGAAATAGTGGTGACTTGGAGCAGGGTATCAGCAGTGGAACTTCCTTGCTTTGATTAATTAGTTACCTTAATCTGAGGGGAGACAATTCATCTCTATTATAGGACTCAGAATAGGTTGTCTTACAGTTACCTATCTGTTTTTGCATACACCAATATGCTTTACTGTTCCTCACTGTGTATAAAATCACATCCTCTTTCGGAAAAAAAAAAAAAAAAGAAAGCATTAGAGAGTCATTAGGCAAGCAATAAAGAGTGACCATTTCAGGGGTAGTATAGAAGCAATTCCTGCACTGGATGATGGGGTTGGACATCTATGGTCTGTTTTAATACCAACATTCTTTGTTTAAAATTAAATCCGTGCTCAGTTCTCATTCTTACCAGGTACGTCATGAGGAGGTAGTTTAAGAACAAAGATTCCCCCAGAAGCAGATGGTAGAGCAAATAGAGCCTCCCCATCACTGCTAAGCCAGGCTGCTGAGGCAGTAGAATTAGGGGATATTCCAGATACTGCTGGAATTAACTGATAGTTGCAAGGATCCCTGAAATCAACTTTTCCAATGTCAGTGAATATTGACTGCATCTGACTTTCAATGACCAATTCCTGTGGAGTCATTAAAAAGAAAAATTTGTTAAATCAAAATAACCCAAGTTTTGCTCATTCCTCTTGATTGCTACAAACCTTTTAAAATAAAAATCATTGTTGAGCTTAAAAAGAATGTTATTCTTTTCAACAAATCTATTTTCTTCAACTTAAAATGAGTGCCTCATTATTTTAAATAGGAACTAATAAAGTGTGCTTGCTGAGGCCTTACAAGGAATCCAAACTTCCTTTGATTCCAAAAGATATTGTCCCAGCACTAAGTTTGTGACAGCCAGAGTAATTTGGGAAATTAAGGATATTATACTTAACCAACTTACACTCCTATACATCCGGGAAGGGTGTGGTAAAAGTAACCTGTGTGCTGTTTGATTGGTCAATATCAAAATTATCACATGATTCTGAGTCTCAGAGACATACACCCCTCCAGGTAACACACTGCAGTTTTGAAATTTGAGGCGAACCGCATTATTCAACAGATTTATGTCCAGAGATTCTTCCACCAGGTCCAAAGTATCTCCTGAGGTTTTCCTGTTAAAAAAGAGAAGATCTTTCATGCTTTTAAAAGGTTTAAAAAGTTCATGCTTTTCTTTCTCATTGACATTGAATTAAAATATGGCAGAATAGTTTTTGGATAAACAAATTCAGACCAACTTTTACATTCCAAATCACATTTGGATTTATAAAACACAGCATTAACATAAAATTCAAATCTTATATATGGTTCTGTTAAATGAAGGCCATCTCCAAACCTGATAGCCCATATACTTAAAACAATATCCAATGCAATTAAACTCTAATGAAAATTCTCACCACACATCCTCCACATATATTACTAGAGGGTCAATCATAATTGACCTTAATAAATGTGGGTATGTCCTCTTTCTACTACTGCTTACTTGGAATAGCACAAAAGAATAGCAATTGTTTGTTTTGTCTCTTGCACATGTGTGTTTTTTGGGGGGGCAGTAATTCTTTTTAGAGAAATATTTTAAAAATCTATAAGTAAGTTTGCATATTGAACATTCAAGGGTAATTTCTATACTGATAAGCTATTCTCACTTCTACTATTTCTCCTCAAAAGGAGCTTGCTAACTATTAATAAATGACTGTAAAGCTCTTTGAGTATAGCAATATCTGTCTTGTACACTAAGATAAACTTAGACACAGCAAAGTGCCTGGGACATAGATGGCATTCAATAAATGCTTTTTGATAAAATACATGAAAACTTGAAAAGAAAAAGCTTTACTCAAACTTACGTTGCAATATATTTCCTGTAGAAAACAAAGCACTTTTGCCTAAGGCCACTAAATCAGACATTTGAATTCAGATTTAAGAATTAAAATTAAGAATTAAAATTCTTAACAGCCCTCCCTCCCCGTGCCTAGTTTTTACCCATTACAGAAGGTGAATTTTATTTTACCCCAATAAGAAATTTTTTATTTGTGATTTACAAGTATTTGTTATCTTATAAAAATCACTGGCACATATTTACTTGTCTATGTCCTTCACTCAGCATTTGTGGTCTGTCAAATCCTGATGCTTTCCTCTTCCTGACACTTCTCCTTCCCTTCCATCTCTGCAGTTAAACTGGTCATCCCTTCTTGGACTACAGCAGCTTTATTCTTAGTGCCCTCTTCTCAGCAGCACCAGATGATACTTAATGACCGCCAAAGGAGGCTTCTCTGCCTCTTGCTGTGGTCGCATTTACTCCAGAACACTGAAATGGACTCCTTCTTGCAGCAAAAATCAAGGTTAAAATTTCAATTAACTAGCTGATTTTCCTTAATTTCTAGCTCCCAGTTTATCCCCTCTGTTCCTCTCAAGTAAACCTATTATTTTCTTTTATTAAAATTGTTCTGAACATAAAGTCTCATCATCTCAAATTCCCTCCCTTCTCTCAATTTAATTAACTTTGTTTCAAGTAGCTCCCTATTTAAAGTTGTCGTTTTTTTTTTTTTTCCTTTTCCTTTCTTGTGAATGCTTCCTTAAATAACGATAGGAGAGATCTTACCCTAAAAGTATGCTCACCACGAATCTTTCTTCTACTGAAACTCAATCCTTACTCCAGAACTATCACCTTTGGTATAAAGTAAAATTTTTGGTTGTTTTCGACTCCCTCATCATTTCATCTTACCCATAATGCGAAAATAAAAACATCTATGTTATGAATTAATCCAGGGTTTTTCTTTTAATAGCACTAAAAGGGTTTTAAAAATTTATCAATCCTTGTTAAGGGCCATGCAGTGGAAAAGGAGAGTTGATAGAACACAGCTGAAAGCAGTAACATGAAAAAATAAAAGGGTTCTTTGTTGATATTTTTAAAAAGCTATCAATAATAACAAAATGACCTTAAAAACTGATAGAGTAACTCAAGGGTATATCATATGTTTGAAAAAGAAATGAGAGTACATACTGTACTCAGAAAACAAAGTCAGTGTGCTAGGATGCAGGGCAGACTCCTCAGGTGTAACTCTGCCATGCGGTAGCTTTGGAACCACAGAAAGCAACATGCTAGGAATCTCCTAACTTCCCATCACCTCATCTGCTAATGTACCTGCATACCTCCCTCCAAGTCTTCCTCCAGCAATTAAAGGTCAATTCCTGACTTTTGAAGTATATCCTCTTATATCCTTCCCATCTCCTGCATCCAACTTTCCTTCTTCCAGAGCCTTCCATCAACATTCAAATATGCTCTGGTCTGCCTCTCCCTTTTCATCACCCTGTACTCCCCCACTTAGCTATCACCTTCTCCCCATTCCCCTCCATAGCCAAGCTTTCTCTATCTCCTCATCTCATCCTGACTCCAGATGCCAGTTATGTTAGGCTGAGCTTGCAATCATATTGAATGCATGAAGAATGAAATAAAACCAAAATCTTATTTTTGTACTGTATTGAAGTTTATGCTTAGAACTGACCATCTCCTCGGCCATACAGAGAGCTGTATGCCTTGAATTGATTGATACAATATTTTTGCATCTGTGGGATCTACTTCTTTGTTCAGTAGTTTGAACTATATATAAACTATACAATCTGTAAAATTTATATAGACTTACATACTTAGCTGTGAAAACTGGTTAAATAAAACTAATTTAACATATACACGCACAAAACAAAAAAACTAAATCTGGCTTTTGCCCCCACCACACTCCCTTCTTACCAAGGTCCTACACCAATTTCAATGAAGTCTGAGTCTTACTCTTACTTCACCTCTTAGCAACATTCCAAACTTGACCATACCTTCCTTCTTAAAACAGTCTCTTCTCTTGACTTCTATACTACCCTCTCCTAGTTTTTCTCCCACTTCCCCCGCACTCTCGCTCCTTTCCTTGACATGACCCCTTCTCAAACGTTTGACCTGGGTCATCATCTCTGCTCACTATATACACTCTCCCAAGGCTCTGAGCACCATTTGAGCTCTAATGCTTCTAGTAACTCATGCAACATTATCAGCACTATTTCCTTATCCTCAACCTCTTCTCTGAATACTCCCTCACCTTTCTGCCTTATGGTTAAAGCTGGGTTCCGATCTTCCCTGAGGACACTGTCCCCTGCAGCCCTCTCTAATGGCAGCAACTATCTCTACTATGCTTCTTGTAGTGGGGTCTCAAAGTAGGGCGCAGACATTTTGCTTGTTCCCCACTGCTACTTACAGACCACTGTTCCTCCCTCCCTGCCCCAATTCAGCTCTGATGCTCATGCCATCAAATACCACCTGCTACCCCTGCTCTTTGCAGTTATCTACAGATCCCTTTTACTCCTTGAATACTTTGCTCTTATTTTACTATAACTCTCTCCTACCTTATTCCTACCATAATTCTTAATGATGTAGATGTTTTTTTCTAACAGTTTCTTGAACTTATCTCCTCCAGTGGTGGCGTTCAATTGCACCTACTAGATCATTCCCACTGCATTTAAATATACTACTATAATTCCTCTATAATCCCCCATCATCCTCCAGCTACCATTTGATTTCTCCATTATAGCAATACTCCTTGAAATAGTCATGATCCCTCTTCTCTCCTTCTCTTTTGAACCCACTCCACTCAGGCTTTTGCCCCACCAGTCTATTGGAGCAGTTCTCGATAAGGTCATCAATGACTTCCACAACGCAAAGGTCAATTTTCATTTCTTATCTTACCCAACTCAAATGCGGCATTTGAAAGTCTTTTGCTCTCCTCCTTCTTAAAATATTTCCCTTAGATTATGGAACAACACTCTCTTTTTGTCCACCTCTCACTTCACTAGCTACTCCTTCTCAGTCTTGTTTCTTAGTTCCTCATTCCTAAATGTTGGAGCACCTTAGGGCTCAGTCCTCATACTTTTCTCCTCACTCATCTACACAAGTGATACTCAACTTGGGGGTGATTTAGCCCCTCCTTCCCTCCCCAACAAGGACATTTAGCAATACCTGGAGACACTGGTTGTCACAACTGGGGCAGTAGTAGGAAGAAGCAAGTGGCATGTAGTGGTTAGAGGTCAGGGATGCTGCTCAATATCCTGTGGCATCCCCTATGACAAAGAATTATCTGGCCCCAAATGTCAATAGTGCCGACATTGGGAAACATCAGGTGATCTCATTCAGTATATAACAAGCTTAGATGCCATCTCACGTAAACAATTCCCAAATCTGTATATTCAGCCCACCCCGTCCTTTGAACTCCTGACTACTGCCTCAACAGCTCCACCTGGAAAGGCATAGCAAACTAAACTTCTCCAAAATGGAATTTATGCATGCATCAAACCCAACAAACAAAAACGTCTTCACCTGCACTATTTTCCATCTCAGTTAATGACATCTTGTAACTTCCAGTTGTCCAAGTCAAAAATCTTGAGGTCACTCTTAACTCTTCTCTTTCTGTATATGCTACATCTGATTCAATAGTAAATTCTAATAAATTCACCTTGAAAGCATATATACAACCAAGCCATTTCTCACTGCTTTTAGCACTACCACCTGGTCTAAGCCACCATATTCTCATCTGAGCTTTTGCACTAGACTCCTAAATGCTTCTATCCTTCCCCCACCACATTCTACTCCCAATACAACAGCAACAGTGATCATGATTTTAGAAACACAACTTAGATCATGTCATTCTCTACTTAAAACCCTCCAATGGCTTCTTCTCATCTCACTCAGAGTAAAAGCCAAAGACTTAAAACAACTGACAAAACTCTGATCTGGCCCTGAGCTATCTTTTTCATTGTTCTACTCTTCATTCAGACTCCTGACACTCTGTCATTCTTTTGAACACAAGAGCTCCCATCTCACGGTTCTTTGTATTTTTTGTTCCTTCTTCTTGAGAGGCTCTACCTGAAATGCTCCTCCCCAGGTATACTCAATTTCTCTGCTCAACTGTCAACTAATCTCTGAATCTTGCCTGATTACCTTATGTAAAATAGTAACTCCTGTAAACATTCCCCTTTCCTCTTGTTTCTTTGTTCTCTACTTCATTTACCATCACCTGACAAGTTGCATTTACTTTTTGTTAATTACCTGTCTCCCTCCACGAGAGTGAAGACTTTTTGTCTGTTCTGTTCCCTCCTATATCCCCAGTTCCTAACCATTGACTGGAACATAGCAGGTACTCAAAAATATTTCTTAAATAAGTGAATTCATATCTCTAACATAAGCTCTTCTTCTGAGGCTTGAACCTGTAAAGTCCAATGCCTACTTAACATTTCCAAGGGCTGCAGCACTGGTACCTCAAATTTAGTATGTCCAAAAGAATTCTCCCGTCAAAACCAGTCTTCTGTATCCCAGGAAAGGCACTCCCACCCCTTATATCTGGTTAATCACATCAGAAATCTGGGAGTTCTTTGTCCCCACCTTTTTCCCTTACCACTCCACTCCATATTCAATCTGTCACCAACTCCTAGTGAATCTACCATATAAATGTATCTTGAATCCATCTATTTCTCTTTTCCTTGACACTGCCACAATCTGAGCCACATGCATCTCTTCCTTGGTCCATCATAAAAGCAAAGTGTCATTCTGTAACAGCCCCACCCAATCCAAATCCATTTTCCCGATATTTAGACTGATCGTTTAAAAACAGAAGTTTGATCGTGTTAGTAACTCTTTAAAACACTTCAGTGATTGCTCGATGTTCTTAAGATAAAATCCAAAATCCCTAAAATGGCCTGACATGTAGAAGTTTAACAAATATTCGTAAAGTGAAGGAAGCTGTAAAGTGCTATAAAAACAATCAAATGAGCTTTCCATATTGAGAAACAGAAGACGACTGTGAAAGTGTATAAGGCACAAAAACAGAATAGCTAAATTAAAAATATGAAGCTTTTTTGAATTACAAAAATAAATCAAAAGGCTTAAAAAAAAAACAAACCTAAAAACTGAAGACCATAATAAGTTCATGTTTAAACCCTGGTCTTCAGGGCTTTATCCCCTAAGCTACATTCTCTCTGCTTTTAGACTGGGGGTTGGGGAGGTGGGGTGTCTCTCCTAGAACTATGAGTCGCCTTAATTTTCTCCTGATTCAGACATGAATTACAAACAGTCTTCCTCCTTTGCTAACTGTCGATTATCGCTTTGTGAAATGACACTTTAGGAACAGCCAGGGAAATCCAGACATTGAATAACCCTACCTTCAAGAGGGGTTGGCGAAAATAGCACTTACCAATGAATGAACCTGTTTCTGGTGATAGAGAACAACTTGCCGCTTTCCACATAGTAGAAACCTCCCGCGGTCTCACTGTATTTCGCGGCTCCAGCCACGGTATTCACAGTCCCTGGAAAAGGAGCATGGTCAGTGTGCATACATGGTTCTCCGGGGATGACAAGAGACTAAGGGCGCTGAGAAAGCAAAAGGTAGCAGACTGACAATCCATACAAAGGAAAGGAGAATAAAAGCGGAAGAAACCAGACACCCAGGAAGCTCTCATCCAGGGACCAGCGGAATGTGGACTTTCGAAAATGAACCCAGGTGATGGACAGAGAACCGGAACCCGTGGGAGGATCGCGTCTCTCTGTCAACTTCCGTACCAAGGCTGCAGACTGTAAACTCCCGAAAATGCCTTTGTCTTTC
The DNA here is from genome assembly GCF_015220235.1 of Choloepus didactylus. NCBI lineage: Eukaryota > Metazoa > Chordata > Mammalia > Pilosa > Megalonychidae > Choloepus > Choloepus didactylus. Next base: position 31,662,642 of record NC_051312.1, on the reverse strand, counting down.
ACGCTCAGGTCCACTTATCTCCAAGAAGCTCCGTTCCACGGCTCCCGCCGCCGCCATGTTGCCGCCGCCGCCGCGAGGCCCGACGGGACACGGCCAGGACCAGGTGGTTGGCGTCATTTCCGGGGGTGGTGTGAGCCGAGCGCTGACAGGTGAAAAAGCCGGGGGAGGAGGTAGGCCGACTGGACCGTTCTTTGAGGGGCTTATACCGAGTTGGCAGGGGAATGAGGGTGGGAAGAAAGGAAGTAGAAGAGACAAGGGGAGAGGAAGCGACTCTGCAGGAACCAACGAGTGGCCGGCTAGGACGCCTTTAGAGGGCTTCGCCTTTTTCCCAGCGGCCTTTGAGCGGGGACGCGGCGGGTGTGTTTCCATTTAAAAACGCCGGCGCGGGCTGCAGGGCTGGGCCTCGCTGGAGGGCCGAGGTTGGAGGTTGTCGAGTAGTTTAGCGCCCTCTGCCGGATCCCAAAGTTATGGTCGTCTCCCCGTTTTAGGATATAGGTCTGTAAATCTCCCTTCCTCCTTCAAACGTGGGATTCGAAAGGAGGGGTATTGAAGGGGAGAAGGGACCTTTTGTTTTGTATTGGAATTTTTTTCAAGAGACTGTATTCATGTATTCTTGTATAATGTAACGTGTTAAATTAGAAGTTGATGCTGCAAACTGCTGAAGTACGGTTACCCAAAAACGAAGTTTGCCTTTCGTTCCACCCGGGATCTCACTGCTGACTGTCAAAACAGTAAGGGCCCATAGCGGATGTTTAGAAGGTATTATGGTTTACGCACAGTATCTAGGGCAGAATAGATGGCTCAATAATGAGGAAAATGCTATGTCGTTCTATGTTTCATTCGTCCTGTTACCACCCCAACTCTAAGCCACCTATTCCAATAGTGCAGTTCTTTCATACTACCTACAATCCATTTTTCCTACCTCCTTTTCACTGTTCTTCATTTCCTTGATATTTTCTTCCCCGCTTCAATTCCATTAAATTACTCACTTGCCTAGCTCTCTTCGTCACTAGTTAAAAACTACAACTTCGCGTAAATCCAAATCTGCGGTTGACCAGGGCTGGAGAAATATATACACACTTAATGGCTTGCCTCCCTCTAATTATAAGAAACACATTGTATTTCCCTTGCCCATTACCCTCTCACTGTCCTAGAGGAGTGTTTGACAACCCTTTAACCTTCAACACCTCCTTCCTCATCCTCACTCCCTCATCCTCGCTCTGTTTGCTTCTTCACCTAGAAAATGGAAGCAATCAAAAGAGAAGGAATTTCCCCCCCTACCACATTCTCTCCACCTACCAGTATCTATACTCATATCTTTGCCTTCTCTTCCTGCTATTATAAATTGAAGTGTCCCTGAGCTTTTGGTAAGACAACCTTTCTACTTCTTCACTAGATCACCTGCTCAAGGGCATGATTCCTGCAATTCTCTCCTCTCCTACATTTACAGTTTTTCCCATTTTACTGGGTTGTTCCTCTAAGCATACAAACTTGCAGTTATTTCTCCTCCCCTCCAAAAAAAAAAAAAAAAAAGCCCTTATTGGTCTCACTGTCTTCAGCTACTACCCTATATCTCTGCTCCACCCTGTATTTTTAGCAAAATTCTAGAGTGTTCTAACCAATTCCTTTCCTACCATTCTCTCTTAAACCTGCTTTTATTGGGCTTTTGCTCCTACTGCTCTACTGAAACTGCTTTTTTTTAAAGATTACCAATGACATCCAGATTGTTTATCTATTATTGAATTCTCATTTCTAAACTTAACTTGACCACCTGCAGCATTTGACCAATTGATTTTTTTCTTCCTCCTAGAAACATTTTTTTCACTTGGCTTCCAGGACACCACACTATTTTAATTTCCTCCTATTTTACTCACTGTTCCTTTTTAGACTTCTTTGCTAATTACTCTTCATCCTCTAGCCTCTTAATTTTGGAATACCCAGAGCTCAGTTCTTGATCCTCTTTTCTATCTATACACATTCCCCTGAGGATCTCCTCCAGTCTTCTGTCTTAAATATCATCTATATGCTGATGATTCCCAAATATATATCTCTAGCCCAAACCTTTTTCCTGAACTCCAGGCTTAAATAGTCAGCCACCTATTCTTTTTTTTTTAATTTTTTTTTTAAATTCAATTTTATTGAGATATATTCACGTATCATACAGTCATCCAAGATGTACAACCAGTTGTTCACAGTTCCATTATATAGTTGTGCATTCATCACCACAATCAATTTTTAAACATTTTCATTACCACACACACAAAAGAATAAGAATAAAAGCAAAAAAGAACACCCCAAACATCCCATACCCCCAATCTCTCTATTATTCATTTACTTTTTGTCCTCATTTTTCTATTCATCTGTCCATACACTGTATAAAGGAAGTGGGAGCCACAAAGTTTTCACAACTGCATAGTCACACAGGGTAAGCTATATAGTTACACAGTTGTCTTCAAGAATAAAGGCTACTGGGTTGCAATTTGACAGTTTCAGGTATTCCCTTCTAGCTGTTCCAATACACTGAAAACTGAAAAGGAATATCTATGTAATGCATAAGGATAACCTCCAGAATGACCTCTTGACTCAATTTGAGATCTCTCAGCCACTGAAACTTTAGTTTGTTTCTTTTCTCCTTCTTCCTTTTGGTCCAAGAAGGTTTTCTTAATCCTATGATGCCAGGGCCAGGCTCATCCCCACAAGTTATGTCCCTTGTTACCAGGAAGATTTACACCACTGGGAGTCATGTCCCATGTAGGAGGGAGGGCAGTGAGTATACTTGCAGAGTTGGCTTAGCAAGAGTGACCACATCTGAAAAACAAAAGAGGTTCTCTGGGGGTGACTCTTAGGCACAATTTTAAGTAGGCTTAGCCTCTCCTTTGCAGTGACAAATTTCATAAGGGCAAGCCCCAAGCTTGAGGTCTCGGCCTTCTAAATTGGTAGCCCCCAGTGCCTGTGAGAATATCATTAATTCCCCAGGTGGGGAAATTTAATAGTTCCACATTTCCCCCCAGTCCCCCAGGGGTGCTTTGCAAATACATTTTTATTCTCTGCCCAGATTACTCTGGGATGTATTGGGGCATCACACTAACCTGTACAAACCAACCAGATTTCACTCCCTATGCAACATTCCATGTAATTATGTTGTTAGAATAAACTGACCTTACAAGTTAGATTATATAGTGTGTTATAAAAAATACAGATTTTGCACCTAATAATCATCTCTTCTTTGGTCACACACAGAAGTTGAAGTTTTAAAAACACCGCCAATATTGTCCTTTACCCTTTAGTCTAATTTACCTTAGTACTAACCAGGTCCATTTCGTTCATATCTCTTATTGAAGTCTGATCACTTTTTTCAGACTCCTTAACGTATGCTGTATGGAGTATTGCTGACATTTATAGCTGTCAGATTCTGGTTCTGAATCTCAAGTGTCACACAGATACCCAAAGTTCCAGGGACTGACCAGCTTATAAACAAAGAACTCAGCATCTCAGAATTTAGAAATGACCATTACAACTCAGAAATAGATGTAACTGCTGTAAGAGCTTAAAATCTAGAAACCTTTATAATAAGCCTTGCCCTGATAACCTATGCTCTCATACTCAATTCTCAGAACTTGCACATTATAGTTAGTCCATATAGGTGAGGCATTATAATGTTTTTCTTTTCATTTCTGTTTTATTTCACTCAACATACTATCCTCAATGTCCATTCACCTCACAACTTCAGTCTTTCTTGTAGCAGCTCAATATTCCATTGTATGCATATACCACAGTTCACTATTCTGTTCATCAGAATACTGCACCTCCATCCACTGCAAATTGTGAATACTGGCACCATAAACTCCACTGTACAAATGTCCATTTGTGTCCCTTGTTGCAGTTCTTTCCAGTATACACCCAGTAGTCAAGTTGCAGGACCATATGGCAACCCCATGCTTAGCTTCCTGTGGAACCACCACACTGCCCTCCAGATGGGCTGCACCATTCTACTTCCCCACCAGTGGTGATCAGGTACATCCCTTTCTCCACATTTTCTCCAGCATTTGTATCCCTCTCTTTATTTTCTAGACAGTTTTATTCACACACCATATATTCAATCCTACATAAATAATCAGTGATTCTCTGTATAATCACATTGTTATACATTCACCAACAATATCTATATAAGGACATTTCCATTTCTTCTACAAAGAAAGAGGAAGAGGTGAAAAAAGATAAAAGAAAAAGAGAAAAAAAATGACAACTAAAAAGCAACAAAAGAAAAAATAAAATGAAAATGAAATACAATAAAAATGTCAGACAACAATACCAATGCCAAGAATCCCATACCCCTTCCTTATATCCCCCTCTTATAGACATTTGGCTTTGGTATATTGCCTTTGTTACAACTAATGGAAGCATAGTACAGTGTTACTGTTAACTATAGACTCTAGTTTGCATTGATTGTATTTTTTCCCCAATACCTCCCCATTTTTAACACCTTGCAAAATTTACATTCATTTGTTCTCCCACATGTAAAAACATATTTGTACACTTAGTCACGATCATTGACCACTCTAGGTTTCACTAAGCTATACAGTCCCAGTCTTTATCTTCTATCTTTCCTTCTCGTGTCCTACCTGCCCCTAACCTTCCTCTTGCAACCATACTCACAGTCATCTTTATTCAGTGTACTTACATTATTGTGCTACCATCACCCAATATTGTACTCCAAACTTCTCTCTCCTGTCTTTTCCTATCTGTCTGTAGTGCTCCCTTTAGTATTTCCTGTAGAGCAGGTATCTTGTTCACAGACTCTCAGTGTCTGTTTGAGAATATTTTAAACTCTCCCTCATTTTTGAAGGACAGTTTTCAGATATAGAATTTTTGTTTGGCAGTTTTTCTCCTTTCGGTATCTTAAATATATCATATGACTGCCTTCTCACCTCCATGGTTTCTGCTGAGAAATCTACACAGTCTTATCGAGCTTCCCTTGTATGTGATGGATCACTTTTCTCTTGCTGCTTTCAGAATTCTCTCTTTGTCTTTGACATTTGATAATCTGATTATTAAGTGTCTTGGCATAGGTCTATTCGGATCTATTCTGTTTGGGGTACACTGTGCTTCCTGGATCTGTAATATTATGTCTTTCATAAGAGATGGGAAATTTTCCTCCATTATTGTTTCTGCCCTTTTCCCATCTCTTCTTCTTCTGGGACACCTATGACATGAATATTCATGTGCTTCATGTTGTCATTCAGTTCCCTGAGATGTTGTTCATATTTTTCCATTCTTTTCCCTACCTGTTCTTTTGTGCCTGGGATTTCAGGTGTCCTGACCTCCAGTTCATGAATCTTCTTCTGCCTCTTCAAATCTGCTGTTGTATATCTCCATTGTATTTTTTATCTTTTGTATTGTGCCTTTCATTCCCATAATTTCTGCTAATTGTTTTTTCAAACTTCAGAGTTCTTATGTTTGCTCAATGTCTTCTTTATATCCTTCATCTCTTTTGTCATATCTTCCCTCAACTCTTTGATTTGACTTTTGGATTGAATTAGGAGATTTGTTTAATAATTGTTTGTTTCAATTCCTGTATCTCAGTTGAAGTGTAGGTTTGTTCCTTTGATGGGCCATATCTTTGTTTTTCCTAATGTGACTCATAGTTTTTTGTTGTATAGGCATCTGGTTTCCTTGATTACCCCAATCAGATTTTCCCAGACCAGACGGGCCCAGGTCTCTGGAGGAAGGTGTAATCAATGTCAAGTTTCCCTGAGGAGCAGGTTGTCAGATTCCTGTGAGGCCTCTATACTTGGTGCTTTTCCTATCCTGTCCAGCAGGTGGCATTTGTCAGCCCACAGCTTCCCACTGGTGTAAAGAGGTGTGGTCCCTTTAATTCTCAGTAGACCCTGTCCTGGCCATGGACCCAGTGTGTCAGAAGCCAAGCTCAAGTTGTTTCTGGTTTCTTTTTTTTCCTCCCAGGCCCCAGGGTCTGAATTCTTTGAGGGAGGGCAGCCACTTGAGCTGGACCCCACCCCTCTTTTCTTAGGGAAGATACACTCTTTGGGGAGTTATCTTCTGCACTTGAATTCCTCCCTCGTCTCTCTGACTCAGTTAACTCCACCCTTGCCTGGGTCATCACTGACAGTTGAAAATGCCTGAGGCTTTCTCTGATGAGCTGCTTAGAATGAGAGGGAAAAAAAAGAAAAAGAGCAAAGGTCCCTTTTCAGAGCCACTCCCCACCCCACCCCCCCAGTTTTGCCAGTCAACCAGTATTGGTACCTGGTTCTCTGTGCCCCTTTTCTTGGGACACAGCTGTTTTCCAGTATTCTGAGCTCAGCCATCTCCAAAAACCTCTGTTTTTATTTATGTATTTTTTTTTTCTGTCAGCCCTGCCTCCTGTCTGCAGGGAGGAACCTCAGATTCCTTTCCTATTTGCTCTGGGTTTATCTGTGCTTGTAGCTTGTATTCACTAGTCCAGATTTGTTAATTAAAACCGCAGTTGGAGCTTGGTTAAGTTACTTTCCCTCCCTCCAAATAACCAGTTTTTTGTTTTTTTTTTTTGCAAAGGGAAGTATTTCAGCTCAGCCTTCCATACCGGTGGGGGAGGGGCACCGGATCTGCAGTTTCGGGAGCTTTACTTACAGTTCTGTGCTGCTGTCTCAGCCATTCCACCCATTCAGGGATGGTGTACAATGTTTGTCCAGTCACAGATGTTCCCCAACAGATGTGCCAGACTATATACTAGTGGTTCCTGGCTATTTAGGATTAACTAAATTCCATACCTCTCTGTGCTGCCATCTTGCTCCACCATTCCATCCACCTATTCTTAATCTTAGACTTAAAATGTCTAAAATTGAAGTCCTGATATGTCCCAAACTGAAGTTCTGATCTCTACCCCCAACATTTGCTCCACCCTCAGTCTTCTCCATCTGAATAACTGGTATCCTTCCAATTACTCAAGCCAAAAATCTTGGAGTCCTCTTTGGGTCTTCTTTCTCTCTTACCTTCCACCCAATCAGCTGGGACATCCTATTGACTCTACTTTCAAAATATATCTAAAATCTAACCACTTCTTAGTTCCTCACTGCCATTGACCTTATCCAAACCACCACCATCTCACCAGTATTATTGTTAATAGCCTCCTAAATTGCCTCCCTGCTTTCTATGCCCCTTCCCCTCCCTCATGCATTCACTTGACTCCACACTCCAAGAATCATGCCTGACATGAGAGGCATTCAGTAAATATTTGTTGAATGAATGAATGAATGAATGAATAGTCCGGGTGAGGGTTGATGAAACCCTGATTTGCATGGAGAAGAAGAGAATAGACTTAAGGGAATATTTAGGAGGTAAAATCAGTGGGATCCTGTGAGTGTGAAAGTAAGAGAGGACCAAGTCTAGGTTTATCCCTATGTTTTTGTTTTGACAACTGGGAGAATGGTAGTTGGCAGTAACTGGATGAAAATAGTAAAAGAGAAGCAGGTCTGGGGGATAGGGAAGTACTAATATATGCCAGGTCTGTTAATCTAGTCCGGACCTTACTAATCACTGGCAGCTAAGGAAATAATTTGGTGACATCATTCTGGAGGTATATGTCCCATTTTTCTAGTGTTAATAGGATAATGTTATTGAGAATGATTTCATTGTTCCCAACAAAGAGGGGCTGTCTGGTTCAATCTTCCATACCCAGGTGTTAACCAAACCATGCCATCCCAAAGTAGTCTATGTCCCTCTTTCTCCATGATGATTAAATTTTCAGCCGTTTAATCTAAAAGACCAGCATATTGCAATACTCTTGTTATTGCTACATTATAAGAAAAGAAAAATTGGTGCCTGAACTTTCTAAATTAACTGGCCATTTCCCTGGGTCTGCATTAATTGTATCTATGGTATTTAAGGATCCTTGTCAAACCTGCATTTCTTTGATCAGTGTCTTTAGCATTTGCTAATCATTGATTTGAAGAGGGGCTATCCACTAGGATAGAATAGACATGCTAGATACGGGTAATTGACCACAAACCCAACAGTTTGACCTATTCACTGTTGAAGCATAAAAGTGTGCCCATTGAAGGAATATATTATCTTGAGTCTTAACAAAATTAGAGAGGTAAAACATATAGGCATATGTGTAGAAAACAAGATTAACCATCTTTCCTTAGAGCTAATTACAATTTAAGTTGACTAACGACTATACACTAAAGATAAAAAAGCAAGTGATAAATACCGTTGGTGCCCAGTTCCTTTTATGTAATTCTTTTTGGTTGTTTCTTAAAAAGATATTTTAGTCTGTCTAAAGGTACATAGGTATACTTACGGTCTGAATCAGTAGGAGGGGCAATTGTCACAGCAGTCTTTTGACTCAGAGGTGGCAAGTTACCGTCCTGGATGGATTGCCATTCAACATGAGTATGACGCATCCATGGCTTAATTCCCTGCAACTTAAGAATGAGTGACAAGTAATACTAATTATGATCTGATACATTTAGGGTTAACTTGAACTTGGGAATGCTCATTTTTCCAAGCTCAGAGCCATACTCAATCTCCAGGTTTATGATGATGTAAGGCGTATCTGTAGGAAACTTAAGATGGTTAAAAGCACAATTATTAATTTCATTCGGAGTAACCCCTAAATATCAAACATATTATATGGTAGCAAGATCAGAACTAGGGTGCCTGTTTCCTGCACACTCAAACTTTTGAAATGGCCTCCCATATGTTATTTCATAAGGACTTAAAACAAGTCTGCTTCTAGGTGCTATTCTAACTCTCAGAAGGGCAAAGGGAAATACTTTATCCCATTTAAGGTGAGTTTCAAAACAAATTTTAGTAATTGTTTCCTTAAGAGTCTGATTCATTCATTCAGTTTTTCCACTAGACTGAGGTCTCCAAGAGGAGTGCAGTTTCCAGTCAATACCTAAAAGTCCAGACATATCCTTAACTATTTTGGATATTGTGCCATTTTGTATGTATTATGTCCCCCAGAAAAAGCCAAATTTTTTACTGCAGTCTTCTGTGGGCAGACGTATTAGTGTTGATTAGATTGTAATTCTTTGAGTGTTTCCATGGAGATGCGACCCGCCCAACTATAGGTGATAACTCTTCTTGGATGATTTCCATGGAGGTGTGGCCCTGCCCCTCCAGCATGGGCCTTGATTAGTTTACTAGAACACTGTATAAGTTCAGACAGAAGGAGCTAACTTGCTATAGCCAAGAGGGACACTTTGAAGAACACACAGGAGCTGAGAGAGGAGCTGGAACTGAGACAGACGTTTTGAAGATGGCTCTTGGAAGCTGATGCAGACGTTTTGGAGAATGCCATTTTGGAACGCAACCTGGGAGCAAGCAGACGCCAGCCACGTGCCTTCCCAGCTAACAGAGGTTTTCCAGACGCCATTGGCCATCCTCCAGTGAAGGTACCTGTTTTAGTTTGCTAATGCTGCGGAATGCAAAACACCAGAGATGGATTGGCTTTATAAAAAGGGGTTTATTTGGGTACACAGTTACAGTCTTAAGGCCATAAAGTGTCCAAGGTAACACATCAGTAATCGGGTACCTTCACTGAAGGATGGCCGATGGTGTCCGGAGAACCTCTGTTAGCTGGGAAGGCATGTGGCTGGTGTCTGCTACAAAGTTCTGGTTTCAAAATGGCTTTTTCCCAGGATGCTCCTCTCTAGCAAGCTTGCTCCTCTTCCAAAATGTCACTCACAGCTGCACCGAGTTTTTTCTCTTTGAGTCAGCACGTTTATATGGCTCCACTAATCAAGGCCCACCCTGAATGGGTGGGGCCACACCTCCATGGAAATATCCCATCAGTTATCATCTACAGTTGGGTGGGGCGCATCTCCATGCAAACAACCTAATCCAAACGTTCCAACTTAATCCCCACTATTATGTCTGCCCCACAAGATTGCATCAAAGAATATGGCTTTTTCTGGGGGACATAATACATTCAAACCGGCACAGTACCCAATTGTCAATGCATTACCTTGGACACTTTATGGCCTTAAGACTGTAACTATGTAACCAAATAAACCCCCTTTTATAAAAGCCAATCTGGTGTTTTACGCAAAGGCAGCATTAGCAAACCAGAACAGATTTCGGTACCAGAGAAGTGGGGTGTTGGTGCTGCTGAGTTTGCAAATACCAGACATGTTGGAATGGATTTTAAATGGATTCTGGAAGAACTATGAGAAGCTTGATAGAAAAGGCCTAAACTGCTTTGAAGAGACTGTTGGTAGAAATACGTACCCTAAAAATACTTCTGATGAGGCCTTGAGCAGAAATGAATGTGTTGTTGCAAACTGGAAGAAAGGCGATCCTTGTTTTAAAGTGGCAAAGAATTTGGCAAAATTGCGTCCTGGTGTGGGATGGAAGGAAGAATTTGAGAGCGACTAGCTGGGATACTTGGCTGATGAGATTTCAAAACTAAAAGTTGTGGATATAGTATGGCTTCTCCTTGCAGCTTATAGTAAAATGTGAGCAGAGAGAAATAAACTTAGAACTGAACTCTTTGGTTCAAAGAAACCAGAAACAGATGGTTTGGAAAATTCCAGGCTTCCATGGGGTGGAACCCCAGAAGCTATAACCCCACATGAGGGTTTAACCAAACATGGAACCCGACCACCATTTCAGTGCAAGCCAAGATTGGAGATGGAGTTATTCAGAAAGGATCTGTGGAAAGTCCTATGTCTGACGGCTTTGACCCCTGTGTGCTTCATGTGAAGCCAACAGAATATTTGCGAGATTGTTATAGATGGAGCTGCTACCAGTCTGGACTGGAAGAGACAGACAAGGAACAAATTGAAGGAAAAATTTCTTCAAAGATGGGACCATGGAGGTTGAGGTCTGGAGTCAAGAGGTCTCGGGCTGGGAGAGAGGAGTGGCCCACATGCATGGAAAGGGTGAGTTTGCCCCCGAGGTTGAGGGTGGGCCTTCCACCTGGATATTCAGGACGAGTTCTGCCACTCCAGGCCCCAAAGAGGGTGGAGCACATTCCCAGGGGACTGGGGAGAGCCTGGCCTCTACCCCACTGTTCTGAAGGGGTTGAGCATGTGCTCCAGAGATGGAAGAGAATCTGGGTGCTGCCCCGATGTTTGAGGAGAGTGGGGCCGAGAAGAAGGTGGTCTCCCCAACGTGTGGATATGTTGGAACACTCACACCAGTGTTTGGAGAGGAAAGGGCTGCCACAAAAGCCTTCAGAAGGGATTGTACTCCTGTTCTCTCAAGCCCCAAGGAAGAAAAGTCATTCTATAAATGAGTCTCAGGCTCTGAAATCTAATGGAGTTTTCCCTGTGGGTTTTAGGAATTGTTTTAGTCCCTTAAACCCCGTTTTCCTTACTGTTTCTCCTTGTGGCAATGGGAATGCTTATCCTGTGACTGTCCCTCCTTTGTATATTGGAAGTGCGGGACACTGATTACGTGCTTCAACTTGGCGGGCCTGGGCTGGGGGACCGGATCCACCCCTGGGGAGGGTAGTGGGCACGGGCGACAGCGCCCTCTACAGCCCCCCGGGCCTGGGAAAGTGAGGCCGGAGGCAGGCCCCATTTCCTCACCCAAAATACCACTGTTAGGGGAGGCTTGCCGGAGGGAACCGCCTTTTCCCCACCCCCTTATCTTGCCCGGACACTCCCCGTTGCCGGTGCAACTCCCATCACCACCAGTGCGCATACATTGTTGCCAGACACCGTTACCGGAGCAACTCTCGCCCCTTTTCAATGAACCTCCGCGCCCTCTCAAAACCAATCCAAGCCTTTAACCCCTACAGCTACCCCGCCCTCTAAACGCCCGATATAAGCTTGTACTCTCCCCTAATAAACTCTCTTGGTTTCTTCACCCTAAAAGAACCGTGTCCCGCCTGTTCCTTTCTCGCCGCCCTCCATACTTTGCACGCCTCCCGCCGGGGACCTGGCCAAGTCCCCCGCCTCGCCCTCGCCTCCGGGAAAGAGCCCCCGCCGCCGGTACCCTCGGAGCAATCCTGAGAGCCTAGGATTTAGCAACCGGCTGCCACCCTCCCCCAGACGAGTCAACTGCGACCGCAACTGGCGCCCAACGTGTAATGATTGACACCTTCTCAGCCATGTGTTATGCAGTCCCCCTCGCCGGGGGAAACGGCCAAACACTGTATCAAGGCCCTAAGACAGGGAATTCTCTTCATGGGAGTCCCCTGGGACATAAAAACGGACAATGGGCCTGGCTATCGCAGTGCCTCCTTTGCGGCCTTTCTTCAGTTATATAACATCACCCATCATTTCGGCATCCCCTATAATCCACAGGGGCAAGCCATTGTGGAAGCAGTCCATCGCCGCTTAAAAACACAAGTTGAAAAAGAGAGGGCAATGCTCCCCCAGGCAACTCCAGGGGACCTTATCATAGCAGCCCTTATTCACCTTAATCTACTCACATTCAATAAGGAAGGGCTTTCGCCCCTACATAAACATTGGGGGCCCTCGTATAGGCCCACCCAGGCCCCGATGGTCTACTGGAAGGACCCAGAGAATAATACCTGGAAGGGTCCCTCCCCACTCCTCGCCCAGGGGCGTGGGTTTGCTTGTGTTTTCCCAGATGATGCAGCACAACCAATCTGGATCCCAGGAAGGGCAATCCGGCCCGCCACCAGCAACCACGCGTCTAACGAGACGAGAACGCTGCCGTCTCCGCAGCATAACGCACCAGATGACAACAGTACACCTGAGCCTGGACCCCAGTCCGGGTGAAACCCCGGAGAAACAAGAAATCAGAGAAATTATACGCCTCTATAGACGGGCAAAAGCCAGCCCCCTACACCTCCATAACCCCCACCCGAGCATTGCTTCCCTTCTAACAATCATGCTGGCTCTCGCCTCTTCTACCCAGGCTGTCTACCAGCCCCACTCCCCTCACCAGCCTTGGAAATGGACCTTGGCACGGTGGGAAGATTCCACAGTTATACAAACCCAGGTTACAGCAGGGCGACCTTCCTTTCTTGTCAACGCAACTGATCTATTTCCCACTCCTTCCGTACGCCCCACTGGTTGGAATCAAGCCCAATATTATATGTGCCCATCCTCAAATCCTGGAAAACAGTACTGCAATTCCCCCAACCAATACTACTGTGCATATTGGGGATGTGAAACATTAGCCACTCAGTGGGAGACTTACGCCACTGATCATTACCTAACTCTAAAATGGGCCCCCTTTAACTGCAAACCACCTCAAGAACCCATTAACTGGGGTATCTATGGAGGCCATCACCAGATTGCACCTACAGGTACCTGCTCACATTTAAATCTCAGTGTGCAGCTCCCCAATGATCCCACCTGGTTACTCGGTCGAACCTGGGGCTTCAGAATTTATTTGAAAGGAGTCGACCCAGGTTCCCTTATTCTTGTAAAAAAGGAGGCTGTACAAAAAAACCCCTCTGCCATTGGTCCCAATAAAGTCATTAACCCCCTTTTTCCACAGCTCTCCAGCCGCACCTCAGCTCCAACCAGCCGCACCTCAGCTGCAAACGGCGCGTTGCCAACACCACCACCCCAACCTCGTCCGCCCCCCGCCCGTTACTCCTCTCCCCTCCTCAGCCTTATCCAAGCGGCCTTCACCTCAGTGAATTCCTCCAACCCCAATCTTACCTCCTCTTGTTGGCTTTGCTTCTCCACTTCCTCCCCCCTGTATGAGCCAGTTGCCTCCAACCTCTCCTTTTCAGAAAACACAGAGGACAGCCCCTCGGAATGCAATTGGAATACCTCTGCCGTCCCCCTAACCTTTCATTCAGTCTCCTTTACAGGAAAGTGCATCCGCCCTCACTCAAGTAACTCTCCCAACCTCACAGCTTGTGCCGACTACTCATCTCCCAGCAGCTCTGCAAAATTTCTCATTCCTCATAACTCCTCCCAATGGCTCTGCTCCTCTACAGGGCTTACCCCCTGCCTTAACGTGCAAACCCTCAATACAACTAATGAAACTTGCCTCCTAATTGTCCTTATCCCTAGGGTCCTATACCACAGCGAGGAAGACTTCTTCCTCCGCCTGGAAACAACTGCAGCTTCTGCCCCACTGCAAAAGCGAGAGCCCATCACCGTCCTCACGATTGCCTCCCTCCTAGGTCTTGCAGGCGCTGGCACCGGAATCGCTGCATTAGCCAGTCAAGGCTCCGCCCTAACTCACCTCCGGGCGGCTGTTGACGAGGACATTCGTCACCTACAAAACGCTATTTCCCATCTTAAAAATTCTGTCAATTCCCTCTCTGAGGTCGTGCTCCAAAACCGCCGAGGTCTCGACCTTCTCCTCCTCAAAGAAGGAGGCCTTTGCGCCGCCCTAGGAGAAGAGTGCTGTGTATATGCCAATTCCACAGGTCTCGCCGAGGACAGCCTAAAAAAGGTCCGAGAGGGACTAGAACAACGCAAAAAAGACCGTGAAGCCACCAGCTATTGGTCCCACATCTTTACCCCCCTCCTCCCATACCTCCTCCCTCTCCTCGGCCCCCCTACTAATGATTATTCTAGCTCTCACCTTAGGACCCTGCATTATCCGCAGAATTGTCCAGCTTGTAAGGAAACAAACGGATGCTATTTTCTCCTCGTTCGTGCAAGTCCAGTACCAGCGACTCGCCACCTCTGACGCTCCCTACTCCGAGATGACAACCAACCCTCCGCGACCTCACCGCCACCGGTCAACCCGCCGACCGCGAGGCCCTTCTCGATCGCCTGAACATCGCACCAACCTCGAGCTCCAGCTTCTCTGAACCTCCAACTTTAAACCCCCCACCCTCGTCCATCCCGCAAGCAGCAAGGCCCCTGTCGAGCGCCCGGGCGCCACACCAACGCCGAGCTCCAGCCTCGCTGAGCCACCGTCAACCCCTTTTCCCCTCCCCGACCTCCCCCTTCCCTCATCCCTTAGCGGACCTCTCCGGTAAGCTTCTTCCTTTAATTAGAAAAGAAGGGGGAAATGCGGGACACTGATTACGTGCTTCAACTTGGCGGGCCTGGGCTGGGGGACCGGATCCACCCCTGGGGAGGGTAGTGGGCACGGGCGACAGCGCCCTCTACAGCCCCCCGGGCCTGGGAAAGTGAGGCCGGAGGCAGGCCCCATTTCCTCACCCAAAATACACCACTGTTAGGGGAGGCTTGCCGGAGGGAACCGCCTTTTCCCCACCCCCTTATCTTGCCCGGACACTCCCCGTTGCCAGTGCAACTCCCATCACCACCAGTGCGCATACATTGTTGCCAGACACCGTTACCGGAGCAACTCTCGCCCCTTTTCAATCAACCTCCGCGCCCTCTCAGAACCAATCCAAGCCTTTAACCTCTACAGCTACCCCGCCCTCTAAACGCCCGATATAAGCTTGTACTCTCCCCTAATAAACTCTCTTGGTTTCTTCACCCTAAAAGAACCGTGTCCCGCCTGTTCCTTTCTCGCCGCCCTCCATACTTTGCACGCCTCCCGCCGGGGACCTGGCCAAGTCCCCCGCCTCGCCCTCGCCTCCGGGAAAGAGCCCCCGCCGCCGGTACCCTCGGAGCAATCCTGAGAGCCTAGGATTTAGCAACCGGCCGCCACCCTCCCCCAGACGAGTCAACTGCGACCGCAGGAAGCACATAACTTGTTCTAAGTTTCACAGATCCACAGCTAAAGAAGAATTATGCCTTAGGACTGACTACGCCTGTAACTGATTTTGATGGGATCTTGTACTTACCTTTTGTTACTGAAATGATTTAAGTTTTTGTGATATTGTGATGGAATGAATGTATTTTGTATTTGGAAAGAATATGTTTTTTCTGGTGTCCAGGGGGTGGAATGTGCTGGTTTGTATATATTATGTCCCTCAGAAAAAGCCATATTCTTTACTGCAATCTTGTGTGCGCAGACATATTAGTGTTGATTAGATTGTAATTCTTTGAGTCTTTCCATGGAGATGTGACCCACCCAACTGTAGGTGATAACTCTGATTGGATGATTTCCATGGAGGTGTGGCCCTGCCCATCCAGCATGAGCATTGATTACTTCACTAGAGCACTATATAAATTCAGACAGAAGGAGTGAGCTTGCTACAGCCAAGAGGGACACTTTGAAGGACACACAGGAGTGAGAGAGGAGCTGGAAGTGAGACAGATGTTTTGAAGACGGCCGTTGGAAGCTGATGGAGACATTTTGGAGCATGCCATTTTGGAACACAACCTGGGAGCAAGCAGATGCCAGCCACGTGCCTTCCCAGCTAACAGAGGTTTTCCGGACGCCATTGGCCATCCTCCAGTGAAGGTATCCGATTGTCGATGCGTTACCTTGGACATTTTATGGCCTTAATACTGTAACTGTGTAACCAAATAAAACTCCTTTTATAAAAGCCACTCCATTTCTGGTGTTTTGCGAAAAGGCAGCATTAGCAACTGGAACAGATATGAAGGCTGGCTTGTTTTCATTCTGAATAGAATGTGGGAGACCAAATCTAGGAATAATTTCTTTAAGGAAAACTTTTATTACTTCTTGTGCCTTTTGGGTTCAGCAAGGAAAGGCTTCAACCCATCCAGTGAAAGTTTCTACTAAGACGAGAAGGTACTTGTAATTTCCAGGAGCTCGGAGCATTACTGTAAAATCTGTCTGTCAATCTTCACCACTGCCCAGGCCTTGTTATTGTATCCCTTTTGTCACGTTAGATGTCTTTGGTTTTGGTCTGAGGTGGACTTAGGCACAAGTAACGCGTTGGTCATTAACAGTTTGAATGACTCAGGGTAAATTGGGTTCTATGAGGAATTGGCTATGATATTTATGTAGAGTTTCTCATCCATAATGTGTTGTTTGCAGGAAATTTTAAAAAAATGCATTTTTACTAAGTCTTCAGGGATCAGGGGTTTGTGGCAATCTTCATATTCTAGGGCTCCATTTTCTCTGGGGAGCCATCCTTCTTTAGGCCATGTAGTATACCCCAATTCTTTAGCCCTTGCTGAGTCTTTTTTCTGAGTATTTGGGTTGCCCAGATGGATTAAGATTGATTTCCATCCATATATTTTTTAAAATTTCCATCCAATTTTGAGCTAGTAGAGGGTGATTAGAGTTCTTAGGATGACATTTAGCTGTAACTAGCTCTGAGGACAAAGTCTTGGCTGCAGCTTAGGTGGCCGTATCTGCTAAGTGGTTTCTTGCTACTTTTTTGCTGTTAGATGTTTGATGTCCTCAACAATACATAACTGCTAGTTCTGTTGGCTGATGAACAACTTCTGGCAATTTTTAAATTAAGTCAACATGTTTTATATCTTTATTCGCTGAGGTTAAAAGTCTTCTCTCCTTCCAAATTGCCCCATGGGCATGCAGGACAGCAAAAGCATATTTAGAATCAGTGTATATATTCATTTTCTGCTCAGCATTTAACTACAATGCTCGTATTAATGCAATCAACTCAGCTTTTTGTGCCAATGTTCCAGGGGGCAAGGGTTTGGCTTCCAAAGTTTCATTTAAAGTAACTACTGAATATCCTGCTTTACGTTGACCATTGTCCATGTAACTACTCCCATCAGTGAATAATTCTAAATCAGGTTCACTTAAAGTCACGTCAGTTAACCCTGGCCTTCTTAAATGGACTTTGTTTTGGTTTGCTAAGCTGTCAGAATGAAATATACCAGAAATGGGTTGGCTTTTTCAATGGGGATTTAATAGGCTGCAAATTTACAGTTTTAAGGCTATGAAAATGTCCAAATGAAGGCATCAAGAGGTAGATACCTTCTCTGAGGAAAGGCTGACGGCATCCGAGGATCCTCTGTCACATGGGAAGCACTTGGGGACGTCTGCTGGTCCTTCTTCTCCTGGGTTCTGGTTTCAATGGCTGTGTCCAAATGTCTCTGGGCATTTCTTTCTCAGCTCCTGTGGGTCCTTGCTTGTTTCTCCTGGGGCATTTCTGTCTAAGTTCTCTCTCTCTCTTCATGACCTCTCTTAAAGGACTCTAGTAAAGGATTAAGATCCACCTTGAATTGGGTGGATCACATCTCCAGGGAAACAACCTAACGAACAGGTCCCACCTACCAATAGGTCTTCCCCCACAAGAATGGATTAAAAGTCTTTTCTGGGGTACATAATAGCTCCAAACCAGCACAGACATCATCTAGCAATTGGACACAGTCATGTTTAGGTAGAAGCCATTCAGCTTCCTTTTTAAATTCAGGCATTATAGTGGAGGATTAAGCCTATCAAAAAGTCTTTAACTTTACATTTGGATTATTCAGAAGGGATGCTTGATATTTACTTAGCCATCCTAATGTTAACCATTGGCTGCCTTTTTGTTCCAGTTAAGACATAATGGGGAGTAAAAATGCAGGTTGGGGCTCCCAGAGTGAATTTCTTTGCCTCCTGCAGAAGATTGCATGCACTGCCACCATTTGGACACAAGCTGGCCACCCTCTGGCAACTGAATCTAATTGTTTAGACAAATAGGGAATTGTTGGTTGAGAACTGCCTCTAAATGACTGGACTGACACCCCCAGTGCAATACCTTGTCTCTTGTGCACAAACAGGTGGAACTTTTTCATGGGGCTGGGAAGTCCTAGGGCAGAGAAATGAGGAGTTTTTTCTTTAAGCTTTCAAAAAACTGAAGAACATTCTGGTGACCATTCTAAAGTTTCCTTCTTAATTTCCTATGAGGGCTTCATATAGAGGTTTAGCTATGAGCCCAAAATTGGGTACCCATAGTTGATAATAGCTGGCCATTCCAAGAAACCTCAGTTTTTTCTTGTTAGTGGGCTCAGCCACTCAATGTAAAACTTCCTTTCTACTAGGTAGGAGAGCTCTTTGTCCTTCAGAGAGTTCAAATCCTAAATATTTTACATGTGTTTGGGAGACTTGGACCTTTTTCTCTGACACTTTATAGCCTTTCTCAGCAAGTTTCTTGAGCAGGATTATAGTATTTTGGTCAGAAGCTTCTCGCATTTTGCTGGCAACGAGGGTATCATCTATATACTGCAAGAAGAGTCCTTCGTGTAACTGAACTCCTTGTAAGTCTTTAGATAAAGCTTGTCCAAATAAACTTGGGGCATTCTTTTTTTTTTTTAATTCATTTTATTGAGATATATTTACATACCATGCAGTCATACAAAACAAATCGTACATTCGATTGTTCACAGTACCATTACATAGTTGTGCGTTCATCACCAAAATCAATCCCTGACACCTTCATTACCATACACACAAAAATAACAAGAATAATAATTAAAGTGAAAAAGAGCAATTAAAGTAAAAAAGAACACTGGGTGCCTTTGTCTGTTTGTTTTTTTCCTTCCCCCATTTTTCTACTCATCCATCCATAAACTAGACAGAGGGGAGTGTGGTCCTTATGGCTTTCCCAATCCCATTATCACCCCTTATAAGCTACATTTTTATATAATTGTCTTCAAGATTCATGGGTTCTGGGTTGTAGTTTGATAATTTCAGGTATCTACCACCAGCTACCCCAATTCATTAGAACCTAAAAAGGTTTGTCTATATTGTGTGTAAGAGTGCCCACCAGAGTGACCTTTCGGCTCCTTTTGGAATCTCTCTGCCACTGAAGCTTATTTCATTTCCTTTCACTTCCCCTTTTTGGTCAAGAAGATGTTCTCCATCCCACGATGCCGGGTCTACATTCCTCCCTGGGAGTCATAGTCCACGTTGCCAGGGAGATTCACTCCCTTGGGTGTCTGATTCCACGTAGGGGGGAGGGCAGTGATTTCACCTGCCAAGTTGGCTTAGCTAGAGAGAGAGGGACTTGGGGCATTCTTAAACCCTTGGGGTAATACTGTCCAGCAGTATTGCTGCTTAATCCCAGTGTCTGGGTCTTCCCATTCAAAGGCAAATAGTTTTTCAGAGTCCTCTTTTAAGGGGATGCAATAGAATGCATCCTTTAAGTCCAGGACAGTAAAACAAGTATAAGCATTAGTAGTGTTAACGAGTAAGGTATAGGGATTAGGCACAACTGGATGAATATCTTCTACTGTTTGATTGATTGCCCGTAGATCTTGCACAATCTATACTCTTGAGTTCTGGGTTTAAGGACCGGTAGAATAGGGGTGTTAAAATTTGATTGACAGTTTCTAGGTCTCCACTCAAGAAACTTTGTGATTAATGGTGAAATGCCTGCCCTGGCTTCTCGTCTAAGTGGATGTTGTCTTAGGGTGGTGGCGTGATGTCCTGTGACAACCTTACCTTGACTTTCTGTGCCTCAATTGCTCAGTCAGGGTGTCCTCCTGTAGCCCATACCTCAGCCTGCACCTGTCACTTGATTCTTTAGGCACTCCAACTTTTTTGTTGTCTTCAACTAGCCCGAGCAGTGCTGCTCGAAGGGCACTTGCATGAATGGCTACAACCTGTATGTTCGTCTCATTAGAGGAAAGTGAAAGAGAAGCTTGTAATTTAGAAAGCAAATCCCGACCAAGAAGAGATTGGACACAGTGGCATGTATAGAAATATATGAGTCAATTGTGTTTCCCCCACCTGGGATTGTAATGGCTGCAGGAAAGGTTTAAAACTTTTAGTTCCTAATACACCAGTAACAGAAACAGATTCATCAGTTTCTTTAGTTAGTTTTTGGTTTAGACCTGAATAAATAAGTGGCTCCAGTATCCACCAAGAAATCCATCAATTTCTTTCTGCTTGGAATGAGACCCAAGGTTTAGGTGGGTGATTGGGATAATTTCCCAACCAGTGGAAGATGCCCCCAGGCTCTGTCACTCCAGGTCACTGTCTTTGTCCTCTGCTAGCATTGGGAGTTGGGCTGATGGATCGAGGGTCCTAGTCCCTCTCTACCCAGTGAGACTTAGGCATTCCTGCTTCCAGTGCCCTTCCTCCTTACAGTAGGTGCATTCTTGGGGACCCAGTGGTCTTCTTAGGAGGCCCTAGGGATCTTACCCTTCATGATGCATCTTTGTTGTTCTCTGTCTTGGAGCCTGAGGATTTTCAAATTTTTTGCTTTTAACTGCTTCTAAAAGATTAGCTTGAAGGTTAGCCTGGTAAGCAGCATGCTTTTGTTGTTTCTCATGGGCAGATTCTCAATTATGAAAAACCTTAAAGGTAATTAATTTCTTTAAGTTCAGATATTGGTTTGCCTAATCCTTGTTCCAATTTTTGTAATTTCTGCCTTATATCAGGTGCACTTTGACTAATGAAAGACTAATTAATATTTTGTAAATTGGTTGGGTCTTCTGGATTTAAGTCAATATATAAAAAAAGCTGTTCCAGGTTGCTAATGCTGCCCATTATGCAACATACCAAAAATGGATTGGCTTTTATAAGGGGAGTTGATTTGGTTACAAAGTTACAGTCTTAAGGCCATAAAGTGCCAAGGTAAAGCATCAACACTAGGGTACTGTGCTGGTTTGAATGTATTATGTCCCCCAAAAAGCCATTATCTTTGATGTAATCTTGTGTGGGCAGACATATCAGTGTTGATTAGATTGTAATTCTTTGAATGTTTCCATGGAGATGCACCCCACCCAGCTGTGGGTGAGGACTCTGATTGGCTAATTTCCATGGAGGTGTTACCCCACCCATTCAGGGTGGGTCTAAATTAAATCACTGGAGCCATATAAATGAGCTGACAAACAGAAGGAACTCAGTGCAGCTGAGAGTGACATTCTGAAGAGGAGCTACAGCCAAGAGGGACACTTTGAAGAATGCACAGAAGCTGAGAGAGTAGCTGCAGATGAGAGATAGTTTGAAGACGGCCGTTGAAAGCAGACTCTTGCTCCAGAGAAGCTAAGAGGACAGACACCCAAAGAACAACTGAGAGTGACATTTTTGAGGAACTGTAGCCTAGAGAGGAATGTCCTGGGAGAAAGCCACTTTGAACCCGGACCTTTGGAGCAGACACCAGCTGCGTGCCTTCCCAGCTAACAGAGGTTTTCTGGACACCATTGGCCATCCTCCAGTGAAGGTACCCGATTGTTGATGTGTTACCTTGGACACTTTATGGCCTTAAGACTGTAACTTGTAACCAAATAAACCCCCTTTTATAAAAGCCAGCCCATCTCTGAGGTTTTGCATTCCCAGCAGCATTTGTAAACTAGAACAGGTACCTCACTGGACAAAGGTGATTGGCATCCAGAAAACCTCTGTTAGCTGGGAAGGCATGTGGCTGGCATCTGCTTGCTCCCAGGTTGCATTTAAAAATAGTGTTCTCCAAAATGTCAGCATCAGCTTTCAACGGCCATCTTCAAAATGTGTCTCTAAGCTGCCGTTCCAAGCTCCTCTATCTGAGAACTTATAGGGCTGCAGTAAACTAGTCAAGACCGATGCTGAATGGGTGGGGCCAAACATCCATGGAAATAATCTAATCAAAGGTATTACCCACAGTTGGGTGGGTCACATCTCCATGGAAACAACCTAATCCAAAGTTTCCAACCTGATCAACACTACGACGTCTGCCCCTACAAGATTGCAGGCATTTTGGGTGACATAATACATCCAAACTGGCACAATTGCCAATAAGCCTCAGTCATTCAAGGAAGACCAATGGATTTTCCTCTGGGCCTTGAATAATTTCTTGCGTTTTACTCAGGTTATTTTGTTTAGGCACCCTATTACAGAGGCCTATTTTAATAGAAGCTTTATAATGATCCGATTCAGTCCTGTCGGCTTGTTCATTTGGGTTCCAGTGGAGGTCTGCTTGCAGAATAGCTAAATTCCTAGGGACATGCACTGGATTTCCTGGATTATTATTTCTTAAAGTGTCAGCATGATTATGAGATTTTCTAAATACAATTCTCCTTTCTTCTCAGATTAATAGTATGTTTAATAAAAACTATCTCAGCCCAATTAGGATTATGTGTAGTAAAAATTGAGTCAAACAAGGTTTCCGTTTTCCTAATATCTTCTCGGGAACCAGGAACTCAGTCTTTCCAATTGTATAGATCTGAAGTGGAGAAAGGGGTATGTCCATACATATATCCCCTAGGTTGCCCTTATACATCCATCCCTGTTAGCACCTGTTGTAAGGGAAAGTGCCCCGTTTCTTGTTTGGGTGTTGATTTTGATCCTCGTCCCCCCTGAGGCATACTCACCGAGTCCAAATTAGGCACCACTTCTGGTGTGTGGAAGGGAGGCCATTCCAGGGGATCTAAAGGCAGTTTTGGGTTATTCCCTCTGCCTGCTGTTCCCTCCTGATAAGCTGGAGGAGCAGGTGCAGTAGAGCTAAGTTGTGAATCTAAAAGCTCATCAGTTAGATTAGAATCAGGGAGAAACTTTCTCCTTTCCTTTTGGGCTTTATTTGGGACCAGTCCCTGACTAGCCAGCATTACACTGAAGTTTTACATTTTGGGCTAGTGCAATAAAGCACTGAGCATACAGTAATTCATCCCATTTACTCATTCATTTACAAAACAAATCCAGTTGTGAGATAGTATTGTATTCCAGGAATCCTTTTTCTGGCCATTTCTGACCATCCTCTAAATCACACTGTAACCACACAGTTTTATATTTAAAAAAAAAAAAATTGTTTTCTTAGTCATAGGCTCATGTATTAGGGTTCTCTAGGGAAACAGAACCAACAGGAGATATCTGTAAATATGAGATTTTATAAAAGTATCTCACGCAACTATGGGGATGTAATCAGCCACAGATGCGATCATTTGACTGATGATTTAATAAACCAGCCTTCTGGTTTATTAACCAGCCACAAAAGTTCTTGCAGTAACAGTTAGGCCAGTGCTTCCTTGACCAAACAACTGGGCACCATCACCTGGCCAAGTTGACACATGAACCTAACCGTCACAGCTCATAACCAAATTGTTCTCAATATTTTAAAATACAATGAAGAGAGGCGGGGCAAGATGGCGGACTGGTGAGCTGTATGTTTTAGTTACTCCTCCAGGAAAGTAGGTAGAAAGCCAGGAACTGCGTGGACTGGACACCACAGAGCAATCTGACTTTGGGCATACTTCATACAACACTCATGAAAACGTGGAACTGCTGAGATCAGCGAAATCTGTAAGTTTTTGCAGCCAGGGGACCCACGCCCCTCCCTGCCAGGCTCAGTCCCGTGGGAGGAGGGGCTGTCAGCTCCGGGAAGGAGAAGGGAGAACTGCAGTGGCACCCCTTATCAGAAACTCATTCTAGTGATCCAAACTCCAACCATAGATAGACTGAGACCAGGCACCAGAGAATCTGAGAGCAGCCAGCCCAGCAGAGAGGAGACAGGCATAGAAAAAAAACAACACGAAAAACTCCAAAATAAAAGCGGAGGATTTTTGGAGTTCTGGTGAACATAGAAAGGGGAAGGGCAGAGCTCAGGCCCTGAGGCACATATGCAAATCCTGAAGAAAAGCTGATCTCTCTGCCCTGTGGACCTTTCCTTAATGGCCCTGGTTGCTTTGTCTCTTAGCATTTCAATAACCCATTAGATCTCTGAGGAAGGCCCTTTTTTTTTTTTTTTTTTTAATCCTTTTTTCTTTTTCTAAAACAATTACTCTAAGAAGCCCAATACAGAAAGCTTCAAAGACTTGCAATTTGGGCACGTCAAGTCAAGAGCAGAACTAAGAGAGCTCTGAGACAAAAGGCAATAATCCAGTGGCTGAGAAAATTCACTAAACAACACAACTTCCCAAGAAAAGGGGGGTGTCCGCTCACAGCCACCATCCTGGTGGACAGGAAACACTCCTGCCCATCGCCAGCCCCATAGCCCAGAGCTGCCCCAGACAACCCAGTGTGACGGAAGTGCTTCAAATAACAGGCACACACCACAAAACTGGGCGTGGACATTAGCCTTCCCTGCAACCTCAGCTGATTGTCCCAGAGTTGGGAAGGTGGAGCAGTGTGAATTAACAAAGCCCCATTCAGCCATCATTTGAGCAGACTGGGAGCCTCCCTACACAGCCCAGCAGCCCAGAACTGTGCTGGGGGGATGGCACTCACCTGTGACATAGCACAGTCATCCCTCAACAGATGACCTGGGGTGCACAGCCTGGAAGAGGGGCCCACTTGCAAGTCTCAGGAGCCATACGCCAATACCAAGGACTTGTGGGTCAGTGGCAGAGACAAACTGTGGCAGGACTGAACTGAAGGATTAGACTATTGCAGCAGCTTTAAAACTCTAGGATCACCAGGGAGATTTGATTGTTAGAGCCACCCCACCCCCACCCTGACTGCCCAGAAACACGCCCCATATACAGGGCAGGCAACACCAACTACACACGCAAGCTTGGTACACCAATTGGACCCCACAAGACTCACTCCCCCACTCACCAAAAAGGCTAAGCAGGGGAGAACTGGCTTGTGGAGAACAGGTGGCTCGTGGACGCCACCTGCTGGTTAGTTAGAGAAAGTGTACTCCACGAAGCTGTAGATCTGATAAATTAGAGATAAGGACTTCAATTGGTCTACAAATCCTAAAAGAACCCTATCAAGTTCAGCAAATGCCACGAGGCCAAAAACAACAGAAAATTATAAAGCATATGAAAAAAACAGACGATATGGATAACCCAAGCCCAAGCACCCAAATCAAAAGACCAGAAGAGACACAGCACCTAGAGCAGCTACTCAAAGAACTAAAGATGAACAATGAGACCATAGTACGGGAGATAAAGGAAATCAAGAAGACCCTAGAAGAGCATAAAGAAGACATTGCAAGACTAAATAAAAAAATGGATGATCTTATGGAAATTAAAGAAACTGTTGACCAAATTAAAAAGATTCTGGACACTCATAGTACAAGACTAGAGGAAGTTGAACAACGAATCAGTGACCTGGAAGATGACAGAATGGAAAATGAAAGCATAAAAGAAAGAATGGGGAAAAAAATTGAAAAAATCGAAATGGACCTCAGGGATATGATAGATAATATGAAACGTCCGAATATAAGACTCATTGGTGTCCCAGAAGAGGAAGAAAAGGGTAAAGGTCTAGGAAGAGTATTCAAAGAAATTGTTGGGGAAAACTTCCCAAATCTTCTAAACAACATAAATACACAAATCATAAATGCTCAGCAAACTCTAAATAGAATAAATGCAAATAAACCCACTCCGAGACATATACTGATCACACTGTCAAACACAGAAGAGAAGGAGCAAGTTCTGAAAGCAGCAAGAGAAAAGCAATTCACCACATACAAAGGAAACAGCATAAGACTAAGTAGTGACTACTCAGCAGCCACCATGGAGGCGAGAAGGCAGTGGCACGATATATTTAAAATTCTGAGTGAGAAAAATTTCCAGCCAAGAATACTTTATCCAGCAAAGCTCTCCTTCAAATTCGAGGGAGAGCTTAAATTTTTCACAGACAAACAAATGCTGAGAGAATTTGCTAACAAGAGACCTGCCCTACTGGAGATACTAAAGGGAGCCCTACAGACAGAGAAACAAAGACAGGACAGAGAGACTTGGAGAAAGGTTCAGTACTAAAGAGATTCGGTATGGGTACAATAAAGGATATTAATAGAGAGAGGGGAAAAATATGACAAACATAAACCAAAGGATAAGATGGCTGATTCAAGAAATGCCTTCACGGTTATAACGTTGAATGTAAATGGATTAAACTCCCCAATTAAAAGATATAGATTTGCAGAATGGATCAAAAAAAAAATGAACCATCAATATGTTGCATACAAGAGACTCATCTTAGACACAGGGACACAAAGAAACTGAAAGTGAAAGGATGGAAAAAAATATTTCATGCAAGCTACAGCCAAAAGAAAGCAGGTGTAGCAATATTAATCTCAGATAAAATAGACTTCAAATGCAGGGATGTTTTGAGAGACAAAGAAGGCCACTACATACTAATAAAAGGGGCAATTCAGCAAGAAGAAATAACAATCGTAAATGTCTATGCACCCAATCAAGGTGCCACAAAATACATGAGAGAAACGCTGGCAAAACTAAAGGAAGCAATTGATGTTTCCACAATAATTGTGGGAGACTTCAACACATCACTCTCTCCTATAGATAGATCAACCAGACAGAAGACCAATCAGGAAATTGAAAACCTAAACAATCTTATAAATGAATTAGATTTAACAGACATCTACAGGACATTACATCCCAAATCACCAGGATACACATACTTTTCTAGTGCTCACGGAACTTTCTCCAGAATAGATCATATGCTGGGACATAAAACAAGCCTCAATAAATTTAAAAAGATTGAAATTATTCAAAGCACATTCTCTGACCACAATGGAATACAATTAGAAGTCAATAACCATCAGAGACTTAGAAAATTCACAAATAACTGGAGGTTAAACAACACACTCCTGAACAATCAGTGGGTTAAAGAAGAAATAGCAAGAGAAATTGCTAAATATATAGAGACGAATGAAAATGAGAACACAACATACCAAAACCTATAGGATGCAGCAAAAGCAGTGCTAAGGGGGAAATTTATAGCACTAAATGCATATATTAAAAAGGAAGAAAGAGCCAAAATCAAAGAACTAATGGATCAACTGAAGAAGCTAGAAAATGAACAGCAAACCAATCCTAAACCAAGTAGAAGAAAAGAAATAACAAGGATTAAAGCAGAAATAAATGACATAGAGAACAAAAAAACAATAGAGAGGATAAATATCACCAAAAGTTGGTTCTTTGAGAAGATCAACAAGATTTACAAGCCCCTGGCTAGACTGACAAAATCAAAAAGAGAGAAGACCCATATAAACAAAATAATGAATGAAAAAGGTGACATAACTGCAGATCCTGAAGAAATTAAAAAAATTATAAGAGGATATTATGAACAACTGTATGGCAACAAACTGGATAATGTAGAAGAAATGGACAATTTCCTGGAAACATATGAACAACCTAGACTGACCAGAGAAGAAATAGAAGACCTCAACCAACCCATCACAAGCAAAGAGATCCAATCAGTCATCAAAAATCTTCCCACAAATAAATGCCCAGGGCCAGATGGCTTCACAGGGGAATTCTACCAAACTTTCCAGAAAGAACTGACACCAATCTTACTTAAACTCTTTCAAAACATTGAAGAAAATGGAACACTACCTAACTCATTTTATGAAGCTAATATCAATCTAATACCAAAACCAGGCAAAGATGCTACAAAAAAGGAAAACTACCGGCCAATCTCCCTAATGAATATAGATGCAAAAATCCTCAACAAAATACTTGCAAATCGAATCCGAAGACACATTAAAAAAATCAGACACCATGACCAAGTGGGGTTCATTCCAGGCATGCAAGGATGGTTCAACATAAGAAAATCAATCAATGTATTACAACACATTAACAAGTCAAAAGGGAAAAATCAATTGATCATCTCAATAGATGCTGAAAAAGCATTTGACAAAATCCAATATCCATTTTTGATAAAAACACTTCAAAAGGTAGGAATTGAAGGAAACTTCCTCAACATGATAAAGAGCATATATGAAAAACCCACAGCCAGCATAGTACTCAATGGTGAGAGACTGAAAGCCTTCCCTCTAAGATAAGGAACAAGACAAGGATGCCCGCTGTCACCACTGTTATTCAACATTGTGCTGGAAGTGCTAGCCAGGGCAATCTGGCAAGACAAAGAAATAAAAGGCATCCAAATTGGAAAAGAAGAAGTAAAACTGTCATTGTTTGCAGATGATATGATCTTATATCTAGAAAACCCTGAGAAATCGACGATACAGCTACTAGAGCTAATAAACAAATTTAGCAAAGTAGCGGGGTACAAGATTAATGCACATAAGTCAGTAATGTTTCTATATGCTAGAAATGAACAAACTGAAGAGACACTCAAGAAAAAGATACCATTTTCAATAGCAACTAAAAAAATCAAGTACCTAGGAATAAACTTAACCAAAGATGTAAAAGACCTATACAAAGAAAACTACATAACTCTACTAAAAGAAATAGAAGGGGACCTTAAAAGATGGAAAAATATTCCATGTTCATGGATAGGAAGACTAAATGTCATTAAGATGTCAATTCTACCCAAACTCATCTACAGATTCAATGCAATCCCAATCAAAATTCCAACAACCTACTTTGCAGACTTGGAAAAGCTAGTTATCAAATTTATTTGGAAAGGGAAGATGCCTCGAATTGCTAAAGACACTCTAAAAAAGAAAAACGAAGTGGGAGGACTTACACTCCCTGACTTTGAAGCTTATTATAAAGCCACAGTTGCCAAAACAGCATGGTACTGGCACAAAGATAGACATATAGATCAATGGAATCGAATTGAGAATTCAGAGATAGACCCTCAGATCTATGGCCGACTGATCTTTGATAAGGCCCCCAAAGTCACTGAACTGAGTCATAATGGTCTTTTCAACAAATGGGGCTGGGAGAGTTGGATATCCATATCCAAAAGAATGAAAGAGGACCCCTACCTCACCCCCTACACAAAAATTAGCTCAAAATGGACCAAAGATCTCAATATAAAAGAAAGTACCATAAAACTCCTAGAAGATAATGTAGGAAAACATCTTCAAGACCTTGTATTAGGCAGCCACTTCCTAGACTTTACACCCAAAGCACAAGCAACAAAAGAGAAAATAGATAAATGGGAACTCCTCAAGCTTAGAAGTTTCTGCACCTCAAAGGAATTTCTCAAAAAGGTAAAGAGGCAGCCAACTCAATGGGAAAAAATTTTTGGAAACCATGTATCTGACAAAAGACTGATATCTTGCATATATAAAGAAATCCTACAACTCAATGACAATAGTACAGACAGCCCAATTATAAAATGGGCAAAAGATATGAAAAGACAGTTCTCTGAAGAGCAAATACAAATGGCCAAGAAACACATGAAAAAATGTTCAGCTTCACTAGCTATTAGAGAAATGCAAATTAAGACCACAATGAGATACCATCTAACACTGGTTAGAATGGCTGCCATTAAACAAACAGGAAACTACAAATGCTGGAGGGGATGTGGAGAAATTGGAACTCTTATTCATTGTTGGTGGGAGTGTATAATGGTTCAGCCACTCTGGAAGTCAGTCTGGCAGTTCCTTAGAAAACTAGAGATAGAGCTACCATTCGATCCAGCGATTGCACTTCTCGGTATATACCCGGAAGATCGGAAAGCAGTGACACGAACAGATATCTGCACGCCAATGTTCATAGCAGCATTATTCACAATTGCCAAGAGATGGAAACAACCCAAATGTCCTTCAACAGATGAGTGGATAGATAAAATGTGGTATATACACACGATGGAATACCACGCGGCAGTAAGAAGGAACGATCTCGTGAAACATATGACAACATGGATGAATCTTGAAGACATAATGCTGAGCGAAATAAGCCAGGCACAAAAAGAGAAATATTATATGCTACCACTATTGTGAACTTTGAAAAATGTAAAACAAATGGTTTATAATGTAGAATGTAGGGGAACTAGCAGTAGAGAGCAATTAAGGAAGGGGGAACAATAATCCAAGAAGAACAGATAAGCTATTTAACGTTCTGGGGATGCCCAGGAATGACTATGGCCTGTTAATTTCTGATGGATATAGTAGGAACAAGTTCACAGAAATGTTGCTATATTATGTAACTTTCTTGGAGTAAAGTAGGAACATGTTGGAAGTTAAGCAGTTATCTTAGGTTAGTTGTCTTTTTCTTACTCCCTTGTTATGGTCTCTTTGAAATGTTCTTTTATTGTATATTTGTTTTCTTTTTAACTTTTTTTTCATACAGTTGATTTAAAAAAGAAGGTAAAGTTAAAAAAAAAAAAAAGGAAAACAAGGAAAAAAAAAGATGTAGTGCCCCCTTGAGGAGCCTGTGGAGAATGCAGGGGTATTGGCCTACCCTACCTCGATGGTTGCTAACATGACCACAGACATAGGGGACTGGTGGTTTGGTGGGTTGAGCCCTCTACCATAGGTTTTACCCTTGGGAAGACGGTTGCTGCAAAGGAGAGGCTAAGCCTCCCTATGGTTGTGCCTAAGAGCCTCCTCCCGAATGCCTCTTTGTTGCTCAGATGTGGCCCTCTCTCTCTGGCTAAGCCAACTTGAAAGGTGAAATCACTGCCCTCCCCCCTACGTGGGATCAGACACCCAGGGGAGTGAATCTCCCTGGCAACGTGGAATATGACTCCCGGGGAGGAATGTAGACCCGGCATCGGGGGACGGAGAACATCTTGACCAAAAGGGGGATGTGAAAGGAAATGAAATAAGCTTCAGTGGCAGAGAGATTCCAGAAGGAGCCGAGAGGTCACTCTGGTGGGCACTCTTACGCACACTTTAGACAACCTTTTTTAGGTTCTAAAGAATTGGGGTAGCTGGTGGTGGATACCTGAAACTATTAAACTACAACCCAGAACCCATGAATCTCAAAGACAGTTGTATAAAAATGTAGCTTATGAGGGGTG
The DNA here is from genome assembly GCF_015220235.1 of Choloepus didactylus. Lineage (NCBI taxonomy): Eukaryota > Metazoa > Chordata > Mammalia > Pilosa > Megalonychidae > Choloepus > Choloepus didactylus. The sequence goes on along the minus strand of NC_051312.1, from coordinate 31,631,418 downwards.
ACAATGGGATTGGGAATGCCATAAGGACCAAACTCCACTTTGTCTAGTTTATGGATGGATGTGTAGAAAAGTAGGGGAAGGAAACAAACAGACAAAGGTACCCAGTGTTCTTTTTTACTTCAATTGCTCTTTTTCACTCTAATTATTATTCTTGTTATTTTTGTGTGTGTGCTAATGAAGGTGTCAGGGATTGATTTAGGTGATGAATGTACAACTATGTAATGGTACTGTAAACAATCGAAAGTACAATTTGTTTTGTATGACTGCGTAGTATGTGAATATATCTCAATAAAATGATGATAAAAAAAAAAAAAAAGAAAAATAGGGGAAGGAAACAAACAGACAAAGGTACCCAGTGTTCTTTTTTACTTCAACTGCTCTTTTTCACTCTAATTATTATTCTTGTTATTTTTGTGTGTGTGCTAATGAAGGTGTCAGGGATTGATTTAGGTGATGAATGTACAACTATGTAATGGTACTGTAAACAATCGAAAGTACGATTTGTTTTGTATGACTGCAAGGTATGTGAATATATCTCAGTAAAATGAAGATTAAAAAAAATACAATGAAAAGGAAAGCATTTTTCTTTCATTTCTGAGCTCTGTTTGTTTACCATAATGATTTCCTTAAGGAGCAAACCTCAAGAGTAAAATATAACCCAGACACCAAATGATGGGGTCGCCTTTACCAGGGGCTTCTCTCTTTAAACAAAAGACCAAAACCAAAATCTAGAGTGGACTATCTGCCACTTAGAGCTTCAGTAGGAGATTTAAACCCACACTTCAAACTCCAAATCAAATTGCACTTACCAAGGCTGCAGAAGGAATGGATCAGATCCCATCAGTTTCCTTTCTCCACCCACCGCTTCTCAGGATCCTCTACACTCACTCCAGGCAGAAATACCCAGAACCAGCTCTTGAGTCAAAAGGCTCCTATGGCTGCAGAGCTGTAAATTGGGAATGTCCCACCTTGAGGGCTGAATCTACCTGGCAGCATCTTACCCCGAGGTCCCAAGTCCTACATTGGGTGCCAGACTGAAGGGAACCATACAGGTGTTGGGGGTCCTTGTCTGACCTGGCACGAATGACTAGACAGACTGGCATTGGTCACAAAGGGAAGTGATTTATTAGCAAGCAGAGACAGGAGATGCCCCAGTCTCAAATCTGCCTTCCCAGAGGACTGTAAGAATCAGGTTTATTTACGTTATTAGAATCAAAAGCAATCTGGGGAGAACAAAGGAAAATTAAGGGGATGACATTGATGGATTCTTCAGGAAATGAGAAAAAGTAGGGAATGCGATGAGAAAATATAAGGAGGGCATTGGGTACAATCTAGTATTCTACTTGGGTTAACACAGTTGCTAAGATGTGACTAAGATGAATAGATGCGGAGATTGGTCAGGGTCTGGAATTCTGTGTACTGGTCAGGGTGATTGGTTCATCCTTTGTTAGAAGAGTTTGTGTGGAAAGATTAAAGATTAATATAGTGTTGTTATCATCAGGGCTGGGAACTAAGAGACCTAGTTGAGCACCTTTTTCACTAGAAGCATGATTGCTGGATCATATAGTAATTATATATCTACCTTCTTGAGGAACTGCCAAACTGTCCTCCACATCAGTGGCACCATTTTACATTCCCACCAGTAATGAATGAGCGTTCCTATTTCTCTACATCCTCTCCAACACTTCTAGTTTTCCGTTATTTTAATAGTGGCCATTCTAGTAGGTATGAAATGATATCTCATTGTGATTTTGATTTGCATTTCCCTAATAGCTAGTAATGTTGAGCATCCTTTCATGTGCTTTTTAGCCATTTGTATATCCTCTTTGGAGAAACGTCTGTTCAAGTCTTTTGCCCATTTAAAAAAAATTGGGTTGTTTGTCCTTTTATTGCTGAGATGTAGAATTATTTTTTATATATGCTGGATATTAAACCCTTATCAGTTATGTGGTTCCAAATATTTTATCCCATTGAGTAGGTTGTCTTTTCACTTTCTTGACAAAATTCTTTGATGCACGAAAGTTTTTAATTTTGAGGAGGTCCCATTTATCTATTTTTTTCTTTGTTGCTTGTGCTTTGGGTATAAAGTCTAAGAAAACATTGCTGTGCTGGTTTGGATGTATTATGGCACCCCAAACGCCACTATCTTTGATGCAATCTTGAGTAGGCAGGAAATGTATGGTGTTGATTGGGTTGGAGACTTTTGATTGGATGTTTCTGTGGAGATGTGATCACTCAACGGTGGGCGAGATCTTTCATTGGATAATTTACACGGAGGTGTGGCCCTGCCCATTCAGCATGGGCCTTGATTAGTTTACTAGAGCACTATATAAGCTCAGACAGAAGGAGTGAGCTTGTTGCAGCCAAGAGGAACACTTGAAGAATGCACAGGAACTGAGAGAGGAACTGCAGATGAGGGACAGTTTGAAGACGGCAGTTGAAAGCAGACTCTTGCTCTGGAGAAGCTAAGAGGACAAATGCCCCAAGAGCAACTGAGAGTGACATTTTGAGGAAGAGCTGTGGCCTAGGGAGGAACATCCTGGGAGAAAGCCATTTTGAAACCAGAACTTGGAGCAGATGCCAGCCACATGCCTTCCCAGCTAACAGAGGTTTTCTGGATGCCATTGGCCATCCTCCAGTGAAGGTACCCGATTGTTGATGTGTTACCTTGGACACTTTATGGCCTTAAGACTGTAACTGTGTAACCAAATAAACCCCCTTTTTTAAAAGCCAATCCATTTCTGGTGTTTTGCATTCTGGCAGCATTAGCAAACTAGAACAATTGACTACCACAAGATCTTGAAGATGCTTCCCTGTATTTTCTTTTAGGAGTTTATAGCTCTGGTTCTTATAGTTAGGTCTTTGATCCATTTTGAGTTAATTTTTTTATGATTACAGTTTTATTATAGTAAAAAGGATACAAATAACAAGAAGCCAAAAGAAGAGATGCTTAGGATAAGGTCTGGGAGGATCTCAAATGCAAGCTTCTGTGTCCTTTCCATATGGGAATCAGAACATGTCACCCTCCTGACACAGCAGCGGTAATGTGTTTTCTCAATCTTGGAAGCTCTTTGGAGCTTCAGGTGTCCTGAGTTTATATGGGGTCTCATTACATAGGCATGATTGACAGAATCAATGTCCACATGGTTGAACTCAATCTGCAGCCCTCCTCCTAAGAAGTTGGGGAGGTGGGCTGACAGGATGTGACTTAAAGCCCCCTAATCAACATGGTTGGTCTTTGTGGTAGAGCTGGTCCCCACCCTAGGACTGTAGGTGTGACTGGCCCCTCCGTGTCATCTTGTTAGCATATGAAATATCAGGCAGGGTTTTGGGCCAATCATGAAGAACAAAAGACATTCCTATCTTAGGAAATTCCATAGATTCAGTGGTTGCTTCTCCAGAAACTGAGGAAAAAAGATGAGCCAAGTTTTTCATTATACCACAGGCTACCCCCCTGGCCTTTGCCGTAGTTCTTTTATCTCACTCGGTCATTAATACAGTTGTGTCCAACATCATATGGTGTGACCAAAATATCTCCCAAGGTGAGGCTACTCAGATTTGCAGATTTCTATTCAATCTTGTCAGGTTCCAAAGGCAGAAATGGTCTCAGCAATATATGAAGTAACCCTTCCATGCATCTGGTATAATTGAGCTAAGAGACATTATCATCTTCTTACTCTGAGCTTCTCTCAAGGCATTAATATAATATTGGATTTCATAACATGTTTATTGATTTCTTTACCCACAGCTATTATTTCTCCTCTCCATTAATCATTTTTTTATTCAGATTGTTCACATACCATACAATTATCCAAAGATCCCAAGTGTACAATCAATTGCCCATGATACCATCATACAGCTGTGCATGCATCACCACAATTATTTTTTTTTCAATTTTTAGAACATTTTCATTACTCCAGAAAAGAAAGACAAAAAAAGGAAAGTCAAATCCTCCCATACCGCTAACCATCCCCCCTCCATTATTGATTCATAGTTTTGGTATAGTACATTTGTTATTGTTGATGAAAGAATGTTAAAACACTACTAACTATAGATATATAGCTTGCAATAGGTATATATTTTTTTCCTATATACTCCTCTATTATTAACTTCCAGTTATAGTGTCATACATTTGTTCTAGTTCATGAGAGGAATTTCTAATATTTGTACAGTTAATCACGGACATTGTCCAACACAAGATTCACTGTTTTATACATTCCTACCTTTTAACCTCCAACTTTCCTTCTGGTGACATACGTGACTCTGAGCTTCCCCTTTCCACCACCTTCACAAACCATTCAGCGCTGTTAGTTATTCTCACAATGTGCTACCATCACCTCTGTCCATTTCCAAACGTTTAAGTTCACCCTAGTTGAACATTCTCCTCATAATAAGCAACTGCTCCCCATTCTTTAGCTTCATTCTATATCCTGGTAACTTATATTTCATGCCTATGAGTTTACATAGTATAATTAGTTCATGTCAGTGAGACCCTGCAATATTTGTTCTTATGTGTCTGTTTTATTTCACTCAATAAGGTTTCTTCATCAACCCATTTTTTTAAGACAGTTTTGTTCACACACCATACATTCTGCCCCAAGTAAACAATCAGTGGCTCCCTGCATAGTCACATATTTATGTACCCACCACCATCACCAGCATCTGTACAGGGACATCTCCATTTTGTCCACAAAGAAGGAGGAAGAGTCAAAGAAGGTAGAGGAAAAAGAAAAAAGAAAAAATAATGAGAGAGAGAGAAAAAAAACACATGACAGCTAGAAAGCAACAAAAGGAAAGATAGCATTAAACTAAAGTAGAATAAAGAGTCAGACAACGTCACCAATGCCAGGAGTCCCATACCCTTCCCCTATGCCCACCGCCATATGCATTTAGCTTTTGTATGGTGCCTTTGTTATATTAAAGGAAGCATAATACAATGTTACTGTTAATTATAGTCTCTAGCTTTCATTTATTGTATTTTCCCCCCAATCCCACCCTATTTTTAACACCTTGCAATATTGACATTCATTTGTTCTACCTCATGTAAAAACATATTTGAACCTTTTATTACAATTGTTGAGCACCCTAGGTTTCACTGAGTTATACAGTCCCAGTCTTTATCTTTCACCTTTTGTTCTGGTGTCCCACATGGTCCTGACCTTCCTGTTTCAACCATGCTTACAGTTATCTTTGTTCACTGTACTTGTAGTGCTGTGCTACTGTGCTGGTTTGAATGTATTGTGTCCCCCAAATGCCATTATCTTTATGGTCTTGTGGGGCAGACGTTTTGGTGCTGGTTAGATTTGCTTGGAATGTGCCCCACCCGGCTGTGGGTGATGATTTTGATGAGATGTTCCCATGGAGGTGTGGCCCCGCCCATTCGGGGTGGGCCTTGATCAGTGGAGCCATATAAATGAGCTGACTCAGAGAGAGGGAACTTGGTGCAGCTGTGAGTGATGTTTTGAAGAGGAGCAAGCTTGCTAGAGAGGAACATCCTGGGAGAAAGCCATTTTTAGGCCAGAGCTTTGGAGCGGACGCCAGCTGCCTTCCTAGCTAGCAGAGGTTTTCCGGACGCCATTGGCCATCCTCCGGTGAAGGTACCCGATTGCTGATGTGTTACCTTGGACGCTTTGTGGCCTTCAGACTGTAACTGTGTAGTGAAATAAACCCCTGTTTTATAAAAGCCTATCCATCTCTGGTGTTTTGCATTCTGCAGCATTAGCAAACTAGAACAGCTACTATCTCCCAAAATCATCTTCCAACCCTCTCACTTCTGTCTTTTCCTTTCTGTCTGTAGTGTTTCTTTTAGTGTTTCCTGTAGAGCAGGTATCTTGTTCACAAACTGTCATTGTCTGTTTGTCAGAGAATATTTTAAGCTCTCCCTCATATTTGAAGGACAGTTTGGCCGCATATAGGATTCTTGGTTGGTGTTTTTTCTCTTTCAGTATCTTAAATATATCATACCACTTCCTTCTTGCCTCCATGGTTTCTATTGAGAAATCCGTACACAGTCTTATCAAGCTTCCTTTGTCTGTGATGGATCACTGTTCTCTTGCTGCTTTCAGTATTCTCTCTTTATTTTTGACATTTGATAATCTGATTATTAATTGTCTTGGTGTAGGCCTATTCAGATCTATTCTGTTTGGGGTATGCTGCACTTCTTGGATCTATAATTTTATGTCTTTCATAAGAGATGGGAAATTTTCATTGATTATTTTCTCTATTATTGCTTCTGCCCCTTTTCCCTTCTCTCCTCTTTCTGGGACACCAATGACACATACATTCCTGCATTTCATTTTGTCCTTAAGTTCCTGGGGATGTTGCTCATATTTTTCCATTCTTTTCTTTATCTGTTGTTTTGTGTGTAGGCTTTCAGGTGCCTTGTTCTCCAGTTCCTGAGTGTTTTCCTCTGCCTCTTGAGATCTGCTGTTGTACGTTTCCATTGTGTCTTTCATCTCTTGTGTTGGGCCTTTCATTTCCATAGATTCTGCCAGTTGTTTTTTCAAACTTTCGATATGTACCTTATGTACACCCAGTGTTTTCATTATATGCTTCATCTCTTTTGCCATATCTTCCCTAAACTTTTTGAATTGATTTGGTATTAGTTGTTTAAATTCCTGTATCTCAGTTGAAGTGTAAATTTTTTCCTTTGACTGGGCCATAACTTCATTTTTCTTAGTGTAGGTTGTAGTTTTCTGTTGTCTAGGCATCTGGTTTCCTTGGTTACCCCAATCAGGTTTTCTCAGATCAGAACGGGCTGAGGTCTTGGAAGGAGGGAGTAGTATCTGGTTTCTCTGGGGGTGTCTTAGAAAATTGGTACACCCTGTGAGGCCTCAAGTCACTGTGCTTTTCCGCGCAGCAGGTGGCACCTGTCAGACACCTGTCAGACACCAGACTGGTGTGAGGAGGTGTGGCCTGTGGCTGTTTTCCCCCAAGCTCTGGGGTCTGGTTCTGAATGGGAGGCTGGTAGTAGAGCTGGGCCCCACCTCTTTCCTCTTAGGGAAGATACCCTCCTAGGGAGAGGTCATTAACATTTGAATAGTCTCTCTGCCTGTGCTATCTCCCCCCTTGTCTGGGTCAGAGTGCTGGGAAGTGAAAATGGTTGAGGCTTTCTCCACTGAGGCAAAAAAGGGACAGAAAGCCCCATCAGGGCCAGTCTGCAGCCACCGTCTGGCTCTCCAAGGTCAGTCGTCACCAAAAGCCTCTGTTTGTTGGGGATTCATATCTTGTATTGAGTAGTCCACGTTTGTTAATTAAAACCCCAGTTGGAACTCAGCTGAGCTATAGTCACTTGCTGGGAAATGGCTGCCCTGTAGCACTGCGAGGCTTTGCAGTTTAGACCATGGGGGGAGAGGGTTCCTGTCTTGGATCCACAGTTTTTACTTACAGATTTTGTGCTGCAATCTTGGGCATTCCTCCCAATTCAGGTTGGTGTATTATGAGTGGACATTTGTCCCCCCGCAGTTATTCCAGATTATTTTCTAGTTGTTCCTGGTTGTTTTGTTTATTAGTTGTTCCAGGGGGACAAACTAGCTTCCACTCCTCTCTATGCTGCCATCTTCTTCCATCTCTTGAGTTAATTTTTGTGTGTAATATAAGGTAGGGATCCTCTTTCATTCTTTTGCATTTGAAAATCCTGTTCTCTCAGAACCATTTGTTGAAGAAACCATTCTTTCCCAATTGAGCGGACTTAGCAGCCTTGTCACATATCAATTGGCCATAGATGTAAGGGTCTATTTCTGAACTCTCAGTTTGATTGCATTGGTAAATAGATCTATCTTTATGCCTATACCATGCTGTTTTAACCACTGTAGCTTTGCAGTATGCTTTAAAGTCAGGAAGTATAAGTCTTTCAACTTTGTTCTTTTTTTCTAGATGTTTTTGGTTGTTTGGGATATTTTGCATTTCCAAATAAATTTGATAATTGGCTTTGGAATTTTGATTGGGATTGCACTGAATTTGTAAATCAATTTGGGTAGAATTGACATCTTAATGATATCCATGAACACGGAAAGTCCTTCCATTTATTTATGTCCTTTTTGATGTCTTTTAGCAATATTTTATAGTTTTCTGTGTACAAGACCTTTACATCCTTGGTTAAATTTACTCCTAGATATTTGAGTTTTTAAATTATTATTGAAAATGGGATTTTTTCTTAATTTCCTCCTCAGAGTGCTCATTGCTAGTGTGTAGAAACACTACTGAGTTTTCCATGTTGATCTTATATCCCACCACTTTGCTGAACTCATTTATAAGCTCTAGTAGCTTTGTTGTAGATTTTTTGGGACTTTCTGTATTTAGAATCATGTCTTATGCAAATAGTGAAAGTTTTACTTCTTCCTTTCCAATTTGGGTGCCTTTTATTTATTTTTCTTGCCTAACTGCTCTGGCTAGAATGTCTAACACAATGTTGAATAACAGTGTTAGATCTTAGATCTAAGAGCTTCCCAGATCTTAGAGGGAAAGCTTTCAGTCTGTTTCCATTGAGTATGATGTTAGATGTGGGGTTTTCATATATGCTCTTTTTCATATTGAGAAAATTTCCTTCTATTTCTATTTTTTTGATGTCTTTTTATCAAGAAATAATGCTTGATTTTGTCAAATCAATCATCTGTGTCAATTGGGATTATCATGTGGTTTTTCCCCTTTGTTTTGTTAATGTGATATATTACATTAATTGATTTTCTTATGTTGAACCATCTTTGCATACCTGGGATAAAAACCACTTGATCATGGTGTATAATGCTTTTAATGTGCTGTTGAATTTGATTTGCAAGTATTTTGTTGAGGATTTTTGCATCTATATTCATTAGAGAAATCAATCTGTAATTTTCTTTTCTGGTAGTATCTTTATCTGGCTTTGGTATTAGGGTGATGTTGGCCTCATAGAATGAGTTAGGTAGTGTTCCCTTTCTTCAATTTTTTTGAAGCGTTTGAGCAGAAATAGTATTGATTCTTCATGAAATGATTGGTGGAATTCACCTGTGAAGCCATCGATCTGGTCCTGGGCTTTTTGTTCTTGAGTGGTTCCACTCGGGAATCTGGGCAGGGGCTGGCCTTGGTCCCTCTTTCCTCAGCCACCTGCAGAATCAAGGCCCCCAGCTTCTCCCCTTGCTCCAAGAAGCAGATCAAGGCCAGTTTGGCGATGAGAAAGCCCAGGGAGGCCACATTCCCATAGTTTTCCAGCATCACATCCGGTAGAGTGTCCACTGGTCAGGAACCAAGCAGTTCCACTCTATCCTTGTGTAATACATGGCCACATCCTCAAATGCAATGGCCTCCTGGGGTCTGGGCATCAGGCACTCCACTGCCATTCCAGGGTGCCCATCTTCTTATCTGTCTTTTCTCAGGAGGTCAGGCCTTCAGGCTGCGTTGTTCACGGCTGCATCCTCAGGGCTGAGTGTGTCCTCAGTGGGTTTGTGAAATGAGTGAGCAAATCTGTGAGGCAGGCTACTTTTGTTAACTCTCATGTTGGGATTTCATGTCCTCAGGGAAGGGCTTCCTGTCCACCCACACCCGGTCTGGCTTCTGGAGCACAGCTGGCGACCAGGGGTCTAGTGTATTTTTAATCTCTTCTATTGTGCCATTCATTCCCATCATTTCTGTTTCTTTTATAATTTCAAATTCTTCCTTATGGTCACACAGTGTCTTCTTAATATCCTTTATCTCTTTAGTCATATTTTCCTTTATCTCCTTAAATTGATATACATCTTTGATTAGTTGTCCCAAATTCTGTGCCTCCTCTGAAGTTTTGATTTGTTCCTATGACTGGGCCATATCTTCCTTTTTCTTTGTATGGCATGTAATTTTTTGCTGATGTCTAGGCATCTGATTATCTTGATGAGTTTACTCTGGAGGTCGGTTTCTCTCTCTTGCCTAGGGCTTTACAGTTGATCGGCTTTGTGTTAAGCCTCTTCTATGACACTTTGTTCAAATTATTATAGACCTTTAGAATAGCCCATGTTTAATTGATCAGATTTTTTTCCAGCTCTTCTTCTGATTCTTGCCCTGGATATATGATACAGTTTCTGAGATTGCACTATTTGTGCAGTTGTTTCACCCCCAGGAGAAAGCTTCCTTTTCTCTGTTCCTCCTCTGGAAATGTTGATCTGTTCGGTTTGGTTTTTATTTGACACTAGAGTTTTTTTAATCCTCCTTCTGTTGTCTATAGCTGCTTTTTCCTGGAGGGCAAATTGTGGGAGGAGGGGCATCCTGGAGAGGACTTTGCCAAGTCAGTATTTCCAAGTCAAAACAGGGCCAAATTTAATTTATGGGTACTAAGGCTCCAGCACATTGCAGGGGGTACCTTTCAGAAGTCTGTGGTGACCAGAGGCATGGGATAAGTGCCTAGCAAGGACTCGTGTTCAGTAGAGCAGGAACACATCCCCAAGAAGACTTCGTGCCTTGCCAGCACAAGTTACTCAGTGGAGCCCTAGATTACTTGGAAGTGTATTGTTTCATAAACAGCTTATGTCATGAACACAGGCACCCTCTGAGTATTACCAGAAATTCTGTGTGCTTTATTTTTTGAGTTTTTCTATTGCTGCTATAACAAAATACCACAAACTTAAACAATACAAATTTATTATCTTACAGTTCTGTAGGTCTGAAGTTCGACACGGATCTTGCTGGGCTAAAACTAAGATGTTGGCAGGACTGCATTCCTTTCTGGATGCTCCTGGGAAGAATACATTTCCTTCCATTCTCTAACTTCTAGAGGCCACCACATTGCTTGGCTCACAGCCCCCTTCCTCCACGTTGAAAGCCAGCCATGTCACACCTGTTTCTGACCTCAGCCAGGAAAGGTTCTCTGATTTTAAAGGCTCATGTAATTGGATTGGGCCCATCTGGATAATCCAGAATATTCACCCCATTTCTAGATTCTTACCTTAATCACAACTGCAAAGTCCCTAGTTTCATGTAAGGTAACATATTTACAGATTCTAGGGATTAGATTTCAGCAATTTGGGAAGCCATTATTCTCCCCACCCAATCTGGATTTTTGGAAAGAATACTTTATATGTTTGTAGCAGCATTATTCAGTCCAATTTAATCATATGAGTCCTTAAAGGCAGAGAAGTTTTCCCTCCTGGGATCAGAAAGAGAGAGATGTGATTTTCCTGGCTTTGAAGATGAGGAAGGGGGCCATGAACCAAGGAAATGTGGCAGCCTCTTAAAGTGGGAAAAGGGATGGAAGTGAATTATTCCTTAGAGCTTCCAGAAAGAAACAGAACCCTGCTGACATCTTGATTTTAGCCCACTGAGATCTGTGTTGAACTTTGGACCTAGAGAACTTTGAGATAATAAATTTGTGTTGTTTTAAGCCTCTAAGTTTGTGGTAATTTTTTACAGGAGCAATGGGAAAGATTCTCAGATCTAATCAAGTCTTGAGATAAATCCACTTTATGGGAAAGTCAAGATATAGAAGAAAACTTAAATAATATAGGAGGAAGCAATCAAACAAAATCAGAATATAGAACATTATACATGGCAAATGCCTTGATCTTTTCAGCAAGAAAAAGTCATGGACTAAGGAAGAAGAAGACTGTTTTAAATTTAATGAGTTAAATAACAATCACAGGGACCCTCCTAATCAAGGTGGCAGAGTGATAAACTTCAGAGCTCCATCCATCCACAGAAGCTTTGAACAACCAGCAAGAACCGGCAGAAGCATATTTCTCAAAGCTCTAGAGGACAGTTGAAGGATTTCAGTAACTGGACAAGTGCTGAATAAATAAAAAGACAATTTACAAAAGTGGTAGGCTGCCTGCACAGGTCAATATGGGGCACATACAGGCACTTCAAGGCTCTGTACCATAAAGAAACTTTGAACGACCAGCAAGAACTAGCAGAAACATCTTTCTCGAAGCTCCAGAAAACAGTTAAAGTACTGCCATAACAGGGCAAGTACTGAATTAAGAAAAAGGCTATTTAAAAACTGTACAATGTCATGATGCCCTAACTGGCCCCTTCCACCCCCTCACAGGCTCAGTGTAGAGCTGGCCAATGCTACAATACAGATTCCTGGTTCTGGTTCTGGAAGGAGCAGAAAAACCGTCATGCACATACTGGGAGCATGTAAGTCTGGCCCAATCTGTCTGGTGGCAGCCTGAGGGCCTGAACCAGGAAACTCATCACAGGCTCAACACCCTGGCACTGAGCTCTCCTACAGAGCATAGTAGAAGAGCAATCAAGTCATGGCTACCTGGGGCAAGGGATTGCTGACTGTAGGACATACAGTGCAGTGCCTGGGACCATAAGGAAACTGTTTCCAGGGAAGAGGGAGTGTTCATACTGATGTAACTTGGAGAATTTCTAGGGACACACGCACATGCCTGAGACAAGATGTATGTGCAGAAAGATCAGGGAGGCACCTATGTTTTGGCTCAACCTATTCTCTAAACTCATTGTGTGGGTAAGCTCTGAAAGAAAGCACTAGCACAGTCAATCTGTAAAGACTGGGAAAATTGTTTTCTTTTTTTCCACTTTTTTTTTTTTTTTTTTTTTTTTTTTTTTACCTCCTGGCATTCAAGGAAAGCTCTGTCATAACACTAGCTGAATACATGCTTGAGGGACAGGTGCCTCAGAGTCTAAATTACAGTGTTAACACATTAAAGTGTCAAAATGTCAAGGTTTCAACAAAATGTTATGAATATATAAAGAAACAGGGAGCTATGGCCCAGACAGAGGAGAAGATTAAACCATGGGAAACCATTAATGAGGAGAACCATACCTCAGGCACACTAGAAAAAGACTTTTTAAAAAATGGTCCTAAATACACTCAAAGAGCTAAAGGAAAACATGGACAAATAACCAAAGGAAATCAGGAAAATGATAGATGAACACAAAGAGTATATCCACAGAAAGATGGAAATTGTGAAAAGGAACCAAACAGAACTGAAGAGCACAGTAGCAGAGATTTAAAATTCCCTCCAGGGGTTCAACAGCAGATTGGAGCTGTCAGAATAAAGTATCAGTGAGTTTGAAGAGACCATTGAAATCATTTAGTCAGAGGAGCAGAAAGAAGAAAGAACGAAGAAGAGCCTGAAGAACCAGTGGGACACCAGAAAGTGTACCATTATACTCATTGAGGGAGACCCAAAAGGAGAGAAAAGAGAGAAAAGGACAGAGAGAATACTCAAAGAAATAATGACTGAAACTTCACAAATTTAATGAAAGACGTAAATATACACATCCAGGAATCTCAAAAAACTCAAACCAGTTAACCCAAATAGACCCCTACTTTAGCACCCTATAATCAAACTGTCAAATGCCAAAGGTAAAGAGAGATTTCTGAAAGTCACAAGAGAGAAGCAACGTGTCACATACAAGGGAGTCTCAATAAGATTAAGTGCCAATTTTTCATTAGAAATCATGGAGTTAAAAAGGGCAGTGGATGACATATTTAAAGTGCTGAAAGCAAAAATTTGCCACTCAAGAATTTCATATCTGGCAAAACTGTCTTTGGAAAATGAGGGAGGGATTAAGACATTCCCAGATAAGCAAAAGCTGAGGAAACGTCATCACAGCTAAACTGGCCCTACAAGAAAAACTAAAGGGATTTCTGCAGGTTGAAAGGAAAAGACACTTGTTTTAGTTTCCTAGGCTTCTTAACCAAATACTATGAAATGGGTTTGCTAAAACAATGGGAATTTATTAGCTTTCTTAAAAGAAAGTCCAAATCAAAGCATCATCAAAGTGATGCTTTCTCCCTGAAGACTGTAGCATTTTGGGACTGGCAGTGGGCAATCCTTGGCTCCTCTGCTATGTGGCAAAGCATGTGGTGATGTCTCCTGGTTTCTTCCTTCTCTTCGAGGTTTCATTGATTTCAGCTTCTTACTTCTTGTGGCTTTTTCTCTCTCTGTCTAAATATCATTCTGTTATAAAGGACTCCAGTAATAGGATTGAGACCCAACCTAATTGAGATGGGTCACACCTTAACTGAAGTAAGCTCATCTAAACGTCCTACTTACACTGGGTACACAACCACAGGAATGGATTAACTTTAAGAACATGTTTTTCTGGGGTACATAAAGTTCCAAACAACCACAATACTGGACAACTGAAGCCACATCAAGAAATAAAGATCTCCAGGAACAAAAATGGCATGGGTAAATATAAATACCAGTACTGTTGTAATTTTGGTTTTGCATATAAACAAAAGCTGAGGGAGTTCTTTACCACTAGACCAGCCCTACGAGAGATGCTGAGGAGAGTCCTGCAGGTTGAAAGGAACAGACAATAGACAATAGATTGGAGCTTCATGTGGAAATAAAGATCTCTGATGAGGATAATGGCACTGGTAAATATAAATGCTGGTTCTAATGTACTTTTGGTTTGTAACTCTACATTAACCTACTATAGGATCTAAAAGTTGAGTGCTTACAATTTAGTGATAAATCGGTGTTTTTGGACTCATAATGTATAAACAAGTAATTTGTGACAAGAACAACATAAAGGTGGGGGGGTGGAGATGTACAAAAACATAATTCGTGTATACTATTGAAGTTGATATCAAAGCAAATGAGATTCTTATAGATTTAGATTATTAAATTTAAGCCCCATAGGAATTACAAAGAAAATACCATAGAATATGCAAGCTCAAAGAGACAGAAATTAGAGTATAGGTTTCCATGTGTGGGAGGCATGGGGAATGGGGAGTCAATACATAATGTGTATAGGGTTTCTGTTTGGGGAGATTGGAGAATTTTGGTAAAGGAAGGTGGTAGGGTTTCTGTTTGGGGAGACTGGAAAATTTTAGTAAAGGAAATTGGTGAGAATACCCCAACATCGTGAATGTGATTAATCCCTTTGAATAGTATGCTGGGAGTGATTGAGATGGGAAAACTTATGTTGCATACATTTTCCCACAATTAAAAAAAAAAGCAAGAGCACCTATAAAGACAATGACAGTTAAATGCAATCTATGATATTGGATGGAATTTAACAAGAGAGGAGAGAAGGCTTAGGAAATTATTGGGATATATAAAATAATTGGAATATAAAATGTAAGCTTTCTGTAAATGTTAAATTTCTTAAACTTGGTAACTGTACTTAAGGTGGTTGCATTAGGTGGTTACATGGCAGTGTTAAATGTTCAGGGAGTATGATGTACACAACCTACACTCAAGTGTTCAGAAAATGGATTGATAAATAGACAGGCAGATAGATGGATGGATAGATAGATGGACTGATCGAGAGATGGATAGATATATAAAATAATGCTCATCACATCTATGAGGCCCTTCACAGCAATGTCTGGACTAGTGTTTGAGCAAACATCTGGACACCATAGCCTAGCCAAGTCGACACATAAAATTAATCATCCCATGTGGATGGATTATTGTGGACATAGCATATGCTATGAGAACTTAGGAACCCCCTACTTTATAAGTCAAGACCTCAATCTTGAGGATTGCTCTTGTGAAACTTATGGTTGTAAAGGGGAGGCTAAGCCCACCTATAGTTATGCTTAGGAGTCACCTCCAGAGAACCTTTTTTGTTGCTCAAATGTGGACTTTCTCTCTCTGAGCCTAACTCTGCAAATAAATTCATCACCCTTCCTCTGACGTGGGACAGGACCCTCCAGATGAATGACTCTCCCTTGCAATGTGGGACATGGATTCTGGGAATGAGCTTGACCCTGGCATTGAAGGGTTGAGAATGGCTTTTTGACCAAAAGAGGGAAAATAAAGGAAACAAAATAAGGTTTCAGGTGCTAAGAGAATTCAAATAGAGTCGAGAGGCTGTCCTGGAGATTACTCCTATGCAAGCTTCAGCTAGATATGCCAAATGGCCACAGTATGATAAGCCCAAGTCAACAGTAGTCCCTACAGAATACCTAGGTCCTTATCTGAAACTCTATAAAAGTTTCACTTACTAAGTTTATTCTACAGAAACTTCAATCTTCCAGAAAACTCCTATGCCAGCTAAGTCCCAAAACCCAGAGGCAATAGCCTCTTCAAGAACATCAATCAGATATGTCCCCTTTTCCCATTATGTTGACACCCCTTTTCAACATGAACAAGTTAGGGTGGTCACTGCCTAGACATTCCTGAAGATCAGCAAAGTGATTAAGGGGTAGCAACAGACAAGATGGAATTTAACAAAGGATTATGAATACTGAATCTCTATATAATTTTCTTCTTCTTAGTTGCTAGGGTACTAGAGTAGCTAGAAGGAAAGAATTGAAATGGTGGAACTGTAACCCATAGCATTCTTTGAAATTTGTTCTATAGCTACTTGTTAAATTGTAATTTGAAAGTTAATCACCTTTTTGTATATATGTTATATTTTACAATAAGGAAATAACTGAAACTATGGTAGTGTGATGCATAACATTTTTGGAAATTTCCTATGTAACTACCTGTTAAATCATACTTTGAAAGGTAGTACCTTTTTGCATATATGTTACATGAAACTGTGGAACTATAACCCATAACATTCTTTGAAATTTGCTATCTAACTACTTGTTAAATTGCCCTTGGAAAGTTATCACTTCTATGTATATATGCTATATTCTACAATATAAAAATATGATAAAAAAATTAACCATCTGTTCTAGTTTGCTAATGCTGCCAGAATGCAAAACACCAGCAATGGATTGGCTTTTATAAAAGGGGGGTTATTTGGTTACACAGTTACAGTCTTAAGGCCATAAAGGGTCCAAGGTAACACATCAGCAATTGGGTACCTTCACTGGAGGATGGCCAATGGCATCCGTAAAACCTCTGTTAGCTGGGAAGGCATGTGGCTGGCATCTGCTCCAAAGTTCTGGTTTCAAAATGGCTTTCTCCCAGGACATTCCTCTCAAGGCTGCAGTTCCTCAAAATGTCACTCTTAGTTGCTCTTGGGGTGTTTGTCCTCTCTTAGCTTCTCCAGAGCAAGCTTTCAACGGCCGTCTTCAAACTGTTTCTCATCTGCAGCTACTCTCTCAGCTACTGTGCATTCTTCAAAGTGTCCCTCTTGGCTGTAGCTTCTCTTCAAAATGTCACTCTCAGCTGCACTGAGTTCCTTCTGTTTGTCAGCTCATTTATATGGCTCTGGTGATTTAATTTAGACCCACCCTGAATGTGTGGGGTAACACTTCCATGGAAATTATCCAAATTAGAGTCATCACCCACAGTTGGGTGGGGTGCATTTCCATGCAAACAACCTAATCCAAACGTTCCAACTCAATCCCCACCAATTTGCCTGCCCCACAAGATTGCATCAAAGAATATGGCTTTTTCTGGGGGACATAATACATTCAAACCAGCACACCATCCCAGAAAGGCACATATGAATCACCTTAGTGTGCATAAGTATACCTGGGGCACTTGGAAAATCCAAATTCCTGGGCCCTGCAGTCAGAGATTCCTTATCCCTGGGTCAGAGTCTTGGAACCTACATTAATCAGTGCTCCAGGTGATTTTGAAGCAAAAGTCTGTCTTAAAACTTGGGAAAGTCACTTGTTGAAGCTCACAAGTAGTAAATTGTTGCTTTCCAAATCCAGTGTTCTTTTCACCATACCACATCCCTTTAATTTGTTTATTACCTCTTTTGAGGTTGGATTTCTGACTTACTGTACTTCCATTACCTCTATTGCAGCAGAAATTGTCTACTACATAGTCTTTGAGCACAGCTGGGTAGTCAGGTCCCATTTGAACATATCCTTAATCTTTCTGGCATTTTCTCATAGCTGTGGAGAAACAGGATAGAGGTAAGAGGACTTCCTCTACCTCCTTGGAAGCTGTGGTGGAGTGCCCTGAATTGCAGTTCTGAGTTAAGATTTCAGCTGCCAAGTATTTGTCCTTTTCCTCTAGTTTATATATTATCATTCTGCTAAGAAATTGAGAATTTAGGAACACAAAAACTAAGCCAGCCAACTAGGGCTGCAGGCAGGAACTTGGTGGCAAATACCTTAAAATTTTGATTCTTGTTCTTTAATTATAAACAGGATTTCGGTAACTCAACTCCGTCTCTGTGGGCCATCATCCTGCTCCCACTCCATGCCCACCACCACTGTAATGGATGGTGTGGTTTGCCACCCAAGTCCATCTCTCAGGACTCAGACATTTGTTTCCCAGCTGCTGGGAGTGTTGGCTGATGAAGACGTAGCGCTGTGTCCTTCCAATTGAAGATAGCGGCCTTGCTCAAGGCTATGCTTACCCATGTACACACCCTTTCTGCTCACATCTAGTGCCTGGTCAGAATCCAGTCCCATATAATTGTTGGGAGGTCAGATCTGTAGGAGATGTTTTGCCAAAATGGGCTTCCTGGGGATGATAGGATTCTGAAATAATATAAGCCAGGTGTCAGTGCTTGAATGCCAGAAGCAAGATGAGCACAGTTATTATAATGAACGGCAAGGTTGGAATGACAGCTAAGGGAGGCCCTGATCCATAGAGAATTGTGGAGATAATTAATAGAACTTAGTGTCCCTAGGGCAAGATATATGGACACAACCAACAAAGGTATTGCTTAATTTATACAACTAAAAGAAATCAAGGATGGATAATCAGGAGCCACTCAAATAAGAAGTTGTGATCCCTTGTCCAGTTTCCAGATCTGAGCTACCTTCCAGATATGGAACTCATCAACTAAAGGAGATGTCAAAGACCCTGTGACACCACAGCCTGTGAATATAGTAATGATTCTCCCAGTCCTTCTTCCAAGGTGATTGCACACTGGGGAAAGGAGAGTATCCAGACATTTTAAGTCCCTTTGGACACTGGGCCCAAGTTGCCATTGATAAGCAAACACCTGAAGCACTATTGTCATCCTGTTGGAGTGGGGGTGTTTTGGAGCCAGGTAGTAAATAAAGTCCTAGCCCAGGCTCAGTTCATGGTGAATCCATAGGTCCACAGGCTCACCTGATGGTTATTTTTCTAGTCCTTGAATGTATGATTGATATGGACAAACTTGGTAGTTGATAGAACCTCCTTTTCCCTACTGGTTCTTTGGCCTATGAAATAAGAACTATCATAATGGAAAGGTCAAGTGAAGTCTCAAAAGCCACCCCAACCCTCTGGCTCAGATGGTAAATTAAACAGACAAACAAAGTCACATGTGGCCAGAATGTACATCATTAACTGAGTTATGTGTGACTCATTGAGTCGTAAGTTGGTGGACCTAACAGCCATCCATTGTAATATGTAAGTGGTACATTTTGGATCCGATATTCATACGGTCAGAGCTCATGTGTTAGCTGTGTAGGTTTGTGGCTCAGACCCCATATCATCCACCCTTGTTGTGGTAGTGCCTCTCCCCAAGCTCACA
Organism: Choloepus didactylus; assembly: GCF_015220235.1. Lineage (NCBI taxonomy): Eukaryota > Metazoa > Chordata > Mammalia > Pilosa > Megalonychidae > Choloepus > Choloepus didactylus. Next base: position 31,612,158 of record NC_051312.1, on the reverse strand, counting down.
CCTGTGGCCATATAGGAGACTATTATGATAAGCTGGTGGGAGGATAAAGATTAATCTTAGTTCACAGGTACTTCCCTAGGTGGGTGCAAATTGAAAATGGATTAGTGCTGCACCACATCCTATTCAGGGACCCAAAGGGGCAAAAGTGAAGGGAAATTTCTTCAATGCATGGAACTTCAAGTGGTGAACTTAACTACCCACTTTGTGTATAAATAGAAGTGTCCCATGATGAGACTATACATGGACTCATGGGCAGTGGCAGATGACTTAGCTAGTTGGTCAGGGGCCTAGGAGGAGAAAGACAGGAAGATCAGGGACAAGGAGGTCTGTGAAAGAAGCTTGTATTATGGCAGTGGGCACAAAATGTGAAGATCTTTGTAACATATGTTAACACCCACCAGAGAGCACATAACATGGAAGAAGCACTGAACAACCATGTAAAGAATATGACTCAGCCAGTTGACATCAGATAGCCTCTGTCATTGGCAGTCCCAGGGCTGGCTTTTGGAGATTCAGCTGAAGTACCAGCTTACCACCTTAGAGATAATACCCTGTGAGGATGGCACACCACCCTCCATGATGTGATAAATGTCTAAAATCAACCATCCTTACACAGTGCCATGTTCCCAATAAATAGGTGCACTGCTCAGGTGCACTACAGGGAGCATAGCTAACTGGCAGTCTCAACTGCTGTACATTTGGATCCACCACAATGTGGCTGAGGCCAGGCTCTTCCCAGCCAATGACAGCACAGCAGGCCATTACTGCCGAATATGGAATTTCTCTAATGGGCAAATTTTGTTTGGTGACTTCCCATTGGCTGAGCTGAGACTTTCTCAGAACTGCTCTGTGGTCTGAAGCTTTTTCTACCCAATCCTTCCTTCCCACTCTCCTTTCTCAGGTGTCAGATCTATGCCACAGTCTGAAGTCTCTCCCCATTTACTCTTGCTCCCTCCCCTTTTATCCTTCACAGGTATTTTCACCAATAAGTCTCTTGCATGTGAAATCTCATCTTGGCATCTGCTTCTTGGAGGAACCAAATTGACAGATTAGAAACGTGGGCTAGGGAAGCTGGGAGTGAAAGGAGTGACTCTGCTTTTCATCACTCTCAGTGACTAAGTGGGAAATTTGTCCTTTCAATACCTGCAACTTTAGGCTGATTCTAAAGGTCCCGGTTCCTAGAAAAGGAATGCTCCCACAGGGAACATAGTAAGAGTCCCATTAAAGAAAGCTATAGCTACCCAGTCACTTCACACTCCTTATGCCAACAGATCAACAGGTAGGTAAAGGAGTCATCATACTAGGTGGGGAAATTGACCCTAATTACCAGAAAGAGATAGGACTGCTGTTAAACAATGTAAGCAGGGAAGAATCTGCTTGGCACTCAAGTTATCTGGGGCATCTCTTGGTATTACTGTGTCCAATTTTTAAAAATTATGGTAAAACCTACACAATATAAAAGCCATTTTTAAATTCAATTTTATTGAGATATATTTACATACCATACAATCATCCAAAGTGTATAATCGTCAACAGTACCATCATACGGTTGTGCATTTATCACTACAATCAATTTTTGAACATTTTCATTACTCAAAAAAAAAAAAATAAATAAAAATAAGAAAAATAAAAGTAAAAACACCCCAAACATCCCACATCCCCCATTATTCATTTAACACATATATTTCATCTCACAATACTCTGCTGTCCTGTGTACAACTGGAAACACACTAAATCTCTCCAGAATAGGGTGCAAGTCCTTGAGTGACATTATCTCTTAAAATTGATTTCTTTTAACTTAAATATTGCAAAATGAACAATACAGCTTATGTCGTATGATAACAGGATAAGATAGAGAAGAAAACAAAGATATTTGCTTTACAGACAAACACAAACATACCCATAACAAAACAAGGAGGAAATATGCCATCATAGCCCTTGATTCTATAACTGGTCACATAATCATAGTTCATATTTATCACTACCTTCTTCTACTAACCATTCCATGTTCCTTCTACCCTCAGCAAGCACTTCAGCTGGCTGTGGTTCTTTGCCTGGTGGGGTGACCCAAACGTTCATTCCTGAAGTTTCTTGGCCATTGGTAGTCCTCTCTCGATTGGGTTGTTGCAGTTTTCCATTGACTTTAATCACAGGGCATGGAAGTACTAAGAGATGCCCTAGGGGATCTTCTGTATTCCAGGAAAACTCTTCTTTACCTCCATTGTGTAGTTGCAGTGCTATTTCCCCTTGATAGTCAGGATCAATCACCCCAGCCTGTACAGTAATCCCCTTCCTTGCCTGTTGATTCAAAGGCATAAGAAGCCCAAAGTGGCCAGGTGGCAATCTTAACTTCCAGTTCAATGGAATTATTGTTATGTTTCCTGGTGGAAGCACTCCTCGTTTTGGAACAAAGACTTGTAGACCAGCAGAGCTTAAGCTTGCAGGGACAGGAAGCAAAAATTTTCCTAATGGATCACTAGGAGTGATAGTGAGTGGTGCCACTCCTGTTTCCACTCCTTGATTCCTGGACCCATGAATCCTGGTTATGGGAGAAACAGCACCATAGAGTGGATGCTGATTCAGAGCATACACAGCCTCCTGGAGAACACTTCCCCACCCCTGCAAGATATTGCCACCTAGTTGGCACCATAATTGAGTTTTCAATAGGCCATTCCACCATTCTCTCAACCCAGCTGCCTCTGGATGATGGGGAACATAGAAGACCAGAGAATTCCATGAGCATGTGCCCATTCCCTCACTTCATTTGCTGTGAAGTGGGTTCCTTGGTCAGAAGCAATTCTGTATGGAATACCATGATGGTGGATAAGGCATTCCTTAAGTCCATGGATGGTAGTTTTGGCAGAAGCATTGCATGGAAGGAAGGCAAACCCATATCCTGAGTATGTATCTATTCCAGTGAGAACAAAGCGCTGCCCCTTCCATGATGGAAGTGATCCAATGTAATCAGCCTGCCAGCAGGTAGCAGGCTGATCACCTCAGGGAATGGCGCCATACCAGGGACTGAGTGTGAGTCTCTGCTGCTGGCAGATTGGGCACTCAGCAGTGGCTGTGGCGAGGTCAGCCTTGGTGAGTGGAAGTCCATGTTGCTGAGCCCCTGCATGACCTCCATCCCTACAACCATGACCACTTACTTTGTTCATGAGCCCTTTGGGCAATGACCGGAGTGGCTGGAGAAAGAGGCTGATTGGTATCCAGCAAATGGGTCACCTTATCTACTTGATTATTAAAATCTTCTGCTGAAGTCACCCTCTGGTGAGCATTCACACACATAGGACACTAACATCTTCATATTTTTTGCCCACTCAGAAAGGTCTATCCACATATCTCTTCCCCAGACTTCTTTGTCACCAATTTTCCAATCATGTTCCTTCCAAGTCCCTGACCATCTACCCAAACCATTAGCACCAGCCCATGAATCAGTATACAAACTCATATCTGGCCAGTTCTCCTTCCAAGCAAAGTGAACAACCAGGTGCACTGCTCAAAGTTCTGCCCACCTGGTGGATTTCCCCTCATCACTGTCCTTCAGGGACATCCCAGAAAGAGGCTGCAGTGCTGCAGCTGTCCACTTTCAGCTGGTGCCTGCATATTGTGCAGAACCATCTGTAAACCAGGCCCAAGTTTTCTCCTCCTCAGTTAACTGATTGTAAGGAACTCCCCAAGATGCCATAGCTGTGGGCTGGGGAAGAGAAGATTTGGTGGCAGGAGTGGGGGCCAGGGGCATTTGGGCCACTTCCTCATGTAAATTACTTGTGCCTTCAGGAACTGCTCAAGCTGTATCTCATAAATACCATTTCCATTTTATGATGTAGTGCTGCTGTGCCTACCCAGCTTTATGGCTTGGTGGGTTGGACAATACTCAGCTCATGATAGGTAATTCAGGTCTCATGGTAACTTGGTGGCCCATGGTTAAGTATTCTGTCTCTACTAAGGCCCAATAGCAGGACAAAAGCTGTTTCTCAAATGTAGAGTAGTTATCTGCAGAGTGTGGTAAGGCTTTACTCCAAAATTCTAAGTGCTTGCATTGTGATTCTCCTATAGGAGCCTGCCAAAGGCTCCAAACAGCATCTCTATTTGCCACTGACACTTCCAGCACCATTGGATCAGCTGGATCATAAGTGGCAGAGCAATAGCACAGCAGCCTAGTCCTGTCACAGAGCCTCATCTTGCTCTCGTCCCCACTCAAAACTAGAAGCTTTTCTGGTCACTTGGTAAATGGGCTGGAGTATCACATCCAAATGAGGAACATGTTATCTCCAAAATCCAAAGAGGCCAGCTAAGTGTTGTGCCTCTTTTTTGGTCATAGGAGGGGCCAGATGCAACAGCTTATCCTTCACCTTAGAAGGGATATCTCGACTTGCCCCACACCACTGGACACCTAAAAATTTTACTGAGGTGGAAGGCCCCTCTCTTTTTGTTGGATTTATCTCCTATCCCCTGCCACGCAAATACCTCACCAACAAATCTAGAGTCATTGCTACTTCTTTCTCACTAGGTCCAATCAACATGATATCATCAATATAATGGCCCAGTATGATGCCTTGTGGGAGGGAGAAATGATCAAGGACCCTGTGGACAATATTATGACATAGGGCTGGAGAGTTGATATACCTCTGAGGTAGCATAGTGAATGTATATGATGGCCTTGCCAGCTAAATGCAAACTGTTTCTGGTGGTCTTTACTAACAACTATTGAGAAAAAAGCATTTGCCAAATTAGTTGCTGCATACCAGGTACCAGGGCATGTGCTGATCTGATCATTTCCTTTTCCCCAATGCACAGTTACCCTGGTAAAAGGCTGTAGGTCTCCCTGTGGAAGGCTGGGAGGAATATTAACAGTATAAGTTTTTGGCAGTATAACAGGGTCCTTCCCCAAGGGTATGCCTGGCCTTCTCCTCATTCAAGGGGCTCTGGATCTGTAAACTGTCTCAAGCCTGGGAATTGATTAAGGGGTCATGACTCTCTGTTTTTGTAATTCAAGGTAGACTTTTGTTCACTTGACCTAGAATTCTGCTTATACAGCTCAAACAAGAATTTAATAGACTTCCCATCTATTTTATTGCTAGGTGCTCCTCCATGATCTACTAGCCAATGCCATAAGTCTCGGCAAGTCAGATTATTTTGACTGCTGCCTTGAGCCTGTTTTCCATTATGGTAGCCATGCTCACCTTGTCTTTGCCAATTAACTGCTGCCACATGGCTTCTGCCAACTTGGGATCTAATTATCCCCACTGTGTTTAAGGATTCCAGCTCAGTGACAGCAGTTCTCACAGTAATATCTGACCTGCAGAGAAAGGCAACTACTGAGCTCTTCAAGGATAATGGAGCTAGTTTCACAAATTTATTCCTCACAGTTCTGGTAAAAGGTGTGTCCTCTGGACATTCCAGGGGTGTGTGAGCAGGTTTTCCATGATAAATCCATTCTAACATTCTAATCTCTCTAAGCCTTTGGATCCCGTTCTCTATATTATACCAGGGCAGTTCTAGCATTTCAACCTCAGGTAATGTTGGTCACCTTTTGATCCATGTTTCAACCAACCACCCAAATACACTGTTAACTCTCTTTCTAACCCCTTGAGCTACAAATTGAGTGCAGTGTCTCTGCTTAGTGGGCCCGTATCAGTAAATTCAGCCTGATCCAACTTTATATTCCTTTCACCATTATCCCACACCCTTAATATCCATTCCCACACATATTCCCCTGATTTCTGTCTGTGTAAGTTGGAAAACTCATACAATTCTTTTGGATTGTAGCATACTTCCTCATGGGTCACAGTTTGTTCCTCACTCTTTGGGGCCTGTTGGGGCTTTAGCCTAGTTATAGGTCTTGAAGTGAAGACTGGTGGTGTGGGTGGGTCATGAAAAGAATTAGAAGTATCCCTCAAGCCATTTACCTCAGGACATTCTGTTGCAGTTTCATCTGGTGAAACAGCATTAATCTCTCCAGACAGAGGAGTGTGGGCTGATTCCTCAGGGGAGGTGATTACAGGTTTAGCAGGCACTGAAGGATTAATCTCTTTATGTGGCGGTTGGATGGCAGGCTCCTCAGGGCAGACTGGAGGTTTGGAAGCTGTTTCCTCAAAGCAAGCTGGAGGTTGGGTAGCTCCCTCCTCAGGGCAGACTGGGTGTGTGTGGGGGGGGTGTTTCTTCAGGACAGACCACTACAGGTATATCTAACAAAGACTCAGCAGAATCCAGGGTTCCAGTGTTCTCACTGCCATTATTATCAATCCATATGTCCCCATCCCAAGTTTCAGGATCCCATTCTTTTCCAATAAATGCCTTTACTTTAAGAGCAGACACCCTGCAAGGTTGGGATTTTAATGTTGTAAATCTGCTACTCGCACAATGAGACTCTGGGTTTGGTTTTCAGAAATCTCAATTCTGCAGCCATAGGAAATAAAATTTTCTTTCAGGGCACACATAGAAACTTTTACACCTGTCATCTGACACTTAAGTTTTAAATTTGAAGCTCTTAGCTCATCCCTTTCTCTTATAACTTTATCCAGCGTATCTAAGAGCAACCAGCTGACATCATTATACCTCTTAACTGCAAAACTCTGTTAAAGTGTCAAAAACACTGTCACCCAGAGCCTTGCTTCATACAAGAGTATGATTAGGAGAATCAAATGGTGATATTTTGCATATCTCCATTGCCAAATCACCCCATGAACTGTCAGTGCCATCTCAATTATTGAAAATGGAGTCATTATGCCTTTGAATCTAATCAGAGTAGAAAACCAATTGTAAAAGCCCTTTTTAGGATTCTGTTTCTCAAGAACCACTCCTGGTACCAAGTTGTACTAGTTAGGGTTCTCTAGGGAAACAGAATCAACAAGATATATATATAAATATAAGATTTTATAAAAGTGTCTCACACAACTGTGGGTATGCATGAGTCCAAATTCTGTAGGGCAGGCAGCAAACTGGCAACTTCAATGAAGATGTTCGATGAACTCCTCAGGCAGCGAATTGGCAACATCGATGAATGTATTTGATGAACTCCTCAGGAATGAACTGGCAACTTTGATGAACTCCTCAGGAAATGCTTTGCTAGTTAGCTGAAGAAGAAGTGAAGGTCCTCTATCTGTCTCACTTAAAAGTCTTCAGCTGATTGGATTAAATCCAGCTGATTGAATTCTTTCATTGTGGAAGACACACCCTTTGTTGATGTAATCAGTCACAGCTGCAGCCAATTGACTGATGATTTAATAAACCAGCCTTCTGGTTTATTAACCAGCCACAGATGTCCTTGCAGTAATGGTTAGGCCAGTTCTTGCTTGACCAGACACCTGGGCATCATGACCTGGCCAAGTTGACACATGAACCTAACCATCACACACCACTTCCTTCTTGCCTCCATGGTTTCTACTGAGAAATATGCACATAGTCTTCTCAAGCTTCCTTTGTATGTGATGGATCACTTTTCTCTTGCTGTTTTCCGGATTCTCTCTTTGTCTTTGACGTTTAATAATCTGATTATTAAGTGTCTTGGTGTGGGTCTATTCAGATCTATTCTGTTTGGGGTATTCTGTGCTTCTTGGATCTGTAATTTTATGTCTTTCATAAGATATGGGAAATTTTCATTGATTATTTCCTCTATTATTGCTTCTGTCCCTTTTCCCTTCTCCTTCTGGGGCACCCATGACATTCATGTGCTTCATGTTGTCATGCAATTCCCTGAGATGTTGCTCGGATTTTTCCATTCTTTTTCCTGTTCTTTTGTGTGTAGGATTTCAGGTGTCTTGTTCTCCTATTCCTGAATGATTTCTTCTGCCTCTTGAAATCTGCTGTTTTACGTCTCCATTGTGTTTTTCATCTCTTGTGCTGTGCCTTTCATTTCCATAGATTCTGCCAGTTGATTTTCAAACTTTCAATTTCTACCTTGTGTTTGCCCAGTGTTTTCTTTATATCTTCATCTCTTTTTCCATATCTTCCCTGAACTCATTGACTTGGTTTTTGAATTGATTTAGCATATGTATTTGAAAATCTTTAATTGATTGTTTCATTAAAGTGAAACAATATCTCAACTGTATCTCAATTGACGTGTAAGCTTGTTCCTTTGACTGGGACATATCTTCATTTTTCCTAGTGTAATTTGTAGTTTTCTGTTGTCTAGATGTCTGGTTTCCTTGAATACCCCAATCAGATTTTCCCAGACCAGAATGGGTTCAAGTCTCAGAATAGGGCTATATTCAGTGTTAAGTTTCTCTGAGGGTGTGTCTTAGAAGATTGACAGACTTTCCTGTGAGGCCTCTAGCTACTGTGCTTTTCCTAACCTGCCCAATAGATGGTGCCTGTCAGCCTGTCACTCCCAACTGGTGTAAAGAGGTGTGGTCCCTTTAATTCTCAGCTTAGGTTGTTTCTGCTTTGACTGTTTTCCCCCAGGCTCTGGGGTCTGAGTTCTGAAGGGAGGGTAGGCACTAGAGCTGGGCCCCACCTCCTTCCTCTTAGGGAAGACACACCCCCTAGGGAGTTATCTTCTGCACTTGAATTACTCCTTTGTCTCTCTGACTCTGTTAACTCCACCCCTGTCTTGGTCAGAGTGCTGCAAAATGAAAATGGCTGAGGCTTTCTCCACTGAACCACTGAGGTTAAGAAAGAGAAAAAGGGAAAGAAAGCCCCATTTTTAGAGCCAGTCCATGGCCCCCCAGTTTTGCCCGCCAGTCAGAGAGAGCATCCGGTCTTCTGGGCTCCCTTTCCCAGAGCACAGGTGTTTTCTGGCTCTCTAAGTTCAGTCATCTCTAAAAGCCTCTGTATTTTTTTTTTAATTAATTTTTTTCCCATCAGCTCCACCACCTCTCCACTAGGAGCGACCTCAGGGTACTTTGCTGCTTGTTAGGGGTTTGTCTATGTTTGTAGCTTGTATTCAGCAGTCCAAATTTATTAATTAAAACCCCAGTTGGAGTTAGGTTGCACTATATTCACTATCTCTGGGAATGCTGCTTTCTCCCACAGTGAGATCTTGCAGCTCAGCCTGCTGTCGGGGGACGGGGCTCCCACCATGGTTCCGCAGTTTTTACTTATAGTTTTCATGCAGCTCTCTCAGCCATTCCACCCAATCCAGGTTGGTGTATGATGTGTGGACAGTCACGATTGTTCCCCAGCAGTTGTTCCTGATTATTTACTAGCTGTTCCTGGTTTTTTATTAGTTGGTCCAGGGGACTAAATAAATTCCACAACTCTCTATGCCTCCATCTTCCCAGGACCCTTTGATGCATTTTGAGTTAATTTTTGTATACAGTGAGAGATAGGAGTCCAAATTTATTCTTTTGCATGTTGATTTCCATTTGCACAAGCACCATTTGTTGAAGAGACTAATCTTTTCTTATTGAATGGACTTGTGCCCTTGTTGAAAAGCAACTGGCCATAGATATATGGGTTTGTGAATGCTTGGTTCTATTCCATTGGTCTATATGTCTATCCTTATTCCAGTACCATCCTTTTAATTCCTGTAGCTTTGTAGTAAGTTTTTTGTTGTTGTTGTTTGTTTTTTTTGTTTTTTTTGTTTTTGCATATTGTATTCCACAAATCTCTTAAGAAGGCCTATTCTGTTTTCACATGAGATATGAAATGACATCTGAAGTGGTGATATATATAGACTTAAAGCAATCTTTTTCAATCATTATAATCTTTAAGAACCACTCACATCCCTCAGGATTCTTTGAACTTCTCTCTATATTAAGCTTTTTTACAGCTCAGAGAGAGAAGCAGTATACCCAACATCTGGTATAAGTATGAAATGTTAATTCTTGGTACACATTTAATATTGCCAACCACTGACAGATACTCAGGTGGTATATGTTTTTTCTTTTTTTAATTATAGAATATAACATATAGACTGTAGTAAGTTTTCAAATCAAGAAGTGTAAGTTCTTTAATTTTGTTCTTTGTTTTCAAGATCATTTTGGCTATTTGGGCCCCTTGAAATTCCATATGAATTTGAGGATTGGCTTTTCCATTTCTGCAAAAAAAAGGCTGCTAGAATTTTGATAGTGAGTGCATTGATGCTATAGATTGTTTTAGATAGTATTGACGTCTTAAAAATATTAAATCTTCCAATCTATGAACACGGATGTCTTTCCATTTATTTAGGTCTTCTTCTTTAATTTCTTTCAGCCATGTTTTGTGGTTTTCAGTATATGGGTCTTTCACCTCCTTGGTTAAATTTATTCCTAGCTATTTTATTCTTTTAGATACTATTGTAAATAGAATTGTTTTCCTAATATTCTTTTCAGATTGTTCATTACTGTATAAAAACACAGCACATTTTTGTGTATTGATCTGGTTAATTCTTCTTTGAATGTTTGGTAGAATTCAGCACTGAAACCAGCTGGTTCTAGACTTTTCTTCCTTGGGAGGTTTTTGATGTCAGATTTAATTTGTTTACTTGTTATTGGTCTTTTCAGTTCTTGTATTTCTTCTTGAGTCAAGTTATATAATTTGTGTGTTTCTAGGAATTTGTCCATTTCATCTAGATTATCTAATTTGTTGGCATACAATTATTTATAGTGTGCTCTAATAATCCTTTTTATCTCTGTAAAGTCAACAGTAATGTCCTCACTTTCGTTTATGATTTTAGTTATTTGTGTCTTCTCTCCTTTTTCCTTTGTCAGGCTGGCTGAAAGTTTGTCAATTTTATTGATATTTTCAAAGAACAAACTTTGGGTTCTATTGATTCTCTCTACTGTTTTCTAGTCTCTATTTCATTTATCTCTGCTCTTTACAATTAACTTTCCTCTACTAACTCTGGGTTTAGTTTGCTCTTCTTGTTCTAGTTCCTCTAGGTGTGAAGTTAAGTTATTGATTTGTGACATTTCTTCTTTTTTAATGTAGGCATTTTCAGCTCTATTTTTTCCTCTAAGCACTGCCTTTTCTTCATCCAATAAGTTTTGGTATGTTATATTTTCATTTTCATTCATTTCTATTTTTTTTTCTAATTTCCCTTGTGATTTCTTCTTTTACCCATAGATTGTTTAAGAGAGCACTATTTAATTTCCATATATTTGTAAAATTTCCAGTTTTCCTTCTGTTATTGATTTTGGGTTCCATTACATTGTAGACAGAGAAGGTACTTTGTATGATTTCAATTTTTAGAATTTATTAAGAGTTGATTGGGGAAAAAAAAGAGCTGATTGTGCCCTAACATATGGTCTATCCTAGAGAATGATCCATGTGCATTTGAAAAGAACGTGTCTGCTATGGCTGGGTGGAGTGTTTTCTATATGCCTGTCTAATTGGTTTATAGTGTTGTTATGTCCTCTATTTCCTTTTGATCTTCTGTTGAGGTGTTCTATTAATTGTTGAAAGTGGTGTATTTAAGTCTTCAACTATTATTGTAGAACTGTCTATTTCTCCCTTCAATTATGTCAAATTTTACTTTATATGTTTTGGGGCTCTGTTGTTAGATCTGTAAGTTTATAATTATGTCTTCTTGCTGGATTGGACCTTTTGTCAATATATAATGTCAAAATATAGAACTGAATGTGATTCAGTAAAAGGGGAAATGTTAGACTGTGTATATGGTAATAAAATAAATAAAAAAAAAATCCATGGAACTACACTACACAAACAGTGAACCCGAAGTTAAACCATGGACTTTTATTAACAGTACTGTTATAAAAATGTGCTATCATCAATTGTAACAAAGGTTCCACAGCAATGCAAGGTGTTAATAATAGGGTGGTATTTGGGAATCCTGTATTTTATGCATGATTGTTCTATAATCCCACAACATCTCTAATGAAGAAAAAAAATATATATATAATGCCTTTCTTTGTCTCTTTTACCATTTTTTGACTTAAGGGTCTATTTTGTTTGAGAATAATATACCCAGCTGGCTCTCTTTTTGTTATTATTTTCATGGAATATATTTTCCATCCTTTTATTTTCAGTCTCTTTGTGCCTTTGTATCTAACATGAGTCTCTTAGAGACAGTGTATGGATCATGGTTTTTGTAAACATCCAATCTGTCAATGTCTGCATTTTAATAAAAAAGTTTAATCCATTTGCATTTAAGGTAATTACTGATAAGGAAAATTTTCACTTCTGCCATTTAGCTAGTTGTTTTCTGTATGTCTTATAAGTTTTTTTGTCCCTCAATTACTGATTTTTTTTGTAGTTAGGTGATTTTTTTTTTTTAGTTTGCCAGAGTTGCTATGACAAATGGGTTAGATTAAACAACAAGCACTTATTGTATAACTGCTTTGAAGTTTTAGGTTGTATATATGTTAGTAGAATAAAAAAAAAAAAAAAAAAACCCTCATAGGACTACAACACAAACAGAAAACCTGTTCTGGTTTGCTAATGCTGCCATTATGCAAAATACCAGAAATGGATTGGCTTTTATAAAGAGGGTTTATTTGGTTACAAAGTTATAGTGCTAAGGCCATAAAAGTGTCCAAACAAAGGCATCAACAGTTGGGCACCATCACTGAAGAACACCTATGGTGTCCAGAAAACCTCTGTCAGCCTGGAAGGTACAGTTCTGGTTTCAAAATGGCTTTCTCCTAAGATGTTTCTCTCTAGGCGTCTGGGGGTGTTCTCTTAGTTTCTCCCATGCAAACTCCAGACTAGCAAAAGTCTACTTTCAATGGCCATCTCCAAAATGTCTCTCTAAGTTGCAGCAGCAAGCTCCTTCTGTCTGAGCTCTTACAGGCACACTAATCAAGTCCCAGGCTGAATGGGTGAGGCCGCATCTCTATGGAAATAATCTCTTCAAAATTATCACCCACAGTTGGGTGTGTCACATCTCCATGGAAATAACCTAATCCAAATATCCCACAAGATTGGATTAAAAGATCATGGCTTTTTCTTGGGGGGACATAATATATCCAAACCAGCTCAAAACCTTAATGTAATCCATGGACTACAGTTAGCACAATTATAATAATATTCTATCACCATTTGTAACAAATGTACCAAACTAATACAAAGTGTTAATAATAGGGGGTGGGGAGTGGGGGGTTGGGAGGTATATGGAACTTTGTATTTTCTGCATGTTTTTTCCATAAATTTACAAGTTCTCTTAAAAAATAAAAAAGATGAAATGATGCAGTAAAGTTGGCAAAATGTTAAAACTGGTGGATCTGAGTATCCAGGGGTGGGGTTGAGGTATGTTGGAGTTCTCTGTACAGGGTTTATATTATTTTTGCAACTGTCTTGTAAGTTTGAAATTATTTCAAAATAGAAAGTTAAAAAAAATAGGAATGTATCATGCAATCAATGTGCAAATTTAATATAGTCATGTTTCTTCTTTTTTTTTTTTTCCTTCCAGAAAAGAGGTTGTTAAATCGATGATGCATCTTACAATTTCCTTGAAATCCATAAATTACAGTAGTTGGCATTGAACTCCAATATCCGTCAGAGTTCTGGGAACTTCACAGGTAACTAAAAATGTCTGAGGAATGACTAAGTGAATGAATAAATGCACATATGCATTCCTAGAAAATGCAAATACCTTTTGAACCATTTATAGTACATGGTATTGAAAGATAAATTGAGTCATAGTGCCATCTACTGGTTAGATTGTGATTTCATTTAGAAACAAAATGTTATCAAGATTATTGCTTGTTTAGCAGGTTTTTACAGATACTTACATATGAAAAATATTTTTATCACCTGACATTCTATTTTTAGAATGAGTTGGTTTGCCAGATCACAGTCAATGGATGTGTATAAGTGAACAGTACTGTATATTGAAATTTAAAGCAGATTTTCCTAAAGTAACACAATAGCTACTTCTTGAAAGAAGAGTTCTGTGGTTAAATAAGAATGGGAAATGATGATAAATAAGGCTAAACAGATTTCTTTCCTACAGAAATTTTCAGAGACATTAATATGAAAGTATGCTTTGTGAAGCTCTAAAGAGGCTTATGCAGGATGTTTTCCAGAGTCTTTGACCTACAGAATACTCTTCTCAAGTGGCAACTCGTGGGACCATTATTCTGTGCAGCTGTACTTTGTCATTTTCTCCATATGTTAAAAATATTTGTTAGTGCACAATGTTCTCCTGACTACAGAGCCTCCTTTGACCTTTGTATCCATGATCTAGACACAGTGAATTCAAGGATCGTTGTCATAAGTTAGTAGTAATAAACTTACATTTACATGGAGCTTAATTTTTAGGTAATTCTTTTTTTAATTGAAGTTAGTGTTATTTCACATTGAACACTTTTGAAATTTTCTACTTCCTTTTGAGTTCTAGGAACATGATTTCCTGCTTCTTGGGTAGTAACTTTCAACATGTTGTTAGTGCCATCAACAATTTGGGATACAACCCACAATGCAATAGACTTAAGATTTTCTATTTCTGTAGGTTTTTTATATCGTCCTTTACCATGTGTTGCTCTGTTGATCATAAAAAATAAATTTCAAACTCCTGGTGGAGCTTCATTTATCTTTCATTTATTCTTTCAGTCTTGTTTGCCCCCTCTCATGTGCTAGACACTGGGGTTATAAAGATTCCTTAGAATATGAGTTTTGTGTGGTCAAAGACCTTGTGTACCTTGTGTTCTGTTGTATCTCTGGTGCCTGTTATGGTGGCTAGCATTGAGTAGATGCTCATGAAATATTTGTTGACAGAATAATTATTTTATGTTCCTTGCCTCTGAGGTTCTCCCCAGTTTACTGGAGAGACAAAAGAGGAATCCAGATAATAGGACAATGTGGTAATTACTATAAAAGAGATATGTATACAAAGGAGAAAGTGTATTCCAGCCACAAATGGCTTGAAAGTGTGGAGAGAACTGGGGTGAGGAGCAGATGAGGAGGCTGGAGTCCTTTTTTGGAGGGCTTTTCTTATTGAAGAGTTTAGATTTACTTGTGTTTTTCCTTACAACTCAGGGTTTAAAACACTGAATATATCTTACTGTAGACTTGGTGTAAGAACTTTATTTTATCTTAAATCAAACCTTGTAAATAGTTAAAATTTCTTTGAACGGTAGACCTGACCTCAGTATAGAGAGACTTAAAATGTGTGGGCTCGTGCACTCCACAGATAAACTCACTGCCCTCTCCCCTACGTGGGACATGACTCCGAGGGGTGTAAATCCCCTGGCAATGTGGGATATGACTCCCGGGGATGAGCCTGGACCTGGCATCATGAGATTCAGAAAGTCTTCTTGACTAAAAGGAGTAAGAGAAATGAAACAAAATAAAGCTTCAGTGGCTGAGAAATTTCAAATGACGTCGAGAGGTCATTCTGGAGCTTATTCTTATGTGTTATATAGCTATCCCTTTTTAGTTTTTAGTGTATTGGAATAGCTAGAAGGAAATACCTGAAACTGGTGAACTGCAACCCAGTAGCCTAGACTTTTGAAGACAATTGTATAACTATGTAGCATACCTGGTGTGACTGTGTGATTGTGAAAACCTTGTGGCTCCCACTCCCTTTATCTAATGTATGGACACATGAGTAGAAAAATGGGAACAAAAATTAAATGAATAACGGGGTGGGGTGTGGTAGGGTGGGATGTTTTGGGTGTTCTTCTTTACTTGTATTATTATTATTATTATTATTATTATTATTATTATTTGAGTACTGAAAATGTTCAAAAATTGATTGTGGTGATAAATGCACAACTATATGATGGTACTGTGAACAATTGATTGTACACTGTGGACGATTGTAGGGTATGTGAATGTATCTCAATAAAACTGAATTGGAAAAAAAGAAAATGTGTGGGCTTGTGGACCAGCACTGACCCTTGGGAGAGTGGTTTGGGTCCCCGGGAATTATTTAAGAGGTTTTGCTACTGCCTGCTTTTGTTCACTGATCCAGGTGGAGGCCTGGTGTTGTCTCCTGACTGAACAGAGTGGAAAGAGAACAATTCAGAAGCAACCTTGCCCACTAGTGCCTTTACATTGGTCTGGCTTTGGCCATGGAGCACTGTTGCTTCTGGTGAGATTGTTGGCTATGCTAAAGCAGATAGTGTCTTCTCCCTGGTGGCTGGGCTGTTCTTTGGGAATCTAGCAGGCCTGGGTACTTAGCAGTTGTCTTAGGATCCCAAGAACATTTGGGTTTTCCTAGCTACATTTGGAACTTTGGCTGGCATTATGGGAATGAGATTCTACCACTCTGGAAAATTTATGCCTGTGGGCTTAATTGTGGTGACCGTTAGCCAGTTTGCTGATGGTCACCAAAGTTAGTATATTCAATAGACCACCTCAATCATAGATGTGTCTCAGCTTGGACTCATAACGAAAAATTAAAAATCTCCAAACTTCCACTATTTTTCATGTAGTTAGAGAAATAAGTGCAGCATTCTCACACATTCTGACATTTTACTAAAAGCAAAAACAAAAATTGACACTGAACTTTGTGGGGGAAAATTAGTTGTCATCATTACAACCCTATGGAGGTGGCAAGTATATAACACAAGGGCTTATTATTATTATAGCCTCCTACAATTTGATTCTTGTATAATGATGTTGTCTCTTTCTGTATCTATAGGTAAAATCTCAAGGGGTAAAATGTCAGTGGTCAGCAGGGGTGGGGGTCCTGAAATCCCATGGCCCACTCAAAGGAACAGTGTGAAAAACAATCTGTTATAAGACTTAGAATATCTGTTGTTTTGCTCTTCTTAGAGCAAGGACCTAATTTGAAATTATATTAAATGAAATATCAATGAAAATAAAGTTTTACTCTAAAAAAAAAATGCTTGGGCCTGGGGGATCCTTGTTTAAATAGAGTAGACATCACAATAAGGTTGGTAACTCACAGGAAGCCAAGATGACATTGTAGATATTTAATAATCGTCCTGACATGGTGTCTAGAATTTTAAACTTCTCCCCAGGAAACCCCCAGAGCAAAGCCCTGTGGGAGCAGTTTCTTTTAAAAGCAAAATTGTAGAATAAGTGAAGTATATCGGTGACTTTTCACTTCCCTTTTCAGTATTCTTTCTACCCTCTTAGGAAACCACCATGACTTCAGATACCAGGACACTTTGTGGCCCCTGAAAGCCCACAGTTCCCACTTAGACATGAGCCTCTACTGCTCTGGACTTCTCCTTGAGGACAATGCACCCTAGATATTTTTCCATCTTTCATGTAATATTTTCCATAAATTTCAATATATTGTAATATATTACATGTTTAATGAAATGTGTTTTTTATATATATATCTTTGTAAAGACTTGCACATAATTTAATTCGCGAAGTCAGGGGAAAAAAATCCTTGCTTGGACCATATGTCCTGAGTTTTGCTTCTAAAAATGTAATTGCTATACCTATTAAAACCAGCTCTGGTATAATTGGAAATGATCTGACGTGGATTCCCACTGAGGTGCTGATGACATACAAAAGCTTAATAAGTTATCCTTCTCAAAGGTACAGGAACTGCAGCACACATTACCTTAACCCATAGCGCTAATCATGCTAATCAGCCGTGGGAGTCTTTCCTACTGAGCCTCAAAATAGTTTTCAACACAGTGATTCAGACAGCTGCTATCAGTGGACTGGAACTGGCATGTGATACACAGTCTGTTTACCATCTATTTCAAAGGAATGAATCTCTAATGGTAGAACTGGGGGCATCAGCAAGGAGCCAGATGCATAGGTTGCCTCAAAAGGGGCAGTTAAGCCATCTTGGTAAAGAACAAGAACAGAGCCAATACAGTAAAAAGTTTTTATTGGCCTGTATAGAATCTGGAGCTGCTTTTTCATGCAAAAGCGCGCAATACAATTTAGGAACTAGAGATTCAGATTTTTGACTGTCGATTCTAATTTAGATCTAGATGGTTGTGAGGTTGCATCCATTTCAGATGCTCCCTTCTCATTGTGTTCTTTCTTAAAACCTCAGGGCTGTTACTTCCTTTGTGGCAGTGCCAATCAACCCACCTTCATTTTTGTGTCTTCTGTAAAAACGATAATGACAATAAATATCAACCGAGAGATTTTTGCCATCTGTTTAATTCTCTCCTTTCATCTTCTCCTGAAAGTTCTTTACATTTTCTCCTGTTCTCTCTCTTCAAAGAGTAAAAATAGGAAGAGTTTTAGAAATATCACTCCTTCCTCATTTTGCCTGCTAAATTTCAGTTTGGTGCAGGTGCAGAATGATATTTATAGGCAAATCAAGTAAGTCATTTCCATATCTCAGAGCAAGGATGCTTGTTGACCTGAGTAAGGGTGAGTACTTTGATTAGAGGCTCCAGTTTGAGGTCAGAGGCCAATGCTTTTCTAAAGCCCAGATGTTAGCTTTGTTTTAGATTGCCGTTGTCATCACCTAAATCCTGCACGGATGTCTAGAAATTAAATAAGTCAAAATGTATGACTGCAATCTCGGGTCTGGCAAAGCGTCTATAGGCACCCACAGGTCCGCACCCAGTGATTGTTTATATTTCGTTTGCATCCTTCAGGATCCTGCTTACGCACCCGTTTCTGTTGAGTAACGGTGTGTGGAGCCAAGTCAGTAGCGGTAATGTTCCTTGTCTGCCTTCTTGGGCTGGTCCTGACGCTGGCCTGACAATGCCAGGCTCGGGAACTATTTGTTTCTGAATTCCAGCCAAGAAGTCTAACAATTCTCTCCCTTCCTTTCCATCGCCCTCTTGTTCCTTACAAATGCCAAGTCTGAGATTTTCCTTGTCTAGAGACCATACAGGCAAGGAAATGGGATATGACAGGCCACTTAACAGAAAATGTGCCCTTTGTTCCCATTCGAATGCCTTTTCCTTAGATGACAGTTCTCTCTAAGGCTTCCACAGATATATCTGCACTAGCTACTTAGTTTCTGCAGGGTCCCTGTCTGAAGTCCAAGAAGTTGCTGTTGGAATTCTGATTTTTCTGATTGGGAAGCAATAACTCAGAAAGGAAAAATGATTTGTTTGGGCGTTTAGTCAAGCAGTTCTACTAGTCTTGGCCAAATCCATTCTTGAGATGTATTTTTAAATGCTTCTAACTTCTAGCAACCATGTCCAACACTGAGGAAGCAAACCTTTGTATTTACCTACCGAAAACAGAAAGACACAGGTCTGGTTTTTGATTGCTGATTCCACCTTGAGTGGGAGAATTTTATTTCATTCCTCCTCACCCAGGCATAGCCCAGCAGGGATTACAGTCAACAGGGATACTGAGTTCTACTTCCCACTGTTAATTAACCATTTGACCTTGGACAAGTCACTTTATTTCTCTGGACCTCAGTTTCCTTACCCATAAAATGAGGCAGTTAGGTTTCATGGTCTCTTAGGTTTCCCTCCAGCCTCAGGAATCTGCAATTTAGGAAAATGCTGTGATAAGGGAATAAGGTTAATACAGCTTTAAAAAGTCGACAAACCATCTATAACAGTTTTTAAAAATAATCTCTGGTGAATAAAAATGTGTACTCTTTGATTCCGCAATTCCATTCTTAGGGTTTTATCCTAAGGAAATAATCAAAGATATGCTTCAAGATACGAGGATGATTGTCACAAGTACTTTTTTTAAAAAAGGTAATCATTTTAGAGTAGTTTTAGATTTACACAGGAATTACAAAGATAGCTCCTGCCTGCCTCATTTACCCCCTGACTCAGTTTCCCTTGTTGTTACCATCTTAAAAGTTTGTCACCACGAATGAACCAATAATGATATATTAACATTAATTAAAGTCCTGACTTTATTCATATTTCCTTACTTTTACCTAATGTCCTTTTTCTGTTCCAAGTACATCCAGGATACCCTATTACACATACTAGTCATGGCTCCTTAGTTTCCTCTAGACTGTGACAGTTTCTCAAGTCTCTCCTTGTTTTTGATGACCTTGACAGTTTGGAGGAGGACTGGTCAGGTGTTTTGCACAATGTCAATCACTTTTTTGTCTGATGTTTTTCTCATGATTATGCTGGAGCTATTTGTTCTAGGGAAGAAGACCACACAGATAAAGTGCTGTTTTCACCAACTCAAATCAACATGATTTATTACTGATGACGTTAAGCTTGATCACATAGCTAAGGAGTGTTGGTCAGATTTCACTGTGCTCTTTTTTAATAACAAAAGTTCTCAAAGTAGTCTAGAAGTCTAGTAGTCTAGTAATCAAACTGTAACCTCCATGAAGGCAGGGACTTGGCCTGTTTCCTCACCACTGTGCATTCAGTGCCAAGCATAGTTCTGACACATAGTAAATGTTCAATTAATAGAATTTGTTGAAGGAAAAGATAGGCTAAATAAATCAGCTTATACAATGTGATGGAATACTAGCAGTCACCATAAATATTTGGTGATGTGGAAAATGTTAATGATATATTGTTCAGTGAATCATTATAAAAAATTTTTATAATCTTATAAAACAGTTTCTATACCCCATGTCCCATAAAGTGTGGGTGAGTATGTAGAAAAAGAACTGGAAGACTATTGTCAAAATGTTAACAGTGGTCATTAGTTATTGCTGGGTGGAAGGATTGAGGGTGATTTTTATTTTCTTCCTTGGTCAGTATTTTCAAGATTTTTAATGATAAAATGAATTATGTTGGAAATCAGAAAAAAATGCAATAAAAATGGAGAAAAGTTTTAACCTTCAAAAAGACTCTCAAGCAAGGAAAGCAGATGTTCCAATATAATGCCCAACAACCACATTATTTAGCCATGTATTGGTATCTGTGAAGGAACTGAAATCAGTGGTGTGGTGCTTGGAAGGTGTTGTCCTCAAAATTCTACAGTTTCTAGGAAACAGGGTATAGTAGGCACCATCTGTTTCTGATTTAGAGCATTTGAGTTGCAAGATCATGAGTTGTATCTTTGTTACTCTCATAACAAATTGTTTAAAGTTTTAAAAAAAAGAGTAAAGAACAAAACTTAATGCACAGGATGCTGGAGTGAATGGCAATATTATATCGTTTGCTTTCTCCTCCCTGGGGCTTTGCATTTTAAAAACACATGTTGTGGTTTTTCTATGATTATCTGTCCACTTCCTGTAAATACCCTTTTGTATAGTCATGCGGTTCTTTCCTTGTGCCTTGCATGTGTGTCTTTCTCAATATTCACTAAATTTCTCCAATGTTCCACCGTATGTTTTTTCCTAATACTAATTTGTATGCATGCAGTGGTATTTTCATTCTCTGATGGTTTCAAATGCCAGCTCCACCTTTTATTCGCTGGGTGATCTGAGGAAAGTCACTTAACTTCTCTGAGTTTACCCCTTTTGAAAGTGAAGTTAATATTATGAACCCACTGAGTGTTGCAAAGAATAAATGAAATTTAATATAAATACATAGAGGATCTATCCTAGTGTCAGGCACAAACAAAGCACTTAACATTTTGTTCCTTTTACTTCCTTCCCCACCCCGCACCCCACCTTCCATATATCCTCTATTCTGCATCTAGCATTAACTTTCTAAAACACCAACACATACTAAAAGAGCATGATCAACTTAGCAAATTTTCAAGGCCCTCCTCAGATGAGCCCCAACCCAGTTTTGTGGTTTCACTACCTTCCAGACTCATTTCATATACACATTGTGCTCCAGCCACACCAAATTACTTGCTGTTGCCTAAATACATGTTACTCTTTATTCTCTCCAGGCCTTTGCATGTGCTATTTTTTGTGCCTGGAAGCCATTCCTGCTCCTCTGCCCTCATATTTCCCTCTGACCACAGTAATTTGTTTGAACCTTTATTACGGGACTCGAATACAATTCTTTATTCAAGCATCTATATCATTCACTCATTTATTCAACAAATAGAGCCCTATTACCTGCCAGTCACTAGGAAAGCAACCTCTAATTAAATTGTGAGATTCCTTAAAGGCAGGGATCCTGTCTTATTTTTGTCCCCCAGAGCTTAGCACAGGGGAAAAGCAAGCATTCAATATTTGTTTGTTGAATGTTGAATAAAATTAGGGCATTTCTTTCTCAATCATCAAAGTGGAAATCATAATGCTACCAAACACTTCCTTATTTGCCCTTGAAAGGCAAAGATAAAGGACACATATTTTCTTTTACATATAACATATTGTTATACTTACTAACAATCCAGGCGACTCAGAAATGCTCCTTTGCTTTGAATGTTCTCCATCTGGAAGAGTTTAGCTAATTGAACCAAAGACTGCAGATGAGTTGGCCCCATTTATCTCCAATGGATGAAATCTTTTTTCTCCAGAGGATTGCTCAGACAAATATCAAGGGTCAATGTTATTTTTAGTAACATGTAATTTTGCAAGTCTTTTTTTTTTTTTAAGTTTTCAGCTTATAAATTTGATAACACATGCTTTTGAAAATATTTTCTTTTAAAATAAATTTACTGGTAGACCTTAGCCTTCCTACACAGAAGCATTTATCTCAAACTCCAAGCTATGCTCAATTACCATACAGGATATTAAATTAATCATTACAAAGGGGAAGTTAGAAAAATTGCTTTTTATTTTTCTCTCTTTTTATTAGAGAAGTTATAGATTTACAGAAAAATCATGCAGAAAATACAGAGTTCCCATGTATACCTTTCCCCTCCCCCCACCTTACATTACTGGGGTGCACTTGGGAAGTACAGAATTCCTATTGTTGATGATATTCTGTGCAGATTGCATGGTGTTTCAGAGAAAGCTATTATTATCCTTCATTTTGAAGGATTTTCAATTTTTGACGATTAAGATTTGTCATTGTTTCTGGGCTTTCATTCCTTTCCTTACTCTCTCCCCTTCTCCATTCTCTTCTAATACAGAGAAACACGTGGACTCTGTTTCTTGGATTCATTTTGCTTCCGCCTTGAATATGTCACAGGACAATTATGAAAATTCATATGCCAATACATGTTGATTTCTTTGAGCTTCAGAGAGAGAACAATGCATAACTTTGTGGCTAACGTCAATTAAATAATGGCTACAATGGCTGAGTTTTTCTAATGTTTCTTTCAGTTATGTTGAATTTTTTTTCTCTATTGGAAACAATTTGTCCATCTCCTGGGCTATATGATGAGACTTAAACTGACATTACCTGATAAGAAGGAGCTAAATCAGATTTTAGTAAAAAAGATCTAATGTGAAATTTGACAGTGAATAAACCAAATCAGATATCCACCACTGCCATCCTTTAGGCAATGCAGGCATGCACAACTGACTCAACTTCATTAAACTAAAACACCATAAAGAAAGTCAATGTGGGACCAGAGAACCCACAGAACTTTGGCTTTATTTGAGGGGGACCCTCTTGGTTGCTTGTCTGTGTTCCCACCTATCATTGAGAAGGCTATCCATCCGCCTCCTCAAGAATCTGTCCTCTTCTTTGCCAAGTCTTCTGAGGGGACAAAAGGGTCTGCATAGACCACAGGGCTCAACAGGGACAGTTTGGAGGGGTGGGGTGGGGGTAGGGTATGGAATTGAGATCTTTGAGTTCAGTAAAATAAACAGGTTCTTGGGTCTTCACAGCGTCAAATAATAGATTTGATGAAATCTTTCACTCCTGATTGGTGTTTGGCTTTTGATGGAGACTTGAAGGGTCTGATAGCTGTCACCAGACACTTCACTCATTTCTCTTTTTTGAGGCCCTCACAGTGTTTCCATGAAAATCATTCCAGCCATCCTTACCCAGGGGCCCCTGGTAGTTGTCAGAGAAGGTTAGTCACATTTTACAGCCTCAAGTCGAAATGCTGCTGCTGACTTGTACTTTGGTATTATAAGGAAGGCCCAAGAAACCCTTCACTGTGCTTTGAGAAAGATATTACTAAGGATTGTTCACTGTCCTTTGGGAGGACCCATAGGTGACACTGTAGTTTTAGAACCATTGTGTTGCGCCTGGGCAACTGGTTTGTTTATACTTTAGGGACCCTGTGCATTTGGTAATTCACCATTTTTCTCACTGTGTTGATTACCAGGAAGCTTGGACCCAACTTTTGTTCCATCTATTGCAAAGACTTCGTGACTTGCATCTTACTTCCTTTGCTATATGTTTCTTATTTAAAATTTATTTTATCTTCTTATATATTTGCATCTTGATAAGCTGCCTGAAATTCTTCTTGTTAGAAGATGCTATAGATAAATAGGGCAAATAAATATTTATGGATAGAAAAATCCAAAGAAAGTGAGTTCTCTAAGGCTACAGACAGCTCCATTGATAGGGCCTGGACTGCCACAAAGTACCCACAGTATGGTACAGATTGTGTTAGAAAATGCACCATGGCAAGCCCTATGGTAAGGAGCAATACAGCAATGGATGTGTGAACAGCACCTAAATCATGAGGCCCAGGAATCCCTGAATGAATGGTAAAGCAGGGATCTAGGAAGGTCTTTTTTTTTTTTTTTTTTTTTTTTTTAAATTCAGTTTTATTGAAATACATTCACACAGCATACAATCATCCATGATATACAATCCACTGTCCACAGTATGATAACATAGTTATGCGTTCATCACCACAGTCTATCTCTGAACATTTTCCTTACATCAGAAAGAACGAGAACAAGAATAAAAAAATAAAAGTGAAAAAAACACCCAAATCATCCCCCATCCCACCCCATTTGTCCTTTAGTTTTTATCCCCATTCCTCCACTCATCCATACACTAGATAAAGGGGCTGTGATCCACAAGGTCTTCACAATCACACTGTCACCCCTTGTAATCTACATTATTATATAATTGTCTTCAGGAGTCCAGACTGCTGGGTTGGAGTTTGGTAGTTTCAGGTATTTACTTCTAGCTATTCCAATACATTAAAGCCTAAGAGGTGTTATCTATATAGTGCATAAGAATGTCCACCAGAGTGACCTCTCGACTCCATTTGGAATCTCTCAGCCACTGAAACTGTTTCGTCTCATTTTGCATCCCCCTTTTGGTCAAGAAGATACTCTCAGTCCCACGATGCCGGGTCCACATTCATCCCCGGGAGTCATACTCTGCGTTGCCAGGGAGATTTACAACCCTGGGAGTTGGGTCCCTCGTAGGGGGGATAGGAAGGTCTTTTTAACTCAGTTGTTAAAGAAGATTAGCTTCTCCTACAGGAGAAAAATTCAAGTGACCCGAAGGAAGTGATTCATAGGGTACAAAGCCAGAGAGTGGTGACAGAAAGCTAAAGATGGAATCCCAGAGGGAAAGGGGGAAGTTCCTAGCAGAAACTGCAAAAGAAAAAAAAAAAAAAAGCATTTGTCAAAAGGCAAGTACATAAAGCCGTCCAAACCAGGGTCATAAGATCTCAGCAAAGTGGCTAGAATCTCTGCTGATGAATTGAAGGAAACTTGCAATAAGGAAAAATACACCCATCTGAAAAGAATCTGAAAAGAAATCCAGTTCATAAGGTCAGCCCAACCCAAAACAACATCAGTGAAACAGGAATTTCATCCACTGAACAATGCCAATCCTAGGCCTAGAGCGGCCAACGCATTCCTTTCTGAAGTGCACACAGTTTACACCTATTTTTGCACTGAAAATTCTAGAGAACCTTTGAAAAAAAAATCCTGGACAGTCAGGAGCCCTCAAAAAACTTGACTTCATTTCCTTGCACAGCTGTGTGGTGGTGTTTGTCTCTGTTACTGTGTTAGCAATTGCCAGTCTCACTGAGCTGCCACCAGTAGAGCTGGCAAAACTGCCAGCAACCTCGTACACAGACACTCTCTTAGAGGAGGGAGATAATATCACATTGTAATATTTTACATTTAAACACCAGCACATAATAAACGATAAATGCTGTGCTGGTTTGCATGTATTATGTCCCCCAAACACCATGTTCTTTAGTGCAATCTTGTGGGGGCAGACATATTAGTGTTCATTACATTGGAATCCTTTGATTGAGTGTTTCCATGGAGATGTGACTCAATCAAATGTGCGTGAAAGGTTTGACTGGATAATTTCCATGGAGTTGTTACCCCGCTGTGATGGTTAGGTTCATGTGTCAACTTGGCCAGGTGATGGTGTCCAGGTATCTGGCAAGCAAGCACTGGCCTAACCATTACTGCAAGGACATTTGTGGCTGGTTAATAAACCAGAAGGCTGGTTTATTAAATCATCAGTCAATTGGCTGCAGCTGTGACTGATTACATCAATGAAAAGCGTGTCTTCCATAATGATAAAATTCAATCAGCTGGATTTAATCCAATCAGTTGAAGACTTTTAAGCGAGACAGATAGAGGACTTTCACTTCTTCTTTGGCTAACCAGTGAAGCATTTCCTGAGGAGTTCATCAAAGTTGCCAGTTCGTTTCCTGAGGAGTTCATCGAACATGTTCATCGAAGTTGCCAGTTCACTGCCTGAGGAGTTCATTGAACCTCTTCATTGGAGTTGCCAGTTTGCTGCCTGCCCTACGGAATTTGGACTGGTGCATACCCACAGTTGTGTGAGACACTTTTATAAAATCTCATATTTATAGATATCTCTTATTGATTCTGTTTCCTTAGAAAACCCTAACTAATACACCTGCCCATTCAGGGTGGGTGTTATTGGATCATTGGAGTTGTATAAAGGAGTTCACAGACAGAAGGACCTCAGAGCAACTGAGAGTGACATTTTGAAGAGGAGCTGCAGCTAAGAGAGGACAAAATGCCCCAAGAACAACATTTTGGAGAACGCCATTTTGAAATGCAAACTAGGAGCAAGTGGATGCCAGCCACACGCCTTCCAAGCTAACGGTGGTTTTCCGGATGCCAATGGCCATCCTTCAGTGAAGGTACCCTATTGTTGATGCCTTACCTTGGACACTTCATGGTCTTAAGACTGTAACTTTGTAATCAAATTAAACCCCCTTTATAAAAGCCAATCCATGTGTGGTGTTTTGCAAAACAGCAGCATTAGCAAACCAGAACAAATGCCCATAACCTCTTATGAGGAAAACAAATAATACAAACCTCTAGAAGTAGGATGACCATAATAATTATAACAGCTCATATGTACAGAGTGCTTACTATGTGACAGACACTGTATGAAGCACTTATCACATATTAACTCATTTAATTTGATCCTCACAACCATCCCCTTTAAGGTAGTCATGGTAGCTAGATATAGGCTTTACCATTTTCACTGTGTCTCTATTTATGTATCTCATTATCATATATGTTCTAGTTTGCTAATGCTGCTGAAATGCAAAACACCAGAGATGGACTGACTTTTATAAAAGCGGGTTTATTTGGTTACACAGTTACAGTCTTAAGGCCATAAAGTGTCCAAGGTAACACATCAACAATCAGGTGCCTTCACTGGAGGATGGCCAATGGTGTCTGGAAAACCTGTTAGCTGGGAAGGCACGTGGCTGGTGTCTGCTCCAAAGTTCTGGTTTCAAAATGGCTTTCTCCCAGGACGTTCCTCTTTAGGCTGCAGTTCCTAAAAAATGTCACTCTTAGTTGCACTTGGGATATTTGTCCTCTCTCAGCTTCTCTGAAGCAAGAGTCTGCTTCCAGTGTCAGTCTTCAAACTGTCTCTCATCTGCAGCTCCTGTGCTTTCTTCAAAGTGTCCCTTTTGGCTGTAGCTCCTCTTCAAAACATCACTCACAGCTGCACTGAGTTCCCTCTGCCCGTCAGCTTATTTGTATGGCTCCAGTGATCAAGGCCCACTGTGAATGGGTGGGGCCACGCCTCCATGGAAATATCTCATCAGAGTTATCACCTACAGTTGGGTGGGGCACATCTCCATGGAAAACTCAAAGAATCACAATCTAATCAAAACTGATACATCTGCCCACACAAGAGTACATCAAAGACAATGGCGTTTGGGGGGACATAATACATTCAAACGGGCACAGTATACTAGGTCAAAATTTCCCCACCTGAGCCTGAATTCCTACCAGCCCATTCAAATTCCTTGGGCAGGTGGGGTAAGAAGCTACCAAATCTACTATCCATTGAGTGCCTACTCTGTGCCAGGCCTCATGTGAGGGGCACACGTACATCGTGGCACCAAATCCTTACAACAGCACTTTGAGGTAGTTTCTGCTATTAACTCCATCTTACACTTGAGGAAACTAAGTTATGAAGGTTAAGCACGGTCCCTTGCTGAAGGGAGTACAGGTAGCAAATGTTGAAATTGGAAATCAAATTTGGATTTGTTGAGCCCTAGAATTTGAGTTCTTAACTGCAATTCTATATTGTTACTCTGGGGGACTCCATTTGAGGGGGTGGTTGTCTGAAATGTTTTCTGGTTTAAAATTTTAAAGCACATCAGGACCTCCAACTTTTTCTTTTTCTTTTCTTTTTAATTGTGGTAATGTATATTTAACTTAAAGTTTGCTATTTAAACCATTTTTAAGTGGACAATGCAGTGGCGTTAATTACATTTACAATGTTGTGCTACTATCAACACTATCCATTACCAAAACTTTTTCATCATTCAAAACAGAAAGTCTGTACCGAGTAAGCAATAACTCCCCATTCTCCCTCACATTGACTCCTGGTAACCTTGAATCTACTTTCTGTCTCTATGAATTTGCTTATTCTAGAAATTTCATGTGAGATCATACAATATTTGTCTGTTCGTTTCTCGCTAGTTTAACTTAGCATAATGTTTTCAAGGTTCATCCATGTTGTAGCATGTATCAGCACTTCATTCTTTTTTATGACTGAATAATATTCCATTGTATGGATTTATCACATAGTGTTTATCCATTCTTCTGTTGATGGGCACTTGAGTTGTTTCCACTTTTCTGCTATTGTGAATAATGCAGCTATGAACATCAGTGTACAAGTATCTGTTTCGGTCCTAACTTTCAGATCTTTTGGGTATATACCTAGAGGTAGACCAGCTGGGTCATATGGGGATTTTATTTTTAATTCATTGGGGACCTCCTGCTTTTAAACTCCTTTGGTGGTTCTTGAGTCATCAAGTTGGAGACATTTGCAACTATTTTCATGTGAATAGAGCAAACGTGAGCACATCCCAACAAGAGAGATGCACTGATTTGACCACAAAAAAGTGCTGTACTATGAGGGTCATGCCTTGGGGTTGGCAGGGCAATGAGATGGAAGGGCCTGGGCCTCTGATGACTTTAAGGAATAGAGCTGCTGCACCACTGAGGGAAAGAAACTCTTGTTGGGTTTCTTTTGGGTCTCTGATACCTGCAAATGGACCTAACAAACATACTTTCTAAAAATTAAACTACTGAAACATGTAATGGATCAGAACCAGAATACAGAACCAGAATACATGGATCAGAACCAGAATACATAGACCAATAATACAGCTCCCAGACTTGGGTGTAAGCTGATTGAGTCTTAACTAGAAAAATAGCGTGTGTTAATTAAATAAGGTTTTGGTCAGACAAGAGCTGGTAGAAAAGTGAAAGTCAAAGAGCAGGACCTGCTCATTCCAGCACTGCCCAGGAAGACTTGGCCAACACACTGGTGGGATTTCTGGTCCCACTGACTAGTCACCCTTATGGTGTAGATGGATGCATCTGATTATGAGCCTGATGGCATTAAGTTTTAAGATCTTGCCCATCTCTGCAAGCACCTTCTCATTCATCTATTTCTGCATTTAACGTATTTATTCAATACTTAATTATTATTTACTGAGGGCCTCCTGGGTGCCAGGCACTGTTCTTAGATGCTGCGGAGAGCAAAAAGGACTGACTGCTGGTCCTTGAAACCTTGGAGCTTCTAGTCAGGGAGATAGATACAAAGCAGATAAAGACACAAATAAATGGAAGCTATGAAGAAAAACAGACAGCAGGGTTCTCTAAGGCAAAGTAACATGGCCCCTATCCCTCTCTCTAGCATCGTCTCATGTCGCTGGCCCCTCCCTCCCCAAGTTCCAGCCCCACTGGTCTAGGAGTGAGGTGGGAAGACCAGTGAGGAGTTTCTCTTCCTTGAACATGCTGGTACTTTCCCCCATTCATTTGAAAATGTCTATTTTTCTGTTTGCAGTGTCTTTCTGCCCTTTCTTCTCATGTCTAGCTCTCTCTCATCCTTTAGGTCTCAACTTAATCATTATCTCCTCACAAAGAGCTTCCAGAACTCCCTAATTAAAACAGGGCCCCCTACTTCTACTTATACTCTGTCTCAGCCACTTGCTTATTTCATTTATACACATCACAGTTTATAACTACAGTGAATTTTATCTGTTTTTTCAGAATATGGGTTTTTTTAACAGTCAGTCTCATTAGAATGTAAGCTCAACGAGGGCAATGACTGTGTCTGTTTATACACCTTTGTGTCACCATCACCTAACATACTCACTGTCTCTTAGTAGGTGCTCAAAAATTGTTTGTCCAATGACTAAGCCCCCGGGGCAACCTGGATGGGTTTGGAAAGGCTCAGGGAATCTGTCTCAGACACTTTTTAGGCACCATTTTGGATCTTCTCAGCTTCACCTTTCTCTTATTCCAGATTAGCTCTGCGTGGGTTCTGACTGACTTCATGCAGGTGCAGCATTGCTCCCTGCCTGCATGTCATGTTTCTCGATTCCTGCCACAGAGCTGCCCTGCTGATTCTATCAGGAGGCCTTCTCAGTGCCCGTGTCCACATGTGCACAGCCTGGAAATACAGGGGAGTTAATATACTTTGGAGCAAACATTTAAGCGTTGGGAGATAGGAGCCAGGAGATAACAGCTTCCCCTGTGCTCCCCTGTGAGGATGGTCTTGAGACATAGTTTATCGAACTTCTTAGAGACATGGCCCTGAAGATTAAGCAAACAGCTGCATTTAGAGATGGTGTGCACGTCCTTACATTGGCTCTTCTACTTCCCTACTTTCCTCTCCCCATAGTCCTCACTCATGCTCCCTGAGATTGTCCTCCCTATTAAAACAATAGCCCATCAGCCCTTTGCCTTGGGCTTTACTTTCTGGGGAACCCAGGCTAAGGAAGTGATATCTGAACTGAGACCTGTGAGATGAGTAAAAGTTGGAGTGGGGAGAGGCTGGAGGGAGGTGGAGGAGTGTTTTTCTAGATGGGAAAAACCTGCAGTCTTAAGTTGGAGGAGAGGTCAGATCATAGTCTGGGTGAGGAAGGGACAAACAGGAGCAGTTTAGGCTTTATTCAAATGCAATGAGAGCCATTGGAAGGTTAAAACGGGAATGCTGCATGATCACATTATGACTTATTTTAAAATATCACTAAGGCTGCAGTGTGGAAAATGGTTTGGAGCTTTGGGAAGGAGTTAAGAGTGAGATGGTGACACTAGCTAGGAGTTTCTCAGTACTCCACACAAGAAATGGTAATTGTTTTGACCAGGGTAGCAGCAGTGGAAATGGAGAGAAGTGGATGAATCTGAACTATATTTTTGAAATACAATTCTCATGACTTACTGGTGGATGAGGGAGAAGGAGGAAAGTATGGCTCCCACGTTCTTGGCTGGAATGGTGGGCAAGAATGAAGGAGTATAGATTAGAGGAGAAGATTAAGAGTTTAGTCTTGAGTTAATTTTTGTATATGGTGAAAGGAAAGGGTTCAACTTCATTCTTTTGCATGTAGAATGTTCTTTCCCCATTGAATGATCTTGGCACCTGTTCTAGTTTGCTAATGCTGCCAGAATGCAAAATACCAGAGATGGACTGGCTTTTATAAAAGGGGATTTATTTGGTTACACCGTTACAGTCTTAAGGCCATGAAGTGTCCAAAGTAACAAATCAGCAATCGAGTACCTTCACTGGAGGATGGCCAATGGTGTCTGGAAAACCTGTTAGCTAGGAAGGCAAGTGGCCGGTGTCTGCTCCAAAGTTCTGGTTTCAAAATGGCTTTCTCCCAGGACGTTCCTCTCTAGGCTGCAGTTCCTCAAAAATGTCACTCTTAGTTGCTCTTGGGATATTTGTCCTCTCTCAGCTTCTCCGGAGCAAGAGTCTGCTTTCAACCGCCATCTTCAAACTCTCTCTCATCTGCAGCAACTGTGCTTTCTTCAAAGTGTCTCTCTTGGCTGTAGCGCTTCTTCAAAACATCATTCACAGCTGCACTAAGTTCCCTCTGCCCGTCAGCTCATTTATATGGCTCCACTGATCAAGGCCCACCCTGAATGGGTGGGGCCACACCTCCATAGAAATATCTCATCAGAGTTATCACGTACAGTTGGGTGGGGCACATTTCCATGCAAATCTAATCAGCACCAAAATGTCTGCCCCACAAGATTGCATCAAAGATAATGGAGTTTGGGGGACATAATACATTCAAACTGGCACAGCACCCTTGTTGAATATTAGTTGACCAGACACATGGTTTCATTTCTAGACTCTCAATTATATTCCACTGATCTATATATCTATCTTTATGCCAATATCACACTGTTTTGCTTTCTGTAGCTTTGTAGTAAGCTTTGAAATTGCGAAGTGGAGAGTTTAGTTTTGGATATGCTAATTTTGAGATGCCTTTAAATCATCCAAGTAGTGATGTCAAGTAGACAGTTGGGTATATGAGCCAAGTACTCAAAAGAAAAGTCCAGGCCAAAGTTATACTCTTGGGATCATGGCCCAATGCAAAATGAAATCCAGGGTCCCTTGTTAAAAAATTATTAAGAATTTCAAGACAGTGAGAGCAGAACATTAAACCAAATACAGGTCCCCTGAATTCATGGTCCTGTGTGACCAAAGCAGACTCATGCCCTTAAAGCCTATAGGTGGCATTTAAGCTGAGGAAATGGATGAAGTTACTTAGAGTTGTAAAGAGAAGGAAGGAGGGCCCAGAATTGGACCCTGAAATTCTGCTTACATGCTGATGATTTCCTCTCCCCTGTACTCCAGACCCATGTATCTCACTGCCTTCTCAACATCTCCACTTGAATATCTAAGAGATATCTCAAACAAAATGTCCAAAACCAAACACCTGATTTCTACCCTCAAATCTGCTAGTTCTAGTCTTCTCCAACTATGTAAATGGAAACTCCAGGATTCTAGTTGCTGAGACCCAAAACATTGAGCCATTGGTCACTCCTCTTTTTTCTCATACCCCATGTGCAATCTGTCAGCAAATCCTGCCTTCAGAAGATATCCATAATTCTCCACTTCTCATTAAGTCTCCTATTACCTCATTGGTCCAAGCGACTTTCTTCTCTCACCTTAGTTGTTGCAAGAGCCTTCTGCTTCCACCCATGCCTTCTTTCAACCTCTTTGCAACATGTGGCCAGAGTGAACCTGTTAAAGCATTAGTTATATCAGTGTCACTCCTCTGCCCCAATGCTCTTTTGGCTTCCCATCTCACTCAGACTAAAGCTAACAGGCTCTTCAGGACCTGTATCCCTCACCCTCATCGCCTCTCAGAATACCCACTCTCCCTCAGCTCATTCTGCTCCAGTCCTCTTTGATACTCTTCAAACACATTAAATTTGATTCTACCTCAGGACCTTTGCACTTACTGTGATCTGCTTAGAAAGCTCTTCAAATAACTGCATTGCTTGCTCCTCCTCTACCTTCAGTTCTCTGCTCAAATGTAAACTTAACAGATCATCCTACAAAAAATAGCAACATTGCCCCTGCCCCGGCTCTTCCAATCCTCCTTAACCTGCTTTATTTTTCTCTGTAGCTCTTATGACCATCTAACATAATACATATTTACTTATTTGTTTATAGACCATCTCCCATCCAGTAAAATATAAGCTCTGAGAGTTAGGGATTTTATGTCTTTTATTCACTGCTTTTCCCCAGCACACAAGAGACAATCAAATATTGTCCAAGGAAGGGAGGAAGAAAGGAAAGACTCTAGCATTTCCCAATCAGGTAGGGAAGGAATTGGCAAGGAGACTTAAAAGTGGCTGGAAAGGTAGGGAAAGGGAAACCTGGTGCATGAAATATAATAGAAGCCTAGAGTTTCTATTTAAAGCATTTTAAACCTGAGGAGGGGTCAACTGCGTCAAGGGCTGCTCCAAGATCCAGTAAGATCAAGACTGAAAGAATCCATTGGATTTGGCAATGTGGAAGTGGTGGAGTTTCCTGCAGAGGTAGGAGAGCAAATGGGTGGTGAAGAAGAATGTGACCTGGGAAGCTGTGTGTGCTGGGGAGCAGAGAGATATCATTTATTAAATATCTTCGTACTCCGACATTGTTAGGTGTCAATAGAGAATCAAAAGATGTGGTTCCTATTTTCATGGAGCTGACAGTCCAGCAGAGGAGACAGACATTCAACAATTCATTGTGATAAGTGCTAAAAAAGAGAAATGGAGGGTGCTGTGCATGTATTAGTGAGACAGGGCCTAAAGACAGGAAGGGAGGAGGGGGCTAGAGGTGGTGTCTCTGAGGAAGTGACACTCAAACAGATTATGATTTGGTGTCCGTTGTGGGTCCACTTTCAGAGAGAATGCCCTGGTCCTGCTAGCACGGGTATTAGGCATTAGAAACCCCATGGCAATTCCTTCTAATGGTGTCTCACCTTCCTTTACCTGGCTTCATGAACCAGAAAATGCAAATGGCGGTCAGTTATATATTTACTCTGGCAGCAGGCCCCTACATGGTCAAGTAGGATCTTAGCCTCCACCACCAAAGTATACCCAATAACTCTGTGCTTCCCCAGAGAGAACCTCACATATACTCTCGAACCAGTCTGTTAGTCTCACACTTCTTCCTCTTTGTCTCTGGCTTCCATTTGTCCAAGGCCCCTGCCCACAA
Source organism: Choloepus didactylus (assembly GCF_015220235.1). NCBI lineage: Eukaryota > Metazoa > Chordata > Mammalia > Pilosa > Megalonychidae > Choloepus > Choloepus didactylus. Next base: position 31,577,743 of record NC_051312.1, on the reverse strand, counting down.
AGCCAGATGATGGAGCCTCACTATGGCCAAAGCTGAAGGGGTGCAACTTGAGAGCATCAAAGTGTGTACCCAGGAAACAATCTCTCCAGGCTTCCCGCCTGTCTTTTGTGTGATGTGTCTGAGCAGAGGTGGTGTTTTACTTTGCTAAGCTGCTCAAAGCAGATGCCACTAAATGGGTTGGCTCTTAGTGATGGAAATTTATTAGCTTTCAGGCTTACAGTTTTGTCCAAATCAAGGCATCATCAAGATGATGCTTTCTTCCTAAAGACCAGCAGCCGGTGATCCTGGGTTCCTCTGCCACGTGGAAAGATGCATGGTGGTGTCTGCTGGTCTCTCCCTTGTCTTCCAGATTTTGTAGCCATCAGCTTCTTGTTTCCATAGCTTTCTCTCTCTTTGTCTGAATTTCATTCTCTTACAAAGGCTTCTTGTAAGAGGATTAAGACTTTCCTTGAATGCAGTGGGTCACGCCTTAACTTAAGTAACCCCACCAAAAGATCCTACTTACACTGGGTCCACACTCACAGGAGTGGATTAGCTTTAAGAACATGATTTTCTGGGGTACATACAGTTCCAAACCACCACATGTAGGGAGAATATGAGGTGCTCCACCTGTACCCTAAAGCACCTCTGCTCATGCCCAGAAAGTCTCTCATCTGAGTTTTCTATCAATTTTTCTCCAGTTCAAGGGCTAGGTGGAGAGTAGATGTATGGCCTTGGGCAAATTACTTAACTTTCTTGCATCTCCATTTTCTCATCTGTAATATGAGGCTAACAATAGTACCTACTTCTTCAGATTAAGTGAAAAACTTCATGTAAAGCATTTAGCACAGTGACTAGCACATAGTAGGTGCTCAATAAATGACAGCTTTTATTGTTTTTACTTTTACTGTTATTATTTATGTATTGGAGCATCTGGCCAGGGTAAGTGTCCAAGTCCCTGCTCCACTAGCCAATCTACCACATAGTCTACTGCATCCTAGTTTCATCCATCAGACAACAAATTTAGCAAATGTGCATCTGCCCCTGAGTTAACACTGCCCTGGGGCACTGACAAAATCAGGATTCTGAATAGCTGGGCTGAGGCCAGATATGGCCTGGGTTATATTCACCAGCGTAGAAAGGCTTGTTGGGAGCCAGCTTGCTGCCCTCACTGGGGATGCCCAACCTCTCCATTATGCTTCCATTGAAACTCGTGTGCTGTGATTCCAATCCTGCTGATCGTGTTCCCACTGGAAAAGAATGCACAACGGTACCTACATGCCAGTGGTTTCTGAATGTCTCAAGAGTTTGAAGAGATTTTTTTTCCTACCACTCCCTTACATGACTCAGTGGACCTCCTGTTCTTTTCCTTAGCCAGGTGATGTGGTGTGGAATGCCAGTAAACTCCCAAGGGAAGCCTTCTTCCAAAATGCAAAAAAACAAGGAAAAGGCATAAAAGCAATAACATTTTGGAGTGGGCTGGCATGAACCAGGAGCCCAGTCTGCCGTACTTACTTTTTTAATTCTAAAATAACAGAGATAACAAACAATGGTCTTTCTAACTTGCAACTTTTCCCTTATCTTTTTTCCCTTTGTGAGCCTAAGACATCATGTTCTTTCATACAATCCATGAAAAAAAAAATCACAAAAACCTTCCATTTCCCTGCTGCCTCTGGAGAAGAACAGACTATCTGATATTTCAGCTGGAAGGCTGGGTGGCAGATTCTTTCCAGTGGGGTGGCGACTTCCTCCCTACTTTCAGAACACACCCCTTCCCAAAAATACGCCCTCCTGGACAAGGAGCACAAAAGAAGCAGACCCGGCTCTCGGCGTCAGCAAATGCCCACATCCCTTCCTTTTCCTTTTACACCCAGTGGCCTGGGAATGGCACAAGATCTGTGTGTGGACCCATCAGGCCCGGGAGTGGCCTTGTGCTCATCTCTTGACCGCCTGGTTCATCTTCCAAACTAACTGCCAGAAGTGATTTTTCTAAAACCCAAATGTGACCATTTCACCCCATCTGCTTAAAAATTTGCCGTGGCCTTTTGGCCCATAGCAAGGTTTCCCAGACTCCAATTTGACGTCTCTGCTTGGTTGGCTGCAAAAGAATCATCTTATTCAAATGCAGATTCCAGAGTTTGGGATAGAACCTGGGGATCTGTATGTGTGTGTCTGGATTCTTTAAGCTGCAAGTGACAGAAACTAACCTCCAACTACCTTAAGCTAAAAAAGGAATTCATTATTTCTTCTGACCAGGAAGTTCAGAGGGGTAGAACTGGCCTCAGTTGACTGGATCAAGGGCTGTGCTGTCAATAAGGCAGCCACTAGCTACATTTGGCCATTGAGTACTTGAAATGTGGCTAGTGCAAACTGAAATGTGATGTAAGTGGAAAATAGACGCTGGATTTCGAAGAGTTAGCATGTAAAAAAAAGAGAAAAATATCTCAATGATTTTTTATATTGATTATGTTGAAATATTTGGATATATGGGATTAAATAAAATGTATTAAAATTAATTTCATCTGTTTCTTTTTACTTTTCTTTTTTAATGTGGCCATTAGAAAATTTAAAATTGTTTGATCAAATGGTGTTATCAGTCTCTCGCTCCATAATTTGGCTCTGCTCCCCCCTTTAAATATATTTGGAGTTCATTCTCTCCTACTACAAACTGTCTTCCTCTGTGTGTCCGGGGAAGATTGCTGGTAGCTCCAGGCTAATAGAATTCCAGCTTCCTAAAGCCATCCAAAAGAGAAGTTATTTTGTCCATTGTTCATATATCAGTCTCAAGGAAAGACATTCATTAGTCCTGCTGATGTCACATTTCCACCCTGTTGGACAAATTACTGTTGCCAGGAAAATGGATTCCTGTGGCTATTCCTGAATCCCTTGTCTATCTGACTGGGGTGGAGTACCCATATGGAATGGGAGAGGGAGGTGTCCTGTATGACAAAAATATCTCACGTTCACCACATTGTATTTTCGTTATGCTCCCCAGATGATTCTGATGCACAGTAAGTTTTGTGATACACAAATACACAGAGGTAAAGTCCAACTATATTGGTGTGGTATTTGTGTGGTATATTACATCCTGTATGGTCTGGTCCCATCCTAACTTTTAAATTTCATGTCCTATGCCTTCTTTTCCCTACTATATGTCAACATTGTACTCTTTGGTCATTTTAAACTTTTTGCAGCTTTTTGAATATCCCATGCTGAAAAAAAATTATTATAGAAAATTTCAAACCTATACAAAAGTAGACAGAATGGTACAATGAATCCCCCACCATGTATCATCACCTGACTTCAACAGTTATCAATGAATGACCAATCTTATTTCACTCATGGCCACACTACTCTTTCAAATAAGTTATTTTGAGGCAAATCTCAGGCTTATTATTTCATCTGTAAATATTTAAATAAGTATATCTAAGGATGAAGGACTCATTTAAAAAAACATAATCATAATATCATTATCACACTTTAAGAAAATAGTTCTTTATTATCAAATATCCAGTCATTGTGCAGATTTACATGATTGTTAGAGTTGCTTTGTTCTAATTTGTATCCAAACAAGGTTGGCTGGTAAATCTCTTAGATTTTTTTTAATCCATGGGATTTTTTAGTTCTCTTTTTTTCCTCCTTGCAATTTATTCATTGAAGAAACTGGGTCATTTGTCTCATAGATTTATCTGCCTTTTAGCTTTTTTTGGTAAAAACCTTGCAGTGTTGTTTAGCACGTTTGTCTGTCCCCTGTATTTCCTGTACACTGGCAGTTAGATTTAGAGCAGTGCTGTCCAGTAGAAATATAATGTGAACCACAGAGGTAATTTAAATTTTTCTAGTAGCCAAAGTAAAAGAGTTTAAAAAAAGCAGATAAAATTATTTTCAATACTCTATTTAACCCAATATATCTAAAATATTATTTCAATATATAATCAATATGTAAGATCATTAATGAGATATTTTACATTCTTTTTTTTTTTCATATGAAGTCTTTGAATTCCAGTGTATGTTTTACACTTATGGCATATCTCAATTCAGACTAGCAACATCTCAAGTGCTCAATAGCTACCTGTGGCTGGTGGCTACCATTTTGGATGGCATAGCTCTAGAAGCTTCAACTAATTCAGTTCAATTTTGGCAAGAATGTTTCATGAGCTTACTTCCATCAGAAGTACTTGGGGTCCAGTTGTCCCTCTTTTAGCAGCCATAATGACCATTGCCTGGATCGTTTATTTAATCAGAGGTTTGGAGTTATAAAACAGTGGTGTTCTAAATCTATATACTTCCTTCTCCATTTATTAGTTTTAATGCATCCATCTACTTTTATCAGGAGAAAATTTCCCTCCATCAATGATTTGGTTTTTCTGAGATAAAATTTGTAATCCCACCCCCACTGCCCACTATTTTGCGTGTGCCAGTCCATCAGCCGCAAATGCCTTTTCTCCTCTTCTCTGTCTGGCTAATTCCTAATTCAGCTAGTTCCTTCATGGCTTAGGTGAAGTGTTATTCCTATGAAGCTCTGCTGTCTTATATACCATTACTGCTCTTCATTGCAATTTTTTGTCTTCCTCTTTGCCTCCTCCACTCCCTTCTGTCTCCTATTCTTTGATTCTGCCCCAGCAGAATAGGGGGTGCTCAGTAAACATTGGTGGAAGTCGGGTGAGCTTGTTCCTTGCAAGCAATGGGCTAAGGATGAGTGTAAGGTGTCTACTTTATATGTGTGTTCATTTTCTATTGCTGTGTAGTAAACTACCACAAATCTAGAGGCTTAAAACAGGACACGTTTATTTTCTCACAGTCCTGCGTGTAAGGAATCTGGGCATGGCTTAGCTGGCTCTTCTGCCTGGGGTCTCAGCAGGCTGCAATCAAGGCATCAGCTAGGCTGTTTTCTAAACTGGAGGCCTGGCTAGGGAAGAATTAGCTTTCACACTCATTCAGGTTGTTGGTAGATTTCTTTATGGCTTTAAGACTAAGGTCTCTGTCTTCTTGCTGGTTGTCAGCTTCTAGAGGCTGCCCACATTTCCTTGCCACTAGACCCTCTCCACTGGCCCTCTCTCAACATGGCAGCTTACTTCTTCCAAGCCAGCTATGGAGAGAGTCTATCTAGTGTGTGCTAGCAGGACAAAGCTTTATGTATATAACCATAACATAACCACAGGGGTGACATCCAATTACCTTTGCCATATAATGTAACCTAACCACAGGAATGATATCCCATCACATTTGCCACACTCTGTTGGTTATGAGAAAGTCACCACCCATCTGCACACAAGGAGAGGGGATTATACAGAGCCTGAACTTGGGGGCCACCCAAGGGCCTGTCCACCACAATCAGCTATCACTTATTGAGAGCTGGATTGTCTACTATGTCCCAGACACTGTATTAGATACTTTTCATGAATCACTTCATTTAATCCTCAAACAACTTTATAAATGAATGTTATTTGAGCTGCTTTACAGACTTGGAATCTGAAGCTCAGAGAAACTGCTGTTCAACTCATTTGAAGTCCTATAGGCAAAAAATGACATCTAGGATTCAAATCCAAGTCTGTCTCATCTTAAATCCACACTGTCTTCTACCTTCAAACCTTGTCTTTTAAGCAGTGTGTCCAAGAAAGCTCTTTAAAAATTGCCCCCTTCTTGCCCTTTCCCAAGGGTAACAACAAGAATAGGAAACACATTCTCTGCATTTTGGATTCATCTTTTTAAACATAGTCACAGTGAACTTTTCCTGCTAAGAATGACTGTTGAAATGGGAGCTGGTCCTTTTAGGAAATGTTACATTGCAGAATTAGGGCAGGCTGCCAAAGCAGGAGACAAGAGCTAACCTGGATTTTCTCAACACCATTAGAAAATAATTATAATACTACATAGTTAGGTAGTGAGTTATCGATTTCTGTCTCATTTTGTCCTCAGTGTTCCTGTGAGTCAGTCAGAGCAAGGATTTTATATATTTAGTATAGAGATTATTCTAGATATGCAATTTTGTATTTTGGTTTTAAAATTTTATGTTCCTACATGGACATTTTCCATGGTCTTCTATCTTCTCCTTAGACATTTTAATTGGCTGCTTAATATCAATTCAATGGATATATCCTAGCTTAGTGAAATGTTTCCTTAATTTTTGGCTATTTAGGGTGCTCCTTGTTTTTCACTATTATAAGTATTGTGATGAACATCTTTGGTCAAAAATGTCCCCTCTGTTAAAATTCACAATTAAAAAAATACATTAAAAAAAATGTCCCCTCCATTCCCACCCATGATACTTTGCTTAGGAGAGAGTCCCAGAAGGCGGCAGACAGATTGTTGGTGATACAATGATATGATTGTAAACCCCATTTTACAGATGAGAAAACAGTCAGAGTGAGACTTGCCCAAGTTCACATGGTCCAAAATTGCAGAGCTGAGATTTGGATACAAATCTTATGCTCCTAAATGGGAGTTCTCTCTTCACAACTTGCTGCCCTAAGTGTGGCCCATGAGCGAGTAGCATTGGTAAATCCTGGAAGCTTGTTAGAAATGCATAATCTCAAACCTCACTCAAGACCTTATGAATCAGAATCTGCATTTTACCATGATCTCAAGAATATTCTCTGCACATTAAAATTTGAGTAGCGTTGCTTGCAGCACATCCTCCCTTACAGTCCTTCAAACTGCTTTGAAATGAGACAGAACACCACTGGCATTGGAGTTACCAGTTCTCAGCTTTGAAAACCTCTTTAACCTTTTCCTCATTTAAGGGCTGTGTGCAATGCGTCCCCCTCATGAGGGGATTTGTTAATTTCATTGTAAAATGTTGGAATCTTTAACTTGCTTCCATATTATCCCTGGATATGGTCAAACCCTGCTGCTCTGAATCCTACAAATAGCATTTTGGAATAATTTTCAGTAAAAAGGCTGATGCTGAGGGAGAAAAAGAGCATTATTAGACCAGAGCTCTGGTCCAGGTTCTGCCATCAACAAGCTGAGTGACCTTGAAGGAGCCATTCTTTCTTGAATGCAATACTGTGATGGGAACATGCTTTGTAAATCATAAAGCACTGGATGCATCTGTGGGGAGCCTATATTTAGATACCATCTTTCTTGTGGGAGAAATGAAGACATTTAGACCAGATGATCCTTGGGGCAAATATTCAGAGGACCAAACCGTTCTGAGGAAGCCTATTTTGGGTTGGATTCCACCTGTGCTCTCCAGGGATAAAATGAAAGAGAGATATGAGCCAAATCAGGATGAAGAGAGTGAGAGCTTGGAGAAGCTGATATTTAAAGTCCCTCTTAAATCTAAAAACTTATGATCTTATACCATTCCAACATGAAAAAAAAAATACCATAGAATTCTAGCACCCGCTGCTCATTCTTTTCAGCTCCCTGCTTCCATGAAAGAGAGCAGCTATTCTATTCTTTAAGAATTTGGATTTATTTCAAATCTCATTCTAGGATCAAAGTATTCCTTTTTTGTATGTGATTTGAGTGATTTCATTTGCTTTAAGCACATTAAGCAAGTCAGAGATCAGGCTCAGGTATTCCCAATCACCCAAATTACCAAAGCCACTGATCTCTGGTCCATTTTCCTTTTCTCTTTCCTCACATTACCCTTCTTAGAGGAAGGCAGTTAAAAGCTTTATATAGTATCTTTGTTTTGTAACCACATATCTTAAACTTGGAGTTGAGCATCATTATGGCTGGCTGAGCCCCTTGGAAAACTGGATAAAGGAATTTATGCATCACAGGTGGCAGATTTAAAAAAATGACCAGTGATGACCATCTACCCTGAACATCATAGTGATGTTCTTAGAAAAAGGCAAAAGAGTTTTTTTGAGACTAAAATCCAAAACTTTTCTTTTGTTTTTCATGTTACTTAATCTGTTTTATTGTAATAAATTGGATTAAATATGTTTTTATTTTTTTGCTTAGAGCTCCTTTGATATGGGTAGAGGCTGTTAAACTGAACACTTTGTTACTGAGAGGTCAGTATTTTTTTAAATCTATAGGTTGCAAGGAATAAAATAAGGAACAGGGAATATTCCTTTACTCTTAATGGCAGAACATTTGCACAAGGATCTATTACATTATGATCCTTATTTAGGCATTAGAGGGAAATCGACCACCCATTCATTTCCCACATACTATGTGTCAAGCACACTTAGAGACTGGAGGTCAAAGACAAGGTTCCTACCCCCAAGGAGCTTACAGTGGGATGGTGTGCTTTGTGCTAGATAAAGGTCAGCAAAGGACACTATGGGAAAGACAATTAAATTCTTCCTAAGAGATTAAAGAAAGCTCCCTAAAGGAGATATCCCTTGGGCAGAGGAGGAGATAGCTACCGGGAGGAGGGCGTAAATGGCACTTTAAGCAGAGGGAACAGCAAATGCGAAAGTGCAGAGGCAAGAGAACATGACCATGGCTGGGTCATGACTGGAGAAGGTGCAGGGGTGTGTGGCAAGACACAATGTAGCACTTGATGAAAGAAATCATACAGACTAAGCTAAGGTCTCCTACTCATACTCTTGAAGGGTTTTAGAAGGTAGTTCATCCTATAACAATTTCAGAGAATAGGGTTCCCTTATAGGCACTTTAGAAACAATACCTGTTATAAGTGATCTTCAGCACCATGTGAGGAAATCCAATGGTGCCAAGCCAAACTAGAGATTTTCTCTCTCCCCTTGCTCAAGCTCACTCTTCTTTTTCCCCTTTGAACGTTGCAGGCTCATCTTTCTTTGGAAGCAAATAGTCAGCACAGGCAGCTTTTGATGCGGTGCTCATTTGAACTGGTTTATTCAGGAAACAGATGCATCCTCTTGGTCTCAGTACAAATCATTGGAGTTTCTTTTTTTTTTTTTGGTTTCACCAAAGCCAGATCTATGTCTCCATCAGCACAAAGGAAAAAAGTAATTACTGAAGTATTAGTGTTATTATTATTTCCTGATTCCTTGCTCATATCTGGTTCTCTCCTTAAGCCATAGGTGGAAAATTTAAAAACAAAACCTTGTTGGATAAAACCTAGATTAATTATTTTTAATCTTGTGTGCACTGGAGACCTCTTTGAGAATTTAATGAAAAAGATGAACCGTCTCCTCTGAAAAATTCATATTTTCTCCCACCCACAAAATGTAACATGGTTTCAAGAGGCTCACTAATCTCTTGAAGTCTCTGAGGATCCCTAAGGAATCTGTAGACCCTGGTTAGGAACCTGTTGTCTACATAGTCAAAAATACATTGGAATAACTGCTTGTTGAAATTGGACTGTGAGAGTTGCCTGACACTCCTGGTGGTACATTTTGGGAAGTCAGAATAAATCTGAGTTGCATTTACCAAATAATTGCTCAAGCCTTTGCTACAACATTAATTCAGTATATGGACCTCAGTCCCTAAATGTCCCCAAACCTGACCCAAACCTGAGTGACAGTCTCAGAGAGAGAAGGAAGAGTAGGAAATCACTTGAGACTTTCCATTTTCTAAATTTAAGTCCTTGACCTTGGAATCAGAAGAGCTGGTTTTACATTTTAGCTCTAATGTTTTCTAGCTGGTTGACTTTGTCAAGTCATGTTAGTTTTCTGAGTATCAGCTTCCCCATCTATAAAATGAGGATAACAATGGCACTTACCTCACAGGGCTGTTGTGAGGGCTTCATGAGATGATGTGTATGAAATTATTTACCAGATATCTGGCTCATTGATGGTGCTTGTTAGATGTTAATGGAAATTCAATTCTCCCAGGGCAGAGTAAGATCTTTTAGACACACTGAGCACTGAAAAATGAGGGTGTACCTCCACTCCCACAGGTAATTCAAATGAAGAGTAATATACAATAAAAAAACTAAGGGAAAATCTTATTTTTTTCTATGATGGCAATAAAGACTTAAATTTTTTTTATTTTGAAATAATTTTAAACTTACAGGAAAGTTGCAACATTAATACAAAAACAATACAGAAAACTCCAATAAACTCCCTACCGAAATACACAGACTTACCAACTTTTAACATTTTGCCACATTTGTTAAATCATTCTATCATCTCTCTCTATCATCTATCAACTATGTATCTATCTATCTTTCATCATCATCATCATCATGTATCTTATATCTGTCATCTCACTGTCATCTCTATCTGTTTTCTAAACATTTGAGAGTAGGTTACATACATCATGCTCCTTTAACACTTAAAACTTCCATGTATGTTTCCTAAGAACAAAAGTATTTACTTATGTAATCACATTAAGTATAGTTTTTCAGGTTCAAGAAATTTGATACTGATATAAAGCATACAATCTATATTCCAATTTTTTTTTCAATTTTTCCAATAATGTCTGAGCCTTTTTTTAAAAAACTTATTCCGGTAACATAAAATCAACCTAAAATTTCCCCTTTTAACCACATTCAAATATATAATACAGTAGTGTTAATTACATTCACAGTGCTGTGCTATCATCACCACTATCCATTATGAAAATATTTCTGTCACCTCAACCAGAAATTATGTACCCATTAAGAATTAACTCCTCATTCCCTAGCCCTAACCCAGTCCCTGGTAACCCGAATTCTAGTTTCTGACTATGAATTTGCTTATTCTGATATTCCATATCAGAGAGTTCATACAGTATTTGTCCTTTTGTGTCTGGCTTATTTCACTCTATATGATATCCTCAAAGTTCATTCATGTAGTCACATATATCAGAACTTCATTCTTTTTTATTGTTGAATAATATTCTATTGTATGTATATACCGTATTTTGTTTATCCATTCCTTTGTTGATGGGCACTTGGGTTGCTTCTGTTTTTTGGCAATTGTGAATAATGCCACTCGGAACATTGGTGAGCAAATATCTGTTCGAGTCCTGCTTTCAATACTTAGGATATTGACCTAGAAGTGGGATTTCTGGGTCATATGTTAATTCTATACTTGACTTTCTGAGGAACTGCCAAATTATTTTCCACAGCAGCTTCCCCATTTTACATTCCCATAAACAGTGAATAAGTGTTCCTATTTCTCCACATCCTCTCCAACACTTGTTATTTTCTGTTTTTTTTTTTTTTTTTAATAGTAGTCATCCTAGTGGGTGTGAAATTGTTTCTCATGGTAGTTTTGATTTCCATTTCTCTGATGGCTAATGGTGTTGAGCATCCTTTTCATGTGCATTTTGGTCATTTGTATTTAGTCTTTGGAGAAATATCTATTCAGTTCTTTTGCCCATTTTTAAATTGGGTTGTTTGTATTTTTGTTGTTGAGTTATAGGGTTTTTGAAATATATTCTGGATATTAAACCCTTATCAGATACGTGGTTTCCAAATATTTTCTCCCATTCTGTAGATTGACTTTTTACTTTCATGATGAAGATCTTTGATGCATAAGATTTTTTAATTTGATGACTTATCACTTTAAAAATTTTCCTTTGTTGCTCATTCTTTGGGTGAAAAGTTTAAGAAACCATTGCCTAACACAAAATCCTAAAGATTCTTCCCTATACTTTCTTCTAGGAGTTTTGTAATTCTGGTTCATATATTAAGGTCTTTGATCCATTTTGAGTTAATTATATATGAAGGAGTCCACCTTCATTCATTTGCATATGCATATCCAGTTTTCCCACCACCATTTGTTGAAGAGACTATTCTTTCCCTATTGATTGGATTTGGCACCCTTGTCAAAAATCAGTTGGCCATTCATTATTTACAATTGCCAAGAAATGGAAACAACCCAAATATCCTTCAACAAATGAGTGGATAAACAAAATGTGGTATATACACATGATGGACTACTATGTGGCAGTAAGAAGGAACAAGGTTGTGAAACATATGACAACATGGATGAATCTTGAAGACATAATGCTGAGTGAAATAAGCTAGACACAAAAAGAGAGATATTGTATGTTACCACTAATGTGAACCCTGTGAAAAATGTAAAATACATATTTTATACTGTAGAATGTAGGGGACCTAGAGATAGATGGCAACTAGTGAAGAGGGAACGATAATCTAGTAAGAACAGATAAACTATTGAGGGTAATCTCAATGTTATGGGAATGCTCAGAAATGATTAAGGGTTGTAAATTTTCTTGGGTATGGTAGGAACATGTTGGAAGCAATGTAGTTATTTTAGGTTATTTGTTTTTCTTATTCCTTTGTTTTGTTTTGTTTGAAGTGTTTTTTAAAAAATTTTTTTTTTGATAAATAAAATTTAAAAAATGAAAAAAAAAAGAAGGGTGCTGGATATTGTCAAATGCCTTTTCTGATGATCATGTGTTTTTTACCCCTTCCTTCTATTAATGTGATGTATTACATTTATTGATTTCCTTATGTTGAACTACCCTTCCATACTTGGAATAAATAACATTTGATCATGGTTTATAATTTTTTGAATGTGCTGTTGGATTTGGCTTGCTAGTATTTTTTGAGGATTTTATCATCTATATTCAGAAGGAATATTGGCCTGTAATTTTCTTTTCTTGTCATATCTTTATCTAGCTTTGGTATGAAGGTGATGTTGGCCTCATAGAATGAGTTGAGAAGTATCCATCCTCCTCAATTTTTTCAGAAGAGTTTGAGAAAGATTGGTTTTAATTTTTCTTGGAATGTTTGGGAAAATTCTCCAGTGAAGCCATCTGATCCTGGGCTGTTCTTGATCACTGAAACAATCTTTTTACTTGTTGTTGGTCTCCTGAGATCTCCTATTTCTTCTTGAGTCAGTGTAGATAGTTTGTGGTATGTCTTGGAATGTGTCTGTTTCATCCAGGTTATTTAATTTGTTGGCATACAGTTGTTCATATAATCCTTTTTATTTCTGTGGGGTTGGTAGTAATGCCTCCCTTTCATTTCTGATTTTAGTTATTTACGAGCTTTTTTTTCATTGTCAGCCTAGCTAAAGGTTTGTTGATTTAATGATCTTTTCAAAAACAAACTTTTCGTATTGTTGATTCTTTTTATTCTTTATTCTCTATTTCACTTATCTCTGCTTGAATCTTTGTTATTTCCTTCCCTTGCTCACTTTGGTTTTGGTTTGCTTTTCTTTTTCTAGATCCTCCAGTTGTGAGTTTAGGTCTCTGATGTGAGATATTTTTCTTTTTTAGTATAAGTATTTATAGCTATAGATTTCTTTCTGAGCACTGCCTTTGCTGCATCCCATAAGCTTTGGTATGTTGTGTTTTCATTTTAATTTGCCCCAAGATAGTCCCTAATCTTCCTTGTGAATTCTCTTTGACCCATTGTTTAATTTCTGCATATTTGTGAATTTTCCAGTTCTCCCTCTGTTATTGATTTCTAGCTTCATTCCATTGTGGTCAGAGAAGACACATTGTATGATTTCAATATTTTTTAATTTAGAGAGACTTGTTTTGTGAACTAACATGATTTATCCTGGAGAATGATCCATGAGCATTAGAGAAGAATGTGTATTCTGGTGCTGTTAGGTGAAGTATTCTGTAAATGTTTGTGGTGCCTATTTGGTTTATAGTATCACTCAAGTCTTCTAGTTCCTTACTGATCTTCTCTCTAGATATTCTATCATTGAAAGCGGTGTGTGGAAGTCTTCTACCATTAATGTATAACTGTTTATTTCTTCCTTTAAGTCTGTCAGTATTTGCTTCATATATTTTGGGTCTCTGCCATTAGATGCTTAAATATTTATAATTGTTATGTCTTCTGGTTGAATTGACCCATTTATCAATATTTAGTGGCCTTCTTTGTCCCTTGTAACAGGTTTTGACTTAAAGTCTATATTATCTGATATTAGTATAGCTACCCCACTTTCTTTTGGTTACTATTTGCATGGTATATATTTTTTCCACCCTTTCACTTTCAACCTACTTGTGTCTTTGAATTTAAGGTGAGTCTCTTGTAAACAGCATTTTTTTTTTTTTAATTTTAGCTATTCTGCCAGTCTTGGCCTTTTTAGTGGAAAGTATAATCCATTTACATTTAAAGTAACTACTGATGTTGCAAGGCTTTCTTCTGCCAGTTTGCTATTTGGCTTTTGTTAGTCTTTTACCTTTTTTGTCCCTCAATTATTCTGTTAATGCCTACTTTCATATTTATTTGATTTATTGTAATGTACCATTTTGAGTCCCTTCTATTTTCTTTCTGTATATAGTTTTCATATTTTTCTTTGTGGTCACCTTGAGGCTAAAATTTAACATCCTAAATCTGTAACAATCACATTTGATTTGATACCAACTTAACTTAATAGCATACACATACACTGTTCCTATACCCTTCCATCACTCCACCTTTTTGTTGTACTTCTTATAAATGATATCTTTATATGGTGTGTGTCCGAAACCATAGATTTATCATTACTTTTTATGTATTTGAATTTTAGAACCTGTAAGCAGTAAAAAGTGGAGTTACATACCAAAACTACAATACAGTATTGCTGGCACATATAATTACCCATATGCTTACCTTTTACCAGATGTCTTTATTTCTTTATCCTTCTTTGATCCACTGTCTTGTTCCTTTCCTTTCAGTAGGAAGGACTCCCTTTATGATTGCTTTTAGGGCAGGTCTAGCAGTGACAAACTCCCTTAGCTTTTGTTTATCTGGGAATATCTTAATCTCTCCCTCATTTTTGAAAGACAGTCTAACCAGATATAAAATTCTTGGTTGGAAATCATTTTCTTTCAGCACTTTAAATATTTCATTCACCACCTTCTTGTCTCCATGGTTTCTGACGAGAATTGACACTGAATCTTATTGAGACTCCCTGTACATACACATTGCTTTTTTCTTGCAACTTCTGGAACTCTCTTCTTGTCCTTGGCATTCAACAGTTCAAATGTGTCTTGGCATGGTTCTTTTTGAATTTATCCTATTTGGGGTTCATTGGACTTCTTGAATGTGCATATTTATGTCTTTCATTCAATTTAGGAAGTTTTCTACCATTATTTCTTTGAATATTCCTTGTGCCCCTTTCTTTCTTTCTTCTCCTTCTGGGACTCCCACAGTGAGTATATTGGTATGCTTGATGATTGTCACACAGTTTTCTTAGGTTCTGTTCACTTTTTAAAACTCTTTTTTCTCTCTGTTCCTCAGCCTGAATAATTTCAATGGTCTTGTTTTTTGTGATCACTGATTCTTTCTTTTTTTTTTTAATTTTATTTTGAAATAAATTCAAACTTACAGGAACAGTTGCAAAAACAATACAAACCCCATACACAGAACTCCAGCATACCCCAACCCCCCTCCCCTGATACCCTGATCCACCAACTTTAACATCCTGTCACACCGTTTCTTTCTTTCCCTCCCTCCCTCCCTCCCTATCATCCATCATCTATTGCTCTGTCTTCTGAACATATGAGAGCAAGCTGCACACATCCTTGAACAAACAATATAATTCACATATACATTTCCCATGAACAAGAACATTCTTTTATGCAATCCCATTAAGAGCAGCTAAGAAGTTCAAGAAATTCAACATTGATACAAAGCTTGCATTCTATATTTCCTTTTTCTCCTTTCTTATGTCTCAACTGTATCCCTTTGAGCCTCCTCTCCTCCATCCTCAGATCCCATCCAGGATCATCCTTGGCATTTAATTGTCATTATCTATTTAGACTTTCTTTCTTTTTTTTCAATTGTGGAAACATATATACATCCTAAATCTTCCCATTCCAACCCCTCCCTAGCATTTGATTCTTTCTTATGCCAACTCCAATCTGCTATTGAAACCCTCCTGGGAATTTTCATTTCAGTGAATGTGGTCTTTACCTCCAGTATTTCTATTTGGTTCCGTTTAAAAATTTCTCTTTATTGAGATGCTCATATTGTTCATTGTTTTCCTGATATCCTTAGTTCTTTTTCTGTGTTTTCCATTACCTCCTTGAACATAATGAGGATCATTTTTAAAAAGTCTTTGTCTGGTAGGTCTAAAATCTGATCTTTATTGTTGGTTTCTGGATTTTTATTATGTTCCTTTGGATAGGCCATCATTTTATGTTTCTCTGTTTGTCTTGTAATCTTTTGTTGCATACTCTACATTTTAATATTTTAAAGGTTAACTTTGGGATTTAGTCTCTGAACTGTCTGTTCCTTAAGTTTGTATCCATATAGTGATACTACAGGGATTTCCTTTGAATGCCAGGAGCTAACAAAAATAAACCAACACAAAAAACACCTTTCACAGTCTTTGCAAGTTGGCCTTGTGTTGGCTGGTTCTCACCTATTAAGAAGATTAGCCTGAGTTGAATGCAAAGTGCAGGGTCCTCTCTGTCTTTTCCGAGTCTGAATCTTATCCTGGACTTGTGCTTGCTCATAGCATCAGGAATTCCCCCATTTGCAGGAATTTGAATGTCCCTTCTACTACCTATGAAATAGGCTTTCTCCCCTTCCCAGGTGCTCTATTGTATGATTTAAAACAGGTAATCCTTTGTCCCAGGTTGCTTTGTTTCTTACACAATCTGCAAGCTATCTTCAAGCTGCTTCTGCCATATGGTGAATTCTGGTAGAGTGAGCCTGAGATGAGTTTCCTGGTTCAGTCTTTAGGCAGCCACCTGATAGACTGACACTGACCGAGTATGTGCACAGGTGTTACTATGCTCCCTCCAGAACAGGGCCAGGGACCCACAATTGGAGTGCAAGATGGCTCCATACTGCCTGCCAGGGGAGTGGGAAGAGTTGGCCAGAAAGGGCACTGCTTCTCCTACTGTTTTGATAGCTGTGTTTTCTTGATTTGGAACTTGCCCAGTTTCCGTAACATTTTAACTATTTTCTGGAGTTTTGAGGAAGATGACTCTGACAGTTTCTGTTAGCTGTTCAAGCATTCTGTCAGGGAATGGCACCCTGGAGCATCTTACGCTGCCATTTTGGTCAACCAGAAGCCTCCCAAGCCTTTTTTTTTTTTTTTTTTGGTAGGAAAAAATATTTTAATCTTTGACTATTTTACTTACTAGTGGAAAATAATTCAAGTGGAACCACATAGATATTCCAAAATGCTATCCCACAAATAAAGGATATAAAGATTTACAAATAATATTCTGAAACACCCATTGATCCCAGTTTGTTAATATAATGCATATTTACATCTGGTAGCAGCCTGATTCATTAAGCTTCTATGATTCTGCACTTTATCTGTACTAATACTTTTATCTGGGAATGGGTCAATTTAGTTGTAGGGCATACCGTTTTTTGTCAGGTAACCTTCCCTTATAACTCTCCATTTTCACTGAGAATGAAAATCATTGATAAGAGTAATCTTCAGAAACTCAAAACTTGGTTTTGTACTTCTCCTCCAATTTCATAGAACATCTTTTATGCCTGCAGATATTTTTATATCTAAGACAGCCTGAAGTTCTGCTTGCCAACATAAAGCTTGTTTCACAAATTTTTCAGCAGCTGGCATGGTAATAAAGCCAGCTTTTATGTAAATTAGATATCTTCCTAATAAATTTTTAACTATGAAATTAGGTGTTTTTTTAAGATGTTTCAATGTTTTCTGCACCTCCCCCCCCTTCTCCTTTTGGGACACACATGGTGCATATGTTTGTGCATTTCATGCTGTCCTTCAAATCCCTGAGACCTTGCTCAGTTTTTTCCCATTCCTTTCTCTATCTGCTCTTCTGTCTGTAAGATTTCAATTGTCCTATTTTCTAGTTCACTGATTCTTTCTTCTGCCTGTTCAAATCTGCTGTGTATGTTTGTAGTGTATTTTTAATCTTTTCTATTGTGCCTTCCATTCCTATAAGTTCTGTTATGTTTATTTTCATACTTTCAAATTCTTCTTTATGCTCACACAATATCTTCTTAATATCTTTTCTCTCTTTAGCTATATTTTCCTTCATCTCCTTGAATTGATTAAGGAGATTTATTTGAACATCTTTGAATAGTTGTTCCAAATTCTGTGTTTCCTGCAAAGTTTTGATATTTTTTCTTTGACTGGGCCATATCTTCCTGATTGTTAGTTTGGCATGTAATTTTTTGTTGATGTCTAGGTATCTGATTATCTTGATGGGTTTACTTTGAAGGTCAGTTTCTCTCTCTTGCCTAGAGTTCTATTGTTGATTGGCTTTGTGTTAAGCTCTTCTTTGATGCTTGGTTCAACTTATTCTAGACCTTTAGAATTGCCTCCGGGTGACTGATCAGGTATTTTCAGTTCTTCTTCATCTGATTCTTACCCTGGCTATGCAGTACAATTTTTAAGGTTGTCCAGAGTAGCATAAAACAGCA
Source organism: Choloepus didactylus (assembly GCF_015220235.1). Classification (NCBI taxonomy): domain Eukaryota; kingdom Metazoa; phylum Chordata; class Mammalia; order Pilosa; family Megalonychidae; genus Choloepus; species Choloepus didactylus. The sequence continues at coordinate 31,559,613 of NC_051312.1, read as the reverse complement.
GTTCAGAGCCAGTATCCAGTGATCTCAATTCACTGATCAAAAACTGTGATCAGTACTCGGCCTTAGATCCCTCCACCCTACTGTGTTCTTGAGGAAGAGGGTTTCCACATTCCTCTCCATCCACAGCAACCATCCCAGGACAGGACCCAAGATGGCTCACCTTGAGAGTGGTGGTGGGGGTGCACCAATGTCAGCTGTAGAGCTAGTTACTCACAGTTCTTTATCACTGTTTCTCAACCTCTTTGCCCCACTTTTCCCTGGATGCTCCCCTGGCCTCTGGAGCCCCAGAACAGTTGCTTCAGGTAGTTGCTGCCTGTCCAGTAGCTGGTTTTGAGGAGTGAGTCCTGTAGCTCCTGATTCCACTATCTTCCCTGTAAGTACTCTCTACTACTCTTCTTCAACTTGATTTTTTCTTTGCCCATTATGCCAGTGAAAACTAAGCTGTATTTTAAAGTATGAGCAGCATTTCAGCAACTCATCCATAAACAAAATTTCATTCAAGATCAGTCATAGTCCAAAATGGAAAAGCTAAAACTATAAATCTCCTAAGAGAACTAGGAGAGTTTTTTTGTGACTTGGGGGTAGGAGGTCATGGCAGCCAGGTGCGGTCACTCTTTCTTTTTTGCATCAAACTCTTTCAAACTCCTCTCCTTTTTCTTTCTTTCTTGTGTGTGTGCATGCTTGTGTGTGTGTGCACGCATGCGCGCGTGCCTGCTTTGCTGGTGCCTTGGGAACGTGCTTCGTCTTCCAACCAGGTAACCCAGCACTGACTTGTCCCCAAGTACACAGGCCAAGGTCATATCCAAGGAAGTCAGGAAGAATCCTTCGAGGGGAGTGTGGACATCATGGTCAGGTTCACAGACACCAGAATGGTTTCCTCTGAGGGCTTGCCATCAGGCCTCCTGCTCATGGCCACACTCTTGGCCAGGCTGCCCCTTCCCTCTCCCTGCATCCTAGCAGCAGCCACATTAGGAAGTGGAAAGTGCTCATCCAACCCCATGGAGCCTGTTCCTTGGATTGTTGGTGGTATCAGGTCTGAGGTGCCTTTTCTCTTTATAAAGCAGAACCGAAATTTTACCTGGGCAGTCAGCTCTAGCAACCACAGAACTTTCATTTCCTTTTTATTGTAGAGAGAAAGTTCTGAACACTGCCATTTTACCAAGAGAAACTGGGTGCTGATTGAGTTGAGGCCAGGTGGGGATTTGCTTCACACCTCTGATTACTAAACCAGCAAATTGTCAGAATCACTTGAGGGAACTTTCTATAATGCAGACCTACTCTGGGGTGGGCATGGAGGGCAGGGTCTGTATTTTTCGGGTGCTCCCCAAGTGATTCTGATGCCCTCTAGGTCTGGAACCACACATTCTTGCCCCTTTCTGCCCAAGGGTATTCAACCTTCCATAAACTGGCCACACATTTCCATGCCCCACTTCCTTTGATCACATCTCCCTCTTGCTGCTCCCTCCCATAACATGTGACCATACCATTATTATGTCATTTACATGATATTGTATTTGTTTCCATATTTTTTTCCTTACCAGATGATCTCCTCAATGGCAGGGATGATGACTTACTCACGTTTCTGTTCCCTGAACCCAGGGCTGCCTCATAAAATCGAGCATGTTATTCACTGCACAAAGGTGCTTCAGATGGGGCTGAAGTTCACCAAGCCATGGGAGGGACACCTTTTCACATTGAACAAAGGTGCTAGATGGTCTAGTGCTGGCCCTACTTATACCTAGAACTGTGATAGTGTTATAAAAGCTGTGGGTTACTGAACCCCTATTACAATCTAGGCATGGAACTTAGTATTTTTGATAGAGGGTAGGTGATCAAAATTGAACTGGAAGACCTTCTTCCTCTTCTCTGTCAAAATCTTCTCATTCTTCAAGGCCCAGCCCAATATTACTTCTAGGTGAAATCTTCTCCAGTACAAATCCATTTCTTCCTCCTTGGAGATACAACAGGTTTATATCTTTAGAACAGCACTTTTTGTGGTCTGACTTTTATTGGAGTTGACCTCCACTGTTCTGTGAGCCCCTCAATAGCAGGACTGTCTTATTCATCTCTTTCCATTCTGGGTATCTAGGCAACCTAATGAAGGTTTATTAAGTGAACAAAAACTCCAACCCCAAATGACCCATCAGAATCTATAAAGATTTATACCAGCTTTCATCTCACCAGCATACACATATATAAAATGAACACATACGTTCATATGTATATGTATGTATAAGTGTGTGTGTATGCATATTTTTTAGCATCAACTTTATAGGCAGCACTGGGCCAAGATAAATAGATGATTGGTAGACAATCCTGTTGGTTGCTCACCCTCTGATGATATTCAAGTATGCGCAATGCTGTTACAGCAGTTTGTGATGGAATCTATATTTTGGTTCCACTGATACAGTAGGCTTTGAGACAAGCCAGTTTTGGGGTTGCCTCACATTTGAGATTTAAAAATAAGCCCTGTTTGTGAGCTGATGATTCTCTCTTTTTCATGGAGGGAGGTGCCAAAGAGTGGATGACTCCCATAATTGCAGGAGGCCCTCCTCACTGAGCTACACAGATCCTGATGTGTACAAATACTGTAGGGCACAGTAGTTGGAAGTGAAATATACCCAATTAGGGCTGAACTCAGGGATGTTGTTAGGAAAGATCAGTGCCCACTGAAGCACACCTTTATCGATTAGTTAAATCTGACTAAGGTATCAGGGTCTTCGGTGGTCAAAGGAAGCTTGGGCCTCTGTGATTTTTGTCACTCCTCATAAATGAAAATATGAAGCAGTTCTAAAACAGTGTTGCATAATATTGAACACATTAATATTTTTATCACAACAATCACAATGTAATTTTATAATATGTTATTGACAAAATAATTGCAGAAGCTATAAAACAATACTAATTCAAAGTGGACTCTCTAAGTGCCATGGTCCAGAATCAAGTATCATCCCACCAGTGTCACAGTGACTCCAGGCCTAAGCTCTTTTGTAGATGATGCCAGAAGCCTCAGTTTGAGGTCTTTTTCAAATTGAGACTTGGGTTCAATGGCTGTCATCTCCTCCCCCAAACCATACTAGACTTACAGTATCAAAAAGAGAACTTAGAACTTATTCACTGAATTAATAGGAACTGAGTGTGCCAAGCATAGAGGCTGTCACTGATGGAAGCAAATTGCTAGGAGGGCACTGAAAAGTATGCATTGGGAAGAGCAGCAGTAGTGGAAGTCCTGACCATTCAAATATGAAAATTGTGGGCTTCCAGGGGGACTGCAAATTAGGAAGAACTTGTTTCAAATTCAGGGACTATTGGAAAAGCACAGAATTGTTCTTAAGAGATTCATTTTGGCTTTTGGACCAAATGGGTTCTTGAGTAGCTGTTCCAGTTTGCTAAAGGTGCTGTTATGCAAAATACCTGAAAAGGATTGGCTTTTATAAAGGGAATTTATTAGGTTACAAAATTACAGTTCTAAGGCCATACAAGTGTCCAAACTAAGGCATCAACAAGAGGATACCTTTACTGAGGAAAGGCCAGTGGTGTCCGACACACCTCTGTCAGCTGGGAAGGCAAGTGGCTGGCATCTGCTGGTCCTTTCTCCTGGGTTCTGGTTTCAAAATGGCTTTCTCCAAAATGTTTCTGGGTTTCTGCCTCTCTTGGCTTCTCTCTCTCAGCTCCTGTGCATTCTTGCTTGTTCTCCCAGGGCATTTCTCTCTAAATATTTGGGGGTCCTCTCTTAGCTTCTCCAGAGCAAACTCTGGGCTTCATCTCTTAGCTTGGCATCTCCAAATGTCCTTCTGTCTGCATTTCCCAGCATCTCCAAGCATCTGGGTATGTGTCTTCTCTTAGCTTCTCTCCAAAATGTCTCTCTCAGCTTCTCTCTTTGTGTGTATCTCCAAGCGTCTGTTAAAGGACTTCAGTGATGTAATTAAGACCTACCTGGAATGGGTGGGGTCACATCTCCATGGAAATAATTTAATCAAAGGTCTCACCCACAATTGGGTGAGACACATCTCCATGGAAACACTCAATCAAAAGGTTCTACCCTTATCAAACAACTAATAAGTCTGCCCCCACAAGATTACATTAAAGAACATGGCTTTTTTGGGGGACCTAATAGATTCAAACCAGCACAGTAGCCAACTGTTTTGATTTGCTAAAGCTGACGAAATGCAATATACCAGAAATGGACTGGCTTTTTTGTTGAACAGTTTTATTCACCTGGACTGGATTTTTTTTAAATTCAGTTTTATTGAGATATATTGACATACCATACAGTCATTCATGCTGTACAGTCAACTGTTCACAGTACCATCATATAGTTATGCATTCATCACCCCAATCAATTTTTGAACATTTTCCTTACACCAAAAAGAATAAAAATAAGAATAAAAAATAAAAGTGAAAAAGAACACCCAAATCATTCCATCCCTCCATCCCACCCTATTTTTCATTTAGTTTTTGTCCCCATTTTCCTACTCATTCATCCATACACTGGATAAAGGGAGTGTGAGCCACAAGGTTTTTACAATCACACCGTCACACCATGTAAGCTACATAGTTTTATAATCGTCTTCAAGATTCAAGACTACTGGGTTGCAGTTCTACAGTTTCAGGTATTTCCTTCTAGCTTTTCCAATATACTAAAACCTAAAAAGGGATCTCTATATAGTGCATAAGAATGCCCTCTAGAGTGACCTCTCAACTCCGTTTGAAATCTCTCAGCCACTGAAACTTTACTTTGTTTCATTTTGCTTCTCCCTTTTGGTCAAGAAGATTTTCTCAATTCCACAATTCTGGATCCAGGCTCATCCACAGGAGTCATATCCTGTGTCACCAGGGAAATTTACACACCTGGGAGTCAGACCCCATGTAGGGGGAACGGCAGTGAGATCACCTGCCAAGTTGGCTTAGCTAGAGAGAGAGGCCACATCTGAGCAACAGAGGTTCTCTGGGGGAGACCCTTAGGCACAATTATAAGTAGGCTTAGCCTCTCCTTTGTAGTAACAAGCCTCTTAAGGGCAAGCCCCAAGATCAAGGGCTCAGGATACCAAGTTGTCAGTCCTCAATGTTTGTGAGAATATCAGCAATAACCCAGGTGGGGACATCCAAAATTACCGCATTTTTCCCTAGCTCTTCAGGGGGGCCCTGCCAATATATTTTTATTCTCTGCCCAAGTTACTTTGGGATGTATTGCTATTTCACACTAACCTGTACAAACCTACCAGATCTCACTTCCTATTCAAAGTTCCATGTAATTATGGTGTTTGAGTAAATTGACTGTACAAGTTAAATTATTTAGTGTACTGTAGAAGATATATATCCTGCACCAAATAAACATCTCTTCTCTTGGTTACACACAGAAGTCGAAGTTTTAAAACACAGTCAATATTGTCCTTTACCCTTTTGCCTGATTTGCCTTAGTCCTAACCAGATCTGCTTTATTCATATTTCTAACTGAAGTCTGGACTCTTTTTCAGCTTTTTGTAAACAGTTGCTGTATGCGCTAACACTGACATTCATAGCTGCCGAGCTCTAGCTCTGAGTTTCAGGTGCTAACACAGATACCCAAAGTTCCAGAGACTGACCAGATTATAAACAAAGAGATCAGCATCTCAGAATTTGGAGATAGCCATTACAATTCAGGAATAGATGTGACTGCTGTAAGAGCTTACAACCTAGGGACCATTACAATAAGTGTTCCCCTGCAAAGCTGTGCTCTAAGATTCAATTCTCAGAGTTTATATATTATAGCTAGTCCATACTGGTGAGGCATTATAATGTTTGTCTTTTCATTCCTGGTGTACTTCACTCAACATGCTGTGCACAGCAATGTGATTGGGAAAGCCATATGGACCACACTCCCCTTTGTCCAGTGTATGGATGGATGAGTAGAAAAAACGGGGGCAAAAAAAAAAAGCACCCAATGTTCTTTTCTACTTTAATTGTTCTTTTTCACTTTAATTTTTATTCTTACTACTTTTGTGTGTGTGGTAATGAAAATGTTCAGAAATTAATTTTGGTGATGGACACACAACTATATGGTGGTACTGTGAACAATTGATTGTACACTTTGAATGACTACATGGTATGTGAATATATCGCAATAAAACTGAATTATTTTTAAAAAATGCTGTCCGCAGGATCCATTCACCTCATGGCATGTCTCACAGCTTCACTCCTTATCGCAGTTGCTTAATATTCCATTGTATGCATATACAACTCACCATTCTGTTCATCAGTCAGTGTACCCTTAGGCCACCTCCACCCATCACAAACCATGAATACGGCCTTCAGAAACACCAATGAGAAAATGTCCATTCATGTCCCTGCTCTCAGATGTTCCAAGTATATACCCCATAATGAGGTTGTAGGACCTTATGGCACCCCCATACTTAGCTTCTTGTGGAACTACCACACTGCTGGACTGGCTTTTAACAATGGAAATTTATTAGCTTACAAATTTACAGTTCTAAAACAATGAAAATGTCCCAATTAAAGCATCAACAAGATGATACCTTCTCTGAAGACTGGTTACTGGTGAGCTTGGGCTCCTCTGTCAGATAGCAAGGCACATGGTGATGTCTGCTGGTCCTTTTCTCCCAGGTTTCATTGCTTCAGCTTCTGGCTTCTCCATCTGTGGATTTTTCTCTAAGCTTCTCAGAATTTCATCTCTTAGCTTCTGAATGTGTTTTATCCTCTTATAAAGGATTCCAGCAAGAGGATCAAGACCCACTCTGAATGAAGCGGGTCACATCTCAATTGAAATAACGTAATCAAAAGTTCCCACCCATAATAGGTCTACACCCACAGGAATGGATTAAAAGTACATGGCCTTTTCTGAGGTATCTAACAGCTTCAAACTACCACACCAACCATTGTGTTGGTTGTTACCTACAGTGAATGGAGTATGTTGTGGCTATAGGATAGGGTTAATGGAGACAATTTACAAGTAAGTCAAGTCCTTGTTTATGCATGTTATTTCCTCAAATAGATATGAAGTCATGTGCTCTTCTGGGGACCCCCTCTAAGTTATACTGGAAGAGGTGGAGGCACAGGGCCACTTTTTGAGGTCAAGTGGATGGAGAGAAGCAAGGTAGAATTTATGGAACTATAATCTTCCATGGCCCCAGATTGAGTCCTGATCCTGGTCTCATCTTTTGCTGATTCCTAGCCAAAGTTGGAAATAAAGGGGAAGACAACTTAAGTATAAACTTATATTTAATATAAATGTAAATCGTGGACCAGGAATCAGCAAACTTTTTCTGTAAAAGGATAATATTTTAGGCTCGCAAGCCATATTGTCTATTGCAACTACTCAGACTCTGATGTAGTGCGAAAGCAGCCATACACAATACGTAAATGATTGAGGGTGGCTGTGTTCCAGTAAAATTTCATTTATAAAAATAGGTGGCAGTGGATTTGGTTGATATCATTTGCTGATCCTTACTCTGGAGTACTATAAGTAGAAAACTGCATCCTTAAGAAATAGCAAATCTAAAATATGATTGGAGCACACTCTCGATTTGATATTAGAGACTCCCAGATTAGGTGGGCTTGAGCCAGAGATCTATTATGACAAGATCTATTATTTAAAAATTATTTATTATATATATGTAAAAAGCCATAACTTCTCTCATATTCAGGCTTCTTATTTGTAATATGGGAATTAAAAAATCTGCTCCCCCTATGTAGTATAATTGTGACGCTTAAATGAACTGTAATGCATCAACAGAAAGAAGCTCTTACTATTACAGCATTGCAAAGAGACCTTACCAGCTAAAAACTATAACCTCCTTAATGGTAGAGATGGTGCTTATTCATCATGGAAACTTTTGCATCAGCATAGTGCCTGTCCATATTGGCCCTCAGAATAAATTTGTTAATTTTATAAATGAAAAAGATAAAATATTTCCTTCTTTCAAACCAGTGTGGTATTATTCAAATAGCTTAGAGTAGAAGCCCACAGCAAAATGATTTGAATAAAGGACATGAGCCACTTAATTTTTGAAATTTACCTACATTTGGGGAAGTGTTTCTGGGCCAATTTGTGTGAACAGCTTTGGATGTGCAGAGAAGACCTGCTGTCAGAACATTACATGTACATTTCTGACTCCACTCAGATGTATTTGGAAGAGTTCCATAACTGAGGGAGAGTTTTCCCACAGGCCTTTAAAAATTTCTCATCAGTAGTTGTGCAGGTTTGAATGTATTATGTCCCCCAAAACTCCATTATCTTTGATGTAACCTGTGTGGGCAGACATATCAGTGTTGATTAGATTGTAATTCTTTGAGTGTTTCCCTGAAAATGTGCCCCACCCAACTGTGGATGATGACTCTGATTGGACAGTTTCCATGGAGGTGTGGCCCCACCCATTCAGCACGGGTCTTTATTAGATTACTAGAGCATTATATAGGCTCAGACAGAAGAAGCGAGCTTGCTACAGCCAAGAGGGACACTTTGAAGAAAGCACAGGAGCTGCAGATGAGAAACAGTTTGAAGACGGCCATTGAAAGCAGACTCTTGCTCCAGAGAAGCTAAGAGAGGACAAATGCCCCAAGAGCAACTGAGAGTGACATTCTGAAGAGGAGCTGCAGCCTAGAGAGGAATGTCCTGGGAGAAAGCCATTTTGAAACCAGAATTTGGATCAGATGCCAGCCACTTTCCCTCCCAGCTAACAGAGGTTTTCTGGACACCACTGGCCATCCTCCAGTGAAGGTACCCGATTGTTGATGTGTTACCTTGGACACTTTATGGCCTTAAGACTGTAACTGTGTAACCAAATAAACCCCCTTTATAAAAGCCAATCCATTTCTGGTAGTCTGCATTCTGGCAGCATTAGCAAACTAGAACAGTAGTGTCCTCACTGCAAGAGAATCTTAAGCTATTTGAGTGCCCCTGGGATAGCCACTTGTTTCAACACCATATCCTGTGACGGGACGCATGAACAAATCCCCCAGACCCATGATGGCAGCTTGTTAAGTAATTTGAGGGTTTGTTTGTATTTTGCAGGTGTGTCATTGCCAAAATAAAGGCTAAAAAGATAACAATCTGTTATGAATGCTACTGATGCAGATAAAAAGAAAATGAAATAAAAACCTTAGGTATGGTGTACCCTAAATCAAACAGAATAGCCCTATTTGTCTATTTTGGAGGCAGCAGTAAATGGTGGAAGGAATATGAGCTTTGAAGCCAGCCAGACCTAAGTTAGAATCATGACCATAGCATTTTTTGTGGCCTTGAACAGTTTACTTAATCTCAGTTTTATCATTTCAAGGTGGTTGTGAGGAGGAATGAATCAATGTAAATGAAAGCACCTAACGCAATGCAGCTGGGAACCATTCTTGGGTGGGAGTGGAGGAAGGTTCTGAGAGATGAGGGTTCTTGTGGGCTAGACAGGCTCTCCCCAAAGAGGTCTATTACAATAGCCTTCTTTTGGGGCTTTACTTTCTGCTCAGGATGTTTCTGGCAAATGAGACTGCTCTTGGGTAAGAGTAGATAAAAAACAATCTTAAAAGCAGTGACCAAATGACTAATGGGCCCTGAGTGACCATCCCAGGAGGAGCCACGACTAATAGACGAAATAACCTTTTGTTCTTTCTCTGTCAACAGCTCCTTCATTAGCTTGTATAATAAGGATTTGTTTACATCAAATGTAATGTGGTTACTTTGGGTAGCAACTTCAGAGTATGGTTTAGGTTGGGAGGATAGGCTTTAGAATTAGACTGCCTGTTGTGTAAGTTAGTTGGCTTCTATGAGCCTCAGTTTCCTTATTCCTGAGGATAATAATGGTACTCATTTTTTACTCTTTTTATCTTTTCCATGCTTCTGCCTACTCATAGCTTCTGCATGCTCATCCTTAACAGCTCATGGCTAATTCTGAGGTCTCTCTTTGGGCAGAACTGTTGCTTTTAGACCTCTCAGTAGCTGCTGGCTAGCCTACAGTTGCTTGCCTTTGAGTCAGGGAATCCCCCAGGTCTAATCTGCACAGGCAGCAGAGAGAGAGGTTGGACATGACCACGTGAAACAACACAGGCCTGGCTGCTCAGTCAGGGACCGTGGACAGGGCCATTTCTCCTAGGAGATTGTGGGTACCACAAGCACCACGACTGATGCTCAGCACATGGAGATAATACGGACAGCTTTAATGCAAGGCAGACAGGGTAACAGTAATAAAGGAAATACTGATAAAGGGCTTTACAAGTCCAGATGAGAATCAACTTACTTTCTGTGCAGGGGAGTAAGGGCAAGGCTCCACGGAAGGAGGGGCATTTCAATTGGGCCTCTGTAGTGGGCATTTGTTTGGTTGCCTCCACAATATCTACTCCCCACTCCGCTAAGGCAGTCAGGATCTGTATTGGAGAATGTCCCCAAAATTCTTGTCCATCTGGACATGAACGTGACCTTATTTGGAAATAGGGTCTTTGAAGATGTAATCAAGTTACAGTAAGGTCATACTGGATTAGGGTGGGCACTAAATCCAATATGATTGGTGTCTTTGAAAGAAAAGGGAAATTTGGACACCAAGACCCACAGGGAAAAAGGCCACGTGAAGATGAAGGCAGAAATTGGAGTCATGCAGCCACCAGAAGCTAGAAGAGGCAAGGAAGGAGTCTTTCCTAAAGACTTAAGAGGGAGCACCGCCCTGCTGACTCCTTAATTTCAGACTTCTAGCCTCCAGAACTGGGAAAGAATAAATTTCTGTTGTTTTAACATACCTGGTTTGTGGTAGTTTGTTATGGGCAGCCCTAGGAAACCAATATAGAACCCATTCCTGGAATTGAAGATAGGGGCCAGTCCTACCCAAACCTCATGGCTGAGAAATTCAGGGAGCTGCTACAATCTGCCTATCCATCTCTCTGCCACAGGCATTGATTCAAGGATGGGCATTTGACAAAAGTCAAGCCAGTAAGGGACAGTGAAATCTGCTAGGGAGGCAGATGTTCCCTTCTGTGCTGAACTTGACATAGCTTGCAAAGCCACCAGCAGCCATCTTGCAGACACAAAGGGAGAGCCTTTTGAGAATAGAGCCCTCACTGAGGAAGGAGAGATGGAGAATTGAGAGAAAGAGAGAGAGAGAGAGAGAGAGAGAGAAACTGGGCCCTGGGCACACCAGATTGGGAAAGTACAGGGATTTAAAGGGCAACAGTGAAAAGTTCAGCTTGATGGGAACATTAAAGTAGGGGTGTTAATTTTGGAAAGGCAGTTTAGAAAGAGATCATTGATTTTGGTAATGGATGGTGGTGATGGTAGCACGATTTTGTATATGTAATTAATACCACTGAATTATTGTATATTTGAAAGTGTTTAAAATGGGAAATTTTATGTTATACATGTGTTACCACAATAAAAAAATTTAAAAAAAAGAAAAATCATTGAGGGTATTGAATAGGGGATAAAAAGCTTTTTCTGTAAACAATAGGAAGCTGTTGAATGTATTTAATTACTGTGATAGAAGCAGTGTTGTGGATAAATTCATTGGCAATCTGTGAAAAATGGATTGGAATGGAGAGAGCTGGAGATGGGGAGACCATTGGGAGCTTTTTGTAATAAACCAGGTAGGGAATAATGAAGACCTGAGCTAGAGCAACTGTAGTGAGGCTGGAAAGAGAGGAAGCATATGGAAAAATAAGACCAAGAACTCAAGGTTTTAAGCAAGACTCTCGTTTACTAAAACTGAATGAAAGAAGGAAGGAGGGGGCCTACGCCCAAGCCAAGGCTGGATGGGCACCTCCCCTTATGTTCTTGGAAGGCTCCTCTAGACTGGTGGTTGATTACCACAAAAGACTCATGTGAAAGATGAGACACCGGATTACAAAAAAATATTTTCTTTTGGTAACAGTAATTCACAATGCAAGTAGATCATGGTGAAATTTTAAAACATTGATAAATAGTCTGTAGTGTTGACTCATGAGTCATACATTAACAAACTTCAGGAGCTATTTATAGAGAGTGCTAGCAACATGCTTTTGAAAGGGGTGGTATTGTCTGCTGGCAGAAAACATGTATCAGTTTGTTGAGACTAACTTTTTCTCTAACTAGCTGTGTGACCTGGGCAAATCACTTACCTTCTCTGAGCTGCAGTTTCCTTAACTACTAAAAAAGGGGGGGGCAGGGGGCATGGATAAAGCTTCTTTCTGGGATTGTGGTCCTCACCTTATGATCTGATAGGAAAACCCTTTGTTAATTCCAGTAAATAAAAGACACTTGGTAAATATGTGTCAAATCTCCATCCTTTCCTTTCTCCGTTCCTTTCTTCTTTCCTAAGCATGGTTTGTGTTTGCAGGCTGCCTTTCCATGGTACTATTTGTGTTGCTACAGCTGTTAATGAGTTTCGTGTAGCTTTTATGGTTAAGTTTGTCTTCTAAGTACCGGCATCATCAACATCCGCTTCAGAATTGGGATGACCTCTCTATGCCCTGTATTCTATAATGGGGGTGGGGGTTGGGGGGGGATAACTAATGCACAGTATTTCATTATGATGATTTACTTAAGGATCTAAAAATGATCCCTGACTTATAATATTGGGGGAAAAGGCTGGTGCTCCTCAGCAAGGGGGCCATGGATGTGGCAAGCCCCGTGATTGACATGTCTGGAGCAGGAGGATACTATAGATGGTTAAAATACAAGGGAAAGTGATGAGGGTCATAAAAGGGGCATAGGTGAAGTACTGTGGCAGGGGAGAGCCAATGCTGTGGGTCCAGTGTCATAGATCTGTCATCAACTCCTCATTTCTCTTCCTCTACCATTTATTGAACATCTGCTATGTGCTAACTGCTTTACTTGTACCATTTCATTACATTCTCACAATAACCCAGGAGGTAGGTTAAGCATTATTATTATTAGCATTTGACAGATGAGAAAACTGAAGCTTGGGTTACTTGTCCAAGGTCACGAAGACAATTAGTCGTCAACAGAGCAAGAACTTGAACCCAAGCCTTACTAACTCCAGAGCCCACAGTCTTAACTACTGTCCCATATTGTCTGTAGTGGATTTCCTGGAAAGCCCTCTCTTATCTTTTCTTTTACAGGTACATGATTTACATCACCCATCCAGATGGAATAGAGTGAATAGGAGGAGTCAGGAACTATTGTCTCTCCAAGATTACTCAGCTCTTTGATTTCTCCTCTGGGAGCCACATTGCCTGCCAGCTAGAAGGTGCTGGAAGAAATTGGATTGCTCCAGGGTGTTCATTGTATACAATGTATTATTTCTAAAGGTTTCTTAGATAGGGCCTAAGAGACCTCTACACTGCATTACGCTTCTTTCAATGAATGAAAGTGTAAGGGTGTCTGGTTAGCATTTGAGACATGCTCCTGGCTCACTTGTGTTAAAAGAGAAAAATAAATATTAAAACATAGTAATCCAAAGGATTTGTGGGGTTCCTTTTGTGGCCAGCTTACCTAATATATTGGGGGCTGCTAGAAAAGGGTGTCTTTGTTCTTGATTAATTGAGAAGCCTAGAGATCTCCCTAGGAGAGGGGTTGGATTCTCCCCATAGAAGCAGAGTGGGCAGGGTATAACCCTAGGTCCTGATATGAAGATTGGAAGAAGAGCTGAGAATCTTTCAGAGGATGGGGTAGAATGAGACTTCATCTCATTCAACACTATCCTTTTATTGTGTAAGTCTGGTGTACTTAATACCTTCCAGTTGCCCCTCCAGACCCTCTGTCCACCCTTTTCCACCCTGCTGGTGTCCTGGGAGGTTGGTCTGTATATACTGTATCAATGGGTTCCCTCACTCTCTGGCTTCCAGTTTGGTTCGGCCAATAGGAAGCACCCAAAGATCAGAGAGCAGGAGGAGAGTGAGGTAAAGGTGCTATTCCCTCACCTTGCTGCCTGCCAGGGCATGCTGGATGGGCTGTATCCCTCCTCTGCAGGCCTATCAGGGGGCCGTCTCCAAACAGCTGCCCTCTATGGCCCAGGTATCTGCTTTTCCCTTGCCCCTTTAATACACTCTCCTCAATTCCCAGTTTGAATGTACTCTCTGTTTCCTGCCAGGAACCTCACTGGTATACCCAGAGAGGTTTAACAACTTGCCCAAGGTTTCAGAAGGATTTGATTACTTACCAGTATGTATTAATAAGAAGAGATGGCACTGGCATAGTATTTTACAGTTACACAGCACTTTCATAACCATAAGCTCAGGATGCAGGAAAGGTATTAAGCTTTTCATTTAGAGACTAGACAATTGAATTTCAGAGAAGAGGAGGGATTAGTCACAGCTGGTGAGCATCAGAGCCATCCTCAAACCCAATACCTGGGCTCTGTCCTGTCATTCACAGCCTACCTCTAGGACAGAGCCAAATCTCTAATTCTTCACTAGCCCAACTCCACACTTTGAGCATCAGGAAAACAAACATGACTAGATTTCCATCTTCCAGACTCAGGGCTGATAATGCTACATATATAGTCCAATGACCCTGTGGGGCAAGTGGGGTCACTCTTATTTTATAGATGAGGAAACTGAGACTCCAGAAGCTAATTATCCTCCTCATGATTTGTTTTAGTTTGCTAATGCTGCAGAATGCAAAACACCAGAGATGGATAGGCTTTTATAAAACGGGGGTTTATTTCACTACACAGTTACAGTCTTAAGGCCACAAAGCATCCAAGGTAACACCTCAGCAATCGGGTACTTTCACCGGAGGATGGCCAATGGCATCCGGAAAACCTCTGCTAGCTAGGAAGGCGGCTGGCATCTGCGCCAAAGCTCCGGCCTCAAAACGGCCTTCTCCCAGGACGTTCCTTTCTAGCAAGCTTGCTTCTCTTCAAAACATCACTCCCAGCTGCACTCTCTTTTGTCTCTTTGAGTCAGCATGTTTTATATGGCTCCACTGATCAAGACCCACCCTGAATGGGTGGGGTCACACCTCCATGGGAGTATCCCACCAAAGTCACCACCCACAGCTGGGTGGGGCACATTCCAAGCAAATCTAACCAGCACCAAAACGTCTGTCCCACAAGACCACAAAGATAATGGCATTTGGGGGACACAATACATTCAAACCGGCACATGATTGTGCAGCTGGCAAGTAGCTGGAATTTGAACACAGGCCTGTCTGCCTGCACTTTCTGCTACCCCGCATTGCCTCTGTGTGCAGAGGTGTGGGTTTCTGAAGGTGCTGAAGGTGTTGTAGGCTGCAGGCCCAGCATATCCATTGTATTTTCTCCCATCAAACCAGCCCCAGCCTGGCGTTCAGACTAAATCTGGGACCTCAGCCCAGCATTCCTGTTGGGTAGCCAAGGAGGCTTTTGCAGATAAAACATGATAGAAAGTAGAGTGTAGTTGATTAAGACCAAGAGTTCCCAAGGCCAGTCCAGGAAGGCCTTTTGTCTGAGACCGCCTGGGAGAAGTGCAGCTGGGGTCAGAGAGCGTCTGTTGTTACTGCTGAGGAGGTGGTGGTACCAGAGGGTGTTCTGCTTTGAGAAACATTCCAGTCAGCAGGACTGAAGGGTTCATCTGATCTACCGACTTAGTGGTAAAAAAGTTACCCTGGGCCCATTAGCTTTCACAGTATAAAACCAGATTCAGGGGCTATTGTTAGCTGAGCATTGACTTGGGGCCACTTACTCTCTGCGTGACCTTGAAGAGTCACTTCACCAAGTTGGGCCTTGGTTCCCCCATCTGATATTTGGTGAGATGGATGAATCTGGTGTTTTGTCACCTCTCTTCCCAAACTGTCCTCTGTGTGTTTAGGAGTGTGGAAGAATGTGTCCTTAGCAAGACAGTGGGGTTGTACCATTGATGGATTTGCATCAAGTCACATTTTCTTCCATATTTCCTCACCTCTATGGAACAGTCAGCCAAAACCAGGTGGTGTCAGTGGTTATGGAAGAGGCAGGATTAGACTCGGGATCTTGTCTGCACAGCACTTTAGCCAGCTGCCAAACCTTGAGTGGTGCATTGCAGTCTTGGGAAGCATTTTAAATGAAGAGCTGGTCCAACCACTCTTACTTCACAAAAGTGAAAAGCAGAGCCTGGGGTGTTAACTGACTCACCCTTGGTACCCAGTGACCTGGAATCAGAATGGGGCCTCCATCCTCACTGTGCGTTGTACCCTCTCACCAAAGAGAAACCATCCCTGTGCTTGGTGAGTGACTCCATTTAAAGGTACTATTTTGAGGATTAAACAAATGATAATCATCCAATGTAGAGGGGGGAAAATCCACACAGAAAATGTAGATAAGGCAAAACGAAGAAAATGAACAGAGGAATTTCTCTCTTGGCTTCTCTGAAAAAGAGTAATCCAGTGACCCGTCATTTTGGCTTCAGCAGAGTAGGGCTATTGTAAGGTGCAGTGGGACCTGGCTTAAAACCCAACAGTGAGTGAACTTCTTGTTCTTGTTGGCAGTTTCAAGGATTAGAGGTCTGCGGGGACTGAGCTTGTGCCTCGACTTACCAGGCCTGGGCCAGGGGACCTGATCACCCCCTGGGGAGGGTAGTAGGTACGGGCGTGAGTGCCCTCTGCAGCCCCCCCGAGCCTGAGGAGCGAGGTCAAGGCAGCTCCCTTTTCCTCACCCAAAATGCCACTGGCAGGGGAGGCTTGCCGGAGGAAACCGCCTTTCTCCCAACTGCCCTTTCCCCACTTCCTTATCTTACCCACATACTCCCTGGTGCCAAGGCCACTCCTGCCACCGCCAGCGCGCATGCACCGTGGCCAGAACAACCCCCGCCCGCTGCAACGGCTCCTGCGTCCTCTCAGAACCAATCCTAGCCCCTCTCCCTTCAATATTGCCATTTTAGGCTACTTCACCTCCTTTCCAGCCCTGCCCCTCTTACCAGCCTATATAACCTGTAATCACCCCTGAATAAATCTCTTTGGCGCATACTCCTACTGGATGAAGAGTGTTTTTTGTCCTTATCGCCGCCCTCCACACCTTGCACGCCTCTCGCCGAGGACCTTGGCCACGTCCTCCGCCTCGCCCTCGCCTCCGGGAAAGAGCCCCCGCCGCCGGTACCCTTTAAGCAGCCCCGAGAGCTGAGGGCTCGGCTACCGGCCGCCACTCCCCCTAGAAGCAGTAACCCCGACCGCAACTGGTGCCCCGTGTGAGGAACGTCTCCACACGACAGTTTGGCAGGTCACCCGCTCGCCCGGACGCCTCTCCAGCTTCCCATTTCCTCGCCTGCAAGGTAAGGGCCGCCTCTCCCTCGCCGCTTCCGGAGCCGTGTGAGGTTCCTTGCTCCGAAGCCGCTCCTCCCTTCCCCCACGCTCTCTTCATCCAGTAGGAACTCTCCCTTCCCCCACGCTCTCTTCGTCCTCTTGTATGCGCACTTCTATGACCCCCGTTCCTCCTAACGCTCTCCCTCTTCCCCTCCATTACTTTGCTGTAGTTCTTTGTATCTTTATTTCCTCATTTGGCACCGTGTGCCTCTTTGCAACTGCCCCCCCTGACTGCTCTCGTTGCCAAAGGGCACTGCTTTCTGCTCTCGCCGTCTCCTTTGGCCTTGCAGCCACAGTTTATCTCATTCTCTCTGCTCGGTAAGCAACTCCTCCTCCTCCTCCCCGCCAGCCGGCCGGCCCGGCTCGGGAACAACTCCCCCTCCTCTCCCCTCAGCTATGGGTAATCGTATATCTACATGTCAGGCACCTCAAGTTCGTGCTCTAGCGGGTCTCCTAGACACGCATAGCTGTAAAGTGTCTGTCCGGCAGCTGCAGATATACTGGGATCTCCTGCTGCCCTTTAACCCATGGCTCACCACTTGCCATCTTTGGGACCCTGTTACTTATGATCGCCTTATTGATCGAGTCACCAACGCCATGGAACATGAGAGCAAGCGCTTCCCTCCCGGCTTGCTCCCCACCTTGATAACCATCCGCTCCTGCCTTCAAGGCTCCCTCCCCCCTGATCGAGGCCCCGTTAAATCCAAGTGATGACATCAGCCCTAAGCTGGGCCAGAAACCGCATACGCTTTACCCCGCCCTTCCACAGGGCGGAGCTAGTCCGCCATCTTATGCCTTGGGCCCCACCCTTTCACAGGGCGGGGCTGATCCACCATCTTGTGTCTTAGCCACGCCTACCGCGCCGCCATCTTGCGACGCTTGGGGCCTCCCACTCCCGCCTCTCCCTCCGGCGAGCTCCCCCTCGGAGCCGCTACCGGCAGCTGCCGCCGCTCCTTCCACCCTGCCGACTAACAACCCCTGGCTGCCTTCTGCACTTCAAAGCAATCCTTGGGGCAACGCTCCCCCTACCCCCACTCCCGCGCCAAGCCCTCTGCAAGCGCGCCCTCCTTTCTCTCGTGCTTTTCGCTGCTTTCCTCTTAACCTTGCCCCCACCCCACAGAGGCCGCATGACTGGTATCCCATTGACTTAGATACTATCAAGCAGCTTCGCAAGGCCGTCGAGGAGGACGGGTTAGGTAGCCCATATGCTTCCCAAATACTACAGGATCTCGCCATGAACTATTGCCTCCCACAAGACTGGGCCTCGCTTGCCCGTTCAATTTTTAACCCCGGTCAGTTTGTTGACTGGCGTGCTCACTTCCAGGCGGAAGCAGCTAAGCAAAGTGAGCAAGATGCAGCCATTGGAGTCTATCATCCCCCCGAAGCCTATTTGGGCACTGAAGCGTTTATAAATGCATTTGCCTATATTAATGCACCTGCCACCTTTTGGCCTATCCTTTGGAAAATCGCCTTACGCGCGTTTGCCAATTGCTCTACCTGTTGGCCAATAAATTCACCAAGCTCTTCCAGAAGCCGAGTAAGCCTTTCGCCACCTTTGTCTCCAGAGTCGAAGAAACCTGCGCTCAAAAGGTAAGTGATCCCCAGGCCCAATATTACATGTGCCCATCCTCAAATCCTGGAAAATCGTACTGTAATTCCCCCAACAAGTACTACTGTGCATACTGGGGGTGTGAAACATTAGCCACTAATTGGAAGCCTCCTGTTCCTGATCATTACCTTACCCTAAAGTGGACCCCTACAAGGTGCAAACTCCCTACTGTTAACTGGCTCAGCCAAGAAAGTGAGAAATCCTGCACACATCTTAATCTTACAGTGCAGCTCCCCACTAATCCCTCCTGGTTACTCGGTCAAACTTGGGGCTTCAGAATCTATGAGAAAGGAGCCGACCGAGAATCACTTATTCTTATAAAAAAGGAGGCTGTAAACCAATCATGCCAAAATACTGCATTAAAAACACCCTCTGGCATAGGTCCCAACCAAGTCCTTAACCCCCTTTTTCCACAGCCTTCCAGCCGCACCTCAAGTACAAGCAGCGCATCCGAAAACCGCACCTCAGCTATATCGCCAACCCCACCACCCCAGCTTCCTCTGCCCCCTTCTCGTTATTCCTCTCCCCTCCTCAGCCTCATCCAAGCCGCCTTTGCCTCAGTGAACTCCTCCAACCCCAATTTTACCTCCTCCTGCTGGCTCTGCCTCTCCACCTCTTCCTCACTGTACGAGCCCGTTGCCTCCAACCTCTCCTTTTCAGAAAGCACAGAAGACAGCCCCTTGGAATGCATTTGGAATACCTCTGCCGTCCCCCTGACCTTTCATTCAGTCTCCTATACGGGAAAGTGCGTCCGCCCTCGCTCCAGTAACTCTCCCGACCTCACTGCCTGTGCCAGCTACTCATCTCCCAGTAGCTCGGCAAAATTTCTCATTCCTCATAACTCCTCCCAATGGCTCTGCTCCTCTACAGGACTTACCCCCTGTCTCAGCACGAATATCATCAGTGAATATAAAGAAACTTGCCTCCTAATTGTCCTTATCCCTAGGGTCTTATACCACAGCGAAGAAGACTTCTTCCTCCGTCTGGAAAGAACTGCAGCTCCTACCCCACTGCAAAAGCGAGAACCCATCACCGTCCTTACAATTGCCTCCCTCCTAGGTCTTGCCGGCGCTGGCACCGGAATCGCTGCGTTAGCCAGTCAAGGCTCCGCCCTAACTCACCTCAGGGCGGCTGTTGACGAGGACATTCGTCACTTACAAAACGCTATTTACCATCTAAAAAATTCTGTCAATTCCCTCTCTAAAGTCGTGCTCCAAAACCGCCGAGGTCTTGACCTTCTCCTCCTCAAAGAAGGAGGCCTCTGCGCCGCCCTAGGAGAAGAGTGCTGTGTTTATGCCAATTCCACAGGTCTCGTCGAGGACAGCCTGAAAAGGGTCCGAGAGGGACTGGAAAAGCGTAAAAGAGATCGTGAAGCCACCAGTTATTGGTCCAGTTTTTTCACTCCCATCCTCCCATATATCCTTCCTTTTCTTGGCCCCCTATTAATAATTATTCTAGCTCTCATCTTAGGACCCTGCATCATACGCAAAATTGTCCAGCTTGTAAGAAAACAAACAGATGCCATTTTTTCCTCGTTCGTGCAAATCCAGTATCAGCGACTCGCCACCTCTGACGCCCCCCCACTCCAAGATGACAGCCAACCCTCCGCGACCTCAACGCCACCGGTCAACCCGCCGACCGCGAGGCCCTTCTCAATCACCTGAACATCGCTCTCACCTCGAGTTCCAGCTTCTCTGAACCCCTGAACTTTAAACCCATGAACTTTAAACCCCTCACCTTCGCCCAGCCCGCTGCAGCGAAGCCATTGTCGAGCGCCCGGGCACCACACCAACACTGAGCTCCAGCCTCGCTGAGCCACCGTCAACCCCTTTTTCCCTTCCCTGACCTCCCCCTTCCCTCACCCTTAGCGGGCCTCTCCGGTAAAGCCTCTTCCTCTAATTAGAAAAGAAAGGGGAATTGCGGGGACTGAGCTTGTGCCTCGACTTACCAGGCCTGGGCCAGGGGACCTGATCACCCCCTGGGGAGGGTAGTAGGTACGGGCGTGAGTGCCCTCTGCAGCCCCCCCGAGCCTGAGGAGCGAGGTCAAGGCAGCTCCCTTTTCCTCACCCAAAATGCCACTGGCAGGGGAGGCTTGCCGGAGGAAACCGCCTTTCTCCCAACTGCCCTTTCCCCACTTCCTTATCTTACCCACATACTCCCTGGTGCCAAGGCCACTCCTGCCACCGCCAGCGCGCATGCACCGTGGCCAGAACAACCCCCGCCCGCTGCAACGGCTCCTGCGTCCTCTCAGAACCAATCCTAGCCCCTCTCCCTTCAATATTGCCATTTTAGGCTACTTCACCTCCTTTCCAGCCCTGCCCCTCTTACCAGCCTATATAACCTGTAATCACCCCTGAATAAATCTCTTTGGCGCATACTCCTACTGGATGAAGAGTGTTTTTTGTCCTTATCGCCGCCCTCCACACCTTGCACGCCTCTCGCCGAGGACCTTGGCCACGTCCTCCGCCTCGCCCTCGCCTCCGGGAAAGAGCCCCCGCCGCCGGTACCCTTTAAGCAGCCCCGAGAGCTGAGGGCTCGGCTACCGGCCGCCACTCCCCCTAGAAGCAGTAACCCCGACCGCAGAGGTCATTGTGTTTTCCTTTTTGGGAAGGCCCTTGGCCAGAGTGTTGGGATACTCAAACTCAAGTCCAGTGATGAAGCAGTCACCAGTAGGCCAATGAAGGGGAAGATACTTCTCCTGGCTGGGTGGGGAGGTGGGCTCCTTGGTGGTGCAGCCTAGAGGATGAGGTGGTCTATGAGACAGGGGGGTCAATCTACAGGGACATTTGCTCGTTGGGAAGATTTGCCTCTTCTAATGACATCCTTTAGAGGTTGGTCTTCCTTTCATACATACTAATAAATAGCTGCTTCCAGGTGCATTTTGGCACTGAAGCCCTGTGCATCCTATAATCAATTTAAAAAGAAAACTCTGTTCAAGGCTTGAGATATAGAATTATCCAGTATCAGAGCCAAGATGGATCCTAGAGGCCATCTAGTACATTCCAATTATTTAACACGTGGAGAAACTGAAGTTTGAAGATGGAAAGTCATGCAGTAAGTTACTGGCAGTGCCAGGTTGAAGACTTAGGCATTCTGATTCCTATTCTGTGTGCTGTCACTCTAGACATCCTTTCAGACTAATGAGAAATGTTTTTTTCGCCAGCAAAAAGGATGGCAAATACAGTGCTTATAAATAAGCAATTAGTAGCCCTAATTCCATAAACATAATAATGAGCTGAAGTTTACTGAGAGCTTATTATATACTAGCAACTTTATAGTCATTATCTTGTTTAAATTCCACAGTAACCCATAAAGGAGGTATTATTAAAAAAGTTTTTCAGATTAGGAAACTGAGGCATAGAGAAGTGTATAACACCCAGATTCACACAGCCAACAAGTAGCTAAATGAGGATTGATCTGTTTGACATAAAGCCCTGTTTGCAAGCCACTAGACTAACATAAAACACTCCTGTAGGATTTGGTCTGAAATTAGACAGAGATATGATTTTTAAGCATCTTCTCTTCATATCCTAATATTTTAAGTAAATCCATATAGGACTGAACTTAATGGTTTAAAACATTTTTTTTTCAAGCTCCAGTGTGATTCAGAATCACCTGGAGAGCTTCTTAAAACCCAGAAACTCTGAGTTTCTGCCACAGTATCAGGGGTGGGGCCTGATAATTCGCACTTGTAACAGACTCCCAGGTGATACTAATGTGCTGGTCTGGGAACAACATTCAGAGAGTTGCTGATTTAAAGAAATCATTAAAAGGTTTTGTGTCAGCTGAATTTTCATTTTCCAAGTAACTAGGAGCAAAGCTGCCATGCCTTAGTGAAAGAGATTCTTGATGTCAGGAAATAAGGAAAACAATATTAATGCTTGATTTCCTAACTACCATTTTGAAAGGATTTCCCAGGGTCTCTAGTTGGGATGAATTTCAGGAAGGCTAAAGAGTTAGGCCAAAAAGCACAGGCCACTGCATCAGAAATGAATGAACAACAGTCAGTTCTGTAGCTGCCCCACTCCCCTCAAGATTTAGGGTCATGGAGGAAAAGAGTGAGAAGACAGTGCAACTGATTGAGTTTAGAACACATGGCCATTCCTGAGTCAATCTTCCTGGCCAAGGGAATGTGATGCTCTGATTGGCCAAACCTGAGTCACATGACCACCCCTGGAGCAGAAAGTGAAATGAACTCCACCGGAAGTGCAGAGCCAGTGGAGGGGAGTTTGTGTGTTTGGGTGGGGGTAGGGGGGTGCGGTGTCTCCCTAGAGGGAGTCTGGGGTGAAGACACCGGAAAGAAGAGCAAAATGGATGCCAGGTGGCAACTCCAGAGGGGCCATCCTTTCTAGTTGCCAAGCAACCATTTGCCTTTTATTTCTGGTTACTCCTCTTTTCCACAAATTGCTTCTAGCACAAAGTCTGACCTTCCTGAAGATGGAAGAGGCCCAAAGCTAGGAGGTCGCTAGTGAAGTGGGCTGGATCTGGGTTGGAGAAGTGGGTTTTAGTCCTGGTTTGGCGACAAATGCCTACACACAAACTTCCTTCCCTCCCTGAGTCTCAGTTTCTTAGCTGTAAATGAGAAGACTGGACAGGATCTCTTGGGCCTTTGCAAATCTAATAGGCTGTGGTTCTGGGCAGTGTCACAGGATGTGGGGCCCTCCCAGTACCTCTCACATCTTATCTCATAAATGAAGCAGCTTTCCCTATATATGGGCAATCCCTGCCATGGCTTGTTAGAAAGTGCCTTGATCTTGGCATCAAATAGACTTGTGTTGATTTCTGCTGTTGATTCCTGATCCCTCCTACTACCTGTGATACCTGGACAATAACCTCCCCAAACCTGCTTATATAAAGTGGCATTAATGACAGTCCTTGCCTGGTCTCAAAGGTTGTTGAGAGAATCAAATAACATGATGGTCATGAAAGTCTTGTAAGCTCCAAAGGTTCTGTGATGGAGGGCACATCCATCCAGGGCTCCTACCTCCCAGGCCAGCATGGTTCAGGGACTCAGTGCTGTTGAGGTTAGTGACTCCATTCAATGAGCTGAACCCTTCCATATGGCACATGGCTTCTTCTTGCAGAGCATTTGCCTTAAAACCTGTTATTCTGCACATGGGTGTTCTATCAGATGGTAAACTGAGTTAGCTGAGAGCATGGGGTGAGGGTGAGAAGCAGATGCCACTGATGATTCCCACCCGTACAGGGAGAGCTCTGCCCTGGAGTCTCACCCGGGCAGCCAGGCCCTGGCAGCTGGCAGTGAGGGAGTAGGAAGCTAGGCTCTGCCCCTTCTCTTCTGACTATCTTGTCCCTCCAAACAGGCCTTTGGACACAAGTCTCCCCCTGACTTGTCTAGTGGGGAGAGTAGGATAGTCATCTCCACTCTGATATCTCACAGTCATCTCAAATTAACATGTTCAGAATGGGCCTCTTGATCTTAGCTCCCACCTCCAAAATCTGTTTTCTTCCAATTTCATAAATGTCTCCTCTAGCCATCCAATCTCGTTTGCCTGATATCCACAGGTCACCCTTGACATCTCTCTCTTTTACCACCCCCAATACTATCATCAAGTCCTGTCTATTTTCCCCACTAAGGTATATTTCAATTCCACCCATTTTTTACCATTCCCACCTCTACCCCCTTGTCTGAGACTGTCACCTCTTACCTGCAATACCTCCTAACTAGTTTTCTCATTTGGGGTTGTGTTCTTCTCCATTCCACTATACATATATGAGCCAGAATAAGGTTTTTAAAATGCAAATCTGACTGGGTTACTATCCCTCTTACAGGATTTCCAAGGCTGCCCTGCCCATTGCATTTGGCATGAAATCCAAGGTCCCCAGTGGAGCCTACAAAACCCTGCTGAGACTGGCCCCAGCCTCCTCTCACTGCATCCTCCCCCTTGCTCCCGACACTTCAACCACACTGGCCTTTTCCAGTTAATAAGCAGACAGGTCTTGGACACTTCAAGGCACTTTCCCAGGTGTCCCCTCTGCCTGGTCTGCCCTTCCTCCCTTCTTCACATGGCTCCTTTATTTCCATCCTTCAAGTCTCAGCTGGAGGGTCACCCTTACAGAGGGGCCTTCGCTAACAGCCCTATCCAAGTAGCCCTCCTGCCTCTCCCACCACACCCCTGCCCCAGTTATTCTCTCTTACAACACTTACCACCATTTGTGTTTATCATGTGTTTGTTTAGCTGCTTGTTGCCTAGCTCGACTATCCTGTAAGCTTCGTGAGGGCAGGGAGTTTCTTTTTGAATCCCCAGTACCTATGTGCTCAATAAATATCTTCTGAATGAAGGAACAGACAAATGCAGCAATGAGAGGCCCTGTCCGAGTCTCCTTTGTCAGAGGAGCTACATGGTGGGCCTATAATTCCAGCACCCTGTGGAAGTCAGAAATACAGATTCTGATATAAGAAATGGTAACTGGCTCAGCATCTTCCATGAGCCCAAAAAATGCTAAAGGGGCCCGTGATTCCCCTCTTCCCAGTCCCTCTGCAGTGGACATGGCGTGCCTGGCCATATCCCAAGTTAGTAGGGTGGCCTACCCTGTCTCCCTTGACCTTGACCGTGCCCTTTCCCTCCCACGGGTCCACAACGCAGGCCCCTAGACCATCAAGCTCTCCTAAAACTGCTTTCAGGGAAGGATCTGATAAACTCAGGCACACTGGCAAATGAGAATAGACACTATATTCTTCACAGCAAACCATTAACTTGAAGTGACAGAGGATTTGCAGGATATTTTCTGCAGGACCGTCTTCATAATTTGTGGGGCCCAATACAAAATGAAAAGGCAGGCCCCTGATTTTAAAGATATTAATAATTTCAGGACAGTGACAGCAGGGCATTAAACCAAGCACAGGTTGCCCACCCATGAATCTGATCTTGCTTCCTGCCTTCAGCAGCAGGCCCCGTCATTGAATCCGATACCCTGGACTGGCTCTGCTCTGTGGACGCTGCCACTTCCAAGGGATCCATTCTCCAGTGGCTCCAGTTTCTGTGACTCTAGAATGTTGGTTCCAGAAAGGGCTTTCATCCGCACTAGGCTGGGATGTATCAAGCACACAAGAGGCTATTGCCCACTTCTTTCTCAAAAACCTCCCTCAGACTTGATGGTTTTTAACTAAGTTGGCTGACTCAGAGCAGAGCCAAGTTTATTTTCTTTTATCTAGCAGCCTAAGGAAGCGGGAAAGTAGAAAGTTGTTTTTGTGAAACTCCCCAGAAGGTAAACATGACGACCTTCTTTTATTCTGTTTACAAGACACACTGGCATGGAGAGAATTTCTGTTGCCACCACAAGCCACTGTTTACCTGCCCTTCACCCACCTCTATCTAGCAATGGTGGCAGCTGCTGTAGGGCCTTCCTTCAGGAACTTGGCCTTATTTTAGGGGAGAAGAGGCCCAGGGGTGTGCCTGTGAGTGAGAATGGGAGAGGACACTGGCTTACATTTCCTGAAAGTCATCTCTGAACTGTATACATTGAATTATTTGATTGATTATATATTTATAAATCAATATCATTTTTGATTTAATTGAATTTATTTTTGAATAGGTAATATATTCTTATGGTTCAAAACTCAAAAGTTACATGAAAGTCTATAGTGAAAAATCTCCTTCCCTGTCCCCAAGTAATCCAGTTGCGGTCATTATAACCAGTTTGGTGGTTTTTTTTTTAATTGTATCTTGGCAGAAGCACTGTTTGTATAAACAAGCAAATGTGTGTAAGTCCTCCCATCTTTTTTTCACCAGTGATAGCATACTTTAACACCATCTGTACCTTGCTTTTTCACTTAGCAATATATCCCGGAGATCATTCTATGTTAGTTCAGAGGCAGTGACAGCAGGGCATTAAACCAAGCACAGGTTGTGCACCCACGAATCTGACCTTGCTTCCTGCGGCGGGCCGGGTCATTGGATCGGATACTCTGGACTGGCCCTGCTCTGTGGACGCTGCCACTTCCAAGGGATCTGTTCTCCAGCGGCACCAGTTTCCATGACTCTAGAATGTTGGTTCCAAAAAGGGCCCTCATCCTTTTTAAAAAAGAGTTTCCTCGTTCTTTTTTAGGAGTGTGTATTATTCTTATCTAACTGCATCATAATTTATTTAACCACCTGAAACATTTGATTCTTCCCGTCCTTGTTACTACAAACAATGGTGTAATGAATAACTTTGATGATTGAGTTCAGAGCTTCTCTTAGTTTCTCTAAGGAAAATATAAGTCAGAGTCACCCTGGAATTCTCATTCACATTCAAAGAGAAGGGTTAAAGGGGGAGGAGGGTGCGTTTGCAAGTTTGATAGATACCATTGTTCAGCCCTCTGTGGATTTTGACAAATATATATTGAATGGTGCTTCATGCTAACACTGTTACAAAACACTGGGGATACAGTTGTGGCAGGACAGGTGTGGCCCCTGCTCTCAGGGGGATACAGTTCGGTTGAGGGAGGGGCAGGGAGAGAAAACCAACCATCACCAAGATTCCAAATGAATGAGCAAGAAGAGAATTTCAGATCGTGATCAGTGCTGTGGAAACAATCAAACCCAGGTGATGTGATGGAGCATGTGTAGGGTGTGGGGGTCTTGGGACGACCTCTCTTGGGTAACAGAGCAGTACTTTTATGTCCAGAAGACATAAAAGTAAACCCAGCACTTGGAATTTGTGTAACTTGTAAAGCTTTTTCAGACCTTCCCCCTTAATTGGTTGCCTAAGTAGCAGGAGATGGGGGGAGGTTGGAGGCATTTCCTGTTCTCTCTCAATCGCTCTCTCTAGTTCTGTTTTTGCATAAAAGAAAATATCTTCCACTCTCCACCCTGAGGCGGGCTGCATCTCACAATGTCAGAAAGGGAGAGACTGGAGAAGCAGCCTCAGGCCTATTCTGGGGAGGCCTCGGCCTCAGTAATTCAAGCCACCTGAGCTCAGGGTGTTCCTGTCCTCCCTGTGTCCCTTGGGCCTCAGGACTCGCGTCTCGGGGAGATGCCCATGGGGGCAGAAGCTCAGCTCTCAGGGTCCAGACTGTCCTTTTGTTCTTTGGGCTCATTTCTTTCAACTGTCGGACACTCAGAGCCAGTGAGTGGCAGCGTAGGAAACACAGACTGGAAACCTGAGCATGGAAGTTTGCAATCTTTCCATTCAGGGATAGTATTAAAAACCTTTAACAACTCATTCAACGTTTGCATGGACCAAACAGACAGATGCCGGCCGCTGCAGCAAATGGGGGCCTCCCTCCCACTCCCACTTCTACCCATACTCTCTGCTGTCATTTTCATCTGCAAGGCAGGCCTCCCCTCCTGACAGCTTAGGATCAGAAAAGGCATCATCTTTCTTCCTTACAAGGCCTTTTGGGGCAGAAGCCTTGACACCCATATCCACTTCAGTCTCTCCTGCAGAGGCTGGCACATTACAGCCTTGTCCCTTAGCAGGCCCTCAACATGCCTGCTGGCTGCGGAGTAAAAGTGTTGCCCTTGGTTTGTAAGGGGACACCATGGTCATCAGTGTGGGGGCTGGCAATGCTTAGGGGAGGGTGATCAGCACATTTGTTGTTGTTCGAAGTTGTTCTAGTGGGTTTATTTCCCATCCAAGTCAGTGCTCTCTTGTTTTCTATTTTGGGCCCTATTTTACCAGAATGATTACACAAAGGGGAAATAATAAAAAACCACAGCAGAGCCTGATGGGGTGGAGGAAAGGACAGAAATGAGCATGTGGGGTTGGGGGGTGGGGAGTGATAAAAAGAAAGAAGCCGGCCAGAGTCCTAAAGATGGAGTAGGCTGGACTAAAACAGGACCAACTAGCAGATGCCAAACAGGACCATATGGCAGCGTCTTTGGGGAAAGAGCTTTGTGTGAGGGGAGCCTGAAATCCAAATAACTTCACCCTGGGACTGGTCAACCGTCCCTACTTGTAAGAGAGGGAAGCCAGAGTAGCTTCAGAAAGACTTTTGTTTTCTTGGAAAGAAGAATGAACAGAAATTCCAGCTCAACGGCCCTCCGGCAGCACAGCCGTCAGTTCCTTGGGGGCTGGGCACACAGTTCCTCTTTGGGGGAGAGGAACCAGTAGAGTGCATTCTGTTCCTTAGGGCTGCTGGGACAGAGGATGCTGGCCCCCCCACATTCCTCCCCGTGGCGGAAGAGGCTGAACTTTGATATTCCCCCACTGCAGAGTGTGTTTCCATAGCTGGGTCACGGGTGTGTCATAAAGCTGGGAGCCCCAAAGGTGGAGGAGAGCTGAAAGGACCAGGAACCCACAGCACCCAAGGGAGACCCAAGAGACTCGAGGGGTTTAAGGAAGGAGCAGAGGAAAGGAGAGAAAATGAGGCTTGGTTGCCCCTGGTGCTTCTGCTCATGTGAGATTTTTACCAACCCTCTTAGTCAGGGGCCCAAAGCACCTATTTTGGCACCATATACCCCACATACTCTTCTCCAGAGAGTGCAGAATTACACAGTTCAATACAGTAACCACTCTCCCCATATGGCTATTGAGCACTTGAAATGTGTCTGGTCCAGATTGAGATGTGCTGTAGGTGTAAAAACACCCCAAATTTCAAAGACTGTGTTTTAAAATCTAAATGTAAAATACGTCACTAATAATTTTTATATTGATTACATGTTGAAATAGTATTTTCAATATGTTGGGTTAAATAAAACATATTATTAAAATTAATTTCACCTGTTTCTTTGTATTTTTTTAATGTGGCTACTAGAGCATTTTAAATTACATCAGTGGTTTGAATTCTATTTCTATTGGACAACCAGTCTAGATTGTCTGTGCCGGGGAAAGGCTACAGAAGCCTGGGCAAATTTTAAACTAGAAAGTGCCACTAGTTTAAATGTTTAAAAAATATATCATTTTACTGGCTCTGTGGCCTGTTACCAATAACAAAAATCAGGGGTCATTGGGAAATGGATCCACAAATCTAGAAGAGGAGCCCTAGAAGAGTGGAGCTCAATGCTAGTTCATCATTCTCAGTCCTGGGGACTGCCACTTGCTCCATTCATTAGATGTAGGGAATACAGAACAACGTGGGGTGATCCAGTTGTAAAATCATAGATTTTTGAGCTGAGATTGTCCTTAGAGATTGTGTGGTAACACTCCTTCATTTTATAAGTAAGGAAATAGAAACCCAGAGAGGGGACATGACAACCGAAACCCAAGACTCCAGACCCCCAGCCCCGTGCTTGTTCTGTAACTCACAATGGATGGCCCACATATTTTTCCAATTCTTTTTCTTAAGGACAAAAGCAATTAAAACTGAACTACACTAAACCAAACCAGATCTTCAGATTCTGTTTTCCTATTCCTGAGCCTTTTAGACAGATCTCAGTTTCAGTAAAACATTTTGGTCTTGATGCATGGGATAAAATTAAAGACAGTCTTTGAGTTCATTTTGAAAACTGTTCTAGTTTGCTAATGCTGCCAGAATGCAAAACACCAGAAATGGATTGCTTTTTATAAAAGGGGGGTTATTTGGTTACACAGTTACAGTCTTAAGGCCATGAAGTGTCCAAGGTAACACATCAGCAATCGAGTACCTTCACTGGAGGATGGCCAGTGTTGTCCAGAAAACCTCTGTTAGCTGGGAAGGCATGTGGCTGGTGTCTGCTCCAGAGTTCTGGTTTCAAAATAGCTTTCTCCCAGGATGTTCCTCTCTAGGCTGCACTTCCTCAAAGATGTCACTCTTAGTTGCTCTTGGGGTGTTTGTCCTCTCTTAGCTTCTCCGGAGCAAGAGTCTGCTTTCAACGGTCATCTTCAACTGTTTCTCATCTGCAGCTACTCTCTGTTTCTGTGCAGTCTTCCAAGTGTCCTTCTTGGCTGTAGCTTCTCTTCAAAATGTCACTCTCAGGTCCACTGAGTTCCTTCTGTTTGTCAGCCCATTTATATGCTTCCAGTGATTTAATTTAGACCCATCCTGAATGGGTGGGGTAACACCTCCATGGAAATTATCCAATTAGAGTCATCACCCACCGTTGGGTGGGGCCCATTTCCATGCAAACAACCTAATCCAAACATTCCAACTTAATCCCCACTAATATGTTGGCCCCACAAGATTGCATCAAAGGATATAGCTTTTTCTGGGGAACATAATACATTCAAACCAGCACAAAGACTGACTCCCTTCTATAAGTATTCTTAAGTATTGCATCATGTTTTAAAATCCTTATTATAAATGAAATTACTGAATGTTGCCTACCTACTGGTTTTTAGAAAAAAAAATTTTTAGGAAAAATCCCATGCCTGAGAGTTGGTGGGAAGCTAATAAACAGGACTAAGAAGGCATTTTTCATATTAAGCATTCATCTGATATGGGAAATAACCTTTAAAAAACCACATGCAAAATAGCTGAATTTAACTGAGTTTGTGTAAGAGTACCTATTTTTCCTAGCAATTAGACAGCAGTGGGCTTCATGGTTAATTGTTAAGTCTTTGAAGTCAAATCCTTGCTCTGATACTTAGAAGCAATGTGATTTGGACAAGTGACTTAAGCTTTCTGAGCCTCAGTTTCCTCATACGTAAAATTGGGCTCATAATAGTTCCTCATATGTAAAATGGGGCTCATAATAGCTCCTACCTCAAAGAGTAGTTGTAAGGATTAAAATAATCTATGTAAAGCTTGTAGCATGGTACCTGACACAAAGTTAGCATTCAATAAATTATAATTGATATCATTTACTTTTTTAATTCCTATTATGAGCTGATATAAACTTTGCAAGTTGTTAAATGCTCTGCAAATGAAAATTATCTAATTATATGATATTTTGAAAATATTTTCATTATAAGAAACACCTCATATTCTTTAAAGAAAAACTGGACAATAAAGAAAAATATGGAGGGGGGAGATCACAGATAATACCATCATTCAAATGCAACCTCTTTTTTGGCTTACTTCTTTTCAGTCTTTTTTCTAGGCACTGTGTAGTTTTACCTTGTATATCTCATTTTGAAATTGGCTCTCTCCCTTTAACATTTTTTATTTATCTTCATGTTGTTTGTTAGAACTCAGAAAATTTGTAGGCCACCTGAAGCAAGCTTCTGAGACTTCATGTCCCTCCCTACTTCTGATTTACTTTATCTTGCTATATTTTTATAGATCTCTGTAACTTATCCAGAGTTGTTTTTGGAGAAAGGCAGAGTAGAAATCAATGACTCTCAACCCTGGTTGTACATTCGAATCAGCTGGAGAAAATTAAATACTCCAGCAACATCACAATTTAATCAAAATTTATGGAATGGGACCTAGGCATCTTTATTTTTTAAAAGTTCTTCAAGAGTTTGTTTATGTAAATAATATGTAGATACATAATTACTTATAATAATTTTTCTATATCATTATTGCTTTACCTTTCCTAAAGAAATATTTATATATAGTTTTCTAACTTAACTTTGGTATTACTGCCCAAAATGAATCTAATCATCGGGAAATAGCCAACAATCCCCCATAGAGGAATATCCTACAATACACCTGGCCTGTAATCTTCAAAAATGGCAACATCTTGAAAGACAAAAGATACTTAGAAATTATTCCAGATGAAAGGAAACTAAAGAGACATGACAACTGAATATAACGTGGGATGTGGGATTTTCTTCTGCTATAAAGGAGTTTATTGGGACAATTTGAGAAATTTGAATAAAGTCTGAAGTTTACACAATAATTTCACATCGTTATCAATTTTCAAGTTTGGATAATTTTTCTGTGAGGGAATGGTGTATACAATAAAGTATAAAGGTGTCATGTCCATAATTTACTCTCAAATGGCTCAGAAAAATTTTATAAATATATATATATACACACACACACATATATATATATGTACATACACACATATACATGTGTGTTATAGAGAGAGAGGGAAAGAGACAGACAGGGACATAGAGAGACAGAGAAAGAGAGAAAGACGATAAAGCAAATGAGACAAAATGTTAAAATTTGGGGCATCTGGGTGGAAGATAGACTAGAATTCTTGTACCATTCTTATAGGTTTTTTTTTTGTACATCTGAAATTAAGTCAAAATTAAAAGTTAATTTAAAAACCCTAAACTTTTACAAATGAATAAAATGGGAGCAAATTTTTAAAACGTTTTTTGCTTCTGTAAAAATAAGCCATAGCTCTATGGGGCGACATGTTATTTAAGAAGAAACTGATCTGAGGATACAGGTGAGGGAGGAGGGCTGGGCTGCTGTTTCAGCCTCGGAGGACTTCAGCAAATGGGGGCGAAACCTCCAATAGAGGGCGCTGCAACATTACGAAGAATCAACGTTAGCACCACATGGGTTTCGGGTAACATTATCTAAACTGGATTCAAGTGTTAATAAACGGGACACAGGCATTTAGAATCTTAGTGCTGAATTCTATTCACATCCCATTTTACAGATGAGCAAACTGAGATTCAAGAAGGAAAACAACTTGCCCAATGTCCTAGCCACACTCAGTACAACTGCATTGCGAACAATGACCATAGCTAGAATTCACTGAAGGCTTACTACTTGCCAGGCAGCGTACTAAGCACTTTACATGGGTTATCTGTTTATTTGCCTCCCCCCTCCCCCCTTTTTTGTTCCAGTTCTGAAGCTGAGGCTCTGAGAAGTCAGGCACTTGTCTGATGTCACAAATCTAAAAAACAAGATACTCACTGTGCTCATAGCCAACATTCCATTCCATCCCACAATTTTGGGGGGGCTACCTACCCTTAAAGAATTGATTACCTAGAAGGGGAAGGCAGAACATAACCAGGAAAAGCTAAATCAATCTCAGTGCCTACTGATGGAAGCACACACACACACAAGGAATCTGCCGTTTAGTGGAGGAAGATTCCTGGGGACTGAAGAAGGCGGAAAAGGAAGATGGCATGGAAAGGAGTGGGGCAAGTAGGGGGGACATGCATGATTGATGAAAATGATTTAGAGATGGTGGAGAGAAAGCAGACAGAAGATAGTAGAGGTAGAGAGAAAACAGAGAGGGGAAAGAAACATAAACTCCTTTTGGGGAGGGCAATGAGTCTATCCCTGCAACCCTCTGCACCCTTTAATGAAGCCATTGGAAAGTCTCTCTACTACTTCTCTCCATCTGCAACATCCCCTGCCTGGCTCAAGCCACATCACCTCTCACCCTGATTTTCTAGAAGCCTTTACCTGGGTCTCCGTGCTTCTCTTCTTGTATTTTCCACAATGCATTCTCCACACAATGGCTAGAGTCATCTTTTTAAAAACATGTATCAGATCATGCCACTCTTGTATGAACATCTAATGGCTTCCACTACACTTAGAACCTTGAATAAAATACAAACTCTTCTCCAGGATCTGCTGGAACTTTTTGCCCCTGCCTACCTCCCTGTCCTCATCTCCTACCAATGCCATGTTGCTTCAGCTGTATTGTCCTTCTTCCTCCCCTACTCCCACTGCCCCAGGACATGTGAAGCTGGTTCCCACCTTAGGGCCTTGGCACGTGGTATTCCTCTGTCCCCACATCTCTACATGTTTGGCCCCTTCCTTTCATTCAGATCGTCCCTCAATTGTCGTTCCACGGAGGGGCATCCCTGGCTGTTGGATCTAAGGTGGTCCCACTGCCTTTCCTTCACCATATCCTGCTGGATCGTTGCCATGGCTCTTACCACTATGTGAATGATCTTCTTTCCTTGCTTGCCCACTGTCTGTCTTTCCCTCTCTAGGAAGTATGCTTCATGAGGACAGGAACTTGACTCGTTCATCACATCAGTACCCTAGAGTTGTGAGTACCTGGCACAGCCTGGGGATGTAATAAAGATGTCTGAATGAATGAATGAATGAATGAGTTAAATTGGTTGAAGCAGACAATTCTGGTGAAACAAACCAGCGGGTGGGGTGTGGAGATATGCTTGAAAGAGTTAGGGCAAGATTGAGGAGGGTATCAGATGATAGGCTAAACCTTTCCAACTGTGTTCTGTAGGTAATAAGGAGCCCCTGAAGCTTTTTGATATCCTGAAAGCAAGGTTGGTTTATTTAATTTCCCAGTCATGCCCAGGATAGATTGGAAGGGAGAGCCTAGAGGCAGGGAATTGAATTTGGAGACCGGTGGTAACTGAGACAAGTGCAAAGTAGTGATTTTTTTTCTGTACTAACTTAATTGTCCACTTTGACTCATGCTTATACGCTTATACAGAACTTACTATGTGCTTTTCTTAGAATTTTTTTATTTTTTAGAGCAATTGTAGGTTTATGGAAAAATCAAGGAAAAAGTACAGAGTTCTATACCCCCCCCAAGTTTTCCCTGTTATTAAAGTTTTTCATTAGTGTGGTACCTTTCTTACAGTTGATGCCCCAATATTATACTTATATTGTTAACTCAAATCCATGGTTTACATTAGGACTCACTCATTGTATTTTGTATTTCTATGATTTGAAAAAAATTTTTTTTGTGGTGACATATATATAGCATAAAGTTTCCCATTTTATCCACTTTTAAGTATACAATTCAGTAGTGTGAATTACATTCCCAATATTGTGCTACCATCACCACTATCCATTACAAAAAACGTTTCCATCACCCCAAACAGAAATTCTGTACTAATTAAGCATTAACTTTCATTCCCTACCCCCTCCCTGGACCCTGGTAACCTTTATTCTAATTTCTGACTCCATGAATTTGCTTATTTTTCTTATTTCATACAAATGAGATCATACAATATTTGTCTTTTTGTGCCTGGCTTATTTTACTCAACATAATGTCTTCAGGATTCATCCATGTTGCAGCAGGTATCAGTACTTCATTCATTTTTATGACTGACTAATACTCCGTTGCATGTATATACCACATTTTGTTTATGCATTCATCTACTGATGGACACTTGGGTTGCTTCCATCTTTTGGCTATTGTAATGCTGCTATAAACATTAGTGTGCAAGAATCTGTTTGAGTCCCTGCTTTCAATTCTTTTGGGTATATTACTATGTGTTTTTGTTTGAATGTCTCAGTAGACCCAACAGAATATTTGTCAGTGTTGGTGAGGTCTGAAGGAGAACTGGAAACGGAACCAGATGAAACTGAGGTTTCAGCCTGCGCTGATTCTGCAGTTATGGTTCTTGGGTAGCATCACTTGAATTATTCTTTGAAGGCTTAATAACCAAGTCCTAGAATGTAAGGATTTAAAAGTCTTTGTTTTGGAAGGGACCTAGTCCAAATCGTTTCATTTTACAGATAAAGAAAAATGAAGTCAGAGAGAAGTGACTTGCCCAAGGCCATGAGGCCAGAAGAGCTTCCTTTACCTTCCAGAGACGCTGCATCCCTCTGAGCTCGGTTTCTTCACCTGGAAAAAACAGAGAAAAAGTCTTCCGCACAGGGTCAAATAAATATGGTGAGAAAGCTTTGCAAAGTGCGAATTGAGGGTCTCACATGATATATTATTATTTGGCCTTAACTGCCAGCTTGGTGTTAGTTCAGGCCCAGACTGATTCTTTCAAACAAGCTTTTTTTAATTCCTACTAATGCAGGTCCTGTACTGAGCACTGCAGTGAGCACAGCACCTGCGTGTCTGACCCTCACTGCCCTTTCATTCTGGTGATATGTATATACAGATATATAGTGCACATGTGTGTGTTCTGTGGTTAAGTACTATGAAGAAAAGGGAAGCAGGAAAGGAGAGTGGGTACTTGCCAGAGGTTGGGGATGGGACTGGAATTGCAAATAGGATGGTCAAGGAGGACCTCTCTGACAAAGAGACCCAGGTTCTGGGCTGCACCAAGCACCGTGAAGGAGAACCTTGTATTTTAATTTTTACCTTTTAAGAAACATATTTGTTCTTGGGCAGAGAGTTTTGAGGAAAAGACTGCCTTTGCTGGGGTTTGTGGTAATGACCATTGGACACTCTGGCTTTGACGGTAGGTTGCAGAAATGAAACCTTTGCCTTCAGCATTCTTTTCGAAAAGATCATCAAATGCAACTTCCTGCTTCCCTCTAGCAAACCAAACCCAAGCTAAAGCATTCAGGGGTTTGCAGAAATAATTTGCACAAAGACTCCTACCCAAGTCTTTGATGAGCTTAGGAAGGCAGTGGGGACTGACATTGGTTGAGCCCTTCTGTGTGCTAAGTGCAGTGCTAGGCTCCTACATGCTCCGTCCCATTTTATCCTCCAGATAGCCTGATGAGGAAGATATTATTGTTCCCATTTTGTAGATGAGGAAACTGAGGCTATGTTGATTTGCCCAATGTCGACACAGCTGGGAAGCAAGATTCAGCACAGCTGAAAGACCAGAGATACAAACCTTGTGTTCTCTCTCAACCCACAGCCTCTTCCATGGGCTGAGAGCTGGAGTGGTTTTGAAAGCAACTACTGAAACTTTCCCAGAAGGAAACTCAGAAATTGCATAGTTCAACCCCTTAACTTTAGATATCAAATGAGACAACAATATGAATGCACACATAAATGCCCGGTAGCCATGCAATGAATGTTGGTTTCCTGCCTTTGCAGGTTAGAAACCCAAGGCCCAGAGAGATGACACTACTCGCCTAAGGTCACACAGCAGCCTAGCAGTAAAGTTCACACTCTGAGGCAGCTTGCCTTAGAGATGGCTTTTCACTATCCTCTGAGCTACATAAGGATCAGTGTCATAAGGCTGTAGTGTCAATGACAAAGAGAAAGAGGAAGAACCATTGGGCTTACAGAGGAATGATGCCCAGTTCACAAGACCCTACAGCAAATGAAAAGAAAATCTGGAACCTCCCTCTTCTTAGATGGGGAAGGCTGGCTAGGCAGAGAAAACCCCTCTGAATGACTTTCATTCAGCTATACAGCCAACCTGTATTTATTCAGCATCACTGGGTGCCAGGTACTGGGGATAGGGAAGTGCAGGAGAAAGCCCTAATGCCAGTTACCCAGGCACTGGCAGGTTAGTGGGAGGGACAGATAAGCAACAGAGGATGGAAACCAGCATGTTAAGTGTTAGCATTGGAGTCAGCATGAGGTGCTGTTGGGGGCTAAGAAAAAAATGAGGTTATGTGATGTCCTCAAGGCTACATCGACTGGCAGGAGCCTCCTCTGTTGTCTTCACATGGTTATGTTTCTGGCAGAAAAATCCCCTGGAATTATACACTCCCGTGTTTGTCAATGAGCAGTGGTCATTTAAGGCTGCTATAAAAATTATGATTACAGGGGAATGGCAGGGGGTTAGTGCAGCCAGTAACCGGGAGCAGCTGTAAAGCCATGGGTCATTCTGAAGTCACTGAGATTTGACTCTCGCTTAAGCTACTTTTCGAAGTCTGCTTTGCTTTGAGAAGCAGGTTGGTGGAGGGCACTGAGAGCTGATGTGTGGCTGGTTGCCTTGGCTCTGCATTCTCTGGGTGAGCCTTAACAGCGATAATGGCAAGAGCTAATATAAAAAAATTTTGATTCCGGTAACATATATGCAACATAAAATTTTCCCATTTTAAGCACTTTCAACTATACAATTCATAATTACATTCAATAATGTTGGGCTACCATCACCACCATTCATTAACAAGCCTTTTCCATCACTCCAAAGAGAAACTCTACCCATTAAACGTTAACTCCCCCTTCCCCATCTCAGCCCCTAATAGCTAAGGACAAGGGCGAGCTACAACTGGGGGGTGGGGTCTGGGGTGGGGGAACCGGACTCAGACCTGTGTATGACTTGTCCAGCGCTTGGCCTGGGGCGTGGCTAAGGCTTGGGCGTGGCTGATCAGGAGGCGTGGCTCTCGTTTAATCTTACCAGCATCCAATCAAATTACTTAATTATTCTTCCCTGTTCACAGATGAGCAGACGGAAGCCAAGGGAATTTAAATAGTTTACCCCAAGGTCACCCAGCCAGTGAAGACAGAACGCAAGCATGTCTAGGTTTCATTTCCCTATCTGAGGGATGGACAGGGTGGTGGGGGGGTGAGGGGCGGGTAAGGGGAATGCAAGGGGGATTTAATTCCTTCTTTCTAGTTTTACAAGTAAATGCCACTTGGGCGGAGAGTGCTGGGTTCTGGCAATTTCCGTTTCTAGGAGTGAAGGCTCCCTACTTTTGAAGCTGCTGCCCCTTGTTTGGGAAACTCACCAGGATGGGTCTTTTATAGAAACAAGAGGCAGGTCCCCGCCCATTGTCCTTGGGGAGGAAGGTCGGGGTCACCCTAATCTCCACTCAGATGCCATGGTAAGGGTTCTCTTTAGTGATGTGAATCGGGTGTCTTTTTAGCGGACTTTCACCCTCGAAAAGAGGGGAGGAATAGTCTTCCTGGAGGGAAATTCCGACTGGACAGTTGGTGCCTCCCTGAGAGGTGATTGAAGATTGAATGATGGAGACTAGGAAAGTGTGGTAGACTCTTGTTACTTGCTTTGTCTGAGTCATCCGTCCATCCAACCCTCCATCCATCCATCCATCCATCCATTTCTGTGTGTCAGAAGCTCCCCTAGGCTTTGGGAATACACCAATGAGTTGTCCCCAGCTGAATTTGGAGGGAATGAAAGTGGAGCGAAACAGCCCAAAATAGGGTAGTTGAGATTGGAACTGACTGTTGGACCAGTTAAATCCACCTGGGGTCTTGATGTCTCTCCCCATGGTGCCCTCATGGAGGAAAGACATTCTTAGCAGAATGGAGGGCTCTGAGTCAGATTAATAATTGGGTATTTAAAAATCAGGCAGAGGAAGTGGGAGATACGATACATTTATGGTTAGGATCTGCAACAGGGGAAGCAGCCTGGAGGTATAGTTGGCTGGTACAGAGTATTCTTTTAAATTTGAATTTAAACACCATGGCAGAGAAGAAAGTAGACAAAAATGGAGCTTGCATTCCGGTGGGGTGGAGGAGATAGACAATAAAGAAGATACATAATTAAAATATATGGTATGTGTGCCAGTTGGATGTATTATGTCCCCCAAAATGCCATATTCTTTGATGCAATCTTGTGGGGGCACATGTATTAGTGTTGATTAGATTGGAATTCTTTGATTGTTTCCATGGAGATGTGACTCAATCAGCTGTGAGTGAAACATTTGATTGGATAATTTCCATGGAGGTGTTACCCTGCCCATTCAGGGTGGGTGTTAATTGATCTCTGGAAGCATACAAAGGAGTTCACACACTGAAGGAGCAGAGCAACTGAGAGTGACATTTTGGAAGAGCTGCAGCCACAAGGGACACTTTGAAGAATACACAGGAGCTGAGAGAGGAGCTGAAATGCAACCTAAGAGCAAGCAGATGCCGGCCACATGCCTTCCCAGCTAACAGAGGTTTTCCAGATGCCATTGGCCATCCTCCAACGAAGCTACCTGATTGTTGATGCCTTACCTTGGACACTTTATGGCCTTAAGACTGTATCTGTGTAACCAAATAACCCCCCCTTTATAAAAGCCAATCCTTTTCTGGTATTTTGTGGCATTAGCAAACCAGAACAGTATGTTATAAGTGTTACCCTAATAAGAATTTTTTAAAAGAACATAGAACTGCTCAACATAAAGGGTAAACTCTAATGTAAACTATGGACTATAGTTAATGATACAATAATATTGGTTAATCAGTCGTAACAAATGCACCACACTAAAGCAAAATGTTAATAATAAGGAAAACTCTCTCTCTTTGTGTGTGTGTGGCATATATGAGAACTCTACTTTCTGCAGGATTTTTCTGTAAAACTTCAACTGCTCTGAAAGAAACTAAAAACCATGTTAGATGGTGATAAGTGCTAAGGATTAAAAATAAAAGTAGGAAAGCGGTTAGGAAAAGATAGAGGAGAAAGAGTAAGATGGGGTGGCCAGGGTAGGCTTTCACTGAGCAGGTGGTTATTCAGTAAAGACCTGACTGAAGTCGGGGGAGCTTGTCATAGGGCTATCTAGGGCGAAAACATTCTAGGCAGAGGAAATAGCAAGTGCCAAGGCCCTGAGGTGGGACGAGGAGCCCTGTCAATGTACCATGCTCTATTCTAAGCTCTCTCACTCCTATGCAGGAAGTACTGTTATTGCTACCATTTCTGGATGGGTAAACTATGGCCAGAAAGGCTAAGAAACTTTCTCCAGGTTACATAAGAGATCGAGGCAGGCTTCTAATCCAGGCAAATCCAACTCTCGAGTTTGTGTTCTTAAATGCTGAGCTATGTTAAAGAAATTAATTTAAATGGCCTGGGTAGACCTGGGTACCAAAGATTTATACCCCTGGCTCGCATTAGCTTTGCAAGCCTCTGCCCTGGAGGAAAACCCTGGGTGTGGCGGTGGGGGAGGGAGTGACTCAGGCCTTGGCTGGCTTCCTGCTGAGTCACTACTGCTAGAAGGCCTGAGAGCAAGTGGCTCTCAGTCCTTACCTCCTCCCAGTGGCAGGTTCCTGCCTTTTGGGGGAGATGCCTGGCGACAGGCCTTAACCACACACCATCAGTGGACACATTTGCCTAACTTTCCCAACAGATCAGTTATGAAATTGTGGGTGGGCTCTGCTTCCTAATGTGGCCCCACAGCCAGCACGAAGGAACAGCCTGGAGGTTGACCTGCTGCCCAGCCTAGCACCACATTCTCCAAAATGTCCTGCATCAACATATTCTGTCCCTTGTCAGGCTGGCTCTCTTCCCTCATGTCCTCCTGGATGGACACATTCTGCCCCTCGTCGAACTGCTCTCTTCCATCTTGGATGCTTGGCATGCCACTACAAAGATGAATAAGATGCAAAGGGGAGCCACACACATTGCCCCTGCCATCACGATACTCAGTCTCTAGAGGTGGAAATAGACATGCACAAATATAGCAAGGAAGATCCGGGTATGTGTTATTTTGTGTATATCAAGTTTGTTGAGACTTCAAAATGGGAATTAATGAACTATAATAATAGCTAATATTTACTGAGCAGTATCTTAAGCACTTAACGTGTTGCATCTCATTTTATAATCCTCACCAACTCTATAAGATAAGAAGAGGGAGGCACAGAGAGGTCACAGCTGGGAAAGGGCAAAGAGTAAAGTGGAACAAAATCCCAGAGTCAAGAAAGTGCAAGCTGTATTTAGGGAGTGGTGAGGGGCTGGAGCAGAGAGATGAAGGAATTACAATGAGAGAGAAGGGTGGAGAGGGGGGAAACCAGGTTATGGAGTTTGGACTTGACTTCTTGGGTAGTAGGAAGCCACTGAAGATTTTTGAACATATTTCTCCTTCTGCTCTGCCTCCTCCTTGTCTCACCTCTTTCCACCTGGTGCCCCAGAGCTGTATCTCAGTTGATTTGGTTTAGGGCCACCTTTGAGCGTGAACAGATAGGAATTGCATTTTCCAGGAAAATGTCCTGACAGGTGCTGGCCACAGCTGGCTGGCCCTCTCCTTTTGGACCATGCCCATCTTCCCTGGTTCCATTCACTTTTCCTGGTTTACACTTTCTTGCTCCCCAATCTAGTGTGCATTAGTTGTTTCTGGCTAGCAAGCATTTCCATTCATATTGCAAAACTGCTCCTCCCCCTTCTTATTATATGATCTCACAATACCACTTGTAGTAGCCACCATTAGTTGTCTACCTGATCTAATCCCCCTTTTTTTCTGGCTAAAGAAAGTCCACTTTTGTTCTGGGTGACAATGTTACCAGCTCCAGGTGTTGGATCATGCTGTGTCTAAGCCAATATGACAAACCTGTTTCCTACTTTTCCAGCCTCCCTTGTTTGCAGTGGTGACTGTGTAACCTTGTTTGGGCCAGTAAGACCTAAGGGGAAGTCTGCTATGGGGCTTCTGAGATAGCTTTTGATTTTTTGACAAAAGGGAACAGTTGCAGCTTTCTTCCCCTGATAAATCCCCCTTCCGCTACTTAAGCACACTCATCATGGCTAGAGCTGTCTGCAGATGGAAGGATGTCAAACTGAGGGCCGTCAGCAGCCATCCTTTGGAAAAAGTGCCTGCTGAAGAGAGAACTTGCCCAAACATGGAGAAAGACAACAGGGCAGAGAAAGCAAGAAAGGGAGAAAAATTGAGACCTTGTTTGAATTTCTAGATCCAGTTATGCTTGAAGCCAGAACCACCCCTGGAATTCCAGATTACGTGAGCAACATGTTCTTTTCTTTTTCTCTTAGTTTCTCTAGTTTGAGATGGGTTTCCATTATCTGCAACCAAAGGAGTTTGACAAATAACCCCTTAGGCCCAGGTTTCCTATCTTGGCAGTGAATGTCTAGTGGGGTTCCCAATTTCCTCT
The DNA here is from genome assembly GCF_015220235.1 of Choloepus didactylus. Taxonomy (NCBI): domain Eukaryota; kingdom Metazoa; phylum Chordata; class Mammalia; order Pilosa; family Megalonychidae; genus Choloepus; species Choloepus didactylus. Next base: position 31,516,730 of record NC_051312.1, on the reverse strand, counting down.
GTCTAAGACACCTGTAAGTAACCTTGAGTGACAATCAGGAAATGTGGTGGGGGGGGCCTCTAGTCATCTTCTCTACCCACCTGCTAAGCCACCACTCCCACCCCCCTGGATATCTCCATCTCTAGCCTCTTGGTCAAACACTGGCCAGAAGGAATGAGAAATGAGGAAACCCAGTGTGTCACCATGTACCAAGGCCACTTCAGCTCCACAGTGTCCTTAAATGCCTTTGCAACTGCCTTGTTTGAGAAATACCAGGGTTAAGAAATGGGAAGGGAAAGGAAAAGCAAGCTGGGTGGGTAGGGATACGGATGACGTGGGGTTTTCCTAATCTGGGAAAGCCCTCAGAGGTCATCAACAATGTTTGTTCATTAATGTAACACATTTTTGTTGAGTCCCCTTTTGTGCCAGTCTCTAGATTGGTCCCTGCCTTTTCTACACAAGTGAGGAAATGTGAAGTTCAGAATATGGAAAGTGTAAAAGAAAGAAAACTAACCGGCGAGTTTCCATCTTCCCTCCAGCTTCTCAAAGAAGTGGTCTTAAAATAAGACAGATGAAATCCAGATTGGCAGTAAGAGAGAGCCTTACTATGGGTGGCATTTGGGACACCATTGGGACACCACTCAGGACAGTTGGAATGAAGCATCACTTTGGAATTTAGAATCTCCTTTCCTGGAAATCTTCAGGAATGAAGACCTAACCCCTGGCTCATCTTTCATAGGAAGCTCCGTGTGGCAATGCATAAGATAAGGGCTTCTGAGTGAACAGACCCAAGTTTGAATCCTGATCTTTTCTTGAAATGGGTGGCTTTAGACGAATTGCTAAACCTCTCTGAGTTTCAATTTCCTTAGGGTTGTTGTGGGCATTTATGGAGATAGTAATACACTCTAACGTTTATTGGGGACTTACTGTTTTGCAAGTTCTAAGCTAGGCTCTTTACTTGTTGTATCAATTCATTTAATCCTCACATAAATGAGGAATCCAAGGCATAGAAAGGTAAGATACTTCCCTGGTAAGTTGTAGATCCCAGCCTTGAACCTAGGCAGGCTGGCTCTGAAGCCTTGCATTTCACCAGTTCACATACTGCCACCCTCACTGATGAAATGGGGTGACTCACTCATTTCACATCAGAGAGAAGAGTGAAGTGGTAATATAGTGGGCTCTGCCATAGTTTATCACTCATTGGCTGTATAAGCTGAGGCAAGTTACTTCTCAATCTGCCTTGATTTCTACATCTGTAAAATGGAGCCAATAACAATACTCTTAGTAATCAGAATAAGCAAATTCATAGAGTCAGAAACTAGAATATAAGCTACCAGGGGCCAGGTTAGAGGTAGGGAATGGAGAGTTAATGCTTACATTGTACCGAGTTTGGGGTATACAATTTTAAATTGGGGTGATGGAAAAATTTTGGTAATGGATGGCAGCGATGGTAGCACAACATTGAGAACTCAATTAACAGCACTGAATTATGTATTTGAATGCAGATAAATGAGGAAATTTTAGGTTGTATATATTTTACTGGAATAAAAATTAAAAACAAACAAACACAGGATTATACAACATAAACAGTGAACCCTAATATAAACCATGGACTACAGTTAATTGTACAATTATAATAATATTCTTTCGTCAGTTGTAACAAAGGTATCACACTAATGTGTGGTGTTAATACGGGGAAGGGGTGTATATAGGAAATCTATTTTCCGCATGGTTTTTCTGTAAACCTACAACTTCTCTAATAATTAAAAAAAAAGGAATACTTCTAGGGTCTTTGTGAAGATTAAATGAGGTAACACAAAAACTTAGCAGCATTCCTGGTATGTGGTAATTCTCAATAAACACTGCCTACTATTAACTTCCAGGTCTCATCAGGGAAGGCTTCCCTTCCCAATCTTAATTATGTTCCTTTTTGTTGGTCACTCTCATTGCACCCTATTCCCTTCCTATGTAGTAGCTGAGACAATTCATATATAAAAGTAACAACCTCATAGGGTTGTTCACATGATTAAATAAGGTAAAGCAAATAAAGCACAGAGCTTGGGGCATATTTAGTTCTCAGCAAGCACAAACTCTTATTATCATTGTTATCTTTATTATTTATATTGGATTCCCTCCTGGGGACATATCTACATTATTGACAGAAATAAACAGAGGGATACAAGTGCTGGAGAAAATGTGGAGAGAGGGATGTACCTATTCATTGTTGGTGGGGAAGTAGAATGGTGCAGCCCATCTGGAGGCAGTGTGGTGGTTCCACAGGAAACTAAGTATGGGGTAGCCATATGGTCCTGCAACCCTGTTATTGGGTATATACTTGGGGGAACTGAGAACAGAGACAGGGATGGACATTTGCACACTGGTGTTTGTAGCGGCAGTATTCATGATTTGCAATGGATGGATGTGGCCTAAGGGCACATAGACTCACAAACAGAGCGGTGAATTGTGGTATATACGTACAAGGGGATATTGAGCGGTGACAAGAAGGAATGAAGTTGTAAGGTATGCAACTAGGTGAATGGACCTTGAGGAAAGTATGTTGGATGAAATAAGCCAGAAACAAAAGACAAACATAGTGCCTCACTAATATGGACTAACAATAATGTGCAATCTCTGAGAATTGAATCTGGGAGCATGAGTTATCAGGGGAATGCTTATTGTAAAGGTTCCTAGATTGTAAGCCCTTATAGCAGTCACATCTATTCATAAATTGTAATAGTTATTTCTAAATTCTGAGATGCTGAACTGTTTGTGCGTGACCTGGTTGGTCCCTGGAACTTCAGGCATCTGTCTGGCACCTAGGACTTAGAGCCAGAGTTCGGCAGCTGTGATTGTTGGCAGTGCCCCATGAAGCAATTGTTAAAGAGGCTGAAAAGGAGATCAGAGTTTGATTGGAGATATGAACAAAATGGACTTGGTTGAGACTGGAGTAGGTCAGACTAAAGGGTAGAGGATGATATTGGCTGTGTTTTAAAACTTCAGCTTCTGCATGGGACCAAAGGAAGAGATGTTTATTTGGTGCAAAATCTATATTTTCTGTAGCACACTGTATAATTTAACTTGTATGGTTAATTTTCCTCAAATACCATAATTACATGGAACCCTGAATAGGGAGTGAGATCAGGTTGGTTTGTATAGGTTAATGTGAAGCTCCGATACATCCCAGAGTAATTTGGGCAGAGGATCAAAAGTATTTGCAAAGCCCTCTCTCTTTTTTTTTTAATTAAATCTTCATTTTATTGAGATATATTCACATACCACGCAGTCATACAAAACAAATCGTACATTCGATTGTTCACAGTACCATTACATAGTTGTACATTCATCACCTAAATCAATCCCTGACACCTTCATTAGCACACACACAAAAATAACAAGAATAATAATTAAAGTGAAAAAGAGCAATTAAAGTAAAAAAGAACACTGGGTACCTTTGTCTGTTTGTTTGTTTCCTTGCCCTATTTTTCTACTCGTCCATCCATAAACTAGACAAAGGGGAGTGTGGTCCTTATGGCTTTCCCAATCCCACTGTCACCCCTCATAAGCTACATTTTTATACAATTGTCTTCGAGATTCATGGGTTCTGGGTTGTAGTTTGATAGTTTCAGGTATCCACCACCAGCTACCCCAATTCTTTAGAACCTAAAAAGGGTTGTTTAAATTGTGCTTAAGAGTGCCCACCAGAGTGACCTCTCGGCTCCTTTTGGAATCTCTCTGCCACTGAAGCTTATTTCATTTCCTTTCACATCCCCCTTTTGGTCAAGAAGATGTTCTCCATCCCATGATGCCAGGTCTACATTCCTCCCTGGGAGTCATATTCCACGTTGCCAGGGAGATTCACTCCCCTGGGTGTCTGATCCCACGTAGCGGGGAGGGCAGTGATTTCACCTTTCAAGTTGGGCAAAGCCCTCTTGAGAGACTGGGGAGAAGTGCAGAAATGTTAAACTTCCCCAGCTGGAGAATTCCTGATATTCTCATGAGCATTGGGGACTACCAGTTTAGTAGGCCAAACCTTTGATCTTGGGGCTTGCCCTTATGAAGCTTGTTACAGCAAAGGAGAGGCTAAGCCTATTTGAAATTCTGCCTAAGAGTCACCCCAGAGAACCTCTTTTGTTGCTCAGGTGTGACCTCTCTCTCTAAGCCAACTTGGCAGGTATACTTGCTGCCTAACCCCCTATGTGGGACATGACTCCCAGGGATGAGGGTCTCCCTGGCAACATGGGACATGACTCCTGGGGATGAGGCTGGACCCGGCATTATAGGACTGACAATGCCTTCTTGACCAAAAAGGGGAAGAGAAATGAAAAAATAAAGTTTCAATGGTTGAGAGATTTCAAATGGAGTCAAGAGGTCATTCTGGAGGCTACTCTTATGCATTATATAGAGATCCCTTTTTAGTTTTTAGTTTATTAGAATAGCTAGAAGGAAATATCTGAAACTGTTGAACTGCAATCCAGTAGCCTTGATTCATGAAGACGAGTATATAACTATATTGCTTATACAGAATGACTATGTGATTGTGAAAACCTTATAGCTCACACTCCTTTTTTCTAGTATATGGATAGATGAGTAGAAAAATGGGGGGAAAAGTAAATGAATAATAGTGGGGGAGGAAGGGTAGTGATGTTTTGGGTGTTCTTTTTTACTTTTATTTTTATTCTTATTTTTACTTTTATTTTTTGGAGTAATAAAAATGTTCAAAAATTGATTGTGGTGATGAATGCACAACTATATGATGATACTGTGAACAACTTTTGTACACTCTGGATGCTTGTATAATTTGTGAATATATTTCAATAAAATTGCATTAAAAAAATTCAAACCAGATGTTCTGGGTCAGCTGCAGGGACTCTATTCCACACAGTCATTCATGGATTCAGGCACATGGAGTTCCTGACAATTCAACAGGTGGTATACCAGTATGGATATATTATGTCCTCCACAAAGCAATGATCTTTTAATCCAATCTTGTGGGATATTTGGTTTAGGTTGTTTCTGTGGAGATGTGACTCAACCAATTATAGGTGATATTTTTGATTCAATTATTTCCATGGAGGTGTGGCCCTGCCCATTTAGTGTGGGCCTTGATTAGTTTATTGGAGTCCTTAAAAAGAGCATTCACTGGCCCAGACTGCTGCTGCAGCTGAGAGAGACATTTTGGAGACAGACATTGAAAGCAGACTTTTGCTGATGCTTTGGAGATGCTAGCCCAGAATTCGCTCTGGGGAAGCTAAGAGAGGACAAAACACTCCATTTTGAATGCCATTTTGAACCACAACCTGGGAGCAAAGGAAGAAGATGCCCACCATGTGCCTTCCCAAAGGAAGAAGATGCCCGCCATGTGCCTTCCCAGCCGAGAGGTGTTCCAGACGCCATTGGCCGTTCTTCATTGAAGGTACCCTATTGTTGATGCCTTAGTTTGGACACTTTTATGCAGGCAGGGTCCTGCATAGAAGGTTTTACAAGCTAAGCCTGGAAGTGGGTTATACAACATACTTTTTCTCCCATCCCACCACCAGAGCTTTGTTCACCTATCCATACCTAGCTGCAAGGGAGGCTGGGAAATGTAGTCTGTGTCTCTAGGAAGAACAGGAACTGGGTTTGATAATCAGGTAGCAATTTCTACTCCAAGTTTTATAGAGAATTAAAGCACTGTGATAGACACTCTGATAAGTTAATTCATTTCACCCTCACAACAGATGGTATTATCCTCTTTTAAAGATAAAGAAACTGAAGCTCAAAGAGGTGAAATAACTTGCCCAATGTGGAGTCAGATTTGAGACCTCATCTGCCTATGTTCTTCCCATTCTATCCAATTGCCTCTTTGAATTATACACGAAAGGTGAGGGGAGAAAGAGTCTAGTACTTTTCACACAGGGCTGATTTGCATATAGGGTTTCCTTGTTTTTTTTTCCAAGGCTATAGATTTCATCTATAGTCAGTCACCTCTTCTCAGTGGATGTGAGGAGACCAGGTGATAGTGTTTGCTATCAACTTATAGCCTGGGTTTCCTTTGGCTGGGTCTGGCTAGGATGTGTCCTCCCTCTTCTGGATATGTGACATGTGGGACCAGTCATTTTGATGATGGAGATATGTCTATAGACAAAGACATAGACGTGAAAAGTAAAAATATCCAAACCCAATGTGTAGAAACTGATTGGCTTTTAGTTTGAAAAAACAGCCACAAAAAATATTTTGGGAACAACTATATATATTTGAGTATACACAGTATTTGATTATATTAAGGAATTATTGTTAATTTTTTGGGTGTGCTAATGTCTTCATTTTTTAGAGATGCATACTGAAGTATTTAGGGATGGTATGTCATGATATTTGTTCTTTAAACACACCACCATCACCAATAGTAACAGAAAAACTGATGAATCAAACATGGCAAAGTGTTAAGAATTATTAAATGTTGATAATAGGTCCATGGATATTCATTATATTATTTTTCCCCATGACATTTACTTTTTGACATAAGCAAAATGAATAGCACTTACTACTATCTGACATTTTTCTTGTTATGCTTATTTATTGATTGACAGGTAAATTATCTGTCCCTCCCCCCACCCCCGAATTGGACTGTAGCTTCATGAAAACAGGGGCCTTGCTAGTTTTGATCAATTCTGTATCCCCAGCACTTAGCACAGTACATAGTAGGTGCCCAGCACAAATCAAGTTAAAAAAATCTTTTTTTTGGTTAAACTCAATTCTTACTGCTGGCTCTCACCTGGCCTTTGCTCTAGTTCTCTGTCACTCTGGCTGCATCTGTGTCGCTCCAGCTTGCTCCATCCACAGCCCTGCCCTGCCTTTTCTGAGACCATCCCTGGTCACATGCCCACAGGTAGTGGGGGAGCAAAAGGTTGCTGGTAATCCAGGTGTCCACAGTAGTGTCACCATCAGCTTGCGGCCGTCTCACACCCTCCCCTGTGATTGCTGCATCACACCGTCAACTCCTGGAGGGCAGAGAAACTGCCTTCCATTTCCTGGTACTTGCTAAAGCTCTTGGCGCCACACATGGCTGGTGCTCCCAAATCATTTGTTGACTGATTACTTGTATTCATTTCCCACCTGGCCCCACCTCAGTCTTTTTTTTTTTTTCCAATATGCATTTATTTTAAGTGGATTGGAAAAATATAACCAGCACATCCCAGCTATGATATCATGGAGATGCTTACTTAGGATGAGGCTAACAGGCTTTCTTTTTAAAAAGTGGGTTAGTTTATAGGAAAACATTAAGGACATAATTGTGTGGGTGGTAGAGAGGCATGTATGTAGGACTCTGTTGGGTGGGGATGGCAGGACTTGGGGCACAACACTCACAGGGTTACATGCCAACTCCCAAGGCTGCCCCCTTCCACTGCACACCTCAGGCCCTGGGAACCACTGGCATAACAGTGGCTGCTGCCTTGTATTGGAAGCTTAGTCATTCATTCGTTCATTCCTTCAGCAAATATGGATTGATGGAGCATCTACCAAGTGTCAGGCTGTTTTAGCCACTGGAAACATAGTAAAGAGGACAGATAAGGTTCTTGCTCTCTTGGAGTTCTTGGTCTAGTAGGGGAGACAGGCCACTAAACCCATAACGAATATCTAAGTATAAATTGTTATGGGAGTTCAGAAGCAGGGATGGTGTTTGGACTGGAGAAGGGCACCCTCCATGGGGACAGTGAGGGTATATGGTAGTGAGCTTCTTACCACAGAAGGTATTTGCCTACCTCACACTTTTTTTATAAGAAATATTTTCATGTATTAATTTCTTTCTCCTATTATTTTTAGTTATACAAGTAACATATGGTCATTGTAGAAAAGTTAGAAAATGGAAATAAACTAAGAAAAAGTGTTAAAATGATCTAAAATCTCATTATCATTTGGGTGCATTATTAACTTTTGTCTATGCCTACATTAAAATATTTTTTCCCTATGTAAAAATGGGATTATTTTTATCCTGATTTTTCACCCAACTAAATATTGAGAATATTCTTCCAAAGCAATAAATAGAAATCTATGCCATCAGTTTTAACATCTGTCAAATATTCTGTTGTGTGGCCATACCCTAATTTTTTTAACCAGTCCCCTATTGGTGGAAATTCAGGTTGTTTCAAATCTGCTGCTGCAACAAGCATCCTTGCATTTATCTGTCTTTGTGCATATATCATTTATTCAATCGTCCATTCAGCAGTTTTTCACCGAGTATCTACTGTGTACCATGCTCTTTTCTAGGCAGTGGAGAAACAAGAGTGATCAAAACAGACAGTTACAATTCTTTTCTTAGGACAAATTGCAAGCAGTGAATTTTTATGGGGTAAAGTAGATGCCATTATTTTTATTACTATTTTTATTATTAAAGGCTTTTAATACATATTGCCAAATCGCCTCCAGAGAGATGGGTTGGTTTCCAATCTCACCGGTAATGTGTGCATTTCCCATGCCCCATACCCCTATTGTCCTTAGGGCCAGCTCCAGACGACCTCTGCAGGGAGGTGGACAGCAGTGTGGCTGGCATCCATTCCCTGCTCACCCTCTCTCCCCCTTCTTTTGGGTTCTTTTCTTGGCCACACACCCTGCCTTTCATTATCAGCATCTGGCCCTTTGTGCTGCCCTCCTCTGGCTCATTGACCCCAGCTTCCTGCCTGGCTCTGGGCAGGCCTTTGATTTCGAGGTTCCCTGCAGACATTCCCTCCACCCACCATGACCCTGTGCAATCCTCCTGCACAGGGCCAGCCACCACTCTTTGGCCCCCAAAGAGAGGGATCTGACAACCAGGGGGCTTGGCACAGGCAGGATTCTGTGTCTCCATGGTGGAAGGCAGGTTTTATCCTTCATTTACTTTCCGGTCCCCTTTCATCAGTGTCCTCAGGAATCAATCAAGGGATCTCCATTTATCTGCTTGCAGGAGATCTAGCAACAGCCAGAATTGAATCTCAGCCCTCAGAATGAGTGCATGCTCTCTTCTTCCAGGTTGACAGGGATGCCCTTGGCTTCCAAGGATTAATGCAGAGTGAGTAGCCTTCAATTTGGATGTGGACTTGGAAAAAGAGGAATTGGTGAACCCATGGAAAGAGCGTTTCTGTTCTGAGACTACAGAGACCAGGGTCTGAGCCCGGCTCTGCGTATCCTGTGTGCTCATAGTAGACAATCTTTAGGGTGTCTGCTTAGCTCACTGCCACCCCTGTCTATGAAACTGCTCCAAAGTGGGGGTGATCTTTGGTAGCCATTTTATACAATATAACCCTGTCTCCTCTGCTGCATTGATTGCACCAGGGTTGGGCATGGGCTCTATACTGGGCCACAGTCCCTCTGGGAATTGGGATTTGAAATGGACTAGGAGTTGTTGTAAACCTGATAGAGAGGTAAGGAAATTCTGGAGAGGTGAGCACAAGCGATGCTGAGAAGGGCGGCCTGTAGGAGGGAAGCAAGAAGCAGATGGGCAGAGAAAAAGAGAAACAACCATGGGATCCTGGTGGCTTTCCAGTTTTGCTACTGGGCGCGTGGAGGCCCTGCTACATTCCAGTTCTGGGGATCTATGACACACTCCAGTATGCGCGTAATAAAGCCTCCTGTTTTGCTTAAACTACCTCTGTAACCTGCAAACTAGCAAACACAAATCTTCCCTGAGACAGTGAACAGGACTAAATGTCAATCTTGCTGAGTATCCATTTCCTCATCTGTAAGCTGAGAATAGTAACAGTTCCCACTTTTCTGGGTTGTTGAGAGGGCCAACTGCGTTCATGTTTGTAAGGCCATAAGCTGGTGTCCATCTTGATTCATCAGAACCTGTGCCTGAGAGGTTAAAATATTTTGATCGTAAATGAAAGAACTCTGTAAACTTTCAAATGGTATAAAACTGGGTGTGCCTGTGGTCTGTGTATATGCCTATATATATTCCACCTTCCATCCTGTCCCTGTTCTGACTCTTCCTTTAACTTCTCCATGACCGTAGACAAGTCATTGTCCTTCTTTGGAGACTGTTAGTTTATTCATCTATAAAATCAGAAGTTGAATGCCTGACCTCTAACCTCTCTTCCAGCATTGAGAGTTGAAGCTCAAGTTGTCTGGCTAACACTAGACATGGCCCAGGTGTGAAGAGAGCGTGTCTGTCTCCGGTTGGTGCTGAAGGGCCAGGAGGCAGGGCACCAGGGACCCTCCCAGGTAACAAGTGCCAGGGCGAGTTAAGGAATCAGGCAGGATCCTTTTGCTGCTCTGCCCTGTTTAGGTTTATGGTCCTGCTGTGTGGATATCTTGCTCCAGGCATAGCACCTATTTCATTTTTGTACTTAGACATAAAAAAGATCCACCATGTTCCTGGATGATTTCTGAGCTTCCAGATTGTCAGTGGGGACCATAGTGAGACAAGTCAAACTTTACAGGAAAAGCCAAGGCACTGGGGACACCTGCTGTAGCCTCATCCACACTGCAACATGGATCATCCACTCTGCTAGATTGCAGCTGGTCTGCAAAATCCTTCTCTCTGCTGGATTTCTCAGCTTTGGATGGTGGCCAAATCAGAACCAAGCCCAGAATCAGCTCAGTCCAGTTTGCTTTCCCAGGGCCCAGAGGCTTAAGGCAAAAACGCCTTGTATTCTGTATATCTTTGGTGACTGCAAACTTCAAGGCTTGGTTAAAGCAAGCATATTTATGTTTCTTGATAGCCCAGAAATTAATGGAGGTCTGCTGGGAAGGGCAGGGGCCCAGATTAGGGGGATCTTATTTTCTTTCCTGCTAGTCACAGAGAGCGAGAGAGTGAGCAGATCATAGGTCAGAAGCCTTACTGCTAAAGTGCTGCTGATTTCTAGATCATCTCTGTTGCCATTAGCAAGTCTCTTAAACTCTCTGAGCCTCAGCCTCTTCATTGGTTTCTTCATTTGTAGAATGAACAGATGGAGTGGATAGCTTCTGTTTCAGTTTGCTAATGCTGCCGTTATGCAAAATACCAGAAAAGGATTGGCTTTAATAAAGAGGATTTATTTGCTTACAAATTTAGAGTTCTAAGGCCATAAAAGTGTCCAAACTAAGGTATCAACAAGAGGATACCTTTACTGAAGAATGGATGATGGCATCTGGAATATCTCTGTCAGCTGAGAAGGCACGTGGCTGGTGTCTGCTGTTCCTTTGCTGCCAGGTTGCATTTCAAAATGGCTTTCTCCAAATTTCTCTGGGTCTCTCTTAACTTCTCCAGGGCAAACTCTGGGCTTCATCTCTTAGCTTAGCATCTCCAAATGTCCGTATCTCCAAGCATCTCTAAGCATCAGCAAGCATCTGGGTCTGTTTTGGCTCTTAGCTTCTCCCTTAAATACTCCAGTGAACTAATCAGAATCACTCTGAATGGGCAGGGCCACACCTCCATGGAAATAATCCAATCAAAAGTACCATCCACAGTTGGGTGAGTCACATCTCTATGGAAACACTCAATCAAAAGTTTCAACCCTAATCAAAAGACTAATAAATCTGCCCCCACAAGATTGCATTAAAGAACATGGCTTTTTGGAGGGACATAATTTATCCAAACTGGCAGTTTCCATGCTTTTTTTTCCACGTGTTATATTTTGCATTTTTCTCAATCTCAGAATGATAAACCCTGAGAATAGTGGCAGCATCTTTCAGCAGAGTGGATTCAAGGCTCAGAAAAAATTGCCTGATGAAAATGTCAATGACAGAGGCAAATGATGGTGGCAGATGAATCAGAATGGAGAAGAGAAGGGTTTTGTCTATATGTCCCTGTCTTGAAATCATTCATTTATTGTGTTTATGTGGGGCATTCCTGGGAATCATATAATGCTGCTCTAGGCAAGAGGCTGAAGGTTGAACGTCCTTGTGGGGAAAAAATTCTGCAGGGGGACCTCCTTAGGCTAGGGATGCCCATCCTGGGAAGTAGATCATGTGGTGGTTAACACAAACTTTGGAGTCTGCCTCCTGCTCCTGCCTCCTGTGTGTCTTTGAGCAAGTTCTTAGTTACTTAAACTCATAGCACATACGCTTTAGCTTCTGCAGCCATAAAATGGGGATTGTGAGAGGGTTTGTGGCACAAGATTGTGTCAGGGTTAAATGAGAGAAAGTGTGTAAAGGAGCTGGCACAGAGCCTGGTATATAATTAGCTATAATAATGGCAGTAGATATTTTCTTAGGGTTTGCGCTCCCTCCCTATCTTGGATTACAGTTTCTAGGCAAGTAAAAGGAAACTCTCCAAGGTACTCTGCTTACCCGTGGTTATCAAGGACTTTTCTAATTATCTTTGCTTCGTAGAAAAAAAAATTCCACAGACTCAGAACCAACCTCAAAGTATTTTCTCAAAGTATGGCTGGGGGAAGCTAACTGCATCTGAATCACCTATGTGCTTCTTAGTGCAGATTTCTGAGCTCTACTTCCCAATTCTAATTCTGAGTCTCTGGGGGGTGGCCCAGGAACAAGCATGCTAACCAGCTCTACCCAATAGAGTAGGCACTGCTTCTCAAGCTTTAATGTTTATAGGCATCGACTGGCCATTTGTTACAATGCAAATTCTGATTCAGTAGGTCTGGGGTGAGGCCAGAAATTGTGCATTTCTTACAACCTCCCAGGGGCTGTTATTGTTGCTGGTCTGTGGAGCACACTTTGAAGCAAGATTGGAGAGACTGTCTAATTGTGATGATCATTGGTGCTGTTCACCAGACATTTCTGCCACTGCTTTCTGGCACATGGAAGGATTGTACTTCCCTGCCCTCTTGTAGCTGGGTGGAGCTGTGTGACTGGTATTGGTTAATGGGTTGTGAGCCAAATAAATGGGCAGCGCTTCCAGGCTAAAACATTTAATTGCTGGTTCAAGACCCTCCAAAGCTCTCTTTTCCTTTGCCACAGCAGCAGGCGATGTTTCAATTAGTGGCTGCTCCAGCAGACTGGGTCCTGGAGTTGGGGGATGGTGTGGAGCACAGCCCCCAACCCGTTTGTGGTGAACATGCAGTGAGAACAAGACATGCACGTTTGTTGTTTTAAGTCACCGGATTTGTGTGGGTGTGTGTGGGTTGTTTGTTACCATAGCATATCCTAGCCCTTCCTGACTGATACGCTAATCTAACCTACATTTTGCACAACTAGAAACTAAGCCCAGAGAGGAGTGACTTGTCTGTGTAATATCCAGTGAATGGAGGCCTAGGGTTCTGACTCGCAATCTCCTTTTCTTTCCATCAATTACTATGCCTTTACCACCTGAGTCTCCTGGAGTATATGCCAGGCACATCACGTGTCATGTCCTTTTATCTTCACAACAACTATCTGAGGTCAATAAATTATCATCCCATTCTGTATATGAGGAAATGGAGGCCAAAGTTCTGTAGCAAGTACATCAAATTTGAACCCAAGACCATCTAATCCAAAGCACAGACTCTTCTCACCAAACCATCCTGCCTCAGATCTACCAAGAAAATTTTTTTATTGTGGTAATATATATTTATCACATAAAATTAGCCATTTTAACTATTTTTAAGTGTACAATTCAGTGGCACTACTTACATTCACAGTATTGTGCTGCTACCACCACCATCCATTACCAAAACTTTTTCATTGCCCCAAACAGAAACTCTGAACTCATTAAGCATCAACTTCTCCTTCTTCCTCCCCCTGTCCCCTGGTAACCTCTAATCTACTTTCGGTCTCTATGAATTTGCTTATTCTAGATGTTTCATACAAGTGGAATTATGCAGTATGTGTCCTTTTGTGTCCAGCTTATTTCACTTAGCATAGTGCTTTCAAGGTTTACCCATGTTGTGGCTCATATCAGCACTTCATTCCTTTTTATGGCTGAATAATATTCCATTGCATGTATATACATTTTCTTTATCCATTCATCTGCCAACGGATACTTGTGTTTTTTCCACCTTTTGACTATTGTGAATAATGCTGCTATGATCATTGGTGTACAAAAGTATCTGAGTCCCTGTTTCCATTTCTTTTGAGTATAAACCTAGGAGTGGAATTGCCAGGACATATGATAATTCTACGTTTGACTTTTTGAGAAACTGCCAACTTGGTTCCCACAGTGGCTGTTGCAATTTACATTCCTACCAGAAAAACACAAGGGTTCCAGTTTCTCCATATACTTGCCAATGCTTGTTACTTTCCAGTTTTAAATATAGGCATCCTAGTGGGTGTGAAGTGGTATCTCATTGTGGTTTTGATTTGCATTTCCTTGATGACTAACAATGTTGAGAATCTTATCATGTGCTCAAAAAGATATTTTAATAACAGCAAACACTGGCATAGTATTTACAATAGTCCAGGTAGTATTCTGGGGCCTTTAACTATTTTAATGGTTATAACAATCCTATGAGGAAGATGTTATCATCAACAGCCTCATTTATAGACGAGGATTTGAGGTACAGAGGAGATAAGTAACTTGTCCAGGGTCGCACTGCTAATCAATGGTAGGACCAGGATTTGAACTCAGGCAACTGACTCCATAGTCCTTCCTCATACCCACTACACTGTATTGTTAATAAGTAAAGCTCAAGCATATTTCTGTCTAATATCTCATCTCTATATACATTTATCTATCCTCTATATACATAATTTAAATATATTACCATTTACAATTTTTATTTGTTTAATTAGATTGCAGGGTACTTTATTCCATGCCAGGAAGATTCCACATGACACAATTGTTCCAAGTTCATTTCTTACCCTAGGTGTCCTGTATATTCAGTGCAGCGTGATTACAAATTTTTTTAAAACCTGAAAATAAAGAACATATCTTTCAAATCTTAAAAATTAAAAAAAAAATTTTAACAAGCCTGGAAGGACCCAGCTGCCAAGAAGCCCTGGGACCCTGGGCTTCATGCTCACTCTCCCTCTTCTTGTCTTTAAGCCTCTCTCGGCCCTTTCTTTGTTTGAGGTGATGTTTCTGCTGCAGGCTTGACTGCCTCCTTCCCCCTGCTGCCACTCCTGGTCTTTGTGCAGAAGTTGTTCTCAAGCCCTTGACAAAAAGCTTCTTGTCTGCCAGGCCCCAAGTCTCTTTGTCACAGGCTCCCCATGCCTCCAGTTACCCTAAGACCCTCTGCCTGGTTCTGTCCTGGGGGAAAGGGTGGGGACTCTTGAGAGCAACACCGACACCGTTTCTGCTCTCCCAGACTCTGATGTGGCTACCGTAGATTTTCTTTCTTGTGCTGAAAATCTGTCACATGCAACTGTCTCTTTGGAAGTCAAACTTTGCCTCCTATCTGTACACACACACAAGAGAGAAAAGTATTAGAAAAATGCTTAATGCTGCAAATGCTTAAAGTCAGAAACAAAAAAAGGACACTGCTAAGGCATTCTCAGCTCCGTGCATGGGCAGGTGATTAAGCACTGTTTGGGAAGGAACTGTTTGTCTGGTGGACAAACACGGAGTTCTAACCACAGCCCGATCATTAGTCCACAGGAAACATCCTGTTACTATTATAAAGAAGAACTGGAAAAAAATTTTTTTAAAGAACTTTCTGAAAGTCTTCCTTTCCATTCCGATTTAATTCAAGTCTGTGAGGCAGGAAGGTCTCAGGGCAGCCATGCCTGCAACATTAGCTAATCAGACTCACAAGAAACATTCCATTCTGCTTAGGAAGGCTTTGCAGAATGGTTTGCTCATGGTGGCTTTTAAAATAAACTGAGGACTGCCAGGCTGAATGGGCTCTCTGCGGGGCCAGTGACCTGGTTCCAGGCTGGTGCCCAGCAGGCCTGCCTCCTGGGGGGTGGTGGACCTGTCATTAAACATGGTTGTCCTTGCCTGTTCTCCATTCTTGGAGGGTGAGGAAGAAAGTCTTGTACCCTCTGTTTCTTCCCACTTTAAAATTATGGAAACTGAGACAGAAAAGAGTAATAATAAAAGTAATCATAACAGCCAACATATAGAAGAACTGTTTAAAGCATTTGCACATAGCAATTAGAGGGGTAGAATGGCATAGCAGCAAGATAGATATGGGTTCAAATCCTGGCTTTGCCCCTCTGAAGTTGTTTTACCTTGCAGGAGTAACTAAACCTCTCTGAGACTTAGTTTCCTCATTTGTAAAATATTGATAATGACACCTATTCTAAAGGGTTGTTATAAGGAGTAGAAATAATGGATGCAAAGTACCTAGAGTAGTGCCTGGCACCTAGTAGGCACTTGAGAAATGGCTCTGATTATTATTAGGGACATAATGTAGGCCACTCGTAGGATAAAGAGTGTCCCCCAGTCCTGCCTGATAGCAAAAATTACCCGAGGAGCTTGTGAAAAATGCAGATTCCCAGACCCCACCCACGGTAGTCTAAGGAAAGGCATGGGAAGCTGTATTATAACAAGCCCAGGTGAATACTATTAGGCAATTTTGGACAGCACCCAGGAACTCTCCACTCCAACCTTTTCATTGGCCCTTTTATTCTCTAGGCAGCTGGCTCCATATTCAGTGAAGCTTTAGCCCTTGCTTGAAGGTGGACACGATTAAAAGGACAGATATCCTTTTGTATTCTCAAGGAGAATGTATGTGAGCTTTGCACAGTAGATTTATTCCCGAAAAGCTGTTAGCAAATGGAATTTGTGGTGGTTGTTGTGTGTGTGTGTGTGTGTGTGTGTGTGTGTGTGTGTGTGAGATGGGACATGCACATATTTAATACCCTAGTTTGCTATTCAAAGGAATTCATTAATTTAATTAAATGAATACCACTTGACTGTCTGCTAGGTGCTGGGGATACAATGATAAACAAGAGGCAGACCCGATCTTCAAGGGGCCTGCTTACAGTTCAGTGAGGAAGACAGACAAACAGGCAATTACAACACTGAAGTTAGACAGGGTTAAGTACAGGTTGCTTTGGGAGCCTGGAGGGGGAAGTCCACCCAACTCAGGCTTGGGCATCTGGGAAGCAGTCCCAGGAGAGGTGACATCTAAGGAAGAGACCCCTGAACTAGAATCTAGTCTTAAATCCTTTTGCAAAATAAATGATCCTTTTTTAATTTATCCCTGTGGAAAAATGGATTTTCACACCATGGTACCCCTGGGTTCATTTACACAACCATCCCTCTGTACAAACAGATGAGTTCCTGCTATGAGCAAGGCACTGAGTGTGGTGTTGCAAGGCAACAGGGTGAGGTGGGCCCAACCCCTGCCCTTAGGGAGTTTACACACCTACTTGGGATTAACGTCATTCCTCATATAGGGCATTAATCCATTGTGATTTGGTTATGACTGAACAGGTGGTTTATTATTCAGGTCGCAACTCCCTTTCCTGAAAAGACTGTTATTGTTGTTTCATCACCCTGCAGTGGGGAAATTGGGTTCCAACCAATACTTAGCATGGGTCTACATCTCCTCCAGGAGAAAACAAAGTGCCCGCAGGGATTCACAGAGACATTTGCAGATCTAAGTGGTGAAGCTTTGGAGGTCAGGATGGGTCTAGCCTGTAGGGTCTGTGAGGATCTGGGGCAGCTCGAAGACCTGGTAGCAACTGCAGCAAGTCAGGCTTTTATTATCTGGGTATCATGGACAGGAAAGCCTTTTAAATAACCTCTGTCCGGGAAGGCAGGAAGGAGCAGAGTTCTTTGTGGATTATGACAATTACATAATGTTTAAACAAAAGACGGCAAGGTGTATAAATCAACAGGTGAAGTCCCTTTACCTTCTGTGCTTGTCTGTGTATACAGTGGACTGGGAATTCCCCTCACCCCCACCCCAAGACCCTTTACATGAAGGTGTGCTCCCACCTTGTAGGTGGTGAACTGAACCTGAGGTCCAAAAGAGTGCCTGGAGGCAGTGTTGGACACCTGGTGGTTTGCATCCTGCTGCACATAGGGTCCAGCCCCAACTCTTTATTCTACCTTTGAAATCTCCCCCAAATATGAACCCCCCCGCCCCCAACCTCCCTTTCTCTGATTCTCAGAAGGCCAAGCTTGAAGCATCTGCCTCCTGGTTTTTGCCAAGTTGCTCCCACTTCTGAGATGCTGTTACCTCTCATCTGCCTGGTGAAATTCAACCCAGCCTTCAAAGCCCAGCTCAGGTGTCAGCCCTGCCTGGTTGGAATTAATCTCTCTCCCCACCACTCCTGGTTTGGCCCCTTCTCTCACTGCTGCTTCTTGGGCAAGTCTAGCAGACTCCCAGAGCTTCAGTTTTCTTCTTTGTGAATGAGCACAGTAGTAATATCTGGCAGGAAACTCTAATCTCCTTAAGGTCGTGGACCTTTTTGCTAATGGGATGAAAACGATCACAAGAACTAACCTTATTGAGCCCCACTATGGGCCAGGCCTGGTGTTAATCCTCAGCCCAGTCTCTGCAGACAGGTACTAGTATATCTGCCTCTCACAGACTTAGGAAGGCGTAGAGGTTAAATGTCTCACCCGAGGTCACACAGCTAGTAGAAGAAAGTTTACCATATGCCGGAGCTGGGGACCTAATCACTGGGCCAGCTTCAGCGTCTGCTCACTGCCTCTCTGGCCCCGGGATGGGGGCGGGGAGAACACAGCACACAGCATGCAGCCTACAATTTCGGGGCTCCTGCATCCCCAAGCCTATGCACCGGCCAGATCAAGAACCCCCTCGCAGGCCTGGCTCTGCCTTCTGCAGGGGTCTCAGTCAACATTTGGTGACCCAAACCTGGAGCCCGGGAGCGGGCCGAGGTTGGGGCCAACAGGAGCGCGGGATCTTGGCGTGAGAGCTGCAGAGTCGTGTCCCGGGTCCCAAGTCCTAGGAATGTGAGAGGGCTGGGCGGAGAGGGCAGGCAAGGCGGGGGCGCTTCCTCTGCCCGCCGGAGGGGAGCCGCCGGGGTGCGCGCAAGGCGCGCCACCGCCCCCTCCCCGCCGCCCCTCTGGCTCGGCGGGGCGGGGGCTGCGGCGGGAGGGCGGCGAGGGGTGGTGGTGCTCGCTGCCGCCAGGCCGGCCGGGGCGGGAGGAAGCGATGAATATTCAGAGGGGAGGGGGGAGGGAGGGCGCTGAGCGCTCGCCGCGGCTCCCTGCAGCCCGAGCCGCATGACGCGCGGAGGAGGTAGCGGGAGCCACGAGAGCCCCGGGAGCCGGGCCCGGGGCGCCCAGCGCGGGGGTTGGGCGCCGCTCGCTCCGCCCCGCCAAACCCCTGTAAGCCCAGGGACGCGATCCCCCCGCGGTAGCCGCGCCAGGCTTCGCCGTGTGGCCGCCGCTGCCGCCACCACTGCCATGTCCCCGGGGAAGCCCGGGGCAGGCGGAGCGGGGACGAGGAGGACGGACTGGCGAAGGAGGAGGCGGAGGCGGCGGCTGGAGGCGGCGACGAGGGCGCCCGGGCTCGGGCTCACGGCGGGGCCCGACTCGCGCGTCCCGGGCACGTTCCAGGGCGCGCGGGACATGAAGCCTGCGGCTCTGGAGGCGCAGCCGCCTTCGCGCTCTCCCCGGCTGCGCTGGGCGCTGCCGCCGCTGTTGTTGCTGCTGCGCCTGGGCCAGGTGAGCTGCCGGGTGGGCCCAGGCGGGTGGCAAGGAGGGTGTGGGCGGGACTGGCATTCCCTGCACCTGCCCGGGTGTGCCCCGCCTGCGGGGTTCCGGGGGAGGTGTTGAGGGACCCTGGTTTTCGGATCCCCCCTCCTAATGGGGGCTTGCGGGTTTCCCGGCCGGCCTCACATGCCGGCGACCGAGCCCCTTTCACGGCTGCCCAGTTCTAGGGCAAAGGCCGCGGGATCCGGGGTTCTTGTAGTCTCCCCGTGCATGCCACCGAACGGGCGATCGCGCAGCCGACCCGGCCCCCTCCAAACCGTCTCTGGCCCGGCCCTTCCCGGAGCTGGTCACATCTGGCCGGCGCGGGCCTGGCTCGCCCGCCCGAGGCGGCCGGAGGGGGCGTGTTTGCGGAGGGTTGGCGACGCGGAGCGGGTCTGGCCTGCTGGGGCCCGAGGGGCCGAGCCGCAGGGCTGGGGCGGCGGCCCGGGGCGCCGGGGCAGGGCTGGGCGAGGAGCGGGGCCTTCGGGTTGACAGCAGTGCTTCTGGGGAAAGTTCCCAACCCCGGGAAAGGGCGGCCAGTAGCCGGCGTTCATTCCTGCCAGCCCTCTTTGGGGCAGATGGCCCTCTTCGCGTCATCTTCCCAGGGAAGGTTCTTCATTCCCTGGGCGCTTGATTCGTGCTTTGGGGGCGTTGTCTCTCTCGCCACCGCCCTGTTTTCTTACCTTTGCTTTTCAGATAATGCTGTGTCTGACGTTTTGGTGACCGACCTTTCTGAAAGCGCCGTTTCCCCTTCGTGGCATTCCCATGGGGGCAGGGGCGGGTGAGGCAGGACAGCTGGAGGACGTTCCCATTTCACAGATAGGGAACTGAGGGAGAGAAGTTGAAAGAGCCCGGTCACCAGCCCGTCCGGCTGGGAGCTGAGCCAGCCTCTCAGCCTTCTGGGAGTCGGTTAGGGTCTTGAACCCGCAATGGAAAATGGCCTGGTGAGGGCCCTGCTGCCCGTTTGCTGATGAAAATCTTGCTTGTTTTGTACAGACTCCACCTCTAAGGAGGTGATGTTTGAAACCTCCTTTCAAAGTGAATTGTTGGCGAGGGTTGGAACCTGGATTCAGTGAAAACTTTTCAAACCCAAATGCAGGATTATCTGAGAGCAGAAACAGCCTTGGGGAAGCAATGTTGCTTAGCAGGCACGACCAGAGGGAGCTGAGGCCTGGGGGCTGCCACAAGGCTTGGGCACCTACAGGATTGCTCTGGTGGCCAGGGTTCCCTTACAGTTTTCCCAGCAGACTATTAGAGGTGCTCTGGAGGGAATGGAAGGCAGTGGTCCTGGGCCAGTCCTCACCTTTGAGCTTGTGTTTGTCTCCTTCCATCCTAGGTTCACAGCATCTGGGATAGGGGTAATACCATTTGCCTCCGAAAGAACTTTGTAAACATTAAAAGACATTCAGAAGGGATTATTGTTAAGGTACTGGCGGTCTCCTCCCTGTCTCTGTAAGGAAGTTTCATGGAGAGCAGTCTGTGAGATTTAAAAAAACAGCCACCCATAATTAAAGATATGTTGTGTCAAAGCTTATACTAAAGAAATACTTGAACTTTAGTTTTTAGTTTAATTTGATATACATTTGATCTATCTATCTTTATTTATTTATTTATTATTTGGCCTCAGCCATGGTGGTTGCTAGCTGTGCTTTGTATCAGCAAAAAGTTGCTTGGGTAAATTTATTTCTTGCCCAATCCTTCCTCATATTACATTAGCATATTGCCACTCTGCGCTTATCCCACATTCAGGTATTTCCTTCCTCTACAGTTTGTTATTTAGAAACTCAAGAGGAGCCTCTTTAATTTCTCATTTTTGGACATTCTTAAAATCTAAAAGACTCTGAAAAAGCATCTTCAAAATCATATTTGGCACATCTTTTCCATATTGGCTGTTTCGGGGAATCAGAGCATTTTTTGAGTTGGACTTGACTTTAAAGATAGTTCGAACCCCTCATTTTTTTAGATGAGGGTCTTGAGGCCTAGAGAAGACAGTGACTGGGCTGAGTTGTCCGGCAAGATAGTAGACGAGGCAGGACCAGAACGTGGCCTCCTGACAGTCCCTACTATTTTCATGATGCATATATGTATGCCATGTTTCACTTCATTCTTACTTTTAACCATAGACACAATAATGCCTCCTGAAATTGGTATAAAATGAGTTTTCCAAAATCGAATCCCATTTGAGATATTTTCAGTTTGTGCATTTGAGAAACTTGGTATCTCTTTTGGGCTTAGCATTTGGGCTCAGGTTTCTGTACCCACTTAACACTGGATTGGTATTGTGAGGCTCGAATGGTGTTTGAGTGTTTTAAAACGGACAATGGACACTCATGGAAGAGATGCAGCTGTTTGGGCATTGAAGAGGGCAGTTGTGGAAGCTGGAAAGCTGAGATGATGCAAGACTCCGTGTTTAGTAGGTCTGGAAAAGGAATTTTTGAACCTGACATCTCATTCATTCCCATTATCCAAGACAGGAAGTAGTCTTGGAGGATGAGATGATTCCAACATGGAGACTTTGCTGGTTGCTATGTCTGACTTCACTCCTTGTAGCATTTTATTTTTGTGCAGTTATAGTGGTTTCTGTGTATGTTTTAGGTGGTGTGACAAAATGATTTTTCCCCCTGCCTCTTCTGTTTAAGAAATGTAGTTCTGATAGATTCCTTTAAGAAATTAGCTTGATAATGCTGCATTAAGATAAAAAATGAAGAAAAGCAGTGACTGAGCTGTTTTTTTTGGTCTTCCGGTATTTCAGATTTGCTTTTTCTTTGTGTTTTTTTTGTTTCTTGATGAATAATAACTGTTTGGGTTTATTATCTATTATAGCTGATCCTTAATCCTGATTACCTACCTGCTTCATCTAGAGTACAGAAAATATTTTGACTCCTCTTTAAACGGCTCGTTAAATTCTCTAATGGGTGATTTTAAATATTTTTGTTTTGCTTCAAAACAACAACGGAAAATCCAAACAATTATGTTTTGTTTGCAGACAGTTTAAGAAAACACAGCAAATGGATTTTTATGGTTAGACTGTGACTTTAAGCTGATTTCAAGTTCAGCCCCACAGATAAAGATAACCACGGAATACCCAAGCTTTCCTAAGCAGAGAGAATCCTGGCTCCCAACTGAGCAATTTCGGTCAGCAAAGAGGCTATTTAGTTCCTAAAAGTAATTTTTGCTTGCGATTGAGGCTGAGGCAGAGTTGCTGACTGACCGTAGGCCTGAGTTTAGTCTGAGCATCACCAGTAATTACTTCTTAGTTCATTTACTTCTTGGCCAGAGGAATTATTTTGAGTGACCAGATGGCCAAGTAAAAGGCTTTTTTTTTTTTTTTTTTTTTTTTCTGTGTAAATTTCCCTTCTAACATGCTGCTGCTGATAATATAATTAATAGGTAACATTGTATGTGGCAGGCACTGTGCTAAGGGCTTTGCCACATTATCTCATTTGACCATTTAAGAACTACTAAGAGGTAGGTGCCATTCATGTTGCAGTTTTATCTGAGAGAAAACTGAGCTTGGAACTCACCAACGATTCAAAAACTAATATATGGCAGAGCCAGGTCTGATGTCTCCACTGCCTGGATTGCTTATTGTCCCATGCTGTAAAAAGTTATATTTTTTAGAGAGGGTTTTCATAGCATGCAAATAAGAGATGAGGTGTCAGACTTTGGTGGCGAGGGGTAGAGAGTCATTTTGGGTTCTCTGCATCCCAGAGGTTGTAGGATTGATTCTGTTTGCAATGTGGACAACCCAGGTATCCGGTTTCCTGCTTCTGTTTCCTTGGGAGCATGGTTTACTAGGCAAGCTTGTGGTGAGAGAATGAGGTCTGGTATTGAAAGACCTGGGTTCGGGTCCTGGCTCTGCCATTTATTAGCTACATACACTTGGACAAGTCACTTAACCCCTGTGACTCTTCATTTCCTTATCTGGAAAATGGGGACTGATACTTCCTGCTTCACTGTGTGGTTGAGAGGATCAAATAAGACAGAAGAGGAACTATGTAAAATCTAAAGCACAATTAACCTGCTAGTTGTGATTACTGTTACTTAGGAAGGAGTGGGGCTTCACATCATTTGTTCATCAAACGTTTGCAATGGCAGCGTTTCCTAAAGAGTTGTATGGAATAACCCAGAATAAGATGAACTTAGCTCAAGTAACAGAATGGTTCATTTCTTTAATAATGTTATTTATTTTAGTGTATATTGGTAAAAAAAAAAAGTTGTATATCAAGTCCATGATTTTATAGGTAGAAATTTGTTTGAATTTAATCACGAGTTGATTTAAAGAAAAATATTGAATGAATAATTATACTAGTATGATGTGATTATAGCAAAAAGTTTAAAGGTGATAAATTGTTTAAATTTAGTATATATAATGGGCAAGGGGCAGCCATTGGAGACCCTGCTGGTGAATAAGCGAGATGACCTGGCTTCATGAATCTTACAGAAATCACCCCCAGATAACCCCAGATGTAGGCCGTGAGGCTGACATCCTGGTTCCCCTTCAGGAAAGGACAGGCACTGGATTTGCCAGAAAAGGGAAGTGGCGATGAGAAGGGCAGAGAGAGTCCCTAAGTGGAGAACCCCACAAGTGGCAGGTATCTTAGACCAGAGTTGTCCATGGCAATTCTAACCCACCTCAGGTGGCTTTCCAGAGGCATTTCTGGAGATTTCTCAGAGGATAGGAGCTGTAGGAGATTTGTTATTACTTCCTTATTAGCGATAGTTGTAGCCCTCCTACTGCCTCAGACTTTCCATGCCATGTAAATGCTGGGCTAGGGGTGATGGTAATAACACAGCCCTTGGGGGGTGGTGGTGGTGGTTGTGGTGCATTTTGAGAGTTAAGTAGTGTCAGCTCCCACAGAAGGTCTAATTTTAAACATGCAAATAATTTTCAGTTCCACTTTTCCTTCTTCCTGTCAGAGGGAAGATATACCCTGTTGCCTTTTTTGAGGCTTGAGCAAACAATGTCGATGTTATGCCATCAAACTTAATCTGCTTCTCCATGGTAGGAAAGGGGTGACATTTTTCTGCGTGCCTGTGCCCAGTGTTATTCCAGGGCTCCTGAGTAAAGGAGTGAGTGAATATTGAAGCATAGCATCACTATGGATTCTATTGCATAGTGTTCTTAATTTTTTGGGGGTAGGGGGATGTAAGACCCCTTACAGAATCCTCGCCCCAAAAGGGATGCACGTATTTACAACTTTGTACCTAATTTCAGGAGTTTTGTAGACTCATTAAAATAGTTCATGAAGCTCAGGTTAAAAAACCCTCCAATCCTATACTGTATAAGGTTGGAAAAGTATTAGTTGGTCTCATCAAAGATAACCATTGGATTTCTTTGCATTTCCTTCCAGGAAAAAAATGTTTCTATGTAATATACACAGATAGCTATATAGTCAGTTTTCTTAAAAAAAGTTACATTAAAGGAATGTAATAAATACATTTTTCTACCTAGTCTTTTAATTTCCTCAATTATCTTGGAGGTTGTTTCATATCTGTACCTATAGCTGAGTCATTTTTTAAATGACTGCCTAGTATTCTGATGTGTAGATTTACTGTAATTTATTTGACCAGTCTGCTGCTGAGGACAATTTAGTCGTTGTTGGTGTTCCCCCCCCTCTCCCGTAGAAATATCCTTCAGAGAGTATCTTTGCATATTTCTTCGGACCTTCCCAAGTATATCCATAGGATGAATTTATGGTCATGGGATTGCTGGATTAGAGGGTACATGCATTTAGAATTTTGATAGCTTATTGATATATTGTACTCCAGAAATGTTACCCCAGTTTGTACTTTCACCAACAAATTTTGAGGGTGCTGTTTCTCCATATCTCTACCTTAATTGGGGACTAATTAAACAATTTAAAAATCTTTGCTAGACTGAGAAATGAAAAATTGTATCCTGTTACTTTTATTTATGTCTTTAGTCATGAGCAGGTTGAGCATCTTTTTCCTAGGTTTTGGACCATTTGTATTTCTTTTGTTTGGTTAACTCCCTGTTCATTTCTTTTGCCCTTTAAAAAAAAAAAGGCTGTCTTTTTGTTATCGATTTGTACGAACTCTTTGGAAATTAAGGAAATTAGTCCTTTGGCCCTCATTTGTGTTGCAAATATATATATTTTCCAACTATTTTAGATGCAGCTCTTGATCTTTAGGGGCTCAGAAATAAATCAGACCCTTGGGATGGTGGAGAGAGGACAGAACTGGGAGGCAGACTGCCTGGATTGAATCCTGGCTCCATCACCTACCTGCTGTGTGATCTTGGGTGGATGCCTGAACCTTTCAGATCCTTGGTGTTCACGTCTCTAAAATCTATTAATAGGAATACCTCTCACACAGGGTAATAGGATAGGTTAAGTGAGATCAGATTATGTTAAAGTTCCTTGTAAATGGGTAGAAAAATTAAAGAACAACATTTAAAAATACCAAGTTAGATTCTAAATTTAGGGCAAATTTAGGGCCATATTATGAATAGTCAGAATTGTGCTGCAAAAATCTCTTAAATTGTCTACAATGGTTTGTATGCATATATCTATTAAAAATGTACAATGTAGGATGGACAATGGTGCAGTGTGTATACGTCTCAGTGAGCACAATTTAAAATTGCATTTCTCTTTGACTGAGTAGTGTGTAATTGAATAAATCAAGGACAGATGACGACAGTGTGTGATGCAAGTGTGGCCATTGTGGTTCTAGCCCTAAAGACCATACGGATATTGACCAGATTCCTTGAAAAAACGGGGTCCTCTTTGGGTTAGGTTGAGTATTTCTCTTTATCTTGTGACCTGATCATCTCTGGCTGTGGCTACCTCTCCTGTCTCCGTACATTTTCTGTAGGACCAAAAGGAGTTATTTTAAGCCTGCAACTGAAAGTTTAAAGACATAATCCTTGGCTCGAATTGCAGGAGATGGGAGGGCTGAGTGAATCTCTGATGACGGTACCACCTGTTTCCCTGGCAGCAAGGTGATCCTACATTTCCTGCTGTGGGGTGGGGGGGCCATCGCCTTTTTCTGTCATTAGTTGTGAGAGTTCTTTCCCCAGTGAGAGTGGACCCCTCTGGCGGTCCTGTCCCCAGGCTGGGCACTGGAGACTGTGGCGAGATTTGTTCTGGGTGTGGAGGGAGAGTGCTGTCCAGGGTTTAGAGGCCAGGCTTTGGAGTGAGATAGACGTGACTCCTCCGCCTCCTGGCTGTGTGATCTTGGGCCAAGTCTAAATGCTCGGAGCCTCCCTTGTCCTCTTCTGTAAAACAGGAGCACAAGAATACCTACTCCATAGGGTCATTGTGGAAGACTTAAGTAGATCTGCAAGACAAGAGCTTAGCATGAAATTAACCCTCAAAAGATGTCAGCTCTTGTATTATCAACTTGTTTTACTGGGACAGTGGCATAATTTACTATGTAACAAATTAAACAAAAAATTTTTTTTAAACCTTACAGTTTACAAGACCCTTTAACATATAGGAGCTTATTCGGTCCTTCCAGCATCCCTGTGAGTTTATTGTGTTATTCCTGTTTAATAGGTGTGGCTCAGAGTGACTGTAAAGGACTTGCCCACTTTAGGTGTCATCTGTCTTTTGCACATTATTAATGTACATTCACTGTGAATCTCAGTTTTAAAAATTACTCAAATTTAGAATTAGCATACAAGAGGTGAATTGGGCAGTTGAGTTCCCTAGTTTGGTTCATACATAATTATTAGATTGAACCATGTGTAATTACTGCTTTCGATCCTCTGAATATTGGCAGTTTTATATGGTTCCACCTAATGTGTTCCAGAAAGTGTGGTTTTTAAAGTGAAGTTTGGAAAACCAAATCGTAGACTTACATGCTGTAAGTCATTGTATTTAAAATCTTGGGTCATAAAATCAATTTAGTGAGTTACAGCCACCGCTAAAAAAATGATAGAATAGAAAATATCAGAGCTTATTGCATGTAGGAAGGGTAAGTATTTGTGTCATGAAACTTATTTCAGTTTGTGTGTGTGTGTGTGTGTACTGAAATGCATATAGAATGAATTTATCATGGCTTGGGTTGTTGCCAAAAACTAGAAGTCACTCTTCTTGGGAATAGAGGTGGTGGAAGGTGCAGGATAAGGAGCATGGGGATGGAGGTGGATTCTGTTTGCAGAGAAAAAAGTCTAGTGCAGAGTCCCCAGTCATGCATCCTCAGTGTCCCCATATATAGCTGAAAGCCATCAGGTAGCCGCTAGTGCTGGAAGGACCAAATTCTGGAAAGGTACCTTAGGAAGGGAGTGGGTTAACTGAAAGCTGAGAAGGCCTGCCTTCAGCCTCCCTTCTGGAAACTTCTGCAGGACCATCCCTACTAAAACGAGCTGTTGGCTAGTGCGTTGTGTTCTTTGGCAAGTGGGTCTGGTAGAGAGCTAACACTTGATGCCTTCTCTAATGCCTACGTTAAATGAGAACTTATAAGCACCTTGGGGAAGCTGAGGCTCTGAGAGTGGTCACCCCTCGGGTGAGTGGTGGGGGAGTCACCCATGCCTCTGGCTGGACCTCACAGTTCAGATGGTCTTACTTCTAAGTCGTCCTGCCTTCATTCCAGTTGTACTGATTTTGGGCCCCATTGCCATTTACGCAGGGCTCTGAGTGTCCCCTCCTGGGAGTTGTTAGCCCAGTTGGCTGGAGGATCCTAATCCCAAGGTAGATTTGATTCCCATATTAGCTAGTTCATTTTTTTCTTATAAAAAATTAAAAAATCTGTAGATGAATTAAAGAAGAAAGCAAAATTACCTACATTTTCACTTCCCTGAAGATGAATACTGGTACCATTTTGATGGGTGATCGTTGTCATTTTTTATGCATGTTTTATGTATTTATCTATGCATACTAAAATAAGAGTATCTCTTACTCATGCTTTGTAACTCAATTTTTTTTACTTAATTTTTCTTTTTTTACAATTGGGGTAGATGTCTCCCTAGGGGTACTCTGGGAAGCCTCAAGAATAAATATGAGGCTTCTTCCTGAGGGGTCACTGATAATCAGTGGAAAAGTATTTTGAAATATTTCTTGAAAACAAACAAACAAACAAACATGGGCATATTATAGATTAGATGCCAAATTTGCATCAAGATTTTTTTCAGCAAATACAGGAGACATCAAAGAAATCTCTGCCTGGCAGACCCTCTGGGAATGTGGATTCAGTCTCCTGCTATTCTTAGGGGCAGTTTGGGGCGGTGCTGATAATATGTTGCAAACATTTTCCTTGACACTAAATGTTCTTCCTGTATATGACTTTTAGCTGTTGCATCAGATTCCATTATGTGGAGGTACCATAATTTTTCTAATTAATCCTGTGATTAGTCTTCTAGTTCGTTTCCAGAATTTTTTTGCTATGATGAACACTATTGATTAAGCTGAGTTCGTGATTAAATCTCTGATGATATTCTTAGGATAAATGGAGATAATAGAAATAACAGTAGCAGCTCCTGCCTTACATTGAATATTTATTATGAACTCTTACCTGCACTTTGTACATATCAATTTATTAATCCTGTGATGTAGGTACAGGGAAAGGAATTTGAGGCTCAGTGAGTTGTAATCTGACCTGTGGCCATGCATTATGGTAGAACCTCAACTAGCAAGTCGTGGGCTTTTTTGGGGCACAAGGGGACCTGGACAGGAGAATCTGTGAGGGCCAGGGCAAGTCTGAGCTCCATCCCGGCTAAATTTTAGGCAAAAGGCTGTAATTATGTGCCATCATAATTATGGAATCATGGGTCATTCTCACAGGTGGGAGATCTTCTTGATCTTCCTGAGAGATTGGTGACGTTGACACTTGCTGCTCAGTGCCATGACATGGCAGCAGTGAAATGTTTCTTCACATCCCAGGAAGACAAGAGTATCTTTGCTGTGGATTTTAGGTCCTGAAGCCATGAGGCAGTGAAGGCAATTTGACCCTTGTGGTACTCAGCCACTGCCCTGGCCCTGATGTATTGAATGACATAATGACTCACATTGCGGTCTTGGCCTTCCTGTTGTGAATGATTTTAGATTTATTGAACTTGAAAATTGGGCTTGGATGACATGACTTCAGGGCTTCATGTAAGAAGAGGAGTATGGAAAAGAGTGTGGTTTTGGCATCGGCAGAAGCTTGCATGCAAATCCAGTCTCTTCCACCTGCAGTCAGGTGACCCTGCTGTTTGCCCAGGTATTTAATCTCTCACAATCTGTTGCTTCATCTGTAAAATGGGTTGTTGTCAGGCCTTGACAGTCCAGATTATGGCATTTCGTAAGACCTTTAACTATCTGCTCCCAACTCACCTCCTTTACTAATGTAATACCTCCAGTAATTTGGGGGCTGCAGAGTGATGCAGAGGACTGGCTGGGATTGCCATGCATTCAAGGTGTGGGAGACTGGCTTTTTTGATCAGCCTTTTGATTTTTTTTGGAAGATGCTCATGGTATACTGAGCCTTTGCTTTTCCCTAGTTTAGTCTTTACAGCCAACACTGTGGTTGGGGTGAGGGGGGGGGCCCACTTTTCCTTTAGAACAGAGTTCTCAACCTCAACTCCATGACAGTTGTGGTCGGATTCTTCTTTGTTGTGGGGGGCTTGTCTTGTGCATTGTAGGATGTTTAGCAGCATCCCTGGCCCTCTGCCCACTAGATGCCAATAGTACCTCCCCCCGATTATGACAACCAAAAATGTCTCCGACATTGCTACATGTCCCCTGGGGGAGGGGGCAGGGAATCACCCTGGTTAAGACCACTGCTTTAAAACAGTAAATGTTGTGACATATGGAGAGTTACCTGTGTCCTGACAGTCTTGCTGGGTAGGACTGATTGTCCTTCCATTCTGCTGTAATCAGCCTCATGCTGATAACTGACTTCATCCCAGTGACATAGTAGGTACCAGTAGCAGGTTGCCTGATCTCAAAAGGGGATTCATGTTAAATGATGCTTTAGGGGAAGCACTATTCTGGGCCTCTGAGCACCTAATGTCAGTTAATCGGCCACATTCTCTCTGTGTTCTCAGCCTCAGTTTCTCCTATGTTAAAATGGGAATAACTGATACTTTCCCACACCTGCCTGAGGCGGGAAGGAAAGTGAGTGTTACTGTGATATGTGGGTGCTGAGCTTTGCTGCAGGGGATATGAAGTCTAGCAGGGAAAGGCTCACCATTTATTAGGAGGCCAAATGTGCCAACTTCACATGAGATAGGCCTGGTGTTGGGGACATCCCATTACAAGGAGTTCACTGCCAAGTTCTCTCTCCCACCAGCTCTCTGGAGCAATTTCAGCATTTACAGCCTTTAGAGGCCCCAGGGCAATAAAAGTAGAGAGAATGCTTTCAGAGTCCTTGACAGTGAGATTATCGGAATTAGGCAGGGAAGAAAATGCACTCACATCCCTGCCAGCCAGGGGGAGGCAGGAAAGGTTCTCTGAAAACTCAGTGGTTTGCAACACCTTTTAGGAATACATTGCTTTGTTGAAAATGTACGCGCCCAGGCCAGTACTGGTCAGACCGGGTCATGACAATCTGTTGTCTGGGGCCTTGGATTTTTTACTACATCAAATTCTAGGCAGGATATTTGAGATGTCCACTGTCTGCCATGTGCTGTGGGAACACGATAATAAACGATTGCTCGGGCTCTCATTTAATTCCCAATTATCAGCTCCATTTTAGAGATGAAGGCACAGAGGGGAGAAGTCCCACTAACCTGGATTCTAATCTCCCTCCCACTGCTTTGTGATCATTGGCAGTTCAGTAGCTTTCAAAGCCTGATTTTTCTCGTGTGCCAGATGGGGCTAATAAACATCTCTGGGACTGTGGTTGGGATTCCATGAGAAGATGTAGGTGAAGCCCAGCTTGATGCCCGGCACACAGGAAGTGCTCCATAAATGCTAGCTGCTATTATTGTTTAACTGCCAGTGATCCAGGGGGCATTTGTCTTGATGAGCTTTTCTAGTAGTACAGGTTGGTTTTCCTTAATCCATTGTAACAGTCTATCTCAGGCCTATTGGGTAAAGGTTTTGGGGGTACGGCTGTCCAGGAGGGGGTTTGTCACCTCGAGAGGATGTGGAGTGTGAGGTTCAGGAAATAAAGCCAAACCTGCCCTTAGGGATGGAACTGCGGTCTCATGCTCTGACCACGAGCTTCCAACCAGCTGAGCTCACTGTGTAATTGATCATTGCTTGTAGGAAGATAAAAAGGATGACCCTCTCAAAGAATGTGAAAGTTAGCAAGGACTTTAGGAATGTCAGGCTAGGGAAGACAAATGGCTTTGTGTCCCACTTCAAGTGATAGTGGCTGCTTGGGCTCTGCGTAGAAGGGATTCTAGGACCACTTGGGCCATCCTGGCTCAGCAGGGGAAAGAGCTGGGTTCCATTAGTGATGTCTGCCATGGCCATGGAAAGGCAAGGGGTGGCACACATGCTGTTTATTTGTTGTCTTTGGTTACAGCTGAGGAAACTGAGGCCTATGACACCCAGTATGAGATAAAACCACAAAAATGTCTTTTGGAAGAGATCTCTTAAGGGTGTCTGATTCTTGAATTTCATGTCTGAGAAAGTGGTTTTTGCTTGACCATCTTCGTTGAGGAGGAACTCACTGTCTCAAAAGGCAGTGTCTTCTGTCTTTGGCAACTCTTCTAGTCAGTGCTTATGTCACTGAGGAGAAAGGCCTTAGAAGCTCCCTTAGGTGGGCTCTTCTCAGTCATGGCTGCACCTGGAGTGATCGTGTATTCATATGTAGTTTGAAAATGCTATTTATATTGTAAAGAGAAGGGGAACTGGGTGGAGGCCCCTGGGGGGCTGCACACTGGGCCATGGAGCAGCAAGCGGGGAAGGCACCTTTTCCCCAGCAAAATTGATCTGTGTTTTACTATGTACAAAAAGAAAAAAGAAAAGAACCCACCCAGATCCCCCCCTTCCCTGAGGTTAAGGATGTGGTGTATTTTTGCCTAATTTCCCTGCCTCTAGGTTCTTAATGAATTAAAGGCTCCTAAGCACTGCGGGCGTTACAAAAAAAAAAAAAAAAAGAAATAATTTATAATAACTTGTAAAAAGTTGTAGTGTAATAGAAAAATATAATAGATATAAAAATATAATAAAAAATACAATAGAAAAAATTTAGAAAATAATGATTTGAGGTCCCTACCCCAGATCAATGGCAAATGATTATCTGGGTGAGTGGGCACGCCCCATCCCACCACCTGCATTGGTATTTTTTGTTTTTTTTCTTATGTGATGCTAATATGTAGCCAGGGTTGAGAACCAGTGAAGCCAGCCTACCCGTTTTACAAACAGAAACTCAGAAAGGGAGCACGATTGTCCAGGGTTATATAGACAGTTAGGGGCACAGGGAGAGGGGGAACCAAGAAAAAAAACAAAACCCTTTATTAAATGCCAGTCATTTGCTAGGTTCTTTTCCTTTCATGCTGAGACACTTCTTATCTCACAGACTGAATTGTGTATTCCCCTGCTTAAAACCCTCCTGTGGCTTCACATTGCATTTAGCAGGAACCCAAACTGTGGCTTGCAAGACCCTGAACCTCAGATCTGGATGATTGGACTGTCCATCTCCTTGGGTCTCATCTTGTTTACTTACCCCAGTGACATGGGCTTTGTTGTAGTGGACATCTGAACACAGCCAGCTCTCCCTCAAGGCAGTTTTCCCCCCCCACATCCTTCTGGCTTCTTCTTTTCACTTAGGCCTTAACTCAAGTATCTTGCCCTTGCCCATTATCCTGCTTCATTTATTCCATGTCCTTATCACCACCTGAAACTATTTTATTCATTCATTCTTTCAGCCTGTCTCCTACCCTCTGGAATATGAGCTTCAGGAGGACAGAGGCCTTGTCTCTGTGGTTCTCTGCTTCATTCCTCATGCCTAGAACAGAGCCTGCTCAAAAAGATGTTTGTTGAATGAATAAGTTCAAAGAACAATCTGACATAAAGCTGGTATTATCCCCATTTACAATGGATGGACTAGAATCCTGGTTTACTGCCCCTCAATCCCATATAATTTCTAATTATTTCATAATATTCTTCTTGCAATGACAGCCCTAAATATGTGTGTCTATGTGGTGTGTTGTTTGGAGGAAGTTATGTAATCCTTGGGGGTGGGGGTTTACTTGCTTTAGTAAAAAGAGCACAGATTTTGGAGTCCTTTAGACTTTGGTTTGAATTCCAGCATTGCCTCTTACTACCTGTGTGATCTTGGGAAATTACTGAACCTCTCTGAAGCCCGGTTTTTCTGTCTGCAAAATAGGAATCACAATAATAATGACAAGGTGACATTTATTGAATGTGCTTTCTATGTGCCAGGCCTCTGTGCTTGTGCTTGTGATTGAGTGAATCCTCATGACAACCTAACAAGGGTAGGTTTCTTCTGACCTTCATTTTACAGGAGAGGAAAAATGAGGTTCAGAGAGGTTAAGCAACCTGCCTGAGGCCACATAGCTAATCAATAGAGGAGTCAGGGTTCAAGCCTTGGCTGCTTGGTTCTGGAGTCAAGGGTGTTCATAATTTATGAAACCATGCCCCAGAATGGCCCCAGAGCAGGGGATGGTGCAGAGATACTCAGTAAATGTTAGTTCCCCCTCCCCCTTTGACCTTTCCTCTCACCGTGACATTTACGTTTTCTTAGTGTTTTGTTCTCAAGTTGGTGACAAAAGTACTGATTTCCTGTCTGCTGGAGCTGCTCACTTCCAAACACAGCTTCTGTGGACAGGACCTCAGGGAACGGGTCTCACTGGGGCCCCCAGGGCTGTGCAAACTGTGTCAGGCCCCACATCTCATGGAGTGTTAGTGAATGAAAGCGTTTTTCCTTAAAAAAATTTCTGCCTCAAATATAGATCAAGTGCCTACTTTGTGCAGGACATTGTGATTATGAACAATAAAAAAATAAGAAAAAAAAGTTGCAGTTCTGTTACCCTGACTCATCAACCGTTTGTTCTTCCGTTGACCTGGGATGCTTTTCTGATTATATTAATTGGAGATGTGGATTTGTGACTGTGTAATGGGCCGGGGGTGGGTGTGTCACCTTGTTGAGGCTTTTCCGGGAGGCGCTTTGCCCTGTTTTGATAAACGGAAGGGAGAGCAGCCAGAACCTCATCTCAAGTGGCTGCTTTAATTCAGGACGAGCAGGCCTCAGTGTTTGTGTGAGACTGAGCGACTTCAAAATGAGTTTGGTCATCTTTTTTCAGTTTATTTTTCCTAATCATATAAAAGCGGTGTAATGACATTAAAAGAAATTCAGAAAATAGAGAAAGAAAAAAAAAAAGCCATTTATTCCCCTCATCACAGAAATATTATAATTTTAATGTAGTTACAGCTACAGTTTTTCCAGGGGGCTTCTTATTTAAAATAATTGTAATCACAGAGCAGGGCCAGTTTCAGATCCCTTTATGCCAAAAGACTAAATGAAGAAAACATTTTTTCTGTGTGATACCATGGATGATATAACCATAATTTTTAATAGCTGCAGAGCACTTCATGGAGTGAAGGTACTGTAATCCACTTAACCTTTTCCCTATTTAGAGATTTCAGCAGTGGCCAATTTTTCATCATTATAAGTCATGCAGGGATGAACATCTTCATGCGTATGGCTTTTTCCATTAAACAGGAATTATTTCTTCAGGATGAATTTCCAGGCATCTCTCTAATCTTTGATACCACTTGCTGAGTGACCTTCCAAAAGGACTGCAGCGTTTACACTGCCATTAGAATGTGTGAGACTGCCTGTTTCATTATGCCCATGCCAGTGCTGGGTGTTAACATTTCTTAAAAACAAATTTTAAATTTAATATTTGCATTTGCAGGCATGCCAGCCAGGCTGTGTGGTGGCTGCTTCACACCAGTTTCTGACTGTGTGTGATTCACATAGAACCTGTTCTGTATGATCCTCTTAAAAAATAAAATTTTTTTATGCCCAGGGAAGATGTCAAGTCACTGTTTATGTTTTGTACTGCATTTGCACTTGTCTGGGGGTACCTAGCGAATTCCTAACTGCAGCCAAAAAACCCAGCTGGGCCTAGTTGTGTACCACCTGGTTATAAAGATAATCAGATGCACCTATTTCATTTTTATAGCTAATTTTAGGGGTGCACACTCTTCACTGTGGGTACTACCTTATTTAGCTTTAGATCCAAATCATGTGATTGTCAGATGGCCACTTGCAGAATGAAATATTACCGAGTGCCCATTGACTATCTAGATCTTCCTGTTACTTCTCAGGAGTTGCAGCATGCGTTAGCACAGTGGGAAGAGAAGGTTGAGTTCAAGTCCCGGCTTTGTCCCCTGCAGAAACCTTGATCAAGCATCTCCTCTCTTGCCCCCAAACCCCACCGCTCCTCCCCAGCCTCCTTCCACCTCAAGCCTTGATTTCCCCATCTGTAAATTAGGCTGATAGTACCTAGCCAGAGGGCTGATGCCGTGTAACCAAGGCCTTAGCTCACTGGAAGCCACAGTGATGGCTGTTGTTGGTATTGACATAACCATGGCCTGAGGAATGGGGATGGAAGAGATAGAAAATGGACAGGTCCAGGTTTCTTTCCTTTAGGAGGCTCCAGTCTAGTTGGAGAAACAAGGTGGGCTGGCTGGGGGCAGTTTCAAGTCACAGGCAGTGTAAGCCTCAGGGTCACGGCCAGGAGTTGGGGTGGGACTCAGCCCACATGAGTACTGGTTGTTGCTGTTTGTGCTGAATGTTGGGAGCCCAGGACGGCAGTGAGTGGAGGCTCACTCAGGGGTCACCCCTGGCAAAGCCAGGGTGTGTGTGGCAGAGAAGGCTGGGGCCAGAGGTCTTGAACATGTGCCTGGTTTAGGCTCTTGTAGAGAATGAGGAATCACGGGAGGATTTTTTTTTTTTTTCTTCAAGTTGTAAATACTGTTTGTCTTATTATTTGTTTATATTTGTTTTGATGCGCATTTGAAAAATAACAGTTTTATTGAGATACAATTCATATGCCACAAACCCACCCTTTAAAAGTGGTTTTTAGCATAGTCAGAGTTGTGCAACCATCAGCACTATTTAATTCCAGCCCATTTTCATTACTCCAGAATGAAACCTCCTGCCCTTTAGCAGGCACTCCCTTGCAAACCACCAATGTGCTCTCTGTCTCTATGGATTTGCCTGTTCTGGTCATTTCATATAAATGAAATCATACAATATGTGGCCTTCTGTGTCTGACCTCTTTCGTCTAGCATAATGTTTTCAAGGTCCATCCATGTTGTAGGAAGAATCAGCATTTTATTCCTTTGTTATGGCTGAATGATAGTCCATTGGATGGCTGTACCGTGATTTGTTTATCCATTTACCCGTTGATGGATATTTGGGTTGTCTCTGCTTTTTGGCTGTTGTGACTAATGCTGCCGCGAACCCTTGTGTTCACCGTTTTGTGTGATGTGTTTTCAATATGGAAAGAGTTTGAACTGGGGAGTGGTGTTTGGAGTCTTTGGGCTGGGTGGGCAGGGGATGGGGTGGGCAGGCAAGCCTGGGAGGAGGCCTGGTTCAGGGCAGGCTTTGAGTGCTTCATTTCCTGTAAATGACCGTTTTCACAGATGAGGACACCAGGGCGTAATGAGGGTAAGTAAGCTGCACAGCTGGAAAATGGCAGCTCCTTGTTCTGCCCCACCCCAGCCCTCATGCCACCTGCCTCCAGCAGACCAGGTGACCATGGGGGCCTCGCTGGAAGGGGTCCAGAGGCTGAGAGGGGCTGTGGAGAGGCAGAGAGGTGGGCAGAGGGGTCTCTCTTTGTGTGTGTGTATACAGGGGTGAGTGGGTGGTGGGTGAGGGGAGAGGTTTCACAGGCAATAGCCATGGCACCTGGCATGTAGAGGTGACAGGAAAGTCACGGAATAGGGTTGGATTCTTGGTGTGAGCTTATGACTTTGGGCTGATCTTGTCTTCTTTGAGCATCATCTTCTTCATTTGGAACTTGGTACTATTCTCATGGCCTCCTGTCTCTCTTGAGGCCATGGTGTGTGTATTTGTGTATGAGAAAGAGTGAGAGCTCAAGCGGCTGCTGGAACTCGCCAGAAACTGCGGGGCTGATGATCGGGGAGGCAGGGAGGAAAAGGCAGCAGGTGCAGGCAGGTGTGAGATGAGGTTGCCTGCTGTCTGGGAGGAGGTCTCTGCCCGTTTAGGGGAGTTCTGAACTGAAAGCTCCCACCCTGGGGTGGAGGCTAATGAGCTGGTAGTAATCCAGAGACTCTCGGTTTTCCCTAATATTTGAATTTGTGCCTTTGTCTGTGGGTTGAGCCTGGTGTGGACCCACTCACGGCCTCTGCTGCGCCCCCTGCACATCCCTCCCTTATTCTGGCTGGCCACCCCCTTAACACCAGCAGCCTTTCCTGGGTCCTGGAGGAGACCCGGGTGGCCTCTCTTATCTGGGCTTGTCTCTGTTCAAGTGGCAGGGCTGACGGTCCCCTTATCATTGCCTTGCAGCTTGCCTGGGGTTTGTGAAAAGCTTGTCACCACCAGTTAGAAAATAGAGACAGAAGCCACCCTTTGAAGTTGGCATCGTCATGGCTTGTTCTTGTTCTGACTTCTGTATTTTGCTGGGTTGTTATGAATCAGTCACTTAATTTTTTTTTTAAGTGTGACAAACACATTTGTCTTAGTGCGGGAAACTAGGCCTATGGAATGTAAGTTGGATGATTTTTTTTTAATACTAAGTGAGAAATCTGTCCTCCCAACCTCCAATCAGATGTTCTCCTTTATCTTGATCAATGAGGAGAAGGAGGTAGGAGGATCCCTTCCTTCTGTACCTTCCTCCCCTCTCTCCTCCAGGCAGGAGCTGTTTGGTTGGGGGCTGCGCTAGGCAGTTCGCATCAGGAAGGACAGTCACAGTTCATTTGTAAAGCTGGCCGGGCCTGGGGCCTCACTCAGAGGTCGTCTAATCCAGACCGCTCCCTTTGCAGATGTGGACACTGAGGACCAGAGAGAGGCAGCCACTTGCCCCAGATTTTGCAGCTAGTGACTTTGTGAGCCAAGTTTCCTGCCTCCAGCCCCTTGCTCTTCCAGATGCAGTGGGGTGCTCAGGAAACATCCCTATCTATGACCTGTTCCTGATGGATGCTGAATTGGTTTTCTGGGGTTGACGTGTCTGGCTATCTGTTTTGCTGCAGAGAAATCTGTTCCTTC
This sequence comes from Choloepus didactylus, assembly GCF_015220235.1. NCBI lineage: Eukaryota > Metazoa > Chordata > Mammalia > Pilosa > Megalonychidae > Choloepus > Choloepus didactylus. The sequence continues at coordinate 31,478,221 of NC_051312.1, read as the reverse complement.
TGGGGAAGAATTGAAGGGTCTGCTGGATTCTGAAATCCTGGCCCTCTTTCGACATCTGAGGGTAGGCGGAGCATGCCTGGATGCTGGGGTGTTTGTGTCAGATGCTCCCCAACCTCTTTCCTCATTCATTACATTTGCATCAAATAGACAAATCACCCAGTCAGTCACCAAAGGAACTTACTGTCTGCAAAACTTGGAGGTTGAATTTGGGGAGGAAAATAGTAGGGTTCCTTCTATAGTGACACTTGCTGATGTTCTTTAAAGACGACATTGAAAGTCATCGTCTTACTCATCCTTGTCTGAGATAAGTCACACTCTGGGTGGTATCAGGGCTGCAGAGTTTCCCCTTGCCAGGACATAGTGGGACAAACTTTGCATGGGGCCGGTCTATTAAAAGAAAAGCAAGAAGCTCTGTGTTGGAAACATCCTAAATGTTAAGTGATAGGAGATTGCTGAAGTCGTAGGCTACCACGTGGCGGATGCAAATGCTTTGAAAGAATGTTTAATGATACAGGAAGATGCTCATAATACAAGGAATTTAAAGCTGTGGACTACAAAATAATATATAAAATACAAACCCAACTGGGTAAAAGAATCAAACTAGTTCAAACTCAAAAACGTGCTTTGTTTGTGGGGGCACCGGAGTGTGGTGGTTCAAAGCAACTTAACGCAGAGCAGGTCAAGCCTGCACTGTGTCACACATCTGCTTTGTGCCCATGGCAAGTCACTGGACTTTCCAAGCTCAGCCTTCTTGCCTGTAAAATGGGAATAGCACCTTACCTCCTTGTGTGGTTGTGAGAATTAAAAGAGGAACATGGGCCTTTTGGGGAAAGGGCGTCTTACCTCCAGTCTTGGACCTCCCCAGTTTGAGCCATCACAGTGTGGCTGAGTGAGCAGAAGATCAGACCTTGCTCTTTCCTGCATGAAGCCTGTCAAGGCTCCCCAGTGCCTTCTGGATACTGTTAAGTTCTTTGGGTTGGCATCCAGGGCAGCATTTTTAGACATACACATTTTGGGGGCTTGCCAGACTAAATTGCTTGCAGTTCCTCTAGTGTGGTATGCCCTTTCTTGCCACCAAATCCTTGTTTTTTTCAATCTCTCCAACTATTCTGAGTTCCCCAAGGGCACCATGTTACAGGGCCTGGCACCCACGAGGTGCTCAGTAAATGCTGGCTGAATGAATTGAAAAGTGGGACTTCTTGTGAGCCGGGTGGCAGTATCTCTCCACGAGGTGAGGAGGACGGAGGGCAGTGATGGTCACTTGTCTGTTCAGGGACTAGACCTGCTGGGCACAGGCAGAGATTGGCATTGGTGCAACCTGCTTTTCAGCATTCCTTGCCACGTGGGAGTCAGGACACATAGTAAGCTGTAAGATTTATTCACTTTTGCTTTCTCTTGTAGCTTGGGGTGTGTCTGCTTCTTTATAGGAGAGACCCTCAAGGCCATGCCTGTGCAGTAATAATGTATGTGCATAAGGCTGCCCTTATGCTAATGGTAAGGTGAGAGCTGGACTTGAAGGCAGAGGCAGCCTGGGTTCTGTTTCTGGCTTGGCCATTTCCTAGATTGGCCATCTTGAGTGGACTGACTTAAGGAAGTAAACTAATGCTTACCAGGGGCCCACAGTGTGCCAAGTGCTTTTATACGTATCATTCTGACTTAATTCTTATGGCAGGAATGCAGCTCAGAAGCCTGTAGCCAGGCAGTTACCTCAGAGGCAGAAACACATGGTGTGTGATTGGTGTTTAGGAGGCAGTAGGGAATGGTGGGGACTGTGGCAGACTAGAGAGAAAGGATATGTGCTGTCTGAAATGTACGTAAATTAAATGAACACATATAGTGCTCACTAAGTGCCGGGCACTGTTCTATGTGCTTTACAAATATTAACTCATTTAATCTTCATAACAACTTGATGAGATATCTATGATTTTTTTAAAAAAAATTCTCATTTGAGAGTTCAGTTGAGTAACCCTCTGTGTACAAAGGCCACACAACTAGTTAGTGCTGGATCTAGGATTCTAACCCTAGGGGACCCAGTATTGTCAGTAATTCTGATTCTTTTTTAAGAAAAGCTGGGCATAGAGATTTTTAAATGTGAAGTCTTCTTATTTTTAAAAATATTACCTCAAATCAGTCAAACAAAACACCTTTAACCAAACAAAACACCATTGGGCCAGATGAAACTCATCTCCATTGTATGTTGGGTAGGATCCTCAGGAGCCTTCAGGAAGAACTCATAACCCGCCCTGCGTCTGGAGTAGTTGGGATGATCCGGGGAAATAATAGACGTGAATATATTTTGTAACCTATGAACAACCATATAGATGTCAGTATAGACATAGGATAGTAATAGTAGGTCATGTGTATACTGAGTGCCCACTATTTGAGTGCCAAGCTCGGTTCTAAGCCCTTAATTCTCACGGGAACCCTCTAAGGTTGGGGTGTCATTCCCCTCCTTTTACTGATGAGAAGGCTGAGGCACAGGGAGGTCAATACTTCGTCTGCAGTTGCGGGCGGTAGAGTCAGGATGAGAACTAGGCAGTCGGGCTCCAAAGTGGGGCTCTAACCACTAGGCTTACTGCCTCTGTTTAGGGAGGGGAAGGGATGAATCATTACACATTTGCTTGTGCCAGTCACGGTGCTGGGCACTTTCTCTTACTTTATTTCCTTTTACCCTCGCAACAGTCCTGAGGTTGTGGGTGGGTCTTTATGTTATAGATGTGGAAACAGGCTCAGAGAGGTCAAGCGACTTGCTCAAACCACGCAGGGAGGAAGTGGCAAGGTCAGGATCCCAGCTTAGGTGTGAGAGACTGCAGAGCCCGTAATAGTCTTTTCTCCACGTGGAAAGGTGGTAATCAACTGGCTTTCAGTTTTTCACATACTGCATAAGGAGAGAGAACTGGAAACTGCAGCAAGATTCAGATCAGCTAAATCTAAGTGACTAACAGCTATAGTAGTTTCCATTCATACACATTTGGGTGGCTCCTTGATGGTCAGGTGAGTCTAGGTCTAAAACAACTTGGGGACATGGGGGAGCAGTGAAGTGGTATTCGTGGGGTGACTGCGGTACTAGCCACTGTCCCAGTTTTACTCCTGTTTCTTTTCTGTGAATGCTTTGCTAGTAACAGCCTTGCACATCAGCTTGTTTTAATCCACACCCCAACCCTGAGTGGTGCTATGGAATTAAACCACAGCCCCAAGATGGTGTTTCAAGGCTGGCAGCTGTGAGGCTTTGCGGACGTCTCGCCTGCCATCCTAGCTGACGAGGATGCTGCTTACCGCCCCTGTTCATGCGGCATGTTTCCCCGCATGCCTGCTCTGTGCCGTGATCCACGCCAGGCACTAGAAATGTAAACTTGGAGGGCGACGTCACTGTCGTCAAGGAACTCCAGATCAACTGTGGGGAGGGAGGGGCCTCTTCTCCACCTGATGTGCAGCAGATGTAGCCTTTGAGGAAGGATGTTCCATGCAGTGAGAACAATATGGCAGACACATGGAGGTGGGAGGGAAGGTGCATCTGGAGAGGGACACTGGAAGAAGAGCCCTCTGGCTGGTGTGAACTCCTTGAGAGAGGGCTCAGGGGTCTCATCCCTCTTTCTGTTGCCAGCACCTAGCACAGGGTTGCACACAGGTGCTACAGGGTAAATGTGTTTTGAGAGAATGCACTTCAAGGTGGCATGCAAGATGCCAAGCCTCATGGGGCGGAAAGAGACCAGCGTATTAAACTCCATTTGGGCCTAGCTCCCCACCTGCCTACAGGCCTCTTTAATTTCTTTCTTTTGAACACATGGACTGGGCATCTAGAACTCAGAGCAGCTTGAATCTGGGGGCTGTGTGGATTCATATCAGGTGTGGACAGCAGGTCTGGAGCTCGGCAGCATCTAGAGGTCAGAAGTCAAGGCCAGGTTGTTGCAGAAACCTGGGACCCTACAGGAGCTAGGGCCATTCACTTAGTAAATATTTGATGGTCAGTTTCACAAATGAATGAGTGGGCATCAGCACGGGAGAGGACAGGGAGATGAGGCAGGGAGCCACCCTCTGCTGCCTGGAAGTGCTCAGTAAACACTTGTTAATCATTTCCTGCCTGTGAAATCCTATGGTGAGCTAGGAGAGCCCTGGCTCGTGTCAGGGGAGAGGTGCTAGTATTTTAGTACCTCTTGGCTGTGTTCAGAGGGGGAAACATGCTGCCGGGCCTGCCCTCCTGTCCGCCAGGCCTTCTGGGAGCTGGGGTGGTGGCATCAACCTGGGAGGCAGGGCAGCAAGGGAGGTGGTGTGGGTAAATAAGCAGTGAGCACTGTGGAGGGGGGCCTGTTGCTAGGTGGCCTCTGGGCTTAATGAGCTAAGCAGAGACAGGTGATGCGCCCTGTGGGTGGCCCGGGACTCCAGGATGCTGGGGGCCTGCCTAGGCCACGTACCCTGATGCCACCTCCCCTGCCCTCTTCAAAGAAAATGCCACCCTCCCCGCGGGTGCATGGACCCTTCCTAAGCCCAGTCTCTGTCTGGGGCCTTTGCTTTGACTTGTGTGTTTCTCTGCAGGCAGGTGACCTTGAGCCAGGAGGCTGGGAGTTAGCTTTGCTGAAATGGAGCTGAGTGAATGGGTTCTGGACTGTGCAGAGGAAGCCAGAGTGTCTGTCTGTCCGGACAAAGGAGCTGTTTAAGTCTTATGGCCCCATTTGATTTTTTAAAATGCATTGTGTTCCATCCCAGAGTAATTTGGGCAGATGATAAAAAATATATTTACAGCTCCCCTCTGTCAGCCCTGAGGATCTGGGGGAAGGTGTGAAGTGTTGGGCTTCCTTACCTGGACTGGTGTTGATGTTGTCACAAACATTGGGACTGGCGGTTTGATGTGCTGAGCCCTCGATCATGGGACTTGCCCTTATGAAGCTCGTTACTGCAAAGGAGAGGCTAAACCTGCATATAATTGTGCCTAAGAGTCTCCCCCTGAGTACCTCTCTGTTGCTCAGATGTGGCCCTCTCTCTCTCTAACTGAGCCACCTCGACAGGTGAACTCGCTGCCCTCCCCCCTACGTGGGACCCGACTCCCAGGGCTGTAAATCTCCCTGGCAATGCAGGAAATGACTCCCGGGGATGAATCTGGACCCGGCATCGTGGGACTGAGAGTATCTTCTTGACCAAAAGGGGGATGCAAAATGAGATAAAATACTTTCAGTGGCTGAGAGATTTCAAATGGAGTTGAGAGGTCACTCTGGTGGACATTCTTATGCACTATATAGATAACATCTCTTAGGCTTTAGTGTATTGGAATAGCTAGAAGTAAATACCTGAAACTACCAAACTCCAACCCAGCAGTCTGGACTCCTGAAGACGATTATATAATAATGTAGATTACAAGGGGTGACAGTGTGATTGTGAAGACCTTGTGGATCACACCCCCTTTATTTAGTGTATAGATGAGTAGAAAAATGGGGATAAAAACTAAAGGACAAATGGGGTGGGATGGGGGGGATGGTTTGGGTGTTCTTTTTTTCACTTTTATTTTTTATTCTTGTTCTGATTCTTCATGATGTAAGGAAAATGTTCAGAGATAGATTGTGGTGATGAACGCATAACTATGTGATCATACTGTGGACAGTTGATTGTATACCATGGATGATTGTATGGTGTGTGAATGTATTTCAATAAAACTGAATTAAAAAAAAAATGCATTGTGTTCCAAAGCTAATAGGCAGTGGTGTTGGAGGGGTCGGGGTGGAGAGCAGGGGTGCTGTTTGACCGTTTATTGTCCTAGGGACATCTCTTGTTTCCTCCACCCCTTCATTTGGGATGGATGCTTTTCTTAGGATTATTTCGAGTTTCCTGTGTGGAAAATCACATGTGGGTCTATCAGCTATTTGATGGAAAAAGAAGAGTTACGGTCAAATGAATTTGGAAAACTTGGGGCTAACAAAATCAGATGTCTTTCTCATAGGACGTGTGAGACCCTCTAGTATGCTTATGACTCTTCAAGGGAAGGAGGATATAAAACTCTTTATTTTCCTCAGATTTTTATGTTACCCCATGTCTGCCTGTCTTTTTAGAAGTATCTCATGGGGCTAATGTTTCCTGGAGCCTGCTGCAGGAAATCCATCCATCCATCCATTCATTCAGGAAATATTTGTTGAGCACCTACTATGTGCCAGTCACAGTTGTAGGTGCCCCGGACACATGTCAGTGACCCACTCAGATCAAGATTCCTGCCCTTGGGGAACTTGCATTCTAGTAGAAGCGAAGAGCTAATCTTGCCATCAATGACTATGTGTCAGGCATGTGAGTTATCACACAGTATCTTGTTAACCTTACTCAGAGGCAACCAAGGCTTGAGAGGTCAAGCAACGACCGTTTTGGTAGAATTGTCCTTTTTGAATCATGCGTTTGAATCACACAGGGCTGGTGAAATAGGGAAGATCCAGACAAGGCATTAGGGTCTGCGGTGGGGACGTGACAGGCCTTGCTGTGTCCCTTTACAAAGGCCCGAGGGAGAAATGTCTCTTGATCAGGCAGGGAAAGATGTACTTCTCCAGAACTACTGGTTTGTTTTCACGTTGTGGGCACTGAGAATCTCACAGCTGATCGTGTTTCCCTTTGGCTTTGATTACCAAGCACCTGAGAGCAAGACAGACCTGCAGGAAGGGACCATATGGTATGTGTTTCTAGGTGCTAATCCTCCCGCCTGGTTTATTATTTTCCCTACACTTATTTTCTCTTGGCCTGATTCCTTGTCTGTTTATTTTATTCTTTCATACTGTTTGTATTATTCCAAGCCCCTGTAAATACTTTGTGGAATGGAGGTGGGTTTAACTAAATTTAAAAAATAATGGTAAGATGACTTGCATGAGAGCCCCCAGAGAATCCCTGGGGAGCCAGGCTCCAAGCCCAGCCCTCCTGGCTCTCGGCTCCACCCTCTTTCCACCACACTATGTGCCTTTCCAGATTTGGATCTACCAGTTTCCTTTGCAGCGGGAGCCAGGGCCTGTTTGGGCTTTTGCAGCCATCGTTTTGTGGTTTCAGAGGAAGCTGGGCTGGCTGGATTGGAGGTCTTGTTGGCTGGAATTGATCTGAATGTCACACCTGTGGTTTGGACAAGAGACTCTGGGCTGTGGATTCATTCTTGATGAGGGCTGCTCAGCCTTGTCCAGGAGGAAGACAGGGCCTCTGATTCCTGCTCACTTGTATGTAAGATTCCAAGAGGGGACTGGACAAGATGAGCACTGTGTCTTCTTCGTGGCAACTTCCTATTTGTTATCCTCATAGCAACCCTGGAGAGAGAAGGGGAGGAGGGGCAGGTGGTATCAATGAGGAAACTGAGGCTCAGAGAGGTTCAGTGACTTTCCGCATTAGCTGTTGGCTGAGCCTGCCCCGCAACATAAAACCTCAACTCCCTGGCAGTTCCCAGGGCTGACAGCACCAACTAGAGCTCAAGGCTCCCCTCTGTGGGGAGGGAGGTGGCCCGGGAAGGGGAAAGAGCTTAGGATTTGGGAGTCAGGTGACATGAAGCTTGAGCCCTGGCTGTGAACTGTGTGCAGTTGGGTACATCACATCTCTGAGCCTCAGTGGCTTTGTCTTTAAAATGGGGCCCCTGATTCCTGCCCTGCCAGCCTCACAGGGTAGTCACGAGAATTGAGTGCAGTGATGAACAGGGAAACCTTTTGTCTGGTTGTAAGCACTGCTTCTATGTGTTGGGCTATGTATTGAGTACTGTCTGCATTGTGCTGCTGATAATAATAGTAATATTGATAATATTATTAGTAATTATATTATTTTAATAATAATAACAGTGCAAACATATAAGGGACACTTATTGCTGTAGCAGCCATTGTGGTAAACTTTACATATATTATGTTATTGAATACACAAAACAAGTAGATGAGTAGGGACTGTCTGTTATTATCCCCTTTTTACAGATAAAATGGAGGCTTAAAAAAGGTTAAGTAATTAGCTCAAGATCATAGAATCATTATGTGGTAGAGCCAAGATTTGAACTCAGGCAGCTGAGCCTACAGCTGCCCTTATCACCACTATCACATAGGAACCAGCAGACACCTGGGTAGCCAATTTAGGCGATGACTTCTGTGCCCATCAGTCTGGTGGGGGCAGGAAGGACCCTCTGGGGACAGGAGTTGGGCACAAGGGGAGGTAGGCACTGGACGGGCAGTTGATTCTGGGATTTGACTGGATAACAGCCCGGGGCGAGTGACCTCATTTCTGAGCTTCAGGTCTCTCACCTGTAACATGGGGATATAATAATATGCTTCATGGGATTAAAGGAAAGAGGGGATGCATAGTGTGGCACTGCTATAAAAATGTCTGTGACACATGAGTGACATTCCGCAAACATGCAGAGTAGATGTAAATTAGTCAGAAAGGCCACCTCTGTATTTTAGAATCTTCCTTGCTGAGATGGTTTGATCACCCCCTGGTCTGCAGCACTGAGTCATCTCCCGGTTGGGGAGCGACACCTAGGTTCTAGTCACACTGAGCAAGCCACAGACCCTTGCTGAGCCTCACCTGCTCTCCTTACCTGCATGTGCCACGTCTGTGGAAGGGCCCTCTTGGACACAGAAAGCACCTTGCAGAGAGCTGCTGAGGCCCCGCAGGCTGCAAAGTGCCAGGCTGGTGGGGGACAGAGGAGGGACCTGGCTGAGGACACTTCACCCTGTCACGGTTTCTCATAGAGCTCTGGGCAGGGACACCAGGCTCAGCCCCAGGACGGGACTGTCAGGAAGCAGACAGGCACAGGACCATCCTTGGCTCCTGGGAAGTTTTGCTGATTAGAAATTTATAAACTGTGAAGCATTTTAGAAATATGTTAGTTCTGCAGTGACATGGAACAGAAGAGTGATGGACCTGCCCGGCTGGGGTGGGTGAGATAAATGTATGTGCATGTGCACCTATGATTTAGTTCTTATCATAAAAATACTTTATGCCAATTTATATCACACTTGGAAAATAGAGAAAAGCATAAAGCTGAAAATGAAAACCATAATCCTTCCTTCCAGCTACATCATTTAACGTATCAGTACATTATTTCCTTCCAGTCTGTTGTTTTTTTTTTTTACTATGCATATTTGGAAAGCGTTTTGTAACCACATTCTAGAAACTGCTCAACACTTCTTTTCTTCTTTCAGCCCGATTGAGACTTCATTTTAAGTCCTAGCGTAGAGCCAGGCACAAATTACATATCCAGGAGGTGTTGTGGAAGGAAGGTTAGAAGGTGCAACTTTGTTTAGGTTGATGGGGAGGGCTGTCAAGTGGTGGCCGTGAGTGGTGCAAAACTCTGGACCTGCCTTACAGAGAGTTGGGAAAAATCTTAAAAGTAAAGCCCCTGGGATGAGAGACTGGGATTCCAGGGGTCTTCAGTGGGAGGAAGATTTTTCATTTCAATGGTTTGTTTAGAATTTTTTTTCTTACCATGTACCAAGTAATAGTAATGCTTTTTTTTTAATTGTTGTAAAAAGCAGGTATTAAAAATATAAATTCATTCCCCTTGGAGACTACAAAGAGGCACAAGAGAAGCAGGTTAAGTGAGAACCTCCTCCTTTGTGAGTGCCGGGGAGGGGGAGGGGCGCCAGGGGCCACGTGAGCCAATCCCTGGTTCAGAACGGGGCAGAGAAGTAGCCCTCCCTGAGCTTTAGATTTGAGTAAGTGACAGCACCTTTTATTTCCTGTTTTGTATCCCAGATACAAACTGACCGTAGTCTTCATTCATGCAGATAGAATCTGGCAGCTGCCCCGGGAGGGTTAGATACCTGGGAGGACAAAAAGGAGGACTTCCTTTGCTCTCCCTCTCCAGGCGGGGGACGTGACTTACTGCTCTCTCCAAGCTTTCTGGATGTGCCTGTGCATGTATTGAGTGTATTGAGGGTGACCTCAATGAGGGGCACTGGGTAAAGACTGGGGTAAGGCCGTGGTTTCTGTGCGTCCAGGCTGCTGAAAATGTAAATTGCCACCCCACCGTCTCTGTGAGGCACCCTCTGTTTAGGAATGTGCAGGCGGCTGCAGTGAGGTGGGCACTTGGCCTTTTTGAGAGCAACAGAGAAAGATTCTTAATGGAAAGGAAGCATCCTCCCTGGTCCCCTCTACCTGACCCCGTGAGGCAGATGCACAGGGACAAGCCTGTCATGGCTTGAGACCTCTTGCATCACTTCTAGAATCTGCCCCCTTCCCCGTCCCTCCCCTAAACACACCTCCTTTCTCTGAACCTGGCCTTGGGTTTTCTCCAGGAGGAATGAATTGTGTTTGAGTGGACCCCGGATCCTTCAGGAAGGGACCCAAGACCCTGTGTTGACTCTTCGGCACACTCTCATTTCCCCAAGTTGAGAAAGTAAAATATAGAGACCCAGGTTAAGGGGTGAAAAAACCATCGTGATGGACATTCTGCCAGGGAACCAACACTGTGGTCTGTTCCAGGGCATGACCCTGAGACTTACGAACATGTAGTTTTTCTTTTCCTATTGTGCTGAATGCTGTCAGCATTTCCTCCTAATTATTTATCTTAATAAATTACTTGAGGAAGGTTTATTTGCTTTTAAAAATCAGCATCTAAGCTGATCCTATCACACCGTGCACACTTGTGAGATTAAAGCAGTTCTTTAGAATTAGTTGCCTGTGTTGTGTATGTAGCAACAGGTCTGGGTGGTGTTTATGTGTGCAACTGGGGACAGAGGAGGAACCATAAATTTTGCAGGAAAGAATTTGTTTTGGTACACTGTTATATTTGCTTTGCATCACTTATTGTTTAGAAGTGGAATATTTTTGTTAAAGGAAAAGGAACTGTGTATTTGAGATAAGAAGTAGAATAAAGTGGAATAAAAAGTTGGATTTTGTCAAGTGGCTATTAAAATGGCATTATTTTATCTCTGAGGTCACCTCTGTTTCTGTATCATTCCAATATTTATATGCAAATTAGAAAGTATGAAGTATGGGCAGGTTCTGTAATCCTGGTTAGATTGTAATTTATAATGGCGTTCTTTTTCCTTTGTTTTACAAAGCAGAGTTTGGTGAAGTTTCAGGAGGTTTTTTAGCCAATGGTGATCCAAAGACAATAAATATTGCATTGTGTGGAGGCCTCCGCCCCGAGTTTTACTTGGTGAACATTAAATGGCAGCCAAGTGCTTGTTGATGGATTTGAGCTGGTTACCTCAGCTTGTGGCACGAAATACCATAGTTTTGGGTGGAGGGGGTCGGCATGGAGAGTGGGGTGCTCTTTGATGCTTTGCTGTCATGGGAACATCTTATCTCCTCCACCCCCTTGTTTGGGGAGGCCCCTTTCCTTAGGATCATTTAGACACCCCTGGGGTCGTGAAAACCCTTGGCTTGTGGGTCTGTCCCTGCATTAAGCCGGCACACATAGGTCTCGTGACTGGTTTCTCGTCACAGTCTGGGTGCAGAGCCGGTGCCCGAGGTGGGTCAGCAGCTGAGCAGGCACAGGTTTCCAAACCTCCTGAAAATCCAGTCGCATGTTGGTTCTGCAGTTGCCTGGCTCTGGGATCATGCTCCCGGAAGTACCCTGGACCGAACTGGGTCTCCGCCCTTGTGGCTCTCTCTTCCTGCCCCTCTTGGTGTGGATGTGCACATGAGCTAAGAACCAGTGAACAAGGACCATAAAGAAGCAAAGGATTTGGACAGTCCACCTCCGGATTATCTGACTTTATTTTGAGGGACACGTACCAGAGTCAGGGGAGGACAGATTCCCAGTGGTGAAATGATTAGAACAGCAAATTTTGTTTTATATATGTTACCACAATAATAAATAAATACATTAAAAAAAAAAAGGAAACCCAGATAGAGAGAGAGAGTCAGAGAAAGACTGCCAAAAAGCTGGCCACTGATTTATTATTATTACTATTTTTTATTTTTAAGAAAGATCAGGGCATTATATCCTTATGTGGTGGGCGAGTGGGCTGGCCACAGCCCAGAACCATTAACAGAAGGTTGGGTTTTAATGTGGACCATTTCTCATAGTTGTGAAAGCCCTGGGGTTTGGGGGTTTAGGGGTGGGAAAAAAGTTACAAAGGGTGTGCCCAAAGGACAGATGCATGGAGAAAAGTTTGCAAAATTTAGGCCATTGTGCAGGTACACGTGCAGTGCACCCTCCTCACCCAAGCAGGCAACACTTGGAAGAAGAAAGCTGGCAAAGCTGCTTTATTGTGGGTCTAGTGCATTCAGCCTTTCATCGCAATCTCCAGTGTAGTTTCTCCTGTTTTCATTTTTATGGGAGTTTGTCTCCTCCCTCCCCATTAAAAGACGGCTTCATTGAGAGTAAATACAAGAAATTCCAGAGTGCATGGTTTTCAGCCCACTCCATCATTCCACTAGTAATAGGAACACAGCCCTCCCCGTCACCACACATTCCCTGCTTCAGGGAGGACAAGCAGCAGCTAACATTAGTCTGAGAGCTGCTAGGAAAAGAGGCAGGTGGGGGGAGTGTCTGGGAAAACCGTCCTTTCACTCTTGCCCTCGTCTAGTGGAATCTAACTGTCCCAGGATGCAGAATTTCTGATTGGATCTTGTGGAGGCTGCGTGCAAAGAGAAGGCAGCAAAAGCATTTAAGGGTAAGAATTAACTGTGACTTTGACACCAGTCACCAGTAATAAGACAGAGATGTCCAAGCCCCGGCCACCCTAATGAATCATTAGATTGACTCCTGTCCTTCAATCCCAGAATATCAAAAGGTGGACAAGGTAAAAAGCCAAACCCAGGAAGTCTTGCCCTTCATTCCTTTACTATGAATGGAGCTGCTGTGGAGCTGAACAGCTTAATTTGCTTTGTTTTTTTAAGGGAAACTGTGGGTATATTTCATTTTCAGATGGTTAATAATATATTCCTTATGCTGCCTAAAGGCAGCAAGTCATTCCTTCAATCAAACTGCACTGGAGCTAGGCCACCTGGGTTCAAATCCCTGCTCCATCACTTAACAGCTGTGTGACCTTGGCCAAGTTACCTAGATTCTCTGTGCCTCAGTTTAGTTTCCTACTCTATAAAATAGGGAGAATAATAGAAGCTGCTCATAAGATTGTTGCGGGGACTAAACACATTACTCTTTGTGCGGAGGTCTCAGGGGAGTGCTAGACACGTGGTAACTTTTATTTACATGTTGGTTATATAAGATAATTAAGCTGGTATTAGCAGTGCAAAGAGCCCTGGTCTGGTGAGTCTAGAAACCTGGCTTCTGGCCTTTTTCCAACAAACTGTGTCCTTGGGCCAGGCACTTTCTCTGGGCCTCTGATTTCACACCTGTAAAATGAAGAAGTTTGACTTGAACAGTGCCTTTTTTAGACTCCCTGGTAAGGGGGTAGAAGTAGGGGGCAGCCCCAAGACCAAGTGACAGAGGCTTCTAGACCTCCATCCCTACTTCAGCCACAGCAGCTTAGATTCATCTCATTTATGGATTTTGGTTTTCAGGGGAAGAAAGTGTTCTGCTTCTTGAAGTGGGATGGGTATAGAGGCGTGGGGATAAACAAAGAAGTATGGAAGTGGCTGAATGATCTCTATGAGCTGAGGACCCCTGCTGGGGAAGACACAGGAGGAGGTTGGTGAGTGAGGGGAAGCTGGTGGGGATAGGCCTGATAGGTCTGGGGAGGGGCATTTGAGGAGCCCAAGGTCTCATGGAACAGAGTGGGCCCATGCATGGTGTGGGGTAGAACAGGGGAATACATTACCAGTTTTGTCCAAATTACATGAGCTGATTTACCTATTGGGGAGGTACAAATGACTGCATGTTATAAGGTGTCAAGTTCCTCTTTTGGATAAGGTGACCAGAGGTTGGAGGAGAAATCACAAGCAAATACAGAGGGAGAAAAACAACTGTCTTCAGAGTATGGTAACCCAGTTTTGCTTTAGCTTGGGAGTTCTTACTGGAGGTTGCCCCAGCTTGAACAAAACAGCTGTTGCCTTTACCAGAGCTTAAACCAGAGGGTGCCGGAGGTAGCTAATACCCTTGCTTCCTCCTCTCTCTTTTCTTTCTTTTCCATTCTAATAGTCACAAGGAATTTCCATGACCCGACTGCTCATTCATTCATTTGTATTATCACTTAGAGATGAGATCCGTCTTGCCATGTGGAAAACCCATTCAGAGGCTAAATCTGTGGCTTTCTGAACCAGAGTTCACCCTGGGTTTTAGAATTTCTTCGCTTTTATTAAAGTGGGGTTTAATGTTTCCTACCATTTCTTCAGTCGTAGTTTTATTAGATCCACACTTTTTTGGAGTGTCGAGGCCTGATGGTTGTTCAGGACGTTGGTCTTTTAGATCAAAGCAGTAGATTAACTTTCCTCGAATCTATTGCAGACAGCTGATGCTAATGGGAATGTGTTGACCTCCATCTCCCCAGTTCTCCTGGCTGCTGCCGTATTTATTAGCTGGCAAGTGTGGAACATTAGGTTGTAGAATGTGTGTGGATCACTACATTTCGTGCATGAGCTGTGATGGGCTGTTGGTGCTGGATCTTGTGGGTGGACTGTGGGTTCTGGGTAAGGGGTTAACACCTGGGACTAGAAGGATCAGGAAGCTAGTGGGCCTGTGCGCCCAGGCTAAATGTGGCCAGATGTTACAAATTCATAGGCCTTTGGGGGGGTGTGGTAGGTGACCTGGTGAAAGATAATAAACGGGCAGTGGAGATTTATTCTCCATCTTGGAGATTTAAAAGAGGTGATGGTATGGGAAACTGGAGATAGCATGCTTTGCCTAGAGGGGGCAGCTGCTAGTCAGCTTCTTTGTTGTGTGTAGAAGTGCGGGCCTAGAAATCTAGGTTTTTTTTTTTTTTTTTAATGTAATGTCTCCTAATTTTTAAATATTTGCAATCAATTCAACTGTAAAGTCATGCCTGCTGGCCTCTGGGCTGGTGAATACCAGAGGCCACCAGGGGACACGCACATACCATAGGGCCAGATTAGATGGGTTGTTAGTCATCCTCCAGATGGTCAGATACCAGATTACCACAGAAATGGTCATGACATGCAAAGCAGGAGGAGCAGATGCCAAAATTTGGCATCAAGGAGGCTTCGATGATGAAAGCCAAGTTCTTTGCCCACCAGAAAGCCTTCTGTTCCTTGTCTCCCTCCCGCCCACTGCCTATGGTAGAAGTCTGAATTTCCCAGCCTGGCACCCAAGGCTTTCGCTTCTCTGTTTACACAGAACACAATTTAAGTGGTGCCTCTGCTTCAGCGTGTGACTTCACCTTATCTGTCCAGGGTTATCTCCCCCTGAATCCCTCCAGACTGACTGCCAGGTGTGCCTGAGACATGCCCATGGTTTCTTTCCTCCCTGGTTTTACTCACGCTGTTCCTGCTTCCTGCATGTTTGTTTCCCCAGTTTCTGAAAACTATACTCTGCACTCATTCTTCAAGGCTCTGCACAAAGGGCACATTCTCCTTGAAGTCTTTTGCCCTCCCCACTCTCTAATTTAGAATTTGGAATAAATCACATCTTTCTCTCCACTCAGACAGAGCTTTCCCTCTGTCTCCACCACTGTCCTTGTGTTCCAGTTGCTCAGAGGTCTGTCTTGCTTGATAGATGATAAGGTCCTTGTGGAGGGGTCCAAGTCTTAGTTATCCTTATATGCCCTCAATGCTTGCTCAGGGTAGTGGTCAACAGAGGTTTATTGAATTAGATACTTCTTGGTGGGGAATGCAGAACTGATCCTTAAGAGGAAGCTGCTTAGTGATCCTGGGAAAGGTGGCAGTTTGGCTGGAACAGAGAGTGTGAGGAAAGCAGGAAAGGCTGGATCTAACTCCTCTTCAGCCTAAGGCAATACTGCACCTTGGACTTAGGATTCTGAGTCAGTGTCCACTTTGTCCTTGACACCTGTAAGAAGCTGAAGGAAGGGTGTAGTGGATTGTATGGTGGCCTGCAAAAGATATTTCCACGTCTTAACTCATGGAACCTTTGAATGTGACTTTATTTGGAAAAAAGGTTTTTGCAGATGTAATTCATTTAAGGACCTTGAGATGAGATCATCCTGGATTATCTGGCAGGGTCCTAAATCCTTATAAGAGACACACGGAAGACAGATACACAGGGAGAAGAGGAGAAGGCCATGTGAGGCAGAGGTTGAGAAGTTATGTAGGCACAAGTCAAGAAGAACCTCCAGAAGCCGGAAGAGGTGGAAAGGCTACTCTCCTAGAGCCTTCAGAGGAAGCACAATGCTGCCGACAGACACCTTGATTTTGGACTGGTCTCCGCAACTGTGAGAAAATAAATTTCTATTGTTGGTAGCTACCAAGTTTATGATAATTTATGGCAGCCCTAGGCTACTCAGACAAAGGGACAAAACAAAATTGACCCAAGCCCATCCTGGTCCCAATCAGGGTTGCTTCCCCCCAAGTGTACATCCATTTTCTTGCCATGGTAGGTCTTCTGTGGGTTCTTTGTGGTGGTTACGGAATGGGTACAAAACCCGGGGTTGTGCCAGGTAGAGGCTCACCTTCCAGTTGAGCAAGAAGAGACAGTGCCTTATAGAGAGAACCCTAGTTCTTGACGGTGGAGAACTGAATTCTAGTGCCAGATCTGCCTCTTTCCAGATGGGTGACCTTGGGTAATACTCTAAATCTCTGAGATTATTTTCTTAACTGGTTTGAGCTGTTGCTAAGGTCCTTTTGGGCCTTGACATCCATGATTCAGGTTTTATCACACTCAAAGTACACACTGATAAAAACGCATGGGTTAGAATAGGATGATTTAGAGGAAAGACTTTTATTAAGGGCTCTTTTCAAGGTTTGCAACACAGTTTCATGACAATGGCCAGATATGGGTGAAGCTTGAAATGCCCTTGAGATATCATAGCCCGAAAGGACAGAGGACAGGTTAGTTCCCAGGAGTCCTAAAGGAAGGGACCCCAGGCAAGCTGTGCAACTTGGTCCTGATTCAGTCTGGGTTAAGAATTTCCATATTGTTGCTAATACTATGGAACTGAAAGTTCCTCTTCTTCCCCCACCAAATAGGGCAAGTTGCTGAGAAATTTGGGACAGAGGTACCTTCAGCTTTAAGATTCTTTTGGAAGGATAAGGAAGGCATTTCATTGCTGACCATTTATTTCTAACGGATTTTGCACTGGGGAGCTTCAGTTGATTGGTTTCGGTGAGAGAGCAAATGTTGGTACCATATTTATCTTCATCTAATCCATTTGAGATTCTGAGGTTAGGGTTTGAAGTCTGCTTGGAGTCGGCCCAGTTCTTACCTGCAAATGAGAACTGTTGTACAGGCTTCTAAGAGTGGTGAAAGGCCAAATACAATTGTTTTTTAGGTGACTGTTGGGGCTCAGGGTGGTCAGAGTGGGGCTGGGGCTGGGGCCAAGAGGTGAAGCCCTGAGAGTCACCAGAAGGGCTGTGGCCCGGGAGGAGCGTGGTGCCTTGTGGTCTTACCTGGGAAGGAAGAGAGATCTAGTGTGTCCCTCAACTGACCAAACCCTCCACAAGGAAGCCATCCACTCAGTCATACAGGGCAGTGATCTTCTGAGCCTCAGACCAAGAGGACTTAGAACCCATCTGGTGTAGAGTGGGCTTCTCCCAGGCACTGAGGGGTCCCTACCATTCCAGTCTGAATGACAGCCAGGGTTTACTTTCTGCTCCTTGCCCCTTGATTTCCACCTGCCTCATTGACCACCCCCTACTCCCGTCCCCCAAACACGGCAACTTTTTGCCTCTCTCTAGCTTCCTGATAGTGACATCGGACAAGTTGTTAACGTCTCCACCTTGGTTTCTTCATCTGCATCCCGAGGTTGGGAGAATTAAATACGGTCACACACGTAAGGCCCCTGGCCCATTCATTGTCTGGTGCAAGCTAGATGCTTAAGGAATGGAGGTTCCCTCTTTCCTAATGTCCTTCCCAGCTCCTGGACAGTGTGTCATTCTCATCCCTGCCCTGAGGCATTTTGGTGACTGTTCATTCAGGTGTATCCACAAGGCAGTGGGCAAACTTGGGTATGTGGCTCGATTACTCCCTAGGATAAAGCTGTGAGCTTCGAGGGGTGCCTGGCTGCCTTCCCTTGACTGGGGAGGCCTCAGAACTGCTTGGATCACTCTCTGGCCTCCAGAGCTGAGTCCAGGAGCCTCCTTTGGCCCCCAGGATAATAATGAGAGGGACCTGATACTAGACATCACTGTGTGGGACTGTGGCCTGGCACTTGGTGGTGGCCCTTGGCTGCGTTCTGATGGTCTTCATGGACTTCAGTTCAGGGGCTCCCTGTCCTCAAGGGGCAGTTGCAGGTTGTCAGGTTTGTTACTTTCTCTGTACAAAAGTTCTTCTTTGGGGAGCTTTTAGGTCCCTGTCCCAAGCTCACATGCCTTCAGTGTCCAAGCAGTTAATGGGATCAAGGGAGACTCCCTGGGTGAAAGAAAAAGGCCTCCTAAGTAGTAGAATTTCTTCACAGTTGCACTTAGCTTGCATGTTAAACATGAAGACCTTCACTAATACCAAGTATTGTGCTCTCATACCTTTTTTGAAACACAAGTTCCTTTCGGTTTATCTTTTGTTTTTGTGCTTTTGGTAAAGACATGAACTCTGAGAAACCTTTCTCCTTTGATGGAAAAATTGGGTTGAAGAGTGGCAGTGGCCTTGACAGGAGGGGTGTTGGGAATGGCTTGGGGAGCCTGTGCCAGTTTGAATAGATTGTGTCCCCCAAAAGCCATTATCTTTGATGTAATCTTGTGTGGGCAGATGTTATCAGTGTTGATTAGATTGTAATTCTTTGAGTGTTTCTTTGGAATGAGCCCCACCCAGCTGTGAGTGATGACTCTGATTGGATAATTTCCATGGAGGTGTTGCTCCGCCCATTCAGGGCAGGTCTAAGTTGATCAGTGGAGCCATATAAATGAGCTGTCCTAACAGAAGAAAGTCAGTGCAGCTGTGAGTGATGTTTTGAAGAGGAGCTACAGCCAAGAGGGACACTTTGAAGAAAGCACAGGAGCTGCAGATGAGAGACAGTTTGAAGACGGCCATTGAAAGCAGACTCTTGCTCTGGAGAAGCTAAGAGAGGACAGATACCCCAAGTGCAACTAAGAGTGACATTTTTGAGGAACTGCAGCCTACAGAGGAACATCCTGGGAGGAAGCCATTTTGAAACCAGAACTTTGGAGCAGACACCAGCCACGTGCTTTCCCAGCTAACAGAGGTTTTCTGGACACCATTGGCCATCCTCCAGTGAATGTACCCGATTGCTAATGTGTTACCTTGGACATTTTATGGCCTTAAGACTGTAACTGTGTAACCAAATAAACCCCCTTTTATAAAAGCCAATCCGTTTCTGGTGTTTTGCATTCCGGCAGCATTAGCAGACTAGAACAGAGCCCTTCGTGCCCCCTTTTCCCATGTCCTTGTCTCCCCTCGTGGCTGGTCCTCCAGTTCTTTACAAAACACTGGAAATCAATTGAGTGTTAAAGTTGGATTAATTTTAAAGCATTGTGTGGGTGAACCCAACTCATCTATGAGCCTGATAAAGATGTAGCCACCAGCTCACCACCTTTCTTTAGATCTGTAGCAGAGACGGAAGTTAAAAGTAGAAGTTAGGAGCCCCTGCAAAGGGCAGGTGCTTTGCAAAGGAATCTAAAGCAAAACAAACAGTCAAACAAAAGACATTTTAAATGATGAATGGATGATTTCATACTGCTTTCTGTTAGCATGTGCTGCGTGACACAGGTGGCCCTATGCTGTGTGGTGGCTTTGAGTATTTGCCATGGTCCAGACCCTCTGCTGAGAGCTGGAGATGCTGTGGGGTACGGGCATCTGGGTTCTGCTCCCAGCCTGCTTTGTGGATGTGGACTCTGCTTCTTGGGTCCGGTGAGGTCAGGTGAGCCGCCCACACCTGTACTCATTGCTCAGCTGTTGTGACCTCTTTGCATATTGTTCACATTACTTTTCCCTTTTCAGAGCCATGAAAAAGAACTCATTTTTTTTTCAAAAGAAAAAAACTTGAACTGTCAAAGTAATATCTGTGCATAGTTATATAAAATTCAAACTATACAGAAAAATACAAAGAAGCAAGAGGAAAATTCTCTTTCCCTTTTCCTTTCTTCCCTTTCCCAATTATTTCAACAAAATGAATGTCTCGTTGGTGGAGTGGCTCTGGACAAATCCTTTATCCTCTACAAATCCAAATTTCCTTAAATTTATGGGATAACAGAACCTAGCTCATATTATTATTATTTTTTCTTTAATGTGGATTAAGTGAGTTGGTATGAAAACCACAAAATCTTATGCACACGTAAGAGGTGTTCATAGAGCTTTTTTTTAAATTCAGGATTTCTTTGCCTATTTTCTTTCTAATTATTACAAAAACAGTGAGGTTAGATTTAGGTTTTTTTTTTTTCCCTAGACCAGGAAAGACTCAATCTCTGTACCCCATGACAGTGTGACTGAGGGCTATCAGTGTGTCAACACTGTTCGTATTTTATAAATATGCATCTTTAGATGGCATCATAGAAAGGAAAAATGTGTTATAGATGAGAGGCCCTATTTTCAACGTGAGTACTATTTTGTCTTTCTCGCTTCTGTATGGAAGCTTAAAATGGCTCCCTGCACCTCACCCCCCAAATCAGATTCATGTAGAACCCTGATGAGTGCCTCCCAGTAAGACTGAAGGAAATTTTTCTCTAATTAGAAAAGGATATAGAATCTTGATTGTATGCTCTTTGGAGCCAGTGATAGAGATGACAGTATAAGAAGTTCTGGACATTCAAATGTAAAACAGATTAATTTGTAGGAATGTTGGATTTTATCTAGACAGATGGTTTGCTTTTTATGGAACTGGTTGGGAATAAGAAATGGGGCAGGGTTTTGTTGGTATTTTATTTTTGCTTTGGGCTTGTGGTAGTTAGGATTAGCTTTGGCTGCATATAACAGAGCAATCCATCTTAATAGTAACTTAACAGAGACTTAAGTGAGGTAAAGTTTAACTTCTCTCTCACATAAAAATAAGTTGGAGGTAGCAGTTCAGGACTGTTTAAATCCTCGGGATCTCATCTGGGACCAGACATCCATCTTCCTAGCATGTGGCTTTCATTCTCAAGTCTGCCCCACAGTCCAGGATTGCTTCTGGATCTCCAGCTCTCATGTCCACCTTATATTTGGTAGAAGGAGGAGAGGCATAGGCCAAAAGAAGGCCCCTCCCTGCTGAATCAACTCTCTCCAGCAGCCTTTCCCGAGTTCCATGGAATACTTCGGCTTATGTCTCACAGGCCCTCACTTAGTCACATGCACACACCTAGCTGCAAGGGAGGCTGAGAAATGTAGCCTTAAAAGTCCCGGGTGCAACAGACAAAAATAAAAGTGAGGGTCCTTTTACTAAGGAGGAAGAAGAAATTGGATGTTGTGGATGTGGGCAGCACCAGTGTTTTCCAAAGTACTGTCATAAACTCCAACTTCTGTGTGAGACCAAAGTTTAAGAGAGGTTTACTTGGTACAAAATTTATATTTTCTTTAGCACACTATCTAATTTAACCTGTCTGGTCAGTTTATTTAAACGACATAATTACATGGGACCTAGAATAGGGAATGAGATCTTGTTATTCTGTACAGGCTAATGTAAGACCCCCACTACTTCTCGGAATATTTTGGGCAGAAAAAAAAAAGTATTTGCAAAGTCCCCTTGAGGGACTGGGGAAAAATGTTGAACTATTAAACTTCCCCATCTGGGGAATTCCTGCTATTCTCTTAAGCGACAGGGACTCCCAGTTTAAGAAGACAAGCCCTCGTTCTAGAGGCTTACCCTTATGAAACTTATCTCTCCAGTGGCACAGCAGAGCTTACATATAACTATGCCTAAGAGTAGTCCCCAGAGAACCTCTTTTGTTGCTCAGATGTGGCCTTTATCTCTAAACCAACTCTGCCAATTAACTCATTACCCTTCCCTCTACTTCGGACATGACTCCCAAGGTTGTAAATCCCCCTAGCAATGTAGGACATGACTCCTGGAGATGAGCCTGGTGTTGGCATTGTGGGATTGAGAATACCGGCTTAACCAAAAGGGGGAAAAGAAATGAAACAAAATAAAATTTCAGTGGCTAAGAGATTTCAAATAGAGTTGAGAGGTCATTCTGGAGGTTATTCTTAATGTGTTATATAGAGATTCCTAGAATTTTCTAATGTATTTAGCTAGAAGGAAATACCTGAAGCTGTTGAACTGTAATGCAGTAGCCTTGATTCTTAACAATGATTGTATAATATATAGCTTTTATTGTGTGACTGTGTGATTGTGAAAACCTTATGACTCCCTGGATCCAGTATATGGGCAGATGACTAATAAAATAACCACACAAATATATACCAATAATAGAGGAGGTAAGGGGTATAGGATGTTCAGGGTGTTCTTTATTATTATTATTATTATTATTATTATTATTTTTGAGTAATGAAAATGTTCTAAAATTGTGATGAATGCACAACTATATGATGATACTGTGCACCACTGATTGTATGCTTTTGATGGATTATATGGTGTGTAAACATATCTCAAAATTGCATTAAAAAATAAGTACTGTCATAGATTGTAGAAACTCTGTAAACTGACCTTCCCACTCCTCTGCCCACCTCCATCAAAAGAACCATCTAATCTGCACCAGTTAGTATCTTAGTGTACAGACTCCTAGCCTGCTTTCTTTTTGTAAATGGTGGGATGGGGGTGTGGGAGCCTGAAAAAGGGGGTGTTAGAGGGAAACTAACACAGGATCAGAAGGGAAATTGTGTTGAGTCATGTATCAGGCCCAGACTCTGGTGTCAGGAGACCCGGGTCCGATTCCAGTCCTCTCTGGGACCCTTGAGTCATGTCTTTTATCTTCCTGAGTGTTCCCCGTTAATACAATGGGGAGCAGCACCTTAAGGGGCCACTGTGAGGCTCGGCTGACTTAATGCCTGTTAACACAGGCACAATTCAGATGATGAATACAATTATACATTAATTATGCATTACATTAATGCATTACTTGGTGGAAGCATCGGGAAGGTGCTGTGCGATCATGGAGGACATAGGAGATGGGGGTCTCTGTCCATGGGGCTGGGCCTACATTCCGTTGGGTGAAGCACTTGAATGGAAAGACCTGTGTGTGCGGCCCGAATCATGGCTCAGCACACTGGTGGGGTTGGGTCAAGGACATGGGTTAAGGTTCCGGCTCTGTTCCTTATCAGCTGTGTGTACACATTTGGCCCAGAGGGAATGCGGGATTGGAACATGCATCTGATCTTTCTCATTGCTCTTGAGAGCTTATCCTGCCACGGTGAATGTGATCCCAGGGTGTAAGATGTGTAGCCCATCACTTCATCTGGAGAGATGGTCCGCCTGATCAGTGCTGGGGGTAACTGGCAGCCAGTGTTGTATGAAAACATATGCTTCCATTGGTATCTTTCAAGGGTCATTTTGCTTATGCATGACCCCCTGTCTTGTTCGGTTGGTATTAGAACCTGGCCCCATGTTAGAGGCAGTTTCCCTGGACAGTATCATAGGGTTGTCATGAGGATGAAATGAGGTAAACATGGCCAGTGCCCAGTGCTCAGTCAAGCCTCAGTACGTGACTGCTGCTGCTGCTGCTGTGTCCAGCTGGCCAGATCAGGCCAAGCAGCAGCGAGTGACTCAGTGTGACTCAGTTCCCCAGTGTCTCTCCCTGCCCCCTGCCAGGATACTTCCCCCTGCCTGGTTCCTTTTTTTTTTTTTGTGAAATTCTCATCCCTCAATTCTGGACTTTTATGTGCCATTGGTTTCAAAACATTATGAAACAAAACATAGAGGGGGAAGGGAGAAAAGAGAAGCTTACATTTGGTAGGAAGGATAGACAAATATGTAAAGAAAAGTATAATGTCAGATAGTCTTTGGGGCTGTGAAAAAAAGCGAAATAGGGTAAGGGGATACAGCATGATGGAGTGACACATTATTGTACATATGGTGGTCAAGGAAAGCCTCTCCAAGAGGGTGACACTTGAGTAGAGCTCAGAGTGAAATAAGGAAGTGACACATGTGCATATCTAGGGGAGCAGCCTCCCAGGCATGGGAAACAGCAAGTGCAAAGGCCCTGAGGTGGGGCCACTTGCTTTTTGAGTAACAGCAAGGAGGCAGCTCTGTGGGCAGTGAAATGAGCTCTGGGGAGATTTTGGACTTCTGACCTTGAGATGCTTGTTAGACATCTACATGGAGGCCTTGAGTAGGCTGTTGGAAATGGGAGCCTGGAGCTCAGGGAAGACACTGAGGCTGGAATTAAAAATTTGAGAGACATCAGCTATGTGAAGCCATGGGACTGGTTAAGAGCACCCTCATGTTGGGTAGATGGTGCTGGTTAGGTGATGCACATGTCTGTTCTCGACAGATGTTCCCTGGGACAGGAGCTCCTTTCTACCTATCAGCCGTGCATCTGCATCCGGGCAGAGTAAGCAAGGACGAGTCACTGAGCTGCTCAAGAACTCAGGCTTTTCATTTGTGAAAAGACGTTCACCCTATAGCATTCCCAATCCCAATTCAGCGTAGTAGCACAAAAAAAGGAAGCACCACCTCTGTGGACAGTTGGAAGAAATTACTGGAAACTGCAACTCAAGATGGAATATCAGTCTAGCAGCTTTGAGGTTCGCATATTTTATGCTTAAGCAGAGATGTCTGGAAAATGTTGAATAAAACTCAAGTGAACATTAGGCATCTACTAAATACGCTTTATTATGCTAAATATAGGATAAAATGAACTTAACATACTGCCTGGCTTCATTTGGCAGAGAATTGGACGGGAAGCCATTAGCTGACTACAATGTTGGTGGCTCAGGTAACAAAGAGTTATTAAGCATCTGTAAGTGCCAGAAGAATGAAGATGACTAAGGAGGACAGAATCCTTGCTCCTAAGGTGTTTGTGTCTGAGAGAGGGAGATAGACAATCCATATGTGTGGAAATGGTAGAGAGCCTCAGGGACTGATATGTGCCCCAAAGAAGATAAAACAGGGTAGGGGAGAGGACTGGTGTGATCATAGGTGGTCATGGACGACCCCTGGGGAGGTAACTTTTGAGATGAGATCTGAGTGATTTGGGAAAAGAGCATACTTAATAGAAGGATGAAGTCAGGGGCCCTGTTGTGGGGATAAGCAGAGATGACAGGGGAGGGAGATGAGGTCTGAGGGACAGGTGAAGCCCAGATTATATAGAGTCTTCCACATCTTAGCAAGGAGCCTAGAGTTTTTTTCTGGTTTGAGTGGGAAACCACTACAAGTATTCTAGCAGGCGAGAGATGATTTAATTTAGAAAGATCGTTCTGGCTGCTATGATGGTGACAAGGGTCAGATTCAGGTTCTATCTTGGAGGATTTTTGGAGGAAATCCACAGGATTTATAGGTGGGATGGATGTCAGACTCAAGGGTGACGCATAGATTTTTGTCTTGAGCAACGAGGTGGGTGGAGGCTCTGTTGGCTGAGATGATGAAGGGTGAGGAATGGATGGGGAAAGCCACTTTGGCAAGGAAAATCAGTGGAATTATTTTGGCCATGCTAATTTTGAGATGTCTATTATGTCTCCAGGTGGATGTGTGGTATAGGCTGGTGGATATTCCAGACTGGGTCTCAATCCTCTGAGCTCTGGACTGGAGGTATGAATTTGAGTTGTTAGCATATAGATCATGTTAAGAGCCATGGGGATGACTGAGGTCACGTAGGTGGAGAGTTGAGATAGAGGAGGGAGGGCAGCCCAAGCAGAGCCCAGGACTTCCGCGCAGTTTATGGGTCTTGTGGGGGAGCAGGAGGAATGGTCACTGAGCAAGGAGGAGAGCCTCTGAAAGAAAATATTTCATGAAGCAGGCAGTGTTCAGTCATGTCACATGTTGCTGAAAGAGGAAGATGAAGACAGAGACTCCCTCAATGGCGTTAGCAAGCTCCTGGTCATTGGTAACTTTGAGCCCCAATTCAGTGGCTAGTGGGGATGCAGGTTCAATTGGAACTCATTGAACAAAAAATGGTGCATTAGTTTTCTGAGGCTCTGATAACAAAGAATTGCACACTGGATGACAGAAAACAACGGAAATTTATTCACTCTTAGAAGTCCAAAGTAAAGGTGTGGGCAGGGCCATGCTCCCTTTGAAGGCTCTAGGGAAGAATCTTTCCTTGCCTCTTCTAGCTTCTCGTGGCCCCAGGTATTCCTTGGCTTGTGGCAGCAAAACTCCAATCTCTGCCTCTGTCTTCACATGGCTTTGCCTCTGTGCCCAAATTTCCCTTGTATGAGGATACTATTTTTATTTAGGGCCCACCTTAATCTGATATAACCTCACCTTAACGTGATTTCATCTGCTAAGACCATCTTGCTATAAATGGTTGAATTTACATGTCCTGGGGGTTTGGACTTGAACATATCTTTTTTTGGGGAGGGTGTGGGTGGAACACAATTCAGCCCACACAAATGAGAGGTGAGGAAGAGGAGGTAGGAGAGAAAATTTCTTCAAGGAATCTTGCTTGGTCAAGTCCTTAAGAAAGCATGGGGTGGGGGTGGGAGAAGGGAATGGTTGCAAGGACAAGTCATTAACAAAGCCAGAGATGAGGGAAAATGGGGCATAAGAGGAGCTTTAGCCTTAAAAAGGAGCAAGAGTATTTTTTTTTCTTCTGCCCATTTTGGTATGAGGGAAGGTATAATATGTATGAACAGATGCAGGTGGGTTGTCGGGATCTGTTGTGGGAAGACGACAAATTCTCATTTGATTTCATCTATTGTCTGTAATGAAGTTTTAGGAGAGATTTTCAGCTCTGAATGAGATTTGAGGACTGTCTCAGTTTGCCAGGCTCCTATGACAGATACCGCGCAGTGGGTTGGCTTAAACAACAGATGTTTATTGGCTCACAGTTTGAGGCTAGCAAGGTGTTGCTTTCTCCCCAAAGGCTGTACACATTCTTATGTTGGCTGCTGGCAGGCCTTGGGGCTCCTTGGCTTGTATCTCTGCTTTCAGTTGTCACATGGCGATGTCTTCTCCTTTTACTTTTGGGTTCCTGCTGACTTCTGGCCTCCAGCTCCCTTCCGTGGCTATGCTGGTTTGAATGCATTATGTCCCCCAAAACTCCATGTTCTTTGATGCAGTCTTGTGGGGGCAGACATATTAGTGTTGATTAGGTTGGAACCTATTGATTGAGTGTTTCCATGGAGATGTGACTGAATCAACTGTGAGTGAAACATTTAATTGGATAATTTCCATGGAAGTGTTACCATGCCCATTCAGGGTGGGTGTTAATTGGATCACTGGAGTCGTGTAAAGGAGTTCACAGGCAAAGGACTTCAGAGCAACTGAGAGTGTCATTTTAGAGAGCAGCTGTGGCTAAGAGAGGACAAAATGTCCTGAGAGCAACATTTCGGAGAACACCATTTTGAAATGCCACCTGGGAGCAAGCGGACACCAGCCACGTGCCTTCTGAGCTAACAGAGGTTTTCTGGACGCCAATGGCCATCCTTCAGTGAAGGTACCCTATCATTGATGCCTTACCTTGGACACTTTATGGCCTTAAGACTGTAACTTTGTAACCAAATAACCCCCCTTTATAAAAGCCAATCCATTTCTGGTGTTTTGCAAAATGGCGTTAGCAAACTGGAACAGTGGCATTCTCTCTCTGTTTGAATTTCTTCTGCTTATAAAGGACTCCAGTAATCCAGTTTAAAGCCCATCTTCATTCAGTTGGGCCACACCTTAACTAAAATAACCTCCTCAAGAGATCCTATTTGCAATGGGTTCACATCCACAGGGATGTGGATTAAGATTAAATCCATGTCTAAATTGGGGTACATAATTCAGTCTACCACGAGGAGTGAAGGTAGTGTTCAGCAGTCTTCTTGGAGTGGGGTGTGGAATAAGATCAGATCATCTGGTAGGGGTTGAGATTCTGAACTTTGTCTTAAATTTGAAGGGAGTCCTGCCACCCCAGGTGTGCCCCTTTTCTCCAGCAATATCCTTGTGCTTTGTTGCTGATGCAGAGTAAGCAGTTGACTGGGATTTTACCAGGTGACTGACTGAAGGAGAGCAGGGAAAGGGAGTTGAAAGAGTTCGCAAAGGTGCGATTATGAGGCTGGACCTTGGGATGCATGCTGGGCTGGGGGGAGAGATTATGCAACAGTGGTGGCGGGGAGGAGGGGAGGTCTTGCTGAGCATTGGGCACCGTTTACTGGAGTGAGTGAGTGGGAAGGGGAGGAAGAGACTGTTGGAGAGTGGGAAGTTTGAAGGTGAGATTTCAGAGGTGAGTGAGGCAGTTACTGGTACTGATAGTTTTCGGGTAGACCCTGTGAGTGGGTGCCTGAAGAGGGTAGAGGAGAAGCTCTCTGGAGCCAAGGAGGACTGGCTGCGGAATGGAATACCTACCCAGATGATGAGTCAAGTACTGTGGAGAGGAATTTGTATGCCTGATCTGCCCTTGATAGCAGTGGGATGGGTGGCAATGTTGATAGTGACTCCTTAAAGGACTTGAAGTTTTGGAGGAAGAAGAGGTGGCACAGTTTGGCTCAGCAGTGGGTGCAGGGAGGACAAATACCCTAGGTCTAGGGCCTTGTTGGATTGGTTGGCAGATACAGAACATTTGACTCATACTAGCCAGCTGAGCGTCCAGCAAGTGCTTCACTTACTGAAAGGCTTCTTTCCGAGGCAAGGCAAAGATGTGAGAAGCAAGGACTCAAGGCTTGGTTGGAAATTAACCTGTACACTTGGCCCCAGTCTCTCTTTTCCTCTCCTCCAGCCCATTTCCTCCTGGTGTAGATGTTGGCTTGGGCCTGCCTTCCCTCTGGTGATCCCCTCAAGATGGCATGTGAGAAGGATGTGCTCTGTCTGTTGAGAAGAACTTGGCTGTCCAGGCAAAGACGAGCTAGAAAAAAGAACAAATGGTTATTCATTTGGTGCTTCCCGTTAACCAGCCCCCCCCCCCCCCAATTACTTCTTCTTTCTTAAAGGAAACCTTTGAGAAAAGTGAATTCCCAGGCCTTGCTTAGAATTTAGGCCCCATCTTGGGATTCTGTTTTTCTTGGATTTCAATTAAAGTATTAAATAGCATAGTAGATATGAAAGTGTGATTTAGATATTAGTAACTATTGCTTTTATTGCATTAGAGGACACCCCCGCCTCCCTAGACTCCTTATTGATTCATCTTATTTCTATTTTACATAATTAATTCTTAGCATATATTTGCACTATATAAATGCTTTATGCATATCAGCTCATTTAATCCTCACTGCAGCCCTAGGAGGTGGGTACTATTATTTTGTCCATTTTATAAATGTGGAAACTGAGGCACAAAGAGATTAAATAAGGTCACCTATCTAGCAAGTGGTGGAGCTAGGATTTGAATTGGGGCCATCTGGCTTCTGAGTCTATGCTCTTACACGTTTTACTTTAAGGCCCATTGATCTTTCCATACACCTTTCCTAAGGAATGCCGGTGAATGCTGTGCCCATAATTGCTGCTTTTTATCTGCTGTGCACCGTGTTGTGTGTTTTAGATGCATAAGTAAAAAAATCTTCATCCTTGTAAGGTATTGGCATTATAAGCCCATTTTACAGAGGAGGAAATGAAGGCTCAGAGCAATTAAGTAACTGGCTCAGAGTAGTTGAGCCCAGATTCAAAATTGGGTCTTTGATTTCAGAATCCTGCTCTTCCCTTTGCAGAGGGGTCATCCTACAAGGCTGTAACACTTTCCTTCTCTCCAGACTCCCTCGGAGCCCCAGAGCCAACCCAGTTGGGCCACAGTCCGGGAGGGCCTCGTTTCTCTAGGCCTGTGTCCTCGGAGGCCACATGAACCACCCCAGGGAGGCCAGCAGAAGCCAAGCTGGGCTTTCAAGGTGGTTGATCAGCGGGGCCCCTCTGCAGCCCTTGCTCCTTTTTAAGCCTAGCATTTTCCTAAAACACCGCAGATCTTTTCCTGAGTGAAGAGTTTAGGCCGGTGCACCCACACGCTAACGCACAAAGGGGCTGCCCGGTTCTGGTTGGCGTCAGGATGAGCTGTTGCTAGTCAAGTGCCTGGGCCTGGCGAACCCCTGGGAAGGGTGGGGACCATCTGTGCTGTCCTGTAAAGGAAATTGTGGTTTCTTTCTTTTCCTTTTTCTTTTTTTTTTTCTGTTAGTTTATGGGAAAGCAAGACTGGTGTCTCAATCGAGCCTTTGTGGCATTGTATTACAGAGAGTCACAGAAAATGTTCTATGTAAATGACTATGTGCCCTGATTAGAGCCTCAATAGGCGCCATTGTGTCATATTGCTATTATTGGCGTTTGCAGGATATTAAATGATATTCTCATCAGACTGAAAAACTTCAGTGTTAGCAGTGAAACTCGGGGTTAATT
The DNA here is from genome assembly GCF_015220235.1 of Choloepus didactylus. NCBI lineage: Eukaryota > Metazoa > Chordata > Mammalia > Pilosa > Megalonychidae > Choloepus > Choloepus didactylus. The sequence goes on along the minus strand of NC_051312.1, from coordinate 31,447,982 downwards.
ATACCGCTCTGAATTAGAGCATAGAATTAAGTTGTAGGGAGAGCAAGGCTCTTGCTTTCCCTGCTGTCTCTTTAGGGTTGTTCCTGAGGGTTTGATCAGAATATTTTTTAACCCGTGTTCTAAATTTATCCTCCTGGCATTTTGCTGCCCTTGAGTTCCTGCCCCTTTTGGTGTTGGGAAACACAGGACCAATTTATAGGACAGTGGGGTTGGGGGAGATACGGTCTACTTGAGAATGCATTCTTCTCAGTCAATAGCTGGATAAAAAATAGCATGAAGATTTAGGTCTTAGGGGAGTGCTGGAATCTCTGGAGGGGCCACTTTTAATTTAGCTCTTGTCTCTTCTGCCTTTGAATTATTGGCTCCTCTGATCCTGACTCACCTCTTTGAAGAAATGACACACTGACCTACATCTCGGCTGAAACAGATAGAAGAAGCTATCTCTGTTTGCGCCTCATTGGCATTCCTGACGACGGGGCCTACGAGGGAAGCTCTCCTGGGGCCGAGGTTGGCCCTCTCCGGTTTCACCTGCGGACTTCTCTGCCTTGTTTTAATTGCAGAGCTTCACTGATTGTAAACTTCCTGCATTCCTTTCTTGCATTTCTTTTGTCTGTAAATTTCATGTCACTTGTGTAGGGGTCTCTAGCCACATTTTCTTTTTTTTCCTTTTAGTGTTACATGGTTTGAGATTTTATTTATCAAAACAGTCTTGAAAAAGTGAGGTTTTTAAGGGTGGCCTCATAGTTTGTGTATCATTACTTATTGAACCATTTCACCAGTTTTGGATGCTTGGGTTTCGGTTGAATCTTGTTTTTTTTTTTTTTTCCTTTTGCTAGTATAAATCATATTACTTTGGCAGTTAGCCTAGCATGGATTCCTAGAAATGAGTTCACTGAGAGTCTGAACTTAAGAGAAAGGTAGGATTTAAACCTAGTTCTGTCTGCCTTAAAATCCAGTGCTCTTTTTATTATTAACTAATTCTCCTGGCTTTTGCGTTTCAGGACTCCTGAGACGATTTCTTCTCTTTTTAATCTGATCCTGGTTAACCTTTCTCTGGAGTGGCACCTACAAGCCGACTTAGAGTCATCTTTTTTACCTGAACTGAAACGAGGTTGTCACACAGAGCATGTGCAAATATCATGTCTTAAAGAATATTGCATTGTTAAAAAAATGTAATTTTCAAGAGTAAAACACGGTTTGAAGACCATATTGAATGGAATTTAGTCTGCCCAACTCAGACCTCTTGCTGAATGCCTTCTATCTTAAAAACTCTTTTAATTATATAAAATAGACTTTTTAAAGCAGAGTCCTGTTCGATAAAATGGCATTTTCCAAACTCTGTATTCTGTCAGCACTGGGAGATAATATGAGGGGAGAAAAGGGCTCCTTGGTCAAATAAACTGGGGAAAGCTCCGTTCTAGGGAGATTCTCAAAGAACTGCCAGGCCCTGAGAGTGCTGCTGCCATGAAGCCAGAGTTTCTTGCAGAACACCTGTCCACACCTGTGGGAGAGCTGGGGATTCATGTCCAAACCCCTAGCTTTTTTTTTAAATTTTATTTTATGCATTTTTTTAAACTGTGAACTTTAACATGTATCTTTAACAGTGATAACTTTCATAGTACATTTTAACAAGTGGTTAGAGAGCAAATTTCAAAGAATATTATGGGTTACAGTTCCACAATTCAGTTATTTCCATTACTGTAAAATATAACATACATACAGAAAGATGGTAACTTTCAGTGTAAGGTCAACAAGCAGTTATATAGGTAATTTCAAAAAATTTTATAGGTTACAATTCCACAGTTTCAGTTCTTTCCTTATTATGCAATATAGGGTATATACAGAAAGGTGAGGACTTTCAAAACAGAATTCAACAAGTAGCTTTAGAGCAAATTTTAAAGAATATTATAGGTTACAGTTCCACCATGTCATTTACCTCCTTCCAGCTATTCCAACACTCCAGCATCCAAAAATATATATATGTTTATATAAAGTTTCAGTATTCATAGACCTTTATTAAATCTTATCTTGTTTGTTGCTACCCCTTCCTCTCAATCTCTTTCTTTATCTTCAGGGGTGTCTAGGCAGTGAGCACCCTAAATTGTTCATATTGCAAGGGGGTGTTGACATTATGGAGAGGGGGGCTGCATCTGGTGGTTGTTGTTTTAAAGAAGCCGTTGCCTCTGCGTTTAGGACTTGTCTGGCATAGGAACACTCTGGTGGATTTATGTTTCTGAGAGAGAAAACTTAGTGAGTGAATCTTTTATAGAATCTCAGGTAGGGACCTAGGTATTTTGGGACTGCTGTTGGTTAGAGCATGGCATACTGTGACCATTTGCAAACCCCTAGCTTTTAAGCCCCGTGTCATGGCTGCGTCCCTCCTAACGTCCCAGCTCCATTCTCCACGATTTCCTTTCTGGATACTTTGTTCCAGCGACGTGTAACCTGCTGTTTCCTTTTCACTTCTTGTTCTTTCTGGCCTCCCTGGGTCTACCTGTGCCATTTGCTCCATCGGTACTGCACTTCTCCTCATCGCCACATGGTTACATTCGATCCGTTTTTCAAGGCTAGTTTCAGGTCTGCCCTCTTTGCTTTATCCTTATACATGCTCTTTACAGGTGGAGGCATAATCTCTGGCCTCCTGTATCCTCACGGCTGCACTCTGTACCTGTCGTGTGCTGCCGTTTTCTCTCTGACGTTACAGTTATTTGTGTTCGTGTCTTTTCGACATGATTCATCTCCTGGAAGATGAGAACTGGTCTCGTCATTCCTGTGGTATAGGCGACCGCACGGCCTTGCACTTGCCCAGGAAGTGCTTGTTGAACAAATATTCATAATGTCAGTTAATAGTGCCATGGAGGGAGGGCCTGACAACAGCGATGACGGTGGGGATGTTTCCATAGCAATCTCTACACTGACCTCAAGCAGGTCACAGCAGGAGACACAGAATCTACCTTTTCTTCTGTTTAGTGGGGCTGGGAAGGACAGCTTTGCTTCTGATTTTTTTCTGATGGGTTAAATGATGGTCACATCTATAACACTACTACAGAAGCCTCTGCTTTTTGAGCACTTACTATTTGCTAAGTGCTTTATGCATACTCTCTCTTTAATTCTTACATCTCCAGAGAGTTTGGTTTCATTATTCAGACAATGACAAAAACTGTGGCCCAGATAGGTTAAAAAACTGGCTCCAGCAATGTCATACTGTAAATGGCAGTGCTGAGAATGAAACTCAGGTCTGTCTGACTCCAGAACCATTACTCACATAGTCTGTATTGCCTTTCACCAAATGCAGCAGTATGTGTGTGTGTGTCTGTCTGTCTGTTGGGGGAGGGGGCATTTACTGATTTATTGAATTGATCCTTTCTTCCACTTTCATGCCCTGCTTTCTCTTTCAGAATAGCATCATTTCCTTTTCTCTCCTGGGCGTGGATTTAAATGTGGTTCATTTGCCCAGTTTTACACCTTAATTCTGTTTCCCCTCACTTCTCTTATTTTTGGAGCTTTATTGAGAAACTGGCCGATGGGAGGCTCAAGGGCTCCCATAGTCAAGGTTGATAGTGATAGTTAAGTGCCCCCCCCCCCCCCATCTGCCTTCTGCCCCGTCTTGGCATCACCTAGCCTTTCCAGATTCCACGGCTCAGATTTGTTTGCTTTGGAGATAAACTGCAGGTAGGTATCAGCTCTTACCAGAGTTCCCAGATAGCACTGGCTTTGCTAAACAACAGAGCACCAGGGGCTCTATCACAAGACCCCCATGATGCTGAGTATGCTTGTGCATGCATGTGAGTGTGTGTCTGCATGCATGCACATGCTTGTGTGTGTACGCGTGCACCTAGGCAGATGTAAACATTTACAGGGAGTAAAAGAAATTCTTTTCCCAGAGCCAGAATTTGGATACTCCCCTTATGTACCCAATTTTGACAGCAATTCCATATGTTTTGCACTTCTTTATTTTTCTGCAGCCTCCACAAATTTATTTCCCACACTGCTGCCACCAACCGGAGAGATTTTTCCAAAGGCAGCTCTAATCCTAGCATTCCACTGTTGAAAATCCCTCTTTGGACCTTGTTGTCCTCAGGCTGGAGCCCAGCCTCCTCAGGGTGACTGGTGGGCCTGCTCCCCAGTCTACTTTCTTCTCTTATGTTCTTCTGTATTCTCTGTAGCCAAGGAGAACTCCATGTCATTCCTGCATGTGTGCAGTTCTTTCTTCTCTAGACCTTTCTGGCTGGTTGCACCCTTTGTCCATGTCACCCTTCTCCACCTGGCTAATTCAGGTTGGCCACTTCTGGGAATCCATATCTGTTCCTGCCAGCCTGAGCCCATCCTATTGTATCACTTGGCTCCTTGTGCCTGAGTTTTGCTTCTCCATCTCTCACTCAACGAGACCATTAATGTCTTTTGTTGGCAGTCTCGAATCTTATTCATCTGTCTCCTCCAGCTCAGAGCCTGACACACGGTAGCAGCTAAGTAACTTGTTGAGTGAAGGTATAGACACATGCTTATTTCCCTGTGAAAATGCGGGAAGGTGGGAAACCTGCCTTTGTGTTCCTCAAGTATGTCTAGGCTTCCATAAGAACTATGATGCCCACTACCATTTATCGAATGCCTACTACGTGTCTTGTGTGTGCTTTCTGTAGCTTGTTGTTAATCCTCACGGTAGTCCTGTGCCATTATGTCATTACCTCCATCACCAAGATGGAGAAACTGGGACTCCATTCTTCTTTCTTTGTTTCTCAGATGATAAATCTTCCGTTTCAGAATAGACTGTGGCTTCTGAATATTTCAAGGCTCTTTCTGGATCAAAAGCTAAAAGGTGTTACCCTTGAGACCCAGGGAAATATCATGACAATATTTCAGGCACATGGGCCCCAGGAGAGTGCCAGTTGCTGAAGAGAGTTTGCATTTACATGAAGGCCAAGTTGGAATTGTTTATGGAATCAATAGATACTATTTCTATGAAAAATTCAGAATCAAATATCCTTATTAGACCGAGTTCACCTTTTGTAAGGGGTGTTGGGCTGCTGGATGGGGCACGGTAGTGATGGGCGCTATGTTTTAGGGGACCTTTTCAGTTTCTGCTTGGTCATATGAATTTTATTTGCCCCATAAGACATGACTGAAGCTCTCAAGAGTCCGAGAAAATATCTGTCTTATGTTTTCCTTGTGAATGGAACAGTGTGTCCTAAACCGGTGCTCTACTGGGGCCAGCACGTGGTGTATTTTTCTAACATTTGAACCAATGGGCTTTTCGTTTTGGGGCAATCCAGGTAAAGATTTTCTGGTGCTCATGTGTGGCAAGGAAAACATGTCATTTTTTTTTCTCTCTCTTGCTTTAAAAAAGTGTATTTTGAGTTACATTACTAATTTCAGCAAATTTACTAGAAATTGATATTCTGCCAATTATCAGAAATCCTTTCCCCTCTTCATTCTCCCAAACCAAATTAGTGCTGTGGACTAGAGCTAGGAGGATATTCAGAACCTGAAGACAACATTTCAGAACACTTGAGGCATCTGAAACAACAAATCTGTGATTCTGAGCTCTGGCTCTCTTTTACATGGTGTGTGTGTGTGTGTGTGTGTGTGTGTGTGTGTGTGAGAGAGAGAGAGAGAGAGAGAGAGAGAGAGAAATAAAAAGAGAGAGAGAGATGGAGAAAGAGAATAGGAGGCTGTCACACAGAGCAGAAAAACGGGCCTTCCTGAAATGTGGGACCCAAAGAGACATCATAGATAACCATGATTACCAGCCTGGCTCAAGATCTGAATAAAGGTTTTGTTTTTTAAAAAATGGTTTATTAATCTGTTTACATGAAATGTATTATAAAAGCATCAAAATACAGCTAGTAGGCTGTCTTTTGAGAAAGAATAAAATCCTATGGAGTGGGTATTCACCTGGAGATCTGAACTTGGTGTTGGCACAGACCGTGGTTCTCACCGCCTTTGATCGAGCTGCCTTTGGGTGGAACCTTCTCTTCTAGTCCCGCATTCATAAATGGGGCCACATTTAGGCTGAAGTTGTTTTCTTTTCCAGAAGAACAGACCCACGCCCTTCAGACCAGAAGACTGCAGGCTGAGGCCTGGGGAGACCAAGTACCTGTTGCCCAGGGGCTGTGGAAGCTGGGGTTCAGCAAGTGCAGGAAAGTCAGAAGTTTTTTGTCTTGAGAAAAGGTTCAGTGTTCAGTTAACTAGGACACGTGCCACCTGTATGAGACTGGGGAAAGTCAAACCAGAATGGGGAAGGAAATGGTTGAATAATTCTTTTTTTTTTTCTTTTCTTGTGATTCCCCCCCGTGCCTTGAAGAGGGATATTTCAAAATTGGCAAGGTCCAATGAAATGGATCCTGGGGTCCTCGGGGCTCTCTGAGGAGGTACAGCCATGGTTGGCTAACAGTTGCTTTTCACTTACTGCCCTGTGCTGGCACCGTGCTGAATCTTCCTAACTGTCCTACAGGTTGAGGAGGTGGAGGCTCAGAGAGGGTATCCCACCACTAGTAGGTGGCTTTCAATTCTGCCCTCTGTGGGCAGGTCCCAGGAGCCTTCGGAATCTTCAGCAGGATAATTGCACATCCTGTGCCCCCTCCCTCCAAAGGGGAGCACAGTCCTTCACTGCTGTTCTGATACTCTGGGAAGTTCCAGAACCAGGCGGTCACTTTGCTCCAAGGACTCCCAAGGTGCCCAGCACGTTTCCTCCTGCAGGAGGGACTGGTTATGTGGGAAAGGAGGGAGGAGCGTTTGCCCTTGGCCTACATAACCGTCAGTGGGCTGGTGAGGTCCACGCTAGTGGTTCTCGTGTTTATTTTGAGCCACATACGCTTCTTGCTTGGATGAGGTTGAATTGGTTCCTCCCCAGCTGGATGGAGGTTTGACTTCCTCAGTGGGGCGCCCCTGGGGGTGTGAGTGTGGGGGTGACCCCTCATGAGAACCAGCTGTATGGTTGGGCAGATTCACAGCTGCTCTGAGGTCAGGCCTAACGGGCGCTGAAGGTCCACAAGGAATTGGATTAGGATCCCAGGGACCACACTGGAATAGGATGGTTGTGTGTGATTTTTCAGCATGATCCTAAGTGACCTCTGAAATTGGTTGGCTGGCCAATGACATTGGACGAAAGCATAATGAGTGCTTTGCTATGCATTAAGTGGGTTTTGGTTCTCTACCAATAAGTAGGTCAGGTCAGGTCGTTCTCTATCCCCATTTCATACATGAGGAAACAGACATGTTTGGGATCATAAAGTAGCAGACATTCAGAATCATATCTTCCAAGTCTAGTGTTCTTTCCACTATCCTGTTGGGACCGGGGTGAGGACACTGGCCAAGCCATGCCTTTAGTGACCAAAGCTACAGGGGAGGAAAGGGCTAGCTGGACATAGCAGTGACCAAAGACAGAGCAGCCGCCTTCAGAGTCGGCGTTGGTCTTATTCACTGCTGGGTCTTTGGCCCCTGACAGGGCCTGGCCTCCATAAGTATTTCCTGAGAATAGGAAAGAATTTCTCAGTCGTGGGGGTGATTTTGCTCACCTGCTCAGCCACTTTCAGAAGTTTCCTCCTTCCTTTTGTGACCCAATCCTCTGTCCTATTGGGGTAACAGCTCTTTCCCTGGGAAGGAGATTGACTCTGTGCAGCACCCTTGGGTTACCCATCTGGCTCTTCCTTTCCTCCACACACTCTGGAACCTAGGATTGCCCTTTGGGATCATACATAACTTTTAGGCTCAGTGCGTTCACTTGAGGTCTGACTTTTGTAGCTTGCTTCTGTTACAGATAGGCCACTTTTTGATCTGGGGGCAAGGGGTCATCCTTATAACCTCTTGATTTTGACAGCTGGGGAGAGTAGGTCCTGGAGAGGTTCCGGGAGTTTCCTGGGGCCTCCCAGCAAGCAGTGGCACAGCTGGGCTTGAACCTGCATCTTCACTGCAGTGCTTTCTCTACAGGATTCTTTTCCATCCCTCATCCCAGCGGGTGACCTGGGTCTGTAAACTTGGACTATGAATGGACTCCTAGAGTGGCCAGGGGCATCCTTTGAGATTTAAGTCCCACCAAGGAGCACTCTCTGGTTCCTGCCCATGGGGGTGAGGAACTTCTCTTTAGTGCAGAATGATGGCGGGAGTGTCTCTTTATCCAAGTCAACACTTTGGACCATTTGTTTGAGACTCTTGCAGCTCTCAGGTTATGTCCTAGGGATTTTTTGTTTGAGGGTTTGGTTTTCCCCCTTCCCTCCACCTCTCTTTTCTCTACCCACCTTGTGTTTTTGAGACCCTCATGGCTGTGTGGTCAGCCATGGGTGGAGGGGAACTTGTGGAACATTGGAGTAGGGTGGCTCTGCTCCTGGGAGCATGGATTCAGCTTCCCAGACCCTTTTTGAGTCATTGTGGGTAGTTGGGGTCTGGGTTGTTTGACCTCCTGGTCTCAGTTCTGCAGACTTTGACTTTGACTTGCCTTCCCCAGAGGGATGAGGGGCTGGCCACCTGGCACTTACAAGTACAGTTATATAAGTGTTCCTGTGAATTGAGGAGAAAATGAAAATGTCCCGATTGTGTGCATGTATGGTGTGGCCGTTTTCAAAGTTTTGTTCTGTCTGTGATCTCATTTTGAGCCTTCCAAGGACTGAGTTGCTATTTAGCAGGCACTTACCATGTCAAAGTCCTGCATGGTGCACTTGCCCTTATATTAGCTCATTCAACCCTCCTGGTAATGCAGGAAGGTGGTATTATCTGCCTTATGGATAAAGAAACAGAGACTTAGAGCCTTTTGCCCAGGGTTACTTCCATTCATTTATTCGATCGACAGATAGTTACTGATGTCACTGTATGCTGAGGCTTGTCATCTTGGCCATTGGTGGACAAGACCAACAGTGTTGCAGGTTTTAGAGCTGATGGTTTAAGGACGAAGTTCCCTTATTATGTTGTCTGTGGTGATGGTGGAGTGTGGTGAGCAGGGACGGGCTCCTGGGATTGGGGAGAGAGGATTTTAGCCCAAATTACTCAAATGACTTTCTACTGTATCATGTGACCACCCATGCTCCTATGTGCACCCCTGACCAGCATGCATTATTAGCACAGTTTACATGTATGTAAACTTAGGCTCAGAGTAGCTGGGCAACTTGTCCAAGGTTGCATAGTAGATGAGCTGGAATTTGAACAGATGCTTGGTTGAAATCTATCATAGTGTGTTGTCTGCCTGCGAACAATGTATTCTTATAAAAAAACAAACTCAGTTCCCAAGAGAAAAATCAATCTTCCTGTGAACATGTGAACATTTTGGTGCACTCTCAAACATGCTTGTGCCCTGGGCCTCATCTTGTAAACTGGGCCCTGAGGAGTGTGGGTTGTGTGTGGTCTGAAGGCAGCATTAACCTCTATTAACCCTGCTCAAACTTCTAGAAAGCAGAAGTCTGGAAATTCCAAGTTGAGCTACCAGTGACCTGCCACATGTGAGAATGAATGTGACACGGGATTGGGGAGGATGACTTGGCCTTGGGCAGATTCCACTATGGTTCTCTTTGGAAACAGAAATTCTGCTGCACGTGCACTTCCCCACCTCTTGTGGGGCCTTTGTGGGGCTGTGAACCTCCCCGGTTGGTTGCTACTTTTATTTGATTCTGGCTGTTAGTGGCTCCCTGGGGGGGATTCCTTGTAGTGAGTGGGCATTTTGGGTGCTCCCTCTGAGGCCGCTGAACACTGCAGTCTCACTTGTCATCCTTATTACTTAAAGCACAGATCAAAAGAGATGGGGTTCTAGTCTGCTGCTTTTGCCTTTGGGGCTTCCAGAAGTGACCTGACCGATTTAGCCTTTTCTTTGATAGTATTTGCCTTCCCACCACCAATTGCTGACCTGGGAATGTTCTGGCACTTGGATCCCTCCTCCTTCCTGCCTTTGCTTTGCAAATCACTGCCCCCATCCAGGATATGTCTGGGGAGAGAAGTGATCCCAAAAAACTGTTCATTTGTTGGTGTCTTTGTTTCCTGGGGCTGTTGTAACAAGGTACCACAAGCTGGATGGCTTAAAACTACAGAAATTCATTCATTGTTCTGGATGATAGAAGTCTGAAATCAAGCTGTTGGGAGGGTCACGCTTCCTCTGAAACCTGCAGGGGAGAACCCTTCCTTGCCCCTTCTGGCTGCTGGTGTTTGCTGGCAGTCCATGGTGTCACGTGGCATTCTCCCGTCATCTGTGTCTGTTCCAAGTTTCTTCTTCTTATAAGGACACCAGTCATATTGGATTAAGGGCCCACCCCAATCCAGCATGACCTCATTTAAAATTTAACCAATTCCATTTGCAATGACCCTATTTCTAAATAAGGTCACCTTCATAGTTACCAGGGATTAGAACTTGAACATATATATATATTTTTAATATTTATCATATTTTTTTATTGTAGAATATAACGTATATACATAAAAGTGATAACTTTCCAAGTGGAATTTAACAAGTAGACAGCAGATTTCAAAGAATATTATAGGTTACAGTTCCACAGTTTAAGTCACTTCCGTGTTATGAAATACAACATATATACAAAAAGGTAATATCTTTCAAAGTATAATTTAACTAGTAAATACATAGGAAATTTCCAAAGTTATTATTATGAGTTATAGTACCATAGTTTCAGTCATTTCCTTATTGTGAAATCTAATATATATACAAAAAGGTATAGCTTTCAAATTACAACTTAACAGATAGCTATATAACAAATTTCAAAGGATACTATGGGTTACAGTTCCACCGTTTCAACTCTTTCCTTCTAACTATTCTAATACCCTAACAACTAAGGAAAAGAAAATTATATAAAGATTCAATATTCATAATCCTTTATTAAATTCCATTTTGTCTGTTGCTTCCTCCATTTCAATCGCTTTCCTGATCTCTAGGGATGTCCAGGCAGTGACCACCCTAACCTGTTCATACTGAAAAGGGGTGTCAACTCTATGATCAAAGCAGACACATCTAGTCAATGTTGAACATATCTTTAAAAAAGATATAATTTTTTACTTTATTATAGAAGTTGTGGGTTTACACACAATCATACCTATCATACAGGACTCCCGTGTGCTACCCTGTTGTGAACACCTTGCGTTGGTGTGGAACATTTGTCACAATGGATGATAGCACATTTTTATAATTGTGCTATTAACTGTAGTCCATGGTTTAATGAACATACCTTTTTGAGTAACACGATTCAACTGACAACAGTGTCTCTTCTCAGAGAGCCCCGAGCCACCCGAGGTCTCTCAGCCTCCCAAATGGTTCTGCCTTCTGCTGGGAAGACTCCACTCTCTCTGCCAGATGCCTCTCGGGCTGCCTGCTCCACAGTCTACAGCTGTGATGGCTGTTACAGTCCAGGAGAAGTTTGAGCTCTGTTGATTGGTCACTAAGTCTCCACTGTGTTTAGTGTTTATGAAATGCTGGGTACTGGAGCCCTCTAAGTACTTTATGTACATAATCTCACATCATTTTCAAAGAAATCTTAGGAGGCAAGTATTTTTCTTGTCCCCATTTTGTAGCTGAAGAGTCCAGAAACTTGGATAGACTAAATACCTATCCGAGGTCACAAGGATAGGGGTCTGCTCCTCCCTAAAAGGGCACATTTCTGGTTAGGAATAAATCTTGAACTGCAGTCCTGGGGCAGGAGTTTTATTTTAAGGCTCCGCTTAGCTTTGCACTTTTAAGCATTCAAGTTGCGGTAGGGGTTTTCAACCTTGGCACGACTGACATTTGGGGCCAAAAGTAATTCTTTGTGGTGGAGTGCTGTAGGAGGTTTAGCAGCATCCCCTCCCCTGCCCAGTGTGACAAGCAGGAAGTCTCCTGACATTGTCAGGTGTCCCCTGGGGTGGAGGTAGGGGTGGGATTGGCTGGTGGTGTAAAATTGCACCTGGTTGATAACCACTGATTTATGGGGACCATTTCAAGCCCCAAACTGGGGTGCACTGTAAATGGAGATGGAGAAGGTAGAACATTTAAAATCAGGACAGTCATAGAAAACCCAGAACATGCTACTGCTTTAAGTACAGCCCTCTATGAGGAAAGATAGACTGACAACAGGCTTTATGTGGGAATAACCTTTGATAATGAACAATAAAATTTGCTGCAGGCCTCTTGGAGACCTCATATATGAAGCCCCTTCAAATATTTTGTCTTCAGGCACTGAAAACGTGGAGGAAAAAAATCATAGTCTTAGATGTAGTGAAGTTTGTGGTTAGAAGTGATTTTGGTTGAAAAGAACCAGGTGAAAACTAGAAGGTCCTCCTTTGAATTTCTGACACGTGACAAGTACATGAGTAGAACATTCCTGTGCTTTCTTTTGTGCCTGGTGAACCTGCTCTTCAGGTTTCATCACTGCCCCAGTCAGATGAATTGAGAAACCCGTGTTTTGTGGTGTGTGTACACAAACCTTTAAGTTTGTTTTTGCACACATGGCTGGTAAACTGTCACGTTTTGTCAAATGTGATTTCCTCCGTCAATTCAATTTATAGTTCCCTTTGTTCACACATTTATTCCACAAAATGTTCAAGTGTCTGCTGTGTGCCAGGCTTTTTTTTTTTTTTTTTTTAAATGATTTCAAACTTACAGGATAGTTGCAAAAATAATACAAAACCAAGCTATATTTGAAGCCTCTGGGCATTTCTTTGAAGAGTTAATTGAACTGTAGAGCATGTAACTTGCTGAGATGCCTTGTGCTGAAAAAATCCCGTTTATCAAAACCTTAAATAGAACAGTAAAATTAGGGAACATTTTTCAGATGATAAAATCAGATTATGAATGCATTTTTTAGATTCTTTGGAAATAGAGGTTCCTCCGATTATGTCATAAATAGTGTTCAATTTGCAACTTCCTTCTACAAGCACTTTTTCAGCAACACGCATATAAGCTGAGGTATAGAGTGGCCCTTTATGTAGCAGGCAACCTTTAGGGATGTACTTATGTTGAATCTTAGGTTTCATACATCTCATGAGAGTGGCTGGTTTTCAGGAAATGATTCACTTGTCAGTCTTGGTAACTCGAACGGAGAAGTTTTGCAAAAGTGCTTGGTGAACATTTCTCTTTTTGTTGGTACTAATATAGCTCTTTCAAGGGTGACAGCCAATTAACAGATGCTATCTTTTTTTTATCCCACAGTATCCATTATTTTTGTTCCCCGGGTTTAACCCCTTCCTGCATTAAAAAGGTAATAATAATAATAATAGCTACCCTGCTGAGTCCTTGCTATTATTATTAGTAAACGCAGAGAAGTTAGATACCTAGAATGGGGTCACAGGGCAGGTAAGTGGTAGAGCTGGGATTCTAACCTGCATGTACCCACGAGGCTGTCTCCTGCTTTGCATTTTAGAGAACTGGGAAATGAAGAAAGCTGTGATTTAAAAATAAAAACTTCCCTTAAGCTACTCTCTGGAGCTCAGCATTGCTAATATTTTGCTCTATTTCCTTATGGCTTTATTCTCCAGAATACATTATGTTATAAAACTGATCATATTTATACATAATTTTTTGTATGCTGTCTGCCTCAATTAATGTCCGATTGTGTTTTCTCATGTTCCTTAATTGTTCTTTTAAAGCCCCTATTTAACAGCTGCATAATATTCCACCGTCCATTGAAACATTTTTCTTAACTCTTCTATTGTTGGGCATTTAGGTGTTTCTGATATGATTCAGTAGCATCAGGGCTATGTGATGGGCCAGGCTGGAACTGGAAGTTTCTTACATTTGACTCCCAGGCCAAGCTGCTTATGATTCTGTGTGTTTGTGTTGGTGTAGGGAAAGTCACTTGATCATATTTTTTTCCCCTCCCATGGTATTTAAGGAAAATGTTTTTTTTTTTTTCTGATGATTGCACTTATCTGTAAATGTGGGAAAACCTACTCCTGCCTTTCAGAGAGGTTTTCCAGGTCTTACTGTGAGATGGGTCTCTTGGATGGATCAGAATAATTATACTAATTATAGCTGAAAGGAGTGGAGCATAGGTGAGCCAGCCACCGATCTAAGTGCTTTGCTTACCTGGTGTCATTCGCTCTCCAGCCCTGTGGGGGAGATGCCATGGTCATTCTATATTGCAGAGGAGACTGAGGCACGGAGCAGTGACTTACTGTGCCCAAGTGTAGAGCAGGCCCACGGCCCAGGTGCTCCTCTGCCAGTTAGCCCCTGTTCTGCCGTGTACTCCTGGACCCTGCTCTTGGCATCCTGTGTGACTGTCAGCAGAGCATGATTTCACCCAGCAGGGAACATCTGGCAATGTCAGGAGACATTTTTTATTGTCATGAGTTGGGGAGGGGTGGGGTGTTTGCTACTGACACCTGGTGGGTAGAGGTCAAGGATGCTGTTAAACATTCTTCAATGCACCGGACAGCCCCTGTCATGACAGAATTATCTGGCCCAGAATGTTGGGATGCTGAGATTGAGAACACCTGCCGGAAGGGGAGGCAGCGAAGAAAATACGGGCATCTGGGAGGCAGCGGGAAGAAGGGGCTTGGAGGTGAGACTTTGGAATCTTGACACTCACTCTTCTCTGGCTTTATCCTCTTGGACAAATTATATAAGCCTTTTGAAGCTTGGTTTCTTCATCTGAAAATCAGGAAATGATATTTCTCTGGCATTTTGAACATGGGTTCTGGAGTCACACCTCCTGGGTTTGAATCTTGGCTCACTCTAACTTTGAACAAGATGCTCTAACTTTGCCAAGCCTCTGTTTTCTCATCTGTTAAACAGGCAGTTAATAGTTGTGCCTCAGTGTGATAATGAGAGTGAAAGACATGACATACCACCTGGGACACAGCAGCTGGTGAACGTAAGTGCCTTGATGATTATGATGATGATGATGATGTTGATCATGGTACTTAACCTAGGATGAAGATAAAGTGACTTCAGTTTCTGGGAGCAGGGATTTGTGTTGTCCTGTGCTTTCTTTCCAGTGTTTAGAATTGCTCGTAGGTTTGCCCCTGAACCTTATCAGTGGGAAGCTAAGTTTCAAAAGACACTAGTTAGCATGTCCAAAGTGACACACGGCTCCATGTTTCCTCTCGGTCTGTGATGTGATGGAGTCATGATTCCACGGTGACTGTGCCCTGGGAGCAGAGATGGATGATTTCCAGGTTCTTGAAATGTGGGAATGTGGGTCCCTTGGTGCAGGCCCTTGCCTCTCTCATGAACCGAGGCCTCTTCCCTGCTGAGACCGCAGGATGCCAGCCCTTCTCTGGAGCCCGTGGGTGGTCTCGCCCCTCCTGGCCCCATCCTGGAATGGGGGGCGCTTGCCATTCCAGCTCTGGGGTCAATGCCAGAGCTGTGGAGGTGAGGCTGGCCGGCATCCCCGCCCTGTTGGACAAAGCCTTGTTCTCTCTGGGTGGTGGAGGAGCCTCTGAGGCCAGGTCTGGGGTCTCAAGTCTCTGCGTTTCTTGATTGATACTGACTTCATCAGTGGGAGCCCAGAACTTGAAGGGTGGGACAGATGGACCTGGGGCACAGAGAAGAGCCTGGGGAATGTGAAGCATGCTGGTCTAAGAGGACTGGCTCCATGTCCCATCATGAGGCACCCCAGGTAACAGGGAAGTGGTGCCAAAAATTTTACAACACAATAGAGAGTTGGCAGAATTGTACTAGTGATGGCTGTATGGCCGTGCCACCTCACACCGCATTATTTTTATGTAGCAAAGGGTCCACTGGCCTATAGGGGCCTGGCAATCACATACATGAAGAAGGTGGGCGGAGGGGACCCCTGTTGAATTGGAGGTTTCAAACCCTACCCCTCGGCTTGGGATAGGGGGCACTCTTCAGCCCCTTCTTGTCATGTGAGAATGTGGCTCAGTGATGCCAGGTCTTCTGATTTTTTTCCCCAAAGAGAAGAAGGAAATTTTATTTTTATGGGAAATATTCTGTTTTTTAAATGATGGTAACCAATTTATATTTCAATATGTATGGCCAAACAAATAGGTCTGGGGCTGACCTTGGTCAGGGACCCTGGGGTGTAATCTCATAGCAGCAAACTAGAGTTCACCCCGGCTTTCAGCTCTGTGTCCCCCTAACCTCACAGCAGCCCTGTTCCTGTTTTACTACAACATTGTATTCAGAGGAGTGACATCTCAGTTATTCTTATGTTCCACGTACTTTGTACACGTCATCTTATTTGATAACTGGGCCCATATTTCAGTTGAAGAAACAGACCTGGAAAGATTAAGTGACTTGGCCACGGTTGTACAACTGGTTAGTGGTTCATCTTCTGACTCCTGTGTCATTTCATTTCACCCTGTTTGCCCTCTCTGTGGTCCTACCTACCACTAATAGTTGATAGACCCCATGTCTCTAAAGATATAGCCCTTGATGATGCCCTTTGGTGAAAAAAGCTGAGCACGGGCTCTGAGTCCAAGTGGGGTTTCATCCCACTCTTCCACTGAATCCGTTTGGTATCAGAACAAGTCACTTGACTTCTCTGAGTATGAGTTTCCTTGTTTGTAAAACAGAGCCAGTCCTCATCTCACAGCGTGTCTGTGAGGATTATGTGGAGGTGGGTGTATAAAACCTCTGGCGTGGTATAGAAAGGAACTCAACAGATCCAGTTCCTTATCTTTTCCCTGCCTCCCCAGTGGTTAGGGCTTGCTGTGTGTTTATGGCATATGGATTCTTGCTGTGGCAGAGGACTGCGTGTCTGCCTGGCCTATTGCCTGGATGAATGGAAGTATCTGCAGAGCAGTAATTCTTGGGTTTTGAATGGCCCTAAATCTCCCTCTAGCTCTCTGGGGTTAACACATGGTTACCGTCTTCATTTTCTTTCTTGGCCTCTATTGCTACTCTCCCTCCCCCATCAGTGTGACCGTCACATCCTCTCTAGAAGGTTTCTGATGAATTCTGCCCTTGGAGACTTGAGGGCTGGTCTCATGGCTGACATGCAGAGAACAGTACCACCCTCCACCCCAAATCCTAGGCACGGCCCCTAGGCTCCGTACTTCAAGGCGGGTCAGCTTCCAAGGCTCACTTACAGACCCCCCTTCTGCTGTTCCGCAGGCAGGCCTGGGGGCGAGGGTCCCCTTCCTTTGGAGGGCCCCAGGGTTAGGTGATGAAGGTGGGTCCCTGAAGTCAGGCCTAGGGAAGGCCACCGGGGCCAGCTCGTCTCTGGTGCGTGGCGTGACCTCAGGCTCCGACAGGATGCCGCTAGCTTGCTTTGCTCGGCTCTGCTAGCGGGCAGACCATCAGCAGCACTGACCACGCGGTGCATTTTAGTCCAGAGCACTCTGATCCCTTCCCAGGCATTGGGAGAATGTTTTTCCAGCTCAGTTACTTGCTGGCATGCATAGGTCAATATACAAGGTGTTCTCGAAGCAGCCGGAGCTGAATGTTGACTTTTGCTCCCTGGGATGTGTTCTGGGGAGGAAGTGGGCTTTCAGTTTGTGGTGGGTATAGGATGTGGTCTTGGGCAATTAGAACCAGACAGTGTGGATGAAGTTAACAAGAGTTGTGGAGCGTTTTCCCCCTTTGTACTTTTGGGCTAAGGTGCCTCAAAAGGAGCTTTGTAAATCAGGGTGGTTCCCATGATTCTGCATCTATTTTTAACATTCAAATTGAAGCTGGAAGCACACATGTTGCTTTATTTTATGAAGTATGTTCCTGCCAAATAACTTGTGGGGCCTGAGTTAAAATCCTGACTTTGACACTTTACTGGTTGTGTGAGCTGTATCCAGTATTGCATACGTAACCTTGGCTCTCTGAGCTTGAGATTCCTGAGTATAAAATGGGGACAAAACTCATAGATTGTTTTAAGGTTTCAGTGAGTTAGAACATGGAAAGCATTTGATACACAGTCCTTAACAAAGAGTGAGGATTTAGTAAATGTAGGTATTATCCTAATTATTAGAGAGGTAGCTTGGTATGGTGGTGATGATGGTGACACAGTTATTGAATGCCTGCTACATGTCAGTTATCCTTCCAAGTACTTTGCATCAGTTAGCTCATTTGATCCTCATAATAACCCAATGAAGTAGGTCCTGTCACAATCTCTATTTTTACAGATGATAAAACTCAGCCACAGAGAGGTTAAGTAACATGCCCCAGATCACACAGCTCATAAATATAGAAAGAGCATGGACTTTAGAATCAGAAAACCCGGTGGCATCCTCCCAAATCATCTCCTGGTGGTGTGGCCTCCTGCAAAGTACTTAATTCTCTGAGTTGCTTTCTCAACTGTAAAATAGTGCTAGTAACACAGACCCTCTTTCCCCCCTTCCTTGCCTACTGTGGTGCTTAATTGTGAAGGCTTGATCAAAGGTGCTTAGGAATCATTTGCTGATTAACCAACTATATTAGGGGATTATTATGAGGTTCAAATGAGCTGTAAAACTGGATAAAAGTTAGTTGTTATTTTAAATGCCCTGAGGTACTTATTGTTGGGGTTTAAACAGCTTGCTTGCTTTTCAGATTTCTGAATCACTTGAGAGAGAGGCACAGAGTAAAAGAGGGTGGAGATCAAAATATCAACTTTATTACTGATAAAAGCTTGGTTGGAGGATGTGGCTTAGGTGTGGGGAAGCATGGGCTTCCTGATATAAACCCAAGATTAGACGGATGCACACACCCAGTCACGGGCAGTCTTGGGCGCCCTGAGGCCATCGGGATGGTGGTGGAGCCCCAGGAAAACTTCCTGGTGGAGGAGAAGATCATCAGAGCAAGATCAATCCTTTCTGTTTCCCGGGAGAGACCTGAGGGAGGGGCAGCAGGAAGCCAGGAGTGTGGAAGGACGATCCTTCTTTTTGGAAACCAGAAGTGGGTACATTGAGTTCAATTATTATTTAAAGAAATGCCACCTCCTCTTCCCGAAACAAAACAAGACAAACCCAGCCCACCCCACCCCCACCTACCCAGTTTTTCCCAGTTTATGGCCACTTCATCCTTTGAGTCATCCTTGGCAACTCTCTCAAACTCTCTATCCAGTCTACCTCCCAGTCTCGTGGCCTTGACCTGCAAAGCAAATCCCGAGTCTGCCCACACGTCACCACCTCCGTGGCTACTGCCCTGGTCCAAGTCACCATCGCGTCTCAGCTGGAGTACTGCAGGAGCCCCCCTCCCCCGCCAGTGGCCCCCCAACTTCTACCCTTGACCCTCTTCAGTCTACTCTCAAGGAGGCAGCCAGAGTGATCCTTTTTAAACACTCCTGTTGCAGTAGGTCTCTCCTGGGCTTAAATCCCTGCAGTGACTCTCTATGTCACCCAGAGGAAGAAGCAAAGATCTTTAAAGGCCCCGCACAGTCTGACTGTGTCAGCTCACCAACGCCATCTCCTTCTGCTTTCCTCATACCCCTTCTACACCAGCCACATTGGCCCCAGTAGTTTCTAGAACACATTGGGTGCACAACTGCCACAGGGCGTTTGCACTGCCTCTTGTTTCTGCTCAGAAGACTCTCCCCAAGTATTGCCCGGTGATCTCCCTGCCTCCTTTCACCTCCCAAAGAGGCCTCCTCTGACTGCCCCATTTACAGTAGTATCCCCTGCACTCCTGATGTCCCCTTTAGCCATGGCATTTATCACCTCTAATAATTCTATATTGCCTCTCCTGCAGTTAGAATGTAGGTGCCATGCAGATTCTAATCCATTTTATTGACTGATTGATCCCCAGCCCTAGGGCTGTGCCTGGTACAAAGAAGGTACAGAATATGGTCCTGTAACAAATATTGGAGATTGTATCCTGTGCGCTGGGATAGATCAGGAACAAGACGCGCACTGTCCCCATCCATGTGGGGCTACAGTCTCCTGGGCAATCATAATAGCATACCCTTGCATAGCACTCGCCATATGCCTGCCACTGTTCCAAATGCTTCCTAGCACCGCCCAGCAGGGTAACTACTATTATCACCTCCATTTTGCAGATGAAATGTTAAGTAATTGACCCAAGGTCACACACCTGGCGTGTGGCGACTCTGAGATTTAGCCCTAGGTGTCTGCTCCAAGAGTCACTGTACTCACCGTCTCCACTGGCCCCAACCCTACAATTTCAGTTTTGATTGAGGCTGTAAAGGAGCAGTCAACGTGCTTCCTGGGGAGCTCTGTGGTCTAGGGGTCCCAGGAAGCGTTCTTTGTGGGAGGGATGTTTTGTAAAGTGAAGACTCCCCAGGTAAATGGAATGCTTGCCACCAATTAGCCTGCTCTTTGGGTTAACTCAATACATCAGCTTTTCAAAAGCGGGGATGCTTCTCCCCTCCCCTCCACCCCAGGTCTATGAAGTAGATTTTTGCTATTAGTAAAATTGAAAATGAATAGCCGTATGGTTACTGAGAATTCAAGAGGTGGATTAATGAAACAACATTCTAATGCAATTTTATCTTTTGAAAAACATTTTTTTTTAATATATATATATATATTTTCATTTTTATTGAGATTGTTCAGATACCATACAATTATCCAAAGATCCAAAGTGTACAATCACTTGCCCCTGGGTACCCTCATACAGCTGTGCATCCATCACACTTAATTTTTGTTCAATTTTTAGAAACTTTTCATTACTCCAGACAAGAAATAAAGTGAAAGATGAAAAAAGAAAAAAAGAAAAGGAAACTCTAAACCTCCCCTATCCCTAACCAACCCCCCTCAATTGTTGACTCCTAGTATTGATATAGTACGTTTGTTACTGTTTATGAAAAATGTTGAAATACTACTAACTGTAGTATATAGTTTGTAATAGGTATATAGTTCTTCCCTATATGCCCCTCTATTATTAACTTCTCATTGTATTGTCATACATTTGTTCTGGTTCATGAAGTGATTTCTAGTATTTGTACAGTTGATCACGGACATTGCCCACCATAGGATTCAGTTTTATACATTTCCATCTTTTGACCTCCAACTTTCGTTCTGGTGACATATATGACTCTGAGCTTCCCCTTTCCACGTCATTCACACACCATTCGGCGCTGTTAGTTATTCTCACATCTTGCTACCAACACCCCTGTTCATTTCCAAACATTTAAGTTCATCCTAATTGAACATTCTGCTCATACTAAGCAAGAGCATCTACATTTCTTCCACAAGGCAGGAGGGAGAGTCAAAGAAGGTAGAGAGGCAAAAGAAAGAAGAAACAAAAAAATGACAGCTAGGAAGCAGCAAAAGGAAAAATAACCTTAAATCAAAGTAGAATAAAGAATCAGACAATACCACCAATGTCAAGTGTCTAACATGCCTCCCCTATCCCCCCCTTTATCTGCATTCACCTTGGTATATCACCTTTGTTACATTAAAGGAAGCACAATACAATGATTCTATTAGTTACAGTCTCTAGTTTATGCTGATTGCATCCCTCCCCCAATGCCTCCCCATTTTTAACACCTTGCAAGGCTGACATTTGCTTGCTCTCCCTTGTAAAAGAACATATTTGTACATTTTATCACAATTGTTGAATACTCTAGATTTCACCAAGTTACACAGTCCCAGTCGTTATCTTTCCTCCTTTCTTGTGGTGTCTCACATGCTCCCCACCTTCCTCTCTCAACCGTATTCATAGTTACCTTTGTTCAGTGTACTTAAATTGTTGTGCTACCATCTCCCAAAATTGTGTTCCAAACCACACACTCCTGTCTTCTATCACCCTGTAGTGCTCCCTTTAGTATTTCCTGTAGGGCAGGTGTCTTGTTCACAAAGTCTCTCATTGTCTGTTTGTCAGAAAATATTTTGAGCTCTCCCTCATATTTGAAGGACAGCTTTGCTGGATACAGGATTCTTGGTTGGTGGTTTTTCTCTTTCAGTATCTTAAATATATCATACCACTTCCTTTTTGCCTCCATGGTTTGTGCTGAGAGATCCACACATAGTCTTACTAAGCTTCCTTTGTATGTAATGGATTGCTTTTCTCTTGCTGCTTTCAGGATTCCCTCTTTGTCTTTGACATTTGATAATCTGATTATTAAGTGTCTTGGCGTAGGCCTATTCATATCTCTTCTGTTTGGAGTACGCTGTGCTTCTTGGATCTGTAATTTTATGTCTTTCATAAGAGATGGGAAATTTTCATTAATTATTTCCTCTATTATTGCTTCTGCCCCTTTCCCTTCTCTTCTCCTTCTGGGACACCAATGATACGTACATTATTGTACTTTCTTTCATCCTTGAGTTCCCGGAGACGTTGCTCATATTTTTTCATTCTTTTCTCCATCTGCTCCTTTGCGTGTAGGCTTTCAGGTATTTTGTTCTCCAGTTCCTGAGTGTTTTCTTCTGCCTCTTGAGATCTGCTGCTGTATGTTTCCATTGTGTCTTTCATCTCTTGTGTTGTGTCTTTCATTTCCATAGTTTCTACTAGTAGGTTTTTTGAACTTTTGATTTCTGCTGTATACATGTCCAGTGCTTCCTTTACAGCCTCTATCTCTTTTGCAATATCTTCTCTAAACTTTTTGAATTGATTTAGCATTAGTTGTTTAAATTCCTGTATCTCAGTTGAAGTGTACGTTTGTTCCTTTGACTGGGCCATCAGTTTGTTTTTCTTAGTGTAGGTTGTAATTTTCTGTTGTCTAGGCATGGTTTTCTTGGTTATCCAAATCAGGTTTTCCCAGACCAGAACAGGCTCAGGTCCCAGAGGGAAGAAATATTCAGTATCTGGTTTCCCTGCAGGTGTGTCTTAGAAAATTGCTCCACCCTTTGATGCCTCAGGTCACTGTGCTTTTCTGCCCAGCAGGTGACGCCTGTTAGCCTATAATTCTTGCCTGGTGTGAGGAGGTATGGCCGTGTCCCCCAGGCTCTGGGGTCTGGTTCTGAATGGAAAGGGCCCCACCCCTTTCCTCCTAGAGAAGACGGACCCCTCAGGTGGAGGTCATTAACATTTCAGTGGTCTCGCTCTGCTTGTGGTGTCTCTACCCTTCCCAGAGTCACAGCCCTGGAAACTAAAAATGACTGGGGCTTTCTCCACTGAGCCAAAAAAGAAACAGACAGTCCCCTTTAGACCCAGTCCAAGACAACCCTCCGGCTCTCCCAGGTCAGTCGTCACCCAAAGCCTCTGTCTGTTTTTTGGGGCTGCGTACCTGTAGTGAGCAGTTCACACTCGCTACTTAAAACCCCAGTTGGAGCTCAGCTGAGCTATATTCGCTTGCTGGCAGAGAGCTTCTCTGTGGCACCACGAGGCTCTGCAGCTCGGGCTATGGGGGTGGGGGTCTCCCGACCTGGTTCCGCAGGTTTTACTTACAGATTTTATGCTGTGTTCTCAGGCATTCCTCCCAATTCAGGTTGGTGTATGATGAATGGATGGTCTCGTTTGTCCCCCCGCAGTTATTCTGGATTATTTACTAGTTGTTTCTGGTTTTTTGTAGTTGTTCCAGGGGGACTACTTAGCTTCCACTCCTCTCTATGCCGCCATCTTGCCCGAGCCCCGATGAAAAACATTTTTGAGAAGTCTTGTTTATGACTAGGAAGCAAGCTCCACAAAAACTTTGTTTCATTAGTATGATGTACTGTAAACAAAGATGGAACTCCTGTGCGCTGACTGTTCATAATGTATAGAGGCTGTTTTTTTTTTTTTATTTTTTTAAATAAAACTAAAAAAAAAACAAAAACAAAAAAGGATTCAAACTCATGTTGCCACATATACAGCAAAATAAACCAGTATCCAAGAACAAACATTTGTTTTACCTGCCCACAAACTTGGAAAGGTACAGGATTGAAGGAGAAGTCAGAAGCCAGTGAGGTAATGCCAGATTCTTTTAGGGCTTCTATTACTTTTAATAAGTCTGGAAGAAGCTCTTAGGCCTTCTAATATTTTTTATTAGAACCAGCACCTCAACAAATTTGATCGAGTACATATCATTTTCCTGTGTCCCCTGTGCAACAGGGAGGAAGCTTCTGCTCTGCTTCTATTCCCTGTCTCCACTCCTCCAGAATAATATTCTGGAAAGGAGCTTTTGAGTCTTACCTGACTTACAGGCTTATTGGGGAGCCCCAGAAGGAGCAGAGGCTGCTCATGCTCAGGCCTGCACCCCAGAACCTTCCTCAGTGGACGTTGTTGGTTTCCTACTCAATTCCCAGTCTCCTCGTCTCCTTCCTGATTAGAAGCCTGCTTCCCTGGGTCTTCCTGGCACTTAGGGGTGGCCATGTGACCCCGTCCTGACAAATGAATTGCAAGTTGTGGTCCTTGGGAGGAGCAAGGGTGGGCTCCTCGGGAAGCGCTGTGCCGGGGATGGGCTCTGGCTTGCTCTTTGGCCTGTGCCCAGGTGTGGATGATGGTGCCTGGAGGTGCAGCAGTGATATGGGGATTGCTGCTAATACTGATAATAATGAATGTCAACACAGTGCCTCTTTCACTTTTCTTAGCTTCTTTTGTTAGCTCATTTCATCTTCACTATAACCCTATGAGATAGAGTTGGGGATTGAATCATGTCTCCCACAACAGACACGTTCAAGTCCTAAGCCCTGGTCCTGTGTGTGTGAACCCATTTGTAAATAGAACCTTTGAAGGTTTCATTAGTTAAGGTGTGGATTCATTTGTGAATGGGATCTTCAAAGATCTATTTAGACAGGTCAAATTGAATGAGGGTGGGCTTTAATCTGTATGACTGGCACCCTTATAAGCTGAGAAATTTGGACACAGCCAGTCAGTAGAAACCAAAAGCCAGCAGGAGCCAAAAGTCAGGAGAAGCCAGAGAATGAGGCAAATTGCCATGTGACAGAAGGCAGAGATGGTAGCCAAGGAAGCCCAAGGGCACGACAAGCCAGCACTGGAACACTGTGGACTCCAGGAGAGATCATGGCCTGTCGAAACCTTGATTTTGGTCTTCCAGCCTCCAAACCTGTGAGACAATAAGTTCCCATTTTTCAAGCCAACTCATTGTGTGGTATCTTTTCATAGCAGCCCTGGCAGGCAAAGATGGACCGGTAATAGAATGATCTCCCGTGGACTGGTGAGGAAACCGAGGCTGAGGAAGGGAAACTGACCACCCAGGGCCACACGCTGAGTAAGTGGCATAGCTGGGGTCCTGGCACCAGGATTGGAAGGGGTCACCACTCTGTCATGCTGCCTCTTACGAAGGTGCAAGTCCCATCCTAAGGAGGTGAGCAGGAAGGAGCCCTGTGCAGTGGGTGGTGTCCTGGGCTGCCTGCTTCTAGACTATCTGTTATGTTAGGAGAAGAAATCCTTTAGTTGTTACTTAGGGCCTAATGCTTTACAGAGTTGATAGAAACACTCCACATTGTGTGACTTTGGTCATGTTCCTTAACCTTTCTTTATTTTGGTCCTCTCTTCTCTAAGTTGGGGATAATAATCACACCAATCTATAGGGTTATTAGAATAGACCCTGGCACATATTCACTGCTCCATAAATGTTAGCTGACACTAATGTTATACCATCATCATGATGACGTTGGCAATTACTTCAACAACCACTTATGCCCAACTCTATATACCAAGCTTAGTGAATATGGAGACAGAAATAGCCTGCGAGGGATGGTGAAGGGGCTGGAGGACCATGGATGAAGAGGGATAACTATTAAACTCTGATACTGCTTTGCCCTGGGTCGGCTTTGATATATTCTCTCATTTAACCACCTCCCCCTTGCCAACTTTGCCAACAGGCATGTCCTCAGATAGAGCTATTCCTTACCAGCCTGGGGCTGGGATTTATTCCTGGGGAGGTTGTCTGTGTCTGCACCTGGATCCATGCAGGTGCAGTGGTGTTGGTGTGAATTCCAGACTACTAGCTGTGCAGAAAAGGGAGCCAGCATGAATTGAGGGCATGAGAGCATGCTTTATATGCCCTATTCATTGTAAAACAACAACCAACCAACCGAGAACAGAGACCCTTATTTAAAAATCCACTTTGGAGAAACTAGCCCTGCAAAGAGGGGCATTTTTTGTTCTATTTGGTCCTCTGCTCTAAAGTAATGTCTTAGCACATAGTAGGTACTCAGTAAATAGTTGTTGAATGACTGAACAAAAGGAAATTGTCCTTCTTTGCTCAGAAGTCCTCATTGGAAATTCTAGTTTTTCAGACATAGGGCAGAAAAGGTGGCCTTTTGGTGATGGCCTCGTGAGTCTTTCCCGACGGAGGGAACTGCACATTTTTTAGCTACTTTTGCTCTGACTGATACACTTGGCTGCCTAACAAAAAGCCAGAGAAGGAACTAAGATTTTTAGTGTCATTCAAAATGCTTGCCATTCCTGGGACTTTACGAAATCATGAGCTAGTTATTTTGAGTTCATATAAAGGTCAGAACTTGATCTGCAGGAAGGAGGTTCCCCTTGGTTTATGCTGGGATAACTTTTTCCCCCTTTTGTTTATTTTACCCAAAGCCTTCTGTTTTTCTCCCAAGCTAAAATCTGGCATTTGTTGTAGAAAGTTCTCAGCTTATATGTTTTCTTTTTTTGAAGAGCTCATATTTTGGCTTTAGTTTTGATTCTCCTTGATTTTTTTGCTGCCTAAGGGTTGATTTTCTGCTCCTTGAAAGGCCAGCTCTTCCGTGGGCACCTCGAGTTCTGTTTCAGTTTTGGAGGTGGCTTAAAAACCATTTTCTTAGGCCTTCTGTGCTGCTCCCAGCTCCTGTTTCCTTCTATTTTTAGTTTATATGTGGGACAGAGTCTCTCAAAGAACGTGGGGCTTCCCACTCCTCCCCAGTTTTGTTTCTAACGACTGTGAGACAAATGGGTTCTCTTTCTCCTTCTTGTGTAATTTTTTGGGAGGGGTGGGGGTGAGAAGCAGAAGGTGGTGAAGGCCCTTGAGCCCTGACTCACTGGAATTTGTCCCGTCAAGATTGGGTTCAGGCCATGGGAAGGGTTTGGAACTTTGATGGGGGTGGGGATGGGGTGTGGGGAGACCCTAGAGGCTGCTAGTCAGGCCGAAACTGGGCATTGCCTGGCCCGAGCCCCCCTGCTTCTCTGGGATCATCAGAATAGTTTCCTTCTGAGCCAGGGGTGGGGAATAAATCCTCCTAGGCAGCCTGAGCTGCCAATTTAAGAGGGGGATCTGGGGAAGGGGGTCTCCCCAACCCCAGTGGGACTTAGACCTGCTTCTCCTCAGCTGGTTCAGCTACTCAACCTTCTAACCCCCTCAACAACTGCCCCTCCTTGAGGGAAGTGTCCCCAGCTTTAACACCACACCCCATTCTTCCCTCTAGTCTTCTCTTCCTCCCTGTGGTACCCGGGGTTTCCCCCATTACACAGATTTGCATTTGCATGTTCTGGAAACATCTGCAAGTCTTTTTCCCTTTTGTAAATTCTCTCTCTTCTGTTAGATTAAAAATGTTTAAAAGTAACTGTCTTCTAGGATGCTGTGATCTATTTGTACATTACGTTGTGAATTACAAAGCACTTTCATACACTAACTAGCTTATAGGAATTGCAGACACCTGTGTGGAGTTCATTGTGAGCCAGACTGTTCCAAGCGCTTTGTACGTATTAACTTACTAAATCTTGCAGCCACTCCATTGTGTTATCTCCCACTATAAAGAAGTTGGAACTGATGGGGCAAGGTGAGGTCAAATGATATTCCTGAGGCCCCAGGTTCGCCAAGTGGAGGGCCAGGATTTGAACCCAGGCACTCGAATTCCAGAGCCCCCACATTTAACCATTGTGCCACGCTGGCCTTGCTACTGATCAGGATCAGGAATTGTCACTCATACTTATTTCTCCAAAGTGAAAAATCTCTCTCAAAAAATTCAAGAATAATACTCATCGCAGGAAAAACTAATAAAAAGCAGAAAATGAGTTTCCCCTCCCCTAACCCTCAGTGCTCTGGGTTAGACCTCACTGTTAACAGGGGATATCCTAATAGACGTTTCCTATCCCCCTTTTTGTACATTAAGTGTCATAACAGAATTACATTAACAGGCTGCCATCATCCTCCTCAGGTGCTGAGTCGGCTGCAGGGCACATGGCAAAGCAGTGGAAAGTGTGGGCCTGAACCCAGATCTCCCCTCTCCACTGTAACCTGCCTCCTGGGCAGTTAGTCAAGGGCTAGTTTTGCACGAATCCTCTGGTGGTATTGTAGACCGTCTTCGGGTCTTGTAGGCAGTGTTATGTGATGGTATGGTCACCCTCCAGGGTTACAATTAAAAAGGGAATTGGTTCTGGGCCAGGACAGAAGAATGCAAAAATGCAAATCTTCAGTTTCGGTTTAGAACATGCGAAAACCTGCGGTGGGGACCTAGGAGAGAAGGAAGTGGAACGATCCCTCCCTTCTTCCTCTCCTCCTGAGAGAAGGGATTAGGGGGCCTCCTGGAATGGAGTCCCTTTCCGGTGATAAAAACAGCCCCCCCCCCGCCCCCGCCCCAACCCAGGGCAATCACGGAACCTCCGGCCTGGAACCTTCCTTAAGGCCTGGTGGAGACACAGTTCCACAAACAATGGGGGGAAGGAAGGGAAAGCAATGCGTTTGCCAATGGTGCCGATGACTTCCTCAATGCCGGGCTCTGGCTTGGGCTTTGAAAACCTCTGCTTGGAAGTCCCCCGATAGGATGTGCATATAGGATTTGCTTTCACTTTCCGCAGCTATTGTCTGGGAAAGAAAGTTTCAGAGTTGTAGGGAAGGGCCCGCTGATCGTGAATTCATATGGAAATATGAAAGAGGAGGGAATCTTATCCTAGGAAGCCACTCTTTTTCTGGATTTGACTAGTCAGTCAACAGCAATTATCCAAACCACAGCTCGGCACCAAGAGGCAAACCACCGGAAAAAGAAATCTGAATGAGCAGTGGAAGTAGAGGTTCCCCAAAGCATGCATGAACATTTTTCTTGGAGGAGAGACTTTTTAAAGACTGCTCTGACAACTATAGTCCTTCTAGTTTGCTATCCCTTAGCAAATACACAGGAAATTAAAAGGAATGGAAAGGCTTATGGAATAAGAATGGAGAGCCAGGATAGAGATAGCAAAAACTGAGGGGGGTGGGGGGCAAACAAAACAAAACAAAAGGAGCAAGTGCTCAAACACTTCTGTAGACCCTAGGGATCCTTAGGTGCTTAGTGTGTTTAATGAGAGTGCAGAAGGCTCATCTCCACAGGCCTGGGAGACACTATTTCAGCACACAATGTACAGCCTGCTAATAACATGGTAGTGCATCCTCTAAAGATTAAGTGATAATCAGGGTAAAATATTAAACTCAGAGTACTCAGTTTAAGAAGACAGAGAGTCCTATACAGATTTCCATCATTTATTCCTTATTTGGAATGGCAGCATGACATGAGATAGATTGATTGATTATTGAATGAGTAAATTGCTCTCTACAGGAAGAACACTGAATAAACATTTCTGAATCAGCTGGTGCAGCTAAGGAGCAGTGCCAGTTGCTGGGAATAGGTAAATGAAAGATACGGCACTTGCCCACGGAGAGTTTGTACTTTAGTGGTGAGAACCTCTGTGATAAATGTTGAGATGGGAAGGAGCCTCGAGGCAGGGGGAGCACAGAACCAGGATGGGCACAGGCCTTGAGTCTGGCCCTGCCACTTCCCTTCTAAAGAGTACTGGGTTAGGTCCCTCTCCCTACTCCTCACTTTACTTGTGTGAAATGAGGATCATGAAAGTTAAGCCCTCAGAGGTCTCTTGCGAAGCATGGAAACTACCTTTGCACAGAGCCTGACATATCCTAGTAGCTGCTACTCTTCTTCTTTTTATGCTCCTTCACATTCCAAATCCATCCCAGGGGAATTCCATCCTTGACAGCTTTGGAGAAGAAGTGAGTTTTGAAACCCAATGTTGAAGTCACCATAGCAGGTGCTAAGGAAGATGTGTACCTAATTTCAACTGTGTGCAATTCCAAATGGCTGTGATAAAGAGGGCAGTGATAGTTAATTTGTTTATATGGGATGCCTTATTTGCCTGATGAAGGTGGACAAATGAAACTTGACTGTATAATACTTTTTTCTACTTGGGACCAAGTCACCATTAAAGAGGCCAAGTGATGTTCAAGAAAACAGCTAATGTGATGGAACTGCATCTCCTTTGGAGGATAGGTACTTGATGGACAGTCAGTGTTTTGGCAGAAATGTTTAGTCAGAATCGCCAGTGGAAATCATCCCTTGAATCATCCCAAAAGATAGTGCACAAAGTGGTATTTACCACACTGGGGAGCACAGCCATCTCTTAGTAAGTCCCCCTCAGCCAGTTATACCTCTGGGGTTGGAAAAGATGTCATTTCTTTGGTTGCACATCAGATAAAACATTGAATTTAGGGACCTCATAGAATGGGAAATCCGTATCCTTAAATGTTTGAATCCCCATGAGGGTGGTGTCAAATGGCACATGGGAATTGGGACTCACTGAAGCTGAGTACAGATTTGAGTCTCCTGTCTTAGGTTCCACAGGTTCAGTGGAATAGCTGGCTCTATTCAAATGGTTTTTCTTCCACTCTCCACCCCCTAGCAGGTATATATGAATAATATGCATAGATGATGGGGTCCCACTGTGGACTTTTTGCTTTTGCTATTGTGTGACCTGTTTTTAAGTGTGAACATGCCATCACAAAGAGTGTTTATTCTCTTCCACATATTACTCTCTGTTGAAAATTTCTTAAATGGGATTCCTGAGGTGCACTTCATTATTTGCCAGGAATGGCAGTTTACCAAGAGCAGCAAATATCATTCATTATTATTGTTTGGAGGGACAAAACTGTTTTTATATTCTTAAATTGAAAGTGGCCATTTGGCATATCTAGCTGAAGCTTGCATAGGAGTAACCTCCAGGACAGCCTCTCGACTCTATTTGAAGTCTCTTAGCCACTGAAACCTTATTTTGTTGCTTTCTTTCCCCCTTTTGGTCAAAAGGCCACAGTATGATAAGCCCAAGTCAACAGCAGTCCCCAAAACCCTGAAAAATACCCGTATCCCTATCTGAGACTCTATAAAAGTTTTACTCACTCCCCCAGAGAAATCCTGTGCCAGCTAAGTCCCCAAACCCAGAGGCAACAACCTCTTCAAGAACATCAGTCAGATGTGTCCCCTTTTCCCATAATGTCGACACCCCTTTTCAACATGAACAAGTTAGGGTGGTCACTGCCTACACATCCCTGAAGATTGGTAAAAGTGATTAAACTAGAGGAAGGGGTAGCAACAGATAAGATGGACTTTAACAAAGGATTATGAATACTGAATCTCTATATTTTTCTTTTTCTTCGTTGCTAGGGTATTAGAATAGCTAAAAGGAAAGAAATGAAATGGTGGAACTGTAACCTGTAACATTCTCTGAAATTTGCTCTATAGCTTCTTGTTAAATTGTAATTTGAAAGTTACTACCTTTGTGTATATGTGTTATATTTCACAATAGGGAAATAACTGAAACTATGGTACTGTAACTCATAATATTTTTGGAAATATCCTATATAACTACCGGTTAAACTGTACTTTGAAAGTTACTACCATTTTGCATATCTTATATTTCACAGTAAGGAAATGACTGAGACTTTGAAACTGTAACCCATAACATTCTTTGAAATTTGCTCCCTAACTACTTGTTAAATTGCACTTGGAAACTTATAGTTTCTATGTATGTATGTTATATTCCACAATAAAAAATATAAAAAATTAAAAGTGGTTCTGATGTTTTCAAGTGTAGAGGGACATGTGATAATTCAGTGTTATGGAAGAGGATCTTTAACTGATCTGAATGTTGTGCTATTGTGCTTATTGCCATAGGGGTACATTATTACTTGTTTTCCAAAGGGTAGAGGGACTTGGTTTTCCTGGGATTGCATAATTATTGGTCCACAGGAACTAGAACTGCAGACAGTGAAAAGAAGGGTTAGAGACCATCTAATTCACCCTCCTTCCAGTGCAGAGAAACTTCTATAAGATTCTGAACAGATATAATAGTTCATAATAACAATGAGCATTGATTGAGCTCTTGTTACCAAACAATGAGAAAAATATCAGTAGAAGTGGCAAGAAATATGAAACTTCTAGATTCTAAGCACTGTGCTTAGTACTGGGGTGTATTTTCAAAAACATTTTCAAAACCACCCTAATAGAGATAGGCCCTGTATCATACCTACTGCAGGTGAGGAGATGATGCACATGGACAGTAAAAATTAGTTGCAGAATTGTCTAGTTCCAAAGCCTTCTGATCTTTGGTTTTCCTTGGCTCTTTCTGATCTGTGGTTCTAAATGTGGTAGTCATACCACTGCTGGTGTGTGAGATGATTTTTAGATGTTACTCAGATAATGTTTATTTTATTAGTCAACCATTTTAATATATATTAGGGACAATCAAACCCATGGTTTCTTGGACAGTATTGCATAGGTTGAAGCTCAATTTATTTCAATAAAAAATAAGTAGGCCAATTTAAAGAAAAATATTAAATAATTAATAATGTAGGTGGTTTGTGGCTTTGGCTAAAATGATGATAGTGGTACTTGACTAACCGAAGTCATTTCAGTGACGTATTTTTTCATAGACAACATTCTGTCATTGACGTGGTTCTGCTGGTCAGAAAGTTCTTCCATTGGTGTCGTCTCCGTGCTGGTACCTTCTGCCCACCAGTTCTGCTTGGTTTCTCTGGAACCACTCAGAGGAAGCCTACATATTTCTCTCTCATTCTCTTTTGTATTTTCTTCTCCAGATTAAACAGCCTCAGCTATCGTAACCATTCCCCATGTGCCGTCATCCATTCTGCCCTGTTGTAGCCATTCCTCACTGGCAGTGGCTCTTCTGAATTGTGGGCCTCCCACGTGTGGCCAGTCTCCCTCCTGGGGTCTCTGGAAATGCTGCTGCTTTGATGGCATCTTCCTGAGCACATGCTCCAGGGCTGTCTGGCCTCCCACCCCTTGACCTTTTTCTTACTAATAGCTCACCTCAGTTTTCTCATCTGTAAGATAGAAAAATGACATGCATGTAGGGTGCTTATGACAGTGTTTGCTCCACTGACATTATCATTGTCAAGTGACTTCTCCTTTGTGGCTGATGGTTTATATTCTCTGATGATGACTTCTTCAGTAATAGCTACCATAACTTGAAATTTTCCAGATTTAGGACGTCTGGCCTCATAGTGAAAGGAACCCTTCCAAATTGCCTGAGAAGTTTTTCCTTTCAAATTAAAAAAAAAGAAAAAAAAAAAAAGGATGTTTCAGCAACTTTTCACTTTTGAGTTCAGTTTTTCTCTTCCTTTTTTCTGAGTGATGGTTGAAATTATTTTTTCTTTTAAAAATCTTTATGCATGTATGATATAAAAAAGTAAACCAGTGTAGCTGAAAGTGTCTGAAAGGGTTTTCGTGCACTTTTCGTGGACCCATTGACTTCACTGATCTTCAGGGTATTATATATGACACAGCTTGCCCCATTTTATGTATATTTTACATGGCAAATTATATTTCAAACATATTAAATGCCTTTTAAACTGTAGAAGAAAATTCTAAAATTTAGAAACTAAAAAAAAAAAAAGTGTTAACTTTAAATTTGAGAACCCTAAATATCTTCCCATGTTCTGTGTTCTCAGTTTATTTTTGCAGCAGTAATTATTTTAGCTGTCTTTAGTATTAGCATGTTGGAACATTGGACTAGTTTGTGCATGAGTATATTTAGAGCCTTTTACTTGAGAAGAATTACGTATATCTTGCCTGAATTTGTAATTACCCAGCATGGAAACCAAATTAATATACAGTATTCAGATTCTAGGCAGCAATGTGTAATATAAATTGGTATCATTTGAGTGGTGGAAGAGAGTCTCCACCTATTCTGTGAACTCGGGCAAGGTGTATAACCTTTCTGAGTCTTGTTCTCCTTATTTATCAAGTGAGATAATTAGGCCCTTTCTCCTTGTAGCTCACAGGGTGCTAGTAAAGGCAGAGAAGAATAAGTCATTGCACCATTGCAATTTGGCAAAACTACGATGAAGTTCTGTGTTAAATAAGTCTCGTGGAGACTTTGAACCTTATTCCTGAGACCAGGGCATCAGAGTTGGTTTTTTGTTTTTTTAACCCTCTTGTTTGATGTCCTCAAGTGCACTGTGGCAGTGTTTTTATGTTTTTGGTTTTTCAGAAGACTAGCACACTTGCTGGAATAATTGATGAGAATATGGGATTTCATTATGTTTGGTCTCAGAGTCAGTACTTTCGCTACTGAACAATCTCAACTACTATGTATTTTATGCAGGATTTTGCTCATTAAACAAGCACAGTAAAGATGCAGTGGGGGCAGTACCAGCTATCAGACCTGTGGCCGGGTTTTCCTTGAAAGGGGAGAGACTGAGAGTGTATCAGATGAAGCATTAGCTTAGGAGGGAGAATATAAAGAAGACTATTGAGTCTCTAAGATCCTCAGGTTTTTGTTTACAACCAGCAGCTGTATTCCAGCCTCTTCCTTCTTTTCCAGAGAACCTTGAGAAGGATATTTTGATGTATGATCATGTCCCTTACTGCTCAGAAGCCCTCAGTGCCTGCTCTTTCCTGCCACATTTCACCTGGACATTCCACAGCTTCTACCATGGTTCCTTCCAGCCTCACCCTCCTAGGCCTAGCCAAAGCTTGTCCTTTCACTCTGAGGG
Organism: Choloepus didactylus; assembly: GCF_015220235.1. NCBI lineage: Eukaryota > Metazoa > Chordata > Mammalia > Pilosa > Megalonychidae > Choloepus > Choloepus didactylus. Next base: position 31,413,597 of record NC_051312.1, on the reverse strand, counting down.
CCCGTGTTTGGGCCTTGTGCATGGAATGTGCCCCCGTCCCAGCTATGTCTGCTGAAGTCCATCCAGTTTCCGTCTCAAAGTCCCTCTTGTTTATGAAGTCTCTCGTGGGCTTTCCTCCCACCCTAACCAAGTACACTTTTTCTCTTCTTGGAAATATTCTGTGGGAAGAACATGGTGGCTTGACCTATGCTCAGATCCCCATTGTTCTGTTTAAATGAAGTAAGATCTTGGGTGGCCAGTTCATGTTCTCAGAGCCTTAGTAAATGGGGCAGAGAACACCTAACTCCCATGAGCCAGTATAGCTAGAGCACCTAACATGGGGCCTGAACTCAGTAGGTCCTCTCCAAGCCTTTGGTGTCTCACCTCTCCCATTTTCCTAATGGTAATTGGGAATACAACATTTATATAATATTAATAGAACACGGTACAACATTTGCTGTTGTATTAGAGTTTGTGTTTTGTTCTTATCTTGTTTTAATAAATTATAATCCATGAAATAAGACACTCTTTCCTTTGTTTCTCCAGTATTGCATAGCATAGTGCTTTGTACATAAATAGGTGTTTCAGGTAGAATCGAGTTGCTTTGAACTTATTCTAGTTAAAAGATGAAACCGGGGAGAGCTTGTGTGTTCAAAAGGGCCTTCTCTTTTTTCATCCTTGTATATCAGTCTTCCTCCCCATCTTTTTAGTTTCCATTTTTTTTTTTTTTTCACTTCCTTTAGTACTCAGAAAGCCCCGAGCTCACTTCAAAGAGTTGACTTCAAAGTCTGCTTGGCCCAGTGTTGCTCACCACTGAAGCCTATAGGAGCTGGCGTCAATGAAAGACCCTGTGGCGGCTGCATTTAAGGATTTTGGGGGGGCTTCTATTTTTACAATCCCTTTAAAGAGGAACGGGGGGAGGGAGGGTGATAGAAACATCTGCTTCTTTAAAAAAGTCAGTGCAGTTCCAAAAAAAGTTAGGATGTCTTTAAAAAAAAACCTTGATTTTACAATTGGTGGAAAAGAGCAAGTCTTCTTTCTTTTCAAAGCATTACTTTTGCTGTTTTGTCCTAGTTACAAAAGCTCAAGATAGAAATGTAGCCTTACCTCATGTGCAACATTTTCCAAGATGGCTAAGCGGGGTTGCTTGTCATGTAGCAGAAGACAGGGCTTGAGCCCTCACCCCCAGCACCCAGTTCTCCTTTGAGCTGTGGGTATGGGCAGAAAGAGAAGAGAGGGAGATTAAAGACCAGGGTGACCACTCATGGGCCCTTTGATGCTCTTGTATGTTGATTCTTTGAGGCTTGACTGAAACTTCAAGGAATGAGAAATGGAGCCCTCCCAGTTCCTGTGGCAGCCCCCGAATATACTGACTGAAGACCTACTGTGTGTTTCAGCAGCATGTCTAGCCTCCCCAAAGAGTCTGACATCTTGCCTCCACCTCCTGCCTTTGCATGAATCCTTATAGCCTGGAGTACTTTTTCCCCTGCTTCCAAACCCTTGCCTGTTACTGGCTTGATGGATCCTTACTCACCCTTGAAGATCTAGTTCAAGGATTAAATCCTCTGTGGAGCCTCCCCCCAATTTTCTCTCATCAGTTTCCTTTGTTCTCAAATATGACCTTGGGAACACTCATTGGAGCATTTAGTGCATTCGACTGTAATTAGCTGTTTACACTTCTGTCCCTGCACATTGTGAGCCGTTTGAGGGCCAAGTGAATGGCATAAACAAGTGCTATAGGATGGGGAGTTAGGGAAGGTTTTTATTTTATTTTTTTTTTTTAAGTTTAAAAAATTTTTATTGTATGGTAACATAAACACAACATCAAACTTACCATTTTAACTACTTTGAGTTACATGTATATATAGCTTAGTGGTGTTAATTACATTCACAGTGTTGTACTACAGTCACCACCATCTATTACCAAAATTTTTCTGTCATCCCAAACAGAAACTTTGTACCCATTAAGAATTAACTCTCCATTCCCCACTCCTACCCTTGCCCCTGGAAACCTACTTTCTGTCTCTATAAATTTGCATATTCTAGTTATTTCATTTAAGTGGGATCATGCACTATTTGTCCTTTTGTGTCCAGCTTATTTCATTCAACACGATGTCTTCAAGGTTCGTCCTTGTTGTAGTGTTTACCGGCACTTTATTCCTTTTTTATGGCCGAATATTATTCCATTATATGTATAGACCTCATTTTGTTTATCCATTCGTCCACTTGATGGACATTTAGATTGCTTCCACCTTTTGGCAATTGTGAATAATGTCGCTGTGAACACTGGTGTACAGATATCTGTTCAAGTCCTTGCTGGCAATTATTTTGGGTATAGACCTAGAAGCAGGATTGCTGGGTCATATGGTAATTCTGTACTTAATTTTCTGAGGAACTGCCAAACTGGTTTCATCAGGGAAAGTTTTAAGGAAGAGATCTGAGTCAGTCCTGTAAAGATGGACACAATTATTTGCACAGTTGGAGAGGAAGGGCTGGGCAGTTCAGGCCCCGAGTAGATGAAAGTGGGAAGGTATCTGGGAGTTTGACTGAGGGAGTTCTCAAGCGCCAGCCAAGATGTCAGCCGTTTTTAGAAGAGGAGCGAGGTCACAGAAGTGGAAATTTTGGGAAGATCTGCCTGGGTAGGAGTGGGCCGGGTGGATTTAGGGGGAGTAAGAGGTGCCAGGAAGACCCAGTAGGAGACCATTGCTGAGGTCTGGGAACGAGGTAACAATGGTGTAGACGAGGGATCAGCACGTAACAACCTGCTATATGTTTTTGAATGGCCCACAAGCTAAGAATGGTTTTACGTTTTTAAATGATTGGAAAAAATCAAAAGAAGAATAATATTTTGTGACACATGGAGATTATATGAAATTCAAATTTCAGGGTCCATAAGAACACATTTACCTATTATCTATGGCTGCTTTCATGCAACAATGTCAGACTTGAGAAGTTGCAACAGAGACTGTGTGACCTGCAAAGTCTAGAATATGTGCTCTCTGGTCTTTTACAGTCAGTTTACAACCCCTGGTGTAGATCAACCAGGGTGTGTGAGAGTGTGAATGGGAAGGAAGGGGCAGGCAAGACCAAGTGTTTAGAGGAAGATGCAATACAGGAGAGATTTTCTAAGTAGCTACTCTTCCTTTCTTCTCATGTAATGCCGTAAGTAGCTACTCTTCCTTTCTTCTCATGTAACGCCGTGTCTTGGTGGTGGTACTCTGGACGTGGGCATGGTTAGGACAGGGGTATGCAGAAAGGTAAAAGAATTGTGCTTTCATGATGGGGGGGTCTTGCTAGTTTCAAGGTAAACCTGTATATCATGTGGGTGACTCCAAGTCCAATGCAGGCTCCTAGTGGCTAGACCAAGGACAGCTTGCCGGCTACTGATGGGATGGAAGACTGGGAGTGAAGCCGAGGCTTCCCCCACTCCCCACCTCCCACCCCCATCTCTTGTTGACAGCGTTTGGGGGAAACTGCATTCTGTAGAGAAGGCAGGAGGAGAGGTGGAGGAGGAGCAACCATGGAGAGGCTGCTGGTTCCCAGCTGCAGTGCCTAATGGGTGTGTTTGTGTATGACCTAAGTCAGAGCTTTATCTCCGGCTAGTGTCGAGGCTTCTTTGCCCTGCCTTTGGGGATCAGTGGGGAAAGCCTGAGGGAGAAGGCTGGGAAGTCAGCTTCCCTCCATTCCCCTGCCTGCTTGGGTGGAGTGTCACCCACTGAGCTCTTTGAGTATGAAAAGATACAAGGAGGAAGCATGGGGTAGAAAGGGAGGTCCAAGAAGAGAAAGGAAACCTCCTGAGGCCCATCCCCAACCAGGGACAAGGCACTGCTTTCACCCAGCCTTAGGAAGGCTGAGCGGGCATCTCCGTAGCTGCAAGTCAGAGGGAAGGTGCTGTCCAAAGCCCATCAGTCCAAGACAGGCTGAAGGTCTCTCACCACTTTCAGAAAAATGGGGTCTTACTGCTAGAAGAGATTTTAGAGAGGGTCTGATCAAAGTCTCTTGTTTCGCAGGTGAGAAACCTGAGTCTCAAAATGAATGGAATTACCAAAGCTAGCTGGTGGTGGAACTTGGATTTAATCCCAGGCCTTTTATTATTCTAATTGTTACTAAACAATTCTTAACCTTTGAATGCATCCCATGTGCCAGGCTGGATGCTTTATATGCAGGTTTAAATTCACTATACCCCTGTGAAGGAGCTATTGTCCCTATTTTACAGATGAGGAACGTGAGCTTAGAATGACTAACTTAACGATAGCTAGAAATGGTAACTGGACCCCAGTCAATGTTCTTAACCGTTAGGCTCACATAAAACTGTTCTCAGTTACAGGCTCACATAAAACTTCCTAGCTCCTGTACATAATCCATTCAAGCTTTTTTGTTCATTCATCAAATGTGTCCTGAATACCAGTGATGCATAAGGAGGACACTTGAATAGGTGAGGTGAGGGCAGGTAGGGCACCATCTTGGTTTTGGCCAAGCCCAAAGGCATGCCGAAGTCTAGCCCAGGTAGAGAGGGATTGTTCCATAGCATCCACCTCCCCACTCTCTTGGCCACAGCTCCAGGGTCCCCTCCTCTGTAAAGCTGCCCAGGCAGAGTTGATTTCTCCCACCTTGAAGCTCCCAAGGTACCCCTTGCTCTGTCATTAGCACTTCCCCTTGATTCCAAGGCTGAGAGCTTGTGCCGTTTGTCTTTGTATTCCTACTTCACTAGCCTGGTGCCCGGCACTTTGGGGCCACTCAGCAGATGTTGAGCTAATGAGTAAATGCAGATCTAGATCGCCAATGGTCCTTAAACTTTACTGGGCAACATAATCACTTGAGGAGGTTGTTAAAGATTCACATTCCTGAGTTCTCTCCCTATGATTGACTCCTAGATTTGACATGGTACCCCAGAATCTGAATTGTCTTCCTGTGCCCAGGTGTTTCTGATGTGGGTGGTCTGCCGGCTACATTTGGAGAAACTGGCACAGGTGCTGAGCCTTCTGGAATCAAGACAGGAACTAAACATTAAAAATAGCACTCCATTCATTTGTTGGTTGTGCTGAGCCGCCAAGTGCCCCCTCCTGCCGATGACAGGTCCGGATGTGGGCCAGTTCTCAGCCGAGGGAAAATGAACAGTGTCTTCTCCATGGTGCCCAGAACAGTCTGAGTCAGAGGAATGTTCTGGCAAGTCAGGCAGAAGGGAGCCTCCACTTCTTTTTTAAACCTTGGTGGGAACTGTGTTGGCAGGGCGAAGAGGGAGGAGAGGAAGCTCGATGTGGGCTTTGGGGTTGGCCGGCGTTTTGGGGCTGGCTGTACTTTGGGTGGCCGCTGAGGGCCATTGCTATATATGCCCCTTTCCTCTTGAAATTGTCACTTCCTTGGCTGGATTGTGTGTTCCTTGTTCGCCACAAATGCATGGCAGTTGTTCAGGAAGGCTCCCTGGGATGTGAAAAAGAGAGAATTGGGCTGGGCAGTGCATAGCTAGGGCTTCACAGAAAGACAGGAGAGCTGGCCTTTTCCCCTGCCGCACCACTGACTCATTGTGAGATTCAGAGGGATGAGCTTCTGGGCCCTGGGCTTGCTTTTCCTTCTGTAAAATGGGTGGGGCGAAGGGCAGAGTCATAAAGCTTATTTCTTCTCCTCAAAGGGATGTTTAAAGGCTCTTGTCAAGATTGAACACAGGGCTCTGTTGTTTGGTCTGATGCTACTAAATGAAGTTCAGGAAACTCGGATTTTGGAGTTAACTCTTTCAGAGCTAATGTGGTGACTAGTAACAAGTCCTTTAATCAGTGTTATGCTGATGATCCAATAGAACGGAAGCTCCACGAGGGCAGGGGCTTGGCCTTTCTTTTTCTCTGTATTCTTACTGTCCAGAGCTGGGCCTGGCACCCAGGAGGTCTTTATAAATATTTATTGCATTAACAATAGCTCCAAAATGCTGGCCCTTACTGAGTGCCAGGCCCCTTCTCACTTTTTGTCTTCCTCACAGGTTTGACTTGCTGTTTGAGGATATGAAGAGCAGGAATTTTTTGATGGGAAGAAACTAAGCTTACGCCTTGGTTCTCATATTTTCTTTCATTTTCTCTTCCTTGTGTGAGGAACATGAGAGGTTAAGGGAATGGTAAAAATCTGTGTTTGGAATGAACTGTGCAAAGGAGTCAGGGGACTTGGGTTCAAGTTCTGATTCCGTTACATAATGGCTCGCCACCTATTAACCTAGCCCAGCAGTTTCCTCTTTTGTAGCTGAATAATGTCCACCCCCAGGCCACCTCTGCGTGTGGGACTCACACAGGATTGCACATGTGAGGGTGCCTTACAAATGCAAGTGATGATGTGTGTAAGCAGGGAAGGTGTGGTCAGCTTTTGGAGAGGGTGGAAGCCTCCAAGTGAGGTGGCCTCTGAGATTTACTCCACCTAGAGTTGTTGGAAAGGAGCTCAACCTCCATGGTGAACTCTGAATCCTTCTAGGGCAGGTCATTCCACATAGCTCTGTGAGTATTTTGGTAGTTTTAAAGACCCATATTTTATTGTGAAACCTTTAAATTAGCAAATCCCAGGCTGGCTAAGGTAGGCTTCTGTTTTAGCTTCTTGGCTGGTTACAGAAATACTATATAATGGGATGGTTAAACAGCAGGAATTTATTAGCTTATACTTTCAGAGCCTAGAACTTGCTTCTTCTTAATTCGGTATCTTCTGGCTGGCTGGCAATCCTTGGGGTTCCTTGGCTTATCCTTCCCATGGTAATGCAAATGATGGTGTCTTCTTTCTCTTTCAGGTTGTGCTGACTTGCAGCTTCTTGCTTCTCCCATAGCCTTCTCTATAAAACTTCCAGTAGTAGGATTCAGACCTATCCTGATTCAGTTGGGCTGCAGCTTAACTGAAGTAACCTTGTCAAAAGGTCCTATTTACAATGGGTTTACACCCACAGGAATGGATTAAGAACATATTTTTCTGGGGTATATAATTCTAAGCCATCACAGCTTCCCAGGCTGACCATGTCCCCACGTGCAAACATCTGGTCCAATGCTTCATTTTTACCAGTAGCACTTACTTCTACCTAGCATTATAGTATGTTTACGTGTTTGTTTGTGAGCTGCATGTGGGCAGGGACTTTGTTTTGTTTGCTGCTGAGTTCCCAGCCCTCAGAACAGTTGCTAGCACATAGCAGGTGCCTAGTAAATATTTGTAGAATGAATGAATGAATATTTATAGTGGATGCAAAGTTCTTTGACCTTAGTTTAGACCAGCAGTTCTCAAAGAGTGCTCTTGGGACCCATGGGAGTTTCTAAGACCCCTTCAGGGGGTCTTTCAGGTCAAAGCTATTTTCATACTAATGGTAAAACATTACTTGTCTTTTCACTTTTGTTTTCTCAAGACTGCAAATCTCAGTGAACCAATATTTTCAAAGTAACTAGTGCGTGATGACCCAAAGCCATGCATGGATAAAAAGATCAATTCAAAGTATAACAGAGAACAATGGATTTCCATATAAGGAATATGAAAATTTACTGATAGAGTTTTGTATTTTATTTTTCTGCTAACCTTTAAAAATCACCACTTGTTGAGTTTTGTTGTAGTATCAAAGAAGAATGTCCACAATTACTGAAAAGTCTATGAAAATATACCATTTCCCAACTGCATGTGTGCATAAGACCAGAATTTCTTCTTTTTCTTCACCCAACCCCCACAAACCATATTGTAACAGATTGAAAGTAGAAGCATATATGAGAATCTGGCTTTTTTCTTATTAAGCCAGACATTAAAGAGATTAGCTGAAATCTGAAACAATGCCACTCTTCTCCCTAAATTTTTTTTTGTTTTTGGAACATATAATTTTCCATAACAATGTTATTTGTGTTAACAGGTGATAGATTTGTTATAAACAAGAATTTTTGGGGGGTCCTCAATAATTTTAAGAGCATAAAGGGGTCATGTGATCAAAAGAGAAGTGCTGTGTGGACAGCCCCATGGACTGTGGATCTACAGCTGATGCAGAATTCTTTTCTGAGTGAGTGAATAGGGCTTATTGAGCACCCCCTTGGTCAGGAGGTGCTTGTCTGAGTGACAGGTTTACTTTTCCAGCTGCATGGCTTTGGGCATGTTGCTATTTGTCTGGGCCTGGGGCCCCCAGGGTGGGGTGGGTAAGATAATATGATGGGTATCCTCCAGCTCGAACATTTTCCTTTTTAATTCTAGGAGCCCTCCCAGATCTTAGCCAACTGTTCACCTCTCTGAAAGAGATTGGTGAGAAATGAAACCATGAGAGGAGGTTTTCAGGAAGAGGTGAGGCTTAAAGCTGAACAAGGTTTGTCCGTAAGGCAGGGAGGACATTTATATGAGGGAAATCATTGCATCTTGCAGTGGGTAAACTGAGGTTCTCCAATTGAGACCTGAAACAAATGACTGATAGAGGGCCAATTACATTTATCCTGGGTCCCAAACTGTCTCTAACTTGTTGCCTGAAGCTTTATTTCCTCATCCCATAGCCCAAGGTGATGGCAGCGACCTCACATAGGACATTTCCAGGGATTTGTTGAGCCACTGTAGTCAGTAGCCTGGGCCATCTGCCCCTCCAGCCTGACCTGTTAGCCTGCAGGAAGATGTGGTGTGTGTGTTTATTTTAATTGCTCCTCTATAACTTCCTGCTATACTTCCAGTGTGATGGTGCTTTTAAAAAGACTGTGTGTGTGGGTGTTTTCCCAGTTTGAGTCATGAAATACATTGAAATATTTCTAATCTGGAAATATTTCCATATCATTGGGCTATGGGGAACTGTACACCTGGATAGAAAATGGGCAAAAGTTGGATTGGGAGAATTAAATGAACCAGTGCATGCGAAGCACTGAGTACCTTGCCTGCCTCAGTCATCATCATCATCATTATCATCATCATCAGTGTTTTGGTTTACTAAAGCTGCTGGAAATGTCATATACCAGAAATGAGAAATGGATTGGCTTTTATAAAGCTGATTTATTAGGTTACAGATTCACAGTTTTAAGGCCATAAAAGTGTCCAAACTGAGGCATCAACAAGAGGTTACCTTCACTGAAGAAGGGCTGATGATATCTGGAACACATCTGTCAGCTGGGAAGGCACATGGCTGGCGTCTGCTGGTCCTTTGCTCCTGGGTTGTGTTGCTTTCAGCTTCTGATTCCAGTGGCTCTCTCTTTAAATGTCTCTGGTTTCTCACTTAGCTTCTCTGTGGCAAACTCTGAGCTTCATCTCTTGGCTTAGCATCTCCAAATGTCTTTCTGTCTGCATCTCCAAGCCTCTGAGTCTGTGCTGGCTCTGAGCTCTCTCTCTTTCTCTTTGAGCCCTCTTAAGGACCCCAGTAGACTAATTAAGTCCCACCTTGAATGGGCGGGGCTGTATCTCCATGGAAATAATCTAATCAATAAGTTCCATCCGTAATAGGTCTGCCCCCACCAGATTGGATTAAAAAAACATGGCCTTTTTTGGGGTACGTAACAGATCCAAACCAGCACAATCATCATCATCGTCAATTAAAGTAAGTAGTATGTTATTATCATCAGTGCTGTTTCTCTTTAGCAATCCTGATAGTTGATTTGTACAACTCACATTATGCTAGTTTGTCCTGCAACTAAAATGTGTTGAGTACTTCCTGTGCGCCAGCCACAGCAATGAATTTTGAGTCTTAGGATTACTGTGATTAGAGATGCATATAACAGTGGTTTGCAAACACTGGTCTGAAGACTGACGCATGGCCTGTGAGAAGTTTCCTGTGGTCCATGTTAAAAAGAAAAAAATACAGACAATGTCGTGACTGAGATTCTCATGACACTAAACTTACTCCATTCAAAGGACCATCCTTTAATCAGAATGTGTCCTTCCTGTATTTTGGGGGGAAAGCACTTCCTTTTGTGGGATGAGAATGATAACAGATGGTAATTACCCTTTACTTGGTAAAGTAAAAACTTGTGAACCCTGTGACAACCCTCAGTATTTTGGTGTGTTTGTTTGAAACCGCTTTTTTTTTTTTTAAATATTCATTTTATTGAGATATATTCACATACCACGCAGTCATACAAAACAAATCGTACATTCGATTGTTCACAGTACCATTGCATAGTTGTACATTCATCACCAAAATCAGTCCCTGACACCCTCATTACCACACACACAAAAATAGCCAGAATAATAATTAAAGTGAAAAAGAGCAACTAAAGTAAAAAAGAACACTGGGCGCCCTTGTCTGTTTGTTTGTTTGTTTCCTTCCCCCACCTTTCCACTCATCCATCCACAAACTAGACAAAGGGGAGTGTGATCCCCATGGCCCCCCCAATCCCACTGTCCCCCTCATAAGCCACATTTTTATACAATTGTCTTCAAGATTCTTGGGTTCTGGGTTGTAGTTTGATAGTTTCAGGTATCCACCACCAGCTACCCCAATTCATTAGAACCTAAAAAGGGTTGTCTATATTGTGCCTAAGAGTGCCCACCAGAGTGACCTCTTGGCTCCTTTTGGAATCTCTCTGCCACTGAAGTTTATTTCATTTCCATTCACATCCCCCTTTTGGTCAAGAAGATGTTCTCCATCCCACAATGCTGGGTCTACATTCCTCCCTGGGAGTCATATTCCACGTTGCCAGGGAGATTCACTACCCTGAGTGTCTGATCCCACGTAGTGGGGAGGGCAGTGATTTCACCTGTTTGAAACCGCTTTTGATCTGTGAAATCCAAAACCCTGGTAGATAAAACCTTAAATGTTGGAAGGGACCTTAGGAACCAGTTCTTACAGGTAAGGAACCTGAGACACAGATGTGAGTTGTCCAAGGTCACACAGCAAATCGGGGAAAGTCAGGGCTAGAACTTAAAGAGAGGTTGGTTATAAGCACTGGTTTTGAGTCAGCCATTTAAGTCCTGTGTTCAAGTCTTGCCTCTGCTGCTCTCTTACCTGTGCAATTGGGGTACCCACCCCAAGGGGTTAATGTGAGGATTTAATGAGATGATTTGGTTTGAGAGAGATTTTGGCTGAAGAGCAAGGGAAACCCCCTCTTCCTTGCCAGCCTCTTCTCTTCCCCCACTAATAAGTAGGTTCTTTTGATAGGTCACTGAGCAACATCAGCCAGAGGATTAATTTTTAACACAGTCCCTGTATTTACTACTTAGGATTCTAAGTGATATCAGATGTTACCTGTGTTGGTTTCTCAGCCCTCTATTGGTAATCTTTCTCAACTGTTGAACAGTTTCAAAGATCTAAGAACAGCTTTGAACCCCTCCATCTCCCCTATGCCCTCAATTCCAGGGCCAGGTCTTAGGAGGCTGGGATGAAAAGAGTTCTGCCCATGGTCAATGCTAAGCGTGCAGCTCCGTCTCTCTTCCTGTCCTGGAGGTGACCTGTCTCCCTAATAGTGAACCTTGATGATTGACAGTGATAACATCCAATTACAGCGTTCTCTTTCTCATCTAGGGCACCAATGGACAGCTTCCTCTCTTCTTAACAGAGATACCGGAGTAGCAAACGTAGAAATTCTCATGACAGCTGTCAGGTTTAAAGACTAAAGAACATCCCATGCTCCTTGTAGCCCTGTAATAACCAACATAAATTATCTTGTGGGGTGGAATGGTCTGGCCCTGTGCCAGGCTGTACCATGCTCTCCTGGTGACACTTTAATGAGCCCATATGTTCACAGATGTAGGAGACATGGTAACTTGGCAAATGGCCCATTATGCCCCTGGCTTAATTCCACAAGCTTGTCCTAGAGCCCTGGGCACAGAGAAGTTTGAAAAATGCCTGCTGTCATGCGTGATGTCCAGTGGTCCCTCCAAAGGTAGTGGCAATCATCCTGGATTCTCTGCTCCAGCCAGGTCCCAAGGTCTTCTCTCCACACGTTACTTGAGTATCTCCTTAAGTGTCCTTAAGTTTTGCAGGATGGATTAATTAGATACCCAGGATATATAGCCCAAGATGTCTTTTCCTCCCCTGATGCCCACCTCAAAAGATGAAGGGGGAGGAATCACATGTGGATTCTATACTAAGGTTTGTTGTCCTTGGCTTGGAGTGATGTTGGCAAATGCAATTTCCATCCTGGCCCGTCATTAAGAAAATTTATGTTGTATTGGCTTCAGCCAAAGTCAGCTGATGTGGTTTGCTTTAGTAACTCTAACAAGTTTATTGTCTGTTTTTTCATTTCAGTTATCATCCCTGGTTTAGTGGGTTGTACGGCCAGGAGGGCTGTCTCTTCTGTTTTATATGTCAGGGAGGGACATCAATCAAAACGGTTATATTTTTAGCAAAGTCCCTACATTTACTAAATGTGACAAGTACAGAAACACATTAAAAAAAAAATAAATGTTGCCTGAACCACACTACCCGAGGGGCTCGCTCTTAATGATTTGGTGTGTGCCCTTTCAGTCTTCTTTTAATGCATTAAAAAATTTAGTTGATGCCATACTTTATGTATATTCATTTTAAAATGGAGATGATGTATTGAATTCAAACGTGCTAGGGCCTTGAACCAGCCATTGAAGCGCAGCCCCTTCATTTCCCTATCTGTAAAATGGGTGTAACTACAGTATAGTCCCAAAGCATTTTTGTGAGGATTTAATGAAATATCACATACAAAGTCCTTAGAGCAGTGCTTGCAATAAATATTGGCTGTTCTTCTCCAAGGGAAATGTGGGAAAGTGCACTTTAAACAAAGCAAGGGTTCAATCCCCTCCCCCACTCCTTGTCTTAGGGGATGAAGGAAATGCTAATTCACGGTCTGTTGTATGGACCTGAGTTAGCAGTGAGTAGCCCTTGAGGGCAGACACAGCCCACTGCTCGGGTCAGCACCTGGTAGGTGACTGAAGGCTCTCAGCTCCTGGGTGCCTTGCATCTTCTCCTTGTTCCTGACACACTTGTTTCACACCCCCATCCACTTGTTGCTCAAGCTTCAGGGAGGAAGTAAAGGTGTTCTTTCCCACACGGTCTTCCCTTCCAGGCCCCCCAGCCCTCGCTGGTCTCCCTTCTTGAAGCTCCTAATGCCAAGTCAAAGCCTGGCTGACTGCTTTTCATTTCTGCTTGGTGCCCTCAAGTCCCTGATAAGGAGGACGCTTTGTTCTCAAGCACAGCAGCCATCCTCAGAGACAGGTCCGTGCACAGGGTGGCCCCATGCACCCCCAGTGTCCTCTCCTCTTTGCATGATGCTTTATGGCTCACAGGGAGCAACACGGACCAGAGGCAGGTGCACGCGGGACGCAAACCACAGCCAGGCTGAGCACTGCCCTGCTGCCGTTATTGCTGACTCACCACACCCGGGTGCCCTGGAAGTCCGGTGCGCCGCCAGGTTCATGCTTCCACGAATGCACCCTTTCCTTTCCTGAAGAGCCTGAGCTCCCTTTGGGTGTGGTCTGCGGGCTGCTGGCTTTCCTGGGATGCCTGGGCCCCAGAACTGTCAGAGCAGCTGATCCTGCTTGGGTTGCACTTGGCTGTGAGCATGTGTCCAGCGCTTTTCATTTTTGAGTCATCAGGTCGAGTCTTTTTCCAGCTGGTGCATGACTTCCAACATTTTAGGAAGCACACTGAACCTGCCCAGTCTAGAAGATGAGTATCTGGTGGTGATGAAGTGTTTCCCAAACCAAAGGTGGCTCTTGAGTGTTTATCAAACACATCCCAAAGAGTTCACATGGGGGAACTTAACATGCGTGTCTTGGAGGGTTTCTGCAAAGTAAGCAGAACAAGCAAACCCCTCAGAGCTGGAGGGGTGTGGGCTGAATGCTGAACATCCTGTCTTGCATCTTGCCTCAAGGAGGAAGGTGGGGCTGTATGGCTTTGGGCAATTCCCTTCCCCTTCTGGACTTCAATTTCCTGATTTGTAGAATGGAGATAAGAGTAGCCCTTATCTCCTGGGAGTGTTGTTAGGATTAAATACAATTTTGGAAAGTTTCCTGGCACATAGGAAGCCGCTCAGTAGGAAAGGTTGCTGTGGCTCTCTAATACCATTGTCATTACCATAGATTTGCATTTTCTGGTTACTTCCCTGTGAGGCATTCAGTGTGTGTGTATTTAAAAGGTTAGGCTACAAAATAGAATACTCTGTAAACCTTAGGACAGGATGGATCTTGTCCAGTTAGACTCAAAGAAGTATTAGCAGTGTTTGGTGACTTGAGAGAGAAGTCACAGCCCCAGATGTTCTCACCATCACTCTCTTCTTAAAAGCAGGTCCCCACTGGATTCCTCTAACATGTAGTTGTTTATGTGACATTTTTTTTTTCCCTTTCTGCTCTGGATTTGACCTTTTGCACCCTCAGATGATTGAAAAATTTCTCAGAGACACCTGCTTCCTTAGGATTGTTGTCAAAATAAGACTAAGTGAATGAACCAGAAAGAAGTCATCTCTTGGAAATACCTTCTAAGAGCCCCTGAACTTTGCTCAGGAGTTGTTATTTTAGTTAAAGGATGGTTTCTCTTCCTCCAATCACACAAAAAAGTTGGAAGATTGTTTTCTGGGGTCCAGGCTGGGCCGAGTTTGCTGAGGATGGGGGCCTGAAGCATTGCTGGTCTATGGAGTAGAGTGGAGGCTCCCCTAGGAAGCTCATAGGTTGTAGATTTTGACAGGTGCATGACGAGGTGCCATTCAGAAATACAGGTGCTTCCAGCCACTGCTGTGGGATTAGAGTGGTAGTTGCCAAAGTGATAAGGGTGACCACTTCTGAAAACCTTGAGTGTTTTAAGGATGTACTTTTGCAGACAGGAAAGTTTTGTAAGCATCACAATAACCTATATTTGAAGAGAGCTCTACAATCTGCAAAGAACTGGTACGTGTCATCTCATCAGATCTTTAGACAATTCTGTGAAGTTAGAAGGCAGGAGCGACAAACTTCATTTTATGGACAAAGGAATGGAGGTCCAAATGACATGAGGCATCTGGACTGCAGAGATGGAACAGGTTGTTAGATCCAGGACCAGAAGGCGGGTGTCCAGAAATAGTCTCCCTTTTCACTTAAATCAGTTGTGGAGTGGCAAGGGTAGCCTCTGCTGTCATCCTGTTAAGAGCAGCTTTCTGCACTGTCTCGCTCCAACCTGAGCAGGTTCACACTCCAACCAGCCACAACCACCCAACTCCTGACTTCCTGACTCTTTCTCATTCCTTCAAGGGCTCTTAGAACCACGGTTCTCAGCACCTGCTGACCCCACCCACCATGCACACAGTCCTGTGGACATATCCCAATTATAAACCGGCCCCTGTCCCTCTGTTCTGGTTTGCTAATGCTGCCTTTATGCAAAATACCAGAAATGGATTGGCTTTTATAAAGGGGGTTTATTTGGTTACAAAGTTACAGTCCTAAAGCCATAAAAGTGTCCAAGCTAAGGCGTCAACAACAGGGTACCTTCATAGAAGAATGGCCAATGGCATCTGGAACACCTCTTTTGTCTGGGAAGGCACATGGCTGGTGTCTTCTTCTTTTGCACCCAGGTTGTGTTTCAAAATGGCTTTCTCCCAGGACGTTTCTCTCTAGGCATCTGGGGGAATTCTCTTAGATTCTCCCAGGCAAACTCTGGAGTAGCAAAAGTCTACTTTCAATGGCCGTCTTCAAAATGTCTCACTAAGCTGATCTGAGTTCCTTCTGTTTGTCGGCTCTTTTATATGGCTCCAGTGATTTCATTTAGACCCATGCTGAATGGGTGGGGTAACACCTCCATGGCAATTATCCAATCAAAGGTCTTGCCCACAGGTGTTTGATTCACATCTCCATGGAAACACTCAATCAATAGGTTCCAACCTAATCAACACTAATATGTCTGTCCCCACAAGATTGCATCAAAGAACATGACATTTTGGGGGACATAATACATCCAAACCAGCACACCCTCCTAACTACATAAGGGAGGGAAAATGATGGCTGTTTGGAGAGAGCCTTGGATTTGCTCTCTTTTGACAAGAAGTCAACCATTCGTGAACTTTTCTGGAAGAAACGATTGGCTGCTAATCAGATAAAGCCATTGACTCTAAAGCATCCGTGGATGCTCATGGGCTAGTTCAAAATGATCTTCATTAAATGACAGAGCACATCACTGTTGAGATTCTGCACTTCACTTATGCATTTAGCCTAGAGGTATTTATTGGGCACCTAATGTGTCCTAGGCACTCAGAGGGGAACAAAGGAAGTGTCAAGGGGTATCCCTTGTCTTCCATTGTAGTTGGGGAAAGGCGGCAAAAACAAAACAGGTACCTACAGGCTGGCGTAAAGTAAGACATTGGCCAAAAGTGAGGAGGTCCGGGTTTGTCTTCTGGTTCCTGCCTCCCGTGCCATCCCACCTAGCAATGCTATCTTGAGCAAGTCACCTAACATCTCTGTGTAATTGGAGCAGTGCCTCCACTACACAGGACCAGTGTAAGCTGCTGTCTTTGTCATTGATGATGATGATAGTGGACTCTGTCAGGGGTTTAAACATTTTCATCATGTAATATTTGATAATCTTAAAGAATATATTTAAGTTGCAAACCCAGTAATAATACACATTTGTGACCCCACCACCCAATCATTTCATCTAGCCATGCTCCTTCTCTAACCCATCACCTACCTCTCCCTTCCCTCCCCCAGATCACGTCTTGAATTATGTTTATAATTTTTAAGCACTAATTTTTAAAATCATATATGTACATAGCCCTAAGCATATATTGTTTGGTTGTGCTTATTAAGGTGGTATCTCACACAGTTTTCTGTATTTTACTTTTTTTTTTACTCAATATTGTACTTCAGATATTGACTCATACTGTAGCATGTTGCTACAGTTAATTCATTTTCATGGCTGTAAACTGTTTCTTGGGGTGATATCCTGCAGTTTCTTTATCTGTTCTCCTGACTGATGGATATTTGGCTTTTCCCTTTTGGGGGACTCTCGCTGTGAACAATCCTGCACACATCTCCTGGTACCCTTGGAG
The DNA here is from genome assembly GCF_015220235.1 of Choloepus didactylus. NCBI lineage: Eukaryota > Metazoa > Chordata > Mammalia > Pilosa > Megalonychidae > Choloepus > Choloepus didactylus. Next base: position 31,396,744 of record NC_051312.1, on the reverse strand, counting down.
TGAGGATTTCTATGTGGCTTTTCCCTGTAAGTGAAATGGCTGGGTCTTCCTGCTCACCGCTAGGAGTGGAATTGCCACGAAGTAGTTCAGCTTCAAGAAACAGTGCCAAATTGTTCTCCAGCGTAGTGGTGCCTCTTTCCCCACCTCATTGGCACTGTGTAAGAGTTCCTGTTGAGCCTCCATCACTGGATAATATCAGTGTTCTTAACTTTTGCAACTCCAGTGGGTGTAAAAAGAAATATTTTTGTGCTTTTAATTTGCATATCTGTGATTATTAATGAGTTTGAGCAGCTTTTTATATCTTTACTGACCACTCGTGTTTCTTCTATGAAATGTTCAGGCCATTCAATCATTTGGCCTATTGGGTTGTTTGCCTTTTCTTACTAATCTGTAGAAGTTCTGTGTATATTCTCCATTGATTATATGCCTTGCATCTTCTCCCATTTTGTGACTTGTCTTTTCACTTTCTTTCAGGTATCCTTTGAGGAACTGAGGTTCTTAATGAGGAACTTAGTTTTAATGGGGTCAGATTGATCAGTCACTTACTTTTTTTATGGTTATGCTTTTGAGTTTTGTGTAAGAAATCTTTCCTTGCCTTGTAGTTATAAAGATATTCTTCTGTATTTTATTCTAAAGGTTTCAGGGTTTTGCCTTTCACGTTTATGTCTTTAATCTGATTAAAAGTGATTTTGGTATATAGCATGATGGTGGTGATCCGATTTCACATTTTTCCTTGTGGATACCAAATTTTCCACCACTGCTTGGTGAATTCTTTCCCCTATCGCCAGTGATCTTCAGTGTCACCTGTTTCACAGGGCAAGACTCTATGTGCTGATGGCTTTCTCTCTGGGTTCTTTATTCTGTTTCATTAGTCAGTTTGTTCCTGTACCAGTACCACACTGTCATAATTACTATAGCTTTTTGTAATAATTGTTAATGGCTGGTAAAGGAAATCTCTTCATCTAATTCTTCAGGAGCAAGTCTTGGCTGTTACTGGTATTTTTTTTTAAACTTCCGTTTAAATTTTAGGATCAACTTCCTGAAAAAATTTACCTCATTTGGATTTTGATGGAGATTGTGTTGAATTTGTAATCAAATTGATGAGAACTCATATTTTTCCATATTGACTTATAATCCAGGAATATGGTTTTTCCCCTTTTAAGTCTTTATTAATAAAGTTTTACAATTTTTCCATACAGATTTTGCATATCTTTTATTAGATTCAGTTCTGGCTTCCTTAGATTTTTGTTGCTATTGTATATGGTAACTTAAAAAAAAATCACTTTTTCTGTTTATGGCTGGTATATGGAAGTGCATTTGATTTAGAAACTATGCTAAATTATCTGATTATTTCTAATAATGTGAGTAGATTTAAAATTTTTCTGTATAGCAAATCATATTATCTTATTTTCTGTAAACAATGAGTGTTTTATTTCCACTTTTTCTGTTCTTATATTTTATTTATTTCCTTCTCTTGTCTACTGTGTTAAGCAGAAGTGGTGACAGTGAGCATCCTTGTTTTGATCTTAATTTTAAAGGGAATTCTCCTGAGTTTCACCATTCAGCTTGATTGCTGGAGCTGTTTGTTAGATTGTCGTTATTGGGTTAAGGAAGTTCCTTTCTAATCTGAGTTTGCTGAGAGTTTTTCATGTATTGACTGTTGAATATTACCAGATTCTTTTTCTGCATCTGTTGAGATGACTTTTTGGTTTTTCTTCTTCAATCTGATACTATAATAAATGACAAATATTTTCTATTTCTAAGCCACTCTTGCATTCTTGGGATAAACCAACTTGGGTGGTGATACTATTATTTTGAGACACTGTTGGATTCAGTTTACTAATATTTTGTTATGATTTTGCATCAGTGAATCATGTATAAGATTGACCTGTAATTTCCTTTCTTACTTGTCCTTGTCTGTCTTGGTATCAAGGTCATATTGGCTTCGTAGTTCCTCTTTTTTTTTAAAATCCTTTTGCAGAGCTTTTAATAAGATTAAAGTATAGATGAGTAGTTTAAGAGCTATGCCAAGGAAACATTTTGTGTAATGTTTCAGGAGTTCTGTTAAATGTTTGGTTCAAATTTCTTTTTAAAAAAATTTATCTTCATTATTTAAAACTTGAATCATTGGAGACCACCCATGTGCTGCTTCTTTGTACTGCCAGTTGGACTTGTTTTAATGACTTTCTCAGGAATGAAACCTCTGCTCTCTGTTTAATTGATATGAAGTGTTAAACTTTTACCATTTGCAACTATGTATCTATGTGAATGAGAATTTTATTGATCCTGTGCAACCAAATGAAACACAGAAATGGATGACACAGAGAAATTTGCTTGCAAATTTTTGTTTGCCCAAATTGCCTTTTTTTTTAAATAGAGTAATGCCCCCAAATAAGTAAATGTTGTAAATTTGGACTTTCAAAATTAAGATTTACCATTACTGTTATCTATTTTTATCTGATTTTATTTGGTCTCTTGCAAGATTTAATTAACCAAGAGGAATCTGCTATTCTGAACTATAAATAGGAAGCCACTGATTGCTAATGGCTTTTGCAGCGTTGATGATCCACAATGAAGTGTTCTTTGATTTTGTGTCAAGATGAATGGTGCAAACCTTTGACAGGCACACAGTTGTGGCTGGAGAATGCCCAGCATTAACTGCTGACCTTGCTTTCCCAAGTGAGCAGGTGTTGAATGAGTTCAGCTCCCTCTCAGCTCTTCTTTTTCCCTGGTGGGTCATTGGCTTCTGAGTAAGATGGATGCATGCAATAGAAGAGCTGTTAATAGCATTTACTCTGTCTTAATCCTTTTTAATCCCATTCATATTTCAGTGTCTGAAACCTGGCAGGATGTCAGAAGCCACAGTGCAAGCAGGGAAATTTTTCTTTGAACAGCAAGGACCAAGTAAAAATTTTTTCCTGATATTTTAATTTGTAAGAGTGGAAAATTCCCTGTTGGATCACAAGTAGAGTACCACAACTAAGAGATCTTGCCAAAATGACCTTGCTGGAGCTTCTTATTGTCTTTATTTTTAAAAATGGCTATAAAATCACTTTATCAAGCTTATCAAGTATGATAAGGAGATATTGTGGCTTGCGGCCTATTAAGTTTACTGAATGGGGAAATAACTTTGACAGAAGTTGATGTCTGAAATCAAGTCTTGTCTGTCTAGTGTCAAACCTGTTGAGAATGTGAACATTTGCACTTTCCCAATAAGACTTTAGCCTCTGCTTGAATTGGTTGGCCTGATCTTTGGATTAACTGGACTTTGCTAAATTTCCTTGCAGGTCCAATATAAAGGAATTTGGAGAATCCCAGTAAAATACTGGTTGAAGATGTAGAACCCCTATCTCTGTTGAGATCTGTCAAATTTGAGATTGGGTGGGCTGGATGCTGTTTTTACTGTGATGGATGTTTGCGTTTGAAGTCTGTATGCGGCCTTGAAAGATGTTTGGGGTGTACAGTGGTTCTTTGTAACAGTGTAGCTCCCAAATGCTAGATTCTGGATCAGACCATGGGTCAGCTTCAGGGTAGCAAGAGGACGGATGCCCAAGAACATGTGCTCTTGAACTTCCTGGCCCTCCCCTCTGAGTGCTGCCCTTTATTGAGCGGAGATGGGCCTCATCTGGAGGGGCAACCCTTTTCTGCTGTTTGAGTTCTTGCCCAGCCCTGGGGTGTGAGAGCTGACCGAGGGGGGTCTGGGCCATTGTGGGAGAGAAGGCTGAGAGCTCCTTGAGGAGCATTTGGGGTTTGAATCAGTTGTGTCTTTTAAAAAATTTATCCATTTTGGATTTGTCTGTGGAAGCAATTAGGGAGATCACAGGACCGTTTCTGATTCCTGATTCTGTACAGTATCTATTCAGAAAAACAGAAAACAGTCAACTGGAACAGGGGATTATTTGAGCACACACAGAGTCCTGTTGTTTCAGAGGCATGCCCTCAGACAATTTGCCTTTTAGTGAAGTTTAAGCCCTTGAAAGGAAATAAAAAGAGTTTTATTAGATGGCAAAGAAAGATGGACCGGACTTACGAGACTTTGAGGATTTTAGCTTTTTCTTTGTTAATGCAAACTTTGGAAGAGAGTGACTCTTTATATAATGCAATTTATTTGTACAATGTGGTAATTATTGCTAATGGTTAATAATTAACTTCAACTGAGTAAATTCCCATTGTGCATTTGAAAGAGAGAGTGAGAGAAGGAGGGATGGAAGGAGAGAGAGGGAGAGAGTGCATGTGTTTATCTTTTGTTCAAAGCTAAATATCACTACTTCTGAGGATGAATGTGCCTTAGTGATGCAACCAACTAATGTTTATTCACCATTTATTTTGTACAACCCCTTATGGAGGTGCATGCTTGCCACAGCCCTAGGCCAGGCAACATCATTTCCCCCATGAATATGTGGGAATTAAAGCTTCAGGTGAATTGGTGACTCACCCAGTGTCACACATATAGCAAGTGGTAGGATTGGGATTGGAACCCAGGTTCTGACTTCCACAACCATTCTTATTCCTTTGGAGAGCGCTGACTCATTCAGTAAAGGTCCAGCTGTGACCCAGCACAGCTCATTGCAGTTTACAGAATATGTTTACATCCATCGTGTGGAATTTTGTTTTCTGAAAGCATACAATGTAAAGCAAAAATCCACTAATGTGACAAATTATGTGCTGGGTGGACAGATGTTTCAGTCAACTGGCAGGGAGAAGACTTACTATGTGTTGAGTGACAGAGTATTGGTCTTCCTGATCATGGTGTGAAAACAGTTCTTTGTCAGTGAGGAAAATCACTCTTAGCCCAAACTCCTGCATGGGCCTATAGGATTACTCTCTGAGATGTGTTGGGTTGCTGGATTTGTTGGAGGGAGAACTGGAAGAAGCTGTCCACTCACAGGGCCTGCCTCCTCTACCTGGTCTGGTCTGGTTTTAGCCCAACTGGAAGCCACCAGGGCCCAGCTCAGCCTGGGTTCCTGTTCCAGTTGCTAGTGCTGCTGGAATGCAAAACCAGAGATAGATTGGCTTTTATAAAAGGGGGGTTATTTGGTTATACGGTTACAGTCTGAAGGCCATAAAGTGTCCAAGGTTAGTCATCAACAATGGGTACCTTCACTGGAGGATGGCCAGTGGTGTCCGGAAAACCTCTGTTAGCTGGGAAGGCATGTGGCTGGCATCTGCTCCAGAATTCTGGTTTCAAAATGGCTTTCTTCCAGGATGTTCCTCTCTAGGCTGCAGCTTCTCTCTGAAGTGTCACTCTTGGTTGCTCTTGGGGTGTTTGTCCTCTCTTAGCTTCTCCAGAGCAAGAGTCTGCTTTTAACGGCCGTCTTCAAACTGTCTCTCATCTGCAGCTACTCTCTCAGCTTCTGTGCATTCTTCAAAGTGTCTCTCTTGGCTGTAGCAAGCTCGTTCCTTCTGTCTGAGCTTACATAGTGCTCCAGTAAACTACTCAAGGCCTATGCTGAGTGAGCAGGGCCGCACCTCCATGGAAATTATCCAGTGAGAGTTATCACCTATAGTTGGGTGGATCGCATCTCTATGGAAACACTCAGTCAAAGAATTACAATCTAATCAACACTAATACGTCTGCCCACAGCAGATTGCATCAAAGATAATGGCATTTTGGGGGACATAATATATTCAAACTGGCACAGCTCCCAAAGACCAGGCTCCTCCCTGTTTAAAGGATGTCTTCAGTTTACTCTAGGTTGAGTTTTCCTTAAGCCAAACCAACCCCTACCTCACCTGCTAGTGTTGTTCTTGTTTTTCTTGGGGGCTTATGGGTTGTGGCTGCTTCAGGTCAGAGGAGACTTCCTGGACTGCATCATCTTTTCTTCCTGTCCTCTTTTGAACTATTTTAAGCCAGTGGTCCTTAAATTTTGGAGGGGATTGGAATCACCTAGAGTGCTGATAAGGAACACAGAGGCCCAGGCTGCTTGAAGTTGGATGGGGTTGTACCTTTGTAGTTTTATGGAGTTCCCCAGGTGGTTCTGGTATCCATCAATGTGTGAGAACTACTTCCTTAAGCTTTCTTGCCATTATATTTTACCCCTCACACTCTTGTTCTTGGCTTGAATGCCCCTCCCCCCATTCTTTCCTGCTGTTCAATTCCAACTTTCCTGCCTAGACCCTCCCCTCACTCCCATCCTTTTCAGTCCTCCATCCTGCTGTCCATCAGCAGCCAGCCCAGGCACTGTGCTGAGTGTGAGAATAGAGTCTCCAATCTCAAGGAGTTCCCAGCCGGTCAAATAAGCAGACAGTTACAATACCTCATGGTTAGAGGCAAGGGACTAGTGCTGGGCAAGCCCCAGAGGAATGAAGCCTGCAGCTACGCTGACAAAGGCAGTTTGGTGAAGTTGTCCTTGCAGAAGAATGAGCAGGAATGAATTGGGCCAAGGAGGGAGCGAGAAAGCTTTCATTTGCTAGGCAGTGGGACCAGCATGTGACAGCTAGGATTATTCAGGGAATTTATAGTATGTTTGATATGTGGAAAAATGTACATGAAATGTGAGCTCTCTTTTTTATGACCCACACTTTCCTTTACAGAAGCATCTAAACATTGATTACATCTTTTTTTTTTTTAAAGTGCGTATGTTGAAAAGTTCAGAAGAAGATATAAAGTGAAAGAATGTAAAATTTAGTATCCTCCCCAAATTAAATGTTTCCAACTAAAGGAAGGACAAAAAGTTGTTTATTCTTTGTCTCCCTTGCCAGACTTTAAGCTCCTTGAGACTAGGGCTCTTTCATCTCTGTGTCCCTAGAATGATCAGAGGGCCTGGCATACGGTCTGCATGGGGTGAATGAATGGGTTTCAGACCCGGGTACTTTGGGCACATCACTTTACCCTTTTGCACCTTTGCTTCCTCAACTCTAAATAGAGACAGATGGGATCAGATTATCCCTAAGATTTTGTCCTACTTTATGGCTATCCCAATTGCTTGCCCTCAAGACCCTGAAGCTCAAACACGCTTATTCAGCTGTATCTGCCGAAGGCCAGGCCAACTCTGCTCCAAGCCCTGGAGATCCAATTAAAAATCTACTAACCAGCTGATGTTGCATGAGCACATAACAGGGAAGGTGATGGGTTAGGCATGGGTGGATATGAACTGTGGGACTCACTTGGGCTAAAGAGAGAGTTTATAATCTAGCTAGAGAGATAAGATTAACACATGGAAAAATAAGTTGTAACTTCTTGCTAAGTGCTAAAAGAGGTCAGACTGCAAAGGTACAGGGCACCAAAGGGGCTGATCTGAGAAGGCAGCTTTGTCATCCCTGATCTCTTGACCACCCCCCATTACCAACGGACCCACATTTCAAACTATTTTATCTCCCAAATGCCCTGTATTTATTAAGAAATACTTTGTTCCTTCCTATGTCCGATCGGACAAATATATCCAATTGGAATTTTAGACTAGGATGGAGAGATCCTGTGATGGTAAACCAGGTTTACAGAACTCCAGCCCAAAGCAAAGAAACAAGGACAATAATGGTAGCGTTATCTTCCCTTGAACACTTGCCTTGTGTCAGACATCATCTAATTTAATTCTCAAAAGGACTACTGTTTCAGTCCTTATTTTCAGTTGAGAAATTGAGATTTAGCACAGTGTTCAAGCTGTCAGAACCAGGACCCAGAACAGAACCAGACCACAGAGCTCATGTTTTGACCTCCTGCAGGCTTGTGTGCACAACTCTATTCAGGGTAAATATGTGATTTAGAGCAGGGGCTGGCAAATGATGGCCCCGTGGGCCACATCAGGCTGCCATTTGTTTTTGGATGGTCACAAGCTAAGAATGGTTTTTACACTTTTAAATGGTTGGAAAACAAAATCAAAAGAACAATAATACTTTGTGAAATATACAAATTGTATGAAATCCCAATTTAATTCTTATAAATAAAGTTTTATTGGAACACAGCCATGCTCATTAGTTTATGGATTGTCTGGTTGCTCTTGTGCACCAGTGTCAAACTTGAGTTGTTGTAAAAGAGACCATATGACATGCAAAGCCTAAAATATTTAGTCTGGCCTTTACAGAAAAGGTTTGCTAACCTCTGATTTAGGACATTCATTAGGATTTCTGTAAGGTTGAAAATCACCTGTCACTTCCCATCACTCTTTGCCAAGGTTCCGCCGAGCCAGATCTCCAGTAATCCAGAATTTTACTACCCAGAGTTCTCTTGCCATTGCTTGGATGTCAAATAGAAGTGTCTACTTTGTGTCATTACTAGCATGGTAGCACCTGCCCCACATGACTTGCCAAGGTGCCATTTTATCACAAGATCAGTGCTTTAGAGAGGATGTCTGTATGGTTTTGCCTTGAAACTTTTTTTTTTTTGGAGGTGGTTGTATTTAGGTTATTGTTAAAAGCTGATTGGAGAGGGGTTGCAGTTTCTGGTGTTGAGCTGGATGTTTTGATAGTGTAGTTTTTCATTTGAAGTGTTCAAATGAATACTACCTGGAATATGGTAGGCAGAAAATCTAAGAACTGACTTAAGACCTCATGTCCTTTTTGAGCCCACCTGGAGACTGACATGTGGGGAGGGCGGGGCCTGAGTCCTGGGCCCTCAACTAAACTCAGCAAACCCTGCTGGTGGGTTGGGCAGCGGGCTGGTGCACAAAACCTTGTTCTCCCTGGGCTGATGCAGGCTGTTCTCCTTGGAGGGGTCAGTGCAGCTCTGGCTGTGGTGGATAGAAGACAAGAATGCAGTCAGTCTGAGAATTTTAGCTCAAGTTCCTTTTATCATGTAACAAATTCCAAGGCACAGACTTGCCTTTCTCTGCTCCTCAGGCTTCTGTGCTAGCAGAAGTACCTTCTGGCCCTGCATTTTCTTAGTCTTGTTATAAGACAGCTCACCCCTCTCGCGCTTCCCCACTCTAACGCTCCTGCCCCGGCCTCTACTATTAGGAAAAATTGTAACAATAGCTAACATTTATTGAGCTCTGGATGCTAAGCTGAGTTGTGAGCTATGCGTGTTTCACATGGATTACATCGTTTAATACTCATCACAGCAATCCCACGAGGTAAATACTGTTTATACTTTCTTTTTGTTATGAAAAATTATCAAACACACAACTATATACCGGTCTCTCTGGTTTGATACTAATCAAGATTTTACCCCACACTTGCTTCAGAGAGTTACTGTTACTATTGCTGAGGAGAAAGAGATTAAAAAGCTTGCTCGGGTTCATATGGCTGGTAGGTGTCGGTCTCCAGAGCGCGTGCTCTTTACCCCTGTGCTTTCCCCCCCTTGATGGTTGGCAGTGCCGTGGAACTCCCTCTAGGGGATCTGTGATATTTGCTGCTGTTTCTGAAGCACCTACTATGTGCCACTTCACCCCCACTTCAAGTCTGCAGAGTAGATGGTAATTTATAGCTGAAAAAACTCAGTAAGTTGGGCCACTGGCTTTTGGACTCCTTGCTAGTAAATGGTGGTGCTAGGACTCATATCTGGATCTCATTCCAGTTTCTGTTGATTTTCCTGCCCCACCCTGCTGTCTGTCCTTCTCAATTATGCAGTGTAATGGGAATCAGTGGGGTCGTGCTTTATTCCTGGGAACCTCTGTTTGTAAATCCTTGGGAGGAGGAGGGGTGACTTCAGGATAGTTCTGGGAAGGTGTGAAAAGCATCTGGGTCTGTTGACATTGCTGCAGAGCCTTGTGACCCCAGTGATAGGATCCAGTCTTGGCTTTTGGCCAGTGAATAGACAGTGGAAACCACCTAAGCTTTTTGTGGTCAGTGGAAGGCAGAGTTCCTGAACATGGAACCTGGGGTCCTGATGTTCTGTCCTCATCTGGGTGAGCAGGAGGATGATGAAAAGGGAGATGTGGGAGACTGGGGAGCCAGGAAAGTATAGATGGACGCAGCCAGCTGAGCAGCGGGAGAGGAGGATTCCATTAGGAGCTGGCCCTGGATAGGCAAACACTTGGTAGATGGTGGCTACTGGCTATTTTTTTTTTTTTTTAAAGGTTTGTAATTAATATTATTATTATTATTCTTAATTCATTTTTACTGAGATATATTCACATACCATGCAGTCATACAAAGCGTACATTCAGTTGTTCACAGTACCATTATATAGTTGTGTGTTCATCACTAAAATTAATTTTTGAACACTTTCATTGCCGCACACACAAAAATAATAAGAATAAAAATTAAAGTGAAAAAGAACAATTAAAGTAAAAAAGAATACTGGGTGCCCCCCCCCCATTTTTCTACTCATCCATCCATACACTGGACAAAGGGGAGTGTGGTCCATATGGCTTTCGCAATCACATTGTCACCTCTCATAAGCTACATTTTTATATAATCGTCTTCAAGATTCATGGGTTCTGGGTTGTGGTTTGATAGTTTCAGATATTTACTGCTAGCTATTCCAATTCATTAGAACCTAAAAAGGGTTATCTATATTGTGCGTAAGATTGCCGACCAGAGTGACCTCTCGGCTCCTTTTGGAAGCTACTGGCTATTTTTATCAATAGTCGAAGGAGGATGGGAGGTGGGAAAGGGGAGCAGGAGAGAACTGGTGGGATTTGTGGAGTGTTTTTATTATTTAAATTCAAGCTTTAATATTAAAGCCTTCAACTGAAGAATTGGAACTGTGTCATGTCTTTTGCTTTTTGTGGAGTGGGGTGAGGGGCAGGTCAGCAGCTGAGGAGAAAATTTAGGGACAAGCAAAATGGTGTGTTTTATATTCACATTGTGCAAGTGTGTCTGACATATGGCCAGAAATCTCTTCCTAAGAGAGAAACTTAGAAAGTAAACAATTTGTTAATAATTGCACGTAGATCAAACTCAAATCCCCGTAAGGGCAGTTGGGAACACAGATAAGTGGAATGGACCCACTAATGAAAAGTCATGCCGTCTCTTGGTCTTTCACATGCTCACTTTTGATAGAGCAAATAAACAGTGTGGGTGCCTTGTTGCTTGGCAACTGCCATTTGTCCTCAGCATCTGGGTGACACTAACTAGGCAGTGGTGGTGAACTCCAAGCACTTGCCCATCTAAAGGGGGAACTGACACTCAGATCCAATTAAGTGCCTGAATGTGCCTGATAAGAATGCTAGATCTTCTTTTCTTTCAGAGAAGCCAAAAATCAGAATTTTAAAAATGTTGTCTCCTAATTTTTCGATGCTTGATCAAGATTTTAGGAAACATTGTGCACCCAATAAAACATGTCACGAGCTAGATTTGGACAATGGCATTCCAGTGTGGGACCCTGAGATTTACCATATGAAGTGGAGAAGGAGTTTGGATTGGGGCCTGGGGGTTGCCCAATTCTGACCCTCTTTTGAGATGTGGAGACAAGCCCTGCCTAGGGAGTCCGCAGTCCCTGTTTCAGCCTCAGTGTTGGGAGATCTTGATTGAGTTGCTGGAGCTTTGGGACTTATTTTTTTCTCTTCATAAAGTGAAAGAGTTTCTTGAGGTGCATCAGGGGGTTCTGAAAGTGTTTGCTTTGAGTTTCATGAGAAAACAACCCTCCGAAGTTGGCTGTGTTTGAAATTGTAATGAAAACACTCACCCAAATAGGTGTCACACCAAATTTTAAAACCTTGGAGACCACCTGTGTGTCACCTTAGTCACGTGTCGATTATATTCAAAATAAGAATGTGAGATAACTTGCACTTTAAAAATAAATACATAATGAAACAAACTGCTTTTACCTAAGTATACATACATACACATATACATTCAAACATATATAGCTATAGATGAAATGTGGAACTCTATACCTGTAGTTCTTCACGAGATTCCTTTTTAAAAATAATTCTTTTGCTAAAAATACCCATGGAAATATCTGGCCTGGGATTTCCAAGGTTACTCCCAGCGCTGTGTCTCAAAGTTCTCATAGCCTCATCAAAATAGCCCCTCTGGCTACTTCTCTCTGTGCAGTTGGAGTAGTTTATCATGCTTCCACCAGCCCCAAGAGGTGGGAGCTGAGCCAGCAAGCCGGCAGGGTGATTTGTGCTCATCCTTTCCATCTAAGCCTCACCTGGCATTTTTGGGGCATGGAGCTAGGGATTATTTGAACCCTTCTCTGTAGTCCTTCTTGTTGACAGCATTTAATTTGAGTTGCAAACGAAACAGAGTAAATAAGCCAGCCGATTCTCGCTTTGCTTCTCACTGTGCTTTGCCAGGTGTCCCTTGCCGTGGGTACTGCTTGCCGTGCTGCCCGCTGGCCTGCCCATCCCTTGCCTTTTGGACTCCAGGGTGGAATTGGATGCCAACTACTCAGGCCACCCCACAAGGTCTCATCTGCCTTCTGGGAAGTTTTCTATAATGCTGTTTGTTGCCTGGATTCTGGGTTCAGTGGGAGGGCTCACCCTGTCAGTGGTTTTTGTGATCAATGATTTACCTTTTGGGAGCCAGTTTTGCAGGGAGCTGTTGGATAAATTTCACAAGGGAAATAAATGAGAGCGAGGAAGAATGATGGCCTTTCAGAATTCTTTTCATGCTCCAAATCCTATAAAATGCTATTTGATTTTAAAAAATTGCTCGAAGCAGTTCATATTTTGGCGAATTACGTCAGTGGGTAAAAATAACTATTGTCATATGGTGTGTGGGCTTGGTTTTAGCAGGATAAAGAGTCTATTGTTACCCATTGTGTTCATCAGTCACTCATTACCCATCCCTCAAAACCCAACATGTATAATGGAGAACCCGAAGCTTTGTCACTTGCTAAAATCCAGCTGCCCTGTGAATTTACCTCCCCAGCCCTGCTCCTTTTGAGAACAGTGCAGAAGGCTCCTAATTCAGGCAATTCAAATGCGCTGAAGGAACCCGCTCCCAAAGTCTGGGACAAGCAGGGGATTGTGACCTGTAGCCCTGGACTTGCCTTTCGGTTTCATTGTCTCTGTCAAGACTTCTCTGAGCATGAATCAGTGGCAGGCAGATCTGGGCCAGAATCTTAGATGTACTAGCTGAATTTTTATTCTCCCAAGGCTCAGTTTCCTTATCTGTAAAATGGGGACAACACAGTTCCTGCCTCCTGGACTTATGTGAGAGGATGACAATGACACCTGTGAATGAGATTGCCATAGTCAAGGGCTCAATCCCGATGGTAATAAGGAGAATCAACTCGCATTGAATCCCTGCACAGGGTCATGGGCTAGGTGGTGGTGTCTGCACTTTCCCCTGCAGGTTGCCCTCAAGCCACCCATGCCCCTCCCTCACAGTGCCCCTGAGCTCTCAGGTCTCTGGGCCCCTCCCTCTCTGTCCAGCTGGGAGCCTCTCCTGACTGCCTTGCACACTGCACTGTCATCTTCTTTTCTTGTCCATGCGCTCTTGGAGACTCAGAACCACCCTAAGTGTCCTCTGTATCTCCGGCCCTTTGTCTAGGGCCTGGTGCAGTGCAGGGCCACAGGAAAAGGCCCGTGTGGCTCGGCCTGGAGAGCTCCTCGGGGCTGGAACAGTCACAGAAGGTCAACAAATGAGTTGAAGACTGTCCGTGTTGGAGGTTTAGTAGATAGGAAGAGGGCTTTTAGGCTGCTCGGGTCGAGCCTCAGGAGAACTCAGACGTGGGGTCTGTAATGCAGATATCCTTCTGCCATTTTATACCTGATGAAAGGGTGCCTCAAGGAGACCCTCAAGCCCCAGAGCTCAGCAGTGTCAGGGAACATGGAACCGAAACCTCTTGATCACCACCCTGGGCTGTGTCTGCCAGATTCACAGGCTCTCAGTGGTGAAGTGACAGGAGCTCTGGGCCCCAGATCTTCGTGTGTTCCTGTAGACCCCTGCCCACCCATCTCCATCCTCCTCTGCTCCCACTGGGATGGACCAGCGGGAGGCCCCAGCCAGAGGTGGGGAGGGGTGGGCCTCAGCTTCACTCCTTGCCTTTCCCACCATTGCTATCCTGGGATTCTTCACCAACCTTGTTGGAGCCCCTTAACCCTGCCCACACCCTTATAAACTCTCCTCAGGTACCTGGTGGCCTCCTGTCCCTGCCAGGATCCCGACTAACGGCATGTTTTAGGAAGCATGACCTAGTAGTGCTGTTGACTTTTCCCTGTGGATTAGGGGCGAGGTGGGAAGTGGGGAGAGTGGGCATGCGAATGAGGGAATCAGGCCTGGCTTTCACCTTGAAGTTCATCAAAGGTCTCAGTTTTGGCTTTGGCCTTTTGTATTTCAAATGGGGGGTTAGAGCTGCAGTTGAAGATACTCTGACAAGATTGAAACACAGTATACTGCAGTAGAGAGGACCTGGTTTTGGTACTTCTTAATTGTGTACATGTGTGTGTCTGTGTGTATGTACCAGAAGCTCCAAAAAAATAAAAATGGAAATGGCCTGGGTCCTTTCTCAGCCCTAGGAGGAAGCTGTTTCTGTGATCTAGGAGATGACCATAGGACAGAAATAGGGAGATCAAGGTGCATTTGTCAAGGAGACATCTCTGGGACGTGGCCATGGAGTGTACCTGTGAAAAATGAAGGGGAGGGACAAATCAGAGTCTATTCTGATTGTTTTGACTGAGAGATAGGTTTAATGGGGCATTCACATCAGAGAGGTGTGTATGTAGGAGTAGTGCTTGAGTTAGAGGAGTTGGGGATAATTTATAAGTTCTAGGTGAATGTACCTAGTGAGATCCCTGTGACTTAGGTGTTGAGTGGGAAGAATCCTGTGTTCGGAGTGGACCACTGATGTAATGGCTGCAGGTTTGGCTGAACTGGGTTGGCACTGCAAACCACATTAACAGTTTCTTTTTCTCTGGAATCTGGAAGGAGGATCATTATGACTGAAACCACCATTCTGGGAGTGGTGGTGGTTCCCAAATGTGGGGAGAAGAGCTTTGGTTCATCGGCCTATGGGGTCATGGTAACCAGAGGAGGTTGTGAAACAGCAACACATTGCTGGGGCAGGGGATTAATGAATAAGGCTGCTCCTCAAAAAAGAGGCAGGAGAAGACTCCACTCTGTAGTGCTGGTCATTCTTGGAAACAGTTAATGCTCTGCAGGCTGGTTGATTGATGGGTTTTCTGCTGCACCTGGGATGTTTAGGTAACCAAAAGCCATTGGAGGAATTGAGGACAGTACTATACTCTTCCTGTACGTGTCTCTCCTGAATTTAATTTCTCTTTCTGGCCTTTGTTTCTTTTTCCCCAGCTCTGGGGACCAGCAAAAGCCTTGGATGCCTTCACAGAAGCATGAGAGAGAAGTAGGGTGAGCTGTGAGTACCCCTTTGGGGCCTGCATCCCAGGAAAGAAGAGACTGAGGAAGCTTGGTCAGAATGGTTGTCTCGAGACCTGGTTCTGGTTTCATTGCTTCCCTACTTGCTGTGTGTCCTTGCTAAGCCACTCACTGTCTCTGGGTCTCAGTGCCCTCCTCTGTAATTGAGTTGTTGCTCAATTATTTAATTACCTGGGAGAGTATGAGTTTCACTTTGCCTATTGGTTTTGTCAATAGGTTCTGAACCTTGGTGCTGTCATCCATAAAATGGGGATAAAAATACCTTGAACGATTGCTGTGAAGATTTGAGAATGAAGATGATAACAATAGCAGTTGTAATAGAGCATTTAATTTAATCCTTACTATAATAAGGCAGGTATGATTATTATCCCTATTTTACAGATGTAGTCAAAGAGGCACAGAAAGGTTACATTACCTGCCCAGGGTCACACAGCCAGTAAGTGGTTGGCACTGAATGGTTTCCCCCAGGCAGTCTGATTCCAGAGCCCAAACTCCATGATTTTGTGCTGAGACAGGGATGCAAAATATCCAGCACAGTGCCTGAAATACAGTATGTACATAGTAAGCCTGAGTCCCTCCCTTTTTATCCTCAGAATGCTTTTGGACATGAAGGTCCCATAGTGCTTTGGGTCAGCTGTTTGGCCCAGTGTGTGTTTTCTGATTCTCAGTCCAGGGCAGTTCTCTCCTGATTCTCTGCCTGCTCAAATCCACCTTTCACGACCCCTGTATTTTTTTCCTCCTCCTTGTTCTCTTCCTCCTCCTCTGGGAAGCTCTTCCCTCCTTTCCAGTTGCTGAGCTTCATTAGACACAGCTACCCACTATCTTCCATCCCTAGGGCTGCCACGACGAAGTACTGCATGGTGGATGGCTTAAAACAACAGAAACTTCTTCCCTCCCAGTTCTGGAGGCCCAGAGTCCGATATCAAGGTGTTGGTTGGGCCATTCTGGTTCTGAGGTTCTAGGGAAGAAGCATTTCCATGCCCCTCTCCTAGCTTCTGGGGGTTGCCGGTGATCCTTGACAATCCTTGACCTACAGATGCGTCGCTCCATTCTCTACCTCTGTCTTCACGTGGCTCTTCTTTCTGCCTTCTGTGTCTGTCTCTAATTTTCCTTCTTCTTATGAGGACACCCACCCTGCTCCAGGATGACCTCATCTTAACTTAACCGATTACATCTTCAGTTATCCTTTTTTCCAAAGAAGGTCACATACTGAGGTACTGGGGGTTAGGATGTCAGCATATCCTTTGGATGGACACAATTAACCCCTAATGCCCACCTACTATCTTCTTTGCAAGCATTGCCCCCCGATTCAACTTGAGTCTGGGGGCCGGAACTTCTGGTGTCCTCTGGGCCCTGGCCAGGTTGGACTCTTTCAGAACCCACAGGTTGATAGGTCTGCAGAAGCCAGGGAGGGAGAAGGCTGGGAGCGCCAGATGGAGAGGGCTGGAGTCTGCTGCGTCCCTGGCACTGAGCTCGGCTCTGCATACTCTGGTTTAATTTCTGCACAGAGGGAAGTAGAAGAGTAGAAAGTGATGATTTTATCTCCAGCATGAAGCAACTGTTTCCCTTTCTTTTCATCTCTCCCTCCTGTGCTTGGGACAGGTTTATGGTAATTGGGAATCTTCTTAGTTGTGTGACCTTGGGCCATGGCTCTGAGCCCACAGAATCTTCATCTGTAAAATGGGGGGCTTTAAATCCTTTTTTATTGGATGGTTGTGGAGGTTAAATGAGATGGAGCTCATGGCATGTCTGGTTCTTTCACTACCAGGCTGTGGAACCGTCAGGGTAGGGACCAGTCATGGAAGGGCATTTGTGGGGAGTCCTTCTTGATTAGCAACCACCAGTATCCTTTTGGGTCCTTTTAGGAGGGGAAGGAGCTGAGGTTGTTCTTGTTGCCAGGTCTACATGTTGGAAAGTTGTCCCCAACAGCTTTTCTTTTTGCAGTTTGCTTTGATGCTCAGTGTATGAATTGATGAAACTCACCCCTAGGTGAGTCTAGACTTTGAGCTAATTTTAGCAAGGTGGGCTTTCTGATGATTGCATTGTCTCCACCCTGCCAGCTATCTTGCTGGGAGTTGTTTGCAAGTGTCAGTTTTTCCATGGTCAGTAGAAGAGTTTGGGAGCCTAGTGGACCTGGATTTATGTTCTTGCAGTACCTCTCACTGACAGCTCATGCCTCTGGGTGGCAGATGATTTGGTCTTTCAGTTTCTTCATCTGTGAAAATGAGGGTTACTGTGAAAATTAGTTTCCTTGCTTTGTTGTTGTGCCAACTAGTGTTTTTTTGGTTGTAATTAATAGATGACCCAAACAAAAGTAGTTTAAGCAGAAAAGGGGTGTTTTATCTCTCAAGGCAAGAAGTCTGAAGACAGAAAGGTCTAGGGTTGCTTGATTTAACAGTTCAAGGATCCAGGGGTTTTCCCTGTTTCCCCTGGGCTGTCCTCAGCAGGCTGGCGATTTGTCCCCTTATTACCACACAGTGGCTGCAGCAGCTCCAGGCATCACAGGCACACTTGATGAAGTCTAGCAAAGCAGGGTGATATTTCCTCCTGTGTATCTCAGTTATTAGTGAGGAAACTCTTCCACAGGAGCCCCATTGTTCCCAGGCTCCCTTGTCTGGTGTCTTAGCCTGGGTCCTTTAGGTCCTCTGAGGCCTGAGGCTGGATTAAAATGCCGGTGGTTTATTTAGGAAGTCAGGCCCAGGGAGGTGAGGATGACAGAACAAAGGGGGAATGAAGTTGGGAAAGATGGAAAGCCATGCAATACAGTGTTTTTGCCCTGGCCTCTGCTTTGATGAGCCTCTAAGAGACATGGGCTGGCATGTTCGTCTGGCACATGGGGCCTTTTTGGAAGGGTTTCAAGAAGACTAACCTTGCTTACTGTTTTTTTGGGGGGAGGATGCAAAGGAGAAAGGAGCATGTTGATTCTATCTTTTGAAATTAATTTTTTTAATCTCCTCTAAATCCTACTATATATTCTTTCCACTTGCTCCTCGTTGGGAGGCAGCAGAGCTGAGTGGTAAGAACATGGACTCTGGAGTCAAACTGCCAAGGTTCAAATCTGGGTCTGTAGTTCACCATCAGAGTGGCCCATGCCTACCTTTTTAGGATTGTTGGGAGGATTAAGCGAGTTAATATTTGAAAGCACTTAGAACAGTGCCTGGCAGAGTCAGTGCCAAAGCTGTGATTTTAATCTCCCAGAAACTTGCCTTTTCCTCCGAGGTGGCGATCTTTGCATTTTCATCTCTAGCGCTCAGAGTTCTTTGACACATTGTCTCATGTGATGACCATCAGCTAATTAATGTTTACTGATTCCAGGACTGTAAGGGACACAGATTGAAACCTGCAGACATTCTTTGCTTTCATGTACGCACTCCTCTGACTTCCTTTAGCAAGTGGTACTTATGCCAGGGATACCATCCATCCGGCCTTCTGTGATTTGGTTCACCTGCCTCCCTCCCTCCCTAAACCATGAACTCCCCAGTGACATGGAGTGTCTGCTTTAGCGCTAGCACTTTGCTTGAATTCTAAGGGCTGTCCACCTTTAAGTAATTGTTTTCAGACATATGTTATTTCTTTAACTTTCCTGGAAACTGCTTGAGGGCAGGATCCAGTACTTGAATGCTTTTAGGTGATATTTGGATGGATGAACAACTGAATGAATTTCAGTTGAGGAGACAACATGTATATGTACATGAGAAAAGAGAGAACCATTGGAAGGGGCTAGGGCACGCCATCCCAGAGTTTGCCACCCTGTGCCCACTTGCCCAGCAACTGCCTTCCCTTTCTTCTTCCTCTGTTCTGGGATCTGTCATAGACGCCTCTGTGGATTGAGGCATCTCATAGATAGAGTGAGCAGGAAGATGAGCCTGAAATGATGATGGCTTGAAGCTAGAGCAGGGGTAGTGGGGATGGAGAGTTTGAGAGTTGGGGTTGGAAAGGAAAGAAGATTCAACAGGACTTGGCCACTGAGGCTCTTGGGGAGTGAGCAGAGAGAGGAGGAGTATTTGGATTCCTTTGAGGATTGGTGCTTGGACCATTGAGAAAGGGCTGGGGAACCGCGCTTCCTTGTGCAAATGGCTAATTGCGAATGTCAGGTTAAATGGAAGGCACACTGGGCTGGATAATCCGGAGGCTAGGATTTGACGGGCCCCTTGCTGCGGGACCTTGGGCCTTCTCTGGGCATAGGGATTGCTTCCTCTTCAAAACGGGAGGTTCGTTCTTTCTTTTGGTGTATATTTGTTGAATGCCTACTGCGTGCACAGACAAGGTCTCTGCTCTTATGGAGCCTCCATACAGTTGGGGAGACTGACAGTGATTCAGTTAAATGCTGAGAAGAAAACACTGCAGTGATGTGATGGAGAATGAGGGCTGGTAGTTTCCTTCAGTTGGTTCTGGAAAGACTTGCTTTAGAGGTGGCCTTAGAGGCCGCCCCAGGGGAAAGTCTGGAGCAGAGTGTTTTGGGAGCTGATAGGCTGTGGTAAGATTTGAATTTCATTCTGTGTCGTGGGAAATTGGAGGATGTTTTTTTCCCTCACTAGGCTCTCTTTTGATTATTTTCCTCTTCATGAGGCCCATACTTAAAAAATCCCATTAACTAAAAAGGTGTGCTTACTTTACTAAACAGTGGAACGTACAACCTTGGATTATTTTTGACCTTTAAAGTATGAGGAAATAATTTGTGGATCACAATTGATATATTTGAGGACCTCTCTCCCTCTCACCCCTACCCCCAGGGATTTGAAGACCTCAGATTAAAATACTATCAACCAAACAACCTTTCAGGTCCCTTCTGTTTCAAATGTTCATTCTTCCCAAGGCTGCTTGCTACAGAATTAAAAAATAATAATAAATTACTACCACCTACTGCTAGAAGGAAAATAGATTTTCATACAATGAAAATCCCAAACTCAGCAGTAATCTCTTGCAGCGTATCTGGTTTTACCCCCTGCCATCCTGACCTGAAAATTGCTCTGGGAAAGGCGTGTGATGGTCCTGGTTTCCCTTTTCCTGGCGGTGAGACTCTTTGACTGCTTCTGGGTCCTTCGCCCTCAATCCAACATGGCGTGGCTGGAGGGAGATGTGCCCTGAGTTGCCCCCGTGGCTGGGGTATCTGTGAGGAAAGACACCGGGTGGCAAGCAGCCCGCCGGCCTCACTGCCTAGTTAATCCATTGTTTGCCACTGACCCTTGTTGACACTGGCTCCCCAGGTTCCATGTCCCGACCCCTAACCCCGCCAGGAGCCCTTTCCCGAAGGTACTTCTTAGCCCCTTGCCCCTACTATTAAATCCTCAGCTGCTCCATTTCAGATCTGCATTGTCCAAGACTGGATGAATCTGCTGACTTCCGTGTTCTTTTTCTGTTACAGGTTATGTGCGCAGGCGACTGTGAGTACCTTTTTCCTCTTTTCTTGCGTTGTTCGCTACTGCCCTCTAATGGGCACAGAGCAGCATTGCCAGGGATGAAAAACCCACAGAAAATGCTAATTCGTTAGAAACCCCTTTAGTTTTCAGTTTTACTTTAGGAGTGGGGTGAGGGTGGGAATAGCAAATGAAAGAAAATATTCAACTTTCTATGCAACCCCCCAAAATAAAATATGTATATTTTCTGTGTTTTTTTAAATCCCCAATCTACATCCATGGGTTATTAAAAAAAAATTAGTTAAAATTATAATGTAGTGTGATTTATATATTTATTTGATATGCTGCTACACCATAAGTATTTTCTTAAGTTGCTGTCTTTCCCCATGACTTTTTAAATGGTGTTCAGGGTTTGCTTAACCTTTAGAAAAGCAGACTTGACCTCCTTTATATTTTGTTTTCATGTGGAGGGTTGAGTCCCCGTTTTGACTGGTGCTGATCTATTAAACTCCTTCCTGGTCTACAGTAAAATGAGAAAAATAAGGATATGATAGTAAGGTTTTCATGAAACTAATATATTTTGTTGAAAGCACTATCCATTCTGAGATTGTATCCTTACTAATTTTTTATTTTAGAGATAAAATATTTCTATAAGAAATGAGGACGATAGTAGTTAGTAGATTTTTTTTTTAATATACTTTTTTTTTGGGGAAAATAAAAATTGGTAGCTTTTTTTTAAGCCCCAAATTTGTGGACTTTTTTTTCCCTGTTTGGTGAAATCCTAACGTCTGGGAGTCATGAAGATAAATAATTCAATTATTTTCACAGTACCGTTCAAAGAGGGCAGGTCTTGCTGAAACCTTCTAATAAAGCAATCTCAGTTAATAACAGTAATTATGTGAAGCCTGTGCAAACAACTGGAAGAGTTCCTCAGTTGCTTTTTCCTCCTGTTGTTAACCAGTTTGGGAAGCTGATAGGTTCTTTGTGCAGGCTTGAATCATTGGTGCAAGATGGGTCTTCTACAAAAGGAGACGACTTCCATGCATAGAAATATTTTAAAGCAGAGGAGATGAGGGAACTACACTGAGTTTTAAAAATTACAAGCCTAAAGTCTTTCATACAGAGAGTAGGCAGTGGGAGGTACCATTTTATTTGTTTGTGTTTTGTTTTTCTTTCCTGTGTTCTAGGCTTAGGCTGTGATTCCATCAAATTCAATTCTACGGCCACTGAAATTCATTTTAGTGAGTCACCAGAAAACTTTTCGATGATAAGTGTGACCAATTCGAGTGGCCAGATTCTCTGGAATCACAAGAACATTTCATTTGGAGGACTCGCTCCTGGGACACTGTATCTTTTCCACTTTTCAAATGGCTCCAGTAACTGCTGCCAAGAAGTGCACACAAGTGAGCAAAACTTTTCTTTTGAGATGGATTGTGGGGTTTGCAGAATTTATTTCAATGTCATCATATGTGCATTGTGTTTGAAGTCACTTTATTAAAATTTGAGCCTCCACAGCCAAAAAACGACTACTTCTTTCAGCTTTCTTCTCCCCAGTTATGATCCCCTTCCTGGGTTGAGGGCTATCTGGTTCCCCTGAGATCTGCTCTAAGGCTTTTCTTTCTGCCTGCTCTCTGAGCAGCACCTCAGTGGCCTAGCAGTTCAGAGCACAGACTGAGCATCAGGTCTACCCACCTCCCCTTGCGTGTCTGCCAGTTTGTAGCTCTGCAACCTTGGGCAAGGCACGGATCCTGCTGGACCTCAGTTTCTTCATCCTTATTTTTTAAAAAAATTATATATATTTAACTGTGCTTTCTTTTCTGTACTACCTTGACACTTCAGAACCTGCTTTTCCAAAACCTTCCCAGAATCCCTATTGCATCAACAACATTTAGCTCTTAGCACATTTCTCCCTCTTTGAAATGTCACCGTAGTCTTCATCAAGCAATGCTTGTGATGCATAAATGAGAAGATCCATGTACAGCATCTGGTGCAATGCCTGGGACATGGTCAGACCCCAGATGGGCTGTGATTATTCTTGCTACCTCCACCACCGTAACTATTGTTAGTAGTTCATCGTCATCCTTATCACCATCATCATCATTAATTGTAAGTGGCACCACCATGATAATCTGTGAAAGGTGCTGCTCTGATACTGTGAACTTGTCATTTTAAATAAAGAACTTCACGTCTGCAGGAGCTTCCTGGCATGAAGTGTATTGAATTGTGGGCCATGTGCTTCTCCCTGCCTGTTCCATCTTCCCTCTATCCCTCTCCCTTCTTGTTTCTTCTCTGCCCTTCTTCACTGTTGGAATAAATGTCTGTATCTCCCAGGTGTCAGGTCAGGCCACTCTCCAGGCTGCCATCTTAGGGTCATGGGCATGCTGAGGTGGTGTCAACCTGTGCCATCTTTACTCTTTGGGGTCCATCCCAAGGTCTGTAAGAACAAGGGTCTTATTCTCCTCTATCTTGAATTTAATTGGGATGTATCCAGTGTGTAATTTTAGTTACTATTAATAACCATAATTGCTTTCATTGTTTTAAGATCTTACACAGATGATGAAACTGAGGTTTGGAGAAGTGAAATGACTTTGAGTCAATTCACATGGCTAGTGAATAGCGGAACTGGAATCTGATCCCAGATTTTTAAATGACCAAATCCTGTGATCTTGTTTACCATATCATGATGCCTGAATAATAATCTTTATACATGGTGGAGCATGCTAGAGCTCTCAGTAGAGGAACCCAAAACTCAGAGGTGTTTAAGGACCAATTCCAGGTCAAACAGCTAAAGGGCAGAGCCAGTCCTTATTTCCAAGCCTGATTCGGAGATCAGTCCTTCTCTCTTTATGCTGTTCTGTCCAGCAGTATCTATATTAGTCAGGGTTCTCTAGGGAAACAGAACCAACAGGAAGTATCTGTAAATATAAGATTTTATGAGTATCTCACGCAACTGTGAAGATGCACGAGTCTAGATTCCGTAGAGCAGGCTGTGAGCCGGCAACTCTCTCCAGGAGAGGGTGGCTGGCTGAGGAAGAAATGATAGTTCTCTCTTCTTCCTTAAAAGTCTTCAACTGATTGGATTAAATCCAGCTGATTGGATTCTTTCATTGCAGAATACACTCCCTTAGTTGATTGTAGATGTAATCAGCCACAGATACAATCAATTGACTGATGATTTAATAAACCAGCCTTCTGGTTTATTAACCAGCTATGAAATGTCCTTGCAGTAACAGTTAGGCCAGTGTTTGCTTGACCAGACAGCTGGGCATCATCACCTGTCCAAGTTGACACATGAACCTAACCATCCCTCCATCTTATTTCAGAAAACTGCCAAGTTTTCTTCTGTTAACAGTTTTGGCAAAAAAGTTATTACATGCTTCTGCATCATATAGTGCCTCTCTGCTTTCACTGTTCTTTGAGAATTGGGGAGATAGAATCATTTTGCATTTTAGGTCTCTTTGTATCAGCTTCTATACAGATTTAACCCCATGTTCAAGTCACAACCAACATGGCCAACTTCTACCAGTTATGCCTCCGTTCTAAAGCCTTCTGTTTCCCTAACACACATACATGCCTGTATATATGTGTATTTAAATGTATTTTTTTGGAGCAAAGTCTAGGAAGCAAATGAATAGAAATGAAACTCTTTGATTGTAAAACTCACTTCTGGAAAATAGACATAGCAGTCTTTACTCATATTTCTTTTTAAAATATTTATATTTTTCTTGGAAATATTGTTTAAATAGAACCCAGTCCTGTGTTTGACATTGAAGCTGTCTCCATCAGTCCAAACATCGTGACTCTAACCTGGAAAAACAATGACATGGCTGCTTCTGAGTACAAATATATAGTAAAGAATAAGATGGAAAATAACCAGATGATTCTTGAAACAAATCAAAAAAGTTGTAACATCACAGACTTAAATCCAGCGACTTCATATACATTCTCCATCACTCCAGAAATAGTTAATGGGACTTGGGGAGAGCCCACGGACATAAGTGTCACAACAGGTAGGTTGGCTCCCTGGATGATCATGAACCATTCCTTGTTGTCTTATATCCTAGAGCCTTATTGGCTTGCATCCTTCAAGGTTCCTGTTGGAAATAAATTGAGTTTCATCAACCATGAAAGAGGAGAAAAAGTAGTGTGTTGTTTCAAGCCAGAAGTTCGGTTGGCTGGATCATTCACTATTAAGATCCTATTTGTTGGGGGAACTTTTACTACTTCCACTTATGTGGTTTTAAAAATCTTGTGTTTTTTATTGGTTGTTTTTTATTGGTTAATACTGACTTTTTTGCCAAGACCTGGGAGAAGAGACCAGATTAGAAATGTGTCTTGACGGTGTTGCTAGCCTTCTTTTAAGCTCTCCTGGGAAGACAGTGCTGTGTTTATATTCCTGGTAGTTTCTGTTGGAGATGAATGCTTGATATCCTTTAGAGGAGTGTGTGTTTCAGATGAAACCAGAGCCCAGTGACATTCATTTAAATACGTATTTAGTGTAGATATCAGTACCCTATGCTATACATGATAGCTGCAAATTTAGCTTCCCCCCCATCCCCTCACCCCCCAAATTGGAGAAGAACCAAAGATTAAAAAAAGAGGTGATGTTCTGTTTGACTTTTTGGGTTGAAGGGGTGTGATCTCCTTGGCTGGTAAAGAAGGCCACAGAAGCCTGACTTTTTGGAGCTCAAGGCTTGAAGTGAGTGCTAGCACAGTGCCTCCTGGACACAGAGCAGACAAACTAACAAAAGACCCCAGTGGTTTTGAACATTTTTAAGGCCAAAAAACTGTTTCTTTAAATAAGATCTTATCCAGAAGCCCAATGAATAAGAGAACTGGTGGGAGAGAGAGGATCCACAGAGGAGTGTTGCAGGTACCTTCTAGAAATTCACAGTTGTAGAGGGGTGTGTAGGTTCCTTGTTGCTAAAGCAAGTACCATGCAATGGGTTGGCTTAAACAGTGGGAATTTATTGGCTCATTATTTTGAGGCTAGAAGTCCAAATCAAGGCATCGTCAAGGCGATGATTTCTTCCCGAAGCCTGGCATTCTGGGGCTGGCTGCCTGTGATCCTTGGTCCTGGGCTCCACTGTCATATGGCAGTGCACATGGCAATCTACTGTCTGTGCTAGAAACTTGCTTCTTCCAGGCATTTTATGTAAGGGAGACCATGAGTATTTGTCACTTGGTGTCTGGCTTAGTTAACTCACTGTGATGTCTTCAAGGTTCATCCATGTTGTGATGTGCATCAGAACTTCATACCTTTTCCATTGTATGTTTTTAAAATAGAGCCTAGTCCAGTCTCTGGTCTTCGCTTTGCCTTCAACGATGGGACAGAGGTTGCTCTTACCTGGGGCAATGGTAATGGCACTGCCACCTGCCGGATGTTGCTCGAAGGCTATACGGGGTCCACTCAAGAGTTAGCAGTCAATGTAACAGGCCTGAGGCCAGGGTTTCAGTACCGGGTTACCCTGCATCTTCCAGAATCAAATGAGACCCAGAGATACCTCCTGAAAACAGAAAGTTGCTTAGGTGAGTTACAAAAGTGTGCTCCCTGTCTCCCTTGCTGCCTTTTTCTTTTCTTTTCTTTTTTCAGTGACTTAATACTTTTAAAAATATTGTTCTTACATTTGTATAGTGATTTGGAATTTATAGAGGGCCTTATCTCCACATTTTAGTTTGATTCCACACGTGTGTGAGTAGGAATGGAAAAGTGATCTTATTTTACAGGTGAGAGATGGTTGAAACTTTTGGAATCCAGCATCCAGGAAAGTAGCTGGCCCCTTTAGGTTTTTAACCTTTAGTTGAACAAATAATAGATGTGCTAACCCAAGTAAGGCCTGTGGAGTAACTGATCACATCTATTGAAAAAAGAAATGCTGAGTAGCAAGTCCAACAAACTTCATCTGCATGGACAGTGGAATAGTAATTTAAGGATTTTATGGCACTAGTGGTAATCCTGTGTGTTGAACAGAAGTCCCTTAATCTCCATTTTATACTTTAGGAAACAAAGCTACAAAGTGGATATAGCTCTTGATTGCAAGTGACGGAAAACAGACTTTAAATAACTTAGAATAAAAGAGCAATTTATTGACTCATGTATAATGCCCCCTGTGGGCAGGGAGGCCTTGGAGAAAGATGAGGTGACTCTCATCTCTTCTTCCTGCTTATCAGCTTCATTCTCTGGGTGGCCCCTCCACACAGCACAAGGAGAAGCGCCCACCAGCAGTTCCCCTATTTTACACCCTGCAGTTCCCCTTCCAGCTGGGGGGCCTGATCTAGAGGAAAACTTCCTTGAATGGGGCTTTGATGACTAAGTTTGAATCATGTGGCTTTTCCTGGAAACATGTGTCTGGAGTTGGGATGGGAAAGGTGATTTTCCAAAAGAAGGAAGAGTGATCTGAAATGCTGAGTTGGAAAGAGATGCCCGAGATATCTGTGTTGCTACCTGGGATAAGCATACATGCAAAGCAAAATATCTGCTAAAAAATCAGGGCCTTTTTCCAGAGAATGTATCTTTGTCTGGAGGAGGAAGGGAACAGATATTTATGGGGTTCTGCTGTGAGTATTATCTGATGTATCATCTTATTGGGATATGGGCTCTGAAAGAAGGTGGGGATGCATTTCTGTTGCAGTTAATGTTTTTGCCTCTTGTTTGAAACAGATGCCAACAGCACAGAGGGGAGATCAGCAGACGGCAGCCCCGATACCCCTGAGTACAAATACCCCCTTAGATGTTCAGGCTCACCCTCTGACCAGGAGTTCCGAGGCACGGAATTCCTACTTTCTGGATTAAAGTTGGATGCAATGTACAAGGCCACTGTTTATTCTCAAGCAGCAGACGGCACCGAAGGACAACTCCAAGCCATAGAATTTGGGAAAAGTATGTTGGATTTTTAAAAATGGCTTCAGCCAGGATTTTGTAGCACAAAAGTTTTGTCTTCTATGATTCTGTTTCTGAGTTAATTTCTAACTTAGCAAATAGTTTTTGTTGTCAAAGGGAATTTTCCAGAAGAGATTTTGAAAAGAGCAGATTTAGTGAGTTTCTTCTTAACTCCTTGGCTAAGGAACTTCTTACATTAGGCTCAAGAAAACATATTGAACAACTAGTGTGTGCAGACACAAGGTATTAGCTTCTGTTTTTCTTTCACATGTTTGCATCTAAAAGGGCTATATTAGCCACTGAGGCAAACTGGTATAAAATTTTTCTCTTTTGGATACTCTTATAAATAGACAAAATATGTATTTTTTGGCTACATTTTTTCTCCAAGATAAGAAAATGGGAATTTTCTTTTTCAGCCTGACTTTGGAATTCACACTGATCTTTCTATTGAAACACTTGTTGACATGCAAATTGCTGCTTTTTCACTATAATTTATCAGCACACCCACTCTAGGAAATACTAGTATTTGGAGGCCTCTTTGATGGGTACCAATGAGGGCATAAAGAAATGCATGATTCCTACACTTGAGGAACTTTCAGTGTAGATGGGAGTGAAGACAAATGTACCTGGAGAAGGGCATGGTAAGGCACTGTAGATTTGGGAGTAAATGTCACAGCATCAGACCCTCAGGGGCTTGTTTGCAAGCAATGAAAACTGACTCTGGTTATCTTCAATCAAAAATGTGTATTTTGAAAGGCTGCCACAAGCCCACAGAACTGAGAGAGTGTGGGTGGGAGCTGGAGGACCAGGAACGGAAATAGACAGGCATCCAGGAAACTCCGGAGGGCATGTCCGGGCAGAGGCTGGTCCACTCCCAGCCACATTCGACATGGTGTCACTCCCTCAGGATTCAGAGCCTTGGGAGAGGGCATCCGTCCCTGCTCTCTGGGTGGCTGTGCCAGAAGGAGGGAGCCTCTGTCCCTTCAGCTTCCCCGTGGATGCCAAACACATCCTCCCACCAAAGGGGTCTGAGGTGATGTTTGGAAGGGGTTTGTCTCATGCAGATGACGTGACAACTGTCCACTCTAGCTGCTCACTAAGTGCTTGGGCTTTGAAGGCTGGAGTGTGATTTTAACTTCATATCCCAAGGGAAGGCCTCTTCTACTAGGGAGGATTTGAACCTGCTTTGATGGGGGATAGGATTTTGATGAATGGAGAGAAAGGATGGGCATGTCAGGTGAGGAGAGGTCGGGAGTGAAGTGCAGACAATGGAAACAGAGGTGTGCAGGTAGAGAACAGAGGGGGCTGTGTGAGATGAGGCTGGGAGGAAGGTTGGGGCTCTGTCCAAAAGACCCTTGAAAGCCAGCCTGGGAGCTTTGACTCTGTTCTGTGGCTTATGCAGAAGATAGATTTTTACACAGGATGTCACGGGCCCATGGACCTCCCCATGCCTAAGGCAGTGACAGGGCAGAGGTGGGTGTTTAGGAGAATGGTCTGTCCGGTGGTGAGCTGTGGGATGGCTTGGGGCAGTGGGAAACTGCAGGCTGGAGGACCAGGCTGGAGGACAGCCCCTCATCCCAGGCCAGGGTGATGAAAGTTGGAGCTAGGGTGATGGGGATGGAGGGAAAGGAAGGGCATTGGGATTTGGTTATGCCCCAAGGACCCTGATAACTCCAGATGGGTTGATTTAATTCCTAGAGAGCCATTTTATGGATGCTTTGAGAATTGTCTCTGTCCTTTGGAGAGTGAAAAAGAGGGAAAAAGATGTTTAAATACCTGGAGGCAGTTATTGGCCAGACTATATTTCTGGAATAGGGCTAGAAAATTTGGGTAAGAAGCTGGCGACACGTCATATTTGTAAGAAGTAATAGCTTTTCCTGTTATCCATATTGAAGTATGGTCCATTTGTGTCCTTCCTTCTTCCCTCTTGTCCTGGTGATGCCAATGTGTGGTTGGGGGAAAGGAAGAGACAGCCATAGGAGAGACCCCTTGACCCCCTGGGGCCGCAGGGACCCAGTGCAAGTGGAGATGGGAGGCTCCCTGGTGAGGAGTGCCTGGTAGCTGCGAGGAGGAGGAAGGACTCCTCCACAGTTGTTATAGGTGTGGGGTTGTCCTCCACACAAGGGGTTTGTGCAAGAGGGTAAATGAGGCTGGAGTCTGGCCTGTGTGCCCCTTGCCAAGGCATCTGTCCCAGGGCAGGGTCCATCCAGAGGAAGGGCCTTTGTCAGGTTTACTAAAGGGGAGGTGTGGACTAGTGTTGTCCTCGAGTTTCCTGCCTTTGAAAGCAGTTTGAGCAGAAGGAAAGTAACAGTGTTGGCATCTTACATTTTTCATCATGTGGCTATACACAGACTGGTTTGCATTGAGCTGTCCAAGTGCTTCATGAGTAATAATTATAGTGGCTTTACCTTCTATGAAGATCTATTGTGCCAGGCATTTTTCAAGTGACTAGTTAGGTGGGGCAGGCTGAAGGAACCAACAAAAGATAGACACACCCAGAGACTAGCTATGGGGGTGGAAAGCACCCCACCCCAAGGCTGAAGGTCAAAGGGAGGAAAGGGTGTTTCTGGAGCCCAGTGAGAGCCGGGGCAGTGGAGGACATGGCCATGCCAAAGCACATGACCCAGAGTGGGAGGCCATTAATGGGAAAAAAGACTCCAACTGTGCTCTCCTCCGGCTCTCCAGTCACCTGCCCATCTTGCTCATTGGTGGAACCTGATCACAGACCAACTGTCTGGCCCAGTGTGCAGGGGTCAGCCTCCTGGGGCCCTGGGACAGGCAAGAGAAGGGCCAAGGATGGATTGGGAGAGCAGATGAACAAGTGGAGAATAACCAGCACTCTTGTGTTCTGTCTTCTTAATGTCAAGACTGTTATCCCAATTTTATAGATGAGGAAACTGAGCTCACGTGATTTCCTTAAGGTCCACCTGGTTAGCTTTGGAACCCAGACCCATCTCACAGTAAAGTCTGTGGTCTTTAATTGATCATTCTTGGATGTATATTAGCTTGAGGACTTTTCTGGTTGCCCCCAGCAACTAGGGCAAGATGTTTAGCGTCCATATTATTTCTTGGTTAAGGGCCTATTTTATCTCCAAAAGTCAACTCACAAACTAACAAAGAGTTAATTATGCAGTTGTAATTGACCAGGTCATTTCTTCTCTGTCTGATGCTAGGTGACTTGTTGGCATCCACATACATTTCCAGTTGCAGTTAAATGGTGTAGAGGAGGAAGGGACAATCACCAGTGCTCCTTATGGCTCCTTATGTATGACATGCCCTGATGGCAACTTGTCTCTCTCTCTCTGGCTTGGCTGATCTGGTTATTGTTAACTCCTTTTCTGTCTTCGCAGACTCTAGTCAGGTTGTTAGTGTCCACGTCGTGAGCATCAGTGCCACAAGCATGAACCTGTCCTGGGACGTCAGCGATAGTATACCTTCCTCCGTCTACACCTACAAAATCCAAGTTTTGGGGAAGACGGATTCTTTCAGCCTCACTGTCAACGAGAGTCATGCAGTCATCACTGGTCTCAGCTCAAGCACTTTGTACAACATCACAGTGCGTCCTTTACAAGACGATGGGTCTGAGGGCCTGCCATACTCTCTCCAAGTGTACACCCGTGAGTTCCCTGTTGCTCCAGCTGACCTTTCTTGCTTGCCCACTATGAGAAGGCCCAGATCAAAGACAGATAAGCTCCATTCTCTGCCCCAAGGAAAGTACATCCTAGTGTGGGAGTCCATAGGATGTGCAATATAGTAACGGTGATTGTTGATGACACTGACCCTGCACCAGGCATCACGTCAAACACTTTAGTCACACTGTCTTATCTACAGCTCACAACATCCCTGTGACGTGGTTGACATTAGTCATATTTTATGGATGAGAAAGTCATGGCTGATAGAGGCGGTGTAGACAGGGGTCACACCTCATAAACAACAGAGGTGAGATTAGATCTCTGGTCTGTCTCAATTCCAGCCTGTGCGTGTGACAACCATTCTAGTGTAGTCATTGATAGAGACCAAGAGGACGGAATATTTGTGTCCCTTTTTCCCCTGGATGCTGACACAACTGTGTCTCATTTTCTGTCTGCTTAAATGTCCTTTAAAAATAAGATGATAGGCAGCAAATAAAAAGTTCTCTGTTTCAAAGAAGATCCAGTAATTTAAAATAAAATAATAATGGTATAATGGTAGTAAAGCCAGGAGATTTCCATGTATTAGGTTCCCCTTTTTACAGATGAGAAAATTACAGCCCAGGATGGCTGAATGATTTGCCTCGGACCACAGAGCCAGCAAGTGGCAGAGCAAAGACTTGAGCCCAGATGTGTCCTGCTCGAGAGGTGTGGCTCAAGCACAGGAACGTTTTATTCTTGCTTTCCAGAAGGCATCCCTTAAGCATCCCAAATGTCTTCTGGGCTGGCCCTTTGGGGAAAATGGAATCTGCTTCCATGTCTTCATCTTTAACTTTTTTACTGTTTAAGTCTATTAGTTATGATTCGATTCATCTATGAGTAACAAACCCCCACAAGTATTATTGGTAAATAAGAGGAGTTTATTTCCCTTTCATATAGAGGAAGCCCTGCGCTAGGCAGGATGGTGATGATAAAGGAGAGTGCTAGCCAGGGCTCAGTTGTGGGAAACAGAAATCATGAGCTATTTTGAGCCAAAGGGAGTTAGCACTGGGAACTGAGCACCTGCAGAATCCTTGGAAGGGCCAGGGAGCAGGTGTCAGGCTGGGCCTCCAGAAACAACTCCTGGGACTCAGGCTGCAGAGGTGGCCTACCTGGGGAGTCAGCACCTTTGTCACAGTCAGGAGAGGACTCAGGGAGCCTCTGCCGTGGTTGCTGGGTTCAGGAGTGCATGTTCTGAGCTGGAATCCTGGGATCAGGAAGCTATGGCTTGATTCTAGAGCTAGACTAGCCCTTTGAGATTAGCATGAACAGAAAACCCATGTCTCATGTCCCAGCTCTCCATACCTGCAGAGTGAATGCTTGAATCCTGTAATAATGCCACATAAAATCCTCTGCTGCCTCCATGACTGTGCTCGCCAGCGGAAGCAAGGTCATGCCTCATGTCTTTAGGAATGCATCTTGTTGCATGATCCTAAATCACATTCAGAATCCTAGCTTCAAGGAAGTCTGAGAAATGCCATCTTTAGCTTTCCAACCCCATAGTAGAGGAAGGTACATGTACATGTTCTCATGGGTGGGTCAGGTGGAGTTTATTATTATACCCACTATGGTAAGTGTCACGAAGACTCCTAGAACCCAGGATGTTGTTACCACCCCCTCCTCAATATATTGTTTCTACCTTATTGCCCAAGGTGGCAGCCTGAGCTCCAGTCCTCACATCCACATTCCAGTCATGTGAAGGAGGAAAGGCAGAAGGAAGGAAGTGCACTTGCCTTTTAAGGACATTTTCTGGAAGTCATACTACCTTCTGCTCACATTCTGTTGCCTGGGACTTAGTCACGTGGCTACTTCTAGCTGCCAGGGAGCCTGGGAAATATAGTCTTTACTCCCCAAAGTTGTATACACTAAAAAATCTGGGGATCCTAACTAAGAGAAAAAGGGGAGAATGGATTTAGGAGTATCAATTGTAGTCTCTGCTGTCCCTCCTTAAATGGTGGCCCTGGGAGTGTTAGTAATATTCAAGGCCAAGAAGCCTACTCCAGAGCTCAAGCCTCCATGCGGGATTCATGCCTCCTCTCATTTCCCCTGAAGGACTGTGTACAACTTAAGCATGCAGTTTTGCTCTCCTGTGGCCAAGTGTTGTCTCCATGGCTGGAAACACATGGTTTCTGAGGGTCTCACTGTTGTAGGTGTTCACACAAAGAAGAATAAGAGACATGAAGTGTCCTAAATTTGAATGTAATCACAGTGTAATTATTTCGTGAGGTTTGGTCACCCCATCTTCTGGAATAATAGATTCTTCATCTAGTCATTTATTTTCTTCCCACAGCTCCTGGTCCAGTTTCTGATTTTCACGTGATGAGTGTCGGCATAAGGGAAATTGGATTAGCATGGAGTAGCAATGACTCGGAATCCTTTAGGATACTTACCATGCAGGCTGGAGCTGGAGTGCCTCGGGTGGAAACAACCACTAACCATAGCATTGTCATTGATGCCTTGCACCCTGGAACCAAGTACAATTTTGAAATATTTCCACAAGGACCAAATGGGACCGAAGGGCCACCTCAAACAGTCAACAGTAGAACGGGTAAACGAATAGGCTGTGTTTCAGTGAAACAGTGACATTTGTTAAAGGAAGTCAGTATAATGTTATAAACATCAAGTTTTCCAAGTATTGTTTTCCTTTTAACTAAAAAAAAAAAACGACTTTAAAACAATTTCTTAATGATGGTAATGCATATTCATTAAGTCAAATACAGACAAGCAAAAAGGGAAAAAAATCACATGTAAACTGCCAAACAGAGATAATCGCTGATAATATTTGGTGTATGATATTTTTTTAATTCAATTTTATTGAGATCGTTCACATACCATACAGTCATCCAAAGTACACAATCAGTTGCCCATGGTACCATCATACAGCTGTGCATCCATCACCACAATTATTTTTTTAAAAACTTTTTAGAACATTTTCATTACTACAGAAAAGAAATAAAAACAAAAGAGAAAACGCAAATCCTCCCATACCCCTAACCACTCCCCCTCCATTATTGACTCATAGTACTGGTATGGTACATTTGTTACTGTTGATGAAAGAATGTTAAAATATTACCAACTGTAGTACATAGTTTGCAATGGGTATATTTTTTCCCTATATACCCCTCTATTATTAACTTCTACTTATATTGTCATATATTTGTTCTAGTTCATGAAAGAGATTTCTAATATTTGTACAGTTAATCATGGACATTTTCTACCACAAGACGCACTGTTTTATACATTCCCATCTTTTAACCTCCAACTTTCCTTCTGGTGACATACATGTCTCTGAGCTTCCCTTTTCCACCCCATTCACACACCATTCAGCTCTGTTAGTTCTTCTCACAATAATGTGCTACTGTCACCTCTGTTCATTTTCAAACCTAGTTAAATATTTTCAACCTAGTTAAACATTCTTCTCATAATAAGCAACCGCTCCCCATGCTTTAGCCTCATTCTGTATCCTGGTAGCTTATATTTCATGTCTATGAGTTTACATATTATTATTAGTTCATATCAGTGAGACCACACAATACTTGTCCTTCTGTTTGACTTATTTCACTTGATGTAGTGCCCTCAAGGTTTCTTCATCAACTTGTTTTTTTTTAAGACAGTTTTGTTCACCCACCATACATTCCGTCCTATGTGAACAATCGATGGTTTCCTGTATAATTATGTATTTATGCATTCACCACCATCACCGCTATCTATACAAGGAAATCTCCATTTCTTTCACAAAGAAGGAGGAAGAGTAAAAGAAGGTAGAGAGACAAAAGAAAAAGAAAAAGAAAGAAAGAAAAAATGACAGCTAAAAAGCAAGAAAAGGAAAGATAGATTTTAAGTAAAGTACAATGAAAGAGTCAGACAACATCACCAATGCCAAGAGTCCCATACCCCTCCCTTAAATCCCCCTCTTATAGGCATTTACCTTTGGTATATTGTCTTTGTTAAATTAAAGGAAGCGTAATACAATGTTTCTGTTAACTGAGTCTCTAGTTTGCATTGATTGTATTTTTTTCCCCCAATACCACCCCATTTTTAACACCTTGCAAGGTTGACATTCATTTGTTCTCCCTCAGTGTACTTACATTGCTGTGCTACCATCACCTAAAATTGTGTTCCAAACCTCTCACTCCTATCTTTTCCTATCTGTCTATAGTGCTCCTTTTAGTATTCCCTGTAGAGCAGGTATCTTGTTCACAAACTCATTGTCTGTTTGTCAGAGAATATATGAAACTTTCCCTCATATTTGAAGGACAGTTTTGCCAGATATAGGATTCTTGGTTGGTGGTTTTTCTCTTTCAGTATCTTAAATATATCACACCACTTCCTTCTTGCCTCCGTGGTTTCTACTGAGAAATCCGCACATAGTCTTATCGAGCTTCCTTTTTATGTGATGGCTCACTTTACTCTTGCTGCTTTCAGGAGTCTCTCTTTGTCTTTGACGTTTGATAATCTGATTATTAAGTGTCTTCGCGTAGGTTTATTCAGATCTTTTCTGTTTGGGGTATGCTGCGCTTCTTGGATCTGTAATTTTATGTCTTTCATAAGAGATGGGAAATTTTCATTGATTATTTCCTCTATTATTGGTCTGCCCCTTTTCCCTTTTCTTCTCCTTCTGGGACACCCATGACACGTACATTCATGCCCTTCATGTTGTGTCATTCAGTTCCTGAGATGTTGCTCATTTTTTCCCCCATTCTTTTCCCTATCTGTTTTTGTGTGTGTAAGATTTCAGGTGTTTTGTTCTCCAGTTCCTGAGTGTTTTCTTCTGCCTCTTGAGATCTGCTGTTGTATATCTCCATTGTGTTTTTCATCTCGTGTTGTGCCTTTCATTTCCATAGATTCTGCCAGTTGTTTTTTCAAACTTTTGATTTCTACTTTATGTTCGCCCAGTGTTTTCTTTATATCCTTCATCTCTTTTGCCATATCTTCCCTGAACTCGTTGGCTTGGTTTTTGAAATGATTTAGTGTATTTATTTGAAAAATTTTAATTGTTTCATTAAAGTGAAACAGTCTCTCAACTGTATCTTAATTGAGGTGTAAGTTTGTTCCTTTGACTGGGCCGTATCTTCGTTTTTTCTAGTGTTAATTTGTAATTTTCTGTTGTCTAGGCATCTGGTTTCCTTGGTTACCCCAATCAGATTTTCCCAGACCAGTGGGCTCAGGTCTCAGAATGGGGCTATATCCAGATTCAGGTTTCCCTGAGGGTGTGTCTTAGAAGATTGACAGACTTTCCTGTGAAGTCTTTAGCTGTTGTGCTTTTCTTAACCTGCCCAGGTGACGCCTGTTAGCCTGTCCCTCCCGACTTGTGGAAGGAGGTATGACCCCTTTAATTCTCCGCTTAGGTTGTTTCTGTTTTGACTCTTTTCCCCCAGGCCCTAGGTTCTAAGCTGGGCGCCACCTCCTTCCTCTTAGGGAAAATATACCCCCTAGGGAGTTATCTTCTGCATTTGAATTACTCCTTTGTCTCTTTGAGTCTGTTAAACTCCACTCCTGTCTGGGTCAGAGAGCTGCGAACTGAAAATGGCTGAGGCTTTCTCCACTGAGCCATTCAGGTTGAGAGAGAGACAAAGGGAAAGAAAACACCCTTTCAGAGTCAGTCCATGGCCCCCCAGTTTTGCCTGTCAGTCAGAGATAGCACCCAGTCTTCTGGGCTCCCTTTCCCGGGGCACAGGTGTTTTCTGTCTCTCTAAGGTCAGTAGTCTTTAAAAGCCTCTGTATGTTTTCCTTCTTTTTTTTTTTTTAAATTAATTTTTTTTCCCATTAGACACACCTCCTCCCCACTGGGAGTGACCTCAGGGTACTTTGCTGCTTGTTAGGGGTTTGTCTATGTTTGTAGCTTGTATTCAGCCATCCACATTTGTTGATTAGAACCCCAGTTGGAGCTAGGCTGAGTTATATTCGCTTGCTCCAGGAATGCTGCTTTCTCTCACAGCGAGGTCCTGCAGCTCAGCCTGCCATGGGGTCAGGGGCTCCTGGCATGGTTCCGCAGTTTTTACCTACAGATTTTATGCTGCAGTCTCAGCCATTCCACCCAATCCGGGTTGGTGTGCAGTGTGTGGACAGTCATGGTTGTCTGCCAGCAGTTGTTCCAGATTATTTACTGGTTCCTGGTTATTAGTTGCTCTAGGGAACTAGCTAAATTCCACACCTCTCTATGTCGCCATCTTGCCCCTCCTCCAGGGCTGGTGTATGGTGTTTTATAAGTAAAATATATACCTGTATATTTTCCTCTTTTACATAAATTGAGGTCATCCTGTGCCTGTAGTTTTGTAATCTTTTTACACTTATTAGTTTCTCATAAATATTCTTCCCTGTCTATAAATATTTCTACAGAATAATTTTAATATCTGCCTGGAATTCCATTGTCTAAATCAGGGATTGCAAACAATGGCTGATAGACCAAATCTGGTCCACTGCCTGCTTTTACAAATAAAGCTTTACTGGGACACAGCTGTGCTCACTTTTTAATGTACTGTCTAAGGATACTTTTGTGCTAGAGTTGAGTAGTTGCAGTAGAGACCAAATGGCCTGCAAAGCTTAAAATATTTGCTGACACTTGACAGAAAAAATTTGCCAGCTCCGGAGATAGATCAATGGTTCTCAAAGTGTGACCAGAGGCCCCTTGGGGCATCTCTCAGCCCCTTTCAAGGGGTCTGCAAGGTGTTACTATTATTATTATTATAATTCTGAAGTATTATTTACCATTTTTATTCTCATTCTCTCATGAGCATACATTGGAGTTTTCCAGAGACTGCATGGGATGTTATCACTCTGATGGCTAATGAAATGTGTGCTTCTGTATTCTTGTGTTTTAAAAATTCCTCAATCTGTATTTCTAATTCAGTAAATATTGATAAGTATAACCTAAAAAACAAATTCTCTGTGTACCTTAGTAATTTTTAAGAATGTAAAGGAGTCTTGAGATCAAAAAGTGAAGAACTGCTGGTTTAGATGTACTGTAAATTATTTAGCCAATCCCCTGTTGTTGGACAGGTAGATTATTTCCACTCTGTCATAAATAACATTGTAGGGCAATCCTTTTGCTAGTTCTGAAAAGCTAATTGACATTGATGAAAATTCTTTCATGAAAAAATTTATGTCATTGCAATATTACTAGGAAATAAACTTTTGGGAATTTCTAGGGAGTTAATGCTCAATATTGTCATTTTTAAAATTTGAAATAGCTTCTTTTGGGAAAACTTGGAAAACATATACTATTCTTGATTGTTTGATTGCAAGAGAATTGAAATTCTTTATACAGAGGGCAAGAATGAAGATATGAGACTTATTCCTTGAGCCACATGTAAAATCAACGGGGCTTTTGTGATTCTCCTTGCATAGGTTTCTTCAAATCTTACGGTTGGTTTAAGTGTTGATAAATCACTCCAGAGGATTTGCTTCCAAAATAAGGGAATTGCTAAAATGTATCCTTCAGATGAAATGCAGTCATTCCCTTTCCACGCTTTAAAGCAGACTGTTGAGATATGTTCTTAATATCAACACATTTTTTTATTCTTTCTTTTTGAGGGTATTGATAAATATAGTAAGAGGATTACCACTGTGGGAGATCCTTGAGATTGTATGATTTTTTAAAGCCCAGAATTTAATGTAATAATAATAGCATGACATATTGAGGGTCTGCAATGTGCTAGGTGTTCTCATAACCAAATAAAAAATTTTTTTAACACAACTTCATGAGGTAGGTGTTATTATTATCTCTATTTTACAGAATAAGAAATGGGGGCTCTGAGAGCTTAAGTAACTGACTCAGGGTGACAAGGTGGTGAACTGGCCTCTTTCTGGCTTGGAAGACTTGGTCCTAAACCACCATGTGGACCGACATTGGTGAGATATGGTTGCAAAGAAATTTAGGACTATTTGTGAGGTGAAGGTGTCTTTTATACTATAGCCTCACCCATAACTGGGTCCCAATATGGCCTTAGAGTATCAGGGGTTACCTTGCTATTATTGAGTAGCTTTCATTATTATTGGGAAAAAATAGTTCATTGGCATGAAAGTTTTGAAAAAGGGGGAAAATATTACTCCATTTTTCTAACCCAACTAAATTCCTTTTCTGTCTGTGCCCACAGTCATACATTTTGTTTATAGCATTTTAATTATAACATTATTTTATTTGACTTTTTTTTTTTTAAACTTTGTGTTTTTAACTTCCCGCCCACAATTAACATGGTCTTCATGCTTTTAGTGGATTCAGAATGTTTTATCAGGCTGGATCACAGTTTATATAGACCTTCTCTTTTTACTAGATATTTAGGTTATTTCTAGTTTTTTTTAGACTTATAGAAAAGGCTCCCTTTCATGGTGTTTGTGGAATCCCTTTGATACAAGGGAGCTGGTGGCAAAGGAAGAAGAAGGCTTTCCAAGCTGCTTCCCCATAAGGAAGAGTTTCTTTTCGAAATTAATTTTAGAGTAGATGATACATGCATGTAGTATGAAAAAGATTTTTAAATGCAAAGGGTTTTCAGTGAAAAATGTTTCCCTCTCAGCCACACAGTTCCTCTCCCTGGAGGTAATGTTGGGTATGGCTAGAGAGAGAACGGCTTGAAAGCAAGGGCAGAAAAGAGCTCCTGCTCACATAATTATTTCTGCCCCTAAATCAGTGCATTCATGTCACGAATAGTCCAGGGTGTCGAGGTGAGCTGATAAGGGAACAGGCTTATGTGGCTGATTTCACTTCTTGTCCCCAGTTCTGAGGGTGGGTGTCATATGCGTTTCCTCTGTCCCCAGCTTCAGATGCTCCAACTTAGTAAATATCAACTCTCCATTTCGGTGTTCCTCCTCAGAATGCCAGGCTAATGTTACAGGAAGACTTTTTCTTTTGAGAGAGTAATTTGATCAAACTGTTAATTGA
Organism: Choloepus didactylus; assembly: GCF_015220235.1. NCBI lineage: Eukaryota > Metazoa > Chordata > Mammalia > Pilosa > Megalonychidae > Choloepus > Choloepus didactylus. The sequence continues at coordinate 31,356,796 of NC_051312.1, read as the reverse complement.
TTTATACATACCTACAGAGAAGTGCATGTATCCTAAGTGCATAGCTTGACGAATCTTCACAATCTGTTCAGCTGGTTAATAGCTCCCAGATTCAAGAAACTGAGCATGATTTCTCAGAAGACCTCTCAAGGGGGTCATTTTTATGACAAAAACAAAAAACCAGCAAACTGGTAAGCTGTTAGTTCATCTAGGTTATGGAAGAGCCAAAATTCTTGGAAGAACCGAGAGTGTGTATTTCTTCCCTAAGCTTTTTGGAGGTTGCCTTTTGCGAACTCATTTGAGAATTTGGTGGCAAGAGAGATAGACACACTGGAATAAAGCTGGATTGTACAACAGTCGTTAACAGATTTTGTTTTCCTTACTTTCCTCTGAACAGACCCCAGCGGGGTGTTTGACATCCGTGTGGTCCATGTCAACACAACCGAAATGCAGTTGGAGTGGCAGAGTACAGACAACGCTTCTGAGTACGTCTACAACTTATGTATACAGTCTGACAGTGGCTCTTTCAAGAGAAACAGTTCTCACAAAGCGATCACTCTAAGGGACCTCATCCCAGGTACCTTATATAATATCACAATCATTCCAGAAGTGGACGGCATCCAAGGGAACCCGAACTCCACTGCACAGTACACATGTAAGTCTTCTAGGATGCCTTTCTAAGGGAATATTCTCCCTGACTTTCACCTGGAGGGTGAGAAGTAAGCATTGGTTAAATGATCAGGTAAGGGCTGAGGTGTTTCTGGGTTCCAGGCTGAATTTGAAACTGCTTAATTTTAAAACATTTTCATGGGGTACCACTGCTAAAGCCGTGTGGACTTGGAATTGGCTTTAGAAACAGAAAGTGATTCTGTGAGGATGGAGGACATTACTGTTCCATTCATTCTTTGGGAATACAGACTAGAGGAAGGTCACTGTCATGTTGGCTTTGGAAGATACTACTTGGTCGAGGGACTTTGCATAGAGTAGTGAAGGATGTGTCTTGCTAATATTTGTTCTAAATATATGCTAGAGATGGCTAGTTTAAGATATTTTTCCAGTGTATTTTCTTATTCATTAACAGATTTTAAAAACTGATAGGAAATTATATGTTGAATCTACATTTTGCATTTGTTAAAAGTTGGATAATTATGAAAAGTTGTATAATTGAATAAATTTAAGTATTAAAAGAAACCTGAAAAACTGATTATTTTGAGCTTTAATTTATATAATTATTTTCTGAATGTCTTTTGAGAAACCTTCTATTTTGTGAGCTAGCAAATATTAGCTTTATTCATTCTTACCCCAAAGGAATCAGGCTATTTTTGGATGCAGTAAATAAAATAGTTCTGGAATTTAAGCTGATCCAACCTTTGTTTTTTTTTTTTTAATCAAGGGCCCAGCATTGTGTCCAACATTAAAATAAGTACAAACACCACAGCAGCAACCATAAGTTGGCAGAATTTTGATAAAGCCTCTTCTGAGTACATTTACCACCTTTTTGTTGAGGACAGAAATTCCAACAAAACAAGAGTCACGGGCTCTGGAATCACCAATGATACAGTCCCTGAACTAATACCTGGATCATCGTATACAGTCAAGATCTTTGCACAAGTCAGGGATGGCACTAGGGGGGCACCTGGCTCCCAGGAATTCTGTACAGGTGAGTAGCCCTAGATGCCTCGTGGAATCCTCCCGTGTGCTGACCTTGCAAACAGGTTGTTCTGGTTTGCTAATGCTGCCGTTATGCGAAACACCAGAAATGGATTGACTTTTATAAAGGGGGTTTATTTGGTTACAAAGTTACAGTCTGAAGGCCATGAGAATGTCCAAATGAAGGCATCAACACAAGTATACCTTCACTGAAGGAAGGCCAATGGCATCCAGAAAACCTGTGTTAGCTAGGAAGGCACATGGCTGGCATATGCTGATCCTAGGTCTTGTTCCCGCTCCACTCTCAGCTCCTGTGCATTCTTCAAAGTGTCTCTCTTGGCTGTAGCCAACATCAGGGGCCCGCAACTCCAAGCGTGTCTAAGCATCAGTGTCAGCAAAAGTCTGCTTTCGAAGGCTGTCTCCAAAATGTTAGTGTCAGTTGCAGCAAATAAGCTCCTTCTGTCTGAGCTTTTACTGGGTTCCAGTGATTTAATTAAGACCCATGCTGAATGGGTGGGACCACACCTCCAGGGAAATGATCCAATCAGAGTTACCACCTACAGTTGGCTGGGTCAGATCTCCATGAAAACAAATGAGTTCAAAGGTTCCAGCCTAATCAAGACTAAATACACCTGGCCCCACAAGACTGCATCAAAGAACATGGCATTTTGGAAGACATAATACATCCAAACTGGCACACAGGTCCTTCACAGTCTTTAGTTTATTAGGTTTTTTTGCATTTTGTAGTGATTGGTGTTGAGTTCTCTGAGACATCCTTTTAGCTTATCAGTGCTGTGCCCTCATTGTTTATTCAATCAACAAATATATTTATTGAGCCCTTACTATATGCCAGGCACTGTTTAATGAAACAGACAAGTCCTTGCCTTCCTAGAACATCTATTCTGGTGGGGAAGACAGATAATAAACAAGTTAAATAAGTAATTTTTTAGATGTTGATTAGTGCTAAGGAGAGAGGGAAATAAGTAGGGAAGGGAAAATGAAATGTTTATGGCACCCCGGGAAGGCTTCAATGAAAAAGGTGACTTTTGAGCAAAGACCTGAAGGAATGAAGGAGCCAATCATCAGGACATAGAACATTCCAGGCAGAGGAGAAGCCAGTGCAAAGGCCTGAGGCTGGAGTGTGCCTGCAATGTTGGAGGAAGAGCAGGAGGCCAGGGAGGCCGGAGTGGATCTACTGGAGCAAGAGGGTGAGAGGAGGAGGTGAGGCCCAGGAGTTAATGGACAGGGGCAGGGACTATTTAGGGCCTTATAGTGCCTAGTTCAGTTTTTACACTGAAGAAGGTGGACAGGATATTGTTAAAACAGATGCTTAACATATTTTGCCCTTTCTGATCCTTACCAATCTAACAATTCAAAAAGTATGATAAAGAGAAGAGCCCGGTTTTTAAACCAAGGATGCTTTCAAAGCATAGCCTAGGGAATGTTTTGCAGACAGGTGAGGGTATTTCTGCTCATGTAACTCACTGTGGAGCCTTTATTGCCTTGGCACCCTCGTATCACCGCATTCTCTGCTTTCTTGCACCCACATCTTCCTCTCCTTAGATCAAGTAATTCAGACATGTTCAGGCTGATTTGGAAGGGAGGTTCTGGTTGGATCCGCCTCCCTGGGAGTGTGGGAGCTTGAACCTTGGTGGCCTTTGACCTTTCACTTGGGACAGGCAGTTGGAGGAATCCCTGTGGCTTTGAGTCCCCTGTGCCAACCTTGGGCTCCATCTCACAGGACCACCTCGTCTAGACTCTGATCCTTGGTATTTGGGTGGCTTCCATTTCTGGTAATTATCATGGCTATAATTATCGCAGTCTATGTACAGCAAGAAAAATATATGAGCATTTATGATGGGGGTGGGGGACGTTGGAAGTAGGTATGCATTGGGTGGGTTACCTTTCGGGCCTCAGGTGGGGAAATGGGGAAGTTGCAGTAGGTAACTTTTTAGAGATTTTCTGGCTCTAAAATTTTGTGACATTAATGTAATGTTAATATTCTCCCCTAATATGTTAATCCAGAGTTTTCCATTTACTGATCACTGTCATATCCATTATCTGAGTTTGATTTTGGTTTTCAGTAAACTCTGGGAGATAAGTAGAGGCAAATAATACCCCATTTTACAGATGAAGAAATCTATACCATCAGTTACCATTTACCATTAATTATGCAGTATGTCATATATGTGGACAGTGCCCTGGACTTCGATTTAGAAAACCTGGGACCCAGATTTTTGTGGGCAGTGGGGCGGGGTAGGGTGGGAAATCCAGTTTGACTCCACTACTTACCAGCCATATCATCATTAGCAAATTACTTACTGTCTCCAAGTTTCAGTTTATTCATTTGCAAAATGGGACGGTATTAGCTGTACCGGTTCCAGAAGGATTGTCGAGAGGGCCCAAAATGAGATGACGTGGGTGAAGGTACTGCTACGACTCATGGTGTTGAGCAATAGCCAGCTTCTGCTCCTGGATCCCTGTTCTCTTCCAGTCCTCTCGCTTGTTTACTGAGACCCACCATTTCATTTAATCTTCAAACGGTCTTGCAGCCGAGGCTCAGAGTGTGTGGGTAACTGACCCAAGCTCACACTGCTTGGTGCTCTGTCTCTTCTGCCACACTGCACACCTGCCTTATCACAGATGGGACAGGATTCTCCTACTCCCCACATTTCAGTGTTTGCAAAGGCAACAGTTCCAGAAACCCATGATGTGCTGTGCTTGCTTTGCAGATCCTGCACCGGTGGCCCTCTTCCATTGTGAGGGTGTCCCCAAGGAGCCAGCCTTGGTTCTCAGGTGGGCTTGCCCTCCTGGCTCCAACACAGGCTTTGAGCTGGAGGTCAGCAGTGGAGCCTGGAATAATGTGACAGAACTGGAGAGCTGCTCCTCAGAGAATGGCTCTGAGTACAGGATGGAAGTTACGTATTTGAATTTTTCTACCTCCTACAACATCAGCATCACCACCTTGTCCTGTACAGAGAAGAAGGCATCTCCTGCCCAAAACATCTGCATCACTGGGATCACAGGTGGGCTCTGGGGCAGGGGGTGGTCAGGTGGCATAGTGGTCACTCCAGGAGAGGCTGACCCAGCAGGTCTGCAAGTGTGGTCTAGAAATCTCTTTCAGTTTTTGTTTTTATTTCTCCTAAAATATTTGTTTTTAATTGGCGTTAGCTAGTAACTCATTCCGTAGAAATCCAGTCTGAAAAAGCAGAATATGAAGGGATTCATTTGTTACATTTCAAAAGTTCTTTTGCTTTATAGAATAATTTATTGCCACATTTTCTTTTAAGTAGCGAGTCCCCTTATTGCATTAAAAAAAGAGAGCGTTTATATAGAAATGTTAAAGTATTTTACACAGTTGAACAATTTAGCACCTGGCCAGTCTTGATTCACTTGTTTCATTTATATCCTGGCCAGTCTTGACTTACTTGTTTCATTTATATCCTGTCCTCCTCTCACCCCTTATCAGATAACTTTGAAACCAGCTCCAGTCATTATATAATTTTATTTGTAAATACTTCAATATATATTGCTTCAGGATAAAGACTTACTTTTTTTGTCAAACATAATGCCATTACTATGATTACGACTCTTAAAAATTTAACAGTATTTCTTAATATTATTAGATTATCAGATTATTTCCTTGTAATGTGTTTTTAATAAGCTCCTGAGTCGTTTTGTGCAGCAGGAAGTACTCACTGCACAGGGTTCATCGTGGTTAATTTTTTTAATGGTCCATCATATGTTTTGTTGTGTGTATGTACATGGAAAAAAATGCTTTTACATCTTTGCTTCATTTTTATCTGTCCTTTCTTCCCCATGTCTTTGCCAAAGTTGTCTTAGATCAACCTGGTGGGGTCTGTCTTGCTCTGTGGTCTTTGACTCCTGTATATGTTTTCTTTGGGGCATCCGGATGTTTCCAGATAATAGATATGTTTCTAAAAAATTAGTCGTTGTGATCATGAGGAAAAAAAGCATCTTAATTTAGGGATACTGATTTGGAAAGTAGTTGATAGTTTCTGTGGACAACAGTCTTGGGCTTAGAAAGGCAGGTCTGGTCTTCATTCCTGGGTCTGCCTGTTACCAGCTGTGCCCTTGGGCAATACTTAGCTTCTCTGAGCCTCGCTTTCCTCAGTTGTAAAGAGGGAGAAATAACCTTATACCTCCTACCTTATAGGAGTGCTGTGAAAATTAGATGAGGTGATGTGTGTGTAAGACCACTTTAGAGTCTGCATGTATGGCTGCTCAGGTTGGGCACTGCACAATTCCAGGAAGCACCATTTACAGACTGTGATACGCATGGAGCTCCTTGGAGTTGTATAGCTGTGTAGCCCTTGGCCACCCTCCTTTGGGTTTCTGTAGTACTCTACTATATAAGAGAAATGAAGAGTATTGTCTATACTTTTTTGTAGTTCTGTTTTAAGATTATCTCCTCACTGCATATAATCTCCTGAGGAACAGAAAATGCATCTGATTCAGTGTCTCCAGGGTTGAATAATGTTTGGCGTAGAGTAGGAGCTCGATAGTTTGTTGTGTCTGGAGCTGGACAGTGTATGGTAGAGTAGGATAATGGCTATGCCATTTAGTGCAGTCATTTTCCAACTTTTGATCCATTTCTCCCTTTCCTGAAATGAATTTTTATGTACATATTTACCATACTTTACATGAAAGTGGAGTCGTCTTTTTTTTTCTGTGGGAGGCGGATAGCATTGGAGGGATGGGTAGATCTGGGAGAGCTTTTAGCCAGCAAGTGTTTGTTGCTTGCTGTGTGCTCAGGGTAAGGGGTCCTTTGGTGAATAAGGCCGACAGTGCCCCTGGGGGGCAGAATTGGAGTGGGTCTTATAGGAGTGAAGGCTAGGTATCAGCAGAGAGAGAGGGAAAGGGTTTCCTGGGTAGGGCACTTGTGCGTACGGGCTTGGAGGCAAGAATGAGCTAGCATGGTACTGACAGTCTGGGTTGGGAGCAGGGGACCCCTCTTTGGCACCCCTAAAAAGCATTAGAGCTGATGGGGAATGGGGGATTGTGTGTTAGGAAGCCTCTTTTGAGACGGTTGACAGTTTGACCTGGAGACAGCGCCCCCAAGTGGTCCCTGCTGTCAGTTACTCTGGAGGCTGCTGGTGCGTGTGTTAGACCTGCCTGTCCGGCGTGAGCCACGTGCAGTGCGAGTTGCTACAATGGTGTGTCCTGGGAACACAAGTTCAGGGTCCAACTGAAACTTTCAGCAAATGATCCCTTCATTGCTTGCACAGAGTAAAGAGTTCAGAAAGTGCAAACAATCTCTTTGCCAGTTACTCAACACAGAGTCCACAAGAGCCAGGGAAGAAATCCCAACTCTGCCGTCTCCTGGCAGTTGAAAACCGCTCTGGGCTGGGGTCGACAGAGGGCAGCTCCACACGCCTCGGTCATGTTGGAGAAGAGCGCCCAGTCTGTTCTGTTTGAGTGCGGATTTTATCCACCTCTGGGGAGGGTCCTGCCACTGAGAAGTCCTGCCTTGGTTAGCCACTGGGGCTGCCTGTTCACGGTTTCCGGGTTTGAGGTCTGGCCGGGCCTTTTCATGAGATTAGCATTTCCCCCAGTTGTGGAAGGGCACACCGTAGAAAAGGGGGTGGGGGCAGCGGAAGGCCAGAGCCTGGCCGCTCGGCCTGTGTTTGCGACATCTCTAGAGGAGGTGGCGTAGGTGAGGTCTGGGCGAGGGCTAATTAACAGATGTCTGTGATTTCCCTAACACCACTGTATACGTCAAAATTTTCTGGGAGCCATGTTAAAAAACATAATAAGGAACAGCTGAAATTAATTTCGATAACATTTTATTTAACTCAATATATAAAAATATTATTTAACATGTAATCCATATACAAAAATTTTTTTTTGAAGTCTTTGGAATCCAGTGTGTATTACACCCTTATAGCACATGAGATTTAGACAGCTTCCTGTGGCTAGTGCCTGCTTCGTTGGATGGTACTGGTTGAGAAAACTGCGTTGTGATTTTTTTTGGAGTTCAGTTTTATCCGGCTCTCTGAATCTTGAATACAATCATGAAAATAACCCAAACTATGTGTTGGAGATACATTTAGGTCCTGAGGGAGAGAGAGTGTGGAGAAGGATCACCTTTAATTCGCTGTTTTCTTCCTTTTGGGTAAATTCAGCCAGTGGTGCTCCGCAAGCTTAGCGTGGAAAGGAAAAACGTGTGGATGGTGAAGGAGACGCTCCTGTGTGGGCTTTTCCGGTTTTTGGGAAGAGGGTTGGTTGTGTTTCTAAGCATTTTAAACCAACTCCAGCAACAGTGGGGACTTTAGTATGAAGCCCCAGGGCAGGAATGCGGCAGCCTAAGGAGGGGCTGTGGGCTGTCGCTATCTGCAAGCAGGAAGTGCCTCCTTGTCTCTCACCTAGGCTCCCCGGGGCTGAGTCCGTGTGGTGGGCAGGTGTCTGCTCACACCCCCACGCCCTGCACTGTGCTTCCACCTGTGCAGTCTCTAGCTCTCCTTCCACCCCAGTTCTCAGGGGTGGTCCTTCTTGGGTTCACAGGGGCTGGCAGGGAGAAGCGGGGAAGGCAGGGTTATCATGAGCAAACAAGGCTGCCAGGAGCTCACCCCAGAGGATGTGGCTGGGCATTTTTACAGGGTATTATTAGCTAGCCAGACTCCCCAAGGGACCCACCATTTCTATTCCCTGCCGATTTCCTTCCCTGCTCCTTGCCTTTGGATTTGCTCTGCACAAGCCCAGTATGAAGTTCTTGAGGAGAGCATTGAAGCAAATTCTCTCCTTAATCATCTTGCCTCTTCTTCTGTTTTAAATATTGACCACATTTTGTTTTGCTTTGTTTCAGACCCCCCTTCTCCAGATGAGTCCCCTAATATTACATCTGTCAGTCACAACTCAATACAGGTCAAGTTCAGTAGGTTTGAAGCCAGCCATGGACCCATCAAAGCCTACGCGCTCATTCTCACCACTGGGGAAGGTAAGGAGGGGTCATTGTGGGTTAACCAGACAGTGAGCAGTGTCATTTCGGTGCCCACCAAGGCACATGAGTGATGCAAACACACGTCTCTTTTTACCTCGTAGCCCATGCTTTGGTACTTAGAGAGGGCAGGTCATTTGCCTGATGAACAAGGTCAGGGGTTGGCAGACTTTTTCTATAAAGGGCCAGATAGCAAATCTTTTAGAATTTGCAGGCCATGTAGCCTCTGTTGCAACCAGTCAACTCTGCTGTAGTAGTGTAAAAGCACTCACAGGAAGTACTTAAAGAATGAGCATGGCTGTGTTCCAGTAAATCTTTATTTACCAAAGCAGGTGGCGGGAGGGATCTGGCCTGTGGACCAGAGTTTGCTGACCTCTTATCCAGGCTTTTTTCTTCTTTCACAACATAGGGTCTTTCAGGTGGCGAAATATTTGTTGTAACCAACCTTGTCATACACTCAGAAAGTCATCCTTAGAGGATGACTTTTTCTTCAAAATAAAGGAGAAAAATATTTGCATTTGTTAGTGTGAACTTGAAGAACATCCCTGTAGCTGAGAGAACAAGTGGATTAAAGGCTGCTTTTCCTTAAAAGGTTCTATTACGTTCTTTGTTAGCAAGAAGGGAATGATTTCAGGTCACCTTTGATAGCTATGTGTGGGTCTCTCGTACCAGGCTTAGGTTTGAAATGTCAAGTTTTATTGTTTTTGGTGATTCTTTAAATTAAATGTGAATAATGCAGTTCGTCTTCTGCCCTTTCTCTCAACTGGTGTGCCATCCTCACCTCCTTGAGGAAGGGAGAGAGCCAACACTCTGCAAGGGTTTTGGGGGTCCTGGTTAGAAGGAATTTGGTGTTGTCATAAATTTGCAGCAGAATTTCAAAAAGCCAAGAGATGATGAGATCTCTCTATTTAGGGTCTATTTCAAGCTCTTAGTCATTGTCTTACTTTGCCAGTAATAGAGTACCACCAACTAGGTGGCTTAAACAACAGAAATCTATTGTCTCACAGTTTTGGAGGTAGAAGTCCAAAAGCAATGTGTCAGCAGGGCCAGGCTCCCTCATAAAGTGGAAAATCCATTCCCTGTCTCCACCTTGGCTTCTGGTGGGTGGCCAGCTATCCATGGCATTCTTTGGTTTGTGGTAGCGTAAAGCCTCTGTCACATGGCTGTCTCTCTGTCTCTGACTGACTGTGTCCAAATTTCCTCTGCTTTTAAAGACACCAGTCCTAATGGATTAAGAGCCCAGTGCCCTAGTCCAGTTTGGCCTTAACTAATAAATCTTCGAAGATCCTATTTCCAGGTGGGGTCCCAGTCACTGGACTGGGGGTTAAGGCTTGAACATATTGTTTTGAGGGATATAATTCAATCCATAACAGTCATTTTGCTGTGATGGTTTTCAACAACTGCCAGGCTCAGACCTCTGCTAATGAGAGAGGCACTGTTGCTTCGTGGTCAGACCACCTGCTCTGCCTCTTACCAGCTGAGGGGCTTTAGGCATTTCATATACCTCTCTATACTTAAGAGGCTTCCATAGTCTTGGTAACTGGGACCCCAGTCTCTGAGCCAGATGGTCTGGGTTAGAACCCGGCTCATACATAGGCGGTAGGACCTTGGGTCAGGTCCTTTAGCGCTCTGTACCTTAATTTTCCCATCTTTAAAATGGGGATAATAAACCTATGCAATGAGGTTATTGTGAGGATTGAATGAGTTAATGTAAGTGAAACACTTAGAACTTAGAGGTAAAACATGGCACAGCAAGAATACTTGAGAGATGATAGCAATTATCATTATCCCATGGTATTAGTACCATGTCGTTATTTAGATGTATGGGAAACTTAATCACCACCTGCCATCACTTTCTTATTATTTTCCTTCTTTGTGCCTTTCTCAGCCGGTCACCCGTCTGCAGATGTTTTGAAATATACATATGAAGATTTCAAAAAAGGGGCCTCAGATACTTACGTGACATACCTCATAAAAACAGAAGAAGATGGACGTTCTCAGGGCTTGTCCGAAGTCTTGAAGTACGAAATTAATGTTGGGAATGAGTCAACCACACATGGCTATTACAATGGGAAGCTGGAACCTCTTGGCTCCTATCGGTAATGTCTTCCTGTTTTTGCTCTTTGGGGCTGAGCCTTGTGCCTTGCGAGTACAGAGCTGCACATGCCTGGGGCATTGGACATGTCTGATCTGCCTCTTTTTCCTCTATCATCCCACAGGGCTTGTGTGGCCGGCTTCACCAATATTGTCTTTAACTCTGAAAACCGTGAACTCATAGACGGGGCGGAGAGCTATGTGTCGTTCAGTCGCTATTCAGATGCTGTTTTCCTGCCCCAGGATCCAGGTAGAGGAAAAGCCATAGTTCCTGTTAGCAGATCCATGGGTTTTTGCCTAAAGTGTGCACAGAAGGCCCAGCGCCTGCATGCCTGTCTTGGACGACCAGAGGGTTGGAGTGCCTTCCTGAAATTGAGATGTCACTTGGCTTTTAGGGCTCAGCTGAGGTCACCAATACACCACCCTCTCCCTTCTCTGAATGCCAGTTGCACTTCCAATCTGCAAACACTGTTTAGTCTTTTTATCTCAATATAGTCATTTGCATTCTCACACAATGTGAATTTTAGTGCCTAGAATCCTGAATGGTAGCCACAGAAATTGTCTTATCCAACCCCCTCTTTTACAAATGAGGATCGTTGTCGCCCAGAGAAGGGAGGTGGCTTGCCCAGGGTTACATAGCGGCTTAGAGGCAGCCTGAGATTCTGGTCTTGGACTCCTTGTCATATGGTCCTACCCCTATCACTCAGGGCTTAGTGACCTAGGAGCTTCTGGGACCCAGGGGGAGGGGGTACATTTGTTACTTCCAGGCCAGAGGCAGATCGACCAGCTGGTTTGTTAGTTTATCTGTTTTTATACTTGGTAGTTGTTAGCTGCAGAAAAGAGTGCCTGCTCCAGAAAAAACTCAAGGAGTCCCTATACCTTTCCCAGTAAACAAACAGGCTTCATGTCACCTGAGCCTGGTGCTGTAGTTACTTCTACAGGTGGGTGTTAGTCTCAAAAAGCCGGAGGTGGCAGGAACCGCATGGAGCATCTCATCTCTGCTTCTCAAAGGCAGGACTGAGTCCCGGCCTCACCCAGAGGGCTTCTACCTGGTTTATCTGTTTTGTATGTTGGGCTGCTGCACACAATTTCATCTGAAGAAAGAAATCGGTGAATAAGAACAACCCCTACATCACCAATTGAGCCCAATTATCTCAAATTAGAGTCAAAGGTACTGAGACCCAGAAAGAATTAATGACTTTCTCAAGACCACACTGTTAGTTGTGGGCCCGTGCACACGTGTGCACACACACGATCTCCTGGGTGCAAAGACCCAGGGCAGTTGTTAGTATGGCGTGTGCTCTCATGTCCTCTTAAAATGTTTCCCATTTGGACTTTTCTCAGGTGTCATCTGCGGAGCAGTTTTCGGATGTATCTTTGGTGCCCTGGTTATCATGGCCGTGGGAGGCTTCATCTTCTGGAGGAAGAAAAGGTGACTACTGCTTATGTGAATAATAATACCCTACTTTTTAAAGGAAGCTTTTTATTATGGAAAACTTCAAACATTTACCAAAGTGGAAGGAATACTGTAATGAGGTCTCATGTTCCCATCACTTGGCATCAATAGTTTTCACTACCTGGACACTCTTATTTCATCTCTGAGCCCCAGTTAGATTATTTTCAAGCTTATCACAGCTTTTCACATCGGGTCCTTTGAAATACTGCAGTGTAGGATGCTACTTTTGAATGGTGTATTCTAGTTCACAAACCAGTTTCATATCATTGTGTTAAGAGATTTAGTTTTTAGAGTTAGCTAAGCTTGAACATACACCCCCTCACTGACTAGCTCTTAGAATTTAGCGTTAATTTCCCCATATAGAATATGGGTATAATAATTCTGCCTAATTTTATGAAGCTGAATTGAGCACTGAATTACTAAAGCACTCCACACGGTGTCTTGTATCTAATATGTGTTCAATAAACAGTAACTATTATATTATTATTATTTTATCTGTACGGCTGTGGGGTAGTTAAATTATAAAAATAACAGCCACATTTTGAGCACATACTGTGTGCCTGGATTTGCGCTAAATGCTTGCCATATATTGTCTCATTCATGAGAATCTCTGGGGCAGCACTCATAAGTCCCACTGCAAGGGTGCAGAAGCTGAGTGTAGAAGTGTGGAAGTAGAACTGGAACCTGGTCTTTGCATTTCATTGCATGCCCTCTCTCCTGACTGTGTGGTGTATGCAGCCTCTGTATTAGCTGGGATTCACTCATGCCCTTGCTTAGACATCTGGTGCTGCCAGCAGCAGGGACTTTTCATCCTGGCCCAAGATGTCTGATGCAAACTGCACCCAGGTCCTCCTACTGCCTCCTGGCCCAGATGGCTTGATAGGCCCTGCTTGTGTTCCAGCTTTTTGCATTATGTTCCTTTTTTTTTTTTTTTTTTTTGACTGGGGGTGGGGTCAGCTTTATTGTTCTTGTTAAAAGTAATAACTGCTTATGGCAAAAACTACAGAAAACAAGACCAAAGAAAATAGATAACCCACAATCCCGGTATCTACAGGGAACTACTCTTCACATTTTTGATGGGATTATAAAACTCATACGCAAACACACACCACACACAAATAGAATCATATTATATGAATCATTTTGTAGCCTGCATTATTTACTTAAGCTACTGTGAACAGCTTCATTTCATCATCATTTAAAGTGGCTGCAGAGTATTAAACTGCACCATCATTTATTTAACCAGTTTCCTGGATATTTTTGGTTCTTTGTCTCTATTCTCGTGGCTAAATCTTTGAGCACGTTCATGGTTATTTTTTTTAGGCTGAATTGCAAGCTGAGCAATTGCCGAGTCAATTTTGATATGTACTGCCAAATCGCCTTCCAGAAAGTATTTTTAAAGGCTAATATGTAGTTTAAACAGCAATGCACAAGAGTGTCAGGTATCCCAACCCCTTGCCAGCCCTAGAGCCAATATATTTCTGGTTTATTCTTGTTATTCTGGTTTTCTTCTTATTATTATCAGAAGGGCTTTCTTCAAAGCAGAGTATGAAATATTGTCTTGCTTTACAATAAGGTAATGTCACTGATAGATATTTACCCAAAGAAATTCATAAAAGTTGCTTAAGACTTTTCATAATTTTACATGTTTAAAAGACAATAACTTCACAGATTTATAATCATCGATTGCTGCTAAGACAGTTAATCTTAGTTTTAGTGAGCAGGATTTAGGGTCACTTATAAACTGATATCCTGGGAAAAGGCATTTTGAAGATATATGAAAGGAGGAAAACAGAATTAACCTTTTTTGTCTGATGATGCATCTTTTTTTCTTTCAAAACAGGAAAGACGCAAAGAATAATGAAGTGTCCTTTTCTCAAATTAAGTAAGTCTCTATAGTTACAAGCTTTATTTTAAGACATTTAATTCCCCAATCTGTTCAGTGACTAGAGAATCTTTGATGAAACTTGTCATTTCTCCTGGTTGACACTTCTGGCTGTAACCATCTGGAAGGTCTTGCTAGCTCTGTTTCTCTGCAAGGGATCTATGCTTTATTAGTCTCTGAAGCTAACTTCCTTGTTGTGTTCTACTAATAAAAATATATTTTGTGATAGGATATTTGTTTTAGGTGGGTTACCAAGATCTAGAGGGAGAGAAGAACTTATTCAAAGTCACAGAGACAGTCGATTACGTAATTGGGTCTAGGAATCAGATCTCCAGATTCACACTTTAGTGTTGTTAAATAACATTACAGTGATCCCCCTCCCCCCAGAATACTCTGATTTTTGCTCTTTGGGGAAACTGAGTCATAGTAGAGCCATATTTTCTAATTGCTTATTTTTTCTTTCCCCTTCTATGATGAAGACCTAAAAAGTAAGTAAACCTTTTCCTTTTTTTTTTTCTTTAACAATTTGTATTTTTCTAATTTGAGTATGAACTTTATTGAATGTAAAATGTCCTAATAAGTTGCTATGTTTTCTTAGATCCAAGTTGGTCAAAGTGGAGAATTTTGAGGCCTACTTTAAGAAACAGCAAGCTGACTCCAACTGTGGGTTTGCAGAAGAATATGAAGTAAGTGGTCATCAATATTGTGCTTTCTAATTGCTTTATGTTTTTCCTGAAGGTTAGAAAACCTCCCATTTTTGTTTTAAGGTGTAACTTTGGGTACGAGGAGACCTTCTCAGAGGGGAGAGAGATGCTCTGGCATCTCCCCGGGAGCCCACTATTGCTTGTTGACTGTGAACACTTAGATGTGCCTTCACTTCCAGGGGATTATATGTTTGATCTTGCAGGTACCTGAAGATTATCCAGAGAGTTATAGAAATTGGGGGTGTATCATTTTCCTAGGGCTGCCATGACCAAATTCCCCACACTGGGTGGCTTCAAACAACAGGAATCTATTCTTTCTCAGTTTGGAGGCTAGAAGTCCGAATCAAGGAGTGGGCAGGGCCATGCTCTCTCCAGTGGCTCTCGAGAAGACCCCCCAGCTGCTGGAGGCGGCCGGCAACCCTCGGCATTTCATGGCTCGCAGCTGCCTCACTCCAGCCTCTGCCTCTACCTTCCGCTCGCCTTCCCCCGTATACCTCTGTCTCTGTGGGTCTGCTCACCGCCTTCCTGTAAGGGCACCAGTCCCACTATGACCTCCTCCTAACCAAATCCACCTCTAAAGATCGTATTACAAATAAGGTCACATTTTGAGGTACTGGGGGATTAGGTCTTCAACATATGTTTTTGGAGGACACAACTCAACCCTTAACAACTCAACATACCTTTTTGGAGGACACAACTCAACCCTTAACAACTCAACATACCTTTTTGGAGGACACAACTCAACCCTTAGCAGGGGGAGGACACAACTCAACCCTTAACTGGAATAATTAGGAAGCTCTATGAGCTGGAAAGAAGCCATGTGAGGTATTTAGAGGTCTGGGACTTGGTGACCATGTGGTCAGGGTTGACCTGGGAGGATTGTGTGAAGCCCTCTGGGAGGAGTTCCTTGGCTAGTTACTGCCTTTGGTCCTCTCTAAGCTCTGTCCCCCAAACCAGCCTGGTAACTACCATCCCTCTCTTTCTCCGCCCCCAGCATTGGTCGTGCACACTTGTTTTTCCGTGCTGCCCTGCCACACCTCTTGCCTTTACTCCCCTGAACCCCTACTCACCACTCAAAGCACAGCTCAGACTTCACCTCCTCCAGGTTGTCTTCTTTGATCTCATGGGGAGGACTTGATTTCTGGGTCTTCAGATTGCCTTGTTCTGCCTGTGACTTGTTAATGGTTATCATATTCAGCATTTATTATTCTGCCTTGTTGTAGTCATAGTTATGTCTGTGTGCATCCTCTCCACCCCATCCCCATCCCCAGGTTGTAGGTTCCTTGAAGGCAGGGATTGTCCTTTTTCTTTTCTTTTAACCTCTGCATTCCCACTTTTTTTCTGTCATACTCTTGCTCAGTAAATAATATTTGAAGCCTAAATAAAATAGATGACTTAATTTGTTTTCAGGACCTGAGGCCTGTTGGAACTAATCAACCTAAATATGCAGCTGAACTGGCTGAGAATAGAGGAAAGAATCGCTATAATAATGTTCTGCCCTGTAAGTTGTTTTATCTACATTATCCTTCCTTTTTTTCTGTCACTGGTCATCACATATCTAACAGTAGAGGGGGGATAATCAATGATAATAATTACACTTCTGCAACCATCTATTAGTCACCTACTGTGTGCTGAGCGCTGTATTTAGACATATGGCATACAACAACCTAACAGAGTAGGAGGTAGAATCTTCATTTTGCGGATGAGGAAAATGAGGCACAGAGTGGTTAGATGATTTGTCCAAGGTCATGTAAATAACAAGGACAAAACTAGGTTTTGGATCCAAGGTGTCAGTCTCATTCAGGGTAAAGGGCAGAGTCTGTGCTCTTAACCCCTCCATCCCATTGCCTCTTTATTTTAATTTATATAGTTCTAGAATGAAATGGCGGAAAGAGAAAAGGCAAGGAGCAATGCTTTCTGCTTGTCCAGATGTGACTCTGCTTGGCTGAGTAATTCCACAGCCAAATATGAATTGTATTTGAATTCTTTCCTGTTTGGGGGAAGTAACAATGTCTGCAACCTAACCTGCTGGGGATAGCAGCAAATTAAGTCTAAAGTGAGAATTATTTATTACATCTCTAACCATTAGTCAAAATGTAAATCCTTCTCTCTAGAAAATTGGTGATGGTCTCTCTTTTGGGTGGTAATTAGGGCACAGAGGGAAGTGTAAGTGGATTGTAGCTGTATTCTGATTTAGCAGGAATGAGTAGGCTCTCCTGATAATTTTTACACCAGGACATTTAGAGACATTGCCTTTTATTTGAAGCCTTATCAAGACTTCTCACTAGCAGAGTTCTTCCCTGGCCTAAAATATTAACTTCTGTTTTGATTCAGGAATTTCTAGCTCCTGGGTCCTTTCTCTTCATTTCTCCCCCCATAGCTGCCCAGGGATATTGACCTATGTTCTAGGAGAAACACTTTTATAGGTGGGCTGGCGGGACCTGCCTCAGCTGCCTGCCTGAGGTTAACTTGGGATGGTTGGCTGCTCTTGTGAATGCCTGTGGAGATTTTCAGGTCTGGAGTGAGAGCTGGGAATTTGGTGTTTGGATATTGATTTTATTGGGAGGACTGTGGGCTGAGACTCATGTCGGTAACCGGATTTAGAATTGTTAACATCGTTTTGTCCAGTGTAGTCAAAGACAGGGACACTTAGCTTGCACTGCTTGTACCTCAGCCTGCCACTTCAGATTCCAAAGTTATTATTTCATTTCTTGAGTCAGGCAAGTTTGTGTGTGTGTGTTTTTCAGATGCTAATAATATTTAGAAAACGTTAAGAATTTTGTTTTAAATCCTCCCATTCATAGTAGTCTTATACTTACAATTTATTCTTGAATTTGGTACTATCTATTTATAAAAGCTTTTTTTTTTAATGAGACTGGAGGTGAGGGAAAAGGTATAGTCGGTTAACCTGGGTATCAATCTGCCATAGTGGAAAGGGCAGTAGGTCGACTTCTGGCTGTCAATCCCCAGATATTAGTACTTGAAGAAGTCATTTAACCTCCCTGAGCCTCAGTTCCTCCTTTATAAAAGGGGGATAAAAGCAGGTAGCGTGTTTTTATTTTTTAATTAGAGAAACTGTAGGTTTACAGAAAAATCATGTGTAAGATACAGGGTTTCCATATAATACCCTATTATTAATACCTTGCATTTGTGTGGTATATTTGTTACAATTGTACTATTAACTTTAGTCCATTGTTACAAGAGTTCATTGTTATTTTGTAAAGTCATTTTTTTTTAAAAATTTTATTCCAGTAACATATATACAACCTAAAATTTCCCCTTTTAGTCACATTCTCTAGCATGGTTTTGAGGAGTAGATTAAATTGCTTAGCACATTCCCTGGCTTGTGGCAGACACCCAAGGATGCAAATAGTAACAGGTTTCTTTTGTCTCAGAAGGCAGTAAGGTGTGATTAAGCTCTTGGGCCCTGCTGCCAGGCTGCCTGGGTTCGAATCCTGACTCTGCCACTTATTAGCTCTGTGTATGATCTTGAGCAATTAAATAACCTCTCTCTGCTACTGTTCCATCAGGCTACTTGAAGATGAAATCAAGCCATAAACGTAAAACGCTGTTATGTATTTTCAAAGTGCGGCAGCAATCCTGTTGTTTTTTAATTCTTTTTTCTCTCTTGTGAGCATCTTGCCCAAAGCATTTGCTTCTAATGAGGACTTTTATTCTTTTAATGTCACAGATGATATTTCCCGTGTCAAACTTTCAGTCCAGACTCATTCAACGGATGACTATATCAACGCAAATTACATGCCTGTAAGTAGGGAAATGTTTTTGTAGCACTGATTATTATGATAAAATCTTCAGAGCTTGACTTTCTGTTGTTTAGAGGTTGAATATATGTTGCTTTCCATTTTTAGGGCTACCATTCCAAGAAAGATTTTATTGCCACACAAGGGCCTTTACCCAACACTTTGAAAGATTTTTGGCGTATGGTTTGGGAGAAAGATGTATATGCTATTGTTATGGTGACCAAATGTATCGAACAGGGAAGGGTAAGTATCTTAAAAACCATTTGTCTTTTTTTTTTTTTTAATATTCCACCAAACATTAGTGCCTCTTGTTTTCTTTTTATCTCCTGAGAGAAAAGTTTTTAAAATTCTTAAAAAAACCTTACTATATTTCATTACCTTTCTTTGTGGACAAATAGCAGTGTTCTCTACTTGCTAAGTTGCTGCTGCTGGAGTTATTAAATGGTGGGAGTGGGATTAGCGCAAAGGAAAAACTCCCAGGCCCAAAGGAAGGAGATGGTGCTCAGTTGGGGCTCTGCCTTTCACCAGCTCTGTGAAAGTGTGCAAGCCCATCACATCTCCAAGCCACCTGCTCTGTGAAAGTGTGCAAGCCTACCATATCTCTAAGCCACCTGCTCTGTGAAAGTGTGCTAGCCCACCATATCTCCTAGCTATTGACTTCGTGAAAGTTTGCAAGTCCATCATATCTCCAAGCCACCTGCTCTGTGAAAGTGTGTAAGCCCTTCATATCTCTAAGCGACCAGCTCTGTGAAAGTGTGTAAGCTAATCATCTTTCTAAGCCACTAGCCCTGTGAAAGTGTGCAAGTCCATCATCTCTTCAAGCCACCAGCTCTATGAAAGTGTGCAAGCCCATCATCTGCCAAGCTACCAGATCTGTGAAAGTGTGCAAGCCCATCATATCTCTAAGCCACTAGCTCTATGAAAGTGTGCAAGCCTGTCATCTCTCCAAGCCACCATTGTCTTCATCTGAGATGAGGGATTCCACCACCACGGTGATTTTCATACTTGATATTTTAGCACTGGAACCCTTTCTTTAAGCAAAATCACAGACTTACCCTCAGATAAGTCTCAGCCGCCTTCTCCTCCTGCCTGTGATGGCCTGTGATTGCACTGCTGCTTCCATCAAAGATAAGGTTTCTTCTAGTTACAAAATTCCATATTTCCATAAATGGATGCAAGGAGAATTGAAAAACATGATAATTTCAAGAATTCTGTGCCTAAGGAATGGAACCCAGCATCGCTTGTTGAATTTTTTCATGTAGGTTTGTTAACTTGAGTAACAGGATAGGAATTGATTCCCTAAGCCAGTGGTTCTCAAACTTTCACGTGCCTCAGAATCACCTGGAGGGTGGTACCAGCCCCAGGGCTTCTAATTCTGAAGATCTGGGGCTGGGGCTCCAGAATGGCGTTTCTGACAGGTTCTCAGGTAATGCGAAGTCTGTGGGTCCTGGGTCTGCTCTTTGAGTCGCACTTCCTAGGTGATAGCGGGGACCTGTCAGGTATTATTTTCTTTAATGTTCTTTATTTCACTCTATTTAGTAGAAGTTTAATGTGCATCAAGTATGCAGCTCCTGTGCTAGGGGCTGAGTCTAGAGGAGGGAAAGATGAGGAACAGTAAGAGATGGTTCCACCTCCATGTTGCTTGTGTTACAGAAGGGGTTGGGCTCTGCACTCCCTTCTGGAATTAGGACAACAAGCTATTGTGGAAAGGAAAGAACATTGTTTTCTGAATGCAAATACACTTTATGGTGCTGTTGAACCCAGGCCTAGCACATAGAAGACTTTTTTTACATCCGTTAAACAAATGGAAATGACACAGTTAAATTAATGGCAGACACAAAGATGAATGTGTATGAGCCAGTGTACACCTTACCTCAGGATAGAAGTGGATGTTACTGACTCTGGGTGACAGGGGAAGGGAACCGGCATATTTTCTGGGTGACTTTTATGCACATTTGTTATTTCTTCCTCACAAGAACTTGGGAGGTTTGACCATTGTTTTATAGATGAGGAAACTGAGGTGCAGAGAGTTTAAGAACGTGCCCACAGGCTAGCAACAAAAATCTACCTGCTAAGAGGCTGAGCTGGGAATCAGCTCCATGTCACCATGTCACTATGAGTGCAAGTCCTATGCTCTTTTTTTTTTTAATTAGAAAAGTTTGGGGTTTACAAAACAATAATGCCTAAAGCAGCATTCCCATATACCACACCACCACCACACCTTGCGTGGGTGTGAAACAGTTGTTTCAATTGAAGACAGCACTTTTTTTTATAATTGTACTTTTTTTTTTAGCAGTAGTTACTTTTTTTACAACTGATGAAAGATTATTAAAATCGTACTATTATCTATTGACCATAATTTACATTAGGTGTATTTTTTCCCCATATACCATCCAATTATTAACGCCTTGTAATAGGATCGTACATTTATTATAATTCATGAAAGCGCATTCTTTTACATGTGCTATTAATTGCAGTCCCTCATCTAAAATAGGATTCACTGTGTTGTACAGTCTTATTTTTTATCATCTAATTTTTATTCTAGTAATACATACAACCTAAAGCTTCCCCTTTTAATCACCTTCACCCCTATAGTTCAGTTAATTACACTCGCAGTAATGTGCTACCATCACTACCATCCATTTCCAAACTTTTGCAATCAACCTAAATAGAAATTCTGTACAAATTAAGCATCAATTTCCCATTCTCTTTCCCGATTCTATTCCCCGGTAACCTGTATTCTAGACTGTAACTCTGTGAGTTTGCTTATTATAATTAGTTCATATCAGTGAGCTCGTATAATATTTGTCCTTTTGTGTCTGGCTTATTTCTCTCAACATAATGTCTTCAAGGTTCATCTATGTTGCCCTGAGCATCAGGACTTCATTCTTTTTTATAGCTGAATAGTATTCTGTCATATGTATATACCACATTTTGTTTATCCATTCATCAGTTGATGGACACTTAGATTGATTCCATCTCTTGGCAACTGTGAATAATGCCGCTATGAGCTTCAATGTGAAAATGTCTGTTCGCGTCCCTGCTTTCAGATCTTTTGGGTATATACCAAGTAACAGGATTGCCAGATCCAAGGCAACTCTATACTTAGCTTTCTGAGGAACTGCCAAACTGTCTTCCAGAGCAGCTGTGCCATTTTACATTCCCACCAGCAGTAAATAATTGTTCCTATTTCTCAACATCGTCTCCAACATTTGTAGTTTTCTGTTTTTTTAATAGTGGCCATTCTAGTATGTGTGAAATGATAACTTATTGTGGTTTTGATTTGCATTTCCCTTATAGCTAGTGATGTTGACCATCTTTTCCTGTGCTTTTTAGTAATTTGTATATACACTTTGGAGAAATGACTATTCAAGTTTTATGCCCATATTCTAATTGGGTTTTCTTTTTATTGTTAAGGTATAGGATTTCTTTATATGTTCTGGATATTAAACTCTTATCAGATATGTGGTTTTCAAATATTTTCTCCCATTGCTTAGATTGCATTTTTGCAGTCTTGAAGAAGTCCTTTGAAGCACCAAAGTTTTTAATTTTGAGGAGGTCTCTTTTTTTTTTTTTTTGGTTGCTTGTGCTTTGGGTGTAAAGTATAAGATACAATTGCCTACTGCAAGATTATCTTAAAGATGCTCCCCTTCTAGAAGTTTTGTGGTCCTGGCTCTAATATTTAGGTCTTTGATCCATTTTGAGTTAAGTTTTATATAAGATGTGAGATAGGGGTCCTCTTTAATTCTTTTGCGTATGTGGATATTCAGTTCTCCCAGCACTGTTTATTAAAGATACTTTCCTGTCTCAGTTGAGTGGACATGGCAGCCTTGTCAAATATCAATTGCCCATAGATGTGAGGGTCTGTTTCTGAACTCTCAATTCAATTTCATTGGTCAACATATCTGTCTTTATGCAAGTACCATGCTGTTTTGACCACTGTAGCTTTGTAACATGCTTCAGTGTCTGGAAAAGTGAGTCTTCCAATGGAGCAGCCACAGAGCCAGCTACTCACAGTTCTTTACTGCAGTTTCTCAGCCTCTTCCTCCCGCTCTTCCCTGGATGCTAAACAGTGCTCCCCTGGCCTCCGGAGCCCCGGTAGAGCTGCTTCAGATAGTTCCTACCTGTACACTAGCTGTTTTGGAGAGGAAGTGAGTCCTGGAACTCTCCATTCCTCAGTCTTCCCCGGAACTTTGTGGATGTCGCCCGACTTGTCCTAGAGCCATGGGAGCCTCCAGGCCTGTGCTCTTTTTTCAGAGCAGTGGTCCAGAAACCAGGACCTTTTAAAAGATACAGATCTCTAGGCCAGAGTCAGAATCTCTGGAGGTTGGCTCCAGGCATCTGTTTTTTAAACAAAACAAACCTCCTGAAAGAGTCAGATAATCAGCCAGGTTTGGAAACCACCTGCAGTGGACACATCTGAGGAAGTTAAGTGTGTATCGTTTTCAAGGTCATTTATCAAACGGGGATCCAGATACTCTCTTGACCAGTAGGTTCCTGAGTTTGTATTTCTGTTCTCATCTGCTCACCGACTTTATAAAAATCAAAGTTAATTAGATCTTTTGAATTGGCGTCTGCATTGGTATTGCACCTAGTCTGTATCTAAAAGCATTTGGAAAAGTTCTCATTTCTTCTAGCTGCTTGGGGTTGTGAGTTAATACAGAAATTTGGCTTAGAGACCAGTTACGGCTGCTATGTGGTGCAGTGGAGCTGGAAGGGATTGTGTCCCATGTGAAGTGGCAAATGCTGCTCAACTCTAAACTGGTTTTCATGCAGAGATATGGAGCCCAATGTTGCCAGATCTTCTGATTTTTCAAGAGAAGCCAGAAATCTGGATTTTTATGAGAAATCTCACAATTTAAAAAATGTTGGCAAGAATCATAAAATTAAAACAAAAAATTCTAAGGGTCAGAGAGATTTAGTCCCTGATGCCAGTTTCCAGTGTCTGGTCTACCTTGTGGGGGTTTAGTGATGGCAGATGGCATGATCTGAGTCTCCGTATAAAAATGCTATTTTATTCTAGACCAAATGTGAAGAGTACTGGCCCTCCAAGCAGTCTCAGGACTACGGGGACATAACTGTGGCAATGACATCAGAAATTGTCCTTCCAGAATGGACCATCAGAGATTTCACAGTGAAAAATGTAAGTAAAAGGTCAATGTGTATACATCCCATATAAAATGACCATATTAATTTTGGGGTTATGCTTTTAGTGCTTTTAGGTCCTTACTAATATTAACTAACCTGTTTTTTTTTTTTTTAATGCACTGAGAAAAAATTTTTGCTTTCTTCATAGAATCAGATAACCCATATCTACTTATACCCCAAGACAACCCTTTTAGCTTTACTATCTTGAGGGGAATTTCATGTTATTTTGAATAAAATGAATATTAGAAGCATGGCTCTGCATCAGTAACTCTTTCTTCCCTTTCACTTCCAGGTGACTTGCTCATAGAGTTTTCATGACAAACCAAGGCCTTTTGGATTGTTTTGTGGGAAATGTGGCATCAAGAGAGGCCATTTGGGGGGACAGGGCAGTTTATGATAAAGTTACCTTAATAGGATAACACATGATCTCCCTTCCTCCCAAAAGGCACAAAAACAGATCCAAGTAAAATGTGCAAATGTTCTAGGAAGTTGATTTAAGTGTCTTTATCTTTCCATTTTTTTTTTTTTTAAGCCCGTTTGAAAATAGAGGAAGTGCCATGAAAGTTGAGTTTTTCCTTGATGGGCTTGTAAATAGATATAAACTTCTGTACATTTACATGTACATATACACACATATGCACATACACACACACACACACACACACACACACACACACACACACACACACATCTTTCTCAAGGCCTTAAGATGTGGTCCAAGTTTGAGAATCTGTCCTGAAGAAATAATCTGAGATATAGGAAATGGCTTATTCACAAAGATGAATCAGCATTATTTACAATGTAGGAAAAATTTGGAAACTATACAAATGTCTGGATTTAGGAGAATGGATAACTAAACTATGCTATGGCTTATCTGCTCACTAGATCAATTATTAAGCTGTTAGAAATGATGGCTATGTGGACTGTATAGTACCATGAGAAAATGTTAAAATGTAATGTAAGTGAAAAATACTAGGTGATCAAATTTTATGCATATTATGAATAGTGCATAAAAGAAAAGCCTGGAAGTAGATTCACTGGGGTTGAATCTTATGTGGGGCTCATGGGTTAGGTTGTAATTTACAAGGATTTTCCTAGAATATTCCATAAGTCGCAGATAAAGTGAGTATATTAAATATTAATCATTTACTGATCTCTGTGTCTCAAAGGCTCTGGCCTTAATTTATATTTCAGTTCCTCCCCTGAAGATGCTTTCAGAGCTATTATCACCAAGCCCTGGCTTGGCTGCCTAAAGAATGCCGTTTATGATAGTTGAGAAACCCTTAAGATAAGCCATGCTTTTTTTTTTTTTTTTAATCATCATTTTATTGAGATATATTCACATACCACGCAGTTATACAAAACAAATTGTACTTTCGATTGTTTACAGTACCATTACATAGTTGTACATTCATCACCTAAATCAATCCCTGACACCTTCATTAGCACACACACAAAAATAACAAGAATAATAATTAGAGTGAAAAAGAGCAATTGAAGTAAAAAAGAACACTGGGTACCTTTGTCTGTTTGTTTCCTTCCCCTACTTTTCTACACATCCATCCATAAACTAGACAAAGTGGAGTTTGGTCCTTATGGCATTCCCAATCCCATTGTCACCCCTCATAAGCTACATTTTTATACAACTGTCTTCGAGATTCATGGGTTCTGGGTTGTAGTTTGATAGTTTCAGGTATCCACCACCAGCTACCCCAATTCTTTAGAACCTAAAAAAGGTTGTCTAAAGTGTGCGTAAGAGTGCCCACCAGAGTGATCTCTCGGCTCGTTTTGGAATCTCTCTGCCACTGAAGCTTATTTCATTTCCTTTCACATCCCCCTTTTGGTCAAGAAGATGTTCTCTGTCCCACGATGCCGGGTCTACATTCCTCCCCGGGAGTCATATTCCACGTTGCCAGGGAGATTCACTCCCTTGGGTGTCTGATCCCACGTAGGGGGGAGGGCAGTGATTTCACCTTTCAAGTTGGCTTGGCCAGAGAGAGAGGGCCACATCTGAGCAACAAAGAGGCATTCAGGAGGAGACTCTTAGGCACAAATATAGGGAGGCCTAGCCTCTCCTTTGCAGCAACCGTCTTCCCAAGGGTAAAACTTATGGTAGAGGGGTCAACCCATCAAACCACCAGTCCCCTATGTCTGTGGTCATGTTAGCAACCATGGAGGTGGGGTAGGCGAATACCCCTGCATTCTCCAAAGGCTCCTCAAGGGGGCACTACATCTTTTTTTTTTTTTTCCTTGTTTGTCTTTTTTCTTTTTTTTTTTTTTTAAACTTTCCCTTCTTTTTTAAATCAACTGTATGAAAAAAAAAGTTAAAAAGAAAACAAACATACAATAAAAGAACATTTCAAAGAGACCATAACAAGGGAGTAAGAAAAAGACAACTAACCTAAGATAACTGCTTAACTTCCAACATGTTCCTACTTTACCCCAAGAAAGTTACATAATATAGCAACATTTCAGTGAACTTGTTCCTACTACATCCATCAGAAATTAACAGACCATAGTCATTTCTGGGCATCCCCAGAACGTTAAATAGCTTATCTGTTCTTCTTGGATTATTGTTCCCCCTTCCTTAATTGCTCTCTACTGCTAGTTCCCCTACATTCTACATTATAAACCATTTGTTTTACATTTTTCAAAGTTCACATTAGTGGTAGCATATAATATTTCTCTTTTTGTGCCTGGCTTATTTCGCTCAGCATTATGTCTTCAAGGTTCATCCATGTTGTCATATGTTTCACCAGATCGTTCCTTCTTACTGCCGCGTAGTATTCCATCGTGTGTATATACCACATTTTATTTATCCACTCATCTGTTGAAGGACATTTGGGTTGTTTCCATCTCTTGGCAATTGTGAATAATGCTGCTATGAACATTGGTGTGCAGATGTCTGTTTGTGTCACTGCTTTCTGATCTTCCGGGTATATACCGAGAAGTGCGATCGCTGGATCGAATGGTAGCTCTATATCTAGTTTTCTAAGGAACTGCCAGACTGACTTCCAGACTGGCTGAACCATTATACAGTCCCACCAACAATGAATAAGAGTTCCAATTTCTCCACATCCCCTCCAGCATTTGTAGTTTCCTGTTTGTTTAATGGCAGCCATTCTAACCGGTGTTAGATGGTATCTCATTGTGGTCTTAATTTGCATCTCTCTAATAGCTAGTGAAGCTGAACATTTTTTCATGTGTTTCTTGGCCATTTGTATTTCCTCTTCAGAGAACTGTCTTTTCATATCTTTTGCCCATTTTATAATTGGGCCGTCTGTACTATTGTCATTGAGTTGTAGGATTTCTTTGTATATGCAAGATATCAGTCTTTTGTCAGATACATGGTTTCCAAAAATTTTTTCCCATTGAGTTGGCTGCCTCTTTACCTTTTTGAGAAATTCCTTTGAGGTGCAGAAACTTCTAAGCTTGAGGAGTTCCCATTTATCTATTTTCTCTTTTGTTGCTTGTGCTTTGAGTGTAAAGTCTAGGAAGTGGCCTCCTAATACAAGGTCTTGAAGATGTTTTCCTACATTATCTTCTAGGAGTTTTATGGTACTTTCTTTTATATTGAGATCTTTGGTCCATTTTGAGTTAATTTTTGTGTAGGGGGTGAGGTAGGGGTCCTCTTTCATTCTTTTGGATATGGATATCCAACTCTCCCAGCCCCATTTGTTGAAAAGACCATTATGGCTCAGTTCAGTGACTTTGGGGGCCTTATCAAAGATCAGTCGGCCATAGATCTGAGGGTCTATCTCTGAATTCTCAATTCGATTCCATTGATCTATATGTCTATCTTTGTGCCAGTACCATGCTGTTTTGGCAACTGTGGCTTTATAATAAGCTTCAAAGTCAGGGAGTGTAAGTCCTCCCACTTCGTTTTTCTTTTTTAGAGTGTCTTTAGCAATTCGAGGCATCTTCCCTTTCCAAATAAATTTGATAACTAGCTTTTCCAAGTCTGCAAAGTAGGTTGTTGGAATTTTGATTGGGATTGCATTGAATCTGTAGATGAGTTTGGGTAGAATTGACATCTTAATGACATTTAGCCTTCCTATCCATGAACATGGAATATTTTTCCATCTTTTAAGGTCCCCTTCTATTTCTTTTAGTAGAGTTATGTAGTTTTCTTTGTATAGGTCTTTTACATCTTTGGTTAAGTTTATTCCTACGTACTTGATTTTTTTAGTTGCTATTGAAAATGGAATCTTTTTCTTGAGTGTCACTTCAGTTTGTTCATTTCTAGCATATAGAAACATTACTGACTTATGTGCATTAATCTTGTATCCTGCTACTTTGCTAAATTTGTTTATTAGCTCTAGTAGGTGTATCGTTGATTTCTCAGGGTTTTCTAGATATAAGATCATATCATCTGCAAACAATGACAGTTTTACTTCTTCTTTTCCAATTTGGATGCCTTTTATTTCTTTGTCTTGCCGGATTGCCCTGGCTAGCACTTCCAGCACAATGTTGAATAACAGTGGTGACAGCGGGCATCCTTGTCTTGTTCCTGATCTTAGAGGGAAGGCTTTCAGTCTCTCACCATTGAGTACTATGCTGGCTGTGGGTTTTTCATATATGCTCTATCATGTTGAGGAAGTTTCCTTCAATTCCTACCTTTTGAAGTGTTTTTATCAAAAAGGGATGTTGGATTTTGTCAAATGCTTTTTCAGCATCTATTGAGATGATCAATTGATTTTTCCCTTTCGAGTTTTTAATGTGTTGTAATACATTGATTGTTTTTCTTATGTTGAACCATCCTTGCATTCCTGGAATGAACCCCACTTGGTCATGGTGTATGATTTTTTTAATGTGTCTTTGGATTCTATTTGCAAGTATTTTGTTGAGGATTTTTGCATCTATATTCATTAGGGAGATTGGCCGGTAGGTTTCCTTTTTTGTAGCATCTTTGCCTGGTTTTGGTATTAGATTGATGTTAGCTTCATAAAATGAGTTAGGTAGTGTTCCATTTTCTTCAATGTTTTGAAAGAGTTTGAGTAAGATTGGTGTCAGTTCTTTCTGGAAAGTTTGGTAGAATTCCCCTGTGAAGCCATCTGGCCCTGGGCATTTATTTGTGGGAAGATTTTTGATGACTGATTGGATCTCTTTGCTTGTGATGGGTTGGTTGAGGTCTTCTATTTCTTCTCTGGTCAGTCTAGGTTGTTCATATGTTTCCAGGAAATTGTCCATTTCTTCTACATTATCCAGTTTGTTGCCATAAAGTTGTTCATAATATCCTCTTATAATTTTTTTAATTTCTTCAGGATCTGCAGTTATGTCACCTTTTTCATTCATTATTTTGTTTATATGGGTCTTCTCTCTTTTTGATTTTGTCAGTCTAGCTAGGGGCTTGTCAATCTTGTTGATCTTCTCAAAGAACCAACTTTTGGTGATATTTATCCTCTCTATTGTTTTTTTCTTCTCTATGTCATTTATTTCTGCTTTAATCCTTGTTATTTCTTTTCTTCTACTTGGTTTAGGATTGGTTTGCTGTTCATTTTCTAGCTTCTTCAGTTGATCCATTAGTTCTTTGATTTTGGCTCTTTCTTCCTTTTTAATATATGCGTTTAGTGCTATAAATTTCCCCCTTAGCACTGCTTTTGCTGCATCCCATAGGTTTTGGTATGTTGTGTTCTCATTTTCATTCGTCTCTATATATTTAGCAATTTCTCTTGCTATTTCTTCTTTAACCCACTGATTGTTTAGGAGTGTGTTGTTTAACCTCCAGGTTATTTGTGAATTTTCTAAGTCTCTGATGGTTATTGACTTCTAATTGTATTCCATTGTGGTCAGAGAATGTGCTTTGAATAATTTCAATCTTTTTAAATTTATTGAGGCTTGTTTTATGTCCCAGCATATGATCTATTCTGGAGAAAGTTCCGTGAGCACTAGAAAAGTATGTGTATCCTGGTGATTTGGGATGTAATGTCCTGTATATGTCTGTTAAATCTAATTCATTTATCAGATTGTTTAGGTTTTCAATTTCCTTATTGGTCTTCTGTCTGGTTGATCTATCTATAGGAGAGAGTGATGTGTTGAAGTCTCCCACAATTATTGTGGAAACATCAATTGCTTCCTTTAGTTTTGCCAGTGTTTCTCTCATGTATTTTGTGGCACCTTGATTGGGTGCATAGACATTTACGATTGTTATTTCTTCTTGCTGAATTGCCCCTTTTATTAGTATGTAGTGGCCTTCTTTGTCTCTCAAAACATCCCTGCATTTGAAGTCTATTTTATCTGAGATTAATATTGCTACACCTGCTTTCTTTTGGCTGTAGCTTGCATGAAATATTTTTTTCCATCCTTTCACTTTCAGTTTCTTTGTGTCCCTGCGTCTAAGATGAGTCTCTTGTATGCAACATATTGATGGTTCATTTTTTTTGATCCATTCTGCGAATCTATATCTTTTAATTGGGGAGTTTAATCCATTTACATTCAACGTTAAAACCGTGAAGGCATTTCTTGAATCGGCCATCTTATCCTTTGGTTTATGTTTGCCATATTTTTCCCTCTCTCTATTAATATCCTTTATTGTACCCATACCGAATCTCTTTAGTACTGAACCTTTCTCCAAGTCTCTCTGTCCTGTCTTTGTTTCTCTGTCTGTAGGGCTTCCTTTAGTATCTCCAGTAGGGCAGGTCTCTTGTTAGCAAATTCTCTCAGCATTTCTTTGTCTGTGAAAAATTTAAGCTCTCCCTCAAATTTGAAGGAGAGCTTTGCTGGATAAAGTATTCTTGGCTGGAAATTCCTCTCACTCAGAATTTTAAATATATCGTGCCACTGCCTTCTCGCCTCCATGGTGGCTGCTGAGTAGTCACTACTTAGTCTTATGCTGTTTCCTTTGTATGTGGTGAATTGCTTTTCTCTTGCTGCTTTCAGAACTTGCTCCTTCTCTTCTGTGTTTGACAGTGTGATCAGTATATGTCTCGGAGTGGGTTTTTTTGGATTTATTCTATTTGGAGTTCACTGAGCATTTATGATTTGTGTATTTATGTTGTTTAGAAGATTTGGGAAGTTTTCCCCAACAATTTCTTTGAATACTCTTCCTAGACCTTTACCCTTTTCTTCCCCTTCTGGGACACCAATGAGTCTTATATTCGGACGTTTCCTATTATCTATCATATCCCTGAGGTCCATTTCGATTTTTTCAATTTTTTTCCCCATTCTTTCTTTTATGCTTTCATTTTCCAATCTGTCATCTTCCAGGTCACTGATTCGTTGTTCAACTTCCTCTAGTCTTGTACTATGAGTGTCCAGAATCTTTTTAATTTGGTCAGCAGTTTCTTTAATTTCAATAAGATCATCCATTTTTTTATTTAGTCTTGCAATGTCTTCTTTATGCTCTTCTAGGGTCTTCTTGATTTCCTTCATATCCCGTACTAGGGTCTCATTGTTCATCTTTAGTTCTTTGAGTAGCTGCTCTAGGTGCTGTGTCTCTTCTGGTATTTTGATTTGGGTGCTTGGGCTTGGGTTATCCATATCGTCTGTTTTTTTCATATGCTTTATAATTTTCTGTTGTTTTTGGCCTCGTGGCATTTGCTGAACTTGATAGGGTTCTTTTAGGGTTTGTAGACCAATTGAAGTCCTTATCTCTAATTTATCAGATCTACAGCTTCGTGGAGTACACTTTCTCTAACTAACCAGCAGGTGGCGTCCACGAGCCACCTGTTCTCCACAAGCCAGTTCTCCCCTGCTTAGCCTTTTTGGTGAGTGGGGGAGTGAGTCTTGTGGGGCCCAATTGGTGTACCAAGCTTGCGTGTGTAGTTGGTGTTGCCTGCCCTGTATGTGGGGCGTGTTTCTGGGCAGTCGGGGAGGGGGTTGGCCCTAAGAATCAAATCTCCCTGATGATCCTAGAGTTTTAAAGCTGCTGCAATAGTCTAATCCTTCAGTTCAGTCCTGCCACAGTTTGTCTCTGCCACTGTCCCACAAGTCTTTGGTATTGGCGTATGGCTCCTGAGACTTGCAAGTGGGCCCCTCTTCCAGGCTGTGCACCCCGGGTCCTCTGTTGAGGGATGACTGTGCTATGTCACAGGTGAGTGCCGTCCCCCCAGGGCAGTTCTGGGCTGCTGGGCTGTGTAGGGAGGCTCCCAGTCTGCTCAAATGATGGCTGAATGGGGCTTTGTTAATTCACACTGCTCCACCTTCCCAGCTCTGGGACATTCAGCTGAGGTTGCAGGGAAGGCTAATGTCCACGCCCAGTTTTGTGGTGTGTGCCTATTATTTGAAGCACTTCCGTCACACTGGGTTGTCTGGGGCAGCTCTGGGCTATGGGGCTGGCGATGGGCAGGAGTGTTTCCTGTCCACCAGGATGGTGGCTGTGAGTGGACACCCCCCTTTTCTTGGGAAGTTGTGTTGTTTAGTGAATTTTCTCAGCCACTGGATTATTGCCTTTTTTCTCAGAGCTCTCTTAGTTCTGCTCTTGACTTGACGTGCCCAAATTGCAATTCTTTGAAGCTTTCTGTATTGGGCTTCTTAGAGTAATTGTTTTAGAAAAAGAAAAAAGGATTTAAAAAAAAAAAACAAAACAAACAAACAAACAAAAAAACGGCCTTCCTCAGAGATCTAATGGGTTATTGAAATGCTAATAGACAAAGCAACCAGGGCCATTAAGGAAAGGTCCACAGGGCAGAGAGATCAGCTTTTCTTCGGGATTTGCATATGCGCCTCAAGGCCTGAGCTCTGCCCTTCCCCTTTCTGTGTTCACCAGAACTCCAAAAATCCTCTGCTTTTATTTTGGAGTTTTTCGTGTTGTTTTTTTTCTATGCCTGTCTCCTCTCTGCTGGGCTGGCTGCTCTCAGAGTCTCTGGTGACTGGTCTCAGTCTATCTATGGTTGGAGTTTGAATCAGTAGAATGAGTTTCCGATAAGAGCAGCCACTGCAGTTCTCCCTTCTCCTTCCCGGAGCTGACAGCCCCTCCTCCCCCGGGACTGAGCCTGGCAGGGAGGGGTGCGAATCCCCTGGCTGCAAAAACTTACAGATTTCGCTGATCTCAGCAGTTCCACGTTTTCATGAGTGTTGTATGAAGTATGCCCAAAGACAGATTGCTCTGTGGTGTCCAGTCCACGCAGTTCCTGGCTTTTTACCTACTTTCCTGGAGGAGTAACTAAAACTTACAGCTCACCAGTCTGCCATCTTGCCCCGCCTCCTCAAGCCATGCTTTTTTATAAAGATTTTACCCAATATGCACAAATACGCTTTCCTTTTAATAATGAGAACATTACAGATAGAGCTAAAAGTTCTCTTTGATTACCACCCTTCCCCTGAGCCCCCTTTGTCCCTTTGCAAAGATAACAGTGAGATGTATAATCTTCCATGTTCTCTCTCTCTCTCTCTGCCTGTCTCCTCTGATCTCTTGCTCTGGAGTCTTTCTTTAGATGAGCGCTTTTAATTAAATTGTGACTGTTAACCTTTGGGTGATGGGGCTTCACAGTATACTCTCCCCTCGCTCTGCCTTTTTTCTCCTAGTGTTTTCCAAAAGTTAAATGCATTACTTTTGTAATGCATATAGATTTTAAAAACATAAGTGTCAAAGGGTAGCTGTCATAGAGGAGATGCAGTCCAGATGGACGTGCATGTGGGTGAGGTCAGTGCTCGAGTAAGAGCATCGTAAGGACGATTTGAATCAGGGACAAGGCTAGCCACAGCCTGGGTGGAACTCTGGTGGACAAAGTACATGCTTGGGTCTGTGACAGGAAGCCGGTCTGTGTAAAAACTCACTCTGTTGTAACAGGGTCCACTTTCAGTTGTCTGTCACATGTTCAAACAGGTGGTTTTTAGGAGGTCCTTTCTCAACCCCCTGCAATTCCTTAGTGCTTGCTGGTTGCCTGTCACCTTTTGAGCTTCTCTGGAGGACATGGTGAATCGAGGCTGTCCCTACCCAGAAGGCACTACTGTCATAGTTGTATTTGTGCCATTATTGTTGGTTTTATGGTCAATGACATTCCCAAGTGGGCACAGGGATGGGGTTTGTGAGGCTCTAAGGAAGTGCAGATGTGAGGATGTGGGTATATTGTTGCCAAGCAGCCGTGGTGGAAAGAGAAGAGACCTGAACTCAAAATCAGAAGCATGGGAACTTCTGTGATGTTTGAGGATGTCTGTTGGGGATGTCAGTTCACGTCTCTGAACTTCTGCTCCTTTGTCTTTAAAGGGGGATAATAAGCCCACTTTCTTAGGCATGTGGTGGGGATTTGATGAGCAAAATAAAGTCTGTGCAAGCACTTTCTCAGCTGTTGTACAAATATAAAATGCTAATTTGTCATTGTCTAGCTGTCTTTCATCTGTCCCTGCAGTTCAGGATCCCATTGTTTCTTGATTTCACTTGTTTGTTTGGTGCTGTTGGGCAGCCTTCCTCTCTGAATCTCATCCCTTCCCTTGGGGCTAGGTCCAGGCGAGTGAGAGCCACCCTCTGCGACAGTTCCATTTCACCTCCTGGCCGGACCACGGCGTTCCCGACGCCACGGACCTGCTCATCAACTTCCGGTACCTTGTTCGTGACTATATGAAGCAGATTCCTCCCGAATCGCCGATTCTGGTGCATTGCAGGTACACGGATGGCACCCCATGTGTGACAGATTTAAAGTGTAATGCCTATGTTTTTGAGCCTTTAGAAAAGCATGGAATAAAAGGGAATGCAACAGGCATTTATAAATTCAAGAAAAGCCTGGGTAAGGGACCAGGGACTTATACTCTAAGACCTGAGATTCTAGAACAGGGTTGGCAAAATGGAGCTCGTGGGCCTAATCTTGCCTGCTGCCTGTTTTTGTAAGAACAATTTTATTGGAACACAGCCATGCCCATTTGTTTAGTGTTCTCTGTGGCTGCTTTCATGCCCCAGTGGTAGAGTTCAGTAACTATAACAGACTCCATATGGTCTGCAAAACTGAAAATATTTTCTTTCTAGTCCTTTACAGAAAAAGTTTGCCAATCTCTGATCAAGAACAGCAAGAAATTAGCTTTAAATCTAAAGCAATTATTTTAGGACAGAAAGAAGGAAGAACAGGCTTTTTTGCCCAATTGGGGATAAATTGATGAAACTCACCATTTTCAGGCTCTGAGGCAACTTGAATGTACTGGGGCTCGAGAAGCTCTAGCAAGGGTATTATTTGTGGCATTTGACTCAAAAGTAAGTTAAGTGCTTGGATCCAGCCTCAAGCCAGTGCAGTCTTTCCAGTTGATCAAATGTTTAACGGTCCTTGTCATTCTGCTCAAAGATCTTGCAGCCCAGGGTGACAGTGGGGGAGACTAAACTGTGGTTACAAATGACATTCCTGGGGTTTCTGTAGAGAAGGAGTTATTAGAAAGGGAGAAGTTATTTCTGGATAGGAGAAATCCAGGAGAGTTTTATGGTAGACATAACCCATTTTGATGTGTTTGTTTCCCCTTGTCTTTCAGTGCTGGGGTTGGAAGGACTGGTACTTTCATAGCCATTGATCGTCTCATCTATCAGATAGAGAACGAGAACACTGTGGATGTGTATGGGATTGTGTATGACCTTCGAATGCACAGGCCTTTGATGGTGCAAACCGAGGTGAGGCCAGGATCTGTGTTCAGCCGTCCACCCTTCCCAACCATTTTCCAAAGTTCATGTTGTCTCACACGCACTTGGGTTAAAATATCTCACCTTTCCAGATGTGTGAGTTGGCTAGTGACTGCGAGGTAACACTGGATTTCTTTTATAGACCTTAAACTGATTTGGGGTTGAATGACATATCCAGGCACCTGCTGATAGTGGTATCAACAGTGCAGCAACAAATCAAGATAGTAACTGATTGTTTACCTCGCAGCCACTGACTCGCCAAATCATCCTAGCACGTCTCTGAACTTTTGTTTCCAGGAAGATCTGGCCATCCAAAAAATAAGCTAATGAAACAGACTTATCAAACATTAATGATACAAAATGACACAATGCTGCTTTAAGCTTTAATACAGCACTCTATCCTCAGCCAGACTTGTACATGTTAAT
The DNA here is from genome assembly GCF_015220235.1 of Choloepus didactylus. Lineage (NCBI taxonomy): Eukaryota > Metazoa > Chordata > Mammalia > Pilosa > Megalonychidae > Choloepus > Choloepus didactylus. The sequence goes on along the minus strand of NC_051312.1, from coordinate 31,321,199 downwards.
TAAGGTCAGTTCTCACAGCTATGGGAGGATGGCTGACCAGATGAGAAAATGAATGCTTAATATCCGCGGCATTTGAGTACAGCCATTGGATTTGGCTTTCCCTGAAATGTTCCTGGTAAACAGTATTTTTGAGGCATGTTCTCAACAGAATGTACTGGGAAGTAGCTTTCCTCAAAGCTGTGAGAGTGACTGCCCCTTGACAGGATGAGAGCAGAATCATAATTTGTATCAGACTGTTGCCCTGTACCAGTTTAGAACTATGAATATGTGCAGTGTTTTTGAGTCTAGCAGAGAATGTTCTAGAGGCCTGGACAGATTATGTGCCTTGGGGTGAGTGCATGGATGTGGTGGTAAGAGTGGAGTTTACCTCCTGTGTGAGTCAGAAGAGAGCTCCTTTCTTCTGCTGTAATTATGTAGAGCAGTGTTTCTCCATCTTTTATCCTCTTTTGGGAAACACAAAAGTTTTAAGCCTGCCTACAAATTGTTTTCTCCTCCCTTTTTTATATTTTGAAAGCAATACTTGCTCTTATCTTTAAAAAATTAACAATACAGGAGGATATAGAGTATATTTTCCCTTTTGACTTTTCTCCCCCAAAACCACTCCCTAGAGGAACCAGTGTTTATTTACAGTTGGATATATATATCCCTAATGGGCCTTTTTATGTACATTTATAGAAATACACACACACACAAATGTGGCATAGTTTTTAAAAATTGGGTTCTATTTTATGTAGGACCATGATTTTTTTTTCCTCTTACAGTATCTTTCTGTCAGCATATCCTCCTTCTTTCTCCTTTTTAATAGTTACCTGCAGATTCTGATATGCTTGTCTAAAGAGTGGTCCCACCCAACTCTACCTGGCTCATACTCCTTTAACTCACCCCCTTTGTTGAGAATTACAGTTTACTTTTTATTCTGTACACCCTCATCAGCCAAGACAATTTTGTTGGAATTTTTATTGTTTGAATGCCATATGCATTTTTTTTCCCTGCAAATTCTTGCTCTCTCCTTCCCCAAGATTCTGATGCTACTCCTTGGGGAGGGGTGGTGAAGAGTGTACCCCTCTGATTGAGAATCACTGATGGAGAAGATCTTGTCTCTCTGTGAGTTCAGCTTTGACCAGAACTTTATTACCTCTGGATACATGTTAACATGAAGTGTTTGCTGTTGGGTGGATGGGGTTGGGGACGGTGATCTCTGGGTGCTGATCTCTGGGACCCACACTCATTTGTTCTCTTTCTGTTTTCTATCAGGACCAGTACGTTTTCCTCAATCAGTGTGTTTTGGATATTATCAGATCCCAGAAGGACTCAAAGGTCGATCTCATCTACCAGAATACAACTGCAATGACAATCTATGAAAATCTTGCGCCAGTGACTGCATTTGGAAAGACAAATGGTTATATTGCCTAATTCCAAAGGAAAACCTCTCTGGAGTTAACCAGACTGTCACACCACAGCACAGGAAAATGCCCTCATGTTGACGTGTTTCTGTATGCCTGATATCTTAATTCTTTGTTCTGTTTTGTTACAACTAATTTTGAGGGCGTGAAGCTGTACACGTAAGACTTGACAGATGAGAAGTTGGGCCATCAGGGGCTGTGAATGGGTGGTGAGCAAATCAACTGCATTCCTGATCACCAATGTGATGAGTTCACTTTGTTTTCTCTTGAAATTATGGAAAACTAGGAAAAGTGAGTAATAATTTTTTTTTTTCCTTTTTCAAAACAGGTTCTTTTTAAAAAAGACTATTTTGTAAGATTCACATGCTAAAGCCAGGATTGTGTTGGGTTGAATATTTTTTAAGTATTAGAGGTCTATTTTTACCTACTGTATCTTGGAATCGAGCTGATGGAAAATACATAATTGTGGATGATTATTGTGCAGGGAGGGGTCTGTGGTGCCTCTTCTACATGGGTTTTCTATTTGAACATGTGCCTTTTCTGAATTATGCTTCCACAGGCAAAACTCAATAGATATCTATATTTTTGTATTGAATCTCATAATTGGAATATATGGAATATTTAAACAGTAGTTTAGTATCAGAGGTTCAGCCTTCTTGGTAACATTCCTGTTCTCATTTGGTTAAAGGAGGTCTCTTCACCTCCCACCTCCTACTCCACTATATATTTGTCCTCCAGTTTTCTTCCCTTTTCCCTCCTAGTTTTCTCCCAAAGACGGTTCTGTTAGCAACATTTTTAACCCATTGATTGGGTGAGGGTAGAAACTAAGTATCACCTTGAGAACTTCTGGGAAGAAAGAAGAGGACCCCCAGGTTGACATAATCTCTTTTTCTTGTCCCTGTTTTATCCTTTTCGCATTACTGTATTTGGTAAGAAGGATTATTTAAAGGTGCAATATGTGACTTAGTGATTCATGATGCTCTAGGTATTTAGTAATGTTTTACTCAGGTTGGCATTTTATGTGTGTCTGTGTGTCCGTGTGTGTGTTTTTAAAAGTGTGGCAATCTGTGAACATTTCAGTGTGAAAACAGTGTCAAATTAGCCCTTCCTCCCCCAAAAGTCCACTGGCTTTAGTCTCTATCCGCCGTGACACGTATGGGTATCTACTGTGTGTGTGTATATACGGATATGCACACACTAAACTCTTAAAACATTTGTTCTTATAGTCAGAATTGAGGTGTACAAAGTTTGAGTTTGTATCAAAGATGTAATTATTTTTAAAACCTCTTTTCATCATACTGCTGCTGTAATTACTTTGAATTTTTTAAAATGTAGATTTTTTTTTTTTTTTTTTGCTTCAGGTGTGTATCCACCAAGAATTTCAGAATTTCTGTGGATTTATTTTACTGGTACATAATCTGTAAACTTCTCAAGGCATTAACATGAAAGGACTTGTTTCTTTTTTATTTTATATTGTGGCTCAGGTTATATTGTGAAGAAATTTTGAGTTTATCCTCCAATCAATAGTCAATGAAGTATCTTAGGTCTTATGAAGGAAAACCCAAGTCCCTGGAGTCCTGTGGCCGTTTTCCACGGTAATAGGTCCTACTCTAAATTTATGACAAATGGATCCTATTGAAAATGGGGAGCGGGGGCTTCTCCGAGTCCCCTGGTCACTGTTGGTCTGTGGGAGCCTGTTCCCTGACATGGCCACACTCCGCACCTCGCTGGCACTTTGATGACATGTAACTGGTGTTTTAGGGTTCTAAAGGGTGAACCACAACGTACTTACAGCCCTCGATGCGGTTCAGAGGTTTAGTGCTGTACGTCTTTTGTCCCCCTTTCCCTTTGAGGTACTGAAAGGATTAAGAGGAGAGGTGGGGGCCGTGCCACGTTTTGGGGTGGGGGGGCTTACTTCCCAAGTGGAAATTGCACTTTTTGCTGAACCCTTTATTTACTTTGGTAGTAGGCGGTTCATTCAGTATCGGACCCTTACAGGAATGGGTTGGCCAGGCCAGAGCCGGGGCTCAACTTCAGAGGGAGCTTGGGCTCTGTGGGTCCGAATCAGGGAGACTACACTGTCCCCAGGGCCTTGTGTGAAGCTGGACTCAGGCGGATCGTCCCCATTTATTCACATTGGTCTGCCCCTCAACCCAGGCGGCCCTCGAAGAGCTCCGTAACGTCACTCAGAGGTCCCTGTTCAGGTAGCCATGTCCCTCTCCATTCTGATTCATCTGGAAACCACAGCAGTGGGTGTCTGGGTGTCACATCCCGTGCGGATGCTCAGCCCTGTCCTGCCCACATTGCCGCCATGGAGATGGGGAATTCTCTCTGCAGGAGAATCAGGAAAGAACTTGGCCTTGAAAATCCCTCAAGAGATTAAAAAACAATCATTATAAGCATATTGTATAAAAAAGCAAAACAGAAAACCTCTTCCCTTCTGTCTGCAGTGAGTTTGGGAAATGGGCAGCAGCTCCAGCAAGCTGTTCTCAGATGTCATTCCCAGTGCTGGAGGAAGGCTGGTGGTGGAGAGGTCTGGAATTCTGAATGGGAAGGTCACACGAAGGTCACCATTCTTGTTGGCATCCGGAAGAGGGCTGTGGGGTGGTGAGGGTATTTATAGCACAGTGATTGCAAAGGGAAGGTCAATGTGTAAATATAAAGGACACATGGGGTGGGGCCGGTCAGAGGCAAGAGGAAGGTGCTTCTGAGCTGCTACCCCCAAACCCTCCTAGGAACAATGAACTAAAATTTGAAGGGCCCAGTGGAATCATGCAGGGGTGGATTTATCTTCCCTGCATAGTATTTGACAAATGCATACAGAAAAGCAGCCAGTTGTCAGTGAAAGGGGTTAAGACTGATGGTCAGCTGACTTGGGAGATTTTGAGCCTCTGGTATCTTCTCCCAAGAGCAGGAACTTCTTTTGCCTCCAAAGATCAATCTAGTGATGATTAGCACCAGTAGGGAATGGAATTGGGGGCTGTTTGCTGTGCCCGTCGTAGAATAACCTCCTGCCAGACTTTGGCATGATTGACTCCACTGGATTTCTGCTTCCTAAAGTCAGAGGCTCCTGGGGGTAGGGGTGGGGGATGGGGGGTCTCCTATGCAGCTGACCTATGTTTGCTTTTCATCCGGGATGAAAAAGCCGATTTTTCTTTTGAAATGCTTGACTGCGCTTGTTTAGCTAAACAAGTCTTGGTGACTGATATTGATTTGCCTCAAAAGTCCAAGTTCTGAGTTTTCAGACTACTGTGTAGCGGTTGTGTGTTTAACATACTGTAGCTTTTTCTCCCTTGGGGGCACATATGAATAAGAAGTGTTGATGTGGACTCTAAACTGTAATTTTCTTGTAACTATTTTGGAATGATGCAGATTTCTAATGTTTGTTATACTTGTACAGAGTATTGCTGTTGTTTGCTTTTTTTTTTTTTTAAGGAAAAAATGGCCTGAATAATTTTTTAAAAGACTTACAAATACCAAATATATATATAAAAAAAGTCAACTCATTGTGCCTGTTTGTTTCTTTTCTTCTTTTCCCTCCGTACTTTATTTCCATATCATTTTCCAAGTGGTTTACTGGCCTGGATTCAACTGGGACATTCTTAACAAAAACACATTTCCTTTTTGGATTTTCCACACGTAGGGTCCTTAAGTGGAGGGAAGACTTTGAAGTGATTGTGTATCTTAAAATGTGGCTATTTTTCTCTCAGAGGTTGGGTTCATGGATCTGCAGATGGAAGTATATCCAATTGGTGGTGGCATGCACAAGTTAGTCAACTCCCGGGGAATTTTTGAGGGATTTCTTTCGATGGATTTGGGGAATCCCTGAATTGCTGGGATACTGTGGCAATTTGGATTGTTATTATTTAATCTCTCTCCTTATGCTCTCATACAAACTCAAAGGCTAAGGTGATTTTGTTTTGAGATCTCTCCGTTCCTCTTGGCTGAGACAGATTAATTCATTCACCTCTTTACTGAGGGCTGACTGCACCAGGCACTTTACCTCAGTGGTTAAGGTTTCAATGGGGAACAAAACACAAAAATTCCTGGCCTCACGGAGCTTATATTCTATAAACACATACAAATAAAATTGTTGGTATGTTAGATGGTGATACATGGAGAGTAATAGCATCCCACACCCTGATGCTGGAGGTCCACGTTCTCACACCATTACACCATGTCAACCTGTGTTTCCACAGAGAGAGGGAGGGAGAGGAGTGCACACTTCTTAGGCCAGTTGCAAGTGCTTTGTTAGGTATGACTGAGAGACAGAGATGAATGGGGTGGAAGTCCTGCCATTGAGTCTAGTCTAGTGGGAAGAGCCAATGCAACACCAATTTCCAGAAGTACCCAAGGAGAGGTTTAAAGGAAGAGGTAACAGCATCTCAGAGGAATTAGGAGTGGGATGTATTTGAGCTGAGTCTAAAAGGAGCCGAATTTTAGCAGGAGGATAAAAGGAGAAAGGCTATGGGGGCATGAAGTACATGCTTTGCTTGGAGAATGTGAAAGGCTTCAGGGTGTTGGAATATGAAGAGCATGTGGGGAGGAGACAGGGGAGGTGAGAGGGTGGCTGAGGACACTAGGACTGCATGCATGGCTGATGAAAACAGTCTCACCTTTAAAGCACTGCACCAAGCACTGTGTGTGCATGTGTGTATGTGTATATGAATGTGTGTGTATGAATGTGTGTATATGCAGACACATGATTTCATCTTCCCTATTTTCTTTGACTGGAAACTGCATGGTGGCCACATGGGTGACCTGGTATGAAGGAAAGAAGGATACCTCCAGACACAGGTAAAGGATATGTCCCCTTGATACGGGTTAAGGATGGAATTTGCTATATGGAGCAGGGGAGACTGGCACTTTCAGTGGGGACATGTTTCTCTGGCTGTAGGTCCACACTGAGTTCTCACAGCTGTTGGTGCTGAAAAGGATAGGGGTCCCGTTGGGTCCTTCGAGGAGCTTGCCTTTGTCTCTCTTTCCTTCTCTCCCAACCATTCTGGTAACTATGGCTAGATGTTGGCCTGCTCACCAAGTGCAAGATAGCTAGTGACAATTCCAGCACATTCCTGAATGGTGACTGTGATATTGGGTGAAATATGGTTAATTTTACAGGTACAGTATCCCTTTGTATGTCTACATCTGCCTGAGGTCCATTCCTGTAATTACTTGCCTGATTGGGCAAAAAGCATAAATTCAGGGCACATTACCATATAATTAATCCAGAGGCAATTACTGCCCTTATTGAGGATAGAAAGAATTTTTTATGCGTTACAAAGAATGTTGCTGGTCCAAAAGCTAGGAGTCCTGAGATTTAGTTCTCCCAGTGCCCAAATTGGCTGGGTGGAAATCACAGGCCTTTCTACTCTTGATAAGTGTTAGGTGGCAGAGAGCTGACGTTTGTCTTGAGTTTTGGGGGTACAGTATCTGCTGCTTGTTGAACACACTCATGTGCCTAACCAGAAGTGGGTATGGGCCTGCCTTGCCCTTGTTAAGCTGAGGACTTTGAGACACTCAGTCATCTGACCTGCACACCTTCAACTGGGAAGTTTCAGGGTGCCACACTCATGTCTCAGACCCTGCTACTCAGCAGAGTAAGTTCAATAACAAAAAGATGACAGTTAAATTTTTTTGTACACATCTGAGTGCTAAAAATCTTGATACAACGTGCCAAGACACTTAACATATTGCCTCGAACATAGCAGACACCTGAAAAGTGGTAGCTGTTCATTTATTGACAATAAATTTTTACTCATCATCTACTATGGGCTGGCAATGGGTATGTACAGTTGTGAACAAGGAGAGAGATGGGCAATTAAAGAGGAAACAAATGTGTGTCTGCTGGCACATTGTGGTTAGAAAGAGAAGTCAGCCCTGGAGGGGTGGGGGTGAGGGTGGGGGGAGGAGAGTATAGCAGGTAGAAAGGACAGAATGTGCCAACACCCAGAGGGAGGAATGAGGTCAGCAGGTCTCAGGAGCTTAGCTAAGAGCATAACAGGAAGCGGGAGCGGTAGGTGGGGCCGATCCTGCGGAGCTTCGTGAGCTGTGGTGAGGGAGACTGAATTATGCTCCCCACTCTAGACGTGTTTTTAGTCCACATCCGTGTGAGGGTGAACCCACTGTAAATAGGAACTCTTGAAGATGTTATTTTAGTTAATGGTGTGGCCCAACGGAATGAAGGTGGGCTTTAATTGGATCACTGGACGCCTTATAAGGAGAGGGCCACAGGGAGGAACTAGAAGTCGGTGGTCAACCGACCCCTCAGCGGAACCCGGAAGAGAAAGGAGAGGACACCGCCATGTGCAGCCAGGCGGGGATTCGAGCCAGGGAAGCGCAAGGGTGGCGGCAAACCAGCGCCGTCAGGCTACGGTAAACCCTGAGAGCAAGGAAGCCTTCCAGCCCCCAAACTGCGAGCCATCGTCATTTAACCGTTGTGTGGTATTTGCCACAGCAGTCTGGAAAACTGAAACATGTGGTAAGGAGATTTTATTCTGTGAGTAGTTGGAAGCCATAAGCCTTTCAAACGGGCTCTTCCTGGTTGAGCTGGTCACTGTGCCAAGAATGGGTTGTGATAAAAGAAAAACTTAGGATCTCACAGCTTTCTTGAGCATTTCATGAATTGGGCAGGGTTCCATTCAGAAAGTATTAGGAACCTCCTCACCCCCAACCCCAGGGAGTGGAAGGGAGAAGCTCATATAAGGCAGATGTCAAGCAACTGAGGAAATGTTCTCATTGGCTGACATTACGTTTCCATTTTACTTAGGGGGTCTGAAAAAGTGGGGAGCGGGTGGTTGCTTAGGAATGAGGAAGTCAGCTGGAGGTAATCGATAAAGATCTGGCTGTATTTAAATTTGGTCTTCTGGGCCAGTCCAGCATTTATAGGAAATAGAAACTTGCTAAGGCTTTTTTTTTTTTTTTTTTTTCCTGACAAGGGTCTTAGTGTGGACACCTCCTTATTGAACCTACTAGGTTTTATTTATCGGTTGTAGGAGGAAAGCCCAGAAGCAGGGAAGCCTACTAGAGGCTCTAGTTTAGCAATGGTCTAGGAAATAGATGATGGTAGCTTGGGTGAGGTAGTGGCAGTAAAGACGGAGAGAAGTGGGTGAGTTTGACTGATATGAGGATGGTGGGCTGAGGGTACTGCTCCCCGCCTCGACTCTGTACGAAGCCGTGTAGCTTGCTTTGGCCCATGAGTGTTAGAGGACATGACAGTCCTAGTTCTGAGCCTCGGCCATGAGAGAACTCGCTTGTTTCTGTTCTCCCTCTCGTACTTCAACCATGGCTTTGAGAAGAACCTCTCCTGGGCAGCTGTTGTCCCTTGAGCCTGAGCCCCAGCATGCACACATATGAAGCAGAACCGCCCCAGCCCAGCCCAGCTAGACTGCAGCTTGGAGCAGAGCTTTGTGGTCAAGCCCTGTCTAGGTTACCTGGCCCGTAGCTGATCTGTAGATACGTTAGAATCATTTATTCCATGAGAATATGACTTCACGGTTTTTTTTTTTTTTGCTAAGTAGCATTTTTTTTTTTTTTTGTGGCAATATCTAACTAAAATACATAGCTTCACAGTTAGTAATGGCTGATTCCAGGGCATGAATCAACTCTACAGCTTTGTTCCTGGCTATCTCATTCAACAATAGACATATAGTAGATTTAGTAAATTTAGTAAATTTCTTAACACATGCAATTATGAAAAAACCTGGAGGTATCTATCATGTGAGATGAAGTGCTAAGAAATTTTACCTACACCTCTATTCTTCACTAAAGATTATGTTCTAGTCACTTCTCTTGTGCTTCTTGCACAGAGACAACACTGGGGTTAGGAGGAAAGTATTCTTAGTTTTCCTGTTTTGATTTAGGCCAAAGTTGTCCCAGAACTCTTCTGTACACACTCTTGGTTTCAGGGAGGTAGGAGGATCCAAGAATCCATCAAACTCAATCAGTGACTTGTTATTTGTGGTATTCTTTTTAAAATACCAGGCTAAACTGCAAAATGGCCCAGCAGTCAAATGCCTTCTGCTCTTAGTACCTAGTTTGATAAAGACTATCCAGGCATGGCCTAGAAACTGAGAGATCTTGGGAAAAACAATTCACATGATCACCTGCAACCTTATACAATGTAAAAGCTTAAGTGGGAAAACAGATTATAGAACTATATGTAGTGAAAAGTTAGATAAATGCATACAGGGGGAGAAAAAATCCACCAGAATAATGTAATGGTGAGATTACAAGTGTTTTTTCTTTTTCTTTTTATTTGCCTGTTTTTTTTCTTATTTCTCTCAATGAATATGGAGTACTTGTTAAAAATAAACTAATTAAAATTGTTCCATGTTTTTGCTCCTTTACCTCAAAACCTTCTCTACAATATATTTTAAAATAAGTTTGTCCAATTTTGTAAAATTTCTTTAAAATTGGTATTAATCCATGGCTGTTGTGTTTTGAGCACCCCCTGATGCTAACAGTTTGCTAAAAATGAAAGTTAAGGATTTTGGACACTGTCTTCTGAGATGGAAAGCTGGAGGAAGCAAGGGACCACCTTCTTTCTCCTGGCTGTGTTGTCTGCAGGGTTGAGGGTTTGGTTGGCATCTGGGGAGCAGAACGAGGGGGCAGGGAGTGGACAGAGGTTTAGGCCCCGCTCCCCAAAGTTCTGATGGTCTTCCCATCCCTTCTGGGCTTTTGTGGCTCCTTTGGGGGCTGAACATGGACGATTCCTGGGGGCTTTGAGGAAACACATGAGATCCTGGGCTTGACATGTCACATCCATCAAAGTCACTTTTCTGCAGGCAGGTAAGGACCCCAGGTCCAAGAGTTGGGCAGCAGTCATCTGAGGGCGACTTTTTGGATGTTGCCACCAGATGGCACCAGAGGACTAGCCTGAGGGAGTGATCCTTGGTTTGGCTGGGAGAAGGCGATTAAAAAAACAGAATTGGCAGGGAATCAGGAGATTGATAGGAAAAGCCTAAAAATCAACCTCAGGGCCAAGGAAATATTCTTGCCAGAAGTTTTTGTTTTGTTTTGTTTCTGAGAGCAAATTTCAAAGAATGTGTTGGGTCACAGTTCCACAACTTCAGCTATTTCCATTATTGTAAAACATAACATACATACAGAAAGGTGTTACCTTTCAATGTTCAGCTCAACAAGCAGTTATATAGGTAATTTCAAAAATTGTTATGGGTTACAGTTCCACAGTTTCAGTTCTTTCCTTATTGTGCAACATTTTGTATAGACAGAAAAGTGAAGACTTTCGAAGCACAATTCAACGAGTAGCTTTAGAGCAAATTTCAAAGAATGTTATAGGTTACAGTTCCACCATGCCATTTACCTCCTTCCAGCTTTTCCAACACCCCAGCATCTGTAAAAATATATATAGTTTTATAAAGTTTCAGTATTCATAGACCTTTGTTAAATCTTATCTTGTTTGTTGCTACCCCTTCCTCTCACTTAATCTTTCTCCATCTTCAGGAGTGACTAGGCAGTGAGCACCCTAACTTGTTCACATTGAAACGGGGTGTCAACAGTATGGGGAAGGGAGCTGCATTTGATTGTTGTTCTTAAAGAGTCTGTTGCCTCTGGCATAGGAACACTCTGGTGGACTTAAGTTTCTGAGAGAGAAAACCTAGCAAGCTAATCTCCCATAGAATCTCAGGTAGGGACCCAGCTGTTTGGGGGCTACCTTTGGCATAAGAGGAACCTCCAGGATAGCCTCTCTACTCTATTTGGGATTTTTCAGCCACTGTAACCTCAGGGTGTTACCTTTCTTTTTTCCCCCTTTTAGTCAAGTAGGCATATTTAAAAAAAAAAATAATTTCCTACATAATATTTTCATGGCAAAAAAAAAACAAAACAAAACAAAAAAAAAAACTCTAGGAAATCTAGGTAAGAAAAACAAGGAGAAAAAAATCCAATATGGTTGCCAGTCAGTAATGTCCCTCACCTCTTGGCATTTGTGTAGTCCCCTCCCACATTGCAGCAGGGTTGGTTTGTGTGACCTATAGAATACAGCAGAAATGACAGTGTGTTACTTCTAAGAATAGGTCATAAAAGGCTTCTGTACTGGTCTGGCTCACTCTTGGATCATTGGCTCTGGGGAGAGCCAGCTGCCTGTCATGAGTAGTCCTATGGACAGCCCACGTGGTGAGGAACTGAACCTCCTGCCAACAGCCATGGGAGTGAGCTGGGGTGCAGAGTCTCCAACCCCAATCCAGCCTTCAGATGACTGCCCCCCTGGCCAAAAGCTGGACTGCAACCTCAGGAGAGACTCTTAACCGGAACCACTCAGACAAGCAACTCCTGGAAGCCTGACCCTTGGAAACTGGATGAGCTCATACATGTTTGTACTGCAACTGTTGCTTTTTGTGTCAAGCTGCTACATTTTGGGATGATTTATCACACAGCAAGAACTATCTAATATCTGCTAACACATCCCCCCAGACAGGTAGTACCACGCTTAACATTTTGTTGTAATTCCAGGTTTTTAAAATGCATACATTCATTCTCTCCCTCTGTATATACATACATATTTGTATATACACACATATATTTATTTGCTTTCTTCTTTTGCAAAACAGGAATGAAATAAGTTCACAACTGTATTTAAGCTTAACAAATTCCTTTGAGTAAACCTTTTATTGTAGCACAGTATACAGACAGGAAAGTGCACCAGTCATAAGTTTGCAGTATGAAGAATTTTGAAAAAAGTGAACACTCCCTTGTAACTAGCATCCAGCAGCACATCAGACATCACCAGCAGCACTTCAGAAGCTCCCTTGTGCCTTCTCAGAATCGTACACTACAAAACTAACAATTGTCCTGAGTGCTAACACCATAGGTTAGTTCGGTGTTCAGCTTTTGAAACCTGCATCTTACAGTTGATGCATAGTGAACTGTTTTCCTTGGTCATTAGGTATTCATCTTGTTCACCATATTAAGGGCTACAAAATATTCCACGGTAATGGATACTTGCCACTCTCTAATTAACTAGTCTTTTTTTTTTTTAATTGACATAAGGTTATTTCTGATTTCACTCTCCATAAATAAGGCTGTGGTGTCATTCATAATAGCCAGAGCTTTGTAGACATTTGTGATGGTTTGAAGCTGTATGTACCCCCAGAAAAAATCATGTTCTTAAAGTTAATCCATTCCTGTGGGTGTAGACCTATTGTGGGTGGGAACTTTTGTTAGTTTATTTCAGTTAAGTTGTGCCCTGGGTGAGTCTTAGTCCTCTTACTGGAGACCTTTATAAGAGGATAAAATTCAGAGAAAGAAACAGAGAAAGGCACAGAAACAGAGGAATCACTAAAGCAATGAAACCCCAAAGAGAAGGGAGAGACCAGCTTGTGTCTCTGTGTGCTGCCATGTGCTGCCATGTGACAGAGGAGTACAGGATCGCCAGCAGCTTGTCTTCAGGAAGAAGGTATCATCTTGATGATGCCTAGATTTGGACATTTTCATTGCCTCAGAGTTGGTAAACTGATAAATCCCATTGTAAAAGCCAACCCATTTTGTGGTATCTGCATTTCAGCAGCTTTAGTGAACTAAAACAACATTCAAAATTATGTTCTTAGTAATAATTAGTGAATTGAAACTCAAGGTTTTAGATGAAATCCTGCCAGATTTTTCTCTAGATAACCATTTGTATTCTTCTCTTATGTGTGAGAATGCCTGCTTCTTGAAACCATTGCTAATAGTAGACATCATAATAGTAAGAAGACTCCACTTTTTTTTTCCTATTTAATGGGGAAAAAAAAGGAGAAAAAAAAGAAAAACTTCTGAGAACCTTTATATAGAGTTGGGAGCCCCAGATGGAGGATCTAAGGAATGCTGAACTGTATCTGCATAGCTGCAGCCCTGTTGAGGACCTGGTGTCTTGGTGTGTCTGTACAACCTGATCCTTACCTGTAGGCTCTGACCCTGTAGCCTTGGCAGTGAGAGTCCATCTAAGGCATTTCTTGTCCTCTGACGTGGGTCATAGAATCCCTGGATGGCAAGAGTCCTTCAAAGTCATTTGCACCAATCCGTCATCTGTGTTTTGGTCCTATATATTGAACTTGGCCCAGTGGGAACCTGGAAGCCTTCATATTCCAGAACCTTTGGGTTGGATATTTCTTAGAATGCCTGGAAGGCCTTCATGGACAAGAGGGAGCAGATGTGTCCCATGTGGCTCTAGAAGCAGACCTAGGACCTGTGAATGGCAGTGACAGGGAGGCAGGTTTAGCTCAACAGGGCCTTCCAGGCAGTGGCGAGGACTAGAAGTGGAGCTTCCTTGTCCCAGTCCACCAGAGTAGCTCAGGCAGAGAAGACTTGGCTGCAGCAGCCTGGTGGGTTCCTCCCCTTGAGCATATTTGGTGAATCTGTGATGCCCCGTGTTCTGCGGGCAGCAAAGTGGGGAGAAGGCATCTGAGATCAGGATGGAGCCGCTTTTTGCATTTACTTTTGATGTGGTAGGTTCATCTCAGTCACTCCATTGGTAACCAGTGGGGCATGAGAGCAGACTGAGGTAGCATATGGGACAGGCCTGGCTGCTGCCTTGGTTTGACATCCAAGCATTCCATGACCAAGCCCCAACTGCAGCCTGTCTCCACAACATTCTGCTTAGACTCCCCCTAAGCCTTAATGAACAAAGGAAAAGTTCTCTAAATATGCCATTATCCTCCTCGTGCCCAAATGCTTTTATCTTTCCTTCTTTGCTAGGCCAACTTTATTTCCTTCAAAATTCAGCTTTAGGCATTCCCTACTCCAAGAAGCTTTCTTTTACTCCTCCTTTGTATTCACACTGTGCTACGGTAGCATCTTTTACAGGACTTTGGGTCCCACTGTCCTCAGCTGAAAAATTAGGGCCCCAGTTGTCTCTACCTCACAGAATTCTTGTCAGTATTGAATGAACAGATGCATTTCCCGCAGTGTATGTAACATAGTAAGTGCTCAGTAAGCATTTGCGACACTTTTTATCATAGCTCCGTCATGGCTGTGTAACACAGGATTGTAACTGTGGTATCACCCCTCCTCTGTGGGAGCAGGAATGATTTCTTATTCATCACTGTATACCCAGAGGCTAGCCCAGGGCCTGGCATCTGGTAGGTCACAGTATGTTTGCTGAATGAAAGAATGAATGAATGAATGGTTGGATGAATGCATAGATGGAGCAGGCCATCTCCACTGTAACACAGTTAAAGGATGTCAGGGAGAGCTTCCCCCTTAAATACTTCTGTTGCTTGACATTCCAACCTTGGAGGAAGAAGACGTGCTGTGAGTAAGCATTGCCAAGTACTTAGATAATGCACCCTAATTAATCCTATCAGGTAGATATTGCTGAGGGGTCCTCAGCTCAGGCAGGTAGATAAAAGAGTAGCTATCTTTATTCTTCTATGACTGATCTCACCTTGTTCTTAAGCCCCCACCTTGCTAATTGACAAAAGCCAGGGAAAGTATAAACTTGCTAATTAAAGGGAACTGGGTGCATACTGGTTAAAGAAAGCAGCTTTTCAGGTTAACTCAGCCTCTTTTGGGTAAATGTTCAATCTTGAAAGATTTTTCTCCTCTCCCCCTTTGTCTTTCCAAGATGGAATCTGGCTACAGGGGGCCTGTTTCCTTAATGGGGGTGGGAGGGTCCCCTGGTCCCTGTTTCCTTATGGGGGTGGGAGGGTCCCCTGGTCGCAGGTGGCCCCATGGCCTGCACTGGCTTCTTGCTGATGCGTCCTGTCCTGAATGCCTCTGGGCATCATCTCTCATTGCTGATTCTGTTGGAGATGGAACTGGTTCCACCTGGCCATAGATATGTGGTGGCCAAGATCTCTGTTCTTACATTTGCACTGAGTGGTGGGGTTGGCAGGGAGACAGTATGTGGAGTGGGAAAGCTTTAGTGTTTGGAGTCAGGGGTACCTGGTCTGTAGGCTAACTGACAACCTACTAGCTGATACTGCAGACAAGCCATTCCACCCCCATGAGTTTCATCTGTAACATGAGAATGATAATAGTATGATTTGCAGCTTTAATTGAGATAATGTGTGCAAAAAAGTCAGGATTTACTGCTAGCTGCTTGTTTATATGGCAGAGGCAGCAAGTTTCATTGGAGTAGATGCCTTTGTTCTGAGAAGTTGAGCACCCAGCTTAATGCTGCAGATGTAGGGAGTGTAGAGACCTCTTAGGTGTTTCTTGAGGCAGAGCCAAAAGTGCCTCTCTCCTTGATATGCACAATTTTCATAAAGAGCAAGGGGCTTTCTGGGGCTGAGAACCCCCAATATTTGGTCTCTGAGATTTGCAGTTAAGGAAACCTGTTTTGGTGGTTCAGGACATTGACCATAATTTGGCAGCATAAAATAATATTAAGAAACCCAAGAGGGAGCCCAGCTTGAGGGAAAGGGGTATCTATGTCAGTGATGTGGTAGGTTCAGCACTGAGATTTGCATGGAAGGCTTGCTTTGGTGTGTGTGGCATGTGCTGGATCCAGTCATCCTGGATCATTCTGTTTTGGGGAGTAATGGCTGAGCATTTGAGAGCAAAACAACAGAACTATGAGCTTGGAGCCCAAGTATGGAATTTCACCATAGCATGGCAGAAACCAGACCTGCAGCAACATCATGACAGCCATGGGCGGCAGACCCATACCCCTCAGATTATGCAGGACCATTTACACGGCAAGGACCAAGAGCAATGGCTGTCAGATTTTTTAATTTCCTCTCTTCCCACCTGGATTTTGGAATCAGGCGTGACCTCCTTTGGACTGAATATTCCTCTGAAGTTCTTGGACAGTTTGTGTTGGAGATGGGGTCAGGGTTTAAGTGACAGATAGTGAACTTCCAGTTAATAAGGCAGGTGGGGCCTTGGGCCATTAGTTGGGTCAATGAAAGATGTGATTTCTCAGATGGTGAATTAGATTGTATACATTGGGGTAAACTAACTGCTGTTATAACAAACAACACCCAGATCTCCATGGCTTAATACGCAGGGTTGTGGTTCAGTGTGGCTGTCAGTCATTCAAGTTCCTAGGCTGGTAGAAATTTTCCCACCTTTAACCCAGACCTCTCACGTTTACCCAGAGTGTCAACATCCAGTTGGCAGATGAGGAAGAGAGAGTGGAAGAGAGAGTGTGGGAGGCTTTTATGGGTCAGGCTTGGGAATGACGTCACGTCCCTCCACATCCATGGGCAAAGAAATAGTGTTAGGCTGCGTGCCCAGGAAGAACAGGAGAACTGTGGGTATTGGTGTGGACATTGGTGAGGCCGTTTGGATCCATAAGTTCTTATTAACACAGTGCCTGGCAGATGTAAGGATTCCACAAAGGCAGTATCCTCCTTCCTTCTAGAACGACCCATCTGGGGAAGAAGGGGGAAAGAGAAGACCTCTGCTTTCCTGCATGTTGGCATGATTACCTAGCTGCTTCTAAATGTGTTGTTCTAAGGACCTAACAGAGATACTGCACGACATTGTATCCTTTTTTTGTTCACGGTATGATTACAGGAGGAGACTGAACTGCAAGCCCTGGCTCATCAGTGACTTGCACATTTAGTGGGGATGTGTTCTCCCAGCCTCTAATCAAGCCTGTAATTGCTTACCCAAAGCTCCTGGGAAACTCAAGGAGGTAAAAGAAGTTCTCAGTCAGTTCTGAAGAACTCCCGAGAGATAACACTAATTTGCTTCCTTGCAAACTTTTCCTAACTCTTTGCCTCAGCTCCTGTGGGTGTAATTAGTTGCTGAAGGCTGTCACCATGCCATAAGGCCTGGATGCTGGGCGCCAGGAAGCCTGGGACTGACTGATTATTGAACTTAGAGGACAGAGAATTAATTGGCCAAGTTTCTCCCCTGGATGATAATTGTAGCAGCGAAGAACTTTTCTCTACTAAATTTGGTAGGGTCAACATTCAAATAATTGTAGAAGGTTGGTGGAAACAGTTGCATCTATGGACTCAGTCAAGTAGTTTTTAAACGTCTCTGGTATCATACTAAGATTATTCTTTTGCAAATTGCTTTTTTCACTTAAAAATTTACTCTGGAGCTCTTTCAATGTCAGTATGTGTAGATCTACCAAATTCTTTTAACTGTTTCATATTATTCGCATTCACTGTGTACATGTTCTACAATGTATATGTGTGTATTTGTGATATTAGGATTGAGTTTATTATACTCTTTGTTTTATCACTGATGCATATAAGGCCCCATCTTGTTTGTTCATTTATCTTCATTCTTTATTCCCATTCCTTCTAAATAGTCAATGGTTCAATTGTGTTTATATGGAAATTTTTTTGTACATTGCGGACAGTGCTTTCTACACTATGTGTCTGTCCTTGTATGTGTCTTTCTATGCCCATCTGCCCTGTCCTTTAGATGAGGTAGACAGAGGAGAATTGCTGGGTCATAAGGATGCACATATTATATTTTAAAGGAGTTGCTAAACCAACTGCAAAAAAGCTAAACCAACTGAGTTAGTTACGTTAGGCGAGGCCATGGTAATGAATAGGCCAGAAACCTTCAAGGGCTTAATCAATAGATGTATATTTCTTGCTCAAATAATAGACCTGGGCAGCGCCATGTTGGTGGGTGGTTCTTCTCTTTGTGGTCATTTAGGGACATCCCCTAAGGTCTCAGCATTATCTGCATCCAGTCAGTGAAAGATGAAAGAGCACAGAGGATTGTGCTGGGAGGTTTCTATCAGTTGTGCCTGAAAGTGGACCACATCACTTCGCACCATCTATTGGAGAGAACTTATTTACATGCACTCCTGACTGCTTTAGTGGCCAGAGATTTGGTGTAGCTATATGCTTAAAAGGAGGAAAGAGCAGATTTTGTTGGACAGTTAGTGGTTCCTGCCACAGTTAGTAACTGACACACCAACCGCGTATGAGTGTACCATTTTCCTACACTGTTCAACAATGGATATCATCAACCTTCTATATTTTTGCCAAACCTCAGCAAAAGGTTTCTTTACATGGTTGGTGTGCCGGTTTGAATGTATTGTGTCCCCCAAATGCCATTATCTTTGTGGTTTTGTGGGGCAGACGTTTTGGTGATGGTTAGATTTGCTTGGAATGTGCCCCACTCAGCTGTGGGTGATGATTTTGATGAGATGTTCCCATGGAGGCGTGGCCCCGCCCATTCGGGGTGGACCTTGATTAGTGGAGTCATATAAATGAGCTGACTCAGAGAGAGGGAACTCAGTGTGTGCAGCTGTGAGTGATGTTTTGAGGAGGAGCAAGCTTGCTGGAGAGGAACGTCCTGGGAGAAAGCCATTTTGAGGCCAGAGCTTTGGAGCGGACGCTGGCTGCCTTCCTAGCTAGCAGAGGTTTTCCGGACGCCATTGGCCATCCTACGGTGAAGGTACCCGATTGCTGGTGTGTTACTTGGATGCTTTGTGGCCTTAAGACTGTAACTGTGTAGCGAAATAAAACCCCGTTTTATAAAAGCCTATCCATCTCTGGTGTTTCGCATTCTGCGGCATTAGCAAACTAGAACAGTTGGGTAGCCAAAAACTAGGGAGATCACACATCTCCATTTACCTGGGACAGCCCTGATTATGACTGTTTACTGGTATCCTATCCAGTCAGCACCCCCTTTCACTCTCAGAAGACTCCTGCTTTGAATATTGTCACCTTACATAAACATTCCATTTCTCATGATCTGAGTTGTTGGTGGTCCCACCACTATTGGGTTTGTTGCTGTTGACTATGAACCTATATTTTGGGCAAGGGAGTACTGAGAGGGCATCACAGTGAATTCCCTGGATTCCTGCCTCTCAATTTGTAACAACAATCCAGTTTCCCTCTTATAATTGGAATAATCATCATGACCAATGTAATGACCCTCTTCTCTGCCTCTTCAGTGGTGTAAGGAGTTTAAATGGCCTGGGTGCAAGTTTCATGTTGGACGTTTTCTCCCTGGCGTTAAGAGTTCCAACCCTGTAGAACCCAAGCCCATAGGTATGCAAAACATAATTCCCTTGGGTGGCTTTGTTGGAGTAATAGTGAGAAGGACTACTTCTACCACTTCTACCTCTTGGTTCCTGGACCCATGCATTCTGAATGTAGGGGAGATAGCAGCACATACTGGCCTCTGGTTTAAGCATATACTGCATTCTGTATGAGAGTATCCCAAACTTTCGTGTATTTTTTTCTGCCGTTTTACTCCATAACTGAGCCTTTAATGGCCTTCCCTTATGCTATCAATTCAGCTGCTTTGGGATTATGGGGCACATGGTAAGACCAGTGAATTCCGTGGGCATGAGAATTGAGCCCATTTGCTGCACTACCTTTACAGTAACTGGAGTTCTTTGGTTAGAAAGTCTTATGTGGGATAGTTTGATGAAAGGAAGGGCTTTTTGTATGTCCACAAATGATGCCAGTAGAAGCTCTGCAGTCAGGGAAGTAAAATTCATACCAGAAGTAGGTGCGTTAGGTTGAAACATAAGAAATTGCCATTTTGTAGGTGAACTACTGTAGTATTTTGAGTTATATACCCCGTAGAAAAGCATGTTCTTATTCTTAATCTGCATTCCTTTGGGTGTGAACCCATCATAACAGGATCTCTTGAAGATGTTACTTTTAGTTATGTCCCAACTAATGAGGGTGGGTCTTAGTCTGGATTAGTGGAGACCTTATAAAGATGACCTGGAAGTCACAGAAACCAGCAAGGAGAGGACATTGCCATGTGACAGGAGGCAGAGACAAGCCAAGGAACCCCAAGGATTACTGGCAGCCAGCACCAGAATGCTTGTCTTCAGAGGAGAAAGCAAACCTTGATAAAATCCTGATTTTGGATTTCTTCTAGCCTCAAAACCATGAGTTGTTGTTTAAGCCAGCCCCTTGTGTGGTATTTGTAATAGCAGGTCTGTAGACTAAGACAGTACCTATGCAAAGTGGACAACTAGATGAAACACCCAAAGTTCTGGCCTTGGGAAGGAATTTTCTCCACTACAGTCTTTCAGAGTCACCCAAGCGAACTACAATGTGGTGGCCATCCACTCCTAGCTAGAGCTAGCACGCTGTGCAGACCCATCTGTAAACCAAGATTGTATTAACTGTTCAAAGAGAACTGGTAATAGAGAACTCCCCATGAAACCACAGGTATGGATTGAAGGGGATATGGTAAAGCAATATGAGCCTATATCAGGGAGCCTGAGCAAATCTGTTCATGCTGTTTATTTGTGCCTTCTGGAACTGTTAGGGCTCAGTTTACTGCATATGTTCAATTTTATGATTTGATGGATCAGAGGCGTGGTGGAATTGCCTCTTACTGGCTCATGAGAGCTGACTTAAAATTTCAGGAATGTTGCAAGCCAGTTGTTAAACAAAGCCATTATTAAAAATTATGTAAACTTATAATTAAATAAACTATATTTAAAAAGGTAGTAAATACTCAAAACTCACCAATTCCTAACTATTTTATTCTATTTTGCTCGTATCTACAACCATTATATCTGTATGGGGTAACATTATATAATGATGTGTGGTAAGTAGAATAATGGTCCCTCTAGAGATGTCCATAACCTAATCTTGGGAACCTGTGAATATGTTAAATTACATAGCCAAAGGGAGTTAAGATAGCAGATGGAATTAAAGTTGCTAATCAGTTGACCTTAAAATAGAGATATTATCCTGGGTTATCTGGGTAGGTCCAATGTAATTGCAAGTGTCCTTGAGAGTAGAAGAGGGAAGCAGAAGAAAAGGTCAGAGTTATGTGATGTGAGAAGAACTCAACTTGCTATTGCTGGCTTTGAAGATGAAGGAAGGGGGCCATGAGCCAAGGAATGTGGCAGCCTCTAGAAGCTGGAAAGGGCAAGGAACAGAATTTTCCCTTAGCATCTCTGATATAATTGATAGCTCTGCTGATGCCATTGATTTTAGCCCAGTGAGCTCTGTCATACTTCTGGCCTACAGAACTGTCAGATAAATTTTCATTGTTATGGCAATTTGTCACAACTGCGATAGAAAACTAATACAGTGTGCTACCGGCATCTCTTTCCAAATCCTTGTTTAGTGATGGTCAGGCTGGTTTCTTGAAATCAGCCATGGTAAGAAAATTTATACCATAGAAATCTGCAAATGCTACAGAACTGGACTCAGTTTATTGTTCCGTTGATTGCCTTGACTTAAGAAAGTGATGGGGAAAATTTAACAATTCAGATTAATCTTAAAAGTGTGCTATGTCTATAGCAATTGTGTAACGAATAACTCAAAATGGAGGAAGTATTCTTGCGTTATTCAAAAACTATTATCTGATTCTGCAAAGAATTTTTTCCTTTCATTGTTGTACAAGTGAAGTTCTCACATCTTTATTGTTTCCCTTTTGTCTTTCTCTAAAACATAAATGAAAATATCAACTAACAACTTTCATGTATGCAGCTTCTTACTATTAACAAATGCTTTTACATCTAATTTTTTCTCATTTGATCCTGTCTGTATTCCTGGGAGGTGATGGGAAAAGTAGTATCATTCCCATTTTAAAATGAGGAAACATATGGAGCAAAGGACAATAAAGTCAACCTCAGAATTTGTCTTTGGTGTCATTCTTTTACTAGACTTCATATACCTGAGATACCACCTCATTACTGGGCTACTGCTCAAATAGAGGCAGTAGTACTTTACATTATTAAACAGACTGTGTTTGGGTGTCAGATGTCTCTGCACATTTAATTCACTCAGGTACTCAAAGGGAATATCTCTTTGTCCAAAGTCAAACTACTAGTACTTGGTAGGATAGATCCTCAGAACTAAGTCTTCAGACTGTAAAGCCAAGGGTCTTTGTGCTCTATTATACTTTTTCTTTGTGTGATAAAGTTTAATGGATGATGACTGATTTATTCCCAGCAACCCCTTTGGAAACTGACACAACAGAGGCTGCACCAATCCTATTGTGCTTCTCATCAGGGTCCTTTCTTTTTCTACCCAACAGCTTAGGGATCCACAGTCTTTTCATGGCACTCTTCACCTCTGTGTTTCTCAGGGTGTAGATCAGAGGGTTCAACATGGGTGTGATGATGGTATAAAACACAGCCACCATCTTGTCCTCGGTAAAAGTGGTAGATGGCCTTAGGTAGATGAAGATGCAGGGAACAAAGAACAAGATCACAACAGTGATGTGGGAAGCACAAGTGGATAGGGCTTTGCTTCTCCCCTCTGATGAGTGGGATTTGAAGGAAAGCAAGATGACAGTGTAAGAGCCCACCAGGATAACAAAGCAGATCAGAGAAATCATGCCGCTGTTGGCCACCACGATGAACCCCACCACATGCGTGTCCGTGCAGGCCAGCTTCAGCAGAGGGCGGACATCGCAGAAGTAGTGGTCAATCAGGTTGGGGCCACAGAAAGGCAGTTGTACGGTGAGGATGGTTTGGATAAATGAGTGCACAAATCCTCCCAACCAACAGGTCACCACCAGCATGGAGCAGACCTTCCAGTCCATGATAGTTGTATAGCGTAGGGGCTTGCAGATAGCCACGTACCTGTCATAGGCCATCACTGTGAGGATGAAGATCTCCGTGCAGCCAAATAAATGGACACAAAAGAGCTGGACCATACAACCCACAAAAGAAATGCTTTTGACCTTGACTTGGAAGTCAATAATCAGCTTCGGGGCTGTAACAGAGGAATAGCAGATATCAACAAAGGATAGGAAGCTAAGGAAGAAATACATTGGAGAATTGAGATTTGGGATCCTTTGGATAGTCATTATAATGAGAAAATTTCCAGTCATGAGGATCATATATAAGAGTAAGAACAAAAAGAAACATAGTTGTTGTACTTCCTCATTTTGGCTAAGACCAGTAAGGATAAATTCTGTAACATTATTTTCCATGGAATCTGGACAGTTTACAGGAGAGAAACACAGTGTGACTTTACCTGTAGGGGAAAAAATATAAAGGACAATTAAATTCAGACACATGGTACCTTAGCATTATTTTTTTTTTAAACAACTATTCATAAAATTTCTCATTTAAGGTGTTGGTTTGGGGAAAATCTGTTTCTTAAAATTACCACCCCTTCTCCCAATAAAAAGAGAGAGAGGGAGGGAGAAAAGAAAAGTTAAAGTTTGACAGGCTTTAAACAGGATTTGGGGATGCACCCTGGGTTCCCCACTAAAGCATCAGTTGTCTGAATAATTGTTGCTCCAGAGTTTAAATTAAATCCCTGTGTTAAATAAAGTCTTCAGGTGATAACCGTTATTCTCTTCAGCTCAGGATGCTTTTCACCTAACTTCCAGTTGATGTGTGGGATCTAAGTAAACACGCAGGCACATTTATGATCATGAGTAGATAAGTCTTAAAATTGTACGACTTGGAGTTGGACCCGAGATATGCTAGCCTCCACTGTGACTCTTTGGCCTTGTAAATTATTGACAGACTCATTGACCTTTGTGATATTAAAAATTATCCCAGGACTTCACTCTTTGCCATTCCTTCTATGTCTAAAAGTTGGGAAAAACACACAAAGACTTCACAGACAGGGAACTGCCACCTGCAAGAGGCTCAAGACTTCAGATCTAGTTGACATTAGTTGTAATAGGAGAAAATAACCCTGGGCTGGTTTAGGTCTGCTCATGACAATGACTAACTGCCATCTGGGGCAAGTTACTCAACTTCACAGGTACCCAGTTTCTTTGGCTATTGGGTTGGTCTCTACATGAACATCAAGGTCTCCTCCAGCTTTCACCTTGTGTACCAGGAAATTTGAGATGGTTTTTTTCAATACAAAGGAGCACTATTATTGAGTGTGGTTTACTTGTTTCATTATCTTTCTATTTCTCTGAATCAAAAGTTATGTGAAGGTGGGTTCAATGGCCATCTTCTTTATGTTTGTATTGCCTGAGTGCAATTACTCCTTCCACTTAGTTTGGCACTCATTTAAGCTCTCTGAGCTTCACCTTCTTCATCCTTCAAATGGAACTGCTACCGACTACCATGGAGGATTGTTTTAAATATGAAATCTAACCCAAGTGTATAGTAAGCCCTTAATGAATTATGCATTTCCATTTTCCAAATAGATTGCCAGTATTTATATACATTTTCTTATGAGAAAATTTCAAACCCATATAAAATGGAGAAAATAGTATTATGAACTCTTATATATTAATTACTCAGATTTAAAAAAATTTTCAATATTTTGTTACACTTAATTCATCTATCCCTCTTTTAATTTCTTTTTTTTGGTTAAAGTATTTTAATGCAAATCCCAGTCATCATGCCATTTTCACCCTCTACATGCTTCAGTATCAATATCTCCAAAAATAAGGAATTTTCTTATATAAACACAAAGCCATGATCACATCTAACAAAATTACCAATAATTTCTTGTTATCAACCAATTCCTGGTCCACTGGAGCCATGTTTTGTTCTCATCTTTCATTTCAGTGCTTAGTCAATTACCTAGTAGGTCTGCTCTGTCCAATATGGTAGCTCAATGAGGCTACCAAGCACTTGAAATGTGGCTAGTGTTTCTGAGGAACTGGATTTTAAATTTTTATTTAATTTTAAATTTAAATTTAAAAACTAAAGCAATATAAACTTTTGAAATAATAAAATTTTTGATAATTGATTTAAATAAAATATATTATTAAAATAAACTTCACCTTTTCTTTTACTTTTTGGTGTGGCTACTAAATATTTAAACTGAAAATGTGGTTTGTATTATATTTCTATTACATGGTGCCATACTACAAGTACTAGGCTGTGGTCTAGATGCTTGACTGCACTAGCTAATTTAATTCTTGAAACTCTGTGAGGCATGTAGAATTAGTCCCAGTATTCACGTAAGGAATGAAAGCCCAGAAAGATAAATTAACTTTATCCACAGTCCCATAGTCAGTCATTGGTGGAACATAGATTCAACATTAATGTATATTCTCTTAGCCTGTGCTATATTATATACATGGACAATTCCCTTTAGTTTTTTAGAATTTTGATAATGGTTTTGAGAACGTCTTTATGGGTCCAGTGTCTCTGGGATAGGAAGAGTTATTTTAATTACTTTAATTAACCAAAACAAAATTAATTAACCAAGACAGATACCAATACTCTGTGATAAGTTCAGTGGAATCCTGATTACAGAAGGAGAATTCAGTGCCCTTGGAAGCCTTATTGGCCTCATAACAAACGGTAGTGTCTGCTTTAGGATGGGCACAGTATAAGAAAATGTTTCACACTGGAGAAGCATATTCAAACTCTGCCATTTTTCCTCCCAGGGTCTGGGACTCAAGAGGATCCTTTATCCCACTGTCCCTTCCCTTACTGTCCACCTGCCATGAGGAGCTTGGATTGGGCATGAATTATTCCACATTCTTGAAGGCAAACTCATGGACGAGGACTTAGGCTTCACCACAAGCTAATTTCCAATGCCTTGACCAAATGTTGAATCACTGGAAAATTTAATTATCACAATATATTTCTGGGAAGAGGTGGCTTTCCAGAAGGCATTTACTTTAACCCCTTTAGGTACGCTTTGTTTATTCCTATCACAATATTTAAAATCATTGTCTTTTAGACTACGTGTGTGTCTCCCAAGTATACTGTGTGTTACTTAAATGCAGAGACCATTCCTATGGCTCCCCAGCACTTGACACTGGGCCTGGCACATAATATTAGGTACTTAGTAAACTTTATAGGAGGGAGGGATGGAGAGAGGAGAGGGAAAGATGGAGATTTTGGTTTATGACTCTTTCTTCGTGGCCTAGTTTTAGCACTACCTATTGTCTAGCATAGCATACTGGTTAAGAGCATAACCCCTGGTCAGATGGAGCTGGATTTTCAATCCCTGATCCCACCAATTACCAGCTGTGCAGCTTTAATCATGTTACTTTACCCATCTAATCATTGTAACTCATCTGTAAAATAGGGATAAATAGTTCCTGCTTCATAGAACTGGTATAATTAAAATAGCTAATGCATACAAAGACAGTATCTGGTCCATAGGAAATACGTAAGAAATATTAGTTATTTTTATCTCATATGTCATAAAGATGGGAAACAGAGAACAAAGGAGAAAGGTGATAAAAGTGAGTTTACTTACCTGGAGAGTATGGAAATCTTTCCATCATTTTCCTACTTCTGAGTCCTACAAATCCCCTACTCAGCTATGACCCCTCCAGACAGTATTCTTTTTCCAATGTTTTTGGGCTTTTGTAGGTCAGAGTACGCGTGCTGCTTTGAAGAATAGTCTGTCCTTAATTTTTCCTAATGTAGAATTGCTGCCTGGGACACAGAGCAAAGGTTATTTGTATTGGAGCCTAAAGCAAAGCTAACTTACATTAAGTTATTGGTACGTGCTCAGTAGATAGCAAGGACAGGGCAGCGTAAAATACAACAGAAATACATGATTTGGTGGCCATTCCGAAGGTTAACTTACTCTCTCTTTCTTTCTCTCTCTCTCTCTCTCTGTCTCTGAGATCCAGAGTTATCTCTCAGCTCAGTGTAAATTCAGCCTATAGTCCTGCTCAAAAGCTCAGGAATTTCAAATCCAAATTTGGTGATTTGGGAAGGAGAAAGAAAAGCCCCTTGATATCAAGAGGGTGCTGTGTTCTCTCTCACTGTCCTAAGTAATGAGCTCCCAAGGGCCTTCTAAGTTGCTTCCCCTGTTGAAGGTTCTTGCCAAAGAGGTGAGTAACTTTTCCATTGCATAGGTCAAGTGTGGGGGCCGGTTTGGGAGAGGGTTTTAGAGAATGGATTCCCCTGGTTATTTAGAGAATGGATTCCCCTGGGTCACTCTGGGTTTCTACCCATCCTTTAATCTAACAACAATGGATGCCATTTATTAAGCACTTACCAGGTGCCCTGTACTATTGTAAGGACTCTATAAAAATTCTGTGATTTGTTTTCTTTTGTTTTCAGGACCTCAGTTGAGTTGAACCGGAATAATCATGATCGCTGTTTTGAGACTCACTATCATCATGACTTATTTTGGTTTTAATTAATTAATGAGTTTAATAAATAAGTGAATACTTATAAACCAATACATAATCCAAGGATTACCTATTATGAATAATTTATATCTACTGGTGACTTCCTTAGTCCATGCCATTGCTTCTTTTCGAATGTCAAAATATATGCTAAAGTTTGTATATTTTATTGCATTGAAAATTTTGCATTTTGCTAAGGTTGAATATTTTTTCATGCCTTTCATGTCATTTGCATATTTTCATGTGTGAAGTTCTTTCTTTTGTCCATTTTCATGTTACCTATCATTTATTATTGATTTGTAATGATTCTTTTTATATAACCTGGATTTTGTATATGTTATATCTCTATCCCTATACCTGTCATCTCTATCTCTATCTCTATGTATGAATAGTCTCTCCTGCTTTGTGGTTTCCCTTTTACACCTTCCATGGTTGTTTTTTTTTTTTTTTTTTTTTTAATGTAGAGAAGGTCTTAATTTAATGTAATCTAATTTATTGACCTTTTCCATTATGATAGTACTTTTTGTATCCTCTTTAAGAAACCTTTCAGTATCCCAAGTTCATAAAGATATTCCCCTGTGTTAACATCTAGAAGCTTTATTGTTTTACTTTTCACATTTGGATCTAAAATACCCCTAAAAATAATTTTTGGTACGCTATGGGGTGGGGGACAAGATAGATTTTTTTCCATATGGATATCCAATTCAACCAGCACAATTTGTTGAAAAGCCTGTCCTTTATCCATAGCTGTCCTGTACACCTTTGCAATAAATCAAATGTCCATATATGTATGTTTTCTGTCACTGGAATTTCTACTCTACACCATTGGTCTATTTGTCTATCTTTGCACCAACACCTGCCTTAATTACTGTGATCTTATAATAATTCTTAAGTGTAAGTCCGTTCACTTTGATTTTATTCAAAAGTGACTTAGCTATTTTTGGCCTTTTGCATTTTCATAAAAATTTTAGACTGAGCTTGTAAAATTTCACAAAAAATACCTTTTGGAATTTTATTTGGGATTGCAATAAATCTATTGAACAAGTTAGATATACTCAAATACAGCAACTTTGAACACTTTGCCACATTTTCTTAGGAAATATACATGGAAGTATTAAGTATTCAAAAGGCATGATGTATACACTCAAATGTTTAGAAAGTAGATATATAGATGGACAGATGGATGGCTGAATGGATGGATCAATGCATAGATTGATGCATAGGTGGGTGGATAGATGTAATAATATGGCAAATGTGGCAAAATGTTCAAAGTTGCTGTATTTGAGTATTTGCTTGGGGAGTGTTTTGGTTTACTAAAGCCAGAATGCAAAATACCAAAAATGGATTGACTTTTACAATGGGGGTTTATTAGTTCACAAATTTACAGTTGTAAGGCCTTGAAAATGTCCCAATTAAGGCATCAACAGGATGATACATTCTCTGAAGAAAGGTCGATGGCATCTGGGGTTCCTTTGTCACCCGGGAAGGCACATGCCCAGAGTCTACTGGTCCTTTCCCAGATTTAGCTTCCAGTTTCTGTGACTTTCTCCAAGAAGTCTCTGGGCTTCTGTCTTAGCTTCTCTTGTGGGTCCTTCTTGCTTCTCCCAGCGCATGTCTTTCTTACCTTCTCTGAGCTCTCTTCAGAATGTCTCTGCCTTTTATCATCTCAGAGAGGACTTCAGCAAGGGGACCCAAGACCCACCTTGAATGGACAGGGTCACATCTCCATGGAAACAACCTAATCAAAAGGTCCCACCCACAACAGGTCTGCCCCCACAAGATTGGATTAAAAGAACATAATCTTTTCTGGGGTACATAATAGATTCAAAGCAGCACCGGGGGTATGTCGGAGTTCTCTGTACAGGTTTGTATTATTTTTGCAACTGTCCTATGAGTTTAAAGTTTTGTCAAAATTCAAATTTTTTAAAAAGAGAGACTCAACTATTTAAGATGCAAGATTATTACAATGCTGAGTGTATCTAACTTGTTCCTAAGAAAAGAATATTCATATGTGTAACCATCTCAAGTATAGTTATCAAGTTCAAGAAATTTAACATTGATATAAAGCTTACAGTTTATATTCCGATTTTGCATGTACCAATAATGACCTTTTGAGCCTTTTCTCCTCTATTATTAGATCCAGTCCAGGATCATCTGTTGCATTTAATTGTCATTGTCTATTTAGTTGCTAATTTTTTAATCATGGGAAAATATATACAACATAAACTTTCCCATCTCAGCCACTCCCAAGCATGCAATTTAGTGGGATTAATCATATTCACAGTGTTGTGCCACCCCTGGTAATGTGTACTGTACTTTCTGTCTATATGAGTTTACATATTCTAGCTATTTCATAAATAGGCTCATATAATATCTGTCCCTTTGTGTCTGATTTATTTCACTCAACGTGATGTCTTCAGGGTTCATTCATGTAGTGGTATGTGTCATAATCTCATTCATTTTTAAGGTTGGGTAATATTTCGTTGTATGCATATACCATCTTTTGTTTATCCTTTCATCTGCTGATGGACATTTGGGTTGCTTCCGTCTTTTGGCTATTGTGAATAATGCTGCTATGAATAGTGGTGTACAAATATCTGTCAGAATCCTGGCTTTCATTTGTTTTGGGTATATACCTAGAAGTGGGATTGCCAGGTCATATGGTAATTCTGTGTTTAACATATTGAAGAAATGCCAAACTGTTTTTTACAGTGGCTGCACAATTTTACATTCCCACCAACAATGTATGAGCATACCTATTTCTCTGCATCCTTGCCAGA
Organism: Choloepus didactylus; assembly: GCF_015220235.1. NCBI lineage: Eukaryota > Metazoa > Chordata > Mammalia > Pilosa > Megalonychidae > Choloepus > Choloepus didactylus. Next base: position 31,291,141 of record NC_051312.1, on the reverse strand, counting down.
AATTATTTGCTGTTTTTTGTTATAGAAGTTGAAGGTTTACAGAAAAATCAAACAGAAAATACAGAGTATTCATATACCTACTACTGTTGACACTTTGCATTAGTGTGGTACCTTTGTTACAATTGGTGAAAGAATATTAAAATTATGTTATTAACCATAGCTCATAGCTTATATTAGGTGTATTTTCTCCCATATGCCACTCATTTGTTATATTCATGAAAGAACATTTATATACTTGTATTATACTTGTATTATAAACTATAGTCCATCATTTATAATAAGGTTCACTATGTTATACAGTCCTATGCTTTATCTTTTAATTTTTATTCTAGTTATATATATATATATATATACACACACACACATATATGTATATATATACATGTATATATATCCTAAAATTTTCTCTTTTAACCACATTCACATATATAATTCACTAATGTCAATTACACTCACGATAATGTGCTACCATCACCACTATCCATTTCCAAAACATTAAAATCACCCTAAATAGAAATTCTGTACACATTATGCATTAATTCTCTATTCTCTACCCAGAACCCAACCCCTGGTAACCAATATTCTGGATTGCTTAACTCTATGAGTTTGCTTATTCTAATTATTTCATATCAGTGAGATCATACAATATTTATCCTATTGTGTCTGGCCTATTTCACTCAGCATAATGTCTTCAGAGTTCATCCATGATGTTGCTTATATCAAACTTCATTCCTTTTGATGGAGGAATAATATTTCATTGTAGGTATATACCACATTTTATTATCCATTCATTGGATGTTGGACACTTGGGTTGCTTTAATCTTTTGGCAATTGTGAATACGCCGCTATGAATATCAGCGTGCAAATATCTGTTTGAGTCCTTGCTTTCAGTTCTTCTGGATACATACCTAGTAGCATGATCACCAGGTTATATGGTAATTCTATACTTAGTTTCCTGAGGAACTGCTACACTGTCTTCCACAGAAGTTGCACCATTTCACATTCCCACCAGCAATGAAGGAGTGCTACTATTTCTCCACATCCTCCCCATCACTTGTTGTTTTCTGTTTTTTTTTTAATAGTAGCCATTCTAGTGAGTATGAAATGATATATTATTGTGATTTTGATTTGCATTTCCCTAATAGCTAGCGATGCTGAGGATCTTTGCATGTGCTTTTTAGTCATTTGTATTTCCTCTTTAGGGAAATGTTTATTGAAGTCCTTTGCCCATTTTTTAGTTGTGTTGTTTTTCTTTTTATTGATGAGTTATAGGATTTCTTTATATATTTTGGATCTTAAAACCTTATCAGACATGTGGCTTCCAAATATTTTTTCCAATCAAGTACATTGTCTTTTCATATTCATGATAAAGTCCTTTGATGCACAGAAGTTTTTAATTATGATGACTTGCTATTTAGCTATTTTTTTCTTTTGCTGCTTATGCTTTGTGTGTAAAGTCTTAGAAACTGTTGCCTACCACAAGATTCTGAAGATGCTCCCCTACATTTTCTTATAGGAGTTTTACAGGCCTTATTCTTGTGTTTAGGTTTTTGATTTGTTTTGAGTGAATTTTTGTATATGGTGTGAGATAGGGGTCTTCTTTCATTCTTTTGTTTATGGATGTATCAGTTAGGGTTCCCTAGGAAAACAGAACCAACAGGAAATATCTGTAAATATGAGCTTTTATAAAAGTGTCTCACACAGCTGTGGGGATGCATGAGTCCAAATTCCGTAGGGCCAGGATGCACGAGTCCAAATTCTGTAGGGCAGGCAGCAAACTGGCAACTCCAATGAAGGTGTTTGATGAACTCCCCAGGAGATGCTGGCTAGCCAAAAAAGAAGTGAAGGTTCTCCCTCTTCTCCCTTAAAAGGCTTCAGCTGATTGGATTAAATTCAGCTGATTGAATTCTCTCATTGCTGAAGACATGCCCTTCATTGATGTAATCAGTCACAGATGCAGTCAGTTGACTGATGACTTAATAAACCAGCCTTCTGGTTTATTAACCAGCCACAAATGTCTTTGAAGAAACGGTTAGGCCACTGCTTGCTTGACCAGACACCTGGGCACCATCCCCTGGCCAAGTTGACACATGAATCTAACCATCACAGTCCACCTCTTGTCAACTTGACAGCTATGTATTTAAGTACCTTAAAACATACTTGGTACTATGTATTTAAGTACCTTAAAACACACTTAATTTCTAAATAGAACACAGTAACAGACATGTTTCACCTAAAAATACTCAATTGTCCTGCGTACAACTGGAGACACACTAAATCTCTCCAAATAGGGTGCAAGTCCTTGGGTAACATTGACTCTTAAACTTGATCTCCTGTAACTTAAATACTATGAAGTGAACAATACAAATTATGTCATATGATAAGAGGATAAGATAGAGAAGGAAGCAAAGATATCTGCTTTATGGACAAATACAAACATACTCATAACAAAACCAGAAGGAAATATTCATGCCTTCATAGTCCTTGTTTCTGAAACTGGTCACGTGGTCATAGTTGGTCTTTATCACTACCTTCTTCCACTACCCATTCCATGTTCTCTTTACCCTCAGCAAGCATTTCAGCTGGTCATGGTTCTTAGCCTGGTGGGGTGATCCAAACCTTCATTCCTGAAGTTTCTGGGCCATTGGTAGTCCTGCCTGGATTGGGTGTTGCTGTTTTCCATTGACTTTAATCACAGGGCACGGTAGTACTAAGAGACACCTTAGGGGGCTTCCAGTACTCCAGGAAAATTCTTCTTTACCTCCATTGTGTAGTTGTAGTCCTATTTCCCCTTGATAGTCAAGATCAGTCACCCCAGTCAGTACAGTAATTCTGTTCCTTGCTTGTTGATTCAGAGACATGAGAAGTCCTTTCCATGATGGAAGTGGTCCAGTGTAATCAACATGCCCCTTGGTAGCAGGCTGATCACCTTGGGGAATGGTGCCACTTCAGGGACTGAGTGTGGGTCTCTGCTGCTGGCAGATTGGGCACTCAGCAGTGGCTGTGGCCAGGTCAGCCTTGATGAGTGGAAGTCCATGTTGCTGAGCCCCTGCATAACCTCCAGCCATACCACCATGACCACTTTGATCATGAGCCCACTGGGCAATGACAGGAGTGTCTGGGGAAATATGCTTACTGGTATCAAAAACCAGCTCATCTTATCCACTTGATTATTAAAAACTTCCTCTGCTGAAGTCACCCTCAGGTGAGCATTCACATGGGACACAAATATCTCCATGCTTTTTGCCCACTCAGAAAGGTCTGTCCACATCCCTCTTCTGACTTCTTTGTCACCAATTTTCCAATCATGTTCCTTTCAAGTCCCTGACCATCCAGCCAAACCATTAGCAACAGCCCATGAATCAGTATACAAACCCACCTCTGGCCAGTTCTCCTTCCAAGCAGAATGAACAACTAGGTGCAGTACTTGAAGTTCCACCAACTGGGAGGATTTCCCCTCACCACTGTCTTTCGGGGACGTTCCAGAAAGGGGTTGCAGTGCTGCAGCTGTCCACTTTTGGGTGTAACTGCATATCATGCAGAACCATCTGTAAAGCAGGCCTGAGTTTTCTCTTCCTCAGTCAACTGACTGTAAGGAACTCCTCAAGAGGCCATAGCTCTGGGTAGGGAAACAGAAGGCAAGGTGGCAGGAGTGGGGGCCATGGTCATTTGGGCCACTTCCGCATGTAACTTACTTGTGCCTTCAGGACTCGCTTGAGCTCTATCCTGTATATACCATTTCCATTTTATGATGGAGTGATGCTGCGCACACCCAACTTTATGGCTTGGTGGGTCAGACAACACCCAGTTCATGATAGGCAACTCAGGTCTCATGGTAACTTGGTGGCCCATGGATAAGCATTCTGTCTCTACTAAGACCCAACAGCAGGCCAAAGCTGTTTCTCAAAAGGAGAGTAGATATCTGCAGAGGATGGTAAGGCTTTACTCCAACATCCTAAGGGCCTGTATTGTGATTTTCCTATAGGAGCCTGCCAAAGGCTCCAAACAGCATCTCTATTTGACACTCACTTCCAGCACCATTGGATCAGCTGGCGCATATGGTCCAAGTGGCAGAGCAGCTTGCACAGCAGCCTGGACTTGTTGCATAGCCTCATCTTGTTCCGGTTCCCAAACAAAACTAGAAGCTTTTCTGGTCACTTGGTAAATGGGCCAGAGTAGCACACCCAAATGAGGAATACAGTGTCTCCAAAATCCAAAAAGGCCAAGTAGGCATTGTGCCTCTTTTTTGGTTGTAGGACGGGCCAGATGCAACAGCTTATCCTTCACCTTAGAAGGAATATCCTCTGTATTTTGCTGGATTTATCTCCCATCCTCTGACATGTATACTTTATCAATAATTCTAGAATAGTTACTACTAGGTCCAATCAACATGATATCATCAGTATAATGGACCAGTGTGATATTTTGTGGGAGGGAGAAATGATCAAGTTCCCTGCGGACAATATTGTGACATAAGGCTGGAGACCTTATATACCCCTGAGGTAAGACAGTGTATGTATACTGCTGGCCTTGTCAGCTGAATGCAGACTGTTTCTGGTGGCCCTTACTAACAGCTATTAAGAAAAAAAGTATTTGCCAGATCAATAGCTGCCTACTAGTTACCAGGGGATGTGTTGATTTGCTCAAGCAATGATACTATATCTGGAACAGCAGCTGCAATTGGAGTAATCACCAATTAATTAGGATTAGTTAAGCTTACCATAATCCACTGTTATCCTCCAAGACCCATAAGTTTTCTGCACAGGCCAGATAGGAGAGTTGAATGGGGATGTGGTAGGAATCACCACACCTGCATCCTTCAAGTCCTTAAAAGTGGCACTAATCTCTGCAATGACTCTGGGAATCTGGTATTGCTTCTGATTTACTCTTTTGCTAGGCAGAGACAGTTCTGGTGCCTTCCACTTGGCCTTTCTTACCATAATAGCCCTCACCCCATGAGTCAGGGAACCAATGTGGGGTTTCTGAGTATGTCTATTCCAATTACTCATTCCGGAACTGGGGAAATAACCACAGAATGTGTCCAGGGACCCACTGAGCCCACTGTGAGATGGACCCGAGCTAAAACTCCATCATTCACGTGACCTCTGTAAGCCTCTACTCTGTCTGGTGGACCAGAGTGATGTTTTGGGTTAGTTTTTGTACGTGGTGTGAGAGAGGAGTCTTCTTTCATTCTTTTGTATATGGATGTCCAGTTTTCCAGCACCATGTGTTGAAGAGAATGTTCTTTCCCAGTTGAGTGGACTTGTAAGCCTTGTCAAAAGTCAATTGGCCATAAATTTGGAGGTCTATTTCTAACCTCTCAATTTGGTTCCATTTATTGATACATGTATCCTTATGCCAGTACCATGAGGTTCTGACTGCTGTAGCTTTGTAATATGCTTTAAAGTCAGGAAGTGTGAATCCTGCACTATTCTTCTTTTTAAAGATGTTTTTGTTTATTTGGGGCCCCTTACCCTTCCAAATAGATTTGAAAATTGTCATTTCCATTTCTGCATGGTATGATGCTGGGATTTTCATTGGGATTGTGTTGAGTCTGTTAATCAATTTGGGTAGAATGTACATCTTAACAATATTTAGTCTTTGAATCCATGAACCTAGAAGGTCCATCCCTCTATTTAGGTCTTCTATGATTTCTTTTTACAATTTTTTTTCTTTTCTGTGTACAGGGCTTCTACATCCTTGGATAAATATATTCCTATATATTTGATTCTTTTATTTGCTATTTTAAATGGAATTTTTTTCTTGATTTCCTCTTCAGGTTGTTATTATTAGTGTATAGAAGCACTGCTGATTTTTCATGTTGATCTAGTACCCCACCACTTTGCTGAACTTGTTTATTAGTTCTAGTAGCTTTTTTTGCATGTGACATTCTGTAGTAGGGTCATGTCATCAGCAAATAGTGAAAGTGTTACTTCTTCCTTTCCAATGTGGATGCTTTTTATTTCTTTCTCTTTCCTAATTGCTCTGGAAAGAACTTCTAGCACAATGTTGAATAACAGTGGTCACCATGGGTATCCCTGTCTTGTTCCATGTCTTAGAGGAAAAGCTTTAGTCTTTCACTATTGAGCACAATGTTAGTTGTGGGATTTTCATATATGCCCTTTATCATATTACTATTTTGCTAGGCAGAGACAGTTCTGCCTAGATATTTATTCCTAGATATACAGTTCTTTTTGTTGTTATTGTATATGGAATTTTTCTTGATATCTTTATCAGATTGTTCATTATTAGTGTATGGAGACACTACTGAGTTTTGCTGTTGATCTTTTGATAAATTCCTTAATAGCTCTAGAAGCTTCGTTGTGAACTTTTGAGGATTTTCTTTATATAGCATAATCTCATCTGTAAATAGGGAAACATTTACTTCTCCCTTACCAATTTAGATATCTTTTATTTCATTTTCCTACCTAATTGCTCTGGCTAGATCTTCCAGTACAATGTTGAATAACAGTGGGGAGACTGGGCAACCTTATCTTGTTCATGATCATATGGAGAAAGGTTTCAGTCTTTCACCATTGAGTATGATATTAGCTTGGGTTTTTCATACATGCCTTTTATCATATTGTGGAAGTTTCCTTCTGTTTCTCATTTTCTAAGTGTTTTTATGAAGAAGAGCTGCTGAATTTTGAAAACTATATTTGTGCATGAATTGAGATGATCATGTTTTTTTTTCTTCATATTATTTATGTGGTGACAATATTTGCTTTTGTTATGTTGAACCACCCTTGCATACTTGGAATAAATCCCACTTGATTGTGGTGTATAATTCTTCTAATATGCTGTTAGATTCTGTCTGCTAGTATTTTGTTGAGGATTTTTTCATCCATATTTATGAGGGAAATTAGTAAGCAGTTTTCTTTTATGTGTGATATCTTTATTTGGCTTTGATATTAGGGTGATGTTGCCTTCACAGAATGAGTAGGAAGTGTTCCCTCCTAGTTTTTTGGAAGAGTTTGAGCAGGATTCATGTTAATTATTCTTTGAATTATCTCTGGGGAAGAGGTCTGTCTGTTGTCCCTTGGGGTCCATGTAAAGACCCATCAGGACAGGACAGACAGAGGAAGGGTACAAGGAAAAAAAACCACATAATCCTTTGAGAAGGAGTAGGAAAGAGGCCTGGACACACAATCCTATATAAATAACTAAAGGTTTTCTGATTCAGGGGGAGGGACACTTAAATCTACCACACAAGAACCAGGAAAGATAAAAGTCAGAGTCTGGCTGCTATAACAAACTATGGTAATATATTAAAAAATGCTTAGATGAGCTCATCAGTAGATTTAACACAGTAGGGAAAGAATCGAAGACAGAGCAATAAAAATTACAAACTGAAAAAAAGAAAAAAAGAGTGGTGACAAAAACTGCAGTACAGAGCCTTGAGGAACTCTAGGAAAATATGAAAACATTTAGGGTCTTTATGTAATCAGAATTTAATAATCTTGAAGTGTAGATGTTAGAATGAGAAGGGACATAGAAGGTAATCTGGTTCAGTTATGTCATGTTATGGCTGTGCAACATCAAATTGGAGAGAAGGGACTTACCTAAAGTCCCCCAGCTGGCAGCCCTGCCCCAGACTAGACCTGTCTTTTTCTTTCCTTTCAGTGTCCTACTCTCATTATGACTCATAATATTGGGGTGAAACCTCTCCTAATGTCATATCTTTGGCTTCCTTCTCTCAGGGTGTAACTACTGGATGTTTTTAACTTCTAAAATTATCTAATTGAGTTAATTGGAGCACATTTTGAAATTTTTCCTTCCTCTCAATTTCTTGGCAAAGTTTCACAGTAGAGATGAAAGACTCCATGGGGAATTTGGTCCCCTGATCAAGCATCTCAGTATGGAAACACAGTCTTCATCTTAATAGCAAGTGGGTTTACTAAACTAAAAAGCAAGATATAAAAATCACTCATTAGTTGCTTCCTGTAGTTTTTTGTTTCTAAACATTAGATCCAAAAGCATGGGACAGATTTCCTGAATCCTTCCCTTTATAATTTATCCATACCACCATTAATTGTTCTTTCTAAACATCAAAGTACCCATGGAATTTTGTTATGTGGAAGCAAGGCTTTCAGTGGTAATGAAAAATATCAATCATGAAATTAGAATAACTAGAAAGGAAGCTCAGTATCATGGAAACAACTCTTGTTTGTGCATTAATGCATTTGAACATCAGCCAATAACTGGCTGTGTGACTTTGAGAATTCACTTAACCTCTCTGGCCCTTTGTTGCTTCATCTGTAAACGGAAGAATTTTGATTAATTGATCTCAAATTTTCCTTACAGCTCTAAAGTTTCATTGAGTCAACCTGGTGGTTTAGCTCAGATGAAGTGTTGAGCCCACTGGGAAGCTTCAGTGCAGACAAAGGAGCCTGGTGGAAGAGTCTCATTCTAGGAGAGCCCCCTGTGCTTCAGGCCATCTCCCTTCATTTCTTCAGCAGAAGACGTCCCCCAGAGTGATGAGTCCTTACAATAGAGGGTGAAGGCTTTGCTGAATGTGAGCAAAAGAACCTCCAGCTTCAATTCCTTGCTCTAAGGCTGAATAGGGCCCAAACAAGATTCCTGATGTAAAGAAGGTAATTCCTCATCCAGAAGGATGTTCCAGGCTGACTGAGTATAAGTGGCTTCAAATCACTGTGTAATCTAGGGGAAGTCACTTTCCCTCTCTGAGCCTCAGTTTCTGCCTCTGTAAAAGGAGATGACAGGGCAGAATGGCTTCTAAAGTATCTGTTGTTACTCACATTCTGGGATTCCATGCAGTACCATTTGGGGGTCCCTTGCGGGAAAGGAAGGAGGTCCTGTTGGTGTGAATTTGACCTCATAGCAATAGGTCTGCTCAGCCTTCATGTTATTATTTTGTCCTTGTAAAATTTTCCCCATCAGGGATCTATGGTAGAGGATAAAATTATACCCACTTTGAGTTCACACCATCATTTACCCACCTAGACTTTTACATCCTCAGCTACCTTTAATCTATTATCTTAGGGTAAGTGATTTATTTGTAGTGGTCTTGGTGGGGAGAGGAGCTGTTTTGTTACTGTGTGTTCTGGGCAAGCGTGAAAGAGAATTAGCTAGAAATGTAACAAAATACTAGGAAGTCTGAACAAATAATAGCCACCTTTTATTGAGAGCTTCCTGTTCTCCATGCCATCCTGTTAAGGGCTTTATGTATTTTACCTCACATAAATTCTTGCAACAACCATGTCTAATGTTCATTGTAAACCCTTCAAAAAATATGAAACTGCATTTCCAAGGACATACGACATTTAGATGGGAGGACTGAGGGTAGGTACTGTATTCAGTGCCCACCACCTTAAATACCACTTCAGGCTGTTCTCTGAGAGGGTGAGAGAGCTTGACCAGGTGCCTTGTTTTTTTTTCCTAATTACCTTAGAGCTTTGTGCACCTGGAGCTGTCTTTCCACTAAAAGCAGGTCACTTGTCCCTCTGGAATTTCACCACTTCCTTCCTCTTACTATGATCCCATGAAACCATCTGACGTAATTGTCTTAATTTCTACAATGGATATTTTGTTTGCTTTTTAAAAACACAATCATGTAGTCCTTTATGATAATGTTCACAACATGAAGACTCTATATGATGTGTGTCTATGTATATAGAGATTTGGTGTGTTAAGCAGAATTGGACTTAAAATTCTAGTATTTTGTATCAGAGGATTTTACAGAGGACAAATGATATGAACTGTTGAACGTAATAATTATGTTGAGAGCCTATCATCTAGGTTTATGGAAGATAATCTATGAAGCAGAAACAATGCTTCAATTGCAATGTCGTAGCTTGTTTGGCTTTGATCTAGTGTAACATGTTCACTTTTGAAATAATGATCTACATTGTTCATGGCTTTATATGATGAGACTCATCAGGGTTACATGAGGGCAACACAGACTGAAAGGAAAATGTAGACAGAGTGCTTTAAGGAATCCAGTTCTTTCTTATCAATCTACTGGTTAATCATTTTATCGTCAAGCAGAAGTATATATATATGCAGAAAAGGTAGGGAGGAGAGATCCAAGTGTAGGTGCCAGGGGAATTTCTTAGTTTTAAATTCAATTCTGTTAATATTTATCGAGCACTACTATGTGATTACAGAGATGAATATGGTAGGTAATGGAGACAAATACTAATTATAATATATGTGTTAAATACTTCACAGAAAGACGTATAGTGCCTGAAGGAGAATTGGCTGTGAGTGCAGTGATAGGTGATACTTAACCTGAGCACTGAAGGAAGTAGAAAAGCAAGGTGTGCACACTAAGTGGAGGGCAAAACGTCAGCAAAGGCATGGAGGTGTGAGAGCAGGTTGGGAGAATGAGACAGTTCAAGTGGATGGAGTATAGGTTCAGGGCAGTGATGACAATTGACTCTGGAAAGATGAACAAGGTGTTATATACCATGCTGATACTTGACTTAATCTTGTAGGTAATGGAAATGCATGGCTTGATGATATTCACATTTTAGGAGTGAATAATAAACATAGTTTACATTTATTAAGGGCTTATGATGAGCTGAACACCAAATGCCTTAGTGCATTGAACAGAATGATCAATTCTATTGATCAGAGTTGAGTGCAGAGCTAAATGGATGAGAGTTGAAGCAACTATGGACGGCTTCATAAATAATGGACATGATTGGGTAGGATTTCGAGAGGGCACAGAGATGATGGGCTCATCAGGTAATGTGAAAAATAAGAGGTATGCTCTTTTGCTGGGAATCAACTTGTGTTGATGAGATTGCAAGGAGATCACAACAGAACTGAAATTATGTTGTTCTTAGTGGGCATTGAGATTGGTTTGATGGGGGCTGGTTAAGTATTGTGGAGAATCTTAAAGGTCAGGTAGAGGACTTTAGGTGTGATTGCCAGGCAACAGAAGACAGAGGTGATTTCTGAGTGATTCAAGTGGAGGGAGAATGAGGAAGAATTTCTAATTCCAGTTGCAGAATAAACTGGGGGGTGAAGGCTGGCACACCGGGAGACAGATGGGGCATGTGAGATGCTGCAGTAATCCTCGCAGGAGCTTACAGTCCTGCCTGAAGGTGAGGTTGCAGGAAGACAGAGGAAAGAACTGGTAAAATAGACAGGAAGAGCAGATTGTATTAATATGGGAAGTAGACAAAAGGCATGATTTAGAGGTGACTAATGTTTCAGGCTTAGGGATGAGGAGTGAGATAATGCTGTAGTTAAACCTTGGTGTGACAGGGCAGTGTCAGTTCATCCCTCCAGGAGATAATGACTCACTAACTGCAGCTCTAACTCCTGTCCAAATCCTGGGGGTCACAAAGAAAAGGGAAATACCTGAATCTCACAGTCTTCTCCGTATCTCGGTTTTTCATTTTCAGAGTTGATGGGACCAAATCATTCCCATGAATTGGGGTTTCCTGTAATATTCCTGCTGTCTATGGGGAAAGCACAATAAATGGACATGGATAAGTTTTTGCATTGGCCATGGGTCGATGTCATTTCTGTAACACACTGGAATGGCTAACCACTTTCTCCTCTGGGTGAGATGTGGTCACTTTCCCTCTCTTTCCTTTGGATAGACCTGGGTTTCTGCCCTAGCTCCACCACTCATGAGGTGTGTTTCTTTGTGCAAGTTACATAACCTCTTAGCCTCAGTATCAACACCTATCAATTACCTACCTGAGAGTAGAAGAATTTAATTAGGGAATGATTGTAAAATGCTTACTACAGGCCAACACATAGAGATACTGAATAAAGGACAGCAACATATGAGGTTGTGTGGCTGTTGGGATGACTACGAAAATGTTGATCATCAGGTAATCATAAGCTTTAATTTCCTGCAGACCACTAGACTATTTCCTAGTCTTCTTAGGTTGTTTTTGATGTCCCCCTAATTTCTCTTCCTCTAATCCAATAAGGATTCATTTTATTGGATTAATCTAATCTCGCTTCTTCTTGCCCTTTAGGTTGCTCTTTGGGGTTGTTCTTCTAAGCCTGTTCAATGCATATTCTTTTCCAGTTTCTGTCTTGGTAAATTACTGAAAATTTTCTCAGCAGATTTTCATTTTGTATATATTTCAACTTTTCAGCATGAAAGATTAGTGGGGTATAATTTCAGGATGGAAGCACAAGTATAACAAGGAAAAATGAGGCAAAAAAGAGATTCTTTGAATTATCTTTGAAAGCAAAGAAAATCTTGAGGTATGTATCTCATTTCACAAGTGTGCTCTGTAAATCACACATATTTGTATGCTTTATGAGGATGAGAACTGCCTTTCATTCTTCTTTGATGTGTCCTGAATCACTAGGCACATGGCCAGAGCCTGAAAATCATTTGGTTCAGGAATTGAATTAAGTTGAATCCTCATCTGCTGCTAAGTTTTTGCCAATGGACAGAAAACTTTAACACAGAAGCAAGGAAACCCGTGCATACCCATGCATTATGCTGGAACTATTGTTTGATTGTGAGGTATACTCTGATCAACTTCTATACATCTGCTGTACTTTTGGGTGTCAAAAATTTTTGCAAAATGTTTGTAAAAATGAATGAGGTTATGGGATTGGGTGACACTATAGGGCCTGAGACAACACAGAAACTTATTTAGTTCAAGTAAAGAAAATATCAAAGAGACTCTTTAGAATGGGAGAAATATCAGTGAGAATGGCATTCTTGAGGGATCAGTGGGGAAAACAACAGATCAGGGATGCTGCCTTGAGAATCTCTTAAAACAAAAGCTTGATGAGAAAATATTGTGATTGGCAGAATTGGTAACAGTTAATATGGGTGATTTTTAGTGCTGAGATTTTTTGTTTTTTAAGTGTGGTATACCTGAAATAATAAATAAGTTGGAATAAAATGATCTGGTTCTAATTTTGTGTCCACTCCTTACAGGGAAGCTTTGCTAATTCATAACCTTTCTAAGCCTAATTTTTCTTACATGTAACTTTGGAACCATGGGATTTTTGTGAGCTGTCTTGAATAGTATCTTGCGTAGAGTAAACTGTTGAGCACTGAATAAATAAATGTTTATCACTAAGTAAATAAAAAAATCAATCAGATAATACATGTGAAATGTTTCTATAAACTTGCAGTGCTAAACAAACATGTGGGATAAGTGTTATAATTGATTTTTTTCTGTCACAGGGATCTTCTATGAATCATCTTCCCCAAATGGAATCCATGGTCAATAGAAATAATGTGACTGAGTTCATTTTTACCGGCCTTTTCCAGGATCCAGGGGTGCAGAGAGTGTGCTTTGTGGTGTTTCTTCCCGTGTACCTGGCCACATTGGTGGGCAATGGCCTCATCATCCTGACAGTCAGGATCAGCAAGAGTCTGCATTCCCCCATGTACTTCTTCCTTGGCTACCTGTCCCTGGTGGAGATTAGTTACTCCTCTACTATTGTCCCTAAATTAATCACCGACTTACTTGCAAAGATCAAGTCCATTTCCCTGGAGGGCTGTCTGGCTCATGTGTTCTTCTTCCATTTCGTTGGGGTCACTGAGATCCTTTTGCTGGTGGTGATGGCTTATGACCGCTATGTGGCCATCTGCAAGCCTCTTCATTATATGTCCATTATGAGCCGTGACTTGTGTCATGTACTAGTTGCTGGTTCCTGGCTGGGGGGCTTTTTGCACTCCATAATTCAGGTTTTCATCATCCTCCAGTTGCACTTCTGTGGCCCTAATGTGATCGACCACTACTTCTGTGATCTTCAGCCATTATTCAAGCTTATCTGTACTGATACCTTTGTAGAGGGGGTCACTGTAATGGCCAACAGCGGCTTAATCACCCTGTGCCCCTTCCTCATCTTGGTGTCCTCTTATATCATCATCCTGTTCCACTTGAGAAACCATTCTGCAGAGGGGAGGCACAAAGCCCTCTCCACCTGTGCCTCCCACATCACAGTGGTTATCTTGTTCTTTGGACCTGCCATCTTCCTCTACATCCGACCCTCCTCCACCTTCACTGAGGACAAACTAGTGGCCGTGTTCTACACGGTGATCACACCCATGCTGAACCCTATCATCTACACACTTAGAAATGCAGAGGTGAAAAATGCCATGAGGAGGTTTTGGGGAAGAAAATGAGACAGGGGTATAGTGAAAATGGGAAAAGTGGTAAATCAAGGATACGTCTGACTATTCTACCACCTTAAATGGATTTTAATTTCAGTACGATATTAAGAAACCCTCAGAAACTAATATAAGGGCTTAATGTTACCTCTGTTGTGATTCTCCTTAGTAACCCAAAACTCCCAGGGACAGAATTTACATGGTCTTATGTATTGTAGGAAAGCTGACTGACTCCATGATATCCACCAGTATCATAGGATTGGGCACTATGAAGACTTAAACCATGTGAAAATGTGAAGGAGAACATGGACAAATTTTTTGTAGGTTAAATTTCCTCTTTCTCTGAGCACATTTCTTCATTCCTTCCTTTTTCCTTCCTTCCATCCATCTTTTTTTTTTAACTCCCACTTGATAACAATCAATATTTCATTAAAACAATATACTGACCAGACAAATTATTTGGCAATATTTGTGGTAGGAGGGTATGTCTCTAAAAGTTGCATCCAGGGATTTTTATATTCTTCTATTTTGTTCTCAGCATCTTTGCTGTAGACTATCTGATCATGAGTACTAGAAAAGTCCCTGGAGAAATTTCAGCTTTTCTGACATTTTGGCTCAAAGGACAGCACTTAAATCTCTCTGGGTCATCTCACTGTGCCCATTATCCATAAATAAAACTAATATCCAAATTACAGATTTATGTCCAGTTGAACAACATGGTGGTCTACATGCTCCAGAATCTTTGTACCACTAGCAGACAGTCAGAGCCATTTTCCTCAGATCTCTGGACAGCAGTTCAAGGATTACCAAAACTGGACAAGTGCTGAATTAAGGATAAGGCAACTTTAAAACAGAAGGAAAAATCTTGTAGCTGTTTTGTAACTCCACTTTTTACTTCTTAGAGGATCTAAAATGCAAATGCATGAAAAGTAACGATGAATGCTTTTGTACTCATATTGTGTAAATATGTAATTTTTGACATTTACTCTCCTGTCAAAAGACAGAGATTAACAAGTGGTTGAAAGTATGACCCAAGTACATGCTCTTTATAAGATACTCATCTTAAATTCAAAGACCTAAGTAGATTGAAAGTGAAAAGATGAAAAAATATTCCATACAAATAGCAGTCAAAGAGAGCTGGGATAACCATACTAATATCAGATAAAACAGTCTTCTAGTCAAAAATTGTTATGAGGGACAAAGAAGGTCACTATTTACTGATAAATAGATCAACTCAACAAGAGGATAAAACAGCCATAAATACATATGCAACTAACAGAGAAGCCAAAAATATATGAAGCAAATATTGGCAAATTTGAAGGGAGAAATAGATACTTCCACATTAATATTAGTGGAATTCAATATAGCACTTTCAGTAATGGATAGGCCATCTAGACAGGTAATAAATTAAAAAAAAAAAAAAAGACTCGAATAATATGGTAAACCAACTACTCTTAACAGACATATTTCAAACAATTCACCAAACAACAGCAGAATACATACTCTTCTCTAGAGCACATGGATAATTCTCCAGGATAGACCATATGTTACATCACAAAGTAAGTCTCAATAAACTTAAAAATATTTAAATCATACAATATATCTAGTCTGATCACAATAGAATGAAAGTGGAAAACAATTCCAGAGGGAGAACTGGAAAATTTATAAATATGTGGAAATTAAACAATACATTCTTAAATAAGAAATGGGTCAAAGAAGAAAATACAAGGCAAATTAGAAAATATCTTGAAGTGAAAGAAAATGAAAACATGATATACTAAACTTAAGGGATGCAGCAAATCTAGTGCTGAGACCAAAATTTATAGCTCTAAATTCTTACATTAAATAGAAGAAAGATCTCGAGACCCTTCCAAGGAAAATGGTGGTGTCCTGCCACTGAAATAGCTATTAAACTGGTGGAAATGTCAGAAACAACAATTCTGGGGTTCTGGAGGTCAGAAGAACATTGCACGATATCCAGGGAAGAGTGGGAGGAAGGGGCTGATAAACTATGGTAAAGAACAGTGAGTTGCCCTCTCTGTGGCAGCTGCTGATGCTAATCCATGACTCTCATGGGGTTCCTTGGGATATAGTCCCTAGCTAGCTTGAGGTGACAGGGACATAAATTATCCTCTTCTCCAAGAGCAGGGGTGGGCATAAGTGATCACTGATCATGGCTTTTGAATAGGGGATTTGGGTGATTGGGTCACAGCTCTCAGCTGTTGTTTCAACTCCACCCCAGAAAGTGGGCAAGGCAGTGGAGATTTAAAGAAACAGTGCTACTTCAGGGATGCAGGAAACAGTTAGCTGAAGGGCCACATTTGCTGGGCAAGCCAGTAGAGCACTATTTAGGGGAGCTGTCAAAGAATTTTAGTGCTCTTACTGATCTGCTCCCAAGGGCACTTTGGAGCTGAACTGTACCCCCTCCATAGGTCCTTGGCCCTGTTTTGGCTGGGAAATAATGCTTGAAGAAGTCCTCTCTGGGGTGGCCCTCCTCCAAGAAGTTGCCTTCCAGGAAAAACATCTAGAGAAAATGAAAGGAGTGTAAAAAACAAATGGAACAGATCAAGATCCGGAGAAGAAACAGGAAAGGAAGGTTTTTCCTTGAGGTGAAGCAGTTGGACAAAAAGTGCAATATTAAAATTTGTACCACCTATCCAGGGCAAGAATCAGATGAAAAGGATCTGGAAAAATCTGATCAAACACAGGCTATTTTAAGTCAAGAATAAGGCAGGATAAGCGTAAAAGATGAACTTTAACACATGCCAATCATTAGTAAAACCTTAGGTAAGAGAAACAAACTGACCTTCAGAGTAAAGTCATCAACATAATCAGATGCCTTGACATCAGCAAAAAATTACAAGCCATACTAAGAAATAGGAAGACATGACTTAGTCAAGAGAGCAAATGGAAACTTCAGATGAGACACAGAATTTGGAACAACTAATCAAAGAATTTCAAACAAATCTCTGATCTCACTTCAAGGATATGAAGAAAAATATGGCTAAAGAGTTAAAGGATATTAATAAGACAATGTGTGCACATAAAGAAGAATTTGAAAGTATAAAAAGAAACATAACAGAAATTATGGGGATGAAAGACACAATAGAAGATATTAAAAACACTATTGGTATATGTTCTAGTTTGCTAATGCTGCCAGAATGCAAAATAGCAGAAATGGACTGGTTTTTATAAAGGGGATTTATTTGGTTACACAGTTACAGACTTAAGGCCATAAAATGTCCAAGGTAATGCATCAACCATCAGGTACCTTCACCGGAAGATGGCCAATGGCTCTGGAAAACATCTGTTAGCTGGGACGTCATGTGGCTGGCATCTGCTCCAGTGTTCTGGTTTCAAAATGGCTTTCTCCCAGGACTTTCCTCTCTACACTTCAGCTTCTCTACAAAATGTCACTCTCAGTTGCTCTTGGGGCATTTGTCCTCTCTTAGCTTCTCTGGAGCAAAAGTCTGCTTTCAAAGGCTGTCTCCAAAATGTCTCTGTAAGCTGAAGCTCCTCTCTCAGTTCCCATGGGTTCTTCAAAGTGTCCCTCTTGGCTGTAGCTCCACTTCAGAATGTCACTCACAGCTGCACTGAGTTCCTTCTGTTTGTCAGCTCATTTATATATGGCTCCAGTGATTAATTTAGACCCACCCTAAATGAGTGGGGCAACACCTCCATGGAAATTATTCAACCAAAGTCATCACCCACAGTTGGGTGGGGTGGATCTCCATGGAAATACTCAAAGAATTACAATCTAATTAACACTGATACATCTGCCCACACAAGATTACATCAAAGAATATGGCTTTTTTTCTGGGGGACATAATACATTCAAATTGGCACAGTATACAACTGCAGATTTGAACAGGCAGAAGCAAGAATTAGCCATCTAGAATACAGGGTAATTGAAATTTTATCAACTGAAGAACTGATAGAGAAAGAAATGGAAAATATTGAGCAGGGTCTCAGGATTTGAATGACTGCAGGGGGCAAAAACATGTATGTCATGGGTGTCCTAGAAGGAGAAGAGAAGGGAAAGGGGGCTGAAAAGAATATCTGAGGAAATAATACCTGAAAATTTCCAACTCTTATGAAAGACGTAAGTATACATGTTCGCAAAGGGTAAAGTACTCCAAACAAAGTAAACGATAATAGAACTACTCCAAGACACATACTAATCAGAATGTGAAATGCCGAAAATAAAGAAAGAATCCTGAAAGCAGCAAGAGAAAAGTAATTTGTCACATACATGGGATCCACAATGAGACCAAGTGCTATTTTTTCATCAGAAACCATGAAGGCAAGCAGGCAGTTGTATGATATATTTAATATACTGAAAGAGAAAAGCTGCTAGCCAAAAATTCTTTATCCAGTAAAAATGTCCCTGAATAATGAGGGAAATTAAAATATTAATATTAAAATATTCATAGATAACAGAAACTGAGAGTTTATCAACCAGAGACCTAACCTACAAGAAATACTAAAAGGATTTCTGCAGGCTGAAAGGTAAAGACAGAAGAGATCAGCTTGGAGAAGTGTGAAGAAATTAACGTTAATTGATTAAGAGTAAGTAAAAGGGTAACATGAGAGGCAAAAAAGATATGACATAAAAAGAAAACATAAAATGGCTGAAGTAATTCTGGCTTTACAGTAGTAATATTGAATGTTAATGGATGAAATTCCCCAATTAGGAGACACAGATTGGCAGAATGGATAGAAAAGGATGATCCAATTATATGCTGTTTACATTAGACTCACCTTAGACCCAGAGACACAAATAGTTGAAAGTGTAAGGATGGAAAAAAGATATTCCATGCATACTACTAACCAAAAGGGAACTGGGGTAGCAATAATAATATCATACAAAATAGACTTTAAATGCCAAACTGTTAAGTGAGGCAAAGAAGAATCTACGTATTAACAAAAGGGCCAATCCACCAAGAAGAAATAACAATAATAAATATTTATGCACCTAACCATGGTGCCCAAAATATGTGAGGCAAACACTGTGAGCATTCTTCATACCAGTATTGCTGAAACTCTTCTAAAAAATTGCATATAAAGGGATACTACTTAACTCATTCTATGAGGCCAAAATCACCCCATATGAAAGCCAGGTAAAGATACTACAAGAAAAGAAAATTACAGACCAAGTTCTCTTATGAATATAGATACAAAAATTCTTAAAAAAATATTTGAAAATTGCAACCAACAGCACATTAAAAGAATTATGCATCATGATCAAGTGTGTTTTATCTCAGGTATGCAAGTGTGGTTCAACACAAGTAAATCAATTAATGTAGTACGCCACATTAGCAAAACAAAGGAAAAAAAAACATGCAGTCTTCTCAATTTATGCAGAAAAATCATTAGACAAAATCCATGCTCCTTTCTTGATTAAGATACTTAGTAAAATAAGAATAGAAGAAATTTCCTCCACATGATAAAGGACATATATGAAAATCACACAGCTAATACTATACTCAATGTTGATAAACTGAAAGCTTGTCCTCTAAGACCTGGAATAAGACAAGAATGCCCACTATCACCAGTGTTATTCAACATTGTACTAGAAGTTCTAGCTAGAGCTATTAGGCATGGAAAAGAAATAAAAGGCATCCAAATCAGAAAGGAAGAAGTAAATCTTTCACTTTTTGGAGATGATATGATCATATACCTAGAAAGCCCCCCAAAATCTGCAACAAAGCTATGAGATCTAATAAATAAAGTTCAGAAAATTGGTGGGACACAAGAACAAGACACAAAACCAGTAGTATTTCAATACATTAGTAATGAACAATCTGAGGAGGAAATCAAGAAAAAATTCCATTTACAAGAGCAAATAAAGGAATCAAATATCTAGTAGTAAATTTAACCAAGGATGGTCTTTCAGTTTGCTAAGCTGCTGGAATGCAATATACCATAAATGGTTTGTCTTTTTCAATGGGTTTTTTTTTTTTAATCTTCATTTTATTGAGATATGTTCACATACCATGCAGTCATACAAAACAAATCGTACTTTCGATTGTTCACAGTACCATTACATAGTTGTACATTCATCACCTAAATCAATCCCTGACACCTTCGTTAGCACACACACAAAAATAATAATAATAATAATTAGAGTGAAAAAGAGCAATTGAAGTAAAAAAGAACACTGGGTACCTTTGTCTGTTTGTTTCCTTCCCCTGTTTTTCTACTCATCCATCCATAAACTAGACAAAGTGGAGTGTGGTCCTTATGGCTTTCCCAATCCCATTGTCACCCCTCATAAGCTACATTTTTATACAACTGTCTTCGAGATTCATGGGTTCTGGGTTGTAGTTTGATAGTTTCAGGTATCCACTACCAGCTACCCCAATTCTTTAGAACCTAAAAAGGGTTGTCTAAAGTGTGCGTAAGAGTGCCCACCAGAGTGACCTCTCGGCTCCTTTTGGAATCTCTCTGCTACTGAAGCTTATTTCATTTCCTTTCACATCCCCCTTTTGGTCAAGAAGATGTTCTCTGTCCCACGATGCCAGGTCTACATTCCTCCCCGGGAGTCATATTCCACGTTGCCAGGGAGATTCACTCCCCTGGGTGTCTGATCCCATGTAGGGGGGAGGGCCATGATTTCACCTTTCAAGTTGGCTTAGCCAGAGAGAGAGGGCCACATCTGAGCAACAAAGAGGCATTCGGGAGGAGGCTCTTAGGCACAACCATAGGGAGGCCTAGCCTCTCCTTTGCAGCAACCGTCTTCCCAAGGGTAAAACCTATGGTAGAGAGCTCAACCCATCAAACCACCAGTCCCCTATGTCTGTGGTCATGTTAGCAACCATCGAGGTAGGGTAGGCCAATACCCCTGCATTCTCCACAGGCTCCTCAAGGGGGCACTACATCTTTTTTTCCTTGTTTTTCTTTTTTTTTTTTTTTTAACTTTCCCTTCTTTTTTAAATCAACTGTATGAAAAAAAAAGTTAAAAAGAAAACAAACATACAATAAAAGAACATTTCAAAGAGACCATAACAAGGGAGTAAGAAAAAGACAACTAACCTAAGATAACTGCTTAACTTCCAACATGTTCCTACTTTACCCCAAGAAAGTTACCTAATATAGCAACATTTCTGTGAACTTGTTCCTACTATATCCATCAGAAATTAACAGACCATAGTCATTCCTGGGCATCCCCAGAACGTTAAATGGCTTATCTGTTCTTCTTGGATTATTGTTCCCCCTTCCTTAATTGCTCTCTATTGCTAGTTCCCCTACATTCTACATTATAAACCATTTGTTTTACATTTTTCAAAGTTCACATTAGTGGTAGCATATAATATTTCTCTTTTTGTGCCAGGCTTATTTCGCTCAGCATTATGTCTTCAAGGTTCATCCATGTTGTCATATGTTTCACGAGATCGTTCCTTCTTACTGCCGCGTAGTATTCCATCGTGTGTATATACCACATTTTATTTATCCACTCATCTGTTGAAGGACATTTGGGTTGTTTCCATCTCTTGGCAATTGTGAATAATGCTGCTATGAACATTGGCGTGCAGATATCTGTTCGTGTCACTGCTTTCCGATCTTCCGGGTATATACTGAGAAGTGCAATCGCTGGATCGAATGGTAACTCTATATCTAGTTTTCTAAGGAACTGCCAGACTGACTTCCAGACTGGCTGAACCATTATACAGTCCCACCAACAATGAATAAGAGTTCCAATTTCTCCACATCCCCTCCAGCATTTGTAGTTTCCTGTTTGTTTAATGGCAGCCATTCTAACCGGTGTGAGATGGTATCTCATTGTGGTCTTAATTTGCATCTCTCTAATAGCTAGTGAAGCTGAACATTTTTTCATGTGTTTCTTGGCATTTGTATTTGCTCTTCAGAGAACTGTCTTTTCATATCTTTTGCCCATTTTATAATTGGGCTGTCTGTACTATTGTCATTGAGTTGTAGGATTTCTTTATATATGCAAGATATCAGTCTTTTGTCAGATACATGGTTTCCAAAAATTTTTTCCCATTGAGTTGGCTGCCTCTTTACCTTTTTGAGAAATTCCTTTGAGGTGCAGAAACTTCTAAGCTTGAGGAGTTCCCATTTATCTATTTTTTCTTTTGTTGCTTGTGCTTTGGGTGTAAAGTCTAGGAAGTGGCCTCCTAATACAAGGTCTTGAAGATGTTTTCCTACATTATCTTCTAGGAGTTTTATGGTACTTTCTTTTATATTGAGATCTTTGGTCCATTTTGAGTTAATTTTTGTGTAGGGGGTGAGGTAGGTGTCCTCTTTCATTCTTTTGGATATGGATATCCAACTCTCCCAGCCCCGTTTGTTGAAAAGACCATTATGACTCAGTTCAGTGACTTTGGGGGCCTTATCAAAGATCAGTCGGCCATAGATCTGAGGGTCTATCTCCGAATTCTCAATTTGATTCCATTGATCTATATGTCTATCTTTGTGCCAGTACCATGCTGTTTTGACAACTGTGGCTTTATAATAAGCTTCAAAGTCAGGGAGTGTAAGTCCTCCCACTTCGTTTTTCTTTTTTAGAGCGTCTTTAGCAATTCGAGGCATCTTCCCTTTCCAAATAAATTTGATAACTAGCTTTTCCAAGTCTGCAAAGTAGGTTGTTGGAATTTTGATTGGGATTGCATTGAATCTGTAGATGAGTTTGGGTAGAATTGACATCTTAATGACATTTAGCCTTCCTATCCATGAACATGGAATATTTTTCCATCTTTTACGGTTCCCTCCTATTTCTTTTAGTAGAGTTATGTAGTTTTTTTTGTATAGGTCTTTTACATCTTTGGTTAAGTTTATTCCTAGGTACTTGATTTTTTTAGTTGCTATTGAAAATGGTATCTTTTTCTTGAGTGTCTCTTCAGTTTGTTCATTTCTAGCATATAGAAACATTAGTTACTTACGTGCATTAATCTTGTATCCCGCTACTTTGCTAAAGTTGTTTATTAGCTCTAGTAGCTGTATTGTCGATTTCTCAGGGTTTTCCAGATATAAGATCATATCATCTGCAAACAATGACAGTTTTACTTCTTCTTTTCCAATTTGGATGCCTTTTATTTCTTTGTCTTGCCAGATTGCCCTGGCTAGCACCTCCAGTACAATGTTGAATAACAGTGGTTACAGCGGGCATCCTTGTCTTGTTCCTGATCTTAGAGGGAAGGCTTTCAGTCTCTCACCATTGAGTACTATGCTGGCTGTGGGTTTTTCATATATGCTCTTTATCATATTGAGGAAGTTTCCTTCAGCTCCTACCTTTTGAAGTGTTTTTATCAAAAAGGGATGTTGGATTTTGTCAAATGCTTTTTCAGCATCTATTGAGATGATCATTTGATTTTTCCCTTTTGACTTGTTAATGTGTTGTAATACATTGATTGATTTTCTTATGTTGAACCATCCTTGCATGCCTGGAATGAACCCCACTTGGTCATGGTGTATGATTTTTTTAATGTGTCTTTGGATTCGATTTGCAAGTATTTTGTTGAGGATTTTTGCATCTATATTCATTAGGGAGATTGGCCGGTAGTTTTCCTTTTTTGTAGCATCTTTGCCTGGTTTTGGTATTAGATTGATGTTAGCTTCATAAAATGAGTTAGGTAGTGTTCCATTTTCTTCAATGTTTTGAAAGAGCTTGAGTAAGACTGGTGTAAGTTCTTTCTGGAAAGTTTGGTAGAATTCCCCTGTGAAGCCATCTGGCCCTGGGCATTTATTTGTGGGAAGATTTTTGACGACTGATTGGATCTCTTTGCTTGTGATGGGTTGATTGAGGTCTTCTGTTTCTTCTCTGGTCAGTCTAGGTTGTTCACATGTTTCCAGGAAATTGTCCATTTTCTCTACATTATCCAGTTTGTTGCCATACAGTTGTTCATAGTATCCTCTTATAATTTTTTTTAATTTCTTCAGGATCTGCAGTTATGTCCCCTTTTTCATTCATTATTTTGTTTATATGGGTCTTCTCTCTTTTTGATTTTGTCAGTCTAGCTTGGGGCTTGTCAATCTTGTTGATCTTCTCAAAGAACCAACTTTTGGTGATATTTATCCTCTCTATTGTTTTTTTTGTTCTCTATGTCATTTATTTCTGCTTTAATCCTTGTTATTTCTTTTCTTGTACTTGGTTTAGGATTGGTTTGCTGTTCATTTTCTAGCTTCTTCAGTTGATCCATTAGTTCTTTGATTTTGGCTGTTTCTTCCTTTTTAATATATGTGTTTAGTGCTATAAATTTCCCCCTCAGCACTGCTTTTGCTGTATCCCATAGGTTTTGGTATGTTGTGTTCTCATTTTCATTCGTCTCTATATATTTAGCAATTTCTCTTGCTATTTCTTCTTTAACCCACTGATTTTTTAGGAGTGTGTTGTTTAACCTCCAGGTATTTGTGAATTTTCTAAGTCTCTGATGGTTATTGACTTCTAATTGTATTCCATTGTGGTCAGAGAATGTGCTTTGAATAATTTCAATCTTTTTAAATTTATTGAGGCTTGTTTTATGTCCCAGCATATGATCTATTCTGGAGAAAGTTCCGTGAGCACTAGAAAAGTATGTGTATCCTGGTGATTTGGGATGTAATGTTCTGTATACGTCTGTTAAATCTAATTCATTTATCAGATTGTTTAGGTTTTCAATTTCCTTATTGGTCTTCTGTCTGGTTGATCTATCTATAGGAGAGAGTGATGTGTTGAAGTCTCCCACAATTATTGTGGAAACATCAATTGCTTCCTTTAGTTTTGCCAGTGTTTCTGTCATGTATTTTGTGGCACCTTGATTGGGTGCATAGACATTTATGATTGTCATTTCTTCTTGTTGAAATGCCCCTTTTATTAGTATGTAGTGGCCTTCTTTGTCTCTCAAAACATCCCTGCATTTAAAGTCTATTTTATCTGATATTAATATTGCTACTCCTGCTTTCTTTTGGCTGTAGCTTGCATGAAATATTTTTTTTCCATCCTTTCACTTTCAATTTCTTTGTGTCCCTGTGTCTAAGATGAGTCTCTTGTATGCAACATATTGATGGTTCATTTTTTTGATCCATTCTGCAAATCTATATCTTTTAATTGGGGAGTTTAATCCATTTACATTCAACATTATAACCGTGAAGGCATTTCTTGAATCAGCCATCTTATCCTTTGGTTTATGTTTGTCATATATATTTTTCCCCTCTCTCTATTAATATCCTTTATTGTACCCATACCGAATCTCTTTAGTACTGAACCTTTCTCCAAGTCTCTCTGTCCTTTCTTTGTTTCTTTGTCTGGATGGCTCTCTTTAGTAACTGCAGTAGGGCAGGTCTCTTGTTAGCAAATTCTCTCAGCATTTGTTTGTCTGTGAAAAATTTAAGCTTTCCCTCAAATTTGAAGGAGAGCTTTGCTGGATAAAGTATTCTTGGTTGGAAATTTTTCTCACTCAGGATTTTAAATATATCTTGCCACTGCCTTCTTGACTCCATGGTGGCTGCTGAGTAGTCACTACTTAGTCTTATGCTGTTTCCTTTGTATGTGGTGAATTGCTTTTCTCTTGCTGCTTTCAGAACTTGCTCCTTCTCTTTCGTGTTTGACAGTGTGATCAGAATATGTCTTGGAGTGGGTTTATTTGGATTTATTCTATTTGGAGTTCGCTGAGCATTTATGATTTGTGTATTTATGTTGTTTAGAAGATTTGGGAAGTTTTCCCCAACAATTTCTTTGAATACTCTTCCTAGACCTTACCCTTTTCTTCCCCTTCTGGAACACCAATGAGTCTTATATTCGGACGTTTCATATTATCTATCATATCCCTGAGGTCCGTTTCGATTTTTTCAAAGTTTTTCCCCATCCTTTCTTTTATGCTTTCATTTTCCATTCTGTCATCTTCCAGGTCACTGATTCATTGTTCAACTTCCTCTAGTCTTGTACTATGAGTGTCCAGAATCTTTTTAATTTGGTCAACAGTTGCTTTAATTTCCATAAGATCATCTATTTTTTTATTTAGTCTTGCAATGTCTTCTTTATGCTCTTCTAGGGTCTTCTTGATTTCCTTTGTCTCCCGTACTATGGTCTCATTGTTCATATTTAGTTCTTTGAGTAGCTGCTCTAGGTGCTGTATCTCTTCTGATCTTTTGATTTGGGTGCTTGGGCTTGGGTTATCCATATCGTCTGTTTTTTTCATATGCTTTATAATCTTCTGTTGTTTTTGGCCTCTTGGCATTTGCTTAACTTGATAGGTTTCTTTTAGGATTTGTAGACCAATTGAAGTCCTTATCTCTAATTTATCAGATCTACAGCTTCGTGGAGTATACTTTCTCTAACTAACCAGCAGGTGGTGTCCACGAGCCACCTGTTCTCCACAAGCCAGTTCTCCCCTGCTTTGCCTTTGTGTTGAGTGGGGGAGTAAGTCTTGTGTGGTCCAATTGGTGTACCAAGCTTGCGTGTGTAGTTGGTGTTGCCTGCCCTGTATATGGGGTGTGTTTCTGGGCAGTCAGGGAAGGGGGGTGGCTCTAACAATCAAATCTCCCTGGTGATCCTGGAGTTTTAAAGCTGCTGCAATAGTCTAATCCTTCAGTTCTGTCCTGCCTCAGTTTGTCTCTGCCACTGACCCACAAGTCCTTGGTATTGGCGTATGGCTCCTGAGACTTGCGAGTGTGTCCCTCTTCCAGGCCGTGCACCCCCTGTTCCTCTGTTGAGGGATGACTGTGGTATGTTACAGGTGAGTGCCGTCCCCCCAGGGAGGTTCTGGGCTGCTGGGCTTTGTAGGGAGGCTCCCAGTCTGCTGAAATGATGGCTGAATGGGGCTTTGTTAATTCACACTGCTCCACCTTCCCACCTCTGGGACAATCAAGTGAGGTTGCAGGGAAGGCTAATGTCCATGCCCACTTTTGTGGTGTGTGCCTGTTATTTGAAGCACTTCTGTCACACTGGGTTGTCTGGGGCAGCTCTGGGCTATGGGGCTGGCGATGGGCAGGAGTGTTTCCTGTCCACCAGGATGATGGCTGTGAGCGGACACCCCCCTTTTTTTTCCCTTTTCTTGGGAAGTTGTGGTGTTTAGTGAATTTTCGCAGCCACTGGATTATTGCCTTTTGTCTCAGAGCTCTCTTAGTTCTGCTCTTGTCTTGACCTGCCCAAATTGCAAGTCTTTGAAGCTTTCTGTATTGGGCTTCTTAGAGTAATTGTTTTAGAAAAAGAAAAAAGGATTGAAAAAAAAAAAGGGCCCTCCTCACAGATCTAATGGGTTATTGAAATGCTAAGAGACAAAGCAATGAGGGCCATTAAGGAAAGATCCACAGGGCAGAGAGATCAGCTTTTCTTCGGGATTTGCATATGAGCCTCAGGGCCTGAGCTCTGCCCTTCCCCTTTCTATGTTCACCAGAACTCCAAAAATCCTCTGCTTTTATTTTGGAGTTTTTCTTGCTGTTCTTTTCTATGCCTGTCTCCTCTCTGCTGGGCTGGCTGCTCTCAGATTCTCTGGTGTCGGGCGTCAGTCTATCTATGGTTGGAGTTTGGATCAGTAGAATGAGTTTCTGATAAGGGTTGCCACTGCAGTTCTCCCTTCTCCTTCCCGGAGCTGACAGCCCCTCCTCCCATGGGACTGAGCCTGGCAGGGAGGGGCGCAGGTCTCCTGGCCACAAAAACTTACAGATTTCGCTGATCTCAGCAGTTCCATGCGGTCGCAGTTGACTCGTCTGGGGGAGGGTGGCGGCCGGTTGCTAAATCCTAGGCTCCCAGGATTGCTCCGAGGGTACCGGCGGCGGGGGCTCTTTCCCGGAGGCGAGGGCGAGGCGGGGGACTTGGCCAGGTCCCCGGCGGGAGGCGTACAAAGTATGGAGGGCGGCGAGAAAGGAACAGGCGGGACACGTTTCTTTTAGGATGAAGAAAACCAAGAGAGTTTATTAGGGGAGAGTACAAGCTTATATCGGGCGGTTTAGAGGGCGGGGTAGCTGTAGAGGTTAAAGGCTTGGATTGGTTCTGAGAGGGCGCGGAGGTTGATTGAAAAGGGGCGAAAGTTGCTCCCGTAACGGTGTCCGGCAACAATGTATGCGCACCGGTGGTGATGGGAGTTGCGCTGGCAACGGGGAGTGTCCGGGCAAGATAAGGGGGTGGGGAAAAGGCGGTTCCCTCCGGCAAGCCTCCCCTAACAGTGGTGTATTTTGGGTGAGGAAATGGGGCCTGCCTCTGGCCTCACTTTCCCAGGCCCGGGGGGCTGTAGAGGGCGCTGTCGCCCGTGCCCACTACCCTCCCCAGGGGTGGATCCGGTCCCCCAGCCCAGGCCCGCCAAGTTGAAGCACGTAATCAGTGTCCCGCATTTTCCCCTTCTTTTCTAATTAAAGGAAGAAGCTTACCGGAGAGGTCCGCTAAGGGATGAGGGAAGGGGGAGGTCGGGGAGGGGAAAAGGGGTTGACGGTGGCTCAGCGAGGCTGGAGCTCGGCGTTGGTGTGGCGCCCGGGCGCTCGACAGGGGCCTTGCTGCTTGCGGGATGGACAAGGGTGGGGGGTTTAAAGTTGGAGGTTCAGAGAAGCTGGAGCTCGAGGTTGGTGCGATGTTCAGGCGATCGAGAAGGGCCTCGCGGTCGGCGGGTTGACCGGTGGCGGTGAGGTCGCGGAGGGTTGGTTGTCATCTCGGAGTAGGGAGCGTCAGAGGTGGCGAGTCGCTGGTACTGGACTTGCACGAACGAGGAAAAAATAGCATCCGTTTGTTTCCTTACAAGCTGGACAATTCTGCGGATAATGCAGGGTCCTAAGGTGAGAGCTAGAATAATCATTAGTAGGGGACCGAGGAGAGGGAGGAGGTATGGGAGGAGGGGGGTAAAGATGTGGGACCAATAGCTGGTGGCTTCACGGTCTTTTTTGCGTTGTTCTAGTCCCTCTCGGACCTTTTTTAGGCTGTCCTCGGCGAGACCTGTGGAATTGGCATATACACAGCACTCTTCTCCTAGGGTGGCGCAGAGGCCTCCTTCTTTGAGGAGGAGAAGGTCGAGACCTCGGCGGTTTTGGAGCACTACCTCAGAGAGGGAATTGACAGAATTTTTAAGATGGGAAATAGCGTCTTGTAGGTGACGAATGTCCTCGTCAACAGCCGCCCGGAGGTGAGTTAGGGCGGAGTCTTGACTGGCTAATGCAGCGATTCCGGTGCCAGCGCCTGCAAGACCTAGGAGGGAGGCAATCGTGAGGACGGTGATGGGCTCTCGCTTTTGCAGTGGGGCAGAAGCTGCAGTTGTTTCCAGGCGGAGGAAGAAGTCTTCCTTGCTGTGGTATAGGACCGTAGGGATAAGGACAATTAGGAGGCAAGTTTCATTAGTTGTATTGAGGGTTTGCACGTTAAGGCAGGGGGTAAGCCCTGTAGAGGAGCAGAGCCATTGGGAGGAGTTATGAGGAATGAGAAATTTTGCAGAGCTGCTGGGAGATGAGTAGTCGGCGCAAGCTGTGAGGTTGGGAGAGTTACTTGAGCGAGGGCGGATGCACTTTCCTGTAAAGGAGACTGAATGAAAGGTTAGGGGGACGGCAGAGGTATTCCAATTGCATTCCGAGGGGCTGTCCTCTGTGTTTTCTGAAAAGGAGAGGTTGGAGGCAACTGGCTCATACAGGGGGGAGGAAGTGGAGAGGCAAAGCCAACAAGAGGAGGTAAGATTGGGGTTGGAGGAATTCACTGAGGTGAAGGCCGCTTGGATAAGGTCGAGGAGGGGAGAGGAGTAACGAGAGGGGGGCAGAAAAGGTTGGGGTGGTGGTGTTGGCAACGCGCCGTTTGCAGCTGAGGTGCGGTTTCCGGGTGTGCTGCTTGTACTTGAGGTGCGGCTGGGGGGCTGTGGAAAAAGGGGGTTAATGACTTGGTTGGGACTTATGCCAGAGGGTGTTTTTAATGCAGTATTTTGGCCTGGTTGGTTTGCAGCCTCTTTTTTTATGAGAATATGCGTGGGAAGGGGCCACTGCTCCACCCATATAGGTTCCTCAGTATCCCACTGCAGAGGAACGGGCGCTGGAGGTGTTAAACGAGCAGTGGCGCACATTATTGGGGGGGCTGCGTGGTAAGCACTGCCCCAGAGGCGGCGAGGATGTCACGGCCCCATAAAATTTGGTCTATGGTGTGTAGAAATAATGGGCGGAAGGTGCCTGAGTGGCCCTCTTCATCCTCCCACTTAATGGGCCCTATGGCCTGAAGAGAGGTGGAGGTACCAGTGGCTCCCACTACCGAGGGACCATCGAGAACCATGCACATGGTGGCATACTGAGCGGGCATGCAAGAGACCTCTGCCCCTGAATCGAGCGTGCCTGTGTACCATTGCCCCTCTATTCTTAACTTACGAATAGGCTTTTCTGGGGTGATAGGGACTGTCCAGAGAAGCGTTTTACTGCCGGTGAAGTGATTAGTTTTATTAGAACCGGCCGGCACGCTGCCTCTTAGGGGCGGGGCTGAGGCTTGCCCCGCTTGGAGTTTAAAGCTTGCTCAGTGCCCTGGCGCTGACTGCCGTCAGGGCACCAGGGATAGCAGAGGTTTTTTAAGCTATCCTTGCTAAGATCTCTGGGGCTGCTCTTGCAATCGCGCGCCCAGTGATAGCCACGCTGGCAGCGTGGGCAAGGAGTGGGAGGGGGGCGTCCATTACGCTGCATGAAAGGCGGGCGGTTGACTTCTGCATTGGGGCACTCCCGGGCAAAATGACCGCTCTGCCCGCACTTAAAACAACCTGTGGTGGCGGCTAAGGCGGCAGTGACAGCGCCAGAGACGGCCTGGGCTAGGGACGCGGCAGCTGGGTCACAGGCGCTGCAGGCGAGTATCCAATCGCATAGGCTCTTCTCCCGCAAGGGAAGAATAGCCTGCTTGCAAGGGGGATTGGATCCCTCGAGAATGAGTTCTCGAGCGAGAGCCAGTTGGGCCTGGGGATCATTAACCTTTCGAGCGCAGGTTTCCTCAACCCTAGAGACAAAGGTGGCAAAAGGCTCATTTGGCTCCTGGAGGAGCTTGGTGAATTTAGTAGGCCGACAGGCGGAACAGTTGGCAAAAGCTCGCAAGGCGATTCCCTGAAGGATAGGCCAAAAGGCGGCAGGCGCATTAATATAGACGGATGCATTTATAAACGCTCCCGTGCCCAAGTAGGCTTCGGGGTGATGATAGACTCCAGTGGCTGCGTCTTGCTCGCTTTGCTTAGCTGCTTCCGCCTGGAAGTGAGCACGCCAATCTACAAACTGGCCGGGGTTAAGAATGGAACGGGCAAGCGAGGCCCAGTCTTGGGGGAGGCAAAAGTTCATGGCGATATCCTGTAGTAATTGGGAAGCGTATGGGCTACCTAACCCGTCTTCCTTGACGGCCCTGCGAAGCTGCTTGATAGTATCAGAGTCAATGGGATACCAGTCATACGGTTTCTGTGGTGTGGGGGTAAGGTTAAGAGGAAAGCAGCGAAAAGCACGAGAGAAAGGAGGACGCGCTTGCAGAGGGCTTGGCGCGGGAGTGGGGGTAGGGGGAGCGTTGCCCCAAGGGTTGCCTTGAGGTGTAGAAGGCAGCCAGGGGTTGTTAGTCGGCAGGGTGGGAGGAGCGGCGGCAGCTGCCGGTAGCGGCTCCGAGGGGGAGCTCGCCGGAGGGGGAGGCGGAAGTGGGAGGCCCCAAGCGTCGCAAGACGGCGGCGCGGTGGGAGTGGCTAAGGCATAAGATGGTGGACTAGCTCCGTCCTGTGAAAGGGCGGGGCCCAAGGCATAAGATGGCGGACTAACTCCGCCCTGTGAAAGGGCGGGGTAAAGCGCATGCGGTTTCCGGCCCAGCTTAGGGCTGACGTCATTGCCGGAGCACTTCCTCCCCTCGATGGAAGAAGAAGGAGGAAGTTCGCCATCTTGGTGAGGCTTAGTATTGCTTTGTTTTTGGGGGGCGACTTCGAGCGCGTTGTTAATTTGCTCGACTAAGGATTCTGTGTCCGAATCGTGGTCTACATTAGTATCGCTGTCTGAATCTGTAGACTGGGTTGATAGGGCCTCCTTGGATTTAATGGGGCCTCGATCAGGGGGGAGGGAGCCTTGAAGGCAGGAGCGGACGGTTATTAAGGTGGGGAGCAAGCCGGGAGGGAAGCGCTTGCTCTCATGTTCCATGGCGTTGGTGACCCGATCAATAAGGCGATCATAAGTAACAGGGTCCCAAAGATGGCAAGTGGTGAGCCATGGGTTAAAGGGCAGCAGGAGGTCCCAGTATACTTGCAGCTGCCGGACAGACACTTTACAGCGATGTGTGTCTAGGAGACCAGCCAGAGCACGAACTTGGGGTGCTTGGCGTGCAGATAGACGATTACCCATAGCGGAGTGAGAAAAGAAAAAAAGGGGGGTTGATTATTGAGTAAAGAAAATGAGGTAAACCGTGGCCGCGAGGCCAAAGGAGACGGTGAGAATAGAAGGCAGGACCCTCTAGTAGCGAGAGCAGTTTGGGGGGGGGGCGGTTGCAAAGAGGCACACCGCGCTAAACAAAGAAACAAAGACACAGAGGACCACAGCAAAGTAATGGAGGGGAAGAGGGAAAGCTACTGGAGGAAGAGTGTTAGGAGGAATGGGGGGGATATAGGAAGAGAAGACGAAAGGTAGTCGGGGGCAAGAGTTAGGTTAATGCGGGAAAGGAAGAGCGGCCCGGGCGCGGAGCGGCGTGGGAGAGGCGGCCCCAGACGTGGAGCGGCGAGGGAGAGGCGGCTCTGCGGGGCGGCGAGGGAGAGGCGGCCCTTACTTTGCAGGCGAGGAGAAGGGGAGCTGGAGAGGCGTCCAGGCGAGCGGGTGGTTTTACTGGACCGCTGCTTAGAGAGGACTTTTAATTCCAGGGGCCCCACGTTGGGCGCCAGTTGCGGTCGCAGTTGACTCGTCTGGGGGAGGGTGGCGGCCGGTTGCTAAATCCTAGGCTCCCAGGATTGCTCCGAGGGTACCGGCGGCGGGGGCTCTTTCCTGGAGGCGAGGGCGAGGCGGGGGACTTGGCCAGGTCCCCGGCGGGAGGCGTGCAAAGTATGGAGGGCGGCGAGAAAGGAACAGGCGGGACACGTTTCTTTTAGGATGAAGAAAACCAAGAGAGTTTATTAGGGGAGAGTACAAGCTTATATTGGGCGGTTTAGAGGGCGGGGTAGCTGTAGAGGTTAAAGGCTTGGATTGGTTCTGAGAGGGCGCGGAGGTTGATTGAAAAGGGGCGAAAGTTGCTCCCGTAACGGTGTCCGGCAACAATGTATGCACACCGGTGGTGATGGGAGTTGCGCTGGCAACGGGGAGTGTCCGGGCAAGATAAGGGGGTGGGGAAAAGGCGGTTCCCTCCGGCAAGCCTCCCCTAACAGTGGTGTATTTTGGGTGAGGAAATGGGGCCTGCCTCCGGCCTCACTTTCCCAGGCCCGGGGGGCTGTAGAGGGCGCTGTCGCCCGTGCCCACTACCCTCCCCAGGGGTGGATCCGGTCCCCCAGCCCAGGCCCGCCAAGTTGAAGCACGTAATCAGTGTCCCGCAGTTCCACATTTTCATGAGTGTTGAATGAAGTATGCCCAAAGTCAGATTGCTCTGTGGTGTCCAGTCCACGCAGTTCCTGGCTTTCTACCTACTTTTCTCGAGGAGTAACTAAAACATACAGCTCACCAGTCTGCCATCTTGCCCCGCCTCCTGGATTGGCTTTTATAAAGTGGGTTTATTTGGTTACAAATGTATAGTTCTAAGGCCATAAAAGTGTCCAAACAAAGGCATCAACAATAGGCTACCTTCACTGAAGAACACTGATGGCATCTGGAAAGCCTCTGTTAGCTGGGAAGGCACAGGCACATGGCTGGCATCTGCTCCAGGGTTCTGGTTTCAAAATGGCTTTCACCCAGGACATTCCTCTTTAGGCATCTGGAGGTGGTTTCTTAATTTCTCCCAGGTAAACTCTGGGCTAGCAAAAAATCTGCTTTCTATGGCCATCTTCAAAATGTCTCTCCTGGCTGCTCTCCAAAATGTCACTCACAGCTTCTCTGAGGTCCTTCTGTTTGTGAGCTCTTTCACAGGACTCTAGCGATTAAATCAAGATGCTTTCTGAATGGGCAGGGTCCATCTCTCCATGGAAATTATCCAATCAAACATTTCACTCACAGTTGATTAAGTCACATCTCCATGGAAACACTCAATCAAAGGATTCCAACCTAATCAACACCAATACATTGATGCCCACAAGATTGCATTAAAGAACATGGCATTTTGGGGGACATAATACAGCCAAACTGGAATAGGGGTGTTGGGAGGTTTCTGATGACAGATTCAGTCTATTGTAATTGGTCTGTTGACATCTTCTATTTGTTGTAGAGTCAGTGTAGGTTGTTTGTGTGTTTCTAGGATTTTGTCCCTTTCATCTAGGTTGCCTAATTTTAGTTTTCCATGTACAAGTCCTTTATACACTTTGTTAAATTAATTCCTAGATATGCAATTCTTTTTGTTGTTATTGTAAATGGAATTTTATGTTGATATCTTTGTCAGGTTGTTCATTACTTGTGTGTGGAACCTCTACTGAATTTTGCATTTTGATCTTATATCCAAGCACTTTGATAAATTCCTTAATAGCTCTAGAAGCTTTGTTGTGAACTTTTCAGGATTTTCTCTATATAGCATCATCTCATTTGCAAATAGGGAAAGTTTTACTTCTCCTATTCCAATTTGAGTGCCTTTTATTTCATTTTCTTGACTAATTGCTCTGTCTAGATCTTCCATTACAATGTTGAATAACAGTGGGGACCGTGGGCCTCCTTATCTTGTTCATGATCTTAGAGAGAAAGGTTTCAGTCTTTCACCATTGAATACAATATTAGCTGTGGGTTTTTCATATATATCTTATATCATATTGAGGAAATTTCCTTCTATTTCTAGTTTTCTAACTGTTTTTATCTAAAATGGCTGCTGGATTATGAAAAGTGATTTTTTTTTTTCAATTGAGAAGATATATTTCTTTTCCTTCATATTATTTATGTGGTATGTAACATTACTTGATTTTATTGTGTTGAGCTACCATTAGATACCTGGAATTAATCCCAGTTGATCATGGTGTATAATTATTCTAATGTGCTGTTACATCTGTCTACTAGTATTTGCTTGAGGATTTTTTCATGTATGTTTATGAGGAAAATTGGTATGCAGTTTTCTTTTATGTGTGATATTTTATTTGCCTTTAGTGTTAGGGTGATGTTGGCCTGACAGAATGAGTAGGAAGTGTTCCCTCCTTCTAGTTTTTGGAAGAGTTTGGGCAGGTTTGGTGTTAATTAGTCTTTGAATTATCTCTGGGGGAGAGGTCTGTGTGTTGTCCCTTGGGGTCCATGTAAAGACCCACCGGGGCAGGGGGACGGGTGCAAGTTCTAAAAACACATTATCCTTTGAGAAAGAGCAGGAAAGAGGCCTGGGCTCACAATCCTATATAAGTTACTAAAGGTCTTTTGATTCAGGGGAAGGGGCACTTAAATCCACCACACAAGACCCAGGAAAGATAAAAGTAAGATCCTGGCTGCCATAACAAACTATGGTAACATATTAAAAATGCTTAGATGAGCTCATCAGTAGATTTAACACAGCAGGGAAAGAATCAGTTATCTCAAGACAGATAAGTACAAATTAGGAACTGAAAAATAGAAACAAAAAAGAGTGGTGACAAAATCTCTAGAACAGTCTTGAGGAGATCTAGGAAAATATGAAAACATTTAGGGTCCTTATATAATCAGAGTCTAATGATCTTGAAGTGCAGAATATTAGAATGAGAAGGCACATAGAAGATAATCTAGTTCAGTCATGTCATGTTATGGCTATGGAACATCAAACTGGAGAGGAGAAGGCATTTGCCTAAAGTCCCTCAGCTGGCAGCCCTGCCCCAGACCAGACCTGTCTTCTCTTCTCTTTCCAGTCTCCTACTCTCATTATGACTCAGAATCTTGGGATGAAACCTCTCCTAATGTCATATCTTTATCTTTCCTTTCTTGGGGTGTAACTACTGGATGTTTGTAACTTCTCAAAGTTCTCTAATTGAGTTAATTGGAGCACATTTTGAAATTTTTCTTTCCTCTCTGTTTCTTGGCAAAGTTTCACACTAGAGATGAAAGACTCCATGGGGAATTTGGTCCCCTGATCATAGCATGTATCTCAATTTATTTTACCTAGTTCAGCATCTCAGTATGGAAACAGAGTCTTGATCTTATAGTGAGTGGGATTACTAAACTAAAAAGCAAGATCTAAAAATCACTCATTAGTTGCTTCCTCTAGACTTTTTCTGTTTCAAAACTTAGACCCAAAGATAAGACATGGAACAAATTTCCTGAATCCTTCCCTCTGTAATTTATCCATACCATCATATGTTGTTCTTTCTAAACATTACAGGACCCATGGAATTTTGTCATGGGAAGCAACGCTTTCAGTGGTAATTGGCAATATCAATCAGAAAATCAGAATAACTAGAAAGGAAGCTCAGTATCAAGGAAACACCTCTTGTTTGTGCATTAATAGGTTTGTAGGTTGGCCAATAACTAGCTGTGTGACTTTGAGAATTCACCTAACCTCTCTGGACCTTTGTTGCTTCATCTGTAAATGGAGGAATTTCGATTAACTGATCTTCAATTTTCCTTACAGATCTAAAGTTTCATATTCAACCTAGTGGTTTAGCTGAGATGAAGTGTTGAGCCCACTGGGAAGCTTCCATGAAGACCAAGGAGCCTGGTGGAAGAGTCTTGTTCTAGGAGAGCCCCCGTACTCCAAGTCATCTCCCTTCTTTCTATTCACACGAGATGTCCCTCTAAGTGGCGAGTTCTTACAACAGAGGGCGAAGACTTTGCTGAAGGTGAGGTAAGGAGCCTTCAGTTTCATTCCTTGCTCTAAGGCTGAATAGGGCCCAAACAAGATTCCTGACCTAAAGGTAGGTAATTCCTCATCCAGAAGGATGTTCCAGGCTGACTGATTATAAGTGGTTCCAAATCACTGTGTAATCTAGGGGAAGTCACTTTCCCTCTCTGAGCCTGGTTTCTGCCTCTGTAAAAGGAGAAGACAGGGAAGAATGGCTTCTAAAGTATCTTTCATCACTGATGTTCTGGGATTCCATGCAGTACCATATGAGGGTCCCATGTGGGAAAAGAAGGAAGGAGATCCTTGTGGTTTAAATTTGACCTCATAGCAACAGGACTGCTCAGCTCTCATGTTATTATTTTGTCCTTTTAAAATTTCTCCCATCGGAGATCTATGATAAAGGATAAAATTATACCTTGTTAGAGTTCACACCATTATGTACCCACCTAGAATTTTACATCCTCAGCTACTTTGATTCTATGATTTTAGGGTAAGTGTTTTATTTGGGATGGTGTTTTTGGGGAGAGGAGGTTGTTTGTTACAGTTTGTAACTAACTGTGTGTCTCTTGGGCAATAGTGAAAGAGAAACTATAGAAATGTAACAAAGTACTATGAAGTCTGAACAAATAATAGCCACCTTTTATTGAGAGCTTCTTATTCTTCAGGCCATCCTGTTAAGTGCTTTATGTATTTTACCTCACAAAATTCTTGCAACAAACACGTCTAATGTGAATCATAACCCCTTCAAAAAATATGAACCTGCATTCCGAGGACATATGATATGTAGGTGGGAGAGCTGAGAGTAGGAGCTGAGTGCAGTGCCCACCACATTCAATCCCACCTCAGGCTGTTCTCTGAAAGAGTGAGAAAGCTTGCCCAGGTGCCTTGTTTCATTTTCCTCAGTAGTTTTGTGCACCTGGAACTGTCTTTCCACAAAAAGCAGGGCACATGTCCTCTGGAATTCCTTACCTCCTTCCTCTTCCTATGATCCCATGAAATCATCTGACATAAGTGTCTTAATTTATACAACGGATTTTTTTTAAAACATCGTCATGTAGTCCTTTATGGTAGTGTTCTCAACATGAAGTCTCAATATGGTGTGTGTGTGTGTGTGTGTGTGTGTGTGTGTGTGTGTGTGTGTGTGTATGAGATTTAGTATTTTATCAAGATTTGGACAATTTGTGCCCAGTGACCCTAGATGACAGAGAGGCCAAATGATATGTTTGGTGGAACGTAATAATTATTTTGAGAGCCTATCATCTAGACTTATGAAAAGTAATCTATTAAGCAGAAATGATACTTCAGTTGCAAGGTTGTAGCTTGTGTGGTTTTGACCTAGTGCAGTAAAATGTTCACTTTTGAAATAATGATCTACACTGTTCATTGCTTTGCATGGCGAGAAGGTGCCTCATCAAGGTTACATGAGGTCAACACAGAGTGAAAGGAAAATGTAGACAGATTACTTTAAGGAATCCAGTTTTTTCTTATCAATCTACTGGTTAATCATTTTGTTATCTATATATACACATATATATATGGGGGAGGCGGGAACCCAGTGCGAGACGGTAAGACTTAGGTGTTTAGGGAGTTCAGGGAGTAACAAACAGACTGATCATGAATACAAGGAGATGACACCAAACAATACTGAGTGATACAATTAGAAATAAGGTGTGATAGTTTGTGTGTTACCAAGTGTAGGTGCTAGAAGAAGTTCTTAGTTTTTAAATTCAATTCTCTTAATATTTATTGAACACTTGCTATGTGCCTAGTTTGTACAGAGATGAGTGAGGTAGGTAAGGGAGAAAGATAGAGAAAACTAACTTTAATAACATATTAAATACTCATTTGGAAGATGTATATTACATGAAGGAGTAGTGGCTGGGAGTGCAGTGATAGGTGATACTTAACCTGAGCACTAAAGGAAGAATGAATGCAAGGTGTGCACACCAAGTGGAGGGCAAAGCCTAGCAAAGGCATGGAGGTGTGAGAGCAAGTTGGGAGAATGAGACAGTTCAAGTGGATGGGGTGTAGGTTCAGGGCAGTGATGACAGTTGAATCTGGAAAGATGAACAAGGTCTTATATGCCATGCTGATATTTGGCTTAATCTTGTAGGCAATGGAAATGCATGGCTTGATGAGATTTGCATTTTAGGAGTGAATAATAAACATAGTTTACATTTATTAGATGCATATGATGAGCTGAACACCATGTTCCTTATTCCGTTGAACATAATGATCACTTCATTTAATTTCCAGAGTTGAGTGCAGAGCAAAATGGATGGGAGTTGAAGCAATCAGGGAAGGCTTCATAAACAATTGGCATGATTGAGTGGGTAAGATTATGAGAAGGCACAGAGATGATGGGCTCATCAGATAATGTGAAAAATAAAAGGGATGCTCTTTTGCAGGGAATCAACTTGTATTCATGAGTTTGCAAGGAGATCTCAATAGACTGAGGTTATGCTGTTGATTAGTGTGCATTGAGGTTGGTTGGAAGAGGGCTGGGCAAGTATTGTGGAGGGTCTTAAAGATCAGGTAGAGGATTTTAGGCCTGATTGCAGGGAACAGGAGACAGAAGTGATTTCAGAGTGATTCAAGCAGAGAAGCGTGAGGAAGAATTTCTAACTCCATTTGCAGAATAAACTGGGGGGTGAAGGCTGGCACACTGGGAGACAAATAGAACATGTGAGATGCTGCAGTAATCCTCACAGGAGCTTATAGTCCTGCCTGAAGATGTGGTTGCAGGAAGACAGAGGAAAGAACTGGTAAAATAGACAGGAAGAGTAGATTGTAGATATACTGGAGACGGGAGAGGTATGGGTCAGAGGTGACTAATGTTTCAGGCTTAGGGATGAGGAATGAGATAATACTGTAGTTAAACCTTGTTGTGACAGGTGCAGTGTCAGGTCATCCCTCATGGAGATAATGACTCACTAACTGCAGCTCTAACTCCTGTCCAAATCCTTGGAGTCGTGAAGAAAAGGGAAATACTTGAGTGTCACACTCTCCTCTGTATCTTGGTCTTTCATTTACAGAGTAGATGGGACCAAATCATCCCATGAATTGGGGTTTCCTGTAATACTCCTGCTGTCTATGGGGGAAGCACGATAAATGGACCTGGATAAGTTTTTGCATTAGCCGTGGGTCTTGATGTCATTTCTCTAATGATAAGCCCTTTCTCCTCTGGGTGAGATGTGGTCATATCCCCTGGCTTTCCTTTGGATAGACTTGGTTTTCAGCCCTGGCTCCACCACTCATGCATGAGGTGTGTTTCTTTGGGCAAGTTACTTAACCTCTCAGCCTCAGTGTCCTCATCTATCTATCACCTACGGGAAAGTTGAAGAATTAAGTGAAGGGATGGTTGTGAAGTACTTACTACATCCCAGCACATAAAGATGCCGAATAGAAGCAT
The DNA here is from genome assembly GCF_015220235.1 of Choloepus didactylus. Lineage (NCBI taxonomy): Eukaryota > Metazoa > Chordata > Mammalia > Pilosa > Megalonychidae > Choloepus > Choloepus didactylus. Next base: position 31,250,923 of record NC_051312.1, on the reverse strand, counting down.
GGGAGATTGAGTGGTTATTGGGATGACTACAAACGTGTTGGTCATCAGGTAACCATGAGCATTAATTTCCTGCAGACCACTAGACTCCCAGTCTTCTTAGGTTGTTTTTGATGCCCCCCTAATTTCCCTTCCTCTGATCCAACAATTAGCAAGCCCTATGTTGCTTCTACTCATCCTTTAGGTTGCTCTTTGGGGTCCTTCTTTTAAGCTTTTTTAACCCACATTCTTCTCCAGCTTCTATTGAGGCAAAAAAACTGAAGATTCTCTCAGCAGATTTTCATTTTGCATATCTTTTCAAATTTTCATCATGAAATTAATTTGGGGTGTATATAATCCATTTTCAGGATGGAAGCACAGGTGGAAGAAGGAAAAATGAGGGAAAAAAGAGATTCTTTGAAGTAAATTTAAAAGCAGAGAATATCTTGAGGTATTTTTCTATCTCATTTCACAAGTGTGCTCTTTAAATCACACAGATTTGTATGCGTTATGAGGATAAGGACTGCCTTTCACTCTTCTTTAATATATCCTGAATCACTAGGCACATGGCCATAGCTTGAAAATCATTTGGTTCCAGAATGAATTAAAATAAATCCTACCTGCTGCCAAGTGATTGCCAGTGGACAGCAAACTTTAACACAGAAACAGGGAAACCTGTGCATACCCATCTATTATGTTGAAACTATTGTTTGATTGTGGGTGTATTCTAATCATGTTCTATATGTCTGCTTCACTTTCAGGTGTCATAATTTTCTCAAAATGTTCGTAAAACTTCATGAGGCCATGGGATTGTGGGACGTTATAGGGCCTGAGACCATACAGAAATTTATGTAGCTCAAGTAAAGAAAATATCAAAGAAAGTCTTTAGAACTGAAGAAGTATCTATGAGAATGGCATTCTTGAGGGATAAATGGATGAAACAACAGATCAGGGGACGTTCTCTTGAGAAGCTCTTAAGCCAAAAGCTTGATGAAAAATACTGTGATTGAGAGAAACATTAGCAATTAATATGGGTGAGTTTTAATGCTGAGATTTTTATTTTCTATGTGGTGTACTTGAAAAAATAAAGTTGGAATAAAATGATCTGGTTCTAATTTTGGGTCCACTTCTTACAGGGAGACTTTGCTAATTCATAACTTCTCTGAACCTAATTTTTCTTAATTGTAATATCAGAGCCATGGAATTTTTGTGAGCTGTCTTGAAGAGTATCTTGCACAGAGTAGACAGTTGAGCACTGAATTGATAAACTTTTACAACTAACTGAATAAAAAAAACAAATCAGTGAGATAATACACATGTGAAGTTCTTATAAACTTGCAATGTTAAACAAACATGAGGGATATGTGTTATGACTGAATTTTTTTATGTCACAGGGCTCTTGTTCTACGAATCATCTTCCCCAAATGGAATCCATGGCCAGTAGAAATAATGTGACTGAGTTCATTTTTACCGGACTTTTCCAGGATCCAGGGGTGCAGAAAGTGTGCTTTGTGGTCTTTCTTCCCTTGTATCTGGCCACAGTGGTGGGCAATGGCCTCATCATCCTGACAGTCAGCGTCAGCAAGAGTCTGCATTCCCCCATGTACTTCTTCCTTAGCTACCTGTCCCTGGTGGAGATCAGTTACTCCTCTACTGTTGTCCCTAAATTAATCACAGACTTACTTGCAAAGGTCAAGTCCATCTCCCTGGAGGGCTGTCTGGCTCAGGTGTTCTACTTCCATTTCTTTGGGGTCACTGAGGTCTTTTTGCTGGTGGTGATGGCTTATGACCGCTATGTGGCCATCTGCAAGCCTCTTCGTTATACGACCATTATGAGCCGTGGATTGTGTCACATACTAGTTGCTGGTTCCTGGCTGGGGGGCTTTTTACACTCCATAATTCAGATTTTCATCACCATCCAATTACCCTTTTGTGGCCCCAATGTAATTGACCACTACTTCTGTGACCTCCAGCCATTATTCAAGCTTGCCTGCACCGACACTTTTGCAGAGGGGGTCACTATATTAGTCAACAACTTAATCACCCAGTGTTCCTTCCTCATTCTGGTGTCCTCCTATATCGTCATCCTGGTCATCTTGAGGAACCATTCTGCAGAGGGGAGGCACAAAGCCCTCTCCACCTGTGCCTCCCACATCACAGTGGTCATCTTGTTCTTTGGACCTGCCATCTTCCTCTACATCCGACCCTCCTCCACCTTTACTGAGGACAAACTAGTGGCCGTCTTCTATACACTGATCACCCCCATGCTGAACCCCATCATCTACACACTCAGAAATGCAGAGGTGAAAAATGCCATATGGAGGTTGTGGGGAAGAAAGTGAACTCAAAGTAGTAAATCAAAGATATGTCTGATTATTCTAACACCGTAAATGGATTTTAACTTCAGCAGGATATTTAAAAACCCTCGGAAACATATATATGGACTTACTGTTACTTATGTTTTGATTCTGTTTAGTAATCAAAGATTCCTGGGTATCCTGGTATAATGTTCCAAGGCCAGAATTTAGATGCTTGCTGTATCCTAGGAAACCTGACTGATTCCAAGATATCCACAAATATCATAGGATTGGGCACTACGAAGACTTAAACCATGTGCAATTATGAAGGAGAACATTTTGGCAAATGTGAAGGGGAATAATTTGGTAAAAGTTTTTGTAGGTTAAAATTTCTCTTCCTGTGACCACATTTCTTCATTCCTTTGTTTCTCCTTCCTTCCATCCATCTTTTTTTTTTTAACTCCCACTTGATATCAATCAATGTTTCATTGAAATAAAATATACCAACCTGAAGAATTATCTGGTGATATTTGTGGGAGTATGGTATGTCTCTAAAAATTGCATCCAGGTATTTTTATATTCTTCTGTTTTGTTCTCAGCATCTTTGCCACAGACCTTCTCATTATAAGTACTAGAAAAGTCCCCGGAGAAATTTCAGCCTTTCTGTTATTTTGGCTCAAAGGATGGTACTTAAGTCTCTGTGGGTCTTTTCACCATATCCACTATCCATAAATAAAACTAATATTCAAATTATTGATTTGTGTCCAGTTGAACAACATAGTGGTCTACACGCTCCAGAATCTTTTTATCGCTAACAGACAGGCAGAGCCATTTTCCTCAGGTCTCTGGAAGGCAGTTGAAGGGTTGTAAATACTGGGCAGTGCTGAAATAAGAATAAGGCAACTTTAAAACATTAGGAAAAAATTTCACGTCAGCCGTTGATTTGTAAATCCACTTTTTACTTCTTAGGGTATCTAAAATGCAAATGCATGAACAGTAAGGATAAATCAATTCTTTTGGACTCATAGTATGTAAATATGTAATTTTTGACACTAACTCTCCTGTCAAAATGCAGAGATTGGCAATGGATAAAAAGTAAGACCCAAGTATATGCTCTTTATAAAGAGACTCACCTTAAATTCAAAGACATAAGTAGATGAAAGTAAAAGGATGGAAAAAATACTCCATACAAATAGTAATCAAAGATAGCTAGCCTAGCCATACTTATATCAGATAAAATAGTCGTGAAGTCAAAAACTGTTATGAGGGACAAAGAAATAAGACATTATTCACTATTTACTGAATAATGGGTCAATTCAACCAGAAGATAAAAGAAGTATAACCAGAAAAAAAAGGTGTTTCTTTAAATCCTGAGCAATGGAGCCAGGTGAAGGACAGATTTTTGATACTGACGATGTAGTAAGAAAACTGTAAAATCAAACCATATATAAAAAACCTGTAGTGTTCTAGTTGTTTTAATGTGTCTTTTGACATTAGCTTTTGTTTTCTAAACATTGCTTTCAAGCTATTATATATTTGGATTGCAGAACAATTTGTAAGGTGAATACTTTTTATTTAATGTGCATTATTAAAAATGTTGTGAGTGAAACTAATTGTCAGCTTTATTAAGTAGGATTGCTTCGTACCAACTCCCTGTGTAAAATAAAATCAAGTAATACAGTCTTAATGGTTGTAGCCTTTTTTGATCAGAAGAGTTGATATTGTTTGAGACCAAAACTAACAGTTTATAGACCTTTCAGTTTCAACTTACCTTTTACATTAAGAAGGATTTGCATAGCATTGAATTTATAAACTCTTGATTTGTGAAATCCATAGTTGATCTGTTGTCTTCCAACCAAATGTCTACACTTGTTTGGCTTTTCCACCCCAAGGATATTTCACTTTTCCTTTTTTTCTTCAGTTTCCTTTAATAATTTATCTTTTCATGTTCAGTTTTTACTCTTTTCCTTGAATATGTTATACTAATTTAGAAACATCAGTGAAACTGTCAGAATGTTAGTTATCTTAGTAAGGCATTGTAATTAAAACATGGGAACTACAATCAGTAATTTTACTGTATCGAACATTAGGAGATATAGTTTGATAAACAATATGGCTTGTATGAAAGCTGAGCAAGTGTATGGTGTTCTGTATAGTTGTTACCTTATTGTTTAGTCTGCAGAAAATAATGGCTTAGATGTCTGATTTGCTTTCACTTATTAAATATATTCACCATGGAATGATGTCTATAAAATCAGATGTTAAATTAGACTACAATTTAATAAAAATTGTGAAAGCTTACTTACCTAACATTTTATTTTATAACATTGAGTAGGGATTATATATAGCCAGAGATATCATTGAGCTTTACTGTCATCGTAGGGAATGGCAATTTTTAGGGGAAAGAGCATATACTTGTGTTTTTTTGGCCTTCCTTAAGTAGACTTGGTTATTTTGCAGTTAATCTACTGGACAATGGCATTCTAGTCTTGATGTACTAAGTTTTAGCATACATTCCTAAATGATTTTTCTTAGTGATGAAGCAGACTCATATCGATGCCCAGATTTCAGGGGCTTTGCAGCAATAAATAAGGCATGGCATGCATTGGGAAAACAATGTGTGGAAATGGAACTATAATTTGAATGAAAGAATGTGGTAGTTAAGTGAGAATTCTTTTCAAACTAAATGATAAACAGAAAGTGATACTTTATAAATATTTTGAAATTTTGATCATACCAATAGGACACAGTTCTAGATAGAATAGTAGAAAGAAAATTTTAAAGACTTGTAAAATTCTCATTAATAAAGTAGTTGTAGCAATTCTCAAAAGGTTACTGCTGTTAAAGGCTGCCATATGAGAGAGTTGCATTATTCTGCTACCAAATTTGATTCCTATGACTAAATCATTTTGTATTAGGATTGTCAGGGACTTGATTTCAAAACCATCTGCCAGCATGCAGGTAGTTATCAATTTGTTTCTGTTAGCTATTCTGTTTAAATATGAAATTTTATATTTTTTAGATGACTTTTTAGTAATTTTAGCAGTCCCCCAATAGGTGCCCAATTAGGGAAATAAAGAAAACCTCTTTTCTGGTATTAGCCTTCTTCAAATAATTGGTAATATACTGTTGAAAATACATATTTTAGACAGCTCCAGCTTATTACCTTCTTTCCCTTATTTAGGAATATGTGTCTGTCCTATTGGCTTACTTAGGTAGATTTGGAAAGCATTCCCTGTTTTTGTCTTATAGGAATGGTAGTTAGAACATAGAAATTTGAGTTTGGTGCAGATGAAGAAGAAATAGTGAGTAAACTTCCTAGGTTTATATGAATTCAGGGGTGTATGCCTTTTAAAACAATCTGCTGATTCAGAGATGATGCTGGAGTTTATTACATAGGCATTTTCTGTTTAGCAGTGTACCGGTGAAGTCTTTATATATGGAGTGTTTTTCGGGTAGATTTGGGAAGTTGACTGCTAAATTCTTTGAGTACGTTACTGGATATGCAATATATAGAAATTGTTAATTTTTTTTTGTGTGTGTGTAGGAAAGGATATGAGAAGTGGGATAAAAGAAGAAAGAAATGAACTTGTACTGAAAAGAAAGAATGAGGCACTTTTGTTTTCTGTTTAAACTTCTTCTTGTTGGAAAGATTTCTCCCAGAAGGAAAGCTTGGCATTTTGAACTCAGTATCAGTACTTACCTTGTAATGCCTGAATGAATTTAATTAATGCCACTACTTCGGTTTTGTCTGTAAATATATATACTGAGTAGCAGGGATATTTAATGTGCTTTCCTTCTTTGTCTTTTAAAGTGTAAGCAACATTTGACTAATTGCCATTTCTCTTGTATTTTATTTAAAGAAAACCACTGAAAAAGAAAAGTTCTTTAAAATTTGATTATTGTCTTGCTCTGCTTCATAAATGACTAAGAACTTATTTTGAAAAATACCTCCTACCTCATTAGCTAGGAAAGATGCTGTGATGGTAAACCTATTCTACAGAAAGTGTTGAGAAAAAGAATTAGGAAAAATCAAAAGAAAGTACATCCTGTCTTTCCTATTGAAGGGAAAAGAGAGAGAATTGAATATTAAGTGTTTCTGACAGAGGTATGGTATTAGAAGAGTGGTATAAAATATTGAAATTTTTAAAAAGTGCTGACGAGAAACTAAGATGGCAGCTAGGAGAGACAGGGCAAAAAAACACCTCCATGAAAAATACTAGATAGAAGCCAGAAAGTGACCCAGAACACCAGTTCTAGTGATGCACCAGCTGGACAAGGTCTGCTAAATCCACAGGGACTGTGCACTTGGTGAAACCGGGAGTCTGCATTCTGAAAAGAGTAAGTTGGCTGAATTTCTGGCAGCCATGCTGTGGTGTGGGGAAACTGTGGGTTGGCGTTTGTAGGTGGACTAGTTCTTTTTTAAAAAAACCCAAAAGCGGCTGCAGATATGGCAGCGAGAAACACATAGTGAAGTGTGGCAGGAATGGGCTGTGCGAATGCCTCAATATCTGGCATGGAAGATAGCCTTTTATGCACCCACTGCTAGTTGTCTCAGAGTGAGGAGGGCAGAGGAGAGCCAAAAGGGGAAAAAAGCCACGCCCTTTGCAGCCATCTTCCCGGCAGGCTGGGGATGCTCCTGCCCGGCAGCAGAACCACAGCCCAGAGCCGCGCCAAGGGACCCAGTGTGACGGGAAGTGTTTCTGGCAATACTGTGCACATGACACAATATTGGGCATGGACAATAGCCTTTCATGCTCCCACAGCTAATTGTCCCATATTTGGAAAGGCAGAGCTGTGTGAAAAGGGAGAAATTAACACAACCAATTCAGCCACCTTTACAGCAGGCTGTGAACGCCCCTGCATGGCCTGGCAGCCCAGGGCTTCCCTGGAGGTACGGCACATGCTTGTGATGTAGCACAGCCTTCACTCAGCAAAGGCCCTAGAAGGGCACGGCTGGGAAGAAGAACCCACCCAGAAAACCCAGGGACCTAGGACTTGTGGGTCAGCAGCAGAGACAATCTGTGGTGAGAATAAATTAAGGTTTAGACTCCTGCAACAACCTTAAATCTCCTGAAACACCTGGGAGGTTTGATTTTTAAAGCTGCCCTGTCTCCCTAACTGCTCAGACACATGCCCCACATTCAGGGCAGACAGCACCAACAACACACCCAAACTTGGTGCACCAATTGGACCCCACAAGAACCAGAGCCCCACACACCACAAAGGCAAAGTTGGGGAGAACTGACTTGAGGGGAATAGGTGACTCGTGGACGCCACCTGCTGGTTAGTTAGAGAAAGTGTATGCCACAAAGCTGTAGATCTGACAAGTTGATTGGTGTCTGAATAATCCTTCATATCCTAAAAGAATCCTATCAACTAAAGCAAATGCCAAGAGCCCCAAAACAACAGAAAATTTTAAAGCATATGAAAAAAACAGATGATATGGATAACCCAAACCCAAACACCCAAATCAAAAGATCAGAGGAGACACAGTACTTGGAGCAATTAATCAACGAACTAAAGACAAACAACAGGAGCATGGCACAGGATATAAAGTACATCAAGAAGACCCTAGAAGAGCATAGAGAAGTAATTGCAAGAGTAAATTAAAAAAAACAGATGATCTTATGGAAATTAGAAAAACTGTTGACTGAAATAAAAAGATTCTGAATACTCATAGTACAAGACTAGAGGAAGCTGAACAATGACTCAGTGATCTCGAGAACCACAGAACAGAAAATGAAAGAACAAAAGAAATAATGTGGAAAAAAAACCAAAATAGATCTCAGGGATATGATAGATAAAATAAAACACCCAAATGTAAGACTTTGGTGTCCCAGAAGGGGAAGAGAAGGGTAAAGGTCTAGAAAGAGTATTCAAAGAAATTGTTGGGGAAAACTTCCCAAACCTTCTACACATTATAAATACAGAAAGCATAAATGCCCAGCAAACTCCAAATAGAATAAATCCAAATAAACCCACTCCGAGACATATTCTGATCAGACTCTCAAATACTGAAGAGAAGGAGCAAGTTCTGAAAGCAGCAGGAGAAAAGCAATTCACCACATACAAAGGAAACAACACAAGACTAAGTAGTGACTACTCAGCGGCCACCATGGAGGCGAGAAGGCAGTGGCATGACATATTTAAAATTCTGAGAGAAAAATTTCCAACCAAGAATACTTTATCCAGCAAAACTCTCCTTCAAATTTGAGGGAGAGCTTAAATTTTTCACAGACAAACAAATGCTGAGAGATTTTGCCAATAAAAGACCTGCCCTACTTCAGATACTAAAGGGAGCCCTACTGACAGAGAAACAAAGAAAGGAGAAAGAGATATAGAGAAATTTAACAGACATATATAGAAAATTACATCCCAAATCATCTGGATACACATTCTTCTCTAGTGATCATGGAACTTTCTCCAGAATAGACCATAGGCTGTGTGCCAGTTTGAATGTATTGTGTCCCCCAAATGCCATTATCTTTGTGGTCTTGTGTGGGGCAGAAGTTTTGGTGTTGGTTAGATTTGCTTGGAGTGTGCCCCACCCAGCTGTGGGAGATAATTTTGATGAGATGTTCCCATGGAGGCGTGGCCCCACCCATTCGGGGTGGGCCTTGATCGGTGGAGCTATATAAATGAGCTGACTCAAAGAGGGAAAACAGAGTGCAGCTGTGAGTGACGTTTTGAAGAAGAGCAAGCTTGCTAGAGAGGAACGTCCTGGGAGAAAGCCATTTTGAAACCAGAACTTTGGAGCAGACGCCAGCCACATGCCTTCCCAGCTAACAGAGGTTTTCCGGACGCCATTGGCCATCCTCCAGTGAAGGTACCCGATTACTGATGTGTTACCTTGGACACTTTGTGGCCTTAAGACTGTAACTGTATAGCCAAATAAACCCCCTTTTTATAAAAGCCAATCCATCTCTGGTGTTTTGCATTCCGCAACATTAGCAAACTGGAACAGGCTGGGACATAAAACAAACCTCAATAAATTTAAAAAAATTGAAATTATTCAAAGCACATTCTCTGACCACAATGGAATACAAATAGAAGTCAATAAGCATCAGAGACTTAGAAAATTCACAAATACCTGGAGGTTAAAAATGAGGGGGAGATGAAAACATTCCCGGATAATCAAAAGCTGAGAGACTTCATCACCACTAGATCAGTCCTATAAGAAATGCTAAAGGCAATTGTGCAGGCTGAAAGGAAAGGGCACTAAACAATTGACTGAAACCACATGAGGAAATAAAGATTTCCAGTAAAGATCACATGGTAAATATAAATACCAATACTACTGTATTTTTGATTTGTAACTACACTCTTTACTTCCTACAGGATCTAAAATACATAAAGTGTATTAATAAATCAGTGGTTTTGGACTTAATGTAAAATATTTAATTTTTGACAAGAACTATATAAAGGTGGGGAAATGGAGGAGTATAGGAACATAATTTATGTTGTCTTATTGAAGTTAAGTTGGTATCAAAGAAAACAAGATTGTTATAGACTTAAGAGGTTAAATTAAGCCCCACTGTAAACACAAAGAGAGTATCAGAGAATATTATCATAGTGATGAAGAGTAGAGTGTGGGTTATGAGAAGTGGGGGAAGGGGCAATGGGGAGTTAATAAGAAATGAGTGTGGGGTTTCTGTCTGGGGTGAAGGGAAATTTCTAGTAATGGATGGTGGGAAGGTGATGGCATTTCAACATTGTGCATGTGATTAATCCCACTAAATGGAATGCTTGGGAGGGGTTGGAATGGGAAGATTTATGCTGTACATATGTTTCCACAATTGAAAAAAAGACAAGTCTAAATAGATAATGACAATTAAATGTCATAGATGATCCTGGATGAGATCTAAGAATAGAGGGGAAAAGGCTCAAAAGGACACAATTGGGACATAAGAAAAAAATGAAATACAGAATGTAAGCTTTATATCAGTGTTAAATTTCTTGAACTTTTTAACCACTTAATGTGATTACATAAATGAATATTTTTGTTCATAGGAAATGTATGTGAATTACATTATTTGTTCAAGGATGTGTGCAACTTGCTCTCATATGTTCAGAAGACAGAGCAATAGATGATGGATGATAGGAGGGAGGGAGGGAGGGAAAGAAAGAAATGGTCAAGTGACAAAATATTAAAGTTGGTAGATCAGGGTATCAGTGGAGGAGGGTTGGGTTATGCTGGAGTTCTGTGTATGGGATTTGTATTTTTGCAACTGTTACTGTAAGTTTGAATTTATTTAAAAATAAAAATTAAAAAATTGCTGAATAAATTTAGGTACTTCTGAAATTCTTTGCAGTGCACTTTCTATGGAAATCAATGCCGTGAGAAAGTTCAAAAGTTCTTTTTTTTTTCCTGAAGTAGTGTTTTTCCCAGATAAATCCTAGGGATACACATTTACATAGTTACAAGATGCAATTCTGTAATTGTGGAATGCCTGTATACTTTATTTGGTATATGCACCATGGAGATGTCAATGAATATAATACTCCCATCTGTGAATATTTTAAATGTTGAAATAAATTTAAGAAATGTGAAAAAAAATACCAGAGGGAGAACTGGAAAATTCATAAATACATGGAAATTAAACAATACACTCTTAAACAAGAAAAGGGTATAGAAAAGAAAACAAAAGTGAAATTAGAAATTATCTTGATATGAATGAAAATGAAAACATGATATAACAAAACTGAAGGGATGCAGCAAAGGTAGTGCTGAGAGGGAAATTTCTAACTATAAATTCTTTTTTTTATTATTTTAAAACACAAACGTTATTTTGGAATAATTTTAGATTTACTGAAAAGTTACAGGGATAGTATAGAGTTTCCATATACTCTCATCCAACAGAAAAAACACCTGAGTACTTTGTTCTGTGTGAACATTAATCACAAATTTCTGGTAACATAATCTTGATGACTTGGTTGCTTTGCTGGTAGCCTAGGCTGGGTTCTTTTCCTCCCTTGCTTTTTACCTAAGTGATCATTTCCTAATACAAGTGTATTTCGGGATAAACCTCTACCCTTCATTCTAAGTCCTAGGAGTTTCCGGGGTATGGCGCCAGCAGGCTGGTTGAATACATTGGAGACAACTTGGCTTTGATCTACAGATGGCACGATCAATGCTGACCAGTATGGATCTCAATTAAACCAGCTACAAAATCTAAGTAGGAGACATTTTGGTTTCTTCCCATTCTTCCATAAACAAGCCTTGGATGCCTGGTTGTTTATCGTATCTTCTCGGGGCTGATTTAAATGATCCCTGCACAAACCATGTCTACCTTCCAAGATAGATTCTGGCACTGTAGCTGTATTTTAAAACTGAAATTAAATTTAGATTAAATATTTTTAATGTTAGATTAAACATTTTTGCTTTATAGAACGTAGCTCCACACAATACACATTCTTATGGATCCAATGGTCTGCTGAGAGTTTCTTACATCAGTATGGCCCTTTTTCTTGTTATAATGATTCTAACAATGGCCATGATTAAAAATCACTGACTTAGGAAGTAAGTTATTTTTCACATGTTAACTCTTTAATTTCTTAATGGAGAACATTGAACTAGATAATCCAAGTGGTAGAGAAGGAAAAGAATTTGCTTTGGAGCCATATAGTCACTTGCAATCCTGCCACCTTGAGCAAGTTTCTTAATTTCTCAAAGCCTCAGTTTCCTCTTCCATAAAATGGCTACAATGCCAATCTCATTTAATAGTTGTGAGGACTAAATTATATAAAATATAATACAATGACTTGCAGCAAATGGGAATTCTCAACTATTTAATTAGTGAATTCATTATGGTTTCTATCTTGTCTTTCCCACTGGATTGTAAAGTCCTCAAAGAACAGAGGACTGATGGTAATACTGATTTCTCATTCCCCAGGTTAAAAACTGGTTTGAATTTTAATTCATAAGTATTTAAAGATACTCATGAGCTGGTATTGACTCACCAAACTCAGAGTTGCAACATAAAAAACCACACAAATTGAGTAATTATGGTTTGGCTTAAAAAAAAAAATTGGAAAAGAACAATTAGCAAAACTGTTTAAGTCCAGTTTGTAGTTCTGTTTTTTTTTAAAATTTTATTTTGAAATAAATTCAAAGTTACAGGAACAGTTGCAAAAGCAATACAAACCCCATACACAAAACTCCAGCATACCCTGACCCCCCTCCCCCGATACCCCGATCCACAAACGTTAACATCCTGTCACACCACTATTTCTTTCCCTCCCTCCCTCCCTATCTGTCATCAATCATCTATTGCTCTGTCTTCTGAACATATGAGAGCAAGCTGCACACAACCTTGAACAAACACTATAATTCACATATACAATTCCCATGAACAAGAACATTCTTTTATGCAATCCCATTAAGCGCAGCTAAGAAATTCAAGAAATTCAACACTGATACAAAGTTTACATTCTATATTTCATTTTTTTCCCCTTATGTCCCAACTGTGTCCCTTTAGCCTCCTGTCCTCCATCCTCAGATCCCATCCAGGATCATCCTTGGCATTCAGTTGTCATCTGTTTAGACTTTTTTTTCCCCCCAGTTGTGGAAACATATATACAGCCTAAATCTTCCCATTCCACCTCCTCCCTAGAATTCCATTAGTGGGATTAATTACATTTAGAATGTTGTAATGCTATCACCTTCCCACCATCTATTACTAGAAATTTCCCTTCACCTCAAACAGCAACCCTACACTCATTTCTTAACTCCTCATTGCCCCTTCCCCCACATCTCGTAACCCATACTCTATTTTTCATCTCTATGGTCATATTCTCTGATAATTTCTTTGTATTTACTGTGGGGCTTAAATTTAACCTCTTAAATCCATAACAATCTTGTTTTTCTTTGATACCAACTTAACTTCAATAGAACCTGTAAACTATGTTCCTATACTCCTCCATTCCCCCACCTTTATATGGTTCTTGCCAAAAATTACATATTTTACACTGAGTCAAAAACCACTGATTTGTTATTAGAGTTTATGTATTTTATATCCTGTAGGAAGTAAATAGTGGAGTTACAAATGAAAAATTATTGACTTCTAAGTTGTATTCCATTGTGGTCAGAGAATGTGCTTTGAATACATTCAATTGTTTTTTTTTTTTTTTTTAATTTACTGAGGCTTGCTTTATGTCCCAGCATATGGTCTATTCTGGAGAAAGATCCATGATTACTAGAGGAAAATGTGTGTCCTGGTGATTTGAGATGTAAGGTTCTATATATGTCCGTTAAAATTCTCTGTATCTCTCTTTCCTTTCTTTGTTTCTTTGCAGTAGGGCTCCTTTTAGTATCTGAAGTATGGCAGGTCTTTTATTGGCAAAATCTCTCAACATTTGTTTGTGAAAAATTTAAGCTCTCTCTTAAATTTGAAGGATAATTTTGCTGGATAAAATATTCTTGGTTGGAAATTTTTCTCTCTCAGAATTTTAAATATGTCATGCCACTGCCTTCTCACCTCCATGGTGGCCACTGAGTAGTCATAGCTATAAATTCTTATATTAAAAAAGAAGAAAGATTTTGAGACACTCCCAGGGAAGATGGTGGAGTAGGGAGCTCAAGGACTCAGTCCTTGCACCAAAACACCTATTCAAGAGGTGTAAACTGTCTGAAACAACTGTTCTAGGGTTCTGCAGGCCAGAAAAACACTTTACATCATTTATGGAAGAGGAAGAGGAAGAGGCTGATAAACTATGGTAAAGAACACTGAGTTGCCCTCTCTGGGTGTGAGCTACTGATGCCCATCTCTGATTCTTACTGGTACCTTGAGATATAGCCCCTAGCTAGCTTGTGGTTGGCAGAAAGGAACATAAATTATCCTCTTCCCCAAGAACAGCAGTAGGCATAGCTGAGCACTGATCATGGCTTTTGATTAGTGAATTTGGATAACTGGGTTGCAGCATTCAGCTGTTGTTTCAACCCCACTCCAGAAACAGGCAGAGACAGTGAAGATTTAAAGAGTCAGTGCTGCCTAAGGGATGCAGGGAGCAGTTAGCTGAAGGGCTACATTTGCTGGGCAAGCCAGTAAAGCACAACTTAGGGGAGGTGTCAAAGAGAATTTTAGTGCTCTTCCTGATCCCCTCACCAGTGCACTTTGGAACTTGCTTGCACCCCCTTCATAGGTCCCTGGCCCTGTTTTGGCTGGGAAATAATGCTTGGAGAAATCCTCTGTGGCTTGAACCTCTGTATTAGTTAGGGTTCTCTAGGGAAACAGAATAACAAGAGATATCTAAATAAAAGGTTTTATAGAAGTGTCTCAAGAAACTGTGGGGGTGCACGAGTCCAAATTCCATAGGGCAGGCAGCAGCTGGCAATTCCAATGAAGGTGTTTGATGAACTCCTCAGGCAGTGAACTGGCAACTCGATGAGTGTGTTTGATGAACTCCTCAGGAAACACTTCACTGGCTAGCTGAAGAAGAAGTGAATGTCCTCTATCTATATGCCTTGCTTCAAAGTCTTCAACTGATTGGATTAAATGCAGCTGATTGAATTCTCTCATTGTGGAAGACATACCCTTCATTGATGTAATCAATCACAGCTGCAGCCAATGGACTGATGATTTAATAAACCAGCCTGCTGATTTATTGAACAGCCACAAATGTCCTTGCAGTAATGGTTAGGCCAGCACTTGCTTGACCAGACACCTGGACACCATCACATGGCCAAGTTGACACATGAAACTAACCATCATGCCATCCTCCAAAATTTGCCCTCCAGACAAAAGCAGCTAGAGAAATAAACTATAGAAGCAATTAAAAACCAAGACAGATCAAGATTTCTGGAGAAGGAACAGAGGAAAAGAAGGTCTCTCCTTGAGGCAAAACAATTATACAAAAAAGTGCAATTGTAAAAATTTTACTCAATATCCAGGGCAAGCATCAGATGAAGAAGTGTTGAAAAAAAATTTGATCAGTTAAACACAGGCTAATGTAAAGGTCTAGAATAAGGCAGGCTAAGCATCCAAAAGAAGAGCTTTATTACATGTCAATCATCAGTAAAACCCTAGTAACAAAGAGAAACTTACCTTCCAAGTAAACTCAAGATAACCAAGATGCCTAGATATCAGCAAAAAATCACAAGCCATACTAAGAATGAGGAAGACATGGTTAGTCAAGTGACCAAATGAAAACTTCACAGGAGACAGAATTTGGTACAACTAATCAAAGAAGTTCAAAGAATATCCTCCCTCAATTTGAGGAGATAATGGAAAATAAGGCTAAAGAGTTAAAGGATATTAATAAGACAATGTGTGAGCAAAAAGAAGAATTTGAAATTATAAAAAGAAACATAAGAGAAATTATGGGGAAGAGACACACAATAGAAGAGATTAAAAATACTCTACTAGTATACAACAGCAGATTTTGTCAGGCAGAAGCAAGAATCAGTGAATTAGAAGTCAGGGAAATTGAAATCTTATGGACATAAGAACAGCTAGAGAAAGAAATGGAAAAAATTGAGCAGGGTCTTAGGACTCAAATGACAGCATGAGGCATACAAACACATGTGTCATGTGTGTCCCACAAGGTGAAGATAAGGGAAAGGGGGCAGAAAGAATATTTGAGAAAGTGGTAACTGAAAATTTTCCAACTCTTATGAAAGACATAAATATACATGTCCAAGAAGTGCAATGTAATCCAAACAGAATAAATGGGAAAAAAAACTACTCCAAGCCACATACTAATCAGAATGTGAAATGCCAAAGATAAATAGAGAATTCTGAAAGCAGTAGGAGAAAGGCAATTTGTCAGATACATGGGATCCACAGTAACACTAAGTGCCATTTTCTCATTAGAGATAATGGAGCAAGAAGGTAATGGTATGATATACTTAAGATACTGAAAAACTTCCAGCTAAAAATTCTTTATCCAGCAAAAATGTCCCAGAAAAATGAAGGAGAGTATAAAATATTCACAGATAAACAGAAACCAAAAAGAGTTTGTTAACCAGAGACTTGACCTACAAGAAATACTAAAGGGAGTTCTGCAGGCTGAAAGCAAAAGACAGAAAAGAGTGGCTTGAGGCAGTTTAAAAAATTAAAATTAATTAAATTATGGGTGACAAAAAAAGTAAAATGAGAGACAAAAAAGATATGACATATAAAAAGAAAGTTTAAAATGGGTGAAGTACATACTGTCTTTACAGTAATAACATTGAATGTTAATGGATAAATTCCCCAATCAGAAGATACAGATTGGCAGAATGGATAAAAAATTGTGATTCAACTATATGCTGTTTACAAGCGACTCACCTTAGACCCAAAGATACAAACAGGTTTAAGTTGTAAGGATGGAGAAAAGTTATTCCATGCATAGTAGTAACCAAAGAAGAGCTGTGGTAGCTATAATAGTATCAGACAAAATAGACTTTAAATGAAAAACTGTCATAAGAGACAAAGAAGAACTCTACATATTAACAGAAGGGACAGTCCACCAAGAAGAAATAACAATCATAAATATTTATGCACTAACCATGGTGCCCCAAAATATATGAGGGAAAAACTGGGATCACTCCAAGAAGACTTAAATATTTCTCAAACTCTTCCAAAAAATTGAAGAGAAGGAACTCTACTTAACTCATTCTATGAGGTGAAAATCACCCTTATATCATACCCAGATAATAATACTATAAGAAAAGAAAATTACAGACCAAATTCTCTTATGAATATGGATAGGAAAATCCTCAAGAAAATACTTGAAAATTGAATCCAACACATTTAAAGGATAGTGTATCATGATCAAGTGTGTTTTATCTCAGTAGCCAAGGTGGTTCAACACAAGAAAATCAATTAAAGTATTACACCACTTTAACAAAATGAAGCAAAAAAACACACACAATCATCTCAATTTGTGCAGAAATAGCCTTTGACAAAATCCAGCATCCTTTCTTGATTAAAACACTTAGAAAAATAGCAATAGAAGAAATTTTATCCAGATATTAAAGGGCATCTATGAAAAACTCACAGTTAATATTGTACTCAATGTTGAAAGACTGAAAGTTTGTCCTCTAAGAACTGGAACAAGATGAGATTGCCCACGATCACCACTTTTATTCAGCATTGTATTAGAAGTTCTAGCTAGAGATTTTAGATATGAAAAAGAAATAAAAGGCATCACAATCGGAAAGGAAGAGCAAAACTTTCTTTTTTTGCAGAAGATATGATCATATACCTAGAGTGTCCTGAAAAATCTACAACAAAGGTAGTAGAGCTAATAAACAAGTTTTGGAAATTGGCAGGATACAAGAAGAGATGCAAAAATCAGTGGTGTTTCTATACATTAGTAATGCACAATATGAAGAGGAAATGAAGAAAAAAATTCCATTCACAATAGCAAATAAAGGAATTAACTATCTAGGAATAAATTTAACAAAGGAGGGAAAGGATCTATACACAGAAAATTACAAAAACATTGCTAAAAGAAAACAAGATGACCTAAATAAAAGGGAGGACATTCCGTGTTCATGGATTGGATGAGTAAATATCATTAAGATCTCCATTCTACCCAACAGATTTACAGATTCAATACAATTTCAATCAAATTCCCAAAAGTCCACTTTGCATTAATGGAAAAGCCATCTTTCACATTTATTTGGAAGGGAAAGTGGCCCTGAATAACCAAAAACACCTTAAAAAAGACAAATGAAATTGGAGAACTCACACTTTTGACTTTAAATTATATTACAAAGCTAAAATGATGAAAACAACATGGTACTGGTATGAGGATAGATATATTGAAAAATGGAATCTAAGTGAGAGTTCAGAAACAGACCCTCACATCTCTCGTCAATTGATTTTTTTTTTTTTAATTTTTATTGGGATTGTTCAGATACCATACAATCATCCAAAGATCCAAAGAGCACAATCAGTTGCCCCCGGCACCCTCACACAGCTGTGCATCCATCACCACACTTGGTTTTTGTTCAATTTTTAGAACCTTTTCATTACTCCAGACAAGAAATAAAGTGAAAGATGAAAAACAACAAAAAAAAAAGTAAAGAAAAGGAAACTCAAATCTTCCCATATCCCTAACCAACCCCTCTCAATTGTTGACTCATAGTGTTGGTATAGTACATTTGTTATTGTTTATGAAAGAACGTTGAAATACTACTAACTGTAGTATATAGTTTGCAATAGATATATATTTCTTCCCTATATGCCCCTCTATTATTAACTTCTAATTGTATTGTCATACATTTGTTCTGGTTCATGGAAGAGATTTCTAATATTTGTACAGTTAATCATGGACATTGCCCACCATAGGATTCAGTTTTATACATTCCCATCTTTTGATCTCCAACTTTCCTTCTGGTGGCATATATGACTCTGAGCTTCCCCTTTCTACCTCATTCATGCACCATTCAGCACTGTTAATTATTCTCACATCTTGCTACTGACACCTCTGTTCATTTCCAAACATTTAAGTTCATCCTAGTTGAACATTCTGCTCATACTAAGCAACTGCTCCCCATTCTTAAGCCTCATCCTATATCTTGGTACCTTATTTTCATGTCTATGAGTTTACATATTATAATTAGTTCCTATCAGTGAGACCCTGCAATATTTGTCCTTATGTGTCTGGCTTATTTCACTCAGTATATTGCCCTCGAGGTTTTGTCATCAACCCATTTTTTTTTTTAAGATGGTTTTGTTCACACACCATACATTCCATCCTAAGTAAACAATCAATGGTTCTCTGTATGGTCACATATTTATGTGTTCACCACCTTCACCGCTATCTATATAAGGGCATCTACATTTCTTCCACAAGGCAGGAGGGGGAGTCAAAGAAGGTAGAGAGGCAAAAGAAAGAGGAGAAAAAATGACAGCTAGGAAGCAGCAAAAGGAAAAAGAACCTTAAATCAAAGTAGAGTGAGGAGTCAGACAACACCACCAATGTCAAGTGTCTAACATGTCTCCCCTATCCCGCCTCTTATCTGCATTTACCTTGGTATATCACCTTTGTTACATTAAAGGAAGCATAATACAATGATTCTATTAGTTACAGTCTCTAGTTTACATTGATTGCATCCCTCCCCCAATGCCTCCCCATTTTTAACACCTTGCAATGTTGATATTTGCTTGTTCTCCCTCATAAAAGGACATATTTGTACATTTTATCACAATTGTTGAACACTCTAGATTTCACCAAGTTACACAGTCCCAGTCTTTATCTTTCCTCCTTCCTTCTGGTGTCTCACATGCTCCCAACCTTCCTCTCTCAACTGTATTCATAGTTACCTTTGTTCAGTGTACTTATTGCTGTGCTACCATCTCCCAAAATTGTGTTCCAAACCACACACTCCTATCTTCTTCTATCACCCTGTAGTGCTCCCTTTAGTTTTTCCTGTAGGGCGGGTGTCTTGTTCACAAAGTCTCTCATTGTCTGTTTGTCAGGAAATATTTTGAGCTCTCCCTCATATTTGAAGGACAGATTTGCTGGATATAGAATTCCTGGTTGGCAGTTTTTCTCTCTCAGTATCTTAAATATATCATACCACTTCCTTCTTGCCTCCATGGTTTCTGCTGAGAGATCTGCACATAGTCTTATTAAGCTTCTTTTGTATGTGATGGATTGCTTTTCTCTTGCTGCTTTCAGGATTCTCTCTTTGTCTTTGACATTAGATAATCTGATTATTAAGTGTCTTCGCGTAGGTCTCTTCAGATTTATTCTCTTTGGAGTACGCTGTGCTTCTTGGATCTGTAATTTTATGTCTTTCATAAGAGATTATTTCCATTAATTATTTCCTCTCTTATTGCTTCTGCCCCTTTTCCCTTCTCTTCTCCTTCTGGGATACCAATGATACGTACATTCTTGTACTTTGTTTCATCCTTAAGTTCCTGGAGATGTTGCTCATATTTTTTTCATTCTTTTCTCCATCTGCTCCTTTGCATGTAGGCTTTCAGGTGTTTTGTTCTCCAGTTCCTGAGTGTTTTCTTCTGCCTCTTGAGATCTGCTGTTGTATGTTTCCATTGTGTATTTCATCTCTTGTGTTGTGCCTTTCATTCTCATAGATTCTACTAGTTGTTTTTTGAACTTTCAATTTCTGCCTTATGTATGCCCAGTGTTTTCTTTACAACCTCTATCTCTTTTGTGAAATCTTCTCTAAACTTTTTGAATTGATTTAGCATTAGTTGTTTAAATTCCTTTATCTCAGTTGAAGTGTACATTTGTTCCTTTGACTGGGCCATAAATTTGTTTTCCTTAGTGTAGGTTGTAATTTTCTGTTGTCTAGGCATCTGACCTCCTAGGCCACCCCAGTTGGGTTTTCCCAGATGAGAACAGGGTCAGATCACAGAAGGAGGAAATATTCAGTATCTGGTTTCCCTGATGGTTTTTCTTAGAGGATTGAGACACCTGTGCTTTTCTGCCTGGCAGGTGCACCTTCAGCCTGTCACTGGCTGTTGTAAGGAGGTGTGGCCTGTGGCTCTCCTCCCCCAGGCCTTGGGGTCTGGTTCCAGTAAGGCAGGCAGTAGAGCTGGGCCCCTCCCTTTCCTCTTGGAATATTATGGCCCCTCCAGAGAGGTCACTGCATATCAATAAGTTCTTTGTTTCTCTCACTCTGCTGATCAGAGTGTTTTGATTTTAAAATGGCTGAGGCTTTCTTTACTGCAAAGTGCTGTGGACTGAAAATGGCTGAGGTTTTCTCCACAGAGAGAGAAAGGGAGAGAAAGCTCCCAGATTCACCCATCAGCCAGAGATAGCACCCAATCCTCTGGGATCCCTGTCCTGAGACAGATATGTGCCCCAATTCTCCCAAGGTCAGTTGTCTCCAAAAGCCTCTGTGTGCTTGTTGGGGATTTGCTGTCTGTATTGAGTGGTTAATATTAAATCCCCAGTTGGAGCTGGGCTGAGAGAGTGCTACTTTCTAGCACAGCGAGGCTTCCGTGAGGGAGGGGCTCTTGGCTCTCAGCGCGGGTCCACAGTTTTTACTTACAGATTTTATGCCCGATCTCGGGCATTCCTGCCAATTCAGGTTGGTGGATGATGAGTGGACAGTCACGTTTGTCTCCGTGCAGTTATTCCAGGTTATTTACTAGTTTTTTTGGTCATTTATGAATTGTTTCAGGGGGGACTAACAGTCTTCCACTCCTCTCTATGCTGCCATCTTAGCTCCTCTTGATTTTTGAAAAGGATGCCAAGTCCACTCAACTGGGAAAGAATAGTCTCTTCATGAAATGGTGCCAGGAGAACTGAATATCCATATGTGAAGGACAAAAGAAGACCCCATCTCACATTATACACAAATTTAATTTAAAATGGATAAATACCTAAATACAAGAACTAGGACTATAAAACTCCTAGAAAAAAATGTGTGGAAGCATTGTGAAGATCTTATGGTCAGCATTGGTTTCTTAGACTTTACACTTAAAGCTCAAGCAATGAAGGAAAAAATAGATAAATGGGACCTCAAAATTAAAACTTTTTCACATCAAAATATTTTGTCAATAAAATGTTGAGACAATCTAATCAATAGGAGAAAATATTTGGAAACCACATATCTGATAAGTGTTTAATATCCAGAATATGTAAAGAAATGCTACCACTCAACAATATAAACACAAACAACAAAATTATGTCTTGTACAATGTATGTCCCAAACTACAGATTTATCATTACACTCTGTCTCTTTGCATTTTAGAGGCTGTAAGTAGTAGAGTGGAGATACATACCAAAAATGACAATTCAATAATACTGGCATTTATAATTACCCATATGATTACCTTTCCCAGAGATCGTTATTTCTTTATGCCACTTTGACCCACTCTCTAGTGTCCCTTCTTTCAGTCTGTAGAACTCCTTTTAGCATTGTGTATAAGGCAAGTCCTGTGATGATGAATTCCCTTAGGTTTTGTTTGTCTGAGAATATCTAGTCTCTTCCTTATTTTTCAAAGAAAGATACAAAATTCTTTTTTGGCAATTGTTTTTTTTTAACACTTTAAGTAATTATTCTTACTGCCTTCTTGCCTCCATGATCTGATGAGAAATCAGGACTTAATCTTATGAGGATTCCCTTGTGTATAAGTTTTTGGTTTTCTCTTGCAGCTTTCAGAATGCTCTTCCTGTCCCTGACATTAGAAAATATGGCTTGTGTGTGTCTTGTTGTGGTTCTCTTTGAATTTATTCTCTTTGTCGGTTCAAAGATTTTGTTGGGGGAGAACACCCTGTGGTGTCTTATGCTGCCATCTTGATGAGTGCTATAGTGAAATTATTTTTTAATTTTTAATAGAGAAATTGTGGGTTTACAGATCAATCATATGTAAAATACAGGATTCCCATATACCACTCTACCACCAACACCTGGCATTTGTGTGGGACATTTGCTAAAATTGATGATAGCACTTTTTGTAATTGTACTATTTTTTTTAACATTAACTACCTTTGTTACAATTGATGAAAAACATTCAAATAGTACTATTAACTAGTGTTCGTATTTTACATTAGATGTATTTTTCACTTGCATCACCCTGTTTTTAACTCCTTGTATTAGTATCATATATTTGTTATAATTAATGAAATAACATTATTATACTTGTACTATTAACTAGAGTCCTTCAGCTAAAATGAGGTTCATTGTTTTATATAGACTTATGCTTTATCTTTTAATTTTTATTCTATTAACATATATAGCCCAGGTTTTTCCTTTTATTTACATTCACATATATAATTCAATGCTATTAATTACACTCACGATAATGTGTTCCCAACACCACCATCCATTTCCAAAATTTTAAAAACAACCTAAATATAGATTCGGTACAAATTAAGAATCAACTCCCCATTCTCTAACCCCAATCTATCCCTGGTAAAATATATTGTAGATTAAACTATATGAGTTTACTTATTCTAATTAGTTCATATCAGTGCGATCATACATATTTGTCCTTTTGTGTCTGGCTTATTTCACATAGCATAATTTCCTCAAAGTTTATCCATGTTGCATGATCAGGAATTCACTCCTTCTTACAGCTGAATAATATTCCATTGTATGTATATACCACATTTTATTTATCCATTCATCAGTTTTGGGGACTTGGGTTGCTTCCATCTTTTGTCAATTGTTAATCATGCTGCTATGAACATTGTTGTGTAAATATCTGTTTGCTTCCCTCCTTTTAATTCTTCTGGGCATTTACTAGTAGCAGGACTGCTAGGTCATATGGTAATTCTATACTTTGCTTCCTGAGGAACTGCTGACTGTCTTCCCCAGTGGCTCTACAATTTTACATTCCCACCAGAAGTGAATAATTGTTTCCTCTTTCTCCATATCCTCTCCAAACACTTGTAGTTTCCTGTTTGTTTAATAGCAGTCATTCTAATATGAATGAGATCATCTCATTGTGGTTTTGCTTTGCATTTCCCTGACAGTTAACGAAGAAATAATCTTTTTAACTAATAGTTCTTAGAAAAGTGAATACCCACATGCAAGAAAGAAAGTGGACCCCAAACTCACACAATATAAAAAAATTAACTCAAAATGGATCAAGTAGCAGAATGTACGAGGTAAAACTATTGAACTCATAGAAGAAAACACGGAAATATCTGCAGATACTTGTATTAAGCAGTGGATTCTTATATTTTACACATAAAGCATGATCAACAAAAGAAAAAAATATAAACTAAACTTCATCAAAATGGTCTTTGTGCGTTAAAGGTCGTTATCAAGAATTTGAATAGACAACCTACAAAATGGGAGAAAATAGTTGGTTATTATACATATGATAAGAGTTTAATATCAAGAATATATAAGGGACTCCTACATCTCAAGAACAAAAACAGAAAAATCCCAATGAATAAATGGGCAAAATACTTGAATAGACCTTTCTTCAAAGGAGATATAAAAAAGGCCAATAAGCACATGAAGAGATTCTCAACTTCAGTGGTCATTGGGCAAATGCAAATGAAAACAGCAGTGAAATACCACCTCACACCCATAACAATGGTTATTATCAAAAAAAAAAAGGAAAATAATAAGTGCTGGGGAGGATGCAGAGAAATAGGAACACTTGTACACTGTGGTGGGAATGTAAAATGGTGACCCACTGTGGAAAACAGTTTGGTGGTAAAGACAGTATGTACTTCACCCATTTTAAACTTTCTTTTTATATGTCATATCTTTTTTGTCTCTCATTTTACTCTTTTTGTCACCCATAATTTAATTAATTTTAATTTTTTAAACTGCCTCAAGCCACTCTTTTCTGTCTTTTCCTTTCAGCCTGTCTTTTTTGGAGATGGGCACGAATTACAATAACTCTAGAACTAACACATGCTGTGAAGTTTCCTTCATTCCATATGTCTTCTCTCCGGGTTTGATTTGGATGCAGCCCCATTCTAAATCCAAGGATCCACTACTCAGCTCCAACCATCATCTCTTCTCATTGCCCTGATCCACAGCCTCTTCATTGCCTTTTTCACCTCAGCATTTCTCAGGGTGTAGATGACAGGGCTGAGGAGGGGAGTGACCATCGTGTAGAACACGGCCACTATCTTGTCCACAGTCAGAGTGGCAGAAGGCCTCAGATAGATGAAGACGAGGGGCCCAAAGAACAAGACAACCACAGTGATATGGGACCCACAGGTGGAGAGGGCCTTGTGCCTCCCTTCAGAGCTCTGGTTCCTCAGATGGAGCAAGATGACCACATAGGAGACTAGGAGGACCACAAAGCTGATGACAGACAGGGTGCCCCCATTGGCAGTAACCAGCAGACTGATGAGGAAGGTATCAGAGCAAGCAAGACTGAGCAGTGGAATCACGTCACAGAAATAGTGGTCGATCACTTTGGGGCCACAAAAGGGCAAGTGGAAGATGAGAAGGATTTGGGCAAAGGAATGCACAAAGCCCCCCAACCATGCAATTCCCACCAGGGTGGCACACAGCTGCTGGGTCATGATGGTGGTGTAGTTGAGGGGCTTGCAGATGGCCACATAGCGGTCATAGGCCATCATGGTGAGCAGGAATATCTCAGTACCACCAAAGAAGTGGAAGAAGAAAAGCTGTGTCAGGCAGCCCCACAGAGATATAGATTTCTGATCAGTCAGCAAATCAGAGATGAGTTTGGGGGCTGTAGTAGAAGAGTAGCATATCTCCACGAAGGACAGGTAGCTGAGGAAGAAGTACATGGGGGAGCCAAGACTTCTGCTGGTCATCACAGTGAGCACAACAAGAAAATTCCCCACCACAGTTGCCAGGTATAAGAGCAGAAATATCACAAAGCAAACTCTCTGCACCTCCTGATAGCAAGAAAGTCCCAGAAAAATGAATTCAGTCACATTGTGTGTGTTAGCCATGAAGTCACCACCAGCAGACGATAAGTTGGGTGGGTGAATTATGTATTAAACTCTGGCACATCTGTGAAGTGTGTGAGCTGGATATCAAAAGAGGAGTGGGAGTATGTGTAGAAGGAAGAACATTCCAAGAAGGCAGAGAAGCAAGTACAAAACTCTGAGAATTCATTGTGTGTGGCTAGAGTAAAGGGGGTAATAGCAAAAGAAAAACCTGGAGATACAGTCTGGGACCAGTTTATGAAGGAAAGTTACAGACCTCGGAGTTGATCCTGTAGACAATGGGAAATCACCAGGGATCTTAGTCAACTGGAAAGTAAAATCCCTAAATGGAAACAGAGCCAGGAAGGGAAGTCTATGTGATTAGTGCCTCTTTTGGAATCTGCAAGAATCATATGGGGCAACCAGGATGGAGTTACTATCTCCATTTTTTAGATGCATTTCTGTTACCACTGTATGGTTTTAATTGATTTTTCCTGCAGATTTCTTTCAACCCCCTCCCCCTCTCCCTTTCTGGCCTTGGTTTTCAGAAAGCCTTAAGAAATCCTCTCCACACCACCTTCAGAGTCTTCTGAAGAGATATCCATATGCACCCATGTTGACTCTCACTACCCTCTTACTTCTGCCTCAATTCTGTATTCTCTCCTCTACACTTGGTCAATGGGTTACCTTGTCCCTTCCCAAGGGTCTAGCTTATTCCCTTGAAGTTCTTCTCCTTAATGATACCTTCATTTCTTTCAATCGTGCCCCCCAGTCAGGACAAGCTCTGAATTAGCCCATGTGAGGGTCTGCCCAGGCTCTGGCAAGTCCTTCTCCACAGCCCAGCCCTCCAGACACTCAGGGCATCACAGTGACTGCTCAGGGACTGATGTGAAGGCTTCCCCATCATGCTGGACTCCTTCAAGGAGGCTGAGGTCTGTGTGTGTCAACACAACCCCTCATAGAGTGAGACCTGGGGGACCTGGATCAGGAGTCACATGACTTCCTTTCGTACCACAAAGCTCCTTCCTTCAGCTTTTAGGACAAGGCCAGGTGCTTCAGGACATGAGCCACAAGGAAATCACTGATGGAGTTTAAATCACAGAGACAAAGAGCAGGGTCAGGGAGCAGGCTTACCTCCTCAGATCAGCGGGGGAATTTTACCAAGGGGCTGCTCAGTGACAAAAGCACAGCTGGGAGCCTGGAGTCCGGGTTCCCATCCAGGGTTCTTCACATAGTTTCACTGTGACATCTAGAAAGTTATTTTACTTCTCAGAAACACAAAGTCCTCACTTTAACATGGAGATAATAACACCTACTTCACAGGCGTTAAATGTACTAAATATATTAAATGTGCTGCCAGCCCCATTCCAGGATAAATTATGTCCCATCCTCTGTGCTGCCTTGGATTATTTTTGAAGAAGAGAATCAAACAACCCAATCAGTAAAACCTGACAATCAGTGGCCCTTCTTTTTTCAGGGCATTTTGAGATCACAGCACTTACCACACTAAATTATCACTGTCTTATGTGGTCATCTACCCCACTGGACAGTGAGCTTCCTCAGGGCAGGGATTATATCTTGCTCACCATTCTGTCTCCAGTGTCTAATGAGGAGGCTGCCAAGAAATAACATACAATAAATGTGGTTAAAAGGAATGAATTAATTATAGGTAATATATTTCTTTCCTAACCTTCTCAGCAGAATCCTAGGTACATTGTAGCTGTTCCATAAACACTAAAGGATACCAGTTCCTCATGACTGAATCCATGTCTTCTCTATCCCTGAATCCCAGTGCCTACACTGAGCTTACCTCCAGGTAGGTGTTCAGTCAGTAACCTGACCATTCGAAGAGCACTTTGTAGATGCCCTGGGCTTCGTACAACATTCCTATGTTTGCAAAGTGGGTGCATCATATCCATACGCTAAAGAAAAGCATGGCCACAAAACAAACTCACCCAAGTGTTTCCGTGGCTGCGCTGGTCTCCCCACAGTTACCTTTTCTATTCTGATCCAGAGATACAAATAAAACCCTGAGGACAGCTCCTGGCTCACCCAGGCTTCCCGTTTAACCAACTGAGAAGCATCACAAGTAAGATGCCAACCAGTGCTCCTACCTTGCTGGATGCAAAGAGCTCTGAATCTGTCATCCTTGCAGTCTCAGGCTCGGGAATGCTGAGACTAATCCACATGTGGTCTCAATTCTACCTGAGTTAAAACAACAGCAAAGGAGACCTGCCTCTCTTCTGCATCCCAGGTGTTCCACAGATGTAAGAACCCTGGCAGCTTAGCCTTGAGTTCAACAGATCAAGAGATACCAGGGGACAGGCATGATTATCATGCAAGAGAGGGTGGTCCCCAGTGAATCGTACCCGTTTCCCTTTTCTAACCATAGCGATTTCCTCTTGGGAATCAGAACATGGTTAAAGAAGCTCAACCTTCCTTTTGGAAACAACTTCAGTAATCAACATTAAATGTGAACAAATTCAATTCACCCGTGTTCATAGGTGCTTATTCTGGATGGGGCTCTAGGTTGTTCAGAGTTTGATTAGTTATAGCTCCTGCCTACCATGAGTTCAGTCATGTGGATTTATATGAAATGGCACTACTCACAAGGGCAGGTAGATTGAAGGAACAGGGGCCACAAGAGTCAGGAAATGGAAATTACATGCTTTGATGTGGGCAAGGGTGTAACTCAGCAGTTGTAAACCAGGGGAATTTTGCCCCCAGGGGACATTTGACAATGTCTGGAGACATTTTTGTTGTAATAACCTTGGGAGGATGGAGTGCTACTGGCATCTAAGTGGGCAGAGGTCAGGGATGCTGCAAAACATCCTGCAATGCAAGGACAGTCTCCCACAACAAAGAATTATCTGACCTAGATGTCAAGAGAGCTGCTGCTGAGATACACTGGTGCAGATGAAACAGTCCTGTGTTGATAATCACTGGAACTTGGTTTTGGGTCATTACAGTTCTCTGACCACATTTGTATATGTTTGAAATTTTCCATAATGAAAGATTTATCAAATGCCATATGCATGCTTTGTAAAATGCAATGTCCTCTACACAAGTGCTTTACACAAATACCACTGATTTAGCCTTAATTAAGACTAGCATTGAAATAAGATGCCACATGTTTCTACTAATGATTAATAAGAAAATTTTGGTGAGATTTTAAGATAAAATGGTTTTGGCATAATTGCTTTTGAGAATGCAAATACTGATTTAAACATCTTTTTTTTATAGAATGAAACTTAGGAATGAAATTATGCAAATATTTTTATTGTAGTATGTCATCATGAAGTTTATTTTTTGAAAACCTTTCAGTCAAAATCTTTTCTATATTGAATATTTGGTCAATATATCAAAGGAAGTTAGATTTTTAAACTTGAGTTAATTAGTATTTGTTATAGGAAACTAAAACTGTTCAAATATTATGGTAGAAAGTTGCATTTGTTCACCTATTGTTATAATTCAATTTGTCACTAGAGGTGATTGTATTTCCTAAACTTTGTGACAATTAACCTCTTGTCTATACCCTCACTTCTCTAGTTCTATCAGATTCTTTATAATTAGAAAGACATCCACATACATTCTTTGTGAAGTTATTTTGCATGTAAAATAAACAAGTGATATAAATTTATACTTTAAAAAAATTATGTATAAGAATGCTCATAGAAGGTTTACTTCATTTGGTTTACAGGAGTCAAACCAAATGACCATCAACAAGAGCATGCATAAAAAAACAATTGTGGTATGTTCATACAATGGAATACTACTCGGCAAATGAAAGCAACAAACTACTGCAACCTGAAACATGGATGAATCTTGAAAACATTATGTTGAACAATAGAAGCCAGACACAAAGGGTTCATGTTCCATAATTCCATTTATATAAGTTCAAGAGCAGGTTAAACTAATCGTTGATGATGGAAGTAAGATCCATGATTAACTGCTGGGAGAGAAGATTGCCTGGAAGGGGTCATGAGTGAAGTTTCTAGGGTGATTGAAATACTCTACATCTTGGTTGGGCTGTTGGTTATACAGAAGTATGCATTTGTCAAAATTCATTGGATAATACAATGAAGGGCTCTGCATTTAAGTGAGTGTGAATTTTACCTCAATTACAAAACAAAACCTAGTTGGGTGGGAGGCCACAAAGAAGTGAGTATCTTACCTAAAATTGCTCAGAATATCTAAAATTGTGCCCAGCATAGGTGCTTTATTTACTGGTGCCGAGATTTCTGGTGTTCCCCAACACTGGTTTTCTCTTTCTTTCATCTGGAATAAAAATTACATTACTCAACCTCCTTTGATACGTCAGGAATAGTCATGCAGCTTTCTCTCCCTTCCTCCTTCTTGGTACCAACCTTGTTTTAGCCAATACGTATAAGAATGAGAGGAATTGTCATGGGGAGTTTCTGGGAAATATTTCCTAAAATAACAAGAGAGTTCTACCTTCCCTCATGTGGGGATATGATGCCTGGAGATGCTGTGTCCACCTTGAAGCCATGAGTAGAGAGTAAGAGAATTGAAGAGGCAGCAACCCAATGGGCTGGCATCAGAGAATTAACAGACCAACCCTTAAAACACTGACCTCCAAACTTCTTATTGATGTTTCATGCCTCACAACTTCATTCCTTCTTATAGCCACTCAATATTCCATTGTATGTATAAACCACTGTTCGTCCTTATGTTCTTCAGTTGATGTACCTTTAGGCCACCTCCATCCATTGGCAATGGTGAATATTGCCACCATAAACAGCAGTATGCAAATGTCCATTCATGTCCCTGCTTTCAGTTCTTCCAAATGTGTACCTAAAAAAGGGGTTGGAGGATCATATGGCAACCTCATAGTTAGCCTCCTGTGGAAATTCCACATTGCCCTCCAGAGGTGGTGCACCATTCTACTTCCCTATCGACAGTGAATAGGTACATCCCTCTCTCCACATTTTCTCCATCATTTGCCTCTTTCTGGTTATTTTTGAAACAGTTTTACTCAAACATCATACAATCCTTCCTAAACGAACAATCAATGTTTCCTGGTATAATCACAGAGGTTTGCATTCATCACCACAATCTTTAGGAGGACATTTCCATTTCTTCCACAAAGAAAGAAGAATAGAAAAAAATGAAGAATAAAAAACACAAAAATAAAACAATAAAATAAAAAGGAGAAACAACAACAATAACACCAAGAATTCCAAACCCCTCCCTTATATCCCCCTCTTATTGACATTTAGTTTTTGTATATTGCCTTTGTCACATTTCATGGAAGAATATTACAATGTGACTGTGAACTATAGACTCTTATTTGCATTGATTGTATTTCTCCATACACCATCCTAATTTCAATACCTTGCAATGTTGAGATTCATTTCTTCTCCTTCATGTAAAAACATTCTTACATTTGTACTTTTAATTACCATCGTTGTCCTCTTTAAGTTTCGCTGAGTGATACAGTCCCAGTCCTTATCTTCTATCTTTCCTTCTGGTGTCAGACATGCTCCTAGTCTTCATCTTTCAAACATACTCACACTCAGCTTTTTTCAGTTTATTTACAATATTGTGCTACTATCAGGTAGTATTGTGCTATGCTTTTCTGGATCTTTACAATCCATCCTGTTGAACATACTGTACTCTTTCAGCATCAAATGCCCAACATTTTTGTGATGAATAATAACTAACATTTATTTTCAAGTACTTCATAGAATGAAGTTTTTCCTCATCTTCAATATTTTGGAATAGTTTGAGCAATATTGGTATTAATTATTCTTAGAATGATTGGTAGAATTCACCTGTGAAGATATATGGTCCTGGGCTTATATCTTGGGAGGTTTTTGATGACAGGTTCAATCTCTTGTGATTGAAGATCTGTTGAGATCTTCCATTTGTTCTAGAGTCAGTGTAGGTTGTTTGTGTGTTTTCTAGCATTTTTTCCATTTCATCTAGGTTGTCTAATTTTAGTTTTCCATGTAGAATTCCTTTATATGCTTGGTTAGATTTATTCCTAGATCTATAATTCTTTTTGATGTTATTGTAAATGGAATTTTTTTCTTGATGTCTTTATCAGATTGTTCATTACTAGTGTGTGGAAACCCTAATGAATTTTGCATGTTGATCTTGTACCCAAGCACTTTGATCAATTCCTTTATAGCTCTAGAAGCTTTGTTGTGTGAACTTTACAGAATTTTCTATATATAGCATCATCTCATCTGCAAATAGGGAAAATTTTACTTCTTCCTGTTCAATCTGGATGCCTTTTATTTCATTGTCTTGCCTTAATGGTCTGGCCAGATCTTCCATTCCAATGGTGAATAACAGTGGGGACAGTGGGCATCCTTATCTTTTTCATGATCTTAGAGAAAGGTTTCAGTCTTTCACCTTTGAGTATGATATTAGCTGTGGGTTTTTCATATATGCCCTTTATCATACTGAGGAAATTTCCTTCTATTTCTAGTTTTCTCAAAATTTTTTTTAACAAGAAAGGCTGCTGGATTTTGAAAACTGTTTTGTGCATCAATTGAGATGATCATGTGGTCTTTTTCATTCATATTCTTTATGTGGTGTATGACATTATTTGATTTTCCTATGTTGAACCACCCTTACATTCCTGAAATTAACCCCACTTGATCATGATGTATAATTCTTCTAACATGCTGTTAGATCTGTCTGCTAGTGTTTTGTTGAGGATTAGTTCATCTATATTTATAAAAGAATTAGTATCCAATTTTTTTTGAATGATATCTTTATTTGGCTTTGGTATTAGGGTGATGTTGGCATCATAGAATGAGTAGGAAGTGTTCCCTCCTTTTAGTTTCTTGGAAGAATTTGGGCAGGAGTGGTGTTAATTATTCTTTGAATTA
This sequence comes from Choloepus didactylus, assembly GCF_015220235.1. NCBI lineage: Eukaryota > Metazoa > Chordata > Mammalia > Pilosa > Megalonychidae > Choloepus > Choloepus didactylus. Next base: position 31,218,504 of record NC_051312.1, on the reverse strand, counting down.
TCTCTGGGGGAGAGGTCTGTCTGTTGTTACTTGGGGTCCATGTGAAGACCCACTGGGGCAGGGGAAAGGGTACAAGGTAAAATAAAACACACTATCCTTTGAGAAGGAGCAGGAAAGAGGCCTGGACCCAAAATCCTATATAAAGAACTAAAAGTCTTCTGATTCAGGGGGAGGGACACTTAAATCCACCACACAAGAACCAGGAAAGATAAAGGTCAAAGCCTGGCTGCTGTAACAAAAATGGTAACATACTAAGAATGCTTAGATGAGCTCATCAGTAAATTTAACACAGCAGAGAAAGAATTGTTATCTCAAGATAGGTCAATACAAATTACCACCTGAAAAAGAAAAAGAAAAAGATTGGGGACAAAAATTTCTGAACTGAGTCTTCAGGAACTCTAGGAAAATATAAAGATATTTAGGGGCCTTATGTCTTCAGAGACTATCTTGCAGTGTAGAATGTTAGAGTGAGAAGGGACATGGAAGATAATCTAGTTCAGTTATCATGTTATGGCTGTGGAACATCAAACCGGAGAGGAGAAGGGACTTGCCTAGAGTCCTCCAGCTGGCAGCCCTGCCTCAGACCAGTCCTATCTTTTTTTTTCCTTTCAGTCTTGTACTCTCATTATGACTCAGAATATTGGGGGTGAAACCTCTCCTAATGTCTTATCTTTAGCTTCCCTGTCTCAGGCTGTAACTACTGGGTGTTTTTAACTTTTCACATTCTCTAATTGAATTAATTGGAGCACATTTTGAAATTTTTCCTTACTCACAGTTGCTTGGCAAAGTTTCATGCTAGAGACTAAAGGGTCCATGGGGAATTTGGTCCCCTGATCACAGCGTGTGGCTCAATTTATTTTAAATAGTTCAAGCATCTCAGTATGGAAACACAGTCTTGATCTGATAGTGAGTGGGATTACTAAACTAAAAAGCAAGATCTAAAAATCACTCATTAGTTGCTTCCTGTAGACTTTTTCAGGTTTCTAAACTTAGATCCAATGTTGGACATGGGACAGATTTCTGAATCCTTCCCTTTATAATTTATCCATACGCCATAGGTTGTTCTTTCTAAACATCACAGGACCCATGGAATTTTTTTGTGTGGAAGCAATGCTATCAGTGGCATTTGGCATCATCAGTCACAAAATCAGAATAACTAGAACAGAATCTCAGTATTGTGGAAGCAACTCTTGTTTGTGCATAAATGCGTTTGAACATTGGCCAATAGCTGGCTGTGTGACTTTGAGAATTCACTTGACCTCTCAGGACCTTTGTTGCTTCTTCTGTAAATGGAGGGATTTTGATTAGCAGATCTCCAATTTTCCTTATAGTTCTTAAGTTTCAATGATTAAACCTGGTGGTTTAGCTGAGATGAAGTGTTGAGCCTACTGGGAAACTTCCATGCAGATGAAGGAGCCTGGTGGAAGAGTCTTGTTCTAGGGGAGCTCCTCGTGCTCCAGATGTCTCCCTTCATTCTCTTCATCTGAGACATCCCCCTGAGTGACAAGTTCTTAGAACAGAGGGCGAAGGGTTTGCTGAATGAGAGGAAAAGAGCCTCCAGGTTCAATTACTTGCTCTAAGGCTGAATAGGGCCCAAACAAGATTCCTGACATAAATGTAGGTAATTCCTCATCCAGAAGGATGTTCCAGGGTGACTGAGTGTAAGTGGCTTCAAATCACTGTGTAATCTAGGGGAAGTTACTTTCCCTCTCTGAGCCTTAGTTCGTGCCTCTGTAAAAAGAGGGGACTGGGCAGAATGGCTGCTAAAGTATCTTTCATCACTCATGTTCTGGGATTCCATGCAGTACCATATGGAGGTCCTGTGTGGGAAGAAGGAGGAAGAAGTTCCTTGTGGTATGAATTTGACCTCATAGCAATAGGTCTGCTCAGCCTTCATGTTACTATTTTGTCCTTGTAAAATTTTCCCCATTGGGGATCTATGGTAGAGGATAAAATTATACTCAGTTAGAGTTCACACCATCATTTACCCACCTAGATTTTACATCCTCAGTGACATTTAATCTATGATATTAGGGTAAGAGTTTTATTTGAGGTGGTCTTGGGGGAGAGAGGAGGTAGTTTGTTACTGTGTGTCTCTTGGTCAATAGTGAAAGAGAAAGCGATAGAAATGTAACAAAATATCCGGAAGTCTGAACAAAATATCTCTGGAATTCATCACTTCCTTCCTCTTACTATGATCCCATGAAACCATCTGATTGATATAATTATCTTAAGTTCCACAATTAATTTTCTGTTTGCTTTTTTAAAAAACATCACCATGTAGTCCTTTACGGTAATGTTCTCAACATGAATACTCAATATGATGTTTCTGTGTGTATAAGAGATTTGGCATTTCAAGTGAAAATTGCCAAGGAACCCAGGATGATACAGAGGAAAATGATGTGTATTGTGAAACAAAATAATTATTTTGAGATTCTATCATCTTGGTTTATGTTAAGTAATCTATGAAGCAGAAAAAATGCTTCAATGCAAGGTTGTAGCTTCTCTGGCTTTGACCCAGGGCAGTACAATGTTCACTTTCGAAATAACGATCTACTTTGTTCATTGCTTTACAAGGTGAGATAGAGCCTCATCAGAGTTACCTGAGGTCAGCACAGACTGAAAGGAAAATGTAGACAGAGAGCTTTAAGGAATCCAATTCTTATCAATATGCTGGTTAATCCTTTTATCTTTAAGCAGGAGTAAATACACACACACACACACACACACACACACACACACACACACACACACACACATATATAGAGAGAACCCACTGGGAGAAGTTAACACATGTATTTAAGGGGTTCAAGTAGTAACAGACTCTGCTCTTGAATACAGACAGATCATACACAAACCATTTTGAGCGATACAATTAGAAATAAGGTACAATATTTTGTGTTTCCAAGTGTAGGTGATAGAAGAAGTTCTTAGTTTTTAAATTAAAATTCAATCTGGTTAATATGTATCAGGCACTTACCATGTGTGTAGTTCATACAAAGATGAATAAAGTAGGTAAGGGAGACAGAGAAACAGTAATTTAAATACTCACATTAAATATGCCATAGAATGCCATATATTGCATGAAGGAGAATTGGCTGTGTGTGGAGTGATAGGTGATGCTTAACCTGAACATTAAAGGAAGAATAAAAGCAAGGTATGCACACCAAGTGGAGGGCAAAACCTCAGCAAAGGCATGGAGGTGTGAGAGCAAGTTGGGAGAATGAGACATAGTTCAAGTGGATGCAGTATAGGTTCAGGGGAGTGATAACAATTGAATCTGGAAAAATGAACAAGGTCTTACATGCCATGCTAATGATATTGGACTTAGTCTTGTAGGCAATGGAAATGCATGGCTGGATCTGATTTGCATTTGAGAAGTAAATAATAAACATAATTTACATTTATTAAGGCTTATGATGAGCTGAACACCATGTGCTTTATTGCACTGAACAGAATGATCACTTCATTTAATTTCCAGAGTTGAATGCAGAGCTAAATGGATGAGAGTTGAAGCCACCAGGGAAGGCTTCATAAACAATGGGCATGACTGAGTGGGCAGGATTTGGAGAGTATGCAGAGATGATGGGCTCATCAGGTAATGTGAAAAATATGAGGGATGCTCTTTTGCTGGGAATGAACTTGTATTCATGAGTTTCGAAGGAGCTCTCAATAGATTTGAGGTTATATTGTTCTTAATGAGCATTAAGGTTGGTTTGAAGGGGCCTGGGCAAGTATTGTGGAAAACCTTAAAGGTCAGGTAGAAGACTTTAGGCATGATTGCCAGGCAACAGGGAGACAGAGGTGATTTCTGTATGATTCAAGCAGGGGGAGAGTGAGGGAGAATTTCTAATTCCAGTTGCAGAATAAACTGGGGAGTGAAGGCTGGCACACTGGGAGAGAGATGGAGCATGTGAGATGCTGCAGTAATCCTCGCAGGAGCTTATAGTCCTGCCTGAAGGTGAGGTTGCAGGAAGACAGAGGAAAGAACTGGTAAAGTAGACAGGCTGAGTGGATTGTATAAATATGGGAGGCAGGGGAGAGGCATGAGTTAGAGGTGACTAATGTTTCAGGCTTAGGGATGAGGAGTGAGATAATGCTGTAGTTAAACCTTGTTGTGACAGGTGCAATGTCAGTTCATCCCTCCAGGAGACAATGACTCACTAACTGCAGCTCTATCTCCTGTCCAAATCCTGGGAGTCACAAAGAAAAGGGAAATACTTGAGTGTCACACTCTGCTCTGTATCTTGGTCTTTCATTTTCAGAGTTTATGCTATCAAATCATTCCCATGAATTGGGGTTTCCTGTAATACTCCTGCTGTCTATGAAGAAAGCATAATAAATGAACCTGGATAAGTTTTTGCATTAGCCATGGGTTGATGTCATTTCTCTAACACACTGGAATGACTCATCCCGTTCTCTTCTGGGTGAGATATGGTCACTTACCCTCTCTTTCCTTTGGATAGACTTGGGTTTCAGCCCTGACTTCACCCCTCATGAAGTGTGTTTCTTTGGGCAAGTTGCTTAACCTTTCAGCTTCAGTTTCCTCATCTATCAATTACCTACGTGAAAGTAGTAAAATTAAATGTGGGGATGATTTTAAAGTTCTATCTACAGCCCAGCACATAAAGATGCTGAATAAAGGACAGCAGCATGTGATGTTGTGTGGTTGTTGGGATGACTACAAAAATGCTCATCAGGTAACCATGAGCTGTAATTTCCTGAAGACTCGACTATTTCCCAGTCTTCTTACGTTGTTTTTGATGCCCCCCCCCCCCCGATTTCCCTTCCTCTGATCCAATAAGCAAGCCCCAACTTGCTTCTTCTTGCCCTTTAGGTTGGTCTCTAGTGTCCTTCTTTTAACCTGTTCAATCCACATTTTTCTCCAGTTTCTACCGAGGCAAATTACTGAAGATTCTCTCAGCAGATTTTCGTTTTGCATAGCTTTTCAAATTTTCACCATGAAAGAAATTTGGGGGGTGTATAATCCATTTTCAGGATATTAGCACAAGTGAAGGAAAGATGAGACAGAAAAGAGATTCTTTAAAGTGATTTTAAATGCAGAGAAATCTTAAAGTATTTTTCTGTCTCATTTCACAAGTGTGCTCTTTAAATTGCACAGATTTTTATGCTTTCTGAGGGTAAGGACTGCCTTTCACTCTTCTTTAATATGTCCTGAATCACTAGGTGTGGAGAGCCGTCTCCCGGGACGGGCATAGCGCATGCGCTGTAAACCTGCTCCAAAGTCCCCCCGCCCATCGAATGAGCCAAGATGGCGCCCATATCCTGCTTCCGCTTATGACGTGCACACTCACTATTCCTATCTGCCAATTGAGTGCATATGCGCGGCGCTAGATCATTGGTTATGAGTAGAGTACTTAAGAGTTTGCCCAAGCGAACCTCGGGGAGACAGCCCACTAGGAGCCGTACCTGACGGCCACATCGAGGCTGCTCTCCCGCGAGGCACTCTGCCCCGCGTGGAAACCTGTAACAGAGAATGCTTATCTAGCTTCAGTAAAAGACTTGCTCTCGCAACCGCCGTGTGGCTCGAGTCGTGACTTCCAGCCAGGTCAGTTTGCGTGGTCTGCATCTCTCTCTCTCTCATCCCTTGTTTCTCCCCTCGCCGGCCGGGGAACAGGGGTCGAGCGGGGCGGCGCCGGACAACTAGGCACATGGCCAGAGCCTGAAAATTATTTGATTCCTGAATGAATTAAATTAATCCTCACCTGCCGCCAATTTTCAGTGGACAGCAAACTTTAACATAGAAACAAGGAAACCTGTGCATACCCATGCATTATGTTGAAACTATTGTTTGATTGTGGGCTATACTCTCATCAACTTCTGTATGTCTGCTTCACTGTTGGGTGTCATAATTTTCTCAAAATATTTGCAAAAATTCATGAGGCCATGGGATTGGGTGACAGAATATTTATGGCCTGAGACCATAAAGATACTTTGTAGTTCAAGTAAAGATAATATCAAAGAAACTCTTTAGAATGGGAGAAGTATCAATGAGAATGCCATTTCTGAGGGATCAATGGAGGAAACAACAGATCAGGGGAGGTTCCCTTGAGAATCTCTTAAGGCAAAAGATTGATGAAAAAATATTGTGATTGGGAGAAATGTTAACAATTAATATAGGTGAATTTTAGTGCTGAGATTTTTATTTTTCTTTCTGGTGTACTTGAAATAATAAACAAGTTTGAATAAAATGATCTGGTTCTAATTTTGGATCTACTCCTCACAGGGATACTTTACTAATTCATAACCTCTCTGTGCCTGATTTTTCTTAATTGTAACATTGGAGCCATGGGATTTTGTGAACTGTCTTTAAGAGTATCTTGCAGAGTAGACAGTTGAGCACTGAAGGGATAAACTTTCATAACTACATGTATAAAAAAACAAAATCAGTGAGATAATACATGTGAAAGGTTTCTATAAACTTACAATGCTAAACAAATATGAGGGATAAGATATATGATTGAATTTTTTTCTGTCAGAGGACTCTTCTTCTATGAATCATGTTCCCCAAATGGAATCCATGGCCAGTAGAAATAATGTGACTGAGCTCATTTCTACTGGCCTTTTCCAGGATCCAGGGGTGCAGAGAGTGTGCTTTGTGGTGTTTCTTCCCGTGTACCTGGCCACAGTGGTGGGCAATGGCCTCATCATCCTGACAGTCAGGATCAGCAAGAGTCTGCATTCCCCTAGTAATTCTTCCTTAGCTACCTGTCCCTGGTGGAGATTAGTTACTCCTCTACTGTCGTCCCTAAATTAATCATAGACTTACTTGCAAAGGTCAAGTCCATTTTCCTGGAGGGTTGTCTGGCTCAGGTGTTCTTCTTCCATTTCGTTGGGGTCACTGAGATCCTTTTGCTGGTGGTGATGGCTTATGACCACTATGTGGCCATCTGCAAGTCTCTTCATTATATGTCCATTATGAGCTGTGAATTGTGTCATGTACTAGTTGCTGGTTCCTGGCTGGGGGGCTTTTTACACTCATAATTCAGATTTCTATCACCGTTCAATTGCCCTTCTGTGGCCCTAATGTGATTGACCACTACTTCTGTGACCTCCAGCCATTATTCAAGCTTGCAGGCATGAACACCTTTGTAGAGGGGGTCACTATAATAGTCAACAGCTTAATGACCCCATGTTCCTTCCTCGTCTTGGTGTCCTCCTATATCATCATCCTGGTCCACTTGAGGAACCATTCTGCAGAGGGGAGGTGCAAAGCTCTCTCTACCTGTGCCTCCCACATCACAGTGGTCATCTTGGTCTTTGGACCTGCCATCTTCCTCTACATCCGACCCTCCTCCACTGTGCCAGTTTGAGTGTATTGTGTCCCCCAAATGCCATTATCTTTGTGGTCTTGTGTGGGGCAGACGTTTTGGTGCTGGTTAGATTTGCTTGGAGTGTGCCCCACCCAGCTGTGGGAGATAATTTTGATGAGATGTTCCCATGGAGGCGTGGTCCCACCCATTTGGGGTGGGCCTTGATTGGTGGAGCTATATAAATGAGCTGACTTGGGGGGAAGAAAGAGAGTGCAGCTGGGAGTGATGTTTTGAAGAGGAGCAAGCTTGCTAGAGAGGAACGTCCTGGGAGAAAGCCGTTTTGAGGCCGGAGCTTTGGAGCAGATGCCAGCTGCCTTCCTAGCTAACAGAGGTTTTCCGGAGGCTATTGGCCATCCTCAGGTGAAGGTGCCCGGTTGCTGATGTGTTACCTTGGACGCTTTGTGGCCTTAAGACTGTAACTGTATAGCCAAATAAACCCCCGTTTTATAAAAGCCTATCCATCTCTGGTGTTTTGCATTCTGCAGCATTAGCAAACTAGAACAGATTTTGGTACCAGAGAAGTAGGGTGCTTTTGCTGCTGAGTTTGCAAATACCAAACATGTTGGAACGGCTTTTTAAATGGATAAGGGGAGGACTATGGAAGAATTGTGAGGAGCTTGATAGAAAAGGCCAAAACTGCTTTAAAGAGACTGTTTGTGGAAATATGGAGTCTAAATATACTTCTGATGAGGACTTGAACAGAAATGATGAATGTGTTGTTGTAAACTGGAAGAAAGGCGATCCTTGTTTTAAAGTGGCACAGAATTTGGCAAAATTGAGTCCTGGTGTCAGATGGAAGGAAGAATTTGAAAACGACAACCTGGAATACTTAGCTGAGGAGATTTCCAGACTACATGTGGAGGATGTATCCTGGCTTCTTCTTGCAGCTTATAGTAAAATGCGAGCAGAGAGAGATAAACTTAGAACTGAACTCTTGGGTTCAAAGAAACCAGAAGTTGATCGCTTGGAAAATTGCAAGCTTCCAGGGGGTGGAATCCCAGAAGCTACAGCCCAACGTGAGGACATAACCAAACATGGAACCCAGCCGCCATTTCAGTACAAGCCAAGATTGAAAAAGGAGTTAAGCAGAAAGGATTTGTGGAAAGTCCTATTGTCTAATGGCTTTGACCCCTGCATGCTTCATGCGAAGCCAACAGAATTTTTGCGAGATCTTTATAGACAGAGCCATTGCCGGTCTGGATTGGAGGAGACAGACAAGGAAAAAATTAAAGTAAAAATCTCTTCAAAGACAGAGCCATGGAGGATGAGGTCTGGAGTCAGGAGGTCTCGGGCTGGGAGAGCGGAGCAGCCCACACGCATGGAAAGGGTGAGTTTGCCCTGGAGGTCGAGGGCGGGCTTTCCGCCTCGATGCTCTGGAAGAGTTTTGCCACCTCAGGTCCCAAAGAGGTTGGAGCACATTTCCAGGGAATTGGGGAGAGCCTGGCTGCCACCACACTGTTCTGAAGGGGTTGAGCGTGTGCCCCGGAGATGGAAGGGAATCCGGGAGCTGCCCCGATGTTTGAGGAGGGTGGGGCCGAGAAGGTGGTCTCCCCAATGTGTGGATATGTTGGAGCACTCACCCAAGCATTTGGAGAGAAAAGGGCTGCCACAGAGGCACTTGGGAAGCGTTAGACTCCCGCTCTCTCAAGCCCCAAGGATGCAACATTGTTCTGTAAATGACTCTCGGACTTTGAAATCTAATGGAGTATGTCCTGTGGGTTTTAGGAACTGTTTTGCTCCTGTTAACCCTGTTTTCCTTACTGTTTCTCCTTATGGCAATGGAAATGTTTATCCTGTGAATGTCTATCCTTTGTATATTGGGAGCACATAACTTGTTCTAGGTTCACAGATCCACAGCTAAAGGAAAATTATGCCTTAGGATTGGCGATGCCTAAATTGATTTTGATGGGATTTTGTACTTGACTATTGTTACTGAAATGATTTAAGTTTTTGTGGTATTGTGATGGAATGGATGTATTTTGTATTTGGAAAGATAATGTCATTTTGGGGTCCAGGGGGTGGAATGTGCCAGTTTGAGTGTATTGTGTCCCCCAAATGCCATTATCTTTGTGGTCTTGTGTGGGGCAGACGTTTTGGTGCTGGTTAGATTTGCTTGGAGTGTGCCCCACCCAGCTGTGGGAGATAATTTTGATGAGATGTTCCCATGGAGGCGTGGTCCCACCCATTCGGGGTGGGCCTTGATCGGTGGAGCTATATAAATGAGCTGACTTGGGGGGAAGAAAGAGAGTGCAGCTGGGAGTGATGTTTTGAAGAGGAGCAAGCTTGCTAGAGAGGAACGTCCTGGGAGAAAGCCGTTTTGAGGCCGGAGCTTTGGAGCAGATGTCAGCTGCCTTCCTAGCTAACAGAGGTTTTCCGGAGGCTATTGGCCATCCTCAGGTGAAGGTGCCCGGTTGCTGATCCGGACGCCATTGGCCATCCTCAGGTGAAGGTGCCCGGTTGCTGATGTGTTACCTTGGACGCTTTGTGGCCTTAAGACTGTAACTGTATAGCCAAATAAACCCCCGTTTTATAAAAGCCTATCCATCTCTGGTGTTTTGCATTCTGCAGCATTAGCAAACTAAGACATCCACCTTCACTGAGGACAAATTGGTGGCTATGTTCTATACACTGATCACCCCCATGCTGAACCCCATCATCTACAGACTCAGAAATGCAGAGGTGAAAAATGCCATGAGGAGGTTGTGGGGAAGAAAGTGAACTCAAAGTAGTAAATCAAAGATATGTCTGATTATTCTAACAACTTAAGTGGATTTTAATTTCAGTAGGATATTTAAAAACCCTCAGAAACATATATAAGGACTTAGTGTTACTTCTGTTGTGATTTTCCATAGTAACAAAAAAACTCCCTGGTATCCTGGTACAATGTTCCAATGACAGAATTTAGATGGTCTTGCAGTATCCTAGGAAAGCTGACCGACTCCATGATATCCACAAATATCATAGGATTGGGCACTATGAAGACTTAAATCATGTGCAATTGTGAAGGAGAACAATTTGGCAAATGTTTTTGCAGGTTAAAATTTCTCTTCCTCTGAACATGTTTCTTCATTCTTTCATTTCTCCTTTCTTCCATCTATCTTCTCTTTCTTTAACTCCCACTTGATAATCAATATTTCATTGAAACAAAATATAGCGACCTGATTAATTACCTAGTGATATTTGTGCAAAGAGGGTATGTCTCTAAAAATTTCATCCTGGGATTTTTATATTCTTCTCTTTTGTTCTTATCTTTGCCACAGACCATTTCATCATGAATAGTAGAAAAGCCCCCAGAGAAATTTCAGCTTTTCTGACATTTTGGCTCTAAGGACAGTACGTAAATCTCTCTGGGTTCTCTCACTGTGTCCACTATCCATCAATAAAACTAATACCCACATTACAGATTTGTGTCCATTTGATCAACATGGTGATGTAACATGCTCCAGAAACTTTTTACCACTAGCAGACAGTCAGACATTTTCCTCATGTCTCTGGAACAGAAGTTAAAGGGTTGCAAAAATTGGGCAAGTGCTGAATTAAGAATAAGGCAATTTTAAAACATTAGGAAAAAATCTCATGTCAGCCATTGATTTGTAGATCCTCTTTTTACTTCTTAGAGTATCCAAAATACAAATGCATGAAAAGTAATGATAAATGAATTCTTTTGGACTCATGATGTGTAAATATGTAATTTTTGGCATTAACTCTCCTTTCAAAAGGCAGAGATTGGCAATTGGATATAAAGCATGACTAAAGAATATACTCTTTATAAGAGACTCATCTTAAATTCAAAGACATAACTAAATGAAGTGATAGAATGGAAAAAAATGTCACATGTGGTAGCCATATTAATATCTGATAAAACAGTCTTCAAGTGAAAAAAGTTGTTATAAGGGACAAAGAAGGTCACTATTTACTGATAAATGGGTCAATTGAACTGGAAGATAAGAGGTATAACTACATATACAACTAACTGAAGAGCCCAACATATATGAAGCAAATTAACTTATTTGAACAGAGAAATAGATAGTTACACATTAATATTAGGAGAATTCAATACACCAATTTCTATAATTGATAGTACATGTAAACAGGAGATAAAGAAATAGAAGACTTGAATAATATGGTAAACCAACTACACTTAACAGACATATTGAACATTTCACTCAACAATAGCAGAATACATTTTCTTCCCTAGGGCACACGGATCATTCTCCAGGATAGGTCATAGTTGCATCAAAAAACGAGTCTCAAATTTAGAAATATTGAAATCATATAATAGTATCTTCTCTGATCACAATGGAATGAAAGTGGAAATCAATACCAGAGGGAGGCAGTCCTTAGAGAGCAGGCAAGCGGGAAGCAGTTTGGCTGCAGAAGCAGAGCAATGCCTAAATCAAAGGAACTTATTTTTTCAAGCTCATCTGGCTGGGATCCTGATAGTGAAGTTGACAAAAAGTTAAAGGGGAAAGAATAAGTTACTTCAGAAAAACCTGTACAGAAGCAAAAGACTCGTGAACCCTCAAGAACCCTGTCATCTTCCAAGCAGAGCAGCAGCCAAGATGATATGTTTCAGATTGGAAAAATGAGGTATGTCGTTGTTCGGGACCTTAAGTGGCAAGTTCTAATTGACATTAGAGAATATTGAATGAATCCAGAAGGTGAAATGAAACCAGGAAGAAAAGATATTTCTTTCAATCCTGAGCAGTGGAACCAGCTGAAGGAACAGATTTCTGATATTAATGATGCAGTAAAAAACTGTAAAATCAGACCCATACATAAAAAAATAACTGGTGTTTTAGTTGTTTTAATCTATTTTTTTTTTATATTGACTTTTGTTTTCTAAACATTGTTTTCCAAAGCTATTGTATATTTGGATCACAGAACATTTGTAAGGTGAATATTTTTTTTTAATGTGCATTATTAAAAACGTTGTGAGTGAAGCTAATTGTCGGTTTTATTAAGGAGGATTGCTTCGTAACAACCCCCTGTGTAATATAAAATCAAATAATACAATCTTAATGGCTGTGGCCTTTTTTGATCAGAAGGGTTGATATCGTTTGAGCCCAAAAATAACAGTTTATAGACCTTTCAGTTTCAACTTACCTTTTACATTAAGAAGGATTTGTATAGCATTGAATTTATAAACTCTTGATTAGTGAAATGCGTAGTTGATCTGTTCTCTTCCAACCAAATGTCTACACTTGTTTGACTTTTCCACCCCAAGGATATTTCACTTTCCCTTTTTTCTTACTTCAGTTTCCTTTAATAACTTATCTTTTCATGCTCAGTTTTCACTCTTTTCCTTGAAAATGTTATGCTAATTTAGAAACATCAGTGAAACTGTCAGAATGCTAGTTATCTTAGTAAGGCACTTGTAATTAAAACATGGGAACTACAATCACTAATTTTATTGTATCAAACATTAGAGATACAATTTGATAAACAGCATGGCTTGTATGAAAACTGAGCAAGTGTATAGTGTTCTGTATAGTTATTACTTTTTTGTTTAGTCTGTAGAAAATAATGGCTTAGATGTCTGATTTGCTTTCATTTATTAAATATGTTCACCATGGGTTGATGACTATAAAATCAGATATTGTTAAATTAGACTATGATTTAATAAAAATTGTGAAAGCTTACTGGCCTCACATTTTATTTTATAACATTGAGCATGGATTATATATAGCCAGAGATATCATTGAGCTTTACTGTCACTGTAGGGAATGCCAATTTTTAGGGGAAAGAGCATTTACTTGTGGCTTTTTGGCTTTTCTTTCAGTAGACTTGGCTATTTTGCAGTTAATCTACTGGATAATGGTATTCTAGTCTTGATGTTACTAAATTTTAGCATACATTCATAAATGATTTTTCTTAGTAATAAAGCAGACACAGATCGATGTCTGCTTTGCAGCAATAAATAGGGCATGGCATGCCTGGGGAAAGGAACCTTTGTAAACAGAACTATAATTTAAATGAAAGAAGGTGGCAGTGAAGTCAGAATTCTGTTCAAACTAAATGATAAACACAAAGTGATACTTTATAAATATTTGGAAATTTTGATCATACCAATTGGACACGATTCTAGATAGAATAGCAGAAAGAAAATCTTAAAAACATGTAAAAATTCTCACTAATAAAGTAGTTTTGCTAGCAAGTCTCAAAAAGTTACTGCTGTTAAACACTGCCATACGAGAGAGTTGTACTATTCTGCTATCAAATTTGATTCCCATGTCTAAAACACTTTGTCGTCAGATTGTCAGGCACTTGATTTCAAAACCATCTGTCAGACCTCATGTAGTTACCAATTTTTTTTCATCAGCTATTCTGTTTACATATGATGTTATATATTTTTTAGGTGACATTTTTAGTATTTTTAGGGAGATGCCTAATTAGGGAAATGAAGAAATCCTCTTTTCTGGTATTTTAGCCTTCTTCAAATAATAAGTACCAAAGTGTTGAAAATATATATTTTAGGCAACTCCTGCTTGATTACCTTCTTTCCCTTATTTGGGAATATGTATGTGTCCTATTGGCTTAATTGGGTAGTTTTGTAAAGCATTCCCTATTTTTGGCATATAGGAATGATAGTTAGAACATAAATATTTGAGTTTGGTGTAGATGAAGAGGAAATAATGAGTAAATTTCCTAGGTTTATATGAATTCAGGGTATTTCCCTTTTAAAACAATCTGCTAATTCAGAGATGATGCTGGAGCTTATTACATGGGCATTTTCTCTTTAGCATTGTATCAGTGAAACCTTCCTATCTGGAGTGTTTCTATGGTAGATTTGAAAAGTTGACTGCTAAATTTTTAAGTACATTACTGGATATGCAATGTATAGAAATTGTTAATCTTTTTCCTGTGTGTTTTTGTAGGAAAGTATATGAGAATTGGGATAAAAGAAGAAACAAATGAACTTTACTGAAAAGAAGAGGCACTTTAGTTTTCTGTTTAAACTTTACCTTCTTGATAAGACATGACCTAAATAAAAGGAAGGACATTCTGTGTTCATGGATTGGAAGACTAAATACCATTAAGATGTCCATTCTACCCAAATGATTTACAGAGTCAATACAGTCCCAATCAAATTCTCAAGAGTCCAGTTTGCGTAAATGGATAGGCCAACTACCACATTTATTTGGATGGGTAAGTGGCCCTGAATAATCAAAAACACCTTGAAAAAGATGAACAAAATAGGAGAACTTACACTTTTGACTTTAAAGTATACTACAAAGCTGAAATGGTGAAAAAAGCATGGTAGTGGCATAAGGATAGATATACTGACAAATGGAATCCAGTAATTGAGAATTCAGAAATAGACCCTCACATCTATCATCAACTGATTTTTGAAGAGGGTGCCAGTTCCACTCAACTGGGAAAGAACAGTCATTTCAACAAATGGTGCTGGGAGAACTGAATATCCATATGTGAAGGATGAAAGAAGACCCCTGTTTCACATTTATATACAAATTTAATTTAAAATGGATCAAATACATTCATATAAGAACTAGAACCATAAAACTCTCAGAAAAAATCTCCAGAAGAATTGTGAAGATCTTATGGTCAGCCTTGAAAACATCAAAGGAAAAAAATAGATAAATGGGACCTCCTTAAAATTAAAACTTTTGCACATCAAAATGCTTTATCAGTAAAATGATAAGACAACCTACTCAATAGGAGAAAGTATTTGGAATCCACATGTGCCAGTTTGGATGTATTATGTCCCCCAAAATTCTATGTTCTTTAATGCAATCTTATAGGGGCAGACATATTAGTGTTGATTAGGTTGGAATCTTTGGATTAGGTTGTTTCCATGGAGACATGACCCACCCAACTGTGGGTAATACCTTTGATTAGATTATTTCCGTGGAGGTGTGGTCCTGCCCATTCAGTGTGGGTCTTGATTATTTTACTGGAATCCTATAAGAGCTCAGAGAGATGGAGCTCAGTGCTGCGGCTGAGAGAGACATTTTGGAGATGGCTGTTGAAAGCAGACTTTTCTTAGCCCAGAGTTTGCTCCAGAGAAGCTAAGAGAGATGAAGCCCAGAGTTTGCCCAGGGATATGCTAAGACAGGACCCCCAGGTGCTTAGAGAGAAACATCCTGGGAGAAAGAACGAAGAATGTACAGGAGCTGAGAGACCCTCTTTTAATTTTTATCCTAGGAACATATACATCCCAAGTTTTTCCTTTTATCTACATTCACATATATAATTCAATGCTATTAATTACACTCACAATAGTGTGCTACCAACACCACCATCCATTTCCAAAACTTTAAAATCAACCTCAATAGAAATTCTGTACAAATTAAGAATCAACTCCTCATTCTCTAACCCCAATTTATCCCTGGTAACCTATATTTTAGATTAAACTCTTATTCTAATTAGTTCATATCAGTGAGGTCATACAATATTTGTCCTTTTGTGTCTGGCTTATTTCACTTAGTGTAATGTCCTCAAGTTTCATCCACGTTGCATGCATTAGGAATTCACTCCTTCTTACAGCTGAATAATATTCCATTGTATGTATATACCACATTTTTAAAAATTAAATTCAGTTTTATTGAAATATATTCACATACCATACAATCATCCATGGTGTACAGTCAACTGTTCACAGTACCATCATATAGTTATGCATTCATCACCCCAATCTATTTTTGAACATTTTCCTTACACTAGAAAGAATCAGAATAAGAATAAAAATTAAAAGTTAAAAAGAACACCCAAATCATCCCTCCCATCCCACCCTATTTTTCATTTAGTTGTTGTCCCCATTTTTCTACTCATCCATCCATACACTAGATAAAGAGAATGTGATCCACAAGGTTTTCACAATCACACTGTCATCCCTTGTAATCTACATTGTTATACAATCATGTTCAGGAGTCCAGGCTACTGGGTTGGAGTTTGATAGCTTCAGGTATTTACTTCTAGCTATTGCAATACATTAAAATCTAAGAGGTATTATCTGTATACTGCATAAGAATGTCCACCAGAGTGACCTCTCAACTCCATTTGAAATCTCATAACCATCCACTGAAACTTTATTTCATTTCATTTTGCAACCCCCTTTTGGTCAAGAAGATATTCTCAACCCACGATGCCAGGTCCAGATCCATGCCCAGGAGTCAAATCCTAAGTTACCAGGGAGATTTGCACCCCTGGGAATCAGGTCCCATGTAGGGGGGAGGGCAGTGAGTTCACCTGCCAAGGTGGCTTAGATAGAGAGAGAGACAGGGCCACATCTGAGCAAAAAAGAGATACTCAGGGGGAGACTCTTAGGCACAATTACATGCAAGTTTAGCCTCTCCTTTGCAGTAATGAGCTTCATAGGGGCGATTCCCGTGAAAGAAGGCTTGGCACATAAAACCACCAGTCCTCAATGTTTGTGACAACATCAGCATCAGTCCAGGTGAGGAAGTCCAATACTTCTGCATTTTTCCCCAGCTCCTCAGGGGTGCCCTGCAAATATATTTTTATTCCCCACCCAAATTACTTTGAGATTTGTCACTATTTCACTCTAACCCTTACTAACCCACCATATCTCACTTCCTATTCAGAGTTCCATGTAATTGTGGTGTTTGAACAAACTGACTGTAGAGTTATACTGTTTAGAAAATATAGATCCTGCACCAAATAGACATCTCTTCCTTTGGTCTCACATGGAAGCTGAAGTTTTAAAACACAGTCAGTTTTGAATATACCACATTTTATTTACTCATTCATCAGTTGATGGGGACTTGGGTTGCTTCCATCCTTTGGCAACTGTCAGTAATGCCACTATGAACATTGGTGTGCAAATATCTGTTTGCTTCCCTGCTTTCAATTCTTCTGGGCATTTACTAGTAGCAGGATTGCCGGATACATGGTAATTCTATACTTAGCTTCCTGAGGAACTGCACTGTCTTCCCCAGTGGCTCTACAATTTTACATTCCCACCAGCAGTGAATAATTGTTCCTCTTTCTCCATATCCTCTCCAACAATTGTGGTTTCCTGTTTCTTGAAATCAGCCATTCTAATATGTATGAGATGATATCTCATTGTGGTTTTGATTTGCATTTCCCTGATAGTTAATGAAGAAATAGTCCTTTTAACTAATAGTTCTTGGAAAACTGAATATCCACATGCAAGAAAGAAAGTGGACCCCAAACTCGCACAATATAAAAAGGTTAACTCAAAATGGATCAAGGAGTAAAATGTAAGAGGTGAAACTATAGAACTCATAGAAGACAGGGAAATATCTGCAGATACTTGTATTAAGCAGCAGATTCTTATACTTTACACATAAAACATGAGCAACAAAAGAGATAATACATAAACTAAATTATCTTAAAATGAACTTGTGCATTAAAGATCATTATTAAGAAATTGAATAGACAATATAAAAAATGGGAGAAAATAGTTGGTTACTATATATATGATAAGGGTTTAATATCAAGAATATATAAAGGACTCCTACTACTCAAGAAGAAAAACATTAAAATCTCAACTAAAAAGTGGGCAAAGTACTTGAATAGACATTTCTTCAAGAAGATATACAAAAGGCCAATAAACACATGTAGAGATTCTCAACTTCAGTGGTTATTAGGCAAATGCAAATGAAAACCACAGTGAAATACCACCTCACACCCATAAGAATGGTTATTATCAAAAAAAAAAAAAAAGGAAAATAATAAATACTGGAGAGGATGCAGAGAACAAAGAAGACTTGTACACTGTGGTGGGAATGTAAAATGGTGGCCCACTGTGGAAAACAGTTTGGTGGTTCCTCATTAAGTGAAACAGAATTACCATATGACCTGGGAATCCAACCCAAAAGATATACCTAAAAGAACTAAAAGCAGGGACTCTGACAGATATTTGTACACCAGGGTTCATAGCAGCATTATTTGGAATAGCCAGAAGGTAGGGGTTACCTCAAAGTCTTTCAGCAGTTGAAAGGGTAAACAAAAGGGGGTATATGCATACAGTGGAATATTACTCAGCTTTAAAAAGCAGTGAAATTATGATACATGCCATTAAATGGATGAAGCTTGATACAGTCTATTGAGCGAATAATTCAGGCAAAAAGGATAGATATTGTATGATTCCACTTATATGAAATAGCTAGAATATGGAAACTCATAGAAAAAGAAAATAGTGTACAGGATACTGGGCTGGGGGAGAAGGGGTGGGTGTTAATGCATAATGGGTGTAGAAAGAAAGTTCTGGTAATGTATGATGGTGAGGGTAGCAGAACGTTGTGAATGTGATTAATCCCACTGAAGGATTTGCTTGGGAGTGCTAGAGATGGGAAAGTTTATGTTGGGTATAATTTCCATTATTTTGGGTGAGGTCGGACATCTTTTTGTATATTTGAAGAAATTTGTATTTTCCGTGACCTCTGTTCCTAAATTTTCCCATATTTGTGTTTTGGTTCTTTTTATTATGTTCTAAGAAGTAATTATGTACAAAGATGAGTTCTTTCTGATATGAATTTGTAAATATCTCCCCTCCCCAGGTTTTCATTTGTCCCTTGACTTTGTTAGTGATGTTTTTTGACAGATACATGTTTTGTATGTTATGTAGTTAATTATCATCATCAGCCTTTATGGTTTCTGGAATAGCTGAGACCCCATTGTTTCTTATTTTTGAAGTTTTATGGCATGTTTGTTATCTGGTGGGCTGGTTTCTTCTCATTTCTCTTCATTTTCAAAGTTCCCCTGGCTACCGTCTTTCCACACAAACTTTAAAATTAGTTTTAAATCTGTCCTTGATCCCTTATCCCCCCCAAAAAATCTGCTATTATTTTTATTGAAGTCACCTTATATTTATAAATTTATTTAGAATGAATTAACATCTTAGTGATGTTGAGTCTTTTCAGTGTGAAAAATGACATATGTTTCCATTTGTTAAACTCTTCTTTTGTGGTCTTTAGTAGTTATATATGCAGACACATACACAGACAGGCTTATATTTGCTTAAGGAAACTCTGAAAGGAAAACAGAAATTAAGAAAATTGTTTATCTGTTGGGATAATGGGCGATGGGATGTAAGGAATAAGGAAAGAAGGGAACAGAACTTTTCACCATGTACTTTTTATTTTGTTGTTTTTTGAAATCTTATTATGCATTGTTCACAAAATGATATAAAAATTTAAGTAATTTTTAAAACTAAAAAAACTTATTTAACTAATGGTTTAGGATATTCTAGACACAAAAGCAATGGAAGAAATCAATAAGCAAAACTGATAGATTTTACTATGTAAAAATGAAATGCATTTAAACATTGAAAAGGTTGTAAAATGACTTAAGGTCAATTACACATGAAAACATCCATTCTCACATAAAAAAAGAGGAAAAAATGCAAATTAAACAATAGCAAGATGTCTATGAAATTTGAAATAACACTACAGATAATTACTGTATACCCTTAATTCAGTTCCTCAAATGTTAATATTTTGCCACATTTTCTTTATCATTCATTCTCTCAGTAGATAGATAGATAGACAGACATATGGACAGATACTTCCTCTGAATTGATTGAGAATCAGTTGCAGAGACAAATGCTTCTTTACCTCTAGATACTTCAGTGAGTAATTCCTAAAACCAAATTCATTTTCAGACCTGCCCTCAGTACAGTTATCAGATCAAGAAGTTAGACATAATTCTATTATCTAATCTGCAGACCTTTTGTGCCACTAATGTCCTTGATCTAGTCCAGGATCCAGTCCAGGATCACGTGTTGCATTTATTTATCATGTATTTTTAATCTGCTTCAATCTTGAACAGTTCCTCATTCTTTCTTTTTCTTTCATGACTTTCACACTTCTGAAGAGTACAAGTAAGTAATTTTCTAGAATGTTTTTGGTTTTACATCCTTTCTGTGTGTTTTTTATGTGATTAGACTCAGATATGTTAAAAATACCAGAGATACGATATTGTGCGCTTCTCAAGTGCACCATATAAGGAAGCAAACGACATCAATATGTCCCATTATGGGGATGTTAACTTTGATCAATTGTTTAAGGGGGTATTTTCCAGGTTTCTCCATTTCAAAGTAACATTTTATAAAATTATAATTTATTTTTATAAAATTATAATTGATAAGCATTTTGTGGGGAGATACTTTGACACTAGGTAAACATACTATTTCTCATAAAATGTGTTTAATGACAGTGTTCCATGCTGTCAAAATCACTCTCACAGAAAAAATATTGACCACAATATTATTTATAGTAATAAGAATTGGAAACAACCTAAACATCTAAAAATAGAAAAAAGGCTTGTAATATTATTATAAAGCCAAAAGAGAAAATCTTTTACATGTATTTAAACTGAAATTTTTGGAGATGGGTACCAGTTAGAATAACTGTATAACTAACATGCTGTGAAATGTCCTTCATCCCATATGATTCTCTCAGGTATTTGATTTGAACACAGCCCCATTCTAAATTCAAGGATCCGCTACTCAGCCCCTATGCCTCATCTCTTCTCATTGTCCTGATCCACAGCCTTTTCATTGCCTTTTTCACCTCAGCATTTCTCAGGGTGTAGATGACAGGGCTGAGGAGGGGAGTGACCATCGTGTAGAACACGGCCACTATCTTGTCCACAGTCAGAGTGGCAGAAGTCCTCAGATAGATGAAGATGATGGGCCCAAAGAACAAGACAACCACAGTGATGTGGGACACACAGGTGGAGAGGGCCTTGCGCCGCCCTTCAGAGCTCTGGTTCCTTAGATGGGGCAAGATCACTGCATAGGAGACTAGGAGGACCACAAAGCTGATGACAGACAGGGTGCCTCCATTGGCAACAACCAGCAGACCAATGAGGAAGGTGTCAGAGCAAGCAAGTTTGAGCAGTGGAAGCACGTCACAGAAATAGTGGTCAATCACATTGGGGCCACAAAAGGGCAAATGAAAGGTGAGAAGGATTTGGGCAAAAGAATGTACAAAGCCCCCCATCCATGCGATTCCCACCAGGACAGCACACAGCTGCTGGGTCATGATGGTGGTGTAGTTGAGGGGCTTGCAGATGGCCACATAGCGGTCATAGGCCATCATGGTGAGTAGGAACATCTCAGTACCACCAAAGAAGTGAAAGAAGAAAAGCTGTGTCAGACAGCCCCACAGAGATATAGATTTCTGATCAGTCAGCAAATCAGAGATGAGTTTGGGGGCTGTCGTAGAAGAGTAGCATATCTCCACGAAGGACAGGTAGCTGAGGAAGAAGTACATGGGGGAACCAAGACTTCTGCTGGTCATCACAGTGAGCACAACGAGGAAATTCCCCACCACAGTTGCCATGTACAAGGGCAGAAATATCACAAAGCAAACTCTCTGCACCTCCTGATTGTGAGAAAGTCCCAGAAAAATGAATTCAGTGACATTATGTGATTTAGTCATTAAGTCACCACCAACAGACAGTAAGTTGGGTGGGGTGATCTGAAAGGATAAAAAACAAGACTCTTCATTAACATGAGTGGGTAACATAAGTAATAAACCCTGGGACATGTGGGAAGTTGGTGAGCTGGATATAAAAAGAGGAGTAGGAGTTATGTGTAGAAGAGAAGAACATTCCAAGAAGGTGGAAGAGGAAGTCCAACACAATGAAAATTCATTGTGGGGTGGCTAGATTAAGGTGGTAATAGCAAAAGAAAAACCTGGAGAGATTTTCTGGGACCAGTTTATAAAGAACAGTTATGGACTTCAGAGTTTGTCTTGGAGAGAATGGGAAATCACCAGAGATCTTGGTCAACTGGAAAGTAAAATCACTAATGGAAATAGAGCCAGGAAGGAAAACCTATGTGACTAATGTCTCATTTGGGATCTGCAAGAACCATGTGGGGCAACCAGGACAAGGTTACTATCTCCATTTTTTTTAGATGCATTTCTGTTACTGCTGAATGGTTTTAATTCGTTTTTGCCTGCAGATTTCTTTCAACCCCCTTCCCTCTCTCCATATCTGGCTTTGGTTTTCAGAAAGCATTCACACAACCTCTCTGCACCCCATCAAAGTCTTCAGAAGAGTATCCCTCTGCACCTCTGTTGACTCTCATCACCCTCTTCTGTTTCACCGCCAAATGCTCTCCTTCTATCCATGGTGAATGGTTTACCTTGTCCCTTCCCAAGGGTCTCACTTATTGCCAGCTAAGTTCTTCTCCTAATGGTAACTTCATTTCCTCCAATCGAGCCCCCCAGTCATGATAAAGCTCTGAATAAGCCCATGTGAGGGTCCACTCAGGCTCTGGCAAGTCTTTCTCCACAGCCGAGCCCTCCAGACACTCAGGGCATCACAGTGACTGCTCAGGGACTGATGTGAAGGCTTCCCTATCATGCCGGACTTCTTCAAGGTGGCTGAGGTCTGTGTGTGTCAACAATACCCCTCATAGAGTGAGACCCAGTAGACCTATATCAGGAGTCAGATGACTTCCTCTCATACCACAATGCTCTTTCCTTCAGCTTTTAGGACAAGGTGAGGTGCTTCAGGACCATGAGCCAGAAGGAAATCACTGATAGATTTTAAACCACAGAGGCAAAGAGCAGGGCCAGAGAGCAGCCTTACCTCCTTAGATAAGTAGGGGAATTTTACCAAGAGGCTGTTCATGAAAGAAAGCACTGCTAGGAGCGTGGACTCCTGGGTTCCCATCCAGGGTTCTTCACGTAGTATCACTGGAAATCTAGAAAGTTATTTTGCTTCTCAGAACACAATGCCCTCATTGTGACATGGAGATAATAACACCTACCTCACAGGTAGATGTCCCAAATGTACTCCCAGCCCCAGTGCAGTATAAGTTAGCTTGTGTCCTCTGTGCTGTCCTGGATTATTTTTGGAATAAAGAATCAAACACCACCATCAAGAAAACCTAATAATCAGTGACCCTTCTTTTCTCAGGGCATTTTGAGATCACAGCACTTGCCACACTAAATTATCATTGTTTTATGTAGTCATCTACCCCACTGAACAGTGAGCTTCCTGAGGGCAGGGATTATATCTTGCTCACCATTCTGTCTCCAGTGCCTCCTGAGGATCCTGCCAAGAAATAACGTACAATAAATGTGGCTAAAATGAATGAATTAATTACAGGGGATAATTTCTTCCCTGTTTCAGCAGAATCCTAGGTACATTGTAGCTGTTCCATAAACATTGAAGGAACCCACTTCCCCATGACCAAATCCATGTCTTCTCCATCCCTGAATCCCAGTGCCTACACTGAGCTTACCTCAGGGTAGGTGTTCAGTCAATGACCTGACCATTGATAGAGCACTTTGTAAGATGCCCTGGGCTTCCTGCAACACTCCTTTGTGTGCAAGATGGATCTATCAATTCATACATGAAAGAAATGCATGGCCACAAAACAAACTCATCCCAGTGTTTCTGTGGCTGTGCTGGTCTCCCCACATTTACCTTTTCTATTTTGACCCAGAGATACAAATAAAACCCCAAGGACAGCTCCTGGCTCATCCAGGTTTCCTGTTTAGTGAACTGAGAAGCATCACAAGTAAGATGCCCACCAGTGCTCCTACCTTGCTGGATTCACAAAGCTCTGGATCTGCAACCCCTGCAATCTGCAGGCTCAGGGATGCTGAGACTAATCCACATGTGGTCTCAAGTCTACCTGAGTTAAAACAACAGCAAAGGAGACCTGCCTCGCTTCTGCCTCCCAGGTGTTCCACACAGGTATAAGAACCCCGGCAGCTTAGCCTTGAGTTCAATTGCTCAAGAGATACCAGGGGACAGGCATGATTGTCAGCCAAGAGAGGATGGTCCCTGGTGAGTCGTATCCCTTTCCCTATTCTAACCAGGGAGATTTCCTCACGGGAAGCTAGACCTTGTTACTAAAAACTCAAACTTCCTTTTGGAAACAACTTCAGAAAGCAATATTAAATATGAACAAATTAAACTCATCTGTGTTCATAGGTACTTCTCTTGATTGTGCTTTATGTTGTTGAGAATTTGATTTGATATATGTCCTGGTTAGTGTGCATTTGCTCATGGGGATTTATACCAAAAGGCACTACTCACAAGGGCAGGTAGATTGGAGGAACAGGGTCCACAAGTGTCAGGAAATAGAAATTACATACTTTGGTGTGGGCAAGGGTATAACTCAGCAGTTGTAAACTAGGGGGAATTTTGCCCCCAGGGGACATTTTACAAAGTCTGGAGATGTTTTTTGTTGTCACAACATAGGAAGGAGGGAGTGCTACTGGCATCTAATTGGGCATAGGTCAGGGATGCTGCAAAACATCCTGCAATGCCCAGGACAGTGTCCCACAACAAAGAACTATCTGACCTAAATGTCAAGTGAGCAGCTGCTGAGATACACTGGTGTGGATGAATCAGTGCTATATTGATAATCACTGGAACTGACTTCAGTTGTATATGTTTGAAATTTTCCATAATTAAAGTTTTTCAAATGCCATAAGCACTCTTTGGAAAATGCAGTGTGCTCTACACCAGTGCTTTTCACAAATACCACTGATGTAGCCTTAATTAAGAATTGAAATAAGATGCCACAAGTTTCTACTAATGATTAATAAGAAAATTTTGATAAGACATTTTAAGATAAAAATGGCTTTTGGCACAGTAGCTTTTTTCTTCACAGTAGTTCAATCATTTTATTTATTTATTTATTTATTTAAATTCCGTTTTGTTGAGATATATTCACATACCATGCAATCATCCATGATTTACAATCAACTCCTGTCATATAGTTGTGCCTTTATCACCTCAATCCATTTTTTTAAAATTCAATTTTATTGAGATTGTTCACATACCATACAATCATCCAAAGACCCAAAGTGCAGTATCAATTGCCTACGGTACCATCATACATCTGTGCATCCATCTCCACAATTAATTTTTTTTTCAATTTTTAGAACACTTTCATTACTCCAGAATAGGAATAAAGACAAAAAAGAAAATTCAAATCCTCCCATACCCCTAAACACCATCCCTCCATTATTGACTAATAGTATTGGTATAGTACATTTGCTACTTTTGATGAAAGAATGTTAAAATACTACTAACTGTAGTACTTAGTTTGCAATAGGTATAGTTTTCCCTATATATACCCCTCTATTATTAGCTTCTAGTTATAGTGTCATACATTTGTTCTAGCTCATGAGAGAGATTTCTAATATTTTACAGTTAATCACGGACATTGTCCACCACAAGATTCACTGTTTTATACATTCCCATATTTTAATCTCCAGCTTTCTTTCTGGTGACATACATGACTCTGAGCTTCCTCTTTCCACCACATTCACACACCATTCAGCACCTTTAGTTATTCTCACAATAACCTGGTACCATCACCTCTGTCCATTTCCAAACACATAAGTTCAACCTAGCTAAACGTTCTGCTCATAATAAGCAATTGCTCCCCATTATTTAGCCTCATTGTATATCCTGGAAACTTATATTTCATGTCTATGGGTTTACATATTATAATTAGTTCATATCATTGAGACCATGTAATATTTGTCCTTATGTGTCTTACTTATTTCAGTCAATATAGTGCCCTCAAGGTTTCTTCCTCAACCCATTTTTTTACGATGGTTTTGTTCACCTACCATACATTCCTACCATACAGTCCTAAGTAAACAATCAATGGTTCCCTTTATAGTCACGTATTTATGTATTCACACCATCACCACTATCTATATAAGGACATCTCTATTTCTTCCACAAAGAAGGAGAAAGAGTCAAAGAAGGTAGAGAGACAAAAGAAAAACAAAAATGACAGCTAAAAAGCAACAAAAGGAAAGATAGCATTAAACTAAAGTTGAATAAAGAGTCAAATAACATCACCAATGGCAAAAGTCCCATTCTCCTCCCTCATGTCCCCCTCTTATAGGCATTTAGCCTTAGTATATTGCCTTTCTTACATTAAAGGAAGCATAATACAATGTTTCTGTTAACTAGAGTCTCTAGTTTGCATTGATTGTATTTTTTCCCCAATTCCACCCAATTTTTAACACCTTGCAAGGTTGACATTCATTTGTTCTCCATCATGTAAAAACATATTTATATATTTTATCACAATTGTTGAGCACCCTAGATTTCACTGAGTTATACAGTCCCAGTCTTTGTCTTTCCTCTTTCCTTCTGGTGTCCTATGTGCTCCTAACCTTCCTCTTTCAACCATTCTCAGTCATCTTTGTTCAGTGCACTTACATTGTTGTGCTACCATCACCCGAAATTGTGTTCCAAACCTCTCACTCCTGTCTTTTCCTATCAGTCTGTAGTGCTCCCTTCAGTATTTCCTGTAGGGCAGGTATCTTGTTCACAAACTCTCTCATTATCTATTTGTCAGAGAATATGTTAAGCTCTCTCTCATATTTGAAGGACAGTTTTACCAGATATAGGATTCTTGGTTGGTGGTTTTTCTCTTTCAGTATCTTAAATATATCACACCACTTCCTTCTTCCTTCCATGGTTTCTACTGAGAAATCTGCACATAGTTGTATCAAGCTTCCTTTGTATGTGATGGATCACTTTTCTCTTGCTGCTTTCAGGATTCTCTCTTTGCCTTTGCTGTTTGATAATCTAATTATTATGTGTCTTGGCGTAGGTCTATTCAGATCTGTTCTGTTTGGGGTACACAGTGCTTCTTGGATCTGTAATTTTATGTCTTTCATAAGAGATGGGAAATTTTTATTGATTATTTCCTTTTTATTGCTTCTGCCCCTTTTCCCTTCTCCTCTTCTGGGACACCAATGATACGTACATTCATGTGCTTCATGTTGCCATTCAATTCCCTGGCTGTTGCTCATATTTTTCCATTCTTTTCCCTATCTGTTCTTTTGTGTGTAGCATTTCAGGTGTCTTGTTCTCCAGTTCCTGAGTGTTTTCTTCTGCCTCTTGAAATCTGCTGTTGTATGTTTC
Organism: Choloepus didactylus; assembly: GCF_015220235.1. Taxonomy (NCBI): domain Eukaryota; kingdom Metazoa; phylum Chordata; class Mammalia; order Pilosa; family Megalonychidae; genus Choloepus; species Choloepus didactylus. The sequence continues at coordinate 31,191,292 of NC_051312.1, read as the reverse complement.
CATTGTATTTTTCATCTCTTGTGTTGTGCCTTCATTCCCATATGTTCTTCCAGTAGTTGTTTTTAAACTTTCAACTTCTACCTTATGTTTGGCCAGTGTTTTCTTTATATCCTTCTTCTCTTTTGCCATATCTTCCCTGAACTCATTGACTTGGTTTTTGAATTGATTTAGCATATTTCTTTGAAAATCTTTAATTGTTTCATTAAAGCAAAACAATATCTCAACTGTATTTTAATGAGGTGGGAGTTTGTTCCTTTGACTGGGCCATATCTCTGTTTTTCTACTGTAATTTGTAGTTTTCTGTTGTCTAGGTATCTCATTTCCTTGGTTAACCCAATCAGATTTTCCCAGACCAGGATGGGTTGAGTTCTCAGAATTGGGTTATATTTAGTTTTAAGTTTCCATGAGGGTGTATCTTAGAAGATTGACAGACTTTTCTTTGAGGCCTCTAGCTGCTGTGCTTTTCCTAACCTGCCCAGAAGGTGGTGCCTGTCAGCCTGTTGATCCTGACTGGGGTAAGGAGGTATAGCCCCTTTAGTTGTCAGCTTTTGTTGTTCTGTTTTGGTTGTTTTGCCCTAGGCCCTGGGGTCTGAGTTCTGAAGGGAAGCCCAGCACAACAGCTGGGCCCCGCCTCCTTCCTCTTAGGGAAGATACACTGTCAGTGCTCAATGTTTGTGAGAACATTAGCAACAATCCAGGTGAGAAAGCCCAACACCTCTGCATTTCCCCCCTGCTCCTCAGGGGGACCCTGCATATATATTTTTATTCTCTGCCCAAATTACTTTGGGATGTGTTGCTATTTCACACTAGCCTATGCAAACCTATCAGATCTCAGTTCCTATTAAAAGTTCCATGTGATTATGGTATTTGAACAAACTGTATGAGTTAAATTGTTTAGGAAATATAACTCTTGCACCAACTAACCATCTCTTCCCTTGGTCTCACATGGAATTTGAGGTTTTAAAATGCAATCAGTATTGTCCTTTACCCTTTGGCCCAAATGGCTCTAGTCCTAACCACATCGGCTTCATTCATATCTCTATTTGAAGTCTGGACTCTTTTTCAGCATTTTAAACAGTTATATCTTCTAATACTGACATTCATATCTGTCAAGTTTTAGCTCTGAGTTTCAGGTGTCACACAGATACCCAATGTTCTAGAGACCAATCAGGTTATACACAAAGGGATCAGCATCTCAGAGTTTGGAAATAGCAGTTACAATTCAGGAATAGATTTGACCGCTGTAAGAGCTTACAATCTAGGGACCATTACAATAATCATTCCTCTGTTAGTCTGTGCTCTAAGATTCAATTCTGAGTTTACTCATTGTAGTTAGTCCATATTGGTGAGGCATTATAGTGTTTGCCTTCGTTTCTGGCGTACTTCAGTCAAAATGCAGTCCACAGGTTCCATTCACCTCATTGCATGTCTCACAGCTTCACTCCTTGCAGTTGCTTAATGTTCCATTGTATGCACACACAACAGTTCACCATTCTGTTCCTCAGTCTATGTACTCTTAGGTCACCTCCATCCACTGCAAATCATGCATACTCTCTATAAACATCAGTGTGCAAATGCCCTGCTCTCAGATCCTCCAAGTAAATGCTCCCTAATGAGGTTGCAGGTCCTTATTGCACCCACATACTTAGCTTTATGTGGAACCACCCCACTGTCCTCCAGAAAGGCTATATCATTCTACCTCCTAATTGGCAATAAATACATACATCCTTCTCTCTATGTTTTCTCCAGCATTTATTCCTGTTTATATTTTTCCATACAATTTTATAGACCTATATTCACAAACCATATAATTATACACAATGTACCATCAGTTCTTCATGGTATCATCATACAGTTGTGCATTTATCACCACAGTCAGCACTTGAACATATTGATTACTATGAAAAAAAGTTTTTTAATGAATAATAAAAAAGATATTAAAAAGAAAGTAAAATATCATACAAAACAATCTAATAGCTGAGTCAGACAACACCGCTAGTAAGAATCCCATATCACTCCCTTATATCCCCCCTCATACACATTTAAATTTGGTATATTGACTTTGTTACATATAGTGGAGGCATATTTCAGTGTTACTGTTTACCATAGACTCTAGTTTGCTTTGATTATCTTTTTCCCTAATGCCATCCACTTTCCAACACTCTCCATGGTTGACATTCATTTGATCTCCCACATGCAAGAATAGTTTTATATTTGTACATTTAGTTACAATCCTTGACCACTCCAGTTTTTGCTAAATTAAACAGTCCCAGTCTTTATCTTCTATTTTTACCTCAGGTGTCATTCATGCACCTAGCCCACCTCTTTCAGATTTACTCATGGACATCTTTGTTCAGTATAGTTACAATATTGTGCTACCATCACACAGTATTATGCTATCTATTTCTGGATCTATACAATCAATCCTACTGAACATTCTGTAGTACTTCAGCCTAAAATGCCCAATCTCTACCCTCTATCTCCTGGTAGCCTGTGTTATCAGCTTTTAACTTTCAGAGTTTGCTTATTAATGTTGGTTCATATTAGTGAGACCATACAGTATTTGTCTTTTTGTTTCTGGCTAACTTTTCTCAACATGATGTCCTCAGGGTTTATCCACATTATCATATGTTCCATATCTTTCAGTTGCATACTATTTCATCATGTGTATGTACCAGTTTATTTATTCACTCGTCCATTGATGGACATTTGGGCTGTTTCTATCTCTTGGCTATTGTGAATAATGCCATGATAAGCATTGGTTTACAAATGTCCATTCATGTCTTATCTTTCAGTTCCTCTGAGTATATATATAGTAATGGAATAGCTGGGTCATATGAAAATCTATACTAAGCTTCCTGAGGAACTGCCACACTGTCTTCCAGAGTGGTTGTCCCATTCTACATTACCACCACCAATGAATAAGTGTGCCTGTTTCTTCATATCCTCTCCAGCACTTTCTCTTTTTTTTTTTTTTTTTTTGTATAATGGCCATTCTGGTAGGTGTGAGATGATATCTCATTGTGGTTTTGATTTGCATTTCCCTAATAGCAAGTGAAGTTGAGCATTTTTTTTCATATTTTTGAGCCATTTGTATTTCCCCTTCAGAAAAGTGTCTGTCCATGTCCTTTACCCATTTTTAATTGGGTTGTTTGTCTTTCTGTTGTTGAGTTGTAGGATTGCTTTATATATTTGAGATATTAAACCCTTATCTGACATGTGGTTTCCAAATATTGTCTCCTGTTGTGTAGGCTGTCTTTTTACCTTTATGACAAAGTCCTTTGATGTACAAAAGTATTTAATTTTGAGGAGACCCATTTGTCTATTTGTTCTTTGGTTGCTCATGCTTTGGGTGTAAGGTCTAGGAAACTGCCTCCTATCACAAGATCTTTAAGAAATTGCCCTACATTTTCTTCTAAGAGTCTTATGGTCTTAGTGCTAATGTTTAGGTCTTTGATCCATTTCGAGTTAATTTTCGTATAAGGTGTGAGATAGGGGTTCTCTTTCACTCTTATGAAAATGTATATCCATTTCTCCAAACACCATTTATTGAAGAAGCTGCTTGGTCCCAGCTATTTTGGCTTGACTGCCTTATCAAAGATCAATTGTCTGTAGATGTCAGAGTCTATTTCTGAACACTCAATTTGATTCCATTGGTTGGTATTTATAGCCTTATGCCAGTACCATGCTATTTTGAACAGTGTAGCTTTGTAATATGCTTCAAAGTCAGGTAGTGTGAGACCTCCCACTTTGTTCCTCTTTCTCAAGATATTTTTGGCTACTTGGGCAACTTGCCTTTCCAAATGAATTTGGTTATTGGTTTTTCTATTTCTGAAAAGTAAGTTGTTGGGAATTTAACTGGTATTGCATTGAATCTATAAGTCAGTTTAGGTGGAATTGACATTTTAATTATATTTAGTCTTCCAATCCATGACCATGATATGCACTTCCATTTTTTTAGGTCCTGTTTGATTTCTTTTATCAGTTTCTTGTAGTTTTTTTTGGTATAGGTCTTTTGTGGCCTTGATTAAGTTTATTCCTAAATACTTGATTCTTTTGGTTGCTATTGTAAATGGAATTTTTTTCTTGATTTCCTCCTTTTGTTGCACATTACTTGTGTATAAGAATACTACAGCCTTTGCATGCTGATCTTGTAGCCTGCCACTTTGCTGTGTTCATTGATTGGTTCTAATAGCTTTGCTGCAGATTTTTCTGGATTTTCTACATATAGAATCATGTCATCTGCAAAGAGTGAAAGTTTTACTTCTTCCTCTCCAATTTGGATGCCTTTTATTTCTTTTTCTTGCTTAATTTCTCTAGCTAGAACTTTCATCACAATGTTGAATAACAATGGTGACAGTGGGCATCCCTGTCCTGTTCCTGATCTTAGAGGGATAGCTTCCAGTCTCTCCCCATTGAGTACAATGTTAGCTGTAGGTTCTTCATATATTGCCTTTATCTTACTGAGAAAATTCCCTTCTATTCCTATACTTTGAAGTGCTTTCATCAAGAAAGGATTTTGAGTTTTGTCAGATGCCTTTTCTGCATCAATTGAGATGATCACATGGTCCTTCTGCTTTGATTTATTGATGTGGCATATTACATTAATTGATTTTCTTGTGTTGAATTAGCCTTGCATATCTGGAATAAATCCCACCTTGTCATGGTGTATAATTCTTTTAGTGTGCTGCTGGATTAGGTTTGTGAGTATTTTGTTGAGGATTTTTGCATCTGTATTCATTACAGAGATTGGTCTATAATTTTCTCTCTTTGTAGTGTTTTTGTCTGATTTTTGTATTAGTGTGATGTTGGCTTCATAAAATGAGCTTTTACTCCTCTTCATTTTTTTTTTTTGAAGTATTAGAGCAGGATTGGTAGTAATTCTTTCTTGAATGCTTGATAGAATTCACATGTGAAGCCATCTGGTCCTGGGCTTTTCTTTTTTGGGAGCTTTTTGATGACTCACTCAATCTCTTTACTTGTGATTGGTTTGTTGAGGTCTTCTGTTTCTTCTTGAGTCAATGTTGGTTGTTTATGCTTTTCTAGGAAGTTGTTCATTTCATCTGTTTTGTCTATTTTATTAGCATATAGTTGCTCATAATATCTTCTAATTATCTCCTTTATTTCTCCAGGGTCAGTAGTTATGTTTCCTTTCCCATTTCTGATTGTATTTATTTGCATCCAGTCTTCTTTTTTTGTCAGCTTAGCTAGGGGTCCATCATTTTGTTGGTTTCTCAAAGAACAACTTCTGGTTTTGTTGAGTCTCTCTATTGTTTTCCTATTCTCAATTTCATTTATTTCTGCTCTAATGTTTGTTATTTCTTTCTTTCTGTTTGCTTTGGGGTTAGTTTGCTGTTCTTTCTCTAGTTCCTCCAGGTGAATAGTACTTCCTCAATTTTTGCTCTCTGCTCTTTTAATATAGGCATTTAGGGCAATAAGTTTCCCTCTCAGCACTGCCTTTGCTGCATCCCTTAAGTTTTTATATGCTGTTTTCATTGTCATTTGCCTTGAGGCATTTACTAATTTCTCTTGTAATTTCTTCCTTTACCCACTGGTTTTCTAAGAGTGTGTTGTTTAGTCTCCATATATTTGTGAATTTTACAGTCTTCTGCCTCTTATTTATTTCCAACTTCATTCCATTATGATCTGAGAAAGTATTTTTTATAATATCAATATTTTTAAATTTGTTAATATTTGCCTTGTGACCCAACATGTGGTCTATCCTAGAGAATGTTCCATGAGCACTTGAGAAAAATGTGTATCCTGCTGTTGTGGGGTGTAGTGTTTTATCCATTGATGAGAGGGGTGTATTGAAGTCTCCAACGGTTATTGTGGAGTTATCTACTTCTCCTTTCAGTGTTCTCAATATTTTCCTCTTGAATTTTGGGGCACTATGGCTTGATGCATAAATACTTATGACTGTTAAGTTTTCTTGATGAATTGAGCCTTTTGTTAATATATAGTGTTCTTTTTTGTCTCTTTTAATTGTTTTATTTTTGAAGTCTACTTTGTCTGATAGTAATATATCTACTCCTGTTTTTTTTTTCTGGTTGCTGTTTGCATGTAATATCTTTTTCCAACCTTTCATTTTCACCCTATTTTTGTCCTTGTGTCTAATGTGAGTTTCTTGTAGACAGCATATAGATGGGTTCTGTTTTTTAATCCATTCTGCCAGTCTGTGTCTTTTTATTGTGGAGTTTAATCCATTAACATTTAGTGTTATTACTATAAGGGCAATACTTTCTTCTATCATTTTGTCTTTTGGATTTATGTCATGTCTTATTTTTCCTCTCTCTTTTTACCCTTCCTGATAATCTTCATTTCTACACTCTTCTCCAAACTACTTTATTCTGTCTTTTCCTATCAGCCTATACCACTTCCTTTAGTATTTCTTGTAGTGCCAGTCTCTTATTCACAAACTCTCTCAGTGTTTGTTTGTCTGGAAATATTTTAATCTCTCCCTCATTGTTGAAGGACAGTTTTGCCAGATATAGAATTCTTGGTTGGCAGTTCTTCTCTTTCAGTATCTTAAATATATCGTACCACTGTTTTCTTGCCTCCATGGTTTCTGCAGAGAACTCTGTACATAGTCTTATTGAGCTTCCCTTGTATGTGGTGGATTTTTTTTTCGCTTGCTACTTTTAGAATTCTCTCTTTGTCTTTGACATTGGACAATCTGATCAGTAAGTATCTTGGAATAGGTCTATTGGGGTCTATTCAGTTTGGAGTGTGCTGTACTTCTTGAATCTCTAGTTTTCTGTCTTTCATAAGACTTGGGAAATTTTCAGTGATTATTTCTTCTATTATTCTTTCTGCCCTCTTTCCCATCTCTTCTCCCTCTGGGACACCCATAACACACATATGTGTTTCATGTTGTCACTCAGCTCCCTAAGACCCTGCTTATATTTTTCCGTTTTTTTCACCATCTGTTCTTTTGTAGGTGTGAATTCAGATGTCTGCTCTTCTAATTCACTGATCCTTTCTTCTGCCTGTTCAAATCTACTGTTGTATCCTTCCATTGGCTTTTTTTTTTTTTTATCTTATCCATTATGCCCTGCATTTCCATATGCTCTGCCATTTGTTTTTTCTAGTTTATGTATTCTTCCTTATGGTCATCCAGTGTCCTTATATCCTTCATCTCTTTTGCTATGTCTTCCCTTGGTTCATTGACTTGATTTTTTGAATTGATTTAGATTTGTTTGAACATCTCCAATTAGTTCTCCCTTCAGTTCATTGAATTGATTTAGCAATAATTGCTTCAACTCCTGTGTTTCAGTTGAACTATTAGTTTGTTCCTTTTGCTTGTCCATATTTTCATGTTTCCTAGGATGGCTTGTTGTCTTAAGCTGTCTAGGCATCTGACTTTCTTGATTAGTTTATTCTGGAGCTTGTTTTCCCTCTTTTACCTAGGGTTTTCTTGTTGGTTGGCTTTGTTCTCTAATCTTTGGTGTTCAGTTCAGCTTATTCTAGACTTCTAACTTATATTCTATTTAGTTGATCAGAGTTTTTCACCTCTTGCTTTTCTGTTTCTTACCCTGTCTCTATGTAAGCTTTTTGTGTGAGCATCTCTTCAGATATGGTCAGCTGCAGTCAGGTTTTCCCAGTCCATAGAAGCCCAGGTCTCTGGAGGAGGGTATGGAGTTTTCTTGAGAATGCAACCCTCCTGAGAGGCCTTTAGACTTAGTGCTTTTCCTATGCTGTCCAGCAGGTGATGCTTGCCAACCCACAGCTCCCCCACCAGTGTGAGGAGGTGTGGAGACTTTAGTTCTCCAGGTGACCCTTACCCTCTCAGAGGCATGGCTGACTGAAGCTTGCTTCTGAATTCTAGCCCCTGGGTTCTGATTTCCCCAAAGGAGGCCTGCCACTGGAGCTGGGCCACACCCCCCTTTTTTTGAAAGTTATGGTCCTTAGCAAAGTTTCTGCCCCACTAGACTTATTGCTTTGTCTCTCAGAGATATCTTAGCTCTGTTCTTTTCTGGGCCCAAATTACAAGTCTTTGAGGATTTCTGTATTGAGCTACTTAGAATAGTTATTTTTCAAAAAAAGAGAAAAAGTTAAAAAAAATGACAATAGAAAAAGAAAGGTCCAGTATAGACTATTTAAAGATAAGCCCTTAATTCCTTCCTTGCAGTTCTGATGGGCTATTGAAATGCAAAAACAAGGCAATTGATTAGCAAACATGAAACCAGAAAAACCAGCTTTTCAGAGAAGGGCTGTGGTTTTCCTAGTTTGTGCCCCGTTCTGTTTGAGTGCAGTCCTTGTCCCTATTATGTTCACTGCCTACTCCAGAAGTCTCTGTTTTTATTTTTTCTGCTGTTTTTGCTAGCTCTATGTCCTCTCTGCCAGGCTGATTGCTCCCATATTCTCCAGTGTTTGCTCTCAGATTATCTATGGTTGGTGTTTTTGTTCAGAAGTCTGAGTTTGTTAATCAGTGCTGCAACTGCAGTTCTCCTTCCTGGTTCCCAGCACTGCACCTCCTCCTCCTTTGGGAGACTAGCTGCAAAACAGTCTGTTGTGTCTGACAGGAAGAGGGGAGGCCTCCTCTCCATGAGAACTTACAGATTTTGCTGATCTCAGCTGGTCCATGTGCTGGAGACTGTTGTGTGCCGTGTGTCCAAACTCATATTTCTCTGTGGTGTCCATTTCACACAGTTCCTGGCTATCTACAGCTGCCCCAGAAGAGTAACTAAAAGACATACCTCCCCATTCTGCCCTCTTGCCCCACCCTCTTTTCCTTATTTTTGAATGGAACTTTCACTAGATATAAAATTCTTGATTGGCAATTGTGTTATTTCAGCACCTTAAGTAATTAGTCTCACTGCCTTTTTGCCTCCTTATTTCTAATGAGAAATCAAGACTTAATCTTATTGGAATTTCCTTGTATGTAACTTATTGGTTTTCTCTTGCAGCTTTCAGAATGTTTCTTGTTCTATGCATTGGTAAGTTTTACTTGCATGTGTTTTATTGTGGTTCTCTTTGAATTTATCCTGCTCATGGGTTCAAAGATTCTGTTGGGGGAGAGCACCCTGGGGTGTCTTATGCAGCCATCTTTGTTGAGCGCTATGGCCAAATTATATTTTAAGAAAATTTTTTATTCAAAAAGCTGTGGTTTTACAGACCAATCATCCATAAAATATAGGATACCTATATGGTGCCCTATCACCAACACCTTGCATTGGTGTTGGACATTTGTTAAAATTGATGATAGGAATCTTTTGTAATTGTATTTTTTTAAATGTTAGTTACCTTTGCTACAATTGATGAAAGATTATTAAAATAATATATTAATTATTGTTCATAGTTTACATTAGATGTATTTTTCCCACGTATCACCCTGTTATTAACTGCTTGTATTAGTATCATACATTAGTAATAATTCATGAAAAAACATTCTTACACTTGTACTATTAACTACAGTCCTTCATCTACAATAGGGTTCATTGTGTTATAGAGTTCTATGCTTTATCTTTAAATTTTTATTCTAGTAACACATATATCCCAAGTTTTACCTTTTAACCACATTCACCTATATAATTCAATGGTATTACACTCACTGGCACCACCGTCCATTTCCAAAACTTTAAAATAAACCTAAATAGAAATTTTATACAAGTTAAGAATCAACCCCCCATTCACTAACCCCAGTGTATTCCTGGTAACCTATATTCTAGATGAAACTCTATGAGTTTGCTTATTATAATTGTTTCATATCAGTGGGATCATACAACATTTTCCCCTTTATATGTGGCTTATTTCACTCAGCATAATGTCCTCAAGGTTTATCCATGTTGCATGCATCAGGAATTCACTCCTTCTTGCAACTGAATAATATTTCATTGGATGTATACACCACATTTTATTTATCCATTCATCAGTTGATGGTTGCTTCCATCTTATGGCAATTGTTAATAATGTCACTATGAACATTGATGTGCAAATATCTGTTTGCTTCCCTGCTTTCAATTCTTCTGTGCATTTACCTAGTAGTAGTATTGCTGAGTTATTTGTTAATTCTACGTTTAGCTTCCTGAGGAACTGCCAAAGTGATTTCCAGAGTGGCTCTACCATTTTACATTTCCACAAGCAGTTAATAAGTGTTCCTCTTTCTCCACATCCTCTCCAATACTTCTAGTTTACTGTTTGTTTAATATCAGCTATTGTAGTATGTATGAGATGATGTCTCATTGTGGTTTTGAATTGTATTTCTCTAATAGCAAATGAGGAAAGATTCTCTTTAAAAAATAGTTCTGGGAAAACTGAGTACCCACATGCAAGAAAGAGTGGACCTCAAACTCACACAATATAAAAAAATTAACTCAAAATTGATCATTGAGCAAAATGTAAAAGGTAAAACTATAGAACTCTTAGGAAAAAACGGAAATATCTGCAGAAACTTGTATTAAGCAGTGGATTCTTACACTTTACACATAAAGCATACACAACAAAGAAAACATACATAAACTGAACTTCATCAAAATGGTCTTTTTGCATCAAAGATCATTATCAAGAAATTAAAAAGACAACCTACAAAATGGGAGAAAACAGTTGGTTACTATATATATGATAAGGGCTTAATATCAAGAATATACAAAGGCTTCTACAACTCAACAGCAAGAACATAAAAATCCCAGTTAAAAAATTGGCAAAGTATTTGAATAGACATTTCTTCAAAGAAGATGTACAAAAGGCCAATAAGCACATGAAGAGACTCTCAACTTCAATAGTTGCATTAGTTAGAGTTCTTTAAGGAAACAGAATCAACTAGAGATATCCAAAGATATAAGATTTTATAAAAGTGTATCATGCACCTGTGGGTATGCACGAGTCCAAATTCCATAGGGCAGGCAGCAATTGTAGTAGTGAGGGAATGGGCACATGCTCACGGAATTATCTGTCTTACCATATTCCCCATCATCCAGAGGCAGCTGGGTTGATAGGACAGTGGAATGGCCTTTGAGAAATGTTCCCCCTTTGCCATCTTGCCCTGCCCTCTCCCATACATCTTTGTCACCAATTTTCCAATCATGTTCCTTCAAAGTCGCTGACCATCCAGCCTAACCATTAGCAACAGCTGATGAATCAGTATAAAAATGTACTTCTGGCCAGTTCTCCTTCCAAGCAAAGTGAACAACCAGGTGCACTGCTCAAAATTCTGCCCATTGGGAGGATTTCCCCTCATCACTGTCCTTCAGGAACATCCCAGAAAGGGCCTGGAGTGCTGTAGCTATCCACTTTTGGGTGATGCCTGTATATCATGCAGAACCATCTGTAAACCAGGCCTGAGTTTTCTCTTCCTCAGTCAACTGATTGTAAGGAACTCCCGAAGATGCCATATCTGTGGGCTGGGAAAGAGAAGGTAAGGTGGCCGGAGTGGCGCCATGGGCATTTGGACCACTTCCTCATGTAAGTTACTTGTGCCTTCAGGACCCACTTGAACTCTATCTCATATGTACCATTTCCATTTTATGATGGAATGCTGCTGTGCATGCCCAACTTTGTGGCTTGGCAGGTCACACAACACCCAGCTCATGATAGGTAACTCAGGTCTCATGGTAACTTGGTGGCCAAGTTAAGCATTCTGTCTCTACTAAGGTCTAATAGGAGGCCAAAAGCTGTTTCTCAAATGGAGAGTAGATATCTGCAGAAGATGGTAAGGCTTTACTCCAAAATCCTAAGGTCCTGTGTTGTGATTCTCCTATAGGAGCCTGCCAAAGCTCCAAAAAGCATCTCTACTTGCCACTGACACTTGCAGCACTATTGGATCAGCTGGATCACAGGGTTCAAGGGGAAGAGCAGCTTGCACAGCAGCCTGGACATGTTGTAGAGCCTCATCTTGTTCCAGTCCCCACTCAAAACTAGAAGCTTTTCTTGTCACTCAGTAAATAGGCTGGAGTAGCACACCCAAATGAGGAATATGTTTTCTCCAAAATCCAAAGAAGCCAACTAAGCATTATGCCTCTTCTCTGGTCATAGGAGGGGCCAGATGCAACAGCTTATCCTTCACCTTAGAAGGTATAGCACAGTATGCCCCATACCACTGAACATCTAGATATTTTACTGAGGTGGAAGTCCCCTGTATTTTTGTTGGATTTATCTGCCATCCTCTGACATGCAAACACCTTACCAACAAATCTAGAGGAGTTGCTACTTCTTGCTCACTAGGCCCAATCAACATGATATCATCAATATAATGGACCAGTGTGATGCCTTGTGGGAGGGAGAAATGATCAAGATCCCTGCAGACACTATTATGATGTAGGGTTGGAGAGTTGATATACCCCTGAGGTAGCAGAGTGAATGTATACTGCTGGCCTTGCCAGCTGAATGCAAACTGTTTCTGGTGGTCCTTCATAACAGCTATTGAGAAAAAAATCATTTGCCAGATCAATAGCTGCATACCAGGTACCAGGGGATGTGTTGATTTGCTCAAGCAATGATACCACATCTGGAACAACAGCTGCAATTGGAGTCACCACCTGGTTAAGCTTATGACAATCCACTGTCATCCTCCAAGACCCATCTGTTTCCTGCACAGGCCAAACAGGAGAGTTGACTGGGGATGTGGTGGTAATGACCACCCCTGCATCCTTCAAGTCCGTAAGAGTGGCATTAATCTCTGCAATCCCTCCAAGAATACAGTATTGCTTCTGGCTTACTATTTTGCTAGGCAGGGGCAGTTCTAGTGGCTTCCATTTGGCCTTTCCCACCATAATAACTTTCATTACACAAGTCAGTGAACCAATGTGAGGGTTCTGCCAGTTGCTGAGTATGTCTATTCCAATTATGCATTCCAGAAGGGAGGAAATAGCCACAGAATGGGTCTGGGGACCCACTGGACCCACTGTGAGATGGATCTGTGCTAAAACTCCATCAATCTCCTGACCTCTGTAAGCCCCAACTCTGACTGGTGGACCAGAGTGATGGTTTTGGGTGTCCTGGAATTAATGTCACCAGTGTCTAATTATCCCTGAAATATCTGATCATTTCCTTTTCCCCAATGCACAGTTACCCTGGTAAAAGGCCATAGGTTCCCCTGGGGAAGGCTGCAAGGAAGATTAGCAGTATAAATTTTTGACAGTGTAACAGGGTCCTTCCCCAAGCATACCCAGCCTTCCCCTCTTTCAAGGGGCTCTGGATCTGTAAATTATCTCAAGTCTGGGAATTGATTAAAGGGCCATGACTCTGTTTCTGTAATTCAAGGTAGACTTTTGTTCACTTGCCCTAGAATTCTGCTTATACAGCTCAAACAAGAATTTAGTAGACTGCCAATATATTTTACTGATAGGTACTCCATGATCTACTAGTCAATGCCATAAGTTTCTGCAAGTCAGATTATTTTGACTGCTGCCTTGAGCCTGTTTTCCATTATGTTAGCCATGCCCATCTTGTCTTTGATGGTTAACTTCTGTCACATGGCTTCTGCTGACTCAGGATCCCATTATTCCCATTGTGTAAGGATTCCAGCTGAGTAATAGCAGTTCACACAGTAATAACTGACCTGCAGAGTAGGATGACTACAGAGCTCTTTGGGGACAGAGCAAGTCTCACAAATTTACTCCTTACAGTCCTGGTAAAAAGTGTGTCCTCTGGACATTCCAGGGGTGTGAGAGCAGGTCTTCCATGATAAATCCACTCTAATATTCCAATCTTTCTAAACCTTTGAATCCCATCCTCTTCATTATACCAGAGCAGTTCTGGCATTTCAACCTCAGGTAATGTCAGCTATCATTTGATCCACATTTCAGCCAACCACCCAAACAAAATGTTAACTCCCATTCTAAACCCTCAAGTTAAAACATTGAATGCAGAATCTCTGCTGTGTGGGCCCATGTCAGTAAATTCAGCCTGATCCAAATTTATATTCCTTCCACCATTATCCCACACCTTTAATATGCATTCCCACACATATTCCCAATTGCTGTCTGTATATGTTGAAAAACTCATATAGTTCTTTTGGAGTGTAGCATACTTCCTCATGGGTCACACTTTGTACCTTACCCTTCAGGGCCTTTTGGGACTTCAGTCTAGTTATAGGTCTTGAAGCAAAGACTGGTGGTGGGAGTGGGTCATGAAAAGATTTAGAAGTATCCCTCAAGCCATTTACCTCAGGACATTCTGTTGCAGTTTCATCTGGTGAAGCAGCATTAATCTCTCCAGACAGAGGAGTGAGGGCTGCTTCCTCAGGGGAGGTGATTACAAGTTTAGCAGGCACTGAAGGGTTAATGTCTTTAGGTAGAGGTTGGATGGAATGCTCCTCAGGGCAAACTGGAGGTTGGGGAGCTGCTTCCTCTGGACACACCACTACAGGTGTATCTAACAAAGACTCAGGAGAATCCAGGTTTCCAGTGTCCTCACTGCCATTATTATCAATCCATATGCCCCCATCCCAAGTTTCAGGATCCCATTCTTTTCCAATCAATGCCTTTACTTTAACAGCAGACAACCTGCGAGGTTGAGATATTAGTTTATGTTGTAAATCTCCTATTCAAACAATGAGACTCTGGGTCTGGTTTTCAAAATTTCAAGTCTGCAACATCCTAGAGTAATTTGGGCAGATAATAAAAAACATATTTACAGCCTCCCCCTCCCCAGCCCCGAGGATCTGGGGGAAGGTGTGGATGTGTTGGACATCCTCACCTGGACTGCTGTTGATGTTGTCACAAACATTGGGACTGGCGGTTTGATGTGCTGAACCCTCGAGCATGGGACTTGCCCTTATGAAGCTCATTACCACAAAGGAGAGTCTAAACTTGTATGTAATGGTGCCTAAGAGTCTCCCCCTGAGTACCTCTTTGTTGCTCAGATGTGGCCCTCTCTCTCTCTAACTGAGCCATCTCGACAGGTGAACTCACTGCCCTCCCCCCTACATGGTACCAAACTCCCAGGAGTGTAAATCTCCCTGGCAACGCAGAGTATGACTCCCGGGGATGAATGTGGACCCGGCATCGTGGGACTGAGAGTATCTTCTTGACCAAAAGGGGGATGAAAAATGAGATGAAATGGTTTCAGTGGCTGAGAGATTCCAAATGGAGTCGAGAGGTCACTCTGGTGGACATTCTTATGCACTATATAGATAACACCTCTTAGGCTTTAATGTATTGGAATAGCTAGAGGTAAATACCTGAAACTACCAAACTCCAACCCAGCAGTCTGGACTCCTGAAGACAAATAAACAATAATGTAGATTACAAGGGGTGACAGTGTGATTGTGAAGACCTTGTGGATCACACCCCCTTTATCTAGTGTATGGATGAGTGGAGGAATGGGGATAAAAACTAAAGGACAAATGGGGTGAGATGGGGGGATGATTTGGGTGTTCTTTTTTCGCTTTTATTTTTTATTCTTGTTCTGGTTCTTTCTGATGTAAGGAAAATGTTCAGAGATAGATTGTGGTGATGAATGCATAACTATGTTATCATACTATGGACAGTGGATTGTATATCATGGATGATTGTATGGTGTGTGAATGTATTTCAATAAAACTGAATTTAATAAAAAAAAAACTGGAAAAAAAATTTCAAGTCTGCAGCCACAGAAAATAAGATTTTCTTTCAGGGCACACATAGAAGCCTTTACATCTGTCATACAGCACTTAAAATTTGAAAACTTTAACTCATTCCTTTCTCTTATAACTTTATCCAGCATATCTAAGAGCAACCAGCCAACACCATTATACTACTTAACTCTGCAAAACTATGTTAAGGTGTCAAAAACACTGTCACCCAGAGCCTTGCTTCATATAAGGGTATGATTAGGAGAATCAAACAGTGATATTTTGTGTATCTCAATCACCAACTCAAGCCCTAGACTGTCAGTGCCATCTTGATTATTGGAAATGGAGTCATTAGTGCCTTTGAATCTAATCAGAATAGAAAACCAATTGTAAAAGCCCATTTTAAGATTTTATTTCTCAAGAACCACTCCTGGTACCAAGTTATATTAGTTAGGGTTCTCTAGGGAAACAGAATCAACAAGAAATATGTATAAATATAAGATTTTATAAAAGTGTATCATGCAACTGTGGGCATGCATGACTCCAAATTCCGTAGGGCAGGCAGCAAACTAGCAACTCCAATGAAGATGTTCGATGAACTCCTAAAGCAGCGAACCGGCAACTTCAATGAACTTCTCAGGATAGGCTTCACTGGTTAGCCAAAGAAGTGTCTTGCTTAAAAAGTCTTCAACTGATTGGATTAAATCCAGCAGATTGAATTCTCTCATTGTGGAAGACACACCCTTCATTGATGTAATCATTCACAGCTGCAGCCAATTGACTGATGATTTAATAAACCAGCCACAAATGTCCTTGCAGTAACAGGCCAGTGCTCACTTGACCAGACACCTGGACACCATCACTTGGCCAAGTTGACAAATGAACCTAACCATCACAATAGTCATTAAGAAAATGTAAATTAAAACCACAGTGAAATACCACCTCACACCCATAAGAATGGTTATTATTAAAAAAGGAAAATAATGAGTGCTGGAGAGGATACAGTGAAATAGTAATACTTGTACATTGTTGGTGGGAATGTAGACTAGTGACCCACTGTGGAAAACAATCTGGTGGTTCCTCATTAAATAAAACAGAATTACCATATGACCTGGGAATCCAACCGAAAAGATATACCTAAAAGAATTGAAAGCAGGGAATCTGACAGATATTTGTACACCAGGGTTCACAGCAGCGTTATTTTCAATAACCAGAAGATGGGGATAACCTCAGTGTCTATCAGCAGATGAAAGGATAAACAAAGGTGGTGTATGCATACAATGAAATATTACTCAGCTTTAAAAAGGAATGAAAATATGATACATATCAGTACATGGATGAACCTTGAATACACCCTATTGAGTGACAAAAGTTAGGCAAAAAAGGATAGATATTGTATGATTTTACTTATATGAAATAGCCAGACTATATAAACTCATAGAAATAGAAAATAGGATACAGGATACCAGGGGTGGGGAGAAGCAGTGGGTGTCAATGTATAATGGGTGTAGGAAGAAAGTTCTGGTAATGTATGATGGCGATGGTAGTTCAACAATGTGAATGTGATTAATCACACTGAATGGTTTGTTTTGTTGTGGTATAGATGGGAAAGTTAAAGTTGCGTATAATTTCCACTATTTTGCATGAGGTTGGACATCTTTTTTATATTTTAAGAACATTTGTATTTTCTATAAACTCTGGCCCTAAATTTCCCCATATTTGGGTTTTGGTTCTTTTTATTATGTTTTAAGAACATTTTATGTATAAAGATGATATGAATTGTAAATATTACAAATATGACTTTTTAAATATTCCCCTCCCCCAAGATTTTCATTTGCCCTTTGGTTTTTTATGAGCTAATTATCATCATCAGCTTTTATGGCTTCTGGAATAGCTGAAACAATATAGTTTCTTATTTTTGAAGTTTTATGTAATGTCTGATATAGGATGGGCTAGTTTCTTCTCATTTCTCTTCATTTTCAAAGTTCTCCTGCTATTACCTTTCCACACAAACTTTCAAATTAGTTTTAGATCTCTCCCTGATCCCATATTCCCACAAAAAAAAAATTTGCTGTTATTTTTATTGACATCACTTTATATTTATAAATTTTTCTGAATGAATTGACATCTTAGTGATGTTGAGGTTCCTCAGCCAGAAACATAACATGTGTTTTCATTTGTTAAAATCTTCTTTTGTGGTCTTTAGTAGTTATATATGCAGATACATACAGACAGACTGGTATTTGCTTAAGGAAACTCTGAAAGGAAAACAGAAATCAGGAAAATTGTTTATCTTGTGGGATTGGGTGAAGAAATAAGGAATAAGGAAAGAAGGAAATGAAACTTTTCACCATGTACTTTCTATTTTGTTGTTTTTTTAAATCTTATGATGCCTAATCTGTTCACAAAATTAAATAAAAATTTAAGTAATCTTTAAAAGTAAAAATATATTTAATTAGTGGTTTAGGATAGTCTAAAAGCAAAAACCATGGAAGAAATCAATAAGGAAGACTGATAGCTTTTACTATGTAAAAATGAAGGCATTTAACATTGAAAATGTTGTAAAATGTCTCCAAGTCAATTACACATGAAAATATATATCCTCACAAAAAAAAAAAAAATGGAAAAAATGCTAATTAAACAATAGAAAGATGTCTATCAAATTTGACAATATTTTTCCTTTTCATTTGAAACTAGTTCCTGAGAAAAGAGTGGTAATAACCATTCAGATAATTTTATGTACCCGTAATCCAATTCCTCAACTGTTAATATTTTGCCACATTGTCTTTATCATTCATTCTCTCAATAGATAAATAAATAGACAGGCAGATATTTCTTCTGAATTGATTGGGAATCGGTTGCAGAGATGATGCCTCTTTACCTCTAGTTACTTCAGTAATTCTTGAAACCAAATTCATTCTCCGACCTGTGCACAGTATGGTTATCAAGATCAAGAAGTTAGATGTAATCTAATTATCTAATCTACAGACTTTTTGCCCCACTAATGTCCTTGATCTGTCTAGTCCAGGGTCCAATCCATGATCACACAGTGCCTTTATTTATCACATATTTTTTATCTCCATTAATCTGGAACAGTTCCTCATTCTTTTTTCTTTTTTATCTTACATGAACTTGACACTTCTGAAAAGTACAGGTGAGTAATTTGCAGAATATCCTTCAATTTAGGTTTCCCTCACAAGTTTTTCCTGATTAGACTCAGATATGTTAGCAATACTGGAGACATGATATTGTGTGCTTCTCAAGTGCGTCATATAAGGAAGCACATGACATCAGTAAGTCCCATTATGGGGATGTTAACATTGATCAGTTGTTTAAGGGGGTATTTTCCATGTTTCTCCACTTCAAAGTTACATTTTATAAAATTATAATTTTAGTTTTATAAAATTATAGTTAATAAATATTTTGGGGGAGATATTTTGACACTATGTAAACATCCTATTTCTCATTAAAAGTGTTTAACAACAGTGTTCCATTCTATCCAAAGCACTCTCACAGGGAAGATGTTTGTGTACAACCTTTCTGGAAATTAATTTAATACTGAGCATCAAAAGTCCTTATATCCAAAACACAGTAAATTTGCTATAGGAAATGAATTTTTTTAAGAAAAAAGGAAGTATAGGTAAAATTTCTATTAAAAATACTTACTTATAGTAACAAAAATTGGAAACAACCTAAACATCTAACAACAGAAAAAACTGCTAGTAAAGTTATTGTAAAGCCAAAGGAAGAAATATTTTACAGGCATTTAAAATGAAGTTTTGGACATGGGCACCAATGATAATAACTGTAGAACTAACATGCTGTGAGCTATCCTTCATCCCATGTGATTCTCTCAGTTATTTGATTTGGACACAGCCCCATTGTAAAATCACGGATCCACTACTCAGTCCCAACCATCATCTGGTCTCATTCCTGACCCATAGCCTCTTCATGGCCTTCTTCACCTCAGCATTTCTCAGGGTGTAGATGACAGGGCTGAGGAGGGGAGTGACCATCATGTAGAACACGGCCACTACCTTGTCCACAGTCAGAGTGGCAGAAGGCCTCAGATAGATGAAGACGATGGGCCCAAAAACAAGGCAACCACAGTGATGTGGGACCCACAGGTGGAGAGGGCCTTGTGCCGCCCTTCAGAGCTTTGATGCCTCAGATGGAGCAGGATGACCACATAGGAAACTAGGAGGACCACAAAGCTGATGACAGACAGGGTGCCCCCATTGGCAACAATCAGCAGACCAATGAGGAAGGTGTCAGAGCAGGCAAGTTTGAGCAGTGGAAGCACATCACAGAAATAGTGATCGATCACATTGGGGCCACAAAAGGGCAAGTGGAAGGTGAGAAGGATTTGGGCAAAGGAATGCACAAAGCCCCCCAACCATGTAATTCCCACCAGGACAGCACACACCTGCTGGGTCATGATGGTGGTGTAGTTGAGGGGCTTGCAGATGGCCACATAGCGGTCATAGGCCATCACGGTGAGCAGGAATATCTCAGTACCAGCAAAGAAGTGAAAGAAGAAAAGCTGTGTCAGGCAGCCCCGCAGAGATATAGATTTCTGATCAGTCAGCAAATCAGAGATGAGTTTGGGGGCTGTAGTAAAGGAGTAGCATATCTCCTCTAAGGACAGGTAGTTGAGGAATAAGTACGTGGGGGAACCAAGACTTCTGCTGGTCATCACAGTGAGCACAATGAGAAAATTTCCTACCATAGTTGCCATGTACAAGAGCAGAAATATCACGAAGAAAACTCTCTACACCTCCTGATTGTGAGAAAGTCCCATAAAAATGAATTCAGTGACATTATGTGAGTTAGCCATGAAGTCACCACCAGCAGACAGTAATTTGGATGGGGTGATCTGAAAGGATACAAAACAAGAGACTCTTCATTAACATGAGTGGGGGAATTATGTAACAAACCCAGGCACATCTGTGAAGTTTGTGAACTGGATATCAAAAGAGGAGTGGGAGTTATGTGTAGAAGGAAGAACATTCCAAAAAGGTAGAAGAGCAAGTACAAAACTATGAATAATCATTGTGTGTGGCTAGAGTAAAGGTGGTAATAGCAAAAGAAAAACCTTGAGATATAGTTTGGGACCAGTTTATGAAGGACAGTTATGGACTTTGGAGTTTATCCTGCAATGGGAAATCACCAGGAATTTTAGTCAACTGGAAAGTAAAATCACTAATGGAAACAGAGCCATGAAGGAAAGCCTACGTGATTCGTGCCTCATTTGGGAACTGTTAAGAACCATGTGGGGCAGCCAGGCTGGAGTTACTATCTCCATTTTTTGGATGCATTTCTGATACTGATGAATGGTTTAAATTGTTTTTTGCCTGGAGATTTCTTTCAACCCCCTCCCCTCTCTTCTTTTCTGGCCTTAGTTTTCAGAAAGCACTCACCCAACCTCTCTACACTCCCTTCACTGTCTTCAGAAGAGATATCCCTTCTGTACCTCCATTGACTTTCATCCCCTTCTTCTGCTTCACCTCCAAATCCTTCTATCCTTGGTGACTTCCCAAGGGTCTAGCTTATTCCCTGCTAAGTTCGTCTCCTTAATGGAGCCCCACAGTGGTGACAAAGGTCTGAATCAGCCCATGTGAGGGTCTGCTTAGGTTCTGGCAAGTCCTTCTCTCCAGCCCAGCCCTCCAGACACTCAGAGCATCACAGTCACTGCTCAGAGACTGATGTGACGGCTTCCCCATCATGCTGGACTCCTTCAAGGTGGCTGAGTTCTTTGTGAGTCAACACAACCCCTCAACAGTGATACAACAGGGAGTGGACCAGGAGTCAGACAACTTCCTGTCCTATCACAAAGCTCCTTCCTTCAGCTTTTTGGACAATGCCAGGTGTTCCAGGACCATGAGCCAGAAGGAAATCACTGATGGAGTTTAAATCACAGAGACAGAGCAGGGCCAGAGAGAAGCCTTACCTCCTTAGATCAGCAGGAGAATTTTACCAAGACGCTGTTCATGAAAGAAAGCACTGCTAGGAGCCTGGACTCCTTGGTTCCCATCCAGGGTTCTAAAGGTAGTATCACTGTAGTATCTAGAAATTTATTTTACTTCTCTGAAACCCAATATCCCCACTTTAACATGGAGATAATAACACTACCTCACAGGTAGATGTCCTAAATGTACTCCTAGCCCCATTCCAGGATAAGTTAGGCCAGGTCCTCTGGGCTGTTCTGGATTATTTACAGAGAAGAGAATCAAATAACCCAATTGATAAGCACTGACAATCAGTGGCGCTCCTTTTCTCAAGGCATTTTGAAATCACAGCACTTATCACAATAAATTATCAGTGTGTTATATGGACAGCTACCCCACTGAACAGTGAATTTCCTGAGGGCAGGTATAATATCTTGCTCACTATTCTGTCTCCAGTGCCTACTGAAGTGCCTGCCAAGAAATAACACACAATAAATGTGGTTAAAATGAATTAATTACAGGTGATTCTTAAGCAGAATCCTAGGTACATTGTATCTGTTACATAAATATCGAAGAAACCCAGTTCCCCACAACTGAATCCATGTCTTCCCCATTCCTGAGTCCCAGTGCCTACACTGAGCTTACCTCAGTGTAGGTGTTCAGTCAAAGACCTGACCATTGGGAGAGCACTTTGTAAGATACCCTGGGCTTCATGCAACCTTCCTTTGCTTGCAAGGCGGATCCATCCTATTCATACATTAAGGAAACACATGGTCATAAACAAATTCACCCCAGTGTTTCTTTGGCTGCGCTGGTCTCCCTACAGTTACCTTTTCTATTCTGACCCAGAGATAGAAATAAAACCCTGAGGACAGCTCCTGGCTCATCCAGGTTTCCCATTTAGCCAACTGAGAATCATCATAGGTAAGATGCCAACCAGGGCTCCTACCTTGCTGGATTCACAGAGCTCTGGATTTGTCATCCTTGCAGCCTCAGGCTTGGGGATGCTGGGACTAACCCACATGTGGTCTCAATTCTACCTGTGTGAAAACAAGAGACCTGCCTCTCTTCTGCCTCCCAGGTGTTCCACACAGCTATTAGAATCCTGGCAGCTTAGCCTTGAGTTCAACTGCTCAAGAGATACCAGGGGACAGGCATGATTATCATGCAAGTGAGGATGGTCCTCAGTGAGTCGCACCCCTTTCCCTTTTCTAACCAGAGAGACTTCCTCATGGAAAGCAGGACCTGGTTACCAAAAGCTCAAACATCCTTTTGGAAACAACTTCAGAAAGCAACATTAAATGTGAACAAATTAAATTCACCCTGTTCATAGGTACTTACTCTGGATGGGGCTCTATGTTGTTCAGAGTTTGATTAGATATAGCTCCTGCCTACCATGAGTTCAGTCGTGTGGATTTATATGAAATGGTGCTACTCACAAGGGCAGGTAGATTGAAGGAACAGGGACCATGAGACTCAGGAAATGGAAATTACACTGCTTTGGTGTGGGCAAGGGTATAATTCAGCGGTTGTAAACCAGGGGAGTTTTGCTCCCAGGGGACATTTGACAATGTCTGGAGACATTTTTGTTGTAACAACCTTGAGAAGAGGGAGCGCTACTGGCAACTAAGTGGGCAGAGGTCAGGGATGTTGCCAAACATGCAATACACAGGACAGTCTCCCACAACAAAGAATTATCTGACCTAGATGTCAAGAGAGCAGCTGCTGAGATAGATGAATCAGTCCTGTGTTGATAATTACTACAGCTGGGTTTTGGGTCATTCTACTTCTCTGACCACATGTGTATATGTTTGAAATATTCCATAATAAAAGGTTTTTCAAATGCCACCAGTGCTCTTTGTAAAATGCATTGTACTCTCCACCAGTGTGTTTCACAAATACCACTGATTTAGCCTTAAATAAGAGTAGAGTTGAAGTAAGACGCCACAAGTTTGTACTAATGATTAATAAGAAAATTTTGATGAGACATTTTAAGATAAAAATAGTTTTGGCACAAATTGCTTTTGAGAGTCCAAATACTGATTTAAACATTATTGTTGTAAAGAAAGAAACAGGAATGAAATTATGCAAATATTTCTATTGTAACATCTCATCATGAAGTAGAGTTTCTGTGAAACTCTTTCAGCTAATATCTTTTCTCTATTGAATATTTGGTCTAATATCTGTAAGGAAGATAAATTTTTAAAGTTGAGTTGATTTGTATTTGTTACAGGAAACTATAACTGTTCAAATATTAAGGTAAAGATTGCATTTGTTTGCCTGTTTTTATAAATTTAATTTGTCATAAAAGTTTAATTTCATTTCCTAACTTTGTGACAATTAACCTATTGATGATACCCTCACTTCCCTAGTTCTAGCAGATTCTTTATAATTAGAGAGGCATCCATACACAATCTTTGTGAAGTTATTTTGCATATAAAATAAACAAGTGACTATAAATTTATTCTTTTAAAAATATTAATGTACAAGAATGCTGTAGAAGCTTTTATTCATGACAAATAAAAATGGGAAACAACCCAAATGACCATCAACAGAGAATGGATAAAAAACAATTGTGGTATAGTCATACAGTAGAATACTACTCGGCAAATAAAAGGAACAAACAACTGCAACTTGAAACGGATGAATTTTAAAAACATTATGTTGAACAAAAGAAGCCAGAAACAAAGGGTACATGTTACATAATTCCATTTATGTAAGTTCATGAGTAGGTTAAACTAATTGATGATGCTAGAAGTAAGATCTGTTACTGCCTCGAGGGAGAGAAGATTGCCTGGAAGGGGTCATTAGAGAGTCTCTAGGATGATTGAAATAATCTACATATTGGTTGGGCTGTTGTTTATACAGAAGTTTACATTTGTCAAAATTCATTGGATAATACAATGAAGGTCTGTGCATTTCAGTGACTGTAAGTCGTACCTCAATTATAAAACAGCACCTTGTTGGGGTGGGAAGCCACAAAGAAGTGAGCACCTTACCAAAAATTGTTCAGAATACGTAAAACGATGTCCAGGATAGGTGCTCTATTTACAGGCGCCAAGATTCTTGTTGTCCCCAAAACTTGTTTTCTCCTTCTTACTTTCATGTGGAATAAAAATTACATTATGCAGCCTCCCTTGCAACTTCAAAGGAAAGGACATGCAGCTTTTTCCCCCTTCCTCCTTCCTGATACAGACCTAATTCTGGCCAATAAGAATATGAATGAGAGGAATTTTCATGGGAGTTTTTCGTAAATATTTTCCAAATAACAGGAGAGTCCTACCTTTCCCTCATATGAGGATATGATGCCTGGAGATGCTGTGTCCATCTTGAAGCCATAAGTGGAGAGTAAGAGAATTGAACAGGCAGCAACCCAATGGGCTGGCATCAGAGAATTAACAACCAACCCTTGAAACACTGACCTCCCAACTTCTTATTGAACTTGCATGCCTCAAATCTTCATTTCTTCTTGCAGCCCCTCAGTATTCCATTGTATGTTTGCCCTTCCATTCATCATTCGATGTATCCTTAGGCCACCTCCATCATTGCAAATGGTGAGTATTGCTGCCATAAACAGCAGTGTGCAAATGTCCTTTCATGTCTCTGCTTTCAGTTCTTCCAAGTATATACCCAATAACAGGGTTGCAGGATCATTTGGTAACCCTGTACTTAGGTTCCCGTGGAACCACCACACTGCCCTTTAGAGGGGCTTCAGCATTGTACTTCCTTGCCAACAGTGAATAGGTTCTCCCTCTTTCCACATTTTCTCCAGCATTTGTATCTTTTTGTTTATTTTTAAAATAGTTTTATTCAGACACCATGCAATCAGTCCTAAGTAGCAATCAGTGGTTCCTGGTATAATCACAGAGTCATCCATTCATCACTACAAGCTTTAAAGGACATTTCGATTTCTTTCCACAAAGAAAGAAGAGGAAAAAATGAAGAATAAAAATAAGAAATAAAATGAAATAATAAGGAGATAGATCACCACCAAGGATCCCGTACCCCTCCCTTATATCCCCTCTTATTGACATTTAGCTTTTGTGTATTGCCTTTGTTACATTTTGAGGAAGTATATTACAATGTTCCTGCTAACTATAGACCCTAATTTGCATTGATTGTATTTCTCCATACACCATCCCATTTTCAACACCTTGCAAATGACACCATTTGTTCTCCTTCCTGTAAAAATATTCATATATTTTTATATTTAATTGCCATCATTCTCCTCTCTAGGTTTTGCTACCTTACACAGTCCCAATCCTTGTCTTCTACCTTTCCTTCTGGTGTCATACATGCTCCCAGTCTTCATCTTTGAACCATAATTACACTCAGATTTGTTCAGTGTACTTAAAATATTGTGCAATCATCAGGTAGTATTGTGCTATCCATTTCTGGATCTTTACAATCAATCGTGTTGAACATACTGTACTCCTTCAGCATCAAATGCCCATGAATTTTGGTTACTAATAATAGCTAACATTTATTTCAAAGTACTTCTTATTCTGGACATTGTGTAAGTGCTTTGCACACATCAATTCACTTAATTTCACAACAAACTGTGATAGGTTGTTATCATTATCACTTCTGTGTTATATATGAGGAAAGAGAAGCACAGATAAATCAATGAACTTGCCGAAGGTTGCACAGAAGTGGAGCGAGATTTGAATCCCAGCAGCCCTACCACAGAGCCTGTGCTCTAAGCACCACCCTACACTATTTCTAGGTACAGAACATATAAGCCGAGAGTTATAAATAACTATGCTCTTTCAATAAAATTCAAAGCTATATTTCTTTCCCTACACAAACACATACCTCTCATCTGCATTTGAACTCAACCTGTTTTTTGATCCACTAGAGAAATTAAGGAAAATTATATTCAAACTAGCCTGAGAGATCACTCAGAGAGAAGAGGACCACGTAAGTTCCAGCTCATCTGTGCTTCATCCAGGAACAGTGGGGAATATGTGACAACCTTCCTCCTTGAAAGCTGCCTTTTCCTTTTCCATCACCTCTGCCTCTTCTGTATTAATTCCTCTCCCTGCTGTCCCTCCTCACCCCCATTCTCACTGTCTCTCCCACTAAGCTTCTAGGAAATACCTCCTCTGTCCTCACAATGCTGCCTTAATTAGAAGCATGAACATAGAAGGTGACCAGTTTGGAAAAGCCTCAATCCACATGTGAGAAAATGAACTAAACTGCTGGACTCTGGACCAGAGTGCAATGATAGAATGTGGATAGTGAGATCATACAATATTTGTGCTTTTTATGTGGCTTATTTTACTCAGCATAATGCCCTCAATGTTCATCTATTTTGTTGCATGCATCACGATTTTATTCCTTCTTGCAGCTTTATAACATTCCATTGTAGGTATATGCCATATTTTATTTATCCATTCCTCAGTTGATGGGCATTAGGTTGCTTCCATCTTTTGGCAGTTGTTAATAATGCTCTATGAAAATTCATGTGCAAATATCAGTTTGAGTCCCTGCTTTCAATTCTTCTGGGCATATATCTAGTAGTGCAATTTCCAGGTCATATGGTAATTCTATACTTAGCTTCCCGAGGGACTGCCAAACTTTTCTACAGTGGCTACTCCATTTTACATCTCCACCAACAATGTTTGAACATACCTATTTCTATGCATCATTGCCAGAAATCATTATCCATTCTTTTTTGTTAGAGAAATTGTAGCTTTACAGAAAATCAAACAGAAAATTCAGAGTTCTCCTATACACACCACTGTTGACACTTTGCAGTAGTGTGGTATCTTTTCTATAATTGATAAAGAATTTTAAAATTGTATTATTAAGTATAGCCCATAGTTTATATTAGGTGTATTTTCTCCCATATACCACTCTATTATTAACATCTTGAATAAGTGTGGTACATTTGTTATAATTCATGAAAGAACATTTATATACTTGTACTATAAACTATAGTCCATCCTTTGCAATATGGGATTGTGTTGAATCTGTCAATTTTGGTAGAATGGACTTCTTAACAATATGTAGTCTTTGAATCCATGAACATAGAAGTCCTTCCATCTATTTATGTCTTCTTTGATTTCTTTTTACAATGCTTTGTAGTTTTCCATGTACAGGACCTTTACATCCTTGGTTAAATATATTCCTAGATATTTGATTCTTTTACTTTATATTGTAAATGGAATTTTTTTTCTTGATTTCCTCATCCTGTTGTTCATTACTAGTGTAGAGAAGCACTATGAATTTTTGCATGTTAATCTAGTACCCTAGTATTTGCTAAGCTTGTTTATTAGCTCTAGTAGCTTGTTTTTTGTGACATTCTGTATATAGATTCAGTCATCTGCAAATAGTGAAAGTGTTACCTATTCCTTTCCAATTTGGATGACTTTTATTTCTTTTTCTTGCCTAATTGCTCTGGAAAGAACTTCTAGTACAATGTTGAACAACAGTGTTGATTGTGGGCATCCTTGTCTTGTTCCATGTCTTAGAGGGAAAGCTTTCAGTCTTTCACCATTGAGTGTAATGGTAGCTATGGATTTTTCATATATGCCCTTTATCATATTGAGGAATTTTCCTTCTATTCCTCTTTCTAAGTGTTTTTATCAAGAAAGAATGCTGTATTAGGTCAAATGCCTTTTCTGTGTAAATCAAGATAATCGTGGTTTTTCCCTTCATTTTGTTAATGTTGTGTTTACATTAATTGATATTCTTATCGTGAACCAACCTTACATATCTGGGATGAAACTCACTTAATCATAATGTATAAGCCTTTTTTTTTTTTAAATTGTACAGCTTTCTCTTTATTTTTAAAAAATAGCATTAAAGTCTAAGAGATTCTGGTCTGGTCATTATGTGGCCCCCAATGCTAAGGGGATGGCAGAGCTGAGTCCCCAGGAGTAAGAGCATGGCTTTCAGGTTAGTAGCAGTCACAGGGCCAAGTTTGAAGGCCCAAGTGAAATCATGGGCATATCCACCAACATGTTGTAGGGCGTGGTCTCCTGCTCTGGGGGATCAACAAGAGTGGAAACTCTTTTGAGAAGATAACTGACAGGATCTGGCAACAAAAGTGTCTGGTGTGAGAAGTGGGGAAGGTGAAAGATAGCAATCCTCCTCTCCTTTCTGCTACTATTAAAGAGCAGAGGCAGCTGAGCCCCACAAGGTAGCAGTCATTTAGATCCCATAGTGGAGAGGCTGGCCAGACCACTTCAAGGCTGCTCAAATGGCCTTGTCAGAGGGTGGAATGTTAGCCATAAGAATGGAGACAAACTGTTCCAATTTCTGTGCAGCTTTCTTCGTGGATTCCAGTACTTTCTCATGAGTAGTCTTCTCTGAGCTTTCAGGATTCATATTAAACTTGTCAGTGATGAGAGAGAAGCCAAAAACTCGAAGTCCACAGTGCCGTGCAACTATAACTTCTGGTACTGTGCTCATGCCGACAACATCAGCCCCCAGGTTCAGCAGCAGAAGACACTCTGAACGGGTTTGAAAGTTGGGGTCTGCCATCATCACATAGGTGCCTTCCTGTAGCTCTCGCTGCTCCCCCATTTGTTTCCAGGCCCAGTGATCCTTCTGCCTCAGATTGTGGTCATAAGCATCAGACATGGCAGGAAAACGAGGGCCAAACCTTTCATCATTGGGGCCTCTGAGAGGGTTCTGGCCAGAGAAACCAAGCATGTTGATATGATCACGGATCAGCATGACATCTCCAACCTCAAACTTAGGGTTAAGCCCTCCAGCTGCATTGGTGACCACTAGGGTGTCCATACCCATAAGCCGGAAAACCCTCACTGGGAATGTTACCTTCCAGAGTGGGTAGCCTTCATAAAAGTGGAATCTGCCCTGCATCACCACACAGGCTCGGCCATTCAGGAACCCAAACACAAGTCGTCCAGAGTGACCTGGTACTGTGCTTTGAGGAAAGTTGGGTATCTCACTGTATTCAAAGGCCTGGGCCTGAGTTACTTTATCAGCCAGACCTCCTAACCCAGAGCCACAGATCACTGCCACTTGAGGTCGGTGCTCGGTGTGGGACAGAAGCCATTCTGCAGTGCTCTGATAGTCTTCATATGTGAACTCTTTCTCCATGGTCCTGCCTGCGCCTTCCTGGTGAGCTGGCAGTACTACACTCCGCTGAACTGCTCTCGCTGGCTGTGGTTGGCACTAAGTCTGTATAAGCCTTTTAATGTGTTGTAGGATTTGATTTGCATGTATTATGGTGCGGATTTTTGCATCTATATGCATAAGAGAAATGGTTCAGTAGTTTTCTTTTCTTTTAATATTTTTATTGAGTCTTGGTATTTGGGTGATGTTGGGTTCATAGAATGAGTTAGGTAGTGTTCCCTCCTCTTCAATATTTTGGAAGACTTGGAGCAATATGGATATTAATTATTCTTGAAATGATAGGCAGAATTCACCTGTGAAGACATGTAGTCCTGGACTTAATTTGTCGGGAGGTTTTTAATGACAGAGTTAATGTCTTAACTTGTAATTAGTCTATTGAGATCTTCTATTTGTTCTAGAGTCCATGTAGGTTTTTTGTGTGTTTCTAGGATTTTGTCCATTTCATCTAGTTTTCTAATTTTAGTATTCCATGCAGAAGTCCTTTATATATCTGGTTAATTTTATTTCTAGATATACAATTCTTTTTGTTGTTATTGTAAATGGAATTTTTTGTTGATATCTTTCTCAGATTGCTCATTCCTAGTGTTTGGAAACTCTACTGAGTTTTGCATTTTGATCTTGTACCCAAGCACCTTGATAAATTCCTTAATATCTCTTGAAGTTTATTGTGAACTTTTCAGGATTTTCTCTATATAGCATCATTTCATCTGCAAATAGGGAAAGTTTTACTTCTGCCTTCTCAATCTGGATGCTTTTTATTTCATTTTCTGATTATTTTCCCTGGCTAGATCTTCCATTACAATGTTGAATAACAGTGGGGACAATGGGCATCCTTATCTTGTCCATGATTTTAGAGAGAAAGGTTTCAGTCTTTCACCATTGAGTGTGATATTAGCTGTGGGTTTTTCATATATGCCCTTTATCATATTTGGGAAGATACCTTCTATTTCTAGTTTTCTAAATGTTTTTATGAAGCATGGTTGCTGGATTTTGAAAACTCCTTTTGTGAGTCTGTTGAGATGATCATGTGGTCTTTTTCCTTCATATTACTTATGTGGTGTAGGACATTATTTGATTTCCTTATGTTGAACCCCCCTTACATACCTGAAATAAATCCCACTTGATCATGGTGTATAGTTCTTCTAATGTGCTTTTATATCTGTTGGCTAGTGTTTTGTTGAGGAGTTTTTCATTTATATTTATGAGAGAAGTTAGTATGCAATTTTCTTTTTTTGTATATCTTTATTTGGCTTTGGTATTAGGGTGATGTTGGCCTCATTGAATTAGTAGTGTTAAAAAGGGTTCCCTCAACTTTTAGTTTTTTGGAAGAGTTTGGGCAGGATTGGTGTTAATTATTCTTTGAATTGTCTCTGAGTGAGAGGTCTTTCCATTGCCCCTTGGGGTCCAGGTGAAGACCCACCGGGGCAGGGGGGTGGGTACAAGGGAAGAAAACCCTCTACCCTTTGAGAAAGAGCAGGAAAGAGGTCTGGACACACAATCCTATATAAATCCTATATCAATATAACTAGAGGTCTTCTGATTCAGGGTTAGGGGCACTAAAATCTACCACACAAGACCCAGGGAAGAAAAAAGAGTATGACTGTCATAACAAGCTATGGTAACATATGGTAACATACATGCTTAGACGAGCTCATCGGTAGATTTGACACAGCAGGGAAAGAATCAGTTATCTCAAGATAGATCAATACAAATTACCAACTGAAAAATATAAAGAAAAAGACTGGGGACCAAAGCTCCAAAACATAGTCTTCAGGAGATCTAGGAAAATATAAAGACATATAGGGGACTTTAGGTCTTCAGAGTCTAATGATCTTGAAGTGTAGAATTTTAGAATGAGAAGGGACATGGAAGATAGTCTAGTTCAATCATGTCATGTTATGGCTGTGGAACATCAAACAGAGATGAGAAGAGACTTGTCTAAAGTCCCCCAGCTGGCAGCCCTGCCCCAGACCAGACCTGTCCTTTTCTTCGTTTCAGTCTCCTACTCTCATTCTTACTCACAATATTGGGGTGAAACCTCTTCAAATATCATATCTTTAGCTTCACTCTCTCAGGGTATAACTACTGGATGTTTGTAACTTCTCATATTCTCTAATTGAGTTAATTGGAGCACATTTTGAAATTTTTCTTTCCTCTCAGTTTCTTGGCAAAGTTTCACACTAGAGATGAAAGACTCCTTGGGGAATTTGGTCCCCTGATCACAGTATGTGGCTCAATTTATTTTAAATAGTTCAAGCATCTCAGTATGGACACACAGTCTTGATCTTATAGTTAGTGGTATTACTAAACTAAAAAGCAAGATCTAAAAATCATGCATTAGTTTCTTCTGGTAGACTTTTTCTGTTTCTGAACATTAGATCCAAAGATTGGCATGGGACGTATTTCCTGAATCATTCCTTTTTAATTTATCCATTCTACTACAGGTTGTCCTTTCTAAACATCAATAGGACCCAGGTTATTCTTTTGTGTGGAAGCAAGTATTTCAGTGGTAACTGGGAATATCAATGAGAAAATCAGAATAACTAGAAATTAAGCTCAGTATCAGGGAAACAACTCTTGTTTGTGCATTAATGCGTTTGAACATCAGCCAATAAGTGGCTGTGAGACTTTGAGAATTAACTTAAACTCTCTGGCCCTTTTTTGCTTCATCTCTAAATGGAGGAATTTTGATTAATTGATCTCCAATTTTCCTTACGGCTTTAAAGTTTCACTGAGTCAACCTGGTGGTTTAGCTGAGATGAAGTGTTGAGCTCAGTGGGAAGCTTCAGTGCAGACGAAGGAGCCTGGTGGAAGTCTTGTTCTATGAGAGCCCCGTGTGCTCCAGGCCATCTCCCTTCATTTCTTCAGCCCAAAACATCACCCAGAGTGACGAGTCCTTACAACAGAGGGTGAAGGCTTTGCTGAAGGTGAGGTAAAGAGCCTTCAGTTTCAATTCCTTGCTCTAAGGCTGAATAGGGCCCAAACAAGATTCCTGACCTAAAGGTAGGTAATTCCTCATCCAGAAGGGTGTTCCAGGCTGACTGAGTGTAAGTGGCTCCAAATCACTGTAATCTAGGGGAAGTCACTTTCCCTCTCTGAGCCTCAGTTTCTGCCTCTGTAAAAGTATAAAAGGAGAGGACAGGGCAGAATGGCTTCTAAAGCATCTTTCATCACTCATGTTCTGGGATTCCACGCAGTACCATTTGGGGGTCCTGTGTGGGAAGAAGGAAGGAATTCCTTGTGGTGTGAATTTGACCTCATAGCAATAGGTCTGCTCAGCTCTCATGTTATTATTTTGTCCTTGTGAAAATTCTCCCATCGGGGATCTATGGTGTTGTTTAAAATTTTACCCAGTTTGAGTTTACACCATCATTCACCCACCTAGTCTTTCACATGCTCAGCTAACTTTAATCTATGATCTTAGGGTAAGGGATTTATTTGTAGTGGTCTTGGTGGGGAGAGGAGGTGGTTTGTTACTGTGTGTCTCCTGGGCTTGTGTGAAAGAGAATCAGATAGAAATGTAACAAAATACTAGGAAGTCTGAACAAATAATAGCCACCTTTTTTTGAGAACTTCCTATTCTCTAAGCCATCTTGTTAAGTGCTTTATGTATTTTACTTCACATAAATTCTTGCAACAACCATGTCAATGTGATTTGTAACTGCTTCATAAAATATGAACCTGCATTCCAAAGGACTGCAGTGTGAGAGCTGAGAGTAGGTGCTGAGTGCAGTGCCCACCACCTTAAATACCACTTCAGACTGTTCTCTGAGAGGCTGTGAGAGCTTGACCAGGGGCCTTGTTTTTTTTCCTCAGGACCCGAGAGCATTTTGCCCCTGGAACTGTCCTTCCACTGAGAGCAGGTCATTTGTCCCTCTGGAATTCATCCCCTCCTTACTCTTATTATGATCCCATAAACCATCTGATATAATTTTCTTAATTTCTACAACAGATTTTTTTTTTAAAGCATCTTCACGTAGTCCTATGCAGTAATGTTCTCAACATGAAGACTCAATCCATCGTACCAGAACAGCAGGTGACGTTTGAAAATGCCAATGTCGCTCAGCGGCACTCGTTCCCAAAGCATTAAGGTTAAGAAAGTTTAGGACAAAAAGGGCATGGTTAAGCAACTGATACGGGGAAGCATGAGCCCACTCAGAGGATTTAAGTTTAGCCATTTGACTTTTCAACGTCTGATGTGCACGCTCCACAATTCCTTGGCCCTGAGGATTGTAAGGGATTCCAGTAGAATGAGAAATATTAAAGGTAGAGCAAAACTTAGCAAAGGCTTTGGAAGTATAGGCCGGGGCATTATCAGTTTTTATGCTTTTGGGTAGTCCCAAAATAGAGAAGCAATGAAGCAGGTGCTGGGTGACATCCTTTACCGCTTCGCCCGTGCGAGCAGTAGCTAGAAGGAAGTGAGAATATGTATCGATACACACATGCACAAATGCAAGCTTACCAAAGCTGGGAACATGGGTGACATCCATCTGCCACAGGTGGTTAGGCAGAAGTCCACGAGGGTTTACACCTGTCTTAGGAAGGGGCTGAAAGGATGGACAGGTGGCACAAGATTTTACCACCTGTCTAGCAGTTTCTCTAGAGAGCTTAAACTGGTAGCGCAGGGCCGTAGCATTTTGATGATGCAAGGCATGAGAATTTTGTGCTTGCTGCAAGGCAGTCATTGCTATTAGAGGGCGAGTATGCAAGTCAGCCAAGGCATTTCCTTCATGCAGTGGACCTGGGAGAGAGGAATGAGCTCGAATGTAGCCAACAAAATAAGGGCAAGTGCGTTCCCGTACCGCTGTTTGAAGACTCTGCAACAATTTATGAATTTGAGAAGAATGAGGTGAAAGGACAGCAGTCTCTATATCAGGAAAAAGACGCACAACATACTGAGAATCTGAGTAGAGATTAAACATTTTTTCTTTTAAAACCTGAAAGACATGCAGAACAGCAAGAAGTTCAGTCCGTTGGGCACTCGTTTCCTGTGTAGCTGTTTTTTCAATTTTCCCATCAATTATGGCAACCGCAGTCCCGTTAGAGGAGCCGTCAGTGAAAACTAGAGCAGCGTTAGTTAAAGGTTTTATTGAGAAATGTTTGGGGAAAATGAACTTATTTCTAGCCAGGAAAGACAAAATAGGGTGTGATAAAATGTGATATGAAACTTCTCCGGTAAAGGCAGCGAGGGCAGTCTGCCAATTTGCATCCACTTGAAAAAGGAAATTTAACTGTTCCTTGGTAAGGGGAAGCTGGACGGTGTTTGCCTCCTTACCGAAGAGTTCAATGCTACGCTGCCATCCCTTAATTAATAACAGAGCCAATAGTGTAGAATAAGCAACTACGGCTTTTTTAGGGGTGGAAGGCAAATGCAACCACTCCAAGGGACCATCCTGCCACAAAACCGCAGTAGGTGTATGAGTAGTGGGCAGAAGTATCAAGGTCAGCAGAGATGACGGGTTAAAGCGCAGAATCTGTGAGGCAGAAGTTGCATTCTCCACCAGGGAGAGAGCTGACCGTCCTTCAGGGGTTAATTAACGTGCCGAGGTTGGATCAAGATCGCCCTGGAGTATATCAAACAAGGGCTTTAAATCTCCCGTAGTAAGCTTTAAATATGGGTGAATCCAATTAATATCTCCAAGTAATTTTTAAAAATCATTTAGAGTTTCTAGATGGTCTGTACGTAATTGCAAGGCTTGAGGAGTTACTGAGGTCGTTTTGATAATTCTCCCCAAATAAGAAACAGGGAGGTCAATTTGGACTTTATCTTCTGCTACATGCAACCCCAGATGTTGAAGTTCTGTCAATAACAACTGTAACATGCCCTGCAGCTCGGCTCTGTTTGGGGCAGACAATAAAATATCATCCATATAATGCAAGATATACCCTTGGGGAAAGACTACCCGAACAGGCTGTATGGCCAAATCCACAAACTTTTGGCACAGGGTGGGACTGTTTGCCATGCCCTGGGGAAGAACCTTCCACTGAAATCGCCTATAAGGTGAAGAGAAATTCACAGAGGGCAGACTGAAGGCAAAATGTTTTCTATCTTCGGTGTGTAGAGGGATGGAGAAAAAAC
Source organism: Choloepus didactylus (assembly GCF_015220235.1). Classification (NCBI taxonomy): domain Eukaryota; kingdom Metazoa; phylum Chordata; class Mammalia; order Pilosa; family Megalonychidae; genus Choloepus; species Choloepus didactylus. The sequence goes on along the minus strand of NC_051312.1, from coordinate 31,155,663 downwards.
AGTCCTGCAAGTCTATAACAATAACAGGTTGATATTTAGGGACAGCCACAGGAGAGGGGAGGCCAGGCTGCAGGGGTCCCATGATTTCCATGGTAGCATTTATTGCTCTTAGGTCTTGCAATAATCTCCATTTCCCCGATTTCTTTTTAATAACAAAAATAGGAGTATTCCAAGGACTATTGCTAGGTTTAACATGGCCTAGCCTTAATTGTTCTAAAACTAATTCTGTAGCGGCTTCCAATTTTTCCTTTAGCAAGGGCCACTGGTCGACCCAAACCGGTTTTTGATGTTTCCATAGGATAGGGTCAGCCACTAGAACAGTGGCCCTGCCTAAGAGGATAGGAGCTTGAAGCATGGTTAGCATTACAAGGGGGGCGGTCGCTCTCTGGCTCGGGGCCCAATGCATCACGTATGATATTTCAAAGTGCAAAAGCATCAACAGGGACATTAGCAGGGCCATGAAGGCTATAGTGCTTTTTCATCTGCGCCCCTACCAAAGCCCATGTTTCTATACTCACGGTCCCCTGCTCCGGAAACCACGGACAACACTCCTGAACAAAGTGCAAGAATCTAGTTAACTGAGTACGAGTAACTGAGCAGCCCCGCTTTTTCAGCAGCTGCAATAAAATTTCTACAAAGAGTCCTCTTTCTTTAGACCCAGTGTGGCCCATGCTTCTCAAAAGTTCTGAGGGATTACTCACCCAACTCTAACTCCGCCGTCTCCACGGAGGGGTCCCGGGCACCCAAGGTGAGATCCTAGCCGGCCCGTCACTCTCTTCTCTTCTTCACTTCGGTCCCTGTTCGGGCGCCACTTGCCGAGGTCCAGCCTCAGCAAACGTGACAGGGTCCTAAAGTGGGGGTCGGCGTCGGCGCTGCAAGAAAAACATCAGACACAAGCGTATCTGGGACAAAGCTCAAGGCTCTGACAATTTTAATGAAAAAGTGATTTTCTTTTATAGCTCAAAGTTACATAAGCTCTGCACCTGGATCACGCGGGTGAGAGCTGGCAAGCACAGCATATAAATCACAAAACCATTGTTACTTAATTCCAGGGGACATTGGGATCCGAACAGGGCGGGGGGACCGAGCAGTGTGTGTTTTCAACCCTATGTTAAGACAATTCTATTCCGGTGCAGACCTTCCAAGTTCCTCATAATATTCTTCCTTGTTCTCAGCAATGATCTCTGTTTGATCTCTGTTTTGGCTATTTTTAATTATTTAGGAGGGCTTGTTTTTGTACTTAAAGTAAATTAGCTGTGGGCTCATACAAGGAACTACTCTTGTACCATAAGCCCGTGGGGTGGGTGCCCAAAGAATTTCTTGTATGTTCTGGCTGCCTGAGGCCAGCCATAAGGCACTAGTGGAGCGTGTTGACCCTGATTCAGTTCTAACCTCAGCAAACAACGGGGCCTGTCAAGGAACTGGGTGATGAATTACGTGGTTTACATTGCTTCTGCTTTGGCCTTCTAATCACTTTCTCAGTGGAATATTTTTGGATGTCAAAGGAGGAACTTGTGTAAAGGAGGATGTCTGGAAAGGGGCAAGGGGGCTTCAGGCGGCCAAACGGGGTGGCTGCTTTCTCATAGGTGGAGGAGGGGGTTCATCGAAAGGTAAAATCATCGGAAGGTGCTTAACACTTTGTCATATCTTTGATTATTATCCAGAGTATATCCCAAATTATTACATTAGTAAAGAAAAAAAGGCAAAGAACAAGCACAATGATTAAAAGACTTAGAGGAATTATTATTCCTGCAGGGGAACTGCAGGAATAGCAGTTTTCACGGGGGATGGTCGGGTCGGCTCGTCCGCCGCTGTGCGGCATGTTGAGGTAGTGGATACTGGCCGGGGTGGTCCCGAAGCTGTGCCATCGGGTCCTGGGTCCGACGGCTCGGCTCCCGACATCTGGTCCCAAGGCTGTGCCATTGGGTCCTGGGTTAGACGGCTCGGCTCCCGACATGCCTTATTGCATTGAACAGAATGATCACTTCATTTAATTTCCAGAGTTGAGTGCAGAGCTAAATGGATGAGAGTTGAAGCCACAAGGGAAGGCTTCATAAACAATGGGCATGATTGAGTGACAGGATTTGGAGGTTACGCAGAGATGATGGGCTCATCAGGTAATGTGAAAAATAAGAGGGATGCCCTTTTGCTGGGAATTAACTTGTATTCATGAGTTTTGAAGATCTCAATAGATTTGAGGTTATATTGTTCTTAGTGGGCATTAAGGTTGGTTCAAAGGGGCCTGGGCAAGTATTGTGGAGAATCTTAAAGGTCAGGTAGAGGACTTTAGGTGTGATTGCCAGGCAACAGGGAGACAGAAGTGATTTCAAGCATGGGGAGAGTGAGGGAGAATTTCTAACTCCAGTTGCAAAATAAACTGGGGGGTGAAGGCTGGCACACTGGGAGACAAATGGGGCATGTAAGATGCTGCAGTAATCCTCACAGGAGCTTATAGTCCTGTCTGAAGATGTGGTTGCAGGAAGACAGAGGAAGGAACTGATAAAATAGACTGGAAATGCAGATTGGAGATATATTGGAGACAGGGGAGACACTTGAGTTAGAGGTGACTAATGTTTCAGGCTTAGGGAGGAGGACAGAGATAATGCTGTAGTTAGACCTTGGTGTGACAGTTGCAGTGTCCGGTCATCCCTCCAGGAGATAATGACTCACTAACTGCAGCTCTAAGTCCTGGCTAAATCTCTGGGGTTGCGAAGAAAGGGAAATACCTGTGTCTCACACTGTCCTCTGTATCTTGGTCTTTCATTTCCAGAGTAATGGGACCAAATCATTCCCATTAAGTTGGGGCTTCCTGTAATACTCCTGCTGTCTATGCGGAAAGCACAATAGATGAACCTGGATAAGTTTTTGCATTGGCCATGGGTCCTGATGACATTTCTGTAAAGCAGTGGAACGGCTAACCCCTTTCTCCTCTGGATGACATGTAGTCACTTCCCCTCTCTTTCCTTTGGATAGACTTGGGTTTCAGCCTTGGCTCCACCACTCATGAGGTGTGTTTCTTTGAGAAAGTTACTTAACCTTTCAGCCTTAGTTTTCTCATCTATCAATTATCTACCTCAAAGTCGTAAAATTAAACATGGGGATTGTGCCAGTTTGAATATATTGTGTCCCCCAAATGCCATTATCTTTGATGTAATCTTGTGTGAGCAGATGTTATCAGTGTTGATTAGATTGTAATTCTTTGAGTGTTTCTTTGGAATGTGCCCCACCCAGCTGTGGGTGATGACTCTGATTGGATAATTTCCATGGCGGTGTTGCTCCGCCCATTCGGGGTGGGTCTAAGTTGATCAGTGGAGCCATATAAATGAGCTGACATAACAGAAGGGACTCAGTGCAGCTGAGAGTAACATTTTAAAGATGAGCTACAGCCAAGAGGGACACTTTGAAGAAAGCACAGGAGCTGCAGATGAGAGACAGTTTGAAAATGGCTGTTGAAAGCAGACTTTTGCTCCACAGACACTGAGAGAGGACAAATATTCCAAGTGCAACTAAGAGTGACATTTTTGAGGAACTACAGCCTAGAGAGGAGCGTCCTGGGAGAAAGCCATTTTGAAACCAGAACTTTGGAGCAGACACCAGCCATGTGCCTTCCCAGCTAACAGAGGTTTTCTGGACACCATTGGCCATCCTCCAGTGAATGTACCCGATTGCTAATGTGTTACCTTGGACATTTTATGGCCTTAAGACTGTAACTGTGTAGCCAAATAAACCCCCTTTTTATAAAAGCCAATCCATCTCTGGTGTTTTGCATTCTGGCAGCATTAGCAAACTAGAACAGGGATGATTGTTTTATTCAGAGCATAAAGATGCTGAATAAAGGACAGCAGCACGTGAGGTTGTGTGCTTGTTGGGATGACTACAAAAATGCTGATTATTAAGTCATCATAAGTTTTAATTTCCTGCAGACTAGACTATTTCCCAGTCTTCTTAGGTTGTTTTTGATGCCCCCCTAATTTCCCTTCATCTGATCCAATCAGCAAGCCCCATCTTGCTTCTTCCCACCCATTAGATTGCTCTTTGGAGTCCTTCTTTTAACCTATTCAATCCACTTTCTTCTCCAGTTTCTATCAAGGCAAATTACTGAAGATTCTCTCAGGAGATTTTCATTTTGTACACCTTTTCAAGTTTTCACCATGAAAGAAATTTGGGGGTATATAATCTATTTTCAGGTTGGAATCACAAGTAGAAGAAGGAAAACTGAAGGATAAAACAGATTCTTTAAAGTAATTTTAAAAGAGGAGAAAATCGTGAGGTATTTTTCTATCTCATTTCACAAGTGTGCTCTTTAATAAATGTGATATGTCCTCATCACCTAGGCACAGGGTCAGAGCCTGATAAATCATTTGGTTAAGGAAATGAATTAAAAAGATCCCTACCTGCTATTAGGTGTTTGCTAGTGGACAACAAACATTAACACAGAAACAAGGAAAACTGCATACCCATGCATTATGTTGAAACTATTGTTTGATTGTGAGCTATACTCTGATTAACTTCTTTATGTCTGCTTCACTTTTGGATGTCAAAATTTTCTCCAAATATTTGTAAGAATTCATGAGGCCATGGAATTGTGTAATGTTATAGGGCCCGAGACCATACAGAAACTTAGGTAGTTCAAGTAAAGAAAATATAAAAGAGATTCTATACAATTGAAGAAGTTTCTATGAGAATGACATTCTTGAGGGTTAAATGGAGGAAACAACAAATCAGGGGAAGTTCCCTTTTGAATATCTTAAGGCAAAAGCTTGATGAGAAAATATTATGATTGGGAGAAATGTTAGCAATTAACATGGATGATTTTTAGTGCTGAGATTTTTTTTTCAGTATGGTGTACTTGAAATAATAAATGAGTTGGGATAAAATGATCTGGGTCTAATTTTGGGTCTGTTCCTTAAAGGGAGCTTTGCTAATTCATAACCTCCCAAAGCCTAATATTTCTTTATTGTAACATTGAAACCATGGAATTTTTGTGATCTTTCTTGAATAGTATCTTGCAAAAAGCAAACTGTTGAACACTGAATGACTAAATATTACGAGTAAATAAACAAACAAATCAGTGAGATAATACATGTGAAAGGTTTCTATAAACTTGCAATGCTGAACAAACATGAGGGATATGTGTTATGATTGAATCTTTTTTTCTGTCACAGGGATCTTCTATGAATCATCATCCCCAAATGGAATCCATGGCCAGTAGAAATAATGTGACTGAGTTCATTTTTACCGGACTTTTCCAGGATCTAGGGGTGCAGAGAGTGTGCTTTGTGGTGTTCCTTCCCATGTACCTGGCCACCATGGTGGGCAATGGCCTCATCATCCTAACAGTCAGTGTCAGCAAGAGTCTGCTTTCCCCCATGTACTTATTCCTTAGCTACCTGTCCCTGGTGGAGATTAGTTACTCCTCTACTATCGTCCCTAAATTCATCACAGACTTACTTGCAAAGGTCAAGTCCATCTCCCTGGAGGGCTGTCTGGCTCAGGTGTTCTTCTTCCATTTCCTTGGGGTCACTGAGATCCTTTTGCTGGTGGTGATGGCTTATGACCGCTATGTGGCCATCTGCAAGCCTTTTCATTACATGACCATTATGACCCATGAATTGTGACATGTACCAGGTGCTGGTTCCTGGCTGGGGGGCTTTTTACACTCCATAATTCAGGTTTTCATCATCATCCAATTGCCCTTCTGTGGCCCTAATGTGATTGAACACTACTTCTGTGACTTCCAGCCATTATTCAAGCTTTCCTGAACCGACACCTTTGTTCAGGGGGTCATTGTAATGGTAAACAGCTTAATCACCCTGTGCCCCTTCCTCATCTTGGTGTCCTCCTATATCATCATCCTGGTCAACTTGAGGAACCATTCTGCAGAGGGGAGGCACAAAGCCCTCTCCACCTGTGCCTCCCACATCACAGTGGTCATCTTGTTTGTTGGACCTGCCATCTTCCTCTGTATCCAACCTTCCTCCAGCTTTACTGAGGACAAACTGGTGGCCGTGTTCTATACAGTGATCACCCCCATGCTGAACCCCATCATCTGCACACTCAGAAATGCAGAGGTGAAAAATGCCATGAGGAGGTTGTGGGGAAGAAAGTGAACTCATGGATATAGTGAACATTTTGAATGTAGTAAATCAAAGATATGTATGGTTATTCTGTCACCTTAAATGGATTTTAATTTCAGTAGGATATTTCAAAACCCTCAGAAACAAATATAAGGAATTAATGTTACTTCTGTTGTGATTTTTCTTAGTAACCAAAGACTCCCTGGTATCCTGGTATAATGTTCCAAGGACTGAGTTTAGATGGTCTTGCTGGATCTTAGGAAACCTGACTGACTCCACCATATACACCAATATCATAGGATTGGGCACTATAATGATTTAAACCATGTGCAAATGTGAAGGCAACATTTAGGTAAATGAGAATGAGAACATTTTTGCAAATGTTTTTGTAGGCTAAAATTCCTCTTCCTCTGACCACATGTTCTTCCTTCCCTTTTTGTTCCTTCCATCCTTCTCTTTGTTCAACTCCCACTTGATAACAATCAGTTTTTCATTAAAACAAAATATACCCACCAGTAGAATTATCTGGTATTTGTGGGAGGAGTGTCCAATATGTGTTTTTGCTTCAACATGGGCAATTATGTCTCTAAAAACTGCATCCAGGGATTTTTCTATTCTTCTGTTTTGTTATCAATATCTTTGCCGTAGACCATCTGATCATAGATCATCTGATCATGAGTACTAGAAAAGTCCCTGGAAAATTTCAGCTTTTCTGACATTTTGGCCCAAAGATCAGTGCTTAAATCTCTTTGGGATCTCTCTACATGATAAGCCATCCATAAATAACCTAATATCCAAATAACAGATTTGTGTCCAATTGAACATCATGGTGGTGTAGCTCCAGAATCTTTGTACTAGTAGCAGACAGACAGAGCAATGTTTCTCAGGTCTCTAGAAAGCAGTTAATGGGTTGCAAAAACTGGGCAAGTGCTGAATTAAGAGTAAGGCAAGTTTAAACAGTAGGAAAAATCTCATGCAGCCTTTGGTTTGTAACTCCACTTCTTACTTCTTAGAGGGTCTAAAATGCAAATGCATGAAAAGTAATGATAAATCAATGCTTTTGGACTCATAATGTATAAACATGTAATTTTTGACATTAACTCTTCTGTCAAAAGGCAGCTTGAGTTTGGCAAATGGATTAAAAGTATGACCCAAGTATATGCTCATTATAAGTGACTAATCTTAAATTCAAAGACGTAAGTAGATTGCAAGTGAAAGGATGCAAAAATTACTCCATACAAATAGTAATCAAAGAGAGGTGGGCTAACCATACTAATATCAGATTAAATAGGCTTGAATTCAGAAACTGTTAAGAGGGAGAAAGAAGATCACTATTTACTGATAAATGGGTGAATTCAACAAGAAGATGATACAGGTATAAATACATATGCAACTGATAAAAAAGCCCAAAATATGTGAAGCAAATATTGACCAATTTTAATGGAGAAATAGGTAGTTCCAAATTAGTACTAGGAGAACTCAATACATAATTTTCAATAATGGATAGAACAACTAAACAGGAGATATAAAGAAATAGAAGACTTGAATAATACAGTTAACCCACTAGACTTAGCAGATATATATCAATCTTTTCACCCAAAAATAACAGAATGCATATTCTTCTCTAGTGCACCTGGATCATTGTCCATTGTTACATAATAAAAAAGTCTCAATAATCTTAAAAATATTGAAATCTTATATCTTTTCTGATCACAATAGAATGAAAGTGAAAGTCAATACCAGATGGAGAACTGGAAAATTCATAAATATGTGGAAATTAAGCAATACACTATTAAACAAGAAATGGTTCAAAGAAGAAAACACAAGGGTAATTAGAAAATATCTTGAAGTGAATGAAAATGAAAACATAATATACCAAATCTTAGGGGATGCAGCAAAGATAGTGCTGAGAGGGGAATTTATAGCTCTAAATTCTTACATTATGAAAGAAGAAAGATCTCAAGACACTTTCAGGGAAGATGGTGGAGTAGGGAGCTCAAGGACTCAGCCCTTCCACCCAAACAGCTCTTAAACATGGGAAACTGTCAAAATCAACTGTTTTGGGTTCTGGAAGTCAGAAGAACATTGTACAATATCCAGGAAAGAGTGGAAGAGGCTGATAAACCATGGTAAATAATTGTGAGTTGCCCTCTCTGTATAGCAGCTGCTGATGCCATCCCGGACTCTCACAAGCTGCCTTTAGACCTAGTCCTTACCTAGCTTCCAGGTGACAGAAGGAGACATAAATTTTCCTCTTCTCCAAGAACAGGGATGGTCAGAGCTGATCACTGATCATGGCTTTTGTATAGTGAATTTGGATCACTGGGTCCCAGCTCTTAGCTGTTGTTTCAGCCCCACCCCATAAAGGGGCATAGACAGTGGAGATTTAAAGACACAGCTCTTCTTCAGGGATGCAAGCAATAGTTAGCTGAAGGGCTTCATTTGCTGGGCAGGCCAGTAAAGCACAACTTGGGAGAGCTGTCAAACAGAATTTTAGTGCTCTGCCTGATTCCCTCCCCAAGTCTCTTTAGAGGTGGCTGTACCCCCTTCATAGGTCCTTGGATATGTTTTTGCTGGGAAATAATGACTTGAAGAAGTTCTCTCTTGGGTGACCATCCTCCAAGAAGTTGCTCTCCAGGCGAAAGCAGCTAGAGAAATGAAAGGAGTGTAAAAAACTAAAGAAGCAAAGTAAAAACAAACAGAAGACATCAAGATTTATGGAGAGGGAACAAAGGAAAGGAAACTTTCTCTCTGAAGTGAAACAATTGCACAGAAAGTGCAAATTGAAAAATTTTACCAAATATCCAAGGGAAAAATCAGATGAAGAGGAACAGAAAAAATCTGATTAGTGAAACAAAGACTACTCTAAAGTTCTAGAATAACACAGGCTAAGCATCAAAGAATAGCTTTATTTTATGCCAGCAATAAAACCCCAGTAGCAGAGAGAAACCAACCTTCAGAGAAAACTCCTCAAGACAATCAGATGCCCAGACATCAGTGAAAATTACAAGCCATACTAAGAAATGGAAGACATGACTTAGTCAAGGGAAAAAATGAAATCTTCAGAGGAGACACAGAATTTGGAACAACTAATCAAAGAACTTCAATCAAATCTCCTCCTAAATTTAAGGAGGTGAAGGAAAATATGGCTAAAGAGATAAAGGATACTAATAGGATAATGTGTGTGCATAAAGAAGAATTTGAAAGTATAAGAAGAAACCTAACAGAAATTATGGGGATGAAAGACACATTAGAAGAGATTAACACTCTAGTTTTATACAACAGCAGATTTGAATAGGCAGAAGTAAGAATCAGTGAACTAGAAGACAGGGAAATTGAAATCTTACAGAGAGTAGAACAGATAAAGGAAGAAATGGAAAAAAAAAATTGAGCGGGGTCTCTGGAGTTGAATGACAGAATGAGGTATACAGTCATATGTGCCATGGGCATCCCAGAAGGTGAAGAGAAGGGAAAGGGGGCTGAAAGAACATTTGCATAAATAATGCCTGAAAATTTTCCAACTCTTATGAAAGACATAAACATACATATCCAAGAAGTGCAATGTACTCCAAACAGAATAAATGATAATAGAACTACCAAGACACATACTAATCAGAATGTGAAATGAAAGATAAAAAGAGAATTCTGAAACAGCAAGAAAGAGCAATTTTTCACAGACATGGGATCCCCAATGAGATCAAGTGCTGCTTTCTTATCAGAAACATTGGAGGCAGGAAGGCAGTGGTATGTTATATTTAAGATACTGGAAGAGAAAAACTGCCAGCTGAAAATTCTTTACCCAGCAGAAATGCCCCTGAAAAATGAGGGAGAGTTTAAAATAGTCACAAATAAACAGAAACTGAAAGGGTTTGTCAACCAGCATATTGCCCTACAACAAATACTAAAGGGAGTTCTGCAGCCTGGAAGGAAAAGACAGGATGGTGGCTTGGAGAAGTATGAAGAAATTAAGATTAATTAATTAAGGGTAACTAATAAAATGAGAGACAAAAAGATATGACATTTAAAGGAAATTTTAAAATGGCTTCCTCAAGCCACAGGAGAGAGTGGCTTGAAGGAGTGTAAAGAAATTGAGATTAATTAAATTAAGTGTAACTAATGGGTAAAATGAGAAACAAAAATGATATGACATATCAGAAGAAAGAATAAAAAGTCTGAAGTACGTACTGGCTTTACAGTAATAACATTGAAGGTTAATGGATTAAATTCCCCAATCAGAAGGCGCAGATTGGCAGAATGGATAAAAGAGTGTAATCCAACTATATGCTGTTTACAAAAGACTCACCTTAGACCCAAAGGTCTAGGTTGAAAGTGTAAAGATGGTTAAAAGATATTCCATGCATAGTAGTAACCAAAAAAGAGCTGCGGTAGCTATACTATCAGACAAAATAGAATTTAAATGCAAAATTGTTATAAGAGACAAAGAAGGACTTTGTATATTAATGAAAGGGGCAACCCACCAAGAAGAAATAGAAATAGTAATTATTTATGCACCTAACCATGGAGCCCAAAATACATGAGGCAAACACTGGGAACACTCCAAGAAGAATTAATGCAAATATTGCTCAAACTCTTCCAAAAAATTGAAGAGAAGTGAACACTACTTAACTCATTTATGATGGCAACATCAACCTCATACCAAAGCCAAAGATACTACAAGGAAAGAAAATTACAGACCAATTTCTCTTATGAATATAGATGGAAAAATTCTCAATAATACACTTGAAAATTGAATCCAACAACACATTAAAAGAATTATGCATCATGATTGATTGCATTTTAGTTCAAGTGTGCAAGGGTGGTTAAACACAAAAAAAGCAATAAATATAGTACACCACATTATCAAAATGAAGGGAAAAACCATACAATCATCTCAATTTACAAAGAAAAAGCATTTGACAAAATCTAGCATCCTTTCTTGATTAAAACACTTAGAAAAATAGGAAAAGAAGAAATATCCTTTACATGTTACAGGGCATATATGAAAACCCCATGGGTACTATTGTTCTTAATGTTGAAAGACTGAAAAGTTGTCAGCTTTAAGACCTGGAACAAGACAAGTTTTCCCACTATCCCCACTGTTATTCAACATTGTACTAGAAGTTCTTGCTAGAGCCATTAGGCATGAAAAAAAAAAAATAAAAGGCATCCAAATTAGAAAGCAAGAAATACAACTTTCACTTTTTGGAGATGATATAATCATATACGTAGAAAGTCCTGAAAAATCTGCCACAAAGATACTTGAGCTAATAAACAAGTTCAGCAAATTGGTGGTATACAAGAATGAGATGCAAAAATCAGTAGTGTTTTATACATTAGTAATGAACAACATGAGGAGGAAATCAAGAAAAAAATTCATTTACAATAGCAAGTAAAGGAAACAAATATCTCAGAATAAATTTAACCAATGGTGGAAATGATTAGTACACAGAAAAGTACTAAACATTGCTAAAAGAAAGCAAGATGACCAAAATAAATTGAAGGACATTCCATGTTCATAGATTGGAAGACTAAATAGCATTAAGATGTCCATTCTACCCAAATTATTTACAAATTTAATTCAATCCCAATCAAAATCCCTACAGTCCACTTTGCATAAATGGAAAAGCCAACTGTCACATTTATTTGAAGGGTAAGAGACCCTGAATAACCAAAAGCACCTTGACAAAGAAGAAAAAAATTGGATGACTCACACTTGACTCAAAAATATGTTATAAAGCTACAGTGGTCAAAACAGCATGGTACTGGCATAAGGACTGATATATTATTGACCAATGGAAACCAATTGAGAGTTCAGAAATAGATGCTCACACCTATGGTCAATTAATTTTTTAAAAGGATGCCAAGTCCACTCAACTGGAAAAGAATACTCTTTTTGACAAATGATGCTGGGAAAACTGAATAAATCTATGCAAAGAAGGAAAGAAGACCCTATCTCACATTATATACAAATTTAATTTAAATGGATCAAAGATTTGAACACAAGAACCAGGACTATAAAACTCCTACCAGAAAATTTAGGGAAGCATCTTGAAGATCTTATGTTTTGCATTGGTTTCTTAGACTTTACACTTATGCACATGCAATGAAGTTAAAAATAGATAAATGGGATCTCCTCAAAATTAAATACTTTTGCACATCAAAATACTTTTTCAGGAAAATTAAAAGACACCCTACTCAATGGGAGAAAATATTTGGAAACCACATATGTGATAAGTGTTTAATATGTGATAAGTGTTTCACATAAAGAAATGCCACAACTCAACAATAAAAACACCAACACCCAAATTAAAAACTGGACAAAAGACTTGAATAGACATTTCTCCAAAGAGGAAATAAATTACTTAAAAGTACATGAAAAGATTCTCAATATCATTAGCTATTATGGAAATGCAAATAAAAACCACAATAAGTTATCATGTGATGCTTACTATAATGGTCACTATTAAAAAAACCTGAAAACTACAAGTGTTGCAGAATGTGGGGAAATAGGAATACTCATTCACCATTGGTGGAATGTAAAATGGTGCAGCTGCTGTGGAAGAACTCATGTATTATTTTTTTCCTGCAGAAAAATGGTTTATTTTAATAGTTTCTGAACCAGTAAAATTTAGGCAATATTTTAAACATACAAAATTTGAATCATGAAACACAAAGAACAAAAATATTTTCACTATTAAACATTTCACAAATAAATCACTGCAGTTCACCACAGCATACATATCAGAGCCATGCCATAGTGCCTAGATCCTGATGATCTCTGATTTTACCCTATTTCATATAAATATTTGTTCAGTGAGAGTGAAGTATGGTAACATCCAGGGGGAAAAAATTAAGACTGAGAATGACAAATGGAAATACACTATGACATGTCCTATAGATGTACCCTGACATTGGTTAGGGAAACACTAGAACTTCATCAGGATTGCTCAATAACACTTAGATTCTCAAACTAAGGTTGAACTTTCTTTTTTTTTTTAAATTAAATTCAGTTTTATTGAGATATATTCACATACCATACAATCATCCATGGTGTACAATCAGCTGTTCATAGCACCATCATATAGTTGTGCATTCATCACCCAAATCTATTTTTGAGCATTTTCCTTACACCAGAAAGAATAAGAATAAAAAATAAAAGTAAAAAAGAACACCTAAGTCATCCACCCCATCCCACCCTATTTTTCATTTAGGTTTTGTCTCCATTTTTCTACTCGTCCATTCATATACTGGATAAAGGGAGTGCGATCCACAAGATTTTCACAATTACACTGTAACCCATTGTAAGCTACATTGTTATACAATCATCTTCAAGAGTCAAGGCTACTGGGTTGGAGTTTGATAGTTTCAGGTATTTACTTCTAGCTATTCCAATATATTAAAACTTAAAAAGGGTTATCTATATAGTGCATAAGAATGTCCACCAAAGTGACCTCTCAACTCCATTTGAAATCTCTCAGCCAGTGAAACTTTATTTCATTTCATTTCACATCCTCCTTTTGGTGAAGATGTTCTCAATTCCACGATGCTGGGTCCAGATTCATCCCCGGGAATCATATCCTGTGTTGCCAGGGAGATTTACACACTTGGGCATCAGGTCCCATGTAGGGGGGGAGGCAGTGAGATCACCTGCTGAGTTGGCTTAGCTAGAGAGAGAAGGAACAACATTGAGCAACAGAGAGGTACTCAGGGGGAGACTCTTAGGCACAGTTATAAGCAGGTTTAGTCTCTCCTTTGCAGTAATGAGCTTCATGAGGGCAAGTCCCGAGATAGAGGCCTCAGCATACCAAACCGCCAGTTCTCAATGTTTGTGAGAACATCAGCCACAATCCAGATGAGGAAGTAACACTTCCGCATTTTTCTCCTGCTCCTCAGGGGGGCCCTGCATATATATTTTTATTCTCTGCCCAAATTACTTTGGGATGTGTTGCTATTTCACTCTAACCGATTCACACCTACCATATCTCACTTCCTATTCAAAGTTCCATGTAATTATGGTGTTTGAACAAACTGACTGCAGAAGTTATATTGTTTAGAAAATATAGATCCTGCATCAAATAAACATCTCTTCCCTTGGTCTCACATGGAAGTTGAAGTTTTAAAACACAGCCAGTTTTGACCTTTACCCTTTGGACCAATTTCCCCTAGTCTTAACCAGATCTGCTTCATTCATCTCTCTATTTGAAGTCTGAGCTCTTTTTCAGCTTTTATTTTTTTTGACAGTTGCTGTATATGCTAATAGTGACTGTGCCAGTTTGAATATATTGCGTCCCCCAAAACGCCATTATCTTTTATGCAATCTTGTGTGGGCAGACGTATTAGTGTGGATTAGGCTGGAACCTGTTGGTTCAGTATTTCCATGGAGGTGTGGCCTGCCCATTCAGCATGGGCCTTGATTAGTTTACTAGAGCCTTATATAAGCTCAGACATAAGGAGCTCATAGCTGGAGCTGAGACAGAAATTTTGAAGATGGCCATTGGAAGCTGATGCAGACATTTGGAGAATGCCATTTTGAAATGCAACCTGGGAGCAAGCAGATGCCATCCACATGCCTTCCCAGGTTTTCTGGATGCCAGTGGCCTTTCTCCAGTGAAGGTTCCATTTGTTGATGGACACTTTATGCCTTAAGACTGTAACTGTGTAACCAAATAAACACCCTTTAAAAAAGCCAATCCATTTCTGGTATTTTGCAAAATGGGTAGCATTAGCAAATGGGAACACTGACATTAATATCTGCCAAGGTCTGGCTCTGAGTTTCAGGTGTCACACAAATACCAAACGTTCCAGAGACCAATCAGATTATACAAAAGCAATCAGCATCTCAGAGTTTGGAGACAGCCATTACAATTCAGGAATAGATTTGGCTGCTGTAAGAGCTTACAATCTAGGCACCATTACAATAATAGTTCCCCTGATAGGCTGTGCTCTAAGATTCAATTCTGAGTTTACACATTGTAGTTAGTCCATATTGGTGAGGGATTATAGTGTTTGCCTTTGTTTCTGGCAAACTTCGTTCAAAATGCTGTCTACAGAATCCATTCACCTCATTGTGTGTCACACAGTTTCATTCCTTCTTGTAGTTGCTCAATATTCCATTGTATGCATACACCACAGTTCAGCATTCTGTTCCTCAGTAAATGTACCCTTAGGCCACCTCCTCCCATTGCAAATCATGAATACTGCCTACATAAACCCCAATGTGCAACTGTCCATTCATGTCTCGGCTCTCAGATCTTCAAAGTACATACCCCATAATGAGGTTTCAGGTCTTTATGGCCCCCATATACTTAGCTTCTTATGGAACCACCACACTGACCTCCAGAAAGGCCTTCTCATCAACAGTAAATGGGTACATCCCTCTCTCCATGTTTTCTCCAGCACTTTTATACCTATTTATATTTTTCCTACAATTTTATAGAGATGTATTCACATACCATACAATTTCCACAGTGTACAATCACTTGTTTATATCATCATATAGCTGTGTATTTATCACCACAGTCAGCACTTGAACATATTGATTACAATTACTACAAAAAAGTTTTTTTTTAGTGAATAATAAAAAAGGTAATGAAAAGAAAAAGAAAATGTCATACAATTCAATATAATAGTAAGGACAGACAACACTACTACCAAGAATCCCATATCCCTCCCTTAAATCCTACTCTCATGCACATTTAGCTTTGATATATTGCTTTGTTACACTTAATGGAAGCATATTACAATGTTACTGTTGAGAATAGACTCCAGTTTGCTTTGATTATGTTTTCTCCCCTATACCATCCCTTTTTCAACACTCTGCATGGTTGACATTCATTTGTCCTCCCACATGTAAAAACATTTTTATATTTGTACATTTAGTAACAGTCATTGGCCACTCCAATTTTTGCCAAGTTATACAGTCCCAGTCTTTATCATCTATCTTTACCTCTGGTGTAATATATTCCCCTATCCCACCTCTTTCAGCTTTACTCACAGACATCTTTGTTCACTGTACTTACAATATTCTGCTACCATCACACAGCATTATGCTACCTATTTCTGGATCTATACAATCAATCCTGCTAAACATTGTGTAGTCCTTCAGCACCAAATGCCTAATCTCTACCCACTTTCTATCTCCTGATAGCCTGTGTTATCAGCTTTTAAATCTTAAAGTTTGCTCCTTAATGTTAGTTCATATTAGTGAGACCATAAGGTATTGATCCTTTTGTTTCTGGCTAACTTCACTCAACATAATGTCCTCAAGTTTCATCCAGGTTATTATATGTTCCATGTCTTTGTTCTGTCTTATAGCTGCATAATATTTCATCATGTGTGTGCACCACAGTTTGTTTATCCACTCATTTGGTGGACATTTGGGCTGTTTCCATCTCTTGACAATCATGAATAATGCTGCAATAAACATCAATTTACAAATGTCCAGTTGTGCCTTAACATTCAGTTCTTCTGAGTATATGTAAATAGGTATATATATATGGAATAGCTGGGTCATATGGCAAAATCTATACTTAGTGTCCTCAGGAACCTCCACTGAATAAGTGTGCCTCTTTCTCCACCTCCTCTCCAGCACTTGTAATTTTCTGTTTTTTGGATAATGGCCATTCTGATAGGTGTGAGACAATATCTCATTGTGGTTTTGATTTACATTTCCCTAACAGCCAGTGAAGTTGAGCATTTTTTTCATGTTTTTGAGCCATTTGTATTTCTTCTTCAGAGAAGTGTCTGTCCATATCTTGAGCCAGTTTTTTAATTGGGTTGTTTGTTTTTCTGTTGATGAGTTGTAGCATCCTTTTATATATTTGGGATATTAAACCCTTATCTGATATGTGGTTTCCAAATCTCAACTCCCATTGTGTAGGCTGCCTTTTTACTTTTCTGACAAAGTCCTTTGATGTACAAATGTGTTTAATTTTGAGGAGATCCCATTTTTCTATTTGTTCTTTTGTTGCTCATGCTTTGGGTGTGAGGTCTAGGAAATGACCAATATCTTTAAGATATTGCCCTACATTTTCTTCTAAGAGTCTTATGGTCCTAGCACTAATGTTTAGATCTTTGATCCATTTTGAGTTAATTTTTGTATGATGTGTGAGATAGGGGTCCTCTTTCCTTCTTTTGGAAATGGATATCCAGTTCTCCAAACACCATTTATTGAAGAGGCTGCTTGGTCCATGTTGCTTTGGCTTGACTGCCTTATCAAAGATTAATTGTCCATAAATGCAAGGGTCTATTCCTGAACACTCAGTTAGATTCCTTTGGTTGGTATATCTGTCCTTATGCCAGTACCATGCTGTTTTAAGCACTGTAGCTTTGTAATACATTTCAAAGTCAGGTAGTTTGAGACCTCCCACTTTGTTCCTCTTTCTCAAGATATTTTTGGCTATTCAGAGCACCTTGCCCTTCCAAATAAATTTATTTGTTTTTCTATTTCTGCCAAGTAAGTTGTTGGGATTTTAATTGGTATTGGATTGAATCTATAAATCAGTTTAGATAAAATTGCCATCTTAACTATGTTTAGTCTTTCAATCTATGAACATGGTATGTTCTTCCATTTTTTTAGGACCTGTTTGATTTCTTTTAGCAGTTTCTTGTAGTTTTCTGTGTAAAGGTCTTTTGTGGCCTTTGTTAAGTTTATTCCTAAATACTTGATTCTTTTGGTTGCTATTGTAAATGGATTTTTTTCTTGATTCCCCCCTCTTGTTGCACATTACTTGTGTATAGGAACACTGTAGATTTTGCGTGTTGATCTTGTAGCCTGCCACTTTGCTGTATTCATTGGCTAGCTCTGGTAGCTTTGTGGTAGATGTTTCTGGATTTTCTACATATAGAGTCATATCATCTGCAAGTAGTGAAAGTTTTACTTCTTCCTTTCCAATGTGGATGCCTTTTATTTCTTTTTCTTGCCTAATTGTTCTAGCTAGAACTTCCAGCACAATGTTGAATAACAGTGGTGACAGTGGCATCTCTGTCTTTGTTCCTGATCTTAGATGGAAAGTTTTCAGTCTTTCCTCATTGAATATGATGTTGGCTGTGTGTTTTCTCATATATTGTCTTTATCATATTGAGAAAGCTCCCTTGTATTCCTGTCCTTTGAAGTGCTCTCATCAAGAAAGGATGTTGAATTTTTTCAAAGGCCTTTTCTGCATTGATCAAGATAATCCTGTGTTTCTCCCACTTTGATTTATTAATGTGGTGTATTGCATTAATTGATTTTCTTGTTTTGAACCAGCCTTGCATACCTGGAATAAATCTCACCTGGTCGTGGTGTATAATTCTTTTAATGTGCTGCTGGATTTGATTTGTGAGTATTTTGTTGAGGATTTTGCATCTATATTCATCAAGGGGTTGGTCTATAATTTTCTTTTTTTCTGTTCTTTTTTATTGATCCTTTGTCTAGATGTTCAGTTGATAAGAGCAGTGTATTGAAGTCCCTCCACCTATTATTGTAGAGATATCTATTTCTCCTTTCAGTGTTCCTCAGCATCTTGCTCATGAATTTTGGGGCATTTTGACTTGGTGCATAAATATTCATGATTGTTTATGTTTTCTTGATGAATTGACCCTTTTATTAATATATAGTGTCCTTCTTGTCTCTGTAATTGTTTTACTTTTGAAGTCTAATTTGTCTAATATTAATATAGCTACTCCTGCTTTTTTTCTGTTTGTTGTTTGCATGAAATATCTCTTTTCCAATCTTTCACTTTCAGCCTATTTTTGCCCTTGTGTCTAAAGTGAGTTTCTTATAGACAGCATGTAGATGGGTCCAGTTTTTAAAATCCATCTTAAAACTATCCATCTAGTCTATGTCTTTTTATTGGGGAGTTAATCCATTAACATTTAGTGTTATTACTGTAAGGGCAGTACTTTCTTCTACCACTTTGTCTTTTGGATTTTATATGTCACATCTTATTTTTCTCCTCTCTCTACTTTGTACCTTCCTGATAATCTCATTTCTACACTCTTCTCCAAACCTCTCTCTCCTGTATTTTCCTATCAGCCTGTAGCACTCCCCTTTAATATTTCTTGTAGTGCTGGTCTCTTATTCACAAACTCTTTCAGTGTTTGTCTGACAAGATTTTAATCTCTCCCTCATTTTTTTATATATACATATTTTTTTATTGAGATTGTTCACATACCATACAACTATCCAAAGATCCAAAGTGTGCAATCAATTGCCCATGATACCATCATACAGCTGTGCATCCATCACCACAATTAATTTTTTTCAATTTTTAGAACACTTTCATTACTCCAGAAAAGAAATAAAGACAAAAAAGGAAATTCAAATACTCCCATACCCCTAACCACCCCCACTCCTTTACTGATTCATAGTTTTGGTATAGTACATTTGTTACTGTTGATGAAAGAATGTAAAAATGCTACTAACTGTAGTACATAGTTTGCAATAGGTATATATATTTTTCCTATATGGCTCTCTATTATTAACTTCTAGTTATAGTGTCATACATTTGTTCTAGTTCCTGGGAAGGATTTCTAATATTTGTATAGTTAATCATGGACTGTCCACCACAAGATTCACTGTTTTCTACATTCCCATCTGTTCTAGTTTGCTAATGCTGCGGAATGCAAAACACCAGAAACGGATTGGCCTTTATAAAAAGGGGGTTTATTTGGCTATACAGTTACAGTCTTAAGGCCATATTAAGCGTCCAAGGTAACACATCAGTAATCAGGTACCTTCACCGGAGGATGGCCAATGGCATCCGGAAAACCTCTGTTAGCTAGGAAGGCAAGCTGGCATCTGCTCCAAAGCTCCGGCCTCAAACGGCTTTCTCCCAGGACGTTCCTCTCTAGCAAGCTTGCCTCCTCTTCAAGAACGTCACTCACGCTGCAGTCCCATTCAGTCTCTTTGAGTCAGCATGTTTATATGGCTCCACTGATCAAGGCCACCTGAATGGGTGGGGTCAACACCTCATGGGAGTATCCCACCAAGTCACCACCCACAGCTGGGTGGGACACATTCCAAGCAAATCTAACCAGCACCAAAAAGTCTGTCCACAAGACCACAAAGATAATGGCATTTGGGGGACACAATACATTCAAACTAGCACACCATCTTTTACCTCCAACTTTCCTTCTGGTGGACATACATGACTCTGAGCTTACCCTTTTCACCACCTTCACACACCTTTCAGCACTGTTAGATATTCTCACAACATGCTACCATCACCCTTGTCCATTTCCAAACATTTAAGTTCACTCTAGTTGAACATTCTGCTCATAATAAGCAACCTTTCCCCATTCTTTAGCCTCATTCTATATCCTGGTAACTTATATTTCATGTCTATGGGTTTACATATTATAATTAGTTCATATTAAATATTATAATTAGTTCACATCAGTGAGACCCTGCAATATTTGCATTTATGTGTCTGTCTTATTTCACTCAATATAGTTCCCTCAGGGTTTCTTCATCAACCCCTTTCTTTTAAGACAGTTTGTTCACACAACCATGCAATTCCATCCTAAGTAAGCAATCATTGGTTCCCTGTATAGTCATGTAACAATGTATTCAGCACCATTGTCACTATATATATAAAGACATTTCCTCTTTGAAGGAGGAAGAGTCAAAGAAGGCAGAGAGACAGAAGAAAAAGAAAAGAGAAAAAGAGAGAGAAAAACAACAACAAAAACATGACAGCTAGAAAGCAACAAATGTAGAGATAGCATTAACCTAAAGGAAATAAAATATCAGACAACATCACCAATGCCAGGAGTCCCATATCCTCCCCCCCCATGCATTTATCTTTGGTATATTGCCTTTGTTATATTAAAGGAAGCATAATATAATGTTTCCATTAATTATAGCCTCTAGTTTGCACTGATTGTGTTCCCCCCAATCCCACCTATTTTTAACACCTTGCAATGTTGACATTCATTTGTTCTACCTCATGTAAAGACATGCTTGTACCTTTTATTACAATCATTGAGCACCCTAGGTTTCCCTGAGTTACACAGTCCCAGACTTTATCCTTTGTCTTTTGTTCTGGTGTCCCACGTGGTCCCAACCTTCCTCTTTCAGCCATACTCAAAGTAAGCTTTGTTCAGTGTACTTACATTGCTGTGCTACTATCTTCCAAAATTGTTTTCCAAACCTCTCACTCCTGTCTTTTCCTTTCTGTCTGCAGTGCTTCCTTTAGTGTTTCCTGTAGAGCACGTATCTTGTTCACAAACTCTGTCATTGTCTGTTTGTCAGAGAATATTTTAAGCTCTCCCTCATATTTGAAGGACAGTTTTGCCAGATATAGGATTCTTGGTGGTTTCTTGTTCAGTATCTTAAATATATCACCCCACTTCCTTGATGCCTCCATGGTTTCTATTGAGAAATCTGCACATAGTCTTATCAAGCTTCCTTTGAATGTGATGGATTGCTTTTCTCTTGCTGCTTTCAGGAGTCTCTCTTTATCTTTGATGTTTGATAATTTGATTATTAAGTGTCTTGGCATAGGCCTATTCAGATTTATTCTGTTTGGGTTATGCTGCGCTTCTTGGATCCATGATTTTATGTCTTTCATAAGACATGGGAAATTTTCATTGATTATTTCCTCTATTATTGCTTCTGCCCCTTTTCCCTTCTCTTCTCTTTCTGGAACACCAAAGACATGTACATTCCTGCATTTCATTTTGTCCTTAAGATCCTGGAGATATTGCTCATATTTTTCCATTCTTTTCTCTATCTGTTCTTTTGTGTGTAGGCTTTCAGGTGCCTTGTTCTCCAGTTCCTGAGTGTTTTCTTCTGCCTCTTGAGATCTGCTGTTGTGTGTTTCCATTGTGTCTTTCATCTCTTGTGTTGTGCCTTCCATTTCCATAAATTCTGCCAGTTGGTTTTTTGAGCTTTCAATTTCTACCTTATGTATGCCCAGTATTTTCATTACATAGTTCATCTCTTTTGCCATATCGTCCCTAAACTTTTTGAATTGACTTAGTAGTAGTTGTTTAAATTCCTGTACCACAGTTGAAGTGTATGTTTGTTCCTTTGACTCAGCCATAACTTTGGTTTTCTTAATACAAGTTGTAGTTTTCTGTTGTCTAGTCATGGTTTCCTTGGTTACCCCAATCAGGTTTTCCCTGACCAAAATGGGCTCCAGTCCAGAAGGAAGAGCTATTTAGTATCCAGTTTCCCTGAGGGTGTGTGTTAGAAAATTGTTACACCCTTTGAGGCCTCGGGTCACTGTGCTTTTCTGCCCAGCACATGGCGCCTCTCAGCCTGTAACTCCAGACTTGTGTAATGATGGTGTGGCCCGTGACTGCTTTCCCCCAGGCTCTGGGGTCTGGTTCTGAATGGAAGGCAGGCCCCACCCCTTTCCTCTTAGGAAAGATAGACCCCCTAGGGAGAGTTTATTAGCATTTGAATGGTCTCTCCCTGCCTGTGCTATCTCCATCCTTGTCTGCATCAGAGCACTGGGAACTGAAAATGGCTGAGGCTTTCTCCACTGAGCCAAAACAGGGACAGAAAGCCCCCTTCTGGGCCAGTCCATGGCCACCCTTCAGCTCTCCAAGGTCAGTCTTCACCCAAAGTCTCTGTCTGCTTGTTGGGGATTTGTATCAAGCAGTCCACACTTGTTAATTAAAACCCCAACTGGAGCTCAGCTGAGCTATATTTGCTTGCTCTGAGAGAGCTGCTCTCTAGCTCCATGAGGCTTTGCAGTTTGGGCTGTGTGTGTGTGTGGGGGGGGGTACCAGCTTGGATTTGCAGTTTTTACTTAAGATTTTATGCTGCAATCTCAGGCATTCCTCCCAATTCAGGTTGGTGTATGATGAGTGGATGGTCATGTTTGTCCCCCTGCTGTTATTCTGGATTATTTATTAGTTGTTCCTGGTTGTTTGTTAGTTGCTCCAGGGGAACTAACCAGCTTCCACTCCTCTCTATGCTTCCATCTTTGATCCTTCCTCCACTCCCTCATTTCTGAAGGACAGTTTTGCCAGATATAGAATTCTTGGTTGGCAGTTCTCTTTGAGTATCTTAAATATATCATTCCACTCTCTTCTTGCCTGCATGGTTTCTGCAGAGAAATCTGTACATAATCTTGATTATCAAGCTTCCCTTGTATGTGAACAAGGGATTTCTTTTCTCTTGCTGCTTTCAGAATTCTCTCTTTGTCTTTGACATTGGACAATCTGATCAGTAAGTGTCTTGGAGTAGGTCTATTGGGATCTATTCTATTTGGGGTATGTTGTACTTCTTGAATCTGTAATTTTTTGTCTTTCATAAGAGTTGGGAAATTTTCAGTGAATATTTCTTCTATTATTCTTTCTGCACCTTTCCCCCTCTCTTCTCTTTCTGGTAGTCTCAGATTTTAATGTGTCAGTGCTATGTCTTTTTGAAAGCTATACCTAAACACTGATATATATTATTATAAATGATGAAGAAATTTAAAAACCATGGCATCAGAACAGTAGAGTTTACACCCTAACTATACCCTATGGAAGCAGTTCAGACTATTCATTATTGTGTCTTGCTAGTAAATTGCTTCCTGAAACTTAGAGGTAATAAGGAAGATTTATGCTGTTGGACCAAAAGTGCCTAGTCGTGACATTCTGGTTTGTCAGGTGAATGGGAGCAAATGGTAGCAAATCTATTATGTTTGGAAAATTCTTCCTTATAGGAGAGGGTGGGGTTTCTTTTAGAAATTATCATTAGTTATATGGACAAAAACATCAAAACCCCTCTCCATGTATCACATTGATTTCCAAAACTTAAAATAATCCTATCCAACATTTGAATCAGGGCACATGACAATTACATTGTGAAACAAATGTGAACATTAAAGTGACCATCAACTCACATTTAAAAAATGAAAATTAAAAAAAAAACCTTGAAAAAGGCAGAATCTGTTTTCTGAAGTCCTAAGAAAGTTCTATCAGTTAGGCCTTGTTCCCTGAGAACTTGAATGTTCTGACTAAAGGCAAGTTTTGGTGAGAATTAAATGTTTACACTGTTCCTTCCCATTCAGAATAAACATTGGCCTGTTAGGTGGCTTTTGGTCTTCTATATTCTTTATAATTAATTTTATTCAAATTTCATTTGACATGAACAATTCTTCTCTCTGAATTTCAGTCGTGGGGTGGGGTGGGTGTGTGTGTGTGTGTGCGTGTGTGTGTGTGTGTGGCAGTTGAGGCAAGCTACATTTTGTCATAATTTAAAGGCTCATTTTAATTTTTCTGTAACATGCAAAGTAAGAAAAATCACAACACCACAATTCCATATTTACAGAAGTCTTTATCCATAGTGTTTTCCAGTTTTGCCTAGAAGCAGTTAACAGATTACCTCATAGTTATATCCAAAAGAGGTGGCATCAAAGTGCCTAGAGAAAGACACATTAAGAATGTACATTTCCCCAACCAGAGCCACTCAATTTTTTTCAATTTACATGACTAAAAAAAATGCCAAACACAAAGCTGTTTATAAAAAGGAGCAAATGTATTCCAGAAGACTTAGAAAAAGGCATGAGATGAATTTCCACATTAAATAAATCTATTTCTTTGTGAGCTTTGAGAATTTCATCTTAAACACTGAATAGCTGAGTGTTTTACATTATATCTAGAGATCATGCAAAAGTATTTTACTTTAACTCTTACTGAATTTTTACAGGTATTTAAAAATCAATTTTAAAAACCCAGAACTCTTCCTCTCCCCTCCATCACAGATTCTGTAAGTTACTAAGAATTGTACCCGTACAGCACTAGGAGAAGAGAGAGGTAGATGAGGCAGTCATTTTTTCACAAGGATTTGAGCCCAAATATTTCAGTGCATGAGACAAGCCTTTTGTTAGCCAGAATTAATTGCAGAATAGAAAAACATTTTGGAGCTGAATGCACATAAACATGAGAGTCATAGACTGCCAAAACCAGGTACATTAATTGTAAATTCCTAAAGAAATGCATCAGCTCTGTACCTTATGAAAATTATTCTCACAGATGTTGAATCCAAGATTATTTAATAGAAAATATTTATGTTTTATATTTAATAGAAAAATTTTAGCAAATGGGAAAGGGCTTTGATAATAGACAAGAAGAAATTTCAGAGAATACATGGTCCTAAGTATCCTGGCTCCTCCTGTTCTATGCAAAGGCCAAAAGCACGCATTTTTTCAGGGTTCATCATGGTTGTTAAGAGGAAGCAAGACTAGTGAAGACTCAAGCAAGCTGGGAAAGGAAGTAAAAATTAATCAAAAAGGTATTCTGCTAAACACAATGCACCCCACCCTAGAAATTTAAGAACATTAATCAAAGGCAGTGGTGAGTTTACATCATGGAAATTTACATTGATGAGTTTATGATCCTGGTTACCACTATCAAGAGGAAGTCAGTTAAAAACAAGTAAGTATTGGGGGCTGGGTGAGTGTGAGGGAAAGAACACTATAAAATCTTCTTGGGAAAAATTGCAAGGTAGAGATAAAATAATTCTGTGTCTCCCATTCAACCCTCAATGTGTTCCTCTTACAATATCTCAATAAGTTAAAGATCAGTTATTCACAGAACTTCAGTTTAGTGTTAACACTTTTTACCTCTTTAATTTAGGGCTAGACACTGAGTTGCTTTAATAAGACATTTGGTTATGGTTAGTCATAATCATCATCCATTTTTCAACTTTACAGCTTAGGAAATTTTGCTTCTCTTTTAAAGCCCTGGGAGCACACTTTAAAAAAATTATTTTGAGACATGGGTTCTCCTCTCTCTAGGTCAACATTTATCTAAGCATGTCTGCAATGCTCTGTTACAGGGAGAGGAAGTACTGAGAAAATTCTCCTTGACAATCAAACAGCTCTGTTTCAGTGACTGACATCCTTTCAGTTCGGGTGGAAGTGTTTCCAGGTAATTACCAATGAGCTCCAGGTGCGTAAGGTTTGACAGCTCACGCATGTGAGGGGACAAACGCATCAGGCTACTTTTCCCCAAAAATGAACACTGCAGCTTTTTGCACTGCAACAGCCCATCTGGTAACATCTCAATGTTGTTTTTGGTCACAGCCAAATACTGCAAATTACTTCGATACTGAATTTCTTCTGGAATGAAGGTCAGGTGGTTATAGCTCAGATCCAAATAATATAGTTTGGTGCATTGTAAAATCTGCAGGGGCAGATTCTCAATATTATTACGGTTCAAAGAGAGCTGCTGCAGGAATGTAAGCGACATTATTACACCACAACTTTAAGCAGGAAAGAATCTGGATTGGCTGAAAGTGAATGATCTCTTCCACAGTTTTGAGGTTATTTTCTTTTAGGTTTAACTCATGCAAATTGTTCAGGCTGAAAATGGAGTGTGGAATGCATTCTAGGTCACAGCTGATCAGTTCTAGGCTTTCAGATTGACCATATTTTTCAAGTTGTTCAGTGCAACCAGTTTGTTACTCTTGTTATCAAGGGGCAACTTCTGCATGAAGGCAGGAGGTCTTTATCAACCTGTGTGATCCAGGAGAGGCTGCTCTTCAGGTAGAGGTTCTCAGGTTTTTAAGTCCTGAAAACCTTCCATCTGCATGGTGCTCAACTGCTCAGACAAAACACAGCCAGACAGATGAAGTTCCCTGAGATTCTTCAGGTGAAATAACCAGCATGGGATTTTTCCAATTTCAGTACATTTCAGGCATAGGATTTTTAAATTCTCCTCTAGGAAGGCAGTGCAGGATGGTCTACTACCAGAGAGGAATGTACACATGAAGCTCCTTGAGGTTGAGACTGTGGAGGGCAGCCTGACCTCAGGGATATGCTCCAGTCTTAGCACTTCAATTTCGGTTAGCTCAAAGACATTGTACGGATGACCAATTAGCATAAAAGGATGCAGTTCTACCCTGTCCTGGGAATTTTTCACAAGCTTACTTTTTGTTTTCTCAACCATCCATTTGTTATTGAGGTTGATCTGTTTCAGTTTGCTCTCACTGACCTCTGACAGGAATATGGAGAAGCGTTTGGAATAAAGAGGATCATTTAGATCAGCTAAATGTAGGGTGAAGGCAAAGTCATCCTTGACAGCAGGGATATTACTGTAGTTGCTTTTTCCTCTTAGTGCTTCAAAGGAATATTGTTTCAGGGAACTTCTCAGCATCCACCACAAGCTGTAGGAGGAGGTGAGATCATAAAGTATAACCAAAATGACAAAAAATGAAGCCAGGACCTTATATATTTCTTCCAAGGAGTAGATACACTGGTAGCTCTTATATCCTGTAAAAGCCCGCACATCAACTGAACAGTTAATTTCGAGAATGATGTAGCTTAAAAAATATGGGACGTAAGTTATAATGAGGAAGAACAAAATGCCTTTGACTATTATCTGCTTTAGGTAGACTTTATAAATGATGTCCTTCTGCTCCACATGCTTGTGGAATCTTTTTACTTTTTCAAAGATGGCTTTAGCCTGTTTTCCCTCCTTCTGGTCCAGGACACTGGAAATGGAGCTTTCTATGCCAGCTGTCTCCAAGCCTGGCTGTGAGTAGGGCAATGACTGCTTGCTAGAATCAATGTTAGCTGAACACCCTGAAAACAAGAGCAAAACCTTGGATTTGGAGAGTGTTAGCATCCTTCCTGATTGCTCTGCCATGGTTTCTTACAGGGCATGAGTAGTCCATGGAAAATCAAAGCTCTTGTGAAGAATGGCCATGAAATGCTCAAGCCTGGAACTGGTACTGTGGTTATGAAGCCAAAAGTTGCTGCAGGCTGCAAAGATAAGTGTGTGCAAAAGCACCAGGTAAGGGAAAACCTTAGCAAACCAGTGGAGCTGCTTCTCGTAACAGACAGCATTGATGTAGGAGTACTGCTGCCAGTGGAGGTCATTCTGGATTCTGAGGGGGAGTGGAAGCAGTGTCCTGGGATCAGAGGAAATGTTCACACTGGCTTTCAGGATGTCACAAGGCACAGCACAGTGATTGTTAACTCCACCTTACATGGAAGACAGCACAAAACCCTGCTCTGTGTAAGCTGGAGGTCTCCGGCCAGCATGGCCACCAGTAGCATTATCACGGTAATGTAATATCAGAAGATGTCCCACCATGGCTTTAGGATGTGATAAGATGACTGAGCATCTGCTAAACATTTTAGCTCTGTTAGTGTAATCATGACTCTCACTTGTAGGAGTGCAGAAATATTAAATATATAAAAATTAAATATAAAAAAATAAAGTAGTTGACTAAGCTTCAATCAGGAGGTCTACAACTTTTGAAATTTCTTAGACACGCCATCTCTGTGTGCATCTTCATTAAGCTTACAGTTTTGAGGCCGAGAAATATGTCCAAATCAAGGCATCATCAGGCCCTGAAGACCAGTTACCAGTGATTCTTGGCACCTCTGCCACATGGTAAGGCACATGGCAGTGTCTGCTGGTCTCTTCCTTCTCTTCCAGGTTTCAATGCTTTCAGTTTCTTGCTTCTGTGGCTTTTCTAGAACTCATGTGTTCTTGGGCTTTTCTTTGTTGAGAGGTTTTTGCATACTGATACTGCCTTTGCCCCATCCCATAAGTTTTGGTATGTTGTGTTTTCATTATCATTCATGTCAAATTATTTCTGAATTTCTCTTTTGATTTACTCTTTGATCCATTGGTTGGTTGAGTGTATTGCTGAATTTCCACATATTTGAGAATTTCCCAGTTTTCCCTGTTATTGATTTCTTCCTTCATTCCACTGTGGTCATATATTCTATGATTTCAATATTTTTGAATTTATTGAGGCTTGTTTTGTGACCTACCATATGGTCTATCCAGGAGAATGATCTATGTGCACTAAAGAAAAACATGTATTTTTCCTGCTGTTGGGTGGTGTGTTCTATTAATATCTAGTTGGTTTAGAATATCATTTAAGTCTCCTGTTTATTGATCTTAGTCTAGATGTTGTATCTATTATTGAAATTTGTATATTGAAGTCTCATATTAATGTAGAACTGTCTGTTTCTCCCTTCAAATCTGTCAGTGTTTGCTTCATATACTTTAGGGCTCTGTGATTAGGTGTCTATATATTTATAATTATGTCTTCTTGTTGAATTGATCTCTTTATCAATATATAGTGACCTTCTTTATGGCTCATAACAATATATTTTTCCATCCTTTTAATTTCAACCTGCTTATGTCTTTGAATTTAAGTCGAGTCTCTTTTAATAACATGTATTTGAATCATGCTTTTTTTTTTTTTTTTTTTTTTAATACATTCTACCAATTCTGCCTATGGCTGGAGAGTTTAATCCATTTACATTTAAAGTTACTACTGATAAAGCAGGAATTTCTTCTGTCATTTTGCTATTTTGACTTTTTAAGTCTTATACCTGTTTTGACCTTTGATTTTTCTGTTAAGGGCTAATTCATATTTATTTGATTTTTTGAATTGTTACATTTTGAGTCCTTCTCATTTTTGTCTGAATATATTTTATATCTATTTTAATTTGTCATTACCATGAAGCTAAAATTCATATCCTAAATCTGTAACAGTCATGTTTGATTTGATATGATGGTACCTTTGATAGCACACATGTAAACTTTTCCTGTATCCCTCCACCTCCTACCTTTTTATTGTTTTTGTTACAAATTATATCTTTGTACAATCTATGTCCCAAACCATAGATTTA
This sequence comes from Choloepus didactylus, assembly GCF_015220235.1. Classification (NCBI taxonomy): domain Eukaryota; kingdom Metazoa; phylum Chordata; class Mammalia; order Pilosa; family Megalonychidae; genus Choloepus; species Choloepus didactylus. The sequence goes on along the minus strand of NC_051312.1, from coordinate 31,126,004 downwards.
TTATTACACTAGATGTCTTTACATTTTACCATAGATTTATCATTACACTCAATGTCTTTTCATTTTAGAAGCTATAAGAACTAAAAAGTGTAGGTACATAACAAAAACTACAATTCAATAACACTGGCATTTATAATTAACCATATGGTTACCTTTACCAGGGATCTTTATTTCTTTATTCCACTTTGATTCACTGTCTAGTGTCCCTTCCTTTCAATCTATAGAACTCCTTTTAGCATTGTTTGTAGGGCAGGTCCTGTGATGATGAACTCCCTCAGGTTTTATTTGTCTGGGAATATCTAGTCTCTTTCTTATTTTTGAAAGAAAGTTTTACTAGATATAAAATTCTTGGTTGGCAATTGTTTTCTTTAAACATCTTAAATAATTAGTCTTACTGCCTTCTTGCCTCCATGATCTGTTGAAAAATCAGGACTTAATTTTATTGGGATTCCCTGTGTATAACTTGTTGGTTTTAACTTGCAGCTTTTAGAATGCTCTCATCTTGGCTTTGGAACATTTGACTTGTATATGTCTCTTTGAATTTATTCTGTTTGTGGGTTCAAAAATTCTGTTGTGGGGTATCACCCTGGGGTGTCTTATGCTGCCATCTTCATTGAGTGTTATGGCCAAATTATTATTATTTTCTTTTTGAAAAATTCTTGGTCCTCTTCCTAGCATCTGTATCCAAAGAATCCTCAAATCCTATTGATTGAATCTGAACACCTCTCATATCTTCCATTTATCCCATCTCTAACACTCACACAAAGATGAAATAGCATCAATACCTTCCATCTGGTCTGCATACATGTATACTTTTTAAAAAATTTTTACATTTTTTATTGAAATATATTCACAAACCATACAATTATCCAAATGTAAAACAATTGTTCACAGTATCATCATATAGTTTTGCATTCATCACCACAATCAATTTTGGAACATTTTCATTACTCCAGAATATAAAAATAAGAATAAAAATAAAAGTCAAAAGGACACCCAAAGCATCCCATACCCTTCTCCCCCCATTATTTACTTTTTGTCCCCATTTTTCTACTCATTTATCCATACACTGGGTAAAGGGAGTGTGAGCCATAGGTTTTCAAAATCACATGGCCACAGAATATAAGCTATGTAGTTATATGACCATCTTTAAGAATCAAGGATACTGGATTTCAGTTCAATATTTTCAGATATTTCCTTCTAACTATTCTATTAAACCAAAAACTAAAAAGGGATAGCTATATAATGCACACAGGTTGCTTCCAGAATGACCTCTCGATCCCATTTGAAATCTCTCAGTCACTGAAACTTTATTTTGTTTCATTTCTCTTCCCCCTTTTGGTCCAGAAGGCTTTCTCAATCACACAACACAGGATCTAGGCTCATCCCTTGGAGTCACTTCCCTCATTGCCAGGGAGATTCATACCTCTGGGAGTCATGTCCCACATAGGGGGGAGGGCAGTGAGTTTACCTTCTGAGTTGGCTTAGAGAGAGGCCACATTTGAGCAACAAAAGAGGTTCTCTGGAGGTGACTCTTAGGCAACATTATAAGTAGGCTTAGCCTCTCCTTTGCAGTAATAAGCTTCATAAGGGCAAGCCCTAAGATCAAGGTCTTGGCATACTAAGCTGGTAGTCCCCAATGCTTGTGAGAATATCAGGAATTCCCCAGCTGGGGAAGTATAATATTTCCACATTTTTCCCCTGTCCCTCAAGGGGGCTTTGAAAATACTTTTTATTCTCTGCTCAAATTACCCTTGGTTGTACTGGGGCTTCATGCTAATCTGTACAAACCAACAAGATCTCACTCCTAGTCAAGGTTCCATGTAATTATGTTATTTGAGTAAACTGAACATACAAGTTAAATTATATACTGTGCTACAGAAAATATAGATTTTGCATCAAATAAACATCTCTTCCTTTGGGCCCACACAGAGCCAAAGTTTTAAAACACAATATCATCCTCTACTCTTTAGTCTGATCTACCCGAAGCTCAACCAAGTCTGTTTTGTTCATATCTCCAATTGAAGTCTAATCTCTTTTTCAGCCTCTTTAACAGTTGATTCATGGGGCAATGCCAACACTCACAGCTGCAGAACCTTGGCTCCAAGGCCCAGGTGCCACACAGAAACCTGAATTTCCAGGGACTGACCATGTCACACACAAACAGCTCAGCAACAAAATTTTGAAATAATTGTCTAGGCCATAGCTCCTCTTCAAAATGTCTCTCAGTTGCTCTTGGGGTGTTTGTCCTCTCTTAGCTTCTCTGGAGCAAGAGTCTGCTTTCAATGGCCATCTTCACCCTGTCTCTCATCTGCAGCTACTCTCTGCTTCTGTGCATTCTTCAAAGTGTCCCTCTTGGCTGTGGCAAGCTTACTCCTTCTGTCTGAGCTTATATAGTGCTCCAGTGAACCAATCACACTGAATGGGTGGGGCCATACATCCACGGAAATTACCCAATCAGAGTTAACACCTACAGTTGAATGGGTTACATCTCCATAGAAACAATCAATGAATTACAATCTAATCAACACTAATAAGTCTGCCCACACAAGATTACATCAAAGATAATGGCATTTTGGGGTACATAATACATTCAAACCAGCACAGTGGTAATACAAATTTGCTAGCTTCCTGTGGTGCTCTATTTTTCACTGGCTAGCAAAACCTGGGTTTGTTTTGGAGCCCTGCTTTAACAGTTGGGTCTTCCCTATTTCTCACCCAAAACAAGGTTTCTGTACAGGGCAAGTAGACTACCTCCTGTTCTCCTAAGAAGGGGTCTGAAGCATCTTTTAAAAAGTATTTTCTTCCCTTGAACATTCCGGACTATCCAGCAGATGGTGGTGTTCAGTAACTTAATTGTTCTCAGAGGCTGCTTTGCCTCCAAGCACAGGCTGTGTCTCATCTGGCAGGGCTGAATCTATGAGATTCTTATGCCCTCAATTTACCAGCCAAAATCTTGCTTGATGTGGGGCTCCACCTGTGGCAAAGTACTCCCTCAGCTGACGCAGTACTCCGTCCATCCCCAAAGGCATGGAAACAGCTACTGGCTGCTGCTTCTATCAAGGATAGGGGAAGGGCTTTCAGACCCAGGGCTGGAAATAGTCTCTGTCCATGTTTCCTCAGTCTCTTTGTCCCTCACTGATCTGGGCCTTGAAATGTCTCTGTCTACTGGGTCTTCAAACAGTGAGGGTATTTTTCAATGCTATGAGACATTTTAAATCTGTGTCCCTGGTGGGAGGAGACCAAGTGAGGGGGAGGGGAGAAGATTGGCTGGTCTGGGATGGAAGATGCCTACCTGGTATTTCTTCTCTTTCTTTAATTCAGCATTTGCAGGGTCTTTCTCCACTCTGTATCCTCCTCCAGAGTTTCAAACAATTCAGAATTGTCCATTTTTTTTCATTGAATCCCTGGAGGGAAGTTTTCAGTAACAGTTTAAGTCAACATGCTGATGACATCACTTACAAATTATTTTTATAAAAATATTTTACTAGAAAAGTTGTGAGTGTACAGACCAATCATCCATAAAATACAGGATTCCCATATATCAACCTATCACCACACATTGCATTTGTTAAAATTGATGATAGCACTTTTTTGCAGTTATACTTTTTTTTTTAACATTGGTTACTTTTGTTAAAATTGATGAAAAACATTAAAATAGTACTATTAACTATTGTTCATGGCTTACATTAGATGTATTTTCTATATATCACCTTGTTATTAACTCCTTATATTAGTACCATACATTTGTTTTAATACATGAAAGAACATTCTTATGCTTGTACTATTAACTATATAGTCCATCACCTACAATAGGGTTCATTGTGTTATACAATACTATGCTTCATCTTTGAATTTTTATTCTACTAACATACACAAGATTTCCCTTTTAACTGCATTTACATATATAATTCAATGCTATTACACACACCAGCACCACTGTCCATTTTCAAATCTTTAAAATCAACCTAAATAGAAATTCTGGACAAGTTAAGAATCAACTCCCCATTCTCTAACCCCAATCTTTCCCTGGTAACATATATTTTAGTTAAAACTCTATGAGTTTGCCTATTATAATTAGTTCATATCAGTAAGATACAATATTTGTCCTTTTATATCTGGCTAATTTCATTCAGCATAATGTCCTCAAGGTTTATCCATGTTTCATGCATCAGGAATTCACTCCTTCTTACAGCTGAATAATATTCCATTGTATATATATATACCACATTTTATTTATCCATTCATCAATTTTGGGGACTTGGGTTGCTTCCATATTTTGGCAATTGTTAATAATGCCACTATGAACACTGATGTGCAAATATCTGTTGAGTCCATGCTTTCAGTTTTTCTGGGCATATTGCTAGTAGCGGGATTGCAAGGTCTTATGGTAATTCTATACTTATCTTCCTGAGGAACCACCAAATTGTCTTCCACAGTGGCTGTACCATTTTGCATTTCTACCAGCAGTGAATAAGTGTTGCACTTTCTCCACATCCTCTCCCATACTTGTAGCTTCCTGTTTGTTTAATATCAGCTATTGTAGTATGTATGAGATGATGTCTCATTGTGGTTTTGAATTGTATTTCTCTAACAGCTAATGAGGAAATAGTCTCTTTAACAAATAGTTCTGGAAAAACTGAATATCCACATGCAAGAAAGAAAGCAGAACCCAAACTCATACAATATAAAAAAATTAACTCAAGATGGACCAAGAAACAAAACGTAAGAGGTAAAACTATAGAACTCTTAGAAGAACACAGGGAATTATCTTCAGAAACTTGTATTAAGCAGTGGATTCTTACACTTTACACATAAAGCATGAGGAATGAAAGAAAAAATACATAAACTGAGCTTCATCAAAATGATCTTTTTGCATCATAGATCAATTTCAAGAAATTGAAAAGACATCCTAGAAAATGGGAGAAAATATTTGGTTGTTATATATATGATAAGGGTTTAATATCAAGAATATATAAAGGTTCTTACAACTCAACAGCAAAAACATCGAAATCCCAGTTAAAAAATGGACAGAGTACTTGAATAGACATTTCTTTAAAGAAGATATGCAAAAGGCCAATAAGCACATGAAGAGATTCTCAACTTCAATAGTCATTAGGGAAATGCAAATTAAAACCACTGTGAAATACCACCTCATACCTATAAGAATGCCTATTACTAAAAAAGGAAAATAAAAAGTGCTAGAGAGGATGTGGTGAAATAGGACCACATGTACATTGTTGGTGGGAATGTAAAATGGTGACCCACTGTGGAAAACAGTTTGGTGATTTGTATTAGTTAGAGTTCTCTAGAAAAACCCAACCAACAAGTAGTATCTGTAAATATAAGATTTTCTAAAAGTTCTCACCCAACTGTGGGGATGCATGAGTCCAAATTCCATAGGGCAGGATGCACAAGTCCAAATTCGGTAGGGCAGGCAGCGAATTGGCAACTCTGATGGAGGTTTTCAATGAACTCCCCAGGAGATGCTGGCTAGCCAAAAAGGAAATGAAGTTCTCTCTCTTCTCCCTTAAAAGTCTTCAACTGATTGGATTAAATCCAGCTGATTGAATTCTCTCATCGTGGAAGACACACCCTTCTTTGATGTAATCAGCTACAGATGCAGTCAATTGATTGATTATTTAATAAACCAGCCTTCTGGTTCATTTGCCAGCCACAAATGTCCTAGCAGTAATGGTTAGGCCAGTGCTTGCTTGACCAGACACCTGGGTACCCTTACCTGGCCAAGTTGACACATGAACCTAACAATCACAGTTCACCCCTTGTCAACTTGGCAGCTATACACATCACCTTAAATCATACTTAATCTCTAAATGGAACACAGTAATGGGTATATGTTTCACCTAACAATACTCAGGTGTCCTACGTACAACTGGAAATGCACTAAATCTCTCCAGAGTAGGGTGCAAGTCCTTCAGTAACATTGACTCTTAAACTTGATCTCCTATAACTTCAATACTATAAAATGAACAATACAGTTTATGTCATATGATAAAGGGATAAGACAGAGAACAAAAAAAGATATTTGCATTATGGACAAATACAAACATACTCATAACAAAACAAGGAGGAAATATTCATGCCATCTGTTGTGTGAAGTGAATCGTGGGAGGAGGGAAGAGACACAAACTGATATGGTATAACTTTACAGAAGAGAATTTATTGAATTACAAGACTACAAACATTTATTATTAATGATATGATAGTTGAAAGTAAAGTGGTTTGTCCAGCAGACAAAGGAAAGGAAAAGAAAAAACTCATCAAACCAGGGTTACAAACATTTATCATTAATGACATGATAGTTGAAACTAAAGTCTGCCTAGCAGACAAAGTGGTCTGTCCATCAGATAAAGGGAAGAAAAAGAAAAACTCACCAAGCCAGGGAAATCTTGCACATCTGATACTACTGGCTGGGGAAATCCCAGTTCTTCAGCTGATGAGAGTCCTGGCTGGTACATGGTCCCAGGTTGAGCATCCCCTCCTGGGTGAGACCTCCAACTTTGCCTGGGACTTGGGCCAGTATTTATGGCAACTTGTCCAGGGGTAGGAGCACTTTGCTGCACATCTCAAGGAAGGGCTAATTCCTTGGGATGATCACAAAGGCTTCCTTGTCTTAGTTTCACCAGCATGTCCACAGGGCTGGAGGGGAGCCTATCCCTCAGTGGAGACACAGGTGATCTATTAACTATTATTGAAACTCCCGGGTAAACTCTGTTAGGCTTCAGTGACTTCCTTTTTTAAAGGTATTTTTGGTCCTTATTCCCTTGTAGACAGGTGGACACCTGCTGTCACACAGGGCAGCTATCTGCTTATGTTTCATGTTGGTTTTATCCATACATTACACCTTCCTACAATTTCTAACACACCATCATAGTCCTTGTTTCTGTAACTGGTCACATGGTCATAGTTCATATTTATCACTACCTTCTCCCACTACCCATTCTGTGTTCCCTTTTCCCTCAGCAAACACTTCAGCTAGCCATGGTTCTTTGACTGGTGGAGTGACCCAAACCTTCATTCCTGAAGTTTCTGGGACATTGGTATTTCTACCTGTATTGGGTTGTTTTAGTTTTCCATTGACTTTAATCACAGGGCATGGAAGTCATAAGAGATGCCATATGGGATCTCCTGTATTCCAGGAAAACTCTTCTTTACCTCCATTGTGTAGTTGCAGTCTTATTTCCCATTGATAGGATCAATCACCCCAGCCAGTACAGTAATCTCCTTTTTTGTCTGTTGATTCAGAGGCATGAGAAGCCCAAAGTGGTCAGGTATAAGTCTTAACTTCCAGTTTTATGGAATTATTGTTGGGTCTCCTGGTGGGAGCATTCCTCCTTTTGGAACTAAGACTTGTAGGTCAGCAGAGCTTAAGGCTGCTGGCACAGGAAGCAAAAATTTTCCTGGTGGATTACTAAAAGTGATTGTGAGTGGTGCCACTCCCATTTCCACCCCTTAATTCCTGGACACATGAATCCTGGCTATGGGAGAAAGAGCACCATTGAATGGATGCCGATTCAGAGCAAACACAGCCTCCTGGAGAATACTGCCCCAGCCCTGCAAGGTATTGCCACCTCCTGGTGCCATAACTGAGTCTTCAAAAGGCCATTGTACCATTCTGTCAACCCAGATGCCTCTGGATGATGGGGAACATGGTAAGACCAGAGAATTCCATGAGCATGTGCCCATTCCCTCACTTCATTTGCTGTGAAGTGGGTTCCTTGATCAGAAGCAATACTGTGTGGAATACCATGACAGTGGATAAGGCATTCCTTAAGTCAACAGAAGGTAGTTTTGGCAGAAGCATTGCGTGCAAGGAAGGCAAGCCCATATCCTGGATATGTATCTATTCCAGTGAGAACAAATCGCTGCCCCTTCCATTATGGAAGTGGTCCAATGTAATCAACCTGCACCAGATAGCAAGATGATCACCTCAGGGAATGATGCCATATAAGGGACTAAGTGTGGGTCTCTGCTGCTGGCAGTTTGGGCACTCAGCAGTGGCTGTGGCAGATAAGACTTGGTGAGTGGAAGTCCATGTTGCTGACCACATTCATAACCTCCATCACTACCACCATGACCACTTTGTTCATGAGCCCATTGTGCAATGACAGGAGTGGCTTGGGAAAGAGACTGACTGGTATCTACAGAATGGGTCATCTTATTCACTTGATTATTAAAATCTTCCTCTGCTAAAGTCACCCTTTAGGGAGCATTCACATGGGGCACAAATATCTTTATGTTTTTGCCCATTCAGAAAGGTCTAACCACATGCCTTTTCCCCAGACTTCTTTGTCACCAGTTTTCCAATCATATTCCTTCCAAGTCTCTGACTATCCAGCCAAACCATTAGCAATTGCCCATGAATCAGTATACATATGTGCCTCTGGCCAGTTCTCCTTCCAAGAAAATGAAAAACCAGGTGCACTGCTTGAAGTTCCATCCACTGGGAGGATTTCCCCTAACCCATCTCCTTCAGGAACATCCCAGAAAATGGCTGCAGTGCTGCAGCTGTCCACTTTTGGGTGGTACTTGCATATTGTATAGAACTAGCTGTAAACCAGCCCTGAGTTTCCTCTTCCTCAGTCAACTGATTATAAGGAACTCCCCAGGATGTCATAGCTGTGGGCTGGGAAAGAGAAAGGTAATATGGCAGGAGTGGGGGCCAGGGGCATTTGGGTCACTTCCTCATGTAACTTACTAGTGCCTTCAGGACCCACTTGAGCTCTATCTTGTATGTACCATTTCCATTTTATGATGGAGTGCTGCTGTGTACACCCAACTTTATGGCTTGGCAGGTTGGACAACACCCAGCTCATGATAGGTAACTCAGGTCTCATGGTAACTTGGTGGCCCAGAGTTAACTGTTCTGTCTCTGCTAGGGTCCAATAGCAGGCCAAAGCCGTTTCTCAGAAAGAGCGTAGTTATCTTCAGAGAATGGTTAAGGCTTTACTCTAAAATCCTGCATTGTGATTCTCCTATAGGAGCCTGCCAAAGGCTCCAAATAGCATCTCTATTTGCCACTGACACTTCCAGCACTATTGGATCAGCTGGGTCATATGGTCCAAGCAGCAGAGCAGCTTGCACAGCAGCCTGGACCTGTTGCATAGCCTCATCTTGTTCTGGTTCTCACACAAAGCTAGAAACTTTTCTGGTCACTTGGTAAATGGGGAATATGTTGTCTCCCAAGTCCAAAGATGCCAGCCAGGCCTTGTGCCTCTGTTTTGGTCATAGGAGGGGCCAGATGCAACAGCTTATTCTCCACGTTAGAAGGGATATCTCGACAGGCCCCACACCACTGGACACCTAGAAATTTTACTGAGGTGGCAGGCCTCTGTATTTTTGTTAGATTTATCTCCCATCCTCTGACACTCAAATACCTTATCAACAAATCTAGAGTAGTTGCTACTTCTTGCTCACTAGGTCCAATCAACATAATATCATCAGCATAGTGGACCAGTGTGGTATCTTGTGGGAGGGAGAAATAATCAAGGTCCCTGCAGACAGTATTATGACATAGCATTTTCAACTCTGATAAAGGTGTTCAATGAACTCCCCAGGTAGCCAAAGAAGAAGTGATGGTTCTCTGTCTTCTCCCTTAAAGTCTTCAATTGATTGGATTAAATCCAGCTGATTGAATTCTCTCATGGCAGAAGACACACCCTTCGTAGATGTAATCAGCCACAGATGTGGTCAATTGACTGATGATTTAATAAACCAGCCTTCTGGTTTATTAACCAGCCACAAATGTCCTTGCAGTAAAGGTTAGGCCAGTTGCTTGCTTGAACAGACACCTGGGCACCATCACGTGGCGAAGTTGACACATAAACCTAACCGTCAGAGTGGTTCCTCATTGGGTAAAACAGAATTACCATATGACCTGGGAATCCAACCCAAAACATATATCTAAACAAACTGAAAGCAGGGACTCCGACCAAGATTTGTACACCATGGTTCTTGGTAGCATTATTTGTAATAACCAGCAATGGGGGCAACCTCAATGTCAGTCAGTAGTTGAAAGGATAAACAAAAGGTTGTATATACATACAATGGAATATTACTCAGCTTTAAAAAAGGGTGGAATTTTGATATATTTCACTACATGGATGAACCATGAATACAGTCTATTGAGTGACAAGAGTCAGACCAAAATAGATAGATATTGTATGATTCCACTTATATGAAATAACCAGAATATATAAACTCATAGAAATAGAAAATAGGGTGCAGGATACCAGGGGTGGGGGAGAAGAACTGGGTGTTAATGCATAATGGGTGTAGGAAGAAAGGTGAGGGTAGCTCAACATTGTGAATGTGATTAATCCCACTGAATGGTTTGCTTGGGAGTGCTAGAGATGGGAAAGTTTATGTTGGGTATAATTTACGTTATTTTGGGTGAGGTTAGACATCTTTTCTTATATTTAGATACCATTTGTATTTTCTGTGAACTCTGGCCCTAAATTTTCCCATATTTGGATTTTGGTTCTTTTATTATTTTCTAAGAACTATTTATGTATAAAGATGATATGAATTGTAAATATTATAAATATGAAATTGTGAGTATTTCTCCTCCAGGTTTTCACTTGTCCTTTGACTTTGTTAATGGTGGTTTTTTGACATATAGAACTTTTGTTTTTTATGAGTTAATTATCATCATCTGCCTTTATGGTTTCTGAAATAGCTGAAACAACATTGTTTCTTATTTTTGAAGTTTTATGGCATGTTTGATATCTGGTAGGCTAGTTTCTTCTCATGTCTCTTCATTTTCAAAGTTCTGTTGGCAACTTTTCCACACAAATTTTATAATTAGTTTTAGATCTCACCCTGTCCCCTTATTCCCCCCAAAATCTGCTGTCACTTTTATCGGAGTCACCTTATATATATATTCAGAATGAATTGACATCTTAGTGATGTTGAGTCTTCTCAGCCAGAAACATGACATGTGTTTCCAGTTGTTAAACTCTACTTTTGTGGTCTTTAGTAGTTATATATGCACACACATACACAAACACACTTGTATTTGCTAAGGAAACTTTGAAAGGAAAACAGAAATTAAGAAGATTATTTATCTGGTGGGATTATGGGAGAAGGGAAATAAGGAATGAGGAAAGCAGGGAACAAAACTTTTCACCATGTACTTTTTATTTTGTTGTTTTTTGAAATCTCATGATGCATTATCTCTTCACAAAATTAAATAAAAATTTAACTAATTTATAAAACTAAAAGTATGTTTAGCTAATGGTTTAAGATATTCTAAACACAAAAACAATGGACAAAATCAATAAGGAAAATTGGTAGATTTTACTTTGTAAAAATGTAAAGCATTTAAACATTGAAAATATTGTAAAACGTCTCAAAGTCAATTACACACAAAAACATTCATCCTCACAAAAAAGTGGAAAAAAATGCAAATTAAACAATAGGAAGATGCCTACCAAATTTGTAAACATTTTAACTTTTCATTTAAAAATAATTTCTTACATAAAAAAGACTTGCAATAACAGTTTAGATAATTACTATATACACTTAATCCAATTCCTCAACTGTTGAATATTTTGCCACATTTTCTTTATCATTCATTCTCTCAGTAGATAGATAGACAGACAGATGGACAGACAGATATTTCCTCTGAGTTGATTGAGAATTAGTTGCAGAGATGCTGCCTCTTTATCTCCAAATACTTCAGTGAGCAATTCCTAAAAACAAAATTCATTCTCTGACCTGTGCACAGTACAGTTAACAAGATCATAATTCTATTATCTAATCTACAGACCTTTTGCCCCATTAATATCCTTGATCTAGTCCAGGATCACATGTTGCATTTATTTATCATGTATTTTTAATCTCCTTTAATCTGGAACAGTTCCTCATTCTTTCTTTGTCTTTCATGATGTTGACACTTCTGAAGAGTTCAGGTCAATAACTTTGTAGAATGTCCATCAATATGGGTTTCCCTGATGTTTATTTCATGATTAGATTCAGTTATGTTCGGAATACCAGAGACATAGTTTGTGCTTCTCAAGTGCAAGATATATGAAAGCACATGACATCAATTTTATAAAATTATAATTAATAAGCATTTTATGGGGAGATTCTTTGACACTATTAAAACATCCTATTTCTCATAAAAAATGTTTAACGACAGTTTTCCATTCTGTCTGAAGCACTCTCACAGGGAAGATGATGGTGTACAAATTTTCTGGAAATCAATTTAACACTATGCATCAATAGTCTTTATATCCTATAACACAGTAAATTTGCTATAGGAAATGAGTCTAAAAAATATAAGAAGTATAGGTAAAATTTCTGCTAAACATATTGACCACAATGTTATTTATAGTAATAAAAATTAGAAACCACCTAAATATCTACAACAGAAAAAATGTTTAGTAAAGTTATTGTAAAGCCAAAAGAGGAAATCTTTTGTGGGCATTTAAACTGAAGTTTTTGGAGGTGGGCACCAGTGAGAATAACTCTAGAACTAACACAAGCTGTGAAGTTTCCTTCATTCCATATTTCTTCTCTCAGGGGTTTGATTTGGACACAGCCCCATTTTAAATCCAAGGATCCACTACTCAGCCCCTATCCTGCATCTGTTCTCATTGTCCTGAGCCATAGCCTCTTCATGGCCTTCTTCACCTCAGCATTTCTCAGGGTGTAGATGACAGGGTTGAGGAGGGGAGTGACCATTGTGTAGAACACGGCCACTACCTTGTCCACAGTCAGAGTGGCAGAAGGCCTCAGATAGATGAAGACGATGGGCCCAAAGAACAAGACAACCACAGTGATGTGGGACCCACAGGTGGAGAGGGCCTTGCGCCTCCCTTCAGAGCTCTGGTTCCTCAGATGGAGCAAAATGACCACATAGGAGACGAGGAGGACCACAAAGCTGATCACAGACAGGGTGCCCCCATTGGCAACAACCAGCAGACCAATGAGGAAGGTGTCAGAGCAGGCAAGTTTGAGCAGTGGAAGCACGTCACAGAAATAGTGATCGATCACATTGGGGCCACAAAAGGGCAAGTGGAAGATGAGAAGGATTTGGGCAAAGGAATGTACAAAGCCCCCCAACCATGCAATTCCCACCAGGATGGCGCACACCTGCTGGGTCATGATGGTGGTGTAGTTGAGGGGCTTGCAGATGGCCACATAGCGGTCATAGGCCATCATGGTGAGCAGGAACATCTCAGTACCACCAAAGAAGTGAATGAAGAAAAGCTGTGTCAGGCAGCCCCACAGAGATATAGATTTCTGATCAGTCAGCAAACCAGAGATGAGTTTGGGGGCTGTAGTAGAAGAGTGGCATATCTCCACAAAGGACAGGTAGCTGAGGAAGAAGTACATGGGGGAGCCAAGACTTCTGCTGGTCATCACAGTGAGCACAACGAGGAAATTCCCCACCACAATTGCCATGTACAAGGGCAGAAATATCACAAAGCAAACTCTCTGCACCTTCTGATTGCGAGAAAGTCCCAGAAAAATGAATCCAGTGACATTGTGTGTGTTAGCCATGAAGTCAACACCAGCAGACAGTAATTTGGGTGGGATGATCTGGAAGGATACAAAACAAGATACTTCATTGACATGAGTGGGTGAATTATGTAATAAACCCTGGCACATTTGTGAAGTTTTTGAGCTGTATATCAAAAGAAAAGTAAGAGTTATATGTAGAAAAGAAGAATGTTCTAAGAATGCAGAAAAGGAAGTACAAAACTATGAATAATCATTGTGTGTGGCTAGAGTAAAGAGGCAATAGCAAAAGAAAAACCTGGAGATATAGTCTGGGACCAGTGTATGAAGCACAGTTATGGACTTTGGAGTTTATCCTGCAGTCAATGGGAAATCACCAGGAATCTTAGACAACTTGGTAGTAAAAATCAATAATGGAAACAGAGCCAGGGAGGAAAGCCTATGCAATTAGTGCCTCATTTGGGTTCTACAAGAACCATGTGGGGCAGCCAGGATGGAGTTACTATCTCCATTTTTAGATGCATTTGTTACTGCTGAATGGTTTTAATTGATTTTTCCTGCAGATTTCTTTCAACCCCCTTCTGTCTCTCCCTTCCTGGCCTTGGTTTTCAGAAAGCATTCACACAACCTCTCCACACCCCATCAGAATCTTCAGAAGAGATGTCCCATCTGCACCTCCATTGACTCTCATCACCCTCTTCTGCTTCACCTCCAAATTCTCTCCTTCTACACTTGGTGAATGGTTTAGCTTGTCCCTTCCTAAGGGTCTAGCTTATTCCCTGCTAAGTTCTTCTCCTAATGGTACCTTCATTTCCTCCAGTCGAGCCCCCCAGTCATGACAAAGCTCTGAATCAGCCCATGTGAGGGTCCACTCAGGCTCTGGCAAGTCTTTCTCCCCAGCTCAGCCCTCCAGACACACAGGGCATCACAGTGACTGCTCAGGGATTGATGTGAAGGCTTCCCCATCATGCCGGACTCCTTCAAGGTGGCTGAGGTCTGTGTGTGTCAACACAACCCCTCATAGAGTGAGACCCGGGGGACTTGGACCAGAGGTCAGATGACTTCTCACACCATGAAACTCCTTCCTTTAGCTTTTAGGACAAGGGCAGGTGATTCAGGACCATGAGCCAGAAGGAAATCACTAATGGTGTTTAAATCACAGAGACAAAGAGCAGGGCCAGAGAGCAGCCTTACTTCCTTAGATCAGTGGGGAATTTTACCAAGAGGCTGTTCATGGAAGAAAGCACTGCTAGGAGCATGGACTCCTGGGTTCTCATCCAGGGTTCTTCACATAGTATCACTGTGATATCTAGGAAGTTACTTCTCAGAAACACAAAGTCATCACTGTGACATGGAGATAATAACACCTACCTCACAGGTAGATGTCCTAAATGTACTCCCAGCCCCAATGCAGTATAAGTTAGGTTGTGTCCTCAGTGCTGTCCTGGATTATTTTTGGAATAAAGAATCAAACTCCCCCATCAAGAAAACCTGACAATCAGTGGCCCTTCTTTTTTCAGGGCATTTGGAGATCACAGCACTTACCACACTAAATTATCATTGTCTTATGTGGTCATCTACCCCACTGAACAGTGAGCTTCCTGAGGGCAGGGATTATATCTTGCTTACCATTCTGTCTCCAGTGCCTACTGAGGATCCTGCCAAGAAATAACATACAATAAATATGGTTAAAATGAATGAATTAATTACAGGTGATGTATTTCTTCCCTAGCTGTCTCAGCAGAATCCTAGGTACAATGTAGCTGTTCCATAAATGTTGAAGGAACCCACTTCCCCATGACTGAATCCATGTCTTCTCCATCCCTGATTCCCAGTGCGTACACTGAGCTTACCTCCAGGTAGGTGTTCAGTCAATGACCTGACCATTGAAAGAGCACTTTGTAAGATGCCCTGGGCATCCTGCAACCTTCCTTTGCTTGCAGGTGGATCCATCATATTCATACGTGAAATAAACGCATGGCCACAGAACAAACTCTCCCCAGCGTTTCTGTGGCTGTGCGGGTCTCACCTCAGTTACCTTTTCTATTCTGATCCAGAGATACAAGTAAAACCCTGGGGACAGTTCCTGGCTCACCCAGATTTCCCATTTAGCCAAGGAGAAGCATCACAGGTAAGATGCCAACCAGTGCTCCTACCTCGCTGGATTCACAAAGCTCTGGATCTGCAAACCCTGCAAGCCGTAGGCTCAGGTATGCTGAGACAAAGCCACTTGGGTCTCAATTCCACCTGAATTAAAACAACAGTAAGGGAGACCTGCATCTCTTCTACCTCCCGGGTGTTCCACACAGGAATAAGAACCCTGGCAGCTTAGCCTTGATTTCAATTGCTCAAGAGATACCAGGGGACAGGCATGATTATCAGGCGAGAGAGGGTGGTCCCCAGTGAGTCGTACCCCTTTCCCTTTTCTAACCAGAGAGACTTCCTCATGGGAAGCAGGACCTGGTTACTAAAAACTCAAACTTCCTTTTGGAAACAATTTCTGAAATCAACATTAAGTGTGAACAAATTAAATTCACCTGTTTTCTTAGGTGTTTACAATGGATGGGTATCTAGGATGTTCAGAGTTTTATTAGATACAGCTCCTGCTTACCATGAGTTCAGTCATGTGGATTTATATGAAATGGCACTACTCACAAGGCAGGTAGATTGAAGCAATAGGGACCAGAAGAGTCAGGAAATGGAAAGTAACATGCTTTGGTGTGGGCAAGGGTATAACTCAGAAGTTTTAAACCAGGGGGAATTTTGCCCCCAGGGGAGATTTGATAATGTCTGGAGACATTTTTGGTCATCACAACCTGGGAAAGAGAAAGCTACTGGCATCTAAGTGGGCAGAGGTCAGGGATGTTGCAAAACATCCTGCAATGCACAGGACAGTCTCCCACAACAAAGAATTATGTGACCTAGATGTCAAGAGAGCAGCTGCTGAGATGCACTGGTATAGATGCAACAGTGCTGTGTTGATAATCACTGGAACTGGGTTTTGGGTCATTACACTTCTCTGACCACAGGTGTATATGTTTTAAATTTTCCATAATAAAAGGTTTTTCAAGTGCCATATGCACTCTTTGTAAAATGTAACGTACTCTACACAAGTGCTTTTCACAAATACCACTGATTCAGCCTTAAGACTAGAGTTGAAGTAAGATGGCACAAGTTTACTAATGATTAATAAGAAAATTATGATGAGACATTTTAAGATAAATATGGTTTTGGCACAATTGCTCTTGAAAGCGCAAATATTGATTTAAACATTTTCCTTTGTATAGAAAAAAGCACAGGAATGAAATTTTGCAAATATTTCTATTGTAACATGTCATCGTGAAGTTGAGTTTCTGTGAAACCATTTCAGACAAAATCTTTTCTATATAGAATATTTCATCTAATAAATCTAAGGAAGATAGATTTTTAAACTTGATATAATTAGTATTTGTTGTAGGAAACTACAACTGTTCAAATATTATGGTAGAAAATTGCATTTGTTCACCTATTGCTATAGATGCCATTTGTCATAAGAAGCTGGTTGTATTTCCTAACTTTGTGACAATTAACCTATTGACTATATCCTCATTTCTCTAGTTCTAGCAATAATTTTAGAATTAGAAAGGCATCCATACACATTCTTTGTGAAGTTATTTTGCATGTAAAATAAACAAGTGACTATCAATTTAGTCTTTTAAAAATATTAATGTACACGAATTCTCATAGCAGCTTTTTACATGATAGGTAAAGATGGGAATCAACCCAAATAACCATCAACAAGAGAATGGATAAAAACCAATTGTGGAATATTCATACAGTAGAATGCTATTTGGCAAATAAAAGGAACAAACTAGTACAACCTGAAACATGGATGAATCTTAAAAACATTATATTGAACAAAAGAAGCCAGACACAC
This sequence comes from Choloepus didactylus, assembly GCF_015220235.1. NCBI lineage: Eukaryota > Metazoa > Chordata > Mammalia > Pilosa > Megalonychidae > Choloepus > Choloepus didactylus. The sequence continues at coordinate 31,108,600 of NC_051312.1, read as the reverse complement.
AGGGTACATGTTCCATAATTCCATTTATATAAGTTCAAGAGCAGGTTAAACTAATTGATGATGTTAGAAATAAGACGGATGATTGCCTGCAGGGAGAGAAGATTGCCTGCAAGGGGCCATGAAAGAAGTTTCTAGAGTGATTGAAATATTCTACATCTTGGTTGGGCTGTTGGTTATACAAAAGTATACATTTGTCAAAATTCATAGGAGAATACAATGAAGGTCTGTGTATTTGTTTCAGTGAGTGTAAATTTTACCTAAATTACAAAACAACACCTAGTTGGAGTGGGAGACCATAAAGAAGTGAGCACTTTACCTAAAATTGCTCAGAATACCTAAAAGGTACCAGGATAGGTGCTTTATTTACTGGTGCCGAAGTTCCTGGTGTCCCCTAACACTTGTTTTCTTCTTTTTACTTTAATCTTGAATAAAAATTACATTACCCATTATCCCTTACAAGTTCAAAGGAAAGGACATGCAATTTTTGCCACTTGCTACTTCTTGATACTGACCTAATTCTGGCCAATAAGAATATGAATGAGAGGAATTTTCATGGGAATTTCAGGGATGTATTTCCCAAACTAACAAGAAATTCCTGCCATTCCCTCATGTGGGGATATGATTCCTGGAGATGCTGTGTCCATCTTGAAGCCATGAGTGGAGAGTAAGAGAACTGAAGAGGCAGCAACCCAATGGGCTGGCATCAGAGAATAAACAAAACAACACTTGAAACACTGGCCTCCAAACTTCTTATTGAAGTTGTATGCCTCACCACTTCATTCCTTCTCGGGCAGCTCGATATTCCATTGTATGTATATACCATAATTCACCCTTGCATTCATCAGCAAATGTACCCTTAGATCACCTCTGTCCACTGCAAATGGCGAACATTGCCGCCATAAACAGCAGTGTGCAAATTCTATTCTGTGTACCTGCTTTCATTTCTTCCAAGAATGTACCTAAAAATGGGATTGAAAGATCATATAGCAACCCTATACTTGGTGTCCCGTGGAACCACCACACTGACCTCCAGAAGGGCTGCACCATTTTACTTCCTTACTAACAGTGAATAGGTACATCCCTTTCTCCATATTTTCTCCAGCATTTGTATCTTTCTGTTTATTTTTTAAACAGTTTTATTCACACACCATACAGTCTGTCCTACGTAAACAATCAATGGCTCTTCATATAATCACAGAGCTATGCATTCATCACCACTGTCTTTATGATGATATTGCCATTTCTTCCCCAATGAAACAAGAAGAGAAAAAAAAAATGAAGAATAAAACATAAAAAAATAAAAAACAAAATAAAATAAAAAGAAGAAAGAACAAAAACACCAAGAATCCCATACCCCTTCCTTATATCCCTCTCTTATTGAGACTTAGGTTTTGTATACTGCATTTGTTACATTTCATGGAAGTGTATTACAATGTTCCTGTTAACTATAGACTCTAATTTGCATTGATTGTATTTCAACATATACCATCCCATTTTCAGTATTGCAATATTGACATTCATTAGTGCTCCTTCATGTAAAAGCGTTCTTATATTTGTACATTTAATCGGCATCAATGTCCTCTCTAGATTTTGCTAAATTATACAATCCCAATCCTTATCTTCCCTTTCCTTCCAGTGTCATACATGCTCTTGGTCTTCATCTTTCAAGCATGCTCACACTCAGCTTTGTTCAGTGTACTTAAAATATTGTGCTACCATCAGGTCGTATTATGCTATCCATTTCTGGATCTTTACAATTGATCCTATTGAATATACTGGACTCTTTCAGCATCAAATGCCCAAGCATTTTGGTTATTAATAATAGCTAACATTTATTTCAAAGTACTTCCTATTCTAGGCAGTGTATAAATGATTAACATGCATCAATTCACTTAATTTCATAACAAACTGTGATAGGTTGTTATCATTATCACTCCTATGTTATACATAAGGAACGAGAAGCACAGAGAAGTGAATGAACTTGCCTAAGGTTGCACAGAAGTGGAGCAAGTTTTGAATCCCCGCAGCCCTACCACAGAGCCTGTGCTCTAAGCACCACCCTACACTATTTCTAGGTACAGAACATGTAAATGGAGAGTTATAAATAACTATGCTGTTTCAATAAAATTCAAAGGTATCTTTATTTCCCTACATAAGCACATATATCTCATCTGCATTTGAACAAAATATTTTTTGATCCGCTTGAGAAATTAAGGAAAATTTTATACAAACTAGCCTGAGAGATCACTCCGAGAGAAGAGGACCATGTAAGGTCCAGCTCATCCAGGCTTCATCCAGAAACAGTGGTGAATATGTGACAACCTTCCTCCTTGAAAGCTGCCTTTTCCTTTTCTGTCACCTCTTCCTCTTCTGTATTAATTCCTCTCCCTGCTGTCACTCTTCACCCCCATTCTCACTGTCTCTCCCACTAAGCTTCTAGCAAATACCTCCTCTGTCCCCACAATGCCACCTTAATTAGAAGCATGGCCAGAGAAGGTGACCGGCTTGGAAAAGCCTCAATCAGCCTGTGAGAAAATGAACTAAACTGCTGGACTCTGGACCAGCGTTCAGTGACAGAATGTGGACAGTGGTCAAGAAAAATACAAAAGATTTTGATAGACCAATTGAACTGTTCTCAGAGTGAAGTAATGTAAACTCCATTCCAATCACACCATCACACTTGGTAATTCCCAAATGGTACTTCACAGGATCCACAATTTTAAAAGACTTTAAGAATCATCCAATTCAAATTTTGCCCCAGGATGGACCACACCCATAACTGATTTCTATTAGACCTTGAATTTAGCGTTTACTGAAATGACTCAGGGCTTTTGGGTTGTGATGGAATGAATGCATATGGGAAGAACATGTGTTTTGGAATCTACTGAAAACTGAGACAGTGCTTTAAGGTTGATTTTACATATGATTTTTTCTTTTTATGTATTTTTTTTCCCAAGTTCAATAAATTCTCATTCCATTGCTCTTAGCGTTTGAGATTTCAATTCACTGCATTTGTTTCATATCCATAAATGCTTGAGTATATTTAGTTCAGTTTGGCATACTCTATTGTAGATTCTTCAACTTTGTGGGGTTTTTTTAATGCTGAATTTTCATCAGCAGAAGAGCTTTGGCAAGTCTCATTGTTTTTTACATTAGTTTTGTTTGCATGTAGTATTTTTCTATTACTACTATTGAGTGAACATGGTTTCATTTTTTGCTTTTTTGGTTTTGTTATTGTTGTTGAGAGGGTGAGATAGCTCATTTACCTATAGTCTCATGTCCACATTTCAGGCCAAGAGAAGGATAGGAGAAGAGCAAAGCACTGACTGAGCACACCAGTCAAGTTTGACTTCTCATTATTTTTTTCTTGGTGAATTAATTGACCCTTTTATTAATATATAGTGTCTTTTATTGCCTCTTGTAACAGCTTTTGATTTAAAGTTTATTTTGTCTGATTTTAGTATAGCTAACCCAGCTCTTTTTTGTTAGTATTTACAGGGAATATCTTTTTCCATCCTTTCTCTTTCAACCTAGTTGTGTCTTTGGGACTAAGGAGAGTCCCTTTTAAACAACATATAGTTGGATTATGATGTTTTTTAATCCATTCTGCCTACCTGTGTCTTTTGATTGGGGAGTTTAATCCGTTAATATTCAGTGTTATTACTACAAAGGCAGTACTTAATTCAGCCAGTTTGTCCTTTGGTTTTTATATGTCATATAACTTTTTTGTCTCTCTTTTCTTTTATTGCAGACTTCCTTTCTGTATAGTTGATCTATTGTGATGTATCTGTCTGATTCCTTTCTCATTTCTGTTTCTGTATATATTTTTAAGTATACTCTTTGTGGTTACATTGGAGTTTGTGTTACACAACCTACATCTAAAACTTCCTAATTTTGGAAAGATCCAACTTAGCTTTAATTGCTAATATGTGTTCCCCACTCCAGTACCCCTCCTTTCCCCCTCTTTATATTGTTTTTGTCTCACATTACCTCTCTGTATTTTGCATGTCTATTATCAGAAAATAGAACTTTTCCTTGTTGAAATGTATTCTGACTCATATGAATAAAAGAGTTGAGCTATATTTTGAGGATACAGTACTAATGGGTTTTGGATTTACCCTTTTAGTTACCTTTCATGAAGATCTTCCTTCCTCACACTACTCCAAGCCACTCTTCTGTCTTTACCTTTCATCCTGAAGTACTCCCTTTAGTAATTCTTGTAGGGCAGCTCTTCGGTAATGAAGTCTCTCAGTTTCTGTTTGTGAAGATTTTAAACTCTCCCTCGTTTTTGAAGGACAATTTTGTTGGATAAATAATTTTTGACTAGCAGCTTTTCCCTTTCAGTACCTTCAATATATGATACCACTGCCTTCTCGCCTCCATGGTTTCTGATGAGAAATCAGAATTTAGTCTTATTCACAATCCCTAGCATTTGATGAATCAGTTTTCTCTTGCTTCTTTCAGAATTCACTCTTTATCTTTGGCATTTGACCCTCTGATTAGTATTAGTGTCTCAGAGTAGGTCTATTAGGGTTTATTTTGTTTGTAGTATGTTGTACTTCTTGGACATGTATATTTATCTTTCGTAAGTATTCTTTCTGTCCCTTTCCCTTTCTCTTCTTCTGGGACACTCATGATGTGTATATTTGTATGCTTCATGCTGTCACTCAAGTCCCTGAGACACATTTCAATTTTTTCTTTCTTTTCCTCCGTTCTTCTGACTGTATTATTTCAATTGTCTTGTCTTTTAGTTTGATGATTCTTTATTCCACCTGTCCAAGTCTACTGTTGTATGTCTCTAGTGTATTTTAAGTCTCCATTATTGTGTCTTTCCGACCCATAATTTCTGTTATGCTACTTTTTAAACTTTTGAATTCTTCTTTATGCTCATATTGTCTTCTTAATATCCTGTAGCTCTATATTCACCATTAGTTTATTTCTGTCCCTTTTTTTGTTCATCTCCTTGAATTAATTTAGGAGATTTGTTTGAATTTCTTTGATATTTTTCCAGATCCTGTCTCATCTGAAGTTTTAATTTGTTCCTTTGACTGTGTCATATCTTTCTGTTTCTTAGTGTGGCTTATAATTTTTTGTTGATGTCTGGGCATCTGATTATTTTGATGTGTTTTCTCTGAAGTTCAGTTTCTCCCTCTTGCCTAGGGTTTTATCATTGATTGGCTTTGTGTTAAGGCTCTTCTTTGATGCTTGATCCACCTTATTCTGGACCTTTATATTAACCTCTGTTTAATTGTTCAGATTTTCTTAGCACTTTTGCATGTGATTCTTGCCCTGGATATGCAGAATAATTTTTAAGATTACCCCATTTTGTGTGCAATTTTTTCACCTTCAGGAAAAAGCTTTCTTTTCTCTGTTCTTTCTCCAGCAATCTTAATCTGTTTGTTTTTGTGCAAAATTTTCTCCCCATATACTATGATTTGTTAAATCTCTCTCACTCAGTGTCCCCTTTTCATTCCACTTTTTAGATCTGGGACCTGTCTTACAGCAGTTCAGTTTCCCCCACCCTCTTCTGTTCTGTGAGGCTTTTCTGCCTCTGGTTTCTTCCCTGTTAGGGTACCCCACCAAAGGGAGCCAATGGGGTCACTCCATAAAAATCCATTTGCGTTTAGGTGGTACAGGAAACAGACACTGGATAGAGTGTGTGTACCTTTTGCCAATAGTTTTGCCATGGTCTCTTTGTTTCCTGGGGGCACTTTTGTATGCTGCACTCCTTAGCCACTTGTGTTCCCTCCTGGGTCTCTGTGGACTTGGGTCCCTGTGCTTAGATGTGTGTGGGGTTCATGGTCTACATCCATAGCAGGTGGGACCCAGGCCATGTTCCCTCTATGCAACTCCCAAGCTGCATGGGATGGAGTGAGGGGGAGGGGCCCAGACTGGAGGCCCAGGATGTGAATATTGTTCCTGATTGTGGTGTTTGTTTTTCTTTTTCTTCAATTCAGCATTTGTGATGCCCTTCTCCAGTCTGTATCATACTCCAGAGAGCCAAGATAGTAGGATTTGTCCTTTCATTGTTTGATTCTGAGGGGAGATTTTTCCGGAAGATGTCTTACCTAGTCATGTTGATGTAACCAATGTCACTCATTTTGATTTTTTAATTTAGTGCTGTTTCTCCTGTATAGTTTGACATAAAGAACTACACATGAACCTGACTAAAATCCTACTACATAATTTAAAACACCATCAGGCACTGTCTTAGATAAACATTTAACATAGGTTATTCTGTATATACATCCTAACAATCCTGAAGGTGTGTGTTATTATCCTCATTTAACAGATAAGAAAGGTGAGAGTATAGGCTGTTAACTAAAGTGTCTAAAGTTACAGAACTACTAAGTAGTGGAATCAGAATTTGGAATCAGGTTTTCCTGATGCAGTATATTTATGCTGTTTCTTTCAAATCTATATTTTTTTTGAAGATCACTTTTAGTCAAGGAAGTATATCTTCATTAGTACGTCAGTGCCATCAGTTTATTCCAATGGGTTCCTTTCCTGATGGTTGCAAAAGCTGTCCTGCATGGCATTTCACTAAGAATTTTCGTATTTATTGCTTGGTGTGTAACTGACATTAGAAGGTGCTGCTTCTCTGAGAAACCAAGTAACTATTAGAGTTGATATTTTTAATATTAAGTCTGCAATTACCAGAATATGTTATAGGTGGGAAAAAACTTAGTGACATGACCTCTTAATGGAGTAATCCATGAGATTTGTAACCTATGTTTCTATCTTGAATTTTCACACTATATTCCCCAAATCTGGAGTTTGAATTGGTGATGTTTCTGGGAGTCACAAATTACTCTGTTTCTTCTCCATTCTGGGACAGATTTTCTTTTATTTTTTAGTGGGGTGCTTCCTGAGTCTTTAGGAACAATCACTTTTTAAAAAATGACTTTTTTCATATGAATATTATAGATATTTTAGAATATTTGTAAATGACCACCAACAAAAAGGAATGCTAAACACACTTATAATCTGACTCTCAGAGATATGTGCTAATAATGGTTGTGACTATATTACTTGTATTTAAATATATCTTCACTTTCGGATTTTAGCATTTTCATTTCCATGGTCTCATTTTTGTCACAACACTTTTTTGGGAAGTATAGATGGGGCAGCTATAAACCCAACCGTTGGGTAACCTTGAATAAATTAGTAGTTTTCTCTCAGACTCAATAGTCCAAATTTAAAATGGAAATAACAATTTTGTGCCAGTTAGCAGTCATTATGATTCAACCAACAGAAAATCCAATTCCACTTATTTTAAAAAATTAAGGAGTTCATTTTCTCATATAACTGAATATTCCAGAAACTAGGCTTCAGGTGAGACTTGATCAAACGGCTCAAATGATGCTATCAAGGCTCAGTTTCTGCCTTCTTGACACTCTGCCCTTTGTGGGGTTCACTGCTTTTCTAGACCTCCCACAGTGGCCTTCTGGAAGTTGATGGCTCCCCTTTGTCATAGAGTGACTGCTCTAGTTCTAGACCTCACAGCAACCAAAGCAAAAGTTTCTGTCTTTTCTGGTATCTTCTGCCCAAGATAGAGAAACTTCTTTCCTGTAAACCCCTCCAATGTCTCCGTGTCTCCCTAATGGGGTTACTTTCCTACCCCTTGAACCAATATTGTGTCCAATGGGGTGGATATGTAGATCTGCTTAAGCCAGTAAATGCTAATCCCTAGGTGTTCAACATCATCCATTGTAAGGATGGGTGGTCTCATTTCTTTGAAGCAAAACTTTGTAGTCTGACAGGAATACAGGAAATGGATGCTGGAGAGGCACCAAAAACATTTAGAGGCCTTTGAGTCATCAGAATCTAAATGATCTTGAAGTACAGAATGAGTGAGAAGGGACATGGGAGATAATCTAGTTCAATTGTGTCATTTTATGGCTGTGGAACTGCAAACTGTGGAGGAGAAGGGACTTGTCTAAAGCTGGCAGCCCTGCCCCCAGGTCACTCCTGTCTTTTCTTCTCCTTTCAGTCTCTTACTCCCATTATGACTCAGAATATTGGGGTGAAACTTAATGTCATTTCTTTAACCTCCCTCTCAGGGCATAACTACTGGATGCTTGTAAATTCTCAAAAGTCTCTAACTGAATTAATTGGAGCACATTTTGAAACTTTTCTTCACTCATGGCTTCTTGGCAAACCTTCATGCTAGAGATGAAAGATTCCACGGGGAATTTGGTCCCCTGATCACAGCGCATGGCTCAATTTATTTTAAATAGCTCAAGCATCTCAGCATGAAAACACAATTTTGATCTCATAGTGAGTGAGTGAGTGGGATTTCTAAACTAAAAAGAAAAATCTAAAAATCACTCATTAGCTGCTTCATATAGGCTTTTTCTGTTTCTAAAGTTTATTGGCTCTGGGGCTTTTTTATGACTCTTTTCCCTTACAATTTATCAACACTACCATTTCTTGTTCATTTTCTAAACATCACAGGACCCATGGAATTTTGTTGTGTGGAAGCAAGGCTTACACTGCTAATTGGCAATAACAATCATAAATTAGGATTACTAGAAAGGAAGCTCTGGAAAACGGAAACAACTCATTTGTGCTTCCATTCATTTGCACAACAGCCAATGAGTAGCCATGTGACTTTGAGAAGTTGCTTTAAACTCTCTGGTCCTTAATTGCTTTTTCTATAAACTGAGTTTTGTGTGTTAATGATCTTCAAATTTCCTTTCAGCTCTGTAGTCTCTTTGACTCAACCTGGTGGTTTAGCTGAGATGAAGTGGCTTAGCTCTCTGGGGACCTTCAGGATCAACTCCTTCTTCTAAGGCTGAATTGTGCACAACAAGATTTGCTTGGTTGGGCAAAGGTAGGTAATGTGATACCCAGAGGATTTTCCAGGTTGACAGAGGGTAAGAGGCTCCAAACTGCTGTGTGATCTAGGGTATGTAGCCTACTTTTCCTGAGCCTCAGCTCCTGCCTCTGTAAAATGAGAGTATTGGACTCACATTCTAGATTCCATGTGTTACCATTTGGGGTCTCAAGTGAGTAGTGGAAAGAAGATCCTTGTGATGTTAATTGAGCTTGTAGTGGTGGGTATGCCTGGCTCTCTATTATGTTATGATGTTGCTCTTGTCTGATTTCTCTCATTGGGGCTTTACGGTAAGGATAAAATTATACCTAGTTAGGGTCCAGTCCATTGTTTACCCACCTTCTACATCCCCAGTCAGCCACCTTTAACTCATGATTTTAGGGTGAGGGTGTTATATGGGGGAAATTCTAAAGGGAAATTGAGGTAATTTGTTATTAACTATCTCTTTGGCAAAGGGAAAAGAAAAACAGAGAAAAACTAGGATATTTGAGAGAAAAATAACTACAATTTATTGAGAGCTTCCTATTCTCCATGAAATCCTAGGTGCTTTGCATATTTTACCTAATTTTATCTAATTCATGTAACAATGATGTCAAGTGTGAATTGTTACCCCATCAAAAAATAAGAAAATCTGTTCCCAAGGTATGTGATTATGTGGGTTGTAGAGCTAAGTGTTGGATACTGACTGCAATTCTCACCCTCTTAATAGTGACTCTGAACTCATCTCTGAGAGGGTAAAAGGGAGCATGAGCAGGTGTCTTTGTTTCATTTATCCCTCTTTCAAAGTTCATGCACCTGTAACTGTTCCCTTCACTATGAGCAGGTCAGCTGTTCTTTTGGAATTCATTACTTCCCATCTCTCTTTATGATCCACATTATCACCTGTTAAAATGGTCTTAAATTTCCTGATTGGATTTAAAAAAAATACATCATGTTCTTTATGGTACCCTTCTCAGCATAACTCAGATGTGTGTGTGTGTGTGTGCGCGTGCAAGAGATCTGTCATTGAGAATTGGACAATTCATGTCCAAGTAACAATGGATGGACACAGAGATAAAAAGTCTACTGTGGGACATAATTATTTCAAGAAACCATGCTTCCAGGCATATGGAAAATAATCCATGAAGCAGAAATATACCTCAATTTCAAAGTGCGGCTTTGATCCAGTGTAGTAAAATGTCCATTTCTGAACTAAGAATAACATACATCGTAGGTGAGGTCGACACATACTGAAACAAAAATGTTCAGATAGTTTTAAAGAATCTAGTTTTTTCTTACCAATCTACTGGTTAATCAATTTATCAACTACCAAGAGTCTATAAATATTTGGAAAGCAACTGTGACATTAGTATATAGGCTGTTGTAGTTTGAGGGGTAACAAAAAGACTCTGTGCATGAAGACAAACAGTTGATGTCAAACAGTAGTAAGGAATAAAATTAGAAATAGAATGTGATAACTTGTGTGGTTCCCAGAGTAGGTGGTAGATGAATTTCATCATTTATCCTTTTTATTATTCAGTTCAGTTTACCTTCATGTGTCTAGTTCATATAGAGATAAATAAGGCAGGCATGGGAAACAGATACAGAAACAATAATTCAATAAAATAGGCTAAGTACTCAGTTAAAAGACATAAATGGCATGGAGGACGTGTTGGCTGGCAGTGGAGTGATGCAATAGTGACTGACCTGAACAGTGAAGAATAAAAGGTCAGTAGAAAGCCCAGGTGTGCACATGAATGGAAGGAACAGCATCAACAAAGGCATGGGAGAATAAGACAAAGTTCAGAATGGATGGAGTGAAGTTTTAGGGGGAGTGATGGCAAGGGAAGCTGGAAAGATAAACGAGGTTTTATAGGCATGCTAATGATATTGAACTTAATCTTGTAGGCAATGGAAATGCATGGCTTGATCAGATTTGCATTTACAAATAATAAACATAATTTATGTTTATTAAGGCTTATGATGAGCTGAACACCGTGTGCTTTATTGCATTGAACAGAATGATCATTTCATTTAATTTCCAGAGTTGAGTGCAGAGTTAAATGGATGAGAGTTGAAGCCACCAGGGAAGGCTTCATAATCAGCAGACATTACTGAGTGGGTAGGATTTGGAGAGGGCGCAGAGGTGATGGGCTCATCAGGTAATGTGAAAAATAAGGGGTGCTCTTTTACTGGGAATCAACTTGTATTGATGAGACTGCAAGGAGTTCTCAACGGAATTGAGGTTATGTTGTTGCTTAGTGGGCACTGAAGTTGGTTAGAAGAGGCCTGGGCAAGTATTGTGGAGAATCTTAAAGGTCAGGTAGAAGACTTTAGGCCTGATTGCCAGGCAACAGGAGACAGAGGTGATTTCTGAGTGATTCAAGCAGAGGGAGAGTGAGGGAGAATTTCTAAATCCAGTTACAGAATAAACTGGGGGGTGAAGATTGGCACACTGGGAGACAGTTGCAGCATGTGAGATGCTGCAGTAATCCTCATAGGAGCTTATAGTCCTGCCTGAGGGTGAGATTGCAGGAAGACAGAGGAAAGAACTGATAAATAGGAAGAGTGGATTGTATTACTATGGAAGGCAGTGGAAAGAACTGGTAAAATAGACAAGAAGAGCAGATTGTATTAATATGGGAGGCAGAAGAGAGGTATGTGTTAGAGGTGACTCTAAGGATTCAAGCTTTGGGGGCTGGGAGGAGATTGATGGTGCAGTTGTAAGACCTTGGTGTGACAGAGGTTCCTCAAGTCACACCTGCCAGAACATAATGACAGGGTCAATAGATCAGTCTCACCAACTGCAGCTCTAACCCTGGTCCAAATCCCTGCCTTAAGGTGGAGAAGGAAAGGAGATTTCTGAGTGTCACACTTTCTTCTGTACCTTTGTCTCTGTGGACCAAAGATGGGGGGATAGAATCATTCACATAATCTTGGGGTGTCATGGAACACTCTTGCTATTTATGGGGAAGAAACATTAAATGAATTTTGATCAGTTTTAGTTCGGCCATGTGTCTCGATACCAAAACAGGCTAGGAATGGCTTGTCCCTTTCTCCTCTGGCTGAGGTGTGGTGAGTTCCCCTCCTCCTCCTTTAGATATTCTTGGGTTTCAGTCTTGGCTCAACCACTCACAAACTGTGTTTCTTTGGCAATTATTTAACCTCTCTGAGCCTCAGTTTCCCCAACTATCAGTTATCTCCCTCAAAGTGATGTAAAGTGCTTACCACAGCCTAGCACATAGTAGATGCTGAAAAAAGGGCAGGAGCACCTGAGATTGTGTGGTTGTCGGGATGACTATGAAAATCTTGATCATCACGTAATCACAAACTTTAATTTCCTTCCGGCCACTAGACCATTTCCCAGCCTTCTTAGGTTGTTTTTGATGCCTCCCTTGTTTGCCTTCCTCTGAACCAATAAGTGAGCCCCATCTTGCTCCCTTTCTCCCCTTCAGCTGCTCTTCTTTGTTGTCCTTCTAATCCTTTGCAATCTCTGTTCTCTGGTTTCTGTCCAGGATTCTTACTGAGTTTTCTGTTGGTGGATTTTCATCTCATACATTACTCCACATTTTCACAATGAGAAAAATTTGGTGAGAGGATATAATCTGTTTTCAGGATGGAATCACAAGTGGGAGAAGGAAATATAAGGCTTAAAAGACATACTTTAAAGTAAGTTGAAAAGCACAGAAAATCTTTAGGTCTTTTTTTCACTCATTTCACCAGTATTGTCTTTAATCATCTGAAGTTGTGCACTTTGTGAGGATAAGTACTTCACATTCTTCTTTCATATGTCCTGAATCACCTAGGAACATGGTATAGGCCTAATAAATCATTTGGTTTAAGGAACTGAATTAAAATTGCCAACTCCTGTTGCCAAAAGTGTTTGCCAGTCTCCAGGAAACTGTGACACAGGAACATGCAAACCTGTGAATATCTTTGTGTCATATTAAAACCATTTTTGATAGTGAGCTATAATCTGAACAACTTCCAGATGCCTGCTTCTTTCTTGGGTGTTAAAATTTTTCTCAATTTATTTGTAAAAATTCATGAAACTGTGGGATTGGGTGAAACTATAGGGCCTGAGAGAATTCAGAAACTTATGTGGTTCAAGTAAGGAAAATACCCAAGCAACTCTTTAGAATGGCAGAAATATCAACAAGAATGATATTCCTGAGAAATAAATGGAAGAAACAGGGGATTCAGGAGCAGATCACTTGAGAAATTCTTAATACAACAGCATGATGAGAAAACATTGAGAATGGGAGAAATGTTAGCAACTAATAGGGATGTTTGTTAGTGCAGAAAATGGTGAATAATTTGGTCAGTGTGGTGTACTTGAAATAACATACAAGCTTGAATAAAATGATCTAGTTCTAGTTCTAGGTCCACTCCTTACATGTAGACTTGGTTAATTCACAACCCCTTTGAGTCTCATTTTTCTTACTTGTAATATGAGTACCATGGAAAAAGTGACATTTCTTGAATCGCATCTTGCATAGAGTAGGTAAGAGAGCACCAAAGGAATACCCATTTACCATATGACTGACTAAAAATATCAGTCAGATAGTAAGTGTGAAAGGTTCTGTGAACTGTCAAGTAATTAACAAACAGGAGAGATTGATGTTATGATTGCATTTGTTTTGTCACAGGGCTCTTCTATGAGATCACCTTCCCTGTGTGGAATCGATGGCTAGTTCAAATAACATGACTGAGTTAATTTTTACCGGCCTTTTCCAGGATCCAGGGGTGCAGAGAGTGTGCTTTGTGGTGTTTCTTTTCGTGTACCTGGCCACGATGGGGGGCAATGGCCTCATTGTCCTCACAGTCAGCATCAGCAAGAGTCTGCATTCCCCCATGTACTTCTTCCTTAGCTTCCTGTCCCTGGTGGAGATCAGTTACTCCTCTACTATCGTCCCTAAATTCATCGCAGACTTACTCACCAAGATTAAGACCATGTCCCTGGAGGGCTGTGTGGCTCAAATCTTCTTCTTCCATTTCCTTGGGGTCACTGAGACCCTTTTGCTGGTGGTGATGGCTTATGACCGCTATGTGGCCATCTGCAAGCCTCTTCATTATACGACCATTATGAGCCATCAACTGTGTTGTGTACTAGTTTCTGGTTCCTGGCTGGGGGGCTTTTTACACTCCATAATTCAGATTTTCATCATCATCCAGTTGCCCTTTTGTGGCCCCAATGTGATTGACCACTACTTCTGTGACCTCCAGCCATTACTCAAGCTTGCCTGCACTGATACCTTTGTGGAGGGGGTTATTGTGTTTGCCAACAGTGGCTTATTCTCTGTATTCTCCTTTGTTTTGGTGTCCTCCTATATCTTCATCCTGGTCCACTTGAGGAACCATTCTGCACAGGGGAGGCGCAAAGCCCTCTCCACCTGTGCCTCCCACATCATGGTGGTCACCTTGTTCTTTGGGCCTGTCATCTTCCTCTACATGCGGCCATCCTGTACCTTCACTGAGGACAAACTGGTGGCCGTGTTCTACATGGTGATCACCCCCATGCTGAACCCCATCATCTACACACTCAGAAATGCAGAGGTGAAAAATGCCATATGGAGGTTGTGGGGCAGGAAAGAGAACTCAGAGATGTAGTGAATGGAGGAAAGTGATAAAATGTTCAACCGATTATTCTGTTGTTCTTTAAATGGATTTTAATTTCAGTAAGACATTCAAAAACCACAGATCCAGAAACAAGAACTAAATTTATAGCTGTTGTGATTCTCCTGAGTAAATAAAGACTCCCTGGTATCTTTGTGTAATAGTCCAAGGATAGAGTTCAGGTTGTCTTGCTAAATCTTAGAAAAGTTGATTGGCTCCAGATACCCACCATTATCATGGAATTGGATAAAATGAAGACTCAATCAAGTGCAAATGCAAAGGAGAACATTTTGATATATGTTTAAATAGGTGAAAATCACTTTTTGTGTGCACAGTTCATCATTTGTCTTTCCTTCCTTCCTTTTTTCCCTCCTTTCTTTCCTTTTGTCCTTCCTTCCTTCCTCCTTTTTTCTTTCCTTCCCTCCATCTTCTCCTTTTAACTCCTTTATGCTAACAATCCATATTTTTATTTTAAAAACCCCACAAAACTAACCATAAGAATTATTAGGGGAGATTTGGGGAGGGAGGATACTAATCTGCTTCCAATGTGGAGGAGTGTATCTCTGAAAACTACATGCAGGGAATTTTATAATTTTTTATATTCTTTCTATTCTTCTTGTTGGCTCCTTTTATCATGTACCATATAGGCCATCTGATCATGAGTGCCAGAAACCCTGGAGGAATTTCTACTCTTCTTACATGTTGGTACAAAGAATGGTCTATAAATGTCCTGGGTCTTCCCCTTATGTCCAGCAACCATTAACAAAAGTAAATAATAAGTAAATAAATATCAAAATGACATTGATTGTACCCATCAATAGAGAAAGACAAAGTCGAGCATTTTAACATAAAGATCACTGTTAGTCCTGTCTAGGTATAATAAAATGCGGAAGGTTAGAAAATGCTCATTAGGCCTAACTTGAAGAATGAAGGGGAAAGAAATACTGCCCAGGCATGATTCTACTTCAGATGTCTGCTCCTTATTCTAACTGGCCATGGAAAGTCCATTTCCTTTAATGCCTATTAGTGTTTCTTGGTGAAGTGAGATAATATGGCTGTGTCTATACTGTTATGGCACCTCTCATTACTTTAACCTCACCCCACTGCCACATGTCATCAGGAACAATTTAAAGGTAAGACCCTTTGCTTCTACTCTTAGAAGGCTGCAGGATTTACTGCAAAGAGTATGGGATTGGATTTAGATGCTGGCTTTGAATGTGCACGCTATCCCTCTATTTCTGCTAACTGATGAGATGACATAATGCAGGCCAGCTCCCTAGCAGAGAGATGGAGCACCGCAGCTGTGCTAGTAAACATGAGGTCCTTTCCCCTTTCTCCTGGAGGTGCTGATTGATGGTATAGGTGAAATGCTCTTTTAAAAATCACAAGGCTTTAAAGGCAATTCCTTTGTTGTCCCCATTATTCGTGGCCATGATTGGCCATCAGTAAATCTCAAGAAAATGCTGCTTCTTCTGCCTGGAATGTCTACCTCCTTTTTCCATATGGCAAAATTCCATGCATCCCTGAAGATCCGTGTCACAGTCACCTCTTTTATAATGCCTTCTCTGTCCTCCCTCTTCTTTGGGTTGATTTTGTAACTCCTCTCCATGTTCATTTTTTTTGCTATCTTTATCATTGTCCTTATTACTTTGATTGTAATTATTTTATATGTGTTTCTTTCTCACTAGACTGTAAGCCCTCCAGAGAAGAACTGTTTATCCCTCTTCTTTACAGCTCTAAATATTGTTTACATAGTTGGTGTTGCATAAGTGCTTGTTCTATAAACAACCCTCTAGGCCCGTGTGGCAGTCCCTTCTGTATCAACTCTTACAGATTCTTTTGGGGCACTTTCTTGGTGGTGACTGCATGTCTTTCTGTGAAAATTTTAATAGCTCAGCCTCTGAAATTCAATGGGCTGTTCCAAGTGTGTATCAGCTACCCCAAGAGCCATGTAAATTAATTTCTCAGAATAACCGTTTTCCATAAACATAATAAGATTAACAATTGTATGAACCTCACAACATTGTTTTGGATATTAAATGAGACATATGCATGTAAAACATTTCAGCAAGGAAACCAGTACAAAGTGAATGCTTAATGAATATTAACGATCATCCTCATAATTTAGTGCTGGTGTCATTTTTTATTTTGCATGATGCCTTTGTTCATGTTCACCCACTGATCTTCTTTCTGGCTTATAGTTCTACTCCAAATAGGCCCAAACTTGATGCTACTAAGCTTAGTAGCATTTCAACCCTTATGTTTAGAAGCTACTCTGGACCATACAATCTCTGTTACTTAATTTCTTTTGAGTGCCCAGCACAATGTATAGCATATTGTAGATGCTCAATAAATATTTGTTAAACATTGATTGTAATATAGTTTCTGTGTGTTGTTTTATGCTGAATACTCATATTTTGTTAATATGTATCCTAAAGCATTTGGTTCAGAGCCAAACTCAGCAGAGCTCCCCTCCCTCCTTTCTGATACTCATATTATAGCAGGCTAGGACTTTAGGTTTGTAGCCCCTTACTCATATGCAGATTTGTGTTGCTCACTTCCTCACAGAGTAACTGACAGAAAATCAGTGAACTCTGAGTCACTGCATAATACTTGGGCAGATAATATCTACTCTAATTGAACTGTCAAAATTCTCAAGGATTACTTCACCCACTGAGGCTTGAAACTTGGTGGGTCTATTGAGAGCTAATCACTCACTTGTTCTGGTCTTCCTGGAAAAATCCAGGAATTAAAGGAAAGCATTTTTTTCACTGTTTTAAGACACAGAGAAGGTTGGGAAAATTTAAAGATGCTTTTCAATTTCCAGAAGCAGTAAGAATCTAATCATACAACTTAGCATTGCTGAGGCCATGTTTTTAGCCCTTGACTGTGATTCTGCCTCAGTATATGAAAGAATGTATTTTAAGATAATATATAACATGATTTCTTCATAGAAAAATTGGTAGAGTGCAGCAAACTACTCTGCATATACATTTTGAATTCCTTTCCCATGTATTATTTGTATCCTCTTAAGACTAGGTTTGATTACTGTGACAGAAAAAAAACCTCTTGATGAAATACAGAAGTAGAGATAGAAATTCCAGCACTGTTTTGGAGGTCCCACAAAATTATCAGGAATACAGACTCTTTCATTTCTGTAATGTAGCATCAACTTCATTACCCCAAAGAGCTGCTAGTGTTCTATACCAGTGCTGCCCAATAGAACTTTTTGCCACGATGGAGATGTTCTGTATCTTTCCAATATGTTAGTGGTTTTTTAGCACTTGAAATGAGGCTCATATGACAAAGGAACTGAATTTTAAATTTAATTTTAATACATTAAATCTCAATAGCCACATATGGAGAGTAGATGCCAGATTGTATAACACAGGTCTAGCGTTTCATCAATATTCTAAAAGGCTGGAATGGGGAAGGGGTGGGGGTAAACTAACCCCTCTCCCTTTTAAGGAAATTTCCCAAGAGTGCCACACAGCATTCTGCTTTCATCTTACTGAATAGACCTTGGTCACATGCCACTTTTAATGGCAAGGGAGGCTAGAAACTATAATCTTTTATTCTGTGTGGAACTGTGTTCAGCTAAAAATCCGGGTTCTGTGCTGTTCCTAAGGAGGAAGGGGAGAATGGATGTTATGATTGGCAAAGAGTCTCTGGTGCTTTACTACATACTCAGTTTGCCATCCAATTACAAATTCTTCATAAATGTAACCTGTAATGGTGTCATAATATCACAGAGCCTAAGTGAAGCATAGTTTACTTAATCTTCCATTGTGGGACTTTTATGTTTATTTAATTATTTATTCAAGGAAGACTTACTAAGCACATACTTTTTACCAGTATCCTAAGTGCTATAGACACAGTGGGGTACAAGACAGAGACTTTCCTGCCTTCATTCTAAGTTGAGAGAAGTAGATTAGCAAATTGGCAAGATAACAACAGATTGTGAGAGGTGAGCTATGAAATAAAAACAAAATTTTTGATAGAAAGCAGCTGGATTTCTGGAAGGATTTTCTGTAGACAGGGTTGTCCTGGAAGCTATTTCTTTAGAAGGTGACTTAAGCTGAGATAAGAGAGGAAGGAATCAGGCATGGAAAGGACCTTAGAAAATTTTCCATTCAGTGAGAATGGTAAATACAAAGACACTCAGAAACACTGTGGTGTTTGAAGGGAGTGGAAAGGAGGCTGAGGCGCCTGTGGTATAGCGAGAATGGGACCTGGGCTGGATTTTACAGGACGTTGTGTTGGTCCTGCTAAGGAAACTGGGAATTGGGACATCATGGGGGAAGTTCTGAGGCGTAGAATAACATAATCCAATTTGTTGTCATGGTTGCTGTGTTCATAATGGGATAGAGCCGTTGAGTGAACGAAGGGAGATCAGGGAGAAGATGACTGCAGTCTTCCAGGTAAGAGGTAAGGTGATTTACTAGGAAATTTACAATAACATGTCTGTCGGGGATTGAATCATGTCCCTCACTAAAGGAAAGTTCAGGCTCATTTCCTAGTCATCTAGAACTAAGACTGTCTGAAAATAGGAACTTTGAAGATGTTATTAGTTGAGGTGTGCCCAAACAGTGAGGATGGGTTGCAGTCCTTATGAGCAAAGGAAATAGGACGCAGAAAAGGAAGCCAGGGGAGCAGCCAGAAGCTTGAAATCAAAGGAATCTGAAAGAGAAAGGAGAAGCCACCATGTGCGTTGCCATGTGATGGATAAGCCAAGGACCAACGATTGCTGGCAGCCAGCTCCAGAATGCCACAGACTTTGGAGAGAAAGCATCACCTTGCTGATACCTTGATTTTGGACTTCTCTCAGCCTCAAAACTGTGAGCCGATAAATTCCCATTGTTCAAGCCAACCCACTATGGTATCTGTTTTAGCATCTGGGAAACTAAAATAATACCAGGAAGACAGATCTCGGTGGAGTTTGTAGAAATACGTTTTGGAGGGTGAGCTGACATGATCTGCTGATAGGGAATGAGATATGGGAGGAATTAAGAATGATTTCCAAATTTTTGATGTGACAAGCTTATATATGTGGGATTATTTATAGAGATGGAGAACACTGGGTTGGGAGTAAGTTTGGGGAGCAAATGAGTGTTTTGTTTTAGGTACATTGTGGGTTGGGTGCTTATAAAATAACCAGGTCGAGAAGGCAGATATGCAGTTAATATATGTGTTAGGAAGTCCAGGGAGAGGCAGGTTCTAGATATGTAAATTTGGGAGTCATCATCACATGGGTAGAATTTAAAGCCACCTGGCCTGGATGAGATCACCTGGGGTGAGAACATAGTAACAAAAAAAGGTCTCTTTTTTGCAGTTCTCAAAAAGGTTGCTCTTTTTTTTATTGCTACACAACCCATTGTATTTGTCTTCTTAGTATTCCCTCAAGACTTAATATCAACTCCTCTGAGTATTATTAAAATTCAGAAAATGATGTAAGGACAAAAGCATATATTGTTCAGAGAATTCTTGAAATTACTTTTTTGTTTCTGTTGTCAAGTAATTATACCCATCTGATATCGATGTGGGAAGCCTTTTATTGGTGTGACTTGGCAAAACAGAAATTATTATTTTAGATTAAAATACAGATTGTTCTTTTGTCCTTGCCTTTCTATATTGAGAACTGTCCATATACTTTGGTTTATGATATGACTGTCCCTGCAAGTCATTGATTCCTCATTTTTTCTTCTTTATAGGAGAGTCTCTGTATTTTCCATCATTTATCAGAAAGATTTTCTCTTGCTTTAAGGGTAAGGGTTCCTGAATAATTTGAGAATAATTCATTGAATCAGAACTTCATTTTTATTGAAACTAATGTAATATGCATGCATTTTAGAAAATTGAAAAAATACGGTAAACCAAAAGAAGAAAAGAAAAATCATCCTTAATCCTCACACTCAGTTAACCATTGACATTATTTTCAGATGGACTCCATCTGGTCTTCACATTTAGAGTTTTGTGTCCTTGTACTACGTTAGAAATTTTGGTAGGTTAGGACTCATTAATCTATTTTGCTGTTAGTTAGCTTCTCAGAGTCTCGGTTTCCTTATACCGAAAAAAAGGACAGACAATGTCTATGCTATAGGATTGTGCAGTGATTTTAGAAAATGGCCCCCAATTCTTCATTCTGGTCTAGTCATTGCAAAAATATTTAGAATACCTCCAGGCTTATATTCTGCTACTTTTACCATATTAAAAAAAGAGCACCTTCTCTCTCAGCCACACTCCCCACCCCCCAGTTTTTCTATAAAAGCCTGGGATTTAATGTTACTGAACCTGGTTGTGGACATATTTCTGTCTTTTCATCAAGCTTTGTTAAACTGCTTGTACAAGTGTGGGACATTTGCCCTTTTGTAGAGTGGGGGAAAGAGTGATGGAATGGGTAGAGTCATCTCAATCTGACTGAGATTAGGGCAGGGTTGTTCCTCAAAGGAGCACCAAAGTTCAAATACAAAAAGAAGTGGACCCGGATTCTATGCACTAAAAACCTCAGCTGTCTTTTTTCCTTTCACCTATTGATTGCTCAGAAAATTCCCAGTCTCTTCCACATACATATTTAAAATGTTGCATTAAAAAGAATTTAACTATTTATGTAAAATCCAAAAGGAGAAAAACCCAAGTCTTTTTCTTTTCCTCAATTCAGCTCCAAGTTCAGGTGATATGCAAGCCTCTTGGTTAATTTTTGACGTAGCTCCTCATGATCTGGAAACCTTTGACTAACTGAAATATCTCACTGCTCCAACATACTCTGTGGATAATGGGAGGAGTATTAAATAATCATTATACAACCTTAATTTAGATGAAGGAAGATGACAATTAAACAACATACAACATTCATTAGACCACAGTTAAGTACTCATTGGTGTACAAATACTTGTCCAAGTCCCTGCTTTCAATTCTGTTGGGTTAGACCTAGAAGTGGATCCTGGGTTATATGGCATTTGTGCGTTTAACTTTTTGAGGAACTACCAAACTTCTTTCCATGGTGGCTGTACCATTTTATACTCCCACCAACAATGTACTAAAGGTCCTATTTCTCCATATCCTTCCCAGCACTTGTTTTTCAGTATTTTAAATATATTTGAGTGGGTATGAGGCGGGGGAGATCATTGTGATTTTGATTTGCATTTTCTTAATGTTAAGATGCTAAGCATCTGTTCATATCTTTGTTGGCCTTTGTATATCTTTTATGGAGAAATGTCTATTCAAGTCTTTTGTCCAATTTTGACTGTGTCTTTTGTCTTCTTGTTGTTGAGTTGTAGAAGGACTTTATGTATTTTGATTCTTAAACCCTTATCAGGTATATAGTTTCCATGTATTTTCCCATTCCATTGGTTTTCTTTCCACTTTCTTGATAATGTCCTTAGATGCACAAAAGCTTTTATATTTAAATGAGCCTGGTTTGTTTACTCTTTCTTTTGTTGCTCATGCATTTGGTGTAGAGTCTATGAATCCATTGCCTAACACACGTTTCTGAAGATATTCCCTATGTTTTTTTCCTAAGAATTTTATAGGGTTAGCTCTAATATTTAGGTCATTGATCCATTTTGAGTTAATTTTTGTATATGATACAAGGTAGGGGTCCACTTTTATTCTTTTGCATGTGGATATCCAGTTTTCCCAGCACCGTTTGTTGAAGAGACCCTTCTTTCTTCCATTGAGTGGACTTGCCACCCTTGTCAATAATCAATTGGCCATAGATGTGACGGTATATTTTTGAATTGTTAATTCAATTTCATTGGTGTATGTGTTATTCTTGTGCCAATAAAACACCGTTTTTATTGCTGTAGCTTTGTAAAAAGTTTTGAAATCAGGAAGTGTGAGTCCTCATTCTCTGTTCTTCCTTTACAAGATGGTTTTGGCTATTCAGGGTCCTTTACCCTTCCATTTAAATTTGATGATTATCTTTCCCATTTTTGCAAAAAAGATGGTAAGAATTTTCATTGTGTTTGCTTTAAATCTATAATTTGCTTTGGGTAGTACTGACATCTTAACAATATTAACTCTTACAATCCATGGACATGGAACATTTTTCCATTTATTTAGGACATCTTTAATTTCTTTCACTAATGACTTGTAGTTTTCTGTGTAAAAGTGATTTACATCCTTGGTTCAATTTGTTCCAAGATATTTTTTTCTTTTTGTTGCTATTTAAATGGAATTTTTTCCTATATTGCTTTTTCATTGTACTGTATAGAAATGCCACTAGGTTTTGTGTCTTATTCTTATATACTGCCATTTTGATGAATTCCTTTATTAGCTCTAGTAGCTTTCTTGTAGATTCTTTGAAATTTTCTCTATATAGTACAATGTTATCTGCAAATAGTAGTAGTTTTACTTACTCCTTTCCAACTTATATACTTCTTATTTCTTTTTCTTGCCTAATTACTCTGGATAGCACTTCCTGTAAAATGCTGAATAGCAATGGTGAAAGCAGCCATCCTTGTCTTCATTTTGCTTTTAGGATGAAAGCTTTGAGTCTATTTCCATTGAGTATGATATTATCTATGGATTTTTTACAGATGCCCATTATATTTTGAGGAAGTTCCCTTCTGTTCCTCATTATCTGAGTGGCTTTTGTCAGGAATTGATGTTGGATTTTGTGAAATGCCTTGTGTGATTCAATCAAGATGATCACACTTCTCTTCTTTCATACTATTAATGTGCTGTATTACAATGATTGAATTTCTTATTCTGAAACACCCTTACAATTCTTGGGAGAATTATCACTTGATCATGTTGTATAATCTTTTAAATATGCTATTGTATTCCATTTGCAATTATTTTGTTGAGGATTTTTGTCTTTGTATTCACAAGGGATATTTGTTTGCAATGTTGTTTTCTTGTGCTATGTCCATCTGGCCTCGGTTTTAGGGTGATGCTGACTTCATAGAATAAATTAGGAATACTTCCCTCTTCTACAAATTTTGGAGGAATTTGAGAAGGATTGCTGTTAATTCTTCTTTGAAATTTTGGAGAGTATTCCTGTACCTTTTTTTGGCGGGGGGGAAGATTTGATTACTGTTTCAATCTCTTTGCTTGTCATTGGTTTGTTGAGATCTATTTCTGCTTGAGACAGTTTAGGTAATTTGTATATTTCTATGTATTTCCCATTTTATCTAGATTATCTAATGTGTTGGCATGCGGTTGTTCATAGTGTTCTCTTAAAATCCTGTTAATTTCTGTAAGGTCAGTAG
Organism: Choloepus didactylus; assembly: GCF_015220235.1. Lineage (NCBI taxonomy): Eukaryota > Metazoa > Chordata > Mammalia > Pilosa > Megalonychidae > Choloepus > Choloepus didactylus. Next base: position 31,084,954 of record NC_051312.1, on the reverse strand, counting down.
TGATATCATTTTTATTTCTGATGTTACTTATTTGTATCTGTTCCCCTTTTTGTTTACTGGACTCTCTAAAAACATGTCAATTTTATGGATTTTTTTTCAAATGGCCAAGTTTTTGTTTTGTTGATACTCTCAATAGTTTTTCTATTCTCTACTTCATTTATCTCTATTCTTATTTCCTTTTATCTGCTAACTTTGGATTTGCTTTTTTTTCTCTTTCTAGTTCCTAAAGATGTGAAGTTAGTCTCTTAATCTGGGATCTTTCTTCTTTTTAAATGTATCTGTTCATAGCTATATATTTCCCTCTGGGCACTACCTGTGCTGCATCCCATAAATTTAGTATGTTTTGTTCTCATTTTCATTCATTTCAAGATATTTCTTAACTTCTCTTGTGCTTTTCTTTTGGCCCATTGGTTGATTAAGAGCATATAGTTTAATTTCCACATATTGTGAAATCAGAGGCATATATATTTATAATGGTTATATCTTCTAGATGAATTGAACCTTTATCTGTCTATAGGTCCTTCTTCATGCCTTTAACAATTTTTGACTTAAAGTCTGCTTTGTCTGATATTAATATAGCCATGCTAGCCCTCTTTTGGTTTCTCCTTGCATAGAAATTTTTTTCTATCCTTTCACTTTCAACCTCCTTGTGTCTTTGAAATAATTTATTTTTATTTTTAAATTTTCTTTTATTTGAGTAGTTGCAGGTAGATGCATAAATATTAGGCTGAAAGTATAGAGTTCCTAAATAGGGAGGAATGGGAAGTGTACTGTTGAAAGGTTCTTACACTATATAGAGGGTTAGAGTAAAATGATGAAATAATTACGTCATCAAAATACCAATCAAAAGAAATCTGGAGGAGTATATTTATATAAGACAAAGTAGACTTAATATAAGGAATATTACCAGAGATAAAGAGGGACATTGTCTAATGATAAATGGATAAATTTACCAAGAAGGCATAATAATCCTAAATGTATATCAGCCTAAAAACAGAGTCTCAAAAAGACATGGAACAATTCTTATAGAATGGACAGTCCTTTTACTGAAATTTCTGCAGTCATCTTTTGGTTGGATGAAGCTTATCCTCTAGTACAGTCCTCAGAAAGGGTGCATATGTATAGCACTTACTGAATTCTTACGTGATCAAATCTGCATTTCTATGTTCTTGTTTATTGAGGAATAGCTTGACTGGATTTAGGATTCTTGGTGTATATTTTAAAAATTTTATTGAAAATGCTGCTATCCTGTTGCCTCTTTTTTATACTGATTTTTAGAAGTCTGATGGCACTTGAATTCTCTTGTTTTTGTAAGTTATTATATCATTTTCCCCAGAGTTCCTGTAGATATTTTTTTTTTTTTACTTTTAATGTCTAGCAGCTTTACTAGAATATGTCTTGTGGTTGAGTATTCTGGATCATTTTCCTGGATACAGTGGATCAGGTCTTTTTAAAATTAATCAAATTTATCTATTATCTAAATTTCTATTTCTTTCTGACTCCTTTTGCTTCTTCTTTTGTAAATTTCATTTTCTTTCCCTTGATTTATTATATGCTTTACTTTCATCCCCTTTATTACATTTTAATTTAAATATACTCCTTTGTGTACTTTAATCTTCATTTCTGATATGATTTTGTCTTTTATGCAATTTTTTCCCAAGTTTAATCAAGTCTAATTCAATTTATTCCTGATTTTAAAATCCATTTCTGTTATTAGTTTTTGTATATTTAATTCAATTTATTTTTTCCTATCCATGAATGCTTGCTTGAATATATTTAAATCAGTTTTGAGTACTCTGTTGCAAATCTCATCAGTTTTGTTGTGTTCTTAGGCAGAATTTTCATCAGCAGAAGTGCTTTGACAATATCACATTTTTTTCATAGTAGTTTTGTTCAGATATAGTTGTTTTCTATTCCTATTCATTCAGGGACAGTGTTTGCTTTTAGGCTTTTTTGCTTTGTTTTTGTTTTTGCTAGGGTGAGATAACTCCTGCACCTCTAGTCTCATATCTACACTACAGGCTGGAAGAAGAAGGAAGGGAAAGAGTAAAGCATGAAGAGTAAGGTGCTGACTGCACATACCTTTTTAAGTCTGACTCCTTTAAAAATATTTTCAAAAGATCCATCTTATGACTTTTGCTTACATCTTATTGGTCAGTCTTGGTTCATATGGTTGCCATTAGCTGAAAAGGAGTCTTGGAAGATGACTGTTTTCCTCTGGGCAGGATTAGAAAGGAGCAGAGGGAATATGGGTAACATCAGCATTGGCTGTAGTAGAGGAAGACATATTTTTATCAGAGATTTACTTTTTTTCATAAAAGAAATATTGGTATTGTTGATGCTACTGAATGCGGTTTTTAATTTTGTGCCTCTTCTCCTGTATAGTGTATCACAAACATCTACACCTGAAACTTAATAATTGTCCAACTATATAATTCAAAACACCTACTACATATTAAGCATTTATTGGTTAAACATTTTAACGTGGGTATTTTCATTTACACATCCTAACCATCCTGAAGTTATGTGTTATTACTCCATTTAACAGGTAAGAAAGCAGAGATAAAAGCTGTTAACTAAATAGTCTCAATTTACAGAGCTACGAAGTGGTGAAAATAGAATTTGAAACCAGGTTTTCCTGATGCAATCTTTCCATTATGCTATCTTTCTTTCAAATCTAAGTATTTTTTGAATGTCATTCTTAGTCAAGGAAGTACATCTTCACTAGTGTGTCAGAGCCATTAATTTGTTCCAAAAGTTCCCTTACCTCATGGGTGGCAAAAGCCATCCCATGTGGCATTTCACCAAGAATTGTCATCTTCCACTCTGGGTGTAATTAAAATTAGAAAATGATGATCTCAGAAATTTCATGAGACATTTTTACTAGTCTGTAATCACAAGAAACAGGTATAGGTGGGTGGAAACTCATTTACATTAACTCATATTGGAGAAATCCTATGAGATGTCACCCATGTTTCCTGCTTGAATTTGCACAGTATATTCTGCAAGTCTTCAGTGTGAACTGGTGATGTTTCTGGGAGTCACAGATTCCTCTGTTTCCTCTACTCTGCAGGGAGGAAAGTGTTCCTTCATTTCTTAGAGGCTCTTTTCTGAAATTTTAGAAATAATCACTGTTTCTTAAAAAGATTCCTTTCTCTTATGAACATTATAGATATTTTAGAAAATTTGGAAACTAATGCTAGACACACTTGTAATCTGACTCTGAGATAAATGTTGATATTTGTGATTACATTGCTGCTATTTAAACACATCTTCACTTTTAGACTTCAGCATTTTCATTTCCATGGTCTCATTTTTATCATAACTTTTTTTTTTTGACTTATTGATAGGATAGCTATAAACCCAACCCTTGGGTAACCTTGGGTAAATTAGGAGGTTTCTCTCAGTTTCAGAATTCCAACTGTAAATTGGGAATAATATTTTACCAGTTAGTACTCAGTATGATTCAACTGACAGAAAATCCAATTCCATGTTATTTTTAAAAATAAGGGAATTTATTATCTCATGTAACTGAATAGTCCAGAGACAGTTCAAGGCTTCAGGTGAGACTTGTTCGAGTGGCTCAAATGATGTTACCAAGGCCTACTTTCTTTCCTTTTTGTCACTCTGACCTTCGTGGGGTTCACGGTCTTTCTGGGCCTCCCATGGTAGCCTTCTGGAAGCTCTTTGTTCCTCTTCTTCACAAAGTGGCTGCTCCATTTCCAGACCTCACAGCACACTCAACACCAATCAAAAAGTGTCTATTTTTGTATCTTCTGACCAAGATAGAGGATGTTTCCTGTAAACCCCTCCAATATCTTCCTTTCTCTCTAACGGTGTTACTTTTCTATCCCTGAACCACTTTTATGTTCAAAGAGGTGGTGTATGGAGATATGCTTAAGCCATTCAAGGCTTATCCCTATGTTTTCAAAATCTTCCAATTTAGGAGTAGGGGCACTCTGTTTCCACCAACGCAAAATCTGTGTAGTTTGACAGGAGTAGAGAAAAGTAAAAGGTAGGGAAGAATCAAAAAACAACAGTCAAAAAGAAAGTTGCTTGCAGGATTGCTATGAATCTTAGAGACTAGAGCTGTAAAATGTCTGATATAGAGCCTGGCACATAGCAGTTATCTGATAAATGGCCGTTATTACCACTGTGAACATCATCACTGTAATCATTATCACTTAGGAGGTGTTTAAGGCAGTGGCTTCTAGGTAATCTTGGAATGTGGAATGCTAGAATGAGAAGGGACATGGGAGATAATCTACTTCAACTGTGTCATTTTATGGGTGTGGAACTGCAAACTGTAGAGGTGAAGGGACTGCCTAAAATCCTCACGGACCGGTTCCTTCTTTTCTCCTTTGAGTCTCGTATGCTCTTGGAAACTCAGAATATTGGCAAAAACTGTACCAATGTCCTATCCTTAGCTTCCCTCTCTCAAGGCCTAACTACTGGATGTTTGTAACTTCTCCAAAGTCTCTAATTGAATTAATTTAAACACATTTTAAACCTTTTCCTAACTCAGTTTTTTGGCAAAGATTCACATTATATATGAGACACTCTGTAGGCAATTTGGTCCCCTGACTGCAGCATGTGGCTCAATTTATTTTAAATTGTTCAAGCATCTCAGTATTGAAAAATAATATTGGTTTGCTGGTGAGTGAGGGGGATTTTTAAACTAAAAAACAGGACCTAAAAATTTCTCATTAGCTACCTTCTGTAGCTTCTGTTTGTTTGTAAACAGTAGATCCAAACATTTCCTATGGAACTGATTTCCTAAATCTTTCCCTTTATAAGTTATACACACCACCATAATCTGTTATTTTTCTAAAGATCACAGGACCTGCTAATTGGCAATAACAGTCACAAAATCAGAATCACTACGAAGAAATCCCAGTATCATGCTAAGAACTCTTTGTGAATCAGTAAGTTCACACATTACTAAGTTCTAATAACTGGCTTTGTGACTGACAGTTACACTTTCTGGCCATTAGTTGCTTCTTCTGAAATCTTAGGAGTATGGTGTAATGACCTTCTAATTTCCTTTCAGCTCTAAAGTTTCTTTGATTCATTCTGGTGGCTTAATGAGATGAAGTACTTAACCCACTGGGGACCCTCAATGCGGTTGAAAGACCTGTATGGAAGAATCTTACTCTGATGAGGGTCTGCTGAGCTCCAGGCCATCCCCCTTCAGTCTCGTCAGCCCAGGATATCCTGTTGTGTCACAAGCTCTTACAAAGGATGGCGAAGTCTGCTGAAATTTAGGAAAAGAGCCTTCAGGTTCAACTTCTTGCTCTAAGGCTGAATAGTGTCCTACCAAGATTTCCTGATTAGAGGTGGGTAATCCCAGAAGGATTTTCCAGGTGACTGAGTGTTGGAAAGAGGCCCCAAACTGCTATGTGATCTAGGGCAAGTCACTTCCCTTCCCTAAGCCTCAATTTCTGCCTCTTTAAAAGGAGAGGACAGGACAGAATTTGTCCTAAAGTATCTTTCAGCACTCACATTCTGGGAGTAATGGGAAGGAGACTCTTCTGATGTGACTTGAGCTTATATTAACAGGTCTGCCTTGCTCTTGTCATGTTATTATTTTGTCCTTGTCAGATTTCTATCATTGGGGCTCTATGGTAGAAGAAAAAATTAAAACTAGTTTATCCACCTAATTGTTATATCCTCAGCCAACTTTAATCCATGACTTCATGGTGAGGACTTTATTTGTGGAGGTACTGGAGGGAAGAGGATGTAATTTGTTACTGTCTCTCTCGTGGGCAAGGAGGAAGGAAAAGCAGGGATAAAGTAACAAAATACTAGGAAGCCTGAGCCAATTATAATTGCTATTTATTGAGAGCTTCTTATTCTCCAGGTAATTCTAAAAAGTGCATTACATATTTTGCCTCACATCTAATTCTTGAAACAACCATGTCAAGTATGAATTGTTACCCCATTCAAAAAATGTAAGAAAATCTGTTCCCAAGGATATATGATATGTAGGCAGTAGAGGTTAAGAATTGGGTCTGACTACAATACTTACTTCACTCTCTGATTACAACTCTAAACCCATCTCTTTGTGAGTGTAAGGACTTATCATTCAAACTAATGGAACCTAATTTACAAATTAGAAAAAAACATCTCAATTGTAAAATTGTAGCAGGTATGGGTTTGGCCCAGTGCAAGAAAATATCCCCATTTCTGAAATAACAATGATCTATATTGTTCACAACTTTACATATATGGTGTGAAGGTGTCTCACTTAGGTTACTTGTAGTCATCAAAAACTGAAAAGAAAATGTATACAGATAGCTTTAATTCATCTAGTTCTTTCTTATCAATCTACTCATTAATCACTTTATCATCAACCAAGAGTCTACATATATATTGAGCACTAACTGTGAGGTTAACAATTAAGTGCTATGGGAGTTCAAAGAGTAACAAACCCTCTGTGAACACTTGTATGGCTAGTTCATACAGAGTTGAATAAGATAGGCATAGGAGATAGATACAAAAGCAACAATTATAATAAAATATGCTATGCATTCCAGTAGAAAACTGTAAGAAGCGTGGAAGATGCATTAGCTGGGAGCAGAGTAATGGGTGGTATATGGCCTGGTATTGAAAGAGGAACGTAACATCATTAGAAAGCCAAAGCGTGCACACCAAGTGGAGAGAGAAGCATCAGCAAAGGCATGGAGGTGAGAGAGCAAGTTGGGAGAAGGAGACATTGTTCAGAATGGATGGAGTGTAGATGCAGGGTGAGTGATGGCAGGTGAATCTGGAAAGATGGTCAAGGTCTTATATGCCATGCTAATGATATTGGACTTAATCCTGTAGGCAAAGGGAAAGCATTGATGGATTTCAAAGCAACATATGACTTGATCTGTTTTACATTTTTAGAGGTATAATAATCATAGCTTACATATATTCAGGGCTTACAATGAGCTGAATACTGTGTGCCTTATTGCAATAAACAGAAAGATCACTTAAATTAATTTCCGGAATTGAGAATAGAGCTAAATGAACTAGAGTTAAAGAAACTACCTTCTTAGAGTGGGTAGGATTTGGAAAGGGAGGCAAAAGGGGATGGGCACACCAGGTAATGTGAAAGATAAAAGGGATGCTGCTGTGTTGGAATCAACTTTTATTTATGAGAATGTAAGGAGACCCCTAAATTAAACTGAGGTTGTTTAGTGGGCATTAAGCTTGGTTTGAGGAGGGCCGGGCAAGTATTGTGGAGAGTCTTAAATGTCAGGATGAGGAATTTGGGTGTGATTGCCAGGCAACCAGGAGATTAGTGGGGATTTCAGAATGATTCATTCAGAGGGACACTCAAGAAAAATTTCCAACTTCAGTGTGCAGAATAAACCGAGAGTGAAGGCTGGGGACACTTTGAGAGAGTTGGGGCATGTATGGTACTGCAGTAATTCTCCCGGGAGCTTGTTGTCCTGTCTGAAAATGGCAGCTTCAGGAAGACAGAGGAAGGAACCAGTAAAATAGACAGGATGTGGGGAATGTGTAAATATGGGAGTTGGAAGAGGGTCCTGAATTAGAGGTGACTCTAAAGTTTCAAACCTTGGGGAGGAGAGAATGATGATGCTGTTGTAAGAACCGTGCATGACAGAGGTTCCATCAGGTTACTCCTGCAGGAGGTAATGACAGATGCCATAGCTCAGCCTCACCAGCTGCAGCTTTGACCCATGTTCAGATCCCTTCCAGGGGGCAGAGGAGGAAAGGGAGAAATCTCAGCCTCACATTCACTGGTGTTTCTTGGTCTTTTGTGTACCAGAGGTGGTGACCAACCATTCCCATTACCTTGGGTTTGCCTGTAACATTTCTGCTATTTACGAGGAAAGCACAATACATGAATCTGGACAAGTTTTTGTGTCAGCCATGGGTCTTGCTCTAATTTCTCTGGGGCACTGGAATGGCTAGAGGTGTGGTGACTTCCCCCACCCCTTTCCTATAGATGGATCTGGGTTTCAGCCTTGGCTCAACACTCACAAACTGTGTTTCTTTGGATGATTTCCTTATCCTCTCTGAGCTTCAGTCTCCTCATCTATCAATTATGTACCTTAATGTGGAAGGATTAAAGGAGAGGATGATTGTAAAGTCCTTATCACAACCCAGCACTTGGTAGATTCTGTATAAAGACAGTAGCATCTGAGGTTGTGTTTGTTGCAATGACTTTGAAAATGATCATCATTATGTAACCACAGGCTTTAGTTTTCTTCAGGCAAGTGGGTTATGTACCAGCCTTCTTGGGTTGTTTATCTTGCCTCCCTTGTTTGCCTTTCTCTGAACCAGTAAGCCAACCCCAACAGTCTTCCTCTCTCCCCTTCAGCTGCTCTTTGGGTGTCCTTCTGGTCGATGCAATCCCGATTTTTTCTCCAGTTTCTAGCCAGGCATTTTACTGAGGATTCTCTCAGCAGATTTTCACTCTGTATATCTTTTTAAAGTTTCACTATGAGAGAAATTGGGTGTGTGTGTGTGTGTGTGTGTGTGTGTGGGAGGGGTATTTAATCAATTTTTAGAATAGACACATGAGAGAGAAAAATAGGGGAAAAAGAAATACTTTAAAGTAATTTTAAATAATTTAAATAAAGTAATTTTAAAATAATTTAAAGTAATTTTAAAAGCATTTTTTGCTTCTTTCCCAAGTGTGGTATTAATCCTATTAAGTTGTACACTCCCTGAGGGTAAGGATCACCTTACATTCTTCTTTCGGATGTCTCAATCACGTAGGAACATGTTAGTGTCCTAATAAAACAGTGGGCTCAAGGAATTTAATTAAAATAAATCCTCACCTCCTGTTACCGAACATGGTTGCCAATCTCCAGGTAACTAATACAGGAAGAAGCTAAACTGTGTACCTATATATTATACTGAGACTATTGTTTGATAGTAAAGTTATACCCTTCAAGATGTCTGCTTGACTCTAAGATGTCAAAAATTTTCTCAGTATGCTTGTAAAAATTCATGACACCATAGAATTTCCGAAGTCATTGAGCCTGATCAAAATCAGAAACTTATGTGTTCAGGTAAGGAAAATATGCAAGCAACTCTTTAGAAAGAGAGGAATACCAATGAGAATGACATTCAGGAGGGATATATAGAGGAAACAAGGGATTCAGATCATTTGGGAATCTCTTAATTAAAAAGTGTGATGAGAAAACATTGAGAATGGGAGAAAGTTAACAATTAATATGGATGATTATTAGTGAAGAAAATGGGATTATTTTATGTCATATTTGTGGTGTATTTGAAATAACACATATGAGTTCAATAAAGTGATCTAATTCAAATTCTGGTCCCAGTCGACTAAAGGCTTAGGAAATTCACAGCCTCTCTGAGCCTCAACTTTCTTACTTATAATATTGGAGTCATGGAATTTTTGTGAGGTTTCTTGAATAGTGTATTTCATGGAGTAGGCTATTGAGCACTGAATGAATAAACTTTTATGTATGACCAAATAAATAAATAAACCAGTCAGATAATAAATGTTAAAAGTTTGTAAAAACTTCCTGTTCTAAACAAATATGAGGGACTGTCTTTCTGATCGCTTTGTTTTGTCACAGGGCTCTTCTATGAGATCATCTTCCCCTTATGGAATCCATGGCCAGTACAAATAATATAACTAAGTTAATTTTTATTGGTCTTTTCCAGGATCCAGGGGCACAGAGAGTGTACTTTGTGGTGTTTCTTCCTGTATACCTGGCCACGGTGGTGGGCAGTAGCCTCATCATCCTGACAGTCAGCATTAGCAAGAGTCTGCATTCCCCCATGTATGTCTTCCTTAGCTACCTGTCCCTGGTGGAGATCAATTACTCCTCTACTGTTGTCCCTAAATTCATCACAGACTTACTCATCAAGTTCAAGACCATCTCCCTGGAGGGCTGTCTGGCTCAAATCTTCTTCTTCCAGTTCTTTGGGGTCACTGAGATCCTTTTGCTGGTGGTGATGGCTTATGACTGCTATGTGGCTATCTGCAAGCCTCTTCATTATATGACCATTATGAGCCATCAATTGTGTACTAGTTGCTGATTACTGGCTGGGGGGCTTTTTACACTCTGTAATTCAGATTCTCATCACCATCGAATTGCCCTTCTGTGGTCCCAAACATGATTGACCACTACTTTTGTGACCTCCAGCCATTATTCAAGCTTGCATGCACCGACACCTTTGTGGAGGGGGCTATTGTGTTGGTCAATAGTAGCCTAATTGGTCTGTGCTCCTTCTTCATCTTGGTGTCCTCCTATATCATCATCCTGGTCCACTTGAGGAACCATTCTGCAGAGGGGAGGCGCAAAGCCCTCTCCACCTGTGCCTCCCACATCATGGTGGTCATCTTGTTCTTTGGACCTGCCATCTTCCTCTACATCTGACCCTCCTCCACCTTCAGTGAGGACAAACTGGTGTGGCCGTGTTCTACATGATGATCACCCCCATGCTGAACCCCATCATCTACACACTCAGATATGCAGAGGTGAAAAAGGCCATGAGGAGGTTGTGGGGCAAGAAAGAGAACTCAGGGATATAGCGAGAAGGTGAAAGTGATAAATGTATACTTATTTGTATAATATTATTGCTATTGTTACTAGCCTTAGTAAGTGTAGACTCCTTGGTATCCTAGTGTAACATTCCAAGGGCAGAGGTCAGATTGTTTTGCTGAGTCTTAGGAAACTTGATTGGCTCCATGACATCTACCAATATCATTTCATTGAGTAATATGAAGACTCAAACCAAATTAAAGGAGAACATCTTGGCAATTGTTTTTAAAGGTTAGAATCCTTCCTATGAGCCTAGTTTCTTTCTCTATTGCTTCTTGTTTTCCTTTTTCTTTCTCCTTCCTTCCCTCCCTCCTTCCATCCCTCCCTTCCTTCCTTCCTTCCTTTACCCTTTCCCCCTTTCTGCCTTGTTTATATCCTGTTTGTTCAATCTTCCTCATGTTAACAATCTATATTTTATTAAAAAAAGAAACCACCAGAGGAATTATCAGGGGAGAATTGAGGAGGGAAGGTACAAATCTGATGTGCTTCCAATGTGCAGAAGTGCGTATCTGAAAATTACATCTAGGGATTTTATATTTCTGGTTAGCTCTTGACCTCTTGTGCCATAGATCATTTTATCGTGAGTACCAGGAAAGAGCCTGGAGTAATTTCAGCTCTCTAACATGTTATGACAAGGGAATGCCATCCCACAATGTTCTGCACTCATAAATAAAACTCATATAAAAATGACAGATTCTATGACGTTGATCCTATGTATCAGTTGGGAAAGATCAAATCAAACTCTTCAATGCAAAGATCATGTTAGCCCTATCAAGATGTAAAAAAATGCAGAATGTTATGAATTCCTTAATAGGCCTAATTTGAAGAATGCAGGGGAGAGAAATACTGACCAAGCAGATTCTACTCCAGGTATCTGCCCCTTATTCTAAGTGGCCATGCCAAGTCCATTTCTCTTAAGGCCTATTAGTGTTTCAGGGTGAAGTGAGATGCAACAGTCTGTGTTGATGTTACTGTGGCACATCTAAGAACCTCAACCTCACCCACTGCACCAAGTCATTTTGAACAATCTAGAGAATATTGTAAAATTGCCCCCCTTTCGTTCTACTCTCCTTAAGATGACATAATGGCAGGTTCCCTAAGAGAGATGGAGCACCGTGGCTGGCTAATAGGCATGAGGTCCTTTCCCCTTTCTCCTGTAGGTGCTGATTGTAGGTACAGGTGAAATGCTAATTTTAAAGGCACCATGTGTTAAGGACACTCGTCTTGGTGCTCTCATTAATTATGGCCATTGTTGGCCACAAGTAACATCCAAATAAATGCTGCTTTTTCTGCCTGGAATGACTTTACCTCTCTTTTTCATATGGTAAAATTCCATACATCCTTCAAGACCCAGGTCACAGTCACCTCTCTTAGAATGCCTTCTCTGTCCTCCCTCCTCCTTGGGTTGATTTTGTGACCCCTTTCCATACCTATAGTCCTTATCACTTTGGTTGTAATTATTTTACAAGCATTTCTCCCACACCAGACTGTAAGCTCTCCAGGGAAGAACTGTCCCTTCTTTATAGCTCCAAATATTGTGTGCATAGTTGGTGCTGCATGTGTTTATTCAAATAAACAATCCTCTAGGCCAATTTGGCAAGCTCTTCATTATCAGCTCTTATAGATTCTTTTGGAACAGTTTTATGGTGGGGAGCAAATCTCTTCCTGTTAAAATTTTAAAATTCACACTCTGAAATCCATCAAGTTGTTCCACTTGTCTTTCTGCCAAACCCAAGGTCCAGGGTACTTAACTTCTCAGAACAACCATTTTCTCATAAATATTTAGTAAGATTTACAATTGTATGAACTTAATAACGTTGTTCTGGATAGCACATGAGATACTGTAGGAAAGATCCTGTACAGATTGAAAATTCAATAAATATTAGCCGCCATCATCATCATTCGTGCTGGTGTACTATTTTTATTTTGCATGAATACTGTGTCCAGTCCACCCAATGATCTTCTTTCTTTCTTACAGCTCTCTCCCAACTAGTCCTGAACTAGATTTCACCGCTAAAGCCTTCACATATCTGAAAGCAGTTCAATCCTTTGTTATGGGACTTTTCTAGGCTAAACATTCTCTGTTACTTAGTTGTTTTCAGGTGCCTAGCCCAGTGTCTAGCACATAGTAAATGCTCAGTAAATATCTGTTAATTAAATGTTGACTGTAACATAGTTTCACTATTGTCTTTTATGCTTTATACTCATGTTTTGTTAATCTTTATCATAAAGTCGATTTTGTTTAAAGCTAAACTTGGTGGAACTATCCCTGCTTTCTCCTGATGCTTTATTTGTATTAAAGCAAGCTTGGACTTGGGATAGGAGCCACTACTACTGTGCAGTTTTCTTTTTAAACTTTTTATTTAGGACAGTTACAAAAATAATACAAACCCCTTTACACAGAACTCCAAGAAACTCCTACCCACCTAGATATCCAGATCCATTAATTGTAACACTTTGCCACTCTTGTCATATTGTTCATTCTGTCTGTCTGTATGTCTCTCTGTTTATCACTTCATTTTCTGAACACCTGAGTGTAGTTGTATATATCGTGTTCATTGAACCCTTAATACTGCCATGTACATTTCCTAAGAACAAGGATATTCATTTATGTAGCCACCTTAAAGTGCAGTTCTCAAGGTCAAGAAATTTATCATTGATTTTAGTTTACCATTTATATTCTGGTTTTTCAAATGTTCTAATAATGTACTGTTGAGTCTTTTCTCTTCCCTTGCTAGGTCCTACCCAGGAGCATGTATTTCATTTAATTGTCATTGTTCCTCCCCCCTCCCTTCCTTCCTTCCCTCCTTCCTTCTTGCCTTCCTTTCTTTTTAATTTTGGGAGTATATATACAACAAAACTTTCCCATCTTTATCACTCCTAAGCATACCAATCACATTCACAATATTGTGGTAAACTCATCACCTTCCCTTACTAAAACTTTCCCATCTCCCGAAACAGAAACTCTGTCCTCAGTATGTATAAACACCCCATTCACCCTGCTTCCCACCCCGGCAACCTGTATTCTAATTTCTGACTCTAAGTTCTTTAGTATTCTCTGAGTTTCTTTGTAGTTACCAAGGGGCTTAACGTTAACATTCTAATTCTGTAACAATTTTGTTTGCTTTGGTACCAAATTAACCTCAATAATATACACAACCTATATTCCCATACCCCTCCTTGACCCCATCTTTATATGCTTCTTGTCACAAATTACATGTTTATACATTGTGAGTCTAAAACGACTGATTTATTAACACATTTTATGCATTTGCCTTTTAGATCCTGTAGGAAGTAAAAAATGGACCTAAAAACCAAAAATACAATACTGGCATTTGTATTCACTCATGTCATTACCTTCACCAAAGATCACTAATTTCTCATGTGGCTTTGATCTATTTTCTACTGCCCTTTCCTTTTAATCTGCAAAACTGTCTTTATCATCCCTGGTAGGGCTGTGCTGACAAACTCCCTCAGGTTGTGATTAGCTGGGAATAGCTTAATTGCTACCTCATTTTTGAAAGACAATTTATCCAGATATGGAATTCTTGTTGGCAATTTTTTTATTTCAGCACTTTAAATATGTCTTCTCACTGCCTTCTTGCCTCCATGGTTTCCAGTAAGAAATCAACAAATAATCTGATTGAGGCTCCCTTGTATGTGACTTGTTGCTCCTCTCTTACAGCTTTCAGAGTTCACGCTCTATCTTTGGCATTTGTCAATGTGACTATAATATGCTGCTGAATGGGTCTACTGGGGCTTAACCTCTTTGGAGTTGAGCTCCTGGATGTGCATATTCATGTCTTTCATTAATTTTGGGAAGTGTTTAGACATTATTTCTTTGAATAGTCTCTCTGCCCCTTTCTCTTTTTCTTTTCAGTCTGGGACTCCCACAATGTTTCTTCATTCTTCTTTCTGTTCCTCAGATTGAATGATTTCAATGGTACTATCTTCCAGCTCTCTGATTCTTTCTTCTGCCAGCTCCAACCTGTTGTTGAACTCCTCTGGTGTATTTTAAATTTCTCTTACAGTGGTCTTCAACTCTGTCTGTTCCTTTTCATAATTTCCGTCTCCATATTGATATTTTCTTTGTGTTTATCTATTGTTTAACTGATTTCCTTTAGTTCTTCGTCTATGATTTCCTTTGGTTCTTTGATCATATTTAGGACGATTTATTTTTTGAAGCCTTTGTCTTGTATGTGCAAGCCTGGTTCTCCTTATTCAAATTTTCTAATGTTTTAATCTTCTCCTTTGCCTGGGCCATCATTTCCTATTTCTTTGTTTTGTAACCTTTTGTTGAAACCTGGAGATTTAGATATTTTAATGTGTTATCATTGGAGTTTAGACTCTTGAGGCTTCTGTTCCTTAAACTTGTATCTAACTAGTGTTATGACAGAGCTTTCCTTGATTGCCAAGATCAAAAAGAAGAAGGAGGAGGAGGGGGAGGAGAGGGAGAAGGAGGAGGAGGAGGAGGAGGAAGGAAAAAACACCTTTCCCAGGCTTTGCAGATTGACCTGTGTGAGTGCTGTCCTTGAGGGCCAATGCATACAATGATTCTAGAGAACAGCTCCAGGTCAGAGCATAAGGGCCTCCCTGATTCTTTCTGTGCATGCCTCATGCCCTGTTGAGGGCAATTAAGGTAGCATGCATAAAGTCCACCTTCAGCAATACCAGAAACGTGCAACATGGCCGCCATGGCTGATGCAACAACAGCTTGGGTTGCCCTCAGCCTTCTTTACGGAAGTAGTTCGCGCCAAAAGTGCTAACCGCGCCAAAGGTGCTTACCTTACATCTGCCATCCACCCTAGCAACAGCAGCCGCCAATCCTAGACCGCCACCAGTCCTTACTAGCCACCCCCTCTTTTCCTAGAGTATATATGCTCAGCCTCCTCAATAAAATTTGGCAGCTTGATCAGAATCTTTGTCTTGCTGTCATTCCTCGTGTCTCTTGTCCCATACCATTCCTCCCTCACAGGACTTGGAGCCTCGGTTGATCGTCCCGCGGGCCGGGACAATGCCCTAGGAATTTCCCTGTTCAATAGGATGTGAATGTCCCCTCTTGCCTAGGAAACAAATTCCTCACAGTCCTGGACACTTCACTGTATATCCTCCAGCCAGCAATCCCTTGGCCCAGGCAGCACAACTTGACTGCTCTCCCACAGTGTTGTGTGGGTGAGCTCTGTGAGCTGCCTTCTACATGCAGGGCAAGTTCTGGGATGGTGAGTCCCTCAGGCCAGCACCAGACAGATTGGGCCAGGCATACTTGCTCCCAATATAAGTGTTCTAGTTTGCTAATGCTGCAGAATGTGAAACACCAGAGATGGACTGGCTTTTATAAAAAGGGGGTTTATTTGGCTACACAGTTACAGTCTTAAGGCCATAAAATGTCCAAGGTAACTCATCAGTAATCGGGTACCTTCACTGGAGGATGGCCGATGGTGTCTGGAAAACCTCTGTTAGCTGGGAAGGCACATGGCTGGTGTCTGCTCCAAAGTTCTGGTTTCAAAATGGCTTTCTCCCAGGACATTCTTCTCTAGCAAGGTTGCTCCTCTTCAAAACGTCACTCACAGCTGCACTGAGTTCCATCTCTTTGAGTCAGTACGTTTATATGGCTCCACTGATCAAGGCCCACCCTGAATGGGTGGGGCCATGCCTCCATGGAAATATCCCATCAGTTATCATCTACAGTTGGGTGGGGCGCATCTCCATGCAAACAACCTAATTCAAACGTTCCAACTTAATCCCCACTATTCTGTCTGCCCCACAAGACTGCATCAAAGAATATGGCCTTTTCTGGGGGACATAATACATTCAAACCGGCACAATAAGCCTGAGGGTTACTCTGCTCCCTCTGGACCCAGGAGGGTCAGGGATCTGCACTGAGTGTATGGGTCAGCTCCTTCTGAGCTGAGGAGAGGTGGCCAGGGTGCTATGAGATCTACAGCTTTAAATAGCTTTTTTTCTTATTTTGGTGTTTGCCTTATTATTGTGGCTTAACTGTTTTCTGAAGCTTTGAAAATGATGTTTCTGCCAGTTCTTGCTGGTTGTTTAAAGTTCCTGTGGCAAGGGTGGTGGGTAGAGGAATGCATCTTTGAAGAGTCTCACTGTGCTAATTTGAACCTTGTGCACTTTTCACTTCCTCACTGAGAGTTACTCAAAGAACATCAGGGAACTCAGAGTGGGTGGAAACTACGTGGGTGGATAATATCTACTCTAATTGAACTAACAATTCTTAGAGATTATCTCACCCACTGAGGGTTGAAGCTTGATGGGTCTATTAAGAGTTAATTACTCATTTTGTTCTGGTTTTCCTGGAAAAAAAAAAGGAATTAAAGGAAAGCAAATTTTCAATGTGAAGTTTTTGAAAATTGGAAAATAATTTCTCAATTCACAGAAGACACTAACAATGTAATCAGTCCACTTAGCATTGTTGAGACAATTGCGGGTAGCTGAGCTTGTACCTCGGCTTGCCAGGCCTGGGCCAGGGGACCTGATATCACCCCCTGGGGAGGGTAGTAGGTACGGGCGTTAGTGCCCTCTGCAGCCCCCCCGAGCCTGAGGAGCGAGGTCAGGGCAGCTCCCTTTTCCTCACCCAAAATGTCACGGGCAGGGGAGGCTTGCCGGAGGAAACCGCCTTTCTCCCAACCGCCCTTTCCTCACTTCCTTATCTTGCCCACACACTCCCTTGTGCCAAGGCAACTCCTGCCACTGCCAGCGCGCATGCACCGTGGCCGGAACAACTCCCGCCCGCTGCAACGGCTCCTGCGTCCTCTCAGAACCAATCCTAGCCCCTCTTCCTTCAGTATTGCCATTTAAGGCTGCTTCACCTCCTTTCCAGCCCTGCCCTTCTTACCAGCCTATATAACCTGTGATCACCCCTGAATAAAGCCTCTTTGGCGCATACTCCTACTGGATGAAGAGTGTCTTGTCCTTATCGCCGCCCTCCACACCTTGCACGCCTCCCGCCGAGGACCCGGCCAAGTCCTCCGCCTCCCCCTCGCCTCCGGGAAAGAGCCCCCGCCGCCGGTACCCTTTAAGCAGCCCCGAGAGCTGAGGGCTCAGCTACCGGCCGCCCCTCCCCCCAGAAGCAGTAACCGCGACCGCAACTGGTGCCCCGTGTGAGGAACGTCTCCACACAACAGTTCGGCAGGTCGCCCGCTCGCCCGGACGCCTCTCCAGCTTCCCGTTTCCTCGCCTGCAAGGTAAGGGCCGCCTCTCCTTCGCCGCTTCCGGAGCCGTGTCAGGTTCACTGCTCCGAAGCCGCTCCTCCCTTCCCCCACGCTCTCTTTGTCCTCTTGTATGCGCACTTCTATGACCCCCGTTCCTCCTAACGCTCTCCCTCTTCCCCTCCATTACTTTGCTGTAGTTCTTTGTATCTTTATTTCCTCATTTGGCGCCGTGTGCCTCTTTGCAACCGCCCCCCCTGACTGCTCCCGTTGCCAAAGGGCACTGCTTTCCGCTCTCGCCGTCTCCTTCGGCCTCGCGGCCACGGTTTATCTCATTCTCTCTGCTCGGTAAACAACCCCCCCTCCTCTCCCCTCAGCTATGGGTAATCGTCTATCTACATGCCAGGCACCTCAAGTTCGTGCTCTAGCGGGTCTCCTAGACACGCATCGCTGTAAAGTGTCTGTCCGGCAGCTGCAGATATACTGGGACCTCCTGCTGCCCTTTAACCCATGGCTCACCACTTGCCATCTTTGGGACCCTGTTATTTATGATCGTCTTATTGATCGAGTCACCAACGCCATGGAACATGAGAGCAAGCGCTTCCCTCCCGGCTTGCTCCCCACCTTGATAACCATCCGCTCCTGCCTTCAAGGCTCCCTCCCCCCTGATCGAAGCCCCGTTAAATCCAAGGAGGCCCTATCAACCCAGCCAACAGATTCAGATAGCGATATTAATTCAAATCATGACTCGGACACGGAGTCCTTAGTCGAGCAGATTAACAACGCGCTCGAGGTAACTCCCAAAAAGCAAAATAACACTGCGCCACGCCAAGATGGCGAACTTCCTCCTTCTTCTTCCATCGAGGGGAGGAAATGCTCCGGCGATGACATCAGCCCTAAGCTGGGCCGGAAACCGCATACGCTTTACCCTGCCCTTTCGTGGGGCGGAGCTAGTCCACCATCTTGTGCCTTGGACCCCGCCCTTTCACAGGGCGGGGCTGGTCCGCCATCTTGTGTCTTAGCCACGCCCACCGCGCCGCCATCTTGCGACGCTTGGGGCCTCCCATTTCCGCCTTCCCCTTCGACGAGCTCCCCCTCGGAACCGCTGCCGGCAGCTGCCGCCGCTCCTCCCACCCTGCCGACTAACAACCCCTGGCTGCCTTCTACACCTCAAGGCAACCCTTGGGGCAATGCTCCCCCTACCCCCACTCCCGCGCCAAGCCCTCTGCAAGCGCGTCCTCCTTTCTCTCGTGCTTTTCGCTGCTTTCCTCTTAACCTTGCCCCCACCCCACAGAAACCGCATGACTGGTATCCCATTGACTTAGATACTATCAAGCAGCTTCGCAGGGCCGTCAAGGAGGACGGGTTAGGTAGCCCATATGCTTCCCAAATACTGCAGGATCTCGCCATGAACTATTGCCTCCCCCAAGACTGGGCCTTGCTTGCCCGTTCAATTTTTAACCCCGGTCAGTTTGTTGACTGGCGTGCTCACTTCCAGGCAGAAGCAGCTAAGCAAAGTGAGCAAGACGCAGCCCTTGGAGTCTATCATCCCCCCGAAGCCTATATGGGCACTGGAGCGTTTCTAAATGCGTCTGCTTATATTAATGTCCCTGCCACCTTCTGGACTGTCCTCAGAGGCATCGCCTTACGCGCGTTTGCCAATTGCTCTGCCTGTCGGCCTAATAAATTCACCAAGCTCTTCCAGGAGCCGAGTAAGCCTTTCGCCACCTTTGTCTCCAGAATCGAAGAAACCTGCGCTCAAAAGGTAAGTGATCCCCAGGCCCAATATTACATGTGCCCATCCTCAAATCCTGGAAAATCGTACTGTAATTCCCCCAACGAGTACTACTGTGCATACTGGGGGTATGAGACATTAGCCAATAATTGGAAGCCTCCTGTTCCTGATCATTACCTTACCCTAAAGTGGGCCCCTACAGGGTGCAAACTCCCTACTGTTAACTGGCTCGGCCAAGAAAGTGAGGGATCCTGCACACATCTTAATCTTACAGTGCAGCTCCCCACTAATCCCTCCTGGTTACTCGGTCAAACTTGGGGCTTCAGAATCTATGAGAAAGGAGCCGACCGAGGATCACTTATTCTAATAAAAAAGGAGGCTGCAAACCAACCAGGCCAAAATACTGCATTAAAAACACCCTCTGGCATTGGTCCCAACAAAGTCATTAACCCTCTTCTCCCACAGCCCTCCAGCCGCACCTCAGCTCCAACCAGCCGCACCTCAGCTACAAACAACGCATCGCCAACCCCACCACCCCAGCTTCCTCTGCCCCCCTCTCGTTACTCCTCTCCCCTCCTCAGCCTCATCCAAGCCGCCTTTGCCTCGGTGAACTCCTCCAACCCCAATTTTACCTCCTCCTGCTGGCTCTGCCTCTCCACCTCTTCCTCACTGTACGAGCCCGTTGCCTCCAACCTCTCCTTTTCAGAAAGCACAGAAGACAGCCCCTTGGAATGCAATTGGAATACCTCTGCCGTCCCCCTGACCTTTCATTCAGTCTCCTATACGGGAAAGTGCGTCCGCCCTCGCTCCAGTAACTCTCCCGACCTCACTGCCTGTGCCAGCTACTCATCTCCCAGCAGCTCGGCAAAATTTCTCATTCCTCATAATTCCTCCCAATGGCTCTGCTCCTCTACAGGACTTACCCCCTGTCTCAGCACGAATATCATCAGTGAATATAAAGAAACTTGCCTCCTAATTGTCCTTATCCCTAGGGTCTTATACCACAGCGAAGAAGACTTCTTCCTCCGTCTGGAAAGAACTGCAGCTCCTGCCCTTCTACAAAAGCGAGAGCCCATCACCGCCCTCACAATTGCCTCCCTCCTAGGTCTTGCCGGCGCTGGCACCGGAATCACTGCACTAGCCAGTCAAGGCTCCGCCCTAACTCACCTCCGGGCGGCTGTTGACGAGGACATTCGTCACTTACAAAACGCTATTTACCATCTAAAAAATTCTGTCAATTCCCTCTCTGAGGTAGTGCTCCAAAACCGCCGAGGTCTTGACCTTCTCCTCCTCAAAGAAGGAGGCCTCTGCGCCGCCCTAGGAGAAGAGTGCTATGTATATGCCAATTCCACAGGTCTCGCCGAGGACAGCCTAAAAAAGGTCCGAGAGGGACTGGAACAACGCAAAAGAGACCGTGAAGCCACCAGTTATTGGTCCAGTTTTTTCACTCCCATCCTCCCATATATCCTTCCTTTTCTTAGCCCCCTATTAATAATTATTCTAGCTCTCATCTTAGGACCCTGCCTCATCCGCAAAATTGTCCAGCTTGTAAGGAAACAAACGGATGCCATTTTTTCCTCGTTCGTGCAAATCCAGTATCAGCGACTCGCCACCTCTGACGCTCCCCACTCCGAGATGACAACCAACCCTCCGCGACCTCAACGCCACCGGTCAACCCGCCGACCGCGAGGCCCTTCTCAATCACCTGAACATCGCTCTCGCCTCGAGTTCCAGCTTCTCTGAACCCCTGAACTTTAAACCCCTCACCTTCGCCCAGCCCGCTGCAGCAAAGCCCTTGTCGAGCGCCCGAGCACCACACCAACACTGAGCTCCAGCCTCACTGAGCCACCGTCAACCCCTTTTTCCCTTCCCTGACCTCCCCCTTCCCTCACCCTTAGCGGGCCTCTCCGGTAAAGCCTCTTCCTCTAATTAGAAAAGAAAGGGGAATTGCGGGTAGCTGAGCTTGTACCTCGGCTTGCCAGGCCTGGGCCAGGGGACCTGATATCACCCCCTGGGGAGGGTAGTAGGTACGGGCGTTAGTGCCCTCTGCAGCCCCCCCGAGCCTGAGGAGCGAGGTCAGGGCAGCTCCCTTTTCCTCACCCAAAATACCACCGGTGGGGGAGGCTTGCCGGAGGAAACCGCCCTTCCCCCAACCGCCCTTTCCCCCACTTCCTTATCTTGCCCGTACACTCCCTGTTGCCAATGCAACTCCCATCACCACCAGTGCGCATACATTGTTGCCAGACACCGTTGCCAGAGCAACTCCTGCACCTTTTAGAACAACCTCCGTGCCCTCTTAGAACCAATCCTAACCTCCGCACCCTCTCAGAACCAATCCTAGCCTTTATCCCCTCAGCATTGGCTTGTAACAACCCCCGCCCTCTATGCCAGCCCATATAACCTGTGCTCACCCCGGAATAAAAGTCCTTTTGTTCTACCCTTACTGGAGGAAGAGTGTCTTATCTTTCCCTTCTCGCCGCCCTCCACACCTTGCACGCCTCCCGCCGGGGACCTGGCCAAGCCCCCCGCCTCGCCCTCGCCTCCGGGAAAGAGCCCCCGCCGCCGGTACCCTCCAAGCAACGCCGATAGCCGAGGGTTCAGCAACCGGCCGCCCCCCCCCCCCAGACGAATCAACTGCGACCGCAACAATGTAATTTGTCTTGATGTTTTGACTCTTCTACAACATATAAAAATACAATGTATTTTTAAGATAATAAGTATAGCGTAATGTCTTTACAGAAAAATTGGTAAGAGTACACCCAAGTATTCTGCATATACAAATTTTTTTCTTTTCCCATTTATGACTCCCTTTAGAAATAGGTTTGACTGCATGTAATGGGAAAAAAGCAAGTAATGTGATATAGACTATGAAAATACAGAGAGAGAAATTCCATCACTGTTGTGGTATACCATCTTCAGCCATCTTCAGCATGTAGCAACAACCTCATGCCCCCCAGGTGCCACTAGTGTTCTATACCAGTGCTGCCCAATAGAATTTACTGCCATGAGGGAGATGTTTTATATATCTGTGCTTCCAATATGGTAGAAGCTTTTGAACACTTGAAATGAGGCTAGTGAGACCAGGGAACTGAATTTTAAATTTTATTTAATTTTTAAATGCAATTTTATTGAGATATATCATACACTATACAAACCATCTGAAGTATACAATCAATGACACAATATCATCACATAGTTGTGTATACCTCACTACAAGCAATTTTAGAAGATTTTTATTACTCTAGAAAATAAATAAAAAGGAAAATCCAAATCTTCCCATACCTTTTGTTTCCACCCTTATTATTGACCCATAGTATTGGTATAGTACATTTGTTACTGCTGATGAAAGAATAAGATACCACTCTTAACTATAGTCCATAGTTTGCAATAGGTACATTTTTTTTCCCATATACTCTTCTATTTTTAACTCCTTGTAGTTCTAATTCATGAAAGAACTTTTTAATATTTGTATAATCTCAGTCATCATCTCCAATAGAATTCATTGTGTTATACATTCCCAAGTTTTAACCTTCAGCTTTCCTTCTGTTGGCATACAAGACTAAACTTACCCTTTCCACCATATTCACCCACAATTCAGCACTGTTAATTTTAATTTTATTCATAGTAACATGCTACTGTCATCTCTATCCATTTCCAAATGTTTAAGTTTGACCTAGTTAAACATTCTGCACGTTAATCAACAGCTCCCCAATCTTTAGCTTCTTTCTATATTCTGATTACCTATATTCTATAGTTTATATCTATGAGTTTACATATTATAATTAGTTCATATTAGTGCTATCATAAAATATTTGTCCTTTCATGTCTGACATTTCACTTAACATAATGTACTCAAGGATCATGCTTGTTGTCATGTGCTTAGGGATTTTATTCCTTCTTACTGCTGAATAATATCCCATGGTATGTACATTTTGTTTATCCATTAATCTGTTGATGGACACTTGGGTTGTTTCCATCTTTTGATAATTGTGAATAATGCTGATATGAACATCGGTGTCCAAATGTCTGTTTGCATTCCAGCTTTCAGATCCTCTGGTATGTACTGAGTAGTGGGACTGCTGGGTCGTAAGACAACACTATATGGCTTCCTGAGGAGCTGCCGAACCATCCTCCACAGCAGCTGTATCATTTTACATTCCCAACAGCAGTGAATAAGTGTTCCTATTTCTCCACATCCTCTCCAGCAGTTGTAGTTTCCATTCTACTAGGTATGAGATAATATCTCATTGTGGTTTTGATTTGCATTTCCCTAATAGCTACTGAAGCTAGCATCTTTTCATATGCCTTTTAGCCCTCTGTATTTCCTCTTTGGAAAGATGTCTGTTGGTATCTTTTACCGATTTTTAAATTAGATTGTCTTTTCGTTGTTGAGTTGTAGGATTTCTTTATTTTTTCTGGATATAAACTCTTAACAGATATGTGGTTTCCAAATATTTTCTCCACTGAGTTGGTTGCCTTTTCACCCTTTTGAAAAGTCCTTTGAAGTATGCAATTTTGAGGTGTTCCCATTAATCTAATTTTCTTTCATTACTTGTGTTTTGGGTGTAAAGTCTAAAAAACTACCACTTATCATTAGGTCTTAAAGATGTTTCCTTACGTTTTCTTTTAGGAGTTTCATGGTACTAGTTCTTATATTTAGGCCTTTGATCTATTTTGAGTTAGTTTTTGAATAGGGTATGAGATAGGGGTTCTCTTCTATTTTTGGTTATGGATATCCCGTTCTCCCAACACCATTTATTGAAGAGACTGTTCTGTCCCAGTTGAGTGGACTTGGGGGCCTTTTCAAAAATCAATTGACTATAGATCTGGGGACCTATTTCTGAACCTGCAATTCAATTCCATTGATCAATATGTAGATCTTTATGCCAATATCATGCAGTTTTAACCACTGTGGTTTTATAATATGCTTTAAAGTCAGGGAGCGTGAGTCTTCCCACTTCAATATTCTTTTAAAGAAGAATGGCTATTCATGGCCCTTTACTCTTCCAAATAAATTTGATAATTAGCTTTTCCATTTCTGCAAAGTGGGCTGTTGGAATTTTGATTGGAATTGCATTGAATCTGTAGATCAGTTTGGGTAGAATTGACATCTTAATGACATTTAGTTTTCTAATCCATGGACACAGAATGCCTTTGTATTTATTTAGATCTTTGATTTCTTTTAGCAATGTT
Source organism: Choloepus didactylus (assembly GCF_015220235.1). NCBI lineage: Eukaryota > Metazoa > Chordata > Mammalia > Pilosa > Megalonychidae > Choloepus > Choloepus didactylus. The sequence goes on along the minus strand of NC_051312.1, from coordinate 31,060,322 downwards.
TTGTTGTTTTCTATGTACAATTCTGTTTATTCCTAGATATTTGATTCCTTTAGTTGCTATTGAAAATGAATTTTTTTTCCTTGATTGCCTCCTAGGATAGCTCATTACTACTGTATGGAAACAGCCTGATTTTTACATGTTGATCTTGTGTCCTGCCACTTTGCTGAACTCATTTATTAGCTTCAGTAGTGTTGTAGTGGTTTTCTTCAGGATTTCCTAAATATAGGATCATGTCATCTGCAAATAGTGAAAGTTTTATTTCTTCCTTTCCAATTTTGATGACTTTATTCCCTTTTCTTGACTAATTGCTCTAGCTAGCACCTCCAGCGCAATATTGAATAACAGTGGTGTCAGTTGGCATCCTTGTCTTGTTCCCAGTCTTAGAAAGCTTTCAGTCCTTCACCATTGAGTATGATGTTAGCTTTGGTTTTTCATGTATTCACTTCATCATGTTGAGGAAATTTCCCTTGATTCCTACTTTTTGAAGTATATTTATCATGAAAGTATGCTGAATTTTGTCAAATGCTTTTTCTGCATCAATTGAGATGATCATTTGGTTTTTCTCTTTCGATTTGCTAATGTGATATATTACGTTAATTGATTTTCTTGTATTGCATCACCCTTGCATACCTGGAATAAAACCCACTTGATTATGGTGTATCATTCTTTAATATGCAGTTGAATTCAATTTGCAATATTTTGTTGAGGATTTTTCCATCCATGTTCATTAGAGAGATTGGTCTGTAGTTTTCTTTCATTGTAGTATCTTTATTAGGCTTTGGTATTAGGATGATGTTGGCTTCATAGAGTGAGTTAGGTAGTGTTACCTCTTCTTCAAATTTTTGGAAGAGTTTGAGCAGGAATTGAAGTAATTCTTCTTTGAATGCTTGGTAAATTTGCCTCTGAAGCCAGACAGTCCTGGGCTTTTCTTTGTTGGTATGTTTTATTTTAGCAGTTTTTAAAAATGCAGTTTTATTGATATATATTCAGGAAAACTAGATAATCATCCAAAGTGTATAATCAATGGTTCACGATATCATTATATAGTTGTGCATTCATCACCACTATCAATTTTTGAGCATTTTCATTTCACCTAAACAAATAAGAATAAAAATGAAAAAGAGCACATTGGAATTTTTTTTTTTTTTTACTTTTTTACTTTTTTGAAATTGTGATTGTTCACATATCAGACAGTTATCCAGATATCCAAAGTGTACAATCAGTTGCCCCTGGTACCATTATACAGCTGTGCATCCATCACCACAATTTTTTTTTTCAATTTTTAGAACATTTTCCTTACTCCAGAAAACAAAGACAAAAAAAGGAAACTCAAATCCTCTGATATCCCTAACCATTCCCCCTCCATTGTTGATTCATAATATTGATATAGTACATTTGTTACTGTTGATGAAAGAACATTAAAATACTACTAACTGTAGTATATAGCTTGCAATAGGTATATTTTTTCTCTATATGCCCATCTATTATTAACTTCTAGTTATAGTGTGTTCTAGTTTGCTAATGCTGCTGGAAATGCAAAACACCAGGGATGGACTGGCTTTTATAAAAGGAGATTTATTTGATTACACAGTTACAGTCTTAAGGCCATAAAGTGTCCAAAGTAACACATCAGCAATCGGGTACCTTCACTGGAGGATGGCCAATGGTGTCTGGAAAACCTCTGTTACCTGGGAAGGCACGTGGCTGGCATCTGCTCCAAAGTTCTGGTTTCAAAATGGCTTTCTCCCAGGACATTTCTCTCTAGGATTCAGCTCCTCAAAAATGTCACTCTTAGTTGCACCTGGGGTATTTGTCCTCTCTTAGCTTCTCCAGAGCAAGTCTGCTTTCAACGGCCGTCTTCAAACTGTCTCTCATCTGCAGCTCCTGTGCTTTCTACAAAGTGTCCCTCTTGGCTGTAGCTCCTCTTCAAAACATCACTCACAGCTGCACTGAGTTCCTTCTGTTTGTCAGCCCATTTATATGGCTCCATTGATCAAGGCCCACCCTGAATGGGTGGGGCCATGCCTCCATGGGAATATCTCATTGGAGTTATCACCCACAGTTGGGTGGGGCACATTCCATGGAAACACTCAAAGAATTATAATCTGATAGGTCTGCCCACACAAGATTATGTCAAAGATAATGGTGTTTGGGGGACATAATACATTCAAACCAGCACATAGTGTCATGCATTTATTCTGGTTCATGAAAGAGATTTCTAATATTTGTATAGTTAATCACGGACATTGCCCACCACAAGGTTCACTGTTTTATACATTCCCATCTTTTAACCTCCAACTTTCCTTCTGGTGACATACATGACTCTGAGCTTCCCCTTTCCACCCCATTCATGCACCATTTAGCACTGTTAGTTATTCTCACAACATGCTACTGTCACCTATGTTGATTTCCAAACATTTAAGTTCAACCTAGTTGAACATTCTGCTCATAATAAGCAACCACTCCCCATTCTTTAGCCTTGTTCTATATCTTTGTAAGTTGTATTTCATGTCTATGAGTTTACATGTTATAATTAGTTCATATCAGTGAGACCCTGCAATATTTGTCCTTATGTGTCTGAGTTATTTCACTCAATATAGTGCCCTCAAGGTTTCTTCATCAACCCATTATTTTTTAAGATGGTTTTGTTCACACACCATACATTCCATCCTAAATAAACAATTGATGGTTCCCTGTATAGTCACATATTTATGTATTCAAGACCCTCACCACTATCTATATGAGGACATCTCCATTTCTTCCACAAAGTAGGAGAAGGAGTCAAAGAATGTAGAAAGACAAAAGAAAAAGAAAAAAGAGAAATAAAAAACAAAACATGACAGCTAGGAGGCAACAAAAGGAAAGATAGCATTAAACTAAAGTAGAATAAAGAGTCAGACAACATCACCAATGCCAAGAGTCCCATACCCTTCCCTTATGTCCCCCTCTTATATACATTTAGCTTTGGTATATTGCCTTGTTACATTAAAGGAAGCATAATACAATGTTTCTGTTAATTATAGTCTCTAGTTTGCATTGATTGTATTTTTCCCCCAATACCACCCTATTTTTAACACCTTGCAAAGTTGACATTCATTTGTTCTACCTCATGTAAAAACGTATTTTTTAACTTTTATCACAATTGTTGAGCACTTTAGGTTTCACTGAGCTATACAGTCCCTGTCTTTCCTCTTTTCTTCTTGTGTCCCACATTCTCTAACCTTCCTCTTTCAATCATACACTCAGTCATCTTTGTTCAGTGTAGTTACATTGCTGTGCTACCATCACTCAAGATTGTGTTCCAAACCTCTCACTCCTGTCTTTTCCTTTCTGTCTGTACTGCTCCCTTTAGTATTTCCTGTAAAGCAGGTATCTATTTCACAAACTGTCTTTGTCTGTTTGGAGAGAATATTTGAAGCTCTCCCTAATATTTGAATGACAATTTTTCTGGATATAGGATTCTTGGTTGGCAGTTTTTCTCTTTCAGTATTTTAAATATATCACACCACTTCCTTCTTGCCTCCATGGTTTCTACTGAGAAATCCACACAGTCTTATCAAGCTTCCTTTGTATGTGATGGATTGATTTTCTCTTGTTGCTTTCAGGATTCTCTCTTTGTCTTTGACATTTGATAATCTGATTATTAAGTGTCTTCATGTATGCCTATTCAGATCTATTCTGTTTGGGGTATGCTGCCCTTCTTGGATTTGTAATTTTATGTCTTTCATAAGAGATGGGAAATTATCATTGATTATTTTCTCTATTATTACTTCTGCCCCCTTTCCCTTCTCCTCTCCTTCTGGGACACCCATGACATGTACATTCCTGCATTTCATGTTGTCATTCAATTTCCTGAGATGTTGCTCATATTTTTCCATTCTTTTCCCTATCTGTTGTTTTGTGTGTAGTCTTTCAGGTGTCTTGTTTTCCAGTTCCTTAGTGTTTTCTTCTGTGTCTTGAGATCTGCTGTTGTATGTCTCCATTGTGTCTTTCATCTCTTGTGTTGTGCCTTTCATTTCCGTAGATTCTGCTAGTTATTTTTTTTAACTTTTGATTTCTACCTTATATTTGTCCAGTGTTCTCATTGTACACTTCATCTCTTTTGCCATATCTTCTCTAAACTTTTTGAATTGATTTAGCATAGTTGTTTAAATTCCTGTATCTTAGTTGAAGTGTAAGTTTGTTCCGTTGACTGGGCCATAACTTTGTTTTTCTTAGTGTAGGTTGTAGTTTTCTGCTGTCTAGGCATCCAGTTTACTTGGTTTCTCCAATCAGGTTTTCCCAGACAGGAATGGGTTCAGATCTCAGAAGGGGGCAATATTGAGTATCAGTTCTCCCTGAGGGTGTGTCTTAGAGTATTGACACACCCTGTGAGGCCTCAAGCCTCTGTGCTTTTCCTAACCTGTCCAGCAGGTGGCACCTGTCAGCCTGTAGCTCCTGACTGGTGAAAGGAGGTGTGGCCCCCTGAGTCCTTAGTTTCTGTTTTGGATGTTTTCCCCCAGGCTCTGGGGTCTGGTTCTGAATGGGAGGTGGGTAGTAGAGCTGGGCACCACCTCCTTTCTCTTAGGGAAGATACTAGGGAGTTTTCATTTGCTTTTAAATAGGCTCTTTGTCTCTCTGTCTCTGCTATTCCCACCCTTGTCTGGGTCAGAGAGCTGCGAACTGAAAATGGCTGTGGCTTTCTCTTCTGAGCTGCCCATGTTGAGGGAGAGAAAGAAGGACAGAAAGCCCCCCTTCAGGGCCAGTCCACAGTCCCCTCAGCTTCACCTGCCTGCCAGAGAGCACCTGGTCCTCTGGGCTCCCCATCCCAGCACAGAGAAATCTGCCAGCTCTTTAAGGTCAGTCCTTACTAAAAGCCTCTGTCTGCTTGTTGGGGATTGGTAGTTATTGAGCAGTTTGTGTTTGTTAATCAGAACCCCAGTTTGAGCTAGACTGAGGTATATTGGCTTGTTCAGAGAGTGCTGCTCTCTATTACAGCGAGGTATTCCAGTTTGGGCTGCTGTGGGAGAGGGGCTCTCAGTGCGGGTCTGCTGTCTTTACTTACAGATTTTATGCTGCGACCTCAGGCATTCCTCCCAATCTAGGTTGGTGTATGATGTGTGGACAGTCACGTATGTCCCCCAGAAGTTATTCCAGATTATTTACTAGTTGTTCCCAGTTGTTTATTTATTGTTCCAGGGGGACTAACTAACTTCCACTCCTCTCTATGCTGCCATCTTCTTTCTCTCTCGCACCCTAGACTTTTTGAATTTTAATGTGTTATCTCTGGAATTTAGACACTGAAGTATCTGTTCTTAAGCGTGTATCAATCTTTGGTTATGATAGCATTTCCCTTGAATGCCTGGAACTTAAAAAAAAGAAAACACCTTTCTAAGACTTTGCATATTGGTCAGGGTTTGTGCTCTCTTCCAGGTCTTAGCCCTTCTAACAAAGAGTTTAGAGAGCTCCTGTGATGAAAACATAGGATCTTTTCAATTTTTTCTGAGCATGAATCTTTTCTTGGACATGTATGCTTGCTTCTATGTATTTCCCCTTTTACATGAGTCCAAATGTTGCCTTTACCCTAAGAACCAGTGTTTACTCATGGTCCTGTGTACTACACTGTTTGTTCCACTGGAGGTAATCCTTTGGCCCAGGGAGCTGTGATTTGATTGTTCTCCTACAAGCATTCTGTAGGCAAACTTTGTGATCCACGTCTAACTGCAAGGCACGTTTCATGACAGCAAGCCTGCAAAGAGTGTCTGGATTCAGTCTTTCAGGCTTTTATCTGACAGATTGGTACAGGTAAATATGCTCCCTAGTTTGTTCAGAAGGCTCTCTGTTCTCTCAAAAACCAGACCAGGGACCCACACTCTGTGCCAAGCCAGTGAGAGGATAGGGAGGAGAATTAATTTTCCTGCCCTTTTAAATTGCCTTTTTATTTGGGGCTCACCTTTGTTATTGCAACCCTTTAACTGTTTTCTGGAACTCTGAGAGAGATGTTTCTACCAATTCTTTCTTGTTGCTCAAAGCTTCAGAATTCTCTCTTTATCTTTGGCATTCAACAGTTTGATTATAATACATCTCCAGTCTTGTTGACATCTCTTAAAATTATTGATTTTAAAATAATCCCTTCAAATTATTTAGGTCTTCCTTAATTTTTCTAAATGATGTTTTCTAATTTTCAGTGTTGGGGGTCTTCCAAAACCCTTTTAAGGTTTGTTCCCAGGTGTCTGGTTTTGCCTAAGCTGTAGAAAACTGTAAAGAGTGTTGTTCCTAGACTAGCAATAAAAAGCTAGGTAAATTAAAAATTCATAACTTTCCTTGAAACTTTCAGAGACTTGAGGTTGTAGAGTAACCAAATAGACTGGAATCTGATGAAAGACTCTCCTCCTTAGGTGAGGTAGAGAGTAGAAGCACTGGCTTCCTGGGAGAGCAGTGAAGTAATCAATAATCTTAGCCATACAAGTGGGTTAGAAACGTACAGCTAAATTTAAAAAAAATAAATTGCTTAAAGGCCAAAGTTGAGCTATCATGAGAGTATAGAATCTTTGAGAACCACAAAGCCATGGGGAGTTCATGATGACTTGTAGGTTCTTCCTTACGAAGACCTTCAGTGAGTCCTAAAGAGAAATACTGAGGGCATGGAAGGACACTGGAGAAAGTCCATCTTGGTAGTGCAAGCTTGAATGAGGAAAGCAGCTGTACTGCAGGTACAGCACAAAGCCTCACCTAGATCTTTTTCCCTTATTGAATAATTTGTCTCTAGGTGATCAACATTGGCCAAATTCAAAGCTAGGAATGGAGAGGTCCAGTTTGCCCAAAGTAAAATTTGGGTAGTTTTCACAGGAGTAGAGGAAAATGGATGCTGGGGAGAAACCAAAAAAACCCGTGGTCATTAAGAAAATTTGCCCTACAGGATTGTTATGAATTTTAGAGACAATGCAGGCAAGATGTCTGATATATTGTTGGCATACAGTAGATCTGAAAAATGGCAGTTATATCATTGTGATCATCATCACTATAATCATTTTAATGTAAGAGGTGTTGAAAGCTTTGGCTCTAATTGATCTTGAAATGTGGAATGTTAGAGTAAGAAAGAACTTGGAAGAAATCATTTTGTTTTATGACTGTGGAAATTTAAACTATAGAGCTGAAGGGATTTGGCTAAAGTCACCCAGTGGTCAACCATGCTGCCAATCCTATATTTTCTTCTCCCTTCAGTTTTATACTCTCATTGTGACTCAGAAAATTGGGGCAAAAGCTCTCCTAATGTCATATATTTAACTTCCCTCTCTCAGGGTCTAACTACTGAATGTTTGTAACTTCTTCAAAGTCTTGAACTGAATTAATTAAAACACATTTAAAACTTGTTCTAACTCATGGTTTCTTGGAAAAATATCACCCTAGAGATGAGAAATTCCATGGGGAATTTGGTCCCCTGATCATAAGATTTGGCTCAATTTATTTAAATTGTTCAAGCATCTAAATATTGAGAAAACAGTCTTTATCTTCTAGTGAGTGAGTAGAATTTCTAAACTAAAAAACAGGACCTAAAATTCTCTCATTTGCTGCTTCTCATAGCTTTTATTCCATTTCTAAATTGTGGCTCCAAAGATTGGTGATGGGACTGATTTTTGGAATCTTTCCCTTTATAATTTATCCACACACCAGTGTGCTCATTTTCTGAAGATCACAGGGCCCATGATATTTTGTTGTGTGCAAGCAAGGCTTATACTGCTAATTGGCAATAACAATCACTAAATCAGAATCACTAGAAAGGAATCCCAGTATCATTAAAACAACTCTGTTTGTGCATCAGTACATTTGTGCATGGGCCAAAAACTAGCTGTGTGGCTTTGAGAAGTCACATAAATGCTGTGGCCTTTAGTCAGTTCATCTGTAAACTGACCAGTTTAGATTAACAATCTCCTCATTTCCTTGCAGCTCTGAAGTTTCTTCAATTCAACCTGTGGCTTACTGAGATGAAGTAGTTTATCCTACTGGGGACCTTCAATACCGATGAAGGACCTGGGTGGGTGTATCTTTTTCTGATGTGTTCCTCCATTGCTCCAGGGCATCCTCCTTCAATCTCTTCAGCCCAGGAGTGTTGAGCTCTTACAGTAGGAAAGAACGCTTTGCTGAATGTAAGGAAAAGAGCCTTCAGGTTCAACTCTTGCTCTAAGGCTGAATAGTGACCCAACAAGTACCTGACCTAAAGGTAGGTAATTTCATAGCCAGTAGGATTTTCCAGGTTGACTGAATGTAAGCAAGAGGTTCCAAATTGCTGTTTGATATAGGGCAAGTCACTTCCCTTCTCTGATCCTGAGTTTCTGCATGTGTAAAATGAGAGGAGCCCAGAATGTGTTCTAAAGTGTCTTTCAGCACTCACGTTCTGGTGTCCCAAATGAGTAGTAGGAATGAGACCCTCGTTATTCAATTTGAGCTCTTAGGAATAGATCTGTCCAGCTGTTTTTTGTGCTCATCAGATTTTGTGCTTGTCATATTTCTTTTACTATGTTAGAGGATAAAATTTTACCTGGTTGGGGTTCATACCTTCATTTACCCACTTTAACTTTTATACCCCGTGGCATTTTTAATCCATGATCGTTGGGGTGAGGTTTTCTTTGGGGAGATCCTGGGGGGGAAGAGGAAGTAGTTTGTTAATTACTGTCTCTATCCTCACTAAGGGTGAAACAAAAGCAAAGAGAAATGTAACAAAACTCTAGGATGTCTGAACTAATAATTGCTGCCATTTGTAGAAAGCTTCTTATTCTCCAGGTAATCCTAAGTGCTTTATATGTTTTACCTCTTATCTAATTCCTGCAAAAACCATGTCAAGTATAAGCTATACCCCATTCAAAAAATGTGAGAAAATCTGTTTCCAAGGACATATGGTATGTGGGTAGTAGAAGTAAGAGTTGGGTCTGACGGTCATGCTCACCGTCTGATCATAACTCTAAACCTGTCTCTGAGTAGTTGAAAGTGAACTTGACCGGGTGACCTTGTTTAGTTTTCCTCAGTCAGTCCTTCCAGGCTTTGTGCTGCTGGTACTATTTGTTCCACTAAAGGTAGATCACTTGCCCACCTGATATTTATCACCTCCTTCCTTTTACTATGATCCCAAGAAAACATCTGGTATAATTATGTAAATTTTTGTAATGAATTTGTTGTTTGTTTTTAAAAATACATATCATGTGGTACTCTATGGTAACATTCTCAACATAATATGTCAGATATGATCTATGCATGCATGTGTGTGTATAAGAAATTTTTCATTAAGTGAGAATTGGACAATTCATGTCCAAGTAACACTGGACAATTCAGAGAAGAAAAAATGTCTGGCATGGAATGTAATTATTTTGAGGACCTATCCCTTCAAGCTCCTGGAAAACAATCTATGAAGCAGAAAAAAATACCTCAATTGCAAAGTTTTAGCACGTATGGATTTGACTCAGTGCAGTGAAATGTCCATTTCTGAAATAACAATAATCCGGGTTATTCACAGCTTTACATAATGGGTGAGATCCCAAGTTATATGAAGTCAACAGCCTGAAAGGAAAATGTAGGCATGTAGTTTTAAAGAACCTAGTTCTTTCTTATCAGTATACTGGTTAATCCATTTCTCATCTACCAAGAGTCTATAAACATAATGAGAAACAACTGTAAGATTAACACTTAGGTGCTGTGGAGTTCAGGGAGTAACAAACAGACTCTCTTTGTGAACCATATTGAGCAATAGAAATAGAAATAAAGTGTGATGAATTGTTTCCACTTGGAGGATGAAGATGTTCTTCATTTCTTCATTTTAAAAATTCAATTCAGTTATACCTGCTGAGTACTTACTATGTGCCTTGTTCATATGAGAGATGAGTAAGGTAGGCATGGGAAACAGATACAGAAAAAGTAATCACAATAAGATATGCTTTGTACTCCAGTAGGAAGATGTGAAAAGCATGGAGTATATGTTGGCTGGGAGTGGAGTGATGGGTGATACATGATCTGAGAATTGAAGGAAGAATAAATGCTCATTAGAAGGCAAGGTCACCAAGTGGATGAGAGAGCATCAGAAAATGCATGGAAGTGAGAGAGTGAGGTGGGAGAATGACACAGTTCAGAATGGATGGCGTATAGGTTCTAGGTGAGTGATGGCAAGTGAAGCTGGTACGAGGTCTTATATGCCATGTTAATGATATTGGACTTAATCTTGTAGACAATATGAGAGTATTGATGGATTTCAAGGCAATGCATGACTTGATCACATTTGCATTCAAGATATAATTATCAGAGTTTGTATTCATTAAGGGCTTATGAAGAGCTGAACTGTATGCCTTATTGCATTGAACAAAAAGATCATGTAATTAATTTCCATGTTGACAGCAGAGCTAAATGAATGAGAGTTGAAGCAATCAAGGAAGGTTTTCTAGACAACAGACATGACCGAGTTGGTAGGAGTTGAAGCAAGAGGCAAAGATGGGTGGGGTCACCAGGTTATGTGAAAAATAAGAGGCATGCCATTATGTTGGGAATCAACTTGTATTTATGAGACTGTGAGGAGACCCCTGAATAGAACTGAGGTTGAGTGTGGTTGCTCAATGGACACTGAGGTTGTTTTAAGGGGGCTGGGAAAGTATTGTGGAAGGTCTTAAAGGTCAGGTAGAGGAGGACTTCAGGCTTGATTGCCAGGCATCAGGGGGACAGTGGGGATTACTGAGTGATCCTGAGGGAAACTCAGGAGATTTATAACTCCAATGTGCAGAATAAATGTGGGGGTGAAGGCTGGGGCCACCTGGAGACAGATGGAGCAGGTAAATGCTGCAGCAATCCTCGCAGAGGCTTATTATCCTATTTCAGGTTAGTTGCAGCAGGAAGACAGAAGAAAGAGGTAAAATCAACAGGCTGTGGAGATGGTATAAATATAGGAGGTGGAGGAAAGTCATGAGTTAGAAGGGAATCTAAAATTTCAAGCCTTAGGAAGGAGGAGAGTGATGATGCTTCAGGATTGACAGAGGTTTCTTCAGGTCATTCTTGCATGAGATAATGATAGATTCCCCAATTCAGTTTCACCACCTTCACCTCTTTCCAAATATCTGCCATGGGTGGAGGAGGAAAGGGAGGTAAACGAGACTCATTCTCCCCTCTGTATCTTAGTCTTTCATTTTTCAGAGTTGGTGGGACCGAATTATTTCCATTAACTTGGGGTTTCTGTATCACTCCCACTACTTATGGAGAAAGTATAACAAATGAATCTGGAGCAGTTTTTGTATGGGTCATGGGAATTGATGCCATTTCTCCAAGGCTAACATTTTTTTCTCTTACTGAGGGTTGCTAACTTCACCTTCCCTTCTCTTTAGATTGACCTGGGTTTCAGCCTTGGCTCAACCACTCACAAGTTCTGTTTCTTTGGGCAATTTAATTAACCTCTCTGAATTTCAGTTTCCTCATCTCTCAATTCTCTACCTGAATGTGGAAGAAATAAAGAAGGGGATGATTATAAAGTGCTTACATGGCCCAGCATAGAGTAGAAGCTGAATAAAGGGCAGCAGCATCTGAGGTTATGTGGTTGTTGGGGTGACTGAAAATGCTGGACATAAGCTAACCACAAGCTTTTTTTCCTTCAGGTACCTGACTCTTTCCCAGACTTCTTGGGGTGTTTTAGATGCCTCCTTTGTTTGCCTTCCTCTGAACCAGTGAGCCCCATTTTGCCTCGTTTCTCTCCTGCTGCTCTTTGGTGTCCTAATTCTGGGCTATGCCATTTTAGGATTCTGACAGCAGATTTTCATTCTATATATCTTCTCAAATTTTCACAATGAGGGAAATTTGAGGGTGGGGGTGGTATTTAATCTATTTTCCAGATGAAGGCACAAGTAGAAGTAGTAAGAATAAGGGGATAAAGAGATGTTTTGAAGTAGTCTTAAAAGCAGAGAAAATCTCGAGACCTTTATCTTGCTCATTTCCCAAGTGTGATCTTTAATCTCATGAAGTTGTCTGTTCCCTTGAGGGTAAAGGCCACTTTATGTTTCTTTTTTCACATGCCCTGGTTCATTTTGGAACATGGGAGGGCCTTATAAAACATTTGGTTCAAGGAGCTGCATTAAAATAAATCCTCAACTTCTGCTGCCAAAAGTGTTTGCCCATCTCCAGCAATTTTTTACACATAATAAGCAAACCTATGAATACCCATGTATTATCTTGAAACTATTTGATAGTGTGCTATACCCTTTGCAGATGTTCATTTTCACTCTCATATGCCAACATTTTTCTCAAATTACTTGTAAAAATTCATGAGGTTGAGTGGCGCTTTGAGGTCATAAGGCCTGTGAGAATTCAGAAACCTGTGATTCAAGTGAGGAAAATATCCAAGCAACTCTTTAGAATGGGAGATATATCAATGATAATAGCATTCCTGAGGGATTAGAGGAAGAAGGAGGGATTTAGGAACAGATCACTTGAGAATTTCTTAATGCAAAAGCATGATGAGAAAACACTGAGAATGGAAGAAATGTTAGCAACAAATATGGATGTTTATTAGTGTTGAAATGGTAATTATTATTTGTCATTGTGGTGTACTTGAATTAACATACACGTTGGAAAAAAATGATCTGATTGTAGTTCTGAGTCCACTCCTTACTGGGAGGCTAGGCTAATTCACAACTTTTGAGAGTCTTATTTTTCTTACTTGTAATATGGGGACCATGGAATTTTTGTGTAGAGTAGGCTATTGAGTGCTGAATGATTAAACATTTACTATATGACTAAACAAAAAAAATACACTTGTGAGAGTTTTCTATAATCTTCTAATGCTAAACAAACATGAGAGATTGGTGTTATGATTGCATTTGTTTTGTCACAGAGCTCTTCGAGATCACCTTCCTCACGTGGAATTGATGGCCAGTACAAATGTGACTGAGTTCATTTTTACCGGCCTTTTCCAGGATCCAGAGGTGCAGAGAGTCTGCTTTGTGGTGTTTCTTCTTGTGTACCTGGCCACGGTGGGGAGCAATGGCCTCATCGTCCTCATAATCAGCATCAGCAAGAGTCTGAATTCCCCCATGTACTTCTTCCTTAGCTTCCTGTCCCTGGTGGAGATCAGTTACTCCTCTACAATTGTCCCCAAATTCATTACAGACTTACTTGCCACGATCAAGTCCATTTCCCTGGAGGGCTGTCTGACTCAGTTGTTCTTCTCCCACTTCCTTGGGGTCACTGAGATCCTTTTGCTGGTGGTGATGGCTTATGACCGCTATGTTGCCATCTGCAAGCCTCTTCATTATACGACCATTATGAGCCGTCAACTGTGTCATGTACTAGTTACTGGTTCCTGGCTGGGGGGCTTTTTACACTCCATGATTCAGATTCTCATCACCATCCAATTGCCCTTCTGTGGCCCCAACGTCATTGACCACTACTTTTGTGACCTCCAGCCATTATTCAAGCTTGCGTGCACTGACACTTTTGTTGTGGGGGTTATTGTGTTTGCCAACAGTGGCTTATTCTCTGTCTGCTCCTTCCTCATCTTGGTGTCCTCCTATATCATCATCCTGGTCCACTTGAGGAACCATTCTGCAGAGGGGAGGCGCAAAGCCCTCTCCTCCTGTGCCTCCCACATCACAGTGGTCCTATTGTTCTTTGGACCTGCCATCTTCCTCTATATGCGGCCATCCTCCACCTTCACTGAGGACAAACTGGTGGCTGTATTATACACAGTGATCACCCCCATGTTGAACCCCATCATCTACACACTCAGAAATGCAGAGGTGAAAAATGCCATATGGAGGTTGTGGGGCAAAAAAGTGAACTTGGGGATATAGTGAAAATGAGAAAGTCATAAATCAAATGTGTCTGATTATTCTATAATCTTTAGATGGATTTTAAATTCAGTAGGACTTTCAAAACTATAGAATTATATGTAAGAGGACCCAATATTACTAATACTGTAATTTTTCTTAGTAACTAACTAAAGATTCCTTATTATTCTCGTGTAATGTCCAAATATAGAGGTCATGGTTTCTTGATGAATCTTAAGAAACTTGGTTAACTCCATGATATCCACCAATATCATGGGTTTGACTAATATGAAAACTTAAACCAAGTTCCAAGGCAAAGAAGTACCTTTTGACCAATATTTTTGCAAGTTAAAATCTCTTCTTAATCTCTTGTTCTTGTGTCCATAGTTCATTTCTTACTCCCTTTCTGCCATCTTCCCTTCCTCCTTTCCTTCCTTTTTCCTTTTTCCTTTCCTTCATTCCTTCCTCTCCACTTTGCTGAACTCCCTCATGATAACAATTTATATTTTAATAAAAAGGAAACCAACCAGAGGGATTATCAGGGGGATTTTTGCAAAGGGAGTGTACCAGTCTGACATTTGCTTCCAATATGGATCAGTGTCTCTCTACAAATTGCATCCAGGGATTTTTGTATTTTTCTGGTCAATTTCATTTATTCTGACATGTTGGCACAAAAGATAGTTTTAAATACCTCTGGGCTTTCTCACCATGTTCAGCATCCACAAATGAAACTAATGTCAAAATGATATAGATTGTTCCTATCAATAGAGAAAGATCAATGAAATATTTTAACAAGAAGATCATTGCTAGCCCTGCCCAGATGTAAGAAAATACAGAATCCTAGTAATGCTTATAAAGCCTAACTTGAAAAGTGAAAGGGAGAGAAATACTAAATATGTTTCTGCTCCAGAACTCTGCTCCTTATTGTGTGCAGCCATGCAAAGTTGAGTTCTTTTAATGCCTATTAATGTTTATTAGTGAAAAGTGATGAGGTGCTCTGTGTCCCACTGTTGTGGCTCCTCTCACAATCTCTCCTGCATACCACTGTCCCAAGTCATTGTGAGCAATTTAGGGAATATTGTATAATTGGTCCCTTTGTTCTGCTTTTAAAAGGCTGGACTTTAGTGCAAAGAATGTGGGGTTGTATTTAGATGCTGGTTTTGAATCTGTTCTCGATCCCTCCACCTCTCCTTTAGGATCAGATGACACAATGCAGGTGGTTCCCTAGGAGAGAGATGGAGCATGTGGCTGGCTGGTGGGCATGAGGTCCTTTCCCCTTTCTCCTGTTGGTGCTGATTGAAGGTATAGGTGAAATACTTGTTTCAAAGACACAAGGTTTTAAGGGCACTTGCCTTGGTGCCCTCATTAATAATGACCATTATTGGCCACCAGTAACATCCAAATAAATGCTGCTTTTTTCTGTCTGAATGACTTTACCTCCCTTTTTTGTATGGCAAAATTCCATACATCCTTCAAGACCCCGGTAACGATCATCTCTCTTATAATGCCTTCTCTGTCCTCCCTCCTCCTTGGGTTGATTTTGTAACCTCTTTCATCTGTCATTTTTGCATAGCGTAGCATTGTCCTTATCACTTTGATTGTAATTATTTTACATGTGTTTCTCTCTCACTAGACTGTAAGCTCTCCAGGGAAGAACTAAACCTTCTTCATCTTTATAGCTGTAAGTATCATGCATGACGTTTGTGCTTCATAAGTATTTGTTGAATAAACAGCCCTCTAGACCTTTGTGGTAATTCCTTCTATATTCAACTTTTACAGATTCTTTTGGAGCAATTTCCTATTGAAGGCCATTTTTTCTTTCTGTTAAAATTTTAATAGCTCATGTTCTGAAATTCATTAGGCTTTTTCTAATATTTCTTAGCTACAACCAAAATCCAAGTTACTTAACTTCTCAGAACAACTGTTTTCTCTTAAATAAAATATGATTAACAATTGTATGAACTTAATAACATTGTTCTGGATATCAAATGAGGTAATATACATGTAAAGCTTTTAGCTAAGTTCCTGGTACAGATTGAAAGCTCAGCTGTCATCATCATCATCATCATTCGTGCTGTTTTTATTTTTATTTTGCATGATGACTGTGACTAGTCTACCACCGATCTTCTTTCTTTCTTGTAGCCCTACCCTGAATAGGCCTAAACTAGATTCCACCCTGAAAGCCTTCATACATCTGAAAGTAGTTCAGTAATTGGTTTTGAGGCTTCCCTGGGCTAAACATTCTCTGTGGCTTAATTACTTTTGAGCCTAGCCCAGTGTTTGGCACATTTTAAGTGCTCAGTAAATATTTCTTAAATCAATAGTGACTGTAGCATAGTTTCCCTACTTTCTTTTATGTTGGCTACTCTTATATTTTGTTAATGTTCATCTCAAAACATTTGGTTCCAAGCTAAACTCAGTGGAGCTACCCTGCCCTCTCTTGATGCCTTATTCACATTAAAGGAGGCTGGGACTTTGGGACTGGAGTCCCTTACACTTGTGCAGGTTTGGCTTCCTCACTTCCTCACAGAGCTACTGACAGAAAATCATCAGTGAACTCTGAGTGGCAGGATTCCACATGGCAGATAATATCTGTTCTAGCTGGACTGTCAAAATTCTCAGGGATTACCTCACCTATGGAAGGTGAGATTTGGTGGGTTTATTGAGATTTAATTACTCACTTTGTTCTGATCTCCCTGGAGATCAAAGGAAGACATTTTTTCGTCGTTTTAATAGACAGAGAAGCTTGTGAAAACTTAAAAAATGCTTTCTCAATTCACAGATGCAGTAACAGTCTAACCATAGCACTTAGCATTGCTGAGACCATACGGTCATTGACTGTGATTCTGTCACAACATATTAACAAGTGTATTTTTAAGATAATAAATGTAACTAATCTCTTTATAGTAAAATTGGTAGAGTGCAGCAAACTTCTCTGCAAATACAATTTGTACTCCTTTCCCATGTGTTATTTGTATCCTTGCAGGGCTAGCTTTGACTGTGTATAACAGGAGAAAAAATACAAGATAATGAGTTAGAAGTATAAAATACAGGGACAGAAAATTCAACACCATTTAAGAGGTCCCATTATATTATCAGCAACACAGCCTCTGCCATCTTCAGCATGTAGCATCAACCGCAGTATCCCACAAGGCTGCTAGTGCTCCACACCTGCACTGTTCAATAGAACTTTCTGCTGTGTTGGAGATGTTCTGTATCTGTGCTGCCCAATATAGTAGAGGCTTATGTGCACTTGAAATGGGAATCATGTGACAAAGAAACTGAATTTTAAATTTTATTTAACTTCAATAAATTAAAAATTAAGCAGCCACATATGCCTACTGGATACCATATTGGACAACACAGTTCTAGCATTTCATCTGTAGTCCGGGAGGCAGGAAGTGGGAAAGGGAAGGGGTAAACTGACTACCCTCCTTTTTAAGGAGATTTTCCAAAAGTGACACACAGCATTTTGTTTTCATCTTATGGGATCAAACTTAATCACATGGCCCTTAATTGCAAGGGAGGGTAGAAATTAGAGTCTTTTATTCTTTGTGGAACTGGGTTCCACTGAAAATCAGGGTTCTGTCCTGTTCTTAATGAGGAAGGGCAAAATGGATATTAGGATTGGCAAATAGTCCCTGGTGCTTTATTACATACCCAGTTTGCTATCTAATTAGAAATTTTTCATAAATGACTTGTAATGGCCTGTAAACATTTCTGTTTCTAATTGTAGCATACTTTGTTTAATCAATACCTCATTGCTAGGCTTTTAGCTTTGTCTACTTATTTATCAAGAAGGACTTACTGAGCATGTACTGTGTGCTAGGCACTGTTCTAAATGCTACGGATATAGTGGTGCACAAGACAGAGAAGTTCCCTGCCTTCATGGGGCTTGCACTCTAGTTGGGCGAGACAGACAGTAAATATGCAAATAAATTAGGAAGCTAGATAGTGGAAGGGGAGGCATGACTTGGAAACACAATTAGAGAGGAGCTGGATTGCAGGGAGGATTCTCTAGACAGGGTGCTCGTGGAAGCCATTTCTTTAGAAGGTGATTTGAGCTTAGGTAAGAAAGAGAGGAGGAAATCTGCCATGGAACAGGCCTTAGAAACCTTCCCAGGCAGAAGGAACTGTAAATATGAAGATCCTGAGATGGCAAGAATGTGGTGTTTTCCAGGAGTGGAAAGGATGCTGGGGTTCCTGTGGTTTAATGAGAGGCAGACATGAACTGGATCTTAAAGCACATTGAGTTGGTCCTGCTAAGCCAATTGGGAAATCATGGGGAAGAGTTACACTGTAGAATTTGTAGAATTTGTCTGATTTTTATGTAAAGATCTCTGTAGTTGCTGTGTTCATAATGGATTAGAGGTAGGGAGATCAGGTAGGAGGTGACAGGCAACTTGATTTAACATGTGCAAAACGGAACTCCTGATCTTTCCCGCTCACCTGCTCCTCTCGCAATCATTCTCACCTCAGTAAATGGCAACTCCCTTCTTTTGGTTGCTGTGCTGGTTTGAATGTATTATGCCCCCAGAAAAAGCCATATTCTTTGATGCAATCTTGTGGGGCAGACATATTAGTGGAGATTAAGTTGGAATGTTTGGATTGGATTGTTTGCATGGAAATGCACCCCACCCAACTGTGGGTGATGACTCTAATTGGATAATTTCCGTGGAGGTGTTACCCCATGCATTCAGGGTGGGTCTAAAATCACTGGAGCCATATAAATGAGCTGACAAACAGAAGGTACTCAGTGCAGCTGAGAGTGACATTTTGAAGAGGAGATACAGCCAAGAGGGACACTTTGAAGAATGCACAGAAGCTGAGAGAGTAGATGCAGGTGAGAGACAGTTTGAAGATGGCTGTTGAAAGCAGAATCTTGTTGTGGAGAAACTAAGAGTGGATAAATGCCCCAAGAGCAACTAAGTGACATTTTTGAGGAATTGCAGCCTAGAGAGGAATGTCCTGGGAGAAAGCCATTTTGAAACCAGAACTTTGGATCAGATGCCAGCCACGTACCTTCCCATCTAACAGAGGTTTGCCGGACACCATTGGCCATCCTCCAGTGAAGGTACCCAATTGCTGATGTGTTACCTTGGATACTTTATGGCCTTAAGACTGTAACTGTGTAACCAAATATACCCCCTTTAATAAAAGCCAATCCATTTCTGGTGTTTTGCATTCCAGCAGCATTAGCAAACTAGAACAGTTGCTGTGTTAGTTAAGGATCTCTAGGGAAACGGAATCAATAAGAGATATCTATAAACATAAGATTTTATAAAGGTGTCTCATGTAATTGGGTATGCACAAGTCCAAATTCCATAGGGCAGGCAGCAAACTGGCAACTCCAGTGAAGCTGTCTGATGAACTCCTCAGGCAGCGAACTGGCAACTTTGATGAACGTGTTCAATGAACTTCTCAGGCGGTGAACTGGCAACTCTGATGAACTCCTCAGGAAACACTTTGCTGGCTAGCTGAAGAAGTGAAGGTCCTCTATCTGTCTCACTTAAAAGTCTTCAACTGATTGTATTAAATCCAGCTGATTTCATTCTCTCATTGTGAAAGACATGCCCTTTGTTGATGTAACCAGACACAGCTGCAGCCAATTGACTGATGATTTAATAAATCAGCCTTCTTGTTTATTAACCAGCCACAAATGTCCTTGCAGTAATGGTTAGGCCAGTGCTTGCTTGACTAGAACCTGGGTACTATCACCCGGCCAGGTTGACACATGAACTGAACTATCACAGTTGACAAGCTCTAAAATTTTGGAGGCATCCTTGATTCCTCTGTTCTAGTCTCCTGGACTCCTTACTGTTTCTCAAACACTCTTGCCTCAGGGTCTTTGCACTTTCTGATCCTTCTGTTTAGAAAACCTTTCTTCTAGATCTTTGCGTATCACACTCTCTTGATTCTTTCATATATCTCTGCTCAAATGGCATCTTTACAGAGAGGACTTTCCTAGTATCCTATATAAAATAATACCCACCAGCATTCCCTATCATCCTTAATCTATTTTATTAATCTCTATAGGACTTAATTACTACCTACTTATATGTTAAGCTTTATTTGTTTATTGTCTGTCTTTATCTCCATTAGGGCCTAAAAGGCATAGATAGGCTATAACCCCCATGAGTCTAAGGACTTTGCTTTTTCACTGCCAAATCTTCAGCATATAGTGCTTGGCATAACAGGACTCAATACTATTTGCTGAATGAATGAATGACATGTCTTTTAGAGAAATTCATGCCATGTTTCATTATTATTGTTATCATCATTAATGGGAGACCAAGGCACTGGGAGGTTAAGCATATTTACACATGAATAAAATGTTAGAAATGGAAAGTACAGTGGAAATAATCTAGCCCAACTCTGTCATTTTTATAGTGGAAACAGAAGAGAGTGAAGTGGGAAGGTGAATGATATGGCTAATGTCAGAGAGTTAATCAATTACCAAACCAGAGCTAGTGCCCAGGTGTCCCAGCTTCTTTTCCAGTCTTCCTTTTCTTCTCTATTCATTCTTGTTTTCCTTGTTGATAGACAAGACTGGCACAAAGTTCCCTTCATGCCTCACCTTCAGCTTTCTTCTATTACTGCCTCACTATTGGGTACAAAAACTTTGCAGAAATTTCACTAAATTAATTGAAATAAATTTTGAGCTGTTTTCCAAGTCAGAGTTAATTTTGAAAAGTTTGACCCTAGAGAAAAGAAATTCTGTGCAGAAATTGGTCCCTTGATTGTGTTTGGCTTAATTTCTTTTAAATAGTTCAAGGATTTCAGCATTTAATCACAACCCTTAGACTTTCAGAGGGTAGATAGATTCTCTAAAGAGAGGATCTTAAAATCTTTGGGTTTGCTGCTTCTTGTGACTTTTGTTTATTTCTTAGATATTATAAACCCAAATATAAACCCAGATACAGATCCCCTGAATTTTCCCTTTTTTGTGTGCTTCATCTTAGATACCATTTACTTTATTTTCCAAAAGCTCCCAGGACCATTGAAGATTTGTCCTTGGGGATGAGGTCTGATCCTGAATTGCAGGAACAACCACTAACACAGTACCACCAGAAAGCAGCCTGCTGTTGTTGAAAGAGCACTATTTTCTGAGTTAGTAATTGGGCAAATAACTAGTGTGAGGTTTATGGAAGCCAGTTAATCTCACTCAGCCCCTTGTAACGTATCAACAGAGGAGCTAGAGTAAAATCTCTCTAAATTCTTTCCAGTAGCACCCTCAGAGTGATGTGCTTAGTATGATGTGAACTTGCCTTACTGGGGCCCTTCTATGAAAAATCAGCTGGGTTGGTAATATTGGCAAAGGACCTTGCTTTCCCAGTGACCAAATTCCCAGAGAAGAATCCAACGCTTCCCTTCCAAGCTTGCCAACCAGAACATCTCCTTGAATAATGATCGATCTCAGCAGAATGGCTAACCATGCTGAATTGGAAGGGGACTTGAATGCAGTTGAATTCCATCTTGTCCAATTCCTTGCTCTGAAGCAGACCCAAACCACACAAGATTTCCTTACCTAAAGGTAGGTGATATGAGTGGAAGTAGGGTGCAAAATTTCCAAACAGTCATAAAACTTTGGGCAAGTTAATTCCTCTATTTGGGCCACAGTATTCCTTGTAAAATGAAGTGGTTGGATTTGATGATTCTTGAAGTCTTTTAAAATTTTGGGATTCTGTGAAGTACTATTTGGGAATTACCAATTGTGAGAGTGTGATTGGGATGGAGGTTTCATTATTTCATTCTTAGTCCACAAAGCTCACTCTTATGATGTTTTTTGGTCATTGTCCACATATTATTATTATGCTGTGGTTCAGAGTCCAGCAGGTTGCTTGAGGTGAAATCCTCATGCTCACATGCTGATTTAGGCTTTTACACACTGGACACAATTTCTGTTCATGCTTCTAGGTAAGGCAGCATTGTGGGGACAGAGGAGGTATTTGCTAGAAGTTTAGTGGAAGAGACAGTGAGAATGGGGGTGAGGAGGGACAGCAGGGAGAGGAATTAATACAGAAGAGGCAGAGGTGAAAGAAAAGGAAAAGGCAGCTTTCAAGGAAGAAGGTTGTCACATACTCCCCACTGTTCTGGATGAAGCCCAGATGAGCTGGACCTTACGTGGTCCTCTTCTTCTCTCTGAATAATCTCTCAGGCTAGTTTGAATAAAATTTTCCTTAATTTCTCTAGTGGATCAAAAAATAGGTTGAGTTCAAAAGCAGATGAGATGTATGTGTTTGTGTAGGGAAAGAAATATAGCTTTGAATTTTATTGAGATAGCATAGTTATTTATAACTCTCCATTTACATGTTCTGTACCTAGAAATAGTGTAGGGTGGTGCTTAGAGCACAGGCTCTGTGGTAGGGCTGCTGGGATTCAAATCTCGCTCCACTCTTGTGCAATCTTAGGCAAGTTCATTCACTTCTCTGTGCTTCTCTTTCCTCATATATAACATAGGACTGATAATGATAGCAACCTATCACAGTTTGTTCTGAAATTAAGTGAATTGATGTGTGCAAAGCACTTATACAGTGTCCAGAATAGGAAGTACTTTGAAATAAATGTTAGCTATTATTAATAACCAAAATTCATGGGCATTTGATGTTGAAGGAGTACAGTATGTTCAACACGATTGATTGTAAAGATCCAGAAATGGATAGCACAATACTACCTGATGATTGCACAATATTTTAAGGACACTGAACAAACCTGAGTGTAATTATGGTTAAAAGATGAAGACTAGGAGCATGTATGACACAAGGAGGAAAGATAGATGATAAGGATTGGGACTGTGTAAGGTAGCAAAACCTAGAGAGGACAATGATGGCAATTAAATATAAAAATATATGAATATTTTTACATTAAGGAGAACAAATGGTGTCATTTGCAAGGTGTTGAAAATGGGATGGTGTATGGAGAAATACAATCAATGCAAATTAGGGTCTATAGTTGCAGGAACATTGTAATATACTTCCTCAAAATGTAACAAAGGCAATATACAAAAGCTAAGTGTCAATAAGAGGGGATATAAGGGAGGGGTATGGGATTCTTGGTGGTGTTCTATCTCCTTTTTATTTCATTTTATTTTTAATTTTTACTCTTCATTTTTTCCCCTTCTTTCTTTGTGGAAGAAATCGAAATGTCCTTTAAAGATTGTGGTGATGAATGCATGACTCTGTGATTATACCAGGAACCACTGATTGCTACTTAGGACTGATTGCATGGTGTCTGAATAAAACTGCTTAAAAAATAAAGAAAAAGATACAAATGCTGGAGAAAATGTGGAAAGAGGGATGCACCTATTCATTGTTGGTAGGTAAGTTGAGTGCTGAAGCCCCTCTGGAGGGCAGTGTGGTGGTTCCACAGGAACCTAAGTACAGGGTTGCCAAATGATCCTGCAACCCTGTTATTGGGTGTATACTTGGAAGAACTGAAAGCAGAGACATAAAAGGACATTTGCACACTGCTGTTTATGGCTGCAATACTCACCATTTGCAATGGATGGAGGTGGCCTAAGGATACATGGAATGATGAATAGAAGGGCAAACATACAATGGAATACTGAGGGGCTACAAGAAGGAATGAAGTTTTGAGGCATTCAAGTTTGATAAGAAGTTTGGAGGCCAGTGTTTCAAGGGTTGGTTGTTAATTCTCTGATGCCAGTCCATTGGGTTGCTGCCTCTCCAGGCATCATATTCTCATATGAGGGAAGGGTAGGACTCTCTTGTTATTTGGGAAAAACTTCCAAAAAACTCCCATGAAAATTCCTCTCATTCATATTCTTATTGACCAGAACTAAGTCAGTATCAGGAAGGAGGAAGGGGGAAAAAGCTGCATGTCCTTTCCTTTGAAGTTTCAAGGGAGGCTTGGTAATGTAATTTTTATTATAGATGAAAGTAAGAAGGAGAAAACAGGTGTTGGTGAACACCAGAAATCTTGGTGCCTGTAAATAGAGCACCTATCCTGGACGTCGTTTTAGATATTCTGAGCAATTTTTGGTAAGGTGCTCACTTCTTTGTGGCTTCCCACCCCAACTAGGTGTTGTTCTATAATTGAGGTATGACTTACAGTCACTGAAATGCACAGACCTTCAGTGTATTATCCAATGAATTTTGACAAATGTAAACTTATGTATAAACAACAGCCCAACTGAGAGGAAGAGTATTTCAGTCACTCTAGAGACTTCTCTAATGACCCCGTCCAGGCAATCCTCTCTTCCTCCAGGCAATCACAGATCTTACTTCTAACATCATCAATTAGTTTAACCTACTATTGAACTTATATAAATGGAATTATGTAACATGTACCCTTTATGTCTGGCTGCTTTTGTTCAACATAATGTTTTTAAAATTCATCCATGTTTCAGGTTGCGGTAGTTTATACCTTTTATTTGCCGAGTATATTCTACTGTATGACTATACCACAATTGTTTTTTATACATTCTCTTGTTGATGGTCATTTGGGTTGATTACCGTTTTTATTTGTCATGAATAAAAGCTTCTAGAGCATTCTTGTACATTAATATTTTAAAAGAATAAATTGTTAGTCACTCATTTATTTTACATGCAAAATAACTTCACAAAGATAGTGTGTGGATCCCTTTCTAATTATAAAGAATCTGCTAGAACTAGAGAAGTGAGGGTATCATCAATAGGTTAACTGTCACAAAGTTAGGAAATGAAATTAAACTTTTATGACAAATTAAATTTATAACAACAGATGAACAAATGCAATCTTCTACCTTAATATTTGAAGGGTTGTAGTTTCCTGTAACAAATACAAACCAACTCAAGTTTAAAAATTTATCTTCCTTAGAGATATTGACCAAATATTCAATATACAAAAGATTTTGGCTGAAACAGTTTCACAGAAACTCTACTTCATGATGAGATGTTACAATAGAAATATTTGCATAATTTCATTCCTATGTTTCTTTCTTTATAAAGATAGTGTTTAAATCAGTATTTGTACTCCCAAAAGCAATTTGTGCAAAAACCACTCTTATCTTAAAATGTCACATCAAAATTTTCTTATTAATCATTAGCACAAACTTGTGGCATGTTACTTCAACTCTAGTCTTATTTAAGGCTAAATCAGTGGTATTTGTGAAAAGCACTGGTGTAGAGTACATTGCATTTTACAAAGAGCACTGATGACATTTGAAAAACCTTTTATTATGTAATATTTCAAACATATACGCGTGGTCAGAGAAGTCTAATGACCCAAAACCCAGCTGTAGTAATTATCAACACAGGACTGATTCATCTATCTTAGCAGCAGCCCTCTTGACATCTAAATCAGATAATTCTTTGTTGTGGGAGACTGTCCTGTGCGTTGCAGGATGTTTTGCAGCATCCCTGACCTCTACCCACTTAGTTGCCAGCAGCACTCCCTCCTCCCAAGGTTGTTACAACAAAAATGTCTCCAGACATTGTCAAATGTCCCCTGGGAGCAAAACTCCTCTGGTTTACAACTTCTGAGTTATACCCTTGCCCACACCAAAGCAATATAATTTCCATTTCCTGACTCTTGTAGCTGCTGTTCCTTCAATCTACCTGCCCTTGTGAGTAGTGCCATTTCATATAAATCCACATGACTGAACTCATGGTAGGCAGGAGTTATAACAAATCAAACTCTGAACAACATAGATCCCCATCAAGAGTAAGTACCTATGAACAGGATGAATTTAATTTGTTCACATTTAATGTTGCTTTGTGAAGTTGTTTCCAAAAGGAAGTTTGACTTTTTAGTAACCAGGTCCTGCTTCCCATGACGAAGACTCTCTTGTTAGAAAAGGGAAAGGGGTACGACTCACTGGGGACCATCCTCACTTGCATGATAATCATGCTTCTCCCATGGTATCTCTTGAACAGTTGAACTCAAGGCTATGATAGCAGGGTTCTAAAATCTGTGTGGAACACCTGGGAGGCAGAAGAGAGGCAGGTCTCCTTTGCTGTTGTTTTAACTCAGGTAGAATTGAGACCACATGTGGATTAGTCCCAGCATCCCCAAGCCTGAGGCTGCAAGGATGACAGATCCAGAGCTCTGTGAATCCAGCAAGGTAGGAGCCCTGGTTGGCATCTTACCTGTGATGCTTCTCAGTTGGCTAAATGGGAAACCTGGATGAGCCGGGTGCTGTCCTCAGGGTTTTATTTCTGTCTCTGGGTCAGAATAGAAAAGGTAACTGTGGGGAGACCAGCACAGCCAAAGAAACACTGGAGTGAGTATGTTCATGACCATGTGTTTATTTAATATATGAATATGATGGATCCACCTTGCAAGCAAAGGAATGTTGCATGAAGCCCAGGGTATCTTACAAAGTGCTCTCCCAATGGTCAGGTCATTGAACACCTACCCTGAGGTAAGCTCAGTGTAGGCACTGGGATTCAGGGACAGAGAAGACATGGATTCGGTTGTGGGGAAGTGGGTTCCTTCAATGTTTATGGAACAGCTACAATGTACCTAGGATTCTGCTTAACAAAGTTAGGGGAGACACATATCACCTGTAATTAATTCATTTTAACCACATTTATTGTATGTTATTTCTTGGCAGGCACTTCAGTAGGCACTGGAGACAGAATAGTGAGCAAGATATAATACCTGCCCTCAGGAAATTCACTGTTCAGTGGGGTAGCTGTCCATATAACACACTGATAATTTATTGTGATAAGTGCTGTGATTTCAAAATGCCCTGAGAAAAGGAGCGCCACTGATTGTCAGTGCTTATCAATTGGGTTATTTGATTCTCTTCTCTGTAAATAATCCAGAACAGCCCAGAGGACCTGGCCTAACTTATCCTGGAATGGGGCTAGGAGTACATTTAGGACATCTACCTGTGAGGTAGTGTTATTATCTCCATGTTAAAGTGGGGACATTGGGTTTCAGAGAAGTAAAATAAATTTCTAGATACTACAGTGATACTACCTTTAGAACCCTGGATGGGAACCAAGGAGTCCAGGCTCCTAGCAGTGCTTTCTTTCATGAACAGCGTCTTGGTAAAATTCTCCTGCTGATCTAAGGAGGTAAGGCTTCTCTCTGGCCCTGCTCTGTCTCTGTGATTTAAACTCCATCAGTGATTTCCTTCTGGCTCATGGTCCTGGAACACCTGGCGTTGTCCAAAAAGCTGAAGGAAGGAGCTTTGTGATAGGACAGGAAGTTGTCTGACTCCTGGTCCACTCCCTGTTGTATCACTGTTGAGGGGTTGTGTTGACTCACAAAGAACTCAGCCACCTTGAAGGAGTCCAGCATGATGGGGAAGCCGTCACATCAGTCTCTGAGCAGTGACTGTGATGCCCTGAGTTTCTGGAGGGCTGGGCTGGAGAGAAGGACTTGCCAGAACCTAAGCAGACCCTCACATGGGCTGATTCAGACCTTTGTCACCACTGTGGGGCTCCATTAAGGAGACGAACTTAGCAGGAAATAAGCTAGACCCTTGGGAAGTCACCAAGGATAGAAGGATTTGGAGGTGAAGCAGAAGAAGGGGATGAGAGTCAATGGAGGTACAGAAGGGATATCTCTTCTGAAGACAGTGAAGGGAGTGTAGAGAGGTTGGGTAAGTGCTTTCTGAAAACTAAGGCCAGAAAAGAAGGGAGGGGAGGGGTTGAAAGAAATCTCCAGGCAAAAAACAATTTAAACCATTCATCAGTATCAGAAATGCATCCAAAAAATGGAGATAGTAACTCCAGCCTGGCTGCCCCACATGGTTCTTAACAGTTCCCAAATAAGGCACGAATCACGTAGGCTTTCCTTCATGGCTCTGTTTCCATTAGTGATTTTACTTTCCAGTTGACTAAAATTCCTGGTGATTTCCCATTGCAGGATAAACTCCAAAGTCCATAACTGTCCTTCATAAACTGGTCCCAAACTATATCTCAAGGTTTTTCTTTTTCTATTACCACCTTTACTCTAGCCACACACAATGATTATTCATAGTTTTGTACTTGCTCTTCTACCTTTTTGGAATGTTCTTCCTTCTACACATAACTCCCACTCCTCTTTTGATATCCAGTTCACAAACTTCACAGATGTGCCTGGGTTTGTTACATAATTCCCCCACTCATGTTAATGAAGAGTCTCTTGTTTTGTATCCTTTCAGATCACCCCATCCAAATTACTGTCTGCTGGTGGTGACTTCATGGCTAACTCACATAATGTCACTGAATTCATTTTTATGGGACTTTCTCACAATCAGGAGGTGTAGAGAGTTTTCTTCGTGATATTTCTGCTCTTGTACATGGCAACTATGGTAGGAAATTTTCTCATTGTGCTCACTGTGATGACCAGCAGAAGTCTTGGTTCCCCCACGTACTTATTCCTCAGCTACCTGTCCTTCGTGGAGATATGCTACTCCTTTACTACAGCCCCCAAACTCATCTCTGATTTGCTGACTGATCAGAAATCTATATCTCTGCGGGGCTGCCTGACACAGCTTTTCTTCTTTCACTTCTTTGCTGGTACTGAGATATTCCTGCTCACCGTGATGGCCTATGACCGCTATGTGGCCATCTGCAAGCCCCTCAACTACACCACCATCATGACCCAGCAGGTGTGTGCCGTCCTGGTGGGAATTGCATGGTTGGGGGGCTTTGTGCATTCCTTTGCCCAAATCCTTCTCACCTTCCACTTGCCCTTTTGTGGCCCCAATGTGATCGATCACTATTTCTGTGATGTGCTTCCACTGCTCAAACTTGCCTGCTCTGACACCTTCCTCATTGGTCTGCTGATTGTTGCCAATGGGGGCACCCTGTCTGTCATCAGCTTTGTGGTCCTCCTAGTTTCCTATGTGGTCATCCTGCTCTATCTGAGGCATCAAAGCTCTGAAGGTCGGCGCAAGGCCCTCTCCACCTGTGGGTCCCACATCACTGTGGTTGCCTTGTTTTGGGGCCCATCGTCTTCATCTATCTGAGGCCTTCTGCCACTCTGACTGTGGACAAGGTAGTGGCCGTGTTCTACATGATGGTCACTCCCCTCCTCAGCCCTGTCATCTACACCCTGAGAAATGCTGAGGTGAAGAAGGCCATGAAGAGGCTATGGGTCAGGAATGAGACCAGATGATGGTTGGGACTGAGTAGTGGATCCGTGATTTTAGAATGGGGCTGTGTCCAAATCAAATAACTGAGAGAATCACATGGGATGAAGGATAGCTCACAGCATGTTAGTTCTACAGTTATTATCATTGGTGCCCATGTCCAAAACTTCATTTTAAATGCCTGTAAAATATTTCTTCCTTTGGCTTTACAATAACTTTACTAGCAGTTTTTTCTGTTGTTAGATGTTTAGGTTGTTTCCAATTTTTGTTACTATAAGTAAGTATTTTTAATAGAAATTTTACCTATACTTCCTTTTTTCTTAAAAAAATTCATTTCCTATAGCAAATTTACTGTGTTTTGGATATAAGGACTTTTGATGCTCAGTATTAAATTAATTTCCAGAAAGGTTGTACACAAACATCTTCCCTGTGAGAGTGCTTTCGATAGAATGGAACACTGTTGTTAAACAATTTTAATGAGAAATAGGATGTTTACATAGTGTCAAAGTATCTCCCCCAAAATATTTATTAACTATAATTTTATAAAACTAAAATTATAATTTTATAAAATGTAACTTTGAAGTGGAGAAACATGGAAAATACCCCCTTAAACAACTGATCAATGTTAACATCCCCATAATGGGACTTACTGATGTCATGTGCTTCCTTATATGACGCACTTGAGAAGCACACAATATCATGTCTCCAGTATTGCTAACATATCTGAGTCTAATCAGGAAAAACTTGTGAGGGAAACCTAAATTGAAGGATATTCTGCTAACTACTCACCTGTACTTTTCAGAAGTGTCAAGATCATGTAAGATAAAAAAGAAAAAAGAATGAGGAACTGTTCCAGATTAATGGAGATAAAAAATATGTGATAAATAAAGGCACTGTGTAATCCTGGATTGGACCCTGGACTAGACAGATCAAGGACATTAGTGGGGCAAAAAGTCTGTAGATTAGATAATTAGATTACATCTAACTTCTTGATCTTGATAACCATACTGTGCACAGGTCGGAGAATGAATTTGGTTTCAAGAATTACTGAAGTAACTAGAGGTAAAGAGGCATCATCTCTGCAACCGATTCCCAATCAATTCAGAAGAAATATCTGCCTGTCTATTTATTTATCTATTGAGAGAATGAATGATAAAGACAATGTGGCAAAATATTAACAGTTGAGGAATTGGATTAAGGGTACATAAAATTATCTGAACGGTTATTACCACTCTTTTCTCAGGAACTAGTTTTAAATGAAAAGGAAAAATATTGTCAAATTTGATAGACATCTTTCTATTGTTTAATTAGCATTTTTTCCATTTTTTTTTTGTGAGGATATATATTTTCATGTGTAATTGACTTGGAGACATTTTACAACATTTTCAATGTTAAATGCCTTCATTTTTACATAGTAAAAGCTATCAGTCTTCCTTATTGATTTCTTCCATGGTTTTTTCTTTTAGACTATCCTAAACCACTAATTAAATATATTTTTACTTTTAAAGATTACTTAAATTTTTATTTAATTTTGTGAACAGATTAGGCATCATAAGATTTAAAAAAACAACAAAATAGAAAGTACATGGTGAAAAGTTTCATTTCCTTCTTTCCTTATTCCTTATTTCTTCACCCAATCCCACAAGATAAACAATTTTCCTGATTTCTGTTTTCCTTTCAGAGTTTCCTTAAGCAAATACCAGTCTGTCTGTATGTATCTGCATATATAACTACTAAAGACCACAAAAGAAGATTTTAACAAATGAAAACACATGTTATGTTTCTGGCTGAGGAACCTCAACATCACTAAGATGTCAATTCATTCAGAAAAATTTATAAATATAAAGTGATGTCAATAAAAATAACAGCAATTTTTTTTTTTTGTGGGAATATGGGATCAGGGAGAGATCTAAAACTAATTTGAAAGTTTGTGTGGAAAGGTAATAGCAGGAGAACTTTGAAAATGAAGAGAAATGAGAAGAAACTAGCCCATCCTATATCAGACATGACATAAAACTTCAAAAATAAGAAACTATATTGTTTCAGCTATTCCAGAAGCCATAAAAGCTGATGATGATAATTAGCTCATAAAAAACAAAAGGACAAATGAAAATCTTGGGGGAGGGGAATATTTAAAAAGTCATATTTGTAATATTTACAATTCATATCATCTTTATACATAAAATGTTCTTAAAACATAATAAAAAGAACCAAAACCCAAATATGGGGAAATTTAGGGCCAGAGTTTATAGAAAATACAAATGTTCTTAAAATATAAAAAAGATGTCCAACCTCATGCAAAATAGTGGAAATTATACGCAACTTTAACTTTCCCATCTATACCACAACAAAACAAACCATTCAGTGTGATTAATCACATTCACATTGTTGAACTACCATCGCCATCATACATTACCAGAACTTTCTTCCTACACCCATTATACATTGACACCCACTGCTTCTCCCCACCCCTGGTATCCTGTATCCTATTTTCTATTTCTATGAGTTTATATAGTCTGGCTATTTCATATAAGTAAAATCATACAATATCTATCCTTTTTTGCCTAACTTTTGTCACTCAATAGGGTGTATTCAAGGTTCATCCATGTACTGATATGTATCATATTTTCATTCCTTTTTAAAGCTGAGTAATATTTCATTGTATGCATACACCACCTTTGTTTATCCTTTCATCTGCTGATAGACACTGAGGTTATCCCCATCTTCTGGTTATTGAAAATAACGCTGCTGTGAACCCTGGTGTACAAATATCTGTCAGATTCCCTGCTTTCAATTCTTTTAGGTATATCTTTTCGGTTGGATTCCCAGGTCATATGGTAATTCTGTTTTATTTAATGAGAACCACCAGACTGTTTTCCATAGTGGGTCACTAGTCTACATTCCCACCAACAATGTACAAGTATTACTATTTCACTGTATCCTCTCCAGCACTCATTATTTTCCTTTTTTAATAATAACCATTCTTATGGGTGTGAGGTGGTATTTCACTGTGGTTTTAATTTACATTTTCTTAATGACTATTGTGATGGTTAGGTTCATTTGTCAACTTGGCCAAGTGATGGTGTCCAGGTGTCTGGTCAAGCGAGCACTGGCCTGTTACTGCAAGGACATTTGTGGCTGGTTTATTAAATCATCAGTCAATTGGCTGCAGCTGTGAATGATTACATCAATGAAGGGTGTGTCTTCCACAATGAGAGAATTCAATCTGCTGGATTTAATCCAATCAGTTGAAGACTTTTTAAGCAAGACACTTCTTTGGCTAACCAGTGAAGCCTATCCTGAGAAGTTCATTGAAGTTGCCGGTTCGCTGATTTAGGAGTTCATCGAACATCTTCATTGGAGTTGCTAGTTTGCTGCCTGCCCTACGGAATTTGGAGTCATGCATGCCCACAGTTGCATGATACACTTTTATAAAATCTTATATTTATACATATTTCTTGTTGATTCTGTTTCCCTAGAGAACCCTAACTAATATAACTTGGTACCAGGAGTGGTTCTTGAGAAATAAAATCTTAAAATGGGCTTTTACAATTGGTTTTCTATTCTGATTAGATTCAAAGGCACTAATGACTCCATTGCCAATAATCAAGATGGCACTGACAGTCTAGGGCTTGAGTTGGTGATTGAGATACACAAAATATCACTGTTTGATTCTCCTAATCATACCCTTATATGAAGCAAGGCTCTGGGTGACAGTGTTTTTGACACCTTAACATAGTTTTGCAGAGTTAAGTAGTATAATGGTGTTGGCTGGTTGCTCTTAGATATGCTGGATAAAGTTATAAGAGAAAGGAATGAGTTAAAGTTTTCAAATTTTAAGTGCTGTATGACAGACAGATGTAAAGGCTTCTATGTGTGCCCTGAAAGAAAATCTTATTTTCTGTGGCTGCAGACTTGAAATTTTTTTTTCCAGTTTTTTTTATTAAATTCAGTTTTATTGAAATACATTCACACACCATACAATCATCCATGATATACAATCCACTGTCCATAGTATGATAACATAGTTATGCATTCATCACCACAATCTATCTCTGAACATTTTCCTTACATCAGAAAGAACCAGAACAAGAATAAAAAATAAAAGCGAAAAAAGAACACCCAAATCATCCCCCCATCTCACCCCATTTGTCCTTTAGTTTTTATCCCCATTCCTCCACTCATCTATACACTAGATAAAGGGGGTGTGATCCACAAGGTCTTCACAATCACACTGTCACCCCTTGTAATCTACATTATTGTATATTTGTCTTCAGGAGTCCAGACTGCTGGGTTGGAGTTTGGTAGTTTCAGGTATTTACCTCTAGCTATTCCAATACATTAAAGCCTAAGAGGTGTTATCTATATAGTGCATAAGAATGTCCACCAGAGTGACCTCTCGACTCCATTTGGAATCTCTCAGCCACTGAAACCATTTCATCTCATTTTGCATCCCCCTTTTGGTCAAGAAGATACTCTCAGTCCCACGATGCCGGGTCCACATTCATCCCCGGGAGTCATACTCTGCGTTGCCAGGGAGATTTACACTCCTGGGAGTTTGGTACCATGTAGGGGGGAGGGCAGTGAGTTCACCTGTCGAGATGGCTCAGTTAGAGAGAGAGAGGGCCACATCTGAGCAACAAAGAGATACTCAGGGGGAGACTCTTAGGCACCATTACATACAAGTTTAGACTCTCCTTTGTGGTAATGAGCTTCATAAGGGCAAGTCCCATGCTCGAGGGCTCAGCACATCAAACCGCCAGTCCCAATGTTTGTGACAACATCAACACCAGTCCAGGTGAGGATGTCCAACACATCCACACCTTCCCCCAGATCCTCGGGGCTGGGGAGGGGGAGGCTGTAAATATGTTTTTTATTATCTGCCCAAATTACTCTAGGATGTTGCAGACTTGAAATTTTGAAAACCAGACCCAGAGTCTCATTGTTCGAATAGGAGATTTACAACATAAACTAATATCTCAACCTCGCAGGGTGTCTGCTGTTAAAGTAAAGGCATTGATTGGAAAATAATGGGATCCTGAAACTTGGGATGGGGGCATATGGATTGATAATAATGGCAGTGAGGACACTGGAAACCTGGATTCTCCTGAGTCTTTGTTAGATACACCTGTAGTGGTGTGTCCAGAGGAAGCAGCTCCCCAACCTCCAGTTTGCCCTGAGGAGCATTCCATCCAACCTCTACCTAAAGACATTAACCCTTCAGTGCCTGCTAAACTTGTAATCACCTCCCCTGAGGAAGCAGCCCTCACTCCTCTGTCTGGAGAGATTAATGCTGCTTCACCAGATGAAACTGCAACAGAATGTCCTGAGGTAAATGGCTTGAGGGATACTTCTAAATCTTTTCATGACCCACTCCCACCACCAGTCTTTGCTTCAAGACCTATAACTAGACTGAAGTCCCAAAAGGCCCTGAAGGGTAAGGTACAAAGTATGACCCATGAGGAAGTATGCTACACTCCAAAAGAACTATATGAGTTTTTCAACGTATACAGACAGCAATTGGGAATATGTGTGGGAATGCATATTAAAGGTGTGGGATAATGGTGGAAGGAATATAAATTTGGATCAGGCTGAATTAACTGATATGGGCCCACACAGCAGAGATTCTGCATTCAATGTTTTAACTTGAGGGTTTAGAATGGGA
Organism: Choloepus didactylus; assembly: GCF_015220235.1. NCBI lineage: Eukaryota > Metazoa > Chordata > Mammalia > Pilosa > Megalonychidae > Choloepus > Choloepus didactylus. The sequence continues at coordinate 31,025,860 of NC_051312.1, read as the reverse complement.
GTTAACATTTTGTTTGTGTGGTTGGCAGAAATGTGGATCAAATGATAGCTGACATTACCTGAGGTTGAAATGCCAGAACTGCTCTGGTATAATGAAGAGGATGGGATTCAAAGGTTTAGAAAGATTGGAATATTAGAGTGGATTTATCATGGAAGACCTGCTCTCACACCCCTGGAATGTCCAGAGGACACACTTTTTACCAGGACTGTAAGGAGTAAATTTGTGAGACTTGCTCTGTCCCCAAAGAGCTCTGTAGTCATCCTACTCTGCAGGTCAGTTATTACTGTGTGAACTGCTATTACTCAGCTGGAATCCTTACACAATGGGAATAATGAGATCCTGAGTCAGCATAAGCCATGTGACAGAAGTTAACCATCAAAGACAAGATGGGCATGGCTAACATAATGGAAAACAGGCTCAAGGCAGCAGTCAAAATAATCTGACTTGCAGAAACTTATGGCATTGACTAGTAGATCATGGAGTACCTAGCAGTAAAATATATTGGCAGTCTACTAAATTCTTGTTTGAGCTGTATAAGCAGAATTCTAGGGCAAGTGAACAAAAGTCTACCTTGAATTACAGAAACAGAGTCATGGCCCTTTAATCAATTCCCAGACTTGAGATAATTTACAGATCCAGAGCCCCTTGAAAGAGGGGAAGGCTGGGTATGCTTGGGGAAGGACCCTGTTACACTGTCAAAAATTTATACTGCTAATCTTCCTTGCAGCCTTCCCCAGGGGAACCTATGGCCTTTTACCAGGGTAACTGTGCATTGGGGAAAAGGAAATGATCAGATATTTCAGGGATAATTAGACACTGGTGACATTAATTCCAGGACACCCAAAACCATCACTCTGGTCCACCAGCCAGAGTTGGGGCTTACAGAGGTCAGGAGATTGATGGAGTTTTAGCACAGATCCATCTCACAGTGGGTCCAGTGGGTCCCCAGACCCATTCTGTGGCTATTTCCTCCCTTCTGGAATGCATAATTGGAATAGGCATACTCAGCAACTGGCAGAACCCTCACATTGGTTCACTGACTTGTGTAATGAAGGTTATTATGGTGGGAAAGGCCAAATGGAAGCCACTAGAACTGCCCCTGCCTAGCAAAATAGTAAGCCAGAAGCAATACTGTATTCTTGGAGGGATTGCAGAGATTAATGCCACTCTTACGGACTTGAAGGATGCAGGGGTGGTCATTACCACCACATCCCCAGTCAACTCTCCTGTTTGGCCTGTGCAGGAAACAGATGGGTCTTGGAGGATGACAGTGGATTGTCATAAGCTTAACCAGGTTGTGACTCCAATTGCAGCTGTTGTTCCAGATGTGGTATCATTGCTTGAGCAAATCAACACATCCCCTGGTACCTGGTATGCAGCTATTGATCTGGCAAATGATTTTTTTCTCAATAGCTGTTATGAAGGACCACCAGAAACAGTTTGCATTCAGCTGGCAAGGCCAGCAGTATACATTCACTCTGCTACCTCAGGGGTATATCAACTCTCCAACCCTACATCATAATAGTGTCTGCAGGGATCTTGATCATTTCTCCCTCCCACAAGGCATCACACTGGTCCATTATATTGATGATATCATGTTGATTGGGCCTAGTGAGCAAGAAGTAGCAACTCCTCTAGATTTGTTGGTAAGGTGTTTGCATGTCAGAGGATGGCAGATAAATCCAACAAAAATACAGGGGACTTCCACCTCAGTAAAATATCTAGATGTTCAGTGGTATGGGGCATACTGTGCTATACCTTCTAAGGTGAAGGATAAGCTGTTGCATCTGGCCCCTCCTATGACCAGAGAAGAGGCAAAATGCTTAGTTGGCTTCTTTAGATTTTGGAGAAAACATTTTCCTCATTTGGGTGTGCTACTCCAGCCTATTTACTGAGTGACAAGAAAAGCTTTTAGTTTTGAGTGGGGACTGGAACAAGATGAGGCTCTACAACATGTCCAGGCTGCTGTGCAAGCTGCTCTTCCCCTTGAACCCTGTGATCCAGCTGATCCAATAGTGCTGCAAGTGTCAGTGGCAAGTAGAGATGCTGTTTTGAGCCTTTGGCAGGCTCCTGTAGGAGAATCACAACAGAGGCCCTTAGGATTTTGGAGTAAACCTTTCCATCCTCTGTGGATATCTACTCTCCATTTGAGAAACAGCTTTTGGCCTGCTGTTGGGCCTTAGTAGATACAGAATGCTTAACCATGGGCCACCAAGTTACCATGAGACCTGAGTTGCCTATGATGAGCTGGATGTTGGCTGACCTGCCAAGCCACAAAGTTGGGCATGCACAGCAGCACTCCATCATAAAATGGAAATGGTACATATGAGATAGAGTTCGAGGGGGTCCTGAAGGCACAAGTAAGTTGCATGAGTAAGTGGTCCAAATGCCCATGGCCCCCACTCCTGCCACCTTACCTTCTCTTTCTCATCCCACAGCTATGGCATCTTGGGGAGTTGCTTACAATCAGTTGACCAAGGAAGAGAAAACTTGGGCCTGGTTGGTATGCAGGCAACACCTGAAAGTGGAAAGCTACAGCACTGCAGTCCCTTTCTGGGATGTTCCTGAAAGACAGTGACGAGGGGAAATCTTCCCAATGGGAAACTTTGAGCAGTGCACCTGGTTGTTCACTTTGCTTGGAAAGAGAACTGGCTAGAAGTGTATTTGTATACTGATTCATGAGCTGTTGCTAATGGTTTGGCTGGATGGTCAGGGACTTGGAAGGAACATGATTGGAAAATTGGTGAAAAAGTAGTATGGGAAAGACATGTGGATAGACCTTTCTGAGTGGGCAAAAATCATGGAGATATTTGTGTCCCATGTGAATGTTCACCAGAGGATGACTTCAGCAGAGGAAGATTTTAATAATCAAGTGTATAAGAGGACCAGTTCTGTGGTTACCAGCCTCTTTCCCCAGCCACTCCTGTCATTGCCCAAAGGGCTCATGAAAAAAGTGGTCATGGTGGTAAGGATGGAGTTGATGCATGGGCTCAGCATCATGGACTTTCACTCACCAAGGCTGATCTGGCCACAGTCACTGCTGAGTGCCCAATCTGCCACCAGCAGAGAGCCACACTCAGTCCCTGATATGAACCATTCCCCAAGGTGATCAGGCTGCCACCTAGTGGCAGGTTGATTACACTGGACCACTTGCATCATGGAAGGGGCAGCAATTTGTTCTCACTGGAATAGATACATACTACAGATATTGGTTTGCCTTCTCTGCATGACATGCTTCTGCCAAAACTACCATCTGTGGACTTACAGAATGCCTTATCCACCATCATGGTTTACCACACAGCATTGCTTCTGACCAAGGAACCCACTTCACAGCAAATGAAGTGAGGGAATGGGCACATGCTCATGGAATTCTCTGGTCTTACCATGTTCCCCATCATCCAGAGGCAGCTGGGTTGATAGAACAGTGGAATGGCCTATTGAAGACTCAGTTATGGTGCCAACTAGGTGACAATACCTTACAGGGCTGGGGCAGTGTTCTCTGGGAGGCTGTGTATGCTCCGTTTCAGTGTCCACTCTATGGTGCTGTTTGTCCCATAGCCAGGATTCTTTGGGTCCAGGAATCAAGGGGTAGAAACAGAGTGGCACCACTCACTATCACTCATGATCCACTAGGAAAATTTTTGCTTCCTGTCCCTGCAATCTCAAGCTGTGCTGGGATATAAGCCTTAGTTCCAAAAGGAGGAGTACTTCCACCAGTAAATACAATCATTCCATTGAACTGGAAGTTAAGACTGCCACCTGGCCACTTTGGGCTTCTTATTCCTCTTAACCAACAAGCAAGGAAGGGGATTACTCTACTGGCTGGGGTGATTGATCCTGACTATCAAGGGGGAAATAGCATTGCAACTGCACAATAGAGGTAAAGAAGAGTTTTCCTGGAATACAGGAGATCCTGTGTCATCTTTTATGACTTCCATGCCCTGTGATTAAAGTCAATGGAAAACTGCAACAACCCAATCCAGAGAGGACTATCAATGGCAAAAAAACTTCAGGAATGAAGGTTTGGGTCACCCCACCAGGCAGAGTCTTGGCCAGCTGAAGCACTTGCTGAGGGTAAAGGGAACATGGAATGGGTAGTGGAAGAAGGTAGTGATAAATATGAACTATGGCTATGTGACCAGTTACAGAAATGAGGACTATTATGGCATGAATATTTCCTCCTTGTTTTGTTATGAGTATGTTTGTGTTTGTAAAGCAAATATCTTTGTTTTCTTCTCTATGTTATCCAATTATCATATGACATAAGCTGTATCATTCATTTTGCAATATTTAAGTTAAAAGAAATCAATTTTAAGAGTAAATGTCACCCAAAGACTTGCACCCTATTTGGAGAGATTTAGTGTGTTTCCAGTTGTATGCAGGACAGTGGAGTGTTGTTAGATGAAATATAAGTGTTATTGTTCTCTACTTAGAGATAAAGTATGGTTAAGGTGGTGTGTATAATTGCCAAGTTGACAAGGGGTGGACTGTGATGGTTAAGTTCATGTGTCAACTTGGCCAGGTGATGGTGTCCAGGTATCTGGTCAAGCAAGCACTGGCCTGTTACTGCTAGGACATTTGAGGCTGGTTTATTAAATCATCAGTCAATCAGCTGCAGCTGTGACTGATTACATCCATGAAGGGTGTGTCTTCCATAATGAGAGAAGTCAATCAGCTGGATTTAATCCAATCAGTTGGAGACACATAGAGGAGCTTCACTTCTTCGGCTAGCCAGTGAAGCATTTTCTGAGGAGGTCATCGAAGTTGCCAGTTCGCTGCCTGAGGAGTTCATCAAACGTCTTCATTGGAGTTGCCAGTTTGCTGCCTGCCCTATAGAATTTGGACTCATGCATAACCACATTTGCATGATATACTTTTATAAAATCTTATATTTATGGATACCTCTTGCTGATTCTGTTCCCCTAGAGAACCCTATCTAATGCATCTATTGAAGTTGAGAGTCTCTTCATGTGCTTATTGCCCTTTTGTACATCTTCTTTGAAGAAATGTCTATTCAAATACTTTGTCAATTTTTTAACTGGGATTTTTATGTTCTTGCTGTTGAATTGTAGGAGCATTTGTATATTCTTGACTTTGAGCCCTTATCATATATACAGTAACCAACTATTTTCTCCCATTTTGTAGGTTGTCTTTTCAATTTCTTGATAATGATCTTTGATGTGAAAAGATCATTTTGATGAAGTTCAGTTTATGTATATTTTCTTTGTTGTGCATGCTTTATGTGTAAAGTGTAAGAATCCACTGCTTAATACAAGTTTCTGCAGATATTTCCCTGTTTTCTTCTTAGAGTTCTAAAGTTTTACCTCATACATTTTGCTCCTTGATCCATTTTGAGTTAATTTTTTCATATTGTGTGAGTTTGGGGTCCACTTTCTTTCTTGCATGTGGATATTCAGTTTTCTGAGAACTATTAGTTAAAAGGACTATTTCTTCATTAGCTATCAGGGAAATGCAAATCACAACCACAATGAGATATCACATCATACATACTACAATGGCTGATATTAAACAAACAGGAAACTAGAAGTATTAGAGAGGATATGGAGAAAGAGGAACACTTATTAACTGCTTGTGGAAATGTAAAATGGTAGAGCCACTCTGGAAGTCAGTTTGGCAGTTCCTCAGAAAGCTAAGTATAGAATTACCAAATGACTTGGCAATCCTGCTACTAGGTATATACCCAGAAGAATTGAAAGCAGGGAAGCAAATAGATATTTGCACACCAATGTTCATAGTGGCATTATTAACAATTGCTATAAGATGGAAGCAACCATCAACTGATGAATGGATAAATAAAATGTGGTATATACATTAAACGGAATATTATCCAGCTATAAGAAGGAGTGAATTCCTGATGCTTGCAACATGGATAAACCTTGAGGACATTATGCTGAGTGAAATGAGCCAGATATAAAGGGAAAATGTTGTATGATCTCACTGATATGAAATAATTATAATAAGCAAATTCATAGAGTTTAATCTAGAATATGGGTTACCAGGAATACACTGGGGTTAGTGAATGGGGGGTTGATTCCCAACTTGTACAGAATTTCTATTTAGGTTTATTTTAAAGTTTTGGAAATGGACGGTGGTGCTAGTGGGTGTAATACCATTGAATTATATATGTGAATGTGGTTAAAAGGGAAAACTTGGGATATATATGTTACTAGAATAAAAATTTAAAGATAATGCATAGGACTCTAAAACACAATGAACCCTATTGTAGATGAAGGACTGTAGTTAACAGTACAAATGTAAGAATGTTTTTTCATGAATTATTACTAATGTATGATACTAACACAAGGAGCTAATAACAGGGTGATATGTGGGAAAAATACATCTAATGTAAACTATGAACAAAAGTTAATAGTATTATTTTAATAATCTTTCATCAATTGTAGCAAAGGTAACTAACATTAAAAAAAATACAATTACAAAAGATTCCTATCATCAATTTTAACAAATGTCCAGCACCAATGCAAGGTGTTGGTGATAGGGCACCATATAGGAAACCTATATTTTATGGATGATTGGTCTGTAAAATCACAACTTTTTGAATAAAAAATTTTCTTAAAATATAATTTGGCCATAGTGCTCAACCAAGATGGCCACATAAAACACCCCAATGTGCTCTCCCCAACAGAATCTTTGAACCATGAGCAGGATAAATTCAAAGAGAACCACAACAAAAACACATGCAAGTAAAGCTTACCAATACATAGGACAAGAAGTGCATTCTGTAAGCTGCAAGAGAAAAGCAATAAGTTACATACAAGGAAATTCCAATAAGATTAAATCCTGGTTTCTCATTAGAAATAAGGAGGCAAGATGACAGTGAGACTAATTACTTAAGGTGCTGAAAGCACACAATTGCCAGTCAAGAATTTTTTATGTAGTGAAAATTTCATTCAAAAATAGAGAGGGCAGGGCAAGAGGGCAGAATGGTGAAGGGTGTCTTTTAGTTTCTCCTCAGGGGCAGCTGCTAGATAGCCAGGAACTTTGTGGGATGGATGCCACAGAGGAATATGAGTTTGGACATATGGCACACAACAGTCTCCAGCACATGGACCAGCTGAAATCAGCAAAATCTGTAAGTTCTCATAGAGAGGAGGCACGCCCCCCTCCCTGTCAGGCACAACAGACTGTTTTGCAGCTAGTCTCCCAAGGGAGAGGGGCAGTGCTGGTAACCAGCAAGGAGAACTGCAGTTGCAGCACTGATTAACAAATGACTTCTGAACAAAAACACCAACCATAGATACTCTGAGAGCAGACACTGGAGAATATGGGGGGAATCAGCCTGGCAGAGAGGACATAGGACTAGCAAAAACAGCAGAAAAAATAAAAACAAAAACAGATACTTCTGGAGTTGGCAGTGAACATAATATGTCAAGGGCTGGGTTCAAACAGAACCTGGCACAAACTGAGGAAACCAGGGCCCTTCTCCGAAAAGCTTGTTATTCTGGTTTCATGTTTGCTAATCAATTGCCTTGTTTTCTTTTGCATTTCAATAGCCCATCAGAACTGCAAGGACAGAATTAAGGGCTTGTCTTTAAATAGTCTATATTGGGCCTTTCTTTTTCTATTGTCTTTTTTTTTAACTTTTTCTTTTTTTTTTTTTTAAATAACTATTCTAAGTAGCCCATTACAGAAATCCTCAAAGACTTGCAATTTGGGCCCAGGTAAGAGCAGAGCTAAAATAGCTCTGAGAGACAAAGCAATAAGTCTAGTGAGGGAGAAAACTTGCTAAGGACCATAACTTTCCAAGAAAAGGGGGTGTGGCCCAGCTCCAGTGGCAGACCTCCTTTGGAGAAATCAGACCTCAGGGGCTAGAATTCAGAAACAAGCTTGAGTCAGCCATGCCCCTGACAGGGTACGGGTCATCTGGAGAACCAAAGGCTCCACACCTCCTCACACTGGTGGGGGAGCTGTGGGCTGACAAGTGCCATCTGCTGGACAGCATAGGAAAAGCACTGAGTCTAAAGGCCTCACAGGGGGGTCTCATTCTCAAGAAAACTCCATACCCTCCTCCAGAGACCTGGGCTTCTATGGACTGGGAAAACCTGACTGGGGTTGACCATATCTGAGGAGACACTCACACAAAAAGGCTACATAGAGGCAGGGTAAGAGACAGAAAAACAAGAGGTGAAAAACTCTGATCAACTAAACATACTCTAAGTTAGAAGTCTAGAATAAGCTGAACTGCACACCAAAGGTTAGAGAACAAAGCCAATGAACAAGAAAACCCTAGGTAAAAGAGGGAAAACAATCTCCAGAATAAACAAATCAAGAAAGTCAGATACCTAGACAGCTTAAGATAACAAGCCATCCTAGGAAACATGAAAATATGGACCACCCAAAGGAACAAACTAATAGTTGAACCAAGACACAGGAGTTGAAGCAATTATTGCTAAATAAATTCAATGAACTGAAGGAAGAACTAATTGGAGATGTTCAAACAAATCTCCTGGATGAATTAAAAATCAAGTCAATGAACTCATGGAAGACATAGCAAAAGAGATGAAGGATATAAGGAGGACATTGGATGACCATAAGGAAGAATTCATAAACTAGAAAAAACAAATGGCAGGGCATATGGGAATGAAGGGCAAAATGGAGGAGATGAAAAAGCCAATGGAGGGATACCCAGTAGATTTGAACAGGCAGAAGAAAGGACCAGTGAATTGGAAGAGCAGACATCTGAATTCACACACACAAAAGAACAGATGGTGAAAAGAATGGAAAATTATGAGCAGAGTCTTAGGGAGGTGAGTGACAACATGAAACACACATGTACATGTTATGGGTGCCTGTTCTAGTTTTCTAATGCTGCCAGAATGCAAAACACCAGAGAAGGATTGGCTTTTATAAAAGGGGGTTTATTTGGTTACACAGTTACAGTCTTAAGGCCATAAAGTTTCCAAGGCAACACATCAGCAATTGGGTACCTTCACTGGAGGATGGCCAATGGTGTCTGGAAAACCTCTGTTAGCTGGGAAGGCACATGGCTGGCATCTGCTCCAAAGTTCTGGCTTCAAAATGGCTTTCTCCCAGGATGTTCCTCTCTAGGCTGCAGTTCCTCAAAAATGTCACTCTTAGTTGCACTTGGGATATTTGTCCTCTCTCAGCTTCTCTGGAGCAAGAGTCTGCTTTCAACGGCCATCTTCAAACTGTCTCTCATCTGCAGCTCCTGTGCTTTCTTCAAAGTGTCCCTCTTGGCTGTAGCAACTTGCTCCTTCTGTCTGATCTTATCTAGTGCTCCAGTAATTTAATTCAGACCCACCCAATGGGCAGGCCAACACCTCCATGGAAATTATCCAATCAGAGTCATCACCCACAGTTGGGTGGGGCACAGCTACATGGAAACACTCAAAGAATTACAATCTAACTAACACTGATAGGTCCACCCACACAAGATTACATCAATGATAATGGCATTTGGGGGTACATAATACATTCAAAGTGGCACAGTGCCCCAGAGGGAGAAGAGGGGAAAAGGGGCAGAAAGAATAATAGAAGAAATAATCACTGAAAATTTCCCAAGTCTTATGAAAGACAGAAAATTAGAGATTCAAGAAGTACAGCACATCCCAAACTGAATAGACCCCAATAGACCTACTCCAAGACACTTCCTGACCAGATTGTCCAATGTCTAAAGACAAAGAGAATTTTGAAAGCAGCAAGAGAAAAGCAATCCATCACATACAAAGGAAGCTCGATAAGACTATGTACAGATTTCTCCAGAGGAACCATGGAGGCAAGAAGACAGTGGTATGATATATTTAAGATATTGAAAGAGAAGAACTGCCAACCAGAATTCTATATCTGGCAAAACTGTCCTTCAAAAATGAGGGAGAGATTAAAATATTTCCAGACAAACAGACACTGAGAGAGTTCATGAATAAGAGACTGGCACTACAAGAAATACTAAAGGGAGTGCTATAGGCTGATAGGAAAAGACAGAATAAAGAGATTTGGAGAAAAGTATAGAAATGAAGATTATCAGGAAGGGTAAAAAGAGAGACAGGAAAAAATAAGACATGACATAAAATCCAAAAGACAAAATGATAGAAGAAAGTACTGCCCTTATAATAATAACACTAAATGCTAATGGTTTAACTCCCCAATAAAAAGATACAGACCAGCAGAATGGATTGAAAAACAGAACCCATCTATATGCTGCCTATAAGAAACTCACATTAGACACAAGGACAAAAATAGGGTGAAAGTGAAAGGTTGGAAAAAGATATTACACGCAAACAGCAACCAGAAAAAAGTGGGGGTAAATATACTAATATCAGACAAAGTAGACTTCAAAAGTAAAACAAATAAAAGAGACAAAGAAAAACACTATAAATTAACAGAAGGATCAATTCATTAAGAAAACATAACAATCATAAATATTTTTGCACCAAGCCATAGTGTCCCAAAATTCATGAGGCAAACATTGAGAACACTGAAAGGAGAAGTAGATAACTCCACAATAATAGTTGGAGACTTCAATACACCCCTCTCATCAATGGATACAACACTACACCCCACAGCAGCAGGATACACATTTTTCTCAAGTGCTCATGGAACAGTCTCTAGGATAGACCACATGTTGGGTCACAAGGCAAGTATTAACAAATTTTAAAATATTGATATTATAAAAAAACACTTTCTTGGATCATAATGGAATGAAGGTGGAAATAACCGGCAGAAGACTGCAAAATTCACAAATCTATGGAGACTAAACAACACACTCTTAGAAAATGAGAGGGTACAGGAAGAAATTACAAGAGTAAATACTTCAAGGCAAATGACAATGAAAACACAGCAATCAAACTTATGGGATGCAGCAAAGACAGTGTTGAGAGGGAAATTTATTGCCCTAAATGCCTATATTAAAAGAGAAGAGAGACCAAAAATTGAGGAATTAACTGTTCACCTGAAGGAATTAGAGAAAGAACAGCAAAGTAACCCCAAAGCAAAGAGAAAGAATGAGGTAACAAAAATTAGAACAGAAATAAAAGAAATTGAGTATAGGAAAACAATAGAGGGAATCAACAAAATAATGGACCCCTAGCTAAGCTGCAAAGAAAGAAGAGTGGATGCAAATAAATACAATCAGAAATGGGAAAGTAAACATAACTACTGACACTGCAGAAATAATGGAGATAATTGGAAGATACAAGCAATGATATGCTAATAAACCAGATAAAACAGATGAAATGGACAACTTCCTAGAAAAGCATAAACAACCAACTTTGACTCAAGAAGCAATAGATGACCTCAACAAGCCAATCACAAGTAAAGAGATTGTCAGTCATCAAAAAACTCCCAAAAAAGAAAAGCCAAGGACCAGATGGCTTCACATGTGAATTCTGCCAAGTGTTCAAGAAAGAATTAGTACCAATCCTGCTCTAATACTTCAAAAAAATTGAAGACGAGGGAAAGCTCATTCTATGAAGCCAACATCACACTAATACCAAAATCAGACAAAGATACTACAAAGAGAGAAAATTATAGACCAATCTCTTTAATGAATATAGATGCAAAAATCCTCAACAAAATACTCAAATTGAATCCAGCAGCACACTAAAAGAATTATACACCACAACCAGTGAGATTTATCCCAGGTATGCAAGGCTGGTTCAACACCAGAAAATCAATTAATGTAATACACCGCATCAATAAATCAAAGCAGAAGAACCACATGATCATCTCGATTGATGCAGAAAAGGCATCTGACAAAATTCAACATCCTTTCTTGATGAAAACACTTCAAAGGATAGGAATAGAAGGGAATTTTCTCAGTAAGATAAAGGCAATATATGAAAAACCCACAGCTAACATCACACTCAATGGGGAGAGACTGAAAGGTATCCCTCTAAGATCAGGAAAAAGACAGGGATGCCCACTGTCACCATTGTTATTCAGCATTGTGCTGGAAGTTTTAGCTAGAGTGATTAAGAAAGAAGAAGAAATAAAAGGCATCCAAATTAGAGAGGAAGAAGTAAAACTTTCACTCTTTGCAGATGACATGATTCTATATGTACAAAACCCAGAAAAATCTGCAGCAAAGCTATTAGAACCAATCAATGAATAAGCAAAGTGGCAGGTACAAGACCAACAAGCAAAATCTGTAGTATTGTTATACACCAGTAATGTGCAACAAGAGGAGGAAATCAAGAAAAAAATTCCATTTACAATAGCAACCAAAAGAATCAAGTATTTAGGAATAAACTTAATGAAGGCCACAAAAGACCTATACAAAGAAATCTACAAGAAACTTCTAAGAGAAATCAAACAGGACTTCAAAAAATGGAAGTACATACCATGTTCATGGATTGGAAGACTAAATATAATTAAAATGTCAATTCTACAAACTGATTTATAGATTCAATGCAATACCAGTTAAATTCCCAACAACGTACTTTGCAGAAATAGAAAAACCAATAACCAAATTCCTTTGGAAAGGCAAGTTGCCAAAATAGCCAAAAATATCTTGAGAAAGAGGAACAAGTGGGAGGTCTCACACTACCTGACTTTGAAACACATTACAATGCTACAGTGGTCAAAAAAGCATGGTACTGGCATAAGGCCAGATATACTGACCAATGGTATCAAAATTGTTCAGAAATAGACTCTCACATCTACAGACAATTGATCTTTGATAAGGCAGTCAAGCAGAAGCAACTGGGATGGAGAAGCCTTTTCAACAAATGGTGTTTGGAGAACTGGATATCCATTTTCAAAAGAATGAAAAAGGACACTTATCTCACATCTTATACAAAAATTAACTCAAAATTTATCAAAGACCTAAACATTAGTGCTAAGACCATAAGACTCTTAGAAGGAAATGTAGGGCAATTTCTTAAAGATATTGTGATAGGAGGCAGTTTCCTAGACCTTACACCCAAAGCATGAGCAACCAAAGAACAAATAGACAAATGGGATCTCCTCAAAATTAAACACTTTTGTACATCAAAGGACTTTGTCATAAAGGTAAAAAGACACCCTACACCATGGGAGACAACATTGGGAAACCACATGTCAGATAAGGGTTTAATATCTGGAATATATAAAGCAATCCTACAACTCAACAACAGAAAGACAAACAACCCAATTAAAAAATGGGCAGACATGGACAGACACTTTTCTGAAGAGGAAATAAAATGGCTTAAAAATATATGAAAGAAAAAAATGCTGAACTTCACTTCACTTCCTATTAAGGAAATGCAAATCAAAACCACAATGAGATATCATCTCACACCTACCAGAATGGCCATTATACAAAAAAAAAAAAAAAAAAAAAGACAAAATTAAAAATGCTGGAGAGGATATGGAGAAAGAGGCACACTTGTTCACTATTGGTGGGAATGTAGAATGGGACAACCACTCTGGAAGACAGAATGTAGAATGGGACAACCACTAAGTTCCTCAGGAAGCTTAGTGTAGGTTTGTCATATGACCCAGCTATTCGATTACTATATGTATACTCAGAGGAACTGAAAGTTAATACATGAATGGCCATTTGTAATCTGATGCTTATTGCAGCATTATTCACAATAGCCAAGAGATAGAAACAGACCAAATGTCCATCAATGGATGAGTGGATAAACAAACTGTGGTACATACACATGATGGACTATTATGCAACTGTAAGACAGAACAAAGACATAGAACATATAATAATGTGGATAAACCTTTAGGACATCATGTTGAGTGAAGTTAGCCAGAAACAAAAAGACAAATACTGTATGGTCTCACTAATATGAACTAACATTAATAAGCAAACTTTGAAAGTTGAAAGCTGATAACACAGGCTACCAGGAGAAAGACAGAGGTACAGATCAGACATTTGAGGCTGAAGTGCTACAGAATGTTCAGTAGGATTGATAGTATAGATCCAGAAATAGATAGGATAATACTGTGTGATGGTAGCACAATATTGTAACTATACTGAACAAAGATGTCCATGAGTAAAGCTGAAAGAGGTGGGCTAGGTGCATGAATGACACCTGAGGTAAAGATAGAAGATAAAGACTGGGACTGTTTAATTTGACAAAAACTGGAGTGGTCAAGGATTGTGACTAAATGTACAAATATAAAACTATTCTTGCATGAGGGAAATCAAATGAATGTCAACCATGGAGAGTGTTGGGAAGGGGTTGGTATTGGGGAAAAATATAATCAAAGCAAACTGGAGTCTATGGTCAACAGTAACACTGAAATATGCTTCCATTAAATGTAACAAAGGCAATATACCAAAGCTAAATGTGTATGAGAGGGGGATATAAGGGAGGGATACGGGATTCTTGCTAGTGGTATTGTCTGACTCTGCTATTATATTGTTTTTGTATGCTATTTTATTTTCTTTATATTATCTTTTATTATTTATAAAAAACTTTTTTCATAGTAATCAATATGTTCAAGTGCTGACTGTGGTGATAAATGCACAACTGTATGATGATACCATGAACAACTGATGGGACATTGTGGATAATTATATGATTTGTGAATGTAGCTCTATAAAATTTTATGGAAAAATATAAACAGGGATAAAAGTGCTTGAGAAAACATGGAGACAAGGATGTATGTATTTATTGTCAGGAGGTAGAATGATATAGCCTTTCTGGAGGACAGTGGGGTGATTCCACATAAAGCTAAGTATGTGGGTGCAATAAGGTCCTGCCACCTCATTAGGGGGCATTTACTTGGAGGATCTGAGAGCAGGGACATGGGTGGACATTTGCACACTGATGTTTATAGAGAGAGTATGCATGATTTGAAATGGGTGGAGGTGATCTAAGAGTACATAGACTGAGGAATATGATGGTGAACTGTTGTGTGTGCATACAATGGAATATTGAGCAACTGCAAGGAGTGAAGCTGTAAGACACACAACGAGGTGAATGGAACCTGTGGACAGCATTTTGAGTGAAGGACACCAGAAACAAAGGCAGACACTATAATGCCTCACCAATATGGACTAACTACAATGTGTAAACTCAGAATTGAATCTTAGAGCACAGACTAACTGGGGAATGATTATTGTAATGCTCCCTAGATTGTAAGCTCTTACAGCAGTCAAATCTATTCCTGAATTGTAATTGCTGTTTCCAAACTCTGAGATGCTGATCCCTTTGTGTATAACCCGATTGGTCTCTAGAACATTGGGTATCTGTGTGACACCTGAAACTCAGATCTAGAACTTGGCAGATACGAATGTCAGTATTAGAAGATATTACAACTGCTAAAAGTGCTGAAAAAGAGTCCAGACTTCAAATAGAGATATGAATGAAGCAGATGTGGTTAGGACTAGAGCCAGTTGGGCCAAAGGGTAACAGACAATACTGACTGCATTTTAAAAACTCAAATTCCATGTGAGACTGAGGGAAGAAATGGTTAGTTGGTGCAAGAGCTATATTTCCTAAACAATTTAATTCATACAGTTTGTTCAAATACCATAATTACATGGAACTTTTAAAAGGAATTGAGACCTAGTAGGTTTGCATAGGTTAGTGTGAGATAGCAACACATCCCAAAGTAATTTGGGCAGAGAATAAAAATATATGCAGGGCCCCGTTGAGGAGCAGGGGGAAAATGCAGAGGTGTTGGGCTTCCTCACCTAGATTGTTGCTGATGTTCTCACAAATATTGAGGACAGACAGTTTGATGTGCTGAGTCCTCTATCATGTGACTTGCCCTTATGAGGCTCATTACTGCAAAGGAGAGGCTAAACCTGCTTATAATTGTGCCTAAGAGTCTCTGCCTGAGTAACTCTTTGTTGCTCAGATGTGGCCCTCTCTCTCTAGCTAAGCCAACTCACTGGGTGAACTCACTGCCCTCTCCCCTACATGGGATCTGACTCCCAGGGGTGTAAATCTCCCTGGCTACATGGGACATGACTCCTGCAGACGAATCTGGACCCGACACCCTGGGATTGAGAACATCTTCTTGACCAAAAGGGGGATGCCAAATGAAATGAAACCAAGTTTCAGTGGCTGAGAGTTTCCAAATGAAATTGAGAGGTCACTCTGGTGGGCACTCTTATGCACTACATAGATAACCCTTTTTAAAATTTCAGTGCAGTAAAATAGGTAGAAATAAATACCAGAAACTGTCAAACTACAACCCAGTAGGCTTGACCCTTGAAGATGATTGTATAGCAATGCAGCTTACAGGGGGTGACAGTGTGATTGTGAAAGCCTTGTGGATTGCAGTCCTTTTATCCAGTGTATGATGGATAAGTAGAAAAATGGTGACAAAAAACTAGATGAAGAGTGGGGTGGGAGGTGGGGGATGGTTTGGGTGTTCTTTTTTACTTTTATTTTTTATTCTTTTTTTCACTTATTCTGGTGCAAGGAAAATGTTCAAAAAATGGATTGAGGTGATGAATGCACAACTATATGATGGTACTGTGAACAACTGATTGTAGACTTTGGATGATTTTATGGTATGTGAATGTATCTCAATAAAAATAAATTTAAAAGAAAACACATCTAATAAAAGACCTGAATTGAGAATATATTAAAAAAATAGTAATAATAAGGGACAGACTAGATATTCCCAGACAAACAAAACCTGAGGGGGTTCATCATCACCAGACCTGCCCTACATACAATGCTAAAAAGAGTTCTACAGATTGAAAGAAGGGACTCTAGACAGTGGCTCAAAGTGGCATAAAGAAATAAAGATCTCTGGGAAAGGTAACCATATGGATAATTATAAATGCCAGTATTACTGAATTGTAGTTTTTGGTAGGTACCTCCACTCTTTACATCTTATAGCTTCTAAAATACAAAGACATAGAGTGTAATGGTAAGTCTATGGTTTGGGACGTAAATTGTACAAAGATAAATTTTGTAACAAAAACAATATAAAGGTGGGGAGTGGAGAGATACAGGAAAAGTTTATGTGTGTGCTATCAAAGGTAAGTTCATATCAAATCAAACATGATTGTCACAGATTTAGGACATGAATTTTAGCTGCATGGTAATGACAAATGAAATAGATGTAAAATATATTCAAACAAAAATGAGAAAGACTCAAAATGGAACAATTCAAAAAATCAAATAAATATGAATTAGGCATTAACAGGAAAATTGATGGTCGAAACAGGTATAAGACTTACAAAGTGAAAATAGCAAAATGGCACAAGAAATTCCTGCATTATTAGTAGTAACTTAAAATGTAAATGGACCAAACTCTCCAGTCATAGGCAGAAATTGGCAGAATGGATAAAAAATAAAAGCATGATCCAAATACATGTTTATTAAAAGAGACTCATCTTAAATTCAGAGATATAAGTAGGTTGAAATTGAAGTAATGTAAAAATATATTGTTAAGAGTGACAAAGAAGGTCAGTATACATTGATAAATGGATCAATTCAACAAGAAGAAATAATTAAAAATATATACTCACCTAATGGCAGAGCCCTAAAATATATGAAGCAAATACTGACAAATTTGAAGGGAGAAACAGACAGTTACATTAATGTAAGACTTCAATATACAACTTTCAATAATGGATACACCACTTAGACAGAAGATCAATAAAGAAACAGAAGGCTTAAATGATACTGTAACCCAACTAGACCTAACAGACATTTACACACTTCAACCAACAGCAGCAAAATACATGTTCTTCCATAGTGCACATAGATCATTCTCCAGGATAGACCATATGGTAGGTCAACAAACAAGTCTCAATAAATTCAAGAATATTGAAATCATAGAATATATGACCACAGTGGAAGGAAGGAAGAAATCAATCACAGGGAAAACTGGAAAATTTTCAAATGTGGAAATTCAACAATGTATTCTTAACCAATGGGTCAAAGAATAAATCAAAAGGGAAATTAGGAAATAAATTGACATGAATGAGAATGAAAACACAACATTCTAAAACTTATGGGATGGGGCAAAGGCAGTTTCAGTATGCAAATGCCTCGCAACAAAGAAAACCCAAGAACGCATGAGTCCTTCCACAGCAGCTGCACTTCCCACCAACAGTGAATGAGTGTACATATTTCCCGACATCCTCTCCAACACCTGTAGTTTTCTGTTTTTTAAATAGTGGCCATTCTACTGGGAATGAAATAACCTATTGTGGTTTTCATTTGCATTTCCTACATACCTAGTGATGTTGAGAATCTTTTCATGTACTTTTACATCACTTGTATTTCCTCTTTGGAGAAATGTCTATTCAAGTCTTTCGCCCATTTTTTAATTTCGGTGTTTGTCTTTTTATTGCTGAGTTGCAGCATTTCTTTATATATTCTGAATATTAAACATTTATCAAATATTAGGTTTCCAAATATTTTCTCCCATTAAGTAGGTTTTCTTTTCACTTTCTTGACAAAGTATTTTGATGTGCAAAAGTTTTCAATTTTGAGGAGATCCCATTATCTATTTTTCCCTTCATTCCATGTGCTTTAAGTGTAAAGTCTAAGAAACCAGTGCTGACCATAAGATCTCCAAGATGCTTCCCTACATTTTCTTCTAAGAGTTTTATAGTCCTGGTTCTTGTATTTAGGTCTTTGATCAATTTAAATTTAATTTGTATATAATGTGAGACATGGGTCTTCTTTCATTTTTTGCATAAGTTTATTCAGTTTTCCCAGAGCCATTTATTGAAGAGACTGTTCTTTCCCAGTTGAATGGATTTGGCATCCTCTTAAAAATTAATTGACCACTGATGTGAGGGTCTATCTATGAACTCTTAAGTGGATTCCGTTGGTCAACATATCCTCATTATGCCAGAACCATGCTGTTTTGAATACTGTAGCATTGTAATATACTTTAGAGTCAAAAGTGGGAGTCCTCCAATTTTGTTCTTTTTTTAAGGTGTTTTTAGTTATTCAGGGTCTCTTACCCTTCCAAATAAATGTGATAGTTGGCTTTTCCATTTAAGCAAAGTGGACTACTGGGATTTTGATTGGGATGGTATTGAACCTGCAAATCATTTGTGTAGAATGGACAGCTAAATGATATTTAGCCTTCCAATCCGTGAACATGGAATGCCCTTCCATTTATTTAGGCCATCTTGCTTTCTTTTAGCAATGTTTTGTAGTTTATGTACAAGTCCTTTATACCCTTGGTTAAATTTATTCCTAAATATTTGATTCCTTTACTTGCTATTGTAAATGAAATTCTTTGCTTGATTTCCTCTTCATATTGCTGATTACTAATGTATAGAAGCACTGATTTTTGCATCTTGTTCTGCTGTCCTGCCAATTTGCTGAACTAGTTTATTAGCTCTATTATCTTTTTGTAGATTTTTCAGGACTTTCTAGGTATATGATCATATCATCTCCAAAAAGTAAAAGTGTTACTTCTTCCTTTCTTGTTTTGATACCTTTTATGTCTTCCTCATGCCTAATAGTTCAACTAGAACTTCTAGTACAATGTTGAATAACAGTGGTGATAGTGGGCATGCTTGTCTCGTTCCAGGTCTTAGAGGACAAGCTTTCAGTCTTTCAACATTGAATACAATATTAACTGTGTGTTTTTCATAAATGTCATTTATCATGCTGAGGGAATTTCTTCTATTTCTATTTTTCTAAGTGCTTTAATCAAGAAAGGATGCTGGATTTTATCAAATGCTTTTTCTGCATATATTGAGATGATTGTGTGGTTTTTCTCCCTTCATTTTGTTAATGTGTTTTACTACATTAGTTGATTTTCTTTTGTTGAACCAACCTTGCACACCTGAGATAAAACACATTGATCATAATGCATAATTTCTAATGGGCTTTTGGATTCAAGTTTCAAGTATTTTATTGAGGATATCTGCATCCATATTCCTAATAGGATTTGGTCTGTAATTTCTTTCCTTGTAGTATCTTTATCTGGCTTTGGAGTGAGGGTGATGTTGGCCTCATATAATGAGTTAAGTAGTCCTCCCTTCTCTTCATTTTTTTTGGAAGAGTTTGAGCAATATGGCATTAATTCTTCTTGAAGTGTTCCCAGTGTTTGCCTCACATATTTTGGAGCACCATGGTTAGATGCATAAATTATTATTTCCTCTTGGTGGATTGCCCCTTTTATTAATATATACTGTCCTTCTATGTCTCTTATAATGGTTTGCATTTAAAGTATATTTCGTCTGATATTAGTATAGCTACCCCAGCTATTTTGGTTAATACTATGTGTGGAATATCTTTATTTCATCCTTACACTTTCAAACTATTTGTATCTTTGGGTCAAGGGTGAGTCTCTTGTAAACATCATATAGTTGGATCATGCTTATTTATCCATTCTGTCAATTTGTGTCTTCTGATTAGGGAACTTAATCCATTCACACTCAATGTGATTAATATAGAGACAGTACATATCCCAGACATTTTATTCTTTCTTTTAACATGTCATACTTTTTTTGTCTCTCATTTTACCCTTTTAGTTATGCTTAATTAACCTTAATTTCTTCACATTTCTCCAAGCCACACTCTCCTGTCTTTTCCTTTCAGCTTGCAGAACTCCCTTTAGTATTTCTTGTAGGGCACTCTCTGGTTGACAGACTCTTTCAGTTTCTGTTTATCTGTGAATATTTTAAACTCTCCTTCATTTTTCAGGGGCATTTCTGCTGGATAAGAATTTTCAGCTGGCAGTTTTTCTCTTTCAGTATCTTAAATATATCACACTATCTTCTTGCTCCATGATTTCCAATGAGAAAACAGCATTTAGTCTTAGTGTTGATCCCATGAATGTGCCAAAATGCTTTTCTCTTGTGGCTTTCAGAATTCTCTCTTTGTCTTTGGCATTTCACATGATAATTTGTATGTGTCTTGGAGTAGTTCTATTACCATTTATTCTGTTTGGAGTACCTTGCACTTTTTGGACATGTATATTTATGTCTTTCATAAGAGTTGGAAAATGTTCAGGCATTATTTATGCAAATATTCTTTCTGCCCCCTTTCCCTTCTCTTCACCTTCTGGGACACCCAGGACACATATGTTTGTATGCCTCATTCTGTCATTCAACTCCTGAGACTCTGCTGAATTTTTTCCATTTTTTTCTTTCTTTGTTCTTCTGTCTGTAAAATTTCAATCTCCCTGTCTTCTAGTTCACTGACTCTTGCTTCTGCCTGATAAAATCTGCTATTGTAAACCACTAGAGTGTTTTTAATCTCATCTACAATGTCTTTCTTCCCATAATTTCTGTTATGTTTCCCACTAGATAATTTTTCCAGTGCTTATATTTTGTTTTAAATAAATATTGCTTGTTATCAAATAATTTCAAAATCTTCATTGTCTTATTAATATCTTTTATCTCTTTAGACATATTTTCCTTCTTCTCCTTGAATTGATGTAGGAGATTTGTTTGAACTTATTTGATTAGTTGTTCCAGATTCTATGTCTCTTCTGCAGTCTTCATTTGGTCGCTTGACTAACCATGTCTTCCTGTTTCTAAGTATGGCTTGTAATTTTTTGCTGATGTCTAGGCATATGATTATCTTGATGAGTCTTCTTGGAAGGTCAGTTTCTCTCTGTTACTCAGGTTTTATTGATGATTGTCATGTAATAAAGCTCTTCTTTGTTGCTTAGCCTGCCTTATTCTAGACCTTTAGAATAACCTGTGTTTAAATGCTTGATTTATTCAGCTCCTCTTCATCTGATTCTTGCTCTGGATATGTGGTACAATTTTTACAATTGTATTTTTGTGCAATTGTTTCACATCAAGGAGAAAGTTTCCTTTCCTCTATTTATTCTCCAGAAATCTTGATCTGTTCTCTTCGTTTTGCTTCTGTAGTTTTTTACACTACTTTCACTTCTCTAACTGCTATTTCCTGGAGAGAAAATTCTTGGAGGTTGGTCACCCCAGAGAGGACATCTCAAAGTCATTATTTCCCAGCCAGAACAGGGCAAGGACCTAAGAAGAGGGTGCAAGCCAGCTCCAAAGTGCCCTGAAGAGGGGATCAGTAGGAGTACTAAAATTCTCTCTGACAGCTCCCATAAGATATGCTTTACTGGCCTGCCTAGTAAATGCAGCCCTTCAGCTAACTGTTCCCTGCATCCCTGAAGGAGCACTGTGTCTTTAAATGTCCACTGCCTCTGCCTCTCTATGGAGTGGGATTGAAACAACAGCTGAGAGCAGGACCCAGTGATCCAAATTCACTAATCTAAAGCCATGATCAGTGATCAGCTGTGCCCACTTATGTTCTCAGGGAAGATGACAATTTATGTCCATTTCTGTCACCTGCAAGCTAGCTAGGGCCTAGACCCAAGGCAGCCTGTGAGAGTCAGGGATGGGCATCAGCAGCTGACACAGATACAGGGCAACTCACTGTTCTTTAACCTAGTTAATTGGCCTCTCCTTCCTGCTCTTCCCAAGATATTGTACAATGTTCTTCTGGCCTCCAGAACCCCAGAATAGTTGATTCAGTTTCCACCTGTTTAATACCTGTTTTGCTGGAGTGACTGAGTCTTTGAGCTCCCTGCTTCACAACCTTCCCTGGATGTGTCTCGATATCTTTCTTCTTCTACAATGT
This sequence comes from Choloepus didactylus, assembly GCF_015220235.1. Lineage (NCBI taxonomy): Eukaryota > Metazoa > Chordata > Mammalia > Pilosa > Megalonychidae > Choloepus > Choloepus didactylus. The sequence continues at coordinate 31,003,361 of NC_051312.1, read as the reverse complement.
AAGAATTTAGAGCTAAAAATTTCCTTTTCAGAACTACCTTTGCTGCATCCCTTAAGTTTTGGTATATTATGTGTTCATTTTCATTCACCTAAAGATATTTTCTGATTTCCCTTGTGTTTGCTACTTTGACCCATTTCTTGTTTAAGGGTGTATTGTTTAATTTCCACATAATTATGAATTTTCCAGTTCTACCCCTGGTATTGATTTTCACTATCATTCTATTGTGATCAAAGTAGATTTTATAATATTTTTAAGTTTACTGAGAATTGTTTTGTGATGTAATATATGGTCTATCCTGGAGAATAATCCATGTACACTAGAGAAGAATATGTATTCTGCTATTGTTGGGTGGAATGTTCAATATATGTCTGTTAAGTGTAGTCGGTTTACCATATTATTCAAGTCTTCTATTTCTTTATTTATTTCATGTTTAGTTGTTCAATCCATTATTGAAAGTGGTGTATTGAATTCTTCTAATATATGTCAATATTTGTTAATACTTGCTTCATATATCATGTCAGTTGCAAATATATTTATACCTGTTTTGTCTTCCTGTTTTATTGACCCATTTATCAGTAAATAGTGTCCTTCTTTGCCCCTCATAACAGTTTTTTATTTGAAGACTATTTTATCTGATATTTGTGTGGTTACCCTAGCCTTCCTTGATTACTATTTGTATGGAATATCTTTCCATCCTTTCACTTTCATTCTACTTAAGTCTTTGAATTTAAGGTGAGTCTCTTATAAAGAGCACATACTTGGGTCATACTTCTTATCCATTTGCCAATTGTCTTTTGAGAGGAGGATTAATATCAAAAATTACATGTTTACACATTATGAGTCCAAAAGTATTGATTTACCATTACTTTTCATGTATTTGCATCTTAGATCCTCTAGGAAGTAAAAAGTGGAGTTACAAAACAAAGCCTTCCTCAATATTTTTCCTACTGTTTTAGAGTTGCCTTATTCTTAATTCAGTACTTGCCCAGTTTTTACAACCATTTGACTCCTTTCCAGGGACCAGAGGAAAATGGTTCTGACATTATGCTCGGGGTAAAAAGATTCTGGATCATATTTTACCACCAGGTGGTTCAATTGGACACAAATCTGTAATTTGGATGTTAGGTTTATTTATGGATGGTGTACCCAGAGAGAGGACCCAGAGAGATTTAAGTACTGGTTTTGAACCAAAATTTCAGAAAACCTGAAATTTCTCCAGGGACTTTCCTAGTACTCATGATCAGATGGTCTATGGCAAAGACACTGACAATAAAACATAAAAATAAAAAAATCCCTGGATACAATTTATAGAGACATTCTTCTCCACATTGAAGTGAAAATCAGATTGGAATCTCCTCCCACAAAAATCACCAGATAATTTTTGCAGTGCTTATATTTTGTTTTAAATAAATATTGCTTGTTATCAAGTGGGAGTTAAACAAAAAGAAGATGGATGGAAGGAAGACAAAGGAAGGAAAGAAGAAATGTGGTCAGAAAAAGAGAGGAATTTTAACCTACAAAAATATTTGTCAAAGTGCTCTACCTCAAATTTGCACATGGTTTAAGTCTTCATGGTGCTGAATCCTATGATATTGGTGTATATCATGGAGTCAGTCAGCTTTCCAAAGATACAACAAGACCATCTAAACTCTGTCCTTGGAACATTATAATAGGATACGAGGGAATCTTTGGTTACTAAGGAGAACAAAACAGAAGTAACATTAAGTCCTTATATATGTTTCTGAGGTTTTTTTTTAATATACTACTAAAATTAAAATCCATTTAAGGCGACAGAATAACCATACATATCTTTGATTTACTATATTCAAAATGTTCACTATATCCATGAGTTCACTTTCTTCCCCACAACCTCTTCATGGCATTTTTCACCTCTGCATTTCTGAGTGTGTAGATGACGGGGTTCAGCATGGGTGTGATCACCGTATAGAACATGGTCGAAGGTGGAGGAGGGTCGGATGTAGAGGAAGATGGCAGGTCCAAAGAACAAGATAACCACTGTGATGTGGGAGGCACAGGTGGAGAGGGCTTTGCACCTCCTCTCTGCAGAATGGTTCCTCAAGTGGACCAGGTTGATGATATAGTAGGACACCAACATGAAGAAGGAGCACAGGGCCATTAAGCTGTTGACCATTACAGTGACCCCTGAACAAAGGTGTCGGTGCAGCCAAGCTTGAATAACGGCTGGAGGTCACAGAAGTAGTGGTCAATCACATTAGGGCCACAGAAGGGCAACTGGATGGTGATGAGAATCTGAATCATGGAGCGTAAAAAGCCCCCAGCCAGGAACCAGCACCTAGTACATGACACAGTTGATGGCTCATAATGGTCGTATAATGAAGAGGCTTGCGGATGGCCACATAGCGGTCATAAGCCATCACCGCCAGCAAAAGGATCTCAGTGACCCCAAGGAAATGGAAGAAGAACACCTGAGCCAGACAGCCCTCCAGGGAGATGGACTTGACCTTTGCAAGTAAGTCTGCAATGAATTTAGGGACAATAGTAGAGGAGTAACTAATCTCCACCAGGGACAAGTAGCTAAGGAAGACATACATGGGGGAATGCAGACTCTTGCTGACACTGACTGTCAGGATGATGAGGCCATTGCCCACCACCGTGGCCAGGTACACGGGAAGAAACACCACAAAGCACACTTTCTGCACCCCTGGATCCTGGAAAAGGCTGGTAAAAATGAACTCAGTCACATTATTTCTACTGGCCATGGATTCCATTTGGGGAAGATGATTCATAGAAGAAAAGCCCCGTCACCAAAAAAAAAATTCAATCATATAACTTATCCCACATGTTTGTTCAGCATTGCAAGTTTATAGAAACCCTTCACATGTATTATCTCACTGATTTCTTTTGTTATTTACTTAGTTATAAAAGTTTCTCCATTCAGTGCTCCACTGTCTGCTCTGTGCAAGAGACTCTTCAAGATAGCTCACAAAATCCCATGGCTCCAATGCTACAATAAAGAAAATTTAGGCTCAGAGAAGTTATGAATTAGCAAACCCTCCCTGAAAGAGTGGACCCAAAATTAGAACCAGATCATTTTGTTCCAACTCATTTATTATTTCAAGTCCAGCACACTTAATAAAATAAAAATCTCAGTACTAAAAATCACCCATATTAATTCCTAACATTTCTCCCAATCACAATATTTTCTCATCAAGCTTTCACCTTAAGAGATTCTTAAGGGAACTTCCCCTGATCTGTTTTTTCCTCCATTTATTTTCTCCACTTTTAAAATTACTTTAAAGAATCTCTTTTTTTGCCTCATTTTTCCTTCTTCCACTTGTGCTTCCATCCTGAAAATAGATTATATACCCCCCAAATTCCTTTCACGGTGAAAACTTGAAAAGATGTATAAAATGAAAATGTACTGAGAGAATCTTCAGTAATTTGCCTCCATAGAAACGAGAAGAATGTGCATTGGATAGGCTTAAATAAAGACACCAAGTGCAAACAGAAGAGCGAGAAGAAGCAAGATGGGGCTTGCTGATTGGATCAGAGGAAGGTAAATTAGGAGGGCATCAAAAACAACCTAAGAAGACTGGGAAATATACTAGTGGTCTGCAGGAAATTAAAGCTTGTGGTTACCTGGTGGTCAACATTTTCATAGTCATCCCAAGCACACAGCCTCACATGCCGCTGTCCTTTATTCAGCATCTATATGTGTGAGGATGTAGTAAGCACTTTACAATCATCCCATCATTTAATTCTTCTACTTTCAGGTAGGTAATTGATAGGTGAGGAAACGGAAGCTGAGAGGTTTAGGAACTTGCCCAAGAAACACACCTCATGAGTGGTGGGGTCAGGGCTGAAACCCAAGTCTATCCAAAGAAAAGAGAGGGGAAGTGACCACATCTCACCCAGAGGAGAACGGGGATAGACATCAAGACCCACGGCAAATGCAAAAACTTATCCAGGTTCATTGTGCTTTCCCCACAGACAGCAGGAGTATTACAGGAAACCCCAATTCATGGGAATGATTTGGTCCCATCAACTCTGTAAATGAAAGACCAAGATTCAGAGGAGAGTGTGACTCAGGTATTTCCTTTTTCTTCACTACTCTGGGGAATTGGACGGGAGTCAGAGCTGCAGTTAGTGAGTCATTATCTCCACGAGGGATGACCTGACACTGCACCTGTCACACCAAGGTCTAACACAGCATTATCTCGCTCCTCATCCCTAAGCCTGAAACATTAGTCACCTCTAACTCAAGTCTCTCCCCTGCCTCCCATTTTTATAGAATCTACGTATTCTGACTATTTTACCAGTTCTTTCCTTTGTCTTCCTGCAACCTCACCCTCAGGCAGGACTATAAGCTCCTGCAAGGATTACTGCAGCGTCTCACATGCTCCATTTGTCTCCCGGTGTGCCAGCCTTCATCCCCCAGTTTATTCTGCAACTGGAATTAGAAATTCTTCCTCACTCTCCTCTGCTTGAATCACTTTGAAATCACCTCTGTCTCCTGTTCCTTGGCAATCAGGCCTAAAGTCCTCTACCTGATCTTTAATACCCTCCCAAATACTTGCCCAGCCCTCTTCCAACCAACCTCAATGCCCACTAATCAACAGCATATCCTCAGTTCTGTTGAGATCTCCTTGCAATCTCATGAATACAAGTTCTTTCCCAGCAAAAGAGCATCCCTCTTATTTTTCACATTACCTGATGAGCCCATTATCTCTGCTCTCTATCCTAATTCTACCCAGTCAGTCATGCCCATTGTTTATGAAGCCTTCCCTGATTGCTTCAACTCTCATCCATTTAACTCTGCACTCAACTCTGGAAATTAAATGAAGTGATCATTCTGTTCAACGCAATAAGGCACACAGTGTTCAGCTCATCATAATCCTTAATAAATGTAAACTGTTTATTATATACTTCTAAAATGCAAATCTGATCCATCCATGCATTTCTGTTGCCTACAAGATGAAGTCCTATATCATTAGCATGGCATGTAAGACCTTGCTCATCTTTCCAGATTTAATTGTCTTCACTCCTCTACATATACTCCGTCCACTTTGAACAGAAGTCTCATTCTCCCGACTTGCTCTCACACCTCCATGCCTTTGCTGAGGTTTTGCCCTCCACTGGGTGTGCTCACCTTGCTTTTATTCCTTTAGTGTTCAGGTTAAACATCACCTATCACTCCACTCACAGCCAATTCTCCTTCATGCAATATATGGCATTCTATGGCATATTTAATATGATTACTATAATTAGTATTTCTCTGTCTCCCTTACCTACTTTATTCATCTTTGCATGGGCTACACACATGGTAAATGCTTGATAAATATTAACTGGCTTCAATTTGAATCTAAACCTGAGAAGTTCTTCTATATATTTGTGTTTCTTTGGAAACACAAAACATCACACCTTATTTCTAGTTGTATCACTTGAAATGATTTTTTGTGTTATCTGTTTGTATTCATGAGCAGAGTCTGCACTTTAACTCCCTAAACACCTAAGTCCTACCTTCTCCCAGTGGGTTCTCTCTCTCTCTCTCTGTCTGTCTCTCTCTCTCCTATCTGTATCTATATATATAGATATATAGATACATAGACATATAGATATATAGTTATATACATGTGTGTATGTGTGTATATTTACTCCTGCTTGAAGATGAAAGAATTAACCAGTAGATTGATAAGAAATAAATGGATTCCTTAAAGCTCTCTGTCTATATTTTCCTTTCAGTCCGTGCTGACCTCATGAAATGCTGACGAGGCTCCTTCTCACCATGTAAAGCTATAAACAATGTAGATCATTATTTTTAAAGTTAACATTTTACTGCACTGGGTCAAGCCAGAGAAGATACATTGAAGCATTTTTTTTTTCTGCTTCATAGATTACTTGCCATAAGCCAAGGTGATAGAATCTCAAAATAATTATTCCATTTCACAGTACACATCATTTTCCTCTGTATCATCCTGGTTTCCTTGGGCAGAAATTGTCCAATGCTCACTTGAAATGCCAAATGTCTTGCACACACAGAAACATCATATTGAATCTTCATATTAAGTACATTACCATAAAGGCCTACATGAAGATGTTTTTTTTTTTTTTTAAAAAAAAAAAAGGAAAACAAAAAATTAATTGTGGAAATTAAGACAATTATATCAAGCAGATGGATTCATGGGATCATAGTAAGAGGAGAGAGGTGAGGAATTCCAGAGGACATGTGACCTGCTTTTAGTGGAAGGACAGTTTTGGGTGCACAAAGCTGAAGTACTGAGGAAAACAAAATAAGGCACCTGGCAAAGTTCTCTCACCCTCTCACAGAACAGCCTAGAGTAGTGTTTAAGGTGGTGGGCACTGCACTCAGCACCTATTCACATCCCACCAAATATCATATGTCCTATGGAATGCAGGTTCATATTTTTTGAAGGGTTTACAATTCACATTAGACTTGTTTGTTGCAAGAATTTATGTGAGGTAAAATACATAAAGCACTTAACAGGATGGCATGGAGAATAGGAAGCTCTCAATAAAATGTGGCTATTATTTGTTCAGACTTCCTAGTATTTTGTTACATTTCTATTGGTTTCTCTTTCACTATTGCTGAAGAGAGACACAGTTAGTTACAAACTACCTCCTGTCTCCCCTAAGATCACCACACATAAAACTCTTACCCTAAGATCATAGATTGAAAGTCACTAAGGATGTAAAAGTCTAGGTGGGAAAATGACTGGGTGAACTCTAACTGGGTATAATTTCATCCTCTACCATAGATCCTTAATAGTAAAAATTTTAAAGGACAAAATAATAACATGAGAGCTGAGTAGACCTATTACTCTGAGGTCAAATTCATTTCACAAGGATCTCCTTCCTTCTTCTCACATGGGACCCCCAATTGGTACTGCATGGAATCATAGAATGTGAGTGATGAAAGATACTTTAGAAGTCATTCTGCCAAGTCCTCTCCTTTTACACTTTTACAGAGTCAGAAACTGAGGCTCAGAGAGGGAAAGTGTCTTCCCCTAAATTACACAGTGATTTGGAACCACTTACACTCAGTTAGCCTGGAAAATCCTTCTGGAAGAGGAATTACTTGCCTTTAGATCAGGAATCTTGTTTGAGTCCTATTCAGCCTTAGAGCAAGGAATTGAACATGAAGGCTCTTTACCTCACCTTCAGCAAAGCCTTCACCCTCTGTTGTAAGGATGCATCACTCAGGGGGATGCCTTGGGCTGAAACAATGAAGGGAGATGGCCTGGAGCACATGGGGCCTCATAGAACAAGACTCTTCCACCAGGCTCCTTGGTCTTCATGGAAGCTTCCCAGTGGGCTCAACACTTCATCTCAGCTAAACCACCAGGTTGACTCAATGAAACTTTAGAGCTGTAAGGAAAATTGGAGATCAATTAATTGAAATTCCTCTGTTTACAGATGAAGCCACAAAGGGCCAGAAAGGTTAAGTGAATTCTCAAAGTCACACAGCCAGTTATTGGCAGATGTTCAAACTCATTTATGCACAAGCAAGAGTTGTTTCCATGATACTGAGCTTCCTTTCTAGTTACTCTTATTTTCTGATTGCTATTGCCAATACCCACTGAAAGCCTTGCTTCCACACAACAAAATTCCATGGGTCCTGTGATATTTAGACAGAACAACCAATGGTGGTATGGATAAATTATAAAGGGAAGGATTCAGGAAATCTGTCCCATGTGCAATCTTTGGATCTAATGTTTAGAAACATAAAAACTCTACAGGAAGCAACTAATGAGTGATTTTTAGATCTTGTTTTTTAGAATAGTAACCCCACTTGAACTATTTAAAATAAACTGAGCCATATGCTGTGATCAGGGTACCAAATTCCCCATGGAGTCTTTCATCTCTAGTGTGAAACTTTGCCAAGAAACTGAGTAAGGAAAAATTTCAAACTGTGCTCCAATTAATTCAATTAGAGACGTTTGAGAAGTTGTAAACATCCAGTAGTTACCCCCTGAGAGAGGGAAGCTAAAGATATGACATTAGGAGAGGTTTCACCCCAGTATTCTGAGTCATAATGAGAGTAGGACACTGAAAGGAAGAAAAAGACAGGAGTGGTCTGGGGCAGGGCTGCCAGCTGGGGGAATTTAGGCAAGTCCCTTCTCCTCTCTGTTTGATGTTCCACAGCCATAACATGATATGACTGAACTAGATTATCTTCCGTGTCCCTTCTCACTCTAACATTCTACACTTCAATCATTAGACTCTGAAGACATAAGTCCCCTAAATGTCCTTATATTTTCCTAGAGCTCCTGAAGACTCTGCTCTGCAGTTTTTGTTCCCAGTCTTTTTCTTTTTCTTTTTTTCTTCAGGTGGTAATTTTTATTGATGTATCTTGAGATAACTTATTCTTTACCTTCTGTGTCAAATCTACTGATGAGCTCATCTAAGCATTCTTAATATATTATCATTTTTTGTTATGGCAGCTAGGATCTGACTTTTATCTTTCCTGGTTCTTGTGTGGTGGATTAAAGTGTCCCTCCCCCTGAATCAGAAGACATTTAGTTATTTATATAGGATTGTGTGCCCAGGCCTCTTTCCTGCTCCTTCTCAAAGGAGAGTGTGTTTTTATCACTTGTACCCTTCCCCCTGCCCAGGTGGGTCTTCACATGGACCCCAAGGGACAACAGACCAACCTCTCCCCCAGAGATAATTCAAAGAATAATTAACACCAATCCTACTCAAACTCTTCCAAAAAACTAGAGGGAGGGAACACTTCCTACTCATTCTATGAGGCCAACATCACCCTAATACCAAACCCAAATAAAGATATCACACACAAAAAGAAAATTGCATACTAATTTCTCTCATAAATATTGATGAAACAATGCTCAACAAAACACTAGCAGACAGATCTAACAGCACATTAGAAGAATTATACATCATGGTCAAGTGGGATTAATTCCAATTATGTAAGTGTGATTAACATAAGAAAATCAAATAATGTCATACACCACATAAATAATATGAAGGAAGAAGACCACATGATCATCTCAATTGATGCAGAAAATCAGTTTTCAAAATTCAGTAGCCATTCTTGTTACAGAAAAAAAAAAAAAAAAAAATTGAAAAAACTAGAAATAGAAGGAATTTCCTTAGTATGATGAAGGGCTTATATGAAAAACCCACAGCTAATATCATACTCAATGGTGAAAGCCTGAAATTTTCTCTAAGATCATAAACAAGATAAGGAGGCCCACTCTCCCTGCTGTTATTCAACATTGTAACAGAAGATCTGGACAGAGCATTAAGACAAGAAAATGAAATAAAAGGCATTCAGATTGAACAGGGAGAAGTAAAATTTTCCCTATTTGCAGATGAGACAATGCTATACATATAGAAAATTCTGTAAAGTTCACACAACAAAGCTTCTAGGGCTACAAAGGAATTTATCAAAATGTCTGGGTACAAGATCAACCTGCAAAATTCTTTAGGGTTGCCACACACTAGTAATAAACAATCAGATAAAGACATCAAGAAGAAATTCCATTTACAATAACAAAAAGAATTATACATCTGGGAATAAATTTAACCAAGTATATAAAGGACTTCTAGATGGAAAACTAAAATTAGACCATCTAGATGAAATGGACAAAATCCTAGAATCACACAGACAACCTACACTGACTCTAGAATAAATAGATCACAACAGACTAATTACAAGTTAAGAGATTGAATCTGTCATCAAAAACCTCCCAACAATGTAAGCCTAGGACCAGATGTCTTCACAGGTTTATTCTACCAATCATTCCAAGAATAATTAATATCAATATTGCTCAAACTCTTCCAGAATATTGAAGACAAGGGAACACTCCCTAACTCATTATATGAAGCCAACATCACCATAAACCAAAGCCCACTAAAGATACTAGAAGGAAAGAAAACTACAGAACAATTTCTCTCATGAATATAGATGCAAAAATTCCACAAAATAATTTCAAGTCAAATCCTACAGCACATTAAAAGAATTGTACACCATGATTGGGTGGGTTTCTTCCCAGTTGTGTAAGGTTGGTTTAACATAACATCTAATCAATTAATATAATACACATTAACAAATGAAAGGGAAAAACCACATGCTCATCTCAATTTACACAGAAAAGGCATTTGACAAAATCCAGCATCCTTTTTTTTAATTTTTATTTTGAAATAATTTCAAACATATAGGACAATTGCAAATATAATACAAACCCCATACAGTGAACTCCAACACCTCCCGCCACCCCCAGATATCCATATCTACCAATATTTTGCTACCTTTGCAGTACCTTTCTTTCCGCTTCCTTCCTTCCCTCCTTCCTTCCTTCCTTCCTCTCTCCTTCCCTCCCCCCTCTTTCTTTCAACTATATCTATTATCTTTCTGTCAATTATCTACACATTTATCATCTTCTGATCATTTGAGAGCAGGCTACATATATCATACTCCTTGAACTCATAACACTTCCATGTACATTTCCTATGAACAAGGATAATCACTTATGTCATTAACTTAACTTCCATTAATTCAATAAAATTAATATGGATATAAAGCTTAAATACTATGTTCCAATTTTTCATTATGCTCCCTTTGAGCTTTTCTCCTCCATTCTTAGATCCACTCCAGTATCATATATTGCATTGATTGCCATTAACTCTTAATTAACTTTTTTTAAAATTAACTATATAAAAATTGTTTTTAAAAATATATGCAATAAAAAAGCATTTCAAACAAACCATAACAAAGGAGTAAGAAAAAGACAACCAATGTAAAATAACTACTTTACTTCCAACATGTTCCTACTCTACCCCAAGAAAATAACCTAATATATCGCAATATTTCTGTGAATTTGTTCCTACCATACCCATCAGAAATTAACAAACCAAAGTCATTCCTGGGAATTCCCAGAATGTTAAATTTACCCACAATAGCTTATCTGTTCTTATTGGGTTATCATTCCCCCTTCATTAATTGCTCTCTATCACTAGTTCCCCTACATTCTACATTATAAACTATTTATTTTATGAATGTGTTGTTTAACCTCCAGGTGTTTGTGAATTTTCTAAGTCACTGATGGTTATTGACTTCTATTTGTATTCCATTGTGGTCAGAGAATGTGCTTTGAATAATTTCAATTTTTTAAATTTATTGAGGCTTGTTTTATGTCCCAGCGTATGGTCTATTCTGGAAAAAATTCTGTGATCACTAGAGAATGTGTATCTTGGTGATTTGGGATTTGATGTTCTATATATGTCTGTTAAATCCAATTCATTTATCAGATTGTTTAGGTTTTCAATTTCCTTATTGGTCCTCTGTCTGGTTGATCTGTCTACAGGAGAGAGTGATGTGTTGAAGTCTCCCACAATTACTGTGGAAACATCCGTTGCATCCTTTACTTTTGCCAGTGTTTGTCTCATGTATTTTGTGGCACCTTGATTGGGTGCGTAAAAATTTATGATTGTTATTTCTTCTTGTTGAATTGCCCCTTTCATTAGTATGTAGTGGCCTTCTTTGTCTCTCCTAACATCTGTACATTTCAAGTCTATTTTATCTGAGATTAATATTGCTACTCCTGCTTTCTTTTGGCTGTAGATTGCATGAAATATTTTTTTCCATCCTTTCACTTTCAATTTCTTGGTGTCCCTGTGTCTAAGATGAGTCTCTTGTATGCAACATATTGATGGTTCATATTTTTTGATCCATTCTGCCAATCTTTATCTTTTGATTGGGGAGTTTAATCCATTTACATTCAGTGTTATTACTGTGAAGGCATTTCTTGAATCAACCATCCTATCCTTTCGTTTATGTTTGTCAGATATATTCCTCCCCCCACACCTTAATGTCCTTTATGGAACCAATATTGAATCTCTTTAGTACTGAACCCTTCTCCGTATCTCTCTCTCCTTTCTTTATTTCTCTGTCTGTAGGGCTCCCTTTAGTATCTCAAGTAGGGCAGGTCTTTTATTAGCAAAATCTCTCAGCACTTGTTTGTCTGTGAAAAATTTAAGCTCTCACTCAAATTTGAAGGAGAGCTTTGCTGGATAAAGTATTCTTGGTTGGAAATTTTTCTCTCTCAGGATTCTAAGTATGTCATGCCACTGCCTTCTCGCCTCCATCGTGGCCACTGAGTAATCACAAGTTAGTCTTATGCTGTTTCCTTTGTATGTGTTGAATTGCTTTTCTCTTGCTGCTTTCAGAACTTGCTCCTTCTCTTCAGTATTTGACAGTCTGATCAGAATATGTCTTGGAGTGGGTTTATTTGGATTTATTCTATTTGGAGTTTGCTGGGTACTTATGCTTTGTGTATTTATATTGTGTAGAAGGTTTGGGAAATTTTCCCCAACAATTTCTTTGAATACACTTTCTAGACCTTTACCCTTCTCTTCCCCTACTGGGACATCAATGAGTCTTATATTTGGAAGTTTTATTTTATCTATCATATCCCTGAGATCCATTTTGAGTTTTTCAATTTTTTCCCCATTCTTTCTTTTGTTCTTTCATTTTCCATTCTGTGATCTTTGAGGTTGCTGATTCATTGTTCAGCTTCCACTAGTCTTGTACTATGAGTATCCAGAATCTTTTTAATTTGGTCAACAGTTTCTTTTATTTCCATAAGGTCATCTATTTCATTATCTACTCTTGCAATTTCTTCTTTATGCCCTTCTAGGGTCTTCTTCATGTCCTTTATATCCTGTGCCATGCTGTTCTTCATGTCCTTTATATCCTGTGCCATGCTCTCATTTTTTGTCTTTAGTTCTTTGATTAATTGCTCCAAGTACTGTGTCTCCTCTGTTCTTTTGATTTGGGTGTTTGGGTTTGGGTTATCCACATCATCTGGTTTTTTCATATGCTTTAGAATTTTCTGTTGTTTTTGGCCTCTTGGCATTTGCTTAACTTGATAGGGTTCTTTTAGGATATGTAGGATTATCCAAAGATGAATCTCTAATTTGTCAGATCTACAGCTTGCTGATGTACACTTTCTCTAACTAACCAGCAGATGGCATCCGTGAGTCACCTATTATTCTCAAGCCAATTCTCCCCAACTTTGTCTTTAAGGTTTGTGGGGGTCTGCTTCCTGTGGGGTCCAATTGGTGCACCAAGTTTGGGTGTGTTGTTGGTGCTATCTGCCCTGAATGTGGGTCGTGTGTCTGAGCAGTTAGGGATGGAGGGCAGCTTTAATAATCAAACCTCCTAGGTGTTCCTGGAGATTTAAGGCTGTTGCAAGAGTCTAAACCTTCATTTCAGTCTCGCCACAGATCGTCTCTGCCACTGACCCACAAGTTTTGGTACTGGCGTATGGTTCCTGGGATTTCTGAGTGGGTTCCTCTTCCAAGCTTTGCCCTTCTAGGGCCTCTGCTGAGGGAAGGTTGTACTATGTCACAAGTGCATGCCATCCCTCAAGGGAAGTTCTGGGCCACCAGGCCATGTAGGTGTGTTCCCAGCCTGCTGTAAGGATGGCCGTATGGGGCGTGCCAATTTCCTCCTTTTCACACAGCTCCACCTTCCCAGCTCCGGGACAATTAGCTGTGGGTGTGTGAAAGGCTATTGTCCATGCCCGACACTGTGGTGTGTGCAGGTGACTCGGGAAACACCCCCATCACACCGGGTTTCTTGGCACGGCTCTGGGCTGAAGCCCCCGTGCTGGGCAGGAGTGTTCCCAGCCCACTGGGAAGATGACTGCAAGGGGCATGGCTTTTTTCCCCTTTTGGCTAGCCTCTGCCTTCCTTGCTCTGAGACAATGAGCAGTGGGTGTGTGAAAGGCTATCTTTCATGCCAGAAACTGAGGTGTTCGCACAGCCCATTCCTGCCACGCTTCACTGTGTGGTTTTTGCTGCTGTGTCTGCAGCCACTTTTGTTTTTTTTAAAAAAAGAACTAGCCCACCTCCAAATGCCAACCCTCGGTTTCCCCATACCACAGCGTGGCTGCTGTATATTCAGCGGCTTACACACTCATTTCAGAATGCAGACTCCCAGTTTCACCAAGTGCATGGTCCTTGTGCATTTAGCAGACCTTGTCCAGCTGGTGCATTGCTGGAACTGGTGTTCTGGATCACTTTCTGGCTTTTACCTAGTATTTTTCTAGGAGGTTTTTTATTGCCCTGTCTCACCTAGTCGCCATCTTAGGTTCTCCCAGCATCCTTTCTTGATAAAAACATTTAGAAAAATAAGAATAAAAGGAAAATTCCTCAATATGATAAATGGCATATATGAAAACCTAATAGCTGCCTCTGTATTCAATGGTAGAGACTGAAAGCTTTCCTCTAAGACATGGAACAAGACAAGGATGCTCTTGATCACTGCTGTTATTCACCATTGTACTAGAAGTTCTTTCCAGAGCAATAAGGCAAGAAAAAAGAAATAAAACACATCCAAATTGGAAAGTAAGAAGTAACACTTTCATTCTTTGGAGATGACATGACCCTTTATACAGAATGCCACACAAAGAGAGCAACTAGAGCAATTAAACAAGATCAGCAAAGAGAAGGGTACTAGATCAACATGCAAAAATCAGTAGTGCTTCTATACACTAAGTACTGAGCAATCTGAGGAGGAAATCAAGATAAAAATTCCATTTACAATAGCAACTGAAAGAATCAAATGTCTAGGAATATATTTAACCAAGGATATAAAAGCCCTGTATGCAGAAAACTACAAAACATTGTAAAAAGAAATCATAGAAGACCTAAATAAATGGAAGGACTTTCTATGTTCATGGATTCAAAGACTACATATTGTTAAGATAGCTACCCAAATTAGGATTTGACTTGAAATTGACAGATTCAACACAATCCCAATAAAAATCCAAACATCATACTTTGCAGAAATGGAAAAGCCAATTATCATATGTATTTGGTAGGGTAATGGGCCCCAAATAGACAAAAACATCTTGAAAAAGAAGAATAAAATTGGAGGACTCACACTTCCTGATTTTAAAGCACATTACAAAGCTACAGCAGTCAGAACAGCATGGTACTGGCATAAAGATAGATGTATCATCAAATGGAACCAAATTGAGAGGTTAGAAATAGGCCCCCAAATTTGTGCTATATTCCTCTTCACTGGAATCACTGCCCAATCCATCTTCTACCCTGGCAGATTTCTTGTCATATGAACATTCACAGGCTTTGTCTGTAGGCACAGCTCCTTTCCATTGGGGTAAGATAGTAAAAAATGCTTCTTGCCAGTCTCTTATTTCAGGTATTCCAGAATAATCTCAAACACATGATTAACTGCCAAAACTTTTTGACTATTCATCTTAACAAAATTTCCAAGGGAGAGCTGTGCACGATCAATTCCATGATCTGATGCTTGTTTATGTGTGTGCCCCTTGTGATGATTGTGATCTACTAATTCTCCAATCACACAGGCCTTTGATTCATCTAATTCATTCAGTACGTTAGGTGAATCAGATGTAAGATAAATCAGGTCTTCTTTCTTTATGAGTTCACTATAGTGCTCTGGTTTGATGTAGATATCCTTTCAGTTAACCCATTTTTGACATTTGTCAACTGTCCTCCATGGCTTGTCAAGTAAAACTGCACAAGATGCAATGCACAATGGTTTTCTGCATAACATTGTTGAATCTGCTTATGAAGTTTCTTAATGTCGTTTAATACCATCAAGTCATCAAAACTACATTCAGTTAGGCAAAATGTGCTGTGAACAACATCTCTTCAAACATGTTTTCTGTCATTTCAATCTGAGTTTGATTCCAGCTGACATTGTTACTCAAGTTTTTTTCTTTTGCATTTTTCTTTCTGCTTTTGTTTGTAGAGTTCTTATTGTTCTTCGCATTGTTTCTGTTTTATAAGCTTCTTCATTTGTTGTTTAGATATTGGGTCAAACCATTCACCTAATTTTTGCTTCTGGCTCTCCTCTTGATCTTTATTTAAGTTTTGCTTTCTTTCAGCATTGGAAATCTCAATAAATGTTGGCAACATTTCAGATGGCATTTTTGGTGCTTCAAACCAAAAAGTTGGTGAGGAATGCAAGAACCATGCTCTGGAAGCCTTTTGGAGTGGTCTTTGTGCCACTCACGAGTCCTTCTTCAGAAACTTCAACTCCCAGCTGGCCAGTTGATTTCTGACAAGGCTGCCAAGTCCACTCAACTGGGAAAGAACAGTCTCTTCAACACATGGTGCTGGAAAACTGGACATCCGTATACAAAAGAATGAAAGAAGACCCATATCTCACACCATGTACAAAAATTAACTCAAAATGAATCAAAGACCAAAACACAAGAATCAGGAAAATAAAACTCCTAGAAGAAAATGTAGGGAAACCTCTTCAGGAACTTGTATTAGGCAATGGTTTCTTAGACTTTATATCCAGCCACAAGCTACAAAAGAAAAAATAGCTAAATAGCAAGTCATCACAATTAAAAACTTCTGTGTATCAAACGACTTTACCATGAAAGTGAAAAGACAACCTACTCCATTGGAGAAAATATGTGGAAGCCACATGTACGATAAGAGTTTAATATCCAGAATATATAAGGAAATACTACAACTCAACAATAAAAAACAAACAACCCAATTAAAAAAAATGGGTGAAAGTTTTCAATAAACATTTTTCTAAAGAGGACATACAAATGACTAAAAAGCACATGCAAAGGTGCTTTGCATCACTATCTATTAGGGAAATACAAATAAAATCACAATGTGAAATCATTTTACACCCACTAGAATGAAAAAAAGAATTACAAGTGTTGGAGAGGATGGGAGAAATAGGAGTACTCATTCATTGCTGGGGGGAATGTAAAATGGTACAGCTGCACTGGAAAAGAGTGTAGCAGTTCCTCAGGAAGCTAACTATAGAATTACCATATGATCCAGCAATCATCATACTAGGTCTTTACCCAGAAGAGCTGAAAGCAAGGACTCAAACAATTATTTGCACACTGATGTTCATAGTGGCATATTCACAATTGCCAAAAGATGAAAGCAACCCAAGTGTCCAACATCCAATGAATGGATAACAAAATGTGGTATATACCTAAAATGGAATATTATTCCTCCATCAAAAGGAGTGAAGTTTGATACAAGCAACAACATGGATGAACTTTGAAGATATTATGCTGAGTGAATGAAATATACCAGACACAGTAGGACAAATATTGAATATTGTATGATCTCACTGTCCACATTCTATCATTACAGTCTGGTTCAGAGTCCAGCAGTTTAGTTCATTTGCTCACAGGCTGATTGAGGCTTTTACATGCTGGTCACTTCTCTGTCTATGCTTCTAATTAAGGCAGCATTGTGGGGACAGAGGAGGTATTTGCTAGTGGAAGAGATAGTGAGAATGGGAGTGAGGAGGGACATCTGGGAGAGGAATTAATACAGAAGAGGCAGAGGTGACAGAAAAGGAAAAGGCAGTTTGCAAGCAGCAAGGCTATCACATATTCCCCACTGTTCCTGGATGAAGCACAGATGAACTAGACCTTATGTGGTCCTCTTCTGGTCTCTGAATAATCTCTCAGGCTAATTTGTATAAAATTTTCCTTAATTTCTCTAGCGGATTAAAAAATAGATTGAGTTCAAATGCAGATGAGATTTATGTGTTTGTGTAGGGAAATAAATATACCTTTGAATTTTATTGAAAGGGCATAGTTATTTATAACCCTTGACTTATATGTTCTGTACCTAGAAATAGTGTAGGGTGGTGCTTAGAGCGCAGGCTCTGTGGTAGGGCTGCTGGAATTCAAATCTCGCTCCACTGCTGTGTAACCTTAGGCAACATCATTCACTTCTCTGTGCTTCTCTTTCCTCCTATATAAAACAGGAGAGATAATGATAAGATCACAGGTTTGTTGTGAAATTAAGTGAAATAATGCATGTAAAGCACTTATACAGTGCATAGAATAGTACATACTTTGAAATAAATGTTATTATTAATAACCAAAATGTTTGAGCATTTGATGCTGAGGAGCACAGTATGTCCAATAGGCTGGATTGTAAAGATCCAGAAATGGATAGCACAATACTACTTGATGGTAGCACAATATTTTAAGGAAACTGAACAAAGCTGACCATGAGTATGGTTGAAAGATGAAGACTAGGAGCATATATGACATTAGAAGGAAAGATAGAAGATAAGGATTGGGACTGTATAACTTAGTGAAACCTAGAGAGGACAATGATAGTGATTAAATGTACAAATATAAGAATGTTTTTACATGAAGGAGAACAAATGAATGTCAACATTGCAAGGAGTTGAAAATTGGATGGTATATAGAGAAATATAATCAATGGAAATGAGATTCTACAGTTAATAGTAACATTGTAATATACTTCCATGAAATGCAACAAAGGCAATATACAAAAGCTAAATTTTACTTAGGGGGGATATAAGAGAGGGGTATGGGATCCATAGAATTATTGTTGCTTCTCCTTTTTAATTTATTTTATTTCTTATTTTTTATTCTTCATTTTTTTCCTCATCTTCTGTCTTGGTGGAAGAAATGGAAATGTCTTCATAAAGATTTTGGTGATGAATGCATAACCCTGTGATTGTACCAGTAACCATTGATTGTTTAACCAGGAAGGATTGTATGGTGTGTGAATAAAACTGTTAAAAAAATAAACAGAAAGATACAAATGCTGGAGAGAATGTGAGAGAGGGATGTACCTATTCACTGTTGGTAGGGAAGTAGAATGCTGCAGCCCTTCTGGAGGGCAGTGTAGTGCTTCCACAGGAGGCTAAGTATAGGGTTACCATATGAGCCAACAACCTTGTTATTGGGTGTATACTTGGAAGAAGTGAAAGCAGGGACATGAATAACATTTGCACACTGCTGTTTATGGAGGCAATATTCACCCACCTGCAATGGATGGAGGTGGGCTAAGGATACATTGACTGATGAACTGAAGGGCAAACTGTGGTGTACACATACAATGGAATATTGAGTGACTGCAAGAAGAAATGAACTTGTGAGGCATGCAAGTTCAATAAGAAGTTTGGAGGCCAGTGTTTCAAGGGTTGGTTTGTGAATTCTCTGATGCTAGCCCATTGGGTTGCTGCCTCTTCAATTCTCTTGCTCTCCACTCATGGCTTCAAGATGGACACAGCATCTCCAGGCATCATATCCTCACGTAAGGGAAGGGTATGACTGTCTTGTTATTTGGGGAAATATTTCCCCAGAAACTCCCCATAACAATTTCTCTCATTCTTATTCTTATTGGCCACAATGAGGTCAGTATCAGGAAGGAGGAAGGAGGAAAAAGCTGCATGTCATTTCCTTTCAAGTTGCAAGGGAGGCTGGGTGTGCCAGTTTGAATGTATTATGTCCCCCAGTACACCATTATCTTTGGTGCAATCTTGTGTGGGCAGATGTGTTAGTGTTGATTAGATTGTTAATCTTTGAGCGTTTCCATGGAGATGTGACCCACCCATCTGTAGCTGATATCTCTGATTAGATAATTTCCATGGAGTTGTGTCTCTGCCCATTCAGTGTGGGCCTTGATTAGTTTACTAGTGCACTATATAAGCTTAGACAAAAGGAGCAAGCTTTCTACAGCCAAGAGGAACACTTTGAAGAACACCCAGGAGCTGCGAGAAGAGCTGCAGCTTACAGAGCAACATTGTGGAGATGGCCTTTGAAAGCAAAGTTTTGCTCTAGAGAAGCTAAGAGAGGATAAATGTCCCAAGAACAACTAAGAGTGACATTTTTGAGGAACTGCAGCCTAGAGAGGAACATCCTAGAAGGAAACCATTTTGAAACCAGTACTCTGGAGCCGTTGCCAGCCATGTGCCTTCCCAGCTAACAGGTTTTCCAGATGCCAGTGGCCATCCTCCAGTGAAGGTACCTGATTGTTGATAACTTACCTTGGACACTTTATGGCCTTAAGATAGTAACTTTGTAACCAAATAAACCCTCTTTATAAAACTTATCCATTTCTGGTGATTTGCAAAAAGGCAGAATTAGCAAACTGGAACACTGGGTAATGTAATTTTTGTTCCAGATGAAAGTAAGGAGAAAACAAGTGTTGGGGAACACCAGGGATCTTGGCACCAGTAAATAAAGCATCTATGCTGGACACCATTTTGGGTATTCTGAGCACTTTTAGGTAAGGTGCTCACTTCTTTGTGGCTTCCCACCCCAACTAGGTGTTGTCTTGTAATTTAGGTATGGTTTACAGTCACTGAAATGCACAGACCTTCAGTGTATTATCCAATGAATTTTGACAAATGTATACATCTGTATAACCAACAGCCCAACCAAGATGTAGAGTATTTCAATCACCCTAGAAACTTCACTCATGACCCCTTCCAGGCAATCCTCTCTCCCGGCAGTCAATCACAGATCTTACTTCTATTATCATAAATTAGTTTAACCTTCTCTTGAACTTCTATAAATGGAATTAGGGAACATGAACCCTTTGTGTCTGGCTTCTTTTGTTCAACATAAAGTTCTGAAGATTCATCCATATTTCAGGTTGCAATAGTTTGATCCTTTTATTTGCCAAGTAGTATTCCACTGTAATGAATATACCACAACTGCTTTTTTTTTCTTTTTTCTTTTTTTATTTTGAAATAAATTCAAAGTTATATGAATAGTTGCAAAAACAATACTATCCCCATACACAGAATTCCATCATACCCTGACCCCCTTCCCCAATAGCTCAATCCACCAACTTTAACATGCTGTCACATCGCTATTTCTTTCCCTCCCTCCCTCCCTCCCTATCATCCATCTTCTATTTTTTTTGTTTATCTTCATTTCATTGTGATATATTCACATACCACGCAGTCATACAAAACAAATCGTACATTCAATTGTTCACAGTACCATTACATAGTTGTACATTCATCACCTAAATCAATCCCTGACACCTTCATTAGCACACACCCAAAAATAACAAGATTAATAATTAAAGCGAAAAAGAGCAATTGAAGTAAAAAAGAACACTGGGTACCTTTGTCTGTTTGTTTGTTTGTTTCCTTCCCCTATTTTTCTACTCATCCATCCATAAACTAGACAAAGTGGAGTGTGGTCCTTATGGCTTTCCCAATCCCATTGTCACCCCTCATAAGCTACATTTTTATACAATTGT
The DNA here is from genome assembly GCF_015220235.1 of Choloepus didactylus. Taxonomy (NCBI): domain Eukaryota; kingdom Metazoa; phylum Chordata; class Mammalia; order Pilosa; family Megalonychidae; genus Choloepus; species Choloepus didactylus. The sequence goes on along the minus strand of NC_051312.1, from coordinate 30,982,310 downwards.
CTTCGAGATTCATGGGTTCTGGGTTGTAGTTTGATAGTTTCAGGTATCCACCACCAGCTACCCCAATTCTTTAGAACCTAAAAACGGTTGTCTAAATTGTGCGTAAGAGTGCTCACCAGAGTGACCTCTCGGCCCCTTTTGGAATCTCGCTGCCACTGAAGCTTATTTCATTTACTTTCACATCCCCCTTTTGGTCAAGAAGATGTTCTCCATCCCACGATGCCAGGTCTACATTCCTCCCTGGGAGTCATATTCCACGTTGCCAGGGAGATTCACTCCCCTGGGTGTCTGATCCCATGTAGGGGGGAGGGCAGTGATTTCACCTTTCAAGTTGGCTTAGCTAGAGAGAGAGGGCCACATCTGAGCAACAAAGAAGCATATGGGAGGAGGCTCTTAGGCACACACAATTGCTTTTTATCCATTGTTTTGTTGATGGCCATTCCTGTTTATATCTGTCATGAATAAAAGCTTCTATGAGCATTCTTATACATTAATATTTATTAAAGTATAAATTGATAGTCACTTGTTTATTTTACATGCAAAATAAATTCATGAAGAATGTGTATGGATGCCTTTCTAATTATAAAGTATATGCTAGAACTAGAGAAGCAAGGGTGTAGACAATAGGTTAATCTTCACAAAGTTCAGCAATACAATCAATGTCTTATGACAAATTGAATTTATAACAATAGGTGAACAAATGCAGCTTTCTACCAGAATATTTGAACAGTTGTAGCTTCCTATAACAAATACCAATTAACTCAAGTTTAAAAATCTTTCTTCCTTAGATTTATTAGACCAAATATTCCATATAGAAAAGATTTTGGCTGAAAAGTTTTCACAGAAAATCAACTTCAAGGTGACATGCTGCAATATAAATATTTGTATAATTGCATTACTATACTTCTTTCTGTAAAAAGAATAACATTTAAATCAGTATTTGCATTCTCAAAAGCAATTGTGCCCTGAGCAAAGATGTCTGTGAGTGAAGTTTAGAGAGGTGGCTGGGGTCATGTATGACACCAGAGGTAAAAATTGACAATGGGACTGGGACTGTGTAACTTGGCAAAAGTTGGAGTGGTTGATGATTGTGATTAAATGCACAAATGTGGGAATGTTTTTGCATGTGGGAGAGCAAATGAAGGTCAACCATGCAGGGTGTTGAAAGAGGAATGGTACTGGGGAGAAAACATAATCAGAGCAAACTGGAGTCTGTGGTCAACAGTAACATTGTAATATGCTTCTGTTGAATGTAGCAAAGGCAATATACCAAAGCTAAATGTGTATGAGAGGGGATATGGGGCGGGAGGGGTGGGATATGGGATTCTTGGTAGTAGTGGTGTTGTCTGACCTTACTATTATATTGTATTGTATGATATTTTATTTTTCTTTTTACTATCTTTTTTATTATTTGTTTAAAAAACACTTTTTTGTAGTAATCAATATGCTCAAGTGTGACTGTAGTGATAAATACACAACTATATGATGATACCATGAACAACTGATTGTACACTGTGAATAATTGCATGGTATGTGAATATATCTCTATAAAATTGTAGGCAAAAATATCAATAGGGAAAGAAGTGTTGGATAAAACATGGAGAGATGAATGTTCCTATTTACTGTTGTAGACTTTCTGGAGGACGGTGTGATGGTTCCACAAGAAACTAAGTGTGTGGGGGCCATAAGGTCCTGCAACCTCATTATGGGGTATATGCATGGAAGATCTGAGAGCAGAGACATGGGTGGACATTTGCACACTGGCATTTATGGAGAAAGTACTCATGATTTGCAATGGGTGGAGGTGGCCTAAGGGTACATCAACTGAAGAAAAGAATGGTGAGCAGTGGTGTATGCATACAGTGGAATATTGTGTAACTGTGTGAAGGAGTGAAGCTATGAGACATGCAACAATGTGAATGGATCCTGTAGACAGCATTTTGAGTGAAATATGCCAGAAACAAAGGCAAACACTATAATGCCTCACCAATATGGACTAACTGCAATGTATAAACTTCGTACTGAATCTTAGAGCACAGCTTGTCGGGGGAATATTCATTGTAATAGTCCCTAGACTGTAAGCTCTTACAGCAGTCATATCTATTCCTGAACTGTAATGGCTATCTCCAGATTCCAAGATGTTGATCCCTTTGCATATGACCTGACCAGTCTCTGGAACTTTGGGTATCCATGTGACACCTGAAACTCAGAGCTAGAACTTGGCAGATATGAAAGTCAGTATTCATGCATACAGCAACTGTTTAAAAAGCTGAAAAAGGGTCTGGAATTCAATTAGAGATATGAATGAAGCACATCTGGTTAGGACTAGGGCAAATTGGGCAAAAAGGTGAAAGGATGATACTGTGTTTTAAAACTTCAACTTCCATGTGAGACAAAGGGAAGAGATGGTTATCTGGGGCAGGATTTGTATTTTCTGTAGCACACTAAACAATTTAACTTGTACAGTCAGCTTGTTCAAACACCATTACATGGAACTTTGAACAGGAAGTGAGATCTGGTAGGTTTGCACAGATTCGTGTGGAATAGTGACATATCCCAGAGTAATTCAGGCAGAGAATAAAAATATATGTGCAGGAGGAACAGAATGGTGAACTGTGGTGTATGCATACAATGGAATATTGAGCAACTACGAGAAGTAGTGAAGCTGTGAGACACTCAACGAGGTGAATGGATCCTGTATGCAGCATGTTGAGTGAAGTACACCAGAAACCAAAGCAAACACTATAATGTTTCACCAATATGGGCTAACTACAATGTGCAAACTCAGAATTAAATCTTAGAGCACAGGCTAACAGGGAAATGATTATTGTAATGGTCCCTAGATTGTAAGCTCTTACAGCAGTCAAATCTATTCCTGAATTGTAATGGCTATCTCCAAACTCTGAGATGTTGATCCGTTAATGTATATCCTGATTGGTCTCTGGAACACTGGGTATCTGTGTTACACCTGAAACTCAGAGCTAGAGCTCAGCAGATATAAATATCAGTATTAATGCATACAGCAACTGTTAAAAAAAAAAGCTGAAATAGATCCCAGACTTCAATTAGAGATATGAATAAAGCAGATCTGGTTAAGACTAGAGTAAATCGGGCCAAAGGGTAAAGGCTGAAACTGACTGTGTTCAAACTTCAACTTCCATGTGAGACCAAGGGAAGAGATGTTTATTTGGTGTAGGATCTATATTTTCTAAACAATATAACTTCTACAGTTTGTTCAAACACTATAATTACATGGAACTTTGAATAGGAAGTGAGCTATGGTAGGTCTGTATAGATTAAAATGAAATAGCAATACATCTTAAAGTAATTTGAGTGGAGAATAAAAATATATATTTGGGGCCCCCTGGAAGAGCTGGGGGAGGATGCAGAGGTGTTGGACTTCTCACCTGGATTGTTGCTGATGTTCTCACAAACATTGGGGACGGATGGCTTGATGTGTTGAGCTCTCTGTCTGGGAGCTGGCCCCTAAGAAGCTTGTTGCTGCAAGGAGAGACTAAACCTGCTTGTAATAGTGCCTCAGAGTCTCCCCCTGAGTGCCTCTTTGTTGCTCAGATATGGCCCTCTCTCTCTAACTAAGTCACCTTGGTGGGTGATCTCACTGCCCTCCCCCCTACATGGGATCTGACTCCCAGGGGTGTAAATCTCCCTGGCAATGCAGGATATGACTCCCAGGGATGAATCTGGGCCCAGCATCATGGGATTGAGAACATCTTGACCAAAAGGGGGATGTGAAATGAAATGAAATAAAGCTTCAGTGGCTAAGAGATTTCAAATGGAGTCTAGAGGTCACTCTGGTGGACATTCTTATGCACGATATAGGTAACACTTTTTAGGTTTAATATATTGGAATAGCTAGAAGTAAATACCTGAAACTACCAAACTCCAACCCAGTAGCCTTGACTCTTGAAGATGATTATATAGCAATGTAGCTTACAAGGGGTGACAGTGTGATTGTGAAAACCCTGTGGAGCATATTCTCTTTATCCAGTGTATGGATGGATGAGTAGAAAAATGGGGACAAAACCTAAATGAAAAATATGTCGGGATGGGGGGGGTAATTTGGGTGTTCTTTTTTTATTTTTATTTTTTATTCTGATTCTGATTCTTTCTGGTGTAAGGAAAATGTTCAGAAATTAATTGAATGCACAACTATAAGATGGTACTGTGAACAGTTCATTGTACACCATGGATGACTATATGGTATGTGAATATATCTCAATAAATGTGAATAAAAGTGAATATATATATATATATATAATATATATATATATATATAATATATATATATATATATATATGAGCTGGGGAGAAAATGCAGAAGTGTTGGACTGTAACAGTGACTTTTAAAGTATAATCTTCAACTGTAAGCAAGCAAGAAAGCAAGAAATTGTGAAACGTAACCTTCAAAGCAAGAGACAGGATACAATGGAAGCTCCTATTCTCACAAAGGAGCAATTTTTAAATGTAAAGTCTGCAAACATATGTAAATGTCTCCTGGCTCCTGGAAAAGACAGGAAAACATGAGATAACTAATTACTCAAGTTCTGCAAACCTGTTACATGATATGTAAATATAAAGTCTGCACCTTGCCACCTGGCTCCTGAAGAAAACAGAAAAATAGGAAATAACTAAATTGACTCCTTTTGTCTCTAATGGATTTAGCCAATTGAAGAATCACTGGCAGACTGCCTCAAACCTCCTAGATAGAGATGCCTTTTTTTCTATCACTCATTGCATGATTATCTTTCTTTGTCTCTGAACCTGGAGATAAAACCCAACTGGAGAAACACTTCAGGGAAAGCAGATTTTGGAAAGTTTTCCCTGCTTTCCGCCAGCATAATAAACCATCTTTTCATCTTCAGGCAGGTTCATTGTGACTTCTATTAGCTGCACCGAGCAACGGACCCATATTTGGGAAGTGCCCCTTCTTCAGCACTTCCTCACTTGGATTGTTGCTGATGTTCTCATAAACATTGAGGACTGATGGTTTGGTTTGCCAAACCCTCTATCTTGGGGCTTGCCCTCATGAGGCTCATTGCTGCAAAGGAGAGGTTAAAATTGCTTATAACTATGCCTAAGAGTCTCCCCCTGAGTGCCTTTTTGTTGCTCAGATGTGGAATGAAACAAAATAAAGTTACAATGGCTGAGAGATTCCAAATGGAGTTGAGAGGTCACTCTGGTGTGCATTCTTATGCACTATAAAGACATCCGTTTCTAGGTTTTAATGTACTGGAATAGCTAGAAGTAAATACCTGAAACTATCAAACTGCAACCCTGTAGCCTTGACTCTTGAAGAAGATTGCATAGCAATGTAGCTTACAAGGGGTGACAGTGTGATGGTGAAAACCTTGTGGCTCACACTCCCTTTACCCAGGGTATGGATGGATAAGTAGAAAAATGGTGACAGGGATGAAATGAATATTGGAGTGTGATAGAGGGATGACTTGGGTGTTTTTTTTTACTTTTGTTTTTTATTCTTAATGCTTTAAAGAAAGTGTTCAAAAGTGGACTGGTGGGGAGGGGCAAGGTGGCAGCATAGAGAGAAGCAGAATTTAGTTAGTCCCCTGGAGCAACTAATAAGCAACCAGGAACAACTAGTAAATAATCTGAAACAATTGCTGCTGGACAATCATGATTGTCCACACATCATACACCAACCTGGATTGGGTGGAAGGGCTGAGATTGTGGCATGAATTCTGTAAGTAAAAACCGAGGAACTGCACTGGGACACCCCTCCCCCTACAGCAGGCTGAGCTACAAGACCTTGCTGTGGGAGAAAGCAGCATTCCTGGAGTGAGTGAATATAGCTCAGCCCAGCTCCAACTGGGGTTTTAATTAACAAATGTGGACTGCTGAATACAAGCTACAAACACAGACAAACCCCTAAGAAGCAGCAAAGTGCCCTGAGGCCACTCCCAGTGGAGAGGAGGAGGAGCTGACAGTAAAAAAAAATAATTAAAAAAAAGAAGGAAAAATACAGAGGCTTTTTGAGATAACTGACCTTAAAGAGACCAAAAATGCCTGTGCCCCGGGAAAGGCAGCCCAGAAGACCAGGTGCTCTCTGACCAACAGGCGTAACTGGGGGGCCATGGACTGGCTCTGAAAGGAGGCATTCTTTCCCTTTTCCTCTCTCTCAACCTAAGTGACTCAGTGGAGAGAGGCTCAGCTATTTTCAGTTTTCAGTGCTCTGCCCAGACAGGGGTGGAGTTAATAGAGTCAGAGATACCAAGGAACAATTCAAATGCAGAAGATGATACCCTAGGGTTTGTATCTTCCCTAGAAGGAAGGAGGTGGAGCCCAGCTCTAGTGCTGGCCTTCCCTTCAGAACTCAGACCCCAGGGCCTAGGGGAAAACAGTCAAAAACAAAACAACTCAAGCTAAGCACTAAAGGGGCCACACCTCCTTACACCAGTCAGGAAAAACAGGTGACAGGGACCACCTGCTGGGCAGGTTAGGAAAAGCACAGCAGCTAGAGGCCTCACAGAAATATCTGTCAATCTTCTAAGATACACCTTCAGGGAACTTGAAACTAATATAACCACATTCTGAGATCTGAACCTGTCCTGATCTGGGAAAGTCTGATTGGGGTAACCAAGGGAATGAGATACCTAGACAATAGAAAACTACAAATTACATGAGGAAAAACAAAGTTATGGCCCAGTCAAAGGAACAAACTTACACCTCAATTAAAATACAGTTGAGATATTGTTCCACTTTAATGAAACAATCAATTGAAGATTTTCAAAGAAACATGCTAAATCAATTCAAAAACCAAGTCAATGAGTTTAGGGAACATACAGCAAAAGAGATGAAGGATATAAAGAAAACACTGGCTGAACATAAGGTAGAAGTCAAAAGTTTGTAAAAACAAGTGGCAGAACATATGGGAATGAAAAGCACAACACAAGAGATGAAAAACACAATGGAGACATACAACAGCAGATTTCAAGAGGCAGAAGAAAACACTCAGAAACTGGAGAACAAAACACCTGAACTGCTACACACAAAAGAACAGATAGGGAAAAGAAGAAAAATATGAGCAACAGCTCAGGGAATTGAATGACAACAAGAAGGGCATGGATGTATGTGTCATGTGTGTCCCAGAAGGAGAGGAGAAGGGAAAAGGGGCAGAAGCAATATAGAGGAAATAATCAATAAAAATTTCCCATCTCTTATGAAAGACATAAAATTACAGATCCAAGAAGTGCAGTGTACCCCAGACAGAATAGCTCTGAATAGGCCTATGCCAAGACACTTAATAATCAGATTATCAAACATCAAAGCAAAGAGAGAATCCTGAAAGCAGCAAGAGAAAAGTGATCCATCACATACAAAGGAAGCTTGATAAGACTATATGCGGATTTCTCAGTAGAAACCATGGAGGCAAGAAGGGAGTTATGTGATATATTTAAGATACTGAAAGAGAAGAACTGCCAACCAAAAATCCTACATCCAGCAAAACTGTCCTGCAAATATGAGAGAGAGTTTAAAATATTCTCTTACAAACAGACAATGAGAGAGTTTGTGAACAAGATACCTGCTCCACAGGAAATACTAAAGGGAGCACTACAGACAGATAGGAAAAGACAGGAGTGAGAGGTTTGGAACACAATTTTGGGTGATGGTAGCACAACAATGTAAGTGCACTGAACAAAGATGACTGTGAGTATGGTTGAAAGAGGAAGATTAGGAGCACATAGGACACAAGAAGCAAAGAGGAAAGATAAAGACTGGGACTGTATAACTTGGTGAAATCTACAGTGCTCAATGATTGTGATAAAATGTACAAATACGTTTTTACATGATGGAGAACAAATGATTATCAACCTTACAAAGTGTTAGAAATGGGGTATTATTAGGAAAAAAATAAATCAATGCAAACTAGAGACTATAGTTAACAGAAATATTGTATTATGCTTCCTTTAACATAAGAAAGGCAATATACCAAGGCTAAATGCCTATAAGGGGGGGACATGAGGGTGGAGAATGGGACTCTTGCCATTGGTGATGTTGTCTGACTCCTAATTCTACTTTAGTTTAATGCTATCTTTCCTTTTGTTGCTTTTTAGCTGTCATTTTTTCTTTTTCTTTTTCTTTTGTCTCTCTACCTTCTTTAACTCTTTCTCCTTCTTTGTGGAAGAAATGGAGATGTCTTTATATAGAAAGTGGTGATGGTGGTGAATACATAAATACGTGACTATACAGGGAACCATCGATTGTTTACTTGGGATGGAATGTATGGTAGGTGAACAAAACCGTCTTTAAAAAAAACAGGTTGATGAAGAAACCTTGAGGGCACTGTATTGACTGAACTAAGTCAGACACATAAGGACAAATATTTTATAGTCTCAATGATATGAACTATTTATAATATGTAAACCCATAGAAATATAAGTTACCAGGATACAGAATGAGGCTAAAGAATGGGGAGCAATTGCTTATTATGAGCAGAATGTTAAACTAGGTTGAACTTATGTGTTTGGAAATGGACAAAGGTGATGAATGGTGTGTGAATGTGGTGGAAAGGGGAAGCTTAGAATCACGTATGTTCCCAGAAAGAAAGGTGGAGGTTAAAATATGGGAATGTATAAAACAGTGAATCTTTTGGTGGACAATGTCCATGATTAACTATACAAATATTAGAAATCTCTCTTATGAACCAGAACAAATGTATGACACTATAACTAGAAGTTAATAATAGAGGGGTATATAGGGGAAAATATACCTATTGCAAACTGTGTACTACAGTAAGTAGTATTTCAACATTCTTTCAACAGAAGTAACAAATGTACTATACCAATACTATGAGTCAATAATGGAGGGGGGAGGTGGTTAGGAGGATGGGAGGATTTGAGTTTTCTTTTTTGTCTTTATTCCTATTCTGGAGTAATGAAAATGTTCTAAAAATTGAAAAAAAAATTAATTGTGGAGATGGATGCACAGATGTATGATGGTACTGTGGGCAATTGATTGTGCATTTTGGATCTTTGGATGATTGTATGGTGTGTGAACAATCTCAATAAAATTGAATTTTTAGAAAAATGGATTGGGGTAATGAAGGCACAACTATATGATGGGAGTTGACTATACACCATGGATGATTGCATGGTATGTGAATATATCTCAATAAAACTGAATTTAAATAAATCAAATGAATAAATAAAATGACAGAGGATACTGTGAAAAAAAAAGGCAACTGTGCCAAAACCATTTTGATCTTAAAATATCTCATCAAAATTTTCTTATTAATCGTTAGTAGAAACTTGTGGCATCTTATTTTGATTCTTAATTAAGGCTACATCAGGGGTATTTGTGAAAAGCAGCGGTGTAGAGCACATTGCATTTTCCAAAGAGTGCTTATGGCATTTGAAAAACTTTAATTATGGAAAATTTCAAACATATACACCTGAGGTCAGTTCCAGTGAATATCAACACAGGACTGTTTCATCTATATCAGTGTATTTCAGCAGCTGCTTTCTTGACATTTAAGTCAGACAATTCTTTGTTATGTGAAAGTGTCCTGTGCATTGCAAAATGTTTTGCAGCATCCCTGACCTATGCCCAATTAGATGCCAGCGCCACTCCCTCCTCCCTATGCTGTGACAACAAAAAAAATCTCCAGACATTGTAAAATGTCCCATGGGGGCAAAATTCCCCCTGGTTTACAACTGCTGAGTTACACACTTGCCCACACCAAAGCATACAATTTCCATTTCCTGACACTTGTGGACCCTGTTCCTCCAATCTACCTGCCCTTTTGAGTAGTGCCATTTCATATATATCCAAATGACTGAACACACAGTAAGCAGGACCTATATCAAATCAAACTCTCAACAACATAGAGCCTGGTCAAGAGTAAGTACCTATGAACACAGATGAATTTAATTTGTTCACATTTAATGTTGCTTTCTGAAGTTGTTTCCAAAAGGAAGTTTGAGTTTTTAGTAACCAGGTCCTGCTTCCCGTGAGGAAATATCCCTGGTTAGAAAAGGGAAAGGGGTACAACTCACCGGGGACCACCTTCTCTTGGCTGACAAGCATGCCTGTCCCCTGGTATCTCTTGAGCAATTGAAATCAAATCTAAGCTGCCATGGTTTGTATACCTGTGTGGAACACCTGGGGGGCAGAAGAGAGGCAGGTCTCCTTTGCTGTTGTTTTAACTCAGGTAGAATTGAGACCACATGTGCATTAGTCTCAGCATCCCCGAGCCTGTGGCTTGCAGGGGATGCAGATCCAGAGCTTTGTGAACCCAGCAAGGTAGGAGCACTGGTGGGCATCTTACCTGTGATGCTTCTCAGTTTGCTAAACGGGAAACCTGGGTGAGCTGGGAGCTGTCCTCAGGGTTTTATTTGTATCTCTGGGTCCGAATAGGAAAGATAACTGGGGTGACACCAGCAAGCAACAGAAACACTGGGATGAGTTTGTTTTGTGGCCAGGTGTTTCTTTCATGTATGAATTGATGGATCCACCTGGCAAGCAAAGGAGTGTTGCATGAAGCCCAGGGCATCTACAAAGTGCTCTGACAATGGTCAGGTCATTGACTGAACACCCACCCTGAGATAAGCTCAGTGTAGGCACTGGGATTCAGGGATGGAGAAGACATGGATTCGGTCATGAGGAACTGGGATAATTCAATGTTTATGGAACATCTACAATGTACTAGGATTATGCTGAGATGGTTAGGGAAGAAATTATCCCCTATAATTAATTCATTCATTTTAACCACATCTATTGTATGTTATTTCTTGGCAGGATCCTCATTAGGCACTGGAGACAGAATGGTGAGCAAGATATAATCCCTGCCCCCAGGAAGCTCACTATTCAGTGGGGTAGATGACTACATAAGACAATGATATTTTAGTGTGGTAAGTGCTGCGATCTCAAAATGCCTTGAGAAAAGAAGGGACACTGATTATCGGGTCTTCTCTATGGGGGAGTTTGATTCTTTATTCCAAAATAATCCAAGACGGCACAGAGGACACGACCTAACTAATACTGCACTGGGGCTGGGAGTACATTTAGGACATCTACCTGTGAGGTAGGTGTTATTATCTCCATGTTACAGTGAGGACATTGGGTTTCTGAGAAATAAAATAACCTTCTAGATATCACAGTGATACTATGTGAAGAACCCTTGATGGGAACACAGAAGTCCATGCTTCTAGCAGTGCTTTCTTCCATGAACAGCCTCCTGGTAAAATTCCCCTACTGATATAGGAGGTAAGGCTGCTCTCTGGCCCTGCTCTTTGTCTCTGTGGTTTAAAATCTATCAGTGATTTCCCTCTGGCTCATGGTTCTGAGGCATGTGGCCTTGTCCTAAAAGCTGAAGGAAGGAGCTTTGTGGTACGAGAGGAAGTCATCTGACTCCTGGTCCAGGTCTCTTGGGTCTCACTCTATGAGGGGTAGTGTTGACACACACAGACTTCAGCCACCTTGAAGGAGTCCGGCATGACGGGGAAGCCTTCACATCAGTCCCTGAGCAGTCACTGTGATGCCCTGAGTGTCTGGAGGGCTGGGCTGGGGAGAAGGACTTGCCAGAGCCTGAGTGGACCCTCACATGGGCTGATTCAGAGCTTTATCATGACTGGGGGGCTCGATTGGAGGAAATGAAGGTACCATTAAGGAGAACTTAGCTGGCAATAAGCTAGACCCTTGGGGAAGGGCAAGGTAAACCATTCACCATGGATAGAAGGAGAGAATTTGGAGTTGAAGCAGAAAAGGGTGATGAGAGTCAACAGAGGTGCAGAAGGATACCTCTTCTGAAGGTTTTGATGGGGTGCGGAGAGGTTGTGTGAATGCTTTCTGAAAACCAAAGCCAGATAGGGAGAGAGGGAAGGGGATTGAAAGAAATCTGCAGGCAAAAAGCAATTAAAACCTTCAGTAGTAACAGAAATGCATCTAAAAATAGAGATAGTAACTCTGTCCTGGCTGCCCCACACAGTTCTTGCAGATCCCAAATGAGACATTAGTCGCATAGGCTTTCCTTCTTGGCTCTATTTCCATTAGTGATTTTACTTTCCAGTTGACCAAGATCCCTGATGATTTCCCATTCTCTGCAAGCTGAACTCCGAAGTCCATAACTGTCCTTTATAAACTGGTCCCAGAAAATCTCTCCAGGTTTTTCTTTTGCTGTTTCCACCTTAATCTAGCCACCCCACAATGAATTTTCATTGTGTTGGACTTCCTCTTCCGCCTTCTTGGAATGTTTTTGTCTTCTACACATAACTCCTACTCCTCTTTTTATATCCAGCTCACCAACTTCCCACATGTCCAGGGTTTATTACATATCTCAACCACTCATGTCAATGAAGAGTCTTGTTTTGTATCCTTGCAGATCACCCCACCCAACTTATTGTCTGCTGGTGGTGACTTAATGGCTAAATCACATAATGTCACTGAATTCATTTTTCTGGGACTTTCTCACAATCAGGAGGTACAGAGAGTTTGCTTTGTGATATTTCTGCCCTTGTACATGGCAATTGTGGTGGGGAATTTCCTCGTTGTGCTCACTGTGATGACCAGCAGAAGTCTTGGCTCCCCCATGTACTTCTTCCTCAGCTACCTGTCCTTCGTGGAGATATGCTACTCTTCTGCTACAGCCCCCAAACTCCTTTCTGATTTGTTGGCTGATCAGAAATCTATATCTCTCTGGGGCTGCCTGACACAGGTTTTCTTCTTTCACTTCTTTGCTGGTACTGAGATGTTCCTGCTCACCACGATGGCCTATGACCGCTATGTGGCCATCTGCAAGCCCCTCAACTACACCACCATCATGACCCAGCAGGTGTGTGCTGTCCTGGTGGGAATTGCATGGTTGGGGGGCTTTGTACATTCCTTTGCCCAAATCCTTCTCATCTTCCACTTGCCCTTTTGTGGCCCCAATGTGATCGATCACTATTTCTGTGATGTGCTTCCACTGCTCAAACCTGCCTGCTCTGACACCTTCCTCACTGGTCTGCTAATTGTTGCCAATGGGGGCACCCTGTCTGTCATCAGCTTTGTGGTTCTCCTAGTCTCCTATGCAGTCATCTTGCTCCATCTGAGGAACCAGAGCTCTGAAGGTCGGCGCAAGGCCCTCTCCACCTGTGTGTCCCACATCACCTTGGTTGTCTTGTACTTTGGGCCCATTGTCTTCACCTATCTGAGGCCTTCTGCCACTCTGACTGTGGACAAGGTAGTGGCCGTGTTCTACACGATGGTCCCTCCCCTCCTCAGCCCTGTCATCTACTCCCTGAGAAATGCTGAGGTGAAGAAGGCCATGAAGAGGCTGTGGGTCAGGACAATGAGAAGAGATGAGAGATAGGGGCTGAGTAGTGGATCCTTGGATTTAGAATGGGGCTGTGTCCAAATCAAATACCTGAGAGAATCAATGGATGAAGGACATGTCACAGCATGTATTAGATATAGTTATTCTAACTGGGGCAAATCTCCAAAAATTTCAGTTTAAATTGCCTGTAAATGATTTCCTCTTTTGGCTTTGCAATAATTTTACAAGCCATTTCTTATGTTTTTAGAAATTTAGGTTGTTTCCAATTCTTATTACTATAAGTAATTTTGTGGTCAGTATTTTTTCTGTGAGAGTGATTTTGACAGAATGGAACACTGTTGTTAAACATAGTTTATGAGAAATAGGATGTTTACCTACTGTTAAAGTATCTCCCCATAAAATGCTTATCAATTATAATTATATGCAAATAAAAATATGAATTTATAAAATGTAACTTTGAAATGGAGAAAACTTGAAAATACCCCCTTAAACAATTGATCAAAGTTAACATCCCCATAATGGTACATATTGATATTGTTTGCTTCCTTATATGATGTGTTTGAGAAGCACATAATATCATGTCTCTGGTTTTAATAACATATCTGAGTCTAATCACATAAAAAACACACAGAAAGGATGTAAAATCAAAAACATTCTAGAAAATTACTTACCTGTACTCTTCAGAAGTGTCAAAGTCATGAAGGGAAAAGAAAGAATGAGGAACTGTTCCAGATTAAAGGAGACTAAAAATACATGATAAATAAATGCAACACGTAATCCTGGATTGGATCCTATACTAGAACAAGAACATTAGTGGTACAGAAGGTTTGCAAATTAGATAATAGAATTATGTCTAACTTCTTGTTCTTGATAACTGTACTGCACACATGTCTGAAAATGAATTTGATTTTAGGAATTGCTCACTGAAGTATCTAGAGGTAAATAGGCATTCGTCTCTGCAACTGATTCTCAATCAATTCAGAGGAAATACAAGATGAAATATTTTCAAATTGATAGACATCTTACTCCTTTTTAATTTGCATTTTTCCTTTTTTTTTTTTTGTGAGGATGGATGTTTTCATGTGTAATTGACCTTAAATCATTTTACAACCTTTTCAATGTTTAAATGCATTACATTTTTACATAGTAAAATCTATCAGTTTTGCTTATTGATTTCTTCCATTGCTTTTGTGTTAAGAATATCCTAAACAATTAGTTAAATGTTTTCTTTAGTTTTTAAAACTACTTAAATTTTTACTTCATTCTGTGAACAATGCATAACAAGATTTCCAAAAACAATAAAATAAAAAGTACATGGTGAAAAATTTTGTTCCCTTCTTTCCTTATTCCTTACATCCCATCTCCCATTATCCCACCAGATAAACAATTTTCTTAATTTCTGTTTTCCTTTCAGGGTTTTCATAAGCAAATACAAGGGTGTGTGTGAGTGTGTTTGTGCATATATTACTCTACTAATGACCACAAAAGAAGAGTTTAACAAATGGAAACATGTCATTTTTTCTGAGAAGACTCAATGTCACTAAGACGTTGATTCATTCTAAATAAATTTATAAATATAAGGTGACTTCAATAAATATAAAAGCAGGTTTTTGGGAGGGATAAGGGGTCAGGGAGAAATCTAAAATTAATTTTAAAGTTTGTGTGGAAAGACATAAGCCAGGGGAAATTTGAAAATGAAGAGAAATGAAAAGAAACTAGCCCACCAGATAACAAACATGCCATAAAACTTCAAAAATAAGAGACAATGTGGTCTCGGCCATTCCAGAAGCCATAAAGGCTGATGATAATAATTAACTACATAAAATAAAAGACATCTATATGTTGGAAAACCAGCATTAACAGTCAAGGAACAAACGAAAACCTGGGGGTGGTAGTTTACAAATTCATATCAGAAAGAACTCATCTTTGTACATAAATACTTCTTAGAACATAATAAAAAGAACCAAAATACAAATATGGAAAAATTTAAAAACATAGTTCACAGAAAATAAAAATGTTCTTAAAATATACAAAAAGATGCCCAACCTCACCCAAAATAATGAAAATTATACCCAACTTAAGCTTTCCTATCTCTAGTACTCCCATTCAGTGGGATTAATCACATTCACAAGGTTCTGCTACCTTCACCCTCATACATTTCCAGAACTTTCTTCCTACACCCATTATGCATTAACACCCACTCCTTCTCCCCACCCCTGGTATCCTGCACCCTATTTTCTTTTTCTATGAGTTTACCTATTCTAGCTATTTCATATAAGTGGAATCATACAATATCTGTCCTTTTATATGCCTTTGCCACTCAATAGACTGTATCAAGTTTCATCCACGTACTCACATGTATCAGATTTTCACTCCTTTTTAAAGCTAAGTAATATTCCATTGTATGCATATACCACCTTTTGTTTACCCTTTCATCTGTTGAAAGACTTTGAGGTTATCCCTACCTTCTAGCTATTCCAAATAATGCTGCTGTGAACACTAGTGTACAAATATCTGGCAGAGTCCCTGCTTTCAATTCTTTTAGGTATACCTATTGGGTTGGATTCCCAGGTTATATGGTAATTCCATTTTACTTAATGAGGAACCACCAATTTTCTACAGTGAGTCACCTTTTACATTCCCAACACAATGTACAAGTGTTCCTACTTCTCTTCATCTTCTCCAGCACTTATTACTTTCCTTTTTTTTTTTAATAATCATTCTTATGGGTCTGAGGTGGTATTTCACTGTGTGTGCCAGTTTGAATGTATTACGGCCCCCCAAATGCCATTATCTTTGATGTAATCTTGTGTGGGTGGACCTATCAGTGTTAATTAGATTGTAATTCTTTGAGTGTTTCCATGGAGATGTGCCCCACCCAACTGTGGGTAATGACTCTGATTGGATAATTTCCATGGAGGTGTTGGCCCACCCATTGGGTGGGTCTGAATTAAATTACTGGAGCACTATATAAGATCAGACAGAAGGAGCTGAGAAGAAGAGCTGCAGATGAGAGACAGTTTGAAGACAGCCGTTGAATGCAGACTTTTGCTCTGGAGAAGCTAAGAGAGGAAAAACACCCAAAGAGAAGCTAAGAGTGACATTTTTGAGGAACTGCAGCCTAGAGAGGAACATCCTGGGAGAAAGCCATTTTGAAACCAGAACTTGGGAGCAGACGCCAGCCATGTGCCTTCCTAGCTAACAGAGGTTTTCCAGACACCACTGGCCATCCTCCAGTGAAGGTACCCAATTGCTGATGTGTTACTTTGGACACTTTATGGCTTTAAGACTGTAACTGTGTAACCAAATAAAACCCCTTTTATAAAAGCCAATCCATCTCTGGTGTTTTGCATTCTGGCAGCATTTGCAAACTAGTAACAGTGTGGTTTTCATTTGCATTTGCCTAATGACCACTGAAATTCAAAATCTCATGTGCTTATTGGCCTTTTGCATATTTTCTTTGAAGAAATGTCTATTCAAGTACTTCGCCCATTTTTTAATTGGGACTTCAGTGTTTTTTTCTTGAGTTGTAGGAGTCCTTTATATATGCTTGATATTAAACCCTTATCATATATATAGTAACCAACTGTTTTCTCCCATTTTGTAGGTTGTCTATTCAATTTCTTAATAATCTTTAATGCACAAAGATCATTTTGAGATAATTTAGTTCATATATTTTCTCTTTTGTTGCTCATGCTTTATGTGTAAAGTGTAAGAATCCACCACTTAATACAAGTATCTGCAGATATTGCCCTGTCTTCTTCTAAGAGTTCTAGCATTTTACCTCTTACATTTTGCAACTTGATCCATTTTGAGCTAACTTTTTTATATTGTGTGAGTTTGGGGTCCACTTTCTTTCTTGCATGTGGATATCAGTTTTCTAAGAACTATTAGTTAAAAGGACTGTTTCTTCATTAGCTATTAGGGAAATGCAAATCAAAACCACAATGAGATATCATCTCATACGTATTAGAATGGCTGATTTAAACAAAGAGGAAACTACAAGTGTTGGAGAGGATGTAGAGAAAGAGGAACAATTATTCCCTGCTGGTGAGAATGTAATATTGTAGAGCCACTGGGGAAGACAGTTAGCAGTTCCCCAGGAAGCTACGTGTAGAATTACCATGTATCTGGCAATCCTGCTTCTAGTAAATGCCTAGAAGAATTGAAAGCAGGGAAGCAAACAGATATTTGCACACCAGTGTTCATAGTGGCATTATTGACAGTTACCAAAAGATGGAAGCAACCCAAGTTCCCATCAACTGATGAATGGATAAATAAAATGTGGAAAATACATACAAGGGAATAGTATTTGGCTATAAGAAGGAGTGAATTCCTGACACACACAACATGGATGAAACTTGAGGACATTATGCTAAGTGAAATAAGCCAGACACAAAAGGACAAATATTGTATGATCTCAATGATATGAAGTAATTAGAATAAACAAACTCATAGAGTTTAATCTAGAATATAGTTTACCAGGGATAGATTGGGGTTAGAGAATGGGGAGTTGATTCTTAATTTGTACAGAATTTAAAGTTTTGGAAATGGATGGTAGTGTTGGTAGCACACTATTGTTTGTAATTAATAGCATTGAATTATATACATGAATGTAGATAAAAGGAAAAACTTGGGATGTATATGCTCCTAGGATAAAAATTAAAAGATAAAACATAGACCTGTATAACACAACGAACCCTATTGTAGATGATGGCCTATAGTTAATAGTACAAGTATAAGAATGTTCTTTCATGAATTATAACAAATGTACAATACTAATACAAAGAGTTAATAATAGGGTGATGTAACGGAAAAATACATCCAATGTAAAATATGAATGATAGGTAATAGTACTATTTCAATGTTTTTCATCAATTGTAAAAAAGGTATTAATGTTAAAAAAACGTAAAATTACAAAAAAGTGCTATCATCAAGTTTAGCAAATCTCCCACACCAGTGCCAGGTGTTGGTAGTAGGGTGGTGTATGGGAGTACGGTATTTTATGTACAATTGTTCTGTAAACCTACCAATCCTTTACTAAGAAATAAAAAAATAATAATTTGGCTATAGCAGTCAACCAAGATGGCAGCATAAGACACCTCAGGGTGTTCTCCCCCAACAAAATCCTTGAACCCACAAACAGGATAAATACAAAAAGAGTCACAACAAGACACATTCAAGCCATATTTTCCAATGTCAGGGACAGGAAGAACATTCTGAAAGCTGCAAGAGAAAAGCAGCAAGTTATATACAAGGGAATCCCAAAAGATTAAGTCCTGATTGCTCATTATATCATGGAGGTAAGAAGGCAGTGAGACTAATTAATTAAGGTGCTTACAGAAAACAATTGTTAACCAAGAATTTTTTTTTCAGTTTTTGATTTTTATTGAGATTTTTCACATACCATACAATTAACCAAAGATCCAAAGTGTACAATCAGTTGCCCCTGGTACCCTCATATAGCTGTGCATCCATCATGACACTTAATTTTTATTCAATTTTTAGAATCTTTTCATTACTCCAGACAAGAAGTAGAGTGAAAGAAAAAAAGAAAAAAAAAAAAGAAAAGAAAAGGAAACTCGAATCCTCCCATATCCCTAACCAACCCCCCTCAATTGTTGACTCATAGTATTGGTATAGTACATTTGTTACTGTTTATGAAAGAACGTTGAAATACTACTAACTGTAGTATATAGTTTGAAATAGGTATATATATTTTCCCTATATGCCTCTCTATTATTAACTTCTAGTTGTATTGTCATACAGTTGTTCTGGTTCATGGAAAAGATTTCTAATATTTGTACAGTTAATCATGGACATTGCCCACCATAGGATTCAGTTTTATACATTCCCATCTTTTGATCTCCAACTTTCCTTCTGGTGACATACATGACTCTGAACTTCCCATTTCCACCTCATTCATGCACCATTCAGCACTGTTAGTTATTCTCACATCTTGTTACTGACACCTCTGTTCATTTCCAAACATTTAAGTTCATCCTAGTTGAACATTCTGCTCATACTAAGCAATCACTCCCCATTCTTAAGCCTCATCCTTTATCTTGGTACCTTATATTTCATGTCTATGAGTTTGCATATTATAATTAGTTCCTATCAGTGAGACCCTACAATATTTGTCCTTATGTGTCTGGCTTATTTCACTCAGTATATTGCCCTCAAGGTCTCATCATCAACCCCTTTTTTTTTAATATGGTTTTGTTCACACACCATACATTCCATCCTAAGTAAACAATAGATGGTTTCCTGTATAGTCTTGTATTTACGTATTCACCACCCTCACCACTATCTATATAAGGGCATCTACATTTCTTCCACAAGGCAGGAGGGAGAGTCAAAGAAGGTAGAGAGGCAAAAGAAAAATAAAAAAGGAAGAGGAAGAAAAAAATGACAGTTAGGAAGCAGCAAAAGGAAAGATAACCTTAAATCGAAGTAGAATAGAGTCAGGCAACACCACCAAAGTCAACTGTCTCACACACCTCTCATATTCCCCCCCTCTTATCTGCATTTACCTTGGTATATCACCTTTGTTACATTAAAGAAAGCAAAATACAATGATTCTGTTACTTACAGTCTCTAGTTTATGTTGATTACATCCCTCTCCAAATGTCTCCACATTTTTAACACCTTGCGAGGTTGACATTCACTTGTTCTCCCTTGTGAAAGAACATATTTGTACATTTTATCACAATTGTTGAACACTCTAGATTTCACTGAGTTTCACATTTCCAGTCTTTATCTTTTCTCCTTTCTTCTGGTGCCTCACATGCTCCCAACCTTAACCATGTTCATAGTTATCTTTGTTCAGTGTACATACCTTGTTGTGCTACCATCTCCCCCAAAAATTGTGTTCCAAACCTCTCACTCTTGTCTTCTCCTATCACTCTGTAGTGCTCCCTTTAGTATTTCCTGTAGGGTGGGTGTCTTGTTCGCAAAGTCTCTCATTGTCTGTTTGTTGGAAAATATTTTGGCCTCTCCCTAGTACTTGAAGGACAACTTTGTTGGCTATAGGATTCTTGGTTGGCAGTTTTTCTCTTTCAGTATCTTAAATATATCACACCACTTCCTTCTTGCCTCTATGGTTTCTGCTGAGAGATCTGCACATAGTCGTATTAAGCTTCCTTTGTATGTGATGGATTGCTTTTCTCTTGCTGCTTTCAGGATTCTCTCTTTGTCTGTGATGTTTGATAATCTGATTATTAAGTGTCTTGGCATAGGCCTATTCAGATCTATTCTGTTTGGAGTACGCTGCGCTTCTTGGATCTGTAATTTTATGTCTTTCATAAAAGATGGGAAATTTTCATTGATTATTTCCTCTATTATTGCTTCTGCCCCTTTTCCCTTCTCTTCTCCTTCTGGGACACCAATGATATGTACATTCTTGTATTTTGTTTCATCCTTAAGTTCCCAGAGACATTGCTCATATTTTTTCATTCTTTTCTCCATCTGCTCCTTTGCGTGTAGGCTTTCAGGTGTTTTGTTCTCCAGTTCCTGAGTGTTTTCTTCTGCCCTCTTGAGATCTGCTGTTGTGTTTCCACTGTGTCTTTCATATCTTGTGTTGTGCCTTTCATTTCCATAGATTCAGCTAGTTGTTTTTTTGAGCTTTCAATTTCTGCCCTATGTATGCCCAGTGTTTTCTTTATATGGTTCATCTCTTTTGCCATATCTTCTCTAAACTTTTTGAATTGATTTAGCATTAGTTGTCTAAATTCCTGTATCTCAGGTGAAGTGTAAATTTGTTGCTTTGACTGGGCCATAACTTCATTTTTCCTAGTGTAGGTTGTAGTCTTTTTGTTGTCTAGGCATCTGACCTCCTAGGCCACTCCAATCAGGTTTTCCCAGAGAACAGGCTCAGGTCACAGAAGGAGGAAATATTCAGTGTCTGGTTTCCCTGATGGTTTTTCTTAGAGGATTGACACACCCTGTGTTTTTACTGCCCAGCAGGTGCGCCTGACAGCTTGTCACAGGCTGGTGTAAGGTGGTGTGGCCCGAGGCTCTCCTCCCCCAGGCTTTGGGGTCTGGTTCCAGTAAGGCAGGTAGTAGAGCTGGGCCCCTCCCTTTCCTCTTGGGAAGCTTTGCCCCCTCCAGGGAGGTCATTTGCCTATAAATAGATTATTTGTTTCTCTGACTCAGAATGCTGAGATTTTAAAATGGCTGAGGCTTTCTCTGCTGTGAAGAGCTGCAAGCTGAAAATGGCTGAGGCTTTCTCCACAGCTGCCCAGGATGACAGAGAGAGAAAGGGACAGAAAGCTCTCAGATTCACCTATCAGCCAGAGATAGCACCCAATCCTCTGGGCTTCCTGCCCTGAGACAGATATGTCCCCTGACTCTCCCAAGTTAGTTGTCACCAAAAGCCTCTGTGTGTTGGGGATTCAGTGTCTGTATTGAGCAGTTAACATTAAAACCCCAGTTGGAGCTGGGCTGAGGTACACTAACTTGTTTGGAGAGTGCTGCTCTCTAGCACTGTGAGGCTTCTGTGAGGGAGGGGGTCTTGGCTCTCGGTGCGGGTCCACAGTTATTACCTACAGATTTTATGCTGCAATCTTGGGCATTCCTCCCAATTCAGGTTGGTGTATGATGAATGGACAGTCACGTTTGTCTTCCTGCAGTTATTGCAGGTTATTTACTAGTTTTTTGTTGTTTATGAATTGTTCCAGGGGGACTAACAGTCTTCCACTCCTCTCTCTGCTGCCATCTTAGCCTCTCCCTCTGCCAACCAAGAATTATATATGTAGTGAAACTTCCTTTCAAATATAAGGGAGACAGGAGAGGGAAGATGGCCGCATAGAGAGGAGTGGGAACTAAGTAGTCCCCCTGGAACAACTAAAAAAACCCAGAAACAACTAGTAAATAATCCAGAATAACTGTGGGGGGACAAACAAGACCATCCACTCATCATATGCCAACCTGAATTGGGAGGAATGCCCGAGATCACAGCATAAAATCTGCAAGTAAAACCTGCAGATCCAAGTCATTAGACCCCCTCCCCCATAGCCCAAGCTGCAAAGCCTTGTGGTGCCGGAGAGAAGCTCTCTCCCAGCAAGTGAATATAGCTCAGTTGAGCTTCAACTGCGGTTTTAAGTAGGGAGTGTGAACTGCTCACTACAGGTACGAATCCCCAAAAAACAGACAGAGGCTTTGGGTGGTGACTGACCTTGGAGAGCTGGAGGATTGCCTTGGACTAGGTCTGAAGGGGACTATCTATTTCTTTTTTGGCTCAGTGGAGAAAGTCGCAGTCATTTTCAGTTCCCAGTGCTGTGACTCAGAGAAGGGTGGAGATAGCACAAGCAAAGAGAGAGACCATTGAAATGCTAATGACCTCCCCCCAGGGGGTCTATCTTCTCTAAGAGGAAAGGGGTGGGGTCCTTTCCATTCAGAACCAGATCCCAGAGCCTGGGAGAACATGGCCATACCTCCTCACACTGGTCAAGAATTATAGGCTAACAGGCACCACCTGCTGGGCAGAAAAGCACAGTGACCTGAGGCATCAAAGGGTGGAGCAATTTTCTAAGACACACCTTCAGGAAAACCAGATACTGAATATTTCTTCCCTCTGGGACCTGAGCCTGTTCTGGTCTGGGAAAACCTGATTGGGGTAACCAGGAAAACCATGTCTAGACAACAGAAAATTATAACCTACACTAAGAAAAACAAAGTTATGGCCCAGTCAAAGGAACAAACGTACACTTCAACTGAGATACAGGAATTTAAACAACTAATGCTAAATCAATTCAAGAAGTTTAGAGAAGATTTCACAAAAGAGATAGAGGCTGTAAAGAAAACACTGGGCATACAGAAGGCAGAAATTGAAAGTTCAAAAAAACAACTAGTAGAATCTATGGAAATGAAAGGCACAACACAAGAGATGAAAGATACAATGGAAACATACAGCAGCAGATCTCAAGAGGCAGAAGAAAACACTCAGGAACTGGAGAACAAAACACCTGGAAGCCTACACGCAAAGGAGCAGATGGAGAAAAGAATGAAAAAATATGAGCAACGTCTCCGGGAACTCAAGGATGAAACAAAGTACAATAATGTACGTATCATTGGTGTCCCAGAAAGAGGAGAGAAGGGAAAAGGGGCAGAAGCAATAATAGAGGAAATAATTAATGGAAATAATCTCTTATGAAAGACACAAAATTACAGATCCAAGAAGCGCAGCGTACTCCAAAGAAAATAGATCTGAATAGGCCTATGCCAAGACACTTAATAATCAGATTATCAAATGTCAAAGACAGAGAGAATCCTGAAAACAGCAAGAGAAAAGCAATCTATCACATACAAAGGAAGCTTAATAAGACTATGTGCAGATCTCTCAGCAGAAACCATAGAGGCAAGAAGGAAGTGGTGTGATATATTTAAGATACTGAAAGAGAAAAACTGCCAACCAAGAATCCTATAGCCAGCAAAGCTGTCCTTCAAATATGAGGGAGAGCTCAAAATATTTTCTGACAAACAGACAATGAGAGACTTTGTGAACAAGACACTCGCCCTATAGGAAATACTAAAGGGAGCACTAGAGAGTGATAGGAGAAGACAGGAGTGGGTAGTTTGGAACACAATTTTGGGAGATGGTAGCACAGCAATGAAAGTACACTGAACAAAGATAACTATGAACATGGTTAAGGTTGGGAGCATGTGAGACACCAGAAGAAAGGAGGAAAGATAAAGACTGGGACTGTGTAACTTGGTGAAATCTAGAGTGTTCAACAATTGTGATAAAATGTACAAATATGTTCTTTTATGAGGGAGAACAAGCAAATGTCAACCTTCCAAGGTGTTAAAATTGGGGAGGCATTGGGGGAGGGATGCAATCAATGTAAATTAGAGACTGTAACTAACAGAATCATTGTATTTTGCTTCCTTTAATGTAACAAAGGCAATATACCAAGGTAAATGCAGATAAGAGGAGGGGATAGGGGAGGCATGTTAGACACTTGACATTGGTGGTATTGTCTGATTCTTTATTCCACTTTGATTTAAGGTTATTTTTCCTTTTGCTGCTTCCTAGCTGTCACTTTGTTTTCCTCTTTCTTTTGTCTCTCTACCTTCTTTGACTCTCCCTCCTGCCTTGTGGAAGAAATGTATATGCCCTTATATAGATAGTGGTGAAGGTGGTGAACACATAAATATATGACCATACAGAGAACCATCGATTATTTACTTAGGATGGAATGTATGGTGTGTGAACAAAACCATATTAAAAAAATGGGTTGATGACAAAACCTTGAGGGCAAAATACTGAGTGAAATAAGCCAGACACATAAGGACAAATATTGCAGGGTCTCACTGATAGGAACTAATTATAATATGTAAACTCATAGACATGAAATATAAGGTACCAAGATAAAGGATGAGGCTTAAGAATGGGGAGTGATTGCTTAGTATGAGCAGAATGTTCAACTAGGATGAACTTAAATGTTTGGAAATGAACAGAGGTGTCAATAGCAAGATGTGAGAATAACTAACAGTGCTGAATGGTGTGTGAATGAGGTGGAAATGGGAAGTTCAGAGTCATATATGTCACCAGAAGGAAATTTGGAGATCAAAAGACGGGAATATATAAAACTGAATCCTATGATGGGCAAAGTCCATGATTAACTGTACAAATATTAGAAACCTTTTCCATGAACCAGAACAAATGTATGACAATACAATTAGAAGTTAATAATAGAGGAGCATATAGGGAAGAAATATATACCTATTTCAAACTATATACTACAGTTAGTAGTATGTCAACATTTTTTCCTAAACAGTAACAAATGTACTATACCAACACTATGAGTCAACAATTGAGGGGGGTGGTTAGGGATATGGGAGGATTTGAGTTTCCTTTTCTTTTTTCATCTTTCATTTTATTTCTTGTCTGGAGTAATGAAAAGATTCTAAAAATTGAACACAAATTAAGTGTGGTGATGGATGCACAGCTGTATGAGGGTACCAGGGGCAACTGATTGTACACTTTAGATCTTCGGATAATTGTATGGTATCTGAACAATCCCAATAAAAATTAAAAAGGAAAAAAAAATAAGGGAGAGACTAGAGAGTCCCAGACAAACAATACCTAAGAGAGTTCATCACCACTGGATCTGCTCTACATACAAAGCTAAAAGGTGTTCTACAGACTGAAGCAAGGAACACTAGACAGTGGATCAAAGTGACATAAAGTAATAAAGATCTCTGGGAAACATAACTATGTGGGTAATTATAAATGCCAGTATTATTGAATAGTCATTTTTGGTATGTTCCTCCACACTTTACTTCTTATAGCTTCTAAAATGCAAAGAGATAGAGTGTAATGGTAAAGCTGTTGTTTGAGACATACATTGTAAAAAGATATAATTGATAATTAAATTAATAAAAAGGTGGGATGGAGGGATACAGGAAAAGTTTATGTGTGTGCTATTGAAGGGAAGTTCATATAAAATCAAACATGATTGTTACAGATTTATAAGAATTTTAGCTTCATGGTAGTAGCAAATAAAATAGATGTAGTATATACTGAGACAAAAATGAGAAGGACTTAAAGCGGTACAATGCAAAAAATGAAATAAATATGAATTAGGCATTAACAGAAAAATTGAAAGTCAAAACAGGTATAAGACTTACAGGGTCAAAATAGAAAAATGGCAGAAGAAAGTTCTGCATTAACAGTAATAACTTGAAATGTAAATGGTTTAGCTTTCCAGTCATAGGCAGAGATTGGCAGAATGGATTAAAAAAAAAAGCATGATCCAAATATATGGTCCTTAAAAGAGACTCAACATAAATTCAAACACATAAGTAGGTTGAAAGTGAAAGGATGGAAATGCATATTGTTATGAGTGACAAAGAAGGTCACTACATATTGATAAAGGGATCAAATCAACAAGAAGACTTATTAAAAATATATATGCACCTAATGGCAGAGCCCTAAAATATATGAAGCAAACACTGACAGATTTGAAGGGGAAACAGACAGTTCTTCATTAATAGGACACTTCAGTATGCAACTTTCAATAATGGGTATAATATCTAGACAGAAGATCAATGAAGAAACACAAGACTTAAATGATACTCTAAACCAACTAGACCTCACAGACATTTACAGAACACTTCACCCAACAGCAGCAAAATACATGTTCTTCTTTACTGCACATAGGTAATTCTCTAGGATAGACCATAAAGTAGGTGACAAAACAAGACTCAATAAATTCAAAAATATTGAAATCATAGAATATATGACCACAATGGAAAGAAGGTAGAAGTCAATGACAAAGTAAACTGCAAAATTCTCAGATATGTGGGAATTCAACAATGTACTCTTAAACAACCAATGGTTCAAAGGATAGATCAAAAAAGAAATTAGGAAATAATTTGATATGAATGAGAATGAAAACACACCATACCAAAACTTATGAGGTGGAGCAAAGGCAGTGTCAATATGCAAAAACCTCCCAACAAAAAAAAAATCTGAAGAACACATTTCTTCCACAGCGGCTGCACCATTTTACATACCACAACGGTGAATGAGTGTTCCTATTTCCCCACATCCTTTCCAATACTTGCAGTATTCAAGTTTTTCAATAGTGGCCATTCTAGTAGGCATGAATGATTACTTATTGTGGTTTTCACTTGCATTTCCCTAATAGCTAGTGATGCTGAGAATCTTTTAAGATGCTTTTTAGCCATTTGTATTCCTTGTTTGGAGAAATGTCTATTCAAGTCTTTTGTCCTTTTTTAAATTTGATTGTTCATCTTTATATTGTTGAGTGTTAGCATTTCTTTATATATTATAGATATTAAACACTTATCAGATATGTGGTGTTCTGGTTTGCTAATGCTGTTTGAATGAAAAATAACAGAAATGGATTGGCTTTTATAAAGGAGAGTTTATTTGGTTACAAAGCTACAATATTAAGGCCATAAAAGTGTCCAAGCTAAGGCATGAACGATAGGATATCTTCACTGAAGGATGGCCGATGGCGTCCTGAAAACATCTGTTAACTGGGAAGACACGTGGCTGGTGTCTGCTGATCCCGGGTTGTGTTCCAGCTTGTCTCTCAGCTCCTGTGCATTCTTGATTATTTCTCCCAGGATGTTTCTCTCTAAGCACCTGGGGGTCCTGTCTTAGCATATCCCTGGGCAACTTCTGGGCTTCATCTCTCTTAGCTTCTCTGGAGCAAACTCTGGGTTAGGAAAAGTCTGCTTTCAACGGCCATCTCCAAAATGTCTCTTTCAGCTGCAGCACTGAGCTTCTCTCTGAGCTCTTATAGGGCTCCAGTAAACTAATCAAGACCCACACTGAATGGGCAGGGCCACACTCCCATGGGAATAATCTAATCAAATGTATTACCCACAGTTGGGTGGGTCACATCTCCATGGAAACAACCTAATCCAAAGACTCCAACCTAATCAACACTAATATGTCTGCTCCTATAAGATTGCATTAAAGAACATGGCATTTTGGGGGACATAATATATCCAAACTGGCACATGTGGTTTCCAAGTATATTCACCTACTGAGTAGGTTGTCTCGTCATTTTATTGACAAACTATTTTGATGTGCAAAAGTTTTAATTTCAAGGAGGTCCCATTTATCTATTTTTTCCTTTGATGTTTGAGCTTTATGTATAAGGTCTAAGAAGCCAAGGCTGACCATAAGATCTTCACAATGCTTCTGTACATTTTTTCTAGGAGTTTTATAGTCCTAGTTCTTGTATTTATATATTTAATTAATTTAAATTAAATTTGTATATAATGTGAGATAGGGGTTTTCTTTCACCCTTCACATATGAATATTCAGTTTTCCCAGCACCATTTGTTGAAGTGACTATTCTTTCCCAGTTGAGTGGACCTGGCATACTCTTCAAAAATCAATTGAAGAAACGTCTATTTCTGAATTCTCAATTAGATTCCATTTGTCAGTATTTCTATCCTTATGCCAATACCATGCTGTTTTCACCATTTTAGCTTTGTAATATACTTTAAAGTCAAAAGTGAGAGTTCTCCTATTTTGTTCATCTTTTTCTAGATGTTTCTGATTATTTAGGGCCACTTACCCATCCAAATAAATGTTATAGTTGGCCTTTCCATTTTTGCAAAGTGGACTATTCAGAATTTGATTGGGATTGTATTGAATCTGTAAATCGTTTGGGTAGAATGGACAACTTAATAATGTTTAGTCTTCTAATCCATGAACATGGAATGTCCTTCCTTTTATTTAGGTCATGTTGTTTTCTTTTAGCAATGTTTTGTAATTTTCTGCATACAAGTCCTTTCCACCCTTGGTTAAATTTATTCCTAGATATTTAATTCCTTTATTAGCTATTGTAAATGGAATTTTTTCTTCATTTCCTCCTCACATTGTTCATTACTAATGATTTTTGCATCTCTTCTTGAATTCTGCCAATTTGCTGAACTTAAATTTTAGCTCTACTAACTTTGTTGTAGATTTTTGGGGACTTTCTAGGTATATGATCATACCTTCTGCAAAAAGTGAAACTTCTGCTTCTTCCTTTCTGATTTGGATGCCTTTTATGTCTTTTTCATGCCAATAGCTCCAGCTAGAATTTCTAGTACAATGTTGAATAACAGCGGTGATCATGGGCAACCTTGTCTTGTTCCAGGTCCTAGAGGACAAGCTTTCAGTCTTTCAACATTGCGTACAATATCAGCTGTGAATTTTTCATATATGATCTTTATCATGTGGATTAAATTTCTTCTTTTCCTATTTTTCTAACTGTGTTAATCAAGAAAGGAGCATGGATTTTAACTAATGCTTTTTTGCATGAATTGATATGATTGTGTGTTTTTTTTGCTTCATTTTGTTAATGTGGTGTAATACATTAATTGATTTTCTTTCGTTGAACCACCTTTGAATAACTGAGATAAGGCATACTCAATCATGATGCATTATCCTTTAAATGTGGTACTGGATTCAATTTTTGAGTATTTTCTTGAGGATTTTTCCATCTATATTCATAAGAGAAATTGGTGAGTAATATTCTTTTCTTCTAGTATCATTATCTGGGTGTGGTATGAGGGTGATGTTTGCCTCATAGAATGAGTTAAGTAGTCTTCCCTTCTCTTCAAGTTTTTGGAAGAGTTTGAGCAATATTGGTATTAATTCTGCTTGGAATGATCCCAGTGTTTGCCTCATGTATTTTGGGGCACCATGGTTAGGTGCAATAAATATTTACTATTTTTATTTCTTCTTGGTGGATTGCAACTTTTGTTAATATGTAGCATCCTTGTTTATATCTTATAACAGCTTTGCATTTAAAGTCTATTTTGTCTGATAATATTATAGCTACTATAGCTCTTCTTTGGTTGCTACTATGCATGGAATAACTTTTTTCCATCCTTAGAGTTTCAACCTATTTGTATCTTTGGGTCTAAGTCGAGTCTCTTGTAAAAAACATGCAGTTGGATCATATTTTTTTTTTTTTTATCAATTCTGCCAACTTGTATCTTCTGATTGGGGAATTTATTCATTAAGAGTCAATGTTATTACTGTAAAGACAGTACATACTCCAGCCATTTTATACTTTCTTTTTATATGTCCTATCTTTTTTGTCTCTCATTTTACCCTTTTTGTCACCCTTAATTTAATTAATTTTAATTTTTTGAACTGCTTCAAGCCACTCCTGTATTTTCCTTTCAGCCTGCAGGGCTCCCTTTAGTATTTCTTGCAGGGCAAGTCTCTGGTTAACAAACTCTTTCAGTTTCTGTTTATCTGTGAATATTTTATACTCTTCTTTTTTCTGGGACACTTTTGCTGGATAAAGAATTTTTAGCTGGCAGTTTTTCAGTATCTTAAGTATATCATACCATTTCCTTCTTGCCTCCATAGTCTCTGATGAGAAAATGGCACTTAGTCTTATTGTGGATCCTGTGACTGTGGCAAATTGCTTTTCTCCTCTGCTTTCATAATCCTCTCTTTATCTTTGGCATTGCTGATTAATATGTGTCTTGGAGTAGATTTTTCCTCATTTATTCTATTTGGATTACATTGCACCTCTTGGACATGTATGTCTTTCATAAGAGTTGGAAATTTTTCAGCCACCATTTCCTCAAATATTCTTTCTGCCCCCTTTCCCTCTCTTTACCTTCTGGGACACCCATGACACTATGTTTGTATGCCTCATGCTGTCATTCGAATCATGAGACCCTGCTCAATTGTTTCCATTTTTTTCTTAATATGTTTTACTGTCTGTCAGATTTCAAATCCCCTCTCTTCTAGTTCACTGATTCTTGCATCTGCTTGTTCAACTCTGTGGTTATATGCCACTAGAATGTTTTCAATAAATTCTATTATGTCTTTCGTTTCCATAATTCCTGTTGTTTCTTTTTATAATTTCAAATTCTTCTTTAGCCTCAATCATTGTCATATTAGTAACAATTATCTCGTTAGGCATATTTTCCTTCATCTCCTTGAATAGAGGTAGGAGATTTCTTTGAAGTTCTTTAATAAGTTTTTCCAAATTCTGTGTCTCCTCTGAAGTTTTCATTTGGTCATCTGACTAAGCCATGTCTTCCTGTTTCTTAGTATGGCTTGTGATTTTTTTTGCTGATGTCTAGGCATTTGATTGTCCTGATGAGTTTACTCTGAAGGCCAGTTTATCTCTGTTACTAGGATTTTATTGATGATTGGCATGTAATAAAGCTCTTCTTTGATCCTTACCCCATGTTATTCTAGACATTCAGATTAGCCTGCATTTAACTGATCAGATTTTTTTTCCAACTCTTCTTCATCTAATTCTTGCCCAGGATATGTGGTAAAATTTTTATAGCTGCACTTTTTGTGCAATTGTTTCACTTCCAGGAGAAATCTTCCTTTCCTCTCTTCCTTCTCCAGAAATCTCGATGTGTTCTGTTTGTTTTTGTTTTGCTTCTATATTTTTTCACAGTATTTAAATTTCTCTACCTGCTTTTTTCTGGTGGGCAAATACTTGGAGGATGGTTACCCCAGAGAGGATTTCTCCAAGCATTATTTCCCAGCCAAAATAGGGCCAGGGACTTGGCCAGGGTGCATAAAAATTCCAAAGTATCCTGGGGAGGGAATCAGGAAGAGCACTAAAATTATCTTTGACATCTCACCTAAGTTGTGCTTTACTGACCTGCCCAGCAAATGCAGCCCTTCAGCTAACTGTTCTCTGCATCCCTGAAGAAGCACTGAGTCTTTAAATTCCCACTGTGCTGCCTGTTTCTGGGGTGAGGTTGAAAAA
The DNA here is from genome assembly GCF_015220235.1 of Choloepus didactylus. Classification (NCBI taxonomy): domain Eukaryota; kingdom Metazoa; phylum Chordata; class Mammalia; order Pilosa; family Megalonychidae; genus Choloepus; species Choloepus didactylus. The sequence goes on along the minus strand of NC_051312.1, from coordinate 30,950,789 downwards.
GCTGAATGCTGCAACCCAGTTATCCAAATTCACTAATCAAAAGCCATGATCAGTGATCAGCTATGCTGACCCCTGTTCTTGGGGAACAGGATAATTTATGTCCCTTTCTGTCTCCTGCAAACTAGCTAGGACTATATCCCAAGGTAGCCTGTGAGAGACGGGGATGGGCATCAGTAGCTGACACCCAGAGAGGGCAACTCACTGTTCTATACCATAGTTTATCAGCCTCTTCCTCTCTTCCCTGGATATTGTAAAGTGTTTTTTTCTGGCCAGCAATCCCTAGAACAGTTGTTTTGGACAGTTTCCACCTCTTTAATTGCTGTTTTGGTGCAAGGACTGAGTCATTGAACTCCTTACTCTACCATCTTCCCTGGAAGTGTCTCAAGATCTTTCTTCTTTTTTGATGTAAGAATTTAGAGCTATAAATTTCCCTGTCAGTGCTACCTTAGCTTCATCCCTTAAGTTTTGGTATATTATGTTTTCATTTCATTCAAATCAAGATTTCTTCTAATTTCACTTGTGTTTTCTTCTTTGACCCTTTTCTTGTTTAAGGGTGTATTATTTAATTTCCTCATAGTTATGAATTGTCCAGTTCTCCCTCTGGTATTTTTTTCACATTTCTTATATTTATTTCAACATTTAAAATATTCACAGATGGGAGTATTACATTCTTTGACATCTCCATGGTACATGTACCAAACAAAGCATACAGGCATTCCACAATTACAGAATTAGATTCTATTACTATATAAATGTGTATCCCTAGAATTTATCTAGAAAAATACCACTTTAAAAATTATTTTTGGGATGTTCACTGCATTAATTTCCATAGAAAGTGCACCGCATAGAATTTCAGGAGAAATACCTAAATTTATTCAGCACTTTTAAAAAATTTAAATCTTTTAAAGTATTCTTCTATTACCATACTTCTGTTAGAAACACTTAATACTCAATTCTCTCTTTTCCCTTCAATAGGAAAGACAGGATATACTTTCTTTTGTTTTTTTCCTAATTCTTTTTCTAAACACATTACTTAGAATAGATTTATCATCACAACATCTTGCCTAGAAAATGAGGTAGGAGGTATTCTTCAAAATAAGTTCTTACTATTTATGAAGCAGAGCAAAAGACAATAAACAAATTTTAAAGAGCTTTTCTTTTTCAGTGGTTTTCTTTAACTAAAATGCTAGAGAAATGGCAATTGGTCAAAGTTGCTTACACTTCAAAAGACAAAGAAGGAAAACACATTAGAAATCCCTGCTCTGAGTATATATATCTACAGACAAAACCTGAGTAGTGGCATTAGTTAAATTCATCCAGGCATGACAAGGTAAGTATTGATACCTATTTCAAAATGCCAAGCTTTCCCTCTGGGAGAAATCTTTCCAACAAAATAAAGTTTAAACAGAAAACAAAAGTGCCTCATTCTTTCTTTTCAGTACACATTCATTTGTTTCTTCTTTTAACACAGTTCTCATATCCTTTCCTACACACAAAAAAAGATTAACAATTTCTATATATTGCATATCCAGTAATGTACTTAAAGAATTTGGCAGTCAACTTTCCAAATCTACCATGGAAACACTCCCTATGTGAAGGTTTCACTGGTACAATGCTAAACAGAAAATACCCATGTAATAAAATCCAGCATCATCTCTGAATTAGCAGATTGTTTTAAAATGCCCACACCCCTGAATTCATATAAACCTAGGAAATTTACTCATGATTTCCTTTTCATCTACACCAAACTCAAATATCTACGTTCTAACTACCATTCCTATGTACCAAAAATAGGAAATGCTTTACAGATCTACCCAATTAAGCCAATAGGGCACACACATATTCCCAAATACAGGAAAGAAGGTAATCAAGCTGAAGTTGTCTAAAATACGTATTTTCAACACTTTGGTACTTATTATTTGAAGAAGGCTAAAATACCAGAAAAGAGGATTTCTTCTTTTCCCTAATTAGGCACCAATTAGGGGGACTGCTAAAAATACTAAAAATATTGCGGGACACTGATTACGTGCTTCAACTTGGCGGGCCTGGGCTGGGGGACTGGATCCACCCCTGGGGAGGGTAGTGGGTACGGGTGACAGCGCCCTCTACAGCCCCCCGGGCCTGGGAAAGTGAGGCCGGAGGCAGGCCCCATTTCCTCACCCAAAATACCAATGTTAGGGGAGGCTTGCCGGAGGGAACCGCCTTTTCCCCACCCCCTTATCTTGCCCGGACACTCCCCGTTGCCAGCGCAACTCCCATTACCACCAGTGCGCATACATTGTTGCCAGACACCGTTACCGGAGCAACTCTCGCCCCTTTTCAATCAACCTCCGCGCTCTCTCAGAACCAATCCAAGCCTTTAACCCCTACAGCTACCCCGCCCTCTAAACCGCCTGATATAAGCTTGTACTCTCCCCTAATAAACGCTCTCTCTCTTGGTTTCTTCACCCTAAAAGAACCGTGTCCCGCCTGTTCCTTTCTCGCCGCCCTCCATACTTTGCACGCCCCCGCCGGGGACCTGGCCAAGTCCCCCGCCTCGCACTCGCCTCCGGGAAAGAGCCCCCGCCGCCGGTACCCTCGGAGCAATCCTGGGAGCCTAGGATTTAGCAACTGGCCGCCACCCCCTCCCCCAGACGAGTCAACTGCGACCGCAAAATATCATCTAAAAAATAGAAAACATTGTATTTAAACAGAATAGCTGACAGAAACAAATTGATAACTACATGTGGTCTGGCAGATGGTTTTGAAATCAAGTGACTGACAATCCTACCACAAAATGTTTTAGTCATGGGAATCAAATTTGGTAGCAGAATAGTGTAACTCTCTCATATAGCAGTAACTTTAAGAGCAGTAACTTTTTGAGACTTGCTAGCAAACTACTTTATTATTAACAAGAATTTTTATAAGTCTTTATAATTTTCTTTCTACTATTCTATCTAGAATCATGTCTATTGGCATGATCAAAATTTCCAAATATTTACAAAGTATCACTTTGTGTTTATCATTGTTTCAACAGAATTCTGACTTCACTGCCACCTTCTTTAATTCTTTTCCCAAGGCATGCCATGCCCTAAATTACTGCAAAGCAGACATTGATCTGTGTCTGCTTCATCACTAAGTAAAATCATTCATGAATGTATGTTAAAATTTAGTAACATTGTCTAGAATGCTATTATCCAACTACAGAATAACCAAGACTACTGAAGGAAAGGCCAAAAAAAAAAAAAAAACACAAGTAAATTCTCTTTCCCCTAAAAGTTGGCATTCCCTATTTTGACAGTAAAGCTCAATGATATCTCTGGCTATGTATAATCCATACTCAGTGTTATAAAATAAAATGTTAGGCCAGTAAGCATTCACACTTTTTATTCAATCATAGTCTAATTTAACAATATCTGATTCTACAGACATCAACCCATGGTGAACATATATAATAAGTGAAAGCAAATCAGACATCTAAGCCATTATTTTCTGCAAATTAAAAAATAAGGTAACGTGCGAAAATAGCCTGAGCTGGGAATGTGTCCTTGACTTCCCTAGCATCTGCATTGTTGATACAAGAGGCATGCAAGTCTTGGATGGTCTGTCCTTTACTTCCCTGTTTTGCTAACTTCCCTATCTTGCTTTCTCTGGCCTGTTAGTAACTCCCCTATTTTCTGTGAGAAAATGAACCTAATAAATATGATGTGGAGCAAGCGGAGGCGCTCTTTGCCTACAAGGCTCTGAGTTCCCTGCTCCCAGAAATTTATATTTTGTGTCCGTGTTTCATTCCTTCACTGCCCTGTCAGCAACAGTAACAACTATATAGAACACTACACTTGCTCAGTTTTCATACAAGCCATGCCGTTTATCAAACTGTATCTCCTAATGTTTGATACAATAAAATTAGTGATTGTAGTTTCCATGTTTTAATTACAAGTGCCTTACTAAGATAACTAACATTCTGACGGTTTCACTGATGTTTCTAAATTAGTATAACATATTCAAGGAAAAGAGTGAAAACTGAATATGAAAAGATAAGTAATTAAAGGAAACTGACTAAGGAAAAAAGGGAAAGTGAAATATCATTGGAGTGTAAAAGTCAAACAAGTCTAGATGTTTGGTTGGAAGGCAACAGACAATGGATTTCACAAATCAAGAGTTTATACATTCAATGCTATGCAAATCCTTCTTAATGTAAAAGGTAAGTTAAAACTGAAAGTTCTATAAACTGTTATTTTTGGCCTCAAACAATATCAACTCTTCTAATCAAAAAAAGGCACAACTTTTTGGATCAGAAGATTGTATTACTTGATTTTATTTTACACAAGGGGTGGGCATGAAGCAATCCTCCTTAATAAAGCTGACAATTAGCTTCACTCACAACATTTTTAATGCACATTAAAAAAAAAGTATTCATCTTACAAAGTGTTCTGAGATCCAAATATACAATAGCTTGGGAAACAATGTTTAGAAACCAAAAGCAAGTGTAAAAAGACAGATTAAAACAACTAAAACTGTAGTTTTTTTTTTTTTTTTAAATGGCTCTGATTTTACAGTTTCCTTACTGCATCGTCAATGTCAGAAATCTGTTCCTTCAGCTGGCTCCACTGTTTGGGATTTAAAGAAATACCTTTTCTTCCTGGTTTCATTTCACCTTCTGGATCCATCCAATATTCTCTAATGTCAATTAGAACTTGCCCTTTAAAGTCCCGAACAACAACGTACCTCATTTTTCCAATCTGAAATATCTCATCATCTCGGCTGCTGCTCTGCTTGGAAGATGACAGGGCTCTAGGGTTCACCAGTCTTTTTGCTTCTGTACAGGTTTTTCTGGGTAATTTCCTCTTTCCCCTTTAACTTTCAGTGGACTTCACTATCAGAATCCCTGCCAGAGGAGCTTGAAGAAACAAGTTCCTTTGATTTAGGCATTGCTTGGCTCCTGCAGCCGGACTGCCGCCCGCTCGCCCGCACCCTCAGGACTGCCTCCCACTGGTATTGATTTTCACTTTCATTCTATTGTGATCAAAGAAGATATTATACATGATTGCAATATTCTTAAGTTTATTTTATTTTATTTTTTTTTTAGTTGGCTCATGTGATTTTTTTTTTTTTTTTTTTTAATTAAATTCAGTTTTATTGAAATACATTCACACACCATACAATCATCCATGGTATACAATCCACTGTCCACAGTGTGATAACATAGTTATGCGTTCATCACCACAATCTATCTCTGAACATTTTCCTTACATCAGAAAGAAGCAGAACAAGAATAAAAAATAAAAGTGAAAAAAGAACACCCAAATCATCCCCCCATTGCACCCCATTTGTCCTTTAGTTTTTTTTTTTTTTTTTTTTTTTTTTTTTAAATCATCATTTTATTGAGATATATTCACATACCACGCAGTCATACAAAACAAATTGTACTTTCGATTGTTTACAGTACCATTACATAGTTGTACATTCATCACCTAAATCAATCCCTGACACCTTCATTAGCACACACACAAAAATAACAAGAATAATAATTAGAGTGAAAAAGAGCAATTGAAGTAAAAAAGAACACTGGGTACCTTTGTCTGTTTGTTTCCTTCCCCTACTTTTCTACACATCCATCCATAAACTAGACAAAGTGGTGTTTGGTCCTTATGGCTTTCCCAATCCCATTGTCACCCCTCATAAGCTACATTTTTATACAACTGTCTTCGAGATTCATGGGTTCTGGGTTGTAGTTTGATAGTTTCAGGTATCCACCACCAGCTACCCCAATTCTTTAGAACCTAAAAAGGGTTGTCTAAAGTGTGCATAAGAGTGCCCACCAGAGTGACCTCTCGGCTCCTTTTGGAATCTCTCTGCCACTGAAGCTTATTTCATTTCCTTTCACATCCCCCTTTTGGTCAAGAAGATGTTCTCCGTCCCACGGTGCCAGGTCTACATTCCTCCCTGGGAGTCATATTCCACGTTGCCAGGGAGATTCACTTCCCTGGGTGTCTGATCCCACGTAGGGGGGAGGGCAGTGATTTCACCTTTCAAGTTGGCTTAGCCAGAGAGAGAGGGCCACATCTGAGCAACAAAGAGGCATTCAGGAGGAGACTCTTAGGCACAAATACAGGGAGGCCTAGCCTCTCCTTTGCAGCAACCGTCTTCCCAAGGGTAAAACTTATGGTAGAGGGCTCAACCCATCAAACCACCAGTCCCCTATGTCTGTGGTCATGTTAGCAACCATGGAGGTGGGGTAGGCGAATACCCCTGCATTCTCCACAGGCTCCTCAAGGGGGCACTACATCTTTTTTTTTTTTTTTTTTTTTTCCCCTTGTTTGTCTTTTTTCTTTTTTTTTTTTTTTTTTTAACTTTCCCTTCTTTTTTCAAATCACCTGTATGAAAAAAAAAAGTTAAAAAGAAAACAAACATACAATAAAAGAGCATTTCAAAGAGACCATAGCAAGGGAGTAAGAAAAAGACAACTAACCTAAGATAACTGCTTAGCTTCCAACATGTTCCTACTTTACCCCAAGAAAGTTACATAATATAGCAACATTTCAGTGAACTTGTTCCTACTACAACCATCAGAAATTAACAGACCATAGTCATTTCTGGTCATCCCCAGAACGTTAAATAGCTTATCTGTTCTTCCTGGATTATTGTTCCCCCTTCCTTAATTGCTCTCTACTGCTAGTTCCCCTACATTCTACATTATAAACCATTTGTTTTACATTTTTCAAAGTTCACATTAGTGGTAGCATATAATATTTCTCTTTTTGTGCCTGGCTTATTTCGCTCAGCATTATGTCTTCAAGGTTCATCCATGTTGTCATATGTTTCACCAGATCGTTCCTTCTTACTGCCGCGTAGTATTCCATCGTGTGTATATACCACATTTTATTTATCCACTCATCTGTTGAAGGACATTTGGGTTGTTTTCCATCTCTTGGCAATTGTGAATAATGCTGCTATGAACATTGGCGTGCAGATATCTGTTCGTGTCACTGCTTTCCGATCTTCCGGGTATATACCGAGGAGTGCAATCGCTGGATCGAATGGTAGCTCTATATCTAGTTTTCTAAGGAACTGCCAGACTGACTTCCAGAGTGGCTGAACCATTATACAGTCCCACCAACAATGAATAAGAGTTCCAATTTCTCCACATCCCCTCCAGCATTTGTAGTTTCCTGTTTGTTTAATGGCAGCCATTCTAACCGGTGTTAGATGGTATCTCATTGTGGTCTTAATTTGCATCTCTCTAATAGCTAGTGAAGCTGAACATTTTTTCATGTGTTTCTTGGTCATTTGTATTTCCTCTTCAGAGAACTGTCTTTTCATATCTTTTGCCCATTTTATAATTGGGCTGTCTGTACTATTGTCATTGAGTTGTAGGATTTCTTTGTATATGCAAGATATCAGTCTTTTGTCAGATACATGGTTTCCAAAAATTTTTTCCCATTGAGTTGGCTGCCTCTTTACCTTTTTGAGAAATTCCTTTGAGGTGCAGAAACTTCTAAGCTTGAGGAGTTCCCATTTATCTATTTTCTCTTTTGTTGCTTGTGCTTTGGGTGTAAAGTCTAGGAAGTGGCCTCCTAATACAAGGTCTTGAAGATGTTTTCCTACATTATCTTCTAGGAGTTTTATGGTACTTTCTTTTATATTGAGATCTTTGGTCCATTTTGAGTTAATTTTTGTGTAGGGGGTGAGGTAGGGGTCCTCTTTCATTCTTTTGGATATGGATATCCAACTCTCCCAGCCCCATTTGTTGAAAAGACCATTATGGCTCAGTTCGGTGACTTTGGGGGCCTTATCAAAGATCAGTCGGCCATAGATCTGAGGGTCTATCTCTGAATTCTCAATTCGATTCCATTGATCTATATGTCTATCTTTGTGCCAGTACCATGCTGTCTTGGCAACTGTGGCTTTATAATAAGCTTCAAAGTCAGGGAGTGTAAGTCCTCCCACTTCGTTTTTCTTTTTTAGAGTGTCTTTAGCAATTCGAGGCAACTTCCCTTTCCAAATAAATTTGATAACTAGCTTTTCCAAGTCTGCAAAGTAGGTTGTTGGAATTTTGATTGGGATTGCATTGAATCTGTAGATGAGTTTGGGTAGAATTGACATCTTAATGACATTTAGCCTTCCTATCCATGAACATGGAATATTTTTCCATCTTTTAAGGTCCCCTTCTATTTCTTTTAGTAGAGTTATGTAGTTTTCTTTGTATAGGTCTTTTACATCTTTGGTTAAGTTTATTCCTAGGTACTTGATTTTTTTAGTTGCTATTGAAAATGGTATCTTTTTCTTGAGTGTCTCTTCAGTTTGTTCATTTCTAGCATATAGAAACATTACTGACTTATGTGCATTAATCTTGTATCCCGCTACTTTGCTAAATTTGTTTATTAGCTCTAGTAGGTGTATCGTTGATTTCTCAGGGTTTTCTAGATATAAGATCATATCATCTGCAAACAATGACAGTTTTACTTCTTCTTTTCCAATTTGGATGCCTTTTATTTCTTTGTCTTGCCGGATTGCCCTGGCTAGCACTTCCAGCACAATGTTGAATAACAGTGGTGACAGCGGGCATCCTTGTCTTGTTCCTGATCTTAGAGGGAAGGCTTTCAGTCTCTCATCATTGAGTACTATGCTGGCTGTGGGTTTTTCATATATGCTCTTTATCATGTTGAGGAAGTTTCCTTCAATTCCTACCTTTTGAAGTGTTTTTATCAAAAAGGGATGTTGGATTTTGTCAAATGCTTTTTCAGCATCTATTGAGATGATCAATTGATTTTTCCCTTTCGAGTTTTTAATGTGTTGTAATACATTGATTGTTTTTCTTATGTTGAACCATCCTTGCATGCCTGGAATGAACCCCACTTGGTCATGGTGTATGATTTTTTTAATGTGTCTTTGGATTCGATTTGCAAGTATTTTGTTGAGGATTTTTGCATCTATATTCATTAGGGAGATTGGCCGGTAGTTTTCCTTTTTTGTAGCATCTTTGCCTGGTTTTGGTATTAGATTGATGTTAGCTTCATAAAATGAGTTAGGTAGTGTTCCATTTTTTTCAATGTTTTGAAAGAGTTTGAGTAAGATTGGTGTCAGTTCTTTCTGGAAAGTTTGGTAGAATTCCCCTGTGAAGCCATCTGGCCCTGGGCATTTATTTGTGGGAAGATTTTTGATGACTGATTGGATCTCTTTGCTTGTGGTGGGTTGGTTGAGGTCTTCTATTTCTTCTCTGGTCAGTCTAGGTTGTTCATATGTTTCCAGGAAATTGTCCATTTCTTCTACATTATCCAGTTTGTTGCCATACAGTTGTTCATAATATCCTCTTATAATTTTTTTAATTTCTTCAGGATCTGCAGTTATGTCACCTTTTTCATTCATTATTTTGTTGATATGGGTCTTCTCTCTTTTTGATTTTGTCAGTCTAGCTAGGGGCTTGTCAATCTTGTTGATCTTCTCAAAGAACCAACTTTTGGTGATATTTATCCTTTCTATTGTTTTTTTGTTCTCTATGTCATTTATTTCTGCTTTAATCCTTGTTATTTCTTTTCTTGTACTTGGTTTAGGATTGGTTTGCTGTTCATTTTCTAGCTTCTTCAGTTGATCCATTAGTTCTTTGATTTTGGCTCTTTCTTCCTTTTTAATATATGCGTTTAGTGCTATAAATTTCCCCCTTAGCACTGCTTTTGCTGCATCCCATAGGTTTTGGTATGTTGTGTTCTCATTTTCATTTGTCTCTATATATTTAGCACTTTCTCTTGCTATTTCTTCTTTAACCCACTGATTGTTTAGGAGTGTGTTGTTTAACCTCCAGGTATTTGTGAATTTTCTAAGTCTCTGATGGTTATTGACTTCTAATTGTATTCCATTGTGGTCAGAGAATGTGCTTTGAATAATTTCAATCTTTTTAAATTTATTGAGGCTTGTTTTATGTCCCAGCATATGATCTATTCTGGAGAAAGTTCCGTGAGCACTAGAAAAGTATGTGTATCCTGGTGATTTGGGATGTAATGTCCTGTAGATGTCTGTTAAATCTAATTCATTTATCAGATTGTTTAGGTTTTCAATTTCCTTATTGGTCTTCTGTCTGGTTGATCTATCTATAGGAGAGAGTGATGTGTTGAAGTCTCCCACAATTATTGTGGAAACATCAATTGCTTCCTTTAGTTTTGCCAATGTTTCTCTCATGTATTTTGTGGCACCTTGATTGGGTGCATAGACATTTACGATTGTTATTTCTTCTTGCTGAATTGCCCCTTTTATTAGTATGTAGTGGCCTTCTTTGTCTCTCAAAACATCCCTGCATTTGAAGTCTATTTTATCTGAGATTAATATTGCTACACCTGCTTTCTTTTGGCTGTAGCTTGCATGAAATATTTTTTTCCATCCTTTCACTTTCAATTTCTTTGTGTCCCTGTGTCTAAGATGAGTCTCTTGTATGCAACATATTGATGGTTCATTTTTTTTGATCCATTCTGCGAATCTATATCTTTTAATTGGGGAGTTTAACCCATTTACATTCAACGTTAAAACCGTGAAGGCATTTCTTGAATCGGCCATCTTATCCTTTGGGTTATGTTTGCCATATTTTTCCCTCTCTCTATTAATATCCTTTATTGTACCCATACCGAATCTCTTTAGTACTGAACCTTTCTCCAAGTCTCTCTGTCCTGTCTTTGTTTCTCTGTCTGTAGGGCTCCCTTTAGTATCTCCAGTAGGGCAGGTCTCTTGTTAGCAAATTCTCTCAGCATTTCTTTGTCTGTGAAAAATTTAAGCTCTCCCTCAAATTTGAAGGAGAGCTTTGCTGGATAAAGTATTCTTGGCTGGAAATTCCTCTCTCTCAGAATTTTAAATATATCGTGCCATTGCCTTCTCGCCTCCATGGTGGCTGCTGAGTAGTCACTACTTAGTCTTATGCTGTTTCCTTTGTATGTGGTGAATTGCTTTTCTCTTGCTGCTTTCAGAACTTGCTCCTTCTCTTCTATGTTTGACAGTGTGATCAGTATATGTCTCGGAGTGGGTTTTTTTGGATTTATTCTATTTGGAGTTCGCTGAGCATTTATGATTTGTGTATTTATGTTGTTTAGAAGATTTGGGAAGTTTACCCCAACAATTTCTTTGAATACTCTTCCTAGACCTTTACCCTTTTCTTCCCCTTCTGGGACACCAATGAGTCTTATATTCGGACGCTTCATATTATCTATCATATCCCTGAGGTCCATTTCGAGTTTTTCAATTTTTTTTCCCCATTCTTTCTTTTATGCTTTCATTTTCCATTCTGTCATCTTCCAGGTCACTGATTCGTTGTTCAACTTCCTCTAGTCTTGTACTATGAGTGTCCAGAATCTTTTTAATTTGGTCAACAGTTTCTTTAATTTCCATAAGATCATCCATTTTTTTATTTAGTCTTGCAATGTCTTCTTTATGCTCTTCTAGGGTCTTCTTGATTTCCTTCATATCCCGTACTAGGGTCTCATTGTTCATCTTTAGTTCTTTGAGTAGCTGCTCTAGGTGTGTCTCTTCTGGTCTTTTGATTTGGGTGCTTGGGCTTGGGTTATCCATATCGTCTGGTTTTTTCATATGCTTTATAATTTTCTGTTGTTTTTGGCCTCGTGGCATTTGCTGTCCTTGATAGGGTTCTTTTAGGGTTTGTAGACCAGTTGAAGTCCTTATCTCTAATTTATCAGATCTACAGCTTCGTGGAGTACACTTTCTCTAACTAACCAGCAGGTGGCGTCCACGAGCCACCTGTTCTCCACAAGCCAGATCTCCCCTGCTTAGCCTTTTTGGTGAGTGGGGGAGTGAGTCTTGTGGGGCCCAATTGGTGTCCCAAGCTTGCGTGTGTAGTTGGTGTTGCCTGCCCTGTATGTGGGGCGTGTTTCTGGGCAGTCGGGGAGGGGGGGTGGCCCTAACAATCAAATCTCCCTGATGATCCTAGAGTTTTAAAGCTACTGCAGTAGTCTAATCCTTCAGTTCAGTCCTGCCACAGTTTGTCTCTGCCACTGACCCACAAGTCTTTGGTATTGGCGTATGGCTCTTGAGACTTGCAAGTGGGCCCCTCTTCCAGGCTGTGCACCCCGGGTCCTCTGTTGAGGGATGACTGTGCTATGTCACAGGTGAGTGCCGTCCCCCCAGGGCAGTTCTGGGCTGCTGGGCTGTGTTGGGAGGCTCCCAGTCTGCTCAAATGATGGCTGAATGGGGCTCTGTTAATTCACACTGCTCCCCCTTCCCAGCTCTGGGACATTCAGCTGAGGTTGCAGGGAAGGCTAATGTCCACGCCCAGTTTTGTGGTGTGTGCCTGTTATTTGAAGCACTTCCGTCACACTGGGTTGTCTGGGGCAGCTCTGGGCTATGGGGCTGGCGATGGGCAGGAGTGTTTCCTGTCCACCAGGATGGTGGCTGTGAGCGGACACCCCCCTTTTCTTGGGAAGTTGTGTTGTTTAGTGAATTTTCTCAGCCACTGGATTATTGCCTTTTGTCTCAGAGCTCTCTTATTTCTGCTCTTGACTTGACGTGCCCAAATTTCAATTCTTTGAAGCTTTCTGTATTGAGCTTCTTAGAGTAATTGTTTTATAAAAAGCAAAAATTTTTTAAAAAAAAAAAAAAAAAAACAAACAAACAAAAAAAAAAAAACACGGCCCTCCTCAGAGATCTAATGGGTTATTGAAATGCTAATAGACAAAGCAACCAGGGCCATTAAGGAAAGGTGCCCTGGGCAGAGAGATCAGCCTTGCTTCGGGATTTGCATATGCGCCTCAAGGCCTGATCTCCGCCCTTCCCCTTTCTGTGTTCACCAGAACTCCAAAAATCCTCTGCTTTTACTTTGGAGCTTCTCGTGTTGTTTTCCTTCTATGCCCGTCTCCTCTCTGCTGGGCTGGCTGCTCTCAGAGTCTCTGGTGTCTGGCCTCAGTCTATCTATGGTTGGAGTTTGAATCAGTAGAATGAGTTTCCGATGAGAGCAGCCACTGCAATTCTCCCTTCTCCTTCCTGGAGCTGACAGCCCCTCCTCCCCCGGGACTGAGCCTGGCAGGGAGGGGCGCGGGTCCCCTGGCCGCAAAAACTTACAGATTTCGCTGATCTCAGCAGTTCCACGTTTTCATGAGTGTTGTATGAAGTATGCCCAAAGACAGATTGCTCTGTGGTGTCCAGTCCACGCAGTTCCTGGCTTTTTACCTACTTTCCTGGAGGAGTAACTAAAACATACAGCTCACCAGTCTGCCATCTTGCCCCGCCCGGCCTCTTAAGTTTATTGAGAATTGTTTTGTGATGTAACATATGGTCTATCCTGGAGAATGATCCATGTGCCCTAGAGAAGAATATTATTCTGGTATTGTTGGGTGAAATGTTCAATGTATGTCTGTTAAATGTAGTCAGTTTACCATATTATTCAATTCTTCTATTTCTATATCTCCTGTTTACATGTACTATCCCATTATTGAAACTGGTGTATTCAATTCTCCTAATATTAATGGGGAGCAATCTATTTCTCCATTTAAATCAGGTAATTTCCTTTATACATGTTGGACTCTTCAGTTAGTTGTATATGTAGTTATGCTTCTTATATCTTCTGGTGGAATTGACTCATTATTCAGTAAATAGTGACCTCCTTGTCCCTTATAACAATTTTTTTTCAGCTGAAGACTATTTTATCTGATATTAATATGGCTACCACAGCTCTCTTTGATTAATATTTGTATGGGACAATTTTTCCATTCTTTCACTTTATCTACTTATGTCTTTGAATTTAAGATGAGTCTCTTATAAAGAGTGTATTCTTTGGTCATACTTTATGTCCATTTTCCAATCTCTGCCTTTTGACAGGAGAGTTAATGCCAAAAATTACATATTTACACATTATGAGTCCAAAAGAATTGATTCATCATTACTTTTCATACATTTGCATTTTAGATACCCTAAGAAGTAAAAAGTGGATTTACACATCAATGGCTGACATGAGACTTTTTCCTAATGTTTTAAAGTTGCCTTATTCTTAATTCAGCACTTGCCCAGTTTTTGCAACCCTTTAACTTCTGTCCAGAGACATGAGGAAAATGGGTCTGTCTGATAGTGGTAAAAAGATTCTGAAGCATGTTACACCACCATGTTTTTCAAATGGACACAAATCTGTAATCTGGATATTAGTTTTATTTATGGATTGTGGATGTGGTGTGAGAACCCAGAGAAATTTAATTACTGTCCTTAGAGCCAAAATGTCAGAAAAGCTGAAATTTCTCTGGGAACTTTTCTAGTATTCATGAGGAGATGGTCTGTGGCAAAGAGGATAAGAACAGAAGAGAAGAACATAAAAATTCCGGGATGAGATTTATAGAAACATACCCTCTTCCCACAAATATCACTAGATAATTCATCAGGTCAATATATTTTGTTTCAATGAAATATTGATCGTTATCAAGTAGGAGTTAAAGAAAGAGAAGCTGGATGGAAGGAAGGAGAAATGAAAGAATAAAAAAATGTGTTCAGAGGAAGAGAAATTTTAACCTATAAAAACATTTGCCATATTGTTCTCCTTGACATTTGCCAAATTGTTCTCCTTCACATTTGTACATGATTTAAGTCTTCGTAGTGCCCAATCCTATGATATTTGTGGATATCTTGGAGTCAGTCAACTTTCCTAGGATACTGCAAGACCATCAAAATTCTGTCACTGGAACATTATACCAGGATACCAGTGAGTTTTGGTTACTATGGAGAATCACAACAGAAGTAACACTAAGTCCTTATATGTGTTTCTGAGGGTTTTTAATATCCTACTGAAGTTAAAATCCACTTATGGTGTTAGAATAATCAGACTTATCTTTGACTTACTCCATTCCCATGTTTCCTATATCCATGAGTTCAGTTTCTTCCTCACAACCTCCTCATGGCATTTTTCACCTCTGCTTTTCTGAGTGTGTAGATGATGGGGTTCAGCATGAGGGTGATCATTGTGTAGAACACGGCCACCAATTTGTCCTCAGTGAAGGTACAGGATGGCCGCATGTAGAGGAAGATGACAGGCCCAAAGAACAAGGTGACCACCATGATGCGGGAGGCACATGTGGAGAGGGCTTTGCACCTCCCCTCTGCAGAATGGTTCCTCAAGTGGACCAGGATGATGATATAGGAGGACACCAAGATGAAGAAGGAGTACAGACCAATTAGGTCACTACTGACCAACACAACAGCCCCCTCCACAAAGGTGTTGGTGCATGCAAGCTTGAATAATCGCTGGAGGTCACAAAAGTAGTGGTCAATCACATTGGGACCACAGAAGGGCAATTTGATGGTGATGAGAATCTGAATTACAGAGTGTAAAAAGCCCCCCAGCCAGGAGCCAGCAACTAGTACATAACACAATTGATGGCTCTTAATGGACATATAATGAAGAGGCTTGCAGATGGCCACATAGCGGTCATAAGCCATCACCACCAGCAAAAGGATCTCTGTGACCCCAAGGAAATGGAAGAAGAACACCTGAGCCAGACATCCCTCCAGGGAGATGGACTTGACCTTTGCAAGTAAGTTGGTGATTAATTTGGGGACCAGTAGTAGAGGAGTAACTAATCTCCACCAGGGACAGGTAGCTAAGGAAGAAGTACCTAGGGGAATGCAGACTCCTGCTGACACTGACTGTTAGGATGATGAGGCCATTGCCCACCACCATGGCCAGGTACAAGGGAAGAAACACCACAAAGCACACTCTCTGCACCCCTGGATCCTGGAAAAGGCCAGTAAAAAATGAACTCATTCACATTATTTCTACTGGCCATGGATTCCATTTGTGGAAGATGATTCATAGAGGAAGAGCCCTGTGACAGAAAAAATTCAATCATAACACTTATCCCTCATGTTTGTTTAGCATTGCAAGTTTATAGAAACCTTTCACATGTATTATCTCACTGATTTGTTTTTTTTATTTAGTTAGTTATAAAAGTTATCCATTCAGTGCTCAACTGTCTACTCTGTATAAGATACTCTTCAAGACAGGTCAAAAAAATTCCATGGCTCCAATGTTACAATTAAAAAAATTGATCTCAGAGAGGATGTGAATTAATGAAGTCTCACTGTAAGGAGTAGACCCAGAATTAGAACCAGATCATTTTATTCCAACTTGTTTATTATTTCAAGTATGCCACACAGAAGAATAAAAATCTCAGCACTGAACTTCACCAATATTATTTGCTAATATTTCTCTCAATCACAATAATTTCTCATCAGTCTTTTGCCTTAAGAGATTCTCATCCCAGATCTGTTGTTTCCTCCATTTATCCCTCAGGAATGACGTTCTCATAGTTACTTCTCCCATTCTAAATAGTTTCTTTGATATTTTCTTTACTTGAACTACAAAGTATCTTTATAGTCTCAGTCCATAAATATACTGTCACCCAATCCCATGGCCTCATGAATTTTTGCAAATATTTTGAGAAAATTATGACACCCAAAAGTGAAGCAGATACATAGAAGTTGATCAGAGTATAGCCCACAATCAAACAATAGTTTTGACATAATGCATGGGTATGCACAGGCTTCCTCGCTTCATGTTAAAGTTTGCCATGCACTGGAAATCACTTGGCAGCAGGTGAGGATTTATTTTAATTCATTCCAGAATCAAATGACTTTCAGGCCATGGCCATGTGCCTAGTGTTTCAGGACATATTAAAGAAGAGTGAAAGGCAGTCCTTATCCTCATAAAGCATACATATCTGTGTGATTTAAAGAGCACACTTGTAAAATGAGATAGAAAAATACCTCAAGATTTTCTCTGCATTTAAAATTACCTTAAGGAATCTATTTTCCCTTCATCTTTCCTTCTTCCACTTGTGCTACCATCCTGAAAATGGAGTATATACCCCCCAAATTTCTTTCATGGTGAAAATTTGAAAAGATATGCAAAATGAAAATCTGCTGACAGAATCTTCAGTAATTTGCCTCAATAGAAACTGGAGAAGAATGTGGATTGAATAGATTAGAAGGACACTAAAGACCAACCTAAAGAGTGAGAAGAAGCAAGCTGGGGCTTGCTTAGTGGATTGCAGGAAGAGAAATCAGGGGGTCATCAAAAACAACCTAAGAAGACTGGGAAATAATCTAGTGTTCTGCAGGAAATTAAAGCTTATGGTTACCTGATGAACAAAATTCTTGTAGTCATCCCAACAACCACACAATATCACATGCTGCTGTCCTTTATTCAGCGTCTTTATGTGCTGGGCTGTAGTTAGAACTTTACAATCATCCCTGCATTTAATTTTACTACTTTTAGGTAGGTAATTGATAGATGAGAAACTGAGGCTAAAAGGTTAAGTAACTTGCACAAAGAAACACAACTCATGAGTGGTGGAGTCGGTGGAAACCTAGGTCTATCCAAGGAAAGACAGGGGAAGTGACCACATCTCACCTGGAGGAGAAAGGGGTTAGCCATTCCAGTGCATTAGAGAAATGACCTTGACCCATGGCCAATGCAAAAACTTGTCCAGGTTTGTTTATTGTGCTTTCACCATAAACAGCAGGAGTATTACAGGAAACCCCAATTCATGGGAAGGATTTTTTCCCATCAACTGTGAAAATGAAAGACCAAGATAGAGAGGAGAGTGTGAGACTCAGGTTTTTCTCTTTTCTTCGTGACCCTGGGGATATGGACAGGACTTAGAGCTGCAGTTAGTGAGTCATTATCTCTTGGAGGGATGACCTGACACTGCACCTGTCACAACAAGGTCTAACTACAGCATTATCTCGCTCTTCATTCCAAAGCCCGAAACATTAGTCACCTCTAACTCATGCCTCTCCCCTGCCTTCTGTGTTTATACAATCCACTCAGCCTGTCTACTTTACCAGTTCTTTCCTCTGTCTTCCTGCAACCTCACCTTCAGGCAGGACTATAAGCTCCTGTGAGGATTACTGCAGCATCTCACATGCCCCAACTTTCTCCCAGTGTGCCAGCCTTCACCCCCAGTTTATTCTGCAACTGGAATTAGAGATTCTCCCTCACTCTCCCCCTGCTTGAATCACTCAGAAATCACCTCTGTCTCCCTGTTGCCTGGTAATCACACCTAAAGTCCTCTACCTGACCTTTAAGATTTTCCATAATACTTGCCCAGGCCCCTTCGAACCAACCTTAATGCCCACTAAGAACTATATAACCTCAAATCTATTGCGATCTTCTTTCAAACTCATGAATACAAATTCATTCCCAGCAAAAGAGCATCCCTCATATTTTTCACATTACCTGAGGAGCCCATTATCTCTGCATCCTCTCCAAATCCTGCCCACTCACTCGTGCCCATTGCTTATGAAGCCTTCCCTGGTGGCTGCAACTCTCATCCATTTAGCTCTGCACTCAACTCTGGAAATTAAATGAAGGGATCATTCTGTTCAGTGCAATAAGGCACATGGTGTTCAGCTCATCATAAACCTTAATAAATGCAAACTATGTTTATTATTTACTTCTAAAATGCAAATCTGATCCAGTCATGCATTTCGATTTCCTACAAGATGAAGTCCTGTATCATTAGCATGGTATGAAAAAACTTGCTCTCACACCTCCATGCCTTTGCTGACATTTTGCCCTCCACTTGGTGTGCACACCTTGCTTTAATTCTTCCTTTAGTGCTCAGGTTAAACATCACCTATCACTGCACTCACAGCCAATTCTCCTTCATGCAATATATGATGTTCTATGGCCTATTTAATGTGATTGTTATAATTAGTATTTCTCTGTCTCCCTTACCTACCTGATTCATCTTTGCATAACTACACACATGGTACTTGATAAATATTAACTGGGTTCAATTCGAATTTAAAAACTAAGAACTTCTTATTTCACCTACACTTGGAAACACAAGACATCACAACTTATTCCTAATTGTATCATTCAAAATGGTTTGTGTGTCATTTGTTTGTATTGAAGAGCAGAGTCTGTTACTCCTTGAACTCCCTAAACACCTAAGTGTTAACTTCTCCAGGTGGGTTCTCTCCCTCTCTCTCTCTCTGTCTCTGTCTCTTTTTATCTGAGTGTGTGTGTGTGTGTGTGTGTGTGTGTGTTTGTATTTACTCCTGCTTTAAGATAAAAGGAATAACAAGCAGGTTGATAAGAACAGGATTCCTTAAAGCTCTCTGTCTACATTTTCTTTTCAGTCTGTGCTGACCTCAGGTTACCTTGACGAGGCAACTTCTCGCCATGTAAAGCAATGAATGAAGCAGATCATTAGTTCTAAAGTGAACGTTTTACTGCACTAGGTCAAAGCTAGAGAAGCTACAACCTTGCATTGAAGCATTTTTTCTGCTTCATAGATTACATGCCATAAACCAGATGATAGAATCTCAAAATAATTATTTCATTTCACAGTACACATCATTTTCCTCTGTGTCATCCTGGGTTCCTTGGGCAATTTTCACTTGAAATGCCAAGTGGCTTACACACATAGAAATATCATATTGAGTCTTCATGTTGAGAAAATTACCATAAAGTCCTACATGGTGATGTTTAAAAAAAATGTAAACAAAAAATTAATTGTGGAACTTAAGACAATTATATCAAGCAGCTGGATTCAGGGGATCGTAGTAAGAGAAAGGAGGTGAGGAATTCCAGAGGGACAAGTGACCTGCTTTTAGTGGAAGGACAGTTCCAGGTGCACGGAACTCGAGGTACTGAGGAGACGAAACAAGGCCCCTGGTCAAACTGTCTCAACCTCTCAGAGAACTGCTTAAAGTGGAATTAAAGGTGGTGGACCCTGCACCCAGCACCTACTCTCAGCTCTCCCACCTACGTATCATATGTCCTTGGAATGCAGGTTCATATTTTTTGAAAGGTTTAGAATTCACATTAGACTTGACTGTTGAAAGAATTTATGAGAGGTAAAATACATAAAGCACTAACAGGATGGCCTGGAGAATAGGAGGCTCTCAATAAAAGTGGCTGCTATTTGTTCAGACTTCCGAGTATTTTGTTACATTTCTAGTGGACTCTCTTTCACTATTGCCCAAGAGACACACAGTTAGTAACAAAGTACCTCCTCTCTCCCCAAGACCACCTCAAATAGAACTCTTGCCCTAAAATCATAGATTAAAGGTTGCTGAGGATGTAAAGGTCTAGGTGGGTAAATGATGGTGTGAACTCTTGAGTATAATGTTATCCTCTACTATGGCTCTCCAATGGGAGAAATTTAACAAGGACAAAGAAATAACATGAAAGCTGAGCAGACCTATTGCTATGAGGTCAAATTCACATCACAAGGATCCTTCCTTTCCCACATGGGACCCAAAATGGTACTGCATGGAATCCCAGAATGTGAGTGACGAATGATGCTTTAGAAGCCATTCTGCCCTGTCATCTCCTTTTACAGAGGCAGAAACTGAGGCTCAGAGAGGGAAAGTGACTTCCCCTAGATTGCACAGTAATTTGAAGCCACTTATACTCAGTCAGCCTGGAACATTGTCCTGGATGAGGAATTACCTACATTTACATCAGGAATCTTGTTTGGGCCCTATTCAGCCTTAGAGCAAGGAATTGAACCTGGAGGTTCTTTTCCTCACATTCAGCAAAGCCTTCACTCTCTGTTGTAAGGACTCGTCACTCAGGGAGACATCTCGGGTGAAGAGAATGAAGGGAGACGCCTGGAGTACGGGGGCTACCCTAGAACAAGAGTCTTCCACCAGGCTCCTTCGTCTGCACTGAAGCTTCCCAGTGGGCTCAACACTTCATCTCAGCTAAACTGTCAGGTTGAATCAATGAAACTTTAGAGCTGTAAGGAAAATTGGAGATCAATTAATAGAAATATCCTTCATTTAAAGAAGAAGCAACAAAGGGCAGAGAGGTTAAGTGAATTCTCAAAGTCTCACAGCCAGTTATTGGCTGATGTTCAAATACATTAATGCACAAACAAGAGTTGTTTCCTTCATACTGAGATTCCTTTCTAGATATTCTGATTTTGTGACTGATAATGTGAATTACCACTGAAAGCATTGCTTCCACACAAAAAATTCCATGAATCCTGTGATGTTAGAAAAAACAACCTATGGTGGTATGGATAAATTATAAAGGGAAGGATTCAAGAAATCTGTCCCATGTCCAACATTGGATCTAATGTTTAGAAAAAGAAAAGTCTACAGAAAGCAACTAATGAGTGATTTTTAGATCTTGCTTTTTAGTTTAGTAATCCCACTCACTATCAGATCAAGACTGTGTTTCCATACTGAGATGCTTGAGCTATTTAAAATAAATTGAGACACATGCTGTGATCAGGGGACCAAATTCCCAATGAAGTCTTTCATCTCTAGCATGAAACTTTGCCAAGAAACTGTGAGAGAGGAAAAATTCAAAACGTGCTCCAATTAGCTCAGTTAGAGAACTTTGAGAAGTTAGAAGCATCCAGTAGTTACACCCTGAGAGAGGGAAGCTAAAGATACAACATTTGGAGACGTTTCATTCCAATATTCTGAGTCATAAGGACAGTAGGAGACTGAAAGGAGAAGAAAAGACAGGTCTGGTCTGAGGCAGGGCTGCCAGCTGGGGGACTTTAGGCAAGTCCCTTCTCCTCTCTGATTCAATGTTCCACAGTCATCACATGACATGACTGAACCAGACTGTCTTCCATGTCCCTTCTCACTCTAACATTCTACACTGCAAGATAATTAGACTCTGAAGACATAAGGCCCCTAAATGTCTTTATATTTTCCTAGCATTCCTGAAGACTCTGTTCTGAAGTTCTTGTCCCCAGTCTTTTTATTTTTTATTTTGCAGGTGGTAATATGTATCGATGTATCTTGAGATAACTGATTCTCTACCTGCTATATCAAATCTACTGATGAGCTCATCTAAGCATTCTTAATATGTTATAATTTTTGTTAACACAGCCAGACTCTGATCATTGTCTTTCCTGGTTCTTGTGTCTCTCCCCCTGAATCAGAAGACCTTTAGTTACTTATACAGGATTGTGTGCCCAGGCCTCTTACCTGCTCCTTCTCAAAGGATAGTGTGTTTTTATAACTTGTACCTGCCCCCTGCCCAGGTGGGTCTTCACATGGACCCCGAGGGACAACAGACCAACCTCTCCCCCAGAGATAATTCAAAGAATAATTAACAGCAATCCTGCCCAAACTCTTCCAAAAACTAGAAGGAGGGAACACTTCTACTTATTCTATGAGGCCAACATCACCCTAATACCAATGCCAAACAAATATGTCATACACAAAAAGAAATTTGCATACTGATTCATCTCATAAATATAGATGAAATAATCCTCAACAAAACACAAGCAGACAGATCTAGCAGCACATTAGAAGAATTATACATCATGGTCAAGTGGGATTAATTTCAGGTATGTACACATGGTTCAACATAAGAAAAATCAAATAATGTCATACACCACATAAATAATATGAAGGAAAAAACCACGTGATCATCTCAATTGATGCACAAAAGCAGTTTTCAAAATCCAGCAGCCATTCTTGTTTAAAAAAAAAAATTTGAGAAAACTAGAAGTAGAAGGACATTTCCTTAGTATGATAAAGGGCATATACGAAAAACCCACAACGAATATCATACTCAGTGGTGAAAGACTGAAACCTTTCTCTAAGATCATGAACAAGATAAGGAGACCCACTGTCCCCACTGTTATTCATCATTGTAACAGAAGATCTGGCCAGAGAGTTAAGGCAAGAAAATGAAATAAAAGGCATCCAGATTGAACAGGGAGAAGTAAAATTTTCCCTATTTGCAGATGAGATGATGCTATATAAAGAAAATTCTGTAAAGTTCACACAACAACACTTCTAGAGCTATAAAGGAATTTATCAAAGTGTTTGGGTACAAGATCAACCTGCAAAATTCATTAGGGTTTCCACACTCTAGTAATGAACTATCTGATAAAGACATCAAGAAAAAAATTCCATGTACAATAACAACAAAAAGAATTATACATCTAGGAATAAATCTAACTAAGCATATAAAGGACTTTTACATGGAAAGCTAAAATTAGATCACCTAGATGAAATGGACAAAATCCTAGAAACACATGAACAGCCTACACTGACTCTAGAACAAATGGAAGATCTCAACAGACTAATTACAAATTAAGAGATTGAATCTGTCATTAAAAACCTCCCAACAATGTAAGCCTAGGACTATATGTCTTCACAGGTGAATTCTACCAATCATTCTAAGAATAATTAATACCAATATTGCTCAAACTATTCCAAAATACTGAAGATGAGGAAATACTTCATTCTATGAAGTACTTTAAAATAAATATTAGTTACTATTAATAACAACAATGTTTTGGCATTTGATGCTGAAGAAGTACAGCATGTTCAAGGGGATGGATTGTAAAGATCCAGAAAAGCGTAGTACAATATTACCTGAGAGTGACACAATAGTGTAAGTAAACTGAAAAAAGCTGAGTGTGACTATGATTGAAAGATGAAGACTAGGAGCATGTTTGACACCAGAAGGAAAGATAGAAGATAAGGACTGGGACTGTATAACTTAGCGAAACCTAGAGAGGACAATGATGGTAATTAAAGTACAAATATAAGAATGTTTTTCCATGAAGGAGAAGAAATGAATCTCAACATTGCAAGGTGTTGAAAATGAGATTGTGTATGGAAAAATACAATCAATGCAAATAAGAGTGTATAGTTCACAGTCAAATTGTAATATTCTTCCATGAAATGTGACAAAGGCAATATACAAAAGCTAAATGTCAATGTCAATAAGAAGGGGATATAAGGGAGGCATTTGGGATTCTTGGTGTTATTGTTGTTGTCTCTCCTTTTAATTTAATTTAATTTTTTTTGTTTTTTATTCTTCATTTTTTCTATTCTTCTTCCTTTGTGGAAGAAATGGAATTGTCCTCATAAAGATTGTGGTGGTGAATGCATGGTTCTGTGATTATACCAGGAACCACTGATTGTTCATTTAGGATGGATTGTATGGTGTTTGAAAAAAACAGTTTAAAAAATAATCACAGAGGACAGAAGAGGATGGTGGCATAGAGAGGAGTGGAAGTTAATTAGTCCCCCTGGAACAACTAATAAACAACCAGGAACAACTAGTAAATGATCTGGAATAACTGCTGGGGGACAACCATGACAGTCCACACATCGTGCACCAACCTGGATTGGGAAGTATACCTGAGATTGCAGCATGGAATCTGTGTGTAGAACTGTGGATGGAGCCCCCTTCTGCCACAGCAACACAAGCTGCAAAGCCTCACTGACATAGAGAGCAGCACTCTCTGAACAAGTGAATATTCATCAGTCCAGCTCCAACTGGGGTTCTAATTGGCACATGTGGACTGCTCAATGCAAGCTGCAAATCCCCAACAAACAGAGGCTTTTAGTGACAGCTCACCCTGAAGAGCCAGGGAACTTCTCTGTCTTGGGAGGGGGAGCCCAGAGGACCAGGTACTATCTTAGGCTGATTGGTGAAACTGGGGGCAGTGGACTGACCCTGAAAGGGGGCTTTCTGTCCCTTTTTCTCTCAACCTGAGCAGCTCAGTGGAGAAAGCTTCAGACATTTTCAGCTTGCAGTGTTCTGCAGTAGAGAAAGCCTCAGCCATTTTCAGCTCACAGCACTCTGACCCAGACAAGGGTGAAGATAGCAGATTCATAGAGACAAAGAACCAATTTATATGCAAATGAAAACTCCCTAGGCGGCATATCTTCCCTAAGGGGAAAGAGGTGTTGCCCAGATCTACTACCCACCTTCCATTCAGAACAAGACCCCAGAGCCTGGGGGAAAACAGCCACAGGACACACTTCCTTACACCAGTTGGGAGTGACAGGCTGACAGGTGCCACCTGCTGGGCAGGTTAGGAAAAGTGCAGCAGCTTTAGGCCTCACAGGTGCATCAACTCTCTAAGACATACCCTCAGGGAAATCAGATACTTAATATTTCCTCCTTCTGGGACCTGAGCCAGTTCTGGTCTGGTAAAACCTGAGTGGGGTAACCAAGGAAACCATGCCTAGACAACAGACAACTACAGCTGACACTAAGAAAAATGAAGTTATGGCCCAGTCAAAGGAACAAACTTACACTTCAATTGAGATATAGGAATTGAAACAGCTAATGCTAAAACAATTCAAAAAGTTTAGTGAAGATATGGCAAAAGAGATGAACCATATAAAGAAAAAACTGGGCATACATAAGGTAGAAATTGAAAGCTCAAAAAAACAACTGACAGAATCTATGGAAATGAAAGCCACAACACAAGAGATGAAAGACACAATGGAAACATACAACAGCAGATCTTATGAGGCAGAAGAAAACACTCAGGAACTGGAGAACAAGATACCTGAAATCCTACACACAAAAGAACAGATAGGGAAAAGAATGGAAAAATACAAACAATATCTCAGGGAATTGAATGATAACATGAAACTCAGAATGTACATGTCATGGGTGTCCCAGAAGGAGAAGAGAAGGGAAAGGGGGCAGAAGCAATAATAGAGGAAATAATCAATGAAACTTTCCCATCTCTTATGAAAGACATAAAATTATGGATCCAAGAAGCACAGTGTACCCCAAACAGAATAGATCTGAATAGGCCTATGCCAAGACACTTAATTAGATTATCAAATGTCAAAGACAAAGAGAGAATCCTGAAAGCAGCAAAAGTAAAGCAAACCATCACATACAAAGAAGCTTGATAAGACTATGTGTGGATTTCTCAGCAGAAACCATGGAGGCAAGAAGGAAGTGGTGTGATATATTTAAGATACTGAAAGAGTAAAACCACCAACCAAGAATCCTATATCTGGCAAAACTGTCCTTCAAATATAAGGGAGAGCTTAAAATATTCTCTGAGAAATGGACAATGACAGAGTTTATGAACAAGATACCTGCTCTACAGGAAATACTAAAGGGAGCACTATAGACAGATAGGAAAACACAGGAGTGAGAGGTTTGGAACACAATTTTCGGTGATGGTAGCAAAGCAATGTAAGTACACTGAACAAAGATAACTATGAATATGGTTGAAAGAGGAAGGTTAGGAGCATGTGGGACACCAGAAGGAAAGAGGAAAGATAAAGACTGGGACCTAGAGTGTTCAACAATTGTGATAAAATGTATAATGTTTTTACATGAAGGAGAACAAATGAATGTCAACCTTGCAAGGTATTAAAAATGGAGACATATTGGGGGAAAAATACAATCAATGTAAACTAGAGACTATAATTAACATAAACATTGTATTGTTTCCTTTAATGTAACAAAGACAATATACCAAGGCTAAATGCATATAAGGAGGGCATGGGGGAGCAGTGTGGGACTCTTGGCATTAGTGATGTTGTCTGACTCTTTATTCTACTTTAGTTTTGGTGTTATCTTTCCTTTTGTCACTGCCTAGCTGACTTTTTTTCTCTTTTTTCTTTTTCTTTTGTCTCTTTACCTTGTTTGACTCTTCTTCCTGCTTTGTGGAAGAAATGGAGATGTCCTTACATAGATAGTGGTGAGGGTGGTGAATACATAAATGTGTGACTATACAGGGACCTATTGACTATTTACTTAGGGCAGAATATATGGTGTGCGAATAAAACTGTCTTTAAAAAATGGATTGATGAAGAAACTTTGGGGGCATTATATTGAGTGAAATAAGTCAGACACATAGGGACAAATATTTCATCATCTCACTGATATGAACTAATTATAATATGTAAACTCATGGACATGAAATATAAGTAACCATGATATAGAACAAGGCTAAAGAATGAGGAGCAGTTGCTTATTATAAGCAGAATGTTCAACTAGGTTGAACTTAAATGTTGGGAAATGAACAGAGGTGAGAATAATAGTGCTGAATGGTGTGTGAATGGGGTGGAAAGGGGAAGCTCAGAGTCACGTATTATCACCAGAAGGAAAGTTGGAGGTTAAAAGATGAGAATGTATAAAACAGTGAACCTTCTTGTGGGCAATGTCCATGATTAACTGTACAAATATTAGAAATCTCTCTCATGAACCAGAACAAATGTATGACACTATAACTAGAAGTTAATAATAGAGGGGCATAAAGGGAAAAATATATACCTTTGGTAAACTGTATAATACAGTTAGTAGTATTTTAACATTCTTTCATCAACAGTAACAAATGTACTATACCAATACTATGAGACAACTATGGAGTGGTGGTGGTTATGGATATGGGAAGATTTGAGTTTCCTTTTTTTTTTTTTTTGTCTTTATGTCTTTTCTGGAATAATGAACATGTTATAAAAATTGAAAAAAATTAATTGTGGTGGATGCACAGCTGTATGATGGTACCGGGGGCAATTTATTGTACATTTTGGATCCTTGGATAATTTTATGGTATGTGAACAATCACATACACATACAAAAAAACCCCAGCAAGATGCAAATACTGGAGAAAATGAGGAGAGAGGGATGTACCTATTCACTGTTGGTAGGGAAGTAGAATGGTGCACCACCTCTGGAGGGCAATGTGGTGTTTCCACAAGAGGCTAAGTACAGCGTTGCCATATGATGAGCCAACCTCACTTTTAGGGACACATTTGGAAGAACTGGAATCAGGGACATGAATGGACATTTGCACACTGCTGTTTATAATGGCAATATTCACCATTGGCAATGCCTAAAGGAACATCAGCTGAAGAATGTAAGGGCGAAGTGTGGTATATACATACAATGGAATATTGAGCAGCTGGAAGAAGGAATGAAGTTGTGAGACATGAAACTTCAGTAAGAAGTTTGGAGGTCAGTGTTTCAAGAGCTAGCTTTTTAATTCTCTGAAGCCAGCCCATTGGGTTGCTGCCTCTTCAATTCTCTAATTCTCCACTCATGGCTTCAAGATGGACACAGCATCTCCAGGCATTATATCCCCACATGAGGGAAGGTAGAACTCTTTTGTTATTTTAGGAAATATTTCCCAGAAACTCCCCATGATAATTCCTCTCATTCTTACACTTACTGGAGAAAACATGGTCAGTATCAAGAAGGAAGAAGGGGGAGAAAGCTGCATGTCCTTTCCTTTGAAGTTGCAAGGGAAGTGGGGTAAAGTAATTTTTATTACAGATGAAAGTAAGAAGGAGAAAACAAGTGTTGGGAAACACCAGAAATCTAAAGCACCTATGCTGGGCACAATTTTAGGTATTCTGAGCAATATTCACTTCTTTGTTGCCTCCCACCCCAATTAAGTGATGTTTTGTAATTGAAGTAAAATTCACACTCACTTAAACGCAGAGCCCTTCAGTGTATTACCCAATGAATTTTGACAAATGCGTACTACTGTATAACCAACAGCCCAACCAAAATGTAGAGTATTTCAATCACCCTAGAAACTTTGCTCATGACCCCTTCCTGGCAATCCTCTCTCCCAGCAGTCAATCACGGATCTTACTTCTATCATCAACGATTAGTTTAACCTGCTCTTGAACTTCTATAAATGGAATTATGAAACATGTACCATTAGTGTCTGGCTTCTATTGTTCAACACTGTATTTTCAAGATTCATCCATGTTTTAGGTTGCAGTAGTTTGTTGCCTTTATTTGTCGAGTAGTATTCCACTGTATGAATATACCACAATTGTTTTTTATCCATTTTCTTGTTGATGGCCATTTGGATTGACTCCTGTGTTTATCTGTCATGAATAAACCTTCTATGAGCTTTCTTGTACATTAGTATCTTTAAAAGTATAAGTTGATAGTCACTTGTTTATTTTACATGCGAATTAACTTCACAAAGAATTTACATATTCTAATAATAAAGAATCTGCTAGAACAAGAGAAGTGAGGGTATAATCAATAGGTTAATTGTCACAATGTTAGGAAATACAATCAAACTCTTCTGACAAATTGAATTATAACAATAGGTGAGCAGATGCAATTTTCTACCATAATACTTGAATAGCTGTAGTTTCCTATAAAAAACAGTATTTAACTCAAGTTTAAAAATCTATCTTCCTTAGATATATTAGACAAAATATTCAATATAGAAAAGATTTTGACTGAAATGTTTTCACAGAAAATCAACTTCATGATGACATGCTACAATAAAAATATTTGCATAAATACATTCCTATGTTTCTTTCTTTACAAAGACAATGTTTAAATCAGTATTTGCATTCTCAAAAGCAACTGTGCCAAAACCATTTTTATCTTAAAATGTCTCATCAAAATTTTCTTATTAATCATTAGTAGAAATATATGGCATCTTATCACTACTCTAGTCTTAATTAAGGCTAAATCAGTGGTATTTATGAAAAGCACTCGTGTAGAGGACATTGCATTTTACAAAGAGCGCTTACGGAATTTAAAAACTTTCATTATGGAAAATTCAAAACATACACACATGTGGTCAGAAAAATATAATGACCCAAAATCCAGCTGTAATGATTATCAACACAGGACTGTTTCATCTGTACCAGTGAATCTCAGCAGCAGCTCTCTTGACATTTAGGTCAGATAATTCTGTTGTGGGAGACTGTCCTTGCATTGCAGGATGTTTTACAGCATCCCTGACCTCTGCCCACTTAGATGCAGTAGCACTCCCTCCTCCCAAGGTTGTTACAACAAAAATGTCTCCAGACATTGTCAAATGTCCTCTGGGGACAAAATTCCCCCTAGTTTAGAACTTCTGAGTTACGCCCTTGCCCACACCAAAGCAACGTAATTTTCATTTCAAGACACTTGTGGCCCCTGTTCCTTCAATCTACCTGCCCTTGTGAGAAGTACCATTTCATATAAATCCACAGGACTGAACTCATGGTAGGCAGGAGCTATATCTAATCAAACTCTGAACAACCTAGAGCCCCATCCAGAATAAGTACCCATGAACAGGGGTGAATTTAATTTGTTCACATTTAATGTTGATTTCTGAAGTTGTTTCCAAAAGGAAGTTTGAGCTTTTTTAACTATGTTCTGCTTTCGCTGAGGAAATCTCCGTGGTTAGAAAAGGGAAAGGGGTATGACTCACTGGGGACCAGTCTCTCTTGCATGATAATCATGCCTGTCCCCTGGTATCTCTCAATCAGTTGAACTCAAGGCTAAGCTTCCACGGTTCTTACATCTGTGGAACACCTGGGAGGCAGAAGAGAGATAGGTCTCCTTTGCTGTTGTTTTAACTCAGGTGGAATTGAGACCACATGTGGATTAGTCTCAGCATTCCGGAGCCTGAGACTGCAAGGATGACAAATCCAGAGCTCTGTGGATCCAGCAAGGTAGGAGCACTGGTTGGCATCTTACTTGTGATGCTTCTCAGTTGGATAAACGGGAAACCTGGGTGAGCCAGGAGCTGCCCTCAGGGTTTTATTTATATCTCTGGGTCAGAATAGAAAAGGTAATATGGTGAGACCAGTGCAGCCATAGAAACACTGGGGTGAGTTTGTTTTGTGGCCATGCGTTTCTTTATCATATGAACATGATGCACCCACTTTGCAAGCAAAGGAATGTTGGAAGAGGCTCAGGGTATCTACAAAGTGCTCTTCCAATGGTCAGGTCATTGACTGAACACCTACCTGGAGGTAAGCTCAGTGTAGGCACTGGGATTCAGGGATGGAGAAGACACGGATTCCATCGTGGGGAAGTGGGTTCCTTCAGTGTTTATGGAACAGCTACAATGTACCTAGGATTCTGCTGAGACAGTTAGGGAAGAAATTATCCCCTGTAATTAATTAATTCATTTTAGCCACATTTATTGTATGTTATTTCTTGGTAGGCTCCTCAGTAGGCACTGGAGACAGAATGGTGAGCAAGATATAATCCCTGCCCTCACATAAGACATAAGACAATGATAATTTAGTGTGGTAAGTGCTGTGATCTCAAAAATACTCTGAGGAAAGAGGGGCCACTGATTATCAGGTTTTATCGATTGGTTTGTTGATTCTCTTCTCCAAAAAAATCCAAGACAGCACAGGGGATGGGACATAATTTATCCTGGAATGGGGCTGGGAGCACATTTAATACATTTAGTACAGTTAACACCTGTAAGGTAGGTGTTATTATCTCCATGTCACATTGAGGACATTATGTTTCTGAGAAGTAAAATAACTTTCTAGATGTCACAGTGAATCTATGTGAAGAACCCTGGATGGGAACCCAGGACTCTAGGCTCCTAGCAGTGCTTTCTTCCATGAACAGCCTCTTAGTAAAATTCCTCTGCTGATCTAAGGAGGTGAGACTCGTCTCTGGCCCTGCTCGTTGCTCTGTGATTTAAACCCTCTCAGTGATTTCCTTCTGGCTCATGGTCCTGAATCATCTGGCCTTGTCCTAAAACTGAAGGAAGCAGCTTTGTGGTATGACAGAAATTCATCTGACCCCTGGTCCAAGGGTTGTGTTGTGAGGGGTAGTGCTGACACATACAGACCTCAGCCACCTTGAAGGAGTCCGGCATGATGGGGAGGCCTTCACATCAGTCCCTGAGCAGTCACTGTGATGCCCTGAGTGTCTGGAGGTCTGGGATGGAGAGAGAAGGACTTGGCAGAGCCTGAGTGGACCCTCCCATGGGCTGATTCAGAGCTTTGTCACGATTTGGAGGTATGAGTGAAGGAAATGAAGGTACCATTAAGGAGAAGAACTTAGAAGGGAATAAGCTATACCCTTGGAAAGGGACAAGGTAACCCACTGACCAAGTGTAGAAGGAGAGAATTTGGAGGTGAGGCAGAAGTAAGAGGGCAGTGAGAGTCAACATAGCTACCGATAGGACATCTCTTCGGAAGATCCTGAAGGGGGTCTGAAGGCTGTGTGGAGAGGTTTTCTTAATGCTTTCTGAAAACCAAGGCCAGACAGGGAGAGAGAGAAGGGGGTTGAAGGAAATCTGCAGGTTAAATCAATTAAAACCATTCAGCAGTAACAGAAATGCATCTAAAAAATGGAGCTAGTAACTCTGTCCTCGCTGCACCACATGATTCTTGCAGATCCCAAAAGAGGCACTAATCGCATAAACTTTCCTTCCTGGCTCTGGTTCCATAGGTGATTTTACTTTCCATTTGAATAAGATCCCTGGTGATTTCCCATTGTCTGCAGGATAAACTCAGAAGTCCTTAACTTTCCTTCATAAACTGGTCCCAGACTATATCCCCAGGTTTTTCTTTTGCTATTACCCCCTTTACTCTAGCCACACACAATGAACTCTCACAGTTTTGTACTTGCTCTTCTGCCTTCTTGGAATGCTCTTCCTTCTACACATAACTCTTACTCTTCTTTTGATACCCAGCTCACAAACTTCACAGATGTGCCTGGGTTTGTTACATAATTCCCCCACTCATGTTAATGAAGAGTCTCTTGTTTCGTATCCTTTCAGATCACCCCACCCAACTTACTATCTGATGGTGGTGACTTCATGGCTAACTCACATAATGTCACTGAATTCATTTTTCTGGGACTTTCTCACAATCAGGAGGTGCAGAGAGTTTGCTTTGTGATATTTCTGCCCTTGTACATGGCAATTGTGGTGGGGAATTTCCTCGTTGTAATCACTGTGATGACCAGCAGAAGTCTTGGCTCCCCCATGTACTTCTTCCTCAGCTACCTGTCCTTCGTGGAGATATGCTACTCCTCTACTACAGCCCCCAAACTCATCTCTGATTTGCTGACTGATCAGAAATCTATATCTCTGTGGGGCTGCCTGACACAGCTTTTTTTTTTTCACTTCCTTGGTGGTACTGAGATGTTCCTGCTCACCATGATGGCCTATGACCGCTATGTGGCCATCTGCAAGCCCCTCAACTACACCACCATCATGACCCAGCAGGTATGTGCCATCCTGGTGGGAATTGCATGGTTGGGGGGCTTTGTGCATTCCTTTGCCCAAATCCTTCTCACCTTTCACTTGCCCTTTTGTGGCCCCAATGTGATCGATCACTATTTCTGTGATGTGCTTCCACTGCTCAATCTTGCCTGCTCTGACACCTTCCTCATTGGTCTGCTGATTGTTGCCAATGGGGGCACCCTGTCTGTCATCAGCTTTGTGGTCCTCCTCGTCTCCTATGTGGTCATCTTGCTCCATCTGAGGAACCAGAGCTCTGAAGGGAGGCTCAAGGCCCTCTCCACCTGTGTGTCCCACATCACTGTGGTTGTCTTGTTCTTTGGGCCCCTCGTCTTCATCTATCTGAGGCCTTCTGCCACTCTGACTGTGGACAAGATAGTGGCCGTGTTCTACACGATGGTCACTCCCCTCCTCAACCCTGTCATCTACACCCTGAGAAATTCTGAGTTTAAGAATGCCATGAAGAAGCTGTGGGTCAGGACAATGAGACCAGATGATGGTTGGGGCTGAGTACTGGATCCCTGAATTTAGAATGGGGCTGTGTCCAAATCAGATACCTGAGGGAATCATATGGGATGAAGGACATTTCACAGCATGTGTTAGTTATAGAGTTATTCTAACTGGTACCCATCTCCAAAAATTTCAGTTTAAATTCCTGTAAAAGATTTTCTCTTTTGGCTTTAAATAATATTACAAGCCATTTTTTCTATTTTTAGATATTTAGGTTGTTTCCAATTCTTATTACTATAAATAATATTGTGGTCAATAGTTTTTCTGTGAGAGTGATTTTGACAGCACGGAACACTGTCATTAAACATATTTTATGAGAAATAGGATGTTAACCTAGTGTCAAAGTATCTCCCCACAAAATGCTTATCAATTATAATTTTATAAAAATAAATTATAATTTTATAAAATGTTACTTTGAAATGGAGAAACCTGGAAAATACCCCCATAAACAATTGATCAAACTTAACTTCCCCATAATGGGACATATTGATGTCTTTTGCTTCCTTATATGATGCACCTGTGAAGCACACAATATCATATCTCTGGTATTTCTAACATATCTGAGTTTAATCACATAAAAAACACACAGAAAGTATGTAAAATCAAGAACATTCTAGAAGATTACTTACCTTTACTCTTCATAAGTGTCAAAGTCATGAAAGAAAAAGAAAGAATGAGGAGCTGTTTCGGATTAAAGCAGATTAAAAATACATGATAAGTAAATGCAACACATGATCCTGGACTGGATCTTGGACTAGATCAAGGACATTAGTGGCACAAAAGGTCTGCAGATTAGATAATAGAATTATGTCTAACTTCTTGATCTGATAACTGTACTGAGCACAGGTCTGAAAATGAATTTGGTTTTAGGAATTAGTCACAAGTATGTAGAGATAAAGAGGCATTAAACTCTGCAACTGATTCTCAATCAAGTCAGAGGAAATATCTGTCTGCCCATCTGTCTGTCTATCTATCTATTGAGGGAATGACTGATAGAGAGAATGTGGAAAAATATTAACATTTGAGGAATTGGATTAGGGGTATACAGTAATTATCTGTAGTGTTATTTCAAGTCTTTTTACATCAGAAATTATTTTTAAATGAAAAGGTGAAATATTTTCAAATTTCATAGACATCTTGCTATTGTTTAATTCGCATTTTTCCTTTTTTTTGTGAGTGGATGCTTTCATGTGTAATTGACCTTAAGTCATTTTACAACCTTTTCAATGTTTAAATGTGTTTCATTTCTACATAGTAAAATCTATCAGTTTTGCTTATTTATTTTTTCCATTGCTTTTGTGTTTAGAATATCCTAAACCATTAAATATGTTTTTTTAATTTTAAAAAATACTTAAATTTTTATTTCATTTTGTGAACAATGCATAATAATATTTAAAAAAATAACAAAATAAAAAGTATATGGTAAAAAGTTTTGTTCCCTTCCTTCCTTATTCCTTACATCCCATCTCCCATTATCCCAACAGATAAACAATTTTCTTAATCTCTGTTTTCCTTTCAGAGTTTCCTTAAACAAATATAAGCCTGTCTGTGTATGTGTCTGCATATATAGCTACTAAAAACCACAAAAGAAGAGTTTAACAAATAGAAGGACATGTCATTTTTCAGACTGAGAAGACTCAACATCACTAAGATGTCAATTCATTCTAAATAAATTTATAAATATAAGGTGACTTCGATAACAATAATAGCAGGCTTTTTTTGGGGGCAGGATAAGGGATCAAGGACAGATTTAAAACTAATTTTAAAGTTTGTGTGGAAAGACAGTAGCTGGGGGAACTTTGAAAATGAAGAGAAATGAGAAGAAACTAGCCCACCAGATATCAAACATGCCATACAACTTCAAAAATAAGAAACAATGGGGTCTCAGCTATTCCAGAAGCCATAAAGGCTGATGATGATAATTAACTACATAACATACAAAACATGTATCTGTCAAAAAAACATCATTAACAAAGTCAAGGAACAAATGAAAAGCTGGGGAGGGAACATATTTACAAATTCATATCAGAAAGAACTCATCTCTATACATAAATCCTTCTTAGAACATAATAAAAAGAACCAAAACACAAATCTGGGAAAATTTAGGAACAGAGTTCACAGAAAATACAAATTTCTTTAAATATACAAAAAGATGTCTGACCTCAGCCAAAATAAATGAAATTATACCCAACATAAACTTTCCCATCTCTAGCACTCCCAAGAAAATCCTTCAGTGGGATTAATCACATTCACAAGGTTCTGCTACCATCACCATCATACATTACTAGAACTTTCTTCCTACACCCATTATGCATTGACACCCACTCCTTCTCTCCAGGCCTGGTATCCTGTATACTATTTTCTTTTTCTATGAGTTTACATATTCTAGCTATTTCATATAAGTGGAATCATACAATATCTATCCCTTTTGCCTGAATTATTCACTCAATGACTGTATCAAGCTTCATCCATTTAGTGGCATATATCATAATTTCACTGCTTTTTAAAGCTGAGTAATATTCCATTGTATGCATATACCACCTTTCATTTACACTTTCATCTGCTGAAAGACTTTGAGGTAACCCCTACCTTCTGGCTATTCCAAATAGTGCTGCTATGAATTCCGGTGTACAAATATCTGTCAGATTCTCTGCTTTCAGTTCTTTTAGGTATATCTTTTGGGTTGGATTCCTAGGACATATGGTAATTCTGTTTCACTTAGTGAGGAACCACCAAACTGTTTTCCACAGTGGGTCACCATTTTACATTCCCACTGCAGTGTACAAGTCTTCTTATTTCTCTGCATCCTCTCCAGCACTTATTATTTTCCTTTTTTTTTTTTGATAATAACCATTCTTATGGGTGTGAGGTGGTATTTCACTGTGGTTTTCATTTGCATCTGCCTAATGACCACTGAAGTTGAGAATCTCTTCATGTGCTTATTGGCCTTTTGTATATCTTCTTGAAGATATGTCTAGTCAAGTACTTTGCCCATTTTTTAATTGAGATTTTAATGTTTTTGTTCTTGAGTTATAGGAGCCCTTTATATATTCTTGATATAAAGCCCTTATCACATATGTAATAACCAACTGTTTTCTTCCATTTTGTATGTTGTCTACTCAATTTCTGAATAATGATCTTTAATGCACAAAGATCATTTTGATTTAATTTAGTTTACATATTTTCTCTTTTGTTGCTCATGTTTTATGTGTAAAGTGTAAGAATCTGCTGCTCTATACAAGTATCTGCAGATATTTCCCTGTCTTCTTAGAGTTCTATAGTTTCACCTCTTACGTTTTACTCTTTGATCCATTTTGAGTTAACTCTTTTATATTGTGTGAGTTTGGGGTCCACTTTCTTTCTTGCATGTGGATATTCAGTTTTCTAAGAACTATTAGTTAAAAGGACTATTTCTTCATTAGCTATTAAGGAAATGCAAATCAAAACCACAATGAGATATCATCTCATACATATTAGAATGGCTGATTTAAACAAACAGGAAACTATAAGTGTTGGAGAGGATGTGGAGAAAGAGGAACAATTATTCCCTGCTGGTGGGAATGTAAAATTGTAGAGCCACTGGGGAAGACAGTTAGCAGTTCCTCAGGAAGCTAAGTATAGAATTACCATATATTTGGCAATCCTGCTACTAGTAAAGGCCCAGAAGAATTGAAAGCAGGGAAGGAAACAGCTACTTGCACACCAATGTTCATAGTGGCATTATTAACAGTTGCCAAAAGATGGAAGCAACCCAAGTTCCCATCAACTGATGAATGGATAAACAAAATGTGGTATATTCAAAACTGACTGTGTTTTAAAATTTCAACTTCAACATGATACCAAGGGAAGAGATGTCTATTTGGTGCAGGATCTGTATTTTTTAAACAGTATAACTCTACAGTCAGTTTGTTCAAACACCACAATTACATGGAACTCTGAATAGGAAGTGAGATATGGTAGGTTTGTATAGGTTAGAGTGAAATAGTGACACATCCCAAAGTAATTTGGGTAGAGAATAAAAATATATTTGCAGGACCCCCCTGAGGAGCTGGGGGAAAATGTGGAAGTGTTGGATTTCCTCACCTGGACTGATGCTGATGTTCTCACAAACATTGAGGACTGGTGGTTTCATGTGCCGAGCCCTCTATCATGGGACTTACCCTTACGAAGCTCATTACTGCAAAGGAGAGGCTAAACTTGCATATAATTGTGCCTAAGTGTCTCCCCGTAAGTACCTCTTTGTTGCTCAGATGTGGCCTCTCTCTCTCTCCCTCTCTCTCTCTCTCTCTCTCTCTCTCTATCTATCTATCTAAGCCACCTCAGCAGGTGAACTCACTGCCCTCCCCCCTACGTGGGACCTGATTCCCAGGGGTGCAAATCTCCCTGGTAACGCAGGATTTGACTCATGGGCATGGATCTGGACCTGGCATCATGGGATTGAGAATATCTTCTTGACCCAAAGGGGGATGCAAAATGAAACGAAATAAAGTTTCAGTGGGTGGTTAAGAGATTCCAAATGAAGTCAAGAGGTCACTCTGGTGGACATGCTTATGCAGTATATAGATAATACCTCTTAGGTTTTAATGTATTGGAATAGCTAGAAGTAAATACCTGAAACTATCAAACTCCAACCCAGTAGTCTGGACTCCTGAACAGGATTGTATAACAATATAGATTAAGGGTGACAGTGTGATTGTGAAAACTTGTGGATCACACTCCCTTTATCTAGTGTGTGGATGGATGAGTAGAAAAATGGGCACAAAAACTAAATGAAAAATAGGGTGGGATGGGAGGGATGATTTGGGTGTTCGTTTTTACTTTCATTTTTTATTCTTATTCTGATTCTTTCTAGCGTAAGGAAAATGTTCAAAAATAGATTGGGGTGATGAATGCATAACTATAAGATGGTACTATGAACAGTTGACTGTAAACCATGGATGACTGTATAGTATGTGAATGTATTTCAATAAAACTGAATTTAATTTTAAAAAATGTGGCATATATATACAATGGAATATTATTCAGCTGTAAGAAGGAGTGAATTCCTAATGCATGCAACATGGATGAAACTTGAGGACATTACACTAAGTGAAATAAGCCAGACACAGAAGGACAAATATTGTATGATCTCACTGATATGAACTAATTAGAATAAGAGTTTAATCTAAAATATAGGTTACCAGGGATAGATTGGGGTTAGAGAATGAGGAGTTGATTCTTAATTTGCACAGAATTTCTATTGAGGTTGATTTTAAAGTTTTGGAAATGGATGGTGGTGTTGGTAGCACACTATCGTGAGTGTAATTAATAGCATTGAATTATATATGTGAATGTAGATAAAAGGAAAATCTTGGGATGTATATATTCCTAGGATAAAAATTAAAAGAGGGTCTCTCAGCTCCTGTGCATTCTTGTTTTTTTCTCCCAGGATGTTTCTCTCTAAGCACCTGGGGGTCCTGTCTTAGCATAGCCCTGGGCAAACTCTGGGCTTCATCTCTCTTAGCTTCTCCGGAGCAAACTCTGGGCTAGGAAAAGTCTGCTTCCAGCAGTCATCTCCAAAATGTCTCTCTCAGCTGCAGCACTGAGCTTCTTTTCTCTGAGCTCTTATAGGGCTTCAGTAAACTAATCAAGATCCACACTGAATGTGTGGGGCCACACTCCCATGGGAATAATCTAATCAAAGTTATTACCCACAGTTGGGTGGGTCACATCTCCATGGAAACAACCTAATCCATAGAGTCCAACCTAATCAACACTAATATGTCTGCCCCTATAAGATTGCCTTAAAGAACATGGCATTTTAGGGGACATAATACATCCAAACCGGCACATGTGGATTCCAAATGCTTTCTTCTCTTGAGTAGGTTGTCTTATCATTTTATTGACAATCTGTTTTGATGTGCAAAGGTTTTAATTTTAAGGAGTTCCCATTTATCTATTTTTCCCTTTGATGTTTGAGCTTTAAGTGTAAAGTCTAAGAAACCAAGGCCGACCGTAAGGTCTTCACAATGCTTCTGTATAGTATATATATATAGTATATATATATAGTATATATATAGTATATATATATAGTATATATATAGTATATATACATATATGTATATAGTATAGTCCTAGTTCTTTTATTTATGTATTTGATCCATTTTAAATTAAATTTGTATACAAATGTGAAACACAGGCCTTCTTTCATCCTTCACATATGGATATTCAGTTTTCCCAGCACCATTTGTTGAAGTGACTATTCTTTCCCAGTTGAGTGGACCTGGCATCTTCTTCAAAAATCAATTGATGATAGATGTGAGGGTCTATTTCTGAATTCTCAATTAGATTCCATTTGTCAGTTTATCTATCCTTATGCCACTACCATGCTTTTTTCACCATTTTAGCTTTGTAATATTCTTTAAAGTCAAAAGTGTGAGTTCTCCTATTTTGTTCATCTTTTTCAAGGTGTTTTTGATTATTTAGGGCCACTTACCCATCCAAATAAATGTGATAGTTGGCCTTTCCATTTATGCAAAATGGACTCTTGGGAATTTATTCAGACTGTACTGTATCTGTAAATCGTTTGGGTAGAATGGACATCTTAATGATATTTAGTCTTCCAATTCATGAACATGTAATGTCCTTCCTTTTATTTAGGTCATGTTGTTTTCTTTCAGCAATGTTTTGTAATTTTCTGCGTACAAGTCCTTTCCACCGTGGTTAAATTTATTCCTAGATATTTAATTCCTTTATTTGCTGTTGTAAATGGAATTTTTCTTCATTTCCTCCCCATATTGTTCATTACTAATGAATTTTCCATCTCTTTGTGTATCCTGCCAATTTGATGAACTTGGTTTTTAGCCCTAGTAACTTTGTTGTAGATATTTTGGAACTTTCTAGGTATATGATCAGATCATCTGCAAAAAATGAAAGTTTTACTTCTTCCTTTCTGATTTGGATACCTTTTATGTCTTTTTCATGCCAATAGCTCAAGCTAGAATTTCTAGTACAATGTTGAATAACTGGTGATAGTGGGCAACCTTGTCTTGTTCCAGGTCTTAGAGGACAAGCTTTCAGTCTTTCAATATTGTGTATAATATTAGCTGTGAACTTTTCATATATGCTCTTTATCATGTAGATTAAATTTCTTCTTTTCCTATATTTCTGTTTTAATCAAGAAATGAGCATGGATTTTGACTAATGCTTTTTCTGCATGAATTGATATGATTGTGTGTGTTTTTTGCTTTGTTTTGTTAATGTGGTGTAATACATTAATTGATTTTCTTGTGTTGAACCACCTTTGAATAACTGAGATAAGACATACTCGATCATGATGCATTATCCTTTAAATGTGGTAATGGATTCAATTTTTGAGTATTTTCTTGAGGACTTTTCCATCTATATTCATAAGAGAAATTGGTGAGTAATATTCTTTTCTTGTAGTATCATTATTTGGGTGTGGTATGAGGGTGATGTTTGCCTCATAGAATGAGTTATGTACTGTTCCCTTCTCTTCAATTTTTTGGAAGAGTTTGGGCAATATTGATATATTTCTTGGAATGATTCCACTGAAATGATCCCAGTGATTGCCTCATGTATTTTGGGGCACCATGGTTAGGTGCAATAAATATTTACTATTTTTTTTTCTTCTTGGTGGATTGCCACTTTTGCTAACATGTAGAGTCCTTCTTCATCTCTTATAACAGCTTTGCATTTAAAGTCTATTTTGTCCAATATTATTATAGCTACCACAGTTCTTCTTTGGTTACTACTATGCATGGAATAACTTTTTTCCATCCTTACAGTTTCAACCTATTTGTATTTTTGGGTCTAGGGTGAGTCTCTTATAAACAACATATAGCTGGATCACACTTTTTTTTTTTTTATCAATTCTGCCAATCTCTATCTTCTGATTGGGGAAATTTATCCATTAACATTCAATGTTATTACTGTAAAGACAGTACATACTTCAGCCATTTTATACTTTCTTTTTATATGTCATATCTTTTTTGTCTCTCATTTTACCCTTTTTGTCAACCTTAATTAATTTTAATTTTTTAAACTACTTCAAGCCACTCTCTCCTGTCTTTTCCCTTCAGCCTGCAGAACTCCCTTTAAGATTTCTTGTAGGTCAAGTCTCTGGTTAACAAACTATTTAAATTTCTCTTCATTGGTGAATATTTCATACTCTCCATTTTTCTGGGACATTTTTGCTGGATAAAGAATTTTTGGCCAGCAGTTTTTCAGTATCTTAAATATATCATACTATTATCTTCTTGCTTCCATAGTCTCTGATGAGAAAATGGCACTAGTCTTATTGTGGATCCCATGAATGTGGCAAATTGCTTTTCTCCTACTGCTTTCAGAATCCTCTCTTTATCTTTGGCATTTCTGATTAGTGTGTGTCTTGTAGTAGATTTTTTTCTCATTTATTCTGTTTGGATTACATTGCACCTCTTCTACATGCATATTTATGCCTTTCATAAGAGTTGGAAAATTTTCAGCCACCATTTCCTCAAATATTCTTTCTGCCCCCTTTCCCTTCTCTTCACCTTCTGGGACACCCATAACACATATGTTTGTGTGCTGTCATTCAAATACTGACATCCTGCTCCATTGTTTCCATTTTTTTCTTTATCTGTTCTTCTGTTTGTAAGATTTAAATCCCCCTGACTTCTAGTTCACTGATTCTTGCTTCTGCTTGTTCAAATCTGTGGATTTATGCCACTAGAATGTTTTCAATAAAATCTATTGTGTCTTTTATCCCCATAATTTCTATTATGTTTCTTTTTGTAATTTCAGATTCTTCTTTATGCTCAAACATTTTTGTATTAATATCCTTTATCTCTTTAATCATATTTTCCTTCATCTCCTTGAATAGAGGTAGGAGATTTCTTTGAACTTCTTTAATTAGTTTTTCCAAATTCTGTCTGTCTCCTCTGAAGTTTTCATTTGGTTACCTTAGTCTTCCTGGTTCATAGTATGGCTTGTTTGATACTTTTTTTTTTTTTTTTTTTTTTGCTGATGTCTAGGCATTTGATTATTACGATGCGTTTACCCCGAAGGCCAGATTATCTCTGTTACTAGGATTTTATTGATGATTGGCATGTAATAAAGCTCTTCTTTGATCCTTATCCTGCCTTATTCTAGACACTTAGATTAGCCAGTATTTAACTGATCAGATTTTTTTCAACTCTTCTTCATCTGATTCTTGCCCTGGATATGTGGTATAATTTCTATAGCTGCACTTTTTGTGAATTTTTTTCACATCAAGGAGAAATCTTTCTCTGTTCCTTCTCCAGAAATCTTGACCTGTTCTGTTTGTTTTTGTTTTGCTTCCATATTTTGTTAAACTACTTTAATTTCTCTAACTGCTTTTTCCTGGATGGAAAATTCTTGGAGGATGGTCACCTTCAACAGGACTTCTCCAAGTCATTATTTCCCAGCCAAAACAGGGCCAGGAGCTGGTCAGGGTGTAGGCAAGTTCCAAAGTACCCTGGGGAGGGGATCAGGAAGAGACTAAAATTCTCTTTGACAGCTCCCCAAAGTTGTGCTTTACTGGCCTGACCAGCAAATGCAGCCCTTCAGCTAACTGTTCCTGCATCCCTGAAGAAGCACTGTGTCTTTAAATCCCCACTCTCTCTGCCTGTTTCTGGGGTGGGGTTGAAAAAGCTGAATGCTGCAACCCAGTGATCCAAGTTCACTAATAAAAAGCTGTGATCAGTGATTGGCTGTGCCCATCCCTGTTCTTGGGGAACAGGATAATTTATGTCCCTTTCTGTCAACTGCCAGCTAGCTAGGGACTATATCCCAAGGTAGCCTGTAAGAATCAGGGATGGGCATCAATAGCTAACACCCAGAGAAGGCAACTCACTGTTCTTTACCACAGTTTATCAGCCTATTCCTCTTCCTCTTCGTTGGATGATGTAAAGTGTTTTTCTGTCCGGCAGAACACTAGAAAAGTTGTTTCAGACAGTTCCAACCTTTTTAAGAGCTGTTTTGGCTCAAGGACTGAGTGCTCCCTACTTCACCATCTTCCCTAGAAGGGTCTCAAATTCTTTCTTCTTTTTTGATGCAATAATTTAGAGCTATAAATTTCCCTCTCAGTGCTACCTTTGCTGCATCCCTTAAGTTTTTGTAAACTATGTTTTCATTTTCATTCACATCAAGATTTTCTCTAATTCCACTTGTGTTTCCTTCTTTGACCCTTTTCTTGTTTAAGGGTGTATTATTTAATTTCCACATAGTTATGAATTTTCCAGTTCTCCCTCTGGTATTTTTTTTCACATTTCTTATATTTACTTCAACATTTAAAATATTCACAGATAGGAGTATTACATTCATTGACCTCTCTATGGTACATGTACCAAACAAAGCATACAGGCATTCCACAATTACAGAATTAAATTTTGTGACTATGTAAATATGTGTCCCTAGAATTTATCTGGAAAACACCACTTAAAAAAAAATTTTTTTTGAG
Organism: Choloepus didactylus; assembly: GCF_015220235.1. NCBI lineage: Eukaryota > Metazoa > Chordata > Mammalia > Pilosa > Megalonychidae > Choloepus > Choloepus didactylus. The sequence continues at coordinate 30,907,136 of NC_051312.1, read as the reverse complement.
CTTTTTCACTGCACTAATTTCTGTAGAAAGTACACTGCATAGTATTTCAGGAGAAATACCTGAATTTACTCAGCACTTTTTAAAAATTTCAGTCTTTTAAAGTATTCTTCTAATACCATACCCCTGTCAGAAACACTTAATACTTAATTCTCTCTCTTTTCCCTTCAATAGGAAAGGCAAGATGTACTTTCTTTTGTTTTTTTCCTAATCCTTTTTCTAAAAACATTATGTAGAATAGATTTATCATCACAGCATCTTGCCTAGCTAATGAGGTAGGAGGTATTTTTCAAAATAAGCTCTTAGTCTTATGAAGCAGAGCAAAAGACAATAAACAAATTTTAAGGAGGTTTTCTTTTTCAGTGGTTTACTTTAAATAAAATGCAAGAGAAATGAACATTGGTCAAATGTTGCTCATACTTTAAAAGACAAAGAAGGAAAACACATTAGAAATCCTTGCTACTGACTATATATATTTACAGACAAAACCTAAGCAGTGGCATTAGTTAAATTCATTCAGGCATTGCAAGGTAAGTACTGATATCAATTTCAAAATGCCAAGCTTTCCTTCTGGGAGAAATCTTATCAAGCAGATAAAGTTTAAACATAATACTAAACTGCCTCATTCTTTCTTTTCAGTATAAGTTCATTTCTTTCTTCTTTTATCCGACTTCTCATATCCTTTCCTACCCACACACACAAAATTAACAATTTCTTTATATTGCATATCCAGTAACGTATTTAAAGAATTTAGCTGTCAACTTTCCAAATCTAATATAGAAACACTCCAGATAGGAAGATTGCACTGATACGATGCTAAAGAGAAAATGCCCACATAATAAACTCCAGCAATATCTCTGAATTGCAGATTGTTTTAAAAGGCATACACCCTTGAATTCAATAAACCTAGGAAATTTACTCATTATTTCCTCTTCATTTACACCAAACTCAAATATTTATGTTCTAACTACCATTCCTATATGTCAAAAATAGGGAATGCTTTGCAAATCTACCCAATTAAGCCAATAGGACACATACATATTCCCAAATAAGGGAAAGAAGGTATAAAGCAGGAGTTGTCTAAAATATATATTTTCAACACTTTGGTACTTATTATTTGAAGAAGGCTAAAATACCAGAAAAGAGGATTTCTTCATTTCCCTAATTAGGAACCTATTAGGGAGGCTGCTAAAAATACTAAAAATGTCACCTAAAAAGTATATAACATCATATATAAACAGAATAGCTGACAGAAAAAAAATTGATAACTACATGTGTGCTGGCACATTGTTTTGAAATCAAGTGAATGACAGTCCTACGACAACATGTTTTAGACATGGGAATCAAATTTGGTAGCAGAATAGTGCAACTCTCTCATATGGAAGCATTTAACAGCAGTAAGTTTTTGAGACTTGGTAGTAAAACTACTTTATTAACAAGACTTTTTACATGTCTTTAAAATTTTCTTTCTGTTATTCTATCTAGAATCGTGTCCAATTGGTATGATCAAAATTTCCAAATATTTATAAGGTATCACTTTGTGTTTATCGTTTAGTTTGAACAGAATTCTGACTTCACTGTCACCTTCTTTCATTTAAATTGTAGTTCTATTTACAAAGGTTCCTTTCCCCAGGCATACCATGCCCTATTTATTGCTGCAAAGCAGACATCGATCTGTGTCTGTTTCATCACTAAGAAAAATCATTTACGAATGTATGATAAAATTTAGTAATATCAAGTCTAGAATACCATTATGCAGTAGATTAACTGCAAAATAGCCAAGTCTACTGAAAGAAAGGCCAAAAAAACACAAGTAAATGCTCTTTCCCCTAAAAATTGTCAGTCCCTATTATGACAGTAAAGCTCAAAGATATCTCTGGCTATAAATAATCCATGCTCAATGTTATAAAATAAAATGTTAGGCCAGTAAGCTTTCATAATTTTTATTAAATCATAGTCTAATTTAACAATATCTGATTTTGTAGACATCAACCCATGATGAACATATTTAATAAGTGAAAGCAAATCAGACATCTAAGCCATTATTTTTTGCAGACTGAACAATAAGGTAACAGCTATACAGAACACCACACTCGCTCCGTTTTCATACAAGCCATGCTGTTTATCAAACTGTGTCTCCTAATGTTTGATACAATAAAATTAGTGATTGTAGTTCGCATGTTTTAATTACAAGAGCCTTACTAAGATAACTAGCATTCTGACAGTTTCACTGATGTTTCTAAATTAGCATAACATATTCAAGGAAAAGAGTGAAAATTGAACTTGAAAAGATAAGTTATTAAAGGAAGTTGAAGTAAGACAAAAGGGAAAGTGAAATATCCTTAGGATGGAAAAGTCAAACAAGTGTAGACATTTGGTTGGAAGACAACAGATCAACTATGGATTTCACAAATCAAGAGTTTATAAATTCAATGTTATGCAAATCCTTCTTAACGTAAAAGATAAGTTGAAACTGAAAGGTCTATAAACTCTTATTTTTGGTCTCAAACAATATCAACCCTTCTGATCAAAAAAGGCCACAACCATTAAGATTGTATTTTTTGGGTGGGCATGAAGCAATTCTCCTTAATAAAGCTGAAAATTAGCTTCACTCACCACATTTTTAATAACGCATATTAAAAAAAATATTCACCTTACAAACTGTTCTGCAATCCAAATATACAATAGTTTGGGAAACAATGTTTAGAAAACAAAAGCCAATATAAAAAGATTAAAACATCTAGAACATTAGTTTTTTTTTTTTATGTATGGCTCTGATTTACAGTTTTGTTACTGCATCATCAATGTCAGAAATCTGTTCCTTCAGCTGGCTCCACTGCTCGGGATTTAAAGAAATTCCTTTTCTTCCTGGTTTCATTTCGCCTTCTGTATCCATGCAGTATTCTCTAATGTCAATTAGAACTTGCCCTTTAAAGTCCCGAACAACGAAGTACCTCATTTTTCCAATCTGAAACATCTCATCGTATCAGTTGCTGCTCTGCTTGGAAGGTGACAGGGCTCTGGGGTTCACCAGGCTTTTGCTTCTGTACAGGTTTTTCCGGAATAACTTGTTCTTTCCCTTTGACTTTTTGTCGACTTCACTATCAGAATCCCTGCCAGAGGAGCTCGAAGAAACAAGTTCCTCTGATTTAGGCATTGCTCCGCTCCTGCAGCTGGGCTGCCGCCCGCTCCCCCACTCTCTCAGGACTGCCTCCCACTGGTATTGATTTTCACTTTCATTCTATTGTGATCAGAGAAGATATTATTATATGATTTCAATATTTCTAAGTTTATTGAGACTCGTTTTGTGATGCAACTATGGTCTATCATGGAGAATGATCCATGTGCCCTAGGGAAGGCTATGTTATTCTGCTATTGTTGGGTGAAATGTTCAATATATGTCTGTTAAGTAAACTATGGCTTACCATATTATTCAAGTCTTCTATTTCTTTATCTCCTGTTTACATGTACTATCGATTATTGAAACTGGTATACTGAATTCTCCTAATATTAATGTGGAACTATCTATTTCTCCATTTAAATCAGTTAATTTCCTTCATATATGTTGGGCTCTTCAGTTAGTTGTATATGTAGTCATACCTCTTATCTTCTGGTTCAATTGACCCATTTATCAGTAAATTGTGACATTCTTTGTCCATTATAACAATTTTTTCACTTGAAGACTATTTTATCAGATATTAATATGGCTACCACAGCTCTTTGATTACTATTTGTATGGGACATTTTTTTTTTCATTCTTTCACTTCATCCACTTATGTCTTTGAATTTAAGATGAGTCTCTTATAAAGAATATATTCTTTGGTCATACTTTATATCCATTTGCCAATCTCTGCCTTTTGACAGGAGAGTTAATGCCAAAAATTACATATTTACACATTATGAGTCCAAAAGAATTGATTTATCATTACTTTTCATGCATTTGCATTTCAGATACTCTAAGAAGTAAAAAGAGGATCTACAAATCAACGGCTGACATGAGATTTTTTCCTAATGTTTTAAAGTTGCCTTGTTGTTAATTTAGCACTTGCCCAGTTTTTGCAACCCTTTAACTTCTGTCCAGAGACATGAGAAAAATGGATCTGACTGTCTGCTAGTGGTAAAAAGTTTCTGGAGCAAGTTAGAGCACCATGTTGTACAAATGGACAGAAATCTGTAATCTGGATATTAGTTTTATGTATGGATAATGGACACAGTGAGAGAACCCAGAGAGATTTAATTACTGTCCTTAGAGCCAAAATGTCAGAAAAGCTGAAATTTCTCTGGGAACTTTTCTACTATTCATGAGAAAATGGTCTGTGGAAAAGATGATAAGAACAAAAGAGAAGAATATAAAAATCCTGGGATGAAAGTTTTAGAGACATACCCTCTTCCCACAAATATCACTAGATAATTCATCAGGTCAGTATATTTTGTTTCAATGAAATACTGATTGTTATCAAGTGGGAGTTAAAAAAAAGAGAAGCTGGATGGAAGGAAGGAGAAATAAAAGAATGAAGAAATTTGGAGAAAGAGAAATTTTAACCTACAAAAACATTTGCCAAATTGTTCTCCTTGACAATTTGCCAAAATGTTCTCCTTCACAATTGCATGATTCAAGTCTTCATAGTGTCCAATCCTATGAAATTTGTGGATATCATGGAGTCATTCAGCTTTCCTAGGATACTGCAAGACCATCTAAATTCTGTCATTGGAACATTATGCCAGGATACCAGGGAGAATCACAACAGAAGTAACATTAAGCCTTTATATTAGTTTCTGAGGGTTTCTTAATATCCTGCTGAAATTAAAATCCAGTTAAGGTTGTAGAATAGTCAGACATATCTTTGATGTACCACTTTTCCCATTTTCACTATACCCCTGTTTCATTTTCTTCCCCACAACCTCCTCATGGCATTTTTCACTTCTGCATTTCTGAGTGTGTAGATGATGGGGTTCAGCATGGTGGTGAGGATTTATTTTAATTAAATTCCTTGAGCCCACTGTTTTATTAGGACACTAACATGTTCCTACATGATCGAGACATCTGAAAGAAGAATGTAAGGTGACCCTTATCCTCAGGGAGTGTACAACTTCATAGGATTAATACCATGCTTGGGAAAAAAGCAAAAGAATGATCACCAAGACGATGAAGGAGCACAGGGCAATTAAGCTGTTGGCCATTACAGTGACCCCCCTCTACAAAGGTGTCCATGCAGGCAAGCTTGAATAATGGCTGGAGGTCACAGAAGTAGTGGTCAATCACATTGGGGCCACAGAAGGGCAACTGATGATGATGAAAAATTATGAATTATGGAGTGTAAAAATCCCCCCAGCCAGGAACCAGCATCTACTACGTGACACACTTCATGGCTCATAATGGACATATAATGAAGAGGCTTGCAGATGGCCACATAGCGGTCATAAGCCATCACCACCAGCAAAAGGGTCTCAGTGACCCCAAGGAAATGGAAGAAGAACACCTGAGCCAGACAGCCCTCCAGGGAGATGGACTTGACCTTTGCAAGTAAGTCTGTAATGAATTTGGGGACAATTGTAGAGGAGTAACTAATCTCCACCAGGGACAGGTAGCTAAGGAAGAAGTACATGGGGGAAAGCAGACTCTTGCTGACACTGACTGTCAGGATGATGAGGCCATTGCCCACCACTGTGGCCAGGTACACGGGAAGAAACACCACAAAGCACACTCTCTGCACCCCTGGAGCCTGGAAAAGGCCAGTAAAGGACAGTAATTAAATCTCAGTCACATTGTTTCTACAGGCCATGGATTCCATTTGGGGAACATGATTCATAGAAGAAGAGCCCTGAGACAGAAAAAATGTCAATGATATAACTTAACTCTCATGTTTGTTTAGCATTGCAAGTTTATAGAAACCTTTCACATGTATTATCTCACTGATTTTGTTTTTTTATATATTTAGTTATAAAAGTTTATCCCTTCAATGATCAACTATCTACTCTGTGCCAGATACTCTTAAAGACAGTTCACAAAATTCCATGGCTCCAATGTTACAGTTAAGAAAAATTAGGCTCTGAGAGGTTGTGAATTAGTGAAGTTTCCCTGTAAGGAGTGGATCCAAAATTAGAACCAGATAATTTTATTCCAACTTGTTTATTATTTCAAGTACACCAGAAAGAAAAATAAAAATCTCAGCACTAAAATTCACCTATATTAATTGCTAACATTTCTCCCAATCACAATATTTTTTCATCAATCTTTTGCCTTAAGAGATTCTCATCCCAGATCTGTTGTTTCCTCCATTTATCCCTCAGGAATGATGTTCTCATAGATACTTCTCCCATTCTAAAGAGTTTCTTTGATATTTTCTTTACTTGAACTACAAAGTGTCTTTATGGTCTCAGGCCATAAATATTCTGTCATCCAATCCCATGGCCTCATGAATTTTTGCAAGCATTTTGAGAAAATTATGACACCCAACAGTGAAGCAGACATGTAGAATTTGATCAGAGTATAGCTCACAATCAAACAATAGTTTCAACATAGTGCATTGGTATGCACGGGTTTCCCTGTTTCTCTGTTGAAGTTTGCTGTCCACTGAAAATCACTTGGCAACAGGTGAGGATTTATTTAATTCATTCAGGAATCAAATGATTTTCAGGCTCTGGCCATGTGCCTAGTGATTCAGGACATATTAAAGAAGAGTGAAACGCAGTCCTTACCCTCAGAAAGCATAAAAATCTGTGCAATTTAAAGAGCACACTTGTGAAATGAGACAGAAAAATACTTTAAGATTTCTCTGCATTTAAAATTACTTTAAAGAATCTCTTTTCTTTCTCATCTTTCCTTCTCCCATTTGTGCTACCATCCTGAAAATGGATTATACAACCCCCCCCACAAATTTCTTTCATGGTGAAAATTTGAAAAGCTATGCAAAATGAAAATCTGCTGAGAGAATCTTCAGTAATTTGCCTCCATAGAAAATGGAGAAGAATGTGGATTGAATAGGTTAAAAGAAGGACACTAAAGACCAACCTAAAGGGTAAGAAGAAGCAAGTTGGGCTTGCTTATTGGATCAGAGGAAGGCAAATCGGGAGGGGGGGCATCAAAAACAACCTAAGAAGACTGGGAAATAGTTGCGTCTTCAGGAAATTAAAGCTATGGTTACCTGATGAACATTTTCGTAGTCATCCCAACAACCACACAACATCACATGCTGCTGTTCTTTATTCAGCATCTTTATGTGCTGGGCTGTACTAAGCACTTTAGAATCATCCCCACATATAATTTTACTAATTTCAGGTAGGTAATTGATAGATGAGGAAACTGAGGCTGGAAGGTTAAGCAACTTGCCTAAAGAAACACACTTCATGAGGGGTGGATTCAGGGCTGAGAACCAAGTCTATCCAAAGGAAAGAGAGGGGAAGTGACCATATCTCACCCAGAAGAGAACGGGATGAGTCATTCCAGTGTGTTAGAGAAATGACATTGACCCTTGGCCTATGCAAAAACTTATCCAGGTTCATTTCTTGCGCTTTCTCCATAGACAGCAGGAGTATTATAGGAAACCCCAATTCATGGGAATGATTTGGTCCCATCAACTCTGAAAATGAAAGACCAAGGTACAGAGGAGAGGGTGAGACTCAGGTATTTCCTTATTCTTTGCAATCCTGGGAATTTGGATGGGACTTAGAGCTGCATTAGTGAGTCATTATCTCCTGGAAGGATGAATTGACACTACACATGTCACACCAAGGTCTAACTACAGCATTATCTCCATCCTTGTCCATAAGCCTAAAACATTAGCCACCTCTAACTCAAGCCTCTCCCCTGCCTCCTGGATTTATACAATCTGCTCATCCTGTCTACTTTACCAGTTCTTTCCTCTGTCTTTCTGCAACCTCACCTTCAGGGAGGACTATAAGCTCCTGTGAGGGTTACTGCAGCATCTCACGTGCTCCAACTATCTCCCGGTGTGCCAGCCTTCACCCCCCAGTTTATTCTGCAACTGGAATTAGAAATTCTCCCTCGCTATCCTCCTGCTTGAATCACACAGAAATCACCTCTATCTCCCTGTTGCCTGGCAATCACACCTAAAGTCCTCTATCTGACCTTTAAGATTCTCCACAATACTTGCCCAGGCCCCTCAAACCAACCTTAAAGCTCACTAAGAACAATATACCTCAAATCTATTGAGATCTCCTTCCAAACTCATGAATACAAGTTCATTCCCAGCAAAAGAGCATCCCTCTTATTTTTCACATTACCTGATGAGCTCATCATCTCTACGTACTCTCCAAATCCTGCCCACTCAGTCATGCCCATTGTTTATGAAGCCTTCCCTAGTGGCTTCAACTCTCATCCATTTATCTCTGCACTCAACTCTGGAAATTAAATGAAGTGATCATTCTGTAAGGCACACAGTGTTCAACTCATCATGAGCCCTTAATAAATGTAAGCTATGTTTATTACTTACTTCTAAAATGCAAATCTGATCCAGCCATGCATTTCCATTGCCTGCAAGACTAAGTCCAATATCATTAGCATGGCATGTAAGACCTTATTCATCTTTCCAGATTTAATTGTTTTCACTCCCCTGAACCTATACTCCATCCACTTGATCTATGTCTCATTCTCCCAACTTGCTCTCACACCTCCATGCCTTTGCTGAGGTTTTGCCCTCCACTTGGTGTGCACATCTTGCTTTTATTCTTCCTTTAATACTCAGGTTAAGCATCACCTATCACTCCACATAATGAAAATAATTATTTCATTTCACAGTACACATCGTTTTCCTCTGTATCATCTTGAGTTCCTTAGGCAATTTTCACTTGAAATGCCCAATCTCTTACACACACAGAAACATCATATTGTGTATTCATGTTGAGAAGCCAATTCTCCTTCATGCAATATATGTCGTTCTATGGCATATTTAATGTGATTATTATAATTACTGTTTGTCTCCCTTACCTACCTTATTCATCTTTGCATGAAATACACACATGGTAAGTGCCTGATAAATATTAACCAGATTGAATTTTAATTTAAAAAATAAGAACTTCTTCTATTACCTACACTTAGAAACACAAAACAGCACACCTTATTTCTAATTGAATTGCTCAAAATGGTTTGTGTGATATCTGTTTGTATTCAAGAGCAGAGTCTGTTTGTTACTCCCTGAACTCCCTAAACATGTAAGTGTTAACTTCTCCCAGTGTGTTCTCTCTCTCTCTATATGTGTGTGTGTGTGTGTGAGTGTGTGTATTTATTTATGTATTTATTCCTGTTTGAAGATAAAAGGATTAATGAGCAGATTAATAAGAACTGGATTCCTTAAAGCTCTCTGTCTACATTTTCCTTTCAGCCTGTGCTGACCTCAGGTTACCTTGATGAGGCAACTTCTCGGCATGTAAAGCAATGAACGAAGTAGATAATTATTTCAAAAGTGAACATTTTACTTCCCTGGGTCAAAAGCTAGAGAAGCTACAACCTTGCATTGAAACATTTTTTCTGCTTCATAGATTACATGCCATAAACCAAGATGACAGAATCTCAAAATAATTATTTCATTTCACAGTACACATCGTTTTCCTCTGTATCATCTGGGTTCCTTAGGCAATTTTCACTTGAAATGCCAAAACTTTTACACACACAGAAACATCATATTGAGTATTCATGTTGAGAACATTACTGTAAAGGACTACATGGTGATGTTTTTAAAAAAAGCAATCAAAAAATTAATTGTGGAACTTAAGATAATTATATCAATCAGATAGTTTCATGGGATCATAGTAAGAGGAAGGAAGTGATGAATTCCTGAGGGAGAAGTGACCTGCTTTTAGTGGAAGGACAGCTCCAGGTGCACAAAACTCTGAGGTTCTGAGGAAAATGAAACAAGGCCCCTGGTCAAGCTCTCTAAACCTCTCAGAGAACAGCCTGAAGTGGTATTTAAGGTGGTGGGCCCTGCACTCAGCACCTACTCTCAGCTCTCCCACCTATATATCATATGTTCTTGGAATGCAGGCTCATATTTTTTGAAGGGTTTACAATTCACATTAGACTTGTTTGTTGAAAGAATTTATGTGAGGTAAAATACATAAAGCACTTAACAGGATGTCCTGGAGAAAAGAAAGCTGTCAATAAAAGGCGGCTGTTATTTGTTCAGACTTCCGGATATTTTGTTACATTTCTATCGCTTTCTCTTTCACTATTGCCCAAGAGACACATAGTAACAAACTACCTCCTGTCTCCCCCAAGACCACCTCAAATAAAACTCTTCCTCTAATATCATAGATTAAATGTTGCTGAGGATGTAAAATCTAGGTGGGTAAATGATGGTGTGAACTCTAACTGGGTATAATTTTATCCTTTACCATAGATCCTCAATGGGGAAAATTTTACAAGGACAAAATAATAACATGAAGGCTGAGCAGACCTATTGCTATGAGGTCAAATTCATATTGTAAGGTTCATTCCTTTCCCACATGGGACCCCCAAGTGGTACTGCATGGAATCCCAGAAGATGAGTGATGAAAGATACTTTAGAAGCCATTCTGCCCCGTCCTCTCCTTTCACAGAGGCAGAAACAGGCTCAGAGAGGGAAAGTGACTTCTCCTAGATTGCCCAGTGATTTGAAGCCACTTACACTCAGTCAGCCTGGAACATCCTTCTGGATGAGGAATTACCTAAATTTACATCAGGAATCTTGTTTGGGCCCTATTCAGCCTTAGATCAAGGAATTGAACCTGGAGGCTCTTTTCCTCTCATTCAAGCAAAACCTTCACCCTTTGTTCTAAAAACTCATCACTCAGGGGGATTTCTTAGATGAAGAGAATGAAGGGAGATGCCTGGAGTACAGGGCTCTCCTAGAATGAGACCCTTCCACCAGGCTCCTTTGTCTGCATGGAAGCTTCCCAGTGGGCTCAACACTTCATCTCAGCTAAACCACCAGGTTTAATTAGTGAAATCTAAGAGCTGTGAGGAAAATCGGAGATCAGTTAATCAAAATCCCTCCATTTACAGAAGAAGCAACAAAGGACCTGAGAGGTTATTGGCCAATGTTCAAATGCATTTATGTACAAACAAGAGTTGTTTCCATGATACTGAGATTCCGTTTTAGTTATTCTGATTTTGTGATTGATAATGCCAAATGCCACTGATAGCATTGCTTCCACACAAAAAAATTCCATGGGTCCTGTGATGTTTAGGTTGTTCTCTATGGGGTATGGATACATTATATAGGGAAGGATTCAGGAAATCTGTTCCATGTCCAACATTGGATGTAATGTTTAGAAACAGAAAAAGTCTACAGGAAGCAACTAATGCATGATTTTTAGATCTTGCTTTTTAGTTTGGTAATCCCACTCACTATAAGATGAAGACTGTTTCCATACTGAGATGCTTGATCTATTTAAAATAAATTGAACCACACGCTGTGATCAGGGGACCAAATTCCCCATGGAATCTTTCATCTCTACTGTGAAACTTTGTCAAGAATCTATGAGTTAGGAAAAATTTCAAAATGTGCTCCAATTAATTTAATTAGAGAATATGAGAAGTTAAAAACACCCAGTAGTTACAGCCTGAGAGAGGGGAACTAAAGATATGACATGAGGAGAGGATTCACCCACAATATTCTGAGTCATAATGAGAGTAGGAGACTGAAAGGAAAAAAAAAGACAGAACTGGTCTGGGTGAGGGCTGCCAGCTGGGGGACTTTAGTCAAGTCCCTTCTCCTCTCCAGTTTGATGTTCCATAGCCATAACATGATAACTGAACTAGATTATCTTTCATGTCCCTTCTCACTCTGACATTCTGTGCTGCAATAGTCTCTGAAGACATAAGGTCCCTAAATGTCTTTATATTTTTCTAGAGTTCCTGAAGACTTGGTTCAGAAATTTTTGTCCCCAGACTTTTTCTTTTTCTTTTTCAGTTGGTAATTTGTATTGACCTATCTTGAGGTAACAGTTCTTTCCCTGCTGTGTTAAATGTACTGATGAGCTCATCTAAGCATTCTTAGTGTGTTACCATTTCTGTTATGGCAGCCAGGCTTTGACTTTTATCTTTCCTCATTCTTGTGTGGTGGATTTAAGTGTCCCTCCCCCTGAATCAGAAGACTTTCAGTTCTTTATATAGGATTGTGTGCCCAGGCCTCTTTCCTGCTCCTTCTCAAAGGATAGTGTGTTTTATTTTACCTTGTACCCTTCCCCCTGCCCAGGTGGGTCTTCACATGGACCCCAAGGAACCACAGACCAACCTCTCCCCCAGAGATAATTCAAAGAATAATTAACACCACTCCTGCCCAAACTCTTCCAAAAAACTAAAAGGAGGGAACACTTCCTACTCATTCTATGATGCCAACATCACCCTAATACCAAAGCCAAATGAAGATATCACTCAAGAAAAAGTGGATACTAATTTTTCTTATAAATATAGATGAACTAATTGTCAACAAAACACTAGCAAACAGATCAAACAGTATGTTAGAAGACTTATACGTCATGATCAGATGGGGTTAATTTCAGGAATGTAAGGGTGGTTCAACATAGGAAAATCAAATAATGTTATACACCACATAAATAATATGAAGGAAAAAGACCACATGATCATCTCAATTGATGCACAAAAGCAGTTTTCAGAATCCAGCAGCCATTCTTGTTTAAAAAAAATTGAGAAAACTAGAAATAGAAGGACATTTCCTCAGTATGATGAAGGGCATATATGGAAAACCCACAACTAATATCATACTCAATGGTGAAAGACTGAAACCTTTCTCTAAGATCATGAACAAGATAAGGAGGCCCACTGTCCCCACTGTTATCCAGCATTGTAACAGAAGATCTGCCCAGAGAGTTACAGCAAGAAAATGAAATAAAAGGCATCCAGATTGAACAGGAAGAAGTAAAATTTTCTCTGTTTGCAGATGAGATGATGCTCACCATATAGAAAATTCTAAAAAGTTCACACAACAAATCTTCTAGCACTATAAAGGAATTTATCAAAGTGCTTGGGTACAAGATCAACATGCAGAAGTCAGTAGGGTTTACACACTAGTAATGAACAATCTGATGAAGACATCAAAAAAAATCCCATTTACAATAACAACAAAAAGAATAATATATCTAGGAGTAAATCTAACCAAGCATAAAAAGGACTTCTACATGGAAAACTAAAATTAGACAATCTAGATGAAATGGACAAAATCCTAGAAACACACAAACAACCTACACTGACTCTAGAACAATTAGAAGATCTCAGCAGAATAATTACAAATTAAGAGATTGAATTTCTCATCAAAAACCTCCCAAGATGTAAGCCCAGGGCCAGATGTCTTCACAGATGAATTCTACCAATCATTCCAAGAATAATTAATACCAATATTGCTCAAACTATTCCAAAATATTGAAGATGAGGAAACCCTTCATTCTATGAAGTACTTTAAAACAAATGTTAGTTATTATTAATTACAAAAATGTTGGACATTTGATGCTGAAGGAGTACAGTATGTTCAACAGGATGCATTGTAAAGATCCAGAAAAGCATAGCACAATATTACCTGATAGTAGCACATAAGTAAACTGAAAGAAGCTGAGTGTGATTATGTTTCAGAGATGAAGACTAGGAGCATGTATGACACCAGAAGGAAAAATAGAAGGTAAGGACTGGGACTGTATAATTTAGTGAAACCTAGAGAGTACAATGATGGTAATTAAAAGTACAAATGTAAGAATGTTTTTACATGAAGGAGAAGAAATAAATCTCAACATTACAAGGTGTTGAAAATGGGATGGTGTATGGAGAAATACAATCAACGTGAATAAGAGTCTATAGTTAACAGTAACATTGTTATAGTCTTCCATTAAATGTGACAAAAGCAATATACAAACACTAAATGTCAATAAGGGGGAAATAAGGGAGGGGTTGGGATTCTTGATGTTATTGCTGCTGTTCCTCCTTTTCAGTTTTTTTTTGTTTTTTGTTTTTTATCCTTTTTTTTTTCTGTTCTTCTTTCTTTGTGGAAGAAATGGAAATGTCCTCATAAAGATTGTGGTGATGAATGCATAGCTCTGTGATTATACTAGGAACCATTGATTGTTCATTTAGGATGGATTGTATGGTGTTTGAATAAAACGGTTTAAAAAATAATCAGAAAGATGCAAATGTTGGAGAAAATGTGGAGGGAAGGATGTACCAATTCACTGTTGGTAGGGAAGTAGAAGTGCACACCACTTCTGGAGGACAATGTGGTGTTTCCACAGGAGGCTAAGTACGGCGTTGCCATATGATCCTCCAACACCATCTTTAGGTACACATTTGGAAGAACTGGAATCAGGAACATGAATGGACATTTGCAAACTGCTGTTTATGGTAGCAATAGTCACCACTGGCAATGGATGGAGGTGGCCTAAGGGAACATCACCTGAAGAATGTAAGGGCAAAATGCGGTGTATACATACAATCGAATATTGAGTGACTGTAAGGAGGAATGAAGTTGTGAGGCATGAAAGTTCAATAAGAAGTTTGGAGGTCAGTGTTTTAAGGGTTGGTTTGTTAATTCTCTGATGCCAGCCCATTGGTTTGCTGCCTCTTCAATTCTCTTACTCTCTACTCATGGCTTCAAGATGGACACAGCATCTCCAGGCATCATATCCCCACATGAGGGAAGAGTAGGACTCTCTTGTTATTTTAGGAAATATTTCCCAGAAACTCCCCATGATAATTCCTCTCAGTCTTATACTTATTGGACAAAACAAGGTCAGTATCAAGAAGGAGGAAGGGGGAGAAAGCTGCATGTCCTTTCTTTTGAAGTTGCAAGGGAGATTGGGTAATGTAATTTTTATTCCTGATGAAAAAAAGGAGAAAACAAGTGTTGGGGGACACCAGAAATCTCGGCACCTATGCTGGGCACAGTTTTAGGTATTCTGAGGAATTTTAGGTAAGGTACTCACTTCTTTGTGGCCTCCCACCCCAACTAGGTGTTGTTTTGAAATTGAGGTAAAATTCAGAGTCACTGAAATGCACAGCCCTTCAATGTATTACCCAATGAATTTTGACAAATGCATACTTCTGTATAACCAGCAGCCCAACCAAATGTAGAGTATTTCAATCACCCTAGAAACTTCACTCATGACCCCTTCCAGGCAATCCTCTCTCCCGGCAGTCAATCACGGATCTTACTTCTATCATTAATGATTAGTTTAACCTGCTCTTGAACTTATATAAATGGAATTATGGAACATGAACCCTTTGTGTCTGGCTTCTATTGTTCAACATAATGTTTTCAAGATTCATCCATGTTTCAGGTTGCAATGGTTTGTCGCTTTCATTTGCCAAGTAGTATTCCACTGTATGAATATACCACAGTTGTTTCTTTATCCATTCTCTGATTGATGGTCATTTGGTTTCACTCCTGTTTTTATCTGTCTTGAATAAATCTTCTATGAGCATTCTTATACATTAATATTTTTAAAAGTGTAAATTGATAGTCACTTGTTTATTTTACATGCAAAATAACTTCACAAAGAATGTGTATGGATGCCTTTCTAATTATAAAGAATCTGACAGAACTAGAGAAGTGAGGGTATGGTCAATAGGTTAACTGCCACGAAGTTAGGAAATACAATCAATCTCTTCTGACAAATTGAATTATAAAAATAGGTGAACAAATGCAATTTTCTACCATAATATTTGAACAGTTGTAGTCTCCAATAACAAATACTAATTAACTCGTTTAAAAATCTATTTTCCTTAGATATATTAGATAAAATAGTCTATAAAGAAAAGATTTTGACTGAAACATTTTCATAGAAAATCAACTTCATGATGACATGCTACAATAAAAATATTTGCATATTTTCATTCCTATGTTTCTTTCTTTACAAAGATAATATTTAAATCAGTATTTGCATTCTCAAATGCAAGCATGCCCAAACCATTTTACCTTAAAATGTCTCATCAAAATTTTCTTATTAATCATTGGTAGAAACATGTGACATCTTATATCAATTCTAGACTTAAGTAAGACTAAATCAGTGATATTTGTGAAAAGCACTCATGTAGAGGACATCACATTTTACAAAGAGCACTTATGGAATTTGAAAAAACTTTTATTATGAAAAATTTCAAACATATACACATGTGGACAGAAAAGTGTAATGATTGAAAATGCAACTGTAGTGATTATCAACTCAGGATTGTTTCATCTATACCAGTGCATCTCAGCAGCAGCTCTTTTCACATCTATGTCAGATAATTCTTTGTTGTGGGAGATAGTCCTTGCATTGCAGGATGTTTTGCAACATCCCTGACCTCTGCCCACTTAGATGCCAGTAGTGCTCCCTCCTTCCAAGGCTGTTACAATAAAAATGTCTCCAGACATTGTCAAATGTCCCCTGGGAGCAAAACTCCCCCTGGGTTAGAATTGCTGCGTTATACCCTTGCTTACACCAAAGTGATGTAATTTCCATTTCAAGACACTTGTGGTCCCTGTTCCTTCAGTCTACCTGCCTTTGTGAGTAGAGCCATTTCAAATAAATCCACATGATAGAAATCATGGTAAGCAGGAGCTATATCTAATCAAACTCTGAATAACCTAGAGCCCCATACAGAATAAGTACCTATGAACAGGGGTGAATTTAATTTGTTCACATTTAATGTTGATTTCTGAAGTTGTTTCCAAAAGGCAGTTTGAGCTTTTTTAACCATGTTCTGATTCCCCAGAGGAAATCTCCGTGGTTAGAAAAGGGAAAGGGTGCAACTCACTGGGGACCAGTCTCTCTTGCATGATAATCATGCCTGTCCCCTGGTATCTCTTGATCAGTTGAACTCAAGGCTAAGCTGCTAGGGTTCTTACATCTGTGGAACACCTGGGAGGCAGAAGAGAGGCAGGTCTCCTCTGCTGTTGTTTTAACTCAGGCAGAATTGAGACCAAGTGACTTTGTCTCAGCATTCCCAAGCTTGCAGGGGTTGCAGATCCAGAGCATTGTGAATCCAGCAAGGTAGGAGCCCTGGTTGGCATCTTACCTGTGATGCTTCTCAGTTGGCTAAACGGGAAACCTGGGTGAGCCAGGAGCTGCCCTCAGGGTTTCATTTGTATCTCTGTGGTCAGAATAGAAAAGGTAACTGAGGTGAGACCAGCACAGCCACAGAAACACTGGGGTGAGCTTGTTTTCTGGCCATGTGTTAGCGTGTGAATATGATGCACCCACTTTGCAAGCAAAAGAATATTGCAGGAAGTCCAGGGCATCTTACAAAGTGTTTTCCCAATGGTCAGGTCATTGGCTGAACACCTACCTGGAGGTAAGCTCAGTGTAGGCACTGGGATTCAGGGATGGAGGAGACATGGATTCTGTTGTGGGGAACTGGGATCCTTCACTGTTTATGGAACAGCTACAATGTAGCTAGGAGTCAGCTGAGAGGTTAGGGAAGAAATTATCCTCTATAATTAATTCATTAATTTTAACCACATCTATTGTATGTTATTTCTTGGCAGGCTCTTCAGTAGGCACTGGAGACAGAACGGTGGGCAAGATGTAATCCCTGCCCTGAGGAAGCTCACTGTTCTGTGGGGTAGATGACCACATAACACAGTGATAATTTAGTGTGGTAAATGTGGGATTTCAAAATTCCCTGAGAAAAGAAGGGCCACTGATTATCAGATTTTATCAGTTGGGTTGTTTGATTCTCTTCTCCAAAAATAATCCAAGACAGCACAGAGGATGGGACATAATTTATCCTGGAATGGGGCTGGCTGTACATTTAATGCCTTTAGTACAGTTAACACCTGTGAGGTAGGTGTTATTATCTCCATATTAAAGTGAGGAATTTGTGTTTCTGAGAAGTAAAATAACTTTCTAGATGTCACAGTGAAACTACCTGAAGAAACCTGGGTGGGAGCCCAGGAGTCCAAGCTCCTAACTGTGCTTTCTTCCATGAACATCCCCTTGGTAAAATTCCCCTGCTGATCTGAGGAGGTAAGGCTGCTCTCTGGCCCTGCTCTTTGTCTCTGTGATTTAAACTCTTGGTGATTTCCTTCTGGCTCCTGTCCTGAAGCACCTGGCCTTGTCCTAAAAGCTGAAGGAAGGAGCTTTGTGGTAGGAGAGGAAGTCATGTGACTCCCAGTCCAGGTCCCCCAGGTCTCACTCTATGAGGGGTAGTGTTGACACACACAGACCTCAGCCTCCTTGAAGGAGTCCGGCATGACGGGGAAGCCTTCACATCAGTCCCTGAGCAGTCACTGTGATGCCCTGAGTGTCTGGAGGGCTGGGATGGAGAGAGAAGGACTTGCTAGAGCCTGAGTGTTCCCCCACATGGGCTAATTCAGAGCTTTGTCCTGACTGGGGGGCTTGATTAGAGGAAATGAAGGTACCATTAGGAGAAGAACTTAGAAGGGATTAAGCTAGACTCTTGGGAAGGGATGAGGTAACGCTTTGACTTAGTGTAGAAAGAGAGAATCTGGAGGTGAGGCAGAAGTAAGAAGGCAGTGAAAGTCAACATAGGTGCAGATGGGACATCCCTTTGGAACACTCTGGAGGCAGTGTGGAGAGGTTTTCTTAAGGCTTTCTGAAAACCAAGGCCAGGTAGGGAGAGAGGAAAGGAGGTTGAAAGAAATCTGCAGGCAAAATCAATTAAAACCATTCAGCAGTAACAGAAATGCATCTAAAAATGGAGATAGTAACTCCATCCTGGCTGATCCACATGGTTCTTGCAGATCCCAAAAGAGGCACTAATCACATAGACTTTCCTTCCTGGCTCTATTTCCATTAGTGATTTTACTTTCCGTTTGAATAAGATCCCTGGTGATTTCCCATTGTCTGCAGGATAAACTCCAAAGTCCATAACTTTCCTTCAAAAACTGGTCCCAGACTCTATCTCCAAGTTTTTCTTTTGTTATTACCTCCTTTACTCTAGCCACACACAATGATTATTCATAGTTTTGTACTTGCTTTTCTACCTTCCTGGAATGTTCTTCCTTTTATACATATCTCCCACTCCTCTTTTGATATCCACCTCATAAACTTCACAGATGTGCCTGGGTTTGTTACATAATTCCCCCACTCATGTTAATGAAGAGTCTCTTGTTTTGTGTCCTTTCAGATCACCCTACCCAACTTACTGTCTGCTGGTGGTGACTTCATGGCTGAATCATCTAATGTCACTGAGTTCATTTTTCTGGGACTTTCTCACAATCAGGAGGTGCAGAGAGTTTGCTTTGTGATATTTCTGCCCTTGTACATGGCAATTGTGGTGGGGAATTTCCTCGTTGTGCTCACTGTGATGACCAGCAGAAGTCTTGGCTCCCCCATGTACTTCTTCCTCAGCTACCTGTCCTTCGTGGAGATATGCTACTCCTCTACTACAGTCCCGAAACTCCTTTTTGATTTGCTGACTGATCAGAAATCTATATCTCTGTGGGGCTGCCTGACACAGCTTTTCTTCTTTCACTTCTTTGCTGGTACTGAGATATTCCTGCTCACCGTGATGGCCTATGACCGCTATGTGGCCATCTGCAAGCCCCTCAACTACACCACCATCATGACCCAGCAGGTGTGTGCTGTCCTGGTGGGAATTGCATGGTTGGGGGGCTTTGTGCATTCCTTTTCCCAAATCCTTCTCACCTTCCACTTGCCCTTTTGTGGCCCCAATGTGATCGATCACTATTTCTGTGATGTGCTTCCACTGCTCAAACTTGCTTGTTCTGACACCTTCCTCATTGGTCTGCTGATTGTTGCCAATGGGGGCACCCTGTCTGTCATCAGCTTTGTGGTCCTCCTCGTCTCCTATATGGTCATCTTGCTCCATTTGAGGAACCAGAGCTCTGAAGGGCGGCGCAAGGCCCTCTCCACCTGTGGGTCCCACATCACTGTGGTTGTCTTGTTCTTTGGGCCCATCGTCTTCATCTATCTGAGGCCTTCTGCCACTCTGACTGTGGACAAGATAGTGGCCGTGTTCTACACGATGGTCACTCCCCTCCTCAGCCCTGTCATCTACACCCTGAGAAATGCTGAGGTGAAAAATGCCTTGAAGAGGCTGTGGGTCAGGACAATGAGACCAGATGATGGTTGGGGCTGAGTAGTGGATCCTTGAATTTAGAATGGGGCTTGGTCCAAATCAAATCCCCGAGAGAGTCATATGGGTTGAAGGAAAGCTTACAGCATGGGTTAATCCTAGAATTTTTCTAACTGCTGCCAATCTCCAAAAACTTCATTTTAAATGCCTGTAAAAGATTTTCTCTTTTGGCTTTACAATCATTTTACAAGCCATTTTTTCTGTTGTTGAATGTTTAGGTTGTTTCCAATTTTTATTACTATAAATAACTTTATGATCAATATTTTTCTCTGTGAGAGTAATTTTGACAGAATGGAACACTGTCATTAAGCATAGTTTATGAGAAATAGGATGTTTACCTAGTGTCAAAGTATCTCCTCATAAAATACTTATCAGTTATGATTTCATAAAAATAAAATTATGATTTTATAAAATGCAATTTTGAAGTGGAAAAAACTAGAAAATACCCCCTTACACAACTGATCAAAGTTGACATCCCCATTATAGGACATATTGATGTCATGTGCTTCCTTATATGATGCACTTGCGAAGCACAGAATATCATGTCTCTGGTATTTCTATCATACCTGAGTCTAATCACATAAAAACACAGGAAAAGGATGTAAAATCAAGGACATTCTTCAAAATTACTGACCTATACTCTTCAGAAGTGTCAAGGTCATGAAAGACAAAGAAAGAATGAGGAACTGTTCCAGATTAACAGAGTGTAAAAATTCATAATAAGTAAATGCAACATGTGATCCTGGATTGGATCCAGGACAAGATCAAGGATATTAGTGGGGCAAAAGATCTGCATATTAGATAATAGAATTATGTCTAAATTCTTGATCTTGATAACTGTACTGCGTATAGGTCATACAATGAATTTGGTTATAGGAATTACTCACTGAAGTGTCTAGAGGTGCAAGGGCATTCATCTCTGCAACTGATTCCCATCAATTCAGAGAAAATATCTCTCTGTCCATCTGTCTGTCTATCTACCTACTGAGAGAATGAATGATAAAGAAAATGTGTAAAAATATTAATGTTTGAGGAATTGGATTAAGGGTATACAGTAATTATCTGTACTGTTATTTAAGTCTTTTTAAGTCAGGTTATTTTCAAATGAAAAAGTGAAATATTTTCAATTTGATAGACATCTTGCTATCGTTTAATTTGTATTTTTTTCCTTTTTTTTGGGAGGATGAATGTTTTCATGTGTAATTAACTTTGAGTAATTTGACAATATTTTCAATGTTTAAACGATGTGGAGAAAGAGGAACAATTATTCACTGCTGGTGGGAATGTAAAATTGTAGAGCCACTGGGAAAGACAGTTAGCAGTTACCCAGGAAGCTAAGTATTTTACATAGTAATATCTATCAGTTTTGCTTATTGATTTCTTCCATTGTTTTTGTCTTTAGAATATCCTAAACCATTAGTTAAATATATTTTTTTCATTTTCAAAATTACTTAAATTTTATTTCATTTTGTGAACAATGCATCATAAGATTTCAAAAAACAATAAAATAAAAAGTATATAGTGAAAAGTTTTGCTCCCTCCTTTCCTTATTCCTTACATCTCATCTTCCATTATCCCACCAGATAAAAAATTTTCTTAATTTCTGTTTTCCTTTCAGGGTTTCCACATGCAAATACAAGCTTGTGCCTGTCTCTGTGTGTGTGTGTGTCTGTGTATTTTTACTAAAGGCCACAAAAGAAGAGTTTAACAAATGGGAACACATGTCATTTTTCTAACTGAGAAGACTCAACATCACTAAGATGTCAATTCATTCTAAATAAATTTATAAATATAAGCTATCTTCAATAAAAATAAGAGCAGTTTTTTTGAGGGGAAAAAGGAAATAGGAAGAGATCTAAAGCTAATTTTAATGTTTGTGTGGAAAGACAGTAGCCAGGAAAACTTTGAAAATGAAGAGAAATGAGAAGAAACTAGCCCACCAGATTTCAAACATACCATAAAACTTCAAAAAATAAGAAACAATGTGGTCTCAGCTATTCCAGAAGCCATAAAGGCTGATGATGATAATTAACTACATAAAAAATAAAACATCTATATGTCAAAAAACCACAATTAACAAAGTCAAAGGATAAATGAAAACCTGGGGGTTGGGAATATTTATATCAGAAAGAATTCATTTCAGCAAGAATTCATGTTCATACATAAATACTTCTTAGAACATAATAAAAAGAACAAAAACAGAAATATGGAAAAATTTAGGAACAGAGTCCACAGAAAATACAAATGTTCTTTAAACATACAAAAAGATGTCCAACTTCACACAAAATAATGGAAATTATACCCAACATAAACTTTCCCATCTCTAGTACTCCCAAGCAAACCATTCAGTGAGATTAATCATATTCACAGTGTTGAGCTACCCTCACCATCATACATTTCCAGAACTTTCTTCCTGCACCCATTACGCATTAACACCCACTCCTTCTCTCTACCCCTGGTATCCTGTATCCTATTTTCTATTTCTATGAGTTTATATATTCTGGCTATTTCATAAAAGTAGAATCATACAATATCTATCCCTTTTTGCTTGACTTATTCACTCAATGGACTGTATCTAAGTTCATTCATTTAGTGGCATGTGTCATAATTTCACTGCTTTTTAAAGCTGAGTAATATTCCATTGTATGCATATAACACCTATTGTTTACCCTTTCATCTGCTGAAAGACTTTGAGGTTATCCTAAACATCTGGTAATTCCAAGTAATGCTGCTATGAACACTGGTGTACCAATATCTGCCAGAGTTCCTGCTTTCAATTCTTTTAAGTACATCTTTTGGGTTGGATTCTCAGGTCATATGGTAATTCTGTTTTACTTAATGAGGAACCACCAAACTGTTTTCCACAATGGGCCACCATTTTACATTCTCACCACAATGTACAAGTGTTCCTATTTCTCTGCATCCTCTATATCACTTATTTTCCTTTTTTTGATAATAACCATTCTTATGGGTGTGAGGTGGTATTTCACTGCTGTTTAAATTTGCATTTGCCCAATGACTATTGAAGTTGAGAATCTCTTCATGCATTTATTGCCCTTTTGTATATCTTCTTGGAAGAAATGTCTATTCAAGTATTTTGCTCATTTTTTAATTGGGATTTTTATGTTTTTGTTCTTGAGTTGTAGGAGTCCTTTATACATTCTTGAGATTAAACTCTTATCATATATACAGTAACCAACTATTTTCTCTCATTTTATAGGTTGTCTATTCAAATTCTTGATAATGATCTTTAATGCACAAAGATCATTTTGATGAAGTATAGTTTATATTTTTTTCTTTTGTTGCTCATGCTTTATGTATAAAATGTAAGAATCCACTGCTTAATACAAGTATCTGCAGATATTTCCCTGTTTTCTTCTATGAGTGCAATGATTTTGCCTCATACATTTTGCTACTTGATTCATTTTGAGTTAATTTTTTTACACTGTGTGAGTTTGGAGTCCACTTTCTTTCTTGCAAGTGGATATTTTCTGAGAACTATTAGTTAAAGGGACTATTTCATCATTAGCTTTCAGAGAAATGCAAATTAAAACCACAATGAGATATCATCTCATACATACTAGAATCGCTGCTATTAAACAAACAGGAAACTACAAGTGTTTGGAGAGGATATGGAGAAAGAGGAACAATTATTCATTGATGGTGGGAATGTAAAATTGTAGAGCCACTGGGGAAGACAGTTAGCAGTTCCCCAGGAAGCTAAGTATAGAATTACCATATGACCTAGCTATACCGCTGCTAGTAAATCTCCAGAAGAATTTAAAGCAGGGAAGCAAACAGATATTTGCACACCGATGTTCATAGTGGCATGATTAACAATAATAAAATAAAATGTGGTATATAAATACAATGGAATATTATTCAGCTGTAAACAGGAGTGAATTCCTGATGCATGCAACATGGATAAACTTGAGGAAATTATGCAATGTGAAATAAGCCAGACATAAAAGGACAAATATCATATGATCTCACCAATATAAACTAATTAGAATAAGCAAATTCATATAGTTAATCTAGAATATAGGTTACCAGGGATAGATTGGTTTAGAGAATGGGGAGTTGATTCTTAATTTGTCCAAATCCCTATGTAGGTTGTTTTTAAAGCTTGGGAAATGGATGGTGGTGTTGGGAACACATTATTGTGAGTGCAATTAATAGCATTGAATTATATATGTGAATGTAGATAAAAGGAAAAACTTGGGATGTATATGTTACTAGAATAAAAATTAAAAGATAAAGCATAAGTCTATATAACACAATGAACCCTATATAGCTGATGGACTGTGGTTAGTAGTACAAGTATAAGAATGTTCTTTCATTAATTATAACAAATGCATGATACTACCATAATGAGTTAATAGTGGGGTGATATAAGGGAAAATACATATAAAGTAAAATTGAACAATTAGTACAATTTTAATATTTTTCATGAATTGTAACAAAGTTAACTAATGTTAAAAAAAAGTACAACTACAAAAAGTGCTATCATCAATTTTAGCAAATGTCCCACACCAATGCCAGTTGGTGGTGGTAGGGTTATATATGGGAATCCTGTATTTTATGGATAATTGTTCTGTAAACCCACAAATTCTCTATTAAAGAATAAATAATAATAATTTGGCTATAGCGTTCAACCAAGATGGCAGCATAGGACACCCCAGGGTGTTCTCCCCCAACAAAATCTTTAAACCCACAAAGAGGATAAATTCAGAGAACCACAACAAGACAGATGCAAGCCATACTTTCCAATATCAGGGACAGGAAGAGCATTCTGAAAGCTGCAAGAGAAAACCAACAAGTTATATTATTCAAAGGAATCCCAATAAGATTAAGTTCTAATTTCTCATAAGATTGTGGAGGCAAGAAGGCAGTGAGAATAATTATTTAAAGTGCTTAAAGAAAACAATTGTCAGAGGTGGGGCAAGATGGTGGAGTGGTGAGGTGTAGGTTTTAGTAACTCCTCCAGGGCAGTAAGCAGAAAGCCAGGAACTGCGTGGACTGGATGCCGCAGAGCAATTGGACTTTGGGCATACTTCATACAACACTCATGAATGCGTGGAACAGCTGAGATCAGTGAAATCTGTAAGTTCTCATGGCCAGGGGACCAATGACCCTCCCTGCCAGGCTCAGTCCCATGGGAGGAGAGGCCATCAGTGTTGGGAACCAGGAGGGAGAACTGCAGCTGCAGCTCTTATTGAAAACTCAGACTGCTGATCCAAACTCTAAACATAGATAGACTGGGACCAGACACTGGAGAATCTGGGAGCAGTCAGCCTGGTGGAGACAGGACTAGCAAAAAACAGCAAAAAACACCAAAATAAAAACAGAGACTTTTTGGAGTTCTGGTGAACATAAAATGGGGAAGGGCAGGGCTCAAACAGAATCAAGCTCATATGCAAATCCAGAAGGTGAGGTTCCTTGTCTGAAGAGCTGGTTTCTCTGCTTTCTTGATTTTTCCTTAATGGTCATAATCTCCTTGTCTCTTAGCATTTCAATAGCCCATTAAATTTGCAAGGACAGGCCTTCTTTTTCTTTTTTCTTTTTATCTTTTTATCTTTTTCTCTTTTTCTAAAACAATGACTCTAAGAAGCCCTTTACAGAAAGCCTCAAAGACTTGCAATTTGGGCCCAGGCAAGAGCAGAGGTAAGATAGCTCTGAGGGACAAAGCAATAGGTACAGCAGCTGAGAAAATTTGTTGAACACCACAACTTCCCAAGGAAAGGGGGGGCGTCCCCTTACAGCTATCTTCCCAGAGGGCTGGGAATTCTCCTGCTCAGGGCCAGCACCACAGCCACAGCTGCCCGAAGCAACTCAGTGTGATGGGAAGTGTTTCCAACAACACGTGCATACACCAAAATATCTGGCATGGGCAACAGACTTTTCCACCTGCAGCTAATTGTCCTGGAGCTAGGAAGGTGGAGCTGTGTGAAAAGGGGGAAATCAATACACCCTATTCAGCCATCCATTCAGCAGACTGGGAATGCCACTACATGGCTCTGCAACCCAGAACTTCCTTTGGGGGACAGCACTTATCTGTGACATAGCACGGTCTTACCTCAGCAGAGGCCCTTAGAGGGCACAGCATGGAAGAGGGACCCACTTGCAAGTCCCAGGGTCCATACGCCAATACCAAGGACTTGTGGGTCAGCAGCAGAGACAAACTGGCAAGACTGAACTGAAGGATTAGCATACTCCAACAGCTGTAAATCACCAGGGACACCTGGGAGATTTGATTATTAAAGCCACCCTCCCTCCCTAACTGCTCAGACACACGCCCCACATTCACGTGGGCAGCACCAACTACACATGCAAACTTTGTACACCAACTGGACCCCCACTCACCACAAAGACAAAGTAGGGGAGAACTGGCTCGAGGGGAATAGGTGGCTCACAGATGCCACCTGCTGGTTAGTTAGAGAAAGTGTACTCCATGAAGCTGTAGATCTGACAAATTAGACATAAGTGTTTGAATCAGCTTACATATCCTAAAACAACCCTAACAAGTTAGGCAAATTCCAAGAGGCCAAAAACAACAGAAAATTTTAAAGCATATGAAAAAACCGGATGACATGGATAACCGAAATCCAAGCACCCAAATCAAAAGATCAGAGGAGACACAGTACATGGAGCAATTAATCAAAGAACTAAAGACAAACAATGAGAGCATGGCACAGGATATAAAGGGCATGAAGAAGAAATTGCAAGAGTAAATAAAAAAATAGATGATCTTATGGAAATAAAAGAAACTGTTGACCAAATTAAAAATATTCTGGCTATTCATAGTACAAGACTAGAGGAAGCTGAACAGTTAATCAGTGATCTTGGGGACAACAGAATGGAAAATGAGAAAACAAAAGAAAGAATGGGGAAAAAATAAAAAAAATTGAAATGGACCTCAGGGATATGATAGACAAAATAAAACATCCAAATATAAGACTCATTGGTGCTCCAGAAGGGGAAGAGAAGGGTAAAAGTCTAGGAAGAGAATTCAAAGAAATTGTTGGGGAAAACTTCCCAAATCTTCTAAACACCATAAATACACAAATCATAAATGCTCAGCAAACTCCAAATAAACTAAATTCAGATAACCCACTTCAAGACATATTCTGATCAGGTTGATAAATACTGAAGAGATGGAGCAAGTTCTGAAAGCAGCAAGAGAAAAGCAATTCACCACTTACAAAGGAAATAGTAGTGACTACTCAGCAGCCACCATGGAGGCAAGAAGGCAGTGGCATGACATATTTAAAAATCAGAGAGAGAAAAATTGCCAACCATGAATTCTTTATCCAGCAAAGCTCTCCTTAAAATTTGAAGGAGAGCTTAAATTTTTCACAGACAAACAAATGCTGAGAGAATTTGCTGACAAGAGACCTGCCCTACTGGAGGTACTAAAGGGAGCCCTACCAACAGAGAAACAAAGAAAGGAGAGAGAGATATAGAGAAAGGTTCAGTACTAAAAAGATTAAGTATGGGTACATTAAAGGACATTAAGAGAGAGTTGGAAAAAATATATATGACAAACAGAAACCAAAGGATAAGATGACTGATTTAAGAAATGCCTTCACAGTAATAATGTTGAATGTAAATGGATTAAACTCCCCAATTAAAAGATATAGATTGTCAGAATGGATTAAAAAAATGAACCATCAATATGTTGCATACAAGAGACTCATATTAGACACAGGTACACAAAGAAATTGAAAGTGAAAGGATGGAAAAATATTTCATGCAAGCTACAGCCAAAAGAAAGCAGGAGTAGCAATATTAATCTCAGATATAATAGACTTTAAATGCAAGGATATTATGAGAGACAAAGAAGGCCACTAGATACTAATAAAAGGGGCAATTCAACAAGAAGAAATAACTATCATAAATCTTTATGCACACAATCAAGGTGCCACTAAATACATGAGAAAAACACTGGCAAAACTAAAGGATGCAATGGATGTTTCCAAATAATTGTGGGAGACTTCAGCACATCACTCTCTCTTATAGATAGATCAACCAGACAGAAGACCAATAAAGAAATTGAAAACCTAAACAATCCGATAAATGAATTTGATTTAACAGAAGATATAGAACATTACATCCTAAATCACAAGGATACATATTCTTCTCTAGTGCTCATGGAACTTTCTCCAGAATAGATCATATGATGGGACATAAAACAAGCCTCAATAAATTTAAAAAAAATTGTAATTATTCAAAGCACATTCTCTGACCACAAGGGAATACAATTAGAAGCCAATAACCATCACAGACTTAGAAAATGCACAAATACCTGGAGGTTAAACCACCTGCTCCTAAACAATCAGTTGGTTAAAGAAAAAATAGCAAGAGAAATTGCTAAATATATAGAGATGAATGAAAATGAGAACACAACATATCAAAACCTATGGGATGCAGCAAAAGCAGTACTGAGGGGGAAATTTATAGCACTGAACACATACATTAAAAAGAAAGAAAGAGCTAAAATCAAAGAACTAATGGAGCAACTGAAGAAGCTAGAAAATGAACAGCAAACCAATCCTAAACCAAGTAGAAGAAAAGAAATAACAAGGATTAAAGCAGAAATAAATGACAAAGAGAACAACAACAACAACAAAAACAATTGAGAGAATAAATAACACCAAAAGTTGGTTCTTTGAGAAGACCAAAAATATTGACAAGTCCCTAGCCAGACTGACAAAATCAAAAAGAGAGAAGACCCATATAAACAAAATAATGAATGAAAAAGGTGACATTACTGCAGATCTTGAAGAAATTGAAAAAAACCATAAGAGGATCTGTGAACAACTGTATGCCAACAAACTATATAATGTAGAGGAAATGGACAATTTCCTGGAAACACATGAACAACCTAGATTGTCCAGAGAAGAAATAGAAGACCTCAACAAACCAATCACAAGCAAAGAGATCCAATCAGTCATCAAAAAGTTTCCAGGAAATAATGGCCCAGGGTCAGAAGTCTTCACAGGGGAATTCTACCAAATTTTCCAAAAAGAACTCACACCAATCTTACTTAAACTCTTTCAAAACATTGAAGAAAATGGAACACTACCTAACTCATTTTTTGGTGCTAACATCACTCTAACAGCAAAACCAGGTAAAGATGTTAAAGAAAGGAAAACTACAGGCCAATCTCCTTTATGAATATAGATGCAAAAATTCTCAACAAAATACATACAAATCTAATCCAAGACATATTAAAAAATCATACACTATGACCAAGTGGGGTTCATTCCAGGTATGAAGGGTGGTTCAACATAAGAAAATCAATGTATTACAGCCCATTAACAAATCAAAAGAGAAAAATCAAATGATCATCTCAATAGACGCTGAAAAAGCATTCAACAAAATCCAACATCCCTTTTTTATAAAAACACTTTAAAAGGTAGGAATTGAAGGAAACTTCCTCAACATGATAAAGAGCATATATGAAAAACCCACAGCCAGCATAGTACTCAATGGTGAGAGACTGAAAGCCTTCCCTCTAAGATCAGGAATGAGACAAGGATGCCCGCTGTCACCACTGTTATTCAACATTGTGCGAGAAGGGCTAGCTAGAGCAATCTGGCAAGACAAAGAAATAAAAGGCATCCACATTGGAAAGGAAGAAGTAAAACTGTCACTGTTTGCATATGATATGATCTTGTATTTGGAAAACCCTGAGAAATTGATGATACAGCCACTAGAGCTAATAAACAAATTTAGCAAAGTAGCAGGATACAAGATTAACGCACATAAGTCAGTAATGTTTCCATATGCTAGAAATGAACAAATTGAAGAGACACTCAAGAAAAAGATACCATTTTCAATAGCAACTAAAAAAATCAAGTACCTAGGAATAAACTTAACCAAAGATGTAAAAGACCTGTATAAAGAAAACTACATAACTCTACTAAAAGAAATAGAAGGGGACCTTAAAAGATGGAAAAATATTCCATGTTCATGGGTAGGAAGGTTAAATGTCATTAAGATGTCAATTCTACCCAAATTCATCTACAGATTCAATGTAATCCCAATCAAAATTCCAACAACCTACTTTGCAGACTTGGAAAAGCTAATAATAAAATTTATTTGGAAAGGGAAGATGCCTCAAATTACTGAAAACATTCTAAAAAAGAAAAACAAAGTGGGATGACTTACACTCCCTGACTTTGAAGCTTATTATAAAGCCACAGTTGTCAAAACAGCATGGTACTGGCACAAAGATATACATATTGATCAATGGAATCAAATTGAGAATTTGGAGAGAGACCCCCAGATCTACAGTTGACTTATCTTTGATAAGGCCCCCAAAGCCACTGAACTGGGACATAACAGTCTTTTCAACAAACTGGGCTGGGAGAGTTGGATATCCATATCCAAAAGACTGAAAGAGGACCCCTATCTCACACCCTACACAAAACTTAACTCAAAATGGATCAAAGATCTTAATATAAAAGACAGTACCAGAGAAACTAAGATGGCGGCTAGGTGAGACAGGGCGAAAAAACATCTCCGTGAAAAACACTGGATAAAAACCAGAGGGAGACCCATAATACCGGTTACAGTGATGTGCCAGCTGGATGAGGTCTGCTAGTTCCAAAGGGGCCATATACTTGGTGAAACTGGGAGTCTGCATTCTGAAACAAGTGAGTGAGCTGGCTGGAAGAACCGCAGCCAAGCGGCGGTCTGGGGAAGCTGGGGTTTGGCATTTGGAGACAGACGGGCTCTTTTTTTTTTTTTTAAAAAAAGGGAAAAACCCAGGAGCAGCTGCAGCAGAGATAGTGGGAACCACGCAGTAAAACACAGCAAGAGGGGGCTGGGCTGGCCTCTTGGTGTTTGGCCTGGAAGATAACCAGCTGCAGATACCCTTAGGGCTGGGGGAATGGAGGGGAGAGCCGGAAGCTGAAAGAAACCCCATGGCAAGCAGCTGTCTCCCCGGAGGGCTGGATAAACTCCTGCCTGGGGCTGTGCCCACAGCCCAGAGTCCCGCCAGTTGTCCCGGAGCTGGGGAGGAGGAACTGTGCAAGGAGCGGGTTGTGGAGATGTCCCATTTGGCCATCTTTGCATCAGGCTGAAAGTGAGCCGGCACAGCCCAGTGGCCTGGGGCTTCCCTTGAGGGATGGTGCGCACTGGTGATGTAGCACAGCATTCCTTCAGCAGAGCTCCTGGAGGATCGTGGCTGGGGGGGGGTACCCGCTCAGAGAACCCAGGGACACTGCACCGAGTCCAGTGGTTTGTGAGACAGTGAGAGAGAGGGTCTGGGGCTGAAATGAAATGAAGGCTCAGACTCTTGCAGCGGTCTTGAATCTCTGGGAACCTGGGGGATTTGAATATTAAAGCTGTCCTTCCTCCCTGGCCACCTGTAAGATGCCCCACATTCAGGGCGGATGGCTCCAGCAACACACCCAAACTGAGTGCTCCATCTGAACCCCACAAGAAGCATTTCCCCACACACCACGGGAACAAGGTTGAGAACTGACTTGAGGGGTATAGGTGACTCACAGACTCCATCTGCTGATTAGTTAGAGAAAGTGTACACCACCAAACTGTGTTTCTGAAAAATTAGATAGGTATTTTTTTTTACAACTTGAAAGAACCCTATCAAGCAAAGCAAATGCCAAGAGGCCAAAAACAACAGAAAATGTTAATGCATATGATAAAACCAGACGATACGGAGAATCCAACTCCAAACACACAAATCAAGATATCAGAAGAAACAATGTACCTCGCACAATTAATCAAAGAACTACAATCAAGGAATGAAAATATGGCAAAGGATTTAAAGGACATCAAGAGGACCATGGCCCAGGATATAAGTGACATAAAGAAGACCCTAGAAGAGCATAAAGAAGACATTGCAAGAGTAAATAAAAAACAGAAGATCTTATGGAAATAAAAGAAACTGTTGGCCAAATTAAAAAGACTCTGTATATTCACAATGGAAGACTAGAGGAAGCTGAACAACATCTCAGTGTCCTAGAAGTCCACAGAACAGAAAATGAAAGAACAAAAGAAAGAATGGAGAAAAAAATCAAAGAAATCGAAATGGATCTCAGGGATATGATAGATAAAATAAAAGATCCAAACTTAAGATTCATTGGTGTCCCAGAAGGGGAAGAGATGGGTAAAGGTCTAGAAAGAGTATTCAAAGAAATTGTTGGGGAAAACTTCCTCAACCTTCTACACAATATAAATACACAAAGCATAAATGCCCAGTGAACTCCAAATAGAATAAATCCAAATAAACCCACTCTGAGACATATTCTGATCAGACTGTCAAATACTGAAGAGAAGGAGCAAGTTCTGAAAGCAGCAAGAGAAAAGCAATTCACCACATACAAAAGAAACAGCATGACTAACTTGTGATTACTCAGTGGCCACGATGGAGGCGAGAAGGCAGTGGCATGACATATTTGAAATTCTGAGAGAGAAAAATTTCCAACCAAGAATACTTTATCTAGCAAAACTCTCCTTCAAATTTGAGGGAGAGCTTAAATTTTTCACAGACAAATAAATGCTGAGAGAGTTTGCCAATAAAAGACCTGCCCTACTTCAGATAGTAGAGGGGGCCCTACCAACAGAAAAACAAAGAAAGGAGAAAGAGATATAGAGAATTTTAACTGATGCATATAGTACCTTAAATCTCAAATCACCAGGACACTCATTTTTCTCCAGTGATCATGGATCTTTCTCCAGAAGGGAACATAAGCTGGGACATAAAACAAGACTCAAGAAATTAAAAAAAAAACTTGAATATACTCAAAGCACATTCTCCAACCACAATGGAATAAAAATAGAAGTCAATAATTTTTGTACTGTAACTCCACTATTTACTTCCTACATGATATAAAATACACAAACTCTAATGACAAATCAGTGGTTTTGAACTCAATGTAAAATATGTAATTTTACACAACTATATAAATGTGGGGGATTGGAGGAGTATAGGAACATGGTTTATGTGTCCTATTGAAAGGAAGGTGGTATCAAAGAAAAACAAGATTGATATGGATTTAAGAGGTTAATTTTAAGCCCCACAGTAAACACAAAGAATTTATCAGAGACTATAACCATAGAGATGAAAAGTAGAGTTTGGGTTAAGAGAAATGGGGGAAGGGGCAATGGGGAGTTAAGAAATGAGTGTAGGGTTGCTGTTTGAGGTGAAGGGAACTTTCTAGTAATGGATGGTGGGAAAGAGCATTACAACATTCTAAATGAGATTAATCCCACTAATGGAAGGCTAAGGAGGGGGTGGAATGGGAAGATTTAGGCTGTATATATGTTTCCACAATTGGAAAAAAAAAAAGACAGTCTAAATAGATGACAATTGAATGCCAAGGATGAACTTGGATGGGATTGGAAGATAGAGGACAGGTGGCTTAAACAGACACAGTTGAGACATAAGGAAAAGGAAATATAGAATGTAAGCTTTGTATCATTGTTGAATCTCTTGTACTTCTTAGCTGCGCTTAATGAGATTGCATAAAAGAATGTTCTTGTTCATGGGAAGTGTATACATGAATTATAGTGTATGTTCAAGGATGTGTGCAGCTAGCTCTCATATGTTCAGAAGACAGAGCAAAAGATGATGGATGATAGATAGGCAGGGAGGGAGGGAGGGAGGGAAAGAAACAGCGATGTGACAGCAGGTTAAAGTTGGTGGATTGAGCTATCGGGGGAGAGGGGTCAGGGTATGATGGAATTCTGTGTATGGGGTTAGTATCGTTTTTGCAACTGTTCTTATAACTTTGAATTTATTTCAAAAAAAAAAAAAAAAAAAGATAGTACCATAAAACTCCTAGAAGATAATGTAGGGAAACATCTTCAAGACCTTGTATTAGGTGACCACTTCCTAGACTTTACACTCAAAGCACAAGCAACAAAAGAAAAAATAGATAAACGGGAACTCCTCATGCTTAGAAGTTTCTGTACCTCAAAGGAATTTGTCAAAAAGGTGAAGAGGCAGCCAACTCAATGGGAAAAAATTTTTGGAAACCATGTATCTGACAAAAGACTGATATCTTGCATATATAAAGAAATCCTACAACTCCAGGACAATAGTACAGACAGCCCAATTATAAAATGGGCAAAAGAATTGAAAAGACAGCTCTCTGAAGAAGAAATAGAAATGGCCAAGAAACACATGAAAAAATGTTCAGGTTTACTAGATATTAGAGAGATGCAAATTAAGACCACAACGAGATACCATCTCACAGCAATTAGAATGGCTGCCATTAAACAAACAGGAAAGTACAAATGCTGGGGAGGATGTGGAGAAATTGGAACTCTTATTTGTTGTTGATGGGACTATATAATGGTTCAGCCACTCTGGAAGTCAGTCTGGCAGTTCCTTAGAAAACTCGATGCAGAGTTACCCTTCGATCCAGCAATTGCACTTCTCGGTATATCCCCGGAAGATCTGAAAGCAGTGACAGGAACAGATATCTGCACTCCAATGTTCATAGCATCATTATTCACAATTGCCAAGAGATGGAAACAACCCAAATGTCCTTCAACAGATGAGCGGATAAACAAAATGTGGTATATACATACGATGGAATACTATGTGGCAGTAAGAAGGAATGATGTCGTGAAACATATGACAACACGGATGATCCTTGAAGACATAATGCTGAGTGAAATAAGCCAGTCACAAAAAGAGAAATACTATATGCTACCACTAATGTGAACACTGAAAATGTAAAATAAATGGTTTGTAATGCAGAATGTAGGGGAACTAGCGATAGGGAGCAATTAAAAAAGGGGGAACAATAACCCAATAAGAACAGATAAGCTATTGTGGGTAAATTTAATGTTCCGGGAATGCCCAGGAATGACTATGGTTTGTTAATTCCTGATGGGTATGGTAGGAACAAGTTCACAGAAATGTTGCTCTAGTAGGTTATTTTCTTGGGGCAGAGTAGGAACATGCTGGAAGTAAAGTACTTATTTTAGGTTAGTTGTCTTTTTCTTACTCCCTTGTTATGGTTTGTTTGACATGTTTTTTTGTTGCATGTTTTTAAATTTTTTTTTTTGATATAGTTAATTTTAAAAAAAAAGAGTTAATCAAAAAAAATGAAAAAATATGCAGAGCCCCCTTGAGGAGCTGGTGGAGAATGAAGGGGGATTGGGCTTCCCTACCTTGATGGTTGCTGATGTGGTCACAGACATTGGTGACTGGTGGTTTGGCTGAGCCCTCTACCACGGGACTTCCCCTTTGCAAGACTGTTGCTGCAAAGGAGAGGTTAGGCCTGCCTGTAATTGTGCCTAAGAGCCTCCTCCCGAATGCCTCTTTGTTGCTCAGATGTGGCCCTCTCTCTCTAGCTAAGCCAACTTGGCAAGTGAAATCACTGCCCCCCCCCACATGGGATCTGACACCCAGGGGAGTAAATCTCCCTGGCAACATGGAATATGACTCCTGGGAAGGAATCTAGACCTGGCATCGTGGGATGGAGATCATCTTCTTGACCAAAAGGAGGATGTGAAAGGAAATGAAATAAGCTTCAGTGGCAGAGAGATTCCAAAAGGAGCCAAGAGGTCACTCTGGTGGGCACTCTTATGCGCAATATAGACAACCATTTTTAGGTTCTAATGAATTGGAATAGCTAGCAGTAAATACCTGAAACTATCAAACTACAACCCAGAACCCATGAATCCTGAAGACAATTGTATAAAAATGAGGCTTATGAGGGGTGACAATGTCATTGGGAAAGACATATGGACCACACTCCCCTTTGTCCAGTGTATGGATGTATGAGTAGAAAAATGCGGGAGGGGGAAAAGGCACCCAGTGTTCTTTTTTGCTTTAATTGTTCTTTTTCACTTTAATTTTTATTCTTATTATTTTTATGTGTGTGTGGTGGTGAAAATGTCACAAATTGATTTTGGTGATGAATGCACAAACTGTATGATGGTACTCTGAACAACTGAATGTACGCTTTGTATGACTGAAGGTATGTGAATATATCTCAATAAAAATGAATTTATAATAAAAGAAAACAATTGCCAACCAAGAATTTTATATCTGGCGAAACTTTCTTTCAAAAATAAGGAAGAGACTAGGTATTCCCAGACAAACAAAACCTAAGGGAATTCAACATCACAGGACCTGCCTTATATGCAATACTAAAAGGAGTTTTACAGACTGAAAGAAGAGATGCTAGACAGTGGATCAAAGTGGCATAAAGAAATAAAGATCTCTGGGAACGGTAACCATATGGGCAATTGTAAAGGCCAATATTATTGAATTGTCATTTTTGGTATTTACCTTCACTCCTTACTTCTCATAGCTTGTAAAATGCAAAGAGATAGAGTATAATGATAAATCTGTCATTTGGGACATACACTGTACAAAGAAATAGTCAGTAATAAAAAATTAAAAGGTGGGAGGATGGAGGAATTCAGGAAAAGTTTATGTATGTGCTGTTGAAGGTAAGCATCAATCATGATTGTTACAGATTTATGACATGAATTTTAGCTTCATGGTAATGACAAATAAAACAGATGGAAAATATAGACAAACAAAAATGAGAAAGATTCAAAGTGGTACAATGAAAATCAAATAAATATGAATTAGGCTTTAACAGAAAAAATGGAAGATAAAAAAAGTATAAGACTTACAAAGTCAAAATAGCTAAATGGCAGAAGAATGTTCTGCATTAACAGTAGTAACTTTAAATGTAAGTAGTTTAAACTCTCCAGTCATAGGCAGAGACTGGCAGAATGGATTTTTTTTTTTTTAAAAGGCATGTGTGCCAGTTTGAATGTATTGTGTCCCCCAAATGCCATTATCTTTGTGGTCTTGTGGGACAGACGTTTTGGTGCTGGTTAGATTTGCTTGGAATGTGCCCCACCCAGCTGCGGGTGGTGACTTTGGTGGGATACTCCCATGGAGGTGTGACCCCACCCATTCAGGGTGGGCCTTGATCAGTGGAGCCATATAAAACATGCTGACTCAAAGAGACTAAACGGAGTGCAGCTGTGAGTGACGTTTTGAAGAGGAGCAAGCTTGCTAGAGAGGAACGTCCTGGGAGAAAGCCATTTTGAAACCAGAACTTTGGAGCAGATGCCAGCCACGTGCCTTCCCAGCTAACAGAGGTTTTCCGGATGCCATTTGCCATCCTCCAGTGAAGGTACCTGATTACTGATGTGTTACCTTGGACACTTTATGGCCTTCAGACTATAACTGTATAGCCAAATAAACCCCCTTTTTATAAAAGCGAGTCCATCTCTGCTGTTTTGCATTCTGCAGCATTAGCAAACTAAAACAGCATGATCCAAATACATGCTCCTTAAAAGAGACTCAGCATAAATTCAAACCACATAAGTAGGTTGAAAGTGAAAGGATGGAAAAGTATATTGTTATCAGTGACAAAGAAAGTCACTACATATTGATAAAGGGATCAATTCAACAAGAAGACTAATTATAAATATATATGCACCTAATGGTAGAGTCCTAAAATATATGAAGAAAACACTGACAGATTTGAAGGGAAACAGTTACATTAATATGAGACTTCAGTATACAACTTTCAGTAATGGATAAAACATCTAGAGAGAAGGTCAATAAAGAAACACAAGACTTAAATGATACTCTAAACCAACTAGACCTCACAGACATTTACAGAACAATTCACCCAACAGCAGCAAAATACATGGGCTTCTTTATTGCACATAGATCATTCTGCAGGGTAGGCCATCCAGTAGGTGACAAAACAAGACTCAATAAATTCAAAAATATTGAAATCATGGAATATATGACCACAATAGGAAGAAGGTAGAAATCAATAACAAAGTAAACTGGAAAATTCTCAAATATACAGAAATTCAACAATGCACTCTTAAACAACCATTGGGTCAAAGAATAAATCAAAAGGGAAATTAGGAAATATTTTGACATGAATGAGAATGAAAACACAACATACCAAAACTTATGGTGTGGCGCAAAGGCAATATCACTATGCCAAAACGTCCCAACAAAAAAATCCCAAGAACAAATGAGTTATTCCACAGCAGCTGCACCATTTTACATACCACAACAGTGAATGAGTGTTTCTATTTCCCCACATCCTCTCAAACACTTGTAGTATTCACTTTTTTTAATAGTGGCCATTCTAGTAGGCATCAAATGATTACTTATTGTGGTTTTGACTTCATTTCCCTTATAGTTAGTGATACTGAGCATCTTTTAATGTGCTTTTTAGTCCTTTGCATTTCCTTTTTGCAGAAATGTCTATTCAAGTCTTTTGCCCACTTTTTAATTTGGATGTTTGTGTTTATATTGTGGAGTGGTAGCATTTCTTTATATGTTCTGATAGTAAACATTTATCAGCTACGCAGTCTCCAAATATTTTCTCCTATTGATTAGGTTGTCTCAACATTTTATTGAAAAAGTATTTTGATGTGCAAAAGTTTCAGTTTTGAGGTCCCACTTATCTATTCTTTCCTTCATTGCTTGAGCTTTAAGTGTAAAGTCTAAGAAACCAATGCTGACCATAAGATCTTCACAATGCTTCCATACATTTTTTCCTAGGAGTTTTATAGTTCTAGTTCTTGTATTTAGGTATTTGATCCATTTTAAATTAAATTTGTATATAATGTGAGATAGGGTTCTTCTTTCATCCGTCATGGATTTTCTGTTCTCCTGGCACCATTTGTTGAAGAGACTATTCTTTCCCACTTGAGTGGACTTGGGATCCTTTTCAAAAATCAATTGACAAGAGATATAA
This sequence comes from Choloepus didactylus, assembly GCF_015220235.1. Lineage (NCBI taxonomy): Eukaryota > Metazoa > Chordata > Mammalia > Pilosa > Megalonychidae > Choloepus > Choloepus didactylus. Next base: position 30,868,352 of record NC_051312.1, on the reverse strand, counting down.
GGGTCTATTTCTGAACTCTCGCTTAGATTTCATTTGTCAATATATCTATCCTTATACAAGTACCATGCTGTTTTGATCATTTTAGCTTTGTAATATAATTTAAAGTCAAAAGTGTGAGTCCTCCAATTTCATTTGTCTTTTTAAAGCTGTTTTTGGTTATTCAGGGCCACTTTCCCTTCCAAATAAATGTGATAGTTGGCTTTTCCATTAATGCAAAGTGGACTCTTGGGAATTTGATTGTAATTGTATTGAATCTGTAAATCTTTTGGGTAGAATGGGGATCTTAATGATATTTACTCATCCAATCTGTGAACATGGAATTTCCTTCTTTTTATTTAGGTCATCTTGTTTTCTTTTAGCACTTGATCATGATGCATTATCCTTTAAATGTGCTGTTGGATTCAATTTTCAAGTATTTTCTTGAGGATTTTCCTATCCATATTCATAAGAGAATTTGGTCTGTAATTTTCCTGTAGCATTATTATCTGGGTGTGGTGTAAGGGTGATTTTCACCTCATAGTATGAGTTAAGTAGTGTTCCCTTCTCTTCAATTTTTTGGAAGAATTTGATCAATATTGGTATTAAGTCTTCTTGGAGTGATCCCAGTTTTTCCCTCATGTATTTTGGGGCACATGGTTAGTGCATAAATATTTATGATTGTTATTTCTTCTTGGTGGATTGCCCCTTTTGTTAATACGTAGAGTCCTTCTTTGTCTCTTATAATAGTTTTTCATTTAAAGTCTATTGTGTCCGATATTATTATAACTACCACAGCTCTTCTTTGGTCACTACTATGCATGGAATAACTTTTCTCCATCCTTACAATTTAAACCTATTTGTATCTTTGGGTCTAAGGTGAGTCTCTTGTACACAGCATATAGTTGAATCACACTTTTTTATCCATTCTGCCAATCTGTATCTTCTGATTGGGGAATTTATCCATTAACATTCAATGTTGTTACTGTAAAGACAATACGTAATTCAGACATTTATACTTTCTTTTTATATGTCATATCTTTTTCATCTCCCATTTTACTTTTTTTGTCACCCTTAATTTAATTAATTTTAATTTTTTATACTGCCTCAAGCCACTCTTTCCTGTCTTTTCCTTACAGCCTGCAGGACTCCCTTTAGTATTTCTTGTAGGGCAAGTCTCTGGTTAACAAACTCTTTCAGTTTCTGTTTATCTGTGAATATTTTATACTCTCCTTCATTTTTCTGGGACATTTTTGCTGGATAAAGAATTTTTAGCTGGCAGTTTTTCAGTATCTTAAGTATATCATACCATTACCTTCTTGCTCCATTACCTCTAATGAGAATATGGCACTTTGTCTTATTGTGGATACCATGTATGTGACAAATTGCTTTTCTCCTACTGCTTTCAGAATTCTCTATTTATCTTTGGCATTTCGCATTCTGATTAGAATGTGGCTTGGAGTAGATTTTTTTCCTCATTTATTCTGTTTGGATTACATTGTACTTCTTGGACAGTATATTTATGTCTTTCATAAGAGTTGGAAAATTTTTGGTCACCATTTCCCCAAATATTCTTTCTGCCCCCTTTCCCTTCTCTTCACCTGCTGGGACACCCATGACATATATGTTTGTATGCCTCATGCTGTCATTCGAATCCTGAGACCCTGCTCAATTTTTTACATTTCTTTCTCTAGCAGTTCTTCTGTCTATAAGATTTCAATTTCCCTGACTTCTAGTCCGCTGATTCTTCCTTCTGCCTGATAAAATTTGCTGTTGTATACCACTAGAGTGTTTTTAATCTCTCCTGTGGTGTCTTTCTTCCCCATAATTTCTGTTATGTTTCTTTTTATAATTTCAAATTCTTCTTTATGCTCACACATTGTCTTATTAATATCCTTTAGCTCTTTAGCCATATTTTCCATTATCTCCTTGAATTGAGGTAGGAGATTCTTTGAACTTCTTTGATTAGTTGTACCAAATTCTGTCTCTTGTGAAGTTTTCATTTGGCCACTTGACTAACCATGTCTTCCTTGTTCTTAGTACGGCTTGCAATTTTTGCTGGTGTCTAAGCATCTGATTATTTTGATGAGTTTTCTTGGAAGGTTAGTTTCTCTTTGTTACTAGGGTTTTACTGATGATTGGCATCTAATAACGCTCTTCTTTTTGTTGCTTAGCCTGCCTTATTCTAGACCTTTAGAGTAGCCTGTGTTTAAGTGATCAGAGTTGTTTTTCAACACTTCTTCATCTGATGCTTGCCCTGGGTAGGGGGTACAATTTTTACAACTGCATTTTTTTTGTTCAATTGTTTTGCCTCAAGGAGAAACCTTCTTTTCTTCTGGCCCTTCTCCAGAAATCTTGATCTGTTCTGCTGTTTTTAATTGCTTTTATAGTTTTTTTTACACTACTTTCATTTCTCTAGCTGCGTTTGCCTGAAGGGCAAACTTTTGAAAGATGGTGTGATGGTTAGTTTCTTGTGTCAGCTTGGCCAGGTGATGGTGCCCATGTGTCCAGTCAAGCAAGCACTGGCCTAACCATTACTGCAAGGATATTTGTGGCTGATTAATAAACCAGAAGGCTGGTTTATTAAATCATCAGTCCATTGGCTGCAGCTGTGATTGATTACATCAATGAAGGGCCTATCTTCCACAATGAGAGAATTCAATCAGCTGGATTTAATCCAAACAGTTGAAGACTTTTAAGTGAGGCAGATAGAGGACCTTCACTTCTTCTTCAGCTAACCAGCAAAGCATTTCCTGAGGAGTTCATCAAACACGCTCATCGGAGTTGCCAGTTTGCTGCCTGCCCTATGGAATTTGGACTCACGCACACGCACAGTTGCATGAGACACTTTCATAAAACCTTTTATTTAGATATCTCTTGTTGATTCTGTTTCCCTAGAGAACCCTAATTCATACAGATGGTCAACCCAGAGAGGACTTCTCCAAGATTATTTCCCAGCCAAAACAGGGTCAGGGACCCATGAAGGGGGTGCAAGCAAGTTCCAAAGTGAACTGCGGAGGGGATCAGGAAGAGCACTAAAATTCTCTTTGACAGCTCCCCTAAGTTGTGCTTTACAGGCCTGCCCAGCAAATGTAGCCCTTCAGCTAACTGATCCCTGCATTCCTGAGGCAGCACTGACTCTTTAAATCTCCACTGTCTCTGCCTGTTTCTGGGGTGGGGTTGAAAGAACAGCTGAATGCTATGATCCAGTTATCCAAATTCATTAATCAGAAGCCATGATCAGTGATTGGCTATGCCTACACCTGTTCTTGAGAAAGAGGATAATTTATGTTCCTTTCTGTCAACTGCAAGCTAGCTAGGGACTATATCCCAAGTTAGCTTGTGAGAGACAGGGATGGGCAACAGTAGCTGACACCCAGAGAGGACAACTCACTGTTCTTTACCATAGTTTATCACCCTCTTCCTCTTCCTCTTCCCCGGATGATGTAAAGTGTTTTTCTGACCTGCAGAACCCTAGAACAGTTGTATCAGACAGTTTTCACCTCTTTAATAGCTGTTTTGGTGCAAGGAGTGAGTCCTTGAGCTCCCTACTCCACCGTCTTCCCTGGGAGTGTCTTGAGATGTTTCTCCTTTGTTAATATAAGAATTTAGAGCTAGAAATTTCCCTCTCAGCACTACCTTTGCTGCATCCCTTAAGTTTTGTTATGTTTTCATTTTCATTCATATCAAGATAATTTCCAATTTGATTTTTGTTTTCTTCTTTGACCCATTTCTTGTTTAAGAGTGTATTGTTTAATTTCCACATATTTATGAATTTTCCAGTTCTCCCTCTGGTATTTTTTTCATATTTCTTATATTTGTTTCAACAGTTAAAATATTCACAGATGGGAGTATTACATTCACTGACATCTCCATGGTGCATGTACCAAATGAAGCATACAGGCATTCCACAATTACAGAATTGCATTTTGTAACTATGTAAATGTGTATCCCTAGAATTTATCTGGGAAAAATACAACTAAAAAAATTTTTTTTTGAACTTTTTCACTGCATTGATTTCCATAGAAAGTGCACTGCAAAGAATTTCAGGAGTAATACCTAAATTTATTCAGCACTTTTTAAAAATTTCAGTATTTTATGCCACTCTTCTAATACCAAACCTCTGTCAGAAACACTTAATACTCAATTCTCTATCTTTTCCCTTCAATGGGAAAGCCAGGATGTACTTTCTTTGGCTTTTTCTTAATTCCTATTCTATACACATTATGTTGAATAGGTTTATCATCACAGAATTTTGCCTAGCTAATGAGGTAGGATGTATTCTTTAAAATAATTTCTTAGTCATTTATGAAGCAGAGCAAAAGAAAATAAACAAATTTTAAAGAACTTTTCTTTTTCAGTGGTTTTCTTTAAATAAAATGCAAGAGAAACGGCAATTAGTCAAATGTTTCTTACACTATAAAAGACGAAGAAGGAAACCACATCAGATATCCCTGCTACTGAGTATATATATTTACAGACAAAACCTAAGTAGTGGCATTAGTTAAATTTGTTTAGGCATTACAGGGTAAGTACTGATACCAATTTCAAAATGTCAAGCTTTCCTTCTGAGAGAAATCTTTCTGACAAGATAAAGTTTAAAGAGAAAACAAAAGTGTCTTATTCTTTCTTTTCAGTACAAGTTCATTTCTTTCTTCTTTTAACCCACTTCTCATATCCTTTCCTACACACACACACAAAATTAACAATTTCTATACATTGTATATCCAGTAATGTGCTTAAAGAATTTAGCAGTCAACTTTCCAAATCTACCAGAGAAACACTCCATATATAAAGATTTCACCGGTCCAATGCTAAACAGAAAATGCCTATGTAAAAAACTCTGGCATCATCTCTGAATTAGCAGATTGTTTTAAAAGGCTGACACCCCTGAATTTATATAAACCTAGGGAGTTTACTTATTATTTCCTCTTCATCTACACCAAACTCAAATTTCTATGTTCTAACTACCATTCCTATATGCCAAAAAATAGGGAATGCTTTACAAATCTACCCAATTAAGCCAATAGGACACACACATATTCCTAAATAAGGGAAAGAAGGTAAATGAGCTGGAGTTGTCTAAAATATGTATTTTCAACATTTTGGTACCAATTATTTGAAGAAGGCTAAAATACCAGAAAGGAGGTTTTGTTTATTTCCCTAATGGGCACCTGTTGGGGACTGCTACAAATACTAAAAAATCATCTAAAAAATATAAAACTTCATATTTAAACAGAATACCTGACAGAAACAAATTGATAACTACACGTGCACTGGCAGATAGTTTTGAAATCAAGTCCCTGACAAATCTACCACAAATTGTTTTAGACATAGTAATCAAATTTGGTAGCAGAATAATGCAACTCTCATATGGCAGCCTTTAACAGCAGTAACCTTTTGAGACTTGCTATGATAACTATTTTATTAACAAGAATTTTATAAGTCTTTAAAATTTTTTTATACTATTCTATCTAGAATTGTGTCCTATAGGTATGAACAAACTCTCAAAATATTCATAAAGTATCACTTTGTGTTTATCATTTAGTTAGAAAAGAATTCTCACTTCACTGCCACATTCTTTCATTCAAATTATAGTTCTATTTACACACATTCTTTTCCCAGTGCATGCCATGCCTTATTTATTGCTGCAAAGCCCCTGAAATCTGAGCATCGATATGAGTCTGCTTCATCACTATGAAAAATCATTTAGGAATGTATGCTAAAACTTAGTACATCAAGTCTAGAATGCCATTGTCCAGTAGATTAACTGCAAAATAACTAAGTCTACTGAAGGAAAGGCCAAAAAAGCACAAGTATACACTCTTTCCCTGAAAAATTGGCATTCCCTACAGTTACAGTAAAGCTCAATGATATCTCTGGCTATATAGAATCCGTACTCAATGTTATAAAATAAAATGTTAGGCCAGTAAGCTTTCACAATTTTCATTAAATCATAGTCTAATTTAACAATATCTGATTTTATAGACATCATCCCCTGGTGAATATATTTAATAAATGAAAACAAATTAGACATCTAAGCCATTATTTTCTGCAGACTAAACAATAAGGTAACAACTATACAGAACACTACACACTTGCTCAGTTTTCACACAAGCCATGTTATCAAACTATATCTTCTAATGTTGATACAGTAAAATTACTGATTGTAGTTCGCATGTTTTAATTACAAGTGCCTTACTAAGATAACTAACATTCTGACAGTTTCACTGATGTTTCTAAATTAGCATAACATATTCTAGGAAAAGAGTGAAAACTGAACATGAAAAGATAGACAAGTTATTAAAGGAAAATGAAGTAAAGAAAAAGGAAAAGTGAAATATCCTTGGGGTGGAAAAGTCAAACACATATAGACATTTGGTTGGAAGACAACAGATCAACTATGCATTTCACTAATCAAGAGTTTATAAATTCAATGCTATGCAAATCCGTCTTAATGTAAAAGATAAGTTGAAACTGAAAGGTCTAAAAAACTGTTATTTTTGGTCTCAAACGGTATCAACTCTTCTGATCAAAAGACACCACAACCATTAAGATTGTATTACTTGATTTTATTTCAAACAGGGAGTTGGTACGAAGGAATCCTACTTAATAAAGCTGACAATTAGCTTCACTCCCAACATTTTTAATAATACACATTAAAAAATATTCACTTTACAAATTGTTCTGCAGTCGAAATGTAGAACAATGTTTGGAACACAAAAGCCAATGTAAACAATGTTTGGAAAACAAAAGCCAATGTAAAAAAACAGATTCAAACAACTAGAACACTACAGGTTTTTTATATATGGTTTGATTTTACAGTTTTTTTACTGCATCTTCAATGTCAGAAATCTGTTACTTCAGCTGGCTCCACTGCTTGGGATTTAAAGAAATACATTTTCTTCCTGGTTTCATTTCACCTTCTGGATCCATGCAATGTTCTCTAACGTCAATTAGGACTTTCCCTTTAAAGTCCCGAACAATGTCGTTCCTCATTTCTCCAATCCGAAACATGTTATCATCTCGGCTGCTGCTCTGCATGTAAGGCGACAGGGCTTTTGAGGTTTCACAAGCCTTTTGCTTCTGTACAGGTTTTTCCGGAGTAACTTGCTCTTTCCCTTTAACTTTTTGTCGACTTCACTATCAGAATCCCTGCCAGAGGAGCTTGAAGAAACAAGTTCCTTTGATTTAGGCATTGCTCGGCTCCTGCAGCCGGACTGCCTCCCGCTCGCCCGCACCCTCAGGACTGCCTCCCGCTGGTATTGATTTTCACTTTCATTCTATTGTGATCAAAGAAGATATTATACATGATTGCAATAGTCTTAAGTTTATTGAGACTTGTTTTGTGATGTAATATATGGCCTATCCTGGAGAATGATCCATGTGCCCTAGAGAAGAATATGTATTCTGCTATTGCTGGGTGAAATGTTCAATATATGTCTGTTAAGTAAACTATGGTTTACCATATTATTCAAGTCTTCTATTTCTTTATTTATCTCCTGTTTACATGTTCTATCCAGTATAGAATCGGTGCATTGAATTTTCCTAAAATATTAATGTGGAACTATCTATTTCTCCATTCAAATTTGTTAATTTGCTTCATATATGTTGGGCTCTTCAGTTAGTTGTATAGGTATTTATACTTCTTTTATCTTCTGGTTGAATTGACCCATTATTCAGTAAATGGTGAATGATGTTTTATTTCTTTGTCCCTCATCAGAGTTTTTGACTTGAAGACTATTTTATCTGATATAGTTTGGCTAGGCTAGCTATCTTTGATTACTATTTGTATGGAATATTTTTTTCCATCCTTTTACTTTCATCTACTTATGTCTTTGAATTTAAGGTGAGTCTCTTATAAAGAGCATATATTTGGGTCCTACTTTTTATCCATTGCCAATCTGCATTTTGACAGGAGAGTTAATGTCAAAAATTACATATTTACATACTATGAGTCCAAAAGAATTGATTTATCATTACTGTTCATGCATTTGCATTTTAAATATTCTAAGAAGTAAAAAGTGGATTTACAAATCAACGGCTGACACGAAATTTTTTCCTAACTTTTTAAAGTTGCCTTATTCTTAATTCAGCACTTCTCTAGTTTTTACAACCCTTTAACTGCTTTCCAGGGAACTGAGGAAAATGGCTCTGCCTGTCTGCTAGTGGTAAAAAGATTCTGGAGCATTTAGACCACCATGTTGTTCAACTGGACACAAATCTGTAATTTGAATATTAGTTTTATTTGTGGATAGTGGATATGGTGAAAAGTCCCAGAGAGATTTAAGTACTGCCCTTTGAGCCAAAATAACAGAAAAGCTGAAATTTCTCTGGGGACTTTTCTAGTACTTGTAATGAGATAGTCTGTGGCAAAGATGCTGAGAACAAAACAGAAGAATATAAAAATCCCTGGATGCACTTTTTAGAGACATACCATACTCCCACAAATATTGCCAGATAATTCATCAGGTCGGTATATTTTGTTTCAATGAAATATTGATTGCTATCAAGTGGGAGTTAAAAAACAGATGGATGGAAGGAAGGAGAAACAAAGGAATGAAGAAATGTGGTCAGAGGAAGAGAAATTTTAACCTACAAAAACATTTACCAAATTATTCCCCTTCACATTTGCCAAAATGTTCTCCTTCACATTTGCACATGTTTAAGTCTTCGTAGTGCCCAATCCTATGATATTTGTGGATATCTTGGAGTCAGTCAGGTTTCCTAGGATACAGCAAGCATCTAAATTCTGGCCTTGGAACAATTATACCAGGAAACCCAGGAGTCTTTGATTACTAAGGAGAATCAAAACAGAAGTAACATTAAGTCCTTATATATGTTTCTGAGGGTTTTAAAATATTCTACTGAAATTAAAATCCCTTTACCCTGTTAGAATAATCAGACATATCTTTGATTTACTACTTTCCCATTTTCCCTATATCCATGAGTTCACTTTCTTCCCCACAACGTCCTCATGGCATTTTTCACCTCTGCATTTCTGAGTGTGTAGATGATGGGGTTCAGCATGGGGGTGATCACTGTATAGAACACGGCCACCAGTTTGTCCTCAGTGAAGGTGGAGGAGGGTCGGATGTAGAGGAAGATGGCAGGTCCAAAGAACAGGATAAACACTGTGATGTGGGAGGCACAGGTGGAGAGGGCTTTGCACCTCCCCTCTGCAGAATGGTTCCTCAAGATGACCAGGATGATGATATAGGAGGACACCAAGATGAGGAAGGAACATGGGGTGATTAGGCTGTTGGCTATTATAGTGACCCCCTCCACAAAGGTGTCAGTGCAGGCAAGCTTGAATAATGGCTGGAGGTCACAGAAGTAGTGGTCAATCACACTGGGGCCACAGAAGGGTAATTGGATGGTGATGAAAATCTGAATTATGGAGTGTAAAAATCCCCCCAGCCAGGAACCAGCAACTAGTATGTGACACAATCCACGGCTCATAATGGTCATATAATGAAGAGGCTTGCAGATGGCCACATAGCAGTCGTAAGCCATCACCACCAGCAAAAGGACCTCAGTGACCCCAAGGAAATGGAAGAAGAACACCTGAGCCAGACAACCCTCCAGGGAGATGGACTTAAGCTTTGCAAGTAAGTCTATGATTAATTTAGGGAAGATAGTAGAGGAGTAACTAATCTCCACCAGGGACAGGTAGCTAAGGAAGAAGTACATGGGGGAATGCAGACTCTTGCTGACACTGACTGTCAGGATGATGAGGTCATTGCCCACCACCGTGGCCAGGTACACGGGAAGAAACACCGCAAAACACACTGTGCACCCCTGGATCCTGGAAAAGGCCGGTAAAAATGAACTCAGTCACATTATTTCTACCAGCCATGGATTCCATTTGAGGAAGATGATTCATAGAAGAAGAGCCTTGTGACAGAAAAAAATTCAATCATAACACATATCCCTCATGTTTGTTTAGCATTGCAAGTTTATAGAAACTTTACATATGTATTATCTCACTGATTTGTTTTTTTATTTAGTTGGTTATAAAAGTTTATCCATTCAGTGCTCAGCTGTCTACTCTGTGCAAGATACTCTTCCAGACAGCTCACAAAAATTTCATGGCTCCAATGTTACAATTAAGAAAAATTAGGCTCAAAGAAGTTAGGATTTAGCAAAGTCTTCCTGTAAGGAGTGGATCCAAAATTGGAACCAGATCATTTTATCCCAACTTGTTTATTAAATACACCACACTGAAAAAAAAATCTTAACACTAAAATTCATCCATATTAATTGCTAATGTTTCTCTCAATCACAGTATTTTTTCATCAAGTTTTTGTCTTAAGACATTCTCAAGGGAATGTCCCCAATCTGTTGTTTCATCCATTTATCCCTCAAGAATGCCATTCTCATAGACACTTCTTCAATTCTAAAGACTTTCTTTGATATCTTCTTTACTTGATCTACATAAATTCTGTCTGGTCTCAGGCCCTATAACATCCCACAATCCCATGGCCTCATGAATTTTTTCAAACAGTTTGGGAAAATTATGACACTTGAAAGTGAAGCAGACATATAGAACATGATCAGAGTACAGCCCACAATCAAATAATAGTTTCAACATAATAGATGGGTATGCACAGGTTTCCCTGTGTTAAAGTTTGCTGTCCACTGGCAATCACTTGGCAGCAGGTAGGATTTATTTTAATTCATTCTGGAACCAAATGATTTTCAAGCTATGGCCATGTGCTTAGTGATTCAGGATATATTAAAGAAGAGTGAAAGGCAGTCTGTATCCTCATAACGCATACAAATCTGTGTGATTTAAAGAGCACACTTGTGAAATGAGATAGAAAAATACCTCAAGATTTTCTCTGCTTTTAATTTTACTTTAAAGAATCTCTTTCTTCCCTCATTTTTCCTTCTTCCACTTGTGCTTCCATCCTGAAAATGGATTATGTACCCCCAAATTAATTTCATGGTGAAAATTTGAAAAGATATGCAAAATGAAAATCTGCTGAGAGAATCTTCAGTTTTTTTTTGCCTTGATAGAAGCTGGAGAAGAATGTGTGTTAAAAAAGCTTAAAAGAAGGACCCCAAAGAGCAACCTGGGAAGGCACATGGCTGGCATCTGCTCCAAAGTTCTGGTTTCAAAATGGCTTTCTCCCAAGACGTTCCTCTCTAGGCTGCAGTTCCTCAAAGACATCACTCTTAGTTGCTCTTGGGGTGTTTGTCCTCTCTTAGCTTCTCTGGAGCAAGAGACTGCTTTCAATGTCCATCTTCAAAATATCTCTCATCTGCAGCTACTCTCTCAGCCTCTGTGCATTCTTCAAAGTGTCCCTCTTGGCTGTAGCTCCTCTTCAAAATGTCACTCACAGCTGCACTGCACTGAGTCCCTTCTGTTTGTTAGCTCATTTATATGGCTCCAGTGATTTAATTTAGACCCACCCTCAGTGGGTGGGTTAACACCTCCATGGAAATTATCCAATCAGAGTCATCACCCACAGTTGGGTGGGGCACAGCTCCATGGAAACACTCGAATTACAATCTAATTAACACTGATAGGTCTGCCCACACAAAATTACATCAAAGATAATGGTGTTTGGGGGGACATAATACATTCAAACTGGCACAGATGGTTTCATGGGATCATAGTAAGAGGAAGGAGGTGAGGAATTCCAGAGGACAAGTGACCTGCTTTTAGTGGAAGGACAGTTCCAGGTACACAAAACTACTGAAGAAAATGAAACAAGGTGCCCGGTAAAGCTTTCTCACTCTTTCAGAGAACAGCCTGAGGTGGTATTTAAGGTGGTGGGCACTGCACTCAGCACCTACTCTCAGCTCTCCCACCTACATATCATATGTCCTCTGGAATGCAGGTTCATATTTTTTGAAGGAGTTACCAGTCACATTAGATGTGTTTGTTGCAAGAATTTTGTGAGGTGAAATACATAAAGCCCTTAACAGGATGGCCTGATGAATAAGAAGCTCTTAAAAAAGGTGGCTATTATTTGTTCAGACTTCTTAGTACTTTGTTACATTTCTATAGTTTCTCTTTCACTATTGCACAAGAGACACACAGTTAGATACAAACTGTAACAAACAACATCCTCTCCCCCAAAAGACCACCCCAAATAAAATAACTTACCCTAAGATCCTAGAACAAAGGTAGGTGAGGATGTAAAATTCTAGGTGGGTACATAATGGTGTGAACTCCAACTAGGTATAATTTTATCCTCTACCATAGAACCTGATGGGAGAAATTTTAAAAGGACAAAATAATAACATGAGAGCTGAGCAGTCCTGTTGCTATAAGGTCAAATTCACACCATAAGGATCTCCTTCCTTCCTTTCCCACATGGGACCCCCATACTGTACTTCATGGAATCCCAGAACATGAGTGATGAAAGATACTTTAGAAGCCATTCTGCCCTGTCCTCTCTTTTTACAGAGGCAGAAACTGAGGCTCAGAGAGGGAAAGTGACTTCCCCTAGATTACACAGTGATTTGGAACCACTTACATTCAGTCAGCCTGGAACATCCTTCTGGATGAGGAATTACCTACCTTTAGGTCAGGAATCATGTTTGGGCCCTATTCAGCCTTAGAGCAAGGAATTGAAGCTGGAGGTTCTTTTGCTCACATTCAGCAAAGCCTTCAACCTCTGTTATAAGGACTCATCACTCAGGGGGACATCTCGGGTGAAGAGAAAGAAGGGAGATGGCCTGGAGTATGGGGGCTCTCCTAGAAAAAGACTTTTCCACCAGGCTCCTTCGTCTGCACTGAAGCTTTCCAGTGGGTTCAACACTTCATTTCAGCTAAACCACCAGGTTGAATCAATGAAACTTTAGAGCTGTAAGGAAAATCTGAGATCAATTAATTGAAATTCCTCTATTTACAGATGAAGCAACAAAGGGCCAGAGAGGTTAAGTGAATTCTCAGAGTCACACAGGAAGTTATTGGCCAATGTTCAAATGCATTAATGCACAAACAAGAGTTGTTTCCTTGATACTGAGCTTCCTTTCTAGTTATTCTTATTTTCTGATTTATTGCCAATTACCACTGAAAGCCTTGCTTCCACAAAACAAAATTCCATGGGTCCTGTAATGTTTAGAAAGAGCAACCAAAGGTGGTATGGATAAATTATAAAGGGAAGGGTTCAGGAAATCTTTCCCATGTCCTATCTTTGGATCTAAGTTTAGAAACAGAAAAAGTCTACAGGAAGCAACTAATGAGTGATTTTCAGATCTTGCTTTTTAGTTTAGTAATCCCACTCACTATAAGATCAAGACTGTGTTTCCATACTGAGATGCTTGAACTAGGTAAAATAAATTGAGACACATGCTGTGATCAGGGGACTAAATTCCCCATGGAACCTTTCATCTCTAGTGTGAAACTTTGCCAAGAAACTAAGAGGAAAGAAAAATTTCAAAATGTGCTCCAATTAACTCAATTGGAGAACTTTGAGAAGTTACAAACATCCAGTAGTTACACCCAGAGAGAGGAAAGCTAAAGATATGACATTAGGAGAGGTTTCATCCCAATGTTCTGAGTCATAATGAGAGTAGGAGACTGAAAGAAGAAAAGATAGGTCTGGTCTGGGGCAGGGCTGCCAGCTGGGGGACTTTCAGCAAGTCCCTTCTCTTCTCCAGTTTGATGTTCCACAGCCATCACATGATAACTGAACTAGATTATCTTCTATGTCCCTTCTCACTCTAACATTCTGCACTTCAAGGTCATTAGACTCTGATTACATAAAGACTCTAAATGTTTTCATTTTTCCTAGATCTCCTGAAGACTCTGTTCTAGAGTTTTTGTCACTACTCTTTTTCCTTTTTATTTTCAGTAGGTAATTTGTACTTATCTATCTTGAGATAACTGATTCTTTCCCTGCTGTGTTAAATCTACTGATGAGCACATCTACACATTTTTAATATGTTACCATTTTTGTTATGGCAGCCAGGATCTGACTTTTATCTTTACTGGGTCTTGCATGGTAGATTTTAGTGCCCCTTCCCCTGAATCAGAAGACCTTTAGTTATTTGTATAGGATTGTGTGTCCAGGCCTTTTTCCTGCTCCATCTGAGAGGATATTGTATTTTTTTCCTTGTACCCAGCTCCCTGCCCCAGTGGGTCTTTAAATGGACCCCAAGGGACAACACACAGATCTCTCCCCAAGAGATCATTCAAAGAATAATTAACACCACTCCTGTCCAAACTCTTCCAAAAAACTAGAAGGAGGGAATACTTCCTACTCATTCTGTGAGGCCAACATCACCCTAATACTAAAGCCAAATAAAATATCACACATAAAAGAAAATTGCATACCAATTTTCCTCATAAGCATACATGAAAAAATCCTCAAGCAAATACTAGTAGACAGAATGTAATAGCACATTAGAAGAATTATACACCATGATAAAGTGGAATTAATTCCAAGTATGTAAGGGTAGTTCAACATAATAAAATGAAATAATGTTACATACCACATAAACAATATGAAGGAAAAGAAATATGATCTCAATTGAAAAAAAAATCAGTTTTCATAACCAGCAGCCATTTTAGATAAAAACAGTTAGAAAACTAGAAATAGAAGAAAACTTCCTCAATATGATAAAAGACATATATGAAAAACCCACAACTAATACCATATTCAATGGTGAGAGACTGAAACCTTTCTATAAGATCATGAACAAGATAAGGAGGCCCACTGTCCCCACTGTTATTCAACATTGTAATGGAAGATCTAGCCAGAGCAATTAGGCAAGAAAATGAAATAAAAAGCATTCAAATTGGAACAGAAGTAAAACTTTCCCTATTTGCAGATGAGATGATGCTATAAAGAGAAAATCCTGAAAAGTTCACAGCAAAGTTTCTAGAGCTATTCAGGAATTTATCAAAGTGCTTGGATATGAGATCAAAATGCAAAATTCAGTAGAGTTTCCACACACTAGTAATGAACAACCTGATAAAGATATCAACATAAAATTCCATTTAGAATTACAACAAAAAGAATTGTATATCTAGGAATAAATTTAACCAAGTATATAAAGGACTTCTACAGGGAAAACTAAATTAGACAACCTAGATGAAATGGACAAAATCCTAGAAACACACAAACAACCTACACTGACTCTACAACAAATAGAAGATGTCAACAGAGAAATTACAAGAGATTGAATCTATCATCAGAAACCTCCAGTTTGGATGTATTATGTCCCCCAAAAAGCCATGTTCTTTAATGAAATCTTGTTGGGGTAGATGTATTAGTGTTGACTGAGTTGGAATCCTTTGATTGAGTGTTTCCACGGAGATATTACTTAATCAACTGTGAGTGAAATGTTTGATTGGATAATTTCCATGGATGTATGGACCCTGCCCATTCAGGGCGGGTCTTGATTTAATCACTAGAGTCCTATGAAAGAGCTCACAAACAGAAGGACCTCAGAGAAGCTGTGAGTGACATTTTGGAGAGCAGCCAGGAGAGACATTTTGAAGATGGTGATTGAAAACAGATTTTTGCTAGCCCAGAGTTTACCTGGGAGGAACTAAGAAAACACCTCCAGATGACTAGAGAGGAATGTCCTGGTGGAGAAAGCAAATTTGAAACCAGAACCCTGGAGCAGATGCCAGCAACATGCCTTCTCAGCTAACAGAGGTTTTCCAGACACCATGAGTGTTCTTCAGTGAAGGTAGCCTATTGTTGATGCCTTTGTTTGGACACTTTTATGGCCTTAGGACTATAAATTTGTAAGCAAATTAACCCCCTTTACAAAAGCCAATCCATTTCTGGTATTTTGCATTCTGGCAGCATTAGCAAATCAGAACAACCCCCTGAGGAACTGGGGAGAAGTGTGGAAATGTTGGGCTTCTCCACCTGGGTTGTTGCTGATACTCTCACAAACATTAAGGACTGACAACTTAGTAGGCCAAACCCTTGATCTTGAGGCTTGCCCTTATGAAGCTTGTTGCTGCAAAGGAGAGGCTAAGCCTACTTATGATTATGCCTAAGATTCTCCACCATAGAACCTCTTTGTTGCTCAGATGTGGCCCTCTCTCTCTCTCTAAGCCCACTCAGCAGGTAAACTCACTGCCCTCCCTGTAAGTGGGACTGACTCCCAGGATATAAATCTCCCTGGCAACATGGGATATGACTCCCAGGGAAGAGCCTGGACCCAGCATCATAGGATAGAGAAAATCTTGACCAAAATGGGGAAGCAAAATGAAACAAAATAAAGTTTCAGTGGCTGATACAATTCAAATGGAGTCAAGGAACCATACTGGAGGGCATTCTTATGTGCTGTATAGGTATCCATTTTTAGTTTTTTTTTGTGTTGGAATAGCTAGAAGGAAATACCTGTAACTGTCAAACTGCAACCTAATAGCCTTGATACTTGAAGATGATTGAATAACTATGTAGCTTACATGGTGTGGCTATGTAATTGTGAAAACCTTTTGGCTCACACTCCCTTTATCCAGCATTTGGAGGGATGAGTAAAAAAATGAGAACAGAAACTAAATGAAAAATGAAGTGGGATGGGGGGAGGGAATGCTTTGGGTGTTCCTTTTACTTTTATTTTTATTCTTCTTTTCATTCTTTTTGGAGTAAGGAAAATGTTAAAAAGTTGTTTGGGGTGATGAATGCACAACTCAGTGACGGTACTGTGAACAGTTGATTGTGCACCCTGGATGACTGTAGGGTATGTGAATATATCTCAGTAAAACTCAATTTTTTTAAAAAAAACCTCCCAAGAAAGTAAGCCCAGGACCACATAGCTTCACAGGTGAATTCTACCAATCATTCCAAGAATAATTAATACCAGTATTGCTCATACTCTTCCAAAATACTGAAGAGGAGGGAAAACTACCTAACTAATTCTATGAAGCCAGCATCATCCTAATATAAAAGCCCAATAAAGATACTACAAGAAAGGAAAGCTACAGACCAATTTATTTTATGAATATAGATGCAAAAATTCTACCACAATACTTGCTAGTTGAATCTGAACCACATTAAAAGAATTGTACAGTATGATCAAGTGGGTTTCATCCCAGATATGTAAGGTTGTTTCAACATAAGAATGTCAACTAATATAAACATAATATTAACAAAATGAAAGGGAAAAAAACACATGATCATTTCAATTTACAAAGAGAAGACATTTGACCTAATACTGCATCCTTTCTTGATAAAAACACTTAAAAAAATAGGAGTAGAAGGAAAGTTCCTCAATACGATAAAGGGCATATATGAAAAACCCATAGCTACCATCGTACTCAATGGTGAAAGACTAAAGCTTTCCCTCTAAGACAAGGAACAAGACCAGGATGCCCTTTATCACCACCATTATACAACAATGTACTAGCAGTTCTTTCGAGAACAACTAGGCAAGAAATAAAAAATAAAAAGCATCCAAATTTGAAAGGAAGAAGTAACACATTCACTATTTGGAGATGATGACCCTATATCTATAATGCCACCTCCCAGAAAAGCTACTAGAGCTAATAAATAAGTTCAGCAAGGTGGTAGAGTACTAGACCAACATTGAAAAATCAGCAGTGCTTCTACACACTAGTAATGAACAACCTGAGGAGGAAATCAGGAAAAAATTCCATTTACAATAGCAACTAAAAGAATCAATTATCTAGGAATATATTTAACCAAGATGTAAAGGCCCTGTACACAGAAAACAACAAAACATTTTAAAAAGAAATCATAGAAGACATAAACAGATGGAAGGACCGTCTATTTTCATGGACTCAAAGACTACATGTTGTTAAGATGTCCATTCTACCCAAATTGATTGACAGATTCAACACAATCCCAATCAAAATCCCAGCATCATGATTTGCAGAAATGGAAAACACAATTATCAAATGTATTTGGAAGGGTAAGGGGCCCCACATAAACAAAAGAGAAGAACAAAATGGGAGGAATCACACCTCCTGACCTTAAAGCATATTACAAAGTGACAGCAGTCAGAACAGCATGGTACTGGTATAAGGATAGATATATTGACAAATGAAACCAGACTTAGAGGTCAGAAACAGACCCCAAATCTATGACCAATTGATTTTTGGCAAGGCTGCTAAGTCCACTCAATTGGGAAAGAACAGTGTCTTCAACATATGGTGCTGGAAAACTGGATATCCATACACAAAAGAATGAAAGAAGACCCTATCTCACAACATATACAAAAATTAACTCAAAATGAATCAAAGACCTGAATATAAGAATCAGGACTATGAAACTCCTAGAAAAAAATGTAGGGAAGCATCTTCAGGATCCTGTGGTAGGCAATGGTTTCTCAGACTTGACTACAAAAGCAAAGCAACAAAAGAAAAAATAGCTAAATACAAAGTCATCACAATTAAAACTTCTGTGCATCAAAAGACTTTATCACGAATGTGAAAAGGCAGTCTACACAATTGGAGAAAATATTTGGAAGCCATATGTCTAATAAGGGTTTAATATCCCAAATATATAAAGAAATCCTACAACTCAACAACAAAAAAACAATTTTTAAAAAAATGGGGAAAAGTCTTCAATAAGCATTTCTCTAAAGAGGAAATACAAATGACTAAAAAGCACATGCAAAGATGCTCAACATCACTAGCTATAAGGGAAATGCAAATCAAAATCACAATAATATATCATTTCACACCCACTAGAATGACCATTATGAAATAAACAGGACTACAAGTGATGGGGAGGATGTAGTGAAATAGGAGATCTCATTCATTGCTAATGGTAATGTCAAATGGTGCAACTGCTGTGGAAGAGAGTGTAGCAGTTCCTCAGGAAACTAAGTATAGAATTACCATAGGATCCAGCAATCATGCTACTAGGTGTAAACCTAGGAGAACTGAAAGCAGGGACTCAAACAGATATTGCACACTGATGTTCATAGCAGCATATTCACAATTGTTAAAAGATGAAAGCAGCCTGTGATGGTTAGGTTTATGTGTCAACTTGGCCAGGTGATAGTACCCAGCTGTCTGGTCAAGCAAGCACTGGCCTAACCATTGCTGCAAGGATGTTTGTGGCTGGTTAATAAACCAACAGGTTGGTTTATTGAATCATCAGTCAATTGGCTGCAGCTGTGACTGATAACTCAATGAAGGGCGTGTCTTCCATAATGAGAGAAGGCAGTTGTCTGGCTTTAAACCAATCAATCAGTTAAAGACTTTTAAGTGCAGAAGGGGACCTTCACTTATTCTTTGGCTGACCAGTGAAGCATTTTCTGAGTAGTTCATCAAAGTTGCCATTTTGTTTCCTGAGGAGTTCATCGAACATGTTCATCAAAGATCCCAGTTCATTTCCTGAGGAGTTTGTCAAAGTTGCCAGTTCATTTCCTGAGGAGGTCATTGAACATCTTCATTGGAATTGCCAGTTTGCTGACTGCCCTACAGAATTTGGACTCATGCATACCCACAGTTGTGTGAGTCACTTTTATAAAACTTATATTCATAGATATCTCTCATTGATTCTGTTTCCCTAGAGAACCCTAACTAATACAACTTGGTGCCAGGAGTGGTTCTTGAGAAACAGAATCTTAAAAAGGGCTTTTACAATTTGTTTTCTACTCTGATTAGATTCAAAGGCACTAATGACTCCATTTCCAATAATCAAGAGGGCACTGACAGTCCATGTTGTCAGTTGGCAAAGGAGATACACAAAATAGCACCATTTTATTTTCTTAATCATACTCTTGTATGAAGCAAGGCTCTGGGTGACAGTGTTTTTGACGCCTTCACAGAGTTTTGCAGAATTAAGAGGTATGGTGATGTTGGCTGGCTGCACTAAGATACACTGGATAAAGTTGTAAGAGAAAGGGATGAGCTAAAGGCTTCAAATTTAAAACCTAAAAACTGTATGAGAGATTTAAAGATTTCTAGGTGTGCCCTGAAAGAAAATCTTATTTCCAGTACCCGCAGACTTGATATTTCTGAAAACCAGATGCAGACTCTCATTGTGCGAGTAGCAGATTCACAACATAAATTAAAATCTCAACCTCTCAGGGTGTCTGCTGTTAAAAGTAAAGGCATTGATTGGAAAAGAATGGGATCCCAAAACTTGGGATGGGGACATATGGATTGATAATAATGGCAGTGAGGACATTGGAACCCTGGATTCTGCTGAGTCATTGTTAGATTTACCTGTAGAGGGCTGTCCTGAGGAAACAACTTCTCCACCTCCAGTCTGCCTTAAGGAGCCTACCATCCAACCTCCACCTAAAGGGATTACCCCTGAGGAAGCAGCCCTCACTCCTCTGTCTGGAGAGATTAATCCCGTTTTAAGAGATGAAAATGCAACAGAATGTCCTGAGGTAAATGGCTTGAGGGATAATTCTAACTCTTTTCATGAACCCCACCTCCCCACCAGTCTTTGCTCCAAGACCTATAACTAGGCTCAAGTCCCAACAGGCCCTGAAGGGTGAGGTATGAGGAAGTACACTATACTCCAAAATAAGTGTATGAGTTTTCCAACTTATATAGACAGAAACCAGGGGAATATACGTGGGAATGGATATTAAGAGTGTGGAATGATGGTGGAAGGAATATAAAGTTGGATCAGGCTGAATTTACTGATATGGGCCCACTAAGGAGAGATTCTGTGTTAAATGTTGTAGCTCAAGGGGTTAGAAAGGGCATTAACAGTCTGTTTGGGTGGCTGGCTGAAACATGGATCAAAAGGTGGCCGGCATTACCAGAGGTTGAAATGCCAGAACTGGCCTGGTACAATGTGGAGGAAGGGATTCAAAGGCTTAGAGAGATTGGAATGTTAGAGTGGATTTATCATGGAAGACCTGCTCACACATCTTGGAATGTCCAGGGGACACACCTTTTACCAGGACTGTGAGGAATAAATTTGTGAGACTAGCTCCATCATCTCTGAAGAGCTCTGTAGTTGCCTTTCTCTTTAGGTCAGATAATATGGTGGGAACTGCTGTCGCTGAGCTGGAATCCTTAAACACAATGGGGATAATCAGGTCCCGAGTAGGCAAAAGCCAAGTGGCTGCAATTAATTGCCACATACAAGGCTACCATAACAGAAAACAGGCTCAAAGCAGCAATCAAAATAATGTGACTTGCAGAGACTTATGGCATTGGCTAGTAGATCATGGAGTACCAAGTAGTAAAATAGATGGGCAATTGACTAAATTCTTGTTTGAACTATATAGGCAGAAGAATTTTAGGTCAAATGAACAAAAGTCTCCCTTGAATTACAAAAACAGAGTCACGGCCCCTTAATCAATTCCCAGACTTGAGACAGTTTAAAGATCCAGAGCCCCTTGAATGAGGGGAAGGCCGGGTACCCTTGGGGAAGGACCCTGTTACACTGCCAAAAATATATACTGTTAATCTTCCTTCCAGCCTTCCCCAGGGGGACCTACAGACTTTTACCAGGGTAACTGTGCACTGGGGAAAAGGAAATGATCAGATATTTCATGGATTATTAGATACTGGTTCAGAAGTGACATTAATCCCCAGAGACCCAAAACGTCACTCTGGTCCACCAGTCAGAGTTGGGGTTTATGGAGGTCAGGTGATTGATGGAGTTTTAGCTCAAGTCTGTCTCACAGTAGGCTCAGTGGGTCCCCGGACCCATTCTATGATTATTTCCCCAGTGCCGGAATGCATAATTGGGATAGACATACTCAGCTACTGGCAGAATCCTCACATTGGTTCCCTGACTCTTGGAGTGAGGGCTATTATGGTGGGAAAGGCCAAGTGGAAGCCACTAGAACTGCTCCTGCCTAGCAAAATAGTAAACCAGAAGCAATACCAGATTCCTGGAGGGATTGCTGAGATTAATGCCACTCTTAAAGACTTGAAGGATGCAGGGGTGGTGATTCCCACCACATCCCCATTCAACTTTCCTATTTGGACTGTGCAGAAAACAGATGGGTCTTGGAGGATGACAGTGAATTATTGTAAGCTTAACCAGGTGGTGACTCCAATTGCAGCTGCTGTTCCAGATGTGGTATCACTGCTTGAGCAAATCAACACATCCCCTGGTACCTGCTATGCAGGTATTGATCTGGCAAATGCTTTTTTCTCAATTGCTGCTAGTAAAAACCACCAGAAACAGTTTGCATTCAGCTGGCAAGGCCATGAGTTTACATTCACTGTACTACCTCAGGTTATATCAACTCTCCAGCTCTATGTCATAATATTGCCCACAGGGATCTTGATCATTTCTCCCTCCCACAAGACATCATACTGGTCCATTATATGGATGATATCATGTTGATTGGGAGTAGTGAGCAAGAACTAGCAACTACTCTAGATTTGTTGTTAAGGTATTTGCATGTCAGATGATGGGAGATAAATCTGGCAAAAATACAGGGGCCTTCCACCACAGTAAAATTTCTAGGTTTCCAGTGGTGTGGGGCCTGTCAAGATATTCCTTCTAAGGTGAAAGATAAGCTGTTGCATCTGGCCCCTCTTATGACCAAAAAAGAGGCACAATGCTTAGTTGGCCTCTTTGGATTTTGGAGACAACATATTCCTCATTTAGGTGTGCTACTCCAGCCCATTTACCAAGTGACCAGAAAAGCTTCTAGCTTTGAATGGGGACCAGAAAAAGATGAGGCTCTGTGACAGGTCCAGGCTGCTGTGCAAGCTGCTTTGCCACTTGGACCATATGATCCAGCTGACCCAATGGTGCTGGAAGTGTCGGTCGCAAGTAGAGATGCTCTTTGAAGCCTTTGGCAGGCTCCTATAGAAGAATCACAATGCAGTCCCTTAGGATTTTGGAGTAAAGCTTTACCATCCTCTGCAGATAACTACTCTCCATTTGAGAAACAGTGGTTGGGCTGCTACTGGGCCTTAGTAGAGACAGAATGCTTGACTGTGGGCCACCAAGTTACCGTGAGACCTGATTTACCTATCATGAGCTGGGTGTTGTCCAACCCACCAAGCCATAAAGTTGGGCATGCACAGCAACACTGCATCATCAAATCAAAATGGTATATTCAAGATAGAGCTCAGGCGGGTCCTGAAGGCACAAGTAAGTTACATGAGGAAGTGGCCCAAATGCCCATGGCCCCTGCTTCTTCCACCTTACCTTCTCTTTCCTGGCCCATAGCTATGGCATCTTGGGGAGTTCCTTACAATCAGCTGACTGAGGAAGAGAAAACTCAGGCCTGGTATACAGATGGTTCTGCACGATATGCAGGCACCACCCAAAAGTGGACAGCTGCAGCACTGCAGCCCCTTTCTGGGATGTCCCTGAAGGACAGTGGTGAGGGGAAATCCTCCCAGTGGGCAGAACTTTGAGCAGTGCACCTGATTGTTCACTTTGCTTGGAAGGAGAACTGGCCAGAGATGCATTTGTATACTGATTTCTGGGCTGTTGCTAATGGTTTGGCTGGATGGTCAGGGACTTGGAAGGAACATGATTGGAAGATTGGTGACAAAGAAGTCTGGGGAAGGGATATGTGGATAGACCTTTCTGAGTGGGCAAAAAACATGAAGATATTAGTGTCCTATGTGTGTGAATGCTCACCAGAGGGT
The DNA here is from genome assembly GCF_015220235.1 of Choloepus didactylus. Lineage (NCBI taxonomy): Eukaryota > Metazoa > Chordata > Mammalia > Pilosa > Megalonychidae > Choloepus > Choloepus didactylus. The sequence continues at coordinate 30,844,885 of NC_051312.1, read as the reverse complement.
CACTTCAGCAGAAGATTTTAATAACCAAGTGGGTAAAATGACTCATTTGGTGGATACCAATCAGCCTCTTTCCCCAGCAACTCCAGTCATTGCCCCATGGGCTCATGAACAAAGTGGTCATGGCGGTAGGGATGGAGGTTATGCATGGGCTCAGCAACATGGACTTCCACTCACCAAGGCTGACCTCGCCACAGCTACTGCTGAGTGCCCAATCTGCCAGCAGAAGAGATCCACACTCAGTCTCTGATATGGAACCATTCCCCAAGGTGATCAGCCTGCTTTCTGGTGGCAGGTTGATTACACTGGACCACTTCCATCATGGAAGTGGCAGCAATTTGTTTTTACTGGAATAGACACATACTCCAGAATGGGTTTGGCTTCCCTGCATGACATGCTTCTGCCAAAACTACCATCCATGGGCTTACAGAATGCCTTATCGACCATCATGGTACTCCACACAGCAGTGCTTCTGATCAAGGAACCCACTTCACAGCAAATGAAGTGAGGGAATGGGCACATGCTCATGGAATTCTCTGGTCTTACCATGTTACCCACAATCCAGAGGCAGCTGGGTTGATAGAACGGTGGAATGGCCTGTTGAAGACTCAATTACACTTCCAACTAGGTGGCAATACCTTGCAGGGCTGGGGCAGTGTTCTCCAGGAGGCTGTGTATGCTCTGAATCAGCATCCACTGTATGGGGCTGTTTCTCCCATAGCCAGGATTCATGGGTCCAGGAATCAAGGGGTGGAAACAGGAGTGGCACCACTCACTATCACTCCTAGTGATCCACTAGGAAAATTTTTGCTCCCTGTCCCTGAAAGCTTAAGCTCTGCTGGTCTGCAAGTCTTTGTTCCAAAAGGAGAAGAGTTTCCTGGTGAATTAACTTCAATTCAATAATCCCATTGAATTGAAGTTAAAATTGAAGTTAAAAGTGCCACCTGGCCACTTTGGGCTTCTTATGCCTCTGAATCAGCAGGCAAGGAATGGGATTACTGTACTGGCTGGGGTGATTGATGCTGTCTATCAAGAGGAAATAGCACTGCAACTACACAATGGAAGTAAAAGAGAGTTTTCCTGCAATACAGGAGATCCTGTAGGGCGTCTCTTAGTACTACCATGCCCTGTGGTTAAAGTCAATGGAAAACTGCAACAACCCAATCCTGGCAGGACTACCAATGGTCAAGAAACTTTAGGAAGGAAGGTTTGGGTAACCCCACCAGGCAAAGAACCACAGTGAGTTGAAGTGCTTGCTGAGGGTAATGGGAACATGGAATGGGTAGTTGAAGAAGGTAGTGATAAATATGAACTATGGCCATGTGACCAGTTACAGAAATGAGGACTACGATGGCATGAATATTTCCTCCTTGTTTTGTTATGAGTATGTTTATATTTGCCTGTAAAGCAAATATCTTTGCTTTCTTCTCTGTCTTATCCCCTTATCATATGGCCTAAGCTGTACTGTTCACTTGGTTGTATTTAAGGTAAAGGAAATCAATTTTAAGAGTTAACATCACCCAAGGGCTTGCACCCTATTCTGAAGAGATTTAGTGCCTTTCCAGTTGTACACTGCATAGCACAGTATTATTAGGTGAAATATGTCTGTTATTGTTCTCTACTTAGATATAAAGTATGGTTTCAGGTGATGTGTATAACTGCCAATTTGTCAAGGGGTGGATTGTGATGGTTGGGCTCATGTGTCAACTTGGCCAGGTGATAGTACCCAGCTGTCTGGTCAAGTAAGCACTGGCCTAACCATTGCTGGGAGGATGTTTGTGGCTGGTTAATAAACCAACAGGCTGGTCAATTGGCTGCAGCTGTGACTGATGACTCAAAGAAGGGCATGTCTTCCACAATGAGAGAATGCAGTTGTTTGGATTTAATCCAATCAATCAGTTGAAGACTTTTAAGTGAGACAGATAGAGAACCTTTACTTCTTTGGCTGACCAGTGAAGCATTTCCTGAGGAGCTCGTTGAAGTTGCCAGTTCATTTCCTGAGGAGTTCATTGAACATCTTCATTGAAGTTGCCAGTTTGCTGACTGCCCTATGGAATTTGGACTCGTGCATACCCTCAGTTGCGTGAGTCACTTTTATAAATCTTATATTCATAGATACCTCTCATTGATTCTGTTTCCCTAGAGAACCGTAATTAATACACCAGGAAATACTTTCTAAGCAAGATATAAAAGCCAAAGAAAATATTGATTGAATGACTATGTTAATGTAAAAAATTTCTGCTAGGAAAAAATTTAAAAAATCACATGATGGAAAAATTACAATTATATATGTGTGTGTGTGTATGGCATAATGCCTAAGTATATAATTAACTCATAAAAATCAGTATGGAAAAAATCAAAAAGAGAAAATAGGTAAAAGCAATTTTAGACAATTTACAAAATAATACAAATAACAAAATGTGAACTTCTCAAAACTCGTATTTAAAGAATTTCAATTAAAATACACAAATGAAATATAACATTTCAAATCATACTGTCAAATACCAAAAATATTTATCAAGCACTGATTATTTACAATGTGGACACAGAAAGTATTCTCGATTCTGTGAGCAAGAGTGTAGTTGGTATAAACAAATGGGTGGCATTTTGGCCTTAACCGTTAATATCATCCTTTTACGTACATGTATAATTTGACCTAACCATTTCATTTCTAGGAATACATTCTTTCATATATTCAAAAAGACCTGTATTTATTGCTGAATGATTTGTCAGAAAAAGATTGGAAACACTTTGAAGAAAACTGGATATATTAATTTTTGTACATCTTAATGAAGGACTTTAATGCAGTATGAAGATACCTAAGAATGAGTTACATTTATATGGATGTAAGACAAGAACATCAAGATCCTGAGTAATCAAATGTAAACATTTACAAACAAGAACACAAAAATACATGAATATATAGTATGTAAATGTACGTGTATTAGCAAAGATTATTACTTGAAGAATCTTAAGAAATAAAGTAGTGTTATTACATCTGTGCAGGAGCACTGGGGGATTATGCTGAGTGATGTATATATTTATGGTTCACAATATTGTTTGGATGATTTGCACTTTACTACTTCTTGATTCTTTTATTTTAAAAAGTAGAAGTAATTGTAAACTAAAAGTGATATGTAATGCTAAAGAAATTGAAAAACAGGACAATCTATTAAGGATTTAACATTTTACTAGTTAAAAAAGAATAAGCATAAATGACAGAATTTACAAACAAAAGTAAGGCTGAGAGAAAAATTTATAAACATAATGAAGAAATTAATTTAAAACCTTATAAAACTATAAAATTTCATTCATTAATTTGTTATATATAAATCATTGACGTCATAATATAGATGCGATACACCTTCTAAATGCTGTAACAAACATGACATTATAAAGCTTTCATTTTAGCAGAGAAATTGTTATTAATAACCCAGTCATGTTGTTAATTCTTTCATTATAATTATGATAAATGCTTTGAAGTACATTTATCATGTATTTCATGCCTGAGAGTTGACTGTGTAAAATGTGATCAGAGATTTGGCACTGGCTGGCCTCAGGAGTACTTGCACACCTGAAAATTTAAGTAATGAAGAAGACAAACAGTGATTGGGTACCCAGGAGAAGAAGTATTTCAATCTAACATCCTGATTAAAGTTTTTTAGGGAGTCAAGATAACATCAAAGAGTAAGAGCAGAAATGCAATATTGCAGCTCAGTCCTCCATTAGCTACCACTAAGAGTTTCAATAAAGGGTACATGTCATGGATAAAGGTTTCAATGACACTGGGAACAAAGAATGGGAGTCTGTAAAGAGAGCTAAGTTTTATGACTGAGTGCAGAACACCTCCAATCCAGGACACTATTAGCAGCAGGACACAAACAAATTACCCCGGGATAGTCAGATAGTAAGAGGACTTACAGATATCCTCCTAACAGTCGTATGACACTACCACAGAAGAAACACCTCTGATCCACCAAAAAATGTGCCCTGTGAAGAGCTGGAACATACAACCTTGGACAGATAGTTTCTTTTGTCCAAAAAACAACTTTGAAATCAATTTGATGGAAAAGACAGAGGAATAAGGCATCCATAAAGGAAAACCTAATAAGAAAGAAGTACATGGGTGATGCATAAGACCCTTGCAAGGGTCTTACTGACAGTTAAAGTCATGAAAATTAGCAAGTAGCCCACCATGGTCAAAATGCAGAAAAGCAGGAACACAACAAAGATATTTTCTGTTCCTTTGGATTCTGTATGAGGACCAGGAGGACAAAGTAAGACACATTGCTCCTTAATTTCATCTCTTATTATATAGATGTTGATTTCTGATTATAGAAATAGTTTATCTATAAAACAAACTATATTGAAATATATTAGACTATTAATCTATTATTTATAAATTCAGTCAAAACTGTATGCAGAGCTTTATTTTTATGAAACCTGTCATGGACATTGGGATTACCAAATTAAATAAGTCATTGTTTCATGGCTTCCATGATTTGATATATACTTATGGCTTTGGATAAAAGAGGCTACTTAAATGATTCCTACTATAAATATATTCATGTGATGCTAAACACAGTATAAGAACATCTAAATCCAACTATGATCAGAGAAGTCTTCCCAGAGAAACCAATGTTTTAGGTGAGTTTCAGAGAAGAAGTGAGCATTGATTATAGCAAGAGGATTGGAAGGAAATTCCATGAAGAGGTTCATAATGTGAAAATTCATAAATGTGTGAACATAAAGACTCATGTAATGTGATTTACATTTTCAAAGTAGGTAGAACTAAAAATGAATGGAGGACTATAGACCAAAGATCCCAGCTCCAGATTTCATTCCAACTCACTGAAACCTCCTTGTTAGCATCTTTATTTGGATCTTCCTCCTTTTCCTGACCTATAAATGCTGAAGCATCTCAGTTTTATATCTGTAGGCCCTGTCTCACCCCTTGTGTTAGAAATTGTAGGAAGGTAATGTATGGATCAAACCAACATCAACTATAAACAGCTGCCCTGCACAGCAGCAGGTGTTGGCCTGTCTACAAGGGAATGAGGACAAAAGATATGGATAACAAGGGAAGTCACTGAAGCCTAACAGAGTTTACCCAGGAGTTTCTGTAATAGTTAATAGACCACCTGTGTCTCCACCGAGGGGTAGGCTCCCCTACTGCGGATGTGCCAGTGAAACTAAGATAAGGAAGTCTTTGTGATCATCCTAAGGAATTAGCCCTGCCTTGAGACATGCAGTAAAGCAGTTTTACTGCTGGGCAAATTACCATAAATACTGGCCTGACTCCCAGGAAAAGTTGGAGGTCTCACCCAGTAGCAGACGCTCTATCTGGGACCATGTGCAAACTGGGTCTCTGATCAGCTGAAGATCTGGGACTTCCCCAGCCAGAAGAATCAGATGTAGGGGCTTTCCCTGGTTTGGTGAGTTTTTCTTTTCTTTTTTCCTTTGTCTGCTGGGCAGACCACTTTATTTTCAACTATTGCACCATTAATAATAAATGTTTATAATCTTGTAGTTCAATAAATTTTCTTCTGTCAAGTTGTTTCTTCCTTCCTCCCACAATTTGCTTTGCACAACAGCCCTAATGGTCAAGCTCATCTATTGCAATGACCTAAGAGATATTTCTACCTGGATATCAAAATATTATTTATAAAACTAAATTTTAAATTCTCCATGGAAAACCTATTCCTTCTTAATTGTTCCCCAGCTTATCTCATTAAATGGTCATCTTCCATGTTATTGTTTGACCAAATAACCTCCAGTATTTTTCTTCTCTTATTTTTGTCACATTACTTATCAACACATAACAAAATCATATTGACTCTACCTTCAAACTACCACAATTTTAGACATTCTTACTATCTCCTGGTACCTCCATGGCCAACTACAGAAGACTCTTCCTGGTCTCTTTGCTTTCATTCTTGTCTCCAACAATCTGTGCCCATGTGGCAACCCAAATGATCATTTTGAAATTGGATTCAGAGGTGTCATTCCTTTGCTCAAAACCCTTGCAGAGAATTCTTGTCACACACTCAATAAAATCCAATCTTTGGACCCTGGACTAAAACATGTAAGATGACCTGGTTCCAGGCTACCTCCCAAATTCATCATTAAAAGTCTCAGATGGGTTCAGACTTTATGCTATAACTCAAATGTATGAAATGCTTTTCCATATCCTCAGTTCCATTATTCTTTTATAAATGTTAAATTCAGAGATCAGAAACAGTTTACCTATAAAATAATGATAAATATTTGTGAACTATGTAAGCTTACACTTTTGTTTACTCATTCAATTTAAAAATCTTTATAGGAACCTATATTGGGTTAAGACATTCAAATAAGGCTGAGCCAGCCATCATGGTGTGTTCACAAACTTGTTTAAGCTCAGGGTCTACTCCAGGTGCCATATTATCACAGAGGAAAGAAATGGTGTTGGCAACTGAGGATTTGCGTTTTCACGATTAGTTTAGTACTTTTCCAGATGGAAGTGTTCCTCTTGACATTAAGGAAAGGGTGATTACTTCATTTAAGAATATCTTTATTTACGGCAAGTGTCACATAAGCCTGATTAGAATGTTTCTAGTCTACTGTCTAATATATAAGATAATTTTATATGACATATAAGATATGTATATCATCACATTTATATATCACACATAATCCTTGCAATAACAAGTATTATTATTCCCATTTATGGTTAAAGAAACTGGGCACAGAATAGTCATTTAATTTTCCAAGTTTGCATATTTTAACAGAACAGGAATTGAAATCTTAGTTTTATTGCCTTCAAAACTTCAGTTTTTTTCAAGTTTTCAATTTTGATATGCTCAAGTGACATAAATTCTTGTATAATGAGAAAACACAAAATCAAAAATCTGGTTTCTACTATTAACATTTAAAATCTCACTTTCTAAGACTTGTTCACAATCTGAAGATAGATTTTTTTATACATCTTTTTTATTATTGATTCAAGAAGTTGTAGGTGTACAAAAAAAATGAAGAAAATAGAGTTCCCATATTCTCTACATTTTTTCCTATTATTATGAATTTGCATTAGAATGGTAACTTTGTTACAATTGTTGAAACAATTTGATTACACCTATATTAATAACTATAGCCTATAGTTTACATTGGAGCTCATGGTTTGTGTTATACAGTCATGTTATTATTTTAATTTATATTCTAGTAACATATATGCAACAAAAAATTTCCCCTTTTAACCTCATATATAATTCAGTGGTATAAATTACTTCTGCAATGTTTTGCTACATCACTGCCACCCATTTCCAAAACATTCCTATCACCCCAAACAGAAATTCTGTACTAATTTAAGCATAAACTCTCCATTGCCTACCCCCAACCCAGCACATGGTAACTTGTATCCTAGTTTCTGGCACTATCAATTTGTTTATTCTAATTATTTCATATCAGTGAGATCATACAATATTTGTCCCTTTTGTACCTGGCTTATTTCCCTCCACATCATGTCTTCAGGGTTCATCCATGTTTTCACATATATCAGAACTTTGTTCTTTTTACTAATAAATAATATTACAATGTTTATCCATTAATATGTTGATGGATGCTTCGCAATTGTGAGTAATGCATTTATGAATAACAGTGCACAAATATCTGTTCCAGTCTCTGCTTTCAATACTATGGAGTGTGACTGCCAGGTCATATGTTAATTCTATACCTCATTTATGAGCAACTGCCAAGCTGTCTTCCACAGCAGCTGCACCATTTTACATTCCTGCCAACAATGAATAAGTGTTTTTAGTTCTCCAAATCATCTCCCACAACTGTAATTTTTGTAGGTATGAAATGGTATCTCATTTTGGTTTTGATTTTCATTTCCCTAATGGCTAATGATGTTGAGCATCGTTTCATGGGATGTTTGATGATTTGGAGAGATGTCTATTGAAGTATTTTGCTCACTTTTAAATTGGGTTTTGTGTCTTCATTACTCAGTTGTAGGATTAATATATTCTTCATATTGATACCTTTTTGGATATATTTTCTCCCATTGAGTAGGTTGCCTTTATTTTCATGATAAAGTCCTTTAATTCACAAACATTTTTAATTTTGACGAACTCCCATTTATCATGTTTTTATCAATTAAGTTTCTTTGTTGCTAGTGCTTTTGGTGTAAACTCTAAGATTCCATGGCATAACACAAGGTCCTGATGATGCTTCCCTTTGTTTTCTTAAAGGAATTTTATAGTTCTGGCCCTTGTATTTAGGTTTTTGATCCATTTTGGGTTTATTTTTGTGTATGATATGAGAGGGGCCCACCTTCATTCTTTTGCATATGGTCTTCCAGTTTTCCCAGCAAAATTTGTTGAAGAGCTTGTTCTTTCCTAATTGAGTGGATTTAGGGATCTAGCCCTATTGTGAAAAATATTTTGGCCATAAATGTGGGAGCTGATTTCTGAATTATTACTTCATTTCCATTGGTCAATATGGATGTCATTGTTCCAGTACCATGCTGTTTTGATGACTGGATTTGTTGTAAGTTTAATGATTGAGAAGTGTGAGTCCTCCAACTTCATTTCTCTTTTTCAGGAGGGCTTTGGCTCTTTAAGGCCCCTTACTCTTCCATATAAATTTGATCATTGGCTCTTTCATTTCTGCAAATGACATGTTGCAGTTCTTGAAATTTTGATTGGGTTGCATTGAATCTGTAAATCACTTTGAATAGAATTGACTTCTTAACAATGTGTAGTCTTCCAATCCATTAACACAGAATATCCTTCTATTTATATGGGTCATCTTTGCTTTCTCATTAACAGTGTTTTGAAGATTCCATGTACAATTCCTCTATGTAATTACTTAGATTTATTCTTACATATTTGACTCTTTTATTTGCTATTGTAAGTGAATTTTATTCTTGATTTCTCCTTCCAATTGTTCATTATAGAAAGACTACTGATTTTTGCATGTTGGTCTTGTACCTTCTTTTCTGAATTTATTTATTAGTTCTAGTAGCTTTGGGTGGTAAGGATTTTCTGTATACAGAAATCTGCAAATAGAAAAAGTTTTATTTCAAGAAGTTGAATTTTTTTTTTACCTCACTCATAAGGGCCCAGATATCCTTTTTCCACTTCAGTATAATAAAAGTTAGCAAAAAGCTGCATTCTGTCTTTGGGATTTGCTTCATATAGTTATTTAAGTCCTTTTTTTTGAAAGCCTATTCTGAATATTTGAGAGAAATATCACTTGCACCATAGATCTATTTAAAAGAAATTCCATGGTGCAAATGGAAAAACAAAAAGTTTCCTGTCTTATCATACTTAATTAAAAATGCAAATTCTATAATTTATAAAAAATAACTAGCAATTTACATCATTTCCAGTAATTTGAAAAATAAGAATGTCTATTAATGTTTTTGCACTTCTCATTCTCCTCAGTTAGTTGGACCAAAGTGGTTGTTCATGACATTTGTGTCATGTTTTTTGCCTATTTTATATTATGATTTAGGCCTCACAAGCATCTCCTGAAATAGTTATAGCAGCTTTTAAAAAAGATAGTGTCTTCTCCATGATTGGCACAAAGAACATGGCCCTTTAATCCTTTCACAACCACAATATTTAATTCTGAGTACCACAATTGGATAAAGCACAGATTGTTTCTTGCTTATTGAGATCACTGGGAGTTTCCACACAAATTTGAAGAATACCTCCATGCAAAAATCTGCTAGGCCAATCACATAACTGGTGTTATTGAAATGTAGCAAATGACTTTAGAAACATTAGAGGTTTATTTGTTGTTGAAATAAAATATCAGCCTACCATTCTTGCATTATGTGAATTTTGCACCTATTTCCTCACTTTTCCATAGCAAGTTTGTCTTCCTTGTTATTTAATACACAATTTTATCTGGCTTAAATTATGGCTGGGTATATTAAAATTTTATTTCCAATTTAGATGTAATAACTAATTTTTTATCCAATTATTGATTACTTTAACATTTTAATTGAGCGCCTCTTTGTGCCATCTGCTATAATATGAACTCAGAATGCAATAGTTAATAAAAGAGAAAAAGGAATAAGGAAAATATTATAAATGCATTGACATTATTTTCCTCTAATAAAGTCAGGCAACATATAAGGGAATGACTTTAAAAACTAATCATCATCTGTGATAAGTTCTATAAAGATGATAGAGAATTATGATAGAAAATTCATGAAAGACTTCTACAATGGATAAGGTAGACAGAAAAGGCTGATTTTGTAGATTATATTAAGCTGACATGCAAAATATGATATTTTACCATTGTGAGTGCTGTTACATTTGGAAGGACCAACTTGGGAATGAAGTTGGCAAATTCAACACTCTGAAATGTCGGTGTTTCTGGATGGTAAATAGGAAAGGAGACAATAAAACAAACTGAGGTTGAAAAGATGAAGAGGAAACAAACCTTAAGGGCAATATAAAACTTGGCAAGGAACTTCTATTTTATTTACTGTTTTTAGAGTAAAAATAAAGTTAGATAATATTTTAATTGAGGAACTTCCATTTAATCAAAAATCTCAAGATTAGTGTAGAAGAGCTTTATGAGAATTAATCCCAAATCATAACTATATTATGCTAATCCCAAAAGGTTTAGGACTATCTTATTCATTTGTCTTTCAACAACTACAGACATGTGACTTGGGTTCTGCCAATCAGGTTCACCTGTGCAAGACTTGAGTTGAAATTAGTTATATGAGGTTGGGTACTAGTGAGGGCTCAGCAGAATAAGAGTGGTTCTGAGATCAGGGGAAGTGGTAGGAGCTTTCCCACTTGGACAGAGGCAACAGAGCCTTGTTGGCAGCATCAGCAGCTCCCTTAGCTTGCTGTCCATACCAGTGTGCTTCTGCAAGTAGTTCCTGTGGCTGAACCAAGACTCTATGAATCCAACCCTTCCAAAGATGCAGTAAGCTGTTTAATTGCCAATAATAAATCCTTTCAACTTAAACTAGCAAGAGATGATTCCATGTCTTCAACTGAGAAAACAGCTGGCATAAATTTCTCCATTTCATTTTTTACAATATTTGACTGTCCTCAATTTAAGAAGCATTCCAGTTAACAAGGGTCCTTTTCACAAATGCAATTACTCTTCAGTGGGTTAAGTGGAGATGATGGCCATTTATTCAAGAAATGTTTATTAAACTTTTATTCTCTACCACGTTTGTCCTGTGTGCTGCAAATGCAGTAATTAATAAAACAGCCAATGCCTCTACTTTCAATGGAGTTTATATTCATGTTACGAAAGAAAGAGACAACAAATACATAAGGTAAATCAGATTGTAAAAATACCTTAGAGAAAATGTAAGAGGGTGATGTGATAGAAAATATCTCAAGGAAATAGAAGATGGCTTTACAATGGGTGGTTAATCCTCCAGAATAGAGGGATTTGAAGTAAGATTAAGTGATAATGACACAACAGCAATGTTAGTCTGATCTAGAAGAAGGGAATGGTCTAGAAGAAAAGAATTTTAGGAAGACAGAAGAGCTAGTGCAAAGACCTTACTGCAAGAGTGAGGCCATAGTGATGGGAGATCAGTGAACACAGGAGAGGGAGATCATGTGAGTGCAGAGAAACCAGTGTTTGAATGGGGAGCAACTGTGCAGGACCTTGCAAACCATGAAAAGATCAATTAGAATTGAGAGTAAATTTGGTTAAACGGAGTTTCTTTTGACTAATTCTCTTGGCTTAGCTTTTCTAATTGAATACAGGAAAAAATGTGTAAAAAAAAAGAAGGACATAAGGAGATAAAGTAGAGATCAATGCTGTGAACTGCTCCAAAAAGGCCACTAAAGACAGAGACTGCCAGAGAAAACTCACAAAGTTACTGAGCAAACATGGTCCTTGGAGGAAATGTTTTTTTTTTCCTTCATCCTGATTTGTATTTGGAGTTGAATTAATATTACAGTATGGTTTTTTTTTTTTGGTCTTCTAGTCCAAATAGAAGACAGGGGATAACAATAATTATGCAGGCCAAATAAAATGCCCATACTCACCAAGTAAACACTCCTGTAAGGTTTTTACTCATATCCTCTCAGCTTGCTGCCTCTCATCTCTGCATGGAGTCAGATAAATGCAGTAAATTCTTGCTCTTGGGTCTTTTTACACCCAATGTAAGGTAGCCCCTTTCTACCCTAAGTCAGCTCTATCACTTCACTTGCTTCATTTTGCACTTTTCACACTGAATTTATTTTATTAGTTACATTTACTTGTTCAATGCCTATATGCCTCCACTAGAAAGTGGTTAAATGTGTAGTCAAAGTTTAAGTGTTTAAATGTGGGCCAAACCATCGGGTTCAAATCCTACCTCAAGTATTCTCTAGCTTGTTAATTTGGGTAAAATTTAAATTATCTAAGCTTCAGGTAACTCTTCCAGATAACAGGAATAACAGTTATCTATTTTATAAGGTTCTTATGAAAATTAAACAAAACTATGCCTTCTTAGCAACTGCCACATTTTAGCAAATAAATAATGGCTTTACCTGTATTTGTTGGCAGGATAATTTTAGCAGCATGAAAAAGATGCTCAGGAAAGACCTGAGACATACATCCCTTTACAAAGATGGTTCTTCTTTATAGCAAGTATATCAGCTGGGCATTTCAAAAATTATGGAGGAAGACATAAACCATCTATAAAGGATAAATATAAGAAAGGAAGAAACTATTAACGACTAACAAGGACAGTGAAAGAAAACCTTATTGTATCAAAGACAAACTGTGCATGGATAAGAATTCTTAATTTTCTAAAGACATAAACACTTCCTACATAAAATCTCATTGAGAATACAAACTGAGCTTTGTTTTATAACTAGACTTTTAATTTATATGCAACAATATGCATATTCTGAGAAAGAAAAATAATAAGGACGTTCTAGCTTATCAGATGTCAAAATATAGATGAAATGCAACTGTATCATTTGTGAAGTTTCATACTACAAATAAGATAAATGGAGCAGAATAGAATCTCAGGATTTCAAATCAGTGGGCAAAAAGTAATTGTGCAACTATAAAAAAGCCATTCTAAAAACGACTACAATCCAATCCCTACATAACTCCTTATAACAACAACAACAAAAATCCAGGTGAATCAAAAATTTAAATGTAAAATAAAATACCAGAAAATACTTTTTTAATGAAATACTAAAAACATTGTGGAAGAATATTTCAGTAAAAGTGAATCATAAAAAATCTCCCTATGGAAGATATAAAAAATTTATAATTTTGATAAATCAGATAGGTAAATATAAAAATATTCTACATGGTCCAAATTCTTTTGCAGAGCACAAAAAATTAAAAACAAATCAAAGCCAGAAATATAATACTTACATATATACTGGTAAAAGGGATAAATTATTCAGTATATAATTAACTCATAAAAATTAGTGTGAAAAGTATCAACAATTGGAGAAATTTGCTAAAAAGCATTAATAGATAATTCACAGATAAAGAAATATGAAAAATTTAAACCTTTGAAAAAGTGCTCAATTATTTTTAAATATTACAAAGTATAAAAATTAAATAAAATTTTTTATCATATTGTGCAATACCATAAATGTTTATCAAGCACTGGTTTTGAGAAACTGAACAAACATATTCTCACAGACTGTGTGAAGTGTGTAGTTCATACAATCTTATGGATGACATTTTGGCAGTAATTTACAACAGCAACATGAAAAATAATATACAATTTGACCCCCAAATATCAAATCCATTTCTAGGAATACATACCTGCCCATTTGCAAAAAGCAAAGATTTAGTATAGATTTTATTATTTGTCATAGAAATGATTGGGAGCAACATGAAGCAAACTGGATAAAATAATTTTAGGAAAACTATTTGAGGTATTTATGCAGTATGAGGACACCTGGGAAGGAGTTAGGTTTAAATGAGCTGGTATGGAAAGACCTTCAAGACATCAAGTAGTAAAAAGCAAACTACGTGCATAAAATAAACACAAATATATATATAAAAATGTTTGCATTCCAGTATTTACTGGAAAAACTTTCAAAAATAGTCTTCAATGACTTCCTTTGTGCAGGAGCACTGGGAGACAGATTAAGAGTAGATAGCTTTACTTCTACTCTTATGCCAAATTGAATAGTTTCCTTTTAGATTACATATTACCATTACATGTACTTTTTTAACAGAAGATGTATTGCAAACTTAAAAATCATTTTATGCAACTAAAGTTGCATAAAGATGACAGCCTACACAGCATTAAATAATTTAATTTGTATAATTAAAAGAATAAAAATAAATGAGAATTTAAATCATACAAGACCAAGGATCAGAAAGAAATTAATAATGAAAATGCAAAAATTATTTATAACCAAGAATAATGTAAAACAAACACTTACAATCATTAATTCATTACATGTTTTTCCCTCCTCTACATTCACTGTATTTTCCTAGGTGCTGTGACAAATAAGACATTCTAGAACTTATCTTCTTCTAGGGGAACTGTTATTAAGAGCCCAGTCATATAGAAAAGTTCTAAATTTTAATAATGATAATTATTATGTAGGTAAGATAACAGTGTATCAGATTTAAGATGATTTCTGGGTCTAAGAAGATTTTACCTAAAGCCAAATGACTCTCTTTGTGGTAGATGATGCACATATTTATGACTGCATATGACTTTTCTTCTCCAGAGTTTCTCCCTAGCATTTGTCATCTCTGAATTTCTTCAAGTATAGATTAAGGGGTTCAGCATGGGAGTTATGACTGGGTCAAACACACTCAATGATTTGTCAGTAAGGAAGATTCTAACAGGTCTTGCATACATGAAAGTACAGGGAGCAAAGAAGAAGAAAACCACAGTGATGTGGGAACCACAGGATGAGGGGGCTTTCCTTCTCCCTTCCTAAGGTTCATTAGGGAGCACAAAATGAAACCATAAGAGAATGAGTAAGAGCAGAAAGCTAATACTGTAGATCAGTCCTCTATTAGCCACCACTAAGAGGCCAACAACATAGGTGTCAGTACAGACAAGTTTCAATAAAGGGTACATGTCACAGATAAAGTGATCAATGACATTGGGCCACAGAATGGAAGCCCATGAACCGAACTAAGTTGAATTACTGAGTGCAGGAATCCCCCAATCCAGGACACTATTAGTAGAAAAACACACACCTGTTGCCTCATGATAATCAGATAATGCAAGGGCTTACCGAAGGCCACATAATGATCATAAATCCCCTTTATAAAGCCAATCTATTTCTGGTATTTTGCATAATGGCTGCTTTAGCAAATTGGAACAATTATTCCCTGGGGGTTCCCTTTCTGGAAGCCCAGGGAAGTTCCTATTAGAGCCACTTGTGGCCCTAATCTCAGAGCACACTATCTGAACAGGCTCCGAATATTCCAAACCATCAGTTTCTGGTTTCTTTGTTCTTCAGAGTTCAGTTTTCAGCATATCCCTTTCCTTGTTTATTTAACTATAAGCTGCAAGGAGAAATTGGGCTGTAATTCCCACACTTGGCTTGGAAATCTCCTCAGCTGAATATCCAAGCACATCACTTTCAAGTTCTGCCTTTCATCCATTATTTGAACTCCATTTAGCCAAGATCTCTTCCACTTTGGAATAAGGATTGCCTTTCCTCCAGTTTCCAATAACATATTCATCATTTCCTTTTAAGGCCTCATTGGAAGTACTTTTAGTTTCCATATTTCTAGCAAGGCTCTCTGCAAAGCAATGTAGGCATCTTCTATCAAGAACCTCTCAATTCTTCCAGCCTCTATAATTACCCAATTACAAAGTTGTTTCCAAATTTTTTGTTATTTGCAATAACAGCACCACCATCCCTCAGTATCAAAAACTGTTTTACTCTTCTGGCTGCCAGCAAATACCATGGAATGGATTGGCTTAATGATGGGAACTTATTGACTCATGACTTTGAGGTTAGGAAGCGTCCAAATCAAGGGGTCATCAAGATAATGCTTTCTTCCCAAAGACTGGTGATCTGGGGCTTCCTGCCTACAATCCTTGGTCCAAGGGCCCTCTGTAACATGTCAATAAACACGGTGGCCTTTCTTGGCCTCTCCCTACTTTTCCATATTTCATTGACCTTCAGCTCTTTTTGCTTCTTGTGCTTTTCTAGCTATCTGTCTGAATTTTAGTCTCCTCATAAAGGAATCCAGTAATAGGTTTAAGAATCATCTTGACTGAGTTAGGCTGCACTTTCAATGAATTCGTCTATCAAAAATCCTATATCCTACTTACAATGGTTTCACAGTGTGAAGTTAGAATGCTAAATAGCATTAATAATCATCTTAATTTGCTTAGACTACTATTTTTCCTCAAGAAACTACAAAGAAGAAAACAAAGGCAACTGAAGCAGGCTGGCATGCCAAAGATCCCTTGTGGTGTTGTTAGGAACCTCTGTAAATGGTAGAAAAGGACTGCAAATATAAGTCAAGCTGACACAACAGCTGTGCTTATCTTCAACAGATAGTCACAGCCTTGCACAGATGTCCTGCTTATGGGGGTTGCTAAGTAACAATTGTGACCCAAAGACACTCTACTCCAGACATCTTGCACCCCCTTCACAGCTCCCATTGCCCACACTTCCTCACAACTCAGGTCCTCCTCACCCCTCTCATTCTATTGCATCCTCCCTTACATATTACCTCCACAGAATCAGCCCCTTGAGCAGCATCTTTCTTTAATTCTGCTCCTCACACATGCCACTTAGCTCCATAAACTTATTCTGCACCTTGGTTTTCAGAGTCTTGCATTCCTTTCAGAACTTAACACCCACAGCTGTTGATTAACATTAATAACATTTTTTTTCTGGAGAACATAGAGTTTCAAGCCACCACAATAGTATGATATCAACTGAGCTCTATTTCCTGCTTTCTAATTTCCTTAGGGCCTTATGTCAGCATTTTTTTCCTATGTGTAGAGCAAACAGAAAAAAAAGGACAATTTTAAATTTTGTAGAAATAAACAAATATCTATGGGATAAAATAGAATCCAATAAATGAACTCTGAAAAATAATTCAGTGAGTATCAGTGGGGTGTAGCAGCAATAAATCTTTGAGAGGCCCCTTTTCACATTTTTTTTTAGTTTCCTAAGGTGTAATCCACTCTCCCAACATAAAATCCAAAGAATTACATTTCCTACTCCCCCCTCCTGTTGGCAGCAGTTGTGTGACTTGGATTCTGTCAAACAGGTGCACCTGTGCAAAGCTTTGAGTTGGAAATTACTTGTATGAGGCTGGGTGCTAGTGAGGGCTCAACAGACCAGAATGGTTAGTCTGGGAAAGATATAGTAACTTTCCTGTTTGGCCTGTAGCTGCAAGGCTTTGGTGTCACAATGTCAGCAGCTCCCTTAGCATGACACATCTTGTTCAGGTGTGTTGTTGCATGAAGTTCCTGTTGGCTGAACCTAAATTCCATGACTCCAGCCCTTCCAAAGATTCTTTAAACTGTTTAATTGCATATAATGCATTCTTTCAAATTAAACCAGCTAGAGATGATTCTGTATCTTCATCTAAGAATAATGGCTGATATACCAAACTGACCTTAATTTCTGCATTTCAATTTATCACCAAGATTGGAATGTCATCATTTTCAAAAGCATTCCAGTTAACAGTTACTCTTCAGAGAATGAAGTGGAGATAGTGGTCATTTATTCATTGAATGCTTGTTAAGTGTTTATTCTGTGACAAGCTTTGTTGTATGTGCTGCTGATACAGTAGTTAAGGAAACAGGCATAACCTATCCTTTCATGGAACACGTTGTAGTTTGGAAGAAGAAGACAACAGACAGATAAATCAGATTGTAAAAACATTATAGAGAAAATGGAACAGGATGGTTTGATAGAGAATAATTCAAAGAGATGGAGGATAGCTTTACAATGAGTACTAAAAGAAGTCCTCTCTAAGGGGGGGAAATTGAAGCATTTGACCTTTAGATTTACAGGTGATGACAAGTCAGCAGCATGAAGACCTAGATGAGATTCACTTCAGGAACCAAGAAAAGCTTGCGTAAAGATCCAAAGGAGAGAATGAGGTCATCAAGATGGCAGTACAATAAAGTGGGAGAGTGGGACCACTTATGATGAATGTTTGATTGGGAATCAATTGTGCAGGGTCTTATAGCCCATGAAAAGACCACTTCAAATTTACTGTAAATGCAGTTAGACAAATCCATTTCCTTCTACCAATCAACTCAGCACAGCTGCTGTAAGTGAATGAAATGGCATTTACACAGGAAAAAAATCATAATTAAAGAAAAGTGGGACATGAAGAAGGAAAATGGAGCACAATACTGTGAGCAGCCCGAAGAGTTCACTAAAAGGAGAAATTGCCTGAAAGCATACACAAAATTGTTTCATTGAAGAAGTTTGTTTCAGTTCATTAGTTTTATTTCTATTCATCCTAATTTTATATGTGCTAATTATTAATAATTAGCTTAAGCTTGTTTATGATTTTCAGCTTGGAATAAAGGAAAACGTATGATAAGACTTATCAGGGTCAAATAAAATTCCCTTCTTATCACTTTAGTCTGCCCCCTAATGGTTTTTCTCATGTTCTTTTAGCTTCTTGTCTCTCATCCCTGGACATGGTTAGATAATCACTATAAACTTTTGTTGTTGGGTCTTCCACGACACCAGTCTAAAGAGGCTCCCTGACACCCTGAGTCACTCTCTAGCACATCACTTGCTTCACTTCCTTTATAGCACTTTTCATACTGAATTTATGTTTCTTTTTTATGTTTACTTATTTAATGCCTATCTCTCTCCACCAGAAAGTATTCAAATGTGGAGACTCTGGAGCCAGACTATATGGGTTCAAATAACTACCTCAGGCATTCTCCAGCTTGTGACATTGGATAATTTATTTAAATGATCTAAGATTCAATTAACTATCTGGGATTATAGAAATAACAGTTATATACATCTTAACACTCCTATGAGAATTACAAGAGAATGTCCTCATAGGACAGGGCCTGCCTCATTGTAGTAAATATAATAGTAACTTTCAGTTCATTTGTAAATTTTTATTTTTTAAATTTTAATTTCAATTTTCTGCTGTCTTATATATCATTTAAAGTTCATTAAATTTGGGGGGCTTCTTACATGTTATTTTATTTGGGAGACAATCAGATTTTTAAATTACATTTTTTGGATTGCAAATCACATTCATCTTGCATAAATTTTATTGGGTTTACTCTAAGAAATATGTAATTTTTTGTGGCCTCTTAATACAATATCTACATACAGTGAAGTAATAAATATAAATCATGAGGTTTTTCAAAAGTCAGGTAGAAATGAAACACTGATCAAGTATGAGGAAGGCAGCAAACTTGACATTTATTAAGCACCTACTGAGTTCCAGGCACTCCCCTGGATACTTTGCACTCAAAACCTCATCTGATTCTTAAGAGAACTTTAGGAAATAAATATTATCATTTTAATTTACATGTGAACTAAAAGTAAATTAAGGCTCTGTGAAGGTGTGAAATGCATGCTGTGCTGTATAAACTAGTGAGAATTCAATCATAATTCTCTTAACCTCAGAACCACAAATCCTTCCACATAATCTGAAACTTGGCTGCCTACAGGACTTCCAAAGGCTGAATAATGACTCTAAATGTCAATAATGCCAATGCCTTAGAGAAAAAAAGTGTTGTCACCTCGTGTTGGTTATTCTGTACTTTTTACACCTAAGGAGACACAGACCAGAACATGACCCAAAGAGGACCTGACCCAGGCAGAATGTGGCTTCTGTTTGTTCTAGAAGAAATATAAGCTGGGATCTGCCCAGTAAATGTTTATTCCTTTTAAAGAACACTTATAAAATGTTTACTCTGGGCCAGGCACCATTATAAGCACTTAAAATGTATTGATCCATATTATTAGCCTAATAATTTGATGAGGTTAGTACTATAATTATCATTTCACAGATGAAGAAAAAACTTGCCCAGGTCACATTCAAATCCAGGAAATCACATTTCTGATTCTGCCCATAAACATGGCATCTTGCTACCTCCTCTGAATAAACATGTCCCTTTACTTTAGGTTTGTTCATACTCTGTTTATTTGCTGAGTTGACCTGAGGTTCCTGGAAAATGACCCTTTGATCCTTGAAACAGGGTTTCGCAGGTGGAAATAAGATCCACAAATGGATCAGCTCCAAGGACTTATGTGGTTGCTTTACACTGTATGTACCCCCAGAAAAAAGGATGATTTTAAAAATCTGATCCATTCTTTTGGGTGTAAACTAATGATTTGGAAAATCTTTTGATGATGCTACTTCAGTTAAGATGTGACTTATCCAGGATGGGTCTTAATCCTATTTCTGGAGTCCTTTATAAATAAAATAAATAGAGAAAGAGAGAAAGCCACAGAAGCAAGAAGCTGAAATCAATGAAACCCAGAAGAGAAGGGGGATGCCACCATATTCCTTACCATGTGACAAGCTAAGGACCAAGTGTCACCAGCAACCAGCTCCAGAAGAACAGTCTTAGGGAAAAAGTATTGCTTTCCCAAGGCTTGATTTGGACATTTTCTTGACCTCAAAACTGTAAGCTGATAAATTCCCATTGTTTAAGCCAACCCATTTTATGGTATATGCCTTGAGCAGCCTAGGAAACCAAAACATCTTGGAGGTACCAGGACCAATGCAGTTTGAAAAATCAAGAGAGATTCAGGAAAGGTGGGGTTTGGGGCCTATTCAAGCTCCCAATTACTCCTCCAAGGGCAGTCAGCTCTCAGGATAGTCTTTTGAAAGCAGGGACACAGAAATTGTGTATCATCTCTCCTAAAGTTAAAAAAAAATGAGGTGATACTCAGGGCCAGTTGAATACCTCTATTATATTTTCTGGGACACCATTACTAAAGGATGTTTATTATAGCTAATATTTATTTGGCATGTAGAAATATTAAGAATTCTATAAGGATTATTCTATTTGATCCTGAAAATACCTGTCATTTCCCTTTAGCTACAACTTAAATATGTTGTGTTTTGCCAATGATAAAACTGAGATCTGAACTTCAAACTTTCTTACTCAGACCCTCTGATAAAACCTATAGTTATTTCTCCAAAATGTGCATTAAAAATATAAAATGTAAAATCTCCTTCACAAACTGTCTTGGTTTGCCCGAGCTGTTACCACAAATACCATAAATGGGTTGACTTAAATGAAAAGTACTGTTTGGTTCTTGGTTTCCAAGGCCAGAAGTACAAAACAAGATATCAGTAAGGTTTGCTTTCTTCCTGAAGGGTATATCATCCTGGTGTTGGTTGAAGGTGATCCCTGGAATTTCTTGGGTTTTCCATCACATGGTCATTTGCTATCCTTTCTTCTGATCTTTTTTTTTTTTTCCTGACTTGTGCCTCCTAACTCTTTAGCAGAACTCCAATAATCCAGATTAAGTCCCACCCTCTTTTAGTCAGGTCATATACTAACTAAAATAACATCTTCAAGAAGTTCTATTACAATGGGTTCACCTGGACAGGGAGGAAGATTAAGATTGACAATGTATATATAAATTGGAGTAAATAAAAATTCTTCACATACAATGAAACTGAAAACAAGGCTCTCCATGTGAAAGACTAGATAGGATAAAAATAACAATAAGATTTGGTCCAAATAATGCAGCAAGAATAACTGGAAAAACTTTCTTTGGGAGACAGAAAAAGACAGAGAGCATCAGACCAAATGTGGCTGAATATTAGAAAATATAGTAAGAGAAAAGAAGGACAACAAAACCTGAAAGTATTCCTATTCACCAAGAATATTTTATTTTGGTTTGCAATGGAAAAGATAGTAAGCTTGTATTGCATGATTTATGAAGATTTTGGAATTCCTTGGATCTCATAGCTTCTGCTATGAAGGATACTTGTCAAGAAATGCATTAATAAGATGATTTCAAAAAGGCTGAATATGTGGACACACTCTATTTCTCTATAACTCAAAATGTATGGGTATCACCTGCTTCAGAGACATCAGGCTAATTTGTTCAAAATACAGATACAGCAGTCAAAAAACCATCCAACTTATTAGAGTCTCTAGAGCTGTGTCCTCAGAATCTGTATTTTTAAACAATTCTGATTCTGAAGGTGCATTAACGATTGGCAGACAAATAGGCAATAATAAAAACTAAATGAGATATCATTATAAAGGTAAATTATTGCCTGCTTGATCCTTTCTTAAAGTCTTATAGGCCAACATCAAACTACTTTGAACACCCCAAAATCATATTCTATTCCCTTTACCATTTAAAGGAAAAAGTTATTGAATACATCCCAGGTGAAATCACCTTATTATTATTGTTTTATAAATCATAGCAAAGGTACAACATTAATGTAAATGTTATAAATAGGGAAAACTGTATGTCTGTGGGAAAGAAAGCATGTAAGGGAATGCTGTTCTTTCTGCATGATTTTTTTCTAAACCTACTACTGCCGTAATAACTAAATAAACGACAAAATCAGCATAAATTGCCATATCATAAGACTAAAGATGTGAAATCATATGTTCATCTCAACTGATGCAAGAAAAATTCTTTAAGAAAATTCAGCTTCTACTTATGATAAAAGCTCTTGGCAGAATAATAATATAATTCCCTCAATAAGTCATCTCCAAAAACTTACAGCTAATAATAAAGGAATATAAACTATATAATTTATTTTTCATGGCACTGCAGTAAAGGCAAGTATATAGGGACAGAAACAGGCAGGAGTCAGGAATAGGAGGAGGGCTGAATACAAAAGCACACAGGATAATATTTTCAGGAGGTGAAACAGTCTATATCTGGATTGTGGTGGTGATTATACAACTTACATATTTGTCAAAAATCACAACTGTACATTTAAACAGATGAATTTTGCACTGTGTATATTATACTTTATTAATTATTTTAAAAACACATATATTATATATGTTCAAACAACATACCCTTTGACAATAAATAGAAGGCGAGATACAATTTACAATAGCAATAGAAACAGCAAAATCCAAAAGACTAAATTTACCAAGAAACATGTTAGATTTTATGAAAAATGTAAAGCCCTACTAATGAATATAGAAGGCTTGACTAAATAAAAGACTATGTTTATAGATAGGAGTCCTCAATTCTTAAAATGTATAAACTCTTTGTAAATTGATCTTCCTAAATCAAATCTCATTGAACACTGAATTTTGCTTTATGACTAGATTAACTTATTAAAAATTTAATGTAATATGTAAATATGCAGTCATTGGCATAATTCTAAAAAAACAGTAATGAAGGTGTTCTTGGTATCAGATAACAAATTGCATTATAATTCCAATATAATTATATCAAGTATTAAATGGTATATGAACAAAGCAATCAGTTAAACAGAATAGAATACTGAAATCAATTCTAAATTTATGGGAGATTTTAAAATGCATTAATGTTGTAATTTCAAACTGGTGAAAAGATAATAATAACCAACTATATAAAACAATAATCTAGGAACAGTTACAATTCAATGTCTATTGAGCTGCTTATATAAGATAAATTCCAAAAGCACGAAAAAATTTTAAATGTGAAATGTACAAAAGAAAAATGCTAAAAATATTAAATTCTAAAAATGTGGAAGAGGGGAGAACTAAGATGGCGGCTAGCTGAGACAGGGCGGAAAAAATGCCTCTGTGAAAAACACTAGCTAAAAACCAGAAACTGACATAGAGTACCAGTTACAGCGATATGACAACTGGATGAGGGCTCCTAGCTCCAGAGGGGCCGTATACTTGATGAAACCGGGAGTCGGCATTCTGAAATGAGTGAGTAAGCTGGCTGGAAGACCCGCAGCCATGCGGTGGTCTTGGGAAGCCAGGGTTCAGCATATGGAGACCAGCTGGCTGTTAAAAAAAAAAAAAAAAAAAGGAGCGGCTCCAGTAGCAATTGTGGGAACCACGCAGTAAAACACAGCAAGAGGAGGCTGGGCTGGCCTCTTGCTGTCTGGCCGGGAAGATAGCCCACAGCAGATACCCTTGTGTTTGGGGGAACGGAGGGGAGAGCCGGAAGCAGAAAGAAACCCTGTGGCTCTCAGCTGGCCCCCAGAGGGCTAGATAAACTCATGCCCGGGGCCGTGCCCGCAGCCCAAAGCCCTGCCAGTTGTCCCAGAGCTGGGAAGGAGGAACTGTGCAAGGAGGAGGGGGCTGAGACGCCCCGCTCAACCATTTTTGCTTCAGGCTGGGAGTGTGCCACTGCACGGCCCAGTGGCCAGGGGCTTCCCTTGTGGGACGGCGCACACTGATGACGTAGCACAGCCTCCCCTTGGCTGAGCTCCTGGAGGAGCATGGCTGGGAGGGGGGATCTGCTTGGAGAACCCAGGGACACTACGCCAAGTCGGGTGGTTTACGGATCAGTGAGAGAGAGAGGCTGGGGCTGAACTGAAATGAAGGCTTAGACTCTTGGGGTGGCCTTGAATCTCTGGGATCTTGGGGGATTTGAACATTAGAACTGCCCTTCCTCCCTGGCTACCCGTACACACGCCTCACATTCAGGGCGGACAGCTCCAGCAACACACCCAAACTGAGTTCTCTAACTGAACCCACAAGAATCATTTCCCCACACAAAGTGGAAAAAAGGTTGAGAACTGACTCGAGGGATATAGGTGACTCACAGACGCCATCTGCTGGTTAGTTAGAAAAAGTGTATATCACCAAACAATGTTCCTGAAAAATTAGATCGATATCCCTTTTTCTTTACAACTTGAAAGAGCCCTATCAAGCAAAACAAATGCCAAGAGGCCAAAAACAACAGAAAATCTTAATGCATAGGATAAAACCAGAAGATATGGAGAATCCAACTCCAAACACACAAACCAAAATATCAGAAGATACAGTATACCTCGCAAAATTAATCAAAGATCTACAATCGAGGAATGAAAACATGACAAAGGATTTAAAGGACATCAAGAAGACCATGGCCCAGGATATAAGCGACATAAAGAAGACCCTAGAAGAGCATAAAGAAGACATTGCAAGAGTAAATAAAAAAATAGAAGATCTTATGGAAATAAAAGAAACTGTTGGCCAAATTAAAAAGACTCTGGATATTCACAATACAAGACTAGAGGAAGCCAAACAACATCTCAGTGTCCTAGAAGTCCACAGAACAGAAAATGAAAGAACAAAAGAAAGAATGGGGAAAAAAATTGAACAAAACAAAATGGATCTCAGGGATACGATACGTCCAAACTTAAGACTCATTGGTGTCCCAGAAGAGGAAGAGAAAGGTAAAGGTCTAGAAAGAGTATTCAAAGAAATTGTTGGGGAAAACTTCCCCAAACTTCTACACAATATAAATACACAAAGCATAAATGTCCAGCGAACTCCGAATAGAATAAATCCAAATAAACCCACTCTGAGACATATTTTGATCAGACTGTCAAATACTGAAGAGAAGGAGCAAGTTCTGAAAGCAGCAAGAGAAAAGCAATTCACCACATACAAAGGAAACAACATAGGATTAAGAAGTGACTACTCAGCAGCAACCATGGAGGTGAGAAGGCAGTGGCATGACATATTTAAAATTCTGAGAGAGAAAAATTTCCAACCAAGAATATTTTATCCAGCAAAACTCTCCTTCAAATTTGAGGGAGAGCTTAAATTTTTCATAAACAAATGCTGAGAGACTTTGCCAATGAAAGACCTGCCCTATTTCAGATTTTGAGGGGAGTCCTGCTGGCAGAGAGACAGGGAAAGGAGAAAGAGATATAGAGAATTTTAACAGACATATATAGTACATTACATCCCAATTCACCAGGACACTCATTTTTCTCCAGTGATCACAGATCTTTCTCCAGAAGGGACCATAAGCTGGGACATAAAACAAGCCTCAAGAAATTAAAAAAAAAAAAAAATTGAATATACTCAAAGCACATTCTCCAACCACAATGGAATACAAATAGAAGTCAATTAGTTTTGAACTGTAACTCCACTATTTACTTCCTACATGATATAAAATACACAAACTCTTGTGACAAATCAGTGGGTTTGAACTCAATGTAAAATATGTAATTTTAGACAACTATATAAAGGTGGGGAATGGAGGAGTATAGGAACATAGTTTATGTACCCTACTGAAGTGAAGGTGGTATCAAAGAGAAACAAGATTGATATGGATTTAAGAGGTTAATTTTAAGCCCCACAGTAAACACAAAGAAATTACCAGAGAATATAACCATAGAGATGAAAAGTAGAGCTTGGGTTAAGAGAAATGGGGGAAGGGGCAATGGGGAGTTAAGAAATGGGTGTAGGGTTGCTGTTTGAGGTGAAGGGAAATTTCTAGTAATGGATGGTGGGAAAGAGCATTACAACATTCTAAACAGGATTAATCCCACTAATGAAAGGCTAGGGAGGGAGTGGAATGGGAAGATTTAGGCTGTATATATGTTTCCACAACTGAAAAAAAAAAAAGTCAGTCTAACTAGATGACAACTGAATATTAAAGATGAACTTGGATGGGACAGAAGGATAGAGGACAGGTGGCTCAAAGGGACACAGTTGAGACATAAGGAAAAGGAAATATAGAATGTAAGCTTTTTATCATTGTTGAATCTATTGTACTTCTTAGCTGCGCTTAATGGGATTGCATGAAAGAATGTTCTTGTTCATGGGAAGTGTATACGTGAATTATAGTGAATGCTCAAGGATGTGTTCAGCTAACTCTCATATGTTCAGACAACAGAGCAATAGATGATGGATGATAGGGAGGGAAAGAAATAGCAATGTGACAGCAAGTTAAATTTGGTGGATTGAGCTATCAGGGGAGGGGGGTCAGGGTATGATGGAATTCTGTGTATGGGGCTAGTATTGTTTTTGCAACTGTTCATATAACTTTGAATTTATTTCAAAATAAAAAAAATGTGGAAGAATATTTTGGTAAGAGTGAAGTCAGGAAATACTTCCTAAGCGAGATATAAAAACCAAAGAAAATATTGTTTGTTCTAAGCACATGCAAAAATTTCTACTAGGAAAAAAAGGAAAAAGTAGGAGGGGCAAGATGGCAGCATAGAGCGGAGTGAATTTGCTCAGTCCCCTGGAACAACTAATAACCGGGAACAACTAGTAAATAATTTGGAATAACTGCTGGGGGACAACCGTAACTGTCCACACATCATACACCAAACTGGATTGGGAGGAATGCCTGAGATTGCAGCATAGAATCTATAAGTAAAAGCTGCAGAATTGCACTGAGAGCCCCTCCCCCAACAGCAGGCTGAATTGCAAAGCCTCACTGTGGTAGAGAGCAGCACTTTCCGAGTGAGGGAATATAGCTCAGCTGAGCTCCAACTGAGGTTTTAATTAACAAATGTGGACTGCTGAATACAAGCTACAAACCCCCAACAAGCAGACAGAGGCTTTTAGTGGTGACTGATCTTAAAGAACCAGAAGACTCATCTATTCTGGGAGGGGAAGCCCAGAAGACCAGGTATTACCTCTGGCCAATGAGTGAAACTAGGGAGCCATATATCAGTTCAAAAAGGGGGCTTTCTGTCCCTTTTTCTCTCTCTCAACCTGAGGGGCTCAGTGGAGAGAGCCTCAGCCATTTTCAGTTTGCAGGACTCTGACCCAGATAGGGGTGGAGATAACAGAGTCAGACAATTCAAATGCAGATGATAACTACCTAGGGGATGTATCTTCCCTAAGAGAAAGGAGGTGGGGCCCAACTTTCCCTTCAGATTCAGTCTGCAAAGCCAGGGGGGAAAAGAGCCAAAACAAAAAATGAAGGGAAGGGAAAATGCCTTGAATTGCTAAAAACACTCTAAAAAAGAAAAATGTAGTGGGAGGACCTATACTTCCTGACTTTGAAGCTTATTATAAAGCCACAGTTGTCAAAACAGCATGGTACTGGCACAAAGATAGACATACTGATCAATGGAATCGAATTTAGAAATTGGAGATAGACCTCCAGATCTATGGCTGACTGATCTTTGATAAGGCCCCCAAAACCACTGAACTGGGACATAACAATCTTTTCAACAAATGGGGCTGGGACAACTGGACAGCTATATCCAAAAGAATGAAAGAGGAACCCTACCTCACACCCTACACAAAAATTAACTCAAAGTGGATCAAAGATCTCAATATAAAAGACAGCACCATAAAACTCCTAGAAGATAATGTAGGGAAACATCTTCAAGACCTTGTATTAGGTGGCCATTTCCTAGACTTTACACCTAAAGCACAAGCAACAAAAGAAAAAATAGATAAACGGGAACTTCTCAAGCTTAGAAGTTTCTGTACCTCAAAGGAATTTGTCAAAAAGGTGAAGAGACAGCCAACTCAATGGGAACAAATTTTTGGAAACCATGTATCTGACAAAAGACTGATATCTTGCATATATAGGAAAATCCTACAACTCAATGAAAATAGTACAGACAGCCCAATTATAAAATGGGCAAAATGTATGAAAAGACAGTTTTCTGAAGAGGAAATACAAATGGCCAAGAAACACATGAAAAAACGTCCAGCTTCACTAGCTATTAGTGAGATGCAAATTAAGACCACAATGAGATATCATCTCACACCAATTAGAATGGCTGCCATTAAACAAACAGGAAACTACAAATGCTGGAGGGGATGTGGAGAAATTGGAACTCTTATTCATTGTTGGTGGGACTGTATAATGGTTCAGCCACTCTGGAAGTCAGTCTGGAACTTCCTTAGAAAACTAGATATAGAGTTACCCTTCAATCCAGCCATTGCACTTCTCGGTATATACCTGGAAGATCTGAAGGCAGTGACATAAACAGGTATTTGCATGCCAATGTTCATAGCAGCATTATTCAAAGTTACCAAGAGATGGAAACAACCCAAATGTCCTTCAACAGATGAGTGGATAAATAAAATGTGGTATAGACACACAATGGAATACTACACAGCTGTAAAAAGGAATGATGTCATGAAACATACGACAACAAGGATGAACCTTGAAGACATAGTGCTGAGTGAAATAAACCAGGCACAAAAAGAGAAATATTATATGCTACCACTAATGTGAGCATTGAAAAATGTAAAACAAATGGTTTATAATGTAGAATGTAGTTGAATTAGTGATAGAGAGCAATTAAGGAAGGGGGAATGATAACCCAATAAGAACAGATAAGCTACTGTGGGTAAATTT
The DNA here is from genome assembly GCF_015220235.1 of Choloepus didactylus. Taxonomy (NCBI): domain Eukaryota; kingdom Metazoa; phylum Chordata; class Mammalia; order Pilosa; family Megalonychidae; genus Choloepus; species Choloepus didactylus. The sequence goes on along the minus strand of NC_051312.1, from coordinate 30,815,750 downwards.
AATGTTCTGGGAATGCCCAGGAATGACTATGGTCTGTTAATTTCTGATGTTCTGATGGGTATCGTAGGAACAAGTTCACAGAAATATTGCTATATTAGGGTATTTTCTTGGGGTAGAGTAGGAACATGTTGGAAGTAAAGTAGTTATTTTAGGTTAGTTGTCTTTTTCTTACTCCCTTGTTATGGTTTGTTTGAAATGCTTTTTTATTGTATATTTAAAAAAATTTTTTTTGATACAGTTGATTTACAAAAATGATTAAAAAAAAAACAATGAAAAAATGTGCAGAGCCCCTTGTGGAGCTGGTGGAGAATGCAGGGGTGTTGGGCTTCCTCACCTTGATGGCTGCTGATGAGCTCACAGACATAGGGGACTGGTGGTTTGATGGGCTGAGCCCTCTACCACAGGACTTGCCCTTGGGAAGACTGGTGCTGCAAAGGAGAGGCTAGGCCTCCCCATAATTGTGCCTAAGAGCCTCCTTCTGAATGCCTCTTTGTTGCTCAGATGTGGCCCTCTCTCTCTAGCTAAGCCAACTTGGCAGGTGAAATCAATGCCTTCTCCCCTACATGGGATCTGACACCCAGGGGAGTGAATCTCCCTGGCAACGTGGAATATGACTCCCGGGGAGGAATCTAGACCCATCATCATGGATGTGAAAGGAAATGAAATAAGCTTCAGTGGCAGAGAGATTCCAAAAGGAGCCAAGAGGTCACTCTGGTGGGCACTCTTATGCACAATATACACAACCCTTTTTAGGTTCTAATGAATTGGAATAGCTAGCAGTAAATACCTGAAACTATCAAACTGCAACCCAGAACCCATGAATCTTGAAGACAATTGTATAAAAATGTAGCTTATGAGGGGTGACAATAGGACTGGGAAAGCCATATGGACCACACTCCCCTTTGTCTAGTTTATGGATGGATAAGTAGAAAAATGGGGGAAGAGAAAAAAAAAAAAAAGGCACCCAGTGTTGTTTATTACTTTAATTGTTCTTTTTCACTGTAACTTTTATTATTATTATTTTTGTGTGTGTGGTAATGAAAATGTCAAAAATTAATTTTGGTGATGAATGCACAACTATATAATGGTAGTGTAAACAACTGAATGTACACTTTGTTTTGTATGACTGCATGGTATGTGAATATATCTCAATAAAAATGAATTATAAAAAAAAAATGAAGGGGCCACAACTCCTTACACCAGGTGGAAGTGACAAGTTGACAGGTGCCACCTCCTGGGCAGGTTAGGAAAAGCACAGCAGCTAGAGACCTCACAGGAGAGTCTGTCATTCTTCTAAGATACACCCTGAATATAGCCCCATTCTGAGACCTAAATGCATGCTGGTCTGGGAAATTCTGATTGGGGTAACCAAGGAAACCAGATGCCTAGACAACAGAAAACTATGATATACACCAGGAAAAACAAGATATGACCCATTCAGAGAACAAACTAACACCTCAATCAAGATAAAGTTGAGGTATTGTTTCACTTTAATGAAACAATCTATTAAATATTTTCAAAGAAGAATGCTAAATCATTTCAAAGACCAAATCAACAAGTTCAGGGAAGATAAAACAAAAGAGATGAAGGCTATAAAGAAAACTCTGGGCGAACATAAGGTAGAAATTGAAAGTTTGAAAAAACTACTAGCAGAATCTATGGAAATGAAAGGCACAACACAAAAGATGAAAAACACAATGGAGACATAAAACAGCAGATCTCAAGAGGCAGAAGAAAACAAACACTCAGGAACTGGAGAACAAGACACCTGAAATCCTACACACAGCAAAACAGATAGGGAAAAGAATGAAAAAAATAAGAGCAACATCCCAGGGAATTGAATGACAACATGAAATGCATGAATGTATGTTTCATGGGTGTCCCAGAAGGAGAAGAGAAGGGAATAGAGGCAGAAGCAATATGGAGGAAATAGTCAATGAAAATTTCCCATATCTTATGCAAGACATAAAATTACAGATCCTAGAAGTGCAGCGTACTACAAACAGAATAGATCTAAATAGACTTATGCCAAGACACTTAATAAACAGATTACCAAATGTCAAAGACAAAGAGAGAATCCTAAAAGCAGCAAGAAAAAAATGATCCATCACATAGAAGGGAAGCTTGATAAGACTATGTGCAGTTTCTCAGTAGAAACTTTGGAGGCAAGAAGGAAGTGGTGTGATATATTTAAGACACTGAAAGAGAAAAACTGCCAACCAAGAATCCTATATCCGGCAAAACTGTCCTTCAAATATGAGGGAGAGTTTAAAATATTCTCTGACAAACAGACAATGAGAGAGTTTGTGAAGATACCTGCTATAGCGAAAATACTAAAGGAAGCACTACAGACAGACAGGAAAAGACAGGAATGAGAGGTTTGGAACAGAACTTTGGGTGATGGTAGCACAGCAATGTAAGTACACTGAACAAAGATGACTGTGAGTATGGTTGAAAGAGGAAGGTTAGGAGCATTTGGGACATTAGAAGGAAAGAGGAAAGATAAAGACTGGGACTGTATAATTCAGTAAAACCTAGAGTGCTCCACAATTGTGATAAGATGTACAAATATGTTTTTACATGAAGGAGAACAAATGAATGTCAACCTTGCAAGGTGTTAAAAATAGGGTGGTTTTGGGGAAAAATATAATTAATGCAAACTAGAGACTATAGTTAGCAGAAACATTGTATTTTGCTTCCTTTAATGTAACAAAGGAAATATACTGAAGCTAATTGCCTATAAGAGGGGGACATAAGGGAGGAGTATGGGACTACTGGCATTGGTGTTGTTGTCTGACTCTTTTATTCTACTATAGTTTAATTCTATCTTTCCTCTTTTTGCTTTTTAGCTGTCATGTGTTTTTTCTTTCTTTTCCTTTTTCTTTTGTCTCTCTACCTTCTTTGACTTCTCCTCCTTCTTTGTGGAAGAAATGGAAATGTTCTTATACAGATAGTGGTGATGGTGGTGAATACATAAATATGTGGCTATACATGGAACTATCTATTGTTTACTCAGGATGGAAAGTATGGAGTGTGAACAAAAAAGTCTTAAAAAAAACAGGTTGGTGAGTAAACCTTGAAGGCACTACATTGAATGAAATAATTCAGACACATAAGGACAAATATTACATAGTCTCGCTGATATGAACTAATTATAATATGTAAATACCTAGACATGAAATGTAAGTTAACAGGATATAGAATGAGGCTAAAGAATGGGGAGTGGTTGCTTATTATGAGCAGAATACTCAATTTGGTTGAACCCAAGTGTTTGGAAGTGGACAGAGGTGATGGTAGCACATTGTTGTGAGAATAACTAATGTGCTGAATGGTGTCTGAATGTAGTGGAAAGGGGAAATTTAGAGCCATATATGTCACCAGAAGGAAAGTTGGAGGTTAAAAGATGGGAATGTATAAAATAGTGACTCTTGTGGTGGACAATGTCCCTGATTAACTGTATAAATATTAGAAATCTCTTTCATGAACCAGAACAAATGAATGACACTGTAACTAGAAGTTAATAATAGAGGGGTATATAGGGAAAAATATACCTATTGCAAACTATGTACTACAGTTAACAGTATTTTAACATTATTCCATCAACAGTAACAAATGTACTATACCAATACTATGAGTCAATAATGGAGGGACTGGTTAGAGGTATGGGAGGAATTGAGTTTTCTTTTTTCATCTTTATTTCTTTTCTGGAGTAATGAAAATGTTCTAAAAATTGGAAAAAAATTAATTGTGGTGATGGATGCACACCTATAGGGAATTTATTGTGCACTTTGGATCTTTGAATAATTGTATGGTGCGTGAACCATAAATCTCAATAAAATTAAGTTAAAAAAAGAAGTAAAAAGCAAATCACAAGATGGAAAAATTATAATGACATATATATGCATAAAAGGCATAATGCCTTAGTATATAATTAGCTCAAAAATCAGTATGGAAAAGATCAACAATCAGAGAAAATAGGTAAAAGCAATTTTAGATAATTCACAAAGAATATAAATAAGAAAATTATTTATTGGTTTATTTATTTGATATTTTCTCAAAAATCAATTACATTTAAAGAATTTCAATTAAGGTATACAAATGAAATACAATGTCTCTAATCATATTATCAAATACCAAAAATTTTATCATACACTGATTTTTAGAATGTGGACTCAACAGGTTTTCTCACAGGTATTTTCACTCCTGTGAGCAGAGATGGCATTTTCGTCAAAACTATGAATATCTTCCTTTTAAATACATGTAGCATTTGACCCAACCATTTCATTTCTAGGAATTCATTCTTACTTATATTCATAAAGAACTATATTTATTGGAATGATTTGTCATAGAAAAAGATTGGAAATAAATTGTAGAGACCTGGATCAATTAATTTTTGTACATCTTCATGAAGGATTTGTATACAGTATGAAGATAACTAAGAATGACTTAGTTTTCTATGTACTGGTGTGAAAATATCATCAAGACCTTGAGTAATAAAACATAACTTTTACACACAAGGACACAAGCATGCATGAATATACAGTATGCAAGTATATATGTATTTGCAAAATTATTACTTGAAGAATCTTAAGAAATAAAGTAGTGTGATTACATCTGGGCAGGAGCACTGGGGGATTCTGCTGACTGATATATATATATATATTTATAGTTCACAATATCATTTTGGATGATTGGCTCTTAACTATTTCTTGATTTTTTTATTTTAAAAAGTAGTAGTATTACAAACTAAAAATCATATGTAATGCTAAAGAAATTGAAAAAGTGAATAATCTATAAAGGATTTAATATTTCACTAGATAAAAAAGAATAAGCATAAATGACAGAATTTACAAACAAAACTAAAGCTAGAGAAAAATTAATAAAAGATAATGAAGAAATTAATTTAAAACTTTGTAACACTATAAAAATTTCATTCATTAATTTTGTTGTATAAATTACGGACCACAATATATTTGCAATCCGCCTTTCTAAATGCAGTAAGAAACATGACATTAAAAGCTTTCATTTTAGCAGAGAAACTGTTATCAATAGCCTAGTCATGTTGTTAATTCTTTCTCTATAATTATGATAAATGCTTTGAAGTACAGAAAAGGATGCATCAGATATAATATGTCTTCTGGGATATTAGGATTTATGCACTAAAAGTCAATTGATTCTCTTCATGGTGGATGATTCATTTATTTACTACATAAATGATTTACTTCTCCAGAGCGTCATTATAGCATCTGTCGTAGAATTTCTGAGTGTGGACACAGGAATTCTGCCTAGGAGGAGTTGACTGTATAAAACATGATCAACAACTTGTCTCAGGATTACTTGCTCACCTGAAAATTTAGGAAATGAAGAAAACAAACACAGTGATTGGGAACCCAGGAGGAGAGGCCTTTCCATCTACTTTCCTGATTAAGGTTCTTTAGGGAGTCAAGATGACATCAAAGAGAATGAGCAGAAATGCAATATTGCAGCTCAGTCCTTCATTAACCACCACTAAGGGTTTCAGTAAAGGATACATGTCACAGATAAAGTGGTCAGTGACATTGGGACAACAGAATGGGAGTCCATAAAGAGAGCTAAGTTTTATTGCTGAGGGCAGATCACCTCCAATCCATGCCACAAACCCATTCTTCATGATAATCAGATAATACAAGGACTTACTGATGGCCACTTAGCAGTCATATGCCTCTACCACAGAAGAAAGAACTCTGATCCACCACGGAAGTGCTCTGTAAAGAGCTGGATCATACAACCTTGGAAGGATAGAATCTTTTGTCCAAACAATAACTATGAAATCAATTTGGTGGAAAGACAAAAGAGTAAATGGCATCCATCAAGGGTAACCTAATAAGAAAGAAGGACATGGGTGATCCAAGGGTTTTACTGACGGTTACAGTCATGAGAATTTGCAAGTTGCCCACCATGGGCAAACTGTAGAAAAGCAGGAACACAATAAAAATGCTTTCTGTTCCTTTGGATTCTGCGTGAGGCCCAGGAGGGCAAAGTAAGTCACATTGCTTCTTAATTCCATCTTTTGTTATATAGGTGTTGATTTCAGATTTTAAAAATAGTCTATCAAAATAAACTATATTTAAATGTATTATAATATTAATTTCTTATGTATAAATTCAGTCAAAACTCTATGTGGAGCATTTATTTCCATGAAACCTGTCATGGACATTGGGATTACCAAATTAGATAAGACACAGTTTTACATCTTCCATGATTTAATATATACTAAAATGGCATCAGATTAAAGAGGGGAATGAACTGAGTCCTACTGTAAATATATTCATGTGATTCTAAGTGTACTGTAGGAACATCTAAATCAAACTGTGATCGGAGAAGGCTTCCCAGAGAAATCAATGTTTTAGGTGAGTTTTAAAAGACAAGTAAGCATTGAATAACAGAAGATTTGAAGGAAATTCCATGAATAGGTTCAGAATGTAAAAAGTCACAAAATGTAAGCATAAGGATTCATTTAATGTGATTTACATATTCAAAGTGGGTAAAACTTTACTGAATGGGAGACTACAGACCAAAGATCACTGTTCTAGATTTCATGCAAACTCACTGAAACCTCCTTAGCATCTTTGTTTGTATCTTCCTCCTTTTCCTGACCTATAAATGCTGAAGCATCTCAGTTTTGTATCTGTAGGCCCCATTTCACCCCTAATGGTCAAACTTATCTATTTGCAGTTACCAAAGAGATATTGCTAACTGGATATCAAATTAATACATATAAACTAAATTTTAAATATTCCACATAAAACCTATTTCTTCCTTATTGTTCCCCAGCCCATCTCATTAAATGGTACCATCTTCCATGGTACTGTCAGACCAAATATTTCACAGTAGCCTGCATGTCTTAAATGTTCTAACATTACTTACTGTTCCCTTCACAAAACCTGCTGACTTTACCATCAAAATACAGCATGTATTGACTCATCCTCACTAGTTCCCTGGTACCTCCTTGGCCAACTGTGGTAGCCTCCTGCAGGTCTCCCTGCTTTCATTCTTGCCTTCAACAATACATTCTCCAGCAACAGGTCAAATGGTCCTTCTGAAACCTGATTCAGAGCATGTCATTCCCCCTGCTCAAAATCCCTAAAAAGTACTCCTATCCCATATCAGTAAAACACAATCTTCCTACCTTGGACTAAGACACCCTAGATGATCTGGTTCCACGCCACCTCCCCCAAAATCATCACTCACAATTCTTTTCTCTGCTCTAGACATAATGCTATATCTCAGACATACAAAAACTTTTTTATTTCTTTAGTTCCATGTTTTCTTTTATAGATGTCAATTCCAAAGATCAGAGGTGGTTTACCTATAAAATAATGATAAATATTTGAAAAAGTATTTTGTAAATTTAATCTTTTATTTATTCATTCATTGGACACATGTTTAGAGAACACCTATGATATGTCAAGACTTTCAAAAAAGTTACACTCCCAGGCATCATACATGGTCGACTAACTCGTTTAGCCTCAGGGTCTACTTCAGAGTCTACTCCAGGTCTACTTTTTTAACTATTATTTTTTAAAGATACTGAATTTCCCTTGAAGTAGTCTCCAATCAGCTACTTGACAACTACATATGCTTTTAAATGTCTTCCTCCTCCCTCAATAGCCTTATTTTATATGCCATGGAAAACCCCAAAGCCTTCTTTTACTAATTTTTTTCATTAACCATATCATTATTTTGCATGCAGAATCAGTTTTACCTTACTCAAAGTTTCTATAGCATTCATGTTTTAGAACTAAATATATATAGAAAAAATCATGCCTTATAATAAAATATATTTCTAAAACACTATCAATATATTTTTCTAAAAATAGTTATGGGACATTATGTGATAGTCAAAACTGTGACATAGTTTGCACATTTGTAAAATGAGAATAATGACTAGCTAATGACTGAGTTTTTGTGAGATTAAAGAGCTAAAATACATGAAAGACTATTTAGCACAGTGCTTGGACCAACCCGAGTAATCAAATGTTTTTTATAAAGTCTCAAAAGCTTCAATTTCTGCATATTAGCATGTTATCAGCAGTTTATAACCCTCTGAAATGCAGAACAACATGGCAAGAAAACAATTTTTTCATTGTATTGATTCCAATAAAATAAAGAAAAAAATTTAATGAAAGTAAATAATGACCTTGAATGAACACCTATGATTTCTTGTGCAAAATTATGTATCATTATATACATAAATGTGTGTGTGTGTGTATATATATATATATATATATCACAATAATATATACATATACAAAATCACATTTAATGTATCACATATAACCCTTACAGTAACAAGTATAGTTACCCTTATTTTACACCTAAAGAAACTGAGACTTAAATATTTATGTAATTTGGCCAAGGTCACACATTTTAAGTGACACAGCTGGACATGGAATCTAATTTTAATGGACTTCAAAAATTTGTACATGAGCTATTGAGAGTGTTTTCATGGCACAAGCTAGTTGTGCTTGAGCTTTTGTGATCATTATTGTGCCTTTTTAATATCATGCTTTAACTCTAATGAAGCATCTCCAGAAAATCATAGCAAGTTTTAAGAATACAGTATATTCTCTGCAATAGAGGCAAAGAACACTGGAACTTTTATCCCTTCTTTCTACAACATTTAATATTTAGTTCTAGAATTGTACTGTTCCCAACACTGCTTCTTGCTTAATTATATACACTGGGATTTTCCACAAAATTTTGAAGATACTTAACTTCAGAACCATTTGAGATGTTTCTGTGTCTTCAGCTAAGAGCAACAATTGATTCACCAAAATGACCTAAATTTCTACATTTCAATTTATTACCAAGTTTGGGATGTCTTCAATTATGGAGCATTCTATTAGCAGGGGTCCTTTTCACAAATGTAATTACCCTTCAGAAGGTTAAATCAAAATAGTGATCACTTATTCAGAAAATGTTTATTAAGTGTTTATTTCTTGACAAGCTTGTTGTATGTTCTGGAGACACAGAATTTAATAAAACAGACATTGTCTTTCCTTTCACTGAATTTATATTCTAGTTTGGAGAGAGAGACAATAAACAAATACATCAGAAAAATCATTTAGCAAATTGCTGTAGAGAAATGTAACAGGATGATGTGACAGAGAATAACTCAAGGAGACAGAGAATGGCACTACAAGGGGTGGTTACAGAAGTCTTCTCTAAGAAGGAGGCATTTGCTATGACAAGTCAGCAATGTGATGGTCTAGAGAAGGAGGATTCCAAAAAGAGAGAAGAGTTCATGCAAAGGCCAAAATGCTAGAATGAGGCCATTGTGACATGAGCACAGTGAAGAGTGGAACGTTTGGGGAGCATGTGTTCAGGGCCTTATAGACAAAGAAAAGGCCAATTATGTTTGTAAATAAATAAACAGATAGCTTTCCTTCTACCAAGCAGTTCTACTCAGCTGCTGTAAGTGAATGCAAAGGCTTTTACATGACAGTAGTGTCATCATTAAAATAAAAAAAAAAGAATAGGACACAGAGAAACAAAGTGGAGATCAATGCTTGTGAGCTGCACCAAAAAGTCCACCCAAGTGAGAGACTTCCAGAAGGGACACCAACGATTTTGGGCAAAGAAGTTTGTTAGAGCTCATGAGTCTAATTTGTTTCATCCTGATTTTATGTGTGCTGAATTAGTCATAATTTGCTTAAGGTTGTTGCTGATCTTCAAGTGAGAATAGAGGAGAATTTATGATGAGACCCATCCAGGTCAAATAACACTCTCTTATATTCCATAATAAGCGCCCCTCTAATGGTTTTAACTCATATCGTTTAGCTCATTGTCTGTCAACCCTTGACATGTTAGATAAAACACTGTGGATTGTTGCTCTTGGGTCTTCCTTGATACCAATGTAGAGTGGCACTGTGCCATGTGAGCCACTCTATCACATTACTCGCTTCACTTCTTTTTAAATTTTTGCACTGAATTTATGTTTTTATTCTTGTTTTTTAATATGTTGACTTATTTAATGCCTGTCTCTCTGCACTGCAAAGTGTTTAAACGTGTAGGCTGTAGAGTCAAACTACATGGGTTCAAATCCCACCTCAAGCATTCACAAGCTCGTGTCTCTGCATAATTATTTAAGATACAATTACTTCTTTTAGAAAACAGGGAAAATTATTACCTACTTTATAGGTTTCTTAATGAGGATTAAAGAAGATAATGCCTTCAGGGCAGCTGCCACATTGTAGTAAATAGAAAATAGAAGTAACTAGTAATATTAAGTTATATGATAAATAAATCATACATTTTTAACCATTATATTATAGCTATCTTTTTGTCATTAAAAAAATCATTCAATCTGAGGGACTTCCTTAACATGATTTTGACTTGCAAGATTTTTAGACATTTGCATTGAATTCTTCAGGGTGCTAGTCACATACATCTTGCATTAATTTTATTCAGTTTACTCTGACAATTATGTAAGATCCTCATGGCCTCTTATTTTAATATTTTAACATATAATGGATTAATAAATGTAAAACATACAGCTTATAAAGAGTCAGGTTGAAATGGGGCACCAGTGAAGAAGTGAGGGAGGCAACACAAACATTAACATTTATTCCTACTGAGTGCCTGGCACTCCCCTGGATGCTTTGCACTCATTACCTCATCTATTGTTTAAAATACCCTAGGAAATAATTGCTACCATTCCTTGTGCATATGACCTAAAACTAAAATAAGACTCGACAGATGGTCCAATGTTATATAGACTATAAGATGGAGTTCAATCCTAGTTCTGTTGACCCCAGAACTTCAAAGCCTTCCACATCATCTGAAACTCTGCTGCCGACAGGACTTCCAGAGGCTAAATAATGTCCTTAGATGTCAATAATATCATTTTCTAATTCAAGTTAAAAAGGACATCACATAGGGTTCATCATAAATGAAAGTGCCTTTTACACCTAAAGAGACGTGGACGAGGACAGGTCCATAGAGGTCCTGATCCATGCAGAAGGAGGCCCCTGCTGGTTCTACAAGTGATACAAGCCTGGATCTGACCAGTCAATATTTATTCCTTTTTAAAAAATACATATAATGTTTTATTTGGGCCAGGCACTGTTATACAGACTTAACATATATTAAGTCATACTATTGGCCCAACAATTTCATGAGGCTGGTATCATAAATACCATTTCACCAACGAAGAAAAAATGTGTAGTAGAAAGGTTAAAAAACTTGCCCAGTTCACATTCAACTCCAAGATAGCAGACTCCGGAGTCTGCTCTTAAACAATGCAAATTACCTCCTCTGAATGAACATCTTTTATTATAAGTCTGTTCATAGTCTGGTTATCTGTTGTGTTAATTTCTGGTGCATAGAAAATGCACATTTGAACTTTTAAGCAGGGTTCATCTGGAGAAAATAAGACCCACAAATGGATCAGCCCCAAGAACTCAGAAGAACAGGACCAATGGAGATAGAAAAAATCAAGAGAGGGAGTTTCAGGAAAGGATGATGTGTGTGGGGCTGTTTAAGCCCCCAAGATCACCTGTGAGGCCAGTCAGCTCTCAGTCATTCTTCTACACAGCAGGGGCAGAGGAGTTACGTTTCATCTCTTCCAAAGCTCATAAAAATATTAGGCTAGCACCCAGCGTCAGTTGAATAGTTCTTTTTATCCTGAACATGATTCCAGTAATAAAGTATATTTAATATAACTAATATTTATTTAGCATTTAGAGTTTCTAAACATTTTACAAAGATATTCTATTTAAGCCTGATAATAGCTCTATCATTTCCCTTTAACTGTAACTTAAAGACACCATGTTTTGCCAAAGGTTACATTATAAACAGCAACACTAGGCTTTGAACTTGGGGCTGCATTACTCAGACATTATGATACATCATATAATCCATTCCTCCAAAATGTGGGTGCAAGATATAATACATGAAATCTTCACACAACAAAACTGTGAAGACAATGCTGTCAATGGGAATGATTAATAAGATAAAAATAAAACCTATTTTTAGTTCAAAGAATACAGCAAGACAAATGTTAGGCCTTTCCTTTGGAGTCAGAAAAATAAAAAGTGAGACTCCTAATAGATGTGACTGATGGATGATTAGGAAGTATAGAAAGAGAAGATGCACAATAAAGGTCCAAAACATTAATATTTGCACAGAATAATTTATTTATGTTTTGCTATTGCATAGACAATAAGCTTTCAGGGCATGATTTATGAAGATTTGAGAGTTTCATTATTATCATAGCTTCTGCTGTGAAGGACATTACTAAGTAAAGGCAATAATAAAGTAACTCTGTTAGCAAGCAAAGGATGTGAACATATTCTATAGCCCTAGTACTCAAAGTGTGTTTCAATATCACTGCTTTAGAAATATCTGACTAATTTGTTTGAAATATAGCAATTCAACAACAGTCCTATTAACTAGAATCTCTAGAGCTGTTCTCTAAGAAGCTGTATTTTAAGAAGAACTCTGACTGATTCTGACTACATTAAAGATGGACAACCAAATGGGCCATGCATGAATTTAAGAGACATATTTCATAAAGATAAATAATTTCCTACCTGAGCCTTTCTTCAATGGCCTATATGTCAACATCATACTACTTGTGACAAATAGTTTTCACTTGGCCTTGAACCCCTGGAAATGATACACTTTTCACCATTTAAAAGATAAAATAGTTTTTTATATTGTCATGATTATTTCACAGTTGAAGTCACCATTTGACTCCAGAGCTTCCTCATAGCATTTTTCACCTCTGCATTCCTGAGAGTGTAGATCAAGGGGTTTAGCATGGGAGTTATCATGGTATAAAACACAGCCACAGCTTTATCAATGGGGAGGGTGGTTGCTGGACGCAGATTCACAAATATGCAGGGCACAAAGAATAAGATGACCACGGTGATGTGAGAGATACAGGTGGACAGGGCTTTGCTCCTCCCCTCCAAGCTGTGAGATTTCAAAGTGTGCAGGATGACCACATAGGACACCATTAATAGGAGCAAGTTTAACAGGCAGATGAACCCACTGTTGGCAGCAACAAAGAGACCAAGGATATGGGTATCCATGCAGACGAGTTTTAACAAAGGGTTCAAATCACACATGAAGTGGTCTATGACATTGGGGCCACAGAAGGGAAGCCAGACTGTGAAAAGGATCAGAATGATTGCATGGACAAAGCCTCCAGCCCAGACCACTCCAATGAGAATGCTACACACCTTTCGGCTCATGATGCTTGTGTAGTGCAGGGGTTTGCAGATGGCCACATAGCGGTCATAGGCCATCACCGTGAGCAGGATGATTTCAGCTGCACCAAAAAGATGCTCAGCAAAGATTTGAGTCATGCACCCCTTGAAAGAGATGGTTTTCCTCACAGCCAGGGTGTTAGCTAGCATCTTAGGGGTCATGGAGGAAGAATAACAGACATCTACAAGGGATAAGTAAGATAAGAAGTAGTACATGGGGGACCCCAGGGCTGGGCTGGTGCTGAAAGTGATGATTATGAGCAGGTTGCCTGCCACAGTAACCAAATAGACAATTAAAAACACAGCAAATGAAAGTTTCTGAAGCTCCATATTCTGGGTCAGGCCCAAGAGGATGAATTCTGTCACATTAGTCATCTTCTCTATCAATTCAGTTCACGTGTCAGGCTATTTAACTGAAAAAAAGAAAAGTCAACTTATCCTCAGTAATGGCAGTTTCACATCATGAATAAAGACACCCATGGAATGCCTTATTTTTCTCAAATTTTACATAATGCAAAACAAACACAAAATTATATCAACTCTTTCATTTTTCTTTTACAAGCGACACTTGTATAGGTAGCATTTATTTTGCTCTTTATAATTTCCTGATTTTATTTTAATTTTCTAAAACAAAAAAAAATGAGTAAGTTTTAAGCTAAGAAAAATTACATACTAACTGGTAATAAAAGAGATCATTTTTGCACAATCTAAGTTAGAGGGTTATAACTACTGGCTTGTCATCATTTGATTTTTAGTAGATCCATCAATTCATAAAACAAACCCTATTTTGGTTTTCTTCATCAACTGTGTGTGGAACCAGAACCATGTTTATGCTAATTTAGTGAACTGAAAAATAAAGTGTTTCTGGAAAAGAAAAACTCTAAGAAAAATAGAAAGGGGAAAATTGTGTTTTGCTTACATACCAATGCACATCAAAGACTTTGTTCAGAGCTGGAACTTGTTCTGATAATACATTATCCCAGAGAGTAGACTCATGCAGCTTTGGTGTCTAAAAGGTATTTGGGTCTCAGAGACAGGGAGAAGATCAATTACTCCCACCAATTTCCATTTCTATGGGACTCACAGAAATCTTAGAGGCTTTTAAATTTGTTAATGGAAATTTGTCTGATAGCCTTGAAAGGGACCCTAACAACAGGATATGTATTTTTAAAGCTAGAAAAGCAAATCCAGTTACCAAGACAGCAGCAGTATATCAGAGGACCCCTGAATGAGAAATCTGCTGACCCAATCCTTCTGGCCTTTTGTCAGAGCACTCATGCTCAGTCCAGAGTCAAATATTTTGGTCCTTCCTTCCACCATTTTACTCGAAGCCCATGTCTGGCCCAGGGCGTATCAAGGAGCGTATCACGCTCTGGCCAGAAATCTTCACTGTCCTTCCTTCTCAACATGTTCTGTTCTCATGCTACAGAGGGATGGTTTTATTCAAGTGGGTGACTCATCCTTGTGCTAGTTCCCCAAGGGAAAAAAATATTAATTTTAGAAGCCTTTGCCAAAGTGCAAATAAACACGTATCCTTTCCTCCTAGAGTCCCTCTGACCAGTGAATGATATTTTTGAAAAGGGTAGAAATCATCTACGGTACTGGGGTAATCACCAAGCTGGAATCAAAATCTGTATTCTTTATTTCTATTTTTTCATCAAATGCTCATTGGCTATCTAAAATTAACCAGCAGGCCTGTATGAAACACAATACACATGGTACCCTTTTTGTGGGTACTATTATTATTACCATTTTATAGATGAAGTAACTGAGACATGATGAATTTAAGCAATTTACCCAAGTCCAAAAGACAGTAGAAGGCAGAACCGAGAGTTACACCCATGTCTGCCTCTATAGCCCAAAGAGTATTGCTGCTCTCATGAACCAAGAACTCTACTATTAAAAAATGTATATAGACAAGAGTGGTAAGAGCTATGAAAAGGACAAGGTGCTATATGTCTGTATAATGGGGACATATCTTCCTGGGGCAGGGGTGGGGTGTGCAAGGAAGTGACATTTAAACTGAAACCAAAGATACTGTCCAGGGCTTAGATTAGGGACTAAGTGTGAGACTGTGAACATGTTTGTGAATAGAGCTTGGGTCCAGCTCTTATGAGTAGAGCTGGACCTTGAAATTTGATGAACAATGAACAAGATACCTGTGTGATCCCACCATTTACATTGGTGGTTCTGTCTTGCTAGGAGCTATGTCCACTCCATTGCATTTTTCCAGAGGCACCTTCAATTACACTAAAGGGTTTTATTGTCACACTCATTGGCTGGAAAATTACTTGAGCAGATGACTTAAAATGCATCTAGCAGTGAATTACTTCAGGTATAAACTATTCATCTAAATTTAGTGAAAACCAAATAGACTTTGGATAAATACAGACCCAGTCTCTAATCTAAGTTGTACATTATTTTCTTTTTTTTTCACATTGAAGTAATTACTTAGACTTGATTTGCATCAATTTCTTCATTTTTGAAATGGGGCTAATAATACATGCCTTTGCTTTGAAGATTCATGGGTCCACAATAAGAAATTAATAAATGTCAACTATTAATTTGACTAACTTAAAAAAATCCAGGTTCTCAAATTTGAGATGAAATTTCCACTGACACATTCAAAATCTGTTTTCAAGTTAACTAAAGAAATCTAAGGTCTCAAACATTTTTCACGAATTATTTCCCACCACAGAATAATTAATGTGGTTGCTCTTTCTCCCAGAAGCTATTTACACAGAATGCATCATGTGCTGAAGTCTGCGTCTATTATTCTTTGCAATCCATTCTTCTGATTATGGCAGTGTTCCTGGTGGTATTTCAAAGCAGGTATTGATTTACAGATTGCAAGGTTTTTTCCACTTTTTCAGAGTATTTGACAACTTCGTATAAAGACTGGCATACATCAACAGGTATTTGCACGCCACTCTATTCTTTGGGTTTATATCTAAATGTGGAACTTATGAGTCAAAGGGTATGTGTATGCTCAAGAGCACTAGAAAATTTCACAATGTTTCCCAAAGTAGTTCTATGACTAGCAACTTCCAGCAACAATCGTTCAATGCCACCCATCCCCCTGGTTCATACACTCTGCATCACACAGTATTCTACAAATTTTTAATTTTTGCAAATTAAATAGATATAGAATGTTATGTCATTGTGTGTTTCATTTATATTTCCCTGGTTACTAATGAGTTGATTATAACTTCATGAGTTTATTCACCATGTCTTATTTTCTTTGAAATGCTTCCTCATGTACTGTGTCCTTTTTCTTTTTTGATTGCTTATTCTTTTTCTTTTTGATAGCCCATTGTGTATTTTAGTCAATAAATATTTTTCAGCTGACTTGAAAAAATCATTTAGCTATCACATATTTTAGGATTCTTCTCATCAACATATGTTCTTAATTTAAATGTTGCCATTTGTATAACTTTTTCACTTTTGATAAAGCTTTTTCTGTTTTCTTTAAGAAATTATATATTTCTTATATATCACAATGTCACAAAGATATTCACCTATGGTTCTTCTCAAATATTTTCCTTAGTTTTTTATTTTTAAATACCTAATCTAACTGAAATTGATTATGAATTCCTTGTCAACCCCAAGTTTGCGAAGACATGCTCCTGTTTTCTTCAAGAAAGTTTACGCTTTCCACTTTTACCTTTAGGTTTATGATTTATCTCAAATTAATTTTTGTGTGGTATAAATTATAATTTAAGCTTCATTTTATCCTTATAAAAATGACTTATTAAAATGACTTTTGTGAAAAAGACTTTCTAGTCCCATAATTGCTTTGGCAATTTTTGTGAAAATCAATTGACATTATATATTCAGGACCATTTGTGAACTCTTTATTTCATTCCATTGAGCTATATGTTTATCCTTATGTCAATACCACACTGTCCTGATTACTGTATCATTATAGTAAGTCTTGAAATCTGGTAGTGCAGATTTTCAGGATTCTTGCACCTCATAAGTTAGACTTATTCCTAAGTACTTTTTTTTCTAATTGGAAGTAGTATTTTCCAGTTTCATTGTCCAATGTTTTATTATTTATGTAGAAAACATAATTTATTTTTATATACCAACCTTTTACCCAACAATATAGTTAAAAATCACTTATTAGTTCTAGGAGTGATATTTCTGCATACATAACCATATAGTTTGCAAATAAACAGTTTAATACTTCCTTTCCAAACTCTGTATTTTTTTTTCTCTTTAAAACACTGCATAGTACTTGCCTTATAATCTTGAATAGAATTTGGGAAAGAAAACATCACTGTCTTTTTCCTGCTCTTGGCAGGAAATGGCACATTATTCACCATTAATTTTCTGTAAGCTTTTTATTGATGCCCATTGTGCTGGTCTGTATCTATTATGTCTGCAGGAAAAGCCATATTCTCTAATGCAATCTTGTGGGGGCAGATGTATTAGTGTGGATTAGGTTGGAACCTGCTGGTTAAGTATTTCCATGGAGGCGTGGCCATGCCCATTCGGCGTGGGCCTTGATTGGTTTAGTAGAGTCTTCTATAGCTCAGACAGAAGGAGCTCACAGCTAGCTGGAGCTGAGACAGACATTTTGAAGATGGCTGCTGGAAGCTGATGCAGACATTTTGGAGAATGCTATACTGAAATGCAACCTGGGAGCAAGCAGATGCCAGCCACGTGCCTTCCCAGCTAACAGAGGTTTTCCAGACATCAGTGGCCTTTCTCCAGTGAAGGTACCCTTTGTTGATGCCTTACCTTGGACACTTTATGGCTTTAAGACTGTAACTTTGTAACCAAATAACCCCCCTATATAAAAGCCAATCCATTTCTGGTGTTTTGCATTCCGGCAGGATTAGAAAACTGGAACACCCATTATCACATTAAAGATGTTTAATTCTATTCTTAAATTGCTACAAGTTTTTATCATAATTGGGATTGAAGTTTTCCAAAGTTTTCTTCTCCTTCACTGAGATGACTGTATAGATTTTGCTTTTATTTTGTTTATTGGTGAATTATCTGGACTCATTTTCTAATATCAAACAAATCTTACATTTCTTAAATAAACCCCACTTTATTGTGATATTATATTCTTTAAAAAGATTGCTAGATTCTTGACATCACCAATAGTACCTCATCAACAGTAGCAGTGTTGGTATCTTCAAAAGTCCATCACTTCACTAAAGCAATGATTAAGCTGACAAAAAAAAAAAGGTCAAAATCAACTTTTTGGAACTTGGTAGTCAAATCAAGGTCCTACACAACCAAAGGCATGCTTAGTGGAGAAGGACACTAATACAGTTCGTTAGAGCACAGTGGCATTTTAACTTCCCCACTCATCTTCCCCACTACACACTTCACACACATTCCTGGTGTCTTGGGAGAATACGGACCATGGTTTCGAAAAAATTGGTGTTCTTTGTTTGACCTGTCTGGTGACTACCTGAGGAACTGGCTCAGGGGTTTGACTTTGTTTCATCTGCTTTGACATTTTCTCAAGTCTGAAGGAACCTTCTGGGTGGCTTTTGTCAAAAGCATCTAAAGGAAAATATGTTGACTACAGCTGCCCACTGGAAGGGATAACAGACAGGGAAACATCCATGAGACTGAAAAATCTTGAAGGAAGAGGCTGTGGGAGGAGATAAATGGTGGTAAATGGCTTTGGGAGGAACCTGTGTACAATAGGTAATATAGAAGCCCACATGCATGTTCATGGCTAGACACATGTTCAGAAAAATGTGCTGAGAAGACCACACAATTTTAGTTCTAGCTGATACTTAGGCTCTGCAAGGCAGGAAATAATGACTAAGGCAGAGATGTAACAGCCTGGATAAGCTTTCAAGGAGCACCATACTTGCAGCAAGTACTGGAAGAGTGTGTATTTTTGCTAGAAGCACTTAAAGAAATCCTTGTCAAATCAATAACTGAACATTAAGTTAATGGAACAGATTTCAGTGACCAGACATGATAAAGAACACAGTCTGTTCAAAAAATAGTTTAGAATAGTTAATGACACAACAACAAAACAACAAAAAAAACCCTGAAGAGAGGAGAGAATCTGATTTTCAGAATTACAGCATTATAATATTCAAAATAAGGTTTCAGAAAAAAATAATAAGGAAGCATCAAAGGTACATGAGTGTATAGCCCATTTGCAGGAAAAAAAGAAAGTAATAGAAACTGTCCCTGAAAAAGCCTACACATTGGAATGACTAGAAAAAGACTTAAATCAGCTGCGTTACATATGCTTAAAGAGCAGAAGGAGAGATGTTACTGTGGGAAGACGGCAGAGTAGGACGCTCCAGTAAAAGTCCCTCCACCAAAAACATCTATTGAACTGGTACGAACTCTCTGAATCAACCACTTTGAAATTTGGAGACCAAAGGAACACTATGCAGCATCCAGGGAGGAATGGGAGGAAGCCAGAAAATTATAATAAAACCTGGAGAGATTAACCCTCCCTGCAATGACTACCATCACACTTCTCCCAGCCTCATGGCTGGCAGGACTGGAGACTGAAACTCCAGCTCTTGGCCCAGCTTGCTGGTGCCAAAGTGGGACCTAAAGAACTAGTCCTCCAAACACCTGGGATGTGTGGAGTATTCCAGAATCTCTACCTTTGATCAGCCACTCTGAGGGTGACCATTGTTCCAACCCCCCCAGGGCAAAGAAATCTTAAAGACAGTAACATTCCTCAAAACTATAGAAAACTGTTAAGGGCTGCATTAAGGCAGGTAGATGCTGAATTAAGAAAACACAGCTTCAAAAATCACAGAAGAAGGTCCTGGAATCTTTGCTGCTCCCTCCCCCACCCCCTTCACAGAGCAGGGTGGATCCAGCTTGCATTCCCTTTGTGGGTCCATGGCTCTGTTCCAAAGGGAGCAGAGTGGGTGCTGTGTGCATCCTGGGGTAAAATGTATATCATTGCCAGTCTACCAGGTGGAAATCTGAGAGACTGAGCCAGGGAAGGTGTCTCAGTTTCATTCTCCAGAGTTTTCCTAAGGGCAGAAAATTACCTTGTGGACAGCTGGGACAGTGTGAAAAACAATTAAATTGAAATGTCTGAGACAAAGGAATACTTGCATTAAATCACTTGAAATAGCACCCAGGAGGGGGTGTCTGTTCCAGTGGAAGTAGGGGGACATTCACTCAAGCTACTGTGGACTGTAAACTAGGAATTCCTAGGACCTCTTACAAGTACAAGCCAGAGAGGGGGAGCCCCGGCTCCATGTGAGCTCAGATAAGACAGAGAGGAGCCTGAATTTACCATTTGCCTCAGGCTGATTTTCTTGATAGGAAGGCTAAACTCTGAAGGAGGCCACCAGCCAAAGCAGAACCAATTTGCAAAGAAAGTGAAAATTGCTTTTTGTCTTGGTTTATTTGTTCTGATTAGTCCCTGGCATTAAGAAAAACTCTATCATATCACAAGCTGGATACAAATTTAATGGATGGCCCAGGGACTAAATCTCAGAGTTAACACTTAAAATATTAAAATATGCAGTGTGCAAGTAAAGATTACAACACAAAGAACAGGAAATAATGGTCCATCCAAAGAAACAAGATAAAATTCCAGAAACCATCAATGAAGAGGATCAGACTTTGGATTTTAAATGTAATGGTCCTCAGTATGCTCTAGTAGATAAATAAAACACAAAAAAATAATTAAAGGATATGAGGAAAGAGGGAAAAAAGGAATGAACAATATGGGAATTTCTCCAACATAGTTTAAACAGCAGATTAGAAGTGACAGGAGAAGGAATGAATGAACTTGAAGACAGGACAACTAAAATGATTCCACCTGAGAAGCAGAAAGAATAAAGAATTTTACAAAATGAACAAAGTCTAAGAGACCTGTGGAACACCATCAAGCATGCCAATAAATGCATTTGGGAGTTCCAGAAGGAGAAGAAGGAGAGAAAAGATCAGAAGGAATATTGGAAGACATAATGACAGAAAACTTCCCAAATTTAATGAGAGGCATGCACATTCAAGAGTTCAATCCAATGAAACCCAAACAGTATAAATTCAGAGAAAAGCATGACCTATCACATAGCAATCAAATTGTCCAATGCCAAGGACAAAGAGAGAATTTTGAAAGCTGCAAGAGAAAAGCAATAAATTATGAAAAAGGGAATCCCAATAAGATTAAATTCCAATTACTCAGTAGAAACCAGGAAGGCAAGAAGGCAGTGGAATGAAATACTTAAAGTGGTAAAAGAAAAAAATTGTAAACCAAGAATTTTATATCCAGCAAAACTTTCTTTCAAAAATGAGGGAGAGATTAAGACATTCACAGATCAGCAAAGCTGAAAGAATATGTCACCACTAGACCAGCCCTACAGACAATGCTAAAGAAAGTTCATCAGACTGGAAGGAAAGGACACTAGATGACCTTTATGGATAAAAGCAGCATAATGATATAAAGACCAGTGATAATGTTAACAATATGAGTAATTATAAATCCAGTACTATTGGATTCTATTGTTTGCTATGTAACTCCACTTCTTGCTTCATACAGGTGCTAAAATACAAAATTATAAAAAGCATGATAAATTGATGAATTTGGGCACACCATGTACAATGATATAACTTTTAACAAGTATAAAATAAGGTGGGGAGATGCAGGAGTATAGGAAAAGGGTAGGTGTATGCTATTGAAATTAAATTATATCAAATCAAATATGGTTGTTATAGATTTAGGATGTTGAAATTTATCCCCTTAAAGACAACGACAACAACAAAAAACCATGAAAAATATGTTCAGAGAGAAATGAGAGGGGTCTCATAAGGGTACAACACAAGAAGCCAAATAAATGTGTGAGTGCATTAATGGATGAATTTAGGGTCACAAAAAGTTATACAAACACGCAATAGTAAAATGACCAAAGAAAGTCCTACATTACCAGTAACTACTTTAAATGTAATTGTATTACACCTCTCAGTCAAAAGGCAGAGATTAGCAGAATGGATAAAAAAGCATGACCCAGCTATATGCTTTTCACAAGAGACTCACTGTAAATTCCAACACATAAGTAGGTTAAAACTGAAATGATGGAAAAAATAGACTGTGCAAGTAGTAACCAAAAGAGAGCTGGGTTATCTATACTAATATAAGATAAAGTAGACTTAAGTGAAAAAATCTTACAAGGGACCAACAAACCTACTATATACTCATAATCAGTCAATTCAACAAGAAGACATAAGAATTACAAATATGCATGTGCTTAACAGCATATGAAACATTCCTGAAAATATATGAAGCAAATATTGACAGATTTGAAGTAAGAAATAGACAGTTCTACTTTAATAGTAGGAGATTTCAATACATCTTTTTCAATAATTGATAGAACACTAGGCAGAAGATTAATAAGGAATAGAAAATCTAGTATCTGGAATTATAAAAGACTTAAAGTCAACAACAAAAAGGCAAAAAAGCCAACTAAAAATGGGCAAAGGACTTGAATAGACATTTCTTCAAAACAGAAATCAGGTGATCAGAAAAGATGGTGGCATAGAGAGGAGTGGAAGTTAGCCCCCCCCCCAGAGCAACTAATAAACAACCAGAACAACTAGTAAAACATCTGGAATAACTGCTGGGGGACCACCATGACTGTCCACACATAGTGCAGCAATATGGATTGGGAGAAATGCCTGAGACTGCAACATAAAATCTGTAAGTAAAAACTGTGGCCCTGGATGAGAGCCCCTCCCTCATGGCAGCCTGAACTGCAAAGCCTCACTGTGATAGAGACCAGCACTCTCTGAACAAGTGAATATACCTCAGCCCAGCTCTCACTGGGATTTTAATTAGGAAATGTGGACTGATCAATGCAAGCTGCAAATCCCCAACAAGCAGACAAAGCTTTTAGTGATGACTGGCCCTGAAGAGTCAGGGGACTTTTTTGTATCAACCTCAGCCATTTTCAGCTCACAGTGCTCTGCAGTAGAGAAAACCTCAGCCATTTTAAACTTGCAGCACTCTGACCCAGGCAAGGATGAAGATAGCAGAGTCAGAGAAAAAAAGAATCTATTTATATGCAAATTAAACTCTCCATGGGGGCATATCTTCCCTAAGAGGAAAGACGTGGGACCCAGTTCTACTACCCACCTTCCACTCAGAACCAGACCCTAGAGCCTGGGGGAAAACAGCCACAGGCCACACCTCCTTACACCAGTCTGGAGTGACAGGCTGACAGGTGCCACCTGCTTGGCAGAAAAGCACAGGGTGTGTCAATCCTCTAAGACACACCATCAGGGAAACCGTATACTGAGAAATTCTTCATTCTGGGACCTGAGCCTGTTCCGGTCTGGGAAAACCTGATTGGGGTAACCAAGGAAACCACATATCTAGACAACAGAAAACTATAACCTACACTAATAAAAATGAAGTTATTGTCCAGTCAAAGGAAACTTACACTTCAACTGATTTACAGGAATTGAAACAACTAATGCTAGATCAATTCAAAGAGTTTAGGGAAGATATGACAAAAGACATAAAGGCTATAAAGAAAACACTGGGCATACAAAAGGCAGAAATCGAAAGTTCGACAAAAGAACCAGCAGAATCTATGGAAATGAAAGGCATAACAAAAGAGATGAAAGACACAATGGAAACATACAACAGCAGATCTCAAAAGGCAGAAGAAAACACTTGGGAGCTGGAGAACAAGACACCTGAAAGCCTACACACAAAAGAATAGATAGAGAAAAGAATGGAAAAAATGAGCAAGAGCTCTGGGAATGAATGACAAACAAAATGCAGGAATGTGCATGTCATGGCTGTCCCAGAAGCAGAAGAGAAGTGAAAAGGGGCAGAAGCAATAGTAGAGGAAAATCAATGAAAATTTCCCATCTCTTATGAAACATAAATTACAGATCCAAGAAGCATGGTGTACCCCAAAGAGAAAGATCTGAATAGGCCTATGCCGAGACACTTAATAATCAGATAATCAAATGTCAAAGACAGAGAGAATCCTGAAAGCAACAAGAGAAAAGTGATTCATCATATACAAAGGAAACTTACTAAGACTATGTGTGGATTTCTCAGCAGAAACCATGGAGGCAAAGAAGTGGTGTGATATTTTAAGATACTGAAAGAGAAAAACTGCCAACCAAGAATCCTATATCAGGCAAAACTGTACTTCAAATATGAGGGAGTTCAAATATTCTCTGACAAACAGACAATGACAGAGTTTGTGAACAATACCTGCTCTATAGGAAATACTAAAGGGAGCACTATAGACAGATAGGAAAAGACAGGAATGAAAGGTTTGAAACACAATTTGGGGTGATGGTAGCACAGCAATGTAAGTACACTTAACAAAGATAACTATGAATATAGTTGAAAGAGGAAGGTTTGGAGCATGTGGGACACCAGATGGAAAGAGGAATGATAAAGACTGGGACTGTATAACTCAGTGAAACCTAGAGTGCTCAACAATTGTGATAAAATGGACAAATATGTTTTTTCATGCTGGAGAACAAATGAATGTCAACCTTGCAAGTTGTTAAAAATAGGGAGGTATTTGGGGGAAAAATACAATCAATGTAAACTAGAGACTATAATTAACAGAAACATTGTATTATGCTTCCTTTAATGTAACAAAGGCAATATACCAAGGCTAAATGCATATAAGGGAGGCATAAGGGAGGGGTATGGGACTTTTGGCATTGGTAATATTGTCTGACTATTCTACTTTAGTTTAATGTTATCTTTCCTTTTGTTGCTTCCTAGTGTCATGTTTATTTTTCCTCTTCCTTTTTTCTATTTTCTTTGACTCTTCCTCCTGCTTTGTGGAAGAAATGGAGATGTCCTTATATAAATAGTGGTGAGGGTGGTGAATACAAAAATATGTGACTTTACAGGGAACCATTAATTGTTTAAGTACTTAGGACAGAATGTATGGTGTGTGAACAAAACCACCTTAAAAAAATGAGTTGATGAAGAAACTTGAGGGCAATATACCGAGTGAAATACATCAGACACATAAAGACAAATATTTCAGGGTCTCACTGATAGGAGCTAATTATAATATGTAAACTCATAGACATGAAATATAAGTTACCAGTATATAGAATGAGGCTAAAGAATGGGGAGTGATTGCTTATTATGAGCAGAATGTTCAACTAGGTTGAACTTAAATGATTGGAAATGAACAGAGGTGATGGTAGCACATTGTGAGAATAACTAACAGTGTTGAATGGTGTGTGAAAGTGGTGGAAAAGGGAAGCTCAGAGTCACGTATGTCACCAGAAGGAAAGTTGGAGGTTAAAAGATGGGAATGTGTAAAACAGTGAATCTTGTGGTGGACAATGTCCATGATTAACTGTACAAATATTAGAAACCTCTTTCTTGAATAAGAACAAATGTATGGCACAACTACAAGTTAATAATAGAGGGGCATATAGGGAAAAAATATACCTATGCAAACTATATAATACAGGTAATAATATTTTAATGTTCTTTCATAAACAGTAACAAATGTTCTATGCCAATACTATGAGTCAACAATGGAGGGGGGTGGTTAGGGATATGGGAGGATTTGAGTTTCCCTTTTTGTCTTTTTTTGTCTTTATTTCTTTTCTGGAGTAATGAAAATGTTCTAAAAGTTGAAAAAAAAATTAATTGTGGTGATGGATGCACAGCTGTATGATGGTACCGGTGGCAATTGATTGTACACTTTGGGTCTTTGGATAATTGTGTGTTATCTGAACAATCACAATAAAAAATGTGATAAAAAAACCAGAAATGAAATAGTGAAGTGCATGAAAAGACATTCAACCTCATTAGTCAATAGGGAAAAGCAAATTAAAACCACAGTGAGATCACTACCTCATACCCTTAGGATGGTGTGCTGGTTTGGATATATTGTGTGCCCCCAAACACCATGTTCATTAATGCAATCTTGTGGGGGCAGAGGCATTAATGTCGTTTAGGTTGGAATCTTTGGATTAGGTCATTTCCATGGAGATGTGACCCACCCAGCTGTGGGTAATACCTTTGATTAGATTATTTCCATGCAGATGTGGCCCCACCCATTCAGGATGGGTCTTGATTAGTTTACTGGAGCCCTATGAAAGCTATATAAGACCTTAGGCAGAAGGAGCTTGCTGCTGCAGCCCTGAGAGACATTTTGAAGATGGCCGTTGAAAATAGACTTTTGCTACTCCAGAGTTTGCCTGGGAGAAATTAAGAGAATACCCCCAGATGCCTAGAGAGAAACATCCTGGAAGAAAGCCATTTTGAAACACAACCTGGGAGCAAAGGAAGATGGCAGCAACATCCCTTCCCAGACAACAGAGGTGTTCCAGATGCCATTGGCCATTCTTCTGTGAAGATACCCTATTATTGACACTTTAGCTTGGACACTTTTATGGCCTTAAGACTGTAACTTTGTAACCAAGTAAACCCCCTTTATAAAAGCCAATCCATTTCTGGTATTTTGCATAATGGCAGCATTAGCAAACTGGAACAAATGGTTATAATCAACAAAATGGAAAATAAGTGTTGACAAGATTGTGGAGCAATTGAAACTCATCTATTGCTAGTAGGAATGTTGCAGTAGTTTGAAGCTGTTATGTACCCCAGAAAAGACCATGTTCTTTTAACCTATTCCTGATGAGGCAGACCTGTTGTAGGTGGGACTTTTTGATTAGGTTATTTCAACTGAGAGGTGACCCACCCCATTCAAGGTGGATTCTAATCCTCCTACTGGAGTCCTTTGTAAGAGGATAAAACACATACAGAAACAAAGAGATGAAATTGAGAGAAGTTCACTGAGAAAAGCCCCAGAGAAGCTAAGAGAGGACCCACAGAGGCTCACAGAGGAAGCCACTGGAACCAGAAGCTGAAAGCACTGAAACCCAAGAAAGAAGGACAAGCAGAACTGGCTGTGTACCTTCCCATGTGACAAAGGGGTCCCAGGTGCCAGCAGCCTGTCTTCACAGTCTAGGTATCATCCTGTTGATATTTAGTTGGACATTTTCATGGCCTAAGAACTGTAAATTGTAATAAATCCCCATGGTAAAAGCCAAAGCATTTCTGCTATATTGCATTCCAGCAGTTTCAGCAAACTGAAGCAAATATAAAATATAGTGAAGCTGCTGTGGAAAACAGCAATAAATTAAGCATAGAATGCCCATGTTACCCAGCATTTCCATTCCTAGGTATAGTCCCCGAAGAATTTAAAGCATATGTTCAAAAAGAAACTTGTACACAAATGTTTATAACAGCCATGTTTACAATTGCCGAAAGGTGGAAGCAACCCAAAAGTCCATCAATGGACAAATGGATGAAGACAGTGTGTATCCATACAATGCAATATTATTATTGGATAATAAAAAGGAGTGAAGCACTGATACATGCTGCAACAGGATGAACCCTGAAAACATTGCTCTAAGTAAAAGAAACCAGACTAAAAAGGTCACATATGGTGTGATTCCATTTATATGAAATATCCAGAATAGGAAAATCCACATAAACAGAAAGATTAGTAGTTGCCAGGGGCTGGTGTGAGGGTGGAATTGGAAGCAACTGATTAATGGGTGTGGGGTTCTTTTGGAGATGATTAAATACTATGGAACTAGAAGGTGGTGACAGTTACATAACATTGTGAATGTACTAATATACTGCAATGTAAAATGTAATGTGAAATGTAATGGATTAAACACTTTAAATGGGTTAAAATGGTGAATTTTATACTGTCTATTTTATCACAGTAAAGAAAGTAGTAATTTACTGATATTCTCCATTTTTATGTCAAAAGAGATGTTAGGGCTCATTCAGATCAAATTTGGTTGTTGAGTTCTCTGTTTCTCCTTTGCTTCATGTATTTTGAGATCCTGTCATTAGGTCCACACAAAGTGGGAATGACTGTATATTCCTGAAGAATACCACACTTATTTCCAGCAATACTTTTTGAATTACATCCTATTTTGATATGAAAATAATATTGCTACACCAGCTTTTGTTTGTTAGTGTCTCTCCAGCATATATACTTTATCCTTTCACTTTGAACTTTCTGCAGATTACATTTTTAAATATCTCCCATAAGCAACATATGGTTGAATTTTATTGTTTGTTTGTTTTCGCTAGCATAACAAAATCTATCTTATACATTTAACATTTACATTGTCATTTGGTGAAACATTTGTTTCTATCATACTATTTTGTGAATTCCATTTGTTCCCCTTTTTATTTAACTTTCTTGGATTTTTTTTAGATTAAGTGAGTTTTATTTTCCTCAAGGTTTGTTTTCATTATGCTATTTTTCTCTTTACTAGTTTGGACTCTAGCATTGTATTTCTATTCCCTTAGGGATTACTTTAGTAATTTTAACATCTTCATATAACAAAGTCTAAAATTAATACTTATCTTTACTATCCTCTTGAACAGTACAATGACTAAAATTCTTTGACCTTGATCCCCTTCAATCAAATAATATGCTATTTTTGTGCAGTGTTTTAGGTGTGCATTTAGTTGAGCTCTATGAATTATTTATCTTCACATTTTTAAAACGTTTAGAAAGTTTGCACACACTTTTATCAATTTCTTTCCTTAGTATTCCTTTTTTCAGAAATAACCAACTTTAGAAACTCTTTTAGGGAGGTTATTTTGGTAGTAAATGCTCTCTTTAATCTGGAAACAATGTATTTCACATAGTTCTTTAAAGATATATTTTCATATAAAATTCCAAGAAGACAGTTACTTCTGTCAATACTCTGCATTATTTCACTGTCTTCTAGCTTCCATTATTGTGTATTAGGTCTCTGAAATCTACCTTCCCCTTTGATTCCTCTTAAGTTATTCTCTTTTTGTACAGGTTCATTAATTTCATTATATGCGCAGGTGTGAATTGCTTTTTATTCATCCTACTGGGGACTCCTTGAGTTTCCTAAGTCTGAATAGTCATGTCTTTTCATACTTCTGAAATACTGTATTTTCCTTATTCGATTTACATTATCATTCTTTTATTCTGGTTTGATATATGTTCATTTTCTCATAGTATCTCCATATCTATCAACACAGCTTTCACCTTGTGCATCTCAGCATTCCACACTATTTCACACTACCTTATGTCTGAATTACCAATATGTCCATTAATCTTTAATTCCAACTGTTTTATTTTTCATATCCAGAAGTTCCATTTTTTTTTTCAAATCTGCCTAATAATATTTTCTGATTTCTTTACCCTTACTCTTACATTACATTAAAAATCCTCTTTTATTTCTTTATATTAGTTGAGAGTATTTATTTTATATTTAGTATCTGATCATTCATAATTTGAAGTTTTATCTGAATCTCCTGGGAGTATGTGTGTGTGGGGGTGGGGTGGGGGGGTGTTTCTGTATTATCTTGCTTATTGTGCCTTGTTTCCTTTTGTGTTTTTAAATTATAATTTCTTTTAACTTCGACTTTATCTGTGGGTGCTCTTTGAGTCCTGGTTTGATTCTTGGGAGATATTTCACATGTACTTCTGCAAGATGCAAACTGTTACCACTTTAAAATATAATCTTGATGTGAAGTTTTAAGGACCATTTAAGAGGAATGAATTTGGTCTGAAAACCCATGTGAACACCAGCAGTCTCCCCAAAGAACACTCATTTTTAGTTTCTCTCATGTCAAGATTTTTAATCACACTTGAGCTAATGTATTCCTTTTGATTTTATCCTTCCATAAGTGAGAAGTTGGAAAATGAGATAAATTTAGCTTAAAAGAATATAAATTTCTTTATACATATAATAACATAATCTCAAAACCAATCTTTTCCTTCCTCCGAGTAAATTAATAGAACATTTCAATAGATCAAAGGTTAATATACTGAATGTAGGTTTGTACATTTTCTTTTAAAAATGCATGTCAAAATCCACTTAAAAATCTGTAAGTGCCAAAAGAGGCAAAAGTGTTCTTTACGTTTTCTGTTTGAAGTTCAGGTATATTAATGAGAATGAGAACAACCAGGACCATAATTAAGCAATTAAAAATGAATTGGAGTTGAGTCATAAGTCAAAACAGAGCAAAGTGTTAATATATTTACATTTCCAGTAAAATAATCATTCAGATTAAATAATAGATTATACAATTCAGCATGTAGCTATTTTTTCTTCACTTGCAACCCTACTCAGCTCTATTTGGGTTAATCAATTATCATAAGAAATAAGATGCATCCATTTCTATTTTATGCTGTTTAAATAAATATACAAATCACAATGGAAAGAGGCAGATTTTCTATGATTTTCATAGAAGACTTACATAGTATAGTTGGAAACTGAAACTCATGGGCCAAGAAATCAGTTAAGCAATTTAAGCACATTGATATCACAGCATGCCATTATCCTTTGCAAAAGACAAATCTGATAATTATGATTATATGTAGAAATGTGTGTCCTAACAAGGTGAAATGAAATAAAATGTTATGCTGTCATCTTCCTATATCCTCACGTATTAAAAAATATATTTTCATTTTAAAATATTAGAAGAAAAATTGTATAATTATATGTTAATATGCATTTGGCTTTTGTACTGTAAATGTACCAATATTTTTGATTATTATCTTCATATATTCAAACTTCTATGAAAAGCAGAAGCATAAACATAGTTGTCATATCTCTTGCAGCTGAAGACAATGCCAAAAGCCTAGGTGAAGAATGAAAACATGCAGTATGGAGTGGAAAGTGGAAACAGAGAGGTTTGAGTGACGAGGATACACAGAAGCAAAGGGGAATGGAAAGTGATATATCCTTGATTACATAACAGTTTCAAATCTTTTTTTTTTAAATAATTTAAATTGTCCTGTAATAGAGGGAAATAAAATAGCATTAAAAAGGTTAAAATAACATAGGCAATGAAATGTGATATAAGTACAGGAAACTATTTGTTAAGACTGTTCACCGAATCATCATCTTTGAGATCATCTGGATATGCTCATCGAGAAGGTTTATAAAGGTTTTTAACTAACATTATGAAATGCATTGACCTTCTTTCTATCCAAACTGTCCATTAATTTCTTCACAAACCTAGAATGAGTTCAAAGGCACTTTATAGTTGTGTGTCAGGAATCTCTCCAGGCTCCACTTTCTACCTGCCTCTCTAAAATACCTTGAACCTCTTGATGTCATGCATCTGTCTTGTTGCTTTTTGTATGAATTTTGCTTTCTGGAAGATTAAATTTTCATTCACCTTGGGATCTCAATTCTGATTTTGTTCCTGGATGCTATCCATTTTCAGATTTTTCCATAGCTTCTTCTTTAGTCATTTCTGTCTCCAATTTAGTGTCAAACTCTAACTCTGAGAGATCCAGCCCATGTACAATCATCATAAAAACTTTTTGATAGAGGAGGGGAGACAGACCCCTTATACTCTGAGGAGTGCTACATTTAAGGAACCATTGGAACTCAGTGTTAAAAGTATAAATGACAACCAATCTAATTTTAACTTCCTCTTCTTTCACTGTTTAAGTTGTGTTCTACAATATGACCATCAAGTAATTGGCATCCTCTGTTTATGCATCTTAAATGAAGGATTAATAAGATACCAGAGTGCACCCTAACAGTTGGTAAAATTACACGAAATCATCAGAAGAGAGATTTTGTAGTATCTTTTAACAGCCTAGATTCCTTTCATTAAATTTTAGTATTGGGAAAAAAAAATAATTATTAGCTACCAACAAAGAAATGAAATTCTGAGTTGGTGATGTGTAATAAGCTGAAAGTATGTAAGATAAAGAGTCATATCTCAGTTCTGTCACTAACTTGGTGTTTGGTCAAATCATGACATATATCTCAGCCTCAGTAACCTGTAAAATAAGTTGTAAGAATTAAGGATAAAGTTTTGTGCCAATTATCAATTTATTGCTTCTCAGCTCCAAAGATATCCTTCATTGTCTACTTATAGTAATGAGGTTGCACTCTGTGAGCATAAATCCTTTTCATCTGGTACGATGTTAAGCTTTATCTGTAGAGAGCACTGAGAAAGACTCTCTTTCTGGTTTTAATATGCTTGTGTTTCATCTCGCTTCAAATATGTAGCTGCCAGCAGCATGTGGAGTGGAACATCCAATGATGCTCACTTCCATCAAGTCTCAGTTGCGCCTCCATGAATGGTTACCCCCTGAGTTTCAGTGGCACCTCTGTAGGCAAATTCCACTGAATCTCACAGATACCCCCCAGCAATCAGCTTTTTAAGTCAGCCCATTAGCAACCTGGTGGATGTTTCCTGCCAGCCTTGCCTCACCTGCACCACAGAGGGGTTTTTTGTGCTTCCCAATCTAGGCTGCTGTTCCTTGTTCTCCAAAGTTGGCCTACCAGCTTCCCATTTGAAGGCTCCAAGATTTCAGATCCAGCCAATTTTCTTGCCTCCCAGACTTTGTCTGGCTAGGGTGTACTAGTCTGTTCCAGGTAAACCAGTGTACTTCATCATACAGTGGGCTATAACCACACCTTCTACAAAAGATCAGAAACCCAGCCTTGAGGAAGGATGCCCACCCAGGTTTATCCCTTCCTTCAATACTCTCTCAGCCCCAGGGTATTCTTTAGATTTCTCTTAAGTTAAGGGTTAATCCTCCTTTATAATTAGTAATTGTATGTACCCTTTCCCTGTTCAAATTATGGTGCAGTCTGTCTTCTGTTTGGACCCTGACTGATACACTGTGAAAAGCATCTAATACAATGCCATCCTTGCTATACAAACAACACTAAATGAATAAGAAAATTCACAAAATAATTTGCATTGAGGCCAGAGCCCAAATAAAGGAATATAATAAA
Organism: Choloepus didactylus; assembly: GCF_015220235.1. Classification (NCBI taxonomy): domain Eukaryota; kingdom Metazoa; phylum Chordata; class Mammalia; order Pilosa; family Megalonychidae; genus Choloepus; species Choloepus didactylus. The sequence continues at coordinate 30,782,745 of NC_051312.1, read as the reverse complement.
CATGTTATTTTCTATTATTAGTGGTAAACAACATCTCAATGTTACATCAAAATATTATTATTATCAGTCCAACATTCTGGATTCATATCTTTTACCTATTACAGATGTTTCAGGTTTCCAGATAATCAATAAATATGTATTTACTGAGAAGGGTAAAGTGTGATGACACAAATGTGGAATGAGACACAGTAAGTATGGATTCCAGCGCAAACTTTAGCCCTGTGCTTGAGTGGCTAGGTACAATTATTATCCTATCCTTTGTTGGAGTGTAATTCTTCATATAAAGGTCAAGAAGGTTGAACTAAATTACCTATGTTGCATCCATAATGCTCATTAACTTTTTAATCATCATATGAAGTCACTTTTTTGCTCCAGAGCTTCCTCATGGCAGTTTTTACCTCAGTATTTCTGAGGGTGTAGATTAAGGGATTTAACATAGGAGCCACCATAGTATAAAAGACAGCCACTGCTTTATCTATGGGCAGAGTGGTCACTGGGCGCATGTATACAAAAATGCAGGGCACAAAAAATAAGATAACTACTGTGATGTGTGAGACACAAGTGGATAGGGCTTTCTGCCTTCCCTCCAAACTATAGGTCCTTAGGGAACTCAAGATGACCACATAGGATGCCATCAGAAGGAAGAAGTTTAACAGACAGATGAACCCACTGTTGGCAGCAACAAAGAGACCAAGGATATGAGTGTCCATGCAGACAAGTTTCAGCAAAGGGTACAGGTCACACATGAAGTGGTTTATGACATTGGGGCCACAAAAGGGCAACCAGACTGTGAGTAGAATCTGAATGGTTGCATGGAAAAATCCTCCAGTCCAGGCCACTCCCACCAGGAAAACGCACAGCCTGTGGCTCATGATGGTTTTGTAGTGCAGGGGTTTGCAGATGGCAACATAGCGGTCATAGGCCATCACTGTGAGCAGGATAATCTCAGTTGCACCAAAGATGTGTTCTGCATAGGCTTGGGCCATACACCCATTGAAGGAGATGATTTTCTTCTTGTGAAGGGAGTCCACAATCAGTTTAGGAGCTGAAGAAGAAGAATAAACGGTGTCTATCAAAGAAAGATGGGACAGGAAGAAGTACATGGGGGAGCTCAGAGCTGGGCTGGTGGTAATGGTAACAAAAATAAGCAGGTTGCCTGAGAGTGTAACCATGTACAGAACCAAAAACACCACAAACACTACTTTCTGCATCTTCGGGTTCTGTGTAAGACCTAATAAAATGAATTCGGTCACATTCTTTTTATTCTCCATCTATGTATTGTGGGTCATAAAAATTCAAGGAAAGAAGGCTTTACCTGAAAAATAGAACCATGGAAGAATGAAAATAGTCCAATTCTGCCTTTTCATAGTACTCTGCCAGTCTCACAATTGACTCCTTCACTTCCCAAACTTTCTAGGAATAGGTACCCCAAAATATCTCTTAGTTGCCTGTCTTCTTGTTTTATTATCTTGACTTCAAAAAATTCTTATAAGACTTATAATTCTTTTAAGAAGAAGGGAACCCCATTTCCATAGGGTCAGTGTAATCTTTGGAAATCTTCCCTTGAAATCAATAAGATAGAATAATGTAGTCATTAGAAGAGATAATTTTGGAGACTAAAAAATAAAAAAAATGTACAAATTAAATAATATGAATTTAAAAAGCACAAAATAGTTTGTATGCTCTAATTATAGTTATGTTGATATACTGTAAGTAAAAAAGAAAGTCAGGTAATAAGAGTTATGGTGTTAGTATTTGTAGGTTATAGATTTTATATATTTTTAATAACAAAATTCAACTTCAAAAACACCATTTATGAAACTTTATATAGGTTTGTATTCATCTCTGTTAAAACACATAGATATGTAAAAGTTTATAAGGATATAAATTAATATATTTAGGGCATTTACTCCTGGATGTGAGATTATGGGTGATCTTTTTTTCATTTTTTTTTTTTTGTATTTTCCAAATACCTACAGTTTACATTATTAAAAGAAATAAAATTTCCATATTTTTTCATGAAAGTCTAAAGTCTTATCATGAAATTTTTAAACTGAATGGGATATATAAGGGAAAAAATAAGGAATTATACATTGGCACATGATAGGAAGCCAGGAAATAGTATCTAGATATAATTGAACTAACTGCTCAGTACATGCTCTGATGTACTGATGAACTTGTTTTTATCAATTCACCAAAAGGAAATAGGACAAGGGCTTGATGGGGCACTATCTGCCTTGAGAAGGCCAGGACAGAAGGGTGAGATTGCCATAATTGCCCTGGGGTCTACTTGTAATCATCCTAAGTACCATCTCTGGACAACCAGTCAGAGATTATTGACCTCTAGTTTCAACTTATATCATTAATACTAATAATCAATAAGACAAGTCTGCATAATCAACCAGAAGCAGTTAATTAAACCTCATACCCACCTGGTAAGGAATACACATCATACTCTTAATCTTCAAGATCAAGATCAATGGAAAACTAAGTTTTGTCACTCCAAATCATCACTTTTTTCTGAACCTCAGATTCCTTTTGCATTTTCATGTGTTCTCAGAGCACAAAGGCACTGAGAGGCAAGATGAGTTGTCCCTGTCATAATGAAGTATGTGGAAAGGAATCCTCTTCCACATGGTCTCACAAATGCTCTCAAGAAGGTGGCCTCAGATTCCAAATGTTCCAAGCCCCAGGATAAGTGGTCTCCTAATGGATAGCCAAAGCATCAGAGAATCCTCCCACTGACAAGAACCCTTGAGGAGAAAAGTTGGTGGATTTCTAATTGCCAACTCCTCTCCAGAGACAATGGCCCTTGGGAGAACCAACTGGCTAATATGTTTTTCTAAACTTCTGAAGATCTGTGCCAAGGTTTCATTTCAAAACCAGACAGAAAACCCTAAACTCCATGCGTTCATCTTCATTAGTTTACTATATTGTCATTCAGTTCCTTGCAAATCTTGAAGGAATCAGAATATATTGTAAAAGCAGTTCTCTTTTATGATGATTATATGCCTCCTCTTTTTTTGCACACTACACAGACACAAATGCACACAAAAAAACAACTCAGACATTAAAATTGACACATTTGATACCCACTGTTAACTGGCAGGCTCCAGTACAGGATCAGGTTCTTTTGCCTTCCCAATCCAAAACCTAAGCATGTGTTTATTTCCACTCGAATCCTCTAAAATCCATGTTTTTAGAGAAATAATCTGTGTTGATCAAGCAATAGGACCCTGAGCTTTCATAAAAGAGCCCATAGACCACAGCTGACAGGAAAGGTCCTAGACAAACAAACTTTTTCCACAACAGAGAAACTTTTCTTTTTAGCTTAAATTCCACATAATCAAATATTTTTAAACAAAAACCCTTACTCTAACACTGCTTGCCTCCATTCCAAACAGGACACAGAGATTCATTTTCTACCATGTAGTGCTTATAAGAATTCAGTTTTTATTAAGTGCTTGCCATATTCTAGGCACTATATTAAATACTTTATATACATTATTTCATTTGATTTTCACCATAAAGCTATAAGGTAGGTACTACTATAATCCCTATGTCATAGAAAAGGGAAACTGAGTCTTACAGAGTGTAAGTGACTTGCCCAAAGCCATAATGATAAAACGTAGAGGAGCCTGGATTTCAGCCTAGGATGCCTGTCTCCAGCTCTTAAACACTTATCCAAATGCCCTTGCTGCTATGGAAGCACTTTCATTCTGGGAAATAGCACTGCCAAAGAGTGTGCAGCGTTGGGCTGGTACCTAAAATCACCACCTGTGACCATAAGAAATCCATGGAAATCCTCTTATTTCAGTCAGAGGGTGACAAATTTGTGGGTTTATTGGGCAATACTCTAGGATCATTGCACTTAGAGATCCTCAGGTAACTTGCATTTTATCAAGCTGATAAGTCCTTTAAAGATGAGGAAACTGAGTACCACAGAGGCTAAGTGACTTGTCCAAGGAGGTACCCCCCCCCCAGCTGGTTAGTGGCAAGCCAGAACAAGAACCCAGGTTTTCTGATGACCAAGACAGGGTTTGTTTGTTTATTTCAGCCACCACCACAATCTATCTCCCTTAAGATGAGCATATACAAGTAAAAATCACCCTAAGGTGACAAAAAGAATTAATTTTCATCTTTCATCTTGAACAATACCTGTCTTGACTCTCTAAGAAATAAGGTTATGTGTCCGTTCAAGGATTCAGCAGTTCAGTGATATTGCTGTGAGCACATTCATTGCAGCAAAAAGGTTTCACCTGGTTAGAATTAGATCTTGCAAACTTTGAAAGATTCAAAGTGTCCCTGTGTCTTCAACTTAATATAGGTTGCCAACCATAGCAGTGTATATAGTATTTCCCTGCAGATCTGCATTCTCCTTGTGGATCTCAGTTTAGAGGTAAAGGAATCCAAATGCCATCCTTCTCCTCCCTTCCAATGCTGACTTGTCTTAACTGTGAGAAAGGTCAGAAGGTCAGATACCCTGACACAGCTCCATCTTCAATTAACTTTTCCTATTCTCAGTTCCCTCCAACATTTCCTCCTATCAGTAAAAGATGATTTTTTCAACTCTCACTTTCATTCCTGGAAATTATCAAGGTCAGAATATTGTTTCAGGAGAAATGAATGACTGTACATCAACCAATCTTTGACTATCCAAATCATCATGCCCTGTGACTTACCTCTGTAGGAAACCTTCAGTGGCCCCATCATACAATTGCACTACTGTACTCTCATCACACTGAGTTTAGAAATTAACTCAGGAACCCAGAAAATATCCTGATAAATTTTAGATATATCAATACACAGAGAGGAAAGCAAATATTTCTGCAAAATATCCTAGAACACCCAAAAGTTATTCCCAATCAAATATTAGAAAGTATTTCTTCAATAATTATAATTCTAAACTCCTTGGGATAAAATGAAAATGTAAGAACAGGATTAACAATTAACAAGCCAAGAAAACTTACTGTGGTTGCTGCTGTATTTGAGGAGACTGTCCCGTGTATTCAGAAAGAAGTAACTATTATATGTAGCTGTTAAAATGTAATGTCATGTAATGTGTATTTCTCCTGTACCTACTGAGTAGACAATATTACAAGCAAAGAACGTCAACATGAAACAAATATCTCCCAATGGATTCAGCAAGCTTTTAGGAATTTCCAGAAATTCAAGTCAAATGAAAAGATACACACTTGTCTTAAATTTGAAACCTGAAGTCCTCAGCTACTAAGGAGAATCTCATCTTCTCTAGCACCTAGATTTGTGATTACAAAACAAGAGACAGATATTTCTATCTCACTCTATCACTTAATACTCCCTTCTCATTCTTCTCCTAAAAACTAACAAAAAAACCCTCGTCTTGAACCAGGGTGATTAGGGAAAATACTGAGAACATTAGAGGACCTGCTATCTTAGGCTTTGCCCTCCCAGGTATTAAACAACTCTCTTTTTAAAAGAGAGTTTGCCTTAGTAAAAGATTTTTGGGAGAATTTGTCTATGAACAATGCATCTTCACCCATTTGGTTATTTTCCCTGCATTTTAGGCTAATCTATTAAAACCCGCTATTCCTGGTCTGTAAGATTATGGAGTAAAGCACTTCTCTCATAAGCCCATGAGTATCATGAACTGCAGCATAAAGGACTCTGAAAGCTCTGTGAACAACAGGGGGTTTCATTAAGGTTGAAAATCCCTTAAGAAATTTTCCCTCTTGCTGAGGTCACCAGAGGAGGTTGAAATAACAATTTTCTCAAATGTACTGTGAATAAATCAGAGCACAATTTATTCATACGAAACTTGGGATTTGCTACATTATAATCTTGAGTGACGTCTATGCTGGAGGCTAAATGGAAGCTAAAACCCAAGTTTCAAATTGTCCAGTGCTGAAATCTAAAATTATGAATTTTTATGCTTTCCCATTAATGTTGTTTAGAAGTCTAGGAATTCCATTGGCTATTCAATGAAAACAACCTCACTTAGGCAGAGAGATTTCTCTAAATATTCTTCATACATAATATCCCAAGAATGGCAGAAACTGGTGCAGTTGAATATGCCCTGTCATCTTGCAAACACACTCTCTAGCAAATACTTCACAACTTGAAGGAGAGAGCACTCGTTGTTTTAGCAACATCTCGTATAATAACAGAAGCAGTTGCTGAATTTAAATGAGCAGTAGGTGGGTAAAAAAGCTGAAGAAATAATAATAGCAGTTATCATTACTGAGCACTATATCCTTTATTCTGTTACTTTGGGCTATTACATTGATTGATTTCATATGTTGAACTAACCTTGCATTCTGGGGCAAATCCCAGCTGGTGATGGATTCTTTTTTATATGCTACTGGAGTTGATTTGCTGGTAGTATTTTTTTCTGAAGATTTTTGTGTCTATATTCATAAGAGATATTGATATGTAGTTTCATTTTTATGATGTTTTTGTCCACGTTTGCTATCAGAGTGATACTGGCTTCACTGAATGAATTGGGAAGTATTCTGTCTTCTATTTTTTTGGCAGAGTTTGTGAAGGATTGATGTTAATTCTTCCTTAAATGTTTGAAAAAATTCACTAGTAAAGCCATCTTGGACTGGGTTTTCCTTGGGGGGAAGTTTTTTTTTCTTCTTCTTTTTCTTCTTTTTTTAATTAGTACTTCAATCTCCTGACTTGTTTTCAGTGTAGATTGTTGATTTCTTGAGTCAATTTCAATATTTTTTGTCTTCCTAGGTATTTGTCCCTTTCATCTAGATTATCTCTTTTGTTGCCATATAACTACTACTTCCTCATATTCTTTTTTAAAATTTGGATCAGTAGAAATGTCCCATCTCTCATTTCTTTTTTTTTTTTTTTTTTTTAACTTTTCCTTCTTTTTTCAAATCAACTGTATGAAAAAAAAAGTTAAAAAGAAAACAAACATACAATAAAAAAACATTTCAAAGAGACCATAGCAAGGGAGTAAGAAAAAGACAACTAACCTAAGATAACTGCTTAACTTCCAACATGTTCCTACTTTACCCCAAGAAAGTTACATAATATAGCAACATTTCAGTGAACTTGTTCCTACTACATCCATCAGAAATTAACAGACCATAGTCATTTCTGGGCATCCCCAGAACGTTAAATAGCTTATCTGTTGTTCTTGGATTATTGTTCCCCCTTCCTTAATTGCTCTCTACTGCTAGTTCCCCTACATTCTACATTATAAACCATTTGTTTTACATTTTTCAAAGTTCACATTAGTGGTAGCATATAAAATTTCTCTTTTTGTGCCTGGCTTATTTCGCTCAGCATTATGTCTTCAAGGTTCATCCATGTTGTCATATGTTTCACCAGATCGTTCCTTCTTACTGCCGCGTAGTATTCCATCGTGTGTATATACCACATTTTATTTATCCACTCATCTGTTGAAGGACATTTGGGTTGTTTCCATCTCTTGGCAATTGTGAATAATGCTGCTATGAACATTGGCGTGCAGATATCTGTTCGTGTCACTGCTTTCCGATCTTCCGGGTATATACCGAGAAGTGCAATCGCTGGATCGAATGGTAGCTCTATATCTAGTTTTCTAAGGAACTGCCAGACTGACTTCCAGAGTGGCTGAACCATTATACAGTCCCACCAACAATGAATAAGAGTTCCAGTTTCTCCACATCCCCTCCAGCATTTGTAGTTTCCTGTTTGTTTAATGGCAGCCATTCTAACCGGTGTTAGATGGTATCTCATTGTGGTCTTAATTTGCATCTCTCTAATAGCTAGTGAAGCTGAACATTTTTTCATGTGTTTCTTGGCCATTTGTATTTCCTCTTCAGAGAACTGTCTTTTCATATCTTTTGCCCATTTTATAATTGGGCTGTCTGTACTATTGTCATTGAGTTGTAGGATTTCTTTGTATATGCAAGATATCAGTCTTTTGTCAGATACATGGTTTCCAAAAATTTTTTCCCATTGAGTTGGCTGCCTCTTTACCTTTTTGAGAAATTCCTTTGAGGTGCAGAAACTTCTAAGCTTGAGGAGTTCCCATTTATCTATTTTCTCTTTTGTTGCTTGTGCTTTGGGTGTAAAGTCTAGGAAGTGGCCTCCTAATACAAGGTCTTGAAGATGTTTTCCTACATTATCTTCTAGGAGTTTTATGGTACTTTCTTTTACATTGAGATCTTTGGTCCATTTTGAGTTAATTTTTGTGTAGGGGGTGAGGTAGGGGTCCTCTTTCATTCTTTTGGATATGGATATCCAACTCTCCCAGCCCCATTTGTTGAAAAGACCATTATGGCTCAGTTCGGTGACTTTAGGGGCCTTATCAAAGATCAGTCGGCCATAGATCTGAGGGTCTATCTCTGAATTCTCAATTCGATTCCATTGATCTATATGTCTATCTTTGTGCCAGTACCATGCTGTTTTGGCAACTGTGGCTTTATAATAAGCTTCAAAGTCAGGGAGTGTAAGTCCTCCCACTTCGTTTTCTTTTTTAGAGTGTCTTTAGCAATTCGAGGCATCTTCCCTTTCCAAATAAATTTGATAACTAGCTTTTCCAAGTCTGCAAAGTAGGTTGTTGGAATTTTGATTGGGATTGCATTGAATCTGTAGATGAGTTTGGGTAGAATTGACATCTTAATGACATTTAGCCTTCCTATCCATGAACATGGAATATTTTTCCATCTTTAAGGTCCCCTTCTATTTCTTTTAGTAGAGTTATGTAGTTTTCTTTGTATAGGTCTTTTACATCTTTGGTTAAGTTTATTCCTAGGTACTTGATTTTTTTAGTTGCTATTGAAAATGGTATCTTTTTCTTGAGTGTCTCTTCAGTTTGTTCATTTCTAGCATATAGAAACATTACTGACTTATGTGCATTAATCTTGTATCCCGCTACATTGCTAAATTTGTTTATTAGCTCTAGTAGGTGTATCGTTGATTTCTCAGGGTTTTCTAGATATAAGATCATATCATCTGCAAACAATGACAGTTTTACTTCTTCTTTTCCAATTTGGATGCCTTTTATTTCTTTGTCTTGCCGGATTGCCCTGGCTAGCACTTCCAGCACAATGTTGAATAACAGTGGTGACAGCGGGCATCCTTGTCTTGTTCCTGATCTTAGAGGGAAGGCTTTCAGTCTCTCACCATTGAGTACTATGCTGGCTGTGGGTTTTTCATATATGCTCTTTATCATGTTGAGGAGGTTTCCTTCAATTCCTACCTTTTGAAGTGTTTTTATCAAAAAGGGATGTTGGATTTTGTCAAATGCTTTTTCAGCATCTATTGAGATGATCAATTGATTTTTCCCTTTCGAGTTTTTAATGTGTTGTAATACATTGATTGTTTTTCTTATGTTGAACCATCCTTGCATGCCTGGAATGAACCCCACTTGGTCATGGTGTATGATTTTTTTAATGTGTCTTTGGATTCGATTTGCAAGTATTTTGTTGAGGAGTTTTGCATCTATATTCATTAGGGAGATTGGCCGGTAGTTTTCCTTTTTTGTGGCATCTTTGCCAGGTTTTGGTATTAGATTGATGTTAGCTTCATAAAATGAGTTAGGTAGTGTTCCATTTTTTTCAATGTTTTGAAAGAGTTTGAGTAAGATTGGTGTCAGTTCTTTCTGGAAAGTTTGGTAGAATTCCCCTGTGAAGCCATCTGGCCCTGGGCATTTATTTGTGGGAAGATTTTTGATGACTGATTGAATCTCTTTGCTTGTGATGGGTTGGTTGAGGTCTTCTATTTCTTCTCTGGTCAGTCTAGGTTGTTCATATGTTTCCAGGAAATTGTCCATTTCTTCTACATTATCCAGTTTGTTGCCATACAGTTGTTCATAATATCCTCTTATAATTTTTTTAATTTCTTCAGGATCTGCAGTTATGTCACCTTTTTCATTCATTATTTTGTTTATATGGGTCTTCTCTCTTTTTGATTTTGTCAGTCTAGCTAGGGGCTTGTCAATCTTGTTGATCTTCTCAAAGAACCAACTTTTGGTGATATTTATCCTTTCTATTGTTTTTTTGTTCTCTATGTCATTTATTTCTGCTTTAATCCTTGTTATTTCTTTTCTTGTACTTGGTTTAGGATTGGTTTGCTGTTCATTTTCTAGCTTCTTCAGTTGATCCATTAGTTCTTTGATTTTGGCTCTTTCTTCCTTTTTAATATATGCGTTTAGTGCTATAAATTTCCCCCTTAGCACTGCTTTTGCTGCATCCATAGGTTTTGGTATGTTGTGTTCTCATTTTCATTCGTCTCTATATATTTAGCAATTTCTCTTGCTATTTCTTCTTTAACCCACTGATTGTTTAGGAGTGTGTTGTTTAACCTCCAGGTATTTGTGAATTTTCTAAGTCTCTGATGGTTATTGACTTCTAATTGTATTCCATTGTGGTCAGAGAATGTGCTTTGAATGATTTCAATCTTTTTAAATTTATTGAGGCTTGTTTTATGTCCCAGCATATGATCTATTCTGGAGAAAGTTCCGTGAGCACTAGAAAAGTATGTGTATCCTGGTGATTTGGGATGTAATGTCCTGTAGATGTCTGTTAAATCTAATTCATTTATCAGATTGTTTAGGTTTTCAATTTCCTTATTGGTCTTCTGTCTGGTTGATCTATCTATAGGAGAGAGTGATGTGTTGAAGTCTCCCACAATTATTGTGGAAACATCAATTGCTTCCTTTAGTTTTGCCAATGTTTCTCTCATGTATTTTGTGGCACCTTGATTGGGTGCATAGACATTTACGATTGTTATTTCTTCTTGCTGAATTGCCCCTTTTATTAGTATGTAGTGGCCTTCTTTGTCTCTCAAAACATCCCTGCATTTGAAGTCTATTTTATCTGAGATTAATATTGCTACACCTGCTTTCTTTTGGCTGTAGCTTGCATGAAATATTTTTTTCCATCCTTTCACTTTCAGTTTCTTTGTGTCCCTGTGTCTAAGATGAGTCTCTTGTATGCAACATATTGATGGTTCATTTTTTTTGATCCATTCTGCGAATCTGTATATTTTAATTGGGGAGTTTAATCCATTTACATTCAACGTTAAAACCGTGAAGGCATTTCTTGAATCGGCCATCTTATCCTTTGGATTATGTTTGCCATATTTTTCCCTCTCTCTATTAATATCCTTTATTGTACCCATACCGAATCTCTTTAGTACTGAACCTTTCTCCAAGTCTCTCTGTCCTTTCTTTGTTTCTCTGTCTGTAGGGCTCCCTTTAGTATCTCCAGTAGGGCAGGTCTCTTGTTAGCAAATTCTCTCAGCATTTCTTTGTCTGTGAAAAATTTAAGCTCTCCCTCAAATTTGAAGGAGAGCTTTGCTGGATAAAGTATTCTTGGCTGGAAATTCCTCTCACTCAGAATTTTAAATATATCGTGCCACTGCCTTCTTGCCTCCATGGTGGCTGCTGAGTAGTCACTACTTAGTCTTATGCTGTTTCCTTTGTATGTGGTGAATTGCTTTTCTCTTGCTGCTTTCAGAACTTGCTCCTTCTCTTCTATGTTTGACAGTGTGATCAGTATATGTCTCGGAGTGGGTTTTTTTTGGATTTATTCTATTTGGAGTTCGCTGAGCATTTATGATTTGTGTATTTATGTTGTTTAGAAGATTTGGGAAGTTTTCCCCAACAATTTCTTTGAATACTCTTCCTAGACATTTACCCTTTTCTTCCCCTTCTGGGACACCAATGAGTCTTATATTCGGACGTTTCATATTATCTATCATATCCCTGAGGTCCATTTCGAGTTTTTCAATTTTTTTCCCCATTCTTTCTTTTATGCTTTCATTTTCCATTCTGTCATCTTCCAGGTCACTGATTCGTTGTTCAACTTCCTCTAGTCTTGTACTATGAGTGTCCAGAATCTTTTTGATTTGGTCAACAGTTTCTTTAATTTCCATAAGATCATCCATTTTTTTATTTAGTCTTGCAATGTCTTCTTTATGCTCTTCTAGGGTCTTCTTGATTTCCTTCATATCCCGTACTATGGTCTCATTGTTCATCTTTAGTTCTTTGAGTAGCTGCTCTAGGTGTGTCTCTTCTGGTTTTTTGATTTGGGTGCTTGGGCTTGGGTTATCCATATCGTCTGGTTTTTTCATATGCTTTATAATTTTCTGTTGTTTTTGGCCTCGTGGCATTTGCTGAACTTGATAGGGTTCTTTTAGGGCTTGTAGACCAGTTGAAGTCCTTATCTCTAATTTATCAGATCTACAGCTTCGTGGAGTACACTTTCTCTAAGTAACCAGCAGGTGGCGTCCACGAGCCACCTGTTCTCCACAAGCCAGACCTCCCCTGCTTAGCCTTTTTGGTGAGTGGGGGAGTGAGTCTTGTGGGGCCCAATTGGTGTACCAAGCTTGCGTGTGTAGTTGGTGTTGCCTGCCCTGTATGTGGGGCGTGTTTCTGGGCAGTCGGGGAGGGGGGGTGGCCTTAACAATCAAATCTCCCTGATGATCCTAGAGTTTTAAAGCTACTGCAATAGTCTAATCCTTCAGTTCAGTCCTGCCACAGTTTGTCTCTGCCACTGACCCACAAGTCTTTGGTATTGGCGTATGGCTCCTGAGACTTGCAAGTGGGCCCCTCTTCCAGGCTGTGCACCCCGGGTCCTCTGTTGAGGGATGACTGTGCTATGTCACAGGTGAGTGCCGTCCCCCCAGGGCAGTTCTGGGCTGCTGGGCTGTGTTGGGAGGCTCCCAGTCTGCTCAAATGATGGCTGAATGGGGCTCTGTTAATTCACACTGCTCCCCCTTCCCAGCTCTGGGACATTCAGCTGAGGTTGCAGGGAAGGCTAATGTCCACGCCCAGTTTTGTGGTGTGTGCCTGTTATTTGAAGCACTTCCGTCACACTGGGTTGTCTGGGGCAGCTCTGGACTATGGGGCTGGCGATGGGCAGGAGTGTTTCCTGTCCACCAGGATGGTGGCTGTGAGCGGACACCCCCCTTTTCTTGGGAAGTTGTGTTGTTTAGTGAATTTTCTCAGCCACTGGAATATTGCCTTTTGTCTCAGAGCTCTCTTAATTCTGCTCTTGACTTGACGTGCCCAAATTTCAATTCTTTGAAGCTTTCTGTATTGAGCTTCTTAGAGTAATTGTTTTAGAAAAAGCAAAAAGGATTTAAAAAAAAAAAAAAAAAAACGGCCCTCCTCAGAGATCTAATGGGTTATTGAAATGCTAATAGACAAAGCAACCAGGGCCATTAAGGAAAGGTGCACAGGGCAGAGAGATCAGCTTTGCTTCGGGATTTGCATATGCGCCTCAAGGCCTGATCTCCGCCCTTCCCCTTTCTGTGTTCACCAGAACTCCAAAAATCCTCTGCTTTTATTTTGGAGTTTTTCGTGTTGTTTTTATTCTATGTCTGTCTCCTCTCTGCTGGGCTGGCTGCTCTCAGAGTCTCTGGTGTCTGGTCTCAGTCTATCTATGGTTGGAGTTTGAATCAGTAGAATGAGTTTCCGATAAGGGCAGCCACTGCAATTCTCCCTTCTCCTTCCCGGAGCTGACAGCCCCTCCTCCCCCGGGACTGAGCCTGGCAGGGAGGGGCGCGGGTCCCCTGGCCGCAAAAACTTACAGATTTCGCTGATCTCAGCAGTTCCACGTTTTCATGAGTGTTGTATGAAGTATGCCCAAAGACAGATTGCTCTGTGGTGTCCAGTCCACGCAGTTCCTGGCTTTTTACCTACTTTCCTGGAGGAGTAACTAAAACATACAGCTCACCAGTCTGCCATCTTGCCCCGCCTCTCCCATCTCTCATTTCTGATTTTAGTAATTTGAGTCTTCAACTGTCTTTTCATATCAGTCTAGCTAAAGGTTTGTCACTTTAGGGACTTTTCAAAGAATACACTTTTGGTTTTGTTGATTTTCTCCACTGTCTTCTGTTCTCTAATTAATTTATTTTTATTCGTTCTGTTTGTTTTGAGTTTAGCTTTCTTTTTTTAGGTCCTTAAGTTGGAAGGTTTGGTTATTGATTTGAAATCTTTTTACTTTTTTAATATAGGCATCAACAGTTATAAATTTCCCTCTAAGTGCTGCTTTAGATGAATCACATAAGTTTTGTATGCTGTTTTTATTTTCCTTCATCTCAAGGGATTCCCCAATTTTCCTTGTGATATTTTCTTTGCCCTATTGCTTATTTAGGAGTGTATTGATTAATTCCCACATAATTTCCTAAATTACCTCTGTTGTATATTTTTAATTTTATTTGATTATAGTCAGAGAACATACCTTGCTTTATTTCAATCCTCAAATTTTGTGTCTTGCTTTATGGCCTAATTTATTGTCTAATCTGTAAAATGTTCCATGTACATATGAGAAGCATATATTCTGCTGTTGTTAGCAAAGGTCTCCATAAATTTGTGTTAGGTCTAGCTGGTTTATACAGTTCTTTGTCTTTTATTTCATTGTTGATTTTATTTGTTTTCTAGGACTATCATAACAAATTACCACAAACTATGCTTACAACAACATAAATGAATGCTCTTACAGTTTAGTTGTGGTGGTTTCGTGAACTTTCTGAACTAATTCTGTGAAGATTGTATTCTTTATCATGTGTGGCCACCAAAGTCTCTTCTCATTGAGTTTAGTGGTCTGCTAATGTTTGAACAGAGATTTCCTAAGATTACTGGAACCAACAAGTCTCTCAGTCTTGCTAATAGGCTCTGTGTTTGTTGGGGCATGCCTTCAAACCTCAGCCTGGCAGTTTACAATCTCTCTTCAGCCTTCACTTCCTGCTTGCAGAGAGCTCTACTGACACCAGAGGTGAGCACATAGGGTCTTCTCAGGTCTTTCTTAAGCATGTGCACAACCCTAGGCATGTAGTCAGCTCTATTCATGCATATGGCCTTCTAGAGTTCAAGATATGTGTCTTTGTATTTTAAAGACCCATATGGATATCTCATAAACATTTTGGTTAGCCCATTGATTTCCCCAACTATTATCCATCCTCTAAGGTGGGTACAATGTTGAAAAATTTTCTCTGATCATTTTTGACAAATGCCTCAAGGGAAAAGGCTCCAAATATATCAAATAAAGACAGTATTGGAAGTTGGGCCATTGAGGGAACTTTCAGACTGATCAAATAAGGACAGTGTCTACCAAAAGCACTTTGAAAGAGCTTCAACTCCATTCTACCCCCTCCAGTGGCTGCCAGCTTGTTGGTTTTCACTGTGATTTCAGGTTGTTGATTTTCAAGACTATAGCAGATCTGGGAGGGGATATAGGAATAGGACAAGTTAAAATGCCACAGATCTCACTGTTCTACTGATAGCCAGCTGCTTCTCTGGAATAAACATTCCCTGGGTTGCTGCAAGCATTCGGTTAATTACCAGAATTCTGAAAATGTTAATTCTCACAATTTTTTTTTCAGTATTCTCATTGTTCTTATGGAGAATAGAATTTTTGGAGGGCCTTACTCCACGATTTTTGCTGATATCAGTCTACTGAGCACTATGTGCCAGGTGTCATCCCAGGTGTCAGTGTTGGATGTGTATTAACTGAAATCCCAAATGCAGCCCCAAAAGTATGTATCATTAACTCCACTTTAGAGTTGAGGAAGCAGCCACCAAGTTAGTGACCAAACCAAACCAGGATTCAATTCCAGATTTCACTGATACCAAATCCATGCTTTTCTTCTAAGCTCTACTGTCTCTGGATCACAAATACAGGATCAATCCATTGACTGTTCATTCAAGCCTCAATTATTATGGGAAATAAACATGGATGAATTATTTAAGACAAATCTTGGTCGATTGAATGCTGCCCCCAATTCTTCATACCTCAGGGAACCACACCCTTCTAACACTTAATTGTGGGTAGAGTGTACTTCCCCACCCTTTGACTTTGGGTTTGGCCCTGCAACTCACTTTGAATAATGGAATATGGTCAGAAATGACAGTTTTCAAGTTCCAAGCCTAGACCTAGACTTTAGGGGCGTCTCATGTTCCCACTTGATCTCTTAGCCTCTTCATTGCCGTGAGAAGGAAATTCCCTGACTCAACCACTAGTCCAATGATGTTTAGAGTCATGTGAAGCAGAGTTACCTCAGCACACCCTCAGGTCTGCAGTAAGAACCAGAGAGTCCCAGCCATCCTGGCTAAAGAAAAGCCATCCAACCAAGCCTGCCTATAATTCCAAACTACAAATGCGTGAACATCACAGTTTAAGGTGGTTTATTTTGCAGCAATAAGTAACACAAACAAAACTCTAGGCATATTATCGCACAAAGAATTGGCACGATGTTACACTGTCATCTCTGTGGTTCAAACATCGATAATAAACCTTAACCCCATGTCTTTGTTTGCTAGGGTTGCCATAACAAAGCACCACAAACTGGGTGGCTTAAAATGACAGAAATGTATTGACACTAGACTCTAAAGGCTAGAAATCCGAAATCAAGTTTCGGCAGGGCCTTACTTCAACCGAAGTCCATAGGAAAGAAGCTGTTTCATGCTTCTTGTAGCCTTTGGTTGGTTCCCAACAATCCATGACATTGTCTCCTCTGTCCCTATCTCTGTCTCTCTAAAAAAACCTTCATATTGGATTAAGAACCCATCCTTTCCAGTATGCCCTCATTTTAACACTCCCGATTCAATCTGTAATGATTCTATTTTAAAATAAGGTTATAATTCGAGGTACTGGAAATTAGGACTTCAACATATCTTTTGTGGGGACACAATTCAATCCATAACACCAACATTCTTGGATTGAATATATTTTCTTATATCTCTGAGAATATTGTTGATAATTTTTCCTTTTGGGCTTCTGATACTGCCCAGAAAAGACCCTTCCATTCTTCTGCCTAGAAAGTAAGTGCATGGCTGGCCACATCCTAGCAGACAAGTGAGGCTGGCAGGAATGCATTAATTCATTTAATCACTCTGATTTTGGTCCAATATGCCCATCCTTAACTATACCAGGTATGTAACAGTTCAGATGCCCTTTGTTTTACCCTTTTCTGCCATGAGAGGGAATAAGCATATCCACATTTTGGAGCTGGGAAAAGTTTTTAAGACTAACCTTTTGCTTTTAGCCAACCCTCCATATTTTAGCCCACTTTCACCTCCATTTTCAAGGGTACCTGCTGCTGCCAATTCCTGCAACTTTCTGTGGCATAAATCAGTTTTCTTTCTTGGGAATAAGAAGATTAGAAATAACCACTTGTGCTGAAAAAGAGTTCAGACTTCAGTTAGAGATATGAATGTAACAGACTTGATTAGGACAAAGGTAAATCAGAATACAGAGTAAAGGATGATGCTGCCTGTAGTTTAAAATTTTAATGTTTATGAGATCAAAGGAAGAGATGCATATTTGGTTCAAAATTTAAATTTTCTTTAGAACACTATCTAATTTAACCTGTATGGTCAGTTTAATTAAACAACATAATTACACGGAATCTAGACTAAAGAATGAGATCCTGTTATTCTGTACAGGTTAATGTAATACTCTGATACATTCCAGAGTATTTGGGGCAGAAAATAAAAAAGGATTTTCAAAGTTTCCTTGAGAGATTGGGGGAAAATGTGGAAATATTACACTTCCCCACCTGGGGAATTCAAATTTTCTCTCAAGCATTAGGGACTCCCAATTTAATACACTAAGCCCTCAATCTTGGGGCTTACCCTTATGAAACTTACTCCTGCAAAGGAGAAGACAAGCTTACTTGTAAGTGTGCCTAAGAGTCACCCCAGAGTACCTCTTTTGTTGCTTTGATGTGGCCTCTCTCTCTAAGCCAACTGTAATTGTTAAGTTCATGTGTCAATTTGGCCAGGTGATGGTGCCCAGTTATCTGAGCAAGCACTGGCCTAACCATTACTTCAAGGCCATTTGTGGCTGGTTAATAAGCCAGAAGGCTGGTTTATTAAATCATCACTCAATTGATCACATCTGTGGCTAATTACATTGATGAAGGGTGTATCTTCAACAATGAGATAATTCAATCAGATGGATTTAATCCAATCAGTTGAAGATTTATAAGAGAGAAGAGGGAGAACCGTCACTTCTTTCTTCAGCCAGCCCATGTCTCCTGGGGAATTCAACAAACACCTTCATTGGAGTTGCCAGTTCACTGCCTGCACTACAGAATTTGGACTTGTGCATCACCAGAGTTAGATGAGACTCTTCTATAAAATCTCATATTTACCGATATCTCCTGTTGGTTCTGTTTCCCTAGAGAATCCTAATACACCAACTCTGCAAATTAACTCATTCCTCCCCTCAACATGGGATATGACTCCCAGGGGTGTAAGTCTCCCTGGCAACATGGGACATGACTCCTGGGGTGAGGTTGGGCATGGTATCATGGGATTGAGAATGCCTTCTTGACCAAACACAGGAAAGAAATGGAACAAAGTAAAGTTTCAGTGGCTAAGAGATTTCAAATAGAGTAGAGAGGTCATTATGGAGGTTATGCTTATGCATTATATAGATATTCCTTTTAGTTTTGAGTGTATTAGAATAGATAGAAGAAAATGCCTGAAACTGTTGAACTTAAATCCAGTAGCCTTGATTCTTGATGATGATTGTATAAGTATACAGCTTTTATGGGGTAACTGTTTTATTGTGAAAACCTTATGCATTTGTTCTTCTTCCATGCTAATTTCTAGCCACAGCCAATCACCCACAACAAATTCCCATTGGATTTTCCATCCATACAATTTTCCCATGGAGTTGCATATAAGAGCAACCTTGTTAACACTTATCATTAGAAACAACTTCCAAATGTCCTATAATTTGATGGGAAAAAAATCAGGATTGTCATTACCACATAGTATTTGGGCCACAATCACAGTTATCCTTAACTCATCTATATGAAATAAAAGTGTATACCCACCCTGAAATATCTTAGGAATACATATTGACAATTTTAATTGCATGGATATTGCATTTTGGGCATGAGGATCACCTTCCTTTGGTACACATAAATTGATACCCATATCTGTGCTCTTTGGGTAAGAAAATATAAAAGAAAAATTTTGTGAGGTAATAAAGGTATAAAGCTTTGTATTTCCTTCCTTCCTCATCTCCTTATTTTATACCATTGATCCTAAAAAATGTTTCCAATGGAGTCATCACCTGCAAGATTTCATGAATTTGGGTATTTGAAAGGACTCAAGAGACTGCAGAGGGCATACTCAAATAAGACTTTTATTTTAAGGCAAAGGAGAGTCTGCAAAAAGAGAAATCAAGTGCAGACTAGCATTGGCATTACAAGAGACAGCCTGGCACAACCTTCATGGGGTTCTTATTCACAAACAGGGAAGTTTTGTCTACAGTTGAACCATCAAGATCACATGATGAGTCTTAATTTGAAGAAGGCTCAAGGCATACGTTTCCAGTGGGGTATTTGTGCCTCTCTGGTCAAGCAACTTATGTCAGATGAAAACCATCAGTAATAAAACTGGCCTTTGGGAGTACCAAGGTAGATTTAAACTGCGTATCAGAAATCCCACTGGCCTTATACTGGCCAAGGCTCAAAAACAGTTTGATTCAGAGATAAGGAGAGAGCTTTCCCTTTGAGATGTAAAATAATGCTTTTCTATGTAAACCACCCACTGATAGAGTCAAGCCTTTTAAAATTTACATCACTAATGACCAATTTTTCTCCTGTTTTGTATTGATAGAATAGACAAACAAATGGACAGTTGTCAAAATGCTCATAATTTGCACCATTACATAAAGTGTGGGAATTGCTATAAAGAAGAATTTCAGTTTGCCAAATATACCAGCACAAGCTTGTTCCTATCATGCACATGTTTGACAACTCCATTTTCCCCTCTCACAACTGAAATTTGAACTTTCTGAAAGATATGAATAGATTGATTTAATGTAACAATTAATTGAATCTTAACTAACACTAGTTCCTCCTCTAACCAAATGGATGGTATTGGATAAGCATCATGTGGAGGTTTTAATTCAATTTCCCAACACATTTGATCATCAGTATCAGTATTATCATACATTTTGATGAACTGATCAAATTAATCCTACCAATTTTACACAGTATTAAACCAAATAGCAGTTACATTATCTGTTAGATTAAGATAATTACATAAGTCCTTTAGAATTGCAATAGTATTTTCATGACCTTCCTAACACATTGGCCCCTGCCTATCTACTAAATATTGTCATGAATTGCACTATAAATCAGGTCTTGGATATCAGTTAATTAAGGATTCTGAATATCTTGATGGCCTAGTTATATTCTCTATTCCATACTAAAAGTCTCTATTGACACAGGGTCCCCAATTAGTTTTAGTTTTAAGTAATGACCATATTTCTCCAACCAATACATTCCTAGTCAAGTTTAATAGACTTCTGGTTCAGACTAAATTCATTACTGGATAAGTCTAGTTTTAGTTGATTGTGGAGCTTTGGTAGTTAGGGAGCTCTGGTTCCTTTGCTTATAAGGATTCTGGTCATACAGATTAAGGCCACCCCAATTCAGTTTGCCCTCATCTAAATAGGATCTTCCAAGATACTACTCACAAAAGAGTCCATGTCTTAACTAGTAATAATATCTTCAACAGCGCTCTTTACAAATGGATCCCCCCTCCCTCTGCTCTGGCACACAACCAGGGCTTAGGACTTGAACATGTCATTGGTGGGAGATGTGATTTAATTCCCAATGTATAGGTTTCAGAGAGCTTGCAGCCCTGGTTGGATATGACAGGGTAGGCCCAGGGGCCACGGCTCAGCTGTGTCTGCACTCACAGAGGACAGGGTCAGCAGTACGTGAGTTTTGTCTGCTCACTGGAAGTGAGTGCTTGGCCATTTCATGCCTCTCCACTCCATAGTGGAGATCACTTAAGGAAATCATATTACGTCTTCATGCATTCCCCTGGGCCGTAAATTCATTCCAGTGCTCGTGCTGCCAGTAGCCCAGACCATTGCCTTTGAGCCATCTATGCATTTATTTGGAAAAGCATGCTTCACAACTCCTCTAGTGTCAGTGTACATGATTTTTTCTATCTTTGTTTCCTGGTATGCTGTATATGTATTGTTGAGATAGTTTTTTCTGTTTTTCTACAAATGTCATACCTTCCCAGGTTGCTTGCCATGCTTTCATTTCCTCCTGAAAAATCAGCCCTTCAAAGTGGCCAATAAGGGCCAGTAAATCCTTTTCCTCACTATGACCCTCTTGGGTAAATGAAAATTCTACTTGGATTCTTAGAATTGTGTCAACATTACCAGGTTTCTTTAGGATGTTTTGGCCAAGGATTGTTTATCCACCAAACATTTTGCTGAAAATGTATTGCTTGAATAGAATTATAGTATATATTTTGAGCCCAAAACAGTTGAATTACCCAGGAAAATGTCATATGTGTTTCAGTTACCCTACATACACTTTAATTTTAGCATACCAAAGAGTTTTTCATAGTCACTCCCAGCAAACATTGGAGCTAAGTAAATGAGCTGAACTAGTCAATATTGAAATGGCATTGGTTTCTGTTAGGTATATTTTTTACTTTGATTATAGCCCTGGATCTGTAAAAATATGATGAATAAACATAAAATAATATGACAAGCCAGGCATGCAGCACATGGTTTATATCCTTAATATCTGGGTCCCTTTCTCAGCAGATGATCACCTAGGTTAATAATTTCTCAGTAACCTGTAGCTCTGTTGTTGTATAAAGTCCCTTGGGAAAAATACATGAAATAATATTTCCCATATGTTCTTTCGCCAAAGAGGTCTTCTGTAATGGAAGTAAACAGTTAAATGAAAACCAAAAGACAAAGCAAAATTAGAATTCTTGAAATCTTCACTCACAAGGTGAAGTCCCTGGGATATATCTCAGATTACTCCACAAAGAACACTTCTTAAATTGATGGGGACTTTGCCAGTTTGGATGCATTGTGTCCCCCAAAATACCAAGTTCTTTGATGAAACTTGTAGGGACAGACATACTAATGTTGATTAGGTTGGAACATTTTTATTTTTTCCATGGAGATGTGACTATAAACACCTTTGATTAAGGTGTGACCTGTTGATGGGATTGTTTCCATGGAGGTGTGGCCCTGCCCATTGAGGTAGGGTCTTGATTTAATTACTGGAGCCCTAATAAAGTTCAGAAACAGAAGGACTTCATAGAAGCTGCAGCTGAGACAGACATGTTGAAGATGATGCAGACATTTTGGAGAACACCATTTTTGAAACTCAACCTGGGAGCAAGCAGACACCAGCCACATGCCTTTCTAGCTAACAGAGGTTTTCTGGATGCTAATGACCTTTCTCCAGTGTAGGTACCCTATTGTTGATGCTTTACCTTGGATACTTTGTGGCCTTAAGGCTGTAACTTTGTAACTGAATGAACCCTCTTTATAAAAGCCAATCCATTTCTGGTATTTTGCATAACAGCAGTGATAGCAAACCAGAACAGGGACCTATCCTGGACCTTCAGCTGCAAATGAAGGGGAGACTTCTGTGGGAGAGTAGTTTCAATCTTATAGATATCTATCTATATATGTATCTGTAATAACATTTTTCTCTAGCTCTTATGCTCTGATGAATGCAATAAGCCAGACACAAAAGGTCAAACATTGTATGATCTCACTAACATAAAATAATGAGAATAAGCAAGCTCATAGAGTCAGAATCCAGAATACAGGTTAGCAGGGGCTGGGATGGGGGTAGGGAATGGGGAATTAATGCTTAAAGTACAGAATTTTTGTTTGGATTGATTGTCAAGTTTTAATAATGGATGATGGTGATAATAGCAGACCATTGTGAATATAATTAACAGCACTGGATTATGTTTGTGAATTTGGTTAAAAGAAGAAATTTTAAATCATATATATGTTACTAGAATGAATTTTTTATTTTTTTTATAAAAAGGACTGTTTCAGTTTGCTAATGCTGCCATTTTGCAAAATACCAGAAATAGATTGACTTTTATAAAGAGGGTTTATTTGGTTACAAATTACAGTCTTAAGGCCATAGACTGTCCAAGGTAAGGCATCAACAACAGAGTACCTTCACTGAAGGATGGCCATTGGCATCTGGAAAACCTCTGCTAGCTCAGAAGGCAAGTAATTGGTGTCTGCTTGCACCTAGGCTGTGTTTCAAAATGGCTTTCTCCAAAATGTTGCTCTCGGAGCATTTTGTCCTCTCTTAGTTGCAGCTGTCTCCAAAATGTCAGTTTTAGCTGCTCTGTATCTGGACCAGTGTGCCTCTTTTTAAAGTACTCAGTGATCCAATAAAGATCCACCCTGAATGTCAGGGCAACACCTCCATGGAAATAATCCAATGAAAGTTCTTGCCCACAGTTGACTGAGTCACATCTCCATGGGAACACTGAACAAATAGGTTCTAACCTAATCAACACTAATACATCTGCCCCACAAGATTGTATAAAAAAATATGGCTTTTTCTGGGTGACATACTATATACAAACCAACACATTCCACCCCCTGGACCCTAGAAAAACATATTCTTTTCAAATACAATAAATTCATCCCATCACAATATCACAAAAACTTAAAGCATTTCAGTAACAATAGGTAAGTACAAGATCCCATTAAAATAAGTTACAGGCATGGTCTTTTCTAAAGCAAAATTACCCTCTGGCTGTGGACCTTTGAAACTTAGAACAAGCTATTTGCTTCCAATATACAAAGGAGGGACATTCATAGGGTAAACATTCCCATTGCCATAAGGAGAAACTGAAAGGGAAACAAGGTTTAAGGGACCAAAACAATCCCTAAAACCTGCAGGTCAAACTGCATTAGATTTCAAAGTCTGAGACTCATTTTCAGAATGACATTTTATCCCTGAGGCTTGAAACCACAGGAATCCAACCCTTTCCAAAGGCTTATGTGATAACCCTTTTCTCTCCAAACCCTGGAGTGAGTGTTCCAACATATCCACACACTGGGGAGATCACCTTCTCAGCCCCACCTTCCTCAAATATCAGGGCAACACCTGGACTCTGCCTCTCCAGGGCAAAGGCTCTACCCTCTCTGAACAATGGGGTGGCAGGCAGGCTCTCCCCAATCACCAGGGAATGTGCTATACCTCTCTGAGGCCTGGGGTGACAGCACTCAACCTGAGCATCAAGGTGGAAGACCCGTGCTCTGCCTCTGGGGCAATCTCACCCCTTCCTTGTACATGGGCCATTCTGCTCTTCTTGCCCAAGGTTTCTTGACTCCAGACCTCAATCTTCATGACTCTGTCACTGAAGAAAATTTTCCTTCAATTTGTTCCTTCAGTGTCCCCCCACCCACACCCCCCTGTCCAGGCCAGCAGTGGCTCTGTCTATACAGATCTGGCAAAAATCTCATTGGCTTGGCATGCAGTTTACAGAGGTTAAAACCATCAGAAAACAGGAGTTTCCACAAGTCCTTTCTGGATATCTCCATCTCCAATCCTGGCTTGTACTGAAATGGCGGTCAGGTTCCATGTTTGTTAAAGCCTCAAGTGTAGCTGTAGCTTCTGGTTTTTAACTTTTTGGAAGCCCAGAATTTTCCAGACCATGTTTCTGGTTTCTTTGTACCCAAGATTTCAGTTCTAACTTTCTCTCTTTCTGTTCATGTTTTACTATAAGCTGCAAGGAGAAGCCAGGCCACACTTTTGATATTTAGTGTTGAAATCTCTTCAGCTAAGTATCCCAGCTCATTGCTTTCAAATTCTGCCTTCCATCTGACACCCAGACACAATTCTCTGCCACTTTAAAACATGGGTCATCTTTCTTCAGTTAGCAATGACACATTCATCATTTCTGCTCAAGGCCTCATCAGAAGTATCTTTAGAGTCCATATTTCCACCAACAGTCTCTTCAAAGCAATTTAGGCCTTTTCTATCAAGCTCCTCACAATTCTTCCAGAATCTTCCCCATATCCTTTTAAGAAGCCATTCCAACATGTTTGGTATTTTCAAATTCAGCAGCACCCCACTTCTCTGGTACCAAAATCTGTTCTGGTTTGTTAATGCTGCCCTTTTGCAAAATCCAGAAATGAACTGGCTTTTATAAAGAGGGTTTATTCGGTTATGAAAGTATAGTCTTAAGACCATGAAGTGTCCAAGATAAGGCATCAACAAAGGGTACCTTCACTGGAGAAAGGCCATTGGCATCCAGAAAACTTCTGTTAGCTGGGAAGGCACATGGCTGGCATCTGCTTGCTCCAAGATTGCATTTCAAAATGGTGTCTACAAAGTGTTGCTCTTGGGGTGCTTTGTCCTCTGTTAGCTGTAGCTGCTCTCCAAATTGTCACTCTCAGTTGCTCTCCAAAATGTCACTCACAGCTTCTCCAGCATCTGGACTGTGTGGCTCTTTATAAAGTACTCCAGTGATCCAATTAAGACCCATGCTGACTGGATGGGGCAACAACTCCATGGAAAGTATCCAATGAAAGGTCTCACCCACAGTTGATTGAGTCACATCTTCATGGAAACACTGAAACAATAGGTTCCAACCTAATCAACACTAATAAGGTGCCCCCACAAGATTGCATCCAAGAATAAGGCTTTTTCTGGGGAACATAACATATAAAAACTGACACAAGGACTACAACACAATGAATCCTACTGTGAACATTGGGGTATAATTAATAGTACAGTTATAAAAATGTTCTTTCATGAATTGTAACAAAGGTAACATTCCAATGAAATGTGTTAATTATAGGGTAGTATATGGGAACTCTGTATTTTATGTATTTTATGCATGACATTTCTGTAAACCTACAACTTTTCTAATAAAAAATATAAAAATAATAATTTAAAAAAGAGAACTATTTTCAGGATACCTCCAGCAAATTTTCTCTCCTGTTTAATTGGCTAGAATTGTGTCACATGTGTATCCTGAATCAATCACTAGAAAGGGGAATAAAATTATCATAAATAGACTAATTCAGATTCACGACTATGGCCTGGGAATGAACAAACTTTACCCAAACACATGGCCACTTGACTCTGTGGAAACAAATACTATGCAATGGGTTGGCTTAAACAATGAGAATTTATTCATGATTTTGAAGCTGGGAAAAAGTCCAATTCAAGGCTTCATCAAGGTGATACTTTCTTCCCAAAGACTGGCATTCTGGGACTGGCTGCCAGTGATCCTTGGCCCTTGGCTCCTCTGCCACAGGGCATCACATGTGGCAGCCTCTCCTGCCTTCTCTGTTCTCTTCTGGGTTCTTTTGAATTTCAACTTCTTGCTCCCTGTGGCTTTTTCTCTTTCTGTCTGAATTTCATTCTGCTTATAAAGGACCCCAGGTATAGGATTAAGACCCATCTGATTGAGGTGGGCCATACCGTGACTCAAGTAACCTCATCACAATGTCCTACTTGCAATAAGTTCACAACCACAGGCATGGATTAAGTTTAAGAACATGTTTTTCTGGGGGCACATAGAATTACAAACCACCACATGCTTCTTCATTGACTAATTTGATCCTCATAACAACACTATAAGGCATTGCTGTCTTCATTTATTCAGAACAGGAAACTGAAGCACAGAGAAGTTGAATGAATTGCTCAAGAGCACACAGATTGGAAGTACATTATGATAATAGTGAAAATGTGTGGCATGCACCATTTCTCTCAATTTAAACCAGAAAATATTTCCCAAGTATTTTCTATTTGTAATGTACCAACTGGATGATATCACATGCTGTATTTTGTTAATCCACCTAATAACCTTACTTTATTTAAGGCTGTTTTATAAGATCATCCAAGTTAATTGACATGCAAGAATCATATAGTATGTAGAAGAATTGAGAATCAGATCCAGAATCATGTCTTTGGAATATTATTTCTCTGGTTCACTACCATGCACCATTTGTGGAGAGACATACATGGTCCTAAGTCATAATTCTGCAGTCTTTCCTTCCAAACAACTGGCATCAGGAATTTCCCAGAATCACACCTGTTTGGTTTTCCTTAGGTAGGTTTCCAGGAAGGGAATGAAGGCAGGAAAGGAAAATCAATGTTTCCTTTTCTATATACCTCTCTTTCCTGGTCAAGGGCTATACATGGGATCTGCTTGAATAGTAAGTTCTGTCTGCTCCTGGTGATAGAACCAAAGCTCCTAAACATACCAGAGGCAGTCTGAGTCCTCCTTCCTCTCCCATTATGCACAGTGGATTAGACACATCAAAGCACCAGTGTCTGATAAGAAACAATAACATGATTAGAATGTGGATTAGAAATCAGTCTGGATTTAATTCTGAGCACTACCAATTATCAGCTTTTTGACCTTAACCAAACAATGCTCAAAGTTAGCATTGATTTCCTATGCACAAAATGGAAACATCAATACCTACCTGAAATAGTCAGGGTTCTCTAGGGAAACAGAACCAAAAGGAGATATATGTAAATAGTATGAGATTTTATAAAAGTGTCTCATGCAACTGTGGGAATGCACTAGTCCAAATTCCATAGGGCAGGCTGCAAGCTGACACTGATGAAGGTCTTCCATGAATTCCCCAGGAGAGGCTGGCTGACTGAAGAAGAGAAAAAGTTCTCTCTTCTGACTGCTGAAGCTATCACCTCCCTCCTAAAAGCCTTCACCTGATTAGATTAACCATGTCTCATTGCAGAAGACACACCACTTTGACAACTGCAGATATAATCAGCCATAGATCCAATCAATTTTCTGATGATTCAAATCCACTGATTGTCCTTGCAGCAACAGATAGGCCAGTGCTTGCTTGACCAGACTACTGGGCACCATCACCTAGCCTTATGAAGATTATGTGTGAATCAGATGAGATAACAGAATTAGCAGAGTGTTTTTTACAGAGAAAGTTCTCATTACTGTTTAGTTCTCATTGTATTCACATTGGCTCTATCTCCTACAACCTTTTCAGGGAGTTCCACTTCACTGTCAGATATTTTAGTGGAGAGATCAAACACTTTTTGAAAGATTTCATAATTATGATGACTTGTGAATCAATATTCTGCTGTGGAAAACTTGGCCTTTCTAATTTCCTCAGTTGCCTAAATTCCTACCAAACATAAGAGTAAAGAAGACAAGCTACATATATGAGTTGATATAATTCTTTCCAGAAACCTGGCTTGGTAACACATGAGCTCTGCTTTCCTGTACAGAAGACAATACATGCAAGAATGAATTTACTTATTGTTTTAAGCATGATACATGCACTATCTCTGCTAACCCCACAAAAGTCCTATGAAATAGGTACCATTTTCATCCCTACTGTATATATGAGGAAAGTAATATATAAAAGGCTGAGAAACTTGCCCAAGTTTGCATAGTTACTAAGAAGAGCCAGAACTAGGGTGTATTGTTACTATACTCTAAAGTACTTGCGCCTAGCAAAGACTCAGATATTTATTATTAGACAGCAGTATCTCTAGCCTGAATGTATCTAACTTCAGGGCTTCAATAGTAGAATAGCAGTTTTGCATTGACCAAGATATTTTCACTTGCTCAGTCATCTCAATAACTCTTTGGGATAGTGTTTCAATTTGCTAAAGCTGCCAAAATGCAATATAACAGAAATGGTATGGCTTTTACAAAGAGGGTTTATTAGTTTACAATTTTACAAATCTAAGGCCATGAAAATGTCCAAATTAAGGCATCACCAAGAGGATACCTTCTCTGAAGAAAGACTGCTGGCATCCAGGGTTCCTCTGTCACAAGAGAAGGTATATGGTTGGTGTCTGCTGATCCTTCTTTCCTGGATTTTGTTGCTTTCAGTTTCTGGCTCTCAGTTTCTCTGGGTCCTTTCTTGCTTCTTCAGGGCATTTCTCTCTCAAAGCTCTCTCCAAATGTCTCTGCCCTTTATCCTCTCATAAAGGATTCAAGTAAAGGATTAAGACCCACCTTGAATGAAAGGTTTCACCCACAATAGTTCTACCCTCACAGGGGACAGATTAGTTCATGGACCATGCTTCCACAACTACAACATTTGCATTTTACATCCCCAACTCCATGATCACTTCCAAACTACAGTCATAGAGAGGCTGCTAATCCAGCCTACCAGTTTCTCCCACTGACTTTGGTCACAGATGCTACAGCCACAAGAGAGTAGAGGATTAATTGGTTTTGCTGCCATCTTGCCTGAAACTGCTATTATAATCTTCCAGGAATTGAAAGTTCAGAACACTCTTACCTAGTTCACTTAAGTAATATCCATTTAAATATTTCCCTGAAATCACACTTGAAAATGCTGATAAGAACCAGCTATAGGGATACCTGAACCTGGAACACCACACATGCATAACAAGCCACAAATAACAGATGCCATTTGTTCTGAGTTTCCAGCCATGTGTTAGCCAGTATCCCAAAAAGGACTAAAAGAGCTATCTCTAGGCTAAGCCTGGGCTTTCTCAGGAAAAAAAATTTAAAAGAACTGAATTTAGGACCTGCTACTCCAGGAAAACTTTTATTTGTTGCTGATTTCATGATGCGGGCAATTCCTAATTTTTATGCTTTAAAATAAGTTTCTGTTTTTTAGGGCTTTAAATCTGGTTAGAACTCATCTCAAGTTGTAATTATAGCTCTGAAAAGACTTGAGTCATCTACCCATTGAAGGACATAGTTTTCAGCAATAAATTGGAAGTGATGGTAAAAGACATGGAGCCATCTAGAAAGGACAAGAAGAACAGGAAAGACAGGTGGGAAAAAATGAACATCTCCTAACTTCCTTTCCTGTCTTGGCACCTATCCTGGTAACCTTTTAAGCACTATCTAATCATCTTTGATTCTGGCATTTTTCACCTCTACATTTCTGGGTTATAGATTAAAGGGATTAACGTGTGTTACTACAGTTTAAAATTCAGCCACCACTCACAGGTCAAATATAAGGGCACAAAGAATAAGAGGACCAAAGTAATATTGGATGCACAGATGGGGAGAACTTTCTGCCATCCTTCAGAGCTGTGAGTTCTGGGGAGCAAAGGATGAGGATATAGGGGATTATAAGTATAGAATTACTGATAATAAACAGCAGCCAATTGTTGGTGACAACAAAGAGTCCAGAGGTATGAGTGTCAATGCAGGAGAGTTTCAACAGAAGGTAAAGATCATATATGAATTAGTTAATGGCATTGGGCACACAGAAGGGCAACCAGAGAACAAAAAAGATTTGGATTAGAGCCTGAAGAAACCCCCAGCCTAGGACACAACCACCAGAGACCACACACCTTCCATTCATTGTGATCATGCTGTGCAGGGGCCTGCAGAAGGCCATGTAGCAGTCGTAGGCTATCACCGTGAGCTGGAAGATCTCAACTCCCCCAAGGAAATGCTCCAAAAAGAGTGGCATTGGATGAAAATTGATGTGAATACAAAAGATTTTTAAAAATCCATTCATTGCTTAGCATCTATGGCTGATACTGTTTTTTTTGCAGTCAGAATATGCAGAGTAAATATATTTTCTCCACTTGCTATCTGGAATCTTTAATGTTTCCTCTTCATGAACTATCAATATTTGAATAAATGATAACTAAAGTCCCTTACATTTAGAAAAGATTTGCATTTACAAATTATTGATCAATTGGGCATTGCAAATTGAGGTAAAATTGTCACAATGCTTAAAAAAGCCATGGCTTTTTACATTCAGTGGAATAATTTTTTGCAGAGGTCTATGTATAGACTATATAAAGGTGTGGATGAGAATTTCCTTAAAAATTCATAGTTTTTATCACAACTTCTGAAATCAGAATAGGTTTATCATTATGAGATACAGGAACCAACAAGAAACATTTGGGTTTGGAAAAATGCAAAAAAGTCATTAAAGCAGGACTTATCACAAAATTAATGCCACTCTGTTTCACAAATCAAGGGAGCACCATTTACATTATAATCTGGGCAAGGCCCAGAATAAATTATTTTCTCTGCCTAAAGCCAAGGATGAATATTAAATTCTTCCAGGTAAAGCCATAGAGCAACCTTACTCCTAATATGCCTAGGTAGAAGATAGTTGTGCAGCACTTTTTCTGACAAAAACACCCTACAGAGAACTGCACCTCCAAAATAGATTACATTTCATGGATGTGCACTTTCACTAATAGGAACAAAGTAGAAAGTACAAAAGAGAGTTGATGATATCTTGGTAAACAACATAGAATCTTCACTTTCAAATTTGAATAGAAAATTGCAAACCTGTCATAGAACAGAGATGGAAAGTTGTTTGAAATGTAGACATTTATAGTAAAATTCCAAATGAATGCATCCAGATAAAAGAGTATCCAGAAGTCCTGACAATATAGTGGCTTTAATTTTATCTTCATAAGAATAGAATGAATACAATTTGCTCCACAGACATGACTAAATCTTATGTTAAATATATATTACGTGAGAATTAATATTCAACAGTTTTGTAAACATTACATTCCAAATGGGAAAGCAGCTTTCTCAGTGGTGGCTGGCCAATTCTGATCCCCAAATATCCATTTGTTCCCATCATATTTTCAGTCCCTTTGTACTTAAGTAGGACCATGTGAAAGGCTCACAGAAGTGATGTGTTCCACACTAAGGAAGAAACATTTAGGAGCCAGTATTCTACTTTCCAGCTTTCTTTTTCCCTGTTGCAGCAAGACTGGAAGAATGCACTGAGATGTCATGCCTACACAGAGGAAGCAACCTGGACTACTGAATAACCACATGGAGGACAACTGCCCTAGAGGATCGTCCAACCCCTAATGATTATGCTTGAACAGGAAATAAAATTGTATATGTTAAACCACTAAGATTTCAGAATTCACTAGCACAGCTCAACACAGTTTATTCTGACTAATGCATTAACTAACTTTATTTATTTAAGTCCAGCATGATCTGATTTCTAATCTTGAGCAATAATCATTGTATTATAGTATCTAATCAGACCCTGGTGCTGTGATGTGTCTACACAATGGATGTGATGGGGGAGAAAGTGCTGATTCAGACCAGCTCTAGATTGCTTAGGAGCTTCAGTTTTATCAACTGGAAGAGACAGGATTTACTTCTCAGACAGGGTCCATTTCAGCTCTGGACAGGAAAGAGAGGTGGAGAAAAGTGCACAACTCCTAACTTTCTTTCCTGTCTTTGGCACTTATCCTGGTAGCCTGCCTAAGGATTATCTAAGCATATTTAATTTTGGAAATTTTGATGGCTGCAGGGTGGAGGAAAAGTCTAACCTGATAGTTATGCTATAATTCTGTTCATATAAGATTTCAGCAGAGACAGGATAATTTTAACCTCTAGTTAAAATTTCCTATCAATGGCAGCAAAAACTAAAAAAAAAAACCTAACAACTCTAACTCTAAAACTAACACTAACTGTCGCTGCTATACAGAAAAGAAGGGCATTGGAGTTTGTACTCCTCTCTCCTTGTTTTTAATTCTAGTGTTAAAAGCTTCCTTGGGACTTAACAAGACCCATAAACATTTCTGGGGGTGCTGTGGTCATGAGAGCTAGAATTGTATGTCAAACACATGGTTGAAATATTAAAATTAAATTGGTGCCCTTTTGCATGATTTAGTCATTTGTAGTAGCACTTCTTCTTATTAGTTTTTTAACCTGGGCCAAATTTCCTTTTACATAAAATGGAAATAATAATATCTTCTTCATGGGGATTAGACATGAGACTCAGACAAGACACAAGACACCACATTTAGCAAACTGACTAATACATAAAAGTCCACTTTATTTATTCTTTCTCATTGTATTCACATTTCCTTTATCTCCTACAACTTTTCTGGTAGCCTCAACTTCACTGATAGATATTTTAGTGGAAAGATCAAACACTCATAGAAAGATTACGGATTTATGATTACTTGTGTATCAGTATTGACTACTTCTAAACTTGACCTTTCTTTTCTCTAATTTCTACATTTGCCCAGAATCCTACCATCCACAATAGAAATGAAGATAAGCTACATATATGACATGAGACCATTTTTGCCCCTATTAGGTGCAGTCACATCATGAGCTCTCATTTCCTATGCAGTAGATGACAGCAGACAACAGTTCACTCTAAGCCATACATCATTCTAAGGATTGTATGCATTAGCTCATATAACTTCAGAACAGTCTTTGAAATAGGTTCCTTCTCATCCCCTTTGTTCAGATGTGAAACATAAGGCCAAAAGAAGGTGAGAAACTTGCCCAAGTTCACACAATTAGTAAGGAGCTACAGTTTATTGTACTCTGAAGCTCTTTCTCTTGTGCAAGTCAGAACGTTAACATTAGAGAGCAGTTCCTCTAGCCCACATGTGTCTATCCTCAAGGCATCAACAACAGAATAGCAGTTTTCACTGACCTAGATCTTTTCACATTTTATCTTGCTCAAACCTCCCTATAACTCTGTGAGACAGGTAGTATTGGAATTGTTTTATAGGCTCTGATAAACTCTTGTACACATTCTCCTGAGATTAGAACATTCTGTGTCCAATGTCCCAGACTCTAGGATCACTTCCAAACCATGGCCACAGAGAGATTGATGCTCCAACCCAGTTGGATCTCTGCCTCCCTATCCCCTTGGTCACAGATGCCACAGCCACACTTTTCATCACATGATGAACTGGGTTAGCTGCAATCTTGGCTGAAGCTGCCGATTCTGATCCTCTGGGAACTGAAAGTTCAGAGCATCCCTAAGTCCTCCTTGTGCCTGAGCAATACCCACTTAAATATTTATCTGTAACCATACATGAAAATGTTAATGATAGACTCTCAGGATTCCTGAGCCTGGAACACCACATAAATGTAACCAGCCATACATTACTGATGCTGTTTGGTTTGAATCGCCAAACAATTTGCATCCAGACTCAGAGGGACCAAAGATGCTATCTCCAGTCTTAGCCCAGGGTTTCTAAAGAAAAGGCTTAAAAGCACTGATATCAGAGACCTGCTACTCCAGGACACTTAACATTTGTTCCTGAGTTTGTGGTACTTGCAGTCCCTAAATATTCTGCTTTAACATAGCTTGCTATTTTCTGGTCTTTAAATAAAGCTACAGCAAAGAGCAAGAGAATTATACTATACTTTATCTGGTCACCAAGAAAGCAAGACTGGTGAAAGTACAGCAGGAAGGCATGAGAAGAGATGTCCTTCAATGGTTGGGTTTCTCCCCATCAATTTCTACTGAAGCCTAAAGTTCTGGAAGTTCTGAATAAAGAAATCCTTATCTGAGCTGGGATGCTTGTTGCCAACAAATACAGATTGGTGAGAACATAGAGAGCAAAAATAAATACACCTCACAAACTAAGATTTACTCAGGAAGTCTCCCTTAGCAATCATTTTCAAGTCACCAATTGAGGTAAAGAAATGCTACACTTAAAGTAAAAATTAATGAGCTTTCAAAGCAGCAGTGAGCGAGGGGTCATTGTTTGCTAGCTCTTCAGATAAGATGGCTTTTCATGGAATGCACTTGATATTTCTTCCAAAAATTCATTCTGAGAGGTAGGGAGAACCAGTGATTTCTGTATTCATATTTTTCTTCCAAGGTGACACTAGGATTTAATGTACAGGTAAGTGAAATTTATACATGTGTTTCTACTCACAGATTTTTATGAATAACAATGAGCATACACAGTCTACTCAGAATGTCAGTCACCTGAGATATTATGGACCCGGGACTGAGATTAAAAAAATAAAACTTCTTTAATTAAATTATTTTACTGTTTATAAAGGCAATAGCTTCTATTTATAGAAAAATCAGGACAGAAAATTTATAAAAGCAGAAAACAAAAGTTGCCTTTAATCCTATTATCAGATAAGCATTATTAATCTGGGTGTATGTTCTTCATATACTTTTTAATATGTATATGTATTTTTAGACAATTGAGATCCTAAAATCACTCAGTATTATATTGAATGTGCAGTATTATATTGAAAACATCTTTCCACAGCATTATTCTTCTTGAAAATCACTTTAATTTCCACCTGATATTTCATAACTATACACCATAATTATTTTAAATGTTACCCCTTATGTAGACATTTAGGTTGCCTTCACTTTTCCACTGTTACTTTAAAAAATCATGAGATACTA
This sequence comes from Choloepus didactylus, assembly GCF_015220235.1. Taxonomy (NCBI): domain Eukaryota; kingdom Metazoa; phylum Chordata; class Mammalia; order Pilosa; family Megalonychidae; genus Choloepus; species Choloepus didactylus. The sequence continues at coordinate 30,747,862 of NC_051312.1, read as the reverse complement.
TCTGTAAAGCATAATTTTGACCATACTCTTTGTCTAGAGTGGATTCTAAAAAAAGGAGTACAGAAAATTTTATATAAACACATACTCACAGGCACTAGATAATATAGCTCTCATAAATGTGTGCCAATTTTCCAATTAAAAATATTTCACTATTTTTAAATTAATTTGCTTGATGAATTATGAAATGCAGGAATTTCAGATGTCTAATTTTTTTTCTGACAATTACCTTTTCATTAATTTGGACTTTTTAGTAAAGCTGTGAGTAAACATTTCTTATTTTGAAAATCTATTTCTATAATAATGGTTGTCTATCACACTTGTTACAATTATTTCTACATTGTGTTCTATAACTGTATGTATTTGAATCCATTATGTTAGTCCTTTTATACAGCTATTCTTCTTGCTTAACATGTACTTCTCCACAGAGATAGGAGATACATATTTTTGTTTTGTTTTTGAACACATTTATGGTTTATTTTAACATTTTAATGCACACTATTCTCTTTTCTACTTTATTTCTTTTTGGGAGGCTGGCAAGAACAGATGACTGACTTTGAAAAACACCTACCAGTTACTGAAAAAAGCTTTCATTCCTCCCACAGAACTATTCTTAATACTCTTTTAAATATTTTAAAAATTAAGATGTTTTCAGGTTTTGACCACACCTACTTCTTATTGAACTTATCTGTGTTAATCAGTTTGATTAATATTTTATAAACCCAATATGATTTTGAATTTATCTGTCATCTCATTTTTTCTGCCAGTTGTATTGATTTCTGATTGAAACTTTCTTTCCTAATATAATTGGTCATTTATCTAACATTTTGCACTAAGTACTTAGTTCATTTATTTTCTCTCTCAGTTCATTTATTTATTTATTTAATCCTATAGAGGTAAATATTGCAAAAATAAAATTAGTGATATATGATTTTCTGTTTTTTCTTTTACCAATAATTTGGAAGTATGAGAAAAGATATGTGTTTAACTTCAGCTACAAATTTTGATATAATAATAATGATATTCTTCTGTGCCCCTTGTTGTTTTTCCTACATTATATATAAACAATTTAGGCTCATTAAGACTAAGGCTCAAACAAACATCCAAACAATGTCACATAGCTATTAGTCTGTGAAAACAGAGTACAAAATTAGTCTGTATATTCTAAAGGATATGTGTCTAATAAATTGTGGTGCTTTTGTTTCTTTGCCTTAGATGTATCTGTTTTTTTTTTTAATAGACCTACAGAATATTTCTTAAATTCCTTAAAAGAGTTTTGGTTTGCTAAAGGATGTGGAATTCCAAATGTAACAGAAGTTCCTCAAATACTGAATTCTAGGATTTCAAACAAATTTAGATAACATTGCATTGCATCATGCTGCCTGTTTTATCCTCTTGCTGATATCTTTCCTCCAGAGGTGTTCCATAAAGAATCTATGATATTGTACAATTTTGGTTTAAAGTAGTATAAGCTCACAAATCTACTGCCAGGGGGTATCCACTGCACCTTCACATATTCACACAGCTCATTTGATTCTGAAATATGACTATATCACCCATAATTTCATCTGATATTTTATAGTCTCCCTGAACTATGTGAAAAATATCAAGGATATCAAACTCTGCAACTTAGCCTCATCAGCATGAATGACAAAAAGAAGAGACACAGGAAATTGGACATTCATAGATTCTTCCCTTTTTATTCCTGTTTCAAATGGAACAACATACAATGGCAGTGAGTGAGAGAGGAACCAGCTGTGTATGATTGCAGGAATGGTGCATACCATGTCAAAACTCATAAAATCATGTGTGTTTGTGTGTGTATGTATGTAAAAGAGAACTAGGTATTCAACATGTGACTAAAAATATACCCCCAAGTCTATGGTTTCTTTGTCTTGGGTTTCCATCAATAATATAGGAAATGAATTATGTAACAGATATAAAATTTCTTTATCAGAAGTGATCTACCTAGCACCTTTGCAATCCCTGTGCTGTTTGCAGATAAATCAATTATCCAAAGGCAAAATTGAATTCATGGCAACAGTGAAAAATGTGACGGAATTCATCCTGCTTGGCTTGACACTGAACCCAGATGTGCAGAAACTCTTGTTTGTCATGTTTACACTTATCTACCTTCTCACTCTGGTGGGCAACCTACTCATTATAGTGACCATCACCACCAGCCCAGCCCTGGGCTCCCCCATGTATTTTTTTCTGTCTTTCTTATCCTTTTTAGATGGCTCCTTCTCTTCTACCATAACCCCCAAAATGATATTTGACTTACTTGCTGAAAAGAAAACCATTTCCTTCAGTTGGTGCATGACTCAGCTCTTTGCAGAGCATTTCCTTGGTGGAGTTGAGATCATTCTGCTCATGGTGATGGCCTATGACCGCTACGTGGCCATCTGCAGGCCCCTGCACTACATGACCACAATGAACCGGCAGGTGTGTGGCCTCCTGGTGGTTGTGTCCTGGGCAGGAGGATTTCTTCATGCTCTGATACAAATCCTTTTTATGCTGTGGTTGCCCTTCTGTGGCCCTAATGTCATTGACCACTTCTTCTGTGATCTTTACCCATTGCTGAAACTCTCCTGCACTGACACACACATCTTTGGACTATTGGTTGCCGCCAACAGTGGGTTCATGTGTATGCTCAGTTTTTCTATTCTTATCACCTCCTATGTCCTCATTCTTTACTCCTTGAGATCTTATAGCACTGAAGGACGGCAGAAGGCTCTCTCCACCTGTGCCTCCCATATTACTGTGGTTGTATTATTCTTTGTGCCCTGCATATTTGTATACCTTCGTCCCATGACCACCTTCCCCATTGATAAAGCAGTGGCTGTGTTTTATACTATGATAACACCAATGTTAAACCCTTTAATCTACACACTCAGAAATGCAGAGGTGAAAAATGCAATGAGGAAGCTCTGGAGCCAAAGAGTGATCTTGGTTAACAATTCAGGTAACTAGACAAGATAAAAAATCTATTGCTATTTTAATTACAAGTGTGTCTAAGGCAAAAGGTAATGGTGTTGCAGTCAGCATATGCAGGTTTGAGTATATTTTATCCTTGGTTTTTGCACTCTTGAATAATTCCTCTTTCATGAAATATTATTTAATTATATTAATTATATGTAGAAAATCCCTTCCAATTAGAAACATCTTTGTATATACAAATGATTGATCAATGGGATATGCTAATTGACAAAGTTGACACAATGTTTAGAAAATTCATGGCTTTATATATTTATAAAAAATTATCTTCAAATATTCAACTATAGCTCATGTCACTAATAGCTCGAATACTCAAAATACATAAAAAAAAATGGCTAGAATTTTGTTGAAAATTCAACAAAATGAGCAGATTTTAATCCCAACCCCTGATATTAGAGTAGACTTGTTATTGTGGAAGATAGGCATCATCCAGAAATCAGTGGGGTGGAGGAATGAAAGAAAGTCATTAAGACAGGAATTGTTGCAGAATCAATGCTGTTGTGTTGCACAGCCCATGAAGCACCAATGTATACTGGGCTCCACACAGATAAATTATTTTCTCAGCCTTAAGCCAAGGAAGAATATTAAATCATTCCAGGTCCAACCACAGAGCAGACTTGCACAGGCTATTCCCAGGTAGTGTATATATATGGAGCATTTTTCTGTCAAAATATCCACATGCACCTCATCTCAAATTAGCTTTATTGAATAGATTTGAGCCTTAGTAATAGGAAAAATAGTAGCTGATACAAAAGAGAATTTGTGAAATTGAGTAATCAAAGGAGAAAGTCAGCAATTCAAATTTGAATAGAAAATTGCAGACCAATTGCAGACCAATGAATTGGGTAGTCATTAGAGATGCTGTCACTTACAAAGCAATTCTAAGAGAAAGCATCCAAATAAAAGAAAAGGATGAATCAGATGTCCTGCTTATATTTGTGATTTCACTTTTATCTTTGTAAGAACTAAATTAACCCAAATGAGTACATAGCCATGACTGTATCTCAAGTTATATGCATATAAATACGCATCAGGTAGTAAATAATTATTCCAAATAGGAAATAACTTTTTTCAATTGTGAACAATCAATTTACTGATCACCAAATATCCATGTGCTCTAAACAGATATTCAGCCCTCTTGTATTTAAGAAGGGCCATGTGAAAAGCTCACAGTAGTGATATGTGTCACTCTCAGGCTGAAACATTTGGGAGCAAGTGAGCTCCTATCCAGCTTTTTTTCTCCTTCTTCAGCAAGCCTGGAAGAAATACATTAAAATGTCAGGACTATATAGAGGGAGCCACCTGGATTACTGAGTAACCACATGAAGGACAAATGCCCTACATGATTCCCCAACACTCAGTGAATTTTTCCCAAGCAAAAATAATCTAGAACGTGTTAAGCCATGGAGATTTTAGGATTCATTTGTTTCAACAATAAAACACAGCTTATCCTGATTAATGTGTTAACTGACTTTAAAAAGATTTCTAAGTTAAGAGAACAGATAGCATAACTTTTGCAATTATCAAGATTCTCAAATAGGGTATAAGGGTATGTGGTTTTTCCCATTCAATTTCTTAATGTGGTGCATTACATTAATTGATTTTCTTACGTTGAACCACTCACATACCTGGGATAAAACCCACTTGATCATGGTGTAAAATTCTTTTAATGCACTCTAGGGTTCAATTTGCAAGTATTTTGCTGAGGATTTTTGCATCTAAATTCATTAGAGAGATTGGTCTGTAATCTTTCTGTGTAGTAACTTTATTTGTCTTTGGTATTAGGATGCCATTGATGTCATAGAATAAGTTAGGTAGTGTTCCCTCCTCTTCAATTTTTTGGAAGAGTTTGAGCAGGATTGCTATGAATTCTTCTTGGAATGATTGATAGAATTCACTAGGAAAGCCACCTGTTGCTCGGCTAGTCTTTGCTGGGAGATTTTTGATGACTGATTCAATCTCTTTACTTGTGATTGGATTGTTGAGATCTATTTCTTCTAGAATAAGTGTAGGTTGTTCATGTATTTCTAGGAAATTATCTAATTTGTTGGCATACAGTTGTTCATAGTGTCCTCTTATGGCCTTTTTTTATTTCCGTGGGATCAGTAGTCATGTCCCCCCTCTCATTTCTGATTTTATTTATTTGCATCTTCTTTTTCTCCGTGTCAGTCTAGCTAAGGCTGGTGGGTTACATTGATCTGAAAAAAACATTTGCTTTTGTTGATTCTCTGTATTGTTTTTTTGTTCTCAATTTCATTTATTTCAGCTCTAATCTTGCTATTTCTTTCCTTCTGCTTGCTTTAGGATTAGTTTGCCGTTCTTTTTCTAGTTCTTCCAGTTGTGCAGTTAGGTCTTTGATTTTAGCTCATTCCTATTTTGCAATGTAGGCATTTAGGACTATAAATTTCCCTCTTGGCACTGCCTTCACATCATCCCATAAGTTTTGATATGTTGTGCTCTCATGTTCATTTGCTCAAGATATTTACTGATTTCTCTTGCAACTTCTTCTTTGACACACTGATTATTTAAGAGTGTGTGTTTCTAACTTCCAAATATTTGTGAATTTTTTAGTTCTCCACCTGCTATTGATTTCCAGCATGCTTCCATTATGATCATAGAAAGTGCTTTGTATAACTCCAATATTTTTTAATTTATTAAGAAATGTTTTGTGACCCAACATGTGGTCTATTCTGGAGAATGACCCATGAGCACTTGAGAAGAATGTATATCCTGCTGTTTGGTGATGCAATGTTTTATATATGTCTGTTAGCTCTAGTTCATTTATCTTATTATTCAAGTTATCTGTTTCTTTATTGAGCCTCTGTCTAGGTATTCCATATATTCATGAGAGGGGTGTATTGAAAACCCCAACTATTATTGTGGAGATGTCAATTTCTCCCTTTAGTTTTGCCAGAGGTTGTATCACTTATATTGGGGCACCTGGTTATGTGTGTAAAATATTTATGATTGTTATTTCTTCTCAGTGAATTACCCCTTTTATTAATATATAATGTTGGTTCTTTGACTCATATAAAAATTTTGCATTTAAAGTGTATTTTGTTTGATAATACAAAGCTAGCCCAGCTCTTTTCTGGTTAGTGTTTTTGTGGAATATATTTTCCCACCTTTCACTTTCAACCTATTTATCTCCTTGGGTCTAAGGTGAACTCTTTTAGATAACATAATAATGGATCATATTTTTTTAATCCCTTCTGCTGATCTGTGTCTTTTGATCAGGGAGATTAATCCATTAATATTCAGTGTTATTACTATAAAGGCAGAACTTACTTCAACCTTCGGATTTTATATAAGTCACATCTTATTTTCTTCTCTCTTTTACCCTTTTAGTTACCCTTTATGATAATCTTCACTTCTACAGTCTCTTCCACACCTCTCTCTCCTGCTGTTTCCTTTCAGCCTGCAGAACTCCCTTTAGTACCTCTGGTAGGGCAGGTCTCTTATTGATGAACTCTCTCAATTTCTGTTTATTTGTGAATATCTTAAGTTCTCTCTCATTTTTGAAGTCCAGTTTTTCCATATGAAGAATTCTTGGCTGATGGTTTTTCTCTTTCAATATCTTAAATATATCATACCACGGACTTCTCACCTCCATAGTTCCTGAGGAGAAATTGGAACTTGGTCTTATTGAGTGTCTTTATATGCAATGAATTGCTTTTGTCTTGCTGCTTACAGAATTCTCTCTTTATCTTTGGCATTTGATGTTCTGATTAGGATGTGTCTTGGAGTAGGTTTATTAGGATTTATTCTGTACAGTGTATGTTGTGCTTCTTGGACATGTAAATTTATGTCTTTCATAACAGTTGGGAAATTTTCAGCCATTATTTCCTCAGATATTCTTTCTGCCCCTCTTCCTTTCTATTCTACTTCTGGTATTCCCATGATGCCTACATTTCTGCACTTCATGCTGTATTCAATTCCATGAGACCCTGCTCAAGTTTTTCCTTTCTTTTCTCTATCTGTTCATTTGTCTATAAGATTTTGGATGTCCTATCCTCTAGTTCACTGCTCCTTTTTCCTGCCTGTTTGAATCTTCTCTTTTTACCTATTGAGTATTTTTAATTTCTTCTATTGCATCTTTCTTTCTCATAAGCTATGTTATTTTCTTTTTGCCTGCTTTCAAATTCTTCTTTGTGCTCACTCAGTATCTTCTTAATATTATTTATCTCTTCCGCCATATTTTCCTTTATCTCCTTGAATTGATTTAAAAGATTTATTTGAACATCATTGATTAGTTATTTCACCTCCTGTGTCTCATCTGAAGTTTTAATTTGTTCCTTTGACTTGGCCATATCTTCTTATTTCCTAGTATGGCTTGTAATATTTTGCTGATATCTAGGCAACTGATTTTCTTCACGGGTTTACTCTGGAGGTCACTTTCTCTCTCTTGCTTATGGTTTTCTTGTGGTAAAGCTCTTCTTTGACAGCTGGTTCAACTTATTCTATACCTTATAATAGCTTGTATTTATACAAGCCTGTATATATACAAGCTATATGCCTTAAAATAGCTTGTATTTAGCTGATCATATTTTTCAGCACTTATTCATTTGTTTATTGCCCCAGATATACAGTACAATGTTTTAGATGGCAACATATGTGCAATCTTCTGGAAACATTGATATGTGCTGTTTGTTTTTTTATTTGCCTTTATATATTTTTAATACTCCTCTCATTACCTCTAGCTGTTTTTACTTGGATGGCTAATTCTGGGAGAAGGGTCCCCCCAGAGAGGACTTTCTGAAGTCAGTTTTTCCCAGTCATAACTGGACCAGGGATGCACAAAGGGGGTGTAGAAAAATTCCAAAGTGCCCTGGGGAGGAGACCCAGAAGGATACCAATCTTCACTTTGATGGGTCCCTGAATCTGTGCTTCCCTGGCCTGTCCATCAGCTGGCACTCTTCAGCAAACTCTTACCTACAATGCTAAGGTGGCATTGTGTCTTTAATTGTCAAATTAAGACTGCTTCTTCCAGGGATATGGTTGAGACAGAGGATGCCCGCCACTTTTGTCTGGGGCAGGCTGAAACTGTTGCTCAGATCCCAGACCTGGCATTCAGATCAGAAAAGAAGAAGTAAAACTTTCACTAATTGTAGATAACATGATACCTATATTTAGAAACTCCTGAAAAATATACAGTGATGCTAATAGAGTTAATAAGTGAGCTCAGCAAAGTGGCAGGATAAAGATCAACATGCAAAAATCAGTAGTGTTTCTATACACTAGTAATGAGCAGTCTGAGGAAGAAATCAACAAAAAAATTTCAATTACAATAAACTAAAAGAATCAAATATCTAGGAATAAATTTAACCAATGATGTAAAGGACCTGTACACAGAAAACTACAAAATGTTGCTAAAAGAAATCAAAGAAGAGCTAAATAAATAGAAGGAAATTCCATGTTTATAGATTGGAAGACTAAATATCATTAAAATATCAATTCTGTCAAAATTGATCTGCAGATTGTAACCAACATCAATGAAATATCCAACAGCTTACTTTGCAGGAAGGGAAAAGCCAATTATCAAATTTATTTGGAAGAGTAAGGGGCCCCAAATAGCTAAAAACATCTTGAAAAAGAAGAATGAAGTTGGAGGACTCACACTGATGACATTAAAGCATACTACAAAGCTACAATTGTCAAAACAGCATGATACTGGCATAAAGATAGATATATTGATCAATGGAATTAAATTGAGAGTTCATAAATAGGTCCTCACATCTATGACCAGTTGATTTTTGGCAAGGCTGCCAAACCACTCAACTGGACAGAACAGTCTCTTCAACAAATGATGATGGGAGAATTGGATATCCATATCCAAAAGAATGAAAGAAGACCCCTGTCTTACACCTTATACAAAAATTAACTCAAGATGGATCAAAGACCTACATATAAGAGCCAGTACCATAAAACTCCTAGAAGAAAATGTAGGTAAGCATCTTCAAGATATTGTGATAGGAGATGATTTCTTAGACTTTACACTCAAATCACAAGCAATGAAAGAAGAAATAGATAAATGGGATCTCCTCAAATTTAAATACATTTTTTCTTCAAAGTACTTTGTCAACAGGGTGAAAAAGCAGCCTACTCAATGGAAGAAAATATTTGGAAACCACATATCTGATAGGGATATGATATCTAGAATATGTAAAGAAATTTTACAACTCAGCAATAAAAATAAACAAAAAACCTGATTTTAAAAATGAATGAAAGAGTTGAATAGATACTTTTCCAAAGAGGAAATTCAGATGACCAAAAAGCATATGAAAAGATGCTCAACACTCTATTACGTAAATGAAATCAAAGCCACAATGAGATACCATTTCACACTGACTAGAATGACCACTATTAAAAAAAGAAAACAGAAAACAAAAAGTGTTGAAAAGTATGTGGAGAAATAGGAGCACTTATTCACTGCTGGTGGTAATGTAGAATGGTGCAGCTCCTGTGGAAGATGGTTCCTCAAAAAGATAAATATAGAATTGCCATGGATCTGGCAATTTCCACTACTAGGTGTATACTCAGAAGACCTGAAACCAAGAGGCACAAATAGACATTTACACACTGGTGTTCATAGAGGCATTATTCACAATTGCCAAAAGATGGAAACAAGTCCAGTGTCCAACCACTGATGGATGGATTAGCAAAATGTGGTATATACATACAATGGAATGTTATGCATCTGTAAGAAGGAATAAAGACCTGATGCATGCCATATTGTGGATAAACCTTGAGGACATTATTCTGAGTGAAATAAACCAGACATGAAAGGACAAATATTGTATGGTCTCACTAATATGAACTAGTTATAATGAGCAAACTCATGGAGTTAAAAATCTAGAATATAGATTACTAGGACATAGAATGAGGGCAGAAAATGGGGAGCTGCTACTTAATTTGTGCAGATTTTTTAATGAGGTTGATTGTAAAGGTTTGGAAATAGAGGTAATGATAGTACAATACTGTGAATGTAATTAACAGCACTGAAGTATGAGTGCTTTTGTGATTGAAAGGGGAAGTTTAGGGTCAAGATTTCACTAGAAGGAAAGCTAGAAGATAAAACAATGGACTGTGTAACATAATGAACATGTGGATGATAACTATGGTTAATAGTAAAAATATGAGAATTTTCTTCCATGACTAAGAGCAAATGTATGTCACTATTACTAGATGTTATTAATAGGGTATTATATGGGAAAAATACAACTACCATGGACTATAGTTAACTGTAATATTGTAATATTCTTTCATTAATTGTAACAAAGGTAGCATACCAATGCTAAATGTCAATAATAGGGAGGTACAGGGGTACAGGATTTTTCTTTTAGGAACAATGAAAATGTTCTCAAATTGATTGTGGTAAGGAATGCACAACTCTGTGGTTGTATCAAGAGGCACTGATTGTACAGTTTGGATGGATTTTATGACATGTGAATAAAACTGTCTAAAAATGCCCCCACACCAATTTCTAAACTTCACATTGTTAATTATATAAAAATGGGAAATCATTCTGAGTTCCCACAAAAAAAAACACATTTGTTTTTTTTGTCCTGACAGTTAAAATCAAAATTAAAGTTATTTTTGAGCCAAATGTATATGTCACTGATACCGTCAATGGCTTACTGGTTTAATTATCTCTTTATGAAATTATCTCTCAAATGTTCTTCACTTCTACTCAGAGATTCAATACATGTTAGTTTCCCTTCTTTCCATTCTAAAGTCCTTTAATTTTTAAGCAATCCATCCAAACTTTTAAAAAATATGTTGGTTTCATTGTACATATTTCTCATTCTGTTAATCTTCAACAGCCTATAAAACACAAATAGATATTTTTAAATTGGAAGGCTAAAATGGCCCTTTATTGTCTCTGAGAGTACTTCTCTCATTGACACACAAAATAAGAAACAATTATAGGAACAGATAATATTCATTTTCAAAGATAAATATCACAGAAAATATTTGCCTGGTCATGAAGCCATTTCCCCCTGTGGGTGAAATATGCCTGTGATGGTTAAGTTCATGTGTCAAATTGGCCTGGTTATGTCATCCAGTTGTTTGGCTAAATAAGCAGTGGCCTGATTGTTACTGTGAGGATATTTCATGGGTTTAAATCATCAGAGAATTGATTGCATCTATGGCTGATTAGATTTACAATCAACTGAGAAGATTGTATTCAACAAAGAGAGAAAAGTCATCCAAAAAGTCAAAGGATTTAAAAGGAGAAGTGGCGATGTCAGCAGTCAGAAGAGAGAATTTCAATCTGTGATAGTTAGGTACATGTGTCAACTTGGCCAGGTAATGGTGTCATTATCTGGTCAAGCAAGCAGTGGCCTAACCATTACTGCAAGGACATTTAGTGGCTGGTTAATGAGCCAGAATGCTGGTTGATTAAATCATCAGTCAATTGAATGAATCTGTGGCTGATTACATCTAAAATAAACTAAGGGAGTGTCTTCCACAATGAGAGAATCCAGTCAGTTGGATTTGATACAATCAGATAAAGACTTTTAAGAGAGAACTTTCACTTTTTTTTTTTTTTTTTACTTCAGCCAGCTGGCCTCTCCTAGACAGTTCATAGAGCAACTTTATTGGAGTTTCCAGCTCACAGCCTGCTCTATAGAAGTTGGACTTGGGCATCCCCACAGTTGCATGAGACACTTTTATAAAATCTCATATTTACAGTTATCTCCTGTTGGTTCAGTTTCCCTAGAGAACCCTGACTAATACACCATCTCTAATTCTGCCGGCCACTTCTGTGGAATTTATTGAAAACTTTCATTGGTGTTTCCAGCTTGTGGCCTGCCCTATGGACTTTGGATGTGCCTATCTCCAAGTCACATGAAACAATTCTTACAAAAATCTCATGGTATTTACAAATACATAATATTTACATATACAATGTATATACAATGCCCATCTAAGAATCCTGCATAAACATCCAATGTGTGAGACATTAGCATAGTGTGTCCACTGTTTCTATGGCAGAAGGATCAGCTAGGCACACAGTGGAGGATGGTAGAGAGTAAAGGAGGAGTATAACAGAGAAAGGATAGTATTATCTGTATTTTATACATCAGGAAACTGAGGCTCAGAGAGACTTATTCACTTACCCTAGGCCATGAAGCTCTTATTTGAACAGAGGTCTGTATTGCTCAAAATGTAGGTTCTTTACTACATATCTTACTTCTCTGGAGTGCCTTACATTGTTTGTATAATAATGAATTCATGTTAGCCTGGTCTTGAAACATAAAGTGCTAGAGATTCCCAGCCCTGATTATTCTGCAACCTGTGAAACTAACCATGTACCCTAATTGACATAAGAAAGAACCCAAGAAGGGTGGGGGGAGAGAAAGACTCCAAGCCTCAACCACTGTCCTTGGAGGTAGGTGTGGAGAAGGGGAAATGTGAGGTAGTAACAGGATTCCTTCAAAGTCCTTGAACTAATGACTAGGAAAAAAGTCAAAAGGTATTTAAGTCTTGTTTTATAACATCCAATTGTTCCATGGGATTGTCTGTAATATGCTTAAGTCAGAACCCCAGAGCACAGCAAATCTACCCAGCAGAGGCTGTCATACCTTGGCTGATTGTAAGGCAGGCATCAGGCTTGACTTCTGCAGGGAAATCATGTTAGGGAGCTTCACTAGGCACTGCACTAACACAGGCAGTGGGGCAGAATAAACAATTGCAATCTTATAGTTTATAATTTTCTTTTAAATGATCTGAGCTCATTCAAAACCATACTATGCAAAGGTGTTTTTATTCCATTTTTAAGATGAAAATGGGGGGGGGGGGTGCTGGAGAGGTGTTTTTACTTATTTAAGATCACACAGAATGTGTGGCAATGCTAGAATTTCACCTCAGGTTTCCCAACTCCAAGTCTTGTGTTCTTGTCCACCAGATCACAGGACTGCAGCTGCTTTCCAACTCATGGCTTGGGTGACAAACTGGCTGAAGTGTGTGATATTCACCCAGGAGACTTTCAGGTTTTCTAGCAGGGCTTGTTTGGCCCTGAGGAAATTACCACTTGGAAGGCTGGGATTATGAATTTATTGTATTTGATCACCCTTTGTCAGTCTTCAGGGTTCTCTCCAGTGCAAGTCAGGATCTCTTTAAGATTCTGTTGCTGCAGGTAAAGGCTTGAAACTCACCTTACAGGCTTTCCTTATGTAGACTTGCATGCTCCAAGGTTCTGATTAAAGCACATTATAATCCCCTGTTTGTAATAGACTGTCATAAAACAGGACTTTGATTTGCTTCTTAGCCATCCATCCCAGGATCATGGAGGCAGCTTGTTACTGCCTCACATTTTCCCTTTTCCATATCCCCCATCTAGGGACTGTGGTTGAAGTTTGGAGACTTCATCCTTTCTCCTTCTTAGCTTCTTTCTTACACCCATTAGGGAGGCTGGTTAGTATCACCGGTTGCAAAATAATTGGGGTTTGGAAATTCCAGCACTCACTGTAGAAGATTTGTTCCACTTTATGGCATAAGGCAAGACTGATACAAGTCCTTGTTATGCACCGATGTTAGGCATTCTGCAGAATTGGGAGATGTAGTAGAAGCTCAACTCTGAGCTGTGTGATCTGTGTCTTGATGTTCTTATCCATAAAATATCCTCTCATTTTTGTGGTGAGGATTAACTAATGCCTGTGCCTGGGTGTTAGAAAACATTTCAAGGCAGGATTATTAAAAATTCAAATCCTATTTGTGGGGTGATATCAAGCAGCTGTGAATCACTTTGTTGTCCATTTGTCTCACGGAGAACACTTTTTTTGGAAACCCAAGGCAGACAGGGAATTCAAAGGGAGCAGAATGATAGTCATTCTCAAGGCTTGGGAAGGATGTTTCTAATTACCAAATGAGAGTTTCATTTCTGTGATTCCAGGCTCCCACCCCCTGTGTTTTCAGCAATGGCTGCTACAAGTAATGTGAATGAAATAGTTCCTTGGGATTGTACCAGAACCAGGATGTACAGAGGATCATTTCTGAGATGATTCTCCTCACGTGCATGGCCAATGTGCTGGGCAGTGGCCTCATTGTGGTGACTATCATAGCTGGCAGAGGGCTCACCAACCATGTGTACTTCTTCCTCAGTTACTTACCCTTTGTGGAGATGTGTTGCTGTGCTGTCACAGCTCCAGGTTCATCTTTGACTCTTTTAAGGAAAGGAAAGTTATTTCCCTCAAAGGCTGTGTCACACATATTTTTTTTCTCCATTTATTCCATGGCATGGAGATCTTTCTCCTGACAGGGATGGCCTATGACCAGTATGTGGCCATCTGCATGTCCCTGCACTGCACACCCATCATGAACCAGTGTGTATGTGGCCTCCTGGTGGGGGCCACATTGGGTGGGGGCTTGCTGCATTCTGTCCTGCAACACTTCCTCATTTTCCAGTTGCCCTTCTGTGGCCCCAATGTCATTGACCACTACTTCTGTAATGTCCACCCTGTGCTGAAGCCAGCCTGCTCAGACACTAGCCTGCCAATCATTCCTCTTTGTACTGCTAATCATTGCCAATGGTGCTCCATCTCAGTGATCAACTTTTCAGGGCTGGTTGCTTCCTATGAGGTCATCCTGCACTCCCTGAGGAGTCAGACCTCAGAAGGCCCTCTCTATCTGCACCTCACATGTGGCAGTTGTAGGCCTGTTTTTCATACCCTTTTCTTTTGTCCACATGAGGCCCTGTGTCATTTTCCCTGCAGACAAGATACTGGCCATGTTTTACATGGTGGTCTTACCTCTCTTAAACTCCCTCATTTAGTCCTTCAGAGTGCTGAAATAAAAAACACCATGAAGAGATGGATGGGGAGGAAAATGGTTTAGGAAGAGAAATAGTTGGGGGAGCAGAGGACAGAAATTGGGGTACTTAAGATCTCACTCTGCCTCTCCCTTTCTCTAATGGAATGTTCTTGGACCAGAGTGGGAGAGGTTCTCTAGGATGTGTGAGAGGGGCCTTCTATTGCTGCTTTTCTAATTTTAGAGTGACCTTGAAGCAGGTTGGCTGTCCTGGGTGGACAAACCCTTTCAGAAAGCCAGGGACAATCTGGGAATGATGAAGAAGGAGGTGGGAGAGGAGAAGGAGAACTGCTGCAAGAAACAGTTGTCATCTGTCCTTTGGGTTTGGGGAGACAGAACCTGGGTTTTTGAAGTGAAAGTTTAGGGAGGGAAGTAATGGTCATTCTAGTGCTTAGAAATTCTATTTACCTAACTTCCCGAGGATTTGTCCAGTGGTTTTAGGCAGGTCAAGCTGACCTAGAGGGGATTAGTCATCAGAACAAGGGCTTCAACTCTTAACATTTCACATGAGCTACTGCTAGCCCTAGTCTCAAGTTTCTTAAGACTCAAAGTGGAACCACAAAGAGATTTTAAGTGATTTGAAAGCAAAAGACAATGATATCAATGTTGTAGGTAAAAGTATTATTTTAATGTAGTATTAATATGAAAGAAATTTATTATTTCTGATCTCCAAAATTCTCTTCTGTTCAAACCTTTCTGCTCTTCTTTTTCCTTGTTTTTCCTCCTTTTTATCCCTTCAGTTGTTTGGCCCATTAATTTTCTCTTAGTCTTCAATGCCTTCTTGACTTCTCATTCTCCGAGCCATTTCAACAGAGCACCCAGGTAACCTGCTTTCTTATACCCCCTGGTTGCTTTGTCAATCTCCTTCACTCTGGAACTGCCTGTTGATTAAGGCATGGGTTTAGCTGCCTTTGGCTCCTCATTGCTCTCCTATAACATTTTAACTGTCTCTACTTGATTCTTATTTCTTGCTGCTATCATTCCAGATCATAAGAATATACCCCAAAACTCTAAACCCATCCTTGCCCCTCATTCTCAGCAGATTTTTCTTCTACGTGCTTCCAGATTAATCATTGTAAAAGACTTCTCTGCTCCCCTCCTCAAAGACTTCTATGACTCCCCATTGCCTGCCTAATCAATTACAAACTCCTTATGTGATATAAAACACTTTCAAGGTATCGTTTTCTCATAACATTCTTTTTTTTTTTTCAGTTATACTCTGGTAGAGCTAGTGGGCTCTGAATATCCCCTAGTGCTTTCCGTCTTTATTTTCCTGAATTCTACCTGTTACCATCTGTTCACTCTCCAAGGCTCATCTAAAATGCTGTCACCTTCAGGAAGCTTCCATGATTTTCCCATCCAGGTATGCCATCTCCTTCTTTGAACACCCACAGCCTTCTGTGGGAATCCTTTATATTTCAGTCCCCCTTACCCCAATTACAATGCTAAGGTCTGAAGCTTACTCATCATTGTATCTAAAAAGCATATTGTAAATCTCAATAAATATGTGGGAAATTAAATTTCTGAATTCATTTATGCTTCAGAATGTAAGTCAACAAATGGTTAGTGTATCTCTAGTTTCATCTCAATTATCTTAGTACCATATCAATGTTGCACTGCCTAAGACAAATCAATAATCATTCCTGATATTATTTCTGAAAATAATACTTAGATATAAATAATGGACATTCACGTGTGCATGTATTTAAAACTATAAATTTCCTCTAAGCAATGATTTAACTCCATCGCATAACAAATTACTTTGTGTATTTTCATTACCATTCAGATAAATATTATTCTAAATTTTTAATGATTTCTTCTTTGACCAATGGATTATTTAGAAAATGTTGTTTAATTCCCAAGTATTTGGGGTTCTTCCTTGATACCTTATTGTGATTGATTTCTAATTTAAGTCTATTGTATTCAGAGGACATAATCTGAATGATGCTATTAATGACCTCTATGGGCTGGACCCTCCTAAATGGGTCTCCTTTCCAGTGTTCTTTGCACCAATAGAACAAAACCAAGTTCACTAAAGCAAAGCAGCACTTTTCTTTTTGGCCAAAGAATGGAGAAGGGTGGATTCATGCCCACCTTCTCCCAGAAAGAAGGTGAGTAAGATTCTTTTATGAGGATGAGGGGTCATGGCTTGGGTATGTGCAATTGGTACCACTCAGCACTTTTGCACTTTCTGTCTGCAGTCAGCATTCCTGCACTTTTCATCTGCACATGATGTTCAGCTGTGGATGTCTAGGCTGTGTGGTTACTGGCTTCCTGCACTTAGCTCCTAAAGGCAGTTTCTGAAAGCAAGTGTGACTTAGACAAGGATTAGGTGGAATGGATTTCTGCACTTAGCATAGCTCAGACAGAGGCTGGGTGGAAATTTTTATAAGTGCTAATCCAAGGGTGGCACTTCATCCTGGTAACATGCCATTGCTTGCACATTTATTGAAACTTGTTTTATGGGCTGTCACAACCCAGCTTAGCCCTAAGACCAGGAACATGACAGGCACAGAGTGAGACATGAGTTTAATAGGAATTACTTATAGGAGATGACTTGTTCCATGGTGGTGGCAGGCCAGAAAAGATGGAAGTTAGTGCTCTGCAAAAGAAGGGCATGCCAGGTGGTGGTTTATATGGTTAGGACCAGGAGCGTGTGAGAGTGGAGTTTCAGCAGGGACTTGTGACACAAGGGCTTGGAGATTTGTTATCAACAGTGATCAGGAGAGAGGAGTTTCAATGCTTTGTTAACAGTACATTTTTTCCTCCCCTGGGGGGGTTCTGATGACATTTTTTAAAATCATGGAGTATAACGTATTTACATAGAAGTCATAGCTTTCCTAGTGTGATTTAGCAAGTAGTTAGAGACCAAATCTCCAAGAATGTTATGGGTTACAACTCCACAGTTTGTTATTTCCTCATTGGAAATATAACATATATTCAAAAAGGTGATAACTTTCAAAGTACAATTTAACATGTAGTTATATAGGAAATTTCCAAGAATGATACAGGCTACAGTACCATAGTTTCAGTTATTTTCTTACTGTGAAATATAACATATATGCAAAAAGTGATTAACTTTCAAATTACAATTTAACAAGTAGCTATACAGCAAATTTCAAAGAATGTTATGGGTTACAGTCCCACCATTTCAGTTCTTTCCTCCCAGCTATTCTAATATCCTAGCAACCAAGAAAAAGAAAATTATGTAGAGATTCAGTATTCATAATCCTTTGTTAAATTTTATCTCATCTGTTGCTACCCCTTCCTCTAGTTTAATCATTTTCCCAATCTTCAGGGATGTCCAGGCAGTGACCACCCCAACATTTTACTGTTGAGAAAGGTCTGATGACTTTTCCTATGTGTCCCCCAGTCAAGTAGGCGGCTATGTGAAATCACCATGGAGGGGAGGAGGCCCAGGCCCTGGGTCCCCAAAATGGCCCAACATAAGTTCTCTTTTGGTGAATGCACCATGTGCTTGAAAAAAATGTGTCTTCTTCAGTTTTAAGGTATAGTACCCTCTAAGTGTCAATTAGGTTAGGAGGCGTCATTTGTTGTTCAGGTCTATGTCTTCACAGATTTTTTTTACTAATTGTACTATCATTTGTTGGGGTGGTGGTGGTGTTAATAGCTCCAACTCTGACTGTTTAGTTGTATATTTATTTCTTTAAAGCTGAGAAAGAAAAAACAGTTGCAGATGAGGAAATGGCATCTCAGAGAGATTAAGTCACTTGTTGAAGGTTATACACTTAGCAAGCGGCAAAGTCATCATTTTACAAGGCAGCATGACTCCTTCCACGATTTTAAGCACCACACTCTCCTACTCCTTGTCTGACTTGCCTGCCTCGCAGGGCACAAACACTTTTCGGAGGTCTGTGTTAACATTAGGTGGCAGCTGAGGTATAACCGAGAAATTAGGGTTTAGGGGATGATTATGATTATTAGGATTTAGGGGATGCTTCCGATTACTGAATCAATATATGGGTATTTTCTTTCTGTATTGTATAATAGGCTGAAGTTAATACCTGAAATTACTGAAACTCATTAGACTCACCCTTGTTTATACTTTCTATTGTAATGGTTATTCTAGCCTGGTCTCAGCCTTTTGTATACTTTTATTGTCATGGTAACAACTCCATTCCCCCTTGTTTGAATCCATAAAAACCCTCAACTGCTTAGACTCTGTGACACAGATTTTTAGGTTGATAGGCCCTCTGATCTCCTGCTTCATGCCCACCCATAACCCCTTTCTCTCTTTGAAACCCCTGTGTCATCCCTATGTCATGGATTGGCTATTTTGCACATCAGGCAGAGAACCCACCCCTTTTCTCTGGTATTGAAGGGACTAGTTTAGTTCAAATTTGACATGCTATTGAAAAAAAAAAAAAAACCCTTCATATTTAACACCAGCTTATTTCCCCAAATAGAGGACACAAAATGGCATTCATGGAAGCTTATATAGATGAAAAAGACTTGCTCACCCAAACAAGAACATGGACAGGAAGAATGTTTGCTCAAGAAGCATTGACAAGCTAGCTTATTCCAGACTTCATAATCCTTGTTGTTAAACTCTAGTGTATCAATGTATAATTTTCTTCAGTATTGCCTTACATCTTAGATAAAGGGAAAAGAAGACATGTATCAGCACATGGTTTAAATACTTCAGTTAATGAGTGTGTTATACTGAAGCAGAAAAAGGCTTAATTTGATTTGTAAGGATTGTTCTTTATCCATTCTTCACTCTTTGAGAACTCAGGCAATTGCGAAAGTATTGCTAATGTGTCCACTTAACACTTAAAAATCCTTGCAGTGATGAAGTTAGTCAATGCATCAGTTAGGATAAACTGTGTTTCATTGTGGTAAAAAATGAATTCTGAAATGTCCATGGCTTAACACATGCAATTTTATTTTCTGTTCAGTCAAAATCCACTAAGGGTTAGAGGATCATGTCAGGCATTTGTCCTCCATGTAGATAATCAGTAATCTGTGTTGCTTCCTCAGTATAACTCTGCCATCATAAGGCATTTCTTCTAGGCTTGCTGCAGGAGGGAAAATGGAAGCTAGAGAGCAGCATGGCAGCTTCTAAATGTTTCATCCTGAGCATGACATCCATCACTTCTGTGAGCCAGTTACATGGCCCTTCTTAAATGAAAGGGGGTTGAAAATATGGTTGGAGCATATGGATATTTGGTGGTGAGCAAATGCTTTGGTCAGGGTTGAGAAAATGTGCTCTCCAATTTGGAATGAATTGTTTATGAGCTTTTGAACATTAATGTCATATTACTATGCATATTAATATGCATATTAGTGTAAAAAATATATATATATAATAAGATGAGATAACACGGATATGGAGTAATTTGGGTCAGTTCAGCCTTTAGGAAGATAGAAATTACATATCAAAGTTTAGCAGGATATCTGTCTTGGACAATCTGGATTCTCTTCTTTTATCCAGATTTGTTCTCTTAGAATTGCCCTGTAAGTGATTACATCTCAAACGACTACCATTTTCATTGGTATGCAATTGATCTGCAACTTTCTGTTCTCTGAATATGCAGACTTACTGTTTTAATTACTCAGATATCATCAACTCTCTTTTTCCAGTACCAGCTGTTTTTGTTCCTGTTAGTTAAGGCTCTAATCCATTCAATAGAAGCTGTTTTGAAGATGATTTTCTGCATGGAGGTTTTTGAAAAAAAAAAAAACTGTTCCATTTATATATTCCACTTGGGACTATCATGTGCAAGTTTATTCTATGGCTGTACCTGGAAAAATGTAATACCCCTTCTTGGTAGAGAAAATGATTTGTCTTGGCAGAGCCCTGGTTGCTATGTAATTGGTGCTTCATGGGTTGTGCAACACAGCAGCATTAATTTGGGGATCACTCCTGCCTTAAAGACTTTCTCTTTCTCCTCCAAACTCATTTATTTCTGGTTGATCCCTATCTCCCACAATAATTAGTCTATACTGACATCAGCAGTTGGAATTAATACATTGCATTTTTAACAAAATTCTAACTACAAAACTTTTTAATATACTTTAATACTTGGGCTATGGGTTACCTAAGGAATACCTGAAGATTTGCAGATAATTTTTAATAGAACAGAAAACCACGGATTTTCCAAACATTGTGACAATCTCATGTCAGTTAATCAAATCCCATTGATTAACAACATATATATGCAAAAAGTTTCTAATTGGATTGGACTTTCGTCACCATTTATGAAAGAGGATACATTTATGATTCCAGATAACAAGGGCATATTATGTACTTAACCCATATTCTGACTGCAAGACCTTTTTTTTTTAATATTAGATACAATTATTCTTAAAATATGAATAGATTTTGTGTTTTAGCTTATCTATTTACCTGAATTGTTACCCAAGATCAATTTTTGGCTCCAGAGCTTCCTCATTGCATTTCTCACCTCAGCATTTCTGAGGGTATAGATTAAAGGGTTTAGCATAGGTGTTATCATAGTATAAAATACAGCCACTACTTTGTCAATGGGAAAGGTGCTCATGGGTCGAAGGCATATAAATATACAGGGTACAAAAAATAAGACAACCACAGTAATATGTGAGGCACAGGTAGAGAGAGCTTTTCGCCATCCTTTAGAGCTGTGAGTTCTGAGGGAGCAAAGGATGAAGACATAGGATGTAATAAGAATGGAAAAACTGAGCATACACTTGAACCCACTATTGACAGTAACAAACAGTCCTAGGATGTGAGTATCAGTGCAGGAGAGTTTTAGCAGAGGGTAAAAATCACAGAAGAAATGGTCAATGACATTGGGGCCACAGAAGGCTAACCATCCCATAAAACAGATTTGAATCACAGCATGAAGAAATCCCCCAGCCCAAGACATGGCCACCAGGAGACTACACACCCTCCGGTTCATTGTGATCCTGTAGTGCAGGGGACTGCAGATGGCCACGTAGCGGTCATAGGCCATCACTGTGAGCAGGAGGATCTCAACTCCACCAATGACATGCTCTGCAAAGAGCTGAGTCATGCACCCACTGAAGGAGATTGTTTTCTTCTCAATGAGAAGGTCAAACATCATTTTGGGGGCTGTGATAGAAGAGAAGGTGCTGTCTAGGAAGGACAAGAAAGACAGAAAAAAATACATGGGGGAGTGCAGGGCTGGGCTGGTAGCAATGGTCACTACAATGAGTAGGTTGCCTGCCAGGGTGAGAAAGTAGATGAGTGTAAATACAACAAACAATAGTTTCTGCACATCTGCGTTCTGTGTCAGGCCGAAGAGGATGAATTCTGTCACATTGTTCAATTGCTCCATGAATCCAATTTTGCATTTGGATGACTGATTTGTCTGCAAATAAAACAGTGATTTCAATGGTGTTAGATCAATTTTTATCAAGAAAATAATATATCTGTCAGATAAAGTATTTCCTGTGTGACTGATGGAAACACTGAGCAGATAAATCCTAGACTTAAGGTTGGGTAAATTTTAGTCACATATTGAATACATAGCCACCTTCTCCACACACACATACACATGCACTCACACATCTATGCACGCACATACATGGTTTTATGACTGTTAACATGCCAGACACGTTTCCTGCAATCATACATGACTGAATCCTTTCCCAGTAACTGCCATAGTATGGTGTCTAATGGAAAGCAGGAATAAAAAATGATCTGTAAAGAGAATTAGAGGCTTGAATTCGTGAGAGTCTATTCTGTGCCTCTTCTCTAATCACTCATGCTGCTGAGGCTGTTACAGAGTTTGTTTTACTTGATATTTTTAACTTGTATCAGGGGATCTACAAAACATTAGGTGAGTTCAATTGGAAATTAGGGATGATGTAATCACATTTCAGAATCAACTGAACTAAAGGAATATTTGAAGCTGAAGTAAAATATACCCCGGTACATTTGTGAGCTTGTGCTACATTAAATCAAAATTGTATAAGAATATCATAGATTCTTTATCGACCACCTCCGGGAGAAGGATATCAGGAAGGGGATAAAACAGGTAGCATGATGCAATGCAATACTTCCCAAATTTATTTGAAACTCTGGAATTCATTATTTGAGTAGCTTCTGTCATATTTTGATTTCAGGGTCCTTTTGCAAATCAGAACTCAGTTTAAGAAATTTATGAAACACCCTCTGGTTCTGTTAAAAAAATAAAACAGGTACATCTAAGGTGAAGAAGCAACACATGATGAGTTATTGTGTTCTAGAGAATAGACAGACTATTTTTGTATTCTGTTTTCACTGACTACTAGTAGCCATGTGATATTGTGTATGGGCCTTAGTTTTGCTGAACCTATATATTTTAAATATATATTTTTATATATAAAATGAAATAGAATGAAGGAGATAGAAGAATTGAAGAATGTTATTACATATGTCAAAACTAGTAGCCTAAAGCTAAAAAATACAGCTTTCCTGACACTTCCAAATTATTGGTAAAAGAACCAAAAAGGAGAAACCACACATCGATATTTTTATTCTTAAAAAATTTGCTTGTATGACATTAATTGCATAAACAAATGTACTGAGAGTGAAAATCGATGAACTAAGTACTTAACTCAAGAAGTTATGAAAACAACAAATTTGTATTAAGAAAAAAGTTTGAAAAATATTGGATGATAAATAATTGTAAAAGCATATTGGTTTTAAAAATACTAATAAAAATGATGAACACAAATAAGCTCTGTGCAAAACAAGTATGGTCAAATCCTCAAAAGACCCTAGTTTTAAAACTAATTAAAAGAATATTAGGTATAGTTCAGTGGTGGTAATAACAGGTTTTTCAATAACTGATATGCATTTTTCAAAACTAAAGTAAGTCTTCTCCTCAAGTCAGTCTGAAAAATCAATGTGAATTAAAATATTAAAATAAACCATAAAAAGTACAAAAACAAAAAAATAGAGATAATATGAACCTGAGCTCTCAATGGAGTAGAACATGTTAAGCAAAAACAGTGGTATAAAAGGACAAAAATGATGTATTCAACTACATGAAATCATGGAACACACTAGAAAAATAATTGCAACAAGTGTCACAAACAGCCACTATTACAGAAACAGCTTTTAAAAGTAAAGAAAGGGCTCTACAAAGAAAAGCAAAAATTAATAAAAAGGTAATCCTCAGGAAAAAGTTAAACATCTAAAATATCCTGCATTTCATGTCATGAATACACGCAGTTTAAAAAGTGAATATTTTTAATTGGCTAATTAGCAAATATTGATGAGAGCTATATTACTCAGTGCTGGTGCATGTGTGTTCATATAAAAT
This sequence comes from Choloepus didactylus, assembly GCF_015220235.1. Lineage (NCBI taxonomy): Eukaryota > Metazoa > Chordata > Mammalia > Pilosa > Megalonychidae > Choloepus > Choloepus didactylus. The sequence goes on along the minus strand of NC_051312.1, from coordinate 30,723,779 downwards.
TTTCAGTACTCATTCTTAGAATTTACTCTGGACAAAAAATGTGGCCAAAGTTTTGCATACAGGCTGTATTTCACATTTTTTTTTTAAATTACACTGAATACGTGAATACAACTGAAATGACTACATAGATGCTACAGTTAAAATACATTATGATGTATGGTTATAAAATATCAGGTGGACATTAAAGTGATTTGGAAGATGAGTGACACGGAAAGATGCTTCCTACATGATACTGAGTGGAAATGACATATATATACACACCACACACACACACACACACACGCACACAATGACCTTAAGTCTAAAAGATCTAAAATGACATATATACATAATAACATATCTAAAGAACATAAACTGATGACTAACAGTGCTTATCTGAATTATGGGATTAAGGATGATTGTTTTCTTTTATAAATTTTCTGTTCGGATTTTTCTCTAAAGAGAATATATTGCCTTTGTAATCAGCAAGATAATTTAATAAAGGAAGCTTTATTTGCTTATCTCAGGCCTGATTCCATAATATCTCAAGTGAATGCTATTCTGAGTAGACTAGGTATGCTGGTTATTATTCATAAAAACTGGCAGTAGAAATACATGTATAAACATAACTTACCTGTAAATTTAATGCTACTGTCACTTTGAGAGAAAAATACTAAATAAAAAGTCACTGCTTGTACCTACCTGTCTGAATGCATTTGGGGAAGAAGTACAAGTTCATTCCATGAAAAGACATTTATTTGTCGAGAATGTGTTCTGTGGCATTAGCAATCCCAGACCTATCGCTAACTGCTGCTTTGGAGGTTCATCCATTTTTACCTTAAGTGTTTCTTCACCTCAATTTGTGACTTGCAAATAAGTGCTAAGGGCGATTTCCTGTGTAAATCTTAGTTTGTAGGTGAGTTTATCTTTGCTCTACCCTGATTTAAAGACCTGAAAATATCAATCTGTGTTAAAACAGAATAATTGGGGATTACAAGTACCATGACCTCAGCAACAAATGTAAGTTGCCCTGAGGAGCAGGTCTCTGAAGTCAGCTCTTTTAAGTCTTGTCTTTATAGAAATCTTGTGCTAAGACTGGTGATAGCTCCTTTGGTCACTCAGGGTCTGAATACAATTTAGAACCAAACAGCATCTGTAGTCTGTGGCTAGTTGTGTTTATGCAGTGTTCTAGGCTCAGGAATCCCCAGAGTCTTTGTTATTAATATTTTCATGTATGGGGTAAATTTTTAAAAGGATCTTGCTCAAGCACAAGAAAGAGTTAGAGATGCTCTGAACTTTTAGTTCCCAGAGGGATAGGATTAGCAGCTTCAGCCAAGTTGGCAGCCAAACGAGTTTATCCCGTCCTCTCCTGTGGCTGCGGCATCTGTGACCAAGGAAGGCAGGCAGGGAGCCTTTTGAGGCAGCTTAGGATCATCTTATTTCTGTCTGGAAGTGATCCTGGAGTCTGGGATGTTGGGTGCAGATTAGTCATTGGAGAATGGGTGCAAGAGCTTATCAGGGCATAGGAAACAATCCTATTCCCTGAGTTATAGGGAGCCTTGACCAAATAAATGTGAAAACATCTAGGCTATTACAAACTGCTACTCTACTGTTGATGCTTTAGGATAGACACAGGCAGGTGAGAGAACCTGCTCGCTGATATTAAAATCCTGAGATGCACAAGAGGAAGAGCTTTGGGTTACAGTAAACTGCACCTCCTAGAGCTGGCTCTTCTACTTACTACTGTGTGAACTTGGGCAAGTTCCTCATGTTCTTTCTGTCTCATTTTCCACATCTGCTCAAAGGAGATGGGAAAGAGCCCATGTCATAAGACTGGTTTGGGGTTATATGAAATAATTCATGTGACACTTAAAATGGTGTCTTGGGGTAGGGTAGGAACATGTTGGAAGCAATGTAGTTATTTTAGGTTATTTGTTTTTTCTTATTCCTTTGTTTTGGTTTTGTTTGAAATGTTTTTTATTGTTTGTTTTTAAATATTTTGATAACGTTTAAGAAAAAAAATGAATGTGTGTGAAAAAAGTAAATGAACAATGGGGGAGGGGGGGATAGAATGTGTTGGATGTTCTTTTTTATTCTAATTTTTATCTTGTTTTTTGGAGTAATGAAAATGTTCAAAGATTGTGGTGATCAATGAACAACTATGAATGACTGATTGTACACTTTGAAGGATTGTATGTTATATGAATATACCTTAATAAAATTGCATTTAAAAATAATGGCATCTGGCATAGAGTAAACTCTTTGTTGTCTCTTGTCATCTTCTGAATAGGAAAAGAGGGTTCATGGTGTAATGGTGCCCAGATCCTGGCAAAAGTGTTCTCAACTCATATGTGTAGTTTGTCTTCATTTCTTTTGTGGATTGTAGGATTGTGGGCAAATGGAGAAAAGAAAGGCCAAGTTTAGAAGTTCAATAATGGTTCAAAAGTAATTATAATTCTGAAATCTTTCTAGGAGTGTTTGATCTTCCCCCTAAAATGTCTAACAACGAATTTGGGATTCCCATAAAAGGTTTTAGGGGGATATAGGAAATGTGAATATCATGAGATCTAATACTGTAGATGGGCCCTCCCCAAATCTGGGTACATTGCTTGTCTCAGCCAATGTGAGTCACAACAAACAGGATGAGTAGGAAAAAAAGTTTATTTATGCTGACTGGAGAGCAGGAGAAATTCTCAAATCTGCCTCTCCTTAGTGATTTTTCAATTGGAGTTTATACACATTAGAGACAAAGATAATCATCTTGGGTAACAGGTAACAGGGGTCTGCCGAATTGCACTAGCTCCTAATCTCAGTTATTTACTACTTCCTTTAAGATTCACACCCTCTGTGACACCTGGGGCATGGTGCCTCCAGGTCTGGGGCAATAGATGAAAGCTTATTCATATCTGGATACAGACTTTGCATTTACATATTGCTCCTCTGTGAACCTGAGCTCATATTCACAGCCTGCTTACAGTTTAAAGGTTGCACATAAAAGGTTACTGCTACAGTTTATAAGGCACATTTCTAAATATCAGTGTGCATCTCATCTGAGTCTCATATAATCTCCCTAATGAAGCTACTGGTATTTCCATTCAATATAAAAGCAAATTTGGCCATGGTCAAAAACTAATAATTATCAGGGCTCAGATTTAAGTCTAGAATGATCTGACTTCTAACCCTGAGCTCTAATCATGATGTTATTGTGGCTCATATGAAATTGGTGTTGTGATGAGTGTTACCCACAGGATATAATGGGAGAGAAAGTGCTGATTCAGACCAGGTCTGGATTATTTAGGAGCTTTGGTTCTACCACCAGGGGCAGGCGGGGTTGACTCCACAGACAGAGTCCATGTTCAGTAACTGAACAGGAAAAAGGGTGGAGTTAAGAGAACATCTCCTATTTTCTTCCTACCTATCTTTGTACCTATCCTGGTACCTGCCTAAGCACAAGCTTGGAATGTTTGATGTTGGAATTTCTTGATGGCTGCAGGGTAGAAGGGAAGTCTAAGCAGAAGATTAGATATATGAACAGGGACATCTGCTATATGAATGGGCCATGCTAGCATCCTAGATGAATTATATGTGAAAGACATGAAACTAGATATGATTCCCAGTCCTTCCACTTACAAATAATATGATCTTATGAATATCAATTTGCTTACCAGAGCCCATTAAATAGCCTTAAATAAAATAATGTAATTGGGAGAGATACAAAAGATAGCATAGAGTATTTTGCATAAAAAATGCTTGGAATATATTTTCTGAATTAAATTAAATGTTTGCATGTCTGACATATCTATTACTCTAGCACTGTTGGCTGTAATTTTTTGAATCCTGGTCAGTATTTGTCATCTGAGACAAATTTCCCAACTTTTCTGTGCTTCGGTTTCCTCATCTGAAGAGTATAAGGTTGCAGTTTATATGGTTGTGCAGGGAAGAAGATAAGAATTGCCTCATTCTTCCTGTCAGAACCAATGCAGGCCTGGAGACAGAGGTGCAACTTGTGAAAGAAAAATCTGTGAAAGAGAAAAGGTCTGGCTATTATATATACATATACATGAACATGTGCATATACATATGTATATATACACATATACATACAAGAATATTTTTCAAAAACAAACAGAAAATAAGATGTTTCATTCATACAAAAGGAACAGAATTCATTATCAGCAGACTCACACTACAAGATACAAAATGAGACTTTCAGGCAGAGACAATATGATTCCAGATGGAAATACAGATCTGTACAAGGGATTGAAGATAAATAAAAATGGTAACTACATGAGTGAATATATAATTTTCCCATATACTTAGCTCTATTTAATATCTTAACAAATATATAATATATATAAAATATATAACAAAGGTAAAAACTGCTTTAATGTTTGACTGAATAAATACAGGAGACCAGATTCCTAGCATTCTTACTTTCAGTTAATGATTTAAAAGGCATGTATATAAATTTGTTTTTTCATGAGTGGTTAAGAGTGAGTATATCAAAAAAAAAAAAAAAAATATGGAGGAATAGAATAGCCTCTGTACCCCACAGATGGAAATTCATGCAGACGTAGAGTGAAGGTCTATGCTTAAATGAAGAAGTCATTGAAAAAAATCACACTCAACCAGATGCCCTTATAAAATATGCCTGGAGGATGGAGAAGACAAACTCTGTAGGAAGGAGGGCTCCATTTCCACTTCCTCTCCCTCAGCCTCTCTTGTGGACATGGTTGCAATCCTGCCAAGAATCATTTGGTTTGGTGTAACTCAATTGAAACTTTGGTTTCAGGTTGTTCCTGTACTTAAGGAGATGATGCAGGATAAAGATGGCATCCTCCCCACCCACAGAAAGATCCACCATTAGAAAACTTCTTTGAGCAAGAAGTGAGAATCCTGGGGATCCAAGGAAACACTTATTCATTAATGTAGGACGTGACCTTTGTTAACCAGATTGCTTGGTTGGAGGTCTGTCTCTATAAGAGGGTATCAGCAGAGACAGTGTGAGAGTAAACGCTACTGAGAATTTCTTGAAAATGGCACAAAATAACTAATTTAACTCTATCTAATTCTAACTCTCTCATTGTCATACTGACAAGTAAGGAACTGGACTTTGCAATTGCCTCCATTATTTTAATTCTGGAGTGAAAACCCTCATTAAACATTAACAGGATCCATAAACATTTTGGGGGTGCTCTGGTCATGGGAGTTGAAATAAAATTTCTGAGGAGTCAGGAAGGAGCTGTATGTCAATCAAAGTATTACACATAAAATTTTAATTGGAGCCACCACACATGGTTTACTCATATGGCAGGAAAGCAAAGGGGAAAAGGGGTTTTAGGCATAATTATTGATGAGGAGGCTTGAGATTGAATTAATGATTTTGTGATGGTCCCTATTTTCCTGAAAAGTAGGAGGCATATTCTTCTGAAACGAGAGCAGAATTTTTGCAATAAGGATTGCAGGAAATTGTTACAAAATTAGAATTTATGCTAAGAAGAATGTGTAGAAGAGGGAACTGTCTAGAACAGCCACCTAATTTGCTCAATAAACACTGAAGACAGTCTTCATATTGGAGTTTGTAATTGTTGTTGCACCCCCTAGTGTATGGTTGCATAGTTTCCTAAGCATTACCTTACCTCTTTGGTAAAGGGGAGAAAAGGTGATGTATAAATATATGATTTAAATACTTCAGTTGGGTAGTGTGTTACACCAAATTAGATAATAGCTATAATTTAACTTGGTATTTTAGAGATTGCTATTAATCCATTCTACACTGTTTCAGAATCAGGACAATTGCAAAAGTTATGCTAACCTGTTCTCTTATTATTATCTACGGGTCTTTTAAAGACAAAGTTAGTCAATGCACAAGTCAAGTTAAGCTGCATTTTGCTGTGGTAAAAAATGAATCCTGAATCTGAGTGTCTTAACATATTCAATTTTATTTGCTGTTCAAGCAAAGTCCCCTGAAGTTTGGATGATCCTCTAGAGAATTTTTCTCTCTATGTAGTTACTGAATACTCCAGGTTCTTTCCTCTGTGTATTCCTGCCATTTTAATGCATGTCTTTCAGTTTTGTTGCAGCAGGGAAAAAAAGCTGGAGTCTGTAACACTGGCTCCTGAATGGTTCTTCCTGAGCGTAGAATACATCACTATTGTGAGCTAGTCACAGCTAGAAACTTAGCAGCATTAATTTGGGAATAAGTCCTGCCTTAATGATTTTCTCTCAGTCTTCTAATCCTATATATTTCTGGTAATCCCATCTCTCAAAATAATAGGTCTACTGTGATGTCAGCAATTGGGATTAAACTATGAATTTTCAATAAAATACTTTTTCATTGTAACTTTAGTTTCAATGTATTTTTTAAAGGCTACGATTTTCATTAGAACCACAGAAAACTCTATATTCAGATTTTTTTATGTATCTACATTTAGTCTCAGTGTACTTTCTTTTTTTAAAATGCAATTTTATTGAGATATATTCACGTAACACACAAACCTCCAAAGTTTACAATCAGTTGTTCATGGTATCATCATATAGTTGTGCATTCATCACCAGAATCAATCTTTGAACATTTTCATTACTCCAAAAACTAAAATAAAAATTAATGTAAAAAAGAAAATCCAAAACATGCCATTTCCCTCCTCCCCCATTGTTCATTTACTTATTTACTTTTTTTAACACTCATTCATTGTTTTTTTAACTTTATCAAAAAATTAAAAAACAAACAATAAAAAGCATTTCAAACAAAAGTAAAACAAAGGAATAAGAAAAAACAAATAATCTAAAATAACTACATTGCTTCCAACATGTTCCTACCCTACCCCAAGAAAATAAACAAACTATAACCAAACAAAGGAATAAGAAAAACAAATTACTGAAAATACCTACATGGCTGCCAACTTGTTCCTACCATACCCCCCAAAATTAACAAACCATAGTCATTCCTGAGCATTCCCATAACACTGTTTATCCTCCATAACTTATCTGTTGTTATCAGATTGTTGTTCCCCTTTCACTATTTGCTGCCTATTGCTAGGTCCCCTACATTCTGCAATATAAACCATTTATTTCACATTTTTCACAGAGTTCACATTAGTGGCAACATTCCATCTCTCTCTTTCACTAATGCTGAGTGAAATAAGCCAGGCAAAAAAAACAGATATGTCATATGTTTCACGACCTTGTTCTTTCTTACTGCCACATAGAATTCCATTGTGTGTATATACCACATTTTGTTTATCCATTCACCTGTTGAAGGACGTCTGGATTGTTTTCCATCTCTTGGCAATTGTGAATAATGCTGCTATGAACATTGGGTGCAGATATTTGTTCGTGTCACTGTTTTCAGATCTTTCAGGTATATACCACGAAATGAAATTGCTGGATCAAAAGGTAATTCTGTATCTAGTTTTCTAAGGAACCACCAGACTGTCTTACAGAGTAGCTGTACCATTATACAGTCCCACAAGGAATGAATAAGAATTCCAATTTCTCCGCATCCTCTCCAGCATTTGTAGTTTCCTGTTTAATGACAGACAATCTAATTGGTGTGAGATGATATCGCATTGTAGTCTTAATTTGCATCTACCTAATAGCTAGTGAAGATGAACACCATTTCATGTTTTTTTTGTTTTGTTTTTGTTTTGTTTTGTTTTTTGTCCATTTGTATTTCCTCTTCAGAGAATTGTCTTTTCATATCTTTTGCCCATCTTATAATTGGGCTGTCTCTTTATTGTCGTTGAGTTGTAGGATTTCTTCACATTAGTCTTTTGTCAGATACATGGTTTCCAAATATTTTTTCCCATTGAGTTGGCTGCCTCTTCACCTTTTTGGCAAATTCCTTTGAGGTACAGAAGCTTTTAAGTTTGAGGAGTTCCCATTTATTTATTTTTCCTTTTGTTGCTCATGCTTTGACTGTAAGGTCTAAGAAGTGACCTCCTAATACAAGGTCTTGAAGATGTTTCCCTACATTATCTTCTAGGAGTTTTATGTTACTGTCTCTTATATTGAGATCTTTAATCCATTTTGAGTTAATTTTTGTGTAGGGTATGAGGTATAGGTCCTCTTTCACTTTATTGGATATGGCTACCCAGCTCTCCCAGCTCCATTTGTTGAATAAACTGTTATGTCCCAGTTCAGGGGTTTTGGGGAACTTGTCAAAAATCAGTTGACCATAGATCTGGGGGTCAATCTCTGAATTCTCAATTCAATTCCATTGATCAATATGTCAGTCTTTGTGCCAGTACCATACTGTTTTGACTATGTGGCTTTATAATAAGCTTCAAAATCATGCAGCATAAGTCCTCCCACTTTGTTTTTCTGTTTCAGAAAGTTTTTAGCAATTCGAGGCATCTTTCCCTTCCAAATAAATTCGATAGCTAGCTTTTCCAGGTCTGCAAAGTAGGTTGTTGGAATTTTGATTGGAATTGCATTGAATCTGTAGATGAGTGTGCTGGTTTGAATGTATTATGTCCCCCAGAAAAAGCCATATTCTTTGATGCAGTCTTATGGGGCAGACGTTTTGGTGCTGATTAGATTTGCATGGAAATGCACCCCACACAACTGTAGGTGATAACTCTGATGAGATATTTCCATGGAGGCGTGGCCCCACCCATTCAACGTGGGTCTTGATCAGTGGAGCTATATAAATGAGACCACAGGCAGAGGAACTCAGTGAAGCTGTGAGTGACATTTTGAAGAGGAGCTACAGCCAAGAGGGACACTTTGAAGAAGGCACAGGAGCTGCGGATGAGAGACAGTTTGAAGACAACTGTTGAAAGCAAACTCTTGCTCCAGAGAAGCTAAGAGAGGACAAACACCCCAAGAACAACTAAGAGTGACATTTTGAGGAACTGCAGCCTAGAGAGGAACACCCTGGGAGAAAGCCATTTTGAAACAAGAACTTTGGAGCAGACACCAACCACGTGCCTTCCCAGCTAACAGAGGTTTTCCGGACACCATTGGCCATCCTCCAGTGAAGGTACCCAATTGTTGATGCATTACCTTGGACACTTTATGGCCTTAAGACTCTAACTGTGTAACCAAATAAACCCCCTTTTATAAAAACCAATCCATCTCTGGTGTTTTGCATTCCAGCAGCATTAGCAAACTAGAACAATGAGTTTGGGTAGAATTGATATCTTAATGACATTTAGCCTTCCTATCTCTGAACATGAAATAATTTTCCATATTTTTAGGTCCCCTTCTATTTCTTTAATAAAATTATTTAGTTTTTTACATATAGGTCTTTTACATCTTTGGTTAAGTATATTCCTAGGTATCTGATTTTTTTAGTTGCTGTTGAGAATGGAATCTTTTTCTTAAGAGTCTCTTCAGTTAGGTCATTTCCATTGTATGGGAAGATTACTAACTTATGTGCATTAATCTTGTATCTGGGTAGTTTGCTGAATTTGTTTATTAGTTCAAGTAGCTGTGCTGTCAAGTTTTTAGGGTTTTCCAGATATAAGATCATATCATCTGCAAATAATGACAGTTTTACTTCTTCCTTTCTAATTTGGATGCTTTTTATTTCTTTGTCTTGCTGGATTGCTCTGGCTAGCACTTCTAGCACAATGTTCAATTACAGTGATAACAGTGGGCATTCTTGTCTTGTATCTGATCTTAGAGGGAAGGCTTTCAGTCTCTTGCTATTGAGTACTATCCTTTCTGTGGGGTTTTTCATATATGCCCTTTATCATATTGAGGAAGTTTTCTTCAATTCCTACCGTTTGAAGTGTTATTATCAAAAAAGGATGCTGGATTTTGCCAAATGCCCTCTCAGCATCTGAGATGATCATTTGATTTTTCCTTTTTGATTTGTTAATGTGTTGTATTACATTGATTGATTTTCTTATTTTGAACCACCCTTGCATGCCTGGAATGAACCCCATTTGGTCATGGTGTATGATTTTTTAAATGTGTCTTTGGATTTGATTTGCAAGTATTTTGTTGAGAATTTTTGCATCTATATTCATGAGGGAGGTTGGTCTGTAGTTTTCCTTTCTTGTAGCATCTTTACCTGGTTTTGGTATTAGAGTGATGTTAGCTTCATAAAATGAGTCAGGTAGTTATTCTGGTTGCTAATGCTGCTGGGATGCAAAACACCAGAGACGGATTGGCTTTTATAAAAGGGGGTTTATTTGGTTACACAGTTAGAGTCTTAAGGCCATAAAGTGTCCAAGGTAATGCATCAACAATTGGGTACTTTCACTGGAGAATGGCCAATGGTGTCCAGAAAACCTCTGTTAGCTGGGAAGGTGCATGGCTGGCATCTGCTCCAGTGTTCTGGTTTCAAAATGGCTTTCTCCCAGGATGTTCCTCTCTAGGCTGCAGTACCTCAAAAATGTCACTCTTCATTGCTCTTAGGGTATTTGTCCTCTCTTAGTTTCTCCGGAGAAAGTCTGCTTTCAATGGCTATCTTCAAACTGTCTCTCATCTGCAGCTACTCTCCCAGCTACTGTGCATTCTTCAAGTTTTCCTCTTGGCTGTAGCTCCTCTTCAAAATATCACTCTCAGCTGTGCTGAGTTCCTTCTGTTTGTCAGCTCATTTATATGGCTCCAGTGATTTAATTTAGACCCACCCTGAATGGCTGGGTAACACCTCCATGGAAATTATCCAATCAGAGTCATCACACACAGTTGGGTGGGGCACATCTCCATAGAAACAGTCAAAGAATTACGATCTAATGAACATTATCTGTCCACACAAGATTACATCAAAGAATGTGGCCTTTTCTGGGGGACATAATACATTCAAACCAGCACAGTAGTCCATTTTCTTCAATATTTTGAAAGAGTTTAAGTGAGATTGGTGTCAGTCCTTTTTGGAAAGTTTGGTAGACTTCCCCTGTGAGGCCATCTGGCCCTGGACATTTATTTGTGGGAAGCTTTTTGATAACTGATTGGATCTCTCTGCTTGTGATTGGTTTGTTTAGGTCTTCTATTTCTTCTCTGGTCAGTCTAGGATATTCATGTATTTCCAGGAAATTGTCCATTTTCTCTCCATTCTCTAGTTTGTTGGCATACAGTTGCTCATAGTGCCCTCATAATTTTTTTAAATTTCTTCAAGATCCACAGTAATGTTGCCTCTCTCATTTATTATATTTGGGTCTTCTCTTTTTTGTATTTTGTCAGTCTAGCTAGGGGCTTGTCAATTTTGTTGATCTTCTCAAAGAACCAACTTTTGGTTTTATTTAGTCTATTGTTAGTGTTCTCAGTATCATTTATTTCTGCTTTAATCCTTGATATTTCTTTTCTTCTACTTGATTTGGGATTAGTTTGCTATTCATTTTCTAGCTTCTTCAGTTGTTCCATTAGTCCTTTGATTTTAGCTCTTCTTCCTTTTTAATGTATACATTTAGAGCTACAAATTTCCCCCTCAATACCATCTTCACTGCATCCCATAAGTTTTGATATATTGTGCTCTTGTTTTCATTCATCTCTCTATATTTAGCATTTTCTCTTGCTACTTCTTGTTTAACCCTCTGATTGTTTAGGAGTGTGCTGTTTAACCTCCAGGTATGTGTGAATGTTCTAAATCTTTGATGGTTATTGACTTCTAATTGTATTCCATTGTGATCAGAGAATGTGCTTTGAATAACTTCAATCTTTTTAAATTTATTGAGACTTGTTTTATGGCCCAGTATTTGATTGATTCTAGAGAAAGTTCCATGAGCACTAGAGAAGAATGTGTATCCTGATGATTTGGGATCAAATGCTCTATATATGTCTTTTAAGTCAAATTCATTTATCAGAAGTTTAGGTTTTCCAATTCCTTGTTGGTCCTCAGTCTGGTTGATCTGTCTATAGGAGAGACTGATGTATTGAAGTCTCCCACAATTATTGTGGAAACATCTATTGCTTCCTTCAGTTTTATCAATTTTTGCTTCATATACTTTGGTGCACCTTTATTGGGTGCATAGACATTTATGATTTTTATTTCTTCTTGTTGAATTGTCCCTTTTGTTAGTATATAGTGATCTTCTTTGTCTCTTATAACATCCTTGCATTTAAAGTCTATTTTATCTGAGATTAATATTGCTACTCCTGCTTTCTTTTGGCTGTAGTGTGCATAGAATATTTTTTTTCCTATCCTTTCACTTTCAATTTATTTGTGTCTCTGCATCTAAGTTGAGTCTCTTGGTCTCTTGTAAGCAACAATTGATGGTTCATATTTTTTAATCAATTCTGTCAATCTATATCTTTTAATTGGGGAGTTTAATCCATTCACATTCAATGTTATTACTGTGAAGGCATTTCTTGAATCAGCCATCATATCTTTTTTTTTTTTGTCAGATATATTTTTTTCCTCTCTCTTTATTTCCTTTAATGTACCCTTACTAGAACTCTTTAGTTCTGAGCCCTTCTCTATACCTCTCTCTTCTTTCTTTTTTTCTCTGCTGGTTGGGCTCCCTTTAGTATCTCTTGTACAGCAGGTCTCTTGTTAACAAATTCTCTCAGCATTTGTTTGTGAAGATTTTAAGCTCTCCCTCAAATTTGAAAGAGAGCTTCGTTGGATAAAGAATTCTTGGTTGACAATTTTTCTCTTTCAGCATTTTAAATATGTTGTACCACTGCCTTCTCAACTCCATGGTGGCTGTTAAGTAGTCACTACTCTTATGTTGTTTCCTTTTTATGTGGTGAATTGCTTCTGTCACTGCTTTCAGAACTTTCTCCTTCTCTTCAGCATTTGAAAATCTGATCAGAATATGTCTCAGAGTGGGTTTATTTGAATTTATTCTGTTTGGAGTTCATTGGGTGTCTATGATTTGCAGATTTATGTCATTTAGGAGGGCTAGGAAGTTTTCCTCAACAATGTCTTCAAATACTCTTCCTAGACCTCTACACTTCTCTTCCCCTTCTTGGACACCAATGATTCTTATATTTGTGTACTTTATATTGTCCATCATATCCCTGAGATCCATTTCAAATTTTCCAATTTTTTCTCCATTTTTTTTTTACTTTCACTTTCCAGAACATTTTCTTCCATTTTGCTTACTCATTCTTTGAGTTCATCTAATCTGCTGCTATATTTTTCCAGAATCTTTTTAATTTGATCAACAGTATCTTTTATTTCCATAAGCTCACCTATTTTTTTCTATTTACTCTTGCAAATTCTTCTTTATGCTCTTCTAGGGTCTTCTTCATGTCCTTTATATCCTGAGCCATGATCTTGTTGTTTGTGATTACTTTGATTAATTGCTCCAAGTTCTGTGTCTCTTCTTGTTTTTTGATTTCTACATTTGGGTTATCCATATCTTCTGGTTTCTTCATATGCTTTAAAATTTTCTGTTTTGGCCTCTTGGCATTTGCTTATCTTGATAGGGTTCTTTTAGGATATGCAGACTTATCTGAACAATTATTTATAATTTGACAGAGCTACAGCTTGGTTGAGTGCACTTTCCCTGACCTGCCAGCAGATGGTTCCCCCAGCCACCTATTACCCTCAAGCCAGTTTTCCCCAACTTCGTCTCTGCAGCCAGTGGAGGTCCAAAGCTTGTGGAGGTCCAATCAGTGCACTGATTTTCTGTGTGCCCTTGGGACTGCCTCCTGAGGGTGGAAGTTGTGTCCTGTGCAGTTAGGCAGGTAAGACAGCTTTAAGACACAGAACTCCTAGCCATTCCTGTGGCTGCAACTTGAATACCCTGGGGCTGTTGCATGAGTCCAGCCCTTCAGCTCAGAATCCCCACAGTCCCTCTCTGTTCTGGGCCCACAAGTCCCTGGAATTGGTGTAGAACTCTTTGAACTTCCATGCAGACCTGCCTCTCAGCTGTGCACTCTGCAGGCTTCTGTAAAAGAAGACTGCGCAATGTCGGCAGGCAAGCAGAATCCCCAAGGGGAGCTCTAGACCACGGTGCTGTGAAGGGGCATCTTCCAGCCCTCTGAAAAGATGGCTGTGCAGGGTGTGGTGACTTCCCACTTCCATGGTTCTCTGCATGCTCCAGTGCCCCATTCCTGTCTCCAGGACAATTAGCGGGGGGTGTACAAAAGGCTATCACCAACACCAGATACTGAGATGGGTGCTGGGGTATGGAAGGCACTCTCCACTGTGCTCAACTGTGTGGCTGTCACTGTGAGATCCACAGTTGCTTTCCTGGTTTTTAAACTAACCCGCCTCCAAATGCTGACCCCAGGTTTCTCCCCACCACAACCACCAAGCGCTGCTTCCCCAGCAACTCAAAAACTCACTCAGTTCCGAATGTAGTTTCTTAGTTTCACCAAGTGCACGGTCACTGTGGGTGTAGCAGACCTTGTCCAGCCAGTAGAACCCTGGAATTGCTCTTCTGCAGCACTTTATGTCTTTCATCTAGTGTTTTTCACAGAGGAAAATTTTTCTCTGTCTCTCCTAATCTGTCATCTTGGATCCCTCCTCAATGTATTTTTAAAATACTTGGTATATTGGTTATATAATACATACCTAGTGCTTTCCAAAGAATTGTTCCAGTGAAGACAAAAAGTTATTGATTTTTCACAAACATTGTGGCAATTTTATGTCAATTCACAATGTCCCTTTGGTCAATAATTTGTAAATGCAAGAATTTTATAAATAGAATTTAGTCATCAGTTAATCAAACATTGATATTTCATGATAGAGGAAACATTAAAGCTTCCAGATAGTAAAGTGATTAAAAAAAACCAAAAAATGTATATTCTGACTACAAGACCCATTTCCTTTTCATTAGCTACACTTGTTAAACTGTGAATAAATTTTGTTTAATTTTATATAACCATGTTGTTATCAATGATCACTTCTTGACCCCAGATCTTTTTCACATCAGTTCATTTCTCAAATCTACAATTCTGATTGTAGATTAAAAGATTTAAAAAGGGTGTTACTGTATTATAAAATACAGCCACTGCTTTATCAATGGGGAAGGTTTTCATAAGTCAACATATAGGTGCAAAGAGTAAGATGCTACAGAAATATGGGAGGCACAGGGGGACAGAGCCTTCCACTGTCCTTCAGAGCTGTGAGTTCTAAGGAGCAAAGAATAAAGACATAGGAAGTGATAAGAATAGAAAAGCTGAGCGTGCACAGCAGCCTGCTGTTGGCGACAGCTGAGTCCAAAGATGTGTGTGTCAGTGCAGGACAGTTTCAGCAGTGGGTAAAAATCACATGAAGAAATGGTCAATGACATTGGGGCCACTGAAGGGTAACCACAGCAGAAAGAGGATTTGAATCAGGGAATGAAGAAATCTCCCAGTCTAGAAAAGGACCACCAGGAGGCCACACACCCACCAGCTCATTGTGATCATGTAGTGCAGGGGCCTGCAGATGAACACGTAGTGGTCATAGGCCATCACCGTGAACAGGAGGATCTCAACTCCGCCAAGGAAATGCTCTGCAAAGAGTTGACTCATGCACCCACTGAAGGAGATAGTTTTCTTTTCAGCAACTAAGTCAAATATCATTTTGGGTGGATGGCAAAAGAGCAGGAGCCATCAGAAAGGAAAGGAAAGACAGAAAAAAAAGTACATGGGGGCATCTAGGTCTAGGCTGGTGGTGATGGCCACTGCAATGAGCAGGTTGCCTGCCAGGGTGAGAGAGTAGAAGAGTGTAAACATAACAAACAATAGTTTCTGTACATCTGTATTCTTGGTCAGGACAAGCAGGATGAATTTTGTCACATTGTTTCTTGCTCCATTAATCCAGTTTTGCATATGGATAATTGATTCATTTGCAAATAGTTTGCAATGGTGGTAAATCAATTTTGATTAAGAAAATAATATATATGTCAGATTATTTGTTTCCTGTAAGATTAATGGAAAACCCAGAGGGATAAACCCAGGACTTAAAGTTGGGCCATATTATTAGTCACATATTAGGAAAACACAGAGTCCTCTTCTACACACACATTCACATACACATACAATCTGAGGAATAGCTATTGATTTTTGACATACCAGGCACCTTTCCTACAATCATACATAGATTGTTGGATCCTTTCCAATCACTGCCATAGTCTCTGTCATAGGAAATGAGGACTAAAAAAAGGACCTGTAAGCAGGAGCAGAGACTTGGATCCTGAGCTTCTAGTACCCCATGCCCTTTTATTCACTCTTGCCGATGAAGCTAGGATGCAGTACATTTATTCTTGTTCTTTTCACCTTATTTCAGGGTGGATGTAAAACATCAGATGACTTCAATTTGAAATTAGAAATGATGTAGTGACAGTTGTGAATCAACTGAAATCAGTGAGTATTTCAGTTGCACTAAAATACACCTTGACAGATTTGTGAACTCATGCTACATGGAAACAGAATCATACAAGAATTCCAGATTCTTTATTGAAAACTCTGTAGGAGGTTGAAACACACAGCACAATGGAATACAATATTGGCCTCATTGATTTGAAACTTTGGAGGTCACTATTTGTGGAATTTCAGTCATATTTAGAGTTCAGGGGCATTTTGCAAATCAATGTTCAATTTAAGGAATATTATGTAATGTTCTCTGGATATGTTCTGAAAACATACTTTTTTTTTGTTCAGACTAGAACAGGAATTTTTATTGAAAGATGAAAAGCTGATATTAAGTATATATTTTTCAGTTCAAGCCTACCACAGTTTAGTTTTGCAAAATATTTTGAAAATGCATGAACTAAATGATATAATATTAAAAGCTTATGGGCAGATCCTGAATGTTAGATTACTGTTTCAGATAAAAGTATGATACTTATGTATCCCCTTTATTAAATAAACAAATGTAATCTGACAATGGCTTTTCTACATTTTAGCACTTCCTACTCTTTTTTTTTTTAGTGTTTATTGTGGTAACATATATTCAACACAAAACTGAATTTCTTTTCTTTTCACTCAACAGTAACTGTGTCATGTTGCTTATGAGCCTTCGTATTACTGAGCCTGAGCTTTTTCACATATAATGTAGCAAAAATTATAAAGAACATAGAGGGATTGAAAAGCATTGTTATCAGTTATGTCAAAATTTGTACATGAAAGTAAAGCACAGTTTTCCACATACTTACAAATTATTCATAAAAGAAAAATGCATATTTATATTATTATCCTTGAAATAATTGTTCATTATAATAAAAAGAGAAATAAATGAACTAAGTGAGACTATAAGTGAACTAATTAATCATCTCAAGAAGTTTGTAAAACCATCAAATATATTAGGATAAAGTTTGAATGAAGTAATCAAAACATTCAATATAAAAAGATTATATTTGATATACATAAAATAAAACTTAATGGTATTCAAAAATACATTTAAAACAAATTAACACAGATAAGCTCAATAAGAAGCAAGTAATGTCAAATCCCAAAGGACATTAATTTAAAGACAATTTTTTAAAATTGTGAAAATAGCAGTGGGGATAATAAAAGTTTTATAGTAACTAAGAGGTATTTGTCAAAATAAAGTAAGTCTTCTTTTCATATTAACATTCCAGAGAGGAAAAGAAATACAACTAAAAATTTAAAAATGAATATTGGGTATTAAAACCTCAAATTAAATCATAAATCTTCTCAAATACAGAAAAAACAAAGTGAAAATGTGTATCTGATCTCTAGACAAGGAAGGGCATGTTAAGCAAAAGTTCAATTGTATAAAACAGCACAACTATCATAAATTCAACTACATAAAGTAATGGAACACACTTGAAATTAATTGCCATAATTTTAACAGCCAAGTATTTCTATAAATAGCATTTAGAGAAAAGTCTACTCACAACATGGTAAAAAATGGCAAAAGTAATGAACAAGTAATTTTCTGGAAAAAAAATGAGACCTCAAAAATCCTCTATTTTGTAAGCATTAAAAAAATGCAATGTAAAATTTGAAATATTTTTAATGGCAAACTAACCAATATATATGAGAGCTACATCATCCAGTGACACTGAGTGTAGTTGATATAAAAAAATCTGGATATAAATTTTAGTCTACATAATAAGGGCTTTGCAATTGGTCATATCCATTTTTCAGTATTCCCTCCTCAGTTGAATCTGTTCTAGATAAAATATATGAACCAAAATTAAGCATGCAGTTTTTATTTTATTAATTTTTGTACAGTAGTGAATAAGGGAGACAACCCAAACGTCTACATTGAAAAGAACAATTAAATTAAATAGGATATGTAATTTAAAATATAGGTCTTAACTCCTGTGTTATTAAAGGGAGACCCAAATTGAGATCATTCTGCTGGCATTGCAATGAAGTGCTTCATATCAGGAAAGTATACACTATTTACCTTTGTTCCTGTTCACAAGATGAGCCATATGTACATAATCTAGATTTTGTTTTCATAGTTTTGCACTTTTATAGCTTATTTTTGAAGATTAACACATTTGCAAGATGATTGACTTGGATCTTTGCCTAAATCAATGAGTGTTAACAGAGAACTTGCTGTGACTATAAATGTAAATCTTAAAGGGGGAATGTGGTAATAGAGGGCTGAAAATCTATTTGAAAACAGCCAGTTTATATTATGCTGAAATTCTGGGGGCTTTCAGATTTCTCATTTCCAACCTCGTATCTGAATACATAAAAATGTCAATTTTTTTCATAGCCCTGTACTTCTACAAAATATGTTTTGCCCATCAGTATTAACTATTGGGATACTAATGGTTTTACGGGTTTTTTTTTTTTTTCTTTTGAGACAACAGTACATATAATAGAGGTAAAATTCATTTGATTTTTGTTTATGTATTTATTTCATTCCAGTTTGATTTATTATAATTGTTGATTGTTAAGTTGCCAAGCAGTACACATTACTTGTGTTTACTTGTATTTATGATATATTTCAGCTAAAGTTATATTACTATATGTGGATGTAAATATAGATTTGGTGTTTTTCAAAAAAATATATATATAGCATGGATATTAAAGTGCTTTGTAAGAAGAATTAATGATGAAGTTATTTTCAAGAAATACTAACTGGATAATTCAAAATATAAACATTTATATGTTAGGCTACCAAGTGCATAGAATTGACATACACACACACAAAAGTATCTAAACTATGTTAAGCTAAATAGAGCTATCTGAATTATGGTGCTAATGGCAATTTTTGTGGGCTACTTTAATAAATTTTCTGACTTGATTTTTCTATCAAAAGAACATATTATTTTTATAATCAGCAAAATAATTTAATTATAATTCAATAATTTAATAAAAGTAGTTGTATAATCTTATCCCAGGTCTGTGTCCATAATACTTTACTGAGTGCTTTTCTAAGTGACTGGGTGTAACAATTAACATTCTTAAAAATCAGTGATAGTAGGAATATGTGTATAAATATGACATACTTATAAATTAAAGAAATTTGTATGACCTTGAGAGAGAAATACACATAAATAAGTGCTGGTTGTACCAACTTCTCTGAATGCATTTGAAGAAGTAACAGGTTCAATCTATGACAAGTACCTTCTTTTTAGAGAACATTTTGTGTGGACCTAGTAACCACTGACCCCTCATCATTAACTACTGCTTTGTAAGTTCATCCATTTTTACCATTTTTACCATTTTTCTTTTCCTCAGTTAGTGACTTGAAAATTATTGCTGAGAGAGACTTCCTAAATAAATGACTTCTTTTGTTGAGTTTTTCTTTTTTTTTCTCTCTGTTGGCTCACACCATCCTGTGGATGTGGCCTCAAGCACCTCAGCTTGGATATGAATTTCTTTAGTCAGAAAACTTCCAAAACTTTAGTCTTCAAAAGCAATTGATGAGGCAACACAATCACCGGAAGATGTTTCTTCCCAAATCCCCTTCTTGCAGATTTGTTGATCTTGCTTTCTTGGTGACCAGATGAAGTACACTGTAGAAACCACCTGATCAAACCTCTAATCTAAATTAAAGCCCTAAAATAGCAAACTATATGAAAGCAGATAAAGTAGGGATTGCAGATTCCTTGAACTCAGCAATAAATTAACATGCCTTGGAGTAGCAGATCCCCAAATGCAGCTCTTCTAAGCCTTTCTCAATTGGAGTCCCTTCGAGTCTGGATCCAACTGGATTGGAAACTTAGAGACAAAAAGCGTCTGTAATTGGTAGCTGGTATGTTAAATATATGTTAAATAGTTTTTTAGGCACAAGAATCCCTAGAGTCTGTCCTTATTAGCATTTTCATGTCTGATTACAGTGAAATATTTCAAGCATTAGGGATGCTCTGAACTTTCAGTTCCCAGAGGGTTAGAATTAAGAGCTTCAGCCCAATGGCAGCCAAGCCAGTTCATTCTGTTCTGAGGCTCAGAGAACTGGATGGGGTAGAGAATCAGTATCTTATGTCTGTGGCTTGGAAGAGATTTTAGGGACTGGGAAGTAGTCTCCAAATAATGTTTAGTCTTGGGATACCAGGTGCACAAGCCAGTTAGGATTTATATAAAAATCCTGATATCTTTCTCACAGAGTTATAGGGAGGGTTGAGCAAGATAACAAATGAAAATATAGGTCAATGCAAAACTGCTATTCTACTGTTGATGCCATGAGGATAGACACATGCAGATTAGAGAATTGCTGTAAAATATTAAAACTGTGAATCACACTTAAGAGAAAGAGCTGCATCTCCTGGGACTGGCTCTTCTACTTACCATCTATGTGAATTTGGTCAAGTTATTCAGGTTCTTTATGCCCCAATTCCTATATATGTAGGAAAGGGATGAGAAGGAATCTATCTCATAGGACCACTATGCTGTTACATGAGATTATATATGTAATGCTTAGAATGCAGTCAGGCATAGAGAGTACACTTTTTGGTCTATTGACATCTTCTGTACAGAAAATGACAGGTCATATTTTGACCTACCCAGGTTCTGGCAAGAATTGTTGCAACTCATATATACATAGGTATTCTTCTTTCCTCTAATGCTTGTTAGGATTCTGGCAAATGAAGAAAATAGGAGAGAAGAAAAGCCAAGTTTTGAAGTATTCAATAAAGATTCATAAGTCCTTATAATTCTGAAATCCTGTATGCAAATTTGATCCTTCATTAAAAAATAATCTGACAGTGAAATTGAGACTCTTTGAAAAGGTTGTAGGAGAAAAAGGAAATTTGAATATCCTGACTACTAACAAATTATGGACATTTTTATATATTAGGCTCTTTCCTAAATGCAATAGCCCACCTGACTCTTATAATCCCTAAGAGGGAGACAATATTATATACATTTATATGAAAGGAAATTTGGCCAAATTCAAAAGCTAATAATTACCAGCACCTGGGTTTAAGTCCAGAGTGATCTGAATTCTAATCCTAAACTCTAATCATTATGTTATTTACCTCATCAGCTATGGGTGCTGTGATGTGTCTACACACACTGGAGGTGAAAGGAGAGGAAGTGCTTATTTAGACCAGCTCTGGACACTTTAGGAGCTTTGATTTTACTACCAGGGACAGACAGGACTTACTTCTTAGACAGACAGACCCGATGTGCTGCAGAAAGAGAGGTTGAAGAAAAGAAAACATCTTCTAACTTTCTTTCCTACCTTTGGCCTGTGTCTTGGTGACCTGTCTGAGCATAATCAAGACAGATTTGATTTTAGAAGCCCTTAATGGCTGCAGAGTAGAGGAAAGTGGAAACAAAAATTTAGATTTAGGCACAGGGACATCCTCCACAAGAATGGGCCATATTAGCATCCTACAGGTTGACATATCAAAAACATGAAACTGCATACTATTCCAAATCCTTCTACATACATATACATGTCTCTAAAAGTGCCAATTAACTTACCAGGGCCTGTTAAACAGTCTTAAATAAGAGATAGCATGTGAAATCATCAAGTTAGTATATTTTTGTATAGGAAATGCATGGAAAATATTTTCTGAATTAAATTAAGAGAAGTGTTTGCATCACAGACAAATTCACTAATATAGCACTGTTGATTGTCATTTTTTGAATTCTGGGTTGTCTTGATCAAATTATTCACCTTCTTCATGGCTCAGTGTCCTCTTCTGCAAAATAAAAGGTTTCAAAAAATATGGTATATGGGGTAAGATGATATGAATGACATCATTCTTTATGTCAGATTCAATGCAAGCAAAGAGGCATATGTCTCATTCTGTTAACCTTCAACAACCTATAAAAACCAATAGCTATTTTTTAAATTGGAAAATGGAATGGTCCTTAAACTCCTCTGAGAGTACTTCTCTCACTGACACACAAAATAAGAAGCAATTATAAGAACAGAGAACATTCACTTTCAAAGATAAACATCACAAAAAAATATTTGCCTGTTCATGGAACCCTTTTCCCCTGTGGGTGAAATACACCTGTGATGGTTAAGTTCATGTGTCAACTTGACCTGGTTATGGTGTCCAGTTGTTTGGTCAAATAAACGCTAGCCTGATTGTTACTGTGAGAATATTTCAAGGATTTAAATCATCAGTAAGTTGATTGCATCTATGGATGATTAGAATTACAATCAACTGAGAAGATTCTATTCAAAAAAGAGAGAAAACTCGTCCCAACAGTCAAAGAATTTAAAAGCAGTGGTGATGTCAGCAGTCAGAAGAAAGAATTTCCATCTGTGATGATTAGGTTCATTTGTCAACTTGGCCAAGTGATGGTGCCTAATTGTGTGGTAAAGGAAGCACTAGCCTTACCATTACTGCAAGGACATTTAGTGGCTGGTTAATGAACCACAATGCTGGTTTATTAAATTGTCAGTTAATTGATTGCATTTGTGGCTGACTACATATATGATCAACTAAGGGAGTGTCTTTCACAATGAGAGAATCCAATCAGTTTGATTTGAAGCTGAAGACTTTAAAGGGAGAAGAGAGAACTTTCATTTCTTCTTTGGCTAGCCAAACTCTCCTGGGGACTTCATTAAGGACCTTCATTGGAGTTGCCAGCTCATGGCCTGCCCTATGGAATTTGGACTTGTGCATCCCCAACAGTTGCATGAGACACTTATAAAATCTTATACTTACAGATATCTCTTTTGGTTCTGTTTCACTAGAGAACCCTGACTAATACAGCTTCATACTGGGAGTGGTTCTTGAGAAATAGAATCTTAAAATGGGCTTTTACAATCGGTTTCCTACTTTGGTTAGATTCAAAGGCACTAATGACTCCATTTCCAATAATCACGATAGCACTGACATCCATGGTGTGAATTGGCAATGGAGATATGCAAATATCACCATTTGATCCTCCTATTCATACTCTTGTATGAGGCAAGGCTCTGGGTGACAGTGTTTTTACACCTTAACAGAGTTTTGTGGAGTTTAAAGGTATAATGATATTGGCTCATTCTTCTTAAACATGCTGGATGCAGTCGTAAGAGAAAAGGATGAGCTGAAGGCTTTTAAAATTGCAACTTAAATGCTGTATGAAAGAAGCAAAGGTTTCTATGTATGCCCTGAAAGAAAATCTTATTTCCCATGGCTGCACATTTGAGATCTCTGTAAACCAGACCCAGAGTCTTATTGTGCAAGTAGCAGATTTGCAACATAAACTAAAATCTCAACCTTGCAGAATGTCTGCTAGTAAAGTAAAGGCATTGATTTGAAAAGAATGGGTCCCTGAAAATTAGGATGGGAACATATGGGTTGATAATGATGACAGTGGGGACATTTAAACCCTGGATTCTGTTGAATCTTTGCTAGATATACCTGTAATAGTCTGCCCTGAAGAAAGAGCCCCTCTCCTTCAGCCAGTCCTGAAGAGACTGCTCCCCATCCTTGAGCCTGCCTTGAGAAAACAGCTTCCTGACCTTAAGTCTGACCAGAGGATCCTGCCATCCAACCTCTACCTAAAGTGATTAACCCTTCAGTTCCTGTAATCACCTCCCCTGGGGAAAAGCCCTCGCTCCTCTGTGTGGAGAGATTAATCCTGTTTCACCAGAAGAAACTGCAAAGGAATGCCCTGAGGTAATTGGCTTAAAGGATACTTCTAATTTCTTTCATGACCCACCCCCATCACCACTCTTCTACAAGACCTATAACTAAAGTCCCAAAAAACCCTGAAAGGTGAGGTACAAAGTGTGACCCATGAGAAAGTAAGCTATACTTCAAAAGAACTGCATGAGTTTTCCAATTTATATAGACAGAAATCAGGGGAAATCCTCCCAGTGGGTGGAACTTTGAGCAGTGCACCTGGTTGTTCATTTTGCTTGGAAGGAGAACTGGCCAGATGTGTGTTTGTATACTGATTCATGGGCTGTTGCTAATGGTTTGGCTAGATGGTGAGGGACTTGGAAGAAGCATGATTGGAAAATTGGTAACAAAGAGGTCTGGGGAAGAGGTATGTGGATAGACCTTTCTGAGTGGACAAAAAGCATGAAAATATTTGTGTCCCATGTGAATGCTTATCAGAAGGTGACTTCAGCAGAGGAAGGTTTAAATACTCAAGTGGATATGATGACCCATTCTGTGGATACCAGTCAGCCTCTTTCCCCTGCCACTCGTGTCATTGCCCAATGGGCTCACGAACAAAGTGGTCATGGTGGTAGGGTTGGAGGTTATGCCTGGGCTCAGCAACATGATCTTCCACTCACTAAGGCTGACCTGGCTGCTGCCGTGGCTGAGTTCCCAATCTGCCAGCATCTGAGACCCACAATCAGTAACTGATATGGCACAATTCCCTGAGGTGACCAGACTGCTACCTGATGACAGGTTGATTATATTGTACCACTTCCATCATGGAAGGGGCAGCAATTTGTTTTTATTATAATAGACACATACTCCAGATATGGGTTTGCCTTCCCTGCATGCAATTCATCTGCCAAACTGCCATTCAGAATGCTTTATCCACTGTCATGGTATTCCATACAGCATTGATTCTGATCAAGGGACGCACTCCACAGAAAATGAAGTGAGTAATGGGCACATGCTCATGGAATTTTCTGGTCTTACCATGTTCCCCATCATTCTGAGGCAGCGGGTTGATAGAACAGTAGAATGGTCTTTTGAAGACTCAACTATAGCACCAACTAAGTGGTAATACCTTGCAGGGCTGGGGCAATGTTCTCCAGGAGGCTGTGTATGTTCTGCATTAGTGTCCACTCTATGGTGCTGCTTCTCCCATAGCCAGGATTCACATGTCCAGAAATCAAGAGGTGGAAATGGGAGTGGTACCACTGTCACTCTAGTGATCCACTAGAAAAAAATTTGCTTCTTTTTCCTGCAACCTTAAACTCTGCTGGTCTACAAGTCTTAGTTCCAAAAGGAGTTCTCCCACCAGGAGACACAACAAAGATTCCATTGAACTGGAAGTTAAGATTGCCACCTGGCCACTTTGGGCTCCTCATGCCTCTGGATCAACAGGCAAGGAAGGGTATTTCTGTACTGCCTGGGGTGACTGATCCTGACTATCAAGGGGAAGTAGGACTGCAACTATACAATGGAGGTAAAGAAGAGTTTTCCTAGAATATAGGACATCTCCTAGGGCATCTCTTAGTACTGCTATGACCTGTGATTAAAATAAATGGGAAACTGCAACAATCCAACCCAGGCAGGACTACCAATGGTCCAGAAACTTCAGGAATGTAGGTTTGGGTCACTGCACCAGGCAAAGAATCATAGCCAGCTCAAGTGCTTGCTGAGGGTAAAAGAATGGTATGGGTAGTGGAAAAAGGTAGTGATAAATATCAACTGTGACCACATGACCTGTTACAGAAATGAGCACTGTGATGGTATGAATATTTCCCCCTTGTTTTGTTATGAGTATGTTTGTCTTTGTTCATAAAGCAAAGATATTTGTTTTCTTCTCTATCTTATCCCCTTATGTGCCAGTTTGGATATATTATGTCCCCCAAGAAAAAGCCATGGTCTCTTAATCCAATCTCATGGGATATTGGGATTAGGTTGTTTCCATGGAGATGTGGCCCACCCAAATGTGAGTGACACCTTTGCTTAGGGTATGACCTCTGATTAAATGTTTCCATGGAGGTGTGGCCCTGCCCATTCAGCTTGGGTCTTGATTTAATTACTGGAGCCCTATAAAAGCTCAGAAACAGAAGGACTTCAGAGCAGCTGTGAGTGACATTTTGGGGAGCAGCTAAAAGAAACATTTTGGAGAGTACCATTTTGAAACACAACCTAGGAGCAAGCAGATGCCACCCACATGCCTTCCCAGCTAACAGAGGTTTTCCAGATGCCATTGGCCATCCTCCAGTGAAGGTACCTATTGTTGATGCCTTACCTTGGACACTTTATAGCTTTAAGACTGTGACTTTGTAATCAAATAAATGCCCTTTATAAAAGCCAGTCCATTTCTGGTATTTTGCATTCCAGCAGCGTTAGCAAACTGGAACACTTTATAATATGGCATAAGTTGTGTTGTTCATGTTATAGTATTTAAATTATAGGCTATCAAGTTTAAGAGTAAATATTACCCAAGGACTTGCACCCTACTCTGGAGAAATTTAGTGTGCTTCCAGTTGTTTGCAAGGCAGCTGAGTATTGTTAGGTGAAACATATGTCTGTTATTGTAGAACACAATAATTTTTAGAGATTAAGTATGGTTTAATGTGATGTGTAAAGCTGCCAAGTTGACAAGGGATGGACTGTGAAGGTTAGGTTCATGTGTTAACTTGGCCAGGTGATGGTGCCCAATTGTCTGGTCAAGTAAACACTGGCCTATTACTGCAAGGACATTTTGTGGTTGAATAATAAACCAGAAGACTATTTTATTAAATCATCAGTCAATTGTGATCATCTGTTAATCATCATCTATAGCTGATTACATCTACAATCAACTAAGGGAGTATCTTTCACAATGAGAGAATCCAATCGGTTGGATTCAATTCAATCTGTTGAAGACTTTTAAGGGATAAAAGAGAACTTTCATTACTTCTTTGACCTACCAGCCTCTCCAGGGGAGTTCACTGAGGACCTTCATTGGAGTTGCCAGCTCATGGTCTGCCCTACAGAATTTGGACTTATGCATACTGCCCTATGGAATTTGGACTAATACATCCCAACAGTTGCATGAGACACTTTTATAAAATCTCAGATATCTCCTGCTGGTTCCATTACCCTGGAGAACTCTGACAACTACAGAAAGGAATGCATACAAGTAAAAAGGATTTTTAGAAACATTTATTGGTGAAGAGATTGAGGATGAGCAATTGATTCTGTGATGGTCTCTTTTTTCATGACAAGCAGGAGGAATTATCTTCTTCTGAGATGAGAGTACAACTTGTGGGATAAGGATTATAGGAAGTTGGTGTAAAATTGGACAATGTGCTGAGAAGAATATGTAGAAGGGGGAATATGTAGCAGAAAATTTGCTCAAGAAGCATTGAAGAGGTGATGTCATGAACATGGCAAAGTAGACAGATACTGAAAATCTTACCACACAATGAACTAAAAGGACAACCCTGAATTGTTCAGAACTCTGGTGGAAGATATAGACTGGAGAAGGTCCCTACAGGTGCTGGATTGAAGACAGAGATAAATATCAGGTAGTAAAATCCCATCCCAGACTGGGCAGCCTTCTCCCCTTACCCTCATGTGGTGCCTCACAGCAGCCTAGATTCCTCTAGCTGGGCACACAAAATATAAGTCCTCTCAGAGCAGTGAGACAGACTCCTGCCATTTGAAGACCTGGGGAATAGGGGAGGACATTTCTAGGCCCAGACCAGTGAGGGAAAAAGAGTCTGAGAAAACATAGATAAAGACAATTTCTCCAGCCCTGGGTCCAAAAGCCCTTCCCCCACCCCTGAGGAAAAGAATAGCCAGCTGCCAGATCCTTTCCTGAGGGGCAGCTGGATATTGATACAGCTGGAGGAGTCTTCTGCCACAAATAAAGTGAGGGACACAGCCCTACATTGAGTCAGATTTTGGCCAGTGAACTGAGGACACAGGATTGGTTAGGACTAAGGTAAATCAGACTAAAGGTTAAAGATAATACTGACTGTTTTAAAACTTCAACTACTGTCTGAGACCAAAGGTAGAGATGCTTACTTGTTGGAAAGTCTTTATTTTCAGTTGCACACAATATAATTTAATTTGTATGGTCAGTTTATTCAAATAGCATAATTACGTGGAACCTTGAATAGGAAGTGAGATCTGGTTGGTCTGCACATGTTAGTGTGAAGCCCCAACATATCCCAGAGTAATTTGGGCAAAGGATAAAAAATATTTGCACAGCCCCCTTGAGGCACTGAGGGAAAATGTGGAAATATTAAATTTATCCACCTGAGGAATTCATATATTCTCACAAACATTGGGGACTACCAATTTAGTAGGCTGAGACCTTGATCTTGCAACTTGCCCTTATGAAGTCTGTTATTGAAAGGAGAGGCTAAGCCTACTTATAATTGTGCCTAAGAGTGACCCACAGAGAAACTCTTGCTGCTCAAATGTGGCCTCTCTCTCTAATCCAACTTGTGGTGACCTTGCTGCCCACCCCCCTACATGGGACATGATTTACAGGGGTATAAATCTCCCTGGCAAAGTGGGACATAACTCTCAGTGATGAATCTTGACCCAGCATTGCGGAATTGAGAAAGCCTTCTTGACCAAAAATGGGAAGATAAATGAAGCAAAGTAAAGTTTAAGGGCCTGAGAAATTTCAAATGGAGTTGAGAGGATATTCTGGAAGTTATTCTTACTCATTATATAGATTTCTCTTGTAGTTTTTAGTATATTAGAATAATTAGAAGGAAATACCTGGAAATATTGAGCTGCAATGCAGTAGCCTTGATTCTTGAAGAAAAGTGTATAAATATAGTTTATACAGTGTGACCATGTGGTTGTGAAAACCTTGTGGCTCAAATTCTCTTTTTCCAGAGTATGGACGGATGAGTAGAAAAATGGGGATAAAAAAGTAAATAAATAAGGGGAAGGAGGATGGGTTGTTTGGGGTGTTCTTTTTCACTTTTATTTTTTTCTTAATTTTATTTTTATTATTTTTTGAAGTAATTAAAATGTTCAAAAATTTATTGTAGTAATGAATGCACAACTATATGATGATACTGTGAACAACTGATTGTACAATTTAGTTGATTGTATGGTATGTGACTATATCTCAGTAAAATAGCAAGAGGGAAAAATTATCACAAACTTAGCAACTTAAAAATGTGCTGAAATGCATAAACTTTTTATTTCTGAGAAAAAAAAGTGAAATCCACAATTTCAGCCCAAGCAGTCAAAAGTATCATGGGCTCTGAGGAAAACTGCTTCTGAGGATGATAGAGTTACTGAACATTGCCATCTGCTGGGTAGACAGGAAAGTGCAAGGGAACTGAAAGCCTCTTCATAGACTATCCAGATGCTATTTCAGTCACAATGGAGCTGGTCTAGAAACTCTGCATGGGAGCCCACCCCTCTTTGTCTTGGAAACATGAATAACAAAACTGTTAAATCACACCCTAAAACAAACCCAGGTCTTTGTGGCTGCAATAAACTGAACACCACTGGGAGCCAGCAGACTTTTCCCCATACAAAGAGATATTAATGTGGTGCCCAGTGCCTACTGCCCATCCTTGAGGCAAACTGCTGTGGGCACCTGCTTTTTGAGGGACACTGTCCAATCTGACAATTGGACAATGAGAAAGACAAAAAGTGGCTAGAGAACAAAGCCAACCAACAGGAAAACCCTAGGCAAAAGAGAGAAAAGGATCTCCAGGACTGTAAGTAAGTAAATTGTTTGCCTAGACACCAGCAAAAAATTATGACTCATACTAGGAAGAACAAATATATGGCCCATACAAAGGAACAAACTAACACCTGAACTGAGATACAGGAGTTGAAACAACTAATTAAAGATGTTCAAACAAATCTTCTAAAATCAACAAGTTTAAGGGAAAGGTGGTAAAGAGATGAAAAATATAAAGAAACAGAGTGACCATATAGAAGAACTTGAAAGCTTGAAAAAACAAATGTCAGAACTTGTAAGAATGAAAAGCACAATAGAAGAGAAGTAAAACACAATGGTGACATACAACAGCAGATTTGAAGTGGTAGAAGAAAGGATTAGTGATCTAGGAGACAGGACTTCTGAAATCCTACACATAAAAGAACAGACAAGGAAAGAATGGAAAAATATGAGCAGGTCTCAAGGAGCTGAATGACAACATGAAGCACACAAATAAATGTGTTACAGGTGTCCCAGAAGGAGAAGAGAAGGGAAAAGGGGCAGAGGCAATAATAGAGGAAACAGTCACTGAGAATTTCCTATCCTTTATGAAAGACATAAAATTACAGATCCAAGAAGTGCAGCAAACTCCAAACAGAATAGATGTGAAGAGCCTTATGCCAAGACACTTAATCAGATTATCAAATCTGAAAGACAAAAAGAGAATTCTGGAAGCAGCAAGAGAAAAGTGATTCATCATATCATCATATACAAGGGAAGATCAATAAGACTATGTGCAGATTTCTTAGTAGAAACCATGGAGTTGAGAAGGCAGTGGTATGATATAGTTAAGATACTGAAAGAGAAAAACTGCCAATCAATAATTCTATATCCAGCAATACTGACCTTCAAAAATGAAGAAGAGGGGGAAGAGCAAGATTGCAGCATAGAGAGGTGTAGAATTTAGTTAGTCCTCTAGAGCAACTAGTAAATAACCAGGAACAACTAGTAAATAATCTGGAACAACTATTGGGAGACATCTGTGTGTGAACACACATCATACACCAGCCTGGCATGGCTGGAGTGGCTGAGATTGTAGCATAGAATTGTAAGTAAAGCTCTGCAAACCCAGCACTGAAGCCCCTCTCCCCTCAGACAGGGCAGGCCAACATGAAACACTGCCATGTGAAAAAACAACAACAACAAGAAAAAACAGGTTACAGGGAAAGTAACTCAACCAAGCTCCAATTGCAGTTATAATTAACACATCTGGAATATTGAATACAAGCTACAAGCACAGAGCAAGAATGGAAGCAGATATTTTCCAGCAGGAAGGAGGCAGAGCTGATGGGAAAAAAATACATAAATAAATTAAAAAAGGAGACTTTTGGAGATGACTGACCTCAAAATATTGGAAGACCAGACTGTGTCCCAAGAAAACTGAGGGACTGAGGACTGGCTCTGAAAAAGGCCCTTTGCTCTGTTTCCATTTTTTTTCTCTCATTCTAAGCAGCCCATTAGAAAAAGCCTCAGACATCTTCAATTCCATGCTGATCCAGAACCAGAAAGACAAAGGAGGAATTCAAGTGGAGAAGATAACTCCCCTGGGGGTGTATCTTCCCTAAGAAAAGGGGCATGGGACGAGGTCGGGTGGCTGCCCTCTCAGAGGACTCAGACTCCAGGGCCTGGGGGCAAACAAACAAACTGGAAACAACTTAAGCTTGGCCTGACACTCTCAGCCCCTCTCAGGTAGGGTTCCACTGTGAATTGAAGGTACCACACTTCTTTACACTGCTGGGGAGCAGCAGGCTGAAGGGTGCCACTTGCCAGGATGGATAGGGAAAGCACAGAGTATAGAGGACTCACAGGAAACTCTGTCAATCTTCTAGGACTCATATTCAGTGAAATCTAATACTGAATACAGCCTCCTCCTGATACCTGAGTCCCTCTGGTCTGGGGAATTCTGATTGGGACAGTCAAAGAAACCAGATGCCTAGACAACAGAAAATGAAAAATCATACTAGGAAAAATGAAGATATGGCCAAGTCAAAGGAAGAAACTTACACTTAACTGAGACACAGGAATTGAAACAACTAATTGTTAATCAAACAAATCTCCTAAATCAATTAAAAATTATTCCAAAAATCAATTCAATTAGTTGAGGGAAGATATGGCAAAAAAGATGAAGGGTATAAAGAAAACACTGGGTGAACACAAGGAAGAAATAGAAAGTTTGAAAACACAATTGGTACCACTTATGGGAATGAAAAGCACAACACAAGAGATGAAGGACACAATGGTGACATACAGCAGCAGATTTCAAGAGACAGAAGGAAAGATTCATGAACTGGAGAACAGGACATCTAAAACCCTACACACAAAAGAACAGATGGGGAAAAGAATGGAGAGATTTGAGCGATGTCTCAGGGAACTGAGTGATAACATGAAGTGCATGAATATACATGTCATGGGTGTCCTGGAAGGGAAAGAGAAGGGAAAAGGGGTAGAGTCAATAATGGAGGAGATAGTCACGGAAAATTTCCCATCCCTTATGAAAGACATAAAATTACAGATCCAAGAAGTGAAGCAAACTCCAAACAGAATAGATCTGAATAGATGTATGCCAAGACACTTAATAATCAGATTATCAAATGTCAAAGACAAAGAGAGAATTCTGAAAGCAGCAAGAGAAAAGTGATCCATCACATACAAGGGAAGATTGATAAGACTGTGAAGATTTCTCAGTAGAAACCATGGGGTTGAGAAGGTAGTGGTGTGATATATTTAAGATAGTGAAAGAGAAAAACCACCAACCAAGAATTTTACATCCAGCAAAACTGTCCTTTAAATATGAAGGAGAGTTTAAAATATTCTCAGACAAACAGACAATGAGAGAGTTTGTGAACAAGATGCCTGCTGTACAGGAATACTAAAGGGAGCACTACAGACAGATAGGAAAAGACAGAAGAGAGAGGTTTGGAACACAATGTTGGGAGGTGGTAGCACAATAATGTAAGTAAACTGAACAAAGATGACTGTGAGTATGGTTGAAAGAGAAAGGTTAGGGGTATGTAGGACACCAGAAGGAAATATAGAAGATAAAGACTGGGGCTTTGTGGCTTAGTGAAACCTAGAGCAGTCAATGATTTTGATAAAATTTACAAATATGTTTTTGCATGAGGGAGAACAAATGAATGTCAACTTTTCAAGGTGTTAAAAAAGGGGTGGTATTGGGGAAAAACACAATCAATTCAGACTAGAGCCTATAGTTAACAGTAATGTTGCAATATGCTTTCTTTAATTGTAACAAGGGCAATACACCAAAGCTAAATGCCTATAGGAGGGGGACATAAGGGAGGGGTATGGGATTCTTGGCATTAGTGTTGTTATCTGAATTTTCTATGGTGTTTTATTTTATTTTAACCTTTTCTTTTGTGGCTTTTTAGTTGCCAATTTCTTTTGTCTTTTTTACTTTTTTTGCCTCTTCCTCTTTCTTTGTGGCTGTGTTTTATCTTATTTTTACTTTTCATTTTATCCTTTTTATTATTCTCTTGTTTCAATTCTTCGTCTGAGAAATGAATATATGTAAGTGGTAATTGGGATAACAAATGCACAACTGTATGATGATAGTGTAAACAATCGATTGTACACTGTGGATGATTGTATGGTGTGCCAGTTTGGATGTATTATGTCCCCCAAAACACCATTATGTTTGATGTGGTCTTAGATGTATTGGTGGGGATTAAGTTAGAACATTTGGATTGGGTTGTTTCCATGGAGATGCACCCCACCCAACTGTGGTTGATAACTCTGATTGGATAATTTCCATGGAGATGTGACCCCACCCATTCAGCATGGTCCTTGATTGGTTTACTGGAGCACTATATGAGCTCAGATGGAAGGAGCAGGTTTGCTACAGCCAAGAGGGACATTTTGAAGAATGCACAGAAGCTGAGAGTAGCTACAGATGAGAGACAGTTTGAAGGTTGCCGTTAAAAGCAGACTTTTACTCCAGAGAAGGTAAGAGAGGACAAACACCGCAAGAGCAACTGAGAGTGACATTTTGCATAGGAGATGTGGTCTAGAGAGGAACATCTTGGGAGAAAGCCATTTTGAAACCAGAACTTGGAGCAGATGCCAGTCACATGCCTTTCCAGCTAACAGAGGTTTTCTGGATGCCATTGGCCATCCTCCAGTGAAGGTACCTGATTGTTGATGCATTACCTTGAACACTTTGTGGCCTTAGGACTGTGACTGTGTAACCAAATATACCCTCTTTTATAAAGGCCAGTCCATCTCTGGTGTTTTGCATTCCAGCAGCAAGGGTGATTAGGTACATCCCTTTCTCCATATCTTCTATAGCACTTGTATTTGTTTAGCAAATGAGAACATATGGTATTTGAATATATCCTTATAAAATTGCAGGGAAAAAATAAACAGAGGGACACAAGTGCTGGAGAGAACTTGGAGAGAGAGATGTATGTATTCACCGTTGGTGGGGAAGTAGAATGGTGCAGCCTATCTGGAGCACAGTGTGGTGGTTTCACAAGAAGCTAGGCATGTGGGTGTCACAAGGTCCTGCAACCCCACTATGGGGTACATGATTGGAATATCTGAGAGCAGGGACATAAATGAACATTTGCATGCTGGGGTTTATGGCGGCAGTATTCATTATTTGCAATGGATGGAGGTCATCCAGGGGTACATTGACTGATGAATAGAATGGTGAAATATGGTGTAGGTATACAATAGAACATTGAGTGGCTACAAGAAGGAATGAAGCTATGAGATAAGCAACTAGGTGAATGTATCTTGAGTAAAGCATTTTGAGTGAAGCATGCCATAAATGAGAGGACAAACATAATGCCTCACTAATATGGACTAATGACAATGTGTAAACCTTGAGAACTGAACCTTAGGGCAGGCCTTATCAGGGGAATGCTTATTGTAATGGTCCCTAGATTGTAAGCTCTTACAGCAGTCACATCTATTTCTGAGTTGTAACGGTCATCTCTAAATCCTGAGATGCTCCTTGTGTATATCCTGGTTGGTCTCTGGAACTTTAGGTATCTGTGTGACACATGAGACTCAGAGCTAGAACTTGACAGCTATGAATGTCAATATTACCCCATAAGGCAACTGTTGAAAGACCTGAAAAAGAGTTTAGACCTTAATTAGAGATATGAATGAAGAGGATATGGTTAGGACTAAGGCAAATCAGGCCCAATTGTAAAGGATGATACTGACTGGGTTTTAAAACTACAACTTCTGTGGAAGACCAAGGGAGGAGATGTTTATTGTATTCAGGATGTATATTCTCTGTAGCATACTAGATAATTTAACCTCTATGGTCAATTTGTTTGAACACCAAAGGTGCATGGAGCTGTTAAAGGGAAATGGGATTGATGAGTTTTTACAGGCTGAGGTGAAATCCCAATACATCACCGAATGATATGGGCAGAGAGTAAAAGTATATTTGTGGTCCCCCCTGAAGAACTGGGGAGAAATGCAGAGGTGTTGGACTTCCCCTCCTGGTTACTGCTGATTTTACTACAAACATTGGGAACTGCCAATTTAGTTGACTGAGACCTTGATCTGGAGGCTCCCCCATGTGAGGCTAGTTTCTGCAAAGGAGAGGCTAAGCCCATTTATAATTGTGCCTAGGAGTCCCCCCCACAGAGAACCTCTGTGTTGCTCAGATGTGGCCCCCTCTCTCTCTAAGCCCACTTGTCAGGTGAACACCTACCCTCCCCCCTACATGGGACATGACACCAAGGAGTGTAAACCCTCCTGGAAATTCAGGAAACAACTTCTAGGGACAAGCCTGGACCCAGCACTGTGGGATTGAGAGGATATTCTTGACCAAAAGGGGGAAGAGAGATAAACAAAATAAGGTTCCTGTGACTGAAAGATATCAAATGGAGTCAAGAGGTCACTTTGGAGGGTATTCTTATGTGATATATAGATATCACTTTTTAGTTTTTAGTGTGCTGGAATGATTAGAGGGAAATACCTGAAGCTGTTGAACTGCAACCCAGGGACCTTGATTCTTGAAGATGATTATATAACTTTGTAGCTTGCACAGTGTGACTGTGATTGTGAAAATCTTGTGGCTCACACTCCCTTTATGCAGTGTATGGACAGATGAGTGGAAAAATGGGGACAAACGTTAGATGAAGAATAGGATGGGATGGAGGGGATGGAAAAATCTAGGTGTTTATTTTTGCTTTTATTTTTATTTTGGAATAAGGAAAAGTTCAAAAATCAATTCTGGTGATGAATGCACAAATGTATAATGGTGCTGTAAATAATCAATTGTACACTGTGGATGACTTAAGGTGGGTGACTATATCTCAATAAAACTGCATTAAAAAGTAATGGAATAATGGGGGGAGGAGGGAAAGGGGATTTTTGGGATACACTTTATTTTAATTTTTAATTTATTTTTTGGAGGAATGAAAACATTCAAAGATTGACTATGGTGAATACACAACTATATGGTGATACTGTGAACAACTGATTGTACACTTTGAATGATTGTATGTTATGTGTATATATGTCAATAAAATTGCATTAAAAATGAGGCAGAGTTAAAAATATTTACAGGTAAACTGATGATGAGAGATTTCATGAACAGGAGACCTGCTCTACAAGAAATACTAAAGGGAGTGCTATAGACAGATAGGAAAAGACAGGAGAGAGGTTAGAGAAGAGTGTAGAAATGAAGATTAGCAGTAAGGGTAATTAATAGGGTTAAAATAGAGAAAAATAATCAGATATGACAAATAAAATCCAAAAGACATACTGGTTGAAGAAAGTACTGCATTTACAGTAATAACATTGACTGTTAATGGATTAAACTCCCCCAATAAAAAGACATATACTGGCAGAATGGATTTAAAAAACAGGATCCATCTATGTGCTGTCTACAACAACTCATGTAAGGCCCAAGGAAAAAAGCATGTTGAAAATGAAAGGTTGGAAAATGATATCTCATGCAAAAAACAACCAGTCAAGAGCAGAGCTAGCTATAATAATATCAGACAAATTAGACACCAAATGTAAAAAATTTAAAAAGACAAAGAAGGACACTACATACTAATAAAAGGGACAAGCCATCAAGAAGATATAACAATCATAAATATATATGCACAGAGCCAGAGTGCCCGATATACATGAGGCAGACAATTATAACATTGAAGGGAAAAGTAGACACTTCTACAATAATAGTTGGAGACTGCAATACATTGCTCACATCAATGGATAGAACATCTGGACGGAGGATCAATAAGGAAAGAGAGATTTTGAATAGTATGATAAATGAACTAGACTTAATAAATATTTACAGAACAGTTCATCCACCAACAGCAGGATATACATTTTTTTTCTCAAGTGCTCATGAATCATTCTCCAGGATATATCACATATTGGGTCATAAAGCAGGTTTCAATAAATTTAAAAAGATTTAAATTATACAAAGCACTTTCTCAGATCATAATAGAATGAAGTTGGAGACCAATAAAACATGGAAGACCAGGAAATTCACTAATATATGGAGGCTAAACAACACACTGTTAAACAGCCAGTGGGTCAGGGAAGAAATTAAAGAGAAATCAGTAAATATCTTGAGGCAAAGGAAAGTGAGAACACAACATATCAAAACATATGGGATGCAGCAAGGGCAGTGCTGAGAGGGCAATTAGTTGCCCTAAATGCCTATATCAAAAAATAAATGAAAAATAGTGTAGGATGGGGGGGGATTATTTGGGTGTTCTTTTTTTACCTTTATTTATTCTTATTCTGATTCTTTCTAATGTAAGGAAAATGTTCAAAAATAGATTGGGGTGATGAATGCATAATTATAATATGGTACTGTGAACAGCTGAATGAAAACCATGGATAACTGTATATTTCAAATATATTTCAAATATATTTCAATAAAACTGAATTTAATTAAAAAATAAGAATGAGCAAAACTCAAGGTATTTACTGCTTAGCTGGAGGAACTAGAGAAAGGATAGCATACTAACCCCAAAGCAAACAGAAGGAAAGAAATATCAAAGAGTAGATCAGAAATAAATGAAATTGAGAAGATGAAAACAATAGAGAGAATCAATAAAACCATAAGTTGGTTCTTTGAAAAAAAAATCAACAAAATTGATAGACCCTAAGCTAGGCTGACAAAGAAAAAATGAGAGAGGATGCAAATAAATAAAATCATAAATTTGAGGGGGGGCATAACTACTGACCCCATGAAAAAAAGAAGATAATAAGAGGATACTATGAGCAACTATATGCCAACAAACAAGGCAACTTATATGAAATGGACAACTTCCTAGAAAAGCATGAAAACCAACAATGACTCAAGGAGAAATAGAAGACCTCAACAAACCAATTACAGTCAAAGAGATTGAAACAGTCATCAAAAGCTCCCCCCCAAAAAAAGTCCAGGACCAGATGGCTTCACATCTGAATTTTACCAAGAATTCAAGAAAGAATTGGTACCAATCCTACTCAGTCTCTTAAAAGTTGAAGAGGAGGGAACACTACCTAACTCATTCTGTGGAGCCAATGTCACCCTAGTACCAAAGTCAGGCAAAGATACTTCAAGATAAGAAAATTACAGACCAATCTCTTTGATGAATACAGATACAAAAATCCTCAGCAAAATACTTGCAAATTGAATCCAGCATTACATTAAAAAAATTATACAACATGACCAAGTGGGTTTTATTCCAGGTATGCAAGGGTGGTTCAACACAAGAAAATCAATTAATGTAAAACACCACAGCAATAAATTAAAGATGAAGAACCACATGATCATCTCAATTGATGCAGAAAAGGCATTTGATAAAATTCAGCAACTTTTTTGATGAAAATACTGAAAAGGATAGGAATAGAAGAAAACTTTCTCATCACAATCAAGGGAATATATGAAAAAGCCACAGCTAACTTCACACTCAATGGGGAAAGATTGAAAGCTTCCCCTTCAGGAACAAGACAAGGAAGCCCATTGTCACCATTGTTGTTCAACATTGTGCTGGAAGTTCTAGCTAGAGATGTAGGCAGGAAAAAGAAAAAAAGGCATTCAAATTAGAAAGGAAAAAGTACAACTTCCACTGTTTGCAGAAGACATGATCTTTAATGCAGAAAATCCTGGAAAACTTACAGTAAAGCTACTAGAGCTGATAAACAAGTACAGGAAAGTGACAGGATAAAGATCAATACACAAAAATCTGTGGTATTTCTATACACTAGTAATGAACAATCTGATGAGGAAATCAAGGAAAAATTCCCTTTACAATAGCAACCAAAGTAATTGATTACTTGGGAATAAATTTAACCCAAAACACAAAAGACCTATACACAGAAAACTATAAAACATTGCTAAAGAAATAAAGGAAGCCCTAAATAAATGGGAGGATATACCATTTTCATGGATTGGAAGACTGAATATAGTTAAGATGTCAATTCTACCCAAATTGATTTATAGATTCAATGCAATACCAATTAAAATCTCAACAACTTACTTTGCAGAAATAGAAAAACCAATATTTGGAAGGGCATGGTGTCCCAAATAGCTAAAAATATCTTGAGAAAGAAAAATAAAGTGGGAGGTCTCACACAACCTTACTTGAAAGCATATGACTAAGCTACAGTGGTAAAAACAGCATGGCACTGGCATAAAGATAGATGTACTGACCAGTGGAATCAAATTAAGTGCTCAGATGTGGACCCTCTCTTCTACAGACAACTGCTCTTTGGTAAGGCAGTCAAGTTGATTCAACTGGGACAAAGCAGCCTCTTCAACAAATGGTGCTTGTAGAACTGGATATCTATATCCAAAAGAATAAATGAGGACCCCTATCTCACACCTTAAACAAAAATTAACTCAAAATAGATCAAAGACCTAAACACATTAGACCTAAGACCATAAAATGTTTAGAAGAAAATGTAGGGAAATATTTTAAGGATTTTGTATTAGGAGGTGATTTCCTTGACCTTACACCCAAAGTGTGAGCAATGAAAGAAAAATAAATATATGGGATATCCTCAAAATTGAACATTTTTGTGCATCAAAGAACTTTGTCAGGAAAGTAAAAAGGCAGCCTACACGATGGAAGACAGTATTTGGAAACCACATATCAGATAAGGGCTTAATATCCAGAATATGTAAAGAGATACTACAACTCAACAACAAAAAGACATCCAGCCCAATTAAAAAATGGACAAAAGATATGGACAGACAATTTTCCAAAGAGGAAATACAAATGGCTCAAAAATGTATGAAAAGATGTTCAACTTCACTAGGTATTAGGGAAATGCAAATTAAAACCACAATGAGATATCATTTCACACCTAATAGAATGGCCATTATTTTTAAAACAGGGAAATACAAGTGTGGAGAGGATGTAGAGAAATAGTTAATAGAATTACCATATGATCCAGTAATACTATTACTATGTATGTACCCAGAGGAACTGAAAGCAGGGACACAAATGGACATTTGCATACTGATGTTTATTGAGACACTATTCACAATTGTCAACAGATAGAGACAGCCCAAATGTCCACTAACTGATGAGTGGACAACCTGTGGTATATACATATTATGGAATATTGTGCAGCTGTAAGACAGAATAAAGTCATGAAGCATGCAACAATGGGGGTAAATAAGCCAGAAACAAAGGGGCAAATATGATTTGGTACCATGAATATGAAGTAACTATAATGAGCAAATTCTGAGAGTTAAAGTTGAAAACACAATTTATCAGTTATAATGAGGGTAGAGTTTGGGCACTTGATGCTGAAGGAGTACAGAACATTCAACAGGATTGATTGTAAAGACCCAGAAATGGATAGCACAATACTATGTAATGGTTGCACAATATTGTAAGCCTAATGAACAAAGCTGTATGTGAATATGACTGAAAGAGGAAAGCTAGGGGTATGTATGGTACCAGAAGGAAAAACAGAGGATAAAAACTGGGACTGTATAACATAGAGAAACCTAGAAAGGACAGTGATGGTACTTGTGCCAGTTTGAATGTCTTGTGTCCCCCAAACGCCATTATCTTTGATGTAGTGTTGTGGGGCAGACGTTTTGGTGCTGATTAGATTTGCTTGGAATGTGCCCCACCCAGCTGTGGGTGATGAATCTGATGAGATACTCCCATAGAGGCATGGCCCCACCCATTCAGGGTGGGCCTTGATCAGTGGAGCCATATAAATGAGCTGACTCAAAGAGAGGGAACTCAGTGCAGCTGTGAGTGACGTTCTGAAGAGGAGCAAGCTTGCTAGAGAGGAATGTCCTGGGAGAAAGCCATTTTGAAACCAGAACTTTAGAGCAGACGCCAGCCACGTGCCTTCCCAGCTAACAGAGGTTTTCCAGACACCACTGGCCATTCTCCAGTGAAGGTACCCGATTACTGATGTGTTACCTTGGACACTTTATGGCCTTAAGACTGTGACTGTGTAGCCAAATAAACCCCCTTTTTATAAAAGCCAATCCATCTCTGGTGTTTTGCATTCTGCAGCATTAGCAAACTAGAACAGTACTTAAATGTACAAATAAAAAAAAGTTTTTACTTGAGGTAGAACAATGGAAAGTCACCATTGAAAGGTGTTAAAAGTGGGATGGTATATGGAAAAATACAATTAATGCAAGCTAGGGTCTATGGTTAACAGAAACATTGCAGTATTCTTTCATTAATTGTAACAAAGGAAATTTACTAAAGTGAGATGTCAATAAGAAGGGGTATGGGATTCCTGTTGTTACTATCTCTTTTCTTCTTTTCTACTCTTCATCTTCCTTTGTGGAAGAAATGGAAATGTTCTCATATAGATTGTGGTAGTGAATCCATAACTATGTGACTAAACTGGGAACCACTGATTGTACACTTAAGGATAGACTGCATGGTGTTGTGTAGAAAACTGTTCAAAAAAGAAACAGAGAGATACGAGTGCTGGAGAAGATGTGGAGAGAGATACACCTATTCACTGTTGGTGGGAAAATAAAATGGTGCAGTCTTATGGAGGACAGTGTGTGGTTCCACAGGAGGCTAAATATAGGGTTGCCAAAGATCCTGCAACCCTGTTATTAGACAAAGACTTGGAAAAATTGAAAGCAGGGACATGAACAGGCATTGACACACTGCTGTTTATGGTGCATTGTCTAAGATTTGCAAAGGATAGAGGTGTCCTAAGTGTACAATGAAAGATGAATGGAAGGGCAAATTGGGGTTTATACGTATGATGGAATATTGAGCTGCTGCAGGAAGGAATGAAGTTGCATGGCATGCAACAAGGTGAATGAAACTTGAGGACATTATGTTGAGTTAAATAAGCCAGAGATGAAGGGACAAAATAATATATGGGCTCACTAATATAAACTAATTATAATGAGCAAACTCTAAGAACTGAATTCGAGTGCATAGGTTATTAGGGAATAGAAAGTGGGCAGAGATTGGGAAATTGATGATTAAGGAGTACAGAATGTTCAGTAAGGCTCAATGTAAAAGTTCCCAGATTGTAAGCTTTTACTGCAGTCACATCTATTCCTGAGTTTTAACTGTTATTTCCAAATTCTGAGATGCTGTTTTCTTTGTGTATAACCTGGTAGTTCCCTGGAACATTGGGTATCTGTGTGACACCTGAGACACTGAGTTAGAATTGTGCCACAATGAAAGTCAGCATTACTCAATACAGCAACTGTTAAAGAAGTTGAATAAGAGATCAGACTCCAATTAGAGATATGAATGAAATGGGTCTGGTTAAGACTAAGGTAAATCAGAATACAGGTTAAAGGATGATATTGTCTGTATTTTAAAACTTGAAAAACTTCTGTGTGACATCAAAGGAAGCAATGTCCAAAATTTATATTTTCTGTAGCACACTATCTAACTTGCACTGCCTGATCACTTTATTTAAACAACGTAAGTACATGGAAGCTAGAATAAGGAATGAGGTCTTGTTATTCTGTACAAGTTAATGTAATACACTGATACATTCCCAAGTAATTTGGGTAGAAAATAAAAAAGTATTTGCCAATTCCCTTGAGAGATGAGAAAAAACGTGGAACTTATAACTACCTTATCTGGGGAATTCCTGATATTCTCTCAGACACTACAGCCTCACAAGTTAATAAACCAAGCTCTCAATCTTGAGGCTTGCCCTTATGAAACTTATTTCTGCAATGGTGGAGCTAGGTCTACATGTGATGATGCCTAGGAGTCACCCCAGTAGCCTCTTTTGTTACTAAGATGTGGCCTCTCTCTCTAAGACAACTCTGCAAATACACTCACTACACTCCCCCCCTATGTGGGACATGATTCCTAGGGTGAGCTTTGTCCTGACGTCATGGCACTGAGAATGCCTTCTTGACCAAAAGGGGGAAAGAAATGGAACAAAATAAAGTTTCAGTGGCTAAGAGATTTCAAATAGACTAGAGTGGTCATTCTGGAGGTTACTCTAATGCAAGTTTTAGGCATCTATTGCAAACTACCACAGTATACCAAACCCCAACCAACAGTATTTCTGAAAACCCTATTGAGTTGTACTGGACTCTATCTAAGTCTCTATATAAGTTTTTCTTAGTAAGTTTATTTTTCCAGAAATTTAAGGCCTCTCGATTGATCCCATGCCAGATAAGCCTTGAAACCGAGGTACTAGTCTCTTCAAGAACGTCAACCAGTTTCCTTCCTCTAGCCTATAAGGACAACACCTCTTTCCAGCATGAAGAAGTTAAAATGGTCACTGTGCAGACAATCGTGAATTGAGAGAAAGATCAAACGAGAGGGGAATGTGTAACTGAGAAATTAGAATTTAACAAATAACTGTGACTACTGATTCATTATATAGATTTTATTTTGGTGTTGGTGTTTAGAATAGCCAAAAGGAAATACCTGAAGTTACTGAACAGTAATCTAGTAGCCCTGATGTTTGATGATGATTTTATAACTATATAACAACAAAAAAAGTCAGTTACACATGTTTGTTTGGATCTACTTCTGGATGTTTTGTTCTGTTTCACTGACCTATATATCTACATCTGAAAATACTACACTGTCTTAGTTAACTTACCATTATTGAAAGTCTTAAAATTGGGTAGAGTGCAGTACTAGTGGTCAGTAAGAGGGA
Source organism: Choloepus didactylus (assembly GCF_015220235.1). Classification (NCBI taxonomy): domain Eukaryota; kingdom Metazoa; phylum Chordata; class Mammalia; order Pilosa; family Megalonychidae; genus Choloepus; species Choloepus didactylus. Next base: position 30,680,174 of record NC_051312.1, on the reverse strand, counting down.
GCAGTAGGGGTATGGGATGTTTGAGGTCTTCTTTTTTCTTTTTATTTCTTTTTCTAGAGTAATGCAAACATTCTAAAAGTGTTCATTGTGATGAATACAAAAATATGTGATGATACTGTGAACCACTGATTGTATATGTTGGATTGATTATATGACGTATGAATATATCTCAATAAAATTACACTAAAAAAGGATTGAAGACTGAATTCATATTAGAGTTCATCATTCTTGTTGTTACCCATAATCTATGATTGTATGTTGTTCTTTTTTTTCAGACTTACTTTCAATACTAGGTAAAAGGAAAAAAGTGATGTATAAATTTATGGTCTAAGTATTTCAGTTAGTGTGATGTGTTACATCAAAGAAGAGAGAAGTTCCAATCAGATTTTGTTTTGTAAGGATGGCTGTTTATCCATTCTCTCTTACTTGAAAATTAAGATAATGCAGAAGTTATGCTAATCTGTTCTCTTATTTATACTTATAGGTCTTTGTAAAAACAGATTTAGGAAATGCATTAGTCAGAATGAGATGTGTTTTGCTGTAGTAAAAAAATGAATCCTGAAATGTCACTGGTTTATTACATAAAATTTTATTTCCTGATCAAGTAAAGTGCATTGAGAGTTGGGTGATCCTGTAGTGCAAGTGTCCTCCGTGTAGGTTGTCAGTAATACAGGATTCTTCCTCTGTGTAATCCTTCCATTTTAATGCTTGGCATAGAACAGAAAAAGATACCTTGATAGCAGTACATTGGCTTATTAACATTTCTAATTGAGTGAGCACACATCACTTCTGTGAGCTAAGCACACAGTCTTACGTAAATACAAGGGAGCTAAAAATCCGATGGGCACAGCACAAGGTTATATGGTCAGCAACTGGGCTAGACATCATTGAGAAGACTGGTTTCTCATTTGGAATGAATTGCTTACTATACTGTTGAAAATTAATCTGTTTGTAATATATATTTAACATAGGATTTACCATGGCTATTGAATAACATATGCTAATTCAGTTCCTAGGAAATAACAGTGGTCAAGAAGATTGGCAGATTTCTGTCCTGGCTTTGATCTGAATCCTCTTCTTTTATCTGATGTCTTTCTCTTAGAGTTGTAATTTTAAGTGTCTGCATCTCAAAGGACTCCCATTTCATTGATCTGCAACTGGTTAGCATTTTTATTAAAATTTGAAATCATGGGATTATCTCTCTTGATTACTGAGATATGATAAACTTTCTTTTGTATCAGATAATTTTATTTTTACAAGCTACTTCTGGTCCTATTAGTTGTGGTACAGATCCATCTAATAAGATTTAATTTGGAGAAGAAACACTGTGTAGGTTGTTTCCGAAAGAAAAAGTGCCCCACATATATCTTTTATGTGGGAATAACATGTCCAAGTTTGTTCTATGGCTGTAAATGAAATAATTCTATATCCCTCCTTGGTTTTAGCCAGAGAAAATAATTTATTCATGGAAAAGCCCTCACAGATTAAAAGTAAATAGGGCTTTCTCAAGTCCTACAACACAGCAACATAAATTTTGGGATGAGTCCTGCCTTAGCACTTTGTCTCATCTCCATATCTATTCATTTCTGGTCGATCCCTACTTCTCACAATAAGTCCACCATGACTTTAATAGCTGGCATTAAAATAATGAATTCTCAATGAAATAGTTATCCATCATCCTTTTTTGCTTAAATATTTTTTAACTACTTAACCTATTGTTTAGTTAGTTTATTCACATTAGTTATTACCCAAGAACATCTCTTGGCTCCAGAGCTTCTTCATGGCATTTTTCACCTCTGCATTTCTGAGGGTGTAGACTAAAGGGTTTAACATGGGTGTTACTAGAGTATAAAACACAGCCACTGCTTTATCAATGGGGAAGGTGGTCATGGGCCAAGTGTACACAAATATACAGGGAACAAACAGTAAGATGACGACAGTAATATGGGAGGCACAGGTGGAGATGGCCTTCCACTGTCCTTCAGAGCTGTGAGGTCTGAGGGAGCAAAGAATAAAGACATAGGAAGTGATAAGAATAGAAAAACTGAGCATGCACAGCAGCCCACTGTTAGCAACAATAAAGAGTCCAAAAGTGAGCATGTTAGTGCAAGAGACTTTCAGGAGAGGGTAAAGATCACAGATGAAATGGTCAATGACATTTGGGCCACAGAAGGGTAACCATACAATGAAAAGGACTTGAATCAGAGCATGAAGAAATCCCCCAGCCCAGGACAGGACCACCAGGAGGCCACACACCCGCCAGCTCATTGTGGTCATATAGTGCAGGGGCCTGCAGATGGCCATGTAGCGGTCATAGGCCATCACCATGAGCAGGATGGTCTCAGCTCCCACAAAGAAATGCTCTGCAAAGACCTGAGTCATGCACCCACTGAAGGAAATAGTTTTCTTCTCAGCAAGTAAGTCAAATATCATTTTGGGGGCCATGGTAGATGAGGAACAAACATCTATGAAAGATAAGAAAGACAGAAAGAAATACATGGGACATTCCAGGAGTGGGCTGGTGGTGATTGTCACTACAATGAGTAGGTTGCCTGCCAGGGTGAGAAAGTAGATGAGTGTAAACACAATAAACAAGAGTTTCTGTACATCTGAGTTCTCTGTCAGGCCGAGCAGGATAAATTCTGTCACATTGTTCATTCTTTCACTAATCCAATTTATCATTTGGACAAAAAATTTATCTGGAAAAACACAGGGATTGCAATAGTGTTAGATAAATTTTGATTGAGCAAATAATGTATCTGTCATAATTATTTGTTCCTGTAAGATTGATTGAGCAGATAAACCCCAGCCTTAAAGTTGAGCCATATTATTTTTCACGTATTGATTCATAAGCCTCTTCTGAACACATGTGGGCATGCACACACACATACACACATATACAACATTCTTTTATGACTCTTTCAGTGTCAGGCACCTCTTCTACAACTGTACCTGGCTGGATCCTTTCCAATCACTGCCTGAGTCATAAAAATAAAGAGGAGCAGAGACTTGAATTATCAGCACCTTCTGCCCTGTTTCCCTCTCTTTATGCCAGCTGATAAGGCTAAGCTGCAGAGTTTGTTAACCTTGTTAATTTTACCTTGTTTCAGGATGAATGGAAAACAGCAAGTGATTTCAATGTGAAATTAGGAATGATGTGATGATTTTAGAATCACCAGAAGTAAGTGAAATTTGAGGCTGCAGTAAGTTACACCCTGACGGGTTTGTAGGGTCATGCTACATTGAAAGAGAATTGTTTAACACCACAGATTCTTTTTAAAAAACCTCTGAAGGCATGATATCCTGTGGAGAATAAGACAGTGTGATGCAATGTACAATCCTCCAACTTATTTAAAACTCCTGAATTTGCTATAGTGGAACTTTAGTTATACTTTGATTTCAGAGGTCGTTTTTGAATCATTATTCATTGTGAGGAAGATTATTGACTCTTTTCTGAAGATATTGTGAAAACAGATACTTGAATTTGACTGAACAAAAGCACCATAATTTATTGGACACAGCATATTCTTTAGGATAGACTATTTTTGTACTTTGCTTACATTGATGAGTAGCCACATGAAATTTGTAAGGCCCTTTGTATTAGTGAACCTAAACTTTTTCCTATATAAAGTAGGAATAATCACAGAAGGCATTTATGGAAGAACATCAGTATACTTACGTCAGAATTTGTAACCTAATGGTAAAAATATATTCCAAATAAATGATAAAAGAACAAAATTAGAATATACACATCAATATACTTATCTTTGAATATTTGCTCAATATGGCATCAAGAAAGAAAATAAATGAGGCTATAGATGAACTAAGTACTCACCTTAAGAAGTTAGAAAAGCTACCAGTTTTATTAGAATAAGGTTTGAATATAGAAATTGGTACATCAGAAAGTGGAAGAATATTAGATTTGATAAATAAATTTGAAAGCTTATTGGTATTTAAAAATACTACTGAAAATTATGAACACATATAAGCTGAATAAGAATCACATATTGTCAATTCCTAAAAGGGCATCAAATTAAAGAATATTGAAAAGAATATTATGATGATAGCACTAGGGCTAATAAAAATTGTTCAGTAGCCAACAGGTATTTTTGCAAAGCAACATCAGTCTTTTCTTCATATTATCACCAAAAAATGGGAAAAAGCTGTAAGAAAAATGAAGAATTGTGTGTATTAAACCCTTAAATAAAAGCATAAGTGTGTTCAAAAATAGAAAAGAATTAGATAAATATGCTTCTGATGTCTGTATGGGGAAGGGATTGTTAAGCAAATGTATAAAACATAGGGCAAACAGGATTGCTGCAACAACAGAAAGACGTGGAACACACTTGAAAGTAATTGTGAAAAGTATGACCAACAACTATTTCTATAAAAATAGCATTCACAACAAATAGTCTACTCACACCATTTATTAAAAAAAAAAAGGCAAATATAATGAAAATGTAATTTCAGGAAAAAAATGAGGCATTAAGAATCTTCTATTTCATAAAATAGCAAAAAATGCAATTTAAAATGTAAAATATTTTTAACTTACAAATTACTTAGTATGTATGAGAACTATATTAAGGCTTGTAAGTGTGTGTTGGTTTAGAATATTCTGCAAATGCATTTCACTCTGTGTAATAAGGGCTATACAATTGGTCATGCCCCTTAGACTAGCATTCCTAACTCCAAGAATCTATTCTAGATAAAAATTAATGGGCAAAAATTATACACACAGGTGGTATTTCATAAAATTTTTTATAATAGTGGGACAAATGTCTATTTAAAAGGAACTATTAAACAAATTACTATATGCAATTATATGAAGTGGACATTAAAGTGTTTTGCAAGAAGAATTAATGATGTGGAAAAGTACTTTCAATATAATCCTGAGTGGAATATGTAAGATATAAAATGTTACATATAGTAGACCATCAATTGTATAAATTGGCATCCATATGTAGAAAAGTATCTAAAACAGTATATTAAGATAAATAGTGCTATCCAATTTATTTTATTAATGGCAATTTTGTGACTTTCATAAATTTTCTGATTTAAATTTTACATAAAGAATATATTGCCTTTGTAATAGGTAAAATAATTTAATGAAGTTTTATTTTCTTATTTCAGGTCTGTGTCCATAACAACTTGAGTGACTGCTTTTCTAAGTAATGGGTATTCTGGTTATTATTCATAAAAATCTGTTATAGTAGCAATTGAACCCTAGTGTCAACTGAGAGAAAATATAAATAAAGAACTGATCTTACTTACTTCTCTGAATGCGTTTGAAGTAACAGGTTCAGTCTATGGCAAGACATCTTGTTTTTAGAGAACACTCTGCGTGGACTTAGCAACCATTGACCCATCATTAACTGCTGCTTTGCAAGTTCATCCACTATTACATTAGGTATAGTATACGTTTTCCTCAATTGATGACTAAAAATAATTGCTAAGAGTGACCTCCCAAATAAATCTGAGTTCATGCACTGAGTTTATTTTTGCTCTGGAGGCTCACACCATCTGTGGATGTGGGCCACAATATCCCAGCTCAGATAAGAGTTTCCTTAGTCAGAACTTACAAATCTCTAAGCTTCAAAAGAAGCTGATGAGGCAACACTTTAGCATTGGAGGCCATCTTTCCTAGGTCCCTTTCCTACACATTTGTCATTCTTGCATTGTTGATGACAAGATGATATATACTATAAAATCACTTGATCAAAACTAACCTGATTATAACCCTGAAAAGAGCAAAATATGACAAAGCAGAAAATTTACGGATTGTAAATACCATGCTTTGCAATTAGGTGAAGTTATCCTGCAGGAGCAGCTCCCTGAATTCAGCTCTTTTAAGCCTTTTTTCTTAGAAAACCAACACTCATTCTGGAGATAGATTCTTTGGCCGTTGAGTCTCAATCCAACTGGTTTGGAAATTTAGAAACAAACAGTGTCTGTAATGTGTGATTGGTTATGTCAAGTGGTCTCTAGGCTGAGATATCTCCAGAGTCTGTCCTTAAAACTTTCAAGTATGATTATGGGGAAATATTTAAACAGATTTTGCTCCAGCCAAGGATTTAGGGATGCTCTGAACTTTCAGCTCCCAGTGGATTAGAATTAGCAGATTCAGCCAAATGGCAGACAAGCCAGTTCATCATTTTGTCCCTTGTGGCTGTGACATCTGTGACACTAAGGGTGGGGGTGGATGGGGAAAGACAGCTGGGGTGGGTTAGTACCCTATCTATGGCTATGGTTTGAAGTTATCTTTAGAGTCTGTGAGATAAGGCACAGAATGTTCTAGTCATGGACATAAGGGTGCATGAACTTATCAGAACACATAAAACACTTAGGATATAAGATTCAGTAAGAAGTTCTTTCAAAAAGAAACACAAAACAAAGATGTTTTCATGCAAAAAAAAAAAAGCTAAAAGAATTCATCAGCTTCAGACTCACGAGATGTATTAAAGGAAGTCTTCATGCAGAAGAAAGTGATTCTAGATGGTAATAGGGATCTATACAAAGCAGTGAAGAGCACAAGCTTAAATTATTCCTTAAATTAATTTAAAATATCATTCATTGTCAAAAATACATGTCACCTTTATGTTCTGGGAGAGTGAGACATTTTAATGAATGGTTGACCTAAAGGACTTATGACACAAGATTCCCAGCTGTTCTCATCCTCCAGTTGAGTGATGGATATGTTATGTTACCCCCCTCCCCCTTGGTTTGTAGGATAAAGTCTATCATAACCTATCTGGACTAATAGAGCACTTTCTTGTACTCTAAGGTTGGAGAATCATATGGATGTAGAGTTAGGGACAATGTTTTATGCAGAAGTCATTATGAAGATCACAAATCACATTTAGCTAAGCCTCCTTATAAAAGATACTTTGAGGAGAAAGAAGAGAAGCTCTGTAGAAAGGATGGCTCCAATTGTGTTTCCTCTCCCTCAGTCCCTCATGTAGAATCATTTGCAAACTTGCCAGGAATCCACTCATTTGGTGTATTTTACTTGGCACTTTTGTTTTCAGCTTTCCTGGTATTTATGGAGATGATGACAGGTAGGGATGGGAATCCTCTGCACCCACAAACAAACAAACAAACAGCACCATTAGCAAACTTCTTAAAGCAAAAAAAAGAGTCCTTAAAGATCCAGTAAAACACTTATTCACTTACGGCTTTAGTCAATCTGGTTGCTTGGCAGGAATTCTGTTCTTAAAAGAGGATGTCAGAAAAGAAAGACAATTTTAACCCCTATTGAAAATTTCCTGGCACAGAAGAGCTCTAACAATGCTAACTAACAACTCTAACTCCCTAACTCTAGCTCTAACTCTAACTCTCTAACTCTGACTGTCATGCAGACAAGAAGTTCATATTCTTGAATATTACACTGATGCAGAATTTCTAATTGTACTTGGCTTTGTGACAATGCTATTTATACATTCCACACTATTCGTAAATCAAGATAAGTGTAAAGTTTTGCTAATCTGTTCCCTTATTAATACTTATATGTCTTTGTAAAGATAAAGTTAGCCAAATCATTGTTCAGGATTGTTGTGATAACAAATGAATCCTGAAATCTTCATTGCTTTACAGAAACAATTTTCTTTCTTGTTCAGGTGAAATCCACTGAGGGTTGGATGATCCTGTGGCAGTTGTCATCTGAGTAGTTACTCAGTCATCCAGGTTGCGTCCATGTGTAGTCCTGCCATCCTCCAGGCACGTCTTCCAGGCTTGCTGCGGCAGTGAAAAAAGAGCTGGATAGTAGTACATGGGCTTCTAAATTATTTGCCTGAGTGAGAAACATATCACATCTGTAGCTTATATTGTGGTCCTACTTAAATTCATGGGGGGCAAAAATATTGTGATAGCAAGTGGATATTTGGTGGTAAGCAAACAGACCAGCCACTTTTAAGAAAATTGATTTCCCATTTGGAAAGAATTGTTTAGTAAATTGTTGAGTATTTGTCTGTATGTAATGTGCTAATTCAGTCCTTATGAAAATTGATGTGAAATTACTAAGATCCCCAGGACTTCCCTTGGCCCCGATCTGAATCCTCTTCTTTTTTCTATATCCCTTCTCTTAGAATTGCAATATTACCCCATTTCTTTGTTTTGTATTTGGTTTGCAATTTCATATATAAAGTTTAAAGTATAGACCTTCTGCCTTGAATACTGAGATATCAACAACACTGTTTTGTACCTGCTGCTGTTTTTGCTATTAACTAGGGCTCATAACTGTCCTATCAAAGCACTTTTGGAGGTGAAGCTCTGTTTAGGCTGATTTTAATCAGCCTAATGAAATATGTCCCACATTTCTCTTCTGCCTGGGAATATCATGTGCAAGTTTGCTCTATGGATGTAATTGTAATAATTTTAAATCTCTCCTTGGCTTCAGGCAGAGAAAACAATTTATTCTGGAAATTTCCCAGATTACAGTGGAAACAATACCTCCTGGGTTGTGCAACACCACACATTAGTTTAGTGATGAGTCCTGCTGTAATGACTTTCTATCCTTCTTTCATACCCTTTCATTTCTAATTGCTTGCTCTCTCTTACAATATATATTCTTCCCTGACTTCAGCAGTTGATATTAGAAGGATGAATTTTCAATAAAATACCTATCCATCATATATTTAATTTAAATATTTTCAAGTACTCCTGCTATGGGTTATTTATAACATACTCACAGTTTTTCAAGGAATTGTTCTATTGACTATATAAAGCCATGAATTAGCCAAATATTGGTTTACCCAATATTTGGCTAATTTTATGCCAATTAGAAATGTTCCTTTGACCAACAATTTTTAAAGGTCAATAAATTTCTAACTGGAAGCCTTAATAATTATTTTATCAAATATTGTTATTATATAAAAGTGGAAACATTAAAGATTCCAGATAGGAAGTGATGGCATACACACTTAAACCCACATATCCTGACTGCAAGATCATTAACTTTGGTATCACCAAAACTTGTTTTTAAAATGAGTAGATTTTATTTTATGTTATCTATTTGTTATATATTTGTTATCTATGTTAATTGTTACTGAAGATTACTTTGTGGTTCCAGCCTTCCTCAGGGCATTTCATTTTTCACATCTGCATTTCTAAGTGTGTAGACATTCAAGGGTTTAACAGGGGTGACACCACAGTGTAAACAGGGGAAGGTGGTCATGGGTAGAAGGTAAACAAATACACAGGGTACAAAGAATGAGATGACCACAGTGTTATGGGGGGCACAGGTGAGACAGCCTTCTGATGCTCTTCAGAGCTGTGAGTTCTGAAGGAGGAAGAGAAGAGGACATGGGAAGAGATTAGTATTGGAAAAGTGAGTGAACCCTCTGTTGGTGACAATGAAGATTCCAAAGATGTGAGTGTCAGTGCAGGAGAGTTTCAGCAGAGGATAAAGATCACACATAAAATGGTCAGTGACCTACAATAGGAGGGCCACAGCATAAAAAGGATTTGAATCAGAGCATGCAGAAATCCCCCAGCCCAGGACACAACCACCAAGAGGCCACACACCCGCTAGTTCATTGTGATCCTGTAGCACAGAGGCCTGCAGATGGCCATGTAGTGATTATAGGCCACCACCTTGAGCAGGAGAATCTCAATTCCACCAAGGAAACACTCTGCAAAGAGCTGAGTCTTGCATCCACCAAAGGAAATAGTTTTCTTCTCAGAGAATAAATCACATATCATACAGGAGGCCATGGTAGAAGAGAAGAAGCCATCTATGAAGGACAAAAAGACAGGAAAAAATGAATGGGGGATCCTCAGACTGGGCTAGTAGTGGTTGTCATTACAATGAGTAGATAGTCCATGAGAGTGAGAAAGTATATGAGTAGTATAACACAGCAAATGAGAGTTTTTGCATGTCTGGGTTCTGGGTCAGGCTGTGCAAGATGAATTCTTTTGAATTGTTCATAGTTCCATGAATCAAATGTGACATTAGGATAAAAAATGTATTTGTATATAGCAGTGGGATTGCAATGGGGATAGATAAATTTTGATCACATAAATAATATATCTATCAGAATCATTTGGTTCCTGTAATATCAATGGAAACCCCAAGCAGATAAATCTCAGCCTTAATTAGGGCCCTATTTTTAGTCACATATTGAACACATAGCCCTCTCCTCTTCTACACATACATACACATGCACACACATGCACACTAGTTCATTTTCCCTGTGCGTATAGTTTTTATTCTCTATCTTGAAATGTGAATCATCTGCTCTAATGAAATCTTTTTACTTCTGTAAGCAGAAAAATATCTTTTTTTGTATTTTTTAAAGCTCTTCATAGAAGTCTTATTTATCACAGTCCCAAATCAGAAGCAGCCTAGGTAGTCAACAACAGAATGGATAAACTGGGTGATAGATATTCAATGGAAAACTACTCAGCAATAAAAAGGAATGAAGTACCATATATAACATGGATTAATCTTAACAACATTATGCTGAGTGAAAGAAGCCACTTAAAAGGATACCTACTGTACGACTCCATTTACATGATGTTTGAAAACACACAAAAACTGAACTATGGTATGGAAAAACATCAGAATAGGGATTGTGTTTGGGGAGGTGGGTACAAGAACTGACTGGGAAGGGACATTAGGGAACGCTTGGGGTGATGGTAAATTCAATGTCCTGATAAGTGTTGGGGTTACACAAGACATTTGTTAATAGTGAATGTATACAAGATTTGTGCATTTCATTTTAAGTAAATTTTACATAAAAAATCCAATTCATGTATTTGTTTTTGAAAGAAATCCTTGTTCTGTATGTATTTTAGCTTGACAAATATTCAGAAAACTTTATTTCACATAGTTCTTCACTGTTTCCTTGCCTGCATTAGTTCTGAAATGAAAAATGTGTTTCTTATCTTCTTCCCCTATAGAAACATTTCTTTTGCAATCTTCTAATTTGCAGAAGATGACACTGATGCACAGAGAATTGAGTAAATGCCAAGAGGCAGAAATTGGCTGGGATTTAAGAAAAGACAACCAACAGTATTATATTTGTGTGTAGGTCTGTCATGCAAACATTTTTCTCAATTTAATTCAGAAAATTTTTCCAAACATTTTGTATTCAAAATACACCAGCTTGATGTTTTCACATGCTATCATTTGATATTTTTCCAAATAACTCTATTTTATTTAAGGCTGTTTGACAGGCCCTAGTAAATTAATTTACATTTATAGAATCATGTGTCAGTAAATAGAAGAATTGGTAATAATATGAAGGTTCATGAATTTGGTATATAACCCTCTAAGATGTTAGCATGGCCCATTCATGTAGAGGATGCCCTGTGCCTAAATCTAAATTTCTGCTTAGACTTTCCTCTACTCTAAAGCCATCAGGAAATTCAAAAATCAAAGCTGTCTAGATTGTACTTAGGCTGGTTGACAGAATTGGGGCCAAATGTAAGGAAAAAGTTAGGAAATAATCTTCTCCATCCTGTCTTTCTTATTCTGCTGCTGAACATGGGATCTGCCTGAGGAATAAGTCCTGCCTGCCCCTGGTGGTATAACCAAAGCTCCTAAACAACGGAGAGCTGGTCTGAGTCAGGACATCCTCTCTGATCACATCAGTATGTAGACACATCACAGCTCCAGTGTCTGGTAAGGTACAACACAGTGATTATAGCTCAGGATTAAAAATCAGATCAGCTTGTACTTATATCTAAGCACTACCAATTATTAGCTTTTGACCTTGGCCAAATTACCTTATATATACAATGGAAATAATATTATTTCCATCATGAGGATTGTAAGAGACTTAGAGGAGATACCACACTTAGCAGAATTCCTACTGCAAGAAGTGCACATTATTAGTTTTCATGTTATTCACATTTCATTTATCTCCTTCATATTTTCCAGGGAATCTCAACTTCATAGTCTGAGTTTTTAGTTCTTTTTAATTCATAAAAGAATTCAGAATTATAAAGATTTGTAAAACTGTATATACTTCTAAATTTTGCCTTTCTTTTCTCATAATTTCTTCATTTGCCCAGAATTCTAATAGCCTTAAGAGAAAAGAATACATATATATATATATATATATATATATGTATATATATATATATATATATATGAATTGAGACCATTTTTGCTAGAACCTGTGTTGGTCACACCACGACAGCTCATTTTCCTTTAGAGAAGATAACAACAGACAACAAAGAGGTTCTATTAGACATTTTCACTTGTTACCTTGACCAGTTCTTCCTTTAACTCTGAGACAGGCTGTATTGTTGTATAGGCTCTGACCAGCTCTTATACCTGTACCCCTATGACCACAATATTATGTGTCCTACATCCCAGACACTCAGATGTCTTCCAACCTCAGGCATAAGATGCTACTAACTTATCCCAGTCAGCAATCTGTCCCCTCCTGCACATGGTCACAGATGTCACAGCATTAAGAGACAACAGGAGAAACTGGTTTGGCTGCCATTGGGTTGAATCTCTTAATTCTAATCCTCTGGGAGCAGAATGTTTAGAGCATTCTTAACCCCTTGTGCTAGCAATATCCTTTTAAATATTTCTCAGAAACTATACATGAAAATGCTGATAGAACTTCTGCTTCTTGCTAGGAAAACAGCAAGAGAAGGAAATTAAGTTTCCACTTCTGTAATTTACCCAGATCACCCAGCAGCATCAATAGACAGACCACTGACAGGGTCCTCAAGGAGAAAAGCTACATGCCTCTGAGGATAAACCAATGGGAACAGCTTTTAACCTAAAACTGACCTGGAAGGCTTAGACTCCAAGATACAAGGAGAGTGAGAGAGACCTCTGGGAAGATGGCAGAGTAGGAGAGGCAGAAAATACTTTTCCATGAAAGGGACTAAAGAAGGGGCAAAGCACTCCCAGAACAGTGATTTCAGGGTGCAACTGGCTGGAGAGGAAACTCTATAATGCATAGTGGGTACTTGGATGAAGAGGTGGAGAGACTACACCTCAAAGGATGGGGTGAGTGTGTTCGACCAGGACTACCACTGAGGACTGGTGGCTGGAGCTGGATGACAGGCATGGGAGGGAGCAGCTTTCCATGCCTCATGCACCCATGTGAGCAGTTGGCTGGAGAGATAACCCTTCACAGCCCTGCAGCTGGGAGCTCCTTTGAGAGAACTTGGGGATTCAGCAGAATTGTAGTAACCACATTTACTCTTCCTCCATGGAAGCCCATGGAGTGCATGGGCAAGAGGAAGGGAGAGGTGACAGTGACACATGGAAGGGCCAGGAGCCCTTTCCCAACCACAGAGGCTCGTGGCCACAGGGCAGACAGGATCCAGTGTGTATCTAAGCTAGTCGGTGAGACACATGGCCCCGCAGCTTGAGAGTGGTCCATTTGGAGGCCCAGGAAATACCAGATTCACTGTGCCTTTAAGCAGACTCCCTATTTACTGATACAGGGCCCACCCCCCACCCCCAGGGCTAGGAGTACCCAGTGCACATAGAGAATTGATGAGCCAATTGGATTTCTACCTGATTTGGCCTGAGCATAGCACATAGGTGAGGCTGGGATAAAGTTGACTTGAGAGTAAGAGGTAGCTCAAAAGCAACATCTGCTAGAAGGACAAGGAAGGTGCATTCCAGCAAGGCAGAGCTCTATCAAAATACAGATAAATTTCCAAATGATCCTGCATATCTCAGAAAAACCTTTTCAAGATAGGGAAATGCCCTGAAGCCAACAGAATATCACAAAGCATATGAAGATCCAAGTAGATATGGACAGGCCAAACAAACAAATTAAAAAGCCAAAGGAGACCCAATATCTAGAGCAATTAATCAAGGAAGTACATACAAAACTACAAAACAACTTCAATGGATTAGTTAAAGATATGAAGGACATGAAGAAGACTCTAGAAGAGCATAAAGAAGAATTTGAAATACTAAATTAAGAATTAGCAGATCTTATGAAATAGTATTGTATGTTTTATTTGATTGAATTAAAGATATACTAGAGACACACAACAGCAGATTTGAAGAGAAAGAAGAAAGAATAGTGAATTAGAGGACAAACAACTGAAGGTGAATGCACAAAAGAACTAATGGTGGAAAAAAATTGGGAAAATTTGAAATGGATCTCAGGGAAAAGAAAGACAACATGAAATGTGTGAATATAACAATCATTGGTGTCTCAGAAGGAAAGAGAAGAGTAAAGGGCTAGGAAAAGTATTTGAGGACATATTTGGGGAAAACTTCCCAATCCTTCTAAATGACATAAATATGCAAATGAAAGAATCCCAATGAACTCAAAATAGAGTAAGTTCCAATAGACCCATTCTGATATATATACTAATCAGTTAATCAAATGCTAAAGAGAAGGAGAAAGTCCTAAAAGCAGTAAGAGAGAAATAATTCACCACATACAAGGGAAACCACATAAAACTAAGAACTGACTACTCAGCAGACACCCTGGAGGTGAGAAGGCAGTGGTATGACATATTTAAGACTCTAAAAGAAAAATTTCCAGCCAAGAATACTTTATCCTGTCAAGCTCTTCTTCAAAATTGTGAAAAATTTTAAAAATTTCACAGACAAACAAATGCTGAGAGAATTTGGTAACAAGAGACCTGTCCTGCAGGAAATACTAAAAAGAGCTCTACCAGCTGAGAAAACATAAAAAGGAGAGAGAAGTTTGGAGAAGAGCACCAAACTGAAGAATGTTAGTAAGGGTAACTTAAAGGGAAAAAAGAAGGGAAAGGGAATAGATCTGACAATGAAAAACCAAAGGATAAGATGGTTTGTTCTAGAACTGCCTTCACAGTAATAACTTTGAATGTGAATGGAATAACTCCCCCAATTAAAAAATACAGACTAGTAGAATGGGTTAAAAATTATGACCCATTGATCTGCTGTTTACAAGAGAGTCATCTTAGACTGTGAGTCATGAAGAGACTGAAAGTGAAAGATGAAAAAAAAAAATTCCATGCAAGATGCAACTCAAAGAAAGCAAGGGTAGCCTTCCTAATATCAGAAAAAATAGACTTTAAATGCAAAAATGTCATAACAGACAAAGACGGGCACTACATATTAATAAAAGGGACAATTCACCAAGAAGAAATAATAATCATAAATATTTATTCACCCAATCAAGGAGCTCCAAATACATGAGAAACACATTGGCTAAATGGAAGGGAACAATAGTCTTTTCTACAATGATAGTGGGAGGCTTCAATATACAACTCTCTTATATAGATAGAAAAACTAGACAGAGGACCAATAAGGAAATTGAGAACTTAAACAATGTAATAAACTAATTGGACTTAACAGACATATATGGATCATTACATCCCAAAGTACCAGGATATACGTTCTTCTCTAGAGCTCATGGAAGGTTCTCCAGGATAGATCATGTGCTAGGGCACAAAACAAGTCTTAATAAATTTAAAAAGATTGAAATTATTCAAATCACATTCTCTTACCATAATGGAATGCATTAGAAATCAATAACCACCAAAGAACCAGATCTTTCAAAATTATGTGGAGGTTAAACAATACATTCCTTAAAAACCAATGGGTCAAAAAAGAAATTGTGAGAGAAACAGATAACTAGAAATGAATGAAAATGAGAACACAGCCTATCAAAACCTATCAGATGCAGCAAAGGTGGTGCTAAGAGGGAAATGTGTAGATCTAAACACATAAGAAAGGAAGAAAGAGCTAAAATCAAACACCTAACTGAACAACTGAAAAGGATAAAGAATAATCAGAAAAGTAACCTTAAATCAAGTAGAAGAAAAGAAATAACAAAGATTAAAGCAGAAATACATGACTTGGTGCACAAAAAACAATAGAGAGAATAAATAAATCCAAAAGTTGGTTTTTTGAAAGATCAAGATTGACAAAATCTTAGCCATACTGACAAAGTCAAAAAGAGAGAAGACCCAAATAAAATCAGAAATGAGAGCAGGATCATTACTATGGATCCCAAAGAAATTTTTTAAAATCATAGGAAGATACTATGAGCAGCTGTATGCCAACAATCTAGACAACCAAGAGATGAAGAACATCCTGGAAACACATGAACAACTTGGACTCACCTGAGAAGAAATAGACCTCAACAAACCAATCACAAGCAAAGAGATCCAATTAGTCATTAAAAATCTACCTAAAATTAAAGCCCAGGGCAAAATGGCTTCACAGGGGAATTTTACCAAACAATCCAAAAAGAACTGATGCCATTCCTGCTCAAACTCCTTCAAAAAATTGAAGAAAAATGAACACTGCATAACTCATTTTATGAAACTAATATCACTTTAATATCAAACCAGATAAAGATACTAAAAGAAAGGAAAACTACAGGCCAAACTCCCTAATGAATACAGATGCAAAAATTCTCACCAAATTACTTGCAAATAAAATCCAAAGGCACATTAAAAGAATTATACACCATGACCAAGTGGGGTTCATTCCTATCATGCAAGGGTGATTCAACATAAGAAAATCAATTAATGCAATATAAGACATTAACAAATGGAAATGGAAAAATCAAATGATCATCTCAATAGGTGCTGAAAAAAACATTTGAAAAAATTCAGCATCCCTTTTTGATAATACTGCAAAAGGTAAGCATTGATGGAAACTTCCTCAGAATGACAAAGGGCATATAAGAAAAACCCACAACCAGGATAGTACTAAATGGTGAGAGAATAAAATCCTTCTCCCTAAGATCAGGAATGATTCAAGGATGCCCATTGTCACCATTATTATTCAACATTGTGCTAGAAGCTGTATTCAGACCAATTTGCCATGACAAAGAAATAAAATTTATCCAAACTGGAAAGAAAGAAGTAAAACTATCATTATTTGCAGATGATGTGATCTTATATTTGGAAACTTCTGAGAAATCAATGACAAAGCTACTTGAGCTAATAAACAAATTCAGCAGAGTGGCAGGATACAAGATTAATATGCATAAATTAGTAATATTCCTATACAGTAGCAATGACCTCACCAAAGAGGCAATCAAGAAAAGGATTCCATTCACAATAACAACTAAAAATATCAAGCACCTAGGAATACATTTAACCAATGATGTAAAAGATCTCCACACAGAAAATTACAAAACATTTAAAAGTAATCAAAAAGGACCTATATAGTTGGAACTATATTCTGTGTTAATGGATAGGAAGGGTACCTGTCATTGAGATGTCAATTCTACCCAAACTGATCTACAGATTCAACACAATTTCAATCAGAATTCCAATAACCTACTTTGCAGACCTTGAAAAGCTAGTTATCAAATTTATTTGGAAGGGAAAGGGGCCTTGAATTGCCAAAAACATTCTAAAAAAGAAGTAAGTGGGAAGACATAAACTTCCTGACTTTAAAGCCTACTATAAAGCCATGTAGTCAAAACAGCATGGTATTGGCACAAAGATAGACATATTGATCAACAGAATCAAATTGAGACTTTGGAAATAGACCCCCAGATCTATGGTCAATTGAATTTGGATAAGGCCCCCAAGTCCATTGAACTGGGACAGAACAGTCTCTTCAACAAATGGGGCTGGGAGAACTGGATATCCATGTCCAAAGAAATGAAAGAGGGCCATACCTCACACGTTATACAAAAATTAACTCAAAGTGGACCAAAGACCTCAATATAAGAGACAGAATGATAAAACTCTTAGAACATAGGGAAGCATCTTTAAGACCTAGTATTAGAGGTAGCCTCTTAGACCTTATATCCAAAGCACAAGTAGTGAAAGACAAAATGGATAAATGGGAACTCCTCAAAATCAAAAGCCTCTGTGCCTCAAAGGACTTCATCAAAAAGGTAAAGAGGTAGCCAACTCAATGGGAGAAAATATTTGGAAACCATATAAATGATAAGAGAGCAATATGCATATTTAAAAAAATCCTACAACTCAATGACAATAGTACAAACAGCCCAATTATAAAATGGGAAAAAGATGTGAAAAGACATTTTTCCAAAAAGGAAATACAACTGGCTAAAAACACATGAAAAATTATTCACTTTCACTAGCTATTAAAGAAATGCAAATCAAAACCACAAGAAGATATTATTTCACACCAATAAGAACAGCTGCTGTTAAAAAAAAAAAACAGGAAAGAACAAATGCTGGAGAGATTGTGGAGAAAATGGAACTCTTATTCAGTGCTGGTTGTAAAGTATAGTGGTACAGCCACTGTGGAAGGTATTTTGGTGGTTCCTCAGAAAACTAGATATTGAGTTGCCCTACAATCTGACAATTTCACTTCTTGGTTTATACCCAGAAGATCTGAAAGCAGTGACATGAACAAACATTTGCACACCTATTGTCATAGAGGTATTGTTTGCAATTGCCAAGAGATGGAAACAATCCAAGTGTCTATCAACATACGAGTGGATAAACAAATTGTGGCATATATTTATGATGGAATATCATGTAGCAGAAAGAAGGAACACAGTCCTGAAATTTATGGCAACAAGGATGAACCTGGAAGATACAATGCTGAGTGAAATAAGTCAGACACAAAAGGAGAGATATTGTATGTTACCTCTACCATGAACTCACTGAACAATGAAAAACCAGTCTCTTATAATGTAGAATATAGGAGACCTAAATATAGACAGGAGCTAGTGAAGGGGGAATGACAACCCAATATGCTCAAATATGTTAAGGAGGGTGCATTTAATGATATGGGGATGAATAGGGGTGATGATTATTCATTAATGGGATTATGGGTATCAGAGCTGCATTGAAGGTAAACATGATTGAAAGGGGTTGTTTAAAGCATGTGTCCCACATATTAGCACTATAAATATAAATAAGTGCTTGCATTATATAATTCTAAGGTATGACAGTGATACAAAGATTTAACAGAGTGGTATATGGGAAAAACCGCCTATTACATAATGAGAACAATAATAAATAATAATACTTTACTAGTACCACACAAATACTAGGGATAAATAAATAAGGACTGATAAGAGCTTTGGATTTGAGTCATGCTAATTGTTTATAATGGAGAGTGATGATGATTGCATAACTAAGTGAAGATAATGTGAGACATTGATTGTTTATCCTGGACAGAACATATGCTATGTGAAATTAGGAACCCCCTACCTTATAAGTCAAGCCCTCAAACTTGAAACTTTCCCTTGTTAAACTTACGGTTGTAAAGGGAAGGCTAAGCCCACCTATAATTATGCCTAGGAGTGTCCTACAGAGAAACTCTTGTTGCTCAGATGTGGCCTTTCTCTCTCTAAGCCCAATTCTGCAAATAAAAACCAATATGGAACAGGACTCCCAGGTGAGTGAGTCTCTCTGGTGACATGGGACACAGATCCCAGAAATGAGCCACACCCTGGCTTCAAGGGATTGAGAATGTCTTCTTGACCAAAAGGGGGAAAAGAAAGGCAGCAAAATAAGGTTTCAGTGGCTAACAGATTTCAAGTAGAGTCAAAAGGCCATCCTGGAGTTTACTCCTATGCCATCTTCAGCTAACTATGGCCACATATCTAGCAGAAATGGCCACATTGGACAAGCCCAAACCAAAAGTAGTCCCCCAAACCCTAAAGAATACCCTGATCCCTATCTGAGACTCTAAAAGTTTCACTCACTACGTTTATTTTTCAGAAACTTAAATCCTCCAGAGTGTTCCTATGCCAGATAACTCCCCAAACCCACAGGAAACACCCTCTTTGAGAACATCAACCAGATACATCCTCCTTTCCCATAATGACAACACCCCATTTTCAACATGAACAAGTTAGGGTGGTCACTCACTAGACATCTCTGAAGATCAGGAAAGCGACTAAACTAGAGGAAGGGGTAGCAACAGATAAGATAGAATTTAACAAAGTATTATGAATACTGAATCTTTATATAAATGTGTTTTTTTATTTTTTTATTTTCTTAGTTGCTAGGGTATTAGAATGGCTAGAATGAAAGAACTGAAATAGTGGAACTGTAACCCATAACATTCTTTGGAAGTTGCTCTACAGCTACTCATTAAATCATAGTTTGAAAGTTATCACCTTTCTGTATGTAAGTTATATTTCATGATAAGGAAATAACTCAAATTGTGGAACTGTAACCTATAACATTCTTTGAAATTTGTTCTATAGCTACTCATTAACTTTACTTTGAATGATATCACCTTTCTTTATATATATTTCACAATAAGAAAATAACCCAAACTGTGGAACTGTAATCCATAACATTCTTTGAAATTTGCTCTCTAGCTACTTGTTAAATCACACTTTGAAAGTTATCACTTTTATGTATATATGTTATATTCCACAATAAAGATATGAAAAAAGTGCTGATAAAGACAGACTCTTTCAGGATTTATGAGCTTAGAAGGCCACTTAATATAACCAGTCACAGATTAGAGGCACTGTTTGGTCTTTTTCCAATCTGTTGGATCCAGACTTCAAAGACCAAAAGAGCTATATCCAGGTGAACACTAGGTGTCTAAGAAAAGACTTAACAGGGATGAAATTAGGGACATTCTACAAAATGCTAATGCTAATTTATTGCTGAACTCTATGAGCCTACAATACCTAGTTTATCTGTTCTAATATAAACATTGTTTTCTATTTCCAGGGCTCAAGTTATGGTTTTGATAGTACATTTCATCTGGTCACCAGGAAAGCAAGATCAGCAAATACACAGGCAGGGGACTTGGGGAACAATATATACTCCAATGATTAGATGTTTCCCCATCAATTTCTTTTGAAGACTAAAGCTTTAGGAGTTCTGACTAGAGAAATTAGTATCTGAGCTAGGGTACTTGAGATCCACATCCACAGAATGGTGTGAGCCAACAGAACAAATAAAAACAGCACATGAACTCAAATTTAATTAGGAAGCCTCTCTTAGCAATCATTTTCAAGTCACTAATTGAGGAAAAGAAATACTATACTTAAGGTAAAATGGATGAACTTGCAAAGCACTAGTTAATGATGAACCAGTGGATGCTAAGTCTATACAAAATGTTCTTTAGAGCTGTGACAAGATGGAGGCTAGATGGGAAAAGATAGTGGCATCGGGAGGTGTGGAATTTATTTAGTCCTCTAGAGTAGCTAGTAAACAGCCAGGAACAATTAGTAAATAGTCTGGAAAAACTGTTTGGGGGACATCCATGACCAGACACACATCATACACCAGTGTGAAATGTGTGAAAGGGCCAAGACCTGAGCATAGAACTGTAAGTAAAGCCCTCCAAACAGCAGAGGGGGGTGGCCGTCACCCACCGATGTGTCAGGCTGAGTTGGAACACTCCCACATGGGAAAAAGAAGCGATCTCCACTATGAGCAAGGGAAAGTGGCTCAATGAAGCCCTAATCACAGTTTTAATTAACAAATTTGGACTCCTGAGTACAAGCTATGAACACAGATAAACTCTGATAAAACAGGAAAGGAACCCTGAGGTCTCTCTTGGCAGAGAGGAGGCAGGGCTGAGGAAAATAATAATGAATTAATTAATTGTTAAATAAATAAAAACAGAGGCTTTCAGAGTCAGCTGAGCTCACAATACTGGAAAAGGGATGTGCTTCGAGAAAAGGGGCACATAGAGTCAGTTACCAACTCTGACTCTTCAGTGGTGAAACTGGGAGACTTGGGACTGGTTCTGCAAAGGGGATTTCTTCTCTGTCTCTCTCTCTCTCTCTCTCTCCTACTCTATGTAGTTCATTAGAGAAAGCCTCAGGCATTTTCAATCAGCTGTAACCCAGGCAAGGGTGGAGTTAAGATAAGTCTGAGAGACAAAGTAAGGTGTCAAGTGAAGGAGATAATTCCTTAATGGGCATATCATCCCCAACAAAAGGGGGTTAGGGCCCAGCTCAAGTGGCAGCCCTCCTTCAGAGACTTCAGGTCCCAGGGGCTGGGAATAAAAAGAGAAACAGTTTAAACTTGGCTTCTAACTCAGCCTCAGTCTAAACCACTGCCATGGCAGGGACAGAGTCTGCTGAGAATTAAAGGCACTGCACCTCCTTACACTGTTGGGGAGCTGTGGGCTGACAAGCACCATCTGCTGGGCAGAATAGGAAAGGCACAGAGTATAGAGGCCTCAGAGTAAAGTCTGACAACCTGCTGGTTCTCATCCTCAGAGAAACCTGATAATGGTTATACCCTTCTCCTGAGACCTCGGCCTATCTGGCCTGGGGAAATCTCTTTGGTGTTGATCATATCTGGGTAGACTCTCCTCAAAAAAATATTGGCAGGGCAAGAACCAGAATAACAAGAGCTGAAAAATTCTGATCAGTTAAACAGAAACTATGCTAGAGGTCTAGAATGAGGTGAGCTGATCACCAAAGAACAAATAGAGAACAAAGCCAACCAACAAGAAAACCCTATGTAAAAGATTGAAAACAATCTCTAGAATAAACTAATCAAGGAAATCAGATGCCTAGACACCAAAAAAAAATTTTTGAATTACACTAGGAAAAATGAAGATATGGCTGAATCAAAGGAACAAACACTTCCAAAAAGATGGAGGAGTTGAAATAGTGAATTAAAGTTGTTCAAAAAACATGCTGAATAAATTCAAAAATCAAATCAACAAGTTGAGGGAAGATTGACAAAAGTGGAGATGCATATAACAAGATATTGAGCAAACATAAGGAAGCACTTGAAAGTTTGAAAAAAAAATAGGCAGAACTTATGGGAATGAATGGCATATGGAAGAGATGAAAAATACAGCAGAGACTCAGAACAACCAATTTGAAGAGGCAAAAGAAAGGATTAATTAACTAGAGAACAAGACATAAGAAATCCTGCACACAAAAGAACAGATAAGGTAAAGAATGGAAAAATATGAGCAGGGTCTCATGGAATAGAATGTCAACATGAAGCACATGAGAAAAGAAGTGTAAAGAAAAATAATAATGCAGGCAATAATCACTGAAAATGTATGATCTCTAGTGAAAGACGCAAAATTATAGATCCAAGAAGCACACCATACCCAAAACTGAACAGATCCAAATAGACCTACACCACAGCACTTACTGATCAGATTGTCAAATGCCAAAGACAAAGAGAGAATTCTGAAAGCAGCAAGAGAAAAGTGATCCATCACATACAAGGGAAGCTCAATAAGACAATGTGCTGATTTCTCAGCAGAAATCATGGAGGTGAGACAGCGGTATGATATATTTAAGATACTGAAAGAGAAAAACTGACAATCAAGAGTTCTATATCTGGCAAAACTCTCCTTCAAAAATGAGGAAGAATTTAAATATTTTCAGACAAATAAACACTGAGTTTGTGAACAAGAGACCTGCTCTACAAGAAATACTAAAGGGAACACTACAGGCAGATAGGAAAAGACAGGAGATTGAGGTTTGGATATCAGTACTGAAATTAAGACTATCAGTAAGGGTAAAAAAGAGAGAAAAAGTAAAAATAAAATAATAGGACATATAAAATCCAAAAGAGAAAATAGTAGATAGCAGCACAATATTGTAAGTCCACTGAACAAAGTTGAAGGTGAGTAAGGTTGGAAGAGAAAGTCTAGGGGCATGTACAACACCAGAAGTAAAGAAAGATAGCAGATAAGGACTGGGATTGTATAATTTAGCAAAAGCTAGAGTGGAAAATGGTGATAAAAGGTGCAAATATAAGGATGTTTTTACATGCAGGAGAACAAATGAATATCAACACTGCAAGGTGTTACAAATGGGATAGTATATGTAAAACTACAATCAATGCAAATTAGAGTCTGTAGTAAACAGTAACATTGTAATATACTTCCATGAAATGTAACATAGGCAATATACAAAAGCTAAAAGTAAGAGTAGATTATAAGGGAGGAGTATGGCATTCTTGTTACTGTTTCTCCTTTGTATTTTATTTTATTTTTTATTCTTCATTTTTTCCCTCTTCTTTCCTTGTGGATAAAATAGAAATGTCCTCTACAGATTGTGGTGGTGAATGCATAACTATGTGATTATACCAGGAACCATTGTTTATGTAGGATTGATCGTATGGTGTGTGAATAAAACGGTTTTAAAAATTAACAGAAAAATACAAGTGCTGGAAAAAATGTGGAGAGAAGGATGTACCTACTCACTGTTCATAGGGAAGTAGAATGGTACAGCACATCTGGAGGACAGTGTGGTGGTTCCACAGGAGGCCAAGTATAAGTTTGCTATATGATCCTGCAACTGCGTTATTAAGTGTATACTTGGAAGAACTGAAAACAGGGACAGAAATAGACATTTGCACACTGATGTTTATGGCAGCAGTACTTACAATTTGCAATGGATGTGGTGGTCTAAGGGAACATCAGTTGATGAACTGAAGGGCTAACTGTGGTATATGTATACAATGGAATACGGAACAGCTGCAAGAAAGAAGTTGTTAGACAATTAGGTGAATGAACCTTGAGGACAGTATATTGAGTGAAATAAGTGAGAAACAAAAAGACTAATATTATAACTCCTTACCAATATGGACTAAACACAATGAGCAAACTCTGAGAATTGAGCTCAAGAGCATAGGTTATTGGGAAGGCTTATTGTAAAAGTTCCTGTATTGTAAGTTACAGCAGTCACATCTTTTCCTGAGTTGTTAGTTATTTCTGAATTCTGAGATGCCGGGCTCTTTGTGTACCCCCAAACCCAAAGTGTTGTCACAAACTAAAATCAGCAACTTGACCAGAGGGAAACTTCAGGGCTACCTGATGAGTTTTTTTAAAATACCCAAGTCCTGGCCCCTGTTACACCCTCCTCCAGAGCAAGGCCTGGACTTAAAATATTCCTAAAAACCTGTGCAGGTCATTCTGATGTATGTTCCTGAGTGTAGGAACCAGTGGTGTGAAGTAAAATCTGTTTTTCAATTGTTCTTCTTGTGTTTGCTATTATAATGGGAAAATACACTGCTCTGTGGTTGTGTTTTTTAATTACTAAAGTGTGACATTTGCTTCTGGGTATACTGTTGGCATGCCAAATATTGTCAGTTGTATTTGAAGACTTATGATTAGAAGTTTCCTTCCCTATTTTAAACCATTTGTTCACATGGGCTCTATTCTGCTCGGTTGTGCAGACATTTCCAAAGCTGGTCTGCATGAGAATTGGCTGTGGAACTTACGAGAAACATGGATTTCTTGGCTCTCCTGCTGAGACGGTATATCTTGGCAGGTCTTAGGAGGGGCCCTGGAATCAAATTTTTTTTTTTCTTTTAATCCCCACGTTGTAAATCACTGAGTTAGAAAACATACAGTGAGGGAAATTGTGAGGTCATTTGTAGAGGGAGCGAATGGAATCCTGCCTGCTAGAGGCAAGAAAATATTTATCTACTTAGCTTCCTCCAAATCACTCCTCACCCTACGTAGATTTACCTACCTGTGTAGATTTACCTAGAGGTGGCAACTCTAGGAGGGAAACCTGGGAAAGCAGACTCCTAAGATGAATTTGCACAGCTGTCAAATACATACCAAGGCAGTAGATGGCTTTTTAGGCACTTGATCTTTCACTGGATTTGAACTGGGGTACACGTCCCTAGTAGTGATGGGTTTATTGTAGTGCATGCAGGTGCTCACCTGTGAAAGGCCCAAGTGGGGCACACTATCAAAGACCAAGTGGTTTAGAAACCAGCAATGGAAGCAGGAACACAAACTTTAGGTAGTGCTTACCCCAGCAGAAGAAGTCAAGACTGCTTTTGCTTTTTAGTAGTAAAAGTTGATTTGTAATGATTTCTTTAAGATTATGAAAGCCCCTAAACACAAAGTTATTTGTAATCCCACTGTCCTCTCAGTCTTAAAAATGAATGGGCATTTACGGTGTTACAGGGAAGTATCTTAATACATTTGAAAAGCTTCTTTTCCATAGAAATTAAGTCCTATGGAAAGTTGATTAGAGGATCTGCTTCACTTATTCTTGACTACAAGGATGAAGTTTTAAGTCTTGTTTTTTCCACAGTACAAACTTATGTACATATTCATGTTAACCTGTTCTCTAGATGATGCAATTTTGCAGGCATAACTATTTGTTTGTTTGTTTGTTTTTCAAGTCCCATCCTTTGTCCAAGTATTTACAACATCAGATCCTTTGGCCTGTAGCTTAGTCTCTGTTGAATATGATGTAGACGTTTCCTTCTTGTTCCACTCGGCCCTGGTTTCACTATAATAAACTCCCAATGTGCTCTATATTGAAAAAAGATTTACTTAAATTTCTTGAGCATGATACTAATATTTTGAGAGGAAGGCCATAGTTGAGGAATGGGTGATAGTTCTGAATTGTAATAAAAAATGTCCAAATCATGCCCTACCAGGCCAATTGGGTGATTTCATGGAAGAAAACAAATCTAATGGGAGAAATTCAAGTGCAACATTTTTGTTTTGAAAAAAGTATTTGAATTTTAGTTAACTTGTTCAGGAATTCTAATGAGCATTAAAAGTTTGATGCTTTTAAATGCAAAAAAAAAAAAAAAGGAGTTCTAAACAAAGTTCAACAGACTGTTTTTGTAGAAATGGTGTGGCTGATTCTAGAACTTGCATGGAAAGACCAAAAAATATGTATTATTTTGTATAGCCAAAATAATTTTTAAAAAGAACAATGTTTGAGGACATGATTTCTAGATTTACTATAAAGTGTTGTGTTAGAGAAAGGATAACCACATACATCAGTGAAACAAAATACATAGTCCAGAAATAGACCCACACTTAAAGGGGAAAATATTTTTGACAAAGGTGTGGAGGCAATTCAATTGAGAAATGGTACTCATTTTAAAAATGGAGCTGCAAGAATTAAAAAAATATTTACAAAATTAAACTTTAGTCAATACCTTGCATCATGAACAAACATTGACCCCAAATCGATAATTAATATAAACGTTCAACTTAACGCTATAAAACCTAGTAGGGGACATGTGAAAACAATTTGAGATTTTGGATTAGGCAAAGATTTCCTACAGATAACAACAAAAGCAGCATCAATTAAAGAAAATCTTTCATAGATTGGATTTAATCAGAAGGGAATGAAAAGACAAATATCAGGAAAAGAGAAAATATTTGCAAATGACATATGTGATAAAAGACTTGTTTTCACAATAAATAAAGAACTCTGAAATTTCAGTATCAATAAAATTAAAAATTAAATATAAAATGGGCAAAAGATTTGAATAGACACTTCACCAAAGAAGATATATAACTGGGAAAAAATATGCAGCAGAAAAGATGCTCAACATAATTAGTTATTCAGGAAATACAAGTTGAAACCATACTAACATATGACTACACACTTATATGATTTCTAAAAAAATCAACAAGACCAAGTGCTGACAAATATGAAGAGGAATTGGAAAAATAATTTGATTCTGGTAGCAAAGCAGAATGTTATACTTTGGCAGGTAGGCAGATTTATTTGAAGTCAAATCTATATTTACCACTCAACCCAGCTATTAAACTTCTAGGTATTTTACCAAGCCTAATGAAAACCTATGTTTACATACAGTGTAACTGCCTCTGAGATTTTACACTATTTTTATTGGTAATTTCTAATAACTGGAAACAACCTAAGTATCTCTCAATTGGAAAATGGATAAAGAAACATCCATAAATAGGAGCACATCACAGGAGTAAAAAAGAATGAACTACTTATATACACAACAACATGGATAAATCTCAAATGCATTCTGCTAAGTGAAAGAAGCCAGGCTCAGTTAACTATATAGCTATAAATTCAATCTACATTACATTATGGAAAAGGCATAAATACAGGGACAGAAACAGATGAGGGTTTGAAGGGCCTGGAAGTAGAGGGAGGGGTCAGGTATAAAGGGGTGCAAGGGAATATTTTCCGGTATTGGATCAATCTGTTTCAGGATTGTGGCAATGGTTATACAACTTAAATATCTGTCAAAATTCAAAGAATTGTTTGATTAAGGAAATGAATTTGTCACTGGGTGAATTATATGTTCTTTAGAAAAAATTTAAACAAATAGATTCCCTACCTTCAAACACCAGATCCTTGGTAAACATAATAAAAGGCAAGATTGTATTTACAATAGCAACAGAAACAACAAAATCCAAAACACTAAACTGACCTAAAATGCTCCATTTCACTTATCACCAAGTACTGGAAGCTCATCAATTTCAGAAACAGTCCAGTTAACAATGGTCCATTAACAAATGCAATTACTCTTAAAAGAGTTAAGTGGAGATGATGGCCATTTATGCAGTAAATATTTATTCAACCTTTACTCTGTGCCAAGCTTAGTTTTATGTGGTGAAGATGTGATAGTGAACAAAGGTGGCCAAGCCTCTATTTCACGGAGTTTACTTTCTACTTGAGAGAAAGAGACAATAAACAAACAAATCAGATACATCATAATATAAATGCTGTAAAGAGAGTGTAACAGGGGGATGGGTTAGAGAGTAACACAATAGGACAGAAGTTGGCTTTACAATAGATGGTTAAGGAAATCTTCTCTAGTGATCTCTCTATGGAGGGTACACTTGAACTGCAGACTGAATGATGAAGATGAGTCAGCCATGTGAATTTCTAGAAAAGGAGTATTTCAGGGATGCAAGAAAAGTAAGTACAAAAACCCAAGTCTTGGAGGAGGCCACTGTGAGGGAAGAAGAGGTCACATGGGTGAGTGGGACCAGATGAGGTCACAGATGAGTGAGTGGGGATCAACTGTGCAGAGCCTCACAGGCCATGCAAAGCCATTTATAATTTAGCATAAATTTGATGGAACAGGGAGCATTTCTTCTGTTAATCAGCTTACCTCAGCTGCTCTAAGTGAATGCAAGGGTTTTTATTTGGGGTGAAAAATGGTAAATTAAAATAATAGAAGGTCATGAAGAGGCCACGTGGAGCTCAATTCTGTAACTGCACCAAGAAGTCTACCAAAGAAAAACTGACAGAAACACACACAAAGTCTTCTGGGCAAAGATGTTGCTTGAGTGCACATGTTTTATTTCTCTTCATCTTGAGTTTCATTTACAGCCAAATTAATGCTAATGCAGTTAAGTTCACCCATCCTGCATTTATTTTTATTTATTTATTTTTTTTAATTCAGTTTTATTGAAATATATTCATAAACCATACAGTCATCCATGGTATACAATCAACTGTTCACAGTATGATCATATAGTTATGCGTTCATCACCACAATCTATTTCTGAACATTTTCCTTACATCAGAAAGAATCAGAATAAGAATAAAAAATAAAAGTGAAAAGAGAATACCCAAACCATCCCCCCATCCCACCCTATTTGTCATTTGGTTTTTACTCCCATTTTTCTACTGATTTTTTTTCAATTTTTTAACTTTGTTTATCAAAAATTTAAAAACAAACAGGCAAACAACAACCAAAAAAACCCCACAACATTTCAAACAAAGCAATGAATTAAGGAAAACAAATAACCTAAAATAACTACTTTGCTTCCAATATGTTCCTACCATACCCGAAGAAAATTAATAAACCATGTCCAAACAGAGGAGTAAGAAAAACAAATAATCTAAAATAACTACATTGCTTCCAACATGTTCCTACCATACCCCAAGAAAATTAACAACCCCTAAGAAAACAAAGGAATAAGAGAAAAAAAAACCTAAAATAACTCTATTGCTTCCAACATGATCTTACTATATCCAAGAAAGTTTACAAACCATAATCATTCCTGAGCATTCCCATAACATTGAGATTACCCTCCATAGTTTATCTGTTCTTATTAGATTATCATTCCCCCTCCACTAATTGGTATCTCTAGGTCCCCTACATTCTACAGTATAAAACATTGTACATTTTTCACAGAATTCACATTAGTGGTAACATACAATATCTCTCTTTTTGTGCCTGGCTTATTTTGCTCAGCATTATGTCTTTTTTTTTTTTTTTTTTTTTTTTTTTTTAATCTTCATTTTATTGAGATATATTCATATACCACGCAGTCATACAAAACAATCGTACTTTCGATTGTTCACAGTACCATTACATAGTTGTACATTCATCACCCAAATCAATCCCTGACACCTTCATTAGCACACACACAAGAACAACAAGAATAATAATTAGAGAGAAAAAGAGCAATTGAAGTAAAAAAGAACACTGGGTACCTTTGTCTGTTTGTTTCCTTCCCCTATTTTTCTACTCATCCATCCATAAACTAGACGAAGTGGAGTGTGGTCCTTATGGCTTTCCCAATCCCCTTGTCACCCCTCATAAGCTACATTTTTATACAACTGTCTTCGAGATTCATGGGTTCTGGGTTGTAGTTTGATAGTTTCAGGTATCCACCACCAGCTACCCCAATTCTTTAGAACCTAAAAAGGGTTGTCTAAAGTGTGCGTAAGAGTGCCCACCAGAGTGACTTCTCGGCTCCTTTTGGATTCTCTCTGCCACTGAAGCTTATTTCATTTCCTTTCACATCCCCCTTTTGGTCAAGAAGATGTTCTCCGTCCCACGATGCCGGGTCTACATTCCTCCCCGGGAGTCATATTCCATGTTGCCAGGGAGATTCACTCCCCTGGGTGTCTGATCCCACGTAGGGGGGAGGGCAGTGATTTCACCTTTCAAGTTGGCTTAGCTAGAGAGACAGGGCCACATCTGAGCAACAAAGAGGCATTCGGGAGGAGGCTCTTAGGCACAACCATAGGGAGGCCTAGCCTCTCCTTTGCAGCAACTGTCTTCCCAAGGGTAAAACCTGTGGTAGAGGGCCCAACCCATCAAACCACCAGTCCCCTATGTCTGTGGTCATGTTAGCAACCATGGAGGTGGGGTAGGCGAATACGCCTGCATTCTCCACAGGCTCCTCAAGGGGGCACTACATCTTTTTTTTTTCCTTTTTTTTTTTTTTTTTTAACTTTCCCTTCTTTTTTAAATCAACTGTATGAAAAAAAAGTTAAAAAGAAAACAAACATACAATAAAAGAACATTTCAAAGAGACCATAACAAGGGAGTAAGAAAAAGACAACTAACCTAAGATATCTGCTTAACTTCCAACATGTTCCTACTTTACCCCAAGAAAGTTATCTAATATAGCAACATTTCTGTGAACTTGCTCCTACTATATCCATCAGAAATTAACAGACCATAGTCATTCCTGGGCATCCCCAGAACGTTAAATAGCTTATCTGTTCTTCTTGGATTATTGTTCCCCCTTCCTTAATTGCTTCTATTGCTAGTTCCCCTACATTCTACATTATAAGCCATTTGTTTTACATTTTTCAAAGTTCACATTAGTGGTAGCATATAATATTTCTCTTTTTGTGCCTGGCTTATTTCGCTTAGCATTATGTCCTCAAGGTTCATCCATGTTGTCATATGTTTCACGAGATCGTTCCTTCTTACTGCCGCGTAGTATTCCATCGTGTATATACCACATTTTATTTATCCACTCATCTGTTGAAGGACATTTGGGTTGTTTCCATCTTTTGGCAATTGTGACTAATGCTGCTATGAACATTGGCGTGCAGATATCTGTTCATGTCACTGCTTTCCGATCTTCCAGGTATATACCGAGAAGTGCAATCGCTGGATCGAATGGTAACTCTATATCTAGTTTTCTAAGGAACTGCCAGACTGACTTCGAGAGTGGCTGAACCATTATACAGTCCCACCAACAGTGAATAAGAGTTCCAATTTCTCCACATCCCCTCCAGCATTTGTAGTTTCCTGTTTGTTTAATGGCAGCCATTCTAACCGGTGTTAGATGGTATCTCATTGTGGTCTTAATTTGCATCTCTCTAATAGCTAGTGAAGCTGAACATTTTTTCATGTGTTTCTTGGCCATTTGTATTTCATCTTCAGAGAACTGTCTTTTCATATCTTTTGCCCATTTTATAATTGGGCTGTCTGTACTATTGTTATTGAGTTGTAGGATTTCTTTATATATGCAAGATATCAGTCTTTTGTCAGATACATGGTTTCCAAAATTTTTTTCCCATTGAGTTGGCTGCCTCTTTACCTTTTTGAGAAATTCCTTTGAGGTGCAGAAACTTCTAAGCTTGAGGAGTTCCCATTTATCTATTTTCTCTTTTGTTGCTTGTGCTTTGGGTGTAAAGTCTAGGAAGTGGCTGCCTAATACAAGGTCTTGAAGATGTTTTCCTACATTGTCTTCTAGGAGTTTTATGGTACTTTCTTTTATATTGAGATCTTTGGTCCATTTTGAGTTAATTTTTGTGTAGGGGGTGAGGTAGGGGTCCTCTTTCATTCTTTTGGATATGGATATCCAACTCTCCCAGCCCCATTTGTTGAAAAGACCATTATGACCCAGTTCAGTGACTTTGGGGGCCTTATCAAAGATCAGTCGGCCATAGATCTGAGGGTCTGTCTCCGAATTCTCAATTCGATTCCATTGATCTATATGTCTATCTTTGTGCCAGTACCATGCTGTTTTGGCAACTGTGGCTTTATAATAAGCTTCAAAGTCAGGGAGTGTAAGTCCTCCCACTTCGTTTTTCTTTTTTAGAGTGTCTTTAGCAATTCGAGGCATCTTCCCTTTCCAAATAAATTTGATAACAAGCTTTTCCAAGTCTGCAAAGTAGGTTGTTGGAATTTTGATCGGGATTGCACTGAATCTGCAGATGAGTTTGGGTAGAATTGACATCTTAATGACATTTAGCCTTCCTATCCATGAACATGGAATATTTTTCCATCTTTTAAGGTCCCCTTCTATTTCTTTTAATAGAGTTATGTAGTTTTCTTTGTATAGGTCTTTTACATCTTTGGTTAAGTTTATTCCTAGGTACTTGATTTTTTTAGTTGCTATTGAAAATGGTATCTTTTTCTTGAGTGTCTCTTCAGTTTGTTCATTTCTAGCATATAGAAACATTACTGACTTATGTGCATTAACCTTGTATCCCGCTACTTTGCTAAATTTGTTTATTAGCTCTAGTAGCTGTATCGTCGATTTCTCAGGGTTTTCTAGATATAAGATCATATCATCTGCAAAGAATGACAGTTTTACTTCTTCTTTTCCAATTTGGATGCCTTTTATTTCTTTGTCTTGCCGGATTGCCCTGGCTAGCACTTCCAGCACAATGTTGAATAACAGTGGTGATAGCGGGCATCCTTGTCTTGTTCCTGATCTTAGAGGGAAGGCTTTCAGTCTCTCACCATTGAGTACTATGCTGGCTGTGGGTTTTTCATATATGCTCTTTATCATGTTGAGGAAGTTTCCTTCAATTCCTACCTTTTGAAGTGTTTTTATCAAAAAGGGATGTTGGATTTTGTCAAATGCTTTTTCAGCATCTATTGAGATGATCAATTGATTTTTCCCTTTTGACTTGTTAATGTGTTGTAATACATTGATTGATTTTCTTATGTTGAACCATCCTTGCATGCCTGGAATAAACCCCACTTGGTCATGGTGTATGATTTTTTTAATGTGTCTTTGGATTCGATTTGCAAGTATTTTGTTGAGGATTTTTGCTTCTATATTCATTAGGGAGATTGGCCGGTAGTTTTCCTTTTTTGTAACATCTTTGCCTGGTTTTGGTATTAGATTGATGTTAGCTTCATAAAATGAGTTAGGTAGTGTTCCATTTTCTTCAATGTTTTGAAAGAGTTTGAGTAAGATTGGTGTCAGTTCTTTCTGGAAAGTTTGGTAGAATTCCCCTGTGAAGCCATCTGGCCCTGGGCATTTATTTGTGGGAAGATTTTTGATGACTGATTGGATCTCTTTGCTTGTGATGGGTTGGGTGAGGTCTTCTATTTCTTCTCTGGTCAGTCTAGGTTGTTCATATGTTTCCAGGAAATTGTCCATTTCCTCTACATTATCCAGTTTGTTGCCATACAGTTGTTCATAGTATCCTCTTATAATTTTTTTAATTTCTTCAGGATCTGGAGTTATGTCACCTTTTTCATTCATTATTTTGTTTATATGGGTCTTCTCTCTTTTTGATTTTGTCAGTCTAGCTAGGGGCTTGTCAATCTTGTTGATCTTCTCAAAGAACCAACTTTTGGTGATATTTATCCTCTCTATTGTTTTTTTGTTCTCTATGTCATTTATTTCTGCTTTAATCCTTGTTATTTCTTTTCTTGTACTTGGTTTAGGATTGGTTTGCTGTTCATTTTCTAGCTTCTTCAGTTGATCCATTAGTTCTTTGATTTTGGCTCTTTCTTCCTTTTTAATATATGCGTTTAGTGCTATAAATTTCCCCCTTAGCACTGCTTTTGCTGCATCCCATAGGTTTTGGTATGTTGTGTTCTCATTTTCATTCGTCTCTATATATTTAGCAATTTCTCTTGCAATTTCTTCTTTAACCCACTGATTGTTTAGGAGTGTGTTTTTTAACCTCCAGGTATTTGTGAATTTTCTAAGTCTCTGATGGTTATTGACTTCTAATTGTATTCCATTGTGGTCAGAGAATGTGCTTTGAATAATTTCAATCTTTTTAAATTTATTGAGGCTTGTTTTATGTCCCAGCATATGATCTATTCTGGAGAAAGTTCCGTGAGCACTAGAAAAGTATGTGTATCCTGGTGATTTGGGATGTAATGTCCTGTATATGTCTGTTAAATCTAATTCATTTATCAGATTGTTTAGGTTTTCAGTTTCCTTATTGGTCTTCTGTCTGGTTGATCTATCTATAGGAGAGAGTGATGTGTTGAAGTCTCCCATAATTATTGTGGAAACATCAATTGCTTCCTTTAGTTTTGCCAGTGTTTCTCTCATGTATTTTGTGGCACCTTGGTTGGGTGCATAGACATTTACGATTGTTATTTCTTCTTGCTGAATTGCCCCTTTTATTAGTACGTAGTGGCCTTCTTTGTCTCTTAAAACATCCCTGCATTTGAAGTCTATTTTATCTGAGATTAATATTGCTACACCTGCTTTCTTTTGGCTGTAGCTTGCATGAAATATTTTTTTCCATCCTTTCACTTTCAGTTTCTTTGTGTCCCTGTGTCTAGGACGAGTCTCTTGTATGCAACATATTGATGGTTCATTTTTTTTGATCCATTCTGCGAATCTATATCTTTTAATTGGGGAGTTTAATCCATTTACATTCAACGTTATAACCTTGAAGGCATTTCTTGAATCAGCCATCTTATCCTTTGGTTTATGTTTGTCATATTTTTCCCCTCTGTCTATTAATATCCTTTATTGTACCCATACCGAATCTCTTCAGTACTGAACCTTTCTCCAAGTCTCTCTGTCCTTTCTTTGTTTCTCTGTCTGTAGGGCTCACTTGAGTATCTCCAGTAGGGCAGGTCTCTTGTTAGCAAATTCTCTCAGCATTTGTTTGTCTGTGAAAAATTTAAGCTCTCCCTCAAATTTGAAGGAGAGGTTTGCTGGATAAAGTATTCTTGGCTGGAAATTTTTCTCACTCAGAATTTTAAATATATCGTGCCACTGCCTTCTTGCCTCCATGGTGGCTGCTGAGTAGTCACTACTTAGTCTTATGCTGTTTCCTTTGTATGTGGTGAATTGCTTTTCTCTTGCTGCTTTCAGAACTTGCTCCTTCTCTTCTGTGTTTGACAGTGTGATCAGTATATGTCTTGGAATGGGTTTATTTGGATTTATTCTATTTGGTGTTCGCTGAGCATTTATGATTTGTGTATTTATGTTGTTTAGAAGATTTGGGAAGTTTTCCCCAACAATTTCTTTGAATACTCTTCCTAGACCTTTACCCTTTTCTTCCCCTTCTGAGACACCAATGAGTCTTATATTTGGACGTTTCATATTATCTATCATATCCCTGAGGTCCATTTCAATTTTTTCAATTTTTTTCCCCATTGTTTCTTTTATGCTTTCATTTTCCATTCTGTCATCTTCGAGGTCACTGATTGGTTGTTCAACTTCCTCTAGTCTTGTACTATGAGTGTCCAGAATCTTTTTAATTTGGTCAACAGTTTCTTTAATTTCCATAAGATCATCCATTTTTTTATTTAGTCTTGCAATGTCTTCTTTATGCTCTTCTAGGGTCTTCTTGATTTCCTTTATCTCCCGTATTATGGTCTCATTGTTCACCTTTAGTTCTCTGAGTAGTTGCTCTAGGTGCTGTGTCTCTTCTGATCTTTTGATTTGGGTGCTTGGGCTTGGGTTATCCATATCGTCTGGTTTTTTCATGTGCTTTATAATTTTCTGTTGTTTTTGGCCTCGTGGCATTTGCTGAACTTGATAGGGTTCTTTTAGGATTTGTAGACCAATTGAAGTCCTTATCTCTAATTTATCAGATCTACAGCTTCGTGGAGTACACTTTCTCTAACTAACCAGCAGGTGGCATCCACGAGCCACCTGTTCTCCACAAGCCAGTTCTCCCCTGCTTAGCCTTTTTGGTGAGTGGGGGAGTGAGTCTTGTGGGGTCCAATTGGTGTACCAAGCTTGCATGTGTAGTTGGTGTTGCCTGCCCTGTATATGGGGCGTGTTTCTGGGCAGTCAGGGGTGGGGGGTGGCTCTAACGATCAAATCTCCCTGGTGATCCTAGAGTTTTAAAGCTGCTGCAATAGTCTAATCCTTCAGTTCAGTCCTGCCACAGTTTGTCTCTGCCACTGACCCACAAGTCCTTGGTATTGGCGTATGGCTCCTGAGACTTGCAAGTGGGCCCCTCTTCCAGGCCGTGCACCCTGGGTCCTCTGTTGAGGGATGACTGTGCTATGTCACAGGTGAGTGCCATCCCCCCAGGGCAGTTCTGGGCTGCTGGGCTGTGTAGGGAGGCTCCCAGTCTGCTGAAATAATGGCTGAATGGGGCTTTGTTAATTCACACTGCTCTACCTTCCCAACTCTGGAACAATCAGCTGAGGTTGCAGGGAAGGCTAATTTCCATGCCCAGTTTTGTGGTATGTGCCTGTTATTTGAAGCACTTCCGTCACACTGGGTTGTCTGGGGCAGTTCTCGGCTCTGGGGCTGGCGATGGGCAGGAGTGTTTCCTGTCCACCAGGATGATGGCTGTGAGCAGTCACCCCCCTTTTCTTGGGAAGTTGTGGTGTTTAGTGAATTTTCTCAGCCACTGGATTATTGCGTTTTGTCTCAGAGCTCTCCTAGTTCTGCTCTTGACTTGACCTGCCCAAATAGCAAGTCTTTGAAGCTTTCTGTATTGGGCTTCTTAGAGTAATTGTTTTAGAAAAAGAAAAAAGGATTAAAACAAACAAACAAACAAACAAACGAACAAACAAAAAAAAGGCCCTCCTCAGAGATCTAATGGCTTGTTGAAATGCTAAGAGACAAAGCAATTAGGGCCATTAAGGAAAGGTCCACAGGGCAGAGAGATCAGCTTTTCTTCAGGATTTGCATATGCGTCTCAGTGCCCTTCCCCTTTCTATGTTCACCAGAACTCCAAAAATCCTCTGCTTTTATTTTGGAGTTTTTCGTGTTGTTTTTTTTTCTATGCCTGTCTCCTCTCTGCTGGGCTGGCTGCTCTCAGATTCTCTGGTGTCTGGTCTCAGTCTATCTATGGTTGGAGTTTGAATCAGTAGTATGAGTTTCCGATAAGGGCTGCCACTGCAGTTCTCCCTTCTCCTTCCCGGAGCTGACAGCCCCTCCTCCCCTGGGACTGAGCCTGGCAGGGAGGGGCACGGGTCCCCTGGCCGCAAAAACTTACAGATTTCGCTGATCTCAGCAGTTCGACGTTTTCATGAGTGTTGTATGAAGTATGCCCAAAGTCAGATTGCTCTGTGGTGTCCAGTCCACGCAGTTCCTGGCTTTCTACCTACTTTCCTGGAGGAGTAACTAAAACATACAGCTCACCAGTCTGCCATCTTGCCCCGCCTCCCCTGCATTTATTGTATTGGATGTACTCTGAGAAATATGGTTGTACCTCATGGCCTCTTATTATAATATCTACTTAGAATTGAATAATAAATACAAATCATTGATTTTTAAAAAGTGAGACAGGAAAGGGACACTTATGAAGAAGTGAGGGCAGTAAAAAAGATAAAACATCTATTAAGCACATACTGAGTACCAGGCATTTTACTGGTTGCCTGCACGTATTAGCTTTTCTAATGCTTAAAATAACCCTATGAAACAGATGCTATCATTTCATTGTACATACAAATAAAGATTAAAATAAGCCAGAGGGCATTTGAAGTGCATGCATAAACTACAGAGATAGAAATCAATCCTAGTTCTGTTGACTCCAGAACCAACATCTGGAGTTCAGTTTTCCCCCATCATCTGAACCTCTGCTACCTACAAAGTATCCAGAGGCTGAAAAATGCCCTTAAGGTGAATAATGTGCTTACATAAAGTTCAGGGAAATCTTACGTGACAATGTGTTGATTAATCCAGAAAGTACCTTATTCACGTAAGGACACAGGGACTAGGACAAGATCCACGGAGGCCCTGACTTGGATGGAATAAGTCTAATAATACTCTATCTAGAAGATAAATCAGCCATAATCAGACATGAATGGATGTTGTAACAGCCTTGAACAATACTTTTTTTTTCTTTTAAAAGAAAATGATATGCTTGCTATATGACAGCCATTATCATAAGTACTTAACATATGTTAGCCCATAACTTCCAGAAATAGAATGTTATAATATGAAAACTGTCATCTTTAAAAAAAAGAGATGATGAAACATGCAATAAGACAAGAGTATATCTCATTCACAAGAAAAAAGGAATTAATAGAAACGGTCCCCCTAAGCACACAGGCATTGGAAAAACTAGAGAAAGACTTCATTTAATTGTTAAATATGCACAAAGAGAAAATGGAAATGATGGATGAGAAAAAACAAAACAAACAAACAAAAAATAGGAGAATGATGTCTTACCCAAATAAGGAGTGTCAATAAAGAGTAAAAATTACAAAAAGGAACCAATAAGAAATTCTGGAGTGGAAAGTACAATACTGGCATAAAAAATTCTCTAGAGGGTTCAACAGAAGCTTTAAGCCGGCAGAAGAAAGAATCAGTGAACCTGAAAAGAGGACAACTGACATTTTGTGGAAAGAGTTGCTATATGGGGCCACATGGGAACACAGGCTCAGGAACAGCAGATGACAACTGTATTAGTTACACAGCTCAAAGGGTCCAAAGGAGCAAGGGAAGAGATCCCATCATAGCCAGTCCTCCAGGGGACCAACAGCTCAGGTCAGGGTCAGTGGATGGCTGCCCTGCACATTTGGCTTTGCAATTGAGAAGAGTGAAGCCCCTGCTATCTGAGAATTAAGTATTTTTACATCCCAGCTGGAGGGAGCCCATTCTCTGCACAAGAAACATACATCAAGCAATTCTGTGCCGAGTTGATGCCCTGGCAAACAACTTGGGAGAGTTGTACCTGGGCTTCTGTGTTGAAGGTATGGTAACACTTTTCCTTTCGACTTACCTTCTCCTCTGGCTCTGGAATGGAAACATATTGAGGAATCTGCACCCAATAAAAAAGAAAGGGGGTAAACAAAGCCTGGGAGATGGCCACTGCATGTGTCTCTTACTTTCCCTGCAGTCCATCCCTGGGCCTCTCAGCCATGCCTAGCCAACTCCTTTGCATTAGCTCCCACAGCATAAGCCAACCACCATTTTGTACTTGAAGGTGAAGACAGGTATAGCCTATGAGCCCATGGCCCTCAAAAGTATTGGGAGAAAATGTTTGGGAACACCAATGGCTGCAGCACATTCAGAGGGCTTCACCTGCTATGCTAGTTTGGATATATTATATCCTGCCAAAAGCCATATTCTTTGATGCAGTCTTGTGGCGGCAGATGTATTAGTGTTGATTACATTGGAATCCTTTAAGTGTTTCCATGGAGATGTGACTCAATCAACTGTGAGTAAAATGTTTGTTGGATAATTTCCATGGAGGTGTTACTCCACCCATTCAGGGTGGGTTTTAATTGGATCACTGGAGTGATATAAAGGAATTCACAGACAAAAGGACTGCAGAGCAACTGAGAGTGACGTGTTGAAGAGCAGCTGTGAGTGACATTTTGGAGAGCCACTGAGAGAGACATTTTGAAGACGGCTGTTGAAAGCAGAGTTTTGCTCCAGAGAAGCTAAGAGAGGACAAACACCCCAAGAGCAACATTTTGAAGAACCCACAGGAACTGAGATAGGAGCTAGAACACAACCCAGGATCAGGATCAGCAGATGCCAGCCACATGTTTTCCCAGCTTAGAGAGGTTTTACTGGATGCCATTTACCTTCCTTCGATGAAGGTTCCTGATTGTTGATGCCTTACCTTGGATACTTTATGGGCTTAAGATTGTAACTGTGTAACCAAATAAATCCCCTTTATAAAAGCCAATCCATTTATGGTATTTTGCTTTAATGGCAGAATAAGCAAGCTGGAACATGTACTCCAAGGAAAATGATCAAGTCCATCTAGAGTAAGGGTTGTATGTTTCCCATCCCAATGGGGAAGCTGAAAAAGTCTGACAAAGAATGTTCCTGTACATGTTGCAATCAGAGGCCTTGCCATTGGATTTTAGTTACATCTGGTTCCACTTCTCATGGATATTAACCCACACAGAGTAGGAAGTGTTAACAATGGCACATATTGATGGGCTAAGAGGAAGTTAAAGGAAATGCAATTGTTGAGCATGCCTTTGGCTAGAGAGTCTCATGATCTTTGATGTACCTGAAGGTCTTGTGCTATGAACACAGCAATGCTGATCAAGTTGGCTGACAGATTGTCTATCATGTTTTCAATGGCCTCTACTCCCAGCCAGGGTGATAATGATCTGTGTGTATCAGGCCCCATGGGCTCAGTCCAGTGGATTGTTACCCCAAGTGTGTTTTGGACTTCTAAACATGTTTTTACCATTCCACCTGTCCTCCTGGCTACTCTAAGCTCCCAGCATTCTGAGAATTGTGTTGAGGGTTAATAGGGTAAAAAGTGGGATGATCCCATTACAGAGGCTAAAAAGGAGATCCCCATGTTGTGTGTCCTCAGTTCCCTTTTTAGGGACAGTCCTCACCTTGATGGGTAGATGTGCAGAGAAAACTTGGCTCCACCCCACCCTGGTCCCATCCCTGGGTTGCAAGCAAGATAAGGCCATACTTTACTCTTGGCTTCCTGAAGGCATGAGTAAGTTGGACAGGCAATTCAGTGAGAAAGTTGTCAGGAATACAAGCCAAAGCTCCTTTCTTAGGTGACCATGAAGTTCTCTACAATGTGAACTGACTGTGGGTGCTGGGTGATGTGACAGATCCATCTAACTCTGTGGGTATGGGCTCACTCTTGAATGGATGTGCAGGAAAGTGGTATCCTTGTTCAGAAGATATGTCATTTGCATACCTGATTGATGGCAGTGAAACTTTTATAAATTATCCCATGTACATATTCTGCCCATATGATCGGGTAGAAAGGCAAGACCATAAACTGAATAGGTGTCTACTACTGACCGAGGCATAGGATATAACTTGGGCTGGAAAGACAAGATTGATGTAGTCGTCTTGTCATGAGCCACCCAGAGCAGTCCATCTCAGAATATCTCCTAAATGCCCTTTTTAGGCTCTGTCTTTTAGTTGATGTTTCTCACATGGGTAAATGGCAGATTGGCCTCTTTTATTGAGAGAGGTCCTTGAGCCTAGAATTTCAGAGTATTGGAATTTCCATGTCCAGAAATGTGGGTGGATCCACTCCAAAGTGGAAACTACCATGGGAAATTCAGCTATTTCATGGATATCGTTGATGGTAGGTTCAATTTCCTTATCCTCCAAGCAGGGTTCATCCTCTGCCTCTCTACCAGGAAAATCTCCAGACTCATTGAGGTATAAAATCAGTTCAGTGCATCCTTTATTAGATAAATCATTCTAAAGATATTCATCTTTTACAGGACCTTGCTATGTGCATGAAAATGGGTAACAAAGATTGTTCCCCTCCTCACTGTCAACTATTTCCAAAACTCCCTTCCTTATACTGGAGAACCTTTGCTTTTCCAATCACATACCCTTCATGAACCTGAACAAACCACTAAGTCATTGAAAACAGCACATGAGTCAATAACAGGTGCATGGGGGTGCTTGGGTCAAAAGGTTCAGAGCTAAGAGGATCACTCATGTTTCAGCCATCTGGGCTCATAGGGAAAAAGTGGCTCCTGCCCAAAGGACCCTGTATAGTTTTAGCAAGGCTTATGCATCAGTGAACCACTGCTGAGCTGGTGGGGTATCCTTGGGTTGTCTCCCCAAGATTCCCATGCTGGAAAAGAGGGACCCTCATTGGGTATTGCAACAAAATCATTGTTGATGGTGCATATGCAACCTCTCATACAAATGTGATATTCCCTGGGGGCTCAGGTAAGTGGGTTCCTGATTATATCAATTACATTTGATGATGCTCTGTTTTGGGGCACTGCCTGGGTGAATATACTGATTATCCAGGACCCAGAACATGACAGGGATTTCTGGCCTCAGGAGGACAAAGAAGGTCTCAATAATGCTTTCCAATTTTACCAAGGGCCAATAGCATGCCGTAAGTTGCCTATAAAAC
Source organism: Choloepus didactylus (assembly GCF_015220235.1). NCBI lineage: Eukaryota > Metazoa > Chordata > Mammalia > Pilosa > Megalonychidae > Choloepus > Choloepus didactylus. Next base: position 30,637,887 of record NC_051312.1, on the reverse strand, counting down.
CATGGGTAAATCTGGGCTCCATCTGGGAACTTCTTGGTCCAAGAAACTAGAAGTCTGAATTACTGTTGCTACATTTTTCTGCCACAGGTACTGGTCAGCATGGGTCTGGGTGGCAGAAACCTGTAACTTGAGTGGAGATAGAGACTCTAAATGTTCTAGAGGCAGGCAGCTAAAGCAGGCAATTTTACCTCTTGAAGGTCCTACTCCTCCTCTTTTCCCCAGTGGGAAGTATCTGCTTTTTATGTCACCTGTTATTGTGGTTACAGGAGGATACTGAGATGAGTAATATATTGGCAGAGTTTAAAAATTGTAGAATGCTTGAAAGTGCAAGTGCTAAAAGGGGCACTCTGCATTCAAGCACAATAGAATGCCATGCTCCACTTGCCTTTATCACTGGCCAAACTGGGCTAACATAGGCAGAGATTTTTATTGGATGACTCTTACAGATAGCAGGTCCTTTATGAGTTTAGTAACATCATTTCCCTCACCAGGGAGACTGTGCTAACACTATTGGACAATGCAGGGAGGTAATGGAAGCATTTAGGGATGGACAATAATTTCCTGAATATGGCAACAAAAACAAAAGCAACAAAAGAGTATTAGGTTTTTGGACTTCATCAATATTTAAAACTTTTGTGCATCAAGGACATTATCAAGAAATGCAGTGGGAGCAAATATTAGCACATTATATGTCTGATAATGATCTTATATCCAGAATATGTTAAAATTCTCTTACAACCCAACAACAAAAGACAGACAGCTTAATTAGAAATGGACATAGGGCTTGAAAAGACATTTTTCCAAAGAGAATGTACAAATGGCCAATGAGCAGATGAAAAGATGTTCAACATCATTAGTCATGGGGAAACAAGTTATAACCACTACAGGATACGACTTCACACCCAATAAAGTGGCTAAGAAAACTTACTTAATGAGAAAGTAACAGATATTGGCATGGATGTGGAGAAATTAGCCCCTTTTTATATGCTGGTTGGAATGTAAAATTGTGCAACCACTATATAAAAAGGTTTTTAACTTCCTTAAAACGTTAAACACAGAGAAACTTATGCATCACCAGCAAAGTGCAGTGAAATGCTCCAGGGTCATTCTCTAAAGTATATAGTACAGCTAGCAAAAAGAGGTAGGACCATCTTTCTCAGAGATCCTGAAAAAAGACCTGAAGTAATGGGGTGACACTGAATCAAGGAAAAAGTAATTTAAACACAGCAGTAAATCCTCATGGATGCTTGCTGCTGCTTCTAGTGAGTGTTGGCTCTACAGTCTGAGCTACCATGTGTGAACCATGCTTCTTTCTATGCATCCTCCAATAACTGATCATGAAGAGGAGTGATTCAGCCATAAAGTTAGAAAATCCTCATGGGGATCTAATATAGGGCACAAAGACAGAGAAACCACCTGCTTATCTATGCAATGGGTTCCACTATCACATGTACTTGAATTTGAATTTTTATTGAATAAGGGAACACTTCTGTTCTTTTCCTGCTAGAATGATTATGATGAAACCCAGGATGTATGGGTATTTCAGATCTGGAAATACTGTTAAGTCATTCAGTAATAAAGGCAGTTTCAAATAAATGCAGTAAGAAGCAATCAAATATCTTTCAAATGGTGTGTATTTTTAGATGAATCACTCCAAAACTTCCCAATTTAAAAGTCCAATGGTCACTGCTGGGAGACAATTCCAGCATCCCTTACAGATGGCATTGTTTGAAAAGTAATATTTTCCTTCATGACTCTCTTTTTAAGAACACAGGAGCATCTTCCAGAAGACCTCTAGAAGTATTTCTCTCTTATTATATCAGCTAGAATTGCACCACAAGCCTATCCTTACATCAATCACTGGAAAGAGAATCCCATTAACATATATGGTTTACTCTAATCCATGTTAGTCCACATTCACACCTTTATGTTGGGAATGGACTCCAATTTCCCTCAAAGGCATCATTACCTGACACCATCCCAAAATACAGTTTGATATAGAGAGGATATGGGGTGGGGGCAATGAACAGTGTCTCAACACACATGCCTCAATTGATTACGGCTTTTCTAGCCCATGTCTCTAATCTCTGTCTCTCTCTGTCTCTCTCTCTCTCTCTCGCTCTCTTTCTCTCACCCTCCACCTCTACTAGTTTTCTCCCACTGCCATTTCAACTAGACAGATTTTCTGCCATACCAAATCATGTTCACCCTCATTCATTTGTCCCTCTTTTAGTGATGAATTTGATTCTGATAACAACCGTACAATTTGCAACCATTTGTTTTGTAGAAGAGGAATCAGAGGCATAGAGAAATTGACTCAATAGGCCCAAGAACAAACAGATTGGTCAGGTTTCAATAACTCATTACCACCAGTGAGGTAGTAGCTGTGAGCCTTTAATCTATATCAGGTAGCATATTATGTGCATTTTATGCATTAACCTATGCCACTCCTTTGAGATTGGTATATTTTCATCCCTTTTGGACAGGAATGGAGACTGAAATATAAAGAGGCCCAAGTTCATATAGTAAGAAGAAACAGTCTTAGGATGGTGAACATGCTGTACTCTAAGTTCTTGCCCTTGGAAATGATTTAGATTTTTAATATTAAACACCAGTTTGTCTAGCCTGAGTGTACCTATCCCTTAGGTATCAACAGTAGACTAGCAGTTTCCACTGATCTAGATCTTTTCAAAATTTATCTTCCTTGATGCTCCCTATAACTGTGAGACATGTATTGATTGGATTGTCATATAGGCTCTGATTAGTTCATGCACCCATACAACCAGGGTAGAGTATTCTGTGCCTTAAGTCTCAGACTCTAAGATAACTGCAAACTGCAGTCATGGAGACTCTGTTAACCCAGCCTAAGTGGATCTCTCCCTCCCTCTCCCCATGGTCACTGATGTTACAGCCACAGGAGAGAAGAGGATAAACAGTTTGGCTGTCATCTTGGCAAGAGCTCCTAATTCTAATCCTCTGGTAATTGAAAGTTCAGAACACCCTTAACTAGATGAGAGTAAGTAATATTTGTTTGAATGCATCCCTGAAATCACACTTGAAAATATTGATAAGGACAGACTCTGGGGATAACTGAGAATGGAATGACATATAAGCCTATACAGTACCAAATGATAGATGCTGTTGTTCTGAGTTTCCAATGCATGTGGATCCAGGATCCCAAAGACCAAAGGAGCTAACTCCAGGCTGTGCACAGACTTTCTTATGAGCATACTTAAAAGAGCTGAAATCAGGAAACTGCTATCAGGATAACTGCATTTGCTGCTGTGTTTTTGATGCTGGAAATCCATCATTTTTCTGCTTCAACATAGTTTTCTATTTTCAGTGTTTTAAATCTGGTTCAAACAAATATCAAGTGACTCTATAGTATACTCATAGAGTCACTAAAGAGCAAAAGACCAAATGTGTAGAAAGAAAGCTTACGGAGGAATGTCCCCCTAAAGGTTAAGATTTTTCACCATCTATTTCCGCTCAATAAGGCTTTGAAAATTTTCTGATTAAAAAAAATAATTATCTGAACTGGGATGCTTATGGACCACATTTACAGGATGGTGTCAGCTTATAGAGGAAAATTAAATTCTGCCCATGAATTCCGATTTACCTAGGAAGTTTCTCTAAGCAATCATTTCTGAGTCAGTAATTGAGGGAAGGAAATACTATAGTTAAGGTAAAAATGGATGAAATTGCAAAGCAGCAATTAGTGATGGGTCAGTGTTGCAAACTCCATGCAAATTCTTCTATACTGATAAGATGACTGTCATAGACAAAGCCTGTTATTGTATAAATGTATTAAAGATCTATGTTCTAGTTTGCTAATGCTGCCAGAATGCAAAACACCAGAAATGGATTGGATTTTATAAAAGGGGGTTTATTTGGTTACACAGTTACAGTCTTAAGGCCATAAAGTGTCCAAGGTAACACATCAGCAATCGGGTACCTTCACTGGAGGATGGCCAATGGCATCCAGAAAACCTCTGTTAGCTGGGAAGGCACGTGGCTGGTGTCTGCTCCAAAGTTCTGGTTTCAAAATGGCTTTCTCCCAGGATGTTCCTCTCTAGGTTGCAGTTCCTCAACAATGTCACTCTTAGTTGCTCTTGGGGCGTTTTTCTTCTCACAGCTTCTCCCGAGCAAAAGTCTGCTTTCAACAGGTGTCTTTAAGCTGTCCATCATCTGCAGCTCCTCTCTCAGTTCTTGTGCATTCTTCAAAGTGTCCCTCTCGGCTGTAGCTCCTCTTCAAAATGTCACTCACAGCTGCACTAAGTTCCCTCTGCCCATCAGCTCATTTAAATGGCTCCACTGATCAAGGCCCACCCTAAATGGGTGGGGCCATGCATCTATGGAAATATCCAATCAGAGTCATCACCCACAGCTGGGTGGGGCGCATCTCCAAAGAAACACTCAAAGAAATCTAATCAAAACTGGTAACGTCTGCCCACACAAGATTACATCAAAGATAATGGCATTTGGGGGACACAATACATTCAAACTGGCACAATCTAGGTATCACAAAGTACTTCTTTACTAGTATTTTTCTCTCAAGGTGACACCAGGGTCTTCTGTTTACAGGTAAGCTTGTATTTAAGTATGTTTCTATTATCACAGATCTTAATGAACAATAACCAGCATACACAATATACTCAGAAAAGCAGTCATTGGAGATATTATGGGTCCAAAGCATAGATAAAAATAAATCTTTTATTAAATTATTTCACTGACAATAAGGCAGTATATTCCCTTTATAAAAAAACTGGGATCACGAAATTGCTTTGAAAAGAGAACACTAAATTGTTCATGATGCTTAATACAAAAAGCATTATTAGTGTCACCTTAAGAGATGTTTTTATTATATATGCCATTTTAGATGGTTGTGATTATAAGTGCTGTTTTATATTTGCATTTTTCTACTAATTATTATAGTGAAATTGCCTTCCACATAAATAATATATCTTACAGTAACTTTGTTGAACATCTGATATTTCATAACTACATCATAATTCATTTCACAGTTTACCTTTGTGTAGACATTATGGTTGCCTTTGCATTTTCACTATTATTGAAAAAATATTGTAAAATACAACATATATGCATAAGTTTTGCCAATATTTCTTATTTAGACTAGAATCCTAAGAGAAATGAGTTTTGGACCAAGATGATAATCAATTTCAATGTTGTTTTTATATAAAGTCACATTTATTTCCCAGCACTGGTTAATAGAACTCTTGTATATTTTGCTATTTTCCAGTAAAAATTATTTCACATTTCAAATTGCATTTCTTTGACAGCTAATGAAATAGAGGGTATTTCAGATGTCTAACTTTTTCATGAGCATTACCTTTTCATTATTCTTGACTTTTCTTTTTAATACTGTGCAATGACATTTTCTTTACTTGCAAATTCTAATACTATAGCAAAATTTGTCTGTCAACTGTTGCACACACGTTTTGAGTTTGTTCCCTGAATTTATGTAGTTGAATCCATAAGTTTTGTCTATGTTTTATACCACTGCATATTTCCATAGCATGCATCTCCCATCCAGAGAAAATTACATATTGCTCTATGTGTTTTCTGTTTCTGAGCAGGTTGATGCTTTAAGTTTTAATGTGTGGTTATCTTTTTCCCCATTATTTGATGATGATATCAAGTAGTATTAATTTCATTTGAGGATTCTCTGCTGTTTTTTATTAAGAGAAGTTGTAGATTATACAAAAATCATGCAGAAAAGATGAAGTTCCAGTGTGACTCCTTAACATTATTAGCATTTTGCATTAATATGGTACATTTCTTGCAACTGATTAAATATTATTATTATTATACTATTAACTATATTGCATGGTTTAAAATAGGGCTCACTGTTTTCAGATAAAGGCCTAGAATTTCTTATTAATTTCTTTTCTACTAAAATATATAGAGAGTAAATACTTTTTTAAATCATATTTTTTATTGTGGAATATAACATACTACATGGAAGTCATAACTTTCCAAGTGCTATTTAATAAGAGTGAGAGAGCAAATTTCAAACATGTTATGGGTTACAGTTCCACAGTTTCAGTTATTTCCTTATTGTGACATATAACATATGCAAAAAGATAATAACTTACAAAGTGTAATTTAAAAATTATATACATAGGAAATTTCTAAAAATGTCATGAGTTACAGTACCACAGTTTCAGTTACTTCCTTATTGTGAAATATAACACATATACAAAAAGGTGATAACTTTCAAATTACAATTTATCAAGTAGCCATAGAGCCAATTTCAAAGAATGCAATGGGTTACAGTTCTACCATTTCAGTTCTTTCCTTCTAGCTATTCTAAAACCCTAGAAAATAAGAAAAACAAAATTATATACAGATTCAGTAGTCATAATCCTTTACAAATTCCATCTTATCTGTTGTTACTCCTTCCTCTAGAATAATCACTTTCCCAATCTCGGGTACATCTATGCAATGGCTACCCAAATTTGTTCATGTTGAAAAGGGGTGTTGAAATTACGGGAAATGGGTCTGCATCTGGTTGATGTTCTTGAAGAGGCTGTTGCCTCTGGGTTTTGGGACTTAGCTGGCATAGGAGTTCTCTGAAGGATTTAAATTTCTGAAGAATAAAATTAGTGGGTATAATTTTATAGAGTCTCAGATAGGGATCCAGGTGTTCTTTAGGTTTTCGGGATTACTGTTGATTTGCGCTTGTCCTACTGTGGCCATGTGACATACCATGGACATGATTGGTTTTGGTAAATACCTACCTGTGTCTGAATAAACTTTTACTACCCCCACTGAAATATTCATAACATTCATTAAAATATTGTTTATTTTAATGTCCTTTTGGTATTTGATCATACCTGCTCTTTATTGAGCTTATTTTTATTCTTCACTTTTAAGAGTATCTTTAAAAACCAATATGCTTTTCAGTTTATCAAGTCTAATAATTTTCTATTGTTTAGTATATTGATTTCTGTATGCTTGTTTTTCCAAATTTTTTTTTCAAATATATGCCGGTGAGTATTTATTCCATCTATATTCACTCATAGTTCATTTACTTTTCTCTTAATATTAATGTCAAGGAAATATGTCAAGCATAAGATTTAGGAAATGTGCTTTTCTTATTTCGGACCTTTTAATAATCATTTGCAGATGAGTAAAGCAATATATTTTTGTATTTAGGATACAAACTTTGACAAAGAAATAATGACATTCTTCAATTCTTCTATGCTCTTTGTTATTTTTCTGACATTGTATATGAAAAGTTTCAGATCAATAAGACGTGAGCAATACACTGCACCACCCAGCTACTTATCAGTGAAAACAAAATGTAGATATATATTCTATCTATCCTAAAGAACATTCTCTGACCAATAAATTACAGTGCTTTTACATCCTCGAATTAAAATATCTGTTTCTGAACAGGTCCAGGGAATGTTTCATAATCTTCCTTAAAAGGAGTGTTGAATTGCAAAAGCACCCTGAAATTTATTATGTCAGAAGTTCTCCAAACACTAAATTCTGAAAGTTCAGATAAATTTGTGGAATATTGCTCTGTATCAAATTGTCTGTTGTATCCCCCTCAAGATATCATTCTTACAGAGGTGTTTGAAAAGGAATCTCTGGTATTCTTATGCAATTCTGTTTCAATGATGCATGAGCTCACAAATGTAACTGCCACTGTGTATCTTTCTTCAGCCTCAAGTATTCACCCAGTTCAGCTGAACCTGAAATGTAACAACATGATCCCTAATTTTAAATACAAGCCACCTAATGTTTGATAGTCATCCTCAAACACGGTAAACTGTTTAGACACATCAGCCTGAATTCAATCTTCTGCTCATCCTTAAAGGTCTTCTTTTTATTGCTGTTTTGCTAAGTGAGAAAATACCCTTAGGAGAGAGCCAACAATGTATAATTGCAGAAAATGGGTCTAGCATGAAAGCAGTGATGAACAGTGCTGTGTTTGTGCATGTGTGTTTGTGTGTGTGTGTGTGTGTGTTAGAAGAGGGCTATGTATTCAACTCTAAATATGACATAATACAGCAGTACAGTAAGCCTAGATTTTTGTTTGTTTGGGGTTACATCAGACATAAAGAAACAAACTATCTGATAGATGCAACACAACATCCTTAATTTTTTTCTTGAGTCCTGTCTTAATGATGTTCTCTCTTTCCTGAAAATCCATTCATTTTGATTTAATGCCTTTCTACCATGATCAACACCTTTGCAATCCTTGTGCTATTTGCAGTTAACTACAGTATCCAAATGCAAAACTGGATCATGGAACAAATGAACAGTGTGACAGAATTCATCCTGCTTGGCCTGACACAGAAACCAGAGGTGCAGAAACTCTTGTCATATTTACAGTCATCTACCCTTTCACCCTCTTAGGCAACCTATTCATCATAGTAACCATCGCCAGCAGCCCATCCCTTGGCTCCCCTATGTACATTTTTCTGTCTTTATTATCCTTTCAAGATGGCTCCTTCTCTTCTGCAATAGCACCAAAAATTATATTTGACTTACTCACTGAGAAGAAAACAATATCCTTTCTTGGGTGCATGACTCAGGTTTTTGCAATGCATTTCCTTGGGGGAGTTGAGATCATCCTGCTCCTGGTGATGTCCTATGACCACTATGTGCCCATCTGCAGGCCTCTGCACTACATGACCACAATGAACTGGCAGGTGTGTGGCCTCTTGGTTGCTGGTCTTGGGCTGGGGGATTTCTTCATGCTCTAATTCAAACACTTTTTATTGTGTCGTTGCCCTTCTGTGGCCCCAATGTCGTTGACCATTTCTTTTGTGACCTTCATCCTCTGCTGAAGCTATCCTGCACTGATACACACATCCTTGGACCTTTAGTTGTTGCCAACAGTGGATTCCTGTGTCTGATCAGTTTTTTTATTCTTATCACCTCCTATGTCCTCATTCTTTGTTCCCTGAGGTCTCACAGCTCTGAAGGACAGTGGAAGGCTCTCACCACCTGCACCTCCCATATTACTGTGGTTGTGTTATTCTTTGTACCTGTATATTTGCGTATCTTCGACCCATGGCCATGTTCCCCATGGATAAAGCTGTGGCTTTATTTTATACTCTAATAACACCTCTGTTAAATCATTTAATGTACACCCTCAGAAATGCAGAGGTGAAAAATGCAATGAGGAAACTCTAGAGCCGAAAGTGATCTAGGTAACAATTCATATGAATAGACTAGATAAAGTCAAATCTATTCATATTTTAAGGACAAGTGCCTCTAAAGCAAAATATGAAGATCTTGTAGTCTGAATAGTTGCATTTAAAGTTTTTATCACCTTGTTATCTGGAAACTTAATGTTTTATTTTTCATAAAATACTGATATGAAATTAAATGGTGACTATATTTTCTTCTGTTTAGAGACTTCTTTGCATATACAAGTTATTGATTGAAGCCATGTTGCTAACTGACATAAATTGGTACAATCTTGGGAAAACCCTTCGCTTTATATATTCCATAAAAAAATTACATCTTTAAGTGTAGCTTATGTAACAATTAGCCCAAGTGCATAAAATATATTTAAAAGTTTTAATAGCTAAGTATTATTTTGACTAATCATCATTCTAATCCTACCTGCTTCAGTCAGGGTAGAATTACTTTCATGGTAGAAAGGCATTAAATAGAAATGAACGGATTTTCTGTAAAGAGACAACATCATTAAGACAGGGCTCAAAAAATATTAAGGATGTTGTGTTGAACAACACATGGAGCACCATTTACACTGTTACTTAGTCTCAGCCCAGAATAAATTTATTTCCCTGCCTGAAGTGGAGGAGATAAGCCATAGAGAAACTTGTACATGATGTTTACATGTTGAATGTTTGTGTGTAGCATTTTTCTTTCAAAAATATCTACACACCTATTGACCTCCTAAATAGATAATTTTGGATGTATTTGGATCTTGACGAATAGGGAAAAAAGTAGCTAATACAAAAGAGAGAGTTTACGGTATCTGTGTAATCAAGGCAGAAAGTTGGCACATTCAAATTTGAACAGAAAATTGCAGACCAACTTCAAACCACTTGAGATGTGGTCACTTATAATGCAATACTAAGAAGAGTCCAGAAAAAAGAAGGTCCAGATTACGCCAGAGTAGATGTCTTGAAAATCTTGGTGATTTCACTTTTGTCTTTGTGGGAAATGAATTAACTGAAATTACTCCCTAGTTGTGCCCGTATAAAAACGTATGTCATGTCCATATGACTATGCAACTGTTCATAAACATTTCATTTCAAAAGGGAAATCACTTTTTCTCAATTATGACATCCATTTATGACTACCAAATACCTACTTACTCCAACAATATTTTCAGCCCCCCTATATTAAAAAAGGGATCCTGTGGTAGGCTCACAAATGTTATATGTGCCACACTCAGGCTACAGTAGTTAGGAACCAGTGGGCCAGAATCCATCTGTCTTTTGCCTACTGTGGCAAGCCTAGTAAAAGGACCTTAGGGAGCAGGACTACAGAAGCAGAGAGGGAGCAACCTAGATTAGTGAGAATCTACTTGGAGGACAAATGTCCTGCATGATCCCCAAATTCTCAGTGGATTTTGTCTGAACAGGAAATAAATTGGTGCACATTCAGCCACAGGTATTTCAGGATTCATTTGTTTTAACAACAAAACACAACTTATCCTTATTAATGAATTGACTATCATTACCTTCAAAAAGATGTATAAGTTAAAAGGAGAACAGAGAACATAACTTTTACAATTATCTAGATTTTCAAATAGTGTGGAATTACTACATACCAATTCTTACAAACCGAGTCAAATTAAGCCTTTTCTTGGGGTAACACACAACACTAACTGAAGCATTTAAAACATAAATGTACATACCATATATATTTCCCTTTGTATAAGATGTAAAGAAATGCTGAAGAAAATGATAAATTTGTGTACTAGAGAGGTTTGATATATACTCAAAACTGAGCTAGGTCTTTGAATCTACCTGAGTGATTTTTCTGTCTATTCTAGATAGTCACTTTGCTGGTTTGGCTCTCTTATGTACCCCAGAAAAGACTATGTTCTTTCAATCCAATCTTGTGGAGGCAGGTCATTTGTGGGTGGGACTTTTAGATTAACTTGTTTCCATGGACATCTGACCTCACCTATTCAAGGTGGGTATTTATCCCCTCATAGTGTCCTCTATGACAGGATAAAAGGTAGAGACATTTTGGAGAGTGCTCAGAGAAGCTGAGAGAGGGAATACCAAGAGGATGTACAACAGAAGCTAAGAGAGAAGCCCAGAGACATTTTGGAGAAAGCCACAGAAACCAGAAGCTAAACCTGGGCGAGGACCAGCAGACCCCAGCCATGTGGCTTCCTACGTGACAGAGGAACCCCAGATGCCACAGGCCTTTCTTCAGAGAAGGTGCTGTTCTGTTGACGCCTTGAGTGGGACATTTTCATGGCCTTAGAACTGTGTATTTGTGAACTAATACACCCCCATTGTAAAAGCAAATCCGTTTCTGGTATATTTCATGCTGGCTGCTTTAGCAAACCAAAACAGTCACTCTTTTAAACATTCTTTTCAGCACATGCTTCAATTTGTATCAATTTCCTATAATACATATCCCACAAATTTTCCTCAGTGTGGCAGCTTCTGTGGGTGGGAAGAAAGCCCAAGCATACAGTTCAGTGTCTCCTTAAATATGGGAAGAGGTGGAATCTAATTGCCACCTTCATTGCACCAAACAGGTTGATGCCCGGCAAGTTTTCAACCAGCTCCACATCAAAGGCTGAGGGAATGGACACAGAAGTGGAGCTCTCCTCTGTGCAGTTTCTCTTCTTCCTCTACTAGCTGTCTTTTACAAGGAGGCTTGGCTCAGTGAGATTTTATCAGGCTTGGCTCAGTGAGATTTCATCAATGACTTCTCTATACATGCATAACCCCTAAATCTATGTGTCTGTAAGATTCTCCATATTTAGGGTGAAGACAAGTCTGCGCTATTCCTCCAATTAAATTATGATATACTGACTCCGAGACACTCTGCCCTTTTAAATCCCTCATTCAGAGAGTGACAAATGCTGGAAATCCAGTCTCCTATGGCATCCCAGTTAAAAATTAATTTAAATCACACAGTATTCTATTTTATATATGTGGTGTTTGTTTTCATTCTAAAACTATTGTGTTAAGGCTAATGGAGAATATGATATTGGCAAAATCATGCTGAAACAAACAGATCTTACAAATCAAACCGAGCATCATTAGGTAACTTCCACTGTGAAATAACAGGAAGTACTCACAACCACCTATGAAGAATTATTGTTATTAAAAAAAAAAAAAACAACTAAATCAGCTGAAACCTTTGTATCTATCTAGAAGGACCAAAAATTGAGGAAAGACTTTTACAGTAGTAGAATTTGGAAAAAATGATACCAAAATTTGGAATATTTCCTCAGGCAAGTGACCTGTGCTGTAAACAAATTAATAACATTAAGAATCATAAAAATGTGCTTTGTAAATTTAAAATTGTTATATTAATATGGTCCAGATTGATTTAAATGGGTAAAATTGATGTTATAAAATTTAAAGCAACAAAAGTAAGTACAAACACTGTATGTGGGCCTTGATTGTATCTTTAGAAGAAAACCAACAGCAACAAATTCATATGGAAAACCACATCACATAATATTTTAAAATGAAAGACAATCAGGTAAAAAATAAATAATAAAAGGAAGACCCAATAATATACTTTTCATCTATAACAAAACCATCTACACATTAAAACTTAATATGTATGGAAGAGGCGGGGCAAGATGGTGGATTGGTGAAGTGTATGTTTTAGTTACTCCTCCAGGGAAGTAGGTAGAAAGCCAGGAACTGTGTGGACTGGATACCGCAGAGCAATCTGACTTTGGGCATACTTCGTACAACACTCATGAAAACGTGGAACTGCTGAGATCAGTGAAATCTGTAAGTTTTTGCAGCCAGGGGACCCTCGCCCCTCCCTGCCAGGCTCAGTCCCGTGGGAGGAGGAGCCATCAGCGCCGGGAAGGAGAAGGGAGAACTGCAGTGGCAGCTCTTATCGGAAACTCATTCCACTGATCCAAACTCCAACCATAGATAGACTGAGACCAGACACCAGGGAATCTGAGAGCAGCCAGCCCAGCAGAGAGGAGACAGGCATAGCAAAAAAACAGCAAGGCAAACTCAAAAATAAAAGCGGATGCTTTTTGGAGTTCTGGTGAAGTTCAGGCCCTGCAGGCTCATTTGCAAAACCCAAAGAAAAACTGATCTCTCTGCCCCCTGGATCTTTCCTTAATAGCCCTAATTGCTTTGTCTCTTAGCATTTCAATAACGCATTGGATCTGCCAGGAAGGCCCTCTCTTTTTTTTTTTTTTCTTTTTTTTTTATCATCTTCTTTTCATTTTCTAAAACAATTACTCTAAGAAGCCCAATACAGAAAGCCTCAAAGACTTGCAATTTGGGCAGGTCAAGACAAGAGCAGAACTGAGAGCTCTGAGACAAAAGGCAATAATCCAGTGGCTGAGAAAATTCACTAAACACCACAACTTCCCAAGAAAAGGGGGGTGTCTGCTCACAGCCATCATCCTGGTGGACAGGAAACACTCCTGCCCGTAGCCAGCCCCATAGCCCAGAGCTGCCCCAGACAACCCAGTGTGACGGAAGTGCTTCAAATAACACGCATACACCACAAAACTGGGCATGGACATTAGCCTTCCCTGCACCCTCAGCTGGTTGTCCCAGACTTGGGAAGGCGGAGCAGTGGGAATTAACAAGCCCCATTCAGACATCATTTCAGCAGACTGGGAGCCTCCCTACACAGACTGGCAGCCCAGAACTGCCCTGGGGGGATGGCACTCACCTGTGACATAGCACAGTCATCCCTCAACAGAGGACCAGGGGGTGCAAGGCCTGGAAGAGGGACACATTCACAAGTCTCAGAGGCCACATGCCAATACCAAGGACTTGTGGGTCAGTGGCAGAGACAAACTGTGGAAGGACTGAACTGAAGGATTAGACTATTGCAACAGCTTTAGAACTCCAGGAACACCAGGGAGATTTGGTTATTAGAGCCGCCCCCCTCCCTGACCGCCCAGACACATGCCCCTTATACAGGGCGGGCAACACCAACTACACACGCAAGCTTGGTACACCAACTGGACCCCACAAGACTTACTCCCCCACTCACCACAGAGGCAAAGCGGGAGAGAACTGGCTTGAGGGGAACAGGTGGCTCATGGACGCCACCTGCTGGTTAGTCACAGAAAGTGTACTCCACAAAGCTGTAGAACTGACAAATTAGAGAGAAGGATTTCAATTGGTCTACAAATCCTAAAAGAACCCTACCAAGTTAAGCAAATGCCAAGAGGCCAAAAACAACAGAAAATTTTAAAGCATATAAAAAAACTAGAAGATATGGATAACCCAAGCCCAAGCACCCAAATCAAAAGATCAGAAGAAATACAGTACTTAGAGCAACTAATTAAAGAACTAAAGATGAACGACAAGACCATGGCACGGGATACAAAGGACATCAAGAAGACCCTAGAAGAGCATAAAGAAGACATTGCAAGACTAAATAAAAAAATAGATGATCTTATGGAAATTAAAGAAACTGTTGACTAAATTAAAAAGATTCTGGATGCTCATAGTACAAGACTAGAGGAAGTTGAACAATGAATCAGTGACCTGGACGATGACAGAACGGAAAATGAAAGCACAAAAGAAAGAATGGGGAAAAAAATCAAAAAAATTGAAATGGACCTCAGGCATTTGATAGATAATATAAAACGTCCAAATATAAGACTCATTGGTGTTCCAGAAGGGGAAGAAAAGGGTAAAGGTCTAGGAAGAGTATTCAAAGAAATTGTTGGGGAAAACTTCCCAAATCTTCTATACAACATAAATACACAAATCATAAATGTCCAGCTAACTACAAATAGAATAAATCCAAATAAACCCACTCTGAGACATATTCTGATCACACTGTCAAATACGGAAGAGAAGGAGCAAGTTCTGAAAGCAGCAAGAGAAAAGCAATTCACCACATACAAAGGAAACAGCATAAGACTAAGTAGTGACTACTCAGCAGCCACCATGGAGGTGAGAAGGCAGTGGCATGACATATTTAAAATTCTGAGTGAGAAAAATTTCCAACCAAGAATACTTTATCCAGCAAAGCTCTCCTTCAAATTTGAGGGAGAGCTTAAATTTTTCACAAACAAATGCTGAGAGAATTTGCTAACAAGAGACCTGCCCTACTGGAGATACTAAACGGAGCCCTACAGACAGAGAAACAAAGAAAGGACAGAGAGACATAGAGAAAGGTTCAGCACTAAAGAGTTTCGGTATGGGTACATTAAAGGATATTAATAGAGAGAGGGAAAAATATATACGACAAACATAAACCAAAGGATAAGATGGCTGATTCAAGAAATGCCTTCACGGTTATAATGTTGAATGTAAATTGATTAAACTCACCAATTAAAAGGTATAGATTTGCAGAATGGATCAAAAAAAAATGTACCATCAATATGCTGCATACAAGAGACTCATCTTAGACACAGGGACACAAAGAAATTGAAAGTGAAAGGATGGAAAAAAATATTTCATGCCAGCTACAGCCAAAAGAAAGCAGGTGTAGCAATATTAATCTCAGATAAAATAGACTTTGAATGCAGGGATGTTTTGAGAGACAAAGAAGGTGACTACATACTAATAAAATGGGTAATTCAACAAGAAGAAATAACAGTGATAAATGTCTATGCACCCAATCAAGGTGCCAGAAAATACATGAGAGAAACACTGGAAAAACTAAAGGAAGCAATTGATGTTTCAACAATAATTGTGGGAGACTTCAACACATCACTCTCTCCTATAGATAGATCAACCAGACAGAAGACCAATAAGGAAATTGAAAACCTAAACAATCTGATAAATGAATTGGATTTAACAGACATATATAGAACATTACATCCCAAATCACCAGGATACACATACTTCTCTAGTGCTCACAGGACTTTCTCCAGAATAGATCATATGCTGGGACATAAAACAAGGCCCAATAAATTTAAAAAGATTGAAATTATTCAAAGCACATTCTCTGACCACAATGGAATACAATTAGAAGTCAATAACCCTAAGAGACTTAGAAAATTCACAAATACCTGGAGGTTAAACAACACACTCCTAAACAATCAGTGGGTTAAAGAAGAAATAGCAAGAGAAATTGCAAAATATATGGAAATGAATGAAAATAAGAATACAACATACCAAAACCTATGGGATGCAGCAAAAGGAGTACTGAGGGGGAGAATTATAGCACTAAACACATATTAATAAGGAAGAAAGAGCCGAAATCAAAGAACTAATGGATCAACTGAAAAAGCTAGAAAATGAACAGCAAACCAATCCTAAACCAAGTAGAAGAAAAGAAATAACAAGGATTAAAGCTGAAATAAATGACATAGAGAACAAAAAACAATAGAGAGGATAAATAACACCAAAAGTTGGTTCTTTGAGAAGATCAACAAGATTGACAAGCCCCTAGCTAGACTGACAAAATCAAAAAGAGAGAAGACCCATTTAAACAAAATAACAAATGAGAAAGGTGACATTACTGCAGATCCCGAGGAAATTAAAAAATATTTTAAGAGGGTACTATGAACAACTGTATGGCAACAAACTGGATAATGTATAGGAAATGGACAATTTCCTGGAAACATATGAACAACCTAGACTGACCAGAGAAGAAACAGAAGACCTCAACCAGCCAATCACAATCAAAGAGTTCCAATCAGTCATCAAAAAGCTTCCCACAAATAAATGCCCAGGGCCAGATGGCTTCACAGGAGAATTCTACCAAACTTTCCAGAAAGAACTGACACCAATCTTACTTAAACTCTTTCAAAACATTGAAGAAAATGGAACACTACCTAACTCATTTTATGAAGCTAACATCAATCTAATACCAAAACCAGGCAAAGATTCTACAAAAAAGGAAAACTACCAGCCAATCTCCCTGATGAATATAAATGCAAAAATCCTCAACAAAATACTTGCAAATCGAATTGAAAGACACATTAAAAAAATCATACACCATGACCAAGTGGGGTTCATTCCAGGCATGCAAGGATGGTTCAACATAAGAAAATCAATCAATGTATTACAACACATTAACAAATCAAAAGGGAAAAATCAAATGATCATCTCAATAGATGCTGAAAAAGCATTCGACAAAATCCAACATCCCTTTTTGATAAAAACACTTCAAAAGGTAGGAATTGAAGGAAACTTCCTCAATATGTTAAAGAGCATATGTGAAAAACCCACAGCCAGCATAGTACTCAATGGTAACAGACTGAAAGCCTTCCCCCTAAGACCAGGAACAAGACAAGGATGCCCGCTATCACCACTGTTATTCAACATTGTGCTAGAAGTGCTAGTCAGGGCAATCCAGCAAGACAAAGAAATAAAAGGCACCCAAATTGGAAAGGAAGAAGTAAAAGTGTTATTTTTTGCAGATGATATGATCTTATATCTGGAAAACCCTGAGAAATCGACGATACAGCTACTAGAGCTAATAAACAAATTTAGCAAAGTAGCAGGATACAAGATTAATCCACACAAGTCAGTAATGTTTCTATATGCTAGAAATGAACAAACTGAAGAGACACTCAAGAAAAAGATACCATTTTCATTAGCAACTAAAAATTCAAGTACCTAGCAATAAACTTAACCAAAGATGTAAAAGACCTATACAAAAAAACTACATATCTCTATTAAAAGAAATAGAAGGGGACCTTAAAAAATGGAAAAATATTCCATGTTCATGGATAAGAAGGCTAAATGTCATTAAGATGTCAATTCTACCCAAACTCATCTACAGATTCAATGCAATCCCAATCAAAATCCCATCAACCTACTTTGCAGACTTGGAAAGGCTAGATATCAAATTTATTTGGAAAGGGAAGATGCCTTGTATTGCTAAAGACACTCTAAAAAAGAAAAACCAAGTGGGAGGACTTACACTCCCTGACTTTGAAGCTTATTATAAAGCCACAGTTGTCAAAGCAGCATGCTACTGGCACAAAGATAGACATATAGATCAATGGAATCGAATTGAGAATTTGGAGATAGACCCCCAGATCTTCGGCTGACTGATCTTTGATAAGGCCCCCAAAGTCACTGAACTGGGTCATTAAGTTCTTTTCAAAAGATGGGGCTGGGAGAGTTGGATATCCATATCCAAAAGAGTGAAAGAGGACCCCTACCTCACACCCTACACAAAAATTAACTCAAAATGGACCAAAGATCTCAATATAAAAGAAAGCACCATAAAACTCCTAGAAGATAATGTAGGAAAACATCTTCAAGACCTTGTATTAGGTGGCTACTTCCTAGACTTTACACCCAAAGCACAAGCAACAAAAGAAAAAATAGATAAATGGGATCTCCTCAAGTTTCGAAGTTTCTGTACCTCAAAGGAATTTCTCAAAAAGGTAAAGAGGCAGCCAACTCAATGGGAAAAAATTTTTGGAAACCATGTATCTGACAATAGACTGATATCTTGCATATATAAAGAAATCCTACAACTCAATGATGATAGTGCAGACAGCTCAATTATAAAATGGGCAAAAGATATGAAAAGACAGTTCTCTGAAGAGGAAATACAAATGGCCAAGAAACACATGAAAAAATGTTCAGCTTCACTAGCTATTAGAGAGATGCAAATTAAGACCACAATGAGATACCATCTCACACCAATTAGAATGGCTGCCATTAAACAAACAGGAAACTACAAATGCTGGAGGGGATGTGGAGAAATTGGAACTCTTATTCATTGTTGGTGGGACTGTATAATGGTTCAGCTACTCTGGAAGTCAGTCTGGCAGTTTCTTAGAAAACTAGATATAGAGATACCCTTCGATCCAGTGATTGCACTTTTCGGTATATACCTGGAATATCGGAGAGCAGTGACACAAACAGATATCTGCATGCCAATGTTCATAGCAGCATTATTCACAATTGCCAAGAGATGGAAACAACCCAAATGTCCTTCAACAGATGAGTGGATAAATAAAATGTGGTATATACACATGATGGAATACTACACGCAGTAAGACAGAACGATGTTGTGAAACATATTGACAACATGGATGAATCTTGAAGGCATAATGCTGCACGAAATACATGTGGGGCAGTTGCTGGCATGTCTTCACTGGCACTAAAAGGTGACCAAGAAGAAGAGCTCTCCGTGTAGGAAGTCATGTTGGTGAGAAACTCAGGTTAAGATTACTTTTTGTCTGAAGTACCAGCTATCTAACAAAGCTTTCTCAAATGAGACTCATCTTTGTGAATCTGGGTGAGCTGATGGACTCTGCTTGGTCTGCTATATGCCAATGTGCATATAACAATTTGAGAAGCTACCTAATGCATAAGCTTTTAATGCTGTAAAGTATAATAGCTAAAATTCAATGCCACTTAACTTTTTCAGAGATGAATTAATGGCCAGCCTGGTCAAATTCAAAGTTTTTGATGCATAAAACTTTATAAATGGAACTATTCCATCAAGAGGCAAAGTGTATCAAAACCTGTTTAGATGGATAGTATGTAATTTTTCTGCACAGGTCTCTGTTGAGTAAATACATCACTGTATATCAGTCAGGAATCTTGCTCCAATAAAGGAACATAAAGATTTAAATAAAAAAAAAACAACCAAAACCTTAATATGTATGAAAAACAAAATAATGGGAAACAAGATGTACTAGTTAGGGTTCGCTAGGGAAACAGAACCACTAGATATACCTGTAAATATAAGGTTTTATATAAGAGTGTCTCAGGCAACTGTGGGAATGCACAAGTCCAAATTCTGTAGAGCAGGCAGTGAACTGCAACTCTTATGAAGGTGTTCGATGAACTCTTCAGGAGACGCTGGCTAGCCAAAGAAGAGGTGAAAGTTCTCTCCTCTCCCTTAAAAGTCTTCAACCGATTGAATCCTCTCATTGCAGAAGACACACCCTTCATTGATGTAATCAGACACAGATGCAGAAAATTGACTGACGATTTAATATACCAGCCACAAATGTCCTTGCAGTAAAGTGACAGGCAAGTCTTGCCTGAACAGACAACTGGGCACCATCACCTGGCCAAGTTGACACGCAAACCTAACCCTCACACAAGACATCGAGCAGACACTAATCAAAAAAAGCTGGAGTAGTATACTAATAAAATTGAGATCACAAAGAATATTATTCAGGATAAAGAAGTGAATAACATAATATCAATTCATCAAAAAACATAGCAATCTTAAGTATGTATTCACATAATGAGAAGTTTCAAATACTTGAAACAGAAAATGATAGAACCAAAATACAAAATATAAAATAGACAAATGAACAATTGTAAATGGTGCCATCATCTGACATAGCCCATTAACAATATAAAAAATAGACTGAAAATTAGAAAGGATATACTTGGCACTAACCAAAGCTATCAACAAAATTGACATACATGACATATAATGAACCCCACATTCCACAAAAGTACAATAAACATTCTTTTCAAGGGCATGTAGAATATTCACCAGGGTAGACCAGACTGGGATAGGAAAAGGCAATATATGAGAAATCATTAAAATCAAACAGAATGTGTTCCCGGACTAAAAAAGAAATACAAACTCATTACTAAAAACTATCTAGAGAACTCAAATATATTATCTGTTACATCCTTGTCAAATAACCAAGGAACATCCATCCAAGTAGACAAAGTCAAAGCCACAAAAAAATGCTTTAACAAATATAAAAAGCTCAAGTCATATACACTGTGTCTGGGCTCATAACAGAATTGAACTAAAATCAATAACTGAGAAATATCAATGAAAATTAGCAAATTTGGAAATGAAATACAAATGTATACATAACCCAGTGTCTAGAAAGATGTCAAAGTGAAATTTTAAATTATTTTGAATTAAATCAAAATTTTAAAACACAGCAAAATGGCACTTCAAAATACGAATGATGCAATTAAAACATGGCTTAGAGATAAAAACATACCATCAAATATGTATGTTAGAAAAGAAGAAACTTCTAAAATAAATTATATAAATTTCCATCTAAGCAAACTTAAAAAAAGAAAACCAAGCTAAAGCCAAAGCAAGGACAATGAAAGAAACAATAATCCTAAAAGCAGAACAAAGGAATTGATAACAAGCAACAATAGGGAAAATCAATGAATGAAATTGATAAACCTCTACCCTCTACCCAGAATGATCAAGAACGAAAAGAAAGAAGACACAAATTACAAATGTCAGGAATTAAAGAGGAGATACAATACAGATCTTAAACAAATAATGAGAAAATATTTTAGACAACTCTATGTACATATATGTGACAACAGATTAAATGAACAAATTTCTTGGAAAATCCAATCTTACAAAACTCACTCAAAAAGAAATAGATTATTTGAATATCCCTTTAGCTGTGAAAAACTGATTAGCAAAAGTTCTTTTAACAAACAAAATACAGGAATATATTAGTTCATTCATGATTAACAAATGCAAGAGTTAAAAATTATATCAGTTATACAGAAAATGTTCCAGAATGCAGAAGAAGATGATGAAACAATTCCCACATCAGATTATGAGGTCATCAATGCTTTAACAACCAAAGAAAAACATTTAGAACAGAAGTATAGACTCATATCCTTCATAAACACAGTTGCAAAAGTTTTCAACAACATACTAGCAAGTCAAATTCATATTCATAACCAATTGTAGATTATCCTGGGCCTACAAGGCTTGGACACTATTTAGAAACAATCAAGATAATTCACCATATTGAAAGACTAAAGAAGTAAAATCTTAAGATCATTTCATTTGATGCAAAAAACTTTGATGAAATTCAAATTCTAGCTATGATTAAAAAATAACTCTTAGCACCTTGAGAATAGTATACATCCATCTCAGTATGATGCAGAGCATCTCCAAAATCCTATTGCAGACACCATACTTACTCTTGAAAATCTGAATACCTTCTTCCCAAAATCATGAACAAGGAAAAGATACCTGCTCCCACCACTCCTGTTCATCACCAGCTGGAGGTCCTATCTGATGCACTAAGGCAAGAAAAGAAACTAAAAGAATAATGTTTCAAAGGCCAGAATGAAATTTATTCACAAATGAAATAATTATGTTCAGAAAAAATCTCTAAGACTATGCAAAACAGCTACAATAACTGTTAAGTGAGTTTGGTAAGGCCACCGAATACAAGGTCAAAATGAATCATACCTATATTATACTAACAAGAATATTTGGAAATTGAAATTTTTAAAGGATCAATTCAAGCAGCACTAAAAAACATGAAATCCTTAGGTACAAATCTAACATATATGTGTGTAGTGTGCTGAAAACTAAAAAAATACACATGAAAGAAATCAAAGGAGATATAAATACATGGGGACATAAACCACATGAAGGAATTAGAAGACATTATTATTAAAATCTCTAATCCCCACAAATTGAGCTATAGATTCAAAGAAGTCCTAAACAAAATTCAATAGATTGTTTTTGTTGAAATGGAGTAGCTGATTCTAGAACTTCTATGGAAAGACAGTATATATACATATTTATAGTCAAAATAATTTTGAAAAACAACAGTTTGAAGACATGATTTCTAGATTTACTATAGAGTGTTGAATTAGAGAAAGGTTAAGCACATAGATCAGTGAAACATAATATATATTCCAGAAATAGATGCAGACTTAAATGTGAAATTCATTTTTGAAGAAGTTGCAGAGGCATTCAATTGATAGATTGTAGTCATTTTAAAAATGGAACTGCAAGAATTATAAGAACATTTACAAAATTAAACATTGGTCAATATCTTGCATCACAAACAAACATTGATCCAAAATCGATAATTAATATAAATGTTAAATCCAACACTATAAACTACTTTTAGGGATCATGTGAAAAAAATTTGAGATTTTGGGTTAGGCAAAGATTTCCTACATATAACAACAAAAGCAGTATCAATTAAGGAAAAATTTGATAAGTAGGACTTCATCAGAAGAGAATGAAAAGACAAATAACAGAGAAGGAGAAAATATTTGCAAATGCCACATCTGATAAAAGCCTTGTTTTCACAATAAATAAAGAGCTCTCAAATTTCGGTATCAATAAAATTAAAAATTAAATATAAAATGGACAAAAGATTTGAATAGACATTTCACCAAAGAACATATATATCTAGCAAACAGCATGCAGAAGAAAATATGCTTAACATAATTAGTCATTGAGAAAATGCAAGTTAAAACTATAGTAAGATATCACTACACACTTACTACATGATTTTGAAAAAATTAACAAGACCAATTGCTGAAACATATGCATAGAGGTTGGAAAAATCATTTGTTACCGGTGGCAAAGCAGAATGTTACACTTTGGCAAGTTGGCAGGTTCACATGAAATCAAATCTATATTTACCACTCAGCCCAGCTATTACACTTCTAGGTATTTAACCAAGCATAATGAAAACCTATGTTCTCATGCAATATGACTGCTTCTGAATGATTATACTATTTTCACTGGTAATATCTAATAACTGGAAACAAACTAAATATCTCTCAGTTGGAAAACAGATAAAGAAATTGAAACACATCCATAAATAGGAGCACTACTGAGTAGTAAATAAGAGTGAACTACTTATGCACACAACAATGTGGATAGATCTCAAATGCATTCTGCTAAGTGTAAGAAGCTAAGCTCAGTGAACTATATGGTTATAAATTCAAGCTACATTGCATTATGGAAAAGGCATATATTCTGGGACAGAAACAGATGAGGTTTAGCAAGGGCCTAAAAGTAAGGGGAGGGATCTGCTATAAGGGGCACAAGGGAATATTTTCAGGTAATGGATCAATCTGTTTCAGGATTGTGGCAATGGTTATACAACTTACACATTTGTCAAAATTCAAAGAATTGTTTGAATAAGGAAATGAATTTTGAATTGCATGAATTATATTTTCTTTAGAAAAATTTTAAACATGTAGATTCCCTACCTTCAAACACCAGGTCCTTTGTAAATATAACAGAAGGCAAGATTCTATTACAATAGCAACAGAAACAACAAAATACAAAACACTAAACTGACCTAAAATGCTCCATTTCACTTATCACCAGCTATTGAAAGCTCATCAATTTCAGAAACAGTCCAGTTAACAATGGTCCCTTAACAAATGCAATTAATCTTAAACGAGTTAAGTGGAGATGATGGCCATTTATACAGTAAATATTTATTCAGTCTTTACTCTGTGTCAAGCTTTTGCGGTGAAGATGTGATAGTGAACAAAGGAGGCCAAGACTCTATTTCATAGAGTTTACTTTCTAGTTGGGAGAAAGAGACAATAAACAAATAAATCAAATATACCATAATATAAATGCTGTAGAGAAAATGTAACAGGGGGATGGGATAGAGAATAAGACAATGGGATGGAGGATGGCTTTACAATGGTTGGTTAAGGAAATCTCTCTAAGGAGCAGGCACTGGAACTGCAGACTGAGAGATGAGGATGAGTCAACTATGTGAATTTCTAGAAGAGGAACATTCCAGGGAAGCAAGGAGAGTGAGTACAAAGGCACAAGTCTTGAAGTAGCCACTGTGGGGGAAGAAGAGGTCACATGGGTGAGCGGGACCAGATGAGGTCACAGATAAGTGTTTGAGTGGAGAGCAATTGAGCAGAGCCTCATAGGCCGTGCAAAGGCCAATTACAATTTAGCGTAAAATTGATGGAACAGAGCATTTCTTCTACTAATCACCTTAGCTCAGCTGCTCTAAGTGAATGCAAGGGCTTTTACATGAGGGAAAAATGGTATTAAAATATCAGAAGACCATGAAGAGTCCATGAGGAGCTCACTTCTGTAACTGCACCAAAGAGTCCACCAAAGAACAACTGCCAGAAACACACACAAGTTCTTCTTGGCCAAGGTGGTGTTTGATCTCCAGGCAGAATCACCATCCTGGTCAAATCAAATTCTCCATGCCACAACCATTGAAAACCTCTCTAATCATTTTTGCTGTCCTTTTAATCATGCCTCTCACCCCTGGACCTGTTTAAACAAACAATGTAAGTTCTTGCTCTTGGGTTTTCATTGGCACCCAGTCTAAAGAGGCCTTCTGCCTCACTGAGTCACTGTCACACAATTTTTTTCCCTTTTTGTTTTTAGCACATTTCACTCTCTGGACGTATCTTGATATATGTTTACTTTTTTATTTCCAATGTCTCTACTCTAGAAACTGTTTAAAAATGTAGGCTCTTATGCCAAACTACATGCGTTCAAACCCTACCCTGGGAGGAGGGAAGGAAATGATGAGGAATTATTGCTTATTGAGTACAGATCTTCTGTTTGGCGTGTAAATATTTTTTACTAATGGATTGTAGTGATGGAAGGACAACTTTTTGATTGAAATTAATACCATAAAATTGCATACTTTAAAGTGGTTACTGTGGGAAAATTGTGTGTGTATACATGTAAAAATGTGTGTGTATATAATAAAATTTATAAAAATATATAAAAATAAAAATAAAAAAATAAAAATCCACACTGGAGCATTCACAACTCTGTCACCTCAAATAAATTATACAAATTGTCCAAGATACAGTTAATCATCTTTAAACCAGGAATAATAATATGATTCATAAGTGACTTAGAGAATTAAAAAGGCAATGACTTGCAAGTAATTGAATATTGTTGTATATACATACTAGCATTATCTACAATTACTACTTATTATGCTATAGCTTCCTTATTTTTCTTAAAATATCATTAAATGTTGTGGTCTTTCATTAACCTGATTTTAATTTTGGAGACTTTCAGACTTTTAAGGTGAATTTTTCAGAGTGCTAAGCTAATCCATCTTGCATTTGTTTTATTGGATGTAGTCTGAGAAATATGTTTGTACTTCATGGCCTCTTAATATAGTATCTACATAGAGTTGAATAATAAATACAAATCACAGATTTTTTCCTCATTTTTTTATTGTAAAGTTTAACACATGGATAACAGTGAAAACTTTCAATGTACAATTTCACAAGTAGTTAGCAAATCTCAAAGAATGTCATGGGTCACAGTTCCACAACCTCAGCCATTTCCCTTATTGTAAAGTTTATAACACACATTCAGAGAGGTGTCATCTCTTGATGTACAGCTCAGCAAGCAGTCATATAGGTAATTTCAAAAACTGTTATGGGTTACACTTCCACGATGTCAGTTATTTCCTTATTATGCAATATAAATTATGTACATAAAAGTAAAGACCTTCAAGGCACAATTCAACAAGCAGCAATAGAGCAAATCCCAAGGGATACTATAGGCTACAGTTCCACCACATCATTTAACTCCTTCTATCCATTCCAATACCCCATCATCAAAAATATATTTATAATTACATAAAGTTTCACTATTCATAGACCTTTTGTTCCATCTTATCTTGTTTATTGGTACTCCTTCCTCTCTTTAATCTCTTTCTCCATCTTCAGGGGTGTCCAGGCTGTGAGCACTCTAAATTGCTCATATTAAAAGGGGGGTGTCGACAGTATGGGAGGGGGGCCACATCTGATAGTTGATCTTAAAGAAGCTGTTGCCTCTGGGTTTTAGGATTTGTCTGGTATAGGAATACTCTGGTGGATTTAAGTTTCCAAAAGATAAAACTTAGTGAGTCCATCTTTCACAGAATATCAGCTAAGGACCTAGGTATTTGGGGCTGTTTTTGGTAAGAGCATGGCATGCTGTGGCCAATTGGGATGTCTAGCTAGAAGCTTGCGTTAAGAGAAACCTCCAGGATAGCCTCTCAACCTACTTGGGATCTCTCAGCCTCTGTGACCTCAGTTTGTTACCTTTCTTTTTAACCCCTTTGGTCAAGTAGGCATTTTCAATCCTTCACTGCCATGGCTAGGCTCGTTCCTGGGAATAGTGTCCCAAGTTGCCAGGGAGATTCATTCCCCTGGGAGTCATGTCCCTCTTGGGGGGTTGGGGGGGTGTTAATGAATTTATTTGCCAAGTTCAGCTTAGAGAGAGAAAGGCCACATCTGAGCAATGAAGAGGCTGCCTGGAGGTGCCTCTTAAGCGTAATTATAGGAGGGCTTAGCCTCTTGTTTATAACCCTAAATTTCACAAGACCAAGTCTCAATCAAGTCAAGGGCTTGATTTAGTAAGTAGTGGGTTCCTAACTTGATTAATATGTATTCTATCCCAAGATAAATGGCCAGTTTCTTAGATTATCTTCACTTAGTTGTACAGTCATCATCACTCTCAACTTTAAACAATTACCATAACATACTATATCCCAGAGCTCTTATAAGCTGCTAATTATTCATCCCTAGTATTAGTATAGAGTTGGTAAGATATTCTTATTAAATATAGTCATTAATACATAATGGGTTGTTTTTCCATATCACTCTCTTGTTAACTCTATGCAGCAGTGTCATACCTTGTAAGTATATCATGCTAACCCTTACTTAGGTTTGTGGTGCTATTCTGTGGGTTAGTTGCCTTTAAACAACCATTTATGAGCATGCTCACTTTCAATGCATCACTGATACATATAATCCCATTAATGAACCATAGTCACTCCTAACCATTCTCATATCATTAAAATCAACCTCATTATCACATCTGTACATATTATATTATTGTTCCCCCTTCACTAGGTTCTGATTATCTCTAGATCCTCTATATTATACATTATAAAGCACGTATTTTACATTTTTCACATAGTTTACATTAGTGGTAATGTGCAGTATCTCTCCTTCTGTGTCTCGCTTACTTCACTCCACATTATGTCTTCAAGTTTCACCCAAGTTGTCATGTTTCACGACCTCATTCCTTCTTCCTACTGCATAGAATTCCATCATGTGTATATTCCAAAATTAGTTTATCTACTCATCTGTTGAAGGACACTTGGATTGTTTCCATCTCTTGGCAATTGTGAACAATGCTGCTATGAACATCATTGTGAGAATATCTGTTCATGCCACTGCCTTTAGATCTTCTGGGTTTATACCAAGAAGTGAAATTGCTGGATCATAGGGTAACTTGATATCTAGTTTTTTGGGAAACCTCCAAAGTGGCTGTATCATTATACAGTCCCACCAGCAATGAATAAGACTTCCAATTTCTCCACATCCTCTGCAGCATTTGTAATTTCCTGTTTGTTTACTGGCAGCCATTCTAATTGGTATGAGATGATAACTCATTGTGGTCTTGATTTACATCTCCCTAATAGCTAAGATGAACATTTTTTCTTGTACATTTTAGCCATCTCTATTTCCTCTTCAGAGAAATGTATTTTCATGTCTTTTACCCATTTTATAATTGGGTTGTTTGTACTATTGTCATTGAGTTGTAGGATTTCTTTATATATGCAAGATATCAGTTTCTTAACAGATATGTGGTTTCCAAATAGTTTTTCCCATTGAATTGGCTGCCTCTTTACCATTTTGACAAATTCCTTTGATGTATAGAAGATTTAAGTTTAAGGAGTCCCCATTTATCTATTTTTTCTTTCATTGCTTGTGCTTTGGGTGTAAGATCTAAGATGCGACCTCCTAATACTAGGCCTTGAAGATGTTTCCCTACATTACCTTCTAGGAGATACTGGTACTGTCTCTTATATTGAGGTCTTTGATCCACTTTGAGTTAATTTTTATGCAGGATGTGAGGTAGGGGTCCTCTTCCATTCTTTTGGATATGGATATCCAGTTCACGCAGGCCTGTTTGTTGAAGAGACTGTTCTGTCCCAGTTCAGTTGATTTGGGGGCCTTATCAAAAATTAGTCAACCACAGATCTTGGGATGTATTTTGAAATTCTCAATTGATTCCATTGATCAATATGTTTATCTTTGTGCCAATACTGTGCTGTTTTGACTATTGTGGCTTTAGAGTAAGTTTCAAAGTCAGAAAGTGTAAGTACTTCCACTTTGGTTTTCTTTAATAGGATGTTCTTAGCAATCCGACCTATGTTTCCCTTCCAAATAAATTTGATAACTAGCTTTTCCAATTTTGCAAAGTAGGTTGTTGGAATTTTGATTAGAATTGCATTGAATCTGTAGATCAGTTTCAGTATGATTGACATCTTTACAATGTTTAGCCTTCCTATTCTTGAACACAGAATATTTTTTGATATCTTTAGGTCCCCTTCTATATCTTTTAGTAGTTACATAATTTTCTGTGTAGAGGTCTTTTACATGTTTGGATAAGTTTATTCTTATGTACTTGACTTTTTTAGTTGTTATTGAGAATGAATTCTTTTACTTGAGTGACTCTTCAGTTAGGTCATTTCTAGTATATAGGAGCATTACTGACTTATGTGCATTAATCTTGTATCCTTCCACTTTGCTAAATTTGTTTACTAGCTCAAGTAGCTGTGTTGTCGATTTCTGAGGGTTTCCCAAATATAATATTGTATCATCTGCAAATAATGACAGTTTTACTTCTCCCTTTCCAATTTGGATGCCTTTTATTTCTTTGTCTTGCCAGATTGCTCTACCTAGAACTTCTAACATAATAATAATGTGGCAGCAGGCATCTTTGTCTCATTCCTAATCTTAGAGGGAAGGTTTTCAGTGTCTCAACATTGAGTACTATGCTGGCTGTGGGTTTTTCATATAGGCTCCTTATCACATTGAAGATGTTTCCTTCAATTCCTACCTTTTGAAGTGTTTTTATCAAAAAGGGATGTTGGATTTTGTTGAATGCTTTTTCAGCATCTATTGAGATGATCATTTGATTTCTCTTTTTTGATTTGTTAATGTGTTGTAATACATTCACTGATTTTTTTTATGTTGAACCATCATTGCATGCCTGGAATAAACCCCACTTGTCATGGTGTATGATGTTTTTAATGTATCTTTGGATTTGATTTGCAAGTATTTTGTTGAGAATTTTTCATCTATATTCATTAGGGAGATTGGCCTGCCAATTTTCTTTCTTGTAGCATCTTTATCTGGTTTTGGTATTAGAGTGATGTTGGATTCATAAAATGTGTTCTGTAGTGTTATATTTTCTTCAATTTTTTGAAAGAAATTAAGTAAGATAGGTGTCAGTTCTTTTTGGATAGTTTGGTAGACTTCCCCCATGAAGCCATCTGGCCCTGAGCTTTTATTTGTACAAAGCTTTCTGATGACAGGTTGGATCTCTCTGCTTGTGATTAGTTTGTTGTGGTCTTCTATTTCATCTCAGGTCAGTCTAGGTTGCTCATGTGTTTCCAGGAAATTATCTACTTCTAAATTATCCAATTTGTTGGCATACAGTTGTTCATAGTATCCTCTTATGAGTATTAAAATTTCTTTGGGATCCATAATAATATCCTTTAATTTACATTTCTCCTGTTGGTAAATGGCAGATTGGCCTCTTTTAATGAGAGAGTTTCTTGAGCCCATAATTTCAGGGTTTTAGAATTTCCATGTCCAGAAATGAGGGTGGATCCACTCCAAAGTGGAAGCAACCGTGGGAAATTCATCTATTTCATGGATGAGATCGATGGTAAGTTCAATGTCATTATCCTCAAGGCAAGTCTCATCTTCGGCCTCTCTCCCAGGAGGATCTCCAGCCTCATTGAGGGTGAAAAGTAGTTCAGTGCATCCTTTATTAGCAAAATCATTCTAAAGATATTCATCTTATACATCACCTAGACATTTGCATCAAAATGATACAAAGATGGTTCCCTTCCACCCTGTCAACTATTTTCCATGCTCTCTTCTTAATAGTAGAGAAGCTTTGCTTTTCCAATCACATGCCTTTCATGAACCTGACAAGACTGCTCAGCCAATGACAACAGCACAGGAGTCAATAACAGGTGCATGAGAGTGCTTGTGTCAAAAGCCCAGGGCGATGAGGTTCACTCATAGTTCAGCCCACTGGGCATTTTTTTCCAGTCCCAGACAGGGTATTTAATGTGACCGAGCTGAGGGAAACAGTGACTGCTGACCAAAGTAAACTGTACGGTTTTAGCTTGGCTGATCCATCAGTGAACCATCAGTGAACACTGCTGAGTTGGGTGCACATCCTTGGGTTGGCTCCTGTAGTAGTTAGGGTTCTCTAGGGAAACAGAATCAGTGAGAGGTTTCTATGATTATAAAATTTATAAAAGTGACTCATGCAACTGTGGGTATCCATGAGTCCCAATTCTGTAGGGCAGTCAGCAAACTATCAACTCCAAGGAAGATGTCCAATGAACTCTTCAGGAAATGAACTGGCAACTTCAATGAAGTCCTCAGGAAATGATCCAGCAACTTCAACGAACTCCTCAGGAAACCCTTCGCTGGGCAGCCAAAGAAGAAGTGAAGGTCCTCTATCTGTCTAGCTTATAAGTCTTCAACTGATTAATTGGATTAAATCCAGCCAATTGCATTCTCTCGTTGTGGAAGGCATGCCCTTTGGTGAGTCATCAGTCACAGCTGCAGCCAATTGACTGATAATTTAATAAACCAGCCTGATGGGTTATTAACCAGCCACAAATGTCCTCACAGCAATTGTTAGACCAGTGCTTGCTTGAGCAGACAGCTGGGTACTATCACCTGGTCAAGTTGACACATGAACCTAATCATCACATTCCACCGCTTGTTAACTTGGCAGTTATACACATCACCTAAAACCATACTTTAAGTAGATAACAATAACAGACATATATTTTGTGTAACAATACTCTGGTGTGAAGCATACAACTGGAAACACACTAAATCTCTCCAGAACAGGGTGCAAGTCCTTGGGTGACATTAGCTCTTAAAATTGATTTCCTTTAGCTTAAATACATCAAAATGAACAGTACAGGTTATGCCATATGATAAGAGGATAAGACAGAGAAGAAAGCAAAGATATTTGCTTTATAGACAAATACAAACATAATCATAACAAAACAAGGAGGAAATATTCATGCCATCATAGTCCTCATTTCTGTAACTGGTCACATGGCTGTAGTTCATATTTATCACTACCTTCTTTCACTACCCCTTCCATGTTTCCTTTACCCTCAGCAAGCACTTCAGCTGGCCATGGTTCTTTGCCTAGTGGGGTGACCAAACCTTCATTCCTGAAGTTTCTTGGCCATTGGTAGTCCTGTCTGGATTGGGTTGTTGCAGTTTTCCATTGACTTTAATCACAGGGCATGGTAGTACTAAGAGATGCCCTAGGGGATCTCCTGTATTCCAGGAAAACTCTTCTTTACTTCCATTTTGCAGTTGTAGTGCTATTTCCCCTTGATAGGATAAATCACCCCAGCCAGTACAGTAATTCCCCTCCTTGCCTGTTAATTCAGAGGCATGAGAAGCCCAAAGTGGCCAGCTGGCAGTCTTAACTTCCAGTTCAATGGGATTATTGTTGTGTTTCCTGGTGGAAGCACTCCTCCTTTTGGAACCAAGACCTGTAGACCAGCAGAGCTTAAGCTTGCAGGGACAGGAAGCAAAAATTTACCTAGTGGATCACTAAGAGTGATAGTGAGTGGTGTCACTCCTGTTTCCACCCCTTGATTCCCGGACCCATGAATCCTGGCTATGGGAGAAACAGCACCATAGAGTGGATGCTGATTCAGAGCATACACAGCCTCCTGGAGAACACTGCCCCAGCCCTGCAAGGTATTGCCACCTAGTTGGAACTGTAATGGAGTCTTCAACAGGCCATTCCACCGTTCTATCAACCCAGCTGCCTCTGGATTGTGGGGAACATGGTAAGACCAGAGAAGTCCATGAGCATGTGCCCATTCCCTCACTTCATCTGCTGTGAAGTGGGTTCCTTGGTCTGAAGTAATGCTGTGTGGAATACCATGATGGTGGATAAGGCATTCTGTAAGTCCACAGATGGTAGTTTTGGCAGAAGCATGTCGTGCAGGGAAGGCAAACCCATATCCAGAGTATGTGTCTATTCCAGTAGGAACAAATCACTGCCCCTTCCATGATGAAAGTGGTCCAACGTAATCAACCTGCCACCAGGTAGTAGGCTGATCACCTTGGGGAATAGCGCCATATCAGGGACTGAGTGTGGGTCTCTGCTGATGGCAGATTGGGCACTCAGCAGTGGCTGTGGCCAGGTTAGCCTTGGTGAGTGGAAGTCCATGTTGCTGAGCCCATGCATAACTTCCATCCCTACCACCATGACCACTTTGTTCAAGAGCCCATTGGGCAATGACAGGAGTTGCTGGGGAAAGAGGCTGATTGGTATCCACCAAACGGGTCATTTTATCCACTTGGTTATTAAAATCTTCTGCTGAAGTCACCCTCTGGTAAGCATTCACATGGAACACAAATATCTTTGTGTTTTTTGCCCACTCAGAAATGTCTATCCACATACCCCTTCCCCAGACTTCTTTGTCACCAATCTTCCAATTGTGTTCCTTCCAAGTCCCTGACCATCCAGCCAAACCATTAGCAACAGCCCATGAATCAATATACAAATGCGTCTCTTGCTAGTTCTCCTTCCAAGCAAAGTGAACAACCAGGTGCACTGCTTGAAGTTCTGCCCACTGGGAGGATTTTCCTTCACCACTGTCCTTCAGGGACAGCCCAGAAAGAGGCTGCAGTGTCACAGCTGTCCACTTTCAGGTGGTGCCTGCATATCATGCAGAAACATCTGTAAACCAGGCCCTAGTTTTCTCTTCCTCAGTCAACTGATGGTAAGGAACTCCCCAAGATGCCATAGCTGTGGGCTGGGAAAGAGAAGGTAAGGTGGAAGGAGTGGGGGCCATGGGCATTTGGGCCACTTCCTCATGTAACTTACTTGTACCTTCAGGATCTGCTTGAGCTCTATCTCATATATACCATTTCCATTTTATGATGGAGTGCTGCTGTGCATGCCCAACTTTATGGCTTGGTGGGTCAGACAACACCCAGCTCATGATAGGTAACTGAGGTCTCATGGTAACTTGGTGGCCCATGGTTAAGCATTCTGTCTCTACTAAGGCCTAGTAGCAGCCCAACAGCTGTTTCTCAAATGGAGAGTAGTTATCTGCAGAGGATGGTAAAGCTTTACTCCAAAATTCTAAGGCCTGCATTATGATTCTCCTATAGGAGTCTGCAAAGTCTCCAAACAGTATCTCTGTTTGCCACTGACACTTCCAGCACCTTTGAGTCAGCTGGATTGTATGGTCCAAGTGGCAGAACAGCTTGCACAGCAGCCTGGACATGTTGCAGAGCCTCATCTTATTCTAGTCCCCACTCAAAACTAGAAGCTTTTCTGGTCACTAAGTAAATGGGCTGGAGTAGCACAGCTAAATGAGGAATATGTTGTCTCCAAAATCCAAAGAGGCCAACTAAGCATTGTGCCTCTTTTTTGGTCATAGGAGGGGCCAGATGCAGCAGCTTATCCTTCACCTTAGAAGGAATATCTCAACAGGTCCCACACCACTGAACACCTAGACATTTTATTGAAGTGGAAGGCCCCTGTATTTTTGTTGGGTTTATCTCCCATCCTCTGCCATGCAAATACCTTACCAACAAATCTAGAGTAGTTGCTACTTCTTGCTCACTAGGTCCAATCAATGTGATATCATCAATATAATGGACCAGTGTGATGTCTTGTGGAGGGAGAAACAATCAAGATCCCTGTGGACAATACTACGACATAGGGCTGGAGAGTTGATATAACCCTCAGGTAACACAGTGAATGTAAACTGCCGGCCTTGCCAGCCGAATGCAAACTGTTTCTGGTGGTCCTTACTGACAGCAATTGAGAAAAAAGCATTTGCCAGATCAATAGCTGCATACCAGGTGTCAGGGGATGTGTTGATTTGCTCAAGCAGTGATACCACATCTGGAACAGCAGCTGCAATTGGAGTCATCACCTGGTTAAGCTTACAATAATCCACTGTCATCCTCCAAGATCCATCTGTTTTATGCACAGGCCCAATAGGAGAGTTGAATGGGGATGTGGTGGGAATCACCACCCCTGCATCCTTCAAGTCCTTAAGAGTGGCATTAATCTCTGCAATCCCTTCAGGAATCCAGTATTGCTTCTGGTTTACTATTTTGCTAGGCAGGGGCAGTTCTAGTGGCTTCCACTTGGCCTTTCCCACCATAATAGCCCTCACTACATGAGTCAGGGAACCAATGTGAGGATTCTGCCAGTTGCTGAGTATGTCTATTCCAACTATGCATTCCAGCTCTGGGGAAATAACCACAGAATGGGTATGGGGACACACTGGACCCACTGTGGGATGGATCTGAGCTAAAACTCCATCGATCACCTGGCCTCCATAAACCCCAACTCTGACTGGTGGATCAGAGTGACGTTTTGGGTCTCCAGGAATTAATGTCACTTCTGAACCAGTGTCTAATAATCTATGAAATATCTGATCATTTCCTTTTCCCCAATGCAAAGTTACCCTAGTAAAAGGCCGTAGGTCCCCCTGGGGAAGGCTGGGAGGAAGATTAACAGTATAAATTTTTGGCAGTATAACAGGGTCCTTCCCCAAGGGTACACAGCCTTTCCTTCATTCAAGGGGCTCTGGATCTGTAAACTGTCTCAAATCTGGGAATTGATTAAGGGGCCATGACTCTCTGCTTTTGTAATTCAAGGGAGACTTTTGTTCACATGACCTAGAATTCTTCTGCCTATATAGTTCAAACAAGAATTTAGTCAATTGACCATCTATTTTACTACTTGGTACTCCATGATCCACCAGCCAATGCCATAAGTCTCTGAGTCATAGTATTTTGACTGCTGCTTTGAGCCTGTTTTCCATTATGGTAGCCACACCCACCTTGTCTGTGGCAATTAACTGCAGCCACTTGGCTTCTGCCAACTCGGGACCTGATTATCCCCATTGTGTTTAAGGATTTCAGCCCAGTGACAGCAGTTCCTACAGTAATATCTGACCTACAGAGAAGGGTGACTACAGAGCTCTTCAGGGATGATGGAGCTAGTCTCACAAATTTATTCCTCATAGTCCTGGTAAAAGGTGTGTCCTCTGGACATTCCAGGGGTGTGTGAGCAGGTCTTCCATGATAAATCCACTCTAACATTCCAATCTTTTTAAGCTTTGAATCCCTTCCTCCACATTGTACCAGGGCAGTTCTGGCATTTCAAACTCCATTAATGACAGCCATCTTTTGATCCATGTTTCAGCCAACCACCCAGACTGTTAATGCCCTTTCTAACCCCTCAAGCTACAACACTGAATGCAGAATCTCTGCTTAGTGGGCCCATATCAGTAAATTCAGCCTGATCCAACCTTATATTCCTTCTGCCATTATCCCACACCCTTAATATCCATTCCCACACATATTCCCCTGGTTTCTGTCTGTATAAGTTGGAAAACTCATACAGTTCTTTTGGAGTATAGTGTATTTCTTCATGGGTCACACTTTGTACCTCACCCTTCTGGGCCTGTTGAGATTTTAGTCTAGTTATAGGTCTTGAAGCAAAGATTGGTGGTGGGGGTGGGTCATGAAAAGAGTTAGAATTATCCCTCATGCCATTTACCTCAGGACATTATGTTGCATTTTCACCTCTTAAAACAGGATTAATCTCTCCAGATAGAGGAGTGAGGGCTACTTCCTCAGGGGAGGTGATTATTGGATTAGCAGGCACTGAAAAGTTAATCTCTTTAGGTGGTGGTTGGATAGCAGGCTCCTTAGGGCAGACGAGGTGGGGAGGTGTTTCCTCAGGACAGCCCTCCACAGGTAAATCTAACAATGACTCAGCAGAATCCAGGGTTCCAGTGTCCTCACTGCCATTATTATCAGTCCATATGTCCCCATCCCAAGTTTCAGGATCCCAGTCTTTTCCAATCAATGCCTTTACTTTAAAAGCAGACACCCTGAGAGGTTGAGATTTTAGTTTACATTGTAAATCTGCTACTCGCACAATGAGAGTCTGTGTCTGGTTTCAGAAACCTCAAGTCTGTGGGCACAGGAAATAAGATTTTCTTTCAGGGCAAACATAGAAACATTTACATCTGTCATACAGCATTAAGTTTTGAATTTGACGCCTTTAGCTCATCCCTTTCTCTTACAACTTTATCCAAAGTATCTAAGAGCAGCAAGCCAACATCATTATACCTCTTAATTCTGCAAAACTCTGTGAAGGTGTCGAAAACACTATCACCCAGAGCCTTCCTTCATACAAGAGTATGATTAGGAGAATCAAACAGTGCTATTTTGTGCATCTCCTTTGCCAACCCATGCCATGGACTGTTAGTGCCCTCTTGATTGTTGGAAATAGAGTCATTAGTGCCTTTGAATCTAATCAGAGTAGAAAACAAATTGTAAAAGCCTATTTTCAGATGCTGTTTCTCAAGAACCACTCCTAGTACCCAGTTGTATTAGTTAGGGTTCTCCAGGGAAACAGAATCAATGCAAGGTGTCTATGACTATAAAATTTATAAAAGTGACTCACACAACTGTGGGTACGCACAAGTTCAAATTCTGTAGGGCAGTCAGCAAACTGTCAACTCCAAGGAAGATGTCTGATGAACTTTTCAGGAAACAAACCAGGAACTTTGATGATCTCCTGAGGAAATGAACTGGCAACTTCGGTGAACTCCTCGGAAACGCTTCGCTGGGCAGCCGAAGAAGAAGTGAAGGTCTTCTATCTGTCTCGCTTATAAGTCTTCAACTGATTAATTGGATTAAATCCAGCCAGTTGCATTCTCTTATTGTGGAAGATGCCTTTGGTGAGTCATCAGTCACAGCTGCAGCCAATTGACTGATAATTCAATAAACCAGCCTGATGGTTTATTAACCAGCAACAAATGTTCTCGCAGCAATTGTTAGGCCAGTGCTTGCTTGACCAGACAGCTGGGTACTATCACCTGGACAAGTTGACACATGAACCTAACCATCACAGCTCCTAAAGATGTCCATGTTGGGAAAGAGAGACCCTCATTGGTGTTGCAACAAAATCATTGTTGATGATGACCTCTGCCAACTGCTCATACAAATGGGTTATTCCTTGAGGACTCCGGCAACTGGAATCTTGATTATACCACTTACATTTGATCATACTCTATTTTTGGGCACTGTCTGGGTGAATATACTGATTGCCCAGGATTTAGAACATGACAGGGATTTCTGGCCACAGGAGGACATGGGAGGTCTCCGTAATCCTTTCCAATTCTACAAAAGCCCAATAGCATGCTATAAGTTGCCTGTAAATCTGTGGGAAAGGTTGGGCCCCAGCTGGGAACATCTTGGTCCAAGAAACTAGAAGTCTGTGAGTTACTGTTGCTCCATTCTACTGCCACAGAGACCAGTCAGTATGGGTCCAGATGGCTGAAACCTGTAGCTTGAATGGAGATACAGATTCTAAATGTTCTAGAGGCATGGCAGCTAATACAGTTGATTTTACCTCTTGTACATCCTACTCCTACTGTTTTCTTCAATGGGAAGTACCTGCTTTTCATGTCACATTCTATTGGGATTACAGGAAGCTATGAGACTAGGGATATGCTGGCAAATTATACAAACTGTACAATGCCTGGAACTGTTGGTGCTAAAAGGTGCACTTTGGCATTCAAGCACAATAGAGTGCCATGCTCCACTGCCTTAATCACTTTCCACACTTGGCTAGTATAGGCAGAGGTATGAAGTGGATGACTTTCACAGATAGCAGGCCCTATATGAGTTCAATAATGCCATTTTCCCCACAAGGGAGACTATAGATACTGTTTGACAATACAGGGAGGAAATGGGAGCACTGAGGTTTGAACAATGATTTCATGACTATGACAACAAAAAACACAGGCAACCTGACAGTATTAGGTTATTCAGCATCATCAATATTTAAAATTATCAAGAAATTGACAAGATACCTATGCAAAGAAAGCAAATAATAGCATATTATATGTCTGATCTTGTATTCACAGTATGTTAGAATAGTCTTACAACTCAATTACAAAAGACAAACAGCCCAATTAGAAATGAACACCAAAGAAGTTGTACAAATGATCAATGAGCAAATGGAAAGATTTTCAATTTCAGTCACTTGGGAAATACAAGATACAACAAACATAGGATGCCACTTTAAATCCACTAAAATGGTTAAAGTAATTTTTAATGAGGAAGTATCACATACTGGCATGAATGTGGGTAAATTAGAACTTTTGTATTTGCTGGTGGGAATGTAAAATTGAGCAACCACTATTATATAGAAAAAGGTTTGAAATTTCTCAAAAAGTTAAACATAGAGAAACTTATGCTTAACCAGCAAAGTGCAGTGAAATGCTCCAGGGTTCCATTCCCTAAAGAATATTGAACAACTAGCAAAAAGTGGTAGAGCCATGTTTCTCCAAGATCTACAAAACAATACTGCAGTAATGGAGGGACACCGAATCAAGGATAAAGCAACTTAAAAACAGCGGTAAATCCTCATGGACACTTGCTGCTGCTTCTAGTGAGAGTTGGCCCTGCAATCTGACCTGCAATCTGTAAATCATACTTATTCCTGTGCATCCTCCAATAACTGATTATAAAGAGGGGATCATTCAGCTAAAGGGTTAGATAATCCTCATTGGGATCTAATATGTGGCACAAAAACATAGAAGTCAACCTACTAATCTATGCAATGGGTTCCCTTATCACATGTATTTGAATTTGAAACTGTATTGAATAAGGAAACTCTTCTAAGCATTTCCTGCTGGAATTATTATGATATAACCCAGAATGTATGGGCATTTCAGGTCTGAAAATAATGTTGTATCATTCAGTAATAAAGGCAGTTTCAAATGAAATGCAGTAAGAAGCAATTAATTGTCTTTCAAATGGTGTGATTTTTTGATGGAAGGGTCCCAAACTTCCCCAATTTAAAAGGCCAGTGGTCACTGCTGGGTGAAAATCCTGGCATCCCTTACAGAGGGTGTTGTTCACAAAAGGAATATTTTCCTTCATGACTCTATTTTTAAGAACACAGGAGCATCTTCCAGAAGACCTCCAGAAGTTTTTCTCTCTTTTTATATCAGCTAGAATTGCAGCACATGCCTATCCTTACATGATTCACTGGAAAGGAGAATCCCATTAATATAAATGGTTTAGTCTAATCCATGTTTAATCTACATTCACACCTTCAATTGAGAATGTACTCTACTTTCTCTCAAAGGTATCATTGTCTGATACTACCCCAAAATAGAGTTTGACGAAAAGAAGACATGGGGGCAATTAACAGTGTCTGCCATGCCCAACATGCCTCAATAGATTACACCTTTTCTAGCCCATGTCTTTAATCTCTTTCCTTCTCTCTTTTGTCTCCTCCACTACTAGTTTTCTTCCAATGACACTTAAACATGATTAATTTTCTGCCATATGACAACATATTCATCCTGATTCATTTGTCCCCCTTTTGATGATGAATTTCATTCTTATAACAAACCTACACTTGGCAACCACGTGTTTGCAGAAGAGGAAACTGACACACAGCTAAGTTAACTCACTAGCCGAAGACCAATGAGATTGGTTAGGATTCAATGACTAATAACCACCAGTAAAGTAGTAGTGGATGTGGTTACCAGATAGCTTTTCTCTCATTTTAATTCAGAAAATATTTTCTGAGCATCTTCTATGCCTAAATACACTCACTGGATGATTTCAATTGCTGTCTTTTGGTATTTCTTCTATTGCCTAATTTTATCTAAGGCTTGTTTACAGGCTCAGATAAGTTAAATGACATGCATAGTCACAGAATTATTAAGTAGATATGGGAATCATATCCAGATTCATATCTTTGGTGGTGTTTGGACTTGAATTATGTACTCCAGAGAAAATATTCTTGATCTCAATTCCAGTTCTTGGCTGTATGAAAGCTTTTGTAAATACTATCTTTGAATATCTCTAGTTGAGTCAAGGTGTGGACTCACTTGTGAACAGGGTCTTTGTAGATGCTATTTAGGTGTGGCAAAACTCAGTGAGGTCAGGCCTTTATCCTCATGACTGGAGGCCTTATTAAGTGAGTAGATTTAGAAACTTTCAGAGAAGCCAGAGTCAGAGAAATCCACAGGAAGTTACAAGGCCATAGCCATGTGACAGAAGTTTGCCCTAACTACAATGGCATCAATTTCAAGAGAGAGCATGGTCTTGCATGTATCTTGATTATGGACTTGCAATAAAGGATTTTCATTTAAGCATTCCCATTGTCAGATGTTTTCATTCCAGCAGTGGCTAGTTTAAGTATGTGCATAATTTCCGTGGAATCTTACCATGTGCCAATCATGTATAGGATGTAACTATTCCTATTCTGAACTTCTACTGACACTTTCCTTCCACCCTGTAGGCTATAAGAAATTCCCAGATGCAAAGCTGCCTGGATAGCGCTTAAGTCATTCCTCAAGATAGAGCAAGAGGTAGGAAAGGAATTACAAGATGATCTCTTTCCTCCATCCCTTTCTTTCCTAAGCAGCTACAAACAAGGGATCTGTTGAGGATAAGTCCTGCCTGCTACTGGTGGTAGAAAGAGCCCTCTGAGTCAGATTTTTTCTCCTATCACATCCAGTGGCTAAGCACATCATAGCACCAGCATCTGATGAGGTCCAATAATGTACTGATTAGGACTCAGTCATGAAATCATATCAGTCTGGATTTAAAACCAAGCTTTACTAATTGTTAGCCTTCAGATTTGTCCAAGTAATGCTCAAAGTTAGCATTATTTTCTTATACACAAAATAGAAATATTAACACCTCTCTCATGGGATTGTATGTGAATCATATGATATACTAAACTTAGCAGATGGACTGCTATATGATCACTCTTTGCTATTTGTTAACCCACATGGTATTTACATTTCCATTAACCCCTATAATCTTTCAGGGAATCTCAACACCACTGTCAGTTATTTTAGTGACTCATAGACACACTCAGAATACTCACAGAAAATTTTTGCATTTTTATGAGTCTTGAAACAGTATTGAATGTGACAAAACTTGACCTTTCCTATTTGTCTCTTAATTTCAGCATTCTTTCAGAGTCACACAAGCACACAAAGAAATAAAGCAAGCTACACATATGAATTGACAAAACTCCTGCCATAAATCTGGACAGTAGCACCATGAACTCTGATTTCATTGAAGAAGATAACAGCCAAAAATGAGCCTTAAATCTGTATCAGGTAGCATTTTTTTTTTATTTCTTTATTTTTTATTTTTATTTTTTTATTAAATTCAGTTTTATTGGAATACATTCACACACCATACGATCATCCATGATATACAATCCACTGTCCACAGTATAACATAGTTATGCGTTCATCACCACAATCTCAGGTAGCATTTTAAGCACACTTTATGCATTAATCTCATGGCAGTCCTATGAGATTGGTATCTTTTTGTCTTTGTTGTAAAGCTATGGGGACTGAGACATAGTCAGAGGAATTGCTCAATATCACATAGTTAGTAAGGGGAAGAGATGGCCTTAGGAGGCTAAACTTCTTGTACTCCAGCTCTTGCCCTTCAAATGATTCAGACTTTTAGTAGTAGACAGTAAAACTACCTAACCTGAGCATATCTATCCCCAAGGCATCAACAGTAGAATAGCAATTTCCACTGACCTGGAACTTTACACAGTTAATCTTGCTCAATCCTCCCTATAACTCTGTGAGACAGGTGTTGATAGGGTTGTTTTATAGGCTCTGATTAGTTCATGCACTCATACACCCTAGGCTACAATATTCTGTGCCTTAAGTCCAGACTCTAAGATCACTTCCAAACTACACTCATGGAGAGTCTGCTAACCCAGCCTAAGTGGATCTCTCCCTCCCACACCCCTGTTCACTGATGACACATCCACAGGAAAGACCGGAATAAACAGTTTGGCTGTCTTCTTGGCAAAAGCTCCTAATTCTAATCCTCTGGTAATTGAAAGTTCAGAACACCCTTA
The DNA here is from genome assembly GCF_015220235.1 of Choloepus didactylus. NCBI lineage: Eukaryota > Metazoa > Chordata > Mammalia > Pilosa > Megalonychidae > Choloepus > Choloepus didactylus. The sequence goes on along the minus strand of NC_051312.1, from coordinate 30,595,035 downwards.
ACTAAATGAGCTTAAGTAATATTTCTTTGAATGTATCCCTGGAATCACACTTGAAAATGTTGATAAGGACAGACTCTGGGGATAACTGAGCCTGGAACAGCATATAAGCCTATACAGTGCCAAATAATAAATGCCTTTGGCCTGAGTTTCCAACCCATGTGGATCCAGGCCCAAAGACCAAAGGAGGTAACTCCAGGCTGTGCACAGGCTTTCTTAGAAGTCTTAAGAGAGCTGAAATCAGGTACCTGCTATCAGGACAACTGCATTTGTTGCTGAGTTTATGATGCTGGAAATCCATAGTTTTTCTTCTTCAACATAGTTTTCTATTTTCAGTGTTTTAAATCTGGTTCAAATCAATATCAAGTGACTCTATAGTACACTCATAGAGTCATTAAAGAGCAAAAGAACAAATGTGTAGAAAGAAAGCTTATGGAGAAAAGTCCTCTAAAGGTTATTTTTCCCCCATCTATTTCCACTGAAGCCTAAGGCTTTGGAAATTTTCTGATTAAAAAAATAATTATCTGAACTGGAGTATTTATGGACAACATTTACAGGATAGTGTCAGCTTATCGAGGAAAAATAAATTCTGCCCACAAATTCTGATTTACCTAGGAAGTTTCTCTAAGCAACCATTACTCAGTTAATAATTAAGGAAAAGGAATTCTATACTTAAGGTAAAAATGGATGAACTTGCAAAGCAGCAGTTACTGATGGTCAGTGATTGCAAACTCCATACAAAGTGTTCTATACAGATAAGATGCCTTGTCATAAACAGAGTCTGTTAGTTGTGTTAATGTACTCAGAGATCTAGGTATGACCAGCGACTTCTTTATTGGTATTTTTCTCTCAAGGTGACACCAGGGTCTTCTGTTTACAGGTAAGTTGTATTTAAATGTGTTTCTATTTTCAGAGATCTTTATGAACAATGAGCAGCATATCCAATATACTCAGAAAAGCAGTCACTTGAGATTGTGGAGTCAGACCATAGATAAAATAAGCCTTTTATTAAATTATTTTACTGATACTAAGGCAGTATATTTCCTTTATAAAAAAACCGGGATCACAATATTCCCTTGAAAAGTAAACATTAGTGATGCTTAATACAAAAAGCATTATTAGCATCATTTTAAGAGACATTTTATTATATATGTCATTTCAGATGGTTGAGATTGTAACTGCTGTTTTATATTTGAATCTTTCCACTCACTATTATAGTGAAATCACCTTTCTACATGAATATTTCTTACAAATAACTTTGTTGTCCACCTGATATTTCATATGCATACAGAATAATTCATTTCATTGTTCACCTTTGAGTAGATATTATGGTTGTCTTTACATTTTTAGTATTATTGAAAACATATTGTGAAATACAGCATATATGCATAAGTTTGCCAATATTTCTTATATAGAGTAGAATCCTAAGAGAAAGGAGTTCTGGACCAAAAAAATAATCAATTTCAAAGTTCTTTTTACATAAAGTCATGTTTATTTCCTAGCACCGGATAATAGAGCTGTTGTATATTTTGTTAATTTCTAGTCTAAAATATTTCACATTTCAAATTGCATTTCTTTGAGAGCTCATGAAATAGAGGGTATTTTTCAGATGTCTAACTTTTTCATGAGAATTACCTTTTCATTATTTTTGAGTTTTCTTTATAATAGTATGCAAAGTTCTTCTCTTTATTTGCAAATTCTATTACTATAGTAACATTTGTGTGTCAACTGTTTCACAATGTTTCGAGTTTGTTCCCTGAATTTGTGTAGTTGAATCCATAAGTTCTGTCTATGTATTATACCACTGCATATTTCTGTAACATGATTTTTCCATCCAGAGAAAGTTGCATGTTTATTTCTATATTTCTGTTTTTAATCAGGTCAATGCTTTAAGTTTTTAATGTGTGCATATCTTTTTTCCCCTTTATTTGTTGATGATGTCAAGAGTAGAATTAATTTGATTTGGGGATACCTCTGCTGTTTTTTTATTAGAGAAAGTATAGGTTTATAGAAAAATTATGCAGAAAAGATAAAGTTCCAGTGTGACCCCTTAATATTATTAACAGTTTGCATTGATATGGTGCAATTCTTACAATTGATTAAATACCATTATTATTATATTGATAACTATATTCCATGGTTTACACTAGGGTTCACTGTTTTGTGATACAGACCTAGGATTTCTTATTAATTTCTTCTCTATTAAAATATATACAGAGTAAACTCTTCTTTAAATCATATTTTTATTGTGAAATATAGCATACATACATGGAATTGATAACATTCCAAGTGCAATTTAACAAATACTTAGAGAGCAAATTTCAAACATGTTATGGGTTACAGTTCCATACTTTCAGTTATTTCCTTATTGTGACATATAACATATATGCAAAAAGATAATAACTTTCGAAATACAATTTAAAAAATAATTATGTAGGAAAATCATGAGTTTCAGTACCATAGTTTCAGTTATTTCCATATTGTGAAATATAACACATATACTAAAAGGTGATAACTTTCAAATTATAATTTAACAAGTAGCTATAGAGCCAATTTCAAAGAATGCGATGGGTTACAATGCCATCATTTCTGTTCTGACCTCCTAGCTATTCTAATACCCTAGCAACTAAGAAATATAAAATCATATAGAGATTCAGTAATCATAATCCTTTGTTAAACTCCATCTTGTCTGGTGCTACCCCTTCCTCTAGTTTAATCACTTTCCCGATCTTCAGGGATGTCTAGGCAGTGACCACCCTAAGTTGTTCATGTTGAAAAGGGGTGTTGACACTATCGGAAAAGGGGAAATATTTGGTTGATGTTCTTGCAGAGTTTGTTGCCTCTGGGTTTTGAGACTTAACTGACATAGGAGTTCTCTGGAGAATTTAAGCTTCTGAAGTATAAACTTAGTGAGTGAAATTTTTATAGAGTCTCAGATAGGGATCCAGGTATTCTTTAGGGTTTGGGGGACTGCTGTTGATTTGGGCTAGTCCTACAGTGGCCATTCAGCATACCATGTGCATGTTTTCTTTTGGTAAATACCTCCCAGTGGCTGAATAAACTTTTATTACTCCAACTGAAATATTCAAAACATTCATTCAAATATTGTTTACTTTAAGGTTTTTTGGGACATGACCTTACCTACTTCTTATTGAGAATATTTGCATTCATCATTTTAAGAGTATCTTTAAATACCAATAGGTTTTTTTTAAATTCAGTTTTATTGAGATATATTCACATACTGTACAATCATCCATGGTGTACAAACAACTCTTCACAGTACCATCATATAGTTGTGCATTCATCATCCCAATCTATGTTTGAATATTTCCCTTACACCAGAAAGAATCAGAATAAGAATAAAAAATAAAAATAAGAAAGAGCACCCAAATCACCCCCCCATCCCACCCTATTTTTCATTTAGGTTTTTGTCCCCATTTTTCTACTCATCCATTCATACACTGGATGAAGGGAGTGCGATCCACAAGGTTTTCACAATCGTACTGTCACCACTTGTAAGTGACATTGTTATACAATCATCTTCAAGAATCAAGGCTACTGGGTTGGAGTATGGTAGTTTCAGGTATTTACTTCTAGCTATTCCAATACATTAAAACCTAAAAAGTGTCATCTATATAGTGCATAAGAATGTCCACCAGTTTGACCTCTTGACTCCATTTCAAATCTTTCAGCCACTGAAGCTTTATTTCATTTCATTTTGCATCCTCCTTTTGGTCAAGAAGATGTTCTCAATCCCATGATGCTGGGTCCAAATTCATCCCTGGGAGTCATATCCTGTGTTGCTGGGGAGATTTAGACCCCTGGGAGTCAGGTCCCAAGTAGGGGGGAGGGCAGTGAGCTCACCTGCCGAGTTGGCTAAGCTGGAGAGAGAGGGCCACATCTGAGCAACAAAGAGGCACTCAGGGGGAGACTCTTAGGCACAATTATAAGCAGGTTTAGCCTCTCCTTGCAGCAACAGGCTTCATAGGGGCCAGCCTCAAGACAGAGGGCTCAGCATGTCAAATTGTCAGTCCCCAGTGTTTGTGAGAACATCAGCAACAACCAGGTGAGGAAGTCCAACACCTGTGCACCCTCCCCCAGCTCTTCAGGGAGGGCCCAGATATATATTTTTATTCTCCACCCAAATTACTTTAGGATGTGTTGCTACTTCATTCTAATCTATACAGACCTACCATAGCTCACTTCCTATTCAAAATTCCATGTAATTGTAGTATTTGAACAAACTGACAGTAGAAGTTATGCTGTTTAGAAAATATAGATTCTACACCAAATAAACATCTCTCTCCTTGGTCTCACATGGAAGTTGAAGGTTTAACACACAGTCAGTTTCAACCTTTACCCTTTGGCCTGATTTGTTCTAATCTCAACCAGATCTGCTTTATTTACATCTCTAATTGAAGTCTGGGCTTTATTTCAGCTTTTTTTTTTTTTTTTAATGTGTTGATACTGATATTCATATCTGCCAAGCTCTACCTCTGAGTTTCAGGTGTCACACAGATACCCAATGTTTCAGAAAGCAATCAGGTTATACACTAAGGGATCAACATCTCAGAGTTTGGAGATAGCCATTGCAATTCAGGAATAGATTTAACTGCTCTAAGAGCTTACAATCTAGGGATCATTACAATAATAATTTCTCTGTTAGGCTGTGCTCTAAGATTCAGTTCTGAATTTAAACATTGTAGTTAGTCCATATTGGTGAAGCATTATAGTGTTGGCCTTTGTTTATGGTGTAACTCACTCAACATGCTGTCTGTAGGATCCATTCACGTGGTCGTGTGTCCCACAGCTTCACTCCTTCTCATAGCTGCTCAATATTCCCTTGTATGCATACAGCACAATTCACCATTCTGTTCCTCAATCAGTGTACCCTTAGGCCACCTCCACCCATTGCAAATCATGAATACTGCCTCCATAAACACCAATGTGCAATGTCCATTCATGTCTCTGCTCTCAGATCTTCCAAATACATACCCCACAATAAGGTTGTAGGACCTTATGGCCCCACATACGTAGCTTCTTGTGGAGCCACCTCAGTGACCTCCAGAAAGGCTATGCCATTCTGCCTCCTCATCAACAGTAAATAGGCACATCCCTCTCTCCATGTTTTCTCCAGTACTTTTACCTCTATTTATATTTTTTCTTACAATTTTATAGAGATATATTCACATAACATATAACCATCCACAGTGTACAATCAGTTGTTCATAGCATCATCACATAGTTGTACATTTATCACCACAGTCAGCACTTGAACATATTATTATGAAAAATGTTCTTTTTTTGTGAATAATAAAAAAGATAATAAGACAAGTAAAAAATGTCATACAATAAAAAATAATAGTAAGGACAGAAAACAATACCACCATCAAGAATCCCACATCCCTCCCCCATACCCCCTCTCTCATACACATTTAATTTTGGTATATTGCCTTTGTTAAATTTAATGGAAGCATATTGGAATGTTACTGTTGACCATAGACCCCAGTTTGCTTTGATTATGTTTTTTCCAAAATACCATCCCTTTTTCAACACTCTGAATGTTTGACATTCCTTTGTTCTCCCACATGTGAAAAAATTTTTATATTTGTACATTTAGCAACAGTCATTGGGACTCCAGTTTTTGCTAAGTTATACAGTCCCAGTCATCATCTATCTTTACCTCTGGTGTCATACATTCTGCTATCCCACCTCTTTCAGCTTTACTCACAGACATCTTTGTTCCATGTACTCACAATATTGTGCTACCATTACACAGTATTATGCTAACTATTTCTGCATCAATACAATCAATCCTGCTGAACAGTTCTGTAGTCCTTCAGCATCAAATGCCTGATCTCTACCCTCTTTCTATCTCCTGATAGTCTGTGTTATCAGCTTTTAACTCTCAGAATTTGCTCATTAATGTTAGTTCATATTAGAGACACCATACAGTATTTGTCCTTATGTTTCTGGTTAGCATCACTCAACATAATGTCCTCAAGGTTCATCCACATTATTATATGTTCCATGTCTTTGTTCTGTCTTACAGCTACAAAATATTCCATCATGTATATATACCACAGTTTGTTTATCCAGTTCTCCATTGATGGACATTTGGGCTGCTTCCGTTTCTTGGCAATCATGAATAGTGCTGCAATAAACATCAGTTTACAAATGTCCTTTTGTGTCTTCATGTTCAGTTCCTTTGAGTATATACCTAGCAATAGAATAGCTAGGTCATATGCCAAATCTATACTTAGCTTCCTGAGGAACCTCCACACTGTCTTCCAGAGTGGTTGCACCATTCTACATTTCCACCAGCAATGAATAAGTGTGCCTCTTTCTCCATATCCTCTCCAGCACTTGTAATTTTCTGTTTTTTGGATAATGGCTATTCTGGTAGGTGTGAGATGATATCTCATTGTGGTTTTGATTTGCATTTCCCTAATAGCTGGTGAAGTTGAGCATTTTTTTACATGTTTTTGAGCCATTTGTATTTCCTCTTCAGAAAAGTGTCTGTTCATGTCTCTTGCCCATTTGTTAATTGGGTTGTTTGTCTTTCTGTCATTGAGTTGTGTGATTGCTTTATGTATTAGGGATATTAAACCATTATCTGATATGTGGTTTCCAAATATTGTCTCCCATTGTGTAGGCTGCCTTTTTACTTTTCTAACAAAGTCCTTTGATGTACAAAAATGTTTGATTTTGAGGAGATCCCATTTGTCTATTTGTTCTTTGGTTTCTCATGCTTTGGGTGTAAGGTCTAGGAAACCACTTCCTATCACATGATTTTAAGATAGTATCCTATGTTTTCTTCTAAGAGTCTTATGGTCTTAGTACTTGTGTTTAGGTCTTTGATCCAATTAAAGTTAATTTTTGTATAAGGTGTGAGGTAGGAGACCTCTTTCATTCTTTTGGAAGTGGATATCCAGTGGCTATCCAGTTCTCCAGTTCCGTCCCTCTTGGCAGCCTCATCAAAGATCAATTGTCTGTAGATGCCAGAGTCTATTTCTGAACACTCAGTTCAATTCTATTGGTTGGTATCTCTGTCCTTATGCCAGTACCATGCTGTTTGGAGCACTGTAGCTTTGTAATATGCTTCAAAGTCAGGTAGTGTGAGACCTCCCACTTCATTCCTCTTTCTCAATATATTTTTGGCTATTCAGGGCACCTTGCCTTTCCAAATAAATTTGGTTATTGGTTTTTCTATTTCTGCCAAGTAAGTTGTTGGGATTTTAATTGGTATTGCATTGAATCTATAAATTAGTTGAAGTAGAGTTGACATCTTAATTATATTTAGTCTTCTGATCCATGAACATGGTATGTTCTTCCAGTTTTTTTAGGTCCTGTTAGATTTCTTTTAGCAGTTTCTTGTAATTTTCTTTGTATAAGTCTTCTGTGGCCTTCATTAATTTTATTCCTAAATACTTGATTCTTTTGGTTGCTAATGTAAATGCAATTTTTTTTATTTCTTCCTCTTGTTGCACATTGCTTGTGTATAAGAACACTACAATTTTTTGCTTGTTGATCTTGTAGCCTGCCTCTTTGCTGTATTCATTGATTAGCTCTAATAGCTTTGCTATAGATTTTTCTGGATTTTCTACATATAGAATCATGTCATCTGCAAACAGTGAAAGTTTTACTTCTTCCTCTCCAATTTGGATGCCTTGTATTTCTTTTTCTTGCCTAATTGCTCTACCTAAAACTTCCAGTACAATGTTGAATAACAGTGGTGACAGTGGACATCATGTCTTGTTCTGGATCTTAGAGGGAAAGTTTTCAGTCTCTCCCCATTGAGTACAATGTTAGCTGTGGGATTTTCATGTATTGCTTTTATCACATTGAGAAAATTCCCTTCTATTCCTATCCATTGAAGTGTTTTCATCAAGAAAGGGTGTTGAATCTTGTCAAATGCCTTTCCTGCATCAATCAGATGATCATGTGGTTCTTTTGCTTTGATTTATTGGTGTGGTGTATTACATTAATTGATTTTTTTTATGTTGAACCAGCCTTGCATACCTGCAATAGACCTACTTGGTAGTGGTGTATAATTCTTTCAATGTGCTGCTGGATTCAATTTGTGAGTATTTTTTTGAGGATTTTTTGCATTTATATTCATTAAAAAGATTGGTCTGTAGTTTTCTTTTTTTGTAGTATCTTTGTCTGATTTTGGTATTTGGGTGATGTTGGCTTCATAGAATGAGTTGGGTAGCTTTCCCACCTCTTCAATTTTTTTGAAGAGTTTGAGCAGGATTGGTATTAATCCTTTCTTGAATGCTTGGTAGAATTCCCATGTGAAGCCATCTGTTCCTGGGCTTTTCTTTTTTGGGAGCTTTTTGATGACTGACTCAATCTCTTTGCTTGTGATTGGTATGTTGAGGTCCTCTATTTCTTCTCGGGTCAATGTTGGTTGTTTATGCTTTTCTAGAAAGTTGTCCATTTTGTGTCAGTTGTCAAGTATATTAGCATATAGTTGCTCATAGTATCGTCTCATTATCACCTTTATTTCTGCAGGGTCAGTAGTTATGTTTCCTTTCCTTTTTCTGATTGCATTTATTTGCATCTGCTCTCTCTCTCTCTCTTTTTTTGTTAGCCTAGCTAGGGGTCCATCAATTTTGTTGATTTTCTCAAAGAATGAGCTTCTGGTTTTGTTGATTCTCTCTATTGTTTTCCTGTTCTCAGTTTCATTTATTTCTACTCTGATCTTTGTTATTTCTTTCCTTCTGTATGCTTTGGGATTTATTTACTGTTCTTTCTCTAGTTTCTCCAGGTGGACAGTTAATTCCTCAATTTTTGCTCTCTCTTCTCTTTTAATATAGGCATTTAAGGCAATAAATTTCCCTCTCAGCACTGCCTTTGCTGCATCCCATAAGTTTTGATATGTTCTGTTTTCATGGTCATTTGCCTCAAAGTATTTAATTTCTCTTGTAATTTCTTCCTTTACCCACTGGTTTTCTGAGAGCATGTTGTTTAGTCTCCATGTATTTGTGAATTTTACAGTCTTCTGCCTGTGATTTATTTCCAACTTCATTCCATTATGATGCGAGATAGTGTTTTTTATCATATCATATTTTAAAATTTGTTGAGGCTTGCTTTGTGACATAGCATGTGGTCTATCCTAGAAAACATTCCATGAGCACACGAGAAGAATGTGTATCCTGCTGTTGTAGGGTGTAGTGTTCTATAAATGTCTTTCAAGTCTAGTTCATTTATCATACAATTCAACATCTCCATTTCCTTGTTGATCCTCTGTCTAGATGTTCCATCCACTGATGAGAGTGGTATATTGAAGTCTCCAACTATTATTGAGGAGTTATCTACTTCTTTCAGTGTACTCAGTGTCTGCCTCATGAATTTTGGGGCACTCTGGCTTGGTGCATAAATATTTATGATTGTTATGTTTTCCTGATGAATTGGCTCTTTTATTAATATAGAGTTTCCTTCTTTGTCTCTTTTAACTGTTTTACTTTTGAAGTCTACTCTATCTGATAATATAGCTACTCCTGCTTTTTTCTGTTTGCTGTTTGCATGAAATATCTTTTTCCAACCTTTCACTTTCAGCCTATTTTTGTCCTTGTGTCTAAGGTTTCTTGTAGACAGCATATAGATGGGTCCTATTTTTTAATCCACTCTGCCAGTCTGTGTCTTTTTATTGGGGAGCTTAATCCATTAACATTTAGTGTTATTACTGTAAGGGCAGTACTTTCTTCTATCATTTTGTCTTTTGGATTTTATATGTCATGTCTTATTTTTTCTTCTCTCTCTCTTTACCCTTCCTGATAATCTTCATTTCTACACTCTTCTCCAAACCTCTTTCTCCTGTCTTTTCCTATCAGCCTGTAGCACTCCCTTTAGTATTTCCTGTAGTGCTGGTCTTGTATTCATGAATTCTCTCAGTGTCTGTCTGAAAATATTTTAATCTTTCCCTCATTTTTGAAGGACAGGTTTGCTGGATACAGATTTCTTGGTTGGAAGTTCTCTTTCAGTATGTTAAATATATCATGCCACTGTATTCTTGCCTCCATGGTTTCTGTGGAGAAATCTGTATGTGATGGATTGCTTTTCTCTTGCTGCTTTCAGAATTCTCTCTTTGTCTTTGACATTGGACAATCTGATCAGTAAGTGTCTTGGAGTACATCTGTTGGGGTCTATTCTGTTTGGGGTGTGCTGTACTTCTTGAATCTCTAACTTTCTGTCTTTCACAAGAGTTGGGAAATTTTCAGCGATTATTTCTTCTATTATTCTTTCTGCCCCTTTGCCCCTCTTTTCTCCCTCTGGGACACCCATAACACATATGTTTGTGCATTTTGTTTTGTCACTCAGCTCCCTAAGACCCTGCTCATATTTTTCCATTCTTTTCACCATCTTTTCTTTCATGTGTTTGAATTAAGACATCTGGTCGTCCAAGTCACTGATCCTTTCTTCTGCCTGTTCAAATCTACTGTTTTATCCCTCCATTGACTTTTTCATCTCCTCCATTATGCCCTTACTTCATAAGTTCTGTCATTTGTTTTTTCAACTTTATGAATTCTTCCTTATGGTCATCATGTGTCCTTATATCTTCATCTCTTTTGCTATGTCTTCCCTCAGTTCATTGACTTGATTTTTGAATTGATTTAAATTTGTTTGAACATCTCCAATGAGTTCTTCCTTCAGCTCATTGAATTGATTTAGCAATAATTGCTTCAACTCCTGTATCTCAGTTGACCTATTAGTTTGTTCCTTTGGCTGGTCCATATTTTCATGTTTCCTAGTATGGCTCATTGTCTTAAGCTATCTAGGCATCTAACTTTCTTGATTAGTTTATTCTGGAGCTTGTTTTCACTCTTTTACCTAGGATTTTCTTGTTTGTTGGCTTTGTTCTCTCACCTTTGTTGTTTAGTTCAGCTTATTTTAGACCTTTAACTTAGATTCTGTTTAGTTGATCAGAGTTTTTCACCTCTTATTTTTCTGTTTCTTGCCCTGCCTCTTTGTAGCTTTTTTGTGTGGTGATCTCCTCAGATATTGTCAGCCCCAGTCAAGTTTTCCCATCCAGTGAGGTCCAGGTCTCAGGAGGAGGGTATGGACTTTTCTTGAAAATGATACCCTCCTGTGAGGCCTTTTAGACTCTATACTTCTCCTATGCTGTCCAGCTGGTGGTGCTTGCCAATCCACATATCCCCCACCAGTGTAAGGAGGCAGGGAGTGTTTAGATCTCCAGATGACCCTGACCCTGTAGAGTGCTTGACTGACTGCAGCTAGTTTCTTATTTCCAATCCCTAGGATCTGAGTTCCCAAAAGTGCTGGGAAGTTATGGTGTTTAACGTATTTTCTCCACCACTAGACTTGTTACTTTGTCTCTCTGAGCTATCTTAGCTCTGCTCTTGCCTGGCCCCAAACTGCAAGTCTTTGAGGCTTTCTGTAGTGGGCTTCTTAGAATAATTGTTTTAGAAAAAGAGAAAAAATTAAAAAAAAAAAAGGAAGGATCCGGTATGCACTATTTACAGGCTTTTCAGATCTAATGGCTTTTGAAATGCTAAAAGACCAGGAGTTCAGGGCCATTAAGGAACAATCAAAGAAGCAAAGAAGCTGTTTTTTCAGACCAGGGCTCTCCCTCCCTGGATTTGCATATGTGTCTGATTCTGTTTGAGTCCTGCCCTTCTCCCTGTTATGTTCACCTGACTCCAAAGCCTCTGTTTTTATTTTGTTTTCTATTTTTTTGCTGTTTTGCTAGCCCTATCTCCTCTCCCCTGGCCTGACTGCTCCCAGATTTTCTGTTGTCTGCTCTGTGGTTGCTGTTGCTATCTATGGTTGCTGTTTTCATTCTCCCTCCTGGTTCCCAGCACCGAGGGTCCCTCCTCCCATGGGACTGTGCCTGGCAGGGAGTGGCATGGGCCTCCTGGCCATGAGAACTTACAGATACCACTGATCTCATCTGTTCCATGTGTTTGTGAGTGTTGTATGAAGTTTGTTCAATCTAAAATTCCTCTGCGGTCTCTGGTCCATGCAGTTCCTGGTTTTCTACCAACTGCCCCAGAGGAATACCTACAACCTACACCTCACCACTCCACCATCTTGCCCTGTCCCCCCAATAGGCTTTTGAATTAAATAAGTCTGATAATTTTCTATTGTTTGGTATATTGATTTCTGCATGCAAAATTTTACAAATATTGTTGCATTTTTTTAAACATCTTTCAGTGAGTTTTTATTTCTTCTATATTCACTCATACTCTATTTACTTTTCTCTTAATATTATGTCAATGAATTATGTCAAGCATAAGATTTAGGATATATGCTTTTCTTATTTTGGATCTTTTAATAATCATTTGGAGATGTGTGAAACACTATATTTTTACATTTAGGATACAAACTTTGACATAAGAAATAATTTATTATTCAATTCTTCTATGCACTTTGCTGTTTTTCCAAGATTATGTATGAAAAAGTTTCAGCTCAATAAGACCTGAGCCAATAAACAACATCACTCAGTTACTTACTAGTGGATACTATATATATATATATATATATATATATATATATATATATTCATATTCAATCTATCCTAAAGCAGATGCTCTGTCCAATTAATTATGTTGCTTTTATGTCCTCAAATTAAAATGTCTGTTTTTGAACATGTCCAGGGAATGTTTCATAATCTTCCTAAAAAGGAATGCTGAATTGCAAAAGAACCCTGAAATTTATTATGAATGAAGCTCTCCAAACACTAAATTCTAAAAGTTCAGATGAATTTATGGAATATTGCCCTGCATCAAGTTGTCTGTTTCATCTATCTCAAGATATCATTCTTGCAGAGGTGTCTGATAAGGAATCCATGATATTCTTATGCAGTTTGGTTTCAATGAAGCATGAGCTCACAAATAAAACAGGCAAAGTGTATCTTTCTTCAGGCTCAAGTGTTCACCCAGTTCAGTTGAGCCAGAAATGTAACTATATGATACCTAATTTTAAATGAAATAAGGTAACCCTATAAAGTATAAGAAACACTCCCTTTTAGACTCATCAGCCTCCAGGACTAGAAAAGAAACACAGGGAGGCAGGCATTCATGATTAAAAGCTTCTGCTCATTCTTAAGGGTCTTCTTTTTTTCCTGTTTTGCTAAGTGAGAAAATACTGTGGTACTAATTGAGAGTTCCAGCCATGTATGATTGAAGGAAATGGGTCTAGCATGAAAACTGATAAGCAGTGCTGTGTGTGTGTATGTGTGTGAGTCTGTGTATGTGTTTAGAGGAAAGCTATGTATTCAACACTAAATAGGATTAAAAATACAGCATTTTAAATCTCAAGTTTGTCTGCTTGGAGTTCCATGAGACTTAAAAGAAAGAAATTATTTGATGAATATATTATTTTCATGATCAAAATTTATCTACCAACTTTGCAATCTGTTGCTATTTGCAGCCAAATACAGTATCCAAATGCAAAACTGGATCATGGAACAAATGAACAATGTGACAGAATTCATCCTGCTTGGGTTAACACAGAAACCAGAGGTGCAGAAAATATTGTTTGTCATGTTTACAATCATCTACACTCTCACCCTGTTAGGCAACATATTTATCATAGTAATCATCATCACCAGCCCTGCCCTTGCCTCCCCGATGTATTTTTTTCTGTCTTTCTTGTCCTTTCAAGATGGCTCCTTTTCTTCTACAATAGCACCAAAAATGATATTTGACTTACTCAGTGAGAAGAAAACAATCTCATTTCTTGGGTGCATGACTCAAGTTTTTGCAATGCATTTCCTTGGAGGAGTTGAGATCATCCTGCTCACAGTGATGGCCTATGACCGCTATGTGGCCATCTGCAGGCCCCTGCACTACATGATCACAATGAACTGGCAGGTGTGTGGCCTCTTGGTGGCCATGTCTTGGGCTGGGGGATTTCTTCATTCTCTGATTCAAACATTTTTTATTGTGTCATTGCCCTTCTGTGGCCCCAATGTCATTGACCATTTCTTCTGTGATCTTTATCCTCTGCTGAAGCTGTCCTGCACTGATACACACATCCTTGGACCTTTAGTTGCTGCCAACAGTGGATTCCTGTGTCTGGTCAGTTTTTTGATTCTCATCACCTCTTATGTCCTCATTCTTTGCTCCCTGAGGTCTCACAGCTCTGAAGGACAGCGGAAGGCTCTCACCACCTGCACCTCCCATATTGCTGTGGTTGTGTTATTCTTTGTACCCTGTATATTCACGTATCTTTGGCCCATGACCACCTTCCCCATAGATAAAGCTGTGGCTTTATTTTATTCTATGGTAACACCTATGTTAAATCCTTTAATCTACACCCTCAGAAATGCAGAGGTGAAAAATGCAATGAGGAAATTCTGGAGCCAAAAGTGATCTTGGATAACAATTCATATAAATAAATTAGATTAAAAAAAAACTATTCATATTTTAAGGACAAATGTGTCTAAAGTAAAATGCAAAAATCTTGTAGTCAGAAGAGTTGCATTTAAATTTTTTGTCATTTTGTTATTTGGAAACTTAATGTATCTTCTTTCATAAAATACTGATATGTGATTAAATGGTGACTATAGTTTTTTCCAATTAGAAACATCTTTGCATGTACAAATTATTGATCGAAAGCATATTGCTGCATGACATAAATTGGTAAAATCTTTGGAAAATCCTTGGCTTTATATATTAAATAGAAAAATTATCTGCAATCTTTAAGTATAGCTTATGTAACAATTAGTCCAAGTGCATAAAATATTTTTAAAAGGTTTTATAGCTAAGATTATTTTGACTAATCATCATTTTAATCCTACCTGCTTCAGTCAGGGTAGAATTATTTTTGTGATAGAATGGCATTAATTAGAAATGAATGGATTTGTAATAAAGAGAGAATATCATTAAGATAGGACTGATAAAATAATTAAGGCTGCTGTGTTTCACAGCACATGGAGCACCATTTACATTGTTACCTGGTCTCAGCCCAGAATAAAATTATTTCCCTGCCTAAAGTCAAAGTGATAAACCATAGAGAACCTTTCACATCTAGTTCACATGTATAATATTTACATGGAGCATTTTTCTGTCAAAAATATATACACTCCAATTTTCCTTCTAAATAAATTATTTGCATGTATCTGAGCCTTAACTAACAGAGAAAAATGTACCTAATGCAAAAGAGAGAGTTTATGGTATCTGAATAAGCAAGGCAGAAAGTCTGCACATTCAAATTTGAACAGAAAATTGCAGACCAACTTCCAACTTCTTGAGATGTGGTCACTTAAAATGCAATACTAACAGGAGCATGACTACAGAAGCAGAGAGGGAGCAACCTGGATTAGTGAGACTCTACATGGAGGACAAATGCCCTCCATGATCCTGAAAACTTGAAGTTAATTTTGCATGAAAAGGAAATAAACTGGTGCACATTAAGCAACAGGTATTTCAGGATTCATTTGTTTTGACAACAAAACGCAGCTTATCCTGACTAATGCATTGACTATCTTTAACTTCACAAAGAATTAAAAATTAAGGAGAGAATAGAGGTCATAACTTTTGCAATTATCTAGATTCTCAAATAGTGTGGAATGATTAAATAGCAATTCTAAAAGTCAAATTAAGCCTTTTCTTGGGGTAACACACAGCACTAACTGAATTATTTAAAACATAGATACTATATTTATTTCCCTTTGCATAAGATGTAAAGAAATGCTGAAGAAAATTATACATTTGCATACTAGACAGTTTTGACAGCAATTGTACACTCCAATGTGAGCTGGGTCTTCTATGCTACTTGAGTGATTTTTTTGGCTATTCTAGATAGTCACTGTGCTAGTTTGGATCTGTTAGGCATGCAAGAAATACTGTGTTATTTTAATCTAATCTTGTGGAGGCAGACATTTGTGGGTGGGAATTTAGATTAGGTTGTTTCCATGTAGATGTGGCCTCACCTATTCAAGTGGATTTTAATACCCTCTTGTTGTCTTCTATGAGAGGATAAAAGGTAGAGAAATTTTGGAGACAGCTCAGATAACCTAAGAGAGAAGATCTGGATTTAACCTGGGAAAAGCAAGAAGGACCCACAACAGAAGCTAAGAGAGAAATCAAGAGACATTTTGGAGAACACCAGAGAAACCAGAAGTTAAACCCAGGAGAGGACCAGTAGACTCCAGTCTCGTGCTTTCCCATGTGACAGAGGAATCCCAGATGCCGTACACCTTTCTTCAGAGAAGGTATTGTCCTATTGCTGCCTTAGGTGGAGCATTTTCATGGCCTTAGAACTGTAAATTTGTGAACTAATAAACCTCCACTGTAAAAGCAAATTCATTTCTGGTATATTGCATTATGGCTGCTTTAGCAAACCAAAACAGTCACTCTTTTAAACATTCTTTTCAACACATGCTCCAATTTGTATCAATTTATTTTAATTCTTATCCCACAATTTTTTCTCAGTGCAGGATCTTCTGTGGCTATGTGGCATGCTCAATCATACAGTTCAGCATCTCCTTAAATATTGGAAGAGCCTGAATCCAACCGCCAAGTTCACTGAACCAACCCAGATGATGCCTGGCAAGTTTTCAACCAGCTCCATGTCAAAGCTGAGGGAGAGGACATGGAATTGGAGCTCTCCTCTCTACAGAGTTTCTCTTCTTCCTCTACTAGCTGTCTTTTATAAGGAGGCTGGCTGAGTGTGATTTTTCTAAATGACATCTCTATACATGCATAGTCCCTAAATCTATATGTCTGCAAGATTCTTCATATTTAGGGGGAAGACAAGTCTGCTCTCTATTCCTCCAATTAAATGATGATATGCTGACTCCTAGACACTCTGTCCTTTCAAATCTCTCATTCAGAGAGTGAGAACTGCTGGAAATCCAGCTTTCTTGATCCTCCCAGTTAATCATTATTTAAAATCATTCAGTATCTTGTGTTAAATAGATGGTGTTTATTTTGATTCTATAACTATTGGGTTAAGTCTAATGGAGAATTTGATATTGGAGAAATGATACTGACACAAACAGATCTTACAAATCAAACCAAGCACTATTATGTACCTTCCACTGTGATATAATAGAAAGTACTCACCACCACAAATGAAGAATTATTACTAAAAAAAATAAACCTAAGTCAACTGAAACCTTTATATCTATCTAGTAAACCAAAAATTGAGGAAATACATTTACAAAAGTAGAATATGGAATGAAACAATACCAAAATTTTGAATATTCCTTCAGGCAAGTGATCTATGTCTTAAATCAATAACATTAAGGGTCATTAAAATGGCTTTGTAAATTTACAATTGTCATGTCAGTATGGTACAGATTGACTTAAATGGGTAAAATTAATGTTGCAAAATTTAAAGCAACAAAATTGAGTAACAAACACCATAGATGGACTTTGTTTGTATTTGGAAAAGGAAAACAACTGTAAGGTGTCCACATGGAAAACCATATCACATAGTATTTTAAAAGGAATGAAAAAACAGGTTAAAAAAATAAATAAAAGGAAGACCAAACAATATACTTTTCTTCTATAGCAAACCCATCTATACATATAACATAATATGTGTGAAAAGTAAAATAATGGAAAACAAGATTTATTACTTAGGGTTGTCTAGGGAAATAGAACCAGTAGAGATATCTGTAAATATAAAATTTTATAAAAGTGTCTCAGGCAACTGTGGGGATCCACAAGTCCATATCCTGTAAGGTAGGATGAACGGGTCCGAATTCCATAGGGCAGGAGGCACAAATCCAAATTTCTTAGAGCAGGCAGAGAACGGCAACTCAGATGAAGGTGTCCAATGAATTCCTCAGAAGATGCTGGCTAGCCAAAGAAGATGTGAAGGTTCTCTCCTCTACCTTAAAAGTCTAAAGTTGATTGGATTTTATCCAGCTGATTGAATTCTCTCATTATAGAAGACACCCCCTTCATTGATGTATTCAGCCACAGATGCAGACAATTCACTGGTTATTTAACAAAATAACCTTCTGGTGTATTAACCAGCCACAAATGTCCTTGAAGTAGCAGCTGGGCCAGTGCTTGCTTGACCAGACACCTGGGCACCATCACCCAACCAAACTGACACATAAACCTAACCATCACAAGAGATACCAGGCAAACACTAATCAAAACAAAACTAGAGTAATATACTTATAAAATTGATATCATAAAGAATATTATTCAGGATAAAGAAGTGAATAACATACTTATTTATGTCAATTCATCAAAAAAAAATGATCTTAACTGTGTATTCACCTAAAAAGAAGTTTCAAATGCATGAAGCAGAAAATGATAGAAACAAAATACCAAACCCAAAATAGACACATCCACAATTGTAAATAGTGACATCAACTCACGCTATCAATGAAGTTTACTTACATGACAAATATTGAACACCACACTCCACAAAAGTAGAATAAACATTGTTTGCAAGCACAGGTAGAATACTCACCAGAGTAGACCAACTGGGAGAAGAAAAAGCAATATGTGACAAATAATTAAAATCAAACAGAATGTGTTGCCTGACTAAAAAAGAATTACACACAAATTCATTACCAAAAATTATCTAGGGACTCCAAACATATGTATCTGTTTCATCCTTGTCAAATACCTAAGGACATCCACCCAAGTGGACCAAGTCAAAGCCACAAACAATGCTTTAAGATATATAAGAAGTTCAAGTCATATACACTGTGCCTGGGCTCATAACAGAATTGAACTAAAATCAATAACTGAAAAATATCAATAAAAATTAGCAAATTTTAGAAATAAAATACAAACTTTTACATAACCCAAGTGTCTAGGAAGAACTAAAGGTGAAATTTTAAAATATTTTGAATTAAAGTAAATTTGTAAATTTGTAAAACACAGCACTACAGCACTTCAAAATGTGTTTGTATGTGTATGATGAAATTAAAACATGGCTTAAAAGTAAATATATACTATCAAATACACATGTTAGAAAAAAGAAACATCTAAAATGAATTATATAAATTTCCATCTAAGCAAACTGCAAACAAGAAAACCAAGTTAAATCCAAAGCAAGGACAATGTAAGAAATAAACATTACAGGAGAAATAAATGGAATTGAAAACAGGCAAACAATCTGGAAAATCAATGAATGAAATTGATAAACCTCTACCTTTTACCCAGAATGAATAAGAATAAAAAGAAAGAAGACACACATTACAAATATTAGGAATTAAAGTGGAGATATAATACAGACATACACATATTAAAAGAATAATGAGGAAATATTTTGGACAACTCTATGTACATATTGTGACAACAGATTAAATGAATGAATTTCTGGAAAACCCAATCTTCCAAAATTCACTCAAACAGAAATAGATTATATGACTAACCATTTATATGTGAAAAAATGTAATTATTGGCAAAAGTTCCTTCAACAAATTAAAATCCAGGAATATATTACTTAATTCATGATACCAAATGGAAGAGTTAAAAATAATGCCAACTTGACAGAAAATTTTTCAGAATGCAGAAGAGGATGAAACATTTCCCAAATCAGATAAAGAGGCCATCATTACCTTAATAGCCAAACAAAAAGGTTTAGAAGACAAGTAAAGACTTACATCCTTCATAAACACAGTTGCAAAAGTTTTTCATAACATACTAGCAAGTCAAAAATTATATTCATGAACATTGAAAATTATCCTGGGCATATAAGGCTCGTACACTTCCTAGAAACAATGGATTTGACTCACCACATCCAAAGAGTAAAGAAATAAAATCTTAAGATAATTTCATTTGATGCAAAAAAAAAAAAAAAAATTGGATGAAATTCAACTTCTAGGTATTACTGAAAAATAAAGAATATTAGCACATTAAGTATGGAATATAACTAAGTATGATACAGGACACCTCCAAAATCCTACTGCAAGCACCATACTTATTCATGAAAATGTGAATACTTTCTTCCCAAAATCATGAACAAGGAAAAGATACCTGCTCCTACCACACCTGTTCTTCACCAGCTGGAGGTCCTATCTGATACACTAACTGCAAGAAAATAAACTAAAAGAATAATGTTGTAAAACCGGAATGAAATTTATTCACACATGAAATAATTATGTCCAGAGAAAATCTCTAATACTATGCAAAACAGCTATATACTATTAACTGAGTTTTTAAGGCCACTGAAAAAAAGGTCAAAATAAATCATATCTATGTTATACTAACAAGAACATCTGGAAATTGAAATTCTTAAAGTATCATTTAAAATAGCACTGAAAACCATGAAATAGTTAGGTATACATATCTAACATATATGTGTGTATTATGGTGAAAACTACAAAATACTCATGAAAGAAATCACAAGAGACATAAATACATTGGGAGGTACACCACATGAAGAAATTGGAAGACATTATTATTAATATCTCAAATTCCTGCAAACTAAGCCATAGATTCAAAGAAGTTCTAAACAAAATTCAATAGATTGTTTCTGTAGAAATGGAGTAGCTAATTCTAGAACTTGTAATGAAAGACAAAAAAAAATATGTATTTTTTGTATAGCCAGAATAATTTTGAAAAAGAACAGTTTGAGGACATGATTTCTAGATTTACTAAAAGTTTTATATTAAATAAAGGATAACCACATAGATCAGTGAAACATAATATATAGACAAGAAATAGATGCACATTTGTGCCAGTTTGAATGTATTATGTCCCCCAAAAAGCCATTATCTTTGATGTAATCTTGCGTGGGCAGATGTATTAGTGTTGATTAGATTGTAATTCTTTGAGTGTTTCCATGGAGATGTGACCCACCCAACTGTAGGTGATAACTGATTGGATAGTTTCCATGGAGGTATGGCCCTGCCCATTCAGCATGGGCCTTGATTAGTTTACTGGAGCACTATATAAGCTCAGACAGAAGGAGCAAGCTTGCTACACCCAAGAGGGACACTTTGAAGAATGCACAGCTGAGAAGAGAGGAGCTGCAGATGAGAGACAGTTTGAAGACAGCCACTGAAAGCAGACTTTTGCTCTGGGGAAGCTAAGAGAGGAAAAATGCTCCAAGAGCAAGTAAGAGTGACATTTTTGAGGAATTGCAGCCTAGAGAGGAATGCTCTGGGAGAAAGCCATTTTGAAACCAGAACTCTGGAGCAGACACCAGCCATGTGCCTTCCCAGCTGACAGGGGTTTTCTGGACATCATTGGCCATCCTCCAGTGAAGGTACCCAATTGTTCATGCATTACCTTGGACACTTTATGGCCTTAGGACTGTGACTGTGTAACCAAATAAACCCCCTTTGTAAAAGCCAATCCATTTCTGGTGTTTTGCATTCTGGCAGCATTAGCAAACTAGAACAACACTTAAATGTCAAATTAATTTTTGACAAAGTTTCAGAGGCAATTCAATTGAGAAATGGTACTTGTTTCTAAAACGGAGCTGCAAGAACTATAAAAACATTTACAAAATTAAACTTTAGTCAATACCTTACATCATGAACACATATTGACCATAAATTGATAATTAACATAAACATTAAACCCAACACTATAAAATACTAGTAGGGATCATGTGAAGAAAATTTGAGACTTTGAGTTAAGCAAAGACTTCCTATATATAACAACAAAAGCAGCATCAATTAAAGAAAAACTTTGATAAATTGGATTTCATCAGAAGGGAATGAAAAGCCAAATAACAGAAAAGGAGAAAATATTTGCAATTGATATATCTGATGAAAGACCTGTTTTCACAATAAATAAAGAACTCTGAAATTTCAGTAACAATAAATTTAAAAATAAAATAAAATTAAAAATAAAATGGGCAAGAGATTTGAATAGACACTTCATGAAAGAAGATAAATAACTAGCAAATAGCATGCAGAAGCAAAGATGCTCAACATGATTAGTCATTCAGGAAATGCAAGTTAAACCCATACTAAGATATCACTCTACACTTATATGATTTTTTTTTTTTTAATTAACAAGACCAAGTGCTGAAACATATGCAGAGGGGTTGGAACATCATCTGTTACTGGTGGCAAAGCAGAATGTTGCACTTTGGCAGGTTGGCAGATTTATATGAAGTCAAATCTATACTTACCTCTCAACCCAGCTATTACACTTTTAGGTATTTAATCAAGCATAATGAAAACCTGTGTTCACTTGCAATATGACTGCTTCTGAATGCTTATACTCTATTTATTGGTAATATTTAATAACTGGAAACAACCTAAATATCTCTCAATTGGAAAATGGATAGAGAAATTTAAATGGGTCCATGTATAGGAGCACTGCTCAGGAGTAAAAAAGAATGAACTACGTATACACACAACAACATGGATAAATCTCAAATGCATTTGGCTAAGTGAAAAAAGCCAGGCTCATTGAACTATATAGCTATGAATTCAATCTACATTACATTATGGAAAAAGCATAAATCAGGGACAGAAAGAGATCAGAGTTAGCAAGGGCCCAGAAGTAGGGGGAGAGATTGGCTATAAAGGGGCACAAGGGAATATTTTCAGATAATAGATTAACCTGTTTCAAGACTGTGGTAATGGTTATGCAACTTATGTATTTGTCAAAATTCAAAGAATTGTTTGATTAAGGAAATCAATTTTGACTGGGTGAATTATATCTGTTTTAGAAAAATTTTAAACAATAGATTCCCTACCTTCAAGCACTGGGTCCTTGGTAAATATAATAGAATGCAAGATTCTATTTACAATAGCAACAGAAACAACAAAATCCAAAACACTAAACTGACCTAAAATGCTCTATTTTACTTGCCACCAAGTATTGGAAGGTCATCAATTTCAGAAGCAGTCCAGTGAACAATGGTCCCTTAACAAATGCAATTACTCTTAAAAGAGTTAAGTGGAGATGATGGCCATTTATGGAGTAAATGTTTTCTCACCCTTTACTCTATGCCAAGCTTAGTTTTATGTGGTGAAGATGTGATAGTGAGCAAAGGAGGCCAAGCCTCTATTTCATCGAGTTTACTCTCCAGTTGGGGAGAAAGAGACAATAAGCAAATAAATCAGATACACCATAATATAAATGCTGTAAAGAAAGTGTAACAGGGGAATAGGTTAGAGAATAAGACAATGGGATGGAGGATGGCTTTACAATAGTTGGTTAAGGAAATCTCACAAAGGAGTGAATATTTGAACTGCAGACTGAGTGATGAGGATAAGACAGCCATGTGAATCTCTAGAAAAGGAACATTCCAGGGAAGCAAGGAGAGTGAGTACAAAGGCCCAAGTCTTGAAGGATGCCACTGTGCAGGAAGAAGAGGTCACATGGGTGAGCGGGACCAGATGAGGTCACAGAGATGAGTGTTCGAGTGGGGAGCAGTTGGCCAGAGCCTCATAGGCCATGCAAAGGCCAATTACAATTTAGCGTAAATTTGATGGAACAGAGAGTGCTTCTTCTACTAACCACCTTAGCTCAGCTGCTCTAAGTGAATGCAAGGGCTTTTATGTGAGGGAAAAGTGGTGGATTAAAAAAATAGAAGATCATGAAGAGGCCTAGAGGAGCTCAAATCTTGAACAGCACCAAAGATTCCAGCAAAGAACAACCATCAGAAGCACATACAAAGTCTTCTGGGCAGGGATGATGCTTGAGTTCCATGTTTTATTTCTCTTCATCTTGAGTTTAATTTAAGCTGAATTAATATATACAGTAAAGGTTGTTGGTGATCTCCAGGCAGCATCACCATCCTGGTCAAATCAAATTCTCCATGTCACAACTGTAGAAAACCCCTCTAATCATTTTTCCTGACCTTTTAATCATGGCTCTCACCCCTAGACATGGTTATAAACATGGTAAATTCTTGTTCTTGGGTTTTCTCTGACACTCAGTCTAAAGAGGCCATCTCCTCCCTGAGTCACTGTCATGCAATTTTTTTCCCTTTTTCCCCCCTTTGATACATTTTACTCTCAGAGTTTACCTTTATATATATATATTTTATTTCTAATGTCTCTCCTCTAGAAACTGTTTAAAAATGTAGGCTCTTATGCCAAACTACATGCATTCAAACCCTACCCTGGGAGGACGGAAGGAAGTGATGAGGAATTATTGCTTATTGAGTACAGATCTTCTGTTTGGGGTGTTAAAATTTTTTATTAATGGATGGTGGTGATGGAAGCACAACATTGTATTATAATTAATATCATAAAATTGCATACATGAAAGTGGTTAAAGTGGGATAATTGTGTGTGTATGTATGTTATCATAATAAAAATAAAAAAATAAAAATCAAACCTGGAGCATTCACAAACTCTGTCACTCTCAAGTAAATTGTAAAACTGTCCAAGCTTCAGCTAATCATCTGTAAACCAGGAATAATAGTATGAATTTCATAAGTGTCCTAGAGGATTAAAAAGGCAATAACTTCAAAGTAACTGAATATTGTTTTATATACATGCTAGCATTATCTACAATTATTATTCTTCCATAACTTTCTTATTTTTCTTAAAAAAACCCATTAAATTTTGTTGTCTTTTGTTAACCTGATTTTAATTTGGGAGACTTTCAGACTTTTTAAGGTAAATTTTTTCAGAGAGCTAAGTTAATCCATCTTGCATTTATGTTGTTGGATGTACTCTGAGAAATATGTTTCTACCTCTTGCCCTCTTAATACAGTGTCCACTTAGAGTTGAATAGAAAATACAAATCACAGATTTTTTCTCATTTTTTTATTGTGAAGTTTAACACATATAAGTAAAAGTGATAAATTTCAATATATGATTTCACAAGTAGTTAGAGAGCAAATCTCAAAGAATGTCATGGGTCACAGTTCCACAACTTCAGCCATTTCCATTATTGTAAAGCATAACATACATACAGAAGGTGTCATCTCTTGATGCACAGCTCAGCAAGCAGTCATATAGGTAATTTCAAAAATTGTTATGGATTACAGTTCCACAGTTTTCAGTTGTTTCCTTGTTATGCAATATAAGGTATATACAGAAAGGTGAAGACCTTCAAGGCACAATTAAAAGTGCAGCTATAGAGCAAATCCCAAAGGATGCTATAGACTACAGTTCCACCATGTCATTTACCTCCTCCCAGTCTTTCCAACACCCCTGCATCCATAAGGATGTGTGTGTACACACACACACACACACACACACACACACACGTATAGATATAAAATTACATAAAGTTTCAGTATTCATAGACCTTTGTTCAATCTTATCTTGTTTGTTTATTACAATGGGGGGTGTCAACACTATGGGGAAGGGGGCCACATTTGGTAGTTGATCTTAAAGAGGCTGTTGCCTCTGGGTTTTAGGACTTGTCTGGTATAGGAACACTGGTGGATTTAAGTTTCTGAAAGATAAAACTTAGTGAGTGCATCTTTATAGAATATCAGGTAGGGACCTAGGTATTTGAGGACTACTTTTGGTAAGGGCATGGCATGCTTTGGCCAATTGGGATATCTAGCTAGAGCTTACATAAGAAAAACCTCCAGGATAGCATCTCAACACTATTTGGGATCTCTCAGCCACTGTAACCTTAGCTTTTTACCTTTCATTTTTCACCCCTTTGGTCAAGTAAGCATTTTCAATCCCTCACTGCCATGGCCAGGCTCATTCCTGGGAATCATGCCCCACATAACCAGAGAGATTCATTTCCCTGGGAGACATGACCCTTGTGGGGATGAGGGTGGTTAATGGATTTATTTTCTGAGTTGAGCTTAGAAAAAGAAAAGCCAGATCTGAGCAAGGAAGAGGTTGCCTGGAGACCCCTCTTAAGCATATTCATAGGAGGGCTTAGCCTCCTATTTACAACCCTAAATTTCACAAGAGCTAGTCTCAAGTCAAGGGCTTGATTTATTAAGTAGTGGTTTCCTAACTTGATTAATATATATTGTATCCCAATTAATGCATATTGCATCTTCACTTAGTTGTATAGTCATCATCACTCTCAACTTTGAACAATTATCATAACATAATATATCCCAGAACTCTTATCAGGTGCTAATTAGACATCCCTAGTATTAGTGTAGAGTTGATTAGATATTCCTATTAAATATAGTTTTTAATACATAATGGATAGTTTTTCCATACCACTCTGTTGTTAACCCTCTGCAGCAGTGTCATAAGTCATAATTAGATCATGCTAAAACTTAGTTTTGTGGTGCTCCTCTGTGGGTTACTTGACTTTAAACACCATTTGTGAACATGTTCACCTTCAATGCATCACTGATACATATAATCCCATTAATGAATCATAGTCAAGCCTGACCATTCCCATATCATTAAGATCACCCTGATTATCACATCCGTACATATTGGATTATTGCTTCCCCTTCACTAGGTTCTAATTATCTCTAGGTCCCCTATATTCTACATTATAAGATACTTGTTTTACATTTTTCACCAAGTTCACATTAGTGGTAACATACAATATCTCTCCTCTTGTGTCTGGCTTATTTCACTCCACATTATGTCTTCAAGTTTCATCCAATCGTCATATGTTTCAAGACCTCATTCCTTTTTACTACTACATAGTAATCCATCATGTATGTATACCACATTTTGCTTATCCACTCATCAGTTGAAGGACATTTAGATTGTTTCTATCTCTTGGCAATTGTGAATTATGTTGCTATGAACATTGGTGTGCAAATGTCTATTGATGTCACTCCTTTCAGATCTTTCAGGTATATACTGGGAAGTGAAATTGCTGGATTATAGGGTAACCTGATATCTAGTTTTCTGAGGAACCACAAAACTGTCCTTCAGAGTGGCTGTACCATTATACAGTCCCACCAGCAATGAATGAGTTCCAATTTCTCCACATCCTCTGCAGCATTTGTAGTTTCCTGTTTGTTTATTGGCAGCCATTCTCATTGGTGTGCGATGATATCTCATTGTGGTCTTGATTTGCATCTGCCTAATAGCTAGTGAAGACGAACATTTTTCCATGTGTTTTTTTAGCCATTGGTACTTCCTCTTCAGAGAAATGCCTTTTCATATCTCTTCCCCATTTTATAATTGGGCTGTTTGTACCATTGTCATTGAGTTGTAGGATTTCTTTATGTGTGCAAGATATCAGTTTCTAATCAGATATATGGTTTCCAAATTTTTTTTCCATTGAGTTGGCTGCCTCTTTACCTTTTTAACACATTTGTTTGAGGTACAGAGGCTTTTACATTTGAGGCATTTCCATTTATCTATTTTTTCTTTCATTGCTTGTGCTTTGGGTGTAAGGTCTAAGAAGCAACCTCCTAATACTAGGTCTTGAAAATGTTTCCCTACATTATCTTCTAGGAGTTTTATGGTAACGTCTCTTATATTGAGGTCTTTAATCCACTTTGAGTTAGTTTTTGTGTAGGGTATGAGGTAGGGGTCCTTTTTCATTCTTTTGGATATGGATATCCAGTTCTCCCAGGCCCATTTTTTGAAGAGACTGCTCTGTTCCAGTTCAGTGGATTTGGGAACCTTATCAAAAGTCAGTTTACTGTAGATCTGGGGGTCTATTTCCAAATTCTCAATTCTATTCCATTGATCAATACATCCAACTTTGTGCCAATGCCATGCTGTTTTGACTACCGTGGCTTTATAGTAATCTTCGAAGTTAGGAAGTGTATGTCCTTCCACTTCTGTTTTCTTTTTTAGAATGTTCTTAGCAATTCGAGGCATCTTTCCCTTCCAAATAAGTTTGATAACTAGATTTTCCAATTCTGCAAAACAGGTTGTTGGAATTTTGATTGGAATTGCATTGAATCTGTAGATCAGTTTGGGTATGATTGACATCTTAACAATGTTCAGCCTTCTTATCCATGAACACAGAATATTTTTCCATCTCTTAGATCCCCTTCTATTTCTTTTAGTAAAGTTATGTAATTTTCTGTGTAGAGGTCTTTTACATACTTGGATAAGTTTATTCCTAAGTATTTGATTTTTTTTTTTTATTGCTCTTCAGAATGGGATCTTTTACTTGAGTGACTCTTCAGTTAGGTCATTTCTAGTGTATAGGAACATTACTGACTTATGTGCATTAATCTTTATCCTGCCACTTTGCTAAATTTGTTTATTAGCTCAAGTAGATGTGTCATTGATTTCTGGGGGTTTCCAAATACAAGATAATAACATCTATAAATAGTGACAGCTTTCCAATTTGGATGCCTTTTATTTCTTTGTCTTCAGATTGCTTTGCCTAGAACTTCTAACACAATGTGGAACAATAGCATCCTCGTTTCCTTTCCAATCTTAGAGAGAAGGCTTTCAGTTTCTCACCATTGAGGATTATGCTGGCTGTGGTTTCTCATATATATCCTTTATCATATTGAGGATGTTTCCTTCAATTCATACCTTTTGTAGTGTTTTTATCAAAAAAGGAATCTCAATTTTGTTGAATGCTTTTTCAGCATCTATTGAGAAGATCATTTGGTTTTTTCCCTTTTGATTTGTTAATGTGTGGTCTTACATTGATTGATTTTCTTATGTTGAACCATCCTTGCATGCCTGGAATGAGCCCTACTTGTCATGGCATATACTTTTTTTAATGTGTCTTTGGATTTTATTTGCAAGTATTTTGTTGAGAATTTTTGCATCTATATTCATTAGGGAGATTGGCCTGTAGTTTTCGTTTCTTGTAGCATCTTTACCTGGTTTTGGTATTAGAGTGATGTTGGCTTTATAAAAATAGTTTGGTAGTGTTCCATTTTCTTCAATTTTTTGAAGTAGGATTGGTATCAGTTCTTTTTGGAAAGTTTGGTAGGCTTCTACAAAACCATCTGGCCTTGGACTTTTATTTATATGAAGCTTTATGATAACAGATTGGATCTCTTTGCTTTTGATTCATTTTTTGAGGTCTTCTATTTCTTCTTTGGTCAGTCTAGGTTGTTTATGTGTTTCCAGGAAGATATCCACTTCTTCTAAATTGTCTAGTTTGTTGGCATACACTTGTTCATAGTATCCTCTTATGATTATTAAATTTCTTTGGGATACCCAGTAAGGTCCCCCTTCTCATTATGATTTTGTTTATTCTGTTCTTTTCTCTTTTTGATTTTGTCAGTCTAGCTAAGGGCTTGTCAATCTTGTTGATCTTTTCCGAGAACCAACTTTTGGTTTTATTTATTCTCTCTATTGCTTGTTTGTTCTCCATATCATTTATTTCTGCCTTAATCCTTGTTATTTCTTTTCTTCTACTTGCTTTAGTATCAGTTTGCTGTTCATTTACTAGCTTCTTCAGTTGTTCCATTAGTTCTTTGATTTTAGCTCTTTCTTTTTAATGTATGCATTTAGAGCTGTAAATTTCTGTCTCAATACCACCTTTGCTGCATCCCATAAGTTTTGATATATTGTGTTCTCATTTTCATTCTTCTCTAGGTATTTAGCAATTTCTCTTGAAATTTCTTCTTTGACCCACTTATTGTTTAGAAGTCTGTTGGTTAACCTCCATATATTTATGAATGTTCTAGATATTTAATGGTTATTGACTTCTAGTTGTACTCCACTGTTTTCAGAGAATGTGCTTTGAATACTTTTTATCTTTTTAAATTTATTGAGGCTTGTTGTGCCTCAACATATGATCTATCCTGGAGAAAATTCCATGAGCATTAGAGAAGAATGTATACCCTGGTGATTTGGGATGCAATGCTTTATATATGTCTGTTAAGTCTAATTCATTTATCACATTGTTTAGGTTCTCAATTTCCTTATTGGTCCTCTGTCTGGTTGATCTGTATATGGGAGACAGTGATGCTTTGAAAGCTCCCACAATTATTGTGGAAACATCTATTGCTTCCTTCAGTTTTGCCAATGTTTGTCTCATTTACTTTGGAGAACATTGATTGGGTGCATGAATATTTATGGCTGTTATTTCTTTTTGGTGAATTGTCCCTTTTATTAGTATATTGTGTCCTTCTTTGTCTCTTATAACATCCTTGCATTTAAAATCTATTTCATCTGAAATTAATATTGCTGCCCCTGCTTTCTTTTGGTTGTAGCTTGCATTGAGTAGTTTTTTCTGTCCTTTCACTTTCAATTTCTTTGCATTGCTTGGTCTGAGTCTGTTGTAGGCAATACATTGATGGTTCATATTTTTTAATCCATTCTGCCAATCTGTTTCTTAAATTGGGGAATTTAATCCACTAATATTCAATGTTATTACCATGAAGGCAGTTCTTGAATCAGCCATTTTACTCTTTGGTTTTTATTTGTCAGATATATATTTCTCCCTCTCTTTATTTATTTCCTTTAAGGTACTCTTACTAAAACTGTTCAGTTCAATGCCCTTTTCCAGATCTCTCTGTCCTTTCTTTTCTCAGTTGGTAGAGTTCCCTTTAGTATTTCTTGTAGAGCAGGTCTCTTGTTAGAAAATTCTCTCAGCATTTGTTTTTCTGTGAAAATTTTAAGCTCTCCCTCAATTTTGAAGGAGAGCTTTTCTGGATAAAGACTTCTTGGCTGGCAATTTTTCACTTTCAGAATTTTGCATATGTTATACCACTGCCTTCTCACCTCCATGGTGCCCACTGAGTAGTCATAACTTAGTCTGATGTTGTTTCCCTTGTATGTGATGAATCACTTCTCTCTTGCTGCTTTCAGAACATTCTCCTTCTCTTCAGCATTTGACAATCTGATCAGAATATGTCTCGGAGTGGGTTTATTTGGATTTATTCTATTTGGAGTTCATTGCTCATCTTTGATTTCCATATCTATGTTGTTTAGCAGGGTTGTGAAGTTTTCCCCAACAATTACTTCGAATACTCTTCCTAGTTTTTACCCTTCTCTTCCCCTTCTGGAACACCAATGATTCTTATGTTTGTTCACTTCATGCTGACCATCATTTTCCTGAGATACATTTCAACTTTTTTTCACCATTCATTCCTTTTTGCTTTCACTTTCCATCACACTATCTTTAAGTTCACTAATTCATTCCTCTACTTCTTCATATTTGGTGTTTTGTGACTCAAGAATCTTTTAATTTGATCAACAATATCTTTTGTTTCCATAAGATCCACTGTTTTTTTTTAATTACTCTTGCAAATTCTTCTTTATGCACTTCTAGATCTTCTGCATGTCCTTTATATCCTGAGCCATGATATTGATGTTTTTGAGTACTTCTTTGATTAATTGCTCCAGGTTCTGTGTCTCCTCTGGTTTTTTAATTTGGATGTTTGTGTTATTTATATCTTTGGGTAACTTCATATGTTTATACTTTCCTCTTGGCATTTGCTTATCTTAATAGAGTTCTTTGAGCATTAGTCTATAATTTGACAGAGCTATAGCTTGGTGGAATGCACTTTCCCTGACCTACCAGCAGATGGCTCACCCAAGCCACTTCTTACCCTCAAGCCAGTTCTTCCCAACATTGTACCTAATGGCCTCTTAATATAGTATCTACATACAGTTCAATTATAAATACAAATCATAGATTTTTTTAAAAGTCAGTCAGGAAAGGGACACTGATGAAGAAATGAGGGTGGTAACAAAGACAAAACACTTATTAAACACATACTGAGTACCACGAACTTTACTGGATACCTGTACATATTAGCTTATATAATGCTTAAAATAATCCTATGAAATAGGTACCACCATCTCATTGTACATAGGAACCAAGATTAAAATAAGCCAGAGAGTATTTGAAGTGCATGCATAAACTACTGAGCTGGAGTTCTTTGACACCAGAGCCAATTTCTGAAGTTGAGTTCTCTCCAACATCTGAATGTCTGAAAAGTGCCCCCAAGATGAACAATACCTTTGCATGGAGTTCAGGAGAAAATTTACATGACAATGGATTGATTAAACTAGAAGGGACCTTATTCACCTAAGGAGACAGGGACTAGGACAAGACCCACAGAGGCCCTGGAAGGAATAAGGCTCCTTCTCTATCTGGAAGATAAATCAGCCAAAATCAGACACATATGAATGTTGTAACTGCCTCAAATGATATTTTTTCCTTTTAAAATGAAATCGTATTATGCTTGCTATATGACAGCCATTATCATAAGTACTTAACATGTGTTAGCTCATGATTTCCAGAGATAGAATACTATAATAATAAAATGTCCAGTCTTCCAAAAAAAAATAATAAAAGAGAGAGAGAGAGAATGAGACATCAAATGAGAAAAGACAGTATAGCTCATTCACAGGTATAAAGGAGTTAATAGAAACTCCCCATGAGGGCACAGGTACATTGGAAAAACAAGAAAGACATTAATTTAATGATTGAATATGTTCAAAGATCAAAAGGAAACCATGGACAAAGAAACAAAGGAAACCAAAGGAATGATGTCTCACCAAAATAAGGAGTAACAATAAAGAGTAAAAATTTCAAAAATGAACCAATTACAAATTCTGGAGGGGAAAGTACAATACTGACATGAAGAATTCTCTAGAGTGGTTTACCAGAAGCTTTGAACAGGCAGAAGAAACAATCAGTGAACTTGAAAAGAAGTCAATTGATGTTTGTGGAAAGAGTTGCTATACGGGACCTCCAGGGAACATAGGCTCATGCACAACAGAAACTTTCAGCAAATTACCAGTTTATTAGCTACACAGCACAAATGGTCCAAAAGAGCAGGGGAAGAGATCCCATCATAGCCAGTCCTCCAGGGAGGCCAAAAGCTCAGATCAGGGTCTGTGGATGACTGCCCTGCATATCTGGCTTTGCAATTGAGATGAGTGAAGCCCATGCTCCTCAAGAATTAAGTATTCTTACACCCCATCAGGAGGGATCCCTGCATCTGCACAATAAACATGTATGAAGCAAATTTCTGCAGAGTGGCTGCCATAGCAAGCAACTTGGGTGATTTGTACCTGGGCTTCTGGTTGAAGGTTTGGCAAGACTTCTCCTTTAGACCTACCTTCTCCCCTGGCTGTGGAAAGGAAACATATAGAGACATCTGCACAACATAGAAATGATGGGGAGTAGGCAAAGGATTGGAGAAGGCCACTAGGTGAGTCTCTGACTTTCATAGCAGTAGATCCCTAGGCCTTTCAACCAGGCTAACCAACTCCTTTGCATTAGCTTCCACAACATAACCCACCTGTACCAGGTACAATGAAGGTGAACACAAGAAGATCCTAAGAGCTGATGGCTCAATAAAATACTGAGAGAAAAGTATCAATGGTAGCAGCACATTACGAGGGTTTTACCTACTCCAAGTAAAGTGATCAAGTCTGTCTGGAGTAATGGGTGCATGTTCCCCACTCCCAACAGTGAAGCTGAAAAAGTTCCACATAGAATGTTCTTGTACATATTGTAATCAGTGGCCTTGCCTTTGGATTTTAGTTACCTCTGGTTCCACCTCTCCTGGCTGTTAACACACATAGAGTAGGAGGTGTTAACAATGGCACATATGCCTCCATGATGGGCTAAGACAAAGTTAAAGGCAATGTGATTATTGGGCATGATATTGGTTAGTGTCTGATGATTGTTGGTGTACCTGAAGGTCTTATGCTGTGAAATCAGCAATGTCAATCAAGGTGGCTGACAGATTGTCTATCATGTGTTCAATGGCATTTACTCCCAGCCAGGGCAATAATGATCCATGTGCATTAGGCCCCATGATTCCAGCCCACTGGATTGTTACCCCAAGTGTGTGAAGGACTTCTAAGCATGCTCCTGTCATCCCACCCATCTGCCTGACTCTCCTAAACTCCCAGCATTTGAGACTTGCACTGAGGGGTAATAGTGTAAAAAGTGGGATGATCCCCATACAGGGGCTGAAAAGGAGAGTCCCATGTGGTGTGTCCTCAGATCCCTTTTCAGGGACAGTCCTCACCTTGATGGATATATGTGCAGAAAAACTTGGCTCCACCCCTACCCTTGTCCCATCCCTGTGCTTGGAAGGAAGATAAGGCCATATTTCACTCTTAGGTAACTGCTGAGTTTGGCTTCTTGAAAGCATGAGTAGGGTGGACAGACAATCCAGTAAGAAAGTTGTCAGGAATACATGCCAAAGCTCCTTTTTTAGGTGACCATTAGTTTTTCAAAATGCCTGCCTCCCGTGAATGCTGTTTGATGTGGAAGGTCAATCTAACTCTGTGAATATAGGCTATTTTAGAGTGGATTGAACAAGAACATGGTATCTTTGTTCAGAGGAGATGTCATTTACATACCCAATTGATGGCAGAGACACTTTTACAAGGTATCCCATATATATATTGTGCCAGCATGAGAAGTAGAAAGGCAAGAACATAAGCTGAGTAGGTGTCTACTGTGACCAATGAGTAGGATATGCCATGGAATGGAGAGAGAGGATTGATATAGTCTCTTGCCATGAGCAGCCCAGTGCAGCCCTTCTGGAGATAGCTCTTAAATGACATGTTCAGACTCTGTCTTTTAATTGAAGTTTCTCACATTGGTAAATGGCAGATTGGCCTCTCTTAATGAGAGAGGTTCTTGAGCCCATAATTTCAGGGTGTTGCAATTTCCATGTCCAGATATGTGGGTGGATCCACTCCAAAGTGGAAGCAACCATGGAAAATTCAGCTATTTCATGGGTGTCATCAATGGTAGGTTCATGTCCTTATCCTCAAAGCAAGGCTCATACTCTGCCCCTCCAGGAGGATCTGCAGCCTCATTGAGGGTGAAAAGCAGTTCAGTGCATCCTTTATTAGCTAAATCATTCTAAAGATGTTCATCTTATACACCACCTAGACATGTGCACCAAAATGGGTTACAAAGATGGTTCCTCTCCACACTGTCAAGTATTTCTAAAACTCCCTTCCTAATACTGGAGAAGCTTTGCTTTTACAATCACATGCCCTTCAAAAACCTGACAAGACTGCTCAGCCAATGACAACAGCACATGAGTTAATAACAGGTGCATGATTCAGGTCTAAGAGGACCACTCATATTTCAGCCCAAAAGGCATTTTCTCCAGTTCCAGATGGGGTATATAATATGCCCAAGCCAAGGGAAACAGTGACTGCTGCCCAAAGACACTATATGGTTTTAGCTTGGCTGATGCATCAGTGAACCAATGCTGAGCTGGTGGGAAACTTTGTTGGCTCCTCAAGATGCCAATGCTGGGAAAGAGGGACCTCATTGGGTGTTGAGGCAAATTCATTGTTGATTGCATCCTCTGCCAACTGCTCATATAAATGGGTTATTCCCTGAGGACTTGGGCAAGAAGGATCGTGTATGCCTCATCTCAGTATTCTCCTATAACCCCAATAGCAGGTGACATGAAAAGCAGGTACCTCCCACTGGGTAAAAGAGGAGGAGTTGGACCTACAAGAGGTAAAATTGACCTTTTTAGATGCCCTGCTGCTAGAATATTTAGAGTCTGTATCTCCATTCAGGCTATACGTTTCTGACACCAGGACCCGTACTGACTGGTCTCTGTGGCAATAGAATGGAGCAACAGTAACTCACAGACTTCAAGGTTCTTGGACCAAGATGTTCACAGATGGAGTCCAGCATTCCCCACAGTTTAACAGGCAACTTATACCATGCTATTGGGCCTTTGCAGAATTGGGAAAGATTACAGAGACCTCCCATGTCCTGCTGAGTCCCAAAATCCCTGTCATTTTCTGGGTCCTGGATAATCAGTATATTCACCCAGGCAGTGCCCAACAATAAGAGTATCATCAAACTGCACTATATGATCACAATGAACCGGAGAGTGTGTGGCCTCTTGGTGGCTGTGTCTTGGGCTGGGGGATTTCTTCATGCTCTGATTCAAACACTTTTTATTGTGTGATTGCCCTTCTGTGGCCCCACAGATTTCTTCTGTGATCTTCATCCTCTGCTGGAGCTATCCTGCACTGATACACACATCCTTGGACCTTTAGTTGCTGCCAACAGTGGATTCCTATGTCTGGTCAGTTTTTTGATTCTTATCACATCCTGTGTCCTCATTCTTTGCTCCCTGAGCTCCCAGAGCACTGAAGGACAGCGGAAGGCTCTCGCCACCTGCACCTCCCATATTACTGTGGTTCTGCTATTCTTTGTACCCTGTGTATTCATACATCTTTGGCCCATGACCACCTTCCCCATGGAAAAAGCTGTGGCTTTATTTTATACTATGATAACATCTCTGTTAAACCCTTTAATCTACACCCTCAGAAATGCAGAGGTGAAAAATGCAATGAGGAAACTCTGGAGTCAAGAGTGATCTTGTACAACAATTCATATAAACAGACAAGATAAGACAAAATCTACTAATATTTTAAGGACAAGTTTGCCCAAAGCAAAATATAAAGATCTTCTAGACAGAACAGTTGCATTTAAGTTTCCTTATTATCTTGAAACTTAATGTTTCCTCTTTCATAAAATGCTGATGTGTAATTAAATGGTGACTATAGTTTTTTTTTTTTTTCCAATTTGAAACTTCCTTGCATGTACAAGTTATTGACCAAAGCCATATTGCTAATTGACACAAATTGGTACAGTCTTTGAAGAATCCTTGGCTTCATTGATTCTATAGAAAAATTATCTGCAATCTCTACCTATAGCTTATGTAACAATTACCCCAAGTGAATAAAATATATTTAAAAGTTTAATAGCAAAGAATTATGTTAAAGAATCATCATTTTAATCCTAACTGCTTCAGTCAGGATAGAATTATTTTCATGGTAAAAAGGCATTAATTAGAAATGAATGGATTTGTAGATTAAGATAGGACTCATAAAAAAATAAAGGCTATTGTGTTTCAGAACACATGGAACTCTATTTACACT
Source organism: Choloepus didactylus (assembly GCF_015220235.1). Taxonomy (NCBI): domain Eukaryota; kingdom Metazoa; phylum Chordata; class Mammalia; order Pilosa; family Megalonychidae; genus Choloepus; species Choloepus didactylus. The sequence continues at coordinate 30,558,449 of NC_051312.1, read as the reverse complement.
GTTACTTGGTCTTTGCCCAGAATAATTATTTTCCTTTCTTGAAGCCAAGAGGTACAGCAATAGCGAAACACTGCACAGGATGTTCACATGTAGCATATACACGTGGAGCATTTTTCTGTCAAAAATATCTCCACACCAATTCACCCCCTAAATAGACTATTTTGGATGTATTTGAGCCTTAACTAATAGGGAAAAACAGTAGCTAATTCAAAGGAGAGAGTTTATGGTATCTGAATAATCCAGGCAGAAAGGCTGCACATTCAAATTTGAACAGAAAATTGCAGACCAACTTCAGAACTCTTGAGACATAGTCAGTTGTAAAGAATAATAAGCGAAAGAGTCCAGATAAAAGAAGAAGATCCAGATTAAGCCAGGTAAAGTATCTTGAAAATCTTTGTGATTTCACTTCTTTGCAGGAGCTGAATTTACCCAAATTAAAACATAGCTGTTTTTGTATATCATTATATATATATATATATGACAAATATACATAAATCATATGCATAGTACTATGCAACTGTTCATAAACATTTCAAAAATATCCAGATGGAGATCCAGATGAAGCTAGGGCAGATGTCTCGAAAATCTTGATGACTTCTCTTTTACATTTGTGGGAGTGAATTAAGCCAAATACTCCATAACTGTGCCTCTATCTCATGATATATATAAGATATATGATTAAAATATATTTCACATGCATATTGCTATGCAACTGTTCATAAACATTTTATTTCAAAAGAGAAATCATTTTCTCATTTATGATGAATCCGTTCATGATCGCCGAATACCCCTGTACTCCAATGATATTTTCAGCCCCCTTTTATTAAAAGGAACCTGTAGCAAGCTCACAAATGTTAAATGTGTCATACTTAGGCTACAGCACTTAGGAATCAGTGTGAAAGTGTTCATCTTTCTTTTGCCCTACTGTGGCAAGCCTGGAAAAATTGCTTTAAGGAGCAGGACTACAAAAGCAGAGAGCAACTTGAACTAGTGAGAATCTACATGGAAAACAAATGCCCTACATGATCCCCAAACTCTCAGAAGATTTTGTGTGAACAGGAAATTAACTGGTGCACATTAAGCAACATATTTCAAGATTCAAATTTTTAGACAGCAAAACACAGCTTATCCTGACTAATGCATTGTCTATCTTTATTAAATTAAGAAGAGAACAGAGAGCATAACTTTGCAATTATCTGGATTCTCAAATATTGTGGAATGATTAAATACCAATTTCTTTTTTTTTAAATTTTATTTTGAAATAAATTCAAAGTTATAGGAACAGTTGCAAAAACAATACAAACCCCATACACAGAACTCCAGCATACCCTGACCCCCTCCCCCAATACCCAGATCCACCAACTTTAACATCCTGTCACACCACCATTTCTTTCTTTCCCTCCCTCCCTCCCTTCCTATCATCCATCATCTATTGCTCTGTCTTCTGAACATATGAGAGCAAGCTGCACACATCCTTGAACAAACACTATGATTCACATATACAATTCCCATGAACAAGAACATTCTTTTATGCAATCCCATTAAGCACAGCTAAGAAGTTCAAGAAATTCAACACTGATACAAAGCTTACATTCTTTATTTCCTTTTTTTTTTTTCTCTTTTTTCCTTATGTCTTAACTGTGTCCCTTTGAGCCTCCTGTCCTCCATCCTCAGATCCCATCCAGGATCATCCTTGGCATTCAATTGTCATCTATTTAGACTGTCTTTTTTTTTTTTTTTTTTTTTCAATTGTGGAAACATATATACAGCCTAAATCTTTCCATTCCATCCCCTCCCTCGCATTCCATTAGTGGGATTAATCACATTTACAATGTTGTAACCTTGTGATAACCTTCCCACTTTCCTTTACTAGAAATTTCCCTTCACCTCAAACAGCAACCCTATACTCATTTCTTAACTCTCCATTGTCCCTTCCCCCACTTCTCGTAACCCAAACTCTGCTTTTCATCTCTATGGTCATATTCTCTGATAATTTCTTTGTGTTTACTGTGGTGCTTAAATTTAACCTCTTAAATCCATAACAATCTTGTTTTTCTTTGATACCAACTTAACTTCAATAGGACATATAAACTATGTACCTATACTCCTCCATTCCCCCACCTTTATATAGTTCTTGTCAAAAATTACATATTTTACAATTGAGTCCAAAACCACTGATTTGTCATTAGAGTTTGTGTATTTTATGTCATGTAGGAAGTAAATAGTGGAGTTACAAATCAAAAATTATTGACGTTTATTTTTATTCCATTGTGGTTGGAGAATGTGCTTTGAATATATCAATTGTTTTCTTTTTGTTTGTTTGTTTGTTTTTAATTTATTGAGGCTTGTTTTATGTCCCAGCACATGGTCCACTCTGGAGGAAGATCCATGATCACTGGAGAAAAATGTGTGTCCCGGTGACCTGGGATGCAAGGTTCCATACATGTCTATTAAAATTCTCTCTCTCTCTCTCTCCTTTCCTTGCTTCTCCGTCAGTAGGGCTCCCCTTATTATCTGAAGTAGGGCAGGTCTTTTATTGGCAAACTCTCTCAGCATTTGTTTGTCTGTGAAAAATTTAAGCTCTCCCTCAAATTTGAAGGAGAGTTTTGCTGGATAACGTATTCTCGGTTGAAAATTTTTCTCTCTCAGAATTTTAAATATGTCATGCCACTGCCTTCTCGCCTCCATGGTGGCCGCTGAGTAGTCACTACTTAGTCTTATGTTGTTTCCTTTGTATGTGGTGAATTGCTTTTCTCTTGCTGCTTTCAGAACTTGCTCCTTCTCTTCAGTATTTGACAGTCTGATCAGAATATGTCTTGGAGTGGGTTTATTTGGATTTATTCTATTTGGAGTTCGCTGGGCATTTATGTTTTGTGTATTTATATTGTCTAGAAGGTTTGGGAAGTTTTCCCCAACAATTTCTTTGAATACTCTTTCTAGACCTTTACCTTTCTCTTCCCCTTCTGGGACACCAATGAGTCTTATATTTGGACGTTTTATTTTATCTATCATATCCCTGAGATCCATTTCTATTTTTTCAATTTTTTTCTCCATTCTTTCTTTTGTTCTTTCATTTTCTGTTCCATGATCCTCGAGGAGGCTGAGTCATTGTTCAACTTCCTCTAATCTTGTATTATGAGTATCCAGAGTCTCTTTAATTTGGCCAACAGTTTCTTTTATTTCCATAGAGCTTCTATTTTTTAATTTACTCTTGCAGTTTCTTCTTTATGCTCTTCTAGGGTCTTCTTTATGTCCTTTATATCCTGTGCCATGTTCTTCTTCATGTCCTTTATATCCTGTGCCATGCTCTCATTCTTTGATTGTAGCCCTTTGATTAATTGCGCCAAGTACTGTGTCTCTTCTGATATTTTGATTTGGGTGTTTGGGATTTGGTTCTCCATATCATCTGGTTTTATCATATGCTTTAAGATTTTCTGTTGTTTTTGGCCTCTTGGCATTTGCTTTGCTTGATCAGGTTCTTTCAAGTTGTAAAAAATACAACTTGTGGGGCGTGTATCTGGGTGGTTAGGGAGGCAGGGCAGCTCTAATAATCAAACCTCCCAAGTATTCCCGGAGATTCAAGGCTGTTGCAAGATTCTAAGTCTTCATTTCAGCTTTGCCCCAGATTTTCTCTGTCGCTGATCCACAAGTCCCTGGCATTGACGTAGGGTCTCTGGGATTTCCGAGCAGGCCCCCTTCTCAACTGTGATCTTCCAGGACCTCTGCTGAGGGAAGGCTGTGCTACATCACAAGTGTGCGCCATTCCTCAAGGGAAGCCCCAGGCCGCCGGGCCCTTCAGGGGCACTCCCAGCCTGATGCAAAGATGGCTGAATGGGGTGTCTCAACCCGCCCCCCCGTTTTCACACAGCTCCGCCTTCCCAGCTGCAGGACAACTACCTGTGTATGCACCCAAGGCCGCTGTCCACTGCCGATATTGTGGCATGTGCGTGGTGCCATGGGATACACTCCCCGTCACACTGGGTTTCCTGGCATGGCTCTGGACTGTGGGTACGGCCCCAGGCAGGAGTGTCTCCAGCCCACTGGGGAGCCGGCTGCAAGCAGTGTGGTTTCTTTCTCCTTTTGGCTCTCCCCTCTGCTCCCCAGCCCTGAGAGAATCAGCAGCGGTCTATTCTCCATGCCACACACCAACAGGTTGGCACAGCCCTCTCCTGCTGGCTTCACTGCACAGTTCTCACCATCATAACTGCAGCCACTCCTGGGTTTTTTGTTTTTTTTTAAAAAAAGAACTAGTCCATCTCCAAATGCCAACCCCTGGTTTCCCCACACCACAGTGCGGCCATGAGGCCTTCAGCCGGCCCATTCACTTGTTTCAGAATGCAGACTCCTGGTTTCACCAAGTGCACAGTCCCTGTGGCTTTAGCAGACATTGTCCAGCTGGTGCATCACTGAAACTTGTGTTCTGGGTCATTTTCTGGCTTTTGTCTAGTATTTTTCATGGAGATATTTTTTTGCCCTGTCTCGCCTAGCCGCCATCTTAGGTTCTTCAATAGCAATTCTTTTAAGAATTCAGTTCTCAATTCAAATTAACCATTTTCTTGGGGTAACACAACACTAACTGAACTATTTAAAATGTAAATGTATATAACACATTTATTTTCCTTTGCATAAGATGTAAAGAAATGTTGAAGAAAATTATACATTTGTATACTAGACAGTTTTGGCAACAATTATACACTCCAATGTGAACTAAGTCTTCCACGCTACTTGAGTGATTTTTCTAACTATTCTAGATAGTTTCTATGCTGGTTTGGATTTGTTATGTACCCCAGAATAGACTAGGTTCTTTCAATCCAATCTTGTGGAGGCAGACCTTTTGTGGGTGGGGCATTTAGATTAGGTTGTTTCCATGGAAATGTGACCTCATCCATTCAAGGTGGGTCATAATCCCCTCAAGGAGCCTCTATGAGAGGAAATAGGTAGAAATATTATGGAGACAGTTCAGAGAAAGCTAAGAGAGGAAATCTCAAGTTAACCCAGGAAAAGCAAGAAGGACACACAACAGAAGCTAAGAGAGAAGCCAAGAGACATTTTGGAGAAATCCACTGAAACCAGAAGTTAAACCCAGGAGAGGACCAGCAGACTCCAGCCTTGTGCCTTCCCAGGTGACACAGGAACCCTAGATGCCAAGGGCCTTTCTTCAGAGAAGGTATTGGCCTCTTGATGCCTTAAGTGGAACATCTTCATGGCATTAGAACTGTAAATTTCTGAAATAATAAACCCTCACTGTAAAAGCAAATCAATTTCTGATATATTGCATTCTGGCTGCTTTAGCAAACCAAACAGTCACTCTTTTAAACATTCTTTTCAGCACATGCTCAAATTTGCATTAATTTCCAATAATTATCCCACAAATTTTCCTTTCATCTCAGAAGAATCCTATGTCCACTAAGGGTGAGGAATATAGGAACCATCACAGAACCATACATCCTCAAATCTACTCAGCAGTAATTATGTTTACAAAGTTTTCACCCTTTATGCCTTCCAACCCAAATGTTTAAAACACATACAAGAGATGTTTTTAATTACCATATGTCCACATGTGTTTTACATACAACTTTGTCCTGTTTCTTCAGAAATACTAGTTCTAGATCCCAAGACCAGAGCAACTCAAAATCTTTTTGCATCCTGGTATACCTAGTGAAGTTTTTTGGCCTAGAAGAAAACAGCATTTGGGAAGGGAATACAAAATCCAGTTTCCTTCTTGCCTAAATGGGATCAATGATCAATGAGATAGTGTTATTCCATGCCATTCCAGGAAAGTCTAATGAGAAATCAGTCCAATCCTGTCGCTCCTGTCATCTTCTTGCAGGGACAGAGCTCCACCAAGTAGTTGGCTTGATGGAAACCAGGCCCAACATAAGACAATGTGTTTCATTGGGTGACTTATGACACTCACTTCTTTATAATTTATAAAGTTTATAAATTTATAAAGCCTCAGTGCAGCATCTTCTGTGAGTGAGCAACATGTCCAATCACACTGTTCCATGTCTCCTTGAATACTGGAACAGCCTGAATCAAATTGCTAAGTTCATTGGACCAACCCAGGTGATGACTTGGCGAGGTTGCAACCAGCTCCACATCAAAAGCTTAGGGAGAGGAAATGGAATTGGAGCTCTACTCTCTACAGGGTTTCTTTCTTCCTATACTAGCTGTCTTTTACAAATAGGCTTGGCTGAGTGAGATTTTTTCTGAATGACTTCTCTATACATGAATAATCCCTAACTCTATATATCTGCAACATTCCCCATATTTAGGGTGAAGAAAAATCTGCTCTGTTCCTCCAATTAGATTATGATATACTGACTCCTAGACACTCTTCCTCTTTAAATCTCTCATTCGGAGAGTGAGAACTGCTGGGAATCCAGCTTCCTATGTCCTCTTAGCTATTCATTAATTATAATCACACAGTATCCTATGTTATATAGGCAGCATTTAATTCTAAAACTATAGGTTAAGACTAATGGAAAATGTGATATTGGATCAATCATGCTGACACAAACAGATCTTACAAATCAAACTGAGAATCATTAGGTACCTTCCACTGTGATATAATAGGAAATACTCAGCACCACCTATGAAGAATTATTGCTTAAAAAAATAAACCTAAGTCAACTGAAACCTTTATTTCTATCTAGAGGAACCAAAAATTGAGAAAAGACTTTTACAATAGTAGAATTTGGGATGAAACAATACCAAAACTTGGAATAGTTCATCAAGCAAATGAACTCTCTTAAACAAATCAATGACATTAAAGGGTCATTAAAATGGCCTTTGTAAATTTAAAATCATCATATTAATATGGTACGGATTGATTTAAATGGGTAAAATTAGTGTTAAAAAATTTAAAGCAACAAAAGAGAATAACAAATACTTTATATGGACCTTGTATGTATCTTGAGAAGAAAACCAACTGTAAGGAGTCTGCAAGGAAAACCACATCACGCAATATTTTAAAAACAAGGACAATTAGGTACAAAAAAATTAATAAAAGACCAACCATATATTTTCCATCTATAACAAATCCATTAACACATAAAAACATAATATGTGTGAAAAGCAAAATAATAGAAAACAAGATGTATTAGTCAGGATTCTCTAGGGAAACAGAACAAATAAGAGATATCTGTAAATATACGACTTTATTAAAGTGACTCACGACACAGTGGAGATGCATGATTCCAAATTCCATAGGGCAGGCAGCAAACGCAACTTTGATGAAGGTGTTGGATACATTCCCCAGGAGACACTGGCTGGCTGAAGAAGAAGTGAAGGTTCTCTCTCTTCTCCCTTAAAAGTCTTCAACAGATTGGATTAAATCAAGCTGATTGAATTCTCCCAATGCAGAAGACACGCCCTTCATTGATGTAATCAAAGATGCAGTCAATTGACTGAAGATTTAATAAGCCAACCTTTTTGTTTATTAACCAGCCACGAATGTCCTTGTAGTAGCAGTTAGGCCTGTGCTTGCTTGACCAGACACCTGGACACCATCACCTGGCTAATATGACGCATAAACCGAACAGTCACTTGAGACATCAGACAACCACTAATCAAAATGAAGCTGAAGTACTATATTTATAAAATTGATATCACAAAGAATATTATTCAGGATAAATAAGTGAATAAAATAATTATTTAAGTCAATTCTTCAAAAAAAATCAGTCTTAACTATGTATTCACCTAACAAGAAGTTACAACTACATGAAGCAGAAAATGATAGAACCAAAACACAAAATACAAAATAGACAAGTCCACAACTGTAAAAGGTGACATCAACTCACATTGCCCATTAGCAATGTAACAGGTAGGCTGAAAATTGGTAAGGATATAGATGGCACTGAGAAAATCTATCAATGAAATTCACAAACATGACGCATAATGCCCCCCCCCCACTCCACAAAAGTAGAATAAACATTCTTTAAAAGGGCCTGTAGAATATTCACCAGGGTAAACCATACTGGGAAAAGAAAAAAACAATATATGATAAATAATTAAAATCAAACAGAATGTGTTCCCTGATTAAAAAGAATTAAATACAAGCTCATTACCAAAAATTATCTAAGGAATCCAAATATTTATATCCGTTGCATCCTTGTCAAATACCCAAGGAACATCCACGCAAGTAGGCCAAGTCAAAGCCAAAAACAATGCTTCAATGTATATAAAAAGTTCAAGTCATATACACTGAGTCTGGGCTCAAAATAGAATTGAACTAAAATCAATAACTGAGAAATATCAATAAAAATTAGCAAATTTTGAAAATAAAATATAAACATAAATAACCCATGGGTCTAGGAGGAAGTCAAAATGAAATGTTAAAATGCTATGAATTAAGTTAAATTTTTAAAACACAGCACTACAGCACTTCAAAATGTGTAGGATACAATTAAAACATAGCTTAGAGGTAAATATTTACCATCAAATACGTATGTTAGAAAAGAAGAAACATCTAAAATAAATGATATAAATTTCCTTCTAAGCAAGCTGAAAAAAAAGAAAACCAAGTTGAATCCAAAGCAAGGACAATGAAAGAAATAATAAAAATTACAGTAGAAATAAATGGAATTGAAAACAGGCAAACAATAGGGAAAATCAATGAATGAAATTGAGAAATCTCAACCCTCTACCCAAAATGAATAAGAACAAAAAGAAAAAAGACACAATTAAAAATATCAGGAGATAAAGAGGAGATCCAATACAGACATACAGACCTACACATATTAATAAATAATGAGGAAATATTTTGGACAACTCTATGTACATATATGAGACAACAGATTAAATGAACAAATTTCTTGGAAAATCTAATCTTCTAATACTCACTCAAAAAGAAATAGTTTATATGAATATCCCTATATCTGTGGAAAATTGAATTATTAGAAAAAATTCTTTCAACAAATTAAAATCCTAGAATAGATTGCTTCATTCATGATAACCAAATGCAAGAGTTAAAAATGATATCAATTATACAGAAAATGTTCCAGAATGCAGAAGAGGATGAAACACTTCCTAAATCAGATTATGAAGTCATCATTACATTGATAATAAAAGAAAAGGGTTTAGAAGAAAAATACAGCCTTATATCCTTCATAAACACAGTTGCAAAAGTTTTCAACAACATACTAGCAAGTCAAAATTATATTCATGGCCAATTGAAGATTATCCTGGACATACAAGGCTCATACAGTATCCAGAAAAAATCAATATGATTCACTATATTGAAAGACTAAAGAAGAAAAATCTTAAGATCATTTCATTTGATGCAGAAATACTTTGGTGAAATTCAACCTCCAGCTATGTTTAAAAAATAAAGAACTCTTAGCACCTTAAGAATGGAATATAATTATCTAAGTATGATACAGGGAATCTCCAAAATCCTATTGCAAGCACCATACTTATTTATGAAAATCTGAATACTTTCTTCCCAAAATCATGAACAAGGAAAAGATGCCTGCTCTTCACCAGCTGGAGGTCCTATCTGATGCCCTAAGGCAAAAAAAGAAACTAAAGGAATAATGTTGCAAAGGCCACAAAGAAATTTATTCACAAATGAAATAACTATGTCCAGAGAAAATCTTTAAGACTATGTAAAACAGCTATAATAACTATTAAGTGAGTTTGGTAAGGGCACCAAATAAAAGGTCAAAATAAATCATATCTATACTATACAAACAAGAACATTTTGAAATTGAAATTTTTGAAGTATCATTTCTAATAGCACTACAAACCATGACATCCTTAGGTACAAAATTAACATATGTGTGTAGTATGCTGAAAACTGCAAAATACTCATGAAAGAAATCAAAGGAGATATAAATACATGGGGAGATATATATACCATATGAAAGAATTTGAAGACATTATTATTAATATCTCAAATCCCCACAAACTGAACCATAGATTCAAAGAAGTTTTTAACAAAATTCAATAGACTGTTTTTGTAAAAATTGAGTAGCTGATTTTGCAACTTGTATAGAAAGACAAATATATATATATATTGTATAGCCAAAATAATTTTGAAAAAGAACAAACTTTGAGGACATGATTTCTGGAATTGCTAAAAAAGTGTTTTATTAGTGAGAGGGAAAACTCATAGATCAGTGAACCATAATATACAGTCCACAAATAGACCCACATTTTGTGAGAAATTAATTTTTGACAAAGAGACAGAAGAAATTCAATTGAAAAATGGTAGTCATTTTAAAAATGGAGCTGCAGGGAGGGGCAAGATGGCAGCATAGAGAGGAGTGAAATTTTGTTACTCTCCTGGAACAACTAATAAACAACCAGGAACAACTAGGAAATAATCTGGAACAAATGCTGGGGGACAACTGTGAATGTCCACACATCATACACCAACTTAAATTGGGAGGAATGCCTGAGACCACAGCATAAAATCTGTAAGTAAAAGCTGTGCAACCACACCAGGGTCCCCCTACCCCCCATGGCAGGCTGAGCTGCAAGATCTCACTATAGGAGAGACCAGCATTCCCAGAGCCAGTGAATATAGCTCAGCTCAGCTCCAACTGGGGTTTTAATTAACAAATGCAGACTGCTGAATGCAAGCTACAAACATAGACAAAATCTCTAACAAGCAGCAGAGGCTTTTAGAGATGACTGATCTTAAAGGGCCAGAAAGACCAGGGACTCTCTCTGACTGATGAGTGAAACTGGGGGCTGTGGACTGGCTCTGAAAATGTGCTTTCTTTCCCTTTTTCTCCCTTTCAACCTGAGTTGCTCAGTGGAGAGAGCTTCAGCCATTTTCAGTTCACAGCACTCTGACCCAGACAGGGTTGTAGATAACAGAAACACAAATTCAAATGCCTAAGATAACTTCCTAGGGGGTGTATGTTCCCTAAGTGGAAGAAGATGTGGGCCCGGCTCTAGGGCCAGCCTTCCCTTCAGAAATCAGACCCCAGACCCCAGGGGAAAACAGCCAAAACAGAAACTAAAGGGGCCACACCTCCTTACACCAGTTGGGAGTGACTGGCTGACAGGCAACACCTGCTGGGCAGGTTAGGAATAGCACAGTGGCTAGAGACCTCACAGGAAAGTCTGTCATTCTTCTAAGATACACCCTCAAGGAAACTTGACACTGAATATAACACCATTCTGAGACCTGAACCCATTCCAGTCTGGGAAAATCTGATTGGGGTAACCAAGGAAACCAGATGCCTAGACAACAGAAAACTAAAAATTACAATAGGAGAAACAAAGATATGGCCCAGTCAAAGGAACAAACTTCCACCTCAATTAAGATAGAGCTGATATATTGTTTCACTTTAATGAAACAATCAATTAAAGATTTTCAAAGAAATATGCTAATTCATTGAGGTAAGATAAGGTAAAAGAGATAAAAGATATAAAGAAAACTCTGGGTGAACATAAGGTAGAAATCAAAAGTTTGAAAAAACTACTGGCAGAATCTATGGAAATGAAAGGTACAACACAACAGATGAAAAACACAATGGAGACATACAACAGCAGATCTCAAGAGGCAGAAGAAAACACTCAAGAACTGGAGAAGAAGACACCTGAAATCCTACATACAAAAGAACAGATAGGGAAAAGAATGGAAAAATATGAACAACATTTCAGGATATTGAATGACAACATGAAGCACATGAATGTACATGTCATGGGTGTCCCAGAAGGAGAAGAGAAGGGGAAAGGGGCAGAAGCAATAATAGAGGAAATAATCAAAGAAAATTTCTCATCTCTTATGAAAGACATAAAATTACAGATCCGAGAAGTACAGCATACCCCAAACAGAATAGCTCTGAATAGCCCTAAGCCAAGAGAATAATCAGATCATCAAACATCAAAGACAAAGAGAGAATCCTGAAAGCAGCAAGAGAAAAGCAATTCATCACATACAAAGAAAGCTTAATAAGACTATGTATGGATTTCTCAGCAGAAACTCTGGAGGCAAGAGGAATTGGTGTGATATATTTAAGATACTGAAAGAGAAAAACCTCCAACCAAGAATCCTATATCCAACTAAGCTGTCTTTCAAATATGAGGGAGAGTTTAAAATATTCTCTGACAAACAGGCAATGAGAGAGTTTGTGAACAAGCTACCTGCTCTACAGGAAAGACTAAAGGGAGCACTATAGGCAGAAAGGAAAAGACAGGAGTGGAAGTCTTGGAACACAATTTTGGGTTAGGGTAGCACAGCAAAGTAAGTACACTGAACAAAGATGACTCTGAGTATGATTGAGAGAGGAAGGTTAGGAGCATGTGAGACACCAGAAGGAAAGAGGAAAGATAAAGACTGGGACTCTATGACTCAGTGAAACCTACAGTGCTCCACAATTGTGATAAAATGTACAAATATGTTTTCACATGAGGGAGAACAAATGAACGTCAACCCTGTAAGGTGTTAAAAATGGGGTGATAATTGGGGAAAAAATACAGTCAATGCAAAGTAGAATTATAGTTAACAGAAACATGGTATTATGTTTCTTTTCATGTAACAAAGACAATATACCAAAGCTAAATGCCTATAAGAGGGGGACATAAGGGAGGGGTATGGGACTCTTGGCATTGGTGATGTTGTCTGACTCTTTTATTGTACTTTAGTTTAATTCTATCTTTCCTTGTGTTACTTTTTAGCTGTCAACTTTTTGTTCTTTTCTTTTCTTTTCTTTTCTTTTGTCTCTCTACCTTCTTTGACTCTTTCTCCTTCTTTGTGGAAGAAATGGAGATGTTCTTATATAGATAGTGGTGATGGTGGTGAATGCATAAATATGAGATTATACAGGGAACCATCAATTGTTTACTTAGGACAGAATTCATGGTGAATGGGCAATACTGTCTTAAAAAAACAGATTGATGAAGAAACATTGAGGGCACTATATTGAGTGAAATAAGTCAGACACATAAGGACAAATATTGTATGGTCTCACTGATATGAACTAATTATAGTATGCAAACTCATAGACATGAAATATAAGTCTGATATGAACTAATTATAACATGAAGACTCATAGACATGAAATATAAGTTACCAGGATATAGAACGAGGCTAATAAATGGGGATAAACTGCTTATTATAAGCAGAATTTTAACTAGGTTGAACTTAAGTGTTTGGAAATGGACAGAGGTGATGGTAGTACCTTGCTGTGAGAATAAGTATCAGTGCTGAATGGTGTGTGAATGTGGTGGAAAGGGGAAGCTTAGAGCCATGTACGTCACCAGAAGGAAAGTTGGAGGTTAAAATATGGGAAACCATAAAACAGTGAATCTTGTGGTGGTCAATGTCCATGATTAACTGTACAAATACTAGAAATCTCTTTCATGAACTAGAGCAAACATATGACATTATAACTATAACTTAATAATAGAAGGGTATATGGGGGAAAATATACCTATTGCAAACTACATATTACAGTTAGTAGTATTTTATCATTCTTTCATCAACAGTAACAAAGGTACTATACCGATACTATGAGACAATAATGGAGGGGGGTTGGCTAGGGGTACGGGAGGTTTCATGATTTCTTTTTTGTCTTTATATCTTTTCTGGAGTAATGAAAATGTTCTAAACATTGAAAAAAAATTAATTGTGGTGATGGATGCACAGCTGTATGATTGTGCCATGGGCAATTGATTGTGCACTTTGGATCTTTGGTGATTGTATGGTATATGAAGAATCTCAATAAAATTAAAAAAAATGGAACTGCAATGATTATAAAACCATTTAGAAAATTAAACTTTAGTCAATATGTTGCATCATGAACAAACATTGATCCAAAATTGACAATTAACATAAACGTTAAACCCAACACTATAAAATCTATAGGAATCCTGTGAAAAAAATTTGAGACTTTGAGTTAGGCAAAGATTTCCTACATATAAGAACAAAAGCACCATCAATTAAAGAAAAAGTTTGATAAATTGGACTTCATCAAAAGGAGATGAAAAGACAAATAACAGAAAAGGGGAAATATTTGCAAATGACTTCTGATAAAAGACTTGTTTTCACAATAAATAAAGAGCTATGAAATTTCAATATCAAAATTAAAAAATACATATAAAATGGCAAAATGTTTGAATAGACACTGCATCAAAGAAGACATATAACTATCAAACAGCATGCAGAAGAAAAGATGCTCAACATAACTAGTCATTCGGGAAACGCAAGTTAAAACCATAATAAGATATCACTACACACTTACCATATGATTTTTAAAAATAAATTAACAAGACCAAATGCTGAAACATATGCAGAGGGATTGGAAAGTCATTTGTTACTGGTGGTGAAGCAGAAGGTTACACTTTGTCAGGTTGGCAGGTTCATATGAAGTCAAATATATATTTACCACTCAACCCAGCTATTACAGTTCTAGGTATTTAACCAAGCATAATGAAAACCTATGTTCTCATGCAATATGACTACTTGTGAATGCTTATACTATTTTTATTGGTAATATCTAGTAACTGGAAACAACTTAAGTATCTCTTAACTGGAAAATGGATAAAGAAATTGAAACGCATCCATAAATAGGAGCACTATTCAGGAGTGAAAAAGAATGAACTATGTATACACACAGCAACATGGATAAATCTCAAATACATTCTGTTAAGTGAAAGAAAGCAGGCTCAATGAACTTGATTTAGTTATGAATTCACTCTACATTGCATTATGGAAAAGGCATAAATACAGGGACAGAAAGAGATCAAGGTTAGCAAGGGCCTGGGTGTAAGGGGAGGAGTCAGCTATAAAGAGGCACAAGGCAATATTTTCAGGTAACAGATCAATCTGTTTCAGGATTGTGGCAATGGTTATACAACTTATATATTTGTCAAAATACAAAGAAATGTTTGATTAAGGAAATCAATTTTGCAGTGGGTGAATTATATCTTCTTCAGCAAAATTTTAAACATGTAGATTCCCTACCTTCAAATACCAGGCCCTTGGTAAACATAGTAAAAGCCAAGATTCTATTTACCATAGCAACAGAAACAACAAAATCCAAAACACTAAACTGACCTAAAATGCTCCATTTCACTTATCACCAAGTATTAGGAGGTCGTCGATATCAGAAGCAGTCCAGTTAACAATGGTCCATTAGCAAATGCAATTACTCTTAAAAGAGTTAAGTGGAGATGATGGCCATTTATGCAGTAATATATTTATTCAACCTTTATGCCATGCTTAGTTTAATGTGGTGAAGATGTGATAGTGAACAAAGGAGGCCAATCCTCTATTTCATGGAGTTTACTTTTTAGTTGGGAGAAAGACACAATAAATAAATAAATCAAATACACCATAATATAAATGTAACAGGGAGATGGATTAGAGAGTAACACAATGAGATAGAGTATGGCTGTACAATGGTTTGTTAAGGAAATCCTCTCTAATTACGGAGCATTGGAACTGCACACTGAGTGATGAGGATGAGCCAACCTTGTGAATTTCTAGAAGAAGATCATTCTGGGGAGGCCATAAAAGCCAGTACAAAGGCACAAGTCTTGAATGAGGCCACTGTGAAGAAAGAAGAGGTCACATGGGTGAGCAGGACATGATGAGGTTACAGATGAGTGTTTGAGTGGGGAGCAATTGTGCAGAGCCTCACAGGTCATGCAAAGGCCAATTACAACTTAGCATAAATTTGATGTAACAGAGAGTGTTTCTTCTACTAACCAGCTTAGCTCAGCTGCTCTAAGTGAATGCAAGGTCTTTTATGTGGGGGAAAAGTGGTAGCTTAAAATATAAAAGGTCATGAAGAGGCCTCCGTGGGGCTCAAATCTTTAACAGCATCAAATAGTCCAACAAAGAACAACTGTCAGAAACAGATACAAATTCTTCTGGGCAAAGGTGATGCTTGAGTTACATGTTTTATTGCTCTTCATCTTGAGTTTAATTTAGGGCTGATTAATATAATACAATTAAGGTTGTTGGTGATCTGGAGGCAGAATCACCTTCTGATTCAAAGAAAATTCTCCATGCCACAACCATGGAAAACCCCTCTAATCATTTTTCCTGTCCTTTTAATCATTCCTCTCATCACTGGAAATGGTTAGATGACAATTGTAAATTCTTGCCCTTGGATTTCTTCAACACCCAGTCTGAAGAGGCCTCTTGCCTCCCTGAGTCACTATCATGAAATTTTTTCCCCTTTTTTTTCTTCTTTAGCACATTTCAATTTCTGAATTTATCTTGATATCTGTTTACTTGCTTATTTCCAATGCCTCTCCTCTAGAAACTGCTTAAAAATGTAGACTCTTACGCCAAACTACATGTGTCCAAATCTTACCCTGGGAGAAGGGGAGGAAATCATGAGGAATTATCACTTATTGAGGACAGATCTTCTGTTTGGGGTGTTAAGATTTTTACTAATGGAGGGTGGTGATGGAAGCACAACATTGTGGTTGTAATTAATACCATAAAATTGCATACTTGAAAGTGGTTAAGTTGGATAATTGTGTTTATAAATGTTACCATAACAAAAATAAAAATAAAAATCCATCCAGAAGCATTCACAAACTCTGTCACCTCAAGTAAATTATATAACTTGGCCAATCAGTTATTCTTTTGTAAACCAGGGGTAACAATATGTATTTCATAAGTGTCTTAGAGGATTAAAAAGGCAATGACTTCAAAATAACTGAATATTGTCATATATAAATACCAGCTTTATCTACGATTACAACTTATTATGACTTTTTTTTCTTATTTTTGATAAAAAATCATTAAATTTTGTGGTCTTATGTTAATCTGATTTTAATTTGGGAGACATTCAGACTTTTAAGGTGTGTTTTTCAGTGTGCTAAGTTAATCCATCTTGCATTTATTTTATTGGAAACACATTGAGAAGCATGTTTGTACCTCATGTCCTCTTAATACACTATCTACCTAGGGTTGAATAATAAATACAAATCCTATATTTTTAAAAAATCAGGCAGGAAATGGACACTGATGAAGAAGTGAGGAAGATAACAAAGAAAAAAACACTTATTAAGAACATACCTAGAACAGGCACTTTCCTGGATGCCTGCACATGTTAGATTGCTTAATGCTTAAAATAACCCCACGAAATAGGTCCTTCCATTTCATTGTACATATGAACCAGGATTAAAACAAGCTGGAGAGCATTTGAAGTGCATACATAAGCTTATGAGATGGATTTCAATCTTAGTTCTGTTGAATCCACAGCCCAATTCTGGAGTCGACTTCTCCCCATCATCTGAACATCTGCTACCTACAAAATAGCCAGAGGCTGAAAAATGCCCCTAAGGTGAAATATGTCCTTGCATGGAGCTCAGGAGAAATCTTATGTTACAATGGATTGATCAAACCAGAAGGTGCCTTATTCATGTAAGGATTCAGGAACTAGGACAAGATCCATGGAGGCCCTGACCTGGATGGAATAAGGCTCCTCCTCTCTCTTGAAATAAATCAGCCAAAATCAGACACATACAGATATTGTAACAGCCTTAAATGATATTTTTTTCCTTTTAAGATTGTATCATATTATGCTTGCTATATGCCAGCCGTTACCATGATTATTTAACATATGTTAGCTCATGATTTCCAGAGATACAACATTATAACATTAAAAATGTCAAGTCTTCCAAAAAAGGAGAGAATGAGAGATGCAATGAGAAAAGACAGTATGGCTTATCCACAGGAAAAAAATAAATTAATAGAAAGTCTCCCTGAGGACACATGTGTTAGATCTCAGAAGAAGAAAATAACATGTAGTTAGTTGTCTCAGAATTCCAGCAACCAATCAGCCCAGAACTAGATAGGCACTTACCCAATCGAGGGAGAGAACACCACAGCAGGCACCCTTCCCAAAGTGGATTCCTTTTTTTGTTAAAAAATGCTGCTCTCAGATAGAGAGCTGGAGCCATTATTTTTCTTTCTTTCTTTTTGCTGGCTCCCACCTGCTTTCTTCCTCTAATAAATCTTAAACTCTATACTTAAACTTTGACTTGCTGCATTGTTGGATTCCTGAATGACTCCGACCTAACAACATGCACACTGGAAAAACTAGAAAAACAGTAATTTAACTGTCAAATATGCTCCAAGAGCAAAAGGAAACCATGGACAAAGAAACAAAGGAAACCAAAAGAATGCCGTCTCACCAAAATAAGGAGTATCAATAAAGATGTAAAAATTACAAAAAAGGAACCAAATAGAAATTCTGGATAAGAAAGTACAATACTGAAATAAAGAATTCTCTATAGAAGAGTTCACCAGAAGCTTTGAGCATGTAGAAGAAACAATGAATAAAAAAAAGAAGTCAATTGACATTTGTGAAAAGTGTTGCTGTGTGGGACTTCATGGGAACATAGGCTCAGGCACAAAAGATAATTTCAGCACATGACCACTTTATTAGCTACCCAGCACAAAGGGTCCAAAAGAGCAGGGGAAGAGATTCCATCACAGCCAGTCCTCCAGGGGTCCAACAGTTCAGGTCAGGGGATCAGTGGATGGCAGCTCTGCACACCTGTCTTTGCAACCGAGATGAGTGAAGCCCATGCTCCTCAAGAATTAAGTATCTTTATGTCCCATCAGGAGGGAGCCCTGCCTCTGTGCAATAAACATGTATCAAGCCAATTTGTGCAGAGTTGCTGCCCTGGCAAGCAACTTAGGAGATTTATTCCTGGGTTTCTGGGTTGAAGGTGTGGTAAGACTTTTCCTTCAGAATTCTTTCAACCTACTTTCTCCCTTGGCTGTGGAATGCAAACATATGATACCTCTGCAGACAATAGAAAGAAGGAGGTAAGCAAGGGCTGGAAGATGGCCACTAGGTGTGTCTCTGAATTTCCCACCCATCCATCCCTAGGCCTCTCAACCAGGCCTAGCCAACTCCTTTGACTCTCATAGATAACAGGTCCTTTATGAGTTCAGTAATGCCATTTTTTTCCACCAGGGAGACTGTACTGACAGTGTAGGACAATGCAGGGAGGAAATGAAATGGGAGCACTGAGGGTTGGACAAGGATTTCCTGAATATGACAACAGAAACACAAGCAATGAAAGAGTATTAGGTTATTGAACTTCATCAATATTTAAAACTTTTGTGCATTAAGAACATTATCAAGAAATGGAAAAGTCACCCATACAAAGGGAGCAAATATTAGCAAATCATGTTCTGAAAATGATCGTATATCCAGAATATGTTAAAATTCTCTTACAACTCAACAACAAAAGACAAACATCTCAATTATAAATGGGCATAAGTCTTGAAAAGACATTTCTCCAAAGACGTACAAATGGTCAATGAGCAGATGAAAACATGTTCACCATCATTAGTCATGGGGAAATGCAAGTTACAACCATCATAGGACACGACTTCCCATCCAATAAAGTGGCTGAGAAAATTTTTTAATGAGAAAGTAACAGATATTGTCATGAATGTGGAGAAATTAGCACCTTTGTGTATTCTGGTGGGAATGTAAAATTGTGCAGCCACTATAGAAAATGGTTTGGAACTTCCTGAAAAAGTTAAACACAGAGATACTTACGTTTAACCAGCAAAGGCCAGTGAAATGCTCCAGGGTTCCATTCCCTAAAGAATATTGAACAAATAGCAAAGAGAGGTAGAGCTATCTTTCTCAGAGATCTAGAAAAAAACTGCAGTAATGGGGTGACACTGAACCAAGGAAAAAGCAATTTAAAAACAGCAGTAAATCCTCATGGACACTTCTGTCTGCTATCTAGTGAGTGTTGGCCCTACAATCTGTAAACCATACTTCTTCCCACATCTCTTCCAATAATTGATCATAGAGAGTGGTTTATTAACATATAGGATTAGATAATCCTCATGGGGATCTAATATAGAATACAAGGCAGAGAAGCCATCTGCTTATCTATGCAATGGGTTCCCCTATCACATGTACTTAAATTTGAATTTTTATTGAATAATGGAACTCTTCTGTTCATTTCCTTTCAGAATGATTATGATATAACCAGAAATATGGGTATTTCAGACATGAAAATAATGTTCTGTCGTTCAGTAATAAAGGCAATTTCAAATGAAATGCAGTAAGAAGCAATCAATTGTCTTTCATATGGTGTGTAGTTTTAGATGGGTCAGTCCAAAACTTCTCAATTTAAAGGGCCAGTGGTCACTGCTAGGTGAAAATTCTCGCATCCCTTAGAGACGGCATTGTTCAGAAGAGGAATATTTTCCTTCATTATTCTCATTTTAAGACACAGGAGCATCTTCCAGGAGACCTCCAGAAGTTTTTCTCTCATTTATATCAGCTGGAATTATACCACTTGCCTATCCTTACATCAATCACTAGAAAGGAGAATCCCATTATTATAAATGGTGTAATCCATCTTTAATCCACATTCACACCTTTATATTGGGGATGGACTCTGCTTTCCCTCAAAGGCATGATTACTGGACACTATCCCAAAATAGAGTTTGATAAAAAAAGGATATGGGGTCAATTAACAGTGTCTGCCATACCCAACAATGCCTGGTTGATTATGGCTTTTCCAGCACATGTCTTTAATCTCCCTCTCTCCCTCTCCCTTCCCCTGTTTTCTCTTTCTCTCCTCCATCTCTAGTAGTTTTCTCCCAAGCCATTTCAACAAAATAATTTTTCTGCCATAGTAAATCATTTTCACCCTTATACATTTGCCCCCTTTCAGGGTTGAATTTCATTCTTTTAACAACCTTATAATTGGCAACCATTTGTTTGGTAGAAGAGGAAACAGAAGCACAGGGAAATTGACTCATCAACCTGATATCAAACAAACTGGTAAGGATTCAATAATTGATGACCACAGTGAAGTAGTAATGGATATGGCTACCTTGAAAAACTTACTCTCGTTTCAATTCAGAAAATATTTTGTGAGTATCCTCTATGCCTAAAACACTGGATGATTTCAATTGCTGTCTTTTGGAATTCTTTCTATTACCTAGTTTTGTCTAAGGCTTGTTTATAGGCACAGATAAGTTAAATGACATGCATAGTCATAGAATTAGTAAATGGAAGAACTGGGAATCATATCCAGATTAACACCTTTGGTGGTTGGGCTTGAATCATGTACTCCACCAAAATACATTCTTGATCTCAATTCCCGTTCTTGGCTGTGTGAAAGCTTTTGTAAACACTATCTTTGAGTATCTCAAGTTGAGTCAAGGTGTGAACTCACTTGTGAACGTGGTCTTTGAAGATGCTATTTAGGTGTGGCAAAACTCAATGAGGTCAGGCCTTAGTCCCCATGACTGGAGGCCTTTCAAGTGAGTAAATTTAAGAGAAGCCAGAGTCAGGGATAGTCACAGGAAGTTACCAAGGACATAGCCAACTGACAGAGGGTTGCCATCAAGACAATGCTATAAACTTCAAGAGAGAGAGTATAGCATTGCTGACACCTTGGTTATGGACTTCCAACAAAGGATTTTTGTTTAAGCAAGCTCATTGTGTAATATTTTCATTGCAGCACTGGCCAATTTAGTTATGTGCATAATTTCTCTAGAATCTTACCATGTGCCATTCATGTATAAGATGTCCCTGTTCCTAAATCTGAACTTCTACTAACACTTTCTTTCCACACTGTAGGCTACAAGAAATTCCCAGATGCAAAGCTGTCTGGATGGTGCTTATGTCATTCCTCAAGATGGAGCAAGACATAGGAAAGGAATTACAAGATGTTCTATTTTCTCCATCCCTCTCTTTCCTAAGCAGCTGCACACAAGCCATCTGTCTGAGCGATAAGCCCTGCCTGCCACTGGTGGTAGAACTGAGAGCTATCGGAGTAAAAATTTCTCTCCCATCACATCCAGTGGATAAGTACATCATAGCACCAGCATCTGATGAGGTCCAATAACACTGATAAGAACTCAGACTTGAAATCAGATCATTCTGGATTTAAAATCAAGTTTTACTAATTATTAGGCTACAGATCTTGTCCAAATGATGCTCAAAGTTTCTTATACACAAAATGGAAATATTAATATATCCCTCATGGAATTGTATGAGAATCAGATGATATACTAAACTTAGTAGATGGACTGCTACATAGCTAGTGCTTGGTATTTGTTAATTCTCATGACAATTACATTTCCATTAATCTCTATATCCTTTTCAGGGATCTGAACATCATGCTCGCTTATTTTTGTGACTCATAGAACACTCATGGAAAATTTTTGAATTGTTATGAATCTTGAAACAGTATTGAATACAAGAAAACTTGGCTTTTCTTTTATCTCTCTCTTAATTTCAGCATTCTGTCAGAGTCTTATCAAGCACAGAGAAATAAAGCAAGCTACATATGTGAGTGGGTAAAATTACTGCCATAAACCTTGTCAGTTGCACCATTGTTCTCATTTCCTGTGCAGAAGATGACAACAGCCAACAATGAGCCTTTATTTTATATCAGGTAGCATTTAAAGCACATTTAATGCATTAATGTCATGACAGTCCTATGAGATTGGTATCTTTTTGTCCTCGCTGTACAGATACAGAGGCTGAGACATAAAGAGGTTGAGGACCTTGGCCAAGTTCACATAGTAGTCAGAGACAGACTTAGGAGGCTAAACTTGTACTCCAAAGCTCTTGCCTGGAAACAATTGCCTCATATATCTATCCCCAAGGCATCAACAGTAGAATAACAGTTTCCAGTGACCTAAATCTTTTCAGACATTGTCTTCCCCAATCCTCCATGTAATTCTGTGAGACGAGTATTGACAGTGTTGTTTTACAGGCTCTGATAAGTTCATGCAGCCATATAACTGGGGCTAGAATGTTTTGTGCCTTACACCCCAGACTCAAACTATAGCCATGGAGACACTGCTAAACCAGCCTAAGTGGATCTCTCCCTCCCACTCCCCATGGTCACTGACGTTACAGCCACAGGAGAGAAGAGGATAAACAGTTTTGGCTGCCTTCTTGGCCAAAGCTCCTAATTCTAATCCTCTGGTAATTGAAAGTTCAGAACACCCTTAACTAGATGAGTTTAAGTAATATTTGCTTGAATGTATCCCTGAAATTACACTTGAAAATGTTGATAAGGACAGACTCTGGGGATAACTGAGCCTGGAACAAAGTATAAGCCTATATAGTACCAAATAATAGATGCTGTTGGTCTGCGTTTCCAACCCATGTGAATCCAAGATCCCAAAGACCAAAGGAACCAACTCCAGACTGTGCACAGACTTTTTTATGAGAAGTCTTCAAAGAGCTGAAATCAGGGATCTGCTATCAGGAGAACTGCATTTGCTGCTCAGTTCATGATGATGGAAATCCATAGTTTTTCTGCTTCAACATAGCTTTTTATTTTCAGTGAACTATGTTTAATCTCTTTCAAACCAATATGAAGTGACTCTATTGTACACTTGTAGAATCACTAAAGAGCAAAAGACCAAATGTGTAGAAAGGAAACTTATGGAGAAAAATTGTCCATAACATTCAGTTTTTCCCCATCTATTTCCACTGAAGCCTAAAGCTTTGGAAATTTTCTGATTAAAAAAATTAATTATCTGAACTGGGATGCTTATGAACCACATTTACAGCATAGTGTCAGTTTATAGAGGAATAGTAAATTCTGCCAATGAGCTCAGAATTGCCTAGGAAGTTTCTCTAAGCAATCATTTCTGAGTCAGTAATTGAGGGAAAGAAATACTAAACTTAAGGTAAAAAGGGATGAACTTGCAAAGCAGCAGTTACTGATGGGTCAGTGATTGCAAACTCCATGCAAAGTGTTCTGTACAGATAAGATGCCTTGTCATAGGCAGAGCCTGTCAGTTGTGTAAATGTATTCACAGATCTAGGTATGATCAGCAACTTCTTTATTTGTTTTTTTCTCTCAAGGTGACACCAGGGTCTTCTGTTTACAGGTAAGTTGTATTTAAATATGTTTCTATTACCACAGTTCTTTATGAACAATGACCAGCATACCCAATATACTCCGAAAACCAGTCACTGGAGATATTATGGAACCAAACCATAGATAAAAAGTAGACCATATATAAAATTATTTTACTGATAATAGGGCAGTATATTCCCTTAAAAAAAAAAAAAAAAACTAGGATCACAAAATTCCCTTGAAAAGTGAATACTAAATTGTTCATTATACTTAATACAAAAAGCACTATTAGTCTTTTTAAGAGATATTTTTATCATACATGCTATTTTAGATAGTTACGATTATAAGTAGTTTTTATTTGCTTTTTTCTATTCACTATTATAGTGAAATCACCTTTCCACATCAATAATATTTCTTACAAATAACTTTGTTTTCCACCAGATATTTCATTTGTATACCTCATAATTCATTTCACTGTTTGCCTTTGCGTAGACATTATTGCTTTCTTTACATTTTCAACATTATGAAAATATCATTGTGAAATACAACATATATATGCATAAGTTTTGCCAGTATTTCTTATTTAGACTAGTTTACTAAGAGAAAGGAGTTCTGGATCAGGGAGGTAATCATTTTCAAAGTTCTTTTTATATAAAATTATGTTTATTTCCTAGCTCTAGTACATCTTCATTAATTTGCTAGTAAAAAATATTTCACATTTTAAATTGCATTTCTTTGAGAGTTTATGAAATAGAAGGTATTTCAGATATCTAACTTTTTTCATGAGAATTATCTTTTCATTACTTTTTAGTTTTCTTTATAATAGTATGCACAAATATTTTCTTCATTTGCAAATGCTATCACTATAATAACAGTTGTCTGTCAAGTGTTGCAAACATGATTTAAGTTTGTTCCCTGTCTATATGTAGTTGAATCCATCAGTTTTGTCTATGTTTTATACCACTGCATCTTTCCATGACATGCCTCTCCCATCTAGGGACTGTTACATATTTATCTCCATAGTTTCTGTTTTTGAGCAGGTTGATGTTTAAGTTTTTAATATGTGCATATCTTTTTTCTCCTGTTATTTGGTGATGATATCAAGTGTAGAACTTACTTTGGTTTACCGGATTCTCTTTCCCTTTTTTTAATTAGAAAAGTGGTAGATTTAAAGAAAAATCATGCAGAATACACTAAGTTCCAACATGACCACTTTATATTATTAACACTTTGCATTAGTGTGGTACATTTGTTACAACCGATTAAATATTATTATAATTGTACTATTAACTCTATTCCATGATTTGCATTAGGATTCACTGTTTCTGTGATACAGGCCTATGCTTTCTTATTAATTTTTTTTCTACTATCATATATATGGAGTAAGCTGGTTTTGTTTTGATAAATACCTACCAGTAACTAAACAAACTTTTATTACCACCACTGAAATATTCATAATATTCTTTAAAATATTGTTTATCTTAATGTACTTTTGAGATTTGACCTTACATGCTTCTTATTGAGCTTATTTGATTCATCACTTTTAAGGGTATCTCTAAATACCAGTAGACTTTTGAATTTATTTATAAAGTCTAATAGTCTTCTATTGCATGGCATATTGGTTTCTGTATGCAAATATTTCCAAGTAGAGTTGTTTTTTTTTTTTTCAAACATCTTTTGGTAAGTAATTATTTCATTTATACTCACTCTTCATTCACTTTTCTTTTACTATTATGTCAAGGAATTATTTAAGGATAAGATTCAGGATATGTGCTTTTCTCATTTGGAATCTTTTAATAATCATTTGCAGGTATGTAGAACACTGTATTTTATTTTTTGGATACAAACTTTGACAAAAGAAATAATGATAGTCTTCAATTCTTCTATGCCCTTTGCTATCTTTCCTACATTGTATATGAAATAGTTTGGGCTCAATAAGACTATGGCACATACACAACATCACTCAGGTACTTACCAGTTTAAACAAAATATATGTATATATTCTATCTATCCTAAAGAACATGCTCTGACCAATGAATTACGGTTCTTTTATGTCCTTATGTTAAAATAACTGTTTACTGAACAGGTCCAGGAAATGTTTCATAATCTTCCTTAAAAGGGAATGTTGAATTACAAATGAACCCTGAAATTTGTTATGACAGAAGTCTCCAAACAGTAAATTCTAAAGGTAATGTAAAACTAATTAAAATCAGTGTAACACATTAGAAGTTTCATTTATTATACCATTACTTTTTTTGACTGCAACTATATGCACAATACACTTTTCCAGATGCAGTGACAAACAAACCATTATAGAGCTTATATTCTAGTGTGGAAACTGTTATTAATGGCCCAATTTTGTGTCAGGTTCTATGCTCTGGGCTAGGAATAAATAAATAATAAAATAGGGAAAAAAAAAAAAAAACAGGAAAAAGTTCCTTCACACATAGACCTTATAATCTTACAGTAGAATTAGGTAATAAAGAAGGGAACTGATTAGTAAATTAATTATAGACTGTAATAAGTGCTATTAAGACTGCAAACAGAATGGAACAGAAAGTAAGAGGAAGAATTCTGTAGATGAGGTGGTCAGAGAAGGCTTTTCTAAAGGTGATATTTAAGCTGAGATCTAAATGATGAGAAGTGCTGTCATATGTGGAAGGACCAAATCATGGAGCAAGTTGCTACATGGTGTGTCATGGGGATAAAGGCTCATGCACAACAGAGATTTTCAGCAAGTGACCACTTTATTACTGTGCCAGTTTGAATCCCCTCAAATGCCATTATCTTTGATGTAATCTTGTGTGGGCAGACCTATCAGTGTTTACTTGATTGTAATTCTATGAGTGTTTCCATGGAGATGCGCCCCACCCAACTGTGGGTGATGACTCTGATTGGATAATTCCCATGGAGGTGTTGGCCTGCCCATTCAGGGTGGGTCTAAATTAAATCACTTGAGTCATATAAATGAGCTAACAAACAGAAGGAACTCAGTGCAGCTGAGAGTGACATTTTGAAGAGGAGTTACAGCCAAGAGGGATACTTTGAAGAAAGCACAGGAGCCGTAGATGAGAGACATTTTGAAGACAGCGTTGGAAGCAGACTCTTGCTGCGGAGAAGCTAAGAGAGGGCAAATGCCCCAAGAGCAACCAAGAGTGACATTTTGAAGAGGAGCTGTGGCCTAGAGAAGAATGTCCTGGGAGAAAGCCATTTTGAAACCAGAACTTTGAAGCAGACACCAGCCACATGCCTTCCTAGCTAACATAGGTTTTTCGAACACCATTTGGCCATCCTCCAGTGAAGGCACCTGATTGCTGATGTGCTACCTTGGACACTTTATGGCCTTAAGACTGTAACTGTGTAACCAAATAAACCCCCTTTTATAAAAGCCAATCCATCTCTGGTGTTTTGCATTCAGGCAGCATTAGCAAACTAGAACAATTACTTACGCAGCACAAGGAGCCGAAAAGCTCAGGGGAAGATATCCCATCGTGGCTGGTCCCCAGGAAGGGAAACTGTTCAAGTTAGGGTCAGCAGCTGCACACGCCTCTCTGCATGTTGGAGATGAGGAATATGTGGGCCACTCACATGTTGATTTTTATACATCCAAGATGAGAGGGCCCTGCTAATGAGCAAAAATTCATCAAGCAACCTTTGTAGGGTTGGTTAAGATTTAACATCTTCCTCAGCTGCTTGTTGTCTCTTGTGTGATAGAAATACAACGAACACCTGCATATATACAAGCAAAAATGAAAACATGTCAAACACATGCATGCACTAAAGCAAGAGAAAAGGGGGTTGGCAGACATGAGCTGGGAGATGTCTGCTGAGTGGGCCCGTGACTTCCCCAGCAAGAAGGCTTTTTCTAAAGGTATTTAAGCTGAGAATCAAATGATGAGAAATTGCTACCATGGCAAGTACTGTTACATATGGAAGAGCCCAACTTTGAAAACTGCTTGAGAATTTCATACACTGAAAGATCAGTGTGGCAGAAGGCTGATAGGAAAGAAAGCTATTCTGATAATAGGCAGAGTAGAAAAAACTGAGGTTGAAGAGAACCAAACCCCACAGGGAAGTAAAAGCTATGGTAAGGAATTAGGATTTAATTTTAAGCTCTTGTAATAAAGTTAAATGAATATTTTTTTTTAACTGAGGAAATCTTCCATCTAATGAAATACATCAAAATTAAGGTAGATTGGACTTTGAGAATTGCTACCAAATCATATGCTATCCTGAATATTCTCCACTACTGCCAGAAAATTAAAACTATCCTATTCATTTGTCTTTCTACTTCAGCACTAAACACAATGTCTTGCACAGCAGGTAAAATTTAATACGTGAATATATGCATCTAACCCTCCATGGTATCAACCAAGATCATTTTCCTGCTGTCTAATTTTCTTGTGGTCTTTTATGTCTGCTCTTTTTCCTATTATAGGGCAAACAAAGACAGGGACACAATTAAATTTTGGAGGAATGCATATGTATAGAACAAAATATAATCCAATCTTTTCAACACACTTGGCATCTTTTGTTAATTTTCCATGTATGTATCAACTTTCTCAACAGAAATTCAAAATGACTACTTTTCCCCTTGCCACTAGGGTGCAGACATGTTACCTGGGTTCTGTTCTGCACCACGTGCATCTCTGCAAGTCTTTGCATTGGAAATTAGTTACATAAAACTGGTTGCTGATAAGAGCTCAACAAAACCAGAGTGATTCTGAAGTCAGAGGTAGCAGTAGTTGCTTTCCCATTTGTCCAGTGGTAATGAGGCTGTGTATCATCAGTGGCAGTGGCTCCCTTAGCAAGCCAGACTATACCAGTGTATATTGGTGTGTGTCTGCATGTGGTGTCTGGTGGATGAACAAAGAATCTGTGATTCAAGACCTTCCAAAGATTCTTTAAGCTATTTAAGTGCATATACTAAATCTCTTCTACTAAAATTAGTCAGACATGATTTCTATCTTAGATACTAAACCATTGGCTAATATAGCAAACAGAATTAAGATTTTCCATTTCATTTATCACTGAGATAGGAATGTCATCAATTTCAGATGCATTCCAGTTAATAAGCGTACTTTAACAAAGGCAACTACTCTTAAAAGGCTTAAATGGGGATGACGGCCATTTACTCAGTCATTTTTTATTAAGCCTTTAAACTGTGCCAAGTTTTGTTTTATGTGCTGCAGATGTGATAATGAACAAAAGAGGCCATGCCTCTATTTTTACAGAGTTTACATTGTAGTTGAGAGAGAAGACAATAATCAAATAAATTGGATAAATCAAAATATTATATACTCTAGAGAAAATATAACAGGGTGATGGGGTAGACAGGAACCTAGGAGACAGAGGATGGCTTTACAGTATTTAGTTAAAGAAACCCCCTCAAGAGAGTGGGTGATGATGCTAAGTCAGACTGAGTGATAGGTGGTGTTGATAAGAAAATTAGGTAGATTTCTAGAAGAGAAACATTTCTGGGAAGGAAGAAGAGCAAGTGCAAAAGGCCAAGTCTTGAAGGAGCCACTGTGAGGGAAGGAGGTCACATGGGTGAGTGGGACCTGATGAAGTCACAGATGAGTGTTTGAGTGGGGAGCAATTGAGCAGAGACTCATAGGCCATGCAAAGGCCAATTGAAATTTAGTGTAAATTTGATGAAACAGGGAGCATTCCTTCTACTGTTTAGTTTAGCTCAGCTGTTCTAAGTGAATGAAAGGGCTGTAACTGCACCAAAGAGTCCATCGGAGAACAACTGCCAGAAGCACACACAAAGTCTTCTGGGCAAAGATGATGCTTGAGTCCATGTGTTTTATTTCTCTTCATCTTGTGTTTAATTTAGAGCTGAATTAACAATAATACAGTTAAGGTTGTGGCTGATCTAGAAACAGAATAGAGAACAATGGATATTACTTACCCTGGTCAAATCAAATTCTCCATCCCGCAACCATAAATATCCCTTCAGCAGTTGTACTCATGCATTTGCAACTCATTGTCTCTCATCCATGATGATGTTTAGATACACACTGTAAATTCTTGTTCTTGGGCCTTCCATGACACCCAGTCTAAAGAGGCCTCCTTCCTCTCTAAGTCACTCTCTACACATCAATTTTTTCATTAGTTTTTTTTTTTTTTTAAGCACATTTCACTCTCTGAATTTATCTTGATTATTTATATGTTTAGTTATTTATTGCCAAACTTTCCACTAGAAACTGTTTAAAAATGTAGGCTTTTGAGCCAAACTAAATGGTTCAAATCCTACCTTAGGTGGGGGGAGATGATGGGGAATTATAGCTTAATAAATACAGAACTTCTGTTTGGGATCTTCAAAATTTTTTGGTAATGGATGGTGGTGAGGGCACAACTTACGAATATAATTAATACTACTAAACTGTATGCTTGAAAGTGATTAAGCAGGGAAGATTTATGTGTACATATGTTTCCACAATAAAAAATAAAACAAAAATCCAATCTGAGGCTTTCACTAGCTCTGTGACCTCAAGTAAGTTATTTAAATTATCCAAGTTCTGTTAATCTTTTGGATAGCAAGAATAATATATTTATTTCATTAGTTTCTTAGAGGATTAAAAAGAGCAATGCCTTAAAAATATATGAATATTGTAGTATATAAATACTAGCTTTTTTCTGCAACTATTAATTATTATCCTATATCTTTCTTGTTTGTCATGAAGAAATCATTAAATTCTATGGTCTTTTGTTAACCTGATTTTGATTTAGGAGAAATTCCATTTGTTTACAAACAGTGAATTTTTCAGAGTGCTAATTTCATCAATCTTGCATTGATTTTATTGGATTTAGTCTAAGAATTATATAAGTTCCTCATGGCCACTTATAATAATTCATACAATTGAATAATAAATACAAATCACAGATTTTTAAAAGTCAGGCAGGAAAGGAGCACTGATGAAGAAGTGAGGGTGGTAACAAAGACAATGACATTTATTAAGCGCATAATAAGTACCAGGCACTTTTCTGGATGCCTGTGCATATTAGCTTGTCTAATCCTTAAAACAGTCCTATGAAATAGGTACTACCATATCATTGTACATATGAACTGAGATTAAAATAAACCTCAGATCAGTTGAGACGTATGCCAGTTACATAAACCACTAAGATGGAATTCAGTCCTAGTTTTGTTGACTCCAGAGCTGCAGATTCTCCCCCATAGCCTTAAACTCTGCTGCCTAGAACACTTCCAAAGACTGAAAAATTTCCCTAAGGTGACTGATGTCCTTGCCTGAAGTTAAGGGAAAAGTTATGTGGTTGATCCTACCAGAAGGCACCTCATTCATATAAGGAGACAGGACCAGGGCAAAGACCCACAGAGGCACCTGGATGGACTAAGGCTCCTCTTCTATCAAGAAGAGAATCAGCCCAAATCTGCCACAAGTGGAAGCCAGAACAGCATCAGCCAGGCTCACTAGTGAATCTGTTAGTAACAGATGCATTTTCCAGTGAGTTCTACCAAATATTTAAAGAAAAATATCACCTTCCTAAACTCTTCCTAAAAAATAGAATTGTATGCAATCCTTCCTTATTCACTCTAGTAGGCCAGTTTTATGCTCATACTAATCCAAACAAAGACATCACAGGAAATCATAGAGACCAATATCTCTTTTTAATATAGGTGCAAAAATTCTAAATACTAGTAAATCAAATCCAAAAGCATATGAAAGAATTACCCTCTATGACCAATTGAGATTTATCCCAGTAATGAAATGAATGGTTCAAATATGAAAATCAATCCATGTAATATACCATATTAATATAATGAAGGAAATAAAAACATGATGATTTTAATTGATCCCAAAAATCATTTGACAAAATCCTACCCCCTTCCATAACAAAACACTCAACAAACCAGAATGGAAGTGAACTTCTTCAACCTGATAAAAGGCATCTATGAAATACCCACAGATATTATTATTCTTAACAATAAAAGACTGAAAATTTTCATAATAATATCTGAAACAAGATGGGAATCTGCTCTCAGCACTTTAATTCCACATCATGTTGGAAATGCTAATCAGGGCAATTAAAGAAGAAACAGGAAAAAAAGACATTCAAATTGGAAAGGAAGAAATAAAACTATTTATATTCCCAGATGACATGATCTTATATGCAAAAAACCCTAAAGATGCAAAAAAACTATAAGAGCCAATAAACAAATTAATCAGTGTTACAGGATATAAGATCAACATACAGAAATCAGTATTTCTTAACACTATCAACGAACAACCCAAAACTGAAATTAGGAAAACAATTTCATTCACAAGAGCATCACAAAGACTAAAATTCTTAGGAATAAATTTGACCAAGGAGGTGCAAGGCTTGTACTGAAAACTAGAGAAAAAAAATTAAAGATATTAGAGAAGATATATATAAGTTGAAAAGCATCCTGCATTCATTGATTGAAAGATGTAATATAATTAAGATAACAATACTTTCCAAAGCAGTCCCAAATTCATTGCAATCCCATTCAAAATTGCAACTTCCTTTTGTGAAGATGTGCAAAAGCTGATTGGAAAATTCTTAGGAAATTTCAAGGTACCCAGAATATACAGAGCCATTTTGGGAAAAAAAACAACAAAGTAGTAGGATTCACACTTCCTGATCTCAAAAACCACTACAAAGCTGCAATAATCAAAACAGTGTGGGACTATAATAAGAATAGACTTACAGATAAGTGGAAAAAATGGAGAGTCCAGAAATAAACCAAAATACCTATGGACAAATACTTTTGGAAAAGGATGTTTGACCTTCATTCAATGGGGAACAAATAGCCTCCTCAACAAATGGGGCTGGTACAACTGGAAAGCGACATATGAGTAAATTTTCACCCCTTTTCTCTCACCATATACAAAAATTAACTGAAAGTGGGCTAATCATATCAATTTAAAAAGTAAAACTGTAAAGAAAAAGGTGATAAAATGTCACTTTTCTGTATATATGTTATATTTCATAATAAGGAAATAACTGAAACTGTGGAAATGTAACCCATAGAATTTGTTGAAATTTGCTCTCTAGCTACTTCTTAAATTGCACTTTGAAAGTTATCACTTTTATGTATATATGTTATTTTGCACAACAAAAAAAATGAAAAAAGTAAAATTATAAGACACTTAAAGGAAACATAGGGACAACTATGCATGACCTTGCATTGGGCAATCGTTTCATAAGTATGACAAAAACACAAGCAGTGATAGAAAACTAGGCAAATTGGACTTACTCAACATTTAAAACTTTTGTGCATCAAAGAACATTATCAAAAAGTTGAAAAGACAACCGATGCAAATGGAGAAGATATTGGCAATATAGGCTTTTGTCTTTGGTCAAATTTCCGTATATAGAGACTGGTAATGATAATATCTTCCTAACTGGTATTACCTGAGACTCAAATGATTTACCAAATTCAGCAGAGTGAATAATACATGAAAAAAATACTCATTATTTTTCAGTTCTTGAGGTATTCACATTTCCTTTATCTCCTACAAATTTTTCAGGAAATCTCAACTTCACTGTCATATTTTTTAGTGGAGAGATCAAACATGCATAAAAGATTTCAGAATTTGTAAGGATTTGTGAATCTTTATTGAATACTTCAAAAGCTGGCCGTTCTTTCCTTCTACTCTCTGCATTTGATCAGAATTCTAATATCTGTTATCTTACAGAGAAACTACATATATGAGTTGAGACAATTCTTGCCAAAACCTGGATCAGTCACAACATGAGCTTTCTTTTCCTTTACAGAAGATGACAATAGACAACAAAGAGTTTCCTTTATGACAGATGCCTTTAAGCGTCCATACATTATTTCAGATAACCCTGCTATACCCTATAAGAAGTTTTCCTTATCATACTTTTTGCACATGTGAGGGAAAGGAGGCCTAAAGAAGCTGAGAAACTTGCCCACGGTCACATAGATAGTAAGTAAAATGGCCAGTCCTAAGAGGTGCAGTTTATTGTACTCCAAAGCTCTTGCTAATAAGCATGATTCACATTTTTAATATTATGCAGCAGTTTCTCTAGCCTATATGTGCTTATCCTCAGGCCATCAGCAGTAGAATAAAGGTTTTTCACTAAGCTAAATGTCATTTGTTATCTTAATCAATCCTCCCTATAACTCAGTGAGTCAGATAATGTTTGGATTGTTTTACGTGTTCTGATAAGGTCATGCACCCTTACTCCCACAGCTAGAACATTCTGTATCCTACCTCCCAGACTCTAAAATCACTTCCCAACCACAGTCATAGAGAGACTGATAATCCATCCCAGTTCTCTCTCCCCTACATGCCCAGCAACCCTGGTGTCACAGATGTCACGGCCACAAGAGACAACAGGATGAAATGGCTTGGCTGCTATTTGGCTGAAGTTGCTAATTCTAATCCTCTGGGAGTTGAAAGTTCACAGCATCCCTATCTTCTTGGCTGGAGCAATGTCTGTTTAAATATTTCCTCATAATCATGCATGAAAACACGGGATATTTGAGCCTAGAGACCACTTGACATAACCAATCACAGATTATTGTTTGTTTCTAAGTTTCCAAACCATTTGGAACTGGACTCAAGAGCCAAAGGAGCTATCTCAAGGATTAGCATTGTGTTTCTAAGAAAAAGGCTTACGGGAACCGAATTCAGGAAGCTGCTACTCCAGGGCAGCTTTACTTCATTGCCAAGTAAATGCCATCCCTAATTTTCCTGCTTTAACATAGTTTGCTCTTTTCAGGGTGATAAATCAGGTTAGTTTTGATCAAGTGACTTCTATAGTATAAATCGTCTTGTCACCAAGAACACAAGAATGACAAATTTGTAGGAAACAGACCTAGAAGAGATGGTTCCAATGATAAATTGTTGCTCCATTAGTTTCTTTTAAAGCCTAGAGATTTTAGAAGTTCTGACTAAGGAAATTCGTATCTGAGCTGGGATGCTTGTGGTCCACATCCACAAGATGGTGTGAGCCTCCAGAGCAAAAATAAACTCAGGGCATGAACTCAGATTTATTTAGGAAGTTTCCCTTTCAATCATTGTCGAGTCAACAACTGAGGAAAAGAAATACCAGACTTAAGGTAAAAACGAATGAACTGCAAAGCAGTAGTTAATCATGAGTCAATGATTGTTAAGTCCATGCAAAATGTTCTCTAAAAATAAGATGCCTTGTCATATATTCAACCTATTACTTCCCCAAACATATTCAGAGAGGTGGGTACAACCAGTGACTTCTTTATTGGTATTTTTCTCTCTTGGTGACACCAGGATCAATTTACAGGTAAATTATAAGTAAACATGTGTTTCTACTGTCTGTGATTATTCTGAATAATGACCAGGATACCCATTACTAAGAAAAGAAGTTATTCAAGATGTAATGGACACAGACTGGAGATAAGAAAATAAAACTTCTCTAATTAAATTATTTTGCTGATTATAAAGGCAATGTATTCTCTACATAGAAAAACCAGATCAGAAAAATTATGAAAGATGCCTGCAAATTCTGCCATTAATACCATAATTCAGATGGCATTATTTATTTGGTATACTGTTTTTAGATACTTTTCTATGTATATATGTCATTTTGTACACTTGGTAGCCTATTATATATGACATTTTATAGCTTACATTTTCCACTCGATATTATATTGACAGTATTTTCCACATCACCAATCTTTTTTATGAAACACTTTAAAATCCACTTGATATTTATAATTATATATTCTGATTCATTCAATAGTTCCCTTTAAATAGACTTTTGAGTTGTCTCCAAGTTTTCCATCATAAAAAATTATTGTGAAATGGAACCTGTATGCATCATCTTTTGTCCATTATTTTTATCTAGAATAAATTCCTTGGACTAAGGAATACTAGACCAGACATGACCAATTACAAATAGCTTATTACATAGAGTAAAATCACTTGCAGAATGTTTTAAACCAACACATACTTACAAGTACTGAATAATGTAACTCTCATACATCCTTGCTAATTTGCCAGTTAAAAATAGTTCACATTCTGAATTCTTTTTTTATATTTTAAAAAATAAAGGATTCTTGATATCTTGTTTTTTCTGGAAATTATATTTTCATTACATTTGCCCTTAATGAATAAATATTGTGAGTAGAACTGTTTTTCTGTGAATGCTATCTTATAGTAATAGTTGTTGGTCATACTTTTTGCAATTATTTTCAAGACTGTTCCATGTCTTTGTGTAGTTGAAGCTGTCTTATTTGTCCTATGTTTTATACATTTTTTGCTTAACAATGCCTTCCCCATATGGACATTAGATACATATTTATCTCATTTTCTATTTTTAAACTTATTTTTTTTAAGGTTTTAGCACAATTCTTTTTTATTTTTTTTTATTTCTTTTTTTTTTCCATTTTTTGGGATAATATGCAGAAAAGACTTACACTGCTTTGAAAAATGCCTATTAGTTTTTGAAAAACTTTTGTTACTCCCAGTGTTATAAGTCATAATATTCTTTTCAATATCCTTTAAATTGTTATCCATTAAGGAACTTGCCATAATTGCTTCCTCTTTAGCTTATCCATGTTCATCTTTTTAATAGTATTTTTAAAATACCAATAAGCTTTTGAATTTATTTATCAAATCTAGTATTTTTCCATTTTCTTATGTATTTATTTCTGAATTCAGATGTTATCCTAATATAACTGGTACATTTTTTAAACTTCATGAGGTACTTAGTTCATTTATAGTATTGCTTATTTCATTTATTTTCTCTC
Organism: Choloepus didactylus; assembly: GCF_015220235.1. Lineage (NCBI taxonomy): Eukaryota > Metazoa > Chordata > Mammalia > Pilosa > Megalonychidae > Choloepus > Choloepus didactylus. The sequence continues at coordinate 30,521,899 of NC_051312.1, read as the reverse complement.
TTGATATTATAATGAGAAAATATTGAAAAATAAGAATATTGTGTATATTCTAATTTTTTTCTTTTATCAATAATTTAGATCTATGAAGAAAACTATATTTTTACCTTTAAAAGACAAACTTTGAGAAAAGCATAATGACATTTTTCTATTCTTCTGTGCCCTTTGTTATTATTCCTACATTATAGATGAAAAAGTTTAGGCTCAGTACTACCAAGCGCCATACAAGGGCCATACAAATTTCACATAGCTACTTATCAGTGAAAACAGAATACAAAAATAGTCTGACTATTCTACAGAATACACTCTGTCCAATAAATTATGGTACTTCTGTTTCCTCAAATTAAAGTATCTGTTTTCAGAATCTCTTCAGAGAGGATTTCATAATCTTCCTCAAAATGAGTATTTATTTGCAAAATATCCCTGAAATAAAAGTATAACTGAAGCCCCACAATAGTGAATTCATCAGGAGTTTCAGAAAAGTTGAGGGTCTAAACATTTCATCATGCTATTTGTTTTATTCTCTACAGGATATTATTCCCCCAGAGGATTTTGTAAAAGAATCTGCAGTATTATACAATTCTCTTACAGTGTAGCATGAGCTCACAAAGTTTAAACATTAGGGTGTATCTTTCTGCAGCCTCAAATATTCAGTCATTTCTGGTGATTCTAAAATCACTACATCACCTCTAATTTAATGTTGAAATAGCTTGATGTTTTCTACATACCCTTAAAAAAGTTAAAATTAACAAGGATAACCAAATCTGTGTAGCTTCATCAGGTGATGTGATGAGGAAAAAAACACGGGGCAGTAGGTGCTGATAATTCAAATCCCTGCTCCTCCTTACAGGCTTCTTTTTATTCCTGCTTCTCTATGGCAGAAAATACTACGGCAATGATTATCTATTCATTCACAATTGCAGAATATGTGCCTGGTGTTACAACAGTCATAAATACCTGCTCCTCTGGTGAGGGTATGTGTGCAGAGAAGAGGGCTATATATTCAATACAGTACTAATAAAATAGCTCAAATTTAACACTGGGATTTAACTACTAGGGAGTTTCCATTAACCTTACAGGAGACATAATCATGACAGATATATTATTTGCTTGGTCAAGATGTATCTATTATCATTGCAATCCTTGTGCTATCTGCAGGTAAATCTTTTATCCAAACAACAAATTGGAGTCATGAAGCAATGAACAACGTGACAGAATTCATCCTGCTCGGCCTAACACAGAACCCAGACATCCAGAAATTCTTGTTTATCCTGTTTACACTCATCTACTTTCTCACCCTGGCAGGCAACTTACTCACTGTAGTGACTATTACCACCAGCCCACTCCTGGAATGCCCCATGAATTTTTTTCTGTCTTTCTTATCTTTCATAGATGTCTGTTCCTCATCTGCCATGGCCCCTAAGCTGATCTTTAACTTACTTGCTAAGAAAAAAACTATCTCCTTTGGTGGGTGCATGACTCAGGTCTTTGCAGAGCATTTCTTTGTTGGAGCTGAGATCATCCTGCTCATGGTGATGGCCTATGACCGCTATGTGGCCATCTGCAGGCCCCTGCACTACATGACCACAATGAGCTGGCGGGTGTGTGGCCTCCTGGTGGTCCTGTCCTGGACTGGGGGATTTCTTCATGGTCTGATTCAAATCCTTTTTATGGTGCAGTTACCCTTCTGTGGCCCCAATGTCATTGACCACTTCATCTGTGATCTTTACCCTCTCCCGAAACTCTCCTGCACTGACACTCACATCTTTGGACTATTTGTTGTTGCCAACAGTGGGCTGATATGTTTGCTCAGCTTTTCTATTCTTATCACTTCCTATGTCTTTATTCTTTGCTCCATCAGAACTCACAGCTCTGAAGGACAGTGGAAGGCCATCTCCACCTGTGCCTCCCATATTACTGTTGTCATCTTACTCTTTGTTCCCTGTATATTTGTGTACATTCGGCCCGTGGGCACCTTCCCCATTGATAAAGTTGTGGCCGTGTTTTATACTCTAGTAACACCCATGTTAAACCCTTTAATCTACACCCTCAGAAATTCAGATGTGAAAAATGCCATGAAGAAGCTCTGGAGCCAAAGAATGGTTTTGGGTAACAATTAATGTAAATAAGATGAAACAAAATCTATTCATATGTTAACAAGCGTGGCTAATATGAATGATAATGACCTTGCAATCAGAATATGTAAGTTTAAGTATATACTATCCCTTTTTCTATCTGGAATCTTTAATGTTTCCTCTTTCTTGTATATTAATGTTTCATTAAATAATGGCTAAGTATTTTCCAAATAGAAATTCCCTTGCATTTACAGATTATTCATAAAAGGGACATTCTAATTGACATAAAATTGTCACAATGTTTGGAAAATCCATGGCTTTACTTAACTAGTGGAACAATTCTTTGCAAACATCTAGGTATATATTACATACGCAAGAGGCCAATACCTAGAAAAATATTTAAACAAAAAGGGATGACGGATGGCTATTTTGTTGAAAATTCATGGTTTTAATGCCAACTGCTGACATCACAGTGGATTTATTATTGTGAGAGATAGAGATCAACCAGAAATGAGCAGATTTGGAGATGAGAGAAAGTCCTAAACTCAGACTTACACCAAAATTGCTGTTACTGTGTTGCAGGACTTGAGAAAGCCCCATTTACACTGTAATCCAGGGCAGTTTTTCCATGAATAAATTATTTTCTCTGGCTAAAGCCAAGGAGTGGTATAAAACTATTCAGTTTACAGCCATAGAGCAAACTTGCACATGATATTCCCAGATAGAATGTATTTTTGGAACACTTTTTCTTTCAAAAATATCTTACATAGCCCTTAACCTCCAAATAAGTTTTATTGGCTGGATTTGTGTGTTAGCTAATAGGTCTAGAAGTAGCTTGTAAAGGAATAAAAGTAGCTGGTACAAGAGACAGAGTTTATCATGTGAGTTATCAAGGCAGAGTAAACACGTTCATATTTTAATAGAAAATTGCCTACCAGTTGCAGACTAATGAAATGGGAAGTCCTTTGATACATAGGCACTTACATTGTGTGCCAGTTTGAAACTGGTACATACCTCAGAAAAACCACCTTTTAATCCAGTGTTGACTGGGCAGACCTATTAAGGATGGGACCTTTTGATTAGGTTGTTTCCATGGAGGTAAGACCCCACCCATTCAAGGTGGTCTTATTTAGTTTACTGAAGTCCTCTATGAGAGGATAAAAGGGAAAAAAAGGAAAGACATTTTGAGGAGAGCACAGAGCTGGAGATACTATGCTAAGAGATGAAGCCTAGAGTTTGCCCCGGAGAAGCTGAGTGAGAACCCACAGACACTTAAGGGGAAAGCCACTGAAAGCAGTGCAACCCAGGAGCAAAGGACCAGCAGACACCAGCCTTGTGCCTTCCCAGCTGACAGAGGTGTTCCGGATGCCATCGGTCTTTTCCTCAGAGATGGTATCTACCTCTGGATGCCTTAATTTGGACATTTGCATGACCTTAGAACTGTAAATTTATGAACTAATAAATCCCTATTGTAAAAGTCAATCCCTTTCTGGTATATTGCATTTCCAGCAGTTTTAGCGAACTGGAGCACATTGCACCACTAAGAGAAAGAAGCCAGATGAAAGAAGAGGATCCAGCTCAAATGCAGTGTAGAAGTCTTCTGATCTTAATGGCCACTGCTATTTTTTGGAACTGAATGAACACATATTACCTCACAGTCATGCTAAATCTTATGTTAAGTATATATTACAAACAGATTAATATTCAACAGTTAAGTAAACAATTCATTCCAAATGAGAAATCAGTTTTTCAGTTGTGGCTAGCTCATTTGCTTATCACCAAACATCCTTCTGCTTCCCAATGTATGTCCAGCTCCCTTATATTTCAATCAGACCATGTGCCCAGCTCACAGAGGAGACATGCCTCACTCAGTGTGAAATGTTAAGGAGCCAATGTGCAATCCAGCTTTCCTTTACCCTGTTTCACCAAGCATGCAAGACTGCGTTAAAATGGAAGGACAACACAGTGGAAACAACCCGGATTACTGAGTGGAAAACTGCCCTACAGGATCACTCAACACTGAGTGGCTTTTACCTGATTATGAAATAAAATTGTATATGATCAGGATTCATCTGCTACCACAACAAATGTACTTTATTCTGACTAATTTGTTGACTAAATTCAACCTTACAAGGACCTGTAAGTATTAATTAACAGATTTGCATAATTTTTGCATTATCTTGATTGTTAAATAGGGTAGAATGGATAAATAGCAATCCTCACACACAAAAAAAATCCAATGAAAACTTCCGTCTGCTTTCAGTGTAACACACTACAATAACTGAAGTGTTTAAACCATAAATTCAGGCATCATCTTTTTCCTTTTAGCATTATGGAAGTCAATGCTGAAAAAAGCTATACTATCCTAGAAAGAGGATCATAACAACATGAATTACAATATGAACTTGGTTTCTTCTATGCTTCTTGAGCAAATTTTCTGGCTGTTCTAGATAGTTCCCACTTCTATACCCTCTTCTCAGCATATGCTCCAATTTCGTACCAATTTCCTGTAGTCCTTATCCTACAAATAGTCCTCTCATCTCAGAAGGAAACTATTCCTCCCACTTGTCAGGAAAAGAGAAATCATTACAGAATCGTTCTCTCCTCCTCAAGATTCTTCATCAATAAATGTATCCATAAACCTTTTTCATCTATAGGCCTTCCTACCCAATGAGTAAAACATGCAGGATTCCTGTATAATTTTAATATGTCAACATGTATGTGACATACAGCTCTTTCCTTTTTCCTCAGAAATATTACTTCTAGCATCCATCAACAGAACATTCCACAAATATTTATGGGTCCTGTAAGTCCCAATGAGTGTTTTGGCCCCTAAGTCAAAAAACAAAAAACAAAAAACAAAAAACAAAACAAGGGGAGGGTATTACAAAATTCCAGTTCCTTTCTTGTCTGTATGATAATGAAAGTCAGAGGTTAGAGTTAGAGTAGAGCTAGAGTTAAAGTAGAGCTAGAGTTAGAGCTAGAATGCAGTTGTTAGATTTAATCTGTTCTGTTGCTAGGAAATTCTCACTACGGTTAGTATCATTTGTCTCAGCTAGTATCCTCTTACAGAGACAGATCTAAACCAATAAATCAGGTTCACAAAATCCATGCTCTATATAAGTAAATGTGTTTCACAGGATCTGCAAGGGCACCCACTTATTGCTTAAACAAGTTTCCTAATGGTGAATTTTTCTATGGGTAGGAGGATGCCCACACCACCCCTCATTGTCTCCTTAAGTACAGGGACAACCTGAACCCAACATGCCAAGTGAATTACACCAGCCCAACTGGTTCTTGGCAAGATTGCAACCAAGTCCACATGAGAGGAAATGGAATTGGAGCTCCCCTCCCTTTAGAGTTTCTCTCTTCATCCTCTAGGTGTATTTTGAAAAGGATGCCTAACTAAATGTGATTTTCCCATTGACTTCTGCATGTAAACATAAACCCTCACTCTATGTGTGATGGTTCCCCTCTGTAGGGTAGAAGAAAAGAATACTAATCCTCTAATTCTGTTACAATATACTGACTCCTAGGTGCTCATGCAAAACAAGCTATTTTATCCATGCCTTTTAAATCACACAACTGAGTGTGAGAACAGCTGTAAATCCAGTCTCTTAGGTGCTGTCTGCCAATCATTAATTATAAGGCCACACAAGAAAAGATCACATTCACACAGGATATTCAGGTGATGTTTATTTTTGAGTTAGTTCATAATATTCCACATAGACATAAGTAGTATGAGAAAAATCTTACATATTGACACATGTAATTACCATTTTTGGTTATCTTCATTCCTTCGTATAGATCCATATTTCCATCTAGAAAAACATTCCCTCTGCCTGAAGGACTTCCTTTAATGTATCTTGTACTCTAAGTCTGCTGCTGATCAATTCTTTTGGCTTTTACATGCCTGAGAAAAATATTTATTAGTATTTGTTTTTGAAAGACCTTCTTGCTGTGTATACATTATAGTTAGACAATTTTTTCTTTCATATGGTGTTCCACTGTCTCCTTCCTTGCTTTGATTCTGACAAAAAGATTGATGTCATTCTTATCTTCTTCCCCCATGCAACCATGTTTTTTGCAACCTCTACTTTGCAAAATAGGACACAAGGCATGAAGAAATTGAGTAATTGTCCAAGATAACACAGGATTAAAAAAAGAAGAAAACCAAGAGGGTTATATTAGTAGGTATGTCTGCCATACAAACATTTCTCTCAACTTACTTTGTCAAATATTTCCCAAGTATTTTCTATGCAAAATACAGTAGCTTGATGATTTAATGTGTCATCTTTTGGTATTTCTCCCAATAACCCTATATTATGTAAGGCAGTTTGACAGACCCTGGTAACTTAATTGACACATCTAGCATCATATATTAGTAGGTAGAAGAATTTGAAAAAAAAATTCAAGTTCATTTCTTTGGTATACAATCCTCTAGGATGTTGGCATGGCCCAGTCACGTAGAAGATGCCCCTGTTTATATAAGTCTAAACTTCTGCTTAGACTTTCTTCTACCCTGGAGCCATCAAGAAATTCCAAAAACAATGCTGCCTTGATGGTGCTAAGGCAGGCCACCAGGATGGAGCCCAAAGGTAGGAAAGGAAGTTAGGAGTTGTTCTCTTTTCCCCAACTTCTCTGTCCTGTTCAGCTGCTGCATACTGGATCTGTCTGAGAAGTAAGTCCTGCTTAACTCTGGTAGTGGAACCCAAACTCCTGAACAATCCAGAACTGGTCTGAATCAGTGCTTCCTTTTCCATCACGTCCAGCATGTAGACATATCACAGCACCAGCACCTAAAGAGTTACACTAGCACAAGGATTACAGCCCAGGATTAGAAATCAGATCACTCTGGATTTAAATTGAAGTGCCAGTAATTATTAGCCTTTGAATTTGGCAAAATTTCCTTATACATAAATTGATGTGCTATGATCTCCCTCATCGGGATTATAAAGAACTAAGAAGAGATACCACACTTAGCAGAATGACTGATAGATAAAAATGCTTATAATTTATTAGTTCTCATGATATTCGTATTTCCTGAATCTCCTACAACTTTCTCAGGGAATTTCAACTTCACTGTCAGACTTTTTAATGGAGAAAACAAACGTGCATGAAAGATTTCAGAATTATAAGGACTGGTAATCCTTGATTGAACACTTCAAAACTTGGCTTTTCTTCCCTCTAAATATTTTTGTTTGTCTAGAATCCTAACAATAATAAGAGGAAAGAAGAATACCTATGTATGCGACTAGTGACAATTCTTCTAAGAACCTGAGTAGCACATTGGCTCCTAAATGTTTCAGCCTGAATGTGAACACATCATTTCTGTGAGCTACTCCTATGGCCCTTCTTAAACACAAGGGGGCTGAAAATATGTTTGAAGCACTTGGGTATTTGGTGATGAGCTAATGGATTGGATTCATTGAGAAAAAGTGACCTCCAGATGGGGATCATGAATTCTCTATTTTGTACTAGCTACTTTTGTTCCTATTATCTAAGGCTCAAGTCTATCCACTAAAAGATATTTTGGAGAGGAAGTGTTCTATGGAGGTTTTTGAGGAAAAAATTGTTCCACATATATATTCTTTCTGGGAATACCCTATGCAAGTTTTCTCTATGGCTGTACCTGGAAGATTGTAATATTGACCCTTGGTTTAAGACAGAGAAAATAATTTATCCTGGGCAGAACCCAGGTTATGATGCAAAGGTGCTCCATGGGTTGTGAAACACAGCAGCAGCAACTTTGGGATGATACCTGCCTTAGAAACTTTCGTCCTCCACATACATTCATTTCTGATTGATGCTTATCTCCTACAATAATATGGCTACACTGAGTTCAGCAGTTGGGATTAAAGCAATTCATTTCCAACAAAATTCATAGCCATAAACTTTCTTTAAATATTTTAAGTACTTGGGCTTTTTGTTATATAACCTATACTTGAAGATTTGCAGATAATTTTCTATGGAATATATAATAAAATGGATATTCCAGACTGTGAAAATTTTTGTCAAATAGCAATGTTTCATTGATTAATAATTTGTACATGCACAGTTTCTAATTTGAAGGAATTTTAGTAAACTTTTAATTAAATATTGAAATTTTATGAAAGGAGAACTATTCAAGACTCCATGTAACAAGGGGATAAATATACATATACCAACATATTGTGACTGCAAGACCATTATCTTCTGAAATACCAATACTTGATCTTAAAATATGAACAGTTTTGTTAATCTTTTTATTTTCATGATTTGTTATCAAGATCATGCTTTGGCTCCAGAACTTCTTCATTGTAGTTTTCATCTATGCATTTCTGAGCATGTAGATTAAAGGGCTAAATATTGATGTTATCACAGTAGAAAATAGAGCCACTGCTTTATCCATGCGGAAAGTGGTCATGGGACAAAGGTATAAAAATATACAGGGTACAAAGAATAATACAACCACAGTAATATGTGAGGCACAGGTGTAGAGAGACTTTCTTCATCCTTCAGAACTGTGAGTTCTGAGGAGGCAAAGGCTGAGGACATAGGAGGTGATAAGAATAGAAATATTGAGCAAACACAGGAACCCACTGTTGGCAGCAAGAAAGAGTCCAAAGATGAGTGCGTCAGTGCAGGAGACTTTCAGAAGAGAATAGGGATCACAGAAGAAATGGTCAATGACATTGGGGCCACAGAAGGGCACCCATGCGTTGAGAAGGATTTGAATCAGCACATGAAGAAATACCCCAGCCACACAACAGGAGGTCACACACCCACCGGTTCATTGTGATCATGTAGTGCAGGGGCTACAGATGGCCATGTAGTGGTCATAGACCATCACCAAGAGCAGGAGGATATCAACTCCTCCAAGGAAATGTATCACAAAAACCTGAATCATGCACCCAAGAAAGGAGATTGTTTCCTTCTCAGCAAGTAGGTCAAATATAATTTTGGGGGCTATGGTAGAATTGAAGGAGCCATAGTGAAGGACAAGAGAAAATATATAGGGAACCTGGGCTGGGCTGGTGGCAGCAGTTAATACATTGAATAGGTTTCCTGCCATGGTGAGAGAGTAGTTGATATCAAACACAACCACGAAGAGTTTCTGCACCTCTGGTTTCTGCGTCAGGCTGAGCAGGATGAATTCTGTCATGATGTTCACTTGTTCCATGATCCAGTTTTGCAATAGGATAATGTATTTAATGCAAATAGCATGGGGATTACAACTCTAGTAGATCAATTTTGCTCAAGAAAATAATGTATCTGTTAGATAAGTTATTTCTTTTAAGATTGTTGGAAACCAGAGCAAACTCTAGACTTAAAGTTCTGCTGTATTGTTAATCATATTTAATGTTGAATACATAGCCTTCTTCTCAACACACACATACACACACACGCACGCGTGTCCGGCGCTGCCCCGCTCGGTCCCCGGTTCCCGGCCGGCGAGGGGAAACAGGGAAGGAGAGAGAGAGATGCAGACTGCGCGAACTAACCTGGTCATGAATCACGACTCGAACCACACGGCAGTTGTGAAAGCAAGCCCTTTACTACAGCTAGATGAACATTCTGTGTTACTGGTTCCCACACGGGGCACGGCGCCTCGTGGGAGAGCAGCCTCGATGTGGCCGTCAGGCACGGCTCCTTGTGGGCTGTCTCACCCTACCCCGTCCGGGTAAGACCTTTTATACACAATTAACAACCAATAAGCTTCTAGGCTAGTATCGCGTATACAGGATTTCGATTGGTAGGAGCGGGTGGCGGATACATGCGTCACTATGCGGAAACAGGATGCAGGCGCCATCTTGGCTCACTCGATGGGCGGGGGTAACTCTAGAGCAGGCTGCAGCGCATACGCTAGGCCCGATTCGGGAGGCGGCTTTCCACATCTCCCCCTTTCTTATTTATTTTTGACCCAGTGTCTCCAGTGATGAGCGTGCTCCCGTGAACCCAAATGGTTCACAACCTCTTTGGTGCTTTGGGGAGTCTGGACTAGGCCTCAGCCATCCAGCGGCGGAGCCTCTAGCACCAACCAGAATGCTCACGTCATATGGAGACCGGAGAGTCCGTAAGCTGGAAGCAACGTGACTCTCCCTGCAGTGCTTTGCCTGGCAACTGGGGAACAACGACGGGGGCAGGAACAGCAGTAACCAGAGTCGGGGGTGTCACTAGGTGTCTCTGTGCAATGGCTAGGGTCCAGTCTGGCCACAACTAGGACTCTGCCCTAGAGACCCACCTGAGACAAAATTATGACTACTGGTGTCGCCTTTTACACCCGAGAAACAGCCATGCGATTCGCTACAAATTTTGCTCCAAAGCGCCCCACCTGAGGCGACCAGGAAGGGGTATGGTTAATAAATCGGTCACTATCGGGGGTAACAGAGGTGGGAGTCATAGCCATCATAGTGGTAACACGCAATTGCTGCTGCGCTTGAAACAGGCGTTCTAGCAAACATTTAACAACGACTAATCCCACCAATAATCCCACTGCAATGAGGATCCAATTAGTTAAATTGGGCCAAGAGAACCAGGAAGAAACACTGTGCAATAGTTTCTGTAGAACCTCGCCTAACCCGGAGAGATCGACTTTAACGGGTTTTAACTTGATCCCCCCAATTGTGTCTAAACTAGATTCCACCTGTTGGGAGAGATTAACAAATTCAGGAAAATATGACCTTTTCAGCCAATAAGAGACTCTGGAAATGCTTCCGGTCACGTTGGCCCTGACAGGAGTGACACAGAGTTTAACCGTAAGCCACCGGGTGTCACATGTTTGCTGAAGCACTCTCCAGAGTCCATCTGTTTCCAGTCCAAGTTCATCTATCTCCGCTTGGAGTTTCTGAATGGCCTGGAAATTTAAGTTCAGCATCTGATTGTGGCGGCATAGCACGTCTCGGGTAAGGTTGACCAAGCCATTTACCGTTTCCATCGTTATGGCGAGCTGCCGATCTGTCCATGCTTGTAGCACAGCCTGCCCGATCGTTGGGACAAACAAAGAGGAAGCTACACTGGCAGCATTCGATAGCCATTCTTTTATGCCTCTTGGACGCCTAGACTTAGAGAAGGGGATATTGTTAAGTGAAACAACTTGAGAAACAGGGCCAACCCAGTCGGTTGCCTTGACGGGGAGCCAGACATAACTTGGGCGATACACTAGGATAGCGGGGCGGCGAGGCATCCGGGTCTTTGGAACGGTTGCAGACTGTAGGAGCAAGCCCTGGAAGGAAAAGGCACCTTTGAGTCTCCTTTTTACTCAAGATCCCTTCACAAGACTGGCGGCTCTTCCCTGTAACGTTAAGAAATTCAAGCAAGACTCCCTTACTTAACTCGCCATTACCAGTTTCACAAGTAGCATTCGCCGCAACTGTGGTGTTGACAACCTTGACAGAGAGGTTAGCAAAAGAGAGGATCAGTGTGTCATTGGTGAGGGGGAAGGACTCGTTGAAGCTTGTGGAGGAAATATAGTTCCACTAAAAAGAAAAAGGCAGATTAGAAGGATTGCTATAGGAGAGCAAAGAACAGAGTTACCGATCCTCTTTTTGGGCAACCGCGGGGTGGTCAGTCCTACTATTATCGTCTTGTCGGTCGTCGCCATCATCAGCAGGGTTGGAGGCTTGGTCTAATGGTTCAGGTTGTATATTCGTTGGCGTTTCTGACAGCTGTTCCTTGGCTTCTTCAGGTGATGTCACGGTTCTCACCAGTCTTTCCGGAACCCACACTGGTTGACGTCCTGGTTCCTGGGGAAAAACACAAACAGAGCCTCTGGCCCAGCTGAGCACCGGGTCAGGGCCTTTCCACTGCCCCGACAGGACATCCTTCCAACGGACTAGACCTCTATGCGGAGGACTCGGGGTGGTGTGTTGCAGGGCAGGTGTCATTCCTTGTGAATTTTCGTTTAAAAAATTATATGTGAGCAAGGCTACAGACAGTCGAGCTTTTGGGGACAGGCCGTGGCCTATACCCTCTTTCTGTTTTTAAGCAAGTCTTTGAGAGATCTGTGCGCTCTTTCAATGATTCCTTGCCCCTGAGGGTTATAGGGGATGCCATGTTTTAATTGGACATCCATGTTGTCACAAAATTTTTGGAAGGATTTACTAGTGTAGGCAGGCCCGTTATCCGTCTTTAACGTCTTTGGCTTACCCCAAGCTGCCCATGCAGCAAGGCAGTGTGCAATGACGTGGGAGACTCTTTCTCCTGGTTCAGCAGAGGCAAATAAAACTTGGGAGCATGTGTCCACCGACACATGTAAGTACTTGATCTTACCATACTCTGAATGATGAGTGACATCCATCTGCCAAGTATCCCCTGGGGTGAGACCCCTAGGGTTGACCCCAACCGAGGGGACTGCTCTCTGCTCTGCACAATTGTTGCAGGCTCGGACAATATCTCGAGCAGCTGCACGTGGTATGCTGAACCGCTTAGCTAGGGTACCTGCATTGATGTGAAACTTGGCATGGAATTCTCGGGCTTGTTGATACGGTACCAGCGTCGGAAAGATGTGCAGCTGTCGAGTGGCTACATCTGCGCTATGGTTCCCCTGGGCCATAGGGCCAGGCAAACCTGTGTGGGCTCTAATATGGGTTATGTAAAAAGGGTGTTGCCTGGTCCATATAACCTCCTGTAGTTTGGCAAAGAACGTCCTTACTGTAGAGGAATGTTTAACAATGCCCACCGTTTCTAAAATTTGTACAGAGTTCACAACATAAGCAGAATCCGAGACGACATTTAAGGGCTCGGAAAGGCTTTCCAGGACTGCAATGATAACCTGCAGTTCTACCCATTGAGGCTTTTGTGGTTGGAAGAGCACTGTTTTAGGAGTGTCCCCCTCCACACAATACGCCCCTGTTCCAGAGCTGGAGCCGTCCGTGTATACGGTGGGGGCGCCTGCTAGTGGCCTAGGAGAGGTTACTTTGGGAAAAATCACTGGGTGCCGGGTGACAAACTGCAAGAGAGGAGCCTTAGGGAACTGATTGTTAATGGGACCAAGAAATGTACACCGGAGAATGGCCCATTGATCTATGCATCCGGTGAGTATCTCAAGCTGCTGGGAAGAATAAGGCACCCTGAGATTTTTGGGCTGCTGACCGAAATGCTGCACAGCCCTTTTAATGCATTCTAGGGCCAAGTCTGCAACCGCTGTAGGATAGTGCTCTAGGACTTTTTTGGGGGAAACTCCAGGGTGGACCCAGAGCAGCGGCCCCCGCTGCCACAGTACCGCAGTGGGCTGTAATTCTGTCGGCAGCACGCAGGCTTCAAAAGGCTCATCAGGGTCTATTCTCTTCAATGCAGCGCCACTGAGCGCCTGTTCCACCTGGCATAGTGCTCGCCTTGCCTCTGGAGTGAAGCTTCGAGGTGAGTTTATATTAGAATCCCCCTTCAACAGGTCGAACAAAGGTGTTAGTTTGACATTGGGTATTTTTAGGTATGGACGGATCCAATTGATATCCCCCATGAGTTTTTGTAGATCATTGAGAGTGTGTATATTGTCTAGCCTGAGAGACACCTTTTGGGGGGAAACATGAGTGGGTGCGACTTTCGCCCCCAGGAAAGTGGTAATGTCAGTCATTTGGATTTTTTCAGGGGCAATCTCTAGGTTAGCTTCTCTAAGACTAAGGACTAAATGTGACAAAACTGTTTTAAGAAGATCTGTGTCTCTATGGGCTAAGAGAATGTCATCCATATAATGGATGATTTTCACTTGAGGGAACTGCTGCCGAGTGCTAGCTAGCTTCGCAGCGACATACAGCTGGCACATGGTAGGACTATTAGCCATGCCTTGGGGCAGGACTGTCCATTCAAAGCGTTGACAGGGCTCCTCTTGATTACTAGAGGGCACAGTAAAGGCAAACTTAGGGGTGTCTTCAGGGTGGAGCGGAATAGAAAAGAAGCAATCTTTCAGATCTATGATGAAAATCGACCAGTGCTCCGGTAATGCCGAGAGGAGGGGCAGTCCCATCTGAACGGGCCCTAAAGGCTCCATGCAATCGTTAATAGCTCTTAGATCATGTAGCAGTCTCCATTTACCAGATTTCTTTTTTATTACGAATATAGGGGTGTTCCACGGTGACGTGGAAGGGGCGATATGGCCCTTTTCTAGTTGTTCTGATACTAGGGCGTGCAACGCTGCAAGTTTTTCCTGTGGCAAGGGCCACTGAGGCACCCACACCGGAGCCTCGGTTTTCCATTTTAGTTTTATAGGTGTGGGTGGGAATCTCTCCTCAGTGGCCCCTATGAAAAACCCAAGCCTCGTCTGTCAGACTTGGGGGCAGCTTGTATAGGCTCCGCACGTCCGTGCAGTGAAGCTCCTAAACCCTTGCCGGGGGTATACCCCATTTCTTTTAGCAGTCGCTTAGAGGTTGGGGAGTAGCCGCTAATTAAAGTAACGTCCATTTGGGTCAGAATGTCTCTTCCCCACAAAGACACAGGCAGGGCTAATACATAAGGCTGGAAACTGCCTTGGTGTCCTTCTTCATCGGCCCAATGAAGGGCAGCTGCACTGAGCATGGGTGCTGAAATTTGGCCTATTCCTCTAATGGGCTCTTCCGCCCTGCTCGTTGGCCAGGTGGGGGGCCATTCTTGTTGTCTTATGATAGACCGATCGGCCCCTGTATCGAGCAGGCCCAAGAAAGATCTGCCTTGCACCTTAATGGTTAGCATAGGTCGAGACTCCAGGGACATATGGAGTCCCTCAAAAATCGCTCCACTGGATCCGAACCCTTTTTCCCCTCTCTGTCTGATTCTGCTTGGAAAGACTGCATGTAAGCTGGGTAAGAGCAGGAGCTGCGCCAGCTTATCACCTTCTGCAATGACTAAGGTGCCCCGCTGAGATTGAACCATAACTTGGGCACGGCCTGTGAAATCTGAATCTACAAGTCCTGGTATAACTGTTAATCCTTTCAGGGCCGTGGATGCTCTTCCCAATATGAGCCCTACAGTACCAGCCGGTAAGGGCCCCTTGAAGGAGGTCCCTACTAACTGGACACCCATGGAGGGGGTTAGTACGAGTCTGGAGGTGGCACAGAGGTCCAGTCCTGCTGAGCCGGGGGACGCACGAATTTGATCGGATCCTGTGTTGTCAAATGGCATGCAAGGGGGTCCGTCGAAAGGGCGGACCCCCTCTTCCCGTTTTTTGGAATCTGCTCGGGGCGGCCAGAGAGGCGTCTACCCTGCGCATCGAAAACCGATTTACAGTCTTCTGCGCGGTGGGGGCCTTTGTGGCAACGGCCACACGGCCTGGTTGCTGCACCTGGTTCGCCAAACCGTTGAGTGGCAGGGGGTTGACGTCTATTGGGACAATCTCTCTTAAAGTGCCCTGATTGGCCACAGCCATAGCACCCGTTAGACTTTGCCCCTAAGGTTCTCGGGCTTTTTGTAGCCACCTGTAGGGAGCTGGCTAGCATGGCAGCTAGACCTGCATTAGTTAAAGGGCTGCCAGCATCTCTACAGAGCCTGACCCACTCTGTCAAATTTTTTGCTCTGTTTTGTGCCAGGATAACTTTGCACTCCTTGTTGCACTGCTCAAAAATCATTTGCTTAACCACAGTCTCTGCTACTCCTGGATCTGAGAAGATTCTCTCAGCTGCGGTTTGCATCCTGGCTACAAAATCCGCAAATGGTTCTGTGGGGCCTTGGTGTATATTGCTGAGTGAGGCCTGAGCCTCTCCCTCACCTGTTAGCTTTTTCCAGGCACCCACAAAACAGCGGAAGATCTGGGCATAGACCTCTTGTGGGAAACCCGTTTGGTTCTGGGCATGGGCGCCTCTCCCCAACAGCATGTCAGCATTCCACCCGCCACGTCTCCCCGCCGCATTCCTTGCGGCCTGCTCTTCAGCTAACTCCTCAAACCATGCTTTCCAATCTATGAATCGGCCTGACGGCAAGCAAGCACGGGCTAGCTGAAAAATATCTGCGGGTGTATGATTTAGAGCAGAGAGGTTCTCGATCATGTTCAAGGTATAAGGGGCATTGGGGCCATACTGATGGACGGCCTGCCTCAATTCCCTCAATAGTTTGTAATCATATGATTCGTGCCGATTGCCACCTTGGGGATTGATAATAACCGGGTACATTTCTGAGACTGGCTGCGGCTCAAGTGGCTGGTAGCCACCCAGCATGCCAAAAGGTCTAAATGTTGTGAAAGGGTTCCATCTCCAGAAATGTCTCCCACCACTACCTAATGGCAAAGGGTCCTGAGGGCCTGTATACTCGGGCGGGGGGTACGGCAAAGGTTGCCCCTCCCCTGACCGACCCATCGGGGTTTCCGGGTCTGGCAGCAAAGGATAATTACATTTACTGGGCATGGCCACTAGAGGGAGCTCTCGGCAAGGTCCTTTGGTGGGACCGCCCAAGGCGTCAGTTGGGAGCTGGGGTGTCCCTGGGGGTGCAGCGGTAGACATTGGCGGGGCGGAAGGCCGCACGGGTGTGGCGGGAGGCTCCTCCCACTCAATTAGCGGGGATGCTTCCGCCTTCTCGTCAGTAACGCTATCTGACTCTGAGTCAGAGTCACTGGACTCCGGCGGTTTGCCCTTACAGGAGCCGTCTGCTGACGAAACTGACTGGGTTTCTTGGAGCGCGCACCGTGCTTCTTGCAAGACAGAGGACGGGCTTAGGCCGGTAGCCGATTCTAGTTCAAGGACCGCACGGACGGTCTCCCATATGGGTACTAGAATCGGGTCCATACACACGCCCGTCTGGCGCGCTCGGTCTATGTCGCGACCGAGCTTCATCCAAGAGGGTAGGCTAAGGCTGCCGGTGCAGGCAAACCAAGGGGCAAAAGTATCAACATCATCAAGAAAACGCTGAAGGGAGCTTTTCCTGACCGAGATACCCCGTTGTTTCAAAAGGTTCTTTAAGGGAGCTAAGAGAGGTGAACTTCCGGACTGCCCCATGATTGCAGTCGGCACTATACTTCAGTCACTCGGAGAGCTCTTCCGAGTCCCCCGGGGTCACCTGAAAACCCACGGGCCCTAACTATCATGTAATAAGACGCACTCACCTTCTCGCGTTGATCAGGCGCGGGAAGTCCGCCGTAAGCTCGACGCGCAGCGCTGCTCTCCTCACAGAGGGACCGTCGAGGAGCGAGGCAGGAGGAGGAGCTTCCCCGTACGGGCCACCACTTGTCCGGCGCTGCCCCGCTCGGTCCCCGGTTCCCGGCCGGCGAGGGGAAACAGGGAAGGAGAGAGAGAGATGCAGACTGCGCGAACTAACCTGGTCATGAATCACGACTCGAACCACACGGCAGTTGTGAAAGCAAGCCCTTTACTACAGCTAGATGAACATTCTGTGTTACTGGTTCCCACACGGGGCACGGCGCCTCGTGGGAGAGCAGCCTCGATGTGGCCGTCAGGCACGGCTCCTTGTGGGCTGTCTCACCCTACCCCGTCCGGGTAAGACCTTTTATACACAATTAACAACCAATAAGCTTCTAGGCTAGTATCGCGTATACAGGATTTCGATTGGTAGGAGCGGGTGGCGGATACATGCGTCACTATGCGGAAACAGGATGCAGGCGCCGTCTTGGCTCACTCGATGGGCGGGGGTAACTCTAGAGCAGGCTGCAGCGCATACGCTAGGCCCGATTCGGGAGGCGGCTTTCCACACACGCGCACACATGCATAAGCACTTCTTATGACTGTTTTCATGCCAAGTTCATTCCCTGCAATTATACATGACTGGATCGTCTCCCAGTTACTGCCACCGTATTTTCTCACATAGCAAAACAGGAATTAAGAGGAACTTTAAAGATGAGCAGAAGCTTGAATTAATGAGTGTTACCTCCCTGTGTTTCTTTTCTAGTCCTTCAGGCTGATAAGGCTAAACTGCAGTGGTTCTTATCCCTTTTATGTTTAATTTGTTACAGGACAACTATCAAACATCAGGTAACTTCTATTTAAGATTAGGGATCATGTGGTTACATTTCAGGCTCAAGTGACCTGGGTGAATACTTGAGGCTAAAGAAAGAAACATGGTGGCAGTTCGATTTGTGAGCTCATGCTTCATTGAAACAGAAATGAGTAAGAATATCATAGATTTCTTATCAAACACTTCTGCAAGAATGATGTACTGAGGAGGACAAACACATAGCTTGATACAGTGTAATATTCACAAAATTTATTTGTAACTTTAGAATTTACTTTTTGGAGAACTTCTGTCATAATAAATTTCAGGATTCTTTTGCAATTCAGCACTCTTTTTAAGGAAGATTGTGAAACATTCTCTGGACCTGTTCAAAAAGGACATAAAAACACCATAATTTATTGATCAGAGCATGTTCTTTGGGATAAATAGAATATAATTATATTTTGTTTTCACTGATAATCAGCTGAATGTTATTGTGTATGTGCTGTAGTCTTGAGCCCAAACATTTTCATATTCAATGTAAGAAAAATAGCAAAGGGCATAGAGGATTGACGAGTATCTTTATTTCTTTTGTCAAAGTTTCTATCTTAAACATAAACATATAGTGATCCACACATCTGCAAATGATTCTTAAAAGATCCGAAATGAGAAAAGCACATATCCTAAATCTTATGTTTGAAATAATTCCTTGCTGTAATATTAAGAGAAAAGTAAATGAACTATAAGTGAATATAAATGAAATAAGTACTGAAAGATATTTGAAAAAAGAACTATATTTGTAAAAATTTGGATTCAGGAATCAATGTATTGGGTGATAGAAAACTATTAGACTTGATAAATAAATTCAGAAGCCTATAGGTATTCAAAGATATTCTTAAAAGTAATGACTAGAAATAAGCTCATTAAGAAGCAGGTAAGGTCACATCCCAAAAGGACATTAAGATAAACAATATTTTAAAGAACATTATGTATATTTCAGTGGGGATAATAAAAGTTTGTTCAGCCACTGGTAGGTATTTATCAAGACAAAGCAGGTTTACTCTGTATATATGGTAGTAGAATAAAAAGCAATTAAAAAGCATAGGCCTGTATCACAAAAACATTGGTTCCTAATGTAATCTATGGAATTTAGTTAATAGTACAATCATAATAATATTTAATCAGTTGTAACAAATGTATCACACTAATGCAAAGTGTTAATAATATCAAGGGGTCATATTGGAACTCAGTCTCTTCTGTATGATTTTTCTGTAAGCCTACCACTTCTCTAAATAAAAAAAAAAAAAAGAAACCCCCAAACCAAAGTAAGTCTACTCTTGATATCATCACCAAATAATTGGGGGAAAGAAGAAATGCATGTATTAAAAACTTAAAGCATTAACCTGCTCAAAAACAGAAACTATAGAGATAAATATGTAACTGTCCCTGGATGGAAGAGGCATGTCATGGAAATATGCAGTGGTATAAAACATAGACAAAGCTGATGGATTCAACTACATATAGACAGGGAACAAACTCAAATCATGTTTTCAACAGTAGACAGACAACTGTTACTATAGGAATAGCATTTGCAAATAAGGAAAATGCCTGTGCACACTACCATAAAGAAGTCAAAAATAATGAAAAGGTAATTCTCATGAAAAAAGTTACACATCTGAAATATCCTCTATTCCATAAGCTGTCAAAGAAATGCAATTTGAAATGTGAAATTTTTTTTACTGGAAAATTAACAAAGACATACAAGAGCTCTATTATCCAGTACTGGTAATAAATATGGTTTCATATAAAAAGAACTTTGAAATTAGTTATGTTCCTTGGTCCGATACTCCTTATTCTCAGGAGTCTAGTCTAAAGAAGAAATATTGGCAAAACTTATGCATACATGTTATATTTCACAGTATTTTTTTCATAATACTGAAAATGTAAAGACAGCCATAATGTGTACACAAAGGTGAAAAGTGAAATGAATTATGATGTATAGCTATGAAATATCAGGTGGACAACAAAGTTATTTGCAAGAAATATTATTGATGTGGAAAGGTGATTTCAGTATAATAGTGAGTGGGAAAATGCAAATATGAAACAACACTTATAATCTCAACTGTCTAAAATGGCATATATAATAGAAATGTCTCTAAAAATGACACTAAAAACTAATAGTGCTTATTTGAATGAAGAATTATAAAAAATTTTATGTTCTTTTTTAAAATAAATTTTGTGACCTGAGTTTTTTTATAAAGAGAATATATTGCTGTTGTTATCAGTAAAATAATTTAATAAAAGGTTTACTTTTTATCTATGATCTGGCTCCATAAAACCTCAGTGAATGCTTTCTGAGTTAACTGGGTATGCTGGACATTGCTCATAAAGAGCTGTGATAATAGAAAACTATTTAAAGCTAACTTACCTGTAAACTGAGGACCCTAGTGGCACCTTAAGAAAAAAATGCCAATAAAGAAGTAACTGGCCATACCTAAATCTCTGAATACATTTTCACAAGTAACAGACTCTGCCTATGACAACGCATCTTATCTATACAGAACACTGCATGGAGTTTGCAATCACTGACCCACCACTACCTGCTGCTTTGTAAGTTCATCCCTTTTTACCTTAAGTGTAGTATTTCTTTCCCTCAGTTACTGACTCAGAAATGATTGCTTAGAGAAACATCCTGCATAAATTTGATTTCGTGGGCAGACTTTATTTTTCCTCTGTAAGATAACACCATACTGTAAATGTGGTCTGCAAGCATCCCAGCTCAGAATTCATTTCAATAATCAGAAAATTTCCAAAGCTTTAGATTTTAGTGTAAATTGAAGGGGAAAAACTTAACCTTTTAGAGGACATTTCGCCTTAAGCTTCCTTCTTACATATTTGGTCTTTTGCTCTTTAGTGACTATGTAAGCATAATATAGAGCCATTAGAGATTAGTTTGAACCAGATTTAAAATTGTGAAAATAGAACACTGTTGAAGCAGAAAAATTAAAGATTGCCAGCGTCATGAACTCAGCAGCAAATGCAGTTGTCCTGATAGCAGATTCCTGATTTTAGCTCTTGTAAGGCTTCTAAGAAAGTCTGTGCACAGCCTGGAGTTAACTCCTTCGGGCTTTGGGATCCTGGATCCACATGGGTTGGAAACTCAGACCAGCTGCATCTATTATTTATTGCTGTATATGCACATATTTTGTTCAAGACTCAATTATCCCCAGAGTTTGACCTTATAAGCATTTTCATGTGCAATTTCAGGGATACATTCAAACACATATTACTTAAGCTCATCTCGTTAAGGGTGAGCTGAACTTTCACTTACCAAAGGATTAGCATTAGCAGCTTCAGCCAAGATGCCAGCCAAACCAGTTCATCCTGTTCTCTGCTGTGGCTGTAAGATCAGTGACCATGTGCAGGGAGTTGGGGGGAGATCCACTTAGGCTGGGTTAGCAGATTCTCCAAGAGTGTAGTTTGGAAGTGATCTTAGAGTCTGGGACTTAAGGTGCAGAATATTCTAGCCCTGGTTTTATGGGTGCCTGAACTAATCAGAGCCTATAAAACAACCCTAACAATATCTGTCTCACAAAGTTATAGGGAGAATTGAGCAAGATAAAATGTGAAAAGATCTAGGTCAGTGTAAACTGCTATTCTACTGTCGATGCCCTGAGGACAGATAAACTCAGTCTAGACAAATTTCTGACCAATATTAAAATTTGAATAATTCACAAGATCAAGAGCTTTGGGGTACAAGTCTAACCTCCTAAGGCTATCTCTTCTCCTTAAAGTGCAAACATGGGCAAGTTTCTCAGCCTCTATATCTCTCAGTTTCCATATCTGCACAAAGATGATGATAAGTTTCCAATCTCATAGACTGTCATGAATTTATATGAGATAATGCATGAATTGTGCTTAAAATGCTTCTTGATATAGAGTAAAATCTCACTGTTGGCTGTTGTCATCTTCTGTACAGGAAATGAGAGCTCATAGTGCAACTGATCAAGTTTATGGCAATAATTGTACCAGTTCAGTTATGTAGCTTGCTTTATTTTTCTGCCTATTTGATAAAATTCTGAAAGAATGCTGAAATTAGGAGAGAATATAGACCAAGTTTTGTTGTATTCAAAACTGATTTAAGATTCATAATAATTCAGAAATCTTCTATGAGTGGTCAATCTCTCCACTAAAATAACTAATAGTGATGTTGAGATTCCTTGAAGGGTTATAGCAGTTAATAGAAATGTAAATATCATGTGAATTAACAAATAGCAACACTGGCCATGTATCAGTCACTCTGCTAAGATTACTATATCATCTGATTCTCATACAATCCCATAAGGGAGATATTAATATTTCAATTTTGTATATAAGGAAAATAATGCTAACTTGAAGCATCACTTGGAAAAGATCTAAAGGCTAATAATTAGTAAAGCTAGGTTTAAATTCAGATTGATCTGATTTCTAAGCCTGAGTTCTAATCAATATTATTGTACCTCATCAGACACTGGTGCTATGATCTGTCTTATCCACTGGATGTGATGGGAGAGAAATTCTGACTCAGATCAGCTTTTGGTTCTACCATGCAGGGCTTATCCTCAGCCACCTTGTGTGGTGCTGCTTAGGAAAGAGAGGGATGGAGAAAATAGAACATCTCATAATTCCTTTCCTACCTCTTGTTCCATACTGAGGAATGGCCAAGCATCCAGACAGCTTTGCATCTGCAAATTTCTTAGAGCTTGCAGGGTGGAAGGAAAGTGTTAGTAGAAGTTCCAATTTAGGAACAAGGACCTCATACATGAATGGCACATGGTAAGATTCTAGAGAAATTATGCACATACCTTAACTGGCCACTGCTGGAATGAAAATATCTGACAATGAGTTTGCTTAAATGAAAATCCTTTATTGCAAGTTCATAATCAAGATATCAGCAAGACCATGCTCTCTTTTGAAATTGATAGCATTATAGCAATGGCAACCTTCTGTCACATGGCTATGTCCTTGAGAAAGTCTTGTGGTTTTCTGTGACTCTGGCTTCTCTGATGTTTTCCCAATTTCCTCACTTAATAAGACTCCAGTCATGAGGACTGAGGCCTGACCTCACTGAGTTTTGCCACATCTAAATAGGATCTTTAAAGACCCTATTCACAAATGAATCCACACCCTGATTCACCTTAATTATTCAAAGATACTATTTACAAACGGGTTCACACAACCAAGAATGGGGATTGATATCAAGAACATGTTTTTGTGGGGTACACAATTCAATCCCAAACACCACCAAAGACATGAATCTGGATATGATTACACTTACTAATTATATGACTATGACTGTCATTTAACTTATCTGAGCCTATAAACAAGCCTCAGAAAAAATTAGTTTATTGAAGGAATACTAAAAGAGAGCAACTGAAATCATCCAGTGAGTGTATTTATGCATAGAAAATACATGGAAATATTTTCTGAATTGAATTGAGAGAAAGGTTTTCAGCATAGTCATATCCACGACTACTTCACTGTTGGTTATTAATTGAATCCTGACCAATTCATGTGGTCTTGGGATATTGAGTCAACTTCTCCATGCCTCAGTTTCCTCTTCTGCAAAATGAAAGGTTGCAAAATATAGGGTTATTATAAGGATGAAATTAATCACTAAAAGGGAGAGAAATGACTGAGGGTTAATATGTTTGGTATTGGAGAAAATTGATCATGTTTAAATGGTAGTGGGAGAAAACTGGTGGAGGTGGAGAAAGAAGAGAGGACGATACTAAAGATATGTGATAGGAAGGGGTAATCAGTTGAGGAATATTTGGTATGGCAGGTGCTGTTAATTGCCCCTGATCATTTTGTCAAACTCTATTTTGTGATGGTGTCAGATAATCATACCTTTGAAGAAAGTGGAGTAAATTCTCAATCTGTAGGTGTGAATGTGGATGAAACATGGATTAGATTAAACCAACTATGCTAATGCAATACTCCTTTCCAGGGATTGACAAAATAATAGGCATGTTATGCAATTCTACCCAATATAACAAGAGGGGTAAATTTCTAGAGGTCTCCTGGAGGATGCTCCTGTGTTCTTAAAAAAGGAATCATGAGGAAAAATATTCCTCTTTTGAAAAATGCCCTCTGAAAGGGATGCTGGAATTGTGACCCAGAAGTGACCACTGGCCTTTTAGACCAACCCATCTAAAAATACATACCAATTGAAGACAATTGATTGCTTCTTACTGCATTTTATTTGAAATTGTCTTTATTATTGA
Organism: Choloepus didactylus; assembly: GCF_015220235.1. Lineage (NCBI taxonomy): Eukaryota > Metazoa > Chordata > Mammalia > Pilosa > Megalonychidae > Choloepus > Choloepus didactylus. Next base: position 30,497,736 of record NC_051312.1, on the reverse strand, counting down.
AGGACAAACATTATTTTCCGGTCTGAAATATCCATACGTCCTGGGTTATATCATAATTGTTCCAGTAGGAAATGAATAGTTGAGTTCCCTTAGTCATTAAAAATTCAAATTCAAGTACATATGATAGGGGAGCCCACTGCATAGGTGAGCAGGTGACTCTGTCTTTGTACCCTATATTAGATCCTCATGAGGATTACCTAACCCTATAGTTGAATAAACCTCTCTCTATGATCAGTTATTGGAGGATGCATAAGGAGAAAGAATGGTTTACAGATGGTAGCTTACATTTCAGATTGCAAGGCCAACAATCAATCTGCAAAGCAGACACAAGGGTCCATGAGGTTTTACTGTAATTTTTAAATTGCTTTTTCCTTGATTCAGTATCAGTCCATTACTGCAATTCTTTTTCCTGTATCTCTGAGAAAGATGGCTCTGCCAGTTTTTGCTGGTTGTTCAATATTCTGTAGGGAACAGAAACCTGGAACATTTCACTCCACTTTGTTGGTAAACCAGAATCCTCTCTTTAAATTTTGCAGAAATTCCAAATGTTTCTCTATAGTGGCTGTACCATTTTACATTCCCACCATCACATACAAGAGTTCTAATTTCTCCACATCCATGCCAATATTTGATACTTTCTCATTTAAAAAAAAAAAAATGTCACTTTAGTGGATGTGAAGTTGTTTTCTCTGGTGGTTTTAACTTGCATTTCCCCAAGACTAATGATGTTGAACATCTTTTCATGTGCTCATTGACCGTTTGTACATCTTCTTTGGAGAAATGTCTTTTCAAGCCATATGCCCATTTCTAATTGCACTGTTTGTCTTTTGTTGATGAGTTGTAAGAGTATTTTAATATATTCTGGATACAAAATCATTATCAGATATATAACTTGCCAATATTTTCTCCCTTTGCATGGATGTCATTGCATTTTCATAATGTTCTTGATGCCAAAAGTTTTAAATATTGATGAAGTCCAATTTGCCTAGTATTCTTCTGTTGCTCATGTTCTTGTTGTCATAGTTAAGAAATCATTGTTCAACCCTCAGTGCTCTCATCTCCACTTTGCATTGTCCAACAGTGTCAGTACAAGGGTCCCTGGTGGGTAAAATGGCATTACTGAACTCATGAAAGACTTACTATCTGTAAGAGACACCTGTTCCATCATCTTTGCCTATAATAGCCTAGTGTGGCCAACGAAAAAGGCAATTACAATGTGGCAGCCTGTTAGTGCACACAGACCTAGACATTGGGCAACTGGTATATTTATGCCAGAATATAACTCATCTCAATATCCTCCTGTAACCCTTACAGCAGGTAACATGAAAATCAGGTAATTTCTACTGCAGAAAGAAGAGGAGCAAGCAGAACCTACAAGAGGTAAAATTGGCTATTTTGACTGCTTTGCCTCTAGAATGCTTAGAGTCAGTATCTCCATTCGAGCTACAGATTTCTGCCACCTGGACCCATGCTGACTTGTCCCTGTGGCGGAAGAATAAAGCAACAGTAATTCACAGACCTCTAGTTTCTCAGATCAAGAAGTTCCCAGATGCAGCCCCGCATTACTCCTGGTTTGAAAGGCAACTTACCACATGCTATTGGGCCTTGGTAGAAATTTAAAGGATTACTGAGACCTTTGATGTCCTCCTGAAGCCAGAAATCTCCAGCCTGTCCTGGGTGCTGGGTATCACTATATTCATCCAGTCAGTGCCCAACAACAGAGTAAGCGGTATATCAGGATCACACTTTCCCGAGCCCCCAGGGGATAACCAGGTTGTATGAGCAGGTGGCAGAGGCCACCACCAACAATGACTTTGCTGCAACACCTGATAAAGCCCCTCCTTCCTTGCATGGGTATTGGGGAGACAACCCAAGGATGCCCCACCAGCTCAGCAGTGGTTCACTGATGCATTAGTCAAGCTAAAATCATACAGTGTCCATTGCTCAGAACCTACTCCTTCCCTTGGCTTGGGCATATTATATAACCCTTCTGGCACTAGAAAAAAATATCTAGTGGGCTGAAATATGAGTGTTCCTCTCAGCTCTGGAGCACTTTGACCCAAGCACCTCTGTGTAGCTGTTATTAACTCATGTGCTGTTGTCAAAGGCTTAGTGGTCTGGCCGGGTTCGTAGAGGAAAAGCAAAGGTTCCCTGGGGTAGCAAAGAGACTTTTGGAAACAATTTCCAGTGTGGATGGAAAATAACCTTATTACCCATTTTGGTGCATATGGCAAGGTTCTGTATAATAAATATCATTAGAATGATTTAGGTGATAAAAATGCACTGAACTGCTTTTCACCCTTATGAGGCTGAAGATCCTCCTGGGAGAGAGGCTGAGAATGAGCCCTGCCTGAAGGATGAGGAAAATGAACACACCCTCAGTGAAACCCATGAAATAGCTGAACTTCCCATGGTGGCTTCCACTTTATATTGGATCCACCTAAGAGCTGGACATGGAAATTCCAACATCATGAAATTAGGGGCCCAAGAACACAGAGTACCTTCCTCAATAAAAAAGGCCCATTTACCAATGTGAGAAACATCAACTGAAATCCAGAGCCTAAAAATGGCGCTTAAGAGCTATTTATTCCCAGATGGGCTGCACTGGGCTGCACTGGGCTGCTCATGGCAAGTGAACTACTTCAGTGCTCTCTCTCCAGCCCAAGTTAAATCCTATGCCTTGGTCACAGTAGACACCTATTCAGCTTATGGTCTTGCCTTTCTATTTGATCATATGGACACAGTACACATATGGGATACCTTGTAAAAGTGTCTCTGCCACCACTTCAGGTATGCAAATGACATCTCCTCTGAGCAATTATCCCACCTTACTGCACAATCCATTCAATAGGGCCCACACTCATAGTTAGATGGACCTTCCACATCACCCAGCACCCACAGGCAGGTGGCATTGTGAAGTTTAATGTCCACCTCTTAAAGGAGCTATGGCATCTACGTCCTGACAATTTTCTTATTGGATTGACTGTCCACCATATTCAGGCCTTCAGGAAGCTGAACTTAGCAGTTTCCCAGAAGGGAAACATGCCTTATCTTGCTTCCAAGCACACGGATGGGACAAGGGTGAGGGGGGAACCCAGCCTTTGCTGCACATCTAACATTATACCATCAAGATAAGAGTTGTCCCTGGAACAGGAAACCAAAGACATACCACATGGGGCTCTGCTTTACAGCATCTGTAAGGGGATCATCCCCTTTTTTACCCCATTACATCCCCAACACAATTTCTAGGATGCTGGGAGTTTAGGACAGCCCAGTAGAGGAGTGAGATGACAAAAGCAGGCTTAGAAAGACTCAACACACTTGGAGTGACAGTACAATGGGCTGGATCCATGAGGCTTATCACACAGATCATTGTCACCCTGGCTGGAAATAAGTGCCAATGAACAAAATACACAATCTCTCAGCCACCTTGAATGACATTTTGATTTCATAGCACAAGACCTTTAAGTTCACCAAATATCATTAGACGCTCTAGCCAAAGTAGTGCTTGATAATCTCATTACCTTACACTATCTCTTAGCCCACCAAGGAGGCATATGTGCTAATGTTAACATCTCCTACTGTACGTGGGTTAATATCCAGGGGAGTTGGAACAGGAGGTAACTAAAATCCAACGGCGGGGGCTATGGCAGGAGAGAAGAGGCCACAATCCGAGTCCTGGAAGACCATGATCCTGGGCTGCCTGCATCTGGTTTGTAATACCAAGTATACTTAAGAGAAAACAGTTGGAAACTACTAAAAGGAAATTGAAAATGCACTTCAGCTATGCAAGGTCTATAATGGGAAGCGTCGCAATTCAATCTTTTTGTTGTGGATGCCTTTTAAATCATGACCTGAATGGCTTTGGTCTTTGTTTATTTCAACTTCAGTGAAGTGACTCAACCACATAAGAATGAGCCCATCAAGGGGTATGGGCCCCATAGACCCTTCCCCCGAAAATTCTATCTTCATTTTACTTGCAGTCCAAGTCAAGTATTAGAGCCACAGTCCAAAGTAAATGATATTGGTGACATGATAGATAATCAAATTGATGATCCAGGAAAAAGCAACATGAAACTCTCCCCTGAATTGGGTATGATTTTTAATGAACATGATCAGAACTTGAAAGACTTGGGGTATCAGAAACATGCATTTAATATGCTTATTAGTAACCACTTGGGCTACCATAGAGATGTGCCAGATACAAGGAATGCAGTATATAAAGAAAAGACTTATCCAACTGATCTTCCAGTTGCTAGCATTGTTATTTGTTTCTAAAATGAAGCTTTCTTTGCCTTGCTCTGGACAGTGCACCGTGTCATAGATGGGACTCCAGCACATCTTCTTCATGATATTATCCTACCCTAATTACGATGATTGTGATTTTGATGACTTGAAAGGAGAACTAGATGAACATATCCCAAAACAGCTCCCTGGAAAAACTAAAGAAATAAGAAATAAGAAGCCTGAGGGATTGATTTGAGGAAGAAAGATTGGAGCAGTACATGCTATAGTAGAAATTCTTGTATTGCTAGATAGCCACTGTGAAGTGAATGAGATGTGGCTACAGCCTTTGCTGGCTGCAATCCAGGAAGACTGTAAAACTATGGTGTGCCCAGTGATTGATATTATGAGTGCTGATATGCTCATGTACAGCTCCTCCCCTGCTGTATAAGGAAGATTCAAACAGGAATCTACAAATGCTGGAGAGGATGTGGAGAAATTGGGACTCTTATTCTTTACTGGTGGGACTATATAATGGTTCAGCCACTCTGGAAGACAGTTTGGCAGTTCCTAAAAATACTATGTATTGAGTTACCCTATGATCCAGCAATTTCACTTCTCAGTATTTACCCAGAGGACCTGAAAGCAGTGACACAAACAGATATTTGCACACCAATGCTCATAGCATTGTTCACAATTGCCAAGAGATGGAAACAACCTAAATGTCCTACATCAGAGGAGTGGATAAATAAACTGTGGTACATACATACAATAGCATACTATGCAGTAATAAGAAGGAATGAGGTCGTGAAACATATGACAACATGGTGAACCTTGAGGACATAATGTTGAGTGGAATAAGTCAGCTACAAAAGGAGAGATATTTATGTAACCAATAATGTGAACTCCATGAAAAATTTAAAACAAATGTATTATATTGTAGAATATAGGGGACCTAGAGATAGGCAGCAGCTAGTGAAGGAGGAATGATAATCTAATACGAATTATTGAGGGTAATCTTAATGATATGGGAATGCTCAGGAATGACTATGGTTCATAAATTTCTCATGCTATGTTAGGATATTGGAGGCAATGAAATTATTACAGGATATTTGATGTTCTCATTCCTTTGCTATGCTTTATTTTTAATTTTTTAAATTTTTTAAATAAATAAAGTTAAAAAAAAGATTCAATTGAGGTCTACACTTTAAATGGGATTTTGGTCCTCTGAGTTAGAAGGACCAGAAGGAGATAACTGCACCAATAAAGTTACTTACTGGGGGATTGTTTACTGTGAACAGACACTTTTTAGATGAACTTGGACAGTAAGACAGTGGCATGGATATCTGGGGAGGAGGAAATTTGGGAATATCATTTTGGATCTGGATCTGTAGAGGTAAGCTCTTCTCATCTCTTGCTCTAGAGTAGGACACATTCTCTGGAAAAACAACCATATGGGTCTCCCAAAGGCTAGGGCACCATGACACACAACTCTTTGAGGCTGGCACATGTATGGTTGGATGAATTTAAGAAATAATATTTTTCTTATGACCTGATCTGAAGACCAAAAGCTATGGAAATATTAGTGAGGATATATAATTGAGAAAGAAGTTGGATCGTAGATCATTTAAATGATATTTGGATAATATTTACTGTGATGGTGAGGTTCATGTGTCAACTTGGCCAGGTGACCCGGCTGTCTGGTCAAGCAAGCACTGGCCTAACAATTGCTGTGAGGATGTTTGAGGCTGGTTAATAAACCAACAGGCTGGTTCATTAAATCATCAGTCAGTTGACTGCAGTTGTGACTGATGACTCACCAAAGGGCATGCCTTCCACCACGAGAGAATGCAACTGGCTGGATTTAATCCAATTAATCAGTTGAAGACTTATAAGCAAGACAGATAGAGGACCTTCACTTCTTCTTTGGCTGCCCAGTGAAGCATTTCCTGAGGAGTTCGTCGAAGTTGCCGGTTCGTTTCCTGAGGAGTTCATCAGACATCTTCCTTGGAGTTGACAGTTTGTTGACGGCTCTACAGAATTTGGACTTGTGCGTGCCCACAGTTGCGTGAGTCACTTTTACAATTTGATAATCAGAGACACCACTCATTGATTCTGTTTCCCTAGAGAACCCTAACTAATATAACTTGGTACCGGGAGCGGTTCTTGAGAAACAGAATCTTAAAATGGGCTTTTACAATTTGTTTTCTACTCTGATTAGATTCAGAGGCACTAGTGACTCTATTTCCAGTAATCAAGAGGGCACTGACAGTCCATGGCATGAGTTGGCAAAGGAAATACGCAAAATAGCACCATTTGATTCTCCTAATCATACTCTAGTACGAAGCAAGGCTCTGGGTGACAGTGTTTTCGACACCTTCACGGAGTTTTGCAGTATTAAGAGGTATAATGAAGTTGGCTGGCTGCTCTTAGATCTTTGGATAAAGATGTAAGAGAAAGGGATGAGCTAAAGGCTTCAAATTCAAAACTTAAATGCCGTATGACAGATGTAAAGGTTTCCATGTGTGCCCTGAAAGAAAATCTTATGTCCTGTGCCTGCAGACTGGAAGTTTCTGAAAACCAGATGCAGTCTCTCATTGTGCGAGTAGCAAATTTACAACGTAAACTAAAATCTCAACCTCTCAGGGTGTCTGCTGTTAAAGTAAAGGCATTGATTGGAAAAGAATGGGATCTGGAAACTTGGGATGGGGACATATGGATTGATAATAATGGCAGTGAGGACATTGGAACCCTGGATTCTGCTGGGTCATTGTTAGATTTACCTGTAGAGGGCTGTTCTGGGGAAACAGCTTCCCTACCTCCAGTCTGCCCTAAGGAGCCTGCCATCCAACCCCCACCTAAGGAGATTAACCCTTCAGTGCCTGCTAATCCTGTAATCACCTCCCCTGAGGAAGCAGCCCTCACTCTGTCTGAAGAGATTAATCCTGTTTTAAGAGATGAAAATGCAACAGAATGTCCTGAGGTGAATGGCTTGAGAGATAATTCTAACTCTTTTCATGACCCACCCCCACCACCAGTTTTTGCTTCAAGACCTATAACTAGGCTAAAGTCCCAACAGGCCCCAAAGGGTGAGATACAAAGTGTGACCCATGAAGAGGTACACTATACTCCAAAGGAACTGTATGAGTTTTCCAACTGATACAGACAGAAACCAGGGGAATATGTGTGGGAATGGATATTAAAAGTGTGGGAGAATGGTGGAAGGAATATAAGGTTAGATCAGGCCGAATTTACTGACATGGGCCCACTAAGCAGCGATTCTGCATTCAATGTTGTAGCTCGAGGGGTTAGAAAGGATGTTAACAGTTTGGGTGGCTGGCTGAAACATGGATCAAAAGGTGGCCGGCATTACCAGAGGTTGAAATGCTAGAACTGCCCTGGTACAATGTGGAGGAGGGGATTCAAAGGCTTAGAGAGATTGGAATGTTAGAGTGGATTTATCATGGAAAACCTGCTCACACAGCCCTGGAATGTCCAGAGGATACACCTTTTACCAGGTCTATGAGGAATAAATTTGTGAAACTAGCTCCATCATCCCTGAAGAGCTCTGTGGTCGCCCTTCTCTGTAGGTCAGATGTTACTGTAGGAACTGCTGTCACAGAGCTGGAATCCTTAAACACAATGGGGATAATCGGGTCCTGGGTCGATAGAAGCCAAGTGGCTGCAGTTAATCACCACAGACAAGGTGGGCATGGCTACCATAATGGAAAACAGGCTCAAAGCAGCAATCAAAATAATATGACTCGCAGAGACTTATGGTGTTGGCTAGTGGATCATGGAGTACCAAGTAGTAAAATAGATGGGCAATTGACTAAATTCTTGTTTGAACTATATAGGCAGAAGAATTCTAGGTCACGTGAACAAAAGTCTCCCTTGAATTACAAAAACAGAGTAACGGCCCCTTAATCAATTCCCAGACTTGAGACAGTTTACAGATTCAGAGCCCCTTGAATGAAGGGAAGGCCAGGAACCCTTGGGGAAGGACCCTGTTACACTGCCAAAAATTTATACTGTTAATCCTCCTTCCAGCTTTCCCTAGGGGGACCTAAGGCCTTTTACCAGGTTGACTGTGCATTGGGGAAAAGGAAATGATCAGATATTTCATGGTTTATTAGACACTGGTTCAGAAGTGACATTAATTCCCAGAGACCCAAAACGTCACTCTGGTCCACCAGTCAGAGTTGGGGCTTATGGAGGCCAGGTGATCGATGCAGTTTTAGCTCAGGTCTGTCTCACAGTGGGTCCAGTGGGTCCCTGGACCCATTCTGTGGTTATTGCCCCAGTGCTGGAATGCATAATTGGAATAGACATACTCAGCAACATGGACTTCCACTGACCAAGGCTGACCTGGCCACAGCCACTGCTGAGTGTCCAATCTGCCAGCAGCAGAGACCCACACTTAGTCCCTGATATGGCACCATTCCCCGAGGTGATCAGCCTGCTACCTGGTGGCAGGTTGATTACATTGGACCACTTCCATCATGGAAAGGGCAACGATTTGTTCTTACTGGAATAGACACATACTCCAGATATGGGTTTGCCTTCCCTGCACGACATGCTTCTGCCAAAACTACAATCCGTGGACTTATAGAATGCCTTATCCACCGTCATGGTATTCCACACAGCGTTGCTTCGGACCAAGGAACCCACTTCACAGCAAATGAAGTGAGGGAATGGGCACATGCTCATGGAATTCTCTGGTCTTACCATGTTCCCTATCATCCAGAGGCAGCTGGGTTAATAGAACGGTGGAATGGCCTGTTGAAGACTCAATTACGGTGCCAACTAGGTGGCAATACCTTGTAGGGCTGGGGCAGTGTTCTCCAGGAGGCTGTGTATGCTCTGAATCAGCGTCCACTCTATGGTGCTGTTTCTCCCATAGCCAGGATTCATGGGTCCAGGAATCAAGGGGTGGAAACAGGAGTGGCACCACTCACTATCACTCCTAGTGATCCACTAGGAAAATTTTTGCTTCCTGTCCCTGCAAGCTTAAGCTCTGCTGGTCTACAGGTCTTGGTTCCAAAAGGAGGAGTGCTTCCACCAGGAAACACAGCAATAATCCCATTGAACTGGAAGTTAAGACTGCCAGCTGGCCACTTTGGGCTTCTCATGCCTCTGAATCAACAGGCAAGGAAGGGGATTACTGTATTGGCTAGGGTGATTGATCCTGACTATCAAGGGAAAATAGCACTGCAACTACACAATGGAAGTAAAGAAGAGTTTTCCTGGAATACAGGAGATCCCCTAGGGTGCCTCTTAGTACTGCCATGCCCTGTGATTCAAGTCAATGGAAATCTGCAACAACCCAATTCAGGCAGGACTACCAATGGCCAAGAAACTTCAGGAATGAAGGTTTGGGTCACCCCACCAGGCAAAGAACCACAGCCAGCTGAAGTACTTGCTGAGGGTAAAGGGAACATGGAATGGATAGTAGAAGAAGGTCGTGATGAATATGAACTATGGCCATGTGACCAGTTACAGAAACGAGGACTATGATGACATGAATGTTTCCTCCTCGTTTTGTTATGATTACGTTTGTATTTGTCTATAAAGCAAATATCTTTGCTTTCTTCTCTGTCTTATCCCCTTATCATATGGCATAAGCTGTAATGTTCATTTTGAAGGTATGGTTTTAGGTGATGTGTATAACTGCCAAGTTGACAAGGGGTGGACTGTGATGGTTAGGTTCATGTGTCAACTTGGTCGGGTGACCCAGCTGTCTGGTCAAGCAAACACTGGCCTAACAATTACTGTGAGGATGTTTGAGGCTGGTTAATAAATGAACAGGCTGGTTTATTAAATCATCAGTCAATTGACTGCAGCTGTGACTGTTAACTCACCAAAGGGCGTGCCTTCCACCATGAGAGAATGCAATTGGCTGGATTTAATCCAATTAAACAGTTGAAGACTTATAAGCAAGACAGATAGAGGACCTTCACTTCTTCTTTGGCTGCCCAGTGAAGCATTTCCTGAGGAGTTAGTTGAAGTTGCCAGTTCGTTTCCTGAGGAGTTCATCAGACATCTTCCTTGGAGTTGACAGTTTGTTGATGGCTCTACAGAATTTGGACTCGTGCATACCCACAGTTGAGTGAATCACTTTTACAATTTGATAATCAGAGACAGCACTCATTGATTCTGTTTCCCTAGAGAACCCTAACGAATACATTTACCCACAGATACAGATATCTGTGCCCAAGGCCAAACCACAGCAACTCATTTTTATTAATAGAGGGCCAAAATGCCCCAAAGTTCTTCAATGTGAAAGGCTCTATCACCTCAAAACCAACAAATGTCTGGAGGCACAAGGTCACCCAATTCAGAAGGAAGGTCTTATAGTGCTTACTGTGTGTGACTATAGTGACCCAAATCAGATGTGGGTTTATGAAGAGCATGAACTGGCTTAAAATAATCTCCTTTGCCTGTATATGTCAGAGATGCACTCATCAAACCCACCATGACTCATGACGTGCCATGAGTCAGGAGGATCTCAACCAAGGACTTTTGAGAAAAATAATTGGCTCTACCAGGTGTCAGTTGGACAATGCCTGTCAGTGGTTGATCCGCTGAGTCAGAAAGTCTGTGTTGCTATGGCAACCTGTGATGACTCCTCTTCACAACGGTGGCATTTGGCAGGTTAAGGTGGAGACCTCAGACTGGAATGATGCAATTCCATAGGTGTTTCCTCCTCTGTAAAATGTGGTGCTTTATGAAGACTATTGATGGTAGAAGAAAAGCCCTGAACTGATTTCCTATTTGGATAGAACTATCTTTGAGAGAATGAGCATTTTCTTGTCTTATGGAGATGCTTGGAAAAGTTAGCAGAGATGAGACAGCAAATATATTAGAGATTGGAGAACAGTGTTACCATCAGTAGCAGGTGAAGTCCATTTCACGAAGATATTAATGTTGTTTCTGAGCTGCTGTTAAGGAATTTCTTGTTTATAGAAGAGAATTTCAACTTTAAAGACTTCGTTTTGTACAAAGAACCAAATGAAGGCATTTGGCATTTCTGTTCAAATTCATGTATGCTTCTTTTTAATCTCTTTAATAATGGAATGGCATTTGGCAGGAAAATTATCACGATTTCCTTCCTTAGAAGACTTCATAGGAGACAAGTTATATTTTTTACTTACTATTATCATTGGTTTAATATGTCCTAAATTGATAATTTAAAAAGCCTTATTGAATCCATGTTACTTTTAACTTCAGAAAGCTCATTTATAAGACAAGATTTAAAAAGCACTTAAGTATTATAAATTATTTTTATGAATTATGATGCTATCTACATTTAAAATAGAGGGTCCTTTTGATTATTTAACCAGGAAAAAAAAATCCAATGGCAATAGGTACAAAAACATTCTATATACAACTTTTTCAGGTGGACCATGGTGGGGGGGTGGTGGCAGACATGGATGCAACCGTTTCTCCAGGTAGTCCTGATTACCTTCCTTGGAGTAGGTGAAATCCTCTAATCTGCTGCAGGCATTGGTGTTCGGCTCTACCTGTCTCCACCTTTGAGTCAGAGGTGGGAAGTGGCTTAAGTTGTGGAAGATAATGCAGAGGAGTAGGTTAGGTCTGGTCAAAAGGCCTAGGGATGGACGGCTGGGGAAGTCAGAGGCACACCTAGTGGCCATCTCCCCACCCTTGCATATCCTCCTCCTTTTCTACATATACAGATGCCTCAATATGTTTCAGTTCCACAGCCAGGGAAGAAGGTAGGTCTAAGGGATAGATTTGACAATACCTTAAACCTGGAAGCTGAGAACAAGCCTCCCAAGTTGTTTGCCAGTGCAGCAACTCTATACAAAATTTGCTTGAAACATGCTTTTTGCTCAGTGGCAGGGCTCCCTCCCCCTGGGGTGGAAAAATACCTAACTCTGGAGCAGCAGGGGCTTCACTCATCTCAGTTGCAAAGCCAGGTGTGCGGGGCCACCATCCACTGACCCTGACCTGAGCTGTTGGCCTCCCTAGAGGACTGGCTATGATGGGATCTCTTCCCCTGCTCTTTTGTACCCTTTGTGCTGGGTAGCTAATACAGTGATCATGTGCTGAAAGTATCTGTTGTTCCTGAGCCTATGTTCCCATGAGGACCCATATAGCAACTCTTCCCGCAATGTCAGTTAACCTGTTTTCAAGTTCCCTGATTCTTTGTTCTGCCTGCTCAAAACTTCTGGTGAATCCCTCTAGAGAGTTCTTCATGTCAGTATTTTGCTTTCTGCTCCGGAATTTTTAATTGGTTCCTTTCTGTAACTTTTACCTCTTTGTTGATACTCCTTATTGTGGTGAGACATCATTCTTCTGGGCTTTTTTGTTTCTTTGTCCATGGTTTCTTTTTGTTCTTTGAGCATATGTAACAGTTAAATGAATGCCTTTCTCTAGTTCTTCCAATGCCTGTGTGCTCAGGGACAGTTTCTATTAATTTCTCTTTTTCCTGAGAATGAGCTATACTATCTTGTCTCATTGCATGTCTCATTCTCTCTCTTTTTTTTTGGAAGACTGGACATTTTTAATATTATAATGTTCTATCTCTGGAAATCATGGGCTAGCATATGTTAAATAATTAAGATAATGGCTGGCATGTAGCAAGCATAATATGATTTCATTTTAAAAGGAAAAAAATATCGTTTGAGTCTGTTACAACATCTGTATGTGTCTGATTTGGGCTGATTTATCTTCTAGAGAGAGGAGGAGCCTTATTCCATCCAGGTCAGGGCCTCCGTGGAGCTTGTCTTAGTTCCTGAATCCTTACATGAATAAGGTCCTTTCTGGTAGGATCAATCCATTGTCACTTAGGTTTTCCCTTGAACTCCATGCAAGGACATTATTCACTTTATGGGCATTTTTCAGCTTCTGGAAGTTTTGTAGGCAGTAGAGTTCCAGATGATGGGGGAGAATTTAGGGCTCTGGAGTCAGCAGAACTAGGACTGAATTCCTTCTTAGTAGTTTATGTAACTGTGTACATTTCAAATGGTCTGAGGTTTATTTTAATCTTGGTTCATATGTACCATGAAATGATAGTACCTATTTTGTACAGTTATTTTAAGCATTAGACCAGCTAATATGCTCAGGCATCCAGTAAAGTGCCTGGCACTCAATATGTGCTTAATGAATCTCACTGTATTTGTTGCCTCCCTCATTTCTTTATCAGTTTCCCTTTCCTGTCTGAGTTTTAATAATCAATGATTTGCACTTATTATTCAACTCTATGTTGATACAATATCAAGAGGCCATGAGGTACAAATATATTTTCTCAGAGTACAGCCAATAAAATAAATACAAGATGAGTGAATTTAATATTCTGAAAAATTCACCTTAAAATCAGAATGTCTCCCAAATTAAAATCAGGTTAGCAAAAGACCACAACATTTAGTGATTTTTTTATGTCAAATATGAAAGATATAAAATAATAGTAATTGTAGATTAAGCTTGTATTTATATATGACAGTATTCAGTTACTTTGAAGTCATTGCCTTTTTAATCCTCTAAGACACTTATGAAATGCATATTATTATTCTTGGTTTATGGAAGACTAACTGAAGCTTGGGCAATTTATATAACTTACTTGAGGTGAGAAGAGTTAGAGAATGCTCCAAGTTGGATTTTTGTTTTTTTAATGGTTATTTTTATTATGGTAACATACAAACACATGCAATTTTCCCACTTTAACCACTTTCAATTATGCAATTTAATAATCTTAATTAATGTCACACTGTTGTGTTACCATCAACACCATCCATTACTAACAAATTTCTAACACCCCAAATGGAAGTTCTGTACAGAGCCTACCTTTTTAAGCAGTTTCTAGTGGAGAGACCTTGGCAATAAATAAGTAAACGTATATCAAGATCAATTCAGAGAGTGAAATATGCTTTAAAAAAGCTGGTGAGGGGAATTGAGTGATAGAGAGTAACTCAGGGAGGCAGGAGGCCTCTTTAGACTGGGTGTCAAAAGAAACTCAAGAGCAAGAATTTTCAGTGTTCATCTAACCATGTCCAGGGTTGAGTGGACATAAGTTAAAAGGACATGGGTAAAATAATTAGAAGCCATTTTTATGGTTGTGAGATGAAGAATTTGATTTAACCAGGATGGTGATTCTGCTGAAGAGAAGTAAACATGTGTACTTAAGCACCATCTTTGCCCAGAAGACTTGTGTGTCCTTTCTAGCAGTTGTTCTTTGGTGGACTTTGTGGTGTAGTTGCAGAATTGACCTCCACCTGAACTCTTCATGACCTTCTTTCTTTAAACTACCATTTTCCCCCACATAAAAGCCCTTGCATTCACTTAGAGCAGCTGAGCTAAGCTGATTAGTAAAAGGAAAGCTCTCTGTTACATCACGATTACTCTAAATTGTAATTGGCCTTTGCATGACCTGTGAGGCTCTGCCCACTTGCTCCCCACTCAAACACTCATCTGTGACCTCATCTGGTCACACTCACCCATGTGACCTCTTCTTCCCTCACAGTAGCCTCCTTCAAGACTTGTGCCTTTGTACTCACTCTTCTTACTACCCTGGAATCTTCCTCTTCTAGAAATTCACATGGCTGTCTTATCCTCATCACTCAGTCTGAAGTTCAAATATTCACTCCTTAGAGAGATTTCCTTAACCAACCATTGTAAAGCCATCCTCCATCCCATTGTTTTATTCTCTAATCCATCCCTTGTTACATTTTCTTTACAGCATTTATATTATGGTGTATCTGATTTATTTGCCTATTGTCTCTTTTTCCCTAACTAGAAAGTAAACTCCATGAAATAGAGGCTTGGCCTCCTTTGTTCACTATCACATCATCACCACATAAAACTAAGCTTGGCATAGAGTAAAGGCTGAATAAGTATTTAAGGAATAAATGGTCATTATGACCACTTACTCTTTTAAGAGCAATTGCATTTGTTAAAGGACCATTCATTGTTAACTGGATTGCTTCTGAAATTGATGATCTTTCAATACTTGGTGATAAGTGCAATGGGGAATTTTAGGTCAGTATGGTGTTTTGGATTTTGTTGTTTCTGTTGCTATTGTAAATAGAATCTTGCCTTCTATTGTATTTGCCAAGGACTTGGTGTTTGAAGATAGGGAATCTTCAAGTTTTTTTGTAAATAAGATACAATTCACACAGTGCAAAATTCACATCTTTTTTTTTTTTTTTTTTTTTTTTTTATTTTTCATCCTAGCTCAATTTTTTTAATATTCATTTTATTGAGATATATTCACATACTACACAGTCATACAAAACAAATCGTATGTTCGATTGTTCACAGTACCATTACATAGTTGCACATTCATCCCCAAAATCAATCCCTGACATCTTCATTACCACACACACAAAAATAACAAGAATAATAATTAACGTGAAAAAGAGAAATTAAAGTAAAAAAGAACACTGTTTGTTTGTTTCCTTCCCCTATTTTTCTACTCGTCCATCCATAAACTAGACAAAGGGGAGTGTGGTCCTTATGGCTTTCCCAATTCCATTGTCACCCCTCATAAGCTACATTTTTTTTTTTTTTTTAATCATCATTTTATTGAGATATATTCACATACCACGCAGTCATACAAAACAAATTGTACTTTCGATTGTTTACAGTACCATTACATAGTTGTACATTCATCACCTAAATCAATCCCTGACACCTTCATTAGCACACACACAAAAATAACAAGAATAATAATTAGAGTGAAAAAGAGCAATTGAAGTAAAAAAGAACACTGGGTACCTTTGTCTGTTTGTTTCCTTCCCCTACTTTTCTACACATCCATCCATAAACTAGACAAAGTGGTGTTTGGTCCTTATGGCTTTCCCAATCCCATTGTCACCCCTCATAAGCTACATTTTTATACAACTGTCTTCAAGATTCATGGGTTCTGGGTTGTAGTTTGATAGTTTCAGGTATCCACCACCAGCTACCCCAATTCTTTAGAACCTAAAAAGGGTTGTCTAAAGTGTGCATAAGAGTGCCCACCAGAGTGACCTCTCGGCTCCTTTTGGAATCTCTCTGCCACTGAAGCTTATTTCATTTCCTTTCACATCCCCCTTTTGGTCAAGAAGATGTTCTCCGTCCCACGGTGCCAGGTCTACATTCCTCCCTGGGAGTCATATTCCACGTTGCCAGGGAGATTCACTTCCCTGGGTGTCTGATCCCACGTAGGGGGGAGGGCAGTGATTTCACCTTTCAAGTTGGCTTAGCCAGAGAGAGAGGGCCACATCTGAGCAACAAAGAGGCATTCAGGAGGAGACTCTTAGGCACAAATACAGGGAGGCCTAGCCTCTCCTTTGCAGCAACCGTCTTCCCAAGGGTAAAACTTATGGTAGAGGGCTCAGCCCATCAAACCACCAGTCCCCTATGTCTGTGGTCATGTTAGCAACCATGGAGGTGGGGTAGGCGAATACCCCTGCATTCTCCACAGGCTCCTCAAGGGGGCACTACATCTTTTTTTTTTTTTTTTTTTTTTCCCTTGTTTGTCTTTTTTCTTTTTTTTTTTTTCTTTTTTTTTTTTTTAACTTTCCCTTCTTTTTTCAAATCACCTGTATGAAAAAAAAAGTTAAAAAGAAAACAAACATACAATAAAAGAGCATTTCAAAGAGACCATAGCAAGGGAGTAAGAAAAAGACAACTAACCTAAGATAACTGCTTAACTTCCAACATGTTCCTACTTTACCCCAAGAAAGTTACATAATATAGCAACATTTCAGTGAACTTGTTCCTACTACAACCATCAGAAATTAACAGACCATAGTCATTTCTGGGGATCCCCAGAACGTTAAATAGCTTATCTGTTCTTCTTGGATTATTGTTCCCCCTTCCTTAATTGCTCTCTACTGCTAGTTCCCCTACATTCTACATTATAAACCATTTGTTTTACATTTTTCAAAGTTCACATTAGTGGTAGCATATAATATTTCTCTTTTTGTGCCTGGCTTATTTCGCTCAGCATTATGTCTTCAAGGTTCATCCATGTTGTCATATGTTTCACCAGATCGTTCCTTCTTACTGCCGCGTAGTATTCCATCGTGTGTATATACCACATTTTATTTATCCACTCATCTGTTGAAGGACATTTGGGTTGTTTCCATCTCTTGGCAATTGTGAATAATGCTGCTATGAACATTGGCGTGCAGATATCTGTTCGTGTCACTGCTTTCCGATCTTCCGGGTATATACCGAGGAGTGCAATCGCTGGATCGAATGGTAGCTCTATATCTAGTTTTCTAAGGAACTGCCAGACTGACTTCCAGAGTGGCTGAACCATTATACAGTCCCACCAACAATGAATAAGAGTTCCAATTTCTCCACATCCCCTCCAGCATTTGTAGTTTCCTGTTTGTTTAATGGCAGCCATTCTAACCGGTGTTAGATGGTATCTCATTGTGGTCTTAATTTGCATCTCTCTAATAGCTAGTGAAGCTGAACATTTTTTCATGTGTTTCTTGGCCATTTGTATTTCCTCTTCAGAGAACTGTCTTTTCATATCTTTTGCCCATTTTATAATTGGGCTGTCTGTACTATTGTCATTGAGTTGTAGGATTTCTTTGTATATGCAAGATATCAGTCTTTTGTCAGATACATGGTTTCCAAAAATTTTTTCCCATTGAGTTGGCTGCCTCTTTACCTTTTTGAGAAATTCCTTTGAGGTGCAGAAACTTCTAAGCTTGAGGAGTTCCCATTTATCTATTTTCTCTTTTGTTGCTTGTGCTTTGGGTGTAAAGTCTAGGAAGTGGCCTCCTAATACAAGGTCTTGAAGATGTTTTCCTACATTATCTTCTAGGAGTTTTATGGTACTTTCTTTTATATTGAGATCTTTGGTCCATTTTGAGTTAATTTTTGTGTAGGGGGTGAGGTAGGGGTCCTCTTTCATTCTTTTGGATATGGATATCCAACTCTCCCAGCCCCATTTGTTGAAAAGACCATTATGGCTCAGTTCGGTGACTTTGGGGGCCTTATCAAAGATCAGTCGGCCATAGATCTGAGGGTCTATTTCTGAATTCTCAATTCGATTCCATTGATCTATATGTCTATCTTTGTGCCAGTACCATGCTGTTTTGGCAACTGTGGCTTTATAATAAGCTTCAAAGTCAGGGAGTGTAAGTCCTCCCACTTCGTTTTTCTTTTTTAGAGTGTCTTTAGCAATTCGAGGCATCTTCCCTTTCCAAATAAATTTGATAACTAGCTTTTCCAAGTCTGCAAAGTAGATTGTTGGAATTTTGATTGGGATTGCATTGAATCTGTAGATGAGTTTGGGTAGAATTGACATCTTAATGACATTTAGCCTTCCTATCCATGAACATGGAATATTTTTCCATCTTTTAAGGTCCCCTTCTATTTCTTTTAGTAGAGTTATGTAGTTTTCTTTGTATAGGTCTTTTACATCTTTGGTTAAGTTGATTCCTAGGTACTTGATTTTTTTAGTTGCTATTGAAAATGGTATCTTTTTCTTGAGTGTCTCTTCAGTTTGTTCATTTCTAGCATATAGAAACATTACTGACTTATGTGCATTAATCTTGTATCCCGCTACTTTGCTAAATTTGTTTATTAGCTCTAGTAGGTGTATCGTTGATTTCTCAGGGTTTTCTAGATATAAGATCATATCATCTGCAAACAATGACAGTTTTACTTCTTCTTTTCCAATTTGGATGCCTTTTATTTCTTTGTCTTGCCGGATTGCCCTGGCTAGCACTTCCAGCACAATGTTGAATAACAGTGGTGACAGCGGGCAACCTTGTCTTGTTCCTGATCTTAGAGGGAAGGCTTTCAGTCTCTCACCATTGAATACTATGCTGGCTGTGGGTTTTTCATATATGCTCTTTATCATGTTGAGGAAGTTTCCTTCAATTCCTACCTTTTGAAGTGTTTTTATCAAAAAGGGATGTTGGATTTTGTCAAATGCTTTTTCAGCATCTATTGAGATGATCAATTGATTTTTCCCTTTCGAGTTTTTAATGTGTTGTAATACATTGATTGTTTTTCTGATGTTGAACCATCCTTGCATGCCTGGAATGAACCCCACTTGGTCATGGTGTATGATTTTTTTAATGTGTCTTTGGATTCGATTTGCAAGTATTTTGTTGAGGATTTTTGCATCTATATTCATTAGGGAGATTGGCCGGTAGTTTTCCTTTTTTGTAGCATCTTTGCCTGGTTTTGGTATTAGATTGATGTTAGCTTCATAAAATGAGTTAGGTAGTGTTCCATTTTCTTCAATGTTTTGAAAGAGTTTGAGTAAGATTGGTGTCAGTTCTTTCTGGAAAGTTTGGTAGAATTCCCCTGTGAAGCCATCTGGCCCTGGGCATTTATTTGTGGGAAGATTTTTGATGACTGATTGGATCTCTTTGCTTGTGATGGGTTGGTTGAGGTCTTCTATTTCTTCTCTGGTCAGTCTAGGTTGTTCATATGTTTCCAGGAAATTGTCCATTTCTTCTACATTATCCAGTTTGTTGCCATACAGTTGTTCATAATATCCTCTTATAATTTTTTTAATTTCTTCAGGATCTGCAGTTATGTCACCTTTTTCATTCATTATTTTGTTGATATGGGTCTTCTCTCTTTTTGATTTTGTCAGTCTAGCTAGGGGCTTGTCAATCTTGTTGATCTTCTCAAAGAACCAACTTTTGGTGATATTTATCCTTTCTATTGTTTTTTTGTTCTCTATGTCATTTATTTCTGCTTTAATCCTTGTTATTTCTTTTCTTGTACTTGGTTTAGGATTGGTTTGCTGTTCATTTTCTAGCTTCTTCAGTTGATCCATTAGTTCTTTGATTTTGGCTCTTTCTTCCTTTTTAATATATGCGTTTAGTGCTATAAATTTCCCCCTTAGCACTCCTTTTGCTGCATCCCATAGGTTTTGGTATGTTGTGTTCTCATTTTCATTCGTCTCTATATATTTAGCAATTTCTCTTGCTATTTCTTCTTTAACCCACTGATTGTTTAGGAGTGTGTTGTTTAACCTCCAGGTATTTGTGAATTTTCTAAGTCTCTGATGGTTATTGACTTCTAATTGTATTCCATTGTGGTCAGAGAATGTGCTTTGAATAATTTCAATCTTTTTAAATTTATTGAGGCTTGTTTTATGTCCCAGCATATGATCTATTCTGGAGAAAGTTCCGTGAGCACTAGAAAAGTATGTGTATCCTGGTGATTTGGGATGTAATGTCCTGTAGATGTCTGTTAAATCTAATTCATTTATCAGATTGTTTAGGTTTTCAATTTCCTTATTGGTCTTCTGTCTGGTTGATCTATCTATAGGAGAGAGTGATGTGTTGAAGTCTCCCACAATTATTGTGGAAACATCAATTGCTTCCTTTAGTTTTGCCAATGTTTCTCTCATGTATTTTGTGGCACCTTGATTGGGTGCATAGACATTTACGATTGTTATTTCTTCTTGCTGAATTGCCCCTTTTATTAGTATGTAGTGGCCTTCTTTGTCTCTCAAAACATCCCTGCATTTGAAGTCTATTTTATCTGAGATTAATATTGCTACACCTGCTTTCTTTTGGCTGTAGCTTGCATGAAATATTTTTTTCCATCCTTTCACTTTCAGTTTCTTTGTGTCCCTGTGTCTAAGATGAGTCTCTTGTATGCAACATATTGATGGTTCATTTTTTTTGATCCATTCTGCGAATCTATATCTTTTAATTGGGGAGTTTAATCCATTTACATTCAACGTTAAAACCGTGAAGGCATTTCTTGAATCGGCCATCTTATCCTTTGGATTATGTTTGCCATATTTTTCCCTCTCTCTATTAATATCCTTTATTGTACCCATACCGAATCTCTTTAGTACTGAACCTTTCTCCAAGTCTCTCTGTCCTGTCTTTGTTTCTCTGTCTGTAGGGCTCCCTTTAGTATCTCCAGTAGGGCAGGTCTCTTGTTAGCAAATTCTCTCAGCATTTGTTTGTCTGTGAAAAATTTAAGCTCTCCCTCAAATTTGAAGGAGAGCTTTGCTGGATAAAGTATTCTTGGCTGGAAATTCCTCTCACTCAGAATTTTAAATATATCGTGCCACTGCCTTCTTGCCTCCATGGTGGCTGCTGAGTAGTCACTACTTAGTCTTATGCTGTTTCCTTTGTATGTGGTGAATTGCTTTTCTCTTGCTGCTTTCAGAACTTGCTCCTTCTCTTCTATGTTTGACAGTGTGATCAGTATATGTCTCGGAGTGGGTTTTTTTGGATTTATTCTATTTGGAGTTCGCTGAGCATTTATGATTTGTGTATTTATGTTGTTTAGAAGATTTGGGAAGTTTTCCCCAACAATTTCTTTGAATACTCTTCCTAGACCTTTACCCTTTTCTTCCCCTTCTGGGACACCAATGAGTCTTATATTCGGACGTTTCATATTATCTGTCATATCCCTGAGTTCCATTTCGAGTTTTTCAATTTTTTTCCCCATTCTTTCTTTTATGCTTTCATTTTCCATTCTGTCATCTTCCAGGTCACTGATTCGTTGTTCAACTTCCTCTAGTCTTGTACTATGAGTGTCCAGAATCTTTTTAATTTGGTCAACAGTTTCTTTAATTTCCATAAGATCATCCATTTTTTTATTTAGTCTTGCAATGTCTTCTTTATGCTCTTCTAGGGTCTTCTTGATTTCCTTCATATCCCGTACTAGGGTCTCATTGTTCATCTTTAGTTCTTTGAGTAGCTGCTCTAGGTGTGTCTCTTCTGGTCTTTTGATTTGGGTGCTTGGGCTTGGGTTATCCATATCGTCTGGTTTTTTCATATGCTTTATAATTTTCTGTTGTTTTTGGCCTCGTGGCATTTGCTGACCTTGATAGGGTTCTTTTAGGGTTTGTAGACCAGTTGAAGTCCTTATCTCTAATTTATCAGATCTACAGCTTCGTGGAGTACACTTTCTCTAACTAACCAGCAGGTGGCGTCCACGAGCCACCTGTTCTCCACAAGCCAGATCTCCCCTGCTTAGCCTTTTTGGTGAGTGGGGGAGTGAGTCTTGTGGGGCCCAATTGGTGTCCCAAGCTTGCGTGTGTAGTTGGTGTTGCCTGCCCTGTATGTGGGGCGTGTTTCTGGGCAGTCGGGGAGGGGGGGTGGCCCTAACAATCAAATCTCCCTGATGATCCTAGAGTTTTAAAGCTACTGCAATAGTCTAATCCTTCAGTTCAGTCCTGCCACAGTTTGTCTCTGCCACTGACCCACAAGTCTTTGGTATTGGCGTATGGCTTCTGAGACTTGCAAGTGGGCCCCTCTTCCAGGCTGTGCACCCCGGGTCCTCTGTTGAGGGATGACTGTGCTATGTCACAGGTGAGTGCCGTCCCCCCAGGGCAGTTCTGGGCTGCTGGGCTGTGTTGGGAGGCTCCCAGTCTGCTCAAATGATGGCTGAATGGGGCTCTGTTAATTCACACTGCTCCCCCTTCCCAGCTCTGGGACATTCAGCTGAGGTTGCAGGGAAGGCTAATGTCCACGCCCAGTTTTGTGGTGTGTGCCTGTTATTTGAAGCACTTCTGTCACACTGGGTTGTCTGGGGCAGCTCTGGGCTATGGGGCTGGCGATGGGCAGGAGTGTTTCCTGTCCACCAGGATGGTGGCTGTGAGCGGACACCCCCCTTTTCTTGGGAAGTTGTGTTGTTTAGTGAATTTTCTCAGCCACTGGATTATTGCCTTTTGTCTCAGAGCTCTCTTAGTTCTGCTCTTGACTTGACGTGCCCAAATTTCAATTCTTTGAAGCTTTCTGTATTGAGCTTCTTAGAGTAATTGTTTTAGAAAAAGCAAAAAGGATTTAAAAAAAAAAAAAAAAAAACGGCCCACCACAGAGATCTAATGGGTTATTGAAATGCTAATAGACAAAGCAACCAGGGCCATTAAGGAAAGGTGCCCAGGGCAGAGAGATCAGCCTTGCTTCGGGATTTGCATATGCGCCTCAAGGCCTGATCTCCGCCCTTCCCCTTTCTGTGTTCACCAGAACTCCAAAAATCCTCTGCTTTTACTTTGGAGCTTCTCGTGTTGTTTTCCTTCTATGCCCGTCTCCTCTCTGCTGGGCTGGCTGCTCTCAGAGTCTCTGGTGTCTGGCCTCAGTCTATCTATGGTTGGAGTTTGAATCAGTAGAATGAGTTTCCGATAAGAGCAGCCACTGCAATTCTCCCTTCTCCTTCCTGGAGCTGACAGCCCCTCCTCCCCCGGGACTGAGCCTGGCAGGGAGGGGCGCGGGTCCCCTGGCCGCAAAAACTTACAGATTTCGCTGATCTCAGCAGTTCCACGTTTTCATGAGTGTTGTATGAAGTATGCCCAAAGACAGATTGCTCTGTGGTGTCCAGTCCACGCAGTTCCTGGCTTTTTACCTACTTTCCTGGAGGAGTAACTAAAACGTACAGCTCACCAGTCTGCCATCTTGCCCCGCCTCTCAAAATTCACATCTTTAATTGCATAATTCTGTGAATTTTGAAAAATATATAAATAGTATAACTATTACCACAACCCTGATATAGATTGAGCCACTACCTGAAAATATTCCCTTTTGCCCCTTTATAGCCAACCCCTCCCTTTACTTCCAGGCCCTTGTTAACTCTGATCTCTTTCTGTCCCTTCATTTATGCCTTTTCCAAAATGTCATGTAAAGTAAATTTATAACTATCTAGTTCTTTGAGCCTTGCTTCTTTCAATTAGCATAATGCATTTGAAATTTGTCCATGTTGCATTCATTACTTTTTATTCTTGAACAGTGCTCAAACTTATGGATGCATTAAATTTCCTTATCCATTTTTAAACTGAAAGCTGTTTACATTGTTTCCAGTTATTAGAAATTACCAATAAAAATAGTATAAACATTCAGAAGCAGCCTTTTTGCATGTGAACATAGGTTTTGGTTAGTCTCGGTTAATTACCAAGAAGTGGAAAAGCTGAGTTGTGTAGTAAATTTCGATTTGGTTTCTTGTGAGTCTGCCAACCTGCCAAAGTGTAGAATTTTGCTTTGCCACCAGTAACAAATGAATTTTCCCATTCCTCTGAAAGTTTGTCTACACTTGATATTGTCAATTTAAAAAAACCTTTAAATTAATGTGTAGTGATACCTCATTGCAGTTTTAACATGTGTTTCCTAAATGACTGCTTATGTTATCTTTTCTTCTGCATGTTGTTTGCTAGTTATTTGTCTTCTTTGATGAAACGTCCATTCAAATCTTTTGCCCATTTTATATTTAATTTTTAATTTTATTATTATTGAAAGTTGAGAGTTCTTTATTTATTGTGAAAACAAGTCTTTTATCATGTCATTTGCAAAATATTTTCTCTTTTTTTGTTCTTTGTCTTTTCATTCCCTTCTGATAAAGTTCAGCTTATCAATGTTTTTCTTTAATTAATCATACTTTTTTGTTGTATGTAAGAAATATTTCCCTAACCCAAAGTGTCAAAAATGTTGTCAGTGTTTTATGGCACTGGGTTTAACATTTATGTTAATTATCGATTTGGGGGTCAGTGTTGTTCATGGAGTAAGGTAGTGACCAAAGTTTAATTTTGCAAATGTATGTCTAATGATTGCTGATCCATTTTTTTAAATGACTACCATTTCTCCATTGAATTGACTCTGTCCCCTCATGAAAAGTTGATTACCCATGTATGTTTGAGTCTATTTCTGGACTATATACTGTTTTACTGATCTATATGTTTATCCTTTCTCTGATATACAACACTGTATAATAAATTTAGAAATCATGCCCTCGAGCTTTATTCTTTTTAGAAATTATTCTGGCTATTCTATTTTTTTCTTCTTTTCATATAAATTCTAGAACCAGCTATTCAATCTCTATAAAAAGTATACTCAGCTTCTTTGAAATTGTGGCTCAATTTGTGGGGATTTGAAATATTAATAAGAATGTCTTCCAATTCATTTGTGCGGTACAGCTCCATATTTTTGTATCTCCTTTGATTTTTTTCACCAGTATTTTGTAGTTTTCAGCACATATATGTTAGCTTTGTACCTAAGGATTTCATGGTTTTTAGTACTATTTTAAATGATACTTTAAAATTTTTGATTTCAAAATGTTCTTGTTGGTATAATATAGATACATGATTTATTTAGACTTTTTATTCTGTGATCTACCAAACTCTCTTACTAGTAACTGTAGCTTTTTGCATAGTCTTAGAGATTTTCTCTGGATATAATTATTTCATCCATGAATAAATTTCACTCCAGGCTTTCCAACGTTTTTCTTTTAGTTTCCTCTGTTCCCTTGGTGTATCAGACAGGCCCTCCAGCTGCTGACGAATAGGAGTGTTGGGAACAGGCATCTTTTCTTTTTTCATGTTCTTGGGAAGAAGGTATTCAGATTTTCATGAATAAATGTGGTATTAGCAATAGGATTTTGGAGGTACCCTGTATCATACTTAGATAGTTATATGCCATTCTTAAGGGGCTAAGAGTTCTTTATTTTTAAATTGTAACTAAAAGTTGAATTTCATCAAAGTATTTTTGCATCAATTGAAATGATCTTAAGATTATACTTCTTTAGTCTTTTGATATGGTGCATTATACTGATTGTTTCTGAATATTGATCCAGCCTTGTATATATGGGATAAATCTCAAGTGGTCATAAAATATAGTTTTGATTTGTTAGTATCTTCTTGTAATCATTTGTACTTGTGTTTATGAAGGATATGAGTCTTTACTTTTGGTGTAACTCACTGTTATTTTTAATTTGTGTCTTCTTTTTGTTCTTGATCATTCTGGGTAGAGGGTAGAGGTTTATCGATTTTATTCATTGATTTTCTCTATTGTTTGCCTGCTTTCAATTACATTTATTTCTGCTGTTATGTTTATGATTTCTTTCATTATCCTTACTTTGGATTTCACTTGCTTATTTTTTTTCACTTTGCTTAGATGGAAACATATAATTTATTTTAGATGTTTCTTCTTTGCTAACATATGTATTTGATGGTATATATTTACCTCTAACTCATGTTTTTAATTGCATCCTACATATTTTGAAGTGCTGTAGTGCTCTTTTTAAAAACTTAATTTAATTCAAAATATTTTAAAATTTCACTTTGACTTCTTCCTAGACCCTTGGGTTATTTATAAGTTTATATTTTATTTCCAAAATTTGGCAATTTCTATTGATATTTTTCTGTTATTGATTTTAGTTCAATTCTATTGTGAGCGCAGACACAATTTATAAGACTTGAAACTTTTTTTATTTGTTAAAGCATTGCTTCACTTTGACCTGGTCTACCTGGGTGGATGTTCTGTGGGTATTTGACAAAGAGGTAACAGATATTCAAATATATGGATTCTGTAGATAATTTTTGGTATAGAATTTGTATTTAATTCTTTTTTAGTCAGGGAGCACATTCTGTTTGATTTAATTATTTTTCATATATTGTTTTTTCTTGTCCCAATATGTTTACCCTGGTGAAAATTCTACATGTGCTTGAAAACAAAGTCATGTAGGTCAATTTGGTTGATAGTTTTGTTTAGTGTCATGCATATCCTCCCTCATTTTCTGTATCCTTGTTATATTGTTAATGGGCTATGTGAGTTGATGTCACCAATTACAATTGTAGATTTGTCTATTTTGTATTTTGGTTCTATCATTTTCTGTGTCATATATATGGAGCTTCTTGTCAGGTGAATACATAATAAAGATTTTTATGTTTTTTGATGAATTGACATAAATAATTATGTTATTGACTTCTTTATCCTAAAGAGTATTCTTTGTGATATCAGTATTATAAGTAAACTCACTCCAGCTTTGTCTTGATTAGTGCTTGCGTGATGTCTTGTTTTCAATTCCTTTACTTTTTACACATATATATCATTATATAGACAGAAAGCATATTGTTGGGTCTTCTTTTATTTATTTTTTCACTTGATTATCTTTGTTTTTTAAATATTCTGTGATGTGGTTTTCCAAAGTGCACTCTTTACAGTTGGTTTTCCTCTAAAGATACAAACAAGTCCCATATACAGTGTTTGTAATTCTATGTTGTTCCTTTAAATTGTGTAACGTTATTTTCCCATTTAACTCAATTTTTATGATATTAATATAACAATTTTAAATTTAAAAGGCCCATTTTAATGGCCCTTTAATATTATTGATGTGTTTAAGACATAGGCCACTTGCCTGATAGAATATTCAAATTTTGGTATTAAATTGCTCTCAATTTTTGTTTTTTCTAGCTGATATAAAGGTTTCAGTTTATTTAGATTTAATTTTCTAGGCAATAATTCTTCATAGGTGGTGCTGATACTTCCAGTACTTCTGATTCTTTCACAATGGAAGTTACCTATAGATGCTCAGTTTGATATGTAAGATTTGCTTGTGTCAAATGATCATGATTTCTCCAATATAACTTTCTCATTAGCCTTAATCCAATAGTTTTAGAATCAAAATACATACCACTTTATATAACAAAGGATACTATCTAATTTTAATTAATTATTAACTGGGAGGACATAGGAGGCTGGATTTGTAGCCGTTCTCACTCTCTGAATGAGAGATTTAAAAGGGAAGAGTGTCTAGGAGTCAGTATATCATAATCTACTTGGAGGAATAGCACAGACTTGACTTCATTGTAAATATGGAGAATCTTGCAGACATGTAGTTAGGGACTATATTCATAAGTCATTGAGAAAATCACTCAGCCAAGCCCCCTGGTAAAAGACAGCTAGTAGAGGAAGAAGGGAAACTGCACAGAGGAGAGCTCCACTTCCATGTCCACTCCCTCAGCCTTTGATGTCGAGCTGGTTGAAAACTTGCCAGATATCAACCTGGTTGGTGCAATGAATGTGGCAATTGGATTCAGGCTGTTCCAATATTTAAGGAGACAATGAACAGTAGGGTTGTGTATGTTACCAACCCACAGAAAAATCTCCCACTGAGGCAATTTTAAATTAAAAAGAAGTGAGAGTCATAGGGCATCCAGGGAAATACTTATCGTCTTATGTAGGGCACAGTTTCCATCAAGCCCAGTGCTTGGTTGGAGCTCTGTCCCTATAAGAGGATGTCAGCAGAGACAGGATTGGACTGATCTCTAGTTAGAATATCCTGGAATGGCATGGAATAATGCTATCTAATTGATCAATGATCACATATGGGCAAGAAGGGAACTGGAATTTGTAACCCCTTTCCTTCTAGACCAAAAATCTTCACCAGAAATACAAGAATGCATAGAAAAGTTTGGTCTGCTCTGTTCCTTGGAGCTAGAACTAACATTTCTGATAGATAGAAAGAAGTTGCATGCAAAAACACATGCAAACATATAATTTAAAAAATCCCTTCTACATATTTTAAGTATTTGGGTTGGAAGTCATAAAGGGTGAAAAGGCTTGTAAATATAATTATTGATGAGTAGTTTTGAGGATGTATGATGGATGATTCTGTGATAGTTCCTATATTCCTGATTAGCGATTATTCCTATTGGTGATTAGTGGCCATTAGTGGCCACAGGATTCTTCTGAGATGAAAGGAAAATTTGTGGGATAAGATTATAGGAACTTGAAGCAAATTGGAACACATGCTGAGAAGAATGTTTAAAAGAATAACTATCTAGAAGCCAGAAAAATCACTCAAGTAGTGCAGAAGACCTAGCTCGCATTGGAGTCTGTAATTGTTGCCAATCCTATCTAGTATACTATACAAGTACATAAT
The DNA here is from genome assembly GCF_015220235.1 of Choloepus didactylus. NCBI lineage: Eukaryota > Metazoa > Chordata > Mammalia > Pilosa > Megalonychidae > Choloepus > Choloepus didactylus. The sequence continues at coordinate 30,468,906 of NC_051312.1, read as the reverse complement.
ATTCTTCAGCATTTCTGTACATCTTACGCAGAGGGGGAAATGGTGTACAAATTTATGTTTTAATTACTTCAGTTAGTGTGGTGTGTTACACCAAAAAAGGCTTAATTTGGCTTGGTTTATAAGGATTGCTATTTACGCATTCCACACTATTTGAGAATCTAGATAATTTGAAAAAGTTATGCCCTCGGCTCTCTTCTTAACTTATAAATCTTTGTGACAATAAAGGCAGTCAATGCACTAGTCAGGATAAGCTGTGTTTTGCTGTCAAAACAAATGAATCCTGAAATATCTGTTGCTTAATGTGCACCCGTTTATTTCCTGTACACCCAAAATCCACTGAGAGTTTGAGATCATGCAGGGCATTTGTCCTCCATGTAGATTCTGACTTATCCAGCTTGATCCCTCTCTGCTTCTCTATTCTGGTTACTTAATGCACTTTTCCTATGCTTGTTGCAATAAGGAATAAGAAAGATGTATACTGGCCACTGGTTCCTAACTTCCGTAGCCTGAGTGTGGCACATATATCTTTTGTGACCTGTCACATGACCTTTATAATAAAATGGGGCTGAAAATATGGTTGGAATACATGGGTATTTGGTGAACATAAATGGGTTTGTCATAATTGAGAAAAAGTGATTTTTCATTTGAAATGAAATGTTTACTAACAGTTGCATAGTAATATGCATATGATATGTATATTTATCATATATATTATGTATGTCATGAGATACAGGCACAGCTATGGAGTAATTTGGGCTAATTCATTTCCCAAAAAGATGAAAGTGAAATCACCAAGATTTTCAAGGCATCTGACCTGGCTTAATCTGGATCTTCTTGTATCTGGACTTCCTGTTAGTATTGTATTATAGGTGACTACAACTCAAGTGGTATGAAGTTGGTCAGCAATTTTCTGTTCAAATTGGAATGTGCAGCCTTTCTACTTTATTTACTCAGGTATTGTAAACTCTCTTTTGTATTAGCTACTTTTTTCCTTTTAGCTAAGGCTCAAATAGGTCAAAAATAATGTATTTAGGAAGTGAATTGGTATATAGGGATTTTCAAAAGAAAAAAATTGCTCCACATGTATATTTTACCTATGAACATCATGCACAAGTTTTCTCTATGGCTATACTTCACTGGCTTCAGGCAGGAAAATAAATTTATTCTTGGCAGAAACCAAATAACAATGTAAATGGTGCTTCATGTGTTGTGCAACACAACAGCTTTGATTTTTTGTAAGTCCTGTCTTAATGATGTTCTCTCTTTCCTTCAAATACATTCATTTCTAGTTGATGCCTTCCTACTACCAAATTAATTCTATCCTTACTGAAGCACCTAGGATTAAAATGGTGACTATTCAACATAATCCTTAGCAATAAAACTTTTAAATATACTTTCTGTACTTGGGCTAATTCGTACATAAGGTATACTTAAAGATTGCAGATAACTTTTCTATAGAATACATAAAGCCAAGGATTTTCTGAAGATCATACCATTTTATGTCAATTAGCAATATCTCTTTGATCAATAATTTAAATATGCAAAGAAGTTTCAAATTGGCAAAAGTATAGCCACCATTTAATTATGTATCAGTATTCAAGGAACAGGAAATATTTGTTTCCAGATAACAAGGTGATAAATGCAAATGCAAATGTTCTTTCAGAAAGACTATTATCTTTTGCTTTAGATACACTTGTTCTTGAAAATATGAATAATTTTATCTACAAGATCACTTTTGACTCTAGAGCTTCTTCATTGCATTTTTCACCTCTGCATTTCTGAGGGTGTAGATTAAAGGGTTTAACAGAGGTGTTATCATAGAATAAAATAAAGCCACAGCTTTATCCATGGGGAAGGTGGTCATGGGCCAAAGATATACTAATATACATGGTATAAAGAATAAAGTAACCACAGTAATATGTGAGGTGCAGGTGGAGAGAGCCTTCCGCTGTCCTTCACAGCTATGAGACCTCAGGTTACAAAGGATAAGGACATAGGAGGTGGTAAGAGTAGTAAAACTGAGCATACACAGGAACCCACTGTTGGCAGCAACAAAAGGTCCAAAGATGTGTGTATCAGTGCAGGAGAGATTCAGCAGAGGGTAAAGATCACACATGAAATGGTCAATGACACTGGAGCCACAGAAGGGCAACCACACAATAAAAAGGATTTGAATCAGACCATGAAGAAATCCCCCAGCCCAGGACAAGGCCACGACACCCTCCAGTTCATTGTGACCATGTAGTGCAGGGGCCTGCAGATGGCCACATAGCGGTCATAGGCCATCATGGTAGGCAGGATGATCTCAACTCCTCCAAGGAAATGCATCGCAAAAACCTGAGTCATGCACCCACCAAATGAGATAGTTTTCTTTCCAACGAGGAGGTCAAATATCATATTTGGGGTTGTCATGGAAGGTAAGGAACCATCTAGAAAAGACAAGAAAGATAGAAAAAAGTACATTGGAGATCTCAGTGTTGGGCTGGCGGCAATAGTCACTACAATGAGTAAGTTGTCTGCCAGGGTGATTAAATAGATGACAGTAAACACGAAAACAAGACTTTCTGAACTTCTGGCTTCTGTGTCAGGCCGAGCAGGATGAATTCTGTCACATTGCTCACTTGCTGCATGATCCCGTTTTGCATTTGGGTGATGGATTTACCTGCAAATAGCACAGGGATGGCAAAGGTGGTAGATCAATTTTGACCAAGAAAATAATATAACCATCAGATCATGTATTTCCTGTAAGATTGATGCAAACACCAACAGACAAACCCCAGATTTAAAGTTGAGCTATAATTTTAAACACATATTAAACAAATAGCACCTTTTACACACACATGCACACACACACACATTTTTATGGCTGTTGATATGCCAGACACCTTTCCTGCAACCCTGCATGGCTGGATCCTCTCCCAATCAATTCCACAGTATTTTTAAAAATAGACAAACAGGAATATAAAGAGTACCTGTGAAGGAGGAGCACAGGATTGACTATACGAAGGTCTATTTCCTTGTTTTTCTTCTTTAGTCCTTTTGGCTGATGATGCTAAGCTGCAGAGTTTCTTGTTTTTGTTACATTTAGCTTGTTCCAGATCAACAATAAAACATCAGGTAAGTTCTACTTGAAATTAGAATCATGAAGTCATAATTGAGAATCACTTGAACTGAGTGAATCTTTGAGGCTACAGTAAGATGCATGGTGGCAGTGAGATTTGTGAACTCATGCTTCACTGGAACAGAATTGTATGAGAATATCATAGATAATTTATCAAACACCTCTGGAAGAAGGATATCCTGAAAACTGAGAAAGATAAAACCGACAGCTTGATGCAGTGCAATGGTCCACAAATTTATTTCTAACTTTAGAACTTATTATTTGGGGAACATCTTTCCTATTAAATTTCAAGGGACTTTTGCAATTCAACATGGTATTTGAAGATTACTAAATATTTCCTGGATCTGTTCAGAAAACACATACTTGAATCTGAACCCATAAAAGCACAATAATTTATTGGTCAGAGCATGTTCTTCAGAATAAACAGACTGTATTTATTTTCTACTTTTACTGACTAGTATCTGTGTGATATTGTATATGGGCCATAGTCTTAAAGGGCCTAAATTTTTTCATATAAACTTTGAGAAAAGTGACAAAAGGCATAGAGCAATTCATGATCATTATTGCTTATGTCAAAGTTTGTATTCTAAAGGTAATAATACAATTTTCCACGAACTTCAAAATTACTATTAAAAGATCAACAATGAGAAAACCACACATCATTCTTATCCTTGAAATGATGCCTTAATTTAATATTAAGAAAAAAATAAATGAACCAAGTGTGAATAAAAATGAACTAATTTCCTCGCTCAAGTAGTTAACTACTTGAACTACCAAGAATATGAGCAAAACTTTGAATGCAGAAATCACTAGATCAGGCCACAGAAAAATATCAGACAATAAATAAGTTCAAAAGCTTATTGGTATTTAAAAATGCTCTTAAAGTAATGAGTACAAATAAGCCTAATAAGAAGGAGTCAAGGTCAAAACCCAAAAAGATGTTAATGTAGGAAAAAAGTAATGAATCTTTTAAAGGATATTGTCATGTATATTTCCAGGGGAGGGAGGGTAATAAAACATTTTTCAGATCTGATAGGCATCTATCAAAACAAAGTAAGTTTTTTCTCCATATCATTCCCGAAATAAGGGGAAAAAAACGAAAAAGGATTTTGAGTATTAAAAATTTAAAGCATCAATCTGCTCAAAAACAGAAAAACAAAGAGATTAATAGGTAACTTACCTCTGCAGTAGGGAGGCATGTTAAGAAAAAACTGTGGTATAAAACATAGCACAAAAGTGATGTATTCAAATACGTAAAGACAGGGAACAAATTTGAAACATATTTGCTACAAGTATAACAAAACAACTGTTACTACAGAAATAGCATTTAGAAATAAAGAGAAAGGTCTATCTACACCAATATAAAGAAAAAATAAAACTAATGAAAAGCTAATTCTAATGAAAAATCTTTGACATATGAAAAATCCTCTATCTCATAAGCTATCAAAAATGCAATTTAAAATGTGAAATATTTTGAACTGGCAAATTAACAAAGATGTATGAGAACTGTATTATCCAGTCTGGTGAGTGTGTGTTGGTATTAAATATTCTGGGAATAAATTTATTTTGTACACAATATGAACTTTAAAATTGGTCATGTTTCTTGGTCCAGTACTCTATATTCTTAGGAACATAGTCTCAATAAAAAATATAGGCAAAGCTTAGGGAAACATGTATTTCACAATATTTTTTTCATGATAATGAAGATGTAAAGACACCCCAAATATCTACATAAAGCAAATCAATTAAATGGCTTATAATGTAGTTATGAAATATCAGGTGGACATCAAAGTGACTTGTAAGAAGTATTATTAATGTGGAAGGTGTTTTGAGTATAATAGGGAGGGGGAAACTGCAATTATAAAATGATCTCAATTGTTTAAAATGACATGTATAATGGAAATGTCTCTTAAAAAAGACACTAAAGATAATTTAAATTATGGATTATGCACAATTTTTATGTTTTTTATAACAATTTTATGATTCTGGTTTGATATAAAAAGAATATATTGCCTTATTATCAGTCAAATAATTTACTAAAAGTTTTACTTTTTATATATGGTCTGGATCTGTGATATCTCAGTACTGCTTTTCTGAGTAGAATGGCATGTTGGTCATTGTTCATAAAGATCTTTGACAGAAGGAGCACATATCTAAAACCAAATTACCTGTAAACTGAAGACCCTAGTGTCACCTTGAGAGAAAAATACCAATAAAGATGTCACTGGTTGTACTTAAACTTCTTAATACATTTGGAGAGGTAACAGGCTCAATCTATTACAAGGCATCTTAGCTGCAGAGAACACTTGCATAGAGTTTGCAATCACTGACTCATCACTAACTGCTGCCTTGCAAATTCATCCATTTTTACCATAAGCATAATATTCCATTCCCTCAGTTAATGACTCAAAAATGATTGCTTAGAGAAACTTCCTAAGTAAATTATTGCTCATGTGCAGAATATATTTTTGCTCTAAAGGCTCATACCATCCTGTGAGTGTGGGCACACACATCACAGCTCAGAGGAGGAATTTCTTTGGTCAGAAAACTTCCAAAGCTTTAGGCTTCAATATATATTGATGAGTAAAAACTTAACCACTGGAAGAAATTTCTGCGTAAACCTCTTTCCCACACATTAGCTCTTTTGTTCTTTAGTGACTATATGAAATATACTATAAAATCCACTTAGAATTCATTCTAGCCTAATTTAAAACTGAAAATACTAACTATGTTAATGCAGACAAATTATGGAGTGCCAGCATCATGAACTCAGAGGCAAATAAAAGTTACCTTGGAGCAGCACATACCTTAATGCAGATCTTTGAAGCCATCTAAGAAAGCCAGTGCCCAGCCTGGAGATAGTTCCTTTGATCCCTGGGTTCCTGGATCCACATGGCTTGGAAACCCAAAACCAATAGCATCTGTTATTTGTGGCTTGTTATGTTTATGTGTGTTCCAGGATCAGGTACCCTTAGCCTCTGCCCTTTTCAACATTTTCAACAGTGATTTCAGGGAGATATTTAAATAGGTATTACTTGAACTCATCTAGTTATGGGTGCTCAGAACTTTCAGTTCCTGGAGGATCAGAATTAGCAACTTCAGCCAAGATGGCAGCCAAGCCAGTTCATCCTGTTCTCTCTTGTGGCTGTAGCATCTATGACCACGTTTGTAGAGAGACAGTTAGGTTTTGTTAACAGACTCTCTATGGTGGTAGTTTAGACGTGATCTGAGAGTCTGGGACATAAGGCACTGAATGTTCTAATGTTGGTAGTATAGGTGCATGAACTAATCAGAACCTATAAAACAACTCTAATAATACCTGTCTCACAGAATTAAAGAGGACTAAACAAGTAATACATCTAGGTCAGTGCAAGGTTCCTATTCTATTTTTGATGCCCAGACAATAGACACATGCAGCTAGAGATATTAAAAATATTTAAAAAAAAAATGGAACCACTGCTAAGAACAATTACCTCCTAAGGATGTCCCTCCTACCTACTACGTGATCTTGGAAAAGTTTCTAAGCACTTTATACCTCAGTTTCCACTGTTTCCAAAGGGGATGATAACGATAGCTAATTTATAGGTCTATTGTGGAGTTATCAGTGATAATGCAAGCATCATGCTTAGAATGATGACTGGCACAGAGTACCCATTACTATGTATTGTCATCTTCTGTTCATGTTAGCAGACCTGATGTGTGACTAGGCAAGTTTTCTAGCAAGATTATAGTAACTCATATATATGACTTGTCTTGTTTCCTTTTATATTTGGTAGGACTTTGGACAATTACAGGAATTAGAAAGGGCAAGTGTTCTACAATTGAATCATTGTAATTATGAAATCTTTCTATGAGTGTTTGATCTCTTCACTAAAATATCTGATGGTGAAGTACTAATTCTGTGAAAAAGTGTTAGGAGATAGAGTCAACATGAACTCAATGAGAAAATCCAATAATGGGCACTTTCTGTGTAACAGTCACTCTGCTAAGTGTGGTATCTCATCTGTGTCTCACATAATCCTCAGAAGGGAAATATTGTTATTTCCATTTTATGTATAGGAAATTAAGCTCACTTTGAGGATCACTTGGTCAAGGCTAAAAAAAGGACATGGTATTGCTCAGAATTAAAGCCCAGACTGATGAGATTTCTAATCCTGAGCCCTAAATTTTATTTTATTGTACCTTATCAGACATTGATGCTGTGATGTATCTAATCCACTGGATGTGATGGGAGAGGAAGTGCTGACTCAGATCACCTCTGATGTTTAGGAGTTTTTGTTCTACAACCAGGGGCAATTGCTGGCTTGTCATGGGATTCCACTTGAAACTATTTTTTTTTATTTAAATTGGGCAAAAGTATTTTTTATTATTAAGATACACAAACTACAATGAAGAACTTCCAAAAGTCATAGGATAAAAATATAGAATGCTAAATGTTTAGAAGTATAAGGAGGAATTATTAAAGCACATTTGTTATTTAACTTGACACGCCAAGTAAATAAAAATAAAGATACCAAGGATTTGAATAATATAAGATTTAACTTGTATGTATACTTTCTTTTCAAGTGTCCATGTAATTTTTCTGTTTTTTAATTCATTATTTATTAAACAGTGAAAACATTTAACCAATGTGGAAATTGTATAGGCTGGGCCTTGTTTTCTGCCATAATGCAGTTAAACTAGAAATTAGTTGTAGATCAATTTTGTACAAGAACAGCAATAGACAAATTTAAAAAAACTCACCCATAAAAAGTTCAAATCAGTTTTCTGAGATCAACTGGGTCAAGAAAGAAATCAAGATCATAATTATAGATGTTTCAAAAATAAAAGAAATGACACCTATATCTATATTTATGAAATTTATGAAAAGTATACTCTGAGGCAAATTAATAACCCTTAATTTCTTTTTAAGCAAGAAATGTTGGAAATAAAAATCAATAAACTGAGAATTCACCTGGTGAGGTTAAATGGGAACATATAACAACCCTAAGGGAAATGGAAGGAAAAAAGATAAGAATCTAAATGAGTAAACCATGTGTATTAGAAAACCATACATATGAATCATCCAATAGGAGCTTGGACAGAGAAAAAATTATAAGAGTATTCCTCTCCAAATCTAATCAAGAACAAACAAGAGATACACAGAATTAAAAATAAAATATAATTTTGCATGTAAGATTTAAAATCCTAAGAGAAAACCATGTGCAACTCAATGATCATTTGAACATCTGGATTAAATGAACAATCTTCTGAGAATATATAAACTCACAAAATTGAACCAAGATAATATAAGAAATATGAACAGACTACCATGGAAGAAATTGAAAGTTATCAAGAATTACTTTTTCCAAGTGTTCTGAGCTATAGGATTTTTTTTTAATTCAGTTTTATTGAAATATGTTTACATACCACACAATCATCCATGGTATACAATCAACTGTTCACAGTATGATCATATAGTTATGCATCCATCACCACAATCTATCTCTGAAGTTGAAACTATTTTTATTACTGAAGGGCATAGCATTATTTTTAGACATGAAATATCCATACATCCTGGGTTATATAGTAATCATTCAGGAAGGTAGGAAAATGAACAGAAGAATTCCTTTATACAATAGAAATTTTAATTCAAGAACATGTGAAAGGGGGAATCCATTGCATAATAAATACATGGTTGAGTGACTTTGTGTCCTACTTTAAATCCCCTGCAGAGTTACCAAACCTGGGGGCTGAATGAGCCCCTCCACATGACCAGGACTTGGAGGATGCCTAAAAAGCAGCATGGTTCATAGATGGTACCACAAGAGTGCAAGGTTGGCACTCAATCTGGAAAGGAGTAGCAGAGAGACCAGTCTAAAGAGGGAAAAGATAATCTCTTCAATGGGCAGAATTAAGAAAAATGTTCCACATGGCATCAGAGTAATTGGATGATAACAATAATGATATGGTATAGATTTTACTCTCCTTGAGCATTAGCCAATGGATTGGCAATGTTTTGGAAAAAGGGCTTTAGGTTACTGAAAGATAAAATGAAACCTCTATGAAATGTCTGGTGAAGGGTCTGGGTAAATATTAACTCAAATGATAAGGAAGAAAAGTAATTGCTGATAAAAAAAGAAGCCAATAAATAAATAATGTAATGAATAAGTTTATGTTACTTTTGTGCCTCATGAGAGGGCAAGATCTAGAAAAAATATTATCACAGCTATATTTAGAGAGATCCATAAGAGTGAAACTATTCTCCCAAAGAAGGGTGCCACCTTTATTTACAGATGAAGTTCCAGGATTGGCCTTCATGGATTTAAGAAGCATTCTATTTTGAGTCATCTATGTGTTGAATCTCAATGACTCTAACAAGACCTTGTGGGTGAAGATTTGGAATAATTTGAATTTTGTTTGTCTTTTGGCTTTCATGTTATAGTTTACTTCCTTTACTGAAGACCTCTTTAGAGAAAGAGAATATGAAAATTATTGTGTACAAAGGATGTATGCAAAGGACTTTATTCAACAGCAGTCACTGGTCACTAAGCAATTATTAACCTAGATGATGGCCTGTTGAGAAAAGGACACAGATACTATGGATATAAACTATCTGCTGCATGTCTAACTTGTCATATTATTTTATGCTTATTAATCATATTTTTGCCAATTGAAGGCAATAATCAAATGAGTGCCATTTTACAATTGACTAGATGGGCTCATGTACTTAGCTCCAATGTCTGTTGTGGGTGTCTGTGGAAAGCTCTTTTGGCACACTCAAACTAAAGCATATATGGCTATGACTAACAGTCATGTGTCATTATCCTGGGTAATTCAGCATTTCTGAGTCCAAAATATAAACTTAAAATGTACTCAATGTTCAGCAACAACATGTTTGGTGAATAAATGATCAATATCCAAGCAACATAAATAGCACTGGTAGTGTCAGCAGAGCTCCAGGGGTCCAAGCAGAATTTTCTTTTACTGAAGAGAGCCATACTGAGGAAGAGGACTTACTGGCCATTGTTGATCACTTAGAAGGGATGTTTTTTTCAGGAAGAAGTGAAAGGATGGCAAGAAACCTGGACAGATATGATAGTTGTAGAAAAATGAATTAAACAATCTCAACAATATGTATACAGCACATCAAGAAATAAAGATCATTCACAATGATGCAAGTGGATTTGTGAGCTGCACTCCTCCAAATGGGTGCATTGGTAGCTCAAAGGCAATAAATGGTCCAGGATACTGGCAGCAGAAGCACTTGAATGAATTTATGGGAAATTATTGGTCCCCATAGCCTAGGGAAATGCATGAAAAGATGATGTGATTTGCTTAGGTGCTCCCTTACTGCCAAGGCTCCACAATCAACTAAAACTAGACATATCCAATAGTGAATTTAGTTGGAACTGAAAATCTATTAAACTTGACTAGGAGTTTACTGGTTGGGGGGAGATGGTCATTACTCAACAGTAAGGCTAATTGGGGATCCTTTGTCAGTACAGCCTTTTTTATGGAACAGGAAATATGACTAGGCCATGAAGAGACTCTGAATCCAGAATTAACTCAAACTTGGCCCTTGATTTATAAACCAATCCATGACAACATTTGGTAGATGGGCAAGGGCCAGTTTTGTTGGGAAGGTCAAGAAAATACTATTATAATTCTAAAAGACTTATTTTATAATGATCCTAATCCAACAAGTAAGTTAACTGCTATTTGGTGGAATACTTTAAAATTGGTAGGACTAAATTGACTGATTACAACAAAATGTATAATGATACTGATATTGATGACCAAATGTATTGGAAAATTAAATTAAAACCTCCACTTGATGCTCATCCAATGATATCTGATTGGTCAGAGGAGGAAATAGTGGCCGTTAAGAATCAATTAATTGTTACATTAAATCTATCTATTCATATCTTTCTAAATTCAAATGTCAATGGTGAGAGGAGGCAAAAGAGTAGATAAATTTGTGCATGATTCAGAACAAGTTTGTGCTGGAATATTTGGCAAACTGAAATGCTTCTTTAAAGCAATACCCATACTTTATTTGATAGTACAAATTATTAGTGTTTTTACAGTTGTCCATTTGCTTTTTCTGTTCCATTAATGGTACAAAATATTCAGGAGAAAGAATTATTGTCAGAGATTTAAAATTGAACAGGGTTGACCATTGTCAGAGGGTGGTCTATATAGGAAAGAGTTATTTTACAGCTCAAAAGGAAAACTCTATCGTTATCTCTCGGTACACCTGGCTTTGACCCTTGGACAGGATATGGGCAGTGGAACTTTTGATGTGCTGTTTAAAGTCCAAATCTCCCTTGGTAAACCCAAGGGCCAGTTTCATTTTGTTTTGTGTCATTTTTTAACTGATAGTTTCATCTGACCTAAATGGCTTGACCAGAGGAACACAAATACTTCACTAGGAATTTATGCCTTGAGCTCTCTTGAAGTCAAGATATATCATGCAGCTCTTGGTGGTTCGACTGGAGTCAAAGCTTGTCTATGTGACTAAGAACCCCATAGAAGTTATGCCTGAATGTCTCTTGGAACTCCAGTGCTTGTCTGCACTTTGTATCTCTTATTGAACATTATCCTTTGCCTTAAAATAAAAAAAGCCTTACCTGAGAATGCTCTTTGTAGTCTCTTGTGTCCTGTCAAATATCCAAACTCATGAAATATTGCAGGTGATAGCTCCATTGGAAATGTTTATAGGATCTTTGGGATAACATGAGGAGGTGAGGGAGGATGGAATTACACTTTACCTTCATCACCTCACAGAATTTTTCTTTTGCATTGGCTGATCCAGTGAGCACAGGTATAGGTTTAAATTTACTGGCACCTGAAGAAGGTGGCATGATACCCAAAACACACTATCCACGCAATTAAATTTGGTAATAGGCACACCTAATATATTTTAGGTTGGGTCACAACTTTACCTCACATAGCCCATTTCAAGATAACTGAATGCAGCCCAAGTACCATGTGGTAAGGGAAAAAAACCCTGTGACTTTTTTCCTACCAGGTCATAGATACATTTCTGAAATTATATCCAAAGGTAAGTGTTAAAAATGTTGCTCTTACACCTAGCCCTGTGGGTAAACAGCGTGGTTGAGACGGAAACTCTGATGATGGCGAAAATGTTGTGAGTCAAAATAGTAATAATTGGAAAGAGTAGGATGATACAGCAAAAACGAAGGCACTCATATGTCGGTTATGACACCAGGACAAAATGCAATCATGCTATTTCCATAAGACCACCTTAGAATAAAAGTCAGTACTTTTAGCCATCTTTCTCAGATATGGTGCTGATTAAGGGTCAACACTGGAAATATCCTGTAGACTTGTTTACTCTAAAGAAGATGATTTGGATCCCTATTGATTTTTAAGCTCTACCTGAAATATCTTCCCAGCTTATTTGGAGAAAGAGATGTAGTGCCTTGATGAATCAATTTATGGCAGACAACTACAGCTTTAGTTGGGACTGGGGTTTATAGACTATGAACTATGTTTACCATCTTCTTATTTTTCAGATGACCTGTGAGAACTAGTAGGAATGATCATACAGAATAGCATAGTTTCCGTGTGGCCACAAATCAATACAATGTGTTGCTAAACTGTCTGTAGGATGGATGCAGATTGCTGCTGAGTGCCAGGTCAGGACTTGTGTGCCCAAACAGAACCCTAGGTAGTGTAGCCAGAAAGTTTGCTTAAGAGGCATTGAAGACCTAGATCATATTGCAGTTCACAGTTCTTGATGTTCTATCATATGATTGAATAATTTTCTTCAACATTGCCTTATATCTTATGTAAAGGGAAAAAAAAGTTAGTGTATGGTTAAATACTTCAGTTAGTGTACTGTATTACACTGAAGCAAAAATAAGGCTTAATTTGACTTGTGATCATGAAGTTCAGGGGCCTGCAGATGGCCACATAGTTGTCACAGGCCATCACTCTGGGCAGGATGATCTCAACTCCCCCAAGGAAATGCATCTTAAAGACCTGATTCATGCACCCACCGAAGGAGATAGTTTTCTTCTCAGCAAGTAAATCAAATATTGTTTTGGGTCCTGTGAGAGAAGGAGCCATCTAGGAAGGACAAGAAAAAAGAAAATGTATGGTAGAGCCAAGGTCTGGGCTGGTGGCAAGGATCACTACAATGAGCAGGTTTCCTGCAAGGACAAGAGAGTAGATGAATGCAAACACAGCAAAGAGTTTCTGCACATCTGGCTTCTACATCAGGCCAAGCAGGATGAAATCTGTCACAATGCTCACTTGTTCCATGAATCCAGTTTTTCATCTGGATAATTGACTTATCTACAAACAGCACAGGGATTGCAATGGTGGTAGATTGACTGTGATCATGAAAATACTGTATCTTCTGTCAGATAATTTTTGCCTGTAAGATGAATGGAAACCCAAGGCAGAGAAACTCTAGACTTAAGTTGGGCTATATTTTAAGTCACATATTGAATATATAGCAACTTCGACGCATGCACACATGTGCATGCTCACAGTTTTCTGACACACCGGGCACCTTCCCTGCAATCAAACATTGCTGGCTCCTCTCCCAGTCACTGTCATAGCGTGTTCTCTTATGGAAAGTGGGAATAAAAAGGACCCCTAAGGAGCAGAGGCTTGGATTCATGAGAGTCTGTTTTCCTGTGTCTCTTCTCTGTTCACTCCTGCTGCTGAAGCGAGGTTGCAGAGTTTGTTTTCCATTATATGTTTAATTTGTTTCAGGATGTGTTCAATTTGAAGTTAGAGATGATGTAACCAAATTTCAGAAATAAATGAACTGAGTGAATACTTGAGGCTGAAATAAGATACACCCTGGTAGGCAGATTTGTGAGCTTATACTACATTGAATCAAAATTGTATAATATCATGGATTCTTTTATGGAAGAAGGATATCAGGGGGAATAAAACAGGCCACATAATGCAATGCAATATTCCCCCAAATCTAACTGAAATTCTGGAATTTACCATTTGATTTCAGGGTCTTTTTGCAAATCAAAACTCAATTTAAGGAATTTATGAAACATTCTCTGGTTTTGTTCAGATAATAGATACATCTAAGGCAAGGGACCCAAATCACTACAATTTATTGAATATATGTATTCTTTAGAATAGACAGACTTATCTTGAATTCTGTTTTCACTGATAAGTGAAAGTAGCTGTGTGATGTTCTGTATGGGCCTTTGTCTTATTGAACCTCCTATATATATAAATAAAATAGGAAAAAATAGCAGAAGACATAGGGGAATTAAAGAATGTAATTATTACTTATGTCAAAATTTGTAGTCTATAGCTAAAAAATATTTTCCATACATTCCAAATGATTGGTAAAAGAATAAATTGATAAAACCATATATAAATATTTTTATCCTTTAAATATTTATTTCCATGACATTAAATGAGGAAATAAATGAACTGAGAGAGAAAATAAACAAAGTACTTAATATCAGGTGAACATTAAAGTGATGTGTAATAAGATTAATGACATGGAAAGATGTTTCTAAGATAACACTTGGTGTAAAAGGCAAGATTTAAAATGGCATATATATTATGATCTCAATTGTCTAAAAAGATGTATACATAAAAAGTATCTAAAGTCATACATTAATAATGCTTATCTGCATTATGCAATTAACAGTAATTTTTTCTCTTCTTTTATAAATGTTCTGTTCTGATTTTTCTGTAAATAGAATATATTGCTTTTATAATCAGCAAGATAATTTAATAACAGAAGTTTTAATTTCTTATCTCAGGTCTGAGCCATAATATTTCAAATGACTGTTATTCTGGGTAGACTGGGTATGCTGGTCATTATTCCTAATAATATTCCATTATTCTTTGACAGTAGAAGCACAGGTATAAATATAACTTACATCTAAATTGAATCCTAGTGTCACCTGGAGAGGAAAATACTAAATAAGAAGTAACAGGTTAAACATACCTCTCAGAATGCATTTGGAGAAGAAGTAACTGGTAAATGTCATGAAAAGGCGTCTTATTTGCAAAGAACACTTCCTATGGATTTAGCAATCATTGACCCATCACTCAATGCTGCTTCGCGAGTTCATCCATTTTTACCTTAAGTGTAGTGTTTCCTTACCTGAAGTAGTGACTTGAGGATGAGTGCTAAGGGAGACTACCTAAGTGAGTTTATCTTTGCTCTATAGGCTCACACCAACCTGTGAATGTGGGCCACAAGCAACCCAGCTCAGAAAAGAATTTCTTTATTCAGAACTTTCAAAACTTTAGGCTTCAAAAGATGTTGATGGGGAGGAACTAACCATTGAAGGACATCTCTTCCCAAGCCTCCCTGCTGTACATTAGCAGTCTTGCTTTCTTGGTGACCAGATAAGTGTACTACAAAATTCTCTTAATATTTGCTCTAACCTGATTTAAAGAACTAAAAATAGCAAACTTTGTTAAAGCAGAGTAATTAGAGACTGCAGCTACCATGAATTCAGCAACAAATGAAAGTTGTGCTAGAGGATCAGTTCTCTGAAGTCAGCTCTTTTAAGCCTCATGTTTAGAAACCCTGTGCTGAGATTGAAGATGGCGCCTTTGGTCCCTCAGAGTCTGGACACAAATGGGTTAGAGACTCAGAACAAAACAGTATCTGTAATCTGTGGCTGGTTAGGTTTATGTGGTGTTCCAGGCTCAGAAATCATCAGTTTGTCCTTATTAACATTTTTGTGTGTGATTAAAGGTTAATATTTTAAAGGATATTGTTCAAGCACAAAGAGGAGGTAGGATGCTCTGAATTTTCACTTCCCAAAGGGTTAGAATTAGCAGCTTCAGCCAAAGTGGGCAGCCAAACGAGTTTATCCCATCCCCTCCTGTGGCTGTGGCATTTGTGACCGAGGTGGGTGATAGAGCCAACTGGAATGGGTGAGCAGTCTCTTTCTCTCTATGGCTATGATTAGCAAATGGTCTTAGAGGCTGGGACATAGGGCACAGAATGTTCTAGTCACCTGGGTTCAAGAGCTTATCAGAGACTACGAATCAACCCTAAAAATGCATGCTTCACAGAGTTATGGGGAACATTGATCAAAAAAATTTTTGAAAATATCTAGGTCAGTGAAAACTATTTTAGTGTTGATGTCCTTAGGAGAGACACATGCAGGCTAGAGAGGCTGGTCTCTAGTATTAAAACTCAGACATGCTTAAGAGCAAGAGCTAAGTAGTACATTAAACTCTACTTCCTAGGGCTGGATTTTCTACTTATTAACCATACCATGAGAACTAATAAATAATGAGTGCCTTGTGCATCTGTCAATCTAAGTGTGGTATGTCATCTGAGCCTCATGTAATCTCTGTGAGGAATATAGTATTATTGCTATTTTACGTAAAACAAAATTAGGCCCAGGTTATAAAGCTGATGTTGGAGAAGAATGAACATCTCCTAACTTCCTTCCCTATTTTTGGCATCTATCCTTAGTAATCTACCTAAGCCTGATCTAGAGAACTTTGTTTTTAGGATTTATTGATAGCTGCAGAGTGGAAGGAAAGTCTAAACACATTAGACTTATGAACAGGGACATCCTTTACATGAATGGGACATGTTAGCATCTTAGGAAAATTATACTTGAAAGACATGAAACTGGATATGATTCCCAAATCTCCCACTTACTAATCATATGACTCCTGACTGTCAATTAATTTACCAGAGCCTGTTCAATAGCATTAAATAACATTGGATTATTGGGAGAAATACAAAAGATAGCACGTGGCAACATCCAAGCTAATGTATTTTGCATGAAAATACTTGGAAAATGTTCTCTGATTAAATTGAGAGAAATGTTTGCATAATAGACATACCACTAATACAACTTTGTTGTCATTTTTTGACTCATGGTCAATCTGTATCATCCTGACAAATAACTCAACTTCTCTGTCCCTCAACTTCCTCTTCTGCAAAGTAGAAGGTTGCAAACAATATGGTTGTATGGGGAAAGAAGATAGGAATGACTTCATTCTTCATGTCACAACCAGTGCAAGCAAGGAGACAATGGAACACCAGGTGGAAGAAAAATTTCTGAAAGGAAAATTTGTCAAGCTATAAAACATACACAGTACATAGATCTTACAAAATCAGTTGCAAAATAATATGTTTTCTTGTAAACAAAAGCTAAATGAATTCATCATCAGCACACTCACAGTAAAAGATAAAAAAGGAGTCCTTCAGACAGAGGGAAAATGATTCCAGACGAAAATATGGCTCTCTACAAAGGAATGAAGATCACCAAAAAATGGGAACTATGTGAGTAAATGTATAAGATTTTTCTCATATTACTTAAAAACTATTTAAACTATGATTCACTGTTAAAACAAAAAATAAACAACCAAAATATACTTGCTTACTGACCTTTTAATTATGATTGACTAACAGGACTTAAGATACCAGATTTTCAGCAGGTCTACCCCTCCAACTCAGCAATTAAAAAGGCATGAGTATGATAATTTTTTGCAGAGGTTCCTAGGAATCAGTACATCATAATCTATTTGGATGAAAAGAACAGTTTTTTTTCTATCCTACAGATGGAGAATCATGCAGACATATATTGAGAGTGTGTGTTTATATGCAGAAGTCATTGAAAAATCACACTAACCCAAGCTCCATTGTAAAAGACATCTAGAGGGTGAAGAAGTGATACTCTGTGGGAAGGAGGGTTCCACCCCATTATTCTTCCTCGGCCTCTAATGTGGACTTAGTTGCAACCTTGCCATGAATCTCCTGGGTTGGTGTAATTCATGTGGCACTTTGGTGACACTTTGGTTTAAGGCTGTTCTGTACTTCAGGAGAAGATGAGAGTAGGAATGTCCTCCCCAGCAATGGAAAAATGCACCATTAGAAAACATCTTTGCACAAGGAGTGAGAGTCCTTGGGGATCCAGAAAGACATGGATTCACTTATGTGGAGCAGGCAATGCCAATCTGATTGCTTGGTTGGAGTTCTGTCCTATAAGAGTATGTTAGCAGAAGACTAGTGAGAAATTCCTGGCAATGGAACAAAATAACACAAACAACTTGATCATACAGACACAACGGGAAGTGAATTTTAGATTCCTCTTACCTTGTTTTTAATTCTGGGGCCAAAACCCTCCTTAGGGCCTAACAGGACCCATAAATCTTTTGGTGGGTGCTATGGACATGGAAGCCAGAAGTCTAACTTCTGGGAAGAGAGTAAGGAGTTGTCAAACACATGCTGATATTTTATAATTAAATTGGAGTCTTTGCACATGTTTTACTCATTGGAAAGGAAGGAAGGTATAAATGTGAAGTTTATAGATATAAATTTTGATGATAGTTGATATTGAAATGATCTGTGATGGTCCCTCTTGCATCAAAAGTATGAAGCATAATCTTCTTCTGAGATGAGAGGAGAATTTGTGGAATACGTATTATGGGAAATTGGTACACAATTGGAATTTATGATAAGGTGGATGTGTAGAAAGGGAAGTATCTAGAACATCTAGAAAATCTGATCAATAAGTATTGAATACTGAGTTGATATTGGAGTTCATAATTGTTCTTGGTATCCCACAGTCTGATTAATCATTTTCTTCAGCATTGTCTTCCATCTTAGATAAAGGGGGGAAAAAGTGATATATAAATTTAGGGTTTAAATATTTCAGTTGGTGTAGTGTCTTATACTAAAGCAGAAAAAGGATGTAATTTAACTTTATTTTGCAAGTATAGCTATTTATCCATTTTACATTATTTGAGAATCAAGATAAATACAAAATTCATGCTAATCTGTTCTCGTATTAATACTTACGAGCCTTTGTAAAGATAAAGTTAGTCAATGCATTAGTCAGGATTAGCTGCATTTTGCTGTAGTAACGAATGAATGCTAAAATCTCAAGGACCTAACGTATTCAATTTTATTTCCTGTTCAAGCAGAATCCACTGAGTGTGAGATGATTCTACAGGGCAGTTGTCCTCTGTATATTTACTCAGTAATCCAGTTTGCTTCCTCTGCATAGGCATGGCATCTCAATGCAAATTTTTCCAGTCCTGATGCAGCAGGGAAAAGAAAGCTGGAGAAGTAGAATGCTGACACCTAAAATTTATGCCTGAACATGGAACATATTACTAATGCATTTTATTTACATGATTCCACTTAAATACAAGAGGGATGAAAATATGGTGGGAGAAAACGGGATGAAAATTTGGTGGGAGCACATGGATATTTGGTGATCAGCAAATGGGTCAGCCACCATTGAGGAAACTGATTTCCTTTTGGGAATGAATTGTTTACTAAACTGCTGAATATTAATTCATATGTCATTTACATTTAACATAAAATTAGGTCATGTCTGTGGAGTAATTTGTACTAATTCAGTTCTTATGAAGACAAAAGTAAAGTCACTACATTGTCTGGACTTCTGCACTTGCCCGAATTTGGATCCTCTTCTTTTATCTGGATTCATTCACTTAGAATTGCATTATAAGTGTTTGCATCTCAAATGGAATGATTTCATTATGTTGCAACTGGCTTGCAATTTTTTAATCAAATTTGAAAGTGCAGATGCTCCCTTATGTTTACTCAGATATCATCATTTCTCTTTTGTATCTGCTGCTTCTGTTCCTGTTACCTAAGGTTCAAATCCATCTGATAAAACCTATTTTGGAGATGCAGTGCTCTGTAGGCTGTTTTGACAGAAAAGGTGCTCTGCAAAAACCTACCTGGACATAGCATGAGTAAGGTAAATCTCTAGATGCATACAGAAGAACTTAATGTCTGTCCTTGACTTTAAGCAAAGAAAATAACTCGGGGTCTTGCCCAGATTGCAATGTAAATGCTGCTCCCTTAATTAAAGGTTCAGCATTAATTTTTGGATGAGTCCTGCCTTAAATACATTCTCTCAATCCTCCAAATTCCCAGTTGATCCCTATCTTTCACAATAGTATATCTACTCTGACTTCAAAAGGGATTAAAACTATGAATTTTCATCCAAATACTTATCCATCATACATGTGGTTTAAATACTTTTAAAGCACCTGGCATATTGGTTATATAATCTACACCTGGAGTTTAGAAAATAATTGCTCTATTGCATATAAAAAGCCATGGTTTTGGGGGGAGGGTGATGTCATCAATATGGCAATGTAAACAGCAACTGGAAACCTCTTTCCAGAAATTCAGCAAGAAAAGGACAATTCTCACTTGTTCAGAACTCTGGAGAAAGGTATAGACTGGAGAAGGATCCCACAAATGCTGAATCAAAGAAAGAGGAAAATGTCAGGTAGGAAACTTCTGCCCCAGAAACTTCTGCCCCTCCCCCTCACTTGGTCACACCCAGCTCAGAAATATCCCAGGGACAGCAGACAGGATCCCTTCCACCTCCCACCAGGAACACAGAGTATAATACCTTTCACAGCATTAAGACAGATCCCCACCTACATCCAGATACAGAAACCAACATGCTTGGGACCCATGGCAGGATTAAGCCATGGGGGAAGGCAGAATACAAAGGGCAACAAGGAAGAGCCAAAATGGAGGATCAGGGAAGGAACCACAAAATCTTCCTAAAGGCAGCAAGTAGCCAGGCAGAAACAACCCACATCAACTGTTTGAGAACTCAGGGTACAGGGCCCAGGTCACTGAGGGACACAGAGTTTAAGAAAACATGTACAGAGACTATGTTTTCAGCCCTGGGTCCTGGTAGCATCCCCCACCCTTGAGGAAAACAGTAGCTTGGGGCCCAATCCTTGCCTGGAGGGTGACAGCAGACTGGGGCAGCTGGGGGAATCTCCCACCACAAGGAAAGTGGGGGACATAGACCCACATTGAACCAGCTTTTGGCCAATAAAGTGAGGGCACAGGAATCCCACAGTTCAGCTCCACCCAGGCAGATGCTGCTGGGGCTCCAGGAGGTAAACAGCATCTAAGGATGATTAAGCCACCAAAAAGTGCCATCTGCTTGGCAGGCCAGAAACTGCAGGGGAACTGCAGGGCTTTTCAGAGCCTCTCCAGACTCTATCCCAAGCCTGTTGGAGCTGATCAACACCTCCTGCATGGGTACCTGGCATTCTTTTGGCTGAGAAATATGGATGACTCAACTGTGAAAGCAGTGCCCTAATACAAATCCAGGAACAACCAAACTCCAGCCAAGAGAGAAATTTACCTTCAGAATAGACCCATCAAGATAATCAGATGACCAGATAGCACCAAAACATCACAAGGCATGCTAAAACTCAAGAAGAAATGGCTTAGGAGAAAGAACAGGAGAAAGTCAAAGGAGATACAAAATCAGGAACAACTCATCAAAGATGTGCAAACAAATCTCCTGAATCAATCATATAAATGAAGGAAAACTTATATAAAGAGATAAAGGA
This sequence comes from Choloepus didactylus, assembly GCF_015220235.1. Classification (NCBI taxonomy): domain Eukaryota; kingdom Metazoa; phylum Chordata; class Mammalia; order Pilosa; family Megalonychidae; genus Choloepus; species Choloepus didactylus. The sequence goes on along the minus strand of NC_051312.1, from coordinate 30,447,440 downwards.
TATAAAGAAGACACTAGAAGAGCATAAAGAAGAATTTGAAAGAATACATAGAAAAATAAGAGGTATTATGGAAAGAAAGACACTACTGATGAAATGAAAAATAAACTGGAGACACACAACAACAGATTGGAAGAGGCAGAAGAAATAATCAGTGAGCTAGGAGACAGATCAACCAAATTTGAAGAGACAAAAGAAAAAATGGAAGAAAAAAATGGAAAAATTGCAGAAGGTCTCAGGGAAATGATTGACAACACAAAGTACATCTTGTGTGTCCCAGAAGGGGAAGAGAAGGGAAAAGGACCAGGAAGAATATTCAAAGAAATCACGGATGAAAATTTCCTAACCCTTAAAAAAGACAAAAATTTGGAAATCCAAGAAGCCCAAAGAACTCCAAACAGAATAAATCCAAACAGACCCACTCCAAGACACAGTAATCAGACTGTCAAATGCTGAAGAGGAGAAAATTCTGAAAGCAAAGCAAGAGAAAAGCAATTCACCACATACAAGGGATGGCAGATAAGACTAACTACTGACTTCTTATCAGACACCATGGAGGCAAGAAGGCAGTGGTACAGTATATTTAAGATACTTAAAGAGAAATATGCCAGCAAAGCTGTCCTTCAAAAATGAGGGAGGTTGAAAATAGTCAAAGATAAAAAGAAGTTAATAAGAGTTCATTAATAAGTGACCAGCCCGATGAGAACTACTCAATGGAGTCCTGCCAGATGAAAAGAAAACACAGGAAAGAGGTCTGGAGGAGGGTATGGAACTAAGAATATTAGTAAGCATAAATTGAAGGACAAAAAGAGAAAGAAAAAAATAGGTCTGGCAAATAAAAACCAAAGGATAAGATGGTTGAATCAAGAACTGCCTTTACACTAATAACTTTGAATGTTAATGGATTGAACACCCCAATCAAAAGACACAGACTGGCAGAATGGATTAAAAAATATGACCCTTCTATAAGCTGTTAACAAGAGACTCATCTAAGACCCAAAGATGCAAATGGATTGAAAGTGAAAGGATGGAAAAATATATTCCATGCAAGTAGTAATGAAAAGAAAGCTGGGGTAGATATTCTAATATCAGGAAAAAATGATGTTATGTGCAAAAAATGTTATGAGATACTGAAGGACACTATATAGTAATAAGAGGGGCAATTCAACAAGAAGAAATAACAATAAAAAATATATATGCTACTAATCAAGATTCCCCAAAAGACATGAGACGAACACTGGGAACACTGAAGAGAATTATAGACAGCTGTACCATAATGGTGGGAGACTTTTAACACATCATGCTCTCCAATAGACAGAACAACTAAAAAAAGGATGAATAAAGAAATAGAGAACCTAAATAATATGATAAATTAACCAGATTTAACAGACATATATAGAACACTGCAACTCAAAACAGCAGGATACACATTCTTCTCAAGTGCTCATGGAACATTCTCAAGAATAGACCATATATGGAGCACCAAACAGGTCTTAATAAATTTTAAAATACTGAAATTATACAAACTACTTTCTCTGGTAATAATGGAAGGAGGCTGGAAATCAACAACAAATGGAGAACTGGAAAATACACAAATATATGTAGGTTAAATAAAACACTCTTAATCAGTCAGTCAAAGAAGAAATTGCAAGAGAAATCAGTAAATATCTGGTGACAAATGAAAACAAAAACACAAAGTATCAAAACTTATGGGATACGGGAAAGGCAATGCTGAAAAAGAAATTTATAGTCCTAAATGCCTATATTAAAAAGGAAGAAATAGTTAAAACCATGACCTAACTGAACAACTGGACAAAGAACAGCAAATTAATGCCACAGCAAGCAGAAGGAAAGAAATAAGAAAGATTAGAGAAGAAATTAATGATATCTAGGATTAAAAAAATAATAGAATCAATAAAACCAAAAGTTTATCCTTTGAGATCAATAAAATCAACAAACCCTTGGCTAGTCTGACTAAGACAAAAAGAGAGAAGCTGCAAAGAAATAAAATCACAAATGAGAGGGAGCTCATTACCATAGACCATGAAGAAATAAAAAAAAAAATCATAAGTGGTTACTATGAACAACTGTATGCAAACAAGCTAGGCAACATAGCTGAACAACTTCCTAGAAATACACAAAAAACATACACTTACTCAAGAAGAAATAGAAGACCTGAACAAACCAATCACAAGTAAAGACATCAAAATAGTCATCAAAAACCTACCAAGAAAGAAAAACCCAGGCACAGATAACTTCACAGGTGAGTTTTACCAAACATTCCAAGAAGAATTAATACCATTCCTGCTCAAAGACTTCCAAAAACTTGAAGAAGATGGAACACTACCTAACTTATTCTATGAAGCCAAAATTACCCTAGTATTGAAGCCAGATAAAGATACTAAAAGAAAAGAAAACTTCAGACCAGTCTCTCTAATGACTATAGATGCAAAAATCCTCAACAAAATACTCGCAAATAGAATCCAACAGCATATTAAAAGAATGATACATACACCTTGATCAAGTGGATTTTATCTTGGTATTCAAGGGTTCAACACAAGAAAATTAATTAATGTAAAAAACAACTAACAAATTAAAATGGGAAACCCACATAATCATCTTGATTGATGCAGAAAAAGCATTTAACAAAATTCAGCATCCTTTCATGATAAAAACACTTCAAAAGGTAGAAATCAAAGGAAACTTCAACATGATACAGGGCATATCTGAAAAGCCCACAGCTAACATCATACTCAATAAGAGACTGAAAGCTTTCCCTCTAAGATCAGGAAAAAAATCAAGCAGGCCCACTGTCATCACTGCTATTCAGCATTGTGCTGGAGGTTCCAGCTAGAGCAATCAGGCAAAAAAAGGAAATAAAACGCATCCAAATTGAAAAGGAAGAAGTAAAACTGTCACTATTTGCAGACGACAAGATCCTATATTTAGAAAATCCAGAAAAAAAAAAAAACGACAGCAAAGCTACTAGAGCTAATAAGCATGTTCAACAAAGTGGCAGGATAAAAGATCAATACACAAAAATCAATAGTGTTTCTGTACAGTAGTAATGAGTTATCTGAGGAGGTAATCAAGAAAAAAAATTCCATATATAATAGCACCTAAGAATCAAATATCTAGGAATAAACCTAACCAAGCATGTAAAGGACTTGTACACAGAAAATTATAAAACATTGCTAAAAGATATCAAAGAAGACCTGAATAAATGGAGGGTCATTCCATGTCCATGGATTTGAAGGCTAATTAAGATGTCATTTCAACCCAAATTGATCTACAGATCAATATGAATCAAAATTCCAACAGACTAAATTGCAGAATTTGAGAAGCTAACTATCAATTTTATTTGGAAGGGTAAGGGGCCTTGAATAGCCAAAAACATTTTGAAAAAGTAGAATGAAGTGGGAGGTATCATGCTTCCTGACTTTAAAGCATATTTTAAAGTCACAGTGGTCCAGACAGCATGATACTGGCATAACAATAGGGATATTGATCAATGGAATCAAATTGAGAGCTCAGAAATAGACCATCAGATCTATGGTCAATTGATTTTTTGATAAGGTTTCCAACCTGCTCAGCTGGGACAGAACAGTCTTCAATAAATAGTGCTGGGAGTACTGGATATCTGCAATCCCCCCAAAATGAAAGAGATTCCCTATCTCACCCCCTATTTAAAAATTAACTCAAAATGGACCAAAGGCACCAATATAAGAACCAGTACCATAAAGCTCCTTAGAAGAAAATGTAGAGAAACATCTTCAAGATCTAGTGACAGGCAGTAGTTTCTTCGACTTTACACCCAAAGCACAAGCAAAGAAAGAAAAAATAGATAAATGAGAAATTCTCAAAATTGAATACTTCAGTGCTTCAAAGGACTTTGTCAAAAGGGTGAAAAGACAATCAACTCAATGGGACAAAATACTTGGAAACTACATATCTCATAAGGGTTTGATATCCAGTATATATAAAGAAATCCTACAACTCAACAATAAAAAGGTAAAAAATCTAGTTAAACAATGGGCAAAGCTTTTTCAGCATGAAATTAGGATGGCCATTGTCTAGATATACCTGATGATTGAGAGAATAATCAAATGAGAGGTAGGAGTTGTAACTGAGAAGTTAGGATTTAACAAATGATTATGACCACTGACTCATTATATATAGTGACTATGTGATTGTAAAAACCTTGTGACTGACATCTGCTTTATCCAGTATATGGGTAGATGAGTAATAAAATAAAGAAATGCATGAAAAAAATAGGCTGGGAATATGGGGGGGAAATACCCCTACATAAACAAAGGACAATAGTTATAATACTACATTAATAATCTTTCATCAACTGTAAGAAATGTAACCACTGTTAAAAAAAATAGTCAAATTACAAAAAAAAAGGGGGGGATATCATCAATTGTAACAAATTTTTCTCAACAATGCAAATTTTGGTGGTGGGAAGGTTTATGGGAATCCTGTATTTTATGCATGATTGTTCTGTAAACCCATAACTTCTCTAATAAAAATGTTTTAATGGGCAAAAGCAATTATAGAGATTCTATCTCGTCAGTTGCTACCCCTTCCTTTAGTTTAGTCACTTTCCTGATTTTCTGGGATGTCTAGGCAGTGACCCCCCCGCTAACTTGTTCACATTGAAAAGGGGTGTTGACATTATGGGAAAAGAGGGATGCAACAGGTTGATGTTCTGAAGAGGCTGTTGCCTCTGGGTTTTGGGACTTAGCTGGCATAGGAGCTCTTTGGAGGATTTAAGTATCTGAAGAATAAACTTAGTGAGTAAAACTTTTATAGAGTCTTGGAGAGGGACCCAAGAATTCTTTAGGGTTTTCAGGACTACTGTTGACTTGGGCTTATACTGAAATGGTGGAACTGTAATTAATAACATTCCTTGAAATTCACTCTATAACTACTTGTTAAATTGTAATTTTAAAGTCATCACCTTTTGTATATATGCTATATGTCACAATAAGAAAATAAATGAAACTAAGGTATTATAACCCATAACATTCTTGGAAATTTCCTATATAACTACTTGTTAAACCATACTTTGAAAGTTATCGCCACTTTTGCATATATATTATATTTCACAATAAGGAAATAACTGAAACTGTGGAACTGTAACTCATAACATTCTTTGAAATCTGGAATTAACTACTTGTTAAATTGCACTTGGAGAGTTATCACTTCTTTGTAAATAAGTTATATTCCACAATTTAAAAAACATAATTATCAAATTATTTTTTTAAGTGGGCAAAGGACATGAATAGACATTTTTCCAAAGAGGAAATGAAGATGGCTAAGAGACACATGAAAAGATGTTCACCTTTGCTAGCTATTATGGAAATGCAAATCAAAACCACAATGAGAAATCATCTCATACTTACTAGAATGGCTGCTATTAAATATACAGGCAACTACAAGTGTTGGAGAGGATGTGGAGAAATTGGTACATTTATTCAGTGCTGGTGGGAATGTAAAATGGCACAGCTGCTGTGGAGGGTGGTTTGGAAGCTAAGTATAGAATTGCTTTATAACCTATCAATCCTGCTATCAGGCTGTACCCAGAAGATCTGAAAGCAGGGATGTGAACAATAGTTGCACACTGATGCTCAATAGCATTACTCACAATTGCCAAAAGATGAAAACAACCCAAGTGTCCATCAACAAATGAATGGATAAACAAAATGTGGTATATACAAATGATGGAATATTATTCAGCAGTAAGAAGTAATCAACACCTGAAGCATGTGACAACATGGATGAAATGTGAGGACATCATGTTAAGTGAAATAAGTCATGATACAAAAGGACAAATATTGTATGATCTCACTGATATGAGCCAATTAAATGTGTAAGCTCATAGGCAAAAAATATAGAATATAGGTTACCAGGACATAGAAAGGGGCTAAAGAATGAGAACAGTTGCTTAATATGTGCAGAATGTTTAGGGTGAACTTAAATGTTTGGAAATGAACAGAGGTGACAGTAGCATGTTATTGTGGGTATAATTAACAGTGCCCAGTGGTGTGTGAATGTGGTGGAAAGGAAAAGTTTAGAGGCATGTATGTCACCAGAAGGCAAATTGGAGGTTAAAACATGGGAATGTATAACACAGTTAATCTTGCAGTGGACAATGCCTGTGATTAACTGTACAAATATAAAAAATATTCTTTCATGAACTAGAGCAGATGTACAACACTATTATAAGGAGTTAATAATGGAGGGATATATAGAAAAAATGTTCCCATCACAGACTATGAACTATAGTTAACAGTAATATTTTAATACTAGTTCATCAACACTAACAAATGTACCACACCAGTACTATTGGTCAGTAATAGAGGGGAATAAGAGTATGGGAGTATCAGGATTTCCTTTTTTATTTTCATTTCTTTTCTGGAGTAATGAAAATGTTCTAAATTTGATCATGGAACTGCATGCACAACTATGTGATGACACTGTGAGATAGTGATTGTATACTTTGGATGGTTTCTATGCTGTGTGAATAAACTCAACAGATTGTATTAATAAAGGTAAAAAAGAAAAAAAACACGGGTTTTTCAAACATTGTGACAATTTTAAGTGAATTAGAATGTATCCTTGATGAATAATTTGTAAATGCAAAGAATTTTCTAAACGGAAGAGACTTCACTTACCATTTAACCAAATATTGATAGTTAATGAAAGAGGAAACATTAAAGGACCCAAAATCCTTTTCATTACCCATACTTGCTAAAATAAAAATAGCATTTGTTTAACTTTTGTATTCACATTAAATTTTCCCCAGACCACTCTTTGGCTCCAGAGCATCCTCATGTTTCTGAATAAGTAGCTTAAAGGGTTTACATGGTTTTTACTACAGTATAATCATGGCCACTGTTTTATCAATGAGAAAGATGATCATAGATCAAAGGTACAAAAATATACAGGGCACAAAGAGTAATATGACAACAGTAATATGGGAGGCACAGGTGAAAAGAGCCGTCTGTCCTTCAGAGCTGTGAGTTCTAAGGGAGCAAAGGAAAAACTGAGCATTCACAGTAGCCCACTGTTGGTGACAGTCGAGTCCAAAGATGTGAGTGTCAGTGCAAGAGAGTTTTGGCAGAGGGTAGGGATCATAGACAAAATGGTCAGTGACATTGTGGCCACAAAAGGGCAACCAGTACATAAAAAGGATTTTAATCAGGGTAGGGAGGAATTCCCCAGCACAGGACACAGACACCTAGAGACCACACAGACACCTAGAGACCACACACACACAAGTTCATTGTGATCATGTAGTGCAGGGGCCTGCAGATGGCCAAATTATGGTCATAGGCCATCACTGTGAGCAGGATGTTCTCAACTCCACCAAGGAAACACTCCACAAAGAGCTGAATCATGAATCCACTGAAGGAGATAGTTTTCTTCTTGGTGAGTAAGTCATATATCTTTTGGGGGGCCAAGATAGAAGAGAAAGAGTCATCTAGAAGGGACAAGAAAGACATTGAAATAATGCATAGGGGACCCCAGGGTTGCAGTGGAAGAGATGGTCATTACAACGAATCAGTCACCTACCAGAAAAATAGATGAGTGCAAACATGATAAGAGGTTCTCCATGCCTAGGTTCTGTGTCAGGCCAAGCAGACTGAATTCTGTCACATTGTTCATCATTCCATGAATCCAGGTTTGCATTGTGTAATTGATTTATCTGCAAATAGCACAGGGATTGTAATGGTGGTGGATTAAGAAAGTAATATATCTGCCAGACAATGTTTCCCATAATATTGATGTAAATCCCAGATAGAAGAACCCCAGACTTAAAGTTGGACCATGAAATCACACATTGAACACATTGCCCTCTTCTACACACACCTACACAAACAGAGCATGGTTATATGACTGTTGATATTCCAGGCACGTCTCCTGCAATCATACATGGATGGATCCTTTCCATAACTGCCATACTATTTTCTGTCATAGAAAATCAGGAATAAGAACAGGACCTATAAAGAAGTGCAGAGACTTGAATTATGGCATCTGCTGCCCTGTGTCCTTTCATCACTGCTGCTGCTGATGCTATGCTGTTGAGCTTGTTATCCTTGTCATTTTTGCCTTGTTTCACATTGGTATAAAGCTTCAGGTGATGTCAGTTTGAAATTAGGGATGGTGTAGTGACATTTCTGAGTCACCTGAAATGAATGACTATTTGAGGCACTTTAAGATACATTTTGAGATTTTTATTTAATGCTATATTGAAACAGAATTGTATAAGAATACCACAGAAAACTTCTGTAAGGATGTCCTTAGGAGATTATAACAGACAGCAAATTGGGAAACAATATTCACCAAATGTTTTTTGAAACTCTCCAATTCATTATTTGCAGAACTTCAGTCATATTTAGAGTTAAGGAGCATTTTGCAAATCAACATTCAGTTTAAAGAAGTTTATAAAGTGTCTTCTGTGTAAATTCTGAAAACAGATACTTTTAACGTGAGGAAACAAAAGCACAAAAATTTATTGGATAAAACATGTTTTTCAGAACAAATAGACATTTTTGTGTTCTTTTTTCATTTATGAGTAGCTGTATATTTTATAGATCTTCATATGACTTAACCTATACATTTTCATATGTTATGTAAGAAAAATTACTAATGGCATAGAGGAATTAAAAAACATCATTATTAATTATGACAACATTTGTATCATAAAGGTAAAACTTACAGCTTTCCACACTCTTCCAAATTATTCATAAAGGGAAAAAAAAAAAGAAAATAACATATACTAATATTATGGTCCTTAAGATAATTGCTCATTATAATATCAAGAGAGAAATAGATGAATTAATTGAGACTATAAGTGAACAAAGTAATCATCTCAAGTTATCAAAACCAATTATGTTAGGATAAAGTTTGAATGTAGGAATCAATATGTCAGATATAAAAAGATACTATATTTGATGAATAAAATAAAAAAATAACCTTACTGTTATTTAACAAACACAATGAAAACAGATAAACACAGATAAGTCCAATAAGAAGAAACTATGGTCAAATCCCAAAAGACATCAATTCAAAGTAATTTTAAAGAAACTGAATATAGTAGTGAGAGTAATAAAAGTTTTTCATATATAATACAAATTTTTTTCAAAACAAAGTAAGTCTTCTCCATACTACCATCAAAAAAGGAAAAAAATTAAATATAGAAAAAATGAATATTCTGTATTAAAATCTTAAAATAAAACATAGATCCATTAAAATACAGAAAAACAAAGAGATAAATATGCACCTGATCTGGATGGGTAAGTGCCTGTTAAACAAAAATGCAATAGTGTAAAACATAGGACAAATATCATCAGTTCTAGTATACACAGCCATGGACCATGCTTGAAATTAAGTGCAATAATTGTGACAGAAAACTATTTCTATAAACCAGTTTTATTTTAAAAAGGGTCTACTCAAACCATTATAAAATTGGTGAGAGTAATGAAAAATATTTCTTTGGAGAAATAAGACATCAATAAATCTTGTTTTCTCATAAACCATCAAAGACAAGAAATTTAAAATATGAAAAATATTTTAAAATGGTAAATTAACTAATATGTATGAGAGTTATATTATCTAGTGCTTGTGAGTGCTGTTGATAATAAATAATATGCAAATAAATTTTTCTTTCTATAATAAGGGCTTTATAGTTGGTCATATCCCTTTTTTCAGCATTCCTTACTCTTATGAATGTATTCTAGAATAAAAAATATGAGCCTTGGAAAGGAGGAAGATGGTGGCATAGAGAGGAGTGGAAGCTAGTTAGCCTCCCTGGAAAAACTAATAAACAACCAGGAACAATGAGTAAATAATCTGGAATAACTGCTGGGGGAAAACCATGACTGCCCACACATCATATACCAACCTGAATTAGGAGGAATGCCTAAGACCAGAGCATAAAATCTATAAGTAAAAACTGTGGACCCAAGCCAAGAGCCCTCTCCCCCCATGGGAGCCCAAACTGCAAATCTCCCTGTGCTAGAGAGCAGCACTCTCCAAACAAGTGAATATACCTCAGCCCAGCTCAAAGTGGGGTTTTAATTAACAAACGTGGACTGTCAATACAAGCTATGAATCCCCAATAAGCAGACAGAGGCTTTTGGTGATGGCTGACCTTGGAGAGCCAGAGGACCTCTCTGGGAGGGAGGGGTAGCCCAGAGAACCAGATGCCATCTCTGGCCGATGGGTGAAACTGAGGGTGGCCACAGACTGGCCCTGAAGGGGGGCTTTCTGTCCCTTTTTTGTCTCAGTGGAGAAAGCCTCAGCCATTTTCAGTTCCCAGTGCCCTGACCCAGACAAGGGTGGAGATAGCAGAGTAAGAGAGACTATTTGAATGCAAATGATATCCCCCTAGGGGGTGTATCTTCCCTAAGAGGAAAGAGGTGGTACCAAACTCTACTACCCACCTTCCATTCAGAACCAGACCCCAGAGCCTGGGGGAAAACAGCGATGGGCCACACCTCCTTACACCAGTCTGGAGTGACAGGCTGACAGGCACTACCTGCTGGACAGAAAGGCACAGCAGCTTGAGGCCCTACAGGGTGTATCAATCATCTAAGACATATCCTCAAGGAAACCTGATACTATTGCTTCCTTCTGAGACCTGAGCCCATTCTGGTCTGGGAAAACCTGCCTGGGATAACCAAGGAAACCAGATTTCTAGACAACAGAAAACTACAATCTACATTAAGAAAACCAAAGTTTTGGCCTAGTCAAAGGAAAAAACTTACACTTCAACTGAGATACAGGAAATGAAACAACTAATGCTAAATCAATTCAAAAAGTTTAGGGAAGATATGGCAAAAGAGATGAAGCATATAATGAAAACACTGTGTGTACATAAGGTAGAAACCAAAGGTTTGAAAAAACAACTGGCAGAATCTATGGAAATGAAAGGTACAACACAAGAGATTAAAGACACAATGGAAACATACAACAGCAGATCTCAAGAGGCAGAAGAAAACACTCAGGAACTAGGGAAAAAGACACCTGAAAGCCTACACACAAAAGAACAGATAGAGAAAAGAATGGAAAAATATGAGCAACATCTCCAGGAATTGAATAACATGAAATGCAGGAATGTACATGTCATGGGTGTCCCAGAAGGAAAAGAGAAGGGAAAAGGGGCAGCAGCAATAATAGAGGAAATAATCAATGAAAATTTCACATCTCTTATGAAAGACATAAAATTATAGATCTAAGAAGTACAGCATACCCCAAACAGAATAGATCTGAATAGGCCTATGCCAAGACACTTAATATTCAGATTATCAAATGTCAAAGATAAAGAGAGAATCCTAAAACCAGCAAGGGAAAAGTGATCCATCACAAACAAAGGAAGCTTGATAAGACTATGTGTGGATTTCTCAATAGAAACCATGGAGGCAAGAAGGAAGTGGGGTGATATATTTAAGATACTGAAAGAGAAAACCACGAACCAAGAATCCTATATCTGGCAAAACAGTCCTCAAATATGAGGGAGAGCTTAACATATTCCCCAACAAATAGACAATTACAGAGTTTGTGAACAAGATATCTGCTCTTTAGGAAACTCTAAAGGGAGCCTTACAGACAGAAAGGAAAAGACAGGAGTGAGAGGTTTGGAGCACAATTTTGGGAGATAGTACAGCAATGTAAGTACACTGAACAAAGATGATTGTGAATATTGTTGAAAGAGGAAGGTTAGGAGCATGTGGGACACTAGAAGTAAAGAGGAAAGATAAAGACTGGGACTGTATAAATCAGTGAAACCTAGAGTGCTCAACAATTGTGATAAAAGCTACCAATATGTTTTTACATGAGGGAAAATAAATGAATATCAACCTTGCAAGGTATTAAAAATGGGGTGAGATGGGGGGAAAAATACAATCAATGCAAACTAGAGACTATAATTAACAGAAACATTGTGTTATGCTTCCTTTAATGTAACAAAGGCAATACACCAAAGCTAAATTCATATGGGGGGGACATAGGGGAAGGGTATGGGACTCTTGGAAATGGTGATGTTGTCTGACTCTTTATTCTACTTTAGTTTAATTCTCCTTTTCCTTTTGTTGCTTCCTACCTGTCATGGTTTTTTTTTTTCTCTTTCTTTTTCTTTTGTCTCTCTGCCTTCTTTGACTCTTCCTCCTTCTTTGTGGAAGAAATGGAGATGTCCTTATATAGATAGTGCTCGTGGCGAATACATAAATATATGACTATACAGGGAACCATCAATTGTTTACTTAGGACAGAATGTATGGTGTGTGAACCAAACCATATTTAAAAGAAAAAAATGGGTTGATGAAGAAAACTTGAAGGCACTATATTGAGTGAAATAAGACAGCACATGAGGACAAATATTGCAGGGTCTCACTGATATGAACAAATTATAAGATGTAAACTCATAGACATGAAATATACATTACCAGGATATAGAACAAGGCTAAAGAATGGGGAGTGGTTGCTTATTATGAGCAGAATGTTCACCTGGGGTGAACGTAAATGTTTGTAAATGGACAGAGGTGATGGTAGCATGTTGTGAGAATAACTAACAGTGTTGTAAGATCTGTGAATATGGCAGAAAGGGTAAGCTCAGAGTCAAGTATGTCACCAGAAGGAAAGTTGGAGGTTAAAAGATGGGAATATATAAAACCATGAATCTTGTGGTAGACAATGTCCACAATTAACTGTACAAATATTAGACATCTCTCTCATGAACTAGAATAAATGTATGGCACTATAATTAGAAGTTAATAATAGAGGGGCACATAGGAAAAAATACATAGCTATTGCAAACTATATACTACAGTTAGTAATATTTAAACATTCTTTCATCAACAGTAACAATTATACTATACCAATACTGTGAATCAATAATGGAGGGGGGGTGGTTAGGGGCATGGGAGGATTTGAGTTCCTTTTTTTGGCTTTATATATTTTCTGAAGTAGCGACAGTGTTCTAAAAATTGAAAATAAAATTAATTGTGTTGGAGGATGCATAGCTGTATGATGGTACCGTGGACAATTATCGTACACTTTGGATCTTCGGATAATTGTGTGGCATGTGAACAACCTCAATTATAAAAAATGAGCAAAATTAAGCATAGAGAGTTTTAATTTCACAATATTTTTTATAAAAGTGAAAAAGTGAAGACAACCCAAGTGTCTATATAAAGGGGAACAACTTTAAAAATCACTATATATATAACTTAAAATGTCAGGTGAATGTTAAAGTGTTTTGATATAGAAGAATATAATCTGAGTGGAAAATTCAAAATATAAAACATCGAACATTAAGCTTTTGATTGTATAAAATAACATATGTACATAGAAAAGTACATAAAAATAACATTAAGATAAGTAGCGCTATATGAATTGTAGTATTAATGGATATATTTGTGGGCTTCTTCACAAATTTTCTGATTTGATTTTTCTATAAATATAATATATTGCCTTTACATTCAGTAAAATAATTTAATAAAAGCATTTGTATTTTATTATTTGAGGTCTGTGTCCATGATAGCTTGAGTGGCTGCTTTTCTAAGTAGAGAATGACAGTCATTATTATTAAAAACCAATGATAGTAGAAATACATGTATAATATGACTTGTAAAATGAAGAACCTAGAATCACCTTGAGAGAAAAATAAACAATAAAGAAGTCACCTGTTCTACCTTCCTCTCTAAAGGTATCTGGAGAAGCAACAGGTTCAATCTATGACATGTTATCTTATTTTTAGAGAACATTTTGCATGGACTTAGCAATTACCCCTCATTAGCTTTGCAAGTTCATCCATTCTTACCTTACATCTAACATTTCTCTTCCTCAATCAGTGACTTGACAATGATTGCTGAGAGAATTCCCAAGTCAATCTGAGCTCATGTGCAGAGTTTGATTTTGCTCTGTTGGTTCACACCATCCTGGGGATGAGGTGCCTCAAGCATCCCAGCTCAGATTCAAATTCCTTCCAAAACTTTAGTCTTCAAAAGAAATTGATGAGGCACTGGAGGATATTTCTCCCCAAGTCCCCTTCCTGCATATTTGCTGGTTTGCTTTCTTGGTGACTAGGTGAAGTACACTATCAAAACTGGAACTTGAACATGACTCCCAGGGATGAGCCTGGACCCCACATCAATGTCATAGGATTGACAAAGACTTCCTGGACCAAAAGGGAGAAGAGAAATGAAACAAAATAGAGTTTAAGTGGCTAAGAGATTTCAAATGGTATCAAGAGGACATTCTGGTGGTTACTCTTATGCATTATATAGATATCCCTTTGTAGTTTTTAGTGTATTGGAATAGCTAGAGAAAATACCTGAAACTGCTGAACTGTAATCGAGTAGCCTTGATTCTTGAAGATGATTGTAGAAGTATATAGCTCTTAAAGTGTGACTGTGTAATCGTGAAAACCCTGCGACTGATATTCCCACTCCCTCTATCTGGTGTGTGGGCAGAAGACTAAGAAAACAAAGACAAAAAATAAATGAATAATAGGGGGAGATAAGAGGTGTGGGATGTTTTGGCTGTTCCTTTTTTATTTTTATTCTTATTTTTATTTTTTTGAAGTAATGAAAATGTTCTTAAATTGATTGTGGTGATGAATGCACAACTATATGATGATACTGTGAGCCATTGATTGCACATTTTGATAATTACCTATTATGTGAATATATCTCAATAAAATTGCATTTAAAAAAACATAACTTGATTTAAAGCCTTGGAAATAGGGAATTATGTTTATATTAGAGCAGATATATTAGGGATCACAGGTTGCTAAGAATCAGCAATAAATTAGCATTGCCCTTTTGTAGAATATCCCTAATGACAGCATTTTTAACTCTTTTATTAGGCACCTATTGTCCACCTGGAGATAACTCCTTTGGCCTTTGGAGTCTGGACCAAAATGGATTGGAAACTTAGAAACATACAGCGTCTCTAATCTGTGACTGGTTATGTTAAGTGGTCTAATAGGCTCAGGAACCCCCAGAGTCTGTCTTTATCAGCATTTTAATGTATGCATACAAAGAAATCTTTAGAGCGATATTGCTCAGCACAAGGAGGTAGGGATGCTCTCAACATTCTGCTTGCACAAAATTATAATTAACAGCATCAACCAAATGGCAGCCAAACTAGATTATCCTGTTGTTTCCTGTGGCAGTGGCATCTGTGATAATCTTAAGGAGGGGACAGAGTGCTGGCTGGGGTAGTTGGCAGCATCTTATGCCTGTGATTTGGAAGACAGCTTAGAGTCTGGGATGTAGGACACATAATATATAGTCATAGGAGTACAGTTACATGGGCCAGCCACATCTTATCCAACAGTCAAAGGATGGACCGGGCAAGAAAACAAGTGAAAATGTCTAAGTCTTTGAAAAACTACTCTTCTACTGTTAATGCCCTGAGGATAGACACATGCAGGCTAGAGAAACTACTGTCAATTATTGAAAATATGAATCACACTTAAGAGCAAGAGCTTTGGAGTACAATAAGCTATGTCTCATGGGAATGGCTCTTGTACTTATTATCAATGTGAACTTGGGCAAATTTCCCGGATTCTTTAGGCCTCATTTCCCACATCTGACCTAAGGGGATGAGAAGGAACCTATTTCATAGGATATTGTGTGGAATATATGAGATAATGCATGTAATGCATAGAGTGGCATTTGGCATAGAGGAATCACTGTTTGTCTGTTGTCACCTTCTCTATGGGAAATGAGCGCTCACGGTATGACCAACACAGGTTCTGGCAGAAATTGTCTCAATTGATATATATACATATTTCTTTTTCTTTTCTTTTATGTCTTTTAGAATTCTGGGCAAATGAAGAAATTAGAAGAAAAGAAAGGCAAAGTTAGAAGTATATACAGATTCACAAATCCTTACATGAATTCTTTAATGAATTAAAAAGAACTAAAAATTCTGACTATGAAGTTGAGATGCCCTGAAAAAGATGAAGGAGATAAAAGAAGTGTGAATAGCATGAAAACTAATAAATAATGTTCCCTTTATGTATCAGGAAGTCTGCTAAGTGTGGTATCTCCTCTGGGTCTCTTATAATCTCCATGATGGAGATAATATTATTTCCATTTTATATGTAAGGAAACTTGGACAAGGTCAATAGCTAACAATTAGTAGTGCTTGGATTTAAGTACAGACTGATATGATTTCTCATCTGGAGCTCTAATCATTGTGTTGTAACTAAGCGGACACTGGGGCTGTGATGCGCCTACACACTGATGTGATGAAGGAGGACGCCCTGACTCAGACCAGCTCTCCATTGTTCAGGAGCTTTGGTTCTATGAGCAGGGGCAGGCAGGACTTACTTCTCAGGCAGATCCCATTTTCAGCAGCTGATTCAGAAAGAGAGGGTGGAGAAGAGAGAATTTCCTAACTCCCTTTTAAACGTTTGGCCTCCATTTTGGTGACAAGTCTAGGTACAATCTAGACAGCTTTGATTTGGGAATTTCCTGACGGGATCAGTGTGGAGGAAAATATAAGCAGCAATTTAGATTTTACAAACAGGGACATCCTCTACATTAATAAATCATGCTACTATCATAGAGGAGTATATACCAAATGCATAATCCCCATATTATTGCCAAGTCTTCTATTTACTGTTATATGATTCTATAAATGTAAATTAATTTACTAGGACCTGTCAAACACTTAAATAAAATAGACTTATTTACAGTAATACCAAACGATAGCATGTTAAACTTCCATCTACTGTATTTTGAATAGAAAATGCTTAGAAAATATTTTCTGAAGTAAACTGAGAGAAATGTTTGCAGGACAGACATACCCACTAATATGGCACTGTTGGTTGTTATCTTTGAACATTGGACAATCTGTGTCACCTTGGCATTTACTCAATTTCTCGGTGCATTAGCATCCTCTTTTGCAAAGTACAAGGTTGCAAGAGAAATGTTTCTGTAGGGGAAGAAGATAAGAAAGACATCACTCTACATGTCAAAACTAATGCAGGCAAAGAGACAGTGAAGAACTATGTGAAATAAAGTTTTCTGAAAGAAATATTTGTCAAGCTAAAATACATACAGAGCAAGGAGGTCTTTCAAAACTAAATACAAAATAAAGATATTTTTATGTCTACGAAAGCAAAAAGAATTCAGCAGCAGCAGACTCACAGTACAAGATATAAAAAAAGTTCTAAGGGGAAGGGAAGCTTATGTGTGTATGTGTCTGTGTGTTTGTGTGTGTGTGGAAGAGGACTATGTGTTCCGTAAGTGACTAAAAATAGGGCCCTATTTTAAGGCTGAGCTTGATCTGGCTGGGGTTCCCATATATGTTACCGGAAACTAACACTTCTAATAGATATATTTGTTTGGTCAAAATTTATCTATCCCCATTGCAATCCCTCTCTTATTTACACATAAATTTTTATCCAAGTGCCATATTGGATTCATGGAGTGATGAACAATGTAATAATTAATCCTGCTCAGCCTGACACAGAACCCAGACATGCAGACTCTCATTTGCTGTGTTACACGACTTACCTACTTTCCCACTTTTGCATGAAACCTACTCATTGCGATGACAATCACCACCAGCCCAGTCCTATGATCCCCCATGTATTGTTTCCTGACTTTTTTGTCCTTCATAAATGGCTCCTTCTCTTCTCCCATGACTCCCTAAAGAATATTCGACTTGTTCTCTAAGAAGAAAATTATCTCCTTCAGTGGATGCATGACTCAGGTCGAGGCAGAACATTTCCTTGGTGCAGGAGATCCTCCTGCTCATGGTTTTGGCTTGTGACTGCTATGTGGCCATCTGCAGGCCCCTGCACTACATGACCACAATGAAGTACCTGGTGTTGGCCTCTTGGTGACCATTTCCTGGGCTGCAGGATTTTTGCATGCTCGGATTCAAATCTTTTTTATGCTGTGGTTCCCCTATTGTGGACTTTAAGTCATTGATCATTTCATGTGTGATCTTTGCCCTCTGCTGAAACTCTCCTGCACTGATACTCACATCTTTGGAATCTTCGTTGTCACCAACAGAAGGTTCACTCACTTTTTCAATACTTATCTCTTCCAATGTCCTCATCTTTTCCTCCCTCAGAATTCACAGCTCTGAAGAGTATCAGAAGGCTCTCTCACCTGTGCTCCTATAATAATGTAGTCATCTCATTCCTTGTACCCTGTGTATTTGTTTACCTTCCACCCATGACCACCTTCCCCTGTTTTATACTGTAGTATCGCCCATGTTAAATCCTTGAATGTCTACACCCTCAGAAATGCAGACAAGAAAAATGAAATACCCTGAGGAAGGCTGGAGCCAAAGAGTGATCACTGATGAAAATTAACGTGACTAGATAACAAAAAATATAATCTATTCATTTTAAAAACAAGTTTGGCTAAAACAAAGTTAATGATCTTGCAGTCAGGATCTGTGGGTTTAAATTTATGTCATCCCTTCCTATCAATATTTGATGAAAGAATGATTAAATCTTCCAATTAAAAACTTCTTGGCATTTACAAGTTATTGATCAAAGGAACAATATTAATTGACATAAATTGTCACAATATTTGGATAATCCATGGCTTTAAAATTTAATAGAGCAATTCTTTGCAAAACTTCAAGTTTGGTATATATAACCCATAGCACAAGTACTTAAAAATATTTAAACTAAATTTATGATGGATAGATATTTTATTGAAAATTCAACTTTTTAATCCCAATTGATGGAATCAGGGAAGAATATATAATGTGAGAGAGAGAGCAATCAATGAGAAATAAATGGGTATGAAGGAATGAGAGAAAGTCATTACAGCAAGACTCATTACAAAACTAATGCTGCTGTATTGCACAACCGAGGGGGTATCATTTACACTGTGATTTGGGCAATTTCCAGAATAAATTACCTTCTCTGCCTGAAGCCAAAGTGGGATATAAAAGTATTACAGGTATGTCAATAGACCAACCTAGCCCATGATATTCCCAGGCAGAAGACAAATGTGGAGCACATTTTCTGTAAAAGTCAGCCTGCACAGCACTTCACCTCCAAAACTGCTTTGATGGGATGGTTATGAGCCCTAGTTAATAGCAAAACCCACAGCAGGTGCTCAAGAGTGTTGTTGATATCTCAGTTTTCAAGGCAGAAAATCTTCACTTTTAACTTTATAAATGAAATTGCAGACCAGTACAAATGAATGAAATGGGGTAATATTTCAGATGTAGAAACTTCCATTGCAATTCTAAAAGAAAGAATACAGAAAAAAGAATAGGAATCAGATCACAGACAGGGGAGAGTTCTGTAGATCCTAGTAATTTCACACTGAATCTCATAAGGACTGAATTAACTCAAATTACCATAGGCATGCCGTTATCATATGTTAAGATATGTATCACATACAGATTAATATTCACAGTTTACTAAATGATTCTTTCCAAATGGAAATCAGTTTTTTCAAAGGTGGCTGGCCTGTTTGCTAATCACCAAATGTCACATTCTTGGCCCCCATCTATTTAAGTAGGACCACAATACAAGTTAGGAGACATGATGTGCTTTTTATTCAGGCAAATAATTTAGGAGCCACTGTTCTACTATCCATCTCTTCCCTGCGCAACATGCCTGGAAGATGTGCCTGGAAGATGGTAGGACAACACAAGGAAGCAACAATGATTACCAAATAACTACTCGGAGAACAACTGCCACAGAGGATCACCCAACCCTCAGTGGATTTTGCCTGAACGAGAAAGAAAATTGTTTCTATAAAGCCATGGAAATTTCAGGATTCATTTGTTACCACAGCAATGTGCCATTTACCCTGACTAATGCATTGACTAACATTACCTTTACAAAGACCTGTAAGTATTAATAAGTAGAAAGATTAGCAACCTTTGCACTTATCTTGATTTGCACATAGTAAAGAATGGATAAATAGCATTGTCACTAAGCAAAGTATGATTAGAACCTCTCTGCTTCAGTGTAATATACAACCCTGGCTGAAGAACTTAAACCGTAAATTTATACATCACACTTTTTTCCCATTACAGAAGATGTAAAGCAAGGATGAAAAAAATTATACATCTTTTGTGCCAATTGTGAACTCCAGTATGAACTTCTTGTCTGCATTACAGTCAAAGTTAGAGGTCGAGTTCGAGTTCGAGTTAGAGAATTACAGAATTAGAGTTGTTAAATTAGCATTGTTAGAGCTCTTCTGTGCCATTGTGAGGAAATTTTCAATAGGGGTTAGTATCATCTTTCTCTGTTGACATCCACTTTTAATGAAAAAACTCCTGCCAAGCAATCAGGTTGACTAACGCCATACATGACTAAGTTAGTATTTCACTGGATCCTCAAGGAGTCTCTCCTTTGCTCAAACAAGTTTCCTAATGGTGCATTTTTTTTTGTAGGTGTGGTGGATTCCCACACCTACCTGTCATCATCACCATAAATACTGGGATGGCCAAAAACAATAGTGTTAAATGAAACCCATCGAGTGAGTGGATTACTAGAAAGTTTACATATGATTCCACCTCAGAAATTGAGGGAGAGGAAATGCAATTGGGGCCATCCTCTCTACAGTTTCTCTTCATTCTCCTCGAAGCATCGTTTACAAGAAGGGTTAGCTAAGTGTGATTGTGATCTTCTTAATGGCTTATGCATACAACATTGTCCCTAACTCTATGTCCACATGATTCTCCAAACTTAGAGTAGAAGAAAGTGATCTATTCCAGCCAATAGGTTATGATATACTTTATCCTACAAACCATGGGGGAAAAAATAGCATATCCATGTCTTTAAATCACTCAACTAGAAGATAAGAAAGAACAGCTGGGAATCTTGTCTCCCAAGTCCTTTAGGTTAACCATCCATTAAAATATTTCACTCTCCAAGGATATAAAGGCGATGTTTATTTTTGTTTTGACAGTGAATGACATCTTCGATTGATTTCAGAAATATAAGAAACCTCATATATTTACTCATGTAGTTACCACACTTGCGCTCTTCACTCTTTTGTATAGATCCCTATTACCGTCTAGAATCTCTTTCTTCTGCCTGAAGACTTCCTTTATACATCTTGTAATGTGAGTCTGAAACTGATGAATTCTTTTCATTTTTGTATGCATGAAAACGTCTTTTTTTTTTGCCTCTGTTTTTGAAAGAAATTCTTGCTGTGTCTGAAATTATAGCTTGACAAATTTTCCTTAGAAATTTTTCTTTCACGAGATGCTCGTCCACCTCCTTGCATGTGTTTGTTTTCACAAGGAGAATGATATCGTGTTTATCTTCTTCCTATTTACAACTATGTATTTTGTAAACATCTACTTTGCTGAAAAGGAAACTGAGGAACAGAGCTGTTGTATAACATCCCCCAAATCACACAGATTTCCCAGCATTCAAAAATGGTAAACAACACTGTTACATTAGTTGGTGTGTCTACTATGTAAACATTTCTTTCAATTACCACAGAAAATATTTTCCAAGCACTGTCCATGCATAATACAACTAGTTTGATGATTTCAAAAGCTATATTTTTGTATATCTCCTAATAACACTATTTCTTTAAGGCTGTTTTACTGCCTCACATGGGTTAGTGATATCCATAGAGTCATATGGTTAGTAAGTAGAAGAATCGGGAAACATATGCAAGTTCTCTTTTTTGATATAAGCTTTTTAGGATGCTAGCATGGCGCATTCATGTAGAGGATGTGCCTATTTTGAATCCAAATTTCAGAATAGACTTTCCTTCCACCCTATCCCATCAAGAAATCCCAAAATCAAAGTGTTTAGAATGTCCTTAGGGAAATCACCTAGATGGGGGCCGAAGGCATGAAAGAAAGTTAGAACTGCCTTCCTGCACCCCCTTTCTCCTGTTCAGCAGCTACACATGGATCTGCCTGAGGAGTAAGTCCAGTCTCCTCCCTGATGGTGGAACCAAAGCTCCTGAACAATCCTGAGCTGGTCAGAGTCAACACTTCTCCTCCCACAACATCCAGGATATAAGACACATCAGAGCACCAGTGTCATATGAGGTAATCATGTCATGAACAGAGCTCAGGTGTAGAAATGAAATCACCCTAGGCTTAAAGCTGAGCACTATTAATTGTAAGTCCTTACAAAATTTCCATATGTATTATCTCACTCATGGGGATTATATGAGAGTCAGATGATTTACCAAATTTAGCAGAGTGACTGATACATGAAAGGGTCCATATTTAATAGTTCTCATGATATTCACATTCCCTTCATCTACTTCAATCTTTACAGGAAGCCTCGACTTCAGTGTGAATTTTTTTAGTGGAGAGATGAAATATGCCTAAAATATTTCAGAATTGTTAAGATCTGTGAGACTGTATTGAATAATTCAAAACTTGGCCATTTTTTTCCTCCAAGATTCTGCATTTGAATAGAATCCTAACATAAAGAAAGCAAGGCACAAATATGAGTTGAGACAATTCTTGCCAGAACATTGATCAGTCACAGCATGAGCTCTCTTTTCCTCTATGGTGGATGACAGCAGACGAAAAAAATCCCCTCTATGCCAGAGGCCATTTAAGCATCTGTACATTATCTCGAATAACACCACTATGTCCTAAGGTGCCCTTTGCACATATGTGGGAAAGGAGGCATAAAGAAGCTGGAGATCTTGCTCATGGTTGCAAAGATCGTAAGTAAAACACCCAGTCCTAGGAGGTGCAGTTCATTGTACTGCAAATTTCTTGCTCATAAGCATGATTCACATTTTTAATGTTTTTCAACAGTTTCTCTAACAACATGTGTTTATCCTCAGGTCATCAACAGTAGAATAAAAGATTTTCACTATCCTAGTTGTTTCACTTGTTATCTTGATCAATCCCCACCATAACTCAGTGAGTCAGATAATGTTAGGATTGTTCTATATGTTCTGATAAGCTCATGCACACTTACTCCCACGACTAGAGCATTCTGTGTCCTACTCCCAGACTAAGATCACTTCCCAACCACAGCCATAGAGAGACTGTTAACCCAATCCAGCTGTCTCTCCTCTCACCCCCACACCCTTGGTGTCACAGGTGTCACAGTCACAAGACACTACAGGGTGAACTGACTTGGTTGCCATTTGGCTGAAGTTGCTAATTCTAATCATCCAGGAGCTGAAAGTTCAAAGCATCCCTAACTCCTTGGCTGGAACACTATCTGTTTAACTATTTCCCCACAATCATGCATGAAAGCACTGGGGATATTTGAGCCTAGAGATCACTTGACAAAACCAGTCATAGAATACAGATGCTGTTTGTTCCTAAGTTTCCAAAATATTTGGATCCAGACTCAAGGGCAGAAGGACCTATCTCCAGGATACGTGTCGGGTTTCTAAGAAAAAAGGCTTAAAGGAGAAGAATTCAGGGGGTTGTTACTCCAGGGTAACTTCACCTAATTCAAAGCATGGTATTTGCAGTCCCTAAATATTCTGCTTTATCATAGTTTGCTCTTTTCAGGGTTGTAATCAGGTTAGTTTTGATCAAGTGACTTTCATAGTGTAAGTCATCTTGTCACCAACAACAGAAGAATGATGAATATTTAGGAAAGAGAACTAGGAGAGATGGCCTCCAATGGTAAGGTGTTTAACCCATCAGGTCTTTCAAAGCCTAGAGACTTTTAAGTTCTGCTAAGGAAACCTGTATCTCAGCTGGGATCCTTGTGGCTCACATCCACAGGATGGTGCAAGCCCCAAGAGCAAAAATAAACTCAGCGTATGAGCTCAAATTTACTTGGGAGGTCACTCTTAGCAATTATTTTTACTCAATAACTGAGGAAAACATATAACTAATGCAACAAAGGATGAACTTGCAAAGCAGCAGTTAGTGATGGGTCAATGTTTGCTAAGTCCACACGGAGTGTTCTCTAAAAACAAGATGCCTTGTCATAGACTGAACCTGTTACTTCAAATGCATTCAGAGAAGTAAGTAAGATCAGTTCTTTATTGATATTTTCTCTCTAGTTGACACTAGGGTTCAATTTACAGGTAAATTATATGTAAAACATATGTTTCTACTATAACAGAGTTTTACAAATAATGACCAGAATACCCATTACTTAGAAAAGCAGTCACTCAAGTTGTCATGGACTCAGACACGTGATAAGAAGATAAAATTTCTTTAACTAAATTATTTTACTTTTAATAAAGGCAATATATTCTTTACATAGAAAAATTAGATTAGAAAATTTATGAACTATGCCTACAAAATTGCTATTAATACCATAATTCAGATAGCACTAATTATCTTAATATAGATACTTTTCTATGAACATATGCCATTTTATAAAATTGATAGCCTAGTATATAGGGCATTTTATATCTTACATTTTCCACTCAGTGTTATATTGAAAGCACTTTTCCACATCATCAATTCCTCTTAAAAAATCACTTAAATGTCCATCTGATATTTACAATTGCATATATTAATTCATTTAATAGTTTCTTTTAAAACTATTAGACATCCTGACTTGTCTCCACTTTTCCACTACTATAAAAAAAATTATGAGCTACAACTTGCATGCTTAATTTTTGCCCATTATTTTATATCTAGATAGACTCTCGAAGTAGGAATACTAGACTAAGAGGCATGACCAATTACAAAGTGGTTAATACAGAGAGTGAAATTTTTACAGAATATTCTAAGCCAACACACACAAGCCATGGATAATACAGTTTTCATACAACCTTGCTAATTTGCCTGTTAAAATTATTTCACATTTTAAAATTCACTTTTTTCTGATTTAAGAAATAGAGGATTCTTAATGCCTCATTTTTTCCTGAAATTACCTTTTCATTATATTTGTACTTTTTTATGTATGGTGTGAATAGACTTTTGTCCTTTTTGTAAATGTGTTTTTATAGAAATAGCTGTTGGTCATACTTTTCACAATTATTTTCAAGAGTGTTCCATGTCTTTATGTAGTTACATTATCATATTTTCCCTATATTTTATACATTTTGCCTAACATCCCTTACCAATACAGATATGAAATACATATTTATCCCATTCTTTTCTATTTTTGAATAGATTTATGCTTTTATTTAAGAGTTGAATACATACAATTCTTTTTTTCTTTTTTCTTTTCTTTTTATTCATTTTTTGATGATAATATGAAGAAAAGTTTTATGTTGCTTTGAAAAATACCTATTAGTTGCTGATAAACCTTTATAACCACAGTGCTATGGTCATAATAGTCTACTCAACATATTTAAATTGATGTCATTTTATGAATTGACCATACTTGATTCTTATTCAGTTTATATATGTTCATCACTTTTAATAGTGTTTTTAAAATACAGTAAGCTTCTGAATTTATTTATCAAATCTAATACTTTTCTATTTTCTCATATATCAATTTCTGCATTCAAAATTTATAATTACATAACTTCTTGAGATGAGTACTTAGTTCATTTATAGTCTCTCTTATTTCATTTACTTTTCTTCCTGATGTTATATTGAGCAAATATTCAAAGATAAGAATACTAATGTGCATAATCTAATTTTTGTTCTTTTATCAATTATTTGGTATATATTTTTACCATTAGGTTACAAACTTTGACATAAGCATAACAATGTTCCTCAATTCTTCTTTGCCCTTTGTTATTATTCCTACATTATATAGGAAAAAATTTAAGCTGAATAACATGAAAGACCGTACAAAGTACATGGCTACTCATCAGTGAAAACAAAATACAAAATAGTCTCTTCCAAAGAATATGCTCTGTCCAATAAATTATGGTGCTTTTGTTCCCTCAAATTAAAGTGTCAGTTTTCAGAACATATCAAGAGATCATTTCATAATCTACCTCAAAATGATTATTGATTTGCAAAATATCTCTTAAATCTAAGTATAACTGAAGTTCCACAAAAGTGGATCAGGAGTTTCAAATAAATTGTGGAATTATACATTCCATCACATTGCCTTATTCTCTAGAGGACATTATGCCTTCAGGAGTTTTGAAAAAGAAACTGTGGTATTATAATTTTTTTGTAGCACGAGCTCACAAACCTAGCTGTGAGAGTGTATCTTACTGCAGGTAAATGTTCACTCTTTTCTGTTGATTCTAAAACCACTACACCATCCCTAATTTCATGTTGAAATCACTTGTCTATTCAAACTGAAAACAGGTAAAATTAACAAGGATAATCAACTCTGCAGCTTAGCCTTATCAGCTGGTGTGATGAGAAGGAAACAGGGCAGAAGGCAATGAAAATTCAAATCTATGCTTTTTCTTCCTTTTATTCCTGTTTTTCTATGGCAGAAAGTACTAGGGCAGTGACTGGAAAGGATCCACCCATGTACAATTGCAGGAGATATGCCTGACACTGAAACAGCCATAAAGAATACTGCATGTGTGTGTGTGTATATGTACGTGTGTGTGTTCAGAAGAGGGCTAGGTATTCAATATGTGACTAATACTATTGCCCAACTTTAAGGCTGGAGTTCATCTTCTTGATCAGTCTTAAAGGAACAAATAATCATGAGAGATGTACTGTTTGCTTGATCAAAATTTATATATCACTATTGCAATCCCTAAGCATTTTGCAGATAAATTGTTCATCCAAATGACAAATTGGATTCATGAAATGAGGAACAACATGACAGAATTTATCCTGCTCGGGCTGACACGGAAGCCATATGTACAGAAACTCTTGTTTATTGTGTTTACACTCATCTACTTCCTTACTCTGACAGGCAACCTACACGTTGTAGTGACAATCACTACCAGCCCACTCCTGGAATGCCCCATGTATTTCTTTTTGTCTTTCTTATCTTTCATAGATATTTGTTCCTCATCTACCCTGGCTCCCAAAATGATATTTGACTGACTGGCTGAGCAGAAAACTATCCCCTTTGGTGGGTGCATGACTCAGGTATATGCAGAGCATTTCTTTGTGGGAGCTGAGATCATCCTGCTCATGGTGATGGCCTATGACCGCTACATGGCCATCTGCAGGCCCCTGCACTACATGACCACAATGGGCTGGAGGGTGTGTGGCTTCCTGGTGGTCCTGTCCTGGGCTGGGGGATTTCTTAATGCTCTGATTCAAGTCCTTTTCATAGTGTGGTTACCCTTCTGTGGCCCAAATGTCATTGATCATTTCATCTGTGATCTTTACCCTCTGCTGAAACTCTCCTGCACTGACACTCACATCTTTGGACTATTTGTCGTTGCCAGCAGTGGGCTGATATGTTTGCTCAGCTTTTCTATTCTTATTACTTCCTATGTCTTTATTCTTTCCTCCATCAGACCTCACAGCTCTGAAGGACAGTGGAAGGCCATCTCCACCTGTGCCTCCCATATTACTGTCATCATCTTACTCTTTGTTCCCTGTAAATTTGAGTACATTCGGCCCATGATCACCTTCCCCATTGATAAAGCAGTGGCCATGTTTTATACTCTAGTAACACCCATGTTAAACCCTTTAATTTACACCCTCAGAAATGCAGAGGTGAAAAATTCCAGGAAGAAACTTTGGAGCCAAAAGATGATCTTGGGTATCCATTAATGTGAATAAATTAACTAAGCAATGAGCCAACTACTTTAAAAAGTTTTAAACAGAAGAGGATGATGGATAACTATTTTGCTAAAAATTCATGGTTTTAAAGGAAACTGCTTAAGTCATGGTGGACTTATTGTGAGGTGAGGATCAACCAGGAATGAATGGATATGGAGATGAGACAAGGTACTAAGGCAGGACTCATCCCAAAATTTATGTTGTGGTGTGGCACGGCTTGAAGAAGTCACATTTACATTGTAATCTGGGAGGGCTTTTCCATGAATAAATTTTTTTATCTGGCTAAAACCAAGAAGAGATATAGAATTTTTCCATTTACAGCCATAGAGCAAACTTTCACATGATGTTCCCAGTTAAAAGATACATGTAGAGAAATTTACTTTCAAATACAGTCTACAAAGTTCATCTTCAACATAAATCTTATTAGATGGATCTGTGCCTTAACTAATAGGACTAGAAGTAGCTTGTAAAACAATAAAAGAGGCTGTTACAAAAGAGTGAGTTTATCATATCTCAGTACTCAAAATAGAGAGTCTGTGCTTTCAGATTTTAATAGAAAATGCTAACTAGTTGCAGACCAATGAAATGGGGAGTTATTTGACATGTAGACAATTAAAATTGCCACTGTTAGAGAAAGACCTCAGATGAAAAGAAAGGATCATTTCAAAACCAAGACAGAAGTCTGCCAATCTTAATGATCACAGTTATTTTTAGGAATAGAATTAATATATACTATAGAATAGCCATGCTGACTCTTATGTTAAATATATATTACAAACAAATTAATATTCAACAGTTTAGTAAAGAGTTCAGTCCAAATGATAAATCAGCCTTTCAATGATGGGTAGCCAATCGCTAATCAGCATATATCCCTGTGCTGCTCCCATCATATTTTCCGCTGTCTTGTATTTAAATAAGACCATGTGCCCAGCTCACAGAAATGATGTGTAACTCACTCAGTGTGAACTATTGAGGAGCCAATGTGCTACTATCCAGCTTTTCCCTTCTTTGCCAAGCATTAAAATGGAAAAACTACAGAGAGGAAGCATCATGGATTACTGAGTATCTTCACAGAGGGCACTTGCCCTACAAGATCACCCAACACTCAGTGGATTTTACCTGATCAGGAAATAAAATTATATGTGATAAACTAATGATATTTCAGGATTCATTTATTGCTACAACAAAACACGTCTTATTCTGACTAATGCATTGAAGAAATTTGTCTTTACAAAGCCTATAGGTATAAATAAGAGAATCAATTAGCATAGCCTTTGCATTATCTTGATTCCCAAATAGGGTAGAATGGATAAACAGTAAATCTTACAGAAAAAGTCCAGTTAATTAGAGCTTCTCTCTGCTTCGATGTAACACTACACCAGCTGAAATATTTAGACCATAAATTTATACATATCTTTTTCCCCTTTACCTAGTATTGGAGGCAAGTCTGATAAAAAAAAAATACATTCATAGATTAGAGGTGACAACAAGAATTATGACCTCTAACATGAACGCAGTCGTCAATGTTTCTTGAGCAAATTTTCTAGCTTCACTAGACAGTTCCTCTTACATATATTCTTCTCAGCAAATGATCCACTTTTCTACTAATTTCCATCATCTTTATCCCACAAGCTGTCCTCTCATCTCAGAAGAAGATGATTCCTCTGACTTGTCAGGAAAATAGGGACCATCGCAGAATCAGTTTCTCATCCTCAAGCCTCATCATCAATAAATGTATCTATAAGCCTTTTAACCTTTATGCCTTCCATCCCGATAAGTAAAACATGTACAGGGTTTCTTTATAATTTTAATATGTCAACATGTATGTGACATACAGTTCCATCCTGCCTCATCAGAACTTTTGCATCTAGCTCCCATTACTAGACCACCCCCAAAATGTTTATTGGTCATAATAAGCCCTAATGAGGGAGGGGATTACCAAAAACAACTCTCTTCTTGTCTATATGTTGAGAGAGTCAGAGTCTGAACCAGAGCTACAGCTACAGCTACAACTACAGCCAGAGCAACAGCTAGAGCTAGAGTTAGAGTTGGAGCTAAAGTAAAAGCTATAGTTACAGTTGGAGCTAGAGTTAAATTAGAGCTAGATTTAGAGCTAGCATTAGACAGAGAGTTGCAATCATTAGCGTTATTCTGTTCCACTGTGAAGAAATTATCACTAGGGTTACTATTTCTTGTCTCTGTTGACATCCTCTTACAGAGACAGAACTAAAACCAAGAGATCATGTTGACAAAAACCATACCCTACATAAATAAATAAGCGTACCCTGAGTACCTGTGCTGGTTTGGATGTGTTATGTCCCCCAAAATGACATGTTCTTTAATGCAATTTTGTGGGGGCAGATATATTAGTGTTGATTAGGTTGGCATCTTTGGATTCGGTTGTTTCCATGGAGATGTGACCCACCCAATTGTGGGTAATAACTTTGATTAGATTATATCCAAGGAGATGTGGCCCCACCCATTCAGTGTGGGTCTTGATTAGCTTACCAGAGCCCTATAAAAACTCATCAGAAGGAGCTCAGTGCTGCTGTAGCTTAGAAAGATGCTTTGAAGATGGCCATTGAATGCCGATGCTGATATTTTGGAGAATGCCATTTTGAAATGCAACCTGGGAGCAAGCAGACACCATCCATGTGCTTTCCCAGCTAAAAGAGGTTTTCCAGACACCAACGGCCTTTCTCCAGTAAAGGTATGGCATTGTTGATGCCTTACCTTGGACACTTTCTGGCCTTAAGACTGTAACTGTAACCAAATAAACCCCCTTTATAAAAGCCAATCCATTTCTGGTGTTTTGCAAAATGGCAGCATTAGCAAACCGGAACAGTCCCCAATGGCACTGACTTCTTGCTCAAAGAAGTTTTCTAACGGTGTATTTTTCTATAGGTAGAGGATGCCTATACCACCCCTCATCATCTCCTTAAGGACAGGAACAGCCTGAAATCAAACCACCAAGTGAATTACAGCAACACAGGGGATTACTGGCAAGGGTACAATCAAGTCTGCATTAAAGGAAAAGGGGGAGGAGATGGATGTGGATCCCTCCTCCCTACAGCATTTCTCCCTTCATCCTCTAGGTGTAATTGCACAAAGGGGCCTATCTCGGTGTTATTTTCCCATTGACTTCTGCATATAAACATAGATGCTTGCTCTATGTCTGATGATTCTCATCTGTAGGATAGAAGAAAAAGCTCTAATATTCCAAATCTAATATGATATACCTACACTTAGGCACTCATGCAAAAACAAGTTATTTTATCCATGCCTTTTAAATCACAGAAATTGAGGGTAAGAACTGCTGGAAATCCAGTCTCCTAAGCCTTCTCAGTCAATCATTAATTAAAATGTCACAGAAAATGGTCACATTCACACAGAATATTCTGGTCATGTTTAGTTTTCATTCAACAATATGCTGGTTTGAATCTATTATGTCCCCCACAAAAGCCATGCTCTTGAGTGCAGACTTATTCTTGTGGGGTCAGACTTAGTCTTTTGATAAGAGTGGAACCTTTTAATTATGTTGTTTCCATGGAGATGTACTCAACCAACTGTGGGTGAGTCCTTTCCATTAGATCATTTCACTGGAGGTGTGACCCCACCCATTCTGGGTGGGTCTTAATTAGATTGCTGGAGTCCTCTAAGAGACCACAAAGAGAAGGAGCTCAAACAACCTGAGAGAGACATTTTGAAGAGAGAGAGAGAAAACCAGAGAGAGAGATTTTGGAGAAAAGTTAAGATATGCCATCCAGAATTTGCCCTGGGAGAAGCTAAGAGCCGTCAGATCCTGATGCTTGCAGATGCTGGGAGATGCAGACAGAAGGATGTTGGGAGATGCTAAGCTAAGAGATGAAGCCCAGAGTTTGTCCTGGAGAAGCTAAGAGAGAACTCCCAGAAGCTTAGAGAGAAATGCCCCAGGAGGACCAAGCAGAAGCTGAGAGAATCTAAGAGAGACAGAAGCCCAGGAATTTTGGAAAAAGCCATTTTGGAACACAACCCAAGAGCAAAGGACCAGCAGAAACCAGCCACATGCCTTCCCAGCTGAAAGAGGTGTTCTGGACACCATTGACCTTCCTTCAGTGAAGGTATCCTCTTATTAATGCCTTGGTTTGGACAGTTTTGTGGCTTCTGAACAGTAAATTTGTAACCCAAGAATCCCTTTTATAAAAGCCAATCCACTTCTGGTATTTGGCATAACGGCAGCTCCAGCAAACTGGAAAAAAACTGTTAAAAATGTTTAAGTAGATTTAAGTAATATGAGAAAAATCTCATGCATTTATTCATGTAGTTACCATTTTTGTTATCTTCTTTCCTTTTAATAGATCCAGATTTTCACTGAGAATCACTTTCCCTCTGCCTGAAGGACTTCCATTAATACATCTTGTACTGAGAGTCTGCTGATAATAAATTCTTTTAGATTTTGTATGCAGGAAACAAATACCTATTTTGTATTTTTTTAAAAGATCTTCTTGCTGTTTATGTATCATACCTAGACAATTTTTCTTTCCGAAATTTTTCTTTCCTGTGATGATCTACTGTCTCCTTGCTTACATTTGATCTGACATAAAGAATGATGTAATTCTTATCACCTTACCCCATACAACCATATTTTTTGAACCCTTCTATTTTGCAGAAGAGGACAATGAGGCATGAAGGTGAATAATTTGACCAAGATAACATAGAATTCAAAAAATGACAAGCAGCAGTATTATATAGTGGATATGTCTGCCATGTGAACATTTCTCTCAATTTTAATTCAGAAAATATTTTCCATGTATTTTCTATGTAAGATACACTAGCTTGAAGATTTTGCCTGCTCTTATTTAAGGCTGTTTCACAAGTCCTGGTAAGTTAACTGACACTTATAGAGTCATATATTAGTCGGTAGAAGAATTTGGAATAGATATATAGTCCTCTAGGATGCTAGTATGGCCCATTTGTGTAGAGGATGTCCCTGTGCCTAAATCTAAATTTCTGTTTCCACTTTCCTCCACTCTGAAACTGTCAAGAAATTCCAAAATCAAATACATCTAGATTGTACATAGGCAGTCATCAAGAAGGGGACAAATGTATGAAAAGGAATTTAGGGGGTGTACTCTTTTCTTCAACCTCTCTTTCACTTATTATCTTGCTCAATCCTCCCTATAAATCTGGGAAACAGGATTGTTGTATAGACTCTGACTGGCTCAAGCAACAGTACTCACAAGACTAAATATTCTGTGCCCTACATCACAAATCTAAGATCTTTTCCAAACCACAGGCTTAAGTTGCTGATATCCTACCTCAGCCTACTTACCCACAGATGCCACATCCACAAAGAGAATACAATGAACTGGTTTGGCTGCCATAAGGCTGAAGCTCTTGATTCTAATCTTCATGGAGCTGAAAGTTCAGAGAATTCTCAACTATTTGTGTTGAGCAATATCCCTTGAAATATTTTCCTATTTTTCCTTTAATTGTACATGAAAATGCTGGTAAAGACAGAATCTAGGGATTCTTGAGACTAGAAGACTATTTAACATAAGAGCCACAGATTACAGATGCTGTTTGCACTATGTTTCCAATCCAGTTGGATACAGACTCCAAGGGACCAAAGAAGATATCTCCAAGGGAGAACTGGGTATCTGAAAAATGCTTGGAAGAGCTGAATTCAGGGACCTGCTACTCCAGGGCTGCATTAATTTATTGTTGAGTTTAAGACTACTTTCTCTACTTTCACATAGTTTGCTATTTTCAGGGCTTTAAACTACATTGGTATTTTGATCAGGTGGCTTGTATAATATACTTTATCCAGTCACCAGGAAAGCAAGACCAGCAAATACGCAGGAAGGGGACTTGGGGAGAAATATCCTCCAATGATTAGGTGTTGCCTCATGAATTTCTTTTGAAGACTAAAGCTTTGGAAGTTCTGACTAAAGACAGAACTTGAGACTCACATCCACAGGATGGTCTGAGCCAACAAAGCAAAAATAAACTCTGCACATGAACTAAGATTTATTTAGGAAGTCTGTCTCAGCAATAATTTTCAAGTCACTAAATGAGGAAGAGAAATATTAGGCTTAAGGTAAAAATGGATGAATTGCAAAAGAATAGATAATGATGGATCACTGGATGCTAAGTTCATGAAAAACATTCTCAAGAAATAATATGACTTGTCATATGTTGAATCTGTTACTTCTCCAAATGCATTCAGAGAGGTAGGTACAACCATTACTTCTTTATTGGTATTTTCCTCTCAAGGTGGTACAAGGTTCTTAATCTATAAGTAAGTCATATTTGTACATAACAGGTTGTATATTATGGGTTGTAGGGCACATAAGGTTTACTCTTGGGAATATGGGTACATGAGCCATTCAGAGTCTACACAATATTCTAAATACCTGTCTCAAAGAGATATAGGGAGGATTGAGCAAGCTAACAAGTGAAAAGATCTTGTCAAGTCAAACTTGTTATACATACAGATTAATATTTAACAGTTTAGGAAACTATTCATGCCAAGTGGGAAACCAGTTTCTCTAACGGTGTTCAACCCATTTGATGGTCATCAAATATCCATCTGCTCCCACCAGAATTTCATCTCCCTTGTGTTTAAGGGGGGCCATGTGGCTAGCTCACAATAGTGATATATTCCACATTCAGGAAGAAACATTTAGGATCCTGCATTCCAGAATCCTGCTTTATTTTTCCCTGCTGCAACAAAACTGAAAGACATGCACTAAGATGGCAGGAATACACAGAGGAAGCAACCAGAATTACCAAATAACTACACAGAGAAAAAAAGTGCTCTAGAGGATCATCCAACCTTTAGGGGACTTTGGTTGAATAGAAAGTAAAATTGACTATGTTAAGCAACTCAGATTTCAAGATTCATTTGTTACTTCAGCAAAATGCAGCCTAACCTGACTAGTGCATTGACTAACTTCATCATGACAAAGACCTGTAGATCTTACTAAGAGAACAGGTTAGCATAATTTTTGCAATTTTCCTGATTCTAAAACAATGTAGAATAGATAAATAACAATTTTACAAAACCAAGTCAAACTAGAGCTACTTTCTGATTTGATGTAACACACTACCCAAGTGATTGTATTTAAATCATAAGTTTAAACATGATTTAAACATCACTTTTCTTTCTCTTTACCAAAGACGTAAGGTAATGCTTAGGAAAACTATGCAATCATACACTAGGGGGTGCAACAACAATTATCAACTCCAGTATGAACTCTATCTTTAGTGTTTATTGAGCAAATTATCTGGCAGTTCTAGACAGTTCCCTCTTCTACACATTGTTCTTAGCATAAGTTCCAATTTTGTAACAATTTCCTGTAATCCTTATCCCACAAATTCTCCTCTCATCATAGATGACTATGCCTCCTGCTTTTCAGGAAAATAGGGAACATCACAAAATCATTATTTCAATCTCAAGCTTCCACACAAATTATTTTATCTAAAAACCCTTTCCTCTGTATCTTCTGGCCCAATGAGTAAAATATATGCTAGTGCTCCAATTAAAATTTAATATATAATCATTTGATCAAAATACAGCTCCTTCTTGCCTCCTCAGAAATTTTATTTCTAACTCCCCTGACAAGAGCACCTCCCCAAATATTTATGGATGCCATTAAGGTTTAATGAGGGTTTTCACTCCAGAATTAAAACAGTGGAGGGGATTACAAAACCCAGTTCCTTTCTTATCAGTATGACAATGAGAGAGTTAGAATTAAGATATAGCATTAGAGTGGTTAGAGTTGTTTTGTGCCATTTTCAAGAAACTCTCAGTACTGTTTATTCTCATACTGCCTCTACTGACAGATTCTTACAGAAACAGAACTCCAACCATGCAATCAAATTAACAAAGCCATGCCTTACATCAAGAATTAGTGTTTCATAGGATCCCAAGGACTCTTATTATACACCAAAAGTGAGTCCTTGTCCAATGCACACAAGAGACAATTCAGTGATCCCAAGATTTCAACAAAGAGTCTATTGGCAAAGACCAGCCTCACTGAAGACAGGAGGACAGTTCCTCAGATCTGTCTCCCTGAGTTACAATGAAGCAGCATTATAATGACTTCACTAGTCGCTGGAAAGTTAGATGGTGTTAGGGTGATGTGGATTAGGGGCTGGATGAGGGAGTGATTACTTTGCATGGGTGTAGCTTCTATTCATGCTAAAACATGCTTCTACATACATCATATGTTCAAAAAATGGTATCTAAATAAATCCTTCCCAGAGGCCAAGAATTTAGTATTATTATGAGCTAAAGGAGACTCTAGGTCAGGATTTTACCTAACAGTGCATGTTCCTCAAGTTGGGTTAGGTAGGTTTGTTTGGTTTAGGGGTAAAACAGGATCTAGCAGTTGGCTGTAGAAATTTGCTTTACCTTATGATTTTGCATAGGGTCTTGTGGGTAGGGCCTAGCATGTGCTCAGCTAAGGACTGCTCAGTAGATCCTAGCAGGTGCTGAGCTAGGAGTTGCTAAACAGACATTGGGAGTGTCAGTGGCTCCTAGGCTGTTAAACTCTCACTTCTTGCTCAAAGAAGTTTTCTAACGGTGGATCTTTCTGTAGGTGGTAAAGGAGCCCATTCCTATCCCTTATCATCTCCTTAAGTACAGGAACAACCTGTAATTCAAGTGAATCCACCAACCCAAATGAATCTTGGCAAGATTGCAGCCAAGTCCACATTAGAGGCTGAGGGAGAAGAAATGGAAATGGAGTCCTCCCTCCTACAGAGTTTATCTTCTCCATCCTCTAGGCATATTTTACAACAGGGTCCTGGGTGACTGTTATTTTCAGTGACTTCTTCACAAACACAGGCCCTCGCTCTCTGTTTGCATGAATTTCCATCTGTGGAGTGGAAGAAAGACTGCTTTGTTCTTCAACATCTTATATGATATACTGACTTAGCACCTCATGCATAAAGTTTTTAAATCCATGCCTTTTAAATAACTCAATTGAGAGTAAGAATGCTACGAATCTGGTCTCCTAGGTTTTCTCAGTTAATTAATTAAAAGTCAGAGTCATGAGGATATTTAAGCAGTGTTTATTTTCATTTAACAATAAATAATATATGAAATAGATCTAAGTATTATGTGACAAAGCATATGTACTCATGTAATTACCATTTTTGGTTACCTTCATTCTCTATTTGAGACTCATATTTCCATCTATAATCATGTTTTGTCTGCCTGAAAGCCTTTTTTTATACCTTGTATTGTGAGTGTGCTGATGATGAATTCTGTTAGCTTTGTATGCATGAAAACATATTTATTTTCTGTTTGTTTTTGAAAGATATTCTTATTACATATGCATCATAAATTGACAATTTTTTCATCCAGATTTTTTTCTTTCACAAGGTACCCAACTGTCTCCATGCTTGCATAGGTTCTGACATGAAGAATGAAGTCATTCAGATCTTATTCCCCTGTACAACCATATATCTTACAACCCTATAGTCTTTGGAAGAGGAAGATGAGGCACAGAGAGTCAGGAAATTCAGCTAAGATGACACAGATTGTCCAGAGTTCAAAAAATGACAACCAAGCTTTTTAGAGTAATAGGTGTGTTAGCCATGCAAATATTTCCCTCAAATTTAATTCAAAAAATATATTCCAAGTATATTCTATGCAAAATAGACTAGCTTCCTCTCTTAACCATCTGAGTACTCTGATTACAAGTTTATGCTGACTTTATCATTTATTTCAAAAGACAAGTCTTTTCACTCTTAAAGGAAAACTGTTACAAAGAATTTGTTCCTTCATCTGTAATAGTGAAGTCCTAAAATAACTTAACATATTGCATAAGAAGTAGTAAATAATTAAAATAAATTTTCTATCTTTCAGTTAAGCTAAATTATCACATATTTAGAAATTATATAGAGTTTCTAAAAACTTAACTATGTTCTCACTGTCCATGTTATATCCTAATACTAATCTATATGATGTTAAAAGTTACAGATCATGGAAACAACCAAATTTTCTTGTCAGTTATATTATTTTGCTCTAAAGCTTACAAAATTTAAATTTTCTGTAGCACACTATCTAATTTAACCTGTCTAATCAGTTTATTTAAACAACCTAATTCAACTTTATTTGGGATGAATCCTAGAATAAAGTTTAAAATCTTCATCAGTAAATGAAAACATTTGCAAAGTCCTGTGTGGGACTAAAGAAAAATAGAAGTATTAAACCTGTTGACCTGGGGAATACTTACTAATCTCTTAAGCAATAGGAGCTTTCAATTTAATAAGCCAAGTCCTCAATCTTAGGGCTTTCCCATAAGAAACTTATTTCTGCAATAGCAAATCTAAGCCCACTTATCATTAGTGCTTAAGAGTCACCCCCAGAGAACCTCTTGTGTTGCTCATATGTGATATCTCCTTCTCTAAGCCAAACTCTACAAATAAACTCACTACCTTCCCCTTATGTGGGACATGACTTCAAGGGATATAAGTCTCCCTGGCAACATGAAACATGACCTCCAAAGATGAACCTAGCCTTTGCACCATAAAATTAGTGAACTGAAAAAGGGAAATAAATTTCAGTGGCTAAGAAATTTCAAGTAGAGTCATGAAGTCATTCTACAAGTTTCTTATGCAAATTTCAGCCAGATATTGCAAACTGTCACCAAAGGTCAAGCCCCAACCAACAGTGTTCCTACAACTCTAGAGTTTACCCTGAGCTCCATCTTGCTCCTGCTTCATTCAGACTATGTGTTCCAGTTTGCTAGTGCTGCCAGAATGCAAAATACCAGAAATGGATTTGCTTTTGTAAAGGGGGTTTATTTGCTTACAAATTTACAGTCTAAAAGCCATGAAAATGTCCAAATTAAGGCATCAGCACAAGTATACCTTCACTGAAGGAAGGCCAATGGCATCTGGAAAACCTCTGTTAGCTAGGCAGGCACATGGCTGATGTCTGCTGACCCCAGGTTGTGTTCCAGCTCCTCTCTCAGCTCCTGTGCATTCTTCAAAATGTTGCTCTCAGGGTGTTTGTCCTCTCTTAGTTTCTCTGGAGCAAAGTGTCAGAAAAAGTCTGCTTTCAAAGGCCATCTCCAAAATGTCTCTCTTGGCTGTAGCAGTGAGCTCCTTCTGTCTGAGCTTTTACAGGGCTCCAGTGGTTTAATTAGACCCATGCTGAATGGGCAGACCCACACCTCCATGGAAATAATCCAATCAGAGTTATCACCTACAGTTGGATGGGTCACATCTCCATGGAAACAGCCCAGTCCAAAGGTTCCAACACAATCAAGGCTAAATACATCTGCCCTCACAAGATTGCATCAAAGAACATGTCATTTTGGGGGCATAATACATCCAAACTAGAACACCATGTATACAATTTCTCACCCAGTTTGTTTCTTCCAGATTAGAAGCCTTTCACAACAAATGTCTCCTCAACAGAGGCCACACTCCTGTTCCCCTGGGCACACTCCCCACCATACCCAATGCAAAATCTACCACCAGACACTGACCTGGAAAGAAGTGAGGGTAGGAGAAAGAGACTCAAACAAGGAAGGGGAAAAGGGAGTAAGTAAAGCTAATCTCTAAAAGCAGATTGCCCCATATTGTCAGGGCCTCTTGCCTTTCACCCCACTTTTCTTTCAAGAGTGCCCATGTCTTCCCACATGTGTATTTAATAAACTTTCTACCTGCTTACTCTAAAAAAAAAAAAAGACTAGCTTGATATTTTCATACGCAAACTTTTGTATCTCTTGCAATAACACTATTTTATTCCAAGCTATTTAACTAGTCCTAGAAAGTTAATTGAGATTCATGGAGTCATATTATTTGTAAGTGGAAGAAATGGGAGTCATGTCCAGTTTCATGTCTTTTAGGAATATTTCATCTAGGATGCTAGCATGATCCATTCATATAGAGGATGTCCCTCTTC
Source organism: Choloepus didactylus (assembly GCF_015220235.1). Lineage (NCBI taxonomy): Eukaryota > Metazoa > Chordata > Mammalia > Pilosa > Megalonychidae > Choloepus > Choloepus didactylus. The sequence goes on along the minus strand of NC_051312.1, from coordinate 30,408,001 downwards.
ATAAATCTAATGTTCTGCTTAGACTTCCCTTCCACCCTGCAGCCACAAAGAAATTCCAACATCAAAGATGCCAAGGTCGAGCTTAGGCAGTTACCAGGATAGGTACCAAAGACAGACAGGAGGAAGTTAAGAGATGTTCTGTTAACTCCACCCTCTTTTCTGCTCAGCTGCTGGTCTCTGTCTGTGGAGTAAACCCTGCCTGTGCCTGGTGGTAGAACCAAAGCTCCTAAACAAGCCAGACCTGGTCTGAATCTGTACTTCCTCTCCCATCATGTCCTGTGGTTAACACAACTCACAGCACCAATTTCTGATGAGCTACAATAAAACATCATGATAAGAGCTCAGGATTAGAACTCAGATAATTCTAGACTTAAATCTGAGCACTAATAATTATTAATTTTTGACCATGGCCAAATTTGCTTTTATATTAAGTGGAAATACTAATAGCTTCATGATATAGGGATTATATTATATTCAGATGAGATGATACACTTAGAAAATGGATTGATATATAAAAGTGCTCATTACATGTTAGTTCTTATGATATACACATTTCCTGTATCTTCTACAACCTTTTCTGGGAATCTCAACTTCACTATTAAATATTTTAGTGGGGAGATCAAATACTCCAAGAAAGATTTCAGATTTATAGTTACTTGTGAAACATTACTGAATACTTCTAAACCTGGTCTTTCTTTTCTCCATTTGCCCACAATCCTACCATCCACAGGAGAAATGAAGACAAACTACACACATAAGAACATTTTTGCCACAGCCTGGGCACTGTTATACCATAAGCCCTCTTTTCCTATTCAGAAGATGATGAGAGAAAACCAGAAGTTTTCTCTACGTCAGGTGCCATTTTAAGTGTTACAAGAATTATTTCATAGAACAACAAATGAGTCTTATGACATAGATTCCTTCCCATCTCTTTTAAACAGATTTGGAAAATGAGGCATAAGGAAGCTGAGAAACTTGCCCAAGGTCACTGTGCTGGTGTATATATATTAAGTCTCCCAGAAAAGGCCATGTTCTTTGATGCAGTCTTGTGAGGGCAGACTTATTAGTGTTGATTAGATTGGAAATGATTGAGTGTTTCCATGGAGATGTGACTCAATCAACTGGGCAAGAACTTTGATTGGATACTTTCCATGGAGATGTTACCCCTCCTATTCAGGTTGTATCCTAATTAAATCACTAGAGCCTTATAAAAGCTCACAAACAGAAGGACCTCAAAGGAGCTGCAGCTGAGAGAGACATTTTGAAGATGGCTGTTGAAAGCTGATACCAACATTTTGAAGAACACCATTTTGAAATGCAACCTGGGAGCAAGCAGGCACCAGTCAATACCTTCCCAGCTAAGAGGTTTTCCAGATGCCACTGGCCTTCTGTGAAGGTACCTGACTGTTGATGCCTTACATTGGACACTTTATGGCCTTAAGACTATAGTATTGTAACCAAATAAAGCCTCTTTATAAAAGCCAGTCCATTTCTTGTATTTTGCATAACATCAGAGTTAGCAACCCAGAATAGTCCATAGTAGTAAGTAGAAAAGCCAGCCCTAGGAGGTGCAGTTTATTGTAAAACAAAGCTCTTCCTCTTGTGCATCTAAGGAGAGAGAGCAGATTCTCTCTCTTGCATGTGTCTATCCTAGGGCATCAACAGTAGAACAGCAGTTTTTAATGGCCCAGATATTTTCACATATATCTGTTCAATCCTCCTATAACTCTGTGAGACAGGTAATAGGATTGTTTTATATACTCTGATAAGCATTTGCACCCATTCTCCCATGAATAGATTAATATGCACCCGACATCCCAGACTCCGCAATCACTTCCAGACACAGAAATAAGATGCTGCTAACTTGCCTCGAACAGCTCTCTGCCCACCCAGTCACAGATGTCATGGCCACAGGAGAGGATGGGATAAACTCATTCGGCTTGGTTGAAGCTGCTAATCTGAACCCTCTGCAGTCTGAAAGTTCAATGAATTCCTCAGGAATGAACTGGCAACTAACTCCTTTTGAGCTTGAACAATATCTTTTTAAATATTTACCTTTAATAATACATGGAAATGTTATTAACAACAGACTGGGGATTCCTGAGTCTAGAACACCACATAAACATAACCAGCCACAGAAAACAGATGCTGTTTGGTCTTAATTTTCCAACCCATTTGTATTCAGATCTGAGTGACTAAAGACACTATCTTCAGCCTTAGCACAGGGTTTCTATAAAGAAAAGACTTAAAAGAGCTGACTTCAGAGACCTGCTCCTCAGGGCAACTTATATTTGTTCCTGAGTTCATGGTACTTGTAATCCCCAGTTATTCTGCTTTAACAAGGTTTGCTATATTGAAGTCTTTAAATCAGGTTGTGTCAAAGATATACTCACCCACAAACTAAGATTTGCACAGGAAGTGTCCCTTTGCAATCATTTTCAAGTCACAAATTGAGGTGCAGAAACACTATACTTAGGGTAAAAATGGATGAACTTGCAAAGCAGCAGTTAGTGTGTGGTCAGTAATTGCTAACTTCACATAAAATGTTCTATAAAAATAAATGCTTTTTCATGGAATGAACTTGTTACTTCTTCCCCAAAGGAATTCAGAGAGGAAGGTACAGCCAGTGTCTTTTTAATTAGTATTTTCCTCTTAAGGTGATACTAAGATTCAATTTAAAGGTAAGTTATATTTATATGTGTAGTTACTATCACTGACTTTTATGAGTAAAGTCTGGCATACCCAATGCACTCAGAATAGCATTATCTCAAGGTATTATGGATACAGACCTGAGATAAGAAAGCAAAACTTGTTTTATTAAATTATTTTACTGGGTATAACAGCAATATATTCTCTTTATGGAAAAATAGACTCAAAATTGATAAAAAATGAAAACAAAAATTGTTCTTAATCCCATAAATCTGATAAGTACTTAGTGTATGTGATGGTTAGGTTCATGTGTCAACTTGGCCAGGTGATGGTGTCCAGGTATCTGGTCAGGCAAGCACTGGCCTAGCTGTTACTGCAAGGACATTTGTGACTGGTTAATAAACCAGGAGGCTAGTTTATTAAATCATCAGTCAACTGGCTGCAGCTGTGACTGATTACATCAACAAAGGGTGTGTCTTCCACAATGAGAGAATTCAATCAGCTGGATTTAATCCAATCAGTTGAAGACTTTTAAGCAAGGCAGATGAGGACTTTCACTTCTTTGGCTAACCAGTGAAGCATTTCCTGAGGAGTTCATCAGAGTTGCCGGTTCATTCCTGAGGAGTTCTTTGAACATTTTCATTTGAATTGCCAGTTTGCTGCCTGCTCTATGGAATTTGGACTCATGCATCCCCACAGTTGCATGAGACACTTCTATAAAATCTTATATTTATACATATCTCTTGTTGATTCTGTTTCCCTAGAGAACCCTAACCAATACAACTTGGTACAGGGAGTGGTTCTTGAGAAACAGAATCTTAAAATGGGCTTCTACAATTGGTTTTCTACTCTGATTACATCCAAAGGCACTAATGACTCCATTTCCAATAATCAAGATGGCACTGGCAGTCCATGGCATGGTTTGGCAATGGAGATATGCAAAATATCACAATTTGATTCTCCTAATCATACTCAGGTATGAAGCAAAGCTCTGGGTGACAGTGTCTTTGGCACCCTATAAAAGTTTTGCCAAGTTAAGGGGTATAATTATGTTGGCTGGTTGCTCTTAGATATGCTGGATAAAGTTAGAAGAGAAAGGGACAAGCTAAAGGCTTCATACTTAAAACTTAAGTGCCATATGACAGATGTAAAGGTTTCTATGTGTGCCCTGAAAGAAAGTTGTATTTCCTGTGGCTGCAGAATTGAGATTTCTGAAAACCAGACACAGAGTCTCATTGTGCAAGTAGCAGATTTACAACATAAACTAAAATCTCAACCTCGCAAGGAGTCTGCTGTTAAAGTAAATGCATTGATTGGAAAAGAATGGGATTCCAAAACTTGGGATGGGGACATATGGAATGTTAATAATGGCAGTGAGGACACTGGAACCCTGGATTCTGCTCAGTCTTTGTTAGATATACCTGTAGTTGTCTGTCCTGAGGAAACAGCCCCCACCCCACCTCCTGTCTGCCCTGAGGAGAGAGATACCCAACCTCCAGCTTGCTTTAAGGAAACAGTTTCCCAACCTAAAGTCTTCCCTGAGGAGCATGCTATCTAACCTCCACCTAAAAATATTAATCCTTCAGTACCTGGTAAACTTGTAATTACCTCCCCTGAGGAAGCAGCCCTCACTCCTCTCTCTGGAGAGATTAATTCTGTTTCACCAGATGAAACTGCAACAGAATGTCCTGAGGTAAATTGCCTGAGGACTTCTAATTCTTTTCATATCTACCCCTACCACAAGTCTTTGCTTCAAGACCTATAACTAGACTAAAGCCCCAACAGGCCCTGAAGGGTGAGGTACAAAGTGTGACCCATGAGGATGTACACTATACCACAAAAGAACTGTATGAGTTTTCCAACATATAAAGACAGAAATCTGGGGAATATATGTGGAAATGGATATTAAGGGTGTGGAATAATGGAAGGAATATGAAGTTTGATCAGGCTGAATTTACTGATATCGGCCCACTAAGTAGAGATTCTACATTCAATGTTGTAGCTTGAGGGGTTAGAAAGGGCATTAACAATTTGTTTAGGTGGTTGGATGAAATGTGGATCAAATGGTAGCCAACATCACCTGAGGTTGAAATACCAGAACTGCCCTGGTATAATGTAGAGGAAGGGATTCAAAGGCTTAGAAAGATTGGAATGTTAGAGTGGATTTATCTAGGAAGATCTGCTCTCACACCCATGGAATGTCCAGAGGACACACCTTTTACCAGTACTGTGAGGAATAAATTTGTGAGACTAGCTCCATTATCCCTGAAGAGCTCTGTAGTCACCCTTCTCTGCAGGTCAGATATGACCATGGGAACCACTGTCACTGAGCAGGAATCCTTAAACATGATGGGGATAATCAGATCCCAAATTGGCAGAAGCCACACATGGCAGCTGTTAATCATCAAAGGTGGGCATGGCTACCATAATGGAAAACAGGCTCAAGGTAGCAGTCAAAATAATCTGACTCACAGAGACTTATGGAATTGGCTAGTAAATCAAGGAGTACCTAGCAGTAAAATATATGGACAGTCTACTAAATTCTTGTTTGAGCTGTATAAGCAGAATTCTAAGTCAAGTGAGCAAAAGTCTACCATGAATTACAAAAACAGAGAGTCATGTCCCTTAATCAATTCCCAGACATGAGACAGTTTACAGATCCAGAGCCCCTTGAATGAGGGGAAGGCTGGGTATCCTGGGGGTAGGACTCTGTTACACTGCCAAGCATTTATATGTTAATCCTCCTCCCAGACTTACCAAGGGGGACCTATAGCCTTTTACCAGGGTAACTGTTCATTGGAGAAAAGGAAATGATCAGATATTTGGGGGATTATTTGACCCTGGTTCAGAAGTGACATAATTCCAAGGGATGCAAAACATCCCTCTGGTTCATCAGTCAGAGTTGGGGCTTATGAATGTCAGGGGATTGATGAAGTTTTAGCTCAGGCTAATCTCACAATGGATTCTGTGGGTCCCTGGACCCATTCTGTAGTTATTTCCCTAGTTCCAGAATGCGTAATTGGAATATGCATTCCAACTGGCAGAATCCTCACATTGGTTCCCTGACTCATGGAGTGAGGGCTATTATGGTGCAAAAGACCAAGTGGAAGCCACTAGAACTGCTCCTGCCTAGCAAAATAGTGAATCAGAAGCAATACTGGATTCCTGGAGGGATTGCAGAGATTAATGCCACTCTTAAGGACTTGAAGGATACAGGGGTGGTGATTCCCACCACATCCCCATTCAACTTTCCTATTTGGCCTGTGCAGCAAATAGATGAGTCTTGGAGGATGACAGTGGATTATCAGGTGGTGACTCCAATTGCAGCTGCTGTTCCAGTTGTAGTATCATTGCTTGAGCGAATCATCACATCCCCTGGTACCTGGTATGCAGCTATTAATCTGGTGAATGCTTTTTTCTCAATAGCTGTTAGTAAGGACCACCAGAAACAGTTTGCATTCAGCTGGTAAGGCCAGCAGTATACATTCACTGTGCTACATCAGGGGTATATCAACTCTACAGCCCTATGTCATAATATTGTCTACAGGGATCTTGATCATTTCTCCCTCCCACAAGACATCACACTGGCCCATTATATTGATGATGTCATGTTGATTGGACCTAGTGAGCAAGTAGTAGCAACTACTCTAGAATTGTTGGTAAGGTATTTGCATGTCAGAGGATGGGAGATAAATCCAACAAAAATACAGGGAACTTCCACCTCAGTAAAATTTCTAGGTCTCCAGTGGTGAGGGGCATGTTGAGATATCCCTTCTAAAGTGGAGGATAAGCTGTTGCATCTGGCCCCTCCTTTGACCAAAAAAGAGGCACAGTGCTTAGTTGACCTCTTTGGACTTTGGAGACAACCTATGCCTCATCTGGGTGTGCTTCTATGGCCCATTTCCTGAGTAACTAGAAAATCTTCTAGTTTTGAGTGAGGACCAGAACAAGATGAGGCTCTGTGACAGGTCCAGGCTGTTGTGCAAACTTCTCTGCCATTTGGACCATAAGACCCAGCTGATCCAATAGTGCTGGAAGTCTTGGTGGCAAACAGGAATGCTGTTTGGAGACTTTGGTAGACTCCTATAAGAGAATCACAATGTAAGCCCTTAGGATTTTGGAGTAGAGCCTTACCATCCACATGCAGATAACTACTCCTTACTTGAGAAACAGCTTTTGGCCTACTATTGGGCTTTAGTAGAGACAGAATGCTTAACCATGGGTCACCAAGTTACCATGAGACCTGAGTTACCTATCATGAAGCCATAAAGTTAGGCGTGCCCACTTGCATTCCATCATAAAATGGAAATGCTATATACAAGATAGAGCTTGAGCAGGTCCTGAAGGCACAAGTAAGTTACATGAGGAAGTGACCCAAATGCCCATGGCCCCCATTCATTCCACCTTACCTTCTCTTCCCCAGCCCATAGCTATGGTGTCTTGGGGAGTTCCTTACAATCAGTTGACTGAAGAAGAGAAAACTCAGGCCTGGTTTACAGATGGTTCTGCACTATGTGCAGGAACCACCTGAAAGTGGACAGCTGCAGTATTGCAGCCCCTTTCTGGGATGTCCCTGAAGATAGTGGTGAGGGGAAATCCTCCCAGTGGGCAGAACTTCAAGCAGTACACCTGGTTGTTCATTTTGCTTGGAAGGAGAACCAGCCAGAGGTGCATTTGTGTACTGATTCATGGTCTGTTATTAATGGTTTGGCTGTATGGTCAGGGACTTGGAAGGAACATAACTGGAAAATTGGTGACAAAGAAGTCTGGGGTAGAGGTATATGGATAGACCTTTCTGAGTGGGCAAAAAACATAAAGATATTTGTGTCCCATGTGAATGTGCACCAGAGGGTGACTTCAGCAGAGGATTTTAATAATCAAGTGAATAAGATGACCCATTTTGTAGATACCAGTCAGCCTCTTTCCCCAGGCACTCCTGTCTTTGCCCAATGGGTTCTTGAACAAAGTGGTCATGGTGGTAGGGGTGGAGGTTATGCAGAGACTCAGCAACATGGACTTCCACTCACTAAGGCTGACCTGGTAACAGCCACTGCTGAGTGCCCATTCTGCCAGCAGCAAAGACTCACACTCAGTCTACTCAGGCACCATTCCTGGAGGTGATCAGCCTGCTACCTGGTTTCAGGTTGATTACATTAGACCACTTCCATCATGGAAGGGGCAGTGATTTGTTCTCACTGGAATAGACACATACTCCTGATATGGGTTTGCCTTCCCCAGACAAAATGCTTCTGCCAAAATTGCCATCCATGGACTTATGGAATACCTTATCCACTGTCATGTTATCCCACACAGCATTGCTTCTGACCAAGGAACCCAGTTCACAGCAAATGAAGTGAGGGGATGGGCATATGTTTATGGTATTCTCTGGTCTTACCATGTTCCCCATCATCCAGAGGCAGCTGGGCTGATAGAATGGTGGAATGGCATGTTGAAGACTCAATTACAGCACCAACTTGGTGGCAGTACTTGCAGGGCTGGGGCAGCGTTTTCCAGGATGGTGTGTATCCTCTCAATCAGTGTCCACTCTATGATGCTGTTTCTCCCATAGCCAGGATTCACAGGTCCAGGAATCAAGGGATGGAAACAGGAGTGGCACCACTCACTATCACTCCTAGTGATCCACTAGGAAAACTTTTGCTTCCTGTCCCTGCAAGCTTAAGCTCTGCTGGTCTATAAGTCTTAGTTCCAAAAGGAGGGGTGCTTCCACCAGTACACACAATAATTCCATTGAACTGGAAGTTAAGACTGCCATGTGGCCACTTTGGGCTTCTTATGCCTCTGAGTCAACAGGCAAGGAAGGGGATTACTGTACTGGCTGGGGTGATTGATCCTACTATCAAGGGGAAATAGCACTGGAACTACACAATGGAGGTAAAGAAGAGTTTTCCTGGAATACAGGAGATCCCCTAAGGCATCTCTTAGTACTACCATGCCCTGTGATTAAAGTCAATGGAGAACTGCAACAACCCAATCCAGACAGGACTACTGATGGCCAAGAATCTTCAGGAATGAAGGTTTGGGTCACCCCACCAGGCAAAGAACCATGGCCAGCTGAAGTGCTTGCTGAGGGTAAAGGGAACATGGAATGGGTAGTGGAAGAAGGTAGTGATAAATATGAACTACAGCCACATGACCAGTTACAGAAATGAGGACTATGTGGCACAAATATTTCCTCTTTGTTTTGTATGTCTATAAAGCAAATATCTTTGTTTTTTCTCTATCCTATCTCCTTATCATATGACGTAAGCTGTATTGTTCATTTTGCAGTATTTAAGTTAAAAGAAATCAATTTTAAGAGTTAATGTCACCCAAGGACTTGTACCCTATTCTGGAGAGATTTATGCATTTCTGGTTGTATGCAGAGCAGTGGAGTGTTGTTAGGCAAAATATATTTCTGTTATTGTTCTCTGCTTAGAAATAAAGTATGGTTTAAGGTGATGTGTATGACTGCCAAGGTGACAAGGGGTGGACTGTGATGGTTAGGTTCATATGTCAACTTGGCCAGGTATCTGGTCAAGCAAGCACTGGCCTAACTGTTACTGCAAGGACATTCATGGCTGGTTAATAAACCAGAAGGCTGCTTTATTATATCATCAGTCAATTGGCTGCAGCTCTGACTGATTACATCAATGAAGGGCATGTCTTCTGCAATGAGAGAATGTAGTCAGCTGGATTTAATCCAATCATTTGAAGACTTTTAAGCGAGACAGATGAGGACCTTCACTTCTTCTTTGGCTAACCAGTGAAGCATTTCCTCAGGAGTTCATCGAAGCTGCCAGTTCATTCCTGAGGAGTTCATCGAACATCTTCATTGGAGTTGCTGCCTGCCCTACAGAATTTGGACTCATGCATTCCCAAAGTTGCATAAGACACTTTTATAAAATCTTATATTTATAGATATCTCTTGCTGATTCTGTTTCCCTAGAGAACCCTAACTAATACAGTGTATATTCTTTGAATACTTTCCTATGTATATATTCTTTTTAGACAATTGAGATAATGATATACAGCCATATAATATCTTTCATTTTCTACACAGTGTTATATTGAAAGCACCTTTCCATTCATTAATCTTCTTACAAATTACTTTAATATCCCCCTGATATTTCATAACTATACATCATTATTCATTTAAATTTACTCCCTTAAGCAGACAATAGGGTTGTCTTCCCTTTTACACTGTCATTTTTTAAACTTGCAAATAACAACTGTATGCATGATTTTGGCCATGTTTTTACTAGAATAGATTGCAAGAGTAAGGAGTACTGATCAAGAACATATTTATCCTGTTGTGTTTTTTTCTTTTTTTTTAAACAGATTTATGGGTTATCTTAACATTTTAATACTAACAATTTACCTTTTCCTTTTTTCTTTTTTGAGGATTGGCATGAAGAGAAGATTTAACTTTGTTTTGAAAAATGCCTACAGTTCCTGAAAATCTTTTATCATCCCCCTGAATTATTGCTAATATTATTTTAAGTAGTTTTTGAATGAAGGTGTTTGGAAATTGACTATACTTACTTCTCATTGAATTTTTCCATGTAATCAATTTTATTAGTATTTTTTAAACCCAGTATGCTTTTGAATTTATTTATCATCTAATATTTTTCTGTCTGTTCTATTGATAAGTGATTCAAACTTTTTTCCTAATATAATTGTTTTTTTCTAACTTCTTGAATTGAGCACTTAGTTCATTTATTTTCTCCATCAGTTCATTTATTTTCTCTCTTGATGTTATGAAAGCAAGTATTTCAAGGATAAAAACATTCATGTGTTTTTCCCATTTTTGTTCTTTACCAGTAATTTGAAGTGTGTGAAAAGCTGTATTTTTTACTTTTAGGCTACTAATTCTGACATATGTAATAATTTCTCAATGCCCTTTTTTATTTTTCCTATATTATGTATAAAAGTTAGGCTCAGTAAGACTAAGGCCTATGCACACATGACAGGGTCACTAGCCAATAATTCAAAAATAACCTATCATTCTATGATTATATAACTTTGTATCTTGCACAGTGTGACTGTGTGATTCTGAAAACTTTGTGACTAACACTCCCTTTATCCAGTGTATGGACAGATGAGTGGAAAAATGGGGACAAAAATTAGGTGAAGAATAGGCTGGGATGGAGGGGATGGAGAGACCTATGTGTTCTTTTTTGCTTTTGTTTTTATTTTGGAGTAAGGAAAAGGTTCAAAAATTGATTCTGGTGATGAACAGACAAATGTATGATGGTGCTGTGAATAATCAGTTGTACACTGTGGATGACTGTAGGGTATATGAATATACCTCAATAAAACTGTATTAAAAAAAAGTAAATGAATAATGGGGGAGGAGGGGAAGGGCATGTTTTGAATATTCTTTTTATTTTAATTTTTATTTTATTTTCTGGATTAATGAAAATCTTCAAAGATTGATTTTGGTGATGAATGCACAGCTATATGACGATACTGTGAACAACTGATTGTACACTTTGAATGATTGTATGTGATGTGAATATATCTCAGTAAAATTGCATTAAAGAAAAGGAAAAAAATAACCTGTCATTCTAAAGAGCACATACCTTGTAAATTGTTGTCCTTTTGTTTCTTTGGTTAGATGTATCTGTTTTCTAACAGATCCAGAGGATTTTTCATAAATCCCTTAAACTGAGTTTGTCTTACAGAAGGTCCCTAAAATCAAAATATACAGGTGTTCCCCAAACAGAGATCCCTGGAGATTCAAATAAATTTGGGGAAAATTGCATGGCATCATTCTGCCTTTTTTAATCTATTCATAATAAACTTCATTCAGAGGTATTCAATAAAGAATCTATGATATTCTTATAAAATGTTGTTTTGATGTAGCAAAAGTTCACAAATATAACCTCCAGGGTGAATCTTACTACAGCCTCAAAAATATTCACTTAGTTCATTTGATTCTGAATTGTGACTACAGCATCCCTAATATCAGATTGTACTTACTAGATGTTTTATATTCACCCTGAAACAAGTTAAAAATATTACAGAAAACAAACTTTGCAACTTAACCTCACCAGCCTGAGTGAATGGGCTCTCAAGGATGCAAGACTCTACTTCTAATTACAGGTTCTTTTTTTACCTGTTTTCCATGGGGAAAATATGTAATGGCAGTGACAGGAAGAAGACTGACCATGTATGATTGCAGGAAAGGTGTCTGGTATGACAACAGTCAAAAACCATCTGTGTGTGTGTGTGTGTGTGTGTGTGTGTGTGTGTGTAGAAGAGGTCTATTTGTGCCACATGTCACTAAAAATATGGTCCAACTATAAGTTTGAATGTAGGAATCAATACATCAGATATAAAAAGATATTACATTTTATGAATAAAATTAAAAAAAAAACTTACTCGTATTTAACAAATACAATTAAAAAACAGAAGCATAATAAGAAGAAAGTATGGCCAAATCCCAAAGGACATCAATCTAAAGTATTTTTTAAAGAAATTGTGGAGAGAGAAAGTCACAGAAGCAAGAAGTGGAAATCAATGAAACTCAGAGGAGAAGGGAGAGACCCGCGGAGGCCCCCATGTGCTTTGCTGTGGACCAGAGCAACCAAAGATCACTGGAAGCTGGTCTCCAGGAAGAAAGCACTGCCTTGATGATACCCTGGTTTGGACATATTCCTGGCCTCAAAAACAAAGATGCTGAGGACAATAAAGAGGAGAGAGAAAAGAAAGAATTGCTAACAGCAGTATTATACTGTCTTAAGGAATTCATCTCCAAACTCCAAGTTCCAAAGTTGCATTTCCCACTCGGCAAAAGACCAGAGGTTCCTTAGAAGATAGTTGCTAGCGTGGCAGTTGGGTGTGAGGAGCTGAGGCACGCCCTAAGTATTCCCTCTTTCAACTATTTACAGAACTTCCCATGAAGAGAGGTCTAGAAAATATAATTTTCTTCACCCTTACATTTCTGGTGGTGTTCAACTGTCCAGAGAACATTTAACAATTTCCACACTTGTCCTCTTGTCCCATTTCTGGTATTGTTCAGTATTAATCTTAGTTTTCTTCAATTATGGGACAATTATCACTTTTATATCATATTGTTGTAGGAACCAGGTTGGCACCTGAGGTGAGTTCCAGTGTAGGCTCATTTTTCTTGCCTCAATAAAGAATTCAGGGACAAAAGGTATAGTAGCAAGCAGTAAAGTTTTATTTGAAAAAGCCAGCACAGGTGGGGAATAGCAAAATTTGGTAAGAAGGAATACACGCTTGAGGGGTCAACGCCAGTGTGCCCAAGAGAGGGCTCACACCTGGTTGAGCTATACCCAGGTTTTATGTTAACCTGTTGATACGATTTAGGCTAGGGTTGGGGGTGGAAATTCCCATTCTACCCACACCCTGGTTTAACCCCTCCTTTCTCCCTCCACCTGTCTATCTCAACTGGTTCTGAGAAGTAGGGTTTGGACCTTCTTTTGCCTGGCCTCTCCTTTCTGTTCTCCATCTGGCTCTCTCAAGGATGGCTTGATGCTAACCCTCCATTTGAACTGACCAAAGCCCCTGTCCTGCCCAGAGTGCCCTTTTCTAGCCTGTCTCAATATGAGCATTACAGAAGTGATGCACAAACCCCTTACTTGATCAACATGCACATGGGCATTTTAAAAATTAGAGATGGGCGGGGGATATAAGGAGCACAAATCCTAAACAGAGTTGCATTTATGGTTTTAGGAAGCTCATTTCTCTTTCAAGAACCCTGACCCCCTTTTTCCCTAAGAAAAACCCCATCCCAGAACTGCTTTCCCCCAGGCTAGAATCCAACTTGCTAATCCCCTCAAGTGAGATTTGTCACCACCCTACCTGCTCCCTTGAAATTTAACCCTTTGGCGTCCCATGCCTTCAGAACAATAGCCATGGGTCTGATGAATGTTGACACAACGGGAGGCAGGTGAGTTCAACGAAAGAAACTTTAAATCTGCAAATAATTGTGAGGAAAGGAGGCACACAAGATGGATGCCCTGCCCTGAAGCGATCAGGCTTTAGGCATGCACTGCTTGGAGTTTACGAGAAATAGGACGAGAGAAAGAAGCGTAAGCCCCCGTCAGTCACCTTGGAATATAGTCGCCTGCTGTGCTTCGTCGTTCCAATAAGTTGTTAGAAGACAATTCGCCTGACATCCCAAATCCTCCCTTTTTCAGGGGATTATAAATTCACAAGGCTCCTCCCAACAAAGCTTTGGAATATCGCGTTTATTTGGCATTGTCCAATTTGCGAATTGTTAGACTATTAATAAAGCTCTATTTTTGCGAAGGAAGGAAGGGAGGAAGGAAGGAAGGAAGGAAGGAGAAAAAATTGTGAATACAGCAGTGAAGATAATAAAAGATTTTAGTAACTGATACAAATTTTTCAAAATAAAGTAAGTCTTCTCTTCATATTACCATCAAAAAAGGAAAAAAAAATAAAACAATACAAAATGAATACTGTGTATTAAAACCTTAAAATAAAACATAAATTTGTTAAAATACAGAAGAACAAAGAGATAAATATGTACCTGTTCTGGTTGGGGAAAGGCATGTTAAACAAAAATAAATCAAAAACACAAGCCAAATGTCATCAATTCAACTACATAAAGTCATGGAACACACTTGAAATTAAGTACAATAATTCTGACAGGAAACTATTTCTATAAACCTAGCTTTATTTTAAAAATGGTCTACTCACACCATTGTAAAAAATTGACAAAAGGAATTATGAAGTACTTCTGAGGAAAAATGAGATGTCAATAAATCCTCTATTTTATAGGTGATAAGGAAATGCACTTTAAAATGTGAACATATTTTAATGGGTAAATTAATCAGTATGTAGGAAAGCTATATTATCCAGTGCTGGTGGATGTTCTGGTATGAAATAATCCACAAATAAATTTGACTTCATATAATAAGGGCTACTTGTTCCTGTCCCTTTTCCAGAATTCCTCACACTTATGAATCTCTTTCTGAATTTGTTTATGAAAAAAAAGAATTAAAAAATCTGGCTATGAAGTTGAGATGCCCTAAAAAAAAAAAATGAAGGAGATATAGGGAGTGTGACTACCATGAAAACTAATAAGTAACGTGCCCTTTTTGAATCAGGAGCCCTGCTAAGTGTGGTATCTCCTCTGAGTCTATTGTAATTCCCATGAGGGAGATTATTTCCATTTTATACATTATGAAACTTGGACACGGTCAACAGCTAACAATTAGTAGTGCTTGAATGTAGATACAGGCTGATCAGAGTTCTAATCCTGAGCTCTAATCATTGTGTCATTGTACCTCATCAGACACTGGGGCTGTGATGTGCCTACACAGTGATGTGATGGGAGAGGATGTCCTGACTCAGACCAGCTCTCCATTGTTTAGGAGCTTTGGTTCTACCACGAGGGGCAGGCAGGACTTACTCCTCAGGAAGATCCCATGTTGAGCAGCTGATTAAGGAACAGAGGATGGAGAAAAGAGTATTTCCTAACATCCTTTCTTATGTTTGCCCTCCATTCTGGTGAACAGTCTAAGTACAATCTAGATAGCTTTGATTTTGGAATTTTGTGATGGCTGCAGGGTCGAAGAAAGTCTAAGTAGAAATTTAGATTTAGGCACAGGGACACCCTCTATAAGAATTGGTCATGCTAACATCTTAGAGGGTTATATACCAAGAGAAAGAACCCTCATATTATTGCCAGTTCTTGTATTTACAGATATATGATTTTATAAGTGTAAATTAATTTTCCAGGACCTGTCAAACAGCCTTAAATAAAATAGACTTATTTTGAGAAATACCAAATGATAGCAGATGAAAATATCAAGCTAGCATATATTGAGTAGAAAATGCTTAGAAAATATTTTTTGAATTAAATTGAGAGAAATGTTTGCATGACAGACATACCCACTAATACAACACTGTTAGTTGTCATTTCTTGAATCCTGGACAATCTGTGTCATCTTGGCATTTGTTCGACTTCTCTGTGCATCAGTGTCCTCTGCTGCAGAGTAGAGGGCTCAAAAGAAATGTTTCTATAGGGGAAAAAGATAACAAATGCATCATTCTTCATGTCAGAACTAATTCAGGCAAGGAGACAGTGAAGACCTATGTGAAATAAAGTTTTCTGAAGAAATATTTGTCAAACTGTTCCAGTTTGCTAATGGTACCTTTTTGCAAGATACCAGAAATGGATTGGCTTTTATAAAGGGGGTTTATTTGATTGCAAAATTACAGTCTTAAGGCCATAAGGTGTCCAAGATAAGGCATCATCAATAGGGTACCTTCACTGGAGAAAGGCCATTGGCATCCAGAAAACCTCTGTTAGCTCGGAAGGCACGTGGCTGGCGTCCTCTTGCTCCCAGGTGGCATTTCAAAATGGCGTTCTCCAAAATGTTGCTCTTGGGGTGTTTTGTCCTCTCTGAGCTGTGGTGGCTCTTCAAAATGTCACTCTCAGGTGCTCTGAGGTCTGTTAACTCCTTTATACTACTCCAGTGATCCAATTAACACCCACTCTGAATGGGCGGGATAACACCTTCAAGGAAATTATCCAAGTCAAAAGTTTCAGCCACAGTTGATAGAGTAACATATCCATGAAAACACTCAATCAAAGGATTCCAATCTAACCAACATTAATACATCTGCCCCCACAAGACTGCATCAAAGATAATGGTGTTTTGGGAGACATAATACATCCAAAGTGGCACACAAGCTAAAATACATACAGAGCAAGGAGGTCTTTCAAAACCAAACACACAATAAAGATATTTTCATGTCTACAAAAGCAAAAAGAATTCATCAGCAGCAGACTCACAGTACAAGATATAAAAAAAAGTTCTATAGATGGAGGGAAAGTGATATGATGTGTTTGTGTGTGAAAGGACTATGTGTTCGATAAGTGACAAAAAATAGAGCCCTATGTTAAGGCTGAGGTTGATCTGGTTGGGGTTTCCATCCACATTACAGGAAACTAATACTTCTGATAGATATATTATTTGTTTGGTCAAAATTTATCTATCCCCATTGCAATCCCTTGGCTATTTACAGATAAAATTTTTATCCAGATGCCATATTGGATTCATGAAGTAATGAACAATGTAACAATTCACCTTGCTCAGCCTGACACAGAACCCAGACATGCACTCTCATTTGCTGTGTTACACTACTCATCTACTCATTGCAATGACACACCACCAGCTCAGCCCTGGGATCCCCATGCCTTTTTGTCCTATATAGTTGGCTTCTTCTCTTCTACCAGGGCCTCCTATATGATATTTGACTTATTCTCTGAGAATATGGGGAAATATCTCAGTTGTAGAAACTTCCACTGCAATTATAAGACAAAGAATACAGAAAAAAGAATAAGATTCAGATCAGGGCGAGGGGACAGCCCTGGAAATCTTAGTAATCGCACACTTATCCTCATAAGTACTGAATTGACACAAATTACTCATCAGCATGCCTTTATCTTTTGTTAAAATATATACCACATAATGGATTAATATTTGCAGTTCACTGAATGATTCTTTCCAAATGGGAATTCACTTTTCACAAAGGTGGCTGGCCTGTTTGCTGACACCAAACATCCATGTGCTATCATAATGTTTTTGGCCCCCATGAATTTAAGTAGGACCACAATACAAGCTAGCAGACATGATGTGTTTCTCACTTAGGCAGATAATTTAGGAGCCAGTGTGCTACTATCCAGCTCTTTTTTTCCCTGCTATAGCAATCCTGGAAGACGTGCCTGGAAGATGGCAGGACTACACAAGCGAGCAACATGGATGACTGGGTAACTACTCAGAGGACAACTGCCACAGAGGATCATCCAACCCTCAGTGGATTTTACCTGAAAAAGAAAGAAAATTGTTTCTGTTAAGCCATGGAGATTTCAGGATGCATGTGTTATCACAGCAAAGCTCAACTTATCTTGACAAATGCATTGACTAACTTTGTTTTTATAAACCTATAAGTATTAATAAGTGAAAATATTAGCAAAACTTTGCCTTTATCTTGATTTACAAATAGTGTAGAATGGATAAATAGCATCCTCACAAAACCAAGTATGCTTAGAACCTCATTGTTTCAGTGTAATATACTACCCTAGTTGATGAATTTAAACCATAAATTTATACATCACACTTTTTTCTCATTAAGGAAGATCTAAAGCAATGCTGAAAAAATGATACGACATTTTTGTGCCAACAACAATTATGCTCTCGAGTATGAAATTTTTGTCTGCATGACAGTCAGAGTTAGTGTGAGAGTGAGAGTTAGAGAGTTAGATTTGGTAGAGTTAACCTCACTGAAGCTCTTTTGTGCCATTGCTAGGAAACTGGAAAACTTGTCTCATAAGTCTTTTAGGTCAACCATTCATTAAAATGTCTCACTCTTCAAGGACATAAAGGTAACATTTCTTTTTCTTTTGACAGTGAATGATATTTTAAATTGAATTAAGAAATACAAGAAAAATCTTATATATTTTCTCATGTGGTTACCATGCTTGCGCTCTTCACTCCTTTGTATAGATCCCTATTACCATCTAGAATCACTTTCTTCTGCCTGAAGACTTCCTTTAATACATCTTTTAATGTGAGTCTGAAGCTGATGAATTCTTTTAGCTTTTGTATGCATGAAAATATCTTTGTTTTCTGTTTGTTTTTGAAATAACTTCTTACTGTGTCTGAAATTATAGCTTGACAAATTTTCTTTAGAAATTTTTCTTTCAGGAGTTGCTCTTCCTCCTCCTTGACTGTGTTCATTCTCACTAGCAGAATGATATCATGTTTATCTTCTTCGTTTTACAACTGTATTTTTTGCAAACTTCTACTTTGCTAAAAAGGAAACTGAGGAACAGAGCTGTTGTATAATTTTCTCCAACTCACGCAGATTGCCCAGGATTCAAAAATGATAACAAACACTCTTATACAATGGGTGTGTCTACTATGCAAACATTTCCTTCAACTTAACTCAAAAATATTTTCAAAGCATTATCCATGCATAATACACTAGTCTGATGATTTCATAAGCTATATTTTGGTATATCTCCCAATAACACTACTTCTTTAAGGCTGTTTTACTGGCTCACATAAGTTAAGTGATATTCATATGATCATATGATGAGAAAGTGGAAGAACTGGGAAACATACACTGGTTCATGTCTTTTGGATATAACTTTTCTAGTTTGCTAGCATGGCCCCTGATTCATGTAGAGGATATCCCTGTTCTTAAATCTGAATTTCAGTGTAGATTTTCCTTCCATCCTATCCCACCAAGAAATCCCAAAATCAAAGTGTTTATAATGTCCTTAGGAAAGTCACCTATATCGTGGCCAAAAGTATGAAACAGAGTTAGGACATCTTTCTTCACCCCCTTTCTCCTGGTCAGCAGCTGCACAAAATCTGCCTGAGGAGTAAGTCCAGACTCCCTCTGGTGGTGGAACCAAAGCTCCTGAACACTCCTGAGCTGGTCAGAGGCAACACTTCCCCTCCCACAACATCCAGGGTGTAAGACACATCAGAGCACCAGTGTCAGATGATGTAAAATAATGTCATGAACAGAGCTCAGGTGTAGAAATCAGATCACTCCAGGCTTAAATCTGAGCACTACTAATTATTAGCTTTAGTTCTTGGCCAAATTTCCATATATATTATCTCCCTCATGGGGATTATATGAGACTCAGATGATTTACTGAACTTAGCAGAGTGATACATGAAAGTGTCCATCACTTAATAGTTCTCATGATACTCTCATTCCCTTTATCTCCTCCAGCCTTTTCAGGAAACCTCAACTTCAGTGTCAGATTTTTTAGTGGAGAGATAGAAATATTTCAGAGTTGTAGGGATTTGTGAATCTGTATTGAAAGCTTCAAAACTTGGCTGTTCTTGCCGCCGACAATCTGCATTTGAACAGAATCCTAAGGTAAAGAAAGCAAGCTACAAATATGAGCTGAGATAATTCTTGACAGAACATGGATTAGTCACAACATGAGTTCTCTTTTCCTCAATGGAGGATGACAACAGACAACAGTTTCCTCTATGCCAGAAGCCATTTAAACATTCCATGCATTATCTCAAATAACCCCACTAGGTCCAATAAGAAGTTTTTCTATCATGCTCTATACTCATATGTGGGAAAGGAGGCATAAAGAAGCTGAGAAACTTGTCTGGTTGCATAGATATTAAGTAAAACAGCCAGTCCTAGGGGGTGCAGTTTATTATACTCCAAAGCTCTTGCTCATAAGCATAATTCATAATTTTAATACTTTGCAGCAGTTTTTGTAACCTACATGTGTTTGTCCTTAGACCATCAACCAAAGCATAAACTTTTTCATTAAACTAAGTGTTTCATTTGTTATCTTGATCAATCCCCCCCATAACTCAGTGAGTCAGATAATGTTAGGATTGTTTTATGTGTTCTGATAAGCTCATGCACCCTTACTCCCATGACTAGAATATTCTGTGCCCTACTTCTAGACTGTAAGATCACTTACCAACCATAACCATAGAGAGAATGCTAACCCACCCCAGCTGTCTCTCCTCTCACACCCACCTCCTTGGTGTCACAGGTGTCACAGCCACAAGAGACAACAGGATGAACTCAGTTGGTTGCCATTTGGCTGAAGTTGCTAATTCTAATCCTTTGGGAGCTGAAAGTTCAGCACATCCCTGACTCCTTAGCTGGAGCACTGTCTATTTAACTATTTCCCCATAATCGTGCATGAAAACGCTGGGGATATTTGAGATTAGAGACCACTTCACAAAACCAGTCAAAGATTATAGGTGTTGTTTGTTCTTAAGTTTCCAAGCTATTTGGATCTAGACTCAAGGGCCAAAGGACCTATCTATAGGATGAGTGTAGGGTTTCTAAGAAAAAAGGCTTAAAAGAGCTGAATTCAGGGAGCTGTTACTCCAGGGTAAATTCACCTAATTGCAAAGTGTGGTATTTGCAATCTCTAAATATTCTGCTTTATCATAGTTTGCTCTTTTCAGGATTATAATCAGGTTAGTTTTGTTCAAGTGACTTATATAGCATAAGTCATCTTGTCACCAACAACACAAGAATGACAAACATGTAGGAAAGAGACCTAGGAGAGATGGCCTCCAATAGTCAGATGTTGCCCCATCTGTGTATTGTGAAGCCTAGAGATTTGCACACTCTGACTAAGGAAATTCCTATCTGAGCTGGGATATTGTGGCCCATGTCCACAGGATGGTGTGAGACCCAAGAGCAAAAGTAAACTCAGTGTATGAACTCATTTACTTGGACAGTCACTCTTAGCAATTATTTTTAGTCAATAACTGAGGAAAACATGCACTGTACCTAATGTAACAGTGGATGAACTTGCAAAGCAGCAGTTAATGATGGGTCAGTGGTTGCTAAGTCCACGCAGAGTGTTCTCTAAAAACAAGACACCTTGTCATAGACTGAGCCCATTACGTCTCCAAACACATTCAGAGAAGTAAGTACAAACAATTCTTTATTGATATTTTTCTCTATAGGTGACACTAGGGTTCAATTTGCAGGTAAGTTATATGTAAAACATATGTTTCCACTATAACAGATTTTTAAGAGTAATGACCAGAATATCCATTACTTAAAAAAGCAGTCACTCAAGTTGTTACAGACACAGACTGAGATAAGAAGATAAAACTTCTTTAATTAAATTATTTTACTAAATATTAAGGCAATATATTCTTTATAGAAAAAGATCATAAAATTTAAGAAAGCTGCCTACCAAAATTGCCATTAATACCATAAATCACATAGTAAAATTATTGTAATATACTGTTTTTAGACACTTTTCTACATACATATGCTATTTTATACAATTGATAGCCTGATATATATGGTATTTTATTTCTTTCATTTTCCACTCAGTATTATATTGAAAGTACTTTTCCACATCATTAATTCTTCTTAAAATTCACTTAAATGTCCACCTGATGTTTATAATTGTATATCTTAATTCATTTAATAGTTTCCTTTAAACTATTAGACGTCCTAATTTGTCTTCACTTTTCTACAATTATAAAAAAAAATTATGACATACCACCTGCATGTATAATTTTTCCCCATTATTTTATATCTAGAATAGATTTTTTGAAATGAGGAATAGTAGACTAAGGGGATGACCAATTATAAAGCCCTTACTACATAGAGTGAAATTTATTTGCAGAATATTCTAAACCAACACACACAAGCCTTGGATAATATAGTTCTCATATATCCTTGCTAATTTGCCAGTTAAAATTATTTCACATTATTTCACATAGAAGATTCTTCATGCCTTATTTTTCCTGAAATTATATTTTCATTATATCTGCCTTTTTTGTAAGTGGTGTGAGTAGACTTTTCTTTTTTGTAAATGCTATTTTTATAGAAATAGTTGTTGGTCATACTTTTCACAATTATTTTCAAGTGTGTTCCAAGTCTTTATGTCATTGAAGCTATCATATTTGTCCTATGTTTTATACATTTTGCTTAATATTCCCTTCCTAATATAGGTATGAGATACATACTTATCTCATTCTTTTCTATTTTTTAATATATTTATGCTTTTATTTAAGGGTTGAATGCATACAATCATTTTTTTTTATTTTTTTGTATCTTTTTTCCATTTTTTTTATGATAATATGAAGAGAAGATTTTTGTTACTTTGAAAAATTCCTATTAGTTACTGATAAACATTTATTACCCCAGTGCTATAGTCATAATATCCTATTCAACATGCTTTAAATTGATATCCTTTTAGGAATTGATCATATATGGTTCTTATTCAGTTTATATGTGTTCATCACTTTTGATAGTATTATTTAAATACCAGTAAGCTTTTGAATATATTTATCAAATCCAATATTTATCTATTTTCTTATATATCAATTTCTGCATTCAAAATTTATCCTGATATAACTGGTAGTTTCTGACTTCTTGAGGTGAGCATTTATTTCATTTATAGTCTCTCTTATTTCATTTATTTTCCTTCCTAATATAATATTGAGCAAATATACAAAGATCGGAATATTAATGTGCATAACATAATTTTTGTTCTCTTATCAATTATTTGGAATATAATTTTACCATTAGGGGACAAACTGTGACATAAGTATAACAATGCTCTTCAATTCATCTATGCCTTTGTTATTCTTATGTTATGTATGAAAAAAATTAAGCTCAGTAATATAAAGCATCATACAAACTACATGGCTATTCATCAGTGAAAACAAAATACAAGAATATTCTACTCTAAAGAATATGCTCTGTCCAAAAAATTGTGGGACTTTTGTTTCATCAAATTTAAGTATCCGTTTTCAGAACATGGTCAGAACATGTTTCATAATCTTCCTCAATGAATATTGATTTGCAAAATACCTCTGAAATCTAATTATATCTGAAGTTCCACAATAGTGAATTCAGGCTTTTCAAATAATTTGGGTGTTTATGCATTGCATCTTGCTGTCTTATTCTCTACAGGCTATCATGCCTTTGGAGATTTTGAAAAAGAATCTGTGGTTTTCTTATAAAATTCTCTTTTGATGTAGCACGAGCTCACAAACATAACTGTGAGGGTGTATCTTACTGCAGCTAAATATTCACTCATTTCTGTTGATTCTAAAATCACTACATCATCTCTAATTTCATTTTGAAATCACTTGATGCTGTCTATTCACCCTGAAAAACGGTAAAATTAGCATGCAGCGTAGCCTTCTCAACTTGTGTGATGAGAAGGAAACAAGGCAGAAGGGGCTGATAATTCCAGTCTCTGCTTTTCTTTCATTTTGTTCCTGTTTTCCTATGCAGAAAATACTAGGGCAGTGATTGAAAAGTATCCATCCATGTACAATTGCAGGAGATATCCCTGGCACTGAAGCAGTCATAAAATGTTGTGTATATGTGTGTATGTGTGTCTCTGTGTGTGTTCAGAAGAGGGCAATGTAATCAATGTGTGACTAATACTATGGCCCAGCTTTAAGGCTGGGGTTTATCTGCTTGACCAATCCTACAGGAACAAATAATCATGGGAGATGTATTATTTGCTTGATCAAAATTTATCTATCACGATTGCAATCCTTGTGCTCTTTGCAGACAAATCATTTGTCCAAATGACAAACTGGATTCATCAAGCAATGAACACCGTGACAGAATTTATCCTGCTCGGCCTAACACAGAACACAGATGTACAGAAACTCCTGTTTATTGTGTTTACACTCATCTACTTTCTCACTCTGACAGGCAACCTACTCATTTTAATGACAATCACTACCAGCCCACTCCTGGAATGCCCCATGTATTTCTTTCTATCTTTCTTATCTTTCATAGATATTTGTTTCTCATCTACCATGGCTCCCAAAATGATAAATGATTTACTTGCTAAGAAGAAAACTATCTCCTTTGGTGGGTGCATGACTCAGGTATTTACAGAGCATTATTTTGTGGGAACTGAGATCATCCTGCTCATGGTAATGGCCTATGACCACAATGTGGCCATCTGTAGGCCCCTTTACTACATGACCACAATGAGCTGGTGGGTGTGTGGCCTTCTAGTGGTCCTGTCCTGGGCTGGGGGATTTCTTCATGGTCTGATTCAAATACTTTTCATTGTGTGGTTACCCTTCCGTGGCCCCAATGTCATTGACCATTTCGTCTGTGACCTTTACCCTCTGCTGAAACTCTCCTGCACTGACACTCACATCTTTGGACTCTTTGTTGTCACCAACAGTGGGCTGATGTGCATGCTCAGCTTTTCTATTCTTATCACTTCCTATGTCTTTATTCTTTCCTCCAACAGAACTCACAGCTCTGAAGGACAGTGGAAGGCCATCACCACCTGTGCCTCCCATATTACTGTCACCTTCTTACTCTTTGTGCCCTGTATATTTGAGTACATTCGGCCCATGATCACCTTCCCCACTGATAAAGCAGTGGCCGTGTTTTATACTCTAGTAACACCCATGTTAAACCCTTTAATCTATACCCTCAGAAATGCAGAGGTGAAAAATGCCATGAGGAAGCTCTGGAGCCAAAAGATGATCTTGTGTATCAACTAATGTGAATAAAGTAGTGAATAAAGTAACTAAGCAATGAGCCAAATACTTAAAAAATATTTAAACAGAAGTGGATGATGGATATCTATTTTGCTAAAAATTCATGGTTTTTATGCCAATTGCTAAAGTTTTGGTGGACTTTTTTGAAAGATTGGAATCAACCAGAAATGAACCCAATTGGGAGATGAAAGTCCTAAGGTCAGACTTATGCCAAAATAAATGTTCCTATGTTTCATAACTTGAGGAAGCCCCATTTACATTGTAATCTGGGAGGACTTTTCCATGAATAAATTATTTTCTCTGGCTAAAACCAAGGCAGAATATAGAATTATTCCATTTATAGCCATAGAGCAAATTTGCACATGGTATTCCCAGTTAAAAGATACACGTAGAACACTTTTTCTTTCAAAAACAGCCTTCACAGTTCTTCATCTCCAAAATAAATCTTATAAGATGGATTTGTGCCTTAATAAATGGGACCAGAAGTAGCTTGCAAAAAAATAAAAATGGCTGTTCCAAAAGATATCTCAGTAATCATGACAGAGAGTCTGTGCTTTCAGATTTTAAGAGAAAATGCTAACCAGTTGCAGACCAATGAAATGGGGAGTCATTTGACACATAGACACTTAAAATTGCAACTATAAAAGAAAGACTCAGATGGAAAAAAAAAAAAAGGATCCATTCAAAGCCAGAAGAAGTCTGCCAATCTTCATGACCACTGTTATTTCTTAAGAATTGAGATATCACAAATTGTTTAATTGCCATGCTAAATCGTAGGCTAAATAAATATTACAAAGAAATTAATATTCAACAGTTTAGTAAACAATTTATTACATACAAGAAATTGGTCTTTCAATGATGGCTAGCCCATGCACATCAGCATATATCCCTGTGCTGCTCCCATCATATTTTCTGCTCTCTTGTATTTAAGTAAGACCATGTGCCCAGCTCACAGAAGTGATGTGTGCCTCACTCAATGTGAATGATTCAGGAGCCAATGTGTTACTATCCAGCTTTCCCCCTTCTTTGCCAAGCATTAAAATGGAAAAACTACACAGAAGAAGCATCATGGATTACTGATTATTTATATGGAGGACAATTACCCTACAAGACCACCCAACTGTCAGTGGATTTTACCTGATAAGGAAACAAAATTGTATGTGATAAACCAAAGACATTTCAGGATTCATTTATTACTACAGCAAAATACATCTTATTATGACTAATACATTGACTAAATTTATCTTTACAAAGGCCTATAGGTATTAATAAGAGAACCAGTTAGCATAGTCTTTGCATTATCTTG
The DNA here is from genome assembly GCF_015220235.1 of Choloepus didactylus. Classification (NCBI taxonomy): domain Eukaryota; kingdom Metazoa; phylum Chordata; class Mammalia; order Pilosa; family Megalonychidae; genus Choloepus; species Choloepus didactylus. Next base: position 30,382,021 of record NC_051312.1, on the reverse strand, counting down.
ATTGTGAAATAGAGCAGAATGGATAAATAACAGTCCTTACAGAACAAATCCAATTAGAGCTTCTCCCTGCTTTGAAGTAACACAGTATACCAACAAAATATTTAGACAATAAATTTATACATCACTATTTTCCCTTTACTTAGTATGAAGGCAAGTCTGAAAAAGCTGTGCAATCATAGTAACAAGAACTATGAACTCTAGTGTGAACTCAATCTTCAATGCTTCTTGAGCAGATTTCTGGCTTCACTATGTGGTTCCCTCTTCTACATATTCTTCTCAGCATATACTCCAATTTTATACCAGTTTCCTACAAACCTCATTCCACAAATCACTCTCTCTTCTCGGAAGATAATTCCTCCTATTTATCAGAATATAGGGACCGGTTTTCCAAATGGAAGTCAACCCATTTGATGCTGGTTAAACCATTTGATACTCATCAAATATCCATGTTCTCCCACCATAATTTCATCCCACTTTTATTTAAGCGGGACCATGTGAATAGCTCACAGTAGTGATGTGTTCCACACTCGGGAAGAAATGTTTAGGAGTCAGTATTCCAAATGTCCACTTTCTTTTCCCTGCTGCAACAAAACTGAAAGACAGGCACTGCAATGGCAGGAATACACAGAGGAGGCAACCAGGATCACGGATTAATTAAACAAGAGACAAAAATGTCCTAGAGGATCATCCAACCCTCAGGGGATTTTGCTAGAAAAGGAAATAAAATTGAATATGTTAAGCCACTCAGATTTCAGGATTCATTTGTTACCACAGCAAAATGCAGCTTAACCTTATTAGTGCATTGACTAACTTCATCTTTACAAAGACCTATAGTTATTCATAAGAGAACATATTAGCATAACTTTTGCAATTTTCCTGATTCTAAAACAGTATAGAATGGATAAATTGCAATCTTACAAAACCAAGTCAAATTAGGACTACTCTCTGATTTGTTGTAACACACTACCCAACTGATATAATTAAATCATAAATTTATACATCACCTTTTTTCCCCTTTACCAAAGATGTAAGGTAATGCTTAGGAAAACTATGCTATCATACACTAGGGGGTGCAATAACAATTATGAACTCCAATGTGAACTCTTTCTCCAGTGTTTATCTAGCAAATTATCTGGCAGTTCCAGACAGTTCCCTCTTCTACACATTCTTCTTAGTGTAAGTTCCAATTTTGTTACAATTTCCTGTAACCCTTATCCCACCAATTCTCCTCTCATCTCAGAAGAAGACTATGCCTCCTACTTTTCAAGAAAATAGGGACCATCACAAAATCATTATTTCAATCTCAAGCCTCCTCACCAGTAATTATGTCTAAAACCCCTTTTCCCTATTGCCTTCCTGCCCAATAAGTAAAACACATGCAGGTACTTCAATCAAATTTTTAATGCAATTTTTTTTATTATTCATTTTATTGAGATATATTCACATACCACGCAGTCATACAAAACAAATCGTACATTTGATTGTTCACAGTACCATTACGTAGTTGTACATTCATTACCAAAATCAATCCCCGACACCCTCATTACCATATACACAAGAATAACCAGAATAATAATTAAAGTGAAAAGGAGCAACTAAAGTAAAAAAGAACACTGGGCACCCTTGTCTGTTTGTTTGTTTCCTTCCCCCACCTTTCCACTCATCCATCCACAAACTAGACAAATGGGAGTGTGATCCCTGTGGCCTCCCCCAATCCCACTGTCACCCCTCATAAGCCACATTTTTATACAATTGTCTTCAAGATTCATGGTTTCTGGGTTGTAGTTTGATAGTTTCAGGTATCTACCACCAGCTACCCCAATTCATTAGAACCTAAAAAGGGTTGTCTATATTGTGCATCAGAATGCCCACCAGAGTGACTTCTCGGCTCCTTTTGGAATCTCTCTGTCACTGAAGCTTATTTCATTTCCTTTCACATCCCCCTTTCGGTCAAGAAGATGTTCTCCATCCCACGATGCCAGGTCTACATTCCTCCCCGGGAGTCATATTCCACGTTGCCAGGGAGATTCACTCCCCTGGGTGTCTGATCCCACGTAGGGGGGAGGGCAGTGATTTCACCTGCCAAGTTGGCTTAGCTAGAGAGAGAGAGGGCCACATCTGAGCAACAAAGAGGCATTCGGGAGGAGGCTCTTAGGCACAATTACAGGGAGGCCTAGCCTCTCCTTTGCAGCAACAGTCTTGCCAAGGACAAATTCCATGGTAGAGGGCTCAACCCATCAAACCACCAGTCCCCTATGTCTGTGGTCATGTTAGCAACCATCGAGGTAGGGCAGGCCAATACCCCTGCATTCTCCACCAGCTCCTCAAGGGGGCTCGGCATATTTTTTCCTTTTTTTTTTTTTTTAACTATTTTTTTTTTCTAAATCAACTGTAGGAAAAATAAAAAAAATTTAAAAAAAAATTAAAAAAAACATACAATAAAAGAACATTTCAAAGACACCATAACAAGGGAGTAAGAAAAAGACAACTAACCTAAGATTACTTTACTTCCAACATTTTTTTACTCTACTCCAAGAAAGTAACCTAATATAGCAACATTTCTGTGAACTTGGTCCTACTATACCCATCAGAAATTAACAGACCATAGTCATTCCTGGGCATTCCCAGAACATTAAATTTACCCATGATAGCTTATCTGTTCTTCTTGGATTATTGTTCCCCCTTCCTTAATTGCTCTCTACTGCTAGTTCCCCTACATTCTACATTATAAACCATGCGTTTTACATTTTTCAAAGTTCACATTAGTGGTAGCATATAATATTTCTCTTTTTGTGCCTGGCTTATTTCGCTCAGCATTATGTCTTCAAGGTTCATCCATGTTGTCATATGTTTCACAACATCATTCCTTCTTACTGCGGTGTAGTATTCCATCATGTGTATATACCACATTTTATTTATCCACTCATCTGTTGAAGGACATTTGGGTTGTTTCCATCTCTTGGCAATTGTGAATAATGCTGCTATGAACATTGGCGTGCAGATATCAGTTCGTGTCACTAATGCAATTTTATTGAGATATATTCATATACCATACATACAAAGTGTACAATCAATTGTTCACAGTATCATCACATAGTTGTGCATTCAACACAATTAATTTTTTAAACATTTTCATTAATCCAAAAAATAAGAATAAAAATACAAATAGAAGTAAAGAAGAACACCCAAACATCTCATACTCCTTTTTCCCCTCTATTATTCATTTAATTTTTGTCTCTGTTTTTCTACTTATCTGTCCATATATTGGATAAAGGGAGTGTGAACCACAAGGTTTTCACAATCACCCAGTCACACCATATAAGCTCTATAGTTGTATGATCATCTCCAAGAATTAAGTATACTGGATTGCAGTTCAACAGTTTCAGATACTTCCTTCTAGTTATTCTAGTATACTAAAAACTATAAAGAGATATCTATATAATGCATAAGAATAACCTCCGGAATGACCTTTCTATGCCATTTGAATTTTCTCAGCCACTGAAACTTTATTTTAGTTTCTCTTCCCACTTTTTGTCAGGAAAGCTTTCTCAATTCTGTGATGCCAGGTCCAGGCTCATCCCTGGGAGTCATGTCCCATGTTTCCAGAGAGATTTACACTCCTGGAAGACATGTCCTATGTAGCAGGGAGGGCAGTGAGTTTACCTGCTGAGTGGGCTTAGAGAGAGACAGGCCACATCTGAGAAACAAAAAAGTTTCTCTGGGGGTGACACTTACACACAATTAAAAGTAGGTTTAGCCTCTCCTTTGCAGTCATGAGCTTCATTAAGGTAAGCCCTAAGATAGAGGACTTGGCCTACAAAAAATGTAGTCCCCAATGCTTGTGAGAATATCAGGAATTCCCCAGCTGGGGAAGTTAAATGTCTCTACATTTTTCCCCAGGGGGCCCTGTAAATACTCCTTACTCTCTGTGCAAATTACTCTGGAATATATTGGGTTTCAAGCTAACCTGTACAAACCAACCAGATCTCACCCCCTATTCAAGGTTCCATGTAATTATGGTGTACAAATAAACTGACTATACAAATTAAATTATGTAGCATCTTATAGAAAGTACAGATTTTGCACCAAATAAATATCTCTTCTTTTGGTGTGACATAGAAGTTGAAGTTTTAAAACACAGTCAATATCATCCTTTACTATTTAGTGTGGTTTATCATTTAGTTCTAATCAAGTCCATTTTGTTCATATCTTCAATTGAAGTCCGATCTCTCTCTCAGCTCTTTTAACATTTCCTTATGGGGTAATGCTGACATTCTTGGCTGCTGAACTATAGCTCTGAGTCTTGAGTGTCACACAGATACCAGAAGTTACAGGGACTGAACAGGTTATACACAAACAACTCAGCATCTCAGAATTTAGAGATAGCCACTACAACTTATGAACAAATGTAACTGCTAAGAGCTTACAATCTAGGAACCTTCACCACGAGCCTTCCCCTGACAACTCACACTCTTAGATTCAACTCTTAGGGTCTGCACATTATAGTTAGTCCACATTAGTGAGGCATTATAAGGTTTGTCTTTTTGATTCTGGCTTATGTCACTCAGTATACTGTCCTCAAGGTCCATTCACTTAGGTGAATACCTCACAACTTCATTTATTGTTACCGCAGCTCAGTATTCCATTGTATGTATACACCACAGCTCACCATTCCATTTATCAGTCAACGTACCCTTAGGCCACCTCCATCCATTGCAAACCATGAATATGGCTGCCATAAATACCAGTGTGCAATGTCCACTCATATCCCTGCTCTCAGTTCTTCCAGGTATATACCCAATAACGCAGTTGCAGGACCATATGACAACCCCATAGGTACCTTCCTGTGGAACCACCACACTGCCCTCCAGCTAGGCTGTGCCATTCTTCTTCCCTACCAACAGGGAATAGGTAAATCTCTCTCTCCACATTTTCTCCAGCACTTGTATTACTGTTTATTTTTTAACAATTTTATTCACACACCAATACAATCTACCCTAAGTAAACAATGATTCCCAGTATAATCACATAATTTGCATTTACCACCACAATCTATATGAGGACATTTCCATCTATTCCCCAAAGAAAGAGGAAAGGGAGAAAAAAATAGAAGAAAAATACCAAAGATAGGAGAAAAGTAAAAATAAAATACAATGAAAAGTTCAAGCAACATCACTACCACCAAGAATCTCATATCACTCCTTCTTATAGGCATTTAGCTTTAGTATACTGCCTTTTTTACAATTAATGGAAGCATTTTACAAAGTTACCATTAACTGTAAACTCTAGTCTGCATTGATTGTATTTTTTCCCCTATACCATCCAATTTTCAACACCTTGCAATGTGGGCATTAATTTGTTCTCCCTCATTTAAAAACATTCTTATATTTTTACATTTGGTCACCATCATTGACCACTCTAAGTTTCAGTAAGTTATACAATCCCAGTCTTTATCTTCTGTCTTTCCTTCTGGTGTTGTACATACCCTTAGCCTTCCTCTTTCAACTGTACTCATACTCATCTTTGTTCAGAGTACTTATGATATTGTGTCACCATCACACAATTATGCTATCCATTCCATTTCTGGATTTATACACTCAATCCTCTTGAACCTCTGTACTACTTCAGCATCAAATGCCCAATCTCCAACCTCCTTCTACCTGCTGATAACCTGTATTCTCAAGTCTCAGATTTCACTCATCAATGTTAGTCCATGTTAGTGAGACCCTACAGTATCTGTCCTTTTGTTTCTGGCTAATTTCACTCACTGTAATGTCTACTGTCTACCATTTTGCCTTTTGGATTTAATATGTCATATCTTATTTTTATTTTTTCCTCTCTCTCTCTTCTTACCCTTACTGATAATCTTCATTTCTACACTCTTCTCCAAACCTCTCTCTCCTGTCTTTTCCCATGTACCTGTAGTGCTCCCTTTAGTATTTCTTGTAGAGCAGGTATCTTGTTCACAAACTCTCTTAGTGTCTGTTTGACTGAAAATATTTAAAAATCTCCCTCATTTTTAAAGGACACTTTTGCTGGATATAGAACTTTTGGTTGGCAGTTTTTCTCTTTCAGTATCTTAAATATATCACACCATTGCTTTCCTGCCTCCATGGCTTCTACTGAGAAATCCACACATAGTCTTATCAAGTTTCCTTTGCTTTCAGAATTCTGTCTTTGACATTTGATAATATGATTATTAAGTATCCTGCAGTCAGTCTACTCAGATCTATTGTCTTTGGGTCACACTGTGCTTCTTGGATCTGTACTTTGATGTCTTTCATAACAGACTGAAAATTTTCAGTGATTATTTCCTCCATTATCCTGTCAGCCCCTCCTCCCTTTTCATTCTGGGCCACCCATGACATGTATATTCAGGTGCTTCATGCTATCACTCGGTTCCCTGAGACCCCACTCATATTTTTCCATTCTTTTCCCTATCTGCTTTCTGATGTGTAGGATTTCACATGTCCTATCATCCAGTTCATGAATCCTTTCTTCTGCCTCTTCAAATCTGCTGTTGTATGTCTCCATCTTGTTTTTCATCTCCTCCACCATGCCTTTCATTCCCATAAATTCTGCCAATTGTTTTTTCAAACTTTCAAGTTCTTACTTATGTTTGTCCAGTGTCTTCTTTATATACTTAATCTCTTTTGCCATATCTTATCTAAACTCATTGATTTGAATTGATTTCAGAGATTTGTTTGATTAATAATCAGCTACCTTGATTCCTGTATCTCAGTTGAAGTGCAAGTTTGTTCCTTTGACAGGGCCATATTTTTGCTCCTCCTAGTGAGATCTGTAATTTGCTGTTGTCTAGGCAACTTGTTTCCCCAATCAGATTTTCCCAGAACAGACAGTCCCACGTCTCAGGAGGAGGCTGTATTCAGTATCAGGTTTCCCTGAGGGTGAGACCCAGAAGAGTGTCAGACTTTCCTGTGAGGCCTATAGACTCTGTGCTTTTCCTATCCTGCCCAGCAGGTGACACTTGTCAGCCCACAGTTCCCCACCAGTATAAAGAAGTGTGGTGTATTTAATTTTCCATGGACCCTGTCCTGGCTAGATGCTGAGGGTATCAGAAACCAAGCTTCAGCTGTTTTTGTTTTATACCCACCCCACCCCCCAGGTCCTAGATCTGAGTTCCCTGAGGCAGGGCTGTTACTTGAGCTGGGCCCTGCCCACCTCCTTTTCTTGGAAGATAAGCCCTTTAGGGAATTGTCTCCTTCACTCTCTGACCATCTTAACTCCATCCTTGCCTGGGTCAGTGATGACAACTGCAATGAGCTACTTAGAATGAGAGAGAGAAAAAAAGGAAAAAAAGCAAGAAGTACCCTTTTCAGAGCCAGTCCCCAGCCCTCCAGTTCACCAAGCAGGAACTGGAATTGGTACTCAGTTTTATGTGCCCCTTTTCTTGGGACACAGCCCTTTTCCAGTATTCTGGGCTCAGTGGACTATCAAAGCCTCAGTTTTGTTCATTTATGTTTTTATTGTCCATCAGTCTCACCTCCTCTCTGCCAAGAGAAACCTCTGGGTTCCTTTCCTGCTTGCTCTGGGTTTATCTGTGCTCATAGCACATATTCAGTAGTCCAAATTTGTTAATTAAAACTGCAGTTGGAGTTTGGTTAACCTACATTCCTTTACTCTGAGCTGGGACTGCTTTTTCCTACAGCAAAGTTTTGCAACTAGCCTGCCATGCCAGTGGGGGAGTGGCACCAGCTCCACACTGTGGGGAGATTTACTTACATTTCTATGCTGTGATCTCAGCTGTTCCACCCATTCATATATGATGTACAATGTTGTCAGGTCACAGATGTCCCCCTATCTGTTGCTCCAGACTACTTTCTAGTTGTTCCTGGCTATTTACTAGTTGCTGTAGGGAACTAACTAAATTCCACACCTTACTATGCCACCTTCTTGCCCCACCTTCCAGATTTGGTTTATGCTTCAATTAAATTTTAATGTGTAGTTATTTGATCAGTATACAGGTCCTTCTTGTCTCCTCAGAAATTTTTATTTCTAACTCCTATCACCAGAGCATCCCCAAAATATTTGTGAATTCTGCTAAGGTTTAATGAGGGGTTTCACTCCAGCATTAAGATAATAGAGGTGATTACAAAATCCAGTTCCTTCTTTATCAGTATGATAATGAGAGAGTTAGACATACAATTAGAGTTGTTAGAGTTATTTTGTGCCATTTTGAAGAATTCTCACTACAGTTCATTCTCATACTGGCTCTACAGACATCTTTTATATAGACAGAACTCCAACTAAGCAATCAAGTTAACAAAGCCATGACTGACATCAATGAATAAGTGTTTCATTGGATCTCCAAGGACTCTTGTTATGCACCAAAGGTGAATCCTTGTCCAATGCACACAAGAGACAATTCAGTGACACCAAGATTTCAAGAAAAGAAAGAATTTACTGGCAAAGGCCAGACTCCCTGAAGACTGGAGGACAGTTCCTCAGATCTGTCTCCCTGAAGTCAAGTGAAGCAGCATTATATTGATTTTTTTGGTGGGTAGAACGGAAGGTGGGTTAGGATAATGTGGATTAGGGGATGCATGAGGGAATGAATACCTTGAACAGGTGAAGCTTTGTTATAGTTTGCTAATGCTGCAGAATGCAAAACACCAGAGACGGATAGGCTTTTATAAAACGGGGGTTTATTTCGCTACACAGTTACAGTCTTAAGGCCACAAAGCATCCAAGGTAACACATCAGCAATTGGATACCTTCACCGGAGGATGCCAATGGCGTCCGGAAAACCTCTGTTAGCTAGGAAGGCAGCTGGCATCTGCTCCAAAGCTCTGGCCCCAAAACGGCTTTCTCCCAGGACGTTCTTCACTAGCAAGCTTGCTCCTCTTCAAAACACCACTCCCAGCTGCACTCACTTTTCTCTCTTTGAGTCAGCTCATTTATATAGCTCCACTGATCAAGGCCCACCCCGAATGGGTGGGGCCACACCTCCATGGGAACATCTCATCAAAATCATTACCCATAGTTGGGTGGGGCACATTGCAAGCAAATCTAACCAGCACCAAACATCTGCCCCACAAAACTACAAAGACAATGGCATTTGGGGGACACAATACATTCAAACCGGCACAAGCTTCTATTTGTGCTAAAACATGCTTCTACATATGTTATATATTAAAAAAATGGCATCTAAATTCCTCCAAGAGGCAGAGAATTTACTATTATAATGAGCTAAAGGTAATACTATGTCATGAGTTTACCAAACTGGGCATGTTCCTAAAGCTTGGTTAGATCAGTTTTTTTTTACTTAAGGGGAAAACAGAATCTTGCAGTTTGCTACAGAAATTTGCTTTCACTTATGACTGGGTAGAGGGTCTTGGGGTTAGGACCTAGCAGGTGCTGAGCTAAGGGTTGCTCAACAGAGCCTAGCAGGTGCTGAGCTTGGGGCTGCTAAACAGAGATTGGGGGTGGTGATGGCTCCTAGGCAGTTATACTCTCACTTCTTGTCCAAAGAAGGTTTTGAATGGTGGATCTTTCTGTGAATGAGGAGGGGGCCCATCCCTATCCCTCATCATCTCCTTAAGTACAGGTACAACCTGAACCCAAAGTTTCAAATGAATTACAACCCAAATGATTCTTGGCAATATTACAACCACATCCACATTAGAGGCTGAGGGATGGGAAATGGAAATGGAGCCCTCCTTCCTGCAGAGTTTTTCTTCTTCATTCTCTAGGTATATTTTATAAGGGGTGGGTAACTGTCATTTTCAGTGACTTCTTTATAAACACAGGCCTTCACTCTAATTCTCCATGTATTTCCATCTGTGGGGTGGAAGAAAGGCTGCTCTATTAGTCCACATCTTTCATAATATACTGACTCTAAGCACTTCATGCATAAAAAATAAAAACTAGTGTGTTCTCTTAACCATCTGCGCATTCCATCTAAATGTTCATGTTCATGCATACTTATTTCAAAAAACAAATCTTCTCAGTCTTAAAGGAAAACTGTTATAAAGAATTTCTTTCATACTGTAACAGTGAAGTGCTCAAATAGTTTAACAAATTGCATAAGAAGTATACAAGAAGTATTACAATAATTAAAAGAAATTTTCTATCTTTCTGTTCAGCTAAATTTGTCATATATTTAGAAATTAAAGTCCCCCCAAAATAACAATGTTATCACTATCCATGTTATATCCTAAAAATGCTAATACTGATCTGTACAATGTTAAAAGTTACAGATCAATGAATCCACCAAATTTACTGGTCAGTTATACTACTTTGCTCTAACACTTCCAAAATTTAAGTTTTCTGTAGTACACTATATAATTATATCCTATATAGCCAAGGTATTTAAACTACATAATTCAACTTTATGTAACATAAAATCCAGAATAAAGAATAAAACCTCCATCAGAAAATGAAAATATTTGCAAAGTTCCTTGAGGCACTAACGAAAAGTGTAAAATATGAAATCTCTCCACCTGGGGAATTCCCACTAATCTCTGAAGCAATAGGAGCTCCCAATATAATAAGCCAAGTCCTCAAACTTAGGGCTTGCTCTTATGAAACTTATTTCTGTAGTAGCAAAGCTAAGCCTACTTATAATTCATATCTAAGAGTCATCCCAGAGAACCTCTTTTCTTGCTCAGGTATGTTATCTCACCAAGTCAAATTCTGCAAATAAACTCACTACCTACCCCCTATGTGGGACAACTTTCAGGGGTGTAAGTCTCCATAGCAACGTGAAACATGACTCCCAAAGTTGAGCCTGGTCTTTGCACCATAAAATTGTTAACTAAATAGGGGAAGTAAATTTAAGTGGCTAAGAAGTTTCAAATAGTGTCAAGAAGTCATTCTTGAAGTCTTTCTTGTGCAAATTTCACCCAGATATTGCAAACTGTCATAGAAGGCCAAGTCCCAACCAACAGTGCTCCTAAAAACTCTAGAGAATACCCTGAGCTCCATCTTGCTCCTGCTTCGGTTCACACTGTCCACACAATTTCTCACCCAGTTTGTTTCTTTCAGATTGGAAAGCCTTTCACAATAAACATCTCCTCACCAGAGGCCATGCTCCTGTCCCCTGACAACCACCCCCCCCAAATGCATACCTACCTCCAGGCACTGCCCCCTGAAAGAAGGGAAGGAAGGAGAAAGAGTTTCAAACAGGGAAGGGGGAGGATGAGTAAGTAAAGCTAATCTATATTTCTAGGGCCTCTTGCCTCTCACCCTTCTTTTGTGAGAGACCACGTCTTCTCACATGTGTATTCAATAAACTTTCTACCTCCTTATTCTAAAATAATTAAGTAATAGGATGTTTCATGAGCTTTCTTTTGTATCTCTCACAATAACATTATTTTATTCAAGGCAATTTAAGTGGCCCTAGAAAGTTGATTGAGATTCATGGAGTTGTCTTATTTGTAAGTGGAAGGACTGAGAATCATACCCAGTTTCAAGTCTTTCAGTTATAATTCAACTAGGATGCTAGCATGGACCATTTATGCAGAGGATGTCCCTGTTCATAAGTGTGATCTTCTGTTTAGACTTCCCTTACACATGAAGCCAACAAGGAATTCCAACATCGAACATGCCAAGGCCGAGCTTAGGAAGGTACCAGGTTAGGTACCAAAGATAGGTATGAGGAAGTTAGGAGATGTTCTCTTATCTCCACCCTCTTTTCTGTTCATCTTCTGAACACGGGCTCTCTTGAAGTAAACTCCACCTGCCCCTGGTGGTAGAACCAAAGCTCCTAAACAACTTAGACCTGCTCTGAATGTGTACTTCCTCTCCCATCACATCCCATGGGTCACACAAAACACAGCACTAGTTTCCAATGAGCTGCAATAACACCATGATTAGAGCTCAGGATTAGAAGTCAGATAACTTGACTTAAATCTGAGCACTACTAATTATTAGTTTTTGACCATGGCCAAATTTGCTTTTATATTAAATGGAAATACATTAATAGCTTCATCATAGGGATTATATGGGGTTCAGATGAGATACACTCTTAGAAAATTGACTGATATATAAAAGTGCTCATTACATATTAGTTCTCATGATATTCACATTTGCTTTATCCCCTACAACCTTTTCTGGGAATCTCAACTTAACTGTTAGATATTTTAGTGGGGTGAACAAATACTCCTTGAAAGATTCAGAATTATAACTACTCATGAAACATTACTGAATACTTATAACCTTGAACTTTCTTTTCTCCACTTGCCCAGAATCCTACAATCCACAGGAGAAATGAAGACAAACTACCCATAGGAGTTGAGAACATTTTTGCTAGGACCTTGAGCACCATCACACCATGAGCCCTTTTTTTCCTATTCAGATGACAAGAGACAACAGCGAGTTTTCTCTATGCCAGGTGCCATTTTAAGCATGGCATGAATTATCTCATATAATCCACAACAGTCTTATGACATAGGTTCCTTCCTGTCTCCTTTGAACACATGTGGAAAATGAGGCATAAGGAAGCTGAGAAACTCGTCCAAAGTCACATAGTAGTAAGTAGAAGAGCCAGCCCTGGGAGGAGCAGTTTACTGTAAGCCAAAGATCTTCCTCTTGTGCATCTCAGGATTTTAATATAAGAGAGCAGATTCTCTTGCCTGCTGTTCATACCATTGAGGGCATCAACAGTAGAATCTCATATTTTAATAGCCTAGGTGTTTTCACATTTATCTGTTCAATCCTTCCTATAACTCTGTAAGACAGGTAACAAGATTGTTTTAGATGCTCTGATAAGCTCTTGCACCCATTCTCCCATGGCTACGCCCCAGACTCTAGGATTACTTCCAGATCACAGAAATAAGATGCTGCTAACCTGCCTCAATTGGCTCGCTGCCCGCCCACTTGGTCACAGATGCCATAGCCACAGGAAAGGATGGGGTAAACTCACTTAGCTGCCAACTTGGCTGAAGCTGCTAATTCTAACCTTCTGGGGAGTGAAAGTTCAGAACATCCCTAACCCCTTATTGTGCTTGAGCAATATCCTTTTAAACATTTACCTTTAACCATACATGAAAATACTATTATGACAGACTGGGGATTCCTGAGCCTAGAACGCCACATAAACATAACCAGCCACAGATTACAGATGCTTTTTGGTTCTAAATTTCCAACCCACTTGTATTCAGACCTTGAGTGACCAAAGGAGCTATCTCCAGTGCCAGCACAGGGTTTCTATAAAGAAAAGACTTAAAAGAGCTGACTTCTGAGACCTGCTCTTCCAGGGCCACTTACATTTGTTGCTGAGTTCATGGAACTTGCAGTCCCGAATTACTCTGCTTTAGTGTAGTTTGCTATTTCCACTTCTTTAATTCAGGTTAAAGCAAAGATAAACTCACCTGCAAACTAAGATTTAGATAGGAAATCTCCCATAGCAATCATTTTCAAGTCACAAATTGAGGTTACAAAACACTACATTTAAGGTAAAAATGAATGAACTTGCAAAGCAGCAGTTAGTGTGTGGTGAGTAATTGCTAATGCCACAGAATATGTTCTTCACAAATAAAATGCCTTTTCATGAAATGAACTTGTTACTTCTTCCACAAATGCATTCAGAGAGGGATGTACAACCAGTGACTTTTTAATTAGCTTTTTCTTCTCAAGGTGACACTAGCGTCCAATTTAAAGGTAAGTTATACTTGCACATGTATATACTATCACTGATTTTTATGACTAATGACTGATAAGCCCAATGAACTCAGAATAGCATTAACTCAAGGTATTATGGACACAGCCCTGAGATAAGACAGTAAAACTTGGTTTATTATTTTACTGATTATAACAGCAAAATATTCTGTTTAGGAAATTGGAATAAAAATTAATAAAAGATGAAAACAAAAATTGTCCTTAATCCTATAAATCAGATAAGCACTATTAGTCTTTAGTGTATGTTCTTTGGGTACTTTTCTATGTGTAAATGTCTCTTTAGACAATTGAGATCATAAGATATAGCTTTATTATATGTTGCATTTTCTACTCAGTGTTATATTGAAAGCAACTTTCCATGTCATTAATCTTCCTACAAATCACTTTAATGTCCCCCTGATATTTCATATCTATGTATCATAATTCATTTAAATTTACTCTCTTAAACAGATACTAAGGTTATCTTTCTTTTACACTATCATTTTTAAAACTTGCAAATAAAAACTTGTATGCATAATTTTGGCCATATTTTTACTAGAATAGATTGTAAGAGTAAGGAATACTGAGAATTTTATACGTATACAAGCACCAGATAATCTATCTCTCTTAAATCTTTACTAATTTGCCAATTAAAATATTTTGCTATTACTAAATTGCATTTCATGACTTCTGATATACAGGATCTTTTAGATGCCTAATTTTTTCCTGAGAATTACTTTATAATTAATTTTGCATTTTTGATAAAGTTGTGACTAAACATATTGCTTTATTTTTGAAAGTAATTTCTATAATAATGGTTGTCTGTCACACTGGTTGTGATTATTTTTCCATTGACTTCATGTATTTTAACCCATCATTTTTGTCCTTTATGCCACTTTTTTTTCCCTTAACATGTTTTTCTCCCTCTAGAGATCAGAAGCATATTTATCCTTTTGTGCTTTTTTTTTTAAATTTTTGTACAGATTTATTGGTTTACTTTAACATTTTAATACTAATAATTCTTTTTACTTTATTTCTTTTTTGAGAATTGGCATGAAGGCCGACTTACCTTTGTTTGGAAAAATGCCTATCAGTTCCTGAAAATCTTTTATTATCCCTCTGAACTATTGCCAATATTTTTTTAAGCATTTCTTGAATGAAGTTCTTTTGGGGAATTGACTATACTTACCTCTTATTGAATTTTTCAGGGTTAATCAATTTTGTTAATGTTTTTTAAACCCAATATGCTTTTGAATTTATCATCTAAATATTTTTCCATCTGTTCTTGTATAAGTGATTCAAACATTTTTCCTAATTTTATTGGTTCTTTTTCTAACTTCTTCAGTTGAGAACTTAGTTCCTTTATTTTCTCTCTCAGTTCATATATTTTCTCTCTTAATGTTAAGAAAGCAAGTATTTCAATGATAAAAACATTGATATGTGTTTTTCTCATTTTGTTCTTACTGATAATTTGAAGTATGTGGAAAACTATATATTTTTTTGTTTTAGGCTACTAATTCTGACATAAATAGTAATGATATACTTACATTCCTCAGTACTCTTGTTATTTTTCCTATATTATATATTAAAAAGCTAGGCTTAGTAAGATTAAGGCCCATACACACACGACAGGACCACTAGTCAATGAAAACAGAATTCAAAACTAGCCAGTCCATTCTAAAGAACACGTATCTTGCAAATTGTCATGCTTTTGTTTCCTTGGTTAGATGTATCTGTTTTCTGAACAGATCCAGAGAATATTTAATAAATCCCTTAAGCTGAGTTTTACTTCAAAAAGGCCCCTAAATTTAAAATACAACAGAAGTTCCCCAGATAGAGAATTCTGGAGTTTCAAATAAATTTGGAGAAAATTGAATTGCTTCATTCTGCTTTTTTAGTCTAGTCATAATAAACTTCAAACAGAGGTATTCAATAAAGAATCTATGATATTCTTATTAAATTTTGTTTTGAGGTAGCATAAGTTCACAAATCTAACCACCAGGGTGAATCTTACTACAGCTTCAAAAATATTCACTCAGTTCATTTGATTCTGAATTGTGACTACATCATCCCTAATTTCTGATTGTACTTGATGCTTTATATTCACCCTAAAACAAGCTAAAAATATCACAGAAAGCAAACTTTGCAACTTAGTCTCATTGGCCTGGGTGAGTAGAGAAGACACACAGGAGAATGGGCTCCCATGGATGCCAGCCTCTACTCCAGGTTGCATGTTCTTTTTATACCTGTTTTCCATGGGAAAAATATATTATGGCAGTGACAGGGAGAGGATTGACCATGTACAATTGCAAGGAAGTTGCCTGGCATGACAACAGTCATAAAACCATCTGTGTCTGTATCTGTGTGTCTATGTATACAACATGTCACTAAAAATATCACCCAATTTTAATTGTGAATGTAGGAATCAACACATCAGATATAAAAAAGACATTATATTTGGTGAATAGAATAAAAAAATCTTACTGGTATTTAACAAATACAATTAAAACAGATACAGACAAGCACAATAGAAGAAAATATGGTCAAATCCAAAGAACATCAATTTAAAGTATATTTTTTAAAAATTGTGAATATAGCAGCAAAGGTAATAAAAACTTCCAGCAACTAATACAAATTTTTCAAAATAAAGTAAATTTCTTCATATTACCATCAAAAAGAAAAAAAAATAATTAAAAAAATGAATATCGTGTATTAAAACTTTAAGATAAAACATAAATCTGATAATATGCAGAAAAACAGAGATAAATAAATACCTGATCTGGATGGGGAAGGGCATGTTAAGCAAAAATGCAATGCAAAAAAAACAGGCCAAATAATCATCAATTCAGCTACATAATATCAGGGAACACACTTAAGTGCAATAATTTTGACAGGAAACCAATTCTATAAACACAGCTTTATTTTAAAAATGGTCTACTCACACCATTATAAATATTGGCAAAAGTAATTCTCAAGTATTTTTGAGGAAAATTGAGATGTTCATAAATCCTCTATTATATAAGCTATCAAAGAAATACACTTTAAAATGTGAAAAATATGTTAACGGGTAAATCAATCAATATGTAAAAGCTATTTGTCCAATGCTAGTGGGTGTTTTGGTATTAAATAATCTGCAAATAAATTTTATTTCACATAATAAGGGCTTTATAATTTGTCCTGTACCTTTTTCCAGCATTCCTTACTCTTAGGAATCTTTTTCTGAATTCTTTTATAAATTAAAAAGAAATAAAAGAGCCGACTATGAAGTTGTGATGCCCTGAAAAAGATGAAGGAGATATAGGAAATGTGAATACCAAAAACTAATAAATAATATGCACTTTTTGTTCAAGAACTCTGCTAAGAATGGTATTTCCTCTGAGTCTCTTATAATTCCCATGAGGGAGATAATATTATTTCCATTTTATATATAAGGAAATTTGGCCAAGGTCAGTAGCTAATATAGTAGTGCTTGGATTTAAGTACAGCCTGATCTAATTTCTCATCTTGAGCTCTAATCGTTGTGTTGTTGTACCTCATCAGACATTGGGGCTGTGATGTGCCTACACACTGATGTGACGGGGAGGACGTCCTGACTCAGACCAGCTCTCCATTGTTTAGGAGCTTTGGTTCTACCACCAGGGGCAGGCAGGACTTACTCCTCAGGCAGATCCCATGTTCAGCAGCTGATTAAGAAAGACAGGGTGGAGAAAGGAGTGTTTCCTAACTTCCATTCTTATGTTGGGCCTCCATTCTGGTCATCAGTCTAAGTACAATCTAGACAGCTTTGATTTTAGAATTTTCTGATCACCGCAGGTAGACAAAAGTCTAAGCAGAAATTTAGATTTAGGCACAGGGACATCCTTTACATGAATAGGTTATGTTAACATCATAGGGGATTATATACCAAAAGCATGGACCCACATTACCAGTTCTTCTATTTACAGATATATGATTCTATAAATGTAAATTAATTTACTGGGACCTGTCAAACAGTCTTAAATAAAATAGACTTATTTGGAGAAATACAAAATAATAGCATGTGAACACATGAAGCGAGTGTATTTTGAATACAAAATGCTTAGAAACTATTTTCTGAATTAAATTGAGAGAAATGTTTGCATGGCAGACATACCTACTAATATGGCATTGATGGTTGCCATTTTTTGTATCCTGCACAATCTGTGTCATCTTGGCATTTACTTATCTTCTCTGTGCATTAGTGTCCTCTTCTGAAAAGAACAAGGTTGCAAAAGCAATGCTTGTGTAGAAGATAAGAAAGACGTCATTCTACATGTCAGAACAAATGCAGGCAAGGACACAGTGAAGAGCTATGTGAAATAAAGTTTTCCAAAAGAAATATTTGTCATGCTAAAATACATACAGAGCAAGGAGCTCTTTCAAAACCGAATACAAAATAAAGTTTTCTCATGACTATAAATCAAAAATAACTCAACAGCAGCAGACTCAAAGTATGAGATATAAAAAAGTTCTCAGGAGAAGGGCAAGTGATATGTGTGTGTGTGTGTTTGTGTGTGTAAGAGGACTATGTGTTAGATTAGCGACTAAAAATAGGGCTCTAATTTAAGGCTGAGGTTAATCTGGTTGGGGTTTCCATCTATATTACAGGAAATGAAAACTTCTGATAAAAATAGTATTCTGGGGATCAAAATCAATCTATCCCCATTGCAATCTCTCTGCTATTCAGAGATAATTTTTTTATCCAAATGCCATAGTGGATTCATGTAGTGATGAACAACATAGCAATTCATCCTGCTCAGCCTGACACAGAACCCAGGCATGCAGACTCTCATTTGCTGTGTTACACAACTCATCTACTTTCCTACTCTGGCAGGCTACCTACTCATTGTAGTGACACACCACCATCCCAGCCCTGGGATCCCCATGTATTTTACCTGCCTTTTTTGTCTTTCACTGATTATTCCTTCTCTTGTGCCATTATCCCTAAACAATATTTGATTTATTCTCAGAGAAGAAAACTATCTCCTTTGGTGGATGCATAAGTCAGCCCATTGCAGAGCATTTGCTTGGTGGAATTGTGATCCTCCTGCTCACGGTTTTGGCTTATGACTGCTACATGGCCATCTGCAGGCCCCTGCACTACATGATCACAATGAGCCACTGGTGTTGGCCTCCTGGTGACCATTTCCTAGGCTGAGGGATTTCTGCATACTCAAATTCAAATCTTTTTTATGCTGTGGTTCCCCTATTGTGTACATAAAGTCATTGACCATTTCATGTGTGATCTTTACCCTCTGCTGAAACTCTCCTGCACTGACACATCTTTGGAATCTTCATTGTCAACAACAGAGGGTACACTCACTTTTTCACTACTTATCTCTTCCCATGTCCTCATCTCTTCCTCCTTCAGAGCTCACAGCTCTGAAGAGCATCAGAAGGCTCTTTCACCTGTGTCCCCCATAACACTGTTGTCATCTCATTCTTTGTACCTTGTGTATTTGTTTAGCTTCCACCCATGACCACCTTCACCTGTTTTATACTGTGATATCACCCATGTTAAACCCTTGAATTTCTACACCCTCAGAAATGCAGACATGAAAAATGAAATGCTTTGAGGTAGGCTAGAGACACAGAGTGATCCTTGGTAACAATTAACATGAAAAGAGATCATAAACTACTATCCATTCATTTTGTGTGAGTTTCAGTGTATGACATTCCTTCCTATTTGGAATCTTTAATGCTTCCTCTTTCATAAAATATCAATATTTTGTGAAATAATGATTAAGTCTTCCAGTTAAAACTTTTTGGCATTTAAAATTTATTGCCCAATGAACAATATTAATTGACATAAAATTGTCACAATATTTGGATAATCCAAGGTTTTATAAATTCAATAGAGCTATTGTTTGAAAAACTTCAAGTATGGCATATATAACCCATAGCAAATGTACTTAAAAATATTTAAACTGAATTTATGATGAATAGATATTTTGCTGAAAATTCATCCTTTTAATCCAACTGCTGGAATCAGGGAAAAAATATATTATGCGAGAGAGAGCAATCAACCAGATTTGAATGGGTATGAAGGATGAGAGAAAGTCGTTACAGCAGGACTCATCACAAAACTAATGTAGTGTTGAACAACCCAAGGAGTATAATTTCCTCTGTAATCTGGGTAATTTCCAGAATAAATTGTTTTCTCTGCCTGAAGTCAAAGTGGGATATAAAAATATTATATTATAAAGTGTTATGGGGGCACAGGTGAGAGAGCCTTCTGATGCTCTTCAGAGCTGTGAGTTCTGAGGGAGGAAGAGATGAGGACATGGAAGAGATAAGTAGTGAAAAAGTGAGTGTACCCTCTGTTGTTGACAACAGATCCTAGAGCAACTTTGCACATGACATTCCCCGGCAGAAGACAAATGTGGAGCATATTTTCTGTTAAAGTCAGCATGCACAGCACTTCACCTCCAAAACTGGTCTGATGGGATGGTTATAAGCCCTAGCTAATAGCAAAAACAGCAGCAGGTGCTAAAAAGGGCTGTTGCTATCTCAGCATTTGTGGTGGTTTGCATGTATTATGTCCCCCAAAATGTCATGTTCTTTGATGCAGTCTTGTGGGGGCAGACATATTAGTGTTGATTAGGTTGGAATCCTTTGATTAAGTGTTTCCATGCAGATTTGACTCAATCAACTGTGGGTGAAATCTTTGATTAAATAATTTCCATGGATGTGTTACCCCACCCATTCTGGATGGGTCTTAATTAAATCACTGGAACCATATGAAAGAGCTGACAAACAGAAGGAACTCAGTACAGCTGCAGCCAAGGGAGACACTTTGAAGAATGCACAGGAGCTGGGAGTGGAGCTGGAACATAATCTGAGATCAGCAGACACCAGCTACATGACTTCCCAGCATAACAGAGGTTTTCCAGATGCTATTGACCTTCCTTCAGTGAACATATACTAGTGTTGATGCCTTCATCTGGACATTTTCATTGCCTTCAGACTGTAACTTTGTAACCAATAAATCCCCTTTATGAATGCCAATCCATTTCTGGGATTTTGTGTAATTGCAGCATTAGAAAACTGGAACAGATTTTGGTACCAGCGAAGTGGGGTGCTGCTGAGATTGCAAATACCAAACTTGTTGGAATAGCTTTTTAAATGGATAAGGGGAAGATTCTGGAAGAATTGTAAGGAGCTTGATAGAAAAGGCTTAAATTGCTTTGAAGAGATTGTTTCTGGAAATATGGACTCTAAAGATACTTCTGATGAGGCTCTGAGCAGAAATGATGAATGTGTCATTGCAAAGTGGAAGGAAGATGAGCCTTGTTTTAAAGTGGCAGAGAATTTGGCAACATTTTGTCCTGGTATCAGGTGGAAGAAAGAATTTTACAAGGAGGCTTAGCTAACTGTGATTTGTGATCTTCTTAATGACTTCTGCATAAAATGTTAACCCTAATTCTACATCCACATGATTCTCCAACCTTAGAGTAGAAAAAAGTGCTCTGTTCCTCCAAATAGGTTAGGATATACTTTATCCTAGGCACCACCGGAAAAAATAAATAAATATTGTAGCATTTCCACATTGTTAAATCACTCACCTGGAGGAAGAGAACTGCTGGGAGTATTGTCTCCCAGTTCCTTTAGGTCAGCCATTCATTAAAATGTCTCACTCTCCCAGGACATAAAGACAATGTTTATTTTTGTTTGACAATGAACGATATTTTAAACTGATTTAAGAAATACAAGAGAACTCTTATATATTTGCTCATGTGGTTACCACACTTGTTCTCTTCACTCATTTGTATGGATACCAATTACCATATAGGATCACTTTCTTTGGATTGAAGACTTTCTTTAATATATTTTGTAATGTGAGTCTCAATCTGAAGAATTCTTTTAGGTTTTGTGTGCATGAAAACATCTTTTTTGCATTTTTTTTTTTTTTTACTGTATCTTCACATCAATGATACAGGTCTTTTTTATTGCAATTTTATTGAAGTATATTCACATACCATACAATCATCCATAGTATATACAATTGTTCACAGTATAATCATATAGTTGTGCATTTATCACCACAATCAATTTTTGAACACTTTCATTACTCCCCAAAAATAAAAATAATGGTTAAAAAAACACCCAAAACATCCCATGCCACTCCTTCCCTCTGTTATTCATTTACTTTTGGTCCCCATTTTACTACTCCTTTGTCCATACACTTGGTAAAGGGAGTGAAAGGTACAAGGCTTTGACAATCACACAGTCACACTATATAAGCTATATAGTTATA
The DNA here is from genome assembly GCF_015220235.1 of Choloepus didactylus. Classification (NCBI taxonomy): domain Eukaryota; kingdom Metazoa; phylum Chordata; class Mammalia; order Pilosa; family Megalonychidae; genus Choloepus; species Choloepus didactylus. Next base: position 30,360,126 of record NC_051312.1, on the reverse strand, counting down.
TGATCATCTTCAAGAATCAAGGATACTGGATTGCAGTTCAACAGTTTCAGATATTTCCTTCTAGCTATTCTAATACACTAAAAATTAAAAGGGATACCTATATATAATGCATAAGAGTTACCTCCAGAATGACCTCTCAACTCCATTTGAAATCTCTCAGTCACTGCAACTTTACTTTGTTTTGTTTCTTTTTCCCCTTTAGGTCTAGAAGACTTTCTCAATCCCACAATGGTGGTCCAGAATCATCCCCAGGAGTCATGTCCCACATTGACAGGAAGATTTACACCTGTGGGAGTCATATGCCACATACAGGGAAAGGCAGTGAGGCTACTTGCAGAGTTGGGTTAGAGAGAGAGGCAATATCTGAGAAACAAGAGAAGTTCCCTGGGGTGAATCTTAAGCACAATTATAGGTAGGCTTACCTTCTCCTTTGCAATAACAATAAGGATGAGCCCCAAGATCAAGGGCTTGTCCTACTAAACCTGTAGTCACCAATGCTTGCAAGAATATCAGGAATTCCCAGCTACAGAAGTTTAATATCTCCACATTTTTCTCCAGAATATCAAGGGGGCTTTGCAAAAACTTTTTATCTCTGTCCAAATTAGTCTGGGTTGTATGGGGCTTCATGCTAACTATACAAACCAACTAGATATCACCAACTATTCAAGGTTCCATGTAATTATGGTCTTTGAGTAAACTGACCATACAAGTTAAATTATATAGTGTGCTACAAAAAATACAGATTTTGCATCAAATGAACATCACTTCCTTTGGTCTCACACAGAAGCTGCAGTTTTAAAACACAGTTAAGACTAGATGGTCAGGGCAAGATGGCAGAGTGGTGAGGTGTGGGTTTTAGTTACTCCTCTAGGGAAGTTGGTAGAAAGCCAGGAACTGCATGGACTGGATACCGCAGAGCAATTTGACTTTGGGCATACTTCATACAGTACTCATGAATGAGTGGAACAGCTGAGATCAGTGAAATCTGTGAGTTCTTGTGGCCAGGGGACCCATGCCACTCCCTGCCAGGCACAGTACGATGGGAGGAGGGGCCATCAGTGCTGGGAATCAGGGAGGAGAACTGCAGTTGTGGCTCTCATTGAAAACTCAGACTGCTGATCAAAAACTCCAACCATAGACTAAGACCAGACACTGGAGAATCTAGGAGCAGTCAGCTGGTGAAGAGGAGACAGGGCTAGCAAAAACAGCAAAAAGAAAAACAAACAAACAAAAAACAAAAATAAAAACAGAGACTTTTTGGAGTTTGGTGAACGTAGTACAGAGAAGGGCAGGGCTCAAACAGAATCAGGCACATATGCAAATCCAGAGGGAGAGGACACTTGTCTGAAGAGCCAGTTTCTCTGCTTTCTTGATTGTTCCTTAATGGCTCTCAACTCCTGCACGGATTGTAAATAGTTCATACTGGGCCCTTCTTTTCTTTGTTTTTTTTTTTTTTTATGTTTCTCTTTTTTTCTAAATCAATTATTCTAAGAAGCCCATTAAAGAAATCCTCAAAGATTTGCAATTTGCATCCAGGCAAGAGCAGAGCTAAGATAGCTCTGAGAGACAAAGCAATAAATCTAGTGGTCGAGAAAATTCCCTAAACACCATAACTTCCAAAAAAAGTGGGGGCATGGCCAAGCTCTAGTGGCAGCCCTCCTTCTGGGAACACAGATGCCAGGGGCTGGAATTCAGAAACCAGCTTCAGTCAGCCAAATCCCTGACAGAGTCAGGGTCACTAGAAGAACTAAAGGATCCACAACTCCTTACACTGGTGGGGTAACTGCAGGCTGGCAAGCATCACCTGCTGGACAGCATAGGAGAAGCATAGACTCTAAAGGCTTCACAGGAGGGTTTCATTCTCAAGAAAACTCCATACCCTCTTCCTTAGACCTGGGCCACTCTGGACTGGGAAAACCTAACTGGGATTGACAATATCTGAGGAGACCATCACACAAGAAGGCTAAATAGAGGCAGGGCAAGAAACAGAAAAACAAGAGTTGAAAAACTCTGGTCAACTAAAGAGAATCTAAGTTAAAGGTCTAGAATAGGCTGAACTGAACACCATGGTTAGACGACAATGCCAACCAACAAGAAAACCCTAAGTAGAAGAGTGAATACAAGCTCCAAAATAAACTAATCAAGAAAGTCAGTTGCCTAGACAGCTTAAGATAACTAGCCATCCTGGAAACATGAAAATATGGACCAGCCAAAGGAGTAAACTGATAGTTCAACTGAGACACAAGAGTTGAAGCAATTATTGCTAAATCAATTCAATGACCTGAAGGAAGAACTAATTGGAGATATTCAAATAAAGCTAAATCAATTCAAAAATCAAGTCAATGAACTGAGGGAAGACATAGAAAAAGAGATGAAGGATATAAGGAGGACACTGGGTGACCATAAGGAAGAATTCATAAACTTGAAAAAGCAAATGGCAGAACTTATGGGAATGAAGGGCATAATGGAGGAGATGAAAAAGACAATGGAGGGATGTAACAGTAAATTTGAACAGGCAGAGGAAAGAATCAGTGAATTGGAAGAGCAGATATCTGAATTCACACATACACACAAACAGATGGTGAAAAGAACAGAAAAATATGGGCAGACTCTCAGGGAGCTGAGTGACAACATGAAACACACAAATATATGTGTTATGGGTGTCCCAGAGTGAGAAGAGAGGGGAAAAGGGGCAGAAAGAATAATAGAAGGAATAATCACTGAAAATTTCCCAACTCTTATGAAAAACAGAAAACTAGGCATTCAAGAAGTACAGCACACCCCAAACAGAATAGACTACAATAGACCCACTCCAAGACACTTACTGATCAGATTGTCCAATGCCAAAGACAAAGAGAGAATTCTGAAAGCAGCAAGAGAAAAGCAATCCATCACATACAAGGGAAGCTCAATAAGACTATGTGCAAATTTCTCTGAAGAAACCATGGATGCAAGAAGACAGTGGTATGAGATATTTAAGATACTGAAAGAGAAAAATTGCCAACCAAGAATTGTATATCCAGCAAAACTGTCCTTCAAAAATGAGGGAGAGATTAAAATATTTCCAGAACAACAGACACTGAGAGAGTTCATGAATAAGAGTCTGATGCTATAAGAAATACTAAAGGGAGTGCTACAGGCTGATAGAAAAAGACAGGAGAAAGAGGTTTGGAGAAGAGTATGAAAAGAAGAATATCAGGAATGGTAAACAGAGAGAGAGGAAAAAATAAGACATCATATAAAATCCAAAAGACAAAATGATAGAAGAAAATACTGCCCTTACAGTAATAACACTGAAAGTTAATGGATTAAACTTCTCAATAAAAAGACACAGACTGGCAGAAAGGATTAAAAAACAGGACCCATCTATATGCTGTCTACAAGAAACTCACTTTAGACACAAGGACAAAAATAGGCTAAAAGTGAAAGGGTGGAAAAAGATATTTCATGCAAACAGCAACCAGAAAAAAGTGGGAGAAGCTATATTAATACCAGACAAAGTAGACTTCCAAAATAAATAATTAAAAGAGATAAAGAAGGACACCATATATTAATAAAAAGATCAATTCATCAAGAAAATATAACAATCATAAATATTTATGCACCAAGCCAGAGTGCCCTAAAATTCATGAGGCAAACACTGAGAACACTGAAAGGAGAAGTAGATAACTCCACAATAATAGTTGGAGACTTCAATACACTGCTCTCATCAATGAATGGAACATCTAGACAGAGGATCAACAAGGAAATGGAGATTTTGAATTGTATGATGAATGAGCTAGACTTGACAGACATTTTTAGAACACTACACCCCACAATAGCAGGATACATGTTTTTCTCAAGTGCTTATGGAACCTTCTCTAGGATAGACCATATGCTGAATCACAAAGCACAACTCAACATATTTTAAAATATTGATATTTAAAAAAAAAACCTATCTCAGATCATAATGGAATGAATTTGGAAGTAAATAATGGCAGAAGATTGTAAAATTCACAAATATATGGAGACTAAACTACACACACTTGGAAAACCAGTGAGTAAAAGAAGAAATTACCAGAGAAATTAGTAAATACCTCAAGGCAAATGACAATGAAAACACAATATGTCAAAACTTATGGGATGCAGCAAAGGCAGTGCTGAGAGGGAAATTAATTGCCCCAATCACCTATATTAAAAGAGAAGAGAGAGCAAAAATTGAGGAATTAACTGTCCACCTGGAGAAACAACAGAAAGAACAGCAAATAAACCCCAAAGAAAACAGAAGGAAAGAAACAACAAAGATTAGAGCATAAATAAATGAAACTGAAAACAGGAAAACAATAGAATCAACAAAACCAGAAGGTGTTCTTCAATAAAATCAACCAAATTGATGAACCCTTAGCTAGGCCACCCCCCCCTCAAAAAAAAAGTGGATGCAAATAAATGCAATCAGAAAAGGGAAAGGAAACATAACTAGTGACCTTGCAGAAATAAAGGAGATAATGAGACAATACTATAAGCACATATATGCTAATAAACTAGACAACATAGACATAATGGACAACTTCCTAGAAAAACATAAACAACCAACATTGACTTGAGAAGAAATAGACAACCTCAATAAACTAATCACAAGCCAAGGGATTGAGTCAGCTGTCAAAAACTCCCCCCAAAAGAAAAGCCCAGGACCAGATGGCTTCACATGTGAATTCTACCAAGCATTCAAGAAAGAATTAATACCAATCCTGCTTAAACTCTTCAAAAAATTGAAAAGGTGGGAAAGCTACCTAACTCATTCTATGAAGCCAACATCACCCTAATAACAAAATCAGACAAAGATACTACAAAAAAAGAAAATTATAGACCAATCCCTTTAATGAATATAGATGCAAAAATCCTCAACAAAATACTCACAAATAGAATCCAGCAGCATATTAAAAGAATTATACACCATGACCAACTGGGGTTTATTCCAGGTATGCAAGGCTGGTTCCACACAAGAAAATCAATTAATGTAATACACCACATCAATCAATCAATCAAAGCAAATGAACCACATGATCATTTCAATCAATGCAGAAAAGGCATTTGACAAAATTCAACATCCTTTCTTTATGAAAACACCTCAAAGGATAGGAATAGAAGGGAACTTTCTCAATATGATAATGGCACAATATGAAAAAAGCCACAGCTAACATACTCAGTGGGGAGACATTGAAAACTTTCCCTCTAAGATCAGGAACAAGACAGGGATGCCCACTGTCACCATTGTTATTCAACATTGTGCTGGAAGTTCTAACTAGAGCAATTAGGCAAGGAAAAGAAATAAAAGGCATCCAAATTCGAGAGAAAGAAGTAAAACTTTCACTGTTTGCAGATGATATTCCATATGTAGAAAATCCAGAAAAATCTACAGCAAAGCTATTAGAGCTAATCAATGCATACAGCAAAGTGTCAGGCTACAAGATCAACAAGCAGAAATCTGTAATGTTCTTATACACAATAATGTGCAACAAGAGGAAGAAATAAAAAAAAATCCATTTACAATAGAAACCAAAAGAATCAAGTATTTAGGAATAAAGTGAACAAAGGCCAAAAAAGACCTATACAAAGAAAACTACAAGAAACTGCTAAAAGAAATTGAACAGGACCTTAGAAAAATGGAAGAATGTACCATGTTCATGGATTGGAAGACTAAATATAATTAAGATAACAACTCTACCTAAACTGATTTATAGATTCAATGCAACACCAATTAAAATCCCAACAACTTACTTTGCAGAAATAGAAAAACCAATAACCAAATTTATTTGCAAGAGCACCGTGCCCCAGATAGCCAAAAACTTTCTTGAGAAAGAGGAATGAAGTGGGAGGTCTCAAACTACCTGATTTTGAAGCATATTACAAAGCTACAGTGCTCAAAACAGCATGGTACTGGCATAAGAACAGAGACTGAACAATTCAGTCAAATTGAGTGATCAGAAATAGACTCTGGCATCTATAGACAATTGATCTTTGATAAGACAGTCAAGCCAAAGCAACTGAGACAGAGCAGCCTCTTCAACAAATGATGTTTGGAGAACTGGTATCCATTTCCAAAAGAATGAAAGAGGACTCCTACCTCACACATTATACAAAGATTAACTCCAAGTGTATCAAAGACCTAAACATAAGTGCTAAGACCATAAGACTCTTAGAAGAAAATGTAGGGCAATATCTTAAAGATCTTGTGATAGGAAGTGGTTTTCTAGACCTCACACCCAAAGCACAAGCAACTGAGGAACAAATAGACAAATGGGATCTCCTCAAAATCAAACATTTTTGTACATCAAAGGACTTTGTTAAAAAAACTCAAAAGGCAGCCTACACAATGGGAGACAATATTTGGAAACCACTTATCAGATAAGGGTTTAATATCCCAAATATATAAAGCAATCATACAACTCAACAACAGAAAGACAACCCAATTAAAAAATGGGTAGAAGACATGGACAGACACTTTTCTGAAGAGGAAAAACAAATGGCTCAAAAACAAATGAAAAAATGCTCAACTTCACTGGCTATTAGGGAAATGCAAATCAAAATCACAATGAGATATCATTTCACACCTATCAAAATGATGATTATCCAAAAAACAGAAAACTACATGTGCTGGAGAGGATGTGAAGAAAGAGGCACACATTCATTGCTGGTGGGAATGTAGAATGGTGCAACCAGTCTGGAAGACAGGTTGGGGATTCCTCAGGAAGCTAAGTATAGATCTGCCACATGACCCAGCTACTCCATGGCTAGGTATATACTCAAAGGAACTGAAAGTTAAGACACAAATGGACATTTGTAAACATGTTTATTGTGGCATTATTCATGATTGCCAAGAGATGGAGGAAACCCAAAAGTCCATCAATGGATGAGTGGATAAGCAAACTGTATATACACATGATGGAATATGCAGCTATAAGACAGAAAAAAGGCATGGAACATAAAATAACATGGATGAACCTTGAGGACATTATGTTGAGTGAAATTAACCAGAAACAAAAGGACAAATACTGTATGGTCTCTCTAATATGAATTAACAGTGACAAGCTTTGAGAGTTAAAATCTGATAACACAGGCTACTAGAAGATAGAAAAAGGGTAGAGATCAGGCATGTGATACTGAAGGACTACAGAATGTTCAGAAGGATTGATTGTATAGATCCAGAAATAGATAGCATAATACTGTGTGATGGGAGTACAATATTGTAAGTACACTGAACAAAGATGTCTGTGAGTAAGGCTGAAAGAGCTGGGATATGGGAATGCATTACACCAGAGTTAAAGATAGATGATGAAACCTGGGACTGTATAACAGCAAAAACTGGAGTGGCCAATGACTGTTACTATATGTACAAATATAAAAATGTTCTCACATGGGGGAGAACAAGTGAATGTCAACATGCAATGTGTTGAAAAAGGATGGTATTTGGGAAAAAAGCATAACCAAAGCAAACTGGAGTCTATGGTCAACAGTATCATTGTAATATGCTTCCATTAAATGTAACAAAGGCAATATACCAAAGTTAAATGTGCATGAGAGGGAGATAAAAGGGAGGGATACGGATTCTTGGTAGTAGTGTTTTCTGTCCTTATTAATATATTGCATTTTATGACACTTTATTTTTCTTTTTATTATCTTTTTTATTATTCACCAAAAAAAAAAAAACTTTTTCATAAAAATCAATATGTTCAAGTGATGACTGTGGTGATAAATGTACAACTATATGATGATACTGTGAACAACTGACTGTACACTGTGGATAATTGTATTTTATGTGAATATATCTCTATAAAATTGTAGGAAAAACTATAGAGGTAAAAGTGCTGGAGAAAACATGGAGAGAGGGATGTACCTATTTACTGTTGAGGAGGAGGCAGAATGGTGTAGCCTTTCTGGAGGGCACTGTGGTGGTTCCACAAGAAGCTAAGTATGTGGAGGCCATAATGTCCTGCAACCTCATTATGGGGTATATACTTGGAAGATCTCAGAGCAGAGACATGAATGGGCATTTGCACATTGGTGTTTATGGAGGCAGTATTCATGATTTGTAGTGGATGGAGGTGGCCTAAGGGTATACTGACTGAGGAATAGAATGGTGAACTGTGGTGTATGCATGCAATGGAATATTGAGCAACTATGAGAAGGAGTGAAGTTGTGAGACATGCAAGGAGGTGAATGGATCCTGTAGACAGCATTGTGAGTGAAGTATGCCAGAAACAAAGGCAAATGCTATAATGCCTCACTGATAAGAACTAACTACAGTGTGTAAACCCAGAATTGAATCTTAGAGCACAGCCTAACTTGGAAATGATTATGTAATGGTCTCTAGATTGCAAGCTCTTACAGCAGTCAAATCTATTCCTGAATTGTAATGGCTATCTCCAAACTCTGATATGTAGATCCCTTGGTGTATAACCTGATTGGTCTCTGGAACATTGGATATCTGCGTGAAACATGAAACTCAGAGGTAGAGCTTGGCAGATATGAATGTCAGTATTAATGCATAAAGCAACTGTTAAAAAAGAAGCTGAAAAAGATCCCAGACTTCAATTAGAGATATGATTGAAGAAGATCTTGTTAAGACTAGGGCAAATCAGGCAAAAGGGTAAAGGTAGAAACTGTGTGTTAAAACTTCAACTTCCATGTGAGACCAAGAGAAGAAAAGTTGTTTTTTGTTTTTTGTTTTTTGTTTTTTTTTGTATAAGATCTATATTTTCTAAACAATATAACTTCTAGAGTCAGTTTGTTCAAACACCACAATTACATGGAACTTTGAACAGGAAGTGAAATATGGTAGGACTATATAGGTTAGAGTGAAATAGCAACATATCCCAAAGTAATTTGGGTGGAGAACAAATATATGTATCTATTCAAGGCCCCCCTGAGGAGCTGGGGGAGAATGCAGAGGTGTTGGACTTCCTCATCTGGATTGTTGCTGATGTTCTCACAAACACTGCGGACTGATGGCTAGACATGCTGAGCCCTCTGTCTTGGGGCTTGCCCCTATGAAGCTTGTTACTGCAAAGGAGAGGCTAAACCTGCTTATAATTGTGCCTAAGAGTCTCCCCCTGAGCCCCTCTTTGTTGCTCAGATGTGGCCCTCTTTCTCTAACTAAGCCAGTTTTGCAGGTGATCTCACTGCCTTATGTGGGACCTGACTCCCAGGGGTGTAAATCTCCCTGGCAATGCAGGATTTGACTCCCAGGGGTGAAGCTGGACCAGGCATTGTGAATTAAGAACATCTTGACCAAAAGGGGGATGCAAAATGAAACAAAATAAAGCTTCAGTGGCTGAGAAATTGTAAATGGAGTCAAGAGGTCACTCTGGTGGACATTCTTACTCACTATATAGATAACCCTTTTTAGGTTTTAATGTATTGGAATAGCTAGAAGTAAATACCTGAAACTACAAAACTCCAACCCAGTAGCCTTGACTCTTGAAGATGATTGTACAATAATGTAGCTTACAAGGGGTGACAGTGTGATTGTGAAAACCTTGTGGATTGCACTCCCTTTATCCAGTGTATGGAAGGATGTGTAGAAAAATTGGGACAAAAACAAAAAGAAAAATAGGGTGGGATCGGAAGGATGATTTGGGTGTCCTTTTTTATTTTTATTTTTTATTCTTATTCTGATTCAGGTATAAGGAAAATGTTCAAAAATAGTTTGGGGTGATGAATGCACAACTATATGATGGTACTGTGAACAGTTGATTGTACACCATGGATGATTGTATGGTATGTGACTATATCTCAACAAAACTGAATTTAAAAAAAAACACAGTTAATATAATCCTGTACCCTTTAGTCTGATCTACCCTAATCTTAACAAAGTCCATTTTATTCATATCTCCAATCAAAGTCTGATCTCCTTTTCAGCCTCTTTAATAGCTGTTGCATGGGGCAATACTCTAAGTCCCAGGCACCACACAGATACCCAAAGCTCCAGGAACTGACCAGGTCACATACAAACAGCTCAGAATCTCAGAATTTAGAACTAACTGCTACAACTCATGAATATATGTGACTGCTGTAAGAGCTTACAATCTAGGAACATTTAAGTAAACTTTCCCCTGATAACCCATGCTCCCAGACTCAATTCTCAGAGTTTGCAAATTATTGTTAGTCCATATTAGTGAGGCATTATTATATTTGTCTTTTCATTTCTGGCTTATTTCACTCAACCTCCTGTCCTCACACTCCATTCACCTAGTTGTGTACCTCACAATTTATTTCATTCTTGCTGCCCACTCATGTAAAAACATTCCTATATTTCTACATTTAATCACACTCATTGACCACTCTAGGTTTCACTAAGTTATACAGTCCAAGTCATTATCTTCTATCTTTCCTTCTGCTCTCACACATACCCCCAACCTACCACTTTCAACCATATTCATAGTTACCTTTATTCAGCATACTTGCAGTGTTGTTCTACTATCACACAGTATTGTGCTATACATTTCTGGATATACAATCAATCCTGTTGAACCTTCTATACTCTGTCAATATCAAATTCATGATCTCTACCCTCTTTCTATCTCATGATATCTTCAATTCTACAATCTTCTCCAAGCTTCTCTCTCCTGTCTTTTCCTACTGCCTATAGCACTCCCTTTAGTATTTCTTGTAGAGGAGGTCTCCTGTTCATGAACTCTCTCAGTCTCTGTTTATCTGTAAATATCTTAAACTCTCCCTTATTTTTGAAGGACAGTTTTGCTAGGCATAAGATTCTTGGTTGGTAGTTTTTCTCTTTCAGTATCTTGAATATTTCTTACCACTGCTGTCTTCCCTCCATGCTTTCTGTTGTGAGAGCCACACTTAGTCTTATAGAACTTCCCTTGTATGTGATGGATTGCTTTTCTCTTGCTGCTTTCAGAATTCTCTCTTTGTCTTTGACATTTGAAAATCTGATTAATTAGTTTCTTGGAATAGGTCTATTTGAATCAATTCTGTTTGAGGTATGTTTTACTTCTTGAACATACAATTTCATGTCTTTCATAAGAGTTGGGAAATTTTCATTGATTATTTCCTCTCTTATATTCTTTCTGCCCCCTTTTCCCTTCTATTCTCCTTCTGAGAAACATGTAACACATATATTCCTGCACTTCATATTGTCATTCAGTTCTCTGAGGCCCTGGTCGTATTTTTCCATTATTTTCCCTCTCTGTTCTTTTGTATGTAGGATTTCAGATGTCCTGTCCTCTAGTTCACAGATCCTCTCTTCTGCCTCTCCAAGTCTACAGTTGTATGTCTCCACTGTGTTTTTTTTCTCTTCTATTGTGATTTTCATTCCCATAAGTCCTGCTGTTTGTTTTTTTAAGCTTATGAATTCTTCCTTACGGTCACCCAGTGTCTTCTTTATATCCTTCATCTCTTTTGTCACATTTTCTTTCAACTTGTTGATTTGATTTAGGGGATTTGAATGAACATCCTTAATTAGATGTCTCAACTCCTTAATCTCAGTTGAGGTATTAGTTTCTTCCTTTGACTGGGCCATATCTTCCTGTGTCCTGATGTGACTCATGATTTTTTTCTGTCTAGGTATCTGGTTTTCTTGATTGGTTTTTTCTGGAGGTTGTTTCCTCTCTTTTTCCTAGGGTTTTCTTGTTGGTTTCCCTTGATTTCTTTCCTTTCTTTGTTTCTCTCACTGGCCAGTATTCAGATTGGCTCTGCCCCTCAGGTTTCCCTCAAAAATCAGGCCTACCATGGCCTGCCACAGGAATGAGAGGTAGGCACTGAGGTCCCCAGAAAGTTCACTGTGTTTCATAATATAAATCTGTTTTCCACCAGCTAGCAAGATCTGGGTTTGTTTTAGAGGCCTGCTTTAGCAGTTGGGTCTTCCATAATTCTCAGCCCAAACAGGGTCAGGTTTCCATACAGGGCAAGCAAACCAGCTCCTGTGCTCCTAAGAAAGGGTCTGGAGCATCCTTTTAAAAGTGATTTAATTTCTTTGCACCTTCTAGACTGTCCATGTCATGGCACTGTTCAGTAATGTAATCACCGCCAGAAGTTGCTTTGCCTCGAAGCACAGGTTGCATCTACACAGGTGAGGTGAAACTGCAGGATTACTATGCCCTCACTTTGACAACCAAAATCTACCTCGATTTCGGGGACAACCTGTGGCAAATTACTCTCTCAGCTGACAGTACTCCAGCTGTCTCAAAAGCAAGGAAACGGTTGCTGGCTGCTGCCCCTCGAGAATGGAGGAAGAGCTTTCAGACTCAGTGCTGGAAATGCAGTCTCTGTCTATGTTTTCTCAGTCTCTTTGTCCCTCACTGATTGGGATCTTGAAATGTCCTCCTCTGACCCCTGGGTCTTCAAACAGTGGGGGTATGTCTCACTGCTGTGAGAGATTTTACAGTCTGTGTCCATGTGGGAGGAGTCCCATCTGCTGATTCTGTGCCTTTCCAAAACTGACAAGAAGTGATGGGTATGGAAGAGGACTAGCTTGTCCAGGACAGAAGATTCCTACCTGATATTTCTTCTCTTTTGTCAATTCAGAATTTGCAGGGTCTTTCTCCAGTCTATATCCTCCTGTAGAGTTTCAAACAATTCAGAATTGTCCTTGTTTTTAGATGAATCTCTGGAGAGAAGCTTCAGTGGCTGTTTACATTGCCATGTTAATCTAGCACTTGTTTTTGAAAGAACTTACTGTGTCTGAAATCATAACTTAAATTTTCTTTAGAAAGTTTTCTTTCTTGTGATGCACTTCCTTGTCTGTGTTCATTCTCACAAGGAGAATGATATCATGTTTATCTTCTCCCTATATACAACTATATTTTTACCAACTTCTACTTTGCAGGAAAGGAAACTGAAGCACTGAGCTCTTGTATAATTTCCACAAGATTACACAGCTTGCCCAGGATTAAAAAATGATAACGAAAACTGTTATATTAGTGATGTATCTAATGTGCAAACATTTCTTTCCATTTAACTCAGAAAATATTTTCAAAGCATTATCCCTGCATAACACACTAGTTTGATGATTTCACAAGATATATTTTGGTATATCTGGCTCAGGTAAGTTAAATAATGTTCATAAGGTCATATGATCAGTGAGTGGAAGAATTGGGAAACATACGCAGCTTCATCTCTTTTGGATATAAGTTTCCTAGGATTCTAGCATGGTCCATGCATGTACAGAATGTCCTTATTCTTAAATCTGAATATCAGCATAGACTTTTCTTCCACCTAATACCATCAAGAAATCCCCAAATCAAAGTGTTTAGAATGTCCTTAGGGAAGTCACCTAGATGGGGGCCAAAGGTATGAAAGAAAGTTAGAACTTTCTTCCTCCACCCCCTTTCTCCTGTTCAGCAGCTACACATGGATCTGCCTGAGGAGTAAGTCCAGTCACCCCCCGGTGGTGGAACCAAGGCTCCTGAATGATCCTGAGCTGGTCAGAGTCAGCACTTCCCCTCCCACAACATCCAGGGTGTAAGACACATGAGAGCACCAGTTTCATATGATGTAAGATAATGTCATTAACAGAGCTCAGGATTAGAAATCAGATCACTCTGGGCTTAAATCTGAGCATTACTAATTGCAAGCTTTGGTTCTTGGCCAAATTCCCATAGATATTATCTCACTCATGGGAATTACATGAGAGTCAGATATTTACCAAATTTAGCAGAGTGACTGATACTTGAAAGTGTCCATTTCTTAACAGTTCTCATGATACTCTCATTCCCTTTATCTCCTCCAACCTTTTCAGGAAATCTCAACTTCATTGTTGGATTTTTTAGTTGGGGGTCAAATATGCCTAAAATATTTCAGAATTGCAAGGATTTGTGAATTTGCATCGAATACTTTGAAACTTGACATTTATTCCATCCTGCTCTCTGCATTTATCCTAAGATAAAGAAAGCAAGCTACAAATTTGAGTTGAGATAATTCTCGACAGAACATGGATCAGTCACAACATGAGCTCTCTTTTCCTCTATGGAGGATGACAACAGATAACAAAGAGTTTCCTCTATGCCAAATGGCATTAAGCATCCATGAATTATCTCAAATAACCCCAGTATATTTTATATGAAATATAAAATGGGAAAGGAGGAATAAAGAAGCTGAGAAACCTGCTCATGGTTGCACAGATAGTAAGTAAAAGAGCCAGTCCCAGGAGTTGCAGTTTACTGTACTCCAAGCTCTTGCTCATAAGCATGATTCACATTTTTAATATTTTGCAGCAGTTTCTCTAACCTACATATGTTTATCCTTAGGCCATCAACCATAGAATGAAAGTTTTTCATTAGGTTAGATGTTTCACTTATCTTAATCAATCCTCCTTATAACTGAGTCAGAGAATGTTCAGATTGTTTTATGTGTTCTGATAAGTTCATACATCCTAACTCCCAGGACAAGAACATTCTGTGCCCTACTCCCAGACTAAGATCAGTTTCCAACCATAGCCATAGAGAGACTGCTAACCCACCCCAGCTGTCTCTCCTCTCACCCCCATGCCCTTGGTGTCACAGGTGTCACAGCCACAAGAGACAACAGGATGAACTGGCTTGGCTGACATTTGGCTGAAGTTGCCAATTCTAATCCTCTGGGAGCTGAAAGTTCAGGGCATCTCTAACTCCTTGGCTGGAGCACCATCTGTTTAACTATTTCCCCATAATCATGCATGAAAACACTGGGGATATTTGCACCAAGAGACCACTTGATATAACCAATAGGAGATTACTGTTTGTAATATTGACAAAACCAGTCATAGATTACAGACTCTGTTTGTTTCTAAGTTTCCAAACTATCTGGATCCAGACTCAAGGGCCAAAGGACCTAGCTACAGGATGAACATTGGGTTTCTAAGACAAAAGGCTTAAAGAAGCTGAATTCAGGGAGCTGTCACTCCAGGGTAACTCTACTTAATTGCAAAGCATGGTATTTGCAATCTCTAATTCTCTGCTTTATCATAGTTTGCTCTTTTCAGGGTTGTAATCAGGTTAGTTTTGATCAAGTGACTTCTATAGTATAAGTCATCTTGTCACCAACAATGCAAGAATGATAAATGTGTAGAAAAGGGACCTAGGAGAGATGGCACCCAATGATAAGGTATTGCCCAATCAGTTTCTTTTGAAGCCTAGGGAATTGTAAGTTCTGGCTAAGGAAATTCATATCTGAGCTGAGTTGCTTGAGGCCCACATCCACAGGATGGTGTGATCCTCCAGAGCAAAAATAAACTCAGTACTTGAACTCCGATTTACTTGGGAAGTCACTCTTAGCAATAACTGAGGAAAACTTATACTATAACTAGTGTAACAGTGGATGAACTTGCAAAGCAGCAGTTAATGACAGGTCAGTGGTTGCTAAGTCCACGCAGAGTGTTCTCTAAAAACAAGATGCCTTGTCATAGACTGAACCTGTTACTTCTCCAAATGCATTCAGAGAAGTAAGTACAATCAATTCTTTATTGATATTTTTCTCACTAGGTGACACTAGGGTTCAATTTGCAGGTAAGTTAAATGTAAAATATATGTAAAATATATGTTATGAATAATAACCAGAGTACCCAGTACTTAGAAAAACAGTCACTCAAGTTGTTATGGATACAGAACTGAGATAGGAAGATAAAATTTCTTTAATTAGATTATTTTACTGATTATTAAGGCAATATATTCTTTATAGAAAAAGTAGATCATAAAATTTATGAATGCTGCCTACCAAAATTGCCATTAATACCATAAATCAGATAGCACTATTTATTTTAATATACTGTTTTTAGATACTTTTCTACATACATATGCCTTTTATACAATTGGTAACCTGATATTTATGGTATTTTATATGTTACAGTTTTCCACTCAGTATTATACTGAAAGTACTTTTCAACATCATTAATTCCTCTTAAAATTCAACTAAATGTCCACCTGATATTTATAACTGCATATCTCAATTCATTGAATAGTTTCCTTTAAACTATTAGACATCCTGAATTGTCTCCATTTTCCACTATTATAAAAAAAATTATGAGGTACAACCTGCATGTATAATTTTTGCACATTATTTTATATCTAGAACAGATTTTTTAGGAGTAAGGAATATTAGACTAAGGGGCATGACCAATTATAAAGCCCTTACTACATAGAGGGAGATTTATTTGCAGAATATTCTAAATGAATACACACTTACAAGCCCTGGATAATATAGCTCTCATATATCCTTGCAAATTCACCAGTCAAAATTGTTTTGCATTTTAAATTTCATTTTTTGCTATTTTAAGAAATAGAAGATTCTTAATGCCTCATTTTTTCCTCAAATTATATTTTATTAAAATTGTCTTTTCTTATAAGTAGTGTGAGTAGAATTTGTCTTTTTGGTAAATGCTATTTTTATAGAAATACTTGTTGGTAACACTTTTTACAATTATTTCCAAGAGTGTTCCATGTCTCTATGTACTGGAAGCTATCATATTTGTCCTATGTTTTACACATTTTGCTTAACAATCCCTTCCCAATATGGATGTAAGATATATATTTATCCCATTCTTTTCTATTTTTAATACATTTACACTTTTATTTAAGGGTTGAATGCACACATTCCCTTTTATATTTTTCTTATTTTTTCCATTTTTTAATGACAATATGAAGAAAAGACTTATGTTGCTTTGAAAAAAACCTATTAGTTATTGGTAAACTTTTATTACCCCAGTGCTATAGTCACAGTATACTGTTCAATATTCTTTAATTGATGTCCCTTTAGGAATTGATCATACTTGATTCTTATTCAGTTTATATATGTTCATCACTTTTAATAGTATTTTTTAAACAACAGTAAGCTTTTAAATTTATTTATCAAATCTAATATTTTTCTGATATATTTTCTGATATATCAATTTCTGTATTGAAAATTTATCCTAATATAACAGGTAGTTTTTCTAACTTCTTGAGGTGAGTACTTAGTTCATTTAGAGTTCTGTTATTTCCTTCATTTTCCTTCCTTATATTGTATTTAACAAACATTCAAATATAAGAATATTAATGTACATAATTCAATTTTTGTTCCTTTATAATTTATTTGGAACATATTTTTACTATTAGGTTACAAACTGTGACAGAAGCATAACAATGCTCTTTAATTCATCTATGCCTTTGTTATTATTCCTACATTATATTTGAAAAAAATTTAAGCTCAATAATAAAAAGTCCATACAAACTTCATGGCAACTCATCAGTGAAAATAAAATACAAAAAAAAAAAAAAAAAAAAAAAAAAAAAAAAATATCTATTCTAAATAACATGCTCTCTCAAATAAATTGTGGTGCTTTTGTTTCCTAAAATTACAGGATCTGTTTCCAGAACATATTCAGAGAATGTTTCATAATCTTTGTCAAAATAAGTATTGATTTGCAAAATACTGCTGAAATTTAAGTGTTACTGAAGTTCCAGAATAGTGAATTCAGGAGTTTCAAATACATTGTATCCCACTGTCTCATTCACTACAGGATGTCATGCTGTCAGAAGTTTTGAAAAAGAACCTGTGGTATTCTTATAAAATTCTCTTTTGAGGCAGCACGAACTCACACATCTAACTGTGAGGGTGGAACAAACTGCAGCTAAGTATTCACTCTTTACTGTTGATTCTAAAATCACTACATCATTCCTAATTTCACATTGAAATCACTTGATGTTATCTATTCACCCTGAAATAAGGTAAAATTAACAAGTTTAATCAACTCTGCAGCTTAGCCTTATCAGCTGCTGTGATGGGAATGAAACAGGACAGAAGGCAATGAAAATTCAAATCTCAGCTCCTGCTCCTTTTTATTCCTGTTTTTCCTCTGGCAGAAATCACTTTGCAGTGTTTGAGAAGTATCCATCCAAATACAATTACAAGAGATATGCCAGATGTTGAAACAGTCATAAACAAATGTTGTCTGTGTGAGGGGGGTTGTGCTCAGATAAAGGCTGTGTATTCAAGATGGGGCTATTGCTGTGGCCCAACTTTAAGGCTGGGGTTCATCTGCTCGATCAATCTTACAGGAACAAATAATCATGACAGATGTATTATTTACTTAATAAAAATATAGCTATCACTATTGTGATCCCTGTGCTTTTTGCAGAAAACTCATTTGTCCAAATGATAAATTGGATTCATGAAGCAATAAACAACATGACAGAATTCATCCTGCCCGGCCTGACACAGAACCCAGACATTCAGAAACTCTTGTTTATTGTGTTTACACTCATCTACTTTCTCACTCTGACAGGCAACTTACTCATTGTAGTGACAATCACTACCAGCCCACTCCTGGAATGCCCCATGTATTTCTTTCTCTCTTTCTTATTGTAAGAAAGGAATAAGTTTAGCTTTCACATAGAGACAGCATGGAATAAGGGAAATGGAGGCAAAACCAGTTTAAACAAGCCCCAGACAAAGAGAAGAAAGAGAGAATCTGCCTGCTCCTTATATGGAAAAGTAACCATAGTTACTGGAATGTAAAGAGATATGAGGTAAAATTAGAGGCAGGAACTCACAGCAAAAAAAAAAAAAAAAAAAAAAAAATTTGGGGGGGATAGGCTGATCAGTTCAAAATCTCAATAATGAGCTAGTTGGCTCTCTTGGATAGGCTGTACAAATTAAAATCTCAAAAGATGAATTAGTTAGTGTTCTTGGATAGGTTGTAACCTCTGTAGTACCCAGTCAATGGGGAAACAGGGGAGGGACTTGCAAATTAGGAGTAGGAGATTTAAAGATCGCCATTCTCTTCCTCTGGTGTGCCAGCCTACCACGTATTTGGCTGGACGCCCTATCTTGCAAGATCGTAAATAAATTCTTTTCTCCTCCAGAACCAAGTGAGCATTTATTCCCTTACAGGTACCACTTTATTTCTGACATTATCTTTCATAGAAGTGTGTCCCTCATCTACCATGGCTCCAAAAATGATATCTGACTTACTTGCTGAGAAGAAAACTATCTCCTTCAGTGGGTGCATGATTCAGGTCTTTGCAGCGCATTTCTTTGCGGGAGCTGAGACCATCCTGCTCATGGTGATGGCCTATGACTGCTACGTGGACATCTGCAGGCCCCTGCACTACATGACCACAATGGGCTGGTGGGTTTGTGGCCTCCTGGTGGTCCTCTCCCGGGCTGGGGGATTTCTTCATGCTCTGATTCAAGTCCTTTTCATTGTGTCGTTACCCTTCTATGGCCCAAATGTTATTGATCATTTCATCTGTGACCTTTACCCGCTGCTGAAACTCTCCTGCACTGCCACTCACATCTTTGGATTTTTTGTTGTTGCCAACAGTGGGCTGATGTGTGTGCTCAGCTTTTCTATTCTTATCACTTCCTATGTCTTTATTCTTTGCTCCATCAGAACTCACAGCTCTGAAGGACAGTGGAAGGCCATCTCCACCTGTGCCTCCCATATTACTGTCATCATCTTACTCTTTGTTCCCTGTATATTTGAGTACATTCAGCCCATGATCAGCTTTCCCATTGATAAAGCAGTGGCCGTGTTTTATACTCTAGTAACACCCATGTTAAACCCTTTAATCTACACCCTTAGAAATGCAGAGGTGAAAAATGCCATGAGAAAGCTCTGGAGCCAAAAGATGATCTTGGGTAACAATTAATGTGAATAAAATAATTAAGCAATAAGCCAACTACTTAAAAAAATAGTTAAGCTGAAAGGGATGATAGGAAACTATTTTGATGAAAATTCATGGTTTTAATGGAAACTGCTAAAGTCATGGTGGACTTATTGTGAGAGATAGGGATCAACCAGAAATGAATTGATATGGAAATGAGACAAATTCTAAGGCAGAACTCCTCTCAGAATTAACATTCCTATCTTGCATGACTTGAGGAAGTCCCATTTACATTGCAATCTGGGAGCACTTTTCCATAAATAAAGTATTTTCTCTGGCTAAATCCAAGGAGAGATATAGAATTATTCCATTTCAGCCACAGAGCAAACTTGCATATGATATTCCCAGATATAAATACATTTGGAGCACTTTTTCTTTCAAAAACAGCCTACAAGGTACTTCACCTAAATCTCATTAGATGGATTTGTATCTTAACTAATAGGACCAGAAGTAGCTTGCAAAAGAATAAAAGCAGCTGGTATAAAAGAGTTTATTTTATCTCAGTAACCAAGACAAAGTCTGCGTCTTCAAATCTAAAAGAAAATGCTAACCAGTTGCAGACCAATGGGGAGTCATTTGAGATGTGAACACTTAAAATTACAGCTCTAAATGAAAGACCTCAGGCAAAAAGAACAGGATCCAGATCAAAATCAGGACAAAAGTATGCTAATCTTCCCGACAGCTGTTATTTCTTAAGAATTGAATTGGCGTATATTATTCAATACCCATGCTAAATCTTATATTAAATATACATTACATGCAAATGAATATTCAACAGTTTAGTAAACAATTTATTCCAAATGATAAATCAGTCTTCTCAATGACGCGTAGTCAATTGTGAATCAGCATATATCCCTGTGCTGCTCCCATATTTTCAGCTCTCTCATATTTAAATAAGATCATGTGCCCAGCTCACAGAAGTGATGTGTGCCTCACTCAGTGTGAACTACTCAGGAGCCAATGTGCTGCTATCCAGCTTTTTCTCTTCTTTGCCAAGCATTAAAATGGAAGGACAACACAGAGGAAGCATCTTGGATGCTTCAGAACCACCCAACTCTCAGTGGATTTTACCTGATGAGGAAATAAAATTGTATGTGATAAACCAATGATATTTCAGGATTCATTTATCACTACAGCAAAACACATCTTATTCTGATGGAGACATTTATAAAATTTGTCTTTACAAGGACCTATAAGTATTAATAACAGAACAGATTAACATAGCCTTTGCATTCTCAAATAGGGTAGAATGGATAAATAGGAATCCTTACAGAACAAATCCAATTAGATCGTCTCTCTGCTTTGATGTCACACATTATGCCAACTGAAATATTAAGCCATAAATTTATACCTCACTTTTTTCCCTTTACCTAGTATTGAAGGCAAGGTATTTCTATGTAAAAAATATCATATAATCACAAATTGGGGTAGAAGGAAGAATTATGAACTTCAGTATGAATTCTTTCTTCAATGCTTCTTAAGAAAATTTTCTGGCTTCACTAGAGAGTTCCTTCTTCTACATATTCTTCTCAGCAAATGCTCCAATTTTGAACCAATTCCTGTAATCTTCATCCCACAAATTGTCCTCTCATCTCAGAAGATAATTCCTCCAACTTGTCAGGAAAGTAGGGGCCATCACAGTATCAATCTCTCATCTTCAAGCCTCTTCATCAATAAATGTATCTATAAACCCTTTTTATCTTTATGCCTTCCTTCCCAATGAATAAAACATGTGCAGGGCTCCTATCTAATTTTGATATGTCAACATGTGTGGCATACAATTCCATCCTGCCTCCTCAGGATTTTTACTTCTAGCTCCTATAACCAGAGCACCTCCAAAATGCATAATAAGCCATAATGAGGATTTTGGCCTCAGAAGGAAAAAATAAGGGGAAGGGATTACCAAAATCAAGTCTCTTGTTGTTTGTATGATAAGAGAGTAAAAGTTAGAGTTAGAGTTAAAGCTACAGATGCTACAGCTACAACTACAGCTACAGCTACACCTACAGCTCCAGCCAAAGTTGGAATTGGAGCTAAAGTTAGAGCTTCAGTTAGAGTTAGAGCTAAAGTGGAACTAGCTTTAAAAATAGGGTCAGACATAGAGTTGAAAGTGTTAAAGTTATTCCGTGCCATTGTCAGGAAATTCTCACTAACGTTAGTATTGCTTGTCTCTGTTGACATCCTATTACTGAGACAGAAGTAAAACTAAGAGATCAGGTTGAAAAAAAATCTTGCTGTACATACATAAATTAAGTGTTCCACTGGACTCAAGAGGATCACCTTCTTGCTCAATGTTTTCTAATGGTGTATTTTTCTATAGGTGGAGGATGCCTACAATACTCCTCATCATCTCCTTAAGTACAGGAACAGCCTGAAATCAAACCACCAAGTGAATTACAGAAACCAAGGTGATTACTGGAAAGGATACAAACAAGTCCACATTAAAACTCAAGAGGAGAGAGAAAGGTATTAGGATTGCTGTATAAACTCTGACTGGCTCAAGTACCCATACTTCCTAGAATAAAAATTTTGTGCCTTACTTACCAGACTCTAATATCTCTTCCAAATCACAGGCTTAGGATGCTGATAACCTACCCCAGCCTGCTTGGTCATGGATGTCACATCCACAGAGACAACAGGATGAACTAGTTTGGCTGCCATTGGGCTGACTTTCTTAATTTCAATCTCTGGGATCTGAAAGCTCAGTGCATCCACAACTCTTTGGGCTGAGCAATATCCACTGAGATATTTTCCTTTAATCATACATGAAAATTCTATAAGGACAGACTCCAGGGATTCTTGAGCCTAGAAGATTACTTATCATAACAGCTAACAGCTACATATTACAGAAGCTGTTTGCACTGTTTCCAACCCAGTGGATCCAGGTTTCAAGGAACCAAAGAAGATATATCCAAGTGAGCACTGGGCTTCTGGAAAAAAAAAAAAAAAAGCTTGGAAGAGCTGAATTCAGGGAGCTGTTCCTCCAGGGCTACATTAATTTATTGCTGAATTCAAGGAACCTGCAATACCTAATTTATCTGCTTTCAAATAGTTTGCTATTTTAAGGAGTTTAAATTAGATTAGAGTTTTGATCAGGTGGTTTCTATACTGTACTTCATCTAATCACCAAGAAAGCAAGACCAGCAAATATTCAGGAAGGAGACTTGGGAAGACATATCCTCCAATGATTAAGTGTTGCCTCATCAATTTCTTTTGAAGACTAAAGCTCTGGAATTTCTGACTAAAGACAATCTTATCTGAGCTGGGATGCTAGAGGCCCACATCCACAGGATGGTGTGAGCCAACAGAGCAAAAACAAACTATGCACATGAACTCAGATTTATTTAGGAATTCTCTCTTAGCAATCATTTCACATCACTAATTGAGGAAAAGAAATACTATACTTAAGGTTAAAATGGATGAACTGAAAAGCAGTAGGTAATGATGGATCAGTGGATGCTAAGTCCATGCCAAATGTGCTCAAAAAATAAGATAGTTTGTCATATATTGAACATGTTATTTCTCCAAATGCATTCAGAGAGGTAGATGCAACCAGAACTTCGTTATCAGTAGTTTTCTCTCAAGGTGATAAAAGGTGATTCAATTTATAAGTAAGTCATATTTATACATAGCAGGTTGTATGGTTTGGGATGTAGGGTACATAAGGTTTACTCTTGGGAGTATGGGTTCACTAGCCAGTCAGAGTCTATAAAACAATCATAATACCTGTTTCAGAGTTACAGGGAGGATTGAGAAAGATAACAAGGGAAAGTATATTGGTCAATGAAAGCTTTTTATGCATGCATACATATTCTGTTAAATATAAATTACATACAGATTAATCTTCAACAGTTTAGTAAACAATTCATTCCAAGTGGGAAACCAGTTTTCCCAATGGTGGTTAACACATTTGATGTTCACCAAATACACATTCTCCCACCATAATTTCATCCCCCTTGTATTTAAGTGGGACCATGTGAATACTTGCAATAGTGTTGTATTCCACACTCAGGAAGAAACATTTAGGAGTCAGTATTTCAGACTCCAGCTTTCCTTTTCCCTGCTGCAACAAAACTGAAAGACACACACTAAGTTGGCAGAAAAATAGAGGAAACATCCATGATTACTGAATAATGAAACAGAGACAAAAATGTCCTAGAGGATCATCCAACCCTCAGGGGACTTTGCCTGAAAAGGAAATAAAATTGAATATGTTAAGCCACTCCAATTTCAAGATTCATTTGTGACCACAGCAAAATGCAGCTTAATCTTACAAGTGCATTGACTAACTTCGTCTTCACAAAGACCTGTAGATATTCATAAAAGAATAGGTTAACATAACTTTTGCAATTTTCCTGATTCTAAAACAACATAGAATGGATAAAGAGCAATCTTACAAAACTAAGTCAAACTAGAGCTACTTTCTGATTTGGTGTAAAACATTACCCAACTCATCATACATGAAATACATGTGATGGGTACTACAGATCAATGTACATGTAATTAAACCCTTAATTGCTCTTTCAAAGATTGCATAATTCAAAGGTGGTGGTCTGTGTTCTGCATCACTAAAGTGATAACATGAATTGTTCTCCCTGCCTTTTTGCAAGTCTTCAGTGCCCACTCAAAATCATTATACAATTATCTCCTGCATTTCTTTGACTCTTAAGCTTATTTAATTGTCATCTCAGACTACTGAAATCTTTCCACAAGAAACTGAATATATTTAATATATTCATGTAAAAATGTTTTAATTTTTTAAAATTAAATTTATAAATAGAACTCAGAGGAAACAAAACTTGTGAATGACCTGCCAGCTGTATTCTTACCCTAGAATGTAGTTCTCATGCTAATATTGTGGTTTGTCTCCTTGTTGGTACCACCACTCTGAAAACATTATTATCAACTATGTCTTTTACATGGTATTGCTCTAGTAGCTGTAGCTGATGACACTGATGAGCAAAACAAAAAGTCCCTTGCTCTCTTTGAGCTTTCATTTTGTTAGTTGGCATATACGCTATGTAGAATTTTTACATCCAGCAAATGAAGGCAGAGAATGTATACACCTATAGTAGTTGAAGGAGATACAATATAAGGAGCAAAGCATTTGTGTTTAGAATGATGGCAGACCTAGAAAATCCTAAACATTTCTTAAGATAATTTTTTGTTCATGGGACATATTATTTGGAGAGGAAAAAAGACTTCTCTTAATGTTATTATATAATCTAGGGTATAAATAAGTTTTTTTTTTTTTAATATTCATGTTCTTGTCTCTCCAAATAACTATAAATTCCTTATATATAATTGTTTATTTCTCAGCACATAACAAAACAGAAAAAAAAATACACATGGAATTTGGAAGGTAAATGCAGATGAGTGAGTGATGTAGTGGGCTAATCAAAACCATTCTTTTCTTTTAAGGGGAATAACCATGGGAAAGAAATTCTAAAGATCAGTATTGACCAAAAAACATTTTTTTAAAAATTCTGAATTGAGACTCATGTCTGTCAGAATGTAAAAGGGAACAAATCAGAGAAGTGAGAGGATCCCTAGCATAAGCCATAATAAAATGACTTCGCTCTCTAAAAATGGAGGCATAATGGGAGATGGATGGAGGTGTGTGATCCTTGGATGTCTCAGAGTACCTTTATATTTCTTCACAGGTCTATCACCTTGGAGAGTTGTCACCCTTTCAAAAACCCTGGCTCTTCTGTTACATGCTGAATTGAGACATGTGACTTATATTCATCATTCTTTCTCTCTCATGGGAGGGAGATTTTAGTCTTCTCTCTATCCAGAAATCTTTCATGTGATATAATAAAGATATATCCAACTTCAAAAAAAATTTATATGTAATATTTGATCAACATTCAGCTCCTTCTTGACTCTTCAGAAATTTTATTTCTAACTCCCAAAATATTTATGGATCCTGTTAATTTTTAATGAGGGTTTTTACTCCAGAATTAAAATAATGGAGGGGATTACAGAATACAGTTCCTTTCTTATCAGTATGACAATGACAGAGATACAGTTAGATATAGAGTTAGAGTCATTAGAATTATTTGTGCCATTTTCAAGACATTTTCACTAGAGTTTATTCTCATACTGCCTCTACTGACATCTTCTTATAGAGACAGAACTCCAACCAAGCAATCAGGTTAACAAAACCCATACCCTATATCAATGAAAAAGTATTTCCTTGTATCTCCAAGGGCTCTTGTTATGGACCAAAAGTGAGTCCTTTTCCAATGCACACAAGAGACAATTCAATGGCACCAAGATTTCAAGGAAAGAAAGAATTTATTGGCAAAGGCCAGCCTCACTGAAGACAGGAGGACAGTTCTGATATCTGTCTCCCTGAGTTACAAGTGAAGCAGCACTACATTGACTTTTCTGGTTGGTGGAAAGTTAGGTGGTGTTAGGGTGATGTGGATTAGGGACTAGATGAAAGAGTGATTATCTTCCACATGTGTAGCTTCTATTCATGATAAAACAGTCTTCTGCATACATCATGTGTTCAAAAACTGGTATATAAATTCCTCCCAGAGGTGAAGAATTTGCTACTATAATGAGCTAAAAGAGACTCAGGTCAGGATTTTACCTAACTGCTCATGTTCCTAATGCTAAGTTGGGTCAGCTTTTTTCATTAAGGGGAAGAATGGGATCTTGTAGTTGGCTGCGAAAATTTGCTTTTGCTTATGAATGAGTACAGGGTCTTGTGGTTAGGGACTAGCAGGTGCTGAACTAGGGGTTGCTAAGCAGAGATTGGGAGTGGTGATGGCCACTAGGCTGTTACTCTCACTTCTTGCTCAAAGAAGTTTTCTAACAGTGGTTCTTTCTGTGGGTGAGGAGGGAGCCCATCCCTATCCCTCATCATCTCCTTAAGTACAGGAATAACCTGTAATTCAAGTGAATTACACCAACACAAATGATTCTTGGCAAGATTGCAACCAAGTCCACATTAGAGGCTTAGCGAGAGGAAATGAGAATGGAGCCCTCCTTCCTACAGAGTTTGTCTTCTTCATCCTCTAGGTGTATTTAACAAGGGGGGCCTGGGTGACTGGGATGTTTTCAGTGACTTCTTCATATAAACACAGGCCCTCACTCTATGCCTGCATGAATTTCCATCTGTGGGGTGGAAGAAAGGCTGCTCTATTCCTCTATATCTTTTATGATGTACTGACTCTAAGCACCTCAGGCATGAAATTTTCTCTGTCCATGCCTTTTAAATAGTTCAATTGAGAGAAAGAATGCTACAAATCCAGTCTCCTAAGTTTTCTCAGTTATTTATTAATGAAAAGGTCACAGTCATCAGGATATTTAAGTGGTGTTTATCTTCATTTTAGTAATGAATAATATATTAAATAGATCCCAGTTTTATGAGACAAAGCATATATTTACTCATAGATTTACCATTTTTTATCTTTATTCCCTTGTAGAGATTCATATTTCCCTCTATAATTAAGTGTTTTCTGACTGAAAGCCACCTTTAAATCTTGTGCTGAGTATACTGAAAATGAATTCTGTTAGTTTTTGTATGCATGAAAACATATTCATTTTCTCTTTGTTTTTGAAAGATGCTCTTGTAACATTTGTATTAGAGCCTGACAATTTTTCTGTTCATAAATTTTTCTTTCACAAGGAGCCCTACTGTCTCTGTGCTTGCATTGGTTCTGACATGAAGAATAAGGTCATTCTTATCTTCTTCCCCTGTACAATGATTTATTTTGCAACTCTGTACTCTTCAGAAGAGGAAACTGAGGCACAGAGAGCCAGGAAATTTGCCTAGGCTGACACAGATAAGCCAGGGTTTAAAAAATGACAACCAACCTTGTTAGAGTAATAGGTCTGTCAGCAATGCAAACATTTTCCTCAAATTTAATTCAAAAAATATATCCCAAGCATTTTCTATGCAAAATAGACTAACTTGCTCTCTTAAGCATCTAAGTACTCCATCAAAATGTTCATGGTGACCTTATCATTTATTCCAAAAGACAAGTCATCTCACTCTTAAAGGAAAACTGTTACAAATGATTTGTTCTTTCACCCTGTAACAGTGAAGTGCCAAAATAGCTTAACATATTGCATAAGAAGTGTATAAGAAGTATTACAATACGTAAAAGAAATTTTCTATCTTTCTGTTAAGGTAAATTTGTCATATATTTAGAAATTATGTAAAGTTCCTAAAAACTTAACAATGTTCTTACTGTCCATGTTATATCCTAATAATCCTAATACAGATCTCTGTATATTGTTATAAGTTACAGATTACGGAAACCACCAGATTTACTTGTCAGTTACACTACTTTGCTCTAATAATCCAAAATTTAAATGTTCTGTAGCACACTGTTTAATTATATCCTGTCTAGTCAATTTATTTAAACAACACAATTCAACCTTATGTAACATAAAATCTAGAATAAAGAATTAAATCTCCAACAGAAAATGAAAATATTTGCAAAGTCCCTTGAGGCACTAAAGAAAAGTGTAAAACTATGAAATCTTTCCACCT
The DNA here is from genome assembly GCF_015220235.1 of Choloepus didactylus. NCBI lineage: Eukaryota > Metazoa > Chordata > Mammalia > Pilosa > Megalonychidae > Choloepus > Choloepus didactylus. The sequence goes on along the minus strand of NC_051312.1, from coordinate 30,331,998 downwards.
GGGGAATTCTTACTAATCTCTTAAGCAATAGGAGCTCCCAAATATAATAAGTTAAGCCCTCAAACTTAGGGCTTGCCCTTATGAAACTTATTTCTGTAGTAGCAAAGCTAAGCCCACTTATAATTAATATCTAAAAGTCAGCCCCAGAGACCCTCTTTTCTTGCTCAGTTTTGGTCTCTCCATCTCTAAGCCAAACTCTACAAATGAACTCGCTACATTCCTCCTATGTGGAACATGACTTCCAGGGGTGTAATTCTCCCCAGCAACATGAAACATGATTCCAAAGATGAGCCTGGCCTTTGCACCATAAAATTAGTTAACTAAAAAAGGGAAATAAAATTTCAGTGGCTAAGAAATTTTAAATAGAGTCATTCTAGAAGTTTTTCTTATGTAAACTTCAGCCAGATATTGCAAACTGTCATAGTATGCTAAACCCTAAACAATAGTGTCCCTAAAATCTCTAGAGAATACCCTAAACTCCTTCTTGCTCCTGCTTCTGTTCATACCATGTATACAATTTTGTCACCCAGTTTGTCTCTTCCAGATTAGGAACCTTTCACAACAAATTTCTTGCCGGAAGCTACATGCCTGTCCCTGACACACTCCTCCCCCCCAAAAAAATGTACCACCTACTACCAGGCCCCACCCCACAGAAAAGGGCAGGTAGGAGAAAGAGTCTCAAATGAGGAAGGGGAACTGAGAGTAAGTAAAGCTAATCTATAAAAGGAGATTGCCCCACATTGCTGGGTCTTCTTTTCTCTCACCCCTCTTTTCTTGTGAGAGTGCCTGCATGTCTTCTCACATGCATATTTTAAAAACTTTCTACCTGCTTACTCTAAAAAAAAATGGACTAAATTGAAGTTATCATATGCAATCTTTTATTTCTCTCCCAAGGCCATTTACCTGGCCTTAGTAAGTTAATTGAGATTCATATTATTTGTATATGAAAGGATTGGGAGTTATATTCAGATTCATATATTTTAGATTTATTTCATCTAGGATGCTAGCATGGCCCATTCATATAGCAGATGTCCTTGTGCATAAATCTAATCACCTGCTTAGACTTCCCTTCCACTTTGCAACCATCAGGAAATTCCAACATCAAACATGCCAAGGTCATGCTTAGGCAGGTACCAGGATAGGTAACAAAGATAGACAGGAGGAAGTTAGGAGATGTTCACTTAACTCCACCCTCTTTCCTGTTCAGCTGCTGAACATGGGCTCTGTCTGTGGGTAAACCCCACCTGCCCCTGGTGGTAGAACCAAAGCTCCTAAGCAATCCAGATCTGGTCTGAATCTGCTTCATTTCCCTTCACATCCTGTGGGTAACACACACCACAGCACCAGTTTCTGATGAGCTACAATAACATCACGATTAGAGCTCAGGATTAGAAGTCAGATCACTCTGAACTTAAATCTGAAAATAAATTACTAATTATTAATTTTGACCATGGCCAAATGTGCTTTTATATTAAATGGAATTATTAGTAGTTTCATCATGGGGATTATATGGAGTTCAGATAAGATGCCACACTTAGGAAATTGACTGATACATAAAAGTGCTCATTACATATTTTTTCTCATAATACTCATATTTCCTTTATCCCCTACAACCTTTTCTGGGAATCTCAACTTCACTGTTAGATATTTTAGTGGGGAGATCAAACACACCTGGGAAGATTTCAGAATTACAGTTACTTGTGAAAACATTACTGAATATTTCTAAACTTGGCCTTTCTTTCATCCATTTGCATACAATCCTACAATCCACAGGAGAAATGAAGACAAGCTATACATATGAGTTGAGAACATTTTTGCCAGAACCTGGGTGCCATTACACCATTAGCCCTCTTTTCCTATTCAGAAGATGACAAGAGACAACCACGAGTTTTCTCTATGTCAGATGACATTTTAAGCATGGCATGAATTATCTCATAAAATCCACAACAGCCAAATGACATAGGTTCCTTCCCATCTGCCTTGAACAGATGTGGGAAATTAGCCATAAGAAAGCTGAGAAACTTGCCCAAGTTCACACAGTAGTAAGTAGAAGAGCCAGTCCTAGGAGGTGCAGTTTATTTTAACCCAAACCTCTTCCTCTTGTTCATCTCAGGATTTTAATATCAGAGAGCAGGTTCTCTCACCTGCTTGTGTCTATCCTGAAGGCATCAATAGTAGAATAGCAGATTTTAATGGCCCAGATGTTTTCACATTTATCTGTTCAATCTTCCCTATAACTCAGGTAACAGGATTGTTTTATAGGCCCTGATAAGCTCTTGCACCCATTCTCCCATGACTACATTAATCTGTACTCTATATCCCAGACTCTAGGATCACTTCCAGACCACAGAAATAAGATGCTGTCAACCTGTCTCAAAAGGCTCTCAGCCCACCCACCTTGGTCACAGATGCCACAGCCACAGGGAGGATGGGATAAACTCATTCGGCTGCCAACTTGGCTGAAGCTGCTAATCCTAACCCTCTGGGGACTAAAAGTACAGAGCATCCCTAACTCGTTGTATTTGAGAAACAGCCTTATAACTATTACTTTTAATCATACATGAAAATAATAATAACGATAGACCCTTGGGATTCCTGAACCTAGAACACCACATAAACATAACCAGCCACAGGTTACAGATGCTGTTTGGCTCAAATTTCCAATCTCTTTGTATTCAGACCCTGAGTGACCAAAGGAGCTATCTCCAGTCTTAGCACAGGGTGTCTATAAAGAAAAGACTTAAAAGAGCTGACTTCAGAGACCTGCTCCTCCAGGGCCACTTACATTTATTGTTGAGTTCATGGGACTTGCAGTCCGTAATTACTCTGCTTTAGCATAGTTTGTTATTCCCAGTTCTTTAAATCATATCCTGCATTGCCAAGGAAATTTACACCCCTGGGAGTCAGGTCCCACTTAAGGGGTGAGGGCAGTGAATTCACCTGCTGAGTTGGGAGAACCCATACCTTTGCCCCTTTATGCCACTTTTTTTTTTCCTTAACATGTTCTTCTAGACCTAGAAATCAGAAACATGCTTATCTCTTTTGGGTTTCTTTTTTTTTTAACAGATTTATGAGTTAATTTAACATTTTAATGCTAACAATTCTTTTTTTACTTTATTTCTTTTTTGAGGATTGGCATGAAAGGAAGTCTTAACTTCTTTTTGAAAAATGCCTATCAGTTACCGGAAATCTTTTATTATACTCCCTGAACTATTGCTAATATTATATTAAGTATTTTTTGAATTAAGGTCTTTTGGGGAATTGACTATACTTACTTCATATTGAATTTATCAGTGTTAATCAGTTTTATCAGTATTTTTTAATCCCCATATGCTTTTGAATTTATTTGTCATCTAATATTTTTCTGTCTGTTCTATATATAAGTGATTCAAACATTTTTCCTAATATTAATTGGTTGTTTTTCTAACTTCTTGAGTTGAGTACTTAGTTTGTTTATCTTCTATGTTCATTTACTTTCTCTCTTAATTTTATAAAATCAAATATTTCAAGGATGAAAATATGATGTGTTTTTCTTTGTTCTTTTACCAATAATTTGAAGTGTGTGGAATGCTATATTTTTTAGTTTTAGGCTACTATTTCTGACATAAATAGTAATGGTATACTTAATTCCTCAATACTTTTGTTATTTTCCCTATATTATATATTAAAAATAGGCTCAGAAAGACTAAGACCCATACACACATTATGAGCCACTAGTCAATGAAAACAGAATTCAAAAATTGTCTGTTTATTCTAAAGAACACATACCTTATAAATTGTTGTGTTTTCTTTCCTTGGTTAGACATATCTGTTTTCTGAACAGATTCAGAGAATGTTTCATAATCCATTAAATTGAATTTGACTTGCAAAAGGCCCCTAAAATCAAAATATATAGAATTTCCCCAGATAGAGAACTCTGGAGATTCAAATAAATTTGGGGAAAATTGCACTGCATCATTCTGTCTTTTTAAATCTATTCATAATAAACTTCATCCAGAGCTATTCAATAAAGAATCTGTGATATTCTTATAAAATTTTGTTTTGATGTAGCATAAGTACACAAATATAACCACCAGGGTGAATTTTACTGCAGCTTCAAAAATATTCACTCAGTTCATTTGATTCTGAATTGTGACTTCATGATCCCTAATTTCAGATTGTATTTGCTTGATGTTTTATATTCACCCTGAAAAAAAGTTAAAAATATCAAGAAAACAAACTTTGCAACTTAGTATGATCAGCCTAAGTCACTAGAGAAGACAAACAGGAGAATGGGTTCTCATGAACGCCAGCCTCTATTCCTGGTTGTAGGTTCTTTTTATACCTGTTTTCCATGGGAAAAAAATATGTAATGGTAGTGACAGGGGAAGGATTCACCATCTATGAGTGCAGGAAATTGCCTGGCATGACAAAAGTCATAAAACCATCTGTTTCTGTATGTATGTGTGTGTGTATGTGTGTCTGTGTGTGTAGAAGAAGGTTATTGTACCACGTCACTAAAAACATGGCCCAACTTTAAGTCTGCACTTTATCTTCTCATATTTTCCATCAATCCTACAGAAAACAACATGACTCATATTATTTTCTTGCTCAAAATTTATCTAACACCATTGAAATCCCTGGGCTAATTGCAGATAAATCTGTTATTTTAAAAGCAAAATGGATTCATCTAGTGAGTGAACATGACAGAATTGATCCTACTTGGCTTGACATAGAAGCCAGATGTGCAGGAACTCTTGTTTATTATGTTTATACTCATCTACTTTCTCACCCTGGCAGGCAATCTACTTGTTGTAGTGACAATCACAACCAGCCTAGCCCTGAACTACTTCATGTTTTTGTTCTGTCTTTCTTCTCCTTCTTAGATGGCTATTCTTCTACCATGGCTCCAAAATGATATTTGAATTACTCACTGAAAAGAAACTATCTCCTTTGTGGGTTGCATGACTCAGGTTTTTATGATGCATTTCCTTGGGGGAGCTGATTTCATCCTCCTCATGGTGATGGCCTGTGACTGCTGTGTGGCCATCTGCAGGCCCCTACACTACATTATTGCAATGAACCGGTAGGTGTGGTGCCTCTTGGTGGTTGGGTCCTGGGATGGGGGATTTCTTTATTCCCTGATTCAAATCCTTCTCATGCTGTGATTGCCCTTCTGTGGCCTCAACATCATTGACCATTTCATCTGTGATCTTTACCCTCTGCTGAAACTCTTCTGCACACTCACATCTTTGGACTTTTGTTGCCATCAGTAATGGGTTTGTGTGTATGCTCATGTATTCTGTTCTTATCACACCTCCTATGTCCTCATTCTTTGCTCCAACAGAATTCACAGCTCTGAAGGAGAGTAGAAGACTCTCTCCACCTGTGCCTCCCATATTACTGTCTTTGTGCCCTGCATTTTTGCTTACCTTCAAAAATGCCCCCTTTATAAAAGCCAATCCATTTCTGGTATTTTGCATAACAGCAGTATTAGCAAACCAGAACACCATAGTATCAACAAAATGCAGCCCTCAACCAGAATATCTGTGACAGGAAATTCAAAAGGCTCACACACAAGTATAAAGCAAAGCCATCCCATCATAACAAGTAGCTAAGAGCAAGCATTTTATCAAGTGGATTAGAGAGAATGAAAGCCTCCTTGATGATATACCAGATTGATGACTCTAAATTTGAACAAATGCATGATCAGAAACTGACAATAAGAATATTGATAAAAGGAAGCCTTACAAGCAGAGGACATAAGTAAAACACACAGAGGAAGATCGTGAAGCACTCTGCAATTTGCCAAGATCAGACCTGAAGATGGAAATAGCTTGACCTAAATTCCAGATCAATATTTGTTAACCAACTCAAGCTTCTAGAAACAGCTGTTTCTTCATTTCAAAGACAAGTGTCTCCTCCTTGTGAGAACAATATGAGATCCTGTCTATAAAGTCATTAGCACAATGCCTATTTGACTTAAACTCAATAAATGATAGATCATTTGTATGTGTATATGTATGAGGTCACATGTACATAATATTTTGACACATATTTCAGAATTTCACAGCATATTATAATTTATGTATGATCATGCTTATGCTAATTTGCATATAAATCTATTCTATACAATTCCATAAATTGAGTTCAATTATTCCCCATCTTATTTTGCTGTACTCTCAAAGTCCCAAACTGCTTCCTTATGATCTCACTGTAGACAGAAATCAGGTATAGGTGAACCATCAATAACTATTGTGATCAATATTCTGGTGTCCAGGGTTAGAAGATGAGGTGTTCCGGTTTGCTAAAGCTTCTAGAATGCAAAATACCAGAAATGAATTGGCATTTATACAGGGGATTTGTTAAGTTGCAAATTTACATTTCTAAGACCATGAAAATGTCCAAATTAAGGCATCAAGAGGTACAGACCTCTGAGGAAAGGCCAATGGCATCTGGGGTTCTTCTGTCACATGGAAAGGCACATAGTCAAGTCTGCTGGGGATTTCCTGGGTTAGCTTCTGGTTTCCTTTGCTTGCTCCAAAATGTCTCTGGACTTCTGTCTCAGCTTCTCTCTCTCAGCTCCTGTGCATCCTTGCTTGTTTCTCCAGGGTGTTTCTCTCTAAGCATCTGGGGGTCCTCTCTTAGCTTTTCTGGGGCAAACTCTGGATTTCATCTCTTAGCTTCTCTCCTGGTTCTGGGTATAACAGCTGTCTCCAAAATGTCTCTGGGTGTTTCCTCTCTAAGCATCCGAGTCTGTGTCAGCTCTGAGCTCTCTCTCCCTCCCTTAAGGACTCAGCTCTCTTAAGGACTCTAGTAAACTAATAAAGACCCATCTTGTATGGCAGGGTCACATCTCCATGGAAAGAATCTAACCAAAGGGCCCCACCCACAACTAGGTGAGTCACATCTCCATGAAGAGAACCTAATCATAAGATTACACCCACAATAAGTATGCCCCCACAAGATTGGATTAAAAGAACATGCCTTTTCTGGCATACATAATAGATTCAAACCACCACACCAGGGTATTCGCAATTTAACCAGATCCCATATTAATAAAGTAAATGTTAGTCTGAGTGTAATCTGGAGGACAAGCATCAGATGTTGAATACACCAAAATAATTTGGATACCTGTACCAAGTCAATAATGGAAGGTACTGAGGTTTATTAAATTATTGATAATCTATTAAATTAATGATATCAATCTTCCAAACTGAACTAAGTTATACACGCCTTTGTTTTTTTAATTTGGTTTTATTGAGATATATTCACTTATCCATGGTGCACAATCAACTGTTCACAGTACCATCACATAGTTGTGCATTCATCATCCAATCTACTTTTTGAAAATTTTCCTTATACCAGAAAAAGTAAAAATAAGATTAAAAAAATAAAAGTAAAAAAGAACACTCAAATCATCCTCCCATCCTTTCCTATTTTTCATTTAGTTTTTGTCCCCATTTTTCTACTCATCCAGCTATACACTAGATAAAGGGAGTGTGATCCACAAGCTTTCACAATCACACTGTCACCCCTTGTAAGCTACATTGCTATACAATCATATTCAAGAGTCAAGGCTACTGTGTTGCAGTTTGATAGTTCCAGGTATTTACTTCTAGCTATTCCAATACATTAAAACCCTAAAAAGGATTATCTATACACTGCATAAGACTGTCCACCAAAGTGACCTCTCGACTCCATTTGGAATCTCTCAGCCACTGAAACTCTGTTTTGTTTCATTTCACTTCCCCCTTTTGGTCAAGAAGATGTTCTCAATCCCACAATGTCAGGTCCAGGCTTATCCTCGGGAGTCATATCCTGCATTGCCAGGGAGATTTACACCTGAGGAGTCAGATCCCACGTAGTGGGGAGAGCAGTGAGTTCACCTGAAGAGCTGGGTTAGCTAGAGAGAGAAGACATATCTGAGCAACAGAGAGGTCCTCAGGGAGACCCTTAGGCAAAATTATAAGCAGTTTTAGCCTCTCCTTTGGAGTAAAGAGTTCCATGAGGGCAAGCCACAAGATAGAGTGTTCCGCATACCAAACCACCAGTCCTCAATGTTTGTGAGAACATCAGCAACAATCCAGGTGAGGAAGTCCAACACTTCCGCACTTCCCCCTGGCTCCTCAGGGGGACCCTGCATGTATATTTTTATTCTTTTCCCAAATTACTTTGGGAAAGTAATTTATTTGGGAAAAAAAACACATTTATTTGGAAAAAATGGTTTTAAACAAGATTGAATAGAAAGGAATCTTAAGATTATTGGAGGACATGGATTAAAAAAATGAATGTGGATCAGTAGCTTTGGTGGTACCATGATCAGCCAGAGATATACCCAATCTAAAATTACAACCACAGTAAGAAACATCATTTTAACAGGATTGTAGTGTGAGTTTTCATTCATTTATAAATTGTTTCTTGTAGGCAAATATATGAACTTGTATCAACCTTCCAAACTAAACTGTGAGGGAAAAAAGTCAAAATTCTAAAGAAAAAAGATTAAAATATTCTCTGAAAGTTGTCTGAAAATCAGATAGCAAATAGTTATAGGTATAATTTTGGAAAAGAAACCAAGACAAGCAAAATAAAGTAAAATATTTATGCTTAAGGATGACTGATGAAGTTGTAATCAGACATAAATAAGCAACAGTTGCATAATGCCCTGAAAGACTCATTTTATCTATCCATGTGAGAGTACATTTATTTAAGGCTCCTCTCTGACAAATTCTGTGGACATGGATATGAAGAGGTTCAGTGCTTCCCTGCAGCAAGTTCACAATCTAATGGAGACAGGCCAACAATCAGACAGTTTAAAAATGATATGCAACAAAGTGTGAAAGGTATGTTGGGGTATGAGATTGAACAAGTAGAAAAGGACAACATGATGGAGGGCTTTGTATATGAACTATTCAGTCAGGATATGTGTGGTTATTTGAAGCTGTATGTACCCCCTAAAAAACATGTTCTTAAATTTAATGCATTCCTATAGGTGTGAACCCCTTATAAGTAGGACTTTTTGATAAGGTTACTTCAGATAAGGTGTAGCCCACCTTAATCAGGTTGGGTGTTAGTCCCATTATGGGAGCTCCTTATAAGCAGAATAAAATTCAGATGGAGAGAAAATCACAGAGGGAGCAGACAGAAACTGAACATCAATGGAATCCAGAAGAGACAGAAGAGAACAGGAGATGCTGCCATGTGCCTTGCTGTAGGACAAGCTAAGGACCGAGGATCCGCAGCAGCCAGCCCCAGAATGCCACAGTCTTTGGGGAGAAAGCATCGCCTTGATGAAGCCTTGATGTGGATTTTCCCAGCCCCAAACTGTGAGTGATTAATCTCCCATTGTTGAGGACATAATGTTGACTGAAATAAGTCAAATACAGGAGAAACTTTGTAGGCTACCACTAATGTGAACTATGTGAAAAATGTAAAACAAGTATCTTATATTGTAGAATATAGGGGTCCTAGAGATAGGCAGCAGCTAGTGCAGGGGGAATGATAATCTAATAAGAACAGATAAGAAATTGAGGGTAAGCTTAATGATATGGGAATGCTCAGGAATGACTACGGCTCGTTAGTTTTCTTGTAGTATGGTAGGAACATAGTGAAAGCAATGAAGCTATTTCAGGATATTTGTTTTTCCTATTCCTTTGCTTGGTTTGGAAATGTTTTTGTTTGTTTGTTTGTTTTTATAAAGTAAATTTTTTAAAAAAATTCCCATTGTTTAACCTCACCCATTTCACAGTATTTGCTTGAGCAGCTAAGGAAACTAAAACAACAGGTCATGTAAAGATGCAGTAAAAAACAACCACAAATCTCAGTGACTTTGATTTTGTTCATGCTACACTGCCAACAGAGATTATCATCAAGGAGATTCTGCTCATCATAGACTTGGCACCCCAGGCTGATGAAGGCTACATCTCAAACACAGGTGAGGGAGAGAACATTGCGGTGCTCCCATGCTCTATGGGCTAAGGCAAACTGTTAAGAAGAAATTGAAGTGGCATATAATCATTTGCATTTGCTTGGACAATAAATTGGGGAATGGAGAGATTAGAAACAAATACAAGCATTCAAATCAGTATTATTCTGAAAACTTTTGATGATCTCTCAGCTCCCATCATGGCAACAGGTATTCTTACTATGAATGGCTCAATTATTTCTTTCCCTGCTGTGCCATATGTCCTGAATTACCATTACTCATTTTGTCCAGAGATTCTTCACAGCATCTTTTACTTCTGCATTCCTCAGGGTATAAAATCAGGGGGTTGAACATGAGTGTCAGAATACAATAAAACACAGCCACTATTTTGTCTATGGACAAAGTAGACAATGGTCGCATGTAAATAAATATACAGGGCACAAAGAACAAGGCAACAACGGTGAAGTGGGCCCCACAGGTGGAGAGGGCTTTGCTTCTCCCCTCTGCACTGTGGGACCTCAGGGTGCACAGGATGACGATGTAGGAGGCAGCCAGCATGAGGAAGTTCAACAGGCAAATCACACCACTGTTGGCGACCACCAGCAGACCAATGACATAAGTGTGGTGCAGGCGAGTTCCAGCAAAGGGTACAAGTCACAGATGAAGTGATTGATCACATTGGGCCCACAGAAGGGCAACTGAAGGGCGAGGAGGAGCTGAACCAATGAATGCAGGGAGCCCCAGAAGGGCACAGAGATGCCTGGTCATGATGGTTGTGTGGAGCAGGGGCCTGCAGATGGCCACGTAGCAGTCATAGGCCATCACTGTCAGCAGGATGATCTCAGTTCCTCCCAATAAATGGGCAACAAAGAATTGAGCCAGGCAGCCTTCAAAGGATAAGGCTCTCCCTTGGAGTCAGCAATGAGTTTGGGAGTTATACATGAGGAATAGCAAGTGTCAATAAAAGACAAACATGCCACGAAAAAGTACCTAGGGGAGCCCAAGGTGGGGCTAAAGATAATGGTGCTCATGATCAGTACATTTCCCCCAACAGACACCAGGTAGACTATAAAAAAGAGCACAAATAAAACTCTTTGGACCTTGGAGTTTTGTGAGAGTCCCAGCATAAAAAATTCTGTAATGTTCTGTGGACTATTCATCAATCCTGAGCTGCAGCAAGGAGATGGTGAAAAGACATTTACCTACAGGCACAAGAAAATTTTGTTACTATCTGAAAAGACTCATTTCTGTGTATTTCCTTCTAGTTCTTTGTCAACAAAGATATGTTGTTTTGATAACTGTAGTCATAACATAGGATGTTGCATTCTGATTGTTTTTTTTACTTACAATTATATTGTAAGCATTTTCCATGCAGTTTGTAGGTTTTATAGCCATCATTTATTATGTCTGCATCATGAACCATGGACTAACCATACAGTGATTTATTACTCTACTATGAGCTACTGTTAAACATTTAAGTTGCTTCCGAAATTTTGCCATCTCAAAGAAAAAAAAAATCTGCTTTTTCCTTGGGACACTTTACTATAAATCTGTAAACTAGAAGACATATATGAATACCTTAATACATATGGCCAAGTTTCTTCAAAAATAATAGTACTATGTTCAGACCATATAGAGGACCAAGTGAGCATGGGAGTGGGGGTGGCGGAATTGTTAAAGAGAGAAAGGGACAGACAGACAAAGAGACCTGAAAGAAAGCAAGAGAATCCCCAAGTGCCAGAACAAAGAGGAAATGAAAAGTCAGGGTACAGAGTAAGACCTGGATGTTTTAAAACAAATATACCAGTGACATCAACTTAAACACATACCATACATTATACAGTTATACTATTTCAACAGTGTGTTAAAGAGCCACTTTCTCTGTAATGTGGCCAGAATGTCACATCATAACTTTGGTTAAATAGGATAAAAAATGTACTTCACCTCCTGTGATAAAAATGTGCTTCTCTAGAAGGTATTTAGTCACATACATCCAAACTGATACTCGGTCACCCCACACATGATACATAAAGCTAGAGACACAGAGTCAAACATGCCAGTCACCTCTTCCCCAGAAATGTGATCCTTTATAAACATCTGGACTCCCAACTCCCAAGCCAGCCTCCTCTTTAGCTCCATGGATTCTGCCCAAGCAGCGGATGCCTTTCAAGGAATCCAAGGAGGGTTGTTTGTTCTGTGGGTAAAACGGACTGAAGCGGCGAGAATTAAGCTTCTCTGGAGGGTTAATGAGGTAACAGTTGGAAAATAATTTATGTCATGTCATACATGTGCCTACTTCATGCCACTTTCAAGACATTTCAAGACATTGTGGAAAATCGATGTTCCTGTAATATAATTAACCCAAATCCTGAATCTCAAAGCAAGGACTCACTAATAATGCAAATCATTTTCTGGGTTTCTAATTAGTTATTTTGAAAAAAATTAAAAGTTACATGATAGGAGTTGCCGGAATGTAGCTGGTGGCCCTGCAGCAGCGGCGGCGACCTGGGAGGGAGGGGAAAGCAGGGCAGGCAGTGGCCCCTTCCCCCGGGTCCGCCGCTGCCGCCCTGTAGTTGGCGCCCCCGCCGCGCGGAGAGGGAGGGTGGCGTGGGCGGAGGGAGAAGGCCCGGGAGCGCCGGCGCGGGTAACTGGGAGCTGCTGAGACTCGCCCAGGGCGCGCCGGGCCTGGTGCAGGAGCCCCGCCGCCCTCCCGCCTCCGGGACCGCTTTCCCCCTCCCCGCCACACACTCACAGGCCGGGCCTTGACGGTAACGTACGCAAGGAAACCGCAGAGACTCGGTGATGGCTGTCACCACCTGAGGGCGGACTCGCAGTCTTACCAGGCACTTAAGTATGATAGAAAAGTCGCACCAGTGGTGGTGATCACCATCATGAAAAGATGAGAGACGCTGCAGATCCTTCACCACCAAATAAAATGTTGCGGAGATCTGGTAGTCCTGAAACAAATTCAGTGACAGCACAGGTCACAGAAAAGCCAAAAACGTGCAGACTCACAGAGTTAGAGAGAGGAATGAAAGGAACAGTTACTCTCTACAAGAAAGTTCACACAACCAGTGCTCTTCATAGTTCAAATTCAGTGTTCTAATCCAAACAATAATGGAAGCAAAACTTATGATACTGCAGATGACTGGACTGAGCATATTATCGGACTGAGCATATTGTACTACTACAACTGTCGAACAGAAGTTTCACAACGGGGAAAACCAAAAGAGTAGCTTGAAAGAGCAGAGGCAAAAAGAAGCAAATAAGATGGCAGTTAATGGCTTCTCAAAAGATAAGGATTAAAGAAGACAGGTTATGCAAGCAACAGCCACCAGTGGGTTTGCAGGTGGGAAATCTACATCAGGGAACAAATTGGTATCACATTCTTGCACAACCCCTTCCACATCTTCTGCCTCCAGACTGAATCCCACATCTGCCCCTCTAACATCTGCTCCTGATGTCCCCATGTTGCCTGTCTCACAGTCACCAATACCTTCCTTACTACAGGACCCAGATCTTCTTAGACAGTTGCTTTCTGCTTTGCAAGCCATGCTGCAGCTTAATAATTCTGATGTGAGATATATGCAAAATAAATGAAGTTCTTACAGCAGCTGTGACACAAGTCTCACTCTGTAATTCAGAAGTTTCTGACTGCTGGACCCTCTACTTTCAACATAAATTCTCTGATTTCACAAGCTGCTCAACTTTCTACACAAGCGCAACCATCTAATCAGTCTACAACGTCTTCAACATCTGGTATGTCATCCCCAAGATCTTATGTGTCTCCAAGAATAAGCACACCTCAAACTAACAGTGTCTGTCAAACCTTTGATGAGTACACTTTCCATTTCATCACAGCCAAAGGTTAGTAGGCCAGTAGGTAAGCAAGAACCAGTTCCACAATCAACCGCTCAGCAATCTGTAACAGCTGGCAAACAGCAAGATCATGAACCTTCTCTCCTTGAAGTGTTCACTGCTCAACCAAGAGAAGTCCATTGTCAGGTACAAATCATACTTCAAGTAGTAATGCATCAAATGCAACAGTTGGGCCATGTTATAATAAACATGATAAAAAAAATTACATAATAGATAATAGTCCCAAAACATTACATCTCTTAACTTTATAACCAATAAAAATCAACTCTTTTTCTCAAATTGAAAATAACTTCAAGTGTTTTATAATAAAAATGATACATATATTTGTTAATTTCATTTATTAAATATAACCAGTCACAGGAAAATAATTCCCCTATGTATTTTTACAGTTTCTTTTTAGAGTCACCCTTCCAACTCCTAGCTGTACTTCTCAATGCACATGGAGGCATCTTCTTAAGAATTGAACCCATCACCTCACCCTGCCTCAATCTCCCCCCCTTCTGTATTTACCCTCAGAGCATTCTTCCACCAACCACCAGAAACATGGGGGTCATCCTTGACTCTTCCCTGTACTGCTCCATCTCATAGTTCCAAAATTAGTCACTGCATCTTTTCATATATTGTTATTTAGTATTCATCCATCTATCCATTCCTTCATTTATTCATTCCAAAAACATCTTGAGCACCTCCCATGACACAGTCCTAATTCTCAGCAGTAGCTTTAGAGCAATTAGCAAAACTGTTCCAACAGTGTCACACCTGGTCTCTCCCTGCCTCACCTCTCCCCAGATACCTGCTTCATTGTCCACACTGCAGCCTCAGTGATATGTATGAAAATTCAATCATTCAATCATGGTGTTACCTGGCTCAAAATCCTCCAGAGGCTCCTCTTCACCTACAGGACAAAATCTTAACATTTTAGCCTCATTATGAGTCCCTGGGACCTACTGACCTACCCACATTATCCTTCATCTTCCAACTCTTATGGTTTTTAGCTATACTAAACTATCCTAAGTTCCCTGATTGAGTCATGCTCACTCTGTAGTGGTAGCCTTTTAAATCTAACCTTAAAACTGTAAGCAAACTGTGAATTTGAGCTTTCAGTCTCACAGAGGAGCAATATGTAAATGTAAAGTCTACACCCAGATATGAATAAGCTTTCATGTGTCACCCCAGATTTGGAGGCATCATGCCCACATGTGTCACAGAGGATGTAAATCCTACAGGAAGTTGTAAGTAACTGTGATAGGGAACTAATGACGTTCTCCAGACCCCTGTTACCTGTTGGCCAATATGATTATTTTCTTTTTCTCTAATGTGCATAAATACCAACTGAAAAATTACTACTGGAGGAGGCAGATTTGAGAAGTTTCTCCTGCCCTCATGCCACAGGCATAAATAAACCTCTTTTTTTGTCCTCAGCCCATTCAGTGTGTCTGTACATTTAAACCATAATGAGCAAAGAACCCAGCTTTGGTGGGGGGGGGGGGGGCGGGTAGAGTTCCATATACAATTCACACCTCATTGCCTTCCTTGCATTATCCCTGTCTTACACATCCTTTCCCCATTCTTCTAACAGCTTACTCTTACACATCCCTCAAAACAAGGAAACCTCCTTAGCCTTCCTAGACTGAATATAAGGCTTTCCACTCTATTCCCATAGGGCCCAGATTTTATTGCCACCAGAACACTTTGCACACTGTGCTGTGTATGGTGTCCCTCTAACTCCCACCCTACAATGGAAATATCTTGGAAGCAGAAATCCGGTGTGCTTAATGTCTATATTCCCAGACCTAGAGGAATGTCTAAAAAGTATTTCTTAAATGACTAAGAACTGAAACCACAAAGTACAGGAAACTTACAATAACTAGATTGAAGGAAGCTAATAGCCTCTTACCAAAACTCTTACTACATCCTAACACAGCAGGCAGATAGGGTGTCTGGCCCATCCTCCTGCATCACCTGGTCCTCCTCCTCCTGCTTTGATTGATTCACATGTTTGCCAAAGGCAGTTCCTATAAAGAGGGAAAAAATGCAGTGGAAAATCTATGGATTCAAAATCTTTTCTCTGACCTGGAAATCTCCCACAATCCTAAGTGTGGGTTCAGAAACCAAATAATGGATCTCATCCATTTAAGGACTGCCGAGAACCCCTTGGACCTTCCCTTCATGTTTTCTCTGCTAAAGAGCAGAGAAGTGATTGTCATGATAACCTTGTCCAAACTCCCTGGGTTTTAAAATGCTACCATTTTGACTGAGA
Organism: Choloepus didactylus; assembly: GCF_015220235.1. NCBI lineage: Eukaryota > Metazoa > Chordata > Mammalia > Pilosa > Megalonychidae > Choloepus > Choloepus didactylus. The sequence goes on along the minus strand of NC_051312.1, from coordinate 30,315,955 downwards.
GAGTGGCCTGCTCTGCATCACAGAAGCTAGGTTGTGAGGGAACAAATGCTGATCTATGTCTTCTGAACCCCCAGCTTGTACCCCTCCCCTACACCACACTGTCTCCTCTCAGAACCCAGAGTACTCAGACCATGGAGAACTAAAGGAACAGAAGGGAAGGGAAATTGGCTAGCTCTTGTTTTTACCAAGGTTGTGCATCAGCATATCCTCTAAGGAAAAAGGGGATAAAGTAATTATAAAGATAACCCATGGTGATGAGAGAGAATTTAGAAAATATTTAAAAGAGAAGGAGGGAGAAAAAGTACTCTCAATTTTGCCATCTAGAAAGAAACACTACTATTGCATTCTGTTACATTATTTTTCTATATGTAAATTTCTGTTCACTTATTTTTATTTTTGAAATATTCCACATATTTAAGATATTACCATGATTAATAATATAATTTTAAGCATTTCCCAATATCATTATAAATTCTTTAAAACCATTATTTTTCATGATAGAACATCATTCTGTCAAGGAGTCATATCTAACAATGAGCCATTTTTTCTAAAACCAAAGAAACTTATCATGCATCAAGGTATTTCTGGATCCCTAGGATAATTTCTCAGTTGTACATATTGCAAAGAATAATTTACATATTGTAAGATCATTTGATATCTATTGACAATTTACAATGCTATAGCCAAAATGTAGTACGTTACTTACTTATTTCACTCTAGCCAGTAATAAACACTGGGGTTTTTGTTTTGGTTTGTTCTGTTTTTTTGCTAAATTTCATCTCACTCTTGTTTTATTTCACATTTGTTGGAACATTACTGATATTGAACAACTTTCCATGTTTTTCTAACCATAGTCAATCAGTGTCTTGTCTTTTGGAAATTGTCTGTAAATGCTAACAAGAATTTAGAGTGAACTGAGAAGTAACATATAGCATGATCAATGTTTCTCAGTATGGTCCTGTTCAATAGGGGCCAAGTCGCCCCTCTGGGATTTCTTGCCAATGCAGCTGTCAGAACTGGTAGAGAAAATTTTATGTCCATTTAATTGGTCTATTTGAATGTATTAGTCAAGATTCGATTATGCATCATATTATTTCATCACCACAATGAGTCTGAAAAGTAGGTTTTATTTCCCCCCTCTTGTAGATGATAAAATTAAATATCAGTGAAATTTGTTCTTACACCTACTGTCCCAAAGCTAGCAATGGTGAAACCAGAACTTGACCATGTCTATACCTGACATCAAACCCATGGACCCTTCATTGCACCACTCTACTAGGCTAGGCAAACTGCCTGAGAATTCCAGAATTCTTTCTTCCCTAGGCAGCACAATTTGCTGCTATTAGTGCCTGACTGGGAGTCAGCAAGTCCGGGTTCTAGACCTGAGTCTGCCACAATGTAACTGTGAGAATTTGGAAATGCACTTCACCTCTCTGAGCCACGGTATTCTCACCTGTAAAGTGAGGAAAGGTGGAGATGAAGCAGGCGTTATCAACTATAACTGACTGAGCCAGTTGGTCTATGGGACTCTTTCCTAGTGTTTGTGAGCCCCTGCTCTCATTTTACAATCTTAGCCTCCTTGAGCACCTGGGTTTGAATCTAAGCCTTGACACTTATTAATTGGTATGACCTTGAGCAGATTTGTAACTTCTTTATGCCTAGGTTTCCTCTTCCATATTATCTAAGGGGACAACATCTGTTTTCACTTTTTCTCCACAAAAATGACACTAAGGGAAGGAAACAACTTCCCTGGTGCAGATTACTCCACATGAGGACTTGGCCACCAACCACCAATCTTGGCTTTTGTGTCTCCAATTTCTCTCAGCAATTGGAAAACTGGAAGCAAGGATCTAAACATTCTACATGCACCTTGGAAGGTGGGATACAGAAACCATGGGAGGATATTGCATTCAGATTATGAGTGAACCAAATAAAGTCAAAATTCAGCCACAGCTCCCTGGTAGGTGTGAAGGTACACCCACAATAACTCTGCCCCAAAATACCTTTCCCTGATAGCTAGGAAGAAAATGGGCCCAGCTACAGCCTTAGCAATGGGAGACTTCACTTTCCATGCCCAAGTTTCTTTCAAACCTGGCAATCTAAAGCGTAGGAAAACAGCTAACTGACTGGAACCTTTGCATCTAGGGCTCCAAACAGATGTATAGACGTCTCCTGATAATGCTGCAGAATCTTGGTCATGAGGCTGTGGTGTGGGGAATCCACCAACTCTGGAAAACTGCAACTTCTTATGCTATTTGGTGTTTCAAGGGAACGTCACCAGAATCAGTAAGGCCTCACTCATCCCATCAAGGTTTAACATTGAAGATTATTCTGTGGTTGGCTGTAGAAGAATTTTCAGACTTACAGATGAAAAACTGCATTAAAAGGATAGCAGAAAGAAAGGCATCACCTGCAAATAAGACCTGTAGGCAGTGAGGAGGTAGGAGAAAGAAAGAGAAGAATAAGGAATAGAGAGAGAAATTTTCATAGAGCGCAAGAACAAACATGCACTAATGTTTATTTCATGCCAGAGTCTCTGCTATACACTTCACAAACATTATTTTATTCAATCTCCACAAATATCTTTAAAAGATGGGTGTCACCTTTACAGTGAAGATGTTGCATCAAATACAGGATAATTAGACTGCCCAAGCTTACCTCTCTCAGTCAGTAAGTTGCCCACGCTGGATTTTAAACCAAAGCTGTCTGAATTCACATCAGGAGTTTGAAAAGGACTGACGCTGAGGCATTAAATGATCAGTTGTGGTCAACTGGGAATAACAGATTCCATTACAAGGAAGGTTACTCATTCTAAGTAAATAGGATACATAGGAACCAAAATGTCAGTCAATCAGAATAACCATAGGTGAGTCCTAGGACCCAAAGAAGGATTACATTGTTATTAGGGAATCCAATCAGTCCGCCAAAGGGCATCCTGTCCTCTCTTAAGGATTTAGATGGAGAAACACCAGGGCTCACCCTCAATTCCCCATGTGGAAAGGGCTGAGGCTTAGGGTCACAAACAAAAACAAAAACAAACAAAGAAAAACCGGCATTCTAACAGAGATGAATGGTCCAATGAATATTTTTATTTTAAAAAGAAAGAAAATATTATAGTATCATCCTAGCAAAGGAGCAGTTGAGTGTGTTCTACAATCCCTGAGAGTAGCCCTCAAAAGCCTGATCAATTTCTGATCAGCCTTCATAATGAGGGAGTCCCACACCATAAGTGGATAAGTAAATAACACTTCCTGGAAAAACATCAGATCAGATTAAAAGTAGAGTGGAGGAAAGGTATAAGAAAGTCCTACCACATTCCAAATGAGTGGGGACTCACTACACTACATTGGGATATTCAGGCTCTAGGCCTGATAGCATGTCCCTAACACTGAAATGTCCATCAATCCATGGAAGTCCCAGCTCCTCCACTCAGTGCATCTGAGACCCAGTTTATTCATTTATAAAATAGGGATGACATTAATACTTAGTCTGCCTGCCTCTGGAGGGTAATTAATTCAGAAGATAAGTGAACAGACAATGGCCACTAAAAAGCTCTAGGAAAAAAATGTGAGTTGCTATTTGTTATTATTAATATGACTTTTTTTGCCCTCAATTCAAACCTTGGTAACAAGCATAAAGATTTAGAAATAATCAAAATTCAGCCAGAAGAAAAATGAACTTAGGTTATTTCATTGTCTGTTTACATAGGAAACAATAGAAAAATTGAATTTAATGGAAAAGTTATCAAAAAATGAAGAAAAACTTACCTGTGCAGCCAACTCAAAAGCCTTGAATAATGAACAATTTTATACTCTTCACTGAAGATTTTTTCTAGACAAAGTCTAAAGGATTGAACAATTATGAAACATCAATTGAAATTCTGAATTCTGCAAGGGGGGCAGTTCCAAGGTGCCACATGTTGCAACCACCAAAACACCAAACTCACCTGCACCTGGTCTGAGCCCTGCTCCCCACTTTGCTGGCCGTCTGCTGTCAGAGCAAGGAGGAGAGGGAGGGGGAGAGATAGCTGCTTGGGTCCCTTGATGATCCAAACTCTAACACCCTGACATCAGGCCTCTTGACTGGTACAGCTAAATATATAACCCAACCAGATTGGGAAGCCCATAATCCCATTTTCCTTCTTGCCCTAAAAACTGGAGGAAATTGAGAGTGCCTTCCCTGAGTGTCTCAGGCTGGAGAATCAGCTCCTGGAAGGTAAGGACCAACTCCCTCCTCCCAACTAACAATCTAGAAGAAGCTGGCTCTGGACCAGTAATTTAAGCATCATAGTCCTGGGAGACCCTGTCTCAGAGGCCACCAAGTCTGCTAAGTGTGGCCCAGGGCCAGGGTTTGGCAATATGAGGATGTGGACAAAGCTTTCAGAAGTACTGAAACTAAGGGACTGGGTTTTCAGCCTTCCAGCATCACAGTTTACACTACTGTTCAAATACAACAGCTAACTCCCCATCTTAGGTGACTGCAGGAAATCCCTCCCTTCCAGGTTTCTGCTCCAGGTTTTTCCCTTTGGGCAAATTATTTAATCTTCAACCTTCTGTGCCTCCAGTTTCCTCATCTATAAAATGAAACTAAAAATGATACCTACCTCATAAGGCCATTATGAGGATAAAGTGAGATATTATATGCAAAATCCTTGCAACAATGCCTAGTACATAATAACTGCTATGTAATATTTGCTATTACGACCATGGTTGTTAACATTACCATCATTTTATTATCATCAGTGTTACTATTCCCTGACCATGGGCATCTAGCCATCTCATCACCACTTCTCTGTGCCATTCCAGGCCCTCCCTTCCTTCCATACAGCATAACGACACTTGGCTGAATCATATGACCTGAGGATAGCATAAAGGGAGTACAGTAATCAACAAGAAACTCTAAAATTTAATATCAGACACCACTGCTCCCAAGACCCATCAGCCAGGGGGCTGTACCAGCTTGCCACCATTTCTTGCCACCATTTCTTGGGGTCTGCTTCCCCCCAGGCACCATTCCATCTGCCAGATCCAGTCCTCTCTTCCCTCACTCCAGAGCCCCAAAGGCCTGCCTCCAGCCCTGTGGAGAAAGCAAAAATAATTTCACATCATGTCAACTTTTCCATCTGAGAGAGTCACCTTTTTACTTTGTTATGCAGAGCAACTTGGTGCTTCTTTGCCACAGCTTCTCTTCTCCAGGGAGACTCAGGGCCTTGCCTTCATAGAAATCAAAGAGTTATGAAAATGTTTTCCAAAAAATTAGTTGTACTGACTCCAAAGCTGGATCTAGGATGGCCCATGCATTTCTCTGTTTCCTCCTCCCTTTGGTCATTCATTTCCCAAAGGATGCATAAGGAAACTATGAAAATGAATTTCTAGGCAACCTATTAAATTTTTCTTGAAATTGTAGAATACAAAATCTGGTAGGAACATTTGAGAGTTTATATAGATCAAACATCTCACTTTAAAGATAGAAACAACTCAAGGAAGTTATCAAAAGGGTGGAGAAAAGGTTCAAATTAAGAGCTAGGACCCAATCAGAAAAACTACAGCCTTGTTGAAGTCACTTCATCTCTCTGGGCTTTAGTTCATCTGTCCTTCCTTCCATCTAAGAGGAACAGAGCAACTCTGAGCTGGACACAGCACACAGTAGGATTTGTGAAAGGGAGCATCAAATAGAAAAAAAAAAAAAAATGGCATAACTCCTTCCCTCATGGCATGGTGAATCTAGAAGATATAATGATGCATTATGGGGAGGGAATTTGGGGTCAGGAAGCTTTCTCAGTGCTCCGAACACCATAACTCAGAGACAATCTACAGCTAAGGCTGTTAATAGCATCAATCTCTTTATCTCTTACATGTGTTTTAGATTTTACAAAGGATTTTCATCCATTAACACCTTAGTTCATCATAATTTTGTGAAGAAGACAGGGCAGAAATGGTTATCAGCCTTTTATATGCATTGCAGGACTGCCCCACTCACTACTCATCCAGCTCTGGAGTCGAGTTTGCTCAGTTCAAAACAATCCCCAAGTAAAGTTGTGATGTTCCTCCACCACTCACCCAGGAGTTGTGAAGAGCTCACCCTGAGGGCTGGCTAGACAATGAGCAGAGATAAGGGTTACTGAAAACATTCTGTGGACAAAGCCTGAACCAGGGTCCATCATTTCTACCCTTAAGTAACAAGGCCCCACCTGGATGAAAGGAGGCTGGTAAATGTAGCTTTTGGGGTACCTGGGAGAAAAAGATATGATGATTTGCTCTCCCTTCAAAGATTATGTATTAGTTGACTCAAAAAGCTTCTGACTCTGTTAATAAAAGTTGATGACTTGAGCCCAAATCTCTAGCACACACAAAGAAAGCTGAACTTCTATATACTTTTGTATTCTATGCAAAAAATATTTACCTAGCACCTACTAGCACCCATAAAGAGTCCATGCTTTGGAACTAGAGCATGTGGCTTCAAATCCAGACTCCACCTTTTATGGCTTTGTGTTCTTAGGCCTGTTATTAAATCTCTCTATGCCTCAGTTTACCCATCTATAAAATGGGGAATATATGTGTGTGTGTGTGTATATATATGTATATATATATATTTATGTCAGAGAGTTGCTTTGATGATTAAAAGAAATAATGTAAAAACTCAGTACACTAATTCATGCATTATATGTGCTAAACAAATATTGCTATAGTGGACAAGACAAAGAGGGTCCCTGCCCTCAAGGAGCTTAAAATCTGTTGGAATAAAAAGACAATAAAGCAAAGAAGCAAATAATTAATTATTCATTGTAATTAATGTGAGGAAGAAAACAAACATGACAGGGTGATACAGAAATAATACTGAACTTCTTAATCTACTTCCATTATTAAAAAATTTTGAGGGAAACACTCCAAAAATATACATTCATTTATAGATAATCAACAAGTACTATTTAACTAAAGGGTTTTTTTTGTTTGTTTGTTTTTTTAACTCAATACAGTCACTTTTATTTCTGAGCTCTGCTATTTATTTTTTTTTTTTAAGTTCAGTTTTATTGAAATATAGTCACATACCATACAATCATCCATGGTCTACAATCAACTGTTCACAGTATGAGCATATAGTTATGCGTTCATCACCACAATCTATTTCTGAACATTTTCCTTACATCAGAAAGAGTCAGAACAAGAATAAAAAATAAAAGTGAAAAAAGAACACCCAAACCATCCCCCCATCCCACCCTATTTGTCATTTAGTTTTTAATCCCCATTATTCTACTCATCTATCCATACACTAGATAAAGGGGGTGTGATCCACAGGTTTTCACAATCACACTGTCACCCCTTATAATCTACATTGTTATATAATCATCTTCAGGAGTCCAGACTGCTGGGTTGGAGTTTGGTAGTTTCAGGTATTTACTTCTAGCTATTCCAATACATTAAAACTCTAAGAGGTGTTATCTATATAGTGCATAAGAATGTCCACCAGAGTGACCTCTCAACTCCATTTGAAATCTCTCAGCCACTGAAACTATTTTGTCTCATTTTGCATCCCCCTTTTGGTCAAGAAGATTCTCTCAGTCCCACGATGTCGGGTCCAGATTCATCCCAGGGAGTCATATCCTGCATTGCCAGGGAGATTTACAACCCTGGGAGTCGGGTCCCATGTAGGGGAGAGGGCAGTGAGTTCACCTGTTGAGGTGGCCCAGTTAGAGAGACAGAGGGCCACATCTGTAACTAATGGGTTTTTGACATATTTTAAATACATCAAAAATAAGAATGAGAAAATATGAAATAAAATACTTTTAAATACATTGCAGAATTTAATGGCCTTATACTTTATATGATAAAGAAAACTACCTCATTGTGAGATTTGCCATTATCTATAGGGGATTTTTTTGGTGTGTTTGTGCTATTATATAATTTTCAATCCAGGGATTATTTGCAGGAAACTTTAAGCATACATTGATTTCATGATAATTTGTTTAAACTAGATAATATCAAATAATCCACTAAATGAGAGTCACATGAACTGCAATTCATCAAAATATGCTAATGTTTATCAAAGAAATGTTTAACATTATTAACTTTTCTCCAGTAAAGAACTCCCACTCTCTTTTCAGAATATCTCAAGTGTTATATGTGGAATTTCTGGCATACAGATCAACTAAATGCTCAGTGTCATTATTTAAATGAAATATGGCACATTATAGGAGTGTTACACTAGGTTTTTTGAGGAATCATCTCAATGCAGAACAAGTAGACACTGGATAGGACACAGTTACTGAAATTTTGCAGGTCTTTCAAGAGCAAGGAAAGGTCTCCAAGGATGCCCCTCCACCACCACCAAAACAAAAATATGAATGTTTTTCATGAATATATTTAACAAAATGAACAATATATGCATATATAATTGTTTACAAAAAACAAAATAGAAAGTCTTATCAAAAAGAAATAGAAAGTCTTAATATTCCTGTAACTACTAAAGAATTGAATCAGTAGTTTAAAACATTCCCAGAAAGGAATGTTTCTAGTATGTTATGGTAAGTGATAACTCATTGTTTTATACTTATGAGTTTACAAATCTCCTCATAAAATTTTTGATCTGGGCATTTTCTTCTGGAGGAAAACAATATTAACATTCAACCTCCATAAGAACTACAGAAAATTAAGAAAGGAGGAGACTCTTAACACAATAAAGTATGCACCAAAAACCTAGAGCAAACATCATTATTAATGGGTATGGTGGTTTGAAGTTGTATGTACCCCAGACAAACATGTTGTTAAATTTCATCCATTTTGTGGATGTGAATCCATTGTAAGTAGGAACTTTTGATGAGGCTACTTGAGTTAAGGTGTGACTCACCTCAGTCAGGATGGGTCTTACTCCTATTACTGGAGTCCTTTTAAGAGAATGAAATTTAGAGAGAGAAAGAAAAAGCCACAGGAAGCAAGATGCTGAAAAGGAACCTAGAGGAGAAGGCGGAGAAGAGGAGACACTGACACGTGCCTTGCTGAGTGACAGAGGATCCAAAGATCACTAGCAGGCAGCCTCGGGACGGACGCCACTGTCCCCTAGAGAAACCATCGCCTTTATGATGCCTTGATGTGGACCGTTTCCTGCCCTCAAAACTGTGGGCAAATAAATTCCCATTGTTTAACCCCATTCATTTCATGGTATTTGCTTAAGCAGCCTTAGAAATTAAAACAATGGGGAAAGTTAGAAACATTCTTGTTAAAATCAGGAACAAGACAGGCATCTCATCACCTTTTGTGCTAGAATTCCTACACCAGGCTGTAAAAAAGAAAAAAAAGAATACACAAAATCAACAGTATTCACAGATGATATATTATCTGCTAGAAAACCAAAAATAATTAGCAAATAAGAGTTCAATAATATGCCTGCCGATAGGTTTAATAATAAAAAAAATCATTGAGTTCTATGTGTCACTATTTAGAAAAGGTCATTTTTTAAGACATTATTAACATTAGCAACAAAACCATAAGGACCCTAAGAATAAATTTAATCAAAGGACTTGGATACAGAAATTTATCAACTTGATTTTGAAACATTAAAGAACACCAAAATAAATGGAGAGTACAGTAGAAAATGTCAGCATCTGCCCATATGCCTTTGGATCCCTTTTTAACATGTTTTGTCTACCCATGACTTTTCTGTGCTTTCACTTCCAACAGCTAGCACCTGCTGCCCTTAGGCTACTGGAGTCCACTTTGTCTATATTAATGGACAAAGTACCTGGGAATTTATACAATCACCCCATCCCCAGAGAAGTCATTAACTAGTGTCTAAAAGATGTGGGAGTACGAAGTCTCCCCTTGCTTCAAATCACAACTCCAGGCTTCACTTACACTCCATTTCCCCTGCAGGATCAGGCTGAAGCTGCCCTCTGCTGGGCTTTGCCTGAGATTGCATCCTCGTTTAGCTTTCTCCTCTTTTCTGTCCTGCTGATCCTTTTCCCTTACAAGTTTCTACCAGGAATATTTCTTTAATAAGTCACTTGCACAGAAATCTATGTCTCTAGATGCTTCAAAAGACTTTACTACCCATTAAACACCTCACCAAGTAAGTTATCCTATATTCACAAACATGATGATTCAGTATCATAAAATGTATGTTTCTCCCAAATTGATGAAAAGATTCAATGTAATTCCAAATAACATCCCAATAGGTTATTTGACAGGTTAGTTTTTTTTTTTTTTAGTTTACTTCTTTTTTTCTTTTTTTAATGCAATTTTATTGAGATATATTCACACACCATATAATCCATCCAAAGTATACGGACAGTGGTCCACAGTATCATCACCTAGTTGTGCATTCATCACCACAATCAGTTTTAGAACATTTTCATTACTCCAAAGATAGAAATAAAAATTAAAAAGAAAATCAAAAACATCCCATACCCCTTATCCCACCCCACCCCCCATTATTTTTTAACAGTTTTATACACATACCGTACAATCCATCCTAAGTGTACAATCAGTGGCTCTTGGATATAGTTATGCACTCACTCCTACAGTTAATATGAGAACATTCTCATTTCTTCTGAAGAAAAAAATCCCATTCCCTTTATATCTCCCAGTTATTGACATTTAGTTTTGGTATAGTGCCTTTGTTACAATTAATGCAAGAATATTGCAATGTTATGTTAACTATAGACCTCAGTTTACATTAATTATATTTTCCCATATACCACCCTATTATTAACACCTCATAATAGTGAAATATGTTTGTTCTAGTTCATATAAGAACTTTATTTTATTTATGCAATTAACCACAATCACTGTCCATTCTAGTTTTTGCTAAGTTATACAGTCCCAGTTTTTATCCTCTAGCTTTCCTTCTGGTAACATATACAACTCTAGCTTTCCTCTTTCAACCATACTCATACTCAGCTTTGTTAAATACACTTACAGTATTGTGCTACCATCACACAGTGTTGTGCTATTTCCAAACCTTTACAATCAACCTTATTGAATAGTCTGTACTCCTTAAGAATTAACTGCCTGCTCTTTCTAACTCCTGATGACCTATGCTCTCTACTCTAACCCTCAGAGTTTGCTCATTATAGTTAGTTCATATTAGTGAGACCATACAATATTTTTGCTTTCATTTCTGACTTATTTCACTCAACCTAATATCCTCAAGTTTCATTCACATCGTTGCCTGCCTCACAACTTCTTTCCTCTCTGCAGCTGCACAATATTCCATCATATGTATACACCAGAGTTCACCCTTCTGCTCCTCAGTTGCTAGACCCTTGGGCCACCTCCATCCATTGGCAATCATGAATAATCCCATCATATACATTGGTGTGCAAATCTCTATTGATGTCCCTGCTTTCAGTTCTTCTGAGTATATACCTAGTCTTATGGGATTGCTAGATAATATGGTAAGGTTATACTTAGCTTCCTGAGGAACTGCCACACTGCCCTCTAGAGGGGCTACATAATTCTACTTCCTACCAGCAGTGACTAGGTATATATCTCCACATCTCCTTCAGCACGTGTAGTTTTCTTTTTATTTTTTCAAACAGTTTTATTCACACATCACAAAATCCATCCTACATGTACAATCAGTGGCTCCTGATATAATCACATAGTTATGCATTCACCACCACAATCTATATGAGAACATTCCTATTTCTTCTGAAAAGAAGGAAGGAATAAAACAAAATCCTATATCCCTCTTTTATTTACATTTAACTTTGGTATACTGCCTTTGTTACAATTAATGAAAGAATATTACAGTGTTATTACTATTAACAATAGACCCTAGTTTGCATTAATTGTATTTTTCTATAAACCATCCCATTTTTAACACTTTGTAATAGTGACATATATTTGCTCACATTCATGTAAAAACTTTCCTATATTTGTACAATTAACAACCATCATTGTCCACTCTAGATTTCACTAAGTTATACAGACCCAGTTTTTATCCTCTGGCTTAACTGCTGGTGTCACAACTCTAGCCTTCCTTTTTCAACCAAACTCACACTCAGCTTTGTTAATTATACTTGCAGTATTGTGCTATCCATTCCCGAAATTATACCATCACTTTATTGAACATTCTGTAGTCCTTAAGCATCAATTACCCAATCTCTGCCCAGTTTCTATTTCCTGATAACCTGTGCCCTGTAATTTAACTCTCAGAGTTTGCTCAATATAGATAGTTTATATTAGTGAGACCATACAGTATCTATCTTTTTGTTTCTGGCTTATTTTTTCTCAACATAATGTCCACAAGGTTCATCCACATTGTTGCATGCGTCATGACTTTATTCTGACTTGCAAATGCATAACATTCCATTGTATGTACATACCACAATTTGTTTATCCACTCATTAGTTGATTGACATTTGTACTGTTTCCATCTGTTGGTGATCATGAATAATGCCGCCATAAACATAGGTGAGCAAATATCTGTTTATGTCCCTGCTTTCAGTTCTACTGAGTATATACCTAGTAAGGGGATTACTGGAACATATAGCAGTTCTGCCAAACTGCCTTCCAGAGTGGCTGCACCATTCTACATTCCCACCAACAGTGAATAAGTGTACCTATTTTTCCACATACTCTCCAACATTTGTAGTTTTCTGTTTTTTTGATAATGGCCATCTTATTAGGTGTGAGATGGTATCTCATTGTGGTTTTGATTTGCATTTCTCTGATAGCTAATGAAGTTGAGCATCTATTTATATGCTTTTGAGCCATTTTTATTTCCTCTTTGGAAAAGTGTGTATCGATGTTTTTGACCATTTTTAAATTGGGTTGTTTGTCTTTTTGTTGTTGAATTATAGGATATCTTTAAATATTCTGGATAATATATCTTTATCAGACATGTGGTTTCCAAATATTGTCTCCCATTGAGTAGGTTGCCTTTTTACTTTCCTGACAAAGTCCTTTGTTGCATAAAAGTATTCAAATTTGAGGAGATCTCATTTACCTATTTCTTCTTTAATTTGCTTGTGCTTTGGATATAAGGTATAGGAGACCACTCGTATCACAAAATCTTTAAGATACTTCCCTACATTTTCTTCTAAGATTTTTATGATCTTAGTTCTAAAGTTCAGGTCTCTAATCCATTTTGAGTTAATTTTTGTATACGATGTGAGATATACATTCTCTTCCTTTCTTTTGGATGTGGATATCCAGTTCTCCAAGCACTGTTTGTTGAAGAGGCTATTCTGTCCCAGTTCAGTGGACTTAGCCACCTTGCCAAAAATCAATTACCTGCAGATGAGAGGGTCTATTTCTAAACTCTCAGTTTGATTCCATTGGTCAGTATATCTATCTTTATGTAAGTACCATGCTGTTTTAACCACTCTAGCTTTGTAATATGCTTTAAAGTCAGGTAGTGTGAGACCTCAAATTTCATTTTGCTTTCTCAAGATGTTTTTAGCTATTCAGGGCACCCTGCACTTCCAAATAAATTTGATTATTGGTTTTTCTATTTCTGCAAGTAAGTTGTTTGGATTTTGATTGGTATTGCATTGAATCTGTAAATCATTTTGTGTAGAGTTGACATCTGAACTATATTTAGTCTTCCAACCTATGAATATGGCACACCCTTCTGTTTATTTAGGTCTTCCTTGATTTCTTTTAGCAATGTTTTGTAGTTTTCTGTGTATAGGTCCTTTATGCCCTTGGTTAAATTTATTCATAGATATTTGATTCTTTTGGTTGCTATTGTAAATTTAATTTCTTTTCTTTGATTTCCTCTTCTGATTGCTCATTACTAGTTTATAGAAACACTAGTGTTTTTTGTGAGTTGATCTTGTATCTGGCCAATTTGCTCCACACTTTTATTACCTCTAGTAGCTTTACTGTAGATTTTTCAGGGCTTTCTACATACAGGATCATGTCATGTGCAAACAATAAAAGTTTTAGTTCTTCCTTTCCAATTTGGATGCCTTTTATTCCTTTTTCCTGCCTAATTGCTCTAGCTAGAATTTCCAGCACACTGTTGAATAACAGTGGTGATAGTGGACTTCCTTGTATTGGTCCTGTTCCAGATTTAGTGGGAAAGCTTTCGGTCTTTCACCATTGAGTATGCTGTTAACTGTGGGTTTTTCATATATGCCCTTTATCATGTTGAGGAAGTTTCCTTCTATTCCTATCTTTTGAAGAGTTTTCATCAAGAAAGGATGCTGAATTTTGTCAAATGCCTTTTCTGTATCAATTGAGATGCTCATGTGGTTTTTCCCTTCAATTTTTTGATATGGTGTATTACAATAATTTTCTTGTGCTGAACCACCCTGGAATACCTGAAATAAAACTTACTTGGTTATGATGTACAGTTCTTTTAATGTGTTACTGGATTTGATTTGCAAGTATTTTGTTGAGGATTTTGCATCTATATTCATTAGAGATTGGTCTGTAATTTTCTTTTCTTGTAGTATCTTTGTCTGGCTTTGGTATTAGGGTGATAATGGCAACATAGAATTGGTTAGATAGCTTTCACCCTCATCAATGTTTTTGAAGTGTTTGAGCAGAATTGGTACTAATTCTTCCTGGAATACTTGGTAGAATTCACATGTGAAGACATCTGGTCCTGGACTTTTCTTTCTTGAGAATTTTTTGATGATTGATTCAATCTCTTCACTTGTGATTGGTTTGTTCAGCTCTTCTATTTTTTCTCAAGTCAGTATAGGTTGTTCATGTGTTTCTAGGAAGTTGTTCATTTCATCTAGGTTGCCTAATTTGTTGGCATACAGTTGCTCATAGTATCCTCTCATTATCTGTTGTATTTTTGCAGGTGAGTAATAATGACCCCCTCCTATTTCTGATTTTATTTATTTGCTTCCTCTCTCTTTTATTCCTTGTCAGTCTAGCTAAGGGCCCATCAATTCTATTGATTTTCAAAGAAACAACTTCTGGATTTGTTGATTCTACCTATTGTTTTTATGTTCTTAATTTCATTTATTTCTGCTCCAATCTTTGTTATTTCTTTCCTTCTGTTTGCTTTGGGGTTAGTTTTCTGTTCCTTTTCTACACCTTCTAGGTGTGCAGTAACTCCTAATTTGTCTTCTTTTCTCTTTTTTAACAGAGGCTTAGGGCAATAAATTTCCCTCTCAGCACTGCCTTCCCTGCATCCCGTAAGTTTTGATATGCTGTGCTCTCATTTTCTTTTGCCTCAAGATATTTACTGATTTCTCTGGTAATTTCTTCCTTAACCCACTGGTTGTTTAAGGGTGTGTTGTTTGGGCCCCACTCAACACCACGTGTTTGGCCATTAGGGTCTGCAGCAATACTTAGGATATTCCAGGTGGGGCCTTCAAGCCGGGCACAAAGGTAATTTCCCCTTCAGTTTCCATTGCTTCTTCTGAGGAATTTTTCCTGAATGCCATCTAGAGTGCCCCTGTTTCTGCATATTTGGTTTCTGCATTAAAACTCTCTTCTCAGCACTCTCCTCACAGAGACCCTTAAGTGTTCATTTTATCAGGTTGGATCCAAGATGGTGGATTAGAGAGACAGAGCAAAATAGTTCTCCATAGAAAACACTAGATAAAAACAGAAAGTGCTCCAGAATACCAGTTCCAGGGTTTTACTGGCTGGATGAGGTCTGCTACATACACAGTGACTGTCCACTTGGTGAAACTGAGAGTCTGCGTTCAGAAATGAGTGAGTGAGGCTGCTTGGGAAACAGCAGCCATCTGTGGTGGGGAGAAAGCAGGGGTCAGTGTTTGGAGACAGATTACTTAAAAAAACCCAAAAGCAGCTGAGGATCTGACAGTGAGAGCAGTGCAGTCAAGTGCAGTGGGGTGTGCCTTCCATGCCCCATGCACCCACCTCAGTATCTAGCATGGACAATAGCCTTTCACACACCCGCAGCTAATTGTCCTGGAGCTAGGAAGGTGGAAGTCTGTGGAAGTAGAAAATTACCATGCCACATACAGCTGTCTTTTCAGAAGGTTGAGAATACCCACTGCATGGCACTGTAAAGGAGAGCTGCCCTTTTGGATTCTGCTCACCTGTGATGTTGTGCAGTCTTCCTTTGCTGAGGCCCATGGAGGGCACAGCTTGGAGGCAGGCTCCCACACTTGAGTCCCAAGGGGCCTACACCAATCCCAAGAACTTGTGGTCCCATGGCAGAGAGAGACTATGGGGAGGCTGACCTGAAGGGTTGGATTTGGACTTGGACTTGTGCAACAGCATTAAGTCTCCAGGAAAGGCTGGAAGATTTGAGCCTTAAAGCTGCCTTCTCTCCCTAACAGCACAGGGAACGCCATGCACATCCCCCCTGCACATTCAGGACTGGCTGCACCAACTTCACATGGAAATTTGGTAAACTGATTGGACCCCCAGAAGATTTGAACCCCCCCTCACTGCAGAGATGAACTTGGGGAGAACTTGCTTGAGGGTAATAGGTGGCTTGGGGGTGCCATCTGCTGGTAAGTCAGGGAAAGTTCACTCCACCAGGCTGCAGCTCTGACAAATTATAGATAATTGTTCAGATAAGCCTGGGTATCCTAAAAGAACCCTATCAAGATAAGCAAATGTCAAGAAGCCCAAATTAAGTGAAAATTTGAAAGCATATGAAGAAACCAGAAGATATGACAACCCAAATCCAAATACACAAATCAAAAAATCTGAGGAGACACGGTATATGGAGCAATTAATCAAAGAAGTAAGCATGAACAACAAGACCATGGCCAAGGATATAAAGGACATAAAGAAGACCATAGAAGAGCATAAAGAAGAATTTATAAGAGTAAATAAAAAGTAGACAATCTTCTGGAAATAAACTGTTGATCAAATTAAAAAGATTCTGGACACACATAGTACTAGATTAGAGGAAGCTGAGGACAGAATAAGTGAACTGGAAGAGTGCAGACTTGAAGGTGGAAATACAAAAGAAAGAATGCAGAAAAAATTGAAAAATTCAAAATGGACCTCAGGGATATGATGGACAACATAAAGCACACAAATACAAGAATCATTGGTGTTCCAGAAGGGGAAGAGGAGGATAAAGGTCTAGGAAGAGCATTCAAAGGAATTGCTGGGTAAACTTCCCAAATTTTAAACAACATAAATATGCAAATCATAGATGCCGAATGAACTCCAAACTGAATAAATCCAAATGAACCCGCTCCAGATCAGATTGTCAAATCCTGAAGAGAAGGAGCAAGTTCTGAAAGCAGCAAGAGAGATGCAATTCATGACTTACAAAGGAAACAACATAAGACAAAGCAGTGACTACTCAGAGGCCACCATGAAGGAGAGAAGGCAGTGGTATGACATATTTAAAATTCTGAAAGAGAAAAATTGTCAGTCAAGAATCCTTTATCCAGCAAAGCTCTCCTTCAAATTTGAGGGAGAGCTGAACATCTTCACACACAAACAAATCTTGGGAGAATATGCTAACAAGAGACCTGCCCTACTTGAGATACTAAAGGGAACCCTACCAGCAGAGAAACAAAGAAAGGAGACAGAGGTATGGAGAACAGTTCAGAATTAAAGAGATTTAGTAAGGGTATATTAAAGGAAATAGAGAGGAGAAAAATATATCTGAAAATCAAAAACCAAAGCCTAGAATGGTTGATTCAAGAAATGCCTTTATAATAATAACATTGAATGTAAATGGATTAAACTCCCCAATTAAAATATACAGATTGGCAGAATGGATTAAAAAATATGAACCATCAATATGTTGCTTACAAGAGGCTACAGAGACAACAAGGAACTGAAAGCAAAAGGATGGAAAAAATATTCCATGCAAGCAACAGCCAAAAGGAAACAGGAGTAGCAATATTAATCTCAGATAAAATAGACTTTAAGTGCAAGATGTTATAAGAGACAAAGAATGCCACTATATAGTAATAAAAGAGACAATTCAACAAGAAGAAATAACAATCATAAATGTTTATGTACCCAATTAAGGAGCCCCAAAATACATGAGACAAGTATTGGCAAAACTGAAGGAAGCAATATATGTTTCAACAATAATTGTGGGATACTTCAAAAAATCACTCTCTCCTATAGATAGATCAACCAGACAGAGGACCAATAAGGAAACTGAAAACCTAAACAACCTAATAAATGAATTTGAATTAACAGACATATTTAGAACATCATATCCCAAATCACCAGAATAAACATTCTTCTTTAGTGCTCATGGAAATTTCTCCAGAATAGATCATATGCTGGGCCATAAAAGAGGCCTCAATAAATTTTAAAAGATTGAAATTATTCCAAGCACATTCTCTGATCACAATGGAATACAATTAGAAGTCAATAACCATCAGAGACTTTGAAAATTCACAAATATATGGAGGTTAAACAACACACTCCTAAACAATCAGTGGGTGAAAGAAGAAACTGCAAGAGAAATGACTAAATATATAGAGATAAATGAAAATGAGAACACAACATATCAACACTTATGGGATGCAGCAAAGGTGGTATTGAGGAGGAAATTTATAGATCTAAATGCATACACTGAAAAGGAAGAAAGAGCTGAAATCAAAGAACTAATGGAACAACAGAAGAAGCTAGAAAATGAATGGCAAACTAATCCTAAACCAAGTAGAAGAAAAGATATAACATGGATGAAAGCAGAAATAAATGACATAAAGAACAAAAAGAAAAAAAAGAGAGAATAAATAACAAGAAAACTTTGTTCTTTGAGAAGATCAACAAGATTGACAAGCCCTAGCTAGACTGACAAAATCAAAAAGAGAGAAGACCCAAAGAAACAAAATAATAAATGAGAGAGGCAACACTACTGCAGATCCCAAAGAAATTTGAAAAATTATGAGATACTATGAACAACTGCATGCCAACAAACAAGATAATGTAGAGGAAATGGACAATTTCCTGAAAATACATGAACAACCTAGATTGACCAGAGACTAAGTAGTGACTACTCAGTGGCCACCATGGAGGTGAGAAGGCAGTGGCATGACATATTTAAAATTCTGAGAGAGAAAAATTTCCAACCAATAATACTTTATCCAGCAAAACTCTCCTTCAAATTTGAGGGAGAGCTTAAATTTTTCACAGACAAACAAATGCTGAGAGACTTTGACGATGAAAGACCTGACCTACTTCAGATTCTGAGGGGAGCCCTGCTGGTGGAGGGACAGGGAAAGGAGAAAGAGATATAGAGAATTTTAACAGACATATTTAGTACCTTACATCCCAAATCACCAGGACACTCACTTTTCTCTAGTGATCACAGATCTTTCTCCAGAAGGGACTCATAAGCTGGGACATAAAACAAGCCTCAAGAAATTAAAAAAAAAAAAAATTGAATATACTCAAAGAACATTCTCCAACCACAATGGAATACAAATAGATGTCAATAATTTTTGAACTGTAATTCCACTAGTTACTTCCTACATGATATAAAATACACAAACTCTAAGGACAAATCAGTGGTTTTGAACTCAATGTAAAATATGTAATTTTAGACAACTATATACAGGTGGGGGAATGAAGGAGTATAGGAACATAGTTTATGTGCCCTACTGAAGTGAAGGTGGTATCAAAGAGAAACAAGATTGATATGGATTTAAGAGGTTAATTCTAAGCCCCACAGTAAACACAAAGAAATTACCAGAGAATATAACCATAGAGATGAAAAGTAGAGCTTGGGTTAAGAGAAATGGGGGAAGGGGCAATGGGGAGTTAAGAAATGGGTGTAGGGTTGCTGTTTGAGGTGAAGGGAAATTTCTAGTAATGGATGGTGGGAAAGAGCATTACAACATTCTAAACATGATTAATCCCACTAATGAAAGGCTAGGGAGGGGTTGGAATGGGAAGATTTAGGCTGTATATATGTTTCCACAACTGAAAAAAAAAAAAACAAAACAGTATAACTAGATGACAATTGAATGCTAAGGATGAACTTGGATGGGACTGGAGGATAGAGGACAGTTGGCTCAAAGGGACACAGTTGAGACATAAGGAAAAGGAAATATAGAATGTAAGCTTTGTATCATTGTTGAATCTATTGTACTTCTTAGCTGCGCTTAATGGGATTGCATAAAAATGTTCTTGTTCATGGGAAGTGTATACGTGAATTATAGTGTATGCTCAAGGATGTGTTCAGCTAACTCTCATATGTTCAGAAGCCAGAGCAATAGATGATGGGTGATAGGGAGGGAGGGAAATAAAAAGCGATGTGACAGCATGTTAAAGTTGGTGGATCGAGCTATCGGGGGAGGGGGGTCAGGGTATGATGGAATTCTGTGTATGGGACTAGTATTGTTTTTGCAACTGTTCAAATAACTTTGAATTTATTTCAAAATAAAAAAAGGAAAAAAAAATGAAAGGTCTCAAAACATACTAGACATTCCTAAAAGTAATTTGCCCTACCAAATATCAAGACTTATTATTGTTCTCAAAAGGTTAAACATAGAATTACCATATGAACCAGCAATTCCACTTCTAGATATATATCCCAAAGAATTGAAAACAGGAACTCAAACAGATTCTTGTACACAAATGTTCATAGCAGCATTATTCACAATAAACAATAGGTGGAAACAACCCAAGTGTCCATCAACAGATGAACAGATAAACAAATTGTGGTAAATATATACAATGGAATATTTTTCATCCATATAAAGGGATGAAGTTCTGATACATGCTACAACATGGGTGAACCTTGAAATCATTATATTGACTGAAATATGCCAGACACAGAAGGACAAATATTGTATGATTCCAGTTACATGAAATTCTTAGACACATAAAGTAGATTACAGGTTACCAGGGCAATGGAGAGAGGGGAATGGGCAGTTTTTGCTTAATAGGTATAGGGTTTTTGTTTGGGGTCATGAAAAAGACTTGATAATGGATGGTGGTAATAGTAGTATAACATTGTAAATGCAATCAACGCCACTGAATGGTACAATTAAAAATCGTTAAAATGGGAAATACTGTTATCTATATAATACCATAATAAAAACATATAAAAATATAAAAATAATTAACAGTGTAGGATTGGTCCAGAAAAAGACCCGTGCAAATACAAAAGTTTGATATATTACATAAATGCCATTGTAGATCAATGAAAAAAAGGGCTGTTCAATAAATGATGCTGGAATATTTGGGTATCCATATGAGAAAAAAAAAAAGTGAAATTGAATCACTTCCTCCACAATGCCCAGCAGTGAATTTCAGGTGGAACAAAAACTTAAATCAGAAAGGCACAACTTTAAATTTTTAGAATACAATTTTGGTTAATATCTTCCTGACCCCAACTTAGGAAAGGTATTTTTTAAACAATGCAGAGAAGGCTTTTGTTAGTACAAAAGTAGAAATTGTGAAACTATTAACTATATTGAAAATAAAAGTTTTTAACACTGCATAAAGTAAAAAGACAAGCCACAAGCTAGAGAAGATATTTGCAATACATTTGACAAAGAATTATTATCCAAAGTATATGCAAAACTCTTACAACTCTATTTTTTTTAATCCAAACAACTCAAAAGAATAAAGGGCTAAAAGTAGGCATTTCACAGAAAAGGAAGCATGTATGACAAGAAACATATGAAAATGTCTTCAACTTCATTAGTAATAATGAAATTACATACTCCAGATTTACTAAATATTAAGAAGTTTTGGCAGTACCATGTGTTGGCAAGGGCACAGATCAACAGAATCTCTTACACATGGCTGGCAGCAGTGAATATTGGTACAATTGCTTTCAAAACAATTTGGCATTTTTTTTTTTTTGTAAAGTAGAATATTTCCATAACCTTCAACACAGCAAATCTTCCCCTAGATATATATCCCAGGAAAAGTTCCCCACATGCACAGGAATGCTCACAACAGAATTATTGTTCATGGGAAAAAATATATAAACAACTAAGATGCATTGACAGGTGAACAGGATAATATGCTACAACAGATTCACCGAATAGAATAGTGTGATTTGAAACATAATGCTGAGTGAAAAAAAAAGTCCAGAAGACTATACATGTCTGATACCATTTTTATAAAATAAGAAACAAGCAAAACTAAACAATATACTGTTTATTTGCATTTAGATACAAATTTATTAGGAATGTTTTAGTTCTTGGTTTGGGTAACAAGTTCATGGATTACCAATCAATAATTATGGGTTATAGCATGTGTATATTATATATCATATATTCTTTTGTATGTATCAAATATTGTAAAGGAAAATGAAGAAAAATTGCTTTCATGAAAGGAATCAACCCTGATGAGCCATCATACCTCTAGCCTACCTTCCTTTTCTTCCTTCACTGTGGGCACTTTCACCTTCCAAAAAAGATTTCTTACAAAGTTCCCCAATATCAAAACCTCAAAACTACAACCACCTGTGTCAGTCCCCTACGCAATCACAGCAGAAAAAACTAATTTTATAATAAAAATAGCATTATGTTTATGTTTCTAATTGAGATGATCTCCAGGGAAACAATACTGGAGAGTGAATGACAGTTGAAAAAATAAGTTTATTACCAAATGGAGTTTGAAGAAAGCATAAGAGTCATTGGCTGAGGGTCCAGTCAATAGATTACATCTATTAGTAAGTTTCAGAATACTTTAGACATTCAAGTGAGGTTTCTCAGGGCAGAGGTATGCTGGGAAACAGAATTAAATGTTCTTCATTTGAGATTCTTTCCTCCTGTGATAATTATGTAAAATCCCATAAATCTCTAGAATGCATATGAAGTATTTCCTTCCCTACCCAATCCCCCAAAAATTATTCTAAAGAAAGATAAAAAGAAATAGGAAAAATAAGAAGAAAATCCTAATTTATTTTATAGTCTATATGCCTGAGGCAAGAGAGAATTTTAGGATGGCTGAGCCGGAGGTCCTTAAGGATGTATTTTGTACATCAGGAAATGGAAGTCCTGCCTCCAGGACTTGGTTTCCCAACCCCCCCATCCAGTGCAACTTCCACTGGATCCCTCAGCCTCTTCTCCTAGAGCCAAGTTGGAATGCACACAGCTCCTCCTATAAGGCTTTCCCAGTCTTCCCACCCAGAACTGAAATGCAGATGGATTTTTATCCCCAGCAGTGCATGGTCAACTCCCCCCACTCCCAGTTTGCCCTCTTCTCCTCTTTGGGATCAAGCAGGAGGAAGAACCACTGCCAGACAAAGCACACCAGTGATCCCACATCCTATAAGGGTCCCCAGAGGTGGGCAACCTCCTGTGAACAGGAGTCACAGGGAAGAACAGGATTCTTGAGGAATCAAGCAGAATTTCCAGGTGCCAGAGTATCTCACTATTACTCATAAAGGCTGACTATCTAAACTTTGAACTTTACTTAGAATAGTAAAATTTCCCCAGCAAGTACAGATAACACACGTTTATGTGCATACACCCATAGGTCCACACACAGGCTCTTTTACACCTGTCTTCACCTTCTTCAACAGATCTGCATTCATGCACGTATGTGCACAACATCAGGCCACTGTTACTTAAAATACTGTACGAAGACAATAGTGGAAAGAGAAACAAATCAGCCATCAGAAGTCCATGTAAGTGATTTTATGTAAGTAATTTTGACTCTCTCACTCTCCATTTATCTTTAGAAGTGAATGACCATACCTGCCCCCACATTCTTACGAAGAGTTTTATAAGGAGGCAATTTACTCAACAGAGATTAAGCTGTTGTAGGAAAACTTCTGAGAAAAATGCTGTGCTTTCAAGGGGTCAACTGCTGTTTCATTGTTCTTGTTCTCATAGTTGAGATCAACATTTGCATTTGTGTCTGTGAAACATAGATGGAACCAAAGAGCTTTCTCACCACCACCCTCACCCATCTCTGCTCACTGTCCTCCTGATGAATGCACCAACTCATGAGGTTGTTGTATGGATTAAAGGAGTTGGTACAGTTAAAACACTTACAAGACTGTCTGGTTTATTGGAAGAATTCAGTAGGAGTCATCTTTTGGCACACAGTAAAATATAAGCACCATGAGAGCAAGGATTCTTGTCTGTTTTGGTTTTTTTTTTCTCCTAAGTTACTTCAACCCCAAGAACAATAACTGGTAAATGCTCAATGAACATTTATGGAGTGAATGAATCCTATAGTCAACCAGGGCTTTGGGATAAAATGCAGAGGCAGAAGAGGGAATAGGAAGAGAAAAAGGAACAGAAGACATTTAAGAAAACCAGAGGTAGCGGCTGCCACTGAAAAGCAAACTTTGATATAAGACTTTATATAGTCTGATAGGTCCTTACACAACCTTTTGAACAAAGATTGTTACTGTCTCCACTTGTAAATGTGGAAATTGAAGCCCAGTGAAGTTAAATATTCCATGAAGGGTAAAGCCAGATGTCTAAACCAGTTCTTCTAATTCCATCCTGCACAAACCTGGCTCCCTCCAACAGCAAAACAGAGGAGAGCAAATGGGGGTGAAATGGGGTCCCTGCCCTGCTGGAGAGAGAGGAATTGACACTGCTGGAAGAGGGCTGACAACTTGCTCTCGTGGGCTCTGCCCCCCATCAGGGCAGGTCAGCATCAATCCTTAGTCCTTGGTAAAAGTCTGGTCAGTTCTGCTCGGTGTCCACTCACTAGCTCTTTGCTGAGGGTCCTGAGGTGGGAGGAGCCCTGAGAGCAGACTTAGGACACCTGGGTTCCAGTCCCCACCCTGATTGGGACTTACTGTGTGACTTTGGGTGAATCCCCTAGCCTCTCCACATTTACACTCATCTGCCTTCTGGGAGCATGAAGTGAAGGGATAAGACCTAAATTGCTTTCAGTATCATTTCAAAGAAGGAATTTCATCATGCTCTGTGTTGGCCACCATAAAAATACCATCTCATTTAATGTAGTGAATTATCTGTTGTATGGAAGAGACACCTGGACTTCAAAGAGATTCCCTCATTCACATGCTCTCATGGGTCTCCTGAAAGAGAGAACAAGTGTGACAGCTGTTGAGTGTCACTCTAAGAGCCTCCCTGACTATAATCTCTTTAAGGACAAATATTACATCTTACATTTTTTTATATTCTCAGGACCACATGCACTGCAGAATTCATTACATTTTAATGAATAAAGGATTGAATGAACATGTGGAATGGTTGTTATGAAAAGAGTTGGAGGACAGTTTTCATTATACACATCAAACTGGAGATTTAAAACCCATTAGATGCTAAAGGATGGAAAGTCTCATAATTTCCTGGCTTAACAGAGACTCCTTGGAATATCACTTCTCCCCTAAGTGCCTCCTGACCCAGAACAGTCTCTTCATGGCATTTTTCACCTCACTGTTCCTCAGCGTGTAGATTAGAGGGTTCAGCAAGGGGGGCATCACAATGTTGAAGAGGATGACAAGTTTGTCAGCAGCCAGGGTGGTGGAGGGACAGATATACATGAACATGGGAGGCACAAGGACCAAAAGGACAGTGATGATGTGTGAGCCACATGTAGACAGAGCCTTGCGCCGGCTCTCAGATGACCAGCTTCTCAGGTTCAGTAGGATGACCATGTAGGAGATGATGAGGATGAGGAAGGAGACCAAAGAGATCATGCCACTGTTGGCCACCACAATGAGCCCCACCACATAGGTGTCCACACAGGCCAGCTTCAGCAGGGGGTGGATGTCACAGAAGAAGTTGTCTATCTCATTGGGCCCACAAAAGGGCAGCTGGACTGTGAGGAGTGTCTGCAGGATGGAATGGAGGAAGCCAGCCACCCAGGAAGCTTCCACCAGTAGAACACATTTCTGCCGATCCATGATGGTTGTGTAGTGCAGGGGACTACAGATGGCCACATAGTGATCATAGGCCATGGCCGTGAGGAGGAAGATCTCTGTGCCACCAAAGAAGTGTGCAAAGAAGAGCTGGGCCATGCAGCCATTGAATGAGATGGTCTTTTTCTCCACCAAAGTGTCAGTGATCATCTTGGGTGTGGTAGCAGATGGATAGCCCACATCTGCAAAAGACAGATGGTTGAGAAAGAAATACATGGGCGCACTCAGGGTCTTGCTGGCATTCTGCATCTCCCGGCTCCAGAAAAGGCCAGACAAAACAAACTCAGTTAAGTTGTTCTTGGCGCCCATGGATTCTCTGCCCGGAGCACTAAGGAAGTGGTTGGCTCTGCAAGAATGCAAATTATATGACATAAAAGAGATTCCCAAATCCAGAAAGTCAAACACACTGTACTCAGGTCCCAGCTGTGCCATATATTAACTGTGAACTTTGACAAATCAAAGAAATTTTCAGGATTTCAGTTTCTAAGTTAAAAAATGAACTTTAACTTCCTCTGTGTTCCCATCACACCTGGTACACCAGGTACATTTCATCATGATTCTTATGACATTGTTCTGAAATTGTTTATTTACATGTCTACTCTCCCTACTTTTCTGTGGTTGCTTGAAGGCAGGGCCCTGATTTCTAGTGCTGAGCTAATGCTAGTTCAATGTCTGGTACACAGTATGCATTCAGTAAATGTTTGTAGGATAAAGAATGAATGAAAACCTGTCCTGTCTAGCTCAACATGTTCGAAACTGAACTTCAGTTTTCCCCCAAAACATATTCTTCTGGCAGGCTTCTATCTCAGCTGACAGCATCTCTGACCTTAGGTTGCTCAGCCTAGAAATCTTGGAGTCATCCTTGATTCCTCTTTCTTGCACATCTCTTTCTTGCATATCTAATCCACTAAGTAATCCTTTTGTCTTTACCTTCAAAATGTAGCCAGAACCTAACTATTGCTCACCCCCTCCACAGCTACCACCCTGGCCTGAGCCACAGTCACCTCTCACTTACTTCCTAGCTACTCTCCCTATTCACCCTTACTACACACCCCACCCTCAGTCTCTTCTCATCACAGCAGCCACAGTGCTCTTTCCAAGCCCCACAAGAGTTCTCCAATCCATTCAGTGTGAAAATCAGAGTCCTTGCCACAACAACTGGGGTCCTACATTATCTGGTCCCCAATGACTCTCTAACCTCATCTTCTTCCATCTCCCCTCCCTTGTTCACTGCTTCACAAGCAGGCTGGCTCCCTTAATAGTCATCAAACACTGAAGCACCCCATAATGTTCATCTTTGCACCCCTTGTTCCTTCTGCCTGGAATATTCTTCCCCTGGATATCTACTGGTTAATTCCCTCACCTCCCTAAAATTTTGTGCAAATATCATTTTCTCAATGCAGCTATTTTGACTACCCTATTTAAATCTGCAAACACTCAGCACACCCTCAGTGCCCCTTACCCTGCTCTGGTTTCTCTCCTTTCCATAGCACAGATCACCTTTGGGAATATTATATAACTAACTTATTTATTACATTTATGTTATTCTCTTTCTGCCCCACTAGAATACCAGCTACTTGAGGCAGTAATCATTCTTGTTTTGTGTTCTGAGGCATCCCAAAAGCATAGAACACTGCCTGGTACATAGTAGGTACTTGATTACTTCTTGAATAAATGGATGAATGAATGATAGTTATGGAGGGTCAAAAATAATGACAACTAAATGTGTATTGGACTTTACAATTGCATGTAATCTCATTACATTGAGCTATGATTCAATGAGCACCTAATATATGCCAGATACTAGCTAAACTCCTTGCATGTGGTAGCTCAAACCCACAGGACTATCTTGGGAAATGCACATTGTTTATTCCCTCATTTTACACAGACAAGACCTAAAACTCACAGAGTGATGTGCTCAAGGTTGAACTGTCAGGACTACCACCCATAACTCTTTGTGTTATACCACAGCCAAAATATAGTTTGTAGAAAGCATTTTGTTTTCAAGAAGAGTGAGGTTATATGCAAATGTTTGCGCTGGACCGTGTATAAAGTCAGAACACACAGACCTGAGCCAGATCCCAGAAAATAATGAAAGTATGCTGAAAAAATGATCAAATAAATGGATAAACAAATGTCCCAGATGCTCAGTATATTTGTGAATAAATTAATGTAGGATAAATAATTTCTATTAAACTTAATGAAGATTGTTCAACTGCCCTTTATTTGCCCCAAGCAATGTCAAATACCTTCCTCAGCAAGACTGTTTTGAGGATAAAAATGTAGGAAAAACATGAGATGCTGACATTAGGAAGTTGGGCTGCAGGCCTTCTCTTCTGGATACACTGACCAATAAACTTGGAAAGCTACGGTAAGTTCTACTGAGCACATCAGCAATAACTGGAGGATGGAGGAGGGTTATGAACAGTTAGTCATAAAGAACAGGTTGGTAGAAAAGAGAGCAAAAGAAATGAATCTTCTAGGGCTGTGTTTGAGCCATTCCTGTTTCACAATCATTTTGGTATTGTGGTTGAAAAAAAAAATCAAATAACATTTGTTAATAAAATAGGAACAA
Organism: Choloepus didactylus; assembly: GCF_015220235.1. NCBI lineage: Eukaryota > Metazoa > Chordata > Mammalia > Pilosa > Megalonychidae > Choloepus > Choloepus didactylus. The sequence continues at coordinate 30,287,697 of NC_051312.1, read as the reverse complement.
GAAAGTAAAGGGGATCCTGCATCTTATGGGTTATAAGGGTTCAGATAAACTCCAGGCCCTGGCAACTCCAGGAAAATTAGGTTTTGGAAAGGGTTCACAGAAGACAGAGGGAAAGAATAAAAATGCCTGGGGTGTAGACCCATGAGGGTGGCACAAAGGGTTTACACAAAGAGAAGCGAAGTTAAGGTGTAGCTGAAAGTCAGGAGAACAATAAGCAGTGGCAGTGCCAGAAGCAGGAACAAGGAAATAATTGTCATCTCCTGGGACATTTTCCCAGGCTTATTAAAGATTTTCCCTCCCCCAGAAAGTCCCAGCAGAAAATCTATCATTTTAGAGAGAAATTCTCTTTCTATACCCTCCTAAGATACATGGATTCTGAAAATGGCCTATGAGATGGTTTCTGTGCAGGACAGAGAGCTGGGACAGTCCTAGACATAGCGACCAGACCCTGCCATTAAAGGAGAGATGCCATAACCAAAAATAATAGAATAATTTTGTATACCCCAAAAAGACTTTGGTAACAGGTAAGTGACTTCAACATTATTTCATGAAATAGAAATCTTACCAGATTTTGTTTTTGTTTGGTCTTACAGTAGGTGCAAAACATGCACACTGTTTTCATCTTTGTCAGGTCCCAGAAAAAGAGTCTAACATATAGAAGGAATGTCTGATCCACGGGCCCTGCTGCTTATCTCATAAATACCAGGTGTGCCATAAACTAAGGGTTGAAGGCTGTTTTAGGAATCCCAGTCACAGTGGCACCTAGACTCCAGGAGGCAAACAAGGCAAGATCAGATATCCCCATAAAGATGAATGACCGCAAACAAGCCAAAAGGCCTGCTTCCTCCACATAGATAATATAGGGCACATCAAAGAAGAGTAGTGTGTTAAAACCCTAGTAACCAGTCAGCAGAAACTGATAAGCACTCACCCAACCGAGGCCCAGAACACACTCAGCAGGACCTTCCCCCCCAATACCCAACGTGGGTTTTTCCTTTAAAAAATGCTGCTCTCAGATAGAGGGCTGGAGCCATTTTTTCCTTTCTTTCTTTTCTGATGGCTCCCACCTGCTTTCTTCTGCTTTCTTCCTGTAATAAAGCTTAAATTCTCTACTTAAACCATGACTCGCTGCGTTTGTGTGAATTCCTGAATGACCTAACAATCTTGTCCCCTATAACACTCCAAAAAGAACCAACACGGACATTCTGATGGGGAAACAAATCTATGTGGTTGCCCAACTAGAGAGATTGCACGGGACTGAATCCCAGCTCTACCACTCCCTATATGAATGAACCTGGGCAAGTTACTTGACCTTTCAGAAATTCAATTACCTCACATGTAAAATGAAGATATAATAGTACATATCCCCTAAGGTGGCTGTTGTGAGGCTCCCTTGTAAGTGGAAATCATTTTGTTATCTAGAAACTGTGAGTTATAAGCAAATATTTTCCCTGGGCATGTACGATGTCAGAAACAAAGAGTTCACAAACATCACAAACCTTTAACATAACTATTTATGTACCCACTTTACAAATAAGGAAAAGGAAGCTCAAAAAGTTTAACATTTAATTGACTTGCTCAAGATCACAGACAGTGAGCACCATAATGGGAATTAAAATCAAATCTGTCTGATGCCAAAACCAATGCTCTTTTTTGCTACACCCCAAACCCCAACCCATTGTCACCAGTCTCACACTTACTTAAAAACTTCATAGTGATTAACATTGAATGTGATTTTGCCCTAAGAAGGCAACATGATTCTGTGAAAAGGACACTGATCTGGGAGCCAAAAGAGCCAAGTCTACTCCAGCTCAGTCACTAGCAGCTGAGTGAGCTCCAGTAACTTCCTCTACCTCTTTAATGATCAATTTCATCTCTAAAACATGAGGGTTGGACTAAGTGCTGTAATTCTAACTGGAAAAGTAGAAATACATGAACCTAATCATTTCACTGATAATTATACTATTTGCTGAATTAAAAAAAAATAATCAGAAAGCAAATTAAGTGGCTTTAAATCTTTAACAATTCCTTTGCTACTTTGCCTAAGAATTTGGTGAGCTGCCAAGGTTCATGTTGCCTTACACTGAATTTGATCTCTCACTGGTTTTCAGATGCATTCTATGTTTTAAACATTTCTACCTGAATGGATTAAAATGTAAAAAGTCTCTTAAGAAGAGTTTAAGCTTCAGGTATCCTGAGGAGTCACTGACATGAAAGAGCTTCCTGCCAAGTGGGGAAAGGGTTCCAAGACTGATTTCCAAAAGTTAAGGTGGTATCAGGGACCACCCTTTAGGGCAGCCCTTGGAAATGTAACAGTCACATTTTAAACATAATCTTAAAACTGTAAGCAAACTGGGAAATTGTAAAGCAGCCTTAAAATGTAACCTTCAAAGCTGAAAGCAGCTATAATGGAAGCTGTTAGTCTCACAAAGGAGTAATATGTAAATGTAAAGTCTGCACCCAGACCTGAATAAGCTTTAATCCATTACCCCAAACCTCCCAGATATTAACAAGCCTTTCATCTGTCTCCTTAGACTGGGAGACACCTTCCCAGGTGTCACAGGATATAAATCCTGAAGGAAGTAGATAAACTACTGAACTTCTCCAGACCTCTGTTATCTGTTAAGTAAGATTATTTCCTCTCTTTGTCTCTGATGGGTATAAAAGCCAATTAAAAAATCAGTTCACAGAGGCTGATTTGGGAAATCTTCTGTTGTCCCACCAGCATAAATAAATCCTCTTTTCCTCCTTAGCCTGATTCCATGTGACTTATTGGCTGCGCCGAGTGATGAACCCAGATTTGGCAAGTGCCCCTTCTACAGAAAGGCTGAGGCTCACAGCCTGGTCTGTAAAATCTGACCCCTCTACTGTAAGCACAATTCCTTCCCCAACTCTCCTATGCCTTACAGCTGTGACCACACAGTCTGAGCATTCACCTGGCAAGCCTCTAATAAATACCTTTATTGTCTCCAGAGTAGAGGGGCTAGTAACCATAGGAATATAACAATATTGACTTGCATTTATTGACCACTTGTTGTGTGGCAGGTCCTATGTAAACCATGTTAAATGCATTATCCCACTTAATCCATTCTTCAACATCAGCTATGATTGTTCCTATTTTTCAGACAAGGAAAGTGAGGATTAGAACAAATGAGTGACTTGGGGAAGTTCACATAACAAGTGAGGGACAGAGCCTAAATAGGGCCCCAGTGCACCTGGCTTCTGAGCTGTTCTCTTGGTCACTCTGCAACACTCTTGACCAGAGAAGCAGGAGAATCTGATCATCCAGGGAGGACATGTTCTCAGCAGCGAATTGGTGAACAAGAAAAATGCTGAAGAAGGATTCCCAGTGATGGTGCAGGAATCTTGGAAACATCAACCCAGATATAAAACTCACACTTGCTGCACTGGAAGGCAGGAGCCTGAGAAACACAGACTCTGTGCAGCAGGACTTTCATCTGGGGTCAGGGACAAAACAGAGGGAAAGCAAAGCAAGTGAGGACATCTGTTTTCCATAAAGGTCTTGGTCCAATTCAGTGTTATTCTAGCTAGACAGTCCCAGAAAGACTGAACCCCCATGAAAACTGACCTGAGTGAGCTCCACCTCCTTAGGTGAGAGGCCAAAGTCAAGGAGTGTGGCCAGAGAACTGAGCAGTGGCAATAAATATTTAAGCACACAGGGTTCAGGGGAAGCTCATGTGACATGACTCCAGCCATAACCATCAGGAGACTTGAGCACCTCTGCTTTGGAAGTCATAGCACATTCATTTTTAGCAAACATAGCTTGAGGCTTGCTAATGAGACCCCAGGGGCAATGAATCCCAATTAGAGGAGTGGGCCAAGGAGACAACCACACCCCTTGTCACATTAACTTAGAGGTTCAGACAAACTTTAAAGGCTAAGGAAGCCTCTGTTTTTACCCTTGCTTGAGACTCTTACACTGAGTCATCCCAAATTCACTCATTCAACAGGTTATTATTAAGCCATTACAATGTGCTGGGCATGGTTTTGTGCCTTCTCGTTGGGGAAATAAGCTGTTATGATTTTTTTTTTCAATAGCAGGACCAATGTGAACTAAACTAGCCCCTTGACTATCACCTAATGTTAACATGGCCCTCTGAAAAGTGTTTGCACCCTATGAGGTAAATTAAGTCAGACAAGGGGTAGTACAGAGTGGTGCTTAAAATCATGGAAGGAGTCAAGCTGCCTTGTCAAGGGCTGACTCTGCCACTTGTTCAGTACATAATCAACAAGTGGCTTAATCTCACTGAGATGCCATTTCCTCATCTGCAATTTTTCTTTCTCAGCTTTAAAGGAAATAAATTTACAACTAAACAATCAAAGTCAGAGCTATTAACACCACCACCACCCCAGCAACTGATAGTACAATTAGAAAAAAATATCTGTAAAGACATAGACCTGAACAATGTATGAGACAGTTTAAGAGAAAAATGGTTTGGCCAGAACTGCTTTTGACAATGCAAACACTGATTTAACCATTATCTTTTGGTAAAAAAAAAACACAGGAAAGAAAGTTAATGAATATTTATATAAATGCTCCAAAAATTTAAGTGACATCCATATTTGTCCCATAACATGTCATCATGAAATTGAATTTCTGTGAAAGTCTTTCAGCCACAGTCATTTCTATATTGAAATATTTGTATTAATAAATCTAAGGAATATTGATTTTTAACTTGAATCAATAAACATTTGTTATAGGAAACTATATCTCTTTAAATATTATGATAGAAAATTGTGTTTGTTCACCTAAAGTTCTAAATTCAGTTTGTCATAAGAAGTTGATTTTATTCTCTAACTATGTGATAATTAATCTTTTGACTATAACCTCACTTCTATAGTTCTAGTAGGTTTGTTTTAGAATTAGGAAGATATCTACATACATTCCTCCTTGCAAAATGCTATTTTGCAAGTAAAATAAACAAATGGTTCTATCAGTTCACGCTTTCAAGAAATAGGAAAGTACAAAAATGTGTATAGAAGCTTTCATTCATAATAAAAAAAAGTCCGGAATCAACCCAAATGTCCAACAACAGGAGAATGGATAAAAACCAATTATGGTATATTCATACAAGGGAATACTACACAGTAAATAGAAAGAACAAAAGCATTTGTTGAATAAAAGAAAGCAGACACAAAGGGCACATGTTTAATGATTTCATTTATGTTCATTGAAGAGCAGATTAAATTAATTAAGCACATTAATTAGCACATTAATTAGCAGGCTAAACTAGATTAGCGGTTACCTGTTGGGTGTACACTGAAGGTGTATTTTATGGAATGTAAATTTTGCCTCAGTTGCAAAACAACACCTAGTTGTGAGGAGAAGACACAAGGAAGGGAGATCTGACCTGGGAGTCAGAGAACTAAATGCACAGGAGCAGAGATTGCTGGTGTTCCAAACACTTGTTTTTTCCTTGTTACTTCTACCAGGAATAAAAATTACATTATCTAATCTCCCTTGCAACTTGAAAGGAGGGGAAATGCAGCTTTTTTTTTTAAATTAAATTCAGTTTTATTGAGATATATGCACATACCATACAATCATCCATGGTGTACATCCAACTGTTCACAGAACCATCATATAGTTGTGCATTCATCACCCCAATATATTTTTGAACATTTTCCTTACACCAGAAAGAATAAGAATAAGAATAAAAAATAAAAGTAAAAAAGAACACCCAAATCATCCCCCCCACCATATTTTTCATTTGGTTTTTGTCCCCATTTTTCTACTCATCCATTCATACACTAGATAAAGGGAGTGTGATCCATAAGGTTTTCACAATCACACTGTCACCCCTTGTAAGCTACATAGTTATACAGTCGTCTTCAAGAGTCAAGGCTACTGGGCTGCAGTTTGATGGTTTCACGTATTTACTTCTAGCTAGTCCAATACATTAAAACCTAAAAAGCGATATCTATATAGTGCGTAAGAATGTCCACCAGAGTGACCTCTCGACTCCATTTGAAAACTCTCAGCCAGTGAAATTTTATTTCATTTCATTTCACATCCCCCTTTTGGTCAAGAAGATGTTATCAATCCCATGATGCTGGGTCCAGATTCCTCCCTGGGAGTCATATCCTGCATTGCCAGGGAGATTTACGCCCCTGGGAATCAGGGGAGGAACATGCAGCATTTTTGTCCCTTCCTCCTTCTTGGTGGCAGAATGCTGCTGTTAGGACTGGAGCTCCAGCAGCCAAGTTAGAACCTTGAGGATGGAAGTTGAAAAGGATGGATAAACACTATAGAGAAACTTTCAATCCAGAACTGTCTACCCTATGAGTTCGATCTTGTTTAAGCTACTGATGTTTTGGATTTTCTGTTCCAAAATCATATTAGGTTTAGATCAAAACCTAATATAAATGGTGTCTTAATCTTCATAACTGAATACTGAGAATAATTAGTACATATCCCATTGACCTTACAGGATTGTCATAAAATGCCAGTGAAATGATGGATGTGAAAAAGCTTTGAAATATGCACAAGGTATTCTGCAACTATAAAGTGTATATATACATATATATTACTCTAGTAATGAATCCAAATCTGGCTTTCAGTTTGGAAAGTCTGAATTTTTCATTGCAAGATAATATACTAATATCCAAAGAAAATTCACTTCTACATTTCAACCAAAGTGATTCACAAGAAAGTTTTCCTCTGACTCCAAAATGTCTCACATGTGGGTTAAGCCTCTCCCAGATGTTAAAGATAAATAGTTCATCACCTAGAAATTTACCAGATGGCCAACAGTTAATTCACAGAATACCAATTCAACAATTTAGCTATTAGGCAAATGGCCTAATGAAGACAAAATAATTCCAATGAATTATTAATTCCCCAAAGACACACTTCCAGTTTCATTCTACTCTATTGCTTTTCCTCTTAAATAAGAAGCCCTGAAAATATACAAATTGTAAAACTCACAAAAAAGTTGATACTCAAAATATTGACTGAAAAAATCCATAAAACATAAAAGAGCAATTGAGTTATGCCAACTAGGCCAAAATTTGCAGGTACTATTTCTAGATAGTTCCCATAAAAAGTAAATCATTAGGTAGCAGGAAGGACACGTTAATACACATACTCAGCAAGGCCTTTATAAAGAACTGCAATGTAAGTATACTGAGTCTAATAAATATAAACCACTTTAACCCAATCCACTGACTTTTCTCCTCTCTTTTCACATGCAGATTTACCAGTTCAACTGTAGTGAGTTTGTGATGAGTAGCAAGTAACCACCAAACCCCAGTAGCACACAACAGAAGCATTTATGCTCACAATCGTGGGTCCTGCAGGTCCACTAAAGCAACTCCGCTTCAGGCTGCAGTTTGGTGGGTCAGCTTGGGAAGCTCTGTTCCGTGTGTGTTTGATCTGCATCCCAGGCTGAGGGGCAGAGAAAGCCCTTGTGATGATGGCAGAGATGAAGGAGGGCAAGCAGAAATACATGAACCTCTCAAGGCCTGGCCTTAAACTGGCACACTGTCTTTACCATCCACATCCCATTAGAGAAACTAGTCATGTGACTGAGCCCAAAGTCAAAGGGTGGAAAAGTACATTCCACCTTTTGTGGAAAAACTGCAATGTTACATGCAAACGGGTGCAGACACAAGGAGAAGTAACCAACAGGGGACAATAATTCAATCTGACACAGGTAGGATTGGTTAACACATCTATTATCTGTACCTATATCACTTTCTCAGAAAAGCAAATCCAGCAATTAAGAAAAGCAGCTAAGAGACTTGACTAGATATAAAATCCTTGATATGCATTATTTTCAAGAAAACAGAAATTAGAAATACACAAAAATTCCCATCTATACACTGCTTATTGCAGACTCACTAAAATGTAAATGCTATAAATTTAATGCAAAGTTAAAAGAAATACACTTTTGGTAAATCAAAAGTTCAGCAAATGAGTCAAATATGTTATAATTCACTTAAATTAGAAAATTGCAGCAAATTAGCCTAGCACTCTAGGCACAGGTATATGTATGTGAACAAAACCTATTTCTTACCTTCAGGGACTCCGAGGACATTTTGTTCCTATTCACAACTCCTGGTCACTCACATCCCAGGATCTCCCTCCTTTATCCTCAGGAAGGAAATTAAAGCAGGATTCACTCTCAGGAAAACTGTGACATTAAAGGAGATGGTTCTTGCACTTGGCCCTAAACTTCCATGCCAAGGAAACTGACTCTCAGAGAGTTTACATTACAGCCTGAGGTTGCACAGTCACGAAACGGTGGAGTTGGGTTTTTGCAGTCTACACCAGAGTCAGACCTCTTAACCACCGCATTATGTCCAGGTGCACCAACCTCCAATAAACCACATCCACTGAAACTCCAAGTGGCAGACACTCCTTCCTTAATGACAGAAACTTGACATTCTTCAAGCAGCAGCGTGCCCAGCTGAAGGAAAAAACTGTGGCTCGTCTAAACCGATAACACCATCCCAATGCCCATGGGCAGTACTTACTTTCCCAGCTTCCTCTGCATCTGGGGGTAAACATGTGACCAGGTTTAGGCCAATAAGAATAGGAATAAGAGGAATTGACCTGGAGATTTCTGGGAAATATTTGCCAACATAAAATACAGCCCCACCCTCCTCTCAAGTGAGGATATGAAGCCCAGAGATGCTGTAGCCATCTTGCAATCATGAGGGGACAGACAAGAAGATTGAAAAGGAAACAACCCAGTATGCTGGCATCATACAAATAACAAACCAATCTTGGAACTACTGGCCTCCAACCTTCTCACTGAGTAAGCAATGTGTCATTATGGCTTAAGCCAGGGGTTGGGAAACTTTTTCTTTAAACTGTGAGATAGGAAATATTCTAGGGTGTGCGAACTATACAGTCTCTGTCACAAGTCCTCCATTCTGCCATTGTAGCATCCAAGTAGCCAGATAACACATAAAATAATGAATGTGGCTAAAGTACAATGAAAACAATAAAATTCTATTATAGACAATGAAATCTGAATTTCAAGTAACTTTCATGTGTCACAAATTATTCTTCTTTTGATATTTTTAAAACCATTTAAAATGCAAAACCATGTTTAGTTCACAAGCCATAAGAAAAGAGGAAGCGGACTGGATTTGGCCTCAGCAATTGTTTATCATATTATGTTGTAATCACAACTGAATGCATGCTTAAAGCATCACCATCCTTACCTGTGTCTATAAGGAAAAATCTGATAAAATTGTTCAGGCTAAGGTGTTAATGTTGAATTACAGCTTTATCATATTTTGCCTCCAAGAAATATTTGCATTCTAACAATGACCCTCTCCAGTGAAATAAAGCACCCACTGTGGGATTGGTGGCACTGGAATCAGGTTAATGGGATGAAGGTAAAAACTAAGTAGGGAAGCCTTCCTTGGACTCTCCTAAGGTCACAAAGTAAGGAGGGAAAAAGACAAAACATGAATCTCTGACTCCAACTGTCACAATCTTCCACCACACCACAGCGGGCTAACATGGAGAGGTGATATGAATGGACCCAACGTCACATGGCTAGCAGATGACAGAATGGAAAGTTTAGTCCAGGTGATTTCTCTCTGAAATCTTCATATTGCACTATAGACCACTGAAGAAGAAAAGTAAAGTTGCCTATTTTCAACTTTCTCTGAAATGCTGACAACAATGTGAGGGCTTTGATTGGTACCATGGAGTAAAGGTAGCTCATCTAAAATACAAAAAAGAAAATATGAATAGGTTAACTTTTACTCCATTCATGAGTGATTGAAATTACATTGCATATTTTGTCAATTGTTCAGTCTATTTTAGCTTCCAAGTTTTCATTTTTATTCCATCCCTGAGTCTACTTTCTTTTGCCACAACCTCCTCATGGCATTTTTCACTTCTGCATTTCTGAGTGTGTAGATGACGGGGTTCAGCATGGGGGTGATCACTGTGTAGAACACGGCCACCAGTTTGTCCTCAGTGAAGGTGGAGGATGGCCTCATGTAGAGGAAGATGGCAGGTCCAAAGAACAAAATGACCACCATGATGTGGGAGGCACAGGTGGAGAGGGCTTTGTGCCTCCCCTCTGCAGAATGGTTCCTCAAGTTGACCAGGATGACGATATAGGAGGACACCAAGATGAGGAAGGAGAACACAGAGATTAAGCCACTGTTGGCCAGCACAATAACCCCTTCCACAAAAGTGTCAGTGCACGCAAGCTTGAATAGGGGATGGAGGTCACAAAAGTAGTGGTCAATCACATTGGGGCCACAAAAGGGCAACTGGAGAGTGACAAGGATCTGAACCAGGGAGTGAAGTATGCCCCCCAGCCATGAGCCAGCAACCAGAAATTGACACACAGTATGACTCATGATGGTCATGTAGTGCAGGGGCCTGCAGATGGCCACATAGCGGTCATAGGCCATCACAGTGAGCAGGATGATCTCAGTGACCCCAAAGAAGTGGAAGAAGAAGATTTGAGCCAGACAGCCCTCCAGGGAGATGGTCTTAATCTTGGTGAGTAAGTCTGTGATGAACTTAGGGACTACGGTAGAGGAGTAACTGATCTCCACCAGGGATAAGTAGCTAAGGAAGAAGTACATGGGGGAATGCAGACTCTTGCTGACGCTGACTGTCAGGATGATGAGGCCATTGCCCATCACTGTGGTCAAGTAAACGGGAAGAAACACCGCAAAGCACACATTCTGCGCCCTTGGATCCTGGAAAAGGCCAGTGATAATTAACTCAGTCACATTATTTGACCTGATCATGGATTCCACTGAGGTGTTCCAGAAGTCAAGAAGTGAGAGGCCTGCAATAAACAAACAATTCTAATAACAGTTCATCTCTTTTATAGAACTTTAAAGTGAGTAAACACACTTATCACTCAATCTCCACTTAGTCAATAGATATTCATTTAGCATTTACTATTAAATCTCTAATATCAGGGTACAGATTAGAAAATTAAGAGAAATAATTATTTGCCCAAGATCACATACAAAAAATGTTAATTCTGCAATTCAGAACCAGGCTTTCTGACCTTCATTCATGATTCTTTCTTATTCATCACACAATATTCTGAATTTGGGGAGCCATTCAAGTTATTAGCCTATATTTTTATTTTCTCATTACATTTTGATAGCTGTCTTCTATTAAGGGATCCCCATGATACACCTCTACTTCTAAATCCCTTATTTCCTCCACTTATGCCTCAAGGAATCATCTACCCACTGATAAGTCCCCTCTTTGCAGAAGACTCTCTGTACTCTTTTCTTTATTCACAGTTAAACCAGTCCTCAAATCACTCAGGTCATTTTCCTTCACCAGTTTTGCAGCTTCAATAACTATTTTTATATGACAAATGCTCAAGCACTCTACGGAGAATTAAACTTACTATTTTGTCTCCATCCTTCCACTGTTACTTTCACACCTGCCATTGCTGGAACTACTGAGAGCTCCTGAACTCCAACAGCTTGTCCTCTGAGAGGATTGTTATCACTGAACAGCCTGCTGGTTCTGGTTCCAGGGTGGTAGCCAGCACCAAAGCACATGATAAAAAGTGATTCACCAGGTGTGTGCACTGGATGTGTACTTTGCCTTATTCTGGGGTTCAGTAGTGGAAGGTTACCTGCAGCAGATATAAGTCACATCTCCAGTCCCATCTTTATCAGTAATGAAGGCGAAATACATCCCTTCTGAACTGGCTTATTCCTTTATCTTATTTCTGAATTTGTTCAGCATTCATAGATGGAAGAGATATATTAGGCTTCCTCAATCCCCGAAATAAAACTGCAAACAAACTGAATATCCATCAAAGCTACAGTAGGTCTGTGTGTCTAACCAAATAGGAGTCAGAGTGACTGAATTTATTTCCCAATTTAATATCTTCTATGGAACATAAAGAGAAGGATTGGCTCCCTGCAGAAGAAAACAGGATCAGCCATTCACGGAAGTAGGAATAGGTGCCTCCCAAGAGCATGGGCTTTCAAGGAAGGTAGATACAGTGGAGAAATTATATGTTAACTCATGGCCAAAAGAAGAACTACTGCTAAATCCATGCCAGTATGCTCCTTCCGCTAGGAACAGTGATGTGGACACCAGGCACCCAAAATTATTAGGGATATCTGGCACCATATCAGCACCTTGGAGGATCAGGTAGCTGCATGGTTTGAAATCAAGTCTCCTCAAGAACCACCACAACCTCGCCCATGAACCCAAGGAAATGATTTGGACAGGGGTAAAGGTTTCAGGTGATAGGACTAAACCGTGGAATAACAGGGGATCTACAGGCAAGGATGACCTGGAAGATATTTTGATGACACCATCACCCTCCCTGCAACCCAGGCATGTAACTTCAACATCATATTTGATCCCTTTCATCCCTATATCCAGTCAGTCACTACATCGAATTATTTTTACCTTAAACCATCTCTCCTGGATGCCCTTTTCCTCCATTGCTGTTGCCACCACCTTCTCACATGCTGTCAACTGATGCATGGATTACCAAACCCTCTTAGTCTCCAGAAGCTCCCACCCCACCTGTCCGGCACACTGCAGCCAGAATTTTTTTTCCTAGGTCTTTCTTACCTCTCAGATCCCTCCACTGCTCGGGAATAACCAAGGCAATCCTTACCTCCTCTGACTCACTTTTATTTTAATGCAATCTTATTGAAGTATATTCACATACTATACAGTCATCCAAAGTATACAGTCAGTTGTCCACAGTATCATCATACAGTTGTGCATTCACCACCTCAATCAATTTTTGACCATTTTCATTACTCCAAAAAATAAAAATAATAATAAAAGTAAAAAAGAACACCAAAAACATCCCATACCCCTCCTTCCTCCCTATTATTCATTTACTTTTTGTCCCCATTTTTCTACTCATCTGTCTATACACTGGATAATGGGAGTGTGAGTCACAAGGTTTTCATAATCACATGGTCATACCGTACAATCTATATAGATATACAATCATCTTCAAGAATAAAGGATACTAGATTACAGTTTAAAAGTTTCAGATATTTCCTTCTAGCTATTCTAATAAACTAAAAACTAAAAAGGTATATCTATATAATGCATAAGAGTAACCTCCAGAACAACCTCTCGAATCCATTTGAAATTTCTCAGCCAATGAATTTTTTTTTTCTTTTCTCTTCCTCCTTTTCATCCAAAAGGCTTTCTCAATCCTGCAATGCTGAGTCCAGGCTCATCTCCAGGAGTCATGTCCCATGTTGTCAGGGAGATTTACAGTCCTGGGAGTCATGTCCCATGAAGAGGGGAAGGCAGTAAGTCCACCTGCTGAGTTGACTTAGAGAGAGAGAGAGACCACATCTGAGCTACAAAAGAGTTTCTCTGGGGATGACTCTTACACACAATTATAAGTAGGCTTAGCATCTCCTTTGCAGTAACAAGCATTGTAAGGGCAAGCCCCACGATCAAAGGCTTGGCCTTCTCAATTGATATTCCCCAATGCTTGTGAGAATATCAATAATTCCCCAAGTGGGGAAGTTTAATATTTTTACATTTTTCCCCAGTCTCTCAAAGGGGATTTGCAAATACTTTTTATTGTCTGCCCAGATTACTCTGGGATGTATCAGGGCTTCACGCTAACCTTACAAACCAACCAGATCCCACTCCCTAGTCAAGGTTCCGTGTAATTATGGTGTTTGAATAAACTGACTACACAAGTTAAATTATATTGTGTGCTACAGAAAATATACATTTTGCACCAAATAAACATCCCTTCCTTTGGCCTGACACAGAAGTTGAAATTTTAAAACACAGGCAATCTCATCCTTTACCCTTTAGTCAGATTTGCCTTAGTCCCAACCAAGTCCATTTCATTCCTATCTCTAATTGAAGTCTGATCTCTTTTTCACCTTTAACATTTGCTGTATGGGGTAATGCTGACATTCATAGCTGCCAAACTCTAGTTCTGTGTCTCAGGTATCACACAGATGCCTGAAGTTCAAGAACTGACCAGGTTATAAACAAACAGCTTGGCAACTCAGAATTTAGAAATGACCGATACAACTCTTGAATAGATGTGACTACTGGAAGAGCTTACAATCTAGGAATAAGCCTTCTTCTGATAACCCATACTCTCAGATTCAATCCTCAGAGTTTGCTTAGTCCATATTAGTGAGGTGTTATAATATTTTTCTTTGTGTTTCTGGTTCATTTCGCTCAACATACTATCCTCAAGGTCCATTCACCTGGTTTATATCTTACAAGTTCATTCTTTCTTGCCACTGCTTAATATTCTATTGAATGTGTGCACCACAGTTCACCATTATGTTTATCAGTTGATACCCTTAGCCCACCTCCATGCATTGCAAATCATGAATACTGCCACCATACATACCAGTGTGCAAATGTCCATTTGTGTACCTGCTCTCAGTTCTTCCAAGTATATACCCAATAACAGGGTTGCAAGACCATATGACAACCCCATAGTTAGCTTCCTGTGGAACCATCACCCTACCCTCCAGGTAGGCTGCATCATTCTACTTCCTCACCAACAGTGACTAGATACATCCCTCTCTTCACATTTTCTCTAGCACTTGTATCCCTCTGTTTATTTTTTAACAGTTTTATTCACACACAATACAATCCATCCTAAGCAAAGAATCAATGGTTCCCAGTATAATCACATAATTATACATTCACCACAGCAGTCTATATGAGGACATTTCCATTTAGTTCTTATGCTGAGATCTCAGCCCTTCTACCCATTCCAGACTGGTATACAATGTGTGTCCGGTCACAGATGCCCCAAAACAGTTTTTCCAGTCTATTTACTAGTTGTTCCTGGCTATTTACTAGTTGCTGTAGAGGATTAACTAAATTCCACACCTCCCCACACCACCATCTTGCCCCCCCCCCTCCCTGACTCACTTTTAAAGTCTCCTAGAATGTGAACCACCTCAACAATCACCCCCATATCCACTAAGTCTCCACTCACTTCTGGGCAAGTCAGGGTGCTCTCCCCATCAATGCCACAAGACCATACACTCATTCGATCCCAAAACCTCCCTTCACTGGAAAGTCCATCTCCTTGCCTTGACTCTTCCCTTTTCATCCTACTCACCCCTTAAGTCGAGTTCCAGTCCCACTTATTCAAGGAAGCTTGTCTGTAATACTCCAACTCCTATGTATCTCTCTTCTTGAGCACTAGAGAAAGACTTGGTGATTTTTTCTAAATGCAAATCTGGGCATGTTCCTTCTCTACCTAAAATTTATCAACATCTCACCATTGCCCAGGGCATAAATATTCATAGCATGGAGTTCAAGGTCCTTCTTGAACTGGCCATTGCCTTTCTTTGCAGCCAGCCTTACTTGTCATTTCCCAAATGAACACTATGCAATTATTTCCTAACCCAAGGTGTCTTCTCACCTTCTCTGGGATGTATCAGGATTCCTTTTTTCCAGAATGCTTGAATAGTCTCTCTGCTACAGGAGTAAAGTATTCCTTCCTTTGTGCTCCCTTGGTACCTTATCATTCTTCTATTACAGCAATTAACAAATTGTCTTATAAGACTAAGCTGTGTCCTTAACTAAGAAGTATAGTATCTTAGTATCTAAATTTATATGTTTAATATTTTTATTGAATCTTTGTTATTAATTGCATTTTGGTTATTAATAATAACTAACATTTATTTCAAAGTACTTACTATTCTGGGTACTGTATAAGTGCTTTACACCCATTCATTCACTTAATTTCACAACAAACCTATGTTAGGTTGTTATCATTATCCCTCCTGTTTTATATATGAGGAAAGAGAAGCACAGAGAAGTGAATGTACTTGCCTAAGGTTGCACAGCAGTGGAGCCAAGATTTGAATCCCCGCAGCTCTACCACAGAGCCTGTGCTCTAAGCACCACCCTTCACTATTTCTAGGTACAGAACATATAAGTGGAGAGTTATAAATATCTATGCTCCTTCAATAAAATTCAAAGGTATATTTATTTCCCTACAGAAACACATACATCTTATCTGACTTTGAACTCAACCTATTTTTTGATCCACTAGAGTAATTAAAGAAAATTTTATTTAAACTAGCCTGAGAGATCACCCAGAGAGAAGAGGACCACGTAAGTTCCAGCTCATCTGTGCTTCATCCAGGAACAGTGGGGAATATGTGACAGCCTTCCTCCTTGAAAGCTGCCTTTTCCTTTTCTTTCACCTCTGCCTCTTCTGTATTAATTCCTCTCCCTGCTGTCTCTCCTCACCCCCATTCTCACTATCTCTTCTACTAAACTCCTAGAAAATACCTCCTCTGTCCCCACAATGCTGCCTTACCTAGAAGCATGAAGAGAAATGGTGTCCAGTGTGTTAAAGCCTAAATCAGCATGTGAGCATGAAAATTCTGCCTCAAGCAACCTGCTGGACTCTGAACCGCAGCATAATAATAAAATGTGGACAATGACCAGAAAACATCATAAGAGTGAGCTTCGTGGACCAAGAATGAAATCATGGAACCTCTATCCCAATCACACTCTCACAATTGGTAATTTCCAAACAGTACTTCACAGAATCTCAAAATTTTAAAAGACTTGAAGAATCATCAAATCCAACCACATCATTTTACAAGGAATACTGTGGCCAAAATAGAGGAATTGACTTGCCCAAAGTTTTATGGCTGCTTGGAAATTTTGCACCTTACTTCCACTCATATCACCTACCTTTAGGTAAGAAAATTTGGTGTGGTTTGGGTCCACTTCAGAACAAGTTATTGGACAAGATGGAATTCAACTGCATTCAAGTCCGCCTCCAGTTCAGCATGGTTAGCCACTCTGCTGAGATCAATCATTATTCAAGGAGATGTTCTGGTTGGCAAGCTTGGAAGGGAAGTGTTGGATTCTTCTCTGGGAATCTGGTCACTGGGAAAGCAAGGTCCCTTGCCAATATTACCAACCCAGCTGATTTTTCATAGAAGGGCCCCAGTGAGGCAAGTTCACATCATACTAAGCAAGTCACTCTGAGGGTGCTACTGGAAAGAATTTAGAAAGATTTTATTCTAGCTCCTCTGTTGGTATATGGCAGGGGCTGAGTGAGATTAACTGGCTTCCATAAACCTTGCACTAGTTATTTGCCCAATTACTAACTCAGAAAACAGTGCTCTTTCAACAACAGCAGGCTGCTTTCTGGTGGTAAAGTGTTAGTGGTTGCTACTGCAATTCAAGATCAGACCTCATCCCCAAGGACAAATCTTCAATGGTCCTGGGAGCTTTTGGAAAATAAAGTAAATGGTATCTAAGATGAAGCACACCAAAAAGGGAAAATTCAGGGTTCTGTATTTGAGTTTATATTTGGGTTTATAATATCTAACAAATAAACAAAAGTCACAAGCAGCAGCAAACCCAGAGATTTTAAGATCCTCTCTTTAGAGAATCTATGTACCTTCTGAAAGTCTAAGGGTTGTGATTAAATGCTGAAATCCTTGAAATACTTAAAATAAATTAAGCCAAACACAATCATCAAGGGACCAATTTCTCCACAGAATTTCTTTTCTCTGGGGCCAAACTTTTCAAAATAAACTCTGACCTGGAAAACAGCTCAAAATCTATTTCAATTAATTTAGTGAAATTTCCATAAAGTTTTTGTACCTATTAATGAGGTAGTAATAGAAGAAAGCTGAAGGTGAGGCATGAAGGGAACTTTGTGCCAGTCTTGTCTACCAACAAGGAAAACAAGAATGAATAGAAAAGAAAAGGAAGACTGGAAAAGAAGCTGGGACACCTGGGCACTAGCTCTGGTTTGGTAATTGATTAACTCTCTGACTTAAGCCATATCATTCACCTTCCCACTCTGCTCTCTCCTGTTTCCTCTCCTATGAAAACGACAGAGTTGGGCTAGGTTATTTCCACTGTACCTTCCATTTCTAACATTTTATTTATGTGTAAATATGCTTAACCTCCCAGTGCCTTCATTTCCCCATTAATGATGATAACAATAATAATGAAACATGGAGTGACTTTCTCTAAAGACACATCATTCATTCACTCAACAAATAGTATTAAGTCCTGTTATGTGCCAAGCACTATATGCTGGAGATTTGGCAATGAAAAAGCAAAGTCCTTAGACTCATGGTATTTATATCCTATCTATGCCTTTTAGGCCCTAATGGAGATAAAGACAGACAATAAACAAATAAAGCTTAACATATAAGTAGGTAGTAATTAAGTCCTATAGAGAATAATAAAATAGATTAAGGATGATAGGGAATGCTGGTGGGTATTATTTTATATAGGGTACTAGGAAAATCCTCTCTGTAAAGATGCCATTTGAGCAGAGATATATGAAAGAATCAAGAGAGTGTGATATGCAAAGATCTAGAAGAAAGGTTTTCTAGACAGAAGGATCAGAAAGTGCAAAGACCCTGAGGCAAGAGTGTTTGAGAAACAGTAAGGAGTCCAGGAGACTAGAACAGAGGAATCAAGGATGCCTCCAAGATTTTAGAGCTTGTCAACTGTGATGGTTCAGTTCATGTGTCAACCGGGCCGGGTGATAGTACCCAGGTGTCTAGTCAAGCAAGCACTGGCCTAACTGTTACTGCAAGGACATTTGTGGCTGGTTAATAAACCAGAAGGCTGGTTTATTAAATCATCAGTCAATTGGCTGCAGCTATGACTGATCACATCAATGAAGGGCATGTCTTTCACAATGAGAGAATGCAATCAGCTGGATTTAATCCTATCAGTTGAAGACTTTTAAGCAAGACAGACAGAGGACTTTCATTTCTTCTTCAGCTAGCCAGTGAAGTGTTTCCTGAGGAGTTCATCAGAGTTGCCAGTTCACCGCCTGAGGGGTTCATCGAACATCTTCATTGGAGTTGCCAGTTTGCTGCCTGCCCTACGGAATTTGGACTCATGCAAACCCACAGTTATGTGATACACTTTTATAAAATCTTATATTTATAGATATCTCCTGTTGATTCTGTTTCCCTAGACAACCCTAACTAATACAGCAACCAAAAGAAGTGAGCTGCCATTTACTGAGGTGGGAATGACTGTGAGAGGAGCAGGTGAGTGGGAAAGATCAGGAGTTCCATTTTGCACATGTTAAATAAAGTTGTCTGTCACCTCCTACCTGATCTCCCTACCTCTAATCCATTATGAACATAGCAACCACAGAGATCTTTACATACAAATCAGACAAATTCTACAAATTCTACTGTTTAACTCTTCCCCATGATTTCCCAATTGGCTTAGCAGGACCAACACTATATGCTTTAAGATCCAGTCCATGTCTCCTTCCCATTATACCACAGGAACCCCAGCATCCTTTCCACTCCTGGAAATCACTACATTCTTGCCATCTCAGGGTCTTTATATTTGCAGCTCCTTCTGCCTGGGAAGGTTTCCAAGGCCTTTTCCTCGGCATAGTTTCTCCTCTCTTTCTTACCTCAGCTCAAATCAACTTCTAAAGAAATGGCTTCCATGACCACCCTGTCTAGAAAATTCTCCCAGCAATCCAGCTGCTCTCTGTGTTTCCAAGTCGTGGCTCACCTTTCACTATCTAGCTTCCTAATTTATTTGCATCTTTACTGTCTGCTCACCCAACTAGAGTGCAAGCCCCATGAAGGCAGGGAACTTCTCTGTCTTGTGTACCACTATATCCCTAGCATTTAGACCAGTGCCTAGCACACAGTACATGCTCAGTAAGTCCTTCTTGAATAAATAAGTAGACAAAGCTAAAGGCTTAGCAATGGGGTATTGATTAAACACACTATGCTATAATTAGAAGCAGAAATGTTTGCAGGCCATTAAAAATCATTTATGAAAAATTTCTAATTAGATAGCAAATTGGGTATGTAATAAAGCACCAGGGACTATTTGCCAATCCTAATATCCATTTTGCCCTTCCTCCTTAAGAACAGGACAGAACCCTGATTTTCAGTGGAACCCAGTTCCACAAAGAATAAAAGACTCTAATTTCTACCCTCCCTTGCAATTAAGGGCCATGTGATTAAGTTTGATCCCATAAGATGAAAACAAAATGCTGTGTGGCACTTTTGGAAAATCTCCTTAAAAAGGAGAGTGGTCAGTTTACCCCTTGCCTTTCCTACTTCCTGCCTCCTGGACTACAATTGAAATGCTAGAACTGTGTTGTCCAATATGGTATCCAGTAGGCATATGTGGCTACTTAATTTTTAATTTATTAAAGTTAAATAAAATTTAAAATTCAGTTTCTTTGTCACATGAGTCCCATTTCAAGTGCACATAAGCCTCTACTATATTGCGCAGCACAGATACAGAACATCTCCAACACGGCAGAAAGTTCTATTGAACAGTGCAGGTGTGGAGCACTAGCAGCCTTGTGGGATACTGCAGTTGATGCTACATGCTGAAGACGGCAGAGGCTGTGTTACTGATAATATAGTGGGACCTCTTAAATGGTGTTGAATTTTCTGTCTCTGTATTCTATACTTCCAGCTCATTATCTTGTGTTTTTTTCCTGTTATATGCAGTCA
The DNA here is from genome assembly GCF_015220235.1 of Choloepus didactylus. Classification (NCBI taxonomy): domain Eukaryota; kingdom Metazoa; phylum Chordata; class Mammalia; order Pilosa; family Megalonychidae; genus Choloepus; species Choloepus didactylus. The sequence goes on along the minus strand of NC_051312.1, from coordinate 30,267,231 downwards.
AAGCTAGCCCTGCAAGGATACAAATAACACATGGGAAAGAAATACAAATTGTATGTGCAGAGAAGTTTGCTGCACTCTACCAATTTTTCTATAAAGAGATTAGTTACATTTATTATCTTAAAAATACACTTTTTAATATGTTGTGACAGAACCACAGTCAATGACCGTATGGTCTCAGCAATGCTAAGTGGTATGGTTAGACTGTTACTGTATCTGTGAATTGAGAAAGTTTTCACAAGCTTCTCTGTCTACTGAAACAATGAAAAAATGTCTTCCTTTGATCTCCAGGAAGATCAGAACAAAGTGAGTAATTAAATCTCAACAGACCCACCAAGTCTCACCTTCAATAGGTGAGGTAATCCCTGAGAATTTTGACAGTCCAGCTAGAACAGATATTATCTGCCATGTGGAATCCTGCCACTCTGAGTTCACTGATGATTTTCTGTCAGTAGCTCTGTGAGGAAGTGAGGAAGCCAAACCTGCACAAGTGTAAGGGACTCCAGTCCCAAAGTCCCAGCCTTCTTTAATGTGAATAAGGCATCAAGAGAGGGCAGGGTAGCTCCACTGAGTTTAGCTCAGAACCAAATGTTTTGAGATGAACATTAACAAAATATAAGAGTACCCAACATAAAAGAAAGTGGGGAAATGATGCTACAGTCACTATTGATTTAACAAATATTTACTGAGCACTTAAAATGTGCCAAACACTGGGCTAGGCACTCAAAAGTAATTAAGCCACGGAGAATGTTTAGCCCAGGGAAGCCTCAAAACCAATGACTGAACTACTTTCAGATGTATGAAGGCTTTCAGGGTGGAATCTAGTTTAGGCCTATTCAGGGTAGGGCTACAAGAAAGAAAGAAGATCTGTGGGTAGACTCTTCACAGTCATGATGCAAAATAAAAATAATGACAGCATGAATGATGACGATGATGATGGATAATATTTATTGAGCTTTCAATCTGTACCAGGAACTTGGCTAAAAGATTTATGTATATATTATCTCATTTGATATCCAGAACAATGTTATTAAGTTCATAAAACTGTTAATCATATTTTATTTACGAGAAAACCATTGTTCTGATTAGTTAAGTAACTTGGATCTTGGTTGTAGCTAAGAAATATTAGAAAAAGCCTAAGGAATTTCAGAACATGAGCTATTAAAATTTTAACAGAAAGAAAAAATGTTCTTCAACAGAAAAGTGCTCCAAAAGAATCTGTGAGAGTTAAATATAGAAAGAAATACCACAAGGCCAAGAGGGCTGTTTATTCAAAAAGTACTTATGAAGCACAAACTTCATGCATGATACTTACAGCTGTAAAGAGGAAGAAGGTTTAGTTCTTCCCTGGAGAGCTTACAGTCTAGTGAGAGAGAAACACATGTAAAATAATTACAATCAAAGTGATAAGGACAATGCTACACTATGCAAAAATGACAGATGAAAGAGGTTACAAAATCAACCCAACAAGGAGGGAGGACAGAGAAGGCATTATAAGAGAGGTGACCCTGACTGGGGTCTTGAAGGATATATGGAATTTTACCATATGAAAAAGGGAGGTAAAGTCATTCCAGGCAGAAAAAAGCAGCATTTATTTGGATGTTACTGGTGGCCAATAATGGTCATGATTAATGAGGACACCAAGGCAAGTACCCTTAAAACCTTGTGCCTTTAAAACAAGTATTTCACCTATACCTTCAATCAGCACCATAGGAGAAAGGGGAAAGGATCTTATGCCCACCAGCCAGCCACGTGCTCCATCTCTCCCAGGGAGCCACCTGCATTGTGTCATCTGATCCTAAAGGAGAGGTGGAGGGATCGAGAGCAAATTCAAAACCAGCATCTAAATACAACCCCACATTCTTTGCACTAAAGTCCAGCCTTTTAAAAGCAGAACGAAGGGACCAATTATACAGTATATACCCTAAATTGCTCACAATGACTTGGGACAGTGGTATGCAGTAGAGATCGTAAGAGGAGCGAGGAGCGGCAACAGTGAGACACAGAACATCTCATTACTTTTCACCAATAAATATTAATAGGAATTAAAAGAACTGGACTTTGCATGGCCACACACAATAAGAAGAGTTCTGGAGTAGAAACATACTTAGTATTTCTCTCCCCTTCACTTTTCAAGTTAGGCTTTATAAGCATTACTAGGATTCTGTATTTTCTTACATCTGGACAGGATTAGCAATGATCTTCTTGTTAAAATATTTCATTGATCTGTCTCTATTGATAGGAACAATCTATATCATTTTGACATTAGTTTCATTTATGGATGCTAAACATGGTGAGAAAGCCCAGAGATATTTAACAACTATCTTTTGTGCTAACATGTCAGAATAGATGAAATTGCCCAGAAAAATACAAAAATCCCTGGATGCAATTTTTAGAAAGACACTGATCCATATTGGAAGCAGGTATCAGATTGGTACACTCCCTTTGCAAAAATCCCCCTGATAATCCCTCTTGTTGTTTTCCTTTTTATTAAAATATAAATATTTATCATGAGGGAGTTGAACAAACTGGAGATGAAGGAAGGAAGGAAAGAAGAAAGGAAAAAGGAAGGAAAGGAGGAAGGGAAGAGGGCAGAAAGGGAGTAAGAAATGAACTATGGACACAAGAACAAGAGATTAAGGAGGGATTTTAACCTACAAAAATATTGGTCAAAAGGTTCTTTTTTGCATTTGAACTTAGTTTAGTTTTCATATTAGTCAAACCCATGACATTGGTGGATATCATGGAGCCAACCAAGTTTCTTAAGATTCATCAAGAAAGCATGACCTCTATATTTGGACCAGAATAATAAGGAATCTTTAATTAATTACTAAGAAAAATCACAGTGTTAGTAATATTGGGTTCTTCTACATACGTTTCTATAGTTTTGAAAGTCCTACTGAATTTAAAATCCATCTGAAGAGTATAGAACAATCAGACATAAATCTGATTTATGACTTTCTCATTTTCACTGTATCCCCAAGTTCACTTTCTTACCCCACAACCTCCATATGGCATTTTTCACCTCTGCATTTCTGAGTTTGTAGATGATGGGGTTCAACATGAGGGTGATCACTGTGTAGAACACAGCCACCAGTTTGTCCTCAGTGAAGGTAGAGGATGGCCGCATGTAGAGGAAGATGGCAGGTCCAAAGAACAACATGACCACTGTGATGTGGGAGGCACAGGTGGAGAGGGCTTTGCGCCTCCCCTCTGCAGAATGGTTCCTCAAGTTGACCAAGATGACCATATAGGAGGACACCAAGATGAGGAAGGAGCAGACAGAGAATAAGCCACTGTTGGCAAACACAATAACCCCCACAACAAAAGTGTCAGTGCATGCAAGCTTGAATAATGGCTGGAGGTTACAAAAGTAGTGGTCAATCACATTGGGGCCACAGAAGGGCAATTGAATGGTGATAGAAATCTGAATCATGGAGTGTAAAAAGCCCCCCATCCAGGAACCAGCAACTAGTACATGACACAGTTGACGGCTCATAATGGTCATGTAATGAAGAGGCTTGCAGATGGCCACATAGTGGTCATAAGCCATCACCACCAGCAAAAGGATCTCAGTGACCCCAAGGAAGTGGAAGAAGAACAACTGAGCCAGACAGCCCTCCAGGGAAATGGACTTGATCGTGGCAAGTAAGTCTGTAATGAATTTGGGGACAATTGTAGAGGAGTAACTGATCTCCACCAGGGACAGGAAGCTAAGGAAGAAGTACATGGGGGTCTTCAGACTCTTGTTGATGCTGACTATGAGGATGATGAGGCCATTGCCCACCACTGTGGCCAGGTACACGAGAAGAAACACCATAAAGCAGACTCTCTGCACCTCTGGATCCTGGAAAAGGCCAGTAAAAATGAACTCAGTCACATTTGTACTGGCCATGGATTCCATATGAGGAAGGTGGTTTCGAAGAAGAGCCCTGTGAGAAAACAAATGCAATCGTAACACCAATCTCCCATGTTTGTTTAGCATTAGAAGATTATAGAAAACTCTCACAAGTGTATTTTTTTGGTTTAGTCATATAGTAAATTAATCATTCAGCACTCAATAGCCTATTACATGCAAGACACTATTCAAACAACATCACAAAAATTCCATGGTCCCCACATTACAAGGAAGAAAAATAAGACCCTCAAAAGTTGTGAATTAGCCTAGCCACTTGGTAAGGAGTGGACCCAGAACTACAATCAGATCATTTTTTCCAACTTGTATGTTAATTCAAGTACACCACAATGACAAATAATAATTACCATTTCAGCACTAATAAACATCCATATTAGTTGCTAACATTTCTTCCATTCTCAGTGTTTCCTCATCATGCTTTTGCATTAAGAAATTCTCAAGTGATCTGCTCCTAAATCCCTCCTTCTTCCTCTAATACCTCAGGAATGCTATTTTCATTGATATATCTCCCATTCTAAAGAGTTGATTGGATATTTGTCTTACTTGAATCACAGGTTTCTGAGTTCGCACAGGCCCTATGACTTCAAAGCACCACACAGCTTCATGAATTTTTACAAATAATTTGAGAAAAATGTTGGCATATGAGAGTGAAAATAAACATCTGCAAGGGGTATAGCACACTCTCAAATAGCTTCAACATAATACATGGGTATTCATAGGTTTGCTTATTATATATAAAAATTTGCTGGAGATGGGCAAACACTTTTGGTAGTAGGAGTTGAGGATTTATTTTAATGCAGTTCCTTGAACCAAATGTTTTATAAGGCCCTCCCATGTTCCAACATGAACCAGGAAATGTGAAAGAAGAAACATAAAGTGGCCTTTACCCTCAAGGGAGCAGACAACTTCGTGGGATTAAAGACCACACTTGGGAAATGAGCAAGAGAAAGGTCTCGAGATTTTCTCTGCTTTTAAGACTACTTCAAAACATCTCTTTATCCCCTTATTCTTACTTCTTCTACTTGTGCCTTCATCTGCAAAATAGACTAAATACCACCCCACCCCCAAATTTCCCTCATAGTGAAAATCTGAGAAGATATATAGAATGAAAATCTGCTGTGAGAATCCTCACTAAGATGGCATAGCCCAGAATTAGGACACCAAAGAGCAGCAGGAGAGAAACAAGGCAAAATGGGGCTCACTTACTGGTTCCAAGGAACACAAACAAAGGAGGCACCTAAAACAATCCAAGAAGTCCGGGAAAGAGTCAGATACCTGAAAGAAAAAAAGTTTGTGGTTAGCACATGTCCAGCATTTTCAGTCACCCCAATACACATAACCTCAGATGCTGCTGCCCTTTATTCAGCTTCTACTCTATGCTGGGCCATTTAAGCACTGTATAATCATCTCCTTCTTTATTTCTTCCACATTCAGGTAGAAAATTGAGAGATGAGGAAACTGAAGTTCAGAGAGGTTAATTAAATTGCCCCCCCCAAAAAAAAAAACAGAACTTGTGAGTGGTTGAGCCAAGGCTGAAACCCAGGTCAATCTAAAGGGAAGGGAAGGTGAAGTTAGCAACCCTCAGCCAGAGGAAAAAGGTGTTAGCCTTGGAGAAATGGCATCAATTCCCATGACCTGTACAAAAACTGCTCTGGATTCATTACGCTTTCTCAGGAAGTAGTGGGAGTGATACAGAAACCCCAAGTTAATGCAAATAATTAAGTCCCACAAACTGAAAAATGAAAGACTAAGATAGAGAAGGGAGAATGAATCTCTTTTATCTCCCTTTCCTCCTCCACCCATGGCAGGTATTTGGAAAGAGGTGAGAGCTGAAGTTGGTGAAACTGAATTGGGGAATCTATCATTATCTCTTGCAAGAGTGACCTAATGAAACCTCTGTCAATCCTGGGTCTTCCCACAGCATCATCATTCTCCTCCTCCCTAAGGCTTGACATTTTAGATTCCCTTCTAACTCATGACTCTCCTCCACCTCCTATATTTACACAATCTCCACAGCCTGTTGATTTTACCCCTTTCTTCTTCTGTCTTCCTACAGCAACCAACCTGAAATAGGACAATAAGCCTCTGCGAGGATTGCTACAGCATTTACCTGCTCCATCTGTCTCCAGGTGGCCCCAGCCTTCACCCCCACATTTATTCTGCACATTGGAGCTATAAATCTCCTGAGTTTCCCTCAGGGTCACTCAGTAATCCCCACTGTACCCCTGATGCCTGGCAATCAGGACTGACGTCCTCCTCTACCCGATCTTTAAGACCTTCCACAATACTTTCCCAGCCCCCTTAAAACAACCTCAGTGTCCACTGAGCAACCACACTCAACCTCAGTTCTATTCAGGGGTCTCCTCACAGTCATAAATACAAGTTGATTTCCAACATAATGGCATGACTCTTATTTTTCACATAACCTGGTGACCCCACCCATTTTGCCTCTTGCTTCAACACCTACCAACTCGGTAATGTCTGTTGTCTAGAAAACATTCCCTGATTGCTTCAACTCTCATTCATTTAGCTCTGCTGTCAACATGGAAATTAATTACATGATCTTTCTGTTCATTGCAATAAGGCATACAGTTCAGCTCTTCATAAGCCCTTAATGAATGTAACCTATGATAATTATTATACTTCTTGAACGCAAATCTGACCAAGTCATGCATTGCCTTGAAATCCATCAATACTCTCATATTCTCTACAAGATTAAGTCCAGTATCATTAACATGGCATATAAGACCTCGTACCAGCTTCACTTGCCATCACTCACCTAGAACCTATACGCCATCCATTCTCAACTATGTGTCATTCTCCCACCTCACTCTCTCACTTTCATGCATTTTCTGATGCTCTTTCATCCACTTGGTGTGCACAACTTGCCTTCTAATGACCTTTTATTCTTCCTTCAATTCTGAGATTAAGCACCATCCATCACTCCACTCCCAGTCAACACATACTCCATGCTTTTCACATCTTCCTACTGGAGTAGAAAGCATATTTTATTGTAATTACTTTTTCTGTATCTGTTTCCCATGCCTACCTTACTCATCTCTTGTATGAACAAGGCACACAGTAAATGTTCAATAGGTATAACTGAATTGAATTTTTAAAATGAAGAAATGAAGAACATCTTCTTCCTCAAGTGGAAACAATTCATCACACTTTATTTCTAATTTTATTGCTCAGTATGGTTTTGTGTTACTGTTTTTCTTCACAACGAGAGTCTGTTTGTTACTCCCTCAAATCCCATAGCACCTAAGTGTTAATTCTACAGTTGTTTCTCAGTATGTTTATAGACTCTTAGTAGATGAGCAATGGATTAACAGTAGACTGATAAGAAAGAACTAGATTCTTTAAAACTACATGCCTACATTTTCCATTCAAACTCTGTTGACTTCATATAACTTGGGATCTCACCCACTATGTAAAGCTGTGAATAATCTGGATTTTTGTTATTTCAGAAATGGACATTTTACTGCACTGAGTCAAATTCATACATGCTAAAACTTTGCAACTGAAGTATTTTTTTCTGCTTCATAGATTTCCAGGAGCTTGAGGGAATAGGTCCTCAAAATAGTTATATCCCATGTCAGAAATTTTTTCTTCTCTGAATTGTCCAGTGTTACTTGGACATGAATTGTCCATTCTCACTTAATGAAAAATTTCTTATACACACACACACATGCATAGATCATATCAGACATATTATGTTGAGAAAGTTACCACAGAGTACCACATGATATGTATTTTCAAAAACAAACAAAAAATCCATTATGAAAATTTATATAATTATACCAGGTGCTTTCTTGGGATCACAGTAAAAGGAAGGAGGTGATAAATTTCAGAAGAGCAAGTGATCTGCCTTTAGTGGAACAAATAGTACCAGCAGCACAAAGCCTGGAAGGACTGACTGAGGAAAACAAAACTAGATTACCTGGTCAAGTTCAAGTTCACTTTCAACTGCTCAGAGATGGGTTTAGAGTTATGGTCAGAGGGTGAGCATGGCCGTCAGACCCAACTCTTACCTCTACTACCCACATACCATATGTCCTTGAGAACAGATTTTCTCACATTTTTTGAATGGGGTATAGCTTATACTTGACATGGTTGTTGCAGGAATTAGATGTGAGGTAAAACATATAAAGCACTTAGGATTTCCTGGAGAATAAGAAGCTTTCTATAAATGGCAGCAATTATTAGCTCAGAAATCCTAGAGTTTTGTTATCTTTCTCTTTGCTTTTCTTTCACACTTGCTCAGGATAGAGACAGTAACTAACAAACTACTTGCTTTTCCCCCCAGGATCTCCCCAAAGAAAACCTCACCCCAATGATCATGGATTAAAGATGACACAGGGTATAAAAGTTAAAGTGGGTAAATGAAGGTGTGAACCCCAACTAGGTACAATTTTATCCTATAACATAGTAAGAGAAATCTGACAAGCACAAAATCTGACAAGCACAAAAAACAGCTGGACAGATCTATTCCTAAGAGGTCAAAACAAATAACGAGGGTCTCATTCCTACTACTCACTTGGGACCCCAGAATGTGAGTGCGGAGAGACACTTTAGAACACATTCTCGGCTCCTCTCATTTTACACATGCAGAAACTCAGGCTCAGAGGAGGGAAGTGACTTGCCCCAGATCAAACAGCAATTTGGAACCTCTTGCTTACATTCGTCAACCTGGAAAATCCCACTGGCTATGAGATTACCTACCTTTAGATCAGGTACTTTTTGGGGCACTATTCAGCCTTAGAGCAAGAGTTGAACCTGAAGGCTCTTTTCCTTACATTCAGCAAAGTGTTCTTCCCTATTGAAAGAGCTCAACACTCCTGGGCTGAAGAGACTGAAGGAGGATGGTCTGGAGCACTGGAGGAACACATCAGAAAAAGATACACCCACCCAGGTCCTTCATCGGTATTGAAGGTCCCCAGTAGGATAAACTACTTCATCTCAGTAAGCCACAGGTTGAATTGAAGAAACTTCAGAGCTGCAAGGAAATGAGGAGATTGTTAATCTAAACTTGTCAGTTTATAGATGAACCAACTAAAGGCCACAGCATTTATGTGACTTCTCAAAGCCACACAGCTAGTTTTTGGCCCATGCACAAATGTACTGATGCACAAACAGAGTTGTTTTAATGATACTGGGATTCCTTTCTAGTGATTCTGATTTAGTGATTGTTATTGCCAATTAGCAGTATAAGCCTTGTTTGCACACAACAAAATATCATGGGTCCTGTGATCTTCAGAAAATGAGCACACTGGTGTGTGGATAAATTATAAAGGGAAAGATTCCAAAAATCAGTCCCATGACCAATCTTTGGATCTACAGTTTAGAAGCAGAATAAAAGCTACAAGAAGCAGCAAATGAGAGAATTTTAGGTCTCATTTTTGAGTTTAGAAATTCTACTCGCTTACTAGAAGATGAAGACTGTTTTCTCAATATTTAGATGCTTGAAAAATTTAAATAAATTGAGCCAAATCCTGTGATCAGAGGAACAAATTCCCCATGGAATTTATCATCTCTAGGGTGACATTTTTCCAAGAAACTATGAGTTAGAACAAGTTTTGAATGTGTTTTAATTAATTCAGTTCAAAACTTTGGAGAAGTTACAAACATTCAGTAGTTACGTCCTGAGAGAGAGAAGTTAAATATATGACATTAGGAGAGCTTTTGCCCCAATTTTCTGAGTCACAATGAGAGTATAAAACTGAAGGGAGAAGAAAATATAGGATTGGCAGCATGGTTGACAACTGGGTGACCTTAGCCCAAGCCCTTCACCTCTACAGTTTAAATTTCCACAGTCATAAAACAAAATGATTTCCTCCAAGTCGTTTCTTACTCTAACATTCCACATTTCAAGATCAATTAGAGCCAAAGCTTTCAACACCTCCTATGTTAAAATGATTATAGTGATGATGATCACAATGATATAACTACCATTTTTCAGACCTACTATGTACTGACACTATATCAGACATCTTGCCTGCATTGTCTCTAAGACAATCCTGTAAGGCAAATTTTCTTAATGATCGTGGTTTTTTTGGTTTCCCCCCAGCATCCATTTTCCTCTACTCCTGTGAAAACTACCCAAATTTTACTTTGGGAAAACTGGACCACCTCATTCCTAGCTTTGAATTTGGCCAATGTTGATCACCTAGAGACAAACTATTCAATAAGGAAAGAAAGAGATAGGTGAGGCTTTGTGCTGTTACTGCAATACAGCTGCTTTCCTCATTCAAGCTTGCACCACCAAGGTGGACTTTCCCCAGTGTCCTGACATGCCCACAATATTTCTCTTGAGCAACCACTGAAGGGGTTCATAAGGAAGAACCTACAAGACATCATGAACTCCCCATGTCTTTGTGGTTCTCAAGGATTCTATACTCTCATGATAGCTCAAATTTGGCCTTTAAGCAATTTATTTTTTTTAAATTTAGCTGTACTTTTCTAACCCACTTGTATGGCTAAGATTATTGATTACTTCATTGCTGTCCCAGGGAGCCAGTGCTTCTGCTCTCTATCTCACCTAAGGAGGACAGTCTTTCATTAGATTCCAGTCTATTTGGTTACTCTACAACCTCAAGTCTCTGAAAGTTTCAAGGAAAGTTATGAATTTTTAATTTACCTAGATTTTTATTGCTGGTCTAGGAACAACATTCTTTCCAATTCTCTACTTCTTAGGTAAAACCAGAACACCTGGAAATAAACCTTAAAAGGGTTTTGGAAGACCCCCAACACTGAAAATTAGAAAACATTTAGAGAAATCAAGGAAGACCTAAATAATTTGAAGGGATTATTTTAAAATCAATAATTTTAAGAGATGCCAACAAGAATGGAAATGTATTATAATCAATAACTTTAAGAGATGCCAACAAGAATGGAAATGTATTAAAATCAATAATTTTAAGAGATGCCAACAAGAATGGAAATGTATTATAATCAAACTGTTGAATGCCAAAGATAAAGAGAGAATTCTGAAGCTTTGAGCAACAAGAGAGAATTGGTAGAAACATCTTTCTCACAGTTCCATAAAACAGTCAAAGGGTGGCAATAACAAAGGTGAGCCCCAAATAAAGAAAAAGGCAATTTAAAATGGCAGGAAAATTCACGCTGCCCTTAATTCCCCTCCCTATCCTCTCACTGGCTTGGCATGGAATCACCCCATGCACCCAGTGTGGATCACTGGTCCTGGTTCTTGAGAGAACAGAGAGAGCCTTCTGAACAAACTAGGGAGCATATTTATCTGTAACAATCTGTCAGATAAAAGCCTGAAAGACTGAATCCAGACACTCTTTGCAGTCTCACTGTCACAAAATATGTCCTGCAGTTAGACATGGATCACAAAGTTTGCCTACAAAATGCTTGTAGGAGAACAATCAAATCACAGCTCCCTGGGGCAAAGGATTACCTACAGTGGAACAAATGGTGTAGTACCCAGGACCATGAGTAAACACCAGTTCTTAGGGTAAAGGCAACATTTGGACTGATGTAAAAGGGGGATTACACAGGAGCAAGCATGCATGTCCAAGAAAAGATTCATGCTCAGAAAAAATTGAAAAGATCCTATGCTTTCATCACAGGACTTCTCTAAGCTCTTTGTTACAAGGGCTAAGATCTGGAAGAGAGCACAAACCTTGACCAATCTAAGTTTTAGAAAGATGTTTTCTTTCTTTTTAAGTTCCAGGCATTCAAGGGAAATGCTATCATAACCAAAGCTTGATACACACTTAAGGAACAGATGCCTCAGTGTCTAAATTCCAGAGATAACACATTAAAATTCAAAATGTCTAGGGTGTGAGAGAGAAAGAAGACGGCAGCATAGAAAGGAATGGAAGAAAGTTAGTCCCCCTGGAACAACTAATAAACAACCAGGAACAACTAGTAAATTATCTGGAATAACTTCTGGGGGACAAATGTGACTGTCCACACATCATACACCAACCTGCATTGGGAGGAATGCCTGAGATCACAGCATTAAATCTGTAAGTAAAGATTGCAGATCTGTGCCGAGAGCCCCTCTCCCACAGCAGCCCAAACTGCAAAACCTCACTGTAATAGAGAGCAGCTATTATACAAGCTAATATACCTCAGTCCAGCTCCAACTTGGGTTTTGGTTAACAAACGTGGACTGCACAATACAAACTACAAATCCCCAACAAGCAGACAGAGGCATTTAGTAAGGACTGACCTTAAAGAGCTGGCGGATTTCTCTGTGCCAGGATGGGGAGCCCAGAGAACCAGGTGCTCTCTGGCTGGTGGGTGAGGCTGGGGGGACTGTGGACTGGACCTGAAGGGGGGCTTTCTGTCCTTCTTTCTCTCTCTCAACATGGGCAGCTCAGTGGAGAAAGCCACAGCCATTTTCAATTCACAACTTTCTGACCCAGAGAAGGGTGGAGATAGCAGAGTCAGAGAGCCAAAGTGCCTATTTAAATACAAATGAAAACTCCCTAGTATCTTCCCTAAGAGGAAGGAGGTGGTGCTCAGCCCAACTACCCACCTGCCATTCAGAACCAGACCTCAGAGCCCGGGGGAAAACATACAAAACAGAAACTAAGGGTTCAGGGAGTTACATCTCCTTACACCAGTCCGGAGTTACAGGCTGACATGTGCCACCTGCTGGGCAGATTAGGAAAAGCACAGAGGCTTGAGGCCTCACAGGGTGTGTCAATACTCTAAGACACACCCTCAGGGAGAACTGATACTGAATATTGCCCCCTTTTGAGATCTGAGCCTGTTCTCTTGTCTGGGAAAACCTGATTGGAGTAACCAAAGAAATTGGATGCCTAGACAGCAGAAAACTACAACCTACGCTAAGAAAAACAAAGTTATGGTCCAGTCAAAGGAACAAATTTACACTTCAACTGAGATATGGGAATTGAAACAACTAATGCTAAATCAATTCAAAAAGTTTAGGGAAGATATGGCAAAAGAGATGAAGTGTACAATGAAAACACTGGGTGAATATAAGGTAGAAATCAATAGTTCAAGAAAACAACTGGATGAATCTATGGAAATGAAAGACACAACACAAGAGATGAAAGACACAATGGAAACAAACAACAGCAGATCTCAAGATGCAAAAGAAATTACTCAGGAACTGGATAACAAGAAACCTGAAAGCCTACACACAAAACAACAGATAGGGAAAATAATGGAAATATATGAGCAACATCTCAGGAAATTGAATGACAACATGAAATGCATGAATGTATGTGTCATGGGTGTCCCAGAAGGAGAAGGGAAGGGAAAAGGGGCAGAAGCAATAATAGAGGAAATAATTAATGAAAATTTTCCGTCTCTTATGGAAGACAGAAAATTACAGATCCAAGAAGTGCAGCATACCCCAAAAAGAATAGATCTGAATAGGCCTACACCAAGATACTTAATCAGATTATCAAATGTCAAAGACAAAGAGAGAATCCTGAAAGCAGCAAGAGAAAAGCAATCCATCACATACAAAGGAAGCTTGATAAGACTATGTGCAGGTTTCTCAGTAGAAACCATGGAGGCAAGAAGGAAGTGGTGTGATATAGTTAAGATACTGAAAGATAAAAACCACCAAGCAAGAATCCTAGCAAAACTGTCATTCAAATATTAGGGAGAGTTTAAAATATTCTCTCCAAACAGACAATGAGAGTTGTGGACAGATACCTGCTCTACAGGAAATACTAAATGGAGCACTACAGACAGAAAGAAAAAGGCAGGAGTGAGAGTTTTGGAACACAATCTTGAGTGATTATAACAAAGCAATGTAAGTACACTGAACAAAGATTACTGTGAGTATTGTTGAAAAAGGAAGATTAGGAGAATGTGGGACATGAGAAGAAAAGAGGAAAGATGAAGACTGGGACTGTATAACTCAGTGAAACCTAAAGTGCTCAACAATTGTGATAAAAGGTACAAATATGTTTTTACATGAGGTAGAACAAATGAATGTCAGCTTTGCAAGGTGTTAAAAATAGGATTGTATTGGGGGAAAATACAATCAATGCAAACTAGAGACTATAGTTAACAGAAACATTGTATTATGCTTCCTTTAATGTAACAAAGGCAATATACCAAAGCTAAATGCATATAAGAGGGGGACATAGGGAGGGGTATGGGACTCTTGGCATTGGTGATATTGTCTGACTCTTTATTCTACTTTAGTTTAATGCTATCTTTCCTTTTGTTGCTTCCTAGCCTTCATGTTTTGTTTTTTATTTCTTTCTTTTTTCTTTTTCGTTTGTCTCTCTACACTATTTGACTCCTTCTCCTTCTTTGTGGAAGAAATGGAGATTTCCTTATATAGATAGTGGTGAGGGTGGTGAATACATAAATACATGACTATACAGGGAACGATCAATTATTTACTTAGGATGGAATGTATGGGGTGTGAACAAAATCATCTTAAAAATGGGTGGATGAAGAAACCTTGCGGTTGCTATATTGAGTGAAATAAGTCAGACACATAAGGACAAATATTTCAGGGTCTCACTGATATGAACTAATTACAATATGTAAACTCATAGACATGAAATATAAGTTACCAGGATATAAAATGAGGCTAAAGATTGGAGACTGGTTGCTTATTAAGAGCAGAATGTTCAACTAGGTTGAACTTAAGTGTTTGAAAATGGACAGAGATGATGGTAGCACATTGTGAGAATAACTAACAGTGCTGAATGGTGTGTGACTGTGGTGGAAAAGGGAAGCTCAGAGCCATGTATGTGACCAGAATGAAAGTTAGAGGTTAAAATATGGGAATGTATAAAACAGTGAATCCCGTGGTGGGTAGTGTCCATGATTAGCTGTTCAAATATTAGAAATCTCTCTCATGAACTAGAACAAATGTATGACATGATAACTAGAAGTTAATAATAGAGGGGCATATAGGGAGAAAAGTACACCTACTGCCAACTATATACTACAGTTAGTAGTATTTTAACATTCTTTTATCAACAGTAAAAAATGTACTATACCAATACTATGAGTCAATAAAGGAGGGAGGCTTGCTAGGGGTATGAGAGGACTTAAGTTTCCTTTTTCTTTGTCTCTATTTCTTTTCTGGAGAACTGAAATGTTCTAAAAATTTAAAAAAAAATTAATTGTGGTGATGGATGCACAGCTGAATGATGGTACCTTGGGCAACTGATTGTACACTTTGGATCTCTGGATAATTGTATGGAGTGTCAACAATCTCAATTTTTTAAAAAAATGCATATATTTAAAAAAAAGAAAAAAGTCTAAGGTGCAACAGAAGATTACAAGACATACAAAAAAACAGGAAAGGATGTTACATGCAAAGGAGCAGGAACAAGAATTAGAAACCACCAACAAGGAAGGTCAGAGCTTGGATATACCAGAAAAGGACTTTTAAAATGGTCCTACCTATGCTCAAGGAGCTAACAGAAATCATGAAAATGATAGGTGAGCACAAAGATAATATCATTATAGAGAAAGAAATCTTCAAAAAGTACAAAACAAAGCTGAAGATCACAGTAACAGAAATTAAAAATTCCCTAAAGGGGTCAAACAGAAAATGGAGCTGGCAGAATAAAGAATTAGTTCACCTGAAGATAAGACTATTGAAATCATTCAATCTGAGAGCAGAAAGAAAAAAAATGAAGAAAAGTGAATAGCGCCAAAGAAACCTGTGGGACAATATCAAACGTACAAACATACACTTATTGGGTGTACTGGAAGATGAAGAAAGAAAGAAAGAAAGTAGAAGAAAGAATATTCAAAGAAATAATGGCTGAAAATTTTAAAAGTTTAATGAAAGACCTGATTATACACATCCAAAAATCTCAACAAACTCCAAAAAAAAAGATATTCCAAGTAGAACTAAAGATAGATGTATTATAATCAAACTATTGAATGCCAAAGATAAAGAGAGAATTCTAAAAGCAGCCACAGAGAACCAACACATCATGTACAAGGGAAACCAGTAAGATTAAGTGCTGATTTCTCATCATAAACCATGAAGGTGAGAAGGCAGTAAGATAACATATTGAAAGTGCTGAAAAGAAAAAAAATGCCAACAAAGAATCTTATGTCTGAAAAAGCTATCTTTTTTAAACGAAGTTAAAACTAAGATATTCAGGATAGACAAAAGTGACAGGGATTGTCACAACTAGACCAGTACTACAAATATCCTAAAGAGAATTCTTCAATTGAAATGAGAAGATCCTAGATAATAGATCAAAACTGCATGAAAAATAAATATCTCCATTATAAAGATAATGACATGGGTAAATAGATATACCACTACCACTATATTTTTAGATTGTAACACCACATTTTACTAGTTACAGGATGAAAAATACAAATGTATAAAAAGTCAAGATGAAACAATGGTTTTAGATTCATTAGGTATAAATATTTTAGCTGTGCCAAGAACAAAATAAAGGTACAGAGGAGTGGTATAGGAATGTGGTCCAGGTGTAACAATGAAGTTAAGTTGGCACCGAATCAAAGAAGTTTGCTATAGACTTTGAATGCCAATGATTGTGGGACACAGTAAAGGCTATGCTTAGAGGAAAATTTAGAGCTCTAAGTGCTTATATCAAAAAAGAAGAAAGATCTCATATAGTAACCTCAGCTTACACCTGAAGGAGCTAGGAAAAAAAAAAAAAAGCAAAGTAAACCCAAATTAACAAAAAGGAGGGAATAAAGATTAGAGTTGAGATAAATGAAACAGAGAAAGGGGAAAACAATGGAGAGAATAAACTGTACAAAATATTGGGGTTTTTTGAAAAACCAATAATATTTACAAACTTTTAACTAGACTGGTGAAGAAAAAAGAGAAAAGACACAAATAACTAAAAACAGAAATGTTAATTGTGATATCATTACTACCTTACTGAAATAAAATGGATTATAAGAAAATACTATTAACTATAGCATGCCAACAAATTAGATAATCTAGATGAAATAGAAAAATACCTAGAATTACACATTACCAAAATTGAGTAAAAAAAGAGGTAGAATACCTCAACAAGCCAATGAAAAGAAAAAAGATTGAATCAGTAATCAAAATCCTTCCACCAAAGGAAAATCCAGGATGACACACCTTCACTGATGAAGTCTAAGTAAATTTAAAGAAAAATTAACACTAATTCTTCTCAAATTCTCCCAAAGAGTTCAAGAGGAGGTAACACTTCTTAATTCTTTTTCTTACTCTGATACCTATATCTGATAAAGACATTATAAAAAAAGAACATAGAGAACAATTTCCTTTATGAATATAGATGCAAAAATCATTAACAAAATTATAGTAAGTTGAATCTAACAGCATATTAAAAATATTATACAATATAACCAGAGAGTATTTATTTCACAATTGCATATGGAAATAATCTTTCAATGTAATACACCATATAAGTAGAACAAATCATAAAAGCCACATGACTATATAAATAGATGTAGAAGAGGCATCTAACAAAATCCATCACCCTTTTTTGGGAAAAGCACTCAGAAAAGTAGGAATAGAAGGAAATTTTATCAACATGATAAAGGCCATTTATGCAATACTCACAGCCAATAACACATTCAGTAGTGAAAGACTGAATGCTTTCCCTTAAAATCAGAAACAAGACAAGCATACCTGCTTTCACACTGCTATTCAAAATTTTAATAGAAGTTCTAGCCAAAGCAATTAAGCAAGAAAAAGAAATAGTCATATAAGTGAGAAGACAAGTAACAGAATGGGAGAAAATAGTTGCAAACCATCTTTTGATTAAGGATTTAATATCCAGTATATATAAGGAACTTCTACAATGAAGCAGCAACAAACAAACCATTTAAAAATGGACAAAAGAGTTGAGTAGATGTTTCTCCAAAGAACCTATACAAATAGCCAATAAGAATATGAAAAGATGCCCAATATCATTAGCCATGAGGAGAATACAAATCAAAACCACAATGAGATACCACTTCACACACACAAATACAGCTATTATTTTTTTTAAAAACAGAATATAACAAGTATGGAGAAGATGTGGAGAAATTAGACCTCTAGTATATTGTTAATGGAACGGAAATGCTGCAGACATGGTTGAAAGCAGTATGACAGTTTCTCAAGAAGTTAAATATAGAATTACCACATGATCTGGCAATTCTATTTCTAGGTATTTGGCCAAATAAATTGTAAATATGGACTCCTACATAAACTTACATACCAATATTTACTTACTATTATTCACAAGATCCAAAGGTAGAAACAACCCCTGTGTCCATTTTATTTATGAATCCATAAATAAAACCTTGTACATACACTCAATAGAATATTTTTAGCCATATGGAAACAAAGTTATGAGACATACTGCAGCATGGAAGACCTTTAAAATATTATGCTTAGTGAAGTACACATTAAATATAAGGACAAACATATAAGGACAAATATTGTATGGTATCATTACTAAAGGAAGATTAGAAATAGCAAATTTCCAGAGATAGAAAGTAGATTAGAGATTAATAGGCAATGGTGAAGGAGGAAAGTAGGGTGGTTATTTGGGGAAATAAAAACTTTCCCATGATTTCCCAATTAGAAATAGAACCCAAATTCTTAGCAAGACCAATACAACTTGCTGTGGAGCAAGTTGCTATATGGTGTATCACAGGAACACAAGCTCAAGGACAACAGAAATTTTCAGCAAACAGCTGTTGTATTACAAAGGGTCCAAAATAGCTGGGGAAGAGTTTCCATAGTGGCCAGTCTCCCAGAGTGATCAACTGCTCAGGTTAGGATGGGTGGATGGCTGTTCCACATGCCCCACTTCATGTCAAAAAGGAGAAATAAATTTTGTGCTGTCCAAAAGTGTGATATTTATAAAACACCAAGCGGAAATAGCCTTGCCATTGTGAGTTCTCACCTTGATATGCATTGGAACCACTTCTTTTCATTTCCCAGTTTAAGGCATAGTCAGGATTTTGTTAAATCTAACATCTCCCCCAGGCTCCAGAACAGGAACTTACTGAAACATGTGCACACAATAGAAAAGTAGCAGGGTAGGTGAGGGCTGGGAGATTACTCTTAGTGTGTCTCTGACTTCAGCAGTATAATCTGGCCCACATGTCCCTATCACTATATCACAGGCACTTTTCCACTCCTTGAAAACACCATGTTCTTTCCATCTCTGGGTCTTTGTATTTACCATTCTTTCTGCCTGGGAAGGTTGCCAAGGCCTTTTCCATGGCATATTTCCTCCTCTCTTTCTTATCTCAGCTCAAATCACCTTCTAAAGAAATGGCTTCCAGGACAATCCTGGCTACAGTAATCCTCCCTGAACTTCTGTAGCTGTCTATCAAAAACTGTGTTTTAATTTCACGGCTCACCTCTCACAATCTGTTGTCATCTTGCTAATTTATTTGGATATTATTATCTGTTTCATCCAACTAGAGTGTAAGCCTCTGAAAGCAAGGAACTTCTCTCTCATGTGGGCCACTGTATCCCTAGCACTTAGAACATTGCCTGGTACATAGCACATGCTCAATAAGTCCTTCTTGAATAAATAAACTTAAAAGATAGCAATGGGGTCTTGATTAAACAAATTATGATACAATTAGAAACTGGAATGTTTACAAGCCATTACAAGCCACATTTATGAGGAATTTGTAATTAGATGGCAAATTAGGTATGTAATAAGTTATCAGAAACTATGTGAAAAATCTAAAATCCATTTCCCCCTTCCTCCTTAGGAACAGGACAGACTCCTCACTTTTACCTGAACACAGTTCATAACAAAAGATTATACTTTACAGCCTCCCTTGCAATTAAAGGTGGCTGTGTGACTAAATTCTATCCCATAAGATGAAAGCAGAATGCTGTATGGCACTTTTGGGATAGTGGTTGGTTTACCCTTTCCCCTTCCTACTTCTTGCCTCCTGGAATACAGATGAAATGCTAGACATGTGCTATCCAATATGGTATCCATTAGCCACATGTGGCTATTGAAATTAAAATTTTTCAAAATTAAATCAAATTGAGATGATGCAATCAACTGGCAATGTAAGACAGCTACTGAAAACCTGTCCCCAGAGATTGTACAAAAAAGGATAAACCTCACTTGTTCTGAACTCTGGAGGAAGGTAAAGACCAGAGAAAGATCCCACAAATGCTGAATTAAAGAGAAAAATATCAGGTAGGAAGCTTCTGTCCCAGACTGACCAATTCTCTTCCCTCCCCCTCATTCAATCCTTCTTGAAGTGCCCAAAGGCAGAGACTGGGATCCCTCTCACCTTTCAATGGGGACACAGACCATAAAATCTCTCACAGTTGTGAGGCAGATCCCCACCTACATCCAGACACAGAGTCCTGATCCTCACAAGGACCACAGCAGGACTCAATCACTGGGGAGGGAAGAATATACAATGGGCACCCAGGAGGAGTTTCCAATCAGAGGATTGGTGAGGGAATGGCAGAATCTTCCCCCAAAGCATCAAATAGCCAGACAGAAATGTCTGGGTCAACTATTCAGGGACCAGGGGGACAGGGTAGGACACTTCATGCCCAGGTGGGGTGTTGTAGTTTGCTAATGCTGCCAGAATGCAAAACACCAGAAACAGATTGGCTTTTATAAAAGGGGGTTTATTTGGCCACACAGCCACAGTCCCAAGGCCATAAAATATCCAAGGTAATGCATCAGCATCCAGGTACCTTCACTGGGGGATGGCCAATAGCATCTGGAAAACCTCTGTTAGCTGGGAAGGCATGTGGCCCATGTCCGCTCCAGGGTTCTGCTTTCAAAATAGATTTCTCCCAGGACATTCCTCTCTAGGCTTCAGCTCCTCAAAAATGTCACTCTGAGCTGCTCTTGGGGCATTTGTCCTCTCTTAGTTTCTCCTGAGCAAAAGTCTGCTTTCAAAGGCTGTCTCCAAAATGTTTTTGTAAGCTGAAGCTCCTCTCAGTTCCAGTGCATTCTTCAAAGTGTCCCTCTGGGCTGTAGCAAGTTTGCTACTTCTGTCTGAACTTATATAGTGAACTAATCAAGGCCCACACTGAATGGGTGGGGCCATACCTCCATGGAAACTATCCAATTAGAGTCACCACTCACAGTTGGGTGGTCGCATTTCCATGGAAAGTCTCAAAGAATTATAATCTAATCAACATTGATACATCTGCCCACACAAGATTACATCAAAGATAATGGCATTTGGGGTGACATAATACATCAAACTGGCACATGGGGAGGGACAGAGTCTGAGGAAACTTGGCAGAGACTGTAATTTCTGGTGCCCATCCCCCACCATTGAGGGAAACAGCAGCAGGCTACCTGATCCTTCCCGGGGGGTGGGTGTGAAGTGGGGTGGCTATGGGAATCTTTCATCCAAACAGAGGAGGACACAACCCAATACTGAGCCAGATTTTGGCCAGTGAAGTGAGGGCACAGGACCCCTGCAGTTTCAGCTCCACCCAGTCAGATGACTCTGGACTTCAGAAGGTGAACAGCTTCTGAGATTGAATAAGTAACCAAACATCACCATCTGCTGGGCTAGCTGGAAAATGCAGGGAGAGAGAGCAGGGCTTTTCAGAGCTTCCACAGACCCTATCCCAGTCCCATTGGACAGGTCTACACCCCCTGCCTGGGTACCTGGCACTGTTTTGACTGAGAAATACTGATGACCTAACGGTCAAAGCAGCACCCTAATACAAACCAGCCAACAACTAAATCCTAGACAAGAGAGAAACCAACCTTCAGAATAGACCCATCAAGATAATCAAATGACCAGATATCAGCAAAAAATCACAAGGCACACCAAAACACAGGAAGAAATGGCCCAATCAAAGGAACAAATCAAGAAGTCAGAGGAGACACAGAATCTGGAATAATAAATTCAAGATATTCAAACAAATATCCTGAATCAATTCAAAGAAATAAAGGAAAATATGCATAAAGAGATAAAGGATATTAAGAAGACACTAGGAGAGCATAAAGAATTTGAAAGAATACATAGAACAATAACAGACATTATGGAAAAAAGACCCTGTGGATGAAAATAAAAATATAATAGAGACAAACAACAGCAGGTTTGAAGAGGCAGAAGGGATCAGCAAGCTAGAAGACAAGCAACAAAATTCAAACAGACAAAAGAACAAAAGGAGAAAAAAATGGAAAAATTTGATAGACAACACAAAGCACACAAACATAAGTATCATGGGTGTCCCAGAAGAAGAGACAGGAAAAGGACCAGGAAGAATATTCAAAGAAATAGTGGCTGAAAATTTCCCAACCCTTATAAAAGACATAAATATACAAATCCAAGAAGTGCAACATACTCCTAATAGGAAAAATAAGAAAAGACACATACTAATCAGACTATCAAATGCCAAAGAGAAGATAATCCCGAAAGCAGCAAGAGAAAAACAATTCACCACATACAAGGGAAGCTGCAGAAGGTTCAGTGATGACTTCTCATCAGACATCATGGAGGTGAGAAGGCAGTGGTACAATATGTTTAGACATGGAAAGAGAAAGACTGCTAGCCAGGAATTCTTTATTCAGCAAAGCTGTCCTTCAAAATTGAGAGAGAGCTTAAAATATTCACAGATAAACAGAAGTTGAGAGAATTCATTAACAAGACACCAGCCCTACAAGAACTACTAGAAGGAGGTCTCCCAGCTGAAAAGAAAACACAAGAGAGTGAGACCTGGATGGGGGTTATAGAAAACAAGAGTATTGTGAAGGGTAACTAAAAGAATAAAAAGAAAAAAAAATAGATATGAAAAATAAAAGCCAAAGGATAAAATGGTCAAAGTAACTACTGCCTTTACAGTAATACATTGAGTGTGAATGGATTAAACTCCCTAATCAAAAAACACAGATCAAAATGGATTTTAAAAATATGATCCGTCTATATGCTGTTTACAAGAGACTACTTTAGACCCAAAGATACAAATAAGTAGAAAGTGAAAGGATGGAAAAAGATATTCCATTCAAGCAGTAATAAAAAAAAAAAAAAAGAAAAAAGAAAAAAAAAAAAACAAACCCCAAAACCTGGGATAGCTATACTAATATCAAGCAAAATAGACTTTAATGTAAAAATGTTGTAGGAGATAAAGAAGGATGATAAATATTTGAAAAGGACTAATTCACCAAGAGGAAATTATAATCATAAATATTTGTGCACCTAATTAAGCTGCCCCAAAGTACACGAGGCAAACACTAGCAAAACCGAAGGGAATAAGAGACATCTCTGTGATAATAGTGGGAGACTCAACACATCACTCTCTTCAACAGATAGAACATCTAAACATAGGATCAATAAGGAAAGAGAAAACCTAAATGATATGATAAATTAACTAGACTTAACAGACATATATAGAACATTGTACCCAAAACAGCAGGACATACATTCTTTTCAAGTGCTCATAGAACATTGTCTAGTATAGACCATATGCTGGAACACAAACAGGTTTCAATAAACTTAAAAAGATTGAAATTATACAAAGCATTTTCTCTGATATTAATGGAATGAAGTTGGAAATCAATAACAAACAGAGAACCAGAAAATGAACAAATATATGGATGTTAAACTACATGCTCTTAATCAGTGGGTCAAGGAAGAAATTGCAAGAGACATCAGTAAATATCTTGAGATGACTGAAAACAAGAACACAACTTTTCAAAATTTATGAGATTCAGTGAAGTCAGTGCTGAAAGGGAAATTTATAGCCCTAAAAACCTGTATTAAAAAAGAAGAAAGAACAACAACCTAACTGACCAACCTCAGAAACTGGTGAAAGTACAGCAAACTAGTTCGAAAACAAGCAGAAGGAGAGAAATAACAAAGACAAGAGCAGAAATAAATGAAAAGGAAAATTAAAAAGCCAATACAGAGAATCAATAAAGCCAAAAGTTGGTTCCTTGAGAAGATCAATAAAATTGGCAAACCATTAGATAGACTGTCAAAAACAAAAACAACAAAAAAAAGAAAAAATGCAAATAAAATCAGAAATGAGATGGGGGTATATTACCATGGACTCTGAAGAAATAAAAATGATCATAAGTGGCTACTATGAACAACAATTAGACAACTTAGATGAAGTGGACTACTTCTTAGAAATACATGTACAACCTAAATTGACTCAAGATGAAATAGAAGACCTCAATAAACCAATCACAAGTAAAGAGATTGAATCAGTTTATCAAAAACCTACCAAAGGAGAGACCAAAGAAGATGGCAGCATAGAGAGGAGTGGAAGTTAGTTAGTCTCTCCAGAGCAACTAATAAACACCCAGGAACAACTAGTAAATTATTTGGAATAACTGCTGGGGGACAAGTGTGACTGTCCATGCACTGTGCACCAACCTGGATTGAGAGGAATGCCTGAGATCACAGTGTGGAATCTGTGAGTAGAAACTGCGGACACAAGCTGGGAGCCCCCTCCACCATGGCAGCCCGAACTGCAAAGCCTTGCTGTGATAAGAGAGCAGTACTCTCTGAACAAGCAAATATACCTCAGTCCAGCTCCAACTGGGGTTTTAATTGGCAAATGTGGACTGATCAATGCAAGCTTCAAATGCCTAACAAGCAGAGAGAGGCTTTTAGTGATGACTCACCTTGAAGATCCAGGGGATGTCTCTGTCTTGGGAGGGGGAGCTTGGAGGACTGGGTGCTATCTCTGGCCAAAGGGTGAAACTGGGGGCCATAGATTACCCTAAAAGGGGCTTTCTGTCCCTTTTTCTCTCTCTCAACCTGAGCGGCTCAGTGGAGAAAGCCTCAGCTATTTTCAGCTTGCAGTGCTCTGACCCAGACAAGGGTGGAGAAAGCAGAGTCAGAGAGAAAAACAACCCATTTACATGCAAATGAAAACTCCTTAGAGGGCATATCTTCCCTAACAGGAAAGAGGTGGTACCCAGATCTACTACCCACCTTCCATTCAGAATCAGACCCCAGAGCCTGGGGGAAAACAGCCATGGGACACACTCCCTTACACCAGTCAGGAGTGACAGGCTGACAGATGCCACCTGCTGGGCAGAAAAGCACAGTGGCTTAAGGTCTCACAAGGTGTGTCAATACTGTAAGACACACCCTCAGGGAAACTGGATACTGAATATTTCTTCCTTCTGGGACCTGAGCCTGTTCTGGTCTGGGAAAACCTGATTGGGGTAACCAAGGAAACAAGGTACCTAGACAACAGAAAACTACAACCTACACTAAGAAAAATGAAGTTATGGCCCAGTCAAAGGAAAAAATGTACACTTCAGCTGAGATACAGGAATTAAACAACTAATGCTAAATCAATTCAAAAGTGTAGGGAAGATATGGCAAAAGAGATGAAAGCTATAAAGAAAACACTGGGAGTACATAAGGTAGAGATCAAAAGTTAAAAAAAACTGGCAGAATCTACGGAAATGAAAGGCACAACATAAGAGATGAAAGACACAATGGAGACATACTACAGCAGATTTCAAGAGACAGAAGAAAACACTCAGCAACTGGAGAACAGACACCTGAAAGCTTATACACAAAAGAAGAGATAGGGAAAAGAATGGAAAAATATGAGCAACATCTCAGGAAATTTATTAACAACGTGAAATGCAGGAATTTACATGTCATGGGTGCCCCAGAAGGGGAAGAGAAGGGAAAAGGGGCAGAAACAATTATAGAAGAAATAATCAATGAAAAATTTCCATTTCTTATGAAAGACATAAAATTACAGATCCAAGAAGCGCAGCATACCCCAAAAAGAATAGATCTGAATAGGCCTATGCCAAGACACTTAATTATCAGATTATCAAATGTCAAAGACAAAGAGAGAATCCTGAAAGCAGCAAGAGAAAAGTGATCCATCACATTCAAAGGAAGCATGATAAGACTATGTGCGGATTTCTCAGTAGAAACCATGAAGGCAAGAAGGAAGTGGTGTGATATATTTAAGATACGGAAAGAGAAAAACCAGCAACCAAGAATCCTATGTCTGGCAGAACCATCCTTCAACTATGAGGAGGAGTTCAAAATATAATTTACCAAACAGACACTGAGAGAGTTTGTGAACAAGAAGCCTGCTCTACAGGAAATACTAAAGGGAGCACTACAGACAGATAGGAAAAGAAAGGAGTGAGAGGTTTGGAACACAATTTTTGGGTGATGGTAGCACAGCAATGTAAGTATGCTGAACAAAGATAACTATGAATATGGTTGAAAGAGGAAGGTTAGGAGCACGTGGGACACCAGAAGGGAAGAGGAAAGAGATACTGAGACTGTATAACTCAGTGAAACCTAGAGTGCTCAACAATTGTGATAAAATGTATAAATATGATTCTTCATGAGGTAGAACAAATGACTGTGAACTTTTCAAGGTGTGAAAAGTAGGGTGGTATTGGGGGAAAAATACAATCAATATAAACTAGACATTAGAATTAACAGAAACATTGTATTATGCTTCCTTTAATGTAACAAAGGCAATATACCAAGGCTAAATGCATATACGAGGGGTCATAAAGGAGGGGTATGGGACTCTTGGCATTGGAAATGTTGTCTGATTATTCTACTTTAGTTTAATGCTGTTTTTCCTTTTTTTGCTTTCTAGCTGTCATTCTTTTTTCTCTTTCTTTCTTCCTATTCATTTGTCTCTCTACCTTCTTTGACTCTTCCTCTTGCTTTGTGGAAAAAATGGAGATGTCCTCATATAGATAGTGGTGAGGGTGGTGAATACATAAATACATGACTATACAAGGAACCATCAATTGTTTACTTAGACAGAATTATGGTGTGTGAACAAAATCGTCTTAAAAAAATAATGGATTGGTGAAAAAACCTGAGGTCACTATATTGAGTGAAATAAGTCAGACACATAAGGACAAATATTTCAGGGTCTCACTGATATGAACTAATTATAATACATAAACTCATAGACATGAAATATAAATTACCAGGATATAGAATGAGGCTAAAGAATGGGGAGCGGTTGCTTATTATGAGCAGAATGTTCAACTAGGTTGAACTTAAATGTTTGGAAATGAACAGAGACGACAGTAGCATATTATGAAAATAACTAACAGTGCTGAATGGTGCATGAATGGGGTGGAAAGGGGAAGCTCAGAGTCACCTATGTCACCAGAAGGAAAGCTGGAGGTTAAAAGATGGGAATGTATAAAACAGTGAGCCTTGTGGTATGCAATGCCCATGATTAAGTGTACAAATACAGTGAATCTTGAGATGGACAATGCCCATGACTAACTATACGAATATTAGAAATCTCTCTCACAAACTAGAACAAATGTATGACACTATAACTAGAAGTTAATAATAGAGGGAGACATAGGGAAAAAATATACCTATTGCAAACTGTATACTACAATTAGTAGTATTTTAACGTTCTTTCATAACAGTAACAAATGTACTATACCAATACTATGAATCAACAATGGTGGGGGGGTGGTTAGGGATATGGTAGGATTTGGGTTTCCTTTTTTTATCTTTATTTCTTTTGTGGAGTAATGAAAATGCTCTAAAAATTGAGAAAAAAATTAATTGTGGTGATGGATGCAAAGCTGTATAATGGTACCGGGGGCAACTGATTGTACACTTTGAATATTTGGATAATTGTATGGTATATGAACAATCACAATTAAAAAAAAATAAACCAAAAAAAAAACTTCCAATTTCTTTTTTATTTTTATTTTATTCTTATTTTCTTTAGGAGTAATGAAAATGCTCAAAAATTGATAGTGGTGATGAATGCACAACTATAGGATGATATCTTGAACCATTGATTGTAGACTTTAGATGATTATCTAGTTATCCTGAATATATATCAATGAAATTACATTTTTAAAAACTGCCAAAGAAAAAACCTACCAACAAAGAAAAGTCCAGGACTGCATGGCTTCACAGGCAAATTTACCAAGCATTCCAAGAAGAATTAATTCAATTCATGCTCAAACTCTTCCAAAAATTTGAAGAGGTAACACTACCTAATTCACTCTATGAAGCCAACATCACCCTAATACCAAAGCCTAATAAAGATACTACAATGAAAGAAAACTTCAGACCAATCTCTCTAATGAACATGGATGGTAAATCCTGAACAGAATATTGCAGATCAAATTCAGCTGCATATTAAAGAATGATACAACATGATCAAGTGGGTTTTATTCCAAGTATGCAAGGGTAATGCAATACAAGAAAATCAATTAGTGTAACACATCACATTAGCAAATTGAAAGAGAAAAACCAAGTGATCATCTCAATTCAGCTGCATATTAAAGAATGATACAACATGATCAAGTGGGTTTTATTCCAAGTATGCAAGGGTAATGCAATACAAGAAAATCAATTAGTGTAACACATCACATTAGCAAATTGAAAGAGAAAAACCAAGTGATCATCTCAATTGATGCAGAAAAAGCATCTGACAAAATTCAACATCCTTTCATGATAAATACACTTCAAAAAGTAGGAATCAAGGGAAACTTCCTCAACATGATAAAAGGGAATATATGAAAAACTAAAGCTAACTTCATACTCAATGGTGAAGGACTGAAAGCTTTCTCTCTAAGATTGGGAAGAAGACAAGTATGCCCACTGTTGCCACTGTTATTCAATATTGTGCTAGAGGTTCTAGCTAGAGCAATTAGGAAAGAAAAGAAATAAAGTCATTGAAATTGGAAAGGAAGAAGTAAAACTTTCACTATTTGCAGATGACATGATCCTATATTTAGGAAATCCTGAAAAAAAAAAAAACACTACAACACTACTGGAGCTAATGAGTTCAGCAAAGTGGTGAGATACAAGGTCAACATGCAAAAATCATGGTGTTTCTATACAGTAGTAATGAGCTATTCAAGGAAGCAATCAAGAAAAAAAATCCATTTTCTATAGCAATAAAAGAATCAAATATCTAGGAATAAATTTAAAATATGTAAAAGAATTGTACACAGAAAACAACAAAACATTGCTAAAAGAAATCAAAGATCTAAATAAATAGAAAGTTGTCCATGGATTGGAAAACTAAATGTTGTTAAGATGTCAATTCTACCCAAATTGATCTACAGATTCAATGCAATCACAATCAAAATTCCAACAGCCTAGTTTGCAGAAATGAAAAAACTAATTATCCCAAATTTATTTGGAAGAGTAAGGGACCGTGAATAGCCGTTCTTCCTGAAAAAAAGAATGAGGTGAGAATACTCATGCTTCCTGACTTTAAAGATATTGTAAAACCACAGTGGTCAAAACTGCATGGTATTGGCATAAAGATCTACATATTGATCAATGGAATTAAATTGCAAGTTCAGAAATAGGTCCCAGATCTATAGTCAATTGATTTTTGACAAGGCCCCCAAGTCCACTCAACTGGGACAGAACAGTCTCTTCAGTAAGTGGTGTTGGGAGAAAGGGATATCCATAACCAAAAAATGGAAGAGAACCCGTATCTCACACCCTATACAAAAACTAATTCAAAATGGATCAAAGGCCTAAATATAAGAAGTAGTACCATGAAATTCCTAAAAGTAAATGTAAGGACCCATCTTCAAGATCTAGTGATAAGTGGTAGTTTGTTAGACTTTACACTCAAAACACTAGCAATGAAAGAAAATGAGATTAATGGGGGCTCCTCAAAATTGCATACTTCAAAGGACTTTTCAAAAGGGTGAAAAGGCAACCAACTCAGTGGGAGAAGATATTTGGAAACCACATATCTGTTAAGGGTTTGATATCCAGAATAAAGAAAGAAATCCTACAGCTCAACAATGAAAAGACAAACAATCCAATTTAAAAATGGGCAAAAGATATGAACAGACATCTTTCCAAAGAGGAAATACAGAGGGCTAAAAGGCATATGAAAATATGCTAGCTTCACTAGCTATTAGGGAAATGAAAATCAAAACCACAATGAGATATTATCTCATGCCTAGTAGAATGGCCATCATTAAACAGGAAACTACAACTGTTGGAGAGGATGTGGAGAAATAGGAACACTTATTCACTGCTGGTGGGAATGTAAAATGATACAGTTGCTGTGGAGGATGGTTTGGAAGTTCCTCAGGAAGCCAAGTATAGCCATCCTGCTAATCAGTAAATACCCAGAAGACCTGAAAGCTGGGATGAAAACCGACATTTGCACACCAATGGTCATAGCAGCATTATTCGCAATTACCAGAAGATGGAAACAATCCAAGTGTCCATCAACTGATTAATGGATAAACAAAATGTACAGACCGTGGGATATTATTTAGCAGTAAGAAGGAATGAAGTCCTGAAGCACATGACAAGCATGAACCTTGAGTGCATTATGTTAAGTGAAATGTCAGACATGAAAGGACAAATATTTTATGATCTCACTAATACGTACTCTGAGTTTGCATATGTAATATAATATGTAAACTCATAGGTATAAACTAGAGAATATAGGTTATCAGGATATAGAATGAGACTAAAGATTGGGGGGCTGTTGCATAATACGTGCAGAATGCTTAACTAGGTCAAACTTAAACATTTGGAAATGGATAAAGATGACAGTAGCATGTTACTGTGAATAAAATTAAAACTAACAATGCTGAATTGTGTGTGAATGTGGTGGAAAGGGTAAATTTAGAGTCTTGTATGTCCACAGAAGGAAAGCTGAAGGTTAAAACTTGGGAATGTATACCAGTGAATCCTATTGAAGATGATGACTGTGATTAACTATACAAATATTAAATAGTTCTTTCAGGAACTAGAGCTACAAGGAGTTAGAAATAGAAGTGTATATGGGAAAAGATGTACCTATTGCAAACTATGGACTATAGTTAATAGTAATATCTTATTCTTTCATCAGCAGTAACAAATGTACTATACCAAGACTATGAGTGGAAATAAAAGGTATGGGAGGATTTGGATTTTCCTTTTTATTTATTTTCTGGGGTAATAAAAATCTTCTAAAATTGATTGTAGTCATGTATGCACAACTATGTGATGATATTGTGAGCCATTGATTGTACACTTCAGATGGTTTGTATAGTGTATATCTCAATAAAATTGCATTTAAAAATTAAATAAAATTTAAAATTCAGTTCCCTCTTCTCACTAGCCTCATTTCAAGTGCTCAAAAGCTACTACCATATTGGAAGCACAGATATATAAAACATCTCCCTCATGGCAGAAAATTATATTGGGTAGAACTGGTATAGACCACCAGTGGCACTTGAGGGGCATGGGGTTGTTGCTGCATGCTGAAGATGGTATACCACAACAGTGATGGAATTTCTCTCTGTATTTTCATAGTCTGTGTGCCAGTTTGAATATATATTGTGTCCCCCAAACGCCATTATCTTTGATGTAATCTTGTGTGGGCAGACATTATCAGTTTTGATTACATTTCTTTGAGTGTTTCTTTGGAATGCACCCCACCCAACTGTGGGTGATGACTCTGATTGGATATTTCCATGGAGGTGTGGCCCCACCCATTCAGGGTGGGCCTTGATCAGTGGAGCCATATAAATGAGCTGATAAGCAGAAGGAAGTCAGTGCAGCTGTGAGTGATGTTTTGAAGAGGAGCTACAGCCAAGAGAGACACTTTGAAGAAAGCACAGGAGCTGCCAATGAGAGACAGTTTGAAGACGGCCGTTGAAAGCAGACTCTTGCTCCAGAGAAGCTGAGAGAGGACAAATATCCCAAGGGCAACTAAGAGTGACATTTTTGAGGAATTGCAGCCTAGAGAGGAATGTCCTGGGAGAAAGCCATTTTGCAACCAGAACTTTGGAGCAGACGCCAGCCACGTGCCTTCCCAGCTAACAGAGGTTTTCCAGACACCATTGGCCATCCTCCAGGGAAGGTACTAGATTGCTCATGTGTTACCTTGGACACTTTCTGGCCTTAGGACTGTAACTGTGTAACCAAATAAATCCCCTTTTATAAAAGCCAGTCCACCTCTGGTGTTTTGCATTCTGGCAGCATTGGCAAACTAGAACAGTCTATATCCCATTACTTGCTTGTATTTTCCATTACATGCAGTCAAACCTATTTCTAAAGGGAATCATAAATGGGAAATGAAAATAAATTTGTATATATGGAATACTTGGGTGTATTCTACCAATTTTTCTATAAAGACATTATGCTATACTTATTATCTTAAAAATACATTGTATTTTTATATGTTGTAGAAGAGTTAAAAAATCAAGGGTTAATTGTCTCAACAATGCTAAGTGGACTGATTACATTGTTAGTGTCTTCTGTGAATTGACAAATCATTTTCAAATTTCCAAAACCTTCAGAATGAAAATTTGCTTTCCATTAATTCCTTTTTTTCCCCCAGGAAAACCAGAACAAAATGAGTAATTAACTCTCAATAGACCCATCAAGCTTCAACCTTCAGTGGGTGAGGTAATCCCTAATATTATCAGTTCAATTAGAGTAGATATTATCCACCCATGTAGTTTCCACCCACTCTGAGTTCCTTGATGATGTTTTGTGAGTAACTTTCAGTGAGGAAGTGAAAAGTGCATGAGGTTCTAATTAGCAGAGTGAGATTCTTTGAGGATCCATTCCTCTATCCCCACCCCTGCCACAGTAGCTTTAAACAACCAGCAAGAACTGGCAGAAACACCATTTTCAAAGCCTCAGAAAACAGTTAAGCCACAATAATAAGGCAAGAGGCAAAATGAGAAAAAAGCTTTTTAAAGCAGTAGATCTCATGGCACCCTGGCCACACCTCCCCAGTTCGGAAGGAGCTCAGAAGGAGCTTGGAAGGAAAGAAGGAAGGAAGGAAGGAAGGAAGAAAAGAGAGAACAATGACAATTAAATGACATATGTGATCCTGGGTAGTATCTAGCAAGGGAGGAGAGAAGGCTCTACAGGGCACTATTGGAACATTTGAAAAATTGGAATATAAATGGTAAACTAAATCAATGATAAATTTCTTGACCTTGATAACTGCACTAAGGTAGCTACATAAATGAATATCCTTGTTCTTAGGAAATATACATGGCAGTATTAAGTATTCAAGGAGCACGATATATACAACTACACTCTAGTGTTCAGAAAATGAATTGATAAACAGAGAGACATACAGACAGAGAGAACGGTATGACAAGAGTGGCAAAGTGTTACAATTAATGGATCTGGGTATCTGGGTGGGTAGGGTTCTCTTGGAGTTCTGTGTATAGGGGTTTGTATTATTATTGTAACTGTCCTAAATAAAAAGTTTAAAAAGAAAATTGTACAAGAGTGGTGGCTCCTATCCTAAAGTCCTAGCTTCCCTTAATCAAAATAAAGCATCAAGAGAAAGCAACGATAGCTCCATCAAGTTTAGCTTTAAACAAAACATTTTATGATAAAGATTAACAAAACATGAGTACAAAGCATAAAAGGCAATAGTGAAACTATGTTAAAGTCAACATTTGATTAACAAAAATTTACTGAACACTTATTATGTGCAAGAGTGCCAGACACTGGGATAGGCACCTGGAAACAACTAAGTAACAGAGAACGTTTAGCCTAGAGAAGTCCCATAACAAAGGATTGAACTGCTTTCAGATATATGAAGGCTTTAGCCATGAAATCTAGTTCAGAACTAGTTGAGGAGGGCTGTAAGAAAGAAAGAAGTTTAGTGGGTGGACTGAACAAAGTCATCACGCAAAATAAAAATAATACACCAGCACGAATGATGATGATGGCGGCTGATATTTATTGAACTTTCAATCTGTACCAGGATCTTTCCTATATTATCTCATGTGCTATCCAGAACAATGTTATGAAGTTCATACAATTGTTAATCTTACTAAATATTTATGAGAAAATGGTTCTGAGAATTTAAATATCCTGGACCTTGGGTTTGGCAGAAAGACAAGTGGAACAACTTGATGGATTTCAGAGTGTGAATTTTAAAATTTTAACAGGAAGAGATTTGCTCCCCACCATAAAACTGTTCCAAAAGAATGTATAAGAGCC
The DNA here is from genome assembly GCF_015220235.1 of Choloepus didactylus. Lineage (NCBI taxonomy): Eukaryota > Metazoa > Chordata > Mammalia > Pilosa > Megalonychidae > Choloepus > Choloepus didactylus. The sequence goes on along the minus strand of NC_051312.1, from coordinate 30,233,444 downwards.
GATAATGAAGAGCTTGCCAGATTGGCCTAGAGGATTGTTTATTTGAACAAACACATGCAGCACCAACTATGCACACAATATTTGGAGCTATAAAGAAGAAGGAACAGTTCTTCCCTGGAGAGCTTACAGTCTGGTGTGGGAAAAATGCATGCAAAATAATTACAACCAAAGTGATAAGGACTATAGGTATGGAAAGGGGTCACAAAATCAACCAAAGGAGGAGGGAGGACAGAGAAGGCATTCTAAGAGAGGTGACTGTGACCTGGGTCTTGAAGGATGTATGGAATTTTACCATATGAAAAAGGGAGGTAAAGTCATTCTAGGCAGAAAAAACAGCATTTATTCGGGTGTTACTGGTGGCCAACAATGGTCATAATTAATGAGAGCACCAAGACAAGTGCCCTTAACACATGGTACCTTTAAAATGAGCATTTCACCTATACCTACAATCAGTACCTACAAGAGAAAGGGGAAAGGACCTATGCCTTCCAGCCAGCCACAGTGCTCCATTTCTGTTAGGGAACCTGTCTGCATTATGTCATTTTATGGAGAATAGCATGAAAGGGGCCAATTTTACAATATTCTCTAGATTGTTCAAAATGACTTGTGGCAGTGGGTGAGGTTGAGGTTCTTAGATGTGCCACAGTAACGTCAACAGAATATTGCATCTCACTTCACCCTGAAACCTAATAGGCATTAAGAGAAATGGTTTTAACATGCCCACTTAGAATAAGGGGCAGATACCTGGAGTAGAATCTGCTTGGTCAGTATTTCTCTCCCCTGCATTCTTCAAGTTAGGCCTATTAGGGATTTTGTAACATTCTGCATTTTCTTGTGTCTTGATTGGGCTAACATGATCGTTACCTTAAAGAGTTTGATTTGATCTTTCTCAATTGATACATAGGATCAATGTCATAGAATCTATGTCATTCTTATATAAGTTTTGTTTATGAATGCAGAACATTGTGGGATGGCATTCCCTTGTCACAACATGTTAGAGAGCTGAAATTGCTCCAGGCTCTTTCCTGGTACTCATGAAAAAAAATATCTATGGCACACAAGGTCAGGAGCTAACCAGAAATATAAAATCTCTGGATGCAATTTTCAGATACACAGTTCTGCACGTTGGAAGCATGTATCAGATTGGTACCTTCCCTCCTTAATTCTCCCCTGATAATTCCTCTGGTGGTTTCTTTTTTTAATAAAATATGGATTGTTAGCATGAGAGAGATTGAACAAAGAGGATATAAAGAAGGCAGAAAGGGGGAAAGAGTGAAGGAAGGAAGGAAGGAAGGAAGCAGGGAAGGAGGAAGAAAAAGGTAAAAAGGAAGAGATATAGAAAGAAATTAGGCTCATAGGAAGGATTCTAACATATAAAAACAATTGTCAAGATGTTCTCCTTTGAATTTGGTTTGAGTCTTCATATTACTCAATCAAATGATATTAGTAGATGTTGTGGAGCCGATCAAGTTTCCTAAGATTCAGCAAGACAATCTGACCTCTGCCCTTGGAATGTTACTCTAGGATACCAGGGAGTCTATGCTTATTAAGGGTAATAACAATAGCAATAATACAATACCAATAAGTATGCATTTATCTTTTTCCTCTCTTCACTATATCCCTGAGTTCTCTTTCTTGCCCCACAATCTCCTCATGGCATTTTTCACCTCTGCATTTCTGAGTGTGTAGATGATGGGGTTCAGCATGGGGGTGATCACTGTATAGAACACAGCCACCAGTTTGTCCTCAGTGAAGGTGGAAGATGGCCTCATGTAGAGGAAGATGACAGGTCCAAAGAACAAGATGACCACCACAATGTGGGCGGCACAGGTGGAGAGGGCTTTGCGCCTCCCCTCTGCAGAATGGTTCCTCAAGTGGACCAGGATGATGATATAGGAAGACACCAAGATGAAGAAGGAGCACAGGCCAATTATGCCACTATTGACCAACACAATAGCCCCCTCCACAAAGGTGTCAGTGCATGCAAGCTTGAATAATGGCTGGAGGTCACAAAAATAGTGGTCAATCACGTTGGGACCACAGAAGGGCAATTTGATGGTGACAAGAATCTGAATTACAGAGTGTAAAAAGCCCCCCAGCCAGGAACCAGCAACTAGTACATGACACAGTTGATGGTTCATAATGGTCATGTAATGAAGAGGCTTGCAGATGGCCACATAGTGGTCATAAGCCATCACCACCAGCAAAAGGGTCTCAGTGACCCCAAAGAAGTGGAAGAAGAAGATTTGAGCCAGACAGCCCTCCAGGGAGATGGTCTTAATCTTGATGAGTAAATCTGTGATGAATTTAGGAACAACAGTAGAGGAGTAATTGATCTCCACTAGGGACAGGTAGCTAAGGAAGAAGTACATGGGGGAATGCAGACTCTTGCTGATGCTGACTGTCAGGATGATGAGGCCATTGCCCACCACCGTGGCCAGGTACACGGGAAGAAACACCACAAAGCACACTCTCTGCACCCCTGGATCCTGGAAAAGGCCAGTAAAAATTAACTCAGTTATATTGTTTGTACTGGCCATGGATTCCATAAGGGGAAGATGATCTCATAGAAGAGCCCTGTGACAAAACAAATACAATCATAAAGACAGCCCATCATATTCATTTAGCACTTGATGTTTATACAAACTTTTAACATTTATTATCTGACTGGATTATTTATTTATTTAGTCAAACATAATAGTTTATTCATTCAGTGCTCAATAGCCTACTCCATGAAATACACTATTCAAGAAACTTCACAAAAATTCCATGACTCCGATAGTATAAGATGAAAATTGAGGCTCAGAGAGGCTGTGAATTTCCTAAGCCTTTAGTAGAGTGAGAACAGAATTTGAATCAGATTGCTTTATTGAACTCACATGTTCTTTCAAATACACCACAAATATGACATACAATAATCCCATTTTCTTCACCAATAATCATCCATATTAATTGTTAATATTTCTCCCATTCTCAATGTTTTCTCATCACACTTTTTAATTAAGAGATTCCCAAATGATCTGAATCCCTTGTTTCCTCCATTTATCCCTCCTGAATGTTATTCTCATTGATATTTCTCTCTTTCTAAAGAGTTGCTTGCATATTTTCTTTACTTGAACACATAAGTTTCTGATTTCAATCAGACTCAATGGCTTCAGAAATTCTATGGCTTCATGAATTTTTGCAAGCATATTGAGAAAATTTTTTACATCTCAGAGTAAAGAAGACATCTGGAAGGGTATAACTTACTATCAAACAATAGTCTCAATATAATATGTGGGTACACAGTTTAGCATAATCCTGTGTTACAGTTTCATGGAGATTGGCAATCTTTTTTGATAACAGGAAGTGAGGATTTATTTTAATAAAGTTCCTTGAGCCCAGTGTTTTATTAGGACACTAATATGTTCCTCCGTGATTGAGACATCTGAAAGAAGAATGTAAGGTGACCCTTACCCTCAGGGAGTGTACAGCTTCATAGGATTAATACCACACTTGGGAAAGAAGCAAAAGAATGACCTTAAGATTTTCTCTGCTTTTAAAATTACTTTAAAGTATTTCTTTTTCCCCTACTTTTCTCTCTCTTGTGCATCCATTCTAAAAATAGATTAAATACCCCTCCCACACACACACCCCAATTACTCTCATAATGAAACTTTAAAAAGATATACAGAATGAAAATCTGCCGAGTGAATCCTTGGTAAGATGCCTGGCTAGAAACTGGAGAAGAAATGGGGATTGTATGGTCTAGAAGGACACCAAAGAAGAGCAGCTGAAGGGGAGAGAGGAAGCCTGGTGGGGCTGGCTTACTGGTGCAGAAAAAGGCAACAAGGGAGGCAACATAAACAACCAAGAAGGCTGGTACATAATCGGGTTGCCTAAAGAAAATTAAAGCTTGTGGTTACCTAATGATGATCATTTTCATAGTCGTTGCAACAACCACACAACCTCAGATGCTGCTCTCTTTATGTAGTACCTACTATGTGCTGGGCTGTGATAAGGACTTTACAATCATCCCCTCCTTCATTCCTTCCACATTGAGGTAGATAATTGATAGATGAGGAGACTGAAACTCAGAGAAGATGAGGAGATCATCCAAAGAAACACAGGTTTTGAGTGTGGAGCCAAGGCTGAAACCCAGATCCATCTATAGGAAAGGGATGGGGGAAATCATCACACCTGAAGCCATTCCAGTGCCCTAGAGAAATGACATCAAGACACATGGCTGACATAAAAACTCCGGATTCATGTATTGTGCTTTCGTCATAAAGAGCGGAAATGTTACAGGCAAACCCAAGTTAACAGGAATGATTTAATCACCATCTCTGGTACACAAGAGACCAAGAAACACTAGTGGTCCTTTCCTTCTCTGCCCCCTGGAAGGGATCTGAACATGGGTTAAAGCTGCAGCTGGTGGGACTGAGCTATGGCATCTGTCATTACCTCCTGCAGGAGTGACCTGATGGAACCTCTGTCATGCATGGTTCTTACAACAGCATCATCATTCTCTCCTCCCCAAGGTTTGAAACTCAAACTCAGGACTCTTTTCCACCTCCCATATTTACAGATTCCTCACATCCTATCTATTTTACTGGTTTCTTCCTCTGTCTACCTGCAGCTGCCATTTTCAGACAGGACCACAAGCTCCTGGGAGAATTATTGCAGTACCATACATGCCCCATTTGTCTTAAGGTGTCCCCAGCCTTCACCCTTGGTTTATTTTGCACACTGAAGTTGGAAATTTTTTGAGTCTCCCTCTGAATGAATCATTCAGAAATCCTCACTATCGCCCTGGTAATCACACCCAAATTCCTTGTCCTGACATTTAAGACTCTCCACAATACTTGCCCGGCCCTCTTCAAACCAACCTTAATGCCCACTAAACAACCTCAATTTAATTCAGGGGTCTCCTTACATTCTCATAAATAAAAAGTTGATTCCAACACAGGAGCCTCCCTTTTATTTTTCACATTACCTGATATGCCCATCCTCTTTTGCCTCCCTCTCCAATTCCTACCCACTCTAGGAAAGTAGCTTCTTTAACTCTAGTTCATTTAGCTCTGTTCTCAATTCTGGAAATTAATTTAAGTGATCTTTCTGTTGAATGAAATAAGGCACAAAGTGTTCAGCTCATTGTAAGTCCTTCATATATGCAAACTCTGATTATTACATTTCTAAAATGCAAAAATCAAGTCATACATTGCTTTGAAACCCATCAGTGTTTTCCCTTTGCCTACAGGATTAAGTCCAATATCATTAGCATGGCATATAAGACCTTGACCACCTTTCCAGATTCACCTGCCATCACTCCCCCTGCATTTATACTCCATCCATCCTGAACCATGTGTCATTCTCCCTACTTGCTCTCACACCTCCATGCCCTTGCTGATGCTGCTCTCTCCATTTGGTGTGCATGCTTTGGCTTTCTAATGATGTTTTATTCTATTTTCAATACCAGGCCATGTACCACCCATGACTCTGCTCCCAGCCAACACATCCTCCATGCTCCTTACAGCTTTCTACTGAAATTTTTAGCATATATTATAATAATTATTGATTTTATATCTATCTCCCATGCCTATCTTATTCAACTCTGTATGAGCTAGCCACATAAGTGCTCAATAGAGATCAATTGAATTGCACTGAAAAATGAAGAAATGTGGACATTCTTCTACCACTTGCCTGTGGAAACACAATTCATCACAATTTATTTCTGTTTTTATTACATTGCACGCTATGGTACCTCACCTGTTTTTCTTCACAGAGTGTTTGTTACTCCTTGAACTCCCACAGCACCTAATTGTTAAACTCACAGTCTATATGTAGACTCTTGGTTGATGATAAATTGATTGATGAATAGATTGATAAGAAAGAACTAGATTTTTTAAAGCTATCTATATATATTTTCCTTTCAGTCTTTGTTGACTACAAATAACTTAAGTGAGACACCTTCACACCATATATGTAAACTTGTGAACAATGTAGACTATTGTTATTTCAGAAATAGACATTTTCTTGCACTGGACCAAACCCACACACACTACAAGTTTGCAATTGTGTTGTTTTATCTAATTTATAAATTATTTTCCATGAGTTTGAAAGGAAATTAAAATAATTATGTTCCACAGCAGACATTTTTTTGTTCTCTGTCTCATCCAGTGTTACTTGAACATGAATTTTCAAATTTTCACTTAAAAAGCCAAATCTCTTATAAACACACACATGCACACACACACACATAAATAAACACAATCCTTTCTGAGTGGTTAGGTTGAGAAGATTACCATAATATATCATACGCTTTGTATTCTAAAAAACAATGGAAAAACTCATTCAGTGAATTTGAGACAATTATGTCAAATGATTTCATGGGTTCATAATGAGAAGAAGGATGTGATGAATTCCAAAGGGGCAAGAAACCAGCCTTTAGAGAAGACAGTTCTAAGTGCACAAAGATCTGAAGTACTGAGGAAAATAAAAGAAGGATACCTGGTCAAGCTCCCTTTCGCTCACACAGAGATGGGTTTAGAGTTGTAATCAGAGGGTGGGTATTGCAGTCAGACCTAATTCTTAACCTCTACTGCCTACATATCATATACCCCTGGGAACAGATTTTCTTACATTCTTTGAGTGGGGTAACAATTCATACTTGACATGGTTGTTGCAAGAATTAGATGTGAGGCAAAATATGTAATGCACTTTTTAGAATCACTTGGAGAATAGGAAGCTCTCAATAAATGGCAATTATAATTGGCTCAGGCTTCCTAGTATTTTGTTACTTTATCCCTGCTTTTCTTTCCTCCTTGCCTGTGATAGAGACAGTAACAAATTATCTCCTCTTCCTCCAGGATCTCCACAAAGTCCTCACCATGAGGTCATGGATTAAAGTTGGCTGAGGATATAACAATTAGGTGGGTAAACTAGTTTTAATTTTATCTTCTACCATAGAGCCCCAGTGATAGAAATCTGATAAGGACAAAGTAATAACATGACAAAGAGCAAGGCGGACCTGTTACTTAAAGTCCAAGTCACATCAGAAGAGTCTCCTTCCCATTACTCCCAGAATGTGAGTGCTGAAAGATACTTAAGGACAAATTCTCTCCTGTCCTCTCCTTTTACAGAGGCAGAAATTGAGGTTCAGAGAAGGAAAGCAACTTGCCCTAGATCACATAGCAGTTTGGGGCCTCTTTCCAACACTCAGTCACCTGGAAAATCCTTCTGGGATTACCCACCTCTAATCAGGAAATCTTGGTAGGGCACTATTCAGCCTTAGAGCAAGGAGTTGAACCTGAAGGCTCTTTTCCTAAACTTCAGCAGACTTCTCCATCCTTTGTAAGAGCTTGTGACACAACAGGATATCCTGGGCTGACGAGACTGAAGGGGGATGGCCTGGAGCTCAGCAGACCCTCGTCAGAATAAGATTCTTCCATACAGTTCTTTCAACCGCGTTGAGGGTCCCCAGTGGGTTAAGCACTTCATCTCATTAAGCCACCAGAATGAATCAAAGAAACTTTAGAGCTGAAAGGAAATTAGAAGATCATTACACCATACTCCTAACATTTCAGAAGAAGCAACTAATGGCCAGAAAGTGAAAGTGACTTCTCAGTCACAAAGCCAGTTATTAGAACTTAGTAATGTATGAACTTACTGAATCACAAAGAGTTCTTCTGTGATACTGGGATTTCTTCATAGTGATTCTGATTTTGTGATTGTTATTGCCAATTAGCAGGTCCTGTGATCTTTAAAAAAATAACAGATTATAGTGGTGTGTATAAATTATAAAGTGAAGGATTTAGGAAATCAGTCCCTTGGCCAACATTTTGATCTATTCTTTCCAAACAAACAAAAGCTACAGAGAGTAGTGAATGAGAAATTTTTAGGTCCTGTTTTTTAGTTTAAAGGTCCCCCTCACTCACCAGCAGACCAATATTATTTTTCAATACTGAGATGCTTGAACAATTTAAAATAAACTGAGCCACATGCTGCAATCAGGGGACCAAATTCCCTATGGAATGTCTCATCTCTAATGTGACTCTTTGCCAAGAAACTGAGTTAGGAAAAGGTTTAAAATGTGTTTTAATTAATTCAATTAGAGACTTTGGAGAAGTTATAAGCATCTAGTAGTTAGGACTTGAGAGAGGGAAGCTAAGGATAGGACATTAGGAGAGTTTTTGCCCAATATTCTGAGTTTTCAAGAACATATGAGAGTCAAAGGAGAAAAGAAGGAACCAGTCTGTGAGGATTTTAGGCAGTCCCTTCACCTCTAAAGTTTGCAGTTCCACACCCATAAAATGACACAGTTGAAGTAGATTATCTCCCATGTTCCTTCTCATTCTAACATTCCACATTCCAAGATTACCTAGAATCCATTGCCTTAACTCCTAAGTGATAATGATTACAGTGATGATGTTCACAGTGATAATAATGGCCATTTATCAGATAACTGCTATGTGTCAGGCACTATATTAGATGTTTTGCAGCTCTAATCTCTAAGATTCATAGCAATCCTGCAAGCAACTTTCCTTTTGACTGTTGTTTTTTGATTCTTCCCTACATTTTACTTTTCTCTACTCCTGTCAAAACTACACAGATTTTGTGTTTGTGAAAACAGAGTGCCCCCACTCCTAAATTGGAAGATTTTGACGACATAGGGATAAGCCTTGATTGGCATAAGCATATCTCCATACACCACCTCTTTGAACATAAAAGTGGTTCAGAGATAGAAAAGTAACACCATTAGAGACAAAGGGAGATATTGGAGGGGTTTACAGGAAACAACCTCTAACTTGGTCAGAAGATACAAAAATAGACAGAAACTTGTTTTGATTGATGTTGAGTGTGCTGTGAGGTCTGGAAATGGAGCAGCCACTTTGTGATGAAGAGGAACAAATTGTTTCCAGAAGGCCACCATGGGAGGCCCAGAAAGATAGTGAACCCCACAAAGGGCAGAGTGTCAAAAAGGAAAGAAAATGGGTCTTGATAACATCATTTGAGCCACTCAATCAATCTCACCTGAAGCCTGACCTACCTCTGGGTGATTCTGTTACATGAGAAAATAATTCCCTTATTTTTAAAAATAACATGGAATTGGATTTTCTGTCATTTGACTCACACTGAGCACTAACTGGTACAATGTTATTTCCAATTTCCAGTTGGAATTCTGAAACTGAGAGAAGCCTCCTAATTTACCCAAGGTTACCCAAGGGTTGGGTTTATAGCTATCCTATAAATACATCAAAAAAAAGGTTATGAAAAAACGAGACCATGGAAATGAAAATGGTGATGTCTAACAGTGAAGATGTATTTAAACAGCAGCAATGTAGTCAAAAATATCATCAATATTTTTCTCAGAGTCAGATTATAAGTGTGTCTAGCATTAGTTTCTAAATTTTCTAAAATATCTATAATGTTTATCAGAAAAAAAGGAATCTTTTTAAAAAACAAAGTGATTATTTCTAAAAATTCAGGAATGACTCTCTCAAAAATGAAGGAAAACTTTACTCCCCAGACAGTACAGGAAACAGAGGAATCTGTGACTCCCAGAAACATAGGATTTCTCCAATATGAGTTAATGTAAATGAGTTTCCACCCACCTGTACCTGTTTCTTGTGATCACAGACTAGTAAAAATGTCAAATGTCATAGTCTCATGAACTTTCTGAACATCATCATTTTCTAACTTTAATTACACAGAGTGGAAGATGCCAATTCTTGGTGAAATGCCACATGAGATGGTTTTTGTTACCCATGAGATAAGGGAATTTTTGGAACAAATTAATGGCTCTGACACACTAGTGAAGATCCATTTCCTTGACCAAGAAGGACCTTCAAAAAATACTTAGATTTGAAAGAAAGATGGCATAACGGAAAGAGTGCATCAGGAAAACCTGTTTTCAAATTCTAGTTTCACCACTTAGTAGCTCTGTAAATTGAGATAATTTAGTTAACAGCTTTTATCTCTGCTTTATTACCTGTTAAATTGGGTAGTAACACATAACTTCAGGATTGTTTGGATGTGTAAATGAAAATACCCATGTTAAATGTTTAACCAATGAATGCTTGAGATGTAGTAGGTGTTTTGAATTACTTAGTTGGATAATTACTAAGTTTCAGGTATAGAAGTTTGTGACACATTATACAGGAGAGGGGGCACTAAATTAAAAACCAAGTTCAGTAGCATCAACAATACCAATATTTCTTTTATGAAAAAGTGTAAGTCTCTGATAAAAACACATCTTCCTCTACTACAACCAATGCTGATGATACCTATAACCCATTTACTCCTTTCTAATCCTGCCCAAAGGAAAACAGTCATCCTCCAAGACTCCTTTTCAGCTAGTGGTAATCATATGAACCAAGACTGACCAATAAGATGTAAGCAAAAGTCATAACATGGATCTTTTTGAAAAATTTTTAAAGGAGTCAGACTTAAAAAGGTATGTGCAGTCAGCACCTTACTCTTCATCCTTTACTCTTTCCCTTCCTTCTTCTTCCAGCCTGTAGTGTAGATATGAGACTAGAGGTGCAGGAGTTATCTCACCCTAGCAAAAACAAAAACAAAGCAAAAAACCCTAAAAGCAAACACTGTCCCTGAATGAATATGAATAGAAAACAACTATATCTGAACAAAACTACTATGAAAAAAATGTGAAAATTGTCAAAGCACTTCTGCTGATGAAAATTCTGCCTAAGAATACACAAAGTTGATGAGATTTGCAACAGAGTACTCAAAACTGATTTAAATATATTCAAACAAGCATCCATGAATATGAAAAACATACATTGAATTAAATAAACAAAAGCTAATAAGAGAAATGGATTTTAAAAATCAGGAATAAATTGAATGAGAGTTGATTGAAGTCAGGAAAAAATTGCATAAAAGACAAAATCATATCAGAAATGAAGATTAAAGTAAACAAAGGAGTATATTCAAATTAAATTATAATAAATGAGATGAAAGTAAAGCATATAATCAATCAAGGGAAAGAAAATGACATTTAGTAAAAGAGGAAGCAAAAGGAGTCAGAAAGAAGTAGAAATTTAGATAATACTTAAATCTGATTAATTTTAAAAAGACGTGATCCATTGTATACCAGGAAAAATGATCCAGAACACTCAACCACAAGACATATTCTAGTAAGACTACTAGACATTAAAAGTAAAAAATAAATCTACAGGAACTCTGGGGAAAATGATACAATAACTTACAAAAGCAAGAGAATTCAAGTGCCATCAGACTTCTAAAAATCAGCATAAAAAGTGGCAACAGGGTAGCAGCATTTTCAAGAAAATTTTTAAAATATAAACCAAGAATCTTAAATCCAGCCAAACTATCCCTCAATAAACAAGAACATAGAAATGCAGATTGATCATATAAGAATTCAGTAAATGGACTGTACTAGAGGATAAGCTTCATCCAATCAAAAGATGACTGCAAAAATTTCAGTAAAAGGACTGTCCATTCTATAAGAATTGTTCCATGTCTTTTTGAGACTATTTTTAGGTTCATATACATTTAGGATTATTATGCCTTCTTGGTAACCTGATCCATTTATCATTAGGCAATGCCCCTCTTTATCCCTGGTAATATTCCTTATATTAAGGAATATATATACTTTGTCTTATATAAATATACCTCCTCCAAATTTCTTTGGTTAATATTTTGATGATATAATTATTTCATCATTTTACTCTAACCCTCTATATAGTGTAAGAATCTTTCAACAGTACACTTCCCATTCTTCCCTATTTAGGAACTCTACACTTTCAGCCTGATATTTCTGCATCTACCTGTAACTACTCAAATAAAATAAAATTTAAAAATTAAAAATAGTTCAAAGACACAAGAAGGTTGAAAGTGAAAGGATAGAAAAAATATTGTATGCAAAGAGAAACCAAAAGAGAGCTGGCATGGCTATACTAATGTCAGATAAAACAGACTTTAAGTCAAAAATTGTTAAAGGCATGAAGAAGGACACTATCAATTGATAAAGAGTCAATTCATCTAGAAGATACAACTATTATAAACATATATGCCTCTGATTTCACAAAATGTGGAAATTAAACTATGTGCTCTTAATCAACCAATGGGCCAAAGAAGAAATCACAAGGGAAATTAAGAAATATCTTGTGATGAATGAAAATGAAAACAAAATATAGTAAGTATATAGGATGCAGCACAGGCAGTGCTCAGAGGGAAATATATAGCTATGAATGGATATAATTAAAAAGAAGAAAGATCCTAAATTAACAGCCTAACTTCACATCTTGAGGAAGCAGAAAGAGAAGAAAAAAGTAAATCCAAAGTTAGCAGAAAAAAGGAAATAAGAATAGAGATAAATGAAGTAGAGAATAGAAAAACTATTGAGAGTATCAACAAAACAAAAAAATTGGCCTTTTGAAAAAAAATCAATAAAATTGACAAGTTTTTAGTGAGTCCAGTAAACAAAAAAGGGGAACAGATACAAATAAGTAAAATCAGAAATGAAAATGATGATATCACTACTGACCTGACAGAAATAAAAAGGATTTTAAGAGAACACTATGAACAACTGCATGCCAACACATTAGATAATCTAGATAAAATGGAAAATGCAAAGAAATATACAAATTACCTAAATTGTCATAAGCAGAAATAGATCTCAACAGACCAATAACAAGTAAAGAGATTGAAATAGTAATCAAACCCCCTCCCCCAAAAAGGTACTGGAACATTTTCCAAAATCAAACTCTTCCAAAATTTGAAGAAGAGGGAAGTGTTCCTAATTTATTCTATGAAGTCAGCATCACCCTAAAACCAAGGCCAGATGGGCATATCAAAAGAAAAGAAAATTGCAAACAAATCTCCCTTCTGAATATAAAGGCAAAAATCCTCAACAAAATAATTGCAAATGGAATACAGTTGTATATTTAAAAGATTATAAATCATGATCAAGTGGTAATTCTCCCAAGAATGTAAGGGTGCTTCAGAATAAGAAACTCAATCATTGTAATATAGCACATTAATAGAATGAAAGAAAAGAAGCATGATTATCTTGATTGAATCACACAAAGCATTTGACAAAATCCAACACCCACTTTTGACAAAAGCCACTCAGAGAAAGAGGAACAAAAGGGAACTTCCTCAAAATATAATGGGCATCTGTGAAAAATCCATAGATAATATCATACTCAATGGAAACAGACTCAAAGCTTTCATCCTAACATCAAAATGAAGACAAGGATGGCTGCTTTCACCATTGCTATTCAGCCTTTTACAGGAAGTGCTATCCAGGGCAATTAGACAAGAAAAAGAAATACGAAGCACCTAAGTTAGAAAGGAGTAAGTAAAACTACCACTATTTACAGATAACATTGTCCTATATTTAGAAAATTCCAAAGAATCTACAAGAAAGCTACTAGAGCTAACAAAGGAATTCATCAAAATGGCAGTATATAAGAACAAGACACAAAAGCTAGTGGCATTTCTATGCAGTACAATGAAAAAGCAAAAAAGGAAAACAATTCCATTTAAATAGCAACAGAAAGGAAAAAAAAATCTAGGAACAATTTCAACCAAGGAGGTAAATCACTTTTACACAGAAAACTACAAGTCATTACTGAAAGAAATTAAAGATGTCCTAAATAAATGGAAAAGTGTTCCATGTCCATGGGTTGTAAGAGTTAATATTGTTAAGATGTCAGTACTACCCAAAGCAAATTATAGATTTAAAGCAAACACAATGAAAATTCTCACCGTCTTTTTTGCAGTAATGGAAAAGATAACCATCAAATTTAAATGGAAGAGTAATGGACCCTGAATAGCCAAAACCGTCTTGTAAAAGAAGAACAGAGAATGAGGACTCACACATCCTGATTTCAAAACTTTTTACAAAGCTATAGCAATAAAAATGGTGTTTTATTGGCACAAGGATGACACATACACCAATGAAATTGAATTAACAATTCGAAAATAAACCTTCACATCTGTGGCCAATTGATTGACAAGGGTGTCAAGTCTACTCAATGGAAGAAAGAAGGGTCTCTTCAACAAATGGTGCTGGGAAAACTGGATATCCACATGCAAAAGAATAAAAGTGGACCCCTACCTCAATTCATATACAAAAATTAACTTAAAATGGATAAATGACCTAAATGTTAGAGCTAACACTATAAAATTCTTAGGAAAAAACATAGGGAAATATCTTCAGAAACTTGTGTTAGGCAATGGATTCACAGACTCTACACCAAAAGCATGAGCAACAAAAGAAAGAGTAAACAAACTGGGCATCATTTAAATTTAAAAGCTTTTGTGTATCTAAGGACATTATTAAGAAAGTGAAAAGAAAACCAATAGAATGGGAGAAAGTACACAGAAACGATATACCTGATAAGAGTTTTTTTTTTTAATAGATTTTATTTTGAAATAAATTCAGTCTTACAGGAAGAGTTGCAAAAACAGTACAAACCCCATACATAGACCTCCATCATACCCCAACCCCCCTCCTCCGATACCCCGATCCAACACCTTTAACATACTGTCACACCACCGTTTCTTTCTTTCCCTCCCTCTCTCCCTCCCTTCCTCTCTCTCTCCCTCCCTATCTATCATCCATGAACTATTTCTCTGTCCTCTGAACATATGTGAGCAAGCTGCACATATCTTTGGACAAACAATATAATTCACGTATACCTTTCCCATGGACATGAACATTCTTTTATGAAATCTCATTAAGCGCAGCTAAGAAGTTCAAGAAATTCAACATTGATATAAAGCTTACATTCTGTATTTCCTTTTGTGTGTGTGTGTGTGTGTGTTTGTGTCCCATCTGTGTCCCTTTGAACCTCCTCTCCTCCATTCTCAGATCCTATCCAGGATCATCCTTGGCATTTAATTGTCATCTATTTAGACTTTTTTTTTTTCAATTGTGGAAACATATATATAGCCTAAATCTTCCCATTCCACCCCCCTCCCTAGCATTCCATTAGTGGGATTAATCACATTTAGAATGTTGCAATGCTATCACCTTCCCACCATCCATTTCTAGAAGTTTCCCTTCACCCCAAACAGAAACCCTATTCTCATTTCTTAACTCCCCATTGCCCCTTCCCCCACTTCTCGGAACCCCTACTCTACGTTTCATCTCTATGGTCACATTCTCTGATACTTTCTTTGTGTTTACCATAGGGCTTAAATTTAGCATCTTAAATCTATAACAATCTTGTTTTCCTTTGATACCAACTTAACTTCAATATGACACATAAACTATGTTCCTATACTCCATTATTCCCCCACCTTTATGTAGTTCTTGTAAAAAATTGCATATTTTACATTGAGTCCAAAACTACTGATTTATCATTATAGTTTATGTATTTTAGATCCTGTAGGAAGTAAATAGTGGAGTTATAAATCAAAAATACAGTAGTATTGGTATTTATATTTACCATGTGATCTTTACTGGAAATCTTTATTTCTTCATGTAGTTTCAGTCAATTGCTTAGTGTCCCTTCCTTTCAGCCTGCTCAACTCCCTTTAGGATTTCTTATAGGACTGATTACTGGTGATGAAGTCCCTCAGCTTTTGATTATCTAGGGGTGTTTTTATCTCTCCCTCATTTTTATCCTCCAGGTGTTTGTGAATTCTCCAAGTCTCTGATGGTTATTGACTTCTGTTTGTATTCCACTGTGGTCGGACAATGTGCTTTGAACAAATACACTTTTTTTTTTTTTAATTTATTGAGGCTAGTTTTTATGCCCCAGCATATGGTCCATTCTGGAGAAAGATCCGTGATCACTAGAGAAGAATGTGTGTCCCAGTGACCTGGGATGTAATATTCTATATATGTCTGTTAAGATTTTCTATCTCTCTATCTCCTTCCTTTGTTTCTCTGTTGGTAGGGCTCCATTTAGTATCTGAAATAGGGCAGATCTTTTATTAGCAAAATCTCTCATTGTTTGCTTGTCTGTGAAAAATTTAAGCTCTCCCTTAAATTTGAAGGAGAGTTTTGCTGGATAAAGTATTCTTGGTTGGAAATTTTTCTCTCTCAGAATTTTAAATATGTCATGCCACTGCCTTCTCACCTCCATGGTGGCTGCTGAGTAGTCACTACTTAGTCTTATATTATTTCCTTTGTATGTGGCGAATTGCTTTTCTCTTGCTGCTTTCAGAACTAGCTCCTTCTCTTCAGTATTTGACAGTCTGATCAGAATATGTCTTGGAGTAGGTTTACTTGGATTTATTCTATTTGGAGTCTCCTGGGTATTTATGCTTTGTGTATTTATATTGTGTAGAAGGTTTGGGAAGTTTTCTCCAACAATTTCTTTGAATACTCTTTCTAGACCTTTACCCTTCCCTTCCCCTTCTGAGACACCAATGAGTCTTAAATTTGGATGTTTTATTTTATCTAACGTATCCCTGAGACCCATTTCGATTTTTTCAATTTTTTTCTGCATTCTTTCTTTTGTTCTTTCATTTTCTGTTCTGTGGTCCTCAAGGAGGCTGAGTTGTTCAGCTTCCTCTAATCTTGTATTATGAGTATCCAGAGTCTTTTTAATTTGGCCTACAGTTTCTTTAATTTCCATAAGATCTTCTATTTTTTATTTACTCTTGCAATACCTTCTTTATGCTCTTCTAGGGTCTTCTTTATGTCTTTTATATCCTGTGCCATGCTCTTCTTCATGTCCTTTATATCCTGAGCCATGCTCTTGTTACCTGTCTGTAATTATTTGATTAATTGTGCCAAGTACTGTGTGTCTTCTGATCTTTTGATTTGGGCGTTTGGGTTTGGGTTCTCCATATCATCTGGTTTTATCACATGCTTTAAGATTTTCTGTTGTTTTTGGCCTCTTGGCATTTGCTTTACTTGATCCCTAATTTGACAGAACTGCAGCTTGGTGGTGTACACTTTAACTAACCAGTAGATGGCATCCATGAGTCACCTATTCCCCTCAAGTCAGTTCTCCCCCACTTTGTGTTTGTGGTGTTTGGGGGTCTGATTCTTGTGGGGTCCAATTGGTGCACCAAGTTTGGGTGTGTTGTAGGTGCTGTCTACCTGAATGTGGGGTGTGTGTCTGAGCAGTTAGGGAGGCAGGGCAGCTTTAATAATCAAACCTCTCAGGTGTTCCTGGAGATTTAAGGCTGTTGCAGGAGCCTAAGCCTTCATTTCAGTTTTTCCACTGATTGTCTCTGCCGCTGACCTATAAGTCCTTGGTATTCACGTGGGGCCCTGGGATTTCCGAGCTGTTCCCCCTTCCCAGCTCTGTTCTTCCAGGATCTCTGCTGAGGGAGGTCCACACCACATCACCAGTGCGCACCAGCCTCCAGGGAAGCCCTGGGTCGCTGGGCTGTGCAGGGGCATTCCCAGCCTGCTTCAAAGATGGTTGAATGGGATGCGTTAACTTCCCCCTTTTCGCACAGCTCCACCCTCCCAGCTCCGGGACAATCAGCCGTGGGTGTATTAAAGGCCACTGTCCATGGCCGATATTGTGGCTTGTGTGTAGTGCGGCAGGAAAGATTCCCCATCACACTGGGTTTCTTGGCGTGGCTCTGGGCTGTGGGTCTGGCCCCAGGCTGGAGCGTCCCCTGCCCACTGGGGAGATGGCTGCAAGGAATGCAGTTTTTTTTCTCCTTTTGGCTCCCCTCTGCTCCTCTGGTCTCAAGACAAACAGCAGCGCATGTGGGAAGGGGTATCCTCCATGCCAGACACCGAGCTGCACAGTGCAGCACGGCCCACTCCCGCCATGCTTCACTGTGCAGCTCTCCCTGTCATCACTCTTGGGCTTTTTTTTTTAAAGAACTAGTCCATCTCCAGACACCAGCCCACCATTTCCCCACACCGCAGTGCGGCTGTGGGACTTTCAGCCAGCTTACTCACTCTTTTCAGAATGTAGGGTCCTGGTTTCACCAAATGCACATTCCCTGTGGATTTAGCAGACCTTGTCTGGCTGGTGCATTGCTGACAGTGGTGTTCTGGGTCACTTTCTGGTTTTTATCTAGTATTTTTCACAGAGGTGTTTTTTTGCCCTGTCTCACCTAGCCACCATCTTAGGTTCTCCCCTGATAAGGGTTTAATAATCAAAATATATAAAGGCCTTTTACAACTCAACAAGAAGATGAAAGACTCAGTTAAAATTGGACAACAGGCTTGAATAGACATTTCTCCATAAACAATATACAAAGGCCAACAAAGACATGAACAGATGCTTAGCATATGAACATTAAGAAAATGCAAATCAAAATAACAATGATATCCCCCACCTCATACCCACTCAAATATATTTAAAAAACTGAAAAACAAGTGCTGGGAAGGATATGAAGAAATAGGACCTTTAGTACACTGTTAGTGGGAATGCAAAATGGTACAGCCACTGTGGAAAGAAGTTTGGTAGTTCCTCAGAAAGTTAAACACACAAATGCCATATAACCCAGCAATCCACTTCTAGGTCTAAACCAAAAGAATTGAAAGCAGGGGCTTGGACAAGTATTTGTACACCGATGAGTACTTACCATGGTCCAATGAATGTTGTATGCTGTTTAATTGTCATCTTCCTTTATCTAAATTAAGGTTGTATAATGATTATTTAATACCCCTCCCATTATCCACCGAGTATGTTTGGAGCAGTGAGATATTTCAGTTAGTCAAAGGTGTCCAGATCATGAGGAGCTATGTCAAAAATTGACCAAGAGGCTTGCATATCACCAAGAGATCCTGAACTTGGAGCTGAATTGAGGAAGAGAAAGGGACTTTAGTTTTTCTCCTTTTGGATTGTACATAAGTAGTTAAATTGTTTTTAATGCAACATTTTAAATATGTATGTGGAAGAGACTGGGAATTTTCTAAGCAATCAATAGGTGAAAGGGAAAAAGACAGCTGAGGTTTTTAATGCATAGAATCTGGGTCCACTTCTTTTAGTGTTTGAAATTTGGTGCTCCTTTGAGGAACAACCCTGCCCTAATCTCAGTCAAATTGGGATGACTCCACCCATTCCATCACTCTTGCCCCCACTCTACAATGAGCAAATGTCCCACACTTGTCCAAGCAGTTTAACAAAGCTTAACAAAAAGACAGAAACATTTCAATAACTGGGCTTAGTAACATTAAACCCCAGGCTTTTATAGAAGAACTAGGGGGTGGGGAGTGTGGCTGAGAGAGAAGGTGCTCTCTTTTTTAATATGGTAAAAGTAGTAGAATATAAGCCTGGAGGTATTCTAAATATTTTTGCAATGCCTAGAACAGAATGAAGAATTGGGGGCCATGTTCTAAAATCACCACACAATCCTATAGCATAGATATTGTCTGTCCCTTTTTCTGGGATAAGGAAACTGAGACTCTGAGAAGCTAACTAACAGCAAAATAGATTAATGAGTCCTAACCTAGCCAAAAATCCTAATGCAGTATGAGGACACAAAACTCTAATAGTGAAGATCAGTTAAAATTTTAGATTGTGTCCATCTGAAAATAATGTCAATGGTTAACTAAGTGTTAGGATTAAGGATGATTTTTCTTTTCTTCTTTTGGTTTACCATATTTTTCCAGTTTTCTAAAATGCATGCATATTACATTAATTTCAATAAAAATGAAGTTCTGATTCAATGAATTATTCCCAAAACAATTCAGAAACCCTTACACTTAAAGCAAGAGATTATCTATCTGATGAATGATGGAAATTACAGAGACTCTCCTATAAAGAAGAAAAAATGAGGAATCAATGACTTTCAGAGACAGTAATATCATAAACCAAAGCATGGGAACAGTTCTCAGTATAGAAAGACAAGGACAAAAGAACAACCTGTATTTTAATTTAAAATCATAATTTATGCTTTGCCAGGTCACCCCAATAAAAGGCTTCCCACATCCATATCAGCTGGGTATAATTACTTGACAACAAAACAAAACAGTAATTTCAAGAAATCTCTGAACAATATAGTCTTTTGTTCTTACATCATTTTCTGATTTTTAATAATACCCAGAGGAGCAGATATTAAGTCTTGAGGGAGTATTGAGAAGACAAATAGAATGGGTTGTGTAGTAATAAAAAAAGAGCAACCTTTTTGAGAACTGCAAAACAGAGACATTTTTTTCTTACTCTGTTCTCACCCCAGATGATCTCCTCCAGGCCAGGTGGTTTTAAATTCTACCCATGTGATGATGATTCCCAAATTTACATATCTAGAACCTGCCTCTCCCTGGACTTCCTAACACATATATTAACTGCACATCTGCCTTCTCGACCTGGTTATTTTATAAGCACCCAACCCACAATGTACCTAAAACAAAATACTCATTTGCTCCCCAAACTTACTCCCAACCCAGTGTTCTCCATCTCTATAAATAATCCCACATATATATGCTTGTCCCATCAAAAATTTGGAAATCATTCTTAATTCCTCCCATATCTCATTCCCTATCAGCAGATCATGTCAGCTCACCCTCCAAAACATATTTCTACAAACTCCATTGAGATCTGTCTTCCTGGTATTATCTTAGTTTCCCAGACACTAAAACAGATACCATAGTGGGTTGGCTTGAACAATGGGAATTTATTGGCTCACAGTTTTGAGGCTGAGAGAAGTCCAAAATCAAGGTATCAGCAAGGTGATGCTTTCTCTCCAAAGTCTGTGGCATTCTGGTGCTGGCTGCCAGCAATCGCTGGTGCTTGGCTTGTCCGTCACATGGCAATGCACATGGCGGCATCTTCTCCTTTCTCTTCCAGATTCCTTTGACTTTGAACTTCTGGCTGCTCCCCTGGCTTCCTTTTCTGCATCCTATTTCCTTTGCTCATAAGGACTGCAACCCATCCTCACTGTTTGGGCACACCTCAACTAATAACATCTTCAAAGTTCCTATTTTCAGACAGTCTTAGTTCTAGATGACTAGGAAATGAGCCTGAACTTTCCTTTAGTGAGGGACATGATTCAATCCCCGACAGACATGTTATTGTAAATTTCCTAGTAAATCACCTTACCTCTTACCTGGAAGACTGCAGTCATCTTCTCCCTGATCTCCCTTCGTTCACTCAACTGCTCTATCCCATTATGAACACAGCAACCACAAAGATCTTTATAACATACAAATCAGATTATGTTATTCTATGCCTCAGAACTTCCCCCATGATTTCCCAATTCCCACCTTCCTTAGCAGGACCAATACAACGTCCTGTAAAATCCAGCCCAGGTCCCCTTCTCATTATGCCACAGGCACCTCAGCCTCCATTCCACTCCCTTCAAACACCACAGTGTTTCTGAGTGTCTTTGTATTTACCATTCCCACTGAATGGAAAATTTTCTAAGGTCCTTTCCATGCCTGATTCCTTCCTCTCTTATCTCAGCTTAAGTCACCTTCTAAAGAAATAGCTTCCAGGAAAACCCTGTCTATAGAAAATTCTTCCAAAAATCCAGCTGCTGTCTACCAAAAATTTTGTTGTTATTTCATAGCTCACCTCTCACAATCTGTTGTTATCTTGCTAATCTATTTGCTAATCTATTTCTCTCAACTTAGAATGAAAGCAAGACAATCTCTGCCTTGTACCCCACTGTGTCTCTAGCACTTAGGATACTGGTACAAAGTATATGCTTAATAAGTCTTCCTTGAATAAATAAATAAACAAACATACAAGCCCCACAATGGAAGATTAAGTGAACTATGCTTCACTTTGACTCTGTGGTATTATGAAGCCATTGCAGTTTACAATTATGAAGAATTTGTAATTGGATGGCAAACTGGGTATGTAGTAAAGCAGAAGAGACTCTTTGCCAATCCTAACATCCATTCTCCCCTTCCTCCTTAAGAACAGCACAGAACCCTGATTTTTAGCTGAACACAATTCCACACAGAATAAAAGATTATAGTTTCTAGCCTCCCTTGCCATTAAAAGTGGCATGTGACCAAGTTCTATTCAGTAAGATGAAAGCAGAATGCTATGTGGCACTCTTGGGAAATTTCCTTAAAAGGGAGAGGGGTTAGTTTACCCCCACCCCTTCCCCATTCCAGCCTTTTAGAATATTGATGAAATGCTAGACCTGTGTTATACAATCTGGCATCTACTCTCCATATGTGGCTATTGAGATTTAATATATTGAAATTAAATAAAATTTAAAATTCAGTTCCTTTGTCACATGAGCCCTATTCCTAGTGCTCAAAAACCACTAACACATTGGAAAGCAGAGATACAGAACATCTACATTGTGGCAAAAAGTCCTATTGGGCAGCACTGGTATAGAACACTAGCAGCTCTTTGGGGTCATGAAGTTGATGCTACATTACAAAAATGGAAGAGTCTGTATTTCTGATAATTTTATGGGACCTCCAAAACAGTGCTGGAATTTCTATCTCTACTTCTGTATTTCATTAAGATGCTTTTTTTCTGTCACACATAATCAAACCTAGTCTTAAGAGGATACAAATAATATGTGGGAAAGGAATACAAAATGTATATGCTGAGTGGTTTGCTGCACTCTACCAATTTTCCTATGAAGACATCATGTTATATATTATCTTAAAATACATTATTTTATGTATTGAGGCAGAATCACAGTCAAGGGCTAAAAACATGGCCTCAGCAATGCTAAGTCGTATGGTTAGATTCTTACTGCTTCTGGGAATTGAACAGCATCTTTAAATTTTCCCAGCCTTCTCTGTCTCTTAAAATAAAGACAAAATGCTTTCCTTTAATTCCTGGGTTTTTCCAGGAAGACCAGAAAAACTGACTAATTAGCTCTCAATAGACCCACCAAGTTTCAAGCCTCAGTGGGTGAAGTAATCCCTGAGAATTTTGACAGTTCAATTAGAGTAGATATTATCTGCCCAGGTATTATCCAGTGACTCAGAGTTCACTGATGATGTTCTTTCAGTTTCTCTTGAGGAAGTGAGGAACACAAATCTGCATATGAGTAAGGGGCTACAAACCTAAAGTCCTAGCCTGCTATAATATAAGTATCAGAAAGAAGGGAGGGGAGTTCTGCTGAGTTTGGCTCTGAACCAAATGCTTTAGGATAAATATTAACAAAATATGAGTTTCAGCATAAAACAACATAGAGAAACTATATTACAATCAATGTTTAACAAATATTTATTGAGCATGTACAATATGCTATACACTGTGCTGGGCACTCAAAAGAAATTAAGTAACAGAGATTGTTTAGTCCAGAGTAGCTTCTGAACATAAGGGTGGAAGCTTAGTAGCATCACTTTTGGGCCTATTTGGAGGAGATCCATAAGCCAGAAAGAAGATCAGTGGGTGACCATGAACAAAGGCATCATGCGAAATAAAAAATGACACCAGCACTAAATTATGAGGATGATGGTTAATATTTATTAAGCATTCATTTTGTACTGGGTTCCTTGTTAAATGTTTTACGTGCATATGTCTCATTTAATATCCAAAACAATGTTGTAAGGTTCATACAATTGTTAATCTTATTATGTTTGTGGAAAATAGTTATTCTGAGAAATTAATTTACATGGCTCTTGGGGTAGCTGATACACACTTGGAACAGCCCCCTGAAATTCGGAGGCTGAGCTATTAAAATTTTCACAGAAAGACATGCGGTCACCACCAAGAAAGTGCCTCAAAAGACTGTGTAAAAGTTGATATAGAAGGGACTGTCACACGGGCCTAGAGGGTTGTTTATTCAACAAGCACTTATGCAACACCAACTATGTGCACAATATTTAGAGCTGTAAAGAAGGATAAACAGTAGTTCTTTGGAGAGTTTACAGTCCAGTGAGGGAGAAACATATAAAAAATAATTACAACCAAAGTAATAAGGACAATGATAAAGGTAGGAAAGAAATGGACATGGAGAGGAGTTACAAAATCAACCCAAAGAAGAGGGAGGACAGAGAAGGCGTTATAAAAGAGGTGACTGTGACATAAGTCTTCAAGGATGCATGGAATTTTGCCATATGGAAAAAGGAGGTAAAGTCATTCCAGGGAGAAAGCAGCAGCATTTTCTTGAGATTTATTGATGGCCAATCATGGCCATGAATAATGGGAACAGCAAAGGAATTGCCTTTAAAGCCCGGTGATTTTTAAATGAGCATTTCACCTATACCCTCAGTCAGCACCTCCAGGAGAAAGGGGAAAGGACCTCACATCTACTAGCACAGCTGCAGTGCTCCATCTCTCTGTTAGGGAACTGGCCTGCATTATGTCATCTCATCAGTTAGGAGAAGTAGAGGGACAGAGTGTGCATTCAAAGCTAGCATCTAAATCCAATCCCACACTCTTTGCAGTAAATCCTGCAGCCTTCTAAGAGTAGAATGAAAGGGGCTTATATTACAATATCCTTTAAATTTTTCATGATGACACGTGGCAGTGGGGTGAGGTTGAAGTAATGAGAGGTGCTGTAACAATATAGACACAGCCATATTATCTCACTTCACCAAGAAAAGCTAATAGGCATTAAAGGAAATGGACTTTCCATGGCCACTTAGAATAAAAAGCAGACATCTGAAGTAGAATCACGCCTGGGCAGTATTTCTTTCCCCTCCATTCTTCACATTAGGCCTAATGAGCATTTTCTAACCTTCTGCATTTTATTATACCTAAACAGGACTAACAGTGCTCTTTATGTTAAAATGTTCTACCTGGTCTTTCCCTATTGATGAGTATAATCAATGTCATTTTGATACTTATTTACTTATTATTTACTTTTGTTTATGGCTGCTGGACATAAGGGGAAGACCCAGGACATTTATAGACCATTCTTTGTACCAACATGTAAGAAGAGTTGAAATTGCTCCAGGGTTTCTGGCACTCATGATCAGATGGTCTGTGGTACATGATGAAAAGAACCAACAAGAAAAATACAAAGAATATAAAAAAATTATAAAATTCCCTGCATGTAGTTTTCAGAGATGCACTTCTCCACATTGAAAGCAGATTAGTGTCCTCCTTCCCCAAATCTCCCCTAATAATTCTCATGGTTAGTTTTGTGGGGTTTTTAAAATAAAATGTGGATTGTTAGCTTAAGGGAGTTAAAAGGAGAAGATGGAGGGAAGGAAAGAAAAAAGGAGGAAGGAAGGAAGGACAAAAGGAAAGAAAGAAGGGAAAAAAGAAGAAAGGAAATAAAAACAAAGGATGAACTGTGCACACAAGAAAGGGATTTTCACCTACGTAAACATACATCAAAATATTCTCCTTTGCATTTACACTTGATTGAGTCTTCATTTTATCAAATTCCATTATAGTGGTGGTTATCTGGAGCCAATCAGCTTTCCTAAGATTTAGCAAGACAACCTGAACTCTATCCTTGAACTATTACACAAAGATACCAGGGAGTCTTTATTTACTCAGGAAAATCACAACAGCTATAAATTTAGTTCTTGTTTCTGTATCTGTGGTTTTTGAATGTCTTACTGAAATTAAAATCCATTTAAAGAGCAATAGAATAATCAGTTGTACATTTTATCACTTTCCTCTGTTCACTATATCTCTGAGTTCTCTTTCCTGCCCCACAACCTCCATATGGCATTTTTCACCTCTGCATTTCTGAGTGTGTAGATGATGGGGTTCAGCATGGGGGTGATCACCGTGTAGAACACGGCCACCATTTTGTCCACAGTGCAGGTACAAGATGGCCGCATGTAGAGGAAGATGACAGGCCCAAAGAACAAGGTGACCACCATGATGTGGGAGGCACAGGTAGAGAGGGCTTTGCGCCTCCCCTCTGCAGAATGGTTCCTCAAGTGGACCAGGATGAAAATATAGGAGGACACCAAAACAAAGGAGAATACAGAGAATAAGCCACTGTTGGCAAACACAGTAACCCCCTCCACAAAGGTGTCGGTGCAGGCAAGCTTGAGTAATGGCTGGAGGTCACAGAAATAGTGGTTGATCACATTGGGGCCACAAAAAGGCAACTGGATGATGATGAAAATCTGAATTATGGAGTGTAAAAATCCCCCCAGCCAGGAACCAGCAACTAGTACATGACATAGTTGATGGCTCATAATGGTCATATAATGAAGAGGCTTGCAGATGGCCACATAGCGGTCATAAGCCATCACCACCAGCAAAAGGGTCTCAGTGACCCCAAGGAAATGGAAGAAGAAGATTTGAGCCACACAGCCTTCCAGGGACATGGTCTTAATCTTGGTGAGTAAGTCTGCGATGAATTTAGTGAAAATAGTAGAGGAGCAACTAATCTCCACCAGGGACAGGAAGCTAAGGGAAAAGTACATGGGGGAATGCAGACTTTTGCTGATGCTGACTGTGAGGACAATGAGGCCATTGCCCACCACCATGGCCAGGTACAAGGGAAGAAACACCACAAAGCACACTCTCTGCACCTCTGGATCCTGGAAAAGGTCGATAAAAATTAACTCAGTCATGTTATTTGAACTAGCCATTGATTCCACAGGGGAAGGTGGTCTCATAGAAGAGCCCTGTGACAAAACAAATACAATCATAACATCAATCTCTCCTGTTTGTTTATTACTTGACAGTTCATAGAACTTTTCACACTTACTATCTGACTGATATTTTTAGTCAGTCATATGGTAAATGGGTATTCCTTTGGTGCTCTCTTACCTACTCTATGCAAGATGCAATTTAAGAAATGTCACTTTTTCCATGGTCCTCATATTACAAGTAAGAAAAATGAGACTCAAAGGGGTTGTGAATTAACCAAGTCTACATGTAAGGAGTGGACCTAGAACTAGAACTAGATCATTTTATTCAAGCTTGTATGTTATTTCAAGTACACCACACTGACCAAATTATTCACCATTTTCTGCACTAATAAACATCCCTATTAGCTGCTAAAATTTCTCCCATTCTCAATGTTTTCTCATCATGCTTTTGTATTAATAGTTTCCCAAGTGATCTGCCCCAAATCCCTTATTTCCTCCATTTATTTCTCAGGAATATCATTCTCATGATATTTCTGCCATCCTAAAGAGTTGCTTGGGTATTTTCCTTACTTGAACCACGTAAGTCTCAGAATTCTCTCAGGCCCTATAGTTTCACCCAATCCCACAGTTTGATGAATTTTTACAAATAAATTGAGAAAAATTTTGACACCTAAGAGAGAAGCAGTCCTCTGGAAGTTGTTCAGATTATAGCTCACTATCAAAAATGGTTTTAATATGACGCAAAGATATTCACAGGTTTGCATGTTCCTGTGTCACAGTTTCCTGGAGATTGGCAAACACTTTTGGCAACAGAAGTTGAGGATTTATTTTAATTCGGTTCCTTAAACCAAATGACTTTTTAGGCCCATACCATGTTCCTAGGTGATTCAGGACATATGAAAGAAGAATGTGAAGTACTTATCCTCACAAAGTGCACAACTTCAGATGATTAAAGACAACACTGGTGAAATGAGTGAAAAAAAGACCTAATGATTTTCTGTGCTTTTCAACTTATTTTAAAGTATGTCTTTTAAGCGTTTTATTTCCTTCTCCCACTTGTGATTCCATCCTGAAAACAGATTATATCCTCTCATCAAATTTTTGTCATAGTGAAAATGTGAAGCTATATATGAGATGAAAATCCACCAACAGAACACTCAGTAAGAATCCTGGCCAGAAACCAGAGAACAGGGATCGCAAAGGATTAGAAGGACAATAAAGAAGAGCAGCTGCAGGGGAGAAAGGAAGCAAGATGGGGCTCACTTATTGGTTCAGAGGAAGGCAAACAAGGAAGGCATCAAAAACAACCTGAGAAGGCTGGGAAATGGTCTAGTGGCCAGAAGGAAATTAAAGTTTGTGATTACATGATCAACATTTTCATAGTCATCCCAACAACCAGACAATCTCAGGTGCTCCTGCCCTTTTGTCAGCATCTACTATGTGCTGGGCTATGGTAAGCACTTTATGCCATCCCCTCCTTTAATTCTTCCACTTTGAGGGAGATAATTGATAGTTGGAGAAACTGAGGCTCAGAGAGGTTAAATAATTGCCAAAGAAACACAGTCTGTTTATGCCATCCCCTCCTTTAATTCTTCCACTTTGAGGGAGATAATTGATAGTTGGAGAAACTGAGGCTCAGAGAGGTTAAATAATTGCCAAAGAAACACAGTCTGTGAGTGGTTGAGCCAAGTCTCAAACCCAAGAATATGTAAAGGAGGAGGAGGGGAACTCACCACACCTCAGCCAGAGGAGAAAGGGAAAAGCCATTTCTAGCCTTAGAGAATGGTATCAAGACACATGGCCGAACTAAAACTCATCGAAATTCATTTACTGTTTCTTCCCCGTAAATAGCAAGAGTGTTCCATGATACCCCAAGATTATGTGAATGATACGATCCCCCCATCTTCGGCCCACAGAGACAAAGGTACAGAAGAAAGTGTGACACTCAGAACTCTCCTTTCCTCCTCCACCTTAAGGCAGGGATTTGGACCAGGGTTAGAGCTGCAGTTGGTGAGACTGATCTATTGACCTTGTCATTATGTTCTGGCAGATGTGACCTGAGGAACCTCTGCCACACCAAGGTCTTACAACTGCACCATCAATCTCCCAGCCCCCAAGGGCTTAGAGTCACCTCCAGCACATGCCTCTCCTCTGCCTCCCATATTAATACAATCAGCTCTTCTTGTCTATTTTACCAGTTCTTTCCTCTGCCCTCCATATTAACACAATCCACTCTTCCAATTTTACCAGTCCTTTCCTATGTCTTCCTGCAACCTCACCCTCAGGCAGGACAATAAGCTCCTGTGAGGATTACTGCAGCGTCTCACATGCTCCATCTGTCTCTCGGCGTGCCAGCCTTCACCCCCCAGTTTATTCTGCAACTGAATTTACAAATTCTCCCTCACTCTCCCTCTGCTTGAATCACCAGAAATCACCTCTGTCTCTTGTTGCCTGGCAATCAGGCCTAAAGTCCTCTACCTGACCTTTAAGACCCTTCGCAAATCTTGCCCAGCCCCTTTCAAACCAACATCAATGTCCACCTAGCAACAACATAACCTCAATTCCACTGAGATCTCCTTGCAGTCTCATCAATACAAGCTGATTCCCAGTAAAAGAGCACCCCTCTTATTTTTCACATTACCTGATGAGTCCATCACCTCTGTGCCCTCTCCAAATCCTACCCACTCAGTAATGTCCATTGTTCATGAAGCCTTCCCTGGTGGCTTCAAGTCTCATCCATCTAGCTGTGCACTCAACTCTGGAAATTAAATGAAATGATCATTCTGTTCAATGCCATAAGGCACACAGTGTTCAGCTCATCATGAGCCCTTAATAAATATAAATATGTTTATTATTTACTTCTAAAATGCAAATCTGATCAAGCCATGCATTTCCGTTGCCTACAAGATTAACTTCAATATCATTAGCATGTCTATAAAACCTTGTTTATCTTTCCAGCTTCCCTTGCCATCACTCCCCCTAAAACTACACTCCATCCATTCTGAACTTTGTCTTATTTTCCCAACTGGCTCTCACACCTCCATGTCTTTACTGATGCTGTTCCTTCCATTCATGTGCACACCTGGGCTTTCTACTGACCTTTTATTCTTCATTGTTCAGGTCAGTCACTATTGCATCACTCCACTGCCAGCCAACATGTACTCCATGCCCTTTACGTCTTTTAACTAAGTATTTAGCCTATTTTATTGAAATTACTGTTTCTGTATCTGTTTCCCATGCCTGCCTTATTTATCTCTGTATGAACTAGACACATGAAAGTAAACTGAACTGAATAATAAAAAGGAGAAATGACGAAATTCATCTACCAACTACTCTGGGAACCACACAAGTTATCACACACTATTTCTAATTTTATTGTTCACCATAGTTTGATGTCAACTGTTTGTCTTCATGAACAGAGTCTGTTTGTTACCCCTGAAACTACAGCAGCCTATGTACTAATGTCACAGTTGCATTAAAAATATTTATAGACTCTTGGTTGGTGATAAATTGATTAACCAGTAGATTGGTAAGAAAAAACTAGATTCTTTAAAACTATCTGTACATTTTTGTTTCAGTATGTATTGACCTCACTTATGATGTATGTTATTATTAGTTAGAAATGGACATTTTAGTATACTGGGTCAAAGCCACACTTTGAAATTGAGGTATATTTCTGCTTCATAGATTATTTTCCATATGTCTAGAAGCATGGTTCCTTGGAATAATTATGTCCCACAGCAGACTTTTTATCTCTGTGTCCATCCAGTGTTACTTGGACATGAATTGTCCAATTCTCACTCAATGACAGATCTCTTGCACGCACACACACACACACATGTGAGTTATCCTGAGAAGGTTACCATAAAGAACATGATGCATTTTTTAAAAACCCAATCAGAAAATTTAAGGCAGTTTTAACAAATGATAATGTGGATCATAAAGAAAGGTGGGAGGTAATGAATTCCAAAAAGACAGCTGACCTGCTCATAGTGAAGGGAACAGTTACAGGTGAATGAACTTTGAAAGAGGGAAAAATGAAACAAAGACACCTGCTCATGCTCCCTTTTACCCTCTCAGAGATGAGTTCAGAGTCACTATTAAGAGGGTGAGAATTGCAGTCAGCATCTAACACTTAGCTCTACAACCCACATAATCACATACCTTGGGAACAGATTTTCTTATTTTTTGATGGGGCAACAATTGAGACTTGAGATCATTGTTACATGAATTAGATGTAGGTAAAATATGCAAAGCACCTAGGATTTCATGGAGAATAAGAAGTGCTCAGTAAATTGTAGCTATCAGTCTCTCAAATATCCTAGTTTTCCTCTGTTTTTCTTTTCCCCTTGCCAAAGAGATAGTTAATAACAAATTACCTCAATTTCCCTTTAGAATTTCCCCCAAATAACACCCTCACCCTAAAATTATGGGTTAAAGATGGCTCACTGAGGATGTAGAACGTGGGTAAACAATGGACTGGACCCTAACTAGGTATAATTTTATCCTTTACCATAAAGCCCCAATAAGAGAAATCAGACAAGAGCAACATCATAACATAATAGAGAGCCAGGCATACCTACCCCTACAAGCTCAATTAACATCACATGAGTCTTCTTTCCACCACTCACTTGAGACCCCAAATGGTAAGGCATGGAATCTAGAATGTGAGTCCAATACTCTCATTTTACAGAGGCAGGAGCTGAGGCTCAGGAAAAGTAGGCTACATCCCCTAGATCACACAGCAATTTGGAGCCTCTTACCCTCTGTCAACCTGGAAAATCGTTCTGGGTATCACATTACTTACCTTTAGATAAGCAAATCTTGTTGGGAATGATTCAGCCTTAGAAGAAGGAGTTGATCCTGAAGGTCCCCAGGGAGCTAAGCCACTTTTTCTCAGCTAAACCACCAGGTCGAGTCGAAGAGACTACAGAGCTGAAAAGAAATTTGGAGATCATTAATACACAAAACTCAGTTTATAGAAAAAGCAATTAAGGACCAGAGAGTTTAAAGTGACTTCTCAAAGTCACATAGCTACTTACTGGGTGGTGCTCAAATGCATGGAAACACAAACAAGAGTTGTTTCCATTTTCCAGAGCTTCCTTTCTAGTAATCCTAATTTATGGTTGTTATTGCCAATTAGCAGTGTAAGCCTTTCTTCCGCACAACAAAATCCCATGGGTCCTGTGATGTTTAGAAAATGAACCAGAAATGGTGGTGTTGATAAATTATAAGGGGAAAGATTCATAAAATAAGTCCCAGAGCCAATAAACTTTAGAAACAGTAAAAGCGTATGTGAAGCAGCTAATGAGTGATTTTTAGATCTTTCTTTTTAGTTTAGAAATCCCACTCACTCACTCACTATGAGATCAAGATTGTGTTTTCATGCTGGGATGCTTGAGCTATTCAAAATAAATTGAGCCATGTGCTGTGATCAGAGGACCAAATTCCCCATGGAATCTTTCATCTCTAGCATGAAGGTTTGCCAAGAAACCATGAGTGAAGAAAAGTTTCAAAATGTGCTCCAATTAATTCAGTTAGAGACTTTTGAGAATTTACAAACATCCAGTAGTTATGCCTTGAGAGGGAAGCTAAAGAAATGACATTAGGTTTTACCCCAATATTCTGAGTCATAATGGGAGTAGGAGACTGAAAGGAGAAGAAAAGACAGGAGTGACCTGGGGGCAGGGCTGCTAGCTTTAGACAAGTCCCTTCTCCTCCACAGTTTGCAGTTCCACAGCCATAAAATGACACAACTGAATTGGATTATCTTCCATGTCCCTTCTCACTCTAACTTTCTGTACTTCAGGATCATTTAGATTCTGATGACTCAAAGGCCTCAAAATGTTTTTGGTGCCTCTCCAGCATCCATTTCCCCTGTTCCTGTCAAACTACAAAGATTTTGGTTCAAAGAAATGAGACCACCCATCCTTACAATGGATGATGTTGAACACCTAGGGATTAGCATTTACTGGCTTAAGCAGATCTACATATCCACCCCATTGGGCACAATATTGGTTCAAGGGATAGGAAAGTAACCCCATTAGGGAGACACAGAGACATTGGAGGGGTTTACAGGAAAGAAGTTTCCTCTATCTTGGGCAGAAGATACCAGAAAAGACAGAAACTTTTGCTTTGGTTGCTCTGAGGTCTAGAACTGGAGCAGTTGCTCTATGACAAAGGGGAGCCATCAACTTCCAGAAGGCCACTGTGGGAGGTCTAGAAAAGCAGTGAACCCCACAAAGGGCAGAGTGTCAAGAAGGCTGAAACTGAGTCTTAGTAGCATCACCTGAGCTACTTGAGATCAAGTCTCACCTGAAGCCTAGTTTCTGGATTATTCAGTTATATGAGAAAATGAACTCCTTAATTTTTTAAAATAAGTGGAATTGGATTTTCTGTTGGTTGAATCATAATAACTACTAACTGGTAGAAAATAATTGCTTCCATTTTAAATTTGGAATGTTGAGTCTGAGAGAAGCCTACTAATTTATTCAAGGTTACCCAAGGGTTTGGTTTATAGCTGTCCCATCTATACTTCCCAAAAAAGTGTTGTGACAAAAATGAGACCATGGAAATGGAAATGCTGAAGTCCAAACTGAAGATATATTTAAATACAAGTAATATAGTCACAAACATTGTCAGCATATATCTCTGAGAGTCAAATTATAAGTGTGTCTAGCATTCTTTTTTGTTGGTGGTCATTTCCAAATATTCTAAAATATCTATAATATTCACATGAAAAAAAGTCATTTAAAAAAAAGTGATTGTTCCTAAAGACTCAGGAAGCACCCTGCTAAAAAATAAAAGGAAATCTGTCCCAGAATGGAGAAGAAACAGAGGAATTTGTGACTCCTAGAAACATCACCAGTTCAAACTCCAGATTTGGGGAATATAGTGTGCAAATTCAAGATAGGAAAATAGGTTACAAATCTCACAGGATTTCTCCATTAACAGGTCATATCACTGAGTTTTTTCCCACCTATAATATATTCTGGTAATTGCAGACTTAATATTAAAAATATCAACTCTAATAGTTGCTTGGTTTCTCAGAGAACCAGCACCTTCTAACATCAGTTACACACTGAACAATAGATACAAAAACTCTTGGTGAAATGCCACGCAGGACAGCTTTTATAACCATCAGGAAAGGAACCCATTGGAATAAACCAATGGCACTGACGAACTAATGAAGATATACTTCATTGACTAAAAGTGTTACTCAAAAAATATTTAGATTTGAAAGAAACAGCATAAATATACTGCATCAGGAAAACCTGATTCCAAATTCTGATTCCACTACTTAGTAGTTCTGTAACTTTAGACACTTCAGTTAACAGCCTATACTCTCACCGTTCTTATCTGTTAAATGAGGATAACAACATACACCGTCAGGATTGTTAGGATGTATATACAGAATAACCTATGTTAAATGTTTATCTAAAACAATGCCTGATGGTGTTTTAAATTATGTAGTAGGGTTTTAGTCAGGTTCATGTGTAGTTCTTTATGTCAAACTATACAGGAGAAGGAGCACTAAATTAAAAAATCAAAATGAGTGATATCAATGGCATCATCAACATGGCTAGGTAAGACATCTTCCAGAAAAATCTCCCCTCAGAATCAAACAATGAAAGGACAAATCCTACTTGCTTGGCTCTCTGGAGTACGATACAGATTGGAGAAGGGCACCACAAATGCCGAACTGAAGAAAAAGAAATACAAACACCACAATCAGGAACAATATTCACATCCTGGGCTTCCAGTCTGGGCCCCTCCCCCTCACTCCATCCCATGCAGCTTGGGAGTTACACAGAGGGAACATGGCCTGGGCCCCACCTGCTATGGATGTAGACCATGAACCCCACACACATCTAAGCACAGGGACCCAAGTCCACAGAGACCCAGGAGGGAACACAAGTGGCTAAGGAGTGCAGCATACAAAAGTGCCCCCAGGAAACAAAGAAACCATGGCACAACTATTGGCAAAAGGTGCACACACTCTATCCAGTGTCTGTTTGCTGCACCACCTAAACGCAAATGGACATTTGTGGACTGATACCATTGGCTCCCTTTGATGGGGTACCCTAACAGGGAAGAAACCGGAGGCAGAAAAGCCTCACAGAACAAAAGGGGTTGGGGAAAACTGAACTGCTGTGGGACAGGACAGGTCCCAGAACTAAAAAGTGGAATGAAAAGGGGACACTGAGTGAGAGAGAGAGAATTTAAACAAATCATAGTAGATGAGGAGAAAATTTTGCACAAAAACAAACAGAACAGATTAAGATTGCTGGAAAAAGAACAGAGGAAAGGAGGCTTTTTTTCCGAAGGTGAAAAATGTGCACACAAAATGGGCAATCTTAAAAATTATTCTGCATATCCAGGGCAAGAATCACATGCAGAAGTGCTAAGAAAATCTGAACAGTTAAACAGAGGCTAATATAAAGGTCCAGAATAAGGTGGATCAAGCACCAAAGAAGAGCCTTAACACAAAGCCAATCAACAATAAAACCCTAGGCAAGAGGGAGAGACTGAACTTCAGAGAAAATGCATCAAAATAAACAGATTCCCAGACATCAACAAAAAATTATAAGCCATACTAAGATACAGAAAGATATGACACACAAGGAACAAATTAAAACTTCAGAGGTGACAGAATCTGGGAAAATATCAAAGAAATTCAAACAAATCTCCTAAATTAATTCAAGGAGATGAACAAAAATAGGGACAAAAATAAACTAATGGTGGATATAGAGCTACAGGATATTAAGAAGACAATATGTGAGCAAAAAGAAGAATTCAAAAGTTTAAAAAGAAGCATAACAGAAATTAAGGGTAGGAAAGACAACAATAATGGAGACTTAAAATACACTAGAGACATACAGCAGTAGATTTGAACAGGTGGAATAAAGATTCAGCAAACTAAAAGACAAGACAATTGAAATCATACAGTCAGAAGAACAGATGGAGGAGAGAATAGAAAAAAATGAAATGTGTCTCAGGGACTTGAGTGACAGCATGAAGTATACAAATATACACATCATGGGTGTCCCAGAAGGAGAAGAGAAAGGGAAAGTGACAGAAAGAATACTTATGAAAGACAAATATACATGTCCAAGAAGCACAACATACTCCAAACAGAATAAACCCTAACAGACCTACTCTGAGACACTACTACTAATCAGATGGTCAAATGCCAAAGATAAAGGGTGAGTTCTGAAAGCAGCAACAGAAAACTGATTCATCAAATATAAGGGATTGTGAATAAGACTAAATTCTGATTTCTCATCAGAAACCATGGAGCCAAGAAGGCAATGGTATGATATATTGAAGGTACTGAAAGGGAAAAGTTGCTAGTCAAAAATTCTTTATCCAATAAAATAGTCCTTCAAAAATGAGGGAGAAGTTTAAAATGTTCACAGAGAAACAGAAACTGAGAGACTTCATTACCGAAGAGCTGCCCTACAAGAATTACTAAAGGGAGTACTTCAGGTTGAAAGGTAAAGACAGAAGAGTGGCTTGGAGTAGTGTGAAGAAGGAAGATCTTCATGAAAGGTAACTAAAAGGGTAAATGCAAAAGCCGTTAGTACTGTTTCCTCAAAATATAGCTCAACTCTTTTATTCATATGAGTCGGAATACAGCTCAACAAGGAAAAGTCGTATTTCCTGATAATGGACATGCAAAATACAAAGAGGTAATGTGGGACAAAAACAAGATAAAGTGGGGGAAAGGAGGGATATTGGAGCAGAGAACATATATTAGCAATTGAAGCTAAGTTGGATCTTTCCAAAATTAGCAGGTTTTAGATGTAGGTTGTGTAACACAAATTCCAGGGTAACCACAAAGACTGTACCTAAAAATATATACAGAAACAGACATGAAAAGGGATCAGACAGATACATCATAATAGATCAACTATACAGAAAAGAAGGCTGCAATAAAGGAAAAGAGAGGCAAAAAAGATGTATGACATACAAAAACCAAAGGACAAACTGGCTGAACTAAGTACTGCCTTTACAGTAATAACACTGAATGTTAATGGATTAAACTCCCCAATCAAAAGACACAGGTAGGCAGAATGGATTAAAAAAAAAATCATAATCCAACTATATGTTGTTTAAAAGGGACTCACCTTAGGCCCAAAGACATAACTAGGTTGAAAGAGAAAGGATGGAAAAAGATCTTTCTTCTTTTTTTTTATTTTGTTTTTTTTTTTTATGTTTCATTCTTCATTTTTTTTTTTTCTCTCTTCTTGTTTCATTGGGGAAGAAATGGAAATATCCTCATAAAAATAGTGGTGATGAATGCATAGCTCTGTGATTATATGAAGAACCATTTATTGTTTACTTAGGACAAACTGTATGGTGTTTGAATAAAACTGTTTAAAAAATAAACAGAAAGATATAAATGCTGGAGAAAATATGGAGAGAGCAATGTACCTATTCACTGTTAGTAGGGAAGTAAAATGGTGCAGCACCTCTGGAGGGCAGTGTGGTGGTTCCACAGGATGCCAAGTATAGGGTTGCTATATGATCTTTCAATCCCATTTTTAGGTATATTCTTGGAAGAAATGAAAGCAGGGACATGGAACTGACATTTGCACACTGCTGTTTATGGCAGCAATGTTCACCATTTGCAATGGATAGAGGTGGCCTAAGGGTACATCCACTGATGAATGCAAGGGTGAATTGTGGTATATACATACAATGGAATACTGAGCTGCTGCAAGAAGGAATGAAGTTGTGAGGCATACAACTTCAATAAGAAGATTGGAGGCCAGTGTTTCAAGGGTTGTTTTGTTAATTCTCTGATGCCAGCCCATTGGGTTGCTGCCTCTTCAATTCTCTGACTCTCCACTCATGGCTTCAAATGGACACAGCATCTCCAGGCATCATATCCTCACATGAGGGAAGGGTAGGAATTTCTTGTTATTTGGGAAATATTTCCCTGAAATTCCCATGAAAATTCCTCTCATTTATATTCTTATTGGCCAGAACAAGGTCAGTATCAGGAAGTAGGAAGTGGGCAAAAGCTGCATGTACTTTCCTTTGAAGTTATAAGGGACGCTGGGTAATGTAATTTTTATTCAAGATTAAAGTAAGAAGGAGAAAACAAGTGTTAGGGGACACCAGAAACTTTGGCATCAGTAAATAAAGCACCTATCCTGGTACCTTTTAGGAATTCTGAGCAATTTTAGGTAAGGTGCTCACTTCTTTATGGTCTCCCACCCCAACTAGGTGTTGTTTTGTAATTTAGGTAAAATTTACACTCACTGAAATAAATACACAGACCTTCATTGTATTCTCCTATGAATTTTGACAAATGTATACTTTTGTATAGTCAACAGCCCAACCAAGATGTAGAATATTTCAATCACCCTAGAAACTTCTCTCATTACCCCTTGCAGGCAATTCTCTCTCCCTGCAGGCAATCATTCATCTTATTTCTAACATCATCAATTAGTTGAACCTGCTCTTGAACTTATATAAATGGAATTATGGAACATGTTCCATTTGTGTCTGGCTTCTTTTGTTCAATATAATGTTTTTAAGATTCGTCCATGTTTCAGGTTGTACAAGTTTGTTCCTTTTATTTGCCAAGTAGCATTCTACTGTATGAATATACCACAATTGTTTTTTACCCCTTCTCTTGTTGATGGTCATTTGGGTTGATTCCCATCTTTATCTATCATGAATAAAAGCTGCTATGAGAATTCTTGTACATTAATATTTTTAAAGGACTAAATTGATAGTCATATGTTTATTTTACATGCAAAATAACCACAAAGAATGTGTATGGATGCCTTTCTAATTCTAAAATTATTGCTAGAACTAGAGAAATGAGGATATAGTCAATAGGTTAATTGGCACAAAGTTGGGAAACAATCAACTTCTTAGGACAATTTGAATCTTTAACAATAGGTGAACAAATGCAATTTTCTACCATAATATTTGAACAGTTGTAGTTTCCTACAACAAATACTAATTATATCAAAATTAAAAATCTATCTTCATTAGATTTATTAGACAAAATCTTCTATATAGAAAAGATTTTGTCTGAAATGGTTTCACAGAAACTCAACTTTATGGTGACATGTTACAATAGAAATATTTGCAAAATTTCATTCCTGTGCTTTTTTCTATACAAAGGAAAATGTTTAAATCAATATTTTCACTTTCAAGAGCAATTGTACCAAAACCATATTTATCTTAAAATGTCTCATAATTTTCTTATTAATGTTTAGTAAACCTGTGGCATCTTACTTCAACTCTAGTCTTAATTAAGGCTAAATCAGTGGTATTTGTGAAATGCATTGCTGTAGAATACATTGCATTTCACAAAGAATGCTTATGGCTCTTGAAAAACTTTTTATTATG
Organism: Choloepus didactylus; assembly: GCF_015220235.1. NCBI lineage: Eukaryota > Metazoa > Chordata > Mammalia > Pilosa > Megalonychidae > Choloepus > Choloepus didactylus. Next base: position 30,194,737 of record NC_051312.1, on the reverse strand, counting down.
GAAAATTTAAAACATATACACCTGTTGGTCAGAGAAGTGTAATGATCCAAAACCCAGTTCCAGTGATTATCAACACAGCACTGATTCATCTATACCAGTGCATCTCAGCAGCTGCTCTCTTGACATCTAGATTAGATAATTCTTTGTTGTGGGAGACTGTCCTGTGCATTGCAGGATGTTTTGCAACATCCCTGACCTCTGCCCACTTAGATGCCAGTAGCGCTCCCTCCTCCCCAGGTTGTGACAACCAGAAACATCTCCAGACATTGTCAAATGTACCCTGCAGGGCAAAATTCCCCCTGGTTTAGAACTTCTGAGTTATATCCCTGCCCACATCAAAGCATGTAATTTCATATCCTGACTCTTGTGGTCCCTATTGCTTCAAGATTGAAACCTGCCTTGTGAGTAGTGCCATTTCATATAAATCCACATGACTGAACTCTTGGTAGGCAGCAGCTATATCTAATCAAACTCTGCACATCCTAGATACCCATCCATTGTAAGTACCTAAGAAAACAGGTGAATTTAATTTTTTCACATTTAATGTTGATTTCTGAAGTTGTTTCCAAAAGGAAGTTTGAGTTTTTAGTAACCAGATCCTGCTTCCCATGAGGAAGTCTCTCTGGTTAGAAAAGGGAAAGGGGTACAACTCACTGGGGATCACCCTCTCTCACCTGATAATCATGTCTGTCCCCGGGTATCTCTTGAGCAGTTGAAATCAAGGCTAAGCTGCCAGGGTTCTTACACCTGTGTGGAACACCTGGGAGGTAGAAGAGAGGCAGGTCTCCTTTACTGCTGTTTTAACTCAGGTGGAATTGAGACCCATGTGGCTTAGTCTCAGCATACCTGAGCCTACAGCTTGCAGGGGTTGCAGATCCAGAGCTTTGTGAACCCAGCAAGGTAGGAGCACTGGTTGGCATCTTACCTGTGATGCTTCTCAACTGGCTAAATGAGAAACCTGGGTGAGCCGGAAGCTATCCTCAGCATTTTATTTCTATCTCTGGGTCAGAATAGAAAAGGTAACTGTGGTGAGACCACAGCACAGACACAGAAACACTGGGGAGAGTTTGCTTTGTGGCCATGCATTTATTTCATGTATAAATATGTTGGATCAAACCTTGCAAGCAAAGGAAGGTTGCAGGAAGCCCAGGGTGTCTTACAAAGCTCCCCCAATGGTCAGGTCATTGACTGAACACCCACCCCTGAAGGCTAAACTCAGTGTAGGCACGGGGATTCAGGGATGGAGAAGACATGGATTCATCATGGGAACTGGGTTCCTTCAATGTTTATGGACACAGCTACAGTGTACCTAGGATTCTGCTGAGATGGTTAAGAAAAAATATATCACCTGTAATTCCTTTTTAACCACATTATTGGATGTTATTTCTTAGCAGCCTCCTCATGAGGCACTGGTGACAGAATAGTAAGCAAGATATAATCCTTGCCCTCAGGAAGCTCATTGTTCAGTGGAGTAGATGGTCACAAAAGACAATGATAATTTAGTGTGGTAAGTGCTGTGATTTCAAAATACCCTGAGAAAAGAGGGGCCACTGGTTGTCAGGGCTTAACAGTTGAGGAGTTTGATGATCTTATCTGAAAATATCCAACACAGCACAGAGGATGAGACCTAACTTATCCTGGAATGGGGCTGGGAGTACAAATAGGACATCTACCTGTGATGTAGGTGTTATTATCTCCATGTCACAGTGAGGACTTTGTGTTTCTGAGAAGTAAAATAACTTTCTAGATATCACAGTGATACTACGTGAATAACACTGGATGGGAACAGGAGGTAAGGCTGCTCTCTGACCCTGCTCTTTGCTCTGTGATTTAAACTCCATCAGTGATGTCTTTCTGGCTCATGGTCCTGAAGCACCTGGCCTTGTACTAAAAGCTGAAGGAAGGAGCTTTGTGGTGTGAGAAGTCACCTGACCTCTGGTCCAGGTCCCCCAGGTCTCACTGTGAGGGGCTGTGTTTGCACACACAGACCTCAGCCACCTTGAAAGAGTCCAGCATGATGGGGAAGCCTTCAGATCATTCCCTGAGCAGTTACTGTGATACCCTGAGTGTCTGGAGGGCTGGCTATGGAGAAGGACTTGCAGAGCATTAGTGGACCCTCACATGGGCTGATTCAGAGCTTTGTCACCACTGGGAGGCTCGATTGGAGGAAATTAAGGCATCATTAAGGAGACAAACTTAGCAGGGAATAAGCTAGACCCTTGGGAAGGAACAAGGTAAACCATTCACCAAGGATAGAAGGATTTGGAGGTGAAGCAGAAGAGGATGATGAGAGTCAATGGGGGTGCAAATGGGGCATCTCTTCTGAAGATTTTGATGGGTTGTGGAGAGGTTATGTGAATGCTTTCTGAAAACCAAGGCCAGGAATGAAGAGAGGGAAGGGGGTTGAAAGAAATCTGCAGGAAAAATCAATGCAAACCATTCAGCAGTAACAGAAATGCATCTAAAAATGGAGATAGTAACTCCATTCTGGCTGCCCCACATGGTTCTTTAAGAAACCAAATGAGGCACTAATCACATAGGCTTTCCTTCCTGGCTCTGCTTCCATTGTTGATTTTACTTACAAGTTGACTAAAATTCCTGGTGATTTCCCACTGACTGCAGGATAAACTCCAAATTCCATGACTGTCCCAGACTGTATCTCCAGGTTTTTCTTTTGCTTTTATACCCTTTTCTCTAGCCACACACAATGATTATTCATAGTTCTGTACTTCCTTTTCTGCCTTCTTGGAACATTCTTCTTTTCTATACATAACTCCTACTCCTCTTTTGATATCCAGCTCACAAACTTCACAGATATGCCTGGGTTTATTACATAATTCACCCACTCATGACAATGAAAAGTCTTGTTTTGTATCCTTTCAGATCACCCCACCCAACTTACTGTCTGCTGGTGGTGACTTAATGGCTAACTCACATAATGTCACTGAATTCATTTTTCTGGGACTTTCTCACAATCAGGAGGTGCAGAGAGTTTGCTTTGTGATATTTCTGCTCTTGTACATGGCAATTGTGGTGGGGAATTTCCTCATTGTGCTCACTGTGATGACCAGCAGAAGTCTTGGCTCCCCCATGTACTTCTTCCTCAGCTACCTGTCCTTCGAGGAGATATGCTACTCCTCTACTACAGTCCCCAAACTCCTTTCTGATTTGTTGGCTGATCAGAAATCTATATCTCTGTGGGGCTGCCTGACACAGGTTTTCTTCTTCCACTTCTTTGGTGGTACTGAGATGTTCCTGCTCACCACGATGGCCTATGACCGCTATGTGGCCATCTGCAAGCCCCTCAACTACACCACCATCATGACCCAGCAGGTGTGTGCTGTCCTGGTGGGAATCGCATGGTTGGGGGGCTTTGTGCATTCCTTTGCCCAAATCCTTCTCATCTTTCACTTGCCCTTTTGTGGCCCCAATGTGATTGATCACTATTTCTGTGACGTGCTTCCACTGCTCAAACTTGCCTGCTCTGACACCTTCCTCATTGGTCTCCTGGTTGTTGCCAATGGGGGTACCCTGTCCGTGATCAGCTTTGTGGTTCTCCTAGTCTCCTATGTGGTCATCTTGCTCCATCTGAGGAACCAGAGCTCTGAAGGGAGGCTCAAGGCCCTCTCCACCTGTGGGTCCCACATCACTGTGGTTGTCTTGTTCTTTGGGCCCATCGTCTTCATCTATCTGAGGCCTTCTGCCACTCTGACTGTGGACAAGATAGTGGCTGTGTTCTACACAATGGTCACTCCCCTCCTCAACCCTGTCATCTACTCCCTGAGAAATGCTGAGATGAAGAAGGCCATGAAGAAGCTGTGGGTCAGGACAATGATACCCAATAAGTGATAGGGGCTGAGTAGCGGATCCTTGAATTTAGAATGGGGCTGTGTCCAAATCAAACCCCTGAGAGAAGACATACGGAATGAAGGAAACTTCACAGCATGTGTTAGTTCTAGAGTTATTCTAACTGGTGCCCATCTCCAAAAGATTCATTTTAAATGCCTATAAACGATTTCCACTTTTGGCTTTACAATAACTTTACTAGACATTTTTTCTGTTGTAGATATTTAGGTTGTTTCTAATTTTTATTACTATAAATAACATTGTGGTCAATATTTTTTAATAGAAATTTTACCTAATACTTCCTATATTTTTTAGACTCACTTCCTGTAGCAAATTTACTGTTTATAGAATATAAGGACTTTTGATACATAGTGTTAAATTGATTTCCAGAAAGGTTGTATGCCATCATCTTCCCTATGAGAGTGCTTCAGACAGAATGGAACACTGTCATTAAACATTTTTTATGAGAAATAGGATGTTTACATAGTGTCAAAGAATCTCCCCATAAAACGCTTATTAATTATAATTTTATAAAATTAATGTCATGTGTGCCTTCATATATCTTGCACTGGAGAAGCACAAAATATCATGTCTCTGGTATTCTACATAACTGAATCCAATCATAACATGAACATCAGGAAAACCCAAACTGAAGCATATTCTACAAAATTACTGACATGAACTCTTCAGAAGTTTCAAAGTCAAGTCATGAAAGATAAAGAAAGAATGAGGAGCTGTTCCAGATTACATGAGATTAAAAATACATGATAAATAAATGCAAAATGTGATCCTGGATTGGATCCTGCACTAGATTAAGGACACTAGTGGAGCCAAAGTTCTGATTAGATAATAGAATTATGTCTAACTTCTTCATCTTGTTAACTGTATTGTGCACAGGTCAGAGAATGAATTTGGTTTTAGGAATTACTCACTGAAATATCCGGAGTTAAAGAGGCATCATCTTGGCAACTAATTCTCAATCAACTCAGAGGAAATATCTGTCTGTCCATCTGACTGTATATCTATTGAGAGAATGAGTGATAAAGAAAATGTAGCAAAATATTAACAGTTGAGGAATTGGATTGAGTGTATATAGTAATTATCTAAACTGTTATTGCAAGTCTCTTTTATGTAAGAAATTATTTTTAAATGAAAAGTTAGAATATTTACAAATTTGATAGATATCTTCCTATTGGTTAATTTGCATTTTCTTCCATTTTTTTTTTTTTTTTTTGTGAGGATGGATGTTTTCATGTGTAATTGACTTTGAGACATTTTACACATTTTCAATGTTTAAATGCTTTACATTTTTACAAAGTAAAATCTATCAGTTTTCCTTATTGATTTCTTCCATTGTTTTTGTGTTTAGAATATCTTAAACCATTAGTTAAATATATTTTTAGTTTTATAAATTACTTAAATTTTTATTTAATTTTGTGAACAGATAATGCATCATAAGATTTCAAAAATCAGCAGAATAAAAAGCACATGGTGAAGAGTTTTGTTCCCTTCTTTCCTCATTCCTTATTTCCCTTCTCTCATAATCCCACCAGATAAATAATCTTAATTTCTGTTTTCCTTTCAGAGTTTCCTTAAGCAAACATAAACATGTGTGTCTGCGTATATAACTACTTAAGACCACAAAAGAAGAGTTTAACAAATGGAAATACTTGTCATGTTTCTGGCTGAGAAGACTCAACATCACTAAGATGTCAATTCATTCTAAATAAATTTATATATGTATATATATATATATATAGTGACTTCAATAAAAATAATAGCAAATTTTTTGTGGGGATAAGTGTTCAGGGAGAATTCTAAAACTAATTTGCAAATTTGTGTGGAAAGGTAATAGCAGGAGAACTTTGAAAATGAAGAGAAATGAGAATAAACTAGCCCACCAGATATCAAGCATGCCATAAAACTTCAAAAATAAGAAACAATGTGGTATTGGCTATTCCAGAAGCCATAAAGGCTGATGATGATAATTAGCTACATAAAAAACAAAACTTTATGTCAAAAAACCACCATTAACAAGTCAAGAACAAATGAAAACCTGGAGAGGAAATTTTCACAATTTGTATTTACAAAATTTGTATTTATCTTTATACATAAATACTTCTTAGAAAATAATAAAAGAATCAAAACCCAAATATGGGAAAATTTAGGGCCAGAGTTCACAGAAAATACAAATGGTATCTAAATATAAAAAAAGATGTCTAACCTCATCCAAAATAATGTAAATTATACCCAACATAAACTTTCCCATCTCTAGCACTCTCAAGCAAACCATTCAGTGGGATTAATCACATTCACAATGTTGAGCTACCTTCACCATCATACATTTCCAGAACCTTCTTCCTACACCCATTATGCATTAACACCCAGTCTTTCTCCCCCACCCCTGGTATCCTGCACCCTATTTTCTATTTCTATGAGTTTACATATTCTGGTTATTTCATATAAGTGGAATCATACAATATCTTTCTGTTTTTTCTGACTCTTGTCACTTAATAGACTGTAGTCAAGGTTCATCCATGTAGTGAAACATATCATAATTCCACTCCTTTTTAAAGCTGAGTAATATTCCATTGTATGTATATGCCACCTTTTCTTTATCCTTTCAACTACTGACAGATCTTGAGGTTGCCCCACCTTCTGGTTATTACAAATAATGCTGCTAAGAACCATGGTGTACAAATCTTGGTTGGAGTCCCTGTTTTCAGTTCTTTTGGGTATATCTTTTGGGTTGGATTTCCAGGTCATATGGTAATTCTGTTTTACCTAATGAGGAACCACTGTGACAATTATGTTTATGTGTCACCTTGGCCAGGTGTGGTGCCCAGGCATCTGGTCAAGCAAGCAACTGGCCTAACCTTTACTGCAAGGACATTTGCGGGTGGTTAATAAACCAGAAGGCTGGTTTATTAAATCATCAGTCACTTGACTACATCTGTGGCTGATTACATCTACGAAGGGTGTGTCTTCTGCCATGGGAGAATTCAATCAGCTGGATTTAATCCAATCATTTGAAGGCTTTTAAGGGAGAAGAGAGAGAACCTTCACTTCTTCTTTTGCTAGCCAGCATTTCCTGGGGAGCTCATTGAACACCTTCATCAGAGTTGACAACACTATGCCATAACACTGTCTGCAGGGAACGTGATTATTTCTCCCTCCCACAAGATATCACACTGATCCATTATATTGATGATATCTTGTTGATTGGACCTAGTGAGCAAGAAGTAGCAACCACTCTAGATTTGTTGATAAGGCATTTGAGTGTCAGAGGATGGGAGATAAATCCAACAAAAATACAGAGGCCTACCACCTCTGTAAAATTTTTAGGTGACTAGTGGTATGGGACATGTTGAGATATCCTTTCTAAGGTGTAGGATAAGCTGTTTCATCTAGCCCCTCCTATGACCAAAACAGAGGCACAAGGCCTGGCTGGCATCTTTGGATTTGGGATACAATATATTCCTCATGTGGGTGTGCTACTCTGACCCATTTACCAAGTGACCAGGGAAGCTTCGAGTTTTGAGTGGGGACTGGAACAATATAAGGCTCTGTGACAGGTCCAGGCTGCTGTGCAAGCTGCTCTGCTGCTTGGACCATATGACCCAGCTGATCCAATAGTGCTGAAAGTGTCAGTGGCAAATAGACATGCTGTTTGGAGCCTTCAGTAGGTTCCTATAGGAGAATCACAACACAGTCCCTTAGGATTTTGGAGTAAAGCCTTAACCATCCTTTGCAGATAACTAGTCTCTTTCTGAGAAACAGTTTTGGCCTGCTATTGGACCTTAGTAGAGACAGAACACTTAACTACGGGCCACCAAGTTACCATGAGACCTGAGTTACCTATCATGAGCTGGGTGTTGTCCAACCCACCAAGCCATAAAGTTGGGCATGCACAGCAGCACTCCATCATAAAATGGAAATGGTATATACAAGATCGAGCTCAAGTGGGTCCTGAAGACACTAGTAAGTTACATGAGGAAATGACCCAAATGCCCATGGCCCTCACTCCTGCCATATTACCTTCTCTTTCCCAGCCCACAGCTATGACATCCTGGGGAGTTCCTTGTAATCAGTTGACTGAGGAAGAAGAATCTCAGGCCTGGTTTACAGGTGGTTCTGTACAATACGCAAGTACCACGCAAAAGTGGACAGCTGCAGAACTGCAGCCATATTCGAGGATGTCCCTGAAGGAGAGTGTTTAGGGGAAATCCTCCCAGTAGATGGAACTTCAAGCAGTGCACCTGGTTGTTCATTTTCTTGGAAGGAGAACTGGCCAAAGGTGCATCTGTATTCATGGGCATTTGCTAATGGTTTGGCTGGATGATCAGAGACTTGGAAGGAATATGATTGGAAAACTGGTGACAAAGAAGTCTGGGGAAAAGGTATGTGGTTAGACCTTTCTGAATGGGCAAAAACATAAAGATATTTGTGCCCCATGTGAATGCTCCCTAAAGGGTGACTTCAACAGAGGAAGATTTTAATAATCAAGTGAATAAGATGACCCATTCTGTAGATACCAGTCAGCCTCTTTCCCAAGCCACTCCTGTCATTGCACAATGGGCTCATGAACAAAGTGGTCATGGTGGTAGGGGTGGAGGTTATGAATGTGGTCAGCAACATGGACTTCCAGTCACCAAGACTGATCTGCCACAGCCACTGCTGAGTGCCCAATCTACCAGCAGCAGAGACCCACACTCAGTCCCTGATATGGCACCATTCCTCGAGGTGATCATATTGCTACCTGGTGGCAGGTTGATTACATTGGACCACTTCCATAATGGAAGGGGCAGCAAGTTGTTTTCACTGGAATAGATACATACTCAGGATATGGTTTTGTCTTCCTTGCACACAATGCTTCTGCCAAAACTACCTTCTGTGGACTTAAGGAATGCCTTATCCATTGTCATGGTATTCCATACAATATTGCTTCTGATCAAGGAACCCACTTCACAGCAAATGAAATGAGGGAATGGGCACATGCTCATGGAATTCTCTGGTCTTACCATGTTCCCCACCATCCAGAGGCATCTGGGTTGACAGAATGGTGGAATGGCCTTTTGAAGAGTCAATTATGGCACCAGGAGGTGGCAATACCTTGCAGGGCTGGAGCAGTATTCTCCAGGAGGCTGTTTGCTCTGAATCAGCATCCACTCTATGGTGCTCTTTCTCCCATAGCCAGGATTCATGTGTCCAGGAATCAAGGGGTGGAAATGGGAGTGGCACCACTCATTATCACTCCTAGTGATCCACCAGGAAAATTTTTGCCTCCTGTCCCAGCAAACTTAAGCTCTGCTGCCCTACAAGTCTTAGTTCCAAAAGGAGGAGTGCTCCCACCAGGAAACACAACAATAATCCCATTGAACTTGAAGTTAAGACTGCCACCTGGCCACTTTGGGCTTCTCATGCCTCTGAATCAATGGACAAAAAAGATTACTGTACTGGCTGGGTTGATTGATCCTATCAATGGGAACTAAGACTGCAACTACACAATGGAGGTAAAGAAGAGTTTTCCTGGAATACAGAAGATCCCCTATGGCATCGCTTACTACTTCCATGCCCTGTGATTAAAGTCAATGGAAATCTGCAACAACCCAATATAGGCAGGAATACAAATGGCCCAGAAACTTCAGGAATGAAGGTTTGGGTCACCCCACCAGTCAAAGAACCATGGCTAGCTGAAGTGCTTGCTGAGGGAAAAGGGAACACAGAATGGGTAGTGGAAGAAGGTAGTTATAAATATGAACTATGACCATGTGACCAGTTACAGAAACAAGGACTATGATGGTGTGTTAGAAATTGTAGGATGGTGTAATGTATGGATAAAACCAACATGAACCATAAGCAAATAGCTGCCCTGCATGACAGCAGGTGCCGGCCTGTCTACAAGGGAATAAGGACCAAAAATACTTTTAACAAAGGAAGTCACTGAAGCCTAGCAGAGTTTACCCAGGAGTTTCAATAATTGTTAATAGATCACCTGTGTCTCCACTGAGGGGTAGGCTCCCCCCACCCCCATGGTGAAACTAAGATAAGGAAGTCTGTGATCATCTCAAGGAATTAGCCCTTCCTTGAGATGTGCAGCAAAGCACTTCTACTCCTGGACAAATTGCCATAAATACTGGCCTGAGTCCCAGGAAAATTTGGAGGTCTCACCCAGGAAGGGATGCTCAGCCTGGGACCATGTGCAAACCAGGACACTGGTCAGCTGAAGAACCAGGACTTCCCCAGTCAGTAGTATCATATGTGAGAGATTTCCCAAGCTTGGTAAGTTTTTCTTTTTCTTTCCTTCATCTGCTGGGCAGACCACTTTACTTTCAACTATTGTGTCATTAATGATAAATGTTTGTAACCCTGCTTTGATGAGTTTTTTTCTTTTCCTTTCCTTTGACTGCTGGACAGACCACTTTACTTGCAACTATCATATCATTAATAATAAATGTTTGTAGTCTTGTAATTCAATAAATTCTCTTCTGTAAAGTTATACTATATCAGTTTGTGTCTCTTCCCTTCTCCCACGATTCACCTCACACAACAGATGGCATGAATATTTCCTCCTTGTTTTGTTATGAATACATTTGTATTTGTCCATAATGCAAATATCTTTGTTTTGTTCTCTATCTTATCCCTTTATCATATGACGTAAACTGTATTGTTCATTTTATAGTATTTAAGTTATAGGAGATCAAGTTTAAGAGTCAATGTTACCCAAGGACTTGCATCCTATTCTGGAGAGATTTAGTGCATTTCCAGTTGTACGTAGGACACCTGAGTATTGTTAGGTGAAATGCATATCCATTATTGTGTTCTATTTAGAGACTAAGTATGGTTTCAGGTGATGTGTATAGCTGCCAAGTTGACAAGGGGTGAACTGTGATGTTTCCATTCATGTGTCAACTTGGCCAGGTAATGGTAGCCAGGTGTCTGGTCAAGCAAGCACTGGCCTAACCATTATTGCAAGGACATTTGTGGATGGTAAATAAACCAGAAGGCTGGTTTATTAAATAATCAGGCAATTGACTGCATCTGTATCTGATTACATCAAAGAAGGGTGTGTCTACCACAATGAGATAACCAAATCAGCTGGATTTAATCCAATCAGTTGGGGACTTTTAAGGGAGAAGAGAGAGAACTTCACTTCCTTTTTGGCTAGGTAGCATCTCCTGGTGAGTTCAGTGAATACCTCCATTGGAGTTGCCAATTTGCTGCCTGCCCTATAGAATTTGGACTTGTGCATCCCCATAGTTGGATGAGAGCTTTTAGAAAATCTTATATTTACAGATACTCCTTGTTAGCTCTGTTTCTCCAGAGAACCCTAACAAATACAAATCACCAAACTGTTTTCCACAGTGGGTCACCATTTAACACTCCCAACAACAAGGTACAGGTGGTCCTATTTCACCACATCTTCTCTAACACTTATTATTTTCCTATTTTAATAATAGCCATTCTTATGGTATTTCACTGAGGTTTTAATTTGCATTTCCCTAATGACTACTGAAGTTGAGAATCTCTTCATGTGCTTATTTTCCTTTTGCATATCTTCTTTAAAGAAATGTCTATTCAAGTACTTTGGCCATTTTTTAATTGGGATTTTGATGTTTTTGCTGTTGAGTTGTAAGAACCTTTATATATTCTTGATATTAAACCTTTATCATATATATAACAACCAACTATTTTCTCCCATTTTCTAGGTTGTCTTTTCAATTTCTTGAAAATACTAAGATTTTTTGAATCTTTGATGCAAAAAGATCATTTTGATGAAGCTTGTTTTATGTATTTTTTTCTTTCATTGCTCATGCTTTATGTGTAAAGTGTAAGAATCCACTGCTTAATACAAATTTCTGAAGATAATTCCCTGTGTTCTTCTAAGAGTTCTATAGTTTCACCTCTTACATTTTGTTTCTTGGTCCATTTTGAGTTAATTTTTTTATATTGTATGAGTTTGGGGTCTGCTTTCTTTCTTGCATGTGTATATTCAGTTTTACCAGAACTATTTGTTAAAGAGACTATTTCTTCTTTAGCTATTAGAGAAATACAATTCAAAACCACAATGAGACATCATCTCATACATAAATATTGGAGAGGATGTGGAGAAAGTAGAACACTTATTCACTGCTGGTGGAAATGCAAAATGGTACAGCCACTGTGAAAGACAGTTTGGTGGTTCCTCAGGAAGGTAAGTAAAGAATTACCATAAGACCTTGCAATCCTGCTACTAGGTGTATGCCCAGAAGAATTGAAAGCAGGGACTCAACAGATATTTGCACATCAATGTTTGTAGTGGCATTATTAACATATTTAAAATGGAATATTATTAAGCTGTAAGAAGGAGTGAATTCCTGATGCATTCAACATGGATAAGCCTTGAGGACACTATGCTGAGTGAAATAAGCCAGACATAAAAGGACAATTATTGTATTTCACTGATATGAACTAATTATAGTAAGCAAACCCATAGAGTTTTATCTAGAGCACAGGCTAACAGGGAAAGATTGGGGTTAGAGAATGGGGAGTTGATTCTTCACTTGCACAGAATTTCTATTTAGGTTGATTTTAAAGATTTGAAAGTGGACAGTGGTGCCGGTGGGTGTAATAGCATTGAATTATATACGTGAATTTAGTAAAAAGGGAAATCTTGGTATGTATATGTAACTAGAATAAAAATTCAAAGATAAAGCATAGTATTGTATAACACAATGAACCCTATTGTAAGTGATGGACTATAGTTAATAGTACAAGTATAAGAATGTTCTTTCATGAATTATAACAAATGTATGGTACTAATACAAGGAGTTAATAACAGGGTGATATATGGAAAAATAAATCTAATGTGAACCATGAACAATAGTTAATAGTTCTATATTAATGTTTTTCATCAATTTTAACAAAGGTAACCAATGTTAAAAAAAAAGTGCAATTACAAAAAAGTGCTATCATCAATTTTAACAAATGTGCAACACCAATGCAGTGTGTTGGTGATAGGTTGATACATGGGAATCCTGTATTTTATGGATGATTGGTCTGTAAACTCACAACTTTTCTAATAAAAATTTTTTGTAAAAAATAATTTACAAGTGATGTCATCAACATGGTGACTTAAACAGATACTGAAAACTTCTCTCCAGAGATTCAATGAATAAAAAATGGACAATTCTGAATTGTTTGAAACTCTGGAGGAGGATACAGACTGGAGAAAGACCCTGCAAATGCTGAATTGAAGAAAGAGAAGAAATACCAGGTAGGAATCTTCCATCCCAGACCAGCCAGTCTTCTCCCCTCCCCCTCACTTGGTCTCTTCCCACCAGGAACGCAGATTTAAAATGTCTCACAGCATTGAAAAATATCCTCACTGTTTGAAGACCCAGTACACAAGACATTTCAAGGCTCAGATCAGTGAGAGAAAAAGAGACTGAGGAAACATGGACAGAGACTATTTCTAGCCCTGGTTCTAAAAGCCCTTTCCCTATCCTTGAGGGAAACAGCAGCTAGTGGCCATTTCCATGCCTTTGGGGATGGATGGAGTACTGGGTCAGCTGAGGGAGTACTTTGCCACAGGTGGCACCCCACATTGAGCAAGATTTTGGCTGGCAAACTGAGGGCAATGGAATCCTGCAGATTCAGCCCTGCCAGATCAGACACAGCTTGTGCTTGGAGGCAAAGCAGCCTCTGACACCAATTAAGTTACTGAAGACCACCATCTGCTGGACAGTCCAGAAAGTGCAAGGGAAGAAAATACTTTTTAAAAGATGCTTTAGACCCTTTCTTAGGGGCACAGGAGGTAGTCTACTTGCCCTGTACAGAAACCTAGCCTTGTTTGGGGTGAGAAATAGGGAAGACCCAACTGTTAAGCAGGGCTCCAAAACAAACGCAGCTTTTGCTAGCCAGTGAAAAATAGAGCACCACAGGAAGCCAGTAAATTTGTATTACCACTGTGCTGGCTTGAATGTATTATGTACCCCAAAATGCCAACATCTCTGATGCAACCTTGTGTGGGCAGACTTTATTAGTGTTGATTAGATTGTAATTCATTGATTGATTGTTTCCATGGAGATGTGACCCATTCAACTGTAGGTGTTAACTCTGATTGGGTAATTTCCATGGATATATGGCCCCACCCATTCAGTGTGATTGGTTCACTGGAGCACTATATAAGCTCAGACAGAAGGAGCAAGCTTGCCATAGCCAAGAGGGACACTGAAGAATGCATAGAAGCAGAGAGTAGCTGCAGATGAGAGACAGTTTGAAGATGGCTGTTGAAAGCAGACTTTTGCTTCAGAGAAGCTAAGAGAGGACAAACACCCAAGAGCAACCAAGAGTGACATTTTGAAGAGGAGCTGTAGCCTAGAGAGTTATTTCTCAACATTGTTGATGAGCTGTTGGTGTGTGACATGGTCAGTCCCTGGAGCTTTGGGTTTCTGTGTGGCACCTGGGACTTGGAGCCAAAGTTCCACTGCTGTGAGTGTTGGCATTGCCCCATGAATAAACTATTAAAGAAGTTGAAAAGGAGATTAGACTTTGATTGGAGATACGAACAAAATAGACTTGGTTAAGCTTGGAGTAGATCAGACTAAAGGGTAGAGGATGATATTAACTGTGTTTTAAGACTTTGGCTCTGTGTGGGCCCAAAGGAAGAGATGTCTATTTAGTGCAAAATCTATATTTTCTGTAGCACAGTATATAATTTAACTTGTATGGTCAGTTTACTCAAATAATATAATTACATGGAACCTTGACTAGGAGTGAGATCTTGTTGGTTTGTACAGGTTAGCATGAAGCCTTATTACAACCCAGGGTAATTTGAGCAGAGAATAAAAAGTATTTTCAAAGCCCCCTTGAGGGACAAGGGAAAAATGTGGAAATATACTTCCCCAGCAGGGGAATTCCTGATATTCTCACAAGCATTGGGGACTACCAGCTTAGTAGGCCAGGACCTCGATCTTAGGGCTTGCCCTTATGAAGCTTATTACTGCAAAGGAGAGGCTAAGCCTACTTATAAGGTTGCCTAAGAGTCACCTCCAGAGAACCTCTTTTGTTACTCAGATGTGGCCTCTCTCTCTAAGCCAACTCAGAAGGTAAACTCACTGCTCCCCCTCCATGTGGGACATAACTTCCAAGGATAAGAATCTCCCTGGCAATGAGAGAAATGACTCCCAAGGATAAGCCTGGATCCTGTGTTTTGTGATTGACAAAACCTTCTGGACCAAAAGGGGGAAAAGAAATGAAACAAAATAAAGTTTCAGGAACTGAGAGATTTCAAATGAAGTCAAGAGGTCATTCTGGAGGTAACTCTTGTGCATTATATAGATATTCCTTTTTAATTTTTAGTTTAATAGAATAGTTAGAAGGAAATATCTGAAACTATTGAACTGAAATCCAGTATCCTTGATTCTTAAAGATGATCATATAACTACATAGCTTATATGGTGTGACCATGTGACTATGAAAATCTATGGCTCACCCTCCCTTTACACAGTGTATGGACAAATGAGTAGAAAAATGGGGACAAAAAGTAAATGAGTAATAGGGTGGAGAAGGGATATGGGATGCTTTGGGTGTCCTTTTTACTTTTATTTTTATTCTTATTTTTATTTTCTGGAGTAATGAAAATGTTCAAAAATTGATTGTGGTGATGAATGCAAAACTATATGATGATACTGTGAATAATTGTTTTACACTTTGGATGATTGTATGGTGTATGACTATATTTCAATAAAAATGTAAGCATTTTTTAAAAAGTATACATGTATGCAGACCAGATGGAAGATTTTGATACTATTGCATGTCTGGGTGAGTGTTAGAGATGGGAAAAGTGGGAGATATGAGAGGTATTCAGAGTCAGTCAATAGGATTTGAGTATTCCTTGGATACAGAGGCTAGGAAGAGGACCAAGAATTTTTCAAAAAGAAAAATAATAATAATTTGGCCATAGTACTCAACCAAGATGGCAGCATAATTTACCCCAAGGTGTTGCCCCACAACAGAATTTTTGAACCCTCAAACAGAATAAATTCAAAGAAAACCAAAAAGAGAAACATGCAAGTCAAACTTTCCAAAGCCAAGACAAGAGCATTCTAAAAGCTGCAAGTTAAAACCAACAAGTTATACACAAGGGAATCCCAATAAAATTAAGTCCTGATTTCTCATCAGATCATGGAGGCAAGAAGGCAGTAAGACTAATTACTTCCGATGTTTAAAGAAAAAAATTGCCAACCAAGAATTTTATATCTAGTAAAACTTTCTTTCAAAAATAAGAAAGAGACTAGATATTCCCAGACAAACAAAATCTGAGGGAGCTCATCACCACTGGATCTGCTCTACACAACATGCTAAAAGGAGTTCTACAGAAAACATCTTCAAGACCTTGTATTAGGCGGACACTTCCTAGACTTTACACCCAAAGCACAAGCAACAAAAGAAAAAATAGGTAAATGGGAACTCCTCAAGCTTAGAAGTTTCTGTACCTCAAAGGAATTTGTCAAAAAGGTAAAGAGGCAGCCAAATCAATGGGAAAAATTTTTGGAAACTACGTATCTGACAAAAGACTGATATCTTGCATATATAAAGAAATCCTACAACTCAATGAAAATAGTACAGACAGCCCAATTATAAAATGGGCAAAAGATATGAAAAGACAGTTCTCTGAAGAGGAAATACAAATGGCCAAGAAACACATGAAAAAATGTTCAGCTTCACTAGCTATTAGAGAGATGCAAATTAAGACCACAATGAGATACCATCTCACACCAATTAGAATGGCTGCCATTAAACAAACAGGAAACTACAAATGCTGGAGGGGATGTGGAGAAACTGGAACTCTTATTCATTGTTGGTGGGACTGTATAATGTTTCAGCCACTCTGGAAGTCAGTCTGGCAGTTCCTTAGAAAACTAGATATAGAGTTACCGTTCGATCCAGCGATTGCACTTCTCGGTATATACCCGGAAGATCGGAAAGCAGTGACATGAACAGATATCTGCACGCCAATGTTCATAGCAGCATTATTCACAATTGCCAAGAGATGGAGACAGCCCAAATGTCCTTCAATAGATGAGTGGATAAATAAAATGTGGTATATACACACAATGGAATACTACACGGCAGTAAGAAGGAAAGATCTCGTGAAACATATGACAACATGGATGAACCTTGAAGACATAATGCTGAGTGAAATAAGCCAGGCACAAAAAGAGAAATATATGCTACCACTAATGTGAACTTTGAAAAATGTAAAACAAATGGTTTATAATGTAGAATGTAGGGGAACTACCAATAGAGAGCAATTATGGAAGGGGAACAATAATCCAAGAAGAACAGATAAGCTATTGTGGGTAAATTTAACATTCTGGGAATGCCCAGGAATGACTATGGTCTGTTAATTTCTGATGGGTATAGTAGGAACAAGTTCACAGAAATGTTGCTATATTAGGTAACTTTCTTGGGGTAAAGTAGGAACATGTTGGAAGTAAAGTAGTTATCTTAGGTTAGTTGTCTTTTTCTTACTCCCTTGTTATGGTCTCTTTGAAATGTTCTTTTATTGTATTTTTTTAAATTATTTTTTATTTTTTTATTTTTCATACAGTTGATTTAAAAAAAAAAAGTTAAAAAAAAAAAAAAACAAGGAAAAAAATATGTATAGCCCCCTTGAGGAGCCTGTGGAGAATGCAGGGGCATTGGCCTACTCCACCTCAATGGTTGCTAACATGACCACAGACATAGGGGACTGGTGGTTTGAGGGGTTGAGCCCTCTACCACAGGATTTACCCTTGGGAAGACTGTTGCTGCAAAGGAGAGGCTAGGCCTCCCTATAATTGTGCCTGGGAGCCTCCTCCCGAGTGCCTCTTCGTTGCTTGGATGTGGCCCTCTCTCTCTACCTAAGCCAACTTGAAAGGTGAGATCACTGCCCTCCCCACTACAGGGGATCAGATGCCTGGGGGAGTGAATCTCCCTGGCAACATGGAATATGACTCCCAGGGAGGAATGTAGACCTGGCATCGTGGGATGGAGAACAACTTCTTGACCAAAAGGGGGATGTGAAAGGAGATGAAGTGAGCTTCATTGGCAGAGAGATTCCAAAAGGAGCCGAGAGGTCACTCTGGTGGGCACTCTTACGCACGATTTAGACAACCATTTTTAGGTTCTAATGAATTGGGGTAGCAGGTGGTAGATACCTGAAACTATCAAGCTACAACCCAGAACCCATGAATCTCGAAGACAATTGTATAAAAATGTAGCTTATGAGGGGTGACAATGCGATTGGGAAAGCCATAAGGACAACACTCCCCTTTGTCTAGTTTATGGATGGATGAGTAGAAAAATAGGGGAAAGAAACAAACAAACAAAGGCACCCAGTGTTCTTTTATACTGTAATTGCTCTTTTTCATTTTAATTATTATTCTTGTTATTTTTGTGTGTGTGCTAATGAAGGTGTCAGGGATTGGTTTAGGTGATGAATGTACAACTATTTAATGGTACTGTGAACAATCGAATGTACGATTTGTTTTGTATGACTGTGTGGTATGTGAATATACCTCAATAAAATGAAGATTTAAAATAAAAAATAAATAAATAAAAGGAGTTCTACAGACTGAAAGGAAGGGACACTAGACAGTGGATTAAAGTGGCATAAAGAAATAAAGATCCCTGGTAAAGGTAACCATATGGTTAATTATAAATGCCAGTGTTGTTGAACTATAGTTTTTGGTTATGTACCTACACTTCTTACTTCTTATAGCTTCTGAAATGCAAAGAGATAAAGTGTGATGATAAATCTATGGTTTGGGACATACATTGTAGAAAGATATAATTTGTAACAAAAATAATAAAAAGGTGGGGAGTGGAGGGATACAGGAAAAGTTTATATGTGTGCTATTTAAGGTACATTCATATCAAATCAAACAGGATTTTTACAGATTTAGGATATGAATTTTAGCCTCATGGAAATGATTAATCAAAATAGATATAAAATATATTCAGACAAAAATGAGAGGGACTTAAAATGTAACAATTCAAAAAATCAAATAAATATGAATTAGCCCTTAACAGAAAAATCTAAGGTCAAAACAGGTATAAGAGTTAAAAAGTCAAAATAGCAAAATGATAGAAGAAATTCCTGCTTTATCAGTAGTAACTTTAAATGTAAATGGATTAAAATCTCCAGCCATAGGCAGAATTGGTAGAATAGATTTAAAAAAACAAAAAGGCATGATCCCAATATATGTTACTTAAAAGAGACTCAACTTAAATTCAAAGACATAAGCAGGTTGAAATGAAAAGGATAGAAAAATATATTGTTATGAGTCACAAAGAAGGTCACTATATATTGATAAAGAGATCAATTCAACAAGAAGACATAATTATAAATGTATAGGCACCTAATGGCAGAGCCCTAAAATATATGAAGCAAAAAGTGACAGATTTGAAGGGAGAAACAGACAGTTCTACATTAATATGAGACTTCAATATACAACTTTCAATAATGTATACAGTATCTATACTAAGATCAATAAACAGAAGACTTAAATTATACTTTAAACCAACTAGATTTTGACAGAACACACCACCCAACAGCAGCAAAATACATGTTTTTCTTTAGTGCACATAGATAATTCTCCTGGATAGCCCATACGGTAGGTCACAAAACAAGCCTCAATAAATTCAAAAATATTGAAATCATAGAATATATGACCATAATGGAATGAAAGAAGAAATCAATAACAGGGAAACCTGGAAAATCCTCAAATATGTGGAAATTAAACAATGCACTCTTAACCAATGGGTCAAAGGGTAAATCATAAGGGAAATTCAGAAATAATTTGACATGAATGATAATGAAAACACAACATACCAAAATTTATGGGATGGGGCAAAGGAAGTATCAGTATGCAAAAACCTCCCAACAAAGAAAAGCCCAAGAACACATGAGTTCTAGAAAAGCCACAGAAGTAAGAAACTGAAATCTTTGAAACTTGGAAGAGAAGGAAGAGACCAGCAGACACTGCCATGTGCCTTACCATGTGGCAGAGGAGCCAAGGATCGCTGGTAGCTGGTCTTCAGGGCCTGATGATGCCTTAATTTGGACATATTTTGCAGCTTCAAAACTGTAAGCTTAATGAAGATGTACACAGAGATGGTGTGTCTAAGAAATTTCAAAAGTTGTGGACCTCCTGATTGAAGTGTAGTCACTTACTTTGATTCTTTATTTTTTTACATTTAATTTTTATATATTTAATTTTATATTTCTGTACTCCTACAAGTGAAAGCCATGATTAAACTAACAGAGCTAAAATGCTTAACAGACAGTCATCTTGTCATCCTAAAGCCGTGGTGGGATGTCTTCTGGTATTACATTACCAGGATCATGCTACTGGTGGCCGTGCTGGCTGGAGACCTCCAGCTTACACAGAGCAGGGTTTTGTGCTGTCTTCCATGTAAGGTTTAGTTAACAATCACTGTGCTGTGCCTTGTGACATCCTGAAAGCCAGTGTGAACATGTCCTTTGATCCCGGGACACTGCTTCCACTCCCCCTCAGAATCCAGAATGACCTCCACTGGCAGTAGTACTCTACATCAATGCTGTCTGTTATGAGAAGCAGCTCCACTGGTTTGCTAAGTTTTTCCCTTACCTGGTGTTTTTGCACACACTTATCTTTTCAGCCTGCAGCAATTTTTGGCTTCATAACCCCAGTACCAGTTCCAGGCTTGAGCATTTTGTGGCCATTCTTCACAAGAGCTTTGATTCTCCAGGGACTACTTGTGCCCTGTAAGAAACCATGGCAGAGCAATCAGAAAGGACACAGACAGTCTCCAAGTCCAAAGTTTGGCTCTCATCCTCAGGGTGTTCAGGTGGCATTGATTCTAGCAAGCAGTCATTGCCCTACTCACAGCCAGGCTTGGAGTCAGCTGGCATAGAAAGCTCCACTTTCAGTGTCCTGGACCAGAAGGAGGGAAAACAAGTGAAAGCCATCTTTGAAAAAGTAAAAAGATTCTGCAAGCATGTGGAGTAGAAGGACATCATTTATAAAGTCAGATAATTATAAAGCAGATAATAGTCAAAGTTATTTTGTTTTTCCTCACCATAACTTATGTCCCATATTTGTTAAGCTATATCATTCTCGAAATCGACTATTCAGTTGATGTGCAGGGTTTTACAGGATATAGGCACTACCAGTGTGTCTACTCCTTGGCAGAAATATATAAGGTCCTGGTTTCATTTTTGTCATTTTGGTTATACTTTATAATCTCACCTTCTCCCACAGCTTGTGATGGATGCTGAGGAGTTCTGTGAAACAATATTCCTTTGGAGCACTAAGAGGAAAAAGCAACTACAGTAATAACCCTGCTGTCAAGAATGACTTTGCATTCCTCCTACATTTAGCTGACCTAAATGATCCTCTTTATTCCAAATGCTTCTCCATATTCCTGTCAGAGGTCAGTGAGAGCAAACTGAAACTGATCAACCTCAATAACAAATGGATGGTTGAGAAACTGAAAAGTAAGCATGTGAAAAATTCCCAGGAATGGGTAGAGCTGCATCCTTTTATGCTAATTGGTCATCCGTACAATGTCTTTGAGCTAACTGAAATTGAAGTGCTGAGCCTGGAGCATATCCCTGAGGTCAAGCTGCCCTCCACGATCTCCCAGCTGGTCAACCTCAAGGAGCTTCATGTGTACATTCCTCTCTGGTAGTAGACCATCCTGCACTGCCTTCTTAGAGGAGAGTTTTAAAATCCTAAGCCTGAAGTGTACTGAAATTGGAAAAATCCCATGCTGGTTATTTCACCTGAAGAATCTCAAGGAACTTTATCTGTCAGGCTGTGTTCTGCCTGAGCAGTTGAGCACCATGTAGATGGTGGGTTTTCAGGACAAAAACCTGAGAACCTTTACTTGAAGAGCAGCCTCTCCTGGATCACACAGGTTGATAAAGACCTCCTGCCTTCATGCAGAAGTTGCCCCATGGTAATGAGGGAAGAAAACTGGTTGTGTTGAACAACCTGAAAAGGAAGATCAATCTGAAAAGCCTAGAACCAGTCAGCTGTGACCTAGAACACATTCCACACTCCATTTTCAGCCTGAACAATTTGCATGTGTTAAACCTAAAAGAAAATAACCTTAAAACTATAGAAGAGATCTTTAGCTTTCAGCAAATCCAGAATCTTTCCTACTTAAAGTTGTGGTGTAATAATGTTGCTTATATTCCTGCCCCAAATTGGGGCATTATCTAACAACCTAGAGCAGCTCTTTGGACCATAATGATATTTAGAATCTGCCCCTGCAGCTTTTCCAATGCAGCAAACTGCATTATTTGGATCTAAGCTATAACCACCTGACCTTCATTCCAGAAGAAATCCAGTATTGAAGTAATTTGCAGTATTTTGTTGTGACCAAAAACAACATTGAGCTGCTACCTGATGAGCTGTTTCAGTGCAAAAAGCTTCAGTGTTTACTTCTGCGGAAAAATATCCTGAAGAGTTTGTCCCCTCACATGGGTGAGCTATCAAACCTTACTCACCTGGAGCTCATTGGTAATTACCTGGAAACACTTCCTCCCAAACTGGAAGGATGTCAGTTGTTAAAAGGAGCTATTTGATTGTTGACAAGAATTTGCTCAGTACTCTTCCTCTCCCTGTAATAGAACATTGCAGATATGCTTAGATAAATATTGATCTAGAGAGAAGAGACCCCATGTCTCAAAATAATTTTTTAAAGTATGCCCCCAGGGCTTTAAAAGAAGTAAAATTTCCTAAGCTCTAAAGATGAAAAATGGATGATGATTATGACTAACCGTAAACAAATGTCTTATTAAAGCAACTCAGCATCTAGCCCTAAATTAAACAGGTAAAAGGTGTTAATACTAAACTGAAGTTCCATGAATAATTGATATTTAATTTATTGAGATATTGTAAGAAGAACACATCAAGGATTGAATGGGGGACACAGAATTATTGTATCTTTACCTTGCAATTTTTCCCTCACATTCACCCAGCCCCCAATACTAACTTGTTTTTAACTGACTTCCTCTTGGTATTGGTAATCAGGATCCTAAACTCATCACTGTAAATATCCATGATGAAAACTCACCACTGCCTTTGATTAATGTCCATAAATTTCTTGGGCAGTGTGCATTGTGTTTAGCAGAATATCTTTTTGGATTATTTTTTACTTCTTTGCCCACCTTGCTTAAGTCTTCACTAGTCTTGTTTTCTCCTAATAACCATGATGTACCCTGAGAAAATGACTGCTTTTGGCCTTTGCATAGAACAGGAGGAGCTATGATACTTAGGATCATGTATTCTCTGAAGTTTCTTGTCTATTACCAAAGCCCTTTTTTATTTTCTAAAATTTTTATATTAAATGTAAAACATAAATATTTTCTATTGAATAATCTTGGATTCAACATCTGTGAGAATAATTTTCATAAGGTACAGAGCTGATGCATTTCTTTTGGAATTTACAATTAATGTTCTTGGTTTTGGCAGTCTGTGACTCTCATGTTTATGTGCTTTCAGCTCCAAAATGTTTTTCTATTCTGCAATTAATTATGGCAAACAAAAGCCTTGTCTCATGCACTGAAATATTTGGGCTGAAATCCCCATGAGAAAATGACCGCATCATCTACCTCTCTCTTCCCCTTGTGCTGTGTATTTCATGGGTACGATTCTTAGTAACTTACAAAAACTGTGATGGAGGGGAGAGGAACAGTTCCAGGTTTTTTAAATTGACTTTTAAACACTTGTAGAAATTTCATAAGAGTTAGAGCGAAATACTTTTGCATGATCTCTAGATATAATGTAAAACACTCAGCTATTCAGTGTTTAAGATGAAATTCTCAAAGCTCACAAAGAAAAAGATGCATTTAATGTGGAAATTCATCTCATACCTTTGTCTAAGTCTTCTGGAATACATTTTGCTCCTTTTTATAAGGAGCTTTGTGTTTGGCTTTTTTTTTAATCATGTGAATTGAGTAAAATCTAGTGGCTCTGGTTGGGGAAATGTACATTCTTAATGTGTCTTTCTCTAGGCACTTTGATGCCACCTCATTTTGGATGTAACTATGAGGTAATCTGTTAACTGCTTCTAGGCAAAACTGGAAAACGCTATGGATAAAGACTTCTGTAAATATGGAATTGTGGTGTTCTGATTTTTCTTACTTTGCCTGTTATGGAAAAATGAAAATGAGCCTTTAAATTATGACAAAATGTAGCTTGCCTCAACTGCCACACACACACACACCACACCAGGACTGAAGTTCAGAGGAAAGAATTGTTCATGTCAAATGAAATTTGAATAAAATTAATTATAAAGAATATAGAAGACCAAAAGCCACCTAACAGGCTAATGTTTATTCTGATTTGGAAGGAACAGTGTAAACATTTAATTCTCACCAAAACTTGCCTTTAGTCAGAACATTCAAGTTTTCAGGAAACAAGGCCTAATTGATAGAACTTTCTTAGGACTTTAGAAAACAGATTCTGCCTTTTTCCAGGTTTTATTTTTTTTAATTTTCATTTTTTAAATGTGAGTTGATGGTCACTTTAATGTTCACATTTGTTTCACAATTGAATTGACATGTGCCCTGATTCAAGTGTTGGATAGGATTATTTTAAGTTTTGGACATCAATGTGATAAGTGGAGAGGAGTTTTAATGTTTTTTGTCCATATAATTAACTGTATTTTCTAAAAGAAACCCCACTCTCTCCTATAAGGAAAAATTTTCAAAGCATAGTATGTTTCTATGTTCAATAGTATGTATGTTTATGTCTTTTTAAGAGTTGGAAATTTTTCAGTCACCATTTCCTCAAATATTCTTTCTGCCCACTTTCCCTTCTCTTCACCTTTTGGGATGTCCATGGCATGTATGATTTTGTACCTCATTCTGTCATTCAATTCCAGAGACCCCGCTCAATTTTTTCCATTTCTTCCTTTATCTGTTCTATTATCTGTATGATTTCAATTTCCTTATCTTCTAGTTCACTGACTCTTACTTCTGCCTATTCAAATCTGCTGTTGTATACCACTAGAGAATTAATCTCTTCTAATGTGTCTTTCATCCCCATAATTTCTGTTATGTTTCCTCTTATACTTTCAAATTGTTCTTTACGCACACACATTATCCTATTAGTATCCTTTATCTCTTTAGCCATATTTTCCTTCACCTCCTTAAATTTAGGAGGAGATTTGATTGAACTTCTTTGATTAGTTGTTCCAAATTCTGTGTCTCCTCTGAAGATTTCATTTGTTCCCTTGACTAAGCCATGTCTTCCTGTTTCTTAGTATGGCTTGTAATTTTTGCTGCTGTCTGGGCATCTGATTGTCTTGAGGAGTTTTCTCAGAAGGTTGGTTTCTCTCTGTTATGGGTTTTATTGATGGCATATAATAAAGCTATTCTTTGATGCTTAGCCTGTGTTATTCTAGAACTTCAGAGAAGCCGTTGTTTCATTGATCAGATTTTTTCAGTTCCTCTTCATCTGATTTTTCCCTTGGATATTTGGTAAAATTTTTCAATTTGCACTTTCTGTGCGATTGTTTCACTTCAGAGAGAAAGTTTCCTTTCCTCTGCTCCCTCTCCAGATATCTTGATGTCTTCTGTTTGTTTTTATTTTGCCTTAGTTTTTTACACTCCTTTCATTTTTCTAGCTGCTTTTGCCTGGAGGGCAACTTCTTGGAGGATGGTCACCCAAGAGAGAACTTCTTCAAGTCATTATTTCCCAGCAAAAACATATCCAGGGACCTATGAAGGGGGTACAGCTACCTCTAAAGAGCCTTGGGGAAGGAATCAGGAAGAGCACTAAAATTCTGTTTGACAGGTCTCTCAAGTTGTGCTTTACTGGCCTGCCCAGCAAATGAAGCCCTTCAGCTAACTATTGCTTGCATCCCTGGAGAAGAACTGTGTCTTTAAATCTCCACTGTCTATGCCCCTTTATGGGATGGGGTTGAAACAACAGCTAAGAGCTGGGACCCAGTGATCCAAATTCACTATACAAAAGCCGTGATCAGTGATCAGCTCTGATCATCCCTGTTCTTGGGGAAGAGAAAAATTTATGTCTCTTTCTGTCACCTGAAAGCTAGGTAAGGACTAGGTCCAAAAACAGCTTGTGAAAGTCAGGGATGGCATCAGCAGCTGCCATACAGAGAGGGCAACTCACAATTATTTACCATGGTTTATCAGCCTCTTCCACTCCTCCCTGAATATTGTACAATGTTCTTCTGACTTCCAGAACCCAAAACAGTTGATTTTGACAGTTTCCCATGTTTAAGAGCTGTTTGGGTGGAAGGGCTGAGTCCTTGAGCTCCCTACTCCACCACCTTTCCTGAAAGTGTCTCAAGATCTTTCTTCTTTCGTAATGTAAGAATTTAGAGCTATAAATTCCCCTCTCAGCACTACCTTTGCTGCATCCCCTAAGTTTTGATGTATTATGTTTTCATTTTCATTCATTTCAAGATATTTTCTAATTACCCTTGTGTTTTCTTCTTTGAAGCATTTCTTGTTTAATAGTGTATTGCTTAATTTCCACATATATATGAATATTCCAGTTCTCCTTCTGGTATTGACTTTCACTTTCATTCTATTGTGATCAGAAAAGATATTATTATAAGATTTCAATATTTTTACATTTATTGAGACTTTTTTGTTATGTAACAAATGGAGAATGATCCAGGTGCACTAGAGAAAAATATGTATTCTGCTATTTTGGGGTGAAAAGATCAATTTATATCTGCAATTCTAGTAGGTTAACCATATTATCCAAGTCTTCTATTTTTTTACTTATCTCCTGTTTAGTTGTTCTATCCATTATTGAAAATGATGTATTGAATTTTCCTAGTACTAATTTGGCACTATCTACTTCTCCATTAAATTGGTTGATATTTGCTTCATATATTTTGGGCTTTTCTATCAGTTGCATATGTATTTATACCTGTATCATCTTCTTGTTGAATTCACCCATTTATCAGTAAACAGTGATCTTCTTTCTCCCTCTTAACGGTTTCTGAATTCAAGACTATTTAATCTGATATTAGTATGGTTAGCCCACCTCTCTTTGATTACTATTTGTGTGGAATATTTTTTGCATCCTTTCACTTGCAATCTACTTATATCTTTGAATTTAAGGTGAGTCTCTTATAATGAGCATATACTTGGGTCATGCTTTTTATCCATTTGCCAAACTCAAACTCAGTCTTTTGACAGGAGAGTTAATGTCAAAAATTACATGTTTATACATTATGAGTCCAAAAGCATTGATTTTTCATTACTTTTCATGAATTTGCATTTTAGATCCTCCAAGAAGTAAAAAGTGGAGTTATAAACCAAAGGCTGCCATGAGATTTTTCCTACTGTTTAAACTTGCCTAACTCTTAATTCAGCACTTGCCCAGTTTTTGCAACCTATTAACTGCTTTCTAGAGACCTGAGAAATACTGCTCTGTCTGTCTGCTACTAGTACAAAGATTCCAGAGCTACACCACCATGATGTTCAATTGGACCAAATTTGTTATTTGGAATATTAGCTTATTTCTGGATGGCTTACATGGAGAGAGATCCCAGAGAGATTTAAGCACTGATCTTTGGGCCAAAATGTCAGAAAAGCTGAAATTTTCCAGGGACTTTTCTAGTATTCATGATCAGATGGTCTATGGCGAAGATGTTGAGAACAAAACAGAAGAACATAAAAATCCCTGGATGCAATTTTTAGAGACACACTTCCCCACTTTGAAGCAAAAAAAACATATTGGACACTCCTCCAACAAATATCACCAGGTAATTCTACTGGTGGGTATGTTTTGTTTTAATGAAAAACTGATTGTTTTCAAGTGAGAGTTGAACAAAGAGAAGGTGGATGGAAGGAACAAAAAAGGAAGGAAGAACATGTGGTCAGAGGAGGAGGAATTTTAGCCTACAAAAACATTTGCAAAAATGTTCTCCTTCACATTTGCCTAAATGTTGCCTTCACATTTGCACATGGTTTAAACCATCATAGTGCCCAATCCTATGATATTGGTGTATAGCGTGGAATCAGGTTTCCTAAGATCCAGCAAGACCATCTAAACTCAGTCCTTGGAACATTACACCAGGATACCAGGGAGTCTTTTGTTGTTAAGAAAAATCACAACAGAAGTAAGATTAATTCCTTATATTTGTTTCTGAGGGTTTTTAAATATCCTACTGAAATTAAAATCCATTTAAGGAGATAGAATAATTGCACATATATTAGATTTACCACTTTCCAATGTTCACTATATCCCTGAGTTCACTTTCATCCCCACAACCTCCTCATGGTGTTTTTCACTTCTGCATTTCTGAGTCTGTAGATGATGGGGTTCAGCATGGGGGTGATCACCATGTAGAACACGGCCACCAGTTTGTCCTCAGTGAAGGTGGAAGAAGGTCAGATGTAGAGGAAGATGGCAGGTCCAAAGAACAAGATAACCACTGTGATGTGGGAGGCACAGGTGGAGAGGGCTTTGCACCTCCCCTCTGCAGAATGGTTCCTCAAGTTGACCAGGATGATGATATAGGAGGACACCAAGATGAAGAAGGAGCACAGGGCAATTAAGCTGTTGGCCATTACAGTGACCCCTGAACAAAGGTGTTGGTGCAGGCAAGCTTGAATAATGGCTGGAGGTCACAGAAGTATTGGTCAATCACATTGGGGCCACAGAAGGGCAATTGGATGGTGATGAGAATCTGAATCATGGACTGTAAAAAGCTCCCCAGCCAGGAACCAGCACCTAGTACATGGCACAATTCACAGCTCATAATGGTCATATAATGAAGAGGCTTGCAGATGGCCACATAGCAGTCATAAGCCATCACCACCAGCAAAAGGATCTCAGTGACCCCAAGGAAACAGAAGAACACCTGAGCCAGACAGCCCTCCAGGGAGATGGACTTGGCCTTTGCAAGTAAGTCTGTGATGAATTTAGGGAAGACAGTAAAGGAGTAACTGATCTCCACCAGGGACAGGTAGCTAAGGAAGAAGTACCTGGGGGAATGCAGACTCTTGCTGATGCTGACTGTCAGGATGATGGGGCCATTGCCCACCACTGTGGCCAGGTTCACAGGAAGAAACACTGCAAAGCACACCCTCTGCACCCCTGGATCCTGGAAAAGGCCACTAAAAATGAACTCAGTCACATTATTTCTACTGGCCATGGATTCCATTTGGCGATGATGATTCATAGAAGCTCCCTGTGACAGAAAAAGATCCAATCATAACACATATCCCTCATGTTTGTTCAGCATTGCAAGTTTATAGAAACCTTTCAAACATATTATCTCACTGATTTGTTTGTTTATTTTGTCATAAAAGTTAATTCATTCAGTGCTCAACAGTTTGCTTTTTGCAAGATACTATTCAAGAAAGCTCACAAAAATTCCACGGTTTCAATGTTATAATAAAGAAATATTAGGCTCTGGGATGTTATGAATTAGTGAAGCTCCCTTTAAGGAACAGACCCAAAATTAGACCCAAATCATTTTATCCCAACTCATTCATTATTTCAAGTACACCACACTGAAAAAAAAATCTCAGCACTAAAAATCATCCACATTAATTGCTGACATTTCTCTCAATCACAATATTTTCTCATCAAGCTTTTGCCTTAAGATATTCAAAAGGGAACTTCCCCTGATTTGTGGTTTCCTCCATTTAACCCTTAAGAATGTCATTCTTATAGAAACTTCTTCAATTCTGTAGAATCTCTTTTATATATTTTTTACTTGAGCTATCTAAGTTTCTATATGGTCTCAGGCCCTATAATGTTACATAATTCCATGGCCTCATGAACTTTTACAAATATTTTGAGAAAATTTTGACACCCAAAAGTGAAGCAGACATAAAGAAGTTGATCAGAGTATAGCTCACAATCAAACAACAGTTTCAACATAATGCATGGGTATGCACAGTTTTCCTTGTTTCTGTGTTAATGTTTATTGTCCACCAGCAAACACCTAATAGCAGGTAGGGATTTTTTAATTCATTTCCTTCACCAAATGATTTATCAGGCTCTGGCCCTGTGTCTAGGTGATGAGGACATACCACATTTATTAAAGAGCACACTTGTGAAATGAGATAAAATAATACCTCAATATTTTCTCCTCTTTTAAAATTATTTTAAATAATCTGTTTTATGCTTCAGTTTTCCTTCTTCTACTTGTGCTTCCAACCTGAAAATAGATTATATACCCCCAAATTTCTATCATGGTGAAAACTTGAAAAGATGTACAAAATGAAAATCTGAGATAATCTTCAGTAATTTGCCTTGATAGAAACTGGAAAAGAAAGTGGATTGAATAGATTAAAAGGACACCAAAGAGCAACCTATTGGGAGAGAAGAAGCAAGATGGGGCTTGCTGATTGGATCAGATGAAGGGAAATTAGGGGGCATCAAAAACAACCTAAAAAGACTGGGAAATAGTCTAGTCTGCAGGAAATTAACACTTGGTTTAATGGTTACTTGATAATCAGCATTTTCATTGTCATCCCAACAAGCACACAACCTCACATGCTGCTGTCTTTTATTCAGCATCTTTATGTGCTGAATAAAACAATCATCTCCATGTTTAATTTTACTACTTTGAGGTGGATAATTGATAGATGAGGAAACTGAGGCTGAAAGATTAAGTAACTTTCTCAAAGGAACACACCTCATGAGTGGTGGAGCCAGGGCTGAAACCCAAGTCTATCCAAAGGAAAAAGAGGGGAAGTGACCACATCTCATCCAGGGGAGAAAGTGGTTAGTCATTGCAGTGCTTTACAGAAATGACATCAAGACCAATGGCCAATGCAAAAACTTATCCAGGTTCATTTATTGTGCTTTATCCATAGAAAACAGGAGTATTACAGGAAACCCCAAGTTAATGGGAATGATTTGGTCCCATCACTCTGGAAATAAAAGACCAAGACACAGAGGAGAGTGTGACATACAGATATTTCCCTTTTCTTCGCAACCCCAGAGATTTAGCCAGGACTTAGAGCTGCAGTTAGTGAGTCATTATCTCCTGGAGGGATGACCTGACATTGCACCTGTCACAACAAGGTCTAACTACAGCATTATCTCATTCCTCAACCCTAAGCCTGAAATATTAGTCACCTCTAACTCATGCCTCTCATCTGCTTCCCATATTAATACAAGCCACTCTTCCTTTCTATTTTACTAGTTCTTTCCTCTGTCTTCCTGCAACCTCACCTTCAGGCAGGACTGTAAGCTCCTGTGAGGATTACTGCAGCGTCTTAAATGCCCCATCTGTCTCCCAGTGTGCCAGCCTTCAACCCCCAATTTATTCTGCAACTGGAGTTAGAAATTCTCCCTCACTTTCCCCCTGCTTGAATCACTCAGAAATCACCTCTGTCTCCCTGTTGCCTGGCAATCACGCCTAAAGTCCTCTACCTGACCTTTAAGATTCTCCACAATACTTGCCCAGGCCCCTTCAAACCAACCTTAATGCCCACTAAGAACAATATAACCTCAAATCTATTGAGATCTCCTTCCAAACTCATGAATACAAGTTCATTCCCAGCAAAAGAGCATCCCTTGTATTTTTCACATTACCTGATGTGCCCATCATCCCTGAATCCTCTCTAAATCCTGCCCACTCACTCATGCCCATTGCTTATGAAGCCTTCCTTTGTGGCTTCAACTCTCGTCCATTTAGGTCTGCACTCAACTCTGGAAATTAAATGAAGTGATCATTCTGTTCAGTGCAATAAGGCACACAGTGTTCAGCTCATCATGAGCACTTAATAAATATAAAGTATGTTTATTATTTACTTCTAAAATGCAAATCTGATCCAGCCATACATTTGCATTTCCTACAAGATGAAGTCTTGTATCATTAGCATGGCATGAAAACCCTTGTTCATCTTTCCAGATTCAATTGTCATCACTCCCCTGAACCTATACTCCATCCACTTGAACTATTTCTCAGTCTTCCAACTTGCTCTCACATCTCCATGCGTTTGCTGATGTTTTGCCCTCCACTTGGTGTGCACACCTTGCTTTTATTCTTCCTTTAGTTCTCAGGTTAAACATCACCTATCACTCCACTCACAGCCAATTCTCCTTCATGCAATACACATTTTCTATGGAATATTTAATATGTTTATTAAAATTAGTATTTCTCTGTCTCCCTTACCTACTTTATTCATCTCTGTAATCACACAGTAGTGCTCAATAAATATTAACAGAATTGAATATAAAACTAAGAAATTCTTCTAGCACCTATACT
Organism: Choloepus didactylus; assembly: GCF_015220235.1. NCBI lineage: Eukaryota > Metazoa > Chordata > Mammalia > Pilosa > Megalonychidae > Choloepus > Choloepus didactylus. The sequence goes on along the minus strand of NC_051312.1, from coordinate 30,162,649 downwards.
TGGAAACACAGAAATCATCACACCTTATTTCCAATTGTATACCTCAGTATGGTTTGCTGTCATCTGTTTGTATTCATGAGTAGAGTCTGTTTGTTATTCCTTGGACACCCTACACACCTAAGTCTTACCTTCTCACAGTAGGTTCTCAATATATGTATATAGACATAGGTATATATATAGATATATAATATACAGATATATAGATATGTAATATATAGATACAGATATATAGATACTCCTGCTTCATGATAAAATGATTACCAATAGATTGATAAGAACTGGATTCCTTAAAACTCTCTGTTTATATTTTCCTTTCAGTCTGTGTGGCCCTCGTGTAACCTTGATGAAGCTCCTTGTAGCCATGTAAAGCAATGAACAGTGTAGATCATTATTTCAGAAGTGAATATTTCACTGCCCTGGGTCATAGCCACACAAGCTACAACCTTGCACTGAAGCATTGTTTCTGCTTCATAGTTGATTTTCCATAGACCTAGATGATACACTATCATAATAATTATTACATTCCACACCATACATCATTTGTTCTCTCTATCATCCAGGGATACTTAGGCAGAAATTATCCAACTCTCAATAGAATGCCAAATCTCTTAGACACTCACAAACATCATATTGAGTCTTCATGTTGAGAACATTACCACATAGGACTACATGATGATGCTTTCAAAAAACATCTGTTGTAGAAATTAAGACAATTATATCAGACGGTTTATGGGATCATAATAAGAGGAAGGAGGGGATGAATTCCAGAGGGACAAATGACCTGCTCTTAGTGGAAGGACAGTTCCAGGTGTAAAATGCTCTTGGGTACTGAGGAAAAGAAACAAGGCACCTGGTCAAGCTCTCACAGCCCCTCAGAGAACAGCCTGAAGTGGTATTTAAGGTGGTGGGCACTGCACTCAGCACCTACTCTCAGCTCTCAAGCTGCAGTCCTTTGGAATGCAGGTTCATATTTTATGAAGGGGTTACAGATCACATTAGACATGGTTGTTGCAAGAACGTATGTGAAGTAAAATACATAACAAGATGGCTTAGAGAATAGGAAGCTCTCAATAAATGGTGGCTATTATTTGTTCAGACTTCCTAGTATTTTTTACATTTCTATCTGATTCCCTTTCACACTTACCCAGGAGACACACAGTAACAAACCACCTCCTCTCCCCACCAAGACCACCCCAAATAAATCCCTTATCCTAAGAGCATAGATTAAAGTTAGCATGTAAAAGACTAGGTGGGTAAATGATGGTGTGAACTCAAACAGGGTAAAATTTTAAACAATACCATAGATCCCCGATGGGAAAATTTTCACAAGAACAAAATAATATCATGAGAGCTGAGCAGACCTATTGCTATGGGGTTAAATTCACACCACAAGGAACTCCTTCCTTCTTCCCACACAGGACACCCAAATGGTACTGCATGGAATCCCAGAACATGAGTAATGAGAGATACTGTAGAAGCCATTCTGCCCAGTCCTCTCCTTTTACACTTTCACAGAGGCAGATACTGAGGCTCAGAGAGGGAAAGTGACTTCCCCTAGATTACAGTGATTTGGAGCCACTTACACTCAGTCAGCCTGGAACACCCTTCTGGATGAGGAATTACCTACCTTTGGGTCAGGAATATTGTTTGGGCCCTATTCAGCCTTAGACCAAGGAATTGAACCTGGAGGCTCTTTTGCTCACATTCAGCAAAGCCATTGCCCTTTGTTGTAAGGACTTGTCACTCTGGGGGACGTCTTGGGCTGAAGAAATGAAGGGAGACTCCTGGAGTACAGGGGGCTCTCGTAGAATAAGACTCTTCCACCAGGCTACTTTGTCTGCACTGAAGCTTTCCACTGAGTTCAACACTTCATCTGAACTAAACCACCAAGTTGACTCAGTGAAACTTTAAAGTTGTAAGGAAAATTGTAGATCAATTAATCAACATTCCTCCATTTACAGATGAAGCAAAAAAGAGCCAGAGAGTTTAAGTGAATTCTCAGTCTCACAGCCAGTTATTGGCTGAAGTTCAAATGCATTAATGCACAAATGAGTTGTTTTCATGATACTGAGCTTAATTTCTAGTTATTCTGATTTTCTGATGGATATTGCCAATTACCACTGAAAGACTTGCTTCCACACAAGAGAATTCCATGGTGTTTAGACGGATATCTATGATGTTTAGAAAGAACAACTTGTGGTGGAATGGACAAATTAAAAAGGGAATGATTCGGGAAATCTGTCCCATGCCAATCTTTGGATCTAATGTTTAGAAACAGAAAAAAATGTACCAGAAGCAAATAATGTGTGATTTGTAGATCTTGCTTTTTAGTTTAGTAATCCCACTCACTATAAGATCAAGACTGTGTGTCCATACTGAGATGCTTGAACTATTTAAAATAAATTGAGCCACATGCTGTGATCAGGGTACCAAATTCCCCATGGAATCTTTCATCTTACCTTGAAACTTTGCCAAGAGAGTGTGAGTAAGGAAAAATTTCAAAATGGGCTCCAATTAACTCAATTAGAGAAGTTGGATAAGTTACAAACATCCAGTAGTTACACCCTGAGAGAGGGAAGCTAAAGATATGACATTAGGAGAGTTTTCATCCCAATATTCTGAGTAAGAGTGAGAGTAGGAGACTGAAAGGAAGAAAAAGACAGGTCTGGTCTGAGGCAGGGCTGCCAGCTGAGGGACTTTAGGCAAGTCCCTTCTCCTGTGTTTGATGTTCCACAGCCATAACATGACATGACTGAAGCAGATTATCTTCCATGTCCCTTCTCACTCTATCATTCTACACTGAGATCATTAGATTCTGAAGACCTAAAGGTCCCTAAATGTCTTTATAGTTTCCTAGATCTCCTGAAGACTGTGTTTTGGAGCTTTTATCCCCAGTCTTTTTCTTTATATTTTTGAGTTGGTAATTTGTATTGACCTGTCTTGAGATAACTGATTCTTTCCCTGCTGTGTCAAATCTACTGATGAGCTCGTCTAAGCATATATGTTACCATATGTTATCATAGTTTGTTATGACAGTCATACTCTGATTTTTTTCTTCTGTGGGTCTTATGTGGTAGATTTTAGTGCCCCTAACCCTGAATCAGAAGACCTCTAGTTATATTTACATAGGATTTATATAGGATTGTGTGACCAGACCTCTTTCCTGCTCTTTCTCAAAGGGTAGAGGGTTTTCTTCCCTTGTACCCACCCCCCTGCCCTGGTGGGTCTACACTTGGACCCCAAGGGACAATGGACAGACCTCTCACTCAGAGATAATCCAAAGAATAGTTAACACCAATCTTGCCCAAACTCTTCCAAAAAACTAAAAGGTGAGGGAACACTTTTTAACACTACTAATTCAATGAGGCCAACATCACCCTAATACCAAAGCCAAATAAAGATACCAAAAAAGAAAATTGCATACTAACTTCTGTCATAAATACAAATGAAAAAATCTTCAACAAAATACTAGCCAACAGATATAAAAGCACATTAGAAGAATCATATGCCATGATCAAGTGGGATTTATTTCAGGTATGTAAGGGGGTGTTCAACATAAGAAAATCAAATAATGTCATACACCACATAAATAATATGAAAGAAAAAGACCACATGATCATCTCAATTGATGCACAAAAGGAGTTTTCAAAATCCAGCAGCCATTCTTCATAAAAACATTTAGAAAACTAGAAATAGAAGTTATCTTCCTAAATATGATAAAGGGCATATATGGAAAACCCATAGCTAATATCACACTCAATGGTGAAAGACTGAAACCTTTCTCTCTAAGATCATGGACAAGATAAGGATGCCCACTGTCCCCACTGTTATTCAACATTGTAATGGAAGATCTAGCCAGGGCAAATAATCAGAAAATGAAATAAAAAGCATCCAAATTGGGAAGGCAGAAGTAAAACTTTCCCTATTTGCAGATGAAATGATGCTCTATAAAGAAAATCCTGAAAAGTTCACAACAAACTTCCAGAGCTTTTAAGGAATTTATCAAAGTGCTTGGGTACAAGATCAAAATGCAAAACTCAGTAGAATTTCTGAACACTAGTAATGAACAATCTGAGAAAGATATCAACAAAAAATTCCATTTACAATAACAAAAAAAGAATTGTATATCTAGGAATAAAATTAACCAGGTATATAAAGGACTTCTGCATGGAATACTAAAATCAGAAAACTAGATGAAATGGACAAAGTCCTAGAAACACATAAAAAACCTACACGGACTCTAGAACAAACAGAAGATCCCAACAGACCTATTACAAGCTAAGACATTAACTGTGTCATCAAAAACCTCCCGACAAATTAAGTCCAGGACTACATGTCTTCACAGGTGAATTCTGCCAAACATTCCAAGAATAATTAATATCAATATTGCTCAGAGTCTTCCAAAATATTGAAGAGGAGGGAACACTACCTAACTCATTCTGTGAAACCAACATCACCCAAATACCAAGGCCCAATAAAGACACTAAAAGAAAAGAAAACTACTGAACCATTTCTCTTATGCATATAGATGCAAAAATCCTCACCATAATACTTGCAAATTGAATCCTACAACATTAAAAGGCTTATACATCATGATTAAGTGAGTTTCATACCAGATATGTAAGGTTGGTTCAACATAAGAATATCAATTAATGTAAACACAACATTAACAAAATGAAGAGAAAAATTTTTACATGATCATCTTGATTTACATAGAAAAGGCATTTGACCTAATACAGCTTTCTTTCTTGATAAAAACACTTAGAAAGACGAATAGAAGGAAAATTCCTCAATATGATAAAGGGCATATATGAGAAATCCATAGCTACCATCATACTCAATGGTAAAAGACTGAAAGCTTTCCCTCTAAGACATGGAACAAGACAAGGATGCCCACGATCAACACTGTTGTTCAACATTGTCCTAGAAGTTCTTTCCAGAGCAATTAGGCAAGAATAAGAAATAAAAGTCATACAAATTGGAAAGGAATAGGTAACACTTTCACTATTTGCAGATGACGAACCTATACACAGAATATCACACAAAACAAGCTGCTAGAGCTAATAAACAAGCTCAGCAAATACTAGGGTACTAGATTAACATGCAAAAATTCATAGTGCTTCTCTACACTAGTAATGAACAACAGGATGAGGAAATCAAGAAAAAAATTCCATTTACAATATCAAGTAAAAGAATCAAATATCTAGGAATATATTTAACCAAGGATGTAAAGGTCCTGTACATGGAAAACTACAAAGCACTGTAAAAAGAAATCAAAGAAGACATAAATAAATGGAAGGACTTTCTATGTTCATGGATTCAAAGACTACACATTGTTAAGAAGTCTATTCTATGAAAATTGACAGATTCAACACAATCCCATATTGTAAAAGATGGACTATAGTTTATAGTGCAAATATATAAATGTTCTTTCATGAATTATAACAAATATACCACATTTATTCAAGGTGTTAATAATAGAGTGGTATATGGGAGAAAATACACCTAATATAAACTATGGGCTATACTTAATAATACAATTTTAAAAATCTTTATCAATTATAAAAAAAGATACCACACTACTGCAGTGTCAACAATGGTGGGTATAGGAGAACTCTGGATTTGCTATTTGATTTTCTGTAAAGCTACAATTTCTCTAATAAAAAAATGGACAATGATTTCTGTTAAGGATGCATAGAAATAGGTATGTTCAAACATTGTTGGTGGGGATGTAATATGGTGCAGCCACTGAGGAAAAGTTTGTCAGTTCCTCAGGAAGCTAAGTAGAGAATTACCATATGACCTGGAAATTGCACTACTAGATATATGCCCAGAAGAAGTGAAAGCAGGGACTCAAACTGATATTTGCACATGAATTTTCATAGAGCATTATTAACAATTGCCAAAAGATGGAAGCAACCTAAGTGCCCATCAACTGAGGAATGGATAAACAAAATATGGCATATACATACAATGGAATGTTATAAAGCTGCAATAAGGAATAAAACTGTGATGCATGCAACAAAATGGATGAACATTGAGGGCATTATGCTGAGTAAAATAAGCCACATAAAAAGGACAATTGTTGTATGATCTCACTGTCCACATTCTATCATTGCACTCTGGTCCAGAGTCCAGCAGTTTAGCTCATTTGCTCACATGTGGATTGAGGCTTTTCCAAGCTAGTCACTTCTCTGGCCATGCTTCTAATTAATGCAGCATTGTGGGGACAGAGGAAGTAATTGCTAGAAGCTTAGTGGAAGAGATAGTGAGAATGGGGGTGAGGAGGGACATCTGGGAGAGGAATTAATAAGAAGAGCAGAGGTGACAGAAAAGGAAAAGGCAGTTCTCAGGGAGCAAGCCTATCACATACTCCCCACTTTCCTGGATGAAGCCCAGATGAGCTGGACCTTATGTGGTCCTCTTCTGCTCTCTGAATAATCTCTCAGGCTAGTTTGAATATAATTTTCCTTAATTTCCATAATGTGCATGTTTTGCATGTACTGTAAGACCAAACAAAAACAAAATGTGGTAAGATTTCCATTTCATGAAATAACTTTTAAGTCACTCACCTGTTACCAAAGTCTTTTGGGGGTATACAAAATGATTATATTGTTTTTGGTTATAGCATTTCTTCTTTAATGGCAGGGTCTGGTCACTATGTCTAGGACTATCCCAGATCTCTGTCCTGAACATAAACCATCCCATAGGCCATTTTCAGAATCCATGTATCTTAGGAGAGTATAGAAGGAGAATTTCTCTCTAAAATGATAGATTTTCTGCTGGGACTTTCTAGGGGAGAGAAAATGTTTAATAAGCCTGGGAAAATGTCCCTGTAGATGTCAATTATTTCCTTGTTCCTGCCTCTGGCACTGCCACTGCTTATTGTTCTCCTGACTTTCAGCTACACCTTAACTTGGTTCCTCTGTGTGCAACCTTTGTGCCATCCTCATGGGTCTATGCCCCAGGCATATTTATTCTTCCACTCTGTCTTCTGTGAACCCTTTCAAAGTCCTAATTTTCCTGGAGTTGCAGGGCCTGGAGATTATCTGAACCCTTATAACCTATAAGATGCAGGATCCCCTTTACTTTCTTCTTCCTGTCTTATTAACAAATGTTATTTGATTTTTTATCAACCACAATACCAAAATGGTTATGATACAAGAATTGCTCAAACACAGCCCTAGGGGATTCATTTCTTTTGCTCTCTTTTCTACTAATGTGCTCTTCATGACTAACCACTCATAACCCTCCTCCATCCTCCAGTTATTGCTGATGTACTCAGTAGAACTTACCATAGCTTTCCAAGTTTATTGGTCAGAGTATCCAGAAGAAAAAGCCTGCAGCCCAACTTCCTAATGTCAACATCTCATGTTTTTTCCTACATTTTTATCCTCAAAGCAGTCTTGTTGAGGAAGGCATTTGATATTGTTCGGGGCAAATAAGGGGCAGTTGAACAATCTTTAATTTTAATAGAAATTATTTATCCTATGTTAATTTATTCACAAAGTTACTGAGCATTAAGGACATTTGTTTATTCATTTATTTAATCATTTTTTCAGCATACTTTCATTATTTTCTGGGGTCTGGCTGAGGTCTGTGTGTTCTGATTTATACATGGTCCAGGGCAAACATTTGCATATAACCTCACTCTTCTTGAAAACAAAATGCTTTCTGCAGACTATATTTTTGCTGTGGTATAACAGAAAGAGTTATGGGTGGTAGTCCTGACAGTTTGAACTTGAGCACATCACTCTGTGAGTTTTACGTCTTGCCTATGTAAAATGAGGGAATAAACAGTGTGCATTTCCCAAAATAGTCCTGTGGATTTGAGCTACTACATGCAAGGAGTTTAGCCAGTATCTGGCACATATTAGGTGCTCATTGAATAATAGCTCAATGTAATGAGATTATGTGCAATTGTAAAGTCCTATACACATTTAGTTGTCATTATTTTTGACCCTCCATAACTATCATTCATTCATCTATGTATTCAAGAAATAATCAAGCACCTACTATGTACTAGGCAGTGTTCTGTGCTTTTGGGATGCCTCAGAGCACAAAACGATAATGATTACTGACTCGTGTATCTGGTATTCTAGTAGGGCAGAAAGAAAATGACATATAAATGTAATAAATAAGTTAATTTTATAATATGTCCAAAGGTGATCTGTGCTATGGAAAAGAGAGAAACCAGAGCAGGGTAAGGGGCACTGAGGGTGTGCTGAGTGTTTGCAGTTTTAAATAGGGTAGACAAAATAGCCTCATTGAGAAAATGGTATTTGCACAAAATTTTAAGGAGGTGAGGGAATTAACCAGTAGATATCCAGGGGAAGAATACTCCAGGCAGAAGGAACAAGGGGTGCAAAGATGAACATTATGGGGTGCTTCAGTGTTTGATGACTATTAAAGGAGACAGCGTGCTTGTGAAGCAGTGAACAAGGGAGGGGGGATTGGAGAAGACGAGGTTAGAGAGTCAATGGGGACCAGATAATGTAGGACCCCAGTTGTTGTGGTAAGGACTCTGATTTTCACACTGAATGGATTGGGGAACTCTTGCGGGGCTTGGAAAGAGCACTCTAGCTGCTGTGATGAGAAGAGACTGAGGGTGGGGTGTGTAGTAAAGGTGAATAGGGAGAGTGGTTAGGAAGTAAGTGAGAGGTGACTGTGGCTCAGGCCAGGGAGGTAGCTGTGGAGGGGGTGAGCAATAGCTTAGGTTCTGGCTACATTTTGAAGGTAAAGACAAAAGGATTACTTAGTGGATTAGATATGCAAGAAAGAGACGTGCAAGAAAGAGGAATCAAGGATAACTCCAAGATTTCTAGGCTGAGCAACCTAAGGTCAGAGATGCCAACAGCTGAGATAGAAGCCTGCAAGAAGAATATGTTTTGGGGGAAGACTGAAGTTCAGTTTTGAACATGTTGAGGTAGACAGGACAGGTTTTCATTCATTCTGTATCCTACAAACGTTTACTGAATGCATACTGTGTACCAGACATTGAACTAGCATTAGTCCAGCACTGGAAATCAGGGCCCTGCCTTCAAGCAACCACACAATAGTGGGGAGAGTAGACAGTCAAATAAACAATTACAGAACAATGTAATAAGCAGCATGATGAAATGTACCTGGTGTGACAGGTGTGATGGGGACACAGAGGAATTTAAAGGAATCCTTATCTTTTTTTAATTTAGAAACTGAAGTCCTGAAAAGTTCATTGATGGGTCAAAGATCACAGTTAATATATGGCACAGCTGGGACCTGAGTACAGTGTGTTTGAGTCCCTGGATTTGGGAACCTTTTTTATATCATATAATTTGCATTCTTGCAAAGCCAACCACTTCCTCAGTGCTCTGGACAGAGAATCCATGGGCACCAAGAACAACGTAACTGAGTTTGTTTTGTTTGGCCTTTTCCGGAGCCGGGAGATGCAGAATGCATGCTTTGTGCTCTTTTCCCTCTTCCATGTGCTCACTGTCCTGGGGAAACTTCTGGTCATCTTCACCATCAATGCCAAAAACCCTGAGTGCTTCCATGTATTTCTTATTCAGCCATCTGTCTTTTGCAGACGTGAACTATCCATCTACCACACCCAAAATGATCGCTGACACTTTGGTGGAGCACAAGGCCATCTCATTCAATGGCTGCATGGCCCAGCTCTTCTTTGCACACTTCTTTGGTGGCACAGAGATCTTCCTCCTCATGGCCATGGCCTATGATCACTTTGTGGCCATCTGTAGTCCCCTGCACTACGCAGCCATCATGGATTGGCGGAAACGTGCTCTACTGGTGGAAGCTTCCTGGGTGGCTGGTTTCCTGCATTCCATCCTGCAGACACTCCTCATGCTTCAGCTGCCCTTTTGTGGGCCCAATGTGATAGACAATTTCTTCTGTGACATCCACCCCCTGCTGAAGCTGGCCTGTGTGGACACCTATGTGGTGGGGCTCATTGTGGTGGCCAACAGTGGCATGATCTCTTTGGTCTCCTTCCTTATCCTCATCATCTCCTACCTGGTCATCCTACTGAACCTGAGAAGCCAGTCATCTGAGGGCTGGCGCAAGGCTCTGTCTACATGTGGCTCACACATCATCGCTGTCCTTTTGGTCCTTGTGCCTCCTGTGTTCACATACATCCATCCCTCCATCACCCTGGCTGCTGAAAAACTTGTCATCCTCTTCAACATTGTGATGCCACCCTTGCTGAACCCTCTGATCTACATGCTGAGGAACGGTGAGGTGAAAAATGCCATGAGGAGACTGTTCAGGGTCAGGAGGCACTCTGGGGAGAAGTGATACTCCAGGGAGTCTGAGTTTAGCCAGGAAATTGTAAGACTTTCCATCTTTTAGCATCTAATAGGTTTCGTATCTCCAGTTTGATGCATGTAATGAAAACTGTCCTCCAACTCTTTTCATAATAACCATCCCACATGGTCATTCAATCTTTTATTCATTAAAATGTATTGAGTGTCTGCAGTGTCTGTAGTCCTGGGAATATAAATAAAAGTAAGACATAATATTTGTCCTTAAAGATTATAGTCAGGGAGGCTCTTAGAGTGACAATCAACAGCTTTCATGCTTGCTCTCTTTTTCAGGAGAACTGTGGGAGCATGTGAATGAGAGAATCTCTTTGGAGTCCAGGTGTCTCTTCCATACAATGGATAATTCACTACATTAAATGAGATGGTATTTTTATGGTAGTCAACACAGAGCTTGATGAAATTCCTTCTTTGAAATGATATTGAAAGAAATTTAGGTCTTATCCCTTCACTTCATGCTCCCAGAAGGCAGATGAGTAAATAAAGGTGAAGAGGCTATGGGATTCATCCAAAGTCACACAGTAAGTCTGGATCAGTGTGGGGACTGAAACCCAGGTGTCCTAAGTCTACTCTCAGGGCTCCTCCCACCTCAGGACCCTCAGCAAAGAGCTAGTGAGTGAACGCTGAGCAGAACTGACCAGACTCTTACGAAGGACTAAGGATTGGTGGTGACCTGCCCTGATGGGGGACAGAGCTCAGGACAGGAAGTTGTCAGCCCTCTTCCAGCAGTGTCAATTCCTCTCTCTCCAGCAGGGCAGGGACCCCATTTCACCCCCATTTGCTGTCCTTTGTTTTGCTGTTGGAGGGAGCCAGGTTTGTGCAGGATGGAATTAGAAGAACTGGGTAGACATCTGGCTTTACCCTTCATGGGATATTTAACCTCACTGGGCTTCAATTTCCACATTTACAAGTGGAGACAGTAACAATATCTGTTCAGAAGGTTGTGTAAGGACCTATCAGACTATATAAAGTCTTATATCAAAGTTTGCTTTTCAGTGGCAGCTGCTACCTCTGGTTTTCTTAAATGTCTTCTGTTCCTTTTTCTCTTCCTATTCCCTCTTCTGTCTCTGCAGTTTCTCCCAAAGCCCTGGTTGACTATAGGATTCATTCATTCACTCCACAAATGTTCACTGAGCACTTATCAGTTACTGTTCTTAGAGTTGAAGGTAACTTAGGAAAAAACAAAACAAAACACCCAAAACAGACAAAAATCCTTGCTCTCATGGCACTTATATTTTACTGTGTGCCAAAAGCTGACTCCTACTGAATTCTTCCAATAAACCAGACAGTCTTGTAAGTGTTTTAACTGTACCAACTCCTTTAATCCATACAACAACCTCATGAGTTGGTGCATTCATCAGGAGGACTGTGAGCAGAGATGGGTGAGGGTGATGGTGAGAAAGCTCTTTGGTTCCATCTATGTTTCACAGACACAAATTCAAATGTTGATCTCAACTATGAGAACAAGAACAATGAAACAGCAGTTGACCCCTTGAAAGCACAGCATTTTTCTCAGAAGTTTTCCTACAACAGCTTAATCTCTGTTGAGTAAATTGCCTCCTTATAAAACTCTTCGTATGAATGTGGGGGCAGGTATGGTCATTCACTTCTAAAGATAAATGGAGAGTGAGAGAGTCAAAATTACTTACATAAAATCACTTACATGGACTTCTGATGGCTGATTTGTTTCTCTTTCCACTATTGTCTTCGTACAGTATTTTAAGTAACGGTGGCCTGATGTTGTGCACATACGTGCATGAATGCAGATCTGTTGAAGAGGGTGAAGACAGGTGTAAAAGAGCCTGTGTGTGGACCTATGGGTGTATGCACATAAACGTGTGTTATCTGTACTTGCTGGGGAAATTTTAGTATTCTAAGTAAAGTTCAAAGTTTAGATAGTCAGCCTTTATGAGTAATAGTGAGATACTCTGGCACCTGGAAATTCTGCTTGATTCCTCAAGAATCCTGTTCTTCCCTGTGACTCCTGTTCACAGGAGGTTGCCCACCTCTGGGGACCCTTATAGGATGTGGGATCACTGGTGTGCTTTGTCTGGCAGTGGTTCTTCCTCCTGCTTGATCCCAAAGAGGAGAAGAGGGCAAACTGGGAGTGGGGGGAGTTGACCATGCACTGCTGGGGATAAAAATCCATCTGCATTTCAGTTCTGGGTGGGAAGACTGGGAAAGCCTTATAGGAGGAGCTGTGTGCATTCCAACTTGGCTCTAGGAGAAGAGGCTGAGGGATCCAGTGGAAGTTGCACTGGATGGGGGGGTTGGGAAACCAAGTCCTGGGGGCAGGACTTCCATTTCCTGATGTACAAAATACATCCTTAAGGACCTCCGGCTCAGCCATCCTAAAATTCTCTCTTGCCTCAGGCATATAGACTATAAAATAAATTAGGATTTTCTTCTTATGTTTCCTATTTCTTTTTATCTTTCTTTAGAATAATTTTTGGGGGATTGGGTAAGGAAGGAAATACTTCATATGCATTCTAGAGATTTATGGGATTTTACATAATTATCACAGGAGGAAAGAATCTCAAATGAAGAACATTTAATTCTGTTTCCCAGCATACCTCTGCCCTGAGAAACCTCACTTGAATGTCTACAGTATTCTGAAACTTATTAATAGATGTAATCTATTGACTGGACCCTCAGCCAATGACTCTTATGCTTTCTTCAAACTCCATTTGGTAATAAACTTATTTTTTCAACTGTCATTCACTCTCCAGTATTGTTTCCCTGGAGATCATCTCAATTAGAAACATAAACATAATGCTATTTTTACTATAAAGTTACTTTTTTCTGCTGTGCTTGGGTAGGGGGCTGACACAGGTGGTTGTGGTTTAGAGGTTTTGATATTGGGGAACTTGGTAAGAAATCTTTTTGGAGGGTGAAAGTACCCACAGTTAAGGCAGAAAAGGAAGGTAGGCTAAAGGTGAGATGGCTCCTCAGGGCTGATTCCTTTCATGAAACAACTTTTCTTCATTTTCCTTTACAGTATTTGAAACATACAAAATAATATATGATATATAATATACATATGCTATAACCCATAGTTAATCGGTAATCTATGAACTTGTTACCCAAACCAAGAACTAAAACATTCCTAATAAATTTGTATCTATATGCAAATAAACAGTATATTGTTTAGTTTTGTTTGTTTCTTATTTTATAAAAATGGTATCAGACGTATATCATCTTCTGGACTTCTTTTTTTCACTCAACATTATGTTTCAAAACACACTATTCTATTGGGTGAATATGTTATAATATATTTTCCTATTCACCTGTCAGAGCATCTTAGTTGTTTCTATATTTTTTCCTATGAACAAGAATTCTGTTGTGAGAATTCCTGTGCATGTGGGGAATTTTTCCTGGGATATATACCTAGGGGCAGATTTGCTGTGTTGAAGGTTATGGAAATACTCAACTTTACAAAAAAAATGCCAAATTGTTTTGAAAGCATTTTTCAATGTGTACATTTTCAATATGTACCAATATTCACTGCCACCAGCCACGTATAAGAGATTCTGTTGATCTGTGTCCTTGCCAACACATGGTACTGCCAAAACTTCTTAATGTTTCATAAATCTGGAGTGTGTAATTTCATTATTACTAATGAGGTTGAGCACATTTTCATATGTTTCTTGTCATGTGTGCTTCCTTTTCTGTGAAATGCCTACTTTTAGACCTTTATTCTGTTTAGTTGTTTGGATTAAAAAAAAAAGAATTGTAAGAGTTTTGCATATATTTTGGATATTAATCCTTTGTCAATTATATTGCAAGTATCTTCTCTAGATTGTGGCTTGTCTTTTTACTTTATGCAGTGTTAAAAACTTTTATTTTCAATCTAGTTAATAGTTTCACAATTTCTACTTTTGTACTAACAAAAGCCTTCTCTGCATTGTTTAAAAAAATACCTTTTTTAATTTGGGGTCAGAAAGATATTAACCAAAACTGTATTCTAAAAATTTAAAGTTGTGCCTTTCTGATCTAATTTTTTGTTCCACCTGAAATTGACTGTTGGGCATTGTAGAGTAGGTAATTCAATTTCATTTTTTTTTTTTTAATGGTTACCCAAAGGTTCCAGCATCATTTATTGAATAGTCCTTTTTTTCACTGATCCACAATGGAACTTATGTAATAGATCAAACTTTTGCATTTGCACAGGTCTTTTTCTGGACCAATCCTACACTGTTGATTACTTTATATTTATATTTTATATATTTTTATTATGGTATTATATAGATAACAATATTTCCCATTTTAACCATTTTTAAGTGTACCGTTCAGTGGCATCAATTGTATTTACAATGTTATGCTACTATTGCAACCCATTATCAAGTCTTTTTCATGACCCCAAACAGAAACCCTGTACCTATTAAGCAAAAACTACCCATTCCCCTCTCTCCTTTGCCTCTTGTAACCTGTAATCTACTTTATGTGTCTAAGAATTTGCTTAATCTATATATTTCATGTAACTGGAATCATACAATATTTGTCCCTTTGTGTCTGGCATATTTCAGTCAATATAATGATTTTAAGGTTCACCATGTTGTAGCATGTATCAGAACTTCATCCCTTTATATGGATAAAAAATATTCCATTGTATTACATTTACCACAATTTGTTTATCTGTTCATCTCTTGATGGACACTTGGGTTGTTTCCACCTATTGTCTATTGTGAATAATGCTGCTATGAACATTTGTGTACGAGTATCTGAGTTCCTGTTTTCAATTCTTTGGGATATATAGCTAGAAGTGGAATTGTTTGGTCATATGGTAATTCTATGTTTAACCCTTTGAGAACAATAATAAGTATTGATATTTGGTAGGGTGAATTATTTTTAGGAATGTCTAGTATGTTTTGAGCCCTTTCATTTTTAAACAATTTTAAAAGTAACTTGTCAAGGAAGATAGCTACTTAGAGAGTTGTAAGGTTTAGTCCATCCTCAAGGGCAGCTAGTAAATAGCCAGCAACTACCTGAAACAACTGTTTGGGGAACTTTGGATTCCAGATGCACATCATACACCAGACAGGAACTACTGGAAATGTGAGAGTGATAAATCACAATGAAGAGCCATAAGTAATCATTCCATGCTCTGGAGGCTGTTGCCCCTCCCCCACTAGCATGGCAGGCTGACTCAGAGTCAGTTCCTGGTGGGAAACAGAAGCCCTTTCTCTTAGTAGCAAGGAAGGGGAGCTCAGCCAGGCACCAATTGTGAATTTGATTAATAAATTCAGACTTCTGAATACCAGCTCTGAGCACAGATAAATTTACAATGAAATCAAGAAAGAAACCAGAAGTTCTGTTTTAGCCCCATTCTCAGTAAGGAGGAAGCAGGGCTTATGGGAAAATACAGAGGCTTCTGGAGTTGGCTGAGCTCAGAGTGCTGGAAAAGGGCTATGACCCAAGTAAAGGGGCACATAGAGCCAGGCATCTATTCTGACTCTTGATTGGTGAACCCAGGGTGTTGGGGTCCAGCTTTGAAAACAGCTACATTTTTTTTAGGCAGCCAATCAAAGAGAGCAGCAAGCAGTCTCTGTTTTCAGCCCTGCCCCATGTAGAGGTGGAAGAAGGGTTGACAAGGAGACAAAGTAACTAATCAGGTGGTGGAGATAGTTCCCGAAAGAGTGGCTCTTCCTCAAGAAAAGGGGGTAGGGCAGGGCCCAGTGCAAATGGTAGCTGTTATTTGGAGAATTTAGTTCCTAGGGGCCAGGATATAAGCAACAGTTTCAACCTACAAAAAAGCAAGCCCAGCATAGTCCAAAACACTCTCTGGTAGGGGCAGAAGTGAGACTGCTTGAGAGTCATTGTAACTTTTCCAGCCTTCATGGGACAGGGGGCTGAAGAGCAGCTCCTCCCCAAGGAAAATAGGGGGAAAAGTCCAGCACAGGCTGTGGCTGTTATTTAGAGAACTCAGACCCCAGGGGCTTGAAAAACAGCAACAGTTCAAATAGTTTCTCTTGCATGCCCCCAGCAGGGGCAGGACCAGCTGAGAATTAAAGGCACAGTACCACACTAGGCCTGTGGAGACCAGTGAGCTGAAGAACACCATATGCTGGGCAGGACAGGAAAACACAGAATGAGGAGTCTTCACAGGAAAGACCAGCCTGCTGGTCTCATCCCCAGGGAGCCTTGATACTGAACTACATGCCCTTCATGGTGTAGTTTCATGAAGTTTTTCTGGTAGATCCTCTCTGCAGTACCCTCCTCCCAGAATCAGTCCTCCAGGTAAAAGTTGCTAGAAGTAACAAAAGCAGTGTTAAAAACATATGGAGGCAAAACAAAACAAAACAAAACAAAACCCCAGCAGATCATGTTCCCTGAGGAGGAAGAGGGAAGAGAAAGCTTTTTCCTGGGGCTGAACCAACTGCACAAAAAAGGACAATTTCAAAAATCATTCCATCTATGTAGGGAAAGAATCATAAAAATAAGAGCTGAAAAAATTCTGATCAGCTAAACAAAAGCTGTACTAGAGGTCTAAAATAAGTTGAACCAAATGTCAAAGAACATTTAGAGCACAAAGCCAATCAAGAAGAAACCCCTACATAAGACAGAAAACAAACTCCAGAATAAACTAATCAAGAAAATCAGATGCCTAGATACCTGCAAAAAATCATGAATCACACTTGGAACCTCAAAGAAATGGCCTAGTCAAAGGAACAAGCTAAAACTTCAGATAAGATACGGAAGTTGAAACAACTAAGGATATTCAAACAAACTTTATAAATCAATGAGTTGAAGGAAAATGTGACAAAAAAGATGAAGGATATAAAGAAGACTCAGGGTGATCATGAAGAAGAACTTAGAAACTTGCAAAAAAAAACCCAGAACTTCTGGGAATTTAAGGAAAAATAGAAGAGATGAAAAATACACTGGAGACATACAACAGCAGATTTGGAGAGGCAGAAGAAAGAATTAGTAAACTAGAGGACAAAGCATCTGAAATCTTACACACAAAAGAACATATAAGGAAAAGAATATAAAAATTTGAGCAGGGCCTCAGAGAATTGAGCAACAACATGAAGTTCACTAATATATATGTTATGGGTATCCCAAAAGGAGAAGCAAAGGATAAAGGGGCTGAAAGAATAATGGAGGAAATAATCACCTGAAATCTCCCAATTCTTGTGAAAGACATCAAATTACAAATCCAAGAATCACAATGTACCCCAAACAGAGTAGATCCAAATAGACCTACTGAAATGTCAAAAACAAAGAGAGCATTCTGAAGTAGCAAGACAAAAGTGATCCATCACATATAAGGGAAGCTCAATAAGACAGTGTGGATTTTTCAGCAGAACCATGGAGGTGAGAAGGCAGTGGTATGATATATTTAAGATACTGAAAGAGAAAAACTGTCAGCCAAGAATTCTATATCCAGCAAAACTCTCCTTCAGAAATGAGGGAGAGTTTAAAATATTTACAGATAAACAAACAAAAAAAGAGCTCATGAGCAAGAGACACTACAAGAAATATGAAAGGGAGTGCTACAGGCAGATAGGAAAAGACATGAGAGAGAGATTTGGAGGACAGTGTAGAAAGAAAGATTATCAGTAAGGGTAACTAAAAGGGTAAAAAGAGAAAAAATAAGATATGACATATGAAATCCAAAGGACAAAATGGTTGAGGAAAGTATTGCCTTTACAGTAATAACACTAAATGTTAATGGATTAAACTCCCCAATCAAAAAACATACACTAGCAGAATGGATTAAAAAAAAATTCACCTATACACTATCTACACATATCTACAGGAGACTCATTTTAGATCCAGGGACAAAAAACAAGTTGAAAGTGAAAGGTTGGAAAAAGATATTCCATGCCAAAAGCAACCAGAAAAGAGTGGGGGTAGCTATACTAATATTAGACAAATTAGACTTTAAATGTAGCAGAGTTAAACAAGACAAAGAAGGACGATATGTATTAATAAAAGGGATAATTCATCAAGAAGAAATAACAACCATAAATATTTATGCATCTAGCTAGAGTGCCCCAAAATAAATGAGGCAAACACTGGCATCACTGAAGGGGAAAGAGACATCTATACAATAATAGTTAGAGACTTCAATACACCAGTCTCATCAATTGATAGAGCACCTAGATGGAGTATCAATAAGGAAAAAGACATCTTGAAAGCATGATAAATGATCTAGACTTAGACATTTACAGAACATTGCACCCCACAACAGTGGGATTTACATTCTTTGCAAATGCACATGAATCACTCACCAGGAAAGACCACATGTTGGGTCACAAAGCAGGTCTCAACTAATTCAGAAAGACTAAATTTATACAACACACTTTCTTGGACCATAATGGAATGAAATCAACAACAGATGAAGGGCTGGAAAATTCATAAATAAATTGTAGGCCAAACAACACACTCTTAAATAACCAGTGGGTCAAGGAAGAAATTACAAGAGAAATCAGTAAAAATCTTGGGGCAAAAGAAAAAGAGAACACAATGTATCAAAACTTATGGGATGCAGGGAAGGCAGTGCTGAGAGGGAAATTTATTGCCCTAAGCCTATGTTAAAAAAGAAAAAAGAGGACAAATTAGGACTTACTTCACACCTGGAAGGTATAGAAAAAGAACAGCAAACTAACCCCAAAGCAAAGAGAAGAAAATAAATAACAAAGATTGGAGCAGAAATAAATGAAATTAAGAACATAAAAACAATGGGGAGAATCAACAAAACCAGAAGGTGGTTCTTTGAAAATCAATAAAGTTGATGGATTATTAGCTAGACTGTCAAAGAAAAAAAGAGAGAGGAAGCAAATAAATAAAATCAGAAGTGGGAGTGGGGCATTATTACTTACCCTGCAAAATTAAAAGAGATAATGAGAGAATACCATGAACAACTGTATGCAACAAGTTAGATAACCTAGACAAAATGAACAACTTTCTTGAAACACATGAACAAGCTACACTGACTTGAGAAAAAATAGAAGACCTGAACAAACAAATCACAAGTGAAGAGTTTGAATCAGTCATCAAAAAATTCCCAAGAAAGAAAAGTCCAGGATCAGATGACTTCACATGTGAATTCTACCAATCATTCCAGGAAGAATTAGTACCAATTCTGCTCAAACACTTCAGAAACATTGAAGAGGGTGAAAGCTATGTAACTCATTCTATGGCCCTAAAAGCAAAGCTAGAGAAAGACACTACAAGAAGATAAAATTACAGGCCAATCTCTCTAATGAATATAGATGCAAAATCCTCAACAAAATGCTTGCAAATCAAATCCAGTTGCACATTAAAAGAACTATACATCATAACCAAGTAGGTTTTATTTCAGGTATTCAAGGGTGGTTTGGCGCAAGACAATCAATTATTGTAATACATCATATCAAAAAATTGAAGGAAAAAAACACATGATCATCTCGATTGATGCAGAAAAGGCATATGACAAAATTCAGCATCCTTTCTTGATGAAAACCCTTTGAAAGACTTCCTCAACATGATAAAGGGCATCTACGAAAAACCCACAGTTAACCTTGTACTCAGTGGTGAAAGACTGAAAGCTTTCCCTCTAAATCTGGAACAGGACCAATACAAGGATGCCCACTGCCACCACTGTTATTCAACAGTGTGCTGGAAATTCTAGCTAGAGCAATTAGGCAAGGAAAAGTAATAAAACGCAACCAAATTGGAAAGGAAGAAGTAAAACTTTTATTGTTTGCAGATGACATGATCCTCAATGTAGAAAGTCCTGAAAAGTCTACAATAAAGTCACTAGAGGTAATAAAGGTGTGCAGCAAAGTGGCCAGATACAAGATCAACCCACAAAAAAACAGTAGTGTTTCTATACACCAGTAATGAGCAATCAGAGGAGAAAATTAAAAAAAAAAAAAAAAAAAGAAATTAAATTTATAATAGCAACCAAAAGAATCAACTATCTAGGAATAAATTTAACCAAGGGCATAAAGGACCTATACACAGAAAATTACGAAACATTGCTAAAAGAAATCAAAGAAGACCTAAATAAACAGAAGGGTGTACCATGTTCATGGGCTGGAAGACTAAATATCTTTAAGATGTCAATTCTATCCAAAATGATTTATAGATTCAATGTAATACCAATCAAAATCCAAACAACTTACTTGCAGGAATAGAAAAACCAATAATCAAATTTATTTGGAAGGGCAGGGTGCTCTGAATAGCTAAAAACATCTTGAGAAAGAACAATGAAGTCTGAGGTCTCACACTACCTGACTTTAAAGTATATTGCAAAGCTAGAGTGGTCAAAACAGCATGGTAGTTGTATAAAGATAGATATACTGACCAATGGAATAAAACTGAGAGTTCAGAAATAGACCCTCTCATCTACAGACAATTGATTTTTGACAAGGTAGCCAAGTCCACTGAACTGGGACAGAACAGCCTCTTCAACAAACACTGTTTGGAGAACTGGATATCCATAGCCAAAGGAATGAAAGAGAACATCTATCTCACATCTTATACAAAAATTAACTCAAATGGATTATAGACCTGAACGCTAGAGCTAAGATCATAAAACTCTTAGAAGACAATGTACGGAAGTATCTTAAATATTTTGTGATAGGAGGTGGTTTCCTAGACATTATACCCAAAGCATAAGCAATTAGAGAAGAAATAGATAAATGAGATCTTCTCAAATTTGAATACTTTTGTGCAACAAAGGACTTTGTAAGGAAAGTAAAAAGGCAACCTACTCAATGGGAGACAATATTTGGAAACCACGTATCTGATAAAGGTTTATTATCCAAAATATTTAAAGAGATCCTATAATTCAACAACATAAAGACAAACAACCCAATTTAAAAATGGGCAGAAACATTGATAGACACTTTTCCAAAGAGGAAATACAGATGGCTCAAAAACATGTAAAAAGATGCTTAACTTCACCAGCTATCAGGGAAGTGCAAATCAAAACTGCAATGAGATACTATCTCACAGCTACTAGGATGTCCATTACATAACAAACAAACAAACAAAAAAAACAAAACCAAAATTGCTGTAGAGGATGTGGAGAAATAGGTACACTTATTCACTGTTGGTGGGAATGTAGAATGGTGCAGCCTCTCTGGAAGGCAGTTTGGCGGAACTGCCATATGTTCCAGCAATTCCCTTAGTACGTATATACTCAGAAGAACTGAAAGCAGGGACACCAACAAACATTTGCACACCTATATTTATAGCGGCATTATTCATGATTGCCAATAGGTGGAAACACAAATGTCCATCAACTGATGAATGGATAAACAAATGGAATGTTATGCAGCTGTAAGTCAGAATAATGTCATGATGTATGCAACAATGTAGATGAACCTTGAGGACATTATGTTGAGCAAAATAAGCCAGAAACAAAAGGACAAATACTGTATGTTCTCACTAATATGAACTGTCTATATTGAGCAAACTCTGAGAGTTAAATTATAGAGCACAGGTTATCAGGGATAGAAACTGGGCAGAGATTGGGTAATTGATGCTTAAGGACTACAGAATGTTCAAAAGGTGATGGTATAGTTTCAGGAATGGATAGCACAATGCTGTGTGATGGTAGCACAATACTATAAGTGTAATTAACAAAGCTGAGTGTGAGTTTGGTTGAAAAAGGAAGGCTAGAGTTGTGACACCAGCAGTTAAGCCAGAGGATAAAAACTGGGACTGCATAACTTAGTGAAACTTGGATTGGGCAATGGTGGTGGTTAATTGTACAAATATAAGAAAGTTTTTACATGAATGTGAGCAAATATATGTCACTATTACAAGGTGTTAAAAATGGGATGGTTTATAGAAAAATACAAGTAATGCAAACTAAGGTCTATAGTTAATAGTAATAATACTGTAATATTCTTTCATTAATTGTAACAAAGGCAGTATACCAAAGCTAAATGTAAATAAGAGAGGGATATAAGGGAGGGGTATGGAATTTTGTTTTACTCCTTCCTTCTTTTCAGAAGAAATAGGAATGTTCTCATATAGATTGTGGTGGTGAATGCTTAACTATGTGATTATACCAGGAGCCATTGATTGTACATTTAGAATGGATTGTGTGATGTGTGAATAAAACTGTTTGAAAAAATAAAAAGAAAACTACAAGTGCTGAAGGAGATGTGGAGGTATATACCTAGTCACTGCTGGTAGGAAGTAGAATCGTGTAGCCCCTCTAGAGGGCAGTGTGGCAGTTCCTCAGGAAGTTAAGTATAACCTTACCATATTATCCAGCAATCTTGTTACTAGGTATATACTTGGAAGAACTGAAAGCAGGGACATTTGCACACCAATGTATATGATGGCATTATTCATGATTGCCAAATGGATGGAGGTGGTCCAAGGGTCTAGCAACTGAGGAGTGGAAAAGAAACTGTGGTATGTACATATGATGGAATATTGTGCAGCTGCAGAAAGGAATGAAGTTGTGAGGCATGCAATGTTGTGAATGAACCCTGAGGATATTAGTTTGAGCAAAATAAGCCAGAAACAAAAATACAAATATTCTATGGTCTCACTAAAAGGAGCTAATTATAATGAGAAAACTCTGAGAGTTCAAGTCGAAAGCATAGCTTATCAGAATATACAAAGAGGGCACAGATTGGACGATCAGTGCTTAAGGAGTACAGAATGTTCAATAAGGTTGATTGCAAAGGTTCAGAAATGGATAGCACAACATTGTGTGATGGTAGCACAGTACTGTAAATGTATTTAACAAAGCTGCGTGTAAGTATGGTTGAAAGAGGAAAGCTAGAGTCATATATGTCACCAGAAGGAAAACTAGAGGATAAAAACTGGGACTGTATAACTTAGCAAAAACTAGAGTGGACAGTGATGGTGGTTAGCTGTATAAATATAGGAAAGCTCTTACAGGAATTAGAACAAATGTATGTCACTATTACGAGATGTTAATAATAGGGTAAAATATGGGAAAATAAAATTAATATAAACCAAGGTCTATAGGTAACATAACTTTGTAATATTCTTTGCATTAATTGTAACAAAGGCACCACACCAAAGTTAAATGTCAATAATAGGGGGATATAAGGGGAACGGGATTTTTTTCTTCAGAGGAAATGAGAATGTTCTCATATTAACTGCAGTAGTGAATGCATAACTATATGATTATACCAACAGCCTCTGACTGTACACTTAGGATGGATTGTTTGGTGTGTGTATAATACTGTCAAAAAATAATGGAGGTGAGGGTGGGATAATGGGTAATGGGATGTTTTGGTTTCTATTTTTTATTTTTATTTCTTTCTTTGGAGTAATGAAAATGTTCTCAAATTGATTGTGGTGATGAATGTACAACTATGTGATGATACTGTGAGCCATTGACCATATATTTTGATGGATTATATGGTGGATGAGTATATCTCAATAAAATTGCATTAAAAAAAGAAAAAAAGAAGTAAGCTAAAAAAAAAAAAAAAACTTACCTGTCAAGTAACCTATTGGGATTTTATTTGGAATGGCATTGAATCTATTGATCAGTTTGGGAAAAACTTACATTTTATGATACTGAGTCATCATGTTTGTGAGTATAGGATAACTTACTAGGTGAAGTGTTGAATGGGTAGTAAAATCCTTTCAAAAAATCTAGAGGCAAAGATTTCTGTGTGAGTGACTTATTAAAGAAATATTCCTAGGAGAAACTGATAAGGGGATAGGGTAAATAGAAAAGAGGATTAAGCTAAACAAGGATGCAATCTCAGGCAAAGTCCAGCAGAGGGCAGCTTCAGCCTGATCTTGCAGGGGAAATGGAGTGTAAGTGAAGCCTGGAGTTGTGATTTGAAGCAAGGGGAGACTTCATACTCCCCCATCTTTTAGATATTAGTTAATGACTTCTCTGTGGTTGGGATGGGAGTATAAATTGCCAGGCTCTTTTTTCTGGCCATTAATATAGACAAAGTGGACTCCAGTAGCCTAAGGGCAGCAGGTGCTAGCTGTTGGAAGTGAAAGCACATAAAAGTCATGGGGAGACAAAACATGTTCAAAAGGGATCCAAAGGCTTATGGACAGATGCTGACATTCTCCGCTGTACTCTCCATTTATTTTGGTGTTCTTTAATGTTTCAAAATAAAGTTGATAAATTTCTGCATCCAAATCCTTTGATTAAATTTATTCTTAGGATCCTTATGATTTTGTTGCTATTGTTAATAATGTCTTTAAATAATGGCATTTTCTTAAATAGTGACACATAGAATTCAATGATTTTTTATTATTAAACCTATAGGCAGTCATATTACTATACTTCTATTTGCTACTTATTTTGGGTTTTCTAACAGACAATATGTCATCTGTGAATACTATTGGTTTTGTGTATTCTTTTTTTTTTCTTTTTTACAGCTCTAGCACAATGTTAAATATAAGAAGTGATGAGATGCCTGTCTTATTCCTGATTTTAACAGGAATGTTTCTAATTTTCCCCATTGTTTTAATTTCTAAGGCTGCTTAAGCAAATACCATGAAATGAATGGGGTTAAACAATGGGAATTGATTTGCTCACGGTTTTGAGGGCAGGAAACGGTCCACATCAAGGCATCATAAAGGCGATGGTTTCTCTAGGGGACAGTGGCATCCATCCCAAGGCTGCCTGCTAGTGATCCTTGGATCCTCTATCACTCAGCAAGGCACGTGTCAGTGTCTCCTCTTCTCCGCCTTCTCTTCTAGGTTCCTTTTCAGCATCTTGCTTCCTGTGGCCTTTTCTTTCTCTTTCTCTAAATTTCATTCTCTTAAAAAGACTCCAGTAATAGGATTAAGACCCATCCTAATGGAGGTGAGTCACACCTTAACTCAAGTAGCCTCATCAAAAGTTCCTACTGACAATGGATTCACATCCACAAAATGGACTAAATTTAAGAACATGTTTTTCTGGGGTACATACAGCTTCAAACCACCACACCCATTAATAATGATGTTTGCTGTAGGTTTTTGGTGCATACTTTATTGTGTTAAGAGTTTCCTCCTGTCTTAATTTTCTGTAGTTCTTATGGAGGTTGAATGTTAATATTATTTTCCTTCAGAAAAAAATGCCCAGATCAACAATTTTATGAGGAGATTTGTAAACTCATAAGTAATAAAACTATGAACTATTACTTACAATAACATACTAGAAACATACCTTTCTGGGAATGTTTTAAACTACTGATTCGATTCTTTAGTAGTTACAGGAATATTAAGACTTTCTATTTCTTTTTGATAAAGTTTTCTATTTTGTTTTTTTGTAAGCAATTGTATATGCATATATTGTTCATTTCATTAAATATATTCATGGAATACATTCATATTTTTGTTTTGGTGGTGGTGGAGGGGCATCCTTGTAGACCTTTCCTTGCTCTTGAAAGACCTGCAAAATTTCAATAACTGTGTCCTATCCAGTGTCTACTTGTTCTGCATTGAGATGATTCCTCAAAAAACCTAGTGTTACACTCCTATAATGTGCCATACTTAATTTAAATATACACCGAGCATTTAGTTGATCTGTATGCCAGAAATTCCACATATAACACTTGAGATATTCTGAAAAGAGAGTGGGAGTTCTTCACCAGAGAAATGTTAATAATGATATATTTATTTCTTTGATAAATATTGGCATATTTTGATGAATTGCAGTTCATGTCACTCTCATTTCATGGATTATTTGATATTATCTAGTTTAAACAAATCATCATGAAATCAATGTATGCTTAAAGTTTCCTGCAAATAATCCCTGGATTGAAAATAATGTAATAACACAACACACACACACACACACACACACACACACACAATCTCCTATAGTTAATGGCAAATCTCACAATGAAGTAGTTTTCTTTATTATATAAAGTATAAAGCCATTAAGGTCAGCATGTGAATTAAGACTGCTTTGGTTTAAAATCCAGCATGGGCATTATTTCATATTTTCTCATTCTTATTTTTGATGTATTTAAAATATATCAAATACCTGTTGGTTAAATAGCACTTGTGATTATTTATAAATGAATGTATATTTTTGGAATATTTCCTTCACAATTTTTAATAATAGCAGTAGATTAAGAAGTTCAGATATTATTCCTGGGTCACCCTGTCATGTTTGTTTTCTTCCTCACATTAATTACAATGTGTAATTATTTGTTTGCTTCTTTAATTTATCATCTTTCTATTCCAACAGATTTTAAGCTCCTTGAGGGCAGGGACCCTCTTTGTCTTGTCCACAATAGTGGTATTTGTTTAGCACATATCATGTATGATTAGTGTACTAAGGTTTTATTTTTACATTGTGTTTCAAATCATCAGTACAACTCTCTGATATGTGTGTGTGTGTGTGTGTGTGTGTGTGTGTGTGTGTATTCCCCATTTAGTAGATGAGTAAACTAAAGCATGGAGAGGTTAAATTACAGGCTTAAGAACACAGAGCCGTAAAAAGTGGAGCCTGGATTTGAAGCCACATGCTCTAGTTCCAAAGCATGGACTCTTTATCGGTGCTAGTAGGTGCTAGGTAAATATTTATTGCATAGAATATAGAAATATATAGAAGTTCAACTTTGTGCATTCTAGTAATTTGGGCTATGGTTTTAATTAGGTCATCAAGTTCTATAAAGGAGTCAGAGACTTTTTGAGTTGACTAGCACATATCTTTGAAGGGAGAGCAAATCATTGTATCTTTTTCTCCCAGGTACCCCAAAGACTACATTTACCAGCTCCCTTTCATCCAGGTGCAGCCTTGTCACTTAAGGGTAGAAATGATAGACCTTGGTTCAGGCTTTGTCCACAGAATGTTCTCAGTGACCCTTATCTTTCTCTGCTCATTGTCTAGCCAGCCCCTAGGGTGAGCTCTTCACAACTCTTGGGTGACTGGTGGAGGAACATCACAACTTTACTTGGGGATTGTTCTGAACTGAGCAAACTTGAGACTCCAGAGCTGGATGAGTGGTGAATGGGGCAGTGCTGTATTACAGAATCAATGAGTGTAAAATGCTAATAACCATATCAGCCATGTTTTCTTCATAACATTATGATGAACTAAGGTGTTAATGGATGAAAATCCTATGCAAAATCTAATGCATAAATAAGTGATAAAGAGATTCTTGCTATTAATGGCCTTTAACTGTGAGTTGCTCTTGTGTTGGGTGTCAGGAGCACTGAGAAAGCTTCCTGATCCCAAATTCTCTCCCCGCAATGCATCATTATATCTACTAGATTGACCATGCCATGAGGGAACGAGCCATGCCAATTTTTTCTATTCAATGCTTCTTATCCCCAAACCCCACCATGCACAGTGTCCAGCTCAAAGGTGCTCTATTTCTCTTAGATGGAAGGAGGGACAGATGAACAAAAGCCAAGATAGATGAAGTGACTTTGACAAGGCTGTAGTTTTTCTGAATTGGGTCCTAGCTCTTAATTTGAACCTTTCTCTACTCTTTTGATAACTTCCTTGAGGTGTTCCTATCTTTAAAGGGAGATGTTTAATGTATATAAACTCTCAAATGCTCCTAACAGATTTTATATTCTACAATTTCAAGAAAAATTAAAAGTTTGCCTAAAGGTTCGTTTTCACAGCTCCCTTACGCATCCTTTAGGAAATGAATGAAAAAAGGGAGGATAAAACAGAGAAATGCATAGGCCATCCTAGATCCAGCTTTGGAGTCAGTATAACTAATTTTTTGGAAAACATTTTTGTAACTCTTTGATTTCTGTGAAGGCAAGTCCCTCAGTCTCCCTGGAGAAGAGAAGCTGCAGCAAAGAAGCACCAAGTTGCTCTGCATAACAAAGTAAAAAAAGTGACTCTATCAGGTGGAAAAGCTGTCATGATGTGAATTGACTTTGCTTTCTCTACAGGGTTGGGGGCAGGTCTTTGGGGCTCTGGAGTGAGGGAAGAGAGGATTGGATCTGGCTGATGGGATGGGGCCTGGGGGGAAGTAGGCCTCACGAAATGTTGGCAAGCTGGTGCAGCTCTCTGGTTGATGGACCTTGGGAGCAGTGGTGTCTGATATTAAATTCAGGGTTTCTTATTGATTACTGTACTCCCTTTATGCTATCCTCAGGTCATATGATTCAGTCAAGTGTTGTTATGCTGTAGGGAAGGAAGGGAGGACCTGGAATGGCACAGAGAAGCAGTGATGAGATGGCTAGATGCACATGGTCAGGGAATAGAAACATTGATGATAATAAAATGATGATAATGTTAACAACCATGGTCATAATAGCAAATATTACATAGCAGTTATTATGTACTAGGCATTGTTGCAAGCATTTTGCATATAATATCTCAGTTTATCCTCATAATGGCCATAAGAGGTAGGCATTGTTTTTAGTTCCATTTTATAGATGAGGAAACTGGCAGCACAGAAGGATGAAGATAAAATAATTTGCCCAAAGGGAAAAACCTGGAGCAGAAACCTGGAAGGGAGTGATTTCCTGCAGTTACCTAAGATGGGGAGTTAGCTGTTGTATTTGAATAGTAGTGGTAAACTGTGATGCTAGAAGGCTGGAAAACCCAGTCCCTTAGTTTCAGCACTTGGGAAGACTTTGTCCACATCTCCATATTGCCAAACCTTGGCCCTGGGCCACACTCAGCAGACTTGTTGGCCTCTGAGACAGGGTCTCCCAGGACTATGATGTTTAAATTAGTGGTCCAGAGCCAGCTTCTTCTGGATTGTTGGCTGGGAGGAAGGAGTTGGTCATTACCCTCCAGGAGCTGATTCTCCAGCCTGAGACACTCAGGGAAGGCACTCTTAATTTCCTCCAGTTTTTAGGGCAAGAAGGAAAATGGGATTATGGGCTCCCCAATCTGGTTGGGTTATATATTTAGCTGTACCAGTCAAGAGGCCTGACGTCAGGGTGTTAGAGTTTGGATCATCAAGGGACCCAAGCAGCTGTCTCTCCCCCTCCCTCTCCTCCTTGCTCTGACAGCAGACGGCCAGCAAAGTGGGGAGCGGGGTTCAGACCAGGTGCAGGTGAGTTTAGTGTTTTGGTGGTTGCAACATGTGGCACCTTGGAACTGCCCCTCTTGGCAGAATTCAGATTTTCAATTGATGTTTCATAATTGTTCAATCATTTAGACTTTGTCTAGAAAAAATCTCCAGTGAAGAGTATAAAATTGTTCATTATTCAAGGCTTTTGAGTTGGCTGCACAGGTAAGTTTTCCTTCATTTTTTGATAACTTTTCCATTAAATTCAATTTTTCTATTGTTTCCTATGTAAAAAGACAATGAAATAACCTAAGTTCATTTTTATTTTTGCTGAATTTTGATTATTTCCAAAATCCTTATACTTGGTATCAAGGTTTGAATTGAGGGTAAAAAAGGCATATTAATAATAACAAATAGCAGCTCACTTTTTTTTTTCTAGAACTTTTTAGTGTCCATTGCCTGTTCAAATTTCTTCTCATTTAATCTACCCATCTACCCTCCAGAGGCAGGTAGACTAAGTATTAATGTCATCCCTATTTTATAAATGAAGAAACTGGGGCTCAAATGGGCTGATGGAGGAGCTGGGACTTCCACAGATTGATGGACATTTCAGTGTTAGGGACATGCTATTGGGCCCAGAGCCTGAATATCCCAATGTAGTGTAGTGAGTCCCCACTCATTTGGAATTGTGATAGGACTTTCTTATACCTTTCCTCCACTCTACTTTTAATCTGATCTGATGTTTTTCTAGGAAGTGTTATTTACTTACCCACTTATGATGTGGGGACTCCCTCATTAAGAAGGCTGATCAGAAATTGATCAGGGTTGTGAAGACTATTCTCAAGGGTTGTGGAACACACTCAACTCTTCCTTTGCTGGGATGACACTATAATATTTTCTTTCTTTTTAAAATAAAAATAGCCATTGGACTATTCATTTCTGTTCTAGAATGCCAGAGTTTTTCTTTGTTTTTGGTTTTTGTTTGTGACCCTAAGCCTCAGCCCTTTCCACATGGGGAATGGAGGGTGAGCCCTGGTGCTTCTCTACCCAAGTCCTTAAGAGAGGACAGGATGCCCTTTGGTGGACTGATTGGATTCCCTAATAACAATGTAATCCTTCTTTGGGTCCTAGGACTCACCTAGGGTTTTTCCGATTGACTGACATTTTGGTTTCTATGTATCCTATTTACCTAGAATGAGTAACCTTCCCTTGTAGTAGAATCTATTTGTTTTTCCTAGTTGACCACAACTATCATTTAGTGCCTCAGGGTCAGTCCTTTTCAAACTCTTGATGTGAATTCAGACAGCTTTAGTTTAAAATCCAGCATGGGCAACTTAACTGACTGAGAGAGGTAAGCTTGCGCAGTCTAATTATCTTGTATTTGATGCAACATCTTCAGTGTAAAGGTGACACCCACCTTTTAAAGATATTTGTGGAGATTGAATAAAATAATGTTTGTGAAGGGTATAGCAGAGATTCTGGTATGAATTAAACATTAGTGCCTGTTTGTTCTTGTGCTCTCCGAAAATTTCTTTTTTTCTCCTGTCCCCCACCCCCTACAGTTCTTGTTTTCAGGTAATGCCTCTCTGCAATCCTTTTAATGAGGCTTTTCATCTGTAAGTCTGAAATTTCTTCTGCCAACCACAGAATAATCTTCAATATTAAACCTTGATGGGATGAGTGAGGCCTTACTGATTCTGGCAAAGGTCCCTTGAAACCCCAAATAGCATAAGAGGTTGCAGTTTTCCAGAGTTGGTGGATTTCCCACACCCCCATGACCAAAATACTGAAACACTATCAGGAGATGGCTATACATCTGTTTGGAGCCCTAGATGCAAAAGTCCCAATCTGTTAGCTTTTTTCCTGTGCTGTAGATTGACAGGTCTGAAAGAAACTTGGACATGGAAGATGCATTCTCCCATTGCTAAGGCTGTAGCTGTGTCATTTTCTGCTTAGCTATCAGGGAAAGATATTTGGGGCAGAGTTATTGTGGGTGTACCTTCACACCTACCAGGCAGCTGTGGCTGCATTTTGACTTTATTTGGTTCACTCATAACCTGAATGCAATATCCCCTCATGATTTCTGTTTCCCACCTTCCAAGGTGCATGTAGAATGTTTAGGTTCTTGCTTCCAGTCTTCCAATTGCTGAGAGAAATAACTTCAGAAACACGAAAGCCAAGATCAGTGGGTTGGTGGCCTCGACCTCATGTAGAGTAATCTGGACCAGGGATGTTGTTTCCTTCCCTGAGTGTCATTTCTGTGGAGAAAAAGTGAAAACAAATTTTGTCCCCTTAGATAATAACAAAGAAAAGGAAACCTAGGCATAAAAAGGTTACAAATCTGCTCAAGGTCACACCAATTAATAAGTGTTGAGGCTGGGATTCAAACCCAGGTGTCTGAGAGGGCTGAGGTTGTAAAATGAGAGCAGGGGCTCACAAACACAAGGAAAGAGTCTCTTAGATTAACTGACTTTGTCAGTTATAGCTGACAACACCTGCTTCACTTCTACCTTTCCTCACTTTACAGGTGAGAATACCGTGGCTCAGAGAGGTGAAGTGCATTTCCAAATTCTCACAGTTACCTTATGGCAGACTCAGGTCTAGAACCTGGACTGACTCCCAGTCAGGCACTAATATCAGCAAATTGTGCTGCCTAGGGAAGAAAGAATTCTGGAATTCTCAGGCAGTTTGCCTAGTCTAGTAGAGTGGTGCAATGAAGGGTCCATGGGTTTGATGTCAGGTATAGACATGGTCAAGTTCTGTTTTCAACATTACTAGCTTTGGGACAGTAGGTGTAAGAACAAATTTCACTGATATTTAATTTTATCATCTATAAGAGGGGGGAAATAAAACCTACTTTTCAGACTCATTGTGGTGATGAAATGATATGATACATAATTGAATCTTGACTAAATTCAAATAGACCAATTAAATGGACATAAAATTTTCTATACAAGTTCTGACAGCTGCATTGGCAAGAAATCCCAGAAGGAGACTTGGCAGCTATTAGACAGGACCAAACTGAGAAACATTGATCATGCTGTATGTTACTTCTCAGTTCACTCTAAATAGCATTTAGAGAAAATTTCCAAAAGAGAATACACTGGTTGACTATGGTTAAAAAAAACATAGGAAGTTGTTCAATATCAGTAATGGTCAAACAAATGTGAAATAACACAAGAGTGAGATGAAATTTAGCAAAAATTTGAACAAAACATAAAGGTGTTTATTACTGGCTAGAGTGGAAAAAGTAAGTAATGTACTGCATTTTGGCTATAGCATTGTAAATTGTCAATACATATCAAAGATTTTACAATATCCCACATTATTTTGTGCAATACACACAACAGAGAAATTATCCTAGGGATCCAGAAATACCTTGATGCATAATAAGGTTCTTTGTGGTTTTAGAAACAATGGCTCATTGTTAGATGTGACTTCTCCACAGCATGATGTTCTATCATGAAAAACAATGCTTTTAAAGAGTTTATAATGATATTGGGAAATGCTTAAAATTATATTATTAATCATAATAATATATTAAATATATGGAATATTTCAAAAATAAAAATAAGTGAACAAAAATTTACATATAGAATAAAGAATGTAATAGAATGCACTAGTAGTGTTTCTTTCTGGATGGCAAAATTAGGAGTACTTTTTCCCCCTCCTTCTCTTTTAAATATTTTCTAAATTCTCTCTCATCACCATGGGTTATCTTTATAATTACTTTATCCCCTCGTTCCCTTAGAGGATTTGCTGATGCACAACCTTGGTCAAAACCAGAGCTAGCCAATTTCCCTTCCCTTCTGTTCCTTTAGTTCTCCATGGTCTGAGTACTCTGGGTTCTGAGAGGAGACAGTGTGGTGTAGGGGAGGGGAACAAGCTGGGGGTTCAGAAGACATAAATCAGCATTTGTTCCCTCACAACCTAGCTTCTGTGATGCAGAGCAGGCCACTCTCTCAGTCAAAATGGTAGCATTTTAAAACCCAAGGAGTTTGGACAAGGTTATCATGACAATCACTTCTCTGCTTTTTAGCAGAGAAAACATGAAGGGAAGGTCCAAGGGGTTCTCGGCAGTCCTTAAATGGATGAGATCCATTATTTGGTTTCTGAACCCACACTTAGGATTGTGGGAGATTTCCAGGTCAGAGAAAAGATTATGAATCCATAGATTTTCCATGGCATTTTTTTCCCTCTTTGTAGGAACTGCCTTTGGCATTGAACATGTGAATCAATCAAAGCAGGAGGAGGAGGACCAGGTGATGCAGGGGGATGGGCCAGACGCCCTATAAGAATCCTGTTGCTTCTATCTGCCTGCTGTGTTAGGATGTAGTAAGAGTTTTACTAAGAGGCTATTAGCCTCCTTCAATCTAGTTATTGTAAGTTTCCTGTACTTTGTGGTTTTAGTTCTTGGTCATTTAAGAAACACTTTTTGGACTCTCCTCTAGGTCTGGAAATATAGACATTAAACACAGAATTTTTGCTTTCAAGATACTTCCATTGTAGCATGGGGGGATGGAGGGAGACCATATATGTGGTACAGTGTGCAAAGTGTTCTGGTGGCAATAAAATCTGGGCCCTATGGGAATAGAGTAGAAAGCCTTATATTCAGTCTAGGAAGGCTGAAGGAGTTTTCCTTGTTTTGAGGGATGTGTAAGAGTAAGCTGATAGAGAAATGGGGAAAGGATGTGTAAGATAGGGATAGCACAAAGAAGGCAATGAGGTGTGAATTGTTTATGGGCCTCCCAACCCCCCAAATCTGGGTTCATTGCTCATTATGGTTTAAATGTACAGACACACCAAATGGGCTGAGGAGGAAAATAGAGGTTTATTTATGCCAGTGGCACGAAAGCAGGAGAAACTTCTCAAATCTTCCTCCTCCAGTATTGATTTTTCAATTGGCAATTATGCACATTGGAGAAAAAGAAAGTTAATCATTTTGGCTAACAGGTAACAGGGGTCTGAAGAACGTCATTAGTTCCCTATCTCCGTTACTTAATACTTCCTGTAGGATTTACATCCTCTGTTACATATGTGGGCATGATACCTCCAAGTCTGGGGTGATACATGAAAGCTTATTCATATCTGGGTATAGACTTTACATTTACATATTGCTCGTCTGTGAGACTGAAAGCTCAAATTCACAGTTTGCTTATAGTTTTAAGGTTGCATTTAAAAGGCTACCACTACAAAGTGAGCATGACTCAATCAGGGAATTTAGAATAGTTTAGTATAGCTAAAAAAACATGGTAGTAGACAAAGTTAGGAGATGAAGGATAATGTGGGTAGGTCAGTAGGTCCTGGGGACTCATAATGAAGCTAAAATGTTAAGATTTTGTTTTGAAGTTGAAGAGGAGCCTCTGGAGGATTTTGAGCCAGGTAATACCATGACTGAATGATTGAATTTTCATAAATATCACTGTGGCTGCAGTGTGGACAATGAAGCAGGTATCTGGGGAGACGTGAGGCAGGGAGAGACCAGGTGTGACACTGTTGGAACAGTTTTGCTAATTGCTCTAAAGCTACTGCTGAGAATTAGGACTGTGCCATGGGAGGTGCTCAAAACGTTTTTGGAATGAATAAATGAATGAATGGATAGATGGATGAATACTAAATATCAATATATGAAAAGATGCAGTGACTAATTTTGGAACTATGAGCTGGAGCAGTACAGGGAAGAGTCCAGGATGACCCCCATGTTTCTGGTGGTTGGTGGAAGAATGCTCTGAGGGTAAATACAGAAGGGGGGGAGATTGAGGCAGGGTGGGGTGATGAGTTCAATTCTTAAGAAGATGCCTCCATGTGCGTTGAGAAGTGCAGCTAGGAGTTGGAAGGGTGACTCTAAAAAGAAACTGTAAAAACACTTAGGGGAATTATTTTCCTGTGACTGGTTATTTTTAATAAATGAAATTAACAAATATATGTATCATTTTTATTACAAAAAACTCAAAGTTATTTTCAATTTGAGAAAAATAATTGATTTTTATTGGTTACAAAGTTAGGAGATGTAACGTTTTGGGAATATTATCTATTACGTAACTTTTTTTTTTTACCATGTTTATTATAATAGATGCAATTCCCATCTGACTAGCTTTGTTTCCTCTTTCCTCTTCCACAAGCATGTTCATTGGGTTTTTCCTTTATATTTAAGCAATCAGTGTACTTTCAGCACCCAGGCCCAGCAGTACTTTTAAGTCCATTCTTACAGGGGGCAAGTGGATTTCAATAATTTATACAAACAAGTGGCTTATGCTCAATCACTGCAAGTTTAAGCTACTGTATACAGGAGGAAAAGGTTATAGAAAAGTGTCATAGCAACAGTGCCCGAAGAAAGGAGATAAAAATGGGTAAAATCAGGTTGAGGATTTCAGAGGGAAATGGAACACACAGGAAATGAAAAACATTTCTCTGCAAAATAAATGGAGAAGCACTGCTCTTGATCAGGGGCAAGTGTGGAAATAGTTGTTTCATGATATTTTGTATACTGCCCATATGGTTCAAAATCCTTAAGACACAGATCACCTGGCACTTGCACTAAATTTTTGAAAATGCAAGATTTCTGAATGATAGATTAAGCCTCCAATTTTTTTTTTTTTTAAAGCTAATTTTTCTGACAGGTTTACATGTAAAAAGGCTAGGTATTTAGCCACCTCAGCACTGACCAGTTTTGGATGTTTAAATTCTTTTACACAGTTGCTTCCCATGGCCTTACTCTACAAAACGTATTTACAACAAATCAGTCTAAAAGATTTCCTCTGAATTAACTATTATAGACCCCATCCCCTTGTCATTTCCTTTGCCCAGCTTAAAGGTCCAAAGTCCATGCAATTGTTACACCTGCTTCTTTGTGTGATCTGTGGGCCATCCTTGAATGTTTTATGAGATTTTCACTGAAGTGTGCTGCTAAAGTATGTGTTAATGAATATGTAGGTAGGGCAGATGAATTCTGTGGCTCAGCTGTTGATTTGATGCATTACTACTTGAAGTATGATTTGTACCTGACAATGGACTTCTCTTGGTTGAGCACTGAAGACTTCAAGGAGAGAAGGTTCATGATCTTGCTGCTTGCCAGCAGTTACAGGTTGCTGAGCAGCCGATTGTGAAACTGGTTCTTGCTAACCTACTGGCCTACTAACCTTTGGCTGTGATGAAATGGGAGGCGTACTCATCAAAGGTTTGACAGGGGCTGTTAGTTTGAGGTGTGCTTATTCTTGGAGACACATAAGATCTCTGGGATGACATATCAATGTTGAAGACGTTGGAGACTGATTAGATGGTTGTGCTTGTGTAGAAAGTTGAGCAGCTTGTGAAATCAGAGAAGTTATGTTCCAAGTAGGGGGTCCAGCAGTCAGAAACTTATGAATTATAGACTAGAGTGAGGCTTGTGTCACAGCTGCTGTAAGAACTTCATTTATTTTGCATATATCTCATAATTTATTTTGCATATATCTCACATCAGAATTATTAAGTGGCAGCATGGCTTGCAAAGCAGGAAGCAACTGTCTGAGAAGATTTGGGTCCTGTAGTAAGGGAGGTATTGGTAACTGTGGGAGAGGCAAAACGGGGACTGCAGGAGCATCGCTGTCAGAGATGCAGATGTGGTATTCAGTCCGGAGGTAGAAGAGTGGAAGGAGTTGTACAAGAATGTGATACCAATTTGTTCCCTGATATAGATTTCCCACCCGCAAACCCACTGGTGGTTGTTGCTTGCATCACTTCTCTTCTGTAATCCTTATCTTTTGAGAAGCCATTAACTGCCATCTTATTTGCTTCTTTTTGCCTCTGCTCTTTCAAGCTACTCTTTTGGTTTTCCCCGTTGTGAAACTTCTGTTCGACAGTTGTAGTAGTACAATATGCTTAGTACACTAATATGCTCAGTCCAGTCATCTGCAGTATCATAAGTTTTGCTTCCATTATTGTTTGGATTAGAACACTGAATTTGAACTATGAAGAGCACTGGTTGTGTGAACTTTCTTGTAGAGAGTAACTGGTCCTTTCATCCCTCTCTCTAACTCTGTGAGTCTGCACGTTTTTGGCTTTTCTGTGACCTGTGCTGTCACTGAATTTGTTTCAGGACTACCAGATCTCCGCAACATTTTATTTGGTGGTGAAGGATCTGCAGCGTCTCACATCTTTTCATGATGGTGATCACCACCACTGGTGCGACTTTTCTATCATACTTAAGTGCCTGGTAAGGCTGCGAGTCCGCCCTCAGGTCGTGACAGCCATCACCGAGTCTCTGCCGTTTCCTCGCATACGTTACCGTCAAGGCCCGGCCTGTGAGTGTGTGGCGGGGAGGGCGAGAGCGGCCCCGGAGGCGGGAGGGCGGCGGGGCTCCTGCACCAGGCCCGGCGCGCCCTGGGCGAGTCTCAGCAGCTCCCAGTTACCCGCGCCGGCGCTCCCGGGCCTTCTCCCTCCGCCCACGCCACCCTCCCTCTCCGCGCGGCGGGGGCGCCAACTACAGGGCGGCAGCGGCGGACCCGGGGGAAGGGGCCACTGCCTGCCCTGCCTTCGCCTCCCTCCCCAGTCGCTGCCGCTGCTACGGGGTCACCAGCTACATTCCGGCACCTCCTAAAATTTAACTTTTAATTTTTTTCAAAATAACTAATTAGAAACCCAGAAAATGATTTGCATTATTAGTGAGTCCTTGCTTTGAGATTCAGGATTTGGGTTAATTATATTACAGGAACATCGATTTTCCACAATGTCTTGAAATGTCTTGAAAGTGGCATGAAGTAGGCACATGTATGACATGACATAAATTATTCTCCAACTGTTACCTCATTAACCTTCCAGAGAAGCTTAATTCTCGCCGCTTCAGTCCATGTTACCCACAGAACAAACAACCCTCCTTGGATTCCTTGAAAGGTATCCGCTGCTTGGGCAGAATCC
Organism: Choloepus didactylus; assembly: GCF_015220235.1. NCBI lineage: Eukaryota > Metazoa > Chordata > Mammalia > Pilosa > Megalonychidae > Choloepus > Choloepus didactylus. The sequence continues at coordinate 30,124,557 of NC_051312.1, read as the reverse complement.
ATGGAGCTAAAGGAGGAAGCTGGTTTGGGAGTTGGGAGTCCAGATGTTTATAAAGGATCACATTTCTGGGGAAGAGGTGACTGGCATGTTTGACTCTGTGTCTCTAGCTTTATGTATCATGTGTGGGGTGACCGAGTATCAGTTTGGATGTATGTGACTAAATATCTTCTAGAGAAGCACATTAGCATCACAGGAGGTGAAGTACATTTTTCTCATATTTAACCAAAGTTATGATGTGACATTCTGGCCATATTACAGAGAAAGTGGCTCTTTAACACACTGTTGAAATAGTGTAATTGTATAATGTATGGTAGATGTGTTTAAGTTGATGTCACTGGTATACTTGTTTTACAATATCTTCAGGTCTTACTCTGTACCCTGACTTTTCATTTCCTCTTTGTTCTGGCCCTTGGGGATTTTCTCTCTTTCTTTCAGATCTGTCTGTCTTTCCCTTTCTCTCTTTAACAACTCCCCCCCACCCCCATGCTCACTTAGTCCTCTATACGGTCTGAACATAGTACTATTATTTTTGAAGGAACTTGGCCATATATATTAAGGTATTCATAAGAATCTTCTAGTTTACAGATTTATAGTCGTGTCCCAAGGAAAAAGCAGATTTTTTTTTTTTTTGAGATGGCAAAATTTGGGCAGCAACTTAAATGCTTAACAATAGCTCTTAGTAGATTAATAAATCATGGTATTCTTAGTCCATGGTTCATGATGCAGACATAAAAAATGATGACTATAAAACCTACAAACTACATGGAAAATGCTTACAATATAATTGTAAGTAAAAAAAAGAATCAGGATGCAACATCCTATGTTATGACTTCAGTTACCAAAACAATATATCTTTGTTGATAAAGGAAATACAGAGAAATGAGTCTTTTCAGATAGTAACAAAATTTTCTTGCGACTCTAGGTAAATGTACTTTCATCCATCTCCTTGCTGCAGCTCAGGATTGATGAATAGTCCACGAAACATCACAGAATTTTTTATGCTGGGACTTTCACAAAACCCCAAGGTCCAAAGAGTTTTATTTGTGCTCTTTTCTATAGTCTACCTGGTGTCTGTTGGGGGAAATGTACTTATCATGAGCACCATTATGTTTAGCCCCACCTTGGGCTCCCCTATGTACTTTTTCCTGGCATGTTTGTCTTTTATTGACACTTGCTATTCCTCATGTATGACTCCTAAACTCATTGTTGACTCCACGTATGAGGGGAGAGTCTTATCCTTTGAAGGCTGCCTGGCTCAATTCTTTGTTGCCCATTTATTGGGAGGAACTGAGATCATCCTGCTGACAGTGATGGCCTATGACCGCTACGTGGCCATCTGCAGGCCCCTGCACTACACGACCATCATGACCAGGCATATCTGTGCCCTGCTGGTGGGGGTGGCTTGGCTGGGGGGCTTCCTGCATTCATTGGTTCAGCTCCTCCTCGTCCTTCAGTTGCCCTTCTGTGGGCCCAACATGATCAATCACTTCGTCTGTGACTTGTACCCTTTGCTGGAACTTGCCTGCACCAACACTTATGTCATTGGTCTGCTGGTGGTCGCCAACAGTGGTGTGATCTGCCTGTTGAACTTCCTCATGCTGGCTGCCTCCTACATCGTGATCCTGCGCACCCTGAGGTCCCACAGTGCAGAGGGGAGACGCAAAGCCCTCTCCACCTGTGGGGCCCACTTCACCGTTGTTGCCTTGTTCTTTGTGCCCTGTATATTTATTTACATGCGGCCATCATCTACTTTGTCCATTGACAAAATAGTGGCTGTGTTTTATTGTATTCTGACACCCATGTTCAACCCCCTGATTTATACCCTGAGGAATGCAGAAGTAAAAAATGCTGTGAAGAATCTCTGGGCAAAATGAGCAATGATGATGGAGGACATATGGCACAGTAGGGAAAGAAATAATTGAGCCATTAATAGTAAGAATACCTGTTGTCACAATGGGAGCTGAGACATCATCAAACAGTTTCAGAATAAAACTCATTTGAATGCTTGTATTTGTTTCTAATCTATCCATTCCCCAATTTATTGTCCAGGCAAATACAAATGATTATATGCCACTTCAGTTTCTTCTTAACAGTTTACTTTAGCCCACAGAGCATGGGAGCACTACAATGATCTCTCTCTCACCTGTGTTTGAGATGGAGCCTTCGTCAGCCTTGGGTACCAAGTCTATGATTAGCTGAATCTCCTTGTTGATTTCTCTTGGCAATGAAGCATGAAGAAAATCAATGTCACTGAGATTTGTGGTTGCTTTTTACTGCATCATTATGTGACCTGTTGTTTTAGTTTCCTAGGCTTCTCAAGCAAATACCATGAAATGGGTGAGGTTAAACAATGGGAAATTTTTAAAAAATTAACTTTATCAAAAAAAAAAAAAATTACAAACACAGCAAAGGAACAGGAAAAACAAATGTCCTGAAATAACTTCGTTGCTTCCACTAAGTTCCTACCATACCACAAGAAAATTAACAAACCATAGTCATTCCTGAGCATTCCCATATCATTAAGATTACCTTCAATATCTTATTGTTCTTATTTGATTATCATTCCCCCTGCACTAGCTGCTGTCTGTCTCTAGGTCCCCTATATTCCACAATATAAGGCACTTGTTTTACATTTTTCACAAAGTTCACATTAGTGGTAACCTACAAAGTCTCTCCTGTATCTGATTTATTTCACTCAACATTATGTCCTCAACAATGGGAAATTAATCACTCTTAGTGTGAGGCTGGGGAAGTCCAAATCAAGGCTTCATCAAGGCGATGCTTTCTCCCCCAAGACTGTGGCATTCTGGGGCAGGCTGCTGGGGATCCTCGGTCCTTAGCTTGTCATACAGCAAGGCACATGGCAGCATCTCCTGTTCTCTTCTGTCTCTTCTGGATTCCACTGATGTTGAGCTTCTGGCTGCTCCTTCTGTGATTTTCTCTCTGTCTGAATTTTATTCTGCTTATAAGGGGCTCCTGTAATAGGACTAACACCCATCCTGATTGAGGTGGGCCACACCTTATCTGAAGTAATGTTATCCAAAAGTCTTTCTTATAACAGGTTCACACCTACAAGAATGTGTTAAATTTAAAAACATGTTTTTTTCAGGGGTATATACAGCTTCAAATAACCACACCTATCCTGACTGAATAGTTGATATACAAAGCCCTCCATCATGTTGTCCCTTTCTACTTGTTCAATCTCATACCCCAACATACCCTTCACATTTGGTTGCTTGCCATTTTCAATTGTTGGCCTATCTCATTAGACTGTGAACCCATGGCAGGAAAGCATTGAACCTCTTTATATCCATGTCCACAGAATTTGGCAGAGAGGAGCCTTAAATAAATGTACTCTCACATGGATGGATAAAATGAGTCTTTCAGGGGATTATGCAACTGTTGCTTATTTTCGTCTGATTCCAACTTCATCGGTCATCCTTAAGCATAAATCTTTTACTTTATTTTGTTTGCCTTGTTTTCTTTTCCAAAGTTCTACCTATAACTATATGCTGTCTAATTGTCAGACAACTTTCAGAGAATATTTTCATCTTTTTTCTTTGGAATTTTGACTTTTTCCCCTCACAGTTTAGTTTGGAAGGTTGATACAAGTTCATGTATTTGCCTACAAGAAACAATTTGTAAGTGAATGAAAACTCACCCTACATTCCTCTTAAAATGATGTTTCTTAGTGTGGTTGTAATTTTAGTGTGGGTATATCTCTGGTTGATCATGGCACTACCTAAGCTACTGATCACATTCATTTTTTTCATCCATGTTCTCCAATAATCTTAAAATTACTTCGCATTCAATTTTGTTTAAAACCATTTTCCCCCAAATAATTTTTTTTTTCCAAATGAATTACCTTCCCAAGGTAATTTGGGCAGAGAATAAAAATATATTTGTAGGCCTGCTCCTGAGGAGCTGGGGAAGGATGCAGAGATGTTGGACTTCCTCACCTGGATTGTTGCTGATGTTCTCACAAACACTGGGGACTGATGGCTTGACATGCTGAGCCCTCTGTCTTGGGGCTTGCCCCTATGAAGTTGTTACTGCAAAGGAGGGGCTAAACCTGCTTATGAGTGTGCCTAACAGTCTCCTCCTGAGTGCCTCTTTGTTGCTCAGATGTGGCCCTCTTTCTCTAACTAAGCCACCTTGGCAGGTGATCTCACTGCCCTCCCCCTTACATGGGACCTGACTCCCAGGAGTGTAAATCTCCCTGGCAATGAAGGATATGACTCCCAGGAGTGAATCTGGACCAGGCATTGTGAACTGAGAGCATCTTCTTGACCAAAAGGGGGATGCAAAATGAAACAAAATAAAGATTCAGTGGCTGAGAGATTTCAAATGGAGTCAAGAGGTCACTGTGGTGAACATTCTTATGCACTATATAGGTAACCCTTTTTAGGTGTTAGTGTATTGGAATAGCTAGAAGTAAATTCCTGAAACTATCAAACCACAACCCGGTAGCCTTGACTCTTGAAGACAATTGTATGACAATGTAGCTTACAAGGGGTGACAGTGTGATTGTTGAAGCCTTATGGATCACACTCCCTTTATCCAGTGTATGGATGGATGAGTAGAAAAATGGGGACAAAAAATAAATGAAAAATAGGTGAGATGGGTAGGAGGGGTGATAATTTGGGTGTTCCTTTTGACTTTTATTTTTTATTCTTTTTTTCTTACTTTTTCTGGTATAAGGAAAATGTTCAAAAATAGATTGTGGTGAGAATGCACAACTATATGATTGTACTGTGAACAGTTGATTGTACACCATGGATAATTGTATGATATGTGAATATATCTCAATAAAACTCAATAAAAAAGGCAGATTTAGGATACCAATAATTTAACAAAACTCAATACCTTCCATCATTGGCTTGGTACAGGTGTCCAAATTACTTTCATGTATTCAACATCTGATGCTTATCCTCCAGATTATACTCAGACTAACATTTACTTTATTAAGACAGGATCTGGTTAAATTGCAAATAATTTTAATCTATTATGTACATCACAAAAGCCATGTTCTTTTAATCCAATGTTGTGGGTAGGATCTTATGATTAGGTTCTCTCCATGGAAATGTGACCCAAAGAATTGTGGGTGGGGCCCTTTGATTAGATTCTTTCCATGGAGATGTGACCCAACCCATACAAGGTGGGTTTTTATTAGCTTACTGGAATCCTTAAGAGAGCTGATACAGACTGAGATGCTTAGAGAGAAAACACCCAGAGACATTTTGGAGACAGCTGTTGAATCCAGAACCAGGAGAGAAGCTAAGAGATGAAATCCTGAGTTTGCCCCAGAAAAGCTAAGAGAGGACCTTCAGATACTTAGGGAGAAATGCCCTGGGAGAAACAAGCAAGAATGCACAGGAGCTGAGAGAGAATCTAAGACAGAAGCCCAGAGACATTTTGGAGGAAGCAATGGAAACCAGAAGCTAACCCCAGGAGAGGCCCAGCAGACTCTGGCTATGTGCCTTCCCATGTGACAGAGGAACCCCAGACACCATTGACATTTCCTCAGAGAAGGTTTCTACCTCTTGATGCCTTAATTTGGACATTTTCATGGTCTTAGAACTGTAAATTTGCAACTTAATAAGTCCTCTTTATAAATGCCAATCCATTTCTGGTATTTTGCATTCTAGAAGATTTAGCAAACTGGAACACCTGGTCTTTTAAGTCTGGACACCAGAATATTGATCACAGTAGTTATTGATGCTTCACCTATACCTTATTTCTGTCTACAATGAGGTCAGAAGGAAACAGTGTGGGACTTTGAGAGTACAGCAAAATAAGATGGGTAATAATTGAACTCAAGTTATGGAATGTATATAGATTCATTTGAAAATTAAATTAAGCATGATTATACATAACAAATTATAATATGCTGTGAAATTCTGAAATACATGTCAAAATATTATGTACATGTGACCTCATACATATACACATATAAATGATCTATCACTTACTGAGTTTGAGTCTAATAGGCATTGTGCTAATCACTTTATAGACAGGATCTCATATTGTTCTCACAAGGAGGAGATATGCTTGTTTTTTGAAAATGAAGAAACTGCTGTTCAAAGAAGCTTGAATTGGTTAACAAATATTGAGCTGGAATTTAAGTCAAGCTACTTCCATCTTCAGGTCTGATCTTGGCAAATTGCAGTGTGCTTCATGATCTACTGATCTTCCTCTGCATGTTTTATTTATGTCCTCTGCTTGTAAGGCTTCCTTTCATCAATGTTCTTACTGTCAGTTTCTGATCATGCATTTGTTCAAATTTATTTAAAATTCAGAGTCATTGATCTGGTATATCATCATGGTGGCTTTCATTCTCTCTAATCCACTTAATGAAATGCTTGCTCTAGGCTACTTGTTACAATGGGATGGCTTGGCTTTCTACTTGCATGTCTAATTCTCATTTGAGACTTTTGAGTTACCTGTCACAGATATTCTCCTTGAGGGCTGAATTTTGTTGATACTATGGTGTTCCAGTTTGCTAATGTTGCCATTATGCAAAATACCAGAAATGGATTGGCTTTTATAAAGGGGGTTTATTTTGTTACACAGTTACAGTCTCAAGGCCATAAAAGTTTCCAAGCTAAGGTGTCAACAGAAGTATATCTTCATCAAAGGAAAGCCAATGGCATCCAGAAAACTTGTTAGCTGGGAAGGCATGTGACTGGCATCTGCTGATATGAGTTGTGGTCCAGCTCCTCTCTCAGTTCCTGTGCTTTTTCAAAATGTTGCTCTTGGAGTATTTTGTCCTCTCTTTGATTCTCCAGAGCAAACACTGTGCTATCATCTGCAAAGAGTCAGCAAAAGACTGCTTTTAATGGCCATCTCCAAAATGTTTCTCTTAGCTGCTCTCCAAAATGTCACTCTTAGCTACTCTGAGGTCTTTCTGTTTGTGAGCTCTTTTATAGGACTCCCATGATTAATTCAAGACCCACCCTGAATGGACAGGGTCCATATCTCCATGGAAATAATTTAATGAAATGTTTCACCCACAGCTGATTGAGTCACATCTCCATGGAAACACTCAATCAAAGGATTCCAATCTAATCAACACTAATACGTCAGCTTCCACAAGATTGCATTAAAGAACATGGCATTTTGGGGGACATAATATATCCAAACCAGCACATATGGTGACAGGAGGGAATTTTTAAAAAAATCTTCCTTTGGCAGAAAGAATAACAGAGTTACAAGGTGAAGAATTGCATTTGATATAATGAAATTTCCTGCATAGCACTATTTTTCCTGGTTTTGTGTCTGGAAAGATGTTTACCAAAATGAGAATAGTACTTCACTCTGGTTAGATTCTATTTCATTTTGAATATTCATTTATGCCTTTAAGTATTTATTTTTCAATTATAATAAGCATATATGATTTTTAGAAAAACAAAAGAGACTTATAAGATGAAAATATGTTAGAATTAGAATTAATAAATAAACTCTAGATAGTTCTTTGGGAAAAAAAGCAAACATTAACAACCCAGGAAATGTTCTGGATGCTGGGGAAACAGCAGTGAATAAAATCACATTAAAGTTACTGCTCTCAAGGACTGACTTGGTCTGTGGAAATTCCTCTGTGTGGGGGATGTCCTAGCAGAGAATTTGGTCCAAGCATCAAAACTCCACATTTTATTGCGTCCTCTTCTCACATCAGGTAATCCCCCAAAGAGTTATCATAAAGTTAATATTTATGAAAATTTTGAAGAGAGTAGAGAGAGAAAGTAAGCAGTTTTTGAAAGCATAAGCATGACAGACTTAAGGTTTGTGTTAACAGTGCTCTCCTGAGTGTAAGCATTAGCCCTGTGTCCAACCTTTCTAGCCCAAATGCAACTTTCATCCTCAAACCTATCAAGCAGAGGTGTCACAAACAAAGAAAAGCATAGAAAAATCTTATAAATATATGTGAAAAAATATTGAATAAAATACCAGCAAATCATACTCTGTAATATGTTAATAATCAACCCACAATAATAATATGGGGTTTATTCTAGGAATGCAAGGATCATTAATATTAGAAAGTCTATTAATATAACAGATTTTCACAACAATATGTCAATAGAGAAAAATCATGTGATTATCTCAATAGATTGTGCAAGGCATTTTGTTTCAGATATCAGGATGTTTCTTACCAGCAATTACAACAATTTTGGGGTCCTGGAGGTAATTTAATGTAAGACTGGTACCTCTGGCAGGCAATACTATTTTATTAGCTCTATTACATCTTTCATCCAATAAGAGTGGAGTAGTGTCCTCATTCCAGCACACACCAACTCATAGAGTGTTTTTCCCCAAGGTTTTATCACTGAAGCTATTCAATCTTTTCCAGGTTTTTCCTAACATCACAATGCAGAGTAGCTAGGGTGGTCCCTGGTGCTTATTTTGTTTAGGACACTTTCTTCAATTTTTGCTAATTGAATGTTGATTTAAAACATCAACACATGTCTTTATAAGACAAAAATCTCTGAAGGTTTGCATATATGGTATCTGGTTTTCTCAGGGAGCCATCGGTTGCCTTATGTCTAGCACTTAAATCTATTCTGCTAAGTTTGATAAATGGTACTGATTGGAGGAGAAGTATATATTACTGTACTAAATAAGACTAGACAATGAATTTATTTAGAAGTTTTATAAGGGCACAATGATTATGTAAGTTTTATAATTGATATGGATTTCATAATCCATAAAACAGGCAAAAATGTAGACTTATACTATGAATTTTTGCACTGTGAGAAACACTGTTAAAAGAAAGAAATGACAAGCTACACTGGAAGAAAATAGTTGCAAATTATTTATCTGACAAAAGATTCACTCAACTCTCACATTAAACAATAAGGAAACAAATAGACTAATTAAAAGCATAGTCAAAAAGCCTAACATATTTTCCCAAAGAGGATATTTAGATGGTCATTAAGCATATGGAAAGATGTTCACTATCATTATTCATTAGTAAAATGCAAAATAAATCCACAAGGAGATACCATTATGCACTTATGTCTAAGAGAAAATAACCTGGAAATCCCAAGTGCTGGTGTGATGGTTCATTTCATGTAACAACTTGAATAGGTTATGGTGCCCAGTTGTTTGGTCAAGCAAGCACTGCCTGATTGTTACTGTGAGGGTGTGTAAACAGAATAGCATCTATAGTCAGTTGATTGTATCTATGGATAATTGCATCTACAATCAACAAAGGAGTTTGCTCTCAGCAGTGAGGGAAGCCTCCTCATCCAATCAGTTGGAGGTCTTAAGACCAGAGCTGAGGAGTTTAGACATCAGAAAGAATTCCTGCCTCTATTTCATCCAGTTAGCTTCTCCTGGGGTATTCAACTTCACTTGCACCAGTATCAACTTGTGACCTGCCCTATAGAATTCAAACTTGCCAGTCCTCCTGGTCACATGAGCCAGTGTCTATAATAAATCTCAGTATTTACAAAAACACCACACACACACACACACACACACACACACACACACAGTTGATTCTGGTTCTCTGAAGAACCCTGATTAACACAGCTGGTAAGGATGCCAAGCTACTGGAACTCTCACACTCTGCTGATGGGGATGTAAAATGGTATAGCATCTCTGGAAATTTTGGTAATTTCTTATTAAGTTGTTCCAGTTTGCTAAAGATGCCAAAATGCAAAATACCAGAAATGGATTGGCTTTTTGAATGAAGATTTATTAGGTTGCAAATTTATAGTTCTAAGGCCATAAAAGTGTCCAAACTGAGGCATTAACAAGAGGACACCTTCACTGAAGAAAAGCTGATGGCACCTGGGGTTCCTCTGTGTCACAGGTTTGTCTCATTACACCTCAAACCTATGATTTCCATTAGAAAAGTCCTGAAACTTATTAGGCTGTGATTCAGTGGGTTTGGGCTTCATCAAGTAACCTCTCACTCAATTAAGAGTATAGGGACAGACAATAGTTTAAAAGCAAAGAACACTCAAGACAAGAATTCACCTTTAACACATTTGTACTAAAAGGAGCATTTAAGATAAAAGGAACAAATTTACAATGTAAAAATTAATTGATACATTGCCAAGGCTGGGAGCCCCCACCCCTCTAATCACAGGTGGACATGAGATCAGAGAACTCCCCCTTATCTGAGATACAGAAATTTTACAGCATCTTGATTTAGAGGACCTTTAATTAAATCATATTCTATTTTTGCATTAAATGATGCTGCATGAACACAAATGTCTCACAAAGCAAACCGCCTCAATCCATGAGTGGTTCAAGATCAAAGGAGGGTATCCATGTTATCAGAGATGTGGCCTTGAATGTCCTTAAAACTCTACTGGTAATATTTTTACTAATTAAGCTATGGCTGCTGTAAGAGCAGTATAATATACTTTTACCCATATAAAATCTAAACATTAGAAAAAAGGATACTATTAATTGTCTCTAACTTGTTAATAGTTTTCTTATTTTATTCTATGGTTAGTTTAGTCATTACATCATGTTGATAAATACATTTGATTAGGACTGTATTCCACCTTGCTACATTACATGTGGCTTATTAAAGTAACACCTTGCAACCCATTCTGTTTTCACAGAGGGTCGGATGGGTACATGTTATCCATATCTAAGAAGGTTGAGAAGGGCTTTCTGCTTTCTTGAAAATATTCACAGCTTTTTTAACTGTTTAGCTTCTCCTTTAGTATAATCTTTTAATATAGGACTTGAAACATATGAATCATCTTTCCCAGTTATTAGCATGAGGTCTTTCTACTTGTTATCATTTGGAAATTGTACTTGATTGTTTTTAGGTAAAAGTTCTGTTAAATATGCTTCTGTAGCAGAAGGAATAACTGGTTCTTCACTATCAGAACAGAAAACATCAAGTGGTATATGAGAGCAGCATAGAGAGATGGAGTCAGCATCTTCATTATCAGATTCCTCAGTAGAGATATTATCCTGTGATATCTGACACATTGGAAGGTACATGGTGATGTCTACTGGTCTTTCTCTGCCGGGCTCTAGTTTCAAAATGGCTTCCTCCAAAATGTCTCTGAGTGTTTTCTCTTTAAGTGTATCTCTGCTTCTTTCTCTCTGTGAGCTCTCTTAAAGGACTCCAGTAAACTAATTCAGGCTCACCTTGAATGGGCAGGGTCACACCTCCATGGAAATAATCTAGTCAAAAGATCCCACTCACAATAGGTCTGCCCCCTCAAGATTGCATTAAAGAAAATGGCTTTTTGTGGGGTACATAAAAGATTCAAACCAGCAAAAAAGTTAAATTACATTTACCATATGATCTAGCATTCGCAAACCTAGTTATTTATCTTAGAGAGTGAAAACTTATGTTCCCCAAAAAACTTGTGCAAAAATGATGATAGCATCTCTTTTCATAATTTCCACAAACTAGAAACCACACAGATGTACTTTCATGGGAGAATGGATAACAAATTGTGTGGTAGATCCATACAATGAAATACTACTAAGCAATAGAAAGGAATAAAAAAAAATTATAAGGAATGATACACACAACTTGGATGAATCTGAAAAGAATTATGCACAGTGAAATAATCAGTCTCAAAGGGTACAAATCATAGGATTTCACTTATATGACATACTGTAAAAGGCAAAAATGTTAACATGGATAAAATATCTGTGGTTGCCTGGGGTTGAGGGGTAGGAGGAGATAGTTCCTACAGGCACTGCATGAGGGATTTTTTGGGGTTCATGGAAATAATATATTTCTTGATTATGGTGGTGTTTACATGAATCTATACATGTGTTACAACTCATACAACGACACATGAAAAAAGTCAACTTTACTGTATGTTTACTTAAAAATAAAATGAAAAATGAGAAAAATATATCCTATCTCCATCACTACCAACCTAATTCAAGACATCATTACTTTACATCTGGTCTATTGACATAGCTACCCACCGAAATCTGGTCTGCCTTCTTCCACCCTTGTCTTCCCACTATCTCTTTCCTATGTATCAGTTGGAGTGATCCTTTACAAATATAAATCTAATCATGTTACTTTCTTCTAAAATGTCTGCAATAGCCTCCCATCATTCTGAAATAATGGCTTATATGATCTGTCCCCTAAAGACTTATTTGGTTTCAATATGTACCATTCTCTTTACTTCATTTACAGTGCTCTAACCACACTAACTTTAAATTCTTCTTTTTTTCCCTGATATATATTCATTAGAACCTTAAATTGTGAAATATAACTTATCCACAGAAAAGTGTATAAAACATAATTGTATAGACTAATGAATTATGAAGTGGAACACATTTATAACCACAAACCAGGTCAAGAAGTAGAGGACTGCTTGTCGTTCATGGACTTATAATATCCCTTCCCAATTACAACTCTTTTTCTTCTCCTGAAGGTCCACAGTAATCTGACTTTTATTTTAAAAATTCTTTGTATTACTTTGTACTTTGGTACATTTACCACCTAAGTACACATCCTTTGTTTTGGCTATTTAAATTTTTTTAAATAAATAGTCATACAGTATGTAATCTTTTGTGTCTGAGTTCTTTGGCTCAACATTATGTTTGTGAGATTCATTGATGCTGTTGTGTGTAACTACAGTTCATTTATTTTCATTGCTGTATTAGTCCCTTGTGTGAAAATACTGAGGAGACCAGCTCCAGGTCTAAATCCTATGTGTGATCTTTCAAGCCCAACCACAATCAATTACAGAGGCTTTACCTGGCAGGGCTCGCGGTGGAAAACTGCCCACCACACACTTGGCTGGGTGCATAGCCAGTGCACTGCAGTCTCTGAAGGGGGTTGTAGTCAAGGACTTTTCCCTCCACCCCAGTTGGCTGTACTCTTACACAAATCTGCATTACTAGCCTAGGCTCCTCCATCAAGCGGCCTGCATATCAGGGGGCCGTTGGCCAAGGTCTTTCTTAGATGCTTCTTCCGAGACGACCTTATTGGTGGGCTTTGAAGACAATTCTCTCCACCCTGACTCCATATTCAGTACTTTCTACTCCTAGCCCTTCTCCCTCTTCCTGTCCCCAGCCTCCAGGTTCATAAAATGGCAGGAGCCCTTGGCAATGAGAAGTTACCCTACCCCAACCCCTGCTCCAATCTGCACTGATACAAACACACACACAAACATATATATGATCTTCACCCTGTGCTGACCCATGAGGAAAAACAGAACACTGGAGGAGTTGGCACATATTCTGTTTAGCTTCTTGCTATATTGCAATGGTGATTAAAGGCTTAACTGTTATTTTCTTTTGGCCTATTTAAATCAACCACCCCCACACCTAACAGCTCAGCTCTCTCCAGCTCAACTCTTGACAAATTGGTACAGCAAGCTGGGTGGCCAAACAAAATGCTGTTCTGGAAGAGGAAAAAGCCTGAAAGTCCCACAGGGTATTTCACAAATGGGCCGCTAGGAGAGTCTGCAGAGCACCCTCCATAGTGCTAATGGATCACTTGCAAGGGTCTGAGGGTTCCGTGGGGCACTTGCCATTGTGTCTCAGAAAGTGCTGGTGGAAGCTATGGGGCATTCTTGGAGAAGGCTAGTGGAATGTTTATATAAGCTTGTTAATTCTGGTCCTTCTCTTTAGCCAGGCAGTGCCTGGCTGAGCTTGCCTGGTAGGTCAACTTAGAAATCCAACAGAGATGCTCTGTTGCTTCTGTGGAAGCAATTCCCTGGCTACTGCTTACTACACTCCAGTGATTGGAACAAAAGTCATTGGAGAACCTGCAAGCTAAATTATGCCCAATGACAACTGTTAGTGCTAAGCCAATCTCTGGCACTGATGAACAGCCTGTGACACACTGAGTTACTGAGACTCTGCCTTCAATGAAAAAGAATATCAACCTCTTCAGGATTGTTTTGCCCAGCAATGTGAGGAGATTTTAAACTTGGATAGTGCACCTCCTCCATGAAGGAGGTAATCTTGTTAAACCTATTGAGGAAGAGTGGCACTTTGTGGGATCTGTCACTATAGACCTCTCCCTCAGAATGCCCTGCAAATAGCTACTTTGCCTAAAGAGCAGGAGGAAGAGTGGGAGATGAGAGGATGCAAACATCTGAGACCCTCCCCTTCCTCAGCTGGGCCTCGTCTGGGTTCTGACAGGTTTGGCCTATCCATGATGAGTTCCCAGCCACAGAAAAACATGTCTGGACCATGCTCACAGAGACTGTAGCAGCTTTGCAAACCACCCTGGTGATCTCTTGGGTCTATGCTGAGGTAATGGGAAGAGTAGATGATGAGACTGTCAACCAGACTCTGATTTCTAGGCTTGTTCATGCCAATTCTGCTAGTTAGGTACCAATTAAATGTCCTCATGAGATCAGATCAATTGGTCTGTGTGCTGGTTTGGATGTATTATGTCCCCAAAATGCCATTATCTTTGAAGCAGTCTTGTGTGGGAGGAAACAATATGGCAAGAAACATATTGGTGTTGACTGGGTTGGAGACTTTTGATTGGATGTTTCCATGGAGATGTGATCACTCAACTGTGGGCAAGATCTTTCATTGGATAATTTCCATGGAGGTGTAGCCCCACCCATTCAGCATGGGCCTTGATTAGTTTACTGGAGCACTATATAAGCTCAGACAGAAGAAGAGAGCTTGCTACAGCCAAGAGGGACACTTTGAAGAAAGCACAGGAGCTGCAGATGAGAGACAGTTTGAAGACGGCCGTTGAAAGCAGACTCTTGCTCTGGAGAAGCTAAGAGAGGACAAATGCCCCAAGAGCAACTGAGAGTGACATTTTGAAGAGGAACTGCAACCTAGAGAGGAATGTCCTGGGAGAAAGCCATTTTGAAACCAGAACTTGGAGCAGACTCCAGCCACATGCCTTCCCAGCTAGCAGGTTTTCCAGCTGCCATTAGCCATCCTCTAGTGAAGGTACCCGATTGTTGATGTGATACCTTGGACATTTCATGGCCTTAAGACTGTAACTGTGTAAACAAATAAACTGCCTTTACAAAAGACAATCCATTTCTGGTGTTTTGCATCCCAGCAGCATTAGCAAACCAGAACAGTCTGTTACATAATCTGGATCTTAGTGGATGAATTCCCAGGTAGGCAAAAAATAGCTACTTTTAAAATAGCAAAGACTGATCAACAGAGAGAGCAATGTAAAAACGATCGTCAGGCACCCTCTTGTGGATGATCTGGTGCCTCTGGGTCTGGTTACTCGATAACATGGTCTCCAAGGAAGAGACTGATGGGTTCCCCACCAAGGAAGTGATGGCTAAGCCCTGGGCCATGGGGGTCCTGACAGGAGGCCCCACCAGGGTCTGTGCGGTAACAGCCCCTGTGACTAGAACAAGGGCTATTCCCTTTACCCATCCTAATGAATTTGGAAATGGATCAGAGAGCCCCAGCAATTTTTACCTGGAACTTTTGGCTTTCAAAAACAAACAAGGCTGGGTTTCCAACTGTACTTAAAATAAAATCCAAAATTCCTACTGTGCCCTTCAAGGCCCAGCAGGATCCGGCTTCTATTCTTGATGATCCCTTAACATCATCTTATGCTGCTGCCTCCCTTCTCCACACTGCTCCAGTGATGGTGGCCTGGTTTCCATTCCTACAGCACACCAGGCTCTCTTCTGATTTGGGCATTTGCATACATGGTTCCCTCTGCATGAACACACCCCCTTCCATTCTCCATGTGTCTCAGTCTTTCTCATCATTTAGGTCTCAGCTCACATGTCACCTTCTCAGAGGTTTCCTTGACCCTCTACTTCAAGGAGGGTGTGTTGGTTTGAAGCTGTTATGTACCCTTTCAGAAAAGATGAAGTTCTTTTAATCCATCCCTGTGGGTGTAGATCTGTTATAGGTGGGACCTTTTGGTTGGGTTATTTCAATTGAGATGTGACCCACCCCATTCAAGGTGGGTCTTACTCCTTTCACTGGAGTCCTTTATGAGAGGATAAAACAAACAGAAGCAGATAGATGAAATTAAGAGAAGCTCACAGAGAAGAGCCCTGGAGAAGCTAAGAGAGGACCCACAGAAATTCAGAGAGGAAGTCACTGGAATCAGAAGCTAAAAGCAATGAAACCTGGAGCAAAGGACCAGCAGATGCCAGCTATGTGCCTTCATGTGACAGAAGTGTCCTGGATGCCAGCAATCTGTCTTTAGAGTCAAGGTGTCATCCTGTTGTTGTCTTGAGTTGAACATTTTTAAGGCCTAAGAACTTAAAATTTTAAGTTAAAAAATTCCCGTTGTAAAAGCCAACCCATTTTTGGGATATTGCATTCCCAACAGCTTTAGCAAACCAAAACATAGGTGTATACTAGAATCTGCTCTATTATCCTCCTTCTCAGTGATTTGTTTTTTTCTTTCATATAATTTCATATCACATATTTGATGTTGTAATTATTTATTTAGTTTTCTCTCTGCTTTGTTTTGGAGGTGACTTTTGCCCTTCCATACTGCTAGGTAAAGTCTGTCTTATTCACTGTAATGTTCTATACATTTAGCAAAATGTAGATTTTATTAAATAGGACCTGAATAAACACTGAATGATTGAAATGGTAGAAGTGTAATTACAATTCAGTTTGTTCCGGCTCTAGCTCCCTTGATCTTTGAGCACTCCACACAGACGAGGTAAGTTCAGTTCTGTGACAGTGGTAATTTTCTCTCAGCTTGGGGGTGGGGGTGGGGCATGTATGTGAAAGGGCCTCAGTCCCATACCTAGAACACAGCATGTGCTCCATAAATACTGTTGATTTTTGTTGTTATTGTTAAGTTAGTGAATTCCCTAAAAACCCTGGTTCTCTAATATCAGTTCCTGAAATACATTTACTCCTTTTTCTTCCTGACAATTTGTGGACTCTGTCTAGACACTAGAAGGACACTGAGCACTTCTGGAGGCAGAATAGAAATTGTTTCCTTGTGAGATGAAAACTGTGTTCAACGGGACTAATTAGATGATGACAGCAGCCTTGTCCTCACCTGTGAACAAGGCAGATGTTAGTTCCAGTGTTGCTTCAGCAAGTGGTCCTGTGGGGGGGAATTTGTTTCCTCAGAGAGGCAGAAAGCATACAGCACTGATAATCCCTGTGTTCTCTCTCCCACTTTACAAATAACCCTTTTCAGGGGAAGGAGAAAGATGTTCTCTGAAACTGTGCAGTTAAGTTTTCTGCTAAGAATTTAGCAGAAAGCAGAACCAAGAAGCTGGGTGCCCTTCTGTGAGGATTTTTGCCCTCATGTCAGCAGTAGTGACTTTCTTTGGCTGGCTAACACCAGAGGAGGACGACAGTGGAAGGTGATGGTTATACCCAAAAGGCTGGAGCAACGAGGTTCCAGCAGCATCTCTGCCATGACTCACCCATGTGACTTTGGACCAGCTGCACTTAATCTTTTTGAGTCTCAAATTCACCATCTTAAAACTGGGAGCAATTGGAAAAGATAATTTTAAATGTCATAGGATTCTTCAGCAAAGAAAATGGAAATGGATGATACAGTGCATTTCCAGGTGCTTGCAAATGCCCCTCTTTGGGTTCTAACCTAGTACTCCTTAGAAATTTCAGCTCACATGAGTTTCTGTAGTCAGTAACAGCCACCCAGTATGTGCTTTTCCTCAATGTAAAAAAGCAATTAGAATGTCCTCCAGGAGTTTACCAGTCAAATGAGGGATGAGATGCTTGGAGTTGGCTTAGATGATCTTTTAAGAACACTTGCAGGTTAGGATGTAAAAAAAAAAAAAAAAAAAAAAAAAAAAAAAAAAAAAAATCCTGGTGACCTGCTGGTTTCCTCAGATAAAGTCAATGTAAGTTTTCTATGGTCTATCTTTTTTTAGTTGAATAAAGTTAACATACAACTCAAATAAAAATAGTTTTCCTAAACTTCACATTAATTTTCAAGGATAATTTTGCTTCTCATGGATAACTCAAACAGGAGACTTCCTTTCTTTGCTAATTCTTCTTTTTTTTTTTTTTTTTACAATTTTGTTTTAACTCCCACAAATTTGAATCACAGAGATGAATCAATTTAGCATTTTTATTTTGGAGTGTAAAATTCACTGGTTACTTTGTACAACACTCATACTGATTACATTTTCTCCACCTTCTTGTGTTCTGTAGAAGGATGTCAGGACATTTTTCATTTTTTAACAAACTTATACTCCTACCAATACCTGCTTAGTCCTGAACTCATACAATTCACTCCTTAGCTTCTTAAGGCCATGTGAAGAATTTGTTGCCCATGGTGTTGATGATGGTGAAAATCAGAGATGACACTTACCAAACATATTTCACATGAAAAGCTTTATGCAAACACTTGACATGCATGTTTCCTTTACTTCTCTCTGCAACCTCAGGGTGTAGCACTACTCTTATCTTCATCTCATAGATAAGGAAATTGATGCTTTGAATGGTTGTTGATAGCTACACAACAAATAAATGACAGAGAAAGGACTGGGCTCTGTGTAAGTGGTAGTATAGTGTAGTGGGGAAGCATACAGGTTCTGGAGCCACAGTGCCTGGCTTCAATGCCCAGTTCTGGAACTCATTAGCTGGGTGATAAGTAAATATGTGTCTCATTCTCTTATCCTGCAAAATGGGGAAAACCCAGTAATCTATCTCAGGGGAACAGTGTAAGGATGAAACAAGTTGATCTATGTAAAGAAGTTAGGAGAGTGCTTTGCAAATATTGACTGCTACATAGGTGTTTGTCCTTGTTACTGCAGTTTGTGCTCTTGGCCACAATGTCATACCCAGAAGATGTTCCCTCCAGACTTGCCACTAACAGAAGCTGTATTTGCCTTCCTGCAGTAAAGTTTGGAGGGAAGACAAGCAGGCAGCTCCCAGATCAACACAAGAATTTTCTCTCCTGCACTTTTGGTATCTGAACGTCTTCCTTTCTCTGGCACTTAATGATTTTCCTTTACTTCTTATCATATAGAGCATCAGATCTTCAGTGATTTGGAAGATTTAGCTACTTTAAGAGGGCCTATGTTTCTAAGAAAAAGGTGGGTGGTGGAGTTAGTGACAGTTTTAAGTTTAACCAAAACCAAGATAAGCACAGACATTTCTTTAATATCTCCAAGAGAATAGTAGGTGGATAGGAATATTTTTCCAGATAAGATTATAATTTATAGCTGGTTAAGAAGCAGGATATGTTGTACCCACCCCAGAAGCTTCCCTTAAGTAGAGAATAGGCAGATAATCATTTAATGGAATCTTTCACTGATGCTCACCAACAATTTTACTTTCAATCTTTCCTGTAGAGAAAACAGAGGGACAAGCAACTTTAAAAAGTATTTCACCAAGCCCAGGGAAGAAGAAAAGGTAGTTAACAGAATAAATTGATATAATACAAAAATTTTGAAACAGAGAGGGTTAAGAAGAAGGATTCAGAAAGGAAAGGTGCTGTGGCTGGAAAAAAAACCTTGCAATATGCCTCTCCATCCCAAACACACAAACTAGTTCTGTTTAATCGCTTTTCTTTCTTGGCTTTCTGGGTAAAACTGTATCTGCCTATTCTCAGTGTCCTTGGAATCTATGGAAATACCAGGCAATATCACAGAATTTTTCATGCTGGGACTCTCACAGAATCCAGAGGTGCAGAGAATTCTCTTTGTGGTTTTTTTGATTTTCTATGTGCTCACGGTTTGTGGCAATGTGCTCATTGTGGTCACCATCACTTCCAACCCCACCCTGGCCTCCCCCATGTATTTTTTCTTGGCCAACTTGTCCTTTATTGACACATGCTATTCTTCCTCTATGACCCCTAAACTTATTGTTGACTCCTTATATGAGGGGAGAGCCATCTCTTATGAAGGCTGCATGACTCAGCTCTTTGGAGCCCATTTTTGGGGAGGCATTGAAATCATCCTGCTGACAGTGATGGCCTATGACCGCTACGTGGCCATCTGCAGGCCCCTGCACTACACGACCGTCATGACCAGGCATCTCTGTGCCCTGCTGGTGGGGGTGGCTTGGCTGGGGGGCTTCCTGCATTCACTGGTTCAGCTCCTCCTCATCCTTCAGTTGCCCTTCTGTGGGCCCAATGTGATCAATCACTTCGTCTGTGACTTGTACCCTTTGCTGGAACTCGCCTGCACCAACACTTATGTCATTGGTCTGCTGGTGGTCGCCAACAGTGGTGTGATCTGCCTGTTGAACTTCTTCATGCTGGCTGCCTCCTACATCGTCATCCTGCGCACCCTGAGGTCCCACAGTGCAGAGGGGAGACGCAAAGCCCTCTCCACCTGTGGGGCCCACTTCACCGTTGTTGCCTTGTTCTTTGTGCCCTGTATATTTACTTATATGCATCCATCATCTACTTTATCTATAGACAAAAACATGGCAGTATTTTATGGTATTCTGACACCCATGTTGAATCCATTCATTTACACTCTGAGAAATAAAGAGGTAAAAAATGCCATGAGAAAGCTCTTCACACAATAAGAATCTGCAGATAGATAATGAATGATAAAGTAGGAAAGGAACAACTCTATGGATTTAAATGGAGCAATCCTTATTTTTATGGCTGTAAATCACCTTTTCCCATCTAATCTGTCTTTTCATCTCCATATTTAGTCTTTTCACATGAATTGCACATTTTGATTATCAAACAACTCTGAAATGGCCATGGCATGAATGATTACTAGCCCTATTTTACAAACCAGGAAAGTGGGTCTCCTGATATGTTAATCAATTAATCAAGATTATTAAGCTTTGAAGTGCCTAAACTGAAACTCAGAATCAGTTATTTTTGATCCATTGTCTTGATCTTTAAATAGAAATCCATGTTGATATCATTTGTGCCTGTGTGATAATTTGGTTATAGGAATGTCAGGTAAAACATAACATAAGGCAAATAACTTCATTCTTAGCCACTTATGGCAGCCCTGGGTGCGTGGTATCAGTGTAGCTGCTACACTGTAGCTGAGAGGCTAAGTGCTCTGGAGACAGAGCCATCTGATTTTGAACTTTATTTCCCACATGTACTGGTTACATGAACTTGAGTAAGTGACCAAACCTCTAGGAGCCTCCTGTCTTTAAAGTAAGGATAAAGGTAATACATATCCAAAAGTGTTGTGAGAATTAAATTATATTATCAATATAAAGTTCTTAGTCCAGGTTCTGGCACAGAGTAAACACTAAGCATATTTTAGCTGATATTATGTTGAACTGTACCCTTTCTAACCTTCCTTAAAACAGCTTTCTATAACTTCTTTTGCTTTTCTCTCTCTTCTGGGGTAATGTATGCTACCCTTAGAGCAGAATAGTGTATTTCTTTGGTCAGTATCACAAAGTGACATTTCTTTTTATTTTTCCTAACTCTTCCTGTTTCAAATTCCAAGGAATTCTGGTGCTCTGGATTCTGACATATATGTCCATGTTCATTATATTCTTTTTATTGTTTTACAAATTCTTTAACCATATCCCTTCCCTTGCTTCACCCTTTAAGAACATAGGCTCCCATAATTTATAAAAACACTTATGTTTTGTATAGAAAAAAGAATGGGAAATATAAACAGTGGTCATATCAAGGAAAACCATAGAAACCTAATGGGAACTTTGGACTCAGTCCTATAAGACAATATGAAGTCATTTGAGGGTTTTAAAAATAACATTAGATTCCTAAAATACTAAACTTAAAAATTCCTTATAAAAATTATTACAAGATAATATTTAGAATATATTCATATTCTAAGCTCTCTGAAATGAGACAAAGAACAAAACAGATTGACAAATATGGCCATTTACTAAATAAAGCACTTTTACATGACAAGAAGACTCCATAAACAAAGTTAAAAAAGCAGTCACTGCAGCAGAAAAGATAGCTGGAACATATATATCTCAAAAAATCAGAATATGTAAAGCACTGTTACGAATAAGGAGAAAGTTAAGCAACCAGTAGATGACTAGGCAAATATATGAACAAGAAACTTACAGTTTATATGAATATTTTAAAAGATGCCCAACTTCAGTACTAATCAGGAAAATGCCAATTATAATAACAAAATGCTGTTTTTGCATAGTAGCTTGGCAAAGACTAAAACCACTGACGATGTCAAGTGTTGCCAAAGACGAGAAGTGGAAGGTACTCTCACACTGCTGGAAGTAGCACAGGAACCCCAGAAAGGTACTTGGTAGAATCTATTAAAAATAAAAAAAATAATCATACCAGTTGACTTGTTCTTAGATATTTACTTAGAGAAACCCTCATGCATGTGCACATAGAGACATGTATAAGGATATTCACTGTGGTTATAATTGTGTGTGATAAAAATGGAAGCATCATATATCTATCAGTAGACAATGCTTAAATAAAAAATGACAGATATGATGGATTACTGTATAGCAATTAAATCAGCTGGATCATTATTTATTAATAGAGTTGTAGATTGAAAACAAATATTGTATGTAAAAGTAAGCTGCAGAAGTATGCATCTAAAATGATAACATTAATAGAAAAAGAAATTGCAAGAAAACAAAATTACTTTCTTTGTGTGTGTGCATGTGTAGGTATGTTTTTGTATGTGAAGTCAAATGGTGATTTTTTTAAAAGGACTGGAAGAATGCTACTGAATTCACAATAGTAGTTCCCAGCAGGGATGAATAAAAGAAGAGTCTTATTTTACATTCTAATTTAAGAAGGGCAATATATTCATATATTATGTTATATAATTAAAAAAGGAAAAATGAACAGATTAATGGCTGGAAGCATATATGCTAAACTTAAGAATAGTTGCTTATTGGTGGTAAGAATATGGTGTTTGTTTTTCTCAGCTTTGTATCATTATGCATTTTTAAATTTAAAAGTAAGGCAGTTGTGGATTCTTCTTTAGAGCTATTCTCCCTCCTGGCCCCTGAACTGCCCACACATCTACATCTACACTTAGTTTGAAGAGGGAGAAGTGCAAATTACAAGGAAGACACAATAATTACTGGAGTAAAGAGGTCCTGGAAGCAATGTGATGGGAGGGGGTCATAGGAAACAACGGAAAAGTGACCTTGAAGAGGAGGATGTCAAACTGAGTGTTATAGTGACATCTCTGGAGCCTATATAGAGTTTGAGCAACTTCATTATTTTTCAGCTGAATCATTTTTTCCAACTTAAATCATTTACTTCTCACCATTTAAGGAAGTAAAGAATGCTATTTCCCTTTTGCAGATGAAGGACAGGTAGAGTGAGAGATGAAGCAACTTATTTACAAGATAATTAACATTGGAGACAGGATGAAGAATCAGGCCACTTTATCCAAAGCTCTTAATCTCTGGCTTCAAAGCATTGGACTGTTTCTGAAGCTCTTACTATTTCATTATGTTCCTGGTATAGATCCTTTTCTATAATTCAGAATTGTGATCACTGTTGTCCAGTTCCATGACATAAACTTGTTTTTACATAACTGGTAATTTTCTGTAACAACTCCTTTGCTTTCAGAGTCTTCTTTTCCTTATTGTCTAAATCTGTACTTTAATGTACAGGTATTTTCTGCCTTAATCTACAGACTTTATCAGTTGTAATTCTTGTGCTCCAGTTCTTGTAATTTTTTTTTTTTTTTTGTGGATAATTGTATACTACAGGAAATCATGGAGATATAATTTTTAAAAAGTAATTTTGTATGCAAATGTTCTCTTCTTGGGATAACGACATGTAAAAATACTCTGCTACTATGGTGGGAGAACATTTAAAAACTTCTCAAACTTAGGCACGTAAAAGGAAAAGAATATATTTTGATGAAAGTACTTCTTGAAGATTCCTTATTACTCTAAACCTATTTCAGATAAAGCTGCTTACTCTTTTAAAATAAAACTCCATTCTAGCTGTAGCATTAGGTATAAAAACTGTTCAAAATATTTCTGTAGATCTGTTTTATACCCATAAACAAGGCTGCATTATGACTTTTGTGGGGCCTAAGAAATTTGTCTTCATGGGCCTGATAACTCCCTAAAAACATTAAAAATTGTATTTTATTTTAAAATAAATTAAAACATTTCATGAGCCCTTGAAGGTATCATGGGCTGTAAATACTATGCCTTTTGTGCACAATGGATGTCAGCCTGAACACCTATGTGAGCCCTCCCAAAAGTAATCCAGACAGGATCAAGACTGTCCCAATTTTAATCAATTGAGGAGGAGAATACATTTCTACAAAATATTGCTAGAATTATTTGCCTAAATACTCCAATCATATGATTTATTGATCACTAGCTTTCATTATTTGATCCTAGAGTTTCTTCATTACATTTTTCATTTCTGCATTTCTCAGAGTATAGTTTCAAGTGTTCAATATAGGCATTATTAGCATGCAAACCACAGTCACAGCTTTGTCAGTGGGGAAGGGAGTCATGGGTCTTAGATACAGGAATGAACAAGGTACAAAAAATAAGATGATGACAGTGACATGGGAGGCACAGGAAAAGAGGGCTTTGCAATGCCCTTCAGAGCTGTGAGTCTTTAGGGAATGCAGGATGATGATGTGGGAAACAACTAACATATAAAAGCAAGTACACACAGTGGCCCACTACTGGAAACAATCAGGGGCTCCAAAATGTGGGTTTCCGTATAGGTCATCTCCAGGAGAGGTACCAAGTCACACATAAAATGGTCAGTGACATGAAGGCCACAGAGTGGTAACTGGATCATAAACAAAATCTGGATTTCTCCATGAAGAAAGATCCCAGTTATCCCTACCAGGAAACTACATACGGGCCAGCTCATGATGGCCATGTAGTGAAAAGGCTTTCATATAGCCACATGGTGATCCTAGGCCATCACAATTAACAAAATGATCTCAGTTCCAGCAAAGAAATGCCCAACAAAGAGCTGGGTCATGCAGGCATTGAAGGAGATGGTGTTTCTCTCAGAGTTCACATCAAGTCAAGTCAGAGTCCTATGGTGCCATGGAAGAAGAGTATAAACCATCTGTAATGGACAAATAGGATATAAAAAAAGTAGACAGGAGAACCTAGGGCTGAGCTGATGAAGATGGTGATTAAGATGAGCAGGTTACTCACCAAAATGATCAAATAGGACATTAAAAACAAAGCAAATAATTTTCTGTAGTTGTGGATTCTTGGTCAAGCCTGGCAGGATGAATCCTGCCACACTGCTTATTGTTTCCATTGATTCAGCTTGGGTTGCAGGCACGTGGTCCATCTGAAAAGATCACAGTATTCCTGAGTGATGTTATTTTTCATTCAATGTCAAAATATTCCATCACATCTTTTGTCCTGGTCTCTGGGATTGATGGAATTTTACTTTCCCTTCACCTCTGCCATTTTGCACATGGTCATAAAGAAGAATGGAAAGCAGTTAAATTTCTCCTGTTGCATATTAAATGAATAGTGGTAAGACCTTACAAATGTCACAGTAAAAGCAAGGCAATATTATGAACATTGATTTATGATTGACTTCTAAATTTTCTCTAAAGTTTCCAGATTACAATGTTTGCTTTCCTTCACTTTTTGGCCCAAATTTAATTAATACTAATTATTTTGATGTTAACTTTATATTGGCATGGATATTTATAGGTATATGAACAGAATAGTTTTTCAAAAGTCAACTGTGTAGGAGGTGGTGCAAGATGGCAGCATAAGGGAGTGTGGAATTTAGTTAGTCCCCTAGAACAACTAACAAATAGCCAGAAAAAACTAGTGAATAATCTGGAATAAATGTTAGGGGGACTTCTGTGACTGGAAAGTCTTGTACACCTGTCTGAAATGGGTGGAATGGCTGAGATGGCACTATAGAACTTTAAGTAGAGCTCCCAGAACTGTGGAGGTGGCACCCCTCCAACACCAGCATGGCAAGCTGATTTGGAACATGTGGGAAAAAGAAGTAGTCTCTGCCAATGTGGATCAGCCAACCTCCAATTGTGGTTTTAATGAACAAATATGAACTGTTGAAAACAAGCTATGAGCACAGATAAAACCGGAGCAAGCAGGAAAGGAAACTTAAGGTTTCTCCTGGCAGAGATGAGGCAGAGCTGTGGAAAAAAAATATATAAACAATTAAAAACCGAGGATTTTTGAGTTGGCTGAGCTAAGAATACAGGAAAAGGGCTGTGTCCCAAGAAAGGGGGCACACAGAACCAGGTACCACCTCTGGTTCTGGTCTGGCAAACTGGAAGGCTGGGGACTGGTTCTGAAAGGGGGCTTCTTTCTTTCTTCACTTTTTACTTTCTCTCATTCTAAGTAGCTCATTAGAGAAAGCCTCAGGCATTTTCAGTTGTCAGCAATGAGCCAGGAAGGGTGAAGTTAAGATAATCAGACAGTCAAGGAAAAACTCAACTGTAGTAGATAATTCCCAAAAGGGATTATTTTCACTAAAAAAGAGGAGAGGGGCTCAGTTCAAGTGGTGGCCCTCCCTCAGTGAACTCAGACCCCCGGGCCTGGAGAGAAAACAAAACAAAACAGAGACAGCTTAAGCTTGGCTTCTGACACCCATGGCCCCTGGCTGGGACAGGATCCACACTGAGAATTAAAGACACTGCACTTATTTACACCAGTGTGGAGCTGCAGGCTGAAAAGTACCACCTGGTGGGGAGGATAGGGAAAGCATGGAGTCTAGAGGCCTCACAAGAAAGTCTAACAATCTTATGGGTCTCATCCTCAGGGAAACCTGATACAGATTACACCCCTGTGAGACCTGGGCCTGTCTAGTGTGGAAAAATCTGATTGGGGTAATCAAGGTAGCCAGATGCCTAGACAACAAAATATTATGAATCACACTAGGAAAAATGAAGGTATGGCCCAGTCAAATGAACAAACTTACACTTCAAATGAGATACAGGATTTGAAATAACTAATTGAAGGTCTTCAAACAGATATGCTAAATAAACTAAAAAATCAAATCAGTGAGTTGAGGTAGGAAATGGCAAAAGAGATGAAGGATGTAAAGAAGACACTGGGTGAATAAAAGGAAGAACTTGAAAGTTTGAAAAAATAATTGGCAGAATTTATGGGAATGAAAGGCACAATAGAAAAGATGAAAGGCACAATGGAGACATACAACAGCAGATTTGAAGAGACAGAAGAAAGGATTCATGAACTGGAGGACAGGACATCTGACATCCTACACACAAAAGAACAGATAGGGAAAAGAATGGAAAAATATGAGCAACATCTCAGGAATTGAAGAACAGCATGAAGCAAATGAATATACATGTCATGGGTGTCTCAGAGGGAGAAGAGAAGGGAAAAGGAACAGAAAGAATAATGGAGGAGATAATCACTGAAAAATTTCCATCTCTTATGAAAGACATAAAAGTACAGATAAAAGAAGTGCAGCATACCCCAAACAGAATCAATCTGAGTAGAGTAACTCCAAGACACTTAATAATCAGATTATCAAATGTCAAAGACAAAGAAAGAATTCTGAAAGCAGCAAGAGAAAGCAGTCCATCACATACAAGGGAAGCTCAATAAGACTGTGTGTGGATTTCTCAGTAGATACCAAGGAGATGAGAAGGCAGTGGCATGATATATTTAAGATACTGAAAAAAACTGCCAACCAAGAATCCTATATCCAGCAAAACTGTCCTTAAAAAAAAGAGGGATAGTTTAAAATATTTTCAGAAAACCAGACACAGAGAATTTGTAAACAAGATACCTGCTCTACAAGAAATTCTAAAGGGACCACTACAGGCAGGTAGGGAAAGACAGGAGAGAGAGGTTTGGAGAAAAGTATAAGAAATGAAGACTACCAGTAAGGATAAAAAGATAGAGAGGAAAAAAATAAAAATAAAATAAGATATGACATATAGAATCCAAAAGACAAACTGATAGAAATAGACATTATGTTGAGTGAAATTGGCCAGAAACAAAAGTACAGATACTGTATGGTCTCAATAATATGAACTAATATTAATGAGTGAAATTTGAGAGTTGAGATCAGAGGTTATCAGGAGATAGAAAGAGGTTAGAGATCAGGCATTTGATGCTGAAGGAGTACTGAAGGTTCAACAGGATTGATTGTATAGATCCAGAAATGGAATGGATAGCATAATAGTGTGTGATGGTAGAACAATATTGTCAGTACTCTGACCAAAAATGAGTGTGAGTATAATTAAAAAAGGAAGGCTAGGGGCATGTATAATACCAGAAGAAAAGCTAGGAGATAAAGACTGGTATTGTGTAATGTAGTGAAGCATAGAGTGGTCAGTGATGGTAATTAAATGAACAAATATAAGAATGTTTTTAAATAAGGGAAAACAATTGAATGTCAACTTTGAAAAATGTTGAAAATTGGAAGGTATAGGGGAAAATACAATCAATGCAAACTAGAGACTATAGTTAACAGTAACATTGTAAGATGCTTCCATTAATTGTAACAAAGGCAATATAGCAAAGCTAAATGTCTATAAGAGGGGGGTATAATGGAGTGATATGGGATTCTTGGTGGTGGTGGTGTTGTCTGACCTTTCTGCTTTATTTTATTTTATTCTTCTTTTATATTTTTATTCTTCACTTTGTTTTCTCCTTTTCCTCTTTCTTTGTGGAAGAAACGGAAATGTCCTTATACAGATTGTTATGATGAATGCATAATTATGTGATTATACCAGGAATCATTGTTACTTAGGATAGATTGCATGGTGTGTGAATAAAACTGTTTAAAAAATAAACAGAGGGATACAAGTGCTAGAGAAAATGTGGAGAGGGATGTACCTATTCCCTGTAGGTAGGGAAGTAGAATGGTGCAGCCCAGCTGAAGGGCAGTGTGGTGGCTCCACAGGAAGCTGTGGAGTTACCATTTGATCCTGCAAACCCATTATTATGGGGTGTATACTTGGAAGAACTGAGAGCAAGGACATGAGTGAGCCTTGCTTATGGGTGTTTATGGCAGCTGTGTTCATGATTCATAATGGATGGAGATGGCCTAAGAGTACATCTACTGATAAATGGAATGGTGAACTGTGGTGTATACTTACAATGGAATACCAATTGGCAGAAAGAAAATGTAGTTGTGAGGCATACACCTAGTTGAACAGAACTTGAGGACAGCATGTTGAGTGAAATAAGCCAGAATCAAAAAGACAAACATTCTAATGCCTCACTAATATGGGCTAACTACATTGTGCAAACTCTGAGAATTGAATCCAAGGGCTTAGGTTATTAAGTGGAGCCTTATGGTAAAGGTTCATAGATTGTAAACTCTTATAGCAGTCACATCTATTCATAAGTTGTAATGGTTATCTCTAAATTCTGAGATTCTGAGCTGTTTGTGCATTACTTGATCAGTTCCTGGGACTTCATGTATCTGTGTGACACCTGAGACTTGGAGCCAGAGTTCAGCAGCTATGAATGTCAGTATTACCCCATACAGCAAATGTTAAAGAAGCTGAAAAAGAGATCAGATTTCAATTAGAGATACAGTGGTACCTCAGTACTCGACTGATTTGAAACTTGCAAAATTTGGTACTTGATGCATTTTGATGTGAAAATTTTGTCCTGGTACTTGTCATTTGCTTGGTACTCAATGCACAAGCTAGAACTTGTCAGTGCCATTGCCTTGTAACTCACTACCCTTCCAGCCAAAACAAAGGCTCATGCATTAGTCACATGGTAGCTCTTACCCTGTGCACATACCCTTGCAGTCTTATCTTAGCTTCTGTAGTCATTTAGTATCTTTGTACTTTTTTCCTCAACATGGGTCCTAAGAAAATGAGCAGTGATATTGCCAAGCAGAAAAGAAAATTACTTTGCACCATTATTGACCAAAAAAAAAAAAACAAAAAAAAAAAAAAAGGAAAGAAATAACAGGCAAATATATGACAGTAGTACTAGCATTAGTAATCTTGCTAGGGAATACAGTATACCTAGAACAATGGTCTCCCACCATCATTAAGAATAAAGAAGTTGTAAAAAAGGCTGATGTTGAGGAGTCAGTGGAGGAATATCATCAAATGCTCACCACTGAGGAGCTGTAGGAACTACAGAAGCAGCAGCAACAAAAGGTGGCTGAAGAGAATTTTTCAGGTGAGGAGGAGATAAGGGAGGATGCCCCCAGTTTCTTGATAAAGGAAATTTGTGCAAAATGGGAAGAAGTTCAAAACTTTGTGGAGAACTACCATCCAGACAAAGCTCTGACAAGATGAAATGTGAATTTTTTGAATGACCAAACAATTTCACATTTTAAAGGAATTCTGAAAAGAAGACAGAAGCAGTCCTCATTGGATAAGTTTTTGTGAAGTGACAAAGAGTGTGTCAGAGCCTGTGGTGCAAGTCAAAAAAAGGCAGAAAAGAGAAAGAACATCTGAAGTGCAAGTGTCCGATGTTCTATTGGAGAGGGACTCTTCTTCCAAGCAACAATCCATTAACCTCTCCATGTTACCACTCTCCTCCCACCATCCCATTAGGCCTTGGACTCTTCTCAGTACAGGTAAAGTGAAGTTTTTATTTTATTTAATCTAAGCATCTATTAATTTTTAGGTTTATTTCTCATGTAAAGTGATATACAACCATATCTTTTTACATATTTCCTTAAAAACGTGCATTGTCTTTGGTTTGGTAACACATTGCATTTATTTACATTATTCCTCATGGGAAAAATTTGTTTGAAACTCATCATTTTGGTACTCGTTGTGCCTCCTGGAAGCAATCAAAGGTGAGTACCTAGGTACCACTGTATGAACAAAATGGACTTTGTTAGGACTAAGGTAAATCAGATTAAAGTGTAAAGAATGACTTTGACTATGTTTTATAACTTCAACTTTTGTGTATGACCAAAGGAAATTTGTCTATTTGGTGCAAAATCTGTATTTTCTGTAACACACTATAAATTTAACTTGTATTGTCAGTATTCTAGTTTGCTAATGCTGCCAGAATGCAAAGCACCAGAGATGGATTGGTTTTTATAAAAGGGGGTTTATTTGGTTACACAGATACAGTCTTAAGGCCATAAAGTGTCCAAGGTAACACATCAGCAATTGGGTACCTTCACTGGAGGATGGCCAATGGTGTCCAGAAAACCTCTGTTAGCTGGGAAGGCACATGGTTGGCATCTGCTCCAGGTTCTGATTTCAAAATGGCTTTCTCCCAGGATGTTCCTCTGTAGGCTTCAGCTCCTCAAAAATGTCACTCTTAGTTACTCTTGGGGCATTTGTCCTCTCTTAGCTTCTCTGAAGCAAAAGTCTGCTTCCAATGGCCATCTTCCAACTGTCTCTCATCTGCAGCTACTCTCTCATCTTCTGGCGTACTTCAAAGTGTCCCTCTTTTCTGTAGCACCTCTTCAAAATACCACTCTCAGCTGCACTGAGTTCCTTCTATTGGTCAGCTCATTTATATGGCTCCAGTGATTTTATTTTGACCCACCCTGAATGGGTGGGATAACACCTCCATGGAAATTATCCAATCAGATTCATCATCCACAGTTGGGTGGGGCGCATCTCCATGGAAACACTTAAAAGAATTACAATCTAATCAACACTGCTATGTTTGCCCACACAAGATTACATCAAAGATAATGGTGTTTTGGGGGACATAATACATTCAAACTGGCACAGTCAGTTTATTCAAGCACCATAATTACATGGAAACTTGAATAGGAGTGAGACCTGGTTGGTTTTTACAGGTTAGTGTGAAGCCTCGATACATCCCAGGGTAATTTGAATAAAACATTAAAATATATTTGCAAAGCCCCCTTGAAGCACTGGAGAAAAATGTGGACATATTAAACTTCCCCAGTTGGGGAATTCCTGATATTCTCTCAGGCACTGGGTACTACCAATTTAGAAGGACAAATCTTGATCTTGGGGCTTGCTCTTATGAAGCTTATTACTGCAAAGGACAGGTGAAGCCTACTTATAATTATGCTCAAGTGTCACCCCCAGAGAACTATTTTTGTTGCTCAGATGTGGTTACTCTCTCTAAGCAAACTCAGCAGGTGGACTTGCTGCCCTCTCCCCTACATGGGTGCAAATCTCCCTGGCAATGTGGGACATAATTCCTGGTGATGATCCTGGTCCTGGCATCATGGGGTTGATAAAAACCTCTTGTCCAAAAGGGGGAAGAGAAATGAAAACAAAATAAAGTTTCAGTGGCTGAGAGATTTACAATGGAGTTGAGAGGTCATTCTGAAGGTTACTCCTATGCATTATATAGATATCCTTTTTTAGTTTTTAATGTATTAGAATAGCTAGAAGGAAATACCTGAAACTGTTGAACTGCAGTCCAGTAACCTTTAGTCTTAAACGCAATTGTAAAACTATATAGCTTATATAGTGTGACCGTGTGTTTGAGAAAACCTTGTGGCTCACACTACCTTTATCCAGTATATGGATGAGTAGAAAAATGGTGACAAAAAGTAAATGAATAAAAGGGGGGATGGAGGTTAATGGGATGTTTTGGGTATTCTTGTTTACTTTTACTTTTATTTTTATTCTTATTTACTATTTTTTTTGGAGTAATGAAAATGTTCAAAAATTGATTGTGGTGATGAATGCACAAGTATATGATGATATTGTGAACAACTGACTATACACTTTGTATGATTGTATGGTATGTGAATATATCTCAATAAAATTGCATAAAAATGGTACTTGGACAACTGGATACCCACATGCAAAAGAATGAAATTTGACCTCTATTCCATACCATATACAAAAATTAACTCAAATTGGATTAATGATCTAAAAATAAAAGTTAAGTCCAGAAAACTCTTAGAAGAAAACAAAGTGGAAAATCTTCCAGCTCTTGTAGTTGATGATACATTCTTATGTAGGACCTTAAAAGCATGGGCAACAAAAGAAAAAATGGACCAACTGGATGTCATCAAAATTAAGGTCTCATGATACTAGCTTATGATCTTTGCTGGGTTTAAGCCTTATTGTATTCAGAGGAAACATCCTTCATCTATGTTCTGTGGTCATCTTAAGTATGGCTTGGGTATGCCTATACACACTAGGAGATAGTGACATTTTTCATTAATGATTGATTTAAATAATTTAGATGAAGGAATTCCAATCCCTTTTCCTCCTTCACTTGAGTGTTTTAAAAGGCATATATTGAATACATTTGATAAGTCTATCTTAATTTCAAAAGTTGGGTATGTATTTTCAACAAAATACTTAATCATCATAATTTTGTTCAATGTTTTAAGTACTGGCCTATTGGTTATATAATCTACACCTGAAGATTGGCAGAGACCGTCACACAAAATATATAAAGCTATAGATTTTCTGAACATTAAGACATTATGTGGATTCACAATTTTCCATTGATCAATAATTTGTAAATGGAAACATGCTTCTAATTAGAAGAGACTTAAGTCATCATTTAATCAAATATTGGTGTTTTTGAAATATTTCATGGGGAACAACACATACTAAAGGCCACATATTCTGAGTACATTATCATTATCCTTCAAATCTTGTCTATTTACATGAATTTTTACCCAAGATCACTCTTTGGCTACAGACCATCCTTATTGCATTTTTCATCTTTGCATTCCTGAGGGTGTATATTAAAGGGTGTTGGTGTGATATAAAATATGGCCACTGCTTTATCAATAGGGAAGGTGATCATGGGAAAAAAGACACTAAAAAATACAGAGCACAGACAGTAAGATGATGACAATAATATGGGAGGCACAGTGGAGAGAAACTTCTATTGTCCTTCAAAGCTGTGAGTTCTAAGAGGGCAAAGGATGATAAGAATAGAATAAATGAGCAAACACAGGAACCTATGATTGGTGGCAATAGAGAATTCAAAGATTTTAGTGTGCAGGAGAATTTCAGCAGATGGTAAGGATCACACATGAAAAAGCCAATGATATTGGGGCACAGAAGGCAACCATACAATGAAAATTATTTAATTCAGGGCAGGGAGGAATCCCCCAGCCCAGGACACAGACCCCAGGAGGCCACACACCTGCTGGGTCATTGTAATAATGTAGTACAGGGGCTTGCAGATGGCCATGTAGTGGTCATAGGCCATCCCCGAGAGCAGGATGGTCTCAACTTCCCCAAAGAAATGCTCCACAGAGACCTGAGTCATGGACCCAGTGAAGGAGACAGTTTTCTTTTCAGTGAGTAGGTCAAATATCATTTTGGGAGCCATGGTAGAAGAACAGCCATTAGATAGGACAAGAAAGAACAAAATACATGGAGGAGCTCAGGCCTGGGTTGGTGGCAATGGTCACTATAATGAGTAGGTTGCCTGCCAGGGTGAGAAAGCAGATGAGTGTAAACATAATAAAGAGAAGTTTCTGCATGTCTGGCTTCTCTATCAGGCAAAGTAGGATGAATTTTGTCACATTGCTCACTCACTCCATGAATCCAGTTTGGCATTTGAAGAACAGATTTATCTGCAATTAGCACAGGGATTGTAATGGTGTTAGATAAATTTTGTTCAAGAAAATAATATTTGTCAGGTTGTTTTCTCTAGGGTTGATATAAAATACGAGCAGATAAACTCCAGACAAATTTCAGCCACATTTTTAGTGACATGTGGAACACATAACCCTCTTCACACACAGACACACACAGACAGACACAGACAGACACATGGTTTTATGAATTTTGTCATGCCATTAATCTTTCCCGCAATCATACATGGTGAAACCTCACCCTGTCACTGCCATTATATGTTCTCCCATGGAAAACAGGTATAAAAAGAACCTGCATCCAGGAGTAGAGGCTTGCATCCATGGGAGCCCAATCTCCTGTGTGTCTTCTTTAAGTGACTCACACCAATGAGGTTAAGTTGCAAAGTTTGTTTTCTGTGATATTTTTAATTTGTTTCAGGTTGAATATAAAACATCAAGTAAATTCAACATGAAATTAGAGACCATGGAGTCACAATTCAGAATCAAATGAACTGAGGGAATGATTTTGAAGCATAGTAAGATTCACCCTGAACTTATGCTACATCAAAACAAAATTTTATAAGAATGTCATAGATTCTTTATTGAATACCTCTGATGAAGTTTATTATGAGTAGACTAAAACAGGCAGAATGATGCAATGCAGCTTTCCCCAAATTTATTTGAAACTCTAAAATTCTCTATTTGGAGGAACTTCAGTGTATTTTGATTTTAGGGGCCTTTTGCAAATCACATTCAAATTGTGATTGAATCAAGTTCAAATTGATTTTATGAAAGCTTCTCTGGATCTGTTCAGAAAACAGATACATCTAAAGTAAGGAAACAAAAGCACAACAATTACTGGACATGTTTTTAGAATCACAGAGTGCTTTTGTGTTCTATTTTCATTGACTAGTGGCCCTGTGATGCCTTAGACTTAGTGAGCCTTAGTGAGCCTTACTTTTTAATATATAATACATGAAAAATAACAAAGAACTTTGAGGAACTGAAGTATGTCATTATTACTTATGTCAGAATCTGTAGCCTAACACACAAAAAAATAGCTTCCTCCACACTTTCAAATTATTGGTAAAACAGCAAGTAAGAAAACCACATATCAATATTTTTATCCTTGAAATATTTGCTTTTATAACATTAAGAAAGGAAATAAATGAACTGAGAGAGAAAATAAATGAACTAAGTGTTCAACCAGGAAGATAGAAAAACAATCAATTACATTATGAAAAAAATTTGAATCATTTATCAATGCGACATATGGAAAAATATTAGATAATAAATAAATTCAAAAGCATAGTAGGTTTAAAAATTACTAATAAAACTGATTAACACTGATAAATTCAATAAGAAGTAAATATAATTAATTCCCCAAAGGACTGTAATTAAAAAAATACCTACAAGAATATTAGGAATAGTTCAGAGCTATAATAAAAGGTTTTCAGGAACAGATAGCTATTTTTCAAAACAAAGGTAAGTCTTCCCATCATGTCACTCCTCAAAAAAGAAATAAAGCAAAAAGAGAATCACGCGTATTAAAATTAAACCATAAATCTGTTCAAAAATAAAAAAAAAAAAACCCAAAGATATAAATATGTATCTGTTCTCTAGATGGAGAAGAATGTGTTAAGAAAAAAAAAGTGGCATAAAAGGCAGAAATGATTACATGAAGTCATGGAACACAATAGAAAAATAGTCATAAGTCTGATAGACAACCATTATTATAGAAATCGCTTTCAAAAATAAAAAAGTTTATTCACAGCTTGTGGCAACCCATAGCCTGAGCAAAACAGGCCTGCAGATCTTTGGTGCACAGCAGACTGCATGACCTAGGCAGCTAAATGTTTAACTTATTATCTTTCTAAGCCACTAAAGGGGAAAAGGGTAAATTGACCTTAAAATTAACTTTATGCAAGGAGGCAGGAAGTGAGAGGCTCTTAGTCTCACAAAAAGAGCAAAATGTAATTGTTCAAGTGTTATTCTAGTCCTTCCTGCACCACCCCCCAGGTCAGAGTGACCTGTTCCTGCATCTATGCTCCCCTCACCCTTAGGAGGGCTTTTGTCTTAAACCCTTATAAAAGGCTTTCTGTCCTTTTTGCATTGCTCGGTCATCTTCTCTGTGAACATGATTCCTGCCCAGCCTGAGAGAGCTGTCATGATCTCTCCACGACTTCTCACCCTGTAAGTAAACCCTGAATAAAAGTACATGTATCAGAAATGCTTGTCGTCTTCTTTGGCCTCTGGACTGGCATGGCCCTCTTGGGCTGTGACACAGCTTTACCAAAAAAAGCAAAATTAATGAAAAGGTAATTCTCAGGAAAAAATTGG
The DNA here is from genome assembly GCF_015220235.1 of Choloepus didactylus. Lineage (NCBI taxonomy): Eukaryota > Metazoa > Chordata > Mammalia > Pilosa > Megalonychidae > Choloepus > Choloepus didactylus. Next base: position 30,087,977 of record NC_051312.1, on the reverse strand, counting down.
GCATCTAAAAGATCTTGTATGTCATAAGTCATCAAACAAATGCAATTTAATAATAATGAAATATGTTAATTTTTAAACTAGCAAGGATTTATGAGAGATGTAGTATCTTGTGCTTGTGTCAGTTTAAAATTTTCAGTACTCCTTACTCTTACAATCTATTCTAGTAAAAATATGGCCCAAATTATGCATGCAGGTTGTATTTTGCAATCTTAAATGGTGTAAAAGGGAAGACAATCCTAGTGTCTATTTAAGGGAGTTAATTTAAATGAATTATGTTGTATAGTTTCAAAACACAATGTGGACATTAAAGTGATTTGTAAGAAGATTAATGACATGGAAAGTTGCTTTTGATACATTACTGAGTAGAAAAGTACCCAAAGAACATACATTAAAGACGAATAGGGCTTATCTGACTTATGGGATTAAGGATGATATTTGTTTTCATCTGACATCAATTTTTCTTCCATTTTTTCTATAAAGAGACTATTTTGCTGTTATAATCAGAAAAATAATTTAATCAAAGAAGTGTTACTTTCTTATCTCAGGTCTTGAGTAAATGCTATTCTGAGTACAGTGGGTATGCCAGTCCTTATTCATTAAAATCACTGGCAGTAGATATATGTATAAATATAACTTGTAAATTGAACCCTAGTGTCACCTTGAGAGAAAAACACTGATTAAAAAGTCACTGGTTGTGCCTACCTCTCTGAATGCATTTGGGAAAGAAGTAAGAAGCTCATTCCATGAAAAGGCATTTATTTGTAGAGAACATATTCTGTGGCGTTGAAAATCGCTGACCCATCACTAGCTGCTGCTTTGTGAGTTCATCCATTTTTACCTTAAATGTAGTGTTTCTTCACCTCAATTTGTGACTTGAAAATGATTGCAAAGGGAGACTTTCTGTGCAAATCTTAGTTTGTGAATGAATTTATCTTTGTTCTAACCTGATTTAAAGACTTGAGTATAGCAAACCATGCCAAAGCAGAATAATTGGGGATTACAAGTCCCATGACCTTAGCAACAAATGTTAGTGGCCCTGGAGGAGCAGGTCTCTGAACTCAGCTCTTTTAAGTCTTGCCTTGAGCTAAGACTGGAGATAGCTCATTTGGTCACTCAGGGTCTGACTACAAATGGGTTGGAAATTTAGAACCAAACAGCATTTGTAAACTGTGGCTGGTTATGTTTATATAGTGTTCTAGGCTCAGGAATCCCCAGTCTGTTGTTACAACATTTTCATGTATGATTAAAGGTAAATATTTAAAAGGATATTTCTCAAGCACAAGAAGGAGTTAGGGATGCTCTGAACTTTAAGTCCCCAGAAGGTTAGGATTAGCATCTTCAGCCAAGTTGGCAACCAAATGAGTTTATCCTGTCCTCTCTGGTGGCTGCAGCATCTGTGATCACGTGGGTGGGCAGAGAGCCATTTGAGGCAGGTTAGCAGCATCTTATATCCATGGCTGGAAGCTGTACTAGAGTCTGGGATGTCAGGTGCAGATTAACCTAATCATGGGAGAATAGGTGCAAGAGCTTATCAGATCATAGAAAACAATCCTGTTACCTGTCTCACAGAATTATAGGGAAGACTGAACAGATAAATGTGAAAAAATCTGGGCCATTAAAAATTGCTATTCTACTGTTGATGTCCTAGAATAGATACAAACAGGTGAGAGAACCTCCTCTCTGATATTAAAATCCTGAGATGCACAAGAGGAAGAACTTTGGGTTACAATTAACTGTACCTCCCATGGCTGCCTCTTCTACTTACTACTGTGTGAACTTGGGCAAGTTTCTCAGCTTCTTTATGGCTCATTTTCCACATCTGTTCAAAGGAGATAGGAAGGAACCCATGTCATAAGACTGTTGTGGGTTTTATGAGATAATTCATGCTGTGCTTGACATTGCACCTGGCATAGAGAAAACTCTTTGTTGTCTCTTATCATCTTCTGAATAGGAAAAGAGGGCTCATGGCATAACAGTGGCCAGGTCCTGGCAACAATTTTCTCAATTCATGTGTGTAGCCTGTCTCCATTTCTCCTTTGGATTGTGGGATTGTGGGCAAATGGAAAAAAGAAAGGCAAGTTTAGAAGTTCAATAACAGTTCAAAAGTAATTAGAATTCTGAAATCTTTCCAGGCATGTTTGATCTCCCCACTAAAATATTTAACAGTAAAGTTGAGATTCCCAGAAAAGGTTGTAGGGGATAAAGGAAATATGAATACCATGAGAATAAATATGTAATGAGCACTTTTATTTATCAGTTAATTTTCTAAGTGTGGCATCTCACTGAGTCTTATATAATCCTTATGATGAAGCTGTTAGTATTTCCATTTAATATAAAAGCAAATTTGGCCATGGTCAAAAACTAATAAATAGTGCTCTGATTTAAGTCCAGACTTATCTGACTTCTAATCCTGAGCTCTAATCATGATGTTATTGTAGCTCATCCTAAACTGGTGCTGTGATGTGTGTTACCCACAGGATGTGATGGGAGAGAAAATACTGATTCAGACCAGGTCTGGATTGTTTAGGAGCTTTGGTTCTACCCTCCAGGGGCAGGTGGGGTTTAGCCCACAGACAGAACCCATGTTCAGCAGCTGAACAGGTAAGAGGGTGGAGATAAGAGAACATCTCCTAACTTCCTCCTGTCTATCTTTGTTATCTAACCTGGTATCTGCCCAAGCACGATCTCGGCATGTTTGATTTTGGAATTCCTTGATGGCTGAAAGGTGGAAGGGAAGTCTAAGCAGAAGATCAGGCTTATGAAGAGGGACATCCTTTATATGAAGGGGCCATGCTAGCATCTTAGATGAATTATTCCTGAAAGACATGAAACTGAATATGATTCCCAATCCTTCCACCAAATTATATGACTCCATGAATGTCAATTAACTTACTAGGGCCAATTAAATAGCCTTGAAAAAAATAATGTTATTGGGACAGATACAAAACATAGTATATGAGAGCATCAAGATAGTCCATTTTGCTCAGAAAATGCTTGGAATATATATTTTAATTAAATTTGAGGCAAATGTTTGCATGGCTGACAACCTATTACTCTAGCATGGTTGGTTGTCATTTTTTGAATCCTGGCCAACCTGTGTCAAGTTAAACAAATCTCCTGATTCTCTGTGCCTCAGTTTCCTCTTCTGAAGAGTACAAGGTTACAAAATATGTCCTTGTACAGGCGAAGAACATAAGAATGACCTCATTCTTTGTGTCAGAACCAATGCAATCACAGAGACAGTGGGCACCTTGTGAAAGAAAAATTTATGAATGAAAAAATTGTTGGCTAGCTATAACAGATAAGTAACAAGAATACATTTCAAAAACAAACAGAAAATAATATATTGTCATACATAAAAAAGCTAACAATTCATCATCAGCACACTCACAGCACAAGATATAAAAGGAGGCTTTCAGGCAGAGAACTTGTTTCTAGATGGAAATATGAATCTATAAAAGGGAATGAAGAAAACCAAAAATGGTAACTATATTAGTGAATAAATGCTTTGTCTCATAATACTTAGATCTATTTAATATTTTATTTATTATTAAATGAAAATATAAACTGCTTAAATATCCTGTTAACTTTGACCTTTTAATTAATGATTAACTGAAAAAACCTAGGAGACTGGATTTGTAACATTCTTACTCTCTGTAGAATTATTTAAAATGCATGGATATAAAAACTTTTTATGTGTGAGGTGCTAAGAATCAGAATATCATAAAAGATCATAAAAGAAAGAAAGAATAAAGCAGCCTTTCTTCCACCACACAGACTGAAATTCTTGCCGACATAGAGTGAAGGCCTGTGTTTATATGGAGAAGTCACTAAAAATATCACAATCACCCAGGCCTGCCTTGCAACATATGCCAAGAGGATGAAGGAGATAAACTCTGTAGGAAGGAGGGCTCCATTTCCATTTCTTTTCCCTCAGCCTCTAATGCGGCCTTGCAATCTTGCCAAAAATCATTTGGGTTGTTGTAATTCACTTGAAATTTTGGGTTGAGGTTGTTCCTGTACTTAAAAGGAGATGATGAGGGAGAACAACCACAAGACCCCATACCCAATCATAAGCTAAATCATATTTCTGCAGTCAACTGCAAGTTCCTGCTTTTCCCCTTAGCCAAGAAAAGTGACCCAACCTGGCTTTAGGAATGTGTGTAGTTAGGTAAAATCCTGACCTCGAGTCCCATTTAGTTCATTATAATAGTAAATTATCTGCCTCTGGGAGGGATTTAGATGCCAGTTTTTGAACATATGATGTATGTAGAAGCGTGTTTTAGAATGATGAGAAGCTACACCCATACAAGGTAATCACTTCTTCATCCAGCCCCTAATCCACATCACCCTAACACCACCTACATTTCCACCCACCACTGATGTCAATATTAACTCAGGGAGACAGATCTGAGGAACTGCCCTCCTGTCTTCAGTGAGGCTGGCCTTTGCCAAAAAATTCTTTCATTTCTTGAAGTCATGGCATCAAAGAATTTTCTTTTGTGTGCATTGGACAAGGACTCACCTTTGGTCTATAACAAGAGTCCTTGGGATCCTATGAAACACTTATTCATTGGAGTTCTGTCTCTATAATAAGATGTCAGTAGAGGCAGTATGAGAAAAAACTCTAGAGAGAATTTCTTGAAAATGGCCCAAAATAACAACTCTAACTTTATATCTAACTCAAACACTCTTGTCATACTGAAAAGAAAGGAACTGGATTTTGTAATCCCCTGTTTATATTAATTCTGGAGTGAAAACCCTCATTATACATTAACAGGATCCATAAATATTTTAGGGGTGCTCTTGTCATGAGAGTTCAAAATAAAATTTCTGAGGAGTCAAGAGAGAGCTGTATGTTGATCAAATTATTATTTATTAAATTTTAATTGGAGGCCCTGCTCATTGGGTAGGAAGACAAAGGGTAAAAGGGTTTTGAGATATAATTATTGATGAGGAAGATTCACATTGAAACAATGATTTTGTGATGGTCCTTTTTTTCCTGAAAAGTAGGAGGCATAGCCTTCTGAGATGAGGAGAATTTGTGCGATAAGAATTATAGGAAATTGTTACAAAATTGGAACTTACAATAAGAAGAATGCGTAGAAGAGGGAACTGTCTAGAACTGCCAAATAATTTGATCAATAAACACTGAAGATAGAGTTCATAATCATTGGTGACAGCCCCCAATATATGATTGCATAGTTTTCCTAAGCACTACTTACATCTTTGGTAAAGGGGGAAAAATGTGGTGTATAAATTTATGATTTAAATACTTCAATTGGTGTAATGTGTTACACCTAATCAGAGAGTAGCTTTAATTTGACTTGGTTTTGTAAGTCAGTGATTCTACACTGTTTTAGAATCAGGACAATTGCAAAAGTTATGCTAATCAGTTCTCTTAGTAATATCTATAGGTCTTTGTAAAGGTGAAGAAAGTCAGTGCATTCGTCAGGTTAAGCTGAATTTTGCTGTGGTAACAACTGAATCCTGAAATCTGATGGCTTAACATATTCAATTTTATTTCCTGTTCAAGAAAAGTCCCCTGAGGGTTGGATGATCCTGTACAGCATTTTTTTCTCTGTGTTATTCAGTAATCCTGGTTGCTTCCTTTGTGTATTGTTACCGTCTTAGCACATGTCTTTCAGTTTTGTTGCAGCAGGGGAAAAGAAAGCTGGAGTCTGCAATATTGACTCCTAAATATTTCTTCCTGAATGTGGAATACACCACCACTATAAGCTATTCACATGGGTCCACTTAAATACAAGGGGGATGAAATTATGGTGGGAGCAGATGGATATTTGGTGACCATCAAATGGGTTAACCTCCCCTGGGAAAACTGGTTTTCCATTTGGAATGAATAGCTTACTAAACTGTTGATTATTAATCTGGATGCAATTTATATTTAACAAAATACTTGTAAGAATGTATGTACGTATAACAAGTTTTCATTGACTAAGATATTTTCACTTGTTATCTTGCTCAGTCCTCCCTAAAACTCTGTGAAACAGGTATTAGGATAGTTGTATAAACTCTAACTGGCTAATGAACCTGTACTCCCAAGAGTAAACCTTATATGCCCTATATCCCATAATATAAAACCTGTTATGTATACATATAACTTACTTATAAATTGAAGAACCTTGTATCACCTTGACAGAAAAATACCAGTAAAGAAGTAGGGGTTGTACTTACATCTCTGAATGTATTTGGAGAAATAGCAAGTTCAATATATGGCAAGCCACCTTATTTTTGGAGAACATTTTGCATGGACTCAGCATCCACTGATCCATCATTACTTACTGTTTTGCAGTTCATCCATTTTTACCTTAAGTCTATCTCTTTCTCAATTATTGACATGGAAATGATTGCTAGAAGAGACTTCCTAAATAAATCTGAGTTCATGTGCAGAGTTTATTTTTGCTCTGTTGGTTCACACCATCCTGTGGATATGGGGATGTGGGCCTCAACCATTGCTCCAGTTTGCTAATGCTGTTGTTATGCAAAACACTGGATACAGGTTGGCTTTTATAAAGGGGGGTGGGTGGGTGGGTATCTGGTTACAAAGTTACAGTCCTAAGGCTATAAGCATGTCTAAACAAAGGCATCAACAATAGGGTATCTTCCCTGAGGGAAGGCCATTGGTGTTCAGAAAACCTCTGTCAGCTGAGAAGGCAAGTGGCTGGCATCTGCTCAGGGGTTCTGGTTTCAGAATGGCTTTCTCCCTGGCTGTTTTTCTCTAAGCCTCTGGGGGTGTTCTAGTTTGCTAATGCTGCCAGAATGCAAAACACCAGAAATGGATTGGCTTTTAAAAGGGGGTTTATTTGGGTACACAGTTACAGTCTTAAGGCCATAAAGTGTCCATCAACAAAGGATACCTTCAGTGGAGAAAGGCCATTGGCATCCAGAAAACCTCTGTTAGCTGGGAAGGCATATGGCTAGCATCTGCTTGTTCTCAGGTTGCATTTCAAAATGGCATTCTCCAAAGTGTTCTCCAAAATGTCTGCATCAGCTTCCAAAGGACGTCTTCAAAATGTCTGTCTCAGCTCCAGCTAGCCATGCGCTCCTTCTGTCTGAGCTTATATATATAGTGCTCCAGTAAACTAAACAAGGCCCATGCTGAATGGGTGGGGCTACATTTCCATGGAAATTATCCAATCAGAGTTATCACCTACAGTTGGGTGGGTCACATCTCCACAGACACTGAACCAATAGGTTCCAGCCCAATCCACACCAAAGTTCTGCCTCCACAAGAATACATTAAAGAATATGGCTTTTTCTGGGTGACATAAATATACCAACTGCCACAGGGGGTGTTTTCTTAGTTTCTCCCAGGCAAACTCTGGGATAGCAAAAGTCTGCTTTCAACTGCTATCTCCAAAATGTCTCTTTCAGCTGCAGCAGTCTGGGCCTATGATGGCTCCTTTTAAAGGACTACAAGTAAAGTAGTCAAGACCCAGTCTGAATGGGTGGGGCCACACCTCCATGGAAATATTCTAATCAAAATTATCACCTATAGTTGGGTAAATCACTTTTCCACGGAAACAATCTAATCCAAATATCCCACAAGATTGGATTAAAAGATCATGGCTTTTCTTGGGGGGCATAATATATCCAAACCTCCACAAGTGTCCCAGCTCAGATAGGAATTTCTTTAGTCGGAAGTTCCAAAGCTGCAGTCTTCAAAAGAAATTGATGGGACAACACCTAATCATTGGAGAATATTTCTCCCTAGTCCTCTTCCTGCATATTTGGAGGATATGGTGACTGGATGAAGTTAACTATTCAAGCCACCTGATCAAAACTCTAACCTGATTTAAAGCCCTGAAAATAGCAAATTATTGAAAGCAGATAAATTAGGGGTTGCAGGTTCCCTGAACTAAGCAATAAATAAATGCTGCCCTGGAGTAGCAGGCCCCTGATTTCAGCTCTTCCAAGCTATGTTTCTAGATGCCCAGTTCTCACTTGGAGGTATCTTCTTTGGTCCCTTGGAGTCTGTTTCCAACTGTGTTGGAAACAAAGTGCAAACAGCATCTGTAATCTTGGGCTGTTATGTTAAGCAGTCTTTTAGGCCCAAGAATCCCTAAAGTCTGTCCTTATCAGCATTTTCAAGTATGATTAAATAGAAATTTCTCAAAGGACATTGCTCAGCATGAAGGGTTGGGGATGCTGTGAACTTTCAGCTCCCAGAGGATGAGAATTAAGGGCTTCAGCCCAATGGCAGCCAAACTGGTTCATTCTGTTCTCTCTGGGGATGTGGCACCTGTGACCAAGCAGAATCAGGAAGCCGGTTGGGGTAGGGTATCAGCATCTTAAGCCTGTGGTTGGAAGAGATCTTAGAGTCTGTGATATAGGGCAGATAATGTTTAGTCTGGAGTGTATGGGTGCTTGAGCCAGTCAGAATCTATACAACAATCCTAATACCTTTCTCACAGATTTATGGGGGTGATTGAGAAAGATAATAGTGAAAGGGAGTTTAAAGAAAAGAGAACATCCCCTAACTTCCTTTTCTTACTTTTGGCCCCTTTTGGTGACATGCCTGAGCACAATGTAGATAGCTTTGATTCTGGAATTTCTTGATAACTGCAAAGTGGAGGAAAGTGGAAATAGAAATTTAGATTTAAGCACAGGGACATCCTCTGCATGAATGGGCCATAGTATCATCCTAGAAGGCTATATATCGATTTCAAATTCTCCTACCTACTAATATATGACTCTAGAAGTGTCAGTTAACTTATTAGGACTTGTGAAACAGCCTTAAATCAGAGACTGCATGTGAAATTTTCAAGCTAGTATATTTTACATAGAAAATACATGGAAAATATTTTCTGAATTAAATTGAGAGAAATGTTTGCCTCATAGACACATCCACTGTATAACACTGTTGATTGCCATTTTTTGGATTCTGTGTTATCTTGGACAAATTATTTACCTTCTTTGTACCTCCGTGTCCTCTTCTGCAAAGTAGAAAGTTTCAAAAATATGGTTGTAGGGGGTAAGATGATAAGAATGACATCATTCTTTATGTCAGATCAATTGCAAGCAAGAGACAGTAGGGTACCATTTGAAACAGAAATTTGTCTAGCTATAATATATACACAGCAAGAAGATCTTTCAAAAGCAAGCACAAAATAAATATTTTTTCCTGCATACAAAATCTAAAAGAATTCATCAACAGCATATTTGCAGTACAAGATGTTTTATTCAGGCAGAAAGAAAGTGATTCTAGATGGAAATATGGATCCATAAAAAGGAAGGAAGATAAATAAAAATAGTAACTACATAAGTAAATGCATAAGGTTTTTCTCATATTACTTAAATCTATTCAAAGCATTGTTAACTGTTGAATAAAAAATAACCACCAGAATATCCTATGTGAATGTGACCATTTTTTGTGACATTTTAATTAATGATTGACTGAGAAGACTTAGGAGACTGGACTTCCAGCCGTTCTCACCCTCAAGTTGTACGATTTAAAAGGCATGAATATAATAACTTGTTTTTGTGTGAGTGCCTAGGATTAAATGTTTCATATAAGATTTGGAGTATTAGAGCATTGTTCTAACCTACAGGTGAGAATCATCAGACATAGAGCAAGAGTTTATGTTTATATGCAGAAGTCAGTGAGAAAATCACACCCAGCTAGGCCCCTTTGTACAGTTATATCTAGAGGATGAAGGGAGAAACTCTGTAGGGAGGAGGGCTCCACTTCCATCTCCTCTTAATGTGGACTTGTTTGTATCCTTGCCAGTATCTCTTGGGTTGCTGTAATTCACTTGGTGGTTTGATTTCAGGCTGTTCCTGTACTTAAGGAGATGATGAAGGGTGGTGTAGACATCCTCTACCCATAGAAAAATACACCATTAGAAAACTTCTTTCAGCAAGAAGTTGATGCCCTTGGAGAACATTGCAACACTTATTTACTTATGTAGGGCATGGCTTTTCTTTACCTGATCTCTTGGTTTTAGTTCTGTCTCTGTAAGAGGATCTCAACAGTGAGAAGTGATACTAACTCTAGTGAGAATTTCCTGGCAATGGCACAGATTAACAACTGCAACACTATGTCTAACTCTATCTTTAATTCTAGCTCTTCTTTAACTCTAGCTCTAACTCTCACTGTAGCTCTGATTGTAGCTCCAAATTTCACTTTAGCTATAGCTGTAGGTGTAGCTGTGGCTGTAGCTGTAGCTGTAACTCGAACTACAACTTCAACTTTAACTCCAACTGTAACTCTAACTCTCTTATGATACAGACAAGAAGGAAGCTGTTTTTAGTAATCCTCTCCCCTTATTTTTTCCTTTTGGGGCCAAAACCCTCATTAGGGCTTATTAGGACCCTTATACAATTTGTGGGTGCTCTGGTAGTGGCAGCTACTATGAAAGCTCTGAGGAGGCATGTTGCAACTGTATGTCACACATATGTTGACATATTAAAATAATATAGGAGCCCTGCACATGTTTTACTCATTGGGAAGGAAGACATAAATATTAAAAGGGTTTGTGCATACATTTATTGATGAATAGACTTGAGGATGAGAGATTGACTCTGTGGTGATCCCTATTTTACTGAAAAATAGGAGGAATTATCTTCTTCTGAGATGAGAGGACAATGTGGGATAAGGATTACAGGAAATTGGTACAGAATTTCAGCATGTAGTGAGAAGACTATACAGAAGAGGGAACTGTCTAGTAAAGCCAGAAAATTTGCTCAAGAAGCATTGAAAACTGAGTTCATATTAGTGGTCATAATTCTCTTTGCTACCCCTAATCTATGAATGTACGGTTCTTTTTCAGACTTGCCTTCAGTACTAGGTAAAGGGAAAAAATGATGTATAAATTTAGCGTCTAAATATTTCAGTTGGTGGAGTGTGTTACTTCAAAGCAGAGAGAAGCTCTAATTGGATTTGTTCTGTAAGGATTGTTATTTATCCATTCTGCCCTATTTGAGAATCAAGATAATGCAAAGACTATGCTAATCAGTTCTCTTATTAATACTTTCAGGTCTTTGTAAAGACAAATTTAGTCAATGCATTAGTCAAAATAAGATGTATTTTGCTATAGTAATAAAAGAATCCTGAAATATCATTTGTTTATTACATACAATTTTATTTCCTGATCAGGTAAAATCCACTGAGAATTGGATAATACTGTGGGGCTGTTGTCCTCCGTGTAGGTATTCAGTAACCCAGGATGCTTCCTCTGTGTAATCCTTAAATTTTAATGCTTTGCAAAGAAAGCAAAAAGCTGGATAGTAACACATTGGCTCCTTGATAGTTCACATTGAGTGAGGCACACATCATTTCTGTGAGCTGGGCATATGGTCTTACTTAAATACAAGAGAGTGGAAAATACGATGGGAGCAGCACAAGGATATATGCTGATCTGCATGGGCTAGCCATCTTGAAAGACTGATTTCTCATATGTAATAAATTGTTTACTAAACTTTTGAATATTCATCTGTTTGTAATACATATTTAACATAAGATTTAGTATGGCTATTGAAAAATACATTAATTCAATTCTAAAGAAATAATGGTGGTCATGAAGATTGACAGATTCTGCCCTGGCTTTGATCTGGATCCTGTTCTTTTATCTGAGGTCTTTCCCTTAGAGTTGCAGTTTTAGGTGTCTACATCTCAAATGACTCCCCATTTCATTGATCTGCAACTGTTCAGCATTTTCTATTAAAATCGGAAAGCAAAAACTCTGTCTTGATTACTGAGGTATGATAAACTCACTCTTTTGTGCAAGCTGCTTTTATTCTTTTACAAGCGAATTCTGGTCCTATTAGTTAAGGCACAAATACATCTAATAAGATTTATTTTGGAGACAAAAAACTGTGTGGGCTGTTTTTGAAAGAAAGAGTGCTCCACACATATTTTTGTCTGGGAATATCATGTGCAAGTTTGCTCTATGGCTGTAAATAGAAAAATTCTGTATCCCTTCTTGAATTTAGCCAGAGAAAACAATTTATTCATGGAAAAGTCCTCTCAGATTACAAGGCAAATGGGGCTGCTTCAAATAATGCAACATAGGGACATTAATTTTGAGATGAGAACTACCTTAGGGCTTCTCTCATCTCCAAATCCATTCATTTCCAGTTGATACTTATCTCTCACAATTTAAGTCCTCCGTGACTTTAGCAGTTGACATAAAAACCATGAATTTTCAACAAAATAGTTATCCATCATCCTCTTCTATTTAAATATTTTTAAGTAGTTGGCTTATTACTTAGTTACTATATTCACATTAACTGTTACCCAACATCATCTTTCGACTCCAGAGCTTCCTCATGGCATTTTTCACCTCTGCATTTCTAAGGGTGTAGATTAAAGGGTTTAACATGGGTGTTACTAGAGTATAAAACACGGCCACTGCTTTATCAATAGGGAAGGTGATCATGGGCCTAAGGTACTCAAATATACAGGGAACAAAGAGTAAGATGACGACAGTAATATGGGAGGCACAGGTGGAGATGGCCTTCCACTGTCCTTCAGAGCTGTGAGTTCTGAGGGAGCAAAGAATAAAGACATAGGAAGTGATAAGAATAGAAAAACTGAGCAGACACATCAGCCCACTGTTGGCAACAACAAATAGTCCAAAGATGTGAGTGTCAGTGCAGGAGAGTTTCAGCAGTGGGTAAAGGTCACAGATGAAATGGTCAATGACATTAGGGCCACAGAAAGGTAACCACACAATGAAAAGTATTTGAATCAGAGCATGAAGAAATCCCCCAGCCCAGGACAGGACCACCAGGAGGCCACACACCCGCCAGCTCATTGTGGTCATGTAGTGCAGGGGCCGGCAGATGGCCACATAACGGTCATAGGCCATCGTCATGAGCAAGATGATCTCAGTTCCCACAAAGAAATGTGCTGCAAAGACCTGAGTCATGCACCCACCAAAGGAGATAGTTTTCTTCTCAGTGAGTAAGTTGAATATCATTTTTGGAGCCATGGTAGTTGAGGAACAAATATCTATGAAAGACAAGAAAGACAGAAAGAAATACATGGGGCATTCCAGTGCTGAGCTGGTGGTGATAGTCACTACAATAAGTAAGTTGCCTGTCAGGGTGAGAAAGTAGATGAGTGTAAACACAACAAAAAAAAGTTTCTGCACTTCTGCATTCTGTGTCAGGCCGAGGAGGATAAATTCTGTCACATTGTTCATTATTTCATGAATCCAATTTGTCATTTGGACAAACAATTTATCTGCAAAAATCACAGGGATTGCAAGAGTGATAAATAAATTTTGATCAAGCAAATAATACATCTCTCATGATTATTTGTTCCTGTAAGATTGATCAAGCAGATAAACCCCAGCCTTAAAGTTGGGCCATAGTATTAGCCACATATTGAACACATAGCCCTCTTCTGAACACACACACACACACCATTCTTTATGACTTTTTTAGTGTCAGGCATATCTCCTGCAATTGTACATGGGTGGATCCTTCCCTATCACTGCCCTAGTATTTTCTGTCGTAGAAAAACAGAATAAAAGGAAGTAAAAGCATAGATGTGAATTTTCATTGCCTTCTGCCCTGTTTGCTTTTCATCACATCAGCTGAAAAGGCTAAGCTGCAGAGTTGATTATCCTTGTTAATTTTACCTTTTTTTCAGGGTGAATAGGCAATATCAAGAGATTTAAACATGAAATTAGGGATGATGTAGTGATTTTGGAATCAACAGAAAAGAGTGAATATTATAGTTGCAGTAAGATACACTCTCACAGTTAGGTTTGTGAACTCATGCTACATCAAAAAAGAATTTTATAGGAATACCACAGATTCATTTTCAAAACCTCCAAAGGCATAACATCCAGTAGAGAACAAGACTGTGATGCAATGTACAAACCTTTAACTTATTTGAATCTCCTGAATTCACTACTGGGAATTTCATTTATACTTAGATTTCAGAGGTACTTTGTAAATCAGTACTCATTTTGAGAAAGATGTGAAATGTTCTCTTAATATGTTCTGAAAACAGATACTTTAATTTGAGGGAATAAAAGCACCATAATTTATTGGACAGAGCATACTCTTTACAACAGACTATTTTTGTATACATGTATACATGAGTAGCCATGTAGTTTGTACAATGTAATGGGTCTTTGGTATTATTGGTCTTAATTTTTTTATATATAATATAGGCATAATAACAAAGGACATAGATGAATTGAAGAGCATTATTTTACTCATGTCAAAGTTTGTAACCTAATGGTAAAAATATATTCCAAATAATTGATAAAAGAACAGGAATTAGATTATGTACATTAATATTCTTATCTTTGAATATTTGTTCAACATAACATGAAAAAGGAAGAGAAATGAAATACAGGAGACTACAAATGAACTAAGTATTCACCTCAAAAAGTTAGAAAAACTACCAGAAATTGGTATATCAGAAAATAGAAAAATATTAGATTTGGTAAATAAATTCAAAAGTGATGAACATATATAAACTGAATAAGAATCAAGTATGATCAGTTCCTAAAAGGACATCAGTTAAAGAATATTGAATAGGATATTAAGACTATAGTACTGGGGTAATAAAAGCTTATCAGTAAGAATAGGTATTTTTCAAAGCAACATGTCTTTTCTTCATATTATCATTTAAAAAATGGAAAAAAAGAAATAAAAAAATAAAAATAATGGCATACATTCAGTCCTTAAATAAAAGCATAAATATATTTAAAACAGAAAAGAATGAAAAGAATGAGATAAGTATGTATTTCATATGCATATTGGGATGGATTGTTAAGCAAAAATCTATGAAACACAGGAAAAATATGATATTTTAACTGTATAAGGACATGGAACACACTTGAAACTAATTGTGAAGAGTATGATCAACAGCTATTTCTACAAAAATAGCACTTACAAAAAGGAAAAATCTATTCACAGCATTAAGAAAAGTAAAAAATAATGAAAATGTAATTTCAGGAAAAAATGTGGCATTAAGAATCTTCTGTTTCTTAAAATAGCAAAAACTGAAATTTAAAATGTGAGATAATTTTAACTGCCAAATTAGCAAGGATGTATGAGAGTTATATTATCCAAGGCTTGTGTGTGTTGGTTTAGAATATTCTGTAAATAAATTTCACTCTATGTAATAAGGGCTTTATAATTGGTCATGTCCCTTAGTCTAGTATTTCTTACTCCAAGAATCTATTCTAGATACAAAGTAATGGGTGAAAATTATGCATGCAAATTGTATCCCATAATATTTTTTTATAATAGTGGAAAAGTGGGGACAACTCAGGATGTCTAATAGTTTAAAGGAAACTATTAAATAAATTAGGATGTGTAATTATAAATATCAGGGGGACATTTATGTGATTTTTAAGAATAACTAATGATGTGGAAAAGTACTTTTAATATTATACTGAGTGGAAAATCTAAAATATCAAATGCCACATATATTAGGCTATCAATTATATAAAATGGCATATATATGAAGAAAATTATTTAAAAACAGTATATTAAGATAAATAGTGCTATCTGAATAATGACAGTAATTGAAAATTTTGTAGGCATCTTTCATAAATTTCCTGATATAATTTTTCTATATAAAGAATATATCACCTTTATAATCAGTAAAATAATTTAATTAAAGAAGTTTTCTCTTCTTATCTCAGGTCTATGTCCATAACAACTTGAGTGACTGTTTTTCTAAGTAATGGGTATTCTGGTCATTATTCATAAAAATCTGTTATAGTAGAAACATATGTTTACATATAATTTACCTGTAAATTGAACCCTAGTGTCACCTAGAGAGAAAAATATCAATAAAGAATTGATTGTACTTACTTCTCTGAATGCTTTTGGAGAACTAACAGGTTCAGTCTATGACAAGGCATCTTATTTTTAGAGAACACTCTGCATGGACTTAGCAACAATTGACCCATCATTAACTGCTGCTTTGCAAGTTCATCCATTGTTATTTTAGGTATAGTGTATGTTTTCCTCAGTTATTGACTAAAAATAATTGCTAAGAGTGACTTCCCTACTCTTCTGCAATTCACCCATTATTACCTTAAGCCTCTCT
This sequence comes from Choloepus didactylus, assembly GCF_015220235.1. NCBI lineage: Eukaryota > Metazoa > Chordata > Mammalia > Pilosa > Megalonychidae > Choloepus > Choloepus didactylus. The sequence goes on along the minus strand of NC_051312.1, from coordinate 30,071,929 downwards.
CTTCCTCAGTAAGTGACATGAAAATGATTGCTAAGAGAGATTTCCTAAATAATCTGAGTTCATGCATTGAGTTTATTTTTGCTCTGGAGGCTCACACCGTCCTGTGGATGTGGGCCTCAAGCAACCCAGCTCAGATATGAATTTCCTTAGGCAGAACTTCTGAATCCCTAGGCTTCAAAAGAAACTGATGGACAAAACCTTATCATTGGAGTCCATCTATCCGAAGTTTCTTTCCTACACATTTGTCATTCTTGCATTGTTGGTGACAAGATGATTTATACTATAGAAGTCACTTGATCAAAACTAACCTGATTATTACCCTGAGCAAACTATGATAAGGCAGAAAATTTAAGGATTACAAATACCATGCTTTGCAATTAAATAAAATTACCCTGGAGTAACACCTACCTGAATTCAGCTCCTTTAAGACGTTTTCCTTAGAAACCCAATGCTCATCCTGGAGATAGGTCCTTTGGCCCTAGAGTCTGGATCCAAATAGTTTGGAAACTTAGAAACAAACAGCACCTATAATCTATGACTGGCTTTGTCAAGTAGTCTCTAGGCTCAAATATCTTCAGTATTCTCATGCATGAGTATGGAGAATATTTAAATAGATTTTCCTCCAGCTGAGGAATTAGGGATGCTCTGAACTTTGAACTCCCAGAGGATTAGAATTAACAACTTTAGCAAAATGGCAGCCAAGCCATTTGGTCCTGTTGTCCCTTGTGGCTGTGACATCTGTGGTACCAGTGTTGCTGGGCATGTAGGGGAGAGAGAACTGGGGTGGGGTGACAGTCTCTCTATGGCTGTGGCTGGGAAGTGACCTTAGAATCTGGGACTAGGGCACAGAATGTTCTAGTCATGGGAGTAAGTGTTCATGAGCTTATCAGAACACATGAAACAATCCTAACATTATCTGACTCACTGATTTATTGGTGGGATTGATCAAGATAACAACTGAAACATCTAACCTAATGAAAAATTTTTATGCTACGGTTGATGGCCTAAGGATAAATGCATGTAGAGTGGAGAAATTGCTACAAAATATTAAAAATGTGAATCATGATTATAAGCAAGTGCTTTGGAGTACAATAAATTGCACCTCCTAGAAATGGCTGTTTTACTTACTGCCTATGCAACCATGGGCAAGTTTATCAGCTTCTTTAGGCCTCCTTTCCCACATATGTGCAAAGAGTATGATGAGGAAAATTTCTTAGAGAATATAGTGGGGTTATTTGCAATAATGCATGGAACGCTTAAATGGTGTCTGGCATAGACACCATTTGTTGTGTGTTGTCATCCTCTGTAGAAGAAAGGAGAGCTCCATGTTCTAGCAAGAATTGTCTCAACTCATATATGTAGCTTGCCTTCTTTATCTTATAATTCTGGTCAAATGCAGAAAGCAGGAGGGAAGATTGGCCAAGTTTTGAAGAATTGATGTAGATTCACAAATCCTTACAATTCTAAATATTTTATGCATGTTTGATGTCTCCACTAAAAATCTGACATTGAAGTTAAGATTTCTGGAAAAGGTTGTAGGAGATAAAGAGAATGCAAATATCATTAGAACTAATAATTAATGGACACTTTCATTTATCAGTCACTATGCTAAGTTCAGTAAATCATCTGAGTCTCATATGATCCCTATGAGGGAGAAAATATATATGGAAATTTGGCCAAGAACCAAAGATAATAATTAGTACTGCTCAGATTTAAGCCTGGAGTGACCTGATTTCTAATCCTGAGCTCTGTTCATGACATTATTTTACATCATATGAAACTGGTGCTCTGATGTGTCTTACACCCTGGATGTTGTGGGAGGGGAAGGGCTGATTCGGACCAGCTCAGGATTGTTCAGGAGCTTTGGTTCCACCACCAGGGGGAGACTGGACTTGCTACTCAGGCAGATCCATGTGTAGCTGCTGAACAGGAGAAAGGGGGTGGAGGAAGAAAGTTCAAACTATCTTTCATACCTTTGCCCCCCCATCTAGGAACCTCCTTAAGAACATTCTAAACACTTTGATTTTGGGATTTCTTGATGGTATAGGTGGAACCAAAGTCTATTCTAAAATTCAGATTTAAGAACAGGGACATCCTCTACATGAATGGGCCATGCTAGCCTCCCAGAAAACTTATATTGAGAAGACAAGAATCTGCATATATTTTCCAATTCTTCCATTTACTGATTATATGACTCTATGAATATCTCTTAACTTACCTGAGCCAGTAAAACTCTTGAAGAAATAGTGTTATTGGGATTTATACCAAAATATAGCTTGTGAAATCATCAAACTAGTGTATTATGCAGCCCATTATTATTATTATTATTATTATTATTATTATTATTATTATTTTCATGCATGTTTTTATTTTATTACTCATCTGCCCATACACTGGATAAATCAGTCACAAGGATTTTATAATCACACAGTCACAAGATGAAGGCTATATAGTTAAACAACCATTATCAAAGATCAAGGCTACTTGTTTACAATTTAACAATTTTAGGTTTTTCCTTATGGCTATTCTAATACATTAGAAACTAAAAATAAATATCTATGCAATGAGTCAGTAGTCATAATTATTTGTTAAATCCTAACTTCTCAATTACAACTTCTCCCTCTCATTTGATCATTCTTTCAATATTCAGGGATATCTGGGCAATGATCATTCTAACTTCTTCATGCTGAAAAGACTTTGCCTATTTTTAAATTGGATTGTTTGTTTTTTTTATTGTTGAGTTGTAGGATTTCTTTATGTATACTGGATAACAAACCCTTATGAGGTATGTGGTTTCCAAATATTTTTTCCCATTGATTCAGTTACATTTTCTCCGTTTTGACAAAGTCATTTGAAGTGCTGAAGTATTCAATTTTTTTTCTATTTTTTTCTTTTGTTGCTTGTGTTTTGGGTGTAAAGGCTAAGAAACTACTGCCTATGACTAGATCTTGAAGATTTTTCCCTACATTTTCTCCTACATGTTGTATGGTATAGTTTCTTATATTTAGGTCTTCGATCCATTTTGAATTAGTTTTTGTATAAGATGTTAGATAGAGGTCCTCTTTCATTCTTTTGTTTATAGATATCTTGTTCTACCAACCATTTATTGTTCTGTCCTAATTGAGTGGACTTGGGAACCTTATCAAATATCAATTGACCATAGATCTGAGGGTCTATTTCTGAGCTCTCAATTTGATTCTGTTGATCAGTATGTCTATCTTTATGTCAGTACCACACTGTTTGGACCACTGTGGCCTCATAATGTGATTTAAAATCAGGAAGTGTAATACCTCCCACTTCATTCTTTTTCAAAATGTTTTTGGCTATTCGAGTCCCATTACCCTTCCAAATAAAACTGAAAATGAGCTTCTCAAATTCTACAATTTAGTCTGTTGGAATATGTTGAATCTGTAGATCAATTTGGGTAGAATTGACATCTAAATGTCATTTAGTTTTCCAATCCACAGACATAGAATCGTTTCCATTATTCAGTCTTCTTTGATATCTTTTAGCAAAGTTTTGTAATTTTCTGTGTATGAGTCCTTTACATCTTTGGTTAGGTTTACTCCTAGATATTTACTTCTTTTACCTGCTATTATATACAGAATTTTCTCTTGATTACCTCCTCAGATAGCTCATAACTACTGTGTAGAAGCACCACTGATTTTTTTTCCTTGCAATTTTATTGAGATATAGTCACATACCATTAAATCATCCAATGTGTACATTCAATTGTTTACAGTATCATTGTATAGCTGTGCATTCATCACCACAGTCAATTTTTGAACATTTTCATTACTCAAAAAAATAATAAAAATAAAAGTAAAAAAGAACACCCAAAACAACCCATCCCCCATGTTGCCTATTATTCATTTACTTTTTTTGTCCTTATTTTTCTACTCATCTGTCCATACACTGGATAAAGGGAGTCTGAGCCACAAGGTTTTCTACAATCACACAGTCATACCTTATAAGCTATATAGTTATACACATGAAACAAAGCTACATGGTTGCATTTCAACATTTTCAGGCATTTCTGTCTAGCTATTCAAATACCCTAAAAACTAAAAAATTATATCTTAATAATGCATAGGAATAAGTTCAAGAATGACCTGTTGACTCCATTTGAAATCTTTTAGCCCTTTAAACTTCACTCTGTATCATTTCTCTTCCCCCTGTTGGTCAAGAAGGCTATCTCATCCCATGATGCCAGTTCCAGACTCATCCTTGGGAGTCACGTCCCACACAGCCAGGGATATTTATACCCTTAGGAGTAATGACCCACAGCAGGGGAGAGCAGCAAGTCAACCTACTAAGTTGACTTATAGAGAGAGGCCACATATGAGCACCAAAATAGGCCCTCTAGGGGTGACACTTAGGCACAATTATATGTAGGCTTATCCTTTCCTTTGGAAACACCATCGATTTTTGTGTGTTAATCTTGTATCCCACCTTTTTGCTGAACCTGCTTATTAGCTCTAATAGCTTCACTGTCATTTTTTTTCTAGATTTTCTAAATATAGGATCATGCCATCTGCAAACAGCAACAATTTTACTTCTTCCTTTCCAATTTGGATGCCTTTTATTTATTTTATTTCCTAATTGCTCTAGCTAGAACTTCTAGCACAATACTGAATAGCACTGTTGACAGGGGTCATCCTTGTCTTGTTCCCAATCTTAGAGGGAAAGATTTCAGTCTCTCACCATTAAGTATGTTAGCTGTGGGGTTTTCAAATATGCCCTTTTTCTTGTTGAAGAAGTTTCCTTTGATCCCTACCATTTGAAGTGTTTTTATCACGAAAGGATAAAATGCCTTTTCTGCATAAATTGAGATGATCATGTGGTTTCTCCTTTTTAATTTGTTACTGAGATGTATCACATTAATTGATTTTCTTGTGTTGAACCATCCTTGCATAACTGGGATAAAATCTTCCTGATCATGGTTTATCATTCTTTTAATATGCTGTTGGATTCTATTTGCAAGTGTTTGGTTGAGGAATTTTGAATCTATATTCATTAGAGAGATTGGTCTGAAGTTTCCTTTTCTTGCAGCATATTTATCTGACTTTGGTATTAGGGTAATGTGGGCATCATGGAATGAGTTAGGTAGTGTTACCTCTTCTTCAACTTTTTTGAAGTCTTTGCGCAGGAATGATATTAATTTTTCTTGGAATGCTTGGTAAAACTCACCTGTGAAATCATCTGTGCTTGGGTTTTTCTTCTTTCTTTCATGTTCCTGATGACTGATCTGATCTCTTTACTTGCGATTGGTTTGTTGGGGTCTTCTCAAGTCAGTGTAGCTTGTTCGTTTGTTTCTAGGAAGTTGCTCATTTCATCTAAGTTATCTAGCTTGTTGACATACAGTTGTTCATAGTAACCACTTATGATTATTTTTATTTCTTCAGGTTCTGTGGTAATGTGCTCCCTTTCCTTTCTAATTCATTTGCAGCTTCTCTCTTTTTTCTTTGTCAGACTAGTCAAGGGTTTGTCAATTTTATTGATCTTCTCAAAGGACAAACTTTTGGTTGTATTGATTCTGTCTATTATTTTTTTTATGTTCCAGTTCATTTCCTACCACTATAATGTTTGTAATTTTTTTTTTTCCTTCTGCTTGCTTTGGGCTTAGTTTGCTGTCTTTCTCTAGTTTCTCCAGTTGTTCACTTAGTTCATTGATTTTAGCTCTTTCCTCCTTTTCAATGTAGGCATTTAGGCAATAAGTTTCCCTCTCAGCACTGCCTTTGCTGCATCCCATAAGTTTTGATACATTGTGTTTTCATTTGTCCCAAGATACTTACTGATTTCACTTGCAATTTCTTCTTTGACCCACTGATTAAGAGTGTGTTATTTAACCTCAATATATTTGTATATTCTCTGGTTCTCCATTTGTGATTGATGTCCAGTATCATTCCATTATGATCCTAGAAAGCACTTTGTAAAATTTCAATTTTTTTTAATTTATTAAGAGACATTTTATGCCCCAGCATACGGATTATCCTTGAGAATCTTCCATGAGCACCTGAGAAGAATGTGTATCTTGCTGTTTTGGTTTGTAATGTTCTATACATGTCTGTTAGGTCTAGTTCTTTTATCCTATTATTTATGTTCTCTATTTCTTTATTGATCCTTTTTTTAGTTGTTCTATTGGAGAGAGTTGAATTCTCCCACTATATGGTATAGTCGTCTATTACTCCCTTCAGTTTTCCCAGGGTTTGCCTCATGTACTTTGGGAGACCTTGATAAGAAACCTATAAATTTATGATTGTTACTTCTTCTTGTTGAATCACCTCTTTTATTAGTATACAGTGTCCTTCTTTATCTCTTACAACATTTTTGCATTTCAAGTATTTTTTTCTGGTATTAGTATAGCTACCTCAGCTTTCTTTTGGTGACTCATGAAATATCTTTTTCCATCCTTTCACTTTCAATCTATTTGCATCTTTGGGTCTAAGATGAGTCTCTTGTAAACACTCTATAGAGGGATCATATTTTTAATCCATTCTGCCAATCTGTGTCTTTTGATTGGGGAGTTTAATCCATTATCATTCAAAGTTATCATTGTAAAGGCAGTTCTTGATTCAACTGTCTTATCCTTTGGCTTTTATTTGTCAGATCTATTTTTTTCTCTCTCTCTTTTTGTCCTTTAAGTTACCCTTACAAATTTTGTTTTCAGTTCTGTACACTATTCCAGATCTTTCTCTCTCTTATATTTTCTTTTCATCCAGAAGGACTCCCTTTGTAGTTCTTGTAGGGTCAGTCTCTTATTAATGAACTCTATTAGCTTCTTTTTATCTGTGAATATTTTAAAATCTCCCTCATTTTTGAAGGACAGTTTCACTGGTAGAGAATTCTTAGTTGGCAATATTTCTTTTCAAGTATGTTAAAGATATCTAGCACTGCCTTCTTGCCTCCATGGTGTCTGATGACAAATCAGCACTTAGTCTTATTTGGCTTCCCTCTTATATGGTGAATCACTTTTCCCTTGCTGCTTTCAGAATTTTCTCCTTCTTTTTGACCTTTGGCAGTCAGATTACTATGTGTCTTGGACTGGGCCTATTTGGATTTATTCTGTTTAGATTTATTTATGCTTCTTGAATTTGCATATTTTTATCCTTTACAAGGTTTAGGAAATTTTCAGCCATTATTTCTTTGAATATTTTTCCTGGTCATTTTCCCTTCTTTCCCCTTCTGATTTCACTTGCAATTTCTTCTTTGACCCACTGATTAAGAGTGTGTTATTTAACCTCAATATATATGTGTATTTTCTGGTTCTCCATTTGTGATGGATGTCCAGCATTATTCCATTATGATCCTAGAAAGTACTTCATAAAATTTCAATCTTTTTAAATTTATTAAGTGATGTTTTGTGCCTGTGATGCATGTCTTTATACATTTTGTGTTGTTAATTATTCCCCTGAGATCTTGCTCAAATTTTTCCATTTTTTTCTCCATTTGTACTTTTGTCTGCTCAAATTCAGTCTATCTTCTAGCTCACAGATTGTTTATTCTGCTTCTCCATATCTGCTGTTGCATTTCTCAAGTATATTTTTAATTTCATCCAGTGTGTCTTTCTTTCCATAGTATCTGTTATTTTTCTATGTATTCTTTCAAATTCTTCTTTATGCTCTTCTGGTCTCTTCTTAATATCCTTTTTCTCTTTGTACATATTTTCCATCATTTCTTAGTTTATTCCAGAGATTTGTTTGTACATGTTTGTTTAGTTCCTCCAGATTTTGCATCTCCCCAGACTTTTTGATCTGTTCCTTCATTTGAGCCATTTCTTCTTGAGTTTTAGTATGCCTTGTGTTTGTTTTTGCTGATATCTGATTATCTGATTATCTTGATGAGTCTATTCTGAAGGTTGATTTCTCTCCCTTGTCTAGGGTTTAGTTGTTCCTGTGTTTGCACAAGGGCATTGCTTTGAGAGTTGTTTCATCCATATTTCTCAGCTAAAACAGGGCTTGGTACCTGTGGAAGGGGCATTGACCAGTTCTAATGGGCCTGAGGTAGGGTCTGGAGAGGCTTTGAAAAGCCCTGCAGTTTCCCTGCACTTTCCAGCCTGCCCAACAAATGGCACTTTTTGGTGACTTAATCATCCTCAGAAGCTGTTTACCTCCTGGATCTCTGGCAGCATCTGACTGAGTGAGGCTAATACTGTGGGATTCCTGTGCCCTCACTTTGCTGGCAAAATATGGCTCAATGTAGGCTGTTGTCCTCCACTTTACTTGTGTTGGAAGATTCCCTCAGCTGCCCCAGTCTGCAGCCACCCTCCAAGCAAGGATTTTGCCTCTAGATATTTGTTTTCCTCAACAGTGGGGGATGCCATCAGGCCCCAGAGCTGGAAACATAGTCTCTGTCTATGTTTTTTCAAACTCTGTATCCCTCACTGACCTGGGCCTTGAAAGGTCCTCCCCGTCCCCCTGGTACCAAATAGTTCATTTGGGTAGTTTCTATCTGGCTGATTTTAAGGAAGATTTTTGGTTCCCTACCTGATTCTCCATTTTGGCTCTTCCTTGCTGCCCTTTGTATTCTGCCCTCCCCCATGGCTTAAGTTCTGCTATGGGTCCCTGTGGGCTTTGGATTCTGTGTCAGGAAATAGGTGGGGATCTGTCTCAATGTTTGAGAGATTTTATATTCTGTGTTCCCAGTGGGAGCTGGGTGGGATCCCAGCTGCTGCCTCTGGGGAGTTCCTGAGCTGGGTGTGACCAAGTGAAGGGGAGGTGAGAGGATTGGCTGGTCTGGGACAGACCTGACATGTTACTCTTTCTTTGATTCAGCATTTGTGGGATCCTTTTCCAGTCTATACCTTCATCCATCATTCTGAACAAGTGAGAATCACCATTTTCTCACTGAATTTCTGGGGACAGGTTCTTAGTAGCTGTTTACATCACCATATTGATGATATCACCCTGCAAAAAACCCATGGCTTTTTATATTCTGTGTAGCAATTATTTACAATGCTCCAGGTATAGATTATATAACCAATATGCCAGGTAATATAAAAGTATTTAAACTACATGTATGATGGATAAGAGTTTTGTTGAAAATTCAGTTTTTGTTCCTGTTGAAGTCAGAGTAGATATACTATTGTTAAGTATTTGATTTGGATCAACTGGGACTATATGGGTTTGGAGGAATGACAGAAAGTGATTAAGGCAAGACTCTTCACAAAATTAACGCTGCACCATTTATTAAGGTGCAAATCAAGCAAGATCCAGAATTATTTTTTCTGCCTAAAGTTAAGGGTGTATATTAAATTCTTCCAGATACATCCAGAGAGTAACCTTACTCATGCTATGTCCAGGTAGAAGATCTTGTCAGAGCACATTTTCTGTCAAAGCAACCTACAGAACACTGCATCTCTAGAATAGGTTTTATTGAATGGATTTGAACCATAGATAACAGAAACAAAAGCAGTAGGTACAAAAGAGAGTTGATGATATCTGAGTAAACACAACTGAATATCTGCACTTTCAAATTTGATTTGAAAATTGCAAGCCAGTTGCAGCATAATGAAATCATGTCTTTTGTGGTGTAGACACTTAAGAGTGCAATTTTAAGTCAATGAATCCAGATAAAAAAAGAGCCAAATTCAGGCCAGTGCAGAAGTCCAGACAATGTAGTGACTTCACTACTATCATCATAACTGAATTAATACAAATTAATCCACATACTGAACTTAATCTTATGTTAATTACAAATTGTATATCAATTAATATTGAACAGTTTAGCAAACAATTCAATCCCAAAGGGAACTCAGTTTTCTCAATGGTGGCCAACCTATTTGCTGATCACCAAATATCCATGTGCTCCCACCATATTTTCATCCCTCTTGTATTTATGTGGAACCATGTGAATAGAATAAATTAGTGATGTATTCCATGCTGAGACAGAAATTTTAGACTCAGAATTCCACTCCCCACCTTTCTTTTTCCCTGCTGTACCATGTCTGGAAAAATATGCATTAAGATGCCATGCCTATGCAGAGGAAGCAACCTGGATTATTGAGTAACTACACAGAGAACAACTGCCCTGGAGGATTGTCCATCCTCAGTGGATTCTGCTTGAACATGAAATAAAATTGAATATATTAAGGCCTTCAGATTTCAGCATTCCTTTGTTATTACAGCAAAATGCATCTAATCCTGACTAAGGACTACCTTTATCTTTACAAAGACTTATAAGAATTAATAAGAGAACAGGTTAGCATAAATTTTGTATTTATCTTGATTCTCAAATAATGTAAAATGGAAAATAGAAATCTTTGCAAAATCAAGTTAAATTACATCCTCTATGCTTCAGTATAAGGCCCTACTCCAGCTAAAATATTTAAAACTTAAATTTATATATCAACTTTTTCCCCCTTTCTGTAATAATGGAAGGCAATGTTAAAGAAAATGATACAATCAGACTGTGGGGTGCCAAGAACAATTATGAATTCTGAAATCAGGTCAGTATTCAATACTTACTGAACAAATTTTCCAGCTGCTCTAGATACTTTCATCTTCTACACATTCATCTTAGTGTAATTTCCAATTTTGTTCCAATTTTCTATAGTCCTTATTCCACAAATTCTCATCTCAGAAGAAGCCTATGCCTCATCCTTGCGATGAAAGAGGAACCATCACAGAACAATTATTTCAATCTCAATATCATTATCAATATTTCAATCTATAAACTCTCTTCATATATATACCTTTATTCCTAATGAGTAAAACATATGCAAGATTCCAATTTAATCATAATATGCTTTCTGCAACCTTGCAGAGCATCACCTTCCTTTGTTATCAATCTTTACCTTTAAACCAAATTAATACATATTGAAGCCCATGACCAGGAAAGGGAAGCAATGCCTTCAGCTGTATTCTCAACAGACAATTTTTTTGTCTTTTGTTAGTGTGCTCCTTAATCACAGTCTGTCCCTTTCCCTTGATATTTTGAGTCCAACCTGTGCCTTTGTCTAAGTAGATGGTGGGGATTGGCACTTACTCCCCACCTACAGAAAATGTTCTATGGAAATAACTTCTTTGAACAAGAAACAAGAATTTTAGGGGTCCATTGACTCATATATGTACTTAGGTAGTACATAGTTTTATCAATCTGTTTAGTTGGAATGCTATCCATAGAAGGGACATTGGCTTACATATTGGCTTACACATCAACAACTCTGGTAGTTTATCTCAATCAGACAGGAGAGAAACTGGATATATGAAAGCTCCATATGCTAATATGAAATACCACTCTACTTCCTTTGCTTTTCTCCTGGAGCCAGCACCTTAGTAGGGCTTACCAGGAGCACTAGAACATTTGGGTACAGTTCTGGTCATTGTATGACTATCCACACCATTTAATGAGATGGTAATTTATGAAGCAGGTCCAGGCAGTGAATGGACAATGTTGGAAAGGGAAACAAAATAATAACTGGGAGTTTGGAGTGAGAGGAACAGACTGAGTGAGGTTGGCACAAAATTGAGGAGCAATCGAGAATAGAACTGAAGATGCCATTTCCTGTTTCTGGTTCTGGACTTTAGGGTTGTGTCAGTTTGTCAGTTTCATTTAAAGGTAAAGATTGATATCAAAGTAAAGGTGAAAATGTTGGAGTGAGGTTTCTTGTAAGTAGAGTTACCATAATTAAACAGTAACTTTTACACCTGAACCCGTTGATAAGTCTGAGAAAGATATGAGAAATGGTCTTATAGATAAAGTTGTGAGTAGGAGGCAGGAGCTTAAAAGAGTGATTCTGAGATTGCTCCTGTTTCCTGTGAAGTAGGAGGCATATTAACTTCTGGAAAGGAAGGTAAGGTCATGGAATGGGGGTTTTTAGAGAAAAAGGGGGGAATTTGACCCTTTGATGAGAAAAATGGGTAGAAAATGGGGATAAGGACACCCAGGAAACATTCCTAGGAGCATTGATGCCATAGTTCTAATGAGAGTACAACAATTTTTAGGGGCATGTAAGTGTGTGATTGTGTACTGCTCCTCATTTTCAGGAAAAAAGGTAGATATAGCAGTTGCTATTAGTGCCCTGCCCTTAGCAGTTGGGCTTTTCTATTTCCATGTGCACAGGCTGACTTCCAGCTGCCAGAATCTGTATCTCTTTGCATGAAAGCTTTGTCTAAAGCCATGGAGGGCAGCTCTGCTGACACTTACTGCAGGCCAGAAGTTCCAGGAGATTAACCCCTTCTGAGCAGTCCTCAACCAAAACTTGACAGGAATTGGTGTATAAATACCCTAGCTTCCTAACCATGAGGTGGAATAATTATAAGAATTGTGTTTTACAACAATTTCTAGAGGTTATTTGTGATATTACTCTTCATTTGCCCACAACAAAAGTAGAAAAATCCTGACTTCACAGCCCTGGGAAATCTATATTGAAATCACATCACTGATAGGGAAGGAGTGGAATCCCAGGACTTGGGTCAGGGCATCTGGGTGATGCACTGGAGAACCTTGAATCCTAGGTCCTTAAGAAGTGTCCCACTTCCTCTTGCCAGAGACTGTGTGCTGGTTTGAAACTGTTATGTACCTCAGGAAAGACTATGTTTTTTAATGCAATCTTGTGGGAGCAGACTTAACTATGCTTGGGATATTCGATTAAGTTGTTCCCATGAAAATGTTGGTGGGTCCTTTGACCAGATTTTTCCATGGAGATGTGACCCCTGTCCTTTTAGGGTGGGTCTTAGTTAGATCACTGGAGTCCTTAATACAGCTGAGAGCCCACACAGACTGAGACACTTGGAGATGCTGGGAGATGCAGACAGAAGGACATTCAGAGATGCTAAGCTAAGAGATGAAGCCCAGAGTCTTCCCCAGAGAACCTAAGAAAGGACTCCCAGATGCTTAGAAAGAAATGCCACAGGAGAACCAAGCAGAAAGCTGAGAGAAGCTAAGAGAGACAGAAACCCAGAGACTTTTGGGAGAAAGTCATTTTACAATGTGATCTGGGATCAAAGGACGAGCAGATGCCAGCAACATGCCTTCCTAGCTCAGAGTGGTGTTCCAGAAGCCATCAGCCTCCCTTCAGTGAAAGTATCTTCTTGTTGATGCCTCAGTTTGGACACGTTTATGGCTTTAGAACTGTAAATTTGTAACCTAATAAATCTCCTTTTATGAAAGCCAATCAATTTCTGGTATTTTACTTTATGGCAGCTTTAGCAAACCAGAACATGGTGGTGGCCTTTGCTTGTCTGGATACCATGCAGAGGCTTGTCAGAGGCAGATGGTATAGGAGCAGGATCCTTGAGAAGTCCCTATCCCCCAGACCGAAGGTCACTGTATTAAGACTGAGACTAAACCAGAAAAATAGAAATTTGTCTCCCCTCCCCAACTCCACTGCAACTGGGTTAGCAAGCATGGAGTAACATGTAACTACAGTCTACAGTCAAAGAAGGGGTAAGGCTGTGGGGAAAGCCCCTGTTTTAGGTGCAAGAACAAAGGGAAGAGACACCCCCAATAAAATGGGTGGAGCAGACATCCCTATAAAATCAAGGTACTATTATGAATGCTGACATATGATAAAACCAGGCTTAATCCACAGCCTTCTAAACTTTTTCTCTATATCTAGTCTCCCAGTTTGCAGTGAGTGCATTTCTTTTCATATTTGGCACAAAATTTATCAATTATAATCATTTTATAGTATAATGTTACCTGATATGAATATTTATTAGATGCACAAGCATAATATTCTTTTGAAAATCAACTGTGCATTAAAAAAGACTTCCAGGTTATATTATACCCATGTCAGCTGCATTCTGTGATCTATTATTCTACTCTGCCAAATGAATGCATGCACGTACATATATACAAACATGCATAGACATTCAGGTATTTCTCATAAAATGCTTGCAGATTATTTCTGGAATAGTGTAGCATCTACTCAGCAACTCTGAGCTTTGTGTGTACCTTAATATAATCTATTTTCACATTTGTTCTCTCAAAATATTCAACAATGAGTCTGCATATGTGAGTGACAAAGGTTCCCCTAAAATATTTATAATCTTAAATATTCTATCAGTATCGAACTCATATCAAATGGAATTTATGTGTTATTATGTTTGAGAGATACCCCCTCAATTATATTATAAAAATATCTTTACCATGGGGCATGGCATTTCATTGAATTTTCACTTAAGAAGATAGAAATGTTGTATGAGTTACATAAGATAATTCTATTTTCCCTTTTGGCATATATTTAATCAATTTAGGTGAACTTGCTGTTTTGATTGTGAATCATTAGAAATGTTGAGCATATACATAAGTATATTATTTTTCCTGTGTGTTAAAATGACCTATTCAACAAATGCCAAGACTGAGTCTATGTTATAGTTACTTAAGGATCATAAGACCTCTTATTATTTTCTTTCCTTTTTTCTATTGCTATTCCTATCTCAGCTTTCACAGCCATTCCTCTGCTACACACTAACAGCACAACCTACACATTTTCCCTTAAAAATTTGTAGATATGGTGTTGTTGGCTTTATAGGATCAAAATCTCAAAAGATGAGAGAAATAAATCTGAAACTTTAGTTCTCAGGACTGCTCAATCTCTGAGTTGCTTTTCCACTAGCAGCAGCTCTTGTTAATTATGACTATGTGCCTGATTACTTTTAATACTTTAATTCAAAAATATAACTTCAGTTTTCCAACATGGTAGCTATGCAAAGGTGCTAAAATACATTGAAATCTAAGTAAAGCCTAAGACTCAGTCCACCAGGTGATACCCAAATGTTAACTACAACACATCTTTGGAAAGGTAGTTTCAGCAGCTCTTTGCAAAATCTGGACTGAAGAGGACAGAAATGAGGTTTCTACTGATATCTGAAGTTCAGTTTTTTCATGGAATCTACTCAATATTTCATTTATTCATTCCTACAGTCAGTATATATTGGGAATTTATAAAATATCAGGTACTGTGATAGACACTGAGTATATATAATGTTGTCATTATGCAAATTTATAGTCAGTTATATTCACCACTATTATAAAACAAATTTTCATCTTATTGCTTCCATATTTATTTTTGGCCTATAGGTCACAGGCATTCCTACAAAACTGGTTTTAGTAAGCATGTTTGCAGAAGTTCTATCTGCTTCAAATTTGGGAGAAACATGGATTTAATAATCACTGTCTTGTGTCAAGTTGATTACAAATTCCTTGATGTTTAGATTGAGCTCAACTATTGTTTTCTTCTTTCCAGGGAGTTTACAAACACTGCCAGAAATAGATGCCATTTGCTAGACAAGAAATGATATCTGAGAATTCCAAATTGAGAAATTAATTGGAAAGGAATTAGCCTTCCTATCTCTCCAAATGCTCACAAAATTTAGAGAACTTTGGTCAAAGTTTAATATCTTTGATCTGTCTGGATTTACTCAGGAAATTAGCAACTTTCATTAAAAACTTCTGTTTCTTTAGAATTCAAATCTCACCTCTAATTTGACTGTCCACAGAGTTATAGTTAAATCTTTAAAATATCTGTTACTAAAATATATTAGAGCTAGACTTAACAACATCAAATTTATTCTCTAAAGTTATAAAATTTACACATGAATAAATATCTTTTTAATTGGACTTTTTTTTTTTCAGAAATCAACTCAGTAAACTTCTATTCTCTTAAAGCCTTGCTCAGGCAGGAGAGAGTTCCTTTAGTTCCTGAGTAAAGACTTCTTCCTACCCTGTTTTCCTGGAAACTCACACCATCCTTGGGAACAATGTCTCCTTGCCACAACTTCTGCTTGGAAAATCTACCGAGCAAATATAAAGGCTATTGTCAAGATGGGGCACTGCAACTGTTAGTTGCTTAGTTGTTTTCTCCTCAATTCTTTCTTGCTAATCTAGAGAAACGTTTCAATGGATTTTAACGGAATGTATGGTTATGTAGATATGCTGACACTCCCAATCCTCAGAGGATTAATAAGTAATCCTGTTGGAATCTTTGCAGAAATAGAAGCCAATATATTTTACTTATTCCCGTTTCATGTGAAGAAACATAACAAGGGTGGTTTTGAGGATGTGATTGGGCCTGAGTTAAAATTATGTTTCTGGGTGTGAATAAGTAAGATGGCAGAGAAAGAAGATCCAAGATCGTTTTCCCACATAGAAACCTTGAAAAATAAGCAAAAACTGGCAGAACCAACTTTCTGTGGACTCTGGAGAACAGTCAAATGTTTACAGAAACCAAGGAAATATTGAATCAAGGGAAGGGTAACTTCAAAATGGTAGGAAAGTCTTTTGGTGCTTTTACTAGCTCTACCCCCAACCACTTTCTGGAGAGGTACAACAGCAGCTTTCACTTCCAGGGTTGGTCCCTGGTCCAGGGAAAGGGACAGAGACCACATTATTCACAGATTGTGGTGTAGGTATGTCTCTTCCTTTCTGTTTGGTGGCATCTGAGGAGCATCTGATCCAAGATGCTCATCTCTGTCTCACCTATCCTAGAACTTACTTTCACCAGAGAAGTGGGAGGCATGGCAGCTAAATCACTGTCAGAAAACCTCAAATGGAAGTCACATGGGGCAAAAGATTGCATGAGGTCTGGGAAGAAAGGCTGCAGATAATTTTCTGGGAGAACTAGGGCAATGGTGGTGCCCATGTATATGAAGGGACTTTGAAAGGTCATGCATACTTCCAGGACAAGACACATGCTCACAAAGACCTGAGACAACCTTGAAATTTCACCTTGGACTGTTCTTTAGTCTCAGTGCAAGGCTGGTTGACACTGCTTTTGCTAACCCTGGGTTTAGTTTTCTCCTCTTTTCTAGTCCCTTGAGGTGTGAAGTTAGATTTGTTACTTCTTTTTTAATGTAGGCATGTGCAGCTATGAATTTCCCTCTGAGCACTGCCTAAGCTGTATCCCATAAGTTTGGATATGTTGTGTTTTCACTTTTTGTCATCTCCTGGAGCTCTCTAATTTCCCTTGTTATTTCTTTTTTGATGAAATAGTTGTTTAAGATAGCATTCTGACTCTCAGCTCAGGGGTATAAATCTCCCTGGCAACACAGGATATGACTCCCAGGGATGAATCTGGACCCAGCATTGTGGGATTGAGAGTATCTCCTTAACCAAAAGGGAGATATAAAATGAAACAAAATAAAGTTTCAGTGGCTGAAAGATTTCAAATGGAGTCAAGAGGTCACTCTGATGGACATTTTTATGCACTATATAAATAACACCTCTTAGGTTTTAATGTAGTGGAATAGCTAGAAGTAAATAATTGAATCTATCAAACTCCAACCCAGTAGTCTGGACCCCTGAAGACAATTGTATAGCAATGTAGTTTACAAGGGGTGACAGTGTGATTGTGAAAATCTTGTGGATCACACTCCCTTTATCTAGTGTATGGGTGGATGAATAGAAAAATGGGGACAAAAACTAAATGAAAAATAGGGTGGGATGGGAGGATGATTTGGATGTTCTTTCTTACTTTTATTTTTTATTATTCTTTCTGATGTAAGGAAAATGTTCAAAAATAGAATGAGGTGATGAATGCATAACTATATGATGATACTGTGAACAGTTGATTGTACACCATGGATGACTGAATGATATGTGGATATATCTCAGTAAAACTGAATTTAATTAAAAAAAGAGCATTCTGTAATTTCCACATACATGTGAGTTTCCAATTTTCCTTCCCTTATTGATGTCAGTTTTCAAGGATCTCTCTTTGTCTTTTGCATTCAACAGTTTGACAATAATGTTTCTCATTTTGGTTATTTTTGAGTTTATTCTATGTGGTGTTTGTTGACCATTTTGGTTGTGTATCTTCATGCCTTTCAACAAATTTGGGACTTGTTTGGCCATTATAGCTGCAAATACCTTTTTCTGCCCCCTTTTCTGTTTCTTCTTTTCCTTTGACCCCCATAATGCATATGTTGTTATGCTTCATGGTTTTCCACAGGTCCTTAAGCAGTGTCCATCTTTTTTTATTCTTTTTGCCTTCTGCTCCTTATACTGAAAAAATATTTCAATTATCTTGTCTTTGAGTTTACTGATTTTTTTCTTCTATCTGTTAAAATCTGTTGAACTCTTCTGGTGAATTTTAAATTTTGGTTATTGTACTTTTCATCTACAGAATTTCCATCTGGCTCCTTTCAAAAATTTCTATCTACTATTGAATTCCTCATTTTGTTCATTTACTATTTTCCTGATTCCCTTAGTTGTCTGCCTGTATTTTCCCTTTGTTCACTGCATTTATGTAGGAGCATTGACTTTATGTCTTTGATTAGCAACTCCAATTTCATGGCTTCCTCAGGGGTGGTTTCTGTCACTTATTTTGTTTTCTTAAATGTGTCATCTTTTCCTGTTTCTTTGTATGCCTTTGATTTTTTGTTGAAATAAGGACATTTGAATATGCTATTGCTGGAGGTGAGATTCTTCCCTTTCCATAGGGTTTCCTGTTGCTTTTTTCCTTTATTGATGAAAGACTGTAGTAATCAATTTGTTCAGAGATATGTCCAGATTATTTATGCAAAGTCTGTATTCCTTGATGTGTGTAATCAGTGATGTCTCTGTTCCTTTATCTTGCATTCAGCTAGTGTAACGACAGAGATTTCCTGGAATGTCAGGAGCTAATAACATTACAAAAAAAATAGAAAAATACAACATTCATAGTATTTGCAAATTGTTTCTGTACCAGGGTTGTTCTTCAGTGCTCATCCAGTTTTGTACTGAGATTAAAGAACATTCTGAGATGGAAGTTCAGCATTTACGCAGGTCTTTTTCACCATGTGCCTTTCCCTGAAGATGCCACAGCCTTATAAAGTCCCTCTATATATGTGAACTCTCCATAATTGTATGCATAGAAAATTTCAAATAACTAGAAGTTACTAGACCTAATAAATGAATTCTTCAAACTTGTGAGAGTAACTAGATCAACATTCAAAAATCAGTTATGATTTGAAAGCAGTGACATGAACAGACATTTGTACACCAAAGTTCATTGTAGCATTGTTCACAAATGCCAAGAGATGGAAACAATCCAGTGTCCTTCAACAGATGAGTGGATAAACAAAATGTGGTATAGACACATGATGGAATACTATGCAGCAGTAAGATGGAACAAGGTCTTGAAACATATGGAAACATGAATGAACATTGAAGATATAATGCTGAGTGAAATAAGTCAGACACAAAAGGAGAGATATTGTATGTTGCCACTTCTATGAACTCTTTGAATAATGAAAAATCAATGTCTTATAATGTAGGCTATTGGGAATCTAGTGATAGAAAGAAGGTAGTGAGATGGAATGATAATCTAATATGTTCAGATATGTTAATGATTGTGACTTAAAAGTATGGGAATGGATAGGGGTGACACTTTTTGGTAATGGGATTATAAGTATCAGAGCTACATTGAAGGTGGATAGGATTGAAAGGACTTGTTTAAATGCATGTTTCCCACAGATCAGCACCATAATTATAGATATGTGCTTGCATGATATAATTCTAAGGTATGACACTAGAACAGAGAGTTGAAAACAGAATGGTATATGGGAAAAATCTACCTATTGAATACAAGGGACTATAACTAATAGGAATACCATAAAAATCAATTGTGTTTCTATCCAACAGCAATGAACATAAAAGAAATCAAATAAACAATTCCATCTACAGTACCATCTAAAAGAGTAAAATATATAGGGATAAATTTAACCAAGGATGAGAAAGATTTGTAAATGGAATTCTACAAAACAATGCTAAAATAAATAAGAGAAAACCTTAATAAATGGAAAGATGTCTCATGTTCCTAGATTGGAAGACTTAATATTGTGAAGGTGTCAGTACTACCCAAACTTATCTACAGATTCAGTGCAATACCTATCAACATTTCAGTAGCTTTTATTTTTGCAGGAATGGAGATTATGATCTTCAAATTCATTTGGATTCAAAAGGGATTCAAAATAGTGCAAACAATGTCATAAAAGAAGAACAAAGTAGGAGGACTCACACTTTGACATTTCAAACTTGCTACAAATCTACAATAATCAAAACATTGTCATACATGGACAGACATCTAGACCAATGGAATAGAATCAAGAGCCTAGAAAGATACTTTGATGTCTAGGGCTGACTGATTTTTGACAGAGGTGCAAAACCTATTCAATAAGGGAAAGAATAATTTCTCCAAAAAATGGTGCGGAAGGCCGGGCACCATAGTGGCATAGGGAGGTGTGGAATTTAGTTACTCCTCTAAAGCTGCTAGCAAACAGCGTGGAACAACTAGTAAATAGTTTGGAACAATGGTTTTGGGGACATCTGTGACCAGACACACATGCTACACCAGTCTGGTATGGGTAAAATGGCCAAGACCACAGTATACTGTTAGTAAAAGCCCCCCAAACTGTGGAGCTGGTGCCCCTCCCCCACTGAAATGGCAGTCTGAGCTGGAACACTCCCCTGTAGTAAAAGAAAGTGGTGTCTTTGGAGCAAGGAAAGGTATCTCAAACAGGCTCCAATAGCAGTTGTAATCAACAAATTGGACTGCTGACTACAAGCTATTAGCTCAGATAAATCTGAAGGAAACAGGAAAGGAACTCTGTGGTCTCTCTTTTTAGAGAAGAGGTGAGGCTGTTGGGTAAAAAATATCTAAACAAAAACAGAGGCTTTTGGAGTCAGCCAAGCCCTGGATACATAGGCCTAGGTATAAACTTTAGCTCTTGACTGGCAAACTGGGGGTTTGGGACTGGTTCTGAAAAGTGATTTTTTTTTTCTCCTTTAAAAAAAAAAAACATTCTAAGTAGCTCATTAGAGAAAGCCTCAGACATTGTCAATTGTCAGCATTCACCTAGGGAAGATTGGAGTTGACATAGGTCTGAGAGACAAAGTAAGTAGTGAAGTGAAGGAGATAATTACTTAAAGGGCTTATCTACCCCAAGAAAAGGGGTCAGGGCCCAGCTCAACTGGCAGCCCTTCTCCCAGAATTCAGACCCCAGGGGCTGGGGGAAAAAAAACAGAAACAGCTTAATCTTGCCTTAACCACTCATCTGGCAGGGACAGGGTCTGCTGAGAATTAAAGACACCATACCTCTTTATGCTAGTGGGGAACTGTGGGCTGACAAGTACCCACTGCTGGGCAGGATAGGTAAAACACAGAGTCTAGAGGCCTCACAGGAAAGTCTGAAAACCTGTTGAGTCTCATCCCCAGGAAATTTAGTACTGATTACACCATCCTTCTGAGACCTGGGAACATGTGGTCTGGGAAAATCTATTTGGGGTCAATCATATCAGGATAGACCACCCTCAAAAAAATTCCATATTGTCAGGGCAAGAAACAGAATAACAAGAGCTAAAAAATTCAGATCAGTTAAACAGAAGCTATACTAGACATCTAGAATAAGTTGTACTGAATACCAGAGAACAGATAGAGAACTAATCCAACCAATGAGAAAGGCCTAGGTAAAAGAGTGAAAACTACCTCTAGAATAAACTAATCAAGGAAACCACGTGCCTAGACACCAACAAAAGTTACAAGGCACACTAGGAAAATGAAGACATGGCCCAATTAAAGGAACAAGCTAACACTTCAATGAGATACAGGAGTTGAAACAACTGATTACATATGTTCAAACAAACATGCCAAATCAATTAAAAAATTAAATCAAGAATTCAGGGAAGATAATGCAAAAGTGATGAAGAATATAAAGAAGACATTGGGAAAATATAAGGAAGAACCCAAAAGTCTGAAAAAACAAATGATGGAACTTACGGGAATGAAGAGTTCAATAACACAATGGAAACTTACAACAGCAGATTTGAAGAGGCAGAGGAAAGGGTTAGTGAACTAGGGGACAAAGCCTCTGAAATCCTACACACAAAAGAACATATAAGGGAAAAAATGGAAAAAATATGAGAAAGTTCACAGGGAATTGAATGACAACAGGAAGCACATGAATATACCCATCATGGGTGTCTCAGAAGGAGAAGAGAAGGGAAAGGGGGCAGAAAGTATGATGGAGGAAATAATCACTGAAAATTTCCCATCTCTTGTGAAAGGCATAAAATCACAGATCCAAGAAGCATAGCATACACAAAACAGAATAGATATGAATAGACCTACTCCAAGACACTTATGAATCAGATTGTCAAATGTCAAAGGCAAAAAGAGAATTTTGAAAGCAGCAAGAGAAAATTTATCACATACAAGGGAAGCTCAATAAGACTATATGTGGATTTCTCAGCAGAAACTATGTAGGTGAGAAGGCAGTGGTATGATATAAGTTACCAAAAGAGAAAAACTGCTAGCCAAGATTTCTATTTAAAGCATAATTGTCCTTCAAAAATGAAGGAGAGTTTAAAATATTTTCAGGCAAACAGACACAGAGAGTTCATGAACAAGAGATCTGCTATTCAAGAAAAACTGAAGGAAGCAGAGGTTTGGAGAAGAATATGGAAATAAAGACTACCAGTATGGGTAAAAAGATAGAGAGAGGAAGAAAATAAAAATAAAACAAGATAGGACATATAAAATCCAAAAAACAAAATAGTAGATGGTAGCATGATATTGTAAGTTTACTGAACATAGCTGAGTGTGAGTAGGTTGGAAGAGGAAGGTTGGGGCAAATATGACACCAGAAGGAAAGATAGAAGATATTTGCATAACATAGCAAAATATGGAGTAAAAAGTGATGTTGATTAAATGTACAAATATAAGAATGTTTTTATATGAAGGAGAACAAATGAATGCCAACATCGAAAGCTGTTAAAAATGGGATAGTATATGGAAAATATAATCGGTGCAAATTAAAGTCTATAGTTAACTGTAACACTGTACTATACTTCCATTAAATGTAACAAAGGCAATATACAAAAGTTAAATGTCAATAAGGTGGGGATATATTAGAGGGATATGGGATTCTTTGTGTTATTGTTGTTGTTTCTCCTTTCTATTTTATTTTATTTTTTATTTTTATTCATTTTTTCCTAGTCTTTCTTTGCAGAAGAAATGGAAATGTCCTCATATCATCTGTTGTGGTGAATACATAATGATGTCACATTGCCAGGAACCATTGATTGTTTACTTAGAATGGATTGTATGGTGTGTGAATAAAACTATTTAAATAATAAACAGAAAGATACAAGTGCTGGAGGTAATGTGGAGAGAGGGATGCACCTATTCACTATTAGTAGGGAAGAGAATGGGGAAGCCCATCTGGAGGTCAGTGTGGTGGTTCCACAGGAAGCTAATTCTGGTGTTGCCATATGGACCTCCAACCCCATTATTGGGTATATGCTTGGAAGAACTGAGAGCACGGAAACAAATGGACATTTGTGCACTGGTATTTATGATGGCATATTCATAATTTGCAGTGAATGGAGTTGACCTAAGGCTACATTGATTGATGAACAGAAGGGTGAACTGTGGTGTATGCAAACAATGGAATATTGAGCAACTATAAGGTGGAATGAAGTTGTGAGGCATGCAACTAGATGCATGAAATTTGAGGACAGCATGTTGAGTGAAATAAGACAGACATGAAAATATTAATATTAATATTATAATGTGCAACTCTGAGAATTGAATTTGAGATTAGAGGCTACCAGATGAAGGCTTATTTTAAAGGTTTCTAAATTGTAAGCTCTTACAGCAGTCACATCAATTGCTGAATTGTTATGGTTATTTCTAAATTCTGAGATGCTGGGCTCTTTGTATACAGTCTGGTCATTCCCTGGAACTTTGGTTATCTGTGTGGCACCTGAGACTCAGATCAAGAGTTCTACAGCTATTAATGTCAGTATTACCCCATCCAGCACCCCTTAAGAAAACTGAAAATGAAATAAGACTTCAATTAAAGATATGAATGAAGCTGACCTGGTTAGGACAAAGGCAAATCAGACTAAAGAGTAAAGGACAATATTGATGGTGTATTAAAACTTCAACTTTGGTGTGAGACCAAAGGAAGACATGGCTATTTATGCAAAATTTATATTTTCTGTGGCACACTATCTAATTTAACTTGAATTGTCAGTTTATTTGAACACCATAACTTCATGGAACCTTGAATAGGGTGTGAGATCTTGTTGGTTTGTATAGGTTAGTGTGATGCTCTGATTCATCCCAGATTAATTTGGATAGAGAATAAAAAAGTATTTGCAAAGTCCCCTGGAGGAACTAGGGAAGAATGTGGAAATATTAAACTTACCCACCTGGGAAATTCCTGATATTCTCACAAGCATTGGGGGCTACCAATTTAATAGGCCAAGCCCTTGATCTTGGGACTTACCCTTTTGAAACGTGTTCCCACAAAGGAGAAGCTAAGCCTAATTATAGTTTTGTCTGAGTCACCCGGCAGAGAACCTCTTTTGTTTCTCAGATTTGGCCTCTCTCTGAGCCAACACTGAAGGTAAAATCATTGCCCTCCTCATTGCAGGGTTAAAGTGTCCCAGGCATGAAAGTCTCACTGGCAACATGCGACATGATTCCCAGGGTGAGCCCAGCCCTGGCATCCTGGGATTGAGAAAGCCTTCTTGGACCAAATGGGGGAAAATAAATAAAACAAAATAGAGTTTCAGTGGCTGAGATATTTCAAATAGAGTTGAGAGGTCAATCTAGAGGTTATAGACAACCTTTTTTAGATTTTAGTGTACTGGAATAACTAGAAGGAAATACTTGAAATTGTTGAACTGTAATACAGTAGCCTTGATCCTTGAAGGTGATTGTATAACTATGTAGCTCTTAAGGTGTGACTGTGTAATTGTGAAAACCTTGCGACTGTTACTCCCTTTATTCATTGTATGGACAGATGAGTAAGAAAACAAAGACAAAAAAATAAATAATAGTAGGGGATAGAATGGAGAGGGTGTTTTGGGTATTCTGTATTATTTTTATTTTTATTCTTATTTTTAATTTTTGGAGTAATGAAAATGTTCAAAAATTGTGGTGATGAATGCACAAGTTTTTGATGATTCTGTGAACCATCAGTTGTACACTTTGGATGAGTATCTGGCATGTGAATATATTTCAGTAAAGTTACATTAAAAGTTGTACTTGGAAAACTGGATATCCACATGCAAAAGAATTGAAATTGACCCCTACAGCATACCATATACAAAAAATTAACTCAAATTGGATGAATGATCTACATATGAGTTAAAACCATGAAATTCTTGGAAGAAAACATAGGGGAAAATCTTCAGGATTTTATATTTGGCAATGGATTCTTATGAATGACCGTAAAAGCACAAGCCATAAAAGGAAAAATAGATCAATTGGACTTCATCAAAATGTAATCTTTTGTCGATGAGGGGACATATCAGGAAAGTGAAAAAACCTGCAGAAGGAAAAAATATTTGGAAATTACGTGTCTGGTAATAATTTACATATGTGATAAAGTCTTCCAATCTATGAACACAGTTCCCATGTTTCCATTTATTAATTATATCGGATAATGATAAAGAATATATAAGAACTCCTCCCACTGAAAAATGAACAGCCAAATAAAAAAAAAAAATGTGTAAAGGACTTGAACAGACATTTCTCCAAAGAAGATATACAAATAGCCAGTAAGCACATAAAAAGATGCTTCCACCATTAGCCATAAGGGAATATTCAAATCAAAACTACAATATGATACCACTTCACATCTACTGGAATGATGGTTATTAAAAAAAAAAAGGAAAATAACAATTGTTGACAAGGATGTGGAGAAACTGAAACCCTTGTGCATTGTTAGTGGGAATGTAAAATGTGCAGCCTCTCTAGGACACCGTTTGGTGATTGCTCAGAAAGTTAAACATAGGAATATCATATCACCTGGCAATTCCGCTGCTAGGCATGTACAAAAAACATGGAACGTAGGGGCTCAGATACTTGTACACTAACATTCTTAGCAACATTATTCACAATAGCCATCAGATGAAAATAATCCAAGTGCCCATCAATAGATGAATGGATAAATAAAATGTGGTAAATATATATAATGGAATATTATTCAACCATAAGAAGAATGAAGTTCTGATACATGCAACCACATGGATGAATATTGAAAACATTATGCTAAGAGAAATAAGCCAGACAAATAAGGTCAAATATATGATTCCAGTCAAATGAAACACTGAGAATAAGCAAAATCATGGAGACATAAAGTAGATTAACATTTATCAGGGGCTTGGGGATGGGAAATGTGGGCGTTACTGCTTAATGGGAGAAGGGTTTCTGTTTTGGGTTTTGAAAAGTTTTGGTAATGAATAGTCGTGAAGGTAGCACTACATTGTAAATGTAATTAATATCACTGAATGATAAATTTAAAAATTGCTAAATGGCAAATTATCTGCTATTTATATGTTTCCACAATAAAATATGCCTCTGTCCATTATTTTGGAAGACTTGGTTGGGGAAAATTTGACCATTATCTTAAGGTCTCATGATTTTAGCTTATGATCTTTTCTGGATTTAAGCCTTATTGTATTCAGAGAACACATTATTCATTTATATTCTCTGGTTTTCTTGGGTATGGCTTGTGTATGCCTATATACTCTAGGAAAAAGTGACAATTTCAATACTGATTAATTTAAAGAATTTAGAGGACAGATTCCAATGGCTTTTTCCCCTCCAGTTGAGTGATATAAAAGGCATGGATAGAATTCACTTAATAAGTCTATCCTGATTTCATAAGTTGAGTATGCATTTTCAACAAAATATTTAGTCAACATACTTTCTCTTTAAATATTTTAAGTACTAGCCTATTGGTTATATATTCTGTACCTGAAGATGGGCATAGAATTGTTCCACAAAATACATAAAGCCGTAGATTTTCCAAACATTGATCAGTAATTTGTAAATACAAATAGGTTTCTATTTGGAAGAGAATTTAGTCATCATTTAATCGAATAGTGATGTTCTTTGAAAGAGGAACCATTCAAGATTACAGATTGCAAGGGGAACAACATACATTAAAGCCCACAAGATCATTATCCTTTCCATTCATCTCATTTATTCTTAAAACATGAATAGATTTTTTTTAATCCTATTTACATGAATTTTTACCCATGATTACTCTTTGGCTCCAGAGCTTTCTCATGGCATTTTCCAACTCTGTGTTCCTGAGCATGTAGATTAAAGGGTTTAACATGGGTGTTACTATGGTATAAAATATGGTCACTGCTTTATCAGTAGGAAAGGTAACCATTGGGTGAAGGTA
Source organism: Choloepus didactylus (assembly GCF_015220235.1). NCBI lineage: Eukaryota > Metazoa > Chordata > Mammalia > Pilosa > Megalonychidae > Choloepus > Choloepus didactylus. The sequence continues at coordinate 30,044,795 of NC_051312.1, read as the reverse complement.
AGCAAAAATGCAGGGCACAAAGAGTAAGATGACAACAGTAATATGGGAGGCACAGGTGGAGAGAGCCTTCTACTCTCCTTCAGAGCTGTGAGTTCTGATGGAGGAAAGAATGAGGACATAGGAGGTGTGATAAGAATAGAATACATGAGCATACACACGAACCCATTACTGATGGCAACAAAAGTCCAAAGATGTGCGTGTGCAGAAGAGTTTCAGCAGAGGGTAAAGATCACAGATGAAATGGTCAATGATGTTGAGGCCACCGAAGGGAAACAACAGCATGAAAAGGATTTGAATCAGGGAATTAAGAAATCCCCCATCCCAGGACCCAACCACCAAGAGGCACCACACCTACCGGTTCATTGCAATAATGTAGTGTAGGGGCCTGCAGATGGCCACACAGCAGTCACAGGCCATCACCATGAGGAGGATGAAATCAACTCCCCCAAGGAAATGCATCATATAAACCTGAGTCAAGCACCTCACAAAGGAGATAGTTTCTTTTCAGTGAGTAAGTCAAATATCATTTCGGAGCCATGGTAGAAGAATAGCTATCTACAAAGGAGAAGAAAGACAGAACAAAAACATGGAGTAGCTCAGGGCTGGGCTGGTTGTGATAGTCACTACAATGAGTAGGTTGCCTGCCAGCATGAGAAAGTAGATGAGTGCAAACATAATAAACGAGAGTTCCTGCACATCTGGCTTCTGTGTCAAGCCAAGTAGGATCAATTCTGTCATGTTCACTCACTAGATGAATACATTTTGGCATTTAAAACAGCAGATTTATCTGCAATTAGCCCAGGGATTTCAATGGTGTTAGATAAATTTTGAGCAAGAAAATAATGTGTCATGTTGTTTTCTGTAGGATTGATGGAAAATATGAGAAGATAAAGTGCAGATTTAAAGTTGGGCCATGTTTTTAGTGACATGTGGTACAATACCCTTCTACACACACAGACACCCATACACACATGCATACACACAGAAACAAACTGTTTTATGACTTTTGTCATGCCAGGCACTTTCCTGCATTCATACATGGTGAATCCCCTCCTTGTCATTGCCATCATATATTTTCCCCATGGAAAACACGTATAAAAATCACCTACAACCAGGAATAGAGGCTTGCATTCATGAGAACCTATTCTCCTGTTTGTCTTCTCCAGTGACTCAGGCTGATCAGGCTAAGTTGCAAAGTTTGTTTTCTTGATATTTTTAACTTTTTTTCAGGGTGAATATAAAACATCAAGCAAGTACAATCTGAAATTAGGGACGCTGTAGTCACAATTCAGAATCAAATGAACTGAACAAATCTTTTTGAAGCTGCAGTAAGATTCACCCTGGCAGTTAGATTTGTGAACTTATGCTACATCAAAACAAAATTTTATAAGAATATCATAGGTTCTTTATTGAATGCCTCTGGATGAAGTTTATTATGAATAGATTTAAAAAGCCAGAATGATGCAATGCAATTTTCCCCAAATTTATTTGCATCTTCAGAGTTCTCTATCTGGGGAACTTCTATATATTTTGATTGTAGGGACCTTTTGCAAGACAAACTCAAATTAATGGATTATGAAACATTCTCCGAATCAGTTCAGAAAACAGATACATCTAATCAAGGAAAGAAAAGCACAACAATTTATAAGATATGTGCTTTTTAGAATAGGCAGACAATTTTTGAATTCTGTTTTCATTGGCTAGTGGCTCATAATGTGTGTATGGGTCTTAGTGTTTCTGAGCCTATTTTTAATATACAACATAGGAAAAATAGCAAAGAGCATTGAGGAATTTAAGTATATCATTACTATTCATGTCAGAATTAGTAGCCTAAAACTAAAAAATATAGCATTCCACACACTTCAAATTATTGGTAAAAGAACAAAAATGAGAAGAACACGTCAATATTTTCGTCCTTGAAATATTTGATTTTATAAAATTAAGAGAGAAAATAAACAAACTAAGTACTCAACTCAAGAAGTTAGAAAAACTACCAATGTTTGAACACTTATATATAGAACAGTCAGAAAGTATTAGATGATAAATAAATTCAAAAGCATATAGAGTTTAAAAAATACTAATAAAACTGATTAACACTGATAAATTCAATATGAAGTAAGTATAGTCAATTCCCCAAAAGACCTTAATTCAAAAAATACTTTATATAATATTAGCAATAGTTCAGGGAGGATAATAAAAGATTTCCAGTAACTGATAGGCATTTTTCAAAATAAGTTAAGACTTCCTTTCATGCCAATCCTCAAAAAATAAATAAAGTAAAAAAAGAATTGTTAGTATTAATATGTTAAATTAACTCATAAATCTGTTCCAAAAAAAAAAAAGAAACCCAAAAGGGATAAATATATTTCTGATTCCTAGGTCTAGAAGGATACGTTAAGGAAAAAAAAAAAAAAGGCATAAAGGGGCAAAAATTATGGGTTCTCTCAACTCAGCAGGTGAATTCACTGCCCTCCCCCCTTACGTGGGACCTGACTCCCAGGGGTGTAAATCTCCTTGGCAATGCAGGATATGACACCCAAGGATGAATCTGGACCCCACATTGTGCACTTGAGAACATTTTCTTGACCAAAAGGGGGAGAAAGAGGGATATGAAAAGGGGGGTGTGAAAGGAAATGAAATAAGTTTCAGTGGCTGAGAGATTTCAAATGGAGTGGAGAGGTCACTCTGGTGGCTATTCTTATGCACTATATAGATAACACTTTTTAGGTTTTAATGTATTGGAATAGCTATAAGTAAATACCTGAAACTGTCCAACTGCAACCCAGTGGCCTTGACTTTTCAAGACAATTGTATAACAATGTAGTTTACAAGAAGTGGCAGTGTGACTGTGAAAGCCTTGTGGATCATACTCCCTTTACCCAGTGTATGGATGGATGAGTAGAAAAGTGGGGACAAAAAACTAAATGAAAACTTGGGTGGGGGGATGATTTGGGTGTTCTTTTTTACTTTTTTTTTTATTCTTATTTTTACTTTTTCTGGTATAAGGAAAATGTTCAAAAATAGATTGGGGTGATGAATGCACAACTATATGATGGTACTGTGAACAGTTGATTGTATACCATGGATGATTGTATGATATGTGAATAAATCTCAATAAAACAAATAAAAAAATGATGGGTTCAATTACATGAAGTCAATGGAAAAATAACAGAAACTACTGTTATATACAAACATTATCATAAAAATTGCTTTCAAAAATAAAGAAATAAGTTTATTCTCAGCCTGATCAAAAGGGAAAATTTAATGATAAAGTAATTCTCAGGAAAAAATTAGGAATCTAAAAGATCTGGTATTTCATAAGTCATCAAACAAATGCAATTTAATAATAGTGAAATATTTTAATTGACAAATTAGCAAAGATTTATGAGAGCTAGATTATCTGGTGCTTGTGTTGGTATAAAATTTTCAGTACTCCTTATGCTTACAATCTGTTCAAGTAAAAACCTGGCCAAAATTATGCATACAGGTTGTATTTTGCAACTTTTAAAAGTAACATGTAAAAGGGAAGAAAGCCCTAGTGTCTACTTAAGGGAGTAAATTTAAATTTATTATGATGTATAGTCATGAAATATCAGGTGGAGATTAAAGTGATTTGTAAGAAGATTAATGACATGGAAAGTTGCTTTGAATATAATACTGAGTAGAAAATGTATGATATAACATGGCTATATATTATGATCCCAATTGTCTAAAAAGACGTATATACATAGAAAAGTACCCAAAGAATTACACTAAAGACTAATAGTGTTTATCTGATTTATGGGATTAAGACAATTTTGTTTTCATCTGTTATCAATTTTATTCTACTTTTCTATAAAGAGAATATTTTGCTGTTATAATCAGTAAAATAATTTAATCAAAGAAGTTTTACTTTCTTATCTCAGGTGGGTGTCCACAATAACCTTGAGTGATGCTATTCTGAGTACATTGGGTATGCCAGTCCTTATTCATAAAAATCAGTGATAGTCGATATGTGTATAAATATGACTTACCTGTAAATTGAACCCTAGTATCACCTGGAGAGGAAAACACTAATTAAAAAGTCACTGGTTGTATCTCCCTCTCTGAATGCATTTGGGGAAGAAGTAACAAGTTCATACCATGAAAAGGCATGTTATTTGTAGAGAATGTTTTCTGTGGCGTTAGCAATCCCTGACCCGTAACTAACTGCTGCTTTGCAAGTTCATCCATTTTTACCTTAAATGTAGTGCTTCTTCACTTCAATCTGTGACTTGAAAATGAGTGCTAAGGGAAATTTCCTGTGTAAATCTTAGTTTGTGCATGAGTTTATCTTTGCTCTAACCTGATTTAAAGAACTGGAAATAGCAAACTATGCTAAAGCAGAGTAATTAGGGACTGCAAGTCCCATGAACTCAGCAACAAATGTAAGTGGCCCTGGAGGAGCAGGTCTCTGAAGTCAGCTCTTTTAAGTCTATTTTTATAGAAACCTTGCACTACAACTGGAGATAACTCCTTTGGTCACTCAGGGTATGAATAGAAATGGGTTGGAAATTGGAACCAAACAGCATCTGTAACCTGTGGCTGGTTATGTTTATGTGGTGTTCTAGGCTCAGAAATCCCCAGAAATAATAAAATCTATCGTTATTATTATTTTCATGTATGACTACAAGTAATAGTTATAAGACTATTTCTCAAGTACAAGGAGTTAGGGATGCTCTGTACTTTTAGTCCCCAGAGAGTTAGGATTAGCAGCTTCAGCCAAGTTAGCAGCTAAATGAGTTTATCCCATCCTCTCCTGCAGCTATGGCATCTGTGACCAAGGAGGGTGGGCTGAGAGCCTTTTGAGGCAGGTTAGCAGCATCTTATTTCTGTGGTCTGGAAGTGATCCTGGAGTCTGGGATGTAGAATGCAGATTAATGTAGTCATGGGAGAATGGGTGCAAGAGCTTATCAGGGCCTATAAAACAATCCTGTTACCTGAGTTATAGGGAAGATTGAACAAATAAATGTGAAAACATCTGGGCCATTAAAATCTGCTATTCTGTTGATGTCCTAGGATAGACACAGGCAGGTGAGAGAACCTGCTCTCTGATATTAAAATCCTGAGATGAACAAGAGGAAGAGCTTTGGGTTAAAATAAACTGCAGCCCCTAGGACTGGCTCTTCTTCTTACTACTGGGCAAGTTTCTCAGCTTTCTTATGGCTCATTTCCCACATCTGTTCAAGGCAGATGGGAAGGAACCTATGTCATAAGACTGTTGTGGGTTTTATGAGATAATTCATGCCATGCTTAAAATGGCATCTGACATAGGGAAAACTCATGGTTGTCTCTTGTCATCTTCTGAATAGGAAAACAGCACCCATGGTGTAACAGTGCCCAGGTTCTGGCAAAAATGTTCTCAACTCATAAGTATAGCTTGTCTTCATTTCTCCTGTGGATTGTAGTATTATGTGCAAATGGATAAAAGAAAGGCCAAGTTTAGAAATATTCAGTAATATTTCACAAGTAATTATAATTCTGATATCTTTCCAGGTGTTTTTGATCTCCCCAATAAAATAGCTAACAGTGAAGTTGAGATTCCCAGAAAAGTTTGTAAGGGATAAAGGAACTGTGAGTATTATGAGAACAAATATGTAATGAGCACTTTTATATATCAGTCAATTTCCTAAGTGTGGCATCTCATCTGAACTCTGTAAAATCCCCATGGTGAAACTACTAGTAATTCCATTGAATATAAAAGCATATTTGGCCATGGTCAAAAATTAATAATTAGTAATTTATTATCAGATTTAAGTTCAGAGTGATCTGACTTCTAATCCTGAGCTCTAATCATGATGTTATTGTAGCTCATCAAAAACTGGTTCTGTGGTATATGTTACCCACAGGGTATGAAAGGAAAGGAAGTCGATTCATATCATGTCTGGATTGTGTAGGAGCTTTGGTTCTACCCCCAGGGGCAGGTGGGGTTTACTCCACAGACAGAGCCCTTGTTCAGCAGCAGAACAGTAAAGAAGGTGGAGATAAGAGAACATCTTCTAACTTCCTCCTACCTATCTTTGGTACCTAACCTGGTACCTGCCTAAGCTCGGCCTTGGCATGTTTGATGCTGGAGTTTCTTGATGGTTGCAGGGTGGAAGGGAAGTCTAAGCAGATGATTAGATTTATGAACAGGGACATCTGCTATATGAATGGGCCATGCTAGCATCCTAGACGAAATACACCTAAAATATATGAATCGGAATATGACTCCCAATCCTTCCACTTAAAAATAGTATGGCCTCATGAATCTCAATTAACTTACTAGGGCCAGATAAATGGCCTTGGGGGAGATATAAAAGATTGCATATAACACAAAGTTAGTTCATTTTGTTTTTAGAGTAAGCAGGTAGAAAGTTTTTAAAATATGCATGTGAGAAGACATGCAGACACTCTCACAAGAAAAGGGGGGTGAGAGGCAAGAGGCCCCTGCAACGTGGGGCAATCTGCTTTTATAGATTAGCTATATTCACTCCCACTCCCCCTTCCACATTCGAGACTTTTTCTCCTACTTGCCCTTCTCTGTGGGGTGGGGCCTGGTACAAGGGGGTGCATTGGGGGGGGGTGTCGGGGGACAGGAGTGTAGCTTCTGGCAAGAAGTTTGTTGTGAATGGTTTCTAATCTGGAAGAAACAAATTGGGTGACAAAATTGTATACATGGTGAACAGAAGCAGGAGCAAGAAGGAGTTTAGGGTATTCTCTAGAGTGTTTAGGGACACTGTTGGTTGGGGTTTAGCATACTATAACTGTTTGCAATATCTGGCTGAAATTTGCATAAGAAAAAATTCTAGAATGACTTCTCAACTCCATTTAAGATTTCTTAGCCACTGAAATTTTATTTCCCATTTTTAGTTAACTAATTTTATGGTGCAAAGGCCAGGCGCATCTTTGGAGTCATGTTTCATGTTCCTGGGGAGAATTAAACCCCTGGAAGTCATGTCCCACATTGAGGGAATGTAGTGAGTTTATTTGTAGAGTTTGGCTTAGAAAGGGAAAGACCACAACTGAGCAACAAAAGAGGTTCTCTGGGAGTGACTCTTAGATATTCATTATAAGTGGGCTTAGTTTTGCTACTACAGAAATAAGTTTCAGAAGGGCAAGCCCTAAGTTTGAAGACTTGACTTATATTGGGAGTTCCTATTGCTAAAGAGATTAGTAGGAATTCCCCAGGTGGAGAGATTTCATAGTTTTACACTTTTCTTTAGTGCCTCAAGGGACTTTGCAAATATTTTCATTTTCAGTTGGAGATTTAATTTTTTACTCTAGATTTTATGTTACATAAAGTTGAATTATATTGTTTAAATAAATTGACAAGACAGGATATAATTAGATAGTGTGCTACAGAACATTTAAATTTTGGAGTATTAGAGAAAAGTAGTATAACTGACAAGTAAATTTGGTGGTTTCCATGATCTGTAACTTTTAACAATATACAGATCTGTATTAGGATTATTAGGATATAACATGGATGGTAAGAACATTGTTGAGTTTTTGGAAACTTTATATAATTTCTAAATATATGAAAAATTTAGCTTAACAGAAAGATAGAAAATTTCTTTTAATTATTGTAATATTTCTTATACACTTCTTATGCAATATGTTAAACTATTTTAGCACTTCACTGTTACAGGGTGAAAGAACAAATCATTTGTAACAGTTTTCCTTTAAGAGTCAGATGACTTGTCTTTTGGAATAAATGATAAGGCTACCATGAACATTTTTATGGAGTACTTAGTTGCTTAAGAGAGCAAGTTCATCTACTTTACATAGAAAATGCTTGGAATATATTTGTTGAATTAAATTTGAGGAAAATGCTTGCATTGCTGACAGACCTATTACTCTAACAAGGTTGGCTGTAATTTTTTGAACCCTGGCTTCTCCGTGTCAGCCTAGGCAAATTTCCTGGCTCTCTGTGCCTCAGTTTCCTCTTCTGAAGAGTACAGAGTTGCAAAATAAATCATTGTACAGGGGAAGAAGATAAGAATGACCTTATTCTTCCTGTCACAACCAGTGCAAGCACAGAGACAGTAGGGGTCCTTGTGGAAAAAAAAATTATAAATGGAAAAATTGTCAGGCTCTAATACATATGTTACAAGAGTATCTTTCAAAAACAGAGAGAAAATGAATGTTTTCATGCATACAAAAACTAACAGAATTCGTTGTCAGTACACTCATCACAATATTTAAAGGTGGCTTTTGGACAGAAAAAAAACTTGGTTATGGAGGGAAATATGAATCTCTACAAGGGAATAAAGATAAAAAATGGTAAATCTATGAGTAAATATATGCTTTGTCTCATAATACTGGGATCTATTTAATATATTATTCATTAATAAAATGAAGATAAACACCACTTAAATATCCTGATGACTGTGACCTTTTCATTAATGAATAACTGAGAAAACTTAGGAGACTGGATTTGTAGCATTCTTACTCTCAATTGAACTATTTAAAAGGCATGGATATAAAAATTTTTAGACATGAAGTACTTAGAGTCAGTACATCATAAAAGATATGGAGGTATAGAGCAGCTTTCTTCCACCCCACAGATGGAAATTCATGCAGGCATAGAGTGAGGGCCTGTGTTTATATGAAGAAGTCACTGAAAACATCCCAGTCACCCAGGCCCCCCTTGTTAAATACACCTAGAGAATGAAGAAGATAAACTCTGTAGGAAGGACGGTTCCATTTCCATTTCCTCTCGCTAAGCCTCTAATGTGGACTTGGTTGCAATCTTGCCAAGAATCATTTGGGTTGGTGTAATTCACTTGAATTACAGATTATTCCTGTACTTAAGGAGATGATGAGGGATAGGGATGGGCTCCTTCCTCACTTACAGAAAGATCCACTGTTAGAAAACTTCTTTGAGCAGTAAGTGACAGTAACAGCCTAGTAGCCATCACCACTCCCAATCTGTTTATCAACCCCTAGTTCAGCACCTGCTAGTCCCTAACCACAAGACCCTGTACCCACTCATAAGCAAAAGCAAATTTTTGTAGCCAACTACAAGATCCCGTTCTTCCCCTTAACTAAAAAAACAGACCAACCCTGCCTTAGAAACATGTGTAGTTAGGTAAAACCCTGACCTAGAGTCTCTTTTAGCTCACTGTAGTAGCAAATTCTTCACCTTTGGGAGGAATTTAGATGCCAGTTTTTGAACATACAATGTACGTAGAAGCCTGTTTTACCATGAATAGAAGCTACACATGTGAAAGGTAATCATTCCTTCATCCAGTCCCTAATCCGCATCACCCTAACACCACATAACTTTCCACCCACCAGTGAAGTCAAGATAATGCTGCTTCCCTTGTAACTCAGGAAGACAGATCTGAGGAACTGCCCACCTGTCTTCAGTGAGGCTGGTCTTTGCCAATAAATTCTTTATTTCCTTGAAATCTTAGTGCCATTGAATTGTTTCTTGTGTGCATTGGTCAAGGACTCACTTTTGGTCCATAACAAGAGTCCTTGGGGATCCTATGAAACACTTTTTCATTGATGTGGGGTATGTCTTTTTTCAGTCTGATTGCTTGGTTGGAGTTCTGTCTCTATAAGATGTCAGTAGAGGCAGTATGAGAATAAACTCTAGTGAGAATTTCTTGAAAATGGCACATATAATTCTAACAGCTCTAACTGTATCTAATTCTATCTCTGTCACTGTCACACTGATAAGAAAGGAACTGTATTTTGTAATCCCCTCCATTATTTTAATTCTGGAGTGAAAACCCTCATTAAAACTTAACAGGATCCATAAATATTTTGGGAGTTAGAAATAAAATTTCTGAGGAGTTAAGAAGGAATTGAATGTTGATCAAATAATACATATAAATTTTTTGAAGTTGGTTATATCTTTATTATATCAAATGAAAGAATTCTGGATAGAAAGAGGACTAAAATCTCCCTCCCAGGAGAGAAAAAGGAATGATGAACATAGTCACATGTCTCAGTTTAGCATGTAACAGAGGAGCCAGGATTTTTGAAAGGGTGGCAACTCTCAAAGGCAATAGACCTATGAACAAATATAAAGGTACTCTAACACATACAAGGATCATTCACCTCCACCCATCTCCCATCATGTCCTCCATTTTTAGAGAGTGAAGTCATTTTATTATGGCTGATTCTTGGGATCTTCTCACTTCTCTGATTTGTTCCTTTTACATTCTGACACATGAGTCTCAATTCAGGATTTTTAAAAAATGTTTTTTGGTCAATACTGATCCTTAGAATTTCTTTCCAATGGTTAGTCCCCTTGAATAAAAAAAAGTTTTGATTAGCCCACTACATCATTCACTCATTTGCATTTACTTTCCAAATTCCATGTGTATTATTTTCTGTTTTGCTATGTGCTGAGAAATGAACAATTATGTATAAGGAATTAGCAATTATTTGGAAAGCCAAAAACATGATTTTTTTTTTAAAAAAAAAGCTTATTTATATCCTGGATTACATAACAACATTAAGAGAAGTCTTTTTCCCCTCCAAATAATATGTCCCATGAACAAGAAATTATCATAAGAAATGTTTAGGAATTTCTAAGCCCACCCTCATTCTAAACACAAATACTTTGCTTCATATACTGTATCTCTTTCAACTACTATAGGTGTATAATCCTCTGCCTTCATTTACTAGATATAAAAGTGCTATATAGCATATATGCCAGCTATCAAAATGAAAGCTCAAGGAGAGCAAGGGACTTTTTGTTTTGCTGATCAGTGTCATCAGCTACAGCTCCTAGAGCAATACCATGTAAAGGACATAGTTGATAATAATGTTTTCATTAGTGGTACCAACGAGACAAACCACAATATTAGCATGAGAACTGCATTCTAGGGTAACAATGCAGCTGGCAGGTTATTCACAAGTTTTGCTTCCCCTGGGTTCTCTTTATAAATTTAGTTTAAAAAAATCAAAACATTTTTACATGAATATATTAAATATATTCAGTTCCCTTTGGAAAGACTTCAGTAGTCTGAAATGAAAATTAAATAAGCTTAAGAGCCAAAGAAATGCAGGAGATAATTGTACAATGATTCTGGGTAGGCACTGAAGACTTGCAAAAAGGCAGGGGGAACATTTCATATGTTATCACTTTAGTGATGTAGAACACAGACCACCACCTTTGAATTATGCAATCTCTGACAGAGCAATTAAGGGTTTAACTACTTGTATATTGATCTATAGTACCCATCACATGTATTTCATGTACGACAAGGTTAGAATTGTGGCAGTTACCTTTAAACCATTCATGGTTTTCATAGGCCTTTCCTTCATGAATTTCCTGATATTTTGCTGAAGATGTTCCACTATTAATGTATTCATAGAGTTTTATTTCTGTATGCTTTCCTCTGACCATTGATGAAGCAGAATAAATCATTGAAAAACCTTTCACACTCAGTGCCTTCCAGCAGTTTCTCTCCTGTTTGAACACTCTGACATCTACTGAGGTCTTATTTCTGGACAAGGGCTTTTCCACGATTATTATATTTCTACCACTATGAGCTCATGGATGATCTGCAACAATCACTGATGATAGGGTCTATCTTCCTACAAAAGGGTTTCCCAGCAACTGCATTCATAATAATTATCTCTGCATACACTTTTCAGCCATATAATGAGCTAGGCTTTTCAACATTGAATGTATCACAGTTTATTCCAGTGTGTTTTTTGTGACACAGGATATGATGTAATTTGATCACTGAAGGCACCACCATATTCATGGCACTTATCATGTTTCTCTTCTGTGCAAACCGATTTATCAACTGAGAGTGCACATCTGGCAACAACAGGCCATTGTTTTACAGTTATGCTTCTGCCTACTAGGAGCCCCCTGATGTTTAGTGAAGTTTGAGCCACAGAAGACATCTGCACAGTTGCTGTGTTAACAGAGATTTTTTCCTGTATGAGTTCACTTGTATGTGATAAGCCATGACTCTTTGAGAAAGGAGTTTCCAACTCGCCTGAACCCACATGTTTTTCTCTTGCATGCAGCATTCACTTATGATAAACAAGACACAACAAGTGGGAGAAAGCTTTCCCACAGAGCATCCATAGGGTCTCTCTCCTGTATGAGTTCTCCAATGTCTATTGAGACATAACTTATCTCTAAAATATTTTCCACTGCATATATAAGGTTTCTCCCCTTTGTGAATTCTCTGATGGTTAGTGAGACCCAATTTGTGTGAACAGGATTTTCCACATTCAGTACATACAAAGGGGGCTTTTCCTGTGTGAAATCTCTGATGGGTAATGAGGCATGTCTTCTGGCTGAAGGCTTTCCCACATTCATTGCATACATGGGGTTTCTCTCCAGTATGAGTTCATTGATGTATAAGGAGATTGCCCTTCTGGATGAAGTATTTTCCACATTCATTGCATATATAAGGTTTCTCTCCAATATGTGTTTACTGATGTATGAGTTTGTTTTTATGGATGAACTTTTCCACAATCACTGCATATATAGTATTTCTCTTCTGTATGAGTTTCCTGATGTGCATTGAGCTGTGATTTCCAAGAGAATGCTTTTTCCTACTCAGTGCATTCATAAGGTTTCTCTCCTGTATGAAATCTCTGATATTCAATGAGCCTGGAATTTCTGGAAAATGCTTTCCCACATAAACTGCATCCACAAAGTTTCTCTTCTGTGTGAACTCTCATGATCAATCAGGTGAGATTTCTTAGTGAAGGCTTTCCCACATTGAATGCATACGTGGGGCTTACCTATTTTGTGAGTTATTTTTTTAATGCTTAGTGAATTGGGACTTTGTGTGCACAGGCTTTCCATGTTCAGGGAATTTAATTTTAGTATGAAATTGTTCATGCATAGCATGGAGAAAAGATTCCCCATCTCCATTAAACTCAGTATGGTTCTTTTCTTCATAGATTCTGTACTGGCTAACTAAACTTAAATTTGATTTAAGTGCTTTCCCATAAAAGTTGAATATATCATGTTTTTGCTGTGAAGAACAATTATTTTTGCTCTGATGAACAATTAATTTTGCTCTGATATGATGCATTTGCTCGTATTTCCAAATGCATTATATTCAGGGCACTGTTCCATTCTCTTCAGACATTTTTGGTTTTGTGAGTGCCGCTGTAGATGATCGACAACTTTCTTGATTTCTGAAAGGTTTGACTGTGAATTTCTTTTTCTATTGTCCAAGGTTCTCCTTGTTCCAACCCGGAGAGGTCATCTGGTTTGCTGGCTTGATACCCCAGTGACATCAGGTTGCTATAATTCTCCAACATCACCTCCCAGTATAGGTCTTTTTGAGCAGGGCCCAGCAGCTGCCACTCCTCCCAGGTGAACTGCATAGCCACAACATCAAATGCCAGTGATCCTGGTCCTTGATTATTTTCTTTTGTTACCAGGAAATGGCCAGTAGGTAGGATGCTGAATCATTAATCCCTTCCGGATATGTCCTAAATTTCTAGTTACATATCTCAATCTCTGGTCAAGGTCAAGTCTTTGTCATTTCTCCAAGAAATGAGATTTCCAGTTCCTGGAACCATCTCCTGCTTACCCTGATGTATCCTGCTCCTGGGTACACAAGCTCCTGTGGGCTGATTTTATCATGAACCCTCTGTGACCACCCTGAAACTGCCCTTCCACAAATTCTGCCACTGCTGACCCAACCCCTGCCCAAATAAATTTTAATTGGAGGCCCCTCACATGTTTTACTCATTGGGCAGGAAGGCAAAGGGGCAAAGGGGTTTAATATAATTATTGATGATGAGGCTTGAGATTGAAATAATGATTTTTTGATGGTCCCTATTTTCCTGAAAAGTAGGAGGCACAGTCTTCTGAGATGAGAGGAGAGTTTTTGGGCTAAAGATTTCAATAAATTGTTACAAAATTGGAACATACACTAAGAAGAACGTGTAGAAGAAGAAACTATGCAGAACTGCCAGATAATTTGCTCAATAAACACTGAAGATAGCATTCATATTGGAGTTCATAATTGTTGGCACCCACCCTGGTGTATGGTTTCATAGTTTTCCTAAACATTACCTCACATCTTTGGTAAAGGGAAAGAAAAGGTCATGTATAAATTTATGATTTAAATACATCAGTTGGGTAATGTGTTACACCAAATCAGAAAGTAGGTCTAATTTGACTTAGTTTTGTAAGATTGCTATTTATCTATTCCATACTGTTTTAGAATCAGGAAAATTGCAAAAGTTATGTTAATCCATTCTCTTATGAATATCTATAGATCTTTGTAAAGATGAAGTTAGTCAATGCACTAGTAAGGTTAAGCTGCATTTTGCTGTGGTGACAAATGAATCCTGGAATCTGAGTGGTTTAACATGTTCAATTTTATTTCCTTTTCAAGCAAAGTCCCCTGAGGGTTGGATGATCCCCTATGACACTTGTGTCTCTGTTTCATTATTCAGTGATCCTGGTTGCTTCCTCTGTGTATTCCTGCCATCTTAGTGGCATGTCTTTCAGTTTTGTTGCAGCAGGGAAAAAGAAAGCTGGAGTCTGAAATTCTGACTCCCAAATGTTTCTTCCTGAGTGTGGAATACATCACTACTGTGAGTTATTCACATGGTCCCGCTTAAAACAAGGGGGATGATATTATGGTGGGAGAACATGTATATCTGGTAAACATCAAATGGGTTGACCACCATTGGGAAAACTGATTTCCCACTTGGAATGAATTGTTTACTAAACATTTGAAGATTAATCTGTATGTAATTTACATTTAACAGAACATATATATGCATAACAAGTTTTCATTGACCAATATATTTTCATTTTTTTATCTTTCTCAATCCTCCCTGTAACTCTGAAATAGGTATTATGATTGTTGTAGACTCTGACAGGCTAATAAACCCATACTCTCAAGAGTAAACCTTATGTGCCCTACATCCCAAAACATACAACCTGCTATGTTTAAATATGATTTACTTATAAATTGAATCACCTTTTATCACCTTGAGAGAAAACTACCAGTAAAGAAGTTCTGGTTGCATCTCTCTCTCTGAATGCATTTGGAGAAATAACATGTTCAATATATGACAAGCCATCTTATTTTTTGAGAACATTTGGCATGGATTTAGCATCCACTGATCCATCATTACCTACTGCTTTTCAGTTAATTCATTTTTACCCTAAGTATAGTATTTCTTTTCCTCAGTTAATGACCTAAAATGATTGCTAAGAGAGAATTCCTAAATAAATCTGAGTTCATATGCCGAGTTTGTTTTTGCTCTGTTGACTCACACCATCCTGTGGATGCGGGCCTCTAGCATCCCAGTTCAGATAGGATTGTCTTTAGTCAGAAATTCCAGAGCTTTAGAGTTCAAAAGTAATTGATAAGGCAGCACCTAATCATTGGAAGATATGTTTTCCCAAGTCTCCTTCCTGGATATTTGCTAGTCTTGCTTTCTTGATGACTGGATGAAGTACACTATAGAAGCCACCTGATCAATACTCTACTCTAAAGTCCTTAAAATAGCAAACTGTTTGAAAGCAGATAAATTAGGTATTACAGGTTCCTTGAGTTCAGCAATAAGTTAATGTAGCCCTGGAGGACCAGGTCCCTGAATTCAGCTCTTCCAAGCATTATTATTATTTTTTTTTAAGAAACCCAGTGCTCACTTGGATATATCTTCTCTGGTTCCTTGAAATCCACTGGGTTGGAAACATAGTGCAAATAGCATCTGTAATCTGTAGCTGTTATGATAAGTAGTGTTCTAGGCTCAAGAATTCCTGGAGTCTGTCCTTATAGAATTTTCATGTATGATTAAAGGAAAATATCTCAGTGGATATTGCTCAGCAAAAAGAGTTGTGGATGTGCTGAACCTTCAGCTCCCAGAGATTAAAATTAAGAAATTCAGCCCTATGGCAGCCAAACCAGTTCATTCTATTCTCTCTGTGGATGTGGCATCCATGGCCAAGCATGCTGGGGTAGGTTATCAGCAACCTAAGCCTGTGATTTGGAAGAGATATTAGAGTCTTGTATGTAAGGCACAAAATTTTTAGTCTAGGAAGTATGGGTGCTTGAGCCAGTCAGAATTTATACAACAATCCTAATACCTTTCTCCTCTCCTCTTGACTTTTAATGTGGACTTGTTTGTATCCTTGCCAGTAATCACCTTGGTTTCTGTAATTCACTTGGTGGTTCAATTTCAGGCTGTTCCTGTACTTAAGGAGATGATGCGGAATATTGTAGGCATCCTTCATCTATAGAAAAATACAGCATTAGAAAACTTTGAGCAAGAAGGTGATCCTCCTGGGTCCAGTGGAACATTTATTTATGTAGAGCATGGTTCTTTTCAACCTGATCTCTTAGTTTTACTTCTGTCTCTGTAATAGGATGTCAACAGAGACAAGCAATACTAACGCTGGTGAGAATTTCCTGACAAAGGCACAGAATAACTTCAACAACTTCAAATCTATGACCCTATTTTGAAAGTTAGCTCTACTTTAACTCAACCTCTAACTATAACTGAAGCTCTAACTTTAGCTCCAACTCTAACTTGGGCTCTAGCTGTAGGTGTTAGCTGTAGTTGCAGCTGTAGGTGTATCTGTAGCTCTAACTCTAACTTTTACTCTTTTATCATATAGACAACAAAGGACCAGATTTTGGTAATCCCCTCCCCTTATTTTTTCCCAAATCCTCATTATGGCCTATTAGGATCCATATGCATTTTGGGGGTGCTCTGGTAATAGGAGCTAGAAGTAAAAGTTCTGAGGGGGCAGGGTGGAATTGTATGTCACACATATTGACATACTAAAATTAGATAGGAGCCCTGCACATGTTTTATTCATTGGGAAGGAAGGCATAGAGATAAAAAGGGTTTGCAGATACATTTATTGATGAAGAGGCTTGATGATGAAAGATTGATTCTGTGATGGTCCCTACTTTCCTGACAAGTTGAAGGAATTATCTTCTGAGATGAGAGGACAATTTGTGGGATGAAGATTACAGGAATTGGTACAAAACTGGGGCATTTGCAGAGAAAAATATATAGAAGAAGGAACTCTCTAGTGAAGCCAGAAAATTTTCTTAAGAAGCATTGAAGATTGAATTCATACTGAAGTTCATAATTCTTGCTTCTACCCCTAATCTATGATTATATGGTATTTTTTACAGACTTGCCTTCAATATAGGTAAAGGGAAAAAAGTGAAGTATAAATTTATGGCCTAATATTTCAGTTGGCATAATGTGTTACATCAAAACAGAGAGAAGCTCTAATTGGATTTGTTCTGTAAGGATTACTATTTATCCATTCTACCCTATTTGAGAATGCAAAGGCTATGTTAATCTGCTGTTATTAATACTTATAGGTCCTTGTAAAGACAAATTTCCTAACTGTATCAGCCAGAATAAGAGGTGTTTTGCTGTAGTGATAAATGAATCCTGAAATATCATTGGTTTATCACATAGAATTTTATTTCCTCATCAGGTAAAATCCACTGAGAGTTGGGTGGTTCTGAAGCATCCAAGATGCTTCCTCTGTGTTGTCCTTCCATTTTAATGCTTGGCAAAGAAGGGAAAAAGCTGGATAGCAGCACATTGGCTCCTGAATAGTTCACACTGAGTGAGGCACACATCACTTCTGTGAGCTGGGCACATGGTCTTATTTAAATATGAGAGATCTGAAAATATGATGAGGGAAGCACAGGGATATATGCTGATTTGCAATTGGCTACCTGTCATTGAGAAGACTGATTTATCATTTGGAATGGATTGTTACTAAACTGTTGAATATTCATCTGCATGTAGTGCATATTTAACATAAGATTTAGCATGGGTATTGAATAATATATGTTAATTCAATTCTTAAGAAATAACAGTGGTCATGAAGATTGGCGTGATTCTGTCCTGGTTTTGATCTGGATCCTCTTCTTTTTGCCTGAGGTCTTTCCTTAGAGTTGTAATTTTAAGTGTCCACATCTCAAATGATTCCCCATTGGTCTGCAACTGGTTAGCATTTTCTTTTAAAATTTGAAGATGCAGACTTTGTCTTGATTACTGAGATAAAATAAACTCTTTTATACCAGCAGCTTTTTTTCTTTTACAGGCTACTTATGGTCCTATTAGTTAAGGCACAAATCCATCTAATATTATTTATTTTGGAGATGAAGAACATTGTAGGCTATTTTTGAAAGAAAAAGTGTTCCAAATGTATTTATATCTGGGAATATCATGTGCAAGTTTGCTCTATGGCTGTAAATGGAATAATTCTATATCTCTCATTGGATTTAGTCAGAGAAAATACTTTATTTATAGAAAAGTGCTACCAGATTACAATGTAAATGGGACTTCTTCAAGTCATGCAAGATAGGAATGTTAATTTTGAGAGGAGTTCTGCTTTAGAATTTGTCTTATTTCCATATCTATTCATTTCTGGTTGATCCCTATCTCTCACAATAAGTCCACCATGACTTTAGCTGTTTATATTAAAACCATGAATTTTCAGCAAAAGTTATCCATCATCCTCTTCTATTTAAATATTTTTAAGTAGTTGGCTTATTGCTTAGTTACTTTATTCACATTAATTGTTACCCAAGATCATCTTTTGACTCCAGAGCTTCCTCACGGCATTTTTCACCTCTGCATTTCTGAGGGTGTAGATTAAAGGGTTTAACATGGGTGTTACTAGAGTATAAAACACGGCCACTGCTTTATCAATGGGGAAGGTGATCATGGGCCGAATGTACTCAAATACACAGGGAACAAAGAGTAAGATGACGACAGTAATATGGGAGGCACAGGTGGAGATGGCCTTCCACTGTCCTTCAGAGCTGTGAGTTCTGAGGGAGCAAAGAATAAAGATATAAGAAGTAACAAGAATAGAAAAGCTGAGCACACACATCAGCCCACTGCTGGCAACAACAAAGAGTCCAAAGATGTGAGTGTCAGTGCAGGAGAGTTTCAGCAGTGGGTAAAGGTCACAGATGAAATGATCAATGACATTTGGGCCACAGAAGGGTAACCACACAATGAAAAGGACTTGAATCAGAGCATGAAGAAATCCCCCAGCCCAGGACAGGACCACCAGGAGGCCACAGACCTGCCAGCTCATTGTGGTCATGTAGTGCAGGGGCCTGCAGATGGCCACATAGCAGTCATAGGCCATCACTATGAGCAGGATGGTCTCAGCACCTACAAAGAAATGCTCTGCAAAGACTTGAATCATGCATCCACTGAAGGAAATAGTTTTCTTATTAGTGAGTATATCAAATATCATTTTTGGAGCCATGGTAGATGAAGAACACACATCTATGAAAGATAAGAAAGACAGAAAGAAATACATTGGGCATTCCAGGAGTGGGCTGGTAGTGATTGTCACTACAATGAGTAAGTTGCCTGTCAGAGTGAGAAAGTAGATGAGTGTAAACACAATAAACAAGAGTTTCTGAATGTCTGGGTTCTGTGTCAGGCCGAGCAGGATAAATTCTGTTACGTTGTTCATTGCTTCATGAATCCAATTTATCATTTGGACAAATGAGTTTTCTGCAAAAAAGCACAGGGATCACAATAGTGATAGCTACATTTTTATCAAGTAAATAATACATCTGTCATGATTATTTGTTCTTGTAAGATTGATCGAGCAGAGAAAACCCAGCCTTAAAGTTGGGCCACAGCAATAGTCCCATCTTGAATACTCAGCCTTTATCTGAGCACAATCCCCCTCATACACACACCATTTGTTTATGACTGTTTCAGTGTCTGGCATATCTCCTGTAATTGTATTTGGATGGATACTTTTCAATCACTGCAAAGTGATTTCTGCCAGAGGAAAAACAGGAATAAAAAGGAGCAGGAGCTGAGATTTGAATATACATTGCCTTCTGCCCTGTTTCATTCTCGTCACAGCAGCTGGTAAGGCTAAGCTGCAGAGTTGGTTATCCTTGTTAATTTTACCTTATTTCAGGGTGAATAGACAACATCAAGTGACTTCAACATGAAATTAGAAATGATGTAGTGATTTTAGAATCAACAGTAAAGAGTGAGTATCTAGCTGCAGATTGTTCCAGCCTCACAGTTAGATTTGTGAACTTGTGCTACATCAAAAGGGAATTTTATGAGTACTACAGATTCTTTTTCAAAACATGACAGCGTGACATCCTGTGGTGAATAAGACAGTGGGATACAATGCATAAACCCACAACTTATTTGAAACTCCTGAATTCACTATTGTGGACCTTCAGTAGTACTTAAATTTCAGAGGTATTTTGCAAATTAGTTCTTATTTTGATGAAGATTATGAAATGTTCTCTGAATATGTTGTGGAAACAGATCCTTTAATTTTAGGAAACAAAAGCACCATAATTTATTTGAGAGAGCATGTTATTTAGAATAGACTACTTTTTTTTTTTTTTTTTGTATTTTGTTTTCACTGATGAGTAGCCATGAAGTTTATGTGGAATTTTTATTATTGAGCTTAAATTTTTTCAAATATAATGTAGGAATAAGTACAAAGGCATAGATGAATTGAAGAGCATTGTTACGCTTCTATCAAAGTTTGTAACCTAATGGCAAAAATATGTTCCAAATAAATTATAAAAGAACAAAAAATGAATTATATACATTAATATTCTTATATTTGAATATTTGCTCAATATAACATAAGGAAGGAAAATAAAGGAAATAAGAGAACTTTAAATGAAGTAAGTACTCACCTCAAGAAGTTAGAAAAACTACCTGTTATATTAGGTTAAATTTTCAATGCAGAAATTGATATTTCAGAAAATAGAAAAATATTTGATTTGATAAATAAATTCAAAAGCTTGCTGGTGTTTAAAAAATACTATTAAAAGTGATGAATATATATAAACTGAACAAGAATCAAGTATGATTAATTCCTAAAAGGACATCAATTAAACAATATTGAACAGGATACTATGACTATAGCACTGGGGTAATAAAAGTTTATCAATAACTAAAAGGTTTTTTTCAAAGCAACATAAGTCTTTTCTTCATATTATCATTTAAAAAATGGAAAAAAAATAAGAAAAAAATAGAAAAAGAATGGTATGCATTCAACCCTTAAATAAAAGTATAAGTGTATTAAAAATAGAAAAGAATGGGGTAAATATGAATCTCACATCCATATTGGGAAGGGATTGTTAAGCAAAATGTGTAAAACAGGACAAATATGATAGCTTCAAGTACATAGACATGGAACACACTTGGAAATAATTGTGAAAGGTGTGACCAACAACTACATCTATAAAAACAGCATTTACAAAAAAGACAAAAGTCTACTCACACTACTTATAAAAAAAGACAATTATAATAATATATAATTTGAGGAAAAAATGAGGCATTAAGAATCTTGTATTTGTTAAAATAGCAAAAAATGAAATTTAAAATGCAAAACAATTTTAACTGGCAAATATGCAAGGATATATGTGAGCTATATTATTCAGGGCTTGTAAGTGTATATTGGTTTAGAACATTCTGCAAATAAATTTCACTCTGTATAGTAAGAGCTTTATAATTGGTCATGCCTCTTAGTCTAATATTCCTTATTCCAAAAAATCTATTGTAGATACAAAATAATGTGCAAAAATTATACATGCAGGTTGCACCTCATAATTTTTTTATAGTAGTGGAAAAGTGGAGACAACTCAGGATGTCTAACAGATTAAAGGAAACTATTCAATGAATTAAGATATACAATTATAAATATCAGGTGGATGTTTAAGTGAACTTTAAGAGGAATTATTGATGTGGAAAAGTACTTTGAATGTAATGCTGAGTGGAAAACTGAAAGATAATATGCCACAAATATCAGGTTATCAATTGTATAAAATGGCATATGTTATGTAGAAAAGTATCTAAAAACAGTGTATTAAGATAAATAGTGCTATCTGATTTATGGTATTAATGGCAATTTTGGTAGGCAGCATTCATAAATTTTATGATCTACTTTTTCTATAAAGAATATATTGCCTTAATAATCAGTAAAATAATTTAATTAAAAATTTTATCTTCTTATCTCAAGTCTGTGTCCATAACAACTTGAGTGACTGCTTTTCTAATACTGGGTATTCTGGTTATTATTCATAAAAATCTGTTACAGCAGAAACATATGCTTTACATATAACTTACTGGCAAATTGAACCCTAGGGTCACCTAGAGATAAAAATATAAATAAAGAATTGATTGTACTTACTTCTCTGAATGCATTTGGAGAAGTAACAGGTTCAGTCTATGACGAGGCATCTTGTTTTTATAGAACACTCTGCATGGACTTAGCAACCATTGACTCATCATTAACTGCTGCTTTGCAAGTTCATCCACTGCTACACTAGTTATGGTATATTTTTTCCTCAGTTATTGCTAAGAGTGACTTTGCAAGTAAATCTGAGCTCGTGTGCTGAGTTTATTTTTGCTCTGGAGGATAACACCACCCTGTGGATGTGGGCTTAAGCAACCGAGCTCAGATACAAATTTCTTTAGCCAGAACTTACAATTCTCTAGGCTTCAAAAGAAACTGATTGGACAACACCTTATCATTGGGTGCCATCTCTCCTCGGTCCCCTTCCTATACATTTATCATTCTTGCATTGTTGGTGACAAGATGACTTATACTATAGAAGTCACTTGATCAAATCTAACCTGATTATAACCCTGAAAAGAGAAAACGATGATAAAGCAGAGAATTTGGGATTGCAAATGCTATGCTTTGCAGTTAAGTAAAGTTACCCTGGAGTAACAGCTCTCTGAATTCAGCTCCTTTAAGCCTTTTTTCTTAGAAACCCAACGTTCATCCTGTAGATAGGTCCTTTAGCCCTTGCGTCTGGATCCAAATAGTTTGGAAACTTAGAAACAAACAGTGTCTGTAATCTATGACTAGTTTGGTCAATATTACAAACAGTAATTTCTGATTGGTTATATCAAGTGGTCTCTTGGTGCAAATATCCCCAGTGTTTTCATGCATGATTATGGGGAAATAGTCAAACAGATAGTGCTCCAGCCAAGGAGTTAGGTATGCCCTGAACTTTCAGCTCCCAGAGGATTAGAATTGGCAACTTCAGCCAAATGGCAGCCAAGCCAGTTCATCCTGTTGTCTCTTGCGGCTGTGACACCTGTGACTCCAAGGTGGTGGGGGTGAGAGGAGAAACAGCTGGGTTGGGTTAGCAGTCTCTCTATGGCTGTAGCTGGGAAGTGATCTTAGAGTGTAGGACGTAGGGAACAGAATGTTCTATTCACGGGAGTAAGGATGCATGGGCTTATCAGAATACATAAAACAAACCTAACACTATCTGACTCACTGAGTTATAGGGAGGATTGATTAAGATAAGTGAAATGTCTAACCTAATGAGAAACTTTTATTCTATGGTTGATGGCCTAAGGATAAACACATGTAGGTTAGAGAAACTGCTGCAAAATATTAAAAATGTGAGTCATGCTTATGAGCAAGAGCTTTGGAGTACAATAAACTGCACCTCCTAGGACTGGCTCTTTTACTTACTATCTGTGCAACCATGAGCAAGTTTCTCAGCTTCTTTATTCCTCCTTTACCACGTGATAAGGAACTTTCATATAGAATATACTGGGGTTATTTGAGATAATTCATGGATGCTTAAATGCCATCTGGCATAGAGGAAACTCTTTGTTGTCTGTTGTCATCTTCTGTAGAGGAAAAGAGAGCTCATGTTGTGACTGATCCATGTTCTGTCACGAATTAACTCATATTTGTAGCTTGCTTTCTTTATCTTAGGATTCTGGTCAAATGCAGAGAGCAGGATAGAATAAACACAAAGTTTCGAAGTATTCGATAACAGATTCACAAATCCTTAACAATTCTGAAATATTTTAGGTATATTTGATCTCTCCACTAAAAAATCCAACACTGAAGTTGAGATTTCCTGAAGAGATTGGAGAAAATAAAGGGAATATGAATATCATGAGAACTATTAAGTAATGGACACTTTCAAGTATCAGTCACTCTGCTAAATTCGGTAAATATTTGACTCATATAATTCCCATGAGTGAGAGAATATATATGGAAATTTGGCCAAGAACCAAAGCTTACAATTAGTAGTGCTCAGATTTAAGCCTGGGGTGATCTGATTTCTAATCCTGAGCTCTGTTCATAACATTATTTTACCTCATCTGACACAGGTGCTCTGATGTGTCTTACGCCCTGCATGTTGTGGGAGGGGAAGGGCTGACTCTGGCCAGCTGAGGATAGTTCAGGAGCTTTGGTTCCGCCACTAGGGGGAGACTGGACTCACTCCTCAGGCAGATCCATGTGTAGCTGCTGAAAGGGAGAAAGGAGGTGGAGGAAGAAAGTTATAACTATCTTTCATACCTTTGGCCCCCATCTAGGTGACTTCCCTAAGGACATTCTAAACGCTTTGATTTTGGGACTTCTTGATGGTATAGGGTGGAAGGAAAGTCTATGCTGAAATTCAGATTTGAGAACAGGGACATCCTCTACATGCATGGACCATGCTAGAATCCTAGAATCCTAGAAAACTTACATAACTTATATGAAGCTGCATATGTTTCTCAGTTCTTCCACTCACTGATCATATGACCCTATGAACATCATTTAACTTACCTGAGCCAGTAAAACAGGCTTAAAGAAATAGTTATTGGGAGATATACCAAAACATAGCTTGTGAAATCATCAAACTAGTATATTATGCATGGGTAATGCTTTGAAAATATTTTCTGAGTTAAATGGAAAGAAATATTTGCATAGTAGACGCACGTACTAATATAACAGTTTTGGTTTTCATTTTTTAATCCTGGGCAATCTGTGTAATCTTGTGGAAATTATACAAGAGCTCAGTGCCTCAGTTTCCTTTTCAGCAAAGTAGAAGTTTGTAAAAATATAGTTGTATATAGGGAGAAGATAAACATGATATCATTCTTTTGAGAGTGAACACAGGCAAGGAGGTGGAAGAGCATCTCAAGAAAGAAAAATTTCTAAAGAAAATTTGTTAAGTTACAATTTCAGACACAGTAAGAAGTTCTTACAAAAACAAGTGCAAGATTAACATGGCAGTGTAAACAGCCACTGAAACTTCTCTCCAGAGATTCATCTAAAAAAGGACAATTCTGAATTGTTTGAAATTCTGGAGGATGACATAGACTGGAGAAAGACCCTGCAAATGCTGAATTGATAAAAGAGAAGAAATATCAGGTAGGAATTTTCCATCTTGTAGAAGCTAGTCCTCTTCCCTCCCCATCACTTATTCTCAGTGTAGGAAAGGCACAGCATCCGCAGACGGGACTCCTCCCACATGGACACAGACTATAAAATCTCTCACAGCAGTGAGACATACCCCACTGTTTGAAGTCCTGGGGGACAGAGGAGGACATTTCAAGGTCCCAACCAGTGAGGGACAAAGAGACTGTGAAAATGTAGACAGAGATTGTGTTTCCAGCCCTGAGTCTAGAAAGCCCTTCATCCATTCTTGGGGGAAGCAGTAGCCAATAGCCATTTCCTTGCTTTTGGGACAGCTGGACTACTGTGTCAGCTGAGAAAGTAATTTGCCACAGGTGGCACCCCACATTGAGACAGATTTGGGTCTGCAAAGTGAGGGCATAGTAATGCTGCAGTTTCACCTCACCTGTGTAGATGCAACCTGTGCTTGGAGGCAAAGCAACTTCTGGGAGCAATTACATTACTGAGCAGTGCCATGAGCTGGACAGTCTGGAAGGTGCAAAGAAATTAAATCACTTTTGAAAAGATGCTCCAGACCCTTTCTTAGGAGCACAGGAGCTGGTTTACATGCCATGTATGGAAACCTGTCCCTGTTTTGGCTGAGAAATATGGAAGATCCAACTGTTAAAGCAGAGCTCTAAAACAAACTCAGATCTTGCTAGCTGGTGGAAAACTGAGCACCACTGAAAGCCAGCAGATTTTTATTACCAAACACAGTGAACTTGCTGGGGAGCCCAGTGCCTACCTCTCATCCCTGAGGTAGGTCATGGTAAACACATGATTTTTGAGGGAAACCTGAGGGGCAGAACTGGCCTGTGAGAGAAACAAAGAAAGGATAGGGATCAAAGATAACCAACAAGAAAACCCTAGGAAAAAGAGATAAAACAATCTCCAGAATGAACCAATCAAGAAAATCCGATGCCTAGATAGCAAAAAATCATGAGTCACATCAGGACACAGGAAGATATGGCTCAGTTGAAGGAAGAAACTAACACCTCAACCTGAGATTCAGGAGTTGAGACATCTAATTAAGGATGTTCATTCAAATACTTTAAATCAAATCAACAAGTTGAATGAAAATGTGACAAAATAGATGAAGGATATAAAGAAGACACTGGGTGACCACAAGGAAGATTTTGTAAGCTTGAAAAAACAAATGATAGAAATTATGGGGATGAAACTAACGAGAAGAGATGAAAAACACAATGGAGACACACAACAGCAGACTTGGAGAGGCAGAAGATAGGATGAGGACATCTGAAATCCTGCATACAAAACAACAGATAGGGAAAATAATGGAAAAATATAAGCAGGGCCTCAGGACTGAATGACAATATGAAGTGCAGGAATATATGTGTTACAGGTTTCCCAGAAGGAGAAGAGAAGTGAAAAGGGGCAGAAAGAATAATAGAGGAAATAATCAATGAAAATTTCCCAATTGTTATGAAAGACATAAAATTGCAGGTTCAAGAAGCACAGCATACCCCAAACAGAATTCATTCAGATAGACCCATTCCAAGAAACTTACTAATCAGATTTTCAAATGTCAAAGACAAAGAGAATTCTGAAAGCAGCAGGAGAAAAGCAATCCATCGCATACAAGGGAAGCTCTAAAGACTAAGTGTGGACCTCTCAGCAGAAAACATGGAGACAAGATGGCTGTGGTATGGTATATTCAAGATACTGAAAGAGAAAAACTACCAACCAAGAATCCTATACCTGGCAAAACTGTCCTTCAAAAATGAGGGAAAGCTTAAAATATTTACAGATAAACAGAGACTGAGAGAGTTCATGAACAGGAGACCTCCTGTACAAGAAATACTAAAGGGAGTGCTATAGACAGATAGGAAAAGACAGGAGAGAGGAGTTTGGAGAAGAGTGTAGAAATGAAAATATCAGGAGATAGAAAGAGGGTAGAGATCATGCATTTGCTGTTAAAGGAGTATAGAAGGTTCAAGAGGATTGATTGTATATCCAGAAATGTATAGCACAATACTGTGTGACAGTAAAATAATATTGTAAGTATGCTGAATAAAGACAACTATGAAAATGGTTAAAAAAGGTAGGTTGGGGTTATGCATGAGAACAGAAGGAAAGATAGAAGATAAAGACTGGGATTGTATAGCTTAGTGAAACTTAGAGTGGTCAATGAGTGTGATTAAATGTAGAAATATAAGAATGTTTTTACATGAGTGAACAGCAAGAAGGAATGAAATTGTGAGGTATACAGCTAGGTGAATGGAACTTGAGGACAGGAGGTTGAGTGAAATAAGCTGGAAATGAAAAGACAAACATATTAACGCCTCACTCATATGGACTAACAATAATGTAGAAACTCTGAGAATTGAATCTGGGAGCATGGATTATCAGGGGAAGGCTTATGTAAAAGTTCCAAATTGTAAGCTCTTACAGCAGTCACATATATTCATGAGTTGTAACAGTTATTTCTAAATTCTGAGATGCTGAGCTGTTTGTGTGTGACCTGGTCAGTTCCTAGAGATTTGGGTATCTGTGTGGTGCCTGGGACTTAGAGCCAGAATTCAGCAGCTATGAGTGTCAGGATTGCACTGTGCAGCAGCTATTAAAGAGGGTGAAAAGGTGATCAGACTTCAATTGGAGATATGAACAAAATGGACTTGATTGAGATTGGGGTAGATCAGACTAAAGGGTAGAGGATCATATTAACTGTGCTTTAAAACTTCAGCTTCTGTATGAGACCAAAGGAAGAGATGTTCATGTGGTGCAAAATCTGTATTTTCTGTAGCAAACTATATAATTTAACTTGTATGGTCAGTTTACTCAACGGCCATAATTACATGGAACCTTGAATAGTTGGTGATATCTGTTTGGTTTGTACAGTTAGCATGAAGCCCCATGCAACCCAGACTAATTTGGGCAGAGATAAAAAGTTTTTGCAAAGCCCCCTTAATAGTCTGGAGAAAAATGTGTAAATATTAAACTTCCTTAGCTGAGAATTCCTCATATTCTTGCAAGCATTGGTGACTACAGGTTTAGTAGGCCAAGACCTTGATCTTGGGGCTTACCCTTATAAAGCTTGTTACTGCAAAGGAGAGGCTAAGTCTACTTATAGTTGTGCTTAAGAGTCACCCCCAGAGAACCTCTTTTGTTGCTCAGATGTGGTCTCTTTCTCTAAGCCAACTCTGTAAGTAAATTCACTGCCCTTCCTCCTATGTGACACATGACTCCCAAGGATGTAAATCTTCCTGGCAATGTGGGATGTGACTCGTAAGGATGATTCTGTACCACCATCATGGGATTGAGAAAGTCTTCTGGACCTAAAGGGGAAAAAGAAATGAAATAAAATAAAGTTACAGTGACTGAGAGATTTCAAACGGAGTCCAGAGGTCATTCTGGAGGAAATTCTTATCCATTATATAGATATCCATTTTTAGTTTTTAGTTTATTAGAAGGAAATACCTGAAACTGTTGAACTTAAATCCAGTATCCTTGATACTTGAAGACAATTGTATAACTATATAGTTTATATAATGTGACTATGTGTGCTGGTTTGGATGCTTTGTGTCCCCCAGAATGCCATTATCTTTGATGCAGTCTTGTGGGGCAGATTGATTAATCTGTTTGATTAGGGTGTAACCTTTGAGTGAATGTTTCCATGGAGATATGACCCACCCAACTGCAGGTGATCACTTGGATTGGATAATTTCCATGGAGTTGTTACCCCACCCATTCAGGGTGGGTCTAAATTAAATCACTGGAGCCATAGAAATGAGCTGACAAACAGAAGAAACTCAGTGCAGCTGTGACTGACATTTTGAAGAGCAACTGAGAGTGACATTTTAAAGAGGGGCTACAGCCAAGAGGGGCATTTTGAAGAATGCACAGAAGCTGAGAGTGTAGCTGCAAATGAAAGATAGTTTGAAGATGGCTGTTGAAAGCAGACTTTTGCTCCAGAAAAGCTAAGAGAGGACAGACACTCCAAGAGCAAATGAGAGTGACATTTTTGAGAAACTGCAGCCTAGAGAGGAATGTCCTGGGAGAAAGCCATTTTGAAACTGAACTTGGAGCAGACACCAGCCACATGTCTTCCCAGCTAGCAGAGGTTTTCTGGACACCATTGACTGTCCTTTTGAAGATACCTGATTGTTGGTGACTTACCTTGGACACTTTATGGCCTTATGACTATAACTTTACAACCAAATAAACCCCTTTTATAAAACCCAATCCATTTCTGATATTTTGCTTAATGGCAGCATTAACAAACTAGAACACCATGTGATTGTCAAAACCTTGTGGTTCATACTCCCTTTACCAAGTGTATGGACAAAGGAGTAGTAAAATGGGGACCAAAAGTAGATGAATAATAAGGGAAAGGAGTGGCATGGGATGTTTTGGGTGTTCTTTTTTACCTTTATTTATTTATTTTTTTTTAATATTCATTTTATTGAGATATATTCACATACCACACAGTCATATAAAACAAATCATACATTCAATTGTTCACAGTACTGTTACATAGTTGTACATTCATCACCAAAATCAATCCCCAACACCCTCATTACCACATGCACAAAAATAACCAGAATAATAATTAAAGTGAAAAAGTGTGCTTCAGGTTTTAAAGCAGGGAAGGATAGTGAGGCATTTGCCTTGGGCCCCAAATTTAAGGGGCACCAAAAAACTCAGGAAATAGTATTTGAATGCAAGGTTTTAAAAAATCAAAAGTAATGCAAAAAGTCCATGGTGAACAAAATATCAAAATTTCAAATACAGATAACATTGTTTACCTTTATTTTTATTTTTATTTTTACTTTTTTGGAGGAATGAAAATGTTCAAAAATTGATTATGGTGATGAATACACAACTATATGATGATACCGTGAACAACTGTTGTATACACTTTGGATAGTTGTTTGGTATGTGAATATATTTCAATACAATTGCATTAAAAAGGCCTGTATCATTGATATGAAGCTACAGTAAAAAAAAAAAATGCAAAAAAAGATGTTTTCATGCATACAAAACCTACAGGAATTCTTCAGATTCAGACTCACATTACAAGATATATTAAAGAAAGTCTTCAATCAGAAGAAAGTGATTCTATATGATAACTGGGATCTATACAAAGGAGTGAAGAGCACAAGTGTGGTAACCACACGAGTAAATATATAAAATTTTATTGTATTTCTTAAATCAACTTAAAACATCATTCATTGTCAAAACAAAAAAAAAAAACATTGTCTTTATGTCCTGGGAGAGTGAGACATTTTAATGAATGACTAACCTAAAGGAATTGGGAGACAATACTCTCAGCAGTTCTCAGCCTCCAAGTGAGTGATTTAATGACATGGATATGCTACAATATTTATTTTTTTTCCAGTAGTGCCTAGGATAAAGTATATCCTAACCTATTTGGAGGTACAGAGCACTTTCTTCTACTCTGAGGTTGGAGAATTGTGTGGATGTAGAATCAGGGTTAATGTTTTATGCAGAAGTCATTAAGAAGGTCACAAATCACAGTTAGCTAAGCCTCCTTGTAAAATTCTTCCTTACATCTGACACCAGGACACAATTTTGCCCAATGCTCTGCCACAAAGTATGGCCTTCCTTCCAATTTGCAATGACACATTCATCATTTCTGCTCAAGACCTCATCAGAAGTATCCTTAGAGTTCATATTTCCAGAAACAGTCTCTTCAAAGCAATTTAGGCCTTTTCTATTAAGCTCCTCGCAATTCTTCCAGAATCTTCCCCTTTTCCATTTAAAAAAGCCATTCTAACGTGTTTGGTATTTACAACCTCAGCAGCACTCCACCTCTCTGGTACCAAAATCTACTCAGGTTTGCTAATGCTGCCATTATGCAAAACACCAGAAATGGACTGGCTTTTAAAAAGGGGATTTATTTGGTTATAAAGTTACAGTCTGAAGGCCATGAAAATGTCCAAATGAAGGCATCAACACAAGTATATCTTCACTGAAGGAAAGTCAATGGCATCCAGAAAACCTCTGTTAGCTGGGAGGGCACTTGGCTTGAGTTTGCTGATTCCAGGTTGTGTTCCAACTCTACTCTCAGCTCCTGTGCATTCTTCAAAGTGTCTCTCTTGGCTGCAGCTGCACGGAGCTCCTTCTGTTGTCAGCTCTTTCATATGGCTCCAGTGATTTAATTAAAAGCCATCCTGAATGGGTGGTGTAACACATCCATGGAAATTATCCAATCAAAGGTCTCGCCCACAGTTGATTGAGTCACTCAATGGAAACACTTAATCAAAGGATTCCACCCTAAACAACACTAACACATCTGCCCCCAGAGAACCGCATTAAAGAACATGGCATTTTGGGGGACATAATACATGCAAACCAGCACAAATACTGAGATATCAACAGCCCTCTTTAGCACCTGCTGCTGTTTCTGCTATTAGCTAGGGCTCATAATCATCCCATAAGAGCAGTTTTTGAGGTGAAGTGCTATGCACGCTGACTTTAACAGAAAATGTGCTCCACATTTATCTTCTGCCTGGTAATATCATGTGCAAGATTACTCTAGGATATACTTGTAATAATTTTATATCCCATTTGGCTTCAGGCAGAGAAAACATTTTATTCTGTAAATGACCCAGATTACAGTGGAAATGATATCCCCTGGGTTGTTCAACACTGCAACATTAGTTTTGTGATGAGTTCTGCTGTAATTACTTTCTCTTGTCCTTCACACCCATTCAAATCTGGTTGATCGCTCTCTCTAGTTTTCCCTGATTCCATCAGTTGGGTTTAAAAGAATTGAATTTTCAGCAAAATATCTGTTTGTCATAAATTCAGCTTACATATTTTTAAGTACTTACGCTATAGGTTATGTATACCATACTTGAAGTTTTTCGAACAATAGCTCTATTGAATTTATAAGGCTATGGATTATCCATATATTGTGACAATTTTATGTCAATTAATATTGTTCATTGAGCAATAATTTTTAAAAGCCCAAAAGGTTTTAACTGGAAGACTTAATCATTATTTCATCAAATATTGATATTTTATGAAGGAGGAAACAATAAAGATTCCAAATAGGAAGGAATGGCATACACTGAAACTCACATAAAATGAATAGATACTAGTTTATGTTCTCTTTTCATATTAATTGTTACCAAAGATCACTCTGTGGCTCTAGCCTACCTCAGAGCACTTCATTTTTCACGTCTGCATTTCTGAGGGTGTAGACATTCAAGGGTTTGACATGGGTGATACCACAGTATAAAACAGGAAAGTGGTCATGGGTGGAAGGCAAACAGATACACAAGGTACAAAAAATAAGATGACCACAGTGTTATGGGGTGCACAGGTGAGAGAGCCTTCTGATGCTCTTCAGAGCTGTGAGTTCTGAAGGAGGAAGAGAAGAGGACATGGAAAGAGATAAGTATTGAAAAAGTGAGTGTACCCTCTGTTGGTGACAACAAAGATTCCAAAGATACGAGTGTCAGTGCAGGAGAGTTTCCGCAGAGGGTAAAGATCACAGATGAAATGGTCAATGACTTTAGGTCCACAATAGGGGAACCACAGCGTAAAAAAGATTTTAATCTGAGCATGCAGAAATCCCCCAGCCCAGGAAATGGTCACTAGGAGGCCAACACCAGGTACCTCATTGTGGTCATGTAGTGCAGGGGCCTGCAGATGGCCACATAGCTGTCATAAGCCAAAACCATGAGCAGGAGGATCTCAGTTCCACCAAGGAAATGCTCTGCAACAGGCTGACTTATGCATCAACCAAAGGAGATAGTTTTTTTCTCTGAGAATAAGTCAAATATCATTTAGGGATCATGGTATAAGAGAAGGAACAATCAGTGAAAGACAAAAAGGGTAGGAAAAAAATAAATGGGGGATCCCAGGGCTGGGATGGCGGTGTGCCACTACAATGAGTAGGTTGCCTGCCAGAGTGAGAAAGTAGATGAGTTGTGTAACAGCAAATGAGAGTCTGCATGACTGGGTTCTGTGTCAGGCTTACCAGGATGAATTGTTATGTTGTTCATCACTCCATGAATCCACTATGGCATTTGGATAAAAATGTCTCTCTAAATAGCAGAGTGATTGCCATGGGGATAGATTGATTTTGAACCAAAAAATACTATTTTTAATTAGAAGTTTTCATTTCCTGTAACATAGATGGAAACCCCAACCAGATCAACATCAGCCTTAAATAGGGCCCTATTTTTAGTGACCAAATCTAACATACAGTCCTCTTACACGCACAGATACACATGGACACGCACAAGTTAACACAAAAACTTTCACTCTTCCTGAGAACTTTTTTTGCCTTGTACTTTGAGTCTGCTGCTGATGAATTATCTTTGCTTTTGTAGACATGAAAATATCTTTATTTTGTATTTGGTTTTGAAAGACCTCCTTTCTCTCTGTGTGTATTTTAGCTTGACAAATATTTCTTTCAGAAAATTTTATTTCACATAGTTCTTCATTGTGTCCTTGCCTGCATTTGTTCTGACATGTAGAATAATGTCTTTCTTATCTTCTTCTCCAACACAAACATTTCTTCTGCAACCTTGCTCTTCTCAGAAGAGGACACTAATGCACAGAGAAGTTGAGTAAATGCCAAGATGACACAGATTGTGCAGGATACAAGAAATGACAACCAACAGTGCCATATTAGTGGGTATGTCTGTCATGCAAACATTTCTCTCCATTTAATTCAGAAAATAGTTTCTAAGCATTTTGTATTCAAAATACACTAGCTTCATGTGTTCACATGCTATTATTTTGTATTTCTCCAAATAAGCCTATTTTATTTAAGACTGTTTGACAGGTCCTAGTAAATTAATTTACATTTATAGAATCATATATCAGTAAATAGAAGAACTGATAATAATATGAAGGGTCATGTGTTTGGTATATAATCCTCTATGATGTTAACATAACCTATTTATGCAAAGGATGTCCCTGTGCCTAAATCTAAATTTCTGCTTAGACTTTTCTCTACCCTGCAGCAATCAGGAAATTCTAAAATCAAATCTGTCTAGATTGTACTTAGACTGATGACCAGAATGGAGGCCCAATGTAAGAATGGAAGTTAGGAAACACTCCTTTCTCCACCGTCTCTTTCTTAATCAGCTGCTGAACATGGGATCTGCCTGAGGAGTAAGTCCTGCCTGCCCCTGGTGGTAGAACCAAAGCTCCTAAACAATGGAGAGCTGGTCTGAGTCAGGACGTCCTCCCCATCACATCAGTGTGTAGGCACATCACAGCCCCAGTGTCTGATGAGGTACAACAACACAATGATTAGAGCTCAGGATGAGAAATCAGATCAGGCTGTACTTAAATCCAAGCACTACTATATTAGCTACTGACCTTGGCCAAATTTCCTTATATATAAAATGGAAATAATATTATCTCCCTCTTGGGAATTATAAGAGTCTCAGGGGAAATACCACTCTTATCAGAGTTCTTGAACAAAAAGTGCACTTTATTTATTAGTTTTTGGTATTCACATTTCCTATATCTCCTTCACCTTTGTCAGGGCATCACAACTTCATAGTCAGCTCTTTTATTTCTTTTTAATTTATAAAAGAATTCAGAAAAAGATTCCTAAGAGTAAGGAATGCTGGAAAAAGGTACAGGACAAATTATAAAGCCCTTATTATATGAAATCAAATTTATTTGCAGATTATTCAATACCAACAACACCCACTAGCACTGCACAAATAGCTTTTACATATTAATTTACCCATTAAAATATTTTTCACATTTTAAAGAGTATTTTTTTGATAGCTTATAAAATAGAGGATTTATTGACCTCTCAATTTTCCTCAAAAATACTTTAGAATTACATTTGCCAAAATATTTACAATGTTCTGAGTAGTCTGTTTTTAAAATAAAGCTATGTTTATAGAAATGGTTTCCTGTCAAAATTATTGCACTTAAGTGTGTTCCCTGACATTATGTAGTTGAATTGATGATTATTTGGCCTGTTTTTTTTTGCATTGCATTTTTGCTTAACATGCCCTTCCCCGTCCAGATCAGGTACATATTTATCTCTGTTTTTCTGTATATTATCAGATTTATTTTTTATTTTAAGGTTTTAATACACAATATTCATTTTTAATTTTTTAATTTTTTTTCTTTTTGATGGTAGTAAGAAGAGAAGATTTATTTTATTTTGAAAAATTTGTATTAGTTGCTAAAAGTTTTTATTACCTTTACTGCAATATTCACAGTTTTTTTAAAAAAAGTACTTTAAATTGATGTTCTTTGGATGTGATCATATTTTCTTCTATTGTGCTTATCTGTGTTTATCTGTTTTAATTGTATTCGTTAAATACCAGTAAGTTTTTTTTTTTATTTTATTCATCAAATTTAATATCTTTTTTATATCTGATGTGTTGATTCCTACATTCACACTTACAACTGGGTGGTATTTTTAGTGACATGTATACCTAGACACACAGATACAGACACAGATGGTTTTATGACTATTGTCATGCCAGGAAACTTCCTTGCAATCATACATGGTCAATCCTCTCCTTGTCACTGTCATAATATATTTTTCCCATGGAAAACAGGTGTAAAAAGAAGGCACAACCAGGAGTAGAGGCTTGCATCCATGGGAGCCCATTCTCCTGTGTGTCTTCTCTAGTCACTCAGGCCAATGAGGCTGAGTTGCAAAGTTTGCTTTCTGTGATATTTTGAACTTGTTTTAGGGTAAATATAAAACATCAAATAAGTACAATCTGAAATTAGGGATGATATAGTCACAATTCAGAATCAAATGAACTGAGTGAATATTTTTGAAGCTGCAGTAAGATTCAACCTGGTGGTTAGATTTGTGAACTTATGCTACATCCAAACAACATTTTATGAGAATATCATAGATTCTTTATTGCATACCTCTGTTTGAAGTTTATTATGAATAGACTAAAAAAGCAGAATGATTCTATGCAATTTTCTCCAAATTTATTTGAAACTCCAAAATTCTCTATCTGGGGGACTTCTGTGTATTTTAAACTTAGGGGGCTTTTTCAAGTAAAACTCAGTTTAAGGGATTTATGAAACGTTCTCTGGATTTGTTCAGAAAATGAATACATCTAACCAAGGAAACAAAAGCACGACAATTTGCAAGATACGTGTTCTTTAGAATGGACTGACTAATTTTGAATTCTGTTTTCATTGACTAGTGGCCCTGTCATGTTTGTATGGGCCTTAGTCTTACTAAGCCTAACTTTTTAATATATAATATAGGAAAAATAACAAAGAGTACTGAGGAATTTAAGTGTATCATTACTTTTTATGTCAGAATTAGTAGCCTAAAACAACAGAAAAAAGTTTTCCACATACTTCAAATTATTAGTAAAAGAACAAAATGAGAAAAACATATCAATGTTTTTATCATGGAAATACTTGCCTTTATAACATTAAGAGAGAAAATAAATGAACTGAGAGAGAAAATCAATGAACTAAGTCTCAATTCAAGAAGTTAGAAAAACAACCAATGAAATTAGGAAAAATATTTGAATCACTTACAATAGAACAGATGGAAAAATATTTAGATGACAAATTCAAAAGCATATTGGGTTTAAAAAACATTAATAAAATCTATTAACCCTGATAAATTCAGTAAGAGGTAAGTATAGTCAATTCCCCAAAAGAACTTCATTCAAGAAATATTTAAAATAATATTGGTAATAGTTCAGAGGGGTAATAAAAGATTTTCAGGAACTGATAGGCATTTTTCAAAACAAAGGTAAGTCATCTTCATGCCAATTCTTAAAAAGGAAATAAAGGAAAAAGGATTGTTAGTATTAAAATGTTAAATTAACCCAATAAATCTGTACAAAAATGAAAAAAAAAAAACCACAAAAGGATAAATATGTTTCTGATCTCTAGAGGGAGAAAAGCATGTCAGGAAAAAAAAAGGGGTATAAAGGACAAAAATGATGGGTTCAATTACATGAAGCCAATGGAAAAATAATCACAACCAGTGTGATAGACAACCATGATTATAGAAATTGCTTTCAAAAATAAAGAAATATGTTTATTCACAACTTTATCAAAAATGCAAAATTAATTATAAAGTAATTCTTAGGAAAAAAATAGGCATCCAAAAGATCCTGTATATCATAAGTCATCAAATGCAATTTAATAATAACAAAATATTTTAGTTGGCAAATTAGTAAAGATTTAAGAGAGATAGATTATCTGGTGTTTGTATTGGTATAAAATTTTCAGTACTCCTTACTCTTGAAATATATTCTAGTCAAAAAATGGCCAAAATTATGCCTACAGGTTTTTACTTGCAAGTTTTAAAAAATGATAGTGTAAAAGGGAAGACAACCCAAGTATCTGTTTAACAGAGTAAATTTAAATTAATTATGATACATAGTTATGAAATATCAGGGGAACATTAAAGTAATTTGTAGGAAGATTAATGACATGGCAATTTGCTTTCAATATAATACTGAGTAGAAAATGCAAGATATAATAAAGCTATATATTATGATCTCAATTGTCCAAAGAGACATTTGCACATAGAAAAGTACCCAAAGAACATACACTAAAGACTAATAGTGCTTATCTGATTTATGGGATTAAGGGCAATTTTTGTTTTCATCTTCTATTAATTTTTATTCCAATTTGCTAAACAGAATATTTTGCTGTTATAATCAGTAAAATAATAAACCAAGTTTTACTTTCTTATCTCAGGGCTATGTCCATAATACCTTGAGTTAATGCTATTCTGAGTTCTTTGGGTGTATCAGTCATTATTCATAAAAATCAGTGAGAGTATATACATGTATAAATAGAACTTACCTTAAATTGGACCCTAGTGTCACCTTGAGAGGAAAAAGCTAATTAAAAAGTCACAGGTTGTATATCTCTCTCTGAATGCATGTGGGGGAGAAGTAAGAAGTTCATTTCATAAAAAGGCATTTTATTTGTGAAGAGCATATTCTGTGGCATTAGCAATTACTGACCACACACTAACTGCTGCTTTGCAAGTTCATTCATTTTTACCTTAAATGTAATGTTTTCTTAACCTCAATTTGTGACTTGAAAATGATTGCTATGGGAGATTTCCTATCTAAATCTTAGTTTGTGGGTGAGTTTATCTTTGCCCTAACCTTAATAAAGAAGTGGAAATAGCAAACTACACTAAAGCAGAGTAATTCGGGACTGCAAGTCCCATGAACTCAGCAAAAAATGTAAGTGGCCCTGGAGGAGCAGGTCTCTGAAGTCAGCTCTTTTAAGTCTTTTCTTTATAGAAACCCTGTGCTGGCACTGGAGATAGTTCCTTTGGTCACTCAGGGTCTGAATACAAATGGGTTGGAAATTTAGAACCAAACAGCATCTATAATCTGTGGCTGGTTATGTTTATGTGGTGTTCTAGGCTCAGGAATCCTCAGTCTGTCATTTATAATATTTTCATGTATGGTTAAAGGTAAATGTTTAAAAGGATATTGCTCAAGCACAAGAAGGGGTTAGGGATGTTCTGAACTTTCAGTACCCAGAAGGTTAGGATTATCAGCTTCAGCCAAGTTGGCAGTTAAATGAGTGTATCCCATCTTCTCCTGTGGCTGTGGCATCTGTGACCAAGTGGGCGGGCTGAGAGCCAATCGAGGCAGGTTAGCAGCATCTTATTTCTGTGATCTGGGGTGTAGCCATGGGAGAATGGGTGCAAGAGCTTCTCAGAGCATATAAAATAATCTTGTTACCTGTCACACAGAGTTATAGGGAGGATTGAACAGATAAATGTGAAAACACCTAGGCTATTAAAATATAAGATTCTACTATTGATGCCCTCAATGGTATAGACACAGGCAGGCAAGAGAACCTGCTCACTTATATTAAAATCCTGAGATGCACAAGAGGAAGAGCTTTGGCTTACAGTAAACTGCAACTCCCAGGGCTGGCTCTTCTACTTACTACCATGTGACTTTGAGTGAGTTTCTCAGCTTCCTTATGCCTCATTTTCCACATGTGTTCAAAGGAGATGGGAAGGAACCTATGTCATAAGACTGTTGTGGATTATATGAGATAATTCATGCCATGCTTAAAATGGCACCTGGCATAGAGAAAACTCGCTGTTGTCTCTTGTCATCTGAATAGGAAAAAAAGGGCTCATGGTGTGATGGTGCTCAGGTCCTGGCAAAAGTGTTCTCAACTCCTATGGGTAGTTTGTCTTCATTTCTCCTGTGGATTGTAGGATTCTGGGCAAGTGGAGAAAAGAAGGTTCAAGTTTATAAGTATTCAATAATGTTTCACGAGCAGTTACAATTCTGAATCTTTCAAAGAGTATTTGATCTCCCCACTAAAATATCTAACAGTTAAGTTGAGATTCCCAGAAAAGGTTGTAGGGGATAAAGCAAATGTGAATATCATGGGAACTAATATGTAATGAGCACTTTTATGTATCAGTCAATTTTCTAAGTGTGTATCTCATCTGAACCCCATGTAATCCCCATGATGAAGCTGTTAGTATTTCCATTTAATATAAAAGCAAATTTGGCCATGGTCAAAAACTAATAATTAGTAGTGCTCAGATTTAAGTTGAGTTATCTGACTTCTAATCCTGAGCTCTAATCATGGTGTTGTAGCTCATTGGAAACTATTGCTGTGAGGTGTGTGTCCCACAGGATGTGATGGGAGAGGAAGTACACATTCAGAGCAGGTCTAAGTTGTTTAGGAGCTTTGGTTCTACCACCAGGGGCAGGTGGGGTTTACTCCACCAAGACAGCCCATGTTCAGAAGATGAACAGAAAAGAGGGTGGAGATAAGAAAACATCTCCTAACTTCCTCCTACCTATCTTTGGTACCTAACCTGGTACCTGCCTAAGCTTGGCCTTGGCATGTTCGATATTGGAATTCCTTGATGGCTTTATGTGGAAGGGAAGTCTAAGCAGAAGATCAGACTTATGAACAGGGACATCCTCTGCATAGATGGACCATGCTATTATCCTAGTTGAATTATGCCTGAAAGACTTGAAACTGGATACGATTCTCAGTTCTTCCACTTACAAATAATAGGACTCCATGAATCTCAATCAACTTTCTAGGGCAAGTTAAATTGCCTTGAATAAAACAATGTTATTGTGGAGAGATACAAAAGAAAGCTCATGAAAACATCCTATTACTTAATTATTTTAGAATAAGCAGGTAGAAAGTTTATTAAATACACGTGAGAAGACGTGGTCTCTCACAAAGGAAGGGTGAGAGGCGAGAGGACCTAGAAATATAGATTAGCTTTACTGACTCCTCCTCCCCCTTCCTTGTTTGAAATTCTTTCTTCTTCCTTCCCTTCTTTCAGGGGGCAGTGCCTGGTGGTAGATATGCACTTGGGTGGGGAGCTGTCAGGGGAACAGGAGTGTGGTCTCTGGTGAGGAGATGTTTCTAATCTGGAAGAAACAAACTGGGTGAGAAATTGTATACACAGTGTGAACAGAAGCAGGAGCAAGATGGAGCTCAGGGTATTCTCTAGAGTTTTTAGGAGCACTGTTGGTAGGGACTTGGCCTTCTGTGACAGTTTGCAATATCTGGGTGAAATTTGCACAAGAAAGACTTCAAGAATGACTTCTTGACACTATTTGAAATTTCTTAGCCACTGAAATTTACTTCCCCTATTTAGTTAACAATTTTATGGTGCAAAGACCAGGCTCAAGTTTGGGAGTTATGTTTCACATTGCTTTGGAGACTTACACCCCTGAAAGTTGTCCCACATAGGGGGTAGATAGTGAGTTTATTTGCAGAATTTGACTTGGTGAGATACCATATCTGAGCAACAAAAGAGGTTCTCTGGGGTCACTCTTAGATATGAATCATAAGTGGGCTTAGCTTTGCTACTACAGAAACAAGTTTCATAAGGGCAAGCCCTAAGTTTGAGGACTTGGCTTATTATATTAGGAGCTCCTATTGCTTAAGAGATTAGTAGGAATTCCCCAGGTGGAGAGATTTCATATTTTACACTTTTCTTCAGTGCCTCAAGGGACTTTGCAAATATTTTCATTTTCTGATGGAGATTTTATTCTTTATTCTAGATTTATGTTACATAAAGTTGAATTATGTTGTTTAAATACATTGGCAATACAGGATATAATTAGATAGAGTACTACAGAAAACTTAAATTTTGAAAGTGTTAGAGGAAAGCAGTATATCTGACAAGTAAGTTTGGTGGTTTCATTGATCTGTAACTTTTAACATCGTACATGGACAGTGATAACATTGTTAATTTTGGGGGACATTATTTAATTTCTAAATATATGACAAATTTAGCTGAACAGAAAGATAGAAAATTTCTTTTAATTATTGTAATACTTCTTGTACACTTCTTATGCAATTTGTTAAACTATTTTGGCACTTCACTGTTGCAGTGTGAAAGAAATTCTTTGTAACAGTTTTCCTTTAAGAGTGAGAAGATCTGTTTTTTGAAATAAATATGCATGAACATGAACATTTAGATGGAATACTCAGATGGATAAGAGAACAAACTAGTTTTTATTTTTTATGCATGAAGTGCTTAGAGTCAGTATGTTATGAAAGATGTGGACTAATGGAGCAGCCTTTCTTCCACCCCATGGATGGAAATACATGGAGAATTAGAGTGAAGCCTGTGTTTATAATGAAGTCGCTGAAAATGACAGTTACCCAGGCCCCTTGTAAAATACACCTAGAGAATGAAGAAGACAAACTCTGCAGGAAGGAGGGCCCCATTTCCATTTCCCATCCCTCAGCCTCTAACGTGGATGTGGTTGTAATACTGCCAAGAATCATTTGGGTTGTAATTCATTTGAAACTTTGGGTTCAGGTCGTTCCTGTACTTAAGGAGATGATGAGGGATAATGATGGGCCCCCTCCTCATTCACAGAAAGATCCACCGTTCAAAACCTTCTTTGGACAAGAAGTGAGAGTATAACTGCCGAGCCATCGCCACCCCCAATCGCTGTTTAGCAGCCCCTAGCTCAGCAGCTGTTAAGTTCTAACCCCAAGACCCTCTACCCAGTCATAAGTGAAAGCAAATTTCTGTAGCCAACTGCAAGATTCTGTTTTTCCCCTTAAGTAAAAAAAACTGATACAACCAAGCTTTAGGAATATGCCCAGTTTGGTAAAATCATGACATAGTATTACCTTTAGCTTATTGTAGTAATAAATTCTCTGCCTCTTGGAGGGATTTAGGTGCCATTTTTTTTAACATATGGCATATGTAGAAGCATGTTTTAGCACAAATAGAAGCTACACCTGTTCAAGGTATTGACTCCCTCATCCAGCCCCTAATCCACATTATCCTAACCCACCTTCCTTTCTACCCACCAGAAAAGTCAATATAATGCTGCTTCACTTGAATTCAGGGAGACAGATCTGAGGGACTGCCATCCAGTCTTCAGCAAGGCTGGCCTTTGCCAATAAATTCTTTCTTTTCTTGAAATCTTGGTGTTACTGAATTGTCTCGTGTGTGCATTGTACAAGAACTCACCTTTGGACCACAACAAGAGTCCTTGGAGATCCAGTGAAACAGTTAGTGATTGATGTAGGTCATGGCTTTGTTAATTTGATTGCTTAGTTGGAGTTTTTTCTGTATAAGAAGATGTTGGTAGAGACAGGAT
Organism: Choloepus didactylus; assembly: GCF_015220235.1. NCBI lineage: Eukaryota > Metazoa > Chordata > Mammalia > Pilosa > Megalonychidae > Choloepus > Choloepus didactylus. Next base: position 30,002,066 of record NC_051312.1, on the reverse strand, counting down.
GAGAATAAACTGTAGTGAGAATTCTTGAAAATGGCACAAAATAACTCTAACAATTCTAATGGTATGTCTAACTCTCTCATTATCATACTGATAAGGAAAGAACTGGATTTTGTAATCACCTCTCTTATTTTAATGCTGGAGTGAAACCCCTCATTAAACCTTAACAGAATTCACAAATATTTGGGGATTCTCTGGTCATAGGAGTTAGAAATAAAATTTATGAGGAGATAAGAAGGAGCTGTATACTGATCAAATAACTACATATTAAAATTTAATTGAAGCATAAACCAAATCTGGAAGGTGGGACAAGATGGTGGCATAGTAAGGTGTGGAATTTAGTTAGTTCCCTAGAGCAACTAGTAAATAGCCAGGAACAACTAGAAAATAGTCTGGAACAACAGATAGGGGGACATCTGTGACCAGACAACATTGTGCATCATATATGAATGGGTGGAACAGCTGAGATCACAGCATAGAAATGTAAATAAATCTCCCCACAGTGTGGAGCTGGTGCCACTCCCCCACTGGCATAGCAGGCTAGTTGCAAAACTTCTCTGTAGGGAAAAGAAGCAGTCCTAGGTTAGCGAAAGGGAATGTAGGTTAACCAAGCTCCAACTGCAGTTTTAATTAACAAATTTGGACTATTGAATACATGCTATGAGCACAGATAAACCCAGAGCAAGTAGGAAAGGAACCCAGAGGTTTCTCCTGGCAGAGAGGAGGTGGGGCTCTTGGACAAAAAAACATAAATGAACACAAACTGAGGCTTTGGTAGTCCACTGAGCCGAGAATACTGGAAAAGGGCTGTGTCCCAAGAAAAGGGGCACATAAAAATGAGTACCAACTCTGGTTCCTGCTTCATGAACTGGAGGACTGGGGACTGGCTCTGAAAAGGGTACTTCTTGCTTTTTTTCCTTTTTTTCTCTCCCTCATTCTAAGTAGCTCATTAGAGAAAGCCTCAGGCATTTTCAATTGTCATCACTGACCCAGGCAAGAGTGGAGTTAAGATGGTCAGAGAGTGAAGGAGACAATTCCCCAAAGGCCTTATCTTCCAGGAAAAGGGGGTGGGCAGGGCCCAACTCAAGTAGCAGCCCTGCCTCAGGGAACTCAGATCCTAGGACCTAAGGGTGGGGTGGGAATAAAACAGAAACAGCTTAAGCTTGGTTTCTGATATTCTTAGGGTCTGGCCGGGACAGGGTGCACTGAGAATTAAATACACCACACTTCCTTATACTGGTGGGGAGCTGTGGGCTGACAAGTGTCACCTGCTGGGCAGGATAGGAAAAGCACAGAGTCTATAGGCCTCACAGGAAAGTCTGACACTCTTCTGGGTCTCACCCTCAGGGAAACCTGAGACTGAATACAGCCTCCTCCTGAGACCTGGGACTGTGTTCTGGGAAAATCTGATTGGGGAAACAAGTTGTCTAGACAACAGAAAATTACAGATCTCACTAGGAGGAGCAAAGATATGGCCCAGTCAAAGGAACAAATTTGCACTTCAACTGAGATACAGGAATCAAGGTAGCTGATTATTAATCAAACAAATCTCCAAAATCAATTCAAATCAAAGAGTTGAGATAAGATATGGCAAAAGAGATTAAGTATATAAAGAAGACACTGTATATAAAGTATATAAAGTATATACTTTTAAGTATATACTTAAAAGTATATAAAGTATATACTTTTATATACTTTAAAATATATACTTTTTATAGTATATACTTTAGTATATACTTTAATATATACTTTAATATACTTTAATATATACTTTAATATATATACTTTAATATATACTTTAATATATATACTTTAATATATACTTTAATATATACTTTTATATAAGTATAGTATATACTTTAGTATATACTATAAAAAGTATATACTTTTTATAAAGTATATAAAGTATATACTTTTAAGTATATAAAGAAGAACTTAAAGAAGTTCTTTTAAGTGAGAACTTGAAAGTTTGAAAAAAACAATTGGCAGAATTTATGGGAATTTATGGGAATGAAAGGCATGGTGGAGGAGATGAAAAACAAGATGGAGACAAACAATAGCAGATTCGAAGAGGCAGAAGAAAGGACTCATGAGCTGGATGATAGGACATGTGAAATCCTACACACAAAAAAACAGATAGGGAAAAGAATGGAAAAATATGATTGGGACCTCAGGGTGATAGCATGAAGCACATGAATATACATGTCATGGATGGCCCAGAAGGAAAAGGGAGGAGGGGCTGAAAGAATAATGGAGGAAATAATCATTGAAAATTTTCAATCTGTTATGAAAGACTTCAAAGTACAGATTCAAGAAGCACAGCATGCCCCTAGGAGAACAGATCTGGGTAGACTGACTCCAAGACACTTAATAATCATATTATCAAATGTCAAAGACAGAGAGAATTCTGAAAGCAGTAAGAGAAAAGTGATCCATCACATACAAAGAAAACTTGATAAGGCTATGTGTGGATTTCTCAGTAGAAGCCATGGAGGCAAGAAAGCAATTTTATGATATATTTAAGATACTGAAAGAGAAAAACTGCCAACCAACAGTTCTATATCCAGCAAAAGTGTCCTTTAAAAATGAGGGAGATTTTAGAATATTTTCAGGCAAACGGACACTGAGAGAGTTTGTGAACAAGATACCTGCTTTACAAGAAATACTAAAAGGAGCACTACAGGTAGATAGGAAAAGACAGGAGAGAGAGGTTTGGAGAAGAGTATGGAAATGAAGATTATCAGTAAGGGCAAGGAGAGAGAGGAAAAAATAAAAATAAAATAAGATGTGACATATTAAATCCAAAAGGCAAAATGGTAGACAGTAGACATTACAGTGGATGAAATTAGCCAGAAACAAAAGGACAGATACTGTAGGGTCTCACTAATGTGGACTAACATTGATGAGTGAAATTTGAGAGCTAAGAAAACAGGTTATCAGGAGGTAGTAAGAGGTTAGAGATTGGGCATTTGATGCTGAAGGAGTACAGAGGTTCAACAGGACTGAGTGTATAAATCCAGAAATGGAATGGACAACATAACTGTGTGATGGTAACACAATATCGTAAGTACTCCAAACAAAGATGAGTATGAGTACGGTTGAAAGAGGAAGGCTAAGGTTATGTATGATGCCAGAAGGAAAGACAGAAGATAAAGACTGGGATTATATAACTTAGTGAAACTTAGAGTGGTCAATGATGGTGATTAAATGTACAAATATAAGAATGTTTTTAAATGAGGGAGAACAAATTAATGCCCACATTGCAAGGTGTTGAAAATTGGATGGTATAGGGGAAAAAATACAATCAATGCAGACTAGAGTTTACAGTTAATGGTAACTTTGTAAAATGCTTCCATTAATTGTAAAAAAGGCAGTATACTAAAGCTAAATGCCTTTAAGAAGGAGTGATATGAGATTCTTGGTGGTAGTGATGTTGCTTGAACTTTTCATTGTATTTTATTTTTACTTTTCTCCTATCTTTGGTATTTTTCTTCTATTTTTTTCTCCCTTTCCTCTTTCTTTGGGGAATAGATGGAAATGTCCTCATGTAGATTGTGGTGGTAAATGCAAATTATGTGATTATACTGGGAATCATTGTTTACTTAGGGTGGATTATATCGATGTGTGAATAAAATTGTTAGAAACATAAACAGAGTAATAAAAGTGCTGGAGAAAATGTGGAGAGAGAGATTTACCTATTCCCTGTTGGTAGGGAAGAAGAATGGCACAGCCTAGCTGGAGGGCAGTGTGGTGGTTCCACAGGAAGGTACCTATCGGGTTGCCATATGGTTCTGCAACTGCATTATTGGGTATATACTTGGAAGACTGAGAGTAAGGATATGAGCGGACATTGCACACTGGTATTTATGGCAGCCATGTTCACGGTTTGCAATGGATGGAGGTGGCCTAAGGGTACATTGACTGATAAATGGAATGGTGAGCTGTGGTGTATACATACAATGGAATACTGAGCTGCAGTAACAATAAATGAAGTTGTGAGGTATTCACCTAGGTGACTGGACCTTGAGGACAGTATATTGAGTGAAATAAGTCAGAATCAAAAAGACAAACTTTATAATGCCTCACTAATGTGAACTAACTATAATGTGCAGACTCTGAGAGGTGAATCTAAGAGTGTGGGTTGTCAGGTGAAGGCTTGTGGTGAAGGTTCCTAGATTGTAAGCTCTTAGCAGTTACATCTGTTCATAAGTTGTAGTGGCTATCTCTAAATTCTGAGCTGCTGAGCTGTTTGCGTATAACCTGTTCAGTCCCTGTAACTTTGGGTATCTGTGTGACACCCGAGACTCAGAGCTATAGTTCAGCAGCCAAGAATGTCAGCATTACTCCATAAGCAAATGTTAAAAAAGCTGAGAGAGATTGGACTTCAGTTGGAGATGTGAATGAAATGGACTCCATTAGAACTAAATGGTAAACCAGACTAAATTGTAAAGGATGATATTTACTGTGATTTAAAACTTCAACTTCTATGTGACGCCAAAGGAAGAGATTTATTTGGTGAAAAATCTATTTAGGATTTTAGCACTTGTATTACTCTGTTTATTTTTTTTAACAATTTTTTTCACACACCAATACAATCCACCCTAAGTAAAAATTATTTAGGACACTAAATAATTTAATTTGTATGGTCAGTTTATTTGAACATCATAATTACATGGAACCTTGAATAGTGGGTGAGATCTGGTTGGTTTGTACAGGTTAGCTTGAAATCCAATATATTCCAGAGTAATTTGCACAGAGAGTAAGGAGTATTTACAGGGCCTCCTTGAGGGCCTGGGGAAAAAATGTGGAAACATTGAACTTCCCCAGCTGGGGAATTCCTGATATTCTCATAAGCATTGGGGACTACCTTTTTTATAGGCCAAGTCCTCAATCTTGGAGCTTACCTTACTGAAGCTCATGACTGCAAAGGAGAGGCTAAGCCTACTTTTAATTGTGCCTAATAGTCACCCCCAGAGAAGCTCTTTTGTTGCTCAGGTGTGGCCTCTCTCTAAGCCCACTCAGCAGGTAAACTCACTGCCCTCCCCCCTACATAGGACATGTCTTCCAGGGGTGTAAATCTCCCTGGAAACATGGGACATGACTCCCAGGGATGAACCTGGACCTGGCATCATGGAATTGAGAAAGCTTTCCTGAAAAAAAGTGGGAAGAGAAATTAAAATAAAGTTTCAATGGCTGAGAGAATTCAAATGGAGTAGAAAGTTCATTCTGGAGTTTATTCTTATTCATTATATAGATATCCCTTTTTAGTTTTTAGTATACTAGAATTACTACAAGGAAATAGCCAAAACGGTTGAACCGCAATCCAGTATACTTGATTCTTGAAGATGATCATGTAACTATATAGCTTATACGGTGTGACTGGGTGATTGTGAAAACCTTGTGGCTCACACTCCTTTTATCCAGTATACGGACAGATAAGTAGAAAAACAGGGGCAAAAATTATATGAATAATGGAGGGGGGAAGGAGTATGAGATATTTGGGTGTTCTTCTTTACTTCTATTTTTATTTTTATTCTTACTTTTTGGATTAATGAAAATGTTCAAAAAATTGTGGTGATGAATGCACAAATATGTGATGATACTGTGAACAAGTGATTGTACACTTTGGATGATTGTATGGTATATGAATATATCTTGATAAAATTGCATTAAAAATTTAATTGGAGCCCCTGCATGTGTTTTACTTATTGGGCAGGAGGCAATAGGGAAAAGAGGTTTTAGGCATAATTACTGGTGAGGAGGCTTGAGATTGAAATAATGATTTTGTGATGGTCCCTATTTTCCTGTAAAGTAGGAGGGATACTCTTCTGAGATGAGAGGAGAATTGGTGGGATAAGAATTACAGAAAATTGTAACAAAATTGGAACTTATGCTAAGAAGAATGTATAGAAGAGGGAAATGTCTAGAACTGTCAAATAATTTGCTAGATAAACACTGGAGATAGAGTTCACATTGGAGTTCATAATTGTTATTGCACCCCCTAGTGTATGATAACATAGTTTTCCTAAGCATTACCTTAGATCTTTGGTAAAGGGGAAAAAAGATGATGTATAAATTTATGATTTAAATATATCAGTTGGGTAGTGTGTTACAACAAATCAGAGCATAGTCCTAATTTGACTTGGTTTTGTAAGATTGCAATTTATCCATTCTATACTGTTTTAGAATCAGGAAAATTGCAAAAGTTGTGCTAATAAGTTCTCTTATGAATATCTATAGGTTTTTGTAAAGACAAAGTTAGTCAATGCACTAGTAAGGTTAAGCTGCATTTTGCTGTGGTAACAAATGAATCCTGAAATCTGAGTGGCTTAACATATTCAATTTTATTTCCTTTTCAAGCAAAATCCCTGGATGATCCTCTAGGACATTTTTGTCTCTGTTTAGTTATTCAGTGATCTTGGTTGCTTCCTCTGTGTTTTCCTGCCATTGTAGTGCCTGTCTTTCAGTTTTGTTGAAGCAGGGAAAAGAAAGTGGGCATCTGGAATACTGACTCCTAAACATTTCTTCCTGAGTGTGGAACACATCACTACTGTGAGTTATTCACATGATCCCGCTTAAATAAAAGTGGGATGAAATTATGGTGGGAGCACATGGGTATCTGATGACTATCAAATGGTTTGACCACCATCTAATGGGTTGACTTCAGTTTGGAAAATCATTCCCTACATTCCTGATAAATAGGAGGAATTATCTTCTGAGAAGAGAGAACAATTTGTGGAATAAGGTTTACAGGAAACTGGTACAAAATTGGAGTATATGCTGAGCAGAATATGTAGAAGAGGGAACTACTTAGTGAAGCCAGAAATCTGCTCAAGAAACATTGAAGATTGAGTTCACACTAGAGTTCACAGTTCTTGTTGCTATGATTGTATGACTTTTTTCAGACTTGCCTTAATACTAGGTAAAGGGAAAAAAGTGATGTATAAATTTATTGTCTAAATATTCTGTTGGTATAGTGCGTTACTTCAAAGCAAGGAGAAGCTCTAATTGGATTTGTTCTGTAAGGACTGTTATTTATCCATTCTGCTCTATTTGAGAATCAAGTTAATGCAAAGGCCATGTGAACTAGTTCTTTTATTAATACTCATAGGCCTTTGTAAAGACAAATTTAGTCAATGTATTAGTCAAAATAAGATGTCTTTTGCTGTAGCAATAAATGAATCCTGAAATATCATTGGTTTATCACATACAATTTTATTTCCTGATTAGATAAAATCCACTGAAAGTGAGGTGGTCCTGTAGGGCAGTTGTCCTCCACATAGATACTCAGTAATCCACGATGCTTCCTCTTTGTAGTTTTCCATTTTAACAGTTGGCAAAGAAGGGGGAAAGCTGGAGAGCAACACATTGGCTCCTGAATCGTTCACACTGAGTGAGGCACACATCACTTCTGTGAGCTGGGCACATGGTCTTACTTAAATACAAGAGAGCAGAAAATATGATGGGAGCAGCACAGGAATATATGCTGATGTGCATGGGCTAGCCATCATTGAAAGACTGATTTCTCATATGTAATGAATTGTTTACTAAACTGTTGAATATTAATTTCTTTGTAATATTTATTTAGCCTACGATTTAGCATGGCAATTAAACAATTTGTGATATCTCAATTCTTAAGAAATAACAGTGGTCATGAAGATTGGCAGACTTCTTCTGGCTTTGAATGGATCCTTTCTTTTTTTTTTTTTTCCATATGAGTCTTTCTCTTATAGTTGCAATTTTAAGCTTCTCTGTGTCAAATGACTCCCCATTTCATTGGTCTGCAGCTGGTTAGCATTTTCTCCTAAAATCTGAAAGCACAGACTCTCTGTCTTGATTACTGAGATATCTTTTGGAACAGCCATTTTTATTCTTTTACAAGCTACTTCTGGTCCCATTTATTAAGGCACAAATCCATATTATAAGATTTATTTTGGAGATGAAGAACTGTGAAGGCTGTTTTTGAAAGAAAAAGTGCTCTACATGTATCTTTTAACTGGGAATATCATGTGCAAATTTGCTCTATGGCTATAAATGGAATAATTCTATATTCTGCCTTGGTTTTAGCCAGAGAAAATAATTTATTCATGGAAAAGTCCTCCCAGATTACAATGTAAATGGGGCTTCCTGAAGTCATGAAATATAGGAACATGTATTTTGGCATGAATCTGGCTTTAGGACTTTTCATCTCCAATTCTGTTCATTTCTGGTTGATTCCAATATCTCAAAAAAGTCCAGCAAAATTTTAGCAGTTGGCATAAAAACCGGGAATTTTTAGCAAAATAGATATCCATCATCCACTTCTATTTAAATATTTTTTAAGTAGTTGGCTCATTGCTTAGTTACTTTATTCACATTAGTTGATACACAAGACCATCTTTTGGCTCCAGAGCTTCCTCATGGCATTTTTCACCTCTGCATTTCTGAGGGTGTAGACTAAAGGGTTTAACATGGGTATTACTAGAGTATAAAACACGGCCACTGCTTTATCAATGGGGAAGGTGCCCATGGGCCTAATGTACTCAAATATGCAGGGAACAAAGAGTAAGATGATGACAGTAATATGGGAGGCACAGGTGGAGATGGCCTTCCACTGTCCTTCAGAGCTGTGAGTTCTGATGGAGCAAAGAATAAAGACATAGGAAGTGATAAGAATAGAAAAACTGAGCACACACATCAGCCCACTGTTAGCAACAACAAAGAGTCCAAAGATGTGAGTGTCAGTGCAGGAGAGTTTCAGCAGTGGGTAAAGGTCACAGATGAAATGGTCAATGATATTGGGGCCACAGAAGGGTAACCACACAATGAAAAGTATTTGAATCAGAGCGTGAAGAAATCCCCCAGCCCAGGACAGGACCACCAGGAGGGCAGACACTCGCCAGCTCATTGTGGTCATGTAGTGCAGGGGCCTGCAGATGGCCACGTAGCGGTCATAGGCCATAACCATGAGCAGGATGATCTCGGTTCCCACAAAGAAATGCTCTGTAAATACCTGAGTCATGCACCCACCAAAGGAGATAGTTTTCTTGCTTGCAAGTAAGTCATATATCATTTTGGGAGCCATGGTAGATGAGGAGCAGATATCTACGAAAGATAAGAAAGACAGAAAGAAATACATGGGGCATTCCAGGAGTGGGCTGGTAGTGATTGTCACTAAAATGAGCAGGTTGCCTGTCAGAGTGAGAAAGTAGATGAGTGTAAACACAATAAACAGGAGTTTCTGTACATCTGTGTTCTGTGTCAGGCCAAGGAGTATAAATTCTGTCACGTTGTTCATTGCTTCATGAATCCAATTTATCATTTGGACAAATGATTTATCTGCAAAGAGCACAGGGATTGCAATAGTGATAGATAATTCTGATCAAGTAAATAATACATCTCCCATGATTATTTGTTCCTGTAGGATTGATCAAGCAGATAAACCCCAGCCTTAAAGCTGGGCCATAGTAATAGTCACACATTGATTACATAGCCCTCTTCTGAACACACACACAGACAAACATACATAACATTTTTTTATGACTGCTTTAGTGCCAGGGGTATCTCCTGCAATTGTACATGGATGGATCCTTTCCAATCACTGTCCTAGTATTTTTTGCATAGGAAAACAGGAACAAAATGAAAGAAAAGCTTAGACTGGAATTATCAGCACCTTCTGCCTTGTTTCTTTCCCATAACACAAGTTGATAAGGCTAAGCTGAATGCTAATTTTACCTTTTTTCAGGGTGAACAGACAACAACAAATGATTTCAAAATGAAATTAGGGATGATGTAGTGATTTTACAATCAACAGAAATGAGTGAATATTTAGCTGAGGAAAGATACACCCTCACAGTTATATTTGTGAGCTCTTGCTAGTTTGAAAGAGAATTTTATAAGAAAACCACTGATTCTTTTTCAAAATCTCCAAAGGCATGGTATCCTGTAGAGAATAAGACAGCAAGATGCAATGCATAAATGCCCAACTTATTTGAAAATCCTAAATTCACTATTGTGGAACTTCAGATATAATTAGATTTCAGAGGTATTTTGCACATCAATACTCATTGAGGAAGATTATGAAATGTATTCTGACCATGTTCTGAAAACAGATACTTTAATTTGATGGAACAAAAGTCTCACAATTTATTGGACAGAGCATATCCTTTGGAGTAGAATATTTTTGTATTTTGTTTTCATTGATGAATAGCCATGTAGTTTGTATGGTGTTTTATATTACTGAGCTTAATTTTTTTCATTTTATTGTAAGAATAATAACAAAGGCATAGATGAATTGAAGAGCATTGTTATACTTATGTCACAGTTTGTCACCTAATGGTAAAATTATATTCCAAATAATTGATAAGAGAAAAATTATGTTATGCACATTAATATTCCTATCTTTGTATATTTGCTCAATATTATTTTAGGAAGGAAAATAAATGAAATAAGAGAGAATATAAATGAAATAAGTACTCACCTCAATAAGTTAGAAACTACCAGTTATATTAGGATAAATTTTGAATGCAGAAATAGATATACAAGAAAATAGAAAAATATTGGATTTGATAAATATATTCAAAAGCTTACTGATATTTAAAAAGTACTGTCAAAGGGGATGAACACATATAAACTGAATAAGAATCATGTATGATCAATTCCTAAAAGGACATCAATTTAAAGTATGTTGAATAGGATATTATGACTATGGCACTGGGGTAATAAATGTTTACCAGTAACTAACAGGAATTTTTCAAAGTAACAGAAGTCTTTTCTTCATATTATCGTTAAAAAAATGGAAAAAAGATACAAAAAAATTTTAAAAAGATTGTATGCATTCAACCCTTAAATAAAAGCATAAATCTATTTAAAAAAATAGGAAACAATGAGATAAGTATGTATCTCATATCTATATTGGGAAGGGAATATTAAGCAAAATGTATAAAACATAGGACAAATATGATAGCTTCAATGACATAAAGACTTGGAACACACTTGAAAATAATTGTGAAAAGTATGACCAACAACTATTTCTCTAAAAATAGCATTTACAAAAAAGAAAAGTCTACTCACACCATTTATAAAAAAAGGCAAATATAATGAAAATGTAATTTCAGGAAAAAATGAGGCATGAAGAATCTTCTATTTCTTAAAATAGCAAGAAGTGAAACTTAAAATGTGAAATAATTTTAACTGGCAAATTAGCAAGGATATATGAGAACTATATTATCCAAGGCTTGTGTGTGTTGGTTTAGAATATTCTGCAAATAAATTTCACTCTATGTAGTAAGGGCTTTATAATTGGTCATGCCCTTAGTCCACTATTCCTTATTCCAAAAAATCTATTCTAGGTGTAAAATAATGGGGAAAAAATATACATACAGGTGGTATGCCATAATTTTTTTTTATAATTGTGGAAAAGAGAAGACAACTCAGGATGTCTAACAGTTTAAAGGAAACTATTAAATGAATTAAGATATACAATTATAAATATCAGGTGGACATTTAAGTGAATTTTAAGAATTAATGATGTGGAAAAGTACTTCCAATATAATACTGAGTGGAAAATGAAAGATATAAAATACCATAAATATCAGTCTATCAATTGTATAAAATAGCATATGTATGTAGAAAAGGGTCTAAAAACAATATATTACAATAATTTTATCTGATTTATGGTATTAATGGCTGTTTTTGTAGGCAGCATTCGTAAATTTTATGATCTACTTTTTCTGTAAAGATATATTGCCTTAATAATTGGTAAAATAATTTAATTAAAGAAGTTTTATCTTCTTATCTCAGTCTGTGTCTGTAACAACTTGAGTGACTGCTTTTTTAAGTAGTGGGTATTCTGGTCATTATTCATAAAAATTTGTTATAGTGGAAACATATGTTTTACATATAACTTACCTGCAAATTGAACCCTAGTGTCACCTAGAGAGAAAAATTTCAATAAAGAATTGATTCTACTTACTTCTCTGAAAGTGTTTGGAGAAGTAACAGGTTCAGTCTATGACAAGGCATCTTGTTTTTAGAGAACACTCTGCGTGGACTTAGCAACCAGTGACCCATCTTTAACTGCTGCTTTGCAAGTTCATCCACTATTACATTAAGTATAGTATATGTTTTCCTCAGTTATTGACTAAAAATAATTGCCAAGAGTGACCGCACAAGTAAATCTGAGTTCATGCGCTGAGTTTACTTTTGCTCTTGGGGCTCACACCATCTTGTGGACGTGGGCCACAATATCCCAGCTCAGATACTAATTTCCTTATTCAGAATGTCCAGATCTCTAGACTTCACAAGACATGGTTGGGGCAACATCTTACTATTGGAGGCCGTCTCTCCTAGGTCTCTTTCCCACATCTTTATCATTCTTGTGTTGTTGGTGACAAGATGACTTATACTATATAAGTCACTTGATCAAAACTAACCTGATTATAATCCTGAAAAGAGCAAAGTATGATAAAGCAGAATATTTAGGGATTGCAAATACCATGCTTTGCAGTTAGGTGAAGTTACCCTGGAGTAACAGCTCCCTGAATTCAGCTCTTTTAAGCTTTTTTTCTTAGAAACCCTACACTCATCCTATAGCTAGGTCCTTTGGCCCTTGAGTCTGGATCCAAATAGCTTGGAAACTTAGGAACAAACAGCACCTACAATCTTTGACTGGTTTTGTCAAGTGGTCTCTAGTCTCAAATATCCCCAGCATTTTCATACATGATTATGGGGAAATATTTAAACACATAGTGCTACAGCCAAGGAGTTAGGGATGCGCTGAACTATCAGCTCCCAAAGGATTAGAGTTGGCAACTTCAGCCAAATGGAAACCAAGCCAGTTCATCCTGTTGTCTCTTGTGGCTGTGACACCTGTGACACCAAGGGGGTGGGTGTGAGAGGAGAGACAGCTGGGGTGGGTTAGCATTCTCTCTATGGTTATGGTTGGTAAGTGATCTTACAGTCTAGAAGTAGGGCACAGAATATTCTAGTCATGGGAGTAAGGGTGCATGAGCTTATCACAACACATAAAACAATCCTAACATTATCTGACTCACTGAGTTATGGGGGGGGATTGATCAAGATAACAAATGAAACACCTAGCTTAATGAAAAAGTTTATGCTTTGGTTGATGGTCTAAGGACAAACACATGTAGGTTACAAAAACTGCTGCAAAGTATTAAAATTATGAATTATGCTTATGAGCAAGAGCTTTGGAGTATAATAAACTGCACCCCCTAGGACTGGCTGTTTTACTTAATATCTATGCAACCAGACAAGTTTCTCAGCTTCTTTATGCCTCCTTTCCCACATATGAATATAGAGCATGAAGAAAAACTTCTTATTGGACCTAGTGGGGTTATTTGAGATAATGCATGGAATGTTTAAATGGCTTCTGACATAGAGGAAACTGTTGTCTGTTGTCATCCTCCATTGAGGAAAAGAGAACTCATGTTGTGACTAATCCGTGTTCTGTCAAGAATTATCTCAGCTCATATTTGTAGCTTGCTTTCTTTACCTTAGGATTCTGTTCAAATGCAGAATGTCGGCGGCAAGAACAGCCAAGTTTTGAAGCTTTCAATACAGATTCACAAATCCCTACAACTCTGAAATATTTCTATCTCTCCACTAAAAAATCTGACACTGAAGTTGAGGTTTCCTGAAAAGGCTGGAGGAGATAAAGGGAATGAGAGTATCATGAGAACTATTAAGTGATGGACACTTTCATGTATCACTCTGCTAAGTTCAGTAAATCATCTGAGTCTCATATAATCCCCATGAGGGAAACAATATATATTGAAATTTGACCAAGAACCAAAGCTAATAATTATTAGTGCTCAGATTTAAGCCTGGAGTTATCTGATTTCTAACCCTGAGCTCTGTTCATGACATTATTTTACCTCATCTGACACTGAAACTCTGATGCGTCTTACACCCTGGATGTTGTGGGAGGTGAGGTGCTGACTCTGACCAGCCCAGAATTGTTCAGCTTTGGTTCCACCACCAGGGGGAGACTGAAGTTACTCCTCAGGCAGATCTTGTGCCCCTGCTGACCAGGAGAAAGGGGGTGGAGAAAGATACTCTAACTTTGTTTCATACTTTTGGCCATGATGTCGGTGACTTCCCTAAGGACGTTCTAAACACTTTGATTTTGGGATTTCTTGATGAGATAAATGGAAGGAAAGTGTGCTGAAATTCAGGTTTAAGAACAGGGACATCCTCTCCATGAGTGGGGGTCCATGCTAGCAGACTGGAAAAGTTATATCCAAAAGACATGAACCAGCGTATGTTTCCCAATTCTTCCACTTTCTCATCATATGACCCTATGAATATCACTTAACTTATGTGAGCCAGTAAAACAGGCTTAAAGAAATAGTGTTATTGGGAGATATACCAAAATATAGCTTGTGAAATCATCAAACTAGTGTATTGTGCATGGATAATGCTTTGAAAATATTTTTGAGTTAAACTGAAAGAAATGTTTGCATAGTAGACACACCCATTGTATTAGAGTGTTTGTTATCATTTTTGAATCCTGGGCAATCTGTGTGATTTGGAGAAAATTATACAACAGCTCTGTTCCTCAGTTTCCTTTTTAGCAAAGTAGAAGGTTGCAAAAAATACAGTTGTAGAAGGAAGAAGATAAACATGATATCATTCTGATTGTGAGAATGAACACAGGCAAGGAGGTGGAAGAGCGTCTCCTGAAAGAAAAATTTCTAAAGAAAATTTGTCAAGCTATAATTTCAGACATAGTAAGAAGTTCTTTCAAAAACAAACAGAAAACAAAGATTTTCATGCATACAAAAGTTAAAAGAATTCATTAGCTTCAGACTCACGTTAGGGGATGTATTAAAGGAAGTCTTCAGGCAGAACAAAGTGATTCTAGATGGTAATAGGGATCTATACAAAGGAGTGAAGAGCACAAGGATGGAAACCACATTAATAAATATAAAAGATTTTTCTTGTATTTCTTAATTCAATTTAAAATATCATTCACTGTCAAAACAAAAAGAAATGCTACCTTTATGTCCTTGGAGAGTGAGATATTTTAATGAATGGTTGACCTAAAAGACTTATGAGACAAGTTTCCCAGTTGTGTGATTTTAAGACATGGATATGCTACAATATGTTTTTTTTTTTCCCAGTGGTGCATAGGATAGTGTATATCCTAACCTATTTGGAGGATAGAGCACTTCCTTCTACTCTAATGTTGGAATCATGAGGATGGAGAGTGAGTTGGGGACAATGTTTTATGCAGAAGTCAGTAACAAGATCACATATCACACTTAGCTAAGCCTCCTTGTAAAGATACTTTGAGGAGAAAAAAGAGAAACTCTGTAGAGAGGATGGCTCCAATTGTGTTTCCTCTCCCTCAGCCTCTCATGTGGAATCACTTGCAAACTTGCCAGTAATCCATTCAGTGGTATTTTACTCAACATTTGTGTGTTCAGACATCCCAGTATTTATGGAGATGATTACTGGTAGGGATGGGAATCCTTCACACCTATTTAAAAAAATGCACCATTAGGAAACTTCTTTGAGCAAAAAAGAGAGTCCTTGAGGATCCAGTGAATCACTTACTCAATTTTTCACTTATGGCTTTAATCAACCTGATTGCTTAACAGTTCTGCGCTAAAAGAGGATGTCAGAAGAGAAAAATAGTACTAAGCCCTATTGAAAATTTCCTAGCAATGGCACAGAAGAGTTTCAATAAGGTTAACTCTACCAAATCTAACTCACTAACTCTCACTCTCACACTAACTTTAATTGACTGTCATGAGGACAGAAATTTCATACTTGAGATCATAAATTTGTTGGCACAAAAAGCATTGTATCATTTTCTCAGCATTGCTTTGCGTCTTCCATAATGGGAAAAAAGTGTGATGTATAAATTTATGGTTTAAATTGATCAACTCGGGTAGTATATTACACTGAAACAATGAGGTTCTACGCATACTTGGCTTTGTGAGGATGTTATTTATCCATTCCACACTATTTGTAAATCAAGATAAGGGCAACGTTTTGATAATATTTTCACTTATTAATACTTATAGGTTTGTAAAAACAGTTAGTCAATGCATTTGTCAGGATAAGTTGCGCTTTGCTATGGTAACAAATGCATCCTGAAATCTCCATGGCTTAACAGAAACAATTTTCTTTCTTATTCAGGTAAAACCCACTGAGGGTTGGATGATCCTCTGTGGCAGTTGTCCTCTGAATAGTTACCCAGTCATCCATGTTGCTCCCTTGTGTAGTCCTGCCGTCTTTCAGGCACATCCTCCAGGATTGCTATAGCAGGGAAAAAAAGAGCTGGATAGTAGCACACTGGCTTCTAAATTATTTGCCTGAGTGAGAAACACATCATGTCTGCTAGCTTGTATTGTGGTCCTACTTAAATTCACGGGGGCCAAAAACATTATGATAGCACATGGATATTTGGTGTCAGCATACAGGCCAGCCACCTTTGTGAAAAGTGATTTCCCATTTGGAAAGAATCATTCAGTAAACTGCAAATATTAATCTGTATGTGATATATATTTTAACATAAGATAAAGGCATGCCTATGAGTAATTTGTGTCAATTCAGTACTTATGAAGATAAGTGTGCAATTACTAAGATCTCCAGGGCTCCCCACTGGCCCTGATCTGAGTCCTATTCTTTTTTCTGTGTTCTTTCTTTTAGAATTTCAATGGAAGTTTCTACAACTGAGATATTTCCCCATGTCGTTGGTTTGTAATTGATTTTCAATTTCATGTATAGAGTTAAAAGTGCAGACTTTCTGCCTTGAATACTGAGATATCAACAGCACTCTTTAGCACCTGCTACTGCTGTTTTTGCTATTAGCTAAGGCTCATAACCCTCCCATCAAAGCAGTTTTGGAGGTGAAGTGCTGAGCAGGCTGACTTTAACAGAAAATATGCTCCACGTTTGTCTTCTGCCTGGGAATATCACGTGAAAGGTTGCTCTATGGACATATTGTAAAATTTTATATCCCTTCTTACTTCAGGCAGAGAAAATAATTTATTCTGGAAATTGTCCCAATTACAGTGGACATGCTACCCCCTGGGCTGTTCAACAATCCAACATTAGTTTTGTGGTGAGTCCTGCTGTAATGACTTTCTCTCATCCTTCACACCCATTGAATTCTAGTTGATCGCTGTCTCTCACATTATATAGTCTTCCCTGATTCCAGCAGTTGGGATTAAAAGGATGAATTTTTAACAAAATGCCCATCCATCATACATTTACTTTAAATATTTTTAAGTATTTATGCTATAGGTTATATAAACCATACTCGAAGTTTTACAACGAATTGCTCTATTGAATTTGTAAAGGCCTGGATTATCCAAATATTGTGACAATTTTATGTCAATTAATATTTTTCCTTTGAGCAATAATATTTAAATGCCAAGAAGTTTTTAATTGGAAGAAATAATTATTATTTCATCAAATATTGACAGTTTATGTAAGAGGAAACATTAAAGTTTCCAAATAGGAAGGAATGTCATACACTGAAACTCACATAAAATGTATAGATTTTATTTTTGTTATCTATTCACATTTACTGTTACCAAAGATCACTCTGTGGCTCCATCCTTGGGGCATTTCATTTTTCACATCTGTATTTCTGAGGGTATAGACATTCAAGGGTTTAACATGGGTGATACCACAGTATAAAACAGAGGAAGGTAGTCATGGGTGGAAGGCAAACAGATACACAGGGTACAAAGAATGAAATGACTACATTGTTCTGGGGGGCACAGGTGAGAGAGCCTTCTGATGCTCTTCAGAGCTGTGAGTTTTGAGGGAGGAAAAGATGAGGATATGGGAAGAGATAAGTATTGAAAAAGTAAGCGTAACCTCTGTTGGTCAATGACATTAGGTCCACAATAAGGGAACCACAGCATAAAAAAATTTGAATCTGAGCAAGCAGAAATCCCTCAGCCTAGGAAATGGTCACCAGGAGGCCAACACCAGGTGACTCATTGTGGTCATGTAGTGCAGGGACCTGCAGATGGCCCCATAGCAGTCACAAGCCAAAACCGTGAGCTGGAGGATCTTAAGTCCACAAGGAAATGCTCTGCAATGAGCTGAGTCATGTATCCACCAAAGGAAGTAGTTTTCATCTTAGAGAATAAGTCAAATATCATATAGGAGGCCCTGGTAGAAGAGAAGGAGCCATCTATGCAGGGCAAAAGGGCAGGAAAATCTACATGGGGATCCCAGAGCCAGGCTGGTGGTGTGTCATTGCAATGAGTAGGTAGCCTGCAAGAGTGAAAAATTAGATAAGGAGTATAACATAGCAAATGAGAGTGCATGTCTGGGTTCTGTGCCAGGCTGAGCAAGGTGAATTGTTACTTTGTTCATGACTCCATGAATCCAATATGGCATCTGGATAAAAATTTTATTTGTAAATAGCCAAGGGATTGCAATGGGGATAGACAAATTTTGTCCAAACAATGTATCTATCAGAAGTATTAGTTTCCTGTAATATAGATGGAAACCCCAACCAGATCAACCTCAGCCTTAACATAGGGCCCTACTTTTAGTCACTTATCGAAACACACACATAGTCCTTTTACACACACACACACACACACACACACACATCACTTTCCCTCCACCTATAGAACTTTCTTTATACCTTATACTGTGAGTCTGCTGCTGATGAATTCTTTTTGCTTTTGTAGACAAAAAAAAATCTTTATTCTGTGTTTGGTTTTGAAAGACCTCCTTGCTCTGTAGGTATTTTAGCTTGTGTGCCACTTTGGATATATTATGTCCCCCAAAACACCATTATCTTTGATGCAATCTTGTGGGGGCAGACATATTAATATTGGTTAGATTGGAATCCTTTGATTGAGTGTTTCCATGGATATGTTACTCTGCCACCTGTGAGTGAAACTTTTGACTGGATAATTTCCTTGGAGGTGTTATCCCGCCCATTCAGGGTGGGTGTTAATTGGATCACTGGAGTCCTATAAAGGAGTTCACAGACCTCAGAGCACCTGAGAGTGACATTTTGAAGAGCAGCTACAGTCTAGAGAAGACAAAATGCCCAAAGAGCAACATTTTGGAGAACACCATTTTGAAATGCCACCTGGGAGCAAGCGGATGCCAGCCACGTGCCTTCCAAGCTAACAGAACTTTTCCGGACACCAATAGCTCCAGTGAAGATACCCTATTGTTGATACCTTATCTTGGATACTTTATGGCCTTAAGATTGTAACTTTGTAATCAAATAAATCCCCTTTATAAAAGCCAATCCATTTCTGGTATCTTGTGAAAAGGTACCATTAGCAAACCGGAAGAGCTTGACAAATATTTCTTCAGAAAACTTTATTTCACATAGCTTTTCACTGTCTCTTTGCCTGAATTAGTTCTGACATGAAGAATGATGCCTTTGTTATCTTTTTTCCCTATAGAAAGAAACATTTCTTTTGAACCCTCTACTCTGCAGCAGAGGACACTGATGCACAGAGAAGTTGAGTAAATGCCAAGATGACACAGATTGCCCAGGATTCAAGAAATGACAACCAACAGTGTTATATTAGTGGGTATGTCTGTCATGCAAACATTTCTCTCAATTTAATTCAGAAAATATTTTCTAAGCGCTTTCTATTCAATATACACTAGCTTGATATTTTCACCTGCTGTCATTTGGTATTTCTCCAAATACGTCTATTTTATTTAAGGCTGTTTGACAGGTCCTGGAAAATTAATTGACACTTATAGAATCATATATCAGTAAATATGAGAATTGGCAATAATATGGGTGTTCTTTCTCTTGGTATATAACCCTCTAAGATGCTAGCATGATTGATTCTTGCAGAGGATGTCCCTGTGCCTAAATCTAAATTTCTGCTTAGACTTTCTTCTATCCTGCAGCCATCACAAAATTCCAGAATCAAAGCTGTCTAGATTATACTTGGATTGTTCACCAGAATGGAGGCCAAACATAAGAAAGGAAGTTAGGAAAGACTCTTCTCCATCCTCTGTTTCTTAATCAGCTGCTGAACATCGGATCTGCCTGAGGAGTAAGTCCTGCCTGCCTCTTGTGGTAGAACCAAAGCTCCTAAACAATGGAGAGCTGGTCTGAGTCAGGACATCCTCTCCCATCACATCACTGTGTAGGCACATCACAGCCCCAGTGTCTGATGAGGTACAACAACACAATGATGAGAGCTCAGGATTAGAAATCTTATCAGTCTGCACCTACATCCAAGCACTACTAATTGTTAGCGATTGACCTTGTCCAAGTTTCCTTGTGCATAAAATGGAAATAATATGTCCCTCATGGGAATTACAAGAGACTCAGAGGAGATATCACACTTAGCAGAGTTCCTGATTCAAAAAGTACACGTTATTTATTAGTTTTCATGGTAGTCACATTCCATATAGCTCCTTCACTTTTTTTCAGAGCATCTCAACTTCATAGTCAGATATTTTAGTTCTTTTTTTTTCACAAATAAATTCAGAAAAGAGATTCGTAAGTGTGAGGAATTCTGGAAAAGGGACAGGACCAAGTATAAAGCCCTTATTATATGAAGTCAAATTTATTTGTGGATTATTTAATACCAACAACACCCACCAGCACTGTGTAATATAGCTTTCATACATACTGATTAATTTACCCATTAAAATATGTTCACATTTTAAAGTGCATTTCTTTATCATTTATAAAATAGAGGATTTATTGACATCCCATTTTTCCTCAGAAATACTTTAGAATTCCTTTTGTCAATTTTTTACAATGGTGTGAGTAGACCATTTTAAAAATAAAGCTATGTTTATAGAAATAGGTTCCTGTCAAAATTATTGTACTTAATTTCAAGTGTGTTCCATGACTTTATGTAGTTGAATTGATGATATTTGGCTTGTGTTTTTGCATTTATTTTTGCTTAACATGCCTTTCCCCATCCAGATCAGGTGCATATTTATCTCTTTGTTTTTCTGTATTTTAACAGATATGTTTTATTTTAAGGTTTTAATACACAGCATTCATTTTTTATTTTTTTAATTATTTTTTTTCCTTTTTTGATGGTAATATGAAGAGAAGACTTTATTTTGAAAAATCTGTATTAATTACTAAAATCTTTTATTACCTTCACTGCTATATTCACAATTTTTCTCCTTCCTTCCTTCCTCCTGCCCTCCCTCCGAAAAAAATAGAGCTTTATTAATAGTCTAACATTTCACAAATTGGGCAATGCCAAATAAACGCGATATTCCAAAGTTTTGTTAGGAGGGGCCTTGTGAATTTATAACCCCCTGAACAAAGGGAGGATTTGCGGATGTCAGGCAAATTGTGTTCTAACACCTTATTGGAACAACAAAGCAGAGTAGGAGACTATTCCAAGGTGATTGGCCGGAGCTTCTTTTTCTCGTCCTATTTCTTGTAAACTTTCTCTACTTCTCCATGCAGCGCATGCCTGAAGTCTGATCGCTTCAGGGCAGGGCATCCATCTTGTGCGCCTCCTTTGCTCTCAACTATTTGTAGCTCCGGGACCGAAATTCGATTTAAAGTTTCTTTCTTTGAAGTCACCTGCCTCCCGTTGTGTCATCATTCATCAGATCCATAGCTATTATTCTGAAGGCATGGGACGCCAAAGGGTTAACTTTCAAGGGAGTAGGTAGGGTGGTGACAAATCTCACTTGAGGGGATTAGCAAGTGGGACTCTAGCCTGGGGGAAAGCAGTTCTGGGATGGGGTTTTTCTTAGGGAAAAAGGGGGGCAGGGTTGCTGAAAGAGAAATGAGCTTCCTAAAAATACAAACGTAACTTCTGTTTAGGATTCACGCTTCTTATATCCGCCCCCCCATCTCTAATTTTTAAAATGCCCACGTGCATGTTGGTCAAGTAAGGGGTTTGTGCATCACTTCTGTAATGCTCATATTGAGACAGGCTAGAAAAGGGCACTCTGGGCAGGACAGGGGCTTTGGTCAGTTCAAATGGAGGGTCAGCATCAAGCCATCGAGATAGCCAGACGGAGAACAGAAAGGAGGGGCCAGGCAAGAGGCCCTACTTTTCAGAACCAGTTGAGATAGACAGGTGGAGGGAGAAAGGAGGGGTTAAGCCAGGGTGTGGGCAGAATGGGAATTTCCACCCCCAACCTTAGCCTAAATCATATCAACAGGTTAACATATAAAACCTGGATATAGCTCAACCAGGTGTGTCCCCTCTCTTGGGCACACTGGCATTGACCCCTCAAGTGTGTATTCCTTCTTACCAAATTTTGCTGTTTCCCACGTATGCTGGCTTTTTCAAATAAAACTTTACTGCTTGCTACTAAACCTTTTGTCCCTGAATTCTTTATTGAGGCAAGAAAAATGAGCCTATACTGGAGCTCACCTCAGGTGCCAATCTGGTTCCTACAACCGTATGATATAAAAGTGATAATTGTCCCATAATTGAAGAGAACTAAAATTAATACTAAACAATAACAGAAATGGGGCAAGAGGCAAGTCAGTGGGTAAATCGTTAAATGTTTCTGGACAATTGAACACCACCAGAAATGTAAGAATGAAGAAAACTGTATTTTCTAGAACTCTCTTCATGGGAAGTTCTGTAAATAGTTGAAAGATGGAATACTTAGGGCGTGCCTCAGCTCCCCACACCCAACTGCCATGCGAACAACTATCTTCTTTGGAACCTCTGGTCTTTTGCCAAGTGGGAAATGTAACTTTGGAACTTGGAGTTTGGAGATGAATGTCCTTTGGGATTTGGCCATAATTTCTTCTTTTTGTCCTTCTGTGTTTTAATGTATTTGTTAAATACCAGTAAGTTTTTTTTTTTTTAATTTTGTTCATAAAATATAATATCTTTTTATACTTTATGTATTGATTCCTACATTCAAACTTAAAGTTGGGCCATATTTTTAGTGACATGTGGCACAAATAGACCTCTTCTACACACACAGACACACACACATACAGACACACAGACACAGATGATTATATGACTGTTATCATGCCAGACACCTTTCCTGCAATCATACATGGTCAGTCCTCTCCCTGTCACTGCCATTATATATTTTTCCCATGGAAAACAGGTAAAAAAAAAAAAAAACCTGTAATCAGGAGTAGACTCTTGCATTCTTGAGAGCCCATTCACTCAGGGTTAAGTTGCAAAGTTTGTTTTCTGTGATATTTTTAACTTCTTTCAGGGTGAATGTAAAACATCAAGCAAGTACAATCTGAAATTAGGGATGCTGTAGTCACAATTCAGAATCAAATGAACTGAGTGAATATTTTTGAGGCTGTATTAAGAGTCACCCTGGAGGTTAGATTTGTGAACTTATGCTACATCAAAACAAAATTTTATAAGAATATCATAGATTCTTTATTGAAAACCTCTGAATAAACTTTATTATGAATAGATTAAAAAAGGCAGAATGATTCAATGCAATATTCCTGAAATTTATTTGAATCTCCAGGGTACTCTGTTTGGGGAACTTCTGTTATGTTAATTTTAGGGACCTTTTGTAAGACAAACTCAGTTTAAGGGATTTATGAAAAATCCTCTGATCTGTCCAGAAAACAGATACATATAACCAAAGAAACAAATCACAACAATTTACAAGGTATGTGTTGCTTAGAATGATAGGTTTTTTTCCTCTTCCTTTTCTTTAATGAAATTTTATTAATATATATTCACATAATATATAATCATTCAAAGTGTACAATCAGTTGTTCACAGTATCCTCATATAGCTGTGCATTCATTGCCACAATCTTTGAACATTTTCATTACTCCAAAAAGTAAAATAAAAATTAAAATAAAAAGAATATCCAAAACATGCCCTTCCCCTCCTCCCCTCATTGTTCATTTACTTTTTTTAAATACAGTTTTATTGAGGTATATTCACACACCCTACAGTCATCCACAATGTACAACCGATTATTCACAGCACCATCATACATTTGTGTGTTCATCACCAGAATCAATTTTTGAACCTTTTCCTTACTCCAAAATAAAAACAAAAGCAAAAAAGAACACATAGGTCTCTCCATCCCCTCCATCCCAGCCTATTCTTCACCTAATTTTTGTCCCCATTTTTCCACTCATCTGTCCATACACTGGATAAAGGGAGTGTAAGTCACAAAGTTTTCAGAATCACACAGTCACACTGTGCAAGATACAAAGCTATATAATCATAGAATGACAGGTTATTTTTGAATTATTAGCTAGTGGCCCTGTGATGGGTCTATGGACCTTAGTCTTACTGACCCTAACTTTTTATACATAATATAGGAAAAATGACAAAGGGCATAGAGGAATTATTACATATGTCAGAATTAGTAGACTAAAAGCAAATAATATAGCTTTTCACACACTTCAAATTACTGGTAAAAGAACAAAAATGGAAAAAACACATCAATGTTTTTATCCTTGAAATACTTGCTTTTATAACATTGAGAGAGAAAATAAATGAACTGATGGAGAAAATAAATGAACTAAATGCTCAACTCAAGCAGTTAGAAAAACAAGTAGTTATATTAGGGAAAAAAAATTTGAATCACATCAATAGAACAGACAGAAAAAATATTAGATGATAAATTCAAAAGCATACTGGGTTTAAAAAAATACTAATAAAACTGATTACACTGATAAATTCAATGAGAAGTAAGTATAGTCAATTTCCCAAGACCTTCAGTCAAAAACTGCTTAAAATAATATTAGCAATAGTTCAGGGGGATGATAAAAGATTTTCAGGAACTATAGGCATTTTTCAAAACAAAGTTAAATCTTCTCTTCATGCCAATCCTCAAAAAAGAAAAAAGGAAAAAGAAAGTTGTTAGTATTAAAATATTAAGTTAACCCATAAGTCTGTTTAAAAATAAAAAAAAAATAAATAAAAAAACATGAAAGGGTAAATATGTTCCTGATCTCTAGATGGAGAAGAACATGAAAGGAAAAAAAAAAATTGGCATAAAAGGATAAAAATAATAGGTTCAATTACATGAAGTCAATGAAAAATAACCACAACTAGTGTGAAAGATAGCCATTATTGTAGAAATTGCTTTCAAAACTAAAGAAATATGTTTATTCACAGCTTTATCAAAAAATGCAAAATTAATTATGAAGTAATTCTCAGGAAAAAATTAGGCATCTAAAAGATCCTGTGTGTCATAAATAATGAAAAAAATGCAGTTTAATAATAGTGAAATACTTTAATTCACAAATTAGCAAAGATTTCTGATAGACATTATCTGGTGCTTGTGTTTGTATAAAATTTTCAGTACTCCTTACTCTTGCAGTCTACTCTAGTAAAAATATGGCCAAAATTATGCATACAGGTTGTTATTTGCAAGGTTAAAAAATGACAGTGTAAGAGGGAAGACAACCCTAGTGTCTGCCTAAGGGAGTAAACTTAAATGAATTATGATGTATAGTTATGAAATATCAGGGGATATTAAAGTAATTTCTATGAAAATTAATGACATGGAAAGTTGCTTTCAACATAACACTGAGTAGAAAATGCAATATATTATATGCCTGTATCTCATGATCTCAATTGTCTAAACAGACATATATACATAGAAAAGTACCCAAAGAATATACACTATATCAGTTAGGGTTCTCTAGGGAAACAGGATCAAAAATAGATATGTATAAATATAAGATTTTATAAAAGTGTCTTATGCAACTTTGGGTACGAATGAGTCCAAATGCTGTAGGGCAGGCAGCAATCTGGCAATTCTAATGAAGATGTTCAATGAACTCCTTAGGAACAAACTGGAAACTTTGATGAACTCCTCAGGAAATGCTTTACTGGTTAGCCAAAGAAGAAGTGAAGGTCCTCATCTGTCTCACTTAAAAGTATTCAACTGATTGGATTAAATCTAGCTGACTGCATTCTCTCATTGTGGAACACATGCCCTTCATTGGTGTAATCAGTCAGAGCTGCAGCCAATTGACTGATGATTTAATAAACCCACCTTCTGATTTATTAACAAGCCACAAATGTTCTTGCATTAACAGTTAGGCCAGTGCTTGCTTGACCAGACACCTGGCCAAGTTAACACATGAACCTAACCATCACAGTCCACCCCTTGTCATCTTGGCAGTTATACACATCACCTTAAACCATACTTTATCTCTAAGTAGAGAACAATAACAGAAATATATTTTGCCTAACAACACTCCGCTGTCCTGCATGCAACCAGAAATGCACTAAATCTCTCTAGAATAGGGTGCAAGTCCTTGGGTGACATTAACTCTTAAAATTGATTTCTTTTAACTTAAACACTGCAAAATGAACAATACAGCTTATGTCATATAGTAAGGGGATAAGATAGAGAAGAAAACAAAGATATTTGCTTTATAGACAAACACAAACATACTCAACAAAACAAGGAGGAAATATTCATGCCATCATAGTCCTCATTTCTGTAACTGGTCACATGGCCATAGTTCATATTTACAACTACCTTCTTCCACTACCCATTCCATGTTTCCTTTACCCTCAGCAAGCACAGCTGCCCTTGGTACTTTGCCTGGTGGGGTGACCCAAACCTTCATTCCTGAAGTTTCTTGGCCATTGGTAGTCCTGCCTGGATTGGGTTATTGCAGTTTTCCATTGACTTTAATCACAGGGCATGGTAGTACTGAGAGATGCCTTAGGGGATCTCCTGTATTCCAGGAAAACTCTACCTCCATTGTGCAGTTCCAGTGCTATTTCCCCTTGATAGTAGGATCAATCACCCCATCCAGTACAGTAATCCCCTTCCTTGCCTGTTGATTCAGAGGCATAAGAAGCCCAAAGTGGCCAGGTGGCAGTCTTAGCTTCCAGTTCAATGGAATTATTGTTGTGTTTCCTGGTGGAAGCATTCCTCCTTTTGGAACTAAGACTTGTACACCAGCAGAGGTTGAAGGGACAGGAAGTAAAAATTATATTAGTGGATCACTAGGAGTGATAGTGAGTGGTGCCTCTCCTGTTTCCACCCCTTGATTCCTGGACCTGTGTATCCGGGCTAAGAGAGAAACAGCCCCATACAGTGGACACTGATTCAGAGCATGCACATCATCCTGGAAAACACTGCCCCAGCCCTGCAAGGTACTGCCACCAAGTTGGTGCTGTAATTGAGTCTTCAACAGGCCATTCCACCATTCTATCAACCCAGCTGCCTCTGGATGGTGGGGAACATGGTAAGACCAGAGAATACCATGAACTTGTGCCCATTCCCTCACTTCATTTTCTGTGTACTGGGTTCTTGGCCAGAAGCAATGCTGTTTGGGTTACCATGATGGTGGGTAAGGCATTCCATAAGTCCATGCATGGTACTTTTGGCAGAAGCATTTTATGCAGGGAAGGCAAACCCATATCAGGAGTATGTGTCCATTCCAGTGAAAACAAATCACTGCCCCTTCCATAATGCAAGTGTTCCAATGTAATCAACCTGAAACCAGGTAGCAGGCTGATCACCTCAGGGAATGGTGCCATATCAGGGACTGAGTGTGAGTCTATGCTGCTGGCAGCTTGGGCACTCAGCATTGGCTGTGGCTTGGTTAGCCTTGGTGAGTAGAAGTCTATGTTGCTGAGCCCCTGCATGACCTCCATCCCTATCACCATGACCACTTTTTTCATGAACCCATTGGGAATTGACAGGAGTGGCTAGGGAAAGAGGCTGACTGGTATCTAAAAAATGGATCATCTTATTCATTTGATTATTAAAATCTTCCTCTGCTGAAGTCACCCTCTGATGAGCATTCACATGGGACACAAATATCTTCATGTTTTTTGCCCACTCAGAAAGGTCTATGCACATACCTCTACCCAGACTTCTTTGTCACCAATTTTCCAGTTATGTTCCTTCCAAGTCCCTGATCATCCAGCCAAACTGTTAGCAACACACCAAGAATCAGCATACAAATGCACCTCTAGCCAGTTCTCCTTACAAGCAAAGTGAACAACCAGGTGTACTGCTTGAAGTTCCACCCACTGGGAAGAGTTCCCCTCACCACTATCTTCAGGGACATCCCAGAAAGGGGCTGTAGTGCTGCATCTGTCCACTTTCAGGTGGTTCCTGCACATTGTGCAGAACCATCTGTAAACCAGGCCTGAGTTTTCTCTTCTTCAGTCAACTGATTGTAAGGAACTCCCCAAGACACAATAGCTTTGGGCTGGGAAAGAGAAGGTAAGGTGGAATGAGTGGGGGCCATGGGCATTTGGGCCACTTCCTCATGTAACTTACTTGTGCCTTCAGGACCTGCTTGAGCTCTATCTTGTATATAGCATTTCCATTTTATGATGGAGTGCGGCTGTGCATGCCCAACTTTATGGCTTCATGATAGGTAAATGAGGTCTCATGGTAACTTGGTGGCCCATGATTAAACATTCTGTCTCTACTAAAGCCCAATAATAGGCCAAAAGCTGTTTCTCAAGTGGAGAGTAGTTATCTGCAGTGGATGGTAAGGCTTTACTCCAAAATCCTAAGGATTTACATTGTGATTCTCCTATAGGAGCCTGCCAAAGGCTCCAAACAGCATTCCTGTTTGCCACCAACACTTCCAGCACCATTGGATCAGCTGGATCATATGGTCCAAATGGCAGAGCAGCTGGCAGAGCAGCTTGCACAGCAGCCTGGACCTGTCACAGAGCCTCATCTTGTTCTGGTCCCCACTCAAAACTAGAAGCTTTTCTGGTCACTCAGCAAATGGGCCATAGAAGCACATCCAGATGAGGAATAAGCTGTCTCCAAAGTCCAAAGAGGTCAACTAAGCATTGTGCCTCTTTTTTGGTCATAGGAGGGGCCAGATGCAACAGCTTATCCTTCACCTTACAAGGGATATCTCAACATGCTCCTCACCACTGGAGACCTAGAAATTTTACTGAGGTGGCAGTTCCCTGTATTTTTCTTGGATTTATCTCCAATCCTCTTACCAACAATTCTTGAGTAGTTGCTACTACTTGCTCACTAGGTCCAATCAACATGACATCATCTATACGGGCAGTGTGATGTCTTGTGGGAGGGAGAAATGATCAAGATCCCTGCAGACAATATTATGACATAGGGCTGTAGAGCTGATATACTCCTGAGGTAGCACAGTGAATGTATACTGCTGGCCTTACCAGCTGAACACAAACTGTTTCTGGTGGTCCTTACTAATAGCTATTGAGAAAAAAGCACTCAGTAGCTTAATAGCTGCATACCAGGTACCAGGGAATGTGATGATTCACTCAAACAATGATGCCACACCTGGAACAGCAGCTGCAATTGAAGTCACCACCTGGCTAAGATTCTGATAATCCACTGTCATCCTCCAAGATTCATCTGTTTTCTGTACAGGCCAAATAGGAAAGTTGAATGGGGATGTGGTGGGAATCACCACCCCTGAATCCTTCAAGTCCTTCAGAGTGGCATTAATCTCTGCAATCCCTCCAGTAATCCAGTATTGCTTCTGATTCACTATTTTGCTAGGCAGGAGCAGTTCTAGTGGCTTCCACTCAGCCTTTTGCACCATAATAGCCCTCACTCCATGAGTTAGGGAACCAATCTGAGGATTCTACCAGTTGGAATGCATATTCCAATTATGCAATCTGGAACTAGAGAAATAACTACAGAATGGTTCTGGGGACCCACAGAACCCACTGAAAGATTGACCTGAGCTAAAACTCCATTGATCACCTGACATCCATAAGCCCCAACTCTGACTGGTGGACCAGAGTGATGTTTTGGGTCTCTTGGAATTAATGTCAGTTCTGAACCAGGGTCAAATAATCCCCAAAATATCTGATCATTTCCTTTTCTCCAATGCACAGTTACCAGGTAAAAGGCTGTAGATCCCCCTGGAGAATTCTGGGAGGATGATTAACATATAAATGGCAGTGTAACAGGGTCCTTCCCCCAGGATACCCAGTCTTCCCATCATTCAAGGGGCTCTGGATCTGTAAACTGTCTCATTTCTGGGAATTGATTAAGGGGCCATGACTCTGTTTTTGTAATTCATGGTAGACTTTTGCTCACTTGACCTAGAGTTCTGCTTATGCAGCTCAAACAAGACTTTAGTTGACTTCCCATATATTTTATTGCCAGGTACTCCTTGATCCACTAGCCAATGCCATAAGTCTCTGTGAGTCAGATTACTTTGACTGCTGCCTTGAGTCTGTTTTCCATTATGGTAGCCACTCCCACCTTTGATGATTAACAACTGCCATGTGGCTTCTGCCAACTTGGGATCTGATTATCCCCATTGTGTTTAAGGATATCAGCTCAGTGACAGCAGTTCCTATGGTAATATCTGACCTGAAAAGAAGGGTGACTACAGAGCTCTTCAGGGATGATGGAGCTAGTCTCAGAAATTTATTCCTCACAGTACTGGTAAAAGGTGTGTCTTCTGGACATTCCATGGGTGTGAAAGCAGGTCTTCCAAGATAAATCCACTCTAACATTCCAATCTTTCTAAGCCTTTGAATCCCTTCCTCTACATTATACCATGGCAGTTCTGGCATTTCAACCTCAGATTATGTTGGCCACCTTTTGATCCACATTTCAGCCAAGCACCTAAACAAATTGTTAATGCCCTTTCTAACCCCTCAAGCTACAACATTGAATGCAGAATCTCTGCTTAGTGGGCCCATATTAGTAAACTCAGCCTGATCAAACTTTATATTCCTTCCACCATTATCCTACACACTTAATATCCATTCCCATACATATTCCCCTGATTTATGTCTGTGTAAGTTGGAAAACTCATACAATTCTTTTGTGGTATAGTGTACATCCTCATGGTTCACACTTTCTACCTCACCCTACAGGGCCTGTTGGGACTTAAGTCTAGTTATAGGTCTTGAAGCAAAGACTAGTGGTAGGGGTGGGTATTAAAAGAATTAGAAGTATCCCTCAGGCCATTTACCTCAGGACAGTCTGTTGCAGTTTCATCTGGTGAAACAGAATTAATCTCTCCAGAGAGAGGAGTGAGGGCTGCTTCCTCAGGGGAGCTGACTACAGGTTTAGCAGGCACTGAAGTATTAATCTCTTTAGGTGGATGTTGGATAGCATGCTCCTCAGGGAAGACTTTAGGTTGGGAAACTGTTTCCTCAAAGCAAGCTGGAGGTTGAGTATCTCTCTCCTCAGGGCAAACAGGAGGTGGGGGAATCTTTCCTCAGGAGAGACAACTACAGGTATATCTAACAAAGACCGAGCAGCATCCAGGGTTCCAATGTCCTCATTTCCCTTATTACCATTCCATATGTCCCCATCTCAAGTTTCAGGATCCCATTCTTTTCCAATTTTTGTCTTTACTTTAACAGCAGACACCCTGAGAGGTTGAGATTTTAGTTTATATTGTAAATCTGCTACTTGCACAATGAGACTCTGTGTCTGGTTTTCTGAAATCTTAAGTCTGCAGCCACAGGAAATAAGATTTTCTCTCAGGGCACACATAGAAACCTTTACATCTGTCATATGGCACTTGCATTTTAAGTATGAAGACTTTAGCTTGTCCCTTTCTCTTATAACTTTATCCAGCATATCTAAGAGATGGTTAGCCAACATCATTACACCCCTTAACTCTGCAAAACTCTGTTAGGGTGCCAAAAACATTGTCACCCAGAGCCTTGCTTCATACAAGAGTATGATTCAGAGAATCAAATGGTGATATTTTGCATATCTCCACTGCCAACCCACAACATGAACTGCCAGTGCCGTCTTGATTATTGGAAATGGAGTCATTAGTGTCTTTGAATCTAATCACAGTAGAAAACCAATTGTATAAGCCCATTTTAAAATTCTGTTTCTCAAGAACCACTCCCTGTACCAAGTTGTATTAGTTAGGGTTCTCTAGGGAAACAGAACCAACAAGAGATATCTATAAATATAAGATTTTATAGAAGTGTCTCATGCAACTTTGGGTATGCATGAGTCCAAATTTCACAGGGCAGGCAACAAAATGGCAACTCCAATGAAGATGTTCAATGAACTCCTCAGCAATGAACTGGAAACTTTGATGAACTCCTCAGGAAATGCTTCACTGGTTAACGAAAGAAGTGAAGGTCCTCATCTGCCTTGCTTAAAGTCTTCAACTGATTGGATTAAATCCAGCCGATTGAATTCTCTCATTGTTGAAGACACACTCTTTGTTGATGTAATCAGTCACAGCTGCAGCCAGTTGACTGATGATTTACTAAACCCACCTTCTGGTTTATTAACCAGTCACAAATGTCCTTGCAGTAACAGAACAGTGCTTGCTTGACCAGACACCTGAACACCATCACCTGGCCAAGTTGACACATGAATCTAACTATCACATACACTAAAGTCTTAAAAGTACTTATCTGATTTATAGGATTAAGAACAATTTTTGTTTTCATTTTTTGTCAATTTTGATTCTATTTTTCCATGAAGAGAATATGTTGCTGTTATACCCAGTAAAATAATTTAATAAAACAAGTTTTGCTTTCTTATCTCAGGTCTGTATCCATAATACCTTGAGATAATGCTATTCTGAGTGCATTGGGTATGCCAGACTTTACTCAAAAAAATCAGTGATAGTAAATACACATATAAATATAACTTACCTTTAAATTGAATCTTAGTGCCACCTTAAGAGGAAAATACTAATTAAAAAGACACTGGCTGTACCTTCCTCTCTGAATACCTTTGGGGAAGAAGTAACAAGTTCATTCCATGAAAAGGCATTTATTTTTAGAGAACATTTTATGTGGAGTTAGCAATTACTGACCACACACTAACTGCTGCTTTGCAAGTTCATCCATTTTTACCCTAAGTATAGTGTTTCTGCACCTCAATTTGTGACTTGAAAATGATTGCAAAGGGACACTTCTTGTTTAAATCTTAGTTTGTGGGTGAGTTTATCTTTGATACAACCTGATTTAAAGACTTCAATAGAGCAAACCTTGTTAAAGCAGAATAACTGGGGATTAAAAGTACCATGAACTCAGCAACAAATGTAAGTTGCCCTGAGGAGCAGGTCTCTGAAGTCAGCTCTTTTCAGTCTTTTCTTTATAGGAACCCTGTGCTAAGACTGGAAATAGTTCGTTTAGTCACTCGGGGTCTGAATACAAATGGGTTGGAAAGTTAGGACCAAACAGCATCTGTTTTCTGTGGCTGGTTATGTTTATGTGGTGTTCTAGGCTCAGGAATCCCCAGTCTGTTAATAACATTTCCATATATTATTAAAGGTGTATATTTTTAAAAAAGAGTTAGTTGCCAGTTCATTCTTGAGGAATTCATCAAACTTTCAGTCTGCAGAGGGTAAGGATTAGCAGCTTCAGCCATGTTGGCAGCCGAATGAGTTTATCCCATCCTCTCCTGTGGCTGTGGCATCTGTGACTGAGTGGGTGGGCAGCGAGCTGTTCGAGGCAAGTTAGCAGCATCTTATTTCTATGTCTCGAAGTGATTGTGGAGTCTGGGATGTCAGGTGCATATTAATCTATTCATGGGAGAATGGGTGCAAATG
Source organism: Choloepus didactylus (assembly GCF_015220235.1). Lineage (NCBI taxonomy): Eukaryota > Metazoa > Chordata > Mammalia > Pilosa > Megalonychidae > Choloepus > Choloepus didactylus. The sequence goes on along the minus strand of NC_051312.1, from coordinate 29,968,666 downwards.
CTTATCAGAGTATATAAAACAATCCTGTTACCTGTCTCACAGAGTTATAGGAGGATTGAACAGATAAATGTGAAAATATCTGGGCCATTAAAAACTGCTGTTCTACTGTTGATGCCCTAGGATAGACACATGCAGGAGATAGAACCTGCTCTCTGATATTAAAATCCTGAGATACACCAGAGGAAGAGCTTTGGTTTACAATAAACTGCACCTCCTAGGGCTGGCTTTTCTACTTACTGCTGTGGACTATTCTGGTTTGCTAATGCTGCTGTTATGCAAAATACCAGAAATAAATTGGCTTTTATAAAGGGGCTTTATTTGGTTACAAAGTTATAGTCTTAAGCTCATAAAGTGTTCAAGGTAAGGCATCAGTAATCAGGTACATTCACTGGAGGATGGCCAATGGCATCCAGAAAACCTCTTTTAGCTGGGAAGATACATGGCTGGTGCCTGCTTGTTCCCAGGTTGCATTTCAAAATGGCATTCTCCAAAATCTCAGTATCAGCTTTCATTGGCCATCTTCAAAATGTCTGTCTCAGCTGTAGCTCCTTTGAGGTCCTTCTGTTTGTGAGCTTTTATAGGGCTCTAGTGATTTAATTAAGATACAACCTGAATGGGTGGGGTAACACCTCCATGGAAATTATCCAACCAAAGGTCTTGCCCATGGTTGATTGAGTCACATCTCCATGGAAACACTCAATCATTTCCAACCTAATCAACAGTAATAAGTCTGCCCCCACAAGATTGCATCAAAGAATCTGGTCTTTTTTGGGGGGGCATAATATATATACAAACAGGCACAGTAACCTTGGGCAAGTTTCTCAGCTTCCTTATACCTCATTTTCCACATCTGTTTAAAGGAGATGGGAAGGAATCTATGTCATAAGACTCATTTGCAGTTTTATGAAATAATTCTTGTAACACTTAAAATGGCACCTGACATAGAGAAAACTTGTGGTTTTCTCTCATCATCTTCTGAATAGGAAAAGAGGGCTAATGGTGTAACAGTGCCCAGACTCTGGCAAAAATGTTCTCAACTCATGTGTAGTTTGTCTTCATTTCTCCTGTGGATGGTAGGATTGTGGGCAAATGGAGAAAAGAAAGACCAAGTTTAGAAGTAGTCAGTAATGTTTCACAAGTAACTATAAATCTGAAATCTTTCTTGGAGTATTTGATCTCCCCACTAAAATATTTTATAGTGAAGTTGAGATTCCCAGAAAAGGTTGTAGGGGATAAAGGAAATGTGTATATCATGAGAACTAAATGTAATGAGCACTTTTATATATCAATCCATTTTCTAAGTGTATCATTTCATCTGAATCTAATATGATCCCCATATCATGAAGCTATGATCCCCATATCATGAAGCTATTAGTATTTCCACTTAATATAAAAGCAAATTTGGTGATGGTCAGAAACTAATAATTAGTAGTGCTCAGATTTAAGTCTAGAGTTATCTGACTTCTAATCCTGAGCTCTTATCATGATGCTTTATGGTAGCTCATCAAAAATTTTTGCTGTGAGTTGTGTTACTCACAGGATGTGATGGGAGAGGAAGTACAGATTCAGACCAGGTCTGGATTATTTAGGAGCTTTGGTTCTACCACTAGGGGCAGGCAGGGTTTTCTCCACAGACAGAGCCCAGCAGCTGAACAGGAAGGAAGGTGGAGTTAACAGACCATCTCTTAACTTCCTCCTATCTGTCTTTGGTTTTGCATCTTTGATGTTGGAATTTCTTGGTGACTACAGGGTGGAAGGGAAGTCTAAGCAGAAGATTAGATTTATGAGGAGGGACATCCTCTATATGAATGGGCCATGCTAGCATCCTAGATGAAATATTCCTAAAAGACATGAAACTGGATATGATTCCCATTCCTTCCACTTACAAATAATATGACTCCATGAATCTCAATTAACTTTCTAGGACCAGTTAAACAGCTTGGAATAAAATAATGTTATTGCAAGAGATACAAAAGTTTGCATATGAAGATATCAAGCTAGTCTTTTTTTTTTTTTAGATTAAGCAGGTAGAAAGTTTATTAAATACACATGTGAGCACTCTTGCAAGAAAAGGGGATGAAAGGCAAGAGGCCCCAGCAATATGGGGCAATCTGCTTTTAGAGATTAGCTTTACTTACTCCCTCTTCCCCTTCCTTGTTTGAGTCTCTTTCTCCTACCCTCCCTTCTTTCCATGTCAGTGTCTGGTGGTAGATTTTGCATTGGGTATGGTGGGGAGTGTGCTCAGGGGAACAGGAGTGTGGCCTCTGTAGAGGAAACATTTGTTGTGAAAGGTTTCTAATCTGGAAGAAACAAACTGGGTGAGAAATTGTATACATGGTGTTCCAGTTTGGATGTATTACGTCCCCCAAAATGACATCTTGTGAGGGTAGAGGTATTTAGCCTTGGTTGGGTTGGAACCTTTAGATTGGGCTGTTTCCATGGAGATGTGACCCACCCAACTGTAGGTGATAATTCTGATTGGATTATTTCCATGGAGGTGTGGGTCTGCCCATTCAGCATGGGTCTAATTAAATCACTGGAGCCCTGTAACAGCTCAGACAGAAGGAGCTCACTGCTACAGCCAAGAGAGACATTTTGGAGATGGCCTTTGAAGGCAGACTTTTGCTGACACTTTGCTCCAGAAAAGCTAAGGGAGGACAAACACTCTGAGAGCAACATTTTGAAGAATGCACAGCAGCTGAGAGAGGAGCTGGAACACAATCTGGGATCAGCAGACATGAGCCATGTGCCTTCCCAGCTAACAGAGGTTTTCCAGATGCCATTGTCCTTCCTTTGGTGAAGGTATACTTGTGCTGATGCCTTAATTTGGACATTTTCATGGCTTTCAGACTGTAAATTTGTGCAAATAAACCCCCTTTACAAAAGCAAATCCATTTCTGGTATTTTGCATTCTGGCCACACTAGCAAACTGGAACACATAGTCTGAATGAAGCAGGAGCAAGATGGAGCTCAGGGTAAACTCCAAAGTTGTTAGGAACACTGTTGGTTGGGGCTTGGCCTTTGGTGACAGTTTGCAATATCTGGCTGAAATTTGCATAAGAAACTTGTAGAATTACTTCATGACTCTACTTGAAATTTCTTAGCCACTGAAATTTATTTCCCTTTTTCAGTTCACTAATTTTATGGTGCAAAGGCCAGGTTCATCTTTGGGAGTCATGTTTCATGTTGCCAGGGAGACTTATATCCCTTGAAGTCATGTCCCACGTAAGGGGAAGGTAGTGAGTTTATTTGTAGAGTTTGGCTTAGAGAGGGAGATATCACATCTGAGCAACAAAAGAGGTTCTCTGGGGGTGACTCTGAGGCATTAATGATAAGTGGGCTGAGATTTGCTATTGCAGAAATAAGTTTCTTATGGGCCAGCCCTAAGATTGTGGGCTTGGCTTATTAAATGGGGAGCTCCTATTGCTTAAGAGATTAGTAAGTATTCCCCAGGTCAACAGGTTTAATACTTCTATTTTTCTTTAGTCCCTCACAGAACTTTGCAAATATTTTCATTTACTGATGAAGATTTTAAACTTTATTCTAGGTTTCATCACAAGTAAAGTTGAATTAGGTTGTTTAAATAAACTGATTAGACAGGTTAAATTAGATACTGTGCTACAGAAAATTTAAATTTTGGAAGTTAGAGCAAAATAATATAACTGACAAGAAAATTTGGTTGTTTCCATGATCTGCAACTTTTAACATCATACAGATTAGTATCAGGATACAACATGGACAGTAAGAACATAGTTTAGTTTTTAGGAACTCTGTACAATATAATTTCTAAAAATATGATAATTTAGCTTAACTGAAAGATAGAAAATTTATTTTAATTATTTACTATTTCTTATGCAATATGTTAAGCTATTTTAGGACTTCACTGTTACAGATGAAGGAACAAATCCTTTGTAACAGTTTTCCTCTAAGAGTGAAAAGACTTGTCTTTTGAAATAAATGATAAAGTCAGCATAAACATGTAGTCAGAGTACTCAGATGGTTAAGAGAGAAAGCTAGTCTATTTTGCATAGAATATACTTGGAATATATTTTTGAATTAAATTTGAGGGAAATATTTGCATGGCTGACGCACCTATTACTCTCAAAAAGTTGGTTGTCATTTTTTGAACTCTGACAATCTGTGTCATCTTAGGCAAATTTCCTGGCTCTCTGTGCCTCATCTTCCTCTTCCAAAAAAATGTAAGGTTGCAAAATATATGGTTGTACAGGTGAAGAAGATAAGAATGACTTCATTCTTCATGTCAGAACCTATGCAAGCATGGAGACAGTGGGATACCTTATGAAAGAAAAAATTTTGGATGAAAAAATTGTCAAGAAATGATGTATATGTAATAAGAATATCTTTCAAAAACAAACAGAAAATAAATATGTTTTCATGCATACAAAACTAACAGAATTCATCGTCAGCACACTCACAGTACAAGGTATAAAAGAAGGCTTTCAGGCAGACAGAACATGATTCTAGATGGAAATATGAATCTCTAATAGGGAATGAAGATAACTAAAAATGGTAACTATATGAGTACACATTCTTTGCCAAATAATACTTAGATCTATTTAATATTTTATTATTAAATGAAAATAAACACTGCTTAAATATCCTCATGACTTTGACTTTTAATTAATTAACTGAGAAAAACTAGGAGTCCAAATTAGTAGCATTCTTACTCTAATTAAGTTATTTAAAAGGCATGGATTTAAAAACTTTACGCATGAGGTGCTAAGTCAGTATATCATATAAGATGTCGAAGAACATAGCAGTCTTTCTTCCACTCCACAGATGGAAATTCATGCAAACAGAGAGTGAGGGCCTGTGTTTGTGAAGAAGTCATTGAAAATAATAGTCACCCAGGACCCTGTTGTAAAATATGCCTATAGGATGGAGAAGATAAACTCTGTAGGAGGGAGGACTCCATTTCCATTTCTTCTCCCTCAGCCTCTAATGTGGACTTGGCTGCAATCTTGCCAAGATTCATTTGGGTTGGTGGATTCGCTTGAATTACAGGTTGTTCCTGTACTTAAGGAGATGATAAGGGATAGGAATGGGCTCCTTTTCCACCTACAGAAGATACACCTTTAGAAAACTTCTTTGAACAAGAAGTGAGAGTTTAACAACCTAGGAGCCACTGACATTCCCAAGCTCTGTTTAGCAACTCCTAGCTCAACACCTGCTAGGATCCACTGAGCAATCCTTAGCTGAGAACATGCTAGGCCATACCCACAAGACCCTATGCAAAATCATAAGGTAAAGCAAATTTCTACAGCCAACTGCTAGATCCTGTTTTACCCCTAAACCAAAGAAACCTACCTAACCTGACTTGAGGAACGTGCACTGTTAGGTAAAATCCTGACCTAGAGTCTCCTTTATCTCATAATAATACTAAATTCTTGGCTTCTGGGAGGGATTTATTTAGATACCATTTTTTGAACATGTGATGTAGGTAGAACCATGTTTTAGCATGAATAGAAGCTACACCAGTGCAAGGTCATCACTCCCTCATCCATCCCCTAATCCACATCACCCTAACACCATGTAACTTTCCACCAACCAGTGAAGTCAGTATAATGCTGCTTCATTATAACTTGGTGAGACAGATCTGAGGAACTGTCCTCCTGCCTTCAGTGAGGCTGGTCTTTGCCAATAGACTCTTTTTCTTGAAATCTTGGGATCACTGAATTGTCTCTTGTGTGCATTGGACAAGGACTCACCTTTGGTCTGTAACAAGAGTCCTTGGGATCCTGTGAAACACTTATTCTTGATGCAAGGCATGGCTTTGTTAACCTGACTGTGTGGTTGGAGTTCTGTCTCTATAAGAAGCTGTCAGTAGAGGCAGTATGAGAATAAACGATAGTGAGAATTTCTTGAAAATGGCACAAAATAACTCTAACCACTTGTCCTAGTTTGCTAATGCTGCAGAATGCAAAACACCAGAGATGGATAGGCTTTTATAAAATGGGGGTTTATTTCACTACACAATTACAGTCTTAAGGCCACAAAGTATCCGAGGTAACACATCAGCAATCGGGTACCCTCACCGGAGGATGGCCAATGGCGTCCGGAAAACCTCTGTTAGCTAGCAAGGCAGCTGGCGTCTGCTCCAAAGCTCCGGCCTCAAAACGGCTTTCTCCCAGGGCGTTCCTTTCTAGCAAGCTTGCTTCTCTTCAAAACATCACTCCCAGCTGCACTCTCTTTCCTCTTTAAGTCAGCTCATTTATATAGCTCCACCGATCAAGGCCCACCCTGAATGGGTGGGGCCACGCCTCCATGGGAACATCTCATCAAAATTATCACCAACAGCTGGGTGGGGCACACTCCAAGCAAATCTAACCAACACCAAAACTTCTGCCCCATACAAGACTACAAAGATAATGGCATTTGGGGGACACAATACATTCAAACCGGCACACCACTCTAACTCTATATCTAATTCTAACTCTCTCATTGTCATACTGATAAGAAAGAAACTGGGTTTTGTAATTCCCTCCATTATTTTAAATCTGGAGTGAAAACCCTCATTAAACCTTAATGGGATCCATAAATATTTGGGGAGGTGCCCTTTTCAGGGGAGTTAGAAATAAAATTTCTGAGTCAAGAAGGAGTTGTATTTTGATCAAATGATTATATATTAAATTTTAATTGGAGCCATAGCACATATTTTACTCATTGGGCCAGAAGATAAAGAGTAAAAGGTTTTTAGATAAAATAATTGGTGAGGAAGCTTGAGATTGAAATAATGATTTTGTAATGTTTCCTATTTTCCTGAAAAGCAGGAGGCATCGTCATCTTCTGAGATGAGAGAATTTGTGGGATAAGGATTATAGGAAATTGTTACAAAATTGGAACTTTTGCTAAGAAGAATGTGTAGGAGAGAACTGTCTAGAACTGCCTGATAATTTGATCAATAAAAACTAAAGATAGAGCCATACTGGAGTTCATAATTGTTGTTGCACCCCCTAGTGTATGATTGCATAGTTTTCCTAAGCATTACCTTACATCTTTGGTAAAGGGAAAGAAAAGTGATGTATAAACTTATGATTAAATACAATCAGTTGGGTAGTGTGTTATATCAAAGCAGAAAGTAGCTCTAGTTTGACTTGGTTTTGTAAAATTGTTTTTTATCCATTCTACAGTGTTTTAAAATCAGGAAAATTGCAAAAGTTATGCTAACCTGTTCTCTTAGTAATATCTATAGGTCTTTGTCATGATGAAGTTAGCCAATGCACTAGTTAGGTTAAGCTGCATTTTGCTGAAGTAACAAATGAATCCTGAAATCTGAGTGGCTTAACAAAGTCAGTTTTACTTCCTGTTCAACCAAAGTCCCCTAAAGGTTGGATGATCCTCTAGAGCCCTTTTTTTCTCTGTGTGGTTATTTGGTAATTCTGGTTGCTTCCTCTGTGTATTCCTGCCAACTTAGTGCATGTCTTTCAGTTTCGTTGCAGTAGGGAAAAATAAAGCAGGATTCTGGAAAATAGGCTCTGAAATGTTTCTTCCTGAGTGTGTAATACATCACTATTGTGAGCTAGCCACATGGTCACCCTTAAACACAAGGGGGATGAAATTCTGGTGGGAGCGGATGGATATTTGATGACCATCAAATGGGTTGAACATCATTGGAGAAACTGGTTTTCCACTTGGAATAAATAGTTTCCTAAACTGTGAAATATTAATCTGTATGTATAACAAGTTTGACTTGACCAAGATCTTTTCACTTGTTATCTTGCTCAATTCTCCCCACATCTCTTTGAGACAGGTATTTAGATTATTGTGTAGATTCTGAATGGCTCATGTACCCATACTCCCAAGAGTAAATCTTATGTGCCCTACATCCCATAATATACAACCTACTATGTAAAAATATGACTTACTTACAGATTAAGAACCTTGTACCACCTTGAGAGAAAAATACCAGTAAAGAAGTAATGGTTGTACCTACTTCTCTGAATGCATTTGGAGAAGTAACAGGTTCAATATATGACAAGTCACATTATTTCTTGAGAATGTTTTTCATGGACTTAGCATCTAGTGATCCATCATTATCTACTCTTTTGCAATTCATCCATTTTTTTACCTTAAGCCTAATATTTCTCTTCCTCATTTAGTGACTTGAAAATTATTGCTGAGACAGACTTCCTAAATAAATCTTAGTTCATGTGCAGAGTTTATTTTTGCTTTGTTGGCTCAGACCATCCTGTGTATGTGAGTCTCAAGTTCTGTCTTTAGTCATAACTTCCAAAGCTTTAGTCTTCAAAAGAAATTAATGAGGCAACACCTCATCATTGGAGGATATTTCTCCCCAAGTACTCTTCCTGCATATTTGCTGGTCTTGCTTTCCTGGTGACTGGATGAAGTATATTATACAAGCCACCTGATCAAAATTCTGATGTAGTTTAAAGCCCCAAAAATAGCAAACTATGTGAAAGTAGAGAAAGTAGTCTTGAACTCAACAATAAATTAATGCAGCCCTGGAGTAGCAGGTCCCTGAATTCAGCTCTTCCAAGCATTTTTCAGATACCCAGTTCTCCCTTGGAGATATCTTCTTTGGTCCCTTGGAGTCTGTATCCAACTGGATTGGAAACACAGTGCAAACAGCATCTGTAATCTGTGGCTGTTATGTTAGATAGTCTTCTAGGCTCAAGAATCTCTAGAGTCTGTCCTTATCAGCATTTTCATGTATGATTAAAGGAAAATAGGAAAATATTTCAGTGGAAATTGCTCAGCACAAATGGTTGAGGATTATCTGAACTTTCAGCTCCTTGAGGATTAGAATTAAGAGCTTCAGCCATATGGCAGCCAAACCAGTTCACTGTATTCTCTCTGTGGATGTGGCATCTGTGGCTAAGTAGGCTGAGGTAGGATATCAGCAACTTAAGCCTGTGGTTTGGAAAAGATGTTAGATCTGTGATGTAGGGCACAGAATATTTAGTCTTGTGAGTACTGTTGCTTGAGCCAGTCAGAGTCTATACAACAATTCTGTTTCCCAGATTTATAGGGAGGATTGAGCAAGGTAATAAATGAAAGAGAGGTTGAAGAAAAGAGTATACCCCCTAACTTCCTTTTTGTACATCTGTCCCCTTCTTGGTGACTGCCTGTGTGCAGTCTAGACATATTTGAATTTCTTGACAGTTTCAGAGTGGAGGAAAGTGGAAACAGAAATTTAGATTTAGGAACAGGAACATCCTCTACACAAATGGGCCATACTAGCATCCTAGAGGACTATATATCTATTCCAAATTCTTCTACCTACTAATATATGACTTTATAAGTGTCAGTTAACTTACCAGGACTTGTGAAACAGCATTAAATAAGAGCAGGCAAAATTTTCAAGCTAGGGTATCTTACATAGAAAATACATGGAAAACATTTTTCTGAATTAAAATTGAGAGAAATGTTCGCATGGCAGACATATCCACTATATAATACTGCTGCTTGTCATTTTTTGAATTCTATGTTATTTTGGTCAAATTATTCACCTTCTTCATGCCTCATTGTCCTCTTCTGCAAAATAGAAGGATTGAAAAAATATGGTTGCATGGGTTAAGGTGATAAGAATGACATCATTCTTTATGTCAGATCCAATGCAAGCAAGTAGACAGTGGATCATCATGGGAAAGAAAAATTTCTGAAAGAAAAATTGTCTAGGTATAATACATAAATAGCAAGAGTATCTTTTAAAAAATGCAAAATAAGTATTTGTTTCCTGCATACAAAATCTAAAAGAATTTATTATCAGCAGACTCTCAGTACAAGATGTATTAATGCAAGTCCTTCAGCAGAGAGAAAGTGATTCTCAGTGAAAATCTGGATCTATGAAAAGGAAGGAAGATAAAAATGGTAACTACATGAATAAATGCAAGAGATTTTTCTCATATTACTTAAATCTACTTAAACATTTTTAACAATTTTTTCCAGTTTGCTGGAACTGCCGTTATGCCAAATCCCAGAAGTGGATTGGCTTTTATAAAAGGGATTCTTAGGTTACAAATTTACAGTTCAGAAGCCATAAAACTGTCCAAACCAAGGCATCAATAAGAGGATACCTTCACTGAAGGGAAGTCAATGGTGCCCAGAACAGCTCTTTCAGCTGGGAAGGCATGTGACTGGTTTCTGCTGGTCCTTTGCTCTTGGGTTGTGTTTCAAAATGGCTTTTTCCAAAATTCCTGGGCTTCTGTCTCTCTTAGCTTCTCTCAGCTTCTGCTTGGTCCTCCTGGGGCATTTCTCTCTAAGCATCTGGGAGTTCTCTCTTAGCTCCTCCAGGACAAACTCTGGGCTTCACCTCTTAGCTTAGCATCTCCAAACATCCTTCTGTCTGCATCTCCCAGCATCTGCAAGCATCAGGGTCTGACGGCTCTTAGCTTCTCCCAGGGCAAACTCTGGATGGCACATCTTAACTTCTCTCCAAAATATCTCTCTCTGGTTTTCTCTCTCTCTCTTCAAAATGTCTCTCTCAGGTTGTTTGAGCTCCTTCTCTTTGTGGTCTCTTAAAGGACTCCAGTGATCTAATTAAGACCCACCTAGAATGGGTGGGGTCACACCTCCAGGGAAAGGATCTAATGGAAAGGACTCACCACAGTTGGTTGAGTACATCTCCATGGAAACAACATAATTAAAAGGTTCCACTCTAATCAAAAGACTACGTCTGCCCCCACAAGAATAAGTCTGCATTCAAGAGCATGGCTTTTGTGGGGGGCATAATAGATTCAAACCAGCACATTGTTGAATAAAAACTAAACATGACCAGAATATTCTGTGTGAATGTGATCATTTTCTGTGACATTTTAATTAATGATTGAGAAGACTTAGGAGACTGGATTTCCAGCAGTTCTTACCCTCAATTTCTGTGATTTAAAAGGCATGGATAAAATAACTTGTTTTTGCATGAGTGCCTAAGTGTAGGTATATCATATTAGATTTGGAGTATTTGAGCTTTTTCTTCTATCCTACAGATGAGAATCATCAGACATAGAGCAAGTATCTATGTTTATATGCAGAAGTCAATGAGAAAATAACACCAAGATAGGCCCCTTTGTGCAATTACACCTAGAGGATGAAGGGAGAAATGCTCTAGGGAGGAGTGATCCACATCCATCTCCTCTCCCTTTTCCTTTAATGCAGACTTGATTGTACCCTTGCCAGTAATCCCGTGTTGCTGTAATTCACTTGGTGGTTTGATTTCAGGCTGTTCCTGTCCTTAAGGAGATGATGAGGGGTGGTGTAGGCATCCTCTACCTATAGAAAAATGCACCATTAGAAAACTTCTTTGAGCAAGAAGTGAATGCCATTGGGGACTGTTCCAGTTTGCTAATGCTGCCATTTTGCAAAACACCAGAAATGGATTGGCTTTTATAAAGGGGGCTTATTTGGTTACAGTTACAGTCTTAAGGCCATAAAGTGTCCAAGGTAAGGCATCAACAATGCCATACCTTTACTGGAGAAAGGCCATTGGTGTCTGGAAAACCTCTTTTAGCTGGGAAAGCACATGGATGGTGTCTACAACTAGTTAGCATTTTCTATTAAAATTTGAAAGCACAGACTCTCTATTTTGAGTACTGAGATATGATAAACTCACTCTTTTGTAACAGCCTCTTTTATTCTTTTACAAGCTACTTCTGGTCCTATTAGTTAAGGCACAGATCCATCCAATAAGATTTATTTTGAAGATGAACTTTGTAGACTGTATTTGAAAGTAAATTTCTCTACATGTATCTTTTAACTGGGAATATCATGTGCAAGTTTGCTCTATGGCTGTAAATGGAATAATTCTATATCTCTTCTCAGTTTCAGCCAGATAAAAAAAATTTATTCATGGAATAGCTCCCCAAGATTACAATGTAAATGGGACTTCTTCAAGTCATACAACACAACAACATAAATTTTGGGATGAGTCCTGCCTTAGTACTTCGTCTCATCTCCATATTCATTCATTCCCGGTTGATCCTTGCCTCTCACAATAAGTCCACCATGACTTTAACCGTTTCCTTTCAAACCATGAATTTTTAGCAAAATAGTTATCCATCATCCTCTTCTGTTTAAAAATTTTTTAAGTAGTTGGCTCATTCATTCCTTAGTTACTTTATTCACATTAGTGGATACCCAAGATCATCTTTTGGCTCCAGAGTTTCCTCATGGCATTTTTCACCTCTGCATTTCTAAGGGTGTAGATTAAAGGGTTTAACATGGGTGTTACTAGAGTATAAAACACGGCCACTGCTTTATCAATGGGGAAGGTGATCATGGGCCGAATGTACTCAAATATACAGGGGACAAAGAGTAAGATGATGACAGTAATATGGGAGGCACAGGTGGAGATGGCCTTCCACTGTCCTTCAGAGCTGTGAGTTCTGAGGGAGCAAAGAATAAAGATGTAGGAAGTGATAAGAATAGAAAAGCTGAGCAAACATATCAGCTCACTGTTGGCAACAACAAATAGTCCAAAGATGTGAGTGTCAGTGCAGGAGAGTTTCAGCAGTGGGTAAAGATCACAGATGAAATGGTCAATGACATTGGGGCCACAGAAGGGTAACCACACTATGAAAAGGATTTGAGTCAGAGCATGAAGAAATCCCCCAGCCCAGGACAAGACCACCAAGAAGCCACACACCCACCAGCCCATTGTGGTCATGTAGTGCAGGGGCCTGCAGATGGCCACATAGCGGTCATAGGCCATCACCATGAGCAGGATAATCTCAGCTCCCACAAAGAAATGCTCTGCAAATACCTGAGTCATGCACCCACCAAAGGGGATAGTTTTCTGCTCAGCCAGTAAGTCAAATATCATTTTGGGAGCCATGGTAGATGAGGAACAAATATCTATGAAAGATAGGAAAGACAGAAAGAAATACATGGGGCATTCCAGGAGTGGGCTGGTAGTGATTGTCACTACAATGAGTAGGTTGCCTGTCAGAGTGAGGAAGTAGATGAGTGTAAACACAATAAACAAGAGTTTCTGTACATATAGCTTCTGTGTCAGCCCAAGCAGGACAAATTCTGTCACGTTGTTCATCATTTCATGAATCCAATTTGTCATTTGGATGAACAATTTATCTGCAAAATGCATAGGGATTGCAATAATGATAAATAAATTTTGATCAGGCAAACAGTACATCTCTCATGATTATTTGTTCCTGTAAGACTGATCGAGAAGATGAACTCCAGCCTTAAAGTTGGGCAATAGCATTAGTCACATATTGAATACCTAGCCTTCTTCTGAACACACACACATGCATATACACACACACACATGCAGTATTCTTTATGGCTGTTTCAGTGTCAGGCATATCTCCTGCAAATGTACATGGGTGGATCCTTTCCAATCAGTGCCCTAGTATTTTCTGCCATATAAAAACAGGAATAAAAGGAAGGAAAAGCGTAGACTTAAATTTTCATTGCCTTCTGCCCTGTTTCCTTCTCATCGCACCAGCTGATAAGGCTAAGCTGCAGAGTTGATTATCCTTGTTAATTTTACCTGTTTTCAGTTTGAATAGACAAGTGATTTCAACATGAAATTAGGGATGGTGTAGTGATTTTAGAATCAGCAGAAAAGAGTGAACATTTACCTGCAGTAAGATACACTCTCACAGCTAGGTTTGTGAGCTCATACTACAAAAAAATTATAATACCACAGTTTCTTTTTCAAATCTCCTGAAGGCATAATGTTCTATAGAGAATAAGACAGTGTGATGGAATGTATAATTCCACAATTCATTTGAAACTCCTGATTCACTTTTGTGGAACTTCAGTTATACTTAGATTTCAGAGATATTTTGCAAATCAATAATCATTTTGAGGTAGTTTATGAAATGATCTCTTGAAATGTTCTGAAAACTGACACTTTAATTTGAGGGAACAAAAGCACCATAATTTATTGGACAGAGCATATTCTTTGGAAGAGACTAGTTTGTATTTTGTTTTCACTGATGAGTAGCCATGTACTTTGTATGGTCTTTCATGTTATTCAGCTTAAATTTTTTCCTATATAGTGTAGGAATAATAACAAAGGGCAAAGAAGAATTGAGGAACATTGTTATGCTTATGTCAAAGTTTGTAACCTAATGGTAAAAATATATACCAAATAATTGATAAAAGAACAAAAATTAGATTATGCACATTAGTATTCTTATCTTTGAATATTTGCTCATTATAACATCAGGAAGGAAAGTAAATGAAATAAGAGAGACTATAAATGAACTAAGTACTCATCTCAAGAAGTTATGTAAGGATAAATTTTGAATGCAGAAATTGATATATAAGAAAATAGAATTGTATTAGATTTGATAAATAAATTCAAAAGCTTACTGTATTTTAAAAACACTATTAAAAATGATGAACATATATTAACTGAATAAGAATCAAGTATGCTCATTTCATAAAATGACATCAATTTATTTATTTTTATTTTTTTATCTTCATTTTATTGAGATATATTCACATACCATGCAGTCATACAAAACAAATCGTACTTTTGATTGTTTACAGTACCATTACATAGTTGTACATTCATCACCTAAATCAGTCCCTGACACCTTCATTAGCACACACACAAAAATAACAAGAATAATAATTAGAGTGAAAAAGAGCAATTGAAGTAAAAAAGAACACTGGGTACCTTTGTCTGTTTGTTTCCTTCCCCTATTTTTCTACTCATCCAACCATAAACTAGACAAAGTGGAGTTTGGTCCTTATGGCTTTCCCAATCCCATTGTCACCCCTCATAAGCTAATGACATCAATTTAAATATGTTGAGTAGAATATTATGACCATAGCACTGTGGTTATAAAGGTTTATCAGCAACTAATAGGTATTTTTCAAAGCAACATAAAACTTTTCTTCATATTATCATCAAAAACTGAATAAAAAGAAAAGAAAAAATAAAAAAGAATTGTATGCATTCAACCCTTAAATAAAAGCATAAATCTATTCAAAAATAGAAAAGAATGGGTTAAATATGCATTTCATATCTGTATTGGTAAGGGATGTTAGGCAAAATGTATAAAACATAGGGAAAATATGATAATGGAACTACATAAAGACATGGAACACACTTGAAAATAATTGTGAAAAGTAAGACCAACAGCTATTTCTATAAAAACGCATTTACAAAAAGGACAAAAGTCTATTCACACCATATATAAAAAAGGACAAATATAATGAAAATGTAATTTCAGGAAACAATGAGGCGTTAAGAATCTTCTATTTCTTAAATCAGAAAAAAGTGAATTTTAAAATGTGAAATAATTTTAACAGGCAAATTAGCAAGGTTGTATGAAAACTATATTATCCATGGCTTGTGTGTGTTGGCTTAGAATATTCTGTAAAAATTTCACTCTCTGTATTAACCGCTTTGTAATTGGTCATGCCTCTTAGTCTAGTATTCCTACTTCAAGAGTTTATCTAGATATAAAATAAAGGGCAAAAAATTACGCATGCAAGTTGTAGCTCACATTATTTTTTTTATAGTAGTGGAAAAGTGGAGACAAGTCAGGATGTCTAATAGTTTAAAAAAAGACTATTAAATGAATTAATATATGCAATTGTAAATATCAGATGGACATTTAAGTGATTTTTTAAGAGAAATTAATGATGTGGAAAAGTGCTTTCAATACAATACTGAGTGGAAAATGTAAGATATAAAATGCCCTATATACTAGGCTATCAATTTTATAAAATGGCATATGTTCATAGAAAAGTGTCTATATTAAGATAATTAGTGCTATCTGATTTATGGTATTAATAGGAATTTTGTAGGCATAGTTCATAAATTTTCTAATCTAATTTTTCTATATAAAGAATATATTGTCTTTATTAAAAGTAAAATAATTTAGTTAAAGAAATTTTATCTTCTTATCACATGTCTGAGTCCATAATAACTTGAGTGACTGCTTTTCTAAGTAATGGGCATTCTGGTCATTATTTGTAAAAATCTGTTGAAGTAGAAACATTTGTTTTACATATAATTTACCTGTAAATTGAACCCTAGTGTCAACTAGAGAGAAAATATCAATAAAGAACTGATCTTACTTACTTCTCTGAATGCATTTGAAGTAACAGGTTCAGTCTATGACAAGACATCTTGTTTTTAGAGAACACTCTGCATGGACTTAGCAACCATTGACCCATCATTAACTACTGCTTTGCCAGTTCATCCACTATTACATTAGGTACAGTGTATGTTTTCCTCAGTTATTGACTAAAAATAATTGCTAAGAGTGACCTCCCAAGTAAATCTCAGTTCATGTGCTGAGTTTATTTTTGCTCTTGGGGCTTGCACCATCCTGTGGATGTGGGCCACAAGCATCCCAGCTGAGATACGGGTTTCCTTAGCAGAATTTAAAAATCTCTAGGCTTCGAAATACATGATGGGTTAAACACCTTACCATTGGCCATCTCTCCTAGTTCTCTTTCCTAAACATTTATCATTGTTGTGTTGTTGGTGACAAGATGACTTATACTATAAAAGTCACTTGATCAAAACTAACCTGATTACAACCCTGAAAAGAGCAAACTATGATAAAGCAGAATATTTAGGGATTGCAAATACCATGCTTTGAATTAGATGAAGTTACCCTGGAGTAACAACCCCCTGAATTCTGCTCCTTTCAGCCTTTTTTCTTAGAAACCCTACATGTATCCTGGAGATAGGTCTTTCTGCCCTTGAGTCTGAATCCAAATACTTTGGAAACTTAGGAACAAACAGCATCTGTATTCTATGACTGGTTTTGTCAAGTGATCTCTAGGCTCAAATATCCCCAGTGTTTTCATGCATGATTATGGGGAAATAGTTAAACAGATAGTGTTCCAGCCAAGGAGTTAGGGATGCTTTGAACTTTCAGCTCCCAGAGGATTAGAATTAGCAACTTCAGCCAAACAGCAACCAAGCCAGTTCACCCTGTAGTCTCTTGTGACTGTGACACCTGTGACACCAAGGGTGTGGGGGTGAGAGGAGAGACAGCTGGGGTGGGTTAACAGTCTCTCTATGGCTGTGGTTGGGAAGTGATCTTAGTCTGGGAGTAGGACACAGAATGCTCTAGTTGTGGGAGTAACGGTGCATGAGCTTATCAGGACACATACAACAATCTGAACATTATCCGACTCACTGCGTTATAGTGGGGACTGATCAAGATAACAAGTGAAAATCTTTTATTCTACCACTGATGACCTGATGATAAACACATGTTGGTGAGAGAAACTGCTGCAAAACATTAAAAATGTGAATCATGCTTATGAGCAAGAGATTTGCAGTACAGTAAACTGCACCTCCTAGGACTGGTTGTTTTATCTACAATCTATGCAACCATGAGCAAGATCTCCAGCTTCTTTATACCTCCTTTCCCACATATGTGCAAAGGGCACCTTAGGACATAGTGGTGTTATTTGAGATAATGTACAGAAGCTTAAATGGCCTCTGGCATAGAGGGAATTTTTTTTGTCTGCTGTCATCCTCCATAGAGGAAAAGAGAGCTAATGCTGTGACTGATTAATGTTCTGGCCAGAATTGTCTCAACTTTGTACCTTGCTTTCTTTATGTTAGGATTCTGGTCAAATGCAGGACCTTGGAGGGAAAAATGGCCAAGTTTTGAATTATTCAATACAGATTCACAAATCTTAACAATTCTGAAATATTTTAGGCATATTGGATCTCTCCACTAAAAAAATTCACACTGAGGTTGAGGCTTCCTGAAAAGGTTGGAGGAGATAAAGGGAATGTGAATATCATGAGAACTATTAAATAATGGACCCTTTCATGTATTAGTCACTCTGCTAAATTTGGTAAATCATCTGACTCTCATATAATCTCCATGAGTGAGATAATATATATGGGAATTTGGCAAGGACCAAAACTTACAATTAATAGTGCTCAGATTTAAGCCCGGGGTGATGTGAGTTCTAATCCTGAGCTCAGTTCATGACATGATTTTACCTCATCTGACACTGGTGCTCTGATGTGTCTTACACCCTGGATGTTGTGGGAGGGGAAGTGCTGACTCTGAACAGCTCAGGATTGTTCAGGAGCTTTGGTTCCACCACCAGGAGGAGACTGGACTTACTCCTCAGGCAGATCCATGTGTTAGGGTTAGGGTTAGGGTTAGGGTTAGGGTTAACTGAACAGGAGAAAGGGGGTTAGGGTTAGGGTCAGCTGAACAGAAAGGGGGTGGAGGAAGGCAGTTCTAACTTTCTTTCATGCCTTTGGCCCCCATATAGGTGACTACCCTAAGGACATTCTAAACACTTTGATTTTGGGATTTCTTGATGGGATAGGATGGAAGGAAAGTCTATTCTGAAATTTGGATCCAAGAATCGGCACATCCTCTACATGAATGGGCCATGCTAGCGTCCTAAAAAGCTTATATTGAAAAGAGAAGAACTGCATATGTTTCCCAGTTCTTCTACTTACTAACCATATGACTCTATGGATATCACTTAACCTATGTGAGCCAGTAAAATGACCTTAAAGAAATAGTATTATTGGGAGATATACAAAAATATAGCTTGTGAAATCATCAAACTAGTTGTATTATGCATGGACAATGCTTGGAAAATATTTTCTGTGATAATTGAAAGAAACGTTTACATAGTAGACACACCAACTAATGTAACAGTGTTGTTTACCATTTTTGAATCCTGGGAAATCTGTGTGATTTTGGGGAAGTTACACAACAGCTCTGTTCCTCAGTTTCCTTTTCAGCAAAGTAGATGTTTACAAAACACATAGTTGTAAATATGAAGAAGACAAACATGATATCATTCTCCTTGTGAGAACGAACACATGCAAGGAGGTGGACGAGCATCTTATGAACGAAAAATTTCTAAAGAAAATTTGTCAAGCTATAATTTCAGACACAGCAAGAATTTCTTTCAAAAACAGAAGCAAAAAAAAAAAGTTTTCATGCATACAAGAACGAAAAGAAATCATCAGCTTCAGACTCATATTACAAGATGTATAAAGGAAGTCTTCAGGCAGAAGAAAGAGATTCTAGATGGTAATAGGGATCTATACAAAAGAGTGAAAAGCACATGTGTGGTAACTACATGAGTAAATACATAAGAGGTTTCTTACATTTCTGAAATCAATTTAAAATGTCATTCACTGTCAAAACAAAAATAAACATCACCTTTATGTCCTTGGAGAGTGAAATATTTTAATGGATGGTTGAAGTAAAGGACTTGGGAGACAAGATTCCCAGCTGTTCTTATCTTCTAGTTGAGTGATTTAAAGACATGGATATGCTATGTTTTTTTTTCTCCATGGTTTGTAGGTTAAAGTATAGCATAACCTATTGGTTGGAATAGATCACTTTCTTCTACTCTAAGGTTGGAGAATCATGTGGACATAGAGTTAGGGATAATGTTTTATACATAAGCCATTAAGAAGATCACGATCACACTTAGCTAACCCTTCTTGTAAAAGATGCTTCGAGGAGAATGAAGAGAAACTCTGTAGAGAGGATGGCTCCAATTGCGTTTCCTCTTCCTCAGCCTCTGATGTGGAATCATTTGTAAACTTTTCAGGAATCCATGTACTTGGAGGGTTTCATTTAACACTATTGTTTTCAGCCATCCCAGTATTTATGGTGATGATGACAGGTAGGTACGGGAATCCACCACACCTACAAAACAAATGCACCATTAGTAAACTTGTTGGAGCCAAGGAGAGACTCCTTGAGGATCCAGTGAAAGACTTACTTCTTCACATATGGTGTTAGTCAACCTGATTGCTTGGCAGGAATTTTTTCATTAAAAGAGGATGTCAGTAGAGAAAGATGATACTAACCCCTATTGAAAATTTCCTTCCAATGACACAGAAGAGCTCTAACAATGCTAATTCAACAACTCTAATTCTCTAATTCTCTAACTCTAACTCTAACTCTAACTCTGACTTTGACTGTAATGCAGACAAGAAGTTCATACTGGAGTTCACAATTGGCACAAAACATGTATAATTTTTTTCAGCATTGCTTCACATCTTCTGTAATGGGAAAAAAGTGTGATGTATAAATTTATGGTTTAAGTTCTTCAGCTAGGGTGGTATATTACACTGAAGCAGAGAGGTTCTAATCATACTTTGCTTAGTGACAATGCTATTTATCCATTCTTTACTATGAGCAAATCAAGATAACTGCAAACGTTGCTAATCTTTCTACTTATTAATACTTATAGGTCTTCGTAAAGGTAACATTAGTCAATGCATTAGTCAGGGTAAGTGGCACATTGCTGTGGTAACAAATGATTCCTGAAATCTCCATGGCTTTATAGAAACAATTTTCTTTCTTGTTCAGGCAAAATCCACTGAGGGTTGGGTGATCCTCTGTGGCATTTGTTCTCCGAGTAGTTATTTGGTAGTCATTGTTGCTTCCTTGTGTTGTCCTGCCATCTTCCAGGCACATCTTCCAGGCATGTTGCGCAGGGAAGAGATGGATAGTAGCACAGTGGCTCCTAAATTATTTGCCTGAATAAGAAGCACATCATGTCTCCTAGCTTGTATTGTGGGCTTACTTAAATAGATGGGGGCCAAAACTGTGACATTGGGTGATTAGCAAACAGGCCAGCCACCTTTGAAAACACTGATTTCCATTTGGAAAGAACCATTTAGTAAACTGTGAATATTAATCTGTATGTGATACATATCTTAACATATGATAATGGCATGCCAATGTTAATTTGTGTTAATCCAGTCCTTATGAGTTTCAGTGTTAAATTACTAAAATCTGCAGAACTCTCCCTGTCCGTAATCTGATTCCTATTGTTTTTTCTGTATTCTTTCTTTTAGAATTGCAATGGAAGTTTCTACAAGTGAAATATTACCCCATTTCATTGATTTGTACTGATTTGAAATTTCATTTATAAAGTTAAAAGTGAAGATTTTCTGCCTTGAATACTGAAATATCAACAGCACTCTTTAGCACCTGCTGCAGGTTTTGCTGTTAACTAGTGCTCATAACCATCCCATCAAAGCAGTTTTGGAGGTTAAGTGCTGTGCAGGCTGACTTTTACAGAAAATATGCTCCACGTTTGCCTTATGCCTGGGAATATCATGTGCTAGGTTGATCTATTGACATAAATATAATAATTTTATATCTCGCTTTGGCTTCAGGCAGAAAAAATAATTTATTCTTGAAATCGCCCAAATCACAGAGTAAATGATACCCCCTGGGTTGTGCAATACAGCAGCATTAGTTTTGTGATGAGTCTTGCTGTAATGACTTTCTCTCATTCCTTCACTCCCATTTATTTCTCATTGATTGCTCTCTCTCTCTCACATTATATATTCTTCACCGATTCCAGCAGTTGGGATTAAAAAGTTGAATTTTCAATAAAATATCTATCCATCATAAATTTAGTTTAAATATTTTTAAGTACTTGTGCTATGGGTTATATATGCCAAACTTGAAGTTTTGCAAAGAATTGTTCTATTAAATTTAGAAAGCCATGGATTATCCAAACATTGTGACAATTTATGTGAATTACTGTTGTTCCTTTGATCAATAACTTGTAAATGCCAAGAAGTTTTTAATTGGAAGATTTAATCATTTCATCAAATATTGATATTTTATGAAAGAGGAAACATTAAAGATTCCAGATAGGAAGGGATGACATACACTTAAACCCACAGATCCTGATTGCAAGACCATTAATTTTGTTTTAGTGAAACTTGTTTTTAAAATGAATGGATTTTATTTTTTGTTATCTGTTCATATTAATTTTCATCAGTGATCACTCTTTGGCTTCAGCCTTCCTCAGGGCATTTCATTTTTCACATCTGCATTTCTGAGAGTGTAGACATTCAAGGGTTTAACATGAGTAATATCATATTATAAAACAGGGGAAGGTGGTCATGGGTGGAAGGCAAACAAACACACAAGGTACAAAGAATGAGATGACTAATTTGTTATGGGGGGCACAGGTGAGAGAGCCTTCTGATGCTCTTCAGAGCTGTGAGTTCTGAAGGAGGAAAAGATGAGGACATGGGAAGAGATAAATATTGAAAAAGTGAGTGAACCCTCTGTTGGTGACAACGAATATTCCAAAGATGTGAATGTCAGTGCAGGAGAATTTCAGCAGAGGGTAAAGATCACAATGAAATGGTGAATGACTTTAGGTCCACAATAGGGGAACCACAGCATAAAAAAGATTTGAATCTGAGCATGCAGAAATCCCCCACCCAAGGAAATGGTCACCAAGAGGCCAACACCAGGTTCTTCATTGTGGTCATGTAGTGCAGGGGCCTGCAGATGGCCATGTAGCTGTCATAAACCAAAATCATGAGCAGGAGGATCTCCTGCACCAAGGAAATGTTCTGCCTCGACCTGAGTCATGCATCCACTGAAGGAGATAATTTTCTTCTTAGAGAATAAGTCAAATATTATTTAGGGAGTCATGGTACAAGAGAAGGAGCCATTTATGAAGGACAAAAAAGTCAGGAAACAATACATGGGGGATCATAGGACTGGGCTGGTGGTGATTGTCATTGCAATGAGTAGGTTTCATGCAAAAGTGGGAAAGTAGATGAGTCGTGTAACACAGCAAATGAGGGTCTGCATGTCTGGGTTCTGTGTCAGGCTGAGCAGGATGAATCATTACATTGTTCATCACTCCATGAATCCCATATGGCACTCGGATAAAAATTTATGTGTAAGTAAAGGAGGGATTGCAATGGGGATAGATAAATTTTGACCAAACAAATAATACATCTATTAGAAGTGCTAGTTTCCTGTAATATATGGGAACCCCAGCCAGATCAACCTCAGCCTTAGAATAGGACCCTATTTTTAGTCACTTACTAAACACATAGTCCTCTTCCACACACACAAACACACACATACACACATAAGCTTCCCTTCCCCTTAGAACTTTTTTTATATCTTGTACGGTGAGTCTGCTGCTGCTGAATTCTTTTTGCTTTTGTAGACATAAAAATATCTTTATTTTGTATTTAGTTTTGAAAGAACTCCTTGCTCTGTATGTATTTTAGCTTGACAAATATTTCTTTCAGAAAACTTTATTTCACATAGTTCTTCACTGTCTCTTTGCCTGCATTAGTTTTGACATGTAGAGAGATGTCTTTCT
The DNA here is from genome assembly GCF_015220235.1 of Choloepus didactylus. NCBI lineage: Eukaryota > Metazoa > Chordata > Mammalia > Pilosa > Megalonychidae > Choloepus > Choloepus didactylus. The sequence goes on along the minus strand of NC_051312.1, from coordinate 29,945,587 downwards.
TATCTTCTTCCCCTACAGAAACATTTCCCTTGCAACCTTGTACTTTGCAAAAGAGGACACTAATACACCAAGAAATTGAGTAAATGCCAAGGTGACACAGATTGTCCAGTGTTCAAAAATAACAACCAACAGTGCCATATTAGTGGGTATGTCTGTCATGCAAACATTTCTCTCAGTTTAATTCAGAAAATATTTTCTAGGCATTTTCTATTCAAAATACACTAGATTGATGTTTAACAAGCTATCATTTGGTATTTCTCTAAATGTCTATTTTATTTAAGTATTTGACAGGTCCTAGTAAATTAATTTACATTTATAGAATCATATACCAGTAAATAGAAGAATTGGCAATAATATGGGGATTCGTGCACTTGGTATATACTCCTCTATGATAGTAGCATGACCTATTAATGTAGAGAATGTCCCTGTGTGTAAAATCTAAATTGCTGCTTATATTTTCCACCACACTGATCCCATCAGGAAATTCCCAAATCAAAGCTGTCTAGATTGCACTTAGACTTGTCACCAAAATGGAGACCAAATGTTTAAAAGGAAGTTAGGAAATTCTCTCTTCTCCACCCTCTCTTTCTGAATCAGCTGCTGAAAATGGGATCTGCCTGAGGAGTAAGTCCTGCCTGCTCCTGCTCATAGAACCAAAGCTCCTGAACATTGGAGAGTTGGTCTGAGTCAGGGCATCCTCCTTCATCACATCAGTGTGTAGGCGCATCACAGCCTCAGTGTCCGCTTAGTTACAACACAATGATTAGAGCTCCAGATGAGAAATCCTATCAGTCTGTACTTAAATCCAAGCACTACTAATTGTTAGCTATTGACCTTGTCCAAGTTTCCTTACATATAAAATGGTAATAATATTATCTCTATCACAGAGATTATAAGAGACCCAGAGGATATACAACACTTAGCAGACTTCCTGATACAAAAAGGGAACATTGTTTATTAGTTTTCATGCTATTCACAGTTCTTTTATTTCCTTCATCTTTTTCAGGGAATCTAAACTTCACAGTCAGAATTTTTAGTTCTTTTTAATTCATTGAAGAATTCATGTAAGGATTTGTGAATCTGTATACACTTCTAACTTTGCCTTTCTTTTCTTCTAATTTCTTCGTTTGCCCAGAATTATAACAGACATAAGAAAAAAGAAAAAAATATACGTATATATGTGAATTGAGACAATTTTTGCCAGAACCTATGTTGGTCATACCATGACCACTCATTTCCTGTAGAGAAGGTGACAACAGACAAAACAGTGATTCCTCTATGCCAAATGCCAGTCTATGCATTACATGCATTATCTCATATATTCCACACAATATCCTATGAAATAGGTTCCTTCTCCTCCCGTTAGGTGAGATGTGGGAAATGAGGCCTAAAGAATCTGAGAAATTTGTCCAAGTTCACATTGATAATAAGTACAAGAGCCATTCCCAGGAGGCATAGTTTATTGTACTCCAAAGCTCTTGCTCTTAAGTGTGATTCATATTTTCAATAATTGACAGTAGTTTCTCTAGCCTACATGTGTCTATCCTCAGGCCATTAACAGTAGAAGAGTAGTTTTTCAAAGACTTACACATTTTCACTTGTTTTCTTGCCCGGTCCACCCTTTGAGTGTTGGATAGGATGTGGCTGGCCCATGTAACTGTACTCCTATGACTATACATTATGTGTCCTACATCCCAGACTCTAAGCTGTCTTCCAAACAACAGGCATAAAATGCTGCCAACTACCCCAGCCAGCTCTCTGTCCCCTCCTCAACATGGTCACAGATGCCACTGCACAGGAAGCAACAGGATAATATAGTTTGGCTGCCATCTTGGTTGATGCTGTTAATTATAATTTTCTACAAGCCAACTGTTGACAGCATCCCTACCTCCTTGTGCTGAGCAATATCTCTCTAAACATTTCTTTGTAATCATACATTAAAATGCTGATAAAGACGAACTCTGGGGGTTCCTGAGCCTATTAGACCACTTAACATAACCAGTCACAGATTAGAGACACTGTATGTTTCTAAGTTTCCAATTCATTTTGGTCCAGACTCCAAAAGCCAAAGGAGTTATCTCCAGGAGGACAATAGGTGCCTAAGAAAAGAGTTAAAAAGGCTGACATTAGGGATATTCTACAAAAGGGCAATGCTAATTTATTGCTGATTCCTAGCAACCTGTGACCCCTAATATATCTGCTTTAATATAAACATAATTCCCTATTTCCAAGGCTTTAAATCAAGTTACATTTTTCTTTTTTAAATGCAATTTTATTGAGATATATTCACATACCAGGTAATTATCAAAATGTACAATCAATGGCTCAAAGTATCTTCATATAATTGTGCATTCATCACCACAATCAATTTAAGAACATTTTCATTACTTCAAAAAAAATAAGAAGAAGAATAAAAATAAAAAAGGAACAGCCAAAACATCCCACACCTCTTATCTTCCCCTATTATTTATTTATTTTTTGTCTTTGTTTTCTTACTCTTCCTCCCACACACTGGATAGAGGGAGTATCAGTTGCCAGGTTTTCACAATTATACAGTCACACTTTAAGGGCTATACAGTTCTACAATCATCTTCAAGAATCAAAGTGACTAGATTACAGTTCAGCAGTTTCAGGTATTTCCTCTAGCTATTCCAACACACTAAAAACTACAAAGGGATATCTATATAATGTGTAAGAATAACTTCCAGAATGTCCTCTTGACTCCATTTGAAATCTCTTAGCCACTTAAACTCTATTTTGTTTCATTTCTCTCCTCCCCTTTGGTCCAGGAAGTCTTTCTCAATCCCACGATATTGATGCGGGGTCCAGGCTCATCCCTGGGAGTCATGTTCGAGTTCCAGTTTTGATAGTGTACTTCACCCAGTCACCAAGAAAGCAAACCAGCAAATATGCAGGAAGGGGACTTGGGGAGAAATATCCTCCAGTGATTAGGTGTTGCCTCATCAATTTCTTTTGAAGACTAAAGCTCTGGAATTTCTGACTAAAGACAATCCTATCTGAGCTGGGATGCTTAAGGCCCTCATCCCCAGGATGGTGTGAGCTAACAGAGCAAAATGAAACTATGCACATGAGCTCAGATTTACTTGGGAATTCTCTCAGCAATCATTGTCAAGTCACTAATTTAGGAAGAGAAATGTTAGATGTAAGGTAAAATTGGATGAACTTGCAATGCAGTAGTTAATGAGGGGTCAGTAATTGCTAAGTCCATGCAAAATGTTCTCTAAAAATAAGATAACTTGTCATAGATTGAACCTGTTACTTCTCCAGATACATTTAGAGAGGTAGGTACAACAGATGGCTTCTTTTTTGTTTATTTTCCTCTCAAGGTGATTCTAGGTTCTTCAATTTACAAGTAAGTCATATTATACATGTATCTCTACTATCATTGATTTTTAAGAATAATGACTGTCATTCTCAGTCTACTTAGAAAAGCAGCCACTCAAGCTATCATGGACACAGACCTGAAATAATAAAATGGAACTGCTTTTATTAAATTATTTTACTGAATATAAAGGCAATATATTATATTTATAGAAAAATCAAACCAGAAAATTTGTGAAGAAGCCCACAAATATATCCATTAATACTACAATTCATATAGCACTACTTATCTTAATGTTATTTTTATGTACTTTTCTATGTATGTATGTTATTTTATGCAATCAAAAGCTTAATGTTCGATGTTTTATGTCTTGAATTTTCTACTCAGATTATATTCTTCTATATAATCTTCTATCAAAACACTTTAACATTCACCTGACATTTTAAGTTATATATATAGTGATTTTTAAAGTTGTTCACCTTTATGTAGACACTTGGGTTGTCTTCACTTTTTCACTTTTATAAAAAAATAGTGTGAAATTAAAACTCTCTATGCTTAATTTGGCTCATTTTTTATAATTGAGGTTGTTCACATACCATACACTTATCCAAAGATCCAAAGTGTACAATAATTGCCCATGGTACCATCATACAGCTATGCATCCATCACCACAATTAATTTTATTTTCAATTTTTAGAACACTTTTGCTACTTCAGAAAATATATAAAGACAAAAAAGGGAACTCAAATCCTCTCATGCCCATAACCACCCAGCCTCCATTATTGATTCATAGTATTGGTATAGTACAATTGTTACTGTTCATGAAAGAATATTAAAATATTACTAACTGTAGTATATAGTTTGCAATAGCTATGTACTTTTTCCTATATGCCCCTCTATTATTAATTTCTAGTTATAGTGCCGTACATTTATTCTAGTTCATGAGAGAGATGTTTAATATTTGTACAATTAATTGTGGATGTTGTATACCACAAGATTCATGGTTTTATACATTTCCATCTTCTAACCTCTAACTTTCCTTCTGGTGACATACTTGACTCTGAGCTTACCCTTTCTGCCATATTCACAGACCATAAAACACTGTTAGTTATTCTCACAACATGCTACCATCACCCCTGTCCATTTCCAAACGTTTAAGTTCATCCTAGGTGAACATTCTGCTCATAATAAGCAACCACTCCCCATTCTTTAGCCTTGTTCTATATCCTGGTAATGTTTATTTCATGTCTATGAGTTTACACCTTGTAATTTGTTCATATCAGTGAGACCCTGCAATATTTGTCCTCATGTGCTGTCTTATTTCACTCAATATAGTGCCCTCAAGATTTCTTCATTAACCCATTTTTTTAAAATATGGTTTGATTCACACACTATACATTCTGTCCTAAGTAAACAATTGATGGTTCCCTGTATAGTCATGTATTTATGTATTCACCACCACCACTATCTATATAAGGACATCTCCATTTCTTCCACAAAGAAGGAGGAAGAGTCAAAGAAGTTAGAAAGACAAAAGAAAAAGAAAGAGAAATAAAAACTGTAACACCCAGGAAGCAACAAAAGGAAAAAGAGCATTAAACTAAAGTAGAATAAAGAGTCAGACAACATCACCAATTGCAAGAGTCCCATATCCATCCCCTATGTCCCCCCATATGAATTTAGCTTTGGTGTATTGCCTTTGTTATATTAAAGGAAGCATAATACAATGTTTCTGTTAATTATAGTCTCTAGTTTGCTTAATTGCATTTTTCCCCAATCCCACCCCATTTTTAATACCTTACAAGATTGGTATTCATTTGTTCTCCCTCATGTAAAAACATATTGATACCTTTTATCACAATTGTTGAGCTCTCTAGTTTTCACTGATTTGTACAGTCCCAGTCTTTATCTTTCCTCTTTCCTTCTAGTGTCCCACATGCTCCTAACCTTCCTCTTTCAACCATATTCACTATCATCTTTGTTCAGTATACTTACATTGCTGTGCTAGTATCTCCCAAAATTGTGTTCCAAACCTCTCACTCCTGTCTTTTCCTTTCTGTCTGTAGGGCTCCCTTTAGAGTTTCCTGCAGAGCAGGTATCTTGTTCACAAACTCTGTAATTGTCTATTTGTCAGGGAATATTTTAAGCTCTTCTTTGTAATTGAAGGACAGTTTCGCCAGATATAGGATTCTTGGTTGGTGGTTTTTCTCTTTCAGTATCTTAAATGCATCACCCCACTTCCTTCTTGCCTCCATGCTATTGAGAAATCCACACATAGTCTTATCAAGCTTCCTTTGTTTGTGATGGATCACTTTTCTCTTGCTGCTTTCAGGATTCTCTCTTTATCTTTGAAGTTTGATAATCTGATTATTAAGTGTCTTGGCATAGGCCTATTCAGATCTATGCTGTTTGGGGTATGCTGTGCTTCTTGGATCTCTAATTTTATGTCTTTCATAAGAGATGGGAAATCTTCATTGATTATTTCCTCTATTATTGCTTCTGCCCCTTTTCCCTTCTCTTTTCCTTCTGGGACACCCATGATATGTACATTCCTGCATTTCATGTTATTCAATTCCTGGAGATGTTGCTCATATTTTTCCATTCTTTTCTCTATCTGTTTTTTTGTGTGTAGGCTTTCAGGTTTCTTGTTCCCCAGTTCCTGAGTGTTTTCTTCTTCCTCTTGAGATCTGCTGTTGTATGTTTCCATTGTGTCTTTAATCTCTTTGTTGTGCCTTTCATTTCTATAGATTCTGCCAGTTGTTTTTTTGAACCTTTGATTTCCACTTTATGTATACCCAGTGTTTTCATTATACACTTCATCTCTTTTGCCATATCTTCCATAAACTTTTTGAATTGATTTAGCATTAGTTGTTTCATTTCCTGTATCTCAGTTGAAGCGTAAGTTTTTTTCCTTTGACTGGGCCAAAACTTTGGTTTTCTTAATGTAGATTGTAGTTTTCTGTTGTCTGGACATCTGGTTTCCTTGGTTATCCCAATCAGGTTCTCCCAGACCAGAACAGGCTCTGGTCTCAGAAGGAAGCAATAGTATCAGGTTTCCCTGAGGGTGTGTCTTAGATGATTGATACACACTGCGAGGCCTCAAGCCGCTGTGCTTTTCTGTCCAGCAGGTGGTGCCTGTCAGCCTGTCACTCCAGACTGGTGTAAGGTGTGGCCCATGGCTGTTTTTCCCCCAGGCTCTGGGGTCTGGTTCTGAATGGAAGGCAGGTAGTAGACCTTGGCACCACCTCTTTCCTCTTACCCCCTAGGGAGATATCATTTGCATTCAAATAGTCTCTCTTACTCTGCTGTCTCCACCCTCGTCTGGATCAGAGCACTGGGAACTGAAAATGGCTGAGGCTTTCTCCACTGAGCCAAAAAAATGACAGAAAGCCCCCTTCAGGGCCAGTCTGTGGCCACCCTCAGTTTCACCCATTGGCCAGAGATAGCATCTGGTTCTCTGGGCTACCCCTCCCTCCCAGAGAGGTCCTCTGGCTCTCCAAGTTCAGCTGTCGCCAAAAGCCTCTGTCTGCTTATTGGGGATTCACAGCTTGTATTGAGCAGTCCACATTTGTTAATTAAAACCTCACCTTGAGCTGGGCTGAGGCATATTCACTTGTTCAGAGAGTGCTGCTCTCTAGCACAGGGAGATTTGCAGTTTGGGCTACCATGGGGGGAAGAGGCTCTCAGCTTGGGTCCACAGTTTTTACTTACAGATTTTATGCTGTGATCTCAGGCATTCCTCCTAATTCAGGTTGGTGTATGATGTGTGGGTAGTCATGGTTTTCCCCCAGCAGTTATTCCAGATTATTTACTCATTGTTCCTGGTTGTTTATTAATTTTTCCAGGAGGGCTAACTAGCTTTCACTCCTCTCTATGCCACCACCTTCTTCCTTTCCAAGGCTCATATTTTTTAATCTAGAATAGATTCATAAGAGTAGGGAATGCTGGAAAAAGGGATATGACCAATTATAAAGCCCTTATTATAGAAAGAAAAATTTATTTGCATATTACTTATTATCAACAGCACTCACAAGCACTAGATAATATAACTCTCATACATTAATTTACCATTTTAAAAAATTTTTCATATTTTAAATTTCTTTTCTTTGATGGTTTATGAAAAAAGAGGATTTATTGATGTCTCATTTCTCCTGAGAAATATTTTTCATTATTGTTGCCAATTTTATAATGGTGTGAGTAGATCCTTTTGAAAGTAAAACTGGTTTATAGAAATAGTTTTCTGTCACAATTATTGCACTTAATTTCAAGTGTGTGCCATGGCTGTATATACTAGAACTGATGATATTTGCCCTATGTTTTACACTATTGCATTTTTGTTTAACAGGCCCTTCCCCATCCAGATCAGGTACATATTTATCTCTTTGTTTTTCTGTATTTTAATGGATTTATGTTTTATTTGAAGATTTTAATACAGAATATTCATTTTTTCTATATTTATTTTTTTTCCTTTTTTGATGGCAATGTGAAGAGAAGACTTACTTTATTTCAAAAAATTTGTATTAGATATGAAAAACTTTTATTACTCTCACTACTATATTCAGTTTCTTTAAAATTACTTCAAATTGATGTCTTTTGGGATTTGGCCATACTTTCTTCTTATTGGACTTATCTGTGTTTATCTGTTTTCATTGTGTTTGTTAAATACCAGTAAGATTTTTTTTATTTTATTCATCAAATATTGTATCTTTTTATATCTGATGTATTGATTCCTACATTCAAACTTTATCCTAATATAATTGGTTTCGATAACTTCTTGAGATGATTACTTTGTTCACTTATAGTCTCAATTAATTCATCTATTTCTCTCTTGATATTATAATAAGCAATTATCTTAAGGACCATAATATTAGTATATGTTATTTTCTTTTTTTTCCCTTTATGAATAATTTGGATGTATGTGGAAAACTGTAAGTTTTACCTTTATGATACAAACATTGTCATAATTAATAATGATGTTTTTTACTTCCTCTATGCCCTTAGTAAGTTCTCTTACATTATATATGAAAATGTGTAGGTTAAGTCATATGAAGATCCATAAAACATCATACAGCTACTCATCAATGAAAAAAGAACACAAAAATGTCTATTTGTTCTGAAGAACATGTTTTATCCAATAAAATTTTGTGCTTTTGTTTCCTCACATTAAAAGTATCTGTTTTCAGAATTTATCCAGAAGACACTTGATAAACTTCTTCAAACTGAATGTTGATTTGCAAAATGCTCCTTAACTCTAAATATGACTGAAGTTCTGCAAATAATGAATTTGAGAGTTTCAAAAAACATTTGGTGAATATTGCTTCCCAACTTGCTGTCTGTTATAAGCTCCTCAGGACATCCTTACAGAAGTTTTCTGTGGTATTCTTATACAATTCTGTTTCAATATAGCATTAAAGAAACATCTCAAAATGTATCTTAAAGTGCCTCAAATAGTCACTCATTTCAGATGATTCAGAAATGTCACTACACCATCCCTAATTTCAAATTGACATCACCTGAAGCTTTATACCACCATGAAATAAGGTAAAAATGGCAAGGATAACAAGCTCAACAGCATAGCATCAGCAGCAGCAGTGATGAAAGGACACAGGGCAGCAGATGCCATAATTCAAGTCTCTGCACTTCTTTATAGGTCCTGTTCTTATTCCTGATTTTCTATGACAGAAAATAGTATGGCAGTTATTGGAACGGATCCATCCATGTATGATTGCAGAAGATGTGCCTGGAATGTCAACAGCCATATAACCATACTCTGTTTGTGTAGGTGTGTGTAGAAGAGGGCGATGTGTTCAATGTGTGATTTTATGGTCCAACTTTAAGTCTGGGGTTTTTCTATCTGGGATTTACATCAATATTATGGGAAACATATTATCTGGCAGATATATTACTTTCTTAATCCACCACCATTACAATCCCTGTGCTATCTGCAGATAAATCAATTACCCAGTGCAAACCTGGATTCATGGAATGAAGAACAATGTGACAGAATTCAGCCTGCTTGGCCCGACACAGAACCTAGACATGCAGAACCTCTGAGCATGTTTGCACTCATCTATTTTTCTGGTAGGTGACTGATTCGTTGTAATGACCGTCTCTTCCAGTGCAACCCTGGGGTCCCCCATGCATTTTTTTTTTGTCTTTCTTGTCCCTTCTAGATGGCTCTTTCTCTTCTATCTTGGCCCCCCAAAAAATATATGACTTACTCACCAAGAAGAAAACTATCTCCTTCAGTGGATTCATGATTCGGCTCTTTGTGGAGTGTTTCCTTGGTGGAGTTGAGAACATCCTGCTCACAGTGATGGCCTATGACTGTAATTTGGCCATCTGCAGGCCCCTGCACTACATGATCACAATGAACTTGTGTGTGTGTGGTCTCTAGATGTCTGTGTCCTGTGCTGGGGGTTTCCTTCCTACCCTGATTAAAATCCTTTTTATGTACTGGTTGCCCTTCTGTGGCCCCAATGTCACTGACCATTTTGTCTATGATCCCTACCCTCTGCCAAAATTCTTTTGCACTGACACTCATATCTTTGGACTCTATTGTCACCAACAGTGGGCTACTGTGAATGCTCAGCTTTTCCTTTGCTCCCTTAGAACTCACAGCTCTGAAGGACAGTAGAAGGCTCTTTTCACTTGTGCCTCCCATATTACTGTTGTCATATTAGTCTTTGTGCCCTGTGTATTTTTGTACCTTTGATCTATGATCATCTTTCCCATTGATAAAATGGTGGCCATGTTTATACTATAGTAAAACCCTTTAAGCTACATATTCAAAATGTCATGAGGATGTTCTGGAGCCAAAGAGTGGTCTGGGGAAAATTAATGTGAATACAAAACAAAAGCTATTTTTAATTTAGCAAGTATGGCTATTGAGAAGGATTTTGGGTCCTTTAATGTTTCCTCTTTCATTAATTATCAATATTTGGTTAAATAGTAAGTGAAGTCTCTTCCATTTAGAAAATTCTTTGCATTTACAAATTATTGGTCAAGGATACATTCTAATTTACTTAAAATTGTCACAATGTTTGAAAAACCCATGTGTTTTTTTTGTTTTTTACCCTTATTAATACAATTTTGTTGAGTTTATTCACACAGCATAGAAACCATCCCAAGTATACAATCACTATCTCACAGTGTCATCACATAATTGTGCATGCAGTTCCATGATCAAATTTAGAACATTTTCATTACTTCAGAAAAGAAATGAAAATAAAAAAGGAAATCCTAATACTCCCATACTCTTATTCCCATCTATTATTGACCAGTAATATTGGTGTGGTACATTTGTTACTGTTGATGAACTAGTATTAAAATATTACTGTTAGCTATAGTTCATAGTCTGTGATGGGTACATTTTTTTCTATATATCCCTCCATTATTAACTCCTTATAGTAGTGTTGTACATCTGCTCTAGTTCATGAAAGAGCATTTTTTATATTTGTACAGTTAATCACAGGCATTGTCCACTGCAAGATTAACTGCATTGTACGTTCCCATGTTTTAACCTCCAATTTGCCTTCTGGTGACATACATGCCTCTAAACTTCCCCTTTCCACCACATTCACACACCACTGGGCACTGTTAATTATACCCACAATAACGTGCTGCTGTCACCTCTGTTCATTTCCAAACATTTAAGTTCACCCTAAACATTCTGCACGTATTAAGCAACTGCTCTCATTCTTTAGCCCCATTCTATGTCCTGGTAACCTATATTCTATATTTTTTGCCTATGAGCTTACACTTTTAATTAGCTCATATCAGTGTGTTCATATGATATTTGTCCCTTTGTATCTGATTTATTTCACTTAACATGATGTCCTCACATTTCATCCATGTTGTCGCATGCTTCAGGTGTTGATTCCTTCTTACTGCTGAATAATATTCCATCATTTGTATATACCACATTTTGTTTATCCATTCATTTGTAGTTGGACACCTGGGTTGTTTTCATCTTTTGGCAATTGTGAGTAATGCTATTTAACATCGGTGTGCAAATATTGTTCACATCCCTGCTTTCAGATCTTCTGGGTACAGCCTGATACCAGGATTGCTGGGTTATAAAGCAATTCTGTACTTAGCTTCCAAACTACCCTCTGCAGCAGCTGTGCCATTTTACATTCCCACCAGCAGTGAATAAATGTACCAATTTCTCCACATCCTCTCCAACACTTGTAGTTGCCTGTATATTTAATAGCAGCCATTCTAGTAAGTATGAGATGATTTCTTATTGTGGTTTTGATTTGCATTTCCATAATAGCTAGCAAAGGTGAACATCTTTTCATGTGCCTCTTAGCCATCTTTATTTCCTCTTTGGAAAAATGTCTATTCATGTCCTTTGCCCATTTAAAAAAATAATTTGATAATTACATTTGTTAAATTGTGGAATATAACATATTTACAAAGAAGTGATAACTCTCCAAGTGCAATTTAACAAGTAGTTAATTTCAAATTTCAAACAATGTTATGAGTTACAGTTCCACAGTTTCAGTTATTTCCTTATTGTGAAATATAATATATATGCAAAAGTGGCGATAACTTTCAAAGTACGGTTTAACAAATAGTCATATAGGAAACTTCCAAGAATGTTATTGGTTATAATACCTTAGTTTCATTTATTTTCTTATTGTGAAATATAGCATATATACAAAAAGGTGATGACTTTCAAATTACAATTTAACAAGTAGTTATAGACTGAATTTCAAGGAATGTTATTAGTTACAGTTCCACCATTTCCATATAAGCCCAAGTCAACAGTAGTCCTGAAAATGCTAAAGAATTCTTGAGTCCCTATCCGAGACTGTATAAAAGTTTCACTCACTAAGTTTATTCTTCAGATACTTAAATCCTCCAAAGAGCTCCTATGCCAGCTAAGTCCCAAAACCCAGAAGCAACAGCTTCTTCAAGAACATCAACCAGTTGCATCCCTCTTTTCCCATAATGTCAACACCCCTTTTCAATGTGAACAAGTTGGGGGAGTCACTGCCTAGACATCCCAGAAGATCAGGAAAGTGACTAAACTAGAGGAAGTGATAGCAACTGACAAGATAGAATTTAACAAAAGTTTATGAATACTGAATCTCTACATAATTGCTTTTGCCCATTAAAACATTTTTATTAGAGAAGTTACAGGTTTACAGAACAATCATGCATAAAATACAGGATTCCCGTAAACCTTCCCACGACCAAAATTTGCATTGTTGAAAAAAATTTGTTACAATTGATGATATCCCCCTTTTTTTTGTAATTTGACTTTTTTTTTAACAGTGGTTACATTTCTTACAATTGATGAAAGATTATTAATGTAGTATTATAACTACTGTCCTTTGTTTATGTAGGGGTATTTCCCCCCCATATTCCCAGCCTATTTTTTTCATGCATGTCTTTATTTTATTACTTATCTCCCCTTACACTGGATAAAGCAGATGTCAGTCACAAGGTTTTTACAATCACATAGTCACTATATATAATGAGTCAGTGGTCATAATCATTTGTTAAATCCTAACTTCTTAGTTACAACTCTTACCTCTCATTTGATTATTCTCTCAATCATCAGGAATAACTAGGCAATGGCCATCCTAACTTCTTCATGCTGAAAAAGCTTTGCCCATTGTTTAACTAGATTTTTTACCTTTTTATTGTTGAGTTGTAGGATTTCTTTATATATACTGGATATCAAACCCTTGAGATATGTAGTTTCCAAGTATTTTGCCCCATTGAGTTGATTGTCTTTTCACCTTTTTGACAAAGTCCTTTGAAGCACTGAAGTATTCATTTTTGAGAATTTCTCATTTATCTATTTTTTCTTTCTTTGCTTGTGCTTTGGGTGTAAAGTCTAAGAAACTGCTGCCTATCAGTAGATCTTGAAGATGTTTCTCTACATTTTCTTCTAAGGAGTTTTATGGTACTGGTTCTCATATTGGTGCCTTTGATCCATTTTGAGTTAATTTTTAAATAGGGGGTGAGATAGGGAATCTCTTTCATTTTGGGGGGATTATAGATATCCAGTACTCCCAGCACTATTTATTGAAGACTGTCCTGTCCCAGCTGAGTGGGTTGGAAACCTTATCAAAAAATCAATTGACCATAGATCTGATGGTCTATTTCTGAGCTCTCAATTTGATTCCATTGATCAGTATGTCTATTGTTATGCCAGTACCATGCTGTCTGGACCACTGTGACTTTATAATATGCTTTAAAGTCAGCAAGCATGATACTTCCCACTTCATTCTTTTTCAAAATGCTTTTGTCTATTCAAGGCCCCTTACCTTCCAAATAAAATTGATAGTTAGCTTCTCAAATTCTGCAATGTAGTCTGTTGGAATTTTGATTCGTATTGATCTGTAGATCAATTTGGGTTGAAATGACATCTTAATTAGCCTTCAAATTCATGGACATGGAATGACCCTCCATTTATTCAGGTCTTCTTTGATATCTTTTAGCAATGTTTTGTAATTTTCTGCATACAAGTCCTTTACATGCTTGGTTAGGATTATTCTTAGATATTTGATTCTTAGGTGCTTTATATATGGAATTTTCTTTTCTTGATTACCTCCTCAGATAGCTCATTACTACTGTATAGAAACACTATTGATTTTTGAGTATTGATCTTTTATCCCATCACTTTGCTGAACATGCTTATTAGCTCTAGCAGCTTCACTGTCATTTTTTTTCTGGATTTTCTAAATGCAGGATCATGTCATCTGCAAATAGTGAGAGCTTTATTTCTTCCTTTTCAATTTGGATGCCTTTTATTTCCTTTTTTTTGCCTGATTTCTTTAGCTGGAACCTCCAGCACAATGCTGAATAGCAGTGATGACAGTGGGCCTCCTTGATTCTTTTCCTGATCTTAGAGGGAAAGCTTTCAGTCTCTTATTGAGTATGATGTTAGTTGTGGGCTTTTCAAATATGCCCTTTATTGTGTTGAAGTTTCCTTTGATTTCTACCTTTTGAAGTGTTTTTATCATGAAAGGATGCTGAATTTTGTTAAATACTTTTTCTGCATCAATCAAGATGATTATGTGGGCTTCCTTTTTTAATTTCTTAGTTGTTTTTTACATTAATTAATTTTCTTGTGTTGAACAACCCTTGAATACCAAGATAAAACCCACTTGATCAAGGTGTATGTATCATTCTTTTAATACACTGTTGGATTCTATTTACAAGTACTTTGTTGAGGATTTTTGCATCTATATTCATTAGAGACATTGGTCTGAAGTTTTCTTTTCTTTTAGTGTCTTTATCTGGCTTCAATATTAGGGTAATTTTGGCTTCATAGAATAAGTTAGGTAGTGTCCCATCTTCTTCAATTTTTTGGAAGTCTTTGAGCAGGAATGGTATTAATTCTTCTTGGAATGTTTGGTAAAACTCACCTGTGAAGTTATCTGTGCCTGGGTTTTTCTTTCTTGGTAGGTTTTTGACGACTATTTTGATAACTTTACTTGTGATCGGTTTGTTCAGGTCTTCTATTTCTTCTTGAGTAAGTGTATGTTTTTTGTGTATTTCTAGGAAGTTGTTCATGTATGTTGTCTAGCTTGTTGGCATACAGTTGTTCATAGTAACCACTTATGATTTTTTTTTATTTCTTCATGGTCTATGGTAATGAGCTCCCTCTCATTTGTGATTTTATTTCCTTGCAGCTTCTCTCTTTTTGTCTTTGTCAGACTAGCCAAGGGTTTGTTGATTTTATTGATCTCAAAGGATAAACTTCTGGTTTTACTGATTCTATTATTCTTTTTAATCCTTGATTTCATTAATTTCTTCTCTAATCTTTGTTATTTCTTTCCTTCTGCTTGCTTTGGCATTAGATTGCTGTTCTTTGTCCAGTTGTTCAGTTAGGTCATGGTTTTAACTATTTCTTCCATTTTAATATAGGCATTTAGGACTATAAATTTCTTTTTCCACATTGCCTTTGCTGCATCCATCAGTTTTGATACTTTGTGTTTTTGTTTTCATTTGTCACCAGATATTTACTGATTTCTGTTGCAGTTTCTTCTTTGACTCACTGATTAAGAGTGTTTTATTCAACCTACATATATTTGTGTATTTTCCAGTCCTCCGTTTGTTGATTTCCAGCCTCCTTCCATTATTATCGGAGAAAGTAGTTTGTATAATTTCAGTATTTTAAAATTTATTAAGTCCTGTTTTGTGCTCCACATATGGTCTATTCTTGAGAATGTCCATAGAACTTGAGAAGAATGTGTATCCTGCTGTTTGGGGTTGCAGTGTTCTATATATGTCTGTTAAATCTGGTTAATTTATCATATTATTTAGGTTCTCTATTTCTTTATTCATCCTTTTTTTAGTTGTTCTGTCTATTGGAGAGTGTGATGTGTTGAATTCTCCCACCATTATGGTACAGCTGTCTATAATTCCCTTCAGTGTTCCCAGCGTTCGTCTCATGTCTTTTGCGGAATCTTGATTAGGAGCATATATATTTTTTATTGTTATTTCTTCTTGTTGAATTGCCCCTTTTATTACTATATAGTGTCCTTCTTTATCTCATAACATTTCTTGCACATAACATCATTTTTTTCTCATATTAGAATATCTACCCCAGGTTTCTTTTCATTACTACTTGCATGGAATATATTTTTCCATCCTTTCACTTTCAATCCATTTGCATCTTTGGGTCTTAGATGAATCTCTTCTTAACAGCTTATAGAGGGATCATATTTTTTAATCCATTCTGCCAATCTGTGTCTTTTGATTGCGGGGTTTATTCAATTAACATTCAAAGTTATTAGTGTAAAGGCAGTTCTTGATTCAACAATCTTATCCTTTGGTTTTTATTTGCCAGACCTATTTTTTTTGTCCTTTAATTTATGCTTTCTAATATTCTTAGTTCCATACCCTCCTCCAGACTTCTCTCTCCTGTGTGTTTTTTCATCCAGCAGGACTCCACTGAGTAGTTCTCATTGGGCTGGTCACTTATTAATGAACTCTATCAACTTCTTTTTATCTTTGACTATTTTCAACCTCTCTCATTTGTGAAGGACAGCTTTTCTGGCATATTTCTCTTTAAGTATCTTAAATATATTGTACCACTGCCTTCTTGCCTCCATGGTGTCTGATAAGAAATCAGTACTTAGTCTTATCTGGCTTCCCTTGTATGTGGTGAATTGTTTTTCTCTTGCTTTGCTTTCAGAATTTTCTCCTCTTCAGCATCTAACAGTCTGATTACTATGTGTCTTGAGGTGGGTCTGTTTGGATTTTTTCTGTTTGGAGTTCTTTGGGCTTCTTGGATTTCCATATTTATGTCTTTTTTAAGGGTTAGGAAATTTTCATCCATGATTTCTTTGAATATTCTTTCTGGCTCTTTTCCCTTCTCTTCCCCTTCTGGGACACACAAGATGCACTTTGTGTTTTCAATCATTTCCCTGAGAACCTGTTCAAATTTTTCTATTTTTTTTCCTCCATTTGTTCTTTTGTCTCTTCAAATTTGGTTGATCTGTCTTCTAGCTCACTGATTATTTCTTCTGCCTCTTCAAATCTGCCTTTGTGTTTCTCCAGTTTATTTTTCATTTCATCAGTAGTGTCTTTCTTTCCATAATACCTCTTATTTTTCTTTTCTTTAAAATTCTTCTATATGCTCTTCTAGTGTCTTCTTTATATCCTTTATCTCTTTATATATGTTTCCCTTCATTTATTTGATTGATTCAGGAGATTTGTTTGCACATCTTTAATGAGTTGTTCCCAATTTTGTATCTCCTTTGACTTTTAGATCTGTTCCTTCTCCTGAGCCATTTCTTCTTGAGTTTTAGCATGTCTTGTGATATTTTGGTGCTATCTGGTCATCTGATTATCTTGATGGGTCTATTCTGAAGGTCAATTTCTCTTTTGGCTGGAGTTTGGTTGTTCCTGGATTTGTATTAGGGCACTGCTTTGACAGTTGGGTCATTCATATTTCTTGGCCAAAAGAGTGCCAGGTACCCATGCAGGAGGTGTTGATCAGCTCCAACAGGCTTGGGATAGAGTCTGGAGAGGCTCTGAAAAGCCCTGCAGTTCCCCTGCAGTTTCTGGCCTGCCAAGCAGATGGCACTTTTTGGTGGCTTCATCATCCTCAGAAGCTGTTTACCTCCTGGAGCCCCAGCAGCATCTGCCTGGGTGGAGCTGAACTGTGGGATTCCTGTGCCCTCACTTTATTGGCCAAAAGCTGGTTCAATGTGGGTCTATGTCCCCCACTTTCCTTGTGGTGGGAGATTCCCCCAGCTGCCCCAGTCTGCTGTCACCCTCCAGGCAAGGATTGGGCCCCAAGCTACTGTTTTCCTCAAGGGTGGAGGATGCTACCAGGACCCAGGGCTGAAAACATAGTCTCTGTACATGTTTTCTTAAACTCTGTGTCCCTCAGTGACCTGGGCCTGTACCCTGAGTTCTCAAACAGTTGATGTGGGTTGTTTCTGCCTGGCTACTTGCTGACTTTAAGAAGATTTTGTGGTTCCTTCCCTGATCCTCCATTTTGGCTCTTCCTTGTTGCCCTTTTGTATTCTGCTCTCCCCCATGGCTTAATCCTGCCATGGGTCCTGTGGATTTTGGTCTCTGTGTCTGAATGTAGGTGGGGATCTGTCTTAACACTGTGAAAGGTATTATAGTCAGTGTCCCTGGTGGGAGGTGGAAGGGATCCTGTCTGCTGTCTCTGGGATATTTCTGAGCTGGGTGTGACCAAGTGAGGGGGAGGGGCAGAAGTTTCTGGGGCAGAAGTTTCCTACCTGACATTTTTGTCTTTCTTCAATTCAGCACTTGTGGGATCTTTCTCCAGTCTATACTTTTCTCTAGAGTTCTGAACAAGTGAGAATTGTCCTTTTCTTGCTGAATTTCTGGGAAGAGATTTTCAGTTGCTGTTTACATTGCCATATTGATGACATCACCCCCCCCCCCAAAAAAAAAAACATGGCTTTTTATATGCAATAGAGCAATTATTTTCTAAACTCCAGGTGTAGATTATATAACCAATATGCCAGGTACTTTAAAAGTATTTGAACCACATATATGATAGATAAGTATTTGGATGAAAATTCATAGTTTTAATCCCTTTTGAAGTCAGAGTAGACATACTATTGTGAAAGATAGGGATCAACTGAGAATTTGGGGGATGGAGGGAATGTGTTTAAGGCAAGACTGATCCCAAAATTAATGCTGAACCTTTAATTAAGGGAGCACCATTTACACTGCAATCTGGGCAAGACCCAGAGTTATTTTCTTGGCCTAAAGTCAAGGATGGACATTAAGTTCTTCTGGATGCATCTAGAGATTTACCTTACACACACTATGTCCAGGTAGATTTTTGCAGAGCACCATTTCTCTCAAAACAGCCTACAGAGCATTGCATCTCCAAAATAGGTTTTATCAGATGGATTTGAACCTTAGATAACAGGAACAGAAGCAGCAGATGCAAAAGAGAGTTGATGATATCTGAGTAAACATAAGGGAGCATCTGTACTTTCAAATTTGATTAGAAAATTGCAAACCAGTTGCAACATAATGAAATCATTCCATTTGAGATGTAAACACTTACAATGTAATTCTAAGTGAATGAATCCAGATAAAAGAAGAGGATCCAAATTCAGGCCAGTGCAGAAGTCCAGACAATGTAGTGACTTTACTTCTGTCTTCAGAAGAACTGAATTAATACTCACATACATGACCTAATTTTATGTTAAATATAAATGACATATGGATTAATATTCAGCAGTTTAGTAAACAATTCATTCCCAAAAGGAAATCAGTTTTCTCAACGGTGGCTGACCCATTTGCTGATCACCAAATATCCATGTGCTCCCACCAAATTTTCATCCCATTTTCTCCCACCATATTTTCATCCCTCTTGTATTTAAGTGGAACCATGTAAATAAAATGCATTAATGATATGTTCCATGTTCAGACAGAAATTTTAGGTGTCAGCATTCTACTCCTCCAGCTTTCTTTTTCTCTGCTGCAGCAGGACTGGAAAAATTTGCATTGAGATTCCATGCCTATGCAGAAGAAGCAAACTGGATTACTGAGTAAATATGCAGAGGACAACTGCCCTGTAGGATTATCTCACACTCAGTGGATTCT
Source organism: Choloepus didactylus (assembly GCF_015220235.1). Lineage (NCBI taxonomy): Eukaryota > Metazoa > Chordata > Mammalia > Pilosa > Megalonychidae > Choloepus > Choloepus didactylus. The sequence goes on along the minus strand of NC_051312.1, from coordinate 29,926,170 downwards.
GCTTGAACAGGAAATAAAATTGAATATGTTAGGTCCTTGAGATTTTAGCATTCATTTGTTACTACAGCAAAATGCAGCTAATCCTGACTAATGCATTGACTAACTTTATCTTTACAAAGGCTTATAAGTATTAATACGAGAACAGATTAGCATAAATTTTGTATTTATCTTGATTCTCAAATAATGTAAAATGGATAAATAGCAATACTTGCAAAATCAAGTTAAATTACATCCTTTTTCTGCTTTAGTATAAGACACTACAGCAACTGAAGTATTTAAACCCTAAATTTATATATCACTTTTTCCCCCCTTTATCTAAGATGGAAGACAATGCTAAAGAAAATGATACAATCAGACTGTGGGATACCAAGAACAATTATGAACTCCAATATCAACTCAGTATTCAATACTTATTGATCAAATTTTCTAGCTGTTCTAGATACTTCCCTCTTCTACACATCCAGCTTATCATAAATTCCAATTGTGTACCAATTTCCCATAACACTTATTCAACAAATTCTCCTCTCATCTCAGAAGAAGATTATGCTTCACACTTGTGACTCAAGAGGGACCATCACAGATCATTTCAATATCAACTATCATCATCAAAATTTATATCTATAAACAATTCATGTTTATACCTTTCTTTCCAATGAGTAAAATGTGTAAGGACTCCAATTTAATTATAAAATATCAGCACGTGTTTGATAACTCCTCACTCTCTCCTCAGAAATTAGACTTCTGGCTTTCATATCCATAGCACCCACCAAAAGATTTATGGGTCCTGCTAAGCCCTAAGGAGGGTTTTGGCCTCAGAATTAAAAACAAGATGAGAGGAATCTAAAATTCACTTCCCATTGTGTCTGAATGATCAAGTTGTTTGTGTTATTTTGTTCCATTGCCAGGAATTTCTCACTAGTCTTCTGCTAACATGCTCTTATAGGACAGAACTCCAACCAAGCAATCAGGTTGACATTGCCTGCTCCACATAAGTGAATCCATGTCTTTGTGGTTTCCCAAGGACTCTCACTCCTTGTGCAAAGATGTTTTCTAATGGTGCATTTTTCCATTGCTGGGGAGGACATCACTACTGTCATCTTCTCCTGAAATACAGAACAGCCTTAAACCAAAGTGCCACCAAATTGCCACATTAATTACACTAACCCAGGAGATTCATGGCAATGTTGCAACTAAGTCCGCATTAGAGGCTGAGGAAGAATAATGGGGTGGAGCCCTCCTCCCCACAGAGTATCACTTCTTCACCCTCTAGATGTTTTTTGCAATTGAGCTTGGGTGAGTGTGATTTTTCAATGACTTCCGCATATAAACACACACTGTCAATTATGTCTGCATGATTCTCCATCTGTAGGATAGAATAAAAAACTGCTCTATTCATCCAAATACATTATGATGTACTGACTCTTAGGAACTTCTGCAAAAAATCATCATACTTATGCCTTTTTAATTGCTGAATTGGTGGGGTAGAACTGCTGAAAATCTGGTATCCTAAGTCCTCTTAGTCAATCATAATTAAAAGATCGGTAAGCAAGTATATTTTGGTTATGTTTATTTTTTGTTTAACAGTGAATAATAGTTTAAATAGATTTAAGTATTATGAGAAAAGTCTTATACATTTATTAATGTAGTTCCCATTTTTTGGTGATCTTCATTTCTTTGTAGAGATCCATGTTTCCATCTGGAATCATTTTCCCTCTGCCTGAAGGACTTCTTTTGTATCTTTTACTGTGAGTGTGCTGATGATGAATTCATTTAGCTTTTGTTTGCAGCAAAACATTATTTTGCAACTGATTTTGTAAGACCTATGTACTGTCTATTTGTTATAGCTTGACAGATTTTCCTTTCAGAAGTTTTTTCCACCGGGTGTTCCATTGTCTCCTTGCTTGCATTGGTTGTGACATGAAGAATGAAGTCATTCCTATCTTCTTTCCCCATACAACCATATTGTTTGCAATCTTCTACTTTGCAGAAGAGGAAGCTGAGGGACAGAGAAGTTGAGTTATTTGTCAAGATGATACAGATTGACCATGAGTCAAAAAATGACAACAGAGTTATATTAGTGGTATGTTTGTCATGCAAACATTTCTCTCAATTTAATTCAGAGAACATTTTCCAAGTATTTTTATGCAAAATACATTAGCTTGGATGTTGTCATGTGCTATCTTTTGTATTTCTCCCAATAATCCAATTTTATTTAATGCTATTGAACAGGCTCTGATAAGTTAATTGACAGTCAGGAATCATATGATTAGTAAGTGGGAGATTTGGGAATCATATCCAGTTTCATGTCTTTCAAGTATAATTTGCCTAAGATGCTAACATATCCTATTCATGTAAAGGATGCCCCTTTTCATAAGTCTAATGTGTTTAGACTTTCCATCTACCCTGCAGCTATCAAGAAATCCCCAAAACAAAGCTCTCTAGATCAGGCTTAGGTAGATTACTAAGGATAGATGTCAAAAATAAGGAAGGAAGTTAGGAGATGTTCATTTTTATCCAACATTAGCTTTATAACCTGGGCCTAATTGCCTTTTATGTAAAATGTCAATAACACTATATTCCTCATGGAGGTTACATGAGGCTCAGATGAGATACCACACTTAGCAGATTGACAGATACATAAGGTACTCATTATTTATTACTTCTCATTGTATGGTTAATAACTAGAAAATCCAGCCCTAGGAAGTAGAGTTTAATGTACTACTTAGCTCTTGCTCTTGAGCATGTCCGAGTTTTAATATTAGAGAGCAGGCTCTCTAGGCTGCATGTGTCTCTTCCAAGGACATCAACAGTAAAACAGTTTTCACTGACCTAGATATTTTCAAAATTTATTTTCATCAATGTTCCCTATAACTCTGTGAAGCATGTATTTTTAGGGTTGATTTGTAGTCTCTGATAAGCTCTTGCACCCAGGTGACTAGAACATTCTGTGCCTTGGGTCCCAGCCTCTAAGACCATTTGCTAATCATAGCCATAGACAGAGAGAGAGAATGCTAACCCAATCCAGTTGGCTCTCTGACCCACCTCGGTCACAAATGCCACAGCCACAGGAGGGGACAGGATAAACTCGTCTGGCTGCCCACTTTGGCTGAAGCTGCTAATTCTAACCCTTTGGGAAGTGAAAGTTTAGAGCATCCCTACCTCTTTTTTGTGCTTGAACAATACCCTTTTAAATATTAACCTTTAATCATACACAAAAATGTTAATAAGGACAAACTGATGATTTCTGAGCCTGGAACACCACATAAACCTAACCAGCCACAGATTAAGATGCTGTTTTGTTCTGAATCTCTAACCCATTTGTGTCCAGACTCTGAGGGACCAAAGGCTCCACCTTCAATCTCAGCACAGGGTTTCTAAACATGAGGCTTTAAAGAGCTGACTTCAGAGAACTGATCCTCTAGTACAACTTTCATTTGTTGCTGAATTCATGATACCTGCAGTCTCTAATTACTCTGCTTTAACAAAGTTTGCTATATTTAGTTCTTTAAATCAGGTTAGAGCAAATATGAAGAGACTTTTGTAGTATATTTACCTGGCCACCAAGAAATCAGGACTGCTAATGTGCAGCAGGGAGGCTTGGGAAGAGGTGTCCTTCAATGGTTAGTTCCTCCCCATCAACTTTATTTGAAGCCTGAAGTTTTGAAAGTTCTGAATAAAGAAATTATTTTCTGAGCTAGGATGATTGTGGCCCACATTCACAGGTTGATGTGAGCCTCTAGAGCAAAGATAAACTCACTTAGGTAGCCTCCCTTAGCAATCATTCTCAAGTCACTACTTCAGGTCTTTTAAGAAACACCACACTTAAGGTAAAAATAGATGAACTCACGAAGCAGCGTTTAGTGATGGGTCAGTGATTGCTAAACCCACATGAAGTGTTCTCTGCAAATCAGATGCCGTTTCATGATATTAACCTGTTACTTCTTCTCCAAATGCATTCTGAGAGGTATGTTTTACCTGTGACTTCTTATTTAGTATTTTCCTCTCCAGGTGACACTAGGATTCAATTTAGATGTAAGTTATATTTATACTGGTGCTTCTACTGTCAAAGAATAATGGAATATTATTAGGAATAATGACCAGCATACCCAGTCTACCCAGAATAACAGTCACTTGAGATATTATGGCTCAGACCTGAGATAAGAAATTAAAACTTCTTTTATTAAATTATTTTGCTGATTATAAAAGCAATATATACTATTTACAGAAAAATCAGAACAGAACATTTATAAAAACAAGAAAAATTACCATTAATTGCATAATGCAGATAGGCATTATTAATATATGATGTTAGATACTTTTTATGTATACGTCTTTTTAGACAATTGAGATCATAATGCATATGCCATTCTAAATCTTGCATTTTACACAGAGTGCTATCTTGAAAACATCTTTCCATGTCATTAATCTTCTTACACATCACTTTAATGTTCACCTGATATTAAGTACTTAGCTTGTTTATTTTCTCCCTCAGTTCATTTATTTCCTCATTTAATGTCATTGAAGTAAATATTTGAAGGATAAAAATATTTATATATGGTTTTATCAATTTATTCTTTTACCAATCATTTGGAATGTATGGAAAGATATTTTTTAGCTATAGACTAAAAATTTTGACCTAAGTAATAGTTACATTCTTCAATTCCCCTATGCATTCTGCTATTTTTTCCTACTTTATATATATATATATATATATATATATATATATATATATATATATATGTATAGGAGGTTCAATAAGATAAAGGCCCATACAGACATCACACAGCTACTTTCGCTTATCAGTGTAAACAGAATTCAAGATAAGTCTGTCTATTCTAAAGAACACATATATTAAATAAATTGTAGTGGTTTTGGTCCCTTGCCGTAGATGTAACTATTATCTGAACAAAACCGGAGGATGTTTCATAAATTCCTTAAATTGAGTTTTGATTTGCAAAAAGACCCTGAAATCAAACGGTAAATTCCAGAATTTCAAATAAATTTGGGGGAATATTGCATTGTATTATGTGGCCTGCTTTATTCCCTCCTGATATCCTTCTTCCATAAAAGAATCTATAATATTATACAATTTTGATTCAATGTAGTATAAGCTCACAAATCTGCCTACCAGGGTGTATCTTATTTCAGCCTCAAGTATTCACTCAGTTCATTTGTTTCTGAAATTTGGTTACATCATCTCTAACTTCAAATTCAACTCATCCCGAAACAAATGAAACATAAAATGGAAAACAAACTCTGCAAACTTGCTTCAGCAGCAGGAATGAACAAAGAGACACAGGAAAACAGACTCTCATGAATCCAAGCCTCTCCTCCTTAGGGGTCCTTTTTATTCCCACTTTCCATAAGAGAACACACTATGGCAGTGACTGGGAGAGGTGCCAGCCATGTTTGATTGCAGGGAAGGTGCCCGGTGTGTCAGAAAACTGTGAGCATGCACATGTGTGCATGTGTCGAAGATGCTATATATTCAATTTGTGACTAAAAATATAGCCCAACTTTAAGTCTAGAGTTTATCTGCCTTGGGTTTCCATTCATCTTACAGGCAAAAATTATCTGACAGAAGATACAGTATATTCATGATCACAATCAATCTACCACCATTGCAATTCCTGTTCTGTTTATAGATAAATCAATTACCCAAATGAAAAACTGGATTCATGGAGCAAGTGAACAATGTGACAGATTTCATCCTGCTTGGCCTGATGTAGAAGCCAGATGTGCAGAAACTCTTTGCTGTGTTTGCATTCATCTTCTCTCTCACCCTGGCAGGAAACCTGCTCATTGTAGTGATCCTTGCCACCAGCCCAGACCTTGGCTCTATCACATATTTTCTTCTTTCTTGTCTTTCCTAGATGGCTCCTTCTCTCAAGGGACCCAAAACGATATTAGATTTACTTGCTGAGAAGAAAACTATCTCTTTTGGTGGGTGCATGAATCAGGTCTTTAAGATGCATTTCCTTGGGGGAGTTGAGATCATCCTGCCCACAGTGATGGCCTGTGACAACTATGTGGCCATCTGCAGGCCCCTGAACTACATGATCACAAGTCAAATTAAGCCTTATTTTTGCTTCAGTGTAATACAGTACACTAACTGAAGTATTTAACCATACACCAACTTTTTTTTCCCTTTACATAAGATATAAGGCAATGTTGAAGAAAATTATTCACTCACATGCCAGAACATCAAGAACTATGAAATGCAATATGATCTAGGTCTTCAAGGCCTCTTAAGCAAACTTCCTGGCTACACTACCTAGCATTCTGTTTGGGCACACAAGTCCTGACCTGGCACTCAGCAGCAATCTGCATCCATCCTACAGACAGTTTAGCAACATATTGTATTGATTTGTGGCCACATGGAAACTATGTTATTCTGTATGATCATTCCCACTAGTTCTCACAGGTCATCTGAAAAATAAGAAGATGGTAAACATAGTTCATAGGCTATAAACCACAGTCCCAACTAAAGCTGTAGTTGTCTGTCATAAATTGATTCAGCAAGGCTCTACATCTCTTTCTCCAAATAAGCTGGGAAGATATTTCAGGTACAGCTTGAAAATCAACAGGGGTCCAAATCGTCTTCTTTAGAGTAAACAAGTCTGCAGGATATTTCCAGTGTTGGCCCTTAATCAGCACCATATCTGAGAAAGATGGCTAAAAGTACTGTCTTTTATTCTAAAGTGGTCTTATGGAAGTAGCATGATTGCATTTTGTCCTGGTATCATCACTGACATACTAGTGCCTTGCTTTTTGCTGTATCATCCTACTCTTTTCAATTATTACTATTTTGACTCACAACATTCTCGCCATCATCAGAGTTTCCAACTCAACCACACTGTTTACCCACAGGGCTAGGTATAAGAGCAACACTTTTAACACTTACCTTTGAATATAATTTCAGAAATGTATCTATGACCTGGTAGGAAAAAAGTCACAGGGTTTTTTTTTCCCTTACCACATGGTACTTGGGCTGCATTCAGTTATCTTGAAATGGGCTATGTGAGGTAAAGTTGTGACCCAACCTAAAATATATTAGGAATGCCTATTACCAAATTTAATTGAGTGGATAGTGTGTTTTGGGTATCATGCCACCTTCTTCAGGTGCAAATAAATTTAAACCTATACCTGTGCTCACTGGATCAGCCAATGCAAAAGAAAAATTCTGTGAGGTGGTGAAGGTAAAGTGTAATTCCATCCTCCCTCACCTCCTCATGTTATCCCAAAGATCCTATAAACATTTCCAATGGAGCTATCACCTGCAGTATTTCATGGGTTTGGATATTTGACAGGACACAAGAGACTCCAAAGAGCATTCTCAGGTAAGGCTTTTTTTTTTATTTTAAGGCAAAGGATAATGTTCAATAAGAGAAACAAAGTGCAGACAAGCACTGGAGTTCCAAGAGACATTCAGGCACAACCTCTATGGGGTTCTTGGTCACACAGACAAACTTTGACTCCAGTTAAACCACCAAGAGCTGCATGATATATCTTGACTTCAAGAGATCTCAAGGCATAAATTCCTAGTGAGGTATTTGTGTTCTTCTGGTCAAGCCATTTAGGTCAGATGAAACCATCAGTTAAAAAATGACACAAAACAAAATGAAACTGGCCCTTGGGTTTACCAAGGGAGATTTGGACTTTAAACAGCACATCAAAATTTCCACTGCCCATATCCTGTCCAAGGGTCAAAGCCAGGTGTACCAAGAGATAAGGATAGTTTTCCTTTTGAGCTGTAAAATAACTCATTCCTATATAGACCACCCTCTGACAATGGTCAACACTGTTCAATTTTAAATCTCTGACAATAATTCTTTCTCCTGCATATTTTGTACCATTAATGGAAAAGAAAAAGCAAATGGACAACTGTAAAAGCACTAATAATTTGTACTATCAAATAAAGTATGGGTATTGCTTTAGAGAAGCATTTCAGTTTGCCAAACATTCCAGCACAAACTTCTTCCTAATCATGCACAAGTTTGTCTACTCTTTTGCCTCCTCTCACCATTGACATTTGAACTTTAGAAATATATGAATAGATAGATTTAATGTAACAATTAGTTGATTCTTAACTACCACTATTTGTTCCTCTGACCAATCAGATGTCATTGGATGAGCATCATGTGGAGATTTTAATTCAATTTCCCAGTACATTTGGTCATCAATATCAGTATCATTATAGATTTTGTTGTAATGAGTCAATTTAATCCTACCAATTATAACAGTATTCCACCAAATAGCAGTTAACTTACTTATTGGATTAGGATCATTACAAAATAAGTCTTTTAGAATTACAATAGTATTTTCTTGACCATCCCAACAAAACTGGCCCTTGCCCATCTACCAAATGTTGTTATGAATTGGATTATAAATCAAGGGCCAAGTCTGAGTTAATTCTGGATTCTGAGCCTCTTGGTGGCCTAGTCATATTTCCTGTTCCATAAAAAAGGCTGTACTGACAAAGGATCCCCAATTAGCCTTTCTATTGAGTAATGACCATCTTCTCCGAACCAGTAAACTCCTAGTCAAGTTTAATAGATTTTCAGTTCCAACTAAATTCACTGTTGGATATGTCTAGTTTTAGTTGATTGTGGAGCCTTGGCAGTAAGGGAGCACCTAAGCAAATCATATCATCTTTTCATGCATTTCCCTAGGCTATGGGGACAAATAATTTCCGATAAATTCATTCAAGTGCTTCTGCTGCCAGTATCCTGGACCATTCATTGCCTTTGAGCTACCTATGCACCCATTTGGAGGAGTGCAGCTCACAAATCCACTTGCATCATTGTGAATGATCTTTATTTCTTGGTGTGCTGTATACATACTGTTGAGATTGTTTAGTTCATTTTTCTACAACTATCATATCTGTCCAGGTTGCTTGTCATCCTTTCACTTCTTCCTGAAAAAAAATCCCTTCTAAGTGATCAACAATGGCCAATGAGTCCTCTTCTTTAGTATAGCTCTCTTCAGTAAAAGAAAATTCTGCTTGGACCCCTAGAGCTCTGCGGACACTACCAGTGCTATTTATGTTGTTTGGCTAATGATCATTTTATTCACCAAACATGTTGTTGCTGAACACTGAGTACATTTTGAGTTTATATTTTGGACTCAAAAACATTGAATTACCCAGGATAATGACACATGATTATTAGTCATACCCACATATGCTTTAGTTTGGGTGTGACAAAAGAGCTTTCCACAGACACTCACCACAAACATTGGAGCTAAGTATATGAGCCCATCTAGTCAATTGTAAAATGACACTCATTTGATTATTGCCCTCAATTGGCAAAAATATGATTAATAAGCATAAAATAATATGACAAATTTTGCATGCAGCAGATAGTTTATTTCCATAGTATCTGTGTCCTTTTCTCCACAGGCCATCATCTAGGTTAATAATTGCTTAGTGACCAGTGATTCTGCTGTTGAATAAAGTCCTTTGTATACAATAATTGTCACATATTCTATTCCTAAAGAGGTCTTCAGTAAAGGAAGTAAACTGTAGCATGAAAGCCAAAAGAAAAAATTTGAAATATTCCAAATCTTCACCCACAAGGTCTTGTTAGAGTCATTGAGATTCAACACATAGATGACTCGAAATAGAATGCTTCTTAAACCCATGAAGGCCAATCCTGGAACTTCATCTGTAAATAAAGGTGGCACCCTTCTTTGGGAGAATAGTTTCACTCTTATGGATCTCTCTAAATATAGCTGTGATAATATTTTTTCTAGGTCTTGCCCTCTCATGAGGCACAAAAGTAACATAAACTTATTCATTACATTATTTATTTATTGGCTTCTTTCTTATCAGCAATTACTCTTCTTCCTTACCATTTGAGTTAATATTTATCCAGGCCCTTCACCAGACATTTCATAGAAGTTTCTTTTTATCTTTCATTAGCCTAAAGCCCTTTTTCCAAAACATTGCCAATCCATTGGTTAATGCTCAAGGTGGGTAAAATCTATACCATATCATTATTGTTATCATCCAATTACTCTAATGCCATGTGGAACATTTTTCTTAATTCTGCCCATTGAATAGATTATCTTTTCCCTATCACATGTTCTTGAATTAAAATTTCTATTGTATACAGGAATTCTTCTTTTCATTTTCCTACTTTCTGGAATGATTGCTATATAACCCAGGATGTATGGGTATTTCATGTCTAAAAATAATGCTTTGCCCTTCAATAATAAAAATAGTTTCAAGTGGAATCCCATAACAAGCAATTGCCTTTCAAATGGTGTATACTTTTTTTTTTTTTGCTGTGGTAGTCCCAAAGCTCCCCAGTTCAAAAGCTAAATGGTCTCTGCTGGTTGACAATTCCAGTATCCCTTGCAGAGGGCAATGTGGAAAAAGCAAAGTTTTCCTCATGATAGTCTTTTTAAGAACAGAGAAGCATCCTCTGGGTTTTTCCAGCAGAGTTTATCTTATCTGATTGGCTAGAATTGTGTCACATGCCTTTCCCTAGATCAATCACTGGGAAGGGATGAAATTACCAGAATTGGTTTAGACCAATCCAGATTCACAACTATTGCCTTTGATAGACCTGACTTTACCCAAATACTTGGCCACCTGATGCTGGAACAAAATTAGGGTTCATTAGGAAGAATGAAGTTGGGGAATAGCTGCTCCACAAGATGCCTATGGAGATTAATCAGCCTTCTCTCTTACATTTTTGTCTCTCTCTTCTCTTCTCTTCTCTCTTCTCTTCTGCTCTCTTCCCCCTCCTATCCTTCTTCCTCCACCCTCCTTCTCCCGCTCCCCTACCCTACTTTCCTTTACCCTTTCCTTCTCTTTCTCCCTTTCCTCTCCCTCTCCCTCCTCTCTTCCATTAGCTTTCTTAGCGTTTAGATTCCTCCCACATGCATTGAAACATGAGCAAATCACTCCACTCTGACAGATTATTCCCCTCTCTCCTATGTCTTTCTTCACTGACCAATTTAATCTTCATAGCAAACCTATACAATAATACTATCACTCTTTTTCAGAAAAAGAAGCTGAAGTACAGAGAAGTTGAAAAAATGTCCAGAATTACACAACTTGATCAGGATTCAAAAATGATAGCATGATATAATAGCTGTGGAAATGCAAACATCTATCACAATTTAAATCAGAAAATTTTTCCAAGAATTTTTGATGCATTACTATAATGCATATATTAGCTTGATGATTTCACATGCTTTACGTTGGTTCTTCCTAATAACTCTATTTTATTTATGGCTGTTGATACAGTTTGGAGCTATGTATCCCAGAAAAACATGATGTTAAACTTAATCCATTCCTGTGGTTGTGAACCCATTGTAAGGAGGAACTTTTGATGAGGTTACTTCAGTTAAGATGTGGCCGAACTCAATCAGTGTTTTGGTTTCCTAAAACTGCCAGAATGCAATATACAACAAATGGGTTGGTTTTTTCAATGGGGATATATTAGGTTGCAAATTTACAGTTCTAAGACCATGAAAATGTCCAAATTAAGGCATCAAGGGGTAGATAACTTCTCTGAGGAAAGGCTGATGACATCCAGCGTTCCTCTGTCACAGGGGAAGGCTTATGGTGATGTATGCTGTTCCTTCTTATCCTGAGTTCTGGTTTCAAAATGGCTTTCTCCAAAATACCTCTGAACTTTTGTGGGCATTTTTGTCTCTTTTAGCTTCTCTGAGGTCTGAGTTTCATCTGTCTTTCTTCCTCTCATAGATAAGATGAAGGAGATTAAGACCCACTTTCAATTGGTGGAGTCACATCTCCATGAAAACAACCTAATCAAAAGATCCCACCCACAATAAGTCTACCTCCACAAGGCTGGATTAAAAGAACATAGGCTTTTCTTGGATACATAAAAGATTCAAATCAGCATTCTCAGAATGCATCTTAATCATATTACATGAACCCTTTCTAAAAAGAATGAAATTTAGACAGAGAGAAAGCCACAAGAAGCAAGAAGTGAAAAGTCAATAGGAACTGGAAGAGAAAGAAGATGCCACCATGTGCCTTGCCATGTGATAGAAATGCCAAGGACCAAGGATTACCAGCAACCAGCCCCAATACACAAGTCCTTAGGAAGAATCCATTGCCTTAGTCATACCTCAGTTTTGGATTTCTCCTAACTTCAAACCATGAGCCAATAAATTACTGTTGTTTAGGCCAACGCATTGGATTGTACTTGTTTTAGCAATGAGAAAACTAAAACACCTGTGTTCCAGGATTACATAAATTAATTAACATGCATATAGAATCAGAAGTGAAGGGACTGGGAATCATACCCAGGGTCATGTCCTTGGCGTTTTATTTCTCTAGGACCCCAACATGTCTCATACGTGGAGAGACATGCCAGGTCCTAACTTTCAATTTCTTCTGGTTCTTTCCCTCCACTTCACTGAAAACTATCTGGAATGTCATTAAGCAGGTTCCCAGGATGGGGCTGCAGGTAGGAAAAGCAGGTCAATGTGTTCCTTTCTTTATGCTGCTCTTTCCTGGTCAGCTGCTAAACATGGGAATGCCTGGGGAGTAAGTCCTGCCTGCCCCTGGTTGTAAAACAAAATCTCCTAAACATCAGAGCTGATCTGAGTCAGCACTTCCTCTCACATCACATCCAGTGGATTAGACACATCACAGCATCAGTGTCTGATGAGGAACAATAAAATAAAATGTAGGGCTCAGGATTAGACATCTGATCAGTCTGGATTTAATTCTGAGCACTAGCATGTATCATCTTTTTTTATCTTTGACCAAGTGATCCTCAAATTGAGCATCAATTTCCTATACATAAGATGGAAGTAACAATATCTCCCTTCTGAGGATTATGTGAGACTCAGATGAGATACCACACTTAGCAGAGTGACTGTTACATAGAAAGTGTCCATTATTGGATTTTCTCATTGAGTTCATGTTGACTCTATCTCCTAACACTTTTTCAAGGAATTTGTACTTCACCATCAGATATTTTAGTGAAGAGATCAAACACTCATATAAAGATTTCATAATTACAATGATTCAATTGTAGAACACTTGCCCTTTCTAATTCCTGTAATTGTCCAAAGTCCTACCAAATATAAAAGAAAACAAGACAAGTTATATATATGAGTTACTATAATCTTGCTAGAAAACTTGCCTGGTCACACATAAGGTCTGCTAACATGAACAGAAGATTACAATACATAGTAATGGGTTTACTCTATGCCAGTCATCACTCTAAGCATGACACTTGCATTATCACTGATAACTCCACAATAGTCCTATAAATTAGCTATTGTTATCATCCCCTTTGGAAACAGTGGAAACTGAGGTATAAAGTGCTTAGAAACTTTTCCAAGATCACGTAGTTGGTAGGAGGGGCGTCCTTAGGAGGTAATTGTTCTTAGGGGTGGTCCCATTTTTTAAAAATATTTTTAATATCTGTAGCTAAATGTGTCTATCCTCTGGGCATCAAAAATAGAATAGCAACTTTGCATTGACCTAGATGTATTACTTGCTTAGTCCTCTAATTCTACGAGACAGGTATTATTAGAGTTGTTTTATAGGCTCTGATTAGTTCATGCACTTATACTACCAACATTAGAACATTCTGTGCCTTATGTTCCAGACTCTCAGATCACTTCCAAACTACCACCATAGAGAGTCTGCTAACACAGTCTAACTGGATCTCTGTAAACGTGGTCACAGATGCTACAGCCACAAAAGAGAACAGGATGAACTGGCTTGGCTACCTTCTTGGCTGAAGCTGCTAATTCTAATCCTCTGGGAACTGAAAGTTCTGAGCACCCTTAACTAGATGAGTTCAAGTTATATCCATTTAAATATGTCCCTGAAATCACTGTTGAAAATGTTGAAAAGGGCAGAGTCTAGGGGTACCTGATCCTGCAATACCACATAAGCATAACAAGCCACAAATAATAGATGGTACTGGCTTTGGGTTTCCAAGTCCTATGGATCCAGAAACCCAAGGATCAAAGGAACTATCTCCAGGCTGGGCACTGGCTTTCTCAGATGGTTTCAAAGATCTGCATTAAGGTATGTGCTGCTTCGAGGTAACTTTTATTTGCTTGTGAGTTCATGATGATGGCACTCCATAATTTGTCTGCATTAACATAGTTAGTATTTTCAGTTTTAAATCAGGCTAGAATGAATCCTAAGTGGATTTTATAGTATATTTCATATAGTCACTAAAGAGCAAAAGAGCAAATGTGTGGAAAGGAGGTTTATGCAGAAGTTTCTTCCAGTGGTTAAGTTTTTACTCATCAATATATATTGAAGCCTAAAGCTTTGGAAGTTTTCTGACCAAAGAATTTCCTCATCTGAGTTGTGATGTGTGTGCCCACACTTGCAGGATGGTATGAGCATTTAGAGCAAAAATATACTCTGCACATGAGCAATAATTTACTTAGGAAGTTTCTCTAAGCAATCATTTTTGAGTCATTAATTGAGGGAATGGAATATTATACTTAAAGTAAAAATGGATAAATTTGCACTGCAGCAGTTAGTGATGAGTCAGTGATTTCAAACTCCATGCAAGTGTTCTCTGCCGATAAGATGCCCTGTAATAGATTGAGCCTGTTACTTCTCCAAATGCATTCAGAAGTTTAAGTACAACCAGTGACTTCTTTATTGGTATTTTTCTCTCAAGGTGACACTAGGGTCTTCAGTTTACAGGTAATTTGGTTTTAGATATGTACTTCTTCTGTCAAAGATCTTTATGAACAATGACCAACATGCCCATTCTACTCAGAAAAGCAGTACTGAGATATTACAGAGCCAGACCATAGATAAAAAGTAAAACTTTTATTAAATTATTTGACTGAAAATAAGGCAATATATTCTTTTTATACCAAAGCAGAATCACAAAATTGTTACAAAAGACATAAAAATTTTGCATAATCCATAATTTAAATTATCTTTGGTGTCTTTTTTAAGAGACATTTCCATCATACATGTCATTTTAGACAATTGAGATCATTTTATAATTGCAGTTTCCTCCTCACTATTATACTCAAAACACCTTTCCACATTAATAATACTTCTTACAAGTCACTTTGATGTCCACCTGATATTTCATAACTATACATTATAAGTCATTTAATTGATATGCTTTCTGTAGATATTTGGGGTGTCTTCACATCATCATTATTATGAAAAAATTATTGTGAAATACATGTTTCCCTAAGCTTTGCTCATATTTTTTATTGAGATTATGTTCCTAAGTATATGGAGTACTGGAACAAGCAACATGACCAATTATAAAGTTCATATTGTATACAAAGTAAATTTATTCCCAGAATATTTAATAGCAACACACAGTCACCAGACTGGATAATACAGTTCTCATACATCTTGTTACTTTGCCAGTTCAAAATATTTCACATTTTAAGTTGCATTTTTGATAGCTTATGAAATAGAAGATTTTTCAGATGTCAAAGATTTTTCACTAGAATTAGCTTTTCATTAGTTTTTTCTTTATATTAGTGTGCGTAGACCTTTTTCTTTATTTCTAAATGCTATTTCTGTAGTAACAGTTGTTTTGTTATACTTGTAGCAAATATGTTTCAAGTTTGTTCCCTGTCTTTATGTATTTGAATGCATCACTTTTGTGCTATGTTTTATACCACAGTTTTTTCTTAACATGCCTCCCTACTGCAGAGGTCAGTTACATATTAATCTCTTTGTTTTTCTGTTTTTGAGGAGATTGATGCTTTAAATTTTTAATACTCAAAATCCTTTTTCATTTTTTCCCCTTATTTTGGGGATGATATGGAGAAAAAACTTACTTTGTTTTGATAGATGCCTATCAGATCTGAAAAATGTTTTATTACCCTCCCTCCCCTGGAACTATACATGACAATATCCTTTAAAAGATTCATTACTTTTTTCCTACATTAACATCTTTTTGGGTTTTGACCTTGACTCCTTCTTACTAGGCTTATTTGTACTCATTACTTTAACAGCATTTTTAAAGACCAATAAGTTTTTGAACTTATTTATTGTCTGATATTTTTCTGTGTCCTGATCTAATGATTTCTGCACTCAAACTTTTGCTGATATACTTGGTAGTTTTTCTAACTTCTTGAGAGAGGAATTAGTTCATTTTTATTCACACTTAGTTCATTTATTTTTTTCTTAATATTAAAACAAGGCATCATTTCAAGGATAAGAATGATATGTGGTATTCTCATTGTTGATCTTTTAATAATAATTTTGAAGTTCGTGGAAAATTGTATTATTACCTTTAGAATACAAACTTTGACATAAGTAACAATGATCATGAATTGATCTATGCCTTTTGTTACTTTTCTCAAAGTTTATATGAAAAAATGTAGGCTCTTTAAGACTATGGCCCATATACAATATCACACAGATACTAGTAAGTAAAAGTAGAAAATAAATACAGTCTCTTTATCCTAAAGAACATGCTCTGACCAATAAATTATTGTGCTTTTATGTGTTCAGATTCAAGTATGTGTTTTCTGAACAGATCCATGGAACATTTAGTAATCTTAAAATATAATGTTGAATTGCAAAAGTCCCTTGAAATTTAATAGGAAAGATGTTCCCCAAATAATAAATTCTAAAGTTAGATATAAATTTGGGGACCATTGCACTGCATCAAGCTGTCTATTTGATCTTTTTTTTTTTTTTTTTTTAATCTTCATTTTATTGAGGTATATTCACATACCACGCAGTCATACAAAACAAATCGTACTTTCGATTGTTTACAGTACCATTACATAGTTGTACATTCATCACCTAAATCAATCCCTGACACCTTCATTAGCACACACACAAAAATAACAAGAATAATAATTAGAGTGAAAAAGAGCAATTGAAGTGAAAAAGAACACTGGGTACCTTTGTCTGTTTGTTTCCTTCCCCTATTTTTCTACTCATCCATCCATAAACTAGACAAAGTGGACTGTGGTCCTTATGGCTTTCCCAATCCCATTGTCACCCCTAATAAGCTACATTTTTATACAATTGTCTTCGAGATTCATGGGTTCTGGGTTGTAGCTTGATAGTTTCAGGTATCCACCACCAGCTACCCCAATTCTTTAGAACCTGAAAAGGGTTGTCTAAAGTGTGCGTAAGAGTGCCCACCAGAGTGACCTCTCGGCTCGTTTTGGAATCTCTCTGCCACTGAAGCTTATTTCATTTCCTTTCACATCCCCCTTTTGGTCAAGAAGATGTTCTCCGTCCCACGATGCCGGGTCTACATTCCTCCCCGGGAGTCATATTCCACGTTGCCAGGGAGATTCACTCCCCTGGGTGTCTGATCCCACGTAGGGGGGAGGGCAGTGATTTCACCTTTCAAGTTGGCTTAGCCAGAGAGAGAGGGCCACATCTGAGCAACAAAGAGGCATGTGGGAGGAGGCTCTTAGGCACAACCATAGGGAGGCCTAGCCTCTCCTTTGCAGCAACCGTCTTCCCAAGGGTAAAACTTACGGTAGAGGGCTGAACCCATCAAACCACCAGTCCCCTATGTCTGTGGTCATGTTAGCAACCATGGAGGTGGGGTAGGCGAATACCCTTGCATTCTCCACAGGCTCCTCAAGGGGGCACTACATCTTTTTTTTCCTTGTTTTTCTTTTTTTTTTTTTTTTTTAACTTTCCCTTCTTTTTTAAATCAACTGTATGAAAAAAAGTTAAAAAGAAAACAAACATACAATAAAAGAACATTTCAAAGAGACCATAACAAGGGAGTAAGAAAAAGACAACTAACCTAAGATAACTGCTTTACTTCCAACATGTTCCTACTTTACCCCAAGAAAGTTACATAATATAGCAACATTTCTGTGAACTTGTTCCTACTATATCCATCAGAAATTAACAGACCATAGTCATTGCTGGGCATCCCCAGAACGTTAAATAGCTTATCTGTTCTTCTTGGATTATTGTTCCCCCTTCCTTAATTGCTCTCTACTGCTAGTTCCCCTACATTCTACATTATAAACCATTTGTTTTACATTTTTCAAAGTTCACATTAGTGGTAGCATATAATATTTCTCTTTTTGTGCCTGGCTTATTTCGCTCAGCATTATGTCTTCAAGGTTCATCCATGTTGTCATATGTTTCACGAGATCGTTCCTTCTTACTGCAGCGTAGTATTCCATCGTGTGAATATACCACATTTTATTTATTCACTCATCTCTTGAAGGACATTTGGGTTGTTTCCATCTCTTGGCAATTGTGAATAATGCTGCTATGAACATTGGCGTGCAGATATCTGTTCGTGTCACTGCTTTCCGATCTTCCCAGTATATACCGAGAAGTGCAATCGCTGGATTGAATGGTAACTCTATATGTAGTTTTCTAAGGAACTGCCAGACTGACTTCCAGAGTGGCTGAACCATTATACAGTCCCACCAACAATGAATAAGAGTTCCAATTTCTCCACATCCCCTCCAGCATTTGTAGTTTCCTGTTTGTTTAATGGCAGCCATTCTAACCGGTGTTAGATGGTATCTCATTGTGGTCTTAATTTGCATCTCTCTAATAGCTAGTGAAGCTGAACATTTTTTCATGTGTTTCTTGGCCATTTGTATGTCCTCTTCAGAGAACTGTCTTTTCATATCTTTTGCCCATTTTATAATTGGGCTGTCTGTACTATTGTCATTGAGTTGTAGGATTTCTTTATATATGCAAGATATCAGTCTTTTGTCAGATACATGGTTTCCAAAAATTTTTTCCCATTGAGTTGGCTGCCTCTTTACCTTTTTGAGAAATTCCTTTGAGGTGCAGAAACTACTAAGTTTGAGGAGTTCCCATTTATCTATTCTCTCTTTTGTTGCTTGTGCTTTGGGTGTAAAGTCTAGGAAGTGGCCGCCTAATACAAGGTCTTGAAGATGTTTTCCTACATTATCTTCTAGGAGTTTTATGGTACTTTATTTTATATTGAGATCTTTGGTCCATTTTGAGTTAATTTTTGTGTAGGGGGTGAGGTAGGGGTCCTCTTTCATTCTTTTGGATATGGATATCCAACTCTCCCAGCCCCATTTGTTGAAAAGACCATTATGACTCAGTTCAGTGACTTTGGGGGCCTTATCAAAGATCAGTCGGCCATAGATCTGAGGGTCTATCTCTGAATTCTCAATTCGATTCCATTGATCTATATGTCTATTTTTGTGCCAGTACCATGCTGTTTTGGCAACTGTGGCTTTATAATAAGCTTCAAAGTCAGGGAGTGTAAGTACTCCCACTTCGTTTTTCTTTTTTAGAGTGTCTTTAGCAATTCGAGGCATCTTCCCTTTCCAAATAAATTTGATAACTAGCTTTTCTAAGTCTGTAAAGTAGGTTGTTGGAATTTTGATTGGGATTGCATTGAATCTGGAAGATGAGTTTGGGTAGAATTGACATCTTAATGACATTTAGCCTTCCTATCCATGAACATGGAATATTTTTCCATCTTTTAAGGTCTCCTTCTATTTCTTTTAGTAGAGTTATGTAGTTTTCTTTGTATAGATCTTTTACTACTTTGGTTAAGTTTATTCCTAGGTACTTGATTTTTTTAGTTGCTATTGAAAATGGTATCTTTTTCTTGAGTGTCTCTTCAGTTTGTTCATTTCTAGCTTATAGAAACATTACTGACTTATGTGCATTAATCTTGTATCCCGCTACTTTGCTAAATTTGTTTATTAGCTCTAGTAGCTGTATCGTCGATTTCTCAGGGTTTTCTAGATATAAGATCATATCATCTGCAAACAATGACAGTTTTACTTCTTCTTTTCCAATTCGGATGCCTTTTATTTCTTTGTCTTGCCGGATTGCCCTGGCTAGCACTTCCAGCACAATGTTGAATAACAGTGGTGACAGCGGGCATCCTTGTCTTGTTCCTGATCTTAGAGGGAAGGCTTTCAGTCTCTCACCATTGAGTACTATGCTGCCTGTGGGTTTTTCATATATGCTCTTTATCATGTTGAGGAAGTTTCCTTCAATTCCTACATTTTGAAGTGTTTTTATCAAAAAGGGATGTTGGATTTTGTCAAATGCTTTTTCAGCATCTATTGAGATGATCAATTGATTTTTCCCTTTTGACTTGTTAATGTGTTGTAATATATTGATTGATTTTCTTATGTTGAACCATCCTTGCATGCCTGGAATGAACCCCACTTGGTCATGGTATATGATTTTTTTAATGTGTCTTTGGATTCGATTTGCAAGTATTTTGTTGAGGATTTTTGCATCTATATTCATTAGGGAGATTGGCCGGTAGTTTTCCTTTTTTGTAGCATCTTTGCCTGGTTTTGGTATTAGATTGATGTTAGCTTCATAAAATGAGTTAGGTAGTGTTCCATTTTCTTCAATGTTTTGAAAGAGTTTGAGTAAGATTGGTGTCAGTTCTTTCTGGAAAGTTTGGTAGAATTCCCCTGTGAAGCCATCTGGCCCTGGGCATTTATTTCTGGGAAGATTTTTGATGACTGATTGGATCTCTTTGCTTATGATGGGTTGGTTGAGGTCTTCTATTTCTTCTCTGGTCAGTCTAGGTTGTTCATATGTTTCCAGGAAATTGTCCATTTCTTCTACATTATCCAGTTTGTTGCCATACAGTTGTTCATAATATCCTCTTATAATTTTTTTAATTTCTTCAGGATCTGCAGTTATGTCACCTTTTTCATTCATTATTTTGTTTATATGGGTCTTCTCTATTTTTGATTTTGTCAGTCTAGCTAGGGGCTTGTCAATCTTGTTGGTCTTCTCAAAGAACCAACTTTTGGTGATATTTATCCTCTATTGTTTTTTTGTTCTCTATGTCATTTATTTCTGCTTTAATCCTTGTTATTTCTTTTCTTCTACTTGGTTTAGGATTGGTTTGCTGTTCATTTTCTAGCTTCTTCAGTTGATCTATTAGTTCTTTGATTTTGGCTCTTTCTTCCTTTTTAATATATGCGTTTAGTGCTATAAATTTCCCCCTCAGCACTGCTTTTGCTGCATCCCATAGGTTTTGGTATGTTGTGTTCTCATTTTCATTCATCTCTGTATATTTAGCAATTTCTCTTGCTATTTCTTCTTTAACCCACTGATTGTTTAGGAGTGTGTTGTTTAACCTCCAGGTATTTGTGAATTTTCTAAGTCTCTGATGGTTATTGACTTCTAATTGTATTCCATTGTGGTCAGAGAATGTGCTTTGAATAATTTCAATCTTTTTAAATTTATTGAGGCTTGTTTTATGTCCCAGCATATGATCTATTCTGGAGAAAGTTCCGTGAGCCCTAGAAAAGTATGTGTATCCTGGTGATTTGGGATGTAATGTCCTGTATATGTCTGTTAAATCTAATTCATTTATCAGATTGTTTAGGTTTTCAATTTCCTTATTGGTCTTCTGTCTGGTTGATCTATCTATAGGAAACAGTGATGTGTTGAAGTCTCCCACAATTATTGTGGAAACATCAATTGCTTCCTTTAGTTTTGCCAGTGTTTCTCTCATGTATTTTGTGGCACCTTGATTGGGTGCATAGACATTTACGATTGTTATTTCTTCTTGCTGAATTGCCCCTTTTATTAGTATGTAGTGGCCTTCTTTGTCTCTCAAAACATCCCTGCATTTGAAGTCTATTTTATCTGAGATTAATATTGCTACACCTGCTTTCTTTTGGCTGTAGCTTGCATGAAATATTTTTTTCCATCCTTTCACTTTCAGTTTCTTTCTGTCCCTGTGTCTAAGATGAGTCTCTTGTATGCAACATATTGATGGTTCATTTTCTTTGATCCATTCTGCGAATCTATATCTTTTAATTGGGGAGTTTAATCCATTTACATTCAACGTTGTAACCGTGAAGGCATTTCGTGAATCAGCCATCTTATCCTTTGGTTTATGTTTGTCATATTTTTCCCTCTATCTATTAATATCCTTTATTGTACCGATACCGAATCTCTTTAGTACTGAACCTTTCTCCAAGACTCTCTGTCCTTTCTTTGTTTCTCTGTCTGTAGGGCTCCCTTTAGTATCTCCAGTAGGGCAGGTCTCTTGTTAGCAAATTCTCTCAGCATTTGTTTGTCTGTGAAAAATTTAAGCCCTCCCTCAAATTTGAAGGAGAGCTTTGCTGGATAAAGTATTCTTGGCTGGAAATTCCTGTCACTCAGAATTTTAAATATATCGTGCCACTGCCTTCTCGCCTCCATGGTGGCTGCTGAGTAGTCACTACTTAGTCTTATGCTGTTTCCTTTGTATGTGGTGAATTGCTTTTCTCTTGCTGCTTTCAGAACTTGCTCCTTCTCTTCTGTGTTTGACAGTGTGATCAGTATATGTCTTGAAGTGGGTTTATTTGGATTTATTCTATTTGGAGTTCGCTGAGCATTTATGATTTGTGTATTTATGTTGTTTAGAAGATTTAGGAAGTTTTCCCCAACAATTTCTTTGAATACTCTTCCTAGACCTTTACCCTTTTCTTCCCCTTCTGGGACACCAATGAGTCTTATATTCGGACGTTTCATATTATCTATCATATCCCTGAGGTCCATTTCGATTTTTTCAATTTTTTTCCCCATTCTTTCTTTTATGCTTTCATTTTCCATTCTGTCATCTTCGAGGTCACTGATTCATTGTTCAACTTCCTCTAGTCTTGTACTTTGAGTGTCCAGAATCTTTTTAATTTGGTCAACAGTTTCTTTAATTTCCATAAGATCATCCATTTTTTTATTTAGTCTTGCAATGTCTTCTTTATGCTCTTCTAGGGTCTTCTTGATTTCCTTTGTCTCCCATACTATGGTCTCATTGTTCATCTTTAGTTCTTTGAGTAGCTGCTCTAGGTGCTGTGCCTCTTCTGATCTTTTGATTTGGGTGCTTGGGCTTGGGTTATCCATATCGTCTGGTTTTTTCATATGCTTTATAATTTTCTGTTGTTTTTGGCCTCTTGGCATTTGCTGAACTTGATAGGGTTCTTTTAGGATTTGTAGACCAATTGAAGTCCTTATCTCTAATTTATCAGATCTACAGCTTCGTGGAGTACACTTTCTCTAACTAACCAGCAGGTGGTGTCCACGAGCCACCTGTTCTCCACAAGCCAGTTCTCCCCTGCTTAGCCTTTTTGGTGAGTGTGGGAGTGAGTCTTGTGGGGTCCAATTGGTGTACCAAGCTTGCGTGTGTAGTTGGTGTTGCCTGCCCTGTATATGGGGCGTGTTTCTGGGCAGTCAGAGAGGGGGGGGTGGCCCTAACAATCAAATCTCCCTGGTGATCCTAGAGTTTTAAAGCTGCTGCAATAGTCTAATCCTTCAGTTCAGTCCTGCCACAGTTTGTCTCTGCCAATGACCCACAAGTCCTTGGTATTGGCGTATGGCTCCTGAGACTTACAAGTGGGCCCCTCTTCCAGGCTGTGCACCCTGGGTCCTCTGTTGAGGGATGACTGTGCTATGTCACAGGTGAGTGCCGTCCCCCCAGGGCAGTTCTGGGCTGCTGGTCTGTGTAGGGAGGCTCCCAGTCTGCTGAAATGATGGCTGAATGGGGCTTTGTTAATTCACACTGCTCCACCTTCCCAACTCTGGGGCAATCAGCTGAGGTTGCAGGGAAGGCTAATGTCCACGCCCAGTTTTGTGGTATGTGCCTGTTATTTGAAGCACTTCCGTCACACTGGGTTGTCTGGGGCAGCTCTGGGCTATGGGGCTGGCGATGGTCAGGAGTGTTTCCTGTCCACCAGGTTGATGGCTGTGAGCGGACACCCCCCTTTTCTTGGGAAGTTGTGGTGTTTAGTGAATTTTCTCAGCCACTGGATTATTGCCTTTTGTCTCAGAGCTCTCTTCGTTCTGCACTTGAGTTGACCTGCCCAAATTACAAGTCTTTGAAGCTTTCTGTATTGGGCTTCTTAGAGTAATTGTTTTAGAAAAAGAAAAAAGGATTAAAAAAAAAAAAGGGCCCTCCTCAGAGATCTAATGGGTTATTGAAATGCTAAGAGACAGAGCAACCAGGGCCATTAAGGAAAGGTCCACAGGGCAGAGAGATCAGCTTTTCTTCAGGATTTGCATATGCACCTCGGAGCCTGAGCTCTGCCCTTCCCCTTTCTATGTTCACAGAACTCCAAAATCCTCCGCTTTTATTTTGGAGTTTTTCATGTTGTTTTTTTTCTATGCCTGTCTCCTCTCTGCTGGGCTTGCTGCTCTCAGATTCTCTGCTGTCTGGTCTCAGTCTATCTATGGTTGGAGTTTGTATCAGTAGAATGAGTTTCTGATAAGGGCTGCCACTAAAGTTCTCCCTTCTCCTTCCCGGAGCTGACAGCCCCTCCTCCCACGGGACTGAGCCTGGCAGGGAGGGGCGCGGGTCCCCTGGCCGCAAAAACTTACAGATTTCGCTGATCTCAGCAGTTCGACGTTTTCATGAGTGTTGTGTGAAGCATGCCCAAAGTCAGATTGCTCTGTGGTGTCCAGTCCACGCAGTTCCTGGCTTTCTGCGTACTTTCCTGGAGGAGTAACTAAAACATACAGCTCACCAGTCCGCCATCTTGCCCCGCCTCCCCTATTTGATCTTTTTCAGTTTTCAGGATATTCTTCTTCCAGAGGTGTTTGATAAATTATCTATGATATTCTCATACAATTCTGTTCCAATGAAGCATGAGTTCACAAATCTCGCTGCCACCATGTATCTTACTGTAGCCTCAATGTTTCGCTCAGTTCAAGTGATTCTCAATTGTGACTTCATGATTCTAATTGCAAGTAGAACTTACCTGATGTTTTATTGTCAATCTGGAACAAACTAAATGTAACAAAAACAGGAAACTCTGCAGTTGAGAATCTTTAGCCAAAAGGACTAGAGAAGAAAAACAAGAAAATAGACCTTCGTATAGTCAATCCTGTTCTCCTCCTTCACAGGTACTCTTTATATTCCTGTTTGTCTATTTTTAAAAATACTGTGGAATTGATTGGGAGAGGATCCAGCCATGCAGGATTGCAGGAAAGAGTCTGGCATATCAACAGCCATAAAAATGTGTGTGTGTGTGCATGCATGTGTAGAAGGTGCTATTTGTTTAATATGTGTTTAAAATTATAGCTCAACTTTAAATCTAGGGTTTGTCTGTTGGTGTTTGCATCAGTCTTACAGGAAATAAATGATCTGATGGTTATACTACTTTCTTGGTCAAAATTGATCTACCACCTTTGCCATCCCTGCACCATTTGCAGGTAAATCCATCATCCAAATGCGAAACGGGATCATGAAGCAAGTGAGCAATGTGACAGAATTCATCCTGCTCGGCCTGACACAAAACCCAGATGCACAGAAAGTCTTGTTTGCCTTGTTTACAGTCATCTATTTAATCACCCTGGCAGACAGCTTACTCATTGTAGTGACTATCGCCACCAGCCCAACACCGAGATCTCCAATGTATTTTTTTCTATCTTTCTTGTCTTTTCTAGATGGTTCCTTACCCTCTACAACAACTCCAAATATGATATTTGACCTCCTCATTGGAAAGAAAACTATCTCCTTTGGTTGGTGCATGACTCATGTGTTTTGCAATGCATTTCCTTGGAGGAGTTGAGATCATTCTGCTCACGGTGAAGGCCTGTGACCGCTATGTGGCCATCTGCAGGCCCCTGCACTACACGGTCACAATGAACCGGAGGGTGTGTGGCCTCTTCGTGCCATTGTCCTGGGCTGGGGGATTTCTTCATGGTCTGATTCAAATCCTTTTTATTGTGTGGTTGCCCTTCTGTGGCTCCCATGTCACTGGCCATTTCATGTGTGATCTTTACCCTCTGCTGAAGCTATCCTGCACTGATACACACATCTTTGGACCTTTTGTTGCTGCCAACAGTGGGTTCCTGTGTATGCTCAGTTTTACCATTCTTATCACTTCCTATGTCCTTATCCTTTGTAACCTGAGGTCTCACAGCTCTGAAGGACAGCAGAAGGCTCTCTCCACCTGCACTTCACATATTACTGTGGTTACATTATTCTTTATACCATGTATATTCGCATATCTTCAGCCTATGACCACCTTCCCCATGGATAAAGCTGTGGCTTTATTTTATTCTATGATAACACCTCTGTTAAACCCTTTAATCTACACCCTCAGAAATGCAGAGGTGAAAAATGCAATGAAGAAGCTCTGGAGTCAAAAGTGATCCTGTAGATAAAACAAAATTATTCATATTTTCAAGAACAAGTGTGTCTAAAGCAAAAGATAATAGTCTTGCTGAAAGAACATTTGCATTTGCATTTATCACCTTGTTATCTGGAAACAAATATTTCATGTTCCTTAAATACAGATACATAATTAAATGGTGGCTATACTTTTTTTCCAATTTGAAACTTCTTTGCATATTTAAATTATTGATCAAAGAGATATTGCTAATTGATGTAAAATGGTATGATCTTCAGAAAATCCTTGGCTTTATGTATTCTATAGAAAAGTTATCTGCAATCTTTAAGTATACCTTATGTACCAACTAGCCCAAGTATAGAAAGTATATTTAAAAGTTTTATTGCTAAGGTTTATGTTGAATAGTCATCATTTTAATCCTAGGTGCTTCAGTACGGATAGAATTAATTTGGTAGTAGGAAGGCATCAACTAGAAATGAATGTATTTGAAGGAAAGAGAGAACATCATTAAGACAGGACTTATAAAAAATTAAGGCTGTTGTGTTGCACAACACATGAAGCACCATTTACATTGTTATTTGGTTTCTGCCAAGAATAAATTTATTTCCCTGCCTGAAGTCAGTGAAGTATAGCCATAGAGAAAACTTGCACATGATGTTCATAGGTAAAATATACATGCGGAGCAATTTTTTTCCTTTGAAAATATCTATATACCAATTCACTTCCTAAATAGATTATTTTGGATATATTTGAGCATTAACTAAAAGGAAAAAAGTAGCTAATGCAAAAGAGAGTTTACAATACCTGAGTAAATAAGGTAGAAAGGCTGCACATTCAAATTTGAACAGAAAATTGCAGACCAACTTCATACCACTTGAGCTGTAGTCACCTATAACGCAATACTAACAGGAAGTGTCCAGATACAAGAAGAAGATCCAGATTAAGCCACGTCAGATGTGTTGAAAATCTTGGTGATTTCACTTTTATCTTTTCAGGAAAAGAATTAACCCAAATTACTCCATAGCTGTGCCTGTATCTCATGACATACATAGTATATATGATAAATATATATATATCATATGCATATTACTATGCAACTGTTAGTAAACATTTCATTTCAAATGGAAAATCACTTTTTCTCAATTATGACAAACCCATTTATGATCACCAAATACCCAGGTATTCCAACCATATTTTCAGCCCCATTTTATTATAAAGTTCATGTGACAGATCACAAAAGATATATGTGCCACACTCAGGCTACAGAAATTAGGAACCAGTGAAAGTATACACCTTTTTTATTTCTTATTCTACAAGCATAGAAAAAGTGCATAAAGTAACCAGAATAGAGAAGCAGAGAGGGATCAAGCTGGATAAGTGAGAATCTACATGGAGGACAAATGCCCTACATGATTCCCAAACTCTCAGTGGATTTTGGGTGTACTGGAAATAAATGGGTGCACATTAAGCAACAAATATTTCAGGATTCATTTGTTTTGACAGTGAAACACAGCTTATCCTGACTAGTGCAATGACTGCCTTTATTGTCACAAATATTTATAAGTTAAGAAGAGAACCGAGGGCATAACTTTTTCAAATTATCTAGATTCTCAAATAGTGTGGAATGAGTAAATAGGAATCCTCATAAACCAAGCCAAATTAAGCCTTTTTTAGTGTAAAACACCACACTAACTGAAGTAATTAAAACATTAATTTGTACACCATTTTCCTCTCTGTGTAAGATGTAAAGAAATGCTGAAGAATATTATGTACTTGTATAGTAGACAGGGTTGGCAACAATTACAGACTCCAATGTGAGCTAGGTCTTATACACTAATTGAGTGATTTTTCTGACTTCTAGATAGTTATTCTTTTAAACATTCTTCTCAGCATGTGTACCAATTTGCATCAAGTTCCTATAATCCTATCCCACAAATTTTCCTTTCATTTCAGAAGAATCCTGTGGCCACTAATGGCCACTAATCACCAATAGGAATAATCGCTAATCAGGAATATTGGAACCATCACAGAATCATCCATACTTAAAACATGTATGAGGGATTTTTTTAAATTATATGTTTGCATGTGTTTTTGCACACAACTTCTTCATATCTACTCAGAAATATTATTTCTAGCTCCAAGGAACAGAGCAGACCAAACTTTTTTATGCATTCTTGTATATCTGGTGAAGATTTTTGGCCTAGAAGGAAAAGGGTTACAAATTCCAGTTCCCTTCCTGCCTATATGTGATCATTGATCAATTAGATAGTATTATTCCATGCCATTTCAGAATATTCTAACTAGAGATCAGTCCAATCCTGTCTCTGCTGACATCTTCTTATGGGGACTGAGCTCCAACCAAGCACTGGGCTTGATGGAAACTGTGCCCTACATAAGATGATAAGTGTTTCCCTGGATGTCCTATGACTCTCACTTCTTTTTAATTTAAAATTGCCTCAGTGGGAGATTTTTCTGTGGGTTGGTAACATACACAACCCTACCATTCATTGTCTCCTTAAATATTGGAACAGCCTGAATCCAATTGCCACATTCATTGCACCAACCAGGTTGATATCTGGCAAGTTTTCAACCAGCTCCACATCAAAGGCTAAGAGAGTGGACATGG
Source organism: Choloepus didactylus (assembly GCF_015220235.1). Lineage (NCBI taxonomy): Eukaryota > Metazoa > Chordata > Mammalia > Pilosa > Megalonychidae > Choloepus > Choloepus didactylus. The sequence goes on along the minus strand of NC_051312.1, from coordinate 29,897,510 downwards.
AAGTGGAATTCTCCTTTGTGCAGAGTTTCCCTTCTTCCTCTACTAGCTGTCTTTTACCAGGGGGCTTGGCTGAGTGTGATTTTCTCAATGACTTCTCTGTACATGCATAGTCTCCAACTATATGTCTGAAAGATTCTCCATATTTACGGTGAAGTCAAGTCTGCTCTATTTCTCCAATTAGATTATGATATACTGACTTCTAGACACTATTCCCTTTTTTTCATATAATGATGTTTATAATAGCAAAAAAAAAGGGAAACAATTCGTAAATTCATCAGACAATATATAAATTATGGAATATTTGTTATATTCACACAATGGTATTTTTTTTAAGTTGTCATTTTTTTTTTACATTTTATTTTGAAATAAATTCAAAGTTATAGGAACAGTTGCAAAAACAATACAAACCCCATATACAGAACTCCAGCATTCCCTAACTTCCCCCGATACCCCGATCCACTAACTTTAACATGTTTTCACACCGCTATTTCTTTCCCTCCCTCCCTCCATCCCTCTCTCCCTATCTATCATCCATCATCTGTTGCTCTGTCTTCTGAACATATGACAGCTAGCTGCACACATCCTTGAACAAACACTATAATTCACGTATAAACTTCCCATGAACAGGAACATTCTTTTATGCAATCCCATTAAGTGCAGCTAAGAAGTACAAGAGATTCAACAATGATACAAAGCTTACATTCTATATTTCCTTTTCCTTATGTCTCAACTGTGTCCCTTTGAGCCTTCTGTCCTCCATCCTCAGATTCCTTCCAGGGTCATCCTTGGCATTCAATTGTCATCTATTTAGACTGTCTTTTTTTTTTTTTTTCCTCAATTGTGGAAACATATATACAGCCTAAATCTTCCCATTCCACCCCTCCCTAGCAGTCCATTAGTGGGACTAATCACATTTAGAATGTTGTAATGCTCTTTTCCACCATCCATTACTAGAAATTTCCCTTCACCTCAAACAGCAGCCCTACACTCATTTCTTAACTCCCCATTGCCCCTTCCCCCATTTCTCTTAGCCCACACTCTACTTTTCATCTCTATGGTCATATTCTCTAATAATTTCTTTGTGTTTACTGTGGGGCTTAAAATTAAACTCTTAAATCCATAACAATCTTGTTTTTCTTTGATACCAACTTAATTTCAATAGGACCCATAAACTATGTACCTATACTCCTCCATTCCCCCACCTTTATATAGTGCTTTCAAAAATTACACATTTTACATTGAGTTCAAAATCACTGATTTGTCATTAGAGTTTGTGTATTTTATATCATGTAGGAAATAAATAGCGGAGTTACAATTCAAAAATTATTGACTTCTATTTGTATTTCATTGTGGTCAGAGATTGTGCATTGAATATGTTCAATTGTTTTTTGTTTGTTTGCTTTTTTTTTTTTTTTTTAATTTATTGAGGCTTGTTTTATGTCCCAGCATATGGTCCCTTCTGGAGAAAGATCCATGATCACTAGAGAAAAATGAGTGTCCTGGTGATTTCGGATGTAAGGTTCTATATATGTCTGCTAAAATTCTCTATATCTCTTTCTCCTTTCTTTATTTCTTTGTTGGTAGGGCTCCCTTTAGTATCCCAAGTAGGGCAGGTCTTTTTTGGCAAACTCTCTCAGCATTTGTTTGTCTGTGAAAAATTTAAACTCTCCCTCAAATTTGAAGGGGAGTTTTGCTGGATAAAGTATTATTCGTTGGAAATGTTTCTCTCTCAGAGTTTTAAATATGTCATGCCACTGCCTTCTCACCTCCGTAGTGGCCACTGAGTAGTCACAACTTAGTCTTATGTTGTTTCCTTTGTATGTGGTGAATTGCTTTTCTCTTTCTGCTTTCAGAACTTGCTCCTTCTCTTCAATATTTGAAAGTCTGATCAGAATATGTCTTGGAGTGGGTTTATTTTGATTTATTCTATTAGAAGTTTGCTGGGCATTTATTCTTTGTGTATTTGTATTGTGTAGAAGGTTTGGGAAGTATTCCCCAGTGATTTCTTTGTATACTCTTTCTAGACCTTTACTCTTCTCTTCCCCTTCTGGGACTCCAATGAGTCTTAAATTTGGATGTTTCATTTTATCTGTCATATCCCTGAGATCCTTTTTGATTTTGTTGATTTTTTTCTCCATTCTTTCTTTTGTTCTTTCATTTTCTGTTCTGTGGACTTCTAGGACACTGAGTCGTTGTTCAACTTCCTCTAATCTTGTATTATGAGTATCCAGAGTCTTTTTAATTTGGCCAACAATTTCTTTTATTTCCATAAGATCTTCTATTTTTTTATTTAATCTTGCAATTTCTTCTCTATGCTCTTTAGGGTCTTCTTTATGTCCCTTTTATCCTGTTCCGTGGTCTTCTTCATGTCTTTTATATCCTGTGCCATGTTTTCATTCCTCAATTGTGATTGTTTGATTAATTGTGGCAAGTACTGTGTCTCTTCTGAGATTTTGATTTGGGTGTTTGGGATCGGGTGCTCCATATTTTCTGGCTTTATTATATGTATTAAGATTTTCTGTTGTTTTTGGCCTCTTGGCATTTGCTTTGCTTGATAGAGTTCTTTCAAGATGTAAAAAAAAAAATATCAATCTAATTTTTCAGATATACATGTTGGTGGCGTACACTTTCTCCAACTAACCAGCAGATGGCATCTGCGAGTCACCTATACCCCTCAAGTCAGTTCTCCCCAACTCTGTCTCTGTGGTGTGTGGGGAAATGATTTTTTGTGGGGTTCAGTTGGTGAACTCAGTTTGAGTTTGTTGTTGGAGCTATCTGCCCTGAACGTGGGGCATGTGTCTGGGTGGTCAGGGAGGCAGGGCTACTTTAATATTCAGACCTCCCAGGTGTTCCCGGAGATTCAAGGCTGTTGCAAGAGTCTAAGATTTCATTTCAGTTTTGCCCCAGATTTTCTCTGTCACTGACCCACAAACCACCGGCATTGATGTAAGTGTCCCTGGGTTTTCCGAGTGGGCCCCTCTTCTCAGCTGTGATCTTCCAGGACCTCTGCTGAGGGAAGGCTGTGCTATGTCACGAGTGCACGTCGTCCCTCAAGGGAAGCCCCAGACCGCTGGGCCATGCAGGGGCGCTCCCAGCCTGATGCAAAGATTAGCTTGTAATTCTTGACTGGTATAAGTTCTGAATGAAAGGCAGGTAGAAGAGCTGGGCCCCACCCCTTTCCTCTTAGAGAAGATAAACGCCCTAGGGGGAGGTCATTAGCATTTCAATGGTCTCTCTCTGCCTGTGCCACACCGCTGTCTGGGTCACAGAACTGGGAACTGAAAATGACCGAGGCTTTCTCTACTGAGTCAAAAAAGGAACAGAGCTAGTTCAAGGTGACCCTCCAGCTCTCCAAGGTCCGTTGTCACCCAAAGCCTCTGTCTACTTGTTGGGGATTTGTACCTCATAGTGGGCAGTTCACACTAGCTAATTAAAACCCAGTTGGAGCTTAGCTGAGCTATATTCGCTCACTGGGAGAAAGCTTCTCTCTGGCATCATGAGGCTTTGTAGCTCGGGCTGTTGGGGAGGGGTCTCCCGATTTGGATCCACAGTTCTTACAGATTTTATGCTGTGATCTCAGGCATTCCTCCCAATTCAGGTTGGTTTATGATGAGTGGACGGTCATGTCTGTCCCCCTGCAGTTGTTCCAGATTATTTACTAGTTGTTTCTGTTTTTTTGTAGCTGTTCTGGGGGACTACTTAGCTGCCAGTCCTCTCTATGCTGCCATCTTAGATCCTCCACTACTCCCTTTCAAATCTCTCATTCAGAGAGTAAGAACTGCTACAAATCCAGCCTCCTATGTCCTCCCAGTTAATCATTAATTAAAATTAGACAGTATCCTTTGTTATATAGGTGGTGTGTATTTTGATTCTAAAACTATTGGATTAAGGCTAATGAGAATGTTGTATTGGAGAAATGATGATACAAACAGATCTTACAAATCAAACTGAGCATCAATAGGTACCTTCCATTGTGACAGAATCATAAGTACTAGAAGTATCAGCACCACCTATGAAGAATTATTGCCTAGAAAAGTAAATCTAAATAAACTGAAACCTTTATGTTAGATAGAACAAACAAAAATTGAGAACAACTTAAACAATACCAAATTTGAATATTCTATCAGGCAAGTAGTGGCCTATGTCTTAAACACATCAATAACATTAAAGGGCAATTAAAATGGGCCTTTAAATTTAAAATTTTTATATTAATATCATAAAAATTGAGTTAAATGGGAAAATAATGTTACACAATTTAAAGGAACAACATAGAATTACAAACACTGTGTACCGGACTTGTTTGTATCTTTAGAGGAAAAGCAAATATAAAGAGTCCACTTTGGAAAACCACACCACAGAGTATTTAAAAAACAAAGATAATTAAGTGAAAAAATAAATAAAAGAAGACCCAACAATATGCTTTCTGTCTATATCAAACCTATTTACACATAATGATACATGCGTGTAAAAAGTAAAAAAATGGAAAACAAGACATCATGCAAGCACTAATCAATACAAAGCTGGAATAAGTTTACTTATAATATTGATATCACAAAGAATACTCTTCAGGATAAAGAAGTCAATAACATAATTATTTATGTCAATTCATCAAAAGACATAACAATCTTTATGTATTCACCTTACAAGAAGCTCCATATATATGACACAGAAAATGATAGAACCAAAATACAAAATAGACAAATCCACAATTGTAATTGGTGACATCAACTCACATAGCCCATTAACAATATAACAAGGATACAGAAAATTAGTGAGGATATACATGGCACTGAACAAAACTATCAACCAAATTGACCTACATGAAATATAATGAACCCCCCACTCCACAGAAGTTAAATAAACATTTTTTTCAAGCACATGCAGAATTTTCACCAAGGTAAACATATTGGAACAAGAAAAAGCAATATATGAAAAATAATTAAAATCAAACAGAATGTGTTCCTTGACTAAAAAAGAATTAAATACAAATTCAATACCAAAAATTATCTAGGGAATCCAGATATTTGAATATCTGTTGCCTCCTTGTCAAATACCCACAGAACATCCACCCAGGTAGACCAGGTCAAAGTCAAACAAGGCTTTAACAAATAAAAAAAGTTTCAAGTCTTATACATTGTGTCTGGACTCATAACAGAATTGAACTAAAATCAATAACTGAAAAATATCAATAGAAATGACCAAATTTTGGAAATAAAATATAAACTTATAAATAACCCAAGGGTCTAGGAAGAAGTCAAAGTGAAATTTAAAAATAGTTTGAATTAAATTAATTTTTAAAAAGAGCACTACAGCACTTCAAAATATGTAGGATGCAATTAAAAACATGAGTTAGAGATAAATATATACCATCAAATACATATGTTAGCAAAGAAGAAACATCTAGAATAAATTATATGTTTCCATCTAAGCAAAGTGAAAAAAATAAGCAAGTGAATTCCAAAGTAAGGATAATGAAAGAAATCATAAATATAACAGCAGAAATAAATGTAATTGAAAGCAGGCAAACAATAGAGAAAATCAATGAATAAAACTGATAAACCTCTACCCTCTACCCAGAATGATCAAGAACAAAAAGGAGACACATATCAAAAATAACAGTGAGTTACACCAAAAGTACAGACTCATATCCTTCATAAACACAAGTGCAAATGATTACAAGAAGATACTAATAAATCAAAACTATATTTTATGACCACTTGAGATTTATCCTGGATATACAAGGCTGGATCAATATTCAGAAACAATCAGTATAATGCACCATATCAAAAGACTAAAGAAGTATAATCTTAAGATCATTTCAATTGATGCAAAAATACTTTGATGAAATTCAACTTTTAGTTATAATTTAAAAATAAAGAACTCTTAGCCCCTTAAGAATGGCATATAACTATCTAAGTATGATACAGGGTACCTCCAAAATCCTATTGCTAATACCATATTTATTCATGAAAATCTGAATATCTTCTTCCAAAGAACATGAAAAAGGAAAAGATGCCTGTTCCCAACACTCCTATTCATCAGCAGCTGGAGGGCCTATCTGATGCACCAAGGGAACAGAGGAAACTAATTCCTCTAATGTTGGAAAGCCTGGAGTGAAATTTATTCACGGATGAAATAATTATATCTAAAGAAAATCTCTAAGACTATGCAAAAAGCTACAGTTCCTAGTAAGAGAGTTTGGTAGATCACAGAATAAAAAGTCAACATAAATCATTTATCTATGTTATACTAACAAGAACATTTTGAAATAGAAAATTTTAAAGCATCATTTAAAATAGTACTAAAAACCATGAAATCCTTAGGTACAAAACTAACATATATGTGCTGAAAACTACAAAATACTGATGAAAGAAATCAGGGAGATACAAATATACAGAGCTGTACCACACAAATGAATTGGAAGACATTATTATTAATATTTCAAATCCCCACAAATTGAGCCATAGATTCAAAGAAGCTGAATAGACTTTTTGTAGAGATTGAGTAGCTGGTTTTAGAATTTATATGAAAAGAAGAAAAAAATAGAATAGTCAAAATAATTTCTAAAAAGAATAAAGTTCGAGGGCATGATTTTTAAATTTATTATACAGTGTTGTATATCAGAGAAAAGATAAACATATACATCAGTGAAACAGTATATAGTCCAGAAATAGACTCAAACATATATGGGTAATCAATTTTTCACAAGGGGACAGAGTCAATTCAATGGAGAAATGGTAGTCATTTAAAAAAATGGGTCAGCAATCATCAGAAATACATTTGCAAAATTAAACTTTGGTCACTACCTTACTCCATGAACAACATTGACCCCAAATCAATAATTAACATAAATGTTAAACCCAATGCCATACAACACTGACAAAATTTTTGAGACTTTGGGTTAGGGAAATATTTCTTACATACAACAAAAAACTATGATTAATTAAAGAAAAACATTGATAAGCTGAACTTTATCAGAAGGGAATGAAAAGACAAAGAACAAAAAAGGGGAAAATATTTTGCAAATGACATGATAAAAGACTTGTTTTCACAATAAATAAAGAGCCCTCAACTTTCAATAATAATAAAATTAAAATTAAATATAAAATGGGCAAAAGATTTGATTGGACGTTTCGTCAAAGAAGACAAATAACTAGCAAACAACATGCAGAAGAAAAGATGCTCAACATAAGTAGTCATTTAGGAAACACAAGTTAAAACTGCAATAAGATATCACTACACATTAATTTAAAGGTTTTTTTTTTAATTGACAATATCAAGTGTGGACAAACTTGCAGAGGAATGGGAAAATTCATTTGTTACTGGTGGCAAAGCAAAATGTTACACTTTGGCAGGTTGGCAGACTCACAAAAAACCAAATCAAAATTTACTATACAACTCAGCTCTTCCACTTCTTAGTAATTAACCAAGCCTAACCAAAACCTATGTTCACATGCAAAAAGACTGCTTCTGAATGTTTATACTATTTTTATTGGTAATTTCTAATAACTGGAAACAATGTAAACAGCTTTCAGTTTAAAAATGGATAAGGAAATTGAATGCATCCATAAGTTTGAGCACTGTTCAAGAATAAAAAGGAATGAATACAACATGGACAAATTTCAAATGCATCATGCTAATTGAAAGAGGCAAGGCTCAAAGAACTATATAGTTATAAATTCACTTAACATGCCATTTTGGAAAAGGCATAAATGAAGGGACAGAAAGAGATCAGGGTTAGCAAGGGCCTGGAAGTAAAGGGAGGGGTTGGCTATAAAGGGGCAAAAGGGAATATTTTCAGATAGTGGATCAATCTATATCAGGATTGTGGTAATAGGTATACAACTTATATATTTTTCAAAATTCACAGAATTGTGCAATTAAAGATGTGAATTTTGCACTGTGTGAATTGTATCTTATTTACAAAAAAAACTTAAAGATTCCCTATCTTCAAACACCAGGTCCTTGGCAAATACAATAGAAGGCAAGATTCTATTTACAATAGCAACAGAAACAACAAAATCCAAAACACCAAACTGACCTAAAATTCCCCATTGCACTTATCACCAAGTATTGGAAGCTCATCAGTTTCAGAAGCAGTCCAGTTAACAACGGTCCTTTAACAAACCCAATTGCCCTTAAAAGAGTTAAGTGGACATAATGACCATTTATTCAGTAAATACTTTTTCAGCCTTTACTCTATGCCAAGCTTAGTTTTATGTGGTGATGATGCGATAGTGAATATATCACTATATGCCAAGCCTCTATTTCATGGAGTTTACTTTTTAGTTAGGGAAAAAGAGACAATAAGCAAATAAATCAGATACACCATAATATAAAATGCTGTAAAGAAAATGTAACAAGGGGATGGATTAGAGAATAAAACAATGGGATGGAGGATGGCTTTACAATAGTTGGTTAAGGAAATCTCTCTAAGGAGTGAATAATTGAACTGCAGACTGAGTGATGAGGATAAGACAGGCATGTGAATTTCTAGAAGAGAAAAATTCCAGGGAAGTAAGAAGAGTGAGTACAAAGGCCCAAGTCTTGAAAGGAGCCACTGTGCGGGAAGAAGAGGTCACATGGGTGACCGTGACCAGATGAGGTCACAGATGAGTGTTTGAGTGGGAAGCAATTGTGCGGAGCCTCATAGGCCATGCAAAGGCCAATTACAATTTAGAGTAATTGTGATGTAACAGAGAGCGTTCCTTCTACTAATCAGCTTAGCTCAGCTGCTGTAAGTGAATGCAAGGGCTTTTATGTGGGGGAAAATGGTAGTTTAAAGAAAGAAGGTCATAAAGAGTTCAGGTGGAGTTCAATTCTGCAACTACGCCAAAAAGTCTGCCAAAGAACAACTGCTAGAAAGGACACACAAGTCTTCTGGGCAAAGATGGTGCTTAAGTACACATGTTTTATTTCTCTTCATACTGAGTTTAATTAATTACTGAATTAATGTAATACAGTTAAGGCTGTTGGTGATCTCAAGGCAGAATCACCATCCTGGTTAAATCAAATTCTTCATCCCACAACCAAAAAATGGCTTCTAATTATTTTACCCATGTCCTTTTAACTTATGTCCACTCACCCCTGGACATGGTTAGATGAACACTGAAAATTCTTGCTCTTGGGTTTTTTTGACACCCAGTCTAAAGAGGCCTCCTGTCTTCTGAGTCACTCTCTATCACTCAATTCCCCTCACCAGCTTTTTTAAAGCCCATTTCACTCTCTGAATTGATCTTGATATGCATTTACTTATTTATTGCCAAGGTTTCTCCATTAGAAACTGTTTAAAAATGTAGGCTCTGTACAGAACTTCTGTTTGGGGCGTTAGAAATTTTTTAGTAATGGATGGTGTTGATGGTAACACAACATTGTGACATTACTTAAGATTATTAAATTGCATAATTGAAAGTGGCTAAAGTGGGAAAATTGCATGTGTTTATATGTTACCATAATAAAAATAACCATTAAAAGAACAAAAATCCAACTTGGAGCATTCTCTAACTCTTCTCACCTCAAGGAAGTTATATAAATCGCCCAAGCTTCAGTTAGTCTCCGCAAACCAAGAATAATATGTATTTCATAAAGTGTCTTAGAGGATTAAAAAGGCAATGACTTCAAAGTAACTGAATACTGTCATATATAAATACTAGCTTTATCTACAATTACTATTATTTTACATCTCTCATATTTGACATAAAAAATCATTAAATGTTGTGGTCTTTTGCTAACCTGATTTTAATTTGGGAGACGTTCTGATTTTCAGGTGAATTTTTCAGAATATTAAATTCACCCATCTTGTATTTATTTTATTGGCTGTACTCTGAGAAAATATATTTGTACCTTGTGGCCTCTTGATATTGTATCAACATAGAGTTGAATAATAAGTACAAATCATTGATTATTAAAACTCAGACAGGAAAGGGACACTGATAAAGAAGTGAGGGAGGCAACAAATAGTGAGATTCATTAAGCACATATTGAGTGCCAGGCACTTTACTGGATGCCTGCGCATATTAGTTGGTCTAATGCTTAAAATAACTCTACGAAATAGGTACTATCATTTCATGGTACATATGAACCAAGATTAAAATAAACCTCAGACCATTTGAAATGTATGCAGTTACGTAAACTACTAAGATGGAATTCAGTCCTTGTTCTGCTGACTCCAGAGCCCTAAATTCTCCCCCATCATCTGGAACTTGACTGCCTACAAAACTTTCAGAAGCTGAAAATGCCCGTAAAGTGAATAATGTCCTTGCATGGAGTTCAAGGGAAAACTTAAGTGACAATAGCTTGATCCTACCAGAAAGAACCTTATTCATATAAGGATTCAGGAACTAGGACAAGCTCCATGGAGGCCCTGACCTGGATGGAATAAGGATCCTCCTCTATCTAGAAGATAAATCAGCCCAAATCAGACACATACAGATGTTGTAACAGACTCAAATGATATTTTTTTCCTTTTAAAATGAAATCATATTATGCTTGCTATATGCCAGCCATTATCTTAATTATTTAACATATGTTAGCCCATGATTTCCAGAGATAGAACATTATAATATTAAAAATGTCCAGTCTTCCAAAAAAAGAGAGAATGAGACATGCAATGAGACAAGATAGTATAGCTTATTCTCAGGAAAAAGAGAAATTAATAGAAACTGTCCCTGAGCACACAGGCTTTGGATGAACTAGAGAAAGACATTCATTTAACTGTTACATATGCTCAAAGAACAAAAGGAAACCATGGACAAAGAAACAAAAAAGCCCAGAAGTATGATGTCTCACCACAATAAGGAGTATCAACAAAGAGGTAAAAGTTACAAAAAGGAACCAATTTAGAAATTCCGGAGCAGAAAGTACAATACTGACATAAAGAATTCTCTAGACGGATTCACCAGAAGCTTTACGCATGCAGAACGAAAAATCAGAGAACTTGAAAACAGGTTAACTGACATTGTGGGAAGAGTTGCTATATGGGTCCTCATGGGAACATAGGCTCAAGAACAACAGATACTTTCAGCACATGATCACTTTATCAGTTACCCAGCACAGAGGGTACAGAAGAGCAGGGGAAGAGATCCCATCATAGCCAGTCCACTAGGGAGGCCAACAGCTCAGGTCAGGGTCAGTGCATGGTGATCCTGCACACCTGGCTTTCCAACTGAGATGAATGAAGCCCCTGCTGCTCCAGAGTTAGGTATTTTTCCACCCCAGGGGGAGGGAGCCCTGCCACTGAGCAAAAAGCATGTTTCAAGCAAACTGTGTAGAGTTGCTGCATGGCAAACACCTTTGAGGCTTGTTCTCAGCTTCTAGATTTTAGGTATTGTCAGATCTGTCCCTTAGACCTTTCTTCCCTGGCTGCAGAATAGAAACATATTGAGGCATCTGCATATGTAGAAAAGGAGGAGGATACGCAAGGGCTGGGAGATGGCCACTAGGTGTGCCTCTGACTTCCCCAGCCATCCATCCCTAGGCCTTTTGACTAGACCTAACCTACTCCTCTGCATTATCTTCCACAACACAAGCCACTTCCCACCTCTAACTCAAAGGTGGAGACAGGTAGAGCTGAACACCAATGCCTGTAGCATGTTAGAGGATTTTGCTTACTCCAAGGAAGGTAATCAGGACTACCTGGAGAAATGGTTGCATCCATGTCTGCCACCGCCCCCCCCCCCCGCCATGGTCCAGCTGGAAAAATTGTATATAGAATGTTTTTGTACCTGTTGCCATTGGATTTTTTTCCTAGTTAAATAATCAAAAGGACCCTCTATTTTAAATGTAGATAGTATCAAATTTCATAAAAATAATTTATAATGCTTAAGTGCTTTTTAAATGTTTTACAAATGAGTTTTCTGAAGTTAAAAGTAACATGGATTCAATAAGGCTTTTTAAATTATCTATTTAGGACATATTAAACCAATGATAATAGTAAGTAAAAAATATAACTTGTCTCCTATGAAGTCTTCTAAGGAAGGAAATCATGATAATTTTCCTACCAAATGCCATTCCATTATTAAAGGGATTAAAAAGAAGCATGCGTGAATTTGAACAGAAATGCCAAACCCCTTCATTTGGTTCTTTGTACAAAACAAAGTCTTTAAAGCTGAAATTCTCTTCTATAAGCAAGAAATTCCTTAACAGCAGCTCAGAAACAACATTAATATCTTTATGAAATGGACTTCATCTGCTACCGATGGTAACATGGTTCTCCAATCTCTAATGTGTTTGCTGTCTCACCTCTGCTAACCTTTCCAAGCATCTCCATAGGACAAGAAAATGCTTATTCTCTCAAAGCTAGTTCTATCCAAATAGGAAATCAGTTCAGGGCTTTTCTTCTACTATCAATAGTCTTCATAAAGCACCACATTTTACAGAGGAGGCAACACCGATGGAATCGCATCATTCCAGTCTGAGGTCTCCCCCTTAACCTTCGAAATGCTACTGCTGTGAGGAGGAGTCATCACAGGTTGCCATAGCAACACAGACTTTCTGACTCAGCGGATCAATCACTGACAGGCATTGTCCAACTGACACCTGGTGGAGCCAATTATTTTTCCCAAAGGTCCATGGCTGAGATCCTCCTGACTCATGGCACGTCATGAGTCGTGGTGGGTTTGATGAGTGCATCTCTGACATATACAAGCAAAGGAGATTATTTTAAGCTAGTTCATGCTCTTCATAAACCCAGATCTGATTTGGGTCACTATAGTCACACACAGTAAGCACTATAAGGCTTCCCTTCTGAATTGGGTGACCTTGTGCCACCAGACATTTGTTGGTTTTGAGGTGATAGAGCCTTTCACGTTGAAGAACTTTGGGGCATTTTGGCCCTCTATTAATAAAAATGAGTTGCTGTGATTTGGCCTTGGGCACAGATATCTGCATCTGTGGGTAAATATTATCCAAATATCATTTAAATGATCTATCATCCAACTTCTTTCTCAATTCAACATCCTCACTAATATTTCCATAGCTTTTGGTCTTCAGATCAGGTCATAAGAAAAATATTATTTCTTAAATTCATCCAATCATACATGTGCCAGCCTCAAAGAATTGTGTGTCATGGTGCCCTGGCCTTTGGGAGACCCATATGGTTGCTTTTTCCAGAAAATGTGTCCTACTCTAGAGCAAGAGTGAGAAGAGCTTACCTCTACAGATCCACATCCAAAATGATATTTCCAAATTTCCTCCTCCCCAGATATCCATGCCACTGTCTGACTGTCCAAGTTCATCTAAAAAGTGTCTGTTCATGGCAAACGATCCTCCAGTAAGTAACTTTATTGGTGCAGTATCTCCTTCTGGTCCTTCTAACTCAGAGGATCAAGATCCCATTTAAAGTGTAGTCCTCAATTGAATCTTTTTTTCTTAACTTTATTTATTAATTTTTTTTTAAAATTCAAAATAAAGCATAGTAAAGGAATAAGAAAATCAAATATCCTGAAATAATTTCATTGCCTCCAAAAGGCTCCTAACATAGCATGAGAAAATTAATGAACCATAGTCATTCCTGAGCATTCCCATATCATTAGTATTACCCTCAACAATTCTTATTAGATTATCATTCCCCCTTCACTAGCTGCTGTCTATCTCTAGGTCCCCTATATTCTACAATATGATATATTTGTTTTAAATTTTTCAGAGTTCACATTAGTGGTTACATAAATATGTCTCTTTTTGTAACTGACTTATTTCACTCAACATTATGTCCTCAAGGTTCACCATGTTGTCATATGCTTCACGACTTCATTCCTTCTTATTGCTGCATAGCATGCTATTGTATGTATGTACCACAGTTTATTTATCCACTCCTCTGATGTAGGACATTTACATTGTTTCCATCTCTTGGCAATTGTGAACAATGCTGCTATGAGCATCGGTGTGCAAGTATCTGTTTGTGTCATCGCTTTCAGGGTAAATACTGAGAACTGAAATTGCTGGATCTTAGGGTAACTCAATATCTAGTATTTTTATGAACTGCCAAACTGTCTTCCAGAGTGGCTGAACCATTATATAGTCCCACCAGCAATGAATAAGAGTTCCAATTTCTCCACATCCTCTCCAGCATTTGTAGATTCCTGTTTGAATCTTCCTCGTACAGTAGGAGAAGAGCTGTACATGAGCATATCAGCACTCGTAATATCAATCACTGGGCACACTGGTTTTACAGTCTTCCTGGACTGCAGCCAGCAAGGGCTGTAGCCACATCTCATTCACTTCACAGTGGCTATCTAGCAATACAAGAATTTCTACTGTAGCATGGGCTGCTCCAATCTTTCTTCCTCAAATCAATCCCTCAGGCTTCTTATTTCTTATTTCTTTAGTTTTTCCAGGGAGCTGTGTTGGGATATGTTCATCTAGTTCTCCTTTCAAGTCATCAAAATCACAATCATCATAATTAGGGTAGGATAATATCATGAAGAAGATGTGCTGGAGTCCCATCTATGACACGGTGCACTGTCCGGAGCAAGGCAAAGAAAGCTTCATTGTAGAAACAAATAACAATGCTAGCAACTGGAAGAGCAGCTGGGTAAGTCTTTTCTTTATCTACTGCATTCCTTGTATCTGGCACATCTCTATGGTAGCCCAAGTGCTTACTAATAAGCATATTAAATGCCTGTTTCTGATATCCCAAGTCTCTCAAGTTCTGATCATGTTTATTAAAAATCATACCCAATTCAGGGGAGAATTTCATGTTGCTTTTTCCTGGATCATCAATTGGGTTATCTATCATGTCACCAGTATCATTTACTTTGTACTGTGGCTCTAATACTTGACTTGGACTGCAAGTAAAATGAGTATAGAATTTTGGTGGGAACGGTCCATGGGGCCCATACCCCTTGATGGGCTCATTCTTATGTGGCTGAGTCACTTCACTGAAGTTGAAATAACAAAGGGCAAAGCCATCCAGGTCATAGATTTAAAAGGCATCCATAACAAAAAGATTGAATTGCGATGCTTCCCATTATAGACCTTGCATAGCTGAAGTGCATTTTCAATTTCCTTTTAGTAGTTTCCAACTGTTTTCTCATAAGTACACTTGGTATTCCAAACCAGATGCTGGCAGCCCAGGATCATGGTCTTCAAGGACTCAGATTGTGGCCTCTTCTCTCCTGCCATAGCCCCCACCATTGGATTTTAGTTACCTCCTGTTCCATCTCCCCTGGATATTAACCCACGTACAGTAGGAGATGTTAACATTAGCACATATGCTTCCTTGGTGGGCTAAGAGATAGTGTAAGGTAATGAGATTATCAAGAACTACTTTGGCTAGAGAGTCTAATGATATTTGGTGAACTTAAAGGTCTTGTGCTATGAAATCAAAATGTCATTCAAGGTGGCTGAGAGATTGTGTATTTTGTTCATGGGCACTTATTTCCAGCCAGGGTAACAATGATCTGTGTGATAAGCCTCATGGATCCAGCCCACTGGACTGTCACTCCAAGTGTGTTGAGTCTTTCTAAGCCTGCTTTTGTCATCTCACTCCTCTACTGGGCTGTCCTAAACTCCCAGCATCCTGGAAATTGTGTTGAGGGTGTAATGGGGTAAAAAAGGGGATGATCCCCTTACAGATGCTGTAAAGCAGAGCCCCATGTGGTATGTCCTTGGTTTCCTGTTCCAGGGACAACTCTTATCTTGATGGTATAATGTTAGATGTGCAGCAAAGGCTGGGTTCCCCCCTCACCCTTGTCCCATCCGTATGCTTGGAAGCAAGATAAGGCATGTTTCCCTTTGGGGAAACTGCTAAGTTCAGCTTCCTGAAGGCCTGAATATGGTGGACAGTCAATCCAATAAGAAAATTGTCAGGACGTAGATGCCATAGCTCCTTTAAGAGGTGGACATTAAACTTGACAATGCCACCTGCCTGTGGGTGCTGGGTGATGTGGAAGGTCCATCTAACTATGAGTGTGGGCTCTATTGAATGGATTGTGCAGTAAAGTGGGATAATTTCTCAGAGGAGATGTCATTTGCATACCTGAAGAGGTGGCAGAGACATTTTTACAAGGTATCCCATATATGCATTGTGCCCACATGATCAAATAGAAAGGCAAGACCATAAGCTGAATAGGTGTCTACCATGACCAAGACATAGGATTTAACTTGGGCTGGAGAGAGAGCACTGAAGTAGTTCACTTGCCGTGAACAGCCCAGTGCAGCCCATTGGGGAATAAATAGCTCTTGAGTGCCATTTTCAGGCTCTGGATTTTAGTTGATGTTTCTCACCTTGGTAAATGGGCCTCTTTTAATGAGGAAGGTACTCTGTATTCTTCGGCCCATAATTTCATGATGTTGGAATTTCCATGTCCAGCTCTGAGGTGGATCCAGTATAAAGTGGAAGCCACCATGGGAAGTTCAGCTATTTCATGGGTATCTCTGAGAGTGTGTTCATTTTCCTCATCCTCCAGACAGGGCTCATCCTCAGCCTCTCTCCCAGGAGGATCTTCAGCCTCATAAGGGTTAAAAGCAGTTCAGTGCATTTTTATCAGCTAAATCATTCTAATGATATTTATCTTATACAGAACCTTGCCATATGCACCAAAATAGGTAATAAAGTTATTTCCCATCCACACTGACAATTGTTTCTAAAAGTCTCTTCTCTACCCCAGAGAACCTTTGCTTTTCCTCTACGAACCCGGCCAGACCACTAAGCCATTGACAACAGCACATGAGTTAACAACAGCTACATGGAGGTGCTTGGGCCAAAGTGCTCCAGAGCTGAGAGGAACACTCATATTTCAGTCCACTAGATATTTTTTTCTAGTGCCAGAAGGGGCATATAATATGCCCAAGCCAAGGGAAGCTTGTCTCCCCAATACCCATGCAAGGAAGGAGGGGCATTATCAGGTGTTGCAACAAAGTCATTGTTGGTGGTGGCCTCTGCCACCTGCTCATACAACCTGGTTATTCCCTGGGGGCTTGGGAAGGTGTGATCCTGATATACCACTTACATTTGAAGATACTCTGCTGTTGGGCACTGACTGGGTGAATATACTGATACCCAGCGCCCAGAACAGGCTGCAGATTTCTGGCTTCAGGAGGACATAGAAGGTCTCAGTAATCCTTTTAATTTCTACTAAGGCCCAATAGCATGTGGTAAGTTGCCTATCAAGAGTAATGTGGGGCTATACCTGGGAACTTCTTGGTCCAAGAAACTAGAGGTCTGTGAATTACTGTTGCTTTATTCTTCTGCCACAGGGACAAGTCAGCATGGGTGCAGGTGGCAGAAATCTGTAGCTCGAATGGAGATACTGACTCTAAGCATTCTAGAGGCAAAGCAGTTAAAACAGTCAATTTTACCTCTCATAGGTTCTGCTTGCTCCTCTTCTTCCCGCAGTAGAAATTACCTGATTTTCATGTCACCTGCTGTAAAGGTTACAGGAGGATATTGAGATGAGTTGTATTCTGGCATAAATATACAAGTTGCCCAATGTCTGGGTCTGCTGCCACTAACAGGCTGCCATGTTGTACTTGCCTTTTTCATTGCCCACACTAGACTATTATAGGCAAAGATGATGGAACAGATATCTCTTACAGATTGTAAGTCTTTCATGAGTTCAGTAATGCCATCTTACCCACCAGGGACCCTTGTACTGACCCAGTTGGACAATGCAAAGTGGAGATGAGAGCACTGAGGGTTGAACGAAGATTTCTTAACTATGACAACAAAAATATGAGCAACAAAATAATACTAGGCAAATTGGACTTTATCAGTATTTAAAACTTTTGGCATCAAGAACATTATCAAGAAATGGAAAAGACACCCAGGCAAAGGAAGAAAATATTGGCAAATTATATATCTGATGATTTTGTATCCAACATATATTAAAATACTCTTACAACTCATCAACAAAAGACAAACAATCCAATTAGAAATGGGCATGGGGCTTGAAAAGACATTTCTCCAAAGAAGATGTACAAATGGTCAATGAGCACATGAAAAGATGTTCAACATCATTAGCCTTGGGGAAATGCAAGTTAAAACCACCAGAGAAAACAACTTCACACGCACTAAAGTGACATTTTTTTTTTTTTTAATGAGAAGGTATCAGATATTGGCATGAATGTGGAGAAATTAGAACCCTTGTATGTGATGGTGGGAATGTAAAATTGTGCAACCACTATAGAAAAACATTTGGAATTTCCTCAAAAAGTTAGACAGAGAGAATCTGGTTGACCAACAAAGTGGAGTGAAATGTTCCAGGTTTCTGTTCCCTACAGAATATTGAACAACTAGCAAAAACTGGCAGAGCCATCTTTCTCAGAGATCTAGGAAAAAGAATTGCAGTAATAGAGTGATACTGAATCAAGGAAAAAGCAATTTAAAAATTACAGTAAAACCTCATGGACCCTTGTGTCTACTTTGCAGATTGATTATTGGCCTTGCAATCTGAAATGTAAGCTACCATCTGTAAACCATTCTTTTTCCTTATGCATCCTCCAGTAACTGATCATAGAGAGAGGTTTATTCAGCTATAGGGTTAGATAACTCCTCATGGGGATCTAATATAGGGCACAAAGACAGAGAGTCATCTGCTCATCTATGCAAAATTGAATTTGAATTTTTAATGACTAAGGGAACTCATCTATTCATTTCCTACTGGAACAATTATGATACAACCCAGGATGTATGGATATTTCAGGCCTGAAAATAATGTTTCTCCTTCAATAATAAAGGCAGTTTCGAATAAAACGCAGTAAGAAGCAATCAATTGTCTTCAAATGGTATGTATTTTTAGATGGGTTGGTCCCAAATTTCTCAATTTAAAAGCCCAGTGGTCACTTCTGGGTGACAATTCTAGCATCCCTTTCAGAGGGCATTTTTCAAAAGAGGAATACTTTTCCTCATGATTCCTTTTTAAGAACACAGGGGCATCCTCCAGAAGACCTCTAGAAATTTACCCCTCTTGTTATATTGGATAGAATTGCATAACATACCTATTATTTTGTTAATCCCTGGAAAGGAGTATTGCATTACCATAGTTGGTTTAATCTAATCCATGTTTCATACACATTCATACCTATAGATTGAGAATATACTCCACTTTCTTCAAAGGTATGATTATCTGACACCATCACAAAATAGAGTTTGACAAAATGATCAGGGGTGATTAACAGTGCCTGCCATACCAAATATTCCTCAACTGATTACCCCTTCCAATCGCATATCTTTAGTATCTCTCTCTCTTCTATCTCCACTTCCACCAGTTTTCTTCCACTACCATTTAAACATGATCAATTTTCTCCAATACCAAACATATTAACCCTCAGTCATTTCTCTCCCTTTTAGTGATTAATTTCATCCTTATAATAACCCTATATTTTGCAACCTTCCATTTTGCAGAAGAGGAAACTGAGGCACAGAGAAGTTGAATCAATATCCCAAGACCACATGAATTGGTCAGGATTCAATTAATAACCAACAGTGAAGTAGTAGCAGATATGGCTATGCTGCAAACCTTTCTCTCAGTTCAATTCAGAAAATATTTCCATGTGTTTTCTATGCATAAATATACTCATTGGATGATTTCAGTTGCTCTCTTTTAGTATTCCTTCAATCACATAATTTTTTCTAAGACTTGTTTATAGGCTCAGAGTAAGTTAAATGACAGTCATAGTCATATAATTAGTAAGTGTAAGAACAGGAATCATATCCAGATTCATGTCTTTGGTGGTGTTTGGGATTGAATTGTGTACCCCACAAAAACATGTTCTTGATATCAATCCCCATTCTTGGCTGTGTGAACCCGTTTGTAAATAGTATCTTTGAATAATAAAGGTGAGTCAGGGTGTGGACTTGTTTGTAAATAGGGTCTTTAAAGATCCTATTTAGATGTGGCAAAACTCAGTGAGGTCAGGCCTTTGTCCTCATGACTGGAATCTTTTTAAGTGAGGAAATTGGGCAAACATGACAGAAGCAGAGTCACAGAAAGCCACAAGACTTTACCAAGGACATAGTCACGTGACAGAAGGTTGCCATCGCTATAATGCTATCAATTTCAAGAGAGAGCATGGTCTTGCTGATATCTTGATTATGAACTTGCAATAAAGGATTTTCATTTAAGCAAACTCATTGTCAGATATTTTCATTCCAGCAGTGGCCAATTAAGGTATGTGCATAATTTCTCTAGAATCTTACTATGTGCCATTCATTTATGAGAGGTCCGTGTTCCTAAATTGGAAGTTCTACTAACACTTTCCTTCCACCCTGTAAGCTCTAAGAAATTTGCAGATGCAAAGCTGTCTGGATGGTGCTTAGGCCATTCCTCAGTATGGATCAAGAGGTAGGAAAGGAATTATGAGACGTTCTATTTTCTCCATCCCTCTCTTTCCTAAGCAGCACCACACAAGGCATATGGCTAAGGATAAGCACTGCGTGGTAGAACCAAGAGCTGATCTGAGTCAGAATTTCTCTCCCATCACATCCAGTGGATAAGACAGATCATAGCACCAGTGTCTGATGAGGTACAATAATATTGATTAGAACTCAGGCTTAGAAATCAGATCAGTCTGAATTTAAACCTAGTTTTACTAATTACTAACCTTCAGATCTTTTCCAAGTGATGCTTCAAGTTAGCATTATTTTCCTTATATACAAAATAGAAATATTAATATCTCCCTTATGGGGTTGTATGAGAATCAGATGATACAGTAATCTTAGCAGAGTGACTGATACATGGCCAGTGCTTGCTATTTGTTAATTCACATGATATTTATATTTCTATTTACTGCTATAACCTTTCAAGGAATCTCAACATCACTATCAGTTATTTCAGTGGAGAGATTGACCACTTATAGAAGATTTCTAAATTATTATGAATCTTAAATCAGTTTTGAATACAACAAAACTTGGTCTATACTCTCTTTCCTAATTTCAGCATTCTTTCAGAACTTTATCAAATAGGCAGAAAAATAAAGCAAACTACATATCTGAACTGGTACAATTATTGCCATAAAGTAAGTTGATCAGTTGCACTACGAGCTCTCATTTCCTGTACAGAAGATAACAACAGCTAACAGTGAGCTTTTACTCTATATCAAGAAGCATTTTAAGCACAATTCATGCATTACCTCATGTAAATTTATGACAGTCTATGAGATTGGAACCTTATCATCATCTTTGTGCAGATATGGAAACTTAGACATATAAAGGCTGCGAAACTTGCCCATGTTTACACAGTAAGGAGAAGAGATAGCCTTAGGAGGCTAGACTTGTTGTACTCCAAAGCTCTTGGTCTTGCAAATGATTCAGATTTTAATATTGGCCAGTAGTTTGTCTAGACTGAGTTTATCTATCCTTAGGGCATCAACAGCAGAATAGCAGTTTACACTGACCTAGATCTTTTCACATTTTATCTTGCTCAATTCTCCCTATAACTTTGTGAGATAGATATTGTTAGGGTTGTTTTATAGGCTCTGATTAGTTCAGGCACCCATACAACTGGGGCTAGAATATTCTGTGTCTTAAGTCACAGACTCTAAGATCACTTCCAAACTACACTCTTGGAGAATCTGCTAACCCAGACTAAGTGGATCTTCCCCCAACTCCTTGCACATGGTCACTGATCTTACAGACACAGCAGAGAACAGGATGAACTGGTTTGGCTGCCATCTTGGCTGAAGCTGCTGATGCTAATACTTTGGTAGGTGAAAGTTCAGCTCACCCTTAACGAGATGAGCTTAAGTAATATGTGTTTGAATGTATTCCTGAAATCGCACATGAAAATGCTTATAAGGACAGACTCTGGGGATAACTGAGTCTGGAACAAAATATGCACAAATACAGCAATAAATAATAGATGCTGTTGGTCTGAGTTTCCAACCCATGCCCAAAGGAGGTAACTCCAAGCTGTGCACAAACTTTCTTAGAAGTCTTAAAAGAGCTAAAATCAGGAATCTGCTATCAGGACAACTGCATGTGCTGCTGAGTTCATGACGCTGGCAATCCTTAATTTTTCTGCTTCAATAGTGTTCTATTTTCACAATTTTAAATCTTATTCAACCTAATCTCTAATGGCTCTATATTATGCTTATATAGTCACTAAAGAGCAAAAGACCAAATATGTAAGAAGGAAGCTTAAGGAGAAATGTCCTCTAAGAGGTCATATTTTTCCCCTTCAATTTACACTGAAATCTAAAGCTTTGGAAATTTTCTGATTACTGGAATGAATTATCTGAGCTGGGATACTTTATACACCACATTTACAGGATGGTGTCAGCTTACAGAGGAAAAATAAACTCTGCCCACGAATTCAGATTTATGTAGGAAGTTTCTCTAAGCAATCATTTCTGGGTCAGTAACTGAGGGAAAGAAATACTACACTTAAGGTAAAAAGGGATGAACTTACAAAGCAGCAGTTGGTGGTGAGTCAGTGATTGCAAACTCCATGTAAAGTGTTCAGGACAGATAAGATGGCTTGTCATAGACAGAGCCTGTTATTTGTGAAAATGTTTTCAGAGATTAAGGTAAGGCCAGTGACTTCTTTATCGGCATTTTTTCTTAAGGTGCCACTAGGGTCTTCAGTTTACAGGTAAGTTGAATTTAAATAGTTTTCTATTATCACAGCTCTTTATGAGCAATGTCCAGCATATTCAGTTTACTCAGAAAAGCATTCACTGAGGTTTTATGGAGCCAGATAATAGATAAAAAGTAAATCTTCTATTAAATTATTTTACTGATAACAACAGCAATATATTCTCTTTATAAAAAAACTCAGGTCACAAAATCTATTTTAAAAGAGAACATAAAATTGTTTATAATTCTTCATTCAAATAAGCACTGTTAGTTTGTAGTGTCTTTTTGATAGACATTTCTATTATATATGCCATTTTAGACAGTTGAGATTATAAGTACTGTTTTATATTTACATTTTCCGACTCACTATTATACTGAAATCACCTTTCCACATCAATAATATTTCTTGCAAATAACCTTGTTGTCCACCTGATATTTGGTAACTATACATCATAATTCATTTCACTTTTCACCTTTGTGTAGACATTATGGTTGTCTTTACATTTTCAGTATTATGAAAAAAATACTGTGAAATATCACATGTATGCACAAGTTTTGTCAATATTTCTTCTTTAGACTAGATTCCTGAGAATAAGGAATACTGGACCAAGGAACATACCTAGTTTCAAAGTTCTTTTTATGTAAAGCCATGTTTATTACCAGAATATTTAATACCAACCCACACTCACCAGCACTGGATAATAGGGCTCTCATACATCTCTGTTAATTTGCCAGTAAAAAAAATATTTCACATTTTAAATTGCATTTCTTTGAGAGCTTATGGAATAGAGGGCATTTCAGATGTGTAACTTTTTTCATGAGAATTATCTTTTCATTATTTTTGACTTCTTTAGGGTAGTGTGCACATTTTCCTTATTTGCAAATGATATTCCTACAGTAACAGTTGTCTGTCAACTGTTGAAAACATGTTTTGACTTTGTTCCCTGTCTATATGTAGTTGAATCCATCAGCTTTCTCTATGTTTTATACCACTGCATATTTCCATGACATGCCTCTCCCATCCAGGGACAGTTACATATTTATCTCTACGTTTTCTGTTTTTGAGCAGGTTGACACTTTAAGTTTTTAATACATTCATTTCTTCTTTCCCCCAATTATTTGGTGATGATATCAAGAGTAGACTTACTTTGGTTTGGGGGTTTCTTTTTTTTTTTTAATTACAGAAGTGGTAGGTTTACAGAAAAATCATGCAGAAGAGACTGAGTTCCAATATGACCCCTTGATATTATTAACATTTTGCATTAGTGTGATACATTTGTTACAACTGACTATTATTATGATTGTACTATTAACTAAATTCCATGGTTTACATTAGGATCCAATGTTTTTGTGATACAGGCCTATGCTTTCTAATTACTTTTTATTCTACTACCATATATACAGAGTAAACTTGCTTTGTCTTGATAAATACCTACCAGTGGCTGAACAAACTTTTATTACCCCCACTGAAATATACATAATGTTCTTTAAAATATTGTTTATCTTAATGTCCTTTTGGGATGTGACCTTACCTGCTTCTTATTGAGCTTATTTCTGCTCATTACTTTTAAGAGTATCTTTAAATACGAATAGACGTTTGAATTTATTTATCAAGACTCATAGTTTTCTATTACCCAGTACATTGATTCCTGAATCCAAATTTTTACAAATACAGTTCTTTTTTCAAACATCTTTCAGTACTTATTTCATTTATATTCACTTATAGTTCATTTACTTTTCTCTTAATATTATAGCAAGGAATTATTTCAAACATAAGATTTAGGATATGTGCTTTTCTCATTTTGGATCTTTTAAGAATCATTTGCAGATGTGTGGATCACTATATGTTTATGTTTAAGGTAGAAACTTTGACAAAAGAAATAAAGATACTCGTCAATCCTTTATGCCCTTCGCTATTTTCCTCACATTGAATATGAAAATGTTTGGGCTCAATAAGACTACAGCACATACACAACAACATTCAGCTGATTATCAGTGAAAACAAAATATAATTATATTTATCCTAAAGAACATGCTCTGACCAATAAATTATGGTGTTTTTATGTCCTTTTTGAACAGTTCCAGAGAATGTTTCACAATCTTCCTTAAAAGGAGTGCTGAATTGCAAAAGAATCCTGAAATTTATTATGACAGAAGTTCTTCAAAAAGTAAATTCTAAAGTTACAAATAAATTTTGTGAGTATTACACTGCATCAAGCTATGTGTTTTTTCCCCCTCAGTACATCATCTTATAGAGGTGTTTGATAAGAAATATATGATATTCTTACTTATTTCTGTTTCAATGAAGCATGAGCTCACAAATCGAACTGCCACCATGTTTCTTTCTTTAGCCTCAAGTATTCACCCAGGTCACTTGAGCCTGAAATGTAGCCACATGATCCCTAATTTTAAATAGAAGTTACTTGATGTCTGATAGTTGTCCTATAAGAAATTAAACATAAAAGGGTTAAGAACCACTGCAGTTTAGCCTTATCAGCCTGAAGGACTAGAAAAGAAACACAGGGAGGTAACGCTCATTAATTCAAGCTTCTGCTCATCCTTAAAGGTCCTCTCAATTTCTGTTTTGCTATGTAAGAAAATACGGTGGCAGTAACTGGGAGATGATCCAGTCATGTATAAATGCAGGGAATGAATCTGGCATGAAAACAGTCATAAGCAGTGCTTATGCATGTGTGCGCGTGCATGTGTGTGTATGTGTGTGTTGAGAAGAAGGCTATGTATTCAACACTATATATGATTAACAGTACAGCAGTGCTTTAAGGCTAGAGTTTGTCTGCTCTGGTTTCCATCAATCTTAAAAGAAATAAATTATCTAACAGATGCATTATTTTCTTGATCAAAATTGATCTACTAGAGTTGTAATCCCCATGCTATTTGCATTAAATACATTATCTTATTGCAAAACTGGATCATGGAGCAAGTGAACAATGTGACAGAATTCATCCTGCTCAGCCTGATGCAGAAACCAGAGGTGCAGAAACTCTTCGTGGTCGTGTTTGATATCAACTACTCTCTCACCATGGCAGGAAACCTATTCAATGTAGTAACTGCTGCCACCAGCCCAGCCCAGGTTCCCTATGTATTTTCTCTTGTCCTTCAATATGGCTCTTTCTCTTCTACCATAGCCCCCAAAATTATATTTGACCTACTCGCTGAGAAGAAAACAATCTCCTTTCTTGGGTGCATGACTCAGGTTTTTGTGATGCATTTCCTTGGGGGAGTTGAGATCCTCCTGCTCTCGGTGATGGTCTATGACCACTATGTGGCTATCTGTAGGCCTCTGCACTACATGATTGCAATGAACTGGTGGGTGTGTGACCTCCTGGTGTGTGGCTGGGGTATTTCTTCATGTGCTGATTCAAATCCTTTTCAATGTGTGGGTGCTCTTCTGTGGCAACAATGTCATTGACTATTTCTTCTGTGATCCCTATTCTCTGCTGAAAGTCTCCTGCACTGATAACACTCATCTTTGGACTATTTGTTGCTGCCAACAGTGGGTTCCTGTGTTGGCTCAGTATTTCTATTCTTACCACCTCCTATGTCCTCAGCCTTTGCCTCCTCAGAACTCACAGCTTTGAAGGATGGAGAAAGGCTCTCTCCACCTGTGCCTCACATATTACTGTGGTTGTATTATTCTTTGTACCCTGTATATTTTTATACCTTTGTCCCATGACCACTTTTTCCATGGATAAAGCAGTGGCTCTATTTTCTACTGTGATAACATCAATATTTAACCCTTTAATCTACATGCTCAGAAATGCATAGATGAAAACTGCAATGAGGAAGATCTGGAGTCAAAGCACGATCTCAATAACAAATCATGGAAATAAAAAGATTAAAAAAATTGTTCATATTTTAAGATCAGGTATTGCTGTTTCAGAAGATAATGGTCTAGCAGTCACAATATGCTGGTCTATGTATATATATCCCCTTGTTACGTGGAATCTTGAATAGCTCTCCTTTCATAAAATATCAATATTTAATTAAAAGTTTACTAAAATTCCTTCAAATTAGAAACTTCTGTGCATGTACAAATTATTGATCAATGAAACATTGCTATTTGACATAAAATTTTCACAGTTTGGAATATCCATTTTATTATATATTCCATAGAAAATTATCCACAAATCTTCAAGTATAGCTATATAACAAATAGCCCAAGTACTTAAAATACTTAAAGAAAGTATACGGCTGTGAATTTTGTTGGAAATGAATTGCTTTAATCCCAACTGCTGAACTCAGTGTAGCCGTATTATTGTAGGAGATAGGCATCAATCAGAAATGAATGTATGTGGAGGACAAAAGTTTCTAAGGCAGGTATCATCCCAAAGTTGCTGCTGCTGTGTTGCACAACCCATGGAGCACCTTTGCATCGTAACTTGGGTTCTGCCCAGAATAAATTATTTTCTCTGTCTTAAACCAAGGGTTGATATTATGTTCTTCCAGGTATAGCATAGAGAAAACTTGCATAGGGTATTCCCAGAGAGAATATATATGTGAACAATTTTTTCCTCAAAAACATCCATAGAACACTTCCTCTCCAAAATATCTTTTAGTGGATAGACTTGAGCCTTAGATAATAGGAACAAAAGTAGCTAGCACAAAATAGAGAGTTTATGATCCCCATCTGGAGGTCACTTTTGCTCAATGAATCCAATCCATTAGCTCATCACCAAATACCCAAGTGCTTCAAACATATTTTCAGCCCCCTTGTGTTTAAGAAGGGCCATAGGAGTAGCTCACAGAAATGATGTGTTCACATTCAGGCTGAAACATTTAGGAGCCAATGTGCTACTCAGGTTCTTAGAAGAATTGTCACTAGTCACATACATAGGTATTATTCTTTCCTCTTATTATTGTTAGGGTTCTGGGCAAATGAAAATATTTGGAGGGAAGAAAAGCCAAGTTTTGAAGTATTCAATCAAGAATCACCAGTCCTTATAATTCTGAAATCTTTCATGCACGCTTGATCTCTCTATTAAAAAGCCTGACAGTGAAGTTGAAATTCCCTGAGAAAATTGTAAGGAGATTCAGGAAATATGAATATCATGAGAACCAATAAATTATAAGCCCTTTTATCTATCAGTCATTCTGCTAAGTGTGGTATCTCTTCTTAGTTCTTTATAATCCCGATGAGGGAGATCATAGCACATCAATTTATGTATAAGGAAATTTTGCCAAATTCAAAGGCTAATAATTACTAGCACTTCAATTTAAATCCAGAGTGATCTGATTTCTAATCCTGGGCAGTAATCCTTGTGCTAGTGTAACTCTTCAGGTGCTGGTGCTGTGATATGTCTACATGCTGGACGTGATGGAAAAGGAAGCACTGATTCAGACCAGTTCTGGATTGTTCAGGAGTTTGGGTTCCACTACCAGAGTTAAGCAGGACTTATTTCTCAGACAGATCCAGTATGCAGCAGCTGAACAGGACAGAGAAGTTGGAGAAAAGGCAACAACTCCAAACTTCCTTTCCTACCTTTGGGCTCCATCCTGGTGGCCTGCCTTAGCACCATCAAGGCAGCATTGTTTTTGGAATTTCTTGACGGCTCCAGAGTAGAAGAAAGTCTAAGCAGAAGTTTAGACTTATAAACAGGGGCATCTTCTACATGAATGGGCCATGCCAACATCCTGGAGGATTATATACAAAAGACATGAACTTGAATTTTTTTTCAAAATCTTCTACCTACTAATATATGATGCTAGATGTGTTAATTAAGTTACCAAGGTCTGTCAAACTGCCTTACATAATATAGGGTTATTGGGAGAAATACCAAAAGATGACACGTTAAATCATCAAGCTACTTATTTTGCATATAAGATACTTGGGAAATATTTTCTGAAGTAAATTGAGAGAAATGTTTGTATGGCAGACATACTCACTAATACGACCCTCTTGGTTATCATTTTTTTTAATTCTGTGTTATCTTGGACAATTACTCAATTTCTTCATGCCTTGTGTCCTATTTTGCAAAGTAGAGGTTGCAAAAAATATGGTTGCATGGGGGAAGAAGATAAGAATGACATCATTCTTTTCGGCAGAACCAAAGCAAGGAAGGAGACAGTGGAACAGCATATGAAAGAAAAAATCATCTAACTATAATGTACACACAGCAAGAAGTTCTTTCTCAAACAAACAGTAATAAATATTTTTCTCAGGCACGTAAAAGCCCAAAGAATTCATGAGCAGCAGACTCAGAGTACAAGATATATTAAAGGAAGTCCTTCAGGCAGAGGGAATGTTTTTCTAGATGGAAATATGGATCTATACAAAGGAATGAAGATAACCAAAAATGGTAATTACATGTGTCAGTATGTAAGATTTTTCTCATACTACTTATATCTATTTGGAATATTATGAACCAACTCAAACATCACCTGAATATCCTGTGTGAATGTGATCTTTTTTTGTGTAGCCTTATAATTAATGATTGACAGACAGCACTTAAGAGATTGAATTTACAGCTGTTCTCATACTCAGTTTTGTGATTTAAAAGGCATGGATAAAATAACTTGTTTCTGCATGAGCACCTAGGAGTCACTATATTGTAATAGAGTTAGAGGATTAATATTCTTTTCTTCTACCCTACAGAGGGGAACCATCACACATAGAGTGAGGGTTTATGTTTACATGCAGAAGTCAGTGGGAAAATCACATTTAGTTAGGCCCCCTTTTCAAAATATACCTAGAGGATGAAGAGAGAAACTCCAAAGGGAGGGGAGCTCCAATTCCATTTCCTCTCATGTGGACTTGGTTGCAATTTTGCCAAGAATCAGCTGGGTTGGTGTAATTCACTTGGCATGTTGGGTTCAGGTTGTCCCTGTACTTAGGAGACAATGAGGGTGGTGTGGGCATCCTCCTACCCATAGAAAAATTCACCATTAGGAAACTTGTTTGAGCAATAAGTGGGTGCCCTTGCAGATCCTGTGAAACACTTATTTACTTATATAGAGCATGGATTTTGTGAAACTGATTTATTGGTTTTAGATCTGTCTCTGTAAGAGGATACCAGCTGAGACAAATGACACTAACTGTAGTGAGAATTTCCTAGCAATGGCACAGATTAACCCTAACAACTGCATTCTAGGTCTAACTCTAGCTCTACTTTAACTCTAGCTCTACTCTAACTCTAACCTCTGACTTTCATTATCATACAGACAAGAAAGGAACTGGAATTTTGTAATTCCCTCCCCTTGTTTTTTTTTTTTTTTTTTTCACTTCTGGGGCCAAAACACTCATTAGGGCTTAGAGGACCCATAAACATTTGTGGGGTGTTCTGTTGATGGATGCTAGAAGTAATATTTCTGAGGAAAAAGGAAAGAGCTATATGTCACATGCATGTTGACATATTAAAATTATACAGGAATCGTGAATGTTTTACTCATTGGGTAGGAAGGCATATAGATGAAAAGGGTTTATGGATACATTTATTGTTGATGAATCTTGAGGAGGAGAGCGATTCTGTAATGGTTTCTATTTTCCTGACAAGTGGGAGCAATAGTTTCCTTCTGAGATGAGAGGACAATTTGTAGGGTAAGGGCTACAGGAAATTGGTACAAAACTGGAGCATATGCTGAGAAGAGTATATAGAAGCGGGAACTATCTAGAACAGCCAGAAAATTTGCTCAAGAAGCATAGAAGAAACCAAGTTCATATCGTAATTCATAATTGTTGTTACTACCCCCTTTCTATGACAGTATAGCTTTTTTCAGCATTGACTTCCATAATAGCTAAAAGGAAAAAGATGATGTCTAAATTTATGATTTAAATACTTCAGTTATTGTAGTGTGTTACACTGAAAGCATAGGGAAGCTTTCATTGATTTTTTTGTGTGTGTGAGGATTGCTATTTATCCATTCTACCCTGTTTAAGAATCAATTAGCATAACAATTATGCTAATCTGGTAATTAATACTTACAGGTCTTTGTAAAGTTGAATTTAGTCAACAAATTAGTCAGAATAAGGTACATTTGTTGTGGTAGCAGATGAATCCAGATCATATACTGTTTTATTTCATAATCAGGTAAAAGCCACTCAGTGTTGAGTGATCCTGTAGGGCAGTTTTCCACTCAGTAATCCGGGTTGTTTCCACTGTGTTGTCCTTCCATTTTAATGCAGTCTTGCATGCTTGGTGAAACAGGGTAAAAGAAAGCTGGATTGCACATAGGCTCCTTAACATTTCACACTGAGTGCAGCACAACTCTTCTGTGAGCTGGGCACATGGTCTGAGTGAAATATAAGGGAGCTGGACATATGTTGGGAAGCACAAGGATGTTTGGTGATAAGCAAATGAGCTAGCCACAATTGAAAAACTGATTTCTCATCTGGAATGAATTGTTTACTTAACTGTTGAATATTAATTTGTTTGTAATATATATTTAACATAAGGTTTAGCATGACTGTGAGGTAATATGTGTTCATTCAGTTCCAAAAAACAGCAATGGCCACTAAGATCAGAAGACTTCTACACTGCATTTGAGCTGGATCCTCTTCTTTCATCTGGCTTCTTTACCTTAGCGGTGCAATGTGCTCCAGTTTGCTAAAACTGCTAGAAATGCAATATACCAGAAAGGGATTGACTTTTACAATGGGGGTTTATTAGTTCATTAATTTACAGTTCTAAGGTCATGCAGATCTCCAAATTAAGGCATCCAGAGGTAGATACTGTCTCTGAGGAAAAGACCAATGGCATCCGGAACACCTTTGTCAGCTGGGAAGGCACGTGGCTGGTGTCTGCTAGTCCTTTACTCCTGGGTTGCATTGCTTTCAGTGGCTTTCCCCTTAAGTGTCTGTGGGTTCTTGCTTAGCTTTTCTGGGACAAACTCTGGGCTTCATCTCTTAGCATAGTATCTCCAGCTCTGTGCTGTACTCAAAATATCTTTCCCTTTTTCCTCTTTTATCCTCTCATAGAGGACTTCAGTAAACTAAATAAGACCACCTTGAATGGGTGGGGTCATACCTCCAAGGAAACAACCTAATCAAAAGGTCCCATCCATAATAGGTCTGCCCAGTCAAGACTGGATTAAAAGATGATTTTTCTGGGGTATATACCAGTTTCAAATTGGCACACAATGTAAGTGCCTATATATCAAAGGATTTCCCATTTCATTAGTCTGCAACTGGTAGGCAATTTTCTATTAAAATATGAAAGTGTTTACTCTGCCTTGATAACTCACCCATGATAAACTCTGTCTCTTGTACCAGCTATTTTTATACCTTTAAAATCTACTTCTAGTCCTATTAGCTAACACACAAATCCAGCCAATAAAACTTATTTGGAGGTTAAGGGCTATGTAAGATAGTTTTGAAAGAAAAAGTGCTCCACAAATACATTCTATCTGGGAATATCATGTGCAAGTTTGCTCTATGGCTGTAAACTGAATAGTTTTATACCACTCCTTGGCTTTAGCCAGAGAAAATAATTTATTCAAGGAAAAGCTGTCCTGGATTACAGTGTAAAGGGGGCTTTCTCAAGTCCTGCAACACAGTAACAGCAATTTTGGTGTAAGTCTGAATTTAGGACTTTCTCTCATCTCCAAATCTGCTCATTTCTGGCTGATTTCTATCTCTCACAATAATAAATCCACTGTGACGTCAGCAGTTTGCATTAAAACCATGAATTTTCAACAAAATAGCTATCCATCATCCCTTTTTGTTTAAATATTTTTTTAGGTATTGGCCTATTGTATATATAATATATACCTAGATGTTTGCAAAGAATTGTTCCACTAATTAAGTAAAGCCATGGATTCTCCAAACATTGTAACAATTTTGTGCCAATTAGAATGTCCCTTTTATGAATAATCTGTAAATGCAAGGGAATTTCTATTTGGAAAATATTTAACCATTATTTAATGAAACATTAATATACAAGAAAGAGTAAACATTAAAGATTCCAGATAGAAAAAGGGATAGTATATACTTAAACTTACAAATTCTGATTGCAAGGTCATTATCATTCATATTAGCCACCCTTGTTAACATATGAATAGATTTTGTTTCATCTTGTTTATTTACATTAATTATTATCTAAGACCATTCTTTGGCTCCAGAGCTTCTTCATTGCATTTTTCACTTCTGCATTTCTGAGGGTGTAGATTAAAGGGTTTAGCATGGGTGTTACTAGAGTATAAAACATGGCAACAACTTTATCAATGGGGAAGGTGCCCATGGGCCGAATGTACACAAATATACAGGGAACAAAGAGTAAGATGACAACAGTAATATGGGAGGCACAGGTGGAGATGGCCTTCCACTGTCCTTCAGAGCTGTGAGTTCTGATGGAGCAAAGAATAAAGACATAAGAAGTGATAAGAATAGAAAAGCTGAGCATGCACAGCAGCCCACTGAAGGGAGTGCTACAGGCTAATAGGAAAAGACAGGAGACAGAAGTTTGGAGAAGAATGTAGAAATGAAGATTATCAGGAAGGTTAAAAGGTGAGAGAGGAAAAAGTAAGACATGACATGTAAAATCCAAAAGACACAATGGTAGAAGAAAGCACTGCCCTTATAGCAATAACACTAAATATTAATGGCTAAACTTCCTAATTAAAAGACACAGACTGGCAGAAAGGATTAAAAAACAAGACCCATCTATATGCTTTCTACAAGAAAGTCACTTTAGACACAAGGAAAAAAAAATAGGCTGAAATTGAAAATTTGGAAGAAGGTATTTCATGCAAACAGAAAAAAGAAAAAAGTGGGAGTAGCTATATTAATATCAGACAAATTAGAATTCAAAAGTAAAACAATTAAAAGAGACAAAAAAGGACACCATATAATATAAAAGTGTCAATTCATCAAGAAAACATAGCAATCATGAATATGCACCAAGCCAAAGTGCCCCAAAATTCATGAGGCAAACACAGAGAACCTTGAAAGGAGAAGTAGATAAATCTACAATAATGGTTGGGAACTTCAATACACCACTCTCATCAAAGGATTGAACAACTAGACAGAGGTTGAATAAGGAAAGGAGATGTTGAATTGTACGATAAATGAACTAGACTCGACAGACATGTATAGAACACTACATCCCACAACAGCAGGATACACATTTTTCTCAAGTGCTCATGGAACAATTTCTTAGGATAGACCTCATGTTTGGTCACAAAGCAAGTCTCAACAAATTTAAAAAATACTGATATCATAATAAAACACTTTCTTGGATCATAATGGAATGAAGCTGGAAATAACAAACAGAAGACTGTAAAATTCACAAACATATGGAGGCTAAACAACACACAGTTAGAAAACCAGTGGGTAAAGGAAGAAATTAAAAGAGAAATAAGTAAATACCTTAAAGCAAATGACAATGAAATCACAACATATCAAAACTTATGGGATGCAGGAAAGATGATGCTGAGAGGGAAATTTCTTGTGCTAAACAGCTATATTAGAAGAGAAGAGAGAGCAAAAATTGAGGAATTAACTGTTCATCTGGAGAAACAAGAGAAAGAACAGCAAACTAACTGCAAAGAAAACAGAAGGAGAAAAATAACAGATTCGAGCAGAAAAAATGAAATTGAGAACAGGAAAAAGATGTTGAGAATCAGCACAAACTATAGTAGTTTCATTGAGAAAACTAATAAAATTGATCTATCCCTAGCTAGCAAAACAAAAAAGAGAGCAGACACAAATAAATGCAATCAGAAGTTAGAAAAGAAACATTACTAATGACACTGCTGAAATAAAGGTGATAAAAGAAGATACTATGAGCAACCGTATGCTAATATACTAGACAACTTAGATGAAATGGACAACTTCCTAGAAAAGCATAAGCAACCAACATTGACTCGAGAAGAAATAGAGGACAACAACAAACCAATCAGAAGTAAAGAGATTGAGTCAGCCATCAAAAAGCTCCCAAAAAAGAAAAATTCAGGACCAGATGGCTTCATATGTGAATACTACCAAGCATTCAAGAAAGAGTTAATGCCA
The DNA here is from genome assembly GCF_015220235.1 of Choloepus didactylus. Lineage (NCBI taxonomy): Eukaryota > Metazoa > Chordata > Mammalia > Pilosa > Megalonychidae > Choloepus > Choloepus didactylus. The sequence continues at coordinate 29,863,035 of NC_051312.1, read as the reverse complement.
ATCCTGCTTAAAATTTTCAAAAAAATTGAAGAGGAGGGAAAGCTACCCAACTCATTCTATGAAGCCAAGATCACTCTAATACCAAAATAAAAGATACTATAAAAAAGAAAATTATAGCTCAATCTCTTTAATGAATACGGATGCAAACATCCTCAACAAAATACTCAGAAATCAAATCTAGCAACATATTAAAAGAACAATTCCCCACAACCAGGTGGGGTTTATTCCAGGTATGCAAGGCTGTTTCTACACAAGAAAATCAATTCATGTAATACACCACATCAATAAATCAAAGCAGAAGAACCACATGATCAGCTTGATCGATTCAGAAAAGGCATTTGACAAAATTCAACATCCTTTCTTGATGAAAACATTTCAAAGTATAGGAATACAGGGAATTTTCTCAATATGATAAAGGCAATACATGAAAAATGCACAGCTAACATCATCCTCAATGAGAACAGACTGAAAGCTTTTCCTCTAAGATCAGGAACAAGACAGGGTTGCCCACTATCATCATTGTTATTCAACATTGTGCTGGAAGTTCTAGCTAGAGCAGTTAGGCAAGAAAAAGAAAAAAAATGCATTCAAATTGGAGAGGAAAAAGTAAAACTTTCACTTTTTGCAGAAGACATGATTTTACATGTGGAAAATCCAGAAAAATCTACAGGAAACCTGTTAGAACTAATCAAAGAATACAGCAAAGTTGCAGGCAAAATGATCAGCATGCAAAAATCTGTAGTTCTTATATGCAAGTAATGAGCAAGAAATCAATAAAAAATTCAATTTATAATAGCAACCAAAAGAATCAATTATTTAGCAATAAACTTAATGAAGGTAGCAAACGACCTACACAAACAAAACTACAAGAAACTGCTTAAATTATGATATCAATTCTACCTAAACTGATTTATAGATTCAGTGCAATACCTATCAAAATCCCAACAATTTACTTTGCAGAAGTAGAAAAACCAACAACCAAATTTATTTGGAAGGGCAAGGTGTCTTAAATAGCCAAACATATCTTGAGAAAGAGGAACAAAGTGGGAGGTGTCACACTACCTGACTTTGAAGCATATTACAAAGCTACAGAGAGAGACATTTTGGAGACAGCTGCTGAAAGCAGACTTTTGCTGACAGCTTGGAGATTCTAGCCCAGTGTTTGCTCTGGAGCAGCTAAGAGAGGACAAAATGCTCAAAGAGCAAGATTTTGAAGAACGCTCAGGAGTTGAGACAGAAATTGGAACACAACCTGGGATCAGCAGAAGCCAGCCACATGCCTTCCCAGCTAACAGAGGTTTTCCAGATGCCATATGCCTTCCTTCAGTGAAGGTATACTCATAATGATAACTTAATTTGGATATTTTCTTGGTCTTTAGACTAAATTTGTAACCAAATAAATCCCCTTTATAAAATCAAAAAAAAAAAAAAAAAAGCTGCAGTGCTCAAAAGAGCATGGTACTGTCATAAGGATAGACATGCTGACCAATGGAATCAAAGTGAGTGTTCAGAAATTGACTCTTACATTTATGGACAATTGGTCTTTTATATGGCAGTCAAGCCAAAGCAACTGGGACAGAGCAGCCTCTTCAATAAATGGTGTTTGGAGAACTGGATATCCATTTCTAAAAGAATGAACGAGGACCCCTATCTCACACCTTATACAAAAATTAACTCAAAATGGATCAAAGACCTAAACATTACTTCTAAGACCATAAAACTCTTAGATGAAAATGTAGGGAATTTCTCAAAGATCTTGTGATAGTTGGTTGTTTCCTAGATGCTATACCCAAAGCATGAGCAACCAAAGAACAAACAGACAAATGGAATCTCCTAGAAAATAAACACTTTTGTACATCAAAAGACTTTGTCAGAAAGGTGAAAAGGCAGCCTAGACAATGGGAGACAATGTTTGGAAACCACATATCAGATAAGGGTTTAATTACCTGATTATATAAAGCAATCCTACAACTCAATAACAGAAAGACAAACACACAACTGAAAAATGGGCAAAAGACATGGACAAACACTTTTCTTAAGAGGAAATACAAATGGCTTAAAAACATGAAAAAAATGTTCAACTTCATTGGATATTGGGAAATACAAATCAAAAAGAAACAATTGCTGGAGAGGATGTGGAGAAAAAGCCACACTTATTCACTGTTGATGGGAAAGTAGAATGGTGCAATCACTCTGGAAGACAGTGTGGAGATTCCTCAGGAAGCTAAGTATAGATTTGCCACATGAACCAGCTATTCCATTACTAGGTATATACTCAGAGGAACTGAAAGTTAAGACATGAATGGACATTTGTAAACAGATGTTTATCACCGCATTATTCACAATAGCGAAGAGATGAAAGCAGCCCAAATGTCCATCAATGGATGAGTGGATAAACATATTGTGGTACAGATATCCAATGGAATATGACATAGCTCTAAGACAGAACAAAGACATAGAACACATAATAATGTGGATGAAACTTGAGGACATTATGTTGAATGAAGTTAGCCAGATACAAAAGAACAAATAATATATGGTCTCACTCATATGAACTAACTTTAGTGAGCAAACTTTGAGAGTTAAAAGCTGATAACACAGGCTACCAAGAGATAGTAAGAGTGTAGGGATCAGGCATTTGATGCTGAAGGACTGAAGAATGTTCAGCAGGATTCATTGTATAGATCTAGAAATAGTTAGCATAATAATGTGTGATGGTGGCACAATATTGTAACTACACTAAACAAAGATTTCCATGAAAAAAAGCTGAAAGAGGTGAACTAGAAGCATGGGTGCCACCTGAGGTAATGATAGAAGATAGAGACTGGGACTGTATAACTTAGCAAAAACTGGAGTGGTCAATGATTGTGACTAAATGTACAAATATAAAACTGTTCTTGCATGTGGGAGAATAAATGAATTTCAACATGCAGAGTATTGGAAAGGGGATGGTATTGGGGAAAAATATAATCAAAGCAAACTGAAGTCTATGTCCAACAGTAACACTGCAATATGCTTCCACTAAATGCACCAAAGGCAATATAACACAGCTAAATTTGTACGAGAGGGGGATATATGGGAGGGAAATAGGATTCTTGGTAGTAGTGTTGTTGTCTGACCCTACTATTTTATTGCATTGTATGATATTTTATTTTTCTTATTACCTTTTTTATTCTTTGTTTAAGAAAATTTTTTTTATAGTAATCAATAAGTTCAAGTACTGACTGTGGTGATAAATGCACAACTGTATGATGATACCATGAACAACTGATTGTCTACTGTAGATAACTATATGATATGTCAATATATCTCTATAAAATTGTATGGAAAAAAACAGGGATAAAAGTCCTGGTGAAAACATGGAGAGAGGGATGTATATATTTATGGTTGGTTAGGAGGCACAATGGTATAGCCTTTCTGAAGGACAGTGGGGTTGTTCCACATGAAGCTAAATATGTTGGTACCTTAAGGTCCTGTAACCTCATTAGGGGGCATTTACTTGGAGGATCTGAGAGGAGGGACATGAGTGGACATTTGCACACTGGTGTTTATGGAGAGAATTTGCATGATTTTTAATAGGTGGAGGTTGCCTAAGGGTACATCGACTGAGGAACAGAATGGTGAACTGTGTGTATGCATTCAATGGAATATTGAGCAACTGCAAGAGGGAGTGAAGCTGTGAGACACACAGTGAGGTGAATAGAACCTGTAGACAGCATTTTCAATGAACTACACCAGAAACAAAGGCAAACACTATAATGCATCACCAATGCGGACTAACTACAATGTGTAAACTTAGAATAGAACCTTAGAGCACAGCTTATCAGGGGGACGCTTATTGTAAAAGTCCCTAGATTGTAAGGTCTTATAGCAGTCACATCTATTCCTGAACTATAATGGCTATCTCCAGATTCCAAGATGCTAATCCCTCTGTGTACAACCTTATCAATCCCTGGAAATTTGTGTATCTGTGTGACACCTGAAACTCAGATCTAGAACACGGCAGATATGAATGTCAGTATTAACACATATAGCAACTGTTAAAAAAAGCTGAAAAAGGGTCCAGACTTAACTAGAGATATGAATGAAACAGATGTTATTAGGACTAGGGCAAATCAGGCCCAAGGGTAAAGGACAATACTGACTGCATTTTAAAACTTCAAATTCCATGTGAGACCAATGGAAGAGTTGTTTAGTTGGTGCAAGATCTGTATTTCCTAAACAATTTAGCTCATACAATTTGTTCAAATACCATAATTACATGGAACTTTTAGGAAGTGAGTCCTGGTAGGTTTGTATAGGTTAGCATGAAATGCTACACATCCTGAAGTAATATGGACAGAGAACAAAAATATATATGCAGGGCCCCCATGAGGAGCTGGGAGAAAATGCAGAGGTGTTGGACTTCTTCACCTGGACTGTTGCTGATGTTCTCACAAACAGTGAGGACTCGTGGTTTGATGTACAGGGCCCCCTATCATGGGACTTGCCCTTACGAAGCTCGTTACTGCAAAGGAGAGGGTAAACCTGCTTATAATTGTGTCCTATATAAAAATCCAGTGCCACATATAAGGTCTTTTAGATTTACCCCAGTGTTGTCCTGTAAAGGTTTTTTGTTTCATCTTATATTTAGGTTGTTACTTCATTTTATATTAACTCTTGTATACAGCAAGAAGAGTCCAAAATCATTCTTTTGCATATGGATACTATTTTTATCTGTTGAATGGATTTTGTAATCTTTTGGAAAATCAGGAGAAAATGGATATATTGGTTTATATCTGTATGCTTGTATTCCTTTGATAAATGTCTGTCCTTATACAAGTACCACTAGTTTTATTGACATATTAATAATATTAAATTTTCTAATTTAAAAAATCAAGATGTCTTTGCATTTACCTAGGTATTCTTTAGTTTCTTTCAGCAACATTTTGTAGTTTTCCGTGTATACATTTTTCGCATTCTTGTTATATTTATTACTAGACATTTTATATGTTCTTTGTGCAGAAATTGTGTTTTTTTAATTTCTGTTTTTGAACATCATTGCTGATGTACAGGAACAAACTGATTTTTATGTCTTTATCTTATTCTCTACATGATTGTTGAATTGACTTTTTAGCTCTCATAGATTTCTAGTGTAATCTTTGAGATTTTCTTTATATAGTTTCATGACATCTGTAAATAGTGATGGTTTTACTTTGACCTTTCAAGTTTAGCTTCTTTTTTTTTCTTTTTCTTGCCTAACTCCTTTGGCTGAAAGCAGGCATCCTTGTGTTGTTCCTGAACTTTGGGGAAAAGTTTTCAGTGTGTCTTCAAGTGTGAGATCAGCTGTGGTTTTCTCATATATTTCCTTTATCCCAGTTTTCTTAATGTTTTATCAAGAAAGTGTGCTGGACTTTTTCAAATGACTACTTTGCATGAACTGAGGTGGCCATAGTTTTCTGTTTCTTCTTTCTTTCTTTTAATATATTATATTATATTGATTGATTTTCCTATGTTCATTCACTTGCATTCCTGAGATAATCCCCAATTGATCATAGTATATATCCTTTTAAAGTGTTCCGGGGTTTTGTTCGCTAGTATTTCATTGAGAATTTTAACACCTATATTAATAATATTAGTCTTTAATTTTATTTTCTTGTGATATCTTCACCTGCCTATTAGGGTAATGTTGGCCTAGTAAAATCATTTGGGAAATGTTTCGTCTTCAATTTATGGGAAGATGTTGAGAAAGTTTTTTTGGTAAAAATCACCAGCAAACTAGCAAGTCCCGTTTGTCTCTTTGTTGTGGTGTTTTTGATTACTGCTTCAATCTCTTTACTTGTTAAACTTATTGGGATTTTCTATTTCTTTTTGAGTGAATTTCTAGGAATTTTTCCATTTCATCAAAGTTATCTAATCTGATGACATAAATTGTTCATAGTATTTTCTTTTTTTAATGCAATTTTATTGAGATATATTACATAACATGCAATCATCAAAAGTGTACAAACAATTGTTCACAGTATCATCACATAGTTGTGCATCCATCAACACAATCCACTTTTGGAACATATTCATTACTCCAAAAAATAAGAATAAAAATAAAAATAAAAATAAAAAGAATACCAAAACATATCATACTCCTTTTCCCCTCCTATTTTTCATTTACTTTTTGTCCCCCTTTTCTTCTACTCATTTTTGCATACACAAGATTAAGGGAGTGTGAGCCACAATGTTTTCACAATCACAGATTCACACTGTATAAGCTACATAGTTATACAATGATCTTTAAGAATCAAGGATAAGGGATTGCAGTTTAATAGCTTCAGGTATTTCCTTCTAGCTATTCTAATACACTGAAAACTAAAAAGGGATATCTATACAATGCATATGAATAACCTCCAGAATGACCACTCAGCCCTATTTGGGATTTCTCGGCCACTGAAACTTTATTTTGTTTAATTTCACTTCCCCCATTTGGTCAGGAAGGCTTTCTCAATCCCATGATGCCAGGTCCAGTCTCATCCCTGGGAGTCATGTCCAGCATTTCCAGGAAGATCCACACCCCTGGGAATCCTGTCCCATGTAGGGGGAGAGCAGTGAGTTTACTTGCCAAGTAGGCTCAGAGATAGGCCACTTCTGAGCAACAAAGAGGTTCTCTGGGGGTGACTCTTAGGCACAATTACAAATGGGATTAGCCTCTCCTTTGCAGTGACTAGCTTCATAAGGAAAAGCCCCAAGATTGAGGAATTCGCCAACTACAATGGTATTCCCCAGTGCTTGCAAGAAAATCAGAAATTCCCCAGGTGGGAAAGTTTAATGTTTCCACATTTTTCCCCAGGTCCTCAAGGGGGCTTTGCAAATACTTTTTATTCTCTGCCCAAATTATGCTGGGATGTATAAGGGTTTCACATTAATCTGTACTAACCAACCAGATCTCACCCCCATTCAAGGTTCCACGTAATTATACTATTTGAATAAACTGACCATGCAAGTTGAATTATATGGCATGCTACAGAAAGGATAGATTTTGCACCAAATAAATATCTCTTCCCTTGGTCTCACACAGAAGCTTAGGTTTTAAAACACAGTCAATAACATCCTTTACCCTTTAGTCTGGTTTACCTTAGTTCCAATCAAATCAGTTTCATTCATATCTGTAATTGAGATCTCTGCTCATGACTTCAGCTCTATTTCAGCTTTTTTTTTTTTTTAACAATTTCTTTATGGGGTAATGCTGTCATTCATTCTAAAGCACACAGGTGTCACACAGATACCCAAAGTTTCAGGCACCAACCAGTCATACACAAACAGATCAGCATCTCAGAATTTAGAGTTAACCTTTACAACTCATGAATAGATGTGACTGCTGTAAGAGCTTACAATCTAGGAACATTTACCACAAGCCTTCCCTGATAATCTATGCAGTCAGATTCAATTCTCAGTGTTTGCACATTATAGTTAATCCATACTAGTGAGGTGCTACAGTGTTTGTCTTTTCAATTCTGGTTTATTTCACTCAACATACTGTCCTCAAGGTCCATTCAACTAGGTGCATACCTAACAACTTCATTTCTTCATGCTGCTTCTAGGTATTCCATTGTATGTATACATCACAGTTCACCATTCCATTTTTCAGTCAATGTACCCTTAGGCCACCACCATCCATGTGTGTCACAAATATGGCTGCCATAACATCAGTGTGCAATGCCCACTTATGTCTCTGCTCTCACTTCTTCCAAGTATATATCAAAAATGGGGTTGCAGGGCCATATGGCAATGAATAGTTAGCTTCCTATGGAACCACCACACTTCCTCCAGTTGTGTTGCACCATTCTACTTTCCTACCATCAGGGAATAGGTACATCCCTCTCTCCACATTTTCTCCAGCACTTGTATCCCTCTGTTTATATGTTTAATAGTACTATTCACATACCATGCAACCCACCCTCAGAAAACAATCACTGACTCCTGATATAATCACATAATTTTGCATTCACTACCACAATCTCTACGAGGATATTTCCATCTCTTCCTCAAAGGAACAGGAAAAGGAGAAAAATGAAGAATAAAACTAAAAAAGATAGAAGAAAAATAAAAATAAAATAGAATGAAAAGGTCAGACATCATCATCACCAGCAAGAATCCCATAACACTCCCTTATATCCCCCTTTTATAGACATCTAGTTTTGGTATATTGCATTTGTTATAATTAATGGAAGCATCATACAGTGTTACCATTAACTGTAGACTCTAGTTTGCATTGATTGTATTTTCCCCTATACCATCCAATTTTTGACACCTTGCAATGGTGACGTTCATTTGCTCCCCCTCACTTAAAAAATATTCTTACGTTTATACATTTGATCACTATCATTGACCACTCTAGGTTTCACTAAATTATACAATACCAGTCTTCTGTCCTTCATTCTGGTGTCATACATGCCCTTAGCTTTCCTCTTTCAACCTTACTCACACTCATCATTGTTTAGAGTAGTTACAATATTGTGTTACCTCACACACTATTATGTTATCCATTTCATTTCATTACCTATACAGTCAATTCCCTCAAACTTTCTTACTCCTTCAGTATCAAATTCCTGATCTCTTACCTCCTTCTGTCTCCTGATAACCTGTGTTCTTAGCTCCCAAATTTCACTCATCAATATTAGTCCATATAAGTGAGACCATTAGGTATCCATCCTTTTGTTTCTGGCTAATTTCATTGAATGTAATGTCTACTGTCTACCATTTTGCCTTTTTGATTTTATATATCATATCATATTTTCCCACTGTTTTCCCTATCTGTTCTTTTTTGTGTAGGATTTCAGACATCTTGTCTTTCTTCTACCTCTTCAAATCTGCTGTCATATGTCTCCATTGTGTCTTCATCTCTTCTACTGTGGCTGTCATTTCCATAAGTTTTGCCAATTGTTTTCCAAACTTTTGAGTTCTCCCTTATGTTTGTCCAATGCCTTCTCTATATCCTTCATCTCTTTTGTCATATCTTCCCTCAACTAATTGATTTGATTTTTGAATTGATTTAGGAGATTTGTTTGATTATGAGTTGTTTCAATTCCTGTATCTCAGTTGAAGTGTAAATTTGTTCCTTTGACTGGGCCAAATTTTCATTTTTGGTAGTGTGATTTATAATTTTTTGTGGTTTAGGCATCTGATTTCCTTAATTACCCCAATCAGATTTTCTCAGACCAGACAGGCCCAGATCTCATGAGGAGGCTGTATTCAGTATCAGGTTTCCCTGACGGTGAGACTCAGCAGAGCCTGAGGCTTTCTGTGAGGCTTTTCAATCTGTACTTTTCCTATTCTGTATAGCAGGTGGCAGTTGTCAGCCTATAGCTCCCCACCAGCCTAAAGAGGTGTGGTGTATCTAATTCTCAGTGGTCCCTGTCCCAGCCAGAGACCAAGTGGGCCAGAAGCTAAGCTTAAGTTGTTTCTGCACACACCTTCCCCGAGGCCCTGGGGTCTGAATTCTCTGAAGGAGGGCCACCATTTCTGCTGGGTCCTGCCCATCCTTTCCTCAGGGAAGATAAACACTTTAGGGAATTGTCTCCCACAATTGAGTTTTTCCTTTCACTTTCTGACTATCTTAACTCCACCGTTGCCTGGGTCAATGCTGACAATTGAAAATGTCTGAGACTTTCTCTAATGAGCTACTTAGAATGAGAAAGAAAAAAAAAAAAAAGGAAAAAAAGCAAGAAGTCCCCTTTTCAGAGCCAGTATCCAGTCTCCAGTTTACTAGGCAAGAACTGGAGTTGGTATCCAGTTCTGTGTACCCCTTTTCTTGGGACTCAACACTTTTCCAGTATTCTAAGCTCAGCAGACTCCAAAAGCCTCTGTTTTTATTTATTTATGTAATTTTTCCCATCAAACCCACTTCCTCTCTGCCAGGATAGACCTCCACATTTCTTTCCTGCTTTCTTTGGGTTTATCTTTGCTTATAGTGATTAGTCAGTAGTCCAAATTTGTTAATTAAAACTGCAATTGGAGCTTGGTTGAGCATCATTCCCTTGCTCCTGGTAGGGACTGCTTCTTTTTCCCACAGCAAAGTTTTGCAAATCAGCCTTCTGTGCCAGTGGGGGAGGGGTGACAGCTCCACAGTTGTGGAGCCTTACTTACAGCTCTATGCTGCAATCTCAGCCATTTCACTCATTCTTGACTGGTGTATGATGTTGTTCGGTCATGAATGTACCCCCATCAGTTGTTCCAGACTATTTTCTAGTTGTTTCTGGCTATTTACTAGTTGCTCTTGGGGACTTACTAAATTTCATACCTCCCTATTCTGTCATCTTACCCTGCCTTCCATAGTCTTTTCCTTCAATCCTTTTTATTATTTAAGGGTTGTGGAAAGTCCCCAATCTCATTTTTAATTTTAATTATTTGCCTCTACTCTCTACTTTTTTACTCTATCAGCCAAGCTAATTGTTTGCCTATTTTATAGATAATTTGAAAAAATTGACTTTTATCTATTGTTTTACTATTTTCTATTTCATGTATCTCCACTGTAATCTTTACTATATCCCTTGCAATTATTTTGGATTTAGCATGATCTTCAATTTATAGTTTAAAAAAGTATGAGGTTAGATTACTGATTTGAGATCTTTCTTCTTTTGTAAATGTAAACATTTCATTTTTGTTTGTATCAAGGTATTTGCATTTTCCATTGTGGTTTCTACTTGACCATTGGTTATTTAAGTGAGCATAATTTCCATTTATCGATGAATTTTCCAGTTTTTCCTTTCTTCTCTGATTGACTTCTTGCTTAATCCTTTTATGTTCAGAGAAGAAAATATGTGTGATTTCAGTCCTTTAAAACTTATTTTATGTTTTTATTTTTACCTAATGTATAGTCTATTAGAATGATCTATGTGCACTTGAGAACAATGTGTACTTTATTGTTTAGGTAAAGTATTCTAAAAGTATCACTTAGATCCAGTTGGCTTATAGTATGTTCTAGTTCTCTGTTTTGTTATTCATCTGTCTAAATGTCCTATCCAACATTTAAATTGGTGTACTGAAGTCTCCTGTTATTAACAGACAAACTTCCACTTCTCCCTTCTTTTTGGTCATTATTTTCATCAAATAACTTGGAGCTCTGTTGTATGAGATAATGGACAAATCATCTTGAATCAAAATTTTCATCAGTATAAAGTGTCTGTTTTGGAATTTGCAAGAGTTTTTTGACTAAGAACTTATTTATTTATTTTATTTTATTTTATTGTTTTGATATTTGTATAGCCTCCCAACTCTCATTTCTTTAGAATTTACATGGGGTATTTTTACACATTCTTCCACATTCATCCTATACATGTATTTGAATTTAAGGTGAGACACTTGTAAATGGCATATACTTGTAAGATGCTTTTTTTGAATCCACACTACCAATTTCCAGCTTTTGGCAGGTAATTACATTCACAGTATAGTGCTACCATCATAACCCTCCATTATCAAAGCTATTCCATCACTGCACACAAAACTTTGTACCAATTAAGCATTTATATTCCATTGCCTAACCCCACACTGGCCACCAGTAACCTGTATTCTAGTTTCTGACTTGATGAATTTGTTTATTCTGTTATTTCATATCAGTGAAATCATACAACATTTATCATTTATGCTTCATTTATTTCACTTAACATGATGTCTTTAAGGATCATCCAAGTTGTTTCATGCATCAACTTCATTTTTTTCTCCAGCTGAATAGTATTCCATTGTTTGTATGTGTGTGTGTGCGTTCATACACACACACACACACACACACACACACACACACACACTCACATATATCATGTATTGTTTAACCATTCATTTGCTGTGTGACACTGGGTTGCTTCAATCTTTAGGCAATTGTGAAGAATGCAGCCATGAACTTTGGCATTCAGATATATGTTTGAATGTCTGCTTTCAATATTTGGTTTTATAACTAGAAGAGAGATAGCTGGCTCATATGGCAATAATCTATTTAACTTTCTGAGGAAACACCAAACTGTTTTCCATTCATCTACAAAATTTTACATTCCCCCAACAATGAATGAAAGTTCGTATTCTCCACCTCCCCTCCAACATTTATTAATTTCCATTTTAATAGTATTTATTATAGTACATGTAAGATTATCACTCATTGTAATTTTGATATGCAGTTCCCTAATATCAAAAGGTGATAAGAATCTTTTTATGTGCTCTCTGGACATTTGTAGACCTTTTTTGGAAAAATGTCGAATTAAATTTTTGTTTGCCCCTTTCTAAATTGTGTTCATTGCCTGTGTTTTGTTGAGTTACATGAGTTGTTTATTTATACTCGATATTAAACCCTCACTGGGTTTGTTGTATTCAAATATTTTCTTCCATTGAGCAAGTTGTATTTCTAACTTTCATGAAGTGTTTTGATGCACGAAAGTTTTTAATTTTGATGACATCTCATTTATGTATATACATGTATATATTTCACTTAAATATGTATATTTGTTCATGCTTTTGGTGTAAAGTGTAAGAAACCATAGGCTAATGCAATTTCTGAAGATGCTTCCCTATGTTTTCTTCAAAGAATTTTATACTTTTGATTCCTATATTTAGGTCTTTGATCCAGTTTAAAAACTTTTTAATTATAGAATTTGTAGGTTTACAGAAAGTCATGTAAAAAATAAAGCAATTCTATACTACCCCCCATTGTTAATACTTTGCATTAGCATAGTACCTTTGTTACAATTGATGAAAGACTATTATAACTGTGGTGTTAAATTTAGTCCATAGTTTATATTAGGGGATATTTTCCCACTATACCATCTTATTATTAACATGTTGCATTAAGGTGGAATATTTGTTATAATTCATGAAAGAGTATTTTTATAAATGTACTATTAACTATAGTCCATTGTTTACAACATGGTTTACCGTGTTGTACAGTCCTAAGTTTTATCTTATAGTTTTTATTCTAGTAATATATATATATATATATGACCTACAATTTCCACCTTTTATCCACATTCACATATAAAAGTCAGTGATTTTAATTCCATTCAGCTCAAATATACCGTTGAAACTCTCTAGGGAATTTTTTCTTCAGTTACTGTGGCCTTCAACTTTGGTGTTTCTGTTTTGTTGTTTTTTTTTTTAATTTCTGTCCATTTATTGAGATTCTAATTTTGTTAATTCATTTCTTCCTACTGTTCTTTAATTCTTTCTCTGTGTTTTCTTTTATCTGCATAAACAACCTGATCATTTCTTTTTAATCCTTGTGCCATGCATCCAAAGTCTGGTTCCTGAGTTTATGGTTTCTTGATTTTTTTCTTCTTCCTTTGCATGGCAATCATATCCTTTTTGTTTGTTTGTTTGTTTGTTTGTTTGTTTGTTTTTGCTTTTCTTGTAATCTTTTGTTACATACAGGACATTTTAATATTTTAAAGGGTTAATCTAAGACTTAGTCCTTGAGATGCTTGTTCTTAGTATATATATAGCTAGTAATAGGATAGAGATTCCCTTATGTGCCAGGAGCTTACAGAAACAAAGCAATGCAAAGACTACTTTTCATAGTCTTTAAAATTGGCTTGTGTAGCCTGGTGCTCTTCCTCAGAGTTTAGCCCCATATCAAGAAGTTCATTCTTAGGGAAATGTGAAGTGCAGGGCCCTTTCCATCTTTTCTGAGCCTGCTACTTTCCCTAATCTTGTGTTTGTTAGAGGTCTTAGGAATTTCTCTGTCTAAAAGAATATCAATGCCCTCTCTACTCCCTCATAAATGGACCTTATAGCTCTTCCATGTGCTCTTTTGTATGATTGAAAACAAATAAATCTCTGCTTCAGGCTGCTGGGAATTACTGTATAACCCTCTTTTAGCTGTCCATAAGCTGTTCCTGCCTATGGAGAAAGTTCTGGGAACCTGAGGTAGAAATGAGTTCATTCTTTCAGGCTGTCACCCAATAGATTGGCACTAAGAGACAGCTACCCCAGTTTGCTTATAGGAGTTACTCTTCACCATCTGGAACAGGGACAGTGAACATGAATGGGAGCAAGGCTGGATCTACACCATTGAGGTGCTGGAACAGGGGCCAGCAAGAGCACCATGAGATCCTCCTAATGTTTTAAAAACTGTGTTTTTTTGGTTTGGCAATAATCCGTTACTTCAATCTTTTAACTGTTTTCCAGTGTTTTGAGAAAGATGGCTCTGCCAGTTATTGCTAGCTGGTTGAAAATTTTATGGGGAATCAGCATCCTGGAATGTTTTACATCCCCATCTTTGCCCTTACATTCTCCTTATGTTCTTGATTAGGCTGCAGAGTTTCAAAACAGTTGGCAGTGAATGTTTAATGCAAGATTATTCATTGTTTTAATGAAGGGATGGTTTTGGATTTCTTACACTACCATTTTTTTATGTCATTGCAAGTATAGTCATATTATTAAAATATAATATGTCATGATCCAGTGGGGTATATTGAAGAAATATAAGAATTGTTTAATAGAAAATCAGTCAATATAATTCAGAAATAAACAAGATGTAGAAAAAATATATGAACAGATCAGTAGATGTCAAAAGCTTTGGCAAATATCATCCCAAATTTGCATCAATTTAGGAATTAATGTAAATATCTTTAGCATGATGATGTGCATTAACAAAAAGCTTACACTGAATTAATGGTGACATATTGCACCACTTCCCTCCCAAGTGTAGGAACAATGCAATGATGTCTATTTTTCTCTTCAGATAAAGTACTAGATGTAGTAGTCATGCTTTATTTAAAACAAAAAGAGTACATAGAGTTTGGGTTTGGAAAGGAAGCATTAAATATTTTTATATACAAATTTATGGTTATATATTGAGAAAATAAACTAGTAGTACTACAAAGTTATTTTAGCTATCTTGCTGGGAGAAAGAGTGATATGTAGAAATAAATTGTTTTCTACCTAAACAATAAAAACATAGTACAATGAAATTAGGAAACGCTATGCCCATTTAGATAAAGAACAAAATATATAGGAATAAATCTAACATATCATGAAGAGAACTCTTCTTTGAAAACCAACCTTATTAGATTTCAAGAGTTAATGTAAGGATATAATATTCAAGACTATTGGGTACTGACATAAATATAAATATGTAGCTCAAT
Source organism: Choloepus didactylus (assembly GCF_015220235.1). Classification (NCBI taxonomy): domain Eukaryota; kingdom Metazoa; phylum Chordata; class Mammalia; order Pilosa; family Megalonychidae; genus Choloepus; species Choloepus didactylus. Next base: position 29,847,940 of record NC_051312.1, on the reverse strand, counting down.
AGAACAGAATAGAGAGTGCAGAAATTCTCCTGAACATATATCCTCAGTTGATTTTCACAAAAACTTGCCAAAGCAGTTATGGAAAATGAAAAGTATTTTCAACAAAAGACACATTAATAACTGGATATCCATATAGATAAAAATTAACCTCAACTTACAATTAACCTCACAAAAATATTTTGAGCTGGGTCATAAACCTAAAATTGAAAGTGAAAAGTATACATCTTCTTGGAGAAAACTGGAGCATACCTTGGCAAACTTGGAGTGGACAGAGTTCATAACCAATATCAGTTTGGTTAAGAATTTAAATATGAAAAGCCAAACAAAATATTTTAGAAGGAAACATAAGCATATTTGTGACCTTAAGTATGTAAATATTTTCTTACAACACAAAAAGATTTCATCATAGAGGAAATTATATAAATATCAATATTTAAATTAAGGAATTTGAAGATGAAAGTCACTTAAAATATTATTTTCTCTAATATATAATGAACACCCACATATAAAAAGAAAATTAAGACAAGCAATACAATGGAAAAATGGGCATAATACACGAGGGGCATTTCAGAGGAAAGAAAGATGTGATGAATAAGCTCATGGAGTGATGTTCAAATCATTATTAATTAGTGGAGTGAAAATGAAACAAACATGATGTAAGATTTAATTTTCAAAAGAAAAAATGTGTTAGAATACTATGTGATATAGAAGGTATGAACCAGTGGGATCTCATACATCACTGCTGGTAGTGTTTTTTTCCAAAAACTACTTCAGGAAATGATCTGACATTTTCTAGAACTCCAGAATATTTACATACCCAATGAATCATAGATTTGAACCTTATATATATATGCAAAAAATTGTAGACATGTAAAATACCTGTTGATGTGAACAAATCTTCACAGCGATCTGCCAATAATTTTTTAAAAAGTGGAAACTTCCCTGAAATCCATCCACCCACATGAGCTGTGAAGCACCAACTCCCCCAGAAGCATCACCCAAGACCAAAAGAGCGGATTTCAGAGTACAGCAGCTGAAGATTTCAAAACATGTGTCCTGAAAAGCAAGCAACTCCAAGGAGGCAGGGTTATAATTTTAGTTATTCTGTCATAGGAAATAATTTATGAAACATGTCTGAGAAGGTAGATTTCTTTAGTCACTTGAAAACAGATTCTCAACATGCCAGTGGAAATTTCATCTCAAATTTGAAAACCTAGGTTTCTTTTAAGGAATCAAATATAATACCACTATGTATTAATTTTGAACTATGGTACTATTTAATCTTTACAATAATGACTGCATTATTTGTCCTATTTTGAAGTTGAGCAAACTGAATTGAAGAAAGGCTAGGTAACATATTTAAAGGTAAGAAAATATATTCATGGCTCAGCTTATATAAGAGACTGGATTTGTATTTATCCAAAGGCTGTGTGGATGCTATCAAGCTGTTTGCTCATATTTAGGGAAATAGTTATACCAGGAATCATTCAATTGCTGGATGCATTTTAACAGTCTCCTCAAGAAAATTCCAGCTAATCGAATTAACCACAAAAAGTTTTAGTGTAATTGAAAGCACATTTGGTAAAGTGCAATGTATTGTAATTAGCTCCCAACAAAATGGAACCATCTGTGCAAGTGGTGAGTTTACACAGATACCTGTTCTTTGTTCATCAAATGACATGGTTGGTGCAGTTCAATTCACAAACTTGTTCACCCTCCCAAACTCACAGTTAGCTCCCTAATCTAGGCTTTGGACAATATATGTTGATTCAGTTTAAACATTGCTTAATTAAGAAAACCTTCCTTGAGCACTCATCCCTGATGCAATTAAGCTCTGTCCCCATTATATAGACATAGGGCACATTGTCCCTTTTTACCGTACTCATCACTCTTGTCTATTTGTTGTTTGAAAGTTGATATTTCTCATCATATTGGCAAAAATAATGTCTGGGCTATGGAGACAGATGGGTGTAAATCTTCGTCCAGCAAACTGCTTTCATTTCTCTCTGGCAAATTGCTTAAATTCATAATAATTCAGTTTCTTCATCTATAAAAGATGGGAATAATTATAGTACCCACCACAAAGGGAGTCACATGTATTGTGTTTAATATAAGTGTGTAATGCTCAATAGCTCTTACTGTCATTGTTATTATGGAACAAATCTCTCTGGTCAATTTTAGGCATTCAATGAATATATTTTGTAAATAGAAATAAAGAATCTATATTCTGATTCCAGCCTGATGACTAACCCAGTTCTGTAGATGATTTCTAATCCTTGTGAAAAATATCATTCACTGGTCAGAGGGACAGTAGGGGGAAGGAATATGCATTTTTGCCATTTTGCCAAAGACTCCTCATATTAATTACTCTTCCCTTGAGAAGCCTAAGGGTGAGTCACCTACTTGAATAAAACTGTCTCTCCGTAGCATAAGAGCTGAGTTTAGAAGAAGGACTGTGAAGATTTCTAGTCAGAGCAAATCACAAAGACAATGTATCACCCTCACACAGCCTGGAGCCAGACATGGACCTCCAGTGAAACAGGGGGAGATTCTGATAAAAGGAAGAAGGATTAGCTTCAGCAGATTTCTCACTCTGGGTACCTCTAAATGGATTTGGTAAATGGATTTGCTTTTCCAGTTTTAAAAATGGATACAGTGTTGTTGGGGCCCCTTTCACGGCTATCAGGCAAATTTCCATACAACAAATTTTTAAAACTTCAAGATTTCCATGAGTATGGTGAAATGGAAATGGGTGGCAGAAGCTGATCTTCCACTTTCTTCAAGACCCAAATCCCTTTTTCAACAGCAAAGTTGGATGAGTCTATTATCATGGATAGCTTATGATGTGAACAAGTTCAGACCCAGAAAGTTCTTGACACCTAGACATTACACATTCATTGGTATTTAAAAGTAGCACAGTGGTCTTGCTTTTAATTTTTCTTTCATCTTTTTTTTTTCTGGAAAGATTAACTTTTTCAGCTCATTAAATTAGCATAACCATAGTTCTGGTGACACACACTGCATGAAAAACTGACAATAGGTTTTATTTAAAATTTTATTAGTCTGCTAAAAATCAAATCAATAAGTTGACAACAAAGTTGTTTATATCCTGTTATCAAGTTGTACAAAAATGACCTCTTTAACATATTAGTATGTAGAATAAGTTATGACATTTATTTTTCAGCAGTTTTCCATAAGATTCATGATAGTTGATCACAATTAACATGAGTTTAATATATATATATATATTTTTTGGAATTCAAATCCAGCACTTGTTTTGAAATATTACAAGATGCTGACTTCTTAAAAAAAAAAAAAAAAAAAAAAAAAAAGAGTCTTCCTTGGCTTACTCTGTTTAGGTCCATCTTTCTCCTTTTCCTTTCTCCCTTCCTTTTTTTTCACATTTTCCCTTATTAAGCAAATGTTTTATGGTACCTAACATTGGCCAGCACTCTGGATAGGAAAACAAAAGTGACTCAAGCTCAGGAAGACATCACATCCTCCCAAATATTTAATTAAATTGTGAACTGAACTTAAAGGCTTGAAAAACATTTTCAAATTTAACAGTCAAATTTAGAAGGAATATTTGTTGAGTCAATTAATGAATAGCACAATTAAACAAATGTTAAAAAAAGAAAAAAAAAACCACCAAAAATAATCTTATGTTAAGTATTGTTTTGCTAACCTGCTGTTTTATTTTAAATCTGACAAACATTTTTTCACTTTTTCTTACCAGAGTTCTACCATTTCTCCTCAAACTTTTAGCTTCAGTTTTCAGTATTTATGACTTTTGGAGATATTGGTAGTTTTGCTTTCCTGTTTTCTCTGGTGATATTCCCATTAGAAAAGTAAAATCATATAAAAATAATAGAAAATTTAATCTTCACCACAATCTTATATATAGACATAATTATTCATTGTGTAACAGATGGAGAAAAATGAAGACTGATGGATAACAGGAATTAATGTTACATTGTGAGTAAAGGATAGCTCAAATCTAGTATTGCAAAGTGTCTTTGGATTCAGTGCCCAGTTCTTTACCTGCTTTCCCCTGTATTTCTATCCGTTTCCCTCCAACTTTCTTTCTCTTTTGTCTCTTTCCTCTTCTCTTTCTCAGCAAATGCTTTTGAGGGTTTAAATTTTAGCTGGTACTGTGGATACAAGAATGGCTAAGACTACAGGAGTAGTAAAGCAAGATATTTGCCTTCAAGGATCCATAGTGTACACAGAGATGAATGTGAGACAATGTGGCAAGTGCAGTAATGGGGGTTCACACAGTATCTGGGATATGGAGGCTGTAGTAACACCATCTTTCAGTATTGAAAAAGTGGAGATGTTAGCAGACAGATAAAACAGGAAAAAGACTGGCCCATGTAGAGAAGAGCCAGAAAGAATATCTTTATGTCCTTGACTCTATTTGTATGACAAATCAGGAGAATAATTTTGTGTTTTTCTCTGGTAAGTATGTTCAGCCAATTTGAGTATCTGTGACTGTACTGGATATATGACCATATAGTGGTTGGTTCATGAAACATGAAGCGCAGCATTTTATTCCTAAGTTAAAAATCATATATCTCCTTAATTGGAGAAAATTAATAGAAAATCAGGAAATTGTAGTGAACAAAATAAACACTTCTTTCATCTCCTGTTGAATATAAAATTTAAAACAGTTAGTATGCTTTTGTGCTTGACTTTGAATTATGTAAAACTAGGAAAACTAAGGCACTCCACGAGCATTCCTAAGGGAAAATGCCACTACTGATGATAAACTGACTTTGTTTTTAGGTAAATCATCTGGCACTTCAGTTAAATGGATGGAGAGGATGAATAATGTGACAGAATTCATCTTCCTGGGTCTGACACAGAATGTAGGGATTCAGAGATTTTCATTTGCTGTGTTTTTAACTGTCTACTTGATCACCATGGCTGGCAACCTGCTCATCATCATCACTGTCAGCACTAGCAGATCCCTGGGATCCCCAATGTACTTCTTCTTGTCTTATTTATCCTTTATAGATGGCTGTTTTTCTTCCTCTGTTACCCCTAAGATGCTAACCGATATTCTGTCTGTGAGGAAAACCATCAGTTTCAGGGGGTGCATGATTCAACTCTTTGCTGAGCATCTTTTAGGTGGAGCTGAGATCATCCTGCTCACAGTGATGGCCTATGACCGCTATGTGGCCATCTGCAAACCCCTGCACTACACAAGCATCATGAGCAGAAAGGTGTGTGGCCTCCTTGTGGGAGTGGCCTGGGCTGGAGGCTTTGTCCATGCGACCATTCAGAGCCTCTTCACAGTCTGGCTGCCCTTCTGTGGCCCCAATGTCATAGACCACTTCATGTGTGACTTGATTCCTCTGTTAAAACTCGTCTGCATGGATACCCATATCCTTGGTCTCTTTGTTGCTGCCAACAGTGGGTTCATCTGCTTGTTAAACTTCCTTCTTTTGATGGTTTCTTATGTGGCCATCCTGTGTACTTTGAAATCTCACAGCTTGGAGGGGAGACACAAAGCCCTGTCCACCTGCATCTCTCACATCGCCGTGGTCATCTTATTCTTTGTACCCTGCATATTTGTGTATCTTCGCCCAGTGACCACCTTCCCCATTGACAAAGCAGTGATCGTGTTTTCTACCATGATAACTCCCATGTTAAACCCCTTGATCTACACTCTCAGGAATGCAGAGGTGAAAAATGCTATGAGGAAGCTCTGTGGTCAAAATGTGATTTAAATTGAGATGTATACAAGAGAATATAAAAAATGACTTTTCTGGGGTGTTCTAAACCATGTGAACACTATATGTGAAAAGTAGTTGATGCTGGCCTATAGGCCTTTGAAGAAAGGATCAAGCAGGTATTTATTTATCACTATCATGATATTTCATTTAGATTTGCCTATTGCTTTTTTGCCTGCCAATTGTTTATGTACTGTCAGAATCAGAGTTGCTTTTAAAATACAGATACCAAGGACACAGATCTAGAGAGATCGAGAGACTAATAAGTGGGACTGTTTTCTTTTTTTATTGCTGTATCTGCATTTTAAACAAATTAGACTGATGTCTCTGAAGCATTCACTTAAAGCAACTGTTCTGTTACTGGTAGAAGGAAAGTGATTTATTTAACAACAATTATAGTAAATTTTAAGTGGACTTCGCATGGTTTATAAGATCCTGCATAATTGATCCCCAATCAAACATCCATCACATGTGGTCCCACTCTCCCACATTTTTTGTGCTCCTATCACAATGGCCTCATTCTCACATTTGCATCTTTATACAAGCTCTTCTTTCTTCCCAAACAGCAACTCATCTAGATCTTCCCATTGCTGACTTGCCCTCACACATACATACACAGTTCAAATGGCTCACCCTCACTCCCATTAGAGAGGACTTCCTTTCCCACTCACTGTAAACCAACCCTTTATCTCCTTGAATTATTTTCTTTCACATGGCATTTTTGCAATCTATATTATCTGATTTATTGGTCTGTTGTCTTCTCTTTCCAAACCACAATGTAGTCCATGAAAGGATAGCCATTGCCTGTTTCCTTAACTTCTGCATTAACAGCACATGCAACAAAGCTTGTCACAGAGTGAAATGTTAATAAGCGTTCACTGAATAAATGGCCTCTATCTCTACTTACTCTCTGAAGTAACTGCATTTGTGAAAGGGACTCTTGTTAACTGAGGAGCTTTTTGAAAATGATGACATTCCAATCTTAGTGATTAATTGAAATGCAGAAATTAAGATCGGTTTGGTATGCCAGCCATACTTCTTAGGTGAAGACACAGATTCATCTCTAGCTTGTTTAATTTGAAGGGATGTACTATATGCAATTAAATTTTTTAAAGAATCTTTGGAAGGGATAAAGTCATGGAGTCTGGGTTCAGCCAATAAGAACTACATGCAGAGGCACACGTGCACAAATTGTGACATGCTAAGGGAGCTGCTCTTGCTGTGACATCAAGGTCTTGTATCTTCTGGCCAGTCAGGAAAGCTACTATAACTTTCCCTGACTAACCATTCTGGTCTGTTGAGTCTTCACCAGCATCCAGACTCATATGACTAATTTCCAACTCAAATCCTTGCACAGATGCACCTGTTTGGAAGAACTCAAGTCATTTGTCTGCAACTGCCAGACAAGAGGATCTGGGAGATTTAGTTCTTTGCATTTTATGTTGGAAGAATGGAATATGCCTTAGGAAACTAACAAAAAGTGCAAAGGGCCCTATGAAAGATTTTTTTTGCTACCACACCTCACTGATATTCACTAGAGTTGTTAATTAGTTCTCAAATATTGGATTTTATTTTCTCCCACAAACAGTTGTTTTTTTCTACAAAATTTAAAAGTGTCCATTTTCTGTTTGCTCTACACATAGGAAAAAATTGCTGACATAAAAAAACCCCTAGGAAGTTAGACAGCAGGAAATAGAGCTCAGTTAATACCATAGTACTGGTGGTGGCTTGAAGCTGTATGTACGCCAGAAAAACATGTACTTAATCTTAATCCATTGCTGTGGTTGTTAAATTCAGAATGGAATGCACAGACTCTGAAAACCAAGGTGCAGAAATAGTTCATTGAGCTAAGTGGCATGACTGCATAGGAGAATTAAAGAAAGTTGCTGCTCAAGGTGCTGGGTTTGGGGAGACAGATTATACAGGGAGTATGAGGTGGGATGAGAGTGGTGAAGAAGATGTGAGTTGTGTGGGAAGCATGGGCTTTGTGAGCTGTGAAGGGGTCAGGAATTGTCTGGTGTAGAGTGTCTTTAGGTCACAGTCTCTCAATTAGCAACCCCCATGACTAGGACATCTGTGCAAAGCTGTGGCTTTCTGTCAAAGATAAGCAGACTTGCAGGTGTTAGCTTGACTGTTATTTGCAATCCTTTCCTACCAGGGACATGGGTTTCTATCAAAGCCACAAGGGATCTTTGGCATACCAGCCCACTTCAGTTGCTTTTTGCTTCTTCTTTGTAGTTTCATGAGTAAACTACAAAGAAATTAAGATGATTAGTAAAGCTATATACCTTTCTAACATCGCACTGTGAAACCACTGAAGTAGGACATAGGACCTTTTGACAAGGTTACTTCAGTTAAATTTTGCCCTAACTCAATCAATATGATTCTTAAGCCTATTACAGGAGTTCACTAGAAGGAGAATGAAATTTAGACAGATTGACAGAAAGCCATAAGAAGCAAGAAGCTGAAGGTCAATGGAATCTGGAAATGTAGGGAAAGGCCAGGAGAGGCCACCATGTGAATTGACATGTGACAGACGGCACCAGGACATGGGATTGCAGACAGCAGGTCCCAGAACAGCAGTCATTGGGAAGAAAGCATTATCTTGATGACTCCTTTATTTGGACATTTCCTAGCCTCAAAACCATGAGCCAATAAACTCCCATTGTTTAAGCCAACCCACTGCATTGTGTTTGCTTGCAGCCAGAAAAGTAAAACAGTTTTTGATACTGAGAGTTGGGTGTTTTTTTTTTTTCAAATACCATAAAATTTGGAAACAACTTTGGAATTGGGTAAAGGGCAGAGGCTGCAGGAATTGAGAATTGCTTGGTAGAAAATGCCTACATTGCTTTGAAAAGAGCCTTGATAGAAATATGGAAGCTAAATGTACTTCCAATGAGGCCTTGGAAGGAAATGATGGCTATGTTATTGGAAACTGGAGGAAAGGGAATCCTTATTTTAAAGTTGAAAAGAACATGAATAATTGAGTTCTGATGATGGATGGAAGGCAGAACTTGAACCTGACATACTTGGATATTTAGCTGAAGAGATTCCCAAGCTAATTGTTGGAAGTGCAGCCTGGTTCCTCCTTGCATCTTATAGATAAATGAGAGTGGAAAGGGATATGCTGAAAACTGAACTCTTTAACACAAAGAAACCAGAAATCAATGGTTTGTAAATTCTGATCCTGTTCAGATAATGTGCTCTGAGTTTATGGCTAGGAAAGTCTATACAGGACACTTTCTGAGTTTCCAGAAAGTGAATCTCCAGAGAGTAAGTGTTCTGGTTTGCTAAAGCTGCTGTTATACAAAAAACAAACAAACAAAAAACAAAAAAAAAACAAAAACATAAATCAATTGGCTTTTATAAAGGGGACTTATTAGGTTGCAAATTTACAGTTTTAAGGCCATAAAAGTGTCCAAACTAAGCATCAAAAGGACAGCTTCACTGAGGAAAGGCTAATGGCATTCAGTACACTTCCGTTAGCAGGGAAGGCACCTGAGTGGCATCTGATGGTCCTTTGCTCCAAAATGTCTCTGGGTGTTTTTTTTTCTCCAGCTTATTTCTCTCAGCCTCTGTGCATCCTTGCTTATTCTTCCAGGTTGTTTCTCTCTAAGGGTTCAGGAGTCCTCTCTTAGCATCTCTGAGGCAAACTCTGGGCTTCATCTCTTAGCTTAGCATCTCCAAACATCTTCCTGTCTGTATCTTCAAGCTTCTTGGTCTGTATCAGCCCCTGAGGTCTCTTAAAGTCTTCAGTAAACTAATAAATATCTACCTGAAATGGCAGGCCTCACTTCCATGGAAATACCCTAATCAAAACATCTCACCCACAGTTGGGTGGGTCACATCTCCATGGAAGCAGCCTAATCAAAAGATACCAACCCTAATAAGTCTGCAACCACAATATTGGATTAAAAGAGCATGACTTTTGTGGGGATCATATTAAATTCAAACCAGCACAATAAGGCACCATGTGAAGGTTTAACAGAACATGGAAACAGTCAGCCATTTTGGTAGAAATCAGGATCAGAAATGTTGTTATGCAAGAAAGATCTGTGGAAAATTCTATTGCCTGATGGGTTGGACCCCTGTGGACTGCAGGCAAAGTCAAGTATTTTTGTGAAATTTGTATGAGTGGAAAGGCTGACAGCCTGTACTAAAAGGGACAGAGAAGGGACAAATTGAAGTATGACTTCAAGCACTGAACAATGGAAGACAAGGTGTGGATCAAAGGGATCATCTCAGGCCAAGAGAGTGTGCCCACCCATGGAAGGGGCAGGTTCACTCCTGTGCTTGGAAGGGGTAATCCATCTGCCCTGGAACTTGGAGAGGGTGGGCTTTATATCTCATTTTCAAGAAAGGGCTCCTACCTCATTACTTATGCTGATGGGGTCTGTGCACTGTTGTTCACAGCGAGCCTGGTCCACCTCAATACTCAGAGAAGGTGCAGCCTTTACTCCAGTGTCTTGGGAGATCATGGCCACTGCAAAAGTGCTTGGAAGGGTTGGAGTTGACTTTCCATCAGGCCTGGAGAACAAAACAGGGGAATTCATAGATAATTTTCAGATATGGAAATCTGATGGAAATTGCCTGGTGGATTTTAGAATTCTTTGGGAACTGTGACCCTGTTTCCCTTCCAATTTCTCCCTATTGGAATGGAGTGTCTGTCCTATCCTGTCCCTGCATTGTATGTTGGAAGCAGACAACTTGTTTTCTAGATTTCACAGGTCCACAGACAAAGCAGAAGTGTGCCCCTGGACAGGCTACATCCATAACAGATTTTGATATGGCTTTGTATTTAACAGTGTTACTGAAATGACTAAAGGCTTTAGGATGTGGTGATGCAATGAATGTATTTTGCACTTAGAAAGAACATGGCTTTTGGGGCTCCAGAGTTTGGAGTGTGGTGGTTTGAAGCTTTATGCACTCCAGGAAAACATGTCTTCAAACTTAATTCATTCCTCTGGGTGTGAACCCATTTTATGTAGGACCTTTTGGTGAGATTCATTCAATCAAGGTGTGACTTCTCAATCAGGATGAGTCTTAATCCTATTACCGGTGACCTTTATAAGAAGAATGAAATTCAGACAGATGGAGAGAAAACATGGGAAACAGGAAGCTTTGGTTCACCTGAGCCTGGAAGAGCAGGGAGAAACCAGGAGAGACCTCTGTGTGCCTCAAGATATGAGAGAGGAGCCTTTCTCAGCCAGCCTCAGAAGAATGCCAGTCTTCAGAAAGAATCACCTTGATGATGCCTTGAATTTGGACTTCTACTAGCCACAAAACCATTAGCCAATTAATTCCTGTTATTTAAGCCAACCCACTGCAAGACATTTCATCAGTCAGAAAATTGAAACAGTGTTATATTCATGTTTTCATTTAATTTCCACTGACTACCTGCTGTGCTTAGTGCTAAAGTATAAAGAAAAATGAATAGATAGTCAGTCCTCAACCTTCTGCCACTAGCACAATGGGAGCATATGTTTACACAGCAATTCTCAGGTAAGTCTTCTGTCTTATTTTTGACATATTTTATTAAATGGACATTTCCTTAATTGCAAAATATGCTTGTCTAATTTTATTTACTTTCAGTTTAATGGAATTTTAAATAACATCCAAATTTCTTACCAAGGTCTATAATATTCTCATGATTTGTTTCCTGTTCATTTTTTCAACCTCAATGTGTCCTACTTGCTCTCCTATTTACAAGGAAGTCTTAACTACCCATTATAAAACTGCTTTCTATTACCTTGAGGTATTTTCTATCATATCACCCTCTTACATTTTCTCTAAGACATTTTTACAGTCTGATTTATCTGACATATTTGTTGTCTCTTTCTTTCCTAACAAGTATATAAACTCCATGAAATAAGAGGCATTGGCTATTTTATTAATTACTGCATTTGCAGCACACAGAACAAAATTTGATAGAGAATAAAAGTTTAGTAAACATTTCTTGAATAAATGGTCATCATTTCCACCTAACACACTGAGGAGTAACTGTATCCATCAAAAGGACCCTTTTTAACTGGAATGATTCTTAAATTGATGACAGTCAAATGTTGGTGAAAAAAATTAAATAGAGAAATTTTGTCAGTTTGGTATTAGCTGTTTTCTCAGTGGAAAACATGGAATCATCTCTTGCTAGTTTAAGTTGAAGGGATTTATTATAGGCAATTAAATAGCTTAATGAATCTTTGGAAGGGCTTGATTCGAGGGTCTGGGTTCAGCCACATGAACTACTTGCAGAAGCACATTAGTGTGAGACCACCTGCTAAGGGAGCTGCTGATGCTGTCAATAAGGCTTTGCTGCCTCTGTCCAAGTAAGAAAGCTACTACCACTTCCCCTGATCTCAGAACCACTCTTATTCTGCTGAGCCCTCATTAGTACCCAGCCTCTTATAACTAATTCCAACTCAAGACTTGCACAGATGAACCTGACTGGCAGAACCCAAGTCACATGTCTGAACCCTATTGGCAAGGAATTCTAGGAAATGTAGTTTTTATTTTGCATTGGGAAAGTGAATTCACCATTTGGGAAACAAATGTGCAGGGTGCCTTAAAAGATTTTTTGTAGCAATATCCCTAATGTTCAATACAGTTGGATTTTGGAGCTCATATAATTGATTTTATTTTACCTTATAAATAGTTTTTTTTTTTCAATTTATACAAAATATAAGGTGCACTTGTCATTGTTGTCCAACACATAGGGAAGAAATAAAGGGCTCAAAGAAAGTTAGAGAGCAGACAAATTATCTCAGTTGATCCCATAGAGACTTATATTCATATATACATCTAAATTTTACATGCAAAACATTGTGCTTGTAGAATTAGAAAGACAAATGAATAAGATATTCCTTAACCTTCTGGCACTAGCATATATAGCATATGACTTCGGAGCACTTCTCATCAAAGTCTTCTACAGTAATCTTGAGATTTTTGATTTGTTGGAACTTCCTCAATTAAAAATATTACTTATTTAACTTTATTTATTTTACTCTAAAACCAGTAAGTAAAAATAATTTCTTGTGAAGTTTTAAATTGCCTTTAAGTTTTATTTCCTTGTTATATTTTCAACTTCAGTTGTTTTATTGTCTCCTTTCTTATTTACCATCCAGAAACACTGACATTTCAGTCTCGAATTTGCCAATGTCTTTCCAAAATTGGTCCTTCCACATGAAACAGAACTTGCCATGGTAAAAACCTTGTCATATTTAGTGTCAGCTTAATATAATCTATAAAGTCAGCCTTTTCTGTCTACCTTATCAACTGGAGAAATCTTCTTCTATTTTTTGTGATAGTGCTCTGTTTATTGTCTTTACAGAGCTTATCAAAGATAATGATTAGTTTTTAAAATCATTCACTTATTTATTGGCTGACTATTATAAGAATATAAGCTCAATGAAATTAGAATATTTTACTTATTCTTTTTCTTTTTTTATTAACATTGCATCCCAAGTTCATAATATAGCACCTGGCACAAATATGGTCTCACTAAATATTTTAGAGTAATCAGTGACTGGATAAACAATTAGTTATTACATCTAAATTGGAAATAAATTTTTAACATACCTCACAATAATTTAACCCAGATAAAATTGAGTATTAAATAAGAAGGAAGATAAACTTGCTATGGAAAAGTGAGTAAATTGGTGCTAAATTCACTTTATATGTGAAGGTTGGGCTGGTACTTTATTCTCAACAGCAAGTTAAACTCTAATGGTTCTAAAGATATTTACTACATTTATATAACACAAACTATGTTATTGGTCTAGCAGGTTCTATACTGAAGATGTTCTTCAAATATGTAGAAACTCTCAGTGATCTCAATAAGCAAGAAACAGTCTATGCACTAACCAACTGTGGTACTCAGTATTAAATATTGTGCTGTGAAAGGATAATAGGTCCATTTTCCTTTGTCCCAATCTTGGAGAAGACACTATCTTTTTCAAAGCTGCAATAACTATTTCAGGAGATTCTTGCTAGGTTTATGGCATAATATAAAACGGGCAAAAAATTTAATAAAAATGTCATGTGCAACCAGTTTGGTCAAAGCAACTCATTAGAATGTGAAGATCAAATACCCTAAAAGCAATTTTTCTTTTTCAAATTACTGGATATGATATAAATTTATAGCTATTTTTTTAAAAGATATAGAATTTGTATTTTCATTTTTAGTAAATTATGATAAGACAAGAAAGTTTTCTGTTTGACCATGGAATTTCTTTTAAGTGGATCTGTGGTTCAAGTGATATTTTTCTCAAATATTCAGAATAGCCTGTCAGTGAAAAGGACTGACATAACTATATGAAATCAAATCTGAAAGAGAGAGTTCAGTTTTTTGCCAACTTCTGTCATACTGAAGTACAATGGATTTCTGGTTACTTATGAGTGAGGTAAAAAAAATTCTCCTTCTTGAAGCAAAAATTCCCTATTTGCAAATGACATGATTCTATATACAGAAAATCCTTACCACCCAAAGCTAATAGAAGTAATAAATGAATTCAGAAAAGAGGTACAAAGTCAACACACAAGAATCTATGGTTTTTCTATAATGAAAAATTAGAATAAGAAATCAAGAAAAAATTACATTTATAATAGCAAATACAAGAGTCAAATATCTAGGAAGAAATATAACCAACTTCATAGAGGACTTGTACACAGAAAATTACAACACATTGCTAAAAAGAAGTCAAAGAAGACCTATACAAAGTGAAGGACATTCTATTTCAACTTAATAGAAGACTATACATTGTTAAGAAGTCAATTCTACTTAAAGTGATTTACATATTCAATGCAACCCCAAACAAAATTTCAACAATCTTCCTTGTGGAAATGAAAGAGCCTATCATCAAATTTATACAGAAGGGTAAATGGCCTTAAATAGCCAAAGCCATCTTGTAAAAGAGAAATGAAGTTGGAGATCTCAGACTTCTCAACCATTAAACTCATTACAAATCCACAGCAATCAAAAGGGCATGGTATTTGTACAAGTAGCCATATTGAAATGGAAATGAAGTGAGAGCTCAGAAATCAACTCACACATTTATGGCCATAATATTTTTGACAAGGGTGCTAAATCCCCCAAATCCATTCAATTGGTAAAGTATAGTCTCTTCCAAAAAGTAGTGCTGGGAGAACTGAAAGTCCATATGCAAAGGAATGAAGGTAGGCCCCTCTCACGTCATACACAAAAATCAACCCAAAATGGTTCAAAAACCTAAATTTCAGAACAAGAACTATAAAACTCCTCTAAGAAAACCCAGGGAAGTATCTTCAGGACCTTGTGTTAGGCCATGGTTTCTTAGACTTTACATCAAAAACACTAGCAACAAAGAAAATATAGATAAATGGGGCACAATCAAAACTAAAAACTTTTGTGCTTCAAAGGACTTTATCATGAAAATAAAAAGACAACCTATTTAATGGGAGAAAATATTTTGAAATCATATATCCATAAAGGTTTAAATATTAAGACTATTTTAAATCCAGCAAGTTAATAATGAGACAAATAACCCAATTAGAAAATGAACAAAATACTTGAATAGAATTTCTCCAAAGGGTAGATACAAATCAAACAGCATATGAAAAGATGTTCAACATCACTAGCCATTAGAGAAATGTAGAGCAAACCAAAATTAGATACCATTTCATACTCACTAGAATGTCTACCATTAAAAAATTTAAAACAGAAAATTACAGATGCAGGAGAGGATGTGGAGAAACGGGAACACTCATTCACATTGGCAGGAATGTAAAATGGTGCAGCTGCTCTGGAAAACAGCTTGACAGGTTCTCAGAAATTAAGTATTGAATTACCCTATGACCTGTCAATCCCAAACCCAGGTATATAACCAAAAGAATTGAAAGAAGGGATTAGAACAGATATTTGGACACTGATATTCATAAAGGCATTACTCAGAATTGCCAAAAGATGGAAGCAACCCAAGCATCTGTCAACATATGAATGGATAAACATTGTAATGTTATTTATTAGTAAAAAGCAACAAATTTCTGATGTATGTGACAACATGGGTAAACCTTGAAAATATGTTGAGTGAAATAAGCCAGGTACAAAAGGGACAAATATTGTATGATCTCACTAATATGAAATAATTTGAATAAACTAATTGATAGAGTGAGAAACTAGGATACAGGTTATCACAGGCTGGGTTGGGGTAGGCCATGGAGAGTTAATTCTCAATTGGTAGAGAGTTTCTGTTTGGGATTATGGAAATATTTTGGTATTGGTTGGTGGTGATGTAGCAAAACAGTATACAATTAATTTTCACAATTGAATTATATATGCAGTTAAAAGGGGAAATTTTAGGTTGCACATATGTTACTAGAATAAAAATTAAAAAAATAACATAAGAGTGTACAACACAAACTGTGAATTCTAATGTAAACTGTGGACTACAGTTATTAGTATATTTGTAATCAAATTGCTTCATCAGTTGTAGCAAAGGTACTGTTATAATGCATTATCATAATATTAGGAAAAACTATGTGTGAGTGTGGGAATATGGGAACTCTGTATTTTCTGCATTATTTTTTTTGAAAATCTAAAAATTCTTGAGTCCATAATAAAGGACATGTGTAAAAAAATCTTTCTTCAGTTTGTGAACAAGTGTTGGAAAGTTGAGATTTTAAATGTTATTAGCAGAAACCAGACTTTTTGATTTTGTGAATTTTTCTATTATGTAGAAATTTATATCACTTGAGCTTATAAAAACTGATAAACTGAAAAAAAAAAAGGAAAGTCTAAAGGTAACAAACTTAGATTTTAATTCCTGTTCTTTTAAAATGTGCACCTTTTGAAAATTAAATGATTATTCTGTGTTCAGCTTCTTCAACAAAAAAATTGGGGAAAATAATACTTGTTACTGTAAGGATTGGATGTGATATATAAATGTGATTATATATATTTTATATGTCATATAAAATTATCCTAAGTATTATATAGTAGACTAGAACAATTCTGATCAGGCTTTTATGACACTTGCCAGAAATAAAAAAAATTCTTAAATGAAGTAATCAGCCTTTTATTAATGTCAAGAAGAATACTTCCAAATGGAAAAGTACTGGACTAATTGTGAAAACATGAATCCTCAGTTGCCAAAACCATTTCTTTCCTTTGCTAAATGGTGCCTGAGCTTCAACAAGTTAGTGAACACTCCCTGATGACTGGCACTGCCTTATTTGAAGTTATTAATACAATATGTTCTATAAACATTTGTCACTTGAATGAATAAACAAAAGTGTAAGTTACATCTTTCACAAATATTTATCATTAATTTATAGATAAACTGTTTCTGATCTCTGAATTTAACATTTATAAAAGAGTAATGGAACAGGATTTGGAACAGCATTTCATATATTTCAGATACTGCATCAAGTCTGAACCCATTTGAAAATTTTAACAATGAATTTGTGAGATAGCCTAGAATCAGGTGATCTTAGAAGTTTTATTTTGGGGTCAGAAGATTGGATTTTATTAAGTTTGTGACAAGAATTCACTGTAAGGGCTTTGAGCAAAGGAACAACATCTCTGAATTCAATTTCGAAGTGATCCCTTGTGTTATCACAAGGGCAGGGGTTATTGGAGATGACAGTGAAAGCAAAGAGACCAGGAGAAGGCTTTGCAGTAGGCCAGGGAGTTACCAGGAAGTAGTGAGAATGTTTAAAATTGCTATGGATTGAAGTTAGAGTCAGTATGATTTGTTATATATGTTGATAAGTAATGTGACAAGAGTAAAGGGATGAAAGATACTGTGAGATTTGATCTGACAATAAAACAGAAGATGATGCCATTTAATGAAATTGGCTGGGGAAAAATTAGGAAGGAATAGGTTTCCATGGAGAATTTAAAATTTAGTTTTGTAAATAATATTTTGATATCCAGTTAAAAATATCTATTAGGCAATTGCAATAGATGAGCTTCACTATAGGGGTGAGACAGGGCCTATAGATAAAAATCTGAGATGCTTCACATTTAAACCTCAGGAAAAGGGGGAATATCCAAACAAAAAGCTAAGAAAGAGGATTCAATGAGTTGGGATGAAACCTATAACAGTGATCTTTGGTCTATAGTCCTCCATTTATTATTAGTTCTACCCACTTTGAACATGTAAACCATATTAAATGAGTTCTTATGTTTACACTTTCGTGACTATTTACATTCTGAAACTTTTCATGGAAATTCATTCCAATCCTCTCTTTTTCTAGTCAATGCTCAGTGCCCTTTTAAAACTCACCTAAAACATTGATTTCTCTGGAAATTGTCCTCTGATCACACTTTAATTTATATGTTGCTACACTACGCCTAGCATCACATGAATATATTTATAGTAGAATTCATTTCTTTAGCCTCTTTCATATGAAGCCATTAGTATATGTCAAATCTTGGAAGCCATGAAACTATGTCTTATTTAATTTTGTAATCCCTATGTCCATGAAAGAAATAAATGCTCCACATACAATTTTGATTGAATGTATAAATCAAAGATTAATATTCTAATAAATTTAAAAATAACTGTTTTATAGATAAACTATTTCTAAAATCTGACACAGTTTCCAAAGGAATATAAAGTATTTTTGTTGTGTTCCTGCACATTTTGATCATGGTGGGTAACTTGCTAATTGTCATGACTGTAACTGTTAGTAAGATCCTTGAATCATCCATGTACTTTTTTCTTATTAGGTTATCCTCTATTGATGCCATTTATTCCTCTGTCTTTTCCACCAAATGGATTTCAAAATTCTTGTTTGGACAAAAGACCCTATCCTTCCAATCTTGTATGAGCCAGCTCTTTACAGGGACCTTTTTTTTGTGGAACAGAGTTCTTCTGTGGTAGTGGCACATGACTGCTTAGTGGCCGTCTGTAAGTCCTTGTATTATCAGATTTCCATGAGATAATGGTGTGTGTCATGTTGCTATTAATGCCCTGGATTGGAGGTGTTCTGCCCTCAGCAATGAAACTTAGCTCCCTATGGACTCATTCTGGGATCCCAATGTCATTGATGACTTTTTATCTGTGACAGGTACCATTTATTGAAACCCTTAGTGGTGGCTAATGGAGGACTGAGCTGCAGTATTGCATTTCTGTTCTTACTCTTTGATGTCATCTTGACTCTTGACTCCCTGAAGAACCTTATTCAGGAAGGTAAATGGAAAGGACTCTCCTTCTGTGTTCCTAACCACTGTGTTTGTCTTCTTTTTCGTTACCTAAATTTTCAGATGTGCAAGTACTCCTGAGACGATCCCAATGAGAAGTCATTGATCATATTTTACACTGTCAACTCCCAGACAGAACCCTGAAACTAAACTCTGAGATATTATATGACATGATAATGAAGCTCTGTAGAAGAAAAATCATTTTAGGTAGTAAATAACTGCATCAACCACCATGAAGAGAATCATTTGACTTTAGAACATAACTCCTAATATCCTAGAAGATTTGCTATATCTGATGCACCCTTCACTGTATTTCAAAGCATTTCTCATAATTATAATTAAGGAATTAATGACTGGTCTAATGATATCAGTCTTTGCCAAAATGAAAGCTTTATAACGTCGTATTTGTTACTGAATTTTAGAAGGTTATATTGCATCTATATTATGAAGCCAATAATTTATATATAACAAATTAATGAATGAATTTTTTTAGTGTTACAAAATTTTAAATTCATTTTAATTATATTTGCTAATTTTTCCCTCAGCCTTATATTTGTTCTTAAGTCCTGTCATTTATGCTTCTTCTTTTTTAACTAGTAAAATATTAAATCCTTTATAGATCATCTTGTTTTGAAATTTCTTTAGCATTACATATGATTTTTACTGTACAATACTTCTACTTTTTAAATTAAAAGAATTGAGAAATAGTGAAGTGCAAATCATCCAAAAAGTATTGTGAACTATAAATATATACATCACTCAGCATAATCTTCCAGTGTTCCTGCCCAGATGTAGTCACCCTACTTTATTACTTAAGATTCTTCATGTAATAATTTTTGCAAATACAAGTAAATTTTATTGTGTATATTCATGCATGTTTGTGTTCTTCTGTGTAAAAATTTAGGTTTTTTACTCAAGATCTTGATGATCTTTTCATACCAGTCATTATAAATCTAAGTTGTTCTTAGTTACCTACATACTGCATAAAATTCCTTCATGAAGATGTACAAAATTAATCTATATAGTTTTCTTCAAATTTTTTCCAGTCTTTTCCTATGACAAATAATTCTGCACTAAATATAGGTCCTTTTGAATATATGCAATTATGAATTCCTATAAATGAAATGGTTGGGTCAAATGGTATACATCTTTATAAGAAGGGTATTCATAGTTATGGCCAAAATGCCATCCATTTGTTTGTACCAACTACACTCATGCTCATAGAAGTGAGAATACCTGTTGTGTCCACATTCTAAACAATCAGTATTCAATAAATATTCTTGGAACTTGACAGTATGATTAGAGACAATGTGTTTCACTTGTATAATTTAATTGAAATTGTGTAAATGTAATTGAGTTTTGAACAGTTTGTATTTTCCTATTTGTATTTCTTTGTGGATTGTCTAAAATTGCTTCTACCTATTTGCTCTGATTGTTCATCTTTCCATGCTGACTTTTATGAGTTAATTATATACTATGGCACTATGCCTTTTAGTCTATCTATGTGTCATTGTAATTTTTCCATCCTGTTATTTGTTCTTGATTTTTTTTCCTAGTAGAATTTTTTTTCTATTTACATAGTCAGAACAACCAATATTTTCTTTGGTTTTTACATCTTGCTTACGAAGTGTTTCCTGGCTTCAGTCTTACCAAAATATTCTTCCCCATTTATAGAATTTAATTTTTTTTTAGCATTTGTCTTTCATTTTTGTATTTCACATTCAAAACTTTTTCATCCATCTGGAATTTATCTTGATGTAAGGATATCATTAGACATTGAATTTTAATGGTTCCTAGATTGTTGTTTTATATAGCTTCTTATTATTAAATTTTCACCATTTTGAAGTTAGTACTTTACTGCATTTTAAGATCTCACATGTATTTAGACTGATTTCAGTACTCTATTCTGTTTAATCGACCACTTTATTCATATGCTGTTTAACATTTCATATTGAGGTAGATATATTATTAATCTGCCAAGAGTTTTATCATAAGTAAAAGCTGAATTATCTCAAAGAAATTTTTTGCATCAATTGAGATGAACATATGATTTCACATCTTTAGTCTTTTGATATGGAAATTTACACTGATTATATCATTTATTTAGTTATTACAGCAGCAGCAAGTTTAGAGAAAAATCATGCAGGAAAAATAGTGTTCCCTTATACCTTTTTCCCCAAACAGATACACAGATTTCCCTGTTGATAACATTTACATTAGGGTGGTACCTTTTTAATGACTTATAAAACAATATTATTACAATTATTTTATTAATTATACTCTACAATTTGCATTAGGGTTTACTATTTCCATTCTACAGTTCTATGTGATTTTGTTTGTTGTTCTTTTGGTAACATATATATACAACCTAAAATTTGAAATTTTATCCACTTTCAATGATAAAATATCTGGTATTAATTACATTCTCAGTTATGTCACCATCACCACCATCTATCACCAAAACTTTTCTATTAGCCCTAAAAGAAACTCCATACCAATTAAGAATTAACTACACATTCCTCAACCCATCAGGCCCCTGTATTCTATGTTGTATATTCTAACTTTATTAATTTGCATATTCTAATTATTTCATTCAGTGGGAGCCTATGATATTTGTCCTTTTGTTTCTGACTTTTTTTCTGGGTTTTGATATTAATGCTATACATGAAGCCTTCTTGACCACTTTTTAAATTTCCCCCCCTCCCAGCAATCCTAACCACTCTTTCACACTAATGTTTTCTTTCACATTAAATATTAGCCTTTTTGAGTAGCTAAAACACTATGTTTTCTTTTAAAACTTGTTTATTTTGTTTCCCCACTGGACTGTAAGTTCAAAGAGGGCAGAGAGATTTTCTTCTTTGTTCATTGCTGGATCACAGCACCTCCACAGTAAATAATTGTTGAATGAATGTTTGGTAGAAAGATTTAATTTCTGTTTTAAAAAAATCTCTTGTATGGATCAGTGCAATAAACTTTGGAATGACATTTTCTATAAAGACTTGGAAATAATAGTAATACCTAGTAATTTATTAAGTCTTTTAATATTCATCAGGATGAGTTCTAAGCACTTTATGTGTGATAATTGAGCTCTAATATTTGTTTTATTGTACCTCATCAGACACTGGTGGTGTGATGTGTCTACCCACTGGATGTGCTGAGAGAGGAGCTGCTGACTCAGACCAACTCTGGATTGTTCATGAGCTTTGGTTCAATGAACAGTGACAGGAAGGACATAGTCCTAAGCAATATCTTATGTGCAGCAGCTGACCAGAAAAGTGAGAATGGAGAAATGAGAATATCTCCTATTTGTGGCCTATTCCAGTAACCTTATCAAGTACAAAGTAAAAATGTTTGATTCTGGGCATCTCCTAATGCAAGGGAAACAGAGGCTCAGATTTAGAACAAGGGAATACCTATATATGAGAGGGATAAGAAATCATACACTAAAGTCATGAACTTGGTTATGTTGACCAATTTGATTATTTACCCTGTGACTCATCACTTAAGTTACCAGAACTTATAAAACAGCCTTCAATAAAATAGCATTTAATGCATTTTTTAATTGTGAACATTAACATATATGCATAGCAGTGCAAACTGTCAAAGTATGATTCAACAAGTAGTTAGAGAGCAATTTTCAAAGAATGCCTTGGGTCACAGTTCCACAACTTCAACTATTTCCATTACTGTAAAATAAAACTTACATACATAAAGGTGTTTACTCTCAATGTACAGCTCAACAAGCAGTTATATATGTAACTTCAAAAATTGTTATGGGTAACAGTTCTACAGTTCTAGTTCTTTCCTTATTGTACAATACATGGTATATACAGAAAGATGAGGACTGTCAAAGCACAATTCAATGAGTAGCTTTAGAACAAATTTCAAAGAATATTATAGATTACAGTTATACCATGTCATTTACCTCCTTCCAACTATTCCAGCACACCAGCATCTAAAAAAGCATATATATATGTAAAGTTTTTTTTTATTTTTTTTTATTTTTCATAAATAAAGTTAATAAAAAAATAAAGGGGATGAGCCCACATTGGAAATGATAAAGTGGGGTGACTGGTGCTATGTGACCCTGGCTATGGTTATGTAGACAGGAGTTTGGAACAGGGAGCAACCTGGGAACTGGGACACATCATGGACACAGAAGGGAGGGAAGAATGTGGGTACAAGGAGGCGAGAGACAGAAAACTAAAAAGATTAAAAAATAATGTTTCAGCATTCATAGACGTTTGTTAAATCTTTTCTTGTTTGTTGTGACCCCTTCCTCTCACTTAATCTCTTTCTCCATCTTCAGGGGTGTCTAGGCAGTGACCACCCTAACTTCTTTATATTGAAAGGGGTGTCAACAGTTTGGGGAAGGGGGTTGCATCTGATTGTTTTACTTAAAAAGGCTGTTGTCTCTGGGTTCTATGAACTGTCTGGCATAGGATCTCTCTGGTGGACTTAAGTTTCTGAATGAGAAAACCTAGTGAGTGAATCTCCCATTGAATCTCAGGTAGGGTCCCTGGTATTGGGGGCCTACTGTGGCCACTTGGAATGTCTAGTGGGAGTTTATGTAAGAGAAACATCCAGGATAGCCTCTGAACTCTACTTGGGATCTCTTAGCCAGCTTGTAACCTTTCTTTTTTCCCTCTTTTGGCTTAGTAGGCATTTCAACCTCTTGCTGACAAGGACAGGATTATTCCTGGGAGTCATGTCCCATGTCATGAAGGAGATTAATTTCCCTAGTAGTCATGTGCCTTATGGGAGGAGGTTAATGAATTTATTTCCCAAGCTGGGCTTAGAGAAAGCAAGACCATATCTGAGCAAAAAAAGAGGTTCCCTGGAGGTGCCTCTTAGGCATAATTATAAGAAGGTTCAGCCTCCCATTTATGACCCTGAATTTTATAACAGAAAGCCTCAAATTGAGGGCCTGATTTATTAAGTAGTGGGTTCTTTTCTTAAATTCAATTGTTTTGAGATTATTCACATGCCACACTATCATCCAGTGTGTATGATCAGTTGTTCATGGTGCCATTATATTGTTTGCATTCATCACCACAATTAACTTTTTTCAAGGTTAGGATATTTTTATTACTCCAGAAAATAAACAAAAGAAAAAAAGAAAACTCAGATCCTCCCATACATCTAACACCCCTCTATTATTAACTCATGTTATTGGAATACTGTTGATGAAATAATGTTAAAATATTACTAACTGTAGTACATAGTTTGCAGTAGGTACATTTTTCCCTATATAACCCTATATTATTAACTTTTAGTTGAAGTGTCATACATTTGTTCTAGTTCATTAAAGAAATTTCTAATATTTGTACAGTTAATCACAGACATTGTCCACCACAAGATTCATTGTGTTATACAGTCTCATGTTTTAACCTCCAGCTTTCCATCTGGTGAAATACGTATCTCAAACTTCCCCTTTCAACCACATTCATACACTATTCAGCACTGATAATGTGCTGCCATCACCTCTGTCCCTTTTCAAATGCTTAAGTTCAACCTAGTTAAGCATTCTGCTCATAATAAACAACCACTCCCCATTCTTTAGCCTCATTATATAACCTAGTAAACTATATTTCATGTCTATGAGTTTACATATTATAATTAGTTCCTATCACTGAGAAGAGACAATACTTGTCCTTTTGTGTCTGACTTATTTCAGTGAATATTAAGTCCTCAAGATTCATCCATCAACCCATTTTTTTAAGAGGATTTTGTTCAAGTACCATACATTCCATACTCAGTAAGCAATTGATAGTTCCCTGTATAGTCACACAATTAATTATGCATTCACCACCACTACCACTATCTATATAAGGACATTTCCATTTTTTTCCACAAAGAAAGAAGAAGAGTCAAAAAAAGGTAGAGAGACAAAAGAGAAAAAAAAGTGACAAGATAAGATAAAATTAAAGTACAAAAGAAAAGATAAAATTAAAATAAAGTACAATAAAAGAGTCAGGCAGCATCACCAATGCAAAGAATCCCATACCCCTCCCTTATATCTCCATCTTATAGGCATTTAGCTTTGGTATATTGCCTTTGTTATGTTAAAGGAAACATAATACAATGTTTCTGTTATCTATAGACTCCAGTTTGCATTGACTGTATTTTTCCAAAATATTACCCCATTTTTAATACCCTGGAAAATTGACATTCATTTGTTCTCCCTCATGTAGAAGCATATTTGTACATTGTATCACAATTGCTGACCACTCTAGTTTCACTAATTTATACAGTTCCAGTCTTTATCATCTGTCTTTCCTTCTGGTGTCTCACAGGCCCCTAATCTTCCTCTTTCAACCATACTCACAGTCATCTTTTTTCAGTGTACTTACATTATTGTGCTTCCATCACCCAAAATTGTGCTCCAAACCTCTCACTCCGGTCTTTTCCTATCTGTCTATAGTGCTTTCTTTACTATTTCCTGTAGAGCATGTATCTTGTTCCCAAACTCTGTCATTGTTTGTCAGAGAATGTTATAAACTCTCCCTCACATTTGAAGGACAGTTTTGCCAGATACAGGATCCTTGACTGGCAGTTTTTCTCTTTCAGTATCTTAAATATTTCACACCACTTCCTTCTTGCTTCCATGGTTTCTACTGAGAAATCCACACATAGTCTTATCAAGCTTCCCTTGTATGTGATGGATCACTTTTCTCTTGCTGCCTTCAGGATTCTCTCTTTGTCTTTGATGTTTGACAATCTGATTATTAAGTGTCATGTTTTAGGTCTATTTAGATCTATTCTGTTTGAGGTATGCTCCACTTCTTGGATCTGTAATTGTATGTCTCTCATAAAAGATGGGAAATTTTCAGTGATTATTTCCTCCATTATTGATTCTGCCCCTTTTCCCTTCTCTTCTCCTTCATGGACACCCATGACACACGCATACATGCAGTTCATGTTATCATTCAATTCCCTGAGATGCTGCTTGTATTTTTCCATGGTTTTCCATATCTGTTCTTTTGTGTGTAGGATTTCAGGTTCCTTGTTCTCAAATTCTGAATGTTTTTTTCTGCGTCTTGAAATCTGTTGTTGTATGTCTCCATTGTGTTTTTTCATCTCTTGTTCTGTGCCTTTCATTTTCATAGATTCTACCAGTTGTTGTTT
This sequence comes from Choloepus didactylus, assembly GCF_015220235.1. Taxonomy (NCBI): domain Eukaryota; kingdom Metazoa; phylum Chordata; class Mammalia; order Pilosa; family Megalonychidae; genus Choloepus; species Choloepus didactylus. Next base: position 29,821,900 of record NC_051312.1, on the reverse strand, counting down.
TTAAACTTCTGAGTTCTTCCTTATGTTTGCCCATGTTTTCTTTATATCCTTCATCTCTTTTGTCATATCTTTCTTAAACTCACTGAATTGATTTAGCATTAGTTGTTCATTTCCTGTATTTAGTTGAAGTGTAAGTTTATTCCTTTGACTGGGCCATATCTTCATTTTTCCTAGTGTGATTTGTATTTTTCTTTTTTCTAAATATTTGGTTTCCTTGATTACCCCAGTCAGATTTTTCCAGACCATAACAGGCTCAGGTCTCAAAAGATTTCCCAGACTGTGTGTCATAGAAGATTGACACACTTTCCTGTGAGGTCTCTAGCTGCTGTGCTTTTCCTAACCTTCCCAGCAGGTGGTGCCTGTCAGCCTGTTGCTTCCAACTGGTGTAAGGAGGTGTGGCCCCTTTAGTTTGTTTTGGTTGTTTTCCTTAGGCCCTGGGTTCTAAGTTCTGAAGGGAGGGCAGGAACTTAAGCTGGGCCCCACCTCCCTCCCTTAGGGAAGATACACCCCCTAAGGAATTATCTTCTGCACTTGAATTATTCCTTTGTCTCTCTGACTCTGTTAACTCCACCACTGCCTGGGTCAGAGGACTGAGAACGGAAAATGCTGAGGTTTTCTCCACTAAGCCACTCAGATTGAGAGAGGAAAAGACGGGAAAGAAAGTCCCTTCACAGAGCCAGTCCCTGGTCCCCCAATTTCACTTATCAGCCAGAAATAGTACCTGGTATTCTGTGCTCCTTTTCCTGGGACACAGGCTTTTCCCAGTATTCTAAGCACAGCCAACTCCAAAAGCCTCTGCATTTTTTTTTCCCAGCAGTCCCACCTCCTCTCTACTGGGAGTGACCTCAGGGTACTTTGCTGCTTGTTAGGGGTTTGTCTGTGGTGATAGCTTATGTTCAGCAGTCCACATTTGTTAATTAAAACTCCAGTTGGAGCTAAGCTGACCTACATTCACTTACTCCCTGGTGGGACTGCTGGTTTCTCCCATAGTGAGGTTTTACACCTCAGCCAACTGTGGGGGAAGGAAACTCCCAGCACACTTCCACAGTTTTTACTTACAGCTTTCATGCTGCCATCTCAGCCATTCCACCCATTCCAAGCTGGTGTATGATGTGTGGACAGTCATGGTTGCCCCCCAGCAGTTCTAGACTATTTACTAGTTGTTCCTGGCTGTTTACTAGCTGCTCTAGAGAACCAACTAAATTCCAAACCTCTCTGTGCCACCATCTTGCCCCACCTCCCCAGTATTAGGTTCTTAATTTCACTTAATATGTATCCTATCCCAAGACAAACTGTCAGTTTTTTGCATTATCTTCACTTAATTATACAATCATCACTCTCAACTTTAAACAATTATCATAGCTTGATATATTCCAGAGCTCTTATTAGCTGCTAATTATTCATCCCTAGTATTAGTGTTGTGTTGATAAGATATTGGCATTAAATATTGTCTTTAAAATGTCATGGATAGTTTTTCCATACACCACTCTGTTGGTCGTTCTGTGCACCAGTGTCATAACTGATAAGTACATCATGCTAATACTCATTAAGGTTTGTGGTGCTACTCTCTGGATTATGTAACTTTAAATAACCATTTATGAACATGTTCACCTTCAATGCATCACTGATACTTATAATCCCATTAACAAACCAATGGTCACACCTTACCATTCCTATGCCATTTAGTTCACCCTCATTGTCATATCTGTACGTATTAGATAGTCATTCCCCCTTGACTAGCTTCTGCCTATCTCTAGGTCCCCTATATTCTGCATTATAAGACACTTATTTGAAATTTTTCAAGGAGTTCACATTAGTAGTAACATACAATGTCTCTTTTCTGTCTGACTTATTTCAAACAGCATTATATCTTCAAGGTTCATCCATGTTTTCATGTTTCATGACCTCATTCATTCTAACTGCTGCATGGTATTCCATCATATGCATATAGCACAAAGGGTACTTGGCTTGTTTCCATTTCATGGCAATTGTGAACAATGCTGCTATGAATACTGGTGTGCAAATATCTGCTCATGTCGCTGCTTTCAGGCCTTCTGAATATTTACTGAGAAGACATTGCTGTATTGTAGGGAAACTTGGTATCTAATTTTCTGAGGATATACCAAACTGTCTTCCACAGTGGTTGCACCATTGCACAGTCACACCAGCAATGGGACTTACTCTGTGACTCTATGCATGTCACTTAAATTATCTTAACCTATAAAAGAGCCTTAACTAAAATAGCATTGTTAAGCAGAATACAAATGTTGACATGTGACACAGTTAATTTATGATGCATAGCTAATACTTGGAAATTATATTCTGAATTAAATTGAGAGCAATGTTTGCATGACAGTTGTATCAATTATTTGGTAATCATTTGTTCAATCCTTGATAATCTGTGTGATCTTGTGCAAAGAGCCCAACTTTTCTGTGCTTCAGTTGCCTTTTTGGAAAACTGAAAGTTGCAAAAAGTAGAGTTGTTATGAGTTTCCAATTAGTTACTAAAGGGGGCATGGGATTAGTTTGAATTGTTTTTTAGTCTGTGGGAAACTTGATCTTGAATAAATAGCAAGGTAACAAGTTAGTAGAGAGGAAGAGAGCTATATAAGAGACAGAGAAACAGGAAGAAAGAGACAGAGGTTACAAATCTATTAGAAAGTAGGCACAATCAAGAGAGACATTTTGGGTGCAGGAAATAATGTGAGTTGCTCACAAACCATTGTATCAACATTCCATTTTGTTCTGGTGTCATGTCCATGTGTTTGAAGGAAAAGTGGAGTCTCTTCCCAATCCAGGAGTGGGTATTTAGATTTGTGTTAACCAATTATGGTACTTCCATCTACCCTTCCATTGACTGTTTTAAGGATAAGCATGTTACACAATTCTAGCCAATGAGACAAGAGAGAAAACATGCTGGAGAGTTCATGGAAGATGTTTCTGTGTTCCTGTGAAAAAGAGTCATGAGGAAAACTTCCATTTTTCTAAACAACATTGTCTAAAATGGATGCTGGAATTGCAATCTAGTGTTAACCCTGCATTTTGGACTGGGAAGTTACCTGACCCAGAAAAAAAAATGCACATCATTGGAAAGGTGACTGTTAGCTTGTTATTGGACTAGTGGAAGCCTCTTTAATTACGAAAGGATATAACATTATTTTGAGAATGAAAATACCCATATTTTATCAGATAATGATTTCAGAAAATAAGAAAATGAAGAAGAAAAGTTCCCTTATTACCCAAAAATGTGAATTAAGCAACATGAGAAAAAGGGATCTCATTGCATACACAGGTTGTTATTGAAAGTTCATACAAATTTTAAGGAGAAATAATTGCAGATATAAAGGGAGGCAATAAATTAATAATGCAAATTTGGAAAACCCAATATTATTTTGACATCATTGCATTATATTTAAACCTCACCTTTGTTGGAAGCTGATGGCTCAGTATGGTTTCCTGTGGATCTAAAAAGCTTTCTATCTGGAGTCATCTATGGGACGTGTCTCAGTGAGACTAACAACATGTACTGGGGCAAGAATTGGGGTAATTATAATGTTGGTTTTCCTTTTGGTTCTCATTGTACAGGTAATATCTATTATGAAAGACCTCTTTTGAGAGAGAACATGTGAAAACTAGTGCCTCCTGGATGCCCACAAAGACTGTGATCAATTAAAGAGCTTCAGGTGTTGGCCTGTTGAGAAAGGGATCCAGATGCATGCCTTTCCTGCTGCATGCAAGTCTTGTCTTAGTATTCTGTATCCTAATGCTTATTGATCTTACCTTTTCAGATTGAGGACAAAAATTCAAATAAAGAATACCTGGAAACAGAAACCAATGCCATTTTAGGAGTGATTATATGGGTTAACTTTAGCCTCAATATTTGCAAGGGGTATCCAAGGAAAACTCTTTGGCATACTAAATGTAAAGTATATTTAGGGCAAACTAATATTAATATGATACTATCCTGGGGGACTCAATATTTTGGGATCCAAGACATATACTTGAATTTTAGTCAAATGATACATGTATGGCAAAAATATATTTGATGGATAAAGTGACATTGGTGAAAATGCCTTAAAGGAATCCTGGTGAGGTGGACAGAGGTCTAGGAGTCCAAGCAGAAATTATCTTTACTGAAGAAAACCATAGAGAGGAAATGGACTTATTGTCACTTAATTGCCTCTTAGAAGGGATATTTTTTCAGGGAGGAAGTGAAAGGATAGCAAGTAACTTGGACATAGGTGAGTTGTAGGAAAATGTATAAAAAAATAACATAGTTATACAGAATAGGAGGAAACAATGATCGGTAAGGCCATGGACATTGATCCAAGAGGGGCTATGAAGTAAGCTCCTTCTAATGGATGCATAGGTAGCTAAAGGCAATGGTCTGGGATCTTGCCAGCATAACCACAGTAATGAGTTCATGGGAAATGTTTGGTCCCCATAGTCTAGGAGAACATCTGAATAAATGATAAGATTTTTCTAGGTGCCTGCTAATTTCCAACATCTCCCATGTAAACTAAAATTTGAAAAGAACCCAACAGCAGTTAGTTGGAACTGGAAACCTGTTAAACTTCATTAGGTTTCACATGTTGTGGATGTTAAGTCATTACTTAAATATAAGGCTAATTTGGATCCTGTGTCAGTACAGTCTTGTAGTATGAAACAGGGCATATGTATAGGACTGTGAGAGATGGAGAATCCAAAATCCACTGAGACTTGGTTCATACCCAATTTCATGATGTCATTTCATAGATGGGCAGGGGACAATTTTGTTGTGAAGGTGAAGATAATACCATTGCAATTCTAAATGACTAACTTTGTAATGATCACAGTTTAACAGATAATTTAACTGTCATTTGTTGTAACACTTTTGTACCGGTTGGATTAATTTGACTAATTTCAGTGAATTCTTTGATAATGTTGATATTGATTACCAAATATGTTGCAAAATTGAATTAAAACCTCTACACATTGTTCTCCAATAATAGTAAACAATTATTGCTTTTAAACATTTTTGCATTATGGTGAAATATCTATAAGATTTTACACTTTAACCATTAAGTGTGTGATTTAGTGGCATTAAATGCAATCACATTGTTGTGCAATCATTTTCATCATCTGAGACAGAAATTCTCTGCCTATTAAGCAATAAACCCAGTTCTGCTTCCCCAAGTCCAAGATAAACACTATTCTTTCTGTCACTATGAATTTGCTCTTTCTAGATAACTCATAGAAATTGAATCATACAGCATTTTCCTTTTTTGTCTTCTAATTCACTCATCATAATGATTTCAGTGTTCTTCTATGTTGTTTTATGTATCAAACTTGATTCACTCTTAATTTCTATTTTATGTATATGCCACATTATTTTTTATCCCTTCATCTGTTCATCTGTTGAAACATTCCTGGCTCATTTTTACCTTTTCACTATTGTCAACCATGCTGCTATGATTATTGGCATACAAATGCCTGTTTTATTCCAACTTCAGTTATTTTGTGTATACACACACAACCACACACACCACAAACACCTAGGAGTGGAATTTCTGAGACATATGCCAATTCTGATTCACTTTATGAGGAATGGCCAAACTGTTTTCCATGGTGGCTGCATCACTTTACATTCCCATCAGAAATGCAAGAACTTTCAGGATTCTTCACATCCTCACCAATATTTGCTATTTTCCAACTTTTTGGTAATAGCCATCCTAGTGGGTATGAAATGGTATATTATTGCTCTTTTGATTTGCATTTCCCTAACAGCTAATGATGTTGAGCATTTTTCATGTGCTTACTGGGCATTTGTATATCTTTGGAGAAATACCTACTGAGTTCCTTTGACCAGTTTTTAATTGAATTGCTAATCTATTTGTTGTTGAGCTGCAGCAGTATTTTGTCTATACTGTGTATTAAATTCTTTTCAGATATACATTGTGTAACTATTTTCTCCTATAAAGTAGTTTGTCTTTAATTTTTGTTAAATTCCTTTTATGCACAGATGTTTTAAATTTTGATGAAGTCAAACTTAACTATTTTTTTCTTTTGTTGCTAGAGCATTTGCGTCATATATAAGAATCCTGTGCCAAATACATGGTGCTCCTGTTTGCTAATGCTGTTGTCATGCAAAATATCAGAAATGGATTGACTTTCATAAAGGGGGTTTATTTGATTACAAATGTACAGTCTGAAGGCCATGAAAATTTCCAAATGAAGGCAGCAACACAAGTATACCTTCACCAAAGGAAGTCCAATGGTGCCTGGAAAACCTCTGTTAGCTAGGAAGGTACATGGCTGGCATCTGCGGATCCCAGGTTGTGTTCCAGCTCCACTCTCAGCTCCTATGCAATCTTCAAAGTGTCTCTCTTGGCTGCAGTTGCTCTTTGGTCCTTCTGTTTGTGAGCTTTTATAAAGCTCCAGTAATTTAATTAAGACTCACCTGAACAGAAGGGGTAACACCTCCAAGGAAATAATTCAATCAACATTCACGCACAAAGCTGTTTGAGTCACATCTCCATGGAAACAGCCCAAACCAAAGGTTCCAACCTAATCAAGACTAAATATGTTTGCCCCCACAAGATTGTATCAAATAACATGGTGTTTTGGGGGACATAATACATCCAAACCAGCACACCAGTTCTGAAAGGTTTACTTCACTGTTTTCTTGCAAAAAGTTTATGGCTTTGTCTATATTTAAATCATTGCTCCATTTTGGATTAATTTTTGTATACAGTGAGAAGAGTCCAACATCATTCTTTTGCATATGGATATCCTATTGTTCCATCACCAGTTGTTTAAGAAACTGTTTTTATCTCTTGAATGGACTTGGCAATCTTTTTGAAAATCAAGAGAAAAGCAATATATTGGTTTATTTCTGTATGCTTAATTCTATTCCATTGGTGAATATCTGTCCTTACATTAGTACCATCTAGTTGTATTGACATTTTGACAATATTAAGTCTTCTAATTTATGAAATCAGGATATCTTCCTATTTACTTAGATATTCTTTCATTTCTTTCACCAATGTTTTGTTGTTTGCAGTATATAAGTTTTTTTTTACATTCCTGTTAAATTTATCCCTAGTCATTTTATTTTTTCAGGTGCTATTTTAAATGGAATAGTCTCTTTTTTTTCATTTTTATTGAGATTGTTCAGATACCATACAATTATCCAAAGATCCAAAGTGTACAATCACTTGCCCCTGGGTACCCTCATACAGCTGTGCATCCATCACACTTAATTTTTGTTCAATTTTTAGAAACTTTTCATTACTCCAGACAAGAAATAAAGTGAAAGATGAAAAAAGAAAAAAAGAAAAGGAAACTCTAATCCTCCCCTATCCCTAACCAACCCCCCTCAATTGTTGACTCGTAGTATTGATATAGTACATTTGTTACTGTTTATGAGAAAATGTTGAAATACTACTAACTGTAGTATATAGTTTATAATAGGTATATAGTTCTTCCCTATATGCCCCTCTATTATTAACTTCTAATTGTATTGTTGTACATTTGTTCTGGTTCATGGAACTGATTTCTAGTATTTGTACAGTTGATCATGGACATTGCCCACCATAGGATTCAGTTTTATACATTCCCATCTTTTGACCTCCAACTTTCCTTCTGGTGACATATATGACTCTGAGCTTCCCCTTTCCACCTCATTCACACACCATTCGGTGCTGTTAGTTATTCTCACATTGCTACCAACACCCCTGTACATTTCCAAATATTTAAGTTCATCCTAATTGAACATTCTGCTCAAACTAAGCAACCACTCCCCATTCTTAAGCCTCGTCCTATATCTTGGTACCTTATATTTCATGTCTATGAGTTTACATATTATAGTTAGTTCCTTTCAGTGAGACCCTGCTATAATTGTCCTAATGTGTCTGGCTTATTTCACTCAGTATATTGCCCTCCAGGTTCTGTCATCAACCCATTTTTTTTAATATGGTTTTGTTCACTCACCATACATTCCATCCCAAGTAAATAATCGATGGTTTTCTGCATGGTCATACATTTATGTGTTCACCACCTTCACCATTATCTATATAAGAGCATCTACATTTCTTCCACAAGGCAGGAGGGGGAGTCAAAGAAGGTAGAGAGGCAAAAGAAAGAGGAAAAAAAAATGACAGCTAGGAAGCAGCAAAAGGAAAAATAACCTTAAATCAAAGTAGAATAAAGAATCAGACAATACCACCAATGTGAAGTGTCTAACATACCTCCCCTATCCCCCCCTCTTATCTGTGTTCACCTTGGTATATCACCTTTGTTACATTAAAGGAAGCATAATACAATGATTCTATTAGTTACAATCTCTAGTTTATGCTGATTGCATCCCTTCCCCAATGCCTCCCCATTTTTAACACCTTGCAAGGTTGATATTTGCTTGTTCTCCCTCATGAAGGAACATATTTGTACATTTTATCACCATTGTTGAATACTCTAGATTTCACCAAGTTACACAGTCCCAGTCGTTATCTTTCCTCCTTTCTTGTGGTGTCTCACATGCTCCCCACCTTTCTCTCTCAACCGTATTCATAGTTACCTTTGTTCAGTGTACTTACATTGTTGTGCTACCATCTCCCAAAATTGTGTTCCAAACTACGCACTCCTGTCTTCTATCACCCTGTAGTGCTCCCTTTAGTATTTCCTGTAGGGCAGGTGTCTTGTTCACAAAGTCTCTCATTGTCTGTTTGTCAGAAAATATTTTGAGCTCTCCCTCATATTTGAAGGACAGCTTTGCTGGATACAGGATTCTTGGTTGGTGGTTTTTCTCTTTCAGTATCTTAAATACATCACACCACTTCCTTCTTGCCTCCATGGTTTCTGCTGAGAGATCCGCGCATAGTCTTATTAAGCTTCCTTTGTATGTAATGGATCCCTTTTCTCTTGCTGCTTTCAGGATTTTCTCTTTGTCTTTGACATTTGATAATCTGATTATTAAGTGTCTTGGCATAGGCCTATTCATATCTCTTCTGTTTGGAGTACGCTGCGCTTCTTGGATCTGTAATTTTATGTCTTTCATAAGAGATGGGAAATTTTCATTAATTTTTTCCTCTATTACTGCTTCTGCCCCCTTTCCCTTCTCTTCTCCTTCTGGGACACCAGTGATATGTACATTATTGTACTTTGTTTCATCCTTGTGTTCCCGGAGATGTTGCTCATATTTTTTCATTCTTTTCTCCATGTGCTCCTTTGCGTGTAGGCTTTTGGGTGATTTGTTCTCCAGTTCCTGAGTGTTTTCTTCTGCCTCTTGAGATCTGCTGTTGTATGTTTCCATTGTGTCTTTCATCTCTTGTGTTGTGCCTTTCATTTCCATAGATTCTACTAGTAGGTTTTTTGAACTTTTGATTTCTGCCGTATACATGCCCAGTGCTTCCTTACAGCCTCTATCTCTTTTGCAATATCTTCTCTAAACTTTTTGAATTGATTTAACATTAGTTGTTTAAATTCCTGTATCTCAGTTGAAGTGTATGTTTGTTCCTTTGACTGGGCCATAACTTTGTTTTTCTTAGTGTAGATTGTAATTTTCTGTTGTCTAGGCATGGTTTCCTTGGTTATCCAAATCAGGTTTTCCCAGACCAGAACAGGCTCAGGTCCCAGAGGGAAGAAATATTCAGTATCTGGTTTCCCTGTGGGTGTGTCTTAGAAAATTGCTCCACCCTTTGATGCCTCAGGTCACTGTGCTTTTCTGCCCAGCAGGTGATGCCCGTTAGCCTATAATTTTTGACTGGTGTGAGGAGGTATGGCCCTGTTCCCCCAGGCTCTGGGGTCTGGTTCTGAAGGGAAAGGGCCCCACCCCTTTCCTCCTAGAGAAGACAGACCCCCCAGGTGGAGGTCATTAGCATTTCAATGGTCTCACTCTCTGCTTTTGGTGTCTCCACCCTTCTCCGAGTCACAGCCCTGGAAACTGAAAATGACTGGGGCTTTCTCCACTGAGCCAAAAAAGAAACAGATAGTCCCCTTTAGACCCAGTCCAAGGCAACCCTCCGGCTCTTCCAGGTCAGTCATCACCCAAAGCCTCTGTCTGTTTTTTGGGGATGCATACCTGCAGTGAGCAGTTCACACTCGCTACTTAAAACCCCAGTTGGAGCTCAGCTGAGCTATTTTCACTTGCTGGAGAGAGAGCTTCTCTCTGGCACCACGAGGCTTTGCAGCTCAGGCTATGGGGGAGGGGGTCTCACGACTTGGTTCCGCAGGTTTTACTTACAGATTTTATGCTGTGTTCTCGGGCATTCCTCCCAATTCAGGTTGGTGTATGATGAGTGGATGGTCTCGTTTGTTCCCCCACAGTTATTCTGGATTATTTACTAGTTGTTCTGGTTTTTTGTAGTTGTTCCAGTGGGACTGCTTAGCTTCCACTCCTCTATATGCCGCCATCTTGCCCAAGTCCTTAAATGGAATAGTCTTAATTCCAGTTTTGGAATGTTCATTGCTAATGCACAGAAACAAACTGGTTTTTATGTGCTTATCTTATTCTTTGCAATAATGTTGAATTGGCTTATTAGTTCTCATATATTTCTGGTGTAATTTTTGGGATTTTGTCTATTTGGCCAGAACTTCCAGTAAAATGTTGAAGAGCAGTGGTGAATTTAGGCATCCTTGTCTTGTTCCTGAAATTTGGGGTAAGTTTTCGGTCTTTAATAAAGTATGAGATCAGCTGTGGTTTTTTCTCATATATTTCCTTAATCATATTCAATAAATCCTCTTATAGTCCCAGTTTTCTTAATGTTTTATCAAGAAATTGTTCTGTGTTTTGTCAAATGCCTTCTTTGCAACAATTGAGATGATCGTGCTTTTTTTTCTTCCTTCTTTCTTTTAATGTGGCATGTTATATTGATTGAATTTCCTATGTTTATCCACTCACATTCCTGGGATAATACCAACTTGATCATAGTATATATCCTTCTCATGTGCTTTGAGATTTTGTTTCCTCATATTTTGTTGAGAATTTTAGCATCTATATTAATAATATTAGTCTGTATATTCACTTTCTTGGGATATCTTCACCTGACTTGTTATTAGTGTAATGTGGCCTAGTAGAATCATTTGGGAAATGTTTCTTCTTCAATTAATGGGAACAGTTTGAAAAAGTTGTTCATTCTTCTTTGAATATTTGGTAAAATCCACCAGAGATTCCAGCATGTCCTGTTTTTCTCTTTGTTGTGATGTTCTTGAATACTGATTCAATTGCATTACTTTTTAGTCCTCTTGGGATCTTCTGTTTCTTTTTGAGTGAATTTCTATTATTTTTTTTTCCATTTCATTGAAGTGATGTAATTTGTTGACGTAAATTGTTTTTTCAATTTTATTTTTAATTAAATTTTTTCATTAGTTTTATTGAAACATATTCACATATCATACAATCATCCATGGTATACAATCAACTGTTCACAGTATGATCCTTAGTTATGCATTCATCACCACAATCTATTTCTGAACATTTTCCTTACATCAGAAAGAACCAGAACAAGAATAAAAAATAAAAGTAAAAAAAGAACACTCAAACAATCCCCCCATCCCACCCTGTTTGTCATTCAGTTTTTATCCCCATTTTTCTACTCATCCATCCATACACTAGATAAAGGGAGTGTGAGCCACGAGGTTTTCACCATCACACTGTCACCCCTTGTCATCTACATTATTATATAATCATCTTCAGGAGTCCAGACTACTGGTTTGGAGTTTGGTAGTTTCAGGTATTTACTTCTAGCTATTCCAATACATTAAAACCTAAGAGGTGTTATCTATGTAGTGCATAAGAATGTCCACCAGAGTGGCCTCTGAGCTCCATTTGAAATATCTCAGCCACTGAAACTATTTCATCTCATTTTGCATCCCCTTTTGGTCAAGAAGATATTCTCAATCCCACAGTGCCAGGTCCAGATTCATCCCCAGGCATCATATCCTGTGTTGCCAGGGAGATTTACAACCTTGGGAGTTGGATCCCACATGAGAGGAGGGCAGTGAGTTCATCTGCTGAGGTGGCTCAGTTAGAAAGCGAAAGGGCCACATGTAAGCAACAAAGGAGTACTCAGGGGGAGACTTTTAGGCACAATTATATGCAAGCTTAGCCTCTCCTTTGCAGTAACAAGCTTCATAAGGGCAAGACCCATGATCGTGGCTCAGACATCAAACCAACAGTCCTAATGTTTGTGACAACATCAACACCAGTCCAGGTGAGGAAGTCCAACAATTCTGCACCTTCCCCCAGCTCCTCGGGGTGGGGGGGTGGGGAACTGTAAATATATTTTTTATTCTCTGCCCAAATTACTTTGGGATGTGTCACTATTTCATTCTAACCTATGCTAACCTACCATATCTCACTTCCTATTCAAAGTACCATGTAATTGTGGTGTTTGAACAAACTGTAGAGTTATACTGTTTAGAAAATATAGATCCTGCACCAAATAGACATCTCTTCCCTTGGTCTCACATGGAAGTTGAAGTTTCAAAACACAGTCAGTTTAGACCTTTACCCTTTGGCCCAGTTTGCCCTAGTCTTAAACAGATCTGTTTCATTCATATCACTAATTGAAGTCTGGGCTCTTTTTCAGCTTTTTTTAAACACATGCTGTATGCACTAATACTGACATTCATATCTGCCAAGCTCTAGTTCTGAGTTTCAGGTGTCGCAGAGATATGCATTGTTCCAGAGACCAATTAAGTTATACACTAAGGGATCAGCATCTCAAAGTTTAGAGACAGGCATTACAATTCAGGAATAGAGTTGACTGCTTTAAGAGTTTACAATCTAGGGACTATTACAATAATCATGTCCACATTTGGCTATGTTCTAAGATTCAATTTTGAGTTTACACATTGTAATTGGTCCATATTGGTGAGGCATTATAGTGTTTGCCTTTATTTCTGGTGTACTTCACTCAAATACTGTGCACAGGATCCATTCACCTCATTGTGCGTCTCACAGCTTCACTCTTCTCATAGTTGCTCAATATTCCATTGTATGCATACGCCACAGTTCACCATTCTGTTCCTCAGTCTATGTACCCTGAGGTCACCTCCACCCATTGCAAATCATGATTACTCTCTCCATGAACAACAGTTTGTAAATGTCCATTCATGTCTCTGCTCTCAGATCCTCCAATGACATACCCCATAATGAGGTTGCAGGACCTAATGGTCCCCACATAACTTTTTGTGGAACAACCACACTGACCTTCAGAAAGGCTACACCATTCTACCTGCTCATCAACAGTAGATAAGTACATCCCTCTCACCATGTTTTCTCCAACACTTTTACTCCTATATATATTTTTCCTACAATTTTATAGAGTTATACTCACATACCATACATTTATCAACAGTGTACAATCAGTTGTTCATGATATCATCATAAAGTTGTACATTTATCACCACAATCAGCACTTGAACATATTGAATACTACAAGAAGAACTGTTTTTTTAGCAATAATTAAAAAGATGATAAAAAGAAAAATAACATGCCATACAATAAAATATAATAGTAAGGACAGAAAATAACACCACTACCAAGAGTCCCATATTCCTCCCCTATATCCTCCTCTCATATACACTTAGCATTGACATATTGCCTTTGTTACATTTAATGGAGGTATACTACAATGTTACTGTTAACCATAGACTCCAGTTTTCTTTGATTATGTTTTATCCTGAATATCATCCCTTTTTCAACACTCTACATGGTTGGCATTCATTTGCTCTCCCACATGCCAAAACATTTTTATATTTGTATATTTAGTAACAGTCATTGGACACTCCAGTTTTTGCCAAGTTATACAGTCCCAGTCTTTATTATCTATCTTGACCTCTGGTGTCATACATTCTCCTATCCCACCTCTTTCAGCTTTACTCACAGACATCTTTGTTTGGTGTACTTACAATACTGTGCTACCATCACACAGCATTATGCTATCTATTTCTGGATCTATACAATCAATCCTAAACATTCTGTAGTTCTTCAGCATCAAATGTCTGGTCTCTGCCCTCTTTCTATCTCCTGGTCACCTGTGTTGTCAGCTTTTAACTCCCAAAGTTTGTTCATTAATGTCTGTTCATATTAGTGAGACCATACAGAATCTGTCCTTTTGTTTCTGGCTAACTTCACTCAACATAATGTCCTCAAGGTTCATCCACATTATTATATGAACCATCTCTTTGCTCTGTCTTACAGCTGCATAATATTCCATCATGTGTATATACCAGTTTGTTTATCCACTTGTCCATTGATGGACATTTAGGCTGTCTCCATCTCTTGGCAATTGTGAATAATGCTGCAATAAACATTGGTTTACAAATGTCTGTTTGTGTCTTAAGTTTCAGTTTCCCTGAGTATATACCTAGCCATGGAATAGCTGGGTCATATGGCAAATCTATATTTAGCTTCCTGAGGAACCTCCACACTGTCTTTCAGAGTGGTTCCATGATTCTACATTCCCACCAACAATGCATAAGTGTGCTTCTTTCTCCACATCTTCTCCAACACTTGTCATTTTCTGTTTTTTGGATAATGGCCATTCTGGTAGGTGTGAGATATCTCATTGTGGTTTTGATTTGCATTTCCTTAATAGCCAGTGAAGTTGAGCATTTTTTCATATGTTTTTGAGCCATTTGTATTTCCTCTTCAGAAAAATGTCTGTCCATGTCTTTTGCCCATTTTTTAATTGGATTGTTTGTCTTTCTGTTATTGAGATGTAGGATTCCTTTATATATTCATGATATTAAACCCTTATCTGATATGTGGTTTCCAAATATCATCTCCCATTGTGTAGGTTTCTGTTTTACTTTTCTGACAAAGTCCTTTGATGTACAAAAGTGTTTAATTTTGAGGAGATCCCATTTGTCTATTTATTCTTTGGTTGCTCACACCTTGGGTGTGAGATTGAAGAAACCACCTCTTATCACAAGATCTTTAAGATATTGCCCTACATTTTCTTCTAAGAGTTTTATGGTCTTGGTGCTAATGTTTAGGTCTTTGATCCATTTTGAATTAATTTTAGTATAAGGTGTGAGATGGACATCCTCTTTCATTCTTTTGGAAATGGATATCCAGTTCTCCAAACACCATTTATTGAAGAAGCTGCTCTTTCCCAGTTGCTTTGGCTTGACTGCCTTATCAAACTTCATTTGTCTGTAGGTGTGAGGGTCTACTTCTGAATACTCAATTCAATTCCATTGGTCGGTATATCTGTCCTTATGCCAGTACCATGCTGTTTTGAGCACTGTAGCTTTGTAATATTCTTCAAAATTGGATAGTGTGAGACCTCCCACTTCATTCCTCTTTCTCAAGATATTTTTGGCTATTCAGGGCACCTTGCCCTTCCAAATAAATTTGGTTATTGGTTTTTTCTATTTCTGTAAAGTAAGTTGTTGGGATTTGAATTGGTATTGCATTGAATCTGTAAATCAGTTTAGGTAAAATTGCCATCTTAACTATATTTGGTCTTCTAATCCATGAACATGGTATGTTCTTCCATTTTTTTAGATCTTGTTCAATTTCTTTTAGCAATTTCTTACAGTATTCTGTGTAAAGTTCTTTTGTGTCCTTGGTTAAGTTTATTCCTAAATACTTTACTCTTTTGGTTGCTATTATAAATGGGATTTTGTTTTTCTTGATTTCCTCCTCTTGTTGCACATTAGTTGTGTATAGGAACACTACAGATTTTTGCATGTTGACCTTGTAGCCTGCCACTTTGCTGTATTCATTGACTAGTTCTAGTAACTTTGCTGTAGATTTTTCTGGATTTCCTACATATAGAATCATGTCATCTGCAAATAGTGAAAGTTTTACTTCTTCCTCTCCAATTTGGATGCTTTTTGTTTCTTTTTCTTGCCTAATTGCTCTAGCTAGAACTTCCAGCACAATGTTGAATAACAATGGTGATAGTGGGCATCGCTGTCTTGTTCCCGATCTTAAGGAAAAGCTTTCAGTCTCTCCCCATTGAGTATGATGCTAGCAGTGAGTTTTTTATTGCCTTTATCATATTGAAAAATTTCCCTTCTATTCCTATCCATTGAAGTGCTTTAATCAGGAAAGGATGTTGAATTTTGTCAGATGCCTTTTCTGCATCAATTGGGGTGATCATGTGGTTCTTCTGCTTTGATTTATTCATGTGGTTGACATAAATTCTTAATAGTATTTTCTTTCAATCATTTTTATTAGTTAATAATTATGGAATACCCACAATCTGGTTTCAGCTTAATTAGTGGCCTCTTCTCTATAATTTTTTTTTACTTTTTCATTCTAGATAATTGTCAACCAGTTTATAAATGGTTATAAACACTACAATTTTTTATTTTATCTACTGTTTTACTATTTTCTATTTCATGTACTTCCACTTTAATCTTTACTATATCCTTCAGAACTATTCTGGATTTAGTGTGATGTTCAATTTCCAGTTTCTAAAAGTATACATTACTGATCTGAGATCTTTCTTCTTTTTAAATGTAAATGCTTAGAACTATACAATTCCATCTGAGCCCTTCCTGCATTCCAAAAGTTGTGGTATTTTGTGTTTTCATTTGCATTTTTGTCAAGGTATTTTACAATATCCCTTGTCATTTGTTCTTGACACATTGGTTATGTAAAAGTGTAATTTCCATGTGTATTTATGTATTTTCCATGTTTTCTTCTTGTGTTTGCTTCCTTCGGTGATTGATTTCTTGCTTTTTTCTTTTATGTACAGAGAATAAAATATGCATGATTTCAATCCTTTAAAACTTAATTTGTCTTGTTATTTTTACCTCATGTATAGTCTATTTGGAGAATAACCTATGTGCACCTGAGAAGAATGGGTACTGTATTGTTTTGGATAATGTATTCTAAAAATATCTTAGATCTAATAGGCTTCTAGTGTTTTTCAAGTCCTCTATTTCCTTTTTCATCTCTGTCTAGATGTTCTATCCAACATTTAAATGGGTGTATTGAAGTCTTTTCTTAACAGATAAACTTCCATTTCTCCCTTCTTTTCAGTCATTATTTTCTTCAAATATTTTGGAACTCTATTGTTCAGTCCTTCTATGTTTATAATGGCCAAATCATCTTGAACAATAAAACTTTTCATTAATAGATAGTGTCTTTTTTGCACTTTGTGACAGCTTTTGTCCAAAATTTTTTTATCTGATATTTGTATAGCCTCCCAACTCTCATTTGCTTACAATTTACATAGAATATATTTCCTCATTCTTTCACCTTCATCTTATGAATGTATTTGAATTTAAGGTAAGTCTCTTGCAAACAACATGTAGTTGTACCATGCTTTTATTTTTTAATTCATTCAACCAATCACTAGCTTTGATTGGAGAACTTAATGGATTTACATTTAAATTAACTACTGATAATGCAGGATTTGTTTCTGCTATTTGCAATTTTTTGTGTGTGTCATACCACATTAGTCCCTCTTTTCTTCCATTACTCCCTAGTTTTATGCTTAGCTGAAACTTTCCCAAAATCACTAAGAATCACTTCTCAATTCCTTCTGTGTATATTTTTAACATGTGACATCTATAACATCATTGGATTTAATAACAATCTAACCTCAATAACACACTCGTACTACTTTCTTATGTTCTTTATCCTTCCCCTTTTGTTGTCCTTGTCAACCACTATATATCTTTACATTGTGTGCCCAAACCATAGAGGCCTAATTACTTTTATGCATTTCTGTTTTTGATCTTATAAGAAACAAAAGCAGACTTACAAACCAAAAATACAATAATACTGCAATTATTCATGTATTTGTTTTACCAGAGATCTTCATTTATTGCTGCAACTATAAAAATGGTTTAGTGTGTTTTTCTTTCAACCTGAACAACTTCTTTTAGTTTTGTTGATTCTTTAGGGAAAGTTTAGTGGTGACAAACTCCCTTTGCTTTTGTTTATCTGTGAGAATATTCACCTCTCCTTCATTTTTGTAAGACTATTTTGCTGTATATAAAATTCTAGGTTGGCAGTTATTTTCTGTCGGCACTTTAAGTATGTTACACAGTGTTTTATTGCCCCACAGTGTTTCTTGATGTGAAAGTAGCAGTTAATCTTATTGAGGATCCCTGTTACACCAAACATAGCTTCTCTCTTCCTGCTTTCAGGGTTCTATCATTGTCTTTTGCATATGCAGTGCCATTATTATGTCTCAGTGTGGATCTCTGTAAGTTTACCTGATTTTAAGTTGTTTGAGCATCTTAGATATGTATATACATTTTTTTTTTTCAATTTGGGAAGTTTTTAGCCATTATTTATTCACATATTCTTTCTGTCCTTTTCTCTTTTTCTTTTCTTTCTATGCTTCCATTGTTCATCATATGTTGGTATACTTGATGATATGCTACTGTCTGTTAGGCGCTGTTAAATTTTCTTCAATCTTTTTCCTTTTGGCTTCTCAGACTGGATAATGCCAATTGAACTATGGTCAACTCCACTGATTCTTTCTTCTGCCCACTTGACTTAGGCTGCTGCATTTAGTATATTTGTCTTTAGCTGCTCTTGACAATAATCAATCTTGAGTCTCCTCCAGCATTGAGAAATTTTGAAAGCTATTTAAACTAAGGAAACTTCCAGAGCAAATACCTTACAGACTCACCAGGCAAGTCAAAATACAAAATGAGAATTCTTTGCCATTATATTTCATATTAACCCCAGGTCACCAGGCAGGTGAGCTGCATTCCCTATGGCTGCAAATTAGGTGTGAATTGCACAATGTTTGGTAGGTAAGTTAAAATACCACAGAAACCCAATTAAATTTGTTAGCTTCTACCTACATTGGGCTTACTACTAATTTTTTTTTTTTCAGGAATTTGAAAAATGCAAAAATGTATTACAGTGTTTCCGTTTTCATGTAAAGCTATCAAATTTGTAAGCATATATGAAACTGCCCTAGATTTTTCTGAATTTACCAGGTAATATAGTTCACAACCATTGTGTGTTACATTTTGGGGGCTCTTCTAGTTTGCTAAGGCTGCCAGAATGCAAAACACAAGAAATGGATTGGCTTTTCTAAAGGGGGTTTATTTGGTTACACATTTACAGCCTTAAGGCCATAACATGTCCAAGGTAATGCATCAACAATTGGTACCTGTACTGGAGGATGGTCGATGGTGTCCAGAAAATTGCTGTTAGCTGGAAAAGCATGTAGCTGGCATCTGCTCCAGCGTTCTGGTTTCAAAATGGCTTTCTCCAAGGACGTTCCTCTCTAGGTTGTAGTTCCTCAAAAATGTCACTCTTAGTTCCTCTTGGGGCATTTTTCTTCTTTAGTTTCCCTGGAGCAAAAGTCTGCTTTCAACAGCCATCTTCAAACTGTCTCTCATCTGCAGCTTCTCTTTCTCAGTCCCTGTGCATTCTTCAAAGTGTCCCTCTTGGCTGCAGCAAGATCACTCCTTCTGTCTGAGCTTATATAGTGCTCTAGCAAACTAATCAAGGCCCATGCTGAATGGGTGGGGCCACACCTCCATGGAAACTATCCAGAGTCATCATCCACAGTTGGATGGGTTGCATCTCCTTGGAAACACTCAAATAATTACAATCTAATTAACACTGATATATCTGCCCACACAAGATTACATCAAAGATAATGGCATTTTGGCAGACACAATACCTTCAAACTGGCAAATTCCACTCCCTGGGCCCCAAAATGACATGATCTTTCCATATACAAAATACATGCATCCCATCACAATATCACAAAAACATAAATCATTTCCATAAAAATAGTTAAGTACAAGATCCCATCAAAATCAGTTACAGGCATGGTCTGTCCAAAAGCAAGATTCCCCTCAGGCTCTGTATCTGTGAAACTTAGAACAAGTTATCTGCTTCCTATATACAAAGGAGGGGCAGTCATAGGATAAGCATGTGCATTGCCATAAGAAGAAACAGTCAGGAGAGCAGGGTTTGAGGGACAAAAACAATTCCTAAAACCTGCAGGGCAAAGTCTATTCGATTTCCAATTCTGAGAGTCGTTTACAGAATGATGTTGCATCCTTGGGGCTTGAGAGAGTGGACATCTAATGTTTCCTAAGGGCCTTTGTGGCAGCCCTTTCCTCTCCAAACAGTGAGGTAAGTGCTACAACATATCCACATATTGGGGAGACCACTTTCTCAGTCCCACCCTCCTCAAACATTGGGGTAGCACCTGGATTCTCTTCCATCTCTGTGCCACATGCTCAACCCCTTCAGAACAGTGGGATGGCAGCCTGGCTCTCCCCGGTTCCCTGGGAATGTGCTCCACCCTCTTTGAGGCCTGAGGTGGCAACACTTTTTCTGAACATCAAGCTGGAAGGCCCACCCTTGACCTCTGGGGCAAACTCACCTTTTCCATGTGTGTGGACCACTCTGCTCTCCCAGCCTGAGACCTCTTGACTCTAGATCTCACCCTCTATGGCTCTGTCTTTGAAGATTTCTTTTCCTTCAATTTGTTCCTTGTCTGTCTCCTCCAGTCCCAACTGGTAGCAGCTCTGTAAAGAGCTCACAAAAATTCTGTTGGCTTTGCATGAAGCACACAGGGGTCAAAGCCATAAGACAATAGGACTTTCCATAATTTCTTTCTGCTTAACTCTTTCTCCACCTTTGGCTTGTACTGAGCTAGTGGCTTGTTTCCATGTTTGGTTACATCCTCATATTGTGCTGTAGCTTCTGGGGTTTGACCCCCTGGAAACCCAGAGTTTTTCCAGCCATAAATTTCTGGTTTCTTTGAAACCAAGAGTTCATTTCTTAGCTTATCTCTGTCCTCACACATTTTACTACAAGTTGCAAGTAGAAGCCAGGTTACTTCATCTTTGTTTGGCTTGGAGATCTCATCAGCTGAATATTCCAGGTCATTGCTTTCAAATTCTGCCTTCCATCCAATACCAGGACTCAATTTTGCCAAATTATCTGCCACTTTAAAACAAGGATCACCTTCCTTCCAGTTTGCAACAACACATTCATCATTTCTGCTCAGGGCCTCATCACAAGTATCTATAAGGTCCGTATTTCCACAGTCTCTTCAAAGCAATTTAGACCTTTTCTATCAAGCTCCTCACAATTCTTCCAGAATCTTCCCCTTATCCATTTAAAAAGCCTTCCAACATGCTTGGTATTTGCAAACTCAGGAGCACTCAACTTCGGTACCAAAAACTGATCCAGTTTGCTAAGGCTGCCAGAAGGCAAAACACAAGAAATGGATTGGCTTTTATAAAGGTGGTTTATTTGGATACACAGTTACAGTCTTAAGACCATAACATGTCCAAGGTAATGCATCAACAATTGCTACCTTCACTGGAGGATGGACAATGGTGTCCGGAAAACCACTGTTAGCTGGGAAGGCACATGGCTGGCATATGCTCCAGAGATCTGGTTTCAAAATTGCTTTTACCCAGGACATTCCTCTCTAGGCGGCAGTTCCTCAAAAATGTCACCCTTAGTTGCTTTTGGGGCATTTTTCCTCTCTTAGTTTCTCTGGACCAAATGTCTGCTTTCAACAGCCATCTTCAAACTGCCTCTCATCTGCAGCTTCTCTCTCTCAGCTCCTGGGTGTTCTTCAAAGTGTCGCTCTTGGCTGTAGCAAGATCACTCCTTCTGTCTGAGCATATATAGTGCTCTAGCAAACTAATCAAAGTCCATGCTGAATGGGTGGGGCCACACCTCCATGGAAACTATCCAATTGGAGTCATCATCCACAGTTGGGTGGGTCACATCTCCATGGAAACACTCAAAGAATTACAATCTACTTAACACTGATAGATCTGCCCACACAAGATCACATCAAAGATAATAGTGTTTTGGGGGACATAATACATTCAAACTGGCACAGCGGCTAATTTTTAAATTAGAGAAGTTGTAATTTTACAAAAAATCATAACAAAATATAGAGTTTCCATATACCACCTCTTATTCATGCTGATTATCATTAACACTGCATTAGTGTGGTACCTTTGTTAGAACTGATAAAACTTTTTACTATAATTGTACTAGTAAAGAGAGCCCATAGTTTATATATGTTTACTGTTTGTGTTGAACAGTCCTGTGTTTCTGTTAAGTTTCATTCAAGTTTCATAAAAACAAGCTAAAATTTCCCCCTTTATCCATATTCAAATATTTAATTCATTGCTGTTAATTACATTCATAGTGTAATGCTACCATCACCACCATTCATTATCAAAACTTTTCTATCAATGCATACAGAGACTCTATAACAATTAAGCATTTATATGCCATTGCCTATCCCTACACTGGCCACTGTTAACTGCATGACACTATGAATTTGTTTAATCTATTATTTCATATCAAGGAGATCATCCAATTTTTGTCCTTTCATGCCTGGTTTCTCACAACATGATGTCTTCAAGGATCATCCAAGTTGTTGCATGTATAAGAACTTGATTCTTTTTTATAGTTGAATAATATTCCATTGTGTGTATGTTTGAGTTTCGTATGTGTGTGTGTGTAACATTTTATTTAACCATTCATTTGTTGAGGGACACTTGTATTGCTTCAATCTTCTGACAATTGTGAAAAATGCTTCCATGAACTTTGGTTGACAAATATCTGGTTGAGTCCCTTCTTTTAATATTTGGAAACATAAGTAGAAGAGAAATATACATGGATCATATGCTAATATCATTCTTAATTTTCTAAGGAAAAACCAATTTTTTTTCCATTCATCCACAAAATTTTACATTCCCCCAACAATGAATGAGTCTTCTTATTCTCCACCTCCCTTCCGATATTTCTTAATTCCCACTTTTAGTAGTAGTTATTATAGTGCATGTAAAATTATAACATATTTTGGTTTTGATTTGCAATACTCTAGTGTCAAATGATTTTAAGCATCTTTTCATGTGCTCTTTGTACATTTGTATGTCTTCTTTGGAGAAATGTTTATTTAAGATTTAAGGTTTTTTTTTTTTGCCATTTTAAAATTGGGTTGTTTGCCTGCATGTTGTTGAATTCTACGATTTCTTTATATATACTGGATATTAAACCTTTAATGAATTTGTTGTTGCCAAACATTTTCTACAATTGTGTGAGTTGTATTTTTAACTTTCATGATGGAATCTTTTGCTGCACATAATTTAAATCATATATGTATATATATATATATTTGTTTTTGTTGCTCATGCTTTTGGTATAATGAGTAAGAAAAAATTTTCTAACACAAATTTTCAAGATGTTTTCCAGTGTTTTCTTCTAGGAGTTTTATAGTTTTGATTCCTACATTTAGTTCTTTGATATGTTAAAATTTTTGTACTAGAAAATTTGTAGATATACAGAAAAATCATCTAAAAAATACAGTGTTCCCATTTACTACACCCTCCCTTTTTAATATTTGCATTAGTGGAAACTTTGTTACAATTGATGAAGATTATAATTGTAGTATTAAGTGTAGTCAAAAGTTTACATTATTTTTTTCAATATAGCATGCTATTACTAACACTTTCAATTAATGTGGTACATTTTTTATAATTCATGAAAAAACATTTTTATAATTCTACATTAACTGTCATCCATCATTTACTACAGGTTTCACTGTGCTGTATAATCCTATGTTTTAATTTTTATTTTAGTAAAATATGTATGACCTAAATTTCCACCTTTTAAACACATTTGCATATATAATTCTGTGATGTTAAATGCACTAATTGCTTCTCAGTGTTTTGTAAAATTTGCCATGTATTTTTTCAATATATCTTTGGATATTCCTTTTGTCTCTTTCTCTTCTCCATATCCTTTTGTGAATCCCGTAATGCATATATTAGTTGATTATTGGTTTACAAGTTCTCTTAGGCTCTGTTCATTTTTTATTTTTCATTTATTTTCCTTTCTATTCTTAGTGTATATCTAGCTAGCAATATGACTGATGTACCCTTATGAGCCAGAAGCTAAAACAAACAAAGCAATGGAAAGAATACCCTTCATAGTCTTTAAAATTGGCTCTTTGTTGGCTAGTACTCTTCCTCAGAGTTTAGCCCCCATATCAAGAGGATTATACTGAGGTAAATGTGAAGTTCAGGGTCCTCTCCATCTTTTCTGAGCCTACTTCTTGTCCTAATTTTGTGTTTGTTAGTGGCCTTAGGAAATTCCTGTCTACAAGAATACAAATGCTCCTTCTACTCCCTCCTAAATTGATTATATAGTTCTCCCATGTGCTCTTTTGCATGACTTAAGGCAGAGAAAACTTCGTGCCAGGCCACTTGCAATTATTTTTTTAACCAATTTTAGATGTCCATAAGTTATTTCTGCCTGCAGGGCAAGTTCTGAGAGCTTGAGACAGAAATGAGTTCACTCATTCAGCTGTCTCCCTGTAGATTGGCACTGAGATACGGCTGCCCCAGGATGTACATGGGGGTAGTTACTCTTCTTCTTCTGGAACAAGGCCACTGAACCACAATGGGAGCAAGGCTGGCTTCAAATCATGGAGTGGTTGGGACAGGTCCCAACAAGGGTGCATGAGATTCTCATACTGTTGCAATGCTGGTTTTTTTTTTTTTTTTATTTCTTTTTGTCTTTTTATTTTTGGCTATTTTTTTGGATTGGCACACATTCTGTTATTCAAACCCCTTAAGTATTTTTCAGCATTTTGAGTAAGATGGCTCTGTAAGTTTTTGCTAGTTGGCCAAAAATTTTCAGGGGGTATAGCCCCCTGAATACACCTCTGTATTGGTTCTTATGTTCTCCTGTATGTTCCTGATTAGGCTACAGAGTTCCAGAAAAGTTGATAGTGAAAGTTGCATGCCAGATTAATCTTTGCTTTAGCCAATGGATGCTTGGGGGCTTTCTTATACTGCCATTTTCAGTGTCAGCACAAGTGTAGTCATATTATTAAAAGATAATATACAATGACCTAGTGGGGCTTCTTTAAGAAATGCAAGATTCATTTAATAGAAAAAACAGTCAATATAATAAACAAGATATTTAAAAAAATATATGGTCATCTCAGTGGATGTTGAAAGCTTTGGCAAAGATCATTCCAATTATGAAAAAAACTTGCAGCAATTTAGGAATAAAAGTAAATATCTTGAATGTGATGATGCACATTAACAAAAAGCTTACACTGAATTAATGGTGGAATACTGCACCAATTCCCTCCTAAATATGGGAACAAGGCAATGATGTCTGCTTTTCCCTTCTATTCAAGAAATTACTAGATGTAGTACTCATGTTTTATATAGAAAAAGAAATAGTGCATAAAGTTTGAAAAGAAAGAATTAAACTGTTTTTATATGCAAATTATATGGTGTGTTTTTAGAAAAGAAAAGAGTAGAACTACTAAGTAAATTTAACTATTTTGCTGGAAAAAGAACGATATATAACAATAAATTATGTTTTCTAACAAAACAAAAAGAAACAATGGAAAATGAAATTAGAAAACACTATTTTCAATTAAATAAAAAAACAAAATATGTAGGAATAAATCTAGCATATCACATGAAGGAATTATTCTTTGAAAATATGCACAAGATTTCAAGAGTTAATATAAAGATACAATAATCAACACAGTGTGGTACTGACATAAAGATAAAAATATACCTCAATGAAATGGAATAGAGTCCAGAAATTCACTTGCATATATATCATCAATTCATTTTCACAAAAAATTGGCTAAAGCAATTATGAAAAATGAAAATATTTTAAACAAAATCCCATTAATAACTGGATATTCATATGGATAAAAATGAACATCAGCTTATAATTAACACCCCACAAATATTATTTGAGATGAGATACAACCATAAAAGTATAAATGAAAAGTAAAAAAATCTTCTTGGAGAAAAATGGAACATATTTTTGCAAACTTGGATTGAACAGAGTCCATAACCAATCTCAGTTTGGAGACACACACACACACACACACACACACACACACACACACACGCACATAGAATAATAGGCACATAAATACCGGTTGCTATGAACAATTTTTCATAGCAATTTGTCAAAAATTTTAGAAAAGTGGAAACCACCCTGAAATCCACCCACCCACATAAGCTGTGAAGCACCAACTCTACCAGGAACATCACCTAGGACAGAAAGAATGGGTTCCAAAGTACAGCAGCTGAAGATTTCAAAATCTGTCCTGAAGGGCAAGCAGATCCAGGGAGACAGGGTGACAATATTAGTCTGTGGTGGGATATAATTTTTAAAAATATCTTAGAAGGTAGATTTTTTAGTACTTGAAAACAGATTCTCAATATGTCAGAGAAAATTTCAACTCAAATTTGAAAATATAGCTTTTTTAAGTTACTAAAAAAACTGTTATTTATTAATTTCATACCCTGGGCCTAATTAAACTTTAAAATAATGGCATGCATTATTAGCCATAATTTGAAGATGTGAAAATTGAAATGAAGAAAAGCTAGGTAACATATTTCAAGGTAAGAGAAAATATATTCATGACTGAACTTATATAAGAGACTGGATCTGTGTTTATCCAAAGGCTTTGTGGTTACTACCAAGCTGTGTTTGCTCATATTTAAGGAATAGTTATATCTGGGGTTATTTACCTGCTGGATGCATTTTAATAGTCTGCTCGAGAAAATTCACCTAACTGATACTGACTATGAAAACATTTAGCTTGGTTGAAGGTGCCTTTGGGAAAATGTAATAGATTGTAGTTTCTTTCCTCCTACCAGAATGGAACCACCTATGCAAATGGTGGGTTTACACAGGTAATTGTTCATTATTCATCAAATGACATGGGGCAGTTCTATTCACAAACTTGTTAACCTTCCCAAGCTCACACTTAAATACCTAATCAAGGCTTTCAATAATATCTTTTGGTTTCAGTTTAAACATTGCTTAATTAAGGAAAGCTTCCTTGAGCATGCCAATGTAGCTGTGTCCCCATTCTATAGACATATGGCACCTTGCCCCTTTTTATTGTACTCATCACTCTTGTCTATTTGCTGTTTTGATAGGTGAGTTTTTGCATCATGAAGACAGAGATACTGTGTGGGCTATAAATGCAGATGAGTGTAACTCTTAGTCCAGCCAACTGCTTTCTTTGTCTTGGGTAAAATACTTAAATTCATAAAGATTCAGTTTCTTCATCTAAAAAAATGGGAATAATAATTGTACCCACCACAAAAAGTGTCACATATATTGTGATTAATATAGGGATGTAGTACTGAATAGCTGTTACTGTCATTGTTATTGTTGAACAAACTGTGCCTGGTCAATTTTTGACATTCAATGAATATTTGTTGTAAAATAGAAACAAAGAATCTATATTCTGACTCCAGCCTGATGATTATCCCAGTCCTGTAGATTATTTCTAGCCCTTATCAAAAATATTATTCACTGGTCAGAGGGACAGTAGAGGGAAGGAATATGCATTTGTTTGCCATTTTGGCAAAGGCTGCTAACATTAATTACTCTTCCCTTGAGAAGCCCAAGGATGAGTCACCCACTTGAACAAAACTGTCCCTGTATAATATGAGAACTAACAGAGTTGAGAAGGAAGATCTGTGAAGATTTCTGATCAGAGCAAATTATAAAAACAATGTCTCTCTCTGACACAGTCAGGAGCTAGACATGGATTTACAGTGAAATGGTGGGAGACAAAGGACAAAATATTTGATTCTTGACTGAGCATGGATACACTGACAAAGGAAGCACTGGCTTCAGCAGATTTCTCATTCAGGGGACCTCTTATCTATACTGATGTCTTGGTAATTGGATTTGCTTTTCTAGCTTTCAAAATGGATAAACTGCTATTAGGGCCCTTATCCAAGATATCAGGAAAAGTTTCATATAAAAATTTTAAAAACTTTGAGATTTCCATGAGTCTGGAGAAGTAGAAATGGATGGTAGAAGCTGATCTTCCTCTTTCTCCAAGACGCAAATTCCTTTTAACTCCTAAATTGGATGAGTCTATTATCTTGGATTGCTTATGATGGGAACAAGTTCACGCTTAGCAAATTCTTTACAGGTAGATGTGCATCAGTATGTAAAAGAAGCACAATATTCTTGGTTTTTGTTTTACTTTGATCTTTCATTTTCCGGAAAAACTTTAACTTTTTACTCACTAAATTAGCACAACCATGGCTCTGATGGCACACACACTGGATGAAAAATCAACAATCTTTATTAAAGATTTTATTAGTCTGGTAAAAATCAGTAAGAAGACAAATCCATTGTTTATACTTTGTTATCAATTTGTCCAAAAATAACCTCTTTAACCTGCTAGTGTGTTAAACAAGCTATGACATTTATTTTTCAGTATTTTTTCCTGATATTGATAATTGATCACAATTAATTTGAGTTGCACAAAATGTTTTTATTTCAAATGCAGCACTTGTTCAAAATATTACAAGATGCCTACTTCTTTAAAAGTGAGTTTTTCTTTGCTGTTTATGTCCATCTTTCTCCTCTTTTTCATCCCTGTCTTTCTCTCTCCCATAATTTGTTTTACATTTTCTCTTATGAAGCAATTGTTTTTTGGTAACTAACATTTTCTGCACCCAAGATACGAAATCAAATGGGTCTTAAGTCCAGTGCTGCATCACGTTCTCCCAAATATTTATTTAACTGGTGAACTACTCTTTCAGTTTTGAAAAAATATACTAAATTTTAAGAGACAAATTTAGAAGAAATATTCATTGAGTGAATTAATGAACACAACAAATAGAAAATGGAAAAGCCCACCAGAAACAATCTTTGTTATGTATTGTTTCAGTAACTGACTTTTTTTTTAAAAAAAAATTGACATTCTTTTTAACTTTTTTGTAACCATAGTTCTCCCATTTCTCCTCCCTTTTTCAGCTTAAGTTTTCAGAATTTATGACTTTTGAAGATACTGAAAGATAGTTTTCTGTTTTCTGTAGTGGAATTCACAGGAGAAAACTAAAATCATATAAAAATAATAGAAAGTTTTAATCTTCACTACAGTGCTGTATAGGGATAATTATTAATTGTTTAGTTGATGCAGAAACTATGCATGAATAGATAAAATGAATTAATATTACACAGTGAATAAAGGATAGCTCTACTCTAGAATTCTAAACCGTGTCTTTGGATTCAGTGCCCAGTACTTTCTGTGTTTTCCCATGAATTTCTCTCTCTTCCCCACCCCCACCCCCAGTATTTTCTCCTTTGCCTTTTTCCTTCTCCCTCTCTCAGTAAATTCTTAATGAGTGTTTAAACTTGACTGCCACTGTGAATACAAGAATGGCTAAGACTACAAGGATAGTAAGGTAAGATATTTGTCCTCAAGGATTCATGCTCTTGGACACAGAGAGATGAATGTGAGACAATGTGGCAAGAGCAGTAATGACAATCACCAGAATCTCTGAGATAGGGAGGATGTAGCAGCACAACCTTTCAGTCTTGAGAAGTGGAGATGTTTCCAGGCAGAGAACACAAGAAAAGTGATGACTCATGAGGTAAATAGCCTGAAACAATCTCTGTATATTTTTGACTTTTTTGTATGACAAATCAGAATGATTTTGACTTTTCCTTTGTTAAGTATGTCCAGCCAATTTTGGATAAATACATGCACCTTTGTGTATATGAGACTGTACTGAATAAATGATCACATAATAGGCTGACTCTTGAAACATGGGGCACAGCATTTTTTTCCAAAATTAAAAGTCATACATCTCTTTTCTTGTAGAAAATGTTTTAAAATCAGGAAATTATTGAAAACAAAATAGACATCATCTCTAGTGTCACATGTTACATGTGAAAATTAAAAAGTTAATATAATTCTTTACTTGACTTTGAACCAGGTAAAACTAGGAAAGCTAAGGCACTCCATGGATAGTCATAAGTGAAAGTGCCACTGAGGATAAATTGATTTTAATTTTTTTTCAGGTTAATCTCCTGGCACTTGAGTTGAATGGATGGAGAGGATGAATAATGTGACAGAATTCATCCTCCTGGGTCTGACCCAGAATGTGCAGCTTCAGAAATTTTCATTTGCTGTGTTTTTAATTGTCTACTTGGTCACCATGGCAGGCAACCTGCTCATCATCATCACCATCAGTGCTAGCAGGTCTCTGGAGTCACCCATGTACTTCTTCTTGTCATATTTATCTTTTATAGATGGCTGTTTTTCTTCCTGCAGTATCCCCAAGATGCTAGCTAACACCCTGTCTGTGAGGAAAACCATATCTTTCAGGGGGTGCATGACCCAAATCTTTGCTGAGCATCTTTTAGGTGGAGCTGAGATCATCCTGCTCACGGTGATGTCCTATGACCGCTATGTGGCCATCTCCAAACCCCTGCACTACACAAGCATCATGAGCAGAAAGGTGTGTGGCCTCCTCTTGGGAGTGGTCTGGGCTGGAGGCTTTCTCCACTCAATTATTCAGATCCTCTTCACAGTCTGGCTGCCCTTCTGTGGCCCAAATGTCATAGACCACTTCATGTGTGACCTGATCCCTGTGTTAAAACTCGTCTGCATGGATACCCATATCTTTGGTCTCTTTGTTGCTGCCAACAGTGGGTTCATCTGCCTGTTCAACTTCTTCCTTTTGCTGATTTCTTATGTGTCCATCCTGTGTGCTTTGAAATCTCACAGCTTGGAGGGAAGACGCAAAGCCCTGTCCACCTGTGTCTCTCACATCACTGTGGTCATCTTATTCTTTGTACCCTGTACATTTGTGTATCTTCGTCCAGTGACCATTCTCCCAATTGACAAAGCTGTGATTGTGTTTTCTACCATGATAACTCCCATGTTAAACCCCTTGATCTACACTCTCAGAAATGCAGAGGTGAAAAATGCTATGAAGAGACTATGGGTAAAAAAGGTGATTTCAAGTGAGATGTAATCAAGACAATATAAAAAGTGACTTTATCCTTTAAATGGTAAAGGGAACAGAAGATTATTCTTGGGGTTTCAAAACCAAGTGAACACTATTTGTTAGTAGTAGTTTGATGATGGCCATTGAAAAAAAGATCAGACAGGTGATTATTTATCATTATAAGAATATCTCTTTTAGATTTACTTATTGCCACTTTGGCTGCCAATCATAAATGTACTCTTAGCATCAGATATGTTTTTATCATACAGATACGTAAGACACAGCTCCAGAGACTCCAGTTACTAGGGCTATTTTTGTTTGCTATATTTGCGTTTTAAACAATTAGCTTTATGTCTCTGAAGCAGGCAATATTTCCACACATTTTGAGTAACAGTGAAATAGACTGTGTCCAAATATTCAGCCTATTTTGAAGTCATTGTATTAATGCATTTCTTGACAAGTATCCTTCATAGCAGAAACTATGAGGTCCATGAAACTCCCAAATCTTCATATATCATGTAATACAAGCTTACTATCCTTGCCATTGCCAACCAAAATAAAATATTGTGGATGAATAGGAAAGCTCTTAGCTTTTTTTTTTTTTGCCTTTCTTCTCTTACTGTACTTTCTATTCTTCAGCCACTTCTGGTCTGATGCCCTCTTTGTCTTTTTCTGTCTCCCAAAGAAGGTTTTGCAGTTATTCCTTCTGCATTATTTGGACTAAATCTCTATTGTTATCCTATCTAGTCTTTCACATTGAGAGCCTTATGTTCAGTTTCACTGTGTGTGGTGATATTATTTACATCAATTTATACGTATTATTAATCTTAATCTGCATTCCTGTTGCGATGAACCCATTGCAAATAGAACTTCTTGAAGATGTTATCTTAGCTAATGTATGGTCCAACTGAAAGAGAGTGGATGTTTCCTGATTATTGGAGTCCTAATAAAGAGTTAGAAGGTGCAAGTCAGGAAAAAAAAAAGAGCACAAGAAAGGACAGGAAATAGCCATGTGATGGAACATCCAAGAAATTCCAGGGATCACCTTTATTCAACAACAAACTGGTAAACTCTTCAGGAAGAAAACAAACCTCACTGATATCTTGTTTTGCACTTTCGGCCTTGGAAACCAAGAACCAAACAGTACTTTTCCTTTAAGTCAACCTATTTGTGGTATTTGTGATAACAAATTGGGCAATCTAAGACAGTGTGTCAATGACATATTATATTTTATGTTTTTTATGGACATTTTGTAGAAATAGATTATAGGTTTTAGCATAGGGTCTGAGAGAGAAAGTTCAAAGTTCAGATCTTGGTTTTACCATTGATAGTGTGAACTTTGGCAAAATACAACATATTTAAGTTGTAGCTAAAGGGAAATGACAGAGGCATATTCAGGATCAAATACAAAAATCTCTTTGGAGTTCTTAGAACTTCTACACGCTAAATAAATATTAGCCGTAGTAAACATTTTATATTAACAATGTCTCAGAAAATATAACACAGCTACTCATCAGGCCCTGAGCACTACCTCATTTTCTTTATTTTTTTTTTAACTTTAGAAGAGATGACACATAATTGCTCTGCCCTTGTTGTGAACAAATACTATGCTGAGATCTGATTGCCCTTGGAGGAATAATTGAGTTCTTGTATAGTCCCCAAACTCATCAACTTTTCCTGAATGTCTTTTGATTTTTCAAACTGCATTAGTCCTGGTTACTCAAAGATGTTTTAGTTTCCCAGGCTGCTCAAGGGATATACCATGAAAAGGATTGGCTTAAAAATGGGCGTTTTTCAGCTTACAGTTTTGAGGCAATGTGAATGTCCAAATCAGTGCATTGGCAAGGCGACACTTTCTCCCCAACACTGTGCTCTTCTGGGGTTGGATGCTGGTGACAACTAACCTTAGTTTGTCACTTGACAAGGAATATGGTAGAATCTCTCCCTTCTCTTCTGGGTTTCATTGATTTCAGCTTCTTGCTTCCATGGCTTTCTCTCTCTCTCTCTGTTCATTCTGTTTATAGTGGTCTCCAGAAACAGGATTAAGACTCATTGTGACTGAGGTAAGTCACATCTTAACTGAAGTGGCTTTATCAAAAGATTCTTCTAACAATTAGATTATATCCACAGATATAAGTTAGATCTTTTTCAAAATGTTTTTTTTTTTTTTTTCTGGGGTAAATACAGTTTAAAGCCACCACGTAAGACCTTGGAGCTGATCTATTGGTGGATCTCAATTCCTCCTGCCAAACTCTGTTTAAAGTATCAAAGGATCATCTTCCAGGAGCGTGAGGTCAACACTGCAAGTATGAAGAATATAAGCAGACCTAAAATAAAAGACATATTTATTCAGAGGAGGTAGCATGGTGCAGTGTTTATGACCTGAATCTGGAATGTGATTTCCGGGATTTGAAAAACCTGGCAAGTTTTTCCTTCATCTGTGAAATGAATAATAGTAACAACCTCATGAAATTATTGGGCTAGTAATATGAGTCAATACATGTTAAGTACTTATAACACTACCTGGCCCAGGGTAAACATTTTATATGTGTTTTTAAAAGGAATAAACATTGGGCAGATTCAGGCTTATATTTCCTCTAGAACTAACAGAAGCCTTATTCTGCACATCAGGACCTCTGTGGGTCTCTTCCTGGTCCATGTCTCCTTAGTGTAAAGGTGCCTTCTTGAATTACCAACCCTATGTGACATCATATTTTCTTTTCAGGCATTGACATTATTGACCTCTAGAGATATTATTCTGCCTTTGGAAGTCCTGTAGGCAGCCAACTTTAAGATGATGTGCAAGAATTTGTGGTTCTGAAGTCAATACAATTGTGATTGAATTCCATCCCCCCAGTTTATATAACTCAGCATGCATTTCACATCGTCTCAGTCTTTTCTGAAGTTTTAGTTCATATGTAAAATGAAATGATTTTATTTATTTCCTAGAATTCTCCTAAGGATTAGATGAGGTAATGAGTGCAAAATATCTAGGGGAGTGCCTCAAATCCAGTAGGTGCTTAATAAATGTCAAGTTTGCTGCCTTCCTCGTATCTTCATTAGTGTCACATTTCTACCTGATGTTTTAAAACTGATTTAATTTTATTACATCACTGAAATAGATATTATATTAAGAGGCCATATGAACATTATATATTTCTCAGGATGTTTGTAATTATCAATCCAAAAAATGTATTTTAAAAGTCTGTCTCCCAAATAAAATTAGGCTTACGAAATCCCCCATATTTAATGAATTTTAAGTGACATTTAGGAGAGCTGTACTATGAAAGTATACAAATAAACTGAAAGTTATTATTTATTTACTACAATGTGACAGGCTCTACCTTATGAAGGCATTTTTTTGTTTAGTTATCATAGAGTCTTAGGAGGTATATACCTGGTATTCCTGCTTTCCCAAAGAGTTAACTAGGTTTAGATTATTTAAATAAGTTATCCAAAGTCACAAGTTGGTGAATACATGAAGTAGTATTTGAACCCATATATTCTGCCTCCAGGGCCTACATATTTGAATACTTTCTAAAGGAGAGAGATAGACATTAAATAAGAAACATAAAAAAAAATCAACATAAATGCTGTATGAAAAGTGCTAAAAAGGCAGTGAAGCAAGTGATGTGCTAGAGAGTGTCTCAGGCTGGCAGTGGGCCACTTTAGGCTGGTGTCTTGGATGACCCAAGAATGAGAGTTTACAGTAGTTCTCTATCCATGTCCAGCAAAGAGGAATGAAGAGCTAAAAGGACATGAACAAAACTCTTAGGGAGCTGATTACTGTGATGAGAGGGGAATTTTATTTGACCTGGATATGGCTTATTGTATGTTCTCTTCTATTCTGAGTTGAAGATCATCAACAAGCTTAAGTTTACTATTAATAATTAGCACACATAAATTTAGGATGAATAGAAATAAAACTAATGAACTGAAACAACCTGCCTCACCTAAACTATTTTGTGTATTCCTTCTGGCAATTTCTCTCTTTAGTGAACTCTTTGGAGAAGCTCAGAGCATTGAGCTCTACTTTGCTTCTTCATATCTTACCTTTCTTTAAACATGATATATTTTCCCATGTAAATGCCATTGCATTCACTTACAGAAGGTGTATTAAGTAGATTGGTAGAAGGAAATTGATACGTTTAACTAGAATTACATAAATCTGAAGTGGTTTTTTCATGGTCTATAAGACACTGTATAATTGATCCCCAATCAAACATTCATCACATGTGGTCCCACTCTCCCACATTCATTTTGCCACCATGACGGTGGCCTCATTCTCACCTTTACACTTTATTCAAGCTCTTCTTGCTTCTTGAAATGCAGCTTATCTAGATTTTCAAATTGGTGACTTGTCATCACCAGTAAATAAACAGTTCAAATTCCTCACCCTCTCTCCTCTTAGAGAGAATTTCTTTTACCATTCACTGTAAACATATCATCTATCTCCTTCAATTATTTTCAATTACATGGCATTTTTGCAAACTGATTTATCTGATTTATTTGTCTCCTCCAAACTATAACATATTCCATGAAAGGGGAAGTAATGCCTGTTTCATTAACTACTGCATCAGCAGCATTTACAACAAAGCTTGTCACAGAATAAGCACTTAATAAGCAGTCCCT
This sequence comes from Choloepus didactylus, assembly GCF_015220235.1. NCBI lineage: Eukaryota > Metazoa > Chordata > Mammalia > Pilosa > Megalonychidae > Choloepus > Choloepus didactylus. The sequence continues at coordinate 29,786,542 of NC_051312.1, read as the reverse complement.
GAGTAAATGGCCACTATCTTCACGTATTTTCTGAAGATTAACTGCATTTGTTAAAAAGACACTTGTCAACTGGAGTGCTTTTGAAAGTGATGACATTCCAATTTTGGTGATAAATTGAAATGCAGAAATTAAGGTCAGTTTGATATAGCAACCATTGTTATTAGGTGAAGACACAGAATCATCTCCAGTTGGTTTAATTTGAAGGGATGTATTATATGCAATTAAGTAGTTTAAAGGATCTTCGGAAGGGCTAGAGTCATGAAGTTTGGGTTCAGACGATAGCAACTGCATGTAGTAGCACCCCTGCACAAGATATGACCTACTAAAGGAACTGCTGCTGCTGTGCCACCAAGGCTTTGCAGCCACTGCCAACAGGAAAGCTACTATTACTTTCCCTGACTTGTCTGTTGAGCCTCATGAGCACCAAGCTTCATGTGAACTAATTTCCAACACAGAGGCTTACACAGATACACCTGTTCAGCATAACTTATGTTACATATCTGTACCCAACAGGCAAGGGGAACTGGCATATGTAGTTCTTTGGATTTTATATTGGGAGAGTGGATTACACTTTAGGAAATTAGAAAAATTTGCAAAAGGGCCACTACTAGACTCCACTGATATTCACTACAGTTGTTGATTAGAGCTCAAATATTGGATTTCATTTTCTCCCATAGATCATTGTGTATTTCTAAAAGAAAAAAAAAAAACTTAAAAATTTTCTTTTTTCTGCTTGCTCTACACATAGGAAAAAATGCTGACATAAAAGCTCCCAAGGAAATTAGAAAGCAGGAAATAGAGCTTTGATACCATAGTGTTTGTGGTGGTTTGAAGCCATATGTACTCTAGAAAACCATGTTCTCAATCTTAATCCACTGCTGTGGGTCATAAGTTCAGAATGGGATGCACAGACTCTGAAAACCAAGGTGCAGAAAAAGTCTATTGAGCTAAGTGGCATGCATAGGGAGCAGAATTAAAGAAAGTTAGTGCTCAAGGGACTGGGTTTGAGAAGGCAGATCTTAAGGGGAGGATGTGAGGGGATGGAGAGGGGCAAGGAAGACTTGAGTTGCAAGGGAAGTGTGGGCTTCATGAGCTGTGAAGTGGTCATGGGTTGTCTGGAGAAGAGTATTTTTGGGTTATATTAATTCACAACCCTCATAAGCAGGACTTCTCTGCAAAGCTGTGGCTGTCATTTGAAGATAAGCAGACTTGCTGGCATAAGCTTGACTTTTATTTATAGTCCTTTTCTACCGGAAGCAGAGGTTTCTATCAATACCACAAGGGATCTTTGGCATTGCACCCTGCTTCAATTGCTTTTTGTTTCTTCTTTGTAGATTACTGAGTAAAAACAGGAGTGTAAGCCAATTAAGATGATTAGTAAAGCTATTTGCCATTCTAACTACACACTGTGAACCCATTGTAAGTAGGAGATAGGACCTTTTGATGAGGTTACTTCAGTGAAGTTGTGTCTTATCTCAGTCATGATGATTCTAAACCTTATTACTGGAGTCCTTCATAAGGAGAATGAAATTCAGACAGATAGAAAGAAACCAACAAGAAGTAAGAAGCTGAAGGTCAATGAAATCTGGAAAAGTAGGGAGAGGTCATGGGAGGCTGCCATGTTAATGACATGTGACAGAGGGCCACAGTACCAAGGATTGCAAACAGCAAGTCCCAGAACACCAATTTTTGGGAAGAAAATATTACTTTGATGACTTCTTGATTTGGACAATTCCTAACCTCAAAATCATGAGACAATAATTTCCCATTGTTAAGCCCACCCACTTCATGGTATTTGCTGGCAGCCAGAAAACTTAAACAGTTTTTGATACTGAGAGGGTAGTGTGCTGTTTTTGCAAATACTGAAACATTTTGAAATAACTTTGTTATTGGGTAATTGTAGAAGCTGTAAGAATTGAGGGGTGCTTGATAGGAAATGCCTACATTGCTTTGAAAAGAGCCTTGCCAGAAATATGGAAGCTACAGGTACTTCCAGTGAGGCCTTAAAAGGAAATAAGGAATATGTTATTGGAAACTGGAGGAAAGGTAATCCTTATTTCAAAGTTGAAGAGAACTTTGCTAAATGAATTTCTGATGATGGATGGAAGGCAGAACTTGAAAGTGATATACTTGGATATTCAACTGAAGAGATTTCCAAGCAAAGTGTGGAAAATATAGCCCATTTCCTCCATACTGCTTACAGTTAAATGAGAGAAGAAAGAGATATGCTGAAAATTTAACTCTTAAGCACATAGAAACCATAAATTAACAGTTTTGAATATTCAGAGCCTATTCAGATAACATGCTCTGAGGTTAGGGCCAGTAGCGGCTCCAACAGGAACCTCCCTGCAGTTCCAGAAAGTGAATCCCCAGAGAATAAGTGTTTCAGTTTGCTAAAGCTGCCATTATGCAAAATACTAGAAATGGATTGGCTTCTATAAAGGGAATTTATTAGGTTGCAAATTTACAGTTCTGAAGCCATAAATGTGTCCAAACTAAGGTGCCAACAAGAGGATACCTTCACTGAAGAAAGGCTGATGCCATCCTGAACAGTTCTGTAGCTGGGAAGGCACCTGGCTGGCATCTGCTGGTCCTTTGCTCCCAGGTTCTGGTTTCAAAATGGATTTCTCCAAAATGACTCTGGGCTTCAATCTCTCTTAGCTTCTCTCTCTCAGTTCTTGAGCATCCTTGCTTGGGCTTCTGTCTCTTTTAGCTTCTTTTTCTCAGCTCTTAGGCATCCTTGCTTGTTTTTTCAGGGCATTGTTCTCTAAGCACCTGGGGGTTCTCTCTTTGCTTCTCTAGAACAAACTCTGGTCATCATCTCTGAGCTTAGCATCTCCAAATGTCTTTCTGTCTGTGTCTCCAAGCATGTGGGTCTTGATTAGTCCAGTAAACTTAACAAGACCCTCCTTTAATGGCATGGTCACATCTCTATGGAAACAACCCAATCAAAAGATTCTACTCGTAGTAAGTCTACAGCCAAAAGATTGGCTATTGTGGGGGACATAATAGATTCAAACCAGGACAATAAGTCTCCATGTGAAGGTTTAACATAACATGGAACCAGTCAGCCATTTAGAGGGAAATTAGGATTGAAAATGTTGTTATGCAGCAAAGATCTGTGGAAATTTCTAATGCCTGATGGCTTGGACCCCTGTTTACTGCAGGCAAGCAAGGGTTTTTGCTAAATTTGTATGAATGGAAAGGCTCACATCATGGACTAAAAGGGGCATAGAAGGGATAAATCAAAGAAAGAATGACTTTGAGGGCTGAACCATGGAAGAAAAGGTTTGGATCAAAGGGATTTCTCAGGCCAAGAGAGTGGACTCATGAATGGAAGGGGCAGGTTAACCCCTGTATTTGGAAGGGACAGTCCATCTGCCCTGGCAGTAGCAGAGGGTAGGCATTATGCCTCATTTTTCAGGAAAAGTGTGGCTACCTCATTGCTCAGTGATGTTGGGGTCCCTGTTGTTCACAGTGAGTCTAGTCCACCACAATACTCAGAGAGGCTGGAGCCTCCACTCCAGTGTCCTGGGAGATCAAGGTCATTGCATAAATGCTTAGAAGGGGTGGAACTGCCACTCCATCAGGCCTGGAGGACAAAATATCAGTTCAAAGATGACTCTCAGACATGGAAATATGATGGAATTTGCCCTGCTGGGTTTCAGAATTGTTTGGGAACTGTGACCCCTGTTTCCTTTCCAATTTCTCCCTATTAGATTGTGACTGTCTATCCCATGCCTGTCCCTCCATTGTATGTTGGAACCAGATAACTTGTTTTCTAGATTTCACAGTTCCACAGACAAAGCAGAATTGTGCCCCAGGACAGGCCATATCCATAACAGATTTTGATAACATTTTGCATTTAGCATTGGTACTAAAATGCCTTAAGGCTTTTAGGAGGAGGTGAGGCAATGAATATATTTTGCACTTAGAAAGAACATGTATTTTGGGGGTCCTAAGGTAGAGTGTGGTGATTTGAAGCTTTATGTACCCCAGAAAAAATGCTCTCAAACTTAATCCATTCCTTTGGGTGTGAACCCATTGTAAGTAGTACCTTTTGGTGAGGTTACTTCAGCTAAGGCGAGACTCAATCAGGATGGGTCTTAATCCTATTACTAGTGTCCTTTATATGGAGAATGAAATTCAGACAAATGGAAACAAGAAGCTTTGGTTCACCTGAACCTGGAAGAGCAGAGAGAGACCAGAAGAGAGCTCCATGTGCATCAAAGTGTGAAAGAGGAGCCCTTTCAACAGCCAGCCTCAGAATGTCAGTCTTCAGGAACTAAGTATCACCTTGGTGATGCCTTGATATTGGACTTCTCCTAACCTCAGAACCATGAGCCAATTAATTCCTGTTATTTACGTCAACTCACTGTGTTATATTTGCTTTGACAGCCAGAAAACTAAAACACTGTTATATTCATATTTCCATTTATTGTTTGCTGACTACCTGCTGTGCAAGACATTGTGCTTAGTGCTGAAGTAGAAAGGCAAGTGAATATTATAGTCCTCAACCGTCGGCCTCTAGCACAATATAACACGTATTTACATAGCAATTCTTAAGTAAGTCTTCTATCTTATTTTTGACATATTTTATTAGATGGAATTCATTAATTACAAAAATATGTGTCCAGTTTAATTTATTCTCACTTTAAATGAATTTTAAATAACAATCAAATTCCTTACCAAGGTCTATAATGTCCTCATGATTTGTTCCCTGTTAATCTTTTCACCCTCGTTGCGTCCTATTTGCTCTCCTTATTTATACTCCAGACCCAGTGAATTTTGGTGTCTTGAACTTGGTGAACTCTTCTCAGTGTTTGTTGTTCCACATGTAACAGCATTTCCCATAGTAACAACTTATATTTCTTTGGATCTCAGTTGCAATGTCAACTTTTAAAATGGGCTTCTGGACCAAAATGAGAATTGTAACAGAATAATTAGGGAAGTTACCAAGAAAACAAGTTCTTTATTCTTTGTTGTTGAAAAAAGTATCACTTTATACATCCTGAGTCTTTTCAAGGAATTCCCTTTCCTTTCTCTTTTGTTTCAGTCAATTCTCACTTCTCCTTAAACTAGCTTAAAACATTGCTTCTTCTAGGTAGACTACTCTGATCACAGATTGATTTAAATGTTACTATAATTAGCAGCTTTAGGATCACATGAATACAATTTGAAATAGCTCTTATTATATTGTTTTGTATTTGTGTGACTTATCAAATCACTGAGGGTGGGGAACTATCATATACAACTTGTTAATCCTCATATCCATGAGAGATTGATAGACACAGAGGCCCCAAACACATGTTTTGATTGAATAAATAAATAAGACATTAAGCTTACAGTACATTTAAAATATTTTCATCGCTTTATAGATAAACCATTTCTAAGATCTGATAGAAACACTAATTAAAGAATAGATGGAACCAAGGAACAGTGTGATATATTACATACTTCTGGGTCTCACACAGAATCCAAAGGAAGAGAAAATACTTTCTGTTATGTTCTTATTCTTCTACATTTTGACCATGGTGGGAAACTTCTCATTTTCATGATTGCAACTGTCAGTAAGACCCTTGGTTCTCCTATGTACTTCTTTCTTGCTAGCTTATCCTTTATGGATGTCATTTATTCCTCATCCATTTTCCCCAAAATGATTTCAGGCTAATTCTTTGGAAAAAAGACCATATCCTTCCAGGATTGTAGGATCCAGCATTTTACTGGGTTCTTCTCTGGTGGATCAGAGGTCTTTCTTCTGTTGGTGAAGGCATATGACAATTATGCAACCATCTGTAAGCCTTCACGTTATTTGATTTTCATAAGGCAATGGTGTGTGTTGTTCTGCTAATAGTGTCCTGAACTGGGGGATTTCTGTACTCAGTAATTTAACTTATCTCACCTCATGTACTTCCATTCTGTGATCATTTTACCTGTGACGTGTACCCTTCATTGTAACTTGTCTACTGATTCCTATGTTTGTTGGTCTCCTGGTGGTGGGAAATGGAGGACTGACCTGCAGGATTATATTGCTGCTCTTACTCATCTCTTATGGTGTCATTTTGCATTCCCTAAAGAACCTTGATCAGGAAAGGAGAAGGAAATCCCTTTCCTCCTTTGGTTCCCACATCAACGTAGTTCTCTTCTTTGTTCCCTGTATTTTCATGTATGGAAGACTGAGGCAGGCTAGAATAGGGCACTCTGAGCAGGCCAGGGGCATTGGTCAGTTCAAATGGAGAGTCAGCATCAAGTCATAGATAGCCAGATAGAGAGCAGGAAGGATGGGGCCAAGCAAAAGGAAAACCAAACCCTATGAAAACCAGCTGAGATATACAGGTGGAGGGAGAAAGGAGGGGCTGGTGGAAGGAGAACCAGACCCTAATTCCCTGAATTTGCTGAGATATCCAGATGGAGGGAAAAGGAGGGGTTAAGCTAGTGTGGGGGAGAATGGGAATTTCCACCCCCAACCCTGGCCTAAAGCATAGCCACAGGTTAACATATAAAATCTGGATATAGCTCAATGAAGCATGCCCTCTCTCTTGGGGCATGCCCACACTGACCTCTCAAGTGTGTATTCCTTCTTACCTACCTTTGCTATTTCCCTGTGTGTGCTGGCCTTTCAAATAAACTTTACTGCTTGCTACTATTCCTCTTGTCCCTGAATTCTTTCTTGAGACAAGAAAATGAGCCTGCACCACAACTCACTTTGGGTGCCAACCAGGTTCTGGCTACAAGACCTGCTAGAAATTATGAAAAAATGAAAAGTGTTTTCAACAAAAGACCCATTAATAACTGTATATCCATATGAAATGAACCTCAACTTATATTTAACAACCCACAATAATTATTTGTGATGAGTCATAAAACTAAAAGTAAAAATGAAAGTAACTATCTTCTGGAGAAAACTGGAGCAAATTTTTGTAAACTTGGATTAGACAGAGTTCATAACAAATCTCAGTTTGTTTAAGAATTTAAATATCAAAAACCAAACATAAAATATTTAAAAGGAAACATAAGTGAGTATCTTTGTGACCTTGGATTACATGTTTTCTTAAAGAAAAGACAAAAACTTTCATAATAAGAGGAATTATCTATAGACATCAACATTTAAATTAAGAAATTATAGAGATCAAAATACTATGAAGTATTGAATAAGAAAAATCAAAACTAGATGATATTTGCAAGGCATCTGACAAAAGATTACTTTCTATGCTATAGAATGAATAGCCATATATCAAACAGTTGAAAGATTAGCAATCCAATGGAAAAATGAGCATAACACATGAGCAAGTATTTCAGAAGAAAGACAGACATGTGGTGAATAAACTCAGGGAGTCATAATCAAATCACTATTAACTGGGGAAATGCAAATGAAACCAACAATGAGATAACATTTAATTTACAAAAATAAAACAGCGTGAAAATGCAATGTGATGTAGAGCTTATGAATCCATGGGATCTCATATATAATTGCAGGGAGTTTGTTTTCATAAAACTACCTCAGGAAGTTATTTGGCATTTCTTAGTACTCTTGTACATTTACATACCCAGTGGCTCATAATAATAGTATGATTCATATATACATATATGCAAATAATAGTAGGCACATAAAAATACCTGTTGCTATGAGTAAATCTTCATAGCAATCTGTCAGTAATTCTGGAAAAGTGGAAACTACCCTGAAATCCATCCACCTACATCAGCTGTGAAGCACCAGCTCCACTAGGAGTGTCATCTAAAATTGAAAGAATGGATTCCAAAGTACAGCAGCTGAAGATTTTAAAACATGTGCCCTGAAGTGCAAGCAGCTCAAGGGAGACAGAGTGACAAAATTATTTATTCTATGGTGGGATGTAATTTATAAAATATGTCTGAGAAGGAAGATTTTTTAGTCATTTAAAAACAGATTATCAACATGTCAGTGAAAATTTCATCTCAAATGTTTAAACCTGGCTTTTTTTCAAGTTATTAAAAATCCTATTTATTAATTTTTTACTATGATCCTGTTTAATATATACATAATGGCATCCATTATTAGTCCTAATTTGAAGATGAGCAAACCGAAGCAAAGAAAGTCTAGATAACATATTTCAATGTAAGAAAATATATTTATGGCTCAGCTTATGTAAGAGATCAGATCTGTGTTTATCAATCCCAGCTAATTTATATTGACTATGAAAATATTTAGTATAATTGAAGGTCCTTTGGGGAAAGTGAAATGGATTGTAATTAGCTCCTAACAGAATGGAATTGCCTGTGCAAATGGTGGGTTTACACAGGTACTTGTTCATTGTTCATCAAATGACATGCTGCAGTTCTTTTCACAAATTTGTTAACCTTCCAAACTCACACTTAACTTCTTAAGCTAAACTTTGGATAATATTTGGTTTTAGCTTAAACATTGCTTAATTAAGGAAACCTTATTTGAGCACCCCATCTCTACTGCAATTAAGCTACGTCCTCATGTTGCAGACATACGACACCTTGTCCCTTTTAATAGTACTCATCACTCTTGTCTTTTTGTTGTTTTAATTTTTTGAATCATGAAGGCAGAGATACTGTCTGGGCTATGGAGGCAGATGGGTATAATTCTAAGTCCAGCCAACTGATTGCTTTTTTCTAAGGTAAATTTCTTAAATTCATAATGATTCAGTTTCTTCATCTAAAAAAATGGGAATAATAATAGTACCCACTACAGAGGGTAGCACATGTATTGGGTTTAATATAGGCTTGTAGTACTCAATAGCTGTTACTATCATTGTTATTATTGAGCAAAACTCTGCCTGGTTAATTTTAGTAATTCAGTGAATGTTTTTTGTAAAACAGAAACAAAGAATCTATATTCTGACTCCAGTCTGATGATCACCCCAATCTGGCAGATGATTTCTAACCCTTGTCAAAAATATCATTCATTGGTTATAGGGACAGTAGGGGGAAGGAATATGCATTTGTTTGCCATTTTGGCAAATCTCCTAATATTATTCTTCCCTTGAGAAGCCCAGGACGAGTCACCCACTTGAATAAAATTGTCTCTCTATAACATGAGAACTGACTGAGTTGAGAAGGAAGGACTGTGAAGATTTCTGGTCAGAACAAATCATAAAGTCAGTGTCTCTCTCTCACACAGTCTGGAGCCAGACATGGGCTTCCAGTGAAATGGTGGGAGAAGAAGGACCAAATATTTCACTCTGGACTGAGCATAGATGCTCTGACAAAAGGAAGGATTGATTCAGCAGATTTCTCATTCAGGGTACCTCTATTATAGTGCTTTTATCTTGATATTTGGATAAGCTTTTCTAGCTTGAAAAATGGATGCACTGTTGTTAGTGCCCCTTTTAAGGCTAGCAGGCAAAGTTCCATATAAACATTTTAAAAACTTTGAGATTTCCGTGAATCTGGTGAAATGGAAATGGGTGGGAGAAGCTGATCTTCCTTTTCTCCAAGATCAAAATTCCTTTTAAACATCAAAGTTGGATGAGTTTATTATCTTGGATAGTTTTTGATGGGAACAAGTTCAGGCTCAGCAATTTCTTGACAGATAGACGTGCATTGGTGGTATATAAAAGAAACACAATTTTATTGGTTTTGACCTTACTTTAGTCTTTTATTTTCTGGAAAGACTTTAACCCTCAACTCACTAAATTAGCATAACCATGGCTCTGGTGGCACACAAACAGGATGAAAAATCGAAAATAGGCTTTATTTCAAGATTTCATTAGTCTGCTATAATTAAGGTGACAAATCAGAGTTGTTATCAAGTTGTCAAAAAAATGAACTTTTTAACCTCTTAGTGCATAAAGCAAGTTATAATATTTATTTTTCAGTGTTTTTCCCTGCTATTGATGATAATTGATCACAATTAATTTGAGTTGGATAAAATGTTTGGATTTCAAATCCAGCACTTGTTCAAAATATTACAAAATGCAAACTTCTTTAAAAGTGAGTTTTTCTTAGCTGACCCTGTTTATGTCCATCTTTCTCTTTCGCATCCCTTTCTTTATCTCCCCCTTTCTTTGTTTCACATTTTCTCCTATGAAGCAAATGTTTTGTGGTACCTAACATTGGCCAGCACTCTAGATAGGAAATTGAATGGGTCTTAAGTCCAGTAAGGCATCATATTCTTCCAAATATTTACTAAAATGGTGAAATGTTTGTTCAGTTTTGAAAAACATACTCAATTTCAAGAGTCAAATTTAGAAGGAATATTCCTTGAGTGAATTAATGAAAGAATAACACAAATAAAAAAATTAAAAAAGCCCACAAGAAATAAGCATTATGTTAAGTATTGTTTCAGTAACCTGCTGTATTTAAAACAAAACATCTGATGAACTTTCTTTTTCATTTTTTATTACCATAGTTCTCCCATTTCTGCTCACTTTTTAGATTATGTTTTCAGAATTTATTACTTTTGAAGATATTGGAAGACAGTTTTATGTTTTCTTTTGTGGTACTCTCATAAGAAATCTTAATTCATATAATAGTAATAGAAAGCTTTAATCCTCACCACAATCCTATATATATACGTATAATTATTCATTGCTTAACAAAGTAATAAATTGAACAGTAATTCATAAAATTAATCAATGCCACATAGAGAATAAAGGATAGTTCTACTCAAGGTTTCCAAACTGTCTTTGGATTCAGTGCCTAGTTCTTTCTTTGTTTTCCCATGTATTTCTAACTTGTTCTCTCCCACTTTCTTTCTCTTATGCTTTTTTCCTTCTCCCTCTTGCAGCAAATGCTTTAAGAGTATTTAATATTTGGCTGATACTGTGGATACAAGAATGGCTAAGTACAAGAGGAGTAAGGCAAGATAATTTTTTTCAAGGATCCATACATAGTGTTTGACACACAGAGATGAACATATGACAATGTGGCAAGTGCAGTAATAGATGTTCACCAGAATCTCTGCTATAGGGAGGATGTAGCAGCACTACTATTCAGTCCTGACAAAATGAAGATGTTTATAGGCAGAGAAAACACAAAATGTGATGAATCATGAGGTGAAGAGCCTGGAAGAATCTCTGTTTGTCTTTGACACTTTTTGTATGATAAATCAGTAGAATGATTTTGGCTTTTCCTCTGTTAAATATGTCCAGAGAACTTGGGGTAAATATATGCACTTTTAGGTATCTGTGACTGCACTGAATATATGACCATATAATGGACTGGCTCTTGAAACATGATGCACAGAATTCTTTTTTCCTAAATTATCATCTGCACATCTTTTTTTTTATTTTACAAAATTAAAGGAAAATCAGGAAATCATAGTGAACAAAATAAACACCACTTCCAGTGTCACCTGTTGGATAAAAAAAATTCAAAAGTTAATATAATTTTCTGATTGAATTAGGTAAAACTAGGAAAACTAAGGCACTCAAAGGGTATTCAACAGTGAAAGTGCTGCTACTGAGGATAAGTTGATTTTTGTTTTTTTCAGATAAATCACCTGGCACTTGAGTTAAATGGATGAAGAGGAAGAATAACATGACAGAATTCTTCTTACTGGGCCTTGCCCAGAATGTGGAGCTTCAGAAATTTTCATTTGCTGTGATTTTAATTGTCTACATTGTAACCATAGCAGGCAACCTGCTCATTATCATCACTGTCAGCTCTAGCAGGTACCTGGGGTCCCACATGTACTTCTTGTCATATTTATCCTTTAGAGATGGCTGTTTTTCTTCCTCCATTACCCCTAAGATACTAGCTGACACTCTGTCTGTGAAGAAAACAATCTCTTTCAGGGGGTGCATGACTCAAATCTTTGCCAAGCATCCTTTATGTGCAGCTGAAATCATCCTGCTCATGATGATGTCCTATGACCGCTATGTGGCCACCTGCAAACCGCTGCACCACACAAGCATCATGAGCCGAAAGGTGTGTGGCCTCCTCATGGGAGTGATCAGGGCTGGAGGCTTTGTCCATGTGACCATTCAGATCCTCTTCACAGTCTGGCTGCCCTTCTGTGGCCCCAATGTCATAGATCACTTCATGTGTGACTTGAACCCTTTGTTAAAACTTGTCTGCATGGATATCCATATCCTTGGTCTCTTTGTTGCTGCCAACAGTGGGTTCATCTGCCTGTTAAACTTCCTCCTTTTGATGGTATCCTATTTGGTCATCCTGTATACTTTGAAATCACAGCTTGGAGGGGAGATGCAAAGCCCTGTCCACCTGTTTCTCTCGCATCACTATGGTCATCTTATTCTTTGTACCCTGCATATTTGCATATCTTTGCCCAGTGACCACCCTCCCCATTGACAAAGCTGTGACTGTGTTTTATACCATGATAACACCCATGTTAAATCCCTTGATCTACACTCTCAGGAATGCAGAGGTGAAAAATGATATGAGGAAGCTCTGGGGTCAAAAGATGATTTAAAATAAGATGTATTCAAGACAATGTAAAATATGATTTATCCTGTAAATGTTAAAGGGAATAGAAGATGATTTTTAGGTTGTTCAAATCAATTGAGCACGGTTTGTCAAAAGTAGTTTGATGTTGGCCTATAGGGCTTTGAAGGAAGGATCAAGTGGGTAATTATTCATCATTATAATGATATCTTCTTTAGATTTAGTTATTGCCTATTTGGCTGTCAATCATCAATTTACTGTCAGAATGAGTTGTTTTTTCAATACAGATTCTGAGGACACAGCTCTAGAGACTCTCATAAGTGGGAGAGTTTTGGATTGCTATATCTGCATTTTAAACAAATTTCCCTGATGTCTCTGAAGCAGGTGATATTTACACACATTTTGAGTAATAGGGAAATAGATCATGTCCACATCTTCCATGTATCTTGAAGTCATCTGATTAATGCATTTATTGGCAAGTATCTGTCATAGCAGAAGCTATGAGGTGATGAAACTCACAACTCTTCATAAATCATGTAATACAATCTTACTATCTTTGTGTTGCCCACCAAAATAAAATATTCTGAGTATATAGGAATACTTTCAGCTTTTGTTGTCAATATCTGAAATATATCACACCACTTCCTTCTTGCCTCCATGGTTTCTACTGAGAAATTCTTATATAGTCATCTCAAGCTTCCTTTGTATGTGATGGATCACTTTTCTCTTGCTGCTTTCAGGATTCTCTCTTTGTCTTTGACATTTCATATTATTATTAAGTGTCTTGGCATAGGCCTATTCATATCTATTCTGTTTGGGATATGCTGTGCTTCTTGGACCTGTAATTTTATGTCTTTCATAAGAGATGGGAAATTTTCCTTGATTATTTCCTCTATTCTTCTATTATTTCTTCTGCTCCTTTTCCCTTGTCTTCTCCTCCTGGGACACCCATGACATGAACATTCATGCTCTTCATGTTGTCATGAAATTATCTGAAACATTGCTCATATTTTTCCATTCTTTTCCCTATCTGTTCCTTTGTGTGTCGGTTTTCAGGTGTCTTGTCATCCAGATCCTGATTTTTTTCTTCTGCCTCTTGAAATCTGCTGTTGTATATCTCCATTGTGTTTTTCATCTCTTGGTTGTACCTTTCATTTCCAGATTCTGCCAGTTGTTCTTTCAAACTTTCAATTTTTTCCTTTGTTCACCCATTTTTTTCTTTATGTCCTTCATTGCTTTTGTCATATCTTCCCTAAACTTATTGACTAGGTTTTTGAATTGATTTAGCATTTCTTTTTGAAAATCTTTGATTGTTTCATTAAAGTGAAATAATATCTCAACTGCATCTCAATTGAGGTGTAAGTTTTTTCCTTTGACTGGGCCATATCTTCATTTTTTCCTAGTGTGATTTGTAGTTTTCTGTTGTCTAAGCATCTGGTTTCCTTGATTGTCCAAAACAGATTTTCCCAGAGCAGAAGGGTCTCTGGTCTCAGAAGGGGCCTATATTTAGTATCAGGTTTCCCTGAGGGTGTGTCTTAGAAGATTGACAGACTTTCCTGTGAGGATTCTAGCAGCTGTGCTTTTCCTAACTTGCCCAGCAGATGGTGCCTCTCAGTCTGTCACTCCCAACTGGTGTAAGGAGGTGTGGCCCCTCTAGTTTCTGTTTTGGCATGGTAGCTTTTGATTTTGAGGAGTTCCCATATATCTATTTCTTTTTCTTCTGTTGCTTGTGCTTTGGGTGTAATATCAAAGAACTTACCTCCTATTACTAGGTCCTGAAGATGTTTCCCTATATTATCTTCTGAGTTTATTATGCTGTCTCTTATATTGAGATATGTGACCCACTTTGAGTTAATTTTTGTATAGGGTGTGAGGTAGTAGTCTTCTTTTATTCTTTTGGTTATGGATCTCCAGTTTTCCTAGCCCCGTTTGTTGAAGAGACTGTTATGTCCCAGTGCAGTGGATTTGGAGGACTAATCAAAAATCAGTCAATCATAGATATGGGGGTCTCTTGCTGAAATCTCAATTGAATTACATTGATCAATATGTCTATCGTTGTGCCAATACCATGCTGTTTCAACCACTGTGGTTTTATAGTAGACTTCAAAGTCTGGAAATGTAAGTCCTCCCACTTTTTTCTTCTTTTTAAGGGTGGTTTTGTCAATCCAAGGCTCCTTTTCCTTCCAAATAAATTTGATAACTAACTCTTCTAAATATGCAAAGTAGGTTGTTGGAATTTTGTTTGGAATTGTGTAGATCAGTTTGGGAAGAAGTGACATACTAATGATGTTTAGTCTTCCTGTCCATGAGCACAGGATATTTTTCTACATATTTGGGTCCTTTTTAATTTCTTTTAGTAAAGATTTCTAATTTTCTGTGTGTAGGTCTTTTATATCCTTGGTTTTTATATTCCTAGGTACTTGATTTTTTAGTTGCTATTGTGAATGGAATTTTATTTTGATTGCATCTTCAGTTAGGTCATTACCAGTGTATAGGAACAATACTGATTTACACGTATTAATCTTATATCCTGCCACTCTGCTGAATTTGTTTTAGCTCAAGTAGCTTTGCCATCAAATTCTCAGAATTTTCCAAATATAAGATCATATAATGTGCAAATAATGACAGTTTTAATTTTTCCTTTCTAATTTGGATACCTTTTATTTCTTTGTCTTAGCAAATTGCTCTGGCTAGAACATCTAGCAAAATGTTGAATAATAGAGTTGACAGTGGGCATCCTTGTCTCATTCCCAATCTTATGGGGAAGTCTTTTAACCTCTCGCTGTTGTGTATATGCTGGCTGTAGGTTTTTCATATATGCCCTTTATCATATTTAGGAAGGTTCCATCAATTCCTACCTTTTGAAGTGTTTTTATCAAAAAGGGATGTTGAATTTTGTCAAATGCTTTTTCAGCATCTATCAAGATGGTAATTTGATTTTTCCTTTTAATTTGTTAATATGTTGATTACATTAATTGATTTTCTTAGTCAAACCACCCTTGCATGCCAGGAATGAACCCCACTTTGTTGTGATTTGCAATTTTTTTTTTCACGTAGCCTTTGGATTTTATTTGCAAGAATTTACGTTTGGATTTTTGCATCTCTGTTCATTAAGGAAATTGTCCAACAGCTTTCCCTTAATTTACTATATTTATCTGGTTTGTTAGTATCATAAAATGACTTACATAGTGTTCCTTTAGGTAGTGTTCCTTAGGTAGTGTTAATGACATAGTTCCTTAGGTAGTGTTTCTACCTAAATTGATTTAAAAATTCAATGCAACCCCAATCAAAATTCAACAACTTTCTTTGTGGAAATGAAAGAGCTTATCATCAAATTTATATGGAGAGGTAAAGGGCATTAATAACCAAAGCCATCTTGAAAAAGAGAAATGAATTGGCAGGATTCACACTTCCTGATCATTAAACTTAATAAGAATACACAGTAATCAAAACAGCATGGTACTGGCACAAGGACAGCCATTTTGACAAATGGAAATGAACTTAGAGTTCAGAAGTCAACTCACACGTTTATGGCCAAAATATTTTTGACAAGAGTGCTAGATCCCTAAATCTAATGAGTTGGGAAAAAATAGTCTCCTCAACAAATGGTGCTGGGAAAACTGGAAGTCAGTATACAAAAGAATGAAGGTGGGCCCCTCTCACAAAATACACAAAAATCAACCCAAAATGGATAAAAATAATCTAAATATAAAAGGCAGAATTATAAAACTCCTGCAATAAAACACAGGGAAACAACTTCAGGATCTTGTGTTAGGCAATAGTATCTTAAATTTTACACCAAAATACTAACAACAAAGAAAATAAAGATAAATGGGTCTGCATCAAAATTAAATTTTTTGAATCAAAGGACTTAACCATGATAATAAAAAAGACAACCTACTCAAAGGGAGAAAATATTTGGAAGCCATATATTCAAAAAGGATTTAATATTAGGAATGCATTAAATCCTACAACTAAACAATGAAGAAAAAAAAACCCAACTAAAAAATGGGCAAAAGACTTGAATAGACATTTCTCTAAAGGGTACACACAAATTGTCAAACAGCAACATGAAAAGGTGGTCAACATCATTAGCCATTAGGGAAATGAAAATCAAAAACAAAATGAGATACCATTTCACACCCACTAGAATTTCTACCTATTTAAAAATTAAAACATTAAAAATGGCAGATTGGGAGAGACAGAGAAGGATTCTCCTCCATGAAAATGCTAAAAAAGAGAAACAACATGCTCCAGAACTGCACTTTCTAGGTCCCACCACCTGAACAAGGACTTCTATACCCATAGTGAGTGCCTACTTGGAGAAATTGAGAGGCTGTTTTCAAGACAGGAGAGTGCCCAGCTCTGTATGCCAATGAGCCAACTGAGAGTGCAGAGGGAAGTAGCCATCCACACCCTGGGCACCTGACAAAGTACTAGGCAAAGGAGATAACCTGTAGCTGGGAGCTTCCCTACCAGGGATTGGTGGTTTGAGTGGACAGACAATCATGGAAGGGATGGTGTTCCCTTTCCAGTACAGCCATCTTTGCAGTTGCTTAGAAGATGGACTTTCATGGCACCAGGATCTATCATGTCAGCATGCCTGAGACTCTGCAGTGGCCTGGGAGACAGGCTTTATTGGCCCCAGGCCAAGACTTTTTAGTTGCCTGGGAGATAACATTTTACAGCCCAGCAGCCAGGAGTTTCCTTGTGTGTATATATATACATAAGATATATAATAAATATAATATATAACATTACATAACAAATTACCAGGATATTCACTCTTCTGTGGTACTCATGGAACTTTCTCCAGGATAGCTCATATGCTGGGGCATAAAACAGGCCTCAACAAATTTAAAAATATTAAAATTTTTCAAAACACCTTCTCTGACCACAATGAAATTCAACTAGAAGTTAATAAATATCAAAGAAACAGAACACTCACAAATATTTGGAAGTTAAACAACACACTGTGACTTAGTGGATCAAAGAAGAAATTACAAGAGAAATTGATAAGTATCCAGAGATGAGTGAAAATGAGAACACAATGTAACAATTTATGAAATGCAGCAAAAACAGTATTGAGAGGGAAATTCATAGCTCTGAATGTATACATTAAAAAGGAAAAAAGAGATAAAATCAAAGAACTAATGGAAACATTGAAGAAACTAGAAAATGATCAGCAAACTAATCCTAAAGCATGTAGAAGAAAAGAAATAACATGGATTAAGGCAGAAATAAATAATATGGAAAAAAATAGAGATAATAAATAAAACCGAAAGATGGTTCTTTGAGAAGATAAACAATATCAGCAAACCCTTAGCTAGATAGACAAAGTGAAAAAGAGAGAAGACCCATATAAACATAATAATAAATGAGAGGGGGGATATTACCATGGACCCTGAAGAAATAAAAAATATCATAAGAGGTTACTATGAACAACTGTATGCCAGCAAACTATATAATTTAGAGGAAATGGATAATTTCCTGGAAACACATGAAAAACCTAGACTGAATAAAGAAGAAATAGAAGAACTCAATAAACCAATCACAAGTAAAGAGATTCAATCAGTTATCAAAAAGCTTCCTAGAAATAAAACTCCAGGTCCAGATGTCTTCAAAGGGGAATTCTACCAAACTATCTACAAAGAACAGACACCATTTCTACTTAAACTCTTTCAAAAAATTGAAAAAAAATGGAACACTATGTAACTCATTTTATGAAGCTGATATCACTCTAATACCAAAACCAGATAAACATGTTACAAGAAAGGAAAACTACAGGCCAATCTCCCTAATGAATATAGATGCAAAAATTCTCAACAAAATACTTTCAAACTGAATTCAAATGCACATTAAAAGAATTATATACTGTGACCAAGTGAGGTTCATCCCGGGTATGCAAGGGTAGTTCAACCTAAGAAAATCAATCAATGTAATAAAACATATTAACAAATCAGAAGGGAAAAATTAAATGATCATTTCAATAAATGCTGAAAAGCATTTGACAAAATCCAACATCCTTTTATGATAAAGACAATTTAAGAGTTAAGAATAGAAGGAAAATTCCTCAATATGATAAAGGGCATATATGAATTATCCACAGCAAGTGTAATACTTGGTGGTGAGAGACTAAAAGCTTTCCCTCTAAGATCAGGAATGAGAAAAGGATGCCTGTTGTCACCACTGTTATTCAATATTGTGCTAGGAGATGTAGCCAGAGCAATTCAGCAAGAAAAAGAAATAAACAACATCAAAATTGGAAAGGAAGAAGCAGAACTCTCATTATTTGCAGATGATATGATCTTATACTTGGAAAACTCTGAGAAATTGATTATACACCTACTTGAGCTAATAAACAAATTGAGTAAAGTGTTAGGATATAAGATTAATACACATAAATATGTAATGTTTCTATACAGTGGAAATGACATAACTGAAGAGACACTCAAGAAAAAGATTCCATTCTCAATTAAAACTAAAAAAATTAAATATCTAGTAATAAACTTAACCAAGGATGTAAAAGACCTTTACACAGGCAATTAAATAAAACTAATAAAGGAAATAGAAGGTGACCTAAAGAGATGGAGAGGTATTTCATATTCATGGATAGGAAGGCTAAACATAGTTAAGATGTCAATTATAGCCAAACAAATCTATAGATTTAATGAAATTTCCATCAAAATTCCAACAATCTACTTTGTAGATTTGGAAAAGTTTGTCATCAAATTTATTTGGAAGGGAAATATGTCTCAAATTGTAAAAAATATTCTAAAAAAGAAAAATGAAGTGAGAGGTCTTACACTGTCTGATTTTGAAGCCTACTATAAAGCCACAGTAGTCAAAATAGCATGGTAATGGTATAATGGTAGACAAATTGATCAATGGAATCAAATTAAGAATTCAGAAATAGACCCCCAGATCTATGGCTGACTGATTTTTGATAAGTTTCCAAAATCCACTGAATTGGGACACAACAGCCTCTTCAACAAATGGGGCTGGGAGAATAGGATATCTGTATCTAAAAGAATGAAAGAGGACCCCTACCTCACATGCTATACTAAAATTAATTCAGCATGGATCAAATATCTTAATATAAGAGACTGCACCATAAAGCTCCTAGAAGATAATGTAGGGAAACATTTTCATTACCTAGTATTAGGAGGTCACTTCTTCGACCTTACACCTAAAGCAAGAACAACAAAAGAAAAAAATAGATAAATGGGAACTCCTTAGAATTAAAAGCTTCTGTACCTCAAAGAAATTTGCTTAAAAGTTAAAGAGACAGCCAAATCAACAGGAGAAAATATTTGGAAATCATCTACCTGATAAGAGACTGATATCTTGTATATATAAAGAAATCTTACAACTCAACAACAGTATGAATACCCCGGTTATAAAACGGGCAAATGATATGAAAATACATTTCTCTGAAGAGGAAATACAAATGGCTAAAAAACACATAAAAAATGTTCATCTTCATTAGCTATTAGGGAAATGCAAATCAAAACCAAAATGAGGTATGATCTCACACCAATAAGAATTGCTGCCATTAAACAAAGAGGAAACTACAAATGCTGGAGAGGATGTGGAGAAATTGGAACTCTACTCATTGCTGGTAGGACAGTAAATAGTAAAGCAACTCTGGAAGTCAGCTATTGAATTACTGCACAATCCAGCAATTTCACTTCTCAATATTTTAGCCAGAGGACCTGAAAGCAATGACATGAACAGGTATTTGTACACTGATGTTCATAGTGGCATTGTTCACAATTGTTAAAAATGGAAACAAACTAAATGTCCTACATCAGATGAGTGGAAAAACAAAATGTTATATATACATATGATGGAATACTACACAGCAGTGAGAAGGAATGAGGTTCTAAAATATATGACAACATGGATGAACCTTAAAGACATAATGTTGAGTGAAATAAGTCAGACACAAAAGGAGAGACATTGTATGTTACCACTAATGTGAACTCTTAGTGTAGAATATAGGGGACCTAGAGATAGCAGTTAGTGAATGGAGAACAATAATCTAATAAGAACAGATAAGATATTGAGGGTAATCAAAGATATGGAAATGTTCAGGAATGACTATGGTTTGTCAGTTTTTTTGTGGTATGGTAAGAGCATATTGAAAACAATGAAGATATATCAGGATATTTGTTTTTCCTGTTCCTTTGTTTTATTTTATCTGGAAATGTTTATTTTTTTATTTTTTGATAAACAAATTTAATTTAAAAGATAAAATGAAATAAAGAATAACAGCAGAAAATTACAGATGTGGGAGAGGATGTGGAGAAACAGTAACACTCATTCCTCTCATTCCTTGTTGGCAGGAATGTAAAGTGGTGCAGCTTCTATGGAAGATAGCTTGGCAGTTGCTCAGAAATTAAGTAAAGAATTACCATGTGACCTGGCAATCTTACTCCTAGGTATATATTCAAAAGAATTGAAAGCAGGGAGTGTAACAGATATTTGGACACTGATATTCATAAAGGCATTACTCACAATTACCAAAAGGTGGAAGCAATCCAAGGATCCATCAGCATATTAATGGATAAACATTGTGATATTATTTACTAATAAAAAGGAACAAAGTTTTGATACATGTGACAACATGGATGAACCTTGAAGACATGATATGGAGTGAAATAAGCCAGGTACAAAAGGGACAAATATTGTATGATCTCAGTGATATGAAATAATTAGAATAAACAATTTGATAGAGTCAGAAACTAGGATACAGGTTTCCATGGGTTGGGTTGGGGGGTAGGCAATGGAGAATTAATGCCTAATTCATAGAGTTTCTCTTTGGGGTGATGGGAATGTTTCAGTAATGGATGGTGGTGATATAGCAAAACATTGTAGAAGTAATTTATACCAGTGAAAAAGGGGAAATTTTAGGTTGCTTATATGTTACTAGAATAATTTTTTTTAGAAAGTAATATGACTGTACAATCTGTGAACTCTAAACTATAGACTCTAGTTATTAGTAGAGGAATAATAAATTTGTTTCATCAATTGTAATAAAGGTACAATTCTAATGCAAAATATTAATAATAAGGAAAATTGTGTGTGTGAGGGCAAGAATATGGGAACTCTGTATCTTCTGCATCATTTTTTTGTAAACCTACAACTTCTTGAGTCAATAATAAAATAGATGTGTTAATCTTCCATCAGATTGTGAACAAGTCTTGAAAAGGTGGTATTTAAATGCTGAAGGTTGAAACCAGACTTTTTGATTTTGTGAATTTTCTTATTATGTACGAATTTATGTCACTTGAGCTTATAGAAATTGAAAAGTTGAATAAACCTGCAGTTTTGAAGGCAATCAAACTTAGATTTCAATTTCTATTCTGTTACTTACAAATCAGCTATCTTAGAAAATAAAATGATTATTCTATGCTCTATGTCTTCAACAATAAAATGAGGATAACAATACTTGTTATTGTAAGGATTAAATGTGATATATGAATGTCATTATATATATTTTTATATGTCATATAAAATTATCATATAGTATATATTATTAGGCTTATAAGGAACTTGCCAGGAATAAAGAAGTTCTTAACTGAAGTAATCAGCCTTTTTTAATGTCAAAATGAATACTTCCCTCAGAAAAAAAATAGTCTAATGGTGTAAAGGTGAATGAATCCTCAGTCAACATGATTTTTTCCTCTGATAATATGGCACCTGGAATAGTCCCTGAGCTTCAACATATTAGTGTACATACTGTGATGGCTGGCTCTGCCTTATTTGAAGGTCTTAACAAAGTATAGGTGTCATAAATATTTGTAAATTGAATGAATAAACAAAAGTGTAAGCTTACATCTTTTACAAATATTTATCATTATTTTATAAGTAAACTCTTTCTGATCTTTGAATTTAACATTTATAAAAGAATAATGGAATGGAGCATATGAAAAAGCATTTCATATATTTGAGATACAGCATTAAGTCTGAACCCATTTGAGAATTGTTATGATGAATTTGGGAGGCAGCCTGGGACCAGGTCATCTTAGATGTTTTAGCCCAGGTTCAAAGATTGGATTTTATTGTGTGTGTAACAAGAATTCACCATAAGGGTTTTGAGCAAAGGAGTGACATCTTTTAATCCAATTTCAAAATGATCATTTGTGCTGTCATGGGAATACAGATTGTTGGAGAAAAGAATGAAATCAAAGAAATCATCAGGAGGCTATTGCATTAGCTCTGGGAAGAACCAGAAAGCAGTGAGAATGTTTAAAATTGACATTGATTTTGAAGGTAGAGTCAATATGATTTGTCATATGCATTTATAAGTAATGTGACAAGAATAAAGGGATGAAATAGACTGAGTTATTTGGTCTGAAAAATAACGTGGAAGGTGACACCATTTAATGACATGAGAAATAAATTCAGAGTGGGATATTAAACACTTAGTTTTATGAATACTATTCTGATATCCAGTCAGTGACATAGTTTAGGTATTTGCCTATATAATTTTGTAAATTAGAGGAGAGTTAAGACCTGGAGATAAAAATCGTATTATTTGTCTTTAGGTAACATGCCCTAGTAAGAGAAAAGGCACATTATATCTGATGAACACTTTCCTGTCCTTAAAGCACTTACCCTAATTATAATTAAAGAATTCACTATATGATTGGCTTATGAATAACAGTTTCTCTGCTAGAATGAAAGCTCTATAATAACCTGATTATCACTGCATGTAGATTGGTGTATTGCCTATATAGTAGGGAGTCAAATAATGTATAACAAATTAATGAAACAAATTTTATATTATTACAAGGATTTTAAATAATAGCTGCATTATCTATATTAGTTTCTCTGTCAGCTTAAGTTATTTTTTAGTTTAATTTTATTGAGATTGTTCACATACCATACAATTACTCAAAGATCCAAAGTCCACAATCAATTGCCCATGGTACCATCATACAGCTGTGCACCCATCAACACAATTAATTTTTTCTTCCAATTTTTAGAACATTTTGATTACTTCAGAAAAGAAATAGTGACAAAAAAGAAAACTCAATTACTCTCCTACACCTAACAACTCCCCCTCCATTATTGACTCATAGTATTGGTATAGCACATTTGTTACAGTTATGAAAGAATGTTAAAATACTGTTAACAGTACTACATAGTCTGCAATAGGTATATTTTTCCCAATAAACCCCTCTATTATTAACTTCTATTTATAGTGTCATACATTTGTTCTAGTTCATGAAAGAGATCTCTAATATTTGTACAGTTAATCATGGACATTGTCCACCACAAGATTCACTGTTTTATACATTCCCATCTTTTAGCCTCCAACTTTTCTTCTGGTGACATATGTGACTCTAAGCTTCACTTTTCCACCAATTCACACACCATTCAGTACTGTTAGTTATTCTCACAGTAATGTGCTACCATCACCTCTGTCCACTTCCAAACACTTAGGTTCAACCTAGTTGAACATCCTGCACATAATAAGCAACTGCACCCCATTCTTTAGCCTCATTCTATATCCTGTTAAATTATATCTCATATCTACAATTAGTTCATATCAGTGAGACCATGCAATATTTGTCCTTATGCATCTGACTTATTTCACTCAATGAAGTGCCCTCAAGTTTTCTTCATGAGCCCATTTTTTTTCAAGACAGTTTTGTTCACTCACCATACTTTCCATCCTAAATAAACAATTGATGGTTCCCTGTATAGTTAGATGGTATTCACCAACATCACCACTATCTATAGAAGGACATCTTCATTTCTTCCACAAGGAAGGAGGAAGAGTCAAAGAAGGTAGAGAGACAAAAGAAAAAGAAAAAGAAAGAAAAAACATGACAGCTAAAAAAAATGAAATGAAAGATAAAATTAAACTAAAATACAATAAAAGAGTCACAACATCAGCAATGCCAAGAGTCCCATAACCCTCCCTTATGCACCCCTCTTACAGGCATTTATCTTTGCTATATTGCCTTTGTCACATTAAAGGATTCATAATACAAAGTTTCTATTAACTAGTCTCTAGTTTGCTTTGATTGTATTTTTTCACCAATATTACCCTACTTTTAATACCTTGCAAGGTTGACATTCATTTGTTCTCCCTCATGTAAAAACATAATTGCACATTTTATCACAATTGTTGAGCACTCTAGGTTTCACTGAATTATACAGTCCCAGTCATTATCTTTCCTCTTTCCTTCTGGTGTCCCACATGCCCCTAACCTTTCTCTTTCAACTATACTCACAGTCA
This sequence comes from Choloepus didactylus, assembly GCF_015220235.1. NCBI lineage: Eukaryota > Metazoa > Chordata > Mammalia > Pilosa > Megalonychidae > Choloepus > Choloepus didactylus. The sequence goes on along the minus strand of NC_051312.1, from coordinate 29,761,932 downwards.
TCTTTGTTCAGTATGCTTACATTGCTGTGCTAACATCACCCAAAATTATGTTCCAAACCTCTGATTCCTGTCTTCTCCCATGTGCCTGTAATGCTCCCTTTTGTATTTCCTGTAGTACAGGTATCTTGTTTACAAACTCTTTCACTGTCTGTTTGTCAGAGAATATTTTATACTCTCCCTCATATTTGAAGGATAGCTTTTCCAGATATAAGATAGTTGGTTGGTGTTTTTTTTTTTCCTTTCAATATCTTAAATATATCACACCACTTCCTTCTTGCTTCCATGGTTTCTGCTGAGAAATCTTCACAGTCCTTTCAAGCTTCCTTTGTATGTGATGGATCACTTTTCATTTGCTGCTTTCAGGTTTCTCTCTTTGTCTTTGACATTTGATAATCTGATTATTAGGTATCTCGGTGTAGATATACTCAGATCTATTCTTTTTGGGGTATGCTGTGCTTCTTGGATGTGTAATTTTATGTCTTTCATAAGAGGTGGGAAATTTTCATTGTTTACTTCCTCTACTGTTGCTCCTGCCCATTTTCCCTTCTCTTCTCCTTCTGGGACACCCATGACATGTACTTTCATCTGCTTCATGTTGTCATTCAATTCCCTGAGATGTTGCTCATATTTTTCCATGGTTTTCCCTATCTGTTCTTTTGTGTGTAGGCCTTCAGGTATCTTGTTCTCCAATTCCTGAGTGTTGCCTTCTGCCTCTTGAAATCTGCTGTTGTATGTCTCAATTGTGTTTTTCACCTCTTGTTTTGTGCCTTTCATTTCCATAGATTCTGCCAGTTATTTTCTCAAACTTTCAATTTCTACCTTATGTTCACCAGTATTTTCTTTATAGCCTTTGCCTCTTTTGTTATATTTTCCCTGAAATTGTTGATTTGGTTTTTTATTTGATTTAGCATATTTCTTTGGAAATCTTTAATAGAATGTTTCATTAAAGCAAAATAATATCTCAACTGTACCTTGATTGAGGGGTAAGTTTGTTCCTTTGACTGGGCCATATCTTTGTTTTACCTAGTATAGACTGTAGTTTTCTGTTGTCTATGCATTTGGTTTCTTTGATTACCCCAGTATGATTTTCCCAGATCAGAATGGGTTTAGGTCTCAGAATGGGGTTACATTCAGGGTGTGTCATAGAGGAATGACAGACTTTCCTGTGAGGTTTCCGGTGTCTGCACTTTTCCTAACCTGCCCAGAAGGTGGTGCCTGTCAGCCTGTGGCTCCTGATCTGTGTAAAGAAGTGTGGTCTCCTTAGTTTCTGTTTTGGCTGTTTTCCCAAAGGCTCTGGGGTCTGGTTCTGAATGGAAAACTGGGCCCACCTCCTCACTCTTAGGGAATATACATACCCTAAGGAGTTATCATCTGCATTTGAATTGTCTCTCTGACTCTGTTATCTCCATCACTGTCTGGGTCAGAGTGCTGCAAACTGAAAATGGCTACAGCTCTCTCTTGTGAGCCGTTCAGGTTGAGAGAGATAAAAAGGGGCAGAAAACCCCTTTTAGAGCTAGTACATGGCTCCCCAGTTTCACTCATTGGCCAGAGGTGACACCCAGTCTTCTGGGCTCCCCCTCTCAGGGCAGATTAGTCTTCTGGTTCTTTAAGGTCAGTCATCACTAAAAGCCTCTGTCTGCTTGTTGGGGGTTTGCAGCTTGTATTCAGCAGTCCACATTTGTTAACTAAAACCCCAGTTGGAGCTCAGATGGGCTCTGTTCGCTTGCTCAGAGAGTGCTGCTTTTTTCTACCACAGAGAGGTTTTGCAACTAAGCCTGCCATGGGGGGAGGGAGTTCTTGGTACAGTTCCACAGCTGTTACTTACAGATTCTATGCTCCAATCTCAGGCATTCCTCCCAATCCAGGTTGTTGTATGATGTGTGGACAGTCACGAGTTTCCCCCAGCAGTTATTCCAGATTATTTACTAGTTGTTCTGGTTGTTTATTAGTTGCTCCAGGGGACTAACTAATTTCCACACCTCTCTATGCTGCCATATTGCACCTCCCTTCTCACACTCCATCACAATCTCACACTTTCATCACTTGAAAATATTCCCCTGGGCACATTTGTAGTCAACCCTTCCCCAATTTCCAGGTCTTTGCTTAAACCTGAGCCATTCTGGTCTTTGTATTTTTACCTTTCCTGGAACACAATGAAAATTCAATTAAACAGTTGTGCCAGTTTGAATGTATTATGTCTCCCAAAATGCCATTAACTTTGATGCAATCTTGTGTGCAGACGTATTAGTGTTGACTAGATTGTAATTCTTTGATTGAGTGTTTCCATGGAGATGTGATCCACCCAACTGTAGGTGAAAACTCTGATTACATAATTTCCATGGAGGCATGGCCCCACCCAGTGAGACTTGGCCTTGATTAGTTTGCTGGGGCCCTATAAAAACTCAGACAGAAGGAGTAAGCTTGCTACAGGCAAGAGGGACACTTTGAATAATGCACAGGAGCTGAGAGAGTAGCTGTAGCTTACAGAGCAACATTTTGGAGATTACCTTTGAAAGCAGACTTTTGCTCTGGAGAAGCTAAGAGAGGACAAATGCCCCAAGAGCAACTAAGAGTGACATTTTTGAGGAACTGCAGCCTAGAGAGGAATGTCCTGGGAGAAAGTCATTTTGAAATGCAAACTGGGAGCAAGAGGACACCAGCCATGTGTCTTCCCAGCTAACAGAGGTTTTCTGGATGCCATTGGCCATCCTCCAGTGAAGGTACCCAATTGTTGATGCATTTCCTTGGACACTTTATGGTCTTAAAGACTGTAATGGTGTGACCAAATAAATCCTTTTATAAAAGCCAATCCATTTCTGGTGTTTTACATCCTGGCAGCATTAGGAAACTGGAACAACAGTACATGTTCATTTGAGCCTGGCTTCTTTCACTTAGCATTGCTTTTGAGATTTATCCATGTTTTGTGTGTGTATCACAACTTCATTCCTTTTTATGACTCAGTAGTATTCTCATTTATGGATATATCATAGCTTTTTATCCATTTTCCAGTTGAGAGGTATTTGGGTGGTTTCCAGTTCTTAGAAATCATGTACAAAACTACTATAAGCATTTCCATAGAGAGGATTTATTTTAGTGTGGACGGAGGTTTTCATGGTAAATGTAGGTTTGAGTTCATACAAATATGCCAACCTGTTTTCCAATGTTTGGCATTTTGTTTTGCCACCAGCAGCAAATGATATTTCAAATTTCTCTAGGCCTTTTCCTCATTATTTGATAGTGTCTATTTTTAAATTTTGGTTATTTTCATTATATATAATCCAAAGTCAAAGAAGTCACAAGTGAAATTCAAAAATATTTTGAATTAAATGACAATTTGAAAAAGCATTTCAAAATATGTGAGATACAGTCAAAACAGTTCTTAGAGTTAAATGCATAACATTAAATGCATGTATTACAAAAGAATAAGCATATCAAATAAATGATCTGTTTCAATCAAATTTAATTGAATAAACTAAGAGCAAGTGAAGTCCAAATAAGGACAAGGAAAGCAATAATAAGATATGAGCAGAACTCAGTGGAATTGAGAAAAGGAAAACACTAGAGAAAATCAATGAAATGAAAGTTTCTCTTTTGGTAAAAATCATTGAAATTGATAAATATCTAAGCAAAATGACCAAGAAAAATTAGGTGGTACAATTTATAAATATCAAGAATTAAAGAGGAGACATAATAAGGACCTTAAAAGGGATAATAAGGAAAAACTGTGGGAAGTCCTATGCTCATTAATGTGAAAATTTAGAGATTAAAATGATAAATATCTTGCCATACACAAACTTCCAAAGATGACTTAGAAAGAAATGGAAAATAGAATACCTCTTTTTTTCTTATAAAATAAATTGAATTCATAGTAAAAGTCCTACCATCAAAGTAAAATTCAGGCCTAGACCTCTTCACTCATGAGTTTTACAAAACACTGAAGGAAAAAATAATATCAATTCTACTGAACACCTTCCAGAATATAAAACAGGATGAAATGTTTCTGAAATCAATTTATGAGTCTTCACTTCATTCCAAAATCAGACAAAGAGATTATGACAAAACTACAGACTCTTGTCTTTTATGAGTACAGGTGCAAAAATCTTCAAAATATACTAACACGTCAAAATTATACATCATGTGCATTTGGGGCAAACTCACCCTTTCCACATGCATGGGTTGCTCTGCTTTCCTTGTGCAAGATTTCTTGACTCCAGGCCTCAATTTCCGTGGTTCTGTCTTGAAAGAAATTTTTCCTTCAATTTGTTCTTTCTCCATCCCCTCCAGTCCAGACCATCTATACAGATGTTACAAAAAAAAAAAAAAAATTGTTTGTTTCGCATGCAGCTTACAGGGGTCAAAACTGTCAGATGATAGGACTTTCCACAAATCAGCTTTAGCAAACTGAAACAAAATACGTGATAGATAGATTGAGGAATATCCTTTTAAAAAATCTATTCTCTGAAACAGTTTAGCCTGCATTAAAGGGTCATGCATAATAATACTAAATAGTATTTATTAAATGATTATCATTTGTCAGGATTTATTCTAAGCACTTTGCATGTGTTAGCTCATTTATTCCTCACAATGACTTTCTTAAGGTCATCTTCCTGAGAATGCGAGAGTTAGAAAATAGTTCTGTTTTCTGTTAAACTGTCAAAACAAAATATAAATGAACTCTATATACAGGGAGATTGTGGTATCTTCGCTAATGATTGACTGAGAGTATTTAGGAAACAGGTTTCCCAGCAGTTCTCATCCTGCAGTTGAGTGACTTAAAAGGAATGGGGTGTCTAGGAGTCAGTATATCATAATCTGTTTCTAGGACTAGAGATTTTTCTTCTACCCTATAGATGGAGAATCATTCAAACATAGTCAGGGATAGTGCTTATATTCAGATATCATTGAGAAACTCAAACTCAGCCTCACCTCCTTGTAAAGGCCCCTTGAGGAGGAAGAAGAGAAACCCTGTAGGGAGGACTTCATTTCCATTTCTTCTCCCTCAGCCTCTGTGATAGAATTGGCTGCAACCTTGCAGCAATCACTAGGGTTGCTGTAATTAACTTAGCTGTTTGGGTTCAGGCTGTCCTGAAACATAAGAAGATGTTGAGGGATAACGATGGGCATCCTCTCCACCCATAGAGAGATGCACCATTGAGAGAACTTCTTTTAGCAAGAAATGAGAACATTTGGGGATTTGGTGAAACACACATTTACTCATATAGAGCATGGCTTCCATCAGCCTTACTGCTTGGTTGTATTTCTTTCCCTATAAGAAGATATCAGCATAGAAAGGATGAGACTAACCCCAAGTGAGAGTTTCCTGGCAGTGGACAGAATAAATCTAACTCTGACTGATAATAGATTTCACAGATGAGAATGAACTGAATGCTGTAATCCCCTCCTTATGTTTATTCTTCTAGGGCCAAACACTTAATAAGGCTACCAGAACTCATCAACATTTTGGGGGTTGCTTTGGTCATGGGAGCTAGAAGTAATATTTGAGGAGACAAGGAAGAGCTCTATGCAGAGCACATGTGGACATATTAAAAGTAAATAGGAGCCTTTGCACATGTTTTAATAGTCTGGGAAAGAAAGCATAAAGGTGAAAAGTGTTTTAGATAGAATTTTTTATGAGAAGGCTTGAGATTGAAAGAATGATTCTGTGATGGCACATATTTTCCTGTTAAGTGCGAGGTATAGCCTTCTTCTGAGATGAAAAGAAAAAGTAGGGTATAAGGATTCTAGAGAACTGTTATAAAATTGGAACATTTGCTGAGAAGAATGTGTAGAAGGATTGTTTTGAACATCCAAATTTTGGTCCAGAAACTTTGAAGACCTAGTTCATATTGGAGTTCATAAATGTTGTTTGTGCCCTTTAGTGGATAATTGTATAATTTCTACAGCATTGAAGCATTACTTACACAGAATAAAAAGATTGTTTAAATTTATGGTTCAAATAATTCAGTTTGCGTTGTATGTTATACTGAAGCAGAAAAAGGTTCTCTTTCAAAAATAATTTATATTGTTTAGTCCAGAAAACAATGTAGATGTTGCCCCCTGGAGTTGTGCAAACCCAAAACATTAGTTTGGGAATGAGTCCTGTATTTGACTTTCTCTTACTCCTACAAACCCACTGATTTTTGGTTGATCCCTATTTCTTACAATAAGAAGGCAGCCCTGACTTTAGCAGTTGGGATTAAATTGGTGCATTTTCAACAAAATACATAGTCATCCTATCTTTCTGTTTAAATATTTTAAGTACTTGGCCTATTGGTTATATAGTATATATATTCCAGAAGCTTTTCAAAGTATTGTTTTACTGAATATGTAAAGCCATGTATATTCCAAACATTGTGACATTTGTATGTGGATTAGAAATTTCCCTTTGATAAAATTCTAAACGCAATGATGTTTCCAATTGAAAGAGACTGTAATCATCAGTTAATCAAATACTTTTTTTATGAAAGAAGAAACAATAAATTTTCTGACTGAAAGGGGAGCAAAATACACTTGAGCCCACATATTCTGATTGAAAGACCAAGTCTTCTGCATTGACCACACTTGTTAAAATACTAATAGATTCTGTTTATCTTACATACTTACATCAATTTTTACAGAAAATTACTCTTTGGTTCCAGAGCTTCCTCAATGCATTTTTTTTGAGGGGGAAAGAGAGGGTTTATTTTATATTTGGTTTTATTTTATGTCATAAGACTATAATTCTTACTTTTAGAATATTCTGTCACTTTCCCCAGACCTGAAATAAAGGTTCCAAAGATAATTCACCTGATTAAACCATGCTATGTTAAAATGCTCACACAGACCTAAAAAATGATGTAAAAAAAATCTCCCCAAATTATACATTGCACAGTTTCCCTTTCCTAAACAAATTAGCCAACTTATCTGTGAACCACCATTTTGTACTTTCCTTAGCTTTTATATACACACTTTGGCACTTAGACATTGCTTGAGAATGCTGATCAGTTTGAGACAGAAGAAAACAACATTTTGCTTGATGTGGGAGCAGTATCCTGCCAATGTTGCAAAAATATGCACCAAACCATTTAACACATGGAAAATCTCTCTTGGTAGTGGCCAGATTATAGGAGAGTACATATTAAAAATCTATTTTGAGATGTTAAAAGACTGGTGCAGACACAACGGGGTATAAGTTAAGCCCCTGAGGATCTGTCTGTACCCTCAGCCCTGGACAAAATGGACACCAGCTTCAGAGATTGGGGAGTAACCTTTTCTGTAAAGAATTGGCTTGAGTAGTTTTAAGTTGCTGTTTATATTTCTGCATCTGCTTTGACCATGAATGCAGTTAGTTAAAAGTTCATGGAATATACTCTGGATATAAGGTTTCTGAAAAGTCTTCCAAGAAGACATAAATCATTTCCCCATTTAGCTGATTGTGCTGAAACATTTCAAAAACAAAGAATACCTTTCCATGTTGTCACAGTCCCAATAACGGGCTTCAGTTCCTCTAGCATACTTGCAAGTAATTTAGTTTCTCCTGTAATTCTTGTTCTAATTCAAATAGCTTTATCTGTGTACAGAACAGTTTGCTAAAATGCCTTTTGGACAAAATGTATTACTGAAACGTTTTACTGAATCTGCTACTTGCTCCAGTGAGGCCATCCAATCTACATAGTAAACTAATTTTCTGCTGCATTAGGTTTTTGATATTCCTTCACAACCAATGATTGCTCTTTTTAAAGTTGAATACTAGTCCATGAGAAGCAGCAATTACCCCAAGTGGAGTATTGTCATCCACATTACAGTCAAGCGGAGCTGATACATATGATGTCCCAGATCTGAATCAGTCTTTGGAATTAAAGGAGACACCTTGAAAAATGATTGCTTTATATCTTGGCCTAACGTTTCTGACATTTTGCCCACGTTGTCTGACATTTTAGTCATTCCCTCTGCCAAGCTATCAGGAAGGATTTAACTGCATTTGAAAGATTCCTTATAGGATTATGAAGTGAATTTATACAAGGGTCCATTTAGTGAGCAAATCTCCTTTTCCTTTACTGCAGGCTTTGTTCTCAAAGAAGTCATACACATAGTGAGCCAAAGCTGGTGATGCTTTCATCATTTCAGGAGTTAATAATAACTGCAAACATGCATTCAGATCCTTTTTTTTCTTTTCTAAAGAATCTCTATCCATATTATTAAAAGTCTTTTTGCCAAGAAGCTTCAATATGCTTGATAGATTTTCAAACTTTTCTGTGATTCTCATGTGGAAGTAATGGAAGTCACTATAATGACAATAGGTTTTCCACATCTCCCCACAGGTTACATTGCACTGGTGTATACTAATGGCATATAATGTATGCCATGATCATTACAAACACTAGTGTCTGAAATGTAGACATGAAGTTTTACTAAATCATCAGAAGATACATTTAAAGATCATCCAAAGACAAATTTATGCTTTCTGTAAGAGACCCAACAAAAGATTCTCCATCACCATAATTTATCCTCTGAAACTAGGATCTTTTAACATATTCAGTTCAGCTTGCATGTGTACATAATGTGCATTCTGTTTGAAAAAGGGGTGACTAAAGATATTCAGCATCTTTTCTCATGCACATTGGCATTTTTTGTATATCTTCTTTGGAGAAGTATCAATTCAAGCCTTTTGGCTGCACCTCTCCCCCACTTCATTTGTGCAATTTTATTTCATGTAAACTTCACCATAACTTTTTCTGTTAGTATTATCATATCCATTTTTAAATTTATTTTTTTAATTAAAAGTCATAGCTTTACATAAAAATCATGTAAAAAATACAGAATGCCCATTTCCTCACCCGCCTGTTATTAACACTTTGCATTAGTGTGGTAACCTTTGTTACAATTGATGAAAGAATATTAAAATTGTAATGCTAACAGCAGTCTGTAGTTGACATTAGGGTGTATTTTTTCCCACTATACCACCATATTATTAACATCTTGCATTAATATGCCATATTTCTTATAATTCATTAATGAATATTTTTAAAATTGTACTATTTAGTATAATCCATCATTTAAAATAGGCTTCACCGTATTGTATAGTCCTTTGTCTTATATTTTAATTTTTATTCTAATGACATATGTATGACCTAAAATTTCCCCTTTTAACCACATTCACATATATAATTCAGAGCTATTAATTATGCCCATGATATTGTTCTGCCCTTGCAAACATCCATTTCCAAAACATTACAATAAACCTAAATAAAAATTCTGTGCACATAAAGCAGTAACTCCCCATTCCTTATCCCTAAACACAGCCCCTGGTAACCTATATTCTAGATTCTCTCTCTTTGAGTTTGATTATCTTAATTATTTCATAATCAGTGAGATTATACAGTATTTGTCTTTTTGTGTCTGGTTTATTTCCCTCAACATAATGTCTTCAAAGTTCTTTTCATGTTGTTTCATAACCTAGAACTTCATTCATTTTTAATGCTGAATAACATACAATTGTATGTTTATACTACATTTCATTTACCCATTCATTGGTTGATGGACACTTGGGTTGCTTCTATCTTTTGGCAATTGTGAATAATACCACTAAGAACATTGGTGTGCAAATATCTTTTCTAATCACTGCTTTCAGTTCTTTGGGGTATATACGTAGTAGAGGGATTGCTGGGTCATATGATGTTTTGGTTTGCTAAAGCTGTCAGAATGCAATATACCAGAAATGTGTTGGCTTTTACAATGGGATTCATTAGTTTACAAATTTACAACTCTAAGGCCATGAAAATGTCCAAATTTAGGCATCAATAGGGGGATACCTTCTCTGAAGAAATGCTGATGGCAACCAGGGTTACTCTGTCACATGGGAAGGCACATGGCCAGTATCTGCTGATCCTTCTCTCCCAGGTTTCACTGCATTCGGGTTCTGGCTCTTTCAGTTTCTGTGGATCATTTCTTGCTTCTCCAGGGCATTCCTCCCTAAACTCTCTCAGTGTTTCTGCCTTTTATCCTCTTATAAAGGGCTTCAGTAAAGGATTGATCCCACCTTTAATTGGGTGGGTCACATCTCAATTGAAACAACCTAAAACAACCTAACCAAAATGTCCTACCCACAATCTGTCTGCACCCACAAGAATGGATTAAAATAACATGATCTTTTCTGGTGTACATAACAGCTCCAAACTACCACATATGGTAAGTCCATACTGAGATTTCTGAGGAAATACCAAACTTTTTTCCACAGCAGCTACAACTCTTTACATGTGTACCAGCAATGAATAAATTTTTCTGTTTTCCCACATCCTCTCCAACACTTGTAATTTTCTGGGGTTTTTAATAGTAGCAATTCTAGTGAGTGTGAAATTCATTTTCCTAATAGTTAATCATGTTAAGCATGTTTTTATGTGCTTTTTAGCTATTTGTATATACCATTTGCAGAAATGTGTATTCAATTACTTTGCCCATTTTTAATTGGGTTGTTGAACATTTTATTGTTGAGTTGTAGAATTTCTTTATATATTCTGGATAGAAACCCTTTTTAGATGCATGGGTTCCAAATATTTTCTCCCATTGGGTAGGTTGTCTTTTCATTTTCATGATAAAGTCCTTTGATACAAAAGTTTATAATTTTGATGAGGTCCCATTTATCTATTTTGTTTTTCTTTCATTGCTTGTGTTTTTGTGTGAAGTCTAAGAAACCAATGCATAACACAAGATCCTGAAGATGTTTCCCTACATTTTCTTCTAGGAGTTTTATAGGACTGGCTCTTTCATTTAGTTCTTTGATTCATTTTTATATATGGTATGAGGTAGGGGCCTTGTTTTCTAGCACCATTGGTGAAAAGACTATTCTTTCCCAATTGAATATACTTGGCAGCCTTTTCAAAAATAAAGTGGCCGTATATGTTAGTGTACAATTATTTTAATCTGCTGTTGGAATTGGTTTGTTATTATTTTTTGAGGATTTTTTCTGTATTCATAAGGTATGCAAGTCTTTAATTTTCTTATCTTGTGGTATTTTTATTTGGCTTTGGTATTAGGATGATGTTGACCTCATAGAATAAGTTAGGAAGTGTTCCTTTCTCTTCAAGTATTTTTGGAAGAGTGTGAGCAGGATTTATGTTAATTCTCCACAAAATGTTTGGTAAAATTCAACTGGGATGTCATCTGGTCCTGTGCTTTTCTTGAATGTGGTGTACTAAAGCCTGCTGCTATTAATGTAAAACCGTCTATTTTTCCCTAGAATTTTGGGAGTGTTCCCTTCACATATTCAAGTGTTCTGTTGTTAGTTGCAAATATGTTTATAATCTCTAAATCATTTTGGCAAGTCAACACTTTACTCAGTATGCAGTGTCCCTTTTTTTTTTTTTTTTGTCCTTTGTAACAGTATCTGATATGAGTATATCCACCCCAGCTCTCAGTTATTTGCTATTTGCATGGAATGTTTTGCCATCCTTTTACTTTCAACTAATTTGTGTATTTGTATATGAGAGCCTCCTATAAACAGTAAATAGGTGCATCGTGCTTTCTTCTCTCTTCTTTTAATCTATTTTTTGATTGAAGGGTTTAATGAATTTACATTTAAACTAACTACTTAATTCTGAAATTTTGCAATTGGTTTCTGTAATTTTTATAACTATTTGTCCCTCATTTATTCCATTACTCCTTACCATTGTGTTTAGTTAATCTTTTTGAATGAAACATGTAGAATCACTTTCTCATTTCTTTTTTGTGATATAGTTTTAACATCCTAAATCTATAGCAATCTCGTTTGATTCATTATTTACCTAATGTGAATAACATATTCAATCTATTATTTTGTTCCTCCATCCCTCTCCTTTAAGTTGCTCTTTTAACCTATCACATTTTTTTCATTGTTTCCTAAACCATATATTTTATTACTTTTTATACATTGTATTTTTGATTATTTAAAAAATAAAATGTGGTGTTACGAAGCATAATACTATAATCTGGAATTTATATTTACCCATTAGATCACTTTTGCCTAAGATCTCTCTTTCTTTTTTGCAGTTTAGTGTACAGTCTGATTTCCTTTAATTTAAATCCTAGGAGCACCTTTTAGCATTTCTTTCAGGGCAGATCCAGTGGTGATGAACTCCTTCAGCTTTTGTTTTTGTGGAAAGTCTTCATCTCTCACTTTTTTAAAGTTAGTTTTACTGATATAAAATTCTTGGTTGACATTTATTTTCTTTCAGTACTTTAAGTGTGTCATTCACTGTTTTCTAGCCTCCATCATTTTTGATGAGATTGGCTCTTAATCTTATTGAGGATCTTTGTTTCGTGACATGTTGCATCTCATTTTCTTCTTTCACAATTCTTTTAATGATTGTTATTGACATTCAAAAGTTTTATATTTACATGTTATCTTTATAGCTCTACTTGAGTTTATCCTATTTGGAGTTCATTGAGGTTTTCGGATTTGTACATTCACGTTGTTTGTCAATTTGGGATATTTTTAGCCACTATTTCTTCAAATGTTCTTTCTCTCTTCTCCTTCTGGAACTCCCATAATGTGACTATTGGTACACAGTGCATCCCACAGATCCCTTTGGGTTTGTTCAATTTTCTTCATTCTTTTTCTTTATGCTCCTCTAATCAGATAATTCTAATTATCCTATCTTTAACTTCACTAATTCTTTTTTTTTCTTCCAGCTCAAATCTGCATTGAACCCCTCTATAAATATTCTTTTTAAAATTTCAGTCACCTCATTTTTCAAGTCCTGTTTTGCTCTTTGGTTACTTTCCATAATTTCAATCATTTTATTTATATTTTTATTTTCTTCATATACCGTTTTCCTGATATCCTTTATTTTTTTGCTTGTGATTGCCTTTAGCTCTTTAAGCATATTGAATACAGTTATTTTAAACTTTGTGGCTGGTATTTTCAATGTCTTGCTTTCCTCCTTTCCTTGCTTTCCATGTCTTGGTTCCTTTTGCTTTATTATGTTCCTCTCAATGTTCTAACATTTCCTGTTTTTTTTTGTTTTTTGTTTTTTTTTTTTTTTCTTTTGGCATAACTTATGATTTTGTGTTGAAATCTGGGCCTTTTCATTTTTTAAATTTCTTTATTGAGATATATACACATACTATACAGTAATCCATAGTGTACAATCAACTGTTTACAGTATCATCATATAGTTGTACCCTTTTAATATTTTAATTTTTTGTCAATGAGAATAAGATGCTCCCTTTTCTGCAGGGTTTGCTAATCTTTCCCCTTTTAAGTGTTAATAGCTATAGATTTCCATTTATCTACTGAATTTTCAAACTAAACAAAGACTGTATCCCTTGAAGTCATGTAGTCACTAAGTTTCTATTCCTTTACTTTTTATGCACTAGTGTTATAAAAGTGAATTCATGAATGTCAGGAAGTAGTAAAGACAAAAGTGGAGGAAAATTCTTTTCCCAGTCTTTGCAGATTGGCTCTGTGCTGGTGCTCTCCTTCTACACTTAGCCAGCAGTGCACAGCCTGAGGTGAAGACACAGGGCCTTCTCAAGTCTTTTTGTGCATGAATCTTTCCCCGTGCTAAAATGCATGGCCTTTTAAACTCCCCTGTGTACTAGGACATTCCAATGCTACAATTTCCCCCAAAACTGCATATTTTCTCAAAGCCCTGGGCTTCATATTGTATGTCTCAATTGTCATCTTTTGTCCCATGCATCTGTGGTTCAATTTTTATCTTGCAGTGTTTTAGTGGCTCTGTCAGCCTCTTCTATGTCCAGTGTAATTTCCAGGACAGGCAAGGCAAAAAATGAATGTTTTGCATTAGTTCTTCAGACTGTCACAAGTTGAATTGGAGCAGATCTACATGCACCCCATAAAGCAATGAAGAGTTACCCTACCCACTCTGGAACCCAGGAAAGGGACTCTTAATGGAAATAAATGTTGATGACACACAAAACTGAGGAGGAATTATGGGTGAGAAGCAAAGGTGCCATGAGGTTTTGCTACCATTTGTTCTTTTCTTGATTCAGCATTTGCTCAGTTATTTTAACACTTTGAGTGATTTCCAGAGTTTCTGATAAAGGTTGTTCTGCCAGTTATTACTTGTTTTTTCAATGTTTCTTTGAGAGGGATGGAAATTCAAGATTTCTTTCTCTACTATCATGTAGATGGAATAGATTCTTTTTATTTTCATTTCTCAAATTTATATATAAATTATTAATACCTTACAATGAAACATGAGACATATAGTATACTGACTAGTCAATTTTACCATTGATTTTATATATTTTTATTTATAATATAGAAGTTTTACAGTGTTTACATATTGTTATAGTGTTTACATATTGTTATAATTAAATGATCCCTGCTTTGCACATACAATGATTCCAAAAATTTGAATCCCAAGGTATTCAGTTATAATACAATGATTATATGAAAATTCTTATTCACTGCTGAACAAAGCAGGCTGATTCTTTCCATAGAGAAAAAACAAAATGCAATCAGCTTTATTAAACCCTTGGTTTAAATCTCATTTTTCTTACTAAAAATATTCCTCTCAGTTTTTTCTATTTCTTATTATATCCTTTATTGCATTTTTTGTTTTGTTTAGTTTTGTTGGGATACATTCTTAGATAGGTCTCTTATTCATGGTGCTTGACCAGAAAAAGTTGTGAGTACTTGCTTTACAGAATTCTCACATTTGAATGTACACTGGAAGGTTTACAATTAAAGGTTACAGGTTTTTTTTTTCCTCTGAGGCCATCAAAGATCTTTCTTCACATGCTGCCAATTTCTAATGTTTCAGATGAAAAATTTGATGCCAGTATGCATTTTATTTCTTTAGCCAAACTTTTTTCTTTCTCTGGAAAAATTTATATTGCCTCATTATCATTAGATAAAGAGGTGAATCTGGAATGGAAGTAGGGTCTTTTAAATTCACATGGATTGACACTTGGTAGACTCTTTCATTTTCAACACTTGTATCTTCCTTCATAACTGAAATGTTTACTTCCTTTTTTATCTTTTAACACATTCCATCTTCAAATGTTTCTGTTCTCTCCTTCTAGGACTACAAATAGATGCACTTTGGCATATATATTTCAGTAAATAAGAATTCCTCTCATGCATTTTCCATCTATATCCTTAGCAATATCATTAAAATTAGTAGCTTAAATTTTAACCTATTTAAAATGAATTATTAATTCTCTTTAACTGATTTTTTCATGTTGATAATCATTTTCACTTATCAGGAACTCTGCTTTGTTTTCTTAATGGTCTTCTGTATTAGCAATCTGCTTTTATTTTTTTATTTGATACTCTATTGAATCTCTAATTATATACAAACTGGTGTTTCTAAAAATGTTTTAGGTTGGGATGAATTTTTTTTTTCTAAAAATATGAAAGTGCCTATGGATCATCTGATAAGCCATTGAGTATGTGCATGGAATACTATCCATTGAGTACTAGTGTCACTGACTCACATTGAGAAATTTTGTTCCCTCCTCCCTTCTCATGTTATACACTCCTCCTAGGTGGAACTTCATGCATTTATTTCTTTAATTGCCATCTGTATGCTAAAGAATCCTAAATTTTTCTAGCCCAAATTTGTTTTTGAGGATCAGTGCCATATACTCAGCTGATTAATGTACACTGCTATTTGGATGTCTCCCATGGCATTGTACCAAATGTATTCCAAAAACACCCATCCACTCTGTGTTCCATCTTGACTTTTTTATTCCATTCAAAGATCAAAGCCAGAACCTGGATTTCTTTCATGTCTCCTCTCTCTAGTCTCTAACTTCCTTCATGTTTGTTTGTTTATAAAACCTAAATGACTCTTGAAACCTTTTCTATTTCTCCATGGCAGCTTGGATTCCTAGATGCAAAGTCTGACATACAGAATTTTATGAAAGGAATTTACAGGAGAAGGGTTGAACTAAGTAGATTATAGAAGAGAGAAGAAAGAATATGGTATCAAC
The DNA here is from genome assembly GCF_015220235.1 of Choloepus didactylus. Lineage (NCBI taxonomy): Eukaryota > Metazoa > Chordata > Mammalia > Pilosa > Megalonychidae > Choloepus > Choloepus didactylus. Next base: position 29,746,014 of record NC_051312.1, on the reverse strand, counting down.
TACCAGAAGATTGTGGTTAGGAGAGGCAGGGCAAAAAAACACCTCCATGAAAAATATTAGATAAAAGCCAGAAAGTGACTGAGAACATCAGTTCCAGTGATGCACCAGCTGGACAAAGTCTACTAAATCCACAGGGACTGTGCACTTGGTGAAACCAGGAGTCTGAGTTCTGAAATGAGTGGGTAAGCCTGCTGAATATCTGGCAGCCATGCTGCAGTGTGGGGAAACTGTGGGTTGGCCTTTGGAGTTGGACTAGTTCTTTTTAAAAAAACCCAAAAGTGGCTGTGGATATGGCAGCAAGAACCACACAGTGAAGTGCATCAGAAACAGGCTGTGGGTATGCCTCAATATCTGGCATGGATGATAGCCTTTTGCACACCTGCTGCTAATTGTCTCAGAGCATGGAAGGCAGAGGTGAGCCAAAAGGGAAAATAACCATTCCCCTTAAAGCCATCTTCTTGGTGGGCTGAGAATGCTCCTGCCTGGTGTCTGCGCCACAGCCCAGAGCCGCACCAAAAAAAGCCAGTGTGACAGGAAGTGTTTCTAGCATCATGCACACATGCCACAATATCAGACATGGACAGTAGCCTTTCATGCACCCAAAGCTAATTGTCCTCAAGCTAGGAAGGCAGAGCTGTGTGAAAAGGGGGGAAAGTACCACACCCCATAGAGCAATCCTTTCAGCAGGATGGAATGCCACTATACAGCACAGTGGCCCGGAACATCCCTTGAGGGGCAGTGTGAACTCTTGACATAGCACAGCCTTTGCTCAGCAGAGGCCCTAGGAGGGCACAGCTTGGAAGAGGGACCCACTCAGAAATCCCAGGGAGCATATGCCAATACCAAGGACTTGTGGGTCAGTGGCAGAGATAATCTGTGGCCAGACTGAACTGAAGGTTTACACTCTCGCAATAGCCTTAAATCTCCAGGAACATTTGGGAGATTTGATTATTAAAGCTGTCTTCCCTCCCTAACCACTCAGACACATGCCCCACATTCAGGGTGGGCAGCACCAACTACACACACAATCTTGCTGAACCAATTGGACCCCACAAGAATCAGACACCCACACACCACAAAGTTGAGAACTGGCTGGAGGGGAATAGGTGGCTCTCAGATGTCACCTGCTGGTTAGTTAGAGAAAGTTTATGCCACCAAGCTATAGATCTGACAAATTAGAGATCAGTCTTTAAATTAGCATACATATCCTAAAAAATCCCTATCAAGTTATGCAAATGCCAAGAGGCTAATAACAACAGAAATTTTAAAGCATATGAAAAACAGATGATATGGATAGCCCAAACCCAAACACACAAATAATAAGATCATAGGAGATGCAGTACCTGGAGCAATTAATCAAAGAACTAAAGGCAAACAATAAGAGCATGGCATAGGATATAAAGGACATGAAGAAGACCCTAGAAGAGCATAAAGAAGAAATTGCAAGAGTAAATTTTAAAAAAATAATAATAGATGATGTTATGGAAATAAAAGAAACAAAAGAAACTGTTGATCAAATTAAAAAGATTCTGGATACTCAAAGTAGAAGGCTAGAGGAAGATGAACAATGAATCAGTGACCTGGAGGAGGACAAAATAGAAAGTGAAAGAACAAAAGAAAGAATGGGGAAAAATAAAAATATCAAAATGGATCTCAGGGATATGAGAGATAAAATAAAATGTCCAAATATAAGACTCATTGGTGTCCCAGAAAGGGAAGAGAAGGGTAAAGGTATAGAAAGGGTATTCAAAGAAATTGTTGGGGAAAACTTTCCAAACCTTCTACACAACATAAATACACAAAGCACAAATGCCCAGTGAGCTCCAAATAGAATAAATACAAATAAACTCACCCCAAGACATATTCTGATCAGACTGGCAAATACTGAAGAGATGAAGCAAGTTCTGAATGCAGCAAGAGAAAAGCAATTCACCACATACAAAGCAAACAACATAAGACTAAGTAGTGACTACTCAGCAGCCTCCATGAGGCGAGAAGGCAGCAGCATGATATATTTAAAATTCTGAGAGAGAAAAGTTTCCTACCAAGAATTCTTTATCCAGCAAAGCTCTCCTTCAAATTTGAGGGAGAGCTTAATTTTTTTCACAGACAAACAAAAGCTGAGAGATTTTGCTAATAAAAGACCTGCTCTACTTGAGATACTAAAGGGAGCCCTACTGACAGAGAAACAAATAAAGGAGAGAGAGACATGGAGAAAAATTCAGTACTAAAGAAACTCAATACTGGTTCATTAAAGGACAAGAGAGAGAAGGAAAAAACATATCTGATGAACATAAAACAAAGGATAGGATGGCTGACTCAAGAAATGCGTTCAGAATAATAATGTTGAATGTAAATGGATTAAACTCATCAATTAAAAGATATAGATTGGCAGAGTGGATTAAAAAAATAGGAACCATCAATATGTTGCATACAAGAGACTCATCTTAGACACAGGGACACAAAGAAATTGAAAGTGAAAGGATGGAAAAAATAATTCATACAAGTTACACCCAAAAAAAGCAGGAGCAACAATATTAGTCTCAGATAAAATAGATTTTAAATGAAAGGATGCTATGAGAGACAAAGAAGGCCACTACATACTAATAAAAGGGGCAATTCAGCAAGAAGAAATAACAATCATAAATGTTTGTGCACCCAGTCATGGTGCCACAAAATATATGAGACAAAAGGGCAAAACTAAAGGAAGCAGTTGATGTTTCCACAGTAATTGTGGGAAACTTCAACACATCATTTTCTCCTATAGATAGATCAACCAGACAGAAGACCAATAAGGAAATTGAAAACCTAAACCATCTGATAAATGAATTGGATTTAACAGACATATATAGAATATTACATCCCAATCACCAGGATAAACATTCTTCCCTAGTGCTTGTGGAACTTCCTCCAGAATAGAACATATGCTGGGACATAAAAGAAGCCTCAATAAATTTTGTAAAAATTGAAATTATTCAAAGCACATTCTCTGACCACAATGGAATACAATTAGATGTCAATAACCATCAGAGACAGAAAATTCACAAATACCTGGAGATTAAACAACACACTCCTAAACAATCAGGGGCTAAAGAAGAAATAGCAAGAGAAATTGTTAAACATATAGAAATGAATGAAAATGAGAACACAACATATCAAAACCTATGGGATGCAGCAAAAGCAGTACTAAGGGAGAAATTTACAGCACTAAATGCATACATCAAAAAGGAAGACAGAATTAAAATGACAAAACTAATGGGTCAACTGAAGAAGCTTGAAAATGAACAGCAAACCAATCCTAAACCAAGTAGAAGAAAAGAAATAGCAAGGATTAAAGCAGAAATGAATGACATAGAGAATAACAAAAAATAAGAGAGAGAGAATAAATAACAACAAGAGTTGGTTATTTAAGAAGATGAATGAGATTGACAAGCCCCTAGCTAGAGTAACAAAATCAAAAAGAGAGAAGACCCATATAAATAAATAAACTCACCCCAAGACATATTCTGATCAGACTGGCAAATACTGAAGAGATGGAGCAAGTTCTGAATGCAGCAAGAGAAAAGCAATTCACCACATACAAAGCAAACAACATAAGACTAAGTAGTGACTACTCAGCAGCCTCCATGAGGCGAGAAGGCAGCAGCATGATATATTTATGAGAAAGGTAACATTATTGTGTATCCTGAAGAAATTTAAAAAAATATATATATATAAAAGGATACTATGAACAACTCTATGCCAACAAACTGGACAATGTAGAGGAAATGGACAATTTCCTGGAAACATACTAACAACCTAGACTGACCAGAGAAGAAATAGAATACCTCAACCAACCAATCACAAGAAAAGAGATCCAATCAGTCATCAAAAAACTTCCCACAAATAAATACCCAGGGCCAGTGGCTTCACATGGGAAACTTACCAAACTTTCCAAAATGAACTGACACTAATCTTACTTAAACTCTTTCAAAACATTGAAGAAAATGGAACACTACCTAACACATTTTATGAAGCTAACATCTATCTAATACCAAAACCAGGCAAAGATGCCACAAAAAAGGAATACTACAGGCTAATCTCCCTAATGAATATAGATGCAAAAATTCTCAACAAAATACTTGCAAATCAAATCCAAAGGCATATTAAAAAAATCATACACCATGACCAAGTAGGGTTCATTCCAGGCATGCAAGGAGGGTTCAACATAAGAAAATCAATCAATGTATTACCACACATTAACAAATCAAAAGAGGAAAATAAAATGGTCATCTCAATAGATGCTGAAAAAGCATTCAACAAAATCCAACATCCATTTTTTATAAAAACACATCAAAAGGTAGCAATTGAAGGAATCTTCCTCAATATAATAAAGAGTATACATGAAAAACCCACATCCAGCATAGTACTCAATGGTGAGAGACTTAAAGCCTTCCCTCTAAAATCAGGAATAAGACAAGGATGCCCACTGTCACCACTGTTATTCAACATTGTGCTAGAAGTACTAGCTGGGGCAATCCAGCAAGACAAAGAAATGAAAGGCATCTGAATGAAAGGAAGAAGTAAAACTGTCATTATTTGAAGATGATATGATCTTATATCTGGAAAACCTTGAGAAATTGATGATACAGCTATTGGAGCTAATAAACCAATTTAGCAAAGTAGTGGGATACAAGGTTAACGCATATAAGTCAGTAATGTTTCTATATGCTAGAAATGAAAGAAGTGAAGAGAAACTCAAGAAAAAGATACCATTTTCAATAGGAACTAAAAAAATCAAGTAACTAGGAATAAACTTAACCAAAGATGTAAAAGACCTATACAAAGAAAACTACATAACTCTACTAAAAGAAATAGAAAGGGACCTTAGAAGATGGAAAAATGTTCCATGTTCATGCATAGGAAGGTTAAATATCATTGAGATGTCAATTCCACCCAAACTCATCTACAGATTCAATGCAATCCCAATCAAAATTCCAACAACCTACTTTGCAGACTTGGAAAAGCTAGTTATCAAATTTATTTGGAAAGGGAAGATGCCTTGAATTGCTAAATACTCTCTTAAAAAAAAAGTGGAAGGACCTATACTCCCTGACTTTGAAGCCTACTATAAAGCCATAGTAGTCAAAACAGCATGGTAATGGCACAAAAATAGATATATTGATCAATAGAATCAAATTGAGAATTCAGAGATAGACCCCCAGATCTACAACTGATGGATCTTTGATAAGGCACCCAAAGCCACTGAACTGGGGCATAGTCTTTTCAACAAATGGGGTTGGGAGATTGGATATCCAAATCCAAAAGAATGAAAGGGGACCCCTACATCACACCCTACACAAAAATTAACTCAAAGTGGATCAAAGACTTCAATATAAATGGCAGTACCATAAAACTCCTAGAAGATAATGTAGGGAAACATTTTCAAGACCTTGTACTAGGAGGTCATTTCCTGGACCTTACACACAAAGCACAAGCAACAAAGGAAAAAAAAATAGATAAATGGGAACTCTTCAAGCTTAGAATTTTCTGTACCTCAAAGGAATTTGTCAAAAAGGTAAAGAGGCAGCCAACTCAATGAGAAAAATTTTTGGAAACCATGTACCTGACAAAAGATTGATATCTTCCATATATAAAGAAAGCCTACAACTCAATGACAATAGTACAGACAGCCCAATTATAAAATGGACAAGATATGAAGAGGCAATTCTCTGAAGGGGAAATACAAATTGCCAAGAAACACATGAAAAAATGTTCAGCTTCACTAGCCATTAGAGAGATGCAAATTAAGACTGAAACAAGATACCATTTCATGCCAATTAGAATGGCTGCCATTAAACAAACAGGAAACTACAAATGCTGGGAGGATGTGGAGAAATTGGAACTCTTATTCATTGTTGGTGGGACTGTATAATGGTTCAGCCACTCTGGAAGACAGTCTGGCAGTTCCTCAGAAAACTAGGTATAGAGCTACCCTTCAATCCATCAATTGAACTTCTTCGTATATACCCAGAAGATCTGAAAGCAGTGAGGTGAACAGATATCTGCATGCCAGTGTTCATAGCACATTATTCACAATTGCAGTGAGTGGATAAATAAAATGTTACATATACATGCAAAAAGAATACTATGCAACAGTAAGAAGGAATGATGTTGTGAAACATATGAAAACATGGATGAACCTTAAAGACATAATGCTGAGCAAAATAATCCAGGCACCAAAAGAGAAATATTGTATGCTACCACTAATGTGAACATTGCTGGGGGAGAATGCAGGGGTGTTGGGCTTCCTCACCTCGATGGTTGCTGATGTGCTCACAGACATTGGGGACTGGTGGTTTGATGGGCTGAGCCCTAAATCATGGGACTTGCCCTTGGGAAGACTGCTACTGCAAAGGAGAGACTAGGCTTGCTTATAATGATGCCTAAGTGTCTCCTCCTGAATACCTCTTTGTTGCTCAGATGTGGCCCTCTCTCTCTAGCTAAGCCAAATTGGCAGATGAAATCACTGCCCTCCCCACTATGTCGGATCTGAAACCAAGGGTGTAAATCCCCCTCGCAACGTGGACTATGACTCCCAGGGAGGAATGCAACCTGGCATCATGGGCTGGAGAACATCTTCTTGACCAAGAGGGGGATATGAAATGAAATGAAATAAGTTTCAGTGGCTGAGAGATTCCAAAACAGCCAAGAGGTTACTCTGGTGGGCATACCACACAATATAGGTAACCCTTCTTAGGTTCTAGTGAATTGGAATAGCTAGCAGTAAATACTTGAAACTATCAAAATACAGCCCAGAACCATTGAGTCTTGAAGAGGATTGTATAAAAATGTAGATTATAAGGGGTGATGATGTGATTGGGAAAGCCATATGGATCACACTCCCCTTTGTCCAGTGTATGGATGGATGAGTAGAAAAACAGGGAGAACAAACAAACAAACAAAAAAACACCCAGTGTTCTTTTTTACTTTAATTGTTCTTTTCCACTTTAATTTTTATTCTTATTACTTTTGTGTGTGTGGTAATGAAAATGTTCAAAAATTAATTTTGGTGATGGATGCACAACTATTTGGTGGTACTGTGAACAACTGATTGTACACTTTGTGTGACTGCATGTTATATGAATATATCTCAATAAAATTGAATTATTAAAAAAATGATAGCTTTATATTGTGTCTGCAAGGTGAGGAGAAACCTGCTTATAATTGTGCCTAACAGTCTACTCCTGAGTGCCTCTTTGTTGTTCAGATGTGGCCCTTTCTCTCTGACTAAGCCACCTTGGTGGGTGATCTCACTGCCCTCCCCCCATGTAGGACTTGACTCCCAGGGGTGTAAACCTCCCTGGCAATTCAGGATATGATTTCTGGGGATGAATCTGGACCTGACATCATGGGGTTGAGAACATCTTCTTGACCAAAATGTGATGCAAAATGAAATGAAATAAAGCATCAGTGACTGAGAGATATCAAATGGAGATGAGAGGTCACCCTGGTGGACATTCTTATGCACTATACAGATAATACTTTTTAGGTTTTAATATATTGAAATAGCTAGAAGTAAATACCTGAAATTACCAAACTGCAACCCATTAGCCTTGACTATTGAAGAAAATTGTATAACAATGTAGCTTACCAGGAGTGACAGTGTGATTGTGGAAACCCTGTGGATCGCACTTCCTTTATCCAGTGTATGGATGGATGAGTAGAAAAATGGGGAAAAAAACTAAATGCAAAATAGGGTGGGATGGGGGGATGAATTGGGTGCTTTTTTTTTCTTATTTTCATTTTTTATTCTGATTTGGATTCTTTCTGGTGTAAGGAAAATGTTCAAAATGGATTAGGGTGATGAATGCACAACTATGGGATGGTACTGTGAACAGTTGATTGTACAACATGGATATTTTATGATATGTGAATATATCTCAATAGAACTGAATTAAAAAAAGAAAGAGTATGGTATCAACTGAAGTGTGCTTCTGCATGGGGTAGAGTCTGTGGAATTCTGGAAAACAGATTCCAATACAGAGTGTGTTTCCACTTGAGTGAAGGAGTCCATTGTTTTTCACCTCTCTGCCAGTCAATCATTTGGCACTGGTGAGCCCTGGGGCAGTGGGGAATATCCCCCATGTGAGGCAGCTCTCACTTCATCTGATACAAATATCCAGAAAAGGATGGTGTGTGGGCTCCTAGCAGCCCAGACTCAAAGAAGCTGAGACATGTGAGTGCTGATCTAGTAAAGAATATTTGTGCTGGGAAAAAAAGTGTCCACCACAGTCTGAATCTCAACTGGCACCAAAACAGTTCATATTTCCATTGTTTCACACCTAAATGATTGGGATAACCTCCTAATTGTTCTCCTGCATTGAGTCTTTTATGCACACTATAGCTAAAGTTATCATTCTAAAACTCAAGAATCACTGTATCACTCACTTGTTTAAAAGACCTTTCTATACTTTTCAAATTGTCGTTAGTATCAGGACATGACTGTAAGGCCCTTCTTGATCTTCCCCATTCATATCTCTCCAGACTCATGTCTTCCTATTTTTCCTTTTACCCTCTCAATGCTTAGACAGTGCCTGGCACAAAATAGGAATTCAATAAACAATTCATTATATATTCCTTCTCCTAGGAATGCTCTCACCACAACCTCATGCCTTTTCACCCTCTAAACTCTGTTTCATCCTTCAGGTCCCATGCTTTATATTTTTTATCTAGGAGACCTTTCCTTACCCTTTCCTGACTTTGCTGGTTTTCCTCCCATGTGCTTTCATAGAACCCCATACTATTGTAATTTCTGCTATCTTCTGGGAGTCTCTGAATAATAAGCTCTGAAGATTAGCAGTATGGCAGGACTTGCCCTTTTTTTTTTCCCCAGCAACAAACCCCAGCACTATCACAGTACCTGATACACTGCTTGGACTCAAAAATATTTGCTGCTTATTGAAGGAATGAAGGAAGAATTGGTAAATATTGACCTTAAAATTGATTTATGTGCAGAGAGAGCTATACACTTTTTTTAAACAGCATTTAACAATGAAATGTTACCAAAAATAAACTGATTAGGGGGAGAGGCAAGATGGTGACATAGAGAGGAGTGGAATTTCATTAGTTCTCTGGAGCAAATAATAAACAACCAGGAATAACTAGTAAATAATTTTGAAAAACTGCTGGGGGACAATTGTGACTGTCCACAAATTGCACACCCATCTGGATTGGGTCAAATGGCTAAGATTGCAGCATAAAATCTGCAAGTAAAAACAGTGGAACTGTGCTGGGAGCCCCCTACCCCAATGGTAGGTTGAGTTACAAGACATCATTGTGAGAGAAAGCAGTATTCCCAGAGCAGTGAATATAGCTCAGCCCAGCTCCAACTGGGGTTTTAGTTAAGAAATGAGGACTGTTGAATAGAAGCTGCAAACACAGAAAACCCCCTAACAAGCAGACAGAGGCTTTTAGAAATGACTGACCTCAAAGAGCCAGAAAGACCAGGGACTCTCTCTGACTGATGGGTGGAACTGGGGGTCTGTGGACTGTCTCTGAAAGGGGGATTTCTTTTCCTTTTTCTCTCTCTCAACCTGAGGGGCTCAGTGGAGACAGCCTCAGCCATTTTCAGTTCAAAGTGCTCTGACCCAGACAGGGGTGGAGATAACAGAGTGAAAGAGACAATCCAAATGCAGAAGATAACTCCCTATGGGGTATATCTTCCCTAAGATGAAGAAAGTGGAGCCCAGCTCTAGGGCCTGCCTTCCCTGCAGAACTCAGACTACAGAGCCTGGGGGAAAAGAGCCAAAACAGAAACTAAAGGGGCCACTCCTCCTTACACCAGTCAGGAGTGACAGGCTGGCAGGTGCCACTTGCTGGGCAGATTAGGAAAAGCACAGTGGCTAGAGACCTCACAGGAAAGTTTGTCAATCTTCTAAGACACACCTTCAGGGAAATCTGATAGTGAATATTTTCCCCTTCTGAAACCTGAGCCAGTTCTGGTCCAGGAAAATCTGATTGGGGTAGGCAAGGAAACAAGATGCATAGACAACATAAAACTACAAATTACAATTGGAAAAACAAAGATATGGCCCAGTCAAAGGAACAAACTTGCATCTCAATTATGATACAGTTGAGGTGAGAAGATGGCAGCATAGAGGAGTGGAAGTTAATTAGTCCCCCAGAGCAACTAATAAACAATCAGGAACAACTAGTAAAAGTTCTGAAAAAAACTGCTGGGGGATGACCATGACTGTCCACACATTGTGCAACAATCTGGATTGGGAGAAATGCCTGAGATCAAAGCATAAAATCTGTAAGTAAAACATCTGGACCTGAGCTGAGATGGCAGCCTGAACTGCAAAGCCTCACTGTGATAGAGAGCAGCACTGGAGTTTTAATTGGCAAATGTGGACTGATCAATGCAAGCTGCAAATCCCCAACAAGCAGACAGAGGTTTTTATTGTTGACTAACCTTGAAGAGCCAGGGGACTTCTCTGTCTTGGGATGGAGAGCCCAGAGGACTGAGTGCTATCGCTAGCCAATAGGTAAATCTGGGTGCTGTGGACTGACCCTGAAAGAGGGCTTTCTGTCTCCTTTTCTCTCTCTCAACCTGGGTGGCTCAGTGTAGAAAGCCTCAGCCATTTTCAGCTTGCAGTGCTCTGCAGTAGACAAAGCCTCAGCCATTTTATACTCGCAGCACTCTGACCCAGACAAGTGTGGAGATAGCAGAGTCAGAGAAACAAAGAATCTCTTTATATGCAAATGAAAAATCCCTAGGGGGTGTACCTTCCTTAAGAGGAAGAAGGTGGTGTCCAGCACTACTACTCTGATGTTTGCAGAGGGTGGGGCCGAGAAGATGGTCTCCCCAATATGTGGATATGTTGGAGCACTCACCCCAGCATTTGGAGAGAAAAGGGCTATCATGAAAGTCTTTGAAAAGGGTTGGACTCCTGCTCTCTCAAGCCCCAAGTATGCAATATTGTTCTGTGATAACTCTCAAACTTTGAAATCTACAGCAGGTTTTAAGAAATGTTTTGGTCCCTTAAACCTGTTTTCCTTTCAGTTTCTGTTTACGGAAATGGGAATGGTTATCCTATGACTGACCCTCCTTTGTATATTGGAAGCAGATAACTTGTTCTAACTTTCACAGGTCCACAGCCAGAGGGAAATTTCACTTTTGGACAGACCATGCCCGTAAGTGATTTTGATGGGATCTTGTACTTACCTATAGTTACTGAAATGATTTAAGTTTTTGTGATCTTTTCATGGGATGAATGTATTTTGTATTTGGAAAAAGCATGTCATTTTGGGGTCCAGGGGTTGGAATGTGCCAGTTTGAATTGTACTATGGCCCCCAAAACACCATTGTTTTTGATGCAATCTTGTGTGGGCAGACATATTGGTGTTGATTAGATTGTAATTCTTTGAGTGTTTCCATGGAGATGTGACCCACCCAACTGTAGGTGATAACCCTGATTGGATAATTTCCAGGTACTATGGCTCCACTCATTCATCACGGGCCTTTATTGGTTTACTGATGCACTATATAGGCTCAGACAGAAGGAGTGAGCTTGCTACAGCCAAGAGGGACACTTTGAAGAATGCACAGGAGCAGAGAGAGGAGCTGCAGCTTACAGAGACATTTTGGAGATGGCCTTTTAAAGCAGACTTTTACTCCAGAGAAGCTAAGAGAGAACAAATGTCTCAAGAGCAGCTAAGAGTGACATTTTTTGAGGAGCTGAAGCCTAGAGAGGAACATCCTGGGAGATGTTGAAACCATCCTGGGAGATGTTGAGCCATTTTGAAACCAGAACTCTTGAGCAGATGCCAGCCACATGCCTTCTCAGCTAACAGAGGTTTTCCGGACACCATGGGCCATCCTCCAGTGAAGGTACCCGATTGTTGACACCTTATCTTGGACACTTTATGGCCTTAAGACTGTAAGTTTGTAGCCAGATAAAACCCCTTTGTAAAAGCTGATTCATTTCTGGTGCTTTGCTTTCTGGCAGCATTAACAAACCAGAACCATAATGTTCTCTGACTCTTTATTCTACTTTAGTTTAATGTTATCTTTCCTTTTGATGCTTCCTAGCTTTCATGTTTCTTTCTGTTTCTGTTTTTCTTTTCTTTAGCCTCTCTGCCTTCTTTGACTCTTTCTCCTGCTTTGTGGAAGAAATGAAGATGTCCTTATATAGATAGTGGTGAGGGTGGTGAATACATAAATACGTGACTATACAGGGAACCATCAATTGTTTATTTAGGATGTAATGTATGGTGTGTGAACAACACCATCTTACAAATGGGTTGATGAAGAAAACTTGAAGGCAATATACTGAGTGAAATAATCACACACATAAGGACAAATATTGCAGGGTCTTACTGATATGAACTAATTATAATATGTAAACTCATAGACATGAAATATAAATTAACAGGATATAGAGCAAGGTTAAAGAATTGGGAGCAGTTACTTATGAGCAGAATGTTCAACTAGGTTGATCTTAAATGTTTGGAAATGAACAGAGGTGATGGTAGCATGTTGTGAGAACAACTAACAGTGCTGAATGGTGCATGAATGTGGTGGAAAGGGGAAGCTCAGAGCCCCGTATGTCACCAGAAGGAAAGTTGGAGGTGTAAAGATGGGAATGTATAAAACAGTGAACCTTGTGGTGGGCAATATCCATGACAAACTGTACAATTATTAGAAATCTCTTGCATGAATCAGAACAAATATATGACACTACAAATAGAAGTTAATGAATAGAAGTGTATATAGGGAAAATATACCTATTGCAAGCTATATAATACAGTTAGTAGTATTTTAACATTCTTTCATAAACAGTAACAAATGTACTATACCAATACAATGAATCAATAATGGAGGCAGGGGTTGTTAGTGGTATGGGAGGATTTCAGTTTCCTTTTTTTGTCTTTATTTCTTTTCTGGAGTAATGAAAATGTTATAAAAATTGAAAAAAAAATTGTGGTGATGGATGCACAGCTGTATGATGGTAGTGGGGGACAACTGGTTTTACATTTTGGATCTTTGGATAATTGTATGGTATGTGAAAAATCATAATAAAAATTTTATTAAAAATATACAGTTGAGATATTGTTTCACATTAATGAAACAATCAACTAAAGATTTTCAAAGAAATATGGTAAATCAAATCAAAAACTAATTCAACAAGTTCAGGGATGATATGGCAAAAGAGATGAAGAACATAAAGAAAACACCAGGTGAACATAAAGTAGAAATTGAAAGTTTGAAAAAACATCTGGCACAATCTGAATCTATGGAAATGAAAGGCACAACACAAGAGATGAAAAACACAATGGAGAAATACAGCAGCAGATCTCAAGAGGCAGAAGAAAATACTCAGGAACTGGAGAACAAGACACCTGAAATCCTACACACAAAAGAACAGATAGGGAAAAGAATGGAAAAATATGAGCAACATCTCAGGAATTTGAAGGACAATATGAAGTACATGAATGTGCATGTCATGGTGTTCCAAAAGGAGAAGAGAAGGGAAAAGGGGCAGAAGCAATACTAGGGGAAATAATCTATGAAAATTTCCCATCTTTTATGAAGGACGCAAAATTACAGATCCAGGAAATGCAGCATACCCCAAAGAGAATAGATCTGAATAGACCAACTCCAAGACACTTAAAAATCAGATTATCAAATGTCAAAGAAAAAGAGAGAATCCTGAAAGCAGCAAGAGAAAAGTGATCCATCACATATAAAGGAAACTTAATAAGACTACGTGCACATTTCTCAGCAGAAACCATGGAGGCAAGAAGGAAGTGATATGATATATTTGAGGTACTGAAAGAGAAAAACTGCCAACTAAGACTCCTATATCATGCAAAACTGTCCTTCAAATATGAGGGAGAGTTTAAAATATTCTCTGACAGACAATGAAAGAGTTTGTGAACAAGATACCTGCTCTACAGGAAATACTAAAGGGAGCACTACAGACAGATAGGAAAAGACAGGAGTGAGAGGCTTGGAACACAATTTTCAGTGATGGTAGCAAAGCAATGTAAGTACACTGAACAAAGAAGACTGTGAGTGTGATTGAAAAAGGAAGGGTGGGAGCATGTGGGACACCAGAAGGAAAGAGGAAAGATAAAGACTGGGACTGTACAACTCAGTGAAATCAAGAGTGCTCAACAATTGTGATAAAATGTACAAATATGTTTTTATATGAGGGAGAACAAATGAATGTCAGCCTTACAAGGTGCTGAAAATGGGTAGGTATTGGGCAAAAAATACAATTAATGCAAACTAGAAACTATAGTCAGCAGAAACATGATATTATGCTTCCTTTAATGTAACAGAGGCAATATACCAAAGCTAAATGCCTAAAAGAAGGAAAAAAAAGGGAGGGGTATGGGACTTTTGGCATTGGTGATGTTGTCGGACTCTTCTATTGCACTTTAGTTAAATTTAGCTGTCATTTTTGTTCATTCTTTTTCTTTAGTGTCTCTACCTTCTTTGACTCTTTCTCCTTGTTTGTGGAAGAAATGTAGATGTGCCTATATAGATAGTGGTGATTGTGGTGGATGCATAAATACATGATTACACAGGGGACTTAGAAAGGAATTGTTCACTTAGGATGGAATGTATGGTGGGTGAACAAAACCATCTTAAAAAAAAAGAAAAAATAACAGGTTGATGAAGAAGCCTTGAGGGTACTATATTGAGTGAAGTAAGTTAGAACCATAAGGACAAATATTGCATGGTCTCACTGATATGATCTAATTATAATATGTAAACACATACACATGAAATATAAATTACTAGGATATAGAATGAGTCTAAGAAATGAGGAGTATTGCTTATTTTCAGCAGAATATTTAACTAGGTTGAACTTAAGTGTTTGGAAATGGACAGAGATGATGATAGCATGCTATGGTAATAATGACTAACAGTGTTGAATGGTATGTGAATGTGGTGGAAAGGGGACGTGTAGAGTCACATATGTCACCAGAAGGAAAGTTGAAGGTTAAAATATGGGAATGTATAAAACAGTGAATCTTGTGGCAGACAATGTCTGTGATTAACTATACAAATATTAGAAATCTCTTTCCTGAACTTGAACAAATGTATGGCACTATAACTAGAAGTTAATAATAGAGGGGTATACAGGGAAAAATATACCTATTGCAAACTACGTACTACAGTTAGTATTTTAACATTCTTTCATCAGCAGTAACAAATGTACAACATCATTACTGTGAGTCAATAATGGAGGGTGGGTGGTTAGGGGTATGGGAGGATTTGAGTTTTCTCTTTTATCTTTATTTCTCTTATGGAGTAATGAAAACATTCTAAAAATTGAAAATAAAATTGTGGTGATGGATGTACAGCTGCATGATGGCACAGTAGGCAATTGATTGTGCACTTTGCATCTTTGGATGATTGTATGGTACATAAACAAGCTCAATAAAATTAAAATAATAAATTGATTAACAGAGAAATATGACATAAATAGCTCACATTCACAAGATAATGAAACCTTGCTGATAGCAGGAAATATAACAAGTTAAACTATGTGCTCATATGCTGGGAATCTTTGTTTTTTTTTTTTCATCACTACTGTGTTTAAGTAAGAAAAATAAAAAATCATGATTCCCCCATGATATCTAGCTAAAATTCTCCTTAGACTCTGGGTCAGATAAAGTTAGGAAACAATTCCCATGACTTCCATACTATTTTCTTTTTCTTTATTAGAGTAATTGAGGATTTAGAGAACTATTATACCTAAAATACAATCTTCTCATAAAGCACTCTATTATTAACAGTTTTCATTGCTGTGGAACACTGTTTTACAAATGGTGGTAGCACATTTTTATAATTGTACTATTAACTATAATCCATAGTTTAATTTAGTGTTCACTGTTTGTGTAGTGTTGTTCCATGGATTTTTAAAAATTTTATTCTGTTGCCATATATACAATATAAACTTTCCTCTTTTAATCATATTCAGATATATATGTCAGTACTGTTAATTATGTTCACAATATTGTGTTGCCATCACTACCATCTATTACCAAAACATTTCCATCATTCCAAAAAATATACAGCACTTCAGAAATTTGACATTACTCATTCACAGGGGCCATGCTAATCTTCCCTGTATCATTCTGACTTTAGTATATGTGCTGCTGATGTGAGCACCTTCCATTTTTATGCTGTATATTTTATCCATTTTATTCATATGATTTATACTTGGTTCATTCATTCAGTGCTTATTGTGTATCATCTGTTTTGCTACCTTGAAAAAGTAATTGCAATCTGCTGGCAATTCCTTCATTGAGTGTAACTGCATATTTAACATAAAGATATTTATGCCTGACATTTCAAGTGTTACTTTAATTGAATCATTAGTCTTTATTTTGGGATATAAGCATAAGAGGGGTTAAATGAGTAATATAAATTCATTCTGAAACTCACAAGAAAGTTCAAAAAACAGCATAATCTCATTGCCCATCACTCAGAAATTAAATGCCCATTGTTTTTATAGCCTTGAATTACAGTTAATTGCAATGATGTTGTAGGTAATTAATTGTGACCATGAGTTGTGACATAAAAATAAGCAGTCATTAGTGAAAAATTCATGGATTTTTATCTCAAGAAAATGAGAAAAATATATACAATGTGCCCAGCAGAGACTCTGGCTGAATAAATTGTTGCTATTATAATTATTTGACACTTTTTTTCATCATTTCCTGGAAGTTTCTCATAGCAGTTAGAGCATGGCTGTGAAATCTATCAAGAAACGCATCTGTATTTATTTTCAGATTTCTATCAGTCTGCTCATATATAAAATGGGGTGCATAGCAGTGTGTACCTCTTTAGATTGTTATATATTTTTTCTCAATACCAATCTATTTTATTAATTCTTTTATTTCTTATGTGGTAAAGTTTATGAATCCATACATGTGGATTAAGTCCATAAAGCTAAGCTCCAATTTAGCAGAATTTTCCAAGTATGCATAAAAAGATGGTCCTCAGTTAGGTTTTTTCCCATTTCTTGAACTCATTACTGCTTCCTCTGATGCATCATAGTGATTAGTTTTTCATTCTCCCACAAGTATTTCTTATTGAGATAATTCTAAATATATTTTTTCTTTTTTTTAAGTTTTATTCATACACCATACAATCCATTCAAAGTCTACAATCAATGGCCCTTGGTATAATCAGAGCTGTGCATTCACCACAAAATATAGTTTTTACCCTTGCCTCAGTTGAAACTTTTTTGGAATCCAGAGACATTTAAAAGTCATCTGGACTACTTTTCCTACAGAACAGTTTCCTCATAGCATTTTTCATCTGGTCATTTCTTAAGGTATAAATTAAAGGATTTAACATGGGAGTTATGAGAGTATAGAAAACAGCAACTGCTTTATCAATGGGTAGAGTAGTTGCAAGTCTCATGTACGCAAATATGCAAGTCACAAAAACAAGGCAACTACTGTGATGTGGGAGACACAGGTGGACAGGGTTTTGTGCCTCCGCTCTAAGCTGTTGTTCCTTAAGGAGTACGGGATGACCACACAGGAGACCAGCAAGAGGAGGAAGTTTAACATGCAGAGGAACCCACTGTTAGCAGCTACAAAAAGCCCTAGAGTGTGGGTTTCAGTGCAGGCAAGAGTAAGCAAAGGGTTCAGATCACACATGAAGTGATCTATGATGTTAGGACCACAGAAGGGTAATTGGAACGTGAAGAGGAGCTGTATGGTTGCATGAGGAAAACCTCCCATCCGTGACACTCCCACGAGCAACCCACACAACTGCTGGTTCATGATGGTTGTGTAGTGCAAGGGCTTGCATATGGCCACATAGCAGTCATAGGCCATCACAGTAAGCAGAATGACCTCAGCACCTCCAAAGAAATGTTCCCCAAAGACTTGGGTCATACATCCATTGAATAGGATGGTCTTCTTTTCATGGAGTGAATCCACAATTAGTTTTGGAGTATTGACAGAGGAATAACAGGCATCTATAAAGGAGAGATAGGCCAGGAAATAGTACATGGGGGAACCCAGCAATGGACTGGCAATGATGGCGACCACAATGATCCCATTTCCTACCACAGCAGTGATGTAGATGACAAGAAACACAGCAAATATGACTTTCTGCATTTCTGGATTCTCTGTAAGCCCCAGTAGTACAAACTCTGTCACGTTGTTTCTATTCTCCATTAATTTCATGGGGCATTTAGTAACTTTACCTGAAAAGAAAGTTTTTATTAATACATCCTTGATTTTATTAAACTTTCTCATTATAAGAAATAATACTAGGATTCTATTGATTTGTCAGTTTTTATGAGTTTTTTTTTCTTTTTGACATAGGAGTAAAAGGTTATGAATTAACTACTTCCCAGGTGAAATTCAGCTAACAGTCTACAAATAAATAAATTTTGTGAACACAATATAGGAGACCATTGTGCTCACTGATTACTAATTGCCTAATTTAGAAGCAGTGGCAAGTATATATTTGCATATAATCCTGGAAATGTAGATAGAGGATGTATATAAAATCCATGGGTATAAAGCTAAGGAATTTACTCTTCATTCTGTAGAAAATGAAAAACTATGGTAAATGAGTGGATTATGAGTGGAAGGATGTAGAGAAATATGTGAAAAGAGGAATAATGAGTTATTGGGGTATCAAATACCTCTGTGTGTCTTTGTGGAACAAAGGGCTAAGATTCAGAAAGGAGGTGGAAGTCAGAGTCAGAGAAACTTGTTTGGAGACTATTTACAGCAGTTGAAATAAGGGTCACGGTAATGAAAGAAAGGATAAAAAATCTGCTTTAAAGTATTCATTTATAATATTTTTTGTCTTCACCTATATTATTTTGTTATAAAAAACAATAGCAAAACAGTACTTTTCAGCAATAATTATTTTGATACTCTTTTGGAGGTACATTCATCAGTATATATATGTGTGTGTATATATATATATATATAAACACATAGTATGCTTCTGGAATGTTTTAAATATTTTTAAAAATGTGGTACAGCTTTCACTGAATGGCCCCTTAATCTTGGCCCCTTCCTCAGGCTCTGATCTCCCTATCCTTATCCCTCTCTCTCTCTCTCTCTCTCTCTGTGATCCTCCCTGGAGACTTCTGCAAAATGCTGATAACAACTGTCACAGTTGTTACATGTATTGGTTTAGAATAAGAAAGACCAGCTAAAATCCTGGTGGCTCCACCTGCAACTTCTTTTATCTAGAGTGCATTCCTTGATATCGTACATCTAAAATCAGAATAATAATATCCACCTCACAGATTGTTCTGTTGCTGAGAGAGAATATGTGAACATATCCAGCACAGGGTAGGGGACACACATAGGCTTTCATATATTCCATTTTATGACTGTGTAAGCAGCTTGAAATCAGAACAACTGACACTTAGAAAAGTTATACAGAGAAACATTTAGCCATGTAAAAAGCACACGAAGATTCATCCCTAAATTTATCTTTAAAGAATCCAAAGGGACTTATACTATCCATCTCATAATAGCAGTCAATCCCATGAAGGATTCTTCAGGTTCGTGGTTGTGCTAAACTTTATCAGCTGATTTTTATTTCATTTCCTATTCCTATTTATGCCTGTCATGTGTGTACTTAAATAGTTCCCAGCCTTATGATTAGTGTTGATTATTAAAGGAGATTTTCTCAAGATTAAAGCAAGGTGACAGAAGTCAGAGCTCTCAGTTACAGTGTTAGAAATTGCTAATCCTCAATATTTTTAACTGTTAAATGAGGGTAATGATATTTAAGATCTATCAAAGGATTGGGGTGGGGAAGAAATAATTTATCACCATATTTGAAAGGTATTGAAAATTAGGATTTTTTCAATGGAAAGTAACAGTCTTTAGTAAGAGTCAGCACTATTGAAAAAATTACCTCAGTAGCCTTTATAGGTGATCTTGATGAAGTTTGGGGGTATTCACAAACAATCTCATCTTCAAACTGGCCTTCTTTTGGAATTAATAACTTTCAATACAAAGATGTCACATACTTGGAAAAAGATTATTCAGTTAACTGAAATAAACATTTGTTAAGAAAATGTTCTTAAGACCAAATCTTTCCTGTTAACCTAAATCCTGAAAAACCTTTTCCCCAAAAATCTAGGATTTTAATTTAGAATAGATTCACTTGAAACACTATTGAAAACTGACCTTCTTTATATGGATGGTTTTGTCCCTACAGGGCAAGAGGTGAAAAATTGTGGAGGAAACACAGTTATGAGTCACTCTGCCCATGATGAATCTTGCTCTGGAGATGTGAACCACAGCAAATCATTTTCACATAGCATTGAATAGAGATTCAAAGGTTTCCATAAAGGTTCAGGGATCTTGTCTTATAGGTGCTGCTTGCTCTCCCAGGAATAAATTATCTCCTTTGATGGAAAACTTTTGTAACAGAAACAGGTACTTTGGAGAGCCCACTCATTAATGGGAATTGTATTCCCTGTACTTGGAAACTTTACCAAATGAGTGTCCTTGTTCTCTGGCTGAGCGTCAGTTTTTGAGAGAGCTGAATGCCATGTGAATAGCAGGGCAATATCATTCCAGTGTGTGAATATTTGATGCAGTTTCCTGTTGACTCAGGTAACAGAGGGAGCTTCTTTTTCTTATCAGTCTCAAACCTTTTCTGGAAACCTGCTTTTGATTACTTGAGAGCTAGGTTAGTGACAGCATAAAGATAATGTTAGCTATTTTAAAGACCATGATTCCTTCTGTTGTTTTTCACATTTTACCAGAGGGCTTTAGAAGTACCCAGTAACACCAAAATGCTGCATATTGAAGTGAGCTCTGATGAACCATGGGCTGACTATTGAATACTAGGCAGCAGTAAATTAGAGAGAAGTATCTATACCACAGCAATAGAGTTCCAAATCCTTGTCACTTTGTATGTTTAGTTTTTGTTTTCTTTTTCTTTTTTTCCTTGTAGTCAATTTTGGGAGTGTGTAGCGACAAAAAATATTGTGAAGTTTTTGCATGTTCTGTTGGCTAGTTTTATATCTTTATTTGTGAATTTTCTGTTCAAGTATTTACACATTTCAGAAATAGGAAATCTGGGTACTTTACGAATGAATTGATATATATACACACACACACACATATATAAAATATAATTATCTACAAGTCTGTGGCTAGCATTTTCACTTTTAATAAAATGTTATCTGAGGAGCAGAAGTTCAAAATTTTGACAAAGTCCAGTTTCCATCTTTTTTTCTTATGGTTCATGCCTATTGTAAGATACAAGTAATATTAGTCTATTTCAACATCAAAATTTTTTCTAGAATTTGTATAGATCTAGCATTAACAAAGATAATACAATGGTATCTGTTCTAGTTTGCTAATGCTGTGGAATGCAAAACACCAGAGATGGATTGGCTTTTATAAAAAGGGGGCTTATTTGGCTACACAGTTACAGTCTTAAGGCCATAAAGTGTCCAAGGTAACACATCAGTAATCGGGTACCTTCACTGGAGGATGGCCAATGGCATCCGGAAAACCTCTGTTAGCTGGGAAGGCATGTGGCTGGCGTCTGCTCCAAAGTTCTGGTTTCAAAATGGCTTTCTCCCAGGACGTTCCTCTCTAGCAAGCTTGCTCCTCTTCAAAACGTCACCCACAGCTGCACTCCGTTTCCTCTCTTTGAGCCAGCTCATTTATATGGCTCCACTGATCAAGGCCCACCCCAAATGGGTGGGGCCACACCTCCATGGGAGTATCCCACCAGAGTCACCTCCCACAGCTGGGTGGGGCACATCTCCATGCAAACCACCTAATCCAAACATTCGAACTTAATCCCCACTGTTCTGTCTGCCCCACAAGATTGCATCAAAGAATATGGCTTTTTCTGGGGGACATAATACATTCAAACTGGCACAGAATCTGACTCAATTTGAGTTGATTTTTGTGCATGTTTTGAGATAATGTTTAAGGTCTGTGTTTTTCATATGGATAGCCAGTTGATCCAGCAAAATTTGTTACAAAGTCTATTCTTTCCCTATTGAATTACTGTGGCATTTTTGTAAAAAATACCAATTATTTGAGTCAGCTTTTGGACTTTCTGTTCTTCCCATCAATCTATATGTTTATCCTTATGCCAGTGCCACACAGATTTTATTATCGAAGTTTGTAGAAAGTCTTGAAATTAGGTATAGAAATTACTCCAACTGTGTTCTTTTTGAAAAATTATTTGCTTCTTTAGGTTCTTTTGAATTTCTGTATAAATTTCAGAATAAGCTAGTGATTTTCTCCAAAAATTATGCTGGTTTTTAAATGGAATTGCAATAATAATAATAATAATTATAATAAATCTTCTGATTCATCAACTTGAGATATCTCTCACTTTAATTTCTCAGTGTTTTCTAGTTTTCATACACAATACTTGAATATATTCTTTAAATTTACTCCTAATATTTCATGCTAACAGTATTGTACCTATCATTTTCCTTCTAATTTCATTTTTTAATTGCTTTTTGCTTGTGATAATACAATTGATTTTGCTACAATGGTTTTGTATCCTGTGACTTAATTAATTTTCACTCACTGGATCTCTTACTGTTTTGTAAAGCACTGAATATTTTCTCCCAACACACTCATGCTATCTGCAAACAAATATATTTTATAATTTTGTATCTTCCTGTCCAAAGTCTATGTCACTTATTTCTTTTCCTTACCTAATTATAATAGTCAGAACCTGTGGTAAAATTCTGAATAGAAATGTTGAGAATAGATATTCTTATTCTGATGTCAATCTTAGAGGGAACATATTCAACATTAAGGGTGATATTAGCTATAAGTTTTAAATAGATGCTCTTCATCAGGTTGGGGGTTCATTTCTAGCCCTCATTTGCTAACTTTTTTTATGAATCATATTTCTGGGTTGAATTTTATAAAACAATTCTAAGTACTTATTGAAATGGTCATGTGTGTTTTCTCTTTTATTCTGTTAATTTAGTGAATGGTGTTGAGTGGTTTTTGAATGACAAAACAAGCTTTTATTCCTAGGATAAACTCCAGATGGTCATGGTACATTATTACCTTTCGAAAAAAATATTTCTGGATTTGATATCCTAATATTTTGTTAAATAACTTTGTGATTACCTTCACAAGAAATATTTGCCTGTCATTTTTTTAAAATGAGATTTGGTATTTAGGCAATAGCGACTTCATACAATGAATTGACAAGTACCTCTAAGCTATTTTCTGAAATAGTTTCTGTACACTGGGTTCTTTTGTTTTTTTTTTTACTACTTTTTCTTCTGTTACTTCAGATTTCACTGCCATATCTTAAAATCCATTGTCAAATGCAATGTCCTGAAAATTTTTCCCTGTATTTTTTCCAAGGAGTTTTATGTTTTTTGCTTTTATATTACATCATTAAACCATTTTGAGTTAACTTTTATATATGGTGCTAGGTAGGGCTGTGAATATACTGTTTTCCTGAAACATTTGTTGAGCATACTATTTATTACCCGTTGAACTGTATTGGCACCAAATTAAATTCATTTGACCATACATAATTGAATTTATTTCTGGAATATCAATTTCATTTCATCAATCTGTATGTCTATACTTATGCTAGAACTACACTCTACTCATTATTGTTGCTTTAGTAATAAGTTTTGATATCATGAGTTTTGTGTTCTCCAATGTTGTCTTATTTTTCAATATTATTCTGGCAGTATGCAATTTCCTGTGAATTTAGGTTGAGCTTTTCCATTTTTTCAAAAATGGGAGATGGGATTTTGACATAGATTGCATTAAGTTTAGACCCCTTTGCAGAGTATTGCCAGTTTAATTATATTGTCTACAATCCATTTACACAAGATATGTTATCATCCATAGGTATCCTTTAATTTTTGTCAACAAATTTTTTTTTTAATTTTCAGTTTAAAAGACATCCTATCTTGTTTAAATTGATTCCTAAGAATGTTATTCTTTCTGATGCTATTGTAAATGGAATAGTTTTCTTAATTTCATTTTTAGGTTGTTCATTGCATGTGTATAGAAATAAAACTGATATTTGTATGTTGATATTATATCCTGTAACATTGCTGTAGTTATTTATTAAATCTTACAATTATATGTGCATATGTATGCGTGTGTGTGTGTGAATTGAATGTGTGGATTCTATAAGATTTTCTATATATGCGATCATGTCATATGTGAATAGAGATAATTTTATTTCTTCCTTCATATGCATATGCTTTTTCTTTTTTTCATTAATGTCCTTGTTTAGCACTTACAGTAAAATGCTAAATAATAATATTGAGAAGAGACATCCTATATTGTTCCTGATTTTATGAATAACGTGTTCAGTCTTTCATGATTAAGGATGCTGTTAGTTTTGAATTTTTCATAGATTCCCTTTATCATGTTGAAGCAATTTCCTCTTTTCCCAGTTTGTTGAGGTTTTTTATAATTTTTAATTTTTTATATTTTTTTATTTTTTTAATAATGAAAAGGGATTGGATTTTGTCAAATTTTTTTTTTTCAAATAAACTGAGTTGATAATGTGGTCTCCTTTCATTCAATTGATGTGGTGTATTGCACTAACTGATGTTCAAATTTGAACTTCCCTTTCATGCCTGAGATAAATTCCATTTGGTCTTATTGCACAATTATTTTATTATAATTCTGGATTTGGTTTGTATGCATTTTGTTGAGGAGTTTTGTAACCACATTCAAATGCTATTGGTCTCTAGTTTTAATTTTTGTGATTTGGGAAATTTTTCATCATTATTTCTTCAAATGTACTTTCTGTCCGCTTCTTTCTTTCCTGTCTGTGACTTCCATTATATGTATGCTGGGGCACTTGAAGGTATCACATAGTCTTGTAGGCTCTGTTGAATTTTCTGTGTTTCTTTTTCTCTCTCTTCCTCAGACAAGAATATCTCAGTTGACCAATTTTGACCAGTTTATTGATCCTTTCATCTGAGTGTGGAAATCTTCTGTTGAATCATTCTACTGAATTTGTGTCAGTATTGTACTATTCACCCTAGAATTTCTATTAAGTTCCTTCATAATTTCTGGATATTTATTATTATTCCCTCTTTTTAAGATGTCATTCTCCTGGTATCCCTTAGATCATTGTCCATGGTTTCATTTTACTCTTTGAAAATATGTAAAATGGTTGATTTAAAGCCTTTTGCTAGGTATATCAATGAGGGATATGTCAGGAATAATTTCTATAAGTTCCTTGTTTTCCTGAAAATAGCATACTTTGGCATCTTTCCTGCCTATAATTTTTAAATGAAAACTGCAAATTTTGAATAATATAATGTGATGTCTCTGGAAGTTAGATTCTTTCCTCACCTCAGTGTTCGTTGTTGCTGTTTGTTTTCACTATATTTGTTTATTTTTTTGAAGTTACTATCTTTTTGTAAAGACTGTATTCCTTTTTGTATGTGGTCACTGTAGTCTCTATTCTGTTAGTTTTGTGGTTTGCTTGTGATTTGACAGCAAATCGATTAAAAGATTGCAGCAAAAACCATATTGTTCTATTCCTTGCTCTGTGTTGGGACATTCCTTGAACACTTAGCCAGGTTCTTTACAACTCAGCTCATACTTCGCTTACTGATTGTGCAGAGACTAAATATCAGGCAGTAATAAAAGCTTAGGGTCATAAAAGCTTAGGGTCTTCTCAGGACTTTTCTGATTATGCATCTATCTCTGAACACACATGTGGGCTTCTAGATTACCTGCCATACACAGAAGCTTTCCGAAGACTATTTTCCCATGTATCTCCTTCCATAGCCTCTTCCTTCTCAGATTGGTCAGTCTGTCTGCTGCTTGCTCTATCTTTTATTCAGTGCTTAGGTAGTTCAACCACTACATTTTCATTTGCTGTTTCATAAAACGCCAACCAGAAGGTGCCTCCAGCCTTGAGAAATTTCCAAGGCTTGAGTTACTTTGGCAACCACCAGAGTCATTTCCTCAGGAAGTCACCAGACAGGTCAAAGTACAAATCCACAATTCACTGAGGTCAAGGTCTGATTGTTTCCCATATACCCGGTACATGGACCACCAAACCACATGGCTTAGCTGAAACGGGTGTGGGGAACAATTTTTGGGAAAGATAACATGCCACAATTCTCTTCCAAAATGTATCATGTCTATTCTTCATTAAGCATTGTCCTTGTGTTGTATGTTACTTTTTTTTTTGAAGATTGCTTTTAAATGATTATATCAAAATATGAACAGATATAAAAGGAAGTACACACTTTTTTAGGCATATAGCATTTATAAAACCAAACCAAATTTAAAAATTAATTTCAAACAAAATTCTAAAATCAGTAAACCATGAAGTAACCTCACTGATTTAATGTGATGAGCAATAACGTCTTATGAAAACAAACCTGACTTGCTTTGTGGGTCAGGTACTGCCTGCTGCCAAGCCCAGGAGCTTGAGTTCCACAGGCTTATCCATCCTGGTATGAATCAGCTCTCTTTTCTCCTTTGAATTTTATGAAAACTTCATTCCTGCCCAGAGCCAGGACAGCACCGGTCTTTTCCTTGGCACCAATGTATTCTTAACATATCAAGACTGCTTTGTTTTTCTTCTCATTACCCACGAAAAATTAAGTATTAATGTGGCACCAATACAATCATTAAAATAAATGCAAGCTGTATAATAACACACAAATATCAGGAGGTCATTCAGGATGTGTCTATATTAATTTTGTTTGGGATGTCATTAAACATTCTAAAATTTAGAAAGAAATTTATAGAGCAAAAACAAACTGTCTATATAGAGGAAAATGTAACATGCTATGTATGTTACTTTCAATATTTTTTTATTAAAGAATGTTTACAGAAAATTCATGCAGAAATAGAGTCCCAAAGTACCCCCCTTTTAATAACACTGCAATATTGTGATATCTTTGTTAAAATTGATGAAAGAATATTTTCATAATTGTACTATTAATTATAGACCATAGTTTATAAATTAGAGTTCACTGTGTGCTTTGTGCAGTCCTAATTCCAGTAACATATATAAAATCTAATATTTCCCCTTTTAATCATATTCAAATATATAATTCAGTGATGTTAATTACATTTGCAATGTACTGCTAACATCAACTTCGTCCATTACGAAAACATTTCTTTCACCCGAAAAAGAAATTATGTACCTATTAAGCATTAATTTCCTGTTCCTATCTCTCACCCTGCCCCCTGGTAACCTGTACCCTAGATTCTGACTCTTTGAATTTGCTAATTCTAATAATTTCATATCAATGAGTTGACACAAGTTTTGCCTTTCTGTATTTGGCTTATTTAACACAATATGATGTCTTCAAGGTTCATTTCATACATATGGTTGCATATATTAGAACTTACTTCCTTCTTATGGGTGAATAATATTCATTTCATTATAGCTATACATACTACATTTTGTTTGTTCATCATTTGTTTATGAGCACTTGGGTAGCTTCCATCCTCTGTCATTTGTTAATAACACTGCCACAAACATTGTTGTTTGAATATCTTTTTAAGTCCCTGCTTTAAATTATTTTGTGTACATACCTAGAGGTGGGATCACCTGGTCATTTGGTAATTCTATTCATAACTTTCTGAGGATCTGCCAAACTGCTTCCCACAGTAATAGTATAGCACTATTTTACATTTTCTCCATGTCCTGTCCACCACAAAAAGGATTTCTGTTGTTTTAATAATTGCCACTGTAGTGAGTAAGAAACGGTGTCTCATTGTGGTTATGATTTGTGTTTCCCAAATGGCTGATGAACATCCATTCATGCACATTTTGGCCATTGTATATCTTTTAGGAGAAATATCTAAGTCATTTACCCATTTTTAAAATGGGTTTTTGGTCTTTTTGTTGTTGACATGTAGGATTTCCTTATATATTCTGGAAATTAAGCCCTTATCAGATACACGATTTCCAAATATTTTCTCCTGTTTTTTTTACATCATATTATCATATTTTTACTTTTCCTATGAAATCCTTTGACTCACGAAGTATTAATTTTGATGAAGTCTATTTTGCTAGGTTTTTTTTTTCTTTTTCTTTTTTTTTTTGTAGCTCTTGTTTTTGATATAAAGTCTAAGAAAGCACTGCATAACAAAAAGTCTTGAATATACTTCCCTATTTTCCTCTAGGAAATTTATAGCTTTTATTCTTATATTTAGGCAATTATCTATTTTGAGGTGTTTTATATATACATACATATGTGTGTGCATATATATATATGTTGTAAGGTAGGGTCCACCTTCATTTTTTGCATATAGATACACAGTTTTCAGAATGCATTTGTTGGAAAGACTATTTTCCATTGAGTGGACTGGGCACCATTGTCAAAAATCAATTGCCCATAGAATTGAGAGATTATTTCTGAACTCTCAGTTAAAGTGCATGGTTCTATATGTTTGTTGTCATGATATTACCATGTTATTTTTATTATTGTAACTTTGCAATAAATTTTAAAATCAGTATGTGTGAGTCATCCACTTTAATTCTTTTTCAAGATAATTTCAGTGACTCAGGTTCCCAAACCTCTCATATAAAATTAATGATTAACTTTTCCATTTCTATAAATGGGGAGTGCATTGAATGAGTAAATAACTTTGGAGATATTGATTACTTAATGTTTAATCTTCCAATTCATGAACACAAATGTCCTTCCATTTTTATATCTTCTAGAAATATGTTGTAGTTTCTCATGTAGAAATTCATTGGTTAAATTTATTGCTATTTATTTGATTCTTTTCCTTATTATTGTAAGTGGATTTTTTGCATTTATTTCCTCTCCAGAATGTTCATTACTAGTACATAAAAACACTACTGATTTTTGACTGCTGCTCATGTACCCCTCCGATTATCTGATATTTTTATTAGCTCAGGTAGCTTTTTGTGGATTTTTCAGAACAATCACATTTGATTTGATACCAACATTATCATCACATTTTACTCATTTGCATTTTAAAACGTTATAAAGTCAGATGCAGAATTGCATATTATAAAATACAATACAATAGTAAGAGCAGTAATAATTACCCATGTGGTTACTTTTAGCAAAGAACTTTATTTCCTTATGCCACTTTGATCCACTATCTAGAAACTTTTCCTTTCAGCCTTAAGCATGCCTTTAGCATTGCTTTTAGGGTTGGGCTAGTGATGGTAAAATTCCTCAACTTTTGTTTTTCCGGGAAAATATTAATCTCTCCCTCCTTTTTGAAGTACATTATCACTGGATAAAAAATTATTGATTGACAATTACTTTCTTTCAGCACTTTAAATATTTGGTCCTATTGCTTTATTATATCCATGGTTCCTGATGAGAAATTGGCACTTCACATTTATGCAACTTGCCAAACAAAACATATTGAGGATCCTTGATTCAGATGTGTTCCTTCTCTTTTGCTTCTTTCACAATCATTTTATTTATTGTTATTGGCTTTCAACAGTTTCATTATTATGTGTTTCTTTGTGAGTCTTTTTTAGTTTATCGTATTTGGAGTTCACAGAGAATTTTGGATGTGTATGTTCATATCTTTTGTCAAATTTGGGATATTTTCAGCCATTATTTCCTCAATTTTTATAATGATGTGTCTCATAAGTCTCATAAGTCCTTTCAGCTACATTTAATTTTCTTCATTCTTTTTAATTTATGTTACACAGACTAGATAGTTTCCAATGTCCTATATTTAAGTTCACTAATTCTATTTATTTCAGCTCAAATCTGCTTTAAACCCCTCTAGAATTTTTTTAATGTTATTCAATGTGCTTTTCATGTTCTGTCTGCATTCATGTTTGCTTCCCTTTTATAATTTTTATCTATTTATTAATACCATAATTTTCTTCATATATTGTTTTCCTGATTTTTTTTAAATTTCTTTGCCTGTATTTGCATTTAGTTCTTTGAATAGGTATAATAGAGTTAATTTATATCTGTGTTTGGTGCATCCAATGTCTAGGTATCCTCCTTGATGGTTTCTGCCACCTTATTTTGTTCCTCTCAATACCATCTTGTCTGTTGTTGTTTTGTATATCTTGTGATTTTTTTTTTTTTTGGTCAAAATCAGAACATTTGAACATTTTTTTGAATATGTTATGTCAGGGAATCATATTCTTACAATTCCACAGAGTTTGATATTTTTATCTCTACCTTTTATTTGTTAATGACTATAGTAGTCATTTGATTTAGTGATTTTTTTCAAACTGTGCACAGACTGTATCCCTTGATATATACAAACATGGAGGTATCTGTTTCTTTAGCTTATATACAGCTAATATTATGATGGTGGCTTTCCTTTATGGTGGTAAGTAACAAAAGAATAAACAAAATAAACTACATTTCCCAGTCTTTGAAGCTTGTCTCAGCATAGCCTGAGGAGAAAGCATAGGGTACTCTCAGGTCTTTTTGTACATGTGTGTGCATGGTTTTATTAATTCCCTTATGTGCAAGGACATTCCAATGCTCATTTTCTCCAGAAAATCTCAGCTTTTCCTCACAGCCCTGGTTTCTCTATTGTTTGTCCCAACTTGTTATCTTTTCCCCATGCAGCAATGGTTCACTTATCTTACAGTGTTTAGTAACCCCGTTAGCCACTTCAATTTCCAGAGGTTATTTCTGGGACAGGGAAGGAAGAAACAAGTGTCTTTCATTAGTCTTTCAGACTGCCACCAGATGAACTTGAGCAGATATACATACAACCCATTAAACAAGGAAAGGTTACTCTACTCCCTCTTGAACTCAGGATCCATACTGGAAGGAAGGGTTTAACTCAAACAAAGCTATGGATTAAATGTGGGGTGGGCTAGGGAATGTTCCAGTAGTTTTTCCTACCATATCAAGTACTCTTTTTCTAGATTCAGCATTTGCTAAATATTGTTAATACTAGAATTTTCTCGAGTCTTGAGAAAGTTCATTTGCAAATTATTGCTTGTTTTTCAATGTTTACATGGGTGGGATCAACACTTGGAGCGTCTAAATCTATCATAATGCTGCTGTCACTCTTCTAAGCTTCTATTTTTGATTTCTTTAATTTTTACATAATTTATTAATTCATCAAAATGAAAGTTGAAAAACTGCACTAGTTGATCAGTTTCACATTTGATTTTATGTTTCATTTTTACATGCAAAGTTTACAGTGTTTACATACTGTTGAGTTATAATTAAACTATATATGCTTTGCACATACAATGATTCAAAACATGTAAATCCAAAGTTCTTCAGTTATGGTAAAATGATTACACTATATTTCCTTTTCACTGCAGAACAAAGCAAGGTTATTTGATCCAAAGAGAAAAATGTAATCAATATTATTATATCTGGGCTTCATATTTAATTTTTCATTTGAGAAGTATTCCTCTCATTTTCTTCTATTTCTTCTCATAATCTTTATTTGCATTATCATTGTGTTGCTTGGATACATTCTTGATATATTTCTTATCCATAGTGCTTGACTAGTAAAATATCTGAGTCATTTCCTTTCTGAAAATTTATTTATTTTATTTTCACATTTGAATGCTAGATTAGATTATATAGAATTAAAGGTTGCTTTTTCCCCCATAAGGACACCAAAGACCTTTTTCACATGCTTCCAATTTCTAGTGTGTTTCAGTTTGCTAAAACTGCTGGAATGTAATATAGCAGAAATGGGTTGGTTTTTAAAATGAGGATTTATTAACTTAAAATTTACAGTTTTTAGGCTGTGAAAGTGTCCCAAGTCAAGGCATAAACAGGATGATACCTAGTCTCAAGACAGGCAGCCACATCCAGGGCAACTCTGTCACATGGGAAGGCTCATGTCCTTTTGTCCTGGGTTTCATTGCTTTCAGCTTCTAGCTTCAGTGGCTTCCTCTCTTTTCTGTGAGTCCTCTCTTAGCTTTTCCAGGGCTTTACTCTAGACTTCTCAAGGTTTTTCCATCTTTTATCTTCTTAAAAAGGACTCCAGTAAGATGATTAAGACCCACCTTGAATGAGGTGGGTCACATCTTCAATTGATAAACTGATCAGTAGGTCCCACCCACAATAGGTCTACACCCAAAAGAATGGATTAAAAAAACATGATCTTTTTGGAACACAATACAGCTTCAAACTATGACATTATGTTTCAGATGAAAGGTCTGATAACAGTGCGATTTTTAATACTTTCCAGGCACGCAAATTTTTCTCTCTGGAAAAATGTATATTGCTTTATTATCATTGAATGATGTGGTGAGTTTGGAAAAGGAGGTCTTTAAATTCACACTGATAGCACTTGATAAATTGCTCTCACATATTGTCCGTCTATTTCTTTTGTAATACCATTAAAAAAAGCATCTTAGATTTTAAATTATTCACAATTAATTATTCAATCTACAACCCATTTTTGCATATTGTCAATTATTTTCATTTATCTGGTCCTATTCCTTTTTTTCTGATTGACCTTCTTTCTTAGCAAATTGCTTTTGTATTAATGACTTGATATCTTTTTGATATCTAATATATCTAATTAGACATATCTAATAGTTGTAATGATAATAAATATCTAAATAATTTAATATATCTAATTAGATATATTAGATATCTAATATATAATATATAAACTGGAACTTATTAAAATTGAAATTGTGATCAATTTCTTTTGTATTTTCCTGAGAATACAAAAATGCCTATTGATCATTTGATAGACCATTGAGGATCACCCATGGTTTCATCAATCCCATGAGAAAATTCTGTTCCCTCCTTCCTTCTCACTTTATGCACTCTTCCATGGTGATGGTTAGTGCTTTTATATCTAAAATATCCCTCTATATGCTCAAGAATCCTATATTTCTTCTGCCCAGTTCTTGTTTCTGAGGATCAGAT
The DNA here is from genome assembly GCF_015220235.1 of Choloepus didactylus. NCBI lineage: Eukaryota > Metazoa > Chordata > Mammalia > Pilosa > Megalonychidae > Choloepus > Choloepus didactylus. The sequence goes on along the minus strand of NC_051312.1, from coordinate 29,713,171 downwards.
TCATTTACTCAATGCCTACTGAACATTGCTATTTGGATGTCTTCCATGGTATCTCACCCAACATATTCCAAGAAACACTCATCTTCTCTGTGTCCATCCAGCATTCTTCCCTCCATTCAGTGCTCTAAGCCAAAACCTGGATTTCATTCATGTCCTTTTTCTCTCTAATCTTGACCATATCTTATATTGTTTTGTTTATAACTCCTAAATATTATTTGAGACTTTTTATATCTTTCCTTTGTAGCTCAGATTCCTTAGATGCCAAATCTGACATGGAGATTTTTATGAAAGTGATTTATAGAAGGGTTGAGGAAAGCAGACCATAGGAGAGAGAAGAAAGGGTGTGACCCCTACTGAGTCTGGCTTCAGCATGGAGCCAGAGGAACTCTGGAAAACACATTGCACTACAGAGGTGAGTTGAATTTGAGGCAAGGTGTGCAGCCTTTTGTATCCCCATGGCAGTTAGTCATTGTGCCTTGATGTGCCCTGGGGTAGTGGTAATATCCCTCAAGTGAGGCAGTTTTCTTTTCATCTGGTACATTTATCCAGAGAAGCATGGAGCTATATTGCTATTTGCAGCCTAGAACCAAAGCAGTGAGTCATGTGGGCCGAAGCCTGGTGAAGGAAATTCATGCTGAGCACAACAGTGTCCTTCACTATTCAGGTTTTCGTTCTTTCACACCTAAATCAATGGGATAGCCTCTTGACTGTGGTCCTGATTCCAGTCTTGTTCCCACAAAACAGCTAGAGTTTTCATTCTAATTTTGAAGTCTCACTGTTTTCACTCACTAGTTCAGTGATACCCCCTTCATCCTTAACATCAGATCTTAACAGGTTTATTAGACTCTTCTTGATATTTATACTTTTTGCCTCTTGTTGCCCATCATAGTGCATGGCACACAGTGGGGATTCAGTAATAATTGCTGAGTGAACACACGTGTTAGCAACCACAGCTATACTGAATTGTTTATATTTTCTATTTATATCATACTTTATTTGATTTCTTGACCTCTGTTGTATATTCCATCTCCTAAGAATTCTCTTACAATGACTTCATGACTATTGACACTGTGGAAAGCTTTTCATTCTTCAAGTTCCATGTTTTATGTCTTTTATCTAGGAGACCTTTCCTGACCCTTTCCTGGCTTTTGCTTGGTATTCTCCCATGTGCTTTCATAGTCCCCTGTGCTGTTTTAATTTCTGCCTTACACAGAAGATGTCCCAATGGATAATAATCTCTTTGAAGCTCTACAGTAAGGTCTCTTTTTACACTCCACTGAAACCCAGCACCTGTCTCATTACTTGGTCTCAAAAATATATGCTCCTTGATTAATGAATGAAGTAGGAAGAAAGTAACCACATATTTGCACCCTAAAATTTACATGTGTGTGGACAGAGCCATATGTTTTTCAAAACAGCATTTAATAATGAAATGTTAGCAAAAAGAAAATGGATTAACAGAGAAATATAAGATAAATAGCTCATATTCATAGGATAATGAAAGCTTGCTGAAAGCAGGGAGAATACCAAGACAAACTATTTGCTTATTGCTGGGAATCTCTGTTTTAATTTATTTCTCATTTCTGAGTTTAAGCAGGATTAAAAAATAAATAAATAAAATTGTAATCTCCCATGAAAGATAGCTAAAATTCTCCTTAGAATCCAAATAAGATAAAGGTAGGAAACAATTCCCCAGTATGTCATATATGCTATATACTTTATTCAATTTATTCATATGATTTATACTTGTATACATAAATTCAGCATTTATTGTGTACGAACTATTGTGCTATCTTGCAAAAATAATTGCATCTTACTGACAAGTACTGCACTGAGTGCAACTACATATTTAACAAATAGAAATTTATGCCTAATATCCCAATGTTGTATTATTTGGGTCATTATTCTTTATTTTGGGTAATAAGCATAACACAGGTTAAATGAACAATAAAAATAAGTTCTGAATCCTGCAAGGAAAGTTGGAAACATGGCAAAATCTCATGAACTATCACTCAAAGATTAAATGTGCATTGTTTTTAAAGCCCTGATTACAGTTAGTTGTCAAGAATTTGCAAGTAATGAATGACCATGAATTACAATCTATAAAAATAGGTAGTTATTAATGAGAAGTTATTGGATTTATTTCTAAAGAAAATGAAATAATATATACAATGTGCCCAGTAATCTCTGGCTCAATAAATTGTTGCTATTATAAGTACTTGAAATTTGCATCATCATTGCCTGGCAGTATGTCATAGCAGTTAAGAGCATGGCTGTAAAACCAGCTAAAACTGGGTTACTGACTCTTTGATGCATTTATATATTTTTCCCTTCCCTTTTCTGTCAGTTTCCACACATGTAAAATGCGTAGAGCAGAAATGCCAATGCCTATCTCTTTGGATAATTACAGATTAATGCTCAATATCAATATATATATAATTAGTTCTTTCTTTTTTTAGATGGAAAGCCTGTGAATCCATAAACATGGATGAAATAAAAAAATCTAGGACCAGTTTGGCAGGATTTTCCAAATACACATAAAATGATCCTGCTAGGTTTCCTTCCATTTCTTGCACTCATCTCCGCTTCCTTCAGTACAGAATCTAAGAATTATAGTGGTTAGTTCTTTTCTTTCTCCTGTAAGTATTCCTTGTTGAGAACATCCCAAATATCATTTTGGCACTTTCTTCAGTTGAAGTATTATGGGGCTCAAAGATATTTATTTGTAACCTGAAACAGCTTTCCTACTGCACAATTTCCTGATAGCATTTTTCATTTGGTCATTTCTTAAGGTATAAATCAAGGGATTTAACATGGGAGTTATGACAGTGTAGAATACAGCAACAGCTTTGTCAATGGGTAGAGTAGTTGGAGGTCTCATGTACACAAATATGCAAGGCACAAAGAATAAGATGACCACTGAGATGTGGGAGACACAGGTGGACAGGGCTTTGCGCCTCCCCTCCAAGCTGTGGTTCTTTAGGGAACTCAGGATGACCATGTACGAGACCAGCAAGAGGATGAAGTTTAACAGGCAGTTGAACCCACTGTTAGCAGCTACAAAAAACCCTAGAGTGTGGGTGTCAGTGCAGGCAAGATTGAGTAAAGGGTTCAGATCACACATGAAGTGATCTATGATGTTAGGACCACAGAAGGGCAATCGATACATGAAGAGAATCTGTATAGTTGCATGAAGAAAACCTCCCACCCATACCACTCCCACGAGCAGACCACACAACCGCCAGTTCATGATGGTTGTATAGTGCAAGGGCTTACAAATGGCCACATAACGATCATAGGCCATTACAGTAAGCAGGATGATCTCAGAAGCTCCCAAGGAATGTTCCCAAAACACTTGTGTCATACATTCACTGAATAGAATGGTCTTCTTTTCATGGAGTGAGTCTATGATCAGTTTTGGAGTATTGACAGAGGAATAACAGGCATCTATAAAGGAGAGATAGGCCAGGAAATAGTACATGGGGGAACCCAGCAATGGACTGGAAATGATGGCGACCACAATGACCACATTTCCTACCACAGCAGTGATGTAGATGACAAGAAACACAGCAAATACGACTTTCTGCATTTCTGGATTCTCTGTAAGCCCCAATAGAACAAATTCTGTTACATTGTTTCTATTTTCCATGTATTTCATGTGGCTCTTAGTTACATTACCTGAAATGAAAACAATTTTATTAATGCAACCTTGAATTTAAAAACTTTCCCATTATAATAATAATAAATATCTGAATTCTTTTGATTTGTCAATTAGTGTCAGATTTTATTAAAATGGAAATAAAGACTTTGTATTATTGGAGCTTATTAAAACTGCCCTACAGGTGACATTATGTAAAGGGCATAGTTATGAAGAAATTTTGTAAACTAATAGGGCAGGTGATTGTGCTCACTGATGACTAAAATCTTAATTTAGAAGCAGTGGCAAGTATACATATTTGCAGATAGCCTGGGAAAAGTAGGTATAAAGGGCATGGATGTTAGACTAGGAATTTACCCTTTATTCTGTAGGAAATGGAGACTCGTGGAAGATATTGAGAAAATGAGTTGAAGAAGCACAAAGGGAGAATACTGGGATATTGCTATTGCAAAGAACTTTGTCTTGGAGCAAGGATGGGCTGAGGTTCAGAAAGGAGGTCAAAGCAAGTGACAGAGAAACAAGACAGGAGACTATAGTAGTGGACACATGAATAGCAGGTATTGGTGATGTTAATGAAAGAAAGAGGTATTGGTGATATTAATGAAAGAAACAATTAAAATGTTACTATAAAGCATTCATGATGTTTCTTGTGTGAATACAATTAACTTTATTGTAGCTAATAACGTATATACTTTTAATGATTCCTTGTTATATATATAGCATGAAGGTAAATGCTTCACATATATAATTTTATTTAATCCTTATAACAACCTGTGTGATTTGCATTGCTCAACCATTTTGCAGCTAATGTAACAGGCCCAGATATTAATGGCCATGGTTAGAATAATAATGATAATATGAGCAGAAACTTTTGTTCACTTTGTGTTCTAAGTGTTTTGCAGACATTGGCTTATTTAATGCTCACTAAAAACCCTTGTGATGGGTACTTTAAATATTTTTGTATTTTTTTTTATACATCAGGAATCAGAAGCACAGAGATGTTAAGAAGCCTTCCCAAGATCAAGCAGCTAATAAAGGGCAGAGACAAGGTGATGTCTTAGGCTACTTTGTTTATTATTTTTCCTCTCATTTTTTATACCATGTCCTATGTTATTATAACAAATAGTGCTGAAACAGTAATCTCCTGATATTACTATAATTATTATTATTTGTTTACTGTTTAGTGATGAGTAATAAAACACATTTAATAAAACCTTTGATCAATTAATATTACAATAATTGTGATACTGCTTTCATTGAAAGACCCCTTCCTCTTGGCCTCTCCCTCATTCCCTGATTCCCCACCCCTCTCTCTGACCCCTTCTCTCTGGTTCCCTTAGAGTTCTCTGCAAAATGCTGAAAACAACTGTCATAATAATTAAGTGTATTGGTTTTAGAATTAACAAGACCAAATAAAATCCTGGATCTTCTGCTTGCAACTTCATTTGCTTGAGTAAATGCTTTGGTATTTTACATTCTGTATAATGACATAATAATATCCATCTCACAGGTTTTTATGAGAATCAATTGAAAGAGCATATATAAGATTAAGCGTAATGCTGGGGACACACAGGGCTTTCATATATTCCATTTTATGACTGACTGTGCACCTATGAAACAGGAGGAATTGACAATAATACAGGGAACTTTTAACCAAGTAATAATTTCAAAAAGAATCATCTTCAAATTTAACTTTAAAGAAGCCCCAGAGACTCATATAATCCAAATCATAGTAGCAGTTATTCCCACAAAGGATTCCCCATTCTGTGTTTACACTAAAATAATTAACTAATTTTTGTGTCATTATATATTTGCATTTATGTCTTTTGTGTGAATGAAGTGCATTTAAATTTTGTTTTCATCCTCATGATGGGTTGGTTATTAAAGGAAATTGTTTCACAATAATAGCATGGTGCCAGATGTCAGAAATCTGGATTACAGTCCTACAAATAGCTTAACTTCTCTGAGTCTTCTCATCTTCATCTGTTAAATGAGGTTAATGATATTTATTATCTTTTGAAGGAATAGTGTGGGGATGAAATACTTTATTTCCACATTTGAAAAGTGTTGAAAATAAATATTTATATATATGGAAAGTAACAATTTTTAATAAGAGCTATCACCACTGGAAAAAAAATTACCTTAGCTGTCTTATAGATCATTTAATCATATTTGGGGCTATTCTTGGACAATCCAATCTTAAAACTGACCAGTACTTGGAATTGTTAACTTTTTTAGGAAAGATTCCACACACCAGGAGAGAGACTAATTAATTCAAATCAGCAGTTGTTAACACAAATCAACTCAAAGTGTTAAGTTCTTTTTAGTCTAAAACTCAAAATCTTCTCTAAGAAAACCTGGGATTCATTTTAGAATGTACTCACTTGAAATATTATGGACAATTGATCTTCTATATATAAATGTCTCTGTTCCAGCAGGGCAAGAGGCAGAAAATGTGGAGCAAACACATTTACATGGGTTCCTTTACCCTTGATGAATCTTGCTCTGGAGATGTGAACAACAAAATATTTTCACTTTGCATTTCGTAGATATTTAAAGAGGTATTCAAAAGGTTCAGGGACTTCATATTGTAGCTGCTGCTTGCTCTCCCAGGAATTAATTATCTCTTTTGATGGAAAAGCTTTGTATTAGAAACAGACATTCTGGGGAGCCATAATTGAGAAAAACCCATCTATTAATGGGGAATTGTATTCCTTGTACTACAAATTTAACCAAGTAAGAGTTATCATTCTCTGTCTGAACCTCTGCTGTGAAGAAATCAAATGCCATTTGAATAGCAAGGTGATATAATTCCCAATTGGGAAGTTTGGATGCAGTTTCCCTGTTGACTTATAAAACAGAGGAAGCTTATATTTTCTTATTAGTCATAAACCTTTTCTGGAAACTCACTATTTATTACTTGAGAAGTAGAGCAATGAAGGCACAAAAATAATGGCAGCTATTTTTTTATGTTTTATATTGGCTCCACTGATCAAGGCCCACCCTGAATGGGTGGGGTCACACCTCCATAGGAGTATCCCACCAAAGTCACCACCCACAGCTGGGTGGGGCACATTCCAAGCAAATCTAACCAGCACCAAAACGTCTGTCCCACAAGACCACAAAGATAATGGCATTTGGGGGACACAATACATTCAAACCGGCACATTCCACCCCCTGGACCCCAAAAATGACATTATCTTTCCAAATACAAAATACATTCATTTCATCACAATATCACAAAAACTTAAACCATTTCAGTAACAAAAGTTAAGTATAAAATCCCATCAAAATCAAATATAGGCGTGGTCAGTCCTAAGGCATACTTTTCCTTTAGCTTGGATCTGTGGACTTAGAACAAGTTATATGCTTCCAATATACAAAGGAGGGACATTCATAGGATAAACATTTCCATTGCCATAAGGAGAAAGAGTAAGGAAAACAGGGTTAACAGGACCAAAACAGTTCCTAAAACCCGCAGGACAAACTCCATTAGATTTCAAAGTCTGAGAGTCGTTAACAGAACAATGTTGCATCCTTGGGGCTTGAGACAGTGGGAGCCTAACCCTTCCTAAGGGCCTTTTCGGCAGCCCTTTTCTCTCCAAAAGCTTAGGTGAGTGCTCCAACATACCCACACATTGGGGAGACCACCTTCTCGGCCCCACCCTCCTCAAAGATCGGGGCAGCTCCCGGATTCCCTTCCATCTCCGGGGTACATGCTCAACCCGTTCAGAACAGTGTGGTGGCAGCCAGGCTCTCCCCAATTCCCTGGGAATGTGCTCCAACCTCTTTGGGACCTGAGGTGGCAAAACTCTTCCAGAGCATCGAGGCAGAAAGCCCGTCCTCGACCTCCAGGGCAAACTCACCCTTTCCATGCATGTGGGCTGCTCCGCTCTCCCAGCCCAAGACCTCCTGACTCCAGACCTCAACCTCCATGTCTCTGTCTTTGAAGAAGTTTTTCCTTTAATTTTTTCCTTGTCTGTCTCCTCCAGTCCAGACCAGCAATGGCTCTGTCTATAAAGTTCTCGCAAAAATTCTGTTGGCTTTGCATGAAGCACACAGGGGTCAAAGCCATCAGACAATAGGAGTTTCCACAAATCCTTTCTGGATAATTCCATCTCCAATCTTGGCTTGTACTGAAATGGCGGCTGGGTTCCATGTTTGGTTACATCCTCAGATTGGGCTGTAGCTTCTGGGATTCCACCCCCTGGAAGCTCATAATTTTCCAAGCCATCAGCTTCTGGTTTCTTTGAACCCAAGAGTTCAGTTCTAAGTTTAACTCTCTCCGCTCGCATTTTACTATAAGCTGCAAGGAGAAGCCAGGATACATCCTCCACATGTAGTCTGGAGATCTCCTCAGCTAAATATTCCAGTTTGTTGCTTCCAGATTCTTCCTTCCATCTGACACCAGGACTCAATTTGCCAAATTCTCTGCCACTTTAAAACAAGGATCGCCTTTCTTCCAGTTTGCAACAACACGTTCATCATTTCTCTTCAAGGCCTCATCAGAAGTATCTTTAGAGTCCATATTTCCACAAACAGTCTCTTTAAAGCAGTTTTGGCCTTTTCTATCAAGCTCCTCACAATTCTTCCAGAATCTTCCCCTTATCCATTTAAAAAGCCATTCCAACATGTTTGGTATTTGCAAACTCAGCAGCAAAAGCACCCCACTCTCGGTACCAAAATCTGTTTTAGTTTGCTAATGCTGCAGAATGCAAAACACCAGAGATGGATTGGCTTTTATAAAAAGGGGGTTTATTTGGCTACACAGTTACAGTCTTAAGGCCATAAATTGTCCAACGTAACACATCAGTAATCGGGTACCTTCACTGGAGGATGGCCAATGGCGTCCGGAAAACCTCTGTTAGCTGGGAAGGCACATGGCTGGCGTCTGCTCCAAAGTTCTGGTTTCAAAATGGCTTTCTCCCAGGACGTTCCTCTCTAGCAAGCTTGCACCTCTTCAAAACATCACTCACAGCTGCACTCCGTTCCAGTTTCTTTGAGTCAGCATGTTTTATATGGCTCCACTGATCAAGGCCCACCCTGAATGGGTGGGGTCACACCTCCATAGGAGTATCCCACCAAAGTCACCACCCACAGCTGGGTGGGGCACATTCCAAGCAAATCTAACCAGCACCAAAATGTCTGTCCCACAAGACCACAAAGATAATGGCATTTGGGGGACACAATACATTCAAACCAGCACAGCTACAGATTAAAGTTAGCTGTTTTATCCGTAAAATGGTTATGGACTATTAGGCAGCATTAAAAATAGAGAGATGTGTACAAACTACAAGAATAGAGTTCCAGTTGTTCTACATCCTTGCCACTTAGTATTTCTACTTGTTTTCTTTTGGTCATTCCAGGAGGTATGTAGTGGTAAATTAAGGTGGTTTTAATTTGTATTTCTCAGCTCACTAATGACTTTGACTCTTTTTTTCATTATCTTTTTGACCATTTGTATGTCTTCATTTCAAAAGTTTCTGTTCAAGGCCTTTACATGTTTTAAAAGTAGGGGCTCCGTTAACCTTCTTAATGAGTTTTACATGTTCTTTGTCATTCATGTGATGTTAATATAATTTTCATGAGTCTGTGGTATGTTTCCTTGTGTCTTTCATCTCTTGTGTTTTGCCTTGCATTTCCATAGATCCTGCCAGTTGTTTCTTTGAACTTTTCATTTCTACCCTTATGTACATCCAGTGTTTCATTATATGCTTCATCTCTTTTGCCATACCTTCTCTAAACTTTTTGAATTGATTTAGTATTAGCTGTTTAAATTCCTGTATCCCAGTTGAAGTGTAAGTTTGTTGCTTTGACTGGGCTATAACTCCATTTTTCCTAATGTAGGTTGTAGTTTTCTGTTGTCTAGGCATCTGGTTTCCTTGGTTACCCCAATCATGTTTTCCCAGACCAAAATGGGCTCAGGTCTTAGAAGAAGGAAATAGTTTCATGTCTCCCTGAGGGTATGTTTTAGAAGGTTGGTGCACCCTGTGAGGTCCCAAGTCACTGTGTTTTTCTGCCCAGCAGGTGGCACCTGTCAGCCTGTAGCTCCAGATTGGTGTAAGGAGCTGTGGCCTGTGGCTCTTTTCCCCCCAGGCTCTGGGGTCCAGTTCTGAATGGGGAAATGGAGGGTGGGAAGTAGGGATGGGCCCCACCTCTTTCCTCTTAGGGAAAAGACCCTCCAAAGAGAGGTCATTAGCACTTGAATACTCTCTCTCTCTGCCTTTGCTATCCCCACCCTTGTCTGGGTCAGAGGGCTGCGAAGTGAAAATGGTTGAGGCTTTCTCCACTGAACTGAAAAAGGGACAGAAAGGCTTCTTCAGGGCCAGTTTGTGGCCACCCTCCTGCTCTGCAAGGTCAGTTGTCAGCAAAAGGCTGTTTGCTTTTTGTGGATTCATAGCTTGTATTGAGCAGTCCCCACTTGTTAATTCAAACCCCAGATGGAGCCCATCTGAGCTATATTCACTTGCTCAGAGACTGCTCCTCTCTAGCACTGCAAGGCTTTGCAGTTTGGGCCATGGGGGGAGGGGGTTCCCAGCTTTGATGCACAGTTTTTACTTACAGATTTTATGCTGTGATCTTGTGCATTTCCCCCAATCCAAGTTGGTGTATGATGCATGGTCAGTCACATTTGTCACCCTGCAGTTATTCCAGATTATTTACTTGTTGTTCCTGGTTGTTTATTAGTTGTTCCAGGGGGACAAACTAGCTTCCACTCCTCTCTATGCCACCATCTTCTTCTGTCTCTGAGCCATATATTTTTTACAAAGCAGCATTTAATATGAAGTGTTACCAAAAAGTAAACTGAGTAACATGGAAACATAGTATAAAAAGCACACATTCATAAGATAATGAAATCATACTGATAGCAGGGAGTATACCAAGATAAACTATTTGCTCATTAACAGTGAAGCTTTGTTTTATTTCTCACTCCTGAGTTTATGTAAGAGTAAAAAGTATTGCGATTTCCCCCTGAGATCTAGTGAAATTTCTCCTTGGAGTCTGAATCAAAGTAAGAAACAATTCACTGCCATTCAATATTATTTCTTTTTGCTCATATTTAGTCAATGTATGTGTCTGATTTATATTTTTATACATCCATTCAGTATTTATTGTGTACCACCTATTATACTACTTTGCCAAAATAATTGCAGTTGATTGGCAAGTATTTACATAATATGACTGCATATTTAAAAGATAACCTTTTTTTTTCTGATATATGAATCTCTTTGATTTGAGTCTGTCTTCTGGGTTACAGGTGTTAGATGGATTACATGAACAATACAAATTGTACCTGAAGCCCACATGGCATAATCTTGATTACATGAAAATCAAAGATTAAAAGCCCATTGATTGTATAATCTTGAATTACATTTAGGTAGCATGATGTTGCAGGCAATGAATAACCATGAAATTGGTATAAAAAATAAGCAGTTATTACTAAAAAAATATTTGATTTATATCTAAAAAGAATGAAATGAAATATAAGATATGCCTAGCACAGTGGCTTAATAAGTTATTGCTATTATAATTATTTACTCTTTCTTTCATCGTCTGGCAGAGTCTTATAGATTTTTTTTTTTTGCTTTTATTTATTTATTTATTTTTTAAATAAATTCAAAGTTTTAGGAACAGTTACAAAAACAATACTAACCCCATACAAAGAATTCCATCATACCCTGACCCCCCTCCCCCGATAGCTCAATCCACCAACTTTAACATGCTGTCACATCGCTATTTCTTTCCCTCCCTCCCTCCTTATCTATCATCCATCATCTATTGCTCTGTCTTCTGAACATATGAGAGCTAGCGGCACACATCCTTGAACATACACTATAATTCACATATACACTTCCCATGAACTAGAACATTCTTTTATGCAATCCCATTAAGCGCCTCTACAAAGTACAAGAGATTCAACAATGATACAAAGCTTACATTCTATATTTCCCTTACCTTATGTCTCAACTGTGTCCCTTTGAGCCACCTGTCCTCTATCCTCCAATCCCATCCAAGTTCATCCTTGGCATTCAATTGTCATCTATTTAGACTTTTTTTTTTTTTCTGTTGTGGAAACATATATACCACCTAAATCTTCCCATTGCACCCCCTCCCTAGCCTTCCATTAGTGGGATTAATCACATTTGGAATGTTGTAATGCTCTTTCCCACCATCCATTACTAGAAATTTCCCTTCACCTCAAACAGCAACTCCACACTCATTTCTTAACTCCCCATTGCCCCTTCCCCCATTTCTCTTAACCCAAGCTCTACATTTCATCTCTATGGCTATATTCTCTGATAATTTCTTTGTTTGCTGTGGGGGTTAAAATTAACCTCTTAAATCCATATAAGTCTTGTTTTTTTTGATACCATCTTCACTTCAGTAGGACATGTAAACTATGTTCCTATACTCCTCCATTCCCCCACCTTTATATAGTTGTCTAAAATTACATATTTTACACTGAGTTCAAAACCACTGATTTGTCATTAGAGTTCATGTAATTTATATCATGTAGGAAGTAAATAGGGGAGTTACAGTTCAAAAATTATTGACTTCTATTTGTATTCCATTGCAGTTGGAGAATGTGCTTTGAGTATATTCCATTTTTTTTTTTTTTTTTAATTTCTTGAGGCTTGTTTTATGTCCCAGCTTATGGTCCCTTCTGGAGAAAGATCCGTGATCACTAGAGAAAAATGAGTGTCCTGGTGATTTGGGATTAAGGTATTATATATGTCTGTTAAAATTCTCTATATCTCTTTCTCCTTTCCTTGTTTCTCTGTTGGTAGGGCTCCCTTTAGAATCTGAAGTAGGGCAGTCTCTCAGCATTTGTTTGTCTGTGAAAAATTTAAGCTCTCGCTCGAATTTGAAGGGGAGTTTTGCTGGATAAAGTATGCTTGGTTGGAAGTTTTTCTCTCTCAGAATTTTAAATATGTCATGCCACTGCCTTCTTGCCTCCATCGTGGCCACTGAGTAGTCACTACTTAGTCTTATGTTGTTTCCTTTGTATGTGGTGAATTGCTTTTCTCTTGCTGCATTCAGGACTTGCTCCTTCTCTTCAGTACTTGAGAGTCTGATCAGAATATGTCTTGGAGTGGGTTTATTTGGATTTATTCTATTTGGAGTTCACTGGGCATTTATGCTTTCTGTGTTTATATTGTGTAGAAGGTTGGGGAAGTTTTCCCCAACAATTTCTTTGAATACTCTTTCTAGACCTTTACCCTTCTCTTCCCCTTTTGGGACACCAATGAGTCTTAAGTTTGGACGTTTTATTTTATCTATTATATCCCTGAGATCCATTTCAATTTTTTCAATTTTTTTTCTCCATTCTTTCTTTTGTTCTTTCATTTTCTGTTCTGTGGACTTCTAGGACACTGAGATGTTGTTCACCTTCCTCTAATCTTGTATTGTGAATATTCAGAGTCTTTTTAAATTGGCCAACAGTTTCTTTTATTTCCATGAGATCTTCTATTTTTTTTTTTTATTTACTCTTCCAATGTCTTCTTTATGCTCTTCTAGGGTCTTCTTTATGTCACTTATATGCTGGGCCATGGTCTTCTTGATGTCCTATAAATCCTTTGCCATGTTTTCATTCCTTGATTGTAGTTCTTTGATTAATTTTGATAAGTACTGTGCTTCTTCCAATATTTTGGTTTGTATGTTTAGAGTTGGATTCTCCATATTGTCTGGTTTTATCATATGCATTAAGATTTTCTATTGTTTTTGGCCTCTTGGCATTTGTTTTGCTTGATAGGGTTCTTTCAGGTTGTAAGAAAAAAGATACCAATCTAATTTTTCAGAAACACAGTTTCTTGGCCTACACTTTCTCTAACTAACCAGCAGATGGCATCTGCAAGTCACCTATATACCTCCAGTCAGTTCTCCCCAACTCTGTCTCTGTGGTGTGTGGGGAAATGATTCTTGTGGGGTTCAGTTGGAGAACTCAGTTTGCATGTGTTGCTAGAGCCATCCGCCTTGAATGTGGGGCATGTGTACGGGTGGCCAGAGAGGAAGGGCAGCTTTAATATTCAAATCTCCCAGGTTCCTGGAGATTCAAGGCTGCCGCAAAAGTCTAAGCCTTCATTTCAGTTTTGTCCCGGCTTTTCTGTCACTGACCCACATACCACTGGCATTGACATAGTGTCCCTGGGTTTTCCAAGTGGGCCCCCCTTCTCAGCTGTGATCTTCCAGGACCTCTGCTGAGGGAAGGTTGTGCACGTCATCCCTCAAGTAGGAGAAATATGAGCATAGTACATCAATAAGAATTTTTAGAGGTGAGGATATTGCAAGTGAATTAAATTTAATTTAGATAAATGGATTTAGTTTGTTAAAATTACTTACAAAAAGGAAAGTAAGTTAAGTGTTTTTAAAAGCAAAGAAGCTATTAATAATAGCATGAATTATATTCTCCTATAGTTTTTTTAAGTACTGCTATCATTGGAGCATGATAGACAGTATATATATACATATATATATATATATATATATATATATACATGTATATGTATATAAATTATAGAAGTAATAAATGTTAAGTGCTTGATTTAACTCTTTATAATTTAAAAGATAACTAAGTAAAGTGGTTGTATTTTCCCAGGCTTCATTCCCATAGTTTACTTATGGAACTATATTTATACAATTTTTAAAAATAGTTTCCACTTTACTTAGATAATTATTTTAATGATTCAATATGTTTTCAAATATATTTTAAGTGTCTATTATGTGCAGACAGATATAATTAACTATAATATGTTCCCAATGAAATCTATTTATAAATATTTAAAAGAAGAATTCAGAGAGATACATTATCTTCGTTAAGAGTAGGACAACAGGCAGATCCATAATATACTTTATATTATATTATATTATATTGTATTGTACTATAATTCATAATATAATCAAATAGATTTGATTGTGGCAAATATTATTTAATGACAAGCAAGTTATGAGTGAGAAAATATTCCCTTTATATATGTATATTTTTAATGAGACAATAAATAAGTTAAATAAAATGGCCATTTGAATTGGGCACTGCTGGGAGGAACCCCTTTCTAGGAAGTATTTTTTTATAAGACAAACAAAACACACACACACACACACACACACACACACACACACACACACACACACTTGACTTGCAGGGGCTTTTTGAGAAAATGGAATAATAATTGAATGCACATGACAAAATTGCAGAGAAGTTATTTTGACAAAAGAGATTTTTTGCTTTTTACATTGATCACTTAGGAAAACATTTTTATAACCTTTTACTAAGAAATAATACTTCAATAATCTAAGGAAACTTTTAATAAAAGAACATTTTTAAAAAAATATTTCATATTAGAAGTTACTAAAATGATTTTGGAAATTGTTTTTAAGCAAACATTTTACAACATACAATTATTATGAGAAGTAGGATAGGAGAAGCAGGAAGAGAGTGGCTAGGTTGATAGTAAAACAGCAGGAGTATATTTTGTGAATTATTAGGCACATACCCACAATATTGAATATTAATTACTGCTTTAGGTGGTGGTTAGAATATTTAATGCTATTTTGTTTTACAAAACCACTTTTTTTCTTTAAGTTGTGAGATTTCATTTTTAAGTAGTGTTATTACTAGTTTTTACTATTTTTTAACTTTGACCACAGAAATAATTTTTTCCACAAACCTTTTACAACTTTCTGTGTCCATCCCTCAATCTTGACTACAAAAACAAATTTTCCACTTCATAAACTTTTTGCAACTTTCTGTATCTATGTTTTCACAAACTTTTTATAGCTTTCTGTATTTATTTAGGCTTCATTCTACATTCTTAAACAATCAGTTATTTAGAGCAAAGCTACTTTCTCTTTCCCTCTAATTAGAAAAACATTCTTTATACATTTTATACAACATGCTATTACCATTAAAATTAAACTTACTAGAACACTGCTAGACATTTAAAACACTTTAGTTAATGCATTCTGAAACAGCAATAAACAATCTTTTGGCAGGGATTAAAGGAATGTATAGGTGTTACATTGTTCCATAACAGGACGCTGAGAATTGTTAGGAATAGGAATTTGTTTTTTGTGTTGCTTGTCCTGCAAAGGCAGAGGAGGTGGAGGTGGCCAATTTTCCTCCTTTTTAATTACATTTTTTTTTCAGACTCCTCAGGGAGAGTCCTGGGCTGAATGGATGATTGGAGGGGACATAGTGCAGTATGAACTAGCCCCCAGGTCATTAAGGTTGAGACCAATATTTTGCTTCCTAATTTATGTTTCTTCTTAAGGATGTAGCTGATCAATTTTCAAAATTCTAAATTTAAAGTGTCTTGTTGAATAGAAGATAGCAGTGGGTTTTTGTTCCTGTACAGGTGGGGGAGCAGGAGGAGGGGGTGAAAGCTCCTTAAATTGAAGAGGGTGATGGAGAGCATGGCTTAAGAGGGAGAGAATCTGGTCTGCCAGATTATTATCATTATTCTCCTCCTCATCCTCCATTGGGAGGGGCTTTAAAACTGACTTAATCAAGGTCCAAGTGGACAAAATAGTGACTATCAAAGGGTCACCCTGTATATGCAATTTCTTTAACTCCTTTCCCACCTTATCCCAATCACTAGATTCCAGGGAGCAAAGAGAAGGAAACCAAGAATAATACTTTCCTACAATTTGCAAGAGCTCTAGAATATGAGATTCATTAGCCTTAGCACTGCCAGCTTTTAAGAGCTGATGAAGGAGATAGAAGGTCGATACTTGGCTATGCTGTCTCCATTCCCCATAGTAACCCTTCTTTAACAAAATGCTCAGGATTCTTCTTACCTAGAGAAGTAGTGAGGCCTCTGCTCCAAGTTTCTGTGCCAATATCATACACCTAAGTTAATTAAATGAGCCTTCCCCGGAACGGAGCAGACCAGCTGCTTTGAGATTCTGGCCGCTCTTTGGGTGCCACTTGTTGCCGGGGGTGATGAAGAAATTAAGATTTGAGACAAAATATCTCTTGGAGACTGGGAGCAGGGGACACAATGCCTGTCTGGTGAGTGTGTGTGTCCCATTCACAAGACCCTTATTTATTACGTTTTTAGGGTAGAGAAATGCTTTACTGTGCACATAGACATTTTCTCAATGTTGTTTACATCAGTCTGCAAAATGGGTCTTATCTTATTTTCAAGGACAATAACAGAAAAAACAGTTCCCCAGCTGCATTCTCACATCCACACATGCTTTAATGAGGCATGCCTTGATAGTGTTCTATCTCAGCAGGGGCCCAGTGTTCCAGGCCCCCACCTCAAGTGTGCAGGAAGGAGAGGAGAAATTTTAGGCTCTGTTTTCCACAATTTATCTTTCTATTTCAGCACTAAGCACAATCCCTTTCACAACAGGTATTCTGAAAAATTCAAGAATATATGAGTATTATTCTCTATGGTATCCATTGAGATAATTTTCCTACTTTCTAAATTCTTTGGAGTCCTTTCGGTCTGCTTTATTCCCTATGTGTTGAGCAAACAGAAACAGGGACTCTCTTAAGTATTGTAGAAATAAAGAACTACTTAGAGAGTAAATTGCATAACTTC
Organism: Choloepus didactylus; assembly: GCF_015220235.1. NCBI lineage: Eukaryota > Metazoa > Chordata > Mammalia > Pilosa > Megalonychidae > Choloepus > Choloepus didactylus. Next base: position 29,695,966 of record NC_051312.1, on the reverse strand, counting down.
TCATGCGTAAAACTGTAGTGAACATTAGTGGTATGTGGCTACTAAAATCTCTTTTAAAGGTATCCCACATATTTTGTAAGTTTCCTAATATATGAATCTATTTACCAAACATCAAGTCCAAGGGACTATATTTCCTAGTCTGCTTTGCTACTAGGTACAGCCATATTTACCTGAGTGCTGCCAAACACCCATGTCTGTTAAAGTCTTTGAGTTGGTAATCAATGATTTGAGGTTGGGTCCTGGTGAGGGCTCAGCAGAACCCATGTTGGTTCTGAAGTCAGAGGAAATGGTAGCCACTTTCCCATTTGGCCAGTGGCAGTACAGCTTTGGCTTCAGTAGCTCAATCTGGACTCTGTGAGTCCAGTCCTTCCAAAGAGTCCTTAAGAAGTTTAATTATATATAACAATTCCCTTCTGTTATGGTTTACTAATGCTATCATTATGCAATATACCAGAAATGGAATAGCTTTTATAAAGAAGTGTTATTTGGTTACAAAGTTATAGTCTTAAAGCCATAAATGTGTCCAAGCTAAGGTGTCAACAATTGGGTATCTTCACAGAAGAATGGCCAATGGCATCTGGAACGCCTCTGTTGTTTGGGAAGGCACAAGGCTGGTATCTTCTTCCTTTGCTCCCAGGTTGTGTTTCAAAATGGCTTTCTCCCAGGATGTTTCTCTCTAGGTGTCTGGGGGTATTCTCTCATTTTCTCCCAGGCAAACTCTGGAATAGCAAAAGTCTACTTTCAATGGCCATCTTCAAAATGTCTCTCTTGGCTGCAGCTGCTTTGAGCTCCTGTCTGAGTTCTTATATGGCTCTGGCAAACTAATCAAAGACCTATGTTGAATGGGCAGGGTCACATTTCCATGGAAACAATCAATCAAAAGGTTCCAACCTAATCAACACTAATATGTCTGCCCCCCACAAAATTGCACCAAAGAACATGTCATTTTGGGGAACATAATACTTTCAAACTGACATATTCAACCCCCTGGACCCCAAAATGACATGATCTTTCCATATACAAAATACATTCATCCAATCACAATATCACAAAAACTTAAATAATTTCAGCATCAATAAGTAAGTACATAATCCCATCAAAATCAGTCACATGTGTGATCTTCTCCTAAAGCAAAATCCCCCTCTGGCTGAAGACCTGTGAAACTTAGAACAAGTTATCAGCTGTCCATATATAAAGGAGTGACAATCATAGGATAAATGTTACCATTGTCATAGGGAGAAATTGGAAGGAAAATTGTGGTCAAAGATCCAAAACAGTTCTTAAGACCTGCATGGCAAACTCCATTAGAATTCAAAGTCACTCTGGTGGACCTTCTTATGCCCTATTTAGATAACAAATTTTAGGTTTTAATATATTGGAATAGCTTGAAGTAAATACCTGAAACTACCAAACTCCAACACAGTAACCTTGACTCTTGAAGTTGATTGTATAACAATGTATCTTACAAGGAGAGACAGTGTGATTGTGAAAACCTTGTGGATTGCACACCTTTTATCCAGTGTATGGACGGATGAGTAAATAAATGGGGACTGAAACTAAATGAGAAATAGGGTGGGATGGGGGGTTGATTTGAGTGTTCTTTTTTATTTTTATTTTTTTATTCTTATTCTGATTCTGGTATAAGGAACATGTTCAAAAATAGATTGGAGTGATGAATGCACAACTATATGATGGTACTGTAAACAGTTGATTGTACACCATGGATGATTGTATGGTATGTGAATGTCTCTCAATAAAACTGGATTAAAAAATGCATTGCTGGATTTAATTTCCTAATATTTTGTTAAATATCTTTGTTCATATATTCATAAGGGATAAGTGCCTACCATATTTTTTTTCATTATTGTGATTTGTTTATGTGATTTAGTCAAAGTTGGATTCTTATAATGGGTCATATAAGGTCCCTCCTCTATTTTTTTTTAAGGAAGGTTGTGTAGAATTAGTAATTGATGCTGTTTTAGTTAAATTGTGGAGAAAATTGTCCCAAAACAAGAGCTTTACTAAAATGTATCCCCAAACAGCTGTAGGGGAAGATAAACTAACAACGAAATCCCCTTTCAAACATGAGAACACTCTGCATCCTTGGAAAAGATAATAGCCTAAAGCATATAACTTTAAATATTCTGTACTGAGACTTAGAAAACTTGTGGGCTAGGGAAAGTCCTCAAAGAGGGACTTCTTTTCATTTTTTTCATTTTTTTCTTTTTTAAATAACTATTCTAAGTGGCTCTTTGTGGAAAGCCTCAGGTATTTGCAACTGTTCTCTGGACCCAGGCAACGGAGCACTGAGATAGGTCTGACAAACAAAGCAATGAAATTAGTGGGAGAGACAATTCCCCAAAGGGCATGACTTCACCAAGAAAAGGGGCATGGTCCAGCACAAGTGACAGAGTTCCTTCAAAGAATGCAGACCCCAGGGGCAGGAAAACAGAAACCAGCTTCAAACAGCCATACCACTGACAGAGACAGAGTCTGCAGAGAACTAAAGCATTGCACCTCTTTACACTGGTGGGGAGCTGTGGGTTGACAAGCACCACCTGCTGGACAAGATAGGAAAAGAACAGAATCTAGAGGCTTCACAGGAGGGTCTCATTTTCAGAGAAACTCCATATCCTCCTCCAGAGCTCCAGGCATCCCTGGACTGGGAAAACCTAATTGGGGTCAACCATATTGGAGGAGATTCCCTCAAAAATAGGTTACATAGAGGCAGGGTAAGAAACAGAAAAACAAGAGATGAAAAATTATGATCAACTAAATAGAAGCTAAGTTAGAGGTCTAGAATAAGTTGAAATGAACACTAAAGGATAGAAAACAAAGACAGTCAAGAAGAAAACCCTAGGTAAAAGAGTGAAAACAAGCTTCAGAATAAATTAATCAAGAAAATCAGATGCCTAGACAGCTTAAGATAATGATCCATACTAAGAAGCATGAAAATATGTACCAATCAAAGAAACAAACTAATAGCTCAACTGAGATACAGGAGTTGAGACAACTAATGAATGATGTTCAAACAAATATCCTACATCAATTCAAAAATCAATTAAATGAACTGAGGGAAGATACAGCAAAAGAGATAAAGGATATAAAGAAGACATTGGATGACCATAAAGAAGAATTCATAAGCTTGATAAAACAAATAGCAGAATTTAAAGGGATGAAAGGCAAAATAGAAGAGATGAAAAACTCAGTGAAGGGATACAACAGTAGAACTGAACAGGCAGAAGAAAGGAATAGTGAATTGGAAGACAAGACAATTGAATGCATACACACAAAAGAACAGAAAGGGAAAAGAATGGGAAAATATGAGCCAGGTCTTAGTGAGCCTAATGACAACATGAAGCACAGGAATACACATGCTATGGGTGTCCCAGAAGATGAAGAGAAGGGAAAAGGGGCAGAAAGTATAATAGAAGATATATTAACTGAAAATTTCCCAACTCTTATGAAATACATAAAATTACAGATTCAAGAAGTACAGCATACCCCAAACAGATTAGATCCCAATAGATCTACTCAAAGACACTTACTGATGAGATTGTCCAATGTTGAATACAAGGAGAATTCTGAAAGCAGCAAAAGAAAAGCAATTCATCACATACAAGGGAAGCTTGGTAAGGGTATGTACAGATTTCACCACCAAAACCATGGAAGTGAGAAGACAGTGGTAAGATATATTTAAGATAATGAAAGAGAAAAACTGCCAGCCAAGAATTCTATATCTGGCAAAACTGTCCTTCAAAAATGAGGGAGAGGTTAAAATATTTTCAGACAAAAAGACACTGAGGGATTTTGTGAATAAGGGACTAGCATTTCAAGAAATACCAAAGGGAGTGCTACAGTCTAATAGGAAAAGATAGGAGAGAAAGATTTGGAAAAGAGTATAGAAATGAAAACTGTTAGGAAGAGCAAAAGGAGAGAGAAGGAAAAATAAGATGACATATAAAATCCAAAAGAGAAAAAGGTAGAAGAAAGTATTAACCCTATAGTATTAACATTAAATATTAATGGATTCAACTCCCAATTAAAAAAAAAAAAAACATAGACTGGCAGAATGGATTAAAAAACAGGACCCATCTATATGCTGTCTACAAGAAATTCACTTTAGACACAAGGACAAAAATAGTCTGAAAGTGAAAGGTTGGAAAAAGATGTTTCACAAAAACATCCAGAAAAGTGCAGGAGTAGCACTATTAATATCAGACAAATTAGATTTCAAAATTAAAATTATTAAAAAAAGACAAAGAGGGACACTATTAATAAAAGATCAATTAATCAAGACTGGTTGAACAAAAGAAAATCAACTAATGTAATACACCACATCAATAAATAAAAGTGGAAGAAACACATGATCATCTTGATTCATGCAGAAAAGGCGTTTGACAAACTCCAACATCCTTTCTCAATGAAAACTCTACAAATGATAGGAATAGAAGGAAACTTTCTCAATATGATAAAAGCAAAATATGAAAAACCCATAGCTAACATCATACTCAGTGGGGAAATACTGAAAGCTTTCCCTCTAAGATCAGGAACAAGACAGGGATGCCCACTGTCAGCACTGTTACTCAACATTGTGCTGGGAGTTCCAGCTAGAGCAATTAGACAAGAAAAGAAATAACAGGCATCCAAATTGGAGAGGAAGAATTAAAACATTCACTGTTTGCTGATGACATGATTCTATACATAGAAAATCCAGAAAAATCTACAGCAAAGCTATTAGAGCTAATCAATGAATACAGCAAAGTGGCAGGCTACAAGATCAATGTGCAAAAATCTGTAGTGTTCCTGACACAATGTAATAAGCAACAAGAGGAAGAAATCAAGAAAAAAACACGTTTACAATAGCAACCAAAATAGTCAGACATATAGTAATAAACTTAACCAAGGTCACAGAAGACATATACGGAGGAAAGTATAAGAAACTGCTAAAAGAAATCAAACAGGACTTTAAAAAATGGAAGAACATACCATGTTCCTGGATTACAAATGCTCAAAACAGCATGGTACTGTCATAAGGATAGATATCCTGATCAATGAAATCAAATTGAGTGTTCAGAAATAGACACTACATTTATGGACAATTGATCTTTGATAAGGTACTCAAGCCAAAACAACTGGGACAGAGTAGTCTCTCCAATAAATGGTGTTTGGAGAACTGGAGATCCATTTCCAAAAGAATGAAAGAGGACTCCTGTACAAAGATAAAATTTAAATGGATCAAAGACCTAAACATTAGTGCTAGGACCATAAGTCTCTTAGAAGAAAATGTAGGGCAATATCCTTAAGATCTCATGGTAGGAGGTGGTTTCCTAGAACTTACACCCAAAGTGTGAGCAACCAAAGAAAAAATAGATAAATGGGATATCCTCAAAATTAAACACTTCTTTTGCATCAAAGGATTTTGTCAGAAAATAAAAGGCATCCTATGAAATGGGAGACAGTATTTGGAAACCACATATCAGATTAAGGTGTAATACCCTGAATATATAAAGGGATCATAAAACTCAACAACAGAAAGTCAAACAACCCAATTAAAAAATGAGCAAAAGACATGGACAGACACTTTTCTGAGGAGGAAATACAAATGGCTTAAAAACATTAAAATGCTAAACTTCACTGGTTATTAGGGAAATGCAAATCAAAACCACAATGAGCCATCATCTCACACCTACCAGAATGGCCATTATCCTAAAAAAACAACCAAAAATTACAAGTGCTGGAGAGGACATGGAGAAAGAGGCACACTTGTACACTGTTGGTGGGAAAGTAGAAAGGTGCAATCACTCTGGAAGACAGTGTGGCAGTTCCTCAGGAAGCTAAGTATAGATTTGCCATATGACCCAGGTATTCCATTACTAGTTATATACTCAGAGGAAATGAAAGTTAAGGCATGCATGACATTTGCAAAGTGATGTTTATAAAGGAATAATTCACAATTGCCAAGAGGTGGAAACATCCCAAATGTCCATCAACAGATGAGTGGATAAACAAACTGTGATATATACACACAATGGGATATTATGCAGCTGTAAGACAGAACAAAGTCATGGAACATAAAACAACATGGATGAACATTGAGGATGTTACGTTGAGTGAAGTTAGCCAGCAAAAAAAAAGGACAAATACTCTATGGACTCACTAATATGAACTAACATTACTGAGCAAACTTTGAGAGATAAAATCTGTTAAAACAGGCTACCAAGAGATAGAAACTGGGTAGAAATCAGGCATTTGTGCTGAAGGACTACAGAATGTTCAACAGGATTGATTGTATAAATACAGAAATAGAAAGCATAATACTGTTTGATGGTAGCACAATAGTGTAAGTACACTGAAGAAAGATGTCTGTGAGTAAAGCTGAAAAAGGAGGGCTAGGGGCATGTATCACACCAGAGGTAAAGATAGGCAATAAAGACTGGGGCTGTATAACTTATCAAAAACTAGAGTGTTCAAAGATTGTGACTAAATATACAAAGAAAAACTATTTTTACATATGAGAGAACAAATGAATGTCAACCATGCAAAGTGTTGAAAAAGGGATGGTTTTGGGGGAAAAATATAATCAAAGCAAACTGGAGTCTATGGTCAACAATAGTATTGTAATATGCTCCCATTAAACATAAAGGCAATATACCAAAGCTCAATGTGTATGAGGGAGCTATAAGGGAGGGATATGGGATTCTTAGTAGTGGTGTCATTGTCTGATCTTACTATTATACTGCATTGTATGATATTTTATTTTTCTTTTTATTATAGTTTTTTGTTATGCCTTTAAGTTTTTGTCATAGTAATTGATATATTCAAGTGCTGATTTTGATGATTAATGAACAACTATTTAATGAAACCATTAACAACTGACTGTACACTGTGGATTATTATAGGGTATGTGAATATACCTCTATAAAATTGTAGGAAAAATACAAATAGGGATAAAAGTTCTGGAGAAAACATGGAGAGAAGGGTGTACCTATTTTTGTTGGCAGGGAGGTAGAATGGTATTGCCTATCTGGAGCAAAGTGTGGTGGTTCCACAATAAACAATGTATGTAGGTGCTGTAAGGTCCTTTAACCCCATTATGGGGTATATAGTTGGAAGATCTGAGAGCAAGGATATGAATGGACATTTGCACACTGGTGTTTATAGCTGCAGTATTCATGGTTTGCAATGGGTGGAGGTGGCTTAAGGGTACATGGACTGATGAACAGAACAGTGAACTGTGGTGTATGCATACAATGGAATATTGAGCAATTGTGAGAAGGAGTGAATCTGTGAGACACAGTGAAGTGAATGGATTCTGTTGACAGCATTTTGAGTGATTAAGCCTGAAACAGAAAGATAAACATTATAGTGCCTCACCAATATGGACTAACAATGTGCAAACTTAGAAATGAATCTTAGAGCACAGCTTGTCAGGGGAGCAGTTACTGTAATTGTCCCTATATTGTAAGCTCTTATAGCAGTCACATATATTCCTGAATTGTAACAACTGTCTCCAAATTCTGAGATGCTGATCCTTTTGTGTATAACCTGGTCAGTCTCTAGAAATTGGGTATCTGTGTGACACCTGAACCTCAGAGCTAGAGTTCTGCAGATATGAACATCAGTATTAGTGCATATGGCAACTGTTAAGAAAAAGCTGAAAATGAGCCCAGACTTCAATTAGAGATATGAATGAAGCAGATCTTGTTAGGACTAAGGCAAATCAGGCCAAAGTGTAAAAGATGATACTGACTGTGTTTTAAAACTTCAATTTTTGTGTGAGACCAAGGGAAGAGATGTTTATTTGGTGCAGGATCTATATTTTCAGTAGTACACTAAATAATTTGACTTGTATGGTCAGTTTATTCAAACACCATAATTACAAGGAACTTTGAATAGAAGTGAGATCTGGTAGGCTTGTATAGGTTAGGGCAAAACAGTGATACATCTGAAGTTAATTTGGGCAGAGAATAAAGTTATGTATGCAGGTATATCCTGAGATGCTGGGGTAAGATGAGGAAATGTTGGACTTCCCCACCTGGTTTGTTGCTGATGTTCTCACAAACATTGAAGACCGATGGTTTGGTATGCTGAGCCCTCTATCTTGGGAGTTTTCCTTATGATACTTGTTAATGCAGGGGAGAGGCTAAGTCTGCTTGTGATTGTGCCTAAGTGTCTCCCCTAGAGTACCTCTTTGTTGCTCAGATGTGGCAATCTCTTTCTAGCTAAGCCAACTCAGCAGGTGAACTTGCTGCCATCTCCTCCCCCATGTAGAACCTGACTCACAGGGGTGTAATTCTCCCTGGCAATGCAGGATATGACTCCAGGGATGAGCCTGGACCAGGCATCATGCGACTGAGAACATCTTCTTGACCAAAAGTAAGAAGCAAAATGAAAAAGTGAAGTTCTGGTGGCTGAGAGACTTCAAATGGAGTCATGAGGTCACTCTGGTGGGCCTTCTTATGTACTGTATAGATATCCCTTTTTAGGTTTTAGTGTATTGGAATAGCTAGAAGCAAATATCTGCAACTATCAAACTGCAACAATTGTATCACTATGTAGCTTATATGGAATGACTGTGTGATTGTGGAAACCTTGTGGATCACACTCCCTTTATCCAGTGTATGGATGGATGAGTAGAAAAATGGGGACAGAAACTAAATGAAAAATAGGGTGGGATGGAGGGATGATTTGACTGTTCTTGTTTACTTTCATTTTTCATTCCTATTTTTAATCTTTCTGGTGTAAGTAACATGTTCAAAGATGGACTGGGGTGATGAATGCGTGAATATGTGATGGTACTGTGAATAGTTGATTGTACACCATGGATGATTGTATGGTATGCAAATATATCTCAATAAAACTGATTTTTTTAAAATGAACTAAAGTTAAACACATAATAAGAAATAGATAAAGAATTCCAAACTATGTATTTGGGTTTTGTGCCCAGTTCTCTTATTTTGATTTCCCTTTTATTTTTATTTGTCCTTAAATTCTGCTTTCTTTCTCTTTTGTCTGTTTTTTCTTCTCTTTATCTCACCAATTCCTTTATGAGGGTTTACTTTTTGATCATTCCTGGGGATATGAGAATGACTAAGTCTCCAAGAGTCCATATGTTTGCCTTCAAGGACCCATAGGGTGGAAACACACAGTTGAGTGTGACAGAGTTTGGCAAGTGCAGACAGCCACCACAAATCTGAGCTAGAAACACATAGTTGTGCCACCTTTCAGGCTTGAGGAAGTCGAAAAGTTCCCAGGCAGACAAAGTAGGAAAGGGATAGCTAAGAAAGAAGAACCTGAAAGTTCTTTGGCATCACTTAAATTAGTAGCACAATTTTGTCTTTTTCTGTATAAGTATGTTAGGCCACTTTAGAGGATGATTCATGCAAGTTCGGATAATTGTGAATGTGCATTACATATGGCCATTTCAGGAATTGGATTTTTAAGCCCAATGCATAGTATTTTTCTTTTCTCATTTAAAAAGTTACACATCTTACTTGTAGAAAATTAAAAGAAAATCAGGAAATTATAAAGAACAAAATAAATATCACTTGTACTGTCACTTGTAGAATATAATAAATAAAGGAGTTGATATTTCTTTGTGCTTGTTTTGCCTCCTGTAAAACTGGGGAAATAAGACATTCCATGGGTATTCATATAAAAGAAGTGAAATTGTCGCAGACTATTTGCTCTGAATTTGATTTTCAGTATTTAATGTACTCTCAGAGTCAGTTATGTTTCTTGTTAAAATTAAGATTCCTGGGAGACAATCTTGAGTATCCAACTCACTAAAACTGGTGTTGGTTGTGATTCAGTTTAAGCACACCTTAACTAATAACATCTTTGAGGGTCCTATTTACAAGTGGGTTGAAACCCAAAAGACCAGAGGTTTGTACCTGAAGATGTATTTTTTTTTTTTTGGGGGGGGGGGCATGTTTCAATCTCTAACAGTCCAGCATCTGAACTCCAAAGAGACATGTTCTTCTCACAGGAAAAATACATTAATTTCATCACAATATCCCAAAGGAATAAAGTCATTTTAGAACAATATTAAGTACAGATTCTCATCAAATCAATTATGGGGGTGGCCCACCCTGGGGCAATATTCCTCTGTCTGATGGACCTGTGTGTTATTAATTGAAATGATATGAATGATTTTAAATCCCAAAAACATTGCTAACATGTTGATCACAATTAGAATGTACAAAAAAATTGAGAAAAATATGTTTATGTAACAATTATAACCAGACATTCATGAGAGGTTATATAAGGATTGGCTTGATTTCTGCCAGAGGGACACTCCCACTATAGTAGTATTATTACCAGAACTGGCATAAAAACCTGGTGCAGTCAAAATTATGGTGTGTCAGGCAAAGGCTGATTTAACCTATCACTCTGACTCTGGCTCCAGTGCCCTTGCTGTGCTGCAGGGCTTGCTGCCTTCCTTACTACACTGCAACTGTCACCTAAAACCAACAGCTTTGGATCCTCCACTGATCTCTCATTATAGGAACTCAATTACTTTGTGTGGGCCCTTGGGATGATAGATTTCAGAGAGTCTTTTATCCTCCATCTATAAATATGTTGTTTACCCTTGACTTGGTTATTGCATATTATTCATATTGGCATTTTGCAAATAAGGAAATAAGTAAATTGTATTGTATATCAAACTTTAGTAATGCTGAATCTGCTTCCAATTTGTGATCATTTCTCAGGTCATTTTATGATAATTTTATGAGACTTACATAAATTGTGGAATCTAGTAAAGAAGTTATTTCCTTTCAATATACAATGGTGGGACAGGTATAGGATAAATATTATCATTTCAGAAGGGAGAAGTTAGGAGGAAAACAGGGGTCATGTGCCCCAAGCAAGTCTGAAGCCAGCAATTGATGATTTGGAAAATCCTTAACCTATCCATATAATGGTCTCTGAGACTGAGGCCAGAAGTGGCTCTATAAGGAACCTTCCTCAGCTTTCAGGAAACAAGACCTCAGAGGACAGTTCTCTATGTGAGGATTTAACTGAACAACCCTTTCCTAAAGAGTGTATGGCTCAATATGGATCCACTCAGCTATATCAATGGAAGTCAAGTTTGGAAATACTTTGGAAAGTTGTTTTGTCTGATTTTTTTATTATTATTATTATTTTCTGATGGCATTTTGTATGCCCTGGAACAGCATTCAAATGTTGGAAGGAGTGGGGCTGCTGCTACATCAGGCTTGGAGAGCAAGAATCAAGCCAAAGATGGCTCTCAGAACTTACAATCTACTGGAGTTTTCGCTGTTGGGTTTTGGACTTGTTTGGTACCTTTCACACCTGTATTCCTTCCTATTTCTCGCTTCTGGAATGGGAATATGTATCTTATGCCTGCCTCACCATTATATGTTAAAAGCAGATCATTTTTCAAGATTTCACAGGCCCATCAGAGGAATTTTTCCCCAGGATGAACCATACCCATAATTTACTTTGGTGAGACTTTGTACTTAGCATTGTTCTAAAATGGCTTAAGGCTTTTGGGATATTGTAATGGAATGAGCATATTTGTATCTTGGTCCTGGGGGTGTGAGCCCATTTATAAATACAAACCTTGAAGATGTTATTAACTAAGATCTGCCTTAACTGAATGAAGCTGGGCTTTAATCCAGTAAGGCTGAAGTCCTTATGAGGAAAGGAAATTGGAAATGGAAGAAGTCACAGAGAGAAGCCTGAAGCTGGTAGTCAATGGAACCTGGAAGAAGAAGGAAAAGATGAAGCCATCTGCATTGCCTTGTCAAGGAAAAGTCAATGAACCTTAAATATTGATGGCCAGTCAAAAAACTCCAACCCTGGGAGGAAGCAAGACTTCTAGCTTCTGAAACTATGAGCCAACAAATTCTTGTTGCTAAGCCCACCTATTTTACTTGTTTTAGCAGCTGATGAATTATACATTTGTTTCTGAAGCAGGTGGACTTTCCACACATTTTGAACTCTAGAGCTCTAGATTATGTTCATATCTTCAGTTTATTAATGGAGTCACCCTATTAAGACATTTCCTGGGAAGTGTCCTTTAAAGCAGAAGCTAGAATAACCATGAAACTATCAAATTTCCATAAATCATTCAAGGAAAGCTCCCTACATTTGCAACTGCAAAACAAAAATAAAATATTCTTTGCAAATAGCCATTTTTCCTCCATCTTCTCTTTCTGTACTTTCTTGCACTTCAGTAATTCCTTTACTTCTGCCTCATATGGTCTGAATCTTTTCTCTCTTTTCTCCCACCAAAGGAAAAGTCTAACATTTATTCTTGCTTCATGATTGGATAAAAATTATTCCTATTGCTATTTAATTGAGTCATTCACATTGGAAATCTTGTTTTCATGGTTTTATTATGTGAAGATTTTCTTTATCATATTTGGTATGCACATTTTGAAGGAATGTGTAATAGTGTTTAACATTATAATGCTTATGAGCATAGCATCTGAGTAAGACAGTCCTGAGTCCAAATCTTAGTTTTGTCCACAAGTTACAAAGTGAACTTGAGAAAGCATGATCAAGTTTAAATTTCAGTTAAAGGAAAATGTTAGTGATAGGAGAATGTAATGCAGTAATCTTGGTAAGGTTTTTTGTACCACTAAATGCTTAATATTCATTAAATATTATAAACATTATTTGCTACTGGAATATCTATAATTATAATGGAACTACATACTATTTTTTTGTTTGTTTTAAAAGTAATGATCCATAATTTATCTGTCCATCATGTGAAGAAGAGTTGTTCTGATTGATTATTGGCCTGGTAGGAGTTCTTGGGGGTTGAAATTGGACCAATTTTCCTGACCTTTCCTGAATTCTTTCTCCTGGTTTTCTGATTTCTATAAGGTTTACACTTCCAAGGCCTTGGAGGTGATCCAATTGTTGCTTCAATTTTCTCTTCCCAAGTCCTGTTTGAAGGTCAAAGCATCATTTCACTCTGAATTGAATCTGAAGTTAACAAAGAAGGCAACAAGATTGTTCCAGTTTGCTAAAGCTGTCATTATGCACTCTGCCTCTGAGGAAAACTCACCCTCTTCACATGCATGGGTGGATCTGCTCTCCTGGCCCTAAATTTCTTGGCTTCAGATCTTGGCTTCCATGGTTCCACCTCCTCTGAAGAATTCTTTCCTTCAATCTGTTCATTTTCTGTTTCTTTTAGTCCAGACTCACAGTGGTTCTGTTTAAACAGATTTCACAAAAAAATTGTTGACTTGGCATGCAGCATATGGCAGTCAAAACTGTCAGACAATCGGACTTCCCTTAAATCCTTTCTGGATAGCTCCATTTCCAATCCTGGCTTGTCCCGAAATGGCTGGCTTGTTCTGGGTTCAGTAAATACCCACATGATGCACTATCTTCTGGGGTCTCACTTTCTGGTAGCCCAGAATAGTTGCACTATTCTGCTACCAAATTTGATTCCCATATCTAAAACATTTTGTAGTAAGATTGTCAGGGACTGGATTTCAAACCATCTGCCAGACCACATGTAGTTATCATTTTTTTTTTTTTTCTGGCAGCTATTCTGTTTAAATATGAAGTTTTATATGTTTTAGATGACTTTTTTAGTATTTTTAGCAGTCTCCCTAATAGGTGCCTAATTAGGGAAATAGAGAAATCCTCTTTTCTGGTATTTTAGCCTTCTTCAAATAATAGGTACCAAAGGGTTGAAAATATGTATTTTAGACAACTCCAGCTTGATAATCTTCTTTCCCTTATTTGGGAAAATGTATGCATCCTAATTGACTTAATTGGGTAGATTTGTAAAGCATTCCCTGTTTTGGGCATATAGTAATGGTAGTTAGAACATAGAAATTTGAGTTCGGTGTAGATGAAGAGGAAACAATGACTAAATTTCCTAGGTTTATATAAATTCATGGGGGTATACATTTTTAAAAAATCTGCTAATTCAGAGATGATGCTGGAGTTTATTATGTAGGCATTTTCTGTTTAGCATTGTACCAGTGAAATCTTTATATATGGAATGTTTCTCTGGTAGATTTGGAAAGTTGACTGCAAAATTCTTTATGTACATTACTGGATGTGCAATATATAGAAATTGTTAATCTTCTTTGAGGGTAGGAAAAGCTATGAGAACTGGATTAAAAGAAGAAATGAATGAACTTGTACTGAAAAGAAAGGATGAGGGACTTTTGCTTTCTGTTTAAACTTTATCTTCTTGGTAAGATTTATTCCAGAAGGGAAACTTGACATTTTGAAGTTGGTATCATACTTACCTTATAATGCCTGAATAAACTCTTTGTACTCAAGTGTTCAGTTCCCAGCTTGTCTCTTTCCTCTGGCATTTTACTACAAGCTGCAAGGAGAAGGCAGGCTGCATTTTCCATATTTAGTTTGGACATCTCTTCAGCTAAGTATCCCAGCTTGTCTCTTTCAAATTCTGCCTCCCATCTGACACCAGGACTCAATATTGTCAAATTCTTCACCACATTAAAAGAAGGATCACCTTTCTTCCAGTTGGCAATGACACATTCATCATTGCTCTCTAAGGCTTCATCTGAAGTATCTTCAGAGTCCATATTTCTACCAGTAGTTTCTTCAAAGGAGTCTAGGCATTTTCTATCAAATTCTGCACAATTCTTCCAGAATCTTCTCCTTATCCATTTAAAAATCCATTCCAAAATGTTTGGCATTTGCAAATTCAGGCATACTCCACTTCTCTGGTACCAAAATGTGTCCCAGTTTGCTAAATTTGCCATTATGCAAAATACAAGAAATGGATTGGCTTTTACAAAGAGGATTTATTAGTCTACAAATTTAAGTTCCTAAGGCCATAAAAGTATCCAAACTAAGGCATCAACAGGCCTTTCACTGAAGAAAGGCCAATGGCGTCCAGAACAGCTCTATCAGCTGGGAAAAAGCTTTTATCTGCTGATCCTTTGCTCCCAGGTTCTTGTTTCAAAATTGCTTTCCACTAAATGTCTCTGGGCTTCTGTCTATATTAGCTTCTCAATCTCAGCTCCTGTGCATCATTGCTTGTTCTCCCAGGGTATTTCTCTCTAAATCATGTTGGGGTACTCTCTTAGCTTCTCTGGAGCAAACTCTGGGCTCTATCTCTTAGCTTAGCGTCTCCAAGTATCCTTTTGTCTGCATCTCCCAGCATCTCCAAGCAACTGGGTCTGTGTTGGCTCTGAGCTTCTCCCAGGGGCAAACTCTGGATTACATATCTTAGGTTCTCTCCAAAATGTCTCTCTCAGCTTCTCTGAGATCCCTATCTCTGTGACCTTTCTTAAAGGACTCCAGTAAACTAATCAAGCACCAACCTTAATGGGTGGGGCCACATCTCCATGGAAATATTTTATTCAGGAGTTCTCACCCATAGTTAGGTAGTTCACATCTCCATGGAAACATTCAATCAAAAGGTCCCACCACACAAGATTGTATTAAAATATCATGGCTCTTCTGGGGTCCATAACAGATTCAAGCTGGCACAAAGATAATGAACAGAGTAAAAATAAAGTATGCTCTTCAGAAGGGAAATTATATTGTAGCCATTAAGAGCAGACTGTGGTGTCAGATGTTGAGTTTGTTTATGACCTGGAAAAGTGGTCTAATCTTTCCATGCTGCATTGTCTTCAGCTGCAAAATGGTAAGAATAGTTGTGATAGCATATGTCAAGTACATGTAACACTCCCTGGCACAAAGTGAACATTGTATAAGTGGTTTTAAATGGAATAAATTTTGACTGGTTCTGATCCAACTTACAGTTCAGGCTGACCTGGGCTGATATCTTTTCTGTAAATAACAGGAACCTCAGTTTACCTGGGTAAGGGCTTCTGTGGATCTTGCCCTGGCCCCAATCCTACATCACATAACATTTTCCTTCAACTGCATGCAAGGACATTATTGACCATTAGGGAAATTATTCAGTCTCTAGACGTTCTTTAGACAACAGTGTTTCAGATGACATGGACAAACCTAGAGGTGTAGATTCAATAGAACAGGGATTGAATTTTGTCTTATCAGTTTATGTAACACTGCATAAATTTCACAAATCTCTCAAAGTCTCATTTTAATCCTAATCTATAAGTATAATGATATAATAGTTCACACTTCCTATGGATATATTAAGCACTGGATGAGATAAAATGTGCAAAGAATCCAGGCAAGATCATGGTACTCAGTAGGTGTTTAATAAATGTAACTTTTTTGTGTCTCCCTTACTTCTTCATCATTATCATTTTTTTCTTTTAAAATATTCTATGATTTGTAGTTATCATTCAATTGAATATAGATATTATCTGTCTTAATTTTCTAGATCTGACCTAGCAAACTCCACACACTGGTTGGCTGAAACAACAGGAAAACTGGCTTAGTTTTGGCTGCTAGAAGTCCAACATCAATGTCTCAGGAGGACATGCTCTATAGTCTGTAGCATGCAGAACTTTTGCCTATCCTCATGGTTCCTTGGCTTATAGATGAATTGCTCCAATTTTTGTCTCCATCTTCATATGGCAATTTCTCCCTACTCTGGCTTTTCCTAATTTCTGGCTTCTACTTCTGTGCCCAAATTCCTTTGCTTTATAAGAACCTCATGATTTTGGATTAAGGCCCTCATTCATTTTGGCTACACCTTAACCAACAATATCTTCAAAGGTCCTATTTAAAAATGGGTTCACACTCTCAAACTTGGAATTAGAACTTGAGCTTGTCTGTTGTGGGTGACACAATTCAATTCCCAACAATATCTTAGAAGGCCATGAGGTACAGCCATAATTTTGAGAATAAACTCAATAAAATTAATGCAGGATGGATAAGAAGTCACCTTAAAGGTGTAAATGTCTCCTAAGTCAAAATCTGATAAGAAAGACTCCAAAATTTAATGAAGTTTTTGTGACAAATAAGAAGGCTATAGATAATAATTGTAGGAAAAGCTATCTTTTTTTTTATTACAATGTGGCAGATAGTATAAGGGCATTGTCTTATTTAACCTTTACACAACTCTTATGAAGTAGGTTATGTTGTTCCCAATTCCAGAATAATTAACTGAAGCTGGGATAACTTAAACAAGTTACCCAGCATCACAAGGTAGTGGATGCCTGAGGTGGTATTTGAACCCATGTGGTTTGGCTCCAGAGCCTACATTTTAAAACATATTCCAGTGGAGACAAATAGGCAACAATAAACATAAAAATTCAAGATAAATTCTTTGAGTGAAAAGTGCTAAAAATTAATGAAACTAGTAATAAAATTATTGACTCAGAGGGAGGGGCCACTTTAGATTAAGCGTCCAAAGAAGATCCAAGAGACAGAATTTATAGACCTTATCCAGGATGAGAGCAAATGAGTTGAAAGAAAGGGAGTAAAACCATTAGAGATGTGCTGTGGTCATGAGAAGAGGAATTTTTTTTTTGACCAAGGTGAGTATCATCCTTCACACTCCTTTATTTGGACTCAAAGTTCACCAGCAACCTTAATGTATTATCATTAATTCAGCTCTAAATTCCAATCAGTATGAAGATAAATTGCACATTTCCTCCAGCAACCTAATTTGTCCAGAAAATGTATGTTCTTTCTGGTAGTCTCCCTCTTTTATGGATTCATTGGTGCCATTCACTATACTAATCACCACTTTCACTCTTCATGGACTCCTTTTTTTTTTAATAATGACATTTATTTCCCAAGTAAATGTCCTATATGCACTTAGAGCAGCTGAGCCAAGCTAATTAGTAGAAGGAAAACTATCTGTTTAACCACAACTTGCACTAAATTCTAAGTAGCCTTTTCGAATGGGTCAACAAAATCCTGCATAATTGCTCCCCACCCAATTACACATCTCTGTGACCTCCTCTGGCCCCACTCTCCCATGTTCACTGTGCTCCATTCACAATGCCTTTGTTCTGGTCTTTGGGCCATTGTGCTGCTTCTCTTGCAGAAACTCCTCTAGATCTTCACATTGCTGACTTGTCATTACTCAGTCTAAAATTCAAACAAATTAGCCAAGGTCACAAGCTAGTGGATGATTGAGGTAGGATTTGACCCCATGTAGTTTGGCTCCAGATCCAAATTTTCAAACACTTTCAAGTAAATAGATATAGGGAAAAATTAGTAAACATATAAATAATTAAGATCAGTTCTGAGAGTGGAAACTGCTAAAAATATTGTTCTTTTTAGAGAAGACTTCCTTAACCACCATTGTAAAGTCATCCTCTATCTCCTTGAATCACTCTCTATCATATCACCTGGTTACACTTTTCTACTCTTTTTTTTTTTTTTTTTACAATTTTTTATTGCATTCCTCTCCATCAAATGGATTGTAAACTCAATAAAAGTAGAGGCATTGTCTGTTTAGTTAACTATTCCGTTTCCAGAACCTACAACAAACATTGGCAAAGATGAAATAAAGCTTAATAAACATTTCCTGAATAAATGGCCATGGACTTCACTTTACCTTCTGATGAGTAATTGCATTTGTAAATAGGACCCTTGTTAACAGAAATGCTTCTGAAACTGTTGACATTCCAATCTCAGTGTTAATCAAAGTGGAGAAATTTACGTTAGTTTGGTATATAAACCAGGGTTCTTAGTGAGATCTCAGAATCATCACTAGCTAGTTCAGTCAGAAGGTGTGCTGGTTTGGCTGTATTATGTTTCCCAAAATGCTATGCTCTTTGCTGCAATCTTGTGGGGGGCAGACATATTGGTATTGATTAGGTTGGAAACTTTTGATTAAGTGTTCCTATGGAGATGTGGTCCACCCAAATGTGAGTGACATCTTTGATTAGGGTGTGACCTCTTGATTGAATGTTTCCATGGATATGTGGCCCCACCCATTCAGCCTGAGTCTTTCATTACTTTAATGGAGCCCTATAAGAGCTCAGACAGAAGCTCAAAGCAGCTGCAGCCGAGAGAGACATTTTGAAGACGGCCATTGAAAGTACACTGTCACTACTCCAGAGTTTGCTTGGGAAAAACTAAGAAAATACCCTCATACACCTAGAGAGAAATGTCCTGGGAGAAAGCCATTTTGAAACACAACCTGGGAACAAAGGAAAAAGACACCCACCGTGTGCCTTCCCAGACAACAGAGATGTTCTAGATGCAATTGGCCATTCTTCTGTGAAGATACCCTATTTTTGACACCTTGGCTTGGACACTTTTATCACCTCAAGACTGTGACTTTGTAACCAAATAAACCCTCTTTGGAAAAGCAATCCATTTCTGATATTTTGCATAATGACAGCATTAGCATACTTTAACAGATTTTGGTATCAGGAGTGGGTTGCTGCTGCTGCTGAGTTTGCAAATATCAAACATGTTGGAATGTCTTTTTAAATGGATAAGGGGAAGATTCTGGAAGAACTGTGAGAAGCCTGATTAAAAAAAGGCCTAGATTGCTTTGAAGAGACTGTTGGTAGAAATATGGACTCTAAAGATACTTCTGATGAGGACTTGAACAGAAATTCTGAATGTGTCATTGCAAACTGGAATGAAGGTGATCCTTGTTTTAAAATGGCAGATAATTTGGCAAAATTGTATCCTGGTGTTAGATTGAAGGGGGAATTTGAAAGCAATGAGCTGGAATACTTAGTGAGGGAATCTCTAAACTATGTGTGGAGGATGCAGCCTGGCTTCTCCTTGCAGCTTGTAGTAAAGTGCAACAAGACAGAGATAAGCTGAGAAATGAACTCTTCACTGCAAAGTAACCAGAAACTGATAGTTTAGAAAACTCTGGGCTTCCAGAATGTGAGACCTCAGAGACTACAGGCCCAAAGGAGGATTTAGGCAAACATGGAACATGACCACCATTTCAATAGAAGCCAGGATTGGAGATGGAGTTATTCAGAAAGGATTTGTGGAAAGTCTTATTGTCTAATGCTTTTGATCCCTGTGTGATTCATACTAAACAGACGAATTTTTTGTGAGACCTGTATAGATGGAACCACAGCCAGTCTGGCCTGGAGGGGATGGTGAAAGAACAAAATGAAGGAAAAATTTCTTCAAAGACAGAACCATGGAAATTGAGGTGTGGAGTCAAGAAATCTCTGGCAATGAGAACAGAACCCATACACATGGAAAGGGTGAGTTTGCCCTGGAGGCAGAGGGTGGGCATTCCACCTAAATGCTCAGGAAGAGTGTCATTACCCCAGGCCTCAGAGAGGGTGAAGCACATTCCCCAGGGACTGGGGAGAGCCTGGCTACCATCTCACTCTTTGTAGAGGTTGGGTGTGTGCCATGGAAATGGAAGAATCTGGGTGCTGCCCCAATATTTGAGTAGGGTAGGGCTAAGAAGGTGCTCTCCCCAATGCATGGATATGTCGGTACATTCACCCCAGCATTTGGAGAGAAAAGGGCTGCCATGAAGGCTCCTGGATAAAATATCATTCTATAAATGACTCTCAGACTTTGAATTCTAATGGAGTTTGCCATGCAGGTCTTAAGAACTGTTTTGGATCTTTGACCACTATTTTCCTTCCAATTTCTCCCTATGACAATGGTAACATTTATCCTATGATTGTCACTCCTTTATATATGGACAGCTGATAACTTGTTCTAAGTTTCACAGGTCTTCAGCCAGAGGGGGATTTTGCTTTAGGAGAAGATCACACATGTGACTGATTTTGATGGGATTATGTACTTACTTATTGTTGCTGAAATTATTTAAGTTTTTGTGATATTGTGATTGGACGAATGTATTTTGTATATGGAAAGATCATGCCATTTTGGGGTCCAGGGGGTTGAATGTGTCAGTTTGAAAGTATTATGTTCCCCAAAATGACATGTTCTTTGGTGCAATTTTGTGGGGGGCAGACATATTAGTGTTGATTAGGTTGGAACCTTTGTTTGATTGTTTCCATGGAAATGTGACCCTGCCCATTCAACATAGGTCTTTGATTAGTTTGCCAGAGCCATATAAGAACTCAGACAGGAGCTCAAAGCAGCTGCAGCCAAGAGAGACATTTTGAAGATGGCCATTGAAAGTAGACTTTTGCTATTCCAGAGTTTGCCTGGGAGAAAATGAGAGAATACCCCCAGACACCTAGAGAGAAACATCCTGGGAGAAAGCCATTTTGAAACACAACCTGGGAGCAAAGGAAGAAGATACCAGCCATGTGCCTTCCCAAACAACAGAGGTGTTCCAGATGCCATTGGCCATTCTTCTGTGAAGATACCCTATTGTTGACACCTTAGCTTGGACACGTTTATGGCTTTAAGACTATAACTTTGTAACCAAATAACACTTCTTTATAAAAGGTATTCCATTTCTGGTATATTGCATAATGATAGCATTAGTAAACCATAACAGAAGGGAATTGTTATATATAATTAAACTGCTTAAGGACTCTTTGGAAGGGCTGGACTCACAGAGTCCAGATTGAGCTACTGAAGCCAAAGCTGTACTACCACTGGCCAAATGGGAAAGTGGCTACCATTTCCTCTGACTTCAGAACAAACATGGGTTCTGTTGAGCTCTCACCAGGACCCAGCCTCAAATCATTAATTACCAACTCAAAGACTTGAACAGACATAGCTGTTTGGCAGCATTCAGGTGAATATGGCTGTACCTAGTAGCAAAGCAGACTAGGAAATATAGTCCCTTGGACTTGATGTTTGGTAAATAGATTCACATATTAGGAAACTTACAAAATATGTGGGATACCTTTAAAAGAGATTTTAGTAGCCACATACCACTAATGTTCACTACAGTTTTATGCATGAGAAGTTATACAATTTACTCTCTAAGTAGTTCTTTATTTCTACAATACTTAAGAGAGTCCCTGTTTCTGTTTGCTCAACACATAGGGAATAAAGCAGACAGAAAAGACCACAAAGAATTTAGAAAGTAGGAAAATTATCTCAATGGATACCATAGAGAGTAATACTCACATATTCTTGAATTTTTCAGAATACCTGTTGTGAAAGGCATTGTGCTTAGTGCTGAAATAGAAAGATAAATTGTAGAAAACAGAGCCTAAACTTTCTCCTCTCCTTCCTGCATATTTGAGGTGGGGGCCTGGAACACTGGGCCCCTGCTGAGATAGAACACTATCAAGGCATGCCTCATTAAAGTATGTGTGGATGTGAGAATGCAGCTGGGAAACTGTTTTTTCTGTTATTATCCTTGAGAATAAGACCCATTTTGCAGACAGATGTAAACAACCTTGAGAAAATGTCTATGTGCACAGTAAAGCATTTCTCTACCCTATAAACATAATAAATAAGGGTCTTGTGAATGGGGACACAAACACTCACCAGACAGGCATTGTGTCCCCTGCTCCCAGTCTCCAAGAGATATTTTGTCTCGAATCTTAATTTCTACATTGCCCCCAGCAACAAGTGGCACCCAAAGAGGGGCCAGAATCTCAAAGCAGCTGGTCTGCTCTGTTCCGGGGAAGGCTGGTTTAATCGACTTAGATGTATGATATTGGTGCAGAAACTCGGGTGGAGCAGAGGCCTCACTACTTCTCCAGGTAAGAAAACTCCTGAGCAGTTTGTTAAAGCAGGGTTACTATGGGGAATGGAGACAGCATAGCCAAGTATCGACCTTATGTCTATCTCCTCCGTCAGCTCTTAAAAGCTGGCAGTGCTAAGGCTAATGAATCTCATATTCTAGAGCTCTTGCAAATTGTAGAAAAGTATTGTTCTTGGTTTCCTTCTCTTGGGTCCCTGGAATCTAGTGATTGGGATAAGGTGGGAAAGGAGTTAAAGAAATTGCATATACAGGGTGTCCCTTTGCTAGTCACTACTTTGTCCACTAGGACCTTAATTAAGTCAGTTTTAAAGCCCCTCCCAATGGAGGATGAGGAGGAGAATAATGATAATAATCTGGCAGACCCAGAGAGTGAGGATTTTCTCCCTCTTAAGCCATGCTCTCCATTGCCCTCCTCAATTTAAGGAGCTTCCACCCCTTCCTCCTGTTCCCCCACCTGTACCAGGAACAAAACCCCCCAGCTATGTTCTATTCAACCAGGCACTTCAAATTTAGAATTTTGAAAACTGATCAGCTACATCCTTAAGAAGAAACATAAATTAGGAAGCAAACTATTGATCTCAACCTTAATGACCTGGGGGCTAGTTCAAACTGCCCTATGTCCCCTTCAGTCATCCATTCAGCCCAGGACTCTCCCTGAGGAGTTTGAAAAAAAAAGTAATTAAAAAGGAGGAAAATTGGCCACCTCCGCCTCCTCTGCCTTTGCAGGACAAGCAACACAAAAAACAAATTCCTATTCCTAACAATTCTCGGCATCCTGTTATGGAACAATGTAACACCTATACAGTCCATTAATCCCTGCCAAAAGATTGTTTATTGTTGTTTCAGAATGCATTAACTAAAGTGTTTTAAAAGTCTAGCAGTGTTCTAGTAAGTTTAATTTTAATGGTAATAGCATGTTGTATAAAAAGTATAAAGAATGTTTTTCTAATTAGAGGGAAAGAGAAAGTAGCTTTGCTCTAAATAACTGATTATTTAAGAATGTAGAATGAAGCCTAAATAAATACAGAAAGCTATAAAAAGTTTGTGAAAACATAGATACAGAAAGTTGCAAAAAGTTTATGAAGTGGAAAATTTGTTTTTGTAGTCAAGGTTGAGGGATGGATACAGAAAGCTGTGAAAGGTTTGTGGAAAAAATTATTTCTGTGGTCAAAGTTAAAAAATAGTAAAAACTAGTAATAACACTACTTAAAAATGAAATCTCACAACTTAAAAAAAAGTGGTTTTGTAAAACAAAATAGCATTAAATATTCTAAGCACCACCTAAAGCAGTAATTAATATTCAATATTGTATGTGCCTAATAATTCACAAAATATGCTCCTGCTGTTTTACTATCAACCTAGCCACTCTCTTCCTGCTTCTCCTATCCTACTTCTCAAAATTGTATGTTGTAAAATGTTTGCTTGAAAACAATTTCCAAAATTGTTTTAGTAAATTTTAATATGAATTTTTCTTTAAAAAATGTGCTTTTATTAAAAGTTTCCTTAGATTATTTAAGTATTATTTCTTAGTAAAAGTTATAAAAATGTTTTCCTAAGTGATCAACGAAAAAAGCAAAAAATCTGTTTTGTCAGAATAACTTCTCTGCAATTTTGTCATGTGCATTCAATTATTCCATTTTCTCAAAAAGCCCCTGCAAGTCAAGTGTGTGTGTGTGTGTGTGTGTGTGTGTGTGTGTGTTTTGTTTGTCTTATAAAATAATACTTCCTAGAAAGGGGTTCCTCCCAGCAGTGCCCAATTCAAATGGCCATTTTATTTAACTTATTTATTATCTCATTAAAAATATACATATCTAAAGGGAATATTTTCTCACTCATAATGCTTGTGATTAAAAAAATTTGCCACAATCAAATCTAATTTATTATATTATGAATTATAATATAATATGATATAATATAATATAATATAATATAATAGTATTATATTATGGATCTGCCTGTTGTCCTACTCTTAACAAAGATAATGTATCTCTCTGAATTCTACTTTTAAATATTTATAGATTTCACTGAGAACATATCATATTTAATTATATCTGTCTGCACATAATAGACACTTAAAATATATTTTAAAATATATTTTAAAACATATTAAATCATTAAAATAATTATGTAATTAAAGTGGAAACTATTTTAAAAATTGTATAAATATCGTCCCATAAGTAAACTGTGGGAATGAAGCCTGGGAAAATATAATCACTTTACTTAGTTATCTTTTAAATTATAAAGAGTTAAATCAAGCCCTTAAAATTTATTACTTCTATAATTTATATACATATACATGTATATACATGTGTGTGTGTGTGTGTATGTGTGTGTGTGTATATATATACATATATATATATATAATGTCTATCATGCTCCAGTGATAGCAATACTTAAAAAAACTATAGGAGAATATAATTCATGCTATTATTAATAGCTTCTTTGCTTTTAAAAACACTTAGCTTACTTTCCTTTTTGTAAGTAATTTTACCAAACTAAATCCATTTATCTAAATTAAATTTAATTCACTTGCAATATCCTCACCTCTAAAAATTCTTATTGATGCACTGTGCTCATATTTCTCCTACTTGGTGAAATTATAAATTTAATCTTGTAAATTTAAACTGTAATTGATATCAAAGTGCCCAGTTATAGTTGAAAGTGTTCATTTAAGAACTTTAGTATATAATTTATAATCATAAATACATCAAAAACTTTATAATTCAGTAAACAAAGTATAAAATTGGTAAAATATAAAAAATCTGCTTCTTTATTCTTTGTATAACCACATAATGAGCAATAGAAATAAATTTCCTCTACTATTTCACATTCTTTCTGTTATTCTAATAACAAAACAATGCTTTGCAAAATGAAGAGTTAAGTTGGGATAAATATTGAAACACTGAATTTCTTCAACCTACTGGTGTAATCAACTACAGTTTAATAAACATTTTATAAATTATCAGTGATTTATTATGTCCTTACAGTCAAATTATTAAAATCTTAATTTGAAAATAAAATTCATTTCATAAAATGTCATTTCCAATAATCTAAATAAAATGCACTTACATGCTATTCCAAACATCATCAACTTTACATTTTGTAGCAAAACATTAAAAAAAATTACAAAAACAAAAAGGAGGAGATGAGAGTATGGATAAAATCACTCCTGTGGTCTGTCTCTCCCATGTTTTGTTTATCTTGAATTATTTAAATTTTTTATGAGAAACTTGATGGCACTCCTGCAGAAAAACATTTCTTCAGCCCTTCTATTACATCCAAACATATTTTTACTAAAAGTCCTCCTGTGTGGAGGAAGGACCCTGTGACAGGGCAGTGAACAATAGGAAAATTGTTAACATGGGGGTGAGGTTTTGCTTGTGTGTCTCCAGGTGAAGATCAAACTCCTATTTGGGTGCCCACATGACACTGAAACTGTACCATGAGCGGGAAAAAGAGAAAGTTCATGTGGAACATAGAACCTCCAGTGATGCAGATGGAAGGCCTCTAGCTGAAAACCACTCACATCGGACCAACACTGGCCACCACTGAGGCTTTTCCTCCTACATAGGGACAAATTAAAAAGTTGTGCCAACAGGCTGAATGGCTGGTATGGCAGAAGCACTGGCCATTCACCCCCTCTAATCTGGTGACAGCTTTATTTGCTATTGTAACTACCACTATAAGTATGCTTCCTTTAGTAGATGCCCATGCCCGTAATTATACTTGGGCATATATCCCCAATCCTCCTCTATTACAGCCTGTGGAATGGAATGATCCAGCCCCTCTTATTTATCTCAATGATACAGCAAGGCTTCCTGGCCTAGAGGATGACAGGCTACCAGAACATCCTAAAGAGGAAGGCACTCAATATAATTCTACTTTGTCCTTCTTACATTTACCACTAGGTTTGGGACATGGGAAAGAATGTTTATCTTTTGAGCAACAAGCATGGCTTTCAATAATTCCAAAGCATGGAAATGTCTCTCATTCTATGTTATATTTGTTGACAGGTCAGAGTTTTGCATACCAACATAATAGTAGTATAAATGATGAAACTCCACAGCGTCCTGTCTGCCAAGTGCCAAAGTATTGGTCTCCAGACTTAATAAGAATACATTGGGAAACTTGTCAAGGGACTAATGGTGTGCTACTGGTTACTGGTTCCTATGAAATTGTAACTGACTGGTCCCCTAAGGGGTTCCCAGTACAGAACTGCAGTGGCCTAAATGAGTCCTGCTTGGCACATGAACAGTTAAGATGGAAAACTCATATGCATAATTTGGCATCCCTTCTAAATGATACTAATAGTATACAAACAGAAGCCAGAAAGCCTATAATATGGCATGGTATGGGAATGGTCCACCATGGCCTTTTTTAAATAATTTTGCCCCTCAAATAAATTGAGAAGATTCCAATGGCTCTACAGTATATGAAAATATGGATTGGAACATATTCCCATAAAAATAATTACACTTTAAACTTTACTAAGTTCAAACACTTCAGTGTGCAAGCTTGTGTTAGAGACCCATATATATTTTGGATAAGTAATGTCTCTCTTATCAAGAGTTCTAAGAAGGTTTCTTGTAATGCTAATGCCATTTGTGAGTAATATTCTTGTGCAAATAGAACCTTAAGTAACAGCAATCTTACCTTAATTATCTTACAAAGACGAAGGGCCTCTGAATACCAGTGACTCAGGAAAGGCCCTAGGAATTGTCTCCTGATATGCATATACTATTAACATTATTAAAGTGTTACATAGAGTAAAAAGATTTCTAGGTATATTAATTGCATTTATTATAGGTTTAATAGCAATAACCACAGCTGCTGCTGTAGCCAGCACCGTGCTTCCTCAATCAGTGCAGATAGCACACTTTGTATAAACATGGCATGAGAATGCTAGTAAAGCTTGGGGAGAACTGAGAATTGATAAGGAAGTTAACCGGCATTTGGTTGACTTAGATAATGCTGTTCTCTTACTTAGAGAAAAATAGAAGATCTAAGGCATAGAATACAATTAACATGTGATTGGAATACAATCACCTTTTGCATAACTCCACCTGAATACAATTCATCAACAGTAAGTTGGGATAAAATTAAAAAAAAACATTTAATGGGACATCATGAAAATTTATCTATTGATATTTCTCAGTTGCAAGACAATGTTCACACAATTCAACAAGCAAATCTCCAAGTTTTATTCTCACCTAAAGTCTTTCAGAGCATTGCTGATGGAATACAACAGCTAAATCCTTTACCATGAGTTAAAAGCTTAAGTGGTGAAATGTTAAGAAGTGTCTTTATAATATTAATTTTCTTTTATGTTTATGTCTAGTCCTCTGATGCACGAGACAAGCAGTCTCTGATTTAACTGAGAAATCTACAATTCCAGCCATCATGTCTGCAATAAGAAAACAAAAAGGGGGACATGTGGAAAACAGAGCCTAAAGTTTCTCCTCTCCTTCCTGCATACTTGAGGTGGGAGCCTGGAACACTGGGCCCCTGCTGAGATAGAACACTATCAAGGAATGCCTCATTAAAGTATGCATGGATGTGAGAATGCAGCTGGGGAACTGTTTTTTCTGTTATTGTCCTTGAGAATAAGATAAGACCCATTTTGCAGACAGATGTAAACAACCTTGAGAAAATGTCTATGTGCACAGTAAAGCATTTCTCTACCCCATAGACATAATAAATAAGGGTCTTGGGAATGGGACACACACACTCACCAGACAGGCATTGTGTCCCCTGCTCCCAGTCTCCAAGAGATAGTTTGTCTCGAATCTTAATTTCTGCATCGCACCCAGCAACAATAAATAAATAGGGCAGACTTTAATCTTCTGGGACTTTAATCTTCTGATATAGCATATGATTTGGCAGAAATTCTCAAATAGCTCTTGTACCCTAATTTTGAGATGTTTGGTTAGACAGAAGCCTCCTCAATTACAAATTGTTTATCTAATTTTATTTACTCTTACTTTAAAAGTTGTTCATCTTACCAAGATCTATATTGCCTTCAGGGTTTATTTCCTATTTTTCTCTTAAACCTCAGTTTGTTTTATTCTGTCCCTTTCCTATTTACCCTCTAGAAAAACTGAACTTTCAGTGTCTTGAACTTGCCAAACTCTTCTGAAAGTTGGTCCTTCCATGCATAACAATACTTCTCATGATAGCAGCATCTCATCCTTACAATCTCAGCTTAATATCATCTTTATAAGCAGCTTTCTCTGCTTACTTTGTCTAAATGCAGAATTCTTCTTTCTGTCATAGTATTGTTTTCTTTAAAAAACTTATTACAGACTGTAACTACTTTCTTTCATCACATTTTTTATTGTGGAATATAACATATATACATAAAAGTGCTAACTTTCAAAGTTCAATTTACCAAGTAGTTAGAAAACAAATTTCAAAGAATGTTATGGGTTACAGATCCACAGTTTCAGTTATTTTCTTATTGTGAAATATAACATATATGCACAAATATGATAATTTTCAAAATACAATTTAACGAGTAGTTATATAGGACATTTCCAAACATGTTAAGAGTTACCGTACCATAGTTTCAGTTATTTCTTTACTGTGAAAAATATATAAAAAGGTGATAATTAAATTAAAATTTAAATTAAAATTTCAAAAGTAGACATAGAGAAAATTTCAAAGAATGTTATGGTTTACAGTTCCACAATTTCATTTCTTTCCTTCTATCTATTCTAATACCCTAGCAAATCAGAAAAATAAAATTATATGGAGGTTCAATATGCATAATGATTTTTTAAATTCCATTTCATCTGTTGCTACCCCTTCTTCTAGTTTAATCTCTTTCCTGATCTTCATGGATGTCTAGGCAGTAACCACCCTAAGTTGTTCATGTTGAAAAGGTGTATCAATATTATGGGAAAAGGGGATGCAAATAGTTGATGTTCTTGAAAAGGCTATTGCCTCTGAGTTTTGGGATTTAGCTGGCATAGGGGCTCTCTTGAGGATTTAAGTTTGTGAAGAATAAACTTGGTGAATAAAAGTTTTTTAGAGACTCAGATAGGGATCTGGATATTCTTTAGGGTTTTCAGATCTACTGTTGACTTGGGCATAGTATATTGTGGCCATTTGGCTTAAATAGTTGAAGCCTGCATTGAAGTAACCTCCAGGACAGTCTCTCAACTCTATTTGAAATCTCTTAGCCACTGAAACCTTATTTTGCTGCTTTTCATTTTCCTCTTTTGGTCAAACAGGCATTCTCAACCCCTAGATGCCAGGGTCAGGCTCATTCCCATAATCTGTGTCCCACATTGCCAGGGAATCTCATTCACCTGGGGAGTCCTGTCCTACTTTTTAAAGTCATTCCCTTATTTATTCCCTGTCTCTATTATAAGAGTATAAGGTTAATGCAGGCAGGATCTTTATCCACTTTTTTTCTGTTTTATCAAATCTTGTATCCTTAGTTCATAGCATAATACCTGGCAAACTATTGGTTCTCAAAAAGTTTTTTAATCATCAATTATTAGTTACTGCATCTAAATGGGAGATTAAATTTTAACATTCCAAGCACACTTAAAGATGAAATTAATTCAGTATTAAATAAAAAGAAGAAAATGTATGCTATATAAAATGGGAAAATGTGACAAATTTATCTTATTGCAAAAAAATGAGTGGCTGATATTTTATTTTCTCTAGCTAATAGGAATAATTTTCTGAAGATTTTTTTTCCTCCATGTTACATAATTCTAGCCCAATTATGTGACTGATCTATCAGCTTCTTTATATGTTGAGGTTCTTCAAAAAATCATGGAAAATCCCAGAGGATGTATTTAAGCACAAAGCAGTGTTGGACATACTCCAACTGCAGAAAACTCAAAATTAAATATTGTAGTTAGAAGGGATAAAAGACCCAAAGTTCTTGACCTCTATAGGGACTAAAATATTATCCTTTTAAAAACTGTTATAACTACTTCATGAGATAATTCATCAAGCTTAAAACATAATGTAAAAAGAAACAATAATACCCCTAAAATGTAAAGCATGTTTACTTTGTGCCATACCCAAACTCTCAAATCTCAAGTACAACTAGTTTGGCCAATTCAACACAATAGAATTAAATGAGCAAAAATATGAATTGATATTTTTCTTTATCAAAGATATCATAAAATAAGTTACTTGAAAAAATATCCTTCATAAGTGTCTAGTTCTATCATCCTATATAGATATAGAATTTGTTTGCCTTTTTAATAAATTATCCTAACAAAGGGAAAAATTGTTTTGCTGTTTGAATTATGGAAGTCCTTTCAAATAATTGATAGTGCAAATAATAATTTTCTGGAAATTCAGAAGTAACTGTGAAGAAACTGGATAGACAGAGAAGTATGAAATCAAATCTATCTCCAATAAAATGCAGATTTTTGCCTTCTGTAGTCATGTTGAATTGGAGGACAGATTTCCAGGCCCTTATGTGTAAATTAAAAAATCATCCTTCAGATCATGAACAAGCTTTTAAAAGGTAAGATTTTAACAGTTAATAGTGGAATGTATGCTTTGAGATGATGTTAATTTTCTTGTTATGTAAGAATTTATGTCACTTGAGCTTATAAGAATTGGAAAGTTGAAAAGCCTTCTGCTTAACACACAGGGACTTTTAATTCAATCAAGATTATTTACCATCTAGTTCTGTCACTTAAGAATATATGATCATGAGAAAAATAACTATTCTGAACCTCATTATTTCAACTATAAAATGGGAATAATTGTCACTGTAAGGATTAAATGTATATATAATTTAATTATAGATATAGCATCTGATACATAGTTTTGCATAACATGATAGGTTTTCTTGCAAGGCCATAATTTCCTTTCATTATTATTATTTTTTGTCTAATTCAGTGGAATGAATGTAATAAAAGATTTGCTTTATTACCATGTTCTACATTTCAGAGGGATATAAAGTTATTATACATGCTAGTTTGCAGAAAAAAGAAGCTTCAGATATTTTATAAAAAAACAGATTGATTTCCCATGTTGGATTGGGCACTGTGCTATGTATATTTTCATGTATTTTAGTTTATTAGATATTCACAAAAATATAGTAAGTTACTATATTAATCTCATTTTACTAATGTACAAAGTATTACTCAGAGTGACTAGCACTTAAAGAAGTGAATAACACTTATTTAAGGTCTCACTGTTAGATTTGGAAAAATGTAATTATAATGTTTTAGAAGTACTTTATCATGAGGTGTTCTTACATATATATATATATCCTGAATTATGAGTGCTATACACATTGAGTAAGATAAAACAGATTCTACATGTGTACTAATAGTATGGTTTATGAAAAAAAGACAATGGAATATGACTTTTTGGATTTCATGGCATATTGATTAAGGCTATTGGGTGGGGAATGAAACTTTTGTAAGCAGATGCAAAAGTCAACTAGCTAGATGGAGACTTCATCAAGGAAAATTGTTTCATTGACAAATAAGAGGAAGAAAAGTCTAGAAAGTTTTGGTCAGAATTAAATAATATAGTCATGAATAGACAAAGTAAATTTTCAAATGAAACCATTATGACCTCATGACATATGTGTCCATTTGGAAAAGTTGGGGTATAAATTGGTGAAAAAGTGACTCCTCTGTCAACCACCACCATTTCTGTCCTCTGTTGATATGGTCCCTGGAGTAGACCTTGGGCCTAAATGATTTAGTGGACTCTTTGTCCACAACCTTGTTTGAAAGGCTTGGCACTGTATAGGTGTTCCATAGATGTTTGTTGATTAAATGAATAAATTAAAAAATAAGCTTATGATGCACCATTTTGCAATATTTATCATTATTTTACAAGTAAAACTGCTTCTGATTTCTGGAATTAACATCTATAAAGGAATAAAAGGAACTAAGGAGATGGAAAAATATTTTGTGTATTTGAGTAATAACATAAAGTTGGAGTAGAATTAACTCAGAGAAGTTTAAGAAATAAGTTTAGGGAGGTAGCCGGGAACCAAATCATCTAGAGTATCCTAGATCAAGGTAGGAAGATAGATTTTATTTAGTTTGTGATAGAAATACACTGTAGGGTTTTTGGGAAGGGGGGTGGAATCATCTGTATAAGATTTCAAAAGATCTATTGGCTCCTGCAGAAGAACAGATTTTTAAAAGGGTAGAATGAAAACAGAGAGACCTGGCAGGAGGATGTTGACTGAATCAAAGGAGGTGTCAGGGAACTTGTGAATATGATCCAAATTGCAATATATTTTGAAGTTAGTATCATTAGAATTTGATAAGAGTATCAATAAGTAATGTTAGTAGAATATAAGAGTGAGATATATAGTCTGAACAATAACAGGACAGTGTTTTCTTTTAATGAGAGGGGAATATCTAGGAAGAAATAGGTTTAGTCAAGAAAAGTTAAAAAGTAGGTTTTTTTTTTAACAGATTTCATTATCTTACTCATTTTGTGAAAACTTCCTTGTATTATCAATAAAAACAGCCATTTTTACATTTACCTAGATCTTAATACAGATATTATGGGAAAATAGGAAAGAAAGCCCTATTAATTCCTCTACTGTACCTCCAAACATCAAAATTATCTTTATTCATGATTTGTAGGATTGAAGTTTGGCAGGTACATGTGAAGTTAATTAGGAGGGACAGTGGGAGCAAATTGTTGGAACCAAACCACAGATTTTTCTCTTTTTATGTGGCTCTTGACATGTCAGATGGGAAAATAACTCCTCCTTAAACAAAACAAACAAACCAACAACAAAAAAAAAAGAATAAAAAACAAGATGAATGGAGCAGAGAGAGGGCACTGTATTAATGAATGCTGTAGGGTCACAGACCTTTTTTTTTTAAAATCTTTAAGAAGTATTGCTATTATCAAGCACATTTCACTTTTTGCATCTTCGTTTCTCCAGTTTTTTTACATGAATATTATCTATTCCTTTGGAAAAAAAAGTAATGATCCATGAATTCATTAAGATAAGTACTTTGTCACTTAAGTTCTTGTAGCCAGAAAGATGTTGGCAATAGGTTGGGAACAATGTAATTTATGGCAAATCTCTATGGTTTATTGATCACAAGCTGGTTCTCTATGTAACTGATGTTTCTCTTTTTACAAATAGAATATCATCAAATTATTTTTGAGTT
This sequence comes from Choloepus didactylus, assembly GCF_015220235.1. Classification (NCBI taxonomy): domain Eukaryota; kingdom Metazoa; phylum Chordata; class Mammalia; order Pilosa; family Megalonychidae; genus Choloepus; species Choloepus didactylus. Next base: position 29,662,384 of record NC_051312.1, on the reverse strand, counting down.
CTCCAAAGTTCAAGTCTCTCACTTTTTCTATGCTTGAAAATTGGTTTCATAAATACTAATTTGACATCCAATCAGTGATATCCAATAGGTCATTACATATAAAATCTTGATTTCAAGGAAGACATAGGGTCTGTAGTTACAAAATTGTGTTGCTTCAATATTGTTAGTCAGGAAAAGGAGGTAGATCCAAATAAAGAAAACAAGGAGTTTTCAGTGAGTTGGGATAAAAGCCAGGAGCGTGACCTTGTGTATAAAGTCATACATTCATTATTAGTTCTATCCACTTGAATTGTAAATTACCTTAAATGGGTCCTCAAGTTTACAATATGGTGACTTTATACATGATATACCTTTTCATGGAATTCCCTTTTCATCCTCTCTTGTTTTAGCCAATTATCACTTCTTTAAATCTCACCTAAAAGAAGCTTCATCTAGAAAGTCTTCCTTGATCCTGACTTGATTTAGATGTTCCCACACTATGCCCTTATCCTCAGGTTAATGTATTTATAATAGTGCATTATATTGGCCTGTATTTGTCTGATCTCATTATTATGTATCAAATCACTGATAGCAGGAAATTTTGACTTAATCAACTTTGTAGTCACAATGTCCATGTTAATTTTGACAAAAATAGATGTTTCATACACATTTTTACACTGAATAAATACAAGGAAAGGTTATTATTATAATACATTTTAAAATATGTTCATTGTTTTATAGATAAACTCCTTCTAAAATCTGCAATCAAGATTGATAAAAGAATACATGGAACCAAGGAATGATATGACTTACTTTGTCCTCCTGGGCCTCATGGAGAATACAAAGGAACAGAAAGCACTTTCTGTTATGTTCTCACTGTCCTACATATTGACTGTGGTGAACAACATGCTTATTGTTGTGACTGTAACTGTAACTTAAGTCCCTGGGCTCACCTATGTACTTCTGTCTTGCTGGCTTATCATTTATAGATGTCATGAACGCCTCAGTCATTTCTCCCCAATTGATTTCAGGCTTGTTATTTGGACAAAAGACCATATCCTTCCAAGCTTGTATGATTCAGCTCTTTATGGAGCACTTATTTGCTGGATCAGAGGTCTTTCTTATGTTAGTGATGGCATATGACCACTGTGTGGCCATCTGTAGGCCTCTGCATTATCTGATTATCTGAGGCAATGGGTGTGTATTGTACTGCTAATAGTGTCCTGGATTGGAGGTTTTGTGCACTCAGTAATTCAACTTAGCTCTCTTTATGGGCTTCCATTCTGTGGTCCCAATGTCACTGATCACTTTTTCTGTGACATATACCCTTTATTGAAACTTGTTTGTTCTGACACCTACGCCATTGGCCTCCTAATAGCACTCAATGGAGGGCTGATCTGCAGTACTGTATTTCCACTCTTATTCATCTCATATGGTGTCATTTTGCACTCCCTAAAGAATCTTAGTCAAGAAGGGAAGAGGAAAGCCCTCTCGACCTGTGGTTCACACATCACTGTGGTTGTCTTCTTCTTTGTTCCCTGTATTTTTATGTATGCAAGACCTGCTAGGAACTTCCCTACTGACAAATCATTGAGTGTATTTTATACAGTCATAACCCCCATGCTAAACCCTTTAATCTATACTCTGAGAAATTCAGAGATGAAAAATGCTATGAAGGAGCTCTGGAGAAGAAAAGTCATGTCAGGTAGTAAATGGTGCAATGTCCTCCATGAGGAAAATCATTTGATTTTAATAAATATCTCTGTGAGACCCAAAAGTCACCTCAAATTGAATGTACTCTTTCTTTTCCTTCAAAGCAATTATCATTAAAATTAGAGAATTCACTATATGACTGAGCTACTGACAGCAGTTTCCATACTGGAATGTGAACTCAACCCTTTCTTTTGTCACTCAACTTAGAAAGGTGTAATGAATATTGCAGGGAGTAAAAATAATATGTAATGACTTATTGATTAAAATTTTTATAATTACACTGATTTTAACTAATTTCTTCATTATATTTAATAATTTTCCCAGTCTTAGCTTTTTGTTAAATTCTTATTTATATTTGTTCTTTTTATTATACTAGTCTAAATATTTAATGCTATGCAGTCTATCCTCATTATTTAGTTTCAGTTGCATTATATATGACTTTTAAGTATGTAATACTTCTTTTTAAAAATTGCAACTTTAAAAATGATAAATAGTAAATATGGAAACCACACAAACTGGCATAAAAAGAGAAGTAAATCTCCTCTCTGTCCCTCACCATGGTCTCTCAGAGATCCTATGGAGAGAAAATCACTTTCCTCTGTTTTTTATTTCTTCAAATAATAATCATAACAAATACAATCTGCATATGCATTTATTCTGCATGTGTAAAAGTCTGCGTTTAACTGCTGAACATCTTGAAGATATTTCTATACTAGGTATATATATTAGATATATACCTAATTTATTCTCAGTTATTCTCATACTGCATAACGCCTCAAAGAGATTTACTAAAATTAAGGTTTCCAGTTTTTCATGCTGTTTCTAGTCTTTTTTCTATAAGATATAATTCTGTAATATATCTATTTTTGAAAATATGCAGGAGTCCCATAAAATAGATTTCTGTGTCAAATTTTACATGTATTTAAAATGTTGATTTTATAAGTTATTGAAAAAATGCCATTCTTGAGTTTGTACCAACCACACCCCTGTCACACTCTGTAGAATACCTATTTTTCCCCATTCTTAATAACCAGTGTTTGATAAACATTTATGGTATTTGACAATATTATTAGTTATTAAAATTGTATTTAATTTGTATTATTTAATTGAAATCCTTTCAACCAGTTTGAGTATCTTTTCACATGTTTAAAATTATTTGTATTTTTTATATGTGAATTGTCTGTTAATACCTTTTACATATTTACTTCCTTGTCAGTATTTTCCAATTTTATGAGTTGTATACTAAGTAAATTATTCATTTTTCTGTTACAAATAAATTATTGTATTATTAGCTTGTTTCTTTTCAACTTTTTATACCTTGCATAAATTATTTGGCCATGTAGGGTTTTTTTTTATATTTACATCTTAGAATTATCAATATTATACTTAGTTATATTTAATATTTAGCTATCTTATTTCCTTAGGTTTTCCTTGCTTCTCTTTTATCAAATATTCTTCCACATTATTTTTTAGCATTTCCCTTTTTACAAACATTTTCTGTTGATATATTTTACATTTAAATTTTAGATCCTTCTGGAATTTATCTTAATTAAAGGAATTTGATTGGAATTGCATTTTAGTTGTTTTTCAGAATGGTTGTTTTTATAGTTGCATAATTATCTCTAAGTGTCTAATCTGTTCCATTTATCTTTTTTTTTTTCATTTTTGGAATGTTGCACTTACACAATATAATTACATCTGCTCTATACTACATTTTGATTATCTAATAAGCTTAATAATCACTCATTTCTATTCTTTTTCAGAATTAAGCCTAGTCTTATGTTTCAAATTAAATGTAAATTTAAGATAAGCAACTGTAGTCACAGTAAAAAGTTCAGTTTGTATTTTCAGTAAGATTTTACTAAGGAAGATTAATTTATGAAAGGTTTGTATCTTTAGAGAATTGAGAATTCCTATCTACTAACAGAAATTTCTTTGATTTAGCCAACTTTTCCTTTATTCTCTTAAGTAGTACTTTACATTTTCTTCCTATCTTACTTATCCTTTATATATGTGTGGTAATTTGAAGTTGTTATATACCCCAGAAAAGGCCATGTTCTTTTAATACATTCCTTTGGAGGCAGACCTATTATAGGTGGGTCCTTTTGATTAAGTTATTTCATTTGGTATGTTACCCACCCCATTCAAGTTGGGTCTTAATCCCCTTACTGGAACCCTTTATAAGAGGATAAAGGACAGACAAGAAAAGGCAGAGGGCTCAGAGAAGTCCCAGAGAAGCTGAGAGAGGAAGCCACTGAAGCTTGAAGCTGAAGGCAACAAATCCGAGAAAGAAGAAAGAGCAGATGCCAGTTCTGTGCTTTCTCATGTGAAAGAGGTATCCCAATGCTGGCAGCCTTTCTTCAGAGAAGATATTGTACTATTTACACCTTAATTTGGACATTTTCATGGCCTTAGAACTGTAAATTTGTAAGCTAATAAAAACCCCTTGTAAAAGTTGGTATATTGCACTCTGATGGCTTTAGCATACTAAAACAATATGGCTATAAAGAAAATAATCCCTGTCAGGCAGTGTGTGACTCAAGATGCTGACATCTTTTGATGGTGCTGAGGTCATCCTTCTCACATGGATGGCCTGTGACCGCTATGTAGCCATCTGCCATCTTGCTCTACATGGCCATCATGAGATGACAAGTGAGCGTTCTCCTTGTAGGGGAGACCTGGACTGGAGGCTTTGTCTATGCCAACACTGAGATCATCTTCACCATCTGCCTACCCTTATGTGGTCACAATGTCCTAGACCACTCCATGTGTGACTTGAATCCTTTGTTGAAACTCACCTCCAGGAAAACCCACACCTTTCATCTCTTCATTGCTGCTAATAGCAGTTTCATTTGTCTGATAAAGTTCCTGCTGTATATTGTCTCCCATGTAGTCACCCTATAAAATTTCAATTCTCACCACTGTGAGCAGGGGTTCAAAGCCCCATCCACCTGCTTCTCTCACATCACTGTGTTCATCTTATCCTTTATGCCCTGCATATTTCTGTATCTGGGTCCAGTAACCACCTTTCTCACAGTAAAGCTATAGTGGTGCTTTATACCATGATAATTCCCATTATAAACTCCTTAATGCACAATCTCAGAAATGCAATTGGGGAAATGCTATGAGGAAGTCTGGGGCAAAAGTTGACTTTCCACAGGAAATAATCACAACCATATAAAATGACTTTATCCTTTTATCATTAAGAGAAAAGAAGATAATTTCTCTTGTCAGGGCCAAGTGAATGCTGTATGTCAAAATTAGTTTGATGGTGGCATTTAAGCCTTCAGAGGAAGAGACTCACAGGAAATTACTTATTTTTATAAACATTCCCATTTAGTTTAATTTATTGCCCTTTTAGTTGTCAAACTTTAATGTAAAGCCATAATCGGAGTTCTTGTTAAAAATTCTGATTCCAAGAAACAGCTCTAGAGATTATAACTCATTAGGACTGTTTTTGGAGTTATATATCTGCATTTTTAACAAATTTCACAGATGTTTCTGAAGTAGGTGATCTTGGCACACAATGTGAGCAATGGTGCTATAGATTTGTGGTCACATTCCCAGTCTATAATTGAAGTCATCTTATTAAGGCCTTTCCTGGGAAGTATCCTACAGAGAAGAAGCCACGAGAACAAGGAAACTCTCTAATCTTCATAATAATGCAATGCAAGCACCCTACTTTTACAATTATAAGACAAAACTAAAAATTCTGGGATAGTAAAAAAAGTTTTGGATTTTTATTCTCCTGTCTTCTCTTCCTTTACTTTCTAATCTTCTGTCACATCTGGACTAATTCTTTCTGTATCTTTTTCTGTCTCCAAAGGTAAAATCTATCATTTATTCTTGCTGCATTATTGGGTCTAAAATTCATTTTTATTGTTGTATTAACTGGTAGTTCATATTGGTAGTCTTGTTTTTCACAATTTTGATGTTTGGATGGCATATTATGTATTACTTCTATATGCACTTTTTGGAGGAAAGGGGGATAGGATTTAGTATACTACACTGGTTAAGAGCATAGATTCTGCTTCAGACAGCCCTGAGTTCAAATCTTAGGTTTGCCAGATATAGTGTGAATATTGGCAAAGCCCAATCTCTTTAGGTTTCAGTTAAAGAGGAATGATAGAGGTATTATCAGGATCAAATCAAATATCACTTGCAAAGTCTTAGTATCACTAAATGTTCAATAAACATAGTTATTATAAGCATCCTTTATTCCTGAATTACCTGAAATTGTGTTAGAGCTACTTAACTGATGCTTAACTTTAGTGTAATATTGTTTGTAAACTTTACAAGGGATGAGTCAGAATCTCTCTGTCCCTACTTTGAAGAATACTCTGAAATTTGACTGGCCTTGTATGTGTTCTTTGGGACTGGAAAGGGGCCCCTCCTCTGCAATTCCTGAACCTTTCTCCCCTGGTTTTCAGATCCCCATTTACCTTCAGCCTCCAAAACCTTGGACCTGATCAGATATTGGCTCTGATTTTCTCCTGACAAGTCCTGTTTGAAGGCTCAAAGAACTATTTTACTATGAACCTGAGGTCAACAAGCAGACTATCAGAATATGCACAGATTTAAACCATAATATTTGTTCAGAGTAGGTAGTATTGCGCAGTGTTTATGCCCAGACTCTGCAGTCAGATTTCCTGGGTTTGAATGTGACCTGGGCAAGTTTTTAATTTTTGTTCACTTGTTAAATAGCAATAATAGTACCCATTGCATAAATTTTGGGAGCCAATTAAGTGGGCTAATACATGTCAAGTTCTTATAAACATTCCTGACATGCAGTAAATGTTAAGTATGTTTATTTTTAAAGGAAAAAAAAAATATTTTCTGGTAGTGACCCATTCTAGTTGGGGCAGATGTGGGCTGATACCTCTTCTAGAAATCTCAGGGACCTCATGCTGTCTGAGCTGGGCCCCTCCAGATGGTCTCCTGGTCTTTGTTTCCGTAAATGAAAAGAGTAACTTTTTATATGAACAATCCTATGTGACACAACTTTTTCTGTAAAATTCATGTAAGAGCATTATAGACCTTTAGGGACATTATTCTGTTTCTGGAGGTCTAGTAGGCAGCAGAGTTTAAGAAAATGTGGAAAGATTTGGAACTCTGGAATCAACAGTCTAGGATTGAATTCCATTTTACCAGTTCATGTAACACTGCATGAACTTCACAATCGTTCAGTCTTATTCCAATCCTAGTTCATTGGTACAACGAAAATGCAGTACAAAATTCATAGGGCTATATTAAGTGTTAGATGAGCTAATGTATGTAATTTTCACAAATTTGTTGCCTCTCTCACTTCTCAATCAGCATCCCATTTCTGTTTCAATTTTTAGAAATTCTATGACTTTTATTTATTTAATTATATATAAATGCTACATTAGGAGGCAATGAGGAATGTCAGAATTCTGAGAGCAAACAACAAAATTAATGCAAAATGGATGAGATTCAACTCCAAAGAATTCCTCTAAAAGGTGTGAATGTCACCTAAATCACAATGAACTTATGAAAGACACCCAAATCTAATGAAATTTTGCTGACAAAAAAAAAGAGACAAAACTGCAGCATGATAATTAATAATTGTAATAAAAGCTATTTTTTAATTACTACAAATTGGGAAGCACTATGAAGTCATTGTTTTATGAAGAGTTTTTGAAGTAAACACTCTTATTTCCTTTGACAGAAGAATTATTTGAAGCTTGGAAAATGTAAATAACTTATCCAAGTTCACAGAGCTTTACTGAATGCCTGAGGTGGGATTTGACTTCAGTGTTTTGGATTTAGAATTTGTAGTACGGTGTTTTTCATATAAACTGCATCATGTATCATAGTAAAGAACACTTTCTCAAAGTGATAGATGGACAGGAAATAAATAAACATATTATGAAAACAGCATAGTTTCATGGCGAAAAGTTCTAAAAGAAGTGGAACAAGTGATATGATAGAGAGTGACTCAGAGGCAGTGGACCTTTTATATTAAGTGTTTAAAAGTAGATTCAAAATTAAAAAAAAAAAAATACAGTGTTTATCTGCCCATGTTCAGGGGTGAGAGATATTGATCTGAAACAACATGAGTGAAATCATTAGAGGGGTGTTTATGGTCAAGCAGAAGGGAATTTATTTGAGCTGGATGAGTATCATTATCAACTTTCCTCTTTTATGACTTGAGGATTCTCAAACAACTTAATCCATATTCTTATTAACTCAGCTCACAGAAAATTAGGGTGAAGTGAAATTAAACACATGTATTCAAACAACCATCTTCACCCATCAGAATTTGTCCTTTCTGGCCACTGCCCTCTTTCATGGCATTTGAATTCTCTATTGCAGGTAGTGTTGATCTCTGCTTTACTGCTTCATGGTTTGCTTTTATTTTAATTTCTATCATTTTCTTTTCATGTTAAAGCTCTTGCATCCACTTGAAGCAGCTGAAATAAGTTGGCTGGTAGAAGGAAAGCTATCTGTTTAGCTAAATTTACACTAAACTATAATTGACCTTTTCATGGCCTATAAGGCTCTGCCCAAACAGATTTCTTTGACTTCATCCAGTACTACTCTCTCCCTTGTTCAGTGTATTACAGTTACAATAGGCTCCTTCTTGCCTTCAGGTCTTTGTTCTAGCTCTTCTTGCTTTCTTAAATGCTCCTCCTGGTCTAGATCTTCCCATTTGTTGACTTGTCACCATCGCTCAGTCTCCAGCTCAAATACCCCATCCTTAGAGCAGACTTCCTTAAACACCCATTGTAGAGGCATTCTTTGTCTCCTTGAGTTACTCTCTATCATATCACCCATTACATTTTCTCTATAGTATTTTTATAATCTGATTTATCTGATTTATTCACTTATTGTTAGTCTTTCCCATCCAGAGTATAAACTCCATCCAAGTAGAGGCAGGACCTTTTCTATTCATTGCGGCATCTGCAGCACCTAAAACAAAGCTTGGAATGGTGTAAATTAAATTATTTACAAATACTGAATAAACAACCATCATCTCCACTTAACCTTTTTTTTAATTAAATTCAATTTTATTGAAATATATTCATATACCATACAATCATCCATGATATGCAATCAATTGTTCAGAGTACCATCATATAGTCATGTATTCATCACTCCAATCTATTTTTGAACATTTTCCTTACATCAGAAAGAATCAGAATCAGAATAAAAAATAAAAGTAAAAAAGAAACCCAAATCACCCCCCCATCTCACCCTATTTTTCATTCAGTTTTGGCTCCCCTTTTTTCTACTCATCCATCTATATATTAAATAAAGGGAGTGTGATCCACAAGGTTTTAAGAATCACACTGTCACCCCTTCCACTTAACCTTTTTAAGAGTAATTGCATTGGTTATAGAATCCTTGTTTAATGAAATGCTTTTGAAATTGATGACATTCCAATCTTTGTGATACCTTGAAATGTAGAATTTTAGGTTGGTTTGTTATATCACCCATGTTATTAGCTGAAGATACAAAATCATCTGTAGTTAGTTTAACTGGAAGGTATTTACTATATGGAATTAAGTAACTTAATGATCTTTGGAAAGACCACAGTCAGAGTTGAAGTGGAGCCAGCAAGAACCACATGGAGAGGCTCACCTGTACAGGACTGGCCTTCTAAGGGACTTACTAGCACGGCTGACACCAAGCCTTGCTGCCATTGGCTGTATTCAGGGTTCTCCAGGGAAACAGAACCAACAAGAGGCAATGGGAAGCTTGAATGCCATAGGGCAGGCTGCAAGCTGGGAAATAACATGAAGATTTTTTGTGAATTCCCCAGGAGAAGCTTGCTGGCTGAAATAGAGATGGAAATTCAACCTTCTGACTGGTGAAATCATCACTTCTCCTTTTAAGGCCTTCAACTGGTTGGATGAGACTTTGATTATAGATATAATCAGCCACAGATTCAGTCACCTTACTGATGATTTCAATCCACAAAGTAACCTCACAGAAATCAGGCTTGCTTAATTAAATAACCAGGCATCATAACATGGTCAAGTTGACATAGGCCCTTAGTTATGACAGTTGATTCCTTATGAACTTGGCATCCATACACGGCTCCTTAAAACATACCTAATCTCTAAATAAAAACAATAACAGACATGTTTTCAACTAACTATACTCAACTCTCTTACATATAACTGGAAACACATTAACTCTTTCCCCAGAAAAGGAGATAAGTCCTGGGATAATATTCATTCTGAAACCTTGATATCCTGTAATTTAAATATTATGTCAAAGTTTTATGCAACTTTTTTTATATGATAAAGGGTTAGGATAGGGAGGGAAATAAAGATATTTGCTTTCTGTATATATTCAAAAAACATTCACATACAAAACAAGGACAAATATTCATAGCTATTGCAGTCCTTGTTTCTGTAACTTGTCATGTGGGCATAACTCATATTTATAACTACCTTTTTCCAGCATCCATTCATTGCATGGCATTTGTTTTGGCAGCTGGGACACTAAAGCAATGACCCAATGGGAAAGCTGCTACCACTTTCCCTGACCTCAGAACCACCCTGATTCTGTTGCACCTTCACCAGCACCCACCCTTGGAATAACTGATTTCCAACTCAAAGATTTGCACAGAAAGGCCTGTAAGCAGAACCTGAGTCATATGTCTATACCCTAGAGGCATGGAGGACTTGGAGAAGTGTTTCTTTGAATTTTATGTTTGGAAACAGTATTCAGTGTATGGGAAACTAAAAAAATGTGCAGGTGTGTTCAAAAGATTTAGGAGGTAGCTGCACTCCACTGCTATTTACTACAGTTCATGCATAAGAGCTCATAATGCTTTTTCTTTAAATCCCATAGATAGTTTCTTTCTACAAAACTTAAAGGCGTTCACGTCATGCTAGCCCTACACATAGGATGAAAAGCAGACATAAAAGATTGCAAGAAAATGAGAGAGCAGGAAAATTATCTTGGTTGATACTGCAGAGTTATATTTATGATCATTTAAATTTTACTGAATAATTGCTATGACATATTGTTATCAGTGCAGAAATATAAACAGATTGGATGCTGTTTTACCTTTTGACACTAGAATAGTTTCACATATGATTTTGTAGCAACTCTCAAGAAACACTTCTCCATTAATTTTGAGATGTATGGTGAGATGTACGTTTACCTTAATTAAAGAAAAAAATGCTTGTCTAACTTTATTTGTTCCCATTTTGAAAAAAACTTAGAGAAAATCCAAATTCCTTACCAAGCTCTGTACTAAGCATGGTGCATTTTTGCAGTCTCTCTTTGTTCTGTTCTCTCCCTTTCCCTTTTACCTCCAGGCACACCCTTTCTGTGTCTTGATCTTTCCAAAGTTGGTATCTTCCACAAGTAACAACACTTATGGTAGCAACTTTTCATCCTTCTTATCTCAGCATAAATACAACCTTTTAAAAATGGCCTTATCTAACCACTTCATCCACAGTAGCATTCTCTGTCTTATTTTCTGTCACAGTTCTGTTTGTTGTCTTAATAGCACTTATCACAGACAATAATTCCTTTGTTAATTCATCCCATTGTTCATTGCTTGATTCTATTAAAAGAAAATAAGGTAAATGTAGGCAGGTTCTTTATCCTAATGTTCTATTTCTCTTTTGTTAAATATTGTATACCCAGCTCATAAAATAGCACCTGACATAAAACAAATGCTCAATACATATTTTTTAAATCAAAAATTGAAGAGAGAATGAGCTATTGCATCTAAATCGAAGATTAACATAGCCAACCATATTTCAAGACAGAATAAATTAAGTATTAAATAAAAAGAAAGTAAAACTTGCTCTAGTAAAATGAGGAAATGCATGATAAATTCATTTTCATTGGAACAAAGTGACTAGAGTGATATTTTTTTTTGCCAAGCAATTATCTCACAATGGTTCTGAAACTGTGTTTTTTCCTCCACATTACTCCTTGACCATAATTATGTGACTGCTCTCAAAACATCTTTAAATATGGATATTCTATTAAAATTTTGTGGAAAATCCAAGTGACTTGAACTAAGCAATTAGCAATCTTGGATACACTCCAATTGCAAGAATCCATAATAAATGTTGTGGTTAGAAGGGATAAAATGTCCAGCGATGTTTGCCCTGTTTGTGAGTAGACACTCTTCTCTTAAGAACTTAGGTAACTATTTCAGGAGTTGCTGAACTAAATTTAAAGCATGATGTAAAAAAGGTACTGAAAGCCCTTTCATATTCTCGAGTACAACTAGTTTGACCATACCAACATAATAGAATGAAATGGGCAAGAAACTAGAATGATAATCCATTTTTTTAAATTACCAGAGAAGAAATTGGTAGAATTTTTTTTTTCCTCTTTAGATGGTATCTTCTTATTTAGATATGGTATATTATTGCATTTTGATAAATTATCCTGACAATGGAATTTTTTGTTTTTCTGTTTAAATCATGTGATTTATTTTTAATAGTTCTATAATGAAATTAATAATTTTATGAAATATTCAGAAGAGACTGTGGAGAAAATTGACAGGCATAGCCATATGAAATCACATCTATCTCCAAGAAAGAATGCAACTCTTTGTCCTCTGTAATTACTCTGGACTGGAAGAGGGATTTCCAGACACTTACGTGTGAGTTTAAAAGTCCTCCTTCATATTGTATAGAAGGCTCCAGACAGTGAGTCTTTAACCCTTAATACTGGAAATCAGACTGTGCAATTGTGTGAATATTTATTCATAAGCAGTTGTAACACTTGAACTTATAAAAATTGAAAAGTTGAAAACACTTCAACTGGAAGTACAGGTGCTTTGAATTCAGTCAAACTTAGATTCTAATTCTAGTTCTATCCTTTAATGATGTATGATTTGGAAAAAATAACAAAATATTCTGAGCTTTAGTTTCTTCAACTAAAATGAGGATAACAATATTTGTACTGTAAGGATAAATTGTGAAATATTCAAAGTGATACATTAAATATATCACAATAAATGTGTATAATATATGCATGAACATAGTATCTTGACCATAGTTTTGTATAACAAATGATAGATGTTCTTAAAAAGTTAGTATTTCTTTTCCTTTCATTATATTTTATTGTGTGTCTATTTTAAATGGAATCAATGGAATGAAGAATTTGTTTTCTCACCAGGTTGTTCTGCATTTCAGAGGAATATCAGTTTATACATGCTGATATGTAGCAATTGATGCTTCATATATGTTATAACAAAAACAAAGATTGATCACCTGTTTTTGTCCAAGCACTGTGCTATATATGCTTTCAAATATTTCAGATCATTAAATATGCACAAACACTCAGTAGGTAGTTTTTATTAATATTATTTTATAGATGTACAAAATTATGACTCAGAGTGGTGACTACAACTTATTTAAGATCTGGCAGCTAGATTTGGAAAATAATACAATTATAGTGTTTAGGAAAGTGTTTTATTATAACATGATTTATATATATGGTAAATAATATATATTTCACAAAATATGAGTGTAATAGGCATTTTGAGTAAAATAAAACTGTTTTGCCTGCCTGTTAGTGAGATGTCTTATATAAGTAAAGACACAGTAAAATATAGCTTTTTGGTTTTTCTACGTATAAACTAAGGCTATTGAGTTAAGAGAGAGACATATATATATATACAAATATAATAGGAAATTAGCTGAATGGGAATTTCCTCAAGGGAAGTTCAGAATCATTGCTAAATAAGATGGAAAGAAGACAAGTGTTAGGCTAGCCAGGTAATTGCATACATAAGTTTGAAAACTAAGGGAGAGATAGGAGATGGAGATAACAACCCCTGGTTAGGGTTTATTTGATACTTGCCATGAGAAGATTAGATTCTTAGATGTGATCAGTCATTTCTTAACTACAAGACGAACACTTTCATTTGGAAAAAAAGGATATTTTTGGTGGAAAAGTGATTCCTCAGTCAATACCAACATTTCTGTACTCTGATGGTATGGCCTCTGGAATGAACTCTTAGCATAAATAAGTTAGTGGATCTTCTGTGATGACTGGAATCTACTTTATTGGAAAAGCTTGACACAACATAAGTATTCTATAATCATTTAGCCATTAAATGGATAAATAAAAGATTACACTTATGATACACCTTTCCCCAATATTTACCAGTATTTTACAAGTAAATAGTTTATGATCATTGAAAAGAACATCTATAAAAGCATAGTGGAACTAAGGAGATGAAAAAGCATTTTGCATCTTTGAGGTATAGCATAAAGTCTTGAGCAGAATGAGAATTGTAAGAAATGAATTTGTGGAGGTAGCCTGTATATAAATTCTCTAGTGTCTTGCAGGACAAGTTACATAGGTTGTGAGTGTAGGAATCCTCTGTAGGAGTCTTGAGTATGTAGGTAGCATTATCTAAATCAGATTTCAAAGGGGTCATTTGAGCTGCTTCAGGAGAAGGGATAGTTGGAGGCAGGAGTATAAAAGTGGAAAGAATGGCAGGAGGCTAATTGCAGTAAGCCAGGTAGATCCAGAGAGACGGTGAGGATAACCAAAATTGTAGTATATTTTGAAGGTAGACTCAAAGGGTTTTTTTTAAGGGTTTAGTAAGTAATGAGAGAGGAATAAAAGAGTGAAAGACATTGTGAGGTATTTGATCTGAACAACAACATGGAAAGTGGCACCATTCAATGAGAAGAGGAATAGGTTCGGTGGCTTTATTAATGGTACCCTTTATCATAGAATTCCCTTCCCATCCTCTCTTGTCCTAGACAATTCTCAATTTAACTTTTAAACTCAGTGAAATTATTGCTTCCTCTGGGAAGCTTTATTGACCCTAGTTCAATTTATGTTCTCAAATTGTTCTCCGTAACCATCATGTGAATATCTTTAAAATAGTATTGATTACATTGGTCTGTCTTATTCTGACCCCATAATTATAAATCAAATCACTGAGGAAGGGAACGCTGTCTTATTTAACTTGGTAACCCCAATGTATATAATGACAGGTTTACACAAATATAGGTTCATATATATTTTGACTGAATGAATAAATAAAAGATTAGGCTAATAACTCACTAAATTTTTTCACTATTTTATAGGTAAACTGTCTGTAAACTTGAATTCAGCATCTATAAAACAATAGATGGATTATAGATGGAACCAAGGAACAATGTGACTTACTTTATCCTCCTGGGCCTCACACAGAATTCAAATGAAGAAAAAGTACTTTCTGTTATATTCTCACTGTCCTACATTTTAACTGTGTTGGACAACACACTGATTGTTGTGACTGTAACTTTCAGTAAGTCCCTGGGGTCCCCTATGTACTTCTTTCTTGCTGGTTTATCATTTATAGATGTCGTGTATGCCTCAGTCATTTCTCCCCATTTGATTTCAAACTTGTTCTTTGGACAAAAGACCATATCCTTCCAAGCTTGCATGATTCAGCTGTTTATGGAGCACTTATTTGCTGGATCAGAGGTCTTTCTTCTGTTGGTGATGGCATATGACCGCTATGTGGCCATCTGTAAGCCCTTGCATTATCTGATTATCATGAGGCACTGGGTGTGTGTTGTACTGCTAATAGGGTCCTGGATTGGGGGTTTTCTGCACTCAGTAATTCAACTTAGCTCTCTTTATGGGCTCCCATTTTGTGGTCCCAATGTCATTGATCACTTTTTCTGTGACATGTACCCATTACTGAAACTCATTTGTTCTGACACCTATGTTACTGGTCTCTTAGTAGCAGTCAATGGAGGGCTGATCTGCAGTATTATATTTCTGCTCTTACTCATCTCTTATGGTGTCATTTTACACTCCCTGAAGAACATTAGTCAGGAAGGGAAGAGGAAAGCCCTCTCTACCTGTGGTTCACACATCATTGTGGTTGTCTTCTTCTTTGTTCCCTGTATTTTTATGTATGCAAGACCTGCTAGAAATTTCTCTGTTGACAAATCATTGAGTGTATTTTATACAGTCATAACACCCATGCTAAACCCTTTAATCTATACTCTGAGAAATTCAGAGATGACAAATGCTCTGAAGCAGCTCTGGAGAAGAAAAGTCATATAGGTAGTAAATAAATGTGTCATCCTTGACAAACAGACTGATTTGGCTTTAGGGAACACCTCATTGGAGCTCAGAAGGCACCTTAAATCTGATACACCCTTTGCCTTTCTTCAAAGCATTTATCATAATGATAATTAAAAAATTTACTATTTGTCTGGGTTATTGATGACTATAATGAAAACTCTATAATATCTAGTTTATCACTGTACCTAGAAAGTTATAATGTATATATAGTGGTGAATCAATAATTAACATGCAAAAATTAATGAATGACTTTTTAATAAGTTATATGATATTTAATTTCTGTACTATCTATGTTAATTTGGTTTTCAGTCTTAGCTCTGTTTTTAAATTCTTGTCAACTTTGTTTAATCTTATTATACTAGTCAGTATTTAATGCTTTGCTGACTATTCTCTTTATTCAATTTCAGTTCTGTTACATAAGATTTTTTAGCATGCAATACATCTACTTTTTAAAATAAAACAATTGAAAGCACAATAACAATAAGTAGAAAAAGCAACGCCATACAAAATGGCATAAAGTAAAATGTAAATTTCCTATCCATCTTTAACCAAATCTTCTTGTGCACCTACTCAGGGCCATCACTGACTGTTTTTAAGAATCTTCAAGGATATTCTTTGGAAATAAAAGCATATTACATATATATGCATGTATGTGTCTCTACTTTTAAAGTTTTGCATGTTATTAATATCTTGATTATATTGCTATGCCAGTTCTTATAGAACTAACCTCCAGCCATCCTTGTAGAACATCCTAAAAGAGATACACTCATGTTGATTCTAGTATTTCTCTATGACAAATAATTCTTCAATAAATGTATATCTCTTGTATATATGCAAGAATGAATTCCTAGAATCAGAATTTTTGGGTCTATTGGTATGTGTTTTAAATTTTGATGCTCATAGTTATTTTTAAATTGCCCTAAATTGAGGTTGTACCTAATACACTCCTGCCCTCAGTCTACAATATCTCTTTGCCAACATTATCATTATCTGTTTTATGCTAGGCAGAAATTTATTGGTTATGTAATTTTTTTATATTTGTATATCAGACTTATCAATATTTTCCATTGTTTTAATATTTTGTTTAGGTAGACTTTCCTAAACTCATTCTTTTTTTCATTTTCCCTTTCTTTTCATTTGTATTATTTTTTATTAGGGAAGTTGTGGGTTTACAGAATAATCACGTATAAAATACAGGATTGCCATATACTAACCCCCCACCAAGACCTTCATTGATATGGAACATTTGTTGCAATTGATAGCACATTTTTATAATTCTATTAATTAAAATCTATAGTTTAACTTTGGGTTCATTGTGTAGTGTAATTCCATGGATTTTTAATTTTTTTTTAATTCTTTCACCATATATGAAATCTAGCATATTCCCTTCGAGTCATTCAGATATATATTTCAGTGCTGTATATTGCATTGCAATTTTGTGTTACAATCACCACCATCCACTACCAAAACATTTCCATCATTCCAAATAGGAGCCCTGTACATTTTAAGCCTTAACTTCCCATTCCCTATTCTGACCCTGTCCCCTGATAACATCTATTCTAGAGTCTGACTCTATGAATTTGCTTATTCTAATTGTTTCAAATCAGTGAGTTCATAAAATAGTTGTCCTTTTGTTGCCTTGCTTATTTCACTCAACACTATGTCTTCAAGGTTCATCCATGTCATTTCATGTGTCAGAACTTCATTCCTTTTTATGATGGAATGATATTCCATTGCATGAATATACCATATTTTATCTATTCATCAGTTAATGGACATTTGGGTTGCTACCAGCTTTTAGCAATTGTGAATAATGATATGAACATCAATGTACAAATATCTGTTTGTGTCCCTGCTTTCAGTTTTTTTATATATACCTAGTGCATACAAGACATATACCTAGTAGTGGGATTGCTGGGTCATAGGATCATTCTATTTAGTTTTCTGAGAACTGCCACAGCATCTGTACCATTTGACATTGCCAGAAGCAATGAATGAGTGTCTTCTTTTTTTTAATCCTCTCTACCACTTCTTTTCTTTTCTTTTCTTTTTTTTTAATTAGCAGCCATTTAATGGGTGTGAAATGGCATCTCATTGAGAGTTTGATTTGCATTTCCCTTGTGGTTAATATTGTTGAACATCATTTTGTGAGCTTTCTGGCCATTTGTATATCTTCTTCGGACAAATGTCTATTCAAGTCTTTTGCCCATTTTTATTCTTATGTTGAAAGATTTCTTTATATTGTTCTGGATATTAAACATTTATCAGATACATAGTTTTCAAGTATTTTCTCCCATTGTGTAGGTTGCTTTTTAAAATTTTGATGAGATCCCATTTATCTATTTTTTCTTTTGTTGTTTTCACTTTGGATATAAAGTCCAAGAAACTTTTGCCTAACACAAGGTCCTGAAGATGCTTCCCTACATTTTATTTTAGGGGTTTGCTAGTTCTAAGCCCCATAGTATGGTATTTTATTGGCTGTAAGTATGAGCAACGATTTCTGAGCTCTCAAATCTTATCCATTTGTCTACATGTCTGTCCTTATGCCAGTAACATGCTGTTTTAATTAATGTGACTTTGTAAAAATTTTAATATTGGGACGTGTTAGTCTTCCAATTTCATTCCTCTTTTTCAATACAGCTTTAGCTATTTGGGGCCCCTTTCCCTTCCATATAAATTTGGTGATTGGCTTTTCCATTTCTGCAAAGAAAGTTGTTGGAATTTGGGGATCACATTGTATCTATTAATTGCTTTGGGTAATACTGACATCTTAATAATAATTAGTCTTCCAATCCTTGAATATGGAATATACTTCCAATTATTTAGGTCTTCTTTAATTTCTTTTAGCAATGTTTTATAATTTTCTATATACAAGTCATTCACATCCTCGATTAGATTTATTCCTAGATATTTGATTCTTGTAGTTGCTATTGTTAAAGAAATTTTTTCTTTATATTTTGCTCCAATTGCTCACTGCTTCTGTATAGAAATGCTGCTGATTGTGGGTCTTGATCTTATGCCCCACCACTTTTCCAAATTCATTTATTAGGTGTAGGGTGCTTTGTTGTAGGACTTCTTTGGTATTTTCTGTATATAGGATAATATCATCCATACATAAGGAAAGTTTTATTTCTTCCTTTCCAATTTGCATGTCTTTTATTTCTTTTCCTTGCCTAAGTGCTCTCACCAGAAGTACCAGTACAATGTTGAATAATAGTGCTGACAGTGGGTATGCTTGTCTTATTCCTGATATCAGAAGGAAAGCTTTCATCCTTTAAGTGGATTGTTAGCTGTGGGCTTTTCATATATGACAATGCTGAGGAAATTTCCTTCTATTTCTAGTGTTCTAATTTTTATCATGAAAAAGTGGTGTAATTTGTCATATGCCTTTTATTTGTTGATTGAGATGATCAATGTCAGATTTTTTCCTTTATTCTGTTAATGTTGTGTATGACATTAATTTATTACCTTATGTTGATGCAACCAAGCATGGGAAGGATAAATTTCATTTTATCATGGTGTATAATCATTTTTAAATATGCTGTTGGAGTCAGTTTGCTAGTATTTTTTCAAGGATTTTTGT
This sequence comes from Choloepus didactylus, assembly GCF_015220235.1. Lineage (NCBI taxonomy): Eukaryota > Metazoa > Chordata > Mammalia > Pilosa > Megalonychidae > Choloepus > Choloepus didactylus. Next base: position 29,643,057 of record NC_051312.1, on the reverse strand, counting down.
GACTGTATTCATAAGAGCTATTAGTATATAGTTTTCTTTACTTTTGGTATCTTTATTCAGCTTTGGTATGAGGGTGATATTAGCCTTGTAGAAAGCATTAGGGGGTGTTCCCTCTTCTTCAATTTTTTGGAGGAGTTGGAGCAGAATTGGAGCTGTCTTCTTGGAATGTTGGACAGAATTCCCCTTTGAAATCATCTTGTCCTGGGCTTCGCATCTTTGGGAGGCTTTTAATGACTGATTCAATCTCTTTACCAGTGATTGGTTTATTTATATCTTCTATTTCTTCTTGAGTCAATGTGGGTAGTTTGTGTGTTTATAAGAATTTGTCCATTTGTCTAGATTGTCTATTTTATTGGCATACATTTGTTCATAGTGTCCTCTTTAGTCCTTTTTATTTCAGCAGGGTCAGTAGTAATCTCATTTTCATTTCTGATTTTCATTATTTGTATCCTCTATTTTTTTTTCTTTGACAATCTAGCCACGGGTTTATCAATTTTATTGATCTTTTCAAAGAACCAGCTTTTGCTTTTGTTGATTCTCTCTCTCTCTCAATTTGTTGTCTGTTTCATTTTTCTCCACTCTAATCTTTGTTATTTCCTTTATTCTGCTTGCTTTGTGTTTAGTTTGCTTTTCTTTTCTTTTTTTTTTTTTTTTTTAGTTGTTCCAGTTTTGAGGTTAGGTCTCTAATTTGAAATCTTTCTTCTTTTTAATGCAAACATTTAGGGCTACAAATTTCACTCTCAGCACTGCCTTCACTGCATCACATAAGTTCTGTACATTGTCTTTCATTTCAATTTGCCTCAAGATATTTCCTTATTTCGCTTCTTATTTCATCTTTATCTCATTGGTTGTTTCAGAGTATGTTGTTTAATTTCAACATTGTGAATTTTCACTTCCTCCCTGTCTTGCTGATTTCTAGCTTTATTTCACTGTGGTTGAAAAATGCACATTGTATGATTTCAATAGTTTTGAATATATTGAGACTTTTCTGTGACTGAACATATGGTCTATCCTGGTGAATGATTCATGTGCACTGGAGAAGAATGCGTATTCTGTTTTTGTTGGGTGCAGTGTTCTATATATGTCTGTTGGTCTAGTTGATTTAGTGCATCATTCAAGTTCTGTACTTCCTTACTGATCTTGTGACTAGACGTTCTATCCATTTTTGAGAGTATTGTGTTAAAGTCTCATACTATTAATGTAGAAACCTCAATTTCTCCCTTCAAATCTGCCAGTATTTGCTTCATATATTTTTTGGCCTCTACTACCAAGTACACATATATTTATAATTATTGCACCTTCCTACTGAATTGGCCCTTTTATCAGTATATAATGACCATCTTTGTCCCTCATAAGTGTTTTTGAGTTACAGTGTATTTTATCCAATGTTAGTATAGTGATTCCAGCTCTTTTTTGGTTGCACTATCCTTTCACTCTCAACCTACTTGTATATTCGAATTTAAGGTGAGGCTCTTGCAGACAGCATATAGTTGGGTTATGCTTTTCCATCCATTCTGCCAATGTCTTTCTTTTGACTGGAGAGTTTAATCCATTTCTATTTAAAGTCACTTCTGATAATATTGATAATACACAGGACTTTCTTCTGCCATTTTGTCATTTAGTCTCTGTAAGTCTTACACTATTTTTGTCTCTCACTTCATTAGTGCCTACTTTTATATTTATTTGCTTTTTTGTTTTGTGTTGTATTATTTCTGTGTCCTCTCACTTCTATCTGGATTTATTTTTCATCTATTTTCCTTGTGGTTACCATGGGGTTACAATTTAACATCCTAAATACAGAAAAATCATATTTGGTTTGATACAAATTGTATTAGTTAGGGTTCTCTAGGGAAACAGAATCAACAAGAGATATCTAAACAAAAGATTTTATAAAGGTGTCTCATGCAACAGTGAGGATGCACAAGTCCAGATTCCATAGAGCAGGCAGCAAACTGGCAACTCCAATGAACTCATCAGGAAACACTTCTCTGGCTAGCTGAAGAAAAAAGTGAAGATCCTCTACTTGTCTCACTTAAGTCTTCAATGGGTTGGATTAAATCCAGCTGATTGAATTCTCTTATTTTTGAAGACATGCCCTTCATTGATGTAATCAGTCACAGCTGCAGTCAATTGACTGATGACTTAATAAACCAGGCTTCTGGTTTATTAACCAGCCAGAAATGTCCTTGCAGTAATGGTTAGGCCAGTGCTTGCTTGACCAGACACCTGGGCACCATCATATGGCAAAGCTGACATATGACCCTAACCATCATACCAACTAAGCTCCCGAATTCTTTTTTACTGAAGTATTCCCCTTACTTTTCCAGCATTTATTTGTTTTTAACATTCTTGGGTTTTAATATTTATATTTATATTTATATTTGGATCTGTCTGGACTTTGGAAATAAGGGTTTAAATAAGGATTGAATTTTAATTTTTTTTCTTAATGTCTACTGTTATAGTTGCATAATTATCTTTTATCCACAGATCTAAAAGGTCAACTTCCTTGTATTCTAAAGCCTAACACACACATTTGTGTATCCATTTTGGCATTTCTCTTCTATTCCAATGGTGTCTTTATTCATACGCCATTTAACAGATGATAAAATCTGTTTTTATCTATAATACAGTTTTGATTTATGGTAAACCTAGTACTTCCTGAATTCTATTTCATAATTCTGCTTATTCAGGCATATTTATATTTTTAATTACATTTAAAATATGCTAGTCTAGTCACAACTAAGTTGAATATGACTTTATTTAGGACTGTTAGAGGATTTGTACTTTTAGAGAATTAAGAATTCCTATCCAGAAACAGGATAGATCTTTTGATTTTCTGAATATTTCTTTTAGACTCTTAGTAGTGCTTTACACTTTCTTCCTGTATTACTTATCCCTTATAGATGGCTGCTGTTCTTCCCCCATGACTCTTATGGTACTGACATTCTTGCTGTGAGAAAAATGTCTCTTTTAGGGGTTTATGACAAGTTTTTGATGAGCATCTTGGTGTTGCTGAGATCATCCTGCTCAATGTGATGGCCCATGACTGCTATATGACAATCAACACAACCCTGTACTACACAGCCATCATGAGCACATTGGCTTTTGCTTTTCTTGCAGGAGTTTCCTGGGCAAGAGGTTTGGTCTGTGCAACCATTCAGATCCTCTTCACAATGAGTCTGTCTTTCAGTGGCTCCAGTGCCATAGATAACTTTATTTGTGACTTGAACTCTTTGCTGAAACTTTTCTGCACAGACACCTAAGCTCTTGGTCTCTTTGTGGCTTCTACCAGTCACAAGTGGTGACCAGAGTCACTAGTCATAATTGTATCTTTAGGTAAACATGTCTTTAATCTCTGCAGTTAGGATACACAGAATGACATGTGGAACCAAGGAACAATGTGACTGAGTTTCTCCTCTTGGGGCTCACTCAGAGCCTCCAGGAACAGAAAATATTGTTTGCTGTTTTCTTGTTCATTTACGTTGTGACAATGGTGGACAACATACTCATTGTTGATTGTCAGCTCAACCCTAGATACCTCCATGTACTTCTTTCTTGGGATACTTATCTTTCACAAATGCTGTTTATTCTACAATGGTTGCCCCAAATATGATTATGGACTTACTCTATGACAAGAAAACTATTTCTTTCCAAGTTTATATTACCAACTTTTTATAGGACACTTATTTGTTGGTGCTGAGATTTACTTCTGGTGTTCTTGGTCTATGACTGCTACATGGCCATCTGCAAACCCCTGCATTATATGTGCAGTCATCTTTATGCTCTTATTTACCTCTTATAGGGTCAGTTTGCACTCCCTGAAGAAACTTAGGAAGGGAGGCAAAAAAGACATCCATTTGTGGTTCCCACATCATTGAAGTGATCTTTTTGTCCCCTGCATTTTTTATATATGTGAGACCTTCTTCTACCTTACTCATAGATAAACCATTTACTGTGTTTTACACTGATATTACCCCTAGTTGACCTCATTAATCTACATCCTGAGAACTGGAGAGATGAAGTATGCCATGAAGAAGCTCTGAACCAGAAAAAGAAGATGAGATGGCAGAGTAATGCAGCAGCTACTTTCAATGGAGAGTTATTCCTTTTGAAAATATCCATGTATGATTATTTAATTGTAGTAACTTTCTCCTCAGGTTTAATAAATTGTGCATGATGAAAAATATTCATTAGGTGACTGTTCTGGTTTGCTAATGCTGCTGTTATGTAAAACACCAGAAATGAATTGGCTTTTATAAAGGGGGAGGGGTATTTGGTTACAAACTTACAGTCTGAAGGCCATGAAAATGTCCAAATTAAGGCATCAACACAAGTATACCTTCAGTGAAGGAAGGCCAATGGTGTCCAGAAATCCTGTTTGCTGGGAAGGCATGTGGCTGGCATCTACTCATCCTGGGTTGTGTTCCATCTCCTCTCTCAGTCCCTGTGCATTCTTCAAAATGTTGCTCTTGAGGCATTTTGTCCTCTCAGCTTCTCCAGTGCAAACACTGGACTGTCATCATCAAAGTGTCATAAAAGTCTGCCTTCAGTGGCTATCTCCAAATTATCTCTGTGAGTTGCTGTGATGTCCTTCTGTCTGTGAGCTCTTTTATAGGACTCCAGTGATTAAATCAAGACCCATCCTAAATGTGTGGGGTCCATATCTCCATGGAAACAATTCAATCATTTTGCCCACGGTTGATTGAGTCATGTCTCCATAGAAACACTCAATCAAAGGATTCCAACCTAATCAACACTAATACATCTGCCCTACAAGATTGCATTAAATAACATGACATTTGGGGGCACATAATACATTCAAACTGGCACAGTGACTACTACCAATGATCAGTTTTGTTCAAATATGTTTTTGATATTTTCAAGATTTCTTGGAGAAACAGATGTTCCTTTTTGGTGTAAAATGTCTCTATTCAGACTATGGATTTATGTTCTACATTATGTGTTCCATTTTGCTAATGCTGCCATTAAAGAAAATACCAGAAATGGATTGGCTTTTATAAAGGGGGTTTATGTGGTTAAAAAGTTACAGTCTGAAGGCCATAAAGTGTCCAAGCTAAGGCATCAACAATTGGGTACCTTCACTGAAGGATGGCCAATGGGCATTCAGAAAAGCTCTGTTAACTCAGAAGGCAGGAGGCTGGTGTCTACTTGCTCCCAAATCTACCCTCCACTGGTAAAACATGTATGAATAACTGTATCCTGATTTTTTTCCCTATTATTGTGTGGAGATTGCTTTTATCATTGAAAATTTTGCCTAAACATTATACTATTCATGAAACAATATTGAGTATGGTTATCACTAAGTTTACTTAATTTAGTCCTCCAATTTTGTATATTTAGTTAATTTTCAAATTTATGTATTCATATTTAATATTCTTTTATGAATGCAGGGAAGATTTCTTAATAGTGTTAGTGTTCCTTATACAATGTCCGGAATGTAGAATACACTTCCTAAATTTTGACCATTATTTGTTTCCTTTCTTGCTCTGTTGAAGTCATAAATTTTACTGCTGAATTCTGACTCTTTTTATATTAAAGGTATTTACCAATTTTCTTTGATATTTGCCTTATTTTGTTTATGGTATTATGTTTTTATACATATATGTTATATTTTAATATTCTTTTACTTTTTTATTTCTTCTATCATTTCACATTTGGAAACACCACAAAATGGTTCAGATTAAAAAATGAGAATTTATTTGCTCATGGTTTGAGACTGGGAAAATGTCCAAATCAAGGTGTCATCGAGGTGATGCTTTCTTCCTGAAGACTGTGGTGTTCTGGGGATGGCTGGTGGCGATCCTTGGCTACTTTGTCATAGAGCAGGCACATGACTGGGTCTTTTGTTCTCTCCCTTCTTTCCACTGATGTCCATCTTCTTGCTTCCTGTGACTTTCTCTTCCCTGTCTGAATTTCATTCTGCTTATAAAGGACTCCAGTAACAGGTTAAGAGCCATCCTGATTGGACTTGGCCATATCTTTACTGAAATAACATCATTCAAGTTTCCTACTTACAATGGGTTCACACCCTTAGAATGGATTAGAGTTAAGAACATGTTTTTCTGGAGCACATATAGTTCAAACTACCACAGTAGTTATCCATGAAGGATCAATAGGAAGCTCTTTGATGCAAATATAACAAGGATTGTGCAAAACTTGTATGACCAGCTATATTACCATCCTTAACTATAAGAGACAGGCTGGATGAATTGAAGGAAATAGGACTTTAATGGATGAATGATGGAAGAAGAATTCTGGAACAAAGAGATCTCTGTGTGGAAAAATCAGTTCACTTCTGCCCTTAAAGGGGCCATTTGTCCTGGTGCTTGGAGAAGGTGGGCCTTGCATCCCAATGTTCAGAAAGAGTGTCACCACCCCAGTGCTGGTAAATGGTGGGGCTTGTGCCCTGGCATTTGCAGAGAGCTTGTCTGCCATTCTGATGCTCAGAAAGGGTGGGTCTTATAGCCCAGCATTCTTGGAAATCCTGGCTGCTGCATAGCATTTAGAAAGGATGAGAAGACTGCTCCAGCAGGCCTGGCAGACAGACCATGAATCTTCAGGTGACTCTCAGACCTTGAGATCTACCAGTGATTGTCCTGCTGGGTTGTGAACTTGCTTGGGACATGTGACCTCTGTTTTCCTTCCAAATTCTTCCTTCTGTAATGGGAATGTCTATCCTATCCTTGTCCTACCATTGTATTTGCACAGGATGAATGACAACCATAGGTGATTTTGATGAGATCTTGTACTTGGCATCGTAACTGAATGGGTTAAGGGTTTGGGGATGTTATGATGGAATGAATGCATTTTTCAAATGGGAAGAACATGTCTTTTTGGGGTCCAGAGGCAGGCTGTGGTAGGTTGAATTCTATACTCCAGGAAAATAAAACATTTTCTTAATCTTAATCCATTGCTGTGGTTGTGAACTTTCATAAATTTTGAACATTTTGAAGATATTATTTATAGTTATGATTTAACCAAACAGTATGAAGTTAGGCCTTAATCCTGTTACTGGTGGATTTATTAAGAGGATGAGTAGAAGCTGGAAGTCAATGTAATCCAGAAAAGAAAGGAAAGGCAAGAATATTGCTATGTGAAAAGAAAGCCAAGGAACCCAAGGATCACTTGCAGCCAGAACAAAAACAACAGTCTCAGGAAAAAAAACATCACTTTTCTCATGCCTTGATTTTGGACTTCTTCTAGCTTCAATGCCATGACACAATATATTTCCATTGTTTAAGCCAACCAATTGCTTGGTATACATCTTACCAACCTGGGGAAATAACACAAAGTCCTTCCAGCTTCCATCTACCTCCTGGCAACAAAGTCAATGCCACATGCTTTAGCTTTCAGCTATGGAAGCAACTAACTTTGAAGTTTCATTTATTGTTCTGATTATCTTTTGCTTCATGACATATGATCCCACATTTTTGTGACTTTACAACAGCTATTTTAATCTATCTCAAGATTTTGTGGGACAGAAATTTAAGCAGGTCTTGGTTAGATGTTTTTCAGCTTCATGTCACATGGACTGGAGACACTGTGCTTTTTAGCTGGTAACTGAGCTGGTCTGAAGTGTCCAAGGCAGCTTAATTCACATTCGTGGTATTTCAGAAGGGATGCCTGGAAGGGATCATCTGCATCTCTCTCTCTTTCTAATTAGATGCAGGCTGTCTTCACAAAATATCTCCAGTGGGATAGTCAGACTTTTTCCATAATACTCAAGGCTAACAGTAGTAGAATAGACAAACTATCAGGCCAATTAAACACTATGCTCAGAACTGGCCCAGTACACATTCACAAGCTTCTATTGGTCAAAGCAGTCACAGGACCTGGCTGTGTTTGAGGGAGTGGAGATAGAGAATGCAACAATAGATGGGGGTATGCAAAGACATATTACAGAAAAGCATATAGAATAGTAAATATTGCTGCATCCAGTTTTGGAAAATACAGTCTTTCACATCTCCAAAAGAACATGCTTTTAAAGTCTGAGGGATCTGTAGTGATATTCATCTACTCTTAATATTCTTGATATTGGTCATTTGGATTACCTTCTGATCATATTTGATAGAGGTTTGTCAATTTTGTTATCAAATAAATCACATAGATTTTTAATTTTCTCTCATGTTTTCTATGCTATTCATCTTTGATCTTGAATATTTTATAAATTTTATTTTTACTTTGATATTAAATAGTATCAAATAACTTACATAGTTGCTTTTAAACATTTGTTTTTAATATGAGCATGTAAGTTATAAATTTCTCTACAAGCACTGCTTTGGTTTTATCCCACACATTATTGTATGTTTTAGTTAGTGTATATTTGTAGATATTTGCTAATTTATCTTATAACTTCTTTTGTGATTAATGGGCTCAATAAATATTTATTGCTTTTCAAATGTTTGGAAGATTTTCCATATATCTATATTGGCTATCAATTGCTGCATAACAAATTATCCCAAAATTGAGTGACTTGAAGCTATACACATTTATTAACCTATAGTTTCTCTACATTCACAAACTGGGCACAGCTTACTTGCTTCTTCTGCTTGAAGGTCTCATAAGGCTGTAATCAAGGTGTCAGCTCAGGTTACAATTTTTCTTCAAATATGATTTCTGCTCCATTCTCATTTGAAGGTTTGGTTGAGGAAGGTTTCACTTCTAAGCTAACTCACATGGACAATGACAGAATTGAGTTTCTTATAGGCTGTTTAAGTGGAGGACTCAGGTCCTCTCTGGTGGTTAATTGAAAGCCACCTTCAGTTTTTTGCCAACTGGACTTTCCCAACCTCCTTCATCACAGAAAACATGCAGGAACAGCCAGAGAATGAAAGGGAGTGACAGAGGTCACTGTCTTTCATAAAATTAGTTACAGAACTGACATTCTAACATTGTTTTCCAAATTTTATGTTTTAGAAGCTAGTAACTAGTACCAATCCACACTTAAGAGAAGAGGATCACACAAGGGCCTGAATGCCAGAGATTGGGGATCTCTGAATATCATCATCAAAGCTGCTTACCATGATATCTCACTGTTATTGATTTCTAATTTAATTCTATTGTAGTAAGAAGACATAGTGCATTCTTTGAAATTAGTTGTCTTGTTTCATAGACTAGTAGATGGTTAATTGTGAATGTTCAATGTGCACTTGAAAAGCATATATATTCTGTGTTTGATGAGCATATCATTCTGTAAATGTTAGGTCATCTTGGATGAGAGATTTGTTCAAATTCATTCAATAATTATTGAGTTTTGTTCTGTTTGTTTTTTTTCAATTATGGAAAAAGAACTACCAAAATCACAAACTATGATTGTGAATTTGACTCTTTTCTTTCTGTACTGTTAAATTTGTTGCATATATACTGAAACTCAGATCTTGAATGTATGTACATTTAGGATTATTATATTTGCTTAGAAAATAGAACATTTACCATTATGAAATAATCTTCTTCAAGTTGAAGCCTTAAATCCTGCTGTTTATTATTAATATATTCATTTCATCTTTCATTTGCTTAGTCTTCACATGGTATGAATATTCCATTCTTTTACTTTCCATCCTCCCATTTTTATAAATAAAGCATGTCTCTTGTAAACAGCAGGTAATAATGTCCTTTCTTATATTCTAAGTTTAAAATCTCTGCCTTTTACTTGGAATGTTTAGCCCATTTACATTTCATGTCATTTTTGATATGTCTGGGTTTAGTTATATCATTTTTCATATGTTTCCTATTTTTCCTGTTTTTTATATGTATCTTTAGATCTCTTTTCTAGACTTCTTTTCATTTAATGCAGTGCTTCAGTATGACATATCAATTCTACTAGCTCACATGACTCTAGGGGCTGGCAAGTCCAAATTGTGTAGGGCAGACCACAAGCTGGAAACTCTGATTAAGGTGATTCTGAAGATGGGGAAGTCCAAACCCTTCAGGTAGAAGCTTCAAGATGGAAACTGAAGAACATATGATGCTGTAGTTGAGTCTGAATTTCCCAGGGACAGCTGATGACTGAAGTTGAGATAGAAAGACTTTTTTCTGATTCTGAAATCCTCAGGTCTAGCTTTTAAGACTTACAATTGATTGGATAAGGATACTCCCCACATTGCTGAGGGCAATACTCTTGTGTATTGTAGTATAATCAGCCATAGATAACAATCAATGGATTATAGATGCAAAAACAAATGCAAAATTCCCTCACAGTAACAATCAGGCCAGTTCTTGCTTGAACAAACAACTGGACACAATAAACTAACTAAGCTGATATGAAATGAACAAACACACTACATTAAGCATCCTTAACATAACAATATTTTAAAAATTAACATCATATCACTTTTACATATAAATTAAAAATATTTTAAAAGTATAATACAAATTATACCCCATTACCCTTTATGAAATATGTCATATATTTTACCGCTACATATGCTATAACTCTGAGTATAATGTTATTGATTTTGTTTTCAACAGGGTTTTTTTTTTTTTGAAAATTATTTAGGAAAGAAAAATAGCCCCTATTTACCTTACATCACTTCTATTTTCTCCCTTTTTTCATGTACAACTTAATTTCAGTCTGATATCAGTTTCTTTTGACCTGAAGAATTTCCTTTTGCATTTCTTGTAGCACGTATCTTTTGGCTATTGCTTCTCCCACCCTTAATTTTTCTGTAAAAGTCTTTATTTTACCTTCATTTAGAAAAAATAACTTTTGCTCTTTGTATATGTCCAGGTTGGTAATTATTTTTCTTCTGTTAGCATAATACAAATATAATTCCATTACTGTCTCATTGTTTCTTTTTATTTAGTGGGTTTTGTCACATTTGGCTAATTATTATGTTTTATCTTTGAGTTTTATCAAATTGACTAAAATGTGCCAAGGTGTGATTTCTTTGTATGTGCCTTTGTTTATTGTTAGCTGAGCATTTTGGGACTATGAACTTATGATTTTGATGAAATATGGAGAAATGTAGGGCCAATATTTCTTCAAATGTATTTTCTCCTCCTTTCTTTCTTTATTCTTCTTTTGAGACTCCAATAAATACATTTTTTAATGATTGATTCTGTATTACAAGTTATTGAGACTTTTTTCCTATTATTTTTTTTCTTTCTAATTTATTTAGAAACATTTCTATTAACTGGTCCTCAATTTCATTGATGCTTTTTACCCATTGTCAAATCTGATATGATTTCCATCCAAAGAAAGTTTGATTTTATATATTGTGTTTTGTAGTTACAGAATTTCAATTTGGTTCCTTTTGAGAGTCTCCAGCACTCTCCTGAAATTGTTTATCTTCTCCTTGATTATATTTATCTTTTTCTTTAGATATTTAAACATAATTCTCATAGCTATTTTAAAGAATTCATCTCCTTTTTCTAATATCTGAGTCATCTCTCAGTCTGATTCTATTGGCTTTTTGCTTCTCTTGATTACAGGTTATATTTTTCTTCTCTATATGCATGCATAATGAATTTTTAAGAAAAATTATGCTGGATATTTGGGATAATACATTTTAGAGACTCTGTATTCTGTATTCTGCTGTCTTCTTCTGAAGATATTCAATTTTGTTCTGGCAGGCAGTTAAATTATTGGCAGTTTTTCTTTATCTTTATCCCTAACAGGCTTGAACTTTAGGTTTTGTTAGGGTGGACACATTTTAGTTCTTATGTAAGTCTTGCAATACAGTCCTTAATTCTGGGATGTAGACCTTAATCCTGAGGCATGGAACTTCTTGGGTTTCAGTGGAAAGTTGAAAGCATTTAATAAGTCACTCTAACTTGGCAGAAATTGAACAACAGATTTTTTTCCCACAAAACTGCACTGGGAATCTGATGAAATTTCTGCTCAGCTCTTTCAGCCCAGCAGCATTTTTTTTTTTTTTTTGAGCTTCTTGTAGTCTCTCCCTGACAATATGGAATTCAGTAATCAGCTAAGCACTTGAGGTGAATTTCAATGCAAATTTCAAATCTTCTTTTTTAAGAACTGCTAATTTCTGGGATTCCTTCCTTGTCTCTGGCTTCTCTGGCAGCTTTGGTCCCAACTTTGGCCCCACAAACCTATAAGATTGCATTTCAGTTGCTTAAATCTATTTCCCATATACTCATCTTAAGCTCATAGTGACCTTAAGAGAAAGACAGATATCATAGGGAACAAATTGGTATGCAATATATTTTTCCAATAGCTTGATAGTGTTTTCATTTGAGGCTTGGATATCAGAATAAGTGACACCAAATCATAACTAAAACTCCATTTCAAGGTAAAACCATTGGAAACCTCCAGGAATAGTATATAATGGTATTTTGTGATATCACTACATACTAGGTGTTGGCCCTTGGTCTTGTGGTATCCAAGCTATTGAATCTATTTTAAGCAGCTTTCTGCTATGTTATTCAGCATGGTCTTCTACTTCAATAATTTTGGTTTGCTTAGAGGAATATGGTATTGTCACAGCCCAGGGGGCTTTGCCAGTCTTTTGACCAAAGAAGACACCAAGCATTTTCTGAAACATGAACTTTATTTGGGGCTTACTCACATTGAGGCACAAATCCACAGAAATCAAATGGCTTTTTTTCTCACCAAGTGGGCACCACTTTCACAGGAAAGATGGCCATGCAATTGAAAGAGGACAGCAAGCCAGTTACAAAGGGTTTAAGACAAAGACATTCCTAAGGGTGGGAGAGCTTCCTGTGACATGGGGGTGGTACAGGAAGGAAAGACTTATAGGATGTGGCTTTGTAAATAACAACAAAAGTGATAACACTTGGGGCCAGGAAGCAGGTAGATGAGATTAACATCCTTGCTCTTTCATGAGACCCTGAGTTTCTCACCTCCTGCTTAATTCCCATTTAAAATGACAATTTACCCTTTTTCTCTTTACTGGCTTTCAAAGATGATGGGTTACATATTAGCTGCCTAGGTCACACAGACTGCTGTGCACCAAGTCTGCAGGCCTGTTTTGTTCAGGCCAAGGGTTGCCACAGTCCACCACCACATAACAGTTTGGGCTGACCATAGGATAGACTTTACATCTGTAATTCACAACAACAACACAATAAATAACATAGTATTAATATACTGGTACAGAGAGATCATAAACCTATTAGCAAGTGATGCTATGGCCAAGTTAATGAGTTCCACCATTTAGACAAGAGGTTCATTACACAAATGATCACTACTTTGTGTGTGATTTTGCATATGATCAAGAGTGTGGGTTACAGCAGACGCCCACTGTTTTAGTTTGCTAATGCTGCCAGAATGCAAAACATCAGAAATGGACTGGCTTTTATAAAGGGGATTTATTTGGTTACACAGTTACAGTCTTAAGGCCATAAAGTGTCCAAGGTAACACATCAGCAATTGAGTACCTTCACTGGAGGATGGCCAATGGTGTCTAGAACACCTCTGTTAGCTGGGAAGGCATGTGGCTGGCATCTGCTCCAAAGTTCTGGTTTCAAAATGGCTTTCTCCCAGGACATTCCACTCTAGGCTGCAGTTCTTCAAAAATGTCACTCTTAGTTGCATTTGGGATATTTGTCCTCTCTCAGCTTCTCTGGAGCAAGAGTCTGCTTTCAATGGCCATCTTCAAACTGTCTCTCATCTGTTGCTCCTGTGCTTTCTTCAAAGTGTCCTTCTTGACTGTAGCTCCTCTTCAAAACATCACTCACAGCTGCACTGAGTTCCTTCATTTGTCAGCTCATTTATATGGCTCCTTTGATTAATTTAGACACACCCTGAATGGGTGGGCCAACACCTCCATGGAAATTATCCAATCAGAGTAATTACCCACAGCTGGGTGGGGCACAGCTCCATGGAAACACTCAAAGAATTACAATCTAATCAACACTGATAACATCTGCCCACACAAGATTACATCAAAGATAATGGTGTTTGGGGGACACAATATATTCAAACTGGCACACCCACCATAGAAATGTATTTCCTACAGTGCTATGAGCAAAAAGAAAGATATTTATGGGATACAATAAGGGGTAAATCTTAATTTTCTAACAATACACAAGTTACATTCCCATCCATAGACAATAGTGATACAGGCAAAGGAGCATTGTTGCAGGAAGTGAGATACCATACCTCTTCCTCCTGGGATTGTATAAGTCTCTCTGGGGTTAGATATAAAATTAACCTGGGCATAATGAGAGTCCACAAAGTAATACATATAGTTCCCTGGGGTATCAGGGGCCCATGATTAATAATATGCACCACTTCAGGCATTTTTTGAATAAATTGCAGCCAAATACTTAAGTTTTGGGCAACCCCAACCTCCATGGGCTTAGGACACCAAGGCAATGAGGCTGCTTAGGCCAGGACCAGGGCCAATCAACCTTATACTCTCCAATTTCTAGTGTTTGTGGCACAGGCAAGAGCAGGTTATTATCACTGCCTCACTGCAGCTTGTGAGCAACTGGCCCGCCTATTTGAATTTGTAAGGCCTGCATGGGCCCCACAGTTAACATTTCCACAGAAGCAAGAGCAGCTGCTCTGGGTCCAGAGTTAATGCTAATCAGAGCTGGATACAGTAGTCTAGTCTGTTGTTGTATAGAGTTTTAATCATTCTTTAATTGTTCCTTTAAAAAACCATACATTCTTTCAATCAATCCTGCCACTGTGGGATTATAGAGCAAGTGAAACATCCAAAGGACATCATGTTCTGTAGCCCAGGCCTGGATTAACTCCCTGGTGAAGAGAGTCCCCCTGTTACTGTCTACATGTGTGAGGACCCTGTAAAAGGCACTTAAGTTTTCTGAACTATACATGGTACTTGTTGGTTGGCTTTTCCTACTGGCAAAGTTAACAAGAGTCCCATAGCCATTTCTATGGCCATAAAAGTATACCTTGCACCCTCAGATAGAGGAAATGACCCAATGTAGTCTACTTGCCACCAGGTAACAGGAATTTGGTCCTGGCTGATGTATCCAAGTTGGTGAGGAAGAATTCTGGGCTGTCACAGCAAACAGGAAGTCATCTACTACCTCTTTCAGTTCCTGCCAAGTAATGGGCAACTGGAACTGCTGTGCCAATTTCCACAGTGTTAAGTACCCTCAGTGCCCAGTTTTTCAATGTAGTCATTCAGCTGCCTCATGTGTTGTTGGTGCCAAGCTGTGGATTTTTGTCAGGCATCTGCTTCAATGTTGCTGGGCAAGGAGTTATCATTGTGGGCTGACACACAGAAAACAGTTACCTTATGCTTTTGGCAGGCTGTCCAGATGTCTTCCCACATTTCCTTCCCCCATAAGGGATGACCAACCACTGCCCATTGTTCTTGCTTCCATGTAGCCATCCATACTGCCTGTAACTAAGCCCATTGGCTGCTTTGCAGAATTCTCATTTCCCACCAGATGGTGTCAGTGCTCAGCTGTACAGCCACTGCTGTCCAATTAGCTGACTGCCCATGTGCTGACCCATCCATGTACCAAGCAGAGTCAGGTATAATTCCCTGTCCATCAAAGGTGGGGATCAGAGGAGGAGCTACCTCAGGAAGGCTGTTAGGTAACAAGATAAATGTTTATTCTATATAGAAGACTGGCCCCAAGATTTCATGCATTTCTCCACTTAAAGGGCTGTTGTTGAAAACACTGCATTGTAGGAGGTAAGCTTTCCACTTTGTTAATGTGCTTAACTGAGCAGTCCAGAATGTGGCTTGCTTATGGTGTCATGGACCCACCCCTGTATAGGTATGGCTGTCTGTAAAGTTACTGGACATTTTTGAGTTAGCCCTTCTACTTCCAATAGGGCATTAAAAGCAGCACACAATTGCTTTTCTAAATGACTATATCAAAGCTCTGCTCCTTTCCATAATTGTGTACAAAATCTGATAGGTACATGTTTAGCCTGTTGCCTTTGCCATAAACCCCACCCAAAGCCAATGTTGGTACTGGCCACATCCAATTCTCAAGGCACATTGGGGTCCATCCACCCTAAAGCTTGTGTCTGTTCCATGGCATGCTTTGATCTTTCAAAAGCAGCCTTTTGGGGAATGTCCCACTCCCATGTTTTTCCCTTTCAAACTAACAGATACAAATATTTAAGAATTTGTGTTAGACGAGATATAAAATGCCTTCATTAACCCAGTAGCCCTAAATAAGCCATTGATTGTTTGGGAGTACATGGGGTAGGGTAATTCTGCACTTTATCAATAACAGCAGAAGGAATAGTTCTTGTCTTGGCTGACCAGACAATATCCAGAACTTTAATAGAACACCCAGCTCCTTGCACTTTTTCTTGGTTTATCACCCACCCTCTACTCTCAAGGTGGATCATTATTGCTTTATCAGCCTCTTCTAGAGAATTTCTAGTTAGCATTATATCATCAATATAATGTAACAGTGACAGCATCAGGAGGCATCCATTTTGTTAACTCTCTAGCCACTAGGCTGTGGCATATAGTGGGGCTGTGAATATGCCCTGTGGCATCACTGTGAAAGTCCACTGTTTTCCTCCCCACATGAAGGCAAACACAGGTTGACTAAAAGAATCTAGAGGAATGCTAAATAAGGCATTAGTGAAATCTAACACAAAATGAAACAGGCTGATTTTTGTGCTAATATCTTGAAGCAATATGGTGATGTTCAGCGCAGCTGCAAATGAGGGGGTTACCTTATTTATATCTCTATAATCAATAGTCATTCTCAAAAAGCCATCAGACTTCTTCACTGGACAGACTGGATTAGTTGAGGGACTATGGGTAGGAATAATAACATCCACCCTTTCTAACTCCTTTATGGTAGCTGTAATTTTCTGGTACCCTCCAGGTAACTTGTACTGGTGAATGACAACTGTGTGCCTCGGAGGAGGCACATTTACTGGTGACCATTTAGCATGTCTTCTCACTATTTTTACAACTCAACACCAGAGGCAAAATTCCCCTATAGTGGTTTGCAGGGTGATATTCTGCAAAATATCAACCCCCTCCCCCCAGTATATATTCTGAAATAGGGGTTATATATATATACTGTGTAATTTTGGGGAGGTAGTTGGCCAATTTGCATTAAAACCCATTTATGAGTTGCTTTAAACCCTTAGACCCCATAACCAGCAATGGTTAGTGTAGAGCCTCCACTTCATGGTTTCCTCCCATATATTAGTGTACATTCCACTCCTATGTCTACTAGGGCTAAAATTCTATGTTCATTAGTGGGAGACAAAAAAAAAAATATTTAATTCAATGTGTGGCCTCCAATCCCCAGTGCCCCTGTAAATTGCTCTTATTTGGGAATCTCAGCCCCACCCCTAATCCAGGGGAAATGGGGCCTCCCAAACTTCCTCTGCTGGTGGAGAGGAGTGTTCTGTTCATGTACCATGTGCCTAGTAGCCTAATGCAGCTTTTCTGTTTTTCTGAGGTTTAATTTCCTACTTAATAAACCTCTGTTCTTTGGGCAATTTACTCCACAGTTTCACTAGTACGGCATTCAGTTGTCCATCAATTTCCTCTATTTCTGTTCTGGCTACTGTGAAATCTGCCCACATTTTCTTCTGTAACACTCTTATTTAGCCCATCATGCCCTCTGGGGACTCTTCCCATTGCTGTAACCCCAGCCTTGGTTTTTCTGCAGATGGTCTACTTCTCCCAACTCTGTGATCTCTTGGGCAGCTTCCACAAGAGGTTTTCCTATTAGGGGCTTAAGGAGGGGCATTAAAGTTCCTTACCATTGATTAGGGGCCATGTGCAAAATTGTTCCATACAAACCTCGAGTGAAAGCAACACCATCTGGTTCCACAGTTTCATTAGTGTATATTGAATGTTTCATGCCTAATCTCTGAAGTGTATCCTGAAGCTCCTCTATGCTATTCCACTGTAGTGGGGTGTGGGGTAAGTCCTCTTCCTGCAGCCACAGAATTTTACATTTTTTGACTAGACAGTGAAAAAAGTGAGTAAGTCTCTATGTTAGTTCCAAGTGAGTATAATCGCTGGTGTAGGGAGGGGTGAGTTGAAATGGTAGCTAACTTACTCATTTCCCACCCAGTGAGCAGAACGCTATCTTCACCATCATCCCTTAGCTGTAGCAACCAGTTTGCTAATGGCTCTATAGCCTTTTGCTGATATTGATTCCCAATATCCCTTAATTCCACTGCGGAGAATTCCTGTGATATGACAAGCGCCTTTGGCTCATCAGGTGATGGTTCTGCCTCACCCTTCCCTCACCCTGCTGTCCATTCTGATTTGATTTTGTGCCAGACCAGAGGGTAGATGAGCTTATGCTCCTCTTCCACTTCCCATTCTGACTGTAGCTATTCCTCTGAAGAGAAATCCACAGGGTCGCAAACCTTAGGATCCCAGTTAGGTGAGCTTAGAATGCATCTGACTTGCATTTTGTGCAGCTTGCATCCTTTCACTTTAGCATAATGGCATACAAGCATGGCCAAATTTTCATCTACTTACTTTAATCTTTCATTCAATGCATCCCTCAGCTCAGCTTGCACCAGCCTCATATCCTTTTCCAGTTTTAGTTCATCCTCCAGGCAGCGTATGGCCACCTTTGCTGCTAAAGCTTCCTCAGTAGTGGCACGTACAGCCTCTAACAATGGCCAGCCTACTGCAGCTGCTATATTGTGGTCCCTATTCTCTTTTTGAATTCCCAAGGCTCCTGCAGCCTGCTGCAGGATATCTATTAGTCCCACCAGGAAGGTGTACCCACCTCCATATTCCCTCAGCAGGCTTCATTCATCCAGAAGAGTAGCTCCTCCTCCACACATCAAAGTCTCAGGCCACCCCAGTATCCCACCCCATGGTCTCTCAATTTCCTGGGTTCATGCCTGCAGAAGTGGGGGCCCCTTTGGTCTCCTGGCTGGCCTGCCAATTGTCACAGCCTGAGGGGTTTTTTCCAGTCAAAAGACCAAAGAAGACACTGAGCATTTTCTGAAACATGGACTTTATTTGGGCCTTACTTACAGGGAGGCAGAAATTTGAATTAATCAAATGGCTTTTTTCTCAATGGGTGGGTACTGCTTTTGCAGGGAAGTTGGCTGTGTTATTGAAAGAGGACAACAAACCAGCTATAAAGCATTTAAGACAGACATTCCTAAGGGTGGGAGAGCATCCTGTGACATAGGGGTGGTGCAGGAAGGAAAGAATTATAGGATGGGGCTTTATAAATAACCACAAGAGTAATAACACTTGAGGGCCAGGAAGCAGATAGACTAGATTAACATTCTTGCTCTTTCATGGGACCAAGAGTTTCTCACCTCCTGCTTATTTCCCATTTAAAATTACAATTTACCCTTTTCCTTTTTACTGGCTTACAAATATAATAAGTTAAACGTTAGCTGCCTTGGTCACACAGACTGCTGTGTGCCAAGATCTGCAAGCCTGTTCTGTTCAGGCCAAGGGCTGCAACAGGTATTCTAGCCATCACTGTATTTCATTCACCTCATATATCCTGTTGAACACACCCAGAGACTAGGCCAAATGTATTCTATTCCTTTTTTAATCCAAAATCAGGGTTATTTGGTGAACTTCATATGACCCACTTTTATTTACTCTCAGCATACTCATAAGGCTTTTCATAACAGCATTCTCTTTTGCTGTATTTCTTGATTGTCTGTACATTAAATGTTTATTTTTCTGATCAAACAATGAGGCTACTAGGTAGCCTATAAACATACAAACATTGCTGTGAGGGTGAGAATCAATCTTTCCCTGCCCTGTTAGCTACACTGTTCATACTGTTGGTGGAGCTCCCTTTTGCCAAGAAAGATGTTATCAGAACTCTGTTCCAGGCTCACTGTCTCATTGCAAGAAGGAATTCAAGGATGAGAAACATAGGTATAAGTAAGGGAGAAAAGTTTATTGAGGAAACTGAAAGTACACCCTCTATTGCTGACAGGGCGATGCAGGAATGAGACACGGACACAAAGCTAAGAATTAAGGGAGCAGGGGGCCCACTTGCATCTCGTGTTAAGTGGAAGACAATGCAGTCTTGCTCCAGCTAGTTATTTCAGAAGATCAGGTGTATATGCTAAAGGTCCTCAGGTGGGGGAGAGCCCACCAGATACTTATGTTTACATCTAGGTGTATTTACATCAGGTGCATACAAGCTAGGTTTAAGACAATGGTAGTCACAAGACACACATCTTTACAGGGCGGGCCTGCATGGCATTCTATGCAGGCCTGCGGCTCAGCGTTCTAAGCCACCACCCTAGATATGCCTCAGGCAACATGGAAGACTCAGTTTCCCACAACTCTCTAAGGGGTGAGCACAGGGTGTGCTCAAGAGAGAGTGGTGCTTGTGGTTTAGCCCAAGGGCTTTTTTATCAAATTGCACAAAGGGAGGTGGGATTTGAAACATTGGTACAATTGACACATTGAGATTGGTGAGTAATCATTCAAAGTAAGTAGTGTAAGTAGGCTGTTGTGATTGACTGTCTACACATTCTTGTGATTGATTAATAAATATGCAACCCAAGGTTTGTAAGTAAGCTATTGCAATAGGCTGAATACACAATCCAATCAAGGATTCTGAATGGGTTATTGTCATTGATCCATGCTGCATTGTTGAGTAATGTATCTTACTTTAATTTCCTCAGGTTTCAGGAGCCAGACTGCTCTCACCAGATTTCCCACCCCCTGCATCTAGTCCAAAGTTTCCTTAGAGTCTGCAAGAAGTTTTTCCTAGTCTAACCTGCCTCAATACATCTAGTGTTTGAGTGGAATTAACATTGCCTTCTTTGACCAAAGTTTTACCATTCCAAGGGTGAAATTGTGCAGATTTCCATATTGAATCATACTCTTCACTTTGGGAACTTCCCTTGGGAAATAAAGTATCTTGTTTTTCTTTAGGAGTAAATGAATGACTGCATTAATATTACTTAACAACAGGTATAGAAAACTCTTCCAGAAGTTCTGTTTTTTCTGAATATTATGCTTATGAATATTCTGTACTTTACCTAAGTCATGTCCCATGGATATTTCTGTAATACAATTTCCATTTTGTTAAGAAGCTTTGTTATGCTTCTCTATCTTTCTGTATATGACATTCTGGCATCATCCATGACATAAAAGGCACTTGTGACCCCTTTAGGTTTTATCTCTATAAAAGTCTAATTACCTGCCAATAGTTGTGTTTCAAATGGGCTGCATCTGGTCACTGTGAATTATTGAATCACCCATCTCAGTGTCCATAACTGGGTGGCAAATTTGGTCTTCTGCCAGAATCTCTATTTTGCATCTATTCACACAGTAAATACTTCAGAAATCATTTGAGCATTAGATTTATGGGCTGTCAACATTACTGTGTCAGCATTTCCCCATTATTGTCTCCCAAAGCCTGTGGCATCTATTTCTTCTAACTAGACTATAGAAATGATAGTGATTTATTCAGTACTATTTGTGGGATGTCACTAATATTCATGACCAGATGTCTCTAATGGTTATTCCCAGAAACTTGCCTGTTTGATCAAGACTTTGTATTTTGGATATATTGATCAGTCCTACTTGGCTAGCAATATTTACAGTGGCTCTCAAATTATCCCAAGCTTCTCCTGAGAAAGAAATTATTATGATATTGTCAGTGCAATGGAAAAACTAACTTTGAGTATTATCATGTCTAAATTTCATCTCAAATAATTGTGGCAGTATGCTATATATATAACCTTGGAGAAATAGCAAATATTCATTACATTCTTTTCCAACTAAAATCAAACTATACCTCACATTCCCTAGATAATAAAAGTTTATTTGCAATAATGAAGTTATAGAAATTGAAATTTAATTTTTAAAGAGTAATAAGCCATCCAAGATGATAAGAATAATTATAACACTACAACAATTAAAATTATGTGGTGCTGGTTCAAAAATAGATATATATGTAAATGAAAAGTAGGGATGATGAATAAAACCAATTACACATATGTATTGAAATGAAAGTATTTCAGTTGGGATACTTTGGGTTGCAAATAATAGAAAACTCATCTCAGACTGTTTTGAACTACAAGGTTATCTATTCATTGACTGATATACTGCAAACCTCAAACTTATGGCAAGCTTCAAGGTTAATGATAAAATGAATCAATTAAAAAATAATCGATTTTTTATTAAATTAAATAAATTTATTTTTTAATAAATGAATTATTAAATAAATCAATTAAACTTCCTGTTAGTTCAATGTTTTAAAATTTATTCACTGTGTTCTGTCACAACTTTGGATTTATCATAAATCTGGCTCTCCTAGCACTAGGAAAATGGCTGTGGCAATTGGGAGAGTGAACTTCCCACACCACTGGCAGTGGTAATTGACCTTGATTATTAAATGGATAGGGAGGTACTGTAACACAAAGAAGGCATCAAGGATATATTTGGCTTCCAGGTAATCCACTCCGGCAAGTCTTGCTACTCCTTTGCTCAATTGTGACAGTAAATGTAAAGTGCATCCACCCTGGCCTGAAAATGTTATAGTTGACAAGGAATCAGATCTTTCAGAGGTAAGGATCTGGACTACATCTCTAGGCAAGCCACTGAGACAAGTGAAGGTGCTAGTAAAAGGTGAGGTGAGAAGAAAAAGGTAATGGAGGAATAGGATAAGTAGCAGTTGCAGCTCTAAGATAAACTGCAGTGGTGGGCCATCCCTCTAAACTTTCTCTTATATTTTTTTTCCCAGAGTCCTGGAGGAACTTCTCCCAGAACATATGTGAAGAAATGTCTACAAGTGTTGGACTGCTGCCCTGCTCTTCCTTCAGACGAGAAGTGTTACCATTAGAAAACACAGTCTTCAATAGTTAGACCCAGCTGATATCACATTAAACAAACAAACAAAAATAAGTCTTTTTGGTGAGAAGGTGATCTTTACTGAGAATGCATTCTCAAGGACTGGAGGAAAATCTTTCAGAGATCATTTCAAAGTGAGAAAGGTGATTTAAGCTTTTATAGTCCAAGAAGACAAAGAAATGGCAAGGGTCCAGAAGAAAACAGAACATAAGAAAAAAATAACTAAGGAAAGGTCGTACAATTTATTAAAATTGAGTAATGGTCACCTGGTTCATTTTGTTTAGTTAGCATATCCTGTTATCTTATGCATCCTCCTTTCTTTGCTGACCATCCAAGATTTAATCTTGTTCTTCCAGGAGAGGAAGGTGCTGATTTATTAGTCCATATGGTGTTTATGACATCATTTCATCCTGTTTTGGATGTTCTCTTATCCCTGCAAGCAAAGCCGGGAAGGTCTTGTTATTGTAATCAGGAGAAGAGAGTAAACTTTTGAGACTAGATCACAACAAACTATGTCAGCAAGGGCTGGGAATGAATCAAGGCTGCTTGAGTGAAGATATTACAATAAATATTTCTAGTTACCAAAGACTATACTAAGCATTTTCCAGCTAAAGGATTATATTGAGCATTTTTCCAACTATCCAGCTATCAGAAAGGATTTGTTGCTCCAGCTTCTGGTAGTACTTTTAATAGACAGCCTTCACGCCTCAAGGTTTGTGTCAGCTGCAGAGAGTCACCATACCAAAATTCATGTCCCTTCCCAGGGCAAATCTTCATTGTGCCTCCAGGTCAACAATTAGTTCCAGATGTTAGTATAACCCAGCTGAGAATCACATTTCTTTTCTAGAAGAAAATAGTTTATTAAATGAAAAAAATTGCAGGATCTGGCTCATATGCTCTAGCAAGAACTGGAAGGAGGTATTTGGAAATGAATCCTGTGGATATTGGAATAGAGGGAAAAATATGACTTCATGGAGGAAAGTTTATTATGGTAGCATTCTCTCATGAATATACATGACACAAGGTATTAGATTATTAGAACTTATCGAGCACATACTCTGTCCTAAACATACAGAAGAAAGCATCCTGAACTTTCAGGCTAGGGTCTCCAACCTGGCAACATAACTCAGCTTTCAAGAGGCTATTACAATGTTAAATTTAGCCTATTGCTTCTAAGTGATGTGGAATATGGTTGTAGCAGTGAATTATATGGAGGTGAATAATTTGCTTTATTTTATTTATCATAAAATGTGTCCCCTGATCAGAGATGATGGTGTATGGAATATCAGAGCAATGAGCAATGGGTTGCAGGTAGAGAGGACAAATACATACCAACTGTATAAGAAACCAGGTTGCTATCAACTCCAAATTGAGGAGTTCCAATGAAGTAAACTGCTACTAAATTGTTGGATGCCATATTAGAGGTTAAGGCATTTTGGACATACAGAAGTGAAAGTAACCACATCAGCCTTAGTAAAAGATAGATTATGTTGTTCATTGAGCCAATGTATAGTGTTCATCTCTGCAACTGTGGCCATTTGGTAAATAGCTCCAAAGGTGTTTGGGGAATAGTACCAACTGATATCCACAAGATGAATCTTTTTGATCAGATTTTTGAGAGCCTCCTCTTCTATAAATTCT
Organism: Choloepus didactylus; assembly: GCF_015220235.1. NCBI lineage: Eukaryota > Metazoa > Chordata > Mammalia > Pilosa > Megalonychidae > Choloepus > Choloepus didactylus. Next base: position 29,618,686 of record NC_051312.1, on the reverse strand, counting down.
CTTTGCACTTAAATGGAAAACAAACATTGTTGCATTTGATGCTCATTCTGAGAGATGCATCCACTTACCACTGTGTTTCAATTTTTTTTCTTTCCAAATCATTCAACAGCTTTTAAACCTTTAAAACATGGTCCATAAGTTAGTGGAGATCCATAACTCATGTTATTTCCACATGGAGTGGAAAAACTGATATACTGCTTTAAATGTTGCCCCCTGGGAGGATTTTCCTTCTCTTCAATCTTTGATGGTCATGTATGAGTGAGACTGTAGTGTAGCAATTATCCACTTTTGGCTATTGCTGTCATAATGTAGTATCCAGGATTTTCTAAAGAAACAGAACTTACGGTATATATTTATTATAGGAATTAGCTCACATGACCATGGGGATTGAGAAGTATGAATTCAGTAGGGCTGGTTGCAAGTTGGGAACTTCATGAAGGTTTCATTGAATTCCCCAGAAAAATCTGGCTGGCTGAAGTAGAGGTAGAAATTCTTCTTTCTGACTGCTGAAATCATGTTTTCCCTTTAAGGACTTCAACTGATTGGATAAGACTTCTCTCATTACTGACTGCAGTCTGCTTTATTGATTGCATCAGTTTAGATGCAATCAAGTGACTAATGATTTAAATCCACAATATACACCCCCATCCCACAGTAACAATCAGGGTAATGCTTGCTTGACCAAGTAAGTGGACACCACAACCTGGCCAAGTTGATACATGAAATTAAAATTCACACATACCATGCAAATTAATTCATAAACCAGGCCTGTTCTTAACTATTATTTCCATCCCACTGTTTACTTTGATTTAACATCGCTGCCACTTTAATAACTCCTTGAATAAATGTTTACTGCATTGATTTTTCAAACTTTACTATTACTGAATACATCAAAGTAAAGATTTAGCTGTCATTCACAAGTTTGATATATTCTATTTTCATTATTATTAGGCTGAAAGTATTTTCTAATTTCCATTTTGATTTATTTCACATATGTTTTATTTAGAAATGCATTTTTAAATTTTCAAACATATGGGGATTTCCTAGTTTTTTTTTTTTTTTCATTTTCTAGAAAATTTTCCTGTTGTTATGAGACATAGTTTATGATTGCAATTCTTTGAAATTTTTTGAGAATCACTCTATTTCTAAGCATATGATCAATTTGGAAAATATCCTATTTACACTTGAAAAGAATATATGCTTTGCAGTTGTTGGATGCGCTTTCTTCTTATGTCAGAGGTCAAGTTTGCTAATGACGCTTATTAAATTTTCTATAACATTATGGATTTTTTATACTCTCACAGTTATGAGTTGTGCTAAAATCTCCCTCTATTATTGATGATTTGTTGGTTTTTCCCATTAGTTCAATATTTTGAAATTTATTTTGAGGCTGTGTTTTTAGGTGCATACCAATTGACATTTTTTTACATTTCTTCCATGTTGACATTCATATCATTGTCAACATTTTATCTCTGGAAATATTTACTGCCTTGAAGTCTATTTTGGTCAGATAGTAGTAAAACAATAGTATCCTTTTTTTGTTGTTGTTAGAATTTATGCTTTATATTTTCCATTGTTTTATTTTCACTTTTCAAACTGTTATTTAAGGTGTTTCTCTTTTAAGGTGCATACCAATGAGCTCTTGTTTAAAATAGGATTAATGAATTTATTTATTTTAAAAATATAATCTATGATATATTTGGATTTAAATCTATCCCCCACTGTTCTGTATGTATTATTATTAATTCACTTAGTTTTACCCACTTCTTCTTACCATTATTCTTGATTCTTTCCTGCATTTCCTTGTGTCAACTTGAAATATTTTCTTCCTAAAGGTCATTCTTAGAGATTTGTATAATATATATCTCTTGGTCACAAATTCAGTGTTGTTTTTTTGGGGGAAGGTGTCAGAAAAAAACTATATTTTGCCTTCAGTTCTGAAATATGCTTTGATGATATTTAAATATGTTTCCATTTATGTTCATTTAACAGTGTGAATACATTGTTCTTTTATTTTCTGGTTTTCATTGTTTATGTTAAGAAGACACTGATCAGCGCTATTGTTATTTCTTTCAATGTAATGTCCTGAAAATCCTCTTTGCCTTTTGTTTTATAGTTTTATTTTGCTATATATTTTTAATTTATGCTTTTCAAAAATTTATCCTTTTAAAATTAATCTGCATAAGGTTTGTAACACCCCATGAAATTACAGCTTGATTTCATTCCACATTTGGAAAAATATTTCAGCCACTGTCTTCAAATATCTTGCTTACCCTATTTTTACCTTCTCTTCCTGGGATTATAATTAAATTAAATATATATTAGAGTTTTGCATGTGCCCTTTAAGTCACTTTATGCTATCTTCTAAATTGTCCATCTTTTCTTTTAAACTTTCTTCCAGTTTACAAAGTTAATCTACAGTTGTGCCAATGTGCTGTTAATTCCAATAATTCATTTCTTAATTTCAGTCATTATATATTTCAATTTTCAAATGTATTTGATTCAATTTGTTATCCATTTTTGCATTTTAATTATTTGGACACAATACATTTAATTATTTTAAAACATGTTTTAAATGTTCATTATCTGGATCATCTATGTATCTCTTCCTGTTGCTCTGTTTTTTTTTTTTTTAATTAGGGTTCATTGTGTTGTACAGTTCCATGCATTTTTTATCATGAACTTTGACATGTATACATAACAGTGAAAATTTTCAAAATATGGTTTCACAAGTAGCTAGAGAGCAAATTTCAAAGAATGTCATGGGTCACAGTTCCACAACTTCAGCCATTTCCATTATTGTAAAATATACATACAGAAAGCCATCATCTCTTGATGTACAGCTCAATAAGCATCATATAGGTAATTTCAAAAATTGTTATGGGTTACAGTTACACAGATTCTGTTCTTTCCTTATTATGAAATATACACAGAAAGATGAAGATCTTCAAGGAACCATCCAGTGAGCACCTATAAAGCAAATCCCAAAGGATGCTATAGGCTATAGTTCCACCATGTAATTTACCTCCTTCGAGCCATTCCAACACCCCAGCATCCAAATATATGTGTGTGTGCGTGCATGTGTGTGAGTGTGTATTTATATAAAGTTTCAGCATTCATAGACCTTTGTTAAATCTTATCTTGTTACTACCTCTTCCTGTCACTTATCTCTTTCTCCAACTTTAGGCATGTCTAGCTAGCCAGTGAGCACCCTAACTAGTGCATATTGAAAGGAGGTGTTCACAGTATGGGGAAGTAGGCTGCATATGATAGTTGATCCTAAAGAGGCAGTTGCCTCTGGGTTTTAGGACTTATCAGGTATAGGAACACTCTGGTATATTTAAGTTTCTAAAAGATAAAACTTAGTGAGTGCATCTTTTATAGAAACTCAGGTAGGGCCCTAGATATTTGAGGACTATTTTTGGTATGGCCACAGAATACTGTGGCCATTTGGGATGTCTAGCTAGAGCCTGCACAAAAGAAACCTTAGGATAGCCTCTCAACTCTATTTGGGATCTCTCAGCTACTATGGTAACCAAGTTGTTACCTTTCTTTTTTTCCCCCTTTTTGTCAAATAGACATTTTCAATCCCTCACTGCCAGGGCCAGGCCCATTCCCAGGAATCATGTCCTTCCTCTGCTAATCATGTCTCTCATGGAGGGGAGGTTAATGAATTCATTTGCCAAGTTGGGTTTAAAGAGAGAAAGGCCACATCTGAGCAACAAAAGAGGTTCCCTGGAGGTGCCTTTTAGGTGTAATTATATGGGGGTTCAGCCTCCTATTTACAACCTTAAATTTCACAAGAGCAATTTGGGTAGTGGGTTCCTAACTTCACTCAATATATATTCTATCCTAAGATAAATGATCAGTATCTTACATTATATTAACTGAGATTCACCATCATCGCCCTCAACTTTAAATAATCATGATAATATAATACATACCAGAGCTCTTATCAGCTGTTAATTATACATCCCTAGTATTAGTGTAGAATGGCTAAGATATTCTTATTAACTATAGTCATTAATACATACTGGGTAGTTTTTCGTTACCACTATATTGTTAAACCACTGCACCAGTGTCATACCTTCCAAGTATATCATGCTAACACTTATTTAGGTTTGTGGTACTACTCTGTGGGCTACATACCTTTAAACAACCATTTATGAACATGTTCAACTTCAGTGCATCACTGATAGTTATAATTCCATTAATAAACCATAGTCACACCACACCATTCCCATATCATTGAGATCACCCTCATTATCATATCTGAACATATTAGATTATCATTCCTCTTTCAATAGCTGGTGACTATCTCTAGGTCCCCTATATTCTACATTTTAAGACCTTATTTTACATTTTTTACAGACTTAATGTTAGTGGTAACATACAATGTCTTTCTTTTTGTGTCTGGCTTATTTCACTCAGCATTATGTCTTCAAGGTTCATCCATCCTGTCATATGCTTCATGACCTTTTTCCTTCTTACTACTGTGTAGTATTCCATTGTGTGTATATAGCACTTTATGTTTATTCACTCATCTGTTGAAGGACATTTGGATTGTTTCCATCTCTTGGCAATTGTGAGTTAGGGGTCTTCTTTCATTCTTGTGCTAGTTTGCTAATGCTGCCAGGATGCAAAATACCAGAAATGGATTGGCTTTTATAAAGGGGGCTTATTTGGTTACACAGTTACAGTCTTAAGGTCATAAAGTGTCCAAGGTAATGCATCAACAATTGGATACCTCCACTGGAGGATGACCAATGGTTCTGCAAAACCTCTGTTAACTGGGAAGGCATGTGGCTGGCATCTGCTGCAAGTTCTGGTTTCAAAATGGTTTTCTCCCAGAACATTCTTCTCTAGGCTACAGCTCCTCTTCAAATGTCACTCTCAGTTGCTCTTGGGGCATTTGTCCTCTCGTGGCTTCTCCAGAGCAAGAGTCTGCTTTCAACAGCTGTCTTCAAACTGTCACTCATCTGCAGGTTCTCTCTCAGCTCTTGTGTATTCTTCCAAGTGTCCTTCTTAGCTGTAGCAAGCTTGCTTCTTCTGCCTGACCTTATATAGTGCTCTATATAACTATAAACTATAACTAGTTTACTAGGGCTCTGGTAAACTAATCAAGGCCCAAGCTGAATAGGTGGGGCCACAGATCCATGGAAATTCATCAGAGTTATCACCTGCAGTTGGGTGGGTCACATCTCCATGAAAACACTCAAAGAATTACAATCTAATCAACATTAATATGTTTGCCCACACAAAATTGCATGAAGGATAATAGCATTTGGGCATATATAATACATCCAAACCAGCACAGCCACTATGAAAATTGGTGTGCAAATATCTGTTTGTGTCACTGCTTTCAGATCTTCTGGATTGTAGTTAATATCTAGTTTTCTGGGGAACTGTCAAAATGTCTTCCAGGGTGGCCGTACCATTATACAGTCCCACAAGCAATGAATATGTGTTCCAATTTATCCACAACCTTTCCAGAATTTGTCATTTCCTGTTTGTTTAATGGCAGTCATTCTTATTGGTGTGAGATAGCTCATTGTGGTCTTGATTTGTATATCCCTAATAGCTAGAGAAGTTGAACATTTTTTTGTGTGCTTTTTAGCCATTTGTGTTTATTCTGCAGAGAAATGTCTTTTCATATCTTTTGCCCATTTTACAGTTGGACTGTTTGTACTATTGTCATTGAATTGTAAGATTTCTTTTTATAAGCAAGATATCAGTTTTTATCAGATACATGGTTTCCAAATATTTTCTCCCATTGACTTGGCTGCCTCTTTACCATTTTGACAAATTTCTTTTAGGTACAGATGCTTTTAATTTTAAGGAGTCCCCATTTATCTATTATTTCTTTTATTGCTTGTGCTTTGGGTGTAAGGTCTAAGAAATGACCTCCTAATACTATGTCTTGAAAATATTTCCCTACATTATCTTCTAGGAGTTTTATTATACTGTCTCTTATACTGAGGTCTTTTATCCACTTTGAGTTAATTTTTGTATACTGTGTGTGGTAGGGGTCCTCTCGTTTTTTTGGATGTGGATGTCCAGTTCTCCCAGCCCCATTTCTTGAAGAGACTGTTATGTCCCAGTTCAGTGGATTTAGGGGCCTCGTCATAAATCTGTTGACTGTAGATCTGGAGGTCTATTTCTAAATTTTCAATCTGATCCCATTGATCAATATATCTATATTTGTGCCAGTACCATGCTATTTTCACTACTGTGGCTTTACAGAAAACTTCAAAATCAGGAAGTGTAATTTCTCCCACTTTGTTTTCTTTTAAAGACTGTTTTTAGCAATTCAAGGCATCTTTTCCTTCCAAATAAATTTGTTAACTAGCTTTTACAAGTCTGCAAAGTAAGTTGCTGGAATTTTGATTAGAATTGCACTGAATCTGTAGTCCCATTTGGGTAGTACTGATATCATAACAATGTCTAGCCTTCTTATCCATGAACATGGAATATCTTTCCATCTGTTTAGGTCCTCTTTTGTTTCATATTGTAAAATCATGTGATATCCTGTGTAGAGGTCTTTTACACCTTTGGTTAAGTTTACTCCTAGGTACTTGATTTTTGTAGTTGCTATTGAGAATAGAATCTTTTTCTTGAGTGTCTCTTCAGTTAGGTCATTTCTAGTGTATAGGAACATTACTGACTTATATGCATTAATCTTGTACCCTGCCACTTTACTAAATGTGTTTATTAGCTCAAGTAGCTGTGTCATCAATTTCTCAGGGTTTTCCAAATATAAGATCATATCTTCTGCAAATAATGACAGTTTTACTTCTGCCTTTCCAATTTGGATACTTTTATTTCTTTGTTTTGCCAGATTGCTCTGGCTAAAACTTCTAGTGCAATGTTGTACAATAGTGGTGACAGTGGCTATACTTGTCTCATTCCTTATCTTAGAGCGTAGGATTTCAGTCTCTTGCCATTTTGTACTATGCTTGCTGTGGGTTTTTTTTTACTTATGCCCTTTACCATGTTGAGGAAGTTTTCTTCAATTCCTATGTTTTGTAGTGTTTTCATCAGTAAAGGGTGCTGAATTTTGTCAAATGCCTTTTCAGCATCTATTGAGATGATCATTTGATTTTGCACTTTTGATTTGTTAATGTTTTGAACTACATTGATTGATTTTCTTATGTTGAACCACCCTTGCATGCCTGGAATGGACCTCACTTGGTCAGGGTGTATGATTTTTTTAATGTGTCTTTTGTTTCGATTTGTAAGTATTTTGTTGAGAAGTTTTGCATGTATATTTATTTGGGTGTTTGACTTGTAGTTTTCCTTTCTTGCAGTATCTTTATCTGGTTTTGACATTAGAATGATGTTGGCTTCATAAAATGAGTTACATAGTGTTCCACTTTCTTCAAATTTTTAAAATAGTTTAAGTGGGATTGATGTAAGTTCTCTTTGGAAATTTTGGTAGAATTCTTCCATGGAACCATCTGGCCCTGGGGCTTATATTTGTAGGAAGCATTTTGATGACTGATTGGATATCTTTGCTTGTTGCTGGCTTGTTGATGTCTTCTATTTCTTCTCTGGTCAGTCTAGGTTGCTCATGCATTTCCAGGAAATTATCCATTTCCTTTACATTATCTAGTTTGCTGGTGTACAGTTGTTCCTATCCCATTTCTCTTCTCTTTCCCTTCTAGAACACCAATGATTCTTATGTTTGTATGCTTCATATTGTCCATCATTTCCCAGAGATCCATTTCAAATTTTATGATTTTTTTCACCATTCATTCTTTTGTGCTTTCAGTTTCCATTACCCTTCTGTGAGCATCTGCCTGCTCTAATGGCCAGTCCCTGGCATGGGGGCTCTTGGCAACAGGTTTGCAAAGGGTTATTATTCATGCCATGTATTAATTCATTCTTCTACCTCTTCAAATCTGGTGTTATTTGTCTTAAGAATCTTTTTAATATGATCAACAGTATCTTTAAATTCCTTAAGACAGGCTTTTTTAAAAATTTATTATTGCAAATTTTTCTTTATGCTCTTCTAGGGTCTTCTTCATGTCCTTTATAGCCTGACCATGATATTTATGTTTGTGTGTACTTCTTTGATTAATTGCTCCAAGTCTTTTTTCTCCTCTGGCTTTTTAATTTAGATGTTTGGGTTACCATATCTTCTGGTTTGTTCATTTGCTTTATAATTTTCTGTTGTTTTTGGCCTCCTGGTATTTGCTTAATAGGTTTCTTTTAGGATATGTAGGCTTATTTGAACAATTATCTATAATTTGACAGAGCTACAGCTTGGTGCAGTGCACTTTCCCTGACCTACCAGCAGATGGCCACCTCTTACCCTCAAGCCAGTTCTCCCCAACTTTGTCTATGCACAGAGTAGGGGTCCAAATCATGTGGAGGTCCAATCAATACACCGATTTTCCATGTGTACTGATGACCACCAGCCCTATGGTGCAGGATGTGCCCTGTGTAGTTTGGCAGGGAGCTGCTCCAGGACACAGTAGTTTTGGCTATTCCTCTGGTAGTGGGCACATCTCACCTTCCAGCTCAAATGCCCCACAGTCACTCTCTGCTAGGTGCCCATGTGTCCTTGGGTTTGGAGGAGGGCTCTGCACACCATGGGTTTCTGTGGAGGAAGAAAGGACACCATCACAAGTTTGCCAAATCCCATATTCCCTCCAGGTAGCTCTCAGCTGCAGGGCTGTGATGGGTTGTCTCCCAACCAACTGCAAAGATGGCTGCATGGAGCGCAGAAAGCTACACCCTTCTGTGAGCATCTGCCTGCTCTAATGGCCAGTCCCTGGCATGGGGGCTCTTGGCAACAGGTTTGCAAAGGGTTATTATTCATGCCATGTATTAAGGAGGATGCCCAGAGCATGGAAGGCTACTCTCCTTCATGCTGTCAACCAGCTCCAGCTGCCCATTCTCTGGTGGCATTCTGGGCTGAAAACTCACCCATCTCAAAATGTAGTCTCCTGGTTTCTCCAAATACACACCCACTATGGGTGTATAAGTCCCTGCCCAGACATTGGAACCCTGGATCTGCTGTTCTGGAGCACTTTCTGTCATTTAGTGTTTTTCATGGAGGAGAATTTTGCTCTGCCTCTCCTAATTTGTCATCTTGGATCACCCTTGCTCTTGCTTTTTAATCAACTTTTGTCTTCTCATAGGCTTGTTAGTTTTGTTTATGTGTCAGGTTTTATATTTGAAAAATTATAGAGATTATTCAAGACTCTTGATGATGTCTTTATGAGAGGATTTCATTCTGTTTCTCAGTAGCAGCTAGGCATGGGGAAATCAATATCCCAGATAACCTTAATCCAATCAAGGAATTAGATTTCTCAAGCTGGGTTTGAGTTCCCTTGAGGACTGCTCTATTTTCTATTCACCCTTACTCTGAGTAAAACCTTGTGTGTTCACAAAAGGAAACCTGGGTATTTACAAAGGCCTCTTGTCCTTGGTTAAACATACCTTCTGTTTGTTCTTCCCCAGAGTAAATGCCTTTGAAGGTTCCATCCATCTTTTCAGCCTTTCCATTGTGGTTTGTATAATTAGCACATGCCTTTTAAGAAAAGAGGTCCCAAATGCAGGGTTTGGTTCTCTGGCTTCCTTTCTCTACTAAATAACAGCCCCAAAGATCTTTAATTAATTGATATTTCTCTAGTGCTTTCAAGCACATGCATTTTATGTGTTTTTAGTTCTTGTTATTATTGGGAGATTTAAGCCAATCTTGATTTTCTAAAAGATAAATATTATATTTGCATTTTATTTTATTGTTTGTCAATAGATATAAGTGAGAGAAAATTACTGTGGATTATTGCATATTTTGAGACAATAAATAGTTCAGTTATTATTTTCAATATATTCTTCTTATTGGAGCATGTGATTTCAGCTTTGTGGCTATTATAGGCATCATTTAATCAAGCAAATACTTATTCCTCATTCAGATAAGCAGAAAGCATCAGCAGTTCTTTGCATTAACCTGGAAGACACATAGAGACATATGTTGTATGGATATATTAGTTGTCTAGATCAGAGTCATAGTTTAGTTCACAGAAACGCTGACATTATCATCAATCCAAAGAATGATGGTTTGGTCCACCTCTGATAACATCACATTGGTGAACAGAGGAGCTTGAAAATGAAGTAACAAATGCATTATTAAGACATGTTTATGCCAGAATGTTAGAGAGAAATTTTGGGAAAATGAATTCTCTTCAGTAAAATCTCTGAATATCTTGTAGGCAGGGATTTTTTTGGCATAGTTCATTAAATCAAGGAAAAGTTTCTATCTATTTTGCACTTGCCAATACAAAAGGCACAGTGCTTAGGTATACTCCCTAAATTTTGTAAGCAATTCATACTAAATTTGAGGGTGCTAGATTTAATATACTTATTAGGTAAGCTGAAAACTGCCAAATTTTAATAGGGGCCTTCACATGATAAAAATATTGAACTAGTTCAGATAGGCATTTATATGACACTTTATCTACTGTCATTGTAACCAGAAGAATCAATATTAACTTCAATATTTGTGGAGATTAAGATGTTTAATTGGGTGTATGTTAAGCCACGTTATGGAAATAATAATGGAAGTCCTTAGAGATTTGGTATAGAGGAAGTAACAATTCCTTTATTGTAGAAACAGTTACTAAATTTATACTGGACTAAAATTAAGGGGAGGAGAACATGGAAAAATAGTGGAGAAAATAATTCATAAAAACCAACTTTGGCCTAGTAACCAGTTGCAGAAATGGTGATCGTGACTTTTGCATATTCTTGCTTTAATTCCATAAGCATTCCATCTATCTATCTATCTATCTATCTATCTATCTATCTATCTATCTATCTATCATCATCTACCTAGCTTGTCCATGAACTAAAAATACTGTCTTAACACAAGAAACATAGACAGGCAAAATCATTTGGAGATAATCATTTGAAAGCCTGAAATAGGAGTTGGATTATTTAATATATAACTGCAAAGGAGGAAAGTGATTTGATTGCCCAGGTTAGGTAGGCATTGAGGTACATTCTACCATATATATATATATATACACACATATATACCTATATATGTATACACATGCATACATACACACTCACACACACACATATGCACATATATTTAGTGAGGAACCAGTTTGAATTTCTAGCCAAGTTGTGTTTCAATCTAACTGAGAATCAACTGATTAAATTAAGACACACCATCTTGGATCAAAATATAAATTGTCATCTTGTGTCCACTCATGAAAACAATCATTCAGTGTGTTTCAAAATAGATCATTATGGCTTCCACTGATACAGATTCAGGCTTTGATGAATGAAAATATGCCTCAACCCAGAACATCTAAACTATAAGTACCTGTCTTTTCAAGAATTGTTGTATCAACATTGTTCTTTGCCCCTATGCCTCTTACAGCTAGAGTAAGGCCATCAGCTCCTAAGGATATGGTTGTATAAGGGAACCTGGGGTTGGTTATCACTTCATTTGAAACAAATATTGTTTCCATTACTTATATATTTCCTAATATGAGACATAAATTTTTATCCACTTTAAGATTTTCTTTTCACATTACAGGTGTTTACAATACTCTACTCTCTGATAATTTTCTTGGCAATAGCTAAGTCTTTTTTCTCTAGGGAATGATGTGGGAGAGAAAACTGTTGAGGAGCATTTACTCTATTGAGATTTGTTCCAAATACTCTAATAAACTAACCTACAGAATAACCCAAGAGATTTCTGAAAACTCAAATTTCTGCCCAGACTGGATTTTGTCTTCAATTGTTTTCTAGTCTTCCAGGTATTTTCTTGTTTTATTGTCTTTTGTATACAAATCTCTCATTGCTTGTAGGAATTTGTGGAAGGTGCCAATTTTCTGGGATGAGCTTGGGGAGATACAGTAACTTGTTTTTAATTAGGAAAAAAAGCAGACACAGTGTTATGCTGTTTGAATGATTGAATGGCTGAGGAGTTCTATTCTCTCTTGCAAGAAAGCATTAGTCTTGGCTTTTCTGTGAAGTTAAATTCCAACATTTGCCTTGATAGTTACAAGCTTAATGGCTAGGGGCATGATTGCTTTCCTAAATTTTCAGAGAAAAGTACCTTTTTTTGCTTCATTATAATTGACTGCGAAGAGACAAATTCAAATAACTAATATCAGTGTTTTAAAATTTGCTTGTGTAGCCAAATATTGAGCTTGGTTAATTTCTACCAATTAGGCCATGCAAACATATCATCTTTGTTTTTCCTTCAACACATTTGCTAAGCAGATGAGAATTTTCAACTGTCTTTGTCCAGTAAATATTGATGTTTTATTTAATACCTTTATGTTCTAAGCATTCTCTTTGGATACTTCTATGATTCACATTCATCTGAAAGACTGAGATCATGGGAAATCTGTATAGGAATACGTAAAGTATAGCCTCATGGAACTATTTCTGGATCCACTGATCAGCCATACATTACCATGTGGTCAATGGTCATGGATCCATAGATACCCTCAATGAAACAAGAACTGATTTTTCAGGAACAAGGAAATATGCAAGAGGTGAGTTTTTGTGAAAACTAGCAAAGGATACTCATTGAAAATTCATGTGATATATTGAAATATAGCCAATGTCTTACATATATTTCCATTGGAGGAAGTCAGAATTGGGAAAATTAAACTAACAAAACACAGAAATTAACCAGAATGTATACAATCTATTTGGTTTTAGCATTAGAGCCTGACAGATATTTTTTGTTCATTTGTCACATAGCCAACAGAATAATAATCTGAGTTCGTATCATATTTCACATATGTTAATAAAGATTTATAATTACTTAGATATATTTGAATTAGGGAATCAAATTGTATAGAATATAAAGTATGTTGGGGTACAAAGGAAAAAATTCCTAATGTTTTCTAGAAGGTTGATATGGACTTCTATGTGTAAATCTTTAAAAATTATCACAGCAACCATCTTACATATACCTAAAGAAACTAGTAAACAGAGCAGTATCTTGCCTACTGTCACTAAGAGAGATTCATAAAACTGTAACTATGATGTACTATAAAGGATATATTTGTTAATATGGGATTTTGATTTATTTTATTTTAAAAGTTATGTTCTTAAGAAATGGTGTTGAATTATTTTTTTCTAGAGAAGTATTAATTAAATGGTTTAAGTTGAAAGCCTAGTAATATTGTTTCAACATGTTCAAGTAATATGTTTCAATTTTTATAGTATCAAAATTTTGAAGATTGAAACTATATAAGATAGTTTACATTCAAATTATTTACAAGTAATTAAATTAACAGACCAATAGAATATTTACTCTGGTGAAATGCGACATTGATGATTAATAAGAGAAAGGGCACTAGATCCTGAAGAAAGTAAGGAGTTAAAAAAGAAAAAGAATTGGATATGAACTACTTTATACTCTTACATTCCTTGACAGGAATGCTTTTTTCTATCTGTAGTTTCAAAAGTGGCAGAGCTCCTGAATCAGCTGGAAGCACCATGTGAATGAGACATACAGAATGTGCATTATGGCTGGCTTCTAAAGAAAGCTCAAAATTCTCCTGCACATATCCTCCCTCAATCCCAAATCTATGAGAACGGCATCCACTTTTCTAAATTTGAGGTTTAGTAATTCTGTGATTTTAATCAACAGGGAATAATCCTAAAGTTTGGGTTTATATCTATAATTCTATAATTCTTCTCTGTTGTTTAAGCTTAGACTTAACTGTCAGACCCAGGGACTGAGGGATTAGTATTTTTTTTTTCTTTTGAATTTCTGTTTTCCTTTCTTTCTCTTCCTTTTCTAGGAGTTGCTCTCATTTATTTGCTGTGGCTTCCTAAGAAGTTTCCTGGGTAAGTCCAGGAAACCTCAAGTGGTTGGGCTTCTAGCACTCCCTCACTAAAGGAAATTTTTATGAAGAAGTTTCTTTCTACATAATACTAGCCTAGCTTAATTACATTAATAGTCTTGTTGCTTGCGGATATTCATTTCTTGAAAAAAAAAATACTAGCTGCTAATGTACTAGTTGGTGATGGTTACGAGTCACTTAAGTTCAGTTCCAAATATTTGCTGAAAATCTCAAGAGTGTATGTAAGAGTGTTAAGATTTGGGGAAAAGGCAAAGATGAAATCAAGAGAATTACAGTTCCTTAAGTAGCTGACAGTCAGACAAATATAAGTCTAAGTATTTGCTACTGGGAACAATGTACTAAATAATTTTGTATTTATTTGTTACATTTCAAAGTCCAGCCTCTTGAAATTTAATGAGACTTATGAAAATTGAAAAATCTTTAAGGCATGAAGGGCTGAACCTCTAATATTGGAATATCATAGTATTGAGCAAGCTTTCCAGAAGAAGCATTATTTTATTGTAAAGGACATCACCTTGGCTGACTCTGTGCCAATTTATTTGGTTACAGTGTGTCTCCAACCTAGAGAGTAAGTTTCTTCATAGCAGGAACCCTTTCCTTTTTCATCATTGCCAACTTCCATACCTAGAGCTGGCATACTTTAAATAAGGTATTGTTAAATATGTGGGCATCTTTTGGGTTTTTGACTACTTTTCTCTATGGAAGATCCATTAACACTTCGAGTTACAGTCTCTCACTTGTAGATCCAAGCAAGTCATCTTAAGTGGAAATAGAATTGTCAAGTAAACTGTTGTTGGGCTCTTTGGAAGATGAGCTCAACACATATTTTTGAAATGTCTATTTTGTGTAAGCCAGTGTAGAACATATGGTGAAGATTTTCTTAATGATATAATAAATGTATTCATAGTTTATGTTCACAATTTCATTTCAGATCCTGTTCTCCCAAGCTCTTCTCTCTGAAACAGACCTTATAGAAGGGTAAATGGGACACACTAACAATGCAACAGAATTTGTCCTTCTGGGCCTCACTCAAAATCCTGAGGGGCAGAAAGTATTATTTGTCATGTTTCTACTTATCTACATTGTAACTGTGGTTGGCAACCTGCTCATTGTGGTGACTGTCACTTCCAGCCCCTCTCTGGGCTCACCCATGTACTTCTTCCTTGCCTATCTTTCACTCGTGGATGTCACTTATTCAACTGCAATTTCCCCCAAAATGATTTCAGACTTACTTTGTGACAAAAAGACTATTTCCCTCCCAGCTTGTATGGGACAGCTCTTCATAGAGCACTTATTGGGTGGTGCTGAGGTCTTCCTCCTGGTGGTGATGGCCTATGATCGCTATGTGGCCATCTGTAAGCCACTGCACTACTTGACCATCATGAATCGACAAATCTGCATCTTGCTCCTGCTGGTGGCCTCAGCTGGAGGTTTTGTGCACTCTGTGGTTCAACTTCTCTCTGTGTACAGCCTCCCCTTCTGTGGTTCCAACATCATCGACCACTTCATGTGTGACATGTACCCATTATTGGAACTGTCCTGCACTGATACCTACTTTATAGGCCTCACTGTGGTCGCCAATGGTGGAGCAATCTGCATGGTCACCTTTATCCTTCTACTCATCTCCTATGGGGTCATCCTAAACTCCCTAAAAACTCACAGTCAGGAAGGGAGGCACAAAGCCTTGTCTACCTGCAGCTCCCACATCATAGTGGTTGTCCTTTATTTCATTCCCTGTATTTTCCTGTATGTTAGACCTGTTTCCAACTTGCCCATTGATAAATCCATAAGTGTGCTTTTTACAGTTATCACTCCCATGTTGAATCCTTTAATATATGCATTGAGAAACTCTGAGATGAAAAATGCTATGGGAAAACTCTGGTGTAAAAATTTATCCCTAAGTAGAATAAGACTGTGTCACCCACACTGAAAAAGTTTGTTGCTAATTCTGAAAAGACAGCAGGCAATAAATTCTCACAGTGGGTGATTTAGTCAATTCAATGGGATTTATGAGGGTGCTTTTCTTTATTGATGCAAGGGTATCTAAAAGGAGTAAATTTATCTTTTGAGGTTAAAATCAATCTAATAGAGAAATTCTGGAGGCTGAATGAAAGACATGATTATTAGTATCATTTTAAGTAAAAATAACACTAAGCTCACCTCACGACTTATTTTTATTAGTTTATACTGAAATGGACTTAGAATAAAGTACTTTTTTTTCCTTTTTTAAAAGATTAAAACAAGTTGCTTTTGGAAATTTAATATAATCCCAATTGAGAAAGAAATTTGTCTAACAGAACAAATTTCTGAGGACAAGAGAGAGTTGTTTTTTTGTTTGTTTGTTGAAATTTTCACATTCTTTATTCTATAACACAACAGCTTTCTTTATTTGCATTTTGCATTTTGTGTCTAAGATTACCACTGTTGCTCAATTTACATCTATACATTTGCATTTCAGGATATTTGATTGGAAAATGATATTGTGCTTGGATAAAGACATTATCAATGAACAATTTTGTGAAATGGGCTGGTTTTGATGATGAAAACAGTTTCCAGGTCTTTATTAGAGGGGAGATAATAATTTACTTTGGATTTGAAAACCGTATTATCCCATGCTGTAAGCATATTTTTATGTTTTTCTTCACAAGTTATGTGCAATTTTGACATCCTTGAAATAGTAGGTAGAGGTGCATTTGTCTCCTTATGCTGAAATGTGGATAAAGAAATATATTATTTTGCAAAAGTAGTGTGTTCCCTTACAGTTGTATTAAACTAAAGAAGTTTTTACTTATAGATGTAGTAATGATTTGTTTGATTAAAAACTATGTTTTTCAATTTCATTTTAAAATATTTTTTCCCAGTATCCTGGAACATCCCAAGACCATAAGTTGAGAGAATTCTTGTCAGTGTAATCTGGAATATCACCTCTACTTAGGAAGAGTTTACTTTTCTAAAAAACAGAAAAAGGTTTTAGTGCTTTTCTTATTTAAAAATATTATTTAATTTTCATGCATATTCAATAATATCTGTAATTTATTTATGCATTTTGTAGCCTCTTATCTAGAATTTTAATTGATATCACTGAATCTTCCTGAGTGCATCTCCATGATTCATTCCTCTGCCTCTTCCCAGAGGTAATCCCAATCTTGAAATTTTTGTAATTAAAAATAATTTATGCATGCATGTATCATTAAGTTACATTGTTTAGATTTTCTTATACCTTGCCTTTATTAAATTTATATTAGATACTACTTAGTTTTCTGCATCTTACTTCTGTCAGTCAGTGTAAACTGTCCGTGATTTGACAATTACTGTATATCACCTAGCACAATCATTTCCCCTGCTGTATATTATTCCATTGTGTGAATATATCACAGGCTAAATATCTGTTATCTAGTCAGTGGTCTCTGGGATGTTTTAAGGTTTTCTATTGCACATACAACTGCGCTGGACATCCTGAAAGAAATTAGTGTAAGTGGGGTAAGTACATGTCCACTTTTACAGATGGTTGCATTTATTTCCTAAAGTGGTCTTATCAGTTACACACCTAAAAGCAGTATATAACTTTTCTATTACTCTATATACTTACCAATATTTGTTTTCAGATTTTTTATATTTTTGCTAATCTGATGGGTGTAAAAATGTGATTTCATTGTGGTTTTAATTTGCATTCCTTATTACTACTGAAGTTGACTTATTTTCATTTTTAATGGACATTCATTATTTTCCCTCTTCCATAAATTGTGTATTTATGTTTTTTTGTCATTTTTTAGTTTTTTCATATTATTTTTAATTTGTTGGAGTTTTTTAGATACGCTTATAATAATTCTTTTTAGTTTATATATTGTATAAGTCTTTTCCCAGTTTGAGGTTTTTCTATTGACACTTTTATCATTTTGTTTGATGACTTAGAAATTAATGTAGTCATGTTTCTCAGTCCTTATATATATAGCTAACACTTTTATTTATAATTCAAGAAATCTTTTTTCTACTTTAGGGCCAAGAAAATATTCTATATTGTCTTCTAAAGATTTCAATTATTTTTCTATTTTTAATTTTCAATTTTAATCTACTAACTAGTGATCTTTGTGTTCATTATGATTTAAATATCTTATTCCATTTTTCACATGTAGATAACTAGTCATCTAAGAATTATTTATTGAATAGTCCATGTTTCCCCAATATCAAATATCAAGTTTTCATTTATGTCTGATTCTTATTCTGTTTTCTCTGTTTTGGTCAACTAATTGATTTTTCTAACTGTGTGTTCATTTTTATACCTTTAAAATAAGTTTTTCGTATCTGATAGTCCTCCCAACGTTCTTCCTTTTTTTTGTTTTTTGTTTTGGAAGTGATGGGCTATCGTAGGCTTTTGCTTCTTCATATGCATTTTAGATTCATCTTTAAAAGACAAGATGTATTTTTATTGGAGTTGCATTGCTGCTGTCTCTTAATTTGGGAAGAATTGGCACCATTATTATGCTGAATTTTCTTACCAGTGAATGTAACATATCTCTCCATTTAAGTCTTCTCTAATGCTCTTAAGGTTCTGAAAAATTTCATAAAATGTTTGTTCATATATAATTAATAGGCTTCTTCCTAGATATTTAAATTTTTTGTTGCTCTTACCCACAGGCTGACTGAACATATATTTTTTTTCAATATTTGTAGTCTTTGCATTATGTAAGTCATACTTCACTTTAAATCAAGTTTTTTTTTTTCATTTTCTTAATAGTGAAGTATTTTGCCATTTGTACTTTTATGAGTTGCTTTTTCATATACTTTACTTAATTTTATTGGCATGCACAAAATCTTTTTATTGATTTAAAAGAGATTTTATAGATTATAATATAAAAAAATTTTCGTTAGATAGCTTTTGTAGTGTGGAAGGGTATATTTTTTATTTCACTGTTGCTTGTCAGACTTATTAACTAATGTTTCTGTTTTTCCTACTTCATGATTATATGATAATTTACAAATATCTTATTCTAATTAATTTATGCATGCTTCAATATATTTAAAGTTTTGATTACACATATATGCATGTATGTGTATGTGAGGATTTAGAGAAAGATATAGAGAAAATGCCTGATTGTATGTGTGCATGTGCATAAAGTTTTTAACTCTGTTTTTTTCCAGTGGTCTTCTGTTGCCCTAAAAACAATTTATTTCAACATATTTATTGAAAAATCTATCCTACTTCCCTAATTCAATATGCTATGTTTACCATTTGATGCCCAAATATTTGTGTACCTATCTCTAGACTCTCTTCCTTTGATTATTGCTAGGACAATATCCCATCATATTAATTTATTTATAGTAGATTTTGCTAAATGAGTAAAAGCCTACCCTTCACTGCTATATTAAAACATTTTCTGTTTCAAACAATTATTTTCCGCATTAGTATTAGAATAATTTCAGAAGGCTGTAGAAAGCTACTAGGAATTTGAAGTGCAATACATGTATAATTAAGTTGGGAAAAAACTGACATCTTGACCATATTGAACTGTTCTACCCGTTAACAGGAAAGGTCTGTTTATTTAGGTCTCTGAGATTCTTCAATAATTGTTTTGCTTCGTTTTGTTTTGTTTCCATCTTATAAGACTTTCACATTTTTCTTTGAGTTTATTTCCTCATATTTTGCATTAATGAAAGATGTTCTTTCCACATTGTACCATCTGAATAATCAGGACTAGTACTCATGAAAGTTATCAGTATGCGTTTATCAGTTCAATCTTGATTTCAGCCAGTTTACTGAACTCCCTTATTTTATATGATAGATTTCAGTTGACTCTTGGATTTGCTAAGTAGACAATCATATCATCTAAAATAAGGAACATGTTTTCTTTCCAATATTTTATGTATCTACTTATTCCATTATTGTATTACTTGGGCTTTTAAGAAAATGTGGGCTAATAACTGTGGCCAGCAGAAACCTTGCCACATTTGTAGCTTCAATGGGGATGCCTGTGGTATTTCCCCATAAAAAATGTGCTAATTAAAAATTGTCGACCCTACATCTCAGGGCTCAATAGAAGCAGACCGCTCTCTTCAAAACAACAACTGAAAACTATTTACTAAGAGTTCTGTGGATTTAAAGAATTAATAATTAGTGAAGTACTTGAAGACTATAAACAGTGAACAGTCATTATGACTTTCCAGGGGAATAAATATCTTGATGCACTTTGTTTTCACTCTCTAAAATCTGTTATTTCCTCCCATTGTCCTAACCTAACCAATAGCCAGAGTGCAAGATTCCTTTGTTGATGTAGTTTGTAGAGGTCAGCTTTCTAGGGTCCAGAGTAGATTAGAATTGAAGCTGTAGGAGAAAATGTAATATATTCACAATAGTTTTCCCTTTTAATTCCCATCATCCACTCTTGACTTTTGTCTAGGTATAAAACTCTATCCTGAGTAGAGGAAACATGCAATGTCCCTTCAGTCTCCATACAATCATTTGATTTCAACTCCCACCTGAAATCAAAATTGAAATATGAACTATCAATGTCCTTCATATGAAGTAGCAGGGGAAAAAGAAAGAGGAAGGGCTAAATTAATGATTTCATAAAATAAAATACTTGCATCACACCAAGCTTCCAAAGCTTTTCAGGTGACTCTCAACCAGGCAATAACAAACTAAGCAGAAAGGCAATGAAGGCATTTATTTGGGGTCTAAACATTGTGATTTGAGAAACAGAGATTCAGGTAGCAACCCAAATCATCTCACATCTTGGTGATTACAGGCAAGAGATTTAAAAGAGAAAGATTACATCAGTGGTTTGTGATCCGTGGATATTTGGGGCACTCCAAATGTCCTTCAGGCTAGACAATTTACTGAGTTCCTTATGGGGTTTATTTCTGGTGTCTAGATATCCTTTTGAGGAACACTGTTGCCTGCTGCTATGCATACTTTGTCCTTTTGTGATATCTGCCTGAGATTTGCTAAAGCGTAAACTCCAGAATGACTTTATGACTCCATTTTAAAACTCTTATCCATAGTAACTCTGTTTTGTTTTATTTCTTTTTAAATGACCTAATTTGGTAATCATGCTTCCACTTCACCCACCCATATCTTGTTCCTTTACTTTTTGCCAGTTCCTTAATTGGTCAGTGTACTGTACTCAGTCGGATAACGCAAATCTTCACTCCCACAAGATTCAAATCAACAATGGTTATTATTTATTAGTTTGCCTCAGTTTCTCATTGTCCTCTACTAAGCAAAGGATTGATAGAAGGTTTCATTAATATGACACAGTCCAATTTCCCTTCACTAATTAGGATGAAGTACCCAATTCTCTTCTGCCTGTTTCATCAGCACAGGGTACCCCAAATAATCATGGGACAGTTTATTTTTTAAAATTTCAAGGAACAATGACAGTATTCATTGGTAGAAGCATTCCTTCTGTGAGCACCAGGGCTTCCACACATACTTTTGAAGACATGAAGTAAAAATATTTTAAGTAGGTCATTATGTGTATAGAGTGTTGTATTGAAAAGGGTCACTCTGACCTCTACATTTGGTTCACTTTTTTTTACTTTTTCATTTTGGATACAGGAGAGATGGTCTTGGATTAACCATAGTGGTTGCTTTAAGCATACACCAGATCCTGCAGGATAGAAAACCAATGTTGTTTTGTGTTGTCTCTTATTTTGCAAGCAGCACTGTCATAGAACCCATCCCATCATTGTATAATGTAAGAAGCTTCCAGAGAATGAGAAAAGTGGTAAGAGCAGTGAAGTTCATGACTATGAGCCCATTTCTCTGCTGTAAAATGGGATTTCTTGGTCAGAGGAAATGCTGAGTGGAAATGAATAAAAGGTGTTTATTAGATTTGTGTATAGTGTTGCTATAAACAGAATATATGTCTATTCCAGTGAAGGCAAATCACTGCCTCTTTTATGATTGACTGTGTCTAATATAATAAAAATGATGCCAGATATCTGATTGGTGCCCTGGTGACTGATGATTTATTGGGTTCTTTGCAATTGACTTTTTTGGCACTGAGCATTCTGTTGCAGAGATTGCCAGATCAGTCTTGGTGAGGAGAAATCTATATTATTGAGTATCTGAATAAAGTCAACTGACATTAGAGCCATTTTGTACATTTGTACAATTAGTAAGCTTGAAGGGGCTTGGAAAGAACTTGGCTGATATTCAAAAATGGGTCATCTCAATTTATCATTGACTTTATTCTCATTGATGTATTGTGTGAATTTATATGGAACACAAATATAATTACATATTGTGTCCATTTAGAGAAGTTCATAAAGTGCCTCATCTCTTATCCCATATTGTCATCAATCTCTCCATTTTCTTCTTTCCAAGGAGAAAGAGCCAAGCCATGAATGCAGTATAGCTGCACTTCAGGTGATCTCATTTTTGCAAAGGTCAAAGCCATATATACTTTCTGAAATAATGCTCACTTGTGATATTTCTCTTCACTGTTCCCTTTCAATACCACCCTTGAGTGTGTTTATAATGTAAGAGTATTTTTTGCCTGAAGTCAGAACACCATGTAAACTTATCCACATAAGTCATGCTTGCATGCCTTTCAAAAATTGCTAATTAGTATCAGGTTACTCCTCATGAGCCC
Source organism: Choloepus didactylus (assembly GCF_015220235.1). Taxonomy (NCBI): domain Eukaryota; kingdom Metazoa; phylum Chordata; class Mammalia; order Pilosa; family Megalonychidae; genus Choloepus; species Choloepus didactylus. Next base: position 29,596,239 of record NC_051312.1, on the reverse strand, counting down.
TTAGCTATGAATGAGAGAAAGGTGATGAAGCAGACTGAGCATCAGTATGGGAAGGTGAAACACATCCTTAAGCAAATTACTTCTACCTCTGCATATGCTCAAATCTAGATTTATATAAACTTCCACTTCCATTTCCACTTAAAAACAGAATGAGCTAGGCACATATATTTTCATTATTTTTGGATCAAGCAACATCTACTTAATAATGGACATGTGGGTTCTCATAGTCACTATGTGTCTGTCTCATTGTCTAACTCAAATTTTATCAAGGCCTGATAATTAAAATATTAACAGATAAACAAAAATTAAGCAAAATCATTGCTCGTTGACTTGACCTACCAGTAATACTAGAAGAAGTGCTTCAGGCTAAAAACAAGGGACACTAGACGGAACCTTGAATCCACATGATGGAATAAAAAGTACTGGTAAAGGTAACAATATAAGAAAATATAAAATATTTTCTTCCATTCTGTGGGTTGGCTTTTCACTTTCTTGATGGCATTCCTTGAAGTACAACACTTTTCCATTTCTTCTAGTTTTCTTTCCATTACAATGCCTTTGCTGTCATATCTAAGAAACCACTGACTAATCCAAGGTCATGGTTTTAATCCTGTGTTTTAACCTAAGTGTTTTATAAGTTTAATTCTCACATTAAAGTCTGTGTTTCATTTGAATTAATTTTTGTATATGGTGTGAGGTAGGGATTCAACTTCATTCTTAAATATGTGGATATACAATTTTTCAAGTATTTCTTGATGAGAACCTATTTCTCCCCAATTGACTTTTCTTGACACCCCTGCCAAATATGAATTAGCAAAATAAGAGTTATATTTCCAGATCTGCAATATACTCCACTGAATCATGAATTGTATTTAGTTGCTATATCTCTTTATTTTATTTTAACCTGGAACTGTTCTTCAGGCCTTCTTTAACTTGTATTACATTAACACATTGCAGAGTATCTTCCAGAGAATTTGCTGGATTTTCCTCAATCTGAATTTGATAATTGTATTTTGATAAGGTTTAGGTTATGCATAATTTGACAAGCATGCTACTTTGTGACTCATCTTTGCCTGCATCTCATTACTGCATCTAATTGGAGTAAGGGTATGGAGTTCCAACACATTTGAGTTGATTTGGGACATCTTTGAGGCTATCCAGACCTTAGAGCTTCCTATGATATTGACTGAGGACTTTGTTGCAATTGCATTTCATATCAGTGTTTCTCTCTGTCCAATCCTGGTGCAATTATTTTCTTACAGATATTATTCCCTATATGTCTAAACAGACATATAGATTGTTGCATCCCAAAGTATCAGGATATACATACTTCTGTAGTGCCAATGGAACATTTTCCAGGATAGATCAGATGCTGGGATACAAAACACATCTTAATAAATACAAAAAGATTGAAATGATTCAAAGTACATTCTCTGATCATAATGTAATGCAACTGGAAATCAACAACCACCAAAGAAACAGATCTTTCAAAATGTGTGGAGGTTAAACAACACAATCCTTAACAACCAGTAAGTCAAAGAAGAAATTGCTAGAGAAATTGATAAAAATCTAGACACAAATGAAAACAAAAACACAATATATCAAAATCTGTGAGATGCAGGGAAGGTGGTGCTGAGAGAGAAATTTATAGCTCTGCATGCACACATCAAAATGCAAGAATGAGCTAAAACCAAAGACCTCACTGAACAATTGAATAGACTAGAGAATGATCAAGAAACTAACTCTAAAGCAAGTAGAGGAAAAGAAAAGAAAATAGCAATGACTAAAGGAGAAATAAATTAGCTGGAGACAAAAAAAAAAAAAAAGAGACAGAGAATAAATAAAACCGAAAGTTTGTTCTTTGAGAAGATAAACAAGATTGACAGATCCTTACCTACACTGTCAAAGTCAAAGACAAAGAAGACCCACATAAATAGAGTCATAAATGAGAAGGGGATAGATACTACGGATCCCAAAGAAACATTAAAAAAAAATCATAAATGAATACCATAGATAACAGTATGCCAACAAGCTAGACAATTGAGAGAAAATAGAAAATTCCCTGGAAACACATGAACATCCTAGACTGACTCATGAAGAAACAGAAGACCTCAGCAAACCAATCACAAGCCAAGAGATCCAATCAGTCATCAAAAATCTACATATAAATAAAAACCCAAGGCTGGATGGCATCACAGGGGAATTTTACCAAACTTTCCAAAAAGAATTGACACCATTCCTGCTCAAACTCATTCAAAAAATGGAAGAAAAAGGAACATTACATAACCCATTTTATGAAGCTAATATCACTCCAATACCAAAACCAGATAAAGATGGTACGAAAAAGGACAACTATAGGCCAATCACCTTAATGAATATAGATGCACAATCCTAAACAAAATATTTGCAAATTGAATCCAAATGCACATTAAAACAATTATACACCACAACAAGTGGTGTTCATTCCTGACATTCAAGGGTGGTTCAACATAAGAAAATCAATTAATGTATTCAACACATTAACAAATTGGAAGGGGAAAATTAAATGATCACCTCAATAGATGCTGAAAAGGCATTTCACAAAATTCAACATCACTTTTTGATAAAAAATCACATCAAGAAGTAGGAATTGAGGCAACCTTCCTCAACATGATAAAGCGCATACATGAAAAACACACAGCCAGCATAGTACTGATGGTGAGAGGCCAAAGCCTTCCCCACAATATCAGGAATAAGACAAGGATGCCCACTGTCACCTCTATTATTGAACATTGTGCTAGAAGTTCTAGTCAGAGCAATTTGCTAAAACAAAAATATAAAAGGTGTCCAAATTGGAAATGAAGAAATAAAACTGTCATTATTTGCAGATTATATGACTTTATATTTGGAAAATCCTGAGAATTTGACAACAAAGCTACTTGAGCTAATAAAATTCAGCAGAGTGGCAGGCTATAATATCAATGCACATAAGTCAGTACTATTCTATACACGAGTAATAACCTAACTGAAGAGGCAATCCAAAAAAATTCCATCCACAAGAGCAACTAAATAAAACCAAGTACCTAGAAATAAACTTAACCAAGGAAGTAAAAGATGCCTACACAGAAAATTACAAAATTTTACTAAAAGAAATAAAACAGGACCTAAAGAGGTGGAAAAATACTCCATGCTCATGGATAGGAAGACTAACATATTGTTAAGATATCAATTCTACCCAAACTGATCTACTGATTCAATGCAATTCCAAAGAAAATTCCAACAATCTACTTTGTAGACTTGGAAAAGATAGTTATCAAATTTATCTGGAAGGGGAAGGGATCTCAAATTACCAAAAATTTCCTAAGAAGGAATAATCAAGTGGGAGGACTGACACTTCTTGACTTTGAAGCCTACTATAAAGCTACAGTGGTCAAAACACCATGGTACTGGCATAAAGATAGACATATTGATCAATGGAATCAAATTGAGAGTTTAGAGAAAGACCCCCAGGTATATGGTCAACTGATTTTTGATAAGGTCCCCAAATCCACAGAACTGGGACAGAACATCTCTTCAATAAATTGGACTGGGAGAACTGGATAGCCATAGCCAAAAGAATGAAAGAGGGCTCCCACCTCACACCATATAGAAAAAATAACTCAAAGTGGATCAGAGACCTCAATATTGCAGACAGCACAATAAAACACTTAGAAACTAATATAGGGAAACCTCTTCAGGACCTAGTAATAGGACATTGCTTCTTAGACCTTACAGCCAAAGCAAAAGCAACAAAAGAAAAAATAGATTAATGGAAACTTCTCAAAATCAACATCTGTGCCTCAAAAAAATGTGTCAAAAAGGTGAAAAGCCAGACAACTCAATGGGAGAAAATATTTGGAAACCATGTATGATAAGAGACTGATATCCTGCATATATAGAGAAATCCTACAGCTCAACAACAATAGTCCAAACAGCCCAATTATAAAGTGGGCAAAAGATGTGAAAAGATATTTCTCCAAAGAAGAAATAAAAATGGCTAAAAAACACATGATAAAAAATAGTCATCTTCACTAGCTATTGGGGACATGCAAATCAAAACCACAATGAGATACCATCTCATACCAATAAGAATGGCTACCATTAAACAAACAGAAAACAATAAATGCTGGAGAAGATGTGGAGAAATGGGAACTCTTATTCATCACTGGTGGAGCTATATAACATTACAGCTGCTGTGCAAGACAAATTGGCAGTTTCTCAGAAAACTAGATATTGAATTACCCTATGATCCAGCATTTGCACTTCTCAGTATATTCCCAGAAGATTTGAAAGCAGTGACATGGACAGACATTTGTACACCAATGTTCATAGCAGCATTGTTCACAATTGCCAAGTGATGTAAACAATCAAAGTATCCTTCAACAGACAATTAGATAAAGTGTGGTATATGCATAAGATGAAATACTATGCAACAGTAAGGAGGAACAAGGTCCTGAAACACATGGCAACATGGATGAAACTTGAAGATATAATACTGAGTGAAATAAGTTAGACACAAAGGGGAGATATTGTATGTTACCATTTCTATGAACTCTCTGAAAAAATGTAAAATCAATGTCTTATAATGAAGAATATTGGGGACCTAGTGGTAGACAGAAGGTAATGAAGGGGAATGATAATCTAATATGTTCAAATATGTTAATGATGGTGAATTTAAAGGTGCAGGAATGGACAGGGGTGACAATTGTTTGCTAGTGGGATTATAAGTATCAGAGCTGTATTGAACATGGATAGGATTGAAAGGAGTTGTGTGAAGGTGTGTTTCCAACAGATAAGCACCACAAATATAGAAAGGTGCTTTCATGATATACATCTAAGCTATGACACCAGCACACAGCATTGAAAATCGAAGGGTATATGGGAAAAATCTACCTATTGTATGCTAGGGACTATGATTAATAGGAATACATTACTGGTACCACACAAATACTAGGGACAAATAATTAAGGGCTGACAAAAGTGACGGGTATTTTGGGTCATGAGAAAAAAAGAAAAAAGCATAGGACAAAACAAAGATGTTGACTCTACTAATTGAAGTAATACTTGAAACTGCAAAAGGAAAATTTTTGATAGATTTGACTCTATTAAACTGAAAATAAAACAGGGAAATGTTCAAAACTTAAAGATATTAAAAAACTGACTTGTAAATATTACACATAAATAAGAAACATAAGATATGAAGTAAAAATATGTAAAAAAATATAGTAACTACCCCCAGTAATAAAGGAAATATATATCATGATATCACTTTACTAGCAAAGAAGAGAAGATAGTATTACACATTTGTTTTTCTTTAGAAAACTCTACCATGTTCCTATAGTTGCAGAAACAAGGACAATAATGATGCTGTTTGTACATAGAAAAGGCTAAACAAAACATATAAACATGTAACCTGTAAAATCTGGAATATTTTGTAAGGAATCAACAGTTACCTCTGGAGAGTGTGATTGGGAAATAATGAATTTTGGAAGGGTACTTTTATGTTTTACTCTCTAACCTACTGTAACCTTTGGATATTTTAATATGGAAATATATTTATTCTATAATTAAAATAAGTCTAATAAATTCTTATAAAACCAAATTGGAAGGGTTCTTGATAATAGTTACTAATAATTATGTAGATATTCATCTCTTTTGCTTCAGTAATTCCATTGAAATGTATTTTGATGTATATTAAAAATACTGGAAAATCTATAATGAGAAGAGATTCATTCAAAGGTTTTCTTTAATAAGCGAAAATTTGAAAATTCCTTAAATTAATAAAAAACAAATGGTAAAATTTGGTATTAATAGATTTTTATGTGAATCTACAGCTACTAAAATGCATAATTGCATAAGGACCCCTGTAGTTAAATGGAAAAAAGTATTTAACAATCCAAAATGAGAATGAGAATATATAGTAATTTTACAGGATGATTGCATTATATAGATATGTATGTATATGTGCGTGTGTGTGTGTGTGTGCGAAGAAGGAATAGAGGAAAACAATGGAGAAATATCTGAAATAATTCTGAAGTACTTTTAAAATTATGATTCAAGGGAGACAAAAAACAGAAGAAAATGAAAACCTATGAAAGATAGTTGTAAGAGAATCATATGTGAGTGAAGACATTATTCAGGCACTCTAAATACATAAAGTGGTACATTTAGTTGGATCATTAGGTTGTGAAACAATATAATGCATCTAGCCTGAGTAAAGAATGATATTATGTACATGGTAATTAAAGAATGATATTATGTACATGGTAATTTTCCTCAGTAATTTCAGGCTTGTGATTTATTCAATCATCTCATATGTCTTGAATGACAATGAATGTAAATTAGCCACCATGAGCTGAAAGTTGCAAAAATAATTTCTTCTTAATGTATAACTAAACCAAGACACTGAAGAGGTCAAGAATAATGGAAGTAAATAGGTGTCCAAATCAAGAAATATTTTTTCTAAATATGGAATTTATAAATTAAATATTTTTGAATTATATAAGAACATTGTTTTTCAATTACTGAGAAAATAAATATACATATATCACGTATACAGATACATACACTTTAAAAATTGTCTCTTAGAACCACTATTTTTCACATAAATTAAAACTTTTAAAACATTAAAATGACTACCTGAAGATCATACATCAAATTCAGCAATCTCAGACCTTGGTAGAGAACACACTCAATCACCGCTTGTTTTTCTCTCTCCCTCCAGAAATGTTGGTTCTACCCGGGAAGTCTCTATAGTTAAAGCTTGGAAATCAGTATTAAAAAAAAAAAAATCCCAAGTGATTGTAATGCATGAAAACCTTTTTTGCCCATCAGTTAGAACTACAAAGTCACAATTCAGAGTCTAATTCCATTGCTGTTGCCAAAGCAGCGCTTTCTCAATTTTCTTTGCAGATAAACCATTTATCATCTGTGTCATTTCTACATCTACTATAACCATGGACCTGAATAGCAGTGTGAATGAGTTCATTCTGTTTGGGTTCACACAGGATGTTCTAAAAGAGGAAATAATGTTTGTGGTCTTCCTGTTTCTCTAACTTGCAACTCTGCTGGCAAATTTACTTATTGTGATGACTGTCACTGCAAGAGGACCATAAATATAAGTAATTAAGCATTAATTTGATGCCTGTTTTTTCTGTAGCAACCTTAAATGTGACCTTTCATCCTCTTGAACATGTACAAGGAGATAATTCATAACCATTTTTTTTCAAACAATTGCAAGCCTATCATAAGCATTCACTGTATTGAGAATAATCTCTCATACTTTAATCTACTGATCTCCACAAGTATGGCTCTCAAGTTGATTACAGATGTTGTATTTGAGAAGAAAGTCATTTCCTACAATGAGTGCATGACCCAGGTCTTTTCAGTTCACTTCTTTGGGAGGATGGAGGTCTTTGTGCTCATCCTCATGCTGTTTGATTGCTATGTGGCCATTTGTAAGCACCTGAGATAACCATCATGAACAGATGTGTCTGTGTTATGTTGGAGAATCTGGCCTGGGGAGTGGGGGGAGATCATGTATGCATTCTTCAGCACAGGTTATCTTAGATTGGAAATTACCCTTCCGTGGCACTAATGTTATCCATCACTACATCTGTGATTTGCAACCTCTGTTGAAACTTCCCTGCATGGACACGTATGCAATAAATCTACTAGCAGTCTTTAAGAGTGAGATCATATGCATAGTGAGTTTTATAATCCTGATCATCTATATTTTAATTTTGCATTCTCTGAGTAACCAGAGTGCAGAAGGAAGAAGGAAGACCCTCTCCACCTGCACCTCTCAGATAATTGTGGTCACCCTGTTTTTTATCCCATGCATGTTCCCATTCTCTCACCCACCAACCACATTTCCTGTGGACAAGTTGGTGACTGTATTTTACACCATTGGTACACCCTTGCTCAACCCTCTTATTTACACTTTGAGGAAAGCAGAAGTTAAAAATGCCATGAGAAAGTTATGGCATAACAACTGAATTGAGGCAGCAAAGTGTGGATGACTCCACTTGCTAGTTCTGTAACTATTTAAGTAAAATTGAAACAGCAGAGAAAATGTTCACATGCTGATATGGGAAGTGTCCTCTCTCAGTAAGACTTTGGGGGAAATAGGAAGATTTAGAAAAAGGAGACAAATTTTATTATGAGCTGGTATCAAATAGAGTGACAGAATGTCAACTGCAGCAAGATTTGTGGGAACTAATGCCAGTACTCAATTCTTTTTTCTGCATTGCAGCTTGTGAACCAGATCCTATTATGCCTACAGCCTTACCGGCCTCTTTGTATGTTATTCTGGTTTGGGCTTTTCTTCTCCATATTTCTAATAGAAGTCTAACAATTTGTCCTTGAATTCTACCTGATGTGTTTTGTTGGCTAATCGGTGCTGACACTTCTGAATCTAGATCATATTTTCTGGCTCAACATTCAGCCCCAAGTCACTGCAAGAGGAACATAAATATAAATAATTAAGCACTAATTTGATGCTTGTTTTTCCTGTAGCATCCTTAAATGTTACCTTTCATTTTCCTCTTGAACACGTACAAGGAGATAACTCATAACCATTTTTTTCAAACAATTGCAAGCCTGACTATCATAAGCATTCACTGTATTGAGAATAATCTCTCATGCTTTAATAAATTTTGTTCTTCATATTAATCCTCATTAATTTATAATATATAGTTTATAATGTTTTGTAATTTAAGTCAATGGAAACTGTACAAAACTTTTGGTAGGTGAATTGAGAGTTGTATTATAAAAATCAATACTTCATTGAAGAAATTATAGATATGAAAAAGCAATAAATGATGCATTAAAAGAGCTTTTCAGTAACATGCAGCATATCAATGAAATCCATCCAAAGAGAGAAGAAATTAATTGAAGTGATTACAGAACAGAATGTTATCAAGGAAGTAAAATTTCTTATTAGATATCAGGCACAATGTTAAGGTAATGAAGTGTTTTGCTGATTAGTAGGTGAGACTCCCTGGCCAGTCTGCCTGACAGTTGCACTTCTCTGTTAGGAGGGATGCTTTGGGCTGTGGCTACTTGAAGCCATAACCAATAATGTCTCTTGTTCAAATTCTATCTTCATAAAGAAGACATTGTCTTGTAATTGGATTTCCTATAGAGACTTTCCTCCCTGGATAGAAAGGTTTTGATCAATGACCAGACAAGCATTTTTGTATTCTTGATTTAGATTTTTCATAGCAGCTCATTAAATTTACATTCTGGTTCAGGTACAGTTAAGTAATGATTCCAGGCAACAAGAGCCCATCTATTAAGGAGTCCTGGGAAGAAAATGAAGAAAATTGCCTTCATATAGATCAGAGGACTGGACTCTAAGCTGGTGGGTTAATCTATATGATGCCAGTTTGGGAGGCTTTGTTTGAGAATGGCTCCTAGGGGCTAACTCCCGATACTGATCTTGAAACTCTGATGATCTAAGCTTGGAAAATTTACTTAACACCCATATTCCTTACTGGCAGATTCCTCAGTCTGTAAGTCCTATTGATGGTGAGGCAAAGTTTTCCTGATTTGTGACCTAAACTATTAACAAGCCACTTGCCTTTTCACAAGTTTACTAATACTATCCTATGCTATAGTTTAGCATTGCTATATAGACCAAAGGGAAGATTAGAGATTGAAAGAGAGAGAGACAGAGAGAGAGAGAGAGAGAGAGAGAGAGAGAGAGAGAGAGAATGGAGGAAGGAGAAATGGGGATAAATCTAAGATGATAGAGGGAAGAAAAAATTTCCCCTTATATTTTAGGAATCTTCTCTGGATACATGCATTTGTGGAAGGACAGTAATGATCAGGAAGCTAACCCATTCACCATGCTCCCTGATTAATTAAGTTTATCTTAGTTCCTTGAACACAAATGTCTTTAGAACACCAAGTTTCAGAGAAGTAGTTACATTCTTGATTTAGTTATATGTTACCAAATTCAAATCAAGGATTCTTATGGCTTTATGTATCATCTCTTCATGTCTTCAATGATGATTTTCAAATTCATACCACCACCCTGGAGATCTCCCATGAGTACCAGACTCCTGTATTCAACTAATTTCTTGATCTCTTCCTATATATACCTGGTAGGTATCTTCACAATTATTGACTGACTTTTTACCCCAAACATGCTCTACATTCAGTCTTCCCCAGGCATATTCATCCTTCCAGTTGCCAAGGTTAAACACATTAAACTTAAAAAAAAAATGGTGTTGTCAAAACTCACATCTCAAATTATGAAAAAAAAAAAAGACCATCAGTATATATTCAAAATCTGATATATTTTCATGCTAATTTCCCTACCAATTTTGTCTAAGCTGCCATCATCTTTCACCTCAATTGCAGGAATAGACTGATAATTCTTCTTGCTTCTAAACTTTTCTTGCTGAATCTATTTTCAACACAGCAGCCAGAGACTTCTTATAAAACTTGAATAAAATCAGACCATTCCTCTGCATAAAACCCTACTGTAGCTCCATTTAATTCACAATAAAAGCCAAAATCCTTACAATGATTTTACCTTCTGCTTCATCTTTGTCCTTTTTGTTACTCACACTTTCATTCTCTTGTCTCCAGCCACACTGTTTTTTCTCTTTCCCTTGACCACATCAGCCAGGCTTATACCTTGAAGCATTTTGCTCCATCTGTTTACTTTGCTTAAACCATTTTTTCTGTAATATGCTTGACTAATACCTTCAATCTCTCTAAGACACTGCTCTAAGTCAATGAGGCTCCTGATCCACAGAAACTGTGAGATTATATGAGAATTCTTTAAGCTAATAAATTTGTTATAATTTGTTATACAGCAATATATAACTAATATTGTAACTATTTTGACCTGTTCTCTAATTGCATTTCCCAAGCATATTGCTAATTCATTTTTGGTTTATATCCCAGGCCCCTTTTGACTTGGTTAAATGAACTAAGCTATGAAAGGCTGTCCTTCACTGGATGTTAGCAGATTCCAGTGTTTCCTGCAAATATGATGGTCATGCCATGATTTGTAGTTGCTCCATAGTGAGAGCAACTTCTGTTCCTTTTTCCCTATATATTCATGTTTATGAGCTTCAGACTCCAACATTATACATTTTTATAGTCAACACAAACCTATATCCTTATTGGAAAAAAATACTCAGAAAGTTGGGAAAGGAATTTTGTCTTTGTTTGTGACTTAAAATATTAGAAATTGAGATACCTTCTCAGAAGTATAGGATTATTACATAAAGATGTCAGTGTTACCATTTATGTTTTGAGTTATACATTTATTTAGTGTAAGACCTGGCTTCTATAAGTGGGAGAGAAAATGATAGAGTTGTTTAACATGAAGAAAGTTTATTCTTTTTGATGTGACAGCCACATGTAAATGGCCCAGATTGACAGGGTAGTGCATCATCTCTTCTTCATTCAGGGATGCAGATTCCCTCCTAATTGTTTCTTGGTACTTCACTAAGGCCTTCATATTCAAGATGTAATCCATGTGCTAGCATCATTGGCATCACCTGGAGTTTGTTAGAAATGCAGAATTCTGGGTCCCAATCCTATATTAATGCATAATAATTTGTAATTTAACACTAAGTGATTCATACATACCATACACTTTGTAAATTATTATCATATGTTACTGTAATGTGTGGTTGGACTTCACATTCTGTATCAGGATTCTCTAGGGAAACTGAACAAACAGGAGATAACTGTAAATATGAGATTTTATAAACTATCTCATGCATCTGTGGAGATGTATGAGTCCAAATTCTGTAGGGCAGGCTGCAACTCTGATGAAGGTCTTTGATGAACTCCCCAGAAGAGACTGGCTGGCCAAAGAAAAGAAATTCTGTAGGGTAGGCTGTGAGCTGGCACTCCATTGAGGGCCTTCCATGAATTCCTAAGGAGAGGATGGTGGCTGAAGAAGTGAAAGTTCTCTCACTTCTCCCTTAATAGTCTTCAACTAATTGGATGAAATACAGCTGATTGAAATCTCTTATTGAAGACTCTCTTCATTGATGCAATCAGCCACAGATGCAATTGATTGACTGATGATTTAATAAATCAGCCTTTTGTTTTATTAACCAGACACAGAAGTCCTTATAGTAATGGCTAGGCCAAAGGCTTACTTGACCAGACACCTGGGCACCATCACCTTGCCAAGTTACACATGAACCCAAACATCACAGCTTCTTTGTTTCAGGAGGCATAAAGTGAAAATAAACTATAGGAGTACACATTCAACATTTTAGATTTCAGTCTGTAAATTATATATCCCTTCTGCCTATAGACAACTGATAAAAACTTAGTAACAGAGTTTTACCTATTTCGAAGGGGCTGGGTATTTTCAATAGAAAATGCCTGCATATATTTTTTGAGCCCATGCATGGCAAAGACTGCTTGATGTCCATTAGTTGTGTGTGTAGATTTTCCATTAAGAATATGGGCTTGTGTTTACCAGCAGTTCTTAGAACATTGAAGTTTGAAGGCCATGAACCCAGGCAACCCTGTTACTGCCAAAGGGAAAAATGGATTTCAGTGGATATTTAACAATCTCTGACACAAGCACTAGCACCAGTAACATCCAGAGAAGCATTTTTTTTCTCAAAATTCAATTCAATTTCACAAATATTTGTTGACTCTTACTTATGTACCAATACTATTCTAGGTATCTGTAAAAATATGGCACTTATATCTCTGTCTTCTGAATTCCCATTCTAGGTGAGTTTGCAGGATTTGAAGACATTCAATGAATGTTTCTCAAACTAGGGATTATTAGTTTGTTTTTGTTTTTATAAGGAAATTTTAAGTTTATATTTTAAATGAGCTATATCTTTGGAAAACCTCCTTTTATCTTAACTCCCATCCCTCCACATCCACTTTTATCGAATCCTCTGGATCTCAGGTCAATGATAAGCAGAAAACCCTACATACCCATTGTTCTAGTTTGCTAATGCTGCGGAATGCAAAACACCAGAGATGGATTGGCTTTTATAAAAAGGGGGTTTATTTGGCTACACAGTTACAGTCTTAAGGCCATAAAGTGTCCAAGGTAACACATCAGTTATCAGGTACCTTCAATGGAGGCTGGCCAATGGCGTCCGCAAAACCTCTGTTAGCTGGGAAGGCACGTGGCTGGCGTCTGCTCCAAAGTTCTGGTTTCAAAATGGCTTCCTCCCAGGACGTTCTTCTCTAGCAAGTTTGCTCCTCTTCAAAACATCACTCACAGCTGCACTGACTTCCATCTCTTTGAGTCAGCACGTTTATATGGCTCCACTGAACAAGGCCCACCCTGAATGGGTGGAGCCACGCCTCCACGGAAATATCCCATCAGTTATCATCTACAGTTGGGTGGGGTGCATCTCGATGCAAACAACCTAATTCAAACGTTCCAACTTAATCCCCACTATTCTGTCTGCCCCACAAGATTGCATCAAAGAATATGGGTTTTTCTGGGGGACATAATACATTCAAACCGGCACACCCATCTCTTATGTGAACTTTCTCTTTATCTTCTTGCTTTTTCATCTTCTACTCTGAATGCTGATTCCACTCAAATGGGGGTTGTTTTCTCTCCTATAGCTGTCTTGCCAATAGTCCTGGAGATGACATTTTTGTTAAATATGTTAAAGCAGCTACAACTGTTATTAAAAATTTCCCCACAAAGGCAATTTCAAGCCAGATGACTCCAATGGTCAATTATTCTAAACATTTAAAGGCTAAATACACCAGTCTCACCCCAACTTTTAAAGAGAAAGAGAGAATGAGAATACTGTTTCCAGCAAAACCTCCATGCCCAGAAGGTAAATAGACTATTAAAAGGTGCATAATCATTTGAAGGTGCTAAATTTGTCAGTTATCAGGGAAATGCAAATTTAAACTTCACGAGTTATGACTATGCACATATATATACTCACCAGATAACTCAAATCAAATTTAAAAGACAATTATTGATGACTAAGGATGTAAAGTAACTGGAATTTTGATACATTGATGTTGGAGATTTAAATCAGTACAATCACTTTGGAAAGCTCTTTGCAATTAACTACTAAAGCTGAACATATCCATATGAAATGACCCAGCAATTTCATTGCTAATTGTATCAAATAGAAAAGCATGTGTGTGTTCATCCAAAAGCAGTTGAAAGAAAAAAGGAACTGGAAACAACACAAATATCCATCTATGGAAAAATGAATGAATTGTGGATTATTCATATAATGAATACCTTAAAGTCATGAAACTCAATAATCTACAACTACACAAAACATTGATAAATTACACAAGTATATTGTGAGTGAAATATCATATGTAGAATCAGTGTACTCCATGATTTCAATGGTAAAATTGTCAAAGCATAAAAAAACTAAGCCAAGAGTTTAAAAATCAGTTTAGCAGTTACCCTTAAGAAGTCAGTTACTAGAAGGGTGTTTCAGGATTTTAGGATTCAGGTTGTAATATTTCTCAATATTGGTGCTGGTTAGATGATGTGATCATTTCAAGATACTTTATTTATCTGCATTGTTGTTTGTACACTTTTCCATACATATGTTATAAGTCAATAAAATTTATTCATTAAATAAATATAAATGAATACATAAAACACTCTAGATCATCCAAACAGATACTCAAAACCATATTCTTTTACTTCTATTAGCTATCACAATGGTACAAGTAGTGCTCAGAGCTACAGCTGAAAAAGAAAAGACTAGATATAGCCTTGATAAGTTCAAAAGTCACTGGCACTCAATTAGTTATAGAGAGTACCTTTCTGTGCTAAACTGTGATTTCACAATATTTCAGAAAGGTAAAATTAGACATAGTGTGGGAATGCTAAACTCAAAAGGGCTTCTCGTTGTAGCCGTCAGTGCCTCATGCTTGCAACTCTTATAATTGTATATGAGTTGCAAGCATTAGGTATTTAACCTATTTTAATGTTTGTATGTAATTAACAATATTGAAGTCTATATAATTTATGGTAATACCAGGGTTCTTGAGGAAATTTTATAAGTGGTAAAGAAATTACACTATTTTGTGGATCTTTAGTTTATATGTCAAGAAAAAGAATTCTTAGGCAATTTGTACAGTTATTTCAGGTGTACAAATATAGAATATTTAAAGGTAAAATTTAAACATTTATTCTTAAGTTTGATCTCTTCCAGGGCTGTGGATAACAGGAAGGAGAGAGGAGACATTTTAGGGAAAAGAAATGGGAGAATGAAATAAATTAGTACAAATGTAAGAATGCAGAAAAGAGAAGGAAACCTGAAGCTCAGTCCTTTCAGAGCAGGGTGTGGAGGAAAAGAACAGTAAAAAGAAATAGACAAAATGCAAACTAAATCTAAGGTTGTAGTCCTAAGTCTCCACCTTAATTAACACTTGGGTAGCCCATCCCCTGGGATGGTTGGGCTTGGGAGTAGAGTCATTTTATTCATTTAAAATTTGCTCCCAGCTCAGTGGATTTTTAAGATCCACAATAAGCTAATATAATGGGCATCATCACAGAGTCAAGTGACATAGACAAGTTCACTTCAAATTATGGGTTTGTTTGGTCAGTTTATTCTGGTCAATATGCACAGTTAAAGCTAAACCAGGTTTGGGGCATGATGTCCTCCAAGAAAGTTGCTGTATTTGCTTTGGAACAAGCCACAATTATTAGAGTGCTGTTTATTGGATATTCTTACTGCCAAGCATTTCTTCCTCACCTTCTTTTGTCATACTAATAAGCACATATGAAGGTAACAGAATTAGGTATAAATACACTGTGGTCTCCTTGGTAGGAAAATAGTTTTCCAGAGTTGTTTTATCCCTTCACTGCTAAAGGGAAATAAAAATAAGTATTCACCTGTGAATGGAAGAAGTTATTGCAAAAACTAAAAATGTAATTGGTTGAAAAGAGAAATGAGAATTTTTATGATATGAGGAATTATTCTATACCTTGGCAGTAGTGTTGGTTACATGGGTGCATATGGCTTTCAAAACTCATCTAGGGAGGGGGCAGGGCAAGAATGGTGAGTTGTGTGTTTTATTTACTCTTCTGGAGCAGCTGGTCGATAGCCAGGTTCTATGTAGAACAGATGTCACAGAGGAATATGAGTTTGGACACACATCATGCAACAGTCTCCAGCATGTGGAGCAGCTGAGATCAGCAAAGTCTGTAAGTTCTCACAGCCAGCAGGCCCACACCCCTACCTGCCAGGCACAACATACTGTTTTGCAGCTGGTCTCCTGAGAGAGGAGGGGCCATCAGTGCTGGGAACCAGGAGGGAGAACTTCAGCTGCAGCAATGATTAACAAACAGACTGCTGGGCAAAAACTCCAACCATAGAAAAACAGACCAGACACTGGAGAATCTGGGAGCAGTCAGCCCTGGGGAACAGAGATAGGACTAGCAAAAACAGCAGAAACAAAACAAAACAAAACAAAACAAAACAAAACAAAAGCAGAGAATTTTGGAGTAGGAGGTGAACATAATATGGAGAAGGGCTGGCTCAAACAGAATCAGACACATACACAAACCCAGGGGACAAGACCCTTCTCTGAAAAGTCATTTTTTCTTGTTTCATGTTTCCTACTCAATTGCTCTCCAACACCTTGTCTTTTTGCATTTCAAAGGCCCATCAGAATTGCAAGGACAGAATTAAAGGGATTTTCTTTAAATAGTCTATATTGGGCCTCTCTTTTCCTTTTTCTTCTTGTCTTTTTCTCTTTTTTAAAATAAATATTCTGAGGACCCCATTACAGAAAGCCTCAAAGACTTTCAATTTTGGCCCAGGTAAGAGCAGACCTAAGGTAGCTCTGTGAGACAAAGCAATAAGCCTAGTAGGGGGAGGGGAATTCACTAAAGACTGTAGCATTCACATGAAAAAGGGCACATGGCCCAGCCCCATTGGCAGCCCTCCTGTGGGGAACTCAGACCCCAGGGATTGGAATTCAGAAATCATCTTCATTCAGCCATGCCCTAATATGGTCAGGGTCACCAGGAGAACTAAAGGCTACATATGTCCTCACACTGGTGGGGGAGCTGTGGGCTGGCAAGTGCTAGCTGTTGGACAGCATGGGAAAAGCACAGAGTCTAAAGGCCTTACAGGAGGGTCTCATTCTCAAGGAAACTCCATAAACTCCTGAGATCTGGGTGTCTCTGGACTAGTATAACCTGACAGGGCTTGACCATATCTGAGGAGACCCTCACAAAAAAAGGATACATAGACACAGGGCAAGAAACAGGAAAACAAGAGGTGAAAACTTCTGATAAACAGAGTAGAACCTAAGTTAGAGATTTAGAATAAGCTGAACTGAACACCAAAGGATAGAGAACAAAGCAAACCAAGAAAACCCTTGGTAAAAGAATGAAAACAAGCTCCAGAATAAACTAATCAAGAAAGTCAGATGCATAGACAGCCCAAGATAATGAGCCATACTACGAAACATGAAATATGGAACAGCCAAAGGAACAAACTAATAGTTCAACCAAGATACAGGAGTTTAAGCAATTCATGCTAAATTAATTCAGTGAACTGAAGGAAGAACTAATTAAAGATTTTCAAACAAATCACAGTTAATGGGGAGAGACTGAAAGCTTTCCCTCTAAGATCAGAAACAAGACAGGGATGCCCACCACCACCATTGTTATTCAACATTGTGCTGGAAGTTCTAGCTAGAGCAATAAGGCAAGAAAAACAAATAAAAGCATCCGAACTGGAGAGGAAGAAATAAAGCTTTCAATCTTTGAAGTTGACATGATTCTGTATGTAGAAAATCCAGAAAAATCTACAGGGAAGTTATTAGAATTGATCAATGAATACAGCAAAGTGGCAGGCTACAAGATCAACCTGCAAAAATCTGTAGTGTTCTTATACACAAGTAATGTGCAACAAGAGGAAGAAACCAAGAAAAAACTTCCATTTACAATAGCAACCAAAAGAATCAAGTATTTAGGAATAAACTTAACAAAGGTCACAAAAGACCTATACAATGAAAACTACAAGAAATTGCTAAAAGAAATCAAATGGAACCTTAAAAAAATGGAAGAATATACTGTGTTCATGGATTGGGAGACTAAATATAATTAAGATGTCAATTCTACCTAAATGTATGCGTATATTTAATGCTATATCAATTAAAATCCCAACAACTCACTTGGCAGAAATATGAAAACCAATAACCAAGTATATTTAGAAGGGCAAGGTGCCTGGAATAGCCAAAAATATCTTGAGACAGAGGAACAAAGTGGGAGGTTACAGACAGCCTGATTTTGAAGCATATCACAAAGCTACAGAAGCCAAAACAGCATGGTACTGGCATAAGTATAAATATACTGACCAATAGAATCAAATAGAGTGTTCAGAAATAGACTGTTGCATCTATGGACAATTGTTCTTTCATAAGGCAATCAAACCAAAGCAACTGGGACAGAGCAGCCTCTTCAATTAATGGTGTTTGGAGAACTGGAAATCCATTTCCAAAAGAATGAAAGAGGACTTCTACCTCACACCTTATACAAAAATTAACTCAAAAGGGAACAAATACCTAAACATTAGGGCTAAGATCATAAGATTCTTGCATTAGAATAACCTCCAGAATGACCTCTGGACACTATTTGAAACCTCTTGGCCAATGAAACTTTTTGTTTCATTTCCCCCACTTTTGGTCAAGAAGGCATTCTCAGCCCCATGATGACAGGGCCAGGCTCATCCCTAGGAGTCATGTCCCATGTTTTCAGGGAGACTTACACCTCTGAGGTCATGTCCCATTTAAGGGGAAGGGTAGTGAGTTTGTTTGCAGAGTTGGCTGAGAGAGAGGACACATCTGAGCAACAAAAGATTTTCTCTGGGGGTGACTCAGGCATAAATTTAAGAAGGCTTAGCTTCTCCTTTGCAGTAATAAGTTTGACAAGGGCAAGCCCCAAGTTAGATGCTTGACTTATTAAATTGGGAGTCCCTAGTGCTTGTGAGAATATCAGAATACCAGTCCCTCAATGGGATATTGCAAATCCTTTTTTTTATTTAATTTTCTACCCAAAATACTCTGAGATACATCAGAATATTACATTAGCTTGTACAGAACAACAGGATCTCATTCCCTATTCTACATAATTATGTTATTTAATAATACTGGCCATCCAGGTGAAATTAGATAGTGTGCTACAGAAAATATTAATTTTGTACCAAATAAATATCTCTTAAATAACACCTAAAACTGAGGAATAACTGTGACTGCAGTAAGAGGTTACCATGTAGGAACATTTGCAATAAGGCTTATTGAACATTCTGTACTCCTTCTTCATTGTCCAATCTCTGCCCATGTTCTATGCCTTAACAATGTATTCTCTAGAATTCAATCCTCAGTGTTTGCTCATTATACTGAGTTTATATTATTGTGGCCTTACAATATTTGTCCCTTTGTTTCTGGTTTATTTCACTCAACATAGTGCCCTCAAGTTTCATTCACCTACTTTGCATGTCTCACAACTTCAATCCTTGAAGACACTCAGTATTCTGTTGTACGTATACGCATTTCACCCTTCCATTCACATGTTGAAGTACCCTTAAGATACCTCCATCCATTGAAAAGAAAATCATGAGTAATGCCACCATAAATACAAATGTGAAAATGCCTGCTTATGTCCATACTTTCAGTTCTTTCAAGTACATACCAAATAATGGGTTTGCAGGATGGTATAGCCACCCTGTAATTAGCCTCCTGTAGAACCACCACACTGCCCTCCAACGGGGCTGTACTTTATCACTTCTCTATCAAGAGTGAATAGGTATATCTCCCTCTACACATCCTCTCCAACATTTTTATCTTTCTGTTTACTTTTTAAGCAGTTTTATTCACAAACCATATAATCCATCTGTGCCAGTTTGAATATATTGTGTTCCCCAAACACCATTGTCTTTGACGTAATCTTGTGTGGGCAGATGTTATCAGTGTTGATTAGATTGCAATTCTTTGAGTATTTCTGTGGAGATGCACCCCACCCAACTGTGGGTGATGACTGTGGATAATTTCCATGGAGTGTTGGCCCACCCATTGGGTGGGCCTTGATCAGTGGAGCCATATAAGTGAGCTGACGGGGAGAGGGAACTCAGTGCAGCTGTAAGTGACATTTTGAAGAGCTACAGCCAAGAGGGACACTTTGAAGAAAGCACAGGAGCTGCAGATAAGAGACAGTTTGAAAATGGCCGTTGAAAGCAGACACTTGCCCCAGAGAAGCTGAGAGAGGACAAATATCCCAAGTGCAACTAAGAGTGACATTTTTGAGGAACTGGAGCCTAGAGAGGAACATCCTGGGAGAAAGCCATTTTGAAACCAGAACTTTGGCCACATGCCTTCCCAGCTAATGGAGGTTTTCCTCACACCATTGGACATCCTTCACTGAAGGTATCTGATCATTGATGTGTTACCTTGGACACTTTATGGCCTTAAGACTGTAACTGTGTAACCAAACAAACCCCCTTTTAAAAAGCTAATCCACCTCTGGTGTTTTGCATTCTGGCAGCATTAGCAAACTAGAACACCATCCTAAGTGAACAATCAATAACTCTCCGTATAATCACATACTTATGCATTCATTGCCACAGTCTATATGAGAACATTTCCATTTCTTCCACAAAGAAAGAAGAGGAAAAAAAATAAAGAACAAAAAATATAAATGAGAAACAACAAGAATCCTATACCACACCCTTTTATCTCCCCCTTATTGACATTTAGCTTTGGTATATCAACTTTGTTACAATTAATGGAAGAATATTACAATGTTACTATTAACTATGTACCCTAGTTTGCATTGATTGCATTTTTTCCATATACCATCCCATTTTCAACACCTTGGAATAGTGGAATTCAATTCTTCTCCCTCACATAAAAACTTTTTATATATACACATTCCATTTAATCACCATCATTGTCCCCTCTGTTCTGCTGTATTACACAGTCCAAATTTTTATCCTCTATCTTTACTTCTGGGGTCTTATATGCCCTAGCCTTCCTCTTTCAACCAAATTCACAGTCAGCTTTGCTTATTATACTTGCAATATTTTGCTTATTTTTACTCTCTTTTTACCCTTACTGTTAGTCTACATTTCTATACTCTTCTCCAAAGTTCTCTCTCCTGTTCCTCCCCATCTGCTGGTAGCACACACTTTAGTATTTCTTGTAAAGTAAGTCTCTTTTTCACAAACTTTTTCATTGTCTGTTTGTCTGAAAATTTTTGAAAATCTTCCTCATTTTTGAAGGTCAGTTTTCCCAGAAACAGAATTCTTGGTTGGTGGTTTTCTCTTTCATTATCTTAAATATATCATGACACTGCCTTTTCACCTCCATGGTTTCTGCTTAGAAATCTAAACATATTCTTATCAAGCTTCCATTATGTGTGATAGATCACCTTTCTCTTGCAGCACTCAGAGTTTTCTCTTTGTCTTTGACATCTGACAATTTGATTACTGTCTTGGATTAGGTCTATGGAGATCTGTTCTGTTTGGGGTATGCTGTGCTGCTTGGATCTGTAGAATATGGTTTTCATATGACTTAGGAAATTTTCAGTGATTATTTCCTCCATTATTCTTGCTGCCTTTTTTCTGTTCTTTTTTTCTTCTGGGACATCTGTAATATGTATATTAGTGTGCTTTATTTAGGTTGTCATTCAATTCCCTAAGAGCCTTTTCATATTTTTTCCATTCTTTTCCATATCTGTTCTTTTCTGTGTAGGATTTCAGATGTTCTGTCCTCTAGTTCACTAACATTTCTTCTGCCTCTTCAAATCTATGTTTTTATGTTTCAATTGTGTTTTTCATCTCTTCTATTGACAATTTCATTGTCATAATTTTTGCCATTTGTTTTTACAAGCTTTCAAATTCTTCTGTATAGTCACCCAGTATCTTTTTATATCCTTCATCTCATTCACATATTTTCCTTTAACCTGTTGATTTGATTTAGAAGTTTTGTTTGAACCTCTATAATTAGATTTTTGAATTCCTTTTTCTCATTTGGGGTGCTAATTTGTTCCTTTGACTAAGTCTTATCTTTGTGCTTCCTAGCATGACTCATGATGTTTTGCTGGTGTCTAGGCATCTGATTTCATTGATTAGTTTATTCTGGAGTTCTTTTTGTCTCTTTTACATAGGCTTTTCTTCTTGGCTGGCATTGTTTTCTATCTGCTCTTTGACATTGACCTCAAATTTTTCTACTCCTTTAGCGTAGCTTCTGTTTAAATGATCAGAATTTTTTAGCTCTTGTTTTTCTGTTTTTTGTTTTTTGTTTTTTGTTTTTTTTTTGTCCTGTGTATATGGAAGTTTCTTTGAGGAGGCTTTCCCCAAATAGGATCAACCCCAATTGCATTTTCCCAGAAAAGACAGAGCCAGGATTCAGAAAGAGACTTTAATCAGTTTCAAGGTTCCCTAGGTTTGAGACCCATCAGGGTTTTATTCTCACCTTGCCAGGAGCATGGTTGATACATAGGCTGAGGCAGAAGGCAGACTTAAAGTGCTTATGATTTCCAGTCCCTGGGGTCTGACTTTCCTGAATGTGAGCTGCAACTTGTGCTGGATCCTGCCTGCCCCCATTTTGGGGGGAAGATATGCCCTTTGGGGAATTATTTTCTTCACTGCACAGTTAATTTGCTTATCATACATACCTTAACTCTACCATTGCCTGGGGTAGTACTGAAAACTGAAAATGTCTGCTGCTTTCTTTAATGGGCTGCTAAAAAGTTTTTAAAAATTCTTTTAAGAGCTGACTCCCAAACTCACAGGTTTGCCAATGTAGAGCTGGAGTTGGTACCTGGCTCTCTATGCCCCTTTCCTTTGGGCACAGACCTTTTCCAGTATTCTGGGCTAAGCCAACTCCAAAGTCTTTTTTTTTTTTTTTAACTTCTTCTCACCTCTTCTCTGCCAGGGAGAGACCTCTAGGTTCCTTTTCTGCTTGCTCCAGGTTTATCTGTGCTAAGATCTTGTATTTAGCAGTCTTTATTTGTTAATTAAATGCACAATTGGAGATTTATTGAGCTACCTTCCCTTGCTCCTAGTAGAGAATGCTTCTTTGTTCCACAGGGATATGACTCCAAAAGAGGCTACTGTGCCATTGGGGAAAGGACATTAGCCTGTCCTGCTTGGAAGATGTTCTAGTTTGCTAATACTGCCAGAATGCAAAATACCAGAAACAGATTTGCTTTTATAAAGGAGGTTTATTTGGTTACACAGCTACAGTCTTAAGGGCATAAAGTGTCCAAAGTAAGGCATCAACAATAGGGTACCTTCACTGGAGGATGGCCAATGGCATCTGGCAAATCTCTGTTAGCTGTGAAGGCTCGTGGCTGGTGTCTGCTCCAAGTTCCAGTTTCAAAATGGCTTCCTCCCAAAACATTCCTCTCTAAGCTTCAGCTTCTCTCCAAAATGTCACTATTAGTTAATGTTGGGGCATTTTTCTTCTCTTAGCTTCTGTGTAGCAAAAGTCTGCTTTCAAAGGCTGTCTCTAAAATGTCTCTGTAAACTGCAGTTCTTCTCTCAACTCCTATGCATTCTTTAACTTGTCCCTCTTGGCTGTAGCAAGTTTGCTCCTTCTGTCTGAGCTTATATAGTGCTCCAGTAAACTCATCAAGGCCCATGCTGAATGGGTGGGACCACACCCCCATGGAAACTATCCAATTAGAGTCATCACCCACAGTTGGGTGGGTCACATCTCCATGGAAACACTCAAAAAATTGCAATCTAATCAACACAGATACATCTGCCCACACAATGTTACATCAAAGATAATGGCATTTTGGGGGACAAAATGCATTCAAACCAGCACAGAAGACTTTACTTACAGTTCTGCACTGTGATCTTGTTCCTTCCACCTATTGCAGGTTGGTGTACAACATGTGCCTGGTCACCCCAGTCCCCCAAAGAGTTGTTCCAGACAGTTCCTGAATCTTTCCTGGCTGCCCTAGAGAATGACCTAAACTCCACACCTCCCTATACCAACATCTTTTTCCAACTCCTGCTCAAATTTTTTAATGCAAAATTTTTTTTGCAGAATTTTTTTAATGCAAAATTGTCAACACTGAACCATTGGCCATGTTTGTTCATACAAGAAGATATGAAGATACAGAATATACACCTGAAAATAAACTTACTGAAAATTTCTGGAAGGATGTTCAATAAACAAGGTAGTTTTGTGCAGATAGAAAGATTATTAATTTAAAGCATTGGGAGAAAGTTATTATTATTTTATTTTTACATTCTTCTGGTTATCTTGAATATTTTATCATAATCATATGTTATATATAATAAAGAATAATTTTACTTCCTAGCTATAATCATGAAAACTCTAACACTTGGGGAAGCAATATTGCACTTTGAACATCATTGTAAATTTGTTTGTAGAACTATTTACAAGAGTGAAAATTGGAGTCAAAAATGTATCATTGAAGAAATGGTCAAATAAATGCTTTTATCAAAATATTTGCTTTATAGCACCATAAAATTGATAATTCAATATGGAAATTACAACATGGGAAGAATGCTTATAAAAATTCTAATTGAAAATCAGTATATTAAATGCTATTTTATGGTAATTTCCATTATGTAAACTATATAGGAACAGAAGTATACATGAACAAAGATCTAAAATAGAAAAATCATAACACTATATGTTGGAATTATGGTGCTTTTTTCAATCCAAGTTTAAGAAGAAATATCAGTGAATTCAGAGTAAAGAGGGACATGTATAAATACAACACAACTTAGGTTATAGGAGTATTGAAAATTGTATCCCAGTGTGATGCCATAGGCAGAGAAGCCCAATGCTCAATTTTTAAGGTGAGTAACGTTAAAGGGTAAGTTAAAGATTAGTTTGAGTCTACTATGCAAGCCTCAGAGGGTTACCCATTTTTTTTTTCATGGCCATTAATATAGCTGAAACAGCATAGATAAAAAGTTGTCAAAATAGATACTTTGTAAAGCATATTCTACCCAAGATATCCAAGTTTGTCAATTATAAAGAGGCAAAAAAATAAGTGAACTGAACTAAGCATATTTCTTTAGGAGGTATTCTTTATTAATATTGGTGCTTCTTTATATTGGAATAGTGGTTTTCAAAATTCAAATATGTAGATAAATGCGTAATATATGAAACATGTGTATGTGTGTATATATGCATGGATCTAAAACCTTCTCTTTTTTCTTTTCAATTCTTATAAAAATTACTAATAAAGGATGGAAGGTACAGTCACTTACTTTTTGAAAGCAATTTAATAAGTTGCCCAAGGAAAAAGCAAGTTCTTCAATTATCAGTTTCTGTATGAATCAAAATTTGTGAAAGAAATTATCTTTTGTCTCAAAATGCAAATATATTTGTGCAACACAGTGAGTTTCTGAATCAATACATCAATCTTGGAGAGGCACAGGCATCTGTAATTTACAAGGATTCACACTGGATTTTGGTGCACACCAGTCAATTGAAGGCAACAGAACATGGAATAGAACTAAGGAATTCGGAGGTCAGCCTCCAGATCTTTCCAAGATGTCACTATTTCCTTCTTACTGAAGATTAAAACTTTTTCAATTGAATTCTACCTATATCTTCTGATATGGTGATGAAAAATAAGAGTATGGCTGAATTCATTCTGTTTGGATTAACATAAGATTCTGGAAACAGAAAGCAAAATTTGCAGTTTCATGATATTTTATGTATTTTTTTGTGTTTCTTTTATTACTCATCTGACCATACTATTGATCAAAGGAGTGTCAGTCATAAGGTTTTCACAATCATGTGGTCACATGATAAAACCTATACAGTAATATAATCATCATCAAGGATCAAGTCTACAGGAATGCAGTTCAACAGTTTCAGTATTTATTTCTAGCTTTCTAATACACTAAAAATTAAAAAGGGATGCCTATATAATGCATAAGAATAACCTCCAGAATGGCCTTTTGACTCTATTTGAAATCTTGTAGCCACTGAAACTTTATTTTGTTTCATTTCTTCTTCCCCTTTTGGTCAAGAAGGCATTCTAAATCCCATGGTGCCAGAGCTAGGCCTATCACCAGGAGTATGTTCCACACTGTCAGGGAGACTTACACCCCTGGGAGTCACATTCCATGTAGAGGGGAAGGCAGTGACTTTACCTGCAGAGTTGGCTTAGAGAGAGGCCACATCTGAGCAACAAAAGAGGTTCTCTGTGGGTGACTCAGGCATAATTAAAAGTAGGTTAGCATCTCCTTTACAAGAATAGGATTCATAAGGGTAAGCCCCAAGATTGAGGGCTTGACTTTTTAAATTGAGAGCCCCTAATGCTTGTGAGAATATCAGGAATTCCCCAGGTGGGGAAGTATAATAGTTCCACATATTTCCCCAGTCACACAGGGGCTTTGCAACTACATTTTTATTTTCTGCCCAAAATACTCTTGGATGTATTGGTATATTACATTAATCTGTACCAAGGCAAAAAAAAAGATCTCATACCTTATTCAACATTCCATATAAATCTGTTATTTATATAAACTGACCATACAAATTAGATAATGCTCTACAGAAAATATAAATTTTGTATGAAATAAATATCTCTTCAATAACAGTTAAAATTGTGGAATAGATGTGACTGCTGTAAGAGCTTTCAATCCAGGAATCTTTACAATAAGTCTTTTTGACCATTCTGTACTCCTGAATTGTGGATTGCCCAATCTCTGCCCATGCCCCAATCCCTCACAACCTATGCTCTCAGATTCAATTCTCAGTGTTTGTTCATTATAGTTCATTTATATTAGTGATGCTTTACAATACTTTTACTTTTGTTTCTTGCTTATTTCACTCAGTATTATGTCCTCAAATTTCATTCACCTAGTTGCATGCCTCAAAACTTCAGTATTCTGTTGTATTTATACACCACACTTACCCCTTCCAATCACTTGTCAATGTACACTTAGGTCACTTCCATCCATTGCAAGATGTGAATAATACCACCATAAATAATGGTGCAAATGCCTATTCATGTCCCTGCTTTCAGTTCTTCTAAATATATATTAAATAATGGGTTTGCAGGATCATTTGGCAACCCTGTACTTAGCCTCCTGTGTGAATAGTCACACTGTCCTCCACAGGGGCTGCACCTATCTACTTCCCTACCAACAGTGAATAGGCATATCTCCATCTCCACATCTTCTCCAGCACTTTTGTCTTTGTTTATTTTTAAACAGTTTTATTCACACAATATACAATCAATCCTAAGTGAATAATCAAGCTCCCAGTAAAATCAAATAGTTATAAATTCACTACCACAGCCTATATGAAAACATTTACATTTCTTCCACAAAGAAAGAAGAGGAAAAAGGATAAAAAATAAAGAATAAAAAAAATAAAAAGGAGAAACAACAACAGCAAGAATCCCATATCCTTCCCTTATACCCCCTTCTTACTGACATTTACCTTTGGTATATTGCCTTTGTCACAAGTCATAGAAGAATATAACAATGTTATTGTTAACAAAGATCCAACTTTGCACTGATTTCATTTTTCCATATACCATACTATTTTCAACAGCTTGCAATGGGATCATTCACTTATTCCCCCTCATGTAAAAACTTTCTTTTATTTGTACATTTGATCAACATCCTTGTCCATTCCATGTTTTGTTACATTACACAGTCCAGTTTTATCCTCTAACTTTCCTTCTGGTTTCATACATGTCCCTAGCTTTCCTCTTTCAACCAAATTCACACCCAGATTTGTTCATTATACTTACAATATGGTGCTTATTTTTTTCTCTTTTTACCCTTATTGATAATCTTCATTTCTACCCCCTTCCCCAAACCTCTTTCTTGTCCCTTCCTATCTGCCTATAGCACTCCCTTTAGTATTTCTTGTAGAGCAGTCTCTTATTCACAAACTCTCTCAGTATCTATTTGTCAAAGTTTTGCCAGATATACAATTCTTGTTTGGCAGTTTTTCTCTTTCAGTATCTTAAAAATATCAGGCCACTGCCTTCTCATCTCCATAGTTTCTCCTGAAAATCTGCAGATGGTCTTATTGAGCTTCTATTGTATGTGGTAGATCATTTTTCTCTTCCTGCTTTCAGAATTTTCTTTGTCTTTGATATTTGAACAATCTGATTACCAAGTGTCTTAGAGTTGGTCTATTGAGATCTGTTCATTTGGCGGTACACTGCAATTTTGGATCTGCAGTTTCATGTTTTTCATAAAAGCTAGGAATTTTTCAGTGATTATTTCCTCCATTATTCTTTCTGCCACTTTTCCATTTGCTACTCCTTCTGGGACATCCATAAGATGTATATTTATGTGCTTCATGTTGTCATTCAATTCCCTGAGACACTGCTCACATTTTTTTCATTCTTTTCCCAATCTGTTCTTTTGTTTGTAGGATTTCAAATGTTCTACCAGTTGACTAGTTCTTTCTTTGTACTCTTCAAATATGCTGTTGTATGTTTCCATTGTGCATCTCTTCTACTGTGCCTTTCATTCCCATAATGTCTGCTATTTGTTTTGTCAAGGTTTCAAGTTTTTTCTGCATGGTGACCCAGTGTGTTCTTTTTATCCTTCATCTTTTTTGTCACATTTTCCTTCAGCTCATTTATTTGATTTAGATTTGTTTGACTATCTTTAATTAGTTGTTTCACTTCTGTATCTCATCTGGAGTGTTAGTTGGTTCCTTTGACTGGGACATATCATACTTCCTAGTGTTAACCATGACTTTTTGTTTGTGTCTAGGCATCTGATTTCCTTAATTATTCTGGAGGTCATTTTCTCTCTTTTACCTATGGTTTTCTTGTTTGCTGGCTTTGTTCTCTGTTCTTACATTCAGTTCAACTTATTCTAGACCACTAGCATAGCTGCTGTTTAACTGATCAGAATTTTTCAGCTCTAGTTTTTCCTGGTTCTTGCCCTGCCTTTATATACTTACTTTTTTGGGGGGGGTGGGGATCTCCCTGAAAAGGATCAGCCCTAATAAGATTTTCCCAGAAAAGATAGGACCAGCACTCAGGAAGAGGGTTTAATCAGTATCAAGGTTCTCTGGGTTAAGACACAGCAGGGAATCATTCTTTCCCTGCCATGGGTGTGGTTGACACAGAGACCAAGGCTGAAGGCGGTCTGATTTCAGGACCCTGGCATGTGGATACATTGAATGAGAGCTGCCACTTATGCTGGAACCTACCCCCTGTTTTCTTGAGAAAGATATGTCCTTTAGGGAATTATGTCCTTTTCCTGACTAGCTAATTTGCCCCTCAGCCACACCTTAAATCCACCCTTGCATGGGGTAGTGGTGACAACTGAAAATTCCTGGTACTTTCTTTAATGGGCTACTAAAAAAATAAAAAAAAAAAATCATTTTCAGAGCTTTCCCACAGTACCCTGGGTTTCCCAATGAAGACTCAGATTTAATACCTAACACTATGTGCTCTTTTTCTTGGGACACAGCCATTTTGCAGTATTCCGAGCTTAGGCAATTCCAAAGTCTGTTTCTTTTGTTTATTTTTTTCACTCCAGCCCCACCTCCACTCTGCATGGGAGAGACTTCCTGGTTTCTCTCATGCTTGCTCAGGTTAATCTGTGCTTGGAGCTTGTATTCAGCAGTCCGAACTTGTTAATTTAACCTACAATTGGAGCTTGTTTGTGTTACCTTCCCTTGTTCCTAGTAGCATTTGCTTCTTTTTCCCATAGGGAAAAACAGACTGCTGTGCCAGTGGGGAAGGGGTGCTAGTCTCCCCTGCTTGGAAGACTTTCCTTGCAGTTCTGCACTGTGATCTTGGTCCTTCCACCCATTCCAGATTGGTGTATGATATGTGACTGGTCACAGAAGTTCCTCAAACAGTTGTTCCAGACAATTCCTGGCTATTTACTAGCTACCCTAGAGGACAAACTAAATTGCACTCCTCCTTATGCTGCCATCTTGCCCTGTCTCCTGCAAAGTAGTTTTAATGCAAAATTGTCAATGCTGAAACATTGGCCATGTTTGTGCATAAAAGAAGATATAAAGATACAGTATACACATATGAAATAAATACTTATTGAAAATTTTGGTAAGGATATTTAAGAGACAAAATAGTTTTGTCTTGAGAGGATTATTCAAATTGGGAAAAAATTTCCTATTTTTCTTCTTACATTCTTCTGCTTATCTTGAATATTTTATCATAATCTAAGGGTAAAATGATATTGAAAAATAATTTTACTTCATCTCTATAACAATAAAAATTCTAAAACTTGGGGAAACAATACTGTACTTTGAATATTATAGTAAAATTGTATGTAAATATATTTATAAGAGTGAAAATATATTTTCACTCAAGGAACAAATAGTCAAATAAATGCTTTTATCAAAATAAATGCATCATCTCACCATAAATTTGATAATTAAATATCGAGTTTACAACATTGGAGGAGTGCTTATAATAATTCTAATTGAAAATCAGAATATTAAATGGTATTTTATGATAATTTCCATGATCTAAACTATATATGAACAAAAATATACATGAACAAAGAACTAAAAAGATAAATCATAACATTGTATGTTGGAATTATGGGATTTTTTTCACTCCATGTCTAAGAAGAAATATCCAGAGGAATTTAGATTAAAGAGGGACATATATGACTAGAACACAACTTAGGTTATAGGAGTCTAGGAAATTGAATCCCAGTGTTGTGTGATAGGCAGAGAAGCTCAATGATCTATGTTTAAGGTGAGCAATGGGAAAAATTAAAGAGTAAGAAAAAGAATCATCCCACTGCATTATGCAAGCTTCAAAGTGTTATCTATACATTTGTCTCCTCATGGCCTGCAGTGTAGCTGAAACAGCATAGGTAAAAGGTAAACAAACTAGATACTTTGTAAAGCATATTCTATACAAGGTATTCAAGTGGTCAGGTATAAAAATACATAAACATCAGAGAACTGAGCAGAGTATATTTCCTTCAAGAGGTACTCTTTATTAATATTAGTGTTTCCTTATATTTGACTAGTAATTTCAAAAATTCAAAGTATGTAAATAAATGAATAATACATAAAATATATGTGCATATGTATGGGCATAAAATCTTCTCTTTCTTCCTAATTCTTATAAAAATTTCTAATAGAGTAGGGAAGGAACAGTCACTTAATTTTTCAAAGCAATGTAGTAAGTTGCCCAAGGAAAGAACAAGCTCCGCAATGATCAACTTCTGTATAAATCAAAATTTGTGAAAGACATTATATATTTTTCTCCAAAATGCAAATACATGAGTCCAATACAGTCAGTTTCTGAATCAATACATCAAACTTGGAGAGGCACAGGCATCTGTAATTTAAAGGATTCATACTGGATTCTGGTGAACACCAAAGTCAGTTGAAGGTAATGCACCGTGGAGTAGAACTAAGGAATTCAGAGGTTAGCCCCCGATCTTCTTAAGATGTCCCTTTTCTTCCCACTGAAGATTAAACCTTTTTCAACTGAATTCTACTTATAGCTTCTGATATGATGATGAGTAAGACCATGGCTGGATTCATTCTATTTGTATTGTCATAAGATTCTGGACAACTGAAAGCAGTATTTGAGGTTTTTACAGTATTATTGGGGAAATTGTGGCGATGGTTAGGACACACTGGACCCTTAGGCAACAAGTATACTGTCTATTCTACCCGTCTTTTGCAATCGCTGCTTCTCTACAACCATGGTCCCCAGATTGAATACGGAGGCCCTTGGTAGAAGAATAACATTTCCTATAATGAGTGCATGACTCAGGTCTTCACAGCCCATTTCTTTGATTGCCTGGAGATGTCTGTGCCATCATCATGGTCTTTGATTGTTATGTGGCCATTTGTAAGAACAATCCTGAAGTACACAACCATCATGAACCGATGTGTCTGGGTTGTGTTGGTGATTCTGGCTTGAGTAGGATCTTGCAACCTTTCTTCAGCACAGCTTTTCCTAGCTTTGAGATTACACTTCTATGGCCTCAATGTGATCAATCACTATTTCTGTGACTTGCAGCCCTTTTTGAAACTTGCTTATCTGGACACCTATGTGACAAATTTACTAGTTGTGTCAAATAGTGGAACCAAATCCATGGTGTGTTTTTTATCCTATTTGTCTCCTATAATAGTATTTTACACTCTCTGAGAAACTACAGTGCAGAAGGAAGGTAAAATGTTCTCTCCACCTGCACCTCCCACTTTGCTGTAGTTGTCATCTGTTCATTCCCATGTATATTCATATACAAACACTCACTATCCAGGCTTCCAATTTGAATTTGATCAGAGTTTCTGAACTATTCTCTGTATAACTCCTCTACATAAGAAACAACTTTAAATGGGCAAAATTTAAAATAGGGTTCTAATTTATCCAAAGATTAAATGTGAGAAAGAGGGGAATCAAAACCCAAAATAGTAAAAACCTTAGTTGTTCAATTATTCCCATTTCTACAGTCCATTAACGGCATTCAACAATATCCCACAATTAACTGCATTCAACAATATCCCAATAATTCTTTACCAGAAACTGGAGTCCAGTTTGTTATAAGTATACAATGAATATTTCATGTTTAATGAGCTCTCATGGCCAGTTCATTTCAGTATTTGAAGGGACATCTCGGGATCATTGACTCAGCTTCTTCCCTTTGGACTGTTCAATGATCTCCTTTAAAATCAACCTTTGCAAAAATTTCCAAAACATAAATTCCCCCAGAGCTGGGAGTTAGGTTAGGTTCCTTTGACTGGGACACTTGAGGGAGCTCATTCATCGGCTGTCTTATTTCCTGGATCAAGGAAACTTATGATATCAATGTATTAACTTATTAAAAGAAAAAAGCTTTAGATTTGTCATTAAGAGATTTGGATTCTAAATTCAATTGTGTTGCTAATTATCTGTGTGAACTTGGGTGAGGTATTTCCCACATATTTAAGGAGGATTAATAAAAATATATAAGTATTTCTTCTATACTTTCACTGAGCCAGGGCATATTTCTTTTCCTGTATTATATATTTAGTGTTTAGAGAAATATTTAAAGCTGAGCCTTCTTATTTCCATTTAACTGATGGGTAAGGTCAAGCTCAGAGATCATAAGTGAATGGCAAAAATCCTTCCTGGAGATTCTTCCAGTGCATATTTAACAAAAAATTTCAGATGTTGGGATGTTATTTTCTACAAGAAGTTTTCTGAGACACTTGGTATCACTGGTTGCCACTAGGCATTTCAGTAGAAGTTCAAAGCATGGACAATATATTCATGCCATTGTCCCAACTTGATTTTTTCTCCCAACTTTCTCTCCCACCCCCATCCAGACTTTTTGCTTTGTCCTCATTGAAGATATGATGTACAAAGCACTTAATTATTTGGTCAGAATTGTGCATTAATATGGTCTCTCAGGTAGGACAGAAATTTTGTAAGGTAATCTCTTCCATCTTGAATAGCTTGCAACTATATTCAAAAGCAAAAATTAAACATTCTTCTGAGTTTATACTCTCAAGCATATCTTTACAAATTAAAGGAAATATCAAAGACAAGTATGAAATAATTCTTTTACCTTTTACTTCTCTTGCCTTTCTTCATTTTACAATGACCTAAAAATAGAGATGGAATTAGAATGTTACATAAAAATAAGTAAATTATTTTTATTATTCTTTACTTTTTATAGAACAAGATATTGAAAATTAAATATGTGAAGAAACTTAAGTTCACACAGCATTTAAGTTGTGAGGCCAGGTGTCCCATCTACCACGTATGTTTCACCTATGTGCACTTTCAACTAATGTCAAAGGCTTTCATGTCTCTAGAAGAGATGTGTTTAAACAAATAATATGGAGAATGGAATGATGTTTTCTCACCTGCAATTCAAAGTGAGTTGCACTTTTAACTAATTAGCCCTTAGGTTTGATTTTGTCATTGGACTGTCTGAGCAGGTAGCTCATCAGACTATCCTTTGGGACTGGGTATTGAATAAGGATTTCCTTGGAGCTGCTGAAAACCTGGCTTAGGCATTGTAAACTTTTGTGGGAATTACTATAAATATCCAATGTGGTAAAAAGAAAAACATTTTAACTAATGCTTCTCTAAAGGAGAAATTGGGAAGAGAGCTGGCCCCCAAGGCATTTCTCTTTCAAAGCACAGGGCATGTTTCTTCCATAAAGATGTTGTCAAGAACCATATTGAGAAACTTCTGTTTTTTCATGCACCCCATCCTGTGATATAGACCCTATTTTGTCTAATCCAGTGCTTCTGGGAGGAACCATGTGAAGTCCGGCCACATGCAGAATCTCCTCTCTCCTTAAACTCCCCATTCCTATAACTTCTTGTGATAGGAAACCTTGCTAAATATCAATGAAATGTAGTTTGCATGCTTTATCCAGACTTCATATGATTCACCATTATGTGAGTGAAAGATGAAGCTATGAATAACATCCTTTAATAGAAGTCATCTATTTATTCACAGGAGGTAAGTTT
Source organism: Choloepus didactylus (assembly GCF_015220235.1). NCBI lineage: Eukaryota > Metazoa > Chordata > Mammalia > Pilosa > Megalonychidae > Choloepus > Choloepus didactylus. The sequence goes on along the minus strand of NC_051312.1, from coordinate 29,561,804 downwards.
ACCAGTTTCTTATGGAATATTTTCTTCCCATTGCCTCCTCAAGTCTGTTCAGGTGGATTTTATATTCAAGTTGTTCCATTAAAAATGATGGCGCTCCAGAGCATATTTCAAAAATGAAGAGTTAGACTGGTCTGCGGTTCCTAAGCTTTCCCTGGATTCAGTGCAGCCCTTTAATATTTCTCAAAAGCCTCTGTGCTCATGTGAGGGGAGAGAAGCTACACCATGGTGTTGAGGGTAGTCTATCAGAGATTTCTCTTCTTGGGGGTGCCCTCATTTGAAGACTAAGTTTAGCAGTGACATTCTGAGTGAGAGTATTAGGACTGCACTTCACAGATGTCTTGGTTATTTAAGACCCATGGCAATCTTGCCCATGACCCACAACTTCATGCTCTCTCTGGTTTGGGGGCAAGTAATACTGCAAGGGGTCATGGGCAAAGAATCTGACACCCGTGATGAAATCTTGGTCTAAGGACCCTTTCTAACACTCTTGTCTCCCCTCCCCTCTATGTGTCTTTCAGTGTCCTATCCCTGGCTTTTCTTCCTTCCCTGCTTTCTGCTCACTATCACTCTACTCTTTCTTTCTCTGACTTCATTCAGTTTCTGCCCTTTTATCCCTTCATTATTATCCATTATGTATCTAGTTTTCTGTTTTCCTATTTGTTCCATAGTGGAGTTTACAGAAAATGATATTGGGATAAGGACAGGAACTTAAGGTATTATTTGGCATCAAATTCTCTTTTCAGGGATGCAATCATCTGAATCAGGTTTCAAAAGATCATTTGGTTACTGCAGAAGAACAGATTATTAAAAGGGAAGAATGAAAGAAGAGAGACCAGGAAGGAGGCTATTGCAATGGATCAAGGTTAGGTATCAGGGAGCTAGTGATTATGATTCAAATTACAATATATTTTGAAGGTAGAGTCAGCAGGATTTACTAAAGGTATCAATAAAAGAATGGAAAAAAAAGAGAATGTGTTTCATAGTATGAACAATAATAGGGCAGTGGTTTCATTTAATGAGAGGGGAATATCTAGGAAGAAATATGTTTAATGCAGAAAATAAAAAAATTAGTTTTATAAGTACTAATTTGACATCCAATCAGTTATATCCATTAGGTCATTGCATATATAATCTTCAAAATTAGAGGAGTTACAGGGGCTATAGTCACAAAATTGTGATGCTTCAGTATTATTAGTCAGGAAAAGAGGTAGATCCAAGTAAGAAAATAAAGAATTTTCAGTGAGTTGGGATGAAAACCAGGACAGTGACCTTATGACTACAGCCTTACATTCATTATTAGTTCTACCCATGTGTATATGTAAATTACCTTAAGTGGGTCCTCAAGCTTACACTATAGTGACTTTATACATAGAACACCTTTTCATGGAATTCCATTCTCAACCTCTGTTGTTCTAGCATTTAAAACTCACCTAAAACAAACTTCCTCTAGAAAGCCTTCCCTGATTCTAGTCTGATTCAGATGTTCATACACCATGCACCCTTATCATCAGGTTAATATATGTACAATAGTATATTATATTGGCCTGTATTGGTCTAATCCCATTAATATGTATCAAATGACAGAACAGGGAATTACGCCTTAATCAACTTTGTAATCACAATGTCCATTTTAGTTTTGACAGAAATAGATGCTTAATACACATTATTAAATTAAATGAATAAAAAGAAAGACTATAATTATAGTACATTTTAAAATATATTCTTTGTTTTATAGATAAACTACTTCTAAAATCTGAAATCAGTACCATGAGAGAATACATGGAACCAGTGAACAATGTGACTGACTTTGTCCTCATGGGCCTCACACAGAACCCAAAGGAACAGAAAATACTTTCTATTATATTCTTGCTCTTCTACATTAAGACCGTGGTGGGCAACTTACTGATTGTTCTGACTGTAACTTTCAGTAAATCCCTCGGTGCACCTATGTACTTCTTTCTTGCTGGCTTATCATTTATGGATGTCATGTATGCCTCAGCCATTTCCCCCCATTTGATTTCAGGCTTGATCTTAGGACAAAAGACCATATCCTTCCAAGCTTGTATGATCCAGCTCTTTATGGAGCACTTGTTTGGTGGATCAGAGGTCTTTCTTCTGTTGGTCATGGCATATGACCGCTATGTGGCCATCTGTAAGCCCTTGCATTATCAGATTATCATGAGGCACTGGGTGTGTGTTGTGCTGCTAATAGGGTCCTGGACTGGGGGTTTGCTACACTCAGTAATTCAACTTAGCTCTCTTTATGGGCTCCCATTCTGTGGTCCCAATGTCATTGATCATTTTCTCTGTGACATGTATCCCTTATTGAAACTCGTTTGTTCTGACACCTATGTCATTGACCTCCTAGTAGCACTCAACGGAGGACTGATCTGCAGTATTGTATTTCTGCTCTTACTCATCTCTTATGGTGTCATTTTGCACTCCCTAAAGAACCTTAGTCAGGAAGGGAAGAGGAAAGCCCTCTCCACCTGTGGTTCACATATCACTGTGGTTGTCTTCTTCTTTGTTCCCTGTATTTTTATGTATGCAAGACCTGCTAGAAACTTCCCTATTGACAAATCATTGAGTGTGTTTTATACAGTCATAACCCCCATGCTAAACCCTTTAATCTATACTCTGAGAAATTCAGAGATGACATATGCTATGAAGATGCTCTGGAGAAGAAAAGTCCTATCAGGTAGTAAATGAGTGCATTGTCCTCCATGAGGAAAATCATTTGGCTTTAGTAAACTTCTCCTTGGGACCCAGAATTCACCTTAAATCCAATGCACCTTTTCTTTTCCTTCAAGTAAGAATTCAATATATGGGTGGAATATTGATAGAAGCTTCTATACTAGAATGTAAGCTCAATATTATCTTTTTGTCATTCCACTTAGAAAAGTACAATGAATGTATTGTAGGGAGCTAAATTTATATCTAATGACTTACTGACTTAAAATCTTATGATTACACTGATTTTAACTAATTTCTGCATTATCTTTAATAATTTTTCTCAGTGTTAGCTTTGTTTTGAGTTAAATTCTTATTTATATTCATTATTTTATTATACTAGTTAAAATATTTAAAACTATGTAAACTGTCCTCTTTATTTAATTTCAGTTGCATTACATATGATTTTTAAGTAGGAAATACTTCTATTTTTAAAATTGAGACTTGAAAAATAATAAATAGTAAACCTGGAAACCACACAAACTGGCATTAAATGAGAAGTAAATCTTTTCTCCATCCCACAACAGTCTCTCAAGGCTCATACAGAGAGGCAATCACTTCTGTTTTTAAAGTTTCTTCAAGTAATAATCTTAACAAATGCAATCATGTTTATACATATGTATTTGCATTTATTCTGTACATGTAAAAGTTTGCATTTAACTGCTCAACATCTTGAAGATATTTCTATACTAGTTCATGTATATCTAATTAATTCTCAGTTGTCCTCATACTGCATAAACAACTCATAGATTTATTAAAATTAACGTTTTCTCTTCTTAATGTCGTTTCTAGCTTTTTTCTATGAGATATATTTCTGTAATAAAGACATCTATTTTTGAAAATGTGCAAGTATGAGTCCCATGAAAAGGAATTTTGTATCAAATTGTAAATGAATTTAAAATGCTGATTTTATAAGTTATTGCAAAAATGCCATTCTTGAGGTTGTACCAACCACACTCCTGCCACAGTCTGTAAAAAACCTGTTTGTTCCCATGGTCAACAAACAGCATTTGATAAATGTTTATGGTTTTTGACAATGTATTAGTTATTAAAATTGTATTTAATTTATATTCTTTAATTGAAATCCATTAGATTGATTTGTTTCAGTGCCTTTTTATATGTTTACAATTATTTGTATTTTTTATGTTTGTCTATTGATAAATTTTACCTATTTCCTTCATTGTCACTATATTCCATACTAATTTTTGTGAGTTCATTATATAACAAGTAAATTATTCTTTTTTCTCTTATAAATGTAATTATTATATTACTGGTGTGTTCCTTTTCAACTTTTTAAGTTATACGTAAATTCTTTGGCCATGTAGAATTTTATTTATAGTTACATAACAGATTAATCAATATTATATTCAGTTATTATATCTTCCTTAGAAAGATTGTCCTTGATTCTCTTTCATCAAATATTCTTTCCACATTATTTTTTAGCATTTGATTTTTCAAATGTTTTCTGCTGATATATTTTACATGTAAATTTTGGATCCACCATGAATTTATCTTAATTTAAGGAATCTGATTTGGATTGAATTTTTGTTGCTTTTCAGAATGACCATTTTTTATAGTTGCATAATTATCTTTCCCTGGTCTCTGGGTTTCTAATCTGTTCCATTTATCTATTTTTTTTTTTTTTAATGTTCCACTTAACACACAATATAATTGCATCTGCTCTATACTTCACTTTTATATCTGATAATCCTAGTAATCATTCATTTCTGCTCTTTTTCAGAATTAAGCCTATTCTTATGTTTCAAGTTAAATGTAAATTTAAAATAAGCTAGTGTAGTCACAGTATGAATTTCAGTTTGTGTTTTCAATGAGATTTCATTTGGGAAGATTAATTTTTGAAGATTTTATTTCTTTAGAGAATTGAGAATTCCTGTCCACTAACAGAATTTATCTTTGATTTAGTCAAGTTTTCCTTTACTTTAGTAGTCCTTTACATTTTCTTCCTATCTTACTTATCCTTTCTATATGGCTGCTGTTCTTCATCCATGACCACTAAAATGCCAGGTGATACTCTGCTATAAGAAAAGTCACCTCTTTCAGGCAGTGTATGACTCAGGACTTTGCCCAGCACTTTTTGGGGGCAGCTGAGATTATCCTCACATGGATGGAGTATGACCACTATGTAGCCACCTGCCATCTTGCTCTACACAGCCATGATGAGATGACAGTGTGTGTCCTCCTCATAGGGGAGACCTGGACTGGAAGCTTTGTTTATGCCAACACTGAGATCCTTTTCACCAATGTCCTAGACCACTCCATGTGTGACTTGGATCCTTTGTTGAAACTCGCCTCCAGGGACACCCACACCTTTGATCTCTTTGTTGCTGCTAACAGCAGGTCCATTTGCCTGTTAAAATTACTGCTCTTGATGGTCTCCTGTGAGGTCACCCTATAAATTTTGAATTCCCACATCTCCAAAGGGAGGTTCAAAGCCCCATCCACCTATATCTCTCACATCACTGTGATCATCTTATCCTTTATGCCCTGCATGTTTGTGTATCTGGGCCCAGTGACCACCTTTCCTATGATAAAGCCATGGTTGTGCTTTATACCATGATAACCCCCATGTTAAACTCCTTAACTGGAAATCTCAGAAATGCTGTTGTAGAAAATGCTATGAGGCAGTTTGAGGCCAAAGTTTCCTTTGAATGGGAAATAATCACAACCATATAAAATGACTTTTTCCTTTTATTGTTAAGAAAAAAGAAGATAATTTCTCTTAACTAGTGAATACTATATGGCAAAATTAGTTAGGTGGCATATAAGCCTTCAGAGAAAGGACTCAGGCAGGAAATTACTTATCTTTATTAAAATATCCCATTTAGGTTAATTTATTGCCCTTTTGGTTGTCAAACTTTAATGCAATGTCAGAATCAGTTAAATTCCAATTCCAAGAAACAGCTTTAGAAATTATAGCTCATTAGGACTGTTTTTGGAATTATATATCTGCATTTCAGCTATCTCAACAAATTTCACAGATGTTTCCGAAGTAGGCAATCTTGGCACGCAATGTGAGCAATAGTGCTGTAGAAGATGTGCACATCTCCAGCCTATTAATGAAGTCATCTTATTAAGGCCTTTTCTGGGAAGTATCCTTCAAAGAAGAAGCCATGAGAACAATGAAAGTCTCTAATCTTTATAAATAAAGCAACACAACACACTAGCTATGCAATAAGACAAAAATAAAATAATCTGGGAAAGTAAAAAAAAAAAAAATGGATTTTTATTCTTTTGTCTTCTCTTTCTGTACTTTCTAATCTTCTGCCATATTTATCTAATTATTTCTTTAACTGTTTCTGTCTCTAAATGAAAAGTCTATCATTTATTCTTACAGCATTATTTGGTCTATATTTCATTTTCATTATTTATTAACTGGTAACTCACATTGGGAGTTTTGATTTTACAATTTTGATGTCTGGATGACATATTATGTATTATTTTGTATACGTACTTTTTGGAGGAAATGGTGATAGGATTTAGTATACTATAATGGTTAAAAACATAGTATCTTCTTAAGACAGCCCTGAGTTCAAATCTTAGTTTTGTCATTTATAGTGTCAGCTTTGGCAAAACTCTATTCTTTTAAGTTTTATTTAATGGGGAATGATAGAAGTATTATCAGGATCAAATCAAATAATCCTTGGAAAGTCAGTACCACTAAATGTTCGCTAAAGGTCAGTTACTATAAATATCCTTTATTCCTGGAATCTCTGAAATTGTAATAAAACCACTTAACTGGCCCTTAGTTTTAATGTAATGTTTTTGTTTTTTTAATTAACTTTATTTATCAAAAAATTAAAAAAAAAAATCCAGATAAAATAAAACAAAGGAACAGGAAAAACAAATATCCTGAAATAACTTCATTGCTTCCAATATGCTCCTAATGTTGTTTTTAAACTTGAGAAGGGATGAGTCATAATTTCTCTGTCTGTACTTTCAAGAACACTCTGAAAGTGGGCTGGCCTTGTATAAGTTCTTGAGGACTAGAATAGGCTACTTCTCTGCAATTTCTGAACTTTTCACCCCTGGTTTTCAGATCTCCATTGACTTCTGTCTCCAAGACTTTGGGATGATCCAATTTCAGCTCTGATTTTTCTCCTGACAAGTCCTATTGGAAGGGCCAAATAATTATTTTACTGTGAACCTGAGATCAACAAGCAGACTGTCTGTATATGATCAGATTTAAAGGGTAATGTTTGTTAAGAGTAGTTAGTGCTGTGCAGTGGTTATGAGCAGACACTAAGGTCAGATTTCTCAGGTCTGAATGTGACCTGGGCAACTTTTTCAGTTTTGTTCATCTGTTAAATGATAATAATAGTTCTCTTCACATGTATTTGTTGGGCTAATTAAGTAGGCTGATATATATGCTGAGGGCTTATAAAACTGCCTGACACAGTAAATATTAGGCAAGTTTTTTTTAATGAAAAAAAATGGATGGGTACTGACCCCTTCTAGTTGAGGCAGATATGGGCTGTTATCTCTTCTAGAAAGCCCAGGGGCCTCATTCTGAGTTGGGCTCTGTAGATGTTGTCTCCTGGTAATTGTTTCCATAGGTGAAAGGAGTTAACTTTTTATATGAACAATCCTATGTAATACAATTTTTTCTGTGAAATTCAGGTAGGAACATTATGGACCGTTAGGGACATTATTCTGCTTCTGGAGTTCCTGTAGGCAGCAGAGTTTCAGATACTGTGAAAGGATTTGGAGACTCTGCAATCAACACTCTAGGGTTGAATTCCTTCTCACCAGTTCATGTAACACTGCATGAATTTCACAATCATTCGGTCTTATTCCAATCCTAGTTCATTTATACAATGAAATGGTGGTACAAAACTCATAGGGCTATATTAAGTGTTAGATGAGCTAATGTATATAAAACATCCAGGAGAGTGCCTGGTATTCAGTAAGTGCCTCACAATTGTCATAAATGTGTTGCCTCTCTCACTTCTCCATCAGCATCCCATTTATGTCACACTTTTTAGAAATGATATGATTTATATTTATTATTCAGTTGTATATAAATGTTAGATTAGTTTGCCATCAGGAACTTTCAGAATCCTGAAAGCAAACTTAACAAATTAATGCAAAATGGATGAGATTAAAATCTAAAGAATTCACCTTAAAATGTGAATGCCACACCCAGATCACAATGAACTTATGAAAGGCTCTAACATCCAATGCATTTTTTATGACAAATAAGAAAACTACAGCATGATAATAATAATTGTAGTTAAAGATATCATTTATTTGCTACAACTTGGAAAACACTATGAAGGCATTGTTTTGTGAAGAGTTTTGAAGTAAATACTGTTGTTTCTGTTTTCCAGAAGAATGAATGAAAGCTTGGAAAATATAAATAACTTAACCAAGGTCACAAACTAGTGAATGCCTGAGGTGGGAATTGACCTTAGCATTTGGATTCAGAACTTGCATGTTTAAGCACTATGATATTTTTCCTATCAACTGCATATAATGGAGGAAAGAACACTTTCTAGCAGAGAAAGATACACAGTAAAGAAATAAACATATTAAAAGACAGCATAGATTCAGGGTGAAAAATGCTAAAAATGTGGAACAAGTGATATAATAGTGACTCAGACACAGGGGACCCTTTAGAATACGTGTTCATAGAAGACCGCAAAGCACAAATATACAGTATTTATGAGCCCATGTTCAGGGATGAGACGCGCTGAGCTGAAACAACATGAGTGAAACTATTAGAGGGTGGTTTGTGGTGCAGGGGAGGGGAATTTTATTTGACCTGGATGAGTATGATTATCCACTTTCCTCTGTTATGACTTGAAGATATCAAACAACTTAATCTGTATTCATATTAATTCAGCACACATAAATTCAGGATGAAAGGAATTAAACTCACACAACCATCTTCACCCAGCAGACTTTGTCCTTTCTGGCAGTTGCTCTTTTTGATGGCATTTAAATTCTCCTTTGCAGCTAGCAGCATTGATCTCAGCTTTGCCTCTTCGTGGCTTGCTTTTATTTTAATTTTTATGTTTTTTTCATGTAAAATCTCTTACATTGGCTTGAAGCAGCTGAAATAAGCTGACTGTTAGAAGGAAAGCTGTTTAGCTAAATTTACACTAAATTATAATTGTCCTTTTCTTGGCCTGTGAGGCTCTGCACAAACAGGTTTCTTTGACCTCATCCAATATTACTCTCTCCCTTGTTCAGGGTGCTCCAGTTACAATAGCTCCTTCTTGCCTTCGGGCCTTTGTTCTAGCTCTTCTTGCTTCCCAAAATGCTCCTCCTAGTCTAAATCACATTTGTTGACTTGTCATCATTACTCAGTCTCCAGCTCAAATGCATCATTCTTAGAGCAGACTTCCTTAAACATCCATTTTAAAGCCATTCTCTGTTTCCTTGAGCTGCTCTCTATCCTATCACTCATTGCATCTTCTCTACAGAATTTTTACAATCAGATTTACTTGCTTATTAGTAACAGCCAGAGTGCAAACCCCAGCCAAGTAGAAGCAGGGCATTTTTTATTCATTGCTGCATCTGCAGCACCTAAAACAAAGCTTGGAACAGAGTAAATTAAATGCTTTATAAATACTTACTGAATAAATGGTCATCATCTCCATTTAACCCTATGGGAGTAATAGCATTTGTTAAAGGATCCTTGTTAACTGGAAATGCTTTTGCAATTGATGATATTCCAATCTTGGTGATACCTTGAAATGTAGAATTTTAGGTTTGCTTGTTGTATCAGCGAGGTTCTCAGCTAAGGATGCAAAATCGTCTGTAATTAGTTTAACTGGAAGGTATTTATTATATGGAATTAAGTAGCTTAAATGATCTTTGGAAGGACCACAGTCAGAGTCAAAGTGGAGCCACCAAGAACCACATGCAGAGGCTCACCTATAACAGGCCTCGCCTGCTAAGGGACCTGCTGCCACTGCTGATACCAATACAGCTGTTGACTGTATTCAGGGTTCTCCAGGGAAACAAAATCAATAGGAGGTGATGGAAGCTTGAATTCTATAGGGCAGGGTGCAAGCTGGGAAATCACATGAAAATTTTGGTGAATTCCCAAAGAGAAACTTGCTGGCTGAAGTAGAGATGGGAATTCTCCCTTTGACTGCTGAAATCATCCCTTCTTTTAAGGCCTTCATTGGTTGGATGAGGCTTCAGTTGACTATAAATGTAATCAACCATAGATGTGATCACCTTGCTTATGATTTCAATCCACAAAGTATCCCCACAGTAATCAAGCCAGTGCTTGCTTGTTATTAAACCACTAGACACCATAACCTGGTGAAGTTGACATATGAATTTAATTATTACAGTTGACCTCTTGTAAACTTGGCATCCATACACATCTCCTTACACCATACTTAATCTCTAAATAAAAACAACAGACATATTTTTGACTAACAATACTCAACTGTCCTGCATATGACTAGAAACACATTAACTCTTTCCCCAGAAAAGGGGGCAAGTCCTACGGTAGTATCCACTCTGAAACTTGATATACTGTAATTTAAATATTATGTCATAAAATTAATACAACTATGTTATATGATAGGGGATAAGGAAGAAAATAAAGATATTTTCTTTAAGTATATATACAAAAATATTAATAACAAAAAAGGAAAAGTATTCATAAATATTGCAGTTCTTGTTTCTGTAACTGGTCATGTGGCCGTAGCTTTTATTTATAACTACCTTTTTCCAGTACCCATTCATTACATGGCATTTGTTTTGGCAGCTAGGAAACTAAAACAGTGGCCAAATCAGAAAGCTGCTACCACTTTCCCTGACTTCAGAACCACCCTGGTTCTGTTGAGCCCTCACCAGCACCCAGCCTGATATAACTAATTTCCAACTCAAAGATTTGCACCGATACACATGGTAGGCAGAACCCGGAGGAATGGGAAATGTAGTTCCTTGAATTTTATGTTTGGGAAGTGAATTCAATGCATGGGAAACTAATTAAATGTGCAGGGCATGTTCAAAAGATTTGGGGGGAGGGGGAGTTATTGCCGACCACCACATTTACTGTGGTTCATGCATGAGAGCTCATAATGCTTTTTTTAATCCTACAGGTAGTTTCTACAAAACTTAAGGGTGCTCTCATCAGTGTTGGTCCTACACATAGGATAAAAAGCAGACATAAATGACAGCAAGAAAATGAGACAGCAGGAAAATTATCTCAGTTGATACCATAGAGTTAAATTTACGGTATTTAAATTTTACTGAAAAATTACTATGACAGTGTTATTAGTGCTGAAATAAAAACAGATTCGATAGTCTTTTACATTTTGCCACTAGAATAGTATCACATGTAATTCGGTAGCAAATTCTCCAGAAGCACTTCTCGCCTAATTTTGAGATATTTGGTGAGATGGAGAACTTCCTTAGTTAAAAAAAAAAAAAAAAAAAAAAAAAAAATGCTTGTCTAACTTTATTTACTGTCACTTTGAAAAAACTTAAATAAAATCCAAATTTCTTACCAAGTTGTGTTCTGCTTTACAATATAGCATGATACATATTTGCAACCTCTGCTTGTTCTATTGTCTCTCTTTCCTATTTCCCTCCAGGCACACTGATCTTTCTGCATTTTGATCTTTTCAAAGTTGGAATCTTCCACATATACAACACTTATGGTAGTGACATGTCATCCTTTGTATCTCAGCTTAAATATCACCTTTTAAAATTTGCCTTATCTAACTACTCCATCCACAGTAGCATTTTCCCTCTTATTTTCTGTCACAGTTGTGTTTGTTGTCTTAATAGCAATTATCATGGACTATAATTGCTTTATGAAGTTATTCCCTTGTTCATTGCTTGGTTCTATTAAAAGAATATAAGGTAAATGTAGGCATTTTCTTTTTCCTTATTTTCTCTTTCTCTTTTTTTTTAACTATTGTATACCCACCTCACAGCATAGCACCTGACACAAAAAAGTGCTCAATACAGTTTTAAGAAAATCAGTAATTTAATGAAGAATGGCTTATTATTACATCTAAATTGGAGATAAAATTATAACATAACTAACCATATTTCAAGGCAGAATAAATTAAGTATTAAATAAAAAGAAAGTAAAACTTGTTATAAGAAAGTGAGGAAATAAACGATAAATTCATCTTCATTGGAACAAAGTGACTAGAGTGTTATATTATTTTTGCCTAGAAATTATCTTATGATGGTTCTGGAACGAGTTTTATTTTTTCCTCCATGTTACAGCTTCTTGACCATTATTATGTGATTGCACTCATGACATCTTTATATACAGATGCTCTATTAAAAGTTTGTGGAAAATCCAAGTGAATATAATTAAGCAATTAGCAATCTTGGATGCACTCCAATTGTAGGACTCCATAGTAAATGATGTGGTTAGAAGGGATAAAATGCCCAGTGATGTTTGCCCTATTCGTGAGTAGACACTCTTCTCTTAAGAATTTAGGTAACTATTTCAGGAGTCGCTGAACTAAACTTAAAGCATGATATTAAAAAAGGCACTGAACATCCTTTCATATTCTCAAGTACAACTAGTTTGACCATAACAACAGAATAGAATGAGATAGGCAAGAAACTGGAATGGTAATTTTTTTTTTAAGTTACCAGAAAATGAATTGGTAGAAATTCTTTTTTTTCTCTTTAGGCTGTATCTTTTTATGTAGATATGGTATAGTATTGCATTTTGATAAATTATCCTAACAATGGAATATTTTGTTTTTCTGTTTGCATCATGCAATTTCTTTTTAATAGTTCTACAATGCAATTCATAATTTTATGAAATATTCAGAAGAGTCTGTGGAGAAAATTGACAGGCATAGCCATATGAAATCACATCTATCTCCAAGAAAGAATGCAACTTTTTGTCTTCTGTGGTTATTCTGGACTGAAAGAGGGATTTCCAGACACTAATATGTGAATTTCAAAATCCTCTTTCACATTGTGTAGAAAGCTCCAGAAGGTAAGTTTTTAACCCTTAATACTAGAAATCAGACTGTGCAATTGTGTGAATATTTATTTCATAAGCAGTTATAACACTTGAACTGTCAATACAGGTACTTTGAATTCAGTCAAACTTAGATTCTAGTTCCAGTCCTATCCCTTAATTATGTGTGATTGGGGAAAAATGACAAAATATTCTGAGCCTTAGTTTCTTCGACTAAAATGTGGATAATGATATTTATAGTGTAAGGATAAATTGTGAAATATTCAATGTGATACATTAAATATATCACAATAAATGTGTATAATACATACATGATCTGGACTATAGTTTTGCATGACAAATGACAGATGTCCTTAAAAAGTTAGCATTTCTTTTCCCTTCATTAGATTTTATGGTGTGTCTATTTTAAACAGAATCAATGTAATGAAAAATTTGTTTTCTCACCAGGTTGTTCTGCATTTCAGAGAAACATTAATTTATACATGCTGATATGGAGTAATTGGACCTTCAGATATAATAAAACAAAGATTGATCACCTGTTTTTGTCCATGCACTGTGCTATTTATATTTTCAAATATTTCAGCTCAGTAAATATTCACCAACACTTGGTAGGTAGCTAGCATTAATCTTATTTTATAGATTTGCAAAATTATTACTCAGCATGGTGAGTACCACTTATTTCAGATCTGGCAGCTAGATTTGGAAAATAATATAATAATAGTGGTTTAGGAAAGTGTTCTCTTATAACATGATTTATATATATGATAAATAATACATTATATATTTCCTAAAACATGAGTGTGATAGACACTTTGAATAGAATAAAACTATCTGTTTTTCCTGCCTGTTAATGTCTTATGTAAGTAAAGACACAGTACACTATGGCTTTTTGGTTTTTCTGACGTATAAACTAAGGCTATTGAGTTAGCAGAGAGACATACATAAACAGATACAATAGGCAACTAGCTGAATGGAGATTTCCTCAAGGAAAGTTCAGTGTCATTGCTAAATAAGAGGAAAAAGACAAAAATGTTGCTGGTTAGGGTTTATATGGTACTTGTCATGAGAAGATAGGAGAAATTCTTAGATGTCATCAGTCATCTCTTAACTTCAAGAGGAATACTTTCATCTGGAAAAATAGGAGATTTTTCATGAAAAAGTGATTCCTCAATCAATACCAACTTTTCTGTCCTCTGATGATAGGGCCCCTGGTGTAGACCCCGAGCATAATGAGTTAGTGGATCCTCTGTGATCACTGGAATCTACCTTATTGAAAAAGCTGGACACAATATAAGTATTCTATAATCATGTAGCCATTGAATGGATAAATAAAAGATTAAGCTTACAATATACCTTTTCCCACTATTTATCATTATTTTAAAGGTAAATAGTTTCGTATCATTGAAAAGAACATCTATAAAAGCATAGTGGAGCTAAGAAGATGGAAAAGCATTTTTTTTTAATTTGAGATATAGCATACAGTCTCTAGCAAAATGAAAATTTTAAGAATTTGTGGTGGTAGCTTGGATATAAATTCTCTGGGGTCCTGCAGGCCAAGTTACATAGAGGGTGTGTGTAGGAACCCTCTGTGAGAGTCTTGAGTAAGTAGGTGGAATTATCTAAATCAGATTTCAAAGTAGTCATTTGAGCTGCTGCAGGAGAAGGGATAGTTGGAGGCAGAAATAAAACTGGAAACACTGGCAGAAAGCGAATTGCAGTAAGCCATGGAGATACCAGAGAGATAGTGAGAATAACCAAGACTGTGGTATATTTTGGAGGTAGACTCAAAGGGTTTTTAAAGGTTCAATAAGTAATGTAAGAGGAATAAAAGAGTGAAAGGTATTGTGAGATATTTGATCTGAACAATAACATGGAAAGTGGAACCATTCAATGAGATGAAGAATAGATTTGGTCTGGATTATTAATAATTTAGTTTTATCAACAATAATTTGAAACCCGTTAGTAGTTGCATACATAATTTTGAAAATTATGGGAGAGACAGGAGATGAGATACAAATAGTGTGGCTTCAGTATTTATAGTTCAGGAAAAGGAGGGAATTCCAACCAATGATCCTAAAAAGGAAGTTTCAGGGTAGTGGCAGGAAATTAGGGCAGTGAACTTTGATCTATAGCTTTCCTTTGAATTTTTATATCCACTTAATGCATAAATTAACCTAAATAAGTTCTTACATAGTAAATTTTGTGGCTTTATAAATGGTGCACCTTTGCATGGAATTCCTATCCCACCCTGTCTTGTTCTAGTCAATTTTCACTTTACTTTTAAACTCAGTGAATGCATTGCTTCCTCTGGGAAGCTTTATTGACCCAAGTTCAATTTATGTTCTCAAACTGTATACCCTAAGCATCATGTGAATGTCTTTAAAATAGCATTAATTAAATTGGTTGGTATTATTCTGACCCCATAATTATAAATCAAATCACTGAGGATAGGGAACATTGTCTTATTTAACCTCGTAACCCCAATGCATATGGTGACAGGTTTACACAAATAGATGCTCCAAATACATTTTGACTGAATGAATAAATAAAAGACTAGGTTTACAACTCATTAAAATTTTTCACTGTTTTATAGGTGAACTGTTTGTAACCTGAATTCAGCCTCTATAAAATAATAGATGGAATCAAGGAACAATGTGACTTACTTTGTCCTTCTGGGCCTCACACAGAATCCAAAGGAAGAGAAAGTACTTTCAGTTATGTTCTCATTGTCCTACATTTTGACTGTGGGGGGCAATTTGCTGATTGTTGTGACAGTAACTGTCAGTAAGTCCCTGGGCTCACCTATGCACTTCTTTCTTGCTGGCTTGTCATTTATGGATGTCATGTATGCCTCAGCCATTTCCCCTCATTTGATTTCAGGATTGCTCTTTGGACAAAAGACCATAACCTTCCAAGCTTGTATGATCCAGCTCTTTATGGAGCACTTGTTTGGAGGATCAGAGGTCTTTCTTCTGTTGGTGATGGCATATGACCGCTGTGTAGCCATCTGTAAGCCCTTGCGTTATCTGATTATCATGAGGCACTGGGTGTGTGTCATGCTGCTAATAGGGTCCTGGATTGGGGGTTTTCTGCACTCAGTAATTCAACTTAGCTCTCTTTATGGGCTCCCATTCTGTGGTCCCAATGTAATTGATCACTTTTTCTGTGACATGTATCCATTATTGAAACTCGTTTGTTCTGACACCTATGTCATTGACCTCCTAGTAGCACTCAACGGAGGGCTGATCTGCAGTATTGTATTTCTGCTCTTACTCATCTCTTATGGTGTCATTTTGCACTCCCTAAAGAACCTTAGTCAGGAAGGGAAAAGGAAAGCCCTCTCCACCTGTGGTTCACATATCACTGTGGTTGTCTTCTTCTTTGTTCCCTGTATTTTTATGTATGCAAGACCTGCTAGAAACTTCCCTATTGACAAATCATTGAGTGTGTTTTATACAGTCATAACCCCCATGCTAAACCCTTTAATCTATACTCTGAGAAATTCAGAGATGACAAATACTATGAAGCAGCTCTGGAGAAGAAAATTCATATAGGTGGTAAATAGGTGTGTCGTCCTCACTGAGAACACTCATTTGTCTTTAGGGAACATCTCATTGGAGCCCAGAAGTCATTTAAATCTGATACATCCTTTGCTTTTCTTCAAAGAATTTATCATAATGATAATGAAATAATTTACTATATGTTTGGGCTATTGATGACTAGAATAAAAACTCTATAATATCTAGTTTTTCACTGTACCTAGAAAGTTGTAATTATATATAGTGGTGAGACAATAACTAATATGTAATGGGTAATGAATGAAATTTTAATGAGTTACATGGTGTTTAATTTCTGCATTATCTATGTTAATTTTTTTTTTCAGTCAGCTTTTTTTTGGTTAAATTCTTGTCAGTCATGTTCATTCTTTTTATTATAGTATTTAATATTTAATGCTATGCAGACTGTCATCTTTATTCAATTTCAGTTGCATTACATACAATTTTTTAGTATGTAATGCACCTATTTTTTAAATAAAACAGATTGAAAGCACAATAACAATAAGTATAAAAAGGAATGCCATACAAAATGGCATAAAGTAAAATGCAAATTTCCTACCCATCCTTATCCAAATCTCCCGGTTCGCCTACTCAGGGGCAGTCACTGACTGTGTTCTTAAGAATCTTCAAGGATATTTTTTGGAAATAAAAGCATAGTACATACATATGCATGTATATGTCTCTGTGTGTAAAAGTTTGCATTTTATTTGATGATATTTCTATACTGATTTGATTGCCCAGGTTAGGTAGGCATTAAGGTACATTCAGCCTCATATATGCATCTAGTGAGGAACCTTACAAAGTTGAGGAATCAGTATGAAATTCTAGCCAAGTTGAATTTTGAGCCAACAGAGAATAAATTGATCAAATTAAGACATACCCTCTTGGATCAAAATATAAAATGTCATGTTGTGCCTACTCATGAAAATAATCATTTAGTGTGTTTCAAAATAGAAGATCATTACGGCTCCCATTGACATAGATTCAGGCTTTGATGAACCAATATTCAGCTCAATCCAGAACTACTGAGCTATAATTACCTGTCTTTTCAAGAATTGTCATGCCAATTTAGCTCTTTGCCTCCATGACTCTAACAGCCAGAATAAGGTCATCATCTCTTGGGGATACAGGATACAGGAGCCTGGGGTTGGTTGACACTTCATTTGGAACAAATATTGTTTCCATTACCTATATGTTTCCTGAGATGGGACAAATTATTTTCCACTTTAAGATTTTTTCACATTATGGCACTTCATAATACTTTGCTCTCTGTTAATTTTCTTGGCAAAACCAAAGTATTTTTCCTCTAGGAAATGCTGTAGGGGAGTAAACTGTCCAGGAGAGTTTACTGCATTGGGATTTGTTCCAAATACTACAGTAAACTAATATATAGAGTGAGCAAAGAGATTTCTGAAAACTCAAATTTCTGCCCAGACTGGATTTTATCTTTAATTGTTATCTAGTCTTATCGGTGTTTTCCTATTCTATTTTCTCTTGCATACAAATCTTTTGTTGCTTGTAGGAATTTATGGAAGGTGCCAAGATTCTAGGATGAGGTTGAGGAGATATGGTAACAGGCTTTTAATTAGGGAAGAAGCAGCCATAGGTGTATTCTGTTTGAATGACTGAATGGCTGAAGAGGTCTACTCTCTCTTGCAGGAAAGCACTAGCCTTCACTTTTCCAGGAACTTAAATTCCAAAATTTGCCTTGTTAGGTACAAGCTTAATGGATAGGGACATGATTGTTTTTCTAAATTTGCAAAGAAAATTACTTTCTGTTTTTTTCATCATAATTGACTGAGAAGACACATATTCAAATAACTAACATCAATGTTTTTAAATTTGCTTATGTAGCCAAATATTGAGCTTGGTTAATTTCTACTAATTAGGTCATGCAAGCATGTCATCTTTGTTTTCCTTTGAACCCATTTTCCAAGCAGATGATAATGTTCAATGATCTTTACACAGTAAATTACTGTTTTATTTAATATCTTTATATTCTAAGCATTCACTTTAGATATTTCTACAATTCATAATTATCTGAAAGACTGAGATGGTGGGAAATCTGTGTGGAAATATGGGACATATAGCCTCTTGAAACTATTTCTAGATTCACTAATCAGCCATACATTGTCATGTGTTCAATGGTCACAGATACATAGATACACGATGTATCTAGTTACCCTCAGTGAAACAAGAACTTATTTTTTCAGGACCAAGGACAAGACCTAAGAGGTGAGTTCTTGAAAAAACTAGCAATGGATACTCATTGAAAAATCACACGATACATTGAAATATAGCCAGTATCTTACATATATTTGCATTGGAGGAAGTAGGAATTGGGAAAATTAAGCTAGCAAAACACAGAAATTAACCAGAATACATAAAATCTACTTGGATTTAGCATTACAGCCTGAGAGATGTTTTTTTGTTCATTTGCCAAATAACAAAAGAAAAATGTTTTGCATTGCAAATAAGTCAATAGATTAAAAATCTGGGTTCATATCCTATTTTACATGATATGTTAAAGATTTAAATTTAGTTTAGATATATTTGAATTAGGGAATCAAATTGTATAGAATATAAAGTGTGTTAGGGCACAAAGGAACAAATTTCTATGTTGTTCTGGAAGCTTGATATGAACTTCTATGTGTAACTCTTTTAAAATCATCACAGCAACCATCTTACTATATATACCTAAAGAAACTAGTAAACAGGGCAGTATCTTGCCTACTGAAACTAAGAGAGATTTATAAAACTGTAACTATGATGCACTGTAAGGGGTATTTTTGTTACTATGGGATTTGGATTTATTTTATTTTAAAAATTATTTTCTTAAGAAATGGTATTGAATTATTTTTTCTTGAGAAATATTAATTAAATGGTTTAAGTTGAAAGCCTAGTAATATTACATTTCAACTTATAAAGTATCAAAATTTTGATGATAGAAACTATATAGCATAGTTCAGATTCAAATTTTTTACAGGTAATTAATTTAACTGACCAATAGAGAATTTATTCTTGTAAAATGCGACATTGATGATTAATAAAAGGAAGGGCACTAGATCTTGAAGAAAGTAAGGAGTTAAAAAAGAAAAATAATTGGCTACAGACTACTTTACACTCTTACCTTCCTCAACAGGAGTGCCTTTTTCTGTCTATAGTTTCAACAGTGGCAGTGTTCCTGAATAAGCTGGAAGCACCATGTGAGTGAGACATACAGAGTGTTCATTATGGCTGGATTCTAAAGAAAGCTCAAAATTCTCATTCACATATTCTCCCCTGCTGCCAAATCTGTGTGAACAGTAGCAGCTTTTCTAAATTTGAGGTTTAGTAATTCTGTGATTTTCATGAACAGGAAATAATCCTAAAGTTTGGGTTTGCATCCATATTTCTATGTGTTTAAAGCTTGTCCTTAACTATCAGATCCAAGGACTGAGGGATCAATATTTTCTCCTTTTAAATTTCCTTTTCTTCTCTCTTCCTTCCTTTTCTAGGATGTTCCCTGTTTTATTTGCTGTGGTTCCCAAAGAAGCTTCCTGGGTAAGCCCAGGAATTCTCAGGTGGTTGGGCTTCTAGCACTCCCTCACTAAAGGAATGTTTTCTTAAGAGTTTCTTCTTAAATAATACTAGCTTTGCTTAATTACATTAATATTCTTGTTACTTATAGATATTCATTTCTTTAATAAAATTTCTGTTTCCTGATTTGATTCTTCTTTTCTTTCATTTTCTACTCTTTAGGTTCCCTCTGATTCATGGGACCAATTTTTTTTCTGATTTTCTGTTTGATTCTAGTCAACACACATCCCATCACAGATAAAGATTACTACTCATATACAATAAAATAGATAATCCCTAAGACATGCACTCTTATCTTATGTTCAAAAAGGGATTCTTGATTTATAGGAATAATATTATTTTTATCCTGGACTGTGCCTATAATTCTTACCAAATTGAGAGAGAGACACATGATTTGTTCTGATTCACTGTCCATAGTGAAGCATTCTAGAAAAATAATATTAGCAGTCACTTATTGAGTTTACCATGTACCAGGCAGTGTTCTAAGCACTCTGCATGGCATAACACAACAACGCTAACAATTAGGAACTATTAGTGTTCCTATTTTACAAATTATGAAACTGAGGCACAGAGAGGTTTATTAATTTGCCCAAGGTCACATAGTAAGTGATGAAGTCAGGGTTCCAACAGAGGCAGTGTCCACATTATTTACCACAGTACTATGTCCTGTCTGTGGATGTCTTGGGTCTCAAAAAGGTACACAAGCAATGAGAAATTGGCAATCATTATTTGGTCACTGTAATTATCACATCTCACTTCCCACTGGCTAGGCAGTGGTAAGCTTGGAAGTTGTTGTATGATAATAAATATAATGAAATTAGAAAAAAAAGTTAGCATAAAAGAATAAAGTGGAGCTGCACTGATAGTAGGGATAGTTGGACTGGAAAGGATTCTGAGATTGTCTAATTCAATCTCTTTATTTTCCAATGAATAAACTGAGAAAGACTCGTAATTAAATTTTAAAAATGGTTGAAACTCATGCCTTCTTACACTAAGCTTAAAGATTTCCCTGTATGTGGGTATTTTTGGGAATGGAGTCACTGAAGATCTATTTTGAGCAGTCTCTGAGCAGTCTCAGAGCCTAAGAAGCATTATTAAATGAAACTATGTCCCATTTTCCCTAGGTCCCATTTTCCCCTATCTCTCTTTTTAGTGTCTATTTCCTCCCCCACCTCACTACATAGATCACCCCAAGTGTTTTGGAAAAAAAAAAAAAAAAAAAAAAACTAGCTGCTAATGTGCTAGTTGGTGATAGTTATGAGTCACTTAAGTTCAGTTTGATGTAATTGCTGAAAATCTCAATAGTGTTTGTGAGTGTGTTAAGATTTGTGGGAAAAGCAAAGATGAAATGGAGAGAATTATAGTTCCTTAAGAAGTCAACAGTCAGACAAATATATGTCTAAGTATTTGCTACTGGGAACAATGTACTAAATAATTTTGTAGTTACTTTGTACATTTCAAAGTCCAGCCTCTTGAAATTTAATAAGATGCTTATGAAAATTGAACAATCTTTGAGACTTGAAGGTCTGAATCTCTAATAGTGGAATGTCATAGAAATGAGCAAGATTTCTGAAAGAAGCATTATTTTATTGCAAAGGAGTTTATCACAAATACTACCAACTTGAAAGGCTGACTCTGTGCCAATTTATTTGTATAGAGTTTGTCTCCAATCCAGAGAATAAGTTTCTTCATAGCAGGAACCCTTTCCTTTTTCATCATTGATGACTTCTATGCCTAGAAATGGAATCTTTTAAATAAGGGATTATTAAATATATGGACATCTTTTGGGCTTATGACTACTTTCTGTATAGAAGATCCAGTAAGACTTCAAGTTAGAATCTCTTATTTGTAGGCCCAAGCAAGTCATTTCAAGTGGAAATAGAATTGTCAAGTGAAACTGTTATTAGGCTCTTTGGAAAATGAGCTAAATAAATATTTATGAAATGATTATTTGTGTAAGCCACTCTAGAACATACGGTGAAGATTTGTTAATGACATAATAAATGGATTCATAGTTGTGTTCACAATTTCATTTCAGAGCCTGTTCCCCCCAGCTCTCCTTTCTGAAACAGGCCTTATAGAAGGGTAAATGGGACCCACTAACAATGAAACAGAGTTTGTCCTTCTGGGCCTTACTCAGAATCCTGAGGGGCAGAAAGTATTATTTGTCATGTCTCTGCTCATCTACGTTGTGACTGTGGTTGGCAATCTGCTCATTGTGGTGACTGTCACTGCCAGCCCCTCTCTGGGCTCACCCATGTACTTCTTCCTTGCCTGTCTTTCACTCATGCATGCTGCTTATTCCACTGCAATTTCCCCCAAAATGATTTCAGACTTACTCTGTGACAAAAAGACTATTTCCCTCCCAGCTTGTATGGGCCAGCTCTTTATAGAACACTTCTTTGGGGGTGCTGAGGTCTTCCTCCTGGTGGTGAACCACTCTGCAGTTCAACTTCACTCTGTGTGCAGCTTCCCATTCTGCAGTTCCAACATCATCGACCCCTTCATCTGTGACATGTACCGATTATTGGAACTTGCCTGCACTGACACCAACTTTATAGGCCTCTCCATGGTTGCCAATGGCAGATCAATCTGCATGGTCACCTTTATCCTTCTACTCATCTCCTATGGGGTCATCCTAAACTCCCTAAAAACTGAGTCAGGAAGGGAGGCACGAAGCCTTGTGTACCTGCGGCTCCCACATCATAGTGGTTGTCCTTTATTTTGTCCCATGTATTTATTTTCATATGTTAGTCCTGTTTCCAACTTTCCCATTGATAAATCCGTGTGTTTTTTTATGGTTATCACTCCTATGTTGAATCCTTTAATTTATACCTTGAGAAATTCTGAGATGAAAAACGGTATGGGAAAACTCTGCTGTAAAAATTTAACTATAGTTAGAATAAGACTGTGTCACCCACACTGAATGAGTTTGTTGCTAATGCTATAAAGACAAGCAGACAGTAAATTCTCACACTGGGTGATTTAGTCAATTCAGTGGGATTTCTGAGGGTGCTTCTTTATAGGAGTAAATTATCCTTTGAGGTTAGAATCAAACTAAAAGAGAAACTCTGGAGGCTGAATAAAAGGCACAGTTATTTGTCTTATTTTAAGTAAAAATATAACTAAGCTCACAACACAACTTTATTTTTATCAGTTTATACTGAAATGGGACTTAGAATAAAGTATGTTTTTCCCCTTTTAAAAGGTTAAAACAAGCTACTTTTGGAAATTTAATGTCGTCTCACTTGACAAAGCAATTTGGCTAATAGAACAAATTTCTGAGGCCAAGACTGTTTTTTTTTTTCCAACTTTAATGTTCTTTATGAACATAGCAGCTTTCTTTGGTTGCATTCTGCATTTTGGGTTTAAGATTACCACTGTTCATCAACTCAGTGACTATGCATTTGCATTTCAGGATATTTGATTGGGAAATGATACTGTGCTTGGTGAAAGACATTATCAGTGAGCATTTTTTAATTAAATGGGCTCATTTTGACGATGAAAACAGTCTCTGGGTCTTTATTAGAGGCAAGAAAATAATTTACTTTGGATTTGAAAACCATATTAACCCATGATGCAATCAGTAGTTACAATGTGCATTTTGACATCCTTAAAAGAATAGGTAAAGCTGCTTTTGTCTCCATGATGCTGAAAATATAGACAAAGAAATATGATATTTTGCATAAGCAGTGTGTTCCCTTAGAGTTGTACTAAACTCAGGTAGCTTTTACTTATCAATATAGTAATGATTTGATTGATTAAAAATTATGTTTTTCAATTTTATTTTTAAATATTTTTTTCTCAGTATCTTGGAACATCCTCAAGCCATGAGACTGAAAGAATATTTTCAGTGTAATCTGGAATATCACCTTTACTTGGCAAGAGTTTACTTTTCTAACTAACAGAAAATTTAGAGCTTTTCTTATTTTAAAATATTATTATTAAATTTTCATACGTTTAATAATATCTGTAATTTATTTATATATTTTGTAGCCTCTTACCTACAGTTTTATCAATATCACTGAAACTTCCTGAGTGCATCTGTTTGATTCATTCCTCTGCCTCTACCCTGAGGTAATCCCAATCCTGCAATTTTTGTTAATCATAGTTAAAAATAGTTTAACTACATATTCATGTATCATTAAACCACATGGTTTAGATTTTCTTATTCCTTGCCTTTATTAAAATTATATTATGTACTACTTAGTTTGCTGCATCTTATTTTTATCACTCAGAGTTAACTTTCTGTGATTTGATCACATTACTGCATATCGCCTAGCCCAATCATTTCCCCTGCTGTATATTCCATTGTGTGAATATGTCATAGCCTATGTATCTGTTATGTAATCAGTGGTCATTGAGTTGTTTCAAGGTTTTGCTTTTGCACACACAACTGTGCTGGACATCCTGAAAGAAATTATTGTGTTACGTAGGGTGCTTACATGTTCACTTTTACAGATGGTTGCCTTTTTTCTTGAAGTGGTATTATCATTTATACACTTAAAAGCAGTATATAACTATTCCATTACTCTATATCCTTACCAAAACTTTTCAGATTTTTGATATTTTTGCTAATCTGATGGGTATAAAAAATGTGATTTCATTGTTGTTTTAATTTGCATTCCTTATTACTACTGAAGTTGACTATGTTTTCATGTTTAATATACATTCATTATTTTCCTCCTTCTATAAAATATGTATTTATGTTTTTTGCCAATTTTTTTGCTGGATTGTTTTTTCTATTATTTTTAATTTGTTGGAGATTTTTAGGTATCCTTGTAATAATTCTTTTTTTAAATTATAAGTATTGTAGATATCTTTTCCCAGTTTGAGGTTTTTTTATTTACACTTTTTTTTTTTATTGTGGACTTTAACATACATACTTAACAGTGACAACTTTCAAAGTATGATTCATCAAGTAGTTAGCAAATTTCAAAGAATATCTTGGGTCACAGTTCCACAATTTCAGCCATTTCCATTATTGCAAAATATAACATACATACAGAAAGGTGTCCTCTCTCCATGTACAGCTCAACAAGCAGTCATATAGATAATTCTAAAAATTGTTATGGGTTACAGTTCCACAGTTTCAGTTCTTTCTTTATTATGCAATATATGGTATATGCAGAAATGTGGAGACTTTTGAAGCACAATTCAACAAATAGCTTTAGATCACATTTCAAAGAATATTATAGATTACAATTCCACCATGTCACTTACCTCCTTCCAAGTATTCCAACACCCCAACATCTACATAAATATATATATTTATATAAAGTTTCAGTATTCATAGACCTTTGTTAAATCTTATCTTGTTTGTTGCTACCCCTTCCTCTCACTTAACCTCTTCCTCCATCTTCAGGGGTGTCTAGGCAGTGAGCACCATAACTTCTTCATATTGAAAGGGGATGTTGACCTTATGGGGAATGGAGCTGCATCTGATTGTTGTTCTTAAGGGGGCTTTTGCCTCTGGGTTCTATGACCCATATGGCATAGGAACATTCCAGTGGACTTAAGTTTCTGAGAGAGAAAACCCAGTGACCAAATCTCCCATAGGATCTCAGGTAAGGTCCCAGATATTTTGGGGCTACCTTTGCCAAGGGCATGGCCTACTGTGGCCATTTGGGATATCTAGCCAGAGCTTTCATAAGAGAAACCTCCAGGATACCCTCTCGACTCTGTCTGGGATCTCTCTGCCACTGCAACCTCAGCTTGTTGCCTTTTTTTCCCCACTTTTGGTCAAGTAGGCATTTTCAATCCCTTGCTGATGGGGCCAGACTCATTCCTGGGAGTCATATCCCATGTTGTTAGGCATATTAAATCTCCTGGGAGTCATGTCCCTCATTAGGGGAGGATAATTAATTTATTTGTGAAGTTGAGCTTAGAGAGAGAAAGACCATATCTGAGCAACAAAAGAGGTATCCTGGAGGTGGCTCTAAGGCATAATTATCACAAGACTCTGCCTCCCATTTGCAACCCTGAGTTTCATAAGCGCACGCCTCAAGTAGAGGGCCTGATTTATTAAGTCGTAGATTCCTAATTTCACTTGTTATATATTCTATCCCAAGATAAACAGTTTCTTACATTATCTTTACTTGGTTGTACAAAGTGAAGAATATTGTCTTCTCAATATTTCAGTTTTTTTTTATTTTTAATTTTCAATTGTCAATCCACTGACAATTGATTTTTGTGTTCACTTTGAGGTAAATATCTTACTCCATTTTTTGCAATGTAGATAACTAGTTGTCTAAGAATTATTTACTGAATAGTATATTCTTTCCCAGTGGCACATAGATTTCTCTGTGTGTTCATTTCCATACATTTATAATAAGCTTTTTGTATTTGATATAAATTTTAGATTCTTCTTTTAAAAAAATAGTAGGTATTTTTATTGGAGTGGCATTGATGTTATCTATCAATTTGAGAATAATTGGCATCATTATATTGACTCTTCCTCCCTATGGATATGACATATCTCTCCATTTGTTTAGGCTTTCTTTAATGCTCTTAAAGTTCTGAAAAATTTAATAAAATATTTGTTCATATCTTTTAACATATTTTTTCCTGGATATTTAATTTTTTGTTGCTCTTACACACAGCCTAACTAAACATGTATTTTATCAATATTTGTAAGTTTTGCATTATGTAGGCAAATTATAGCTCACTTTAAGTCAACAATTTGTGTTCATTTTCTTAATAGTGAAGTATTTTGCCATTTGTACTTTTATGAGTAGCTTTTTCATATATTTTACTTCACTTTATTGGCATGTTCAAAATCTTTTTTATTGGTTTAAAAGAGATTTTATATAATACAAAATAAAAATTTTCCTTAGATAGTAATTTGTAATGTGGAAGGGTATAGTTTTATTTCAGTGTTGCCTAATTGCCAGTCCTGTTCATTAATGTTTCTTCTTTTCCTACTTCAAGATTATATGATAATTCACAAATACTTTATTCTAATTAATTTATATATATTTCAATATATTTAAAACTTTGATTATATAGATGCTCATGTATGTGTGTGTGTGGTGTTAGAAATAGATACAGAGAAAATGTCTGGTTGTATGTGTGCATGTGTGTAAAGCATGTAATTCCCTTTTTTCCAAGGGTCTTCTATTGCAATATATGGTATATGCAGAAATGTGGAGACTTTTGAAGCACAATTCAACAAATAGCTTTAGATCACATTTCAAAGAATATTATAGATTACAATTCCACCATGTCACTTACCTCCTTCCAAGTATTCCAACACCCCAGCATCTACATAAATATATATATTTATATAAAGTTTCAGTATTCATAGACCTTTGTTAAATCTTATCTTGTTTGTTGCTACCCCTTCCTCTCACTTAACCTCTTCCTCCATCTTCAGGGGTGTCTAGGCAGCACACATTTATTGAAAGATCTATCCTACTTCCCTAATTCAATATGCCATGTTTACTATATTTGATACCCAATATCTATATCTGTATATCTATCTCTAGACTCTCTTCCTTTGATTATTCCTGGGACAATATCGCATTACATAAGTTACTTTATAGTAGATTTTGCTACCTGGGAAAAAGCCTACATTCACTATTCTTATTAAAACAATATTTTCTCTTTCAAACAATCATTTCCACATTAGTATTAGAATAATTTCAGAAGATTGTAGAAATCTACTAGGAATTTGACTGGAAATGTAATAAATGTATAACTAAGTTGGGAAAGAATTGACATCTTGACCATATTGAACTGTTTTATCTGTTGACATGAGAGGTCTATTTATTTAGGTCTTTGAGATTCTTCAATAATTATTTCATTTTGTTTTGTTTTGTTTCCATCTTATAAGTCTTTCACATTTTTCTTTGAGTTTATTCCATACATTTTGTAGTCTGGTTACATTAATGAAAATGTCCTTTCCGCATTGTATCATGTAAATAATCATGACTAGTATTCAAGAAAGTTATTACTGTGTGTTTATCAGATCAATCTTGATTTCAGCCACTTTACTGAACTCCCATATTTAATATGATAGATTTTATTGACTCTTGGATTTGCTAAGTAGACAATCATATTATCTTAAATAAGGAACATGTTTTCTTTCCAATATTTTATATTATGTTTGTGCTTATTATATTTTGTATTACCTGGGCAATTAGGAAAATGTGGGATAAAAACTGTGGCCAGTGGAAACCTTGACATATTCTTCACTTCAACAGTGATGCCTGTGGTATTTCCCCATAAAAAAAAAATGTGTTAATTAAAAAGTGTCATCCCTACCTATCAGGGTCCCAGTGGAAGCAGATAGCTGTCTTCAAAAGAACAACTGAAAACTATCTACAAAGAATTCTGCAGATTTAAGGAATTAAAAATTGGTGAAGTACCTGAAGTACAGAAACCATGGAAGGTCTTTATGACTTTCCACCAGATTAAATATCTTATTGCCCTTTCTTTTCATTCTCTGATATCTGTTATTTCCTCCCATTGTCCTAACCTAACCAATAGAGAGTGCAAGTTTCCTTGGTTGATGAAGTTTGTAGAGGTCAGCTTTCTAAGGCCCAGAAAACATTAGAGTTGAAGCTGTAGGAAAACACATAATATATTCACAATAGTTTGCCCTTTTAATTCCCATCATCCACTTTTGACTTTTGTCTAAGTGTAAAGCTCTGTGCTGAGTTCAGGAAATATACAATGTCCCTTCAGTTTCCATAAAATCACTTAATTTCAACTCCTACCTCAAATCAGAATTGAAATATGAACTACCAATGCTCTTCATATGAAGTAGCAGGGGTGGAAAAAAGAAAAGACGAAGGGCTGAATAAATGATTGCATAAAATAAAATACCTGCCTCAGACTAAGCTTCTAAAGCTTGTCATATGAATTTGAACCAGGAAAATACAAACTAAGCTGCAAGGCAGCAAAGGTATTCATTTGGGGTCTAAGCATTGCAATTTGGAGAGCACAGATTCAGGTAGCAACCCAAATCATCTCCTTTCTTGGTGCTTTTTTTAAAAACAAGAAAAAGTTTACATAAGTTGTTTGTAATTGGTGGATATTTGGGGTGCTCCAAATGTCCTTCAGGCAGACAGCTTACTGAGTTCCTTAGGATGTGGTTTGTTTCTAGTGTCAAGATATTCTTTTGAGGAACATAGTTGCTTGTGGCTATGCATACTTTAGCAGTTTGTGACATCTGGCTGAGATATGTATAAGAGGAACCTCTAGAATGACTTATGACTTCATTTTAAATCTCTTAGCCATAGTAACTCTATTTTGTTTTATTTCTTTTTAGATGACCTAAGTAAATAATCATTCTTACTCTCCAACCATCCATCTCCTGTTCCCTTTACTTTTTTGCAGTTCCTTAACTGGTCAGTATATTTCATTCAGTTAAGTGCTGCAAATCTTCATTCCCACACAATTAAAATCAATAATATTTCTTTTTATTAGTTTGCTTCACTTTCTCATTGTCCTCTACCAAGCAGAGGATTAGTAGGAGGTTTCAAACTTGGTTTCCCATGCTTTCATTAATATGATGCAGTCCAATTTCCCTTCATTAATTAGGATAAAGTATTCAATTCAATTCTGCCTATTTCATCATCATGGGGTACCCCAAATAATCATGGGACTGTGTGTATATATATTTAATTTCAAAGAACAATGACAGTATTCATTGATAGAATTCCTTCTGTGAACACTAGGGCTTCTACACTTACTAAGCTCCAACTTTTGAAGACACAAAGTAAAAATATTTTAAGTATGTTATTATGTTTTTAAAGTGTTATATTGAAAGGCTCACTCTAACCTCAAAATTTGGTTCACATTTTCTCTATTCTGGATACAGGCTAGATGGTCTTGGATTAATTATAGCTCTTGCTTTAAGCATACACCACATCCTGTAGGATAGAAAACCAATATTGTTTTGTGCTGTCTTATTTTCCAGGCAGCACTGTTATAGAGCCAGCCCATCATTGTATCATGTAAGATGCTTCTGAATAATGGGAAAAGTGGTTAGAGCAGAGAAATTCATGACTATGAGCCTATTGCTTTGCTGTAAAGTGGGTTTCTTGATCAGAGGAAATGTTGGATGGCGTTTCATGGAAATGAATAAAAGGTGTTTTGTGGATTTGTGTATAGTGTTGCTATATACAGAAAATGTATCTATCCTGTGAAGGCAAATCACTGCTTCTTTTTACAATTGACTGTGTCTAATATAATAAAAATGGCACCAGATATCTGATTTGTCCTCTGATGACTGATGCTTTATTGGGTTCTTTGCATAGACTTTATTGCAGTTGAACATTCTGTTGCAGAGTTTGCCAGATCAGTCTTGGTGAGGAGAAATCTATATTATTGAGTCTCTGAACAATAGTCAACTGACATTAGAATCATTTTATACATTGTTCCATTTAGTAAGCTTTAAGTTGCTTGGAAAGAACTTGATCAATATTCAAATATAGCCTATCTTCTCAACTTTATCATTGATTTTCTTCTCATTGATGTATTGTGGGAATTTATATGGAACACAAATATATTTACATATTGTGTCCATTTAGAGAGGTCCATAAACTGCCTTATCTCTCATTCCATGTTGTCATCAATCTTTCCATTTTCTTCTTTCCAAGAAGAGCCAAACCATGAATGGAGTATATCTATACTTTAGACATCTCTTCTTTGCAAAGTCCAAAACCAGATATATTTTCTGAAATAATGCTCACTTGTGATAATTCTCTTCTGTTCCTTTTCAGGACCACCCTTGAGTGTGATTACAATGTAACAGTAATCTTTTGCCTGAAGTCAGAATGTCATGTAGAATCATCCACATAAGTCATGCTTTCACCTTTTTAAAAAAAAAAAAAATTGCTAACTAATCTTATGCTACTCCTCATGAGTTCCTAGATATGAATGAGAGGTGATGAAACAGAATGAGCATCAGTATGAGAATTTGAATCACATCTTCAAGCAAATTACTTATACCTTCTGCACCTCCTCAAATCTAGTGTTATATTAACTTCCACTTACATTTCCACTTAAAAACAGAATGCAGCTATACACATATATTTTTATTATTTTTTGGGTAAAGTACCACCTACTTAATAATGGATATTTTGGTTCTCATAGTCACTAGGTGTCTCATTGTCTAATTCAGATTTTATCAAGGCTTGATAGCAATTAAAATTTTCCTAGGTAAACAAAAATCAAGGAAATTCATTGCTAGTAGACTTGACCTACAAGAGATTCTAAAAGACGTACTCCAGGCTGAAAAGAAGGGATACCAGTCAGAACCTTGAATCCACATGATGAAATAAAAAGCACTGGTAAAGGTAGCTACATAAGTAACATACACACACACACACACACACACACACACATATCTATGACTTTTCTTATCTGGTTTAAAAGACAATGGCTTAAAACAATAAGTATAAATCTCTGTTGATGGCCTTATAGTTTACAAAGATGTAATTTATATGATAATAGCACAAAGGAATGGAGAGGGAAAGAAGCTATATCAAAGCAAATGTTTTTATTTAGATATAATTTACATACCAAAAAATTCAACATTCTGAAATATATAATTCAGTGTTTTTTTTAGTATGCTCATGAAGACCATCCCTATGATCTAATTCCAGAGGATTTTTTCACCCTCAAAAGAAACTTAGTACCTATTACCAGTCACTCCTTATTTTCCCCTCCCACCAACCCTTGACAACCACTAACCTACTCTCTTTCTCTATGTAATTGCTTATTTGGGTAATTTCATATAAATGCAATTATACAATGTGTGCCATTTGACTCTGACTTGTTTCATTTAGTATAATGTTTTCAAGGTTCATTTATGTCATAATATGCATCAGTACTTCATTTTTCTGGGTGAATAATGTTACATTGCATGGATACGCCACATTTTTTAAGCCACTCATAAGTTAGCAGTTATTTAGGTTCTCTCCATTTTTAACTATTATGAATATTGTTGTAATGAACTTTTATTGCAGATTTTTTTGTGTACATATATGATCATTTCTCTTGGGTATATACCTAGGAGTCAAATTGCTGGGTAATATGGAAACTTTGTTTAACATTTTGAGGAATTGACAAATTACTTTCTGAAATGACTGCACCATTTTACAATCCACCCGGCAATATATGAAGGTTCCAATTCCTCCACATCCTCAACCACACTTATTAGTTTTAGTCTTTCAAATTTTAGCCCTCCTAGTGGTTGTGAAGAGCTATCTCATTTTGATTTGAATTTCATTAATGACTAATGTTGAGCATCTTTTCAGGAGCTTATTGTTCGTCTGTATATTTTCTTTGAAGGAATGCTCATTTGAACCCTTTACTCACTTCACATCTGGGTTGTTTGTCTTTTTATTTTTGAGTTGGAAAACTTCTTATATATTCTGGATCCAAATCACTTATCAGGTATACAGTTTGCAAAATATTTTCTCCCATTTTGTGGGTGATTTTTTACTTTTTGATGGTGTTCTTTGTAGTATAACAGTTTTTAATTATGAAGAAGCTCATTTCTTCTAGTTTTCCTTTTGTCATGTGTGCTTTTGTTGTCATATCTAAGAAACCATGTCTAATCCAAGGTCACAAAAGTTTTACTCCTCTGTTTTATTTTAAGTGTTTCATAGGTTTAATTCTTGCTTTAAAGTTTTCATACCATTTGAAGTAATTTTTGTATATGATGTGACGTAGGTATTCAACTTCATTCTTAAATATGTGGATATCCAATTTTTCCAGTATTTCTTGTTGAAAAGTCTGTTTTCCCCCAATTGGCTTTTCTTGACACCCTTGTCAAATATGAATTAATGAAATACAAGGGTATATTTCCAGGCCCTGAAGTATATTCCATTGATCTATTTGTTGGGGCTTATGCCAGTATACAACTGTCTTGCTGTTGTTTTAGTAAGTTTTGAAAATAGGATGTTCTTTTAAAGATTATTTTGGTGATTCTGGGTCCCTTGAATTAAGCATCATGACTCTTGGGTGTATCCTAAGACCGGAGACATGTTATTGCATAGATAGAGAGAATTATCAAATTCAGTAATATCCATAGAGCGCTAATACCATGTCCATATTAATATTTATCAACAATTCATATAATGTTTTAAATAGGGTTTTTTTGTTTAGTTTAGTTTAGTTTTGTTTTGTTTTTCTGTCCCGATATCAAATCCAGAATCATGCATTGTATTTATCTTATTTTAACCTGAATCAGTTCTTCAAGCCTTCTTTGACTTTTATTACCTTAACACATTGCAGAGTACCACCCATAGGCTTTGCTGAATTTACCTCAATACAAATTTGATAGTTCTATTTTGATTAGTTTTAGTTGAATTTTATGAGTCCAATTTTCTGTTTTCTTTTTTTTTTTTTTTACAGGCATGCTACATTGTGACTCATCTTTGCCAACATCTAATTACTGCACCTAATTGGAGTAAGGGTATGGTATTCCAACACATTTCCTTTGATTTTGGACATCTTGGAGGCTATCCAGAACTTCGAGCTTCCTGTGAGATTGACTGTGGCCTTTGTTGCAATTGCGTTTCATTTGAGTGTTTCTCTGTGTTCAATCCTGATTCTATTATTTTCTTGCAGGTATTATTCACTAAGGCACACACCAGTAACCCACCTAGAGGCAAATCTCTGTATCAGAAACTACTTCCTCAGAAAACCAACCACAAATTTTTATTATAGTGTTATTTTGATTCTTGCTTCTTTTGTAGGGAATCATCTGTTGAATTTTATGGGTCCCATTTTCTGTTTACATTTTTTTTCTTACTGTAACTTTGTATGGAATTATGTTAATTTTTGTTTCTGTTCATTTTGAGTCCTGCAGTGAGGTTTCTATACATATAAGGTTAGAGTTAACAGTTGTGGGTGTATTACAAGATTTTGAGTTCATGAATATACTCTTTTTTAAGCAGAGTATGTTTTGTTTTGTTTTTTTCTAATGGGGAAAAAGTGATTGGTGTATCTTTATATTTTGTCATTATTCTTTGTTTTATCAGGATCTTAAATGCCTCCTTTTATTTACTTCTTTTTCTGTTACCACCAAATCTCCCAAAAGCACTTTCCCTTTTGTATTCAACTTCATCTCCCCCAGAAATAATGCCTTCTTTTCATGCCATCTTAGTTCCTACGTACTTTCAATTTCTTGTACTCAACTGTCTGATTTACCAAATCTCAGTCCAACTTTCCTTTGCAGTGATTTTAAAATTGGTGTGACTTACTCTTCGATGGGTGATTCTGGCTATATTCTATCTTCCTGGAGCTCTTAGGTTCCCTACTCTCTTCATAATCTATTCAGGCTTCTTTCACTTGCCCTTCAGGCTAATACTACAAGCTCCAGAGATATCTGCTGGAATTTGGTGGGGTTTTTTTTTCCTCTAGTTAGAGGTAATTTTAAGTAAATAGCATTCTTAGTTATGGTGAATTTATTAGTTATATGTGATTTTATATGCTATTGTGTTGCATGGCTTTTGGATGATGTATAAAGAGATTCAGATTTAGGGAGTAGCCATTTTATAAGGAATGGTATCTGACTGTTAAGTATCATATAATTCTGGATGTAGATTTTATATGTTTTTTTCTCATATTACTTTGTAATAGTCTCTTTCAAATTATAAGGCCTTATTCCTATTTATGTATTTCTTCTAAGAAAAAAATCCTTTCTTTCTGACAAATCTTCTGAGTTGGAATTTGGTATATGAATATTATCTGTGTTGGACTGAAACTTTTGGAAGTTGTTTAGCAATGATCTTGTGCCAGATTTATCTATTAAGTATTTTCGTCATGCACAAAGCCTTAAGTTTTTCTTTTCACTTCTGTGCCCTCTTAGCTTTGAGAATTTCAAAAATATGCTGATTAAATGATAATAAGACATTCTTATTCATGCAACTTTATGTCTTTGCTCTTAACAACTCTTTGCTATCAGATTGCTCCTTTTGCATATAATTCTTCTAGAGTGATTGGCCAGGGGAAGAATTCGAAAAGTAGAATTCAGTTAAAGTATCTGTGGAAGTTCTCAGTTCTCTGGGGGATGATTCCTCAGTGAATTTAATTAAGAACACGTATTCTTGGGAACAAACAGTTTGAAAAATTAAGTGAAGCGTTTTCTTCTTCATTGCTGATGAAGAGCCCTGTCATATCTTCCTCACCTGGGAGAAGATTTCTCCTTGGATATTATGTTACTGTCAAGATGTAGAATAAAAGCCGCTTATTACTAGAAGTGAACCATATTATAACAGTTATAAGAAAGCTTTAAAAAGTAACAAAACAATGTTCATTTATTTTATTATCTCACACATTCCACTATTGACTGAAAATGTTATTAATGTTTGTTATATTGATTTGGTCAGTTAAAATGTAATAATGAAGTCTTAGATGTGTTTAATTCTTGATAAGTTTTCTCAAAAATGAAAGTTTACAAATTTGAAGATTCATCAATCATATCAACAGTATATTCTTGGAATCAGATCTGGATAATTCTGTAATCCAAATGGTTATGAGTTTTTGAAAGTTGGATAAGATGGTTATGTTTTCTGCAGGCAGAGAGAGATATAACTGTGTGACAAAGCATTTCCAACTCCAGTGACTAAGTGGTCCTAATGTTTTCTCTATATTTATAGCTGGATCATTGTGGTGGCAATCTTCATTTATCTTCCTCAAAATTAGCTGTCATCTTTCAGGACCAAAGGTAGAATTGAGGATGCCTATATTTGGAAAAAGTGACTGAAGGGGAAAAAGAAAGCCCACATAACATATTCTCAAAAACTTTTCACTACTTTGATGATAGGCAAAATAGATTTGGAATGAAAATATATCTTTCCTAAAAGGCAGGTTTTATCACTTGCTATCAAAGATTTATGCCAGAAGTTCCAAGAATAAGATAACACATGAATTTTCTCTATTTTATAAAATATTATTGTAATAAATGCAATGAAAATGGTTTTCTTTTTATTAGAGTTGTTTAAATATATACCAAATAGAGAAAAAGAATAGCATAACATATAATGATATAATATCATAACATAACATTATAAAATGACATATATATTGTCTTCAAACTAGCACTTTGATATAAGTAAATTAATAGCCTCTTATTGCAAATGTGGAAGCTGGAATTCAGACAACTTGACTTGATAAACTCATGAACCTATGCTTATACCGTTTTATAAAGGGGATCTTAGTGTATGTAGAACTAGAAATAAATTTTGTTACATGTGAGATCTGGGCTAATTACCTGGGCATTTTCTTATTTTCATGGTCTTAAAAATATTGTGGATATATTACTACAAGATGGTGGCATAGGGACGTGTTAAATTTAGTTAGTCCTTTAGAGCAATTAGTAAATAGACAGGAACAAGTTGCAAATACTCTGGAACAATGGTTTTGGGGATATCTGTGAATGGACATACATCATACACAAGCCTAGAATATATGGAATGGCTGAGAAAACAGCATAGAACTATAAGTAAAGCTCCCCAAGCTGCAGAGCTGGGAGCCTTCCCACACTGGCACAGCAGGCTTAGTTGGAACATGTCCCTGTGGAAAGAAGAAGCAGTCTCCTAACAGCAAGGGAAGGTAACTTAACCAAGCTCCAACTGTGGTTTTGATTAACAAATTTGGACTACTGAATACAAGCTATGAGTACAGAGAAACTCAGAGCAAGCAGGAAAGGAACCCTGAGGGCATTCCTAGGAGAGAGGAAGCAGGACTGATGGAAAACTGTGATAATAAATAAAAACAGAGGCCTTTGGAGAAGGCTGAGCTCAGAATACTGGAAAACAGCTGTGTTCCAAGAAAAGGGATGCAGAACCAGGTACCAACTCTGGTCAACCAGTGAAACTGGGGGAATGGTGACTAGCTCTGTAAAGGAGACCTTTCTTTTTCCTTTTTTCTTTCATTCTAAGTAACTCATTAGATTCAGGCACTTTCAATTGTCAGAACTGACCAAGGCAATTGTGGAGTTAAGAGAGTCAGAGAGACAAAGGAAGAAGCCAAGTGTAGGAGGTAATTCCCTAAAGGGTGTATCTTCCCTAAGAAATGGGGAGGGTGGGACCCAGCTCAAGTGGTGGCCCTCCCTCAGAGAATTCAGACCTCAGGGCATGTGGGCTAAAAAAAAAAAAAAACAACAACAACATAAGAGAAACAAATTCAGCTTGGCTTATGACAGCCCCCCAACCCTGACAGGGACATGGTCTGCTGAGAATTAAAGGCTCTGCATTTCTTTATGCCAGTGGGCAGCTGCAGGATAGCAAGTGCCACCTGCTGGGCAGGATAGGAAAAGCACAGAACCTAGAGGCCTCACAGGAAAGTCTGACAACCTGCTGGGTCTCATCCTCAGGAGAACTCAATACCTGGGCCATTCTGGCCTGGGAAAATCTGATTGGGGTAATCAAAGAAACCAGAAGCATAGACAACAACAACAACAACAAAAATGAATCACACTAGGAAACGTGAAGATATGGTCCAGTAAAAGGAAAATACACTTCAAATGAGATAAAGGAGTTGAAATAACTAATTAAAGATGTTCAAACAAATCTTCTAAATCAAATCAATGAGCTGAAGAAAACATGGCAAAAGAGATGAAGGATATAAAGAGGACACTGGGTGGCCATAAAGAAGAATTCATAAGTTTGAAAGAACAAATGGCAGAACTTATGGGAATGAAAGGCACAATAGAAGAGATGAAAAACACAGTGGAGACATGAAATAGCAGATTTGAAAAGTCAGAAGAAAGGATTTATGAACTGGAGGACAGGGCATCTGAAATCCTACACACAAAAGAACACATGTGGAAAAGAATGGAAAAATATGAGCAGTGTCTCAGGGAATTGAGCGAGAACATGAAGTGTATGAACATATGTGGCATGGGTGTCCCAGAAGAAGAAGAGAAGGGAAGAATGGCAGAGACAATAATGGAGGAAATAACCACAGAAAATTTTCCATCTCTTATGAAAGATATAAAATTACAGATCCAAGAAGCACAGCATACCCCAAACAGAATAGATCCAAATAAACCTACTCCAAGAGACTTAATAATCAGATTATCAAATATCAAAGACAAAGAGGGAATTCTAAAAGCAGCAATTGAAAAGCAAAACAAGGAAGTTTGATAAAACTCTATGTGGATTTCTCAGTAGAAACCATGGAGGTGACAAGGCAGTGGTATGTTTTATTTAAGATACTGAAAAAGGTAAACTGCCAACCAAGAATTCTATATTTGGCAACACTGTCCTTCAAAAATGGGGGAGAGTTTAAAATATTTTCAGACAAACAGAAACTGAGAGAGTTTGTGAACAAGCTACGTGCTCTATATGAGAAATACTATAAGGATCACTACAGGCAGATATGAAAAGATAGGAGACAGAGGTTCAGAAAAGAGCGTAGAAATGAAGACTATCAGTAAGGGTAAAAAGAAAGAGAGAAAAAATTAAAATGAAATAAGATATGACATAAAATCCAAAAGACAAAATGGTAGATAGTAGACATCACTTTGAGTGAAGTTAGCCTGAAACAAAATGACAAATAGTGTATGGTCTCACTAATATAAATTTTTTTAGTAAACTTTGAAAGTTAAATTTGAGAACACAGGTTATCAGGAGATAGAAAGAGGGTAGATATCAGGCATCTGATGCTGAAAGAGTACAGAATGTTCAATAGGATTGATTGTATAGACCCAGAAATGGATAGCACAATATTGTGTGATGGCAGCACAATACTGTAAGTACTCTGAACAAAGATGAATGTGAGTATGGGTTAAAGAGGAAGGTTATGGGCATGCATGTTAACAGAAGAAAGATAGAGGATAAAGACTGGGACTCTATAACTTAGTGAAACCAAGAGTGGTCAATGATGGCAATTAATTGCACTAATATAAAAATGTTTTTACTTGAGGGTGAACAAATGAATGTCGACATTTGAATGTGTTGAAAACTGGATGGTATAGCAGGAAAATACAATAAATGTAAACTAGAGTCTATAGTTAACAGTAACATTGTAATATGCTGCCATTAATTGTAACAAAGGTAATATAACAAAGCTAAATGTCTATAAGAAGGATATATAGAGGGGTGGTATGGGATTCTTGGTGTTGTTGATATATGACCTTTTCATTTTATTTTATTTTATTTTATTTTATTTTATTTTTTCTTCTATCCTTTTTAATTCTTTTTTTTTTTTTTTCTCCTCTGTCTCTTTCATTGCATAAGAAATGGAAATGTCCTCATATAGATTGTGGTGGTAAATGGATAACTATGTGAGTATACTGAGAATCAATGATTGTTTACTTAGGAGTGATTGTATGATGTGCTAATAAAACTGATAAAAATATACAGAGGGACCCAAATGCTGGAGAAAATGTGGAACAAGGGATGTACCTATTCACTTTTGGTGGGGAATTAGGATGGTGCAGCCCATCTGGAGGGCAGTGTGGTGGTTCCACAGGAAGCTAAGTATGGGGTTACCATAGAGTACTGCAACCCTGTTATTGGTTGTATACTTGGAGGAACTGAGAGTGGGAACATGAAGGGACATTTGCACACTGGTGTTTTTGGCAGCAGTATTCACAATTTGCAATGGATGGAGGTGGCCTAAGGGTATATTGACTGATAAAGCAATGGTGAACTGTTGTGTATACATACTATGGAATATTGAGTGAGAAGAAATGTAGTTGTGAGGTGTGTAAATAGGTTAATGATCATTGAGGATATTGTATTGAGTGAAATAAGTCAGAAATGAAAAGAAAATCATTATCACACACCACTCATATGGACTAACAATGTGTAAACTCTGATAACTGAATCTGGGAGCATGGCTTATTAGGGTAAGGCTTATGTAAAGGTTCCTAGATTGTAAGCTCTTACAGATGTCACATCTATTCATGAATTGTAACAGTTATTTATAAATTCTGAGATACTGAACTGTTTACATGTGACCTAGTTGGTCCCTGGAGCTTTGGGTGTCGATTTGGTGCCTGGAACTTGGAGCCAGAGTTCAACAGCTCTGAGTTTTGGCATTGCCCCATGCCATAACTGTTAAAGAGTCTGAAAAGGAGATCAGACTTCAATTGGAGACATGAGCAAAATGGACTTGGTTGAGATTCGGGTAGATCAGACTAAAGGGGATGATCATAACCATGTTTTAAAACTTCAGCTTATGTGTGGGACCAAAGGAAGAGAGGTTTATTTGGTACAAAATCTATACTTTCTGTAGCATACTACAGTGGTACCTCAGTACTCATTTTTAATTGGTTCCAGGAGGTGTGAAGAGTACCAAAAACAATGAGTACCAAACAAATATTTCCCATAAGGAATAATGTAAATAAATTTAATATGTTCCCAAACCAAAGATAATGCATATATTTAAGGCAATTTGTAAAAATATATGGTTGTATATCATTACTTTACATGAGAAATAAACCTAAAAATTAATAACTACTTAGGTTAAATAAAATAAAAACTTCACTTTACCTGTACTGAGAAGAGTCCATGGACTAATGTGATGGTGGGAGGAGAGTGGTGAGGAGGAGAGGTTACATGGAGTGTAGCTCTTGTACTTAGGTGTTCTTTCTTTTTTTCTGCCATTTTTCAACTTGCACCAAAGGCTCTGACACACTCTTTGTCACCTTCACTAAAAACTTATCCAATGAGTACTGCTCCTGTCTTCTTTTCAGAATTCCTTGAAAACGTGAAATTGTTTGATCACTCAATAAATTCACATTTCTGCTTGTCAGAGCTTTTTCCAAATGGTACTTCACAAAGTTTTCAACATCTGCCCATTTTGGACACATTTCCTTTATGAAGGAACTGGGGACATCCTCCCTTATGTCCTCCTCAGCTGAATAAATCACTTCAACCACCTCTTGTTGCTGCTTCTTCTGTAGTTTCCAGAGCTCCTCAGTGCTGTGCTCTTCATGATGTTGTCCACTAACTTCTCAACATCAGTCTTTTTATCACTTCTTTATTCTTATTCACGGTGGAGAATGTTGTTCTAGGCATACTGTATTCCCTAGGAAAATCAGTAATTTGAATACTGCTCTCATATTTGCCTATTTTTTTTTTTCCTCAATGGTAGTGCAAAGTAAATTTATTTTCTGGTCAGCACTATCACTGCTCATTTTCTTAGATCCCATGATGAGAAAAAAGCACAAAAATACACAAAATGACCATAGAAGCTAAGATAAGACAGCAAGGGAATGTGCACAGGGCAAGAGCTGCTACATGACTAATACATGACCCTTTGTTTCAGCTGGAAAGGGTAGTGGGAATGAAGCAACGGACAACAACAAGTTCTAGTTTGCTCTCTGAGTAACAAACAAACAAGTACCAGGACAAAGTATTCAGGTCAAAATGCATCAATCACCAAATTTGATGAGTTTCAAAACAGTTGAGTATGAAGATACCACTATATATAATTTAAATTGTATGGTCAGTTTTCTCAAACTCCATAATTACATGATCTTGAATAGGGCTGGAGATCTGGTTGGTTTGTACAGGTTAGCATGATGTCTCAATACCTCCAAGAGTAATATGGGCAGAGAAAAAAAATGAAAGCCCCATGAGGGACTGAGGAAAAAATGTGGAAATAAACTTCACCACCTGGGGAATTCTTGATATTCTTACAAGCATTGGGGACTACCCATTTAGTAGGCCAAGAGTTCAACCTTGGAGATTGCCTTTTTGAAGCTTATTACTGCAAAGGAAAGGCTAAGCCTACTTATAATTGTAGTCACTCCCAGAGATCTTCTGTTGTTGCTCAGAAGTTGCCGCTCTCTCTAAGCCAACTCAGCAGGTAAACTCACTGCCCTCCCCACTACATGAGACATGACTTCCAGTGGTGTAAGTCTGCCTGGGAATGTGGGATGTGACTTCTGGGGATGAGCCTAGACCCAGAATCATAAGATTGAGAAAGACTTCTAGATGAAAATGGAGAAGAAAAAAATGAAACAAAATAAAGCATCAGTGGCTGAGAGATTTCAAATGGAGTCGAGAGATCATTCTTGAGGTTATTCTTATGCATTATATAGTATCCCTTTTTAGTTTTTAGTTTATTAGAATAGCTAGAAGGAAATATCTGAAACTGTTTTGAACTGCAATCCAGTATCCTTGATTCTTGAAGATGATCATATAACTATATCGCTTATACCGTGTGATCATGTGATTGTGAAAATCTTATGGCTCAACTTCCCTTAACCCAGTGTATGGACAAATGAGTAGAAAAATAATTGGGTGAAGGAGGGGTATAGGACATTATAGGTGTTCTTCTCTACTTCTTTTTTATTTCTATTTTTTAATTTTTGGAGTGATGAAAATGTTCAAAAATTGATTGTGGTGATGAATGCACAACTATATGAGGATACTGTAAATAATTGTACACTTTGTATGACTGTATGGTCTGTGAATATATTTTAATAAATATATTTTTATATATTAAAATATATAAATATAAATATATATATATTTTTTATTAAATTAAAAAATATATTTTTAATAAATTTCATTAAAATATATTGTGAATGTCCCAGAGTAATTTGGGCAGATAATAAAAAACATATTTACAGCCTCCCACCCCCCCCAGCCCCAAGGATCTGGGGGAAGGTGCGGAAATGTTGGACAAACATTGGGACTGGCGGTTTGATGTGCTGAGCCCTCGATCATGGGACGTGCCCTTATGAAGCTCATTACTGCAAAGGAGAGGCTAAACTTGCATATGATTGTGCCTAAGAGTCTCCCCCTGAGTACCTCTTTGTTGCTCAGATGTGGCCCTCTCTCTCTCTAACTGATCCACCTCGACAGGTGAACTCGCTGCCTTCCCCCCTATGTGGGACCTGACTTCCAGGGGTGTAAATCTCCCTGGCAATGCAGAATATGACTCCCAGGGATGAATCTGGACCCGGCATCATGGGACTGAGAGTATCTTATTGACCAAAAGGGGGATGCAAAATGAGATGAGATAGTTTCAGTGGCTGAGAGATTTCAAATGGAGTCGAGAGGTCACTCTGGTGGACATTCTTATGCACTATATAGATAACACGTCTTAGGTTTTAATGTATTGGAATAGCTAGAAGTAAATACCTGAAACCACCAAACTCCAACCCAGCAGTCTGGACTCCTGAAGATGATTATATAATAATGTAGATTACAAGGGGTGACAGCATGATTGTGAAGACCTTATGGTTCATACTCCCTTTATCTAGTGTATGGATGGATGAGTAGAAAAATGGAGATAAAAAATAAAGGACAAATGGGGTGGGATGGGGGGGATGGTTTGGGTGTTCTTTTTTCACTTTTTTTTTTATTCTTGTTCTGGTTCTTTCTGATGTAGGGAAAATGTTCAGAGATAGATTGTGGTGATGAACGCATAACTATGTTATCATACTGTGGACAGCTGATTGTATGCCATGGATGATTGTGGGAAACTGAGTCTTCCATGTTGCCTGAGGCATATCTGGGGTGGTGGCTTAGAACGCTGAGCTGCAGGCCTGCATAGAATGCCATGCAGGCCCACCCTGTAAAGATGTGTGTCTTGTGACTACCATTGTCTGAAACCTAGATTGTATGCACCTGATGTAAACATAGGTATCTGGTGGGCTCTCCCCCACCTGAGCACCTTTAGCATATACACCTGATCTTCTGAAATAACTAGCTGGAGCAAGGCTGCATTGCCGTCCACTTAGCACGAGATGCAAGTGGGCCCTCTGCTCCCTTAATTCTTAGCTTTGTGTCCATGTCTCATTCCTGCGTCACCCTGTCAGCAATAGATGATTGTATGGTGTGTGAATGTATTTCAATAAAACTGAATTTAAAAAAAATATATATTGTTAATGAAAATGGAAATATCATGTTATATACCTAGTTGGCCCCTACATTATTTGATTTATAAAAAGAAGATCTCTAACTTTAAATTTCTTTGTTTTTAAGTTCAGAGTGTTATGTTGCCATCACCATCATCCATGACCAAAACTTTTTCATCATCCCAAGTAGATTCATTTAGACTTAATGTTAAATTTAAAAATATATGATGACATGTGGAGAAAGGGAGAAAGGCAGCCAAGAAGATTTCCACACAGTAATGTGAATGGTAAAGGAAAGAACAGAATTCATAGTTGCATGCAGTAATATCTCATCAATCCATCCATCCCACATTGAATGCTCCCTTATATAATTAAGGCAGAGAGTGGACTTTGGGAAAATCCATATAAGACTAGTTGTAGAGATACAGCATTAAGTTACAGGGAAAACACACAATAGTAAACAAAACCTCACATTTATTTAGTCCTTATTATTTTAGAGACAATTTGCTAAAATCTTTATTTTCATAATATATTGTACTTAATCCTGAAAACTACCTTCAATGTTAAGTGCTGTTCTAATTTTCTTTGTACAGATGTTGTTGAGAAACTTACCCAAGGTCACGCAATTGGTAAGTGTAGATTCTGAGATTCCAATTCCAAATCAGAATTTAGAAAATAAGCTATCAAAAACTACATGGTACAGGAATCCTCACCCATCCCTGAAAACAAAACACAGCAGAAAACCAAAACTGACAAAGACGCTAAACAAGACAGGCAATCCACCACTCTCTCTGATGGTTACCCTTCTATATTTGTCTCAAGAGTCCATTCAATCACATGCAGGTTTAGAGGCAACATTTTTCCTTTACTCTGAGGAAGTTGACTCAAAAAATAAGATATTTCTTTAAAATTCATCCTTTATTTTTTAAATGATTAAGTGTTAAGATCTCAAAAATTTTTTATGCAATATTTTGGTGCTCATTGTACAATCATTTAACAAAAAGCTATTTCTTTTATGGGAAACTTTGTTTTTACTATAAAGAGAAATAAATAGAGACATAGTTAGGTATGGATTGTGATTATATGTTTTCAAATAATGTGAATTAAAACTCAAAATTGAAAAGTCTGTAATTTCCAAAGCCTTGCTAACTGAAAGTGTTCCCCATTCTTTTACACCTTGCATAGCATATCAGTAGCTTGTTTTTCTACCCTTATATTCTTCAGTTTGGCATACTATTGATGTACTTAATTTATCTTATTTTAATTTTCATTTTGGGA
Organism: Choloepus didactylus; assembly: GCF_015220235.1. Taxonomy (NCBI): domain Eukaryota; kingdom Metazoa; phylum Chordata; class Mammalia; order Pilosa; family Megalonychidae; genus Choloepus; species Choloepus didactylus. The sequence continues at coordinate 29,516,926 of NC_051312.1, read as the reverse complement.
CACTTGCCAAGGGATTCACATTTTTCAAGGGTTTCTTAATGATTCACTTGTCCTCACGGAATGTGTTAATAAATTTGAAGAATCTGGTAAATGTTTATATTAGATATATTTATTACTTCATAAAATACAATATTGCTAAAATATAGACTATCACTCACAGAAGCAAATTAATAGTTTCCAATAGTTTGGAGTAATAATTATGCTCTTAAAACTTTGCTAATAATCAAATATTTATGGAGCATTTATAATGCATAAGGCATAGTCATAGATTCTGGAGATAACATTAATAAGACATGTTTGCTATCCAGATTGAGCATAGAGATTATAGGGAAAGATCCTGCCAAAAACAATTCATAAAGTGTTATAAGTACTCAACAAATCAAGAGGCAGAGACCTTCTAATGGAAATTATCTCTTAATTCTTAGAGAGCTCCTATGACTTGTGAGGATCTACTTTCCATTGTAAAAGCAGGTATAGCTTCCTAATTGTGAGTGAGGATATTTAATTATATCTGCACAATGAACTACCAGAAATCCTAAAGATTTGGCTCCCTCTTTTCTACCGAGGTATCCTGAAGTTTCAAATCTAATTTTCTCATTTTTCCTTTACCCCAAAGTACAAAGTTTCTGAGCTGTTCTGATGCTGTTACCCTCCGTATAACTTCCTGACTGACATCTCAGGAAATCTGAAATTCATCTATCCCCACCTCATTCAGATCCCCAAAACCAAACTGTGTACTTCAATTTATATTTTCTTCCACTTATGATCTTTGCTGATTACTTTAGTCTCCCTATCCACACTTTTACTCTCCCAATGATGCTTTAGTACAGATTGCCTTGTTTAGAAGCACAAAGGATGAGGTAATCTCCTGCCATTTACAAATCACTGTCCAAATATGTAGCCACTGAAACTGAGCATATTTAATATAATCCCACTTATGCCACATAATGCCACATAAAATTGGCCCAGGTCATACGTTAAAGACCCAACAGTTCATTTACTTTCCTAAATCTAGCAAGTGTTTTGTATTCAGCTGCCCAAGAACAGATTCAGATACCCAAGAACTAATAATATGAACAAAATGACCGGTCTTATCTGTTGGTGTGCCAGTTTGAGTGTATTGTGTCCCCCAAATGCCATTATCTTTGTGGTCTTGTGTGGGGCAGAAGTTTTGGTAATGGTTAGATTTGCTTGGAATGTGCCCCACCCAGCTGTGGGCAATGATTCTGATGAGATGTTCTCATGGAGGCGTGGCCCCGCCCATTCAGGGTGGGCCCTTATCTGTGGAGCTATATAAATGAGCTGAGTCGGGGGGAAGAAAGAGAGTGCAGCTGGGAGTGATGTTTTGAAGAGGAGCAAGCTTGCTAGAGAGGAACGTCCTGGGAGAAAGCCGTTTTGAGGCCAGAGCTTTGGAGCAGACGCCGGCTGCCTTCCCAGCTAGCAGAGGTTTTCCGGACGCCATTGGCCATCCTCAGGTGAAGATGCCCGGTTGCTGATGTGTTACCTTGGACGCTTTGTGGCCTTAAGACTGTAACTGTGTAGTGAAATAAACCCCTGTTTTATAAAAGCCTATCCATCTCTGGTGTTTTGCATACTGCAGCATTAGCAAACTAGGACAGATTTTGGTACCAGGAGTGGGGTGCTTTTGCTGCTGAGTTTGCAGATACCGAACATGTTGGAATGGCTTTTTAAATGGATAATGGGGAATTTCTGGAAGAGTTGTGAGGAGCTTGATAGAAAAGGCCAAAACTGCTTTAAAGAGACTGTTTGTGGAAATATGGACTCTAAAGATACTTCTGATGAGGACTTGAGCAGAAATGATGAATGTGTTGTTGCAAACTGGAAGAAAGGTGATCCTTGTTTTAAAGTGGCACAAAATTTGGCAAAATTGAGTCCTGGTGTCAGATGGAAGGAAGAATTTAAAAGTGACAACCTGGAATACTTAGCTGAGGAGATCTCTAGACTATCTGTGGAGGATATAACCTGGCTTTTCCTTGCAGCTTATAGTAAAATGCGAGTGGAGAGAGATAAACTTAGAACTGAACTCTTGGGTTCAAAGAAACCAGAAGCTGATGGCTTGGAAAATTACAGGCTTCTAGGGGGTGGAATCCCAGAAGCTACAGCCCAACGTGAGGATGTAACTAAACATGGAACCCAGCCGCCATTTCAGTACAAGCCAAGATTGGAAAAGGAGTTAAGCAGAAAGGATTTGTGGAAAATCCTATTGTCTGATGGCTTTGACACCTGCATGCTTCATGCAAAGCCAACAGAATTTTTGCGAGATCTTTATAGATAGAGCCATTGCCTGTCTGGACTGGAGGAGACAGACAAGGAAAAAATTAAAGGAAAAATCTCTTCAAAGACAGAGCCATGGAGGTTGAGGTCTGGAGTTAGGAGGTCTCGGGCTGGGAGAGAGGAGTAGCCCACATGCATGGAAAGGGTGAGTTTGCCCTGGAGGTCGAGGGCGGGCTTTCCACCTCGATGCTCTGGAAGAGTTTTGCCACCTCAGGTCCCAAAGAGGTTGGAGCACATTTCCAGGGAATTGAGGAGAGCCTGGCTGCCACCACACTGTTCTGAAGGGGTTGAGTGTGTGCCCCGGAGATGGAAGGGAATCCGGGAGCTGCCCTGAGGTTTGAGGAGGGTGGAGCCGAGAAGGTGGTCTCCCCAATGTGTGGAAATGTTGGAGCACTCACCCAAGCATTTGGAGAAGAAACAGCTGCCAAAAAGGCCCTTGGGAAGGGTTAGGCTCCCACTCTCTCAAGCCCGAAGGATGCAACGTTGTTCTGTAAATGACTCTCAGACTTTGAAATCTAATGGAGTTTGTCCTGTGGGTTTTAGGAACTGTTTTGGTCCTGTTAACCCTGTTTTCCTTACTGTTTCTCCTTATGGCAATGGAAATGTTTATCCTATGAATGTCTCTCCTTTGTATATTGGAAGCATATAACTTGTTCTAAGTTCACAAATCCACAGCTAGAGGGGAATTATGCCTTAGGACTGACCATGCCTAAATTGATTTTGATGAGATTTTGTGCTTAACTATTGTTACTGAAATGATTTAAGTTTTTGTGATATTGTGATGAAATGAATGTATTTTGTATTTGGAAAGATAATGTCATTTTGGGGTCCAGGGGGTGGAATGTGCTGGTTTGAGTGTATTGTGTCCCCCAAATGCCATTATCTTTGTGGTCTTGTGTGGGGCAGAAGTTTTGGTAATGGTTAGATTTGCTTGGAATGTGCCCCACCCAGCTGTGGGCAATGATTCTGATGAGATGTTCTCATGGAGGCGTGGCCCCGCCCATTCAGGGTGGGCCCTTATCTGTGGAGCTATATAAATGAGCTGAGTCGGGGGGAAGAAAGAGAGTGCAGCTGGGAGTGATGTTTTGAAGAGGAGCAAGCTTGCTAGAGAGGAACGTCCTGGGAGAAAGCCGTTTTGAGGCCAGAGCTTTGGAGCAGACGCCGGCTGCCTTCCCAGCTAGCAGAGGTTTTCCGGACGCCATTGGCCATCCTTAGGTGAAGATGCCCGGTTGCTGATGTGTTACCTTGGACGCTTTGTGGCCTTAAGACTGTAACTGTGTAGTGAAATAAACCCCCGTTTTATAAAAGCCTATCCATCTCTGGTGTTTTGCATACTGCAGCATTAGCAAACTAGGACAGTTGGTTACTTTAATAATCAAACAACATGTAGCACCTGCTACTTCACTCCAAATAATATAAAAATGTTCTGGCAGCAAAAATTAGTTGCTTAGGTGAAAGGGTTCAAAAACCACCTTGGGGAAAAACTGAACACTTTATCTGGTGTGCAGTTCTTTTATTACAATAGGGTTCATAACTGTCACTGCATGCACACCTGAATACAATATCTAAAAATTATGGTCAACATAAAGGATGACTTGATAAAGAAACAATATTATTGTGAAAAAAAATTTAAATCAGTTAGTTATCTACCTAAATGCCTGCTTTTTACAGTACCAAATATCCAGAAACTCTCTACTAACTGCAATGTTATCAAATTTCCAAAATCATATTGTCATTTAGTTAATTTGTAAGTGTTTGACTCATTTTTTTCTCTTGTTATTGTGATCTGTCTTCAGGTAGACTTAAGGATGGACTTGAAAATTAGAGATGAAATGCTGTAAAAGTTCTCTGATGTTCAGTTAAGTAACTTGAAATAATTGGATGGTTGGCAAGCTCTGCTAATAATGGTGAAATATCCCTGAGGTCTCATTAGACACAGCTAAGAAACTTCACCTCAAACAGGATATGTGGTAGCACTTTAAGGCTCAAGAGAAAGACATTATCCACAGGTGCCATTTATAAATCAACAAAGAGACTTATTATGGTTGAGCTAGTTGGCATTTTAAATTTTACAACTTGACTTCTTTTTGGGTTAACTGACAGTTGCCTGGGGTCCTGGCATGGAGCTGTGTCAAACAAGTTAATAGGTGAGATTGTGTTTTTTCCTTAGGATATCATATGATTGTAGGTAAATCCCAGATTTAAATGGACCTCAAAAATATTATAACCATACCCTTACCTACCGCAGCCCCACCAATCTGAGGTTTAAATCTCTTATAGCATGTCAAACATCAAGGAAATTAGAATCATCATAACCTCGCCAATTTACAAGTAACATTTCAGGGTTTTTATTCTCTTTTTTCCCTATTGATATATATTTAAGTTATAATCATATTATATATTCAAATTTACATCCTTATTTTTCCTGCTTAATATTATAAGTTTCCCACAATATCGTACATTTAAAAACATCTCTTTCAAATGCAGTTGGAAACCATGTACTATATTTTTATATAACTATTTTTCCAATGCTGGACATTCCAATGATTTTATAACTCTCCACAACTATTAATAATTTTGTTGAATGTATTTGTCCACGATGATTTACCCTTTTAGGGACATTTTCCTTTATGGTCTATTCCTAGAATGAATACTATTGTTTCAAAGAAAAAAGTTATTTCTATTTCTTCATAGCTATTTCTAAGTTACTTTTATAAATAATATCTTATTTCTACTTTTTGAAGACCATGCTCTTTTCAGATTTTGGGGGGAATCAACCTAGAATAAGAGAATTTCAAAGAAGCAGCACTTCATTTTCACATGTGCATAAGATTTTCATCTTAGCTTATTAAAAATAAAATGTTTTAATCTTTTCCTTTTTGGAAGGAAAAGAAATATAGTTTGAAGAATAAATGTTATTAGTTTTAAAACATTTTCTCTTTTTTTTTCCCCTTCAGGAAAATTATGTCTCTAAATTGGAATGATTCTTCCATTTTGCTAAATAATGTGATACCTTTTAACCAGTGATGGATGATGGATGTGATGAGAGGATGGGAAGAGAAAGCATGAGAATGCATACGGCAGGACCTTAAAAAACTTAGGAAGATCATTCATCTCATGAATATTTGAACCGCTGCTGTTTTGTAATAAAATACTGGGAAAGGAATTACTAAAGACTTGTAAAAAGGACTTTTTTGTGACTTTTTTTCAGACAAACACGGAAATTAATATACACAGTGAGTACCCCATAAAGATTTGTTGGATTAGTGAATGCGTAAGCAATAGTTAGATTTTATAAATGTGTATGTTTGTGTGTATATGTATATATAGTATTTTATCTATCTATCATCTATGTGTGTATCTATCTTACCTTAACAACTTATTTCTGTTCTACAGGTTAAACTCATATGTTTAAAACTGAAAATAAAGGTTCCCTTGGCTTGATAGGCCTTCATGGACTGCAGAGTTTACAAGAGCTTCTATTTTTTTTTTTTTAATTTTTCTTTGTTTAACCTCATTCTATTGAAGCTGCAAAGAGAGTAATAGAGTAGGAAGACTGAAGGTCCAAGTTTATGGGCTGGAAAGCATTTATAGTCTTACTCATGGAGATGTAGGAAGTGTGGCAATTCACCAAGCATTTATTCATTATCTAGTAAGTGCTAGAAATCACTGACAGTACTCTAGGCACTCTGCTCTGCACACTGAGGAAACAGACATGAAAAGCATGTGCTGTGGTCGGGAACCAAGGTGTATCTCCAACTAATTACAAAATTCCTTAATCTGCCTCTTATGATATTTTTTCATCAGTGGACAATGTCTTTCTCTCCACAGTTAGAGCTGTGAGTTCAAATGTCAGTTCTCCTGGAAGAGGGAATAACCCTTTCCTGTGTGCAACACTTTGGAGCTTGCAAAATATATTCTGCAGTCACTATTAGTAGGCTCACAGATGCAGAAGAGGACTTGGAAACTTAGCAAAGTCACACAGAGGTGGAACAAGGAGGAGGCTCCAGATATCCTCACACATAAAGCCCTGTATTTTCTCAGTAGAATTTACAGAAAATTGTGCCCTGTAGAAGAAGTTTTATGGGTGACAAATACTAGGTGTCTAAAGATAAGAAAGCAGCATCATGGAAAAAATGGGAATCAATTATTGAAGCAATTGCTTGCCTGAGGAGTGCTGGATACATTCCACAATCATAGTGACTGCCCTATTTCTATGAAATTCAGACTACAACCTTCCACAATTAATTGTCTTTCTTTTTCTCTTTGTCAGTGATTGTGGCTTCAAGAAAGTGTTCTTCCCTGAATGGTCCGCCTCATGCCTCCCAACAATGTGACTGAATTTATTCTCTTGGGACTCACACAGAATCCACACTTGCAGAAAATATTTGCCATTGTCTTTTTGTTCATTTTTCTATTTACTGTGCTGGCCAATCTACTCATTGTCATCACCGTCTTCCTCAGCCCCACACTTTCGGCTCCCATGTACTTCTTTCTCACCTACTTGTCATTCATAGATGCTTCCTACACCTCTGTCACCACCCCCAAAATGATCATCGACCTGCTCTACCAGAGGAGAAGCATCTCCTTGGGTGGCTGCCTGACTCAGCTCTTTGTGGAGCACTTCCTGGGAGGATCAGAGATCATCCTCCTCATTGTCATGGCCTATGACCGCTATGTGGCAATCTGCAAGCCCCTGCACTATGTGACCATTATGCGACAGGGGCTCTGTCGCCTCCTGGTGGCCATGGCCTGGATTGGGGGGATCCTCCATGCCTCTCTGCAGATTCTCTTCATGATCAATTTGCCCTTCTGTGGCCCCAATGTCATTGACCACTTCATGTGTGACCTCTTCCCACTGCTGAAGCTTGCCTGCACTGACACCTACATGCTCGGAATGGTGGTGGCTGCCAACAGTGGGGCCATGTGCTTGCTCATTTTGTCCATGCTATTCACCTCCTATGCTGTCATCCTGCACTCCCTGAAATCCCATGGCTCTGAAGGACAGCACAAAGCTCTCTCTACATGTGGCTCCCACTTTACTGTAGTTGTACTCTTTTTTGTGCCCTGTATATTCACCTACATGCGTCCAGTGGCCTGCTACTCAGTGGACAAGTTGGTGACTGTGTTTTTTGCAATCCTCACCCCCATGTTAAATCCCATCATTTACACAGTGAGAAATGCAGAGGTGAAAAATTCCATGAGGAATTTGCTGAACAAGAGAGTAACCTAGACTGTTCTTACTGCCAAGAAAGTGATGACACATTAAAAACAGGGAGGAAGATTTCTTTGGTAAAATGTGAAAGAGGATTATTAAATTCCGCAGGTAATTGACCATAGAGAGGTTGAGAAACTAACATTTATGAGCATTTAAATGAGCATTTATGAGCTAGTGACTAGAAACTTTGCTAGCTGCTTTCGACTGCTTTTCAGTTACTTAATCAAGGCTTCAGTGTTCATGAATGATGTACGTATTCCAGGATATGCAATGGAAAGAACTTTAAATCCTTAGTTTGATGATTCTAGGGTATGTTTTGCTCCAGGGTTTCACTACTACTTTACCAAATTCTTCACAAATATGTTACTTGAATGAAATGACTTTCCTGCATAACCTTAGTCTCAGAAATTCTTTTATTTCAGCTCTGCCTTTGGTAAAGCAAAAAAGAAGGAATCCTAAAATGTATATGGTGGCGGGGGGATGGTTGAGGACTGAGAAAACCACCAAATTCTTTTTCTTGTTGTTACCATGAAACATTCAAAAGAAAAAGACTAAGTCAGACAATTTAATTTGGTTTAATTTCCTCAATATCCCCATGGGTCACAGCTTGCTTGAATATAAAATAACTTGTTTATTTTTTATTCCTGACAACACTTGAGAAGCCATCTGAAGCAAAAAGGATGAACATTCCTATATTTAATCTCAACAAAAAATGGTAAGGCTCCAAAGCTTTTGCTCCATAGATGTGATACATACATTTACATTAAACAAATTTTTATTATCTATCTGGCATAATCACATCAGTTAGCTGATTTATCCATATACTAAATTCCTAGTTCCAAAATTACTATCCCAATTACAGAGAAGCAAATTGAAACTAAGTAACTTATTTGTCTCGGATTATAAAACTAAGGGTTTTAGCTACAGAATTCAGATCCAGATCTTCCTAATCTCACTCATATTCTCTTTCAAACAAAACACATTTGTCTGTGGTAGTTTATGCCTACAGATAAGAAATTTGTATTTATTCTTAACAATGTACTTTACCCTTCGAGAATGATGATGTCAAATTTGTTGCAGCCTTTTTTCACATGTAGAAATATTTTTCAACAATAATGTTCCTCTACACACCTAAAAAATATAGGGTCATTCTACATTACTACATAACAATTTATGAATCAAAACTTCTCTGACTTTAGCACTCCAATTTGTGTAACTTTTCACAAATATTCCCTTTCTCAAACTCTTTCATCCTCTTGGGCTATTTCTTCCATAATTTGATGATACAGTAATGCCAGAGCATGATATATCTGTTCTTTGGGGTTATTATATGTTCTAGCTTATGCATGACTTCTTAGGTTCATAATAAAGAGAACCTGTTAAAGATCTAGGCATGGAGCTGGATATACTCAGCACTTAATCTATTCAAATGACCAGGGTTGCAATTGATTTTGAGAAATGTTTCAAGAGATTCTAGAATAAATGATTCATGGTTCATTTTACTTTAAGATTGTTAGATAACAGATGAGAGTAAGTCAGGAGTAAGTATAGACTTAAGAGATGAGAGTAAGCCACAGGTAAACTGTGAGCAGATGCCACTCTAAGACAAAAGGGAGGATTTGAAGAGGGAAACTAAGACCAATGACTGCATCTTAGGAGAGAAACCAAGTCCTGAATGGAGGAGTGAGAGGATTAATGAGACACAAACTATAAACTGTCAACAGCAAACTTGGAAGGTGTAGGAACTGTAGGAGGAAATGTAAGGCCATCTGGCATTCTTAATAGATGGAATTTTACTTGTTTAGGAATAATGTTAAGGAGTTAGACATTTCTTTGAACACTTAATCTACCATCTTTTATGGGGACCAACTGCCATCTGATTATTACTGGTACTCTAAAAATAAAACAACATGAAATGAAATATATATGTTTTCTCCTAAAGATGAATATGATAAGTAATATTTGGATCTGACGTGTGAGGATAATTTGGTTTAATCTGCACATTCAATTCAATCAAAAGAGTAGGGATTATTTAAGTGAGTGGAGTGAGCTAATCATTGAAGAGATCAATTATGAGGGATATATTTTGTTAGGTTCTTTGCATATTTTAGCTCTTAATTCTAGCAGCAAGTATTATCAAAGACATCTTTAAAGTGAAGCTCAATGAAGTTATGCAACAATCTCAAGTAATTTTGACTCTGCCTTTTCTACTCTTCCCACTTGACAATATTGTTTTCTAGCACGAAGAGAAAATATCAAAACACAGAAAAAATTCTTGGCTACATTGTGAAGAGCATCCTTGAGGCTTTTTACCGTATTTTGGGTGTTTCTACTTTTTTCCCTTCAGCTCTCCCTTGACCTCAGCTTCCCAGGTTATTCTTACTCTCTTGATTCCTCTTGTGTCCAGAAAAGCCATCTGATAATCTCATTCCCTCAGATGTAATCCCCTTCATGAACAAATGCATATTTAAATAGTGGGATACGAAGGGCTCAAAGAATGAATCATTTTTGGTTTAATTTCAAAGAAGGCAACACATGAACAAGAGTGATGTTTGGAGGAAAAAAAGAGCCATTCAACCACAGAGATGACTGATCCTCTATTTTGGCATCCGGGTAGCACATTGAAGAGCTAAATATTGTTTATTTAGGGATTTTCCCATTGTTAGTCCATACTGTGTTTACATATATTACTGGAAAATGCAATGAAAAAAATGGCTCTGTGGTCAATTAAGTTTAGGAAATTTTGACTAATTTCATATATCAAAGGAATATTTTTCAATGTCTGCAGTGTGCTAGGCAGTTCTAGGGACTGGGTATCCCTGGGGATACAATGTTGAGGAATACGGACAAGTCTCATGTTTGTGTGTAATTTAAAGTCTGGTGGGGGATAATAAAAGAGTAAAAATATAAATAATATAGATTTGTTAGTGATAAATATGATGAAAGGAAAAGACTGATGTGGAAGATAAAAACTGGATTTTTGTGTTTTGTTTGAAGCCCAGCTAAAATTTTAATTAGGCCCAGGATTACATGATGGTGTTGCCTTTCCTTTTTGTTTTTTTACAAGTAGGTCAACTTGCTACATTTATTTGTGATGGAGATGATGTCTCCCACAAGAAGGTAAAACTTAGGTCTTGGGGAATGAAAAAATCTTACTATTTTACATATAAAGCACAGATATATATAAACAGCATAAATAGGTAAATAGTATATCTGTGGTATTAAAATTTCTGACAGGATTGATTGGGAAAAATGTCTAAAAAAGATTACTTAGGGTGTGATAATGAAAAAATGGTTGTGAAAGATTGCCTTAACTTGTGTCTAAACAGGAGAGAACGTGGAGTAATTTCAGAATGTTAGTAAAGATGATCCAGTTGCAGAGGGCGGCTCATCACGTCGGAGGATTATATACTGTAAAATTGAGAATCTTCCCTCTTTAGAGACTAGGGTGGAGATTTATGTATGTCAATGAACTGATTGTAACCTGTGAAATGTAATGTAAATGTAGAATATTATTTTATTATTGGAGGTAGAAAAAGGATGAAGGCTATAACCTCCAATATTTCTAAATTGAAAAATGTTACTTGAGAATGCTATTTGTTGTGAATAAGAGAATGCAGTCTTCTTTTCTGGCTGACATGCATATTTTAATCCTTATTAATGGTAGCTAACCTGAAGTTAGAATGGCATCATTTTTTATAATTGTCTTAATAGGTGAAATGAGCACTAGCCTAGCTGATTGAAAAATTCAGTCCTGCTGCTTGCTAGGTGGCCAAGAAAAATTTGTATTGCCATTTTTTCATCCATATTATCAAGTGGATGTAGCCATTCTGTTAGCAAAGGAGAGGGCTTATTTCTGGGGCAACTAATTGAATGGTTAATACCTTGATTTGGTTTTGTTTGTGAAGCATTAGATTGGCCTGGCTCCAGTGAAGCTGTACCCCTGAGAACAACCTGTCACTGCAGGGGAGGATGAGAATTCACCAGATGCTGATTAGCTTCTCAGTCAGTAGAGATCCAACCTCAAAGGAAAGCAACTGGAATGATGCAACCTGCACATTTTCACCACTTTTGAAAATGGCACTCTGCCCACTTGGCCTAAGTCAATTACCCAATGGAGAACATCTTACTAATGATGTTTCTTCCAAGGTGTAGATTGGAAACTGTTTTCAAATTCAGCTCAAAATATAGCCAAACAACAGCCACAGTCCCATGAATAATTTTGTAAATAAATTATGTGGCTTGCTTTTTTGGCAACCTCACCTATTTAGATGAAATTTAAATTCCTTTGCCAACTACAATGGTTGTTTCTTATTTCTTGGGCACTTAGGGCAGTTGTTTTATATCTCTCTTTAAAATCACTAGAAACTCTAGTCTTATCAAAATAACTTCTCATTAAATGATTGGATGATTTGTTCCCTGTGTAGGTCCTGATTTACTCACTTCCACAGTTAGAATAACCAAGTTAAGACTCTAATGTGTCATGATTCCTATGTTCTTCTGTAAAGGGAGCTTAGTGTGAGTAAATGCTAGATAGGGCCATATACCCTGATGTGATCTTATAAAATTGATTTGCACAATCTTCTACCCTCTAACTTCTGGTACCATTAGGTAACTGGCTGGGTTTTTGGAGTTCACAGAAATAACACCAGACTGAGCTTTGGAGGGAGCCTTAAAACCTTATTTGATTATCAAACAGGTTCCTATTAATTTGATCTGCTAATTGGAAATTGATGACATAATTGAATCACCTAAACACATGCACAATTGTATGATAAATAAAAAGTGCTAGTAATTGAAGTGTTTTATCTGTTTATTCAAATTGTGGTCACATGATGGAGAGCCTTGAGTTATCAACAATTTTTAGCTTTAGTTAGTTTAATCTCTTTTGGTAAATTATCCAAAACTAAGTGTCTCTTGGTCTCTATTCAGATCATTAAATTGAACCAATAAAAGTGTGTTTATATGTTTCAGAGATGTACTGTAAGGAAGGGGAGGCATGGAAATAGCTGGTGTTCTATGATGTCTTCAGAGAGATGTTCTGATTCCCTTTTTACATTTTTCTCTCTGTCTCTGATCTCTATCTGTCTGTCTATCTATCTATCTATCTATGTCTATCATCTATCTTCTATCTGACTGTCAATTATCTATCAATTTTCTACTTTCATTTTGTACCAGGTTCCTTTAATTTTTATTTTTCTATTAAGCACCTCTGAGAAAGAATTTGTGCAGTATATTTCTTCCTTTCTGTTTTAATTAGTTAACAATACTTTCTGGTTTTCATTTTTAATGTAAAGGTGTGTTGAAATTTTTTATATACTTCTCTACTGATAGCTATACAAAGGCACACACATTTCTGAGTAGATCTGCTTAAACAAGTGAAGATTTTGGGGGAAATATTGGGGTTGATGCAGGTGATTTGCTTGGGAATAGCATGGTGAAATCAAGGAAGATTGTTTAGGGAATAATCTATCTCCTTGCCCCAGAAGAATTCCAAGAAAACATTAACTTTTGTATCAACAATGGCGTAATAGTTTCCATTCTACAAAAGTGCTACTGTAGGTAATTCCATCTGCACTATGCAGTTCTCATGAAAGATAAATTAGGAAGACTTACCAACAGAAATAGTCTGTCTTAAGCCCTTAATTATAGACATGCACTGTTGATGGTGAATGTGCTCAGGGCATAGACTTTCCAAGGGACACAAGACCACTGATTGTTCATTAATGAACCTGAGGCACTCAGCACATTGCTAACATCACTCATTATCCAGGATTTATTGCAGAAATTATTTATCTCCATAAGAAATTCAGACACAGAAAAAAACACATCAGCTATAAAGTCAAATTCCTGGATTCAAATCCAGGCTTTGTTACCTAATAGCTATATAGCCTTGAGGAAATTAAGTATTTCTGTCTTCTTCAGAAATACAGTGTGCCTTATCATAGGCATATGTGAATATTAAGTGGTATAATATGTGTAAAGTACTAACAAAATGCCTGATACATAGCAGGTGCTTGGCAAGTTATTATTATTTTTGTTTTAGTTTGATATGGATTTCTGGGTATAGACAATATATCTCCATAAAGATAATACATTGCATTTTATTTAGCTTTAACTGGAGACTGATAATAATTACTATGTTGTCCTGTTTATGTCAGTAGTGGAATTAAATGAATGAATGACTGAATGAATGCAAATTAAAATGAGATATTTTCCACCTTATTTTTCAGGGAACATAAGCAAGATTGATCATATTTAGTGTTAGGCTGTAGGGAAAATGACACTTTAGTACACTATTGTTGAGGATAAAATCTGGTAGAGAGTTCTGTAAGAGAAATGTTATAAACTATGTTAAAGTTAAAATATGTATACTCTGCCTTGGTGATGATGCTTCTAGGAATATCTCCAACAGAAATATTCAAACCAGTAAGCAAAATAAAGTGATGCTTACTGCAGCATGTGTGTAAGGCAGAATATTAGAAATAACATAAATGCCAGGCAAAAATGGACTGATTAAGTGAATTGTGGTGCAACCATAAAATGGAATAATATTCAACAATTAAAATGGAAAATTCATAAATACTGAAGTACAATAATGTACATGCAAATTATTAAATTAAAATTTCATTGGGAGAGCTGTTCCAAGATGGTGGATTAGGAGAGACAGAGCAGGATTCTCCTCCATCAATAACACTGAATAAACGACAGAATGTGCTCCATAGCAGAAACCCCAGAGTCCCACCTCTTGAGCAAGGACTTCTACACCCATAAGTGAGTGCTTACTTGGAGAAACTGAGAGGCTGTGTTCAAGATAGGTGAGTGTCTGGCCTCAAACTGCTGAGCTGGCTGATGACACAGAGGGAAGTAGCCTTCCACATCCTAGGCACCCTCCAAAGTACTAATCTCAGGGGTTAACCCTTCACATAACCCCATGGCTGAAAACACCCATGTCAGGGACTGGTCGTTTGAGTGTGCAGACAACCACGGAAGGGGGTGGTTTTCCATGCCCAGTGCAGCCATCTCCACAGTTGCTCGGGAGATGGCCTTTTGCAGCACCAGGGCTGGGATTTTGTGGTTGCCTGGGAGATAGCCTTTTACAGCCCCAAGGCTGGGACTTTGTACTTGGCTGAGAGATAACTTTTTACAGCCCAGCAGCTGAGAGTTTCCTTGAGGGAATTTGGGATTTGGTAGGCTTGTGTCAGCATACACTCTTCCCCCACAGGGGCCCACAGTACACACAACATAAAGGCAGGGGTACCACATGGAAGTGCTAGGAGCCCTCCCTGAATCCCAGGGACTCATGAGTGCATGTCAGAGAGGGACACTGAGTCATTTGAGCTGGAAAGTGAGATGAGAGCTCCACAGTCCAAGAGTATTCCACCTGCAGACCCGGGAAAGGCCGGGACCACTGGTTCCTCGAGTGGACTCCCTGCCAAACTACACAGGGCACACCCCTCACCACTAGGACTAACAGTCCCCAGTGCACATAGAAAACTGGTGCACTGAATGGACCTCTACAAAGTTTGGAATCCCACTTAGTATATAAATGAAGTTGGGGAGAACTGCTTAAAGGTAAAAGGTGGCTCAGGAGCACCATTTCATGATAGGTCAGGAAGGTGCCCTCCACCAAGTTGTAGCTCTATCAAATTTTAGATAAATGTTCAAATAATCCTATCAAGGTATGCAAATATCAAGAGGTCAAAAACAATGGAAAATTACAAAGCATATGAAGAAATTAGAATATATGGATAATCAAAACATCCTAATGAAAAATCCAGAAGAGACAAAGAACCTGGAGCAATTAATCAAAAAAGTACTTACAAATATTAATATTATGGCTCATGATATAAAGGACATGAAGAAGACCCTAGAAGAGCATCAAGAAGAATTTGCAAGAGTAAATAAAAGAATAGCAAATCTTCTGGAAATAAAAGATACTGCTGAACAAATTAAAAATATTCTTGAGAAACATAACAATAGATTTGAAGAGGTAGAGGACCAAATTAATGAACTCAAAGATAGGATGGTGGGAAATGAAAGCACAAAAGAGCAAATGGTGAAAAAAAATTGAAAAATTTTAAATGGATCTCAGAGAAACAATGGAAAATATGAAGCACACAAATATAAGAATTATTGGTCTCAGATGGGGAAGAAAACAGTAAAAGGCTAGGAAGAGTATTTGAAGATATTGTTGGGGAAAATTTCTCAACACTTCTAAATGCTATGAATATATAAGTCAGAGATGTCCAATGAATTCCAAATAGAATAAACCCACTCTGAGACATATCCTGATCATATTGTCAAATGCTGAAGAGGAGAAAGTTCTGAAAGCAGGAAAAGGAAAGAATTCACCACATACAAGGGAAATAATATAAGATTGAGGACTGACTATTCAGTGGGCACCATGGAGGTGAGAAGGCAGTGATATGATACATTTAAAATTCTGGAAGAGAAGAAATGCCAGCCAAAAATTCTGTACCCGGAAAAGCTCTCCTTCAAAATTGAAGCAGAACAAACAAATGCTGAGAGAATTTCTTAAAAAGAGACCTGGCCTACAAGAACTACTAAGAGGAGCTCTACCAGCTGAGACTAAAAGGAAGGAGAGAGAGAAGTCTGGAGAAGGGCACAGAACAGAAGAGTCTTAGTAAGGGTACCTTAAAGGAAATAAAGAGAGAGAGACTAAAAATAGTTCTGACAGATGAAAACCAAAGGATAAGTTGGCTGATTCACAAACAGCCTTCACAGTAATTACATTGAATGCAAATGGATTAAACTCCTCAATTAAAAGGTACAGATTGGCAGAGTGGATTAAAAAATATGAACCATCAATATTTTGTTTACAAACAACTTATCATAGTCCTAGTGATACAAAGAAATTGAAAGTTAAAGAATGAAAAAAATATATATATTCCATGCAAGCCACAGCCAAAGAAAGCAGGGGCAGCAATACTAATTTCAGATAATATTGACTTTAAATCCAGGGATATTAAAAGAGACAAAGAAGGACACCTTATACATATAAAAAGAACAATTCACCAAGAAGAAATAACAATCATAAACATTTATGCACCCAATCAAGGGACTCAAAAGTATATAAGAAAATATTGGCAAAACTGGAGGAAGCAATAGATGCTGCCAAAATAATTGTGGGAGACTTCAATATGATACTCTCTCCTATAGATAGATCATCTAGACAGAAGACCAATAAGGAAATTGAGAATTTAAACAATGTGATAAATGAATTAGACTTAACAGATGTGTGTGTATATATATATATATATAAAACAATACATCCCAAATTACCAGGATATAAATTTTTCTCTAGCACTCATGGAATTTACTCCAGGATAGATCATATGCTGGGACATAAAACAAGTCTCAGTAAATTTAAAAAGATTAAAATTTTTCAAAACACTTTTACTGACCATAATGGAATACAACTAGAAATTAATAGCTATCAAAGAACCAGAACACTCACAAGTAACTGGAGGTTAAACAACATGCTCCTGAACAATCAGTGGGAGAGAAGAAATTGCAAGAGAAATTGCTAAATATCTAGAGACAAATGAAAATAAGAACACAGCATATCAAAATTTATGTGATGCAGCAAAGGTGGTATTGAGAGGGAAATTTATAGCTCTAAATGCCTACATTAAAAAAGAAGAAACAGCTGAAATCAAAATCAAAGAACTGATGGAACAACTGAAGAAGCCAGAAAATGATCATCAAATTAATTCTAAAGCAAGTAAAAGACAACGAATAATAAGGATTAAGGCAGAAATAAATGATATGAAAACAAAAATAAAATAGAATAGATAAAACCAAAACTTGGTTCTTTGAGGAGATCAACAAGATTGACAAATCTTTAGCTATAGTGACAAACTCAAAAAGAGAGAAGACCCAAATAAACAAAATAATAAATGAGAGGGGATTATTACTATGGTACCTGAAGAAATAAAAAATATCATAACAGGGTTTTATGAACAACTCTATGCTAAGAAACTTGGTAACTTAGAGAAAATGGATAATTCCCTAGAAACACACAAACCACCTAGATTGAATAAAAAAGAAATAGAAAAACTCAATAAACCAATTACAAGTAAAGAGATCCAATCAGTTTTCAAAAAACTTCCTAAAAATAAAATCCCAGGCCCAGATGGTTTCACAGGGGAATTCTACCAAACTTTCCAAAAAGAACTGACACCATTTCTTCTTAAAGTCTTTCAAAAAATCAAAGAAAATGGAACACTGCCTAACTCATTTTATGAAGCCAGCACTACACTAATAGCAAAACCAGATAAAGATGCTAAAGGAGAGGAAAACTATAGGCCAATTTCCCTAATAAATATAGATGCAAAATTTTAAACAAAATGCTTTCAAATCACATTCAAAGACATGGTAAAAAATTTATACACCCTGACCAAGTGGTGTTCATCCTAGGCATGCAAGGATATTTCAACATAAGAAAATCAATTAATGTAATATAACACATTAACAAATCAGAAAGGACAAATCAAATGGTCATCTCAATAGATGTTGAAAAAGCATTTGACAAAATCCACCATCCTTTTATGAAAAAAAAAAAACAAAACACTTCAAAAGTTAGGAATTGAAGGAAACTTCCTCATATGATAAAAGGCATATATGAAAAGCCCACAGCCAGAATAATTCTCAATGGCAAAAGACTGAAATCTCTCCCTCTAAGATCAGGGATGAGGCAAGGATGCCTATTGTCACCATTATTATTCAACATTGTGCTAGAAGTTCTAGCCAGAGCAATTCAGCAAGAAAAAGAAATAAATGTCATCCAAATTTGAAAGGAAGAAGCAAAACTGTCTTTATTTGCAGATGATATGATCTTTTATTTGGAAAACCCTGAAAAATTGACAACACACCTATTTGAGCTAATAAACAGATTTAGCAAACTGGTGGGATATAAGATTAATGCACATAAGTCAATAATATTTCTATACAGTAGAAATGATATAACTGAAGAGTCACTCAAGAAAAGAGATTCTGCTCTCAACAGCAAATAAAAGTTAAGTACCTAGGAATAAACTTAACCAAGGTTGTAAAATACCTCTATACAGAAAAGCATATAACTCTACTAAAAGAAATAGAAGGTGACCTAAAGAGATGGAAAGATATTCTCTGTTCATGGATAGGAAAGCTAAATGTAGTTAAGATGTCAATTCTACCCAAACTGATCTTCAGATGCAATGCAATTGCCATCAAAATTTCAAAAATCTATTTTGCAAACTTGGAAAGGCTAGTTATCAAATTCATTTGGATGGGAAACATGACTTGAATTGCTAAAAAATATTCTTAGAAAGAAAAATGAAATGGGAGGACTTACACTTCCTGACTATGAAGCCTACTATAAAGCCACAGTAGTAAAAAGAGCATATATTGGCACAAAGATAGACATACTGATCAATGGAATTGAACTGAGAATATGGAAATAGACTCCCAGATCTTTGATCAACTGATTTTTGATAAGGCACCAAAATCCACTGAATTGGGACATAGCAACCTATTCAATAAATGGAGCTGGGAGAATTGGATATCTATATCTAAAAGAATGAAAGAGGACCCCTTCCTCACACCCTATACAAAAATTAACTCCAAGTGGATTAAAGACCTCAAAATAAAAGACTCCACCATTAAACTCTTAGAAGATAATATAGGGAAACATCTTCAAGACCTAGTATTTGGACATTGCTTCTTAGACCTTATACCCAAAACACAAGCCACAAAAGAAAAAACAGCTAAATGGGAACTCCTCAAAATTAAAAGCTACTGTACCTCAAAGGAATTTTCAAAAAGGTTGAGATAGCCATTTCAATGGGAGAAAATATTTGGAAACTATCTGATAAGAGACTGATATCTTGTATATATAAAGAAATCTTACAACTCAATAACAATATATTTGTATAAATAGCCCAATTGCAAAATGGGCAAAAGACATTGAAAAGACATTTCTACAAAGTGGAAATAAAAATGGCTAGAAAACACACACAAAAATGTTCATCTTCACTAGTTATTAGGGAGATGCAAATTAAGACCACAATCATCTCACACCAATAAGAAACACTGCCATTAAGCCAACCCAAAACTACAAATGCTGGAGAGAATGTGGAGAAATTAGAACTCTTATTCATTGCTGGTGGGTCTGTATAATGGTTCAGCCACTCTGGAAGACAGTTTGGCAGTTCACCAGAAAACTAGGTACTGAGTTACCTTATGATCCAGCAATTTCACTTCTTGGTATTTACTGAGAGGACCTGAAAGCGGTGACATGAACAGATATTTGCAACTGATGTTCATAGTCGCACTGTTTACAATTGCCAAGAGATGGAAACAACCTAAATGTCCTACACCAGATAAGTGGATAAATGAACTGTGGTACATACAAACTATGGAATACTATGCAGCAGTGAGAAAGAATGAGGTCATGAAGCATATGACAACATGGATGAACCTTGAGGACGTAATGTTGAGTGAAATAAGACAGATACAAAAGGAGAGATATTGTATGATACCACAAATTTGAACTTTGTGGAAAACATAAAACAAGTGTCTTATATTGGAGAATATAGGCAACCTAGAGATGAACAGCAACTAGTGAAGGGGGAGCTATAATCTAATAAGAGCAGATAAGATATTGAATGTAATTGTGATGATACGGGAATGCTCAGGAATGATTATGGTTCATTAATTTTCTTGGGGTATGGTAGATGCTTACTGAAAGCAATGTAATTATTTTAGGATATTTGTTTTTATTATTCCTTTGTTTTGTTTGTTTTTCTATTTTTTGACAAATTCAAGTAATAATGTAACATATATATTATGATATATTCTTACTTTTTTGTGGTTTCAATGTATCTTAATTTTTATTCAATTAAAAAGAATTTAACAAGTCAACTTTTTATATAAACACATAAATGAATGTACATGTATAATACACCTTCATAAAAATGTGTAAATGAAGATCTTGCATGAAACTGCTAATAAAGGGTCAAGTGAGTGCTTTTGGTTGGGAATGGTCCTTTGATATTTTTTATGGAAGCATAGATTATTTTTATTTATAAACTTGTATTTTTAAAAAAATAGACTTTATTTTTTAGAACAGTTTAGATTTGCAGAAAAAATAGTTTTCCCATATAGCCTCTCTACTGATGTTCCCTATCAGTCACATCTTGCATTAGTGTGGTACATTTGTTACAATTAATAAACCAATATTGATACATTATTATTAACTAAAGTCCATAGTTTAATTAAGGTTCTCACTTAATGTTGTGCAGTTCTATGGCTTTTGACATATGCCTAATATCATGTATCCACCATTACAGGATCATAAAGAACACTTTCACTGCCTTAAAAATCTGCTCTCCACCCATTTATCCCTACTCCCTCTCCCAAACCCCTGGAAACCACTGATCTTCTGTCTCTTGAGTTTGGCCTTTTCCAGAATGTCACATTGTTGGAATCATACAACAGGCATCCTTTTCAGACTGACAGCTTTCACGTAGCAATAAGCATTTAAGATTCCTCCAGGTATATTCATGAATTGATAACTTATTTCTTTTAATCACTATAATATCCCATTGTGTGGATGCACCCCAGTTTATTCATCCTTTCACCTATTGAAGGCCATCTTGGTTGCTTCCAGTTTTGAGCAATTTTGAATGAAGCTGCTAGAAACACGTGTGTGTAGGTTTTTGTGCAGAACTTAAGTTTTGAAATCAATTGGGTAAACACATAGGCATGTGATTGCTGGATTGCATGTTGAGTCTGTGTTTAGCTTTGTAAGAAACCACCAGATTGTCTTCCAAAGTGGATGTCCCATTTTGCACTTCTGTAGTAATGAATGAGAGCTCTTGCTGCTCTAAAGCCTTGTCAGCATTGGGTATTGTCAGGTTTTTTTGTTTTTTTTTTTTTTTTTTTTGGTTTTAGCTATTCTCTTGGGTTTTAGTGGTATCTCATTGTTGTTTTAATTTGCAATTCCCTAATAACATATAACTCTAAGCACCTTGCCATATGCTTATGTGCCCTCTGTTTATCTTCTCAGGTGAGGTGTTTGCTCAGATCTTTTGCCCATTTTTAATTGGGTTGTTTTTGTATTATTGAGCTTTAAGAATTCTTTGTACATTTCGATATATGTCCTTTATCAGACATGTGCTTTGCAAATATTTTCTCCCACTCTGTAGCTTATCTTTCACAGAGCAGAAATTTTCAATTCTATTAAAGTCCAATTTATTATTTTTTTCTTTCATGAATTATGTTTTTGGTACTGTATTTTAAAACTCATCACAAAACCCAAGGTCACCTATATTTTCTCCTATGTATTCTTCTAGAAGTTTTATAGTTTTGCAGTTTACCTTTAGTTCTATGATCCATTTTGAGTTATTTTCTTATGAAAGTTGTAAGGTTTGTATCTACATTCACTTTTTGCACAAGATCTTCCCAATTGTTCCAGCACAACTTGTTGAAATGACTATCCTTTCTCCATTGAATTGCCTGTGTTCCTTTGTCAAAATTCAGTTGACTCTATACGTGCAGCTCTATTTACAGGCTCTATTCTGTCCATTGATCAATTTGGCTCTTCTTTCACCAATACCACACTATCTTGATCATTGTAGTTTTTAGTGAATTTTGAAGTCTGGTAGTGTCTGTCCTCTGACTTTGTTTTTCTTCAATATTATCTTGGTTATTCTGGGTCTTTTGCCTTTCCAGATAAGCTTTAGAATCAGTTTGCCCATATCTACAAAATCATCACCAGATGGGATTTTGATTGGGATTGCACTGAATCTATCGATCAATTTGGGAAGAATTGACATGTTGAAAATACTGTCTCCCCACCCATGAATATGGAATGTCCTTGCTAGAATTACTTATTTCCAGGAGATTTTTTGTGTCAATTCTTTGGAATTTTCTACACAATCATGTCATTGGCGAGGACAGTTCTATTTCTTCCTTCCCAATCTTGTGCCTTTTGTTTTCTTTTAGGGTACTCTAAGGGGCTATTTTAGTGCATCATCTAGTACTTCCTGTATGATGTGGGATAGGACTGGTGGGAACAGAATGCCCTGCCTTGTCCCTGATCTTAGGGAGAAAGCAGATAGTTTCTCACCATTCAGTAAGGTGTGAGCTTGTGCTTTTTGGTAGATGTTCTTTAACAACTTGAGGAAGTTGCCTCATCTTCCTAGTTTGCTGAGAGTTTCTTCTATAAGTGGATGCTGAACTTTGTTGACTGCTTTTTCTGCATCTATTGATATGATCATATGATTTTTCTTCTTTAGCCTGCTGATGTGACAGATTGCATTGACTGTTGAATCCTGAACCAGCCTTGCCTACCTGGAATAAACCATACTTGGTCATTGTGCTGGTTTCCTAGGGCTGCCATAACAAATTACTATAAACTGCATGTCTTAAAACAACAGAAATGCATTATCTCACAGTTCTGGGGGCCAGAAATTCAAAATCAAGGATTCTGCAGGGCCTACTCCCCCTGGAAGCTTGAGGGGAAGGTCCTTCCCTGCCCTTCCTACCACTGGTGGCTGCTGGTCATCCTTTGTGTTCAATGGTTCATGGCCTCCAGGTTCTGCCTCTGTCTTCACTTGGACTTCTACGCTGGTCTCTCGGTGTCTTCTTTTCTGTCTTTTCCATAGACAGCCATCACTGGATTTAGGGCCCACCCTGATCCAGGGTGACCTCATTTCATATCCTTATCATCATTACATCTGCAAAGACCCTCTCCCCATATATGGTCACATTCACAGGTCCTGGGGGTTGGACTTTTTTGGGAGGCACACTTCAAACCAGTACAGTCAAGGTGTTTAATTCTTTTTATTCACTGTCATAATCAATTTGCTCATATTTTATTGAGGATTTTTGCATCTAAATTCATGACTGATATTGGTCTGTGATTTTCCTTTCTTGTAATATCTTTATCTGGGTTTGATAATAGGGTATTGCTGGCTTCACAGAGTGAGTTGGAAAGTGCTCCCTCTGCTTCAGTTTTCTGGAAGAAACTGTAGTGAACTGGTATCATTTCTTTCTTAAATGTTTTGTAGAATTCACCAGTGAAAGAATCTGGGTCAGGTGTTTCCTGTTTTGGAAGGTTACTAAGGATTGACTCAATTTCTTTAACACATATAGGATGATCTCTTTCTCTTTGTGTTCATTTTGGTAGATTGTGTGTTTCAAGGAATTTGTCCACTCCTTCTGAGTTACCAAATTTGTAGGCAAAAAGTTATTCATACTCCTTTATTATCTTTTTAATGCCCATGAGATCCATTGTGATGGTCCCTCTTTCATTTCTGATATTAATTTCTTTCTTCTCTCTTTTTCTCTTGGTTAGCCTGGCTAGAGGTTTTTAAATTTTATTGATCTTTTCAAAGAACCAACTTTTAGGTTTTGTTTCTTTTCTCTATGGCTTTCCTGTTTTCAATTCCATTGATTTGTGCTCTAATTTTTACAATTTTTTTTCTTTTGCTTGCTTTAGGATTATATTGTTCTTTCTCTAGTTTCCTAAAGCAGAAGCTTGTATTATTGATTTTGGATCTTTCTTTTTTAATATATGAATTCAATGCTACACATTTCCTTATAAGCTCTGCTTTCACTACACCCAACAATTTTTTTTTTATTTTTATTTATTTTTTTTAACAGCTACACAAATTTTGATAAGTTGTATTTTCATTTTCATTTCATTCAATTTTTAAAAAAATTCTCTTGGGACTTCTTTGAACAAAGTGCTATTTAGAAATGTGTTCTTGAATCTGCAAATATTTGGAGAGTTTTGAACTCTCTTTCTGTTATTGATTTCTAGTTTAATTCTACTGAGGTTTGGGAGCATATGTTGTATGATTTCTATTTTTGAACTCTTTTGAAGCATGTTTGATGGCCCAGAATGTGGTATATCTTGGTGAAATTGCTCATGTGAATGTGAGGACAATGTGTGTTCTGTGGTTACTGGATGGAGCATTCTATAAATGTCTGCTTCTCAGGTAAATTCTATCCTTCCTAATTTCCTGCCTGCTGGATCTTTCAATTGCTCATACAGGGGTGCTGATGTCTCCATAATAGTGGATTTCTCCATCTCTCCTTGCAGTTCTGTCAGTTTTTGTCTCTTGAAATCCTATTGTTAGGCATATACACAGTAAAGGTCTGTAATGTCTTCTTGGAGAATTGTCCCCCATATAATGATGTAAGGTCTCTCTTTATCCCTGATAATCTTCCTTGTTCTGAATTCTGCATTGTTTGAATTAATTTAAATACTCCAAATTCTTTTGGTTAGTGTTAGCCTGGTATGTCTTTCTCCATCCCTTTTCTTTGAACCTTTCTGTCTACATCTTGAAAGTGGGTTTCTTGTAGACAACATATAGTTGAATTTTGGGTTTGCATCCACTTTGACAGTCTCTGCCTTTTATTTAATGTATTTAGATTATTCACATTTAAAGTGATTATTGATATAATTATTGATATAATTGGATTAATACCTATAATGTTTGTAACTTTTCTACTCTTTGCCCTTGTTTTTTGTTTCTTTTTTTATCTTCCCCTTTTTCTGCCTTCTCTGGTTTTAATAGAGCATTTTGTACAATCCCATTTTCTTTCCTCTCTTAGCATACAATTACACTTCTAAAAAAAAAAACTTTATTGGTTGCCTGAGAGTTTGCAATATACATTTCGCAATTCTACTAATCTAAGTCTACTTTCAAACAACACCCTATCACTTTGGGGACAGTGAAGGTGCCTTATAGCAGACTGTCCCCAATTCCCTTAAACATTCATTGTCATTCATTTCACTTATCCATAAGCTATAATCACCCATTACAGTGTGACTGCTATTACTTTGAACAGTGATCTATTAGATCAATTAAGAATTAAAAATTAAAGAATTTTACTTTATCTTTATTTATTTATTCTCTAGTTCTCTTCCTGTCTTTAAGTAAAGCTGAGATTCTGACTTACAACATTTTCCGTCTCTCTGAAGAACTTCTTTTAGCATTTCTTAAAAGGCAAGTCTACTGGCAACACATTCCCTCATTTTTTTTGGCCTGAGGAATTATTTCACTGGATACACAATTCTAGGTTAATAGATTTTTTCTTTCAACACTGAATATTTCATTGCACTCTCTCCTTACTTACATGGTGTTTTAGTTTCTTGGATTCGTCCAGACATTGGGAGGGGAAACTTTCTTTAATCTTATGCTTAAATTTCAGGCCTAAATTCCTGAGCTGTGACATTTGAAACCATTTCTTAGCCTTTTTTCCCTCCCCGTACCTAAGACAGGAAGGCCAGAAGGGCTAGCACTGTCTAAAAGCACTTCCCTTGGGTCAGATCAGGCTCTGGTAAGGTAGTTTTCCTTGAGGGCGGTCTTTTTTATGGAGAGCACATTGGACTTATTTCAAAATGGTTGCTTTTCTCTCCCCACCACTAAGCATGAGAGGATTTTTCTACAGTCTTCATCATGAGAAACTGCTGGGGTCTTTGGAAGTAAACCCTTGAAAGTATGGGGTCCCCCTAAATCTGGGCCCCCATGAGTTTTTAACTCTGAAGCTAGTCCACATTCAGCCTCCAGCAATTTGTCAGTTACCAGGATAAGTGTTCCTACCAGTTGCCCACTCCAGGGGCTTCTGCTCCCATAAGCTCTGCTGTCTGTATTTGCCACTGTCTCCATTTCCCAGGGTTGGGGGTTGCCTTGTGACCTCGATTCTCCAATGGATCTAGGAAAAGTCACTGATTTTCAGTTTCTTCAGCTTTTTTCTTCTTATGAGGAAGGGAGTGATGACCTCCTCTTCACATTTGGAAGCTGAATTTTCTGTATGGATTTGCCTATTCCAGACATTTCACAGAAATGGAATCACATAATAGTTGGTCTCTTGTGACTGGCTTCCATTTTCTTAGAAGAGAACATGCCCCGCTCCTGCCTGTCCTCAGCCTGCTCTGAAGTTCAGGCCTCAACTGGGTGCAGGCTTTTCCACACTGATCCTTCCCCAAAGACATGAAGGCATGCTTCAGTTCTTTGACTTTAAACTTTTTATCATTCTATCCTTGTACAAACAATAAAATATCTTTCAAGGTTCATGCTTTACTTTTATAACATTTATAAAAATAATTTAAAAAATCCTTCCGTTTTATTCAAACCATTCTTTTTTGATTAGAACTGCAGGCTGTTTTAGAAAATGGTTTTTGAAGATTTGACTTTTAAAGTCAATTCAAAGCTTGCATCCTGTTAAGAGTTGAGGAGTCTTGTATCCTGTTAGCCAATTGTGCATTGGATAGAGATATGCATATATTTGTTGGGAATCTAAAGACAAAGGATCTGTTTTAAAATAGCTGGTGATCAGCATCATTCTCTTTATCCTGGGAAAAGAAATGAGATGCTGCTCCAAGCATCTAAATGATGTAAAAATCATTTAATCTTTAGAACCACCGTTTCAGATAGATAACATTAATTTCCCATTTTATTGATGATAAACTGTGGTACAAATAGGTTGTCAGGTATACAGTGGGTACCCAGAAGAAAGAATTAACTAAGTGCAGAAAATCATGAATTTTACATAGAGTTAGTTAGGCACATTTACTCAAGGCACTCTGAACCTAGGAGTGCTTGTGACTAGGTTTTATGATACACCCACAATATGGCAGTTAAGCTTACATTTCTGTTATACTTTAATTTTATAAGTTAAAACATTAAATTTTAAATTATAATGGTGGGCACTTTATATGTGTGATACCACAACTCTGAATAAAACAAGAGAGAAGTCAAAGAATGCTTAACCTCTAGTCAATTCCATCCCTGGAAGGTCCATAGTGAAATCAGGTTTTTGTGATGTCAAAGTCCATATCTTTTGGCTATGCACATCACATTTTCCATTTCTCTCTTTATGCCTTGCTCATGCCATTGCCCTTGCTGTTCACTTTCCTTTCCCCTTTCTAAAGTCTCATGTCAAGGTCTATCTCTTTCAGCATCTTTAAAATTGATAGGTCACACTGATATATTTCCATTCTGGAATTTATATCACTTATACATTGTTTCACTTATTCTCATTCTGTTTCCCTCTTTAATGATAGGACACTTCCTTGCATCCATCACACCATCTGACATGCTATTAAACTTTAGAAATATTTACTTTCTAGGTAACAGACAATTGGAGGAAATATAATTTCCCACTTCTGCATTTGTACAGTATCATGAAGGGTGATATTTCACTGGAACACACTGTAGAAAGAAAAAGACATTACAGAGAGGTCTAATGACAGTGATTCAACCCTGAACTGGAAGTCCAAGGTATGGTTTAGTGGAAGGATTTTGCTAAAGCATGCCCATTAATGTAAATGATAAGGATGAAAGATGATAAATTGGATCCTTGAGCCTAGATGCTAGTGGAACAGCAGCTAAGCTCTGGCAGTGGCAAGCTCATTTCTGGAGGCAGGGACTTGCAACAGTGTGGTCTTAGCCCTATAGCTCATTGCAGTTTTCTTTGGATGAATTCAGTGTCACAGATTTAATTAAATGACTAGTATATACATATAACAGCATTAATAATTTAGTGAAATGAGAATAAATTAGCTATCATTAAGCATATACATGAAAAGATAAGATCAACATGAAATTGAAATAAAAATTGAACTGAGAAGATAATTATTGCCCAAACAGTAAAACTTATACAGATGCATATAAAAAACACTCAAGATGATGGTGGCAAGGCAGAATGTTGGGGAGCAAATAAGGAGAGAAGGATGAATGATGATGGACTTGGTTGATAGCAGAGACCATGGGCAGAAGCAGTAGAAGTCAGCAGCTTACAAGCATGAAAAATAATCATGGTGAATGTTTGAATAGTGCTCTCCAAAGAATCTCAGATTTGTTACTAACTCTGATCTTTGCAACAATGTTGTGATGCAGGATGTAAAATTCTGCAGGGGTTGCAAAGTATGGTGGTTAGCAGCCTGAGCTGTCTGAACTTGATCACGTATCTGACAAAAGAGTTAAAGCAAGTTTCATAATTTCTCTAAGCCTCACACATGCATCATAAAATCAGGACAATAGTAGTTCCTATCTCATACTGTTTTGTGGGAATTAAAAGAGAAAATCAGGACTTTAATTATTATTGCATTATTTTATTTTTGCAAGATTTGAAGGTTAGGAAAGCTAATATGTAGTGTGACCTGACTGGGATAGGAAGCTAAGTCTGTTTATTCTAAATCCATGGCCTTTCCCACTGTAATAAGATAGGCTGAGGTGTTTGTCCTGGCAGTAAGACAGTAGTGGGAGGGGAAATTACAAAACAGGAGGTTGGGTGCACTGGGGAGGGTTTTGAATCACAGTCTGATGAGTACTAGTAGTCAAAAGGGAATTGTGATATATTCATTGATTTTAAGACATGAGGGACGTTAACATGTATTCTAGTGCATGTTTTTTAAACACTTCATCAAGAGATGGCTCAAAGGAAATCTTATTTGGAAGCGCAAATATTCAATGCAGATAAGAGCTGAGCTGCTGGGTTTGAAAAGGAGTGGAGTCCCTGAGACGGCTGTTTTGAACCCCTGATTTTACACATCAGGCACAACTACCTCATACTCCTGACAAGAGAACAAAGGACCACAGTGACAGGCAATGTAATAAGGTGTCTTAAGGAGATAGAGTGACAATCTAGAATAAATTTTGTTATCCTGATTTCCAAGAATGAATTCCTTCCACTTTATGAGATTTGTTCAACAACTATTGAAGTTCTCAGACTCAAGATGGGAGAGGTTGGGGTTAATCCACATTGAAGATTTTTCAAAGAGTTTCCTAGAAGTGGTTTTACTTTGTTTAACAAGGAAGAGAATGTCAAGAATGGGCTTCTTGAGTATTTAGATGTGTCTTAGAGAACATGTAATTTGTATCCCCATTTTAAAGCAATGTCCTCTAATATATTTCAACCGAGTGGCAAACAGCCTCTTGCTTATATATCCCTGTTAAGAGAGGTTTGCTAAATACTGAAGTTTTTTTTTTTTTGTTTTGTTTTTTATGACCAATTTTGTGATAGCATCCACCTTGGGGTGATTTGGGAAATGAGATAATGCCTGTGACTGGCCAACCACATGTTGGCACACAGTGAGTGGAAAAAAATGGGTTGTTTTATTGACATTTTATTATCTTTTATAATCCTTTGTTCCATCTGAGAACAGCACTTCACAAAAGTGGAAAGAATGATTAGAACTGATTCAGGCTCATGTGCAGAGATAGTATCAGTTAAGCTGTAAATCTAAGTCTTCCTAGAGCAGAAAAGAAACTCAAGGTTTTATTTTCTGTAATCTGGAAAATGATTAGAAACATTTGGAAACAAAGTCAATGGATGTGATTTCTAGATTTAGGGTTAGATTATTCATATATAACTAGAACACATGAGAACTGTGCATCAGATCTATATAATTGTCTGTTAAATGAAATGAGCACAGGAAGCATAAATCTAT
This sequence comes from Choloepus didactylus, assembly GCF_015220235.1. NCBI lineage: Eukaryota > Metazoa > Chordata > Mammalia > Pilosa > Megalonychidae > Choloepus > Choloepus didactylus. The sequence goes on along the minus strand of NC_051312.1, from coordinate 29,486,939 downwards.
CTCACTGGATTGCTATGAAAATGAAATTATATTAGGAAGCATATTGTCTCACACATATTGAGCACTCTACATTATTATAAGAGTAGCAATATAGCTTGTTACTGGTATTGAGTTTGGAACCATGAAAAGATGGATTTGAATTTAGCTTTGGTTATCTTAGCCTCAGTATCTTTTCTATAAAATGGAAAAATATCCCATTGCCTGAGACACAGAAGAGACCCACTGAATATTAGAAATATGTGATGATAATAGTAACAATGGTAATAATAAAAGCCAAGTTGAGAAGAAAGAAATGTAACTGGAAAGAGTAGAGAATAGCTCTTAATAATTGTAGAGCCCTTGGAAATGGCCTGTCTTGTAGACTTTCAGCTACTACATTCTACGTGTTCAATAAGTATTTGAAATAAATGAATGAAAGTCATATGAAATTTGCAGTTTTTGAGTGTGCCTGATGATAAATGAAGGTCAGCACCACAGTTTGGATTTCAAAAAAGCACAAGCCAAGATAAGGGATTGTATTAGGAATTTCTTTGCTAAACTAAATGGAGGTGGAAGAGCGAAAGAAAGAGGAAAGAAAGTTAACCCAAGATTTCATTAAGCTGATTAGTTTTTATCCACTGCCTCTTATCTCCTAATGGTAAAGGGTTTCCTTAGGAGGTTAACTCCGTCATATTTCCAGGTATGTGTATGCTCTAGAATGATGAAGCAGAGTCTCTCCAAAGTATCTCAAACACAGCAAGTGACAGGACAGAAACCAAAAGATGAGCTCATAAGAAGAGATGCTGTTGGGAGGATCTAGAAGAATTGAGCTACTGCCAGGCTATAATTTTGGGCTGCTGTTTGCCGTGGCAATGCAGAAAAATGATAGGACAGGAGGGTGTGAGATGGCACACCCACACAAAAATATGCCCAAGGCACTGAATGATTACTGATTATAAATAATATTGCTTTGGCAGATTTTCTAGCTCATGGCTATGTGCTTACAGGAAGCCACAGTATATAGAAAGACAAAACAATGAGAAAGAATTCATTATTTTTGGTATTACACAGAATCCAGAGCTGCAGAAAATATTATCTGCTGTTTTTCTAATCATGTATGTGGCCATGTATGTGAGGGAAACCTACTCATTTTGTTAACTGTGATCACAAGTCTGATATCACCCATGTACTTTTTCCTTACTTCCTTGCCCCTCATGGATGTCACCTACTCTTCTGTCATTGCCCCCAACATGATTGTGGACTCCTCTGAGAGCACTACCATCTCCCTTGAAAGCTGCATGACTCAGCTCTTTGCAGAACATTTCTTTGGTGGTGTGGGGATCATCCTTCTAATTGATATTGTCTACAGCTGCATCGTGGCCATCTGTAAGCCCCTGCACTACCAGACAGTCATGAGTCCTTGGGTGTGCTGCCTGCTGCTGGGAGCAGCTTGGCATTGGGGGGGGGGGGGAGCGTCTATACACACAATGATACAGCTTCTCTTTATGTACCAAACAACCTTCTGTGGCCCCAATGTCATTTACCACTTTATGTGTAATTTGTTTCCATTGCTGAAACTGCCTGCATGGACACCCAGGTCCTGGGCCTCCTCATCATTCTCAACAGTGGGGTGATGTGTGTGACCATCTTCTTTATGCTCATTGTCTCCTACATGGTCATCCTCTGCTCCCTGAGGTCTTGCAGCTCTGAAGGGTGGTACACAGCCCTCTCCACCAGTGGCTCTCACCTCACAGTGTTCATCTTGTTCTTTGTGCCCTGTATCTTCTTGTATATGAGGCTTCTGGCCACTTACCCCATAGACAAGGCAATGGCTGTGTCCTTTACAATGGTTGAACTCATGCTAAATCCCTTGATCTATATCCTGAGGAATGCAGAGGTGAAAAATGCCATGAGGAAACTTTGGATGAAGCAAGTAACTCTGGGTGGACTCTAGCTAACATGCTAAGAACAAATCTTTCCTTCAAATACAGTGAGGTCTTACCCTCACCATTCCCTCTAGTCCATTGTGCACACAATAGCCAGAGGCATCTTTTATTCCCATAAATCAGATTATGATAAAATACTCTGCATAATTAGGTTATTGCTAATACATTTATTGCCATTACAATATATCTCCAATACATTTTGTACTCTATCCTGTTTCTCACAAAGTTTAGCAGTAGTTTCTTTCCTTTCTTTTGAACAAGCCAAGCTTTCTCCAGTATATTAGTATACCAGCTGCTAAAATAAATGGTATACAATCAGTTGGCTTAACAACAGGAATTTACTGACTCACAGTTTCAGTGTCTAGGAAGCTTGCTTCCTCCTGGAACTGATATCTTCTGCATGGCTGGCAATTTTGGGGTTCCCTGATTTTCTGTGACATGGCAATGTACATGGCAGGGACATCTTCCTCTTCTGGGTTCTGTTGACATTCAATTTCTGGCTGTTCCTTGTGGCTCTTTCTCTGTGTACAATTTCCTTTGCTTATAAGCTTTCAGTCATATTGGATTAAGGACCACATCATTCAGTTTGAGAACACCAGACAAATTACATCTTCCAACGTCCTATTTACAAATGGGTCCACACACACAGGATCAGGGGTTGGTACCTGAACATGCCTTGATGGGGGATTCAACCCGCAAGACCCACTTCATGGCTTTTGTGCCTCTCTTCTCTCTGCTCAAATCTTTCCCTGATGAATCGCTTGAATGGAGCTTTCTCATTTTTTTCATTTTCAGATGAACTCTCAGTCCACAGAGAAGTCTTTCCTCATAGCATTGTCTCTGTTATTGTCTACCCACTCATACCTTTTATATATTTAATATCAATGATCACAAAATAAACTTTTAAAAATTGTTGACTTTTATATTTTTTGTTTTTTTCCTGCAAAATTTTACTCCCTGTTAGGGCAGGGATTATGTTTATTCATTCATGCAACAAACACAGTGGTTAAAACACTCCCAGTTACTTAGTAGTTTCTTAAAAATATTATGAAATGAATATACATCTAAATGAGACTTTTTTTGACATTTGAAAATTCAACAGTCAGGAAAGATGAGAGGAAAGACAAAAACATGTAAGTACTTTAGTGGTTAGAATCTCCCCATTTTCCATGCTAGAAGCAGGGACCCGTCCTTGGTGCCACACTTTGGTGAATTTTCTGTGAAATTTTCCAATTTCTCTTCTATTGACTGGTACTGCCAGGGTCTGTAGTGACTCTTCCAGATGGGTGGGACACCATATCCTGGACCCAATCCTTGGACCCTGCCCCTGTTTCTACCCTTTGGAGTGCTCTGGATTCTGTACCAATAATGCTATCCTCAGCCCTGTGTCAGGGACCTTGGTTCAAGGAGGGTGACCTGGAAAGCAAATGGCTTCTGCAGGCTGGCTATTTATTTAGTTCACAGGGTCACTCTATATTGTATTATCAGAATGGTGCTGACATTCTGATTTTGGGTAACAGGGGAAAACTTCAGGGATTTAGGCTACAAATGGTCCCCTGCTGACTCTGGGCCTTGGGTTATGTGTGTGGGCCTTTATCAGCTTTCATCTTTCCATGTTATAACAGTGGTGCTACCTCCCATCTATAGCACTGAGGGTGGTGGGGTGGTGGGGTTGGGGCAGGCATTCTTTGCTGTGATGTTCCACCAGCTGGCACCCAGAGCAGTTGCCCCAGCCCTTCCACAGGCTCTGTGACATATTTAAAACTGTTTCCCTAGAGTGGCTTCACCGGTCTTCTTCAATGGCTTTCAAGACCATTGTTCTGAATTGCTTAATGGCCTTTCCAATTGATGCCCTATCTGGCCACTGATGGATATGATGGCATTGTACTCTCCAGTGTTGGTCTTAAACCATGCATGATGAGGGATCTCACTTTTCAGGAACGCAGTGATTATAGCCTGAAATATTCAACCAAAGACATGTTTGGAAGGTGAGTGGTTCTATACATATGCTATAAAACTATGAACAGCCAATTTAACATGACCAGGAGAAGAATTCTTGTTCTCATCTTCCTGCATACTGTGATCATCAGAATTATATGTGTGCTCATCATCAAATAAGTAATACTTGAGACAGTTGCTGGAAGCCAGTACTTATGGTTCATCTGATGATTGTTACAGAATCAAGAATGATGATATAAAGAGCTTTAAAGAAATAATATTAAGGACCTGCAGAGGCATTTTATGGGTTGAAATATGTCCCCCAAAATATATGTTAAAGTCCTAAGCCCCATTCCCATGAATATGACCCTATTTGGAAATAAAATTTTGAAGATGTGATTAGTTGAGTCTACACTGGATTAGAGTGGGTCCTAATCCAATATGAATAGTTTCCTTGTAAGAAGAGGACACCTGGACACATTCAGAAGGCCCTGTGAAGAGTGAGGTGGAGATTGCGGTTATGCTGCCACATGCCAAGGAACACCAAGGATTACTGGTAACTCCAGAAGCTGGGAGGAAGTGAGGAAGGATTCTCATCTACAGTTTTCAGAGGGAGCCTGGCCCTGCTGACACCTTGATTTCAGACTTCCAGCCTCCAGAAATGAGAGACAGTGAATTTCTGTTGTTTTATACTGCCAAGATTTTTGCCAGTGTTATATCAATACAAAGCATTATTCCAATCCAAACAGGCTTGGAAGAGAATAGGGAGAGATGGATCCTGGACCTCATAGCAAGAGAGGGAAATGGACACTAGGCTAACTCTTCATGTGCTCTGATTGGACAATAAACAAATATTTAAGAGCCTCCTCTCTACCCACAAGTTTAAACATGCATCAGTAAATACAGAGATGCCTCACACTGGCCCATGAATTTTGTAATATGTTCTTTAGTCAACTTGTTTGGGTTTTATAAATCAAAATTTTTATATAAGCAGATATTTTGCAATACTGCTTGTCTGACTCTGCTCATAATGGAGAGACTTTATCCTAGAGATATCAATTCTGTGGTGAATTAGGTAAATACCAAACAAAATTACAGAGTGGCTTTTTTTTTCATGAAAATTGATAAGCTGATCCTAAATTTCATATAAATGAATGTGTGTCTGTGTTTGAAGAGCCTTGGTAATAAAAATGAGGAGAATAGAGATGGAGAATAGATTTACTACATATGAGAACCCATCATAAAACTCTGATATGTAAATATTTTGCTATAAGCCCCAAGTAAAGAATACTAAAGAACAGAAGTAATTGTCAAGAAATTGAGCCCCCATCTTTGAAATTTAGTATAAATTTTGTTATTTAATAAATGATTAATTTTAATTTGGCAGGGAAGTATGGATTATTGATAAACGGATAAATTCTGGTAGGGTAAGTCAGTATATCAAAACATATATACATATAAACACACACAAATTTGACACATATCTTTGTGACTCTCTCTGGGTCTGTCTTTCTCTTTAATTTCTTATCTGTGATTTTTTTTTAAATTCACACTCTTTTTCACAACTGTACAAATTTATGTGTTTTTTATATTATCTGCCCCTCTTCATCTTTACAATGTTATATCAGTGTTATCTCCCTCTCATCCTCTCACAGAAACAAATAAAATAATAAATGATTAAGCAAAACAGGGCACAGAACTGGACATTATGTATGGTTTGAGGTGTGAACAAGGGTACCGGAATGAATTGCTGGAATCCAGTTATTGAGTTGTATTTTTTTTTTTTTAATATTGTATTGTTCTGCATCAGGACCATCATCTAAAATTTAATAAAAGGATAATAATCCTTGTTCTTTAATTTCATGGATGATTGAAGTGAAGGTGCTTCCAGACTTTGAATTTTCTGATAAAACACTTCAATTCTGCATCTTTTTGCATGGTGAGGATAGACATACAAATAGCTAGTATAAAATATTTGAAGACTCTTTTGAGTAACAGGTTGCTTCATATGGATCCTCTCTGAAGGATTTGCTGGGTTAAGTCCAAGTTTTCCCTCAAGCCTCAATCCCAGTGTTACATCCATCAGAGTAGACAGACCTGTCATTCATTCTTTCCAAATGAAATGGCAAGAGAAAATTTATTTTAATGGCTAAAAATTGTGTTTTTATTTTCAAAGTCATCGGATATCAAGATCAAGTATTGACAGAAAAAAATAACATTTTTGATTACTCCACACATCTTTGTGCATTTATACCTAAAATAAGCTCTCTTTTATTTCCCAGTCCAAGAACAGCAGGTTTCCCTCATGATCGATGCTGCACAGAATCCCAAAACTCAGTTTTACATTTAGTAAGCACATGTTTTGCCCTAAATCCTTTAAAAGACACTATATTCTATGACACTATATTCTATACTCATTACACAATGTTCTATTCTTGAACATCAAGGGAAATGAAAGCAGCTTCAAATACAAACCTTGAAGTAGTTAAAAGCAAATGTGTATCTTTTTGTATCTAGATTATTTCACTCAACACGATGTCTTCAAAGTTCATAGATGTTGTAACACGCATCAGAATTTCATTCCTTCTTATTGCTGAATAATACTCCATGGCATGTATATACCATATTTTTTTTGTTCATTCACCTGTTGTTGAACACTTGGGTTGCTTCCACCTCTTGGCTATTGTGAATAATGCTGCTATCGCATTGGTTTACAAATAGTTTGAGTCCCTGCTTTCACCTCTTTTTGGTATATGCCAAGAAGGATTGCTGTCTCTTTGATAGCAGTAACTGAACAATTCCCTTCATTTTTCTTTTTAATAAACTTTCAATTTTTGAGTAATTTTAGATTTATAGAAAAGTAGCAAAGATAAAATAGAAATTTTCTCTATATTCCTTACCCTGTTTCCCTTGATGTTAACATGTTACATAACCATAACTATATTTTTCAAAAATATGAAATGAACATTGGTACACTGTATTGACTAAACTCCAAACTTTACTCATACATTGTTAGTTTTTATACTACTGTCATTTTCCATTCCAGGATCCAGTCCAGGAAAACACATTGCACTTGGGACAGTTACCTTTTAAATAACATTAAGTAATGAAATATATCATCACAACTATGAGGACACTGTACTCTCCATTGTCAAAATTTTAACAATTATTTTTCAAATTCCTTTTATCTGAAAAAAGGGGGGGGGTGGATTCATTTGTTTATATCTAATGGCTATTTTAGTTCTAAGTTTATGTTTCTCTTAGAACTTCTCAAATGAGAGCTTAAGAAACATTTAATAATTAGATTAATAAATATGTTTGGTCTTCCTCCCCACTCCCTACCAAATTTGATTTTCTTTCTAAAACAGATCTGCTGTTATAGGAGTCCATGCCTGTGAGTGTGAGAGCCACGGTAATTTAGTCAGAGATTATTAAGATCATTAAGAGGGCTGTGTGTTCAAAATTACATTGACACTCTAACCAAACAAAATATTTAACATTTTAAAATTAATTAAATGAGTAGAAACACAGGTGTTAATGGTTAGGTAGGATAAAATGTAATAATGTTAGCATTTCTGCTCAGTGTCAGTGGCTCTGGAGACTTGTTCTAACCATTCATTGTGGCCTTCTGTGTTTCTTGCTGCATACTTTTTTTTTTTTTTAACATGTATTGACTTATCAGCTTCTCACAAAAAACATATCAATCATGTTCTTTTTTTTAAAATTCAATTTTATTGAGATACATTCACATACCATACAATCATCCATGGTGTACAACCAGTTTTTCACAGTACCATTATATAGTTCAAAAGTTCAATTTTTGAACTTTTTCATTACCACACACACACACACATACACAAAAATAAGAATTAAAGTTAAAATAAAAAAGAACACCCAAAACATCCCAAATCCCCCAACCCTCCCTATTATTCATTTACTTTTTGTCTTCATTTTTCTATTCATCCCTCCATACACTATATAAAGGGAGTTGGAGCCACAAAGTTTTCACAATCACACAGTGATATATAGAGTTATAAAACTGTCTGTAGAATAAAGGCCACTGGGGTGCAGTTAAACAGTTTCAGGTATTTCCCTCCAGCTATTCCAATACACTAAAAATTTAAAAAGGAATGTTTATATAATGTGTAAGAATAACCTCCAGAATGACCTTTCAACTCTATTTAATATCTCTCAGCCACTGAAACTTTGTTTCATTTGTCTTTCCCCATTTGGTCCAAGAAGGCTCTCTCAATCCCACAATATCAGGGACAAGCTCATCCCCATGAGTCATATCCCACATTGTCAGGGAGATTTACACCCCTGGGAATCATGTCCCTGATAGGGGGAGGGCAGTGCATTTACCTGCAGAGTTGGTTTACAGAGAGAGTCCAAATTTGAGCAACAAAAGAGGTTCTCTTGGGGTGATTCTTAGGCACCATGTTAAGTAAGCTTAGCCTCTCCTTTGCAGCAACAAACTTAAGGGCAAGCCCCAAGATGGAGGGCTCAGCCCTCCAAATTTGTAGTACCCAATGCTTGTGAGAATATCAATTCCCCAGGTGGGGAAATTGAATATTTCCACATTTTCTCCCAGTCGCTCAAGGGAGCTTTGCAAATACATTTTTATTTTCTACCCAAATTACTCTGGGATGTACTGGGTTTTCACACTAACCTGTACAAACCAAGTAGATTTCATTCCCTAATCAATATTCCATGTAATTATGTTGTTTGAATAAACTGCCCATACAAGTTAGATCATATAGTGTGTTACAAACAATGTAGATTTTTTACCTAATAAACATCTCTTCCTTTGGTCTTACACAGAAGTTGAAGTTTCAAAACACCATCAATATTGTCCTCTATTTACCCTTTAGTCTGATTTACCTTAGTCCTAACCAAGTCCACTTCATTCATATCTCTAATTGAAGTCTGATCCCTTTTCTCAGACTCCTTAACATTTGCTGTATGAAGCAATGCTGACATTCACAGCTGCCAGACTCTGGCTCTGAGTCTCAGGTTTCACACAGATACCCAAAGTTACAGGAACTGACCAGGTTATACACAAAGAGTTCAGCATCTCAGCATTTAGAAATAACCATTACAACCCAGGAATAAATGTAAGTGCAGTAAAAACTTATAGTCTAGGAACCTTTACAATAAGCCTTCCTCTGATAACCTATGCTCTCAAGCTCAGGTCTCAGAGTCTGTACATTATAGTTAGTCCATATTAGTGAGGCATTATAATGTCATTTCTGTTTTATTTCACCCAACATACTGTCCTCAATATCCATTCATGTCACAACTTCACTCCTTCTTGTAGCAGCTCAATACTCCATTGTATGTGTACACCATGGTTTGCCATTCCATTCATCAGTTGATATACCCTTAGGCCACCTCCATCCACTGCAAATTGTGAATAGTCACACATAAACCCCACTGTGCAAATGTCCATTCATGTCCTTTTCAGTTCTCCCAAGTAAATACCAAATAACTGGGTTGCAGGACCAAATGGCAACCCCATGCTTAGCTTCCTGTGGAACCACTGCGCTGCCCTCCAGATGGATTTGCACCATTCTACTTACTACCAACAGTATGTAGGTAAATCCCTCTCTCCACATTTTCTCCAGCACTTGTATCCATCTGTTAATTTTTAGATGTTTTTATTCATACACCATATATTCCATCCTAATTAAACAATCAATTGTTCCCTATATAATCACATATTATGCTTTCGCCACCACTCTCTATATAAGTGCACTTCTATTTCTTCCACAAAGAAAGAGGAAGAGGTGAAAAAGTAAAAAGAGAAAAGAAAAAGAAAGAAGAATGAAAAAAATGACAACTAGAAAGCAACAAAAGAAAATGTAAAATAAAAATAAAATACAATAAGAATTTCAGATACCACCACCAATGCCGAGGAACCCATAGCCTCCCATACATTTCCCTCTTAGAGGCATTTAACTTCGGCATATTGCCTTTGTAACAATTAAAGAAAGCATATTACAATGTTACTGTTAACTATAGAGTATAGTTTGCACTGATTGCGTTTCTCTCCAATATCACACCCTTTTTAACACCTTGCAAAGTTAACATTCATTTTGTTCTCCCTCATGTAAAAACATATTTGTGCATTAAATCACAGTCATTGAATACTCTAGGATTCATTAAGTTATAGAGCCCCAGTCTTTATCTTCTATCTTTCCTTCTGGTGTCCTACATGCACCTAACCTTCCTCTTTCAAGCATCCTCACAGTCATCTTTGTTTAGTGTACTTACATTTTAGTGTTACCATCACCCAAAATTGTGCTCCAAACCTCTTTCTTGCCTTTCCTATCTGTCTGTAATGCTCCCTTTAGTATTTCCTGTAGACCAGGCATCTTGTTCACAAACTCTCTCAGTGTCTGTCTGAGAATATTTTAAACTCCCCCTCATATTTTATGAACAGTTTTGCCAGATATAAAATTCTTGGTTGGCCCTTTTTCTCTTTCATCATATTAAATATATCATACCACTGCCTTCTCACCTCCATGGTTTCTACTGAGAAATCTGCACATAATCTTATTGAGCTTTCCTTGTATGTGATGGGTCACTTTTCTCTTGCTGCTTCCAGAATTCTTTCTTTGTCTTTGACATTTAATAATCTGATTATTAAGTTTCTTTGCATGGGTCTATTTGGATCTATTCTGTTTGAGGTATACTATATTTCTTGGATCTGTAATTTTATGACTTTCATAAGAAATGGGAAATTTTCAGTTATTATTTCCTCCATTACTGCTTCTGCCCCTTTTCCCTTCTCTTCTCCTTCTGGGACACCCATCACATATACATTCATGCACTTCATATTGTCAACAATTCCCTGAACCATTGCTGATATTTTTCCATTCTTTTCCCTATCTGTTCTTTTCTGTGTAGGATTTCAGATGTCCTGTTCTCCAGTTCTTGAATCTTTTATTCTGCCTTTTCAAATCTGCTGTTGTATGTCTGCATTATGTTTTTCATCTCTTCTATTGTGCCTTTCATTCCAATAAGTTTTGCCAATTTTTTTTCAAACTTTTTAGTTCTTCCTTGTATTCCCCAATGTCTTCTTTATATAATTCATGTCTTTCGCTATATCTTCTCTCAACTCATTGATTAGATTTGTGAATTGATTTAGCATATTTGTTTGAAGATCTTTACTTAGTTGTTTCAATTCCTGCATCTCAGATGAAGTGTAAGTTTATTCCTTTGACTGGGCCATATCGTTGTTTTTCCTAGTGTAATGCATAATTTTTTGTTGTCTAGACATCTGGTTTTCTTGATTACCCCAATCAGATTCTCCCAGACCAGAAGGGATCAGGTCTCATGAGGAGGCTGAATTCAGTATCATGTTTCCCCAAGGGTGAGTCCTAGAAGATTGACAGACTTTCTTATGAGGCCTCTAGACTCTGTGTTTTTCCTATCCTGCACAGCAGGTGGCACTTGTCAGCCCACAGGTCCCCATTGGTGTAAAGAGGTTTGGTCCCTTTAATTCTCAGTGGACCCTGTCCTGGCCAGGGGCTGAGAGTATCAGAAGTCAAGCTTCTTTTCTGGTTTTTGTTTTTGTTTTTGTCCCCGCCCATTGACCCTGAGGCTCTAGGGTCTGAATTCTCTGGGGAGGGAAGCCACTTGAGTTGGGCCCTGCTCCCCTTTCCTTATGGAAGATACACCCTTTAGGGAGATATCTTCTACACATGAATTCCCTCCTTTGTGTCTCTGACTCTGTTAATTCCACCCTTGCCTGGGTCAGCCCAGACAACTGAAAATGCCTGACGCATTCTCTAATGAGCCACTTAGAGTGAGAGAAACAAAAAAAAAAAAAAAAAAAAAAAAAAAAGGAAAAAGAGAGAAAGCCTCATTTTAGTGCCAATCCCCAGCTCCCCAGTTTCACTGGTCAACTGGTGTTGGTACCCAATTCTCTGTGCCCTTTTTCTTGGGGCACAGCCATTTTCTAGTATTCTGAGCTCAGCCATCTCCAAAAGCCTCTTTTTTTATTTATTTATGTATTTTACTCTCCATCAGCCCTGCTTCCTTTCTGCAGTGAGGAACCTCAGTTTCCTTTCCTGCTTTGTCTGGGATTATCTGTGCTTGTACCTTGTATTTAGTATTCCAAATTAGTTAATTAAAACCAAAATTGGAGTTTGGCTGATTTACTTTCCCTGTAGGCTATTACTTTTTTCCACATGGAACTGTTTCAGCTCAGCCTGCCATGCCCACGGGGAAGAGGCACCAGCTCTGTAGTTTGTGGAGCTTTATTTACAATTCTCCTCTGCCATCTCAGTCATTCCACCTATTCCAGGCTGGTATATGATGTGTGCTCAGTCACGGATGTCTCCCAACAGTTTTTTTTGTATTATTTACTAGTTGTTCCTGGTTATTTACTAGTTGCTCTAGAGGATTAAATAAATTCCACACCTCTCCATGCTGCCATCTTGCCCCACCTCCAACCACATTCTTATTACAACAATTTAATATAAGTGGAAACTGAGGCTCCAAAAATTTTAAGAAATTCATTCCCAGAGACTCAACTAATTAGAAGAGCCTAGATTTGAACCCAGGTCTTTATGAGTATGGTGACCATGCTCTTACATATCTCATTTCTTTGTCTCTCTTGCTTTGACCCTAGGCTAAACTGACATTGCAGGATTATATATTTACAGCACTCACTTTTTATAAATGATTGATGACTAACCCAATGACTTTATTGGGTTTGTTTTACATTCTTATTTTCTGGCTGACAGCTTGTAGCTGGGTGTGGAATTCATAGTTTATGAATACCTAGAACACTGGGCACATGATAGAAATGATCATTTTTATGCGACCAGTCATTAATATACATTTATGTATTTGTTAATTAAGCATTTTAAATGTTTTTTGCTAATTTGAAATGCATCCACAAAAATCAAGTTACTGATAATTCTCAAGATAAACACCACTATTCTTTTATTTATCTATTTTTGAAAACCGTATGATTATATAAGCTATTTAACCAACACTTCTGTTGAATGTCCAGGTAAATACACAATCATCCATTACAGTGGGGTCTACCTATGGAAAATGAAGGGAAAAGTTGAAGCAATTATCTGGATGACTTGTAGAAAAGTTTAGCTTTTTGAAAAATAAAACAGCAAGCTTTTAAAATGAAATAATAATAACTACAATTTGGAAGGGTACTTTATCATGGGAATATTTGTACATTTTCTACTTGATGTACTTTCATCACAATCCTGTAAGATGAGCAGGTAAGTTATATGTGACCATCTCCAGTTTCCAATAAAATCATATAAAGTGGAAACATCAACCTTGGACAGTTGTACTTGGTCACTTTGGGCCACATTCTAGAAAAAATTTGCACATAAAAAGATCTTAAGACTCTGACTTATAGTAATCACATTGTTTCTCCTCCTCACCTATGTAGTTGTTGACAATTTTTAAGTGATGGGGATATTATCTAATGATTCTAAATCATTTGCTGTTTCCTTCACCAAAGTGCCCCTATTGTACATGAATAAAAGAAGCAAAAGGCTTAAATCTTTAGATGTGTCTGGATACTATAGAAAATAAACATTCCAACCCCTTTCCATGTTGAACCAGTGTAAAGGACTTGCTGTTGGAGCCAGAGGTTCTGTGTTAAAATTTTAGACCCACCATATCTGTTATTTATTTAACTTTTGCCTCCGAAAGTATGAGTTTCCTATTAGTAAAATGGTGATAATATGATCTAACATGGACTGTTTCTGAAGTATAGGCACTGAGTAATCGCTTTTCTCCCATTATTTATTAGTCCTCATGAGAACACTAGGGTAGGTTTTGCTATTTTATAAGCCCCAGTTCTCATTTTAAAATGATGGATGAAAACAAAAGCAACTGGATACTTAGGACATATTGTTATGTGATAATTTAGAGCCGGGCACTTTCCCATAAATCTTTATGTAGTAGGGATAAATCAGGTCATCTTAAAGCTCCAATTCAGTTCAGACTAAAGATATACTTGGGACAGTTGCATGATTTCCAAATGCCTCTTAAACTGTGTGCTATTCAGTCTTCTATTTATGGATAAAGCTGCTTCCTGATCAGGGGTGCAAGTATTGAGCATGAAAGCCACTCCTGCTCTCATTCTATGCCAATCACTAATAAATTGCAGTCCTCCCATCCTCAGAGCTTGGATGTGGCTTCAGAATTCCTCTCAAGAATTCATTCCAGGAAGCTTCTATTAAATGGTCAGGGTCAGCACTTGAGACAAAAACTATTTCACACCCTACCCAATATGTATCTTTCTGTTCCACCACACTAAAGCTATTTAAAAATGCTTCATAATTTATCCCCATCTCAATTCTGCCTGTTTTCCCACTACCACCTTCAAATAACGTTATGTTCAAAATGACAAAAGAAGCATTGAAAATCAGTTTGCAAATGGATTCACTGACCTTCTAATGACTACGATATTACCATAAACAGATCTGAGATGAATTTGTGTTTCTCCTAACTGCAGACTCTACATGCTCACTGTGGTATCTTTCACCTTTTTCTTTGAAACTATGTGAAACTTAAGCTTTGTAACTGAGTTCATCCTCCTGGGGCTTTCACAGAATCCAAATGTTTGGAAAATAGTATTTGTTGTATTTTTGCTTGGCTACTGTGCCAGTTTGTATATATTATGTCCGCCAGAAAAAGCCATGTTCTTTAATGCAATCTTGTGGGGACAGATGTATTAGTGTTGATTAGGCTGGAATCTTTGGATTAGTTTGTTTCCATGGAGATGTGACACACCCAACTGTGGGTAATTTATTTGATTAGGTTATTTCCATGGAGGTGTGGCCCCATCCAACTAATGTGGATCATGATTTAATCACTGGAGTACTTTAAAAGAGAGCCACAAAGGCCCAGACACTGGCTGACATTGATGCTTAGACATGCTTGGAGCTGCAGCTTAGAGAAACATTTTGAAGATGGCCATTGAAAGCTGACACTGACATTTTGGAGAAAGCCATTTTGAAACACAACAGACACCTGCCATGTGCTTTCCCAGCTACCAGAGGTTTTCTGTATGCCAAAGACCTTTCTCCAGTGAAGGTATCCTGTTGTTGATTCCTTACCTTGGACACTTCATGGCCTGAAGACTGTAACTTTGTAACCAAATAAATCCCCTTTATAAAAGCCAATCCCTTTCTGGTATTTTGCATGCCAGCAACATTAGCAAACCAGAACAGCTACATTCCAAGTATTTGGGTCAACCTGCTAATTTTGGTGACCATTGTTAGCAGCCCAGCACTCCTGGGTTCCCCCATTACTTCTTTCTGACTTTCCGGTCCTTCCTGGATGCATGGTTTTCCTCTCTCTTACATGGACTCTCTCTATCAGAGGAAAACCATCTCTTTCCAGAGCTCCATGATCCAGCTCTTTGCTGGACACTTCTTTTCTGGGGTGAAGGTAATTGTCCTCAGAGCCATGGCCTATGACCCCTATGTGACCATTTGCAAGCCCTTGCACTACCCTTTTATCATGAACTACAAACTCTATGGCATTCTAATAGGGATAGCCTGCACAGGGGGTTTCCTGCATTCTGCAACACAAATTTCCTTTACTTTCCAGCTCCTTTCTGAGGCCCCAATGTCATTGATCATTTCATGTGTAACTTGTACCCATTTTTGGAACTTGTCTACACTGACACTCACATCCTAGGCCTTTTGGTGGTTGCCAACAGTGGGCTAATCATCATAAACTTCTCCTTGTTGCTTGTCTCCTATGGTATCATCTTGCTGTCTCTGAGAACTCATCACCCTGATAGGCGGCAGAAATCTCTCTCCACGTGTACATCTCACAATGCTATTTTTGTGGTTTTATTGTTTGCCCTGTGCATATTTGTGTGTGCACAATATCCTTTTGTTTGTTCCTTTGACAAAGTTGTGGAATCATTTTTCACCATCCTAACTCCTTTCTCAAAACTTTGATTTATACTTTCAGGAATCAGGAAGTGAAAATGCCATGAGTAATGGGTGAACAGATTGGTAGTGGTTTCTGAAGAAAAATAAAACATTAAACAAATTCAAGTTGAGGAAAGAAATGAAAATGGCCTTAGACAAAACCTTTATGGGGGATGGACTTTGTAATACAGGCTAATGTAATATCATAGGAAAAGCATTACTGTGGGGGTCAGGAAATTTCATTTCCACCCTGGAGCAGTCATCAACTCTGAGTTGGCTACTCAGTATCTTTATATGTAAATTAGAGTTGCATTTTATGCTTTTTAGGATATAATAATCAAAAGAAAGGACTAAAGAGAGGAAACAATTTACCTATCAGAGTGCTTGACACTCATACCATGCTTTGACAAACCTTGAAATTTCTTGGAAGAACAGAAAAGTAGCTTAGAGATTAGGAAAAGAGACTTCATTAAACTATTTTAAGTGAAAAAAAGTTTATCTTTAGGGTGCTGATTTCAGTGAATACAAAGGAAAAACTTTCAGGGCCTGAGAAGGACAGAGACAGAGCGTTCTCAGTATTTCAACTGTGGGTGTTCCTGTACCACATGCCTCCAACATTTAACAAGGGACCATTAACATCTGCTACAGAATCTGAGACATCTGCTGAACTTTTTGAAAGGTAAAACCTGATTGCCCCAGTGTTGCCAAGGGGTGAGTTACTCTTGTGTTAGGTGGTCACCCACACCTACCAGCTGTAGGAGAAGAAGGCAAGTTCCATAAAGAGTATTTATCCCCTTATGTGATGTGTAACTCTCATTTGAACTCAGAGAGGACTCTTGAAGGAGGAGTTTACTAGCCAAACCAGTATTGAAGATGTGGGTAAATGTGGGGTTAAGAGAAACCATACACATGTGAGAGTAAAACTAGATCACAAAAGAGTATTATATTTCAATTTACTCATTGGTTTTAATTTTGTTGACTTGTTTACCCTAAAAAAAAATTCTGTTTGGGTAATAATTAATAAAGTGATTATTCAAATGCAGGCATATACTATATAATATTCCCATAATTTCAGTTCATTAGCCTCCAGTTGGCAGGTGGCTTCCAGAATAACTTTATTTAGAATGAACTGTTTCAATTCTCCCTTGCACACCAAAATAATAAAATGCGGTTAACTCAGTATTGTAGTAAAATACGAAATAATCTTTTTTTTTCCCTTTCCTTAATGTTCCACATTATTTTTATTCCTCAAGATGATCTCTCATGAGGAAATCCATGAGGGATTAAAATTAGAATCTAGAATGTCATCTGAACAAAGTGTGTGCTACAATAGACTATGTGTAACAACAGCTTTCCTGCTTCTTTCCAGTGTTTCTATATCATCTGTCTGTTGTAATAGAAAGGTTAGCTTCTTAATGATCCTTTCCTGTTCACCAGGAGTCTTATTGTTAAATAGTTCATTTACTCCTCACAACTAGCTTTAGAAATTATGATTCAATGTCATTGGCTCAACTGCTTTGTGTTTATGCAAATCAAAGCCTTCAAATACTACAGAATAAAGCTATTATGGTCAGATTGTGATGACAAATACAGATTCATATCTGATCCATCATACACTTAGATACAAAAACTTTTTTGCTACTTGGACTCCCACCTCTCAATATGGACTGTGATTATACTTATCAAAGAGAAAATAAAACATAGTATTCTCCACAAGAAAAATCTAATACTGAATGACATCTACCCAACCTTTTCATTTGAACAAATGTTTGAGGAACAGAATTTTGAAAAATTTTCCCAATAACTGTTATTGCTTTAAATTTCCACTCTATTTTCCACATTGATTTTGCCTATGCATGGTGACATCCATTCTAATTTTATTAGATCCTTTGATATTTAACTGTTTTGCTTACATTAAGTGGGCTTTCTGCAGCTATTGTATTTATTCAAAGAAATTTCAGAACATTGCCAATTCAAAAGTAGTAGTTTTGATAAATTCCTCTGGATATCTGAAAGAAGATGATAGAGATCTGATTTTTAACTTAAAGTAACATGATTTTATTAAATCATAAGTCAGATCAAATCACAACTTTGCTTAAAATCTTGCAATAGTTTTCCATTTCATTAAAGGAAAAGACAAAGTCCTTAGAGTGCCCCCCCCCCCGCCACTGTGTCCCTTCTAGCTCACTGTGACTTCCCTGACCTCTTCTCCCCTGACTCACTCTGCTTCAGCCACACTGGGCTCCTTCCTCTTCTGTGAACATAAAAACATCTAGTGTTTCATGACTATCTCTCTCCTCTCTTTCTTACGATTCCTATCTTCCTGTCTCCCCTCCCCACTTTAACTATTCTTTATTTTTTCATACCTCTTATCACCCTCTGTCATACAATATATGTATATTTGTCTGCCTCCTCTAATAGACTATAAGCCTTGAGCAGGGAATTTTTTTTCTTTGCTTCACTTATGTTTCACTGATATCTAGAACAGCCTGGAGTGGGAACTTGATAAATATCTGTTGAATAAATGGATAAGTGAGGTTGTTTCCCCATAACCAAATTTAAATATATCTCTAATATTAACTCGCTAAAATATTAAGTTTAGCCAAATGAATGTGAATAGACCATACATCTTGGGAATAACTACAATTCATACTTTGATGTAACAGAGGAGACATTTCATATAAATTCCATTTTCTATTTATTTTTCCTATCTATGCTAAAAATTTAAATAGTAAATAAAGTGATTGTTCTCTACTGATTCTTCTTTTCACTCCCCATTCTATATTCCTTTTCCCATCCACTGCCAAAAAAAAATCTGTGTTGCTCTCAGATAAAAATCTGATTTTTATTCTGAAGTTATTTCTGATACCAATACAATCATCTATTAACCATGATTTTCCATGTTACTAGTTGGGTTTGTATTTGGTCAGAGTTTCTGAATTATTCACTTGAGGCCTCATCTTAATAGATATAACTTTAGTGGTCAGAGTTTAAAATAGTGCATTAATTTATCCCAAGATTACATGTGAGAAAGTTGTAGATCAAAACACCAAAGAATTCAAACTTCAGTTGTCATCTGTCCCCAATCCTAAAGTTCCCAATGTTTGAATGATCACACTTAACTGTTTCAATAAAACACTGACAGTGTTTTGGCAGAAACTGGATTCTAGTTAGAAAATCAAGTCATTCAGTGTGTAATGAATATTTAATAAGTTCTTATGGTAAATTTAACTCATAGCTTGAAGCAAACTCAAGGGATCATTGATTCAGCTTCTTGTCTCTAGGCAGTTCAATGAACCTCTTGAAAGCTATCCTCTGCAGATTTCCCAGCTTAACCAGGAAGCTTGAACATTGCCTTAGAGCTGGAAGCTACTTTAGGGTCTTTTGACAAGCAGTTTGATGCTGGGTCTCATTCATTGGCTGTTTTCATTTCCTAGGCTAAGGAAACTTATGACATTACAGTACCAGGTTTTTAAATGAAAAGAACCTATAATGTCATTAAGAGATCTGGATTCTAAGCCCTCACCTGTGAATTCTAAGCTATGTGAGCTTGGGTGATATATTTTGCTTTACCCATTAAATGAATAAGAATATTGAAAGCATATTTCATCACTTCTTTCTGTGCCAAAGAATCTTTTTTATATGTGTTATATGTTTCAGTGTTTACAGAGACATTTTATTCCCATTTATTGATGGGGAAACTGAGGCTCAGAAACTTTATATGACTTGCCATGCACTTTCAAGATTCTTGCAGTCCATTTTTAACAAAAAGTTCAAGTCTTGGAGCATGACTTTCTCCAAGAAGTTTCTCTGAGACATTTGGGACTGTTGATTGACACTAGACCTGGCAGTAAAAGTGCACAGCATGGTAAAATGTATTCATGGCATTATCCCATCTTCATTTCTGTCTCTCACCTCCTTTACCCACCTCCACCCTGAACTTATACTCCATCATCATTACCAAACAAGAAATTTGTAGGCCAGAGTTTTATGTAGTAATTTGGTCCCACAGGTAGGAAAACAATTTTATAATTTAATCTGTCCCACCTTTAATAACTTGCAACCATAGTAAAAGTAAACATCAAACTTTATACTCTGAGGGTAGAAGAGCATAAGACTCAAATTTTTAAAAATTTAAAGGTAATATGAAAGACAGTATTCAATAATTCCTTTACCTTGTATTCTCTCATTTGTTTACTTTCTACAATGATGAAAAAAATGGGATTAGAAATGGGAGAAAACAATATTAATGATAAGTAAAAAAAATAATATTTTCATTAGCTACATTTTACAAAAGAGGAAATTGCAAGTCAAAGAGATTAAGGAACTGCCTTAAATTCACACAGAGGTATGTGGTGGAGCCAATACTTAAGTCTACCATGACTTTTTCACCTATATGCACCTTTAACTGGAGGCTTCAAAGTCTTCCATGCTGCTAGACTAGATGTGCTGAGGCAAATCATATGGGGAAGGAAATGAGGTTTCCTCACCACAATTGAGAATGACTTGCACTTTAACTAATTGGCTCCATTCTTTACTCTGGCATTCAGATATCTGACTACCTCATTGGACAAAACTTTGTGACTGTGTAGGGAATGATGGTTTCTGTGTAGCTGATGAGGCTGAAAGTTTGACTTAGACATTTTAAGCTTTTATGGGAATTACTATAAATATCCAATCTAGTAAGCAGAGAATCATTTTACTCATGGTTTTCCAAAGAGAAACTATAGGAACAGCGCTGCTTCAGAGGCATTTCTCTTTCAGAGCAAAGGAATAGTTTCTTCCATAAGGAAGTTTTCAGAAACCATATTCAGAAACAGCCCCTATTTTCATGGCCCCCCTCGCCTGTACCTTAGATTCTATTTTGTCTAACCCAGTGCTTCTGGGGAGGAACTATGTGAGTTGGGCCACAGAGTCCTCTCTCTCCATAAACTCTCCATTTACCATGACCTCCTGTGATAGGAAGTATTGTTAAATCACGAGGAAGTATAGTTGGCATGTTTTATCTGGATTTCATAATTCAATTTCTAAGTAAATTAAAGTTGAAGATATGAAAACAATACTTATTAGAAGACATCTATTAGCTCTTGAGGTAAGTTTTTCAATCTGTCTGAAATATATTCTTCACTCTGCCTCCTCAAAACTTATTTGCTGGACTCTATAATCAGTCTGTCACCTGAAAAAATGTGGAGCTCCAGGAGTGTATTTCCAAAACAGAGGGCTCCAGTCATGCAGGGTTCACAAGCCTTCCCTGTCTCGGAGTAAAACTACATCCTCTCTTAAATGCCTCTCTGCTCAAGGAGAGAGTAAACACAATATGGTGCTGAGGCCAGACTGGCAGTTTCTATTCTTGGGGGTCCTGTCATTTAAGAGTTTAAGGTTAGTGGTGATGTTTCAGGAACATTGTATAAGATAGAGCTGCACATATAGCCTTGTTCTGGGTTTTCAAGACCTCACATCCCACAACTGCACACCTTCTCTGTTTGGGGGGGGGGGGAGTGATAATGCAGGCAGTCGGAGGAAAGAAGCTGTGATGAAATCTTGGTCAAACTACCCTTGCTAACACTTTTTTTCTCACCTCCCTACTGCTCACTATCACCCTACTCTCTCCTTTCCTGACTTCATTCAGTGTACACCTTTTCCTCCCTTTACTATTATTCATTATGTACTTATGTTTCTGCTTTGTTAATTGTCCAACAATTAAATTTACAAAACTTGATTTTGGGGCCAGGACAGAAACTTAAGATGTCAGCACTCTCCACCACTGCTTCACCAATGTTCTTTACTAGGGTGAAATTCACAAGGATGTTCAGGATTTGATGTTTAATTTGATAATATGGATACTAGAGGGAGAGGATTTCTAGTATCTGTCCTAGTTGTAGCCCAGCTTTACTCAGCAAAACTCTCTGCATCAAAGGTCAGACATTGTATGCAAGAGAACAAGACAAATGCTCACACTTCTTTTGCAAAAATTTTACAGGTCAAATAAAACAAAAAAGAAAACCTGTATCAATTGTAAGGTAATAGCATCAAAATAATATAGAATTTAGGATTGTCTTGTTCAATTCAGTACGGATTTAATAAAACTCATAGTTATATGTTGTATATACAGGGGATAAAGGTAGATGTTAATTTTCTGTGGAAAAAAAGAGAAGATTTGTGCATAAATACAGACTTTAGGGACCATATTCATTTGAATTGGTTAAAAAACAAACAGGTGGAGGGAAAAATTAAGGATATTAAAGAGAGAAAATAGTACTAGGAAAAAATGGCTGAATTAAATATTACAACTCTGAGATGGTATTGCTCTGAGACAAGTTGTACAGTGTTCAAGTGTCGCTTTCTTATTTTCATCTCCTCAAATTTTCTCTTTGTTTATTTAAAACAAACAAAATGGAATTGCATGACCTGGCTTTCATGGATGTCCATTAGCTGTGCCCAAATTTATCTAAATCAATTTTTTATTTATTAAGAGTATAGTTTTCAAAGAGAAGTTAACCTTGTCATCATCTCTGTTTTCCTGAGGCAATGTGTGCTTTTCCCTTACAATCTTTTACTCACTATCTCACCTAACTGCTCCTCTCCTCACAGCCAAGGACTCTGCCTTTTTGTCTTAGCCTCTCTTAGGAATCAACTGTATTGAAATTAAGTTATAGTTAATTTATTTTCTCCTTTATACTCTTCAGAGATAATTGAACTGCCTTTTGGAGCTTCTAGTTTTCATAATATACATACTGTTATCACATTGAGCTACTATTGCAGCTGGACTTGAAAACTCTTACCATTCTATTGTGATTATGTAGCTTTATTAAATTGACAATTTTAGTAACTATTTTTGAAATTCTCAACAGAGAAACCCAATGCAAGCTTATTGAATACTCAAGTTCTATTGAATTGAGTCAAAAACTTCAGTTTTACATATTTAAAACAGAAATTCAACTTCTTTCTCATTTTTTGAAACTTCACTGACCAATTCATTCTGTAGGAATTGCTCACCTTTTGGCACCACAATTCATTTGGACCATGACATACAATTGGATGTATTTCTTGAGTAATTAATGATCTTATCTTGAAATACGTTATACCTTCAATTCAGTTATGAAGAGGATGAGGACATCTTTCTATCACAGCCACAACAGATTTGAGTAAGTTCTTTGGAATATATGATAACTCACTTGATGATGTTATTGCTTCATGGATGTATTTTTGAATAGTCAGAAAAAGGAAGAATATCCCAAATTTATTTAAAATAAATTCAGATCATTTGAGATCAACATTTAAAAGCATAGGACAAAAGAAAGCTGTTTACTTTCCTAATTGAAATAATAAAGTGCAAAAGGAAAAATTTTGATAGATTTGACTCTATAAAACTGAAAATAAAACAGAAAAAATGATAAAAACTTAAAGACATTTAAAAACCTGACTTGTAAATGTTACACATAATTAACAAAGATAAAATATAAGAAGTGAAAATAAATACAAAATAGTATATTATCCCCAGTAATAAAGGAAATATGTATTATGATTTCACTTTACCAGCAAAGAGAAGATAATATTACAAGTTTGTTTTTCTTTATAAAACTCTACCATGTTTCTGTAGTTGCAGAAATATAGACAATAATTCTACCATTTGTACGTAGTAAAGGATATTCAAACAAAATGTATAAATGTGTAACCTAAAAAACTGGAACATTATGTAAGGAATAACCATTACCTCTGGGGAGTGGGATTGGGAAATAATGAATTTTGGAAGGACACTTCCATTTTTCCTCCCTAATCTACTGTAAACTTTGGATATTTTAATAGGAAATACATTTATTCTATTTTAAAAGTAATTGTAATAAATTCTGATAAAAAAACTTTAAGGCTATTTGATAATAATTACTAATAACTGTAAATATTCATCTCTTCTGCTTCAGTAATTTTATTGGAAAGTTTTTTGATGCATTATTAACAAATACAGAAAAATCTATACATGAGAAGAAATTCATTTAAAGTTTTTTTTAATAAGTGAAAATTTGAAAACCTCTTAAACTAGTAAAAAACAATTGGCAAAATTTGATATTGATTGATTTTTATATGTGAATTTACAAATGCTGAAATGCATAATTGCAAAAAAGTCCCCTTTAGGTAGAAGAAAAAAAGACTTTTAATGATCCAAAATGAGAATTATAATATATAGATATTTACATGACATGTAACATATATATGTATATATGTAATATATAACATATTTATATATAGGAAAAAAGAATAGAAAAGAACAATGGAGAAATATCTTTATGGAGAAATTCTTAAATACATTTAAAATTATGTTTCAAGAGAAACAAAAATCAGAAGAAAAGGAAACCTGTGAAAGTGGTAAAAGAATCATATGTGAGTGAAGACATTAATCAGGCCATATAAGTGTGTAAAATGGTACATCTAGTTGGATTCTTAGGATGTAAAACAATCTCTTGATTGAGGAATGGATGATATTATGTACATGATAATTTCCCTAAGTAATTCCAGGCTGAATAATTTCTTCAAACATCTCATACATTTTGAATGAAAATGAAGGTAAAATATCCACCTTGAGCCAAAAGTTTCAAAAATAATTCTTTCTTAATATAACTCAACCAAGACACTGAAGAGGTCAAGAATAATAGATGCAAATAGTTGTACAAATCAAGACATATTTTTCTCAATATGGAATTTCTAAATTTAATATTTTTGAATTATATAAGAATGTTGTTTTCAAGTTATTGAGACAAATTTGTATGCACATATATATCATATACAGACTCATACACTTAATAAAGTGTCTATTTGGATCTCTAATTTCAACATGAATTAAAAGTTTTAAAATAATAAAGTGACTTGCTTAAGATCATAAAAGTCAGCAATTCTCAGAACTTGGTAAAGGATACAATCTATCTTCTGCTTGTTTTTGTCTCTCTTCCCAAAAATCTTGGTTCTACCCAGGAAGATTCTGTAGTTAAAGATTGGGAATCAGCATTAAAACAAAATTCCCACATGATTATATGCATGAAAACTTTTTGTTGCCCCTCAGTTAGAATTATAGAGTAATAATTCAGAGTCTGAATCCATTGCTCTTGCCAAATAAACATTTTCTCAGTTTTTTTTTTTTTTTTGCATATAAAACATTTGTCAGCTGTGTCATTTCCACATCTACTGTAACCATGGAACTGAATAGCAGTGTGAATAAGTTCATTCTGTTTGGGTTAACACAGTATATTCTAAAAGAGGAGATAGTTTTTGTGGTCTTCTTGTTTATCTACCTTGCAACTCTGCTGGCAAATTTTCTTATTGTGATGACCATCAGATGCAGTCAGATGTTTGGGAGCCCCATGTATTTCTTACTTTTCTACTTATCTTTTGCTGATGCCAGGTTCTCCACAAACACAGCTCCCAAATTGATTAGAGATGCTGTGTCTGAGAATAAAGTCATTTCCTACAATGGGTGCATGACCCAGTTCTTTGCATTTCACTTCTTTGGAAGCATGTAGGTCTTTGTGCTCATCCTCATATCCTTTGATCACTATGTGGCCATTCGTAAGCCTCTGAGATATGCAACCATCATGAACAGACATGTCTGTTGTGTGTTGGTGAATCTGGCCTGGGGAATATCTTGTATCCATTCATCAGCAGAGATTATTGTTGCTTCGAAATTACCCTTCTGTGCTTCTAATGTTATTGATCACTACTTCTGTGACATGCTGTGGGAAACTGAGTCTTTCATGTTGCCTGAGGCATATCTAGGGTGGTGGCTTAGAACGCTAAGCCTCAGGCCTGCATGGAATGCTGTGCGGGCCTGCCCTGTAAAGATATGTGTCTTGTGACTATGACGACAACATTTACTATTGTCCTAAACCTAGATTGTTCCTTCTGATATGCAACAGGATGTAAACATAGGTATCTGGTGGGCCCTCCCAAGCCTGAGGACATTTAGCATATACTCCCTGATCTTCTGAAATAAATAACTGGAGCAAAGGTGCATCATTGTCCACTTAGCATGAGATGCAGTGGGTCCCCTGCTCCCTTAATTCTTAACTTTGTGTCTGTGTCTCATTCCTGCACTGCCCTGTCAGCAACAAGTGGCGCCCAATGTGGGGCTCGAAGAACTGGACCTGGTTCCTGACAGAGGAATTGCTTGAACGACTGAGGTACAGCGGTGCTGGAACTCGGGTGGAGGTAATGGCCATCTTTTGTATGCGTTCCTCATAGAACGACCCTGAGCATTATAAGCAGGGTAATGGGTAATATCGAAGGACACGATAAGAATATGCCCTATATTTCTCTCTTATGGCAGATGCTGCAGGCCAGCGGTGTCAAGGGGGGGGAGTCACAAATCTTAGAATTGCTACAGGTTATTGAAAAATACTGCTCTTGGGTCCCTATCTTTGTCTCCCTTGAATTGTATGACTGCGAGTGGGTAGGTAAGGAATTGAAACAAAAACATATGCAAGGAGTTAATTTACCTGTTACTATTTGGTCTACATGGTCTTTAATAAAGTCTGTTCTTGAGACTTTAAAAACTGATGATGACGAGGAAGAATATGAGTCTGATGACAATACTGGTCCCAATCCTCTTTCTGATGATGATAAGGGTAAAAAAGATCCAGTAAAATCTCAAGTTTTTATTCTTGTCAATGCCTCAAACCTCCTTCTGCGCCTTGCTGGGAGGAATGGCCCCTGCCTCTTCCTCTGCCTCTTCCTGCACATAGCTGTACCCCAGTAGTTAAACCTGCCCGCCTCTCTGGCATACAGCAGGGTCTGGCAGAAGCCAGGCAGCAAGGAGATTTAGAGGCCATATGTTGTCCTGTTGCCTTCCCTGTTATGGTTCGTGAGGAAGTGCCTCCTGGACAAGATGTTAATTATCCTGATGGAGTTTATACTTACTTCCATGAGCATGTCCCATTTGCAGTTCTTAAAGAATTGAAAAAAACTGCACAATCCTTTTAAAAACTTTTACAAGGGCCAAAAGAATCATATCCAGATTTCATTGCCTGGCTCCAAGAGGCAATACACCGGCAGATTACTAATTCAGAGGCTGCTGATACTATTTTGCAGCTGCTAAGATATAAAATGCTAATAAAGATTGTCAATGAGCCATTGCCCCATTTAAAGGTAAAGCTGATCTTACTGGCTATATTCGTTTATGCCAAGATATTGGGACTGAAGGTTATAAAGCAGAAATGATGGCTCAAGCCATGGCTAATTTGAGAGTTGGCTTTCGTTTCCCAGGAAAATGCTTTTCCTGTGGAAAAGTGGGTCATACCAGAAAAGGATGTGGTCACTTTAAAAATAAATCTCCACAAAAGCAGCCTGGTATGTGCCCAAAATGCCACTAACCAGTGCCGATCTGCTTTTCATAAGGACGGCACCTCCTTTTTGGGAAACGGCAATCGGGGTGGGCTCCCAGCCCCTCACAGAAAGGGAGCATTCCCATTCCAACATCAAAATCTGCAGGCTGTCCCTTCAGCAACTCCAAGCCCTCCGTCTTGGAGTTTTCCCCGGCTACAGCAGGGAGCGCAGCAGTAGACCGCGCTGCCAATGCTGAGGTATGTCTTCTCCCCAATAATCCTTTTAAGGTCCCCACTGGCTATTATGGCCCCTTACCTAAAGGGATGGTGGGTCTTTTGCTTGGACACAATTCTCTCAATCTTAAGGGTGTTCGTGTACACACTGGAGTCATTGACTCTAACTATACCGGGGAAATTCAGGTGGTCATGCCTTCTTCTATTCCATGGACTGCCCAAAAAGGTGAAAGAATTGTTCAGCTCTTATCATTACCTTATGTACCTGTTGGCTTCTCCTCTAAAAATGGGGAAAATGGAAGTTTTGGTAGCACAGGAAAGGCAGGAATTTTTCTCACAGAGGCTCTGCAGGAGCCGCTCCCTATGTGTACTCTTACAATTCATGGGCATAGCTTTACTGGGCTTATAGATATGGGTGCAGATGTCTCTATTATTAGTCAACAACATTGGCCCCGACAATGGCCTTTGCAAGAGGCACAAATTACTGTTGTGGGCCTAGGCTCCCCTCAGGGACTTATGCAAAGTGTTCATATTTTGCCTTGCCTTGGCCCTGAGGGACAGAAGGCCACTTTACAACCTTATGTGGCTGCTCTGCTTCTTAATCTTTGGGGCAGAGACCTACTTGAACAATGGGGTGCTACTGTACATATCCCTCCTCCTAGTGGAGTGTACAGTATTAAAAGCCATAAAATGATGGCAAATATGGGGTATGCCCCTAGCTGTGGGCTTGGCTTACGTTTGCAAGGTACCCCTTCACCCACACAAGTCTCACCAAAATGTGATTAATTTGGTTTAGGATATAAACCTTTTTAGTGGCGGCCGCTGTTCATTTGCCTCCCCAACCTGTCCCATTAGTATGGACTACAACAAAACTGGTATGGGTAGAGTAGTGGCTGCTTACAAAAGAAAAATTAGAGGCTTTACATGAATTGGTTCAAGAACAATTGTCCTTGCAGCATATTGAAGAGTCTTTTAGTCCTTGGAATTCTCCTGTGTTCCCAATAAAGAAAAAAATCAGGAAAATGGAGAATCTTAACTGATCTAAGAGGTGTTAATGCTGTCATTCAGCCCATGGGACCTTTACAACCTGGGCTCCCCAATCCTAGCATGTATGGAAGGGTGTTTTAGTTTCATAGGCTGTTTAAAGCAAATGCCATGAAATGACTTGGCTTAAACACTAGAAATTTATTCACTCACAATTTGATATCACAAAAATGTCCAAATCAAAGCATCATCAAGGCAATGCTTTTTCACAAAGAACGGCTGCTGGTAATCCTTGATTCCTCTATCACATGCTAAGGCACAGGATGTCTTTTCTGGTTCCTCACTTCTGTTCCAGATTTCTTTGATTTAAGCTTCTTCTTTTTGTGGCTTTCTGTCTCTGTCTGTTTTTCATTCTCTTATAAAGGACTCCAGTATTAGGATTAAGATCCATCCTCATCTGAAGTGGGTCATATCCTGACTGAAGTAGCCTCATCAATAAGTCCAACTAACAATTGTTTAAAACCCTGATATAACTTCAAAAAACCACAAAGGGTAAAAACCCAAATAACCACAAACATTTGGAAAAAGAAGAAAAATATTGGAGGACTAACACTTCCCAATTTAAAATTTATTACAAGATGTAGTAATCAAAACATGATACTGGCACAAGGGGAGGCATACAGGTCAATGGTATTGAATTGGCTGTTCAGAAATAGACACTCATGTCTAAGGTCAATTGATGTTTGAAAAGGGTACCAAGATGGCATGATGGTCTCTTCCACAAATGCCCCCCCCCCCACCTCTCAGCATATTACAAAAATTAACCAAAATTAGATCCAATACCTAAATCTAAGTGTCAAAATTATTAAATTTGTTTGGGATTGAATTCTGTACCCAAAAAACATGTTCTTACCATAACCTATTCCTGTGAGTGTGAACCCATTTTAAATAGGACTTTTGAAGATGTTACTTTTGGTTAGATTGTGGCCAAATGCATCAGTTTAGGCTTTAAACTGGAGTACTTTATAAGCAGAATGAAATTCAGACTTAGAAAGGCACAGAAGCTAGAAATCAATTGGATCTGGAGTAATAAGGAGAATAATATAGCCATGTGCATTGCCACATAACAGAAAAGTCAAAGCATTAAAGATTACTGGCAACCATTTCCAGAATACCAAAGTCTTTGGGGAGAAAGAATCACTTCTCTGATGTCTTGATTCTGGACTTCTACCAGCCTCAAAATGGTGAGCCAACAAATACCTGTTTAAGCCAAACCATTTTATGGTATTTTCTTTAGCAGCCATGAAACTAATTCAAACTCCTAAAGTGAAACATAGGGAAACATCTTCAGGAACTTGTGTTAGACAACAGTTACTCAGCATTTAAACCAAAATCATGGGAATAACACAACAGCCAAAATGAAAAATGGGGCACTTAATCAAAATTTAATACTTCTGTCCATCAAATTATTTTATCTTAAAAAAATAGAAACATGGCCTACCAAATAGGAGAAAATATTTGCACATCATGGATCAGATAAGAGTTTATTATCCAGATTATACAAAGAAATCCTACAACTCAACAACAAAAAGACAAAAAATTCATTTTAAAATGGGCAAACATTGATTATTTTTTTCTCCAAAGAAGATAGATATATGGCCAAAAAGCACATGGAAAGATGCACATCAGTAACATTAAGGGAACACTATTCAATACAATGAGATACAATTTCACACCCACTAGAATGTCCGTTATTAAAAATACAAAACATCTTCCACCACACTTGTCATTTAGACATAAAAATTCTTGTTCACTGTTGGTGGGAATATAAAATTGTGCTGATGTAGCTGCTGTTGGGAAAAGTTTTGTGGATCCTCAGAAAGTTTAGTATAGAATTATCATATGTCCTAACAATCCCACTTCTAGGAATATACCCTAAAGTAATGAAACCAGGAACTCAGACATTTGCACACCAATGTTTATAAAGGCATTATTCAAAATAGCCAAATGAGGGAAGCAGCCCAAATTTCCATCATCAGATGAAGGGATAAACAAAATTGATACATACATACAATGGAATCTTTTTCAACTGTAAAAGGAATGAGGTTCTGATTCATGGTATAGCATGCAAGAACTTGAAGACCTTATACATGCAATGGAATATTTTTCAACTGTAGAAGTAATGAAGTTCTGATTCTTGCTATAGCATGCAAGAATTTGAAGACCTTCTATCAAATGAAATAAGCAAGACCCAAAAGGACAAATATTTTATGAACTCACTGATATGAAATAATTACAACATGCCAATTTATTGAGTCAGAAACTTGAATATTTTTTACCAGGGGCTGAAGTGGAGGTAAAGAATGCAGAGTTGAAGCTTAATTTGCACAGAGTTTCTATCCTGGGGTTATGGAAAACTTAGGTATTAATATGTAGTGATGGTAGCACAACATTGTAAATATTATTAACAACATTGAATTGTATGTTAGCAATGTTGAAAATGAAAAGTTTGTATATATTTTACAGAGTAAACACTAAAAAACAAACAGAACTGTACAAAAGAACAGTGATCACTAATATAAATTATGGAAGACAGCTAACAGTAAATTTATATTAAAATTGTTTCAACAATTGTAACAATAGCACCAAACTGATGTAAAATGTTAAGATGAAAAACTGCATTTGTGAGGCAGGATATGCAGTCTCTGCACTTTCTGCATGATTTTTCTATAAATGTAAAACTTCTCTAAGGAAAAAAAGAAAATACATATTTTACACCTCCTCCTATGACATGTAAGGAGCCTGAAAATTTCTAATTTCATTTGTTCCTTTTCATTTCAGCCATTGATTCCATAGACGCACACGTGCGCGCACACACACACACACACACACACACACATCTATTGCAAACCTGGGAAAGCAATGTTATTTGGTTCGACACAGTTATCTTTTAAAGAAATTTCACATATATTCCATAACTTGCACATTCTTTTTGTAGATTCAGTTTTTCCTCTGATACCAATTTCTCAGGCTGGTGAACTCCTTTAGCTAATCTGTACCACAGGTCATTTCATAACAAAGTTTCTGAGATTTCATTTATCCTAAATATCTCCATATCACACTTGAGTTTAAATATTTTCACTAGATAGAATTATTTTACTTTTTGCTTTTATATTTTGTAGAAATTTTTCTTGCATTATTATTGCTCCTTATGAGAAGCAGCCATAATTGACATGTTGCCTGCCCACCACTCCCCCAGAAGTTCCCCCAGCATTCCACATCGAGCCATGTCATGTGTTCTCCCTGCCCCACTCTGGCTGTTTTGAACTGTGTCTTTGCATCTTGTTTTCTGTAGCTTGTTGTTATGCAAATTTGTTATGAAATATATTATTCAGTTTAAAAATTTGCTCTCTTAAAATAGTTTATAGAAAGTTGTTCAAGGATTATGTCACATTTGAACAACTTGAAATAAGTGGAGATTCATAAAAATACTTGGAAGAAATGAGGTGCTGGTAAATGGAATAGTAAAATCAACATTCTGTAATATTAGTTACTATGTGTCCTTTTATCTCAGTTTTGCATAATTTTATTTTAATAAAATTTGTATAAGAAATATGATTCATTGGATGCTGTATTTTGACTTTGCTAATCAATGGATTTTTTCTAGAATTTATTCTTCATAATAAAATAAAAATAAAAAATTTAACTAACATGAAATTTCATTATATTTCCCCCTCTGAAATGTATTTTTCTTTCTTGTGCCCCCTTTCTCATTTAGTGTATTCAGCTATTTGATGTAATTGCCTTCTGCCCTCCCACACCTTTGTAGATTTTGAAAGGCAAATATAATATGATATTTCTTCTACACTTTCTCCAAATATCCACTAAATTCTTGACTTCATTTTTGAATGGACCTCTAACCTTTGTGTATAAATGTAAGAGTGACTTTGAAATAAGTTTGTATTAAAGTATCAATTTCAGTTCATTTATTTTATTTTCATTGAATACTTTGGCTTTTCATAAACTCAAGGAATGTATGAAGTTAACAGAATCATTGTGCAGGCACCCAAGACTTAACAGAAATACTAAGTTAAAAAGTAACTGCATTATTTTGAAGACTGATATATCAAACATTTTAAATTGAGTGTTTTAATCAGCACATTTTCAAAAGGAAAATGTACCTGGTAAATTTCAGGTGCCAAAAATTGGCCATTTGGTATCATAGAGAACATGAGAATAGAGAAAATCAAATAGAAAAAAAAATTTAAGGAGAGGCAAGGAAATGTATGGCTCATTCTGTAAATATCAATATTACTAGGAAGTTATAGGAAAAGTGTAGAGAGAGCAGCTAGAAAAGAGAAAGTTATACCACAATATGAAGAGAATACTGTGTAAAGTTGATATAGACATTTAAGACAAATTTTTGTAAAATTAAAATATTTCTGATTTCTATGATGAGTAAGTAAAGTATGACATATTTTGGCTTCTATAGGCAGAAGAGTAGGAATATAAGGTTTTAAAAAAACAATTAGATAATACTTTTTAATTTTTAAATAGATAACTATCTAAACTGCTTGAAATTTTCTATATCAGAATACATATTCATTGCAATTGCAAAATAAAAATAATAAATACAAAGAAAAACCAAGATAAATATAAATAAGCTATGTAAGCCAAGATTATTCATACAATATTAAAAATTAAACATAATATTCAAAATGAATGAATGAAAATTTCTTGATGGAAGAATAAGTGAATAAAATATAATCAGTTTAGTAAGTCTCAATGATAATGAAAAATATTCAAGGCAACCAATTTTAACCATATACTGTGATTCTAAGGGAAAAATATCAGTAGTGTTCCTATACACTAGTAAGGAGCAATCCAAGGAGGAAATAAAAAAAAAAAATCCAATATTTAGGAATAAATTTAACCAAGGCCACAAAATACCTATACACAGAAAACTACAAAAAAATTGCTAAAAGAAATCAAAGACCTAAATAAATGGAAGAACATACTGTATTCATGGATTGGAAGATTCAAATAGTTAAGATGTCAACTGTATGCAAATTCATTTAAAGATTCAATGCAATACCAGTTAAAATCACATTTTACTTTTCAGAAATAAAAATAACTAATTACCAAATTCAGAAAGGCACAGCACCATTAATAGCTAAATATATAGAGAGAGAGAGAAAGAGGAAAGAAGTGGGAGGTTTCACACTATCTGACTTTAAAACATATCACAAAACTACAATGGTCAAAACACAGCATGGTACTGGCATAAAGATGGACATACTGATCAATGGAATTGCATCAAGTGTTCAGAAATAGGCCCTCTCATCTATGCACAATTGATCTTTAATAAGGCTGTGAAGCCAACTCAGCTGGGACAGAGCAGCCTCTTCAATTTATGGTGCTTGGAGAACTGGATATCCATATCTGTATTAGTTAGGATTCCCTAGGGAAACAGAATCAACAAGAGATATCTGTAAATATAACATGTTATAAAAGTGTTTCACACAACCGTGGGGATGCATGAGTCCAAATTCCACAGAGCAGACAGTAAACTGGCAACTCTGATGAAGGTGTTCAATGAACTCCTCAGGAAATGCATCACTGGCTAGCTGAAAAAGGAGTGAAGGTCCTCTCTCTCTCTCTCTCCCTTAAATGTCTTCAACTGATTGGATTAAATCTAGCTGATTGAATTCTCTCATTGTGGAAGACACACCCTTTGTTGATGTAATAAGTCAAAGGTGCAGGCAGTTGACTGAAGATTTAGCAAACCTACCTTCTGGATTATTAATTAGCCACAAATATCCTTGCAGCAATGATTAGGCCAGTGCTTGCTTGACCAGACACCTGGACATCATCACCTGGCCAAGTTGACACATGAATGTAACCATCACAATATCCAAAAGGATGCAAGGGGCCCTTATCGCACACCTTATACAAAAAAATAACTCAAAATGGATCAAAACCCTAAACTTTTGAGCTAAGAAGATAAGAAAATCTAGGGAAATATCTTAAAGATCTCATGATAGGAGGTGGTTTCATAGGCATTGCACCCAAAGTAGGAGCAATGAAAGAATAAATAGATAAATGAGATCTCCTCAAAATTGAACACTTTTGTGAATACAAGGACTTTGTTATGAAAGTAAAAAGGCAGCCTATGCTATGGGAGACAATATTTAGAAACCACATATCAGATAAGGGTTTAATATCCAAAATATATAAAGAGATCTTGCAACTCAACAACAAAAAGACAAACAACCCAATTAAAAAATGGGCAAAAGATATGGACAGGCACTTTTCCAAAAATGAAATACAGATAGCTCAGAAACATATGAAAAGATGCTCAACTTCACTAGGTATTAGGGACATTAAAATCAAAGCCACAATAAGGTATTATTTCACACCTAATGGAATGGCCATTATAAAAAAAAATCATAAAATTACAATTGCTGGAAGAGATGTGGAGAAAGAGGCACACTTATTCACTGTTGATGGGAATGTATAATGGGACAATCACCCTGGAAGTTAGTGTGGCTGTTCCTCAGGAAGCTAAGTATAAAATTGTCATTTGATCTAGTAATCCCATTGCTAGGTGTAAATATTCAGAGTAACTGAAGGCAGGGACATGAAAGGACATTTGCAGACCAATGTTTATAATGGTATTATTCACAATTGCCAAGAGATGGAAACAGCCCAAATATCCATCAATGGATGAGTGGTAAACAAACTGGTATAAATATACAATGGAATATTATGCAGCTGTAAGACAGAATAAAGTCATGTATCATAAAGCAATGTGGATGAAACTTGAGGACATTATTTTGAGTGAAATTAGCCAGGAACAATAGGACAAATATGGTATTGTCTCACTAATATGAACTAACATTAAGGTGTGAACTTTGAGAGTGGAGGTTGAGAACACAGGTTATCAGGAGATAGAATGTGGAGATTGAGAATTTGATGTTGAAGGAATACAGAATGTTCAATAGGATTGACTGTAAATATCCAGAAATGAATAACACAATACTACCTAATGGTGGAACAATATTGTAAGTATAATGAACAAAGATGAGTGTGAGTATGGTGGAAAGAGGAAGGCTAGGGGGCATGTATGACAACAAAAGTATAGATAGATGATAAGGACAGGGACTGTACAACTTGTCAAAACCTAGAGCGGACAATGATGGTGATTAAATGTACAAATATAAGAATGCTTTTACATAAGGGGGAACAAATGAATGTCAACATTGTAAGGTGTTGAAAATGGGATTGTATATGGAAAAATATAATCAATGCAAATTAGAGTCTATAGTTAACAGTAACACTGTAATATACTTCCATGAAATGTAACAAAGGCAATATACAAAAGCTAAATTTCTAAGATAGGGAGTAAGGGAGGGGTATGGGATTCTTGATGTTCTGTTTGTGTTTCTCCATTTTGTTTTATTTTATTTTATTTTATTTTACCATTTATTCTTCATTTTTTTTCCTCTTCTTTTTTTGTGGAAGAAATGGAAATGTCCTCACATAGATTTTAGTTGTGAATGCATAACTAAGATTATACCAGGAACCATTGATTGTTTACTTAGTATGTGTTATATGGTGTGTGAATAAAAGTGTCAAAAAAAAACAGAATGATACAAGTGTTGGAGAAAATGTAGAGAGGAATGTACCTAATAACTGTTGGTAGGGAAGTAGAATGGTGCAGCCCAGCTGGAAGGCAGTGTGGTGGTTCCTCAGGAAGCTAAGCATAAGGTTGCTATATAATCCTGCAATCTGATTATTAGGTATATACTTGGA
The DNA here is from genome assembly GCF_015220235.1 of Choloepus didactylus. Classification (NCBI taxonomy): domain Eukaryota; kingdom Metazoa; phylum Chordata; class Mammalia; order Pilosa; family Megalonychidae; genus Choloepus; species Choloepus didactylus. The sequence goes on along the minus strand of NC_051312.1, from coordinate 29,450,801 downwards.
AGACTGAAAGCAGGGACACAAATGGACATTTTCACACTGGTGTTTTTGGTGGCAGTATCCATAGTTTGCAATGGAAGGATGTTGCCTAAGAGTACATAGACTGATTAAAGGAAGGATGAACTGTGGGATATGCATAGTGGAATATTGAGCAGCTGCAAGAAGGACTGAAGCTGTGAGGCATGCAACTAACAGAATGAAACTTGAAGGCAGAACGCTGAGTGAAATAAGCCAGAAACAAAAAGACAAATATTATACCGACTCAGTAATAGGAACTAACTACAATGTGTGCAAACTCTGAGAATTGAATTTGAGAGAACAGGTTAACAGGGGAAGGCTTATGTTAAAGGTTCCCAGATTTTAAACTCTTACAGCAGTCACATCTATTCCTGAGTTGCTGTGGTTTTTTCTAAATTCTGAGAAGCTGAGCTCTTTGTGTATAACCTGGTCATTCCTTGGAACTTTGGGTATCTATGTGACACCTGAGACTTAGAACCAGAATTCTGCAGCTATGAATGTCAGCATTACTCCATACAGCAACCGTTAAAAAAAAGCTGAAAAAGAGATCAGACTTCAATTAGAGATATGAAAGAAGCTAATCTGACTAGGCTTAAGGCAAACCAAATTAAAGTGTAAAGGACAATATTGACTGTGTTTTAAGACTTCAACTTCTGTGTGAGACCAAAGGAAGAGATGTTTGTTTGGTGCAAAATTTATATTCTCTGTAGCTCACCATCTAATTTAACTTGTATAGTCAGTTTATTTGAACACCATAATTTCATAGAACCTTTGATAGAGAGTAAGACCTTGTTGGATTTTGTAGGTTAGTGTGATGCCCTGATACATCCCAGAGGTATTTGGGCCTTGAGGGCCTGGGGAAAATGTGTGAATATAAATTTACCCACATGGAGAATTCTTTATATTTTCACAAGCATGGAGGATTACCAATTTAATAGGACAAGCCCTAGATCTTGGTGCTTGCCCTTGTGAAACTGTCTCCCACAAAGGAGAAGATAAGCCTGCTTATAATTATGCCTAAGAGTTACCCCAGGGAACCTTTATTGTTGCTCAGATTTGGTCTTTCTCTCTATGCCAACTCTGCAGATACTCACTTCCCTCACTATATGACATATGACTCCCAGTGGTGTAAATATCCTAGAAATGTGGGCCAAGACTCCTGAGTATAAGACTGGCCCTGGACTCATGGGATTGTGAAAGCTTTCTTGGACCAATATGGGAAAGAGAAATGAAACAAAATAATATTTCAGTGTCTTAGACATTTCAAATAGAGTTGAAAAGTCAATCTGGAAATTATTCTTATGCATTACATAGATATCCCTTTTACATTTTAGCATATTAGAATAGCTAGAAGGAAATACCTGAAACTGTTGAGCAGTAATCAAGTATCCTTGATTCATAAATATGTTTTTATAAATATATAGCTCTCATGGTGTCACTATATAATCATGAAAACCTTGAGACTGACATTCCTTTATCCAGTTGTTGGAGATATGAGTAAGAAAAGACAAAAAAAAAATAATAATAATAGAGGGAATAAGGGGTATAGGATGCTTTGAGTATTCTTTTTCATTTTCATTTTCATTCTTATTTATATTTTTATGGGGAGTAATGAAAATATTCAAAAAGTTGTTGTGGTGATGAATGTACAACTATATGATGCTACCATGAACCATTGACTGTAAACTTTGGATGACTTTTGATATGTGGATATATATTAATAAAATTACACAAAAATGGCAATCTGAAATGAGATTGACAGCAGGATAATATGAAAGCATGTTTTGGGTAACTCAGAAATTAAATATAAAACAAAGTAAAACAGAAATTAAGACAAATTTTAAAACAGAAAGTGCATAGCAAAATACTCAGTACAGTAGCACAGTAAAGGATATTAAATGAAAAGGAAAGATAAAAATCAGTTTGAGATAGGAAAAATAATTAATAATTTGAGAGAAGCTGACAGACCAAAGACATGCTAAACTGTAATTTTCTAAAAACAAAAAAGAATAATTAAGTGAATACAAGGCAAAAATGTACACACTATTTCTTTAATAGGAATATTTAAGTGACAGGTTTATAGAATTATTAGAAAGTGTTCAACAAAATAGGTCTATTTCATTTTTAATTTTTGAAAGATAATATGCAACTGGATAAGTCTAAACCATATGTGTAAACTTAATGATTTTCCATGACCTGATAATAACCCTGTAAAGAGGACCAGGATTAGAAAACAAAATATTGCCAGCATCACAAAAGATGTCCTTATGGTGACTTCTAGTGACTATTTTCCCTATAAATATAAATCCTCTTCTGAAGCAAAGGTTAATTTATTTAACATGTAGTATTAAGTTAGCATTATTTTAATATAAATGAATAAACACACCATTTACATGTGCCAGTTATATGATTTTGAAAAACCTGTGCAATTATTTAACAACAATCAAGTTTAGAACATTCCTATCACCCTAGAAATCCTCTCAACCACTCTGAAGTCAATCACCTCTCTTTACCTTAAATTCCAGCAACAACAGAGATGTCCTCTATTAGAATTCTGCTCTGTTCAGAATGTGACATAAGTGGGATTACATTCTATGCAACCTTCTATGTTTGGCTCCTCCCACTCAGCATGATACATTTGAGATCCATCAGTAATTTGAACGTATCAGTAATTAGCTCCTATTTACGACTGAGTTTTATTCCTTGGTACATATGTACCACAGTTAGCTTATCCATTCTGGATGGAAGTATGGATTGTTTCCAATTATGGAATATAAATATTGACATATAGGTCCCTATGTGGACATGTGTTTCTATTTTTCTTGGGTAAATATCAAAGAGAGAAATCACTGGGTCAAATTTAAGTGGTTTCATTTCATTAGAAACTGTCAGATTCTTTTCTAAAATGCCTGCATCAGTTTGTGTTCCTACGAGCAAATATTGAGAGTTTTGATTGCTCTGCATTCTTTTAAGTATTTTATATTTTCAGTTACTATATGTTTTATTTCAGCCATTTAAATAGGTTTATGAGATCACAATGTGGTTTAAATTGTATTTCCCTATGGCAAGTAATATTGATTATCTTTTCTTGGATTTAAATGCCATCTGTGTATCTTCTTTGGTGAAGCATTTTTTCAAGATTATAGACCTTTCTGATTGGTTATTTTTAATTTATCTTCATATGATTTAGTTTTGAATGTTACTCATATGTTATGGCCACCTATTCTGTGTTAAATAACTATATATCAAATATTTTCTCCAATTCTTTGATTTTTTTTGTGCATCCCCTCAACAGTGTATTTCAAAGAGCAGATTTTAATATGATCTCCAGTTGTTTCCTGTGGTTCATTAATTTTGCAGTTAATCTAAAGAATGGAATTAACTCATGGTCACACAGATTTCCTATATTTAATTTAGACGTTTTTTAGTATTATGCTTCATATTAATGTTTAAGGTCTAGTTTGAGAGAAGTTTTATATAAGATGCAAATGATGAATTAGTCTTTTTTTTGGAAAATATTGTTCAAAACTGTCACTGGTCATGAATGGACATTTGTACATTGGTGTTTATGGAGGCAGTATTCATGAGTTGTAGTGGGTGGAAATGGCCTAAGGGTACACTGGCTGAGGAACAGAATGGTGAACTGTGGTATATGTATGCAATGGAATATTGAGCAACTATGAGGAGTAAAGTTGTGAGACACAAGGAGGTAAATGGATACTGTAGACAGCATTTTGAGTGCAGTACACCAGGAAGAAAGGCAAACACTATAATGCCTCACTTGATATGGACTAAATACAAGGTGTAAACTCAGAATTGAATCTTAGAGCACAGCCTAACAGGGAAATGATTATTGTAATCATCCCTAGATTGTAAGCTCTTACAACAGTCGAATCTATTTATGAATTGTTATGGCTATCTCCAGACTCTGAGATGTTGATCCCTTGGTGTATAACCTGATTGGTCTCTGGAATAATGGGTATCTGTGTAACACCTGAAACTCAGAGCTAGAGCTTAGCAGATATAAATGTCAGTATTAATGCATACAGCAACTGTTAAAAAAAAAAAGCTGAAAAAGAGCCCAGATTTCAATTAGAGATATGAATGAAGCAGATCTGGTTAAGACTACGGAAATTGGGCCAAATGGTAAAGGTTGAAACTGTCTGTGTGTTAAAACTTCAACTTCCATTTGAGACCAAGGGAAGAGGTGTTTATTTGGTGTAGTATCTATGTTTTCTAAATGATATAACCTCTACAGTCAGTTTGTTCAAACACCACAATTACATGGAACTTTAAATAGGAAGTCAGATATGGCAGGTCTGTATAGGTTACAGTGAAATATCATCCCAAAAGAATTTGGGTGGAGAATAAAAATATATATTTGCCCCTCCCAAGGATCTGGGGGAGGATGTGGAGGTGTTGGAATTCCTCACCTGGATTGTTGCTGATATTCTCACAAACACTGGGGACTAACGAGCTTACATGCTGAGCCCTCTGTCTTGGGGCTTGCTTGTTACTGCAAAGGAGAGGCTAAACCTGCTTACAATTGTGCATAAGAGTCTTTGCCTGAGTGCCTCTTTGTTGCTCAGATTTGGCCCTCTCTCTCTAACTAAGCCACCTTGGCACATAATCTCATTGCCCTCCCCGCTATGTGGGTCCTTACTCCCAGGGATCTAAATCTCCCTGGCCATGCAGGATATGACTCCTGGGGATGAATCTGGACCTGACATCATGGGATTGGGAACATCTTATGGACCAAAAGGAAGACATGAAATGAAATGAAATAAAGCGTTAGTGGCTAAGAGATTTCAAATGGTGTCAAGAGGTCACTCTGTTGGATATTCTTACACTCTATACACATAATACTTTTCAGGGTTTTATGTATTGGAATAACTAGAAGTAAATACCTGAAACTATGAAACTCCAACCCAGTAGCCTTGACTCTTGAAGATGATTGTATAACAATATAGATTACAAGGGGTGATAGTGTGATTGTGAAAACCTTGTGGATCACACTCTCTTTATCCAGTGTATGGATGGATAAGTAGAAAAATGGGGACAAAAACTAAATGAAAAATAGAGTGAGATGGGGATGATTTGGGTGTTCTTTTTTATTTTTATTTTTTATTCCTATTCTGATTCTTTCTGGTATAAGGAAAATGTTCAAAAATAGATTGGGGTGATGAATGCACAACTATCTGATGGTACTGTGAACAGTTGATTGTACACCATGGATGATTGCATGGTATGTGAATATATCTCAATAAAACTGAATTAAAAAAAAAAAACTGTCACTGGGTAATATCTCTACTGAGGAATCTGACAATGAGGATGCTGACTACTTCTTTCTATGCTGCTCTCATATACTACATTATGCTTTCTGTTCTAAGAGTGAAGAGCCAGTTATTCCTTCTGATATAGAAACATATTCAACATAACTTTTACCCCAATCACTCAAGTATAATTTCCAAATGATAAAAAAGTAGAAAAGCCTTACTATAATAACTGGGACAGATGATTCATATCCTTGAAGTCCTATGGTAAAAAAAAATGTAACTGAAGGAGAATTTAAACAGTTAAAATCTGTGAATATTTTCAAGAAAGCAGAAAGCATTTCTCAATCTCCTTAGATATAGATAACACATAACCATCTTGTCCTCTGTGTAAAAAGAAAACAAGATGGGGCTGTAGCTGTTACTTCAATCATAAATAAGTCATAAATGTAACAAGGATGAATACAGATTTAATCAAATATATGCTCATCAACATGATGTAATGATTAAGCCACTTACCGAATAAAGTAAGAGAACTCTTCTAAATTAGAGATAAGTAAAACTGATCTTCAATTTTTAGTTTCTGTGTGTGTGTGTGTGTATATATATATAAAGGATATGTTATATTGTTCTTACAAAATTCATAGCAAAATTAGTAAAAGCATTTTCAATAAAGTTTTGCAAACATTCAAAGTTAAGTTTGAATCTCTGATTATGCTGTGAATACCACTCCCCTTTGTCCTTGACTCACTTGTAGTTTACCACCGGTCATTTACTACCTGTGGTTCACCGCACATCATTCACCACCCATTATTCACCACTTATGATGCAGATATAAAAATAAAATATGATTTAATTAAGTGCACTACAAATCAAAGGTGCTATAAATACTCTAACTCAGACTGAAATACTCCAGTCTTATATCCAGCTACACTTGGAAGGGACAGAAGTCCCCAGGCTTGGTAACATATCAATTTATTTTTACATTGTAAACTTGTTCCTCTTGTCTTAAGTGCTCCTTCAGTAAAAATGTGTTGAAGTTGTATTCTTGTCTTGAGTGCTCTTTACTTTTAAACTGTTGTCTGTCCCTAGACTTTTATTTAAGTGGGAGATTACTTAATGAAGCCCAAACCAACTGAATCATGACCTAATAAGGCTCAGGCCTTTTCTAAGGGAGACCACAGGTTTAAGGTGTAAAGCATTGAACCCCAGCAAATGGTGTCCAACTTGGGGTTCAAGAGAAGAAAAATTTAATTTTGTGCCTTGGCTAATTTTCCCTAAGGAAGTTAGACACACTCTAAAGTAATGGCTCAACTTCTAAATTTAGATGTTGCAGTATTACAAGTGTTAATAGGGCTATCAGGAGCTACTACGGCCATCAGTTCATACAAATGACCAGAAAATGTAAAGAGTCTATGAATATAAGAAAAGACGCAAAGCATGTACAAGATGAGAACTTATTCAAAAAAAGTATATTTAAAAAAATAAATGTTTTAGATATTTCTAATTGCAATAAATACAGCTTGTAGATGACATAGAGTTCAGAGTGAAAAGAAGTCATAAATACAGTAATTTATATATGTATATAATAAGATTTGCATATAAATTCAGGATTTAAAGGGAAAAATGCCCATTTTAAATTACTTGAATAAATTAATGGACAGTGATGAATTGATGAAAATTAGTTAAAAGCTTAACCCCTAAAAATTCAGGTTGAACTTTTAAAAAAGCATTCATAAATGATTTAGAGAATAAAATATAATTCTAGGGCAGCATCTGCTGAGGACTGGTGGCAGCCATAGCCTGGTACCAACCTGGCCAACGCAGACCCACAGGGAGGCTACAGTGGTGGCCTCGGCAAGCCATCTTTATCTAGAGTTGTATACATAGAGCATTCTGGAGTCCAACATGAATGGACGGTTGGACATAAGTGGGAAGCTAATCATCAAAGCTCAACTTGGGGAGGATATTCGGTGAATTCTTATTCATAATGAAGATATTACTTATGATGAATTAGTGCTAATTATGCAATGGGTTTTCAGAGGAAAACTTCTGAGTAATAATGAAGTTACAATAAAGTATAAAGATGAAGATGGAGATCTTATCACATTTTTTGATAGTTCTGACCTTTACCTTGCAATTCAGTGTAGTAGGATACTGAAACTGATATTATTTGTTAATGGCTAACCCAGGTCCCTTGAATGAAGCCAGGTTAAATATCTCTGACAAGGACTAATAGAACTTCAAAACAAAATTAATCGCTTATTGGATAGCTTGGAACCACTGGGAGAAACAGGACCTTGCACCAATATTACTGAAAATTATACTGTTAATGGTAGAAAAGAAAAATCTGCTGCTTCTGATTCTTCTTGTAAGCAGTCTACTCAGGTTATGGCTGCAAGTATTTTGGCCTTTGATCCCTTGAAAAACTAAGATGAAATCAATAAAAATGTCATGTCTGCATTTGGCTTAACAGATGATCAGTTCTCAGGGCCACCCAGTGCTCCTGCAGAAGACTGTTCAGGAATGCCTAACAGCATTGCTTCCTCTTCCTCAGCAGCTAATCCACCAGGAGTTCAGCCACAGCAGCCACCATATACAGGAGCTCAGACACAAGCAGGTCAGATGTACCAGCAGTACCAGCAACAGGCTGGCTATGGTGGTCAGCAGCCACAAGTTCCCACTCAGCCACCACAACAGCATGGTATTCAGTATTCAGCAGACTGCAGTCAGCAGACTAGACCCCAACAACCTCAGCAGTTCCAGGGATATGGCCAGCAACCAACTTCCCATACACCATCTCCTGCCTTTTCTGGTCAACCTCGACGACTGCCTGCTCAACTGCCACAGCAGTACCAGGTGAGCAGTTATCCTCCACCAACTTATACCACTCAAACTTCTCAGCCTACTAATTACACTGTGGCCCTTACTTCACAACCTGGCATGGCTCCATGCCAACCCAAGGCCTATTGACCAAGACCAGGTTTTACTCCACCTCCTGGAAGTACCATGACCCCTCCTCCAAGTGGGCCTAACCCTTATGCTTGTAACCATCCTCCCTTTGGTCAGGGCTATACCCAACCTGGATCTGGCTATTGATAAGGAGGCTCTGCCTCACTGATGAATGTAGCTACTATCTACTTGCCTCCCCAAAGACTCCAAAATGCTATTTTATTTTAATTTGTATTGAAGTTCAGAAATTTAAAAGGCAGAGCATTTGTTTTTATATCAATATAATTGTTTCTGTTAAAAGAAAGTATAAGTTGCTGGAAGATGAAAAAAGACCAAGGTAAATTTTTTTCCTCCCTTGCTTTAAAATGTAGCAGCTTCCCAGTTATTTTATTTTGGAACACTACTCTTAAGTGTGTGTAAAGTGATTGACTCTCCAGCTTGCCTTGTTCAGGGGATATCAAAATGTTAGGCTGATGACTCCCAGGTGTATAAATCTCCCTGGCAATGCAGGATATGACTCTCAGGGATGAATCTGGACCTGGCATCACGGGTTTGAGAACATATTCTTGACCAAAAGAGGGATGTGAAATGAAACGAAATAAAGCTTCAGTGGCTCAGAGATTTCAAATGGAGTCGAGAGGTCACTCTGGTGGACGCTCTTACGCACTATATAGATAACACTTTTTAGTTCTCAATATATTGGAATAGCTAGAAGTAAATACCTGAAACTACCAAACTCCAGCCCAGTAGCTTTGACTCTTGAAGATGATTGTAAAACAATGTAGCTTGCAAGAGGTGACAGTGTGATTGTGAAAACCTTGTGGATCACATTCCCTTTATCCAGTGTATGAACTGATGAGTAGAAAAATGGGGAAAAAACCTAAATGAAAAATAGGGTGGGATGGAGGGGGTGTGATTTGGGTGTTCTTTTTTATTTTTATTTTTTATGCTTATTCTGATTCTTTCTGGTGTAAGGAAAATGTTCAAAAATAGTTTGGGGTGACAAATGCACAGCTATATGATGGTACTGTGAACAGTTGATTATAAACCATGGATGATTGTATGGTATGTGACTATATCTCAATAAAACCAAATTAAAGAAAATGTTAGGTTAAAGTTTAGCTATCTTACTTGCCTTTTTTCTATTAACAGTATGTACTAAAGTAGATCTCTTTAAGAGGACAACTAGATATTATGTACAAAATGTAACACTGATAGGCTAATAAAGATATTGAACCCAAAATATGTATATGTATATGTATATATATATATATATGTGTGTGTGTAATTCTAGAAAAATAAAATATAATTCTACAAAGAAAACATTAATACAAATTGAAAAACACAAATCACACAAATGCTAAAATATGTCTATTAACCTCTGTAAAAGTTTAAATGCAAATAATCAAATAATGGGAAAATGTAGAAAACATACTTTTTAAATATACATTTAATAGCAGAGTATATCAAAACTGTGATTCTAGCTCATGTAGGGGAATTTTGAAGGGAAATTTTAGCAACCAACCTGATTGAAATTTGTCGGTTGTAACAAAATTGGATTCCTGGTCAATTCTTATCTTTCCAAATTTTCTGTATTAAAATTGTTAAAACAAATCAGCCAAGAATTTAACTCAAGAATTTGTTTCTTTTTAAAGAATGTAGCAAAATTGTAGAAATCAGGAGAAAGGAAATGTTTTATACTTAACCATTACTTAATCTAAATCATACAAAGAACTACTACTTCCTAAAGCTTGTTGACATCACAGAATGGTAGGGTTTTCAAATGGTTAGCATGTAAAGAAAAAAAGCGATATTGTAGTATGATATGTTTAACCCAATGAATTGATAAACTTCAGATCTTAAAGCGTTGGAAAATGAGATTCTTAATTTTGCTTATGTACCAAGAATAAATTCACTTCTCAAGGCTAAATGACAGGGGCAGGGTGTTTGGGGGGGAAGGTTACCGGGAGCTCCAAGGCCGCTGGCCTTTTGGTGGCAGGGATATAAGTGACAAAGATGGGAGTGTTCTCTCCGTCTTCCTCTTGGACACCTCAAACCCCCACCTCCCTTCATTCCCCCTAGGCAGACACTTCCCGGGGCCCAGCAGAAAAGCCACACCGATTCAAAGCGTCTCCGCCCTTTCTGCTGAGAGAAACTCAGTCCGTGGTCCATCCCAGTCGCGCCTGAGCTGGGAATGCCCAGCCCACTGAGCGGTCCGAACTCCCCGCCAGCGCAAGCTCGGGCCTCAGTTCGGGGGATTTGCCTGTGGATCTGGGCTGGGGGAAAGGCAGCCATATCTGGGCCACAGGTGAGGGCAGAATGACTGGTGGGAAGGCTGCGTTTTCACGAAGGACTCGGGTGAAGCTGCAGAGCTGCATTTGAACCCTGACTCCTTGACGTCTTGAGTTGGAGGAGATCATGAAATGGAGTGGGTCTTCGTCTCACACTAACAAAATGCTTGATTTCCTCAGGATCAAGGGATTGAAGAATGTCCCAGGGTCCTTTGGGGAAGGTCCTCCTGAGGAATGTCATCCCGCACACAGATGCTCACAATAAGATTCAGGAGGACTCAGATATGGGAAAATAAAAGAATTGGAGAAACAGATGGAAGATGCTTACCTGAGGACTAAAAGGAAAATGTTGCCCAGCAGCTCAGGGTGGAAGTTGAAGCTCTGAGAACCAAAGCAATTCTTATCTTTTTCAGAATCATCAACTTTGGTTTAAAAACATTTTGGTATATTAAGGATAGATGATTCACATCCAGAATTCAGTTCTTCAGACACATAGTTATGTTTTTGATGAAGAAAGTCAAAGAGATTATTGGAGGAAAAAGCATGAAATGTCTGGGACACTAGAAAATGATTTTGTTAAGGCTAAATCCTGGAACACAAATCTGTATGATTATGAAGCTAATATGCCAGATAAATGGGGTATCAATGGTTATAAAGAATTATATCCTGAAGAATTTGAAACAGACAGTGGTAATCAGCAGGATATTGTCAATGGAAGAAAATCATCTCCTCAGGTAAAATCATCTACCCATGAATCCCGCAAACATAAGTCAAAGAAATCCCACACGCAGAAAAAAAGTGGGAAAAAAAAAAGGTCACACAAAAAACAGGAGAAAAGCAAAAAGTAAGCCATAGCTATAATAACAGCTTCCTCAAGTGAATTCTCAGAAGACGCTGGACCTTCTAAGTACCAAGAAAAGAAAACAACCACAAAAGCACAATTAAAAGTCTAGGAAAAAGTCTCTGAAAAATTCTACTTAATTCTTAGAGTCAGAAAGTGGCACCTCTCAGTTAGATGATTCAGCATCCAGCAGTTCTGAAGAAAGGGAAGAAGGAGACACTAAGAAAACTGAAAGGAAAAAGAGAAAAGTTCATATTCCTGGAGTTAACAATGAAATACAGGATAGAACAAACAAATGTACAAATTGGAAAGTGGCTACAGATGAAAGGTCTGCTGAGAATTCAGAAGAAAGGTCCATTCTTCAATTTCCCACGTGACTCTGTATATTTTCAGCTGTCACACCTCGGGGTTTTGACAGTGACTCCCATTCAGCACAGGGGCTGAGGTCAGAGCTGTCTTGTGCCATCTGTAAACATTCTGACAGACTTCTTCTGTTTTGGCTTGTTAAACTTGATCCCCTTTTATTGTTAATAAGGAATCTGGTATATTGTTATGGAGGTTTCCTGAAGACATTATTTTTTGCTATTAATCACATTTAGTGTAGCAAATGTACACAGCAAATTAAAGGACAGAAACCTAAATAAAAAATTAAAAAAAAAAACCAGATAAAATGAAGAGGAATTATAGACTTTAGGGATAAGTGGAAACCAAAAGCTGCCAAAAAGGAAATAGAAAATGACAAAAATTGTATATATAAATACACACACAGACACACACACATACGTAAGATAAATAAACACGTGCAGAAGATTAGTCCAGAAGACTATGAAAAGAACTGTCAAAAATGGTTAGGATATTTCTATGTTCTTTGTTATTTTAAAATATTTTCCAAATTTCCTTCATTGATCACATATCCTTTTTTTATAAATTAATCCTCTCACAATATTTTTCTTTGCTCTAAAACCAAATATTGAAGTACCAAAATTAGTTGTTTGTTTTTTTGTGAATAAGAATTTTAAAAAAGGATGTATAAAGCATCAATGAATATTTTCATAACAAAAGGTATTCAGTATTCAAAATTTTACAAGTATGTAAGTACCCTTGTGATGTGGACAAAATTTATCACTACTGCATTAAATCTGTAAATTCATCATCTTATTTAATATTTATAGTAATTATGGATCTTGAATTATTATTTTTCTTATACACTTGAGGAAAGTAGATTTAAAGTTTCAATGATTTATTAAGGAATATACAGCTATCAAGCTGGCAGATCTAGAAGCTAAACCCTACGTTTTCTATTTCAAAGCAGCACTCTGTACTATTGTGCTAAATTACTTTTCTACAGAATAAAAGGGACTTCTGAAAGTACTGTCCAAAATGAAATTATCTGAACTTGGAGCATGCATGGGGAATTCCGTGATATAATTTGAAAGATAAAGCCACACATTTTCGGTTGAGCCCTCTACCATAGGTTTTACCCTTGGGAAGACGGTTGCTGCAAAGGAGAGATTAGGCCTCCCTATAGTTGTGCCTAAGAGCCTCCTCCCGAATGCCTCTTTGTTGCTCAGATGTGGCCCTCTCTCTCTACCTAAGCCAACTTGAAAGGTGAAATCACTGCCCTCCCCCCTACGTGGGATCAGACACCCAGGGGAGTGAATCTCCCTGGCAACGTGGAATATGACTCCCGGGGAGGAATGTAGATCTGGCATCGTGGGACGGAGAACATCTTCTTGACCAAAAGGGGGATGTGAAAGGAAATGAAATAAGCTTCAGTGGCAGAGAGATTCCAAAAGGAGCCGAGAGGTCACTCTGGTGGGCACTCTTATGCACACTTTAGACAACTCTTTTTAGGTTCTAAAGAATTGGGGTAGCTGGTGGTGGATACCTGAAACTATCAAACTGCAACCCAGAACCCATGAATCTCGAAGACAGTTGTATAAAAAGGTAGCTTATGAGGGGTGACAATGGGATTGGGAAAGCCATAAGGACCACACTCCACTTTGTATAGTTTATGGATGGATGAGTAGAAAAATAGGGGAAGGAAACAAACAGACAAAGGTACCCAGTGTTCTTTTTTACTTCAATTGCTCTTTTTCACTCTAATTATTATTCTTGTTATTTTTGTGTGTGTGCTAATGAAGGTGTCAGGGATTGATTTGGGTGATGAATGTACCACTATGTAATGGTACTGTGAACAATCGAATGTACGATTTGTTTTGTATGACTGCGTGGTATGTGAATATATCTCAATAAAATGAAGATTTAAAAAAAAAAAAAAAAAAGATGTCATTCTCCTGGTATCCCTTAGATCATTGTCCATGGTTTCATTTTACTCTTTGAAAATATATAAAATGGTTGATTTAAAGCCTTTTGCTAGATATATCAATGAGGGATATTTTAGGTTCTAGTGAATTGTAATATCTAGCAGTAAATACCTGAAACTATCAAACTACAACCCAGATCCCGTGAATCTTGAAGATGATTGTATAAAAATGTAGCTTATGAGGGGCAACAATGTGATTGGGAAAGCCATATGGACCATATTCCCCTTTGTCCAGTTTATGGATGGATGAGTAGAAAAATGGGGGGAGGAAAAAAACAAACAAAGAAACAAAAAGGCACTCAGTGTTCTTTTTTTTTTTTTTTTTTTTTTTTTTAGCAAGCAGCAAAGTTTATTTGAAAAGGCCAGCACACATGGGGAAACAGAAAAATTTGGTAAGAAGGAATACATGCTGGAGAGGTTAGTGCAGGCAGGCCCCAAGAGGGGGGCACACCAGATTGAGCTATGTCCAGGTCTTGCATGTTAGCCTGTTGCTAGGGTTCAGGCTAGGGTTGGGGGTGGAAATTCCCATTCTCCTCCACCCTGACTTAACCCCTCCTTTTCTTCCATCTGGATATCTCAGCCAATTCTAGGAATTAGGGTTTCTCCTTTCACTCAGCCCCTCCTTTCTCCCTCCACCTGTCTATTTCAGCTGGTAGGGTTGGGTCCCTCTCTGGCTTGGCACCTCCTCTCTCTCTCCACCTGCTTACCTCAGCTGGCACTCCATCTGGACATCTATGGCTTGATGTTGACTCTTGATCTGAACTGACTAATGCGCCTGGCCTGCCCACAGTGCCCTATTCTAGCCTGCCTCAGACCTGGAGACTTCAGTTCTACTCTAAGTTCCACGATTCAGGAACCTAGTGACTGTCTTAGTTTCAATTTTATTATCTTTAAAATAAGGAGGAATTAGTTAACTATGAACAAGCTTTCATGTACTATTCTGATTTATGCCTTCTCCCAGGACCACAAATCCAACACAGTGTCCTGGACTTCACTGTCCCCTCAAGCTTTGGTCTGGGCCTAGTTGAAAGTTTAATTAGGCCTTAATGAACTCTGACATGACTGTCTAGTTTGCAGACAGTGGCACAAAGTAAAATAACAATTGGGCACCATAATCCCAATTCAGCTACTTTTTGTCTATAGCAAAAATAACAAGATGCCATAAACCTGAAATCCTCATGTGAGCAGAAACAAGTTCCAGCCAGCCTGGTGCTTTTACATAATGAAAAATTGGGAAACCCAGATACCAGTAATCCATCAGACACATTATATCACTTCCATAATTTGGAGCATGGGTGAATCCCAGTTTTCATCTTTTAAAAAAATCAGTCCTATTTTCCCTCTCCAGGGACCTTTGGTCTGAATAGGATTCCCAGGTTCTCTAGTGAAACTTAAGACTGAAGCCTCAATTTGAGGTTTCAGTTTACATTGTTCTCTTTAACAGTCACCTGAAAGCCAAGAGTTAAGATTAGGGTCACTACACTCCACAATTCCATCCTGGTGGTGCTCAGGAACAAGACTGTAGACTTTAGTGTGGGAAAGGGAATGGACTACAGAATATAACAAATGAGAATTTTTTTTTTTTTTTATGCTAAGCACTTTCCATGCATTAATTCATTTAATATTCACAATAACTTTTTTTTTTTTACAAAACAAATTGTACTTTCGATTGTTTACAGTACCATTACATAGTTGTACATTCATCACCTAAATCAATCCCTGACACCTTCATTAGCACACACACAAAAATAACAAGAATAATAATTAGAGTGAAAAAGAGCAATTGAAGTAAAAAAGAACACTGGGTACCTTTGTCTGTTTGTTTCCTTCCCCTACTTTTCTACACATCCATCCATAAACTAGACAAAGTGGAGTTTGGTCCTTATGGCTTTCCCAATCCCATTGTCACCCCTCATAAGCTACATTTTTATACAACTGTCTTCGAGATTCATGGGTTCTGGGTTGTAGTTTAATAGTTTCAGGTATCCACCACCAGCTACCCCAATTCTTTAGAACCTAAAAAAGGTTGTCTAAAGTGTGCGTAAGAGTGCCCACCAGAGTGATCTCTCGGCTCGTTTTGGAATCTCTCTGCCACTGAAGCTTATTTCATTTCCTTTCACATCCCCCTTTTGGTCAAGAAGATGTTCTCCATCCCACGATGCCGGGTCTACATTCCTCCCCGGGAGTCATATTCCACGTTGCCAGGGAGATTCACTTCCCTGGGTGTCTGATCCCACGTAGGGGGGAGGGCAGTGATTTCACCTTTCAAGTTGGCTTAGCCAGAGAGAGAGGGTCACATCTGAGCAACAAAGAGGCATTCAGGAGGAGACTCTTAGACACAAATACAGGGAGGCCTAGCCTCTCCTTTGCAGCAACCGTCTTCCCAAGGGTAAAACCTACGGTAGAGGGCTCAACCCATCAAACCACCAGTCCTCTATGTCTGTGGTCATGTTAGCAACCATGGAGGTGGGGTAGGCGAATACCCCTGCATTCTCCACAGGCTCCTCAAGGGGGCACTACATCTTTTTTTTTTTTTTCCTTGTTTGTCTTTTTTCTTTCTTTCTTTTTTTTTTTTTTAACTTTCCCTTCTTTTTTAAATCAACTGTATGAAAAAAAAAGTTAAAAAGAAAACAGACATACAATTAAAGAACATTTCAAAGAGACCATAACAAGGGAGTAAGAAAAAGACAACTAACCTAAGATAACTGCTTAACTTCCAACATGTTCCTACTTTACCCCAAGAAAGTTACATAATATAGCAACATTTCAGTGAACTTGTTCCTACTATATCCATCAGAAATTAACAGACCATAGTCATTTCTGGGCATCCCCAGAACGTTAAATAGCTTATCTGTTCTTCTTGGATTATTGTTCCCCCTTCCTTAATTGCTCTCTACTGCTAGTTCCCCTACATTCTACATTATAAACCATTTGTTTTACATTTTTCAAAGTTCACATTAGTGGTAGCATATAATATTTCTCTTTTTGTGCCTGGCTTATTTCGCTCAGCATTATGTCTTCAAGGTTCATCCATGTTGTCATATGTTTCACCAGATCGTTCCTTCTTACTGCCGCGTAGTATTCCATCGTGTGTATATACCACATTTTATTTATCCACTCATCTGTTGAAGGACATTTGGGTTGTTTCCATCTCTTGGCAATTGTGAATAATGCTGCTATGAACATTGGCGTGCAGATATCTGTTCGTGTCACTGCTTTCCGATCTTCCGGGTATATACCGAGAAGTGCAATCGCTGGATCGAATGGTAGCTCTATATCTAGTTTTCTAAGGAACTGCCAGACTGACTTCCAGAGTGGCTGAACCATTATACAGTCCCACCAACAATGAATAAGAGTCCCAGTTTCTCCACATCCCCTCCAGCATTTGTAGTTTCCTGTTTGTTTAATGGCAGCCATTCTAACCGGTGTTAGATGGTATCTCATTGTGGTCTTAATTTGCATCTCTCTAATAGCTAGTGAAGCTGAACATTTTTTCATGTGTTTCTTGGCCATTTGTATTTCCTCTTCAGAGAACTGTCTTTTCATATCTTTTGCCCATTTTATAATTGGGCTGTCTGTACTATTGTCATTGAGTTGTAGGATTTCTTTGTATATGCAAGATATCAGTCTTTTGTCAGATACATGGTTTCCAAAAATTTTTTCCCATTGAGTTGGCTGCCTCTTTACCTTTTTGAGGAATTCCTTTGAGGTGCAGAAACTTCTAAGCTTGAGGAGTTCCCATTTATCTATTTTCTCTTTTGTTGCTTGTGCTTTGGGTGTAAAGTCTAGGAAGTGGCCTCCTAATACAAGGTCTTGAAGATGTTTTCCTACATTATCTTCTAGGAGTTTTATGGTACTTTCTTTTATATTGAGATCTTTGGTCCATTTTGAGTTAATTTTTGTGTAGGGGGTGAGGTAGGGGTCCTCTTTCATTCTTTTGGATATGGATATCCAACTCTCCCAGCCCCATTTGTTGAAAAGACCATTATGGCTCAGTTCGGTGACTTTGGGGGCCTTATCAAAGATCAGTCGGCCATAGATCTGAGGGTCTATCTCTGAATTCTCAATTCGATTCCATTGATCTATATGTCTATCTTTGTGCCAGTACCATGCTGTTTTGGCAACTGTGGCTTTATAATAAGCTTCAAAGTCAGGGAGTGTAAGTCCTCCCACTTCGTTTTTCTTTTTTAGAGTGTCTTTGGCAATTCGAGGCATCTTCCCTTTCCAAATAAATTTGATAACTAGCTTTTCCAAGTCTGCAAAGTAGGTTGTTGGAATTTTGATTGGGATTGCATTGAATCTGTAGATGAGTTTGGGTAGAATTGACATCTTAATGACATTTAGCCTTCCTATCCATGAACATGGAATATTTTTCCATCTTTTAAGGTCCCCTTCTATTTCTTTTAGTAGAGTTATGTAGTTTTCTTTGTATAGGTCTTTTACATCTTTGGTTAAGTTTATTCCTAGGTACTTGATTTTTTTAGTTGCTATTGAAAATGGTATCTTTTTCTTGAGTGTCTCTTCAGTTTGTTCATTTCTAGCATATAGAAACATTACTGACTTATGTGCATTAATCTTGTATCCCGCTACTTTGCTAAATTTGTTTATTAGCTCTAGTAGGTGTATCGTTGATTTCTCAGGGTTTTCTAGATATAAGATCATATCATCTGCAAACAATGACAGTTTTACTTCTTCTTTTCCAATTTGGATGCCTTTTATTTCTTTGTCTTGCCGGATTGCCCTGGCTAGCACTTCCAGCACAATGTTGAATAACAGTGGTGACAGCGGGCATCCTTGTCTTGTTCCTGATCTTAGAGGGAAGGCTTTCAGTCTCTCACCATTGAGTACTATGCTGGCTGTGGGTTTTTCATATATGCTCTTTATCATGTTGAGGAAGTTTCCTTCAATTCCTACCTTTTGAAGTGTTTTTATCAAAAACGGATGTTGGATTTTGTCAACTGCTTTTTCAGCATCTACTGAGATGATCAATTGATTTTTCCCTTTCGAGTTTTTAATGTGTTGTAATACATTGATTGTTTTTCTTATGTTGAACCATCCTTGCATGCCTGGAATGAACCCCACTTGGTCATGGTGTATGATTTTTTTAATGTGTCTTTGGATTCGATTTGCAAGTATTTTGTTGAGGATTTTTGCATCTATATTCATTAGGGAGATTGGCCGGTAGTTTTCCTTTTTTGTAGCATCTTTGCCTGGTTTTGGTATTAGATTGATGTTAGCTTCATAAAATGAGTTAGGTAGTGTTCCATTTTTTTCAATGTTTTGAAAGAGTTTGAGTAAGATTGGTGTCAGTTCTTTCTGGAAAGTTTGGTAGAATTCCCCTGTGAAGCCATCTGGCCCTGGGCATTTATTTGTGGGAAGATTTTTGATGACTGATTGGATCTCTTTGCTTGTGATGGGTTGGTTGAGATCTTCTATTTCTTCTCTGGTCAGTCTAGGCTGTTCATATGTTTCCAGGAAATTGTCCATTTCTTCTACATTATCCAGTTTGTTGCCATACAGTTGTTCATAATATCCTCTTATAGTTTTTTTAATTTCTTCAGGATCTGCAGTTATGTCACCTTTTTCATTCATTATTTTGTTTATATGGGTCTTCTCTCTTTTTGATTTTGTCAGTCTAGCTAGGGGCTTGTCAATCTTGTTGATCTTCTCAAAGAACCAACTTTTGGTGATATTTATCCTCTCTATTGTTTTTTTGTTCTCTATGTCATTTATTTCTGCTTTAATCCTTGTTATTTCTTTTCTTCTACTTGGTTTAGGATTGGTTTGCTGTTCATTTTCTAGCTTCTTCAGTTGATCCATTAGTTCTTAGATTTTGGTTCTTTCTTCCTTTTTAATATATGCGTTTAGTGCTATAAATTTCCCCCTCAGCACTGCTTTTGCTGCATCCCATAGGTTTTGGTATGTCGTGTTCTCATTTTCATTCGTCTCTATATATTTAGCAATTTCTCTTGCTATTTCTTCTTTAACCCACTGATTGTTTAGGAGTGTGTTGTTTAACCTCCAGGTATTTGTGAATTTTCTAAGTCTCTGATGGTTATTGACTTCTAATTGTATTCCATTGTGGTCAGAGAATGTGCTTTGAATAATTTCAATCTTTTTAAATTTATTGAGGCTTGTTTTATGTCCCAGCATATGATCTATTCTGGAGAAAGTTCCGTGAGCACTAGAAAAGTATGTGTATCCTGGTGATTTGGGATGTAATGTCCTGTATATGTCTGTTAAATCTAATTCATTTATGAGATTGTTTAGGTTTTCAATTTCCTTATTGGTCTTCTGTCTGGTTGATCTATCTATAGGAGAGAGTGATGTGTTGAAGTCTCCCACAATTATTGTGGAAACATCAATTGCTTCCTTTAGTTTTGCCAGTGTTTCTCTCATGTATTTTGTGGCACCTTGATTGGGTGCATAGACATTTACGATTGTTATTTCTTCTTGCTGAATTGCCCCTTTTATTAGTATGTAGTGGCCTTCTTTGTCTCTCAAAACATCCCTGCATTTGAAGTCTATTTTATCTGAGATTAATATTGCTACACCTGCTTTCTTTTGGTTGTAGCTTGCATGAAATATTTTTTTCCATCCTTTCACTTTCAGTTTCTTTGTGTCCCTGTGTCTAAGATGAGTCTCTTGTATGCAACATATTGATGGTTCATTTTTTTTGATCCATTCTGCGAATCTATATCTTTTAATTGGGGAGTTTAATCCATTTACATTCAACGTTAAAACCGTGAAGGCATTTCTTGAATCGGCCATCTTATCCTTTGGTTTATGTTTGCCATATTTTTCCCTCTCTCTATTAATATCCTTTATTGTACCCAAACCGAATCTCTTTAGTACTGAACCTTTCTCCAGGTCTCTCTGTCCTGTCTTTGTTTCTCTGTCTGTAGGGCTCCCTTTAGTATCTCCAGTAGGGCAGGTCTCTTGTTAGCAAATTCTCTCAGCATTTGTTTGTCTGTGAAAAATTTAAGCTCTCCCTCAAATCTGAAGGAGATCTTTGCTGGATAAAGTATTCTTGGCTGGAAATTCCTCTCACTCAGAATTTTAAATATATCATGCCACTGCCTTCTCGCCTCCATGGTGGCTGCTGAGTAGTCACTACTTAGTCTTATGCTGTTTCCTTTGTATGTGGTGAATTGCTTTTCTCTTGCTGCTTTCAGAACTTGCTCCTTCTCTTCTATGTTTGACAGTGTGATCAGTATATGTCTCGGAGTGGGTTTTTTTGGATTTATTCTATTTGGAGTTCGCTGAGCATTTATGATTTGTGTATTTATGTTGTTTAGAAGATTTGGGAAGTTTTCCCCAACAATTTCTTTGAATACTCTTCCTAGACCTTTACCCTTTTCTTCCCCTTCTGGGACACCAATGAGTCTTATATTCGGACGTTTCATATTATCTATCATATCCCTGAGGTCCATTTCGAGTTTTTCAATTTTTTTCCCCATTCTTTCTTTTATGCTTTCATTTTCCATTCTGTCATCTTCCAGGTCACTGATTCGTTGTTCTACTTCCTCTAGTCTTGTACTATGAGTGTCCAGAATCTTTTTAATTTGGTCAACAGTTTCTTTAATTTCCATAAGATCATCCATTTTTTAATTTAGTCTTGCAATGTCTTCTTTATGCTCTTCTAGGGTCTTCTTGATTTCCTTCATATCCCGTACTATGGTCTCATTGTTCATCTTTAGTTCTTTGAGTAGCTGCTCTAGGTGCTGTGACTCTTCTGGTCTTTTGATTTGGGTGCTTGGGCTTGGGTTATCCATATCGTCTGGTTTTTTCATATGCTTTATAATTTTCTGTTGTTTTTGGCCTCGTGGCATTTGCTGAACTTGATAGGGTTCTTTTAGGGTTTGTAGACCTATTGAAGTCCTTATCTCTAATTTATCAGATCTACAGCTTCGTGGAGTACACTTTCTCTAACTAACCAGCAGGTGGCGTCCACGAGCCACCTGTTCTCCACAAGCCAGTTCTCCCCTGCTTAGCCTTTTTGGTGAGTGGGGGAGTGAGTCTTGTGGGGCCCAATTGGTGTACCAAGCTTGCGTGTGTAGTTGGTGTTGCCTGCCCTGTATGTGGGGCGTGTTTCTGGGCAGTCGGGGAGGGGGGGTGGCCCTAACAATCAAATCTCCCTGATGATCCTAGAGTTTTAAAGCTGCTGCAATAGTCTAATCCTTCAGTTCAGTCCTGCCACAGTTTGTCTCTGCCACTGACACACAAGTCTTTGGTATTGGCGTATGGCTCCTGAGACTTGCAAGTGGGCCCCTCTTCCAGGCTTTGCACCCCGGGTCCTCTGTTGAGGGATGACTGTGCTATGTCACAGGTGAGTGCCGTCCCCCCAGGGCAGTTCTGGGCTGCTGGGCTGTGTAGGGAGGCTCCCAGTCTGCTCAAATGATGGCTGAATGGGGCTTTGTTAATTCACACTGCTCCACCTTCCCAGCTCTGGGACATTCAGCTGAGGTTGCAGGGAAGGCTAATGTCCACGCCCAGTTTTGTGGTGTGTGTGCCTGTTATTTGAAGCACTTCCGTCACACTGGGTTGTCTGGGGCAGCTCTGGGCTATGGGGCTGGCGATGGGCAGGAGTGTTTCCTGTCCACCAGGATGGTGGCTGTGAGCGGACACCCCCCTTTTCTTGGGAAGTTGTGTTGTTTAGTGAATTTTCTCAGCCACTGGATTATTGCCTTTTGTCTCAGAGCTCTCTTAGTTCTGCTCTTGACTTGACATGCCCAAATAGCAATTCTTTGAAGCTTTCTGTATTGGGCTTCTTAGAGTAATTGTTTTAGAAAAAGAAAAAAGGATTTAAAAAAAAAAAAAAAAACGGCCCTCCTCAGAGATCTAATGGGTTATTGAAATGCTAATAGACAAAGCAACCAGGGCCATTAAGGAAAGGTCCACAGGGCAGAGAGATCAGCTTTGCTTCGGGATTTGCATATGCGCCTCAAGGCCTGAGCTCCGCCCTTCCCCTTTCTGTGTTCACCAGAACTCCAAAAATCCTCTGCTTTTATTTTGGAGTTTTTCGAGTTGTTTTTTTTCTATGCCTGTCTCCTCTCTGCTGGGCTGGCTGCTCTCAGAGTCTCTGGTGTCTGGTCTCAGTCTATCTATGGTTGGAGTTTGAATCAGTAGAATGAGTTTCCGATAAGAGCAGCCACTGCAGTTCTCCCTTCTCCTTCCCGGAGCTGACAGCCCCTCCTCCCCCGGGACTGAGCCTGGCAGGGAGGGTCGCGGGTCCCCTGGCCGCAAAAACTTACAGATTTCGCTGATCTCAGCAGTTTCATGTTTTCATGAGTGTTGTATGAAGTATGCCCAAAGACAGATTGCTCTGTGGTGTCCAGTCCACGCAGTTCCTGGCTTTTTACCTACTTTCCTGGAGGAGTAACTAAAACTTACAGCTCACCAGTCTGCCATCTTGCCCCGACCCCCAACAAAATCTCAGTGTTCTTTTTTACTTTAATTGCTCTTTTTCACTTTAATTTTTATTCTTGTTATTTTTGTGTGTGTGGTAATGAAGGTGTCAGGGATTGATTTTGGTGATGAATGCACAACTATGTAATGGTACTGTGAACAATCTAATGCACGATTTGTTTTGTATGACTGCATGGTATGTGAATATACCTTAATAAAATGAAGATAAAAAAACAAAACAAACAAAAAACAAACAAAAAAATGAAAAAAAAAAAAAAAAAACCCATGCATTTCAACCACAATTTTAACACATATTTCATGGTTTCAAATAACCTTGCAGATTTCTAAAAACATATTTTTGGAAATGCATCCAGATCACGTATGGCTAGGTAGATGATGGCTTAACAGAAATGTAAACTAATTATTTGATACTTCTCTTTTTAGAGGGAGTCCAAGTAAATACTCAAATAAGAAAGAAAGAAAAGATTAACTTAAATGTTCAGTGTCACTGTCATTTCAATTGCCTGGAGCCCTCTCTCTTCTGCATGACTCTAATGAGAGCATTTTTCACTTCTTTGTTCCTAAGACTATAAATGAGTGGATTCAGCATGGGGATCACCATAGTATAAAACACAGAGGCCACTTGATCCTTTCCCAAGGAGTAAGACTTCTTTGGTCTTAAATAAGTAAAAATCATGGTGCTAAAAAAGATGGTGACTCCCAGGAGGTGAGAGGCACAAGTAGAGAAAGCTTTGTTCTTTCCTGAGGCAGAATTAATTTTCAGGATAGTAGACAGAATGGACCTATAGGACACAGAGATTGTGATAAAAGACACCATTATATTTATGCTAGAGAGAATGAGTATCATGATTTCAGTGTCTTGAGTATCAGTGCAGGACAGGGCTAAAATTGGGGTTATGTCACAGAAAAAGTGGTAGATTAGATTGGAGCTGCAGAAATGCAAATTGTTCATGCAAAGAACATTGACCAAGGAATCAGTAAAGCCAATCATGTAGGACCCAGTGATGAGGGTACAGCAGAGTCTCATAGACATAACAATTGGGTAATGAAGAGGATTGCAGATAGCTACATAGCGGTCATAGGCCATTGAAGAAAGAAGGAAAAATTCAGTGGCTCCCAAGAAAACAAAAAAATACATCTGGGTGAAGCAGCCAATGAATGATATATGATTGTTGGAATTCAGGAAATTCTCTAAGGTTTTAGGAGTGATGACCGTTGAGTAACAGAGGTCAAGGAATGAGAGCTGACTGAGGAAAAAATACATGGGGGTGTGAAGCTGAAGATCCAGACGGATTATCAGTATCATCCCTGCATTTCCCAGAAGGGTAATCAGGTATATCAGGAGAAACAGCACAAAGAGGACCCGCCTGATGTCTTCAGAATCTGTCAATCCCATAAGGATGAAATCGTGCACATTTGTGAAATTCTTACTTTCCATAGCGATCAACTATTGTAAACTGTCGAGATATCAAAGGTGATAGTTAGAATAAATGACTTTAAGAAGATCTGGATTATATAAATTATCTTTTCTTTTTAAAAATTAGTGTAGTTATTCTAGAAATTAATAATAAAGAGTAGATTGTAAAGCATCACTGGAAAAACCTTAGTTTGACAAATAAATATTACATATAAATCTTAATTTGTATATTATATAACACAAGCTTATAAATTACATAATTAGAATGACCTTGACAGTTGACATTTTTAGATGAGTTAAAGGTCACAGAAAGTTAAGTAACTTAACTTATCCATAATCACATCATTAATTTTTGGCCTTGTGATTCTTTCAAAATTTGTTGAGCCCAAAGACCAAGATCATAACTCTATATTCCTACTTATAATTTCAGAAAAACAGAAATAAGCTTTAGATATATAAAAAGCAATAATAGAGACTGTTTGCCACATTTACTGTCTTTTTTATCCAATATTGTTTCACATAAATGGCAGATCAGAAATTAAAACTTTAGGCTTCTTTAATGTGATGTATTAATACTGTAGACTATATATTATTATTAATTTTTAAAAGATATGCTTTTAAGTGATTATTTAAAATCACATTTCTTCCAAAAAATTTATTTTCAATATACGTAAATTCCTTAATGATTCTAATTCCTTCAATTCTATATTTGCTTTCTACAATCCAGCCATTACTTGGGTGTAGGTTAAATTATATATATATATGAACTTTATAATATTATCCCCATTTTTTCTGATAAACCAGAACAGTCTAACTTCGAGAATAATACATCCATTAGTAAAAGGTAGAATTTATCAACCTCAAGTTTCTCACACAAACAAAATATGTAAACCATATAAAATTTCTGCAATATATTGTTTCCTTTGAGATAACTTGTGTTTAATTTTTGTGCATGCATTTTTATTTTATTCAGATCCTGGCACGTCTTATATGAAGATTGTTGATAATGTGACTTTTGGTCATCCATGGTATCAATTTCCAAGGAAGATTGGTTGGAATATTCCCAAGACTAATGTATCCATGTTAAGTGTATACCAGAGAGTTCTATGTCACTTAGAAGCCACATAATGTTGCAAATTTTTTTTTCTTTGTATTCATTTGCAATGCTCTTATTGATGATTGGGTAAAAGAGAGGTATTTCTAGAGAAATAATTTATCTGTGGCTGTAAGGTCAGAACATTAACCACCAGGGATGGAAGAGTACCTTTTCTGCAGTGAAATATTTGTATATTTAAAAGTGCGACATTTTGGGTAATGAAATATTTTATATTTAAAAGTCCTCTTGAGCTTCATCTTCTACCTAGGAGATATAGAGAAATATACAGAGGCAAATGATATGTCTTGTTAGAATGTGAAGAGCATTATAAAAACAATGCAAATGTAAGACAGGATAGAGGATGACAGATTTGGGAGCAAGGACATAAGAAAACAACTGGAAAAAAAATGTGTTCAGTAAATACTTGGCATTTGATCAAAGACTTGAAGGGGGATGAGTTAGTCACACAGGCACATGGGAGGAAAGTGTTATAGACAGTGGGAACACCAGTGCAAAGGCCCTAGGCAGGAGGTGGGCTGTGCAGTTTCAGGAACAGCATGGAGGTGTATTTAACAAAGTAACATTGTAGTGTGGGGTGAGGGAGAATAAACAAACTAGTAAGTGTGTGTTGACAGTGATAAGGGCCAAGGAGAACAACTAAGTGGAGGGGATTTGTGAAGACAGTTGGGCTTCTTATCATAAAAATGGATTTTCAGAGTAGTCTTAAGGAATAAGGTCACATTTGAGCAACCTGAAAGAAATGAGGTAGAGAATAATAAAATTACCTAAAGGAAGTGAAGTTCAGGCACATTGTAATCTTAAAAACAATGCGCAAAATTAATTGTTGTGTCTTTTATGTTGTTTTGCATCACATTATTTTCTTAAAAATTGTGAAAAATGTATTATATTGGATTTTGTATTTTAACTCACACTGATAATATTTTTCTTTTTTGAGGAATTTGTTCCTTATAATAAATACAAAATTAAAATTTTTTTAATATATGAAATTTTGTTATGTTAATGTTTCAGTTTCCTTTTTGGAATGTATTTTTCTTCCTTGTGCCTTCTTATTTGTTGTCTTTAGCTATTTTTAGATAGTTCCTCTACTGCCTTCCTACACCCTTCTGTATTTTGAAGGGCAAATACCATATGAAAAATCTCAACCCTATACTACTTTCTCCAATTATCCACAAAATTTTTGATTTCACTTTTGAACAGAAATATTTTAGCTTGCTAAAGCTGCCAAAATGTAATGTGGGTTTCTTTTTACAATAGGGATTTATTTCCTTACAAGTTTACAAGTTTACAATTCTGAAGCCATGAAAATGTCCAAATTTTCAGTCATCAGCAAGATGAAACCCAGACTCTGAAGACAAGCTGCTGGCATCCTCCGCGCCTTTGTCATGTGGAAAGGCACACTGCATATCTGCTGGTCTCCCCCTTCTCTCTTGGGTTTCATTGCTGCCAGCTTCTGACTTTAGTGTCTTCTTGTCTGAACTTCATCACATTTCTTTCTTATAGCTTGTGTCTCTCTTCGCTTCTGAGTTTCCTTCTCTCCAAGCTTCTCTGGCTTTTCTCTCTTACACAGGGCTCCAGTAAGAGGATTAAGACCCATTTGGGACAGGCCTCAGCTGAAATATCCTAACCACGAGGACCCACACACAATAGGTCTACGACCACAGGAATGGATGGGCTTTAAGAACATGATCTTTTCTGGGCTACATAATAGCTTTAAACCATTACACCCCACCTTCTGGACTCCAAACAGGCATATTTTTCCATATGCAAAATACATCATTCTGTCACAAAATCCCAAAAGCTTTAAATCATTTCAGTAACATTATGAAGTATAAAGAATGAAAATCAATTACAGATATGGTCTGTCCTGACACACAATTGCCTTCAGGTTATGGACCTGTGAAACTTAGAACAAGTTGTCAGCTTCCAATACACAAAGGAGGGTCAGTCACAGAGTAACATTCCCATTGCCATAAGGAGAAATTGGAAAAAAAAAAAAAAACAAAAAAAAAAAAACAGGGGTCACCAGTCCCAAACAGTTCTGAAAACTACAGGGTATACTTCATCATATCTCAATGTCTGAGAGTCATCTATAGAATGATGTTTGTCTTCAGGGCTTGACATAGTTGCAGCCCCACCTTTTCCAAGGGCTTGCACAGTGGCCATTCTCCCCAAACACTGGGATGAGGGCTCCATCATCTCCAAACAATGGGGTGATGGCCATGCTTTAGGTCCTATCCTTCTGAAGCATCAGGGTAGTGGTCATATCCTCCAAAGCCTCTTGGGGGCAGGCTCAACTCAGAACAGTGGGGTGGTGGCCAGACTATCCCAAATCCCTGGAGAATGTGCTCCCCCTACTCTGAAGCCTGGGTGGCAGCACTTTTCATGAATAATATGGCATCCAAGTTCTCCACAATCCTCCAGGCATCTGAAAACCCTGGAGTGGTAACACTCTTCCTGAACAATGAGGTAGAAGGCCCACCTTCTAAAAGCTCTGGGGCACACTCACCCTTTCCACATTCATAGTAGGTCCACTCTCTCATCCCAAGAAGATGTCTTCACTCCAGACCTCAGCTTCTATGGTTCTGCCTTTGAAGTCATTTTTATCTAAATTTGTCCCTTTTCTTTCCCTTTTAGTCCATGCTGGAAGTGGTTCCATTCATACAGACCTCACAATTTGTGGCTTTGCGTATAGTACACAAGAGTCCCAAACATCAGGCAATATATCTTTCCACAAATCCTTTCTGGATAACTGCATTTCCAATCCTGACTTGTACTGAAATGGCTGATTGGTTCCATATTCAGTTTAATCCTCACACGGGGCACTATTCTCTGGAGACTTGCTTTCTGGAAACTAAGAATTTTCCAAACCATAAATTTCTGGTTTCTTTGCACCCAAGAGTTCAGTTCCCAGTTTATCACTTTCCTATCACATTTGACTATAATCTGCAAGGAGAAGCAATGCTGCACTTCCCACATTTAGTTTGGAAATCTCCTCATCTAGGGGTCCAAGCTTTTCACTTTCTAATTCTGCCTTCTGTCTACATCTGTATTCAATTTTGCCCAATTCTCTGCCACTTTCAAACAAGGATCACCTTTATTCCATTTGGCAATGACACATTCATCATTTCTGTCTAAGGTATCATTAGAATTACCTATAGCATCCATATTTCTACCAACAGTCTCTCCAAAGCATTCTAGGCCTTTTCTATCAAGCATCTCTCAATTCCTCCAGAATATTTACCTTACCCATTTATAAAGGTGTGTGTGTATGTTTTGTTTTGTTTTGTTTTGGTATTTGCAATTTCAGCACATTTCTGGACCAAAATCTGTTTTATCTTGTTAAAGCTTGTGAAATGTAATATACCAGAAATATGTTGACTTTTACAATGGGGATTTGCTACCTTACAAGTTTACAATTCTGAGGCTGTGAAAATGTCCAAATAAAGGAATTGACAAGACAATAACTGGACTCTGAAGACAGTCTGCCTAGGCATTCTCCACTCCTCTGTCACCTGGAAAGGCACATGATCTAATTGCTGGTCTCCACCATCTCTCCTGGGCTTTGATGCTTCTATATTTGGCTTCAGTGGCTTCCTCTCTGAGCTCCTGCATATTTCTCTTTTAGCTTCTGTCTCTCATAGCTTCAGTGTGTCCTTCTCTCTAAGCTTCTCTGGTTTTTCTCTCTTACAAAGGGCTCCAGTAAGAGGATTAAGACCTACCTGGGGCAGGCCTCCACTGAAAAACCCTAATAAAGAGAACACACACACAACAGGTATACAGCCACAGAAATGGATTAGCTTTAAGAAAATGATCTTTCCTGAGTTACATAATAGCTTTAAATCATTACAACCTCCAATTTTTGAAAGTATATGGAGTGAATTTGAATCTACATTGTTCAAACACTCAATTCCATTGAACTGAATGCTTTGTTTTTCAACAATTTCTGAAATACTTCTTGACAAAATTAGGTAAGAAAAAATTTTCTGACCAATTTAGCTCTTTTCATACTGAATCATACTAAAACACAAGGTGAACAGCTGATAGAAATTTCTCACACTAAAACTAAGGAGATAGTATATGAGTGAACAGAGCATTGAAATAGAACAGCAGAATTCTACCTCTTTCAGCAATTGTGTAAAATGATTTGCTATATTCTACTCACTCTAAAATGAATATATCAATATTTATCTAATAATATGGGAATAAATATTGAAGAGCAAAATATATAAGAAAGATTTAATCATTAAAATAATTTAAATATAGAAGGTCTAATTAGGTGAGCCATATACAGACATAGTATCTTGTATATTAATATTTTATGAGCCAATCTCTAAAAATTTACCATTACCTTAGGTGTTCAAGGATTTTGCTGAAAAGAATGAACTAAGATATTTACTGGGAATATATATTATGATTGAATTAAAACCTGTGTGACAGTTTATGTTTCATTCAAATTTCCTTAACACTTAGCATTTTCCTGTCATTCATTGGCTAAAATTTTGCTCGTTCAATTGCTTTTAAAAATCTAAGCTTTTGACCATCCAGCTGTTGTACTATTCCATCTAAAATCTTTTGAGAATATTTATGGTCAACATAATATGACAGCATAAGATTTCCAGGGTGCTGTTTCCCTATAGAATCTGGGAAAAATTAGTAAAAATATCAGAGACATCTTCCTCAAAACTCTGAAAAACAGTTAAAGTGTTGTTTCAATTGGGTAAGAGCCAACCAAGAAAGCACAGCTTTAAAGGCAAAAGGGGAAATTTGTGGCACATATGCTGGTACCTCTTCCACCTAACCCTGGCATGATTTGTACCAGTGTGCATGTCCATGGTGGGTTCTTGGCACTGTTCCAGCAGAAGCAGAGAAACCCCTATCTGCATAATGGGTTGCCGTATGAGGGTGCTCATCAATGGAGTTGGAGGCTGAAACAAAAACTAGAAGATATCTCTTGGGCTTGCACTCCTAGAACTTTCCCTGCAGTGAGAATCAGCTCATAGATCATTAAAGCAGTGAAAAAGCAATTAAGGCACATGGCCTGGGGCAAAGTATTACCTGTTTAAGCCATGCAATAGAACACCTGGTATTGGGAAAAAGTCTATTTCATGGTGAGTAGAAGGGGAATTAAAACCCCATAAATGGGAGAATTCCTGAGGCCAAGGGAAAACACAAGTCAAGGGCAAGGGGAAGGATGAGAAAAGCTGGAGAAGATGCTGAACTTCACATTCATCTCAGGCCAATCTTCCTGAAAGGAGGTCTAAATTCTGAAGGAGCACATGGGCCAGCACAGACCCAAATTTCAAAGAATGGGAAGAGCATTTTAAGCATTAGTTTGGTAGTTTTTGTGAGCATTCATGGAAATCTCTGCCATATCATGAGCTGGATACAAATTTAGAGAACAGACAACTCAGGGACTAAATTACCAAGTTAACACTTTAAAATATTAAATTGCAGCATGCAGAACAAAGACCAAAGTCAAAGAAACAGGAAATGATAGCCCACCAAAAGGAAAAGTATAAAAATCCAGAAACCATCAAGGAAGAAGGCAAGAGTTTGGACACAATTGGCGAAGACTTAGAACAAAAAGATCCTCAGTATGCTCAAGGAGTTAAAGGAAAACACAAAGAAAAAAATAAGGATGAAACAAAAACAATGAATGAACAATATAAGCATCTCAATAAGAGATTTAATTTTTTTTTAAAAATGGAAATGCTGGAATTGAAGACCAAAATAACTGAAACTGAAAATTCTCTACAGGGTTTCAACAACACATACTAGCTTACAGGAGGAAGACTAAGTGAATTCAAAGACAAAATAATCAAAATTATTCAGGCTGAGGAGCAGAAAGTAAAAAAGAAATTAAAAAAAAAATGAGTGACGGCTCAGGTAAGATGGCAGCATAGAGAGGAGTGGAAGCTAAGTAGACCCCTGGAACAACTACAAAAAACCAGAAACAACAAGTAAATAATCCAGAATAACTGCGGGGGGACAAACGAGACCATCCACTCATCATACACTAACCTGAATTGGGAGGAATGCCCGAGAACACAGCATAAAATCTGTAAGTAAAACCTGCAGAACCAAGTCGTGAGACCCCCTCCCCCATCGCCCGAGCTGCAAAGCCTCGTGGTGCCAGAGAGAAGCTCTCTCCCAGCAAGCGAATACAGCTCAGCTGAGCTCCAACTGGGGTTTTAAGTAGCAAGTGTGAACTGCTCACTACAGGTACGCATCCCCAAAAAACAGACAGAGGCTTTGGGTGATGACTGACCGGGGAGAGTAGGAGGGTTGTCTTGGACTGGGTCTGAAGGGGACTATCTGTTTCCTTTTTGGCTCAGTGGAGAAAGCCCCAGTCATTTTCAGTCTCCAGGGCTCTGACTCTGGGAAGGGTGGAGACACCACAAGCAGAGAGCCAGACCATTGAAATGCTAATGACCTCCACCTGAGGGGTCTGTCTTCTCTAGGAGGAAAGGGGTGGGGCCCTTTCCATTCAGAACCAGACCCCAGAGCCTGGGGGAACATCATACCTCCTCACACCAGTCACGAATTATAGGCTAATAGGTGTCACCTGCTGGGCAGAAAAGCACAGTGACCCGAGGCATCAAAGGGTGGAGCAATTTTCTAAGACACACCCTCAGGGAAACCAGATACTGAAAATTTCTTCCCTCTGGGACCTGAGCCTGTTCTGGTCTGGGAAAACCTGATTTGGATAACCAAGGAAACCATGCCTAGACAACAGAAAATTACAACCTACACTAAGAAAAACAAAGTTATGGCCCAGTCAAAGGAACAAACGTACCCTTCAACTGAGATACAGGAATTTAAACAACTAATGCTAAGTCAATTCAAAAAGTTTAGAGAAGATATTGCAAAAGAGATAGAGGCTGTAAAGGAAGCACTGGACATGTATACGGCAGAAATCAAAAGTTCCAAAAAACAACTAGTAGAATCTATGGAAATGAAAGGCACAACACAAGAGATGAAAGACACAATGGAAACATACAACAGCAGATCTCAAGAGGTGGAAGAAAACACTCAGGAACTGGAGAACAAAACACCTGAAAGCCTACACGCAAAGGAGCACATGGAGAAAAGAATGAAAAAATATGAGCAACGTCTCCGGGAACTCAAGGATGAAACAAAGTATAATAATGTACGTATCATTGGTGTCCCAGAAGGAGAAGAGAAGGGAAAGGGGGCAGAAGCAATAATAGAGGAAATAATTAATGAAAATTTCCCATCTCTTATGAAAGACATAAAATTACAGATCCAAGAAGCGCAGTGTACTCCAAACAGAAGAGATATGAATAGGCCTATGCCAAGACACTTAATAATCAGATTATGAAATGTCAAAGACAAAGAGAGAATCCTGAAAGCAGCAAGAGAAAAGCAATCCATTACATACAAAGGAAGCTTAATAAGACTATGTGCGGATCTCTCAGCAGAAACCATGGAGGCAAGAAGGAAGTGGTGTGATCTATTTAAGATACTGAAAGAGAAAAACCACCAACCAAGAATCCTATATCCAGCAAAGCTGTCCTTCAAATATGAGGGAGAGCTCAAAATATTTTCTGACAAACAGACGATGAGAGACTTTGTGAACAAGACACCTGCCCTACAGGGAATACTAAAGGGAGCACTACAGGGTGAAAGAAGACAGGAGTGTGTGGTTTGGGAGATGGTAGCACAACAATGTAAGTACACTGAACAAAGGTAACTATGAATATGGTTGAGAGAGGAAGGCGGGGAGCATGTGAGATATCACAAGAAAGGAGGAAAGATAAAGACTGGGACTGTGTAACTTGGTGAAATCTAGAGTATTCAACAATTGTGATAAAATGTACAAATATGTTCTTTTACAAGGGAGAAGAAGCAAAGTCAACCTTGCAAGGTGTTAAAAATGTGGAGGCTTTGGGGGAGGGATGCAATCAACATAAACTAGAGACTGTAACTAATAGAATCATTGTATTATGCTTCCTTTAATGTAACAAAGGTGATATACCAAGGTGAATGCAGATAAGAGGGGGGCATAGAGGAGGCATGTTAGACACTTGACATTGGTGGTATGGTCTGATTCTTTATTCTACTTTGATTTAAGGTTATTTTTCCTTTTGCTGCTTCCTAGCTGTCATTTTTTTTTCCTCTTTCTTTTGCCTCTCTACCTTCTTTGACTCTCCCTCCTGCCTTGTGGAAGAAATGTAGTTGCCCTTATATAGATAGTGGTGAAGGTGGTGAACACATAAATATATGACCATGCAGAAAACCATTGATTATTTACTTGGGATGGAATGTATGGTGAGTGAATAAAACCATCTTAAAAAAAAATGGGTTGATGACAAAACCTCGAGGGCAATATACTGAGTGAAATAAGCCAGACACATTAGGACAATTATTGCAGGGTCTCACTGATAGAAACTAATTACAATATGTAAACTCATAGACATGAAATATAAGGTACCAAGACATAGGACGAGGTTTAAGAATGGGGAGTGGTTGCTTAGTATAGCAGAATGTTTAATTAGGATGAACTTAAATGTTTGGAAATGAACAGGGGTGTTGGTAGCAAGATGTGAGAATAACTAACAGCACCAAATGGTGTGTGAATGAGGTGGAAAGGGGAAGCTCAGAGTCATATATGTCACCAGAAGGAAAGTTGGAGGTCAAAAGATGGAAATGTATAAAACTGAATCCTATGGTGGGCAATGTCCATGATCAACTGTACAAATACTAGAAATCACTTCGTGAACCAGAACAAATGTATGACAATACAATTAGAAGTTAATAATAGAGGGGCATATAGGGAAGAACTATATACCTATTACAAACTATATACTACAGTTAGTAGTATTTCAACATTTTTTCATAAACAGTAACAAATGTACTATATCAATACTAGGAGTCAATAATTGAGGGGGGTTGGTTAGGGATAGGGGAGGATTAGAGTTTCCTTTTCTTTTTTTCTTTTTTCATCTTTCACTTTATTTCTTGTCTGGAGTAATGAAAAGTTTCTAAAAATTGAACAAAAATTAAGTGTGATGGATGCACAGCTGTATGAGAGTACCCAGGGGCAAGTGATTGTACACTTTGTATCTTTGGATAATTGTATGGTATCTGAACAATCTCAATAAAAATTAAAAAAAAAAAAAAAAGAGGAAGCATGGCCCTGGCTGACATCTTGGGTTGCAGACTTTAGCCTTCAGAATGGGGAGGTAAGAAAATGTCTGTTGTTTAAGTAATTGAATGGTGGTACTTTGTTACAGCAGCCCTGGCAGACTAAGACAGCTAGGGACATCAGTTCCCTGTTACATGGCCTCTCCATTGTGCAGCTCACAGCATGGCAACTGACTTCCTTTAGCTCCAGTAAGCAAGCAAGAGAGGGGAGAGAGGAAGAGGGAAGAGGGAGGGGAGAGAGGGTGGTGTGTATGTGGTGGGGAGAGGAAACAGTGACAGAAGCCACAGTTTCTTTGTAACTGTGTCAGTTTGGATATATTACATCCCCCCGAAAGCCATATTCTTTAATGCAATCTTGTGGGGGGCAGACGTATTAGTGTTGATTAGGTTGTAATCTTTTGATTGAATGTTTCCATGGAGATGTGACTCAATCAACTGTGGGTGAAACATTTTATTAAATTATCTCCATGGAGATATGAGGCCTGCCCATTGATTTAATCACTGGAGTCCTAAAAAAGAGCTCACAAACAGAAGGAGCTCAGAGTAGCTGAGAGGGACATTTTGGAGACACTTTTGGGGAGACACTTGCTGATGCTTGGACAGAAGGACATTTGGAGATGCTAAGCTGAGAGATGAAGTCCAGAGTTTGTTCCAGAGAAACGAAGAGAGGACCCCCAGAAGCTTAGAAAGAAATGCCCTGGGAAAAACAAGCAAAGACAAGAGAGAGGAGCTAAGGCAAAAGCTCAGAGACATTTTGGAGAAAGCCATTTTGAAATGCAACCCAGGAGCAAAGGACCAGCAGTCACCAGCCGTGTGTCTTCCCAGCTGACAGAGGTGTTCTGGATGCCACTGGCCATTCTTCAGTAAAGGTATCATCTTGCTGATGTCTTAGTTTGGACACTTAGAACTGTAAATTTGTAGCCAAATAAACCCCTTTTATGAAAGCCAAAAAAAAAAAAATGAGTGAGCATAAGATCTTGGGGACACCATCAAGCATACCAGTATATGCATTATTGGAATCCTATAGAAAAAAAAATTCAGAAGAAGTATTCAAAGAAATAATGTCAGAAATTATCTCATATTTAACAGAAGACAGAAATATGCACAGTCAAAAATCCAAATAAACCCCAAAAGATAAACTTAAAGAGAAACACAACAACACAATTAGAAGTCAAAATGAATAACAAATACAATGACAGTTTTCTGAAAGATTCAAGAGAAAAGCAATTTGTTAAGAGAGTCTCAAAAGATTTTATGTCAGTTTCTCTCAGAAACTATAGATGCAAGGTAACAATAGGACAAAGTACAGAAGGGCTGAAAGAAAAATTTGCCAAGCAATAATTTTAAAGCCAGATAAACTATCTTTTTTTTAAAATTATAAAGTTATTAACATATTCAAAGATAAGCAAAAGCTGGAATGGTTTGTCACCACCAGACCTTACCTACAAGCAATGCTAAAGGAAAACCTTCAGACTGAAGGGAAAAGACAGTAGATGGAGGATCAAAGTGGTATAAAGAAATACAGACCTCTGGTAAAGGTAAACATATGGGTAATTATAAACACCTGTAATAGTGTATTCAATTTTTTATTATGTGACACCACTTTTTACATCCCACAGGTTCTAAAATGCAAATAATAAAAACTAGTGTTGTATTCTAGTTTGGGTCATAGAACATACTAAGATGTACTTTATAAAAGTGATGGAGCTGGGGAAATTAAAGGGTAGGAGCAATGTAGGTATATGCTATCAAAGTTAAGTTGATACAAATCTAAAAAAAGAATATTAGTTTTCAGATTCCAAATTGTAGTTGCAGGGTATCTACAAAGTAAATATATGAAGAATGTATACAGACAGAAATGAGAAGTGTCTCCAATGATACCACACACACACAAAAATCAAATACAAATGGATTCAAGGTTTAATAGAAGAATTGTGGGGACAAAAGGATATGTGACTTTCTAAACCTTATAGCTAAATGATGGAAAGAAAGTCCTGCACTATCTCTAGTTATTTTAAATGTACATTGATTAAACTCTCCAGTGAAAAGTCAGAGATTGGCAGAATAGATTGAAAAAAAGCAAGAATATACTATATGCTGTTTACAACAGACTCATCTGAAATTCAAAACTGAAAGTAAGAGAGTCAAGGCCTGTAGTGGCATAGGGAGGTGTGGAATTTAGTTAGTCCTCTAGAGCTACAAGTAAATAGTCAAGAACAACTAGTAATAGGCCTGGAACAAACTGTTTGGGGGGCATCCATGGCTGGACAAACATCATACACCAGTCTGTGGAATGGCTGAGATCTCAGAATAAGAAAAGTAAGTAAAGCCCCTGCTGAGGCTGGTGCCCTTCCTCAACTGGCATGGCAGGCTGAGTTGGAACACATCCCTATATGAAAAGATGCAGTCTGTACCACGAGCAAGGGAAGGTAGATCAACCAATATCTCCATTGTGCTTTTTAAATAACAAATTTGGACTACTAAATACAAGCCATGAACAGATAAAGCTGGAGCAAACAAGAAAGGGACACCTGAGGTCTCTCCAGGCAAAGAAAGGGTTGGGCTGATG
This sequence comes from Choloepus didactylus, assembly GCF_015220235.1. Classification (NCBI taxonomy): domain Eukaryota; kingdom Metazoa; phylum Chordata; class Mammalia; order Pilosa; family Megalonychidae; genus Choloepus; species Choloepus didactylus. The sequence continues at coordinate 29,413,403 of NC_051312.1, read as the reverse complement.
GAAAATAATTAATTAAAACAGAGGCTTTTGGAGTCAGCTGAGCTAAGAACACTGGAAATGGGCTCTGACCCAAGGAAAGGGGAACATAGAACTGGTACAAACTATTGCTCTTGCCTGGCAAAGTTGGGGGGCTGGGGACTGGTTCTGAAAAGGAATTTTCTTTCTTTTATTATTTTTTCATTCTACATAGCTCATTAGAGAAAGCCTCAGACATGTGCATTTGTCAGTGCTGACCCAGGCAAGGGTGGAGTTAAGATAGACACAGAGGCAATAATTCCTAAAGGGCATATCTTCCCTAAGGAAAGGAGACACGGGGACCAGCTCAAGTGTCTGCCCTCCCTCCAAGAATTCAGACCCAAGGTTCTGTGCAAAAAAGAGAAGCAGTTTAATCTTGGCTTCCGACTCACCCTCCATCCCTGGCAGGGACAGTGTCTGCTGAGAATAAAAGGCATGCACCTCTTTACACCACCAGGGAGCTACAGGCTGACAAGCACAGTCTGTTGGGTGGATAGGAAAAGTACAGTTTCTAGAGGCCTCACAGGAAATTCTGACAATATTCTGGGTTGCATCCTCAGGGAAATGTGATACTGATTACACACTCTTCCTGAGACCTGAGCCTGTCTGGTCTGGGAAAACCTGATTGGGATAATCAAGGAAACCAGATACCTAGACAACAAAAATGTATGATTCAGTGTAGGAACCTCAAAAATGAAGCCCAATGGAACAAGCTTACACTTTAAATGAAATACAGGAATTGAAACAAGTAATTAAAGATGTTTAAATATCTATGCTAAATCAATTCAAAAATCAAATCAATAAGTTGAGGGAACATATGGCAAAAGAGATGAAGGATATAAAGAAGACATTTGACAACCAGAAGGAAGAACTGGAAAGTTTGAAACAATTGGCAGAACTTATGGGAATGGAAGGCACAATGGAACAGATGAAAACACAATGGAGACATACAACAGAAGATTTGAAGAGGTAGAAGAAAGGATTCAAAAACTAGAGGATGGAAATCTGAAATCCTACACACAAAAGAAAAGATAGGGAAAAGAGAGGAAAAATATAAGCAGGGTCACAGGGAATTGAATGATAATATGAAGCATAAAAAATTCATGTCATGGGTGTGCCAGAAGGAGAAAAGAAGGGAAAAGTGGCAGAAAGGATAATGGAGGAAGCAATCACTGAAAATTTCCTATCTGTTATGAAAGACATAAATTACAGATTCAAGAGGTGCAACATACCCCAAAAAGAATATATCTGAGTAGCTCTAACTCCAAGAAACTTAATAATAATATTGCCAGTGCCAAAGACAAGAATTCTGAAAGCAGCAACAGAAAAGCAACCCATCATATACCAGGGAATCTCAATAAGATTGTGTACAGATTCCTCAGTAGAAACCATGGAGGCAAGAAGGCAGTAGTATGCTATATTTAAGATACTGAACAACAACAACAACAAAAAAACTGGCCAACCAAATTTCTATATCTGGCAAAAACTGTCCTTCAAAAATGAGGAGTTTAAAATATTTTCAAACAAACAAACATGGGGACAGTTTGTGAAAAAAGATACCTGCTTTATAAGAAATACAAAAGGGAGGCACTACAGGTAGATAAGAAAAGACAGGAGAAGAGGTTTGGAGAAGATTGTGGAATGAGGATTATCAGTAAGGGTAAAAAGATAGAGAAGAAAAAAAATAAAATAAAAATAAGATACAGTGTCTAAAATCCAAAAGAAAAAATAGTAGAACAGTAGAAATTACATTGAGTGAAATTAGGCAGAGACAAAGGACAAAAATGCTGTATGGTCTCACTAATATGAACTAACATTAATGAGTGTTTGAGGTTAAATTTGAGAACACAGGTTACCAGGAGGTAGAAAGAGGATAAAGATTGGACATTTGATGCTGGAGGGATACAGAATTTTCAACAGGATTGATTGCATAGATCAAGAAATGGAAAACACAGTACTGTGCAATGGTAGCACAGTATTGTAAGTAGTCTTAACAAAAATGATTGTGTGTGCAGTTGAAAGGGGCAAGCATGACACCAGAAAGAAGATAAAGACTGGGACTGTATATCACAGTGAAACCTACAGTGGTCAATGATGGTGATTAAATGTGCCAATATGAGAATGTTTTTACATGAGGGAGAACAAATGAATATCAACAATGCAAGGTATTTAAAATTGGATAGAATTAGAGAAAAATAAAATCAATGCAAACTGGAGTGTATAGTTAACAGTGACATTGTATTATGCTTCCATTAATTGTAACAAAGGCAATACACCAAAACTAAATATTTATAAAAGGGACATATAAAGGAGTGGTATGTGATCCTTGGTTTTGCTCTTGTTGTTGTCTGACCTTTACATCATATATTATTTTTGTATTATTTTATTTTATCTTATTTTATACATCTATCTTTTTTAATTCTTCATTTTCTTCTTTTCCTCTTTGCAGAAGAAATGCAAATTTCCTCATATAGATTGTGGTGGGGAATGCATAACTATGTGATTATACCAGGTTTTATTGATTGCTTACTTAGGATGGATTGTATGGTATGTGAATAAAACTGCTTAAAAAATAAACAGAGGGATACAAGTGCTGAAAAAGTGGGGAGAATGGGATGTAACTATTCCCTCCTGGTGGGAAAATACAATGGTGCAGCCCATCTGGAGTGCAAGGTGGTTCCAGAGGAAGCTAAGCATTGGGTTGCCATATGGTTCTGCAACCCAGTTATTAGATATATAGTTGGAAGAGCTGAGATCAGGGACATGAATAGACATTTGTGTGCTAGTGTTTATGGAAGCACTATTCATGATTTCAATGGATGGGAGTGGCCTATGAGCACAACTGATAAACAGAATGGTGAACTGTGGTGTATACATACAATGGAATATTGAGTGGTAGCAAAAAGGAATGAAATTGTAAGGTATATTGTTACTTGAGTGGACCCTGAGGATAGGGTAGTATGTTGAATGAAATAAGCCAGAAATGAAAAGAGAAACATTATGATACCTCACTAATATGGACTAAGTATAATGGGCAAACTCTGAGAATTGAATCTGAGAGCACAGGTTATTATTGGAAGGCATATTGTAAACGTTCCTAGATTGTAAACTCTTACAGCAGTCACATCTATCCAGGGGTTGTAATGGTTATTTATAAATTCTGAGATGCTGAGCTTTTTGTGTATATCCTTGTCAGTCCTTTGAACTTCAGCTGTCTGTTGACACCTGAGACTCACAGCCAGAATTCAGCAGCTATGAATGGCAGCATTACCCCATACAGCAAATGTTAATAAGCTGAAAGAGATCAGACTCAATTAGGATTTGAATGAAATGGAATTGGTAAGGATGAAGGCAAATCATACTAAAGGGTAAAGGATGATATTCACTATGTTTTAAAACTTCAACTTCTGTGTAAAACCAAAAGAAGTCATTTCTATTTGGTGCAAAATCTACATTTCCTGTAGCATACTATATAATTTAACTTGTATGGTCAGTTTATTCAAACACCATAATTTCATGGAACCTTAAATAGGAATGAGATCTGGTTGGCTTGTAAAGGTTAATGTGAAGCTCCAAAATATCCCAAAGTAATTTAGACAGAGAATAAAAAGTATTTGAAAAGCCCCCTTGAGAGACTTGGGAAAATGTGGAAATATTAAAATTCCCTATCTGGGGAATTCCTGATATTCTTACAAGCATTGGGGACTACCAGTTCAATAGGCTGAACCCTCAACCTTGGGGCTTGCCCTTATGAAGCTTGTTACTGCAAGAGAGAGGCTAAGCCTACTTACAATTGTGCCTAAGATTCACCCCCAGAGAACCTAATTGTTGCTCAGATGTGGTTTGTCTCCCTCTAAGTCAACTTGGCAGATGGACTTGCTGCCTTCCTCCCTAAGTGGGACAGAACTCCAAGCAATGTAAATTTTCACACAGGGTAATGAGCCTGGTCCAAGCATTGTAGGATTGAGTGAGCCTTCTGCAACAAAATGGCAAAAGGAAATGAAATAAAATAAAGTTTCAGTGGATGAGAGACTTCAAATTGAATTCAGAGGTCATTCTGGAGGTTATTCTTATGTAGTATGCAAATATTCGTTTTTGGTTTTTAGTGTATTAGAATAGATAGAAAAAAATACCTGAAACTGTTGAACTGCAATTCAGTATCATTTATTCTTGAAGACCATCACATAACTTACAGTTTATATGGTGTGAATGTGTGATTGTGAAAACCTTGTGGATCACACTCCCTTTATCCAGTTTATGGACAGATGAGTAGAAAAATGGGGACCAAATCTGAATGAATAGTGGGGGGATTTAACCATCCTTAAAAATGAGGGTGAGCTTACAATATAATCAAAGAAACACTGAGAGAGAGAGATGGCTTCACATGTGAATTTTACCAAGCTTTCAAGAAAGAAGTATTACCAATCCTGCTCAAATTCTTCAAAAAATTTGAAGGGGAGGGAAAGCTACCTAACTCACTCCATGAAGCCAACATTACTGTAGTACTAAAGCCAGACTAAGAGACTATGAGAAAAGAGAATTACAGAACAATCTCTTCGTGAATGTAGATGCAAACACCTCAAAAAAATACTTGCAAGTCAAATCCAGCAGAACATAAAAGAACTGTTGTGGTAAACACACCACAACAAAGTGGATTTTTTTCCAGATATGTGAGGCTGGTTCAACACAAGAACATCAATTAATGTAATATACCAGATCAAGGAACTATAGGGGAATAACTACATGATATTCTTGATTAATGCAGAAAAGGCATTGACAAAATTAAACATTCTTTCTTGATGAAAACAATTCAAAGGATAGGGAAAGAAGGGAACTTCCTTAACAAGATAAGGGGAATATATGAAAAACCCACAGATACCACCACACTCAACTGGGAAAGACTGAAAGCTTTCCATTTAAGATCAGGAATAAGACAAGGATGCCCACTATTACAACTGCTATTCAACATTGTGCTGGAAGTTCTAGCTAGAGCAATTAGGCAAGAAAAAGAAATAAGACTTCCAAATTGGAAAGGAAGAAGTAAACTTTCATTGTTTACAGATGACATCATCCTACATGCAGAAAATCCTGAAAAATCTACAACAAATCTACTAAAACTAATAAGTACAGCAAAGTGGTGGGATACAAGATCAACACACAAAAATTAGTAGTCTTTCTATACACTAGAAGAGATACAAATGGCTCAAAAATTATGAAAAGATACTGAACTTCACTAGCTATTAGGGAAATGCAAATAAAAACCACAATGAGATATCATCTCACACCTACTAGAATGGCCGTTATCAAAACAACAGAATTTAAGGAGGAGGGAAGATGGCAGCCTCGAGAGGAGTGGAAGCTAAGTAGTCCCCCTGGAACAACTGAAAAAAAAACAGAAACAACTAGTAAATAATCCAGAATAACTGTGGGGGGACAAATGAGACTGCCCACTCATCATACACCAACCTGAATTGACAGGAATGCCCAAGATCACAGCATAAAATCTGTAAATAAAATCCGCAGATCCAAGTCATGAGACCCCCTCTCCCATAGCCTGAGCTGCAAAACCTTGTGGTGCCAGAGAGAAGCTTTCTACCAGCAAGTGAATATAGCTTAGCTGAGCTCCAACTGGGGTTTTAAGTAGAGAGTGCGAACTGCTCACTACAGGTATGAATCCCCAAAAAACAGACAGAGGCTTTGGGTGACGACTGAGCTTGGAGAGCCAGAGGGTCACTTGGACTGGGTCTGAAGGGGGACTATCTGTTTTTTGGCTCAATGGAGAAAGCCCCAGTCATTTCCAGTGTCCAGGACTGTGACTCAGAGAAGGGTGGGGATAGCACAAGCAGAGAGAGAGAGAGAGACCATTGAAATGTTAATGACCTCCCCCTAGGGGGTCTATCTTCTCTAAGAGGAAAGGGGTGAGGCCCTTTCCATTCAGAACCAGACCCCAGAGCCTGGGGGAACAGGGCCATACCTCCTCACACCAGTCAAGAATGATAGGCTAACAGGCATCATCTGCTGGGCAGAAAAGCACAGTGACCTGAGGCATCACAGGGTGGAGCAATTTTCTAAGACACACCCACAGGGAAACCAGATACTGAATATTTCTTCCCTCTGGGACCTGAGCCTGTTCTGGTCTGGGAAAGCCTGATGTGGATAACCAAGGAAACCATGCCTAGACAACAGAGGATTACAACCTACACTAAGAGGAACAAAGTTATGGCCCAAAGGAACAAATGTACCCTTCAACTGAGATACAGGAATTTAAACAACTAATGCTAAATCAATTCAAAAAGTTTAGAGAAGATATCACAAAAAAAGATAGAGGCTGTAAAGAAAACACTGGGTATATATAAAGCAGAAATCAAAAGTTCAAAAAAACAACTAGTAGAATCTATGGAAATGAAAGGCACAACACAAGAGATGAAAGACACAATGGAAACATACAACAGCAGATCTCAAGAGGCAGAAAAAAACATTCAGGAACCAGAGACCAAAACACCTGAAAGCCTACATGCAAAGGAGCGGATGGAGAAAAGAATGAAAAAATATGAGCAACGTCTCCGGGAACTTAAGGATAAAACAAAGTTCAATAATGTACATATCATTGGTGTCCCAGAAGGAGAAGAGAAGGGAAAAGGGGCAGAAGCAATAACAGAGGAAATAATTAATGAAAATTTCCCATCTCTTATGAAAGACATAAAATTACAGATCCAAGAAACACAGCATACTCCAAACAGAATAGATCTGAATAGGCCTAGGCCAAGACACTTAATAATCAGATTATCAAAGGTCAAATACAAAGAAAGAACCCTGGAAGCAGCAAGAGAAAAGCAATCCATCACATACAAAGGAAGCTTAATAAGACTATGTGCAGATCTCTCAGCAGAAACCATGAAGGCAAGAAGGAAGTGGTGTGATATATTTGGGATACTGAAAGAGAAAAACCACCAACCAAGAATCCTATATCCAGCAAAGCTGTCCTTCAAATATGAGGGAGAGCTCAAAATATTTTCTGACAAACAGACAATGAGAGATTTTGTGAACAAGACACCTGCCCTACAGGAAATACTAAAAGGAGCACTACAGAATGATAGAAGACAGGAGTGCATGGTTTGGAACACAGTTTTGGGAGATGGTGGCACAACAATGTAAGTACACTGAACAAAGATGAGCATAAATAGGGTTGGGAGAGGAAGGTTGGGAGCATGTGAGACACCAGAAAGGAGGAAAGATAAAGACTAGGACTGTGTAACTTGGTGAAATCTGGAGTGTTCAACAGTTGTGATAAGATGTACAAATATGTTTTTTTATGAGGGAGAATGGGGAAATGTCAACCTTGCAGGGTCTTAGAGGTGGGGAGGCATTGGGGGAGGGATGCAATCAACATAAACCAGAGACTGTAACTAATAGAATCATTGTGCTATGCTTCCTTTGACCTGACAAGGTGATATACCAAGGTAAATGTAGATAAGAGGGGAGGATAGGGGAGACATGTTGGACACTTGACATTGGTGGTGTTGTCTGATTCTTTGCTCTGCTTTGATTTGAGGTTATTTTCCTTTTGCTGCTTCTTAGCTGTCATTTTTTTTTCCTCTTTCTTTTGCCTCTCTACCTTCTTTTACTCTCCCTCCTGCCTTGTGGAAGAAATGTAGATGCTCTTATATAGATAGTGGTGAAGGTGGTGAACACATAAATATATGACCATACAGAGAACCATCAATTATTTACTTAGGATGGAATGTATAGTGAGTGAAAAAAACCATATTAAAAGAAAAAAAAAATGGGTTGATGGCAAAACCTTGAGGGCAATATACTGAGTGAAATAAGCCAGACACATAAGGACAATTATTGCAGGGTCTCACTGATAGGAGCTAATTATAATATGTAAACTCATAGACATAAAATACAATGTACCAGGATATAGGACAAGGCTTAAGAATGTAGCAGTTGCTTAGTATGAGTGAAACGTTCAACTAGGATGAACTTGGATATTTGGAAATGAACAGACGTGTTGGTAGCAAGATGTGAGAATGACTAACAGTGCTGAATGGCATGTGAATGAGGTGGAAGGGGGAAGCTCAGGGTCATATATGTCACCAGAGGGAAGGTTGGAGATCCAAAGATGGGAATGTATAAAACTGAATCCTGTGGTGAGCAGTGTCCATGATTAACTGTGCAAATATTGGAAATCACTGCCATGAACCAGAACAAATGTATGACAATACAATTGGAAGTTAATAATAGAGGGGTATATAGGGAGAAAATATATACCTATTGCAGAGTGTATACTGCAGTTAGTAGTATTTCAGCATTTTTTCATGGACAGTAACAAAAGTACTATACCAACACCATGAGTCAACAATTGAGATGGGTTGGTTGGGGATAGGGGAGGATCCGAGTCTCCTTTTCTTTTTTTCTTTTTTCATCTTTCACTTTATTTATTGTCTGCAGTGATGAAAAGTTTCTAAAAATTGAACAGAAATTAAGTGTGGTGATGGATGCACAGCTGTATGAGGGTACCCAGGGGCAACTGATTGTAATGGCAAAATTATGTCACTTGAATTATTCATTAATGAAAAATATTTTCTTTTATTTCCAAAAAAAAGTAAATGTACAATGGGGGGAGGAAGGTAATGGGATATTTTGAATGTTCTTTTCTATTTTAATTTTAATTTTATTTTTTGGAGTAATGAAAATGTTCAAAGATTGATGTGGTGATGAATGCACAACTATAAGATGATACAGTGAACAAGTGATTGTACACTTGGAATGACTGTATGTTATGTGATCATATCTCAATAAAATTGCATTTAAAAAAACAGAATACTACAAGTGTAGAGGATGTGGAGAAAGAGATACACTTATTCACTATTGGTAGCAATGTAGAAAGTTACAACCACTCTGGAAGGCAGTTTGGTGATTCCTCAGCAAGCTAAGTCCATCAATGGATGAGTGGATAAACAAACAGTGTGTATACATACAATGGAATATCATGCAGCTGTAAGATAGAGAAAAGTCATGGCACATGCAACAACTTGAATGAACCTTGAGGACATTATGTTCAGTGAAATTAACCAGAAACAAAAGGACAAATACTGTATGGTCTCACTAATATGTACTAACTATAATGAGCAAACACTGAGTGCTAAATTTAAGAACACAGGTTATCAGGAAGTAGAAAGAGGATAGAGATTGGGCATTTGATGCAGAAGGAGTACAGAATGTTCACCTGAATTGAATGTAAATATCAAGAAACGGATAACACAATACAATGTGAAGGTAGAACAATACTCTAAGCATTATGAACAAACTGAGTGTGAGTATATTTGAAACAGGAAGGCTAGGGTCATGTATGACACCACAAGGAAAAATTTAGGATGAAAACTGAGACTGTATAACTTAGCAAAACCTAGACTGGACAATGATGGTGAGTGAATGTCAACATTACAAGGTGTTGAAAATGGGATTGTATATGGGAAAAAATGCAATCAATGCAAATTAGGATCTATATTTTACAGTAATGTAATATGCTCCATTAACTGTAACAAAGGCAATATACCAAAGATAAATATCAACAGAAGGAGATACAAAGGAGTAGTAGGAGATTCTTACTGCTAGCGGTGGTGTTTCTCCTTTTATATGTTTTTATTTTTACTCTTTCAGTTTTTTCCTCTTTGCAGAAGAAATGAAAATGTTCTCATATAGATTGTTGTGATAAATAACTTTGTGATTATACTGGTAGCTATTGATTGTTCACTTAGGATGGAATGTATGTTGTGTTAATAAAACTGTTTAAAAATAAACAAGGTACAACTGCTGGAGAAGATGTGGTGAGAGAGATTTCACTCTTGGTAGGGAGGTAGAATGGTGTAGTCCCTCTGGATACTAAGTATAGGGTTGCTGTGTGATCCTGCAACTCTGTGACTTGGTCTATATTTTGAAGAACTGAAAGCAAGGACACAAATAATCTTTTGCACACTGGTGTTTATGACACCATTATTCATGATTTGCAATGAATGGAGGGAGCCTAAGGGTACATCATTGGTGAATTGGACGATGAACTGTGGTGAATATATACATAGAATAGATTATTGAGCAACTGCAAGAAGAAATGAAGTTTTGAGGCATGAAACTAGGTGAATGAACCTTGAGGACATTATGTTGCGTGAACTGAGCCAGAAACAAAAAGAAAAATATTATAAGACCTCACTAATATAAACTAATTATAATGAACAAATGCTGAGATTTGAATTTGAAAGCATAGGTTATCAGGGGATAGAACATGGGCAGAGATTGGGCAATTGATGATGCAGAAGTACAGAATGTTCAATAAGGCTTATTGCAAAAGTTTGTAGATTATAAGCTCTTACAACAGTCATCTCTATTCCTGAGCTTTAATTGTTATCTAAGTGATCTTTCTTTGGTACAAAATGTATCTTCTCTGTAGCACACTATATAATTTAACTTGTATGGTCAGTTTATTTAAAAAAAGCTTAATTACATGGGACTAGAATAGGGGATGAGATCTTTTTGTTCTGTACAGGTTAATATAATACCTCATACATCCTCAAGTACTTTGGGCAGAAAACTTAAAAAAAGGTATTTGAAAAGTCCCCTTGAGGGACAGGAAAATTGTGGAAATAATAAACTTCCTCACCTGGGGAATTCTTGCTATTCTCACAAGCATTAGGGACTCCCAATTTAAGAAGTTAATCCCTTGATCTTGGGGCTTGCCCTTATGAGACTTATTCCTGCAAAAGAGAAGCTAAGCCTACTTATAATTATGCCTAGATTCACCCCCAGAGAACTGATTTTTTTGCACAGATGTGGCCTTTTTCTCCCAGTCAACTCTACACTTCTCTTTCCCCTACATGGGACATAACTCCCAGGTGTGTAAATATCCATGGCCACATGGGTCATGACTCCCAGGGATGATCCTGGCCCTGGAATTATGGGATTGAGACTGCCCTTTTTTACTAAAATGGGGAAAAGATATGAAACAATAGTTTCAGTGGCTAAGCAATTTCAAATAGATTCAAGAGGTAACTCATACACATTATACAGATTTTCCTTATTAGCTTCTATTGTATTAAAATAGGTAGAAGGAAATACCTGAAGCTGTTCAACTGTAATCCAGTTGACTTGATTCCTGATGATGATTTTACAACTATATAGCTTTTATCATGTGACTATGTGATTTTGCAAAACCTTGTGACTGACACTTTCTTTATCCAGCATGTGGGCAGATGAGTAGTAAAACAAGATAAAAACTATATGAATAACAGGGAGGGATAAGGAGTATTGGATGTTTGGTGTGTTCTTTCTAATTTATTTTTTATTTATTTATTTATTTTGGTGTAATGAAAATGTTCTAAAGTTGACAGTGGTGAATGCATAACCATATTATGATACCATGAGCCACTGATTCTGTGTTTTGGATGGATTGTATGGCGTGTGAATATATCTCGATAATATTGCATTAAAAAAGACCATCAAATTTAGAGGAGTGGGGAAGAAATGGAATGAAGTATTATTGCTACCAAATAAAACTTGTTTTTCAAATAAAAAAAGAAACAGAAAATAACCCTGTAAACAGGATCAACAGTAGGAGGCAAAACATTGCTAATACTACAGAAGACTCCGTTACGCTGTCTTCTTATCATTGTCTTCCCATAATAATTTTTCTACTGTAGCAAAGATTAATTTATGTATTAGGTAGTTTTAGAATTAGGGTGTTTTTTTAATACAAATGTATGAAATGTATAAAAATTGACCATTTCTCTATTCCAGTTATATGAATTTGAAAAATGTATGACAAGTGTAACTACAAAAATTTGATGAGTGCAACCACAGTCAAGTTACAGAACATTTTCATCACCCTAAAATCTCCCTTCAACCACTCTGTAGTCAATCATTTCTCTTTTCCTTCAATTCTGGCTTGTGTTCTTCATTGTTATAATTTTTTTCTGTCCAGAATTTGAGATAAGCGGAAAAACATTGTATGTAACCTTCTGAATTTGGCTTCTTTCACTCAGTATAATATATTTGAGATCTATCTTGTACTCAAATATATCTGAAGTTTGATCCTATATGTTGCTTAGTTGTAATCCTTTGTACACATGAAGTACAGTTATTTTATCCAGTCACTAATGGATGGACATGCAAATTGTTTCCAATTATGGAATATGCACATTGGCATACGGGTCTTTATATGAACACATATTTTCATTTCTCTTGGGTAAACAAAAAAGTGAGATCTCTGGGTCATAGGGTAAGTTGTTTGATTTCATAAGAAACTGTCAGTTTGTTTTTGAACCAGACTGCATCAGTTTGCATTCCTGTCAGCAATGGTTCAAACATTCAATTATTCCTCATTCTTTTAAGTGATTCATATTATCAGTTACCATTATATATTTTGTTTTAGCAAGTTTAATATGTGTATGCAATCACATTGTGGTTTTCAATTGTATTTCCTATGATAAATGATATTCAGCATCTTTTCAGGGGTTTAGGTGCCCAAACATCCATGTATTTTTCTTAATAGTTCCAAAAGGTTTTTTTTTTTTTTAATTGACATTGCTAAGTAATAGGCTACAGATAAGGGTATGAGATCAGAACTCTAATATTCTAATGTTTTATCATATAATATATTTCAGCTGTCTACTGCCCCAAATCTCCTGTGACTACTTCTTACCCATAAGTTTACAATATTCATATCTTATCTCCTCTATGAAATCCTCAACTAGTTTAAACTCTCTCTCATACCACTTAGAAGTATATCACTTGACAATTTAAATAAGAGAATAATAATTTTATAAACAATTATAAATTCTGTTACAGGTTATGCTTCCATATTACTTCATTACATACATACCTATGAGAATTTTGAGAGAATTAAACAGGTTATATTCCCAGGCAGAGGAAACTGGATTTCATGGTTTTAATTTATTAACTTAGTAGCTCATAAATAATAAATATGAGAAGTAGGACTATGCACTGTATGATTAGATTTACTTTCTAATATTATGCCATATAATTTCCACTGAGAGTTCTTTTTTATTTCTTAGTGGAGGATGAAATGCACTTATATAATCATTTTTATCATGTAGTTCATTGTTCCAGAACCATTAACTTGCTTACTATGGGAAAAATAAAATCAGTTTTTTGTTCTTCTGTCCCAAAACAGAGAGCGCTTTTTCTTTGGGGAATCCCCTGAAGACTTCAAGAAAACTTGATAAGCTGTTATCGGAGTCTAAACACATTATATTCTTAACTTAACTGAATGAACAGTTCAGTTCCACAGGTAAAAGTAAAGGGTTTTCATCACCTAACATAGTACTGTAGAAACTATTAGCCTGACACTCCAATTAGAGTATATAGTTTAATCTTTAAGAGATTGGGTGTTCCACATAGATTTGTATTAAAAATTGAACTACATGCCTTCCAAAGAACATAGCAAGGAAAATAGGAAGAGTTGTCTACATATTTAATTCAATACATGTAATTTAGTAATTTGCTTTAATATTTGTAATGAAAGATAATAGTCAGATCAGGGACACTAGAAATAAAGGAACACATTTTAAAAATAGGTAAATTTGTAAATGGAGAGATTATTAACTTTCAGCTGTCCTTTGGGTTCATGAAAATATGAGATCTCCTTTTTTTAATAATAGAGGAATATAAACAGTGTTTAAACATTTTCTGAGTTAGCTAATAGATCTGTTGACTACTTAGTTTTTTGTTTATTTGTTTTAATTTCCTAATCTATGTTATCTTGATGAATTTAAACAAGAATTTCAATCATTGAAGATAATATTTTGTGTTATTTCTTGAGGATAAAATTCCAGAATTTTGGAAGGTCAACTAGGATAGCAATATGGCTGAGTGAAAATAGCTTAGGATGTGGAGAGAATGCTTGGCTTGAATCATGTCTCTGCTAGTAACTAACTTTGGTTCAGTTATATGTCCACTTGGGTATCAATTTTCTCATCTATAGGAGTTGTCAGACCCCAGAAAAAAGAGTCTAACATATAGAAGGAATGTCTGATCCAGGGGCCCTGCTGCTTATCTCATAGATACCAGGTATGCCATAAACTGAGGGTTGAAGGCTGTTTTAGAAATCCCAGTCACAGTGGCACCTAGACCCCAGGGGGCAGACAAGGCAAGATCAAATATGCCCATAAGATGAATGACCACAAACAAATCAAAAGGCCTGCTTCCTCCACATAGATAATATAGTGCACATCAAAGAAGAGTAGTGTGTTAAAACCCTAGTAACCAGTCAGCAGAAACTGATAAGCACTCACCCAATTGAGGCACAAAACACACTCAGCAGGACCCTTCCCCCTCAACACCCAACGTGGGTTTTTCCTTTAAAAAATGCTGCTCTCAGATAGAGGGCCAGAGCCATTTTTCCCTTTTTCTTTTCTGATGGCTCCCACCTGCTTTCTTCTTCTAATAAACCTTAATCTCTCTACTTAAACCATGACTTGCTGCATTGTGTGAATTCCTGAATGACTCTGTCCTAAAAGGAGTATGCTAAATTAAGTTTTCATGTTTCCATGTAGATTACATAAGGTGATGGATAAGAAATTTCCTAACTCCTAATAGCCTGTTAATAATATGTGGTAGCTGCTAACATAGCTTTCCTTCTTCACAAACTCAATGTTTATATAATTATTCTCATTGTCATCTGCTACTTAGTTATCTGACTTATGAGTTGAGAAAATGATTTTATTTGGTTTCAGATTGATAATCATTTTTCTTTTTTAATTCTATGTATTTTTTTCTGTCTAGGCTCTTTCTCTTCTTAAAATGAAATGTTACACATAAACACAACCATTTTAAAAGAACTGAAATACCAGTTAACGGAACTACCTATTTGAAGAAAAGATTGGATAAAAGGGCTAAACCCTATAAATTTTTTCTATCATGTTTACAGAGTCTTTTAATAATACAGGGAATTTCTCCAGTAGGACCTGATTTATATAAAATGTACCTTCATTTGTAAACAAACATTTTAATCTACAAACAAATCAGGGACACCAAGATATTCCAGAAAATTATATTGCCAAGGATTTCAGGACAATTTTAACAAAATATACTATTATATTTGCTGAGATGTCCAAAAGGAAAATGCGGTGGCAGAGATGATTTTTGGTCCTTAATAGCATAGAATATCGGAATTCATAGAGTTTAATCTCTGACCACAGAGGAATACAATTAGAACTCCATAACCATCATAGACTTAGAAAATTCACAAACACCTGGAGGTTAAACAACACACTCCTAAAATAAATGGTTTATAATGTAGAATGTAGGGGAACTAGAGATAGAGAGCAATTAATGAAAGGGCGAACAATAACCCAATAACAGATAAGCTATCATGGATAAATTTGACATTCTGGGAATGCCCAAGAATGACTATGGTTTGCTAATTTCTGGTGGGTATGGTAGGAACAAGTTCACAGAAATGTTGCTATATTAGGTTATTTTCTTGGGGTAGAGTAGGAACATGTTGGAAGTAAAGTAGCTATTTTAGGTTAGTTGTCTTTTTCTTACTCCCTTGTTGTGGTTTGTTTGAAATGTTTTTTTTTTTTTTTTTTTTATTGTACATCTTTTTTTAAAAAACTTTTTTGATATAGTTAATTTAAAAAAGTTAATTAAGAGTTAATAACAATCAATGCAATATATGATACTGCAGTGGATCTAGTATATATTGAGTGTCGTACCACAGGCATATGTATAACTTGAAGAGGAAAATATAGCTTCTGGTATGGAGTCAATCCATAACTCAATTTTTTTCCTATTTCTGGATCTATATAATCAATCTACTAAACATAACTCAATTTTTGATGAAGAAAAAAACTGTTTATAAATCAATTTTGTTTTATTTAAACTAAATAAGAAATCATTTTTAAATTGTATGCATATAATGAAAAATAATATAATAAACCTATTTTAATGCATCTCATAAATAAGCACTCTGTAGTGACAATATGTTCATGAAGTTGAACATGATGTTCCTGATAATTTTGTTCAATCTTACTGTTTGGTTTGGAAGGATGAAGTTACTTTTTGAAGTTCAACTGAAATTTGGGGAAAAACTGCAGTTTAATACATGGATTTAGAAGCTCGTAATCATCAAAAATTGTTGGCACAGACACACTAGTGAAGTATTGAATTGGAATGTTATTGAAATTTCTGTGGTGTATGTTAATCAAGATGTATTATGAAGTGGTTTCCTTTACTAAACTCCTTATTGATAATGTTTTCATCATTTGCCTGCATATTTTTATTTCCTTTCACTGGTCCTCATTTCATCTTCCTAATTCCTGTTTTGCCCCTGATGCTCTCAAGTAAATATTTTTAAATGTTTTCCATGGACTTTTGTAAAAGAGGCAAGGGTATAGTTCCGAAAGAGGGAGAATGGGAGAGAGAAAAGGTGGGGTAAATAGAAAGAGAATGAGGAAATTTTTGTAACAGATATCTATTTTTGTTCTCACCAAAATACATTAACACATACTTGAATTATTAATTAATATCTTTATAGCTATTCAAAGAAATTAGAAATTATTTTTGAAATTGTGTGTGTGTGTGTAAGAAATGGTAAATTGTCTGAACTTACCTTTCTGTGTTTTGGTACACTGAATATCAGTTAAATCCTGCATGTATATTTTATTCAGTCTGAGAAAGAAACATCAGCAGGCATACCCTCATTAGCTTTGACTAAGCAATAATATCTCTGTAAATATGAGTTTACTTTTCTGGTTATAATTTTATCACATAATTGAAGACAAATGAAAATTATTAAAATGTATTTCTTAATGTACCATTAAAATTTATTTAATAAGCCACCACAAATATACTCATCCAACAAAGTGAAACAAACATCTAAAGCAGGGGGTCTATTTCAGATACCTGAAGAGCTAGCACACAGTATCATGGTGTAAGTTAAAGAAAGTAAGATGTAAAATAGTGAGGTGGCTATTGCATACCTCTAGTTCTAAAATACAAAATTTAGTTTTAAAATTAACATGGACAAGATAAATATTCTGCCCAGATAAAGCCTACTAGATGTGACCTTGTAAAGACTAGAATATTTTTGCTACCTTTCAATTTTGAATGCTAGTCTTATATATTTATTCATCTTCTATCAAATATATAATAAATATTTTAAATTAACAAATTATAATTTGAGGTTTTCTATGTCTCTACCTTTACTTCCCAGCACTTCCCCTTCTGTTTGACTCAAAGGCATGTGCTTCCTTGTGATTGGTTTGAGGTAGTCTGGGACCTCAAGGGTAGATGAGTAATAAAATAAAGGCAGGCATTAAAAAATAATAATAAATAATAGATTGGGAATATGGGGAAAATACCCCTATGTAAACTATGGATAATAATTAATAGTACTACTTTAAAATCTTTCATCAATTATAACAAATGTAACCACTATTAAAAAATAGTAGAATTACAGAAAAGTACTATCATCAATTGTAACAAATTTTCCATACCAATTCCAGTAATGGTGGGGTGGGTTTATGGGAATCTTATATTTTATGCATAATTTTTCTGCAAACTCACAACTTCTTTAATAAAAATATAAAAAGGCAAGCACTTTCAAACTTTTGAGGAAGATATCACCCATAATTTGTACAAACTCTTCCAGATTGTACAAAATGAGGGCTAATCTGCAACTCATCCTAGGAGGTCAGAACAACCCTGTAATTTTTAAGATATAAAAAATATTTATGGTGCACCAAGTCATATATATAGATGCAAAAATCCTGGACAATATTAATATAGCATTACATCAACTTTGAAAGGTAACCTGTAATTGAACTTCTGTCTCTATTAGTTTGCCTATTCTAGATATTTCATATTTCAAATAGACTTAACTGAGATTAATAGGTTGGTCAGATTATGATCATCCTGTTCCCATCGAAGAAGAGAAGAAACAAGTGAGACAGAAATGTAGAAAGGAAGGAGGAATCTTGCATGACTCTAAAAATACATCAGAAGTGGGATTCTTTTGGTAATTTTGCATCAGCTGATATATGCATACATATTAATCTAAAACTAAGAAAATAAAAAGGGCATTCAACACAGCTAATGAATCCATGATCCTTTATACACATTTCACTCCTCATTGGCCAAATACAGTGCATAATGTCAGTAATTAAATTCACAATGCAGGAACATCTCTGAATGTTATACTATCTGGGGGATGAAAATCAAATCACTATTATGCGGCTTGTGATGATCTGTGAAGATTTTTTTAGCTGTGCTTCTTTGATATAATTATATCCCATTATGCCAGATTCTAATATACATGGACAAAGTCCTATTGACTAAGATACACAGTTTGCATTGCAACTTTGCCTAAAACAGGGGCTGTGGAGAGTTATGGGAAGGTTTTACCCTTTCCCATCCCCAAACAGTTTTCCTTCTTTGCTTGTAACATGTAGAATTTGTAACATGGATTACATACCAGGATGAATCCTTTTTTAATGCATTTGGATAATTTTGAGAAGAAAAAGGGAATACCCAAGCTTAGAACTATGGAATCTTTAAGGTGAGTCAGAATATACATATTGAAACCAGAATATACATACTTGGCATAATTCATCTAAGGATTGACCCTTCCTGAACACTTATTTGCATGGATTTTAAACTAAGTTTGACCCTCATTAGAAATATATACATAGATACTTCCAAGTCTTGAACTTTACTATCTGTATGGAAACACCTGCAAATTTAATATAAAAATAGTAGGGTTCAAGACATTTTATTATTGTGCTCTGATGACTATATTAGCCTAAGCCAAAATGTTTAACATTTTGACTTTGCTATCAATTTACTATTGCAAATATCACTGTGAAGAAACATCTATCTCCCCACTCCCTATCACATTGGACCACCTCTAATCTCGTCTACAGCTGTAGCCAAGTTGCAGCTTTTCAGACCTTCCAAGAAGATTTCTGCAGGGCACCTTAAAGCATTTCAAGTGATCAAGCCTTATTTATTTGTAACAGTAACTTGCTCTTTATTACACAAAGAGCAAGTTGCTTTGCTCCCTTCCTTCTATCAAATTCCTCATTCCCTTATTTATCATTCCTGGAAACACCTACCAATTAAACATCATAATCCTTTTCAAAGGAACTGCTCAAGGAGAATTTAAATTCTGACAATTCTTGTCTCTTAGATGGATTGGTAAAATGAGAGCACAGATATCCATGTCACAAATGAATGTGTGAAGATGCAATTAATAGGAGAAAATTATAATGCTAATATCAAATTACTAAAAACTGGAAGCTCTCATTGGAAACTATTAATATTTGTGACATAAACAACTATTCAACATCAATAACCCTGACCTGACCATCACCATCTTTGCTAAAACCACATTCTATATGAAGATTTCAAACAGTGCTTACTCTTTTTTCCTTCTGAATTTCACTTTTTAGAAGTCCTTTGTCAATTGAAAAATCATAAAAATTAGAAAAATTCCACAATTCTCCAGGAAACATAGTTATAAAATGAAAATATTTATATGTATGGCATGCTGTGCTGATTCTGGTCTTGGTACTATTGTCATTTCCATAATTTAAATTGAAACCATGAGTCAAGAATTGTCAATGGAGCTAATCTGATAATCATGATTAGAATCCTCTACTCACCTTAAATGACAAATGTGTTATTGCTCCATGTGGTTGCTAACTTCACTGGAATAAAAGGTATTTATGAATGTCACCTCTCTTTAAGACAGAAACCTGGGAGCTTGAATGCAATTTCTTATGATTTCCAAAGCATCTGAGACCAGGATATGATGCCACCAGGACTTTGTCAATTATCAAGGGTAACTTTGAGTTCCCTACTGAGAAACATTATTTTATACACAATTTCCCTTCTTTATTGAGTTATTTAGTACTTCTCCCTCTCAAACACCTTGAATAAAGTACACAATTTGTTGGATACACATTTTATCTCCCAAAATTATTTCAATATTCAGCATTTTCCACATTGGCTTCCTCCAATTGCTATGCCTAAGGATAAAAGTAGATCTCTTTAACATGCTCTATACTCCTTCTAGAAGATTCAGAAATAATCAAAATTCTGAATATGTGTGTTAATCTTATTTTATTTCTTTCCTTTAAACTCACTGCCAAATTGAGTTCATTCTTACTTAATTCCTTATCCTGTAATCATCATCAGTCTTCTTTCCCAATTACACTTTGATTCTTCTTACACAGGCACCTCTTTTAAGGAGGTTGATATATGTCCTTAAAAAGTCATACATTTCTTAAATTTAATGTAATGTAGGATTTCATGAACATGCATATGCTGTTACATATGTTATTTTGATGTCTAACATTCTCATCCAACTTCTTTTTTGATGGCCAGAAAGTAGTCTATTGTTGACCACAAATTAGGTGAGGGCAGTGGCCACTTCTAGTCTATCCTGTGCATCCAATGAAACTAGACATGTCTTCTGTGACATCCCTCCTCTCCTCATTGTTTTTCATTCTCACACATCAATCAGCTTCTACTCTTCTACTTGTGGGCTTTATTGAGATAACCCTTATCCTAATTGTCATGATTTCCTGTGGTTTCATTCTGTTGGCCATTCTGAAGATGCTGAAGGGAGGCAGAAAGTTTTTCCACATGTGGCTTTCTCCTAATTTGTCAGTTTATCATAGGACAATCCTCTTCATTTATGGTGAGTCCAAGTTCCAGCTACATTTTGGACAATGATATGATAGTGTCTATATTTTGCACCATTGTGATTCCCATGCTGAATCCCATCCTCTACATTTTAAAGAATAATGATATTAAAGAGGTGATGAAAAATGAGAGACATTGCTTTATAAATAAAGTACAATTATACTATTAAATAAAACTTGAAAGAATGTTATGTATCAGTCTATGAATCTGTGTTTAGAAACTAGGGAAGAACTTGTCTTGATTTTAGTTAGCAGTGTTTACATATCCTAGACTATTTCCAAAGAAAGCATTAATCTGTCCACCAAGACATTATTTTACATAAATAAATATATATATATTTATATATATATAAATTCTGTCTCATATATGCCTGTAACTACGTTCAAACTGATACATATAAAATATTAATTGAAGAACTTACTTTGATGCTAGTGCTTGTATAATTTGATTTTCCCTTAATAAAATTACAGGTGATGTCCCCAGGAGTTGACAGCTTGATATAAACTCACATTGTTTAAGCAAATCCTCAGCACTCATTATGAAGTCAATTCTCATTCTGGAATCCGTGTGAAGGAACTTACTAATGTTTCCTCACATGCTCCATGTTCCCTTACACTCTCAGCTCTGTCCAGGCCTCTGGACAACTCTTTTGTGCTCTTTGTCTAAATACAATAAATATTCATCCCATTATCTCCTTCCCACTATCCAACTACAAAATTTTATTTGATCCACTCTGAATCTTCCAGAAGTATACTTAGATGATATGGTAATATTTATTAAGTGCATAATTAAGGCACAAGGAAAACAAAATATAGTTCAAATAATAACTTACAACTGGCTATGATGTACAGGTGGGCCAAGACCTGAAAAGTGAGCCTAAATTTGGGAGTACCTGTGATGCCAATGTGTTGCTCATTTCCAAATTCTTCCCTTATCCTATGTGTTTAAGAAATGGACATGCATTTGTCATCATTTACAAGCAATGACCAAAGCCCTAAGAAATAATCTCCTGTTACATCAACAAACCCCTCTTCTGCCTAATATATTCAGCTTTGTTTACTTTCTGTTCCTTGATTTGTTTATTTGAAGGGACATTAGGAGTGGAAATCTACTTTTCCTTCAAAAAATTCACTTTTTCTCAACAGGTATGATTGTCCTATGAGTCTACCATAACAATCCCAGGAAAACAAAGTAATCAAAGATTTAATTATTAAGTCTGAATTTGTGATCCAATCCAATAATTTTCAGGACATCAGTTTCTAATCAGTTACACAAAGAGATCTCTATTGGAACAAGCACACGTTTGCAAGCAGAGTGTGGTTTAACTCTATACTCCAAATTCTTCATTAAAAAAACAAATTTTCAGAAGCACCAACACTATACTAACTATAATTTGGATATCATGTTGTCTTATTTTGAAATATTGAGCTATTTGAAACCACAGTAACTTAAAATTTACTTTCCTTGTTATGATCTTTTGGGTACTTTTTCTGTACTATGGAATAAACTGCTAAAAAATTTGATTTTTAATTTTTAATTGCTTTAAAAATAATTGCTTAATTAAAAACTAGGTTGATGGTTGTTGGGTTAAAACCATGTAGAAAAGTAAAATCTGTGGCAAAAGTACTATAAAACTGTACTATTGTACAGTTTTAATATTAAAAGCTATTTGGTATGTTATTTAGGTACACTATGATAAATTAAACATGCATATAATAATCCTTAGGACAATCATAAAAAAGAGAGAAGACAAAAATTCAAATATAAGGGATTAAGTTAAGAATATCGGTACAGTCACCTACAAATATTTAAAGGATAGTAAGAAAATGTTACAAACAACTTTTTTGTTAAATTTCATAATTTATATGACATGTACAATGACTTAAGATGATCACAACAGAAGAAATGGGCAACCTGAATAGTCTTAGGTCTCCTAAAGAAACTGAATTATTCCTTACAAATATTCAAAATGACAGAAATTGGGGAATTTTTTTTTCCAAATGTGAAAGTATCACCTTTTCCTCAGACTGAAATTTGGACAGAATGCTATATGAAACCTCTTCAACCATGAAGAAGAGGAAAATATCTTGGGAGATAGTATTGTAACAAAACATCACTGCCAACAGAAATTAAAAGGACACGTATTCAAAATTATAGACTGTGTATAGATGAAATCAAGGGCAGAATGGTCCATAATATAACACCAGAAAATGCAGAGTGTATAAATAAATGATAAGGCAAAATGCAACAAGGCAGTGCTGAAAGGGAAATTTATAACTCTAAGTAGTTACATTAAAAAAGAAGAAAGTCTTCAAATCAGAGAACTAACATCAAACTGGGAGAACTAGGAAGAGCAAACTAAACAGAGTGAGCAGAAGAAGAAAGTAAGAACAGTTAGAGTGGAGATAAATAAAATAGAAAAAAAGAACAGTAGAGAGAATCAATAAAACCAAAGGTTTGCTCTTTGAAAGATCAATAAAATTGACATAACTTTAGCTAGTGTTCCAGTTTGTATGCTGAGATCTCAATCATTCCACTGAATCCATATTTGTGTATGATGTGTGGACAGTCACAGTTGGCCCCCCGCAGTTATTCCAGATCATTTACTAGTCGTTCCTGGTTGTTTATTAGTTGCCCCATGGGACTAGTTTACTCCCATTCCTCTCTATGCTGCCATCTTCTTTTGTCTGAAGTCTTTCACATAATAAATCTAAGAGGTGGTTATTCTATTGCCGGTTGAGAAAACAGAGGCATATAAACTCTAAGTACTGTGTTCAAGTCCACATGGCTCTTAAGAGTGATACCACAATTGAAATCTAAACTTCCTGGCTATAGAGTCCCTGCTTTAAGGCAAATTAGTACATAAAATGAAATGACAAACTTATCTTTCTACTTTGCTAACTACATTATCAGGTCTCTAAAAAATGTCATATAAAGTAGTAAATGTCTTTATTTTATCAATGGAAGAAATGAGAGAGAAAAAGGAAATTATGTGAGAATTATTAGAAAATTAATATCCACTGTTTTTGACAAATCATTGAATTAGATGATGGATGTAGAGTTTGCCATTTTGAGCCTGTGTTTTCATTATTGAAGACATTAGAAGAAGGATAAACAAGAGGAGGAAAGAGCTGAGGAGGAGGAGAAAGGAAAAAATAGTAAAAGCAAATGCATGAGACCAATATACCTGCAATGATTCAGAGGTTCCATTACATTTTCAAGTTGAAATACTAGAATCCAAGATATATGTATTGTGCTTGCAAGTATGGAATTATCCACAATGGAAGTCTCAGCAGTGAATAAAATTTAAAGCAAATATAGAAGTTCCTCTTCTTCTTATGATGTGAAATCTGCAAAGAACATTTCATCAGTTCTAACAATTTTAGAAAGCCCTTAATCTACAAAATCATAAGTTTTCATGAGCTCACCCAAAGTATGAGGTTGGAAAATCCAAGAAATCAAATAGCAAGGAGAGACAAACCTTTAAAGAGGAGATAGGACAAATGAACTGTTTCACATTTGACAGACAGTAGGAGAGATATGTTGCTACTCTACAAGCAGATAAGAATAATACAGGTAAATTGTACAGAATCAGAAAATCAAGTGTGGGCTAGAGTGGCAATTGGTAAAATCAGCAAGCCATAGATTCAAGGGGTTTCTATTCACTTTGAATATCTTCTCTGCAGGTCTCTACCAAGTGCTCATGAGAAAGACTGAGAGAATGCTGGGACACATTCTGATAAGGTCACTGTAAAACCCATGAAATGCTAAATATCTTGCTCCTCCTTTCATAATTAATGAGAAATTGCTATTATTTTACCAAGTAATAAAATAGGCATCATTTTTGACATGCCCAGCGATAGAATTTCTCCTGCTTTCTGATGTAACTGATTGAATAGCCAACCCCTACATCTTTATATCTTCTCCTTAGTTACCCAAATAGAGCATAGGCTCTTGCTAAACACTCTTACTTATTTTCACATGGCAATGTGTTCTTACGTAATGCAGACACTAATAAAACCACATTGTTCAACCATAAACATAATTGGTGGCCTTTGGCTAAAAGCATTGACAATTACTAAGTTAACAGATCCAGTGGAGAGGATAGAGCATGAATGAATGAGAAATACTATCACAGGATGAAATTTATAATTTAGTGACCAGTGAATTGTCAGAAGTAGAACTTTTACAAAGGACACACACAATATAAGAAACAAAATGTCCATCAACTTGATTATCAGTAGAGTGAATACAGATGAGGAATGAATCAGTGAACTTGATGTTAAGCAAAAGGAATAAAAAAAAAACAGGAAAAAAGCTAATGAAAAATAGTGTGGGAGGATAAAAGATGTGAAAGAACCATGGGAAAATATTAAACAGTATATTATATATACAGTTAGAGTTCTAAAACAAACATATACAGAGAGGGCACGTTTTGGTTTGCTAAAGCTGCCAGAATACAATACACCAGAAATGGCTTCGCTTTTACAATGTTACATTTCTAAGGCTATGAAAATGTCCAAATTAAGGCATCAACAGGATGATACCTGGACTCTGAAGAAAGGCTGCTGGCATCTGGGAGACTTCTGTCACATGGAAAAGCACATGGCTGGCATCTGCTGGTCTTTTACTCCTGGATTTTGTTGCTTTCAGCTCTGGTTCCAGTGGCTTCCTTTCTGTGTCCTCCAGGTCCTCATCTGATAATTTTTTTTTAATTATAATAAAGTAATGGGTTCTCCTTTTTTTTCAATTCTAATAAGAGTAGTATGCTTTCATAGATAAACAGTTGTATCATAAAGTTGTGATGAAGAATGTGAGCTCTAAAGTCAAACTGGTTTCAAATATGAGCTTGTCCTTGAAGCTGTTGACTGACCATGAGCAAATTCTTTGATTAATCTGTGCTCCAGTTTCATTGTCTGTAAAATTCAGCCATTCAAATACATCTACTGAGGCACTCT
This sequence comes from Choloepus didactylus, assembly GCF_015220235.1. Classification (NCBI taxonomy): domain Eukaryota; kingdom Metazoa; phylum Chordata; class Mammalia; order Pilosa; family Megalonychidae; genus Choloepus; species Choloepus didactylus. The sequence continues at coordinate 29,387,703 of NC_051312.1, read as the reverse complement.
TCTAGGTTCTGTGGATATAGCATTGAACCAGACTGATGAAAATCTTGTACTCATAGAGCTCTCAAAGTAGAGGAAAACAGAGAGGAATAAAAGACATAAGGGTAATAAATTGAATGTCAGATAGGGATAAATACTATAGAAATCAAATGCAGCATGCATGGTGGATGGGGGCAGGGGTTATTTTAAATAAGGTGGAAAGACATGGTCTTATGAGGAAGAGAGTGGGAAAAGATCCATGCAGTTATCTGGAGAAAGGTAATTTCAGGAAGAAGAGAAAGGAAAAAGTCCAGACATCATCAGGACTAATGTGTTTATGGATGCGAGAGAAGGTCAGTGTGGCTGCTCCAAATTGAGCATGGCAAACACAATGATTGAGGATGAGTCCACAGAAGTAAAGAGAAGTGGTCAATCATTTTGGATCTGCAGGCTCTTTTCAAAGTTTTGATTTTTACTCTGAGTGTGATAGGAAGTCTTATAGGTTTTGTCGAGAAAACCTATTACTTTTTAATAGCACTAATCTGGGCCCTACATTGAGATTAGACTCAAGAGGGATAAGGCAGAAAGCAGGTAGGAAATCTAGAAGAATTCTGTAATAATAAAAAGCCTGAGATAATTATTCTCTTGGTCAGGGAGGCAGCAGAGGAAATGTTCAGAAAGAGTTACACTCCAAATGTATTCTGCACAGAGAAACCATATGATACACAGATGGACAAGATACAAGGTGTGTGACATACAGAAAATGCCAGGATGACTCTTAAGTCTTTGCCTGAACAAGTAGAAGGGTGTCTTTCCACTACTTTAGATTAACTTTCAGATAGTGCAACTACCTACCTGAGAGATATCTCACTTGTGAACATAAACTATGCTAATTATGAATCTAAAGCACTTTGAATATTGTCTGGCATGGAGCAAGGGCTCAGTAAATGTAATCTATTTCATACCATCATTATGTAATAATGATCATTTGCAAACAAAAGCTATTGTTCATAATTTGTTCTGCTCTACTCCAGTCTTATTTCTTTATCATTATTAAAAGGGTTCAACTTTAACAATATATATGCAATACCACTACAAACAGAAATTTTGTCTCAAAATTCCCTCATACCAAATCTTATACAAAATATACATAGAATAGAGGGAGGTGGCACAAGATGGTGGCATACAGAGGTGTGGAATTTATTTAGTCCTCTAGAGCAACTAGTACATAGTCTGGAACAACTGCTGGGGGAAAACTATGACTGTCTAAACATCATACAGCAGCCTGAGTTGGGTGAAATGGCTGAGATCACAGCATAAAAGCTGTAAGTATAAAGTGCAGAACCATGTCGGCAGCTTCCTCCTCACATGGCAGACTGAGCTGCAAAACTTTGCTGTGGGAGAAAGAAGTAATTCCTGCTAGGAGCAGGAAAATATAGCTCAACCTAGCACCAACTGGGGTTTTAATTAACAAATGTGGACTGCTGAATACAAGCTACAAACACAGACAAACCCCTAACAAGCAGCAAAGTACCTTCAGGTTGCTCCCAGTGAAGAGCTACCTGCTCTACAGGAAATACTAAAGGGAGAATTACAGACAGACAAGAAAAGACAGGACTGAGAGGTTTGGATCCCAATTTTGGGTAGTGGTAGCACAATAATGTAAGTACACTGAATAAAGATGACTGTAAGTATGATTGAAAGAGTAAGGTTAGGGGCATGTGGAACACCAGAAGAGAAGAGGGAAAATGAAGACTGGGACTCTAACTTAGTGAAACCTAGATTGTGATAAAATGTACAAATGTGTTTCTACATGAGGGAGAACAAATAAATGTCAACCTTGCAAGGTATTAAAAAGGGGATGGTATTGGGTTAAATAAAATCAATGCAAACTAGAGTTAATAGTTAACAGAAACATTGTAGTATGCTTCCTTTAACGTAACAAAGGCAATATATCAAAGCTAAATGCCTATAAGAGGAAGATGTAAGGGAAGAGTATGGGATTCTTGGCATTGATGATGTTGTCTGACTTTTTTTATTGTACTTTATTTTTAAATTTTATCTGTTTTTTTTTTTTTTTTGCTTTTTAGCTGTCATTTTTTCTTTTTTCTTTTGACTTGCAACCTTTTTTTGACTCTTCCTCTTTCTTTGTGGAAAAAATAGAAATGTCCTTATATAGATTGTGGTGGTGGTGGTGAATGAATAACTATGTGATTATACAGGGAACCATCATTGTTTACTTAGGATGGAATGTATGGTGGGTGAACAAAACTGTCTTTAAAAATGGTGTGATGGATGAACCTTGAGTACATTATGTTGCATGAAATAAGTCAGAGAGAAAAGGAAAAATATTGTATGATCTCACTGTTATGAACTAATTATAATATGTGAACTCATAGATATGAACTTTAGGTTACCAGGATTTAGAATGATGCTAAAGAATATGGAGCAGTTGCTTATTATGAGTAGAATGTTTAACTATGTTGAGCTTACATGTTTGGAAATGGACAGAGGTGACAGTAACACATTATTTTGAGAATAAATCACAGTGCTGAGTGGTGTGTGAATGTGGTAGAAAGGGGAAGTTTAGAGTCCCATATGTCACCAGAAGGAAACTTGGAGGTTAAAACATGCGAATGTATAACACAGTGAATCTTGTGGTGGACAATGTCCATGATTAACTGTACAAATATAAGAAATTTCTTACATGAACTAGAACAAATGTATGACACTATCACCAGAAGTTAATAATAGAGGGGTATGTAAAGGAAAAATGTACCTATTGCAAACTATGTACCACAGTTAGTAATATTTTAATGTTCTTTCATCAGGAGTAACAAATAACCTAGTATTGACTCATACCAATACTATGAGTCAATAATGGGGGGGAGGGTTAGGGCTGTGGGAGGATTTGAGTTTTCTTTTTTCTTTTTATTTCTTTTTTGGAGTAATGAAACTGTTTTAAAACTTAAAAATTATCAATTGTTTTCATGAATGTGCAACTATATAATCATACAGTGAACAACTGATGGTTCCCTTTGGATGATTTTATGGTATGTGAATAATCTCAATAAAATTGAATTATAAACATATATATAATATAAATAAGATGAAAGAGGGACAATGTAAATAGTCTAGAGTTTGCACATATTCCAAAGTCTATAGTACTTTTATTTAATAACATCAAAAGTGCTTTCTAGAATATGAGGATGGGTATTCTGAATTTAATGAAAACATAAGCATTTCCTGAACTTATTACTGTCTAAATAAATAGAGAATCTGTTGATCATTATTGAAAACACAAACCAACAGCTTATATTTATAAATTATAGAGATGCACATAATTGAATTTAAGGACCACCCAGTTTATAAAAAGACCAGAAAATGTAAAGAGACTATAAATATTAAAAAAGACACAATGCATGTATAAGTGACGAATTACTCAAAAAGTATATTTTTAAAAACTAAATGCTTAACAAAAACATCTCTAATTGCAAATAAAAAGAATTATAATAAATGTTGATTTCAAACAATATAGAGCTTAGAACAAAAATAAATCATAATCCAATAATTTATATGGATACCTTACAGAAGTTAAAATTTGCATATAAATTCTGGATTTAGAGAGAAAATGCACATTTTAATTACTTGAATAAATTAATAAACATTGATGAACTGGTGAAAAGTTATTAAAAACTTTACTCCTAAAATCAGAAGTTGAACATTTTTTCTAAACTTTCAAATACCATTTAGGAAAATAGATCAATATAATTCCACAAAGAAAACATTATTACAGATTAAAAGAATGCAATTTACTTGAATGCTAAATTTATCTAATAATGATTGTAAAACTTTAAATAAAGAATAAACAACTGCAAAATGCAGAAAACATACTTTCTTAAATATGCATTTAATAGTGAAAAATAGTAAAACTTCAATTCCAGATTTTGTAGAGGAATTTTTAGGAGAAATTTTGGCAAGCTCCCTCAATAAATGTATGTGATTTCACAAAATTTGGATTCATTTTCAATTCTTAGCTTTCCAAATTTTCCATATTAAAAATTTTAAAACAAATGAGCCAAAAATTTAATTCAAGAATTGTTTTTTCTTTTTAAAGAATATAACAAAATTAGAGAAATCAGGAGAAAGGAAATGATTTATATTTAATCATATAAAAATTAAACAAAGAATTACTATCTTCTAAAGCTTACTGACACATCACAGAATGGTAGGGCTTTGAAATGCTTAGCAGGTAGAGGCAAAAGAGATATTACATTATACATATATTTATCCGGATTAATTGATAAATTTTGGATCTTAAAGCACTGCAAGATGAGATTCTTGATTTTGCTTATATAAAAAGAAAACATTCACTTTTCAAGATTAAATGACTAAGGAATTAAATATTTTAGGGATAAGTGGAAACCAAAAGCTGCAAAATAAAAAGACATAGAAAATGATAAAAATTTTATGTATATATGTAATATAGACATACACATACATAAAATTAGTTTGAAGACTGAAAAATTATCAAAAATGTTTGATATTTCTATTTTCTTTAATATTTAAAAACACTTTCCAAATTTTCTACATTGATCACATATACTTTTTTCAGTGACACACTAAGGGATATACAGCTGAAAAGCAGACAGATCTAGAAACTCAACCTGTACTGTCTATTCCAAAGCAGCACTCTTTCTTATTGTTCTATATTTCTTCTCTACATAATAAAAGGGAATTCTGTAAGTGCTCTCTATAATGAAATTATATGAAGTTGGAGCATGCATGGGGAATTCTATGAAACAGTTTGGAAGAAAAGAACACATTGTTTTTGCTCATTGGTTGCACTAAAAACACATTATAATTAAATGACAATATTGACACGTATTTCATGGCTTCCAGTTACTATATAGATTTCTAAAAACATATTCTTGGAAATGTTCCAGATCATGTAATTTTATGGATGATGGCCCACAGAAATGCAAACTAATTAAAGGATACCCATTATGAAAGAAAGAAAAGATGAAGTTAGAAGTACAGCTTTACTGTCATTCAAATTGCCTGGAGCCTTTTCTCTTTTGCATGATTATGATGAAAGCATTTTTCACTTCTTTGTTCCTAAGACTATAAATGAGTGGGTTCAGCATGGGGATCACCATAGTATAAAACACAGAGGCCACTTGACCCCTTCCCAAAGAGTATGACCTCTGGTTTTAAATAAGTAAAACTCGTGGTGCTGAAAAAGATGGTAACTTCCAGGAAATGGGAGGCACAAGTAGAGAAGGCTTTGTGTTTTCCTGAAGTGGAATTAATTTTCAGGATAGTAGACAAAATGGACCCATAGGACATGGAAATTGTGATAATAGATACCACTGCAGTTATGCAAGACAGAAGGAATATAATGATTACAATATCACTAGTGTCTGTGCAAGACAGGGCTAAAATTGGGGTTAAATCACAGAAAAAATGATGGATTACATTGGAGCTGCAGAAATGCAAACTATTCATGAAAAGAACAATGACCAAGAAATTAGTAAATCCAATCATGCAGGACCCTGTGATGAGGGTGTAGCATAGGCTCCTGGACATAACAATTGGGTAGTGTAGGGGATAACAGACAGCTACATAGCAGTCATAAGCCACTGAAGAGAGAAGGAAAAATTCAGTGACACCCAAAAAGACAAAAAAATACATCTGGGTGAAGCAACCTGTGTATGAAATATACTTGTTGCAAGTTAGTAAGTTCTCTAAGGTTTTAGGTGTGATGGCTGTTGAGTAACAACGGTCAATGAATGACAGTTGACTGAGGAAAAAATACATGGAGGTGTGAAGCTGGAGATCTGAGTGAATTATCAGTATCATCCCTGCATTCCCCAGCAGGGTAATCTGGTAGATCAGGAGAAATAGCATAAAGAGGACCCGCTGGATCTCTTCAGATTCTGTCAATCTCATAAGAATGAAGTCAGTCACATTTGTGTTATTCCTACTTCCCATAGTGTTCAATTTTTGTAAACTGTTGAGAAATCATAGATGATACTTAGAATAATGACTTTAAAACATTTTTTGATTATGCAGATGATCTGGCATTTAAAAAATAATGTAGTATTCTGGAAAGTCATAAGATATGTAGATTGCAAAACATGACTGGAAAAATCTTAGTTTGACTGCTAAATTCATATTACATGTAAATCATCACCTGAATATTACATAATAGAAATATACATATATGCATGTACTGCATCATTATTTTCTTGAAACTTGACATTTTTTAGATGAGAAAAATTAAGTAACTTATCTATAGTCACACTAAAGTGTTTGCCCTTCATTTCTTGAAAGATTTTTGAGTGCAGAGATCAAACTCATAACAAAATATTTATACATATAATTAATTTTCATAATAACAGAAAAATGTTAGATATACAAAAACAATGATAGTGAGTTTTTGCATCACTTACTGTGCTTTTGTTTCCAAAATTACTTCATATAAATGGCATATGAGAAATTAAAACATTAGGAGGAATGTTCAAAGAAATAATGTAAGAAAACATGTCAAATTTAACAAAAGACATGAATTCCACATTCAAGATTCCCAATGAACCCCACATAGGATAAACTTGGAAAGAATCGGGTGCAGAGTCAAGGTAGTGAATCTATGGCATGCTAAGACAAGGAGAGGATTCTGAAAGCTGCAAGAAAGAAGCAACATGTTATGTCAAAGGAATTCCCTAAAATATTAAGTATTGATTTCTCACAGAAACCTAGGAGGTAAGAAGGTAGTGGGATGAAATATTTATGTGCTGAAAGAATAATATTTCAATGGAGAATATTTTATATGTCAAGACAGTCTTAAAAATGAGGGAGAGATAAAAATACTCTTACATAAAAGCTGAGGGAAATCCTCACTACTAGATTTGTCCTACAAGCATGTTAGAGCGAGTTCTTTAGACTGAAAGGAAAGGACACTAAGCAGTGGATCAAAGGGGTACAAAGGAATAAAGATTTCTGGTCAATGTAACTCACATGGGTAATTATAAACAGTGATGTTTTATGGAATTTTTTGTGTATAACTCCTTTTTTATTTGTACAGATTCTAAAAAGGAAATGCTGAAAACATAATGAAAATCTATGGCTTAGAACATATAATGTATAAAGATATCATTTTTAACAGGTACAAAAAAACATGGGGTTTGGAGGGGTATAGGAAAAATATGAGTATGATATTGTTAAAGTTAAGTTGGTATCAAAGAAAAGAAGGTTGTTACAGATTTTTGATGTTGCATTTAACCCTAAGATAACCATATATATATATATATAATACACAGAAAGAGAAATTAGAAGGGAATCAAAATGGTGCATTAGAAAAAAGTCAAATCAATACTTAAATATACATTAATGGAAGAATTGAAGGATGATAATTACAGAGTCCAAATAGAAAAGTGGAAGAAGAAAGTCCTGCATTTGCAGTAGCTTCTTTAAAAATAAATGGACTAAGCTCTCCAGTCAAAAGCATAGATTGGTACAATGGTTGAAAAAACATCTCCCAGTTTTATACTGATTACAATAGACTAACCTTCAATTCAAAGATTTTAAGTGAAAGGATAGAAAGGTTTTTCAGGCACATACTCACCAATGATAACTGGGGTAGCTATACTAACATCAGGAAAAATATACTTCAAGTCCATAACTTGAAAGAGACAAGGACATATACTGTATACTGATGAAGGCAACAATTCAAAAAGAAAATGTAACAATTAAAGATCTATATATATGCACCAAAACAGCAAAGCCCCTCAATAATGAAGTGAATATTGACAATTTTGGATGAAGAAATAGATAATTCTATGTTAATAGTAAGAGACTTGAGTACAGCATATTTAATAATAAATATAACATATAGATAGAGGATTGATAAGGAAATATAAACCTGAATGATTCTATAAAACAACTATAACTAACACATATATGTAGATCATTTCACCCAGAAGAGCAGAGTAAACATTCTTCTCTAGTGTGCATGGGTCATTCTCCAGTATAGACCATATGCTAGGTCACAAAATAAGTCTTAATACATTTAACAAGATTGAATTCATAACATGAATCTTCTTTCACAACATTGAAATGATGCTAGAAATCAGTAACAGTGGGACAATTAAGAAAATTCACTAATACCTGGAAATTAAAATGTACTCAAACAATCACTGGACCAAAGAATAAGTACCAAAGTAAATTAGGAAATATCATTAGGTGAATGAACAAAAAGAAAACACACCAAAATTTATAGGATGCTTCAGAGACACTGTATAGAGGTAATTTTATAGCTTTAAAAACTTACAATAGAAAAGCAGAAAGATCTTTAGTATGAGACCTAAACTCAGAAACTGAGGCACTAGAAATAGAAGAGAAAAATAAACCCAAAAGAGAATTATATTGGAGAGAAATGAAATAGAGATTAAAGGCACAATAGAGAGGATCAATAAAACAAAAATGTTGGTTATTTGAAAAGATTATTAAAATCAGCACCTTTGCTAGAAAGACAAAGAAAAAAGACACAACTAAAATGAGAAATGATATAATGGACACTGTCATCAACCCTACAGAAATAAAATGGTGTATAAGAAGACACATGAACAAATGTAACCCAAAAAATTATGTAATCTTGTTGAAATGGACAAGTTAAGAGAAAACACAAACTATATATACCAACTCAAGAAGTAGGAGATCTCAACAGACTAATAACAGCTAAAGAGATTGAATCAGTAATCAAAAACTTACCAAAAAAGAAAATCATAGGTGTGGACAAATTCACTGGTGAATTTCACCAAATATTCTGAAGTCCTCAACCCTGCTATAATTCCTTCCAATATCTGAATGAGAGGGGAAACTTCCTAATGCATGTATGAAGTGAACATCAGATTAACACCAACCCAGTTAATGATACCACACTAAAATTATGAACCAATATCTCTTACGACTAAAGATAAAAAAAAATTCAAAAAAATACTGGCAAAGAGAATACAATATCACTTTAAAATATTATACATCATGATCAAGTAAGACTTATCCCTGTTATGAAAAGGTGACTTAAGAAAATCAATTAATGTAATACACTACATTACAGAAAAACAAAAAAAAAAAACAAACAAAGAAACCAAAAAACATGAACACACATGTACACACATTCAGGGTCATCTTAATGCAAAAAAGTCATTTGGTAAAATCCAGAACCCCCTCTTGATAAAAACACTCAGAAAATGTGGAATAATATGAAATTAACTCAAAATGACAAAAGGAAGGTGTGAAAATCCCACAGCTAATATCATATTCAATTTTGAATGTCTGAAAACCTACCCCCTAAGATCTGGGACAAAACAAATATGCCTTTTGTCACCAATGTTATTCAACATTGTAATAACATTCTAGCCAGAGTAATTAGGCAAGAAAAAAGAAATAAAAGACATTCAAATAGGGTAGGAATAAGTAAAACCCTCCCAACTTGCAGATGACATGATTGTATATATAGAAATTTTGAAATATCAACAGCAAAACCAAGAAGTAATAACCTAATGCAGCAAAGTGACAGATTTCAATGTCAATGTGAATAATCAGTTATTATTCTATAGACTGGTAAAAACAATATTAAGAGGTAATCAAGAAAACATTTCATTCACAATAGCAACCAAGAAATCAAGTATCTAGGATTAAATTTAGCCAATCAAATATCTAGGATTAAATTTAGCCAAGGGTGTAATGGACTTATACACAGAATACTACAAAACATGCTGACAGTACTTAAAGAAGACCTAAATAAATCGAAGTATATGCCTTGTCTCATGATTCGGAAGAATAGAGTTAATTTGTTAATTCTATCCAAAGCAGTTTACAGGTTCAATGCACATGCAATCAAAATTCCAACAAATTTCTTTTATATGGAAAGATATAAATAGCCAAAATAGCCAAATAGTAAAAATCGTCTTGAAAAACAAGAATGCTGGAGCATTGCCTATTCCCAATTTTAAAACTTATTGCAATTCTACAGTAATAAAACATCAAGATACTTCACAAGGGCAGACATATAGGCCAATGGAGTTGAATTGGGAGTTTGGAAACAGACCTACATGTTGATGGCAAATTAATTTTTTAAATGGGTGCCAAGTCCATTCAATGAGGAAAGAATAGTCTCGTCAACAATTGGTGTTGGGAAAACTGAATAACTCTATGCAAAAGAATTTATGTGAACCCCTACCTGTCACCATATACACTAATTAATTCAAAAAGGACCAAATACCTAAATATAAATCAAAACTCTAAAGTCTGTTGCTAATTGAATTAAAACTAAAACATAATCTTAATCCATTCCATTGGGTGTGAGCCCATTTTAAATAGAATGTTTTGAAGATGTTACTTTTGATTAAAGCGTGGCCAGTTAAGTGAGTTTGAGCTCTGATCTGATTAGTGGAATTCTTTACAAGAATAATGAAATTCAGATAGAGAGAGAATGCCACAAAACAAGCTGAAAGTCAATGGTACCTACAGGATAAAACAGAATATAACATCATATGTATTGATTGCCACATCACAGAGAAGCCAAAGGTGAAGTTTTGCTGGCAGTCAGTCTCAGAACACCACAGTCTTCAGGGAGCAAGAATCACCTTGCTGACAGCTCAGTATAGGATTTCAGCCAGTCTCAAAATCATGAGCCAATAACATCCCATTTTTATACCAACCCATGTAATTGTATTTGTTTAGCAGTCAGTAAACCAAGACAAACTCCAACCAGAAAACTTCAGGATGCTGTGTTAGGTAACAGATCCTTAGCAATTAAACCAAAAGCAGAGCAACACAAGAAAAGAAAAAAAAAAGAGAAATGGGACTTCATCAAAATTAAAAAAAACCTTTGTCCATCAAAGCACTTTATCATGAAAGTAAAAATCAATCTTCAGAATAGGATACAATATTTGGAATTCATACATCACATAAGGGTTTATTATCCAGAATATGAAAAAGAAGTCCTACAACTCAGCAACAACAACAAAAAATACAATTTAAAAATGGGCAAAACTTGAATAGAGTTTCCTCCAAAGAAGATATATAAATGGCCAATAAGCACATGAAAAGATTCACAATCTCAATATCTTTGGAGGAACACAACCAAAAGTGCAATAAGATACTATTTCACACCCACCACACTGCCTCCTATTAAAAACAGGAAATAACAAATGTTGGAGAGGATGTGGAGCAATGGTAGCAATTGTTCTTTGTTGGTGGTAGTGTAAAATGGTGCAACAACTAAGAAGACATTTTGAAGATTCCTCAAAAAGCTATGTATAGAATTAACACATGACCCAGCAATCTGATTTCTATGTTATTTATCCTACAAAACTTAAATCATGGACTCAAACAGATATTTGCATGCCAATATTCATAATAGCACCATTTGCAATTATTAAAGGTGGAATACTATATGTGGTGTATAAATACAATGGAATATTATTCATCAGTAAAAGGGAATGAAGATCTGATACATGATATAGCATGCATAAACATGAAGACATCATGTTGAGTGAAACAAACAAGACCCCAAAAGACAAATGTTGTATGATCTCACTGATTTGACTTAATTAGAATATGGAAATTCATAGAGTCAGAAATTCATAGAGTCAGAAACTAGACTATAGATTACCAGGGGTCAAGTTTGGGGTAGGGAATGGGTTGTTAATGCTTAATTGGTGTAGGTTTTCTGTTAGAGGAGATAGAAAAGTTTTGGTAATATTTTGTGGTGATGGTAGCACAACATTTTTATATTATAACACCAGCAACTATATATTATTGTATATTTGCAAGTTGTGAAACTGGAAAATTTTAGGTTGTATATATGGCCAAAGTTTTAAAATATCTTCTGATTTTAAGATTGATATAGCTTGAACCTATAGGTTTTTTTTTTCTATGTTAGTTCTCTCTTTTTTCCTCGCATGGACTATTCCTGCTTTTCTGGCATTTTAGAGTGGTTCTTTATCATGTTATCCTATTTGAAAATGTTTTTCAATTTTACTTGCTTTTAATTCATTAGTTGTTATTTAAGTTTCACAATTTTATTTCTCCTACTTTTAGAGATTAAATTCTTTGTTTTTTCTATAGCACCTAGAAAAACCAATGATACTATTTACTTTTTGTTACCTGTAGGAGTTTAATATTTCCATTATTCTTTTTGGTGCTACTTTAATTATATACAGTAATATTCATTATTCCTATTGCCACTATTGCCAGTCATGATGTAATAATCTAGAGTTCAATATTTTATTTCCTCTTTGATCTAGAATAAGTTAAGATTGCATTTGTATTTGTATATGTTTTTAATCTTCACATTGGAAGGCATTTCATTTTTTTTGTATTTTGAATACTAACTGTAAATGCACTGCATTTCTCAGATAATGCAGCCCCTTTAAGTTTAACTTTGAAAATTTGTTAAAATTTCTGGATTAATTGCAATCAATTTTTGTAAATGATATAGTTGTTGGTAAAGAACCTTTCAAATGATATCATACAAATTTAAAATTATCACATATTTATTCAAAGTTTATGAATTTGGGGATTTGTTTAACCTGCTACATAAACTATACTAGAGATGTTATGTTCACTGTCACTTCATTTTATTTGCTTATTTAGTAAATAACTTATTGAATATCTACAATGTACTAGGCACTGTCTACACAGTGTAGCAAAAGACGAAAAGATATTTGTCCTTGTGGGCTTTAACACTACCTAGGATATAATAGAGAAATACACAGAGACAAATGTTTTTCCATGTTAGAATGTGAAGAATATTATTAAAAAAAATTAAAATGTTAGACAGGATAGGGCATGAGAGATTTGGGAGCAAGGGCATGAGAAAGCACCTGGAAAAAGTGTGTTCAGGGCAGTATTTTATCAAAGATTTGAAAGGGGAAGAGTTCATCAGACAGGTACATGGGAGGAAAGTGTTATAGACAAGGGGAACACCAGTGCAAAGGCCCTGGGCAGGGGGTGGGCTGTGCAGTTTCAGGAACAGCAGGGAGGCCAATCTAATCACAGTGACATTCTATAGCATGGGGAGAGGAGGAATAAACAAGCTAGCACATGTGTGTCAATGGTGATAAATGTTATAGAGGGAAACTAAGTGGAGGGATTGCATGGAAAGAGTTGGACCTGCAATCTTAAAAAAAGGATTTTCAGGATAGTTTTCAGGGGACAGCTCACATTTCAGCAACTTGAAAGAAGAGAGATAGAAAGAAGAAAGTGAAGCACACACTAGAGGAAGTGTGCTTCAGGTAAATGGAATCTTAAAAATGTTGTTCTATGAAATTATTTATTCTATGTCTTTTTATGTTAATGTTTTGCATCACTTTATTTTATTAAAAATTTTGAATAATGAAGTATGTTGGATTTTTAATTTTAACTCACACTGTTCTTTTTCTTTTTTGAGAAATTTATTCTGCATAATAAATATGAAATAAAAAATTTTCTACCACATGAAATTTTATTATATTATTTTTTTTTAGTTTCCTCTTTGAAATATATCTTTATTTCTTGCGCCCTCCTTATTTGTTGTTTTTAGTTATTTTTAGATATTGCTCCAGTACCTTTCCACTTCTACATTTTGAAGGGAAACTATCATATGAAAAATCCTAATTTACTCAACACTACATTCTCCAATTATCTACAAAACTCATGACTTCATTTTTAAATGGACCTCTGATTTTGTGTATGGATATAAGAGTGAATTTGAACTTACATAGTATCGGACAATTTCATTTCATTGAATACTTTGTTGTTTCAAGGATTCCTGGAATACTTCTTAACATAAAATTAGATAAGAAAAATATTCATGCCATTTTAGCTCTTTTCATATTAAATCACACTAAAACATAAAGGAAACAGGTAAAATAAATTTCCTTCTCACATCCAAACACATGAGATAGCATATCATTGGACACAGCACTGTCTTAAAACAGCATAATTCTAGCTATTTCAGCAATTGAGTAAAATGATTTGCTATAATCTACTCCCTGTAGAATGAGTATATCAATATTTATCAAAGAACATAGTAATAAATATTGATAGGCAAAATATGTAAGATTTAATCATTAAAATTATTTAAAACAGAGTGTCTAAATTGGGTGGACCACACAAAACCATAGCCTCATGTAATATAACATTTATGAGCTAATCTCTAAAAATTTACAAAATAAATCAAGATATTTATTGGAAAGATATATTAGGATTAAATTACAATTTGTGTGACTTCATGGTTTGAGAAAATTTCCTTCTTAAATACTTAGCATTATGTTGTCATTTAATGGCTAAATTGTTGCTAATTTGATTACTTTTGGAAATCTAAATTCTTGACAATCCAAATGTTTTTCCATTCCTTCAAAAGTCTCTGGGGGACACCTCTGGTGGACCTAAGATGGCAGCATAAGATTTCCCCACAGAATCTGTGAACAAGTGGCAAAAATGGCAGAACCACCTTCTTCAAAACTGAGAAAACAGTTAAAATGTTATGATGTTAAAGGAATATGATTCCAAGAAATCAGAAATTTAATAAAAATATTACCGAAATTGACAATTATTGAAAACATAAGAGTGATTGTCACCATAAAAGCACAGTTAAGGAGCAAAGAAATGGAAAGGACATATATGAAGAAAACTTAATTTGAAATATAAAAGAATAATTTGAAAAAAGCGGACAGTTAAAAATTGCCAAAGTATAATATTCAAAATATGAAAAACTTATACAATCATAAAATGCATATATGTCAAAAGTTTTTTCAATATTTCATTAATAGAAGAATCAGGGAAATGATAAGACTGATTCAAAGAGCCTTTAATTACAAAGGCTTCATAGAATCTATCAGAAACTATTTTAAAAATGTCTTCTTTGTATATAGGTAAGTCCAGATATCATCAATGAAAATCTTTTTGGATTTTCATAATCTGAAAATAACCATGTAAACAGGATAAAGACTAGGAAGCAAAACATTGCCAACACTACAGAAGACTCCCTTTTGCTCTCTTCTACTCTTTGTCTTCTCCATAATGCTAATTCCTCTGCAGCAAAGATTAATTTATGTGGCAGGTAGTTTTAAAATTATTTAAAATTATTTTAATATAAATGTTTAAAATTCCACCATTTCCCTGTTCCAGTTATATGAATTTGACTAATGTATAAAATTGTGTAACCACAATCAAATTACAGAAACCATCCTTCACCCTAAAAATCTCCCCTCAACTACTCTGTATTCAATCACCTCCTTTTTCCTCCAGTTTTGGCATGTGTTCTCTATTGTTACAATTTTGTTCCTACTAGAATGTGAGATAAGTGGAAAAGAATTGTATGTAACCTTTGAAGTTTGGCTTCTTCCACTCAGTATAATGTATTTTAGATTCATCTTGTACTTGAATGTATCAGCGGTTTGATGTTATATATTGCTTGTTCCACTCCTTTGTACACATGAACCACAGTAAGCTTGTCATTCACTAGTGGATGGACATGTGGATTGTTTCCAGTTTTGGAATATACACATTGGCATACAGATTTTTATATAAATATATGTTTTCATGTCTCTTGGGTAAATAGCAAAGAGTGAGATTGCTAGGTCATAGGGTGAGTGGTTTCACTTCATAAGAAACTGTCAATTTGTTTTCCAAACTGGCTGCGTCAGTTTGCATTCCTATCAGCAATGGTCAAGATATAAAATCGCTCTTCATTACTTACAAGAGTACTTCATTACTTACAAGAGTAAGTGGTTTGTATTATCAATTATTATTATAGGTTTTTATTTTAGCCATTTTGATAGGTGTATGAGATCACATTGTGGTTTTAAATTGTGTTTCCCTATGAGGAACGATATTGAGCATCTTTTCAGGGGCTTAGTTGCCCTCTTCATATCTTCCTTGGTGAAGTATTTTTTTAAGTTTTTGCATATTTTTAACAGATTTCCTTTTCTTTTACTCCATACTTCTAAGTTTTGAGAGTTTTTAAATATTATGGATACATGTTCTGTTTCAAATAGCTGTTTAGCAAATATGTTCTCCAATTCTGTGACTGGTTTGTTCATTTCCTCAACAATGTCTCTCAAAGAGCACAATTTAATATGATGAAATACAATGTACCCAATTTTCTCCTGTTTCATGTATTTTGGGTTTTATCTAAGAATGGCATAAAATCAGGATCACACAGATGTTATCCTATGTTATAGTATTAGCTTCATCTTAATGCCTAAGGTCTAAGTTTTATGTATGCTGCAAATGATGGGCTAATGTCTTCTTTTTTTTTGGCAAAATACTGTTCAACTTTTTAAGCAGTCCTTTTTTATTTTAAGACTATTTCCCCCATGGATATCCCTTGGCATCTCCATCAAAAATCAACTAACCATACATGGGTGAATCTATTTCTGAACTCTGTATGGTCCCATTGATCTAGGTTTTATTTTTTCATCATTGCCACATTCTGTTGATTATTTAGCTTGATGACACATCCTGAAATCAGATTATGTGAATCCTCCAGGTTTATTCTTATTTTTCAAATTTCTATAAACTAGTTTATTTCTTTGGTTTTTCATCTAAATTGTAGAAACAGCTTCTATTTTTGCAAAAAACCCTCCTTAAAGTTTAATTGGCATTGCATTGAATCCATAGATCAATTTTGGATTGCATGTAATTAAGATATTGCCTCCAATTTTGTTGCCTAGCAGTATCATATTATTTATTTCTTTCTTCATTTAAATTCAGATTCCATGGCCAACATTACATAGTTAAGTCAAAATACATGGGCTTGAGCCCAAACATCCATATATTTTCCAAAATATTTCCAAGAGATTTTTATTAACATCACAAGTTATAGGCCACAGATTAGGGTATGGCAGAAAAGCTCTAATATTCTAGTTTTCTATCATATAGAATATTTTGATTTTCTGTCTACTGCCCCAACTCTCCTATTAATACTTCTTCTCCATAAGTTTACAATATTCATATTTTATCTCTTTTATGAAATGCTCAGTGGGCTTAAATTCTCTCTCATACCACTTAGAAATATGTTACCTGATAATTTAAATAAGAAAATAGTAATTTTTATTAAAAAATTATGAACCGTGTTATAGGTTATGCTTTCATATTACTTCATTGCATACATGCTTGTGGGGATTTTGAGAGCATTAAATAGCTTATACTCTCAGGAAGAGGAAACCAGATTTCATGGTTTCAGTTTAACTTAATACTACATAGGTAAAAAGTATGAGAGGTAGTACAAAGATTGCGTGATTCGAGTTCTTTTCCAATACTACACTATATGATTTCCACTAAGAGTTCCTTTTTACTGGAGGCCAAAGTGCATTCACATAATTACTTTTATCATGTAGTTCATTGTTCCAGAAGCATTCACTTGTTCACTACAAGAAAAAAAATCATGTTGTTGCTCTTCTGACCTATAAGAGAGTGCGCTTTCTCTTTGGGATCTCCCCTGTGGACTTCGAGAATACCTTGATAAGCTGGTATAAGTATCCGAACACATTATAGTGTTACCTTAATTGAATAAGCAGTTCAGTTGCACAGGTAAAAGGAAAGGATTTTCATCACTTAACACAAGATTTTAGAAAATATTAGTGTGAGAGTCCAATTAGCGTATATAGTTTAATATTTAAATTAGAGGTTGGGTGTTCTGCTTAGATTTGTGTTAAAAATTTAACCACATGTCTTCCATTGAACAAGCAGGGAAAAATAGGAAAGTCTATCTTCATGTTTAGTTTAATACATGTACATTAGAAATTTGCTTTAATACCCATGATGAAAGGTAATAGTCAGAATAGGGACACTAGAAATAAATGACCACATTTTAAAATTAGGTAAATTTATAAATGGAGCATTTCCAACTTCCCTTTGGGTATATGCAAATTCAAGACCTTTTTTTCTGTTATAGGAATATGCACATATTTTAAACTTATTTTCCCATTTAGCTAATAGATCTATTGCCCAGTTTATTTTTTTTAATGTGTTTTAATTTCCTGATCTGTGTTAGCTTGATGATGTTAAACAAGAATTCTCATAGGTAAGAATATTGTTTTGTGTTTTTCTTGAGGGTAAATTTCCAGAATGTTGGCAGGTCACGATAGGATCGTATATATAGTTGAGTAGAAATAGCTTTGTGTGGGAAGTTGGAAAAATCTTGGCTTGATTTCCTGTCTCTACTAGCAACTGACTGTGTGACTTTGGTTAAGTTGTATGTCCCACTGTGTATCAGTTTTCTTATCTATAACAGTATGCTAAATTATTTAATTTTCTGGTTGCCATGTAGATTACATAAAGTGATAGAAAAGAAAATTCCTAAATCCTAATAGCCAGTTAATAACATATGGTACCTGTAACACAGCTTTCCTTCATCACAAGCTCAGTGCTTATATAATTATTCTCATTGTCTGCTACTTAGTTTTCTGACTTATATGAGATGAGGAAATTATTTGACACTTCCAGATTGTGGTTTTTCTTTAATTCAGGGTCTATATATATTTTTTTTTCTTTCTAGCCTCTATCTCTTCTTAAAATCAAATTAGCTACAATAATTTTGTAGAACTGAAATACTTAACAGAACTACCCTTTGAAGAACAGCTTGGATAAAATGGCTAAAACCAATAATTTGTTTCTCTATCATGCCTACAGAACCTTAGAATAATGTAGAGAATTTCACTAGTGGGACCTGATTTCTATAAAATATACCTTCACTTGTAAACCAGCATCTTGATTCACAAAGAAATCAGAGACACCAAGAGATGCCAGAAAATTCTGTTGCCTAGCACATCAGGGCAAATTAAGGAAAATATAGTATTATTTGCTGAGATGTCCAAAAGCAGAATGCGGTGGCAGAGATGAATTTTTTGGTCCCTAAAAGCATAGAATATAGGAATTCATTAGATTCAATCTCAGTAGAATGATATTTTAGTATACATTTATTGTCATATGACAAGTATATGCTTAACTTAAAGAAGAAATACATAGCTTCTGGTATGGGGCCCATTCATTGCTCAATGCTATCAGTATGAAAATAAATGAGTATATAACTCTATCTGTTTGGTTTTATTTAAGTTAAATCAGAAGTCATATTTTAATGGTATGTATCCTTCATATATAATGATATACAAAGAAAAATAATATAAAACTATTTGAATGCATCTCATAAATAAGCCATCTGCAATGAAACTATGTTCATGAATTTGAACATGATATGCCAAAAATTTTGTTCAATCTCAGTTAGTCTTTGGTTTGGAAGGATGAAGTTACTTTTCCAAGCTCAACTGGCATTCAGAACAATCTTTGAATTAATTTAGAGATTTAGAGACTATTAATTTCCAACTGTTGTCATAGAAATGCTAGTGAAGAGGAAAATTGGAATGCTGCTGAAATCAAGTTGTATTATGTAATGAATTCCTTTACTAGACTCCTAAGTGGTACACTTTTCAAAATTTGCCCACGTATTTTCATTTCCTTTCATTGTTCTTCATACTATCTTCCTAATTGCTGTTTTGTCCCTGACCCTCTCCAGTCCATATTTTTGAATAAAATTCCATAGACTTTTGTAAAAGAGAAAAGTGTAAAGTTTTGAAAGAGCAAGAGACAGAGAATGGAAGAGAAATGAAGGGGTAGAGAAAAAAAATAAATGAGGACATTTTTATAATAGAAATGTACTTTTGTTAAAACAAAATATATTAATGCATATTCATAGCCATTCAAACTAAACTGGAAACAATTTAAAAATTGATGTGTTTTTAAGTGACATGTATAAATTATCTGAATTTACCTTCCTGCTTTTTGCTGTGTTGATTATTGATTAAATCCTTTATCTATATATTATTCACTTTGAAAAAGAAACATTAGGAGACCTTTCCTCCTTAACTTTGACACAGCAATATATCTGAAAATTTGAGTTTACTTTCTAGTTGTAGTTTTATAGCATAATTCAAGACAAATGAAAATTATTAAAATGTATCCATTAATATACCATCAAAAATTATGTAGTGAAGGGGGCAAGAGGGCAGCATATAGAGGAGTGGAATTTAGTTAGTCCCCTGGAACAACTAATGAACAACCAGGAATGACTAGTAAATAATTTGGAATAACTGCTGGGGGACAATCATGACTGTCCATGCATTGTACATCAACCTGGATTGGGAGGAATGCCTGAGCTTGCAGCATAAAATCTGTCAGTAAAAATGGTGGAACTGTGCCAGGAGTCCCCTCCCCCCACAGCAGGCTTTGCTGCAAAACCTCACTGTAGTAGAAAGCAGCACTCTCCTGGCAAGTGAATATAGCTCAAACAAGCTCCAACTGGGGTTTTCATTCACAAATTTGGACCACTAAATACAAGCTACATACCCTCAACAAACAGGCTTTTATTGATGACTGACTTTAAAGAATCAAAAGACTTATCTGTCCCAGGAGGGGGAGCCCAGAAAACCAGGTGTTACCTCTGGGCAATGAGTGAAACTGGGGGACCATGTACTGGCTCTAAAAGGGGGCTTTCTGTTTCTTTATCTCTCTCAACCTGAGGGGCTCAGAGGAGAGAGCTGCAGCCTTTTTCAGTTTCTAGCACTCTGACCCAGAGGGATGGAGATAACATAGTCAGAGTGGTAGGTACAACCTAGGGGGTGTATTTTCCCTACGAGTAAGGAGGGGGGCCCAGCTTTCCCTTCAGAACCAGACCCCAGAACCTGGGGTAAAACAACAAAAACAGAAACTGAAGGAGCCACAGGTCCTTACACCAGTCAGGAGCAACAGGCTGATAGGTGTCGCCTGCTGGACAGATTAGGAAAAGCACAGTGACTGGAAACCTCATAGGAAAGACTGCCATTCCTCTAAGGTACACCCTAAAATAATCCCATTCTAAGATCTGAATCCATTCTGGTCTGGGAAAATCTGACTGGGGTAACCAAGGAAACCAGATGCTTAGAAAACAGAAAACTACAATCTATACTAGAAAAATGAAGATATGGCCCAAAGGAACAAATCAAGATACATTTAAGATTTTTTTTTTTTGACTTTAATGAAATAATCTATTAACGACTTTCAAAGAAATATGCTAAATCAAATCAAAAACCAAATTAGTGACTTCAGGGAAGATATAACAAAAGAGATGAAGGCTATAAAGAAAACACTGGGAGAAAATGAGGTACAAATTGAAAGTTTGAAAAAACAATGGGCAGAATCAATGGAAATGAAACACACAACACAGGAGATGAAAAACACAATGGAGACATACAACAGAAGATCTCAAGGGGCAGAAAAAAATTAAGGAACTGGAGAACAAGACACCTGAAATCCTACACACAAAAGAACAGATAGTGAAAAGAATGGAAAAATATGAGCAACTTCTCAGGGAATTGAATGACAACATGAAATGCATAAATGTTCATGTCATGGATGTCCCAGAAGGATAAAAGAAAGGAAAAGGGTCAGAAGCAATAATAGAGGAAATAATCAATGAAAATTTCTCATCTCTTATGAATGACATAAAATTACAGATCCAAGAAGTGCAGTGTACCCCAAATAGAATAGATCTGAATGTACCAATGCCAAGGCATTTAATAATCAGTTTATCAAATGTTAAAGACAAAGAGAGAATCCTGAAAGCAGCAAGGGAAAAGCCATCCATCACATAAAAAGGAAGCTTGATAAGACTATGTGTGGATTTCCCAGTAGAAACCATGCGCGAAGAAAAGTAGTGTGATATATTTAAGATACTGAAAGAGAAAAAACACCAACCAAGAATCCTGTATCCAGCAAAACTGTCCTTCAGATATGATGGAGAGTTTAAAATATTCTCTGAAAGACAGAAAATGAGAAAGTTTTTGAATAAGATACCCATACTACAGGAAATACTAAAGGGAGCACTGCAGACAGATAAGAAAAGACAGAAGTGAGAGGTTTGGAACACAATTTTGGGTGATGGTAGCACAGCAATGTAAGTACACTGAACAAAGATTACTGTGAGTATGGTTGAAAGAGAAGGTTAGGAACATGTGGGATACCAGAAGGAAAGAGCAAAGACAAAGACTAGTTCTGTATAACTCAGTGAAACCTAAAGTGATCAACAACTGTGATAAAATGTGCAAATATCTTTTTATATGAGGGAGAACAATTGAATGTCAAACTTGCAAGATGTTAAAAATAAGGTGGATAAAATTACATGGAACTTTGAATAGGAAGTGAGCTATGGTAGGTCTGTATAGATTAGAATGAAATAGCAACACATCCTGAAGTAATTTGGGTGGAGGATAAAATATATATATTCAGGCACCCCCTGAAGAGCTGGGGGAGGATGCGGAGGTGTTGGACTTCCTCACCTGGATTGTTGCTGATGTTCTCACAAACATTGGAGACTGATGGCTTGATGTGCTGAGCTTTCTGTCTTGGGGCTGGCCCCTATGAAGTTTGTTGCTGCAAGGAGAGGCTAAACCTGCTTATAATTGTGCCTAGGAGTCTCCCCCTGAGTGCCTCTTGGTTGCTCAGATATGGCCCTCTTTCTAAGCCACCTTGGTGGGTGACCTCACTGCCCTCCCCCCTACATGGGACCTGACTCCCAGGGGTGTAAATCTCTTGGGGTAACTCAGGATATGACTCCCAGGGATGAATCTGGACCCATCATCATGGGATTGAGCACATCTTCTTGACCAAAAGAGGGCTGTAAAATGAAAAGAAATAAAACTTCAGTGGCTAAGAGATTTCAAATGGAATCAAGAGGCCACTCTGGTGGACATTCTTACACACTATATAGATAACACTTTTTAGGTTTTAATGTATTGGAATAACTAGAAGTAAATACCTGCAACTACCAAACTCTACCCTGGTAGCCTTGACTTTTGAAGATGATTGTACAACAATGTAGCTTACAAAGGGTGACAGTGTAATTTTTAAAACCCTCTGGATTGCATTCCCTTTATCCAGTGTATGGATGGATGAGTAGAAAAATGGGGACAAAACCTAAATGAAAAATAGGGTGGGATGGGGGGGTGATTTGGGTGTTCTTTTTTTATTTTTATTTTTTATTCTTATTCTGATTCTTCCTGGTGTAAGGAAAATGTTCAAAAATAGATTGGGGTGATGAAAGTACAACTATAAGATGGTACTGTGAACAGTTGATTGTACACCATGGGTGATTGTATGGTATGTGAATATATCTCAATAAAACTGAATTTTAAAAAAATGGGGTGGTATTGGGGGAAAAATACAATCAAAGCAAACTGGAGACTATAGTTAACAGAAACATTGCATTATTCCTCCTTTAATGTAACAAAGGCAATATACCAAAGCTAAATGCTTTTAAGATGTGGTCATAAGGGAGGGGTATGGGACTCTTGGCGTTGGTGATGTCTGACTCTTTTTTCTATTTTTAGTTAACTTTATCTTTCCTTTTGTTGCTTTTTAGCTGTCATTTCTTTTCTTTCTTTTCCTTTTTCCTTTGTCTCTCTGCCTTCTTTGACTATTCTGCCTTCTTTGTGGAAAAAATGGAGATGTCCTTATGTAGATAGTGGTGATGGTGTTGAATACATAAATGTATGACTATACAGGGAACAATCAATTGTTTACTTAGGATGGAAAGTCTGGTGGGTGAACAAAATCATCTTTAAAAAAAACAGATTGATCAAGAAAGTTTGAGGGCACTGCATTGAGTTAAATAAGTCAGACACACAAGGGCAAATACTGCATGGTATCACTGATATGAACTAATTATAATATGTACACTGATAGACATGAAATATAAATTATCAGGATAGAGAATGAGGTTAAAGAATGGGGAGGAGTTGCTTATTATGAGCAGAATGTTCAACTAGGTTGAACTTAAGTGTTTGGAAATGAACAAAGGTGTTCATAGCACATTACTGTGAGAATATCTAACAGTGCTGAATGGTATGTGAATGTGGTGGAAACGTGAAGCTTAGAGTCACGTATGTCACCAGAAGGAAAGTTATGGGTTAAAAGATGGGAATGTATAAAACAGTGAATCTTGTGGTGGAAATCTCCATGATTAACAGTACCAATATTAGAAATCTCTTTCATGAGCTAGAACAAATCTATGACACTATAACTAGAAGTTAATAATAGAGGGGTACATAAGAAAAAATATACCTATTGTAAACTATATACTACAGTTAGTAGTATTTTAACATTCTTTCATCAACAGTAACAAATGTACTATACCAATACTATGAGTCAGTAATGGAGGGGGGGTGGTTAGGGGTATGGGAGGATTTGAGTTTCCTTTTTTTTGTCTTTATTTCTTTTCTGGAGTAATGAGAATGTTCTAATAATTGAAAAAAATAATTGTGATGATGGATGCACATCTGCATGATGGTACTGTGGGCAATTGATTGTGCACTTTGGATCTTTGGATAACCATAAGGTATGCAAACAATCTAAGTAAAATTTTTAAAAATTATGTAATAAGCCACTACAAATATACTCAACTAGCAAATTGAAACAAACCTCTAAATCAGGGTCCAATCTCAAATGCTTCAAAAGCTAGCACACAATATCGCTGTGTGAAGTATCATGGTTTAAGTTAAATAAAATAAGAGGAAATAAAGGGAAGTAGATGCTGCATATCTCTTCTAAAGTAGCAAATTTCACTTGTTAAAATGTATAGGCAAGACTAATAATTTATTCTGCCCAGATGAAGCCTCCTAGATGTGATATTGGTAAGAATAGTTTTTGCTGCATTTTAATTTTGTGTTCTATTCTTATATCTTTATTTCTTCTTCCACCAAGTATACAACAAACATTTCCATTAGCAAATTTTAATTTGAGGGTTGCATTGTTGCTGCCTTTACTTTCCCAACTCTTCTCCCCTTCCATTTAATTCAAAGGCAAGTGCTTCCAAACTTTCAGGGAAGAGATCATCCATATTTTGTACAAACTCTTCCGGATAATACAAAATGAGGGCTAATCTGCAACTCATCCTAGGAGGTCAGTATTACCCTGTTTTTGTAAGATATAAAAATATTTATGGTTCATCATTTCACATATACAGATGCAAAAATCTAGAACAATTTTAATATATCATTGACATCAACTTCAAGAGGTAGTCTCTAATTGACTTTCTGACTATGAATTTGACTATTCTAGATATTTCATGTTGCAAATAGTCTTAATTGAGAGCAATAGGCTGGTCAGAATAAGATAATCATGTTCCCATTTTAAGAAGGAAAGGAGCAAAATAGGGAGAAAAGTAGAAAGAAAGGAAGAATCTTGAATAACACTAAAAATACATCAAGAGTGGGATGATTCTGGGTGATTTTACATCAGCAGATATTTTTTACACATGTTATTTTAAAATTACAAAAATAAAAAGGACATTTAACGTGGTTAATGAAGCCATGAGCCTTTATAAATGTTCCAATCCTTATTGAGTAAAATACAGTACATTTTATCAGTAAGGTAACACTAAAATCACCATACAGGGAGATCAGTGAATGTCATACTGCCTTGGGATGAAAGGTAAATCACTATCATGCAACTTGTAATGATATTTGAAGATTTTTTTAGCTGTGTTTCTTCAATATAATTATATACCATTATGCTCAATTCTCAAATACATGGACCAAACCACATCAGCTGAGATACAAAGTTTGCATTGCAGCTGTGCCATATAACATGGGCCTGCAGAGAGGCAATGGAAGTTCTCATCCCTTTCCTCTCCCTAAACATAGTTGTCCTTCTTTGCTTGTGAAATGTAAAATTTGTAACATGGAATAAAGACCAGGATGAACTCTTCCCTTAATGCATTTGGGAATATTCTGATTAGAGAAAGGGAATACCCAGGCCTAGAGATAAGGGATGTTTAAGGTGAGGCAAGTTCATTAATACTGAAAGCAAAATACATATACCTGACATAATTCCTCTAAGAATTGACCCATCCTGACCCTTTAATTGCATTGATTATAAGCTAAGTTTGTGCCTTATTAGAAATATATTCAGAGACACTTCCAAGCTTTGAACCTTACTATCTGCAGGGAAACACCTGCAATTTTAATATAAAAATAATAGTGTCCAGGGATTTTACTACTGGCACTGAGTATATTAGCCTAAATCAAAATGTTTAACATTTTATTTTGAATTTACCATCAGTTTACTATTACAAATATCACTGTTGCAGAAACATCTATCTTCCCACTCCCTTTTCTTATAATCATGACTAGAGTCGTTTACTCACCTTGAATGATGAATGTGTCATTGCTCCTCCATGTGGATGCTAACTTCACTGAAATCAAAAGTATTTATGAGTGTCTATCCCCTTTGAGGCAAAAACATGGGAGTTTGA
The DNA here is from genome assembly GCF_015220235.1 of Choloepus didactylus. NCBI lineage: Eukaryota > Metazoa > Chordata > Mammalia > Pilosa > Megalonychidae > Choloepus > Choloepus didactylus. Next base: position 29,361,389 of record NC_051312.1, on the reverse strand, counting down.
ATGCAATTTGTTATTATTCCCAAAGCATCTGAGATGAGGAAATGATGCCACTGGGACTTTAGTAATTATCAAGGGTACCTTTGGTTTCCCTATGGAGAAACATTATTTTATGTACAATTTCCCTTCTTTCTTGTGTTGTTTCATGCTACCCTCTCTCAAACACCTTGAGTTAAGTATATTATTTTTTGGAGACATATTTTATCTCTACAAAATTATTTCAATATTTAGAATTTCCCACATTGGCTTCCTCCAACAATTATGGCTGGGGATGAAGGTAGATTTCTTTAATATGCCCAGTACTCCTTTTAGAAGATTCAGAAAGAATACAAATTATGAGCATGTGTGTTAATCCTTTTTTATTTTTTTTCTAATCTCAAAACTAAGTTGATTTCATCCTACCTTAATTCCTTATTCTGTAATTATCATCAGTCTTCATTCGCAATTCCACTTCAATTCTCCTTCCTCTACAGGTACTTCTTTTATGAAGGTTGATGTATGTCCTTAATAAGGCAGACATCTTCATAAATTAAATATAATGAATGTTTTACTGGACAGGCATATGTTGTTATGTATGTCATTTTGAAATCTAACATCCTCATTCAATGTTTTTTTTTTTTTTTTTTTTTTTTCCATTTACAGGAGGTAGTTTATTGGTAGCCACAAATTGGGTGAGGGCAGTGCTGGCAAAGCAATATTACACAAACTTCCAACTACATTACAGTGGCCACTTCTAGTCTATCATTCTGTGCATCCAATGAAATTAGACATTGTTTTTTTTTCTTTGTGACAACCCTCCACTCTTGATTATTTCCTGTACTGACACATCAACCAGCTTCTACTCTTCTACTTTTGGACTTTACTGTGATAACCCCTATACTAATTGCCTTGATTTACTATGATTTCATTCATTTGGCCATCCTGAGGATTCTGAAGGGAGGCATAAAATTGTTTCTACATGTGGATTAACTTCAATAGTTTGTCAGCTTTTCATGGGACAATCCACTTCATGTGTGTGAAGCCAAGTTCCAGCTCCTTTTTGGAAAATGATGTGATATTGTCAATATTTTACACCATTATATTTCCCATGCTGAATCTCATCCTCTACACTTTAAGGAACAAAGAAGTTAAAATGATGATGAAAAAAATTATTTGTGAGAAATAGCTTTATAAAGTAAAATTATAAATAACATTGAGTAAAACTTGGAAGAATGTTAGAGATCAATCCATATCTCTATGGTTAGAAATTAGACAAGTTGTTTTGATTTTAGTTAGTAGTGTTTACTATTCTAGAATGTAACCAAAGAAAACATTTTCTGTCCACCAAAGAAACATCTTACATATATAGATAAATTGTGTCATCTACATGCCTATGACTACATTAAAACTGATATGTGTCAAATATTAATTGAAGAATGTATAATTCATGTTAGTAGTTGTATAATTTAATTTTCACTTAAAAAACTAGAGGAAATCTCTTCAATGTACTACAGCTTGATATAAACTCACATGGTTTATAGTAAATTCTCAGCACTCATTATGAGTGAATTCTCCTTCTGGAATCCATGTGAAGGACTTTCCTAATGTAATCTAATGTGCTCCATGTTCCTTTACACTATAAGATACACCCAGGCATCTGGACATACATTTTGTACTCTGGCTCAACATAATAAGTATATATTCTGTTATTTCCTTCACACTATCCTATTACAGAAACTTATTAGATACACTGTGAAACTCCCAAAAGTGTACTGAAGTGATATGGTAATATTTATTCAGTATATTGAGCCTTCATTAAGGCTCAAGGAAAACAAAATATAGTTCAAAGAATAACTTATAATTGGTTACTATGTTCAGGTGGACTAAGATTTGAAAATTGAGCATAATATTGTGTCTTCCTTTAATTCAGATTCTTGCTCATTTCCCAGCTCTTCTTCTGTGCAGGTCTGAAGCTGTTATGGACCCAGAATAGCCATGATCTTTTAGCCAGTTTGGTAAGGTGAGACATTTTATTAGGTTGTTTCCATGGAGACAGGACCCACCCAACAGTGTGTGGGTACTTTGATCATATAATTTCCATGGAGGTGTGAACCTGCCTATTCAGAGTTGTTCTTGATGAGTTTGCTAGAGTCCTTAGGAGAGCTCACAAAGAGAAGGAGCTCAGAGAAGCTGAGAGAGACATTTTGGAGAGAAGCCAGAGTTTGCCTCCAGGAGAAGCTAAGAGCCAACACAGAACCAGATGCTCAGAGACACTGGGAGATGCAGACAGAAAAACATCTGGAGATATTAAGCTAAGAGATGAAACTCTGAATTTGCTCCAGAGAAGCTAAGAGAGTACCCAGATGATTAGATGCACAGGAGTTGAGGAAGCCAAAGAGTTAGAAGCCCAGAGATATTTTGGAGAAAGCTATTTTGAAGCCAGTACCCAGGAACAAAGGACCAGCAGGTGTCCGCAATGTGCCTTTCCAACTAACAGAAGTGTCCAGGACACCATTGGCCTTTCTTCAGTGAAGATATCTTCTTGTTGATGCTTTAATTTGGATACTTTTATAGCTTTAGAACTGAAAATTGTAACCTAATATTTCCCCTCATAAAAGCCAAGCCATGTCTGGTATTTTGCATGATGGAAGCTATAGCAAACCAGAACAGATTTTGGTACCAAAGAATAGGGTGCTGTTGATTTTGCAAATACCATACATGTTGGGACAGCTTTATAAATGGATAATGGAAACATTCTTGAAAAATTGTGAAGACCTTGATAGAAAAGGCCTAGGTTGCTTTGAAGAGACTGTTGATAGAAATATGGACTCTAAAGATATTTCTGATGAGGACTTAGATAGCAATGATGAATGTGTCATTGCAAAGTAGAAGGAAGGCAATCTTTGTTTTGAAGTGGCAGAAAATTTGGCAAAATTGAGTCCTCATGTTGGATGGAAGGCAGAATTTGAAAGCGATGAGCTGGGATACATAGCTGAGTAAATCTTCAAACTAAATGTGGAAAATGCAGTCTGGCTTCTCTTTGTGGTGTCTAGTAAAATATGAGAGGAAAAAGATAAGCTGAGAAACTAACTCTTGGGTACTAGGAAACCAAAAATTGATGGTTTGGAAAATTCTGGGCTTCCAGAAAGAGAGACCCTAGAGGATAACACCCACCTGAAGATTTAATGAAACATGGAAACAGCCAGCCATTTCAGTAAAAGCCAGGATTGGAAATGGAGTTATCCAGGAAGGATTTGTGGAAAGTTCTATTATCTGACAGTTTTGACCTCTGTATGCTTCAAGTCAAGCCAATTTTTTTTTTTTTTTTTGTGAGTTCTGTATAAATAGAACCACTGTGAGTCTGGATTAAAAGGGACAGAAAAAGGACAGATTGAAATAAAAATTTCTTCATAGTTGGAACCGTGGAAGCCAAGGTCTAAAGCCATGGAATCTCAGGCCAGGAGAGGAGACCAACCTCTACATGTGAAGAGGGTGAGTTTTCCCCTGAGGCAGAGGGAGGTATTCCACCTTGATGCTTAGGAAGAGTGCTGCTGACCCAGGCCTCAGACAGGGTAGAACACATTCCCCAGGGATTGGGGAAAGCCTGGCAACCACCCTGCTATTATGAAGGCTCTCACCTTATCAGGCCCTGAGGATAATACATCATTCCATAAATGACTCTCAGACATTGAAATCTAATGAAGTTTGTCCTGTGGGTTTTAGGAACTGTTTAATTCCCATGACACCTGTTTCCCTTTCAATTTCTCTATATGACAATGGGAACATTTATCCATGACTGTTCCTCCTTTGTCTATTGGAAGCAGATAACTTGATCTAAGTTTCACAGTTTCAGAGCCAGAGGGGAATTTTGCCTTAGAACAGGACACACCTGCAGCTGATCTTGATAAGACTTTGTACCTACCTATTGTTACTGAAATGATTAAAGCTTTTGTGATATTGTGATGGAATGAATGTATTTTGCATTTGGAAAGAACATGGTTTTGGGGAGGGACCAGAGGGTGGAATGTACCAGTTTGAAGCTGTTATGGATCCCAGAAGAGCCTTGATCATTTAGCGAATCTTGTAGGGTGGGACTTTTTGATTAGGTTGTTTCCATGGAGATGCGACCCACCCAATTGTGGGTGGGAACTTTGATTATATTATTTTCATGCTGGGGTGTACCTGCCCATTCAGGGTGGTTCTTGATTAGTTTACAGGAGTCCTTAAGAGAGCTCATGGAAAGAAGGAGCTCAGAGAAGATGAGAGAGACATTTTGGAGGGAAGCTAAGATATGTAATCTGGAGTTTGCCCCTGGGAGAAGCTAAGAGCCAGCCCATACCTAGATGCTTGGAGACATTGAAAAATACAGACAAAAAGACATTTGGAGATGCTAAGCTAAGAGATGATGCCAAGAGTTTGCCCTGGAGAAGCTAAGAGAGCACCCCCAGATGTTTAGATTCACAGAGGCTGAAGAAGCTAAGAAAGACAGAAGCCCATAGACGTTTTGGAGAAAGCCATTTTGAAACCAGAACCTGGAAGCAAAGGACCAGCAGACACCAGCCATGTGCCTTCCCAGTTAACAGAGGTGTTCTGGATGCCATTAGTCTTTCTTCAGTGAAGTTATCCTCTTTTTGATGCCTTAGCTTGGACACTTTAATGCCTTGCAACTGTAAATTTATAACCTAATAAATCCCCTTATGAAAGCTAATCTACTTCTGGTATTCTGCATAATGGCAGATTTATCAAACCAGAGCACCAGCTATCCTCTATCTTTAAGAAAAATAAAAACAAAACAAAAAACAAAACAAAAAAACAACTTTCATTTCCCATGATTTCTCAAAATTTACAACCAATGATCAAAGCCCTGAGAAATGATCTTCCTTTACCTCAACACACACCTGCTTTTGCCTTATTTGTTCTGCTTTGTTTATTTTTGTTCTAAGATTTGTTTATTTGAAGGGACACAAGCATTTGAAATTTCCTTTTTCATTCAATGTAATTCACTCTTTTCCCAGGAGGGATGATTGATCTGTGAATCCACCAAAGTAATCTTGTGAAAACAAGGTAATCAAAAAGTTAATGTTTATGTGTGAACTTGAAATCTAATCCAATAATTTTCTGGACCTCAGTTTCTAAACAGTTTACAAAGAGAAATAACTTTTTTTGTATTGGTACAAGCACATTTTTGCTAGCAGAATGTGGTTTACCTTTATACTCAAAATTCCTCTTAAAAACAGCACAAATTTTCAAAGATACTAACACAATCTGACTATAATGTGGATTGAGATTATGCTCTAGGACCAAGGACTCCCTCACTTATGTTTTCAATATTTCACCAATAATTCACCCCACAGGTTACACAAATCCATATCATTCATCTGTTTGAATGACATATACCTGGTAAAAGTCAGTAAATTTTCAAAGGTTTTAGGTGTGATGCCATTGAGTAACAGAGGTCAAGGAATTAAAGGTGACTGAAGGAAAAAATACATGGGATTGTGAAGCTAGACCTAGGAGAATCATCAATATCATCCCTGCACTCCCCAGCAGGGTAATCAAGGGTATCAGGAGAAACAGCATAAAGAGGATCTGACAGATCTCTTGAGTCTGTCAATCCCTTAAGGATGAAGTTAGGCACATTAGTGTTATTCTTACTTCCCATAGCATTCATTGTTGCAAACTGTTAAGAAATCAAAGGTGATACCTAATAAAAATGGCTTCCAAATGGTATTCATTTTTATGAATGATTTAGCATTTAAAAATTAAATTTGTGTTTCTAGAAATTCATAATAAATAGTTTACAAAATATGACTGAAAAAATGTGTCTGACTTCCAAGTATAAATTAGGTATTAAGCATTTGCTAATATATATTAGAAGCTCATATATATTGCAAAATTAAAAAACAACTTGAAACTGTTATAAATACTTCCTATTATTTACCATTTATCCAGATGAAAATATGATACTAAAGGTGTTACTATTGTACAATTTTTTTAAGATAATAAAATGGTTCAGAAAGTTATCTTATCCAGATTCTTATTCATTAACTGTTGTTGACTGTGATTCTACCAAGATTATTTGAGTTCAAAGATCATGCTCATAACACTATAAGCCTATTTAAAGTAATTTCAGAGAAGCATAAAAAGTATTAGATATGTATCAAAAATGAGAGGTTTAATATTCTTTTGTTATCCAATGTCACTTAATACAAATGACAGATCAGAAAGTCAAACCTCAGACTGCTTTACCAGGGAATATTAATATTAAGTAAAACACTTTGCTATTAATTTTCAGAAGACATGTCATTTAATTGATTGTTTAAAATCATATTTCTTCCAAAAATGTATTTTCAGTATATGTACATTTCTTGACAACTCTGATATTATGAATTCTATATTTCCATTTCTACAAATCCTGGCATTTTGTAGGTAAGGCCTACAAGTTAGGCATATATATATGCATAGGTTTCTAATAATGTCTTCCTTTTTAGATAAAATAAAATGCTCTAACTTTTCAAAAATACTTACTGTGAGCCAAACTTGGACTAAAACATCTTCTTGTATTATCTGTCTAGAGATATGACAACCTCAAGTTTTCTCACAAAAAGAATATGTAAACTATTTAAGGAGCCTAATATTTCTGCAACATGAAATTTGTAATTCTTTGAGTTATCTTATGTTTGAGTTTTTGTGCATGTATTTCCAATTTTTTCTAAAGTAAAATATACCAACCTAAAAATTTTGCTCATGTCCTTTTCAGATAGAAAGTTCACCTGGAAATTATGTTTCACAAGGGAGCTAATATGAACATAAGTAGATCAGAGTATTCCATGCCTTTCAACCTGATAATCACATGGCACCTCTTAAAATGAATATTGCAGATAATGCAGCATTTGTTCATCTTTAGGTCTAATTTCCAAGGTAGATTACTTGGCATGATTCCAATGATAAAAAATTTCAAAGACTTACGCAGGCCTGTTGGGTTTGTAAAAGTGAGTTGCCTTCAACATAGAAATCCATAATGTCAAACATCATATTTTTGGTGTTCTAATTTATGTTCTAATTTATGACTGGGTAAAGGGAAAGTATTTCTAGATATATACTTAATTAATCCATTTCCACCATAGATGACAGAAAATTTTTTACAATGAAACACTTTTATATTTAAAAGTGTGCCACTATCATGGGAGTAAACAATGTTTTTTGCACAAAAAAATGAAATACAACAAAATTCAAAGAGGAAAATTAAATTTGTTCATAAATGTTAATATTTAGATGTATTTTCATCCAATTATTTCTTTGTGCCTATGTTTATTTTTATGTATATGTATGTATTTACATAATTTTTATCTCGTATTTTCAGCAACATTCCAATTTTGTTGTTAAATATTTATAATACATTTGACCTATGTTATATGAGACTTTTGTAAAGCTTACAATTTCCTGTGTTATGCATTGGCTGGTTCATCATAACTAACTTATTTCTAGGAGTGTGCACCAGCTAATAATTGGGCACAAAAAGTAAAACATGGTGGAGTTTCATCATCCATTTCTGGTAGTCACCTATTTCATCTACACAGAAGATGTATTGCTGTATTCAACCAGAACAATGTTTATGAAACTTGTTTCATTATTTTAGTTTACTGTCTTTTATTGTAGTTAAAGAAACTTGAGTGAAGAAAGTAAAAATGAATATGAGTTTAGTAAACATTTTATAATTAATTTAATGTCCAAAACCTCATTTCACCTCTATATAAAAGGTGAAATGTCTTGTGAATACTACATTAATTGGCAATATTAAAATCATTTTTAAATGTAGGTAGATGGTTTGAAGCTCTATGTACCTCAGAAAAGATCATGTTCTTAAACCTAATCCATTTCTGTGGGTATGTAAGCAAGATCTTTTGTTGAGTTGGATCTTAAGTTAAGATGTGACCCACCTCATTCAGTATGGGTCTTAATCCTCTTACTAGAGCACCTTATAAGAGGAAAAAAGACAGATAGAAGACACAGGAAAAGTCCCAGAGAAGCTAAGAGAAAAGGACCCACAGAGAAGCTGAGAGAGGAAGACACTGAAGCCAGAAGCTGGAAGCAAAAATAACCCAGGAGAGAAGGGAGAGATCAGGAGACATTGCCATGTGTCTGGCCATGTGACAGAAGAGTTGAGGATCACTGGAATTTGGTGTTCAGTGAGAAGCTTTCATCCATTTAATTGATGCCTTCATTTGGGACATTTTCATGGGTTCAGAACTGTAAATCTGTAATCTACTAAATCCCCATTGGGAAAGCCATCCCATTTCTGGTGTATTGCATTTCATCAGCTTTGGTGAACTAAAAGAGATTTTGGTATGAGAAGAGGGTGGTACTGCAATTGCAAATTTCAAAAATGCTGGATAAGGGGAAGATTCTGGAAGAATTGTGAGGTGCTAGACAGAAAAGTCCTAGATTGCTCTGAAGAGACTTTTGGTAGAAATATGGACACTAAAGGTACTTCCAGTGAGGCCTTAGACAGAAATGATTACTGTGTCATTGCAAATTGGAAGGAAGGTGATCCTTGATTTAAAGTGGCAGAGAATTTGGCAAAATTAGGTCCTGATGTTGAAAAGAAGGCAGAATTTGAAGATGACAAGTTTGGACATTTAGCTGAGGAGATTTCCAAAATAAATGTGGATAAAGCTACCTGAATTCTCCCTATAGCTTATAGTAAAATGCAAGAGGAAAGGGATAAGCTGAGAACCGAACTTCAGGGTGTGTGTGTATGCACGCACAGACACACACACACACACAAACAAACAAAGCATAAATTGATGGTTTGGGAAAATCTGAGTTTATGGAAAGCACGTCCCCAGAAAGTAGTGCTCCTAGAAAGTGGTACCTCATGTGAGATTTAACTAAACATGGATCCCATCAGCCATTTCAGTACAAGTCAGGATTGGGGGTGCAGTTTTCCAAGAAGGATCTGTGGAGCATCCTACTGTCCGATGGTTGGGACCCCTGTGTACTAAATGTGAAACCAATGAGCTTTTTGCAAGATCTTTATGAATGGAACTACTGCCAGCCCAGCCTAAAAGGGACAGAAAAGGGACAGATTGAAGGAAAATGATTTCAAAGGCAGAACCATGGAAGCTGAGGTCTGGAATTAAGACATCTTCTTGGGCTAAGACAGTGGACCCACCAATGTATGTGGAAAGGGTGAGTATGCCTGAGACCTTGCAGACGGTGGGCACATTCTGCCCTGTTTTGTTCAAGAAAAGTGTTACCATTCCAGGGTTCCCACATGCCTGGGGGACTGCAGAGATTTAGCTGCCCTGTGGTTAAGAGAGTGCTGCAACCCCAGTGTTCAGAGGGGATGAGCATTCCCCAGGGAATGGGGAGAGTCTGGAAACCACCCTACTGTTCTAAAGGGTTGACCCTGTGCTCTGGTGATTATGGATAGTCCAGCTGCCACCAGATGCTTGAGGAAGACAAACCCTGGATTTGGGGAGTCACCTCAATGCTTGATGAGGGTGGAGCTTACAGTCCACCAATCACTCTAATGCTTGGAGATGTTCGAGTCTATACCCCAGTGTTTGGAGAGATGAGGGCCACTGTGTAAGACCTTGAAAAGGGTGGGGCTCCCACTCTGTCAACCCCAGAGGACAGAAGAGCATTCTACAGATGACTCTCAGAACTTGAAGTCTAATGGAATTTGCCCTGCAGGATTTTAGAACTGTTTGGGACTGATGGCTCCCATTTTGTTTCCAGATTCTTCCTATGGGAATGGGAATGTTTAGTCTGTGATTCTCCCTCTTTTGTATATTGGAAGCAGATAACTTGTTCTAAGTTTCACAGGGCCATAGCCAGACAGGAATTTGTCCCACAACAGCACACACCTATAACTGATTTTGATGAGACTTGGTACATAATATTGTTACTGAAAGAATTTAAAGCTTTTGTGATATTTTGGTGGAATGACTTCATTTTGCATATGGAAAGAACATGTCTTTTTGGGCCTCAGAGTGTGGAATGTGGTGGTTTGAAGCTCTATGTGCCTCAGAAAAGATCAAGTTCTTAAAGTTTTGGGAGTGGACCCATCATAGGTAGGATTTCTTGTATGCCTGAGAATTTGCAGAGGGTGGGCATTTTAAGTTGAGATGTGACCTACCTCATTTAGGCTGGGTCTTAATTCTCTTACTGGAGTCCTTTATAGGATAAAAGACAGAGAAGGCACAGAAAAAGTACCCAGAGAGGCTGAGAGACAACGACATATGGAAGCTCAGAAAGGAAGCCTCTGAAGTCCAGAGCTAGATGCTGCAAAACCAGGAGAAGGGAGAGACCAGCAGACCTTGCCATGTGCCTGGCCATGAGACAGAGGAGTTGAGGATCACTGGACGCTGGTGTTCAGTGAGAAGGTATTGTCCTGTTGATGCCTACATTTGGTTATTTTGTTGACCTCAGAACTGTAAGTTGTAAATTAATAAACCCCCATTGTAAAAAGCAGTCTATTTCTGGGATATTGCATTTCATCAGTTTTAGCAAACTAAAACAGAGGAGGAGGGAGAGGAAAAGATGATTGTAAAAGTAATGGGATGAGATGATTCTACAAAGAGTTTGAGGTTCTATTACATTTTCAAGGGTAATAGTAGAAGCTTTGATAGATATTTTACTGGCAAGTGTGGAATTATACAGAAAAGAGATATATGAAGCCAGAACAATGAATATAAGATTTAAAATTTCCATCAACGGTGTAATTAGGAGAGTCAAAAAGAATTACATTTTTTAATATGATTTAGGATGTAGAAATCTGCAAAGAATGTTTCTTCAGACCTGACAATTTTTCAAAAGCCAATAATCTTAAAAACCGTAACTTTTCATGAGTACACTTAAAAGGAAAGGTTGGAAACATCTAAGAAATAAAATACCAAGGAGGGACATGCCCCTCAGAGAAGAGGTGATGGGACAAATGAACTGTATCACTTTTTTAGGAGATGAGAGACAGATGTGGCTACTGTATAAGCAGATTTGAGAGAATACAAAAAAATTATAGAACTGTGAAAGCCAAGTACAGGCTATAGTGTCAATAAGGAAAAGCCCTGAGCTCTAGAATCAAGGGTTTTGCATTCACTCTCAATATCTTCTCTGCAGGTCTCTTCCAAATGCTCATGAGAGAAACTGGCCAAGTTGCAAGGAATTCAAACAAGGTCACTATGCATCCACAAAATACCAAATATCCTTTTTCCATTCTTAATACATGAGGAATTGCTGTTACTTTACCACTTTTAACTTTATACTTACTTTAGTCTGTCAAACAACAGATAATATTTTTTGAGATATCCAGTCATGGAATTTCTCCTGCTCTCTGACAGCATCCAAGTGAATAGCAAGCCTTGGCTTCCTTATACCCTCTTGCTAATTATCCAACCAGAGCCTAAATCCTATAATAGGTCATTTCCAAAATGCTTTGACTTAGAAACTGCACATTTTCCCATAGCCTGTGTTTGTCCTCACTGCAATGAGAAATAAAATCACATCTAGACTATTTGGTCTCAGATCTGAACATCAATGGTAAGCAGTAAATTATGAAGGCAGTCAGAAGATACTATGTATCACATACAGAAGAAAAGCCATGATAATTAGACTAGACATGTGTAGATTAAAAAATGATCCATGCCAGAAAAAATGGAGAGACATGTTTAAAATGTTGAAAAATAATAACCACTTTTGCAGTATTCAATACTCACTGAAATAGCATTCAAAAATAAAAACAAAATAAAGACTTTTTCAGTTTAATTAATAAATATACATACAGAGATAAATAATTTATAGCCAGCAGACTTATGCTTCAAAAATTTTCCAGGCAGGAGCAGTTTGATAACAAAAGGAAACTTGGGTCTACTCAAATAAATAATAATTTTAAAAGGTAAATCTGAAGGTAAATATATCAAATATTGGATTTTTAAAAATTTAATTGCTTTAATAATAATTGATTAAGGGAAAATTTCATTGATGCATTACAGGTCTTGAGTCACTTATAAAATTAAAATTTATGACAGAAATAGTGCAAAGAATGGGAAAAATAAATTGGATCTCTACTACTTGAAGGCAAATATTCCCTAGAGCAATCATTGTGAAAATAAAAAGGACAGAATTACCAAATAAGGCATGAATGAAGGGTTAACAATGCAGTTAGCCACAATATTGAAAAGATAGTAATAAAATGTTATGAACATCCTTTTGCTGTTAAATTTCATAATTTAGATGAAATGTACCCTTCATTTCTATTAAAGATATTCAAACCAGAAAAATGTAACCTGAGCAGCCCTATATCTATTAATGAAATTGAATTTTTTCTCAAAACTCTTCCACATGACTAAAATGTGGGAATTCCTTTCACAGCTTGAACACTGAATGTGGACAGAGTGCTATGTGAAGCCTCTTCAACCATGCAGAAAAGGACAAGCACTTGGGAGACAGTAGAGCAACAACATAGACGAAACTTGGGTCCCAGGATTACCTCATAGGCAAGAGTTGCCATAAACTCTATTCTGCAAAAGTCTGCACTGTTACATCCAAGGATAATACTTTCCCTTTTGTTGAGACACAGCAATTTTGAATCTCTTTTTCACACAGGGCAGCCTGTACTATACAGTTCTCTTTGCAGCCCAAACCCGTCACCTTATAAATCTTTCCTTCCTTTACAAATTCTTCCTTTCTGTAAATGAAGATGATACATTTATGTTTGGAAAGACTTGGCTGGCATTTCCAAAGTCACATGTCTTCTTTCAGCATGTTAATGAATGTCTGTCAGCAACGTAAACGTCTCAATGACCCCATTGTTTTTATTTTTTTAAAATTTAATAAATAATTCTATTTTTTTCTCTAATAAAAGTAGTATAGTTTTGTAGAAGGGCAGGCATATCATAGAGTGCAGATGAAATACATGGCTCTAAAGTCAGTCTGTCTGGGTTCAAATGTGAGCTTGTCCTTGAAGCTGTTTCCTGACCTTGAACACATTCTGTAATCTCTCTGTGTCCCAGTTTCATTGTCAGTAAAATTCAGCCATCCAAATACATTTACTGAGGCACTCTTCAAGTGTAGGGGATAGAGCATTGAAAAAAAAACATGTACTCACAGAGCTTTCATTGCAGAGGAAAACTGAGAAGAAACAAAAGACACAAACAAAATAAATAGAACATTAGATGTGTTAACAGCTATGAAAAACAAATTCAGCAAGGACAAGGGATGGGGGCAGGGGTGATTTTAAATAGTGGTAAGGCATGGGCTTATGAGGAAGAGAATGAGAAAAGATCTATGCAGTTATCTGGGGGAAGGAAATTCCAGGAAAAAGGAAAAAATGAAAAAAAATCCAAGCAGCATCAGGAGTAATGAGTATAAGGATGTGTGAGGAGGCCAGTGTGACCACTCCAAAGAGAGAGTGACAGACTCAGTGACAAAGGATGAGTTGATAGGAGTAAGGGGGGGCAAGAACATTATGGATATGGTGGCTCTTGTAAAAATATCGAATTTTACTCTTAGTTTTATGGGAAATCTTGTAGCTTATTTGAACAAAAGTGACATGATCCAACTTACTTTATTATTAGTATCACTCTGGTTCTTAAATTAAGATTAAGCTCAGGGGGAACACGGCAGAAAACAGGGAAACAAATTAGGACGCTTCATCTAACAATTTAAGGACTGAGATGGTAGGTTCTTTGGGCGAGAGTGGTGGCAGAGGTGGTGTTATGAAATAGTCATGCTCCAAATTTATTCTGTACAGAGAATCAATATGATAAGCTGATGGACTGAATATGAGATGTGTGACATAGACATAATTCCAGAATTACTCTTAAGTCTTTGCCTGGACAAGTAGGAAGATGGCTTTCCATTAGGTGATATTAAATTGTAGATATTGCAAGTACCTGTCAGAGTTATCTTGTGAAGATAGCCAGTTTAATTACAGAACTCAAGCATGTTGAATATAGTCTGTCACTCAGTAGGTGCTCAGTAAATATAATTGATCTTTTTTTTACCATTAATGTAGAAAATCAAACATTTGCTAACCAAAACTACTGCTCATAATTTGCCATATAGTATTCAAATCTTATTTTCTTCATTATTTAAATAGTTGGACTTTTAAAGTGCATAGAATTGTTAGCACCATGAACAAAAGGATTTTGAATATGGTAAAAAGGGAAAATTTTAGGTTGTATATATATTACTAGAATAAAAAAAAAAGGAGTGTACAATTCAAACATTAAATCCTAATGTAAACTATGGACTATAATTAATAGCATAATTAAAATAATGTTACCACATTAATCACCACACAAATCCAAGATATTAAAGAGAGGGATATTTATTGGAGCTCTGCAGTTCATGTATGATTTTTCTCTAAACCAAGCAAACATATTTGGGGTTTTCTGAGCAAAAAAAAAAAGAAAACTTCAGACCACATTTTACATAAAATATAATCTATGAACTGATATAAATATGGACAAGAGGGAAAATTAAAATAATCTAGTGTTTTTATATTGCTCAAAGGTTATATTACATACATTTAACAAAAATATAATTGCTCACTGGACTATATTATAAGAGGTTTGGGTATTCTTAATTTAATTAAAAAGTAAGCATTTACTAAATCTATTACTGCCTATAAAATTATAGAATCTGGTGACCATCATTGTCACTATCAATGGGATACATTTTCTAAATCAGTGAAGTATACATAAATGAAAGAAAGGTCAGCAAAGTTCAAAAAAAGACCAGAAAATATAAGGCCTAAAACATAAGAATAGATACAATTCATATACAAGATGAGAGATCAATTTAAAAATTATATCATTAAAAAATAAATGCTTATCAAAGATCTCTCATTGCAAAAATGCAAAGAGGAATTGCAAAAAATAAAGATTCTGAACAATAGATTTCAAATTAAAATGCCATAATGAAATCATTTATATGGTATTATATTGGCTAAGTTAAAATTTTCACATAAATTTAGAATATAAAGTAAAATAATGAATATTTTAATAATTTGAATCAATTAATGAATAGTGGTTAACCAATGAAGTCATTAAATAATTTTATGCCTAAAACAGATTGAATTTTATTATAATCAAATACTTGGAAAATGGGAAAAATATTTTATTATATGAACTTTGAATAGCAGAGAAATTTAAAACTGCAATCCCTTATTTGTTGAGGATTTTAAAAGGAAATTTTAGCAACTTACCTGTAGAAATTTATGAGACATCACAAAATGAAGATTCATTATGAATTCTACTTTTATAAACTTTATTAAAAAATTAAACAAATAAGCCAAACCTTTAATTTGAAAATATATTTATTTTTAAATAACAAACAAACCTGTAAAAATCAGGAGCAAAACACCAATTTTAATCATACTGAATTTAAACAAAGAAATAATAATAACACATCACAGAATGGTAGCATTTGCAAATGGTTAGCAGTTAGACATATGTGAGATATTACTGCTTGCAGAATTTAACTTGATGAATTTACAAAATCTCAGGTATTAAACATTGCAGGATGAGAATCTCAATCTCACCCATGTACCAAGAAAACATTTATCTCCCAACTTTAAATGACAAAGCAATTACCAAGTGATACCGTGATAAGTGTAAAATGGAAACTGCAAAAAAAAAAAAAGAAAGATAAAAATTTGGAATATATATGTAATATAAACATACACATACCTACATATTAGTCTAAAAGACCAGGAAGAAACTATCAAAAATGGTGTTGGGATATTTCTACTTTCTTTAATATTTGAAAATATTTACAAGTTTTTTTTTGAGGTTCACATACACATTTTTCTATAATTGAATTCCACCACAGTATTTTACTTTGCTCTGACACCAAATGTTTGAAGTGCTGTTTTCCCTTTTTAGCAGTTTGTTTATCAATAAGATTAACTAAAAGTTACAAATCAACAGTGAATATTTTCATAACAAAATACACCATGTAATCAAAATTTTGCAAGACTATAACTAGCCTGATGATGATGGACACAAATTTATCAGTGCTGCATTAAATTTTTCACATGCATCCTCTGATTTATCTTTACAATAACTCTACGGATTTGGAAGTATTGCTTTTCTTTTATAGTTAAGGAAACTGAGACTTAAACTTTCAGAGACTTACCAAGCGAAAGTCTGCTAAAAAGCTAGCAGATCCATACACGAACAGCTGGATTGTCCAGTCCAAAGTAGCACTCTTTACAATGGTACTGTTTCTTTTCTACAGAATAAATGGAATGAGTTTCAAACCTGATCTCCGTAACGAAATTCTCTAAAATTGAAACATGCATGGGGATTTCTATGATACAGTTTGAAAGATGACACCACATTTTTTTCATAATAGTTGCCCTTAAAAACACTTATATTTAGACCACAGGTATGGTATATATTTCATGGCTTCTAATTATTATGAAAATTTCTAAACATGTTCTTGGGAATATTCTAGATCATGTGTGGTGATGTAGTGGATGGCTCAACAGAAATGCAAATTAATTGAAGGGTGTTAATATTTTTAGAGAAAGATCAAGTAAATACCCAATGAGAAAGAAAGAAAAGAAAACCTTGAATATTCAACATCACTCTCATTTCTTTCTTGTGCATGACTCTAATGAGAGCATTTTTCACTTCTTTGTTCCTAAGACTATAAATGAGTGGATTCAGCATGGGGATCACCATACTATAAAACACAGAGGCCACCTGATCCTTTCCCAAGGAGTAAGACTTATTTGGTTTTAAATAAGTAAAAATTGTTGTGCCATAAAAGATGGTGACTCCCAGGAGGTGGGAGGCACAAGTAGAGAAGGCTTTGTGCTTTCCCGTAGTGGAATTAATTCTCAGGATAGTGGACAGAATGGATACATAGGACAAAGAGACTGTGATGAGACACCATTATTGTGGAACCGGTAAGAATGAATATCATAATTTCACTGTCATGAATATCAGTGCAAGACAGGGATAAAATTGGGGCTGTGTCACAGAAAAAGTGGTGGATTACATTAGATTTGCAGAAAAGCAATCTGTTCATGCAAAGAACATTGACCAAGGAGTCAGTAAATCCAATCATGTAGGACCCCATGATGAGGCCACAGCAGAGCCTCTTGGACATAACAACAGGGTAATGAAGAGGGTTGCAGATAGCTACATAGCGGTCATAGGCCATTGAAGAGAGAAGGAAACACTCAGTGGCAGCCAAGAAGACAAAAAAATACAACTGAGTGAAGCAGCCCAAGAATGAAATATACCTGGTGGAAGTCAGTAAGTTCTCTAAGGTTTTAGGTGTGATGACTGTTGAATAACAGAGGTCAAGGAATGACAAGTGACTGAGGAAAAAATACATGGGGGTGTGAAGCTGGGGATCCAGGTGAATTATCAGTATCATCCCTGCATTCCCCAGCACAGTTATCATATATATGAGGAGAAATAACATAAAGAGGACCCACTGGATCTCTTCAGATTCTGTCAATCCCTTAAGGATGAAGTCAGGCACATTTGTGTTATTCCTGCTTTCCATAGCATTCAACTGTTATAAACTGTTGAGAAATCAAAGGTGATACTTGGCATGACTTCAAAAAGTTTTTATGTTTACATGAATGAGCCTGCATTTTTAAAATTTATAATAAAGAATAGTTGGCACAATGTGACTTAAAAATTCTTACTTTGACTGCCAAATGTAAATTAAGTATAAAATATTATTTGCATTTTATATAGCAGAATCTCATATATATTGAATAACTAGATGAAACTAGAGTGTTATAAATTCTTCTCTTTATTAACACAATTATTCAGATGAAAATGTCATTTCATACCTATTACTATTGCTTCCATTTTTTAGATGAGAAAAAGGGGACAGAAAGTTAAGTAACTTATCCAGGGTCATAACAATTAAGTGTTGGCTCTATGATTCTACAAAAATTGGTTGAATTCAGAAAGCTTGTTCATCACATTATACCCTACTTACAATTAGTTTCAGAAAAAAATAAACATATTTAATATAAATATGTAGTGAATATGAAAGTTTTAATGTATCATTTTCTGTTCTTTGGTATCCAATATTATGTAATACCAATGACTGGTAAGAAATTAAATCCTAGGCCACTTTACTGATTGCATTAATATTACATACCTAATATTAATATTAATTTTCAAAAGATAACTATACATTTTTAACTTTATTTAAAATCAAATTTCTTCCAAATATTATATTTTCAATATATGTACATTGCTGGTACATTCTGATTCCACAAATTCTATATCACCATTTCAACAAATCCTGGCATTATTTAGGTAAAACCTAAATTATTTGTCTATGGATATGGATATTCTTCTAATAGCCTCATTTTATTTGATCAAATCTAAAACCTTCTAACTTAGAGAATAATAATATACTTACCCTGAGCCAAAGGTAAAAGACTTCAAGTATGACATGTCTAAAAATGTGACATCAAGGTTTTTCCCATGTATACAGTATGTAAATCATTGAAGGAACTGAAAATTTCTATGACATAACATTTGTTTTCTTGGTGATAAGTAATTTTTAAATTTTTGTACAGGCATTTTTGTTTAAATCTGAGGTAAAATATATCAACCCCCAAATTTTGTTCAGATCCTGGTCAAATGGAAAGAGCCCTTGAAATTATGTCTCACAAACATACCAAGGACCCTCTGCGAACCAAAGCAGAGCAGAGTATTCCTGCCTTTCCCCCTGCTGATGCCAAGGCATCTTTTATACTGAGGATTGCTATGCCCCATGCAGCCATTTCTGGGACCAATTTCCAAGGAGATTATGTGGCATATTTCCAGAGACTAATGCATCAATGTTATGTTTGAATCAGAGAGTTTCTTCTGTCTTAGAAGCCACATAATTTTGACAATGATTTTTTGGTATTCTTTTGAGGTCTTATAATATTTGACTGTGTAATACAGAAGGTATTTTTTAGAGAAATAGTTAATTATCCTGTGGCTGAAAGCCCAGCTCATTAACCACCAGGGATGGAATGGCACATTTTTCATCATGAAATATATTTATGTTTAGAAGTGTGACAATATCAAGGGGTAAACATTTGTTCATTACACATTTGTTCAGAATACAGCAAAATTCAAAGAAGAAAATTAAAATCCTTCATAATTGTAAATCTTGACATGCATTTTCTTGCAATTATTTTCCTTTATGCATAGCTAATTATTTATATGTATACTTATGGGTTCACATAATTATTATCATGCTATATTTTCAGTAACATCCAGATTTTTCACTAAATATTTCTAATGCTCCTTGACCTAAGTTATATTAGACTTTTTTAAAACTCATAATTTCATGTATTTTGCATTGGCTGGTGCAGCATAACAGTTCTTTAGGAGTATGAACCAGCCGATGAATGGGGATTTTTGAGTTTTCACAAGGAAAACATTGTGTGATTTCTCCATTCATCTTTGGCAGTTTCAACCAGTTCATTGACACAGCAGATTTATTGCTTTATTCATCCAAAAAAATGTTTCTGCAACTTATTTTTTAGTGTTCTTTCCTAGTATTTTATTATAATAAACAAGGAAGGAAAGAAGAAAGTAAAAATGATTGCTGAGATGTGAAAGAATTTGTAATTAATGGCAAAAAAATCACTTCCTCTCTATATAAAATCAGCTCAAATGATTTCATGTGAATCTTGCAAATATTAATGTATTGATATAAATTTTCATGTAGATTTGGAAGTAACTTTTACATGTAAAACTGTTTACACTCCAAAATTTCAGTAGGGGATTTGTTGGTATGGATCGAGGAGTCATCAAATAATGTAATTTATAATTGAGATAAGATTATATTTGAACTTTCAGGAGTATAATTCTTCTATTCATCAGAAATTTAGTGATACTGTGCCACACTTAATTGGAGATTAAAAAGTTAGCATAATTTATTTCATAATTGGTGACCTTGGAATTTAAGCCAAATGACTAATGGAGATTTATTTTTCAATGACATACCAATAGTAACAGCTTATAACCTGCAAAATCACTAGGAGTGAGTTTTTTACTTGCTTTTTTTTTTTTTTTACCCAGCATTGAACCCAATTTTTATAGTCCTTGAGTGAAATTTTGAGTAACATAACAAAGGTTGAAGTGAGAATAATCTATAAAACTAATTTTATAACTAATCTATTTATCTGAATCTTTATTGCTGGGATTTCAATAGATTATATCTACTAGTAACATGTTTTTTGCAGAAGATTGGGAGTGAGAAACAGAAAGGAACTATGGCTTCCTTTTATTAGATTTCAACACAGTTAACTCTTTATCCCTGAAAATTATTCGATGCCATTATTTATTTAAAAAATCTATTGCTGTCTTTAATATTGTCAAAGTTTACTTTCTGTGTTTTGAAGCTCTGTTAAGAATTTTTATATTTTACTGAAAAATTGTCTTTATAGTTACACTTTTATATGATTTTCTCATTTTTATATTTTATTGACTCAAATGATTCAAACTATGGGAAATCTTTGGTAAAAATAAAGACAATAAAATTTTCACAATAATTTTACATAAAGCACTGCACAACATTCATCAATACACACGGAAGAATACAGGAATGTTCAGAATCCTCAGTGAGGAAATTGACTGTAGAATCTTCATAGTTCTTCATTATAAAAAAAAACTATGTTCATAAATATTTAAAATATTTCCTAGGTTCTTGCCACATATTAACATTTGTATTTCAGTATCTTGACACCACTATACAAATGTGCAACTTTTATAACTTTATGTCACCAAAATACAGAGGTCTACTTCTTCTAATACAGCTATATTGTCACAATAGCTTAGTATTTTTACATATTTGTATTCACAGGGTATATATTTACTTAATCAGATTAACCAGTTTCTTATAAACACCATATAGCTGAGTTTTTATCTTTAGCCAGTTTCTTATAAACATCATATAGCTGAGTTTACATTTAATTGAATCAATTACTCTGTCTTTTAATTGGAGTGCCTCATGTATTTACTTTTAAAATAATTATTGATGTGCTATTTTCAATTTATGTCGTCCATTTTTGGACTTCTGATCCTTCTTTCCTGGGTTCCTTTGGGTTAATAAAATATTTAATATTAAATGTTATTCCCTTTATTGTATTGTTTCCACCATACCTCATTTTGTTGTATTTCCAGTGATTTCTCTAGGGGATAAAATTTGCATCCTTAAATTATTTCAGTTCATTTTAAATTATTTTGTATCCTCCAGTCATTAAGATGGCAACATAATCACTCCAAGTTTCTATTTGCCCACATAATCTTTGCAAAACTAACCAAACCTAGCAGATCCACTTCCTCAAACTCCAGAAAACAGTTAAAGGCTAGCTGTAACTTGGAAAGTATAACTTGAAACTGGTAGGAGAAGATTGTTTCTTCCCCACCCACTCTAAGGCACTGTTAGGAGCAGACTTACACTCTCATTGTTGGTCCCTGGCTCTGTTCTCGTGGAAGAAGCATATTCTCTAGGTACATCTGGGGTTCATGCATGTTGGTTCCCATCCACCCAGAAGCAATCTGCAAGACTGATCCAAAACATTCATCCCTGAATAGCTTTCCCAGAATTTTCACTGCACACTGAAGAAGCTCTTGGACAGCTAAAATAAAGTAACAGACAATCATGAAGGAGGCTTGGAGCAAAGGATCCCTGGTTTAAAGAAACACAATACAGGGCTTTAGAACTTGGAGGACATTCATTTGCCAATCAAGGGAATTTCTAAGACCATAAGCACCTCCACAGGACAAAACACAGGCTCAGAAAAGAAGCAGAGGATCCTACACTTTTGCCTATGCCTGATGTTCTTGACCTTGCATGTCCTATTTAACTAAGGTTAATGTGCTTGACTGGAGGGCTAAACTCTGAAGGACAGCACAGTACAAAAGACAGCCAAATTCTGAAGACAGTTAAAGTATGATTTGCAGTGATTTGTCTGTTTTTGTTAGCTCCTATCACTCAAAGAGATATATGTCATACCACTATCTGGATATAAACCTATGAAACAGGCAGCTCAGGGACTAAATCCCATATTTAAAATAAAAAAATTAATATTTACAGTGTGCAACAAAAGTTTTTTTTGTTTTTTTGTTTTGTTTTTTTTAAAGAAAAACAAAGAAAAAGAAATAATGGCCCATCCAAAGGAACAGGATAAAAGTCAGAAACTATCAATGAAGGAAACAGACTTTTGACATACTGGTCAAAGACGTAAATTGGAAAAACAAAATATCCTCAATATGCTCTTGAAGCAAAAGGAAAATAAAGAAAAAATTAAAAGATATCATAAAACAATGAATGAACAATAAGAGAACGTCAGTAAAGATACAGAAATGTAAAAGGAATCAAACGAACATACTGAAGTTGAATTACACCTTAAGAAATAAGAAATACTTCAGTGGGTTTCAGGAGTAGATTGAAGCTGACAGAATAAATAATCAGTGAACTATAAGATAAGACAAATGAAATGATTCAATCTCAGAAGTAAAAACACTGAAAATAAATGAATAAAGTCTAAGATGTGTTACTGTGCTACACCATCAAGCATACTAATATATGCCTAATGGGCGTCTCAGAAGAGAGAGTGGGTCAGAAGGAATATTCAAAGATATAATGGCAGAAAACCTCCCAAATTTAATAAAGACATGAAAGTACACATTAAAAAACCCCAACAACCCCCGAAATGCAAACTTGAAGATAACTATGTCCAAACATATTGTAGTCAAACTGTCAAATACAGAGGACAAGGAGAGAACTCTGAAAACTGCAAGAAAGAACAACATATTATGTAAAATGAAGTGTAGATTTCTCATCAGAAAAAATTGAGGGAAAAAGTTACTGGGAGAAAATAGTTTACATGCTGAAAGACAAAATAAACTGTCTTAAAAATGAGGGAGAAACTAGGACATACATCAGAAAAAGAAAAGCTGAGGGTCTTTGTCACCACTAGACCTACCCTAATGATGAATGAAAATGAAAATCTTTTCCTTGTCTTAGTTGCCATTTGTGTATCTTCTTGGTGAAATGTCTGTTTAAGTTTTTGTACATTTTTAATTGTTCTCCTTTCCTTTTATTTTCATATTATTGAGTTTTGAGAGCTTTTTTAAATTAAGGATACATATTCTTTGTCAGATAGCTGTTTGGCAAATATTTTCTCCAGTTCTATGACTTGTTTACTCAATCCTTCAACAGTGTCTCACAGAGCAGATTTTAATATGCTGAAGTACAATGTATCCAGTTTTCTCCTATGGCTCATGCATATTGTGTCTTATTTAAAAAATGGGACTAAACTATGGTCCTATAGATGTTCTCCTATGTTTCCTTTAGAATTTTTGTGGTATTTGGCTTCACATTAATGTCTAAGGCCTATTTTGAGAGAAGTTTTATGTATGTTGCAAATGATGAGTTAATATCTCCTTTTTTTTGTTAAAAGGCTATTCAATTTTTCAGCACCATTTTTTTTTTTTGAAAGACTATACTTCCTCCACAGATGTTCTGTGGCATATTTTTCAAAAATCAATTGACCATATGTGCATTTCTGAAGCCTTCATTGTTTCCACTGATCTAGGAATTTATCTTTTCACCATTACCACATTCTGTTGATTGGTTAGCCTGATGATAAATCCTGAAATCAGATTATATGAGTTCCCTAATTTTAATCTTTTTCAAATTTGTGTTGACTACTTTAGTTCTTTGGTTTGTATCTAAATTGTAGAATCAGTTTCCCAATTTCTCAAAATAAATTAAATTTTAATGGGTGTTCTTTGAAGCTATAGATTCTTTTCAGATAACATTTATTTAATACATTGCTCCCACCTGGGCTGCCTAGCACCATCATATTTCTCCATTTCTTTTTATCATTTTAATCCATATTCCCATGGCCGATATTCCATATCTAACTTAGAATTATGGGTTTGGGATCCAGCATCCATATGTTTCTCAAAAATTTTCTAAGAGTTCCTTATTAACATAACAAATACTGATCTGACATCTAATATTCTAATGTTCTACCATATAGAATATTACAGTTATAGGTGTACTGCCCCACCTCTCCTGTTAATATATTTTATTCATAAGTTTAAAAGATTCATATCTTATCTGCTTTTTTTTTATTTTTTTTCTTTTCATTTTTATTGAGATTGTTCAGATACCATACAATTATCCAAAGATCCAAAGTGTACAATCACTTGCCCGTGGGTACCCTCATACAGCTGTGCATCCATCACACTTAATTTTTGTTCAATTTTTAGAAACTTTTCATTACTCCAGACAAGAAATAAAGCAAAAGATGAAAAAAGAAAAAAAGAAAAGGAAACTCTAATCCTCCCCTATCCCTAACCAAACCCCCTCAATTGTTGACTCATAGTATTGATATAGTACATTTGTTACTGTTTATGAAAAAATGCTGAAATACTACTAACTGTAGTATATAGTTTGTAATAGGTATATAGTTCTTCCCTATATGCCCCTCTATTATTAACTTCTAATTGTATTGTCATACATTTGTTCTGGTTCATGGAAGCAATTTCTAGTATTTGTACAGTTGATCATGGACATTGCCCACCATAGGATTCAGTTTTATACATTCCCATCTTTTGGCCTCCAACTTTCCTTCTGGTAACATATATGACTCTGAGCTTCCCCTTTTCACCTCATTCACACACCATTTGGCACTGTTAGTTATTCTCACATCTTGCTACCGACACCCCTGTTCATTTCCAAACATTTAAGTTCATCCTAGTTGAACATTCTGCTCATACTAAGCAACTACTCTCCATTCTTAAACCTCGTCCTATATCTTGGTACCTTATATTTCATGTCTATGAGTTTACATATTATAATTAATTCCTATCAGTGAGACCCTGCCATAATTGTCCTTATGTGCCTGGCTTATTTCACTCAGTATATTGCCCTTGAAGTTTTGTCATCAACCCATTTTTTTTTAATATGGTTTTGTTCACTCACCGTACATTCCATCCCAAGTAAATAATCGATGCTTCTCTGCATGGTCATACATTTATGCGTTCACCACCTTCACCACTATCTATATAAGGGCATCTACATTTCTTCCACAAGGCAGGAGGGAGAGTCAAAGAAGGTAGAGAGGCAAAAGAAAGAGGAAAAAAAATGACAGCTAGGAAGCAGCAAAAGGAAAAATAACTTTAAATCAAAATAGAATAAAGAATCAGACAATACCACCAATGTCAAGTGTCTAACATGCCTCCCCTATCCCCCCCTCTTATCTGCATTTACCTTGGTATATCACCTTTGTTACATTAAACGAAGCATGGTATAATGATTCTATTAGTTACAGTCTCTAGTTTATGCTGATTGCATCCCTTCCCCAAAGCCTCCCCATTTTTAACACCTTGCAAGTTTGACATTTGCTTGTTCTCCCTCATAAAAGAACATATTTGTACATTTTATCACAATTGTTGAATACTCTAGATTTCACCAAGTTACACATTCCCAGTCTTTATCTTTCCTCCTTTCTTGTGGTGTCTCACATGCTCCCCAGGTTCCTCTCTCATCCATATTCATAGTTCTCTTTGTTCAGTGTACTCACATTGTTGTGCTACCATCTCCCAAAACTGTGTTCCAAACCACGCACTCCTGTCTTCTATCACCCTGTAGTGATCCCTTTAGTATTTCCTGTAGGGCAGGTGTCTTGTTCACAAAGTCTCTTCTGTCTGTTTGTCAGAAAATATTTTGAGCTCTCCCTCATATTTGAAGGACAGCTTTGCTGGATATAGGATTCTTGGTTGGCGGTTTTTCTCTTTCAGTATCTTAAATATATCACACCACTTCCTTCTTGCCTCCATGGTTTCTGCTGAGAGATCCGCACATAGTCTTATTAAGCTTCCTTTGTACGTAATGGATAGCTTTTCTCTTGCTGCTTTCAGGATTCTCTCTTTGTCTTTGACATTTCATAATCTGATTATTAAGTGTCTTGGCGTAGGCCTATTCATATCTCTTCCGTTTGGAGTACACTGCGCTTCTTGGATCTGTAATTTTATGTCTTTCATAAGAGATAGGAAATTTTCATTAATTATTTCCTCTATTATTGCTTCTGCCCCCTTTCCCTTCTCTTCTCCTTCTGGGACACCAATGATACGTACATTATTGTACTTGGTTTCATCCTTGAGTTCCCAGAGACGTTGCTCATATTTTTTCATTCTTTTCTCCATCTGCTCCTTTGTGTGTAGCCTTTCAGGTGTTGTGTTCCCCAGTTCCTGAGTGTTTTCTTCTGCCTCTTGAGATCTGCTGTTGTATGTTTCCATTGTGTCTTTCATCTCTTGTGTTGTGCCTTTCATTTCCATAGATTCTACTAGTTGTTTTTTTGAACTTTTGATTTCTGCCATATATATGCCCAGTGTTTTCTTTACAGCCTCTATCTCTTTTGCAATATCTTCTCTAAATTTTTTGATTTGATTTAGCATTAGTTTAAATTCCTGTATCTCAGTTGAAGTGTACATTTGTTCCTTTGACTGGGCCATAACTTTGTTTTTCTTAGTGTAGGTTGTAATTTTCTGTTGTCTAGGCATGGTTTCCTTGGTTATCCAAATCAGGTTTTCCCAGATCAGAACAGGCTTAGGTCCCAGAGGGAAGAAATATTCAGTATCTGGTTTCCCTGAGGGTGTGTCTTAGAAAATTGTTCCACCCTTTGATGCCTCGGGTCACTGTGCTTTTCTGCCCAGCAGGTGATGCCTGTTAGCCTATAATTCTTGCCTGGTGTGAGGAGGTATGGCCGTGTTCCCCCAGGCTCTGGGGTCTGGTTCTGAATGGAAAGGGCCCCACCCCTTTCCTCCTAGAGAAGACAGAGCCCCCAGGTGGAGGTCATTAGCATTTCAATAGTCTCCCTCTCTGCTTGTGCTGTCTCCACCCTTCCCCAAGTCACAGCCCTGGAAACTGAATATGACTGGGGCTTTCTCCACTGAGCTGAAAAAGAAACAGATAGTCCCCTTCAGACCCAGTCCAAGGCGACCCTCTGGCTCTCCCAGGTCAGTCGTCACCCAAAGCCTCTGTCTGTTTTTTGGGGATTTGTACCTGTAGTGAGCAGTTCACACTCGCTACTTAAAACCCCAGTTGGAGCTCAGCTGAGCTATATTTGCTTGCTGGGAGGGAGCTTCTCTTTGGCACCACGAGGCTTTGCAGCTCGGGCTATGGGGGAGGGGGTCTCACGACTTGGTTCCTCTGTACTGTAGGTTTTACTTACAGATTTTATGCTGTGTTCTCGGGCATTCCTCCCAATTCAGGTTGGTGTATGATGAGTGGATGGTCTCGTTTGTCCCCCTGCAGTTATTCTGGATTATTTACTAGTTGTTTCTGGTTTTTTGTAGTTGTTCCAGGGGGACTACTTAGCTTCCACTCCTCTCTATGCCGCCATCTTGCCCCACCTCCTCCATATCTTATCTGCTTTTTAAAAAATTCTTAATGAACTTAAACTCTATCACAGTACTTAGAAATGTATCACTTAACTATTTAAATAAGAGCACAGAAATATTTGTAAATAATTATGAATTGTGTCACAGGATATGTTTTCATATTATTTAATTACAAACATGTTTATGGGAATTATGAGAGAATTAAACAGGTTATATTCTTAAGAAGAAAAAACTGGATTTCAGGGTTTGAAGTTACTAACCTAGTGGCACATAGCTAATAAGTTTCAGAGCTAGATCTATGCACTGTATGATTATATTTCTTTTCCAATCCTATCACATATGAATTTCCACTGAGAGTTCTTTTTTACCAGACACAAAAGTGCATTCATGTAATCATTTTTATCAAGCAGCTCATTGTCCCAGAAACACTCACTGGTTTGCCATGGGGAGAAAATAATAACATCTTATTGATCTTCTGACGCAGAAGTGAGTGTGCTTTCTCTTTCTCTTTGGGGCATCTTCTGTGGACTTGAAGAAGAGATTGATAAACTGGTGTAAGAATCCAAACACACAGTATTCTTAGTGTACCTTAATTGGGTGAGCAATACAGACCCACAGGTAAAAAGAATGTTTTTTTAATCACTTACACAATGTTTTTTTAATCACTTTAGAAACTATATGCCTGAATCTCAAACTAGAGTATATACTTTAATATTTAAATTAGAGATTAGGTGTTCTACTTAGAGTTATATTAAACATTGAACCACATGCCTTCCACTGAACATAACAGGGAACATAGGAAGGTCTGTCAACAAATTTAGTTCAATAGACATAAATTAGAAATTTGCTTTAATATTATCGAAGAAAGATAATAGTCAGAGATAGGAACCCTAGAAAAGATAAAGGACTACATTTTTACATTAGTTAAAATTTTAACAGGAGAGATTTTTAACTTTCCACTGTCCATGGAGTGTATGTCAACTCAAGATCATAACATATTTTTTGGACAGAGTAATATAAACACATTTTAAGCCTACATTATTAGTTAATTGATATAGAGGACATGTTAGGTTTTTGTTTGATTGTTTTGATTTCATGGTCAATTTTAGCTTGATGGCTATAACAAATATTTCCAATAGGTGATATATTATTTTGTATTGTTTCTTTAGGGTAAAATTCCAGAATGTTGGCAGGTCACAATAGTATAGCAATATGGTCTAGTGGAAGTAGCTTAGGTTGTCTAGTCAGAGAAATCTTGGCTTGAATGCTGGTTCTGCTGGTAACTGTGTGACTTTGGTCAAGTTATATTTCCAACTGGGTATAGGTTTTCTCATCTATAAGCCTAAACTGAAATATTTAATTTGCATGTTTCTGTGTAGATTATGTAAGTGATGTACAAAGAAATTCCTTACTTCTATTATGTACTTAACATACTTAATATGCTGTAGCTGCTATCAGAGATTTCCTTCATCATAAGCTCAGTGTTTGTTTAACTGTTCTCATGATTGCCTGCTATTTCGTTTCCTTATTATATGATTGGAGAAAATGATGTTGTCTTATACATTTATCATATTTTTTTCCTAATTCAGAATCTTCTATATTTTTCTTTTGGTAGCCTCTGCCTCTTCTTAAGGTGAAATCAGCTACATATAAACACAATAATTTCAATAGTACTGAAATATTTGTTAACATAACTACCCCCTGAAGAGCAAATTGGATAAAATGGCTAAAACCCATATATATATTTTTTTAATGTTTTCAGATCCTTATATTGATAGAGTTAATTTCTGTAGTGGGACTGGATTACTATAAAATATACTTTCATTTGTAAAACATTTTGCTCTACAAACTAGATTAGAAATACTAAGAGATGCCATGTTATTTTATTGTCAGGAATATAGTATTCTTTTGCTGAGATATCCAAAAACAGAACGTGGTAACAGACATGAAATTTTTTCATCCCTAATAGCATAGAATATTGGGATTCATTGTGTGTAATCTCATAGAATGATATTTCATTCACTATATATTTAATATCAGATGTCATACAAGTTTATATTTTTTTCTTTCAAAATTTTAATTTGAAATAATTTCATAATGATAGGGCAATTGCAAAAATAATACAAACTTGATGCAGAGAACTCCAACATACACCCTTCATTCAATACCCATATACAGCAATTTTAACATTTTCTCTCATTTGCCATGTCATCCTATATATCCCTTTATCCGTCATTTTCTAAACATTTGAAAGTAAGTTGTATACTTCATGCTCCTCAAACACAGTATTTCCATGTAAATTTCCTAAAAACAAGGTGATTCACTAGTCTAATCACCTTTAAGTACAGTTGATTAAGTTCAAGAAATTTAATATTACTATAAAGCTTACAGTATATGTTCCAGTTTTTTCAAATGTCCCATTAATAAACTTTGGAATATTTTTTCCTTCATTGTTAGATCCCATCTATGATCATGTATTGCATTTAATTTTTGTCAACTCTTTAGATGTTATTCTTTTTTAATTGTGGAAACATATATATAATATACGCTTTCCCCTGTCAACCACTCCCAAGCATACATGTCGTTGCGAATAATCATATTCACAATCTGTGTTACCCTCACCACCACCCAATACCAGAATTTTCCCATCATCCCAAAGAGGAACCATAAACCTATCATGCATTACCCCCCATTATCCTTCTATCCCCACCCCTGGTAACTGGTACTCTACTCCCTGTCCTTTTGAGTTTGTTTAGTCTATATATATGTATTTTATATATATTGTTCAGATACCATGCAACTATCCAAAGATACAAAGTGTACAATCAATTTCCCATGGCACCACCATACAGCTGTGCATCCATCAACACAATTATTTTTTTCAATTCTTAGAACATTTTAACTACTCCAGAAAAGAAAGAAAGACAAAAAAAAGGAAACTCAGACCCTCCCATACCCCTAACCACGCCCCACCTCCATTATTGATTCATAGTTTTGGTATAGTACATTTGTTACTGTTGATGAAAGAATGTTAAAATACTACTAACTGCAGTGTATAGTTTACAATAGGTATATATTTTTTCCCTACATGCCTCTCTATTATTAACTTCTAGTTATAGTGTCATACATTTGTTCTAGTTTGTGAGAGAGATTTCTAATATTTGTATAGTTAATCAAGGACATTCTCCACCACAAGATTCACTGTTTTATATATTCCCATCTTTTAACCTCCAACTTTCCTTGGGGTGACATGAGAGACTCTGAGCTTACCCTTTCCACCACTTTCACACAACTTTTAGCACAGTTAGTTATTCTCATTACATGCTACCATCACCCCTGTCCATTTCCAAATATTTAAGTTCAACCTAGTTGAACATTCTGCTCATAATAAGCAACCGCTCCCCATTCTTTAGCCTCAATCTATATCCTGGTAACTTATATTTCATTTCTATGAGTTTACATATTATAATTAGTTCATATCAGTGAGACCCTGCAATATTTGCCTTTATGTGTGTGTCTTATTTCACTCAATATAGTGCCCTCAAGGTTTCTTCATCAAACCGTTTCAAGATGGTTTTGTTCAAACACTATACATTCTGTCCTAAGTAAACAATCGTTGGTTCCCCATATAGTCACATATTTATGTATTGAGCACCATCGCCACTCTCCATATAAGGACACTTCTTCCACAAAGATGGAGGAAGAGTCAAAGAAGGCAGAGACGAAAAAGAAAATGGCAAGAGAAAGAGAGAAAAATAAACAAAAAACCTTGATAGCTACAAGGTGACAAAAGAAAAGATAGCATTAACCTAAAGTAGAATAAAGTGTCAGACAACATTATCAATGCCAGGAGTCCTGTACCCTTGCCCTATTCTCCACCCCCACATATGCATTTAGCTTTTGTTACATTAAAGGAAGCATAATACAATGTTTCTGTTAATTCTAGCCACTAGTTTGCATTGACTGCATTTTCCCCCCAATCCCATCCCATTTTTAACACCTTGCAATGTTGACATTCATTTGTCCTACCTCTTGTAAAAACATATTTGTACCTTTTATTACAATTGTTGAGTACCCTAGGTTTCCCTGAGTTACACAGTCCCAGTCTTTATCATTCATCTTTTGTTCTCGTGTCCCACGTGATCGCAGCCTTCCTCTTTCAACCATATTCACAGTCATCTTTGTTCAGTATACTTACATTGCTGTGCTACTGTCTCCCAAAATTGTTTTTGAAACCTCTCACTCCTGTCTTCCTTTCTGTCTGCAGTGCTTCCTTTAGTGTTTCCTGTAGAGCAGGTTTCTTGTTCACAAACTCTGTCATTGTCTGTTTGTCAGAGAATATTTTAAGCTTTCCTTCATATCTGAAGGATAGTTTGCTGGATATAGGATTCTTGGTTGGTGGTTTTTCTCTTTCAGTATCTTTAATATATCACCCCATTTCCTCCTTGCCTCCATGGCTTCTATTGAGAAATCCACGCATAGTCTCATCAAGCTTCCTTTGTACGTGATAGATTGCTTCTCTCTTGCTGCTTTCAGGATTCTCTTTCCTTTGATATTTGATAATCTGATTATTGTCTTGGCATAGGCCTATTCAGCTCTATTCTGTTTTGGGTATGCTGCACTTCTTGGATCTGTAATTTTATGTCTTTCATAAGAGATGGGAAATTTTCATTGATTATTTCCTCTATTATTGCTTCTGCACCTTTTCCCTTCTCTTCTCCTTCTGGGACACTAATGACATTTAAATTCTTACTTTTCGTTTTGTCTTTAAGTTCTCAGAGGTGTTGCTCCTATTTTTCCAGTCTTTTCTCTATCTGCTCCTTTGCGTGTAGGCTTTCAGGTGCCTTGTTCTCCAGTTCCTGAGTGTTTTCTTCTGCCTCTTGAGATCTGCTGTTGTCTGTTTCCATTGTCTTTCATCTCTTGTGCTATGCCTTTCCTTTCCATAGATTCTGCCAGTTGGTTTTTTGAACTTTCAATTTCTACTTATGTACGTCCTGTGTTTTCATTATATGTTTCAGCTCTTTCACCATATCTTCCATAAGCTTTTTGAATTGACTTATTAGTTGTTTCAATTCCTGCATCACAGTTGAAGTGCAAGTTTGTTCCCCTGACTGGGCCATAGCCTCATTTTTCTTGGTGTAGCTTGTAGTTTTCTGTTGTCTAGGCATGGTTTCCTTGGTTACCCCAATCAGGCCTCCCCGGACCAGAATGGGCTCAGATCCCAGAAGGAAGAAATATTCAGTATCTGGTTTCCCTGAGGGTGTGTCCTAGAGAATTTGTACACCCTCTGATGCCTCCAGTCACTGTGCTTTTCTGCCCAGCAGGTGGTGCATGTTAGCCTATAATTTTTTACTGGTGTAAGGAGGTGTGGCTCTTTTTCCCCAAGTTCTGAATGAAAGGCAGGTAGTAGAGCTGGGCCCCACCCCTTTCCTCTTAGAGAAGATAGACCCCCTACATGGAGGTCATTAGCATTTCAGTGGTCTCTCACTGCCTGTGCTATACCCTTGTCTGGGTCACAGAACTGAGAACTGAAAATGGCTGAGACTTTCTCCACTGAGCCATGTCTGCTTGCTGGGGATTTGCACCTTGTAGTGAACAGTTCACACTCACTAATTGAAACCCCAGTTGGAGCTCAGCTGAGCTATATTTGCTTCCTGGGAGAAACTTCTGTCTGGCACCACGAGGCTTTGTAGCTCGGGCTGTGGGGGAGGGGTCTCCCAATTTGGATCTGCAGTTTTTACTTACAGATATTGTGCTGGATCTTGGGCATTTCTCCCAATTCAGGTTGGTGTACGACGAGTGGGCAGTCATGTTTGTCCCCCCGTGGTTATTCTGGATTATTTACTAATTGTTTCTGTTTTTTTTTTTTTAGCTGTTCCAGGGGGACTAGTTATCTTCCACTCCTCGCTATACCATCATTTTAGATCCTCTCTAGTCTAACTCTTTTATGTAAGTGGAATCACATCTCACTTATTTCTTCATGTCTGACTTATCTTGTTGAACATGATGTCTTCAAAGTTCATCAATGTAGGGGCACATATCAGAACTTCATTTCTTTATTAAGGTTGAATAATATTCCACTGAATATATTTATCACATTTAGTTTATCCTTTCACCTATTGATGGACATTTAGGATGCTCCTAACTTTTGGCTACTGTCTTCATAATGCTGCTATGAACACTGCAGCTTAAATATCTGTTCAAATCCCTGCTTTTAATTATTTGGGTTACATGTCTAGAAGTGGGATTGCCAGGTTAAATGGTAGTTCTAATTTTAACTTTAAAAAAAAATTAAGGAATTTGTGGGTTTACAGAACAATCATGCATAAAATACAGGACTCCCATACACCACCCCACTACCAACACTTGCACTGGTGTGGAAAATTTGTTACAATAGATGATAACAGTTTTTTTTAATTCTAACATTTTTGAACAGTAGTAGCATTTATTACAATTAATGAAAGATTTTTAAAATAGTACCATAACTATTGTCAATAGTATACATAGGGGTATTCTTCCCCATATTCTCAACCTATTATTATTTTTCTCATGCATATATTTATTTTATTACTCATGTACCCATATGCTGGATACAGGGAGTGTCACTTATATGGTTTTTACAATCATAGTCACATGATAAAAGCTATATAATTATATAATTATTATCAAAGATCGAGGCTATACTGGATTACAGTTCAACAATTTCAGGTATTTCCTTCTGCTATTCAGATACACTAGAAACTAAAAAGAAATATTTATATAATGAGTCAGTAATTATAATCATTTGTTAAATAAATCCTAATTTCTCAGTTACACCTCCTCCCTCTCATTTAATCATTCTTTCAATCTTCAGGGATATGTGGGCAATGACTATTTTACTTTCTTTGTGCTGGAAAAGGGTGTCAACCTAAGAGGGTAGAAGAATGAAACTGGTTGATGATCTTGGAGATAATGGTACCTCTCTGGGTGTCAGGGCTTATTTGGTGTAGGAATTATCTGGAGGTCTTAAGTGTCTGAAAAAATAAACTTACTAGATGAAACATTTATAGAGTCTTAAATCAACCCCAGGATATTCTTTAGGGTTTTCAGGAACACTGTTGTTGGGGCTTGGCATACTGTGGCAATTTACAATATCTGGCTGAAGTTTGAATAAGAGTAACCTTTAGAATGACCTCTCAACTCTATTTGAAATCTCTTAGCCACTGAAACTTTATTTCATTTCATTTTTTTCCCATTTTTGGTCAATAAGACATACTCAACACATGATGCCAGGGCCAGGTATATCCCTGAGAGTCATGTCTCACATTGCTAGGGAGAGTTAAACCCCTGGGAGTCATGTCCCACATAGGGGTAGGGTAGTGAGATAATTTTCAGAGTTGGCTTAAAGAGAGAAACCACATCTGAGCAACAAAAGAGGTTCTCTGTGGGTGATTCTTTGGCATAAATATAAACAGGCTCAGCTTTGCCATTGGAGAAATGTTTCATATGGGCAAGCCTCAAGATCAAGGACTTGGCTTATTTAATTGGGGGTCCCTAATACTTGAGAGAATATCAGAAATTCCCCCCGTGGGTAGGTTTAATAGTTCCACATGTTTTCTCTGGTCCCTCAAGGAGACTTCAAAAATACTTTTTTTTATTTTCTGCTCCAAACATTCAGGAATGCATCAGAGTATTACATTAACCTGTACAGAGTAACAAGATCTCATTCCCTATTCTAGATTCCACAAAATTAGGCTTATTAAATATACTGATAAAAGAGGTTGGATTAGATATTGTGCTACAGAAAATTTAAATTTTGGACAAAATAAACATCTCTTCCTTTGCTCTTACACAGAAATTGGAGTTTTAAAATACAGCCAATATCATCCTTTGCCCTGTATTTGGATTTGCCTTAGTCCTAACCAGATCCACATCATTCATATCTCTAATTGAATTCTGATCTCTTTTTTAAGCTTCTTTACCAGTTGCCTTTTGGAGTAATGCTGACTTTCAGAGCTGCAGGACTCAGGTGTCACACAGATACCTAAAGTTCCAGGGAACTACCAGGTTATACACAAAGAACTCAGCATCTCATAATTTATAAATGACAATTATAACTCAGTAACAGATGTGATTGCTTTAAGGGCTTACAATCTAGGAACATTTACAATGAAACTTATTGAACGCTCTGTATCACTTAATCATCAACTGCCTTTTCCCTGCACGCTTTCTATCTCCTGATAATCTATGCTTTTGAGTTCAACTCTGAGTTTGCTCATTATAATTGGTTTACATTAGAGAGACCATAAAATATCTGTCCTTTTGCTTCTAGCTTATTTCACACGACATAATGTTCTCAAGATTCACTCATCTAATTTCATGTCTCATTATTTTAGTCCATTATATATTGCCTTTGTTACAATGAATGAAAGAATATTATAATGTAAATGTTACCTATAGACCCCAGTTTGGATTAATTGTATATTTTTCCATGAAACATCCCATTTTAACACCTTGCAATGTTGACATTCATTTGTTCTCCCTCATGTAAAAACTTTTTTATATTTTTTTCATTCAATCACCATTATTGTATACTCTGCATTTTTTTTTTTAATTTTTATTGGGATTGTTCAGATACCATACAATTATCCAAAGATCCAAAGTGTACAATCAGTTACCCTGGTACCCTCTTAGAGCTGTGCATCCATCACCACGCTTAATTTTTGTTCAATTTTTAGAAACTTTTCATTACTCCAGACAAGAAATAAAGTGAAAGATGGGGGTGGGGGGAGGAAAAAAAAAGGACAGAGAAAGAAAAGGCAACTCGAATCCTTCCATATCCCTAACCAACCCCCCTCAATTGCTGTGTTGGTATAGTACATTTGTTACTGTTTATGAAAGAATGTTGAAATGCTACAAACTGTAGCATATAGTTTACAATAGGTATATATTTCTTCCCTATATGTCTCTCTATTATTAACTTCTAGTTGTATTGTCATACATTTGTTCGGGTTCATGGAAGAGTTTTCTAATATTTGTACAGTTAATCATGGATATTGCCCACCATAGGATTCAGTTTTATACATTCCCATCTTTTGACCTCCAACTTTCCTTCTGGTGACATATATGACTCTGAGCTTCTCATTTCCACCTCATTCACATGCCATTTAGCACTGTTAGTTACTCTCACATCTTGCTACTGACACCTCTGTTTATTTCCAAACATTTAAGTTCATCCTAGTTGAACATTCTGCTCATACTAAGCAACCACTCCCCATTCTTAAGCTTTGTCCTATATCTTGGTACCTTATGTTTCATGTCTATGAGTTTACATATTATAATTAGTTCTTATCTGCGGGTAGCTGAGCTTGTGCCTCGACTTACCAGGCCTGGGCCAGGGGACCTGATATCACCCCCTGGGGAGGGTAGTAGGTACGGGCGTGAGTGCCCTCTGCAGCCCCCCCGAGCCTGAGGAGCGAGGTCAAGGCAGCTCCCTTTTCCTCACCCAAAATGCCACTGGCAGGGGAGGCTTGCCGGAGGAAACCGCCTTTCTCCCAACTGCCCTTTCCCCACTTCCTTATCTTACCCACATACTCCCTTGTGCCAAGGCCACTCCTGCCACCGCCAGTGCGCATGCACTGTGGCCAAAACAACCCCCGCCCGCTGCAATGGCTCCTGCGTCCTCTCAGAACCAATCCTAGCCCCTCTCCCTTCAATATTGCCATTTTAGGCTACTTCACCTCCTTTCCAGCCCTGCCCTTCTTACCAGCCTATATAACCTGTGATCACCCCTGAATAAAGCCTCTTTGGCGCATGCTCCTACTGGATGAAGAGTGTCTTGTCCTTATCGCCGCCCTCCACACCTTGCACGCCTCTCGCCGAGGACCCGGCCACGTCCTCCGCCTCGCCCTCGCCTCCGGGAAAGAGCCCCCGCCGCCGGTACCCTTTAAGCAGCCCCGAGAGCTGAGGGCTCGGCTACCGGCCGCCACTCCCCCTAGAAGCAGTAACCCCGACCGCACTTATCAGTGAGACCCTGCAATATTTGTCCTTATGTGTCTGGCTTATTTCACTCAGTATATTGCCCTCGAGGTTTTGACATCAACCCATTTTTTTTAAGATGGTTTTTTTCACACCCCATACATTCCATCCTAAGTTAACAATCGATGATTCTCTGTATGGTCACATATTTATGTGTTCACCACCTTCACCACTATCTATATAAGGGCATCTACATTTCTTCCCCAAGACAGGAGGGAGAGTCAAAGAAGGTAGAGAGGGAAAAGAAAGAGGAAAAAAATAACAGCTAAGAAGTAGCAAAAGGAAAAGTAATCTTAAATCAAAGTAGGGTAAAGAGTCAGACAACAGCACCAATGTCAAGTGTCTAACATGCCTCCCTTATCCCCCCTTCTTATCTGCATTTACCTTGGTATATCACCTTTGTTATATTAAAGGAAGCATAATACAATGATTCTGTTAGTTACAGTCTCTGGTTTACATTGATTGCATCCCTCCCCCAATGCCTCCCCATTTTTAACACCTTGCAAGGTTGACATTTGCTTGTTCTCCCTCATAAAAGAACATATTTGTACATTTTATCACAATTGTTGAACACTCTAGATTTCACCAAGTTACACAGTCCCAGTCATTATCTTTCCTCGTTTCTTCTGGTGTCTCACATGCTCCCAACCTTCCTCTCTCAACCATATACATAGCTATCTTTGTTCAGTGTACTTACATTGTTGTGCTACCATCTCCCAAAATTGTATTCTGTACCACACACTCCCATCTTCTCCTATAACTCTGCAGTCTCCCTTTAGTATTTCCTGTAGGGCAGGTGTCTTGTTCACAAAGTCTCTCATTGTCTGTTTGTCAGAAAATATTTTGAGCTCTCCCTCATATTTGAAGGACAGCTTTGCTGGATATTCGATTCTTGGTTGGCGGTTTTTCTCTTTCAATATCTTAAATATATCACACCACTTCCTTCTTGCCTCCATGGTTTCTGCTGAGAGATCCGCACATAGTCTTATTAAGCTTCCTTTGTATGTGATGGATTCCTTTTCTCTTGCTGCTTTCAGGATTCTCTTTTTGTCTTTGACATTTGATAATCTGATTATTAAGTGTTTTGGCATAGGCCTATTCAGATCTCTTCTGTATGGAGTACGCTGCACTTCTTGGGTCTGTCATTTTATGTCTTTCATAAGAGATGGGAAATTTTCATTGATTATTTCCTCTATTATTGCCTCTACCTCTTTTCCCTTCTCTTCTCCTTCTGGGATACCAATGATACATAGATTCTTGTACTTTGTTTCATCTTTAAGTTCCTGGAGATGTTGCTCATATTTTTTCATTCTTTTCTCCATCTGCTGCTTTGCGTGTAGGCTTTCAGGTATTTTGTTCTCCAGTTCTTGCGTGTTTTCTTCTGCCTCTTGATATCTGCTGTTGTATGTTTCCATTGTGTCTTTCATCTCTTGTGTTGTGCCTTTCATTTCCATAGATTCTACTAGTTGTTTTTCTGAACTTTCAATTTCTGCCTTTTATATGCCCAGTGTTTTCTTTACAGCTTCTATCTCTTTTGTGAAATATTCTCTAAAGTTTTTGAATTGATTTAGCATTAGTTGTTTAAATTCCTGTATCTCAGTTGAAGTGTATGTTTGTTCCTTTGACTGGGTCATAGCTTCATTTTTGTTAGTGTAGGTTGTAGTTTTCTATTGTCTAGGCATCTGATCTCCTAGGCCACCCCAGTCAGGTTTTCCCAGGCGACAACAGGTTCAGGTCACAGAAGGAGGAAATATTCAGTATCTGGTTCCCCTGATAGTTTTTCTTAGAGGATTAATACACCTGTGCTTTGCTGTTTGGCAGGTGCAGTCTGTCACCACCTGTGTAAGGGGGTGTGGTCTGTGGCTCTCCTCCCCCGGGCTTTGGGGTCTGGTTCCGGAAAGGTGGGCAGTAGAGCTGGGCCCCTCCCTTTCCTCTTGGGAAGCTATGCCCCCTCCAGAGAGGTCACTGTCTATCAGGAAGTTCTTTGTTTCTCTGACTCTGCTGATCAAAGTGTTTTGATTTTAAAATAGCTGAGTCTGTCTTTACTGCAAAGTGCTGTGGGCTGAAAGCAGCTGCAGTTTTTTTCCACAGAAAGAGAAAGGGACAGAAAAGCTCCCAGGTTCACCCGTCAGCCTCTGGGCTCCTCATCCTGAGACAGATATGTCCCCCGACTCTCCCAAATCAGTTATCCCCAAAAGCCTCTGTCTGCTTGTTGAGGATTCACTGTCTATATTTAGCAGTTAACATTAAAGTCCCAGATGGAGCTGGACTGTGGTACACTGGCTTGTTTGGAGAGGGCTGTTTTCTAGCACTGTGCGGCTTCTGTGAGGGAGGGGCTCTCGGCTCTCGGCTCTCAGCGTGGGTCTGCAGTTTTACTTACAGATTTTATGCATTCCTCCCAATTCAGGTTGGTGGATGATGAGTGGACAGTCACATTTGTCTCCTCACAGTTATTCCCGGTTATTTACTAGTTTTTTGGTCATTTATGAATTGTTCCTGGAGGGACTGTCTTCCACTTCTCTCTATGCTGCCATCTTTTCTCTCCTGCATACTCCACATTTTGCTAGCTAAAGTTTTTTTTTTTTTTTTTTTATCTTCATTTTATTGAGATATAGTCACATACCACACAGTCATACAAAACAAATCGTACATTTGATTGTTCACAGTACCATTACATAGTTGTATATTCATCACCCAAATCAATCC
Source organism: Choloepus didactylus (assembly GCF_015220235.1). Taxonomy (NCBI): domain Eukaryota; kingdom Metazoa; phylum Chordata; class Mammalia; order Pilosa; family Megalonychidae; genus Choloepus; species Choloepus didactylus. Next base: position 29,321,277 of record NC_051312.1, on the reverse strand, counting down.
CTGACACCTTCATTAGCACACACACAAAAATAACAAGAATAATAATTAAAATGAAAACAATTAAAGTAAAAAAGAACACTAGGTACCTTTGTCTGTTTGTTTCCTTCCCCTATTTTTCTACTCATCCATCCATAAACTAGACAAAGTGGAGTGTGGTCCTTATGGCTTTCCCAATCCCATTGTCACCCCTCATAAGCTACATTTTTATACAATTGTCTTCGAGATTCATGGGTTCTGGGTTGTAGTTTGATAGTTTCAGGTATCCACCACCAGCTACCCCAATTCTTTAGAACCTAAAAAGGGTTGTCTAAATTGTGCATAAGAGTGCCCACCAGAGTGACCTCTCGGCTCCTTTTGGAATCTCTCTGCCATTCAAGCGCTAGCTAAAGTTTTGATCCTCTATATTTCTGACTGGTGTCATAACTGCCCCAAGACTTCCTCTTTCAACCATACTCACATTCAGCTTAGTTCATTTTACTTACAATATTGTGCTACTATCACACATTACTGTGTTGTCCACTTCTGAATCTTTACAATCAATCTTGTTAAACCTATACTCCTTCAGAATCAAATGACCAATCTCTACCTTCTTTCTAGGTCCTGATAGCCTGTGTTCTCAACTTTAGCTCTCTGAGTTTGCTCATTATAGTTAGTTCATACTAGTGAGACAGTACAGTATTTGTCTTTTTGTTACTGGCTTATTTTGCTCAACATAACGTCCTCAAGGTTCATCTATGTTGTTGCAGGCATCATGTCATTATTCCATCTTACAGCAGTATAATATTCCATCATATGTATATACCACAGTTTGCTTATCCTTTCATCAGTTGATGGATATTTGGGCTGTTTCCATCTATTGGCAAATGTGAATAATGCCACTGTAAAAATCAATGTGCAAATGTCTGTTCATCTCTCTGCTTTCAGTTATTCTGAATATATACCTAGTAATGGGATTGTTGGATTATATGACAGTTCTATACATAGCTTCCTGAGGAACTGCTAAACTGCCTTCCAGAGTGGCTGCACCATTCTACGTTCCCACCAACAGTGAATAAGTATTCCTATTTCTCCACATCTTCTCCAGCAATTTGTAGATTTCTGTTTTTTGTTTATTTGTTTTGTTTTCTTTTGTTTGTTTGATTGTTTGTTTTGAAAATGGACATTCTACTACGTGTGCAATGATATATCCTTATGGTTTTGATTTGATTTTCTCTAATAGCTAGAGAAGTTGAACATCTTTTCATTTGCTTTTGATTTATTTGAATTTCCTCTCTGGAAAGGTGTCTATACATGTCTTTTGCCCAATTTTCAAATAGGTTGTGTGTCTTCTTGTTGAGCTGTAGGCTATCTTTATATATTCTGGGTATTGAACCCTTATCTGATATGTGGTTTTCAAGTACTGTCTCCCATTGAGTTGGCTCCCTTTTTACTTTCCTGACAAAGTACTTTAATTCACAAAAGTTTTCAGTTTTGTGGAGATTCCATTTATCTATTTCTTCTTTAATTGCTTGTGCTTTGGGTGTAAAGTCTAGAAAACCACCTCCTACCACATGATCTGTAATATATTTCCCTATATTGTCTTCTAAAAGTTTTATGTTCTTAGACCTAATGTTTAGGTCTTTGATCCATTTTGAGTTAATTTTTATATCAGGTGTGAGTTTCGGATGCTTTTCATTATTTTTGAGATATAACCAGTTCTCAAAGAAACATTTGATGAACAGGTGGCTCTGTCCCAGTTGAGTGGTTTTGGCAGCTTTCTCAAAAATCAATTGTCCATAGATGAGAGTAGATGAGAGGGTCTTTTTCTGAACACTCAAGTCGATTCCATTGGTCAGTATATATATCTTTATTCCAGTACCATGCTGTTTTGACAAATGTAGCTTTGTAATATGCCTTAAAGTCAGGTGGTATGAGACCTCCCATTTCATTTATCTTTCTCAAGATATATTTAGTTATTAATGATACCCTTCCAAATAAATATTATTATTATTGTTTTTCCATTTTTGCAAAGTAATTTACTGGGAATTTAATTATATTTTGTTGAATCTATACATCACTTTGCATAGAATTGACATCTTAACTATATTCAGTCTTCTGATCCATGAATACAGTATTTCTTATATTTAGGTCTTCTTTGATTTCTTTTTTCATCATTTTGTAGTTTTCTGTGTATAGGTCTTTTATGTCCTTGGTTAAATTTATTCCTAAATATTTGATTCTTTGGTTTGCTGCTGCAAATGGGTTTTTTTTCTTAACTTCCCCCTCAGATAACACATTATTAATGTATAGAGAAACTACTGATTTTTGCATGTTGATCTTGTATCCTGCCACTTTGCTGTACTCATTTATTAGCTTTAGAAGCTTTGTTGTAGATTTTAGGGGAGGTTCTACGTAAAAGATCATGTCATTTGAAAATAGTGAATTTTTTTTTTTTTCCTTTCCCATTTGGATGCCTTTTATTTCTTTTCCTTGTCTAATTGCTCTAGCTAAAAATTCTAGCACAATGTTGAACAACAATGGTGACAGTGGGCATCCTTGTCTTGTTCCTGACCATAGAGGGAAAGCTTTTAATATTTCCCCATTAAGTATGATGTTAGCTGTGGACTTTTCATATATGACCTTTATCATGTTGAGAAAGTTTCCTTGTAGTTCCATCCCTTGAAGTTTTTTCATCAAGAAAGGATGCTGTTAAAGGGGTGTAAATCTGCCTTGAAATGCAGGATATGACTGCCAGGGATGAGCCTGGACCCAGAATCATGGGATTGAGAATATCTTGTTGACCTAAAGGGGGAAGCAAAATAAAATAAAGTTTCAGTGACTGAGAGATTTCAAAAGAAATTGAGAAATCACTCTGGAGGACATTCTTATGCACTATAAAGATATCCTTTTTTAGATTTCAGTGTATTGGTATAGCTGGAAATAAACATCTGAAACTATCAAACTGCAACCCAGTAGCCATGGTTCTTGAAGACAATTGTATAACTATTTAACTTACATGGTGTGACTGTGTGATAGTGAAAACCTTGTGGCTCACACTGCCTTTATCCAGTGTATGAATGGATGAGTAGAAAAAATGCAGAAAAAAGCTAAACAAAATTAGGGTGGGATGATGGGATTATTTGGGTGTTCATTTTTACTTTTATTTTTTTATTCTTATTTTTATTCTTTCTGGTGTAAGCAAAATGTGCAAAAATAGATTGGTGTGATGAATGCACAACCATATGATGGTACTGTGAACTGTTAATTGTACACCATGGATGATTGTATGGTATGTGAATATATATCAATAAAACTGAATTTAAAAAGAAAAAGAGAGGATGTTGAATTTTCTCAAATGCCTTTTATGCATCAATTAAGATGATCATGTGGTTTTTCCCCTTTGATTTTTTGATGTGGTGTACTAAGTTGATTTTCTTGTGTTGAACCATCCTTGCATATGTGGCATAAAGCTTACTTTTTGTGATGTATAATTCCTTCAATGTGCTTCTGGATTTGATTTGCATCTATATTTCTGCATCTATATTCATTTAAGAGATTGAACTGTAAGTTTCTTTTATTGTAGTATCTTTGTCTGACATTGTTATTAGGGTGATGGTGGCTTCATAGAGTGAATTAGGCAGCTTTCCCTCCCATTCAATTTCTTTGAAGTGTTTGATAATGATTGTTACTAATTCTTTCTTGGATGGATGGTAGAATTCATGGGTTGCCATCTGGTCCTCAAATTTTCTTTCTGGGGAGTTTTTTGATGACTGATTCAATCTCTATCCTTGTGATTGGTTATTAAGGTCTTCTATTTCTTCTTAAGTCAATACTGATTGCTCATGCTTTTCTAGGAAGTTGTCTATTTTGTCTTAATTCTCTAGTTTGTTAGCAATAGTTGCTCAGAGTCTCCTCTCATTATCTCCTTTATACTGAGGGCCAGTAATTATGTCTCCCCTCCCATTTCTGATTTATTTGCATTCTTTCTCTTTTTTTCCTTTGTCTTCTTACCTAAACATTCATCAATTTTATTGATTTTCTCAAAGAACCAACTTCTGGTTTTCTTGATTCTCTCTTGTTTTCATGTTCTCAATTTCATTTATTTATGCTCTAATTTTTGTTATTTCTTTCCTTCTGTTTGCTTTGGGTTTATTTTGCTCTTCTTTCTCTAGTTCCCCCAGGAGTGCAGTAAAGTCCTCAATTTTGCTCTTTTCTCTTTGCTAATATAGGCATTTAGGACAAACAATTTCCTTCTCAGCACTGCCTTTTCTACATCCCATAAGTTTTGATATGTTCGTTCTCATTTTCATTTGCCTTAAGATATTAATGATTTCTCTTGTAATTTCTTCTTTGGCCCACTGATTGTTTAGGAGGGTGTTGCTTAGCCTCCATATATTTTTGAATTTTCCAGCCCTCCACATATTATTTTCCAACTTCATTCCATTATGATCCAAGAAAGTGTTTTGTATAGTATCAGTATTTTTTAATTTAGTGAGACCTGCTTTGTGACCCAACATGTGGTCTCTCCTGGAGAACAGTCCATGAGGACTTGGGAGAAATGTGTTTTCAGCTGTTGTAGGCTGCTACTTTCTATAAATGTCTGTTAAGTCTAGTTCATTTATCATAGTATTCAAGATCTCTGTTTCCTTATTGATCTTCATTCTAGATTCTCTGTCAATTGATGAGAGTGGTTTATTGAAGTCTATAACTATTATTGTAGAGGTTTCTACTTCTCCCTTCAGTTCTGACAGTAGTTGCCTCATGTAGTTTGGGGCACTCTGGACTGGTTCATAAATATTTATGATTATTTTTTCCTTGATCAATTGTTCCTTTTATTAATACATTGTGTCCTTCTTTGTCTTTTTAGTTGTTTTATATTTGAAGTCTACCTTGTCTGATATTATTATAACTACCCCCACCCTTTTTTTGGTTGTTGTTTGCATGAAATATCTTCTTTCCAACCCTTCACTTTCATCATATATTTTTCCTTGAGTCTAAAGTGAGTCTCTTGTAGACAATCTATGGATGGATCTTGTTTTTTATACATTCTTCCAGTCTATGTCTTATGATTGGGGAGTTTAATCCATTAACTTATAATGTTATTACTCTAAAGACAGTATTTTCTTCCACCATTTTGTCCTTTGAATTTTAGCTGTCACATCTTATGTTTTTCTCTCTTTTACCCTTTTAGTTACCCTTACTGTTAACCTTCATTTCTACACTCTTCTCCAAACCTCTCTCTTGTTTTTTCCTATCTGTCTGTATCCTTCTCTTTACAAAGGTAAAACAAGTTTCTTGTTCATGAACATTCTCAGTGTCTGTTTATGTGTGAATATTTTCAACTCTTCCTCAAGAAGAGAGTTTTGGAAGAAGAGTTTTGCTGGACATCGAATTCTTGGTTGGCTGTCTTTCAGTATCTTAAATATATCATACCACTACATTCTTGCCTTCCTGGCTTCTGCTGAGAAATCCACACTTAGTCTTATCAAGTTTTCCTTGTATGTGATGAATCACATTTCTCATGCTGCTTTCAGAATTATCTCTTTGTCTTTGGCATTTGACAATCTTACTACTAAGTGTCTTGGAGTAGGTCTATTTTGATCGATTCTGTTTAGGGTATGCTGTGCTTCTGAGACCTGTAATTTTCTGTCTTTCATAAGAATTGGGAGATGTTCATGAATATTTCCTCAATTATCCTTTCTGCTCGTTTTTCCTTTCTCCTTTCCTTCTGGGACACCCATAACATGTATATTCCTGCCCTTTATCTTGCATTCTATTCCCTGAGGCCCAGCTCATAATTTAACATTCTCTTCCCTGTCCTTTTCTTTGTAGGATTTCAGATGTTTTTTCCTGTAATTCACTAATCCTTCCTTCTGCCACTTCAATTCTACTATTGGATTTCTCCATTGTGTTTTTCATCTCTTCTTGTGCCTTTCATTACCATAAGCACTGCCATTTGTTTTTGCAAGTCTTTGAGGTCTTCTTTACAGTCACCCAGTTTCTTCTATATATCCTTTACTCCTTTTGCCATATTTTCTAGCAATTGTTGATTTGATTTAGAAGACTTGTTTGAGCATCTCTAATTAGTGGTTTCAACTCTTGTATCTTATTTGAAGTGTTACATTTTTGCTTTGCCTGGACAATATCTTCATGCTTCCTAATATAACTCTTGAAATTTTTGATGGTGTCTCAGCATATCATATTCCTGATTATTTTGGAGGTTGTTTTCTGTCTTTTCCTTAGGGTTTTCTGTTGACTGGCTTTGTTCTCTAACTATTCTTTGACACTTTATTCAACTTATTCTCAATCTCTATTATAACTTCTGTTTAACTGATCAGGATTTTTCAGTTCTTCCTTTTCTGATTCTTGCCCTGTATATATGGAAGTTTTTGAGATTGCCCTTTTTGTGTGTGCAATTGTTTCACTCCCATGAAAAAGCTCTCTCATCCCTCTTTATCCTCAGGGAAGTTGATCAGCAGTTTATTTTGTTTTGAAACACTCAATTTGTTACCTCTTGTAAATTTTACCTGGAAGTTCTGTACTGGGAAGAAGGTCTCCCCAGATAGGATCAACTCCAGTCAGATTTTCTCAGACTAGACAGACCCAGGACTCATTAAGGGAGTAATCAGTATCAAGGTCCCCTGGGAATGAGACCCAACAGTGTGCCAGTCTTTCCTGTGAATTCTCTTAATTCTATGGTTTTCCTGTTCTTCCCATCAGATGAAGCTTGCCAGCTCACTGCTCTGCCTAGCCATAAAGTGGCACTGTGCCTTTAAATCTCAGCAGACCCTGTCCCTGCCAGGAGCATGATTGAGACAAAAGCTGAGGCTGAAAGTGGGCTCAAACTGTTCTGATTTCCAGCTCCTGGGGTCTGAATTCTCTAAGTGCCAGTCACTGCCTGTTCTGGAACTTGCCCTCCCATTTTTTTTTTGGACATGGGGAGGAGCTTTCTTCAGCCCCCTGCTTCCTGTATGCTGGAAAAGTTACAAGACTCACAAGAAAATCCCCTCCCTTCCTGATGGGAACATGTTTGAGACAGTATGGGTTCAATTTTTTGTGGGTTGAAACTGTTGTGTATTTGAGACAGAGGCTGGGCTCTCCTTTTTCTAGCTTGAAACTGCTGCTGATATCCCAAAACTTGGTGTCCAAATTCTATGAATCAGAGCATCCACTTGAGCTGGGCCCTGACACCCGTTTTTCCTGGGGAAAGTAAGCCCTTTATGGAACTATACCCTTCACCTGATTAGTTACTTTTCTCTCAGGAATTCTCAGTGGAATTCCTGAATTCCACTCAGAGAGAAAGTTTGTTCCCAGACCCAGTCCCCAGCCCCCTGGATTTGCCAATCAAGAACTGGAGTTGGTAACTGGCTCTATGTGCCCCTTTTCTTGGTGCACAGCACTTTTCCAGTATTCTGAGCTCAGCCAACTTGAGAAAACTCTGGGGATTTTTTGTTTGTTTTTTGTTTGTTTTTGTTTGTCTTTTTTTCTTTTCTTGTCAGCCCTGCCTCCTCCACACTGAGAGTGGTGCTAATATAGATCTCTGGGTTTCTTGTTTGAGTTGTAGACTTATCTGCCCTCTGAGCTGACATTCAGATGTCCAAATATTTAAATCAAATCCACATTTGGAGCTTGGATAAGTTCTCCTTCCCCTTGCTCCTGGTAGAGAGATCTTCTGTTTCTACTGGGGAGAGACCTGAATCAGACTGCTGTGCCAGTAGGGGAGGGGAATCAGCCTCCATAGTGTGGAAGAATTTTCTTGCAGGTCTGTGCAGTGTTTTATCAATCTTGGCCATTTCACTCATTCCAGGCTGGTGAAAGACAGTGGACAGAATGACAGAGAAAATGTGATGGTAGAGAGAAAGACAATGTAGAATGTTTCCTAAGAGAAATATATTTATTGTTGTGACCAAAATATATTAATACATATTTAAATTATTAATTAATACCCTTATAGCCAGCCAAACCAAACTAAAAATTATTAGAAAATTTGTTAGCATGTGTTCTCAGGAGACATGAATTGTCTGAATTTATTCAGAAATTTGAATTTAGCTTAATTGTCTATTTTTATTCTAGAATTTTCTGCGGTTCAAATAGAACATTTTTTTGTAAGCACACATTTATGAAACAATTTATTTTATGAATTAAAAAATCTTTCACCTCAATCTGGGAAAGTAAAGACATTTTCCTTACTTCTCAATCCAGTAATTTTAAGCTGATTTGGTTCTTCTCATTTTGACATATAAACATCTCAATATGACAAAACCTTAGCATATTTCACAGGGATAAATACTTTTTGTCACTGAATGCAAAACAACCTAATGCATGGCTTATGCTTTGCTCCTTGAAAGTGAAGAAAATACAACTGCCAACTAATTAAAAATAAACACTTTGGTCTATGACATGCTGAAGAAAACAAAAAGTTACTCCTAAATGCAGTAGATCCTTAATTTAATAGTGTTCAAACATTAAGGCTTTCATTTTACATACAGATGCCACATTAATATTGTTTTTTGTTTGTTTGTTTTAGTCATGAATTATTCTTACTTCGCATTTCACTAAATGAGAAACAGTGTGATGGCACGGAGAAAAATAACAGAAATCAAACTCTAATTTGTGGCAAATATCATCATTTAATTCTTTAGGAAATAGCTATTATAAGTTATTTTATTAGTGAACTTTAGGTGATTTTTAATTCATAGTTATTTTAGAGTCTACTTAAGAAAGTATAATGTATTAATGAAATGAGCATGATTTCTTTTTGATAGAAATATTTCTTGAAATCCAGCAGACTTTGCAGGGATAGTGAGCATATAAACAGAGACAAAACAATAATATCATTAATTTAAAATTTGAACAAAAATAATAGTATTAGAACAAGGTGCAAAGTCCAAAAATAAGTAATTTATTGATATATTTCAAGAAATGAAACTAAGAAATAGGTATTGTGTTCTTTTTGATGGCACATAAGTTGCATCTACCTCCTGAAACTTTCTGCTGCTCTTTTGTCACTGCTCCTGCAGGTCTACTGGAATGGGATCCTTTCCAGGAAAGAGCAGAAAATTGTTTAGTATGAAAAGAAAGCTCTGAAAGACAAGATGAAGTGTAAGTTTCACTTATCCATTATTTAATTCATCTGGAAACATATTAAAATTAAATAATTTTCACATTGTTTGTCATTCATATTTAGTAAAATCTTGTAATGCAAATGTGGTTGCTCCCATTTTATGATTATGACTATTAAAGAAAGGCATTTCATGCAAATTATGGCAAATTTAAAACTAGTATTCATGTGTTTACTTTTCATTAGAGCATATCTGGATGTAAAAATCACAACATTCATTAGTCTGTGAATTTTAATATGATGAAATATGAAAACAGGTAGTAGAAAATTTAACATAATATTAACTAGAAAACAAAACACATAAATTGGCAGAGTTTTTGTTGTTGTTGTTGTTGTCTGTTTATTTTAAATGATTCATTTAACTAAAATGGAACGGGCATTTCTTCATTTATTTATACTGAAAAGGGCATTCAACTTGGTCCAAAGTCATTATCATTCCCCATATCTTCACTGCCTAGGGTATTATTAATCCCTTCCTAGATACAAACACAGCAATGTAACTGGACAGACTCTATTTTATTGATATTGCCTAGATCACCTATAAATGTGTATTGGAATGTATGGGTTGCCATCAGATTTGGAACCATATAATATTCCTTTGGAGAATGTGACTGAAATAGTCACGTTTATATTGATGAGCTTCACAGAAAATATTGAGCTGAAAGTCTCCCTGTTTTTATTATGTCTAGCAATCTACCTCTTTACTCTGATAGGAAATTTGGGAATGGTTATAATGGTCATTGGGGATTCCTGACTCCACAATCCCATGTAGTATTTTCTGAGTGTATTTTCAATCTTGGGTGCTTGCTATTCCTTAGATGTCAACCCAAAAATGTAGGTCAGTTTATTGGCAGTGAATAAAACCATTTCATTTCTGGGATGTGCAACAAAGATGATTCTTCTTGTTACTTTTGGGACTACTGAATGTTTTCTGTTGGCTCAATGGCTTATAATCACTACATAGAAATCTACAACCCACTGATATATTCAGTTAACATGTCACCCAGAGTCTGTGTGCCACTCATCATTGCTTCCTGAGTTGGTGGCATTTTGCATGCTACTATACACAGTATAGCCACTTTTAGCTATCCTTCTATGCATCCAATGAAATTAGACATGTCATTTGAGACATCCCTCTGCTCCTCACTATTTCTTGTTCTGACACTCACATCAACCAGCTTCTACTCTTCTACTTTGTTGGATCTATTGAGGTAATTACAATACTGATAGTCCTGATCTCCTATGGTTTCATTTTATTGGCTATTCTGAAGATGCATTCTGCCAAAGGGAGGTGAAAAGTCTTTTCCACTTGTGGCTCCCACCTAACTGCAGTGCCAATTTATGGTGAAACAATCTTCTTCATGTATGTGGGGCCAAGTTCCAGCTACATGTTGGACCATGAAATGATAGTGTCTCTGTTTTATTCTATAGTGATTCCCATGCTTAATACTGTTATCTATTATTTGCTTTAAAGATGTTAAAGAGGCAATGAAAAATTTGTTTGATGGAGATTGTTTCAAAAGTAAACAGAATTTTTACATTGAGCAAAACAGAAAAGAATGTTGAGGGTCATTCCATATCTTTGTGGTTAGAAACCTGGGATGAAAATGTCTTGATTTTAGTTAATACTGTTTACATATTTTAGAATATTTCCAAATAAAGCATTAATCAGTCCTCCAATGCAGAATTTTAGAAATGTAGATAAATTGTGTCAGCTACATGCCTATGGCTATGTTTAAATTGATCCATATTGAATATTCATTGATAAACTTATATTAGTAATATTACTCTTTATTTAATTTGATTTACATTAGCTTTAGTGACAGGTCTTGCTGTCAGGATTTCATGACTTGATATAGCCTCACATTGTGGTAACTCCTCAGCTTTCACTATGAAGTGAATTGTTCTTCCTGAATCCCGTGAAGAAACTCTTAAATGTTATTTTTTTATCCCATGTGCACTCACACACTCAGATCCATCCTCTGGAGATGTCTTTTGCAATATTTGAATCAACACTACAGATTTTTATTCCATTATTTCTTTTCCAGTGTCCAGTCACAGAACTTGATAGCATCCATTCAGAGTCTCCCCAAAATATACCGAGGTGATATTATAATATGTATTGAGTGTATAATTAAGGTTCTGGAAACAAACAAATGAATATGTATTTATTTTAGCTTTATTTGTTTGGTTTTTTTTTTTTTTTTTTTTTTTTTGGTTCTGAGATTTGTTTACTTGAAGAGATACTACTAGTGGAAATTTACTTTTATTTCAATGAAATTCATTATTTTACCAGCAGGGATGTTTGTACTGTGACTCCACCAAATCAATCTAATTAGAAAAAAGTAATAAAATAGTTAATTCCAAAGTGTGAAGTTGAAATAAAATCCAGTAGTTATTAAGATCTCAATCTGTAATCAGTTATGTGAGGGGAATTCATACATCTCTATTGGAATGACCACATCTTTGGCAGCAGAGTGTAGTTTAAATAGATACTAAAAATTCCTCTAAAACACAACAATAAAGTTTTCAGAGACACAGCACTGGCTATAATGTGGATAACAGGTTGTCTTATAAAGAAATTTGTAAGTCACAGGATTTTAAATTTATTTCACTGAAAATGACCTTTTGAGATAATTTTTTTCTGGAATAGTGGGCAAAACTACTTCAAAAGTGCTATCAAATGTCCAACTTTTTCAATAATTAAATTATTTGCAACATTTTAGGATCATTTGTAAGGCATCTACCACTATAATAAGTGTTTCAAAATTGTTAAGGTAAACTTTCAGCCAACTTGGCAGCTAGGTTTATCAATTTCTTTCAAATCATCAAAAATAATCTTTTTATGGGGAAGAGGTGAGCACTAGGAGAAAGGATGCACTCATTTATGACTAAAAATATCTGGCCAACAACTCATTCAACAATAAGGAAAAAATGGAAATCATGTTAACATGCTTAAAATTCCATTACCCCCCCCACACCCTTTTTTCCCTAAAAGTAGAATACAATTGGTGAGAATTAGCACTCTCCAATTATTTTCTCTCTTAAAGGTAAATATAAATAATGGCATATTTAACTCTAAAGTTAATAACTTTTCACTCTTCATATCTCAATTTAATTATCTTTCATTCAAGTATGAATTTGTTGATTTCCCTGACCTCATGAAACCTCTCTTTTGCATCATATAGCACTGGCATGATTTAATATTTTTTGTTGTGAATATTTGGTTACTATCTAGCTCTACCACCACACTGACCCTGTAATTTGCATAAAGACAAGAATTGTGTCTATTTATCCACACAGTTGTATCCTCAGGGCATAATATACTAAATGGAACATATATTTTACTCAAAATATTTTTTTGAATGAATGGCAATTCAAGGAATAAATAATAATAACAATTGTTAGCATTTGTATGCAGCTTTTTATTTGATCATCTTATATAAGTGAATTACAACATGAATCCTCATGACAACTTTAAAAGGAGGTTTTATAATCATCTATAATCATAGTTCAAGAAACAGAGGAGCATAAACTTTAAGGAATAAGTCCACATAGCCCTTATGAGTGATTCACACCTAAATATCAAGGCTGCAGAGTCCTTGCTTTTAAGCACTTCACTATTCAGGCCTGCATTATTAGGCCTCCAGAAAATTCTGTAAGAAGTGGCAAAGGTCTACATGTTTTCTATGGTAGAAAAACAGTGAGAAACAGGAAAGTATAGAAAACAATTTGGAAAATTGGTTTCCACTGGATTTGAGAAATCATTCCATTGGATGGCATGTGTAGCATTTGCAGTTTCTGAGCCTGGGTGATCAATAATTTGAAGACATTAAAGGAAGTAGAAGAAGCAGAATTAGTAGTAATACAAGAAGAAGGAGAAGGAAGAAGAAGAGAAGAAGCAGAAGGAAGAGGAGTAGAAAAAAGAGAAGGGGAAGAAGGAGGATGGAGAGGAGGGGGAGGTGGTGTGGAGAATAAGGATGAGGAGGGGAGGATGGGAGAGGAGAAGATTTTAAAAGTAAATTAATGATATAAGTTATACCTAAAAAGATTCTAAATTCCACTACATTTTCAAGGTGTGGAACTAGAATCCCAGATAGATATTGTACTGGCAAGGAGTAGTGATCCAGAAGGGAAGTATTTGAAGCCAAGGCAGTGAATAATATTTAAAATGAAATATGGAACTTCCAATTCTACTTAGGATGTAGATCTGAAAGAACATTTCATCAACCCTAGCAATTTTAAAGAACCATTTATAAATTTATAAAAACATAACTTTTCATAAGCCCACCAGAAAGATGAGGTTGGAAACATCCGAGAAATCAGAATACCAAAGGAAGGCAAGCCCCTCAAAGAGGAGATGAGCAAATGTACTGTTTCTCCTTTGCAAAGGATGAGAGAAAGATATAGCCACTGTACAAGCACATAGAAAGAATACATATAAATTATAAAGAATTGCTAATGCCAAGTATGGGCTAAAATATCAGTTGGGAAAAGCAAGCCCTAGAATTGAGGGGTTTGCATTCATTCTCAATATCTCCACTGCAGTCTTCCCTAAGTGCTTGTGAAAAAACACAGGGTTGGCTGGGAGTCCTTCAAGACAAGGTCACTGCAAACAGAAATTCCAAATATCCTCCTCTTCCTCTCTTACTAAATGAGGAACTGCTACTATTTTACCAACAACAGCTTTATTTTTATTTTAGTGTTCCCTAAAGACAGATAGAATTTCTTGAGGTGCTCACAGAATTGCTTCTGCTTTCTTACAACATTCAATTGAATGGTAAAGTTTTGCTTCCTTATACTGTCTCAATAGTTACCCACCCAGAGCCTAAACCCTATAATAGATTCTTTCAAAAAACCCCTTATTGGAAACCACATATTTCTCCATAGCACGTGTTCTGTCTCACTGCAACGAGAAATAAAACCAAATTGTTTATCCACAGGTATTGCAGGTAGTCTATGGCTAAAGAATGTTGATAGTGCAGAGGACAAAAACAGGTATGGATACATAAGAAATTTCATTATAAGGATGGAATCTATTAGGTGGTGTCCAAATAAATGGTAGAAATAGAAATTTTAGATTGCACACATAAAATATAAGAAACAAAGAATTCCAGTGACAAGATTATCAGTAGAGACAATATAGCTTACCAAAGAATTAGTGAACTTGAAGATAAGCAAACAAGAAATAACCAAATAGAAAGATATTAAAGAAGAACAGCCATGGGAATAATGCCCAGGTGCTGTGGGACAATATCAAACATTTAATATACATGTAGTTAGAATTCTACAAAAAGAATATAGAAAGAGTGCATCAGAAAGAACATTACAGGAAACAATGGTCAAAACATTTCAAAACATAAGGAAAGACATCAAATCACAGGCCCACAAATGTCAGAAGAAACTGGAAATGATTACTACAAATAGAAAATCAATCAAAAAGCAATATGCATAATCATTTCTCTCGCTGCTAAAAAACAAATGTAAGTAGAAGTTTATGGAGCAATTAGGGGAAAATGCATATCACATGCAGAAGAAAAACCATGAGAAGTTATCAGACTTTCTCCTCAAAATGATACAAGCTGGAAAATGATAAAGATAAATGTTTAAACTACTGAAAGATAATACCTGTCATTGCAGAATCCAATACCCACTGAAATATCTTTCAAACATAAAAACTGTTTCAGGAAAACTAACACACCCACACAAACCCACCCAGAGAAATAATTTATATCTGCAGATTTGTGCTTCTAAAATTTTTCCAGGCAAAAGGATTAAGAAGATATCAGTTGAAACATTGTATTGTTTAAAATAAATGACAACAATAAAAATATAAAATTGAAAGAAAATATATCAGGTAATGGAATTTTAAAAATTTATTTGCTCTAAAAATACTTGACTGAAGGAAAATTAGGTTGGTGCATTGTGGGGCTTGAGCCATATATGAAAGTAAAGTTTATGACAAAAATAGTGCAAAGAAAGTATAGTTAATAAAAAAAGATCAGAAAGATAGAAAGAGAATGTAAGTATAAGAAAAGATAAATGCATTTACAAGATGAGAAATAACTGAAAAGACATATAATTAAAAAATAAATGCTTATGAAGGACTTTAATTGTAAATCAAAAGAAGGGAATAGAAATAAAAATTATATATAAATATATTTCATAGCAAAAACATCATACTAACATAATTTTATTTGGTATTGATATATTATAAGGCAGTTAAAATAAATTTGGAAAATATAAATATAATGCAGATTTGAAATATTTTAATTAAATAGTTTTTAATTAGCAGAATATTTTACTCCTGCAATAGAGGTTGAACTTTACACATTCAAAAACATTTAGGAAAAATAAGCAGGTACAATTTACAAAGAAAATCTTAATATAAATTTCCAAAAAACCAAATGTTGTAATCATATTGCTTGAAAGCAAACAATATGTCTAATTGCAATTAAAAAAGTTTAAATAAAAAAAATATCAAGTACTTGGAAACTGAAAAAGTACTGTCTTAAATAACCTTTGAATAACAGTGACAAAATTGGATTTTCTTATTTCATAGAGGTTATTTTCTGAAAAATGAAACTTTAGCACTCTATTTTACTAAAATTTGAAGTGATAGAAAATAATAATTTCTTGAAAATTCTTAGCTTTACACCTTTTCTCTTTTAAAAATTTTAAAATAAATAAGCCAAGCATTAACTCAAGAATTCATTTATTGTTAAGGAACTTTAAAAACGTTATGAAATCAGGATAAAGGGAATTATTTTATGAAATATACAGAATTTCAGCAAAGTATTTTATGCACTTTATAGACACATCAAAGAAAGGTAGGTTTTTCAAATAGTTAGCAATTAGACACCAAAGAGATATTATTGCATGCAGATTTTTAATCTGGCAAATTTACAAAATTTCAGGCCCTAAAGTTTTGCAAGAGAATATTTTGCCAGTTTACCAAGCACACGGTGATCTCACAGGTTTAAATGAAAAAGGAATTAGCAAAGGTTATTTGGCATGTATGATTACAAAGCAAACACTCTTAACCACTGATGTATGTCATCAATATATAGTAAATGGATTGGGTTAGGGAACTATCACTATGTCAAAACTGAGCCATTTTCTATAATAAAAGTCTCTAACACTGGAACATGAATTGGGATTTATGTACCATATTTTAAAAGAGGACATAATGTTTCATTTTATTGCACATTAGTTGCTCATATAAAACACAAATATTTAAGCAACAGGTTTAACACAAATTGCATGATTTCCAATTTAAAGTGATTTCAAAAAGCATTTTCCTGGAGATATTCAAGATCATTTTTGGTCTTGAATATGGCTCAACAGAAATACAGACTAAAAGATACATGTATAGAAAGAATCCAAGGAGGTAAAGAAGATGGGGTAAAATGTTCAGCCCCACTGTCATTTAAGTTGCCTAGAGCCCTCTCTCTTCTGCATGAGCCTAATGAGAGCATTTTTCACTTCTCTGTTCCTAAGACTATAAATGAATGGATTCAGCATGGGGACCACCATAGTATAAAACACAGAGGCCACTTGATCCCTTCCCAAGAAGTAGGACAGCTTTGGTTTTAAATAAGTAAAAGTTGCAGAGCTGTAAAAGATGGTGACTCCAAGGAGGTGGGAGGCACAAGTAGAGAAGGCTTTGTGCTTTCCTGAAGTGGAAATAGTTTTCAGGATAGTAGACAGAATGGACCCATAAGACACAGAGATTGTAATGAGAGATGCCATTGCAGTTATGCTGCCAAGAATGAATATCATGATTTCAGTGTCACAAGTGTCAGTGCAGGACAGGGCTAAAATTGGGGTTATGTCACAGAAGAAGTGATAGATTACATTGGAGCTGCAGAAATGCCAACTGTTCATGTAAACAATATTGACTGATGATTCAGTAAAGCCAATCAAATAGGACCCAGTGATGAGGATGCAGCAGAGTGTCACGGACATAATAACTGGGTAGTGTAAAGGATTGCAGATAGCTACATAACAGTCATAAGCCATTGAAGAGGGAAAGAAAAAATCAGTGACACCCAGGAAGACAGAAAAATACATCTGGATGGATGAAGCAGCTCATGAATGAAACATACTTTTTGGAAGTCAGTAAGTTTTCTAAGGTTTTAGGTGTGATAACTGTTGAATAGATAAGGTCAAGGAATGACAAGTGACTGAGGAAAAAATACATGGGGGTGTGAAGCTGAGGATCCAGGCAAATTATCAGTATCATCCCTGCATTCCCCAAAACCGTAATCAAGTATGTGAGAAGAAATAACATAAAGAGGACCCGCTGGATCTCTTCAGAGTCTGTCAATCCCATAAGGATGAAGTCAGGCACATTTGTGTTATTCCTACTGCCCATAGCATTCAACGTTTTTAAACTGTTGAGAAATCAGAGTTGATGGTTAGCATGAATGACTTGAAAAAGGCTTTTATTTATACGGATGATCTGGAATTTTAAAAAATGTATTTAGTACTTCTACAAATTGAAAACAAAGAGTAATTTGCAAAATATGACTGAAAAAATCTTAGTGTTGTCAAATACAAACTATGTATAAATCATCATTTGAATATTATATAATAGAAGTTCACATACGTTGAATAATTGGAATGACAAGTTTATAAATGCTTCCCTTCATTAACACATTTAACCCACCTGAAAATATAACATAAGTGCTACTATTATCTATATTTTTAGATGAGAAAAGGCCAGGAAATGTTTAAGTAACTTATCCAGAGCCAGAGCTATTAAACGTTGACACTATCATTCTACAGAAATCGGTGGATTCCAGAGAGCATGCTCATAACACTATATAACTGTTTGTAGTTAATTTCAGCAAAACTGAGAAAAATATTAGATATGTAATAGCCAATGAAAGAAAAAGTAAATGAGTCATTTACTTTTATTTTGAATACTATATTATTTAACACAAATAACAAATAACAAATAAATCTAAATATCAACCTTAGAGGATTTTAAGATCACACATAATTTTAATTTCTGGAAGATAGGTTGTTTTACCAAATTGACCATTACAAATCAAATTTCTTCCAAAATTATCCTTCCAATTTATGTACATTGCTTCTGGGCTCAGATTCCATTGATTCCATATCTCCATTTCCACAAGTCCTGGCACTACTTCAGTGAGGCCTAAATGAGATGTGTATGTATATGCATATTCTTCAATTAAGGCACTCATTTATTTAGATTTGAATTAAAAACCCTTCACTTTTGAGAATGATACTTACCATGAGCAAAAGTTGTTAAAAAAGTTTATTCCAACAACATCTGTCTAGAAATTTGTCAACCTATTTTTTTTTCACACAGATAAAATATATAAACTATATAAGTAGCCTGGAATTCCTGAGACAATATATTTACTCCCTTTGAAATAAATTAATTTAATTTTCCATGCACACATTTTTTGTTTTAACCTAAGGTAAAAGTAAATGTACCTGAAATTTGCATTCAGGTTCTGGTTAAATAGAAAGTTCACCCAGAAATTATGTCTCACCAGTTAGCTACTGTGAACAAAGCAGAGCGAAGTATCCTTTGCCTTTCACTCTGACAATACCACAGCCTCTTTAATATTGATGACTGCTGATGAAACCTTTGGTGATCCTTGGGGACCAATTGCCAAGGATGGATGCCAGGCATACTCCCAAGGATAAAAGTTCAAGGACTAATGCATCCACTTTAGGTTTGTACCAGAGAGTTCCTTTCCCCATAGACACCTCATAATTTTGAGCATGATTGCTTGGCATTCCTTGAGATGCTCTAAGTTTTTGACTGGGTAACAAACAAGCTGTTTTTGGAAAAATACTTAATTACCATATGACAGAAAGGCAAGATCAGAACCACCAGGGATGGAATAGTACATTTTTCAAAATGAAACATTTTTATAATTCAACTATGACATTATTATAGGAGTAAACATTGTTCATTACACAACAATTAGAATACAGCAAAATTCAAAGAAGAAAATAAAAATCTTTCATAATTTAAATGATCCAGTTTCATCTCCTAGCTCACTACATCTTTTTCTGATGTTTCTGTCTCTGTCTTTATTTTCTCTCCTCTCATAGATTATTCTTCCTGTTTTCTTTTGGGGTGAGGGATTATTGAAGAATGGGTCTATGGTTCTAATTTTTTCTTTTTTTATATAAATGTATTCAGTTTTTAGCTTTCTAGTTAATTAATATTATTTTAGTTTTATCATTTTTATTTTCTCTACCTTTTTAAATTTAATTTATTGCTCTTTCTGTAGCATATTCATATAACTAATTATATTACTTATTTTTATTACTTGTACAAGAATAGAAAAATTTAATGCTTCCATAATTCAGGCAAGCACCACTTTATTTTGTCTTATATTTAGTGTCATGCATGACTTATATTGCTATTCATTATATAAATAGTCTAGAATCAAATTTTTATCTCCTATTTGACCAAGGATAACTTAAGATTCGGTTTTCAGCTTAATTTATTTTTAATTTTCAAGTTGAACAGCATTTCAGTTTTTATATATTTACCAACTAAATAATTACATTTTTTCTCAATTTAAGCAATAAATATTGCTTTCCTTATAGCTTTCATAGATTAGTCTTCAATATATCTTATGAAGTCTTAGAATTCATATCTTCTCACTGTGCATGCTTACAGTACTTAAATATTCATTTTCTCTATAATAACAATGAGTCCAATATTTTTCAGGCTGGATATTTCTAGTCCCAGACATACATACATAGTGAAATGTGTTATTTTAACTCCTTTCTGGGTGTATAGCCCCTTCTTTAATGAGATGTATATTGCAATAGAATTTCTAAATAGTTCAATTTATATTTCTGAGCCTAAACTATCTTCCCCATATAATACTCCTTGTCTTTCATACTCTAGAATATAAGATTTTGAAAGTGCTTGAAAATTGTGAGGCATTATATGAAATTAAATTTGTGGATTAATAATATGATTTCATTTTATTATATAATTCTGAATTAAAATGTTCAACCACATGCATTTACATGAATGTCTCATGTACATAAATATCACATATACGCAGCCTCATGGAACCAAATTTCAAATAATATATTGTATGTTTTGCAGAACTTGTGAAGGGCTGTATAAAAGTTTTATATTGTCTTATTATTGAGTCATTCTGAAATTTAAATTTTCATAGAAATTTCTTTGCATTAATACGTAATATAATTAAAATTTCAATTCACTACTTTCATTTTCATTTATAAAGACATTGGTACCATTTGATTATATAATTTTGACATGAAAAAAATAAAAATTCAACCTACATTAACACCATGTAAACATAGGAATTAATATTTATAGAGCATTCATCTGTCTCAAAATTGTGTTACTTAACTCAGTTGCCAATTTTAATATAATTTTGTTTGTGAATAAAGATATTCTTTGCAATACTTTTTCTTCAGATAGGACAATTTATAGCAATTTAGAAAGAGGAGATATCTTTTGGAAGCATCAGAATTTCTGAACTTGATTGGCTTCACATGCAGATTACAGGTTTTCCTACCTAGAATACATCTTTGAGGAAGTTTTTGTTTAATCCTTAAAAAGGATACTGGAAGATCCTTTAAGGAAAGGAATAAACTAGTCTTGTTATTAATGAATCCCTAATTATTCTTGAATCATTCTAGGTAAGTGTCCGGACTTTCTAAATGTGAAGTAAACTTCTTCAGAATAAGCTTTCTCTGAGTGTTAGCAACTCTTGTATATGACGTGAAAATGAAAGTGTGAAATTCTACCCTGTTGAATTTCATTTATAATCGTGGAAACTGAGGCCAGGATTGGGAAAATGGTTTAGACTAACTACTGTGAGTGGAAAGGGAATCTAGATCCATACATTTTTTTCTGAGTTATTTTGAATGTTTACATTTATTTTGAAGACTCTCAAGCTATAGTTCACCATAAGCTTAGGACCATGTATCTGTTAATTTGCTGGATAACTCATTTTTGACTTGAAAGTATTTTATTTATTTTCATGCTCAATGGGGAGACAGAGTTAATATATACATTTAAAATTTATGTTTATATATATATGTGTGTCTCTATCTATATATGTGTGTATATATTTATTTCTCCCCATACAAAAGAATTTAACAGTTTTGGATTTTATAAAGATAACTATCCTTAGTTTTCAGCCCAGTTTTAGGTTAGTTTCTATGATAACCAGCCAGGAGTCCTCTTTCTAGGCCTCTTTTTCCCTCCATAAGGCAGAGGTATTCCATTAAATAAACTTTAAGTTTCCTTCAGGTTCAAAACTTTACTAAATCCATGTGGATATCATTAAGCAGAGCACTAACTTGTATACTATTTTGGAATACATATGATATGAAAATTAATGAGTAAATATTTCATATTTATGGCCCTTTTCACAGCACATTTTACTTCCTTGTTCCTTAAGCTATAAATCAATGTGCTTAAACATGGGAATCGCCAGTTTATAAAGCACAGACACCAACTGTTCTGCTTGGCTAAAGCTGCCATTATGCAAAAAAAAAACAGAAATGAATTGGCTTTTATAAAGGGGAGTTATTAGGTTACAAATTTACATTCCTAAGGCCATAAATGTGCCCAAACTGAGGCATCAACAAGAAATTACCTTCACTGCAAAAGGACGATGGCATCCAGAACACCTTGGTCAGCTGGGAAGGAGGTGGCTGCTGTCTGCTTGTCCTTTTCTTTCTAGTTGCATTTCAAAATGGCTTTCTCCAACATGTCTCTGGGCTTCTATCTCTCTTAGCTTCTCTCAGCTCTCTGCTTGGTTCTCCTGGGGTGTTTCTCTCTAAGCAACTGGGAGTCCTCTCTTAGCTTCTCTGGGGCAGACACTGGGCTCCATCTCTTAGCTCAGCATCTCCAAACATCCTTCTGTCTGCACCTCCCAGTCTCTCCAAGCATCTGGGTCTGTGTCAGCTCTTAGCTTCTCTCCAAAATGTCTCTCTTAAAGAACTTCAGTGAACTAATTAAGACCACCCTGAATGGGCAGGGTCATACCTCCATGGAAATGATCTAATCAAAATGTCTCACCTATAGTTGGATGGGCCACATCTCTATGGAAACAACCTAATCAAAAGGTTCCACCTTAATCAAAAGACTAATGTCTGCCCCCACATGATTGCAAGAAAGAACATGGCTTTTGAGGAGGACAGAATAGATTCAAACCAGCACACCACCTTTTCTTGTTTTAAGGAATATTGGGAACATGTTTGTATGTAACTAAAACTTGTAGAATTATAGAATAAAGTCATGATCTCCAGATGTGAGGCACAGGTGGAGAAAGTTTTACATGTGTCTGTTGCTGAGCAGATTCTCAGGATAAAAGCAGTAACAAAAATGTAGGAAATGATCACAGTCAAGAAAGTGACCTTAGACAATGACTAGAAAAGATTAAATGCAGCAATTCATTCACAGATATGTTAGAACATGACAGATTCAGCAAGGGTGGGAAAGGTCACAGAAGTGACTGATGACATTTGGCCCACAGAGTTTCAACAGACCAACTGTGTGTGTCAACAAGTTAACTAACTCTCCTATACATGATCCAAAGGCCTATACAACACACAGCATTTTAGTTATTGCCACTGTATAAATAGAGGGTTTACAATGGTCCCATAGCAGTCATAAGCCATTTCTGGCAGTAAGAAGTCTTCTGTAGTAAGGAGTCACTCACACACACACACACACACACACATTGCACGATGTGTACAGAGAATGAGATTATTTCCTTTCAACAAAGAAGTTCAGCAACATTTTCTGTGCAAAGACTGATGAATAGTAGCCACCTACAAATGACAGACTACTAAGGAAATGGTACATAGGTATGCGGAGTTTGGGAGTTATCTGGATTAGAAAGAGGATTCCCAGATTCCCCACAAATGAAATGGCATAAATCAGCAGGAACTAGGCAAAGAGGAGCAACTTTAGCTCAGCACCATCCATCAGTCCCAACAGGATAAACCCAGTGACCCAGTGAAATGTCCATTGGCCATTCATTTATTTGTTTTTCTTGGTATCTGCTAAGGAAAGGAAGATTGAATTAATAACAGTGTTGCAATATAAAGACTATGTTAAATCTCTAACAAGCTTTGTGACATGAGTTAATAACTTCCCCTCACTGGTTGTCTTATCTATAAATTTTAAAATATTTAACAAGAAATTAGAAATACCATCAATTACATTCATTTGCCTATCTCATAGGCAATAAAACCATGCATAAAAAAGCATTAGTCTTAATAACTTCAGGATGCATCAAATGTTGGTCTTAATGTGAACAAAAAAAGTGAAATCCATTCCAAAGAAATGTGAAGAAAAGAAAAAATTCAGTCTATATGTGCATAAAAACTGAAACTGGAAATGTAATCTGTGGACTCCATTGAAGCTCCCTTTTAATCATGTCATTTTAGATTTAAAAGTAGCTAATATCAAATACATATGATCAGAATAAATGGTACTAATGAATTTAAACCTGAGACATTCCTCTTATGCCCTCATGTTTAATTCATACTCATTTTTTTTACTTGGAAGTGACTAAAGACAAGGTCCTAGCATATATAACCTCTGGTGGTAGCCTTAGAAAAGATCCAGGGGCATTGAATTCTGAGAAGAATGCCCACTGAAGATGGGGAGCAGGGCAATCTGAACTGGGCTATGAAACATGCTGAACAGAAACTTATGTTTTGTCTTTGGTATCCAATCAAAATATCTTACTTAGACTTAGAAAATAGAAAACCTTTTATTTTCTCTAAGAAAATAGTAAAGCAAACCTGTAAAATAAAGGGAACATAAAATATACAGATACTTCCTTGCATTACTTCCTATTTTCAAATTTACAACAAACAATGTTTTCCAAAACAGTGCT
The DNA here is from genome assembly GCF_015220235.1 of Choloepus didactylus. NCBI lineage: Eukaryota > Metazoa > Chordata > Mammalia > Pilosa > Megalonychidae > Choloepus > Choloepus didactylus. Next base: position 29,297,274 of record NC_051312.1, on the reverse strand, counting down.
CATCTGTTTAATTATTTCTATATCTTGCCTGATAGTTTACCCAAGTAGACCCTGACTCCCCAAAGGGGCAAATAATGCATAAAATATTTTTCATTGGTCAGTCACTGCCAAGGAGAAAACTCCGGAAACTGGCCTCTGGGCCACAAACCTCTATGAATGATCTCTTGAACACCACTTTTTCCGTTTTTAATAAACAGGACAGGGCTGTGTAGGGAAAAAGATATGGAAAGACAGGAACAAAGCTTGGCTCATAGCCTTTGCCATGAATAGCAAACAATTGCCAAGGGACCACTGAGAGCAAAAGCCAGCTGAATCTGGCTGTAAGCGCAGAAAGATGGGGCTCTGCAAGTGTGAGTGACCTCAGGGATGGCGAGAGCCCTGGAAGCCTTGCCCTAGGTGCAGGAAAGCTGGACATTGGGATTTAGAGTGTGTTGAGTCTCAAAGAGAAAACAAAGCCCTCTTGAAAGTCCTGATGGCCACTCCTGAGCAAGACTGAGGGTGACCTTTGGTATGTTAAGTAAAACAATTGATTTCTTAATTAACACTAGAGCCACTTGGTCCTGAGCTGCCCCTCTAGGCCCACCTTCACTTGAAACTGCCTAGTTATGGGAATTAATGGTAAAACCTTCACTGCCTCTCTCTTTCATAACTTTAGAGACATTCTGATGTCTCATTAGTTTCTCATTGTCCCTGAATGCCCTGCCCCTTCATTCTAGGGAAAATCTTTACCCCATGGGGATGACCTTAAGACTAGTAAATCCAGCTAGTGTTTACCCCTTGTTTACCCAAAGGCCCCAACTAAATCAAGGACTCTTGGTGTCCCAAAGGAGATGCTTAAGCAAATGGAACCCTCTCTATGGGATGAGGGCATCCCAGGGTGAGCCTGCTGAGTAGCAGTCCTAGATCTTAAAAATGCATGCTCTATCCCTCTTCACCCTAATTCTCAAAAGTTAATTGCTTTTGAATGGCAGGAATTTAACAATAACATTCCTACCCTGCTCAATTAAGCAGTGCTGATCTAAAGGTTTCAAAATAATCCCATACCTTTAAAAATTCCTTAGCAGCAGACTTTATTGACCTCCATCTGCCTGGAAGCTCAGTCTTACAGGTGTTGACTTTGTGGACTAGCATGTTCCTAGGGTAGAGATGGATTTTGTTTGCTGTGGTCATTGTTGACTAAGTATGAAAAGTTGCAAAAAGTTTTGAAAAGTGAATTTTGCAGTCATTGCTGACAAGCTATAAATGCATCTCTATTTTTAATTCTCCATTTCATTATCTCCACTCTAATCTGTTATTTCCTTCCTTCTGCATGTTTTGGATTTACTTTGCTCTTCATTTATTGAAGGTATAAGAGTAGGTCTCCAATTTGATTACTTTCTTCTTTTTTAATGTAAGCATTTAGAGCTATGAATTTCTCTCTCAACACTGCCTATATGGCATCTCATAACATTTGGTATGCTGTGCTTTCATTTTCTTTTGATCCAAGATATTTTATAATTTCCCTTAGGATTTCTTCTTTGACAATTCTTTTTTAAAGAATGTGTTGTTTAATATCCACATATATGTGAGTTTCCAGTTCTCCCTCTGTTATTGCTTTCTAGCTTCAAGCTACCATCTGATAGACTAGCACTAACTTATAGGCACACCGATATGTTGAGAAGGATTACTCTGCTCCCTCTGGAACAGGTCCAGGGTCTCCCAGTGAGAGCACAGACTGTCTCCATACCATATCAGGGAGGAGATGGAGGAAGTGTCAGCAAGGATACCATTAGCATATTCCACAAATTTTAAGCTGTATATTCTTGATTCAGCACTTGCTCTTTTGCTGTAACCGTCTAATGTTTTCTCAGTGTTTAGAAGAAGATAGCTCTGCAGTTTTTGCTAGTTGTTCAAAGATTTTGTGTGGGTACAGAAACCTGGAATGCCCTATGCCAACATGCCAATCTCTTGGTCAACCAGAAATCCAACTGCAGTTTTATTTATACATTTTTTTTTTATTTTAGTCTTTTGAAAATATGATTTATAATAGCTACTTAGACATCTTTTTCTGCTAAGTCCAGTGTGTGGCCCCCTAAAGGCAGTTTCTGTTGACTATTTGGCTGGATTGCTTTTCTTAATAGTGTTTCTTTGCAGGTCTTTTAAATGTTTGTTGAAAAGTTCACATTATAGAAAATATACTGTAAGGACTCTGGATTCTGATAATACAGGCTTATTAAATACTTTTCCAAAGTGAGTGTTCAAATTAACACTTCTATCATTGTTTTATGAGAGTTCCAAGTGCTCTACATCTTCACCACCACTTGATTTTCTCCACCTTCTTAAATTTTAGCTTTTTTGGTAAGAGTATGATATCTTCTTGTGCGTTTCTGAGATTGCTAATGGAGTTAACAAACTTTGCTTTCTTTTTTCTTTTATTTTGGTAGGAGGCATTTGGTTGTCCATTTTGTGGTGCACCTATTCAAATGTTTTGCCCATTCTTCTATCAGATTTTCTGTCTTAATTTTAATCATATGTAGGCTGTTTTTTATACTTTTTTGTTATGAGCTTTTTGTCAGTTATATACACAATAAAACCATTTCCTCTGAGTCTGTGTCTTTTCTTTCCATTCCTTAAATTGATTTTTAGTATTAATATAATTCAATGGATCATTTTCCTCTTTAATGGCCAGCTCTTTTTCAACTTGTTTAAGACATTTTCGGCATATTAATTTAAAGTAGTCTCATTTATATTTTAGTTTCTATTGTTCTACTTATACTTGGAATTTATTTTAACAGATAGTACTGTATGTGATAAGCATCAAGACATATGCTATTTATAAATATGAAATTGCCCAAGCACCATTAGTGATGTAGGGCAATGCCCTTTGACTACTTACTTGTATTTCTTTCTACTTTGATTATTTTTGCTTTGATTATTCTTGTTTCTTTGCAAGGTCTACTCCCTGAAAATGCTGGCAGGTTTTAGATGAGATAGCATTGAATATACAAATAATTTAAGTTTAACTGACATCTTTGCCATATTGAGGTCTCCCATCTATGAATATTCATGTTTCATTTTGATCTTTGATATTTTTAGTCTTTGGAAATTGTACCTTATTTCAAAAATTTAATTATAATGTTCTTGGTATTTTGATGATATTTGATTGTGTATTAAAATACTATATCCAATTTTTGTTATTTAGAAATACAATTGTCTAATGACCTTCCCATATTCATTTATTTATCCTAAACTTTGAATATATATATCTCATATACAAATAATGACAATTTTGTTTTCTCACTTCAACTATAATGCATTTTATTTCTTTTTAGGCACTTATTGCCTTCTCTAGGACTTTTGGTACAATGTTGAATAGAAATGCTAATAGGAGGCATCCTGGTTTCATTTCTAGTCTCAGGGGGAAATTTTCAAAAACTCATATAATTGCTTTATATACTGTGTCAATATTTAAGATGCCTTCAGCTATTCTTGCTTTCAGAGATTTTTATCTTTTGTGTGTTAGTTTATGCTGTTAAAATCTACTTTCTCTCAGTTTATGTGTTTTTGCAATAAATATTGATATTATATTGAATTATTTTCAAATATTAACTATTCTTATGTTTCTGGAGAATGTCCCCATTAGCCATGAATATCTTTTCAATATATTGCTGTCTACAGAACTTTGCCCTGCATAACTGGGCGTAACATCAGTAATCCTCATCCATGTTCTTGTGTATATCAGCTTTTTTATTTTTAATACTGTGAGGTCTTCTGTGATATGAATAAACCAAAATTTATTTATTCATTATTCTAACAGTGAACAATTTTGTTGTTTCAAGTTTATGAACAAAATGCTAGGGACATTTTGTTCATGTATTTTGATCAATTTATGCACTTATATCTAGGTGGAAATCCTGGGTAATAATTTAGGCATATATTTAACTTACCACAAAACAGTTCTCCAATGTGGTTCTAATATTTTCCCAAAACTTTAAGCAATGTATGAGCATTGACTTTTAATATTTTTATATGCTTATTGGCTCTTTTGAATATCTTCCATTGTAAACTACCTCTTCTAATTTTCTGCAGTTTTATTCATTACATTATTCTTTTAGTTATTGAATGTAGTTGTTCTGGATGTGAGTCTTTTGTCAAATGTATATAATATGAATTTTCTTCCGTTGTCTTTATACTTTTTTAGTGGTATATTTTCAGGGACAGAAATCCTCAATTTTAACAAAGGCTAATTCTTCCATTACTTGTAACAAAAGCTAATTATTCCCATTTCTTTTATACTTTGTATTTGTGTGTCCTCATGAACATACCCAGGCTCATGACCTTGAAGTGCCTTATGTTTATTCTAGATATGTCATTCTTTTATCTTTAACATTTAGGTTTGTGATCCATCTTAAATCAAACTTTTGCATGGTGTGAGTTGGAAGACAAGGTTCATTTGTTTTTTCTGTATGCATATCCAATAGCTCGAACATCATTTATTGAAGAAAGCATCCTTCCACTCTGAATATCAGTGCATCCACTGTATAAGAAGTGATTGTGTATAGGTGAATCTATTGCCAGTCTTTTGTCCAATTGAAGTCTAACTGAAGAAATAGTAGTGCAATTTATCTTGATAGCTCTTCCCCTTTTCATCTTTTTTATACTTTATCTTTGCATCTCTGTTGTTAATCAACATTCAAATAATAAACCCAAAAACCTAGAGCAGAGACATGTAAGGCACCAAATCATATCTATCAGATAACTCCCATTTTCAAAAAATTAGTCTGCCACCTATTTTCCTTTACTTTTTAACAGGATAAAATACTAATCCAGTCAATATTTATGATTAAATATTATGAATTAATTCACTGATGTGTATTTTCATTCATTTAATGCAAACAAGTATATGCACACTGAAATTATCTAATAGGACATTTAATGAAAGTAAAATTTATTAAAATGGTTTTTCCAAAAATTATTTGATAATGTTAATTGCTGATTCTCTCCCACTTTTTGGAGGAAGTCAAAGATGCAGTAATCTATTTTACTAAAGTCCAGAGAAAGAAAATATCCTCTATTTACACTTTTCACACTCCTGTGGATATTATTAGAGCATGTTTATAGGTATAAATTTCCATAAATTCTTATTCCTGCCTTATATTTCTTGTACTGCTTTACACAAAAGCTATTTTGTATAAGAAAATTCATCTTTTCCTCTAGTCCCCTCCTGGGTTTTATTCTATCTGTGTATAAATTTTTCATGTTATCTACCTTTCTCATGCCATTTTCAATATCTCACTCAAGAAGATAGAGCATATCTGTTTATCCATTCAATGACCATGTCCACTGGCAAGGCCCTATGAGCTGTGCCATATATCGAGTCAAGTGGAACTTGATGTTTATTGTAGTTAGAATATTGGTAAGCCTGGAGTGCAACTTTTAAGATGTTGCTAAATTAAAGCCAAATCTTTATTCTGTGAGTTTTGACTCATTTCTCACAAATTGAGGCTATAAATTAGATCCTCTCTATATTTTAGATATGTGGCATTGGAAAACAGAATAAAGCCAAGTCCAACTAATTCCAACGAAAGTAGACAATATCTTTTTTGGAAATAGACTAGTTTTTTTTGTTGTTATTAATTATACCAGATTGAAAAATATGTAATCAAAAGTTTGTATTACTTGGAAATAAGCTCAACTCAAAAAAAATAATTTAGAAGGGAAGGGATATTTGTGACTTGTGTATGTTTCTTAATGGAAACTATTTTCTTCTGGGAGGCTGCTTAGTGCCATGGAAACCTCACTGGAACATAATAGAACAAGGAGGATCTGAATTCCAGGATGGGTCTACTTGCTGTATATTTTTCTAACTATGAATAAGCCAAAATGGAGCCAAGATGCCAGAGTTATTACAATCTTTCTAATTAATTTTAGAATAATAGAGGGAAAAAATAGAGTTCCTGTCATTTTAGCTGGCTTAAGTTTTCAAACTGTGGATATGTACTGATGGATATGTCTCAACATCAGAGCACAAGAAAATGGTACTCAAGTGGAAGAGGAGAGGAAGGGGAGGAAACCAAGTGCACAGGGAGAAGGTAACAGGTTCTGAATGTTGAAGCAATGTGCATATCTTCTTTTCAAGTGCATAACATGCTTTGATTGGAGCCCTGAGGAATAAATTAATGTCCTAAATGTAAGAAGCCCTTTTTTAAGATCTAAATGTATGATAAGAAAGATATATATTACCAAGAGATCATGCTACCAATCAATACAAAGTGCTAACAAGTTCTTTTTGGTATCAACAATGTAAACAAGTCATAGCTGGAGGGAATGAGGATAAAATGCTCCATAAAGTCCCGGTTCATACTAATGACTAATATGCATTGAATGTTATCATTTTTATTTATTAACAACCCATGGTATTAAATATAATTAGTATCAATATTAGACCTAAGGAAATGTAGGCAGTGAGCAGTACATAGGTTGTTCTTATATTGTTCTTGTATTTCACCCAATATCTGTCATATACTTGCCACCAGCATATGTTGAGCTTGTGCCTCACCAAAGAAAGTCCAAAGACATTAGGCACACTAGCCAGACATTCTGGCTTCTGGGTCCTACCAATCATTTCCTTGTATGCATGGCTAACAAATGAAGGTAAAAGTGTTTTTAAGAAATGGTAGTTCAGGAAAATCTTATCTCATTTTCTTTAATTGTCATGTTGCCAGTTCTTAGATTTACTGAATTCCTGTAGATTTTTGCACTGTAATCAAAAGATAGTATTTTTCCAAATGATTTAAAAACTTCATGGGAGTATAGAGAACAGTAATATTTTTACTGACTATCTTTGTCTGCTGAACTCATCAAGACATATCAAAATAAGGATGTTTAAAAAAATGAAATTTAATCTCAGTAATTTCTTTGTGACTTATGGTTCCAGAGTAACATGACAAAAATACAATCATCAGTAATAGAGAAACAGGTTGGCAATAAGAATGTTCATGAAGGAAATCAGAATATTAAAAGCATTTTCATTATAGTGAAATAGGGACTCAATCAAATGCCTGTCAAAAGAGTTAATGATTGTCAAGATTATGGTCCCTCGATCAGGTGTGACCATAATTGTTAAACCAAACTGAAATAGCTCAGGATAGGCTCTCATGGAGCTTTGCCCATAAAATTACCCTTTGCTGACATAATATTTATAAATTAATCTGACATAAAATACTATACATAAATATTATATTTCATAAATTGGTTCATGCTATTATAAAATATTATATAGAAATATATATGTATAAATGATTAAATGGTACTGGAAACATGATATTCCATATATACATTCATAGTAATAATTATTCATAAGTATATACATGCACTTCCACTTTAAAACAGTGTACACTGAATGGTTTATCATTAAAAACTATAGAAAAGAAAGAAAAAAAAACTAAAAACCCAGAAAACACATAAAAATTAGCAGTCACAAATAAAATAAAATTAGGGAAAAAAAATATCAACAACAATAAAATTCTGGCATGCTGAAAGAACCAAAACTGGATCTTAGATTGAGTAATTACAAAAAAATATACATACATGTGAATGATATTTTATTTAGGCACAGGAGCATTGTAGCAGGAAGAAGTAGCAGCTTCTATAAAATAATATCCTGACCCTGTAAATCATGATTCCACAAACATACTCCAGTGTTGCTACAGACAGGATGGAGTGAGAAACCCAAGGAAAATAGAAAATGATTCTTAAAATACTATTATTGGAATCACAAAAAAAAAAATTAGGTTTAAATGATTGCCAAAGACTGTTATTGTTCAAGAATGGGAAGAGAGATTTTCCTTATACTATAGCTAAAATACATTACAATGATCATGTATTCAATTTTAAATAATTTTCTGTAAATGTGCATGTAATTTTAAGTTGCTATCTAAATTAACTACTGAATTCCATAAAACGCACACACAAAAAAGAAAATGTTATATCTTGGCATTATGTAAATATTGCTCTTCCATTCAAAATGAGAAAAGCACCTTTGAGATAAATTTGCCACGTTAGGAAGTTGTGTTTTCTGGCAGTTTGTAACCTTTACTAAAGTCATACAACTGATACCAGACTTTTTAGTGTGAGAAGATACCAGGAAATATTAGAAATTTATAAATAAACCTACATCTTCACCTCATAAACTTATTCACAGCCAGCAAAATCCAAAATAAGACAAAGACTTCATGACTCTTAAAAGACTTCTTTTGGAGAGTAGAGATGTCATGAATCCCCTTTGCCTCCAAAGCAGGCCAAGTTCATGGACAGCACCAAAGGCTTATCTACTATCTGAGAGTCTGCCAGTTTACAAATTCTGGTCAAATCTATTTATTCAGCCATTAGGGCTGACATAATCTTAGGAAAGGGTGTATAGTCAAAAGATTCCTGTGAAATGGTTATTGTATAACCTTCCCTGATAGTTATCATTTTCATTCTTGTCACAGGATCCATCTACGAGAAGAATGAGATCCAGATTTTGAAAGATGTTATCTCTTAGGTCCATCCTAGGAGTAGAAATTTCATAACAAGAAACCATGTGCCTCACCTTCCCCCAGGTGAGGAGGAAGGAAGCATGGCTGGATTGTTGGATAGTAATGTGGAAAGGTCAGTAGAACGATTCATATGAGGTCAGTCTACTAGAAGAAAAATATATTAAGAAGAAGAGTTTTACTGCATGGGGGTTCATTAGATGTAGCTCAATTTATGGGCTGGAGCAGCAGCCTAAGACAAGGTAGATAGGCCTTGGCAACTGGGTCAAGGTTTAGACTGTAATAAGTGATACATCTCTACTTATCCCCACGCTTCTGAGTTAGGACTCGCATTGCATTTCCATATCTTTCATGTTCAAGTAGGAAGAAATTCTTACAATTTGGAAGTCATAGATAAGGTGGCTATAAACCTGTCTTTAGTTTGATAAATGCCTTTTTTGCATCGTCAGTCTAAGGAAGGGGTTCTGGAATGCTAGTTTTAGGAAGGTCATGGAGTGGGGTTGCTATAGCTGAAAAATTAGCTATGCATTACTGACAATAGCCAATAACTATAAAATTCCTCTGAAATGCTTCTATGTAATTGGACTAGGAAAGCTTAGAATGTTGTGAGCTTATCAGAAGTTAATCTTTGTCCCTCCTGAGATAGAGCATACCTGAATAATACCAAGTCCTTTGACAAAATTATAGTTTATTCTTGGATGCTTTATGTCCTTTTTTGGCCAATGTCTCTACTTAATAAAGGAATCTTCCTCTGAAGACTTCTTAGTTGTATAACAAATTAGTAGATCATAGGAGAGATCCACAATGGCAGATTAGGAGAGACAGAGGAAAATTCTCCTTCATGAAAAACACCATATAAAGGACAGAAAGTGCTCCAAAATGGTGGCTCCAAGGTTCCAATGGCTGGGCAGGGTCTTCTACACACATATGTCTGTGTCCTTGGAGAAATCTAGAAACTGTTTGGAGATTTGTGAGTGTTCAGCCTGGAAAGTCACTGGGGAAGCAGCAGCCAGAGTCACAGTTGAGCAAGATGGGGAGAAACCAAAAGACTATTCAGTGACATGTGAGTTCAGTCTGGAAAGCCACCAGGGAACCAGTAGCTGGAGATGCAGTCAAGCACAGTGGGGAGAAACTGAGAGACTGTGTTCAGAAAACAGGTGGGTGTTTGTCCCAGAAGATGCTGGGGAACCAGCAGCCAGAGCTGCAGTTGAATGCAGTGGGGAGCATGTTCCATGCCCAGGCTCCTGCCTCAGTATCTGGCATGGGTGGTAAACATTTTCAGACCTGCAGCTAAGAGACCCTGTACCAGGGATTGGCCATTGCAGCAGATGGATGATGATGAAAGGGGGTAGCTTTCTGTGTCCTGAGCAGGCATCTTTGTAGCTGGCTGGGAGACACCCCTTCCCAGCACCACAGCTGACAACTTCCTTGATAGAATTCAAGATTCAGCCAGCTTGTGACAGTATACACTCTTCTTCCATGGAAGCCCAGATTGTGCACAGCCTAGAGGCAAGGGTGCCACACAGAAAAGCCAGGAGCCCTCCACCAATCCCAGGGACTTGTGGGCCCATGGCAGAGAGGGACAGTGGGGAATCTGAGCTGAAGGCTTAGCTGTGTTATTAAGCCCCAGAGTACTCCACCCCCAGCCCTGGGAATGGCTGGGGGTACTGTCTTAGAGCAGCCTCCCTGCCAAACTGCACAGGGCCTGCCCCCTATCACCAGAGCTGATGATTCCAACTGCACACAGAAAATTGGTGCATTGATTGGATTTCCACATAGTTTGGGCCCCCAATCAGTGCAAAAACAAAGTTGGGGAGAAGTAGTTTGAGGGTAAGTGGTGACTCAGGTGTGGTCAGGGAAAGTGCACTCCACCAAGCTGTAGCTCTATGAAATTATAGATAATTGTTTAAATAACTCTGCATATCCTAAAAGAACCCTATAATGATAAGCAAATGCCAAGAGATCAAAAACAACAGAAAATTAGAAAATCATAAATCATATGAAGAAACCAGAAGATATGGATAACTGAAGTGCCCATAGTAAAAAACACAACAGCAGCAACAAACAGGAGACAGAAAACTTGGAGCAGTTAACAAAGAAGTAATCACAAACACCAATATCATGGCTCAGGACATAGAGGATATCAAAAAGACCCTAAAAGAGCATAAAGAAGCATTTGAAAGAGTAAAAAAAAAAAAAAAAAAAAAAAAAAGAAAGCAGTTCTTATGGAGATAAAAGATACTGTTGATCAAGTTAAAAAGATTCTTGAGACATGTAACACCAGATGTGAAGAAGTAGAGAACAAATAAGCAAACTTGAAGATAGTGTACTGGAAAGTAAAAGAAAATTTGAAATGTATCTCAGGGAAATGATGGACAACATGAAGTGTACAAATATAAGAATCATTGGTGTCCCAGAAGGGAAGAGAAGGGTAAAGGACTAGGAGGAGTATACAAAGAAATTGTTGGGGAAAATTTCCTATCCCTGCCAAATGACATAGATATGCAAATCAAAGATGCCCAATGAACTCCAAATAGAATAAAACCAAATAAACCCACTGTGAGACATAGTCTGATCAGATTGTCAAATGCTGAGGAGAAGCAGATAGTTCTGAAAGCAGCAAGAGAGGTGCAATTCACCACATAAAAAAAGAAACAACATAAGACTAAGTAATGACTACTCAGTGGGCACCATGGTGGTGAGAAGGCAGTGAATGACATATTTAAAATTCTGAAAGAGAAAAATTGCCAGCCGAGAGTTCTTTATCTAGCAACACTCTCCTTCAAAATTGAGGGAAAGCTAAATTCTTCACAGACAAATGCTGAATTTGCTAACAAGAGACCTGCCCTGCATGAAATACTAAAGGGAGCTCTACTGGCTGAGAAGAAAAGGAGAGAGAGGACTCAAGAAAGGCACAGAACTGAAAAGCTTTAGTAAGGATACCTTAAAGGAATAAAGGCGGGGGAATGGATACATCTGACAAGTAAAACTGAAGAACTGATTCAACAACTGCCTTCACAGTAATAACACTGAATGTGAATGGATTAAACTCCCCAGTTAAAAGATAAAGATTGGCAGAATGGATTTAAAAATACAGACCATCAATATACTGCTTACAAGAGACTCATCTTAGACCCAGTGATGCAACAAAATTGAAAGGTAAAGGATGGAAAAAAAAAATTCCATGTAAGCTATAGCAAAAAGAATGAAGGGGTAGCAATATTAATTTCAGATAAAATGGACTTCACATGCAAAAATGTCATAAGAGACAAGAAAGACATTATATACTAATAAAAGAGACAATACACCAAGAAGAAATATCAATCATAAATGTTTATGCACCCAACCAAGATGCTCCAAAGTACGTAAGACAAACATTGAGAAAACTGAAGGAAGCAATTGATATTTCTACAATAATTTTGGGAGACTTCAATGCATCACTCTTTCCTACAGATAGATCAACCAGACAGAGGACCAATAAGGAAATTGAGAGTGTAAACAATGTGGTAGATGAATTAGACATAGACATATACAGAGAATTACATACAAATCACCAGGACATACATTCCTTTCTAGTGCTCATGGAACATTCTCCAGGATAGATCATATGTTAGGGCATAAAAGAAGCCTCAATAAATTTAACAAGATTGAAATTATTCAAAGCACATTCTGTGATCAGAATACAACTAGAATTCAATAATCATCAAAGGTCTGGAACATTCACAAATATCTGGAGTTTAAACAACACACTTCTAAATAATCAGTGGGTCAAAAAAGAAATTGCAAGAGAAATTGCTAAATATCTAGAAATGAATGAAAATTAGAACACAATATATCAAAACTTATGGGATGCAGTGAAGGCAATTTTGAGGGAGAAATTTATAGTGATAAATGCATATTTTAAAAAAGAGGAAAGAGCTAAAATCATAGAACTAATGGAACAACTGAAGAAGCTAGAAAATGATCAGCAAACTAATCCCAAAGCAAGTAGAAGAAAAGAAATAACAAGGATTAAAGCAAACAAAAAAAAAAAATGATAGTGAGAACAAAAAAGCAACAGAATAAATAAAACCAAAAGTTGGTTCTTTGAGAAGACTGACAAAAGAAAAAAGAGAGAAGACCATAATAAACAACATCATTACTGTGGATCCCAAATAAATTATAAAAAAAAATCATAGGAGGATAATATGAACAACTGTATGGTAGAAAATTAGATAATTTAGAGGAAATTAATAATTTCCTGGGAACACATGAACAACTTAGATCAACCAGAGAAGAAATAGAAGACCTTAACAAACCAATCACAAGCAAAGAGATCCAATCAGTCATCAAAAAGCTTCCCACAAATAAATGCCCAGGGCCAGATGGCTTCACGGGAATTCTACCAAACTTTGCAAACAGAACTGACACAAACCTTACTTAAACTCTTTCAAAACTCTGAAGAAAATGGAAGACTACCTAATTCATTTCATGAAGCTAACATCACTCTAATATCAAACCCAGATAAAGAAGCATTTTTACCTACAGGCCAATATCCCTAATGAATATAGAGGCAAAAATTCTCAACAAAATACTTGCAATTCAAATTCAAAGACATGTTAAAAAATCATACATCTTGAACAAGTGGGGTTCATTGCAGGCATGCAAGGATGGTTCAACATAAGAAAATCAATCAATATAATAAAACACATTAACAAATCAAAAGGAAAAATCAAATGATCATCTCAATAGATGCTGAGAAAGCATTTGACAAATCCAGCATCCTTTTTTGATAAGAAATAATTTAAAGGGTAGGAATTGAAGGAAACTTCCTCAATATGATAAAGGACATATATGAAAAACCCACAGCCAGCATAGTACTCAATGGCAAGAGAATGATAGCCTTCCCTCTAAGATCAGGAATGAGACAAGGATGCTCACTCTCACCACTACTATTCAACATTGTTCTAGAAGTTCCAGCCAGAGCACTCTGGCAAGAAAAACAAATAAAAGACTTCAAAATTGGAAAGGAAGAAGTAAAATGCTCATTATTTGCAGATGATATGATCTTATATTTGGAAAACCCTGAGACACTGAGACATTGATGACACAGCTACTAGAGCTAATAAACAAATTTTGCAAAATGGTGAGATATAAGATTAAGGCACAAAAGTCAATAATGTTCCTGTACACAAGAAATGACCTAACTGAAGAGTCACCCAAGATAAAGATTTTATTCTCAATAGCAACTAAAAAAATCAAGTACCTAGGAATAAACTTAACCAAGGATATAAAAGACCTCTACACAGGAAAATTTTACAACTTTACTAAAAGTAATAGAAGGGGACCTAAAGAGATGGAAAAATATACCATGTTACTGGATAGGAAGGTTAAACATTAAGTTGTCAGTCCTACCCAAACTGATCTACGGATTCAATGCAATTCCAATTAAAATTCCAACAACCTAATTTCCAGAATTGGAAAAGCTAGTTATCAAATTTATTTGGAAGGGAAAGACGCCTTGAATTGCTGAAAACATTCTAAGAAAGCAAATAAAGTGGAAAGACTTACACTTCCTAACTTTGAAGCTTACTATAAAGCCACAGTAGTGAAAACAGCATGGTATTGGCACAAAGACAGATATACTGATCAATGGAATTGAATTGAGAATTCAGAAATAAACCCCCAGATCTATGCTCAACTGATTTTTGGTACGGACCCCAAATCCACTGAACTGGGACATAGTCTCTTCAACAAATAGGGCTAGGAGGACTGGATATCCATATCAAAAAGAATGAAAAGTTACCGTGTCTCACATCCTACACAAAAATTAACTTAGAGTGGATCAAAGACCTCAGTATAAGAGAAAGTACCATAAAAACTCCTAGAAGATAATGTAGGGAAGCATCTTCAAGACCTTGTATTAGAAGGTTGCTTCTTAGACCTTACGCCCAAAGCATAAGCAATGAAAGAAAAAAGTAGATAAATGGGAACTCCTCAAAATTAAAAGCCTCAAAGGAATTTGTCAAAAAGTTCAAGAGGCAGTCAAATCAATGGGAAAAAAAAAATTTGGAAATCATGTATCTGATAAGGGATTGATATCTTGCATATATAAAGAAACCTTACAACACAATGACAATAGTACAAACAGCTAATTATAAAATGGACAAAAGATATGAAAAGATATTTCCCAGAAGAGGAAATACAAATGACTAAAAAACATGTGAAAAAATGTTCATTTTCACTAGCTATTAGGGAGATGCAAATCTAGACCATGAGATATCACCTTACACCAACCATAGAATGGCTGTCATTAAACAAACAGTAAATTACAAATGCTGGAAAGGATGTGGAAGAAATTTGAACACTTATTCATTGCTGGTGGGACTGTATAATGGTACAACCACTCTGGAGGACTGTTTGGCAGTTCCTCAGAAAACTAGATATCAAGTTAACCTATGATCCAGCAAATTTCACTTCTTGTATGGGCCCAAAAGATCTGAAAGCAGTGACATGGACAGATATTTGCACACTGATGTTCATAGTGGCATTGTTCAGAATTGCCAGGAGATGGAAGCAATCCAAATGTCCTTCAACAGGTGAGTGAATACACAAAATGTGGTATATGCACATGATGGAATACTCCATGGCATTAAGAAGGAACAAGGTCATGAAAAATATGACAACATGAATGAACCTGGAAGACATAATGCTGAGTGAAATAAGTCAGACACAAAAGGAGAGATATCATATAACAGTAATATGTACAGATGTGATAATTGGTCATCTTAATGGTATGGAATGGTCAGGAGTGACTATGGTACATTAATGGGATTCGTCCTTTGGAATTTGCTCCATAGCTGCTCATTGAATTGTGCCTTGAAGATCTTCACCTTTCTCTATATACCTTGTATTGCATAATAAGGAAAGAACTGAAATTGTGGAACTGTAACCCATAACAATTTTTGAAATTACCTATATGACTTCTTGTTAAGCTGTACATTGAGAAATGACACCTTTCTGTATGTATGTTATATTTTACAATAATGGAAATAGCTGAAGTTGGTAACTGTGACCATGAAATTCTTTGAGTTTGCCAACTACTTGTAAATCATACATTGGATGTTATCACTGTTATGTATATATGTTAAAGTTCACAATAAAAGCAAACAAACAAAAAAATGAGTAGGTCATGCACACATTGCATGAATGTAGATCCTGTGGGAAATTAAACTTTAGAGATCCTTTAATGAGAACCGGAGATACACGAGAGGGATCCTCAATAATCCTTGTGGCATGATTCTCTCTCCCCACCCCCTTTTCCTAGGCTAAAGGCAAATAGGTTCTGACTTCAGGATCAAAAAAGCCACCTAAGAATACTGAAATAAATCTATACTGTAACAGGTGGAATTCAAGTGGATAGAAAAAAGATGGTATTTGTATAAGGTACTACAACAAGTCTTGGGGTTACTGTTTTCTTTATTGCTCTTAAATCTTGGATAAACTGATAACCATGACCTCCCAGTTTCTTAACTGTCAGTAGGCAAACTGTTAACATGGGCTAGTGCATAGAACAAGGACTCCTCTTTTGATGAAACTCTACTATTGGTCTTAATCCTTCTTTAGCTTCTGATTTTAGGGGATATTGAGGTAGCTTTGGTAAAGCTTTAGTCATATCTATCTGGATCTTCATGGGCTTTGCTCCAATGGTTTACACCACATCAGTTGAATCTTTTGTCCATAAGGCCTCTGGCACTAATCACATTTTGGGGAAGACTTGTGTTGAAAAATGCCCAACATTACAGCAGTAATCAGAGTCAGCTATTAACTAGTTGTGAGTCACAGAGGCTGCTGAAGTTCAAGGAATATTCACTGGGGCTTGCATACTATTATGCAACATAATTTGCTTAATAAATCCATATTTAAGAGATTAATTGGTGTACTTTCACAGAGAAGAAATGGATGGTTATCTTGTAAGGGTCCTATAGTTACCTTCAATAGTTGAGACAAAGGACTCATCTATGGGTTGTTTGTAAATCCTACTGCATTAACTGTTTGATCACTGTTATGTGAGAGGAACAGACTTCCTCGTCACTTTAAACAGGAAGTGCTAGACATGTAATAGGATTAATAGGTGAGAGTGTGGCCTCTCTATCAATTAAGAAAATCTGTTTCACCCCTTTAATTGTAATTTGAGTTTCCCCTTTTTCATCTTTAGAGGGGAAGAGGCCACATTTTCCCTTGGACCACCTGCAGGATCGGTGTGTTGGGGCATCTGAATGACATTGTTCTTGTTTCTTCTGAAGGGCAGTGCATTCTTTTTTCCAACAACACCTTTGTTTGCAATGCCTAAATATGTCTTTATTAAAATTATTGGCTGGATGGGGAAGAGGAATATTTAGTTTTTGATTTGTAGGTCTGGTGAATTTAGTAGAGTCTCATTTTTGTTCTAACTACCTTTCACAATTTCTGTAAAGTGTTCAGAAGGGGGCATATTTCTCATTCAACTTTTTTTTTTCCTAATAATACACATTAAAAGATACATAGCCTGCTTATCAATAATTATAGCTGTGTCGAGCTACAAGAACAACATACCTGATATTGCTTTGTCTTCCTGAATTTTCCTCCAAGAAATATTGGTCTATAAAGTTATTGTGTGTGCGGTGTGTGTGTGTGTGTGTGTGTGTGTTTGTGGGCATGTGTGTTTATGATTAGGGTATGGATTGGGGAACGGTATCAGGTCATTTACCTTTTGTTTGTTCAAGAAGGAATATGAAACAAAAACAGTGATTTGTGAAACAGTCTTATAACTACTCATATATAGAATAAAACAGACATGCTATTTATGGTACAATCATTATGGTACACAATGACTATATCTGTTTAATGTGGCAATGGCATGCATGCATACTTAAGTGGAACAAATAATGATGTCTTAGTAACAAATCTTGGCATGTCTTCTCCACCATACCTAACAGTTTCTGGCTGAGAAAGATAAGTATGGATTATCCATCATTATTCAATCCCAACTCTTCTTTCATCTTTAAGCTCTCATTATGGCAAATGCCTATCTAATGATAATGTTTCAAGAAAACATTTTATTTACTTTGAGGGAAAACATAATTATTGGATGTATTACTTGGAGGATATAGATTTACCTTAAGTATGACCTACAAACTTTTTCCTGTGATGCCAATATAAAAATAAGTTTTTTCTACCTCATGACATAAAATTCATTTGACCTTCACCTCAATACTCAATGTAAGGATGTAAGGACAATAAAGATGTAGAATTGTCACATAAGCATTATTTTTTACCTTAATTTGAATTGTTCATTAAATACAGACATTATTTTGGAAAAGAAACCTCATTTTTTATATTTTAAATTTGTATATTGCATTACTTTCTTGTGATTGAAATGTAATATAACTTCTCAGTTAGTACTCTCTCTCACAATAGACGAAACAGAAAAATAAATCTCATTCAATGTATCCTACATTCTAATTTCTTCTCAACCATGCCCCATTTCATAAAACATATTATTTGGTTTTAATTTTATATGTCTTTTTAATTAAAATAATGTGTAAATTTTATGTGCTTATGCATATTATCAAATTAGATCATAAAAATGAAAAGAGAATAATACAGAACAAAATAAATAAGATCACATCTGAAATTTTTTTATCAAATTATTATGCTGACTTATTTTCAGTCACCAGCCTCAAAATTCTGGTTTTAATTTGCTTTATGGACAAAGAAAAAGTTTTGGGCTTGTTCAGTGATTCTCAACCAGGGGTGACATGTTTCTCCCAGTGGGCATTTGGTAATATTTGAATAAATTTTTGGTCATCACAAAATAAATGGCATACTGTCATCTAGTGGGAAGAGGCAAGGGTGCTGCTAAACATCCCATTATAAAAGGAAAGATGCTTATGGCATTTTGGATCTCACAACTTTATTGAGCAATTTATGAATGAAACAGTATCCCATTCAGAAAGTAGAAGGAAGCTCCATCAAGGGGTTGGAAAGGAGAAGCTCATATAGGGTGCATGTGAGAAGCAAGTGAAGATGTGATTGGCCAACATTAAGTTTCCCTTTTATTTAAGGGGCCTTATAATGTGAGGAGCAGTTGGTTACTTAGAAATGAGGAAGTTAGCTGGAGCTGGGCATTTACAAGAAACAGAAACTAGCTTAGATTTTTGGTTTTGCTAAGCAGGTCTTAGCATTGGCACATCCATGTTGGCCCTACTAGATTTTATTTATCACCTACAATGCACAGAATAGCCCTAAAAAAAGAGTGACCTTGCCCCAAAGGTCAATAGCAATACTTTTGAGAAGTCTGGTGTTTTGGTTTGCTAAAGGTGATGAAATGCAATATACCAGAAATGGACCAGCTTTTAACAATGGGGATTTATTAGTTTATGAGTTTACAGTTCTGAGGCAGTCCAAATTATGACATCAACAGGAAAATACCATCTCTGAAGAAAGGCTGCTGGCATTTGGGACACCTCTGTGATATGTGAAGACACATGGTGATGTTTGCTGGTTCTTCACTCCCAGTTTCATTACTTTCATCTTCTGATTTTGTGGCTTCCTTTCTAAACACCTCTGGGCTTGTTTCCATGGCTTCTCTTTAATTTCATCTCTTTGCTTCTAAAGGAAGCTAAGTAAAGGACCTACAGTAAATAATTAAGACCCTATTGAATGAGGTGTCTCACATCTTAATTAAATAACCTAATTAAATGTCCACCTACAATAGGTCTGCACCTACAGGAATGGATTACAAGAAAATATCTTTCTAAGGTGCATAATAGCTTCAAACAACCACACCTCCTTTAGATGCACTATTAAAAATTTTAATAACTATAAATCCATTTAGACTTTAATTACGTAGGTTAACTTATCTCAGAAAATTGAAAAATAATTCTCACACTTTGGTAGTTCCTTATTAGAAATGCTGGTATGCTGCTTTTTACAATTTGATGAACCTTAACACACTGAAAGAATAACCATAGAGATCATGTTCTTAATAGGTGTTCTGGTATGTAAATGCTGCCATTCTGAAAACACCAGAACTGGCTTGGCTTTTTTAAAGGGGGTATTTTGGTTACAAAATTACAGTCTTAAGGCCATAAAGTATTTAAGGTAAGGCAATCAACAATAGGGTACCTTCAATGGAAAAGGCCATTAGCATCTCAGATCAACCTCTGTTAGCTGGGAAGGCCATGTGGCTGGCATCTGCTTGATCCCAGGTTGTGTTCAAAATGGCCTTCTCCAAAATGTTAGCATCAACTTTCAATGGCCATCTTAAAATTGTCTCTCTAAGCTGCAACACCATGCTCCTGTTTAAGCTTTTATAGGGCTCCAGTGATTCAATTAAGACCCATGCTGAATGAGAGGGGCCACACCTCCATGGAAACTGTCTAATCAAAGTTATTATCCACAGTTGGGTGGGTCACAACTCAATGAAAACAACCTAATCCAAAGATTCCAATGTAGTCAGCACTAATATGTCTGCCCCCACAATATTGCATTAAAGAATATGGAGTTTTGGAGGACAAAATGCATCCAAACTTGCACAGCAGGAGAGTACACTTAAACTGTAGAAACAGTTCAATATACCTATAAATTTCATTTTTAAGGTACAAATAAATGGCATTTTGCAACTCACCTGTACTTTGACAGTTTTCATAGGAGGGCACATAATTTAACATGACAATGAGTCACTAAGTTGAGCTTTAAATTTTGGCAGCAACCCAGAATGTTTAGATTGCTCTACATATACTTAAAATGTCAACTTAAAAACAAATGGTAATATAATAGTGGTAAAGTAACAAACAATTATGCTGTTACTATGTGCCAGGCAATGTTAAAAGAACTTTACATATTTTCTAAGTGATTAAAATACTTTAGTTTGTTTAATCCTCAAATTATACTTTTACTAGTAAATTTCATATCTTCATTCAAGTAGTCCTCAAAATAACCTATTCAGTAGGCAGTATCTTATTGTCTCCATTTACAGAAGACACTAAGGCACTCAATATATAGCATTTAATTTTCATAACAAATTTATTGTCTAAATTTTCACATTAAATTAACAATGGGGTATATTCTGTATAACAAATCCAATCATTTATATTTTCATAATTACTGCAAAATTCACAATATTATACATTCAGATGTAAAAAATTACTGCTTCAACTTTGTAAAGATGAACAATAAGTAAACAGAGACTGTAGGATCAAAATCAATGACAGAAAACATCTGATAGCCTCATGATACATGATCACTGAGAAAAACTGCTTACACTCAATTGGTTTGCATTTTCAATTTATGGAATAAATTATCAGAGAATTTTTTTTACTCTTCTTGAAACAGAATCTCAAAGAAAATGTTAGTAACATATATATGGAAATAGTAATTTATGGAGTTTATAACTTGATGATATTATAGTCTTATTTGATTTTCACAAATACCGTTGTGAATGGGAGTCAGGATCTCTCCAGCAAATCAGTCCTCCGCGAAGAGATATAATATGGCAGGCCTTCACTCTGACATAATATTAAAGATGCTATTGCCAAATGCCTTCTCTCTGATTTCCTGAAAGCCAATGAATTCTTCCCACCACCATTAACACCACTACCCATCATTGGTAATATCAGCTTTCCCTGGTGATAATAGAGAACACAAACACAGAGGTCTAGATCTCACCATCCATCTATACATTTATCCATCTATCCCCAACCCACACATTCATCCATATGCTTAACATATATTAATGCAGACATGCAATGTACTGTCTTTACACATGTTGGAAAATAAACCAATAATACATGTTCCATGCTGCCAAAGATATTATAATCTGGGTGAGTTAACAGACAAGTCAACATGTACCTTCAATGCAACATGATAATGAATATAATGAGTGCAAAGTATTTCAGGAACTCTAACTATGAGCAATGATGTTTTCCTTTTGTAATTCAGGAATGTTTACAGAATAGAAAAATTTGGGAAGAATGTTCCTGGAAGAGGGGGGCAGGACATTTACAAATTTGATGATGAAAAGGTCTCTTTATTTCTGGAAAATGTGATAAATTTAAACAGTTGAAGCATAACATGTTTGGGGTAGTTGTGCATGATGAGATTGGAATGGAAAAGTAGGCCTTGTATGTTTGTCATTCATTTGAAAATCCAAATTCTTTTAATAGTTTTTCAAGAGCATTTTTAACATCCTTGTTTCTGAAGCTGTAGATTATTGGGTTAAACATGGGAAACACAACTGTATAAAACAATGCAACCACTTTATCAGTGTTTAGAGAATAACTAGTCATGGGACGTAAGTACATAAATAAGAGGGTTCCATAGAATAAGGTGACTGCTATGAGATGGGAAGCACAGGTGGAGAATGTTTTCTTCTGCCTCCTGGGGACTTGATACTCAAACAGTGATGAGGATACAGAAGTATGTTATAAATGAAAATGAAAGTGGTGGTCTGATGAAGCCACACAAGACAAAGAGCAGAAGTTCATTAATATAGGTATCTGCACATGATAAAGCCAGGATAGGTGGGATATCACAGAAAAAATGATTGACAAGATTGAGCCACAAAATGGCAGCCTGAATGTGAAACAGACATGCAGGAGTGAAGTCATACTTCCAAGTATGCCAACACAATGGAGCAGATGCAGGCTCTCCTCGACATAAGTGTAGAATAGAGCAATGGGTTACAAATGGCAGCATAACGGTCATATGCCATTGCTGCCAGATAAGGCACTCAGCATCAGCAAAACAAGCAAAGAAAAACATTTGTAGTGCACAGCCAGAGGAGAAATATTCTTCTTGGATGCTAAGAAATTCATCAGCATTTAGGAGTGATTGCTGTAGAATAGCTGATGTCTAAGAAAGACAAGTTGCTAAGAAAATAATACATGGGGTATGAAGGCTTGAATTGATGTTAACTAAGATCATTAAGCTCATATTTCCCACCATAGTTAATGTGTACACTATAAGAAATACCAGGAATAGTGTGACTCTGAGAGGTAGATACTCTGTGAATCCAACAAATATAAACTCAGTTGGCATGGTATAATTGCTCTCCAACATCTTGATTTTCTTGCTTTTCTCATCATAGATAGAGGGTATTAGATGATTGATTTGGCTTGGGTGATCAATGAACCAGGAATGCCTTTATTCTTCTTTCTTAGAAATAGAAGGTTAATAAATCATAGATATGGAATTTTCTGTGACATACTTTTGTTTTTTTTGTATTTTTCTTTAAAGTAAGCAATTAGAAACTACCATTTACATTATTCAGGTGATATTTCATGATTCAATATTTAGAAGCTGTGTGCATTAGGAAATCCCAGTACCTTTCAGTCTGAAAGGGAATGAATGAAGTTCAGAGGGTGAGACCTGGTAGAATTAAAAGAATTGGCAGAATCTTTAGAGGAAAAGTCAGTTTTTCCAAACTTAGAGCCACATCCTTCCATGCAAAGGAAAGCAGATTTGATAAAAATCTGGGAAAAGAATGCCCTTTGGTAAACAAATAATCTTCAGTAAAAATCTGTGACTTTGGAAGTTGCTTAACATAATAGTTAAAAGTGTGGTTGTTATACAGAGATGATGAGTTGATTCAGATTTGGCTTTGGAACTCACTGGTTGTGACTTTGTAAAGTTTCTTAACTCTATGATGATGAGAGGATTAAATGAATAAATATTTGTGTGATGGTTAGGTTCATGTATCAACTTGGCCAGATGATAATGCCCAGTTGTTGGTCAAGAAAACAATGGCCTATTACTATGAGGACATTTCATGGACTTAAATCATCATTGATTGCATCTATGGCTGATTACATCTGCAGTTGGCTAAGGGGATGTCTTCTACAATAGAGATGTTTAACCTAATTAGTTGAAGGCTTTTAAGGGGGCAGTGATGACTTTAGTCAGAAGACTGAAGGATTCATGAAGTCCTTATTGGAGTGCCAGATTCAGCCTGCCCTAAAGAATTTGGACTTGTGCATCCCCACAGTTGCATGAGACACTTTTATAAAATCTCATACTATTTACAGCCCTGTTGTTTCTGCTTTCCTAGAGAACCCTGACTAACACAATTTGTAAATTTATGTAAATGCCACATAATAAGCACACATATGAATATTTACTAAATACATTAAAATCAATAGATTGACCTTTTGTTTCTATTTCTCTTGTTGCCTAAATAGCTTGAAATGTCCAGATAGTTGTGTCAAAATTTATATTGTCTTTGGCATCTGAACACTTCCTTGAACATGATCTGTGCTTTCTTGTAAGATAAGTCATCATGTCTCTCTGTGTGTATATCATACTTTTTACTCATACCCCTAATTGCTCCTTTCCTTTCCCAAAATTTGCATCTCTTTCTTATCCCTGGGATATAGCAATTTTGGGAGTGAGGTCCTAGAAACATTAGAGTTTTGAATGACAGGTATCCTGCACTTACTTATACAGTTCTAAACTGGGACTAAATGGAAAACAACTATATGGAAGGAAGGATAAATCATCAAGAAATAAAAGTTTGATGCATATAAACTACAATGGGAATGGAATATTCAGCAGAAAGAGAATTGAAATGTCAGAAATGGCTAAAATGAGTAATGTTGTACTAGTAACTAAAACAAGTAAAGTTGTGATCAATTTTCTCTGCTATGCTTTGGAAACTCAGAAACTTCCCTCCCTCAGATGCAGAGAATAGAAGTCAGCCTTCTTGTAAGCTAGGACTTTAAAAAGGAAGAACAAATAACTTAGGGAAAAGATGGAAGGTGGCCACTTGAAATTATAGTGAAGAATCCAAAATCTTGAAGTACCAGAGAAAAATGTGTCTATGTTGTGCAAATGTCATTTCTAATATTTATGCAACATTTACATTTGCACTCCTGAATTTTCTTTTTTTTTTCTTCTTCTTCTTCTTATTTTTCTGAACCAGGTATACTGCACTCCATGATTAAACAATCAATTCTGAGGAAGAGATCAGATGAAAGAAAAGGCCAAGATGATGTATAATTTTGAACAGAAAGTAATAAAGGAATATCCAGAAATTAATTAACTGGTAACATAACCATACATGGTTTCAAAATTTCTATATTGAAATTAAAAGATAAATGATAAACTGAAAATATTTTAATAGATGATGGACTTACAGCCTTGATATAGAATGATGTTAGTAATCAGTAACCAAAGCTATATCCTAGTAGAAAATTGTAACAAGACCTGAAAGGTTGATTGACAAACTTAACATATTGGAAAAGAAACAAATAGAATATCAAACTTTAGTAATGAACAAAATAGAAATTAAATAATTGATGATTTTCAGCTCTAAAATTTGTAAAATATAAAATATAAAATGCTGGATGGAGTACAACTAGATCCAAAGTTGATGAAGAACTATTTCATTTATCTACAAAAACATTAAATGAGTATCATCTTATTATTTTCTTATAGTAAATTCATAAAAGTCAATTTCCATGGCAAAGACATGTCCAAGGATGGCAGAAATGAGTAGAATTTGTTAATGAATATGATATAGCTATGTAGTCATTACAATATGTTTGAAAATATTGAGTGACATGAGCACTTCTGTATATATATTAATAAGAAAAGTAAAAATAACTGTGAAAAATTATATGCCATAATTTCTCTTTATGTACCCAAACCATCTTAGAAAAAGCTTAGAAGGATATAAGGCAAGAATTCTCTTTTAAAAGAAATCTCTTTAAAATTGAGAGAGAGAGAGAGAAGAGAGAGAGAGAGAGAGAGAAGATAAGTAATTTATGTCTCAGGACTATTTTTTGCTTTCTAAAAAATTACTTTACCTATTAACTAATTTTGTACTTCAAAATTAGTTTGAAAAATTGAAGATTCCTGGACACCAGTTCTTAAAGAATTTCCAGAAAGTGAATTATATTAGAAACAGAGAACTTTAATTGGGATTGCTTAATCCATTTATCAAAAATTTTAAGACAGAGATTTATTTTTTCCTTTACAGTTAAAAAACTATGGACATAGGGGATGGTTTGTTCATGGCCATATGGCTTGAATTCAGCAAACTGATACTAAATCATTGCTCTTTTGATACCAAATCATACCTGAAAGTTTTCTGTTGATTGTCTTTAATACTTTACATTTTGTTGTTTTTGTTACTGAAGATGAAATGCTAAGAAGTGGCTTTCATATTTGTTATATAAAGAAATTTAACATTTGATTCCTTACCTTAGGCAACACTTTTAGTTTTCCTAAGGCCTCTGAGTTTTCTGCCCCAAAATGAACTCAAGGAATGTTATCCCCTGCAGTGGGACACTAAGCCACGCGTCTTCCATCTGGAAGAGGCTTATGTTCATAAGCTCTTCTCTCCTGTATGAAGGATTCCAACTGTGGCTTATATTCTTCCATGTAATGAATCTGCCATTTACCGTTGCTTTATAATCCTCCTCCAAGATGTTCATGGCTGAACATTCCATGAGGTATTTGGTTTCAGAAGTGAGTTTGAATTTAACAAGGCATTTTAGAAGTGGGAGAGGTATCAGGAATGAACATTGATAGAGTTTCAGCTTCTGTACCCTCTAATCATGGAATAATGATTGTAACACATTTACTGATGTTTTTGAACTATTCCCTTGTACATCCTGAGGGCAGAGTATAATAAGATCAACAGTAAATGTAGACAGAATCCATATAATGCAAAACAATCTTAAAACAAATCTCAGAGAATGGTATATAACAACCAAGGAGGGAAAGAATTGCCTTTCCTTGGAAGTCCAAGTAATACAAAATGCTACTTATTGGGGTTAGAGGGAAGATTCTTGTAGAAAGAACCAGTATAAAAAGTTTCCTTTAAGTCATTTTCATCAAACCTATAACTAAAGATTTGTCATTAAAGAATAAATAAGTATTCCAAGTACACTGAATTTACAAGATCCTCTGTTATTGGCTCCCAAGGAGTACATCTAGTGAGATATCAGTATCAGCTCTTATCACTTTTTATTGTAAGGAAACACACTACACTGAGATTTCTGGTTCATCACATTTACCCACTTACATGGCTTGGATTTGGTGTTACTAGCACAGAAAAGGGCACAGCTTGGAAGAATAGTAAGAAAGTATTAAGAGTTTGGGGTTCTGGCATCTAATTCTGCCTTACTACTCCAAATCATTTCCTTTTTATGTCACTATCTCATTTATAAAGTAGGGAATTGTACTTACTCTGTTTATTATGCAAGAT
Organism: Choloepus didactylus; assembly: GCF_015220235.1. NCBI lineage: Eukaryota > Metazoa > Chordata > Mammalia > Pilosa > Megalonychidae > Choloepus > Choloepus didactylus. The sequence continues at coordinate 29,270,526 of NC_051312.1, read as the reverse complement.
TGTCCTCTGAGGTTAATGAAACTGTGCACATTTTAAATCTCCATAATTGGAACTTTCATATTTATTTAGCAATTTTTTTATATTTATTTAGATATTATTTATACAAACTATTAAAATCAGACATGTTTATTAAAATATTTTTTATTTCCTCACTGGAAACAACAAAAAAATGAACAAATAAAAATTAATAACTCTACAAAATTTTGCCAAACAGAAATAAAAAATCACCATCACCATCACCACCATGGCTACCACCAACTCTACCATCAAAACAACATGACAATGAAAAAGGCAAATTCTAGCTTTTCTGTTCCTTGAATAGTTTTCATTTGCATTTTTGCATCAAGTACAACTCTGGAATACTATGATAAAATACCTAGCTATCTTATTGATGACAAAGATGATGATGAAAAAAATAAATAATGTCTAAAAGTAATGGAGAGAGGGCCAAGCAATTTGCTAAGCACTTACCATACAGTGTTCTGTTTAATCCTTATAATTTTCCTATAGACATAATTATTTCCATTTTTGTACAGATAAAAAACTGGAGCCCGGAGAATGTAATTAAGGTGCCCAATTTGACATAGACAGACTCCAGTTCCCAGTTCCGAATCAAAATACTGCTGTGCCTATGATAATGAAATATTTTCTTTTGTTGGGATTTTATGATAGGTTATTAAATTGTGCATGTTAGTGCAGAAAGGACCCACAGCAATTATCTAACATGTCCCCTTATTTTTCAGAATGTAGCTAAGTTACATTGACAAGATCAATCGTTGACCTGGCCATAACTCATTTTAATCGATGTGTCTCTTACATTAATAAAGAGTTTATAAATTCATTTAGATCAAGTCCATTTTTGCTCCTAAGTTCCCAGGGCACCATGAAGATTGTTTATGAGGATTCAGGAGCCAAATAGTAAATGAGAGAACCACTTCATTTCTCTTGAAGGAGTCACCTCATGCCACTCTGAACTCAGATTACTCTCCTAAAACAAGTTTGGTCCCACTACTTCACATGGAAATCTCACCTAACAATGCTGATATTTTTAAAAGGGGCCTAAGAATAAATTTTTATTTGATACTGTGAATGAGGTATGCAGAGGAGAGAGAAATTAGTGCTGCCCACACTCAATTTATTTACTCTTCTTTTCAAATGGCATTGTGCTGTGGTAGTGAAGCACACAGGATTTGAGTCAGGCACACTTGAGTTTCACCTCAATTCTGACGTCTATTCTTTTACAAGCCATTGAACTTTTCTATGTTTCAATTTCCTTTTCTGTTTGAATAGTGTAATGATGTATCATAAGGTTGAAATCAGGATTAAACTGAATTATCATAGCACATTTTACAGGGCTTATATTGTAGATGCATCAAGATGTTTACATTATCTATCATTATTATTAACCCACTATTTTTTTAAAAAATTCAATATCTTGCTTTGAAAAGCCTAAGTTCTCTGAGTTGATATTTATAAGAAAAACACAACAATCAACCACACTGTGTGAGTATGTGTTATGTGCTTGTAGAATCTGAAGTTCAGTCTACTGATGCATGGAATTAATTAGACCATTGGATTCCTCAAAATTCTAAAATAGGCATAGTCAGCTTCCCTCTCATGGCAATAAGGTGCTCAAATGGGTAGTATTTTTGGAAAATGCCATGGGTAAGGTCAACTCAAATCTATGTTATCACCACCCTCACCCTCTTCCCACCACCCACAAACACACAAACATTGAGGTTCAACACAGTTTCAACCCACAGGTCAGCAAAGATACATGACTCTAAAGAATCCATTATCACTGCCACATTTACAACAGTTGTTGAAACTTTAGGGAATCATTCACCTACCTTAGTACCATCTAGAATTTTGAATTGTAAAATTTTGTTTGTTGAAGATGCTGACAGCCTTTCCCTCCAGGTTTTACGATAGGTCTTTAAGGGATGCATATTTATCTTCTAGTCTGTTACCGTGAGATATTATCCCGGATAAATCCCTATCCCAAGAGGATTTTGAATAGGCAATTACTTCCTTTCCAATGATGAGGTTGATTTCTTTTAAATAAAAAGATGAAGCAAGGTTACACAATTGACTATGATGAAACCAGTTAAAACATATGTACCCATTATTGGAAGATCTTCCATTAAAAAAGAAGAAAACACTTAATTCCCTAACTGATAGTGAAAGATTGATTTCTTCCTCAAATTCTGAGATTTGGCTCAGTTCCCACTAACAATTAAGATACTTTAAAGGAACTTTGTGGCATTTAGTTCTATGAAGGAATGCTCAGGTACAGGATCAGGAAATTGAGATGAATCCTAACCACCATAATTGCTGTTTATTTCTCAATTATTTCAGAGACTGGAAAGAAATGACTTGAATAATATGATGGAGTAGTAGCTTATAGCTTAGGCAACCTGGGTTTGAATCTTAGTTTTGCCATTTCACACCTGTGAGAAATTGAGCTACTTATTTAGTCTTTTTTTTAGTCATTGTGACGTAAGTATGAAAAGTTGCAAAAAGTTTTGAAAAGTGAATTTTGCAGTCATTGCTGACAAGCTATAAATGCATCTCTATTTTTAATTTTGCTAGTTGTTCAAAGATTTTGTGTGGGTACAGAAACCTGGAATGCCCTATGCCAACATGCCAATCTCTTGGTCAACCAGAAATCCAACTGCAGTTTTTTTATACATTTTTTTTTATTTTAGTCTTTTGAAAATATGATTTTAATAGCTACTTAGAAATCTTTTTCTGCTAAGTCCAGTGTGTGGCCCCCTAAAGGCAGTTTCTGTTGACTATTTTGCTGGATTGCTTTTCTAATAGTATGTTTCTTTGCAGGTCTTTTAAATGTTTGTTGAAAAGTTCACATTATAGAAAATATACTGTAAGGACTCTGGATTCTGATAATACAGGCTTATTAAATACTTTTCCAAAGTGAGTGTTCAAATTAACACTTCCATCATTGTTTTATGAGAGTTCCAAGTGCTCTACATCTTCACCACCACTTGATTTTCTCCACCTTCTTAAATTTTAGCTTTTTTGGTAAGAGTATGATATCTTCTTGTGCGTTTCTGAGATTGCTAATGGAGTTAACAAACTTTGCTTTCTTTTTTCTTTTATTTTGGTAGGAGGCATTGGTTGTCCATTTTGTGGTGCACCTATTCAAGTGTTTTGCCCATTCTTCTATCAGATTTTCTGTCTTAATTTTAATCATATGTAGGCTGTTTTTTATACTTTTTTGTTATGAGCTTTTTGTCAGTTATATCACAATAAAACCATTTCCTCTGAGTCTGTGTCTTTTTTTCCATTCCTTAAATTGATTTTTAGTATTAATAATTCAATGGATCATTTTTCTTTAATGGCCAGCTCTTTTTCAACTTGTTTAAGACATTTTCGGCATATTAATTTAAAGTAGTCTCATTTATATTTTAGTTTCTATTGTTCTACTTATACTTGGAATTTATTTAACAGATAGTACTGTATGTGATAAGCATCAAGACATATGCTATTTATAAATATGAAATTGCCCAAGCACCATTAGTGATGTAGGGCAATGCCCTTTGACTACTTACTTGTATTTCTTTCTACTTTGATTATTTTTGCTTTGATTATTCTTGTTTCTTTGCAAGGTCTACTCCCTGAAAATGCTGGCAGGTTTTAGATGAGATAGCATTGAATATACAAATAATTTAAGTTTAACTGACATCTTTGCCATATTGAGGTCTCCCATCTATGATATTCATGTTTCATTTTGATCTTTGATATTTTTAGTCTTTGGAAATTGTACCTTATTTCAAAAATTTATAATGTTCTTGGTATTTTGATGATATTTGATTGTGTATTAAAATACTATATCCAATTTTTGTTATTTAGAAATACAATTGTCTAATGACCTTCCCATATTCATTTATTTATCCTAAACTTTGAATATATATCTCATATACAAATAATGACAATTTTGTTTTCTCACTTCAACTATAATGCATTTTATTTCTTTTTAGGCACTTATTGCCTTCTCTAGGACTTTTGGTACAATGTTGAATAGAAATGCTAATAGGAGGCATCCTGGTTTCATTTCTAGTCTCAGGGGGAAATTTTCAAAAACTCATATAATTGCTTTATATACTGTGTCAATATTTAAGATGCCTTCAGCTATTCTTGCTTTCAGAGATTTTTATCTTTTGTGTGTTAGTTTATGCTGTTAAAATCTACTTTCTCTCAGTTTATGTGTTTTTGCAATAAATATTGATATTATATTGAATTATTTTCAAATATTAACTATTCTTATGTTTCTGGAGAATGTCCCCATTAGCCATGAATATCTTTTCAATATATTGCTGTCTACAGAACTTTGCCCTGCATAACTGGGCGTAACATCAGTAATCCTCATCCATGTTCTTGTGTATATCAGCTTTTTTATTTTTAATACTGTGAGGTCTTCTGTGATATGAATAAACCAAAATTTATTTATTCATTATTCTAACAGTGAACAATTTTGTTGTTTCAAGTTTATGAACAAAATGCTAGGACATTTTGTTCATGTATTTTGATCAATTTATGCACTTATATCTAGGTGGAAATCCTGGGTAATAATTTAGGCATATATTTAACTTACCACAAAACAGTTCTCCAATGTGGTTCTAATATTTTCCCAAAACTTTAAGCAATGTATGAGCATTGACTTTTAATATTTTTATATGCTTATTGGCTCTTTTGAATATCTTCCATTGTAAACTACCTCTTCTAATTTTCTGCAGTTTTATCATTACATTATTCTTTTAGTTATTGAATGTAGTTGTTCTGGATGTGAGTCTTTTGTCAAATGTATATAATATGATTTTCTTCTTCGTTGTCTTTATACTTTTTTAGTGGTATATTTTCAGGGACAGAAATCCTCAATTTTAACAAAGGCTAATTCTTCCATTACTTGTAACAAAAGCTAATTATTCCCATTTCTTTTATACTTTGTATTTGTGTGTCCTCATGAACATACCCAGGCTCATGACCTTGAAGTGCCTTATGTTTATTCTAGATATGTCATTCTTTTATCTTTAACATTTAGGTTTGTGATCCATCTTAAATCAAACTTTTGCATGGTGTGAGTTGGAAGACAAGGTTCATTTGTTTTTCTGTATGCATATCCAATAGCTCAACATCATTTATTGAAGAAAGCATCCTTCCACTCTGAATATCAGTGCATCCACTGTATAAGAAGTGATTGTGTATAGGTGAATCTATTGCCAGTCTTTTGTCCAATTGAAGTCTAACTGAAGAAATAGTAGTGCAATTTATCTTGATAGCTCTTCCCCTTTTCATCTTTTTTATACTTTATCTTTGCATCTCTGTTGTTAATCAACATTCAAATAATAAACCCAAAAACCTAGAGCAGAGACATGTAAGGCACCAAATCATATCTATCAGATAACTCCCATTTTCAAAAAATTAGTCTGCCACCTATTTTCCTTTACTTTTTAACAGGATAAAATACTAATCCAGTCAATATTTATGATTAAATATTATGAATTAATTCACTGATGTGTATTTTCATTCATTTAATGCAAACAAGTATATGCACACTGAAATTATCTAATAGGACATTTAATGAAAGTAAAATTTATTAAAATGGTTTTTCCAAAAATTATTTGATAATGTTAATTGCTGATTCTCTCCCACTTTTTGGAGGAAGTCAAAGATGCAGTAATCTATTTTACTAAAATCCAGAGAAAGAAAATATCCTCTATTTACACTTTTCACACTCTGTGGATATTATTAGAACATGTTTATAGGTATAAATTTCCATAAATTCTTATTCCTGCCTTATATTTCTTGTACTGCTTTACACAAAAGCTATTTTGTGTAAGAAAATTCATCTTTTCCTCTAGTCCCCTCCTGGGTTTTATTCTATCTGTGTATAAATTTTTCATGTTATCTACCTTTCTCATGCCATTTTCAATATCTCACTCAAGAAGATAGAGCATATCTGTTTATCCATTCAACGACCATGTCCACTGGCAAGGCCCTATGAGCTGTGCCATATATCGAGTCAAGTGGAACTTGATGTTTATTGTAGTTAGAATATTGGTAAGCCTGGAGTGCAACTTTTAAGATGTTGCTAAATTAAAGCCAAATCTTTATTCTGTGAGTTTTGACTCATTTCTCACAAATTGAGGCTATAAATTAGATCCTCTCTATATTTTAGATATGTGGCATTGGAAAACAGAATAAAGCCAAGTCCAACTAATTCCAACGAAAGTAGACAATATCTTTTTTGGAAATAGACTAGTTTTTTTTGTTGTTATTAATTATACCAGATTGAAAAATATGTAATCAAAAGTTTGTATTACTTGGAAATAAGCTCAACTCAAAAAAATAATTTAGAAGGGAAGGGATATTTGTGACTTGTGTATGTTTCTTAATGGAAACTATTTTCTTCTGGGGCTGCTTAGTGCCATGGGAACCTCACTGGAACATAATGGAACAAGGAGGATCTGAATTCCAGGATGGGTCTACTTGCTGTATATTTTTCTAACTATGAATAAGCCAAAATGGAGCCAAGATGCCAGAGTTATTACAATCTTTCTAATTAATTTTAGAATAATAGAGGGAAAAAATAGAGTTCCTGCATTTTAGCTGGCTTAAGTTTTCAAACTGTGGATATGTACTGATGGATATGTCTCAACATCAGAGCACAAGAAAATGGTACTCAAGTGGAAGAGGAGAGGAAGGGGAGGAAACCAAGTGCACAGGGAGAAGGTAACAGGTTCTGAATGTTGAAGCAATGTGCATATCTTCTTTTCAAGTGCATAACATGCTTTGATTGGAGCCCTGAGGAATAAATTAATGTCCTAAATGTAAGAAGCCCTTTTTTAAGATCTAAATGTATGATAAGAAAGATATATATTACCAAGAGATCATGCTACCAATCCAATACAAAGTGCTAACAAGTTCTTTTTGGTATCAACAATGTAAACAAGTCATAGCTGGAGGGAATGAGGATAAAATGCTCCATAAAGTCCCGGTTCATACTAATGACTAATATGCATTGAATGTTATCATTTTTATTTATTAACAACCCATGGTATTAAATATAATTAGTATCAATATTAGACCTAAGGAAATGTAGGCAGTGAGCAGTACATAGGTTGTTCTTATATTGTTCTTGTATTTTCACCCAATATCTGTCATATACTTGCCACCAGCATATGTTGAGCTTGTGCCTCACCAAAGAAAGTCCAAAGACATTAGGCACACTAGCCAGACATTCTGGCTTCTGGGTCCTACCAATCATTTCCTTGTATGCATGGCTAACAAATGAAGGTAAAAGTGTTTTTAAGAAAATGGTAGTTCAGGAAAATCTTATCTCATTTTCTTTAATTGTCATGTTGCCAGTTCTTAGATTTACTGAATTCCTGTAGATTTTTGCACTGTAATCAAAAGATAGTATTTTCCAAATGATTTAAAAACTTCATGGGAGTATAGAGAAACAGTTAATATTTTTTACTGACTATCTTTGTCTGCTGAACTCATCAAGACATATCAAAATAAGGATGTTTAAAAAAATGAAATTTAATCTCAGTAATTTCTTTGTGACTTATGGTTCCAGAGTAACATGACAAAAATACAATCATCAGTAATAGAGAAACAGGTTGGCAATAAGAATGTTCATGAAGGAAATCAGAATATTAAAAGCATTTTCATATAGTGAAATAGGGACTCAATCAAATGCCTGTCAAAAGAGTTAATGATTGTCAAGATTATGGTCCCTCGATCAGGTGTGACCATAATTGTTAAACCAAACTGAAATAGCTCAGGATAGGCTCTCATGGAGCTTTGCCCATAAAATTACCCTTTGCTGACATAATATTTATAATTAATCTGACATAAAATACTATACATAAATATTATATTTCATAAATTGGTTCATGCTATTATAAAATATTATATAGAAATATATATGTATAAATGATTAAATGGTACTGGAAACATGATATTCCATATATACATTCATAGTAATAATTATTCATAAGTATATACATGCACTTCCACTTTAAAAACAGTGTACACTGAATGGTTTATCATTAAAAACTATAGAAAAGAAAGAAAAAAAAACTAAAAACCCAGAAAACACATAAAATTAGCAGTCACAAATAAAATAAAATTAGGGAAAAAAAAATATCAACAACAATAAAATTCTGGCATGCTGAAAGAACCAAAACTGGATCTTAGATTGAGTAATTACAAAAAAATATACATACATGTGAATGATATTTTATTTAGGCACAGGAGCATTGTACAGGAAGAAGTAGCAGCTTCTATAAAATAATATCCTGACCCTGTAAATCATGATTCCACAAACATACTCCAGTGTTTGCTACAGACAGGATGGAGTGAGAAACCCAAGGAAAATAGAAAATGATTCTTAAAATACTATTATTGGAATCACAAAAAAAAAAATTAGGTTTAAATGATTGCCAAAGACTGTTATTGTTCAAGAATGGGAAGAGAGATTTTCCTTATACTATAGCTAAATACATTACAATGATCATGTATTCAATTTAAATAATTTTCTGTAAATGTGCATGTAATTTTAAGTTGCTATCTAAATTAACTACTGAATTCCATAAAACGCACACACAAAAAAGAAAATGTTATATCTTGGCATTATGTAAATATTGCTCTTCCATTCAAAATGAGAAAAGCACCTTTGAGATAAATTTGCCACGTTAGGAAGTTGTGTTTTCTGGCAGTTTGTAACCTTTACTAAAGTCATACAACTGATACCAGACTTTTTAGTGTGAGAAGATACCAGGAAATATTAGAAATTTATAAATAAACCTACATCTTCACCTCATAAACTTATTCACAGCCAGCAAAATCCAAAATAAGACAAAGACTTCATGACTCTTAAAAGACTTCTTTTGGAGAGTAGAGATGTCATGAATCCCCTTTGCCTCCAAAGCAGGCCAAGTTCATGGACAGCACCAAAGGCTTATCTACTATCTGAGAGTCTGCCAGTTTACAAATTCTGGTCAAATCTATTTATTCAGCCATTAGGGCTGACATAATCTTAGGAAAGGGTGTATAGTCAAAAGATTCCTGTGAAATGGTTATTGTATAACCTTCCCTGATAGTTATCATTTTCATTCTTGTCACAGGATCCATCTACGAGAAGAATGAGATCCAGATTTTGAAAGATGTTATCTCTTAGGGTCCATCCTAGGAGTAGAAATTTCATAACAAGAAACCATGTGCCTCACCTTCCCCCAGGTGAGGAGGAAGGAAGCATGGCTGGATTGTTGGATAGTAATGTGGAAAGGTCAGTAGAACGATTCATATGAGGTCAGTCTACTAGAAGAAAAATATATTAAGAAGAAGAGTTTTACTGCATGGGGGTTCATTAGATGTAGCTCAATTTATGGGCTGGAGCAGCAGCCTAAGACAAGGTAGATAGGCCTTGGCAACTGGGTCAAGGTTTAGACTGTAATAAGTGATACATCTCTACTTATCCCCACGCTTCTGAGTTAGGACTCGCATTGCATTTCCATATCTTTCATGTTCAAGTAGGAAGAAATTCTTACAATTTGGAAGTCATAGATAAGGTGGCTATAAACCTGTCTTTAGTTTGATAAATGCCTTTTTTGCATCGTCAGTCTAAGGAAGGGGTTCTGGAATGCTAGTTTTAGGAAGGTCATGGAGTGGGGTTGCTATAGCTGAAAAATTAGCTATGCATTACTGACAATAGCCAATAACTATAAAATTCCTCTGAAATGCTTCTATGTAATTGGACTAGGAAAGCTTAGAATGTTGTGAGCTTATCAGAAGTTAATCTTTGTCCCTCCTGAGATAGAGCATACCTGAATAATACCAAGTCCTTTGACAAAATTATAGTTTATTCTTGGATGCTTTATGTCCTTTTTTTGGCCAATGTCTCTACTTAATAAAGGAATCTTCCTCTGAAGACTTCTTAGTTGTATAACAAATTAGTAGATCATAGGAGAGATCCACAATGGCAGATTAGGAGAGACAGAGGAAAATTCTCCTTCATGAAAAACACCATATAAAGGACAGAAAGTGCTCCAAAATGGTGGCTCCAAGGTTCCAATGGCTGGGCAGGGTCTTCTACACACATATGTCTGTGTCCTTGGAGAAATCTAGAAACTGTTTGGAGATTTGTGAGTGTTCAGCCTGGAAAGTCACTGGGGAAGCAGCAGCCAGAGTCACAGTTGAGCAAGATGGGGAGAAACCAAAAGACTATTCAGTGACATGTGAGTTCAGTCTGGAAAGCCACCAGGGAACCAGTAGCTGGAGATGCAGTCAAGCACAGTGGGGAGAAACTGAGAGACTGTGTTCAGAAACAGGTGGGTGTTTGTCCCAGAAGATGCTGGGGAACCAGCAGCCAGAGCTGCAGTTGAATGCAGTGGGGAGCATGTTCCATGCCCCAGGCTCCTGCCTCAGTATCTGGCATGGGTGGTAAACATTTTCAGACCTGCAGCTAAGAGACCCTGTACCAGGGATTGGCCATTGCAGCAGATGGATGATGATGAAAGGGGGTAGCTTTCTGTGTCCTGAGCAGGCATCTTTGTAGCTGGCTGGGAGACACCCCTTCCCAGCACCACAGCTGACAACTTCCTTGATAGAATTCAAGATTCAGCCAGCTTGTGACAGTATACACTCTTCTTCCATGGAAGCCCAGATTGTGCACAGCCTAGAGGCAAGGGTGCCACACAGAAAAGCCAGGAGCCCTCCACCAATCCCAGGGACTTGTGGGCCCATGGCAGAGAGGGACAGTGGGGAATCTGAGCTGAAGGCTTAGCTGTGTTATTAAGCCCCAGAGTACTCCACCCCCAGCCCTGGGAATGGCTGGGGGTACTGTCTTAGAGCAGCCTCCCTGCCAAACTGCACAGGGCCTGCCCCCTATCACCAGAGCTGATGATTCCAACTGCACACAGAAAATTGGTGCATTGATTGGATTTCCACATAGTTTGGGCCCCCAATCAGTGCAAAAAACAAAGTTGGGGAGAAGTAGTTTGAGGGTAAGTGGTGACTCAGGTGTGGTCAGGGAAAGTGCACTCCACCAAGCTGTAGCTCTATGAAATTATAGATAATTGTTTAAATAACTCTGCATATCCTAAAAGAACCCTATAATGATAAGCAAATGCCAAGAGATCAAAAACAACAGAAAATTAGAAAATCATAAATCATATGAAGAAACCAGAAGATATGGATAACTGAAGTGCCCATAGTAAAAAACAACAACAGCAGCAACAAACAGGAGACAGAAAACTTGGAGCAGTTAAACAAAGAAGTAATCACAAACACCAATATCATGGCTCAGGACATAGAGGATATCAAAAAGACCCTAAAAGAGCATAAAGAAGCATTTGAAAGAGTAAAAAAAAAAAAAAAAAAAAAAAAAAAGAAAGCAGTTCTTATGGAGATAAAAGATACTGTTGATCAAGTTAAAAAGATTCTTGAGACATGTAACACCAGATGTGAAGAAGTAGAGAACAAATAAGCAAACTTGAAGATAGTGTACTGGAAAGTAAAAGAAAATTTGAAATGTATCTCAGGGAAATGATGGACAACATGAAGTGTACAAATATAAGAATCATTGGTGTCCCAGAAGGGAAGAGAAGGGTAAAGGACTAGGAGGAGTATACAAAGAAATTGTTGGGGAAAATTTCCTATCCCTGCCAAATGACATAGATATGCAAATCAAAGATGCCCAATGAACTCCAAATAGAATAAAACCAAATAAACCCACTGTGAGACATAGTCTGATCAGATTGTCAAATGCTGAGGAGAAGCAGATAGTTCTGAAAGCAGCAAGAGAGGTGCAATTCACCACATAAAAAAAGAAACAACATAAGACTAAGTAATGACTACTCAGTGGGCACCATGGTGGTGAGAAGGCAGTGAATGACATATTTAAAATTCTGAAAGAGAAAAATTGCCAGCCGAGAGTTCTTTATCTAGCAACACTCTCCTTCAAAATTGAGGGAAAGCTAAATTCTTCACAGACAAATGCTGAATTTGCTAACAAGAGACCTGCCCTGCATGAAATACTAAAGGGAGCTCTACTGGCTGAGAAGAAAAGGAGAGAGAGGACTCAAGAAAGGCACAGAACTGAAAAGCTTTAGTAAGGATACCTTAAAGGAAATAAAGGCGGGGGAATGGATACATCTGACAAGTAAAACTGAAGAACTGATTCAACAACTGCCTTCACAGTAATAACACTGAATGTGAATGGATTAAACTCCCCAGTTAAAAGATAAAGATTGGCAGAATGGATTTAAAAATACAGACCATCAATATACTGCTTACAAGAGACTCATCTTAGACCCAGTGATGCAACAAAATTGAAAGGTAAAGGATGGAAAAAAAAAATTCCATGTAAGCTATAGCAAAAAGAATGAAGGGGTAGCAATATTAATTTCAGATAAAATGGACTTCACATGCAAAAATGTCATAAGAGACAAAGAAAGACATTATATACTAATAAAAGAGACAATACACCAAGAAGAAATATCAATCATAAATGTTTATGCACCCAACCAAGATGCTCCAAAGTACGTAAGACAAACATTGAGAAAACTGAAGGAAGCAATTGATATTTCTACAATAATTTTGGGAGACTTCAATGCATCACTCTTTCCTACAGATAGATCAACCAGACAGAGGACCAATAAGGAAATTGAGAGTGTAAACAATGTGGTAGATGAATTAGACATAGACATATACAGAGAATTACATACAAATCACCAGGACATACATTCCTTTCTAGTGCTCATGGAACATTCTCCAGGATAGATCATATGTTAGGGCATAAAAGAAGCCTCAATAAATTTAACAAGATTGAAATTATTCAAAGCACATTCTGTGATCAGAATACAACTAGAATTCAATAATCATCAAAGGTCTGGAACATTCACAAATATCTGGAGTTTAAACAACACACTTCTAAATAATCAGTGGGTCAAAAAAGAAATTGCAAGAGAAATTGCTAAATATCTAGAAATGAATGAAAATTAGAACACAATATATCAAAACTTATGGGATGCAGTGAAGGCAATTTTGAGGGAGAAATTTATAGTGATAAATGCATATTTTAAAAAAGAGGAAAGAGCTAAAATCATAGAACTAATGGAACAACTGAAGAAGCTAGAAAATGATCAGCAAACTAATCCCAAAGCAAGTAGAAGAAAAGAAATAACAAGGATTAAAGCAAACAAAAAAAAAAAATGATAGTGAGAACAAAAAAGCAACAGAATAAATAAAACCAAAAGTTGGTTCTTTGAGAAGACTGACAAAAGAAAAAAGAGAGAAGACCATAATAAACAACATCATTACTGTGGATCCCAAATAAATTATAAAAAAAAATCATAGGAGGATAATATGAACAACTGTATGGTAGAAAATTAGATAATTTAGAGGAAATTAATAATTTCCTGGGAACACATGAACAACTTAGATCAACCAGAGAAGAAATAGAAGACCTTAACAAACCAATCACAAGCAAAGAGATCCAATCAGTCATCAAAAAGCTTCCCACAAATAAATGCCCAGGGCCAGATGGCTTCACGGGAATTCTACCAAACTTTGCAAACAGAACTGACACAAACCTTACTTAAACTCTTTCAAAACTCTGAAGAAAATGGAAGACTACCTAATTCATTTCATGAAGCTAACATCACTCTAATATCAAACCCAGATAAAGAAGCATTTTTACCTACAGGCCAATATCCCTAATGAATATAGAGGCAAAAATTCTCAACAAAATACTTGCAATTCAAATTCAAAGACATGTTAAAAAATCATACATCTTGAACAAGTGGGGTTCATTGCAGGCATGCAAGGATGGTTCAACATAAGAAAATCAATCAATATAATAAAACACATTAACAAATCAAAAGGGAAAAATCAAATGATCATCTCAATAGATGCTGAGAAAGCATTTGACAAAATCCAGCATCCTTTTTTGATAAGAAATAATTTAAAGGGTAGGAATTGAAGGAAACTTCCTCAATATGATAAAGGACATATATGAAAAACCCACAGCCAGCATAGTACTCAATGGCAAGAGAATGATAGCCTTCCCTCTAAGATCAGGAATGAGACAAGGATGCTCACTCTCACCACTACTATTCAACATTGTTCTAGAAGTTCCAGCCAGAGCACTCTGGCAAGAAAAACAAATAAAAGACTTCAAAATTGGAAAGGAAGAAGTAAAATGCTCATTATTTGCAGATGATATGATCTTATATTTGGAAAACCCTGAGACACTGAGACATTGATGACACAGCTACTAGAGCTAATAAACAAATTTTGCAAAATGGTGAGATATAAGATTAAGGCACAAAAGTCAATAATGTTCCTGTACACAAGAAATGACCTAACTGAAGAGTCACCCAAGATAAAGATTTTATTCTCAATAGCAACTAAAAAAATCAAGTACCTAGGAATAAACTTAACCAAGGATATAAAAGACCTCTACACAGGAAAATTTTACAACTTTACTAAAAGTAATAGAAGGGGACCTAAAGAGATGGAAAAATATACCATGTTACTGGATAGGAAGGTTAAACATTAAGTTGTCAGTCCTACCCAAACTGATCTACGGATTCAATGCAATTCCAATTAAAATTCCAACAACCTAATTTCCAGAATTGGAAAAGCTAGTTATCAAATTTATTTGGAAGGGAAAGACGCCTTGAATTGCTGAAAACATTCTAAGAAAGCAAAATAAAGTGGAAAGACTTACACTTCCTAACTTTGAAGCTTACTATAAAGCCACAGTAGTGAAAACAGCATGGTATTGGCACAAAGACAGATATACTGATCAATGGAATTGAATTGAGAATTCAGAAATAAACCCCCAGATCTATGCTCAACTGATTTTTGGTACGGACCCCAAATCCACTGAACTGGGACATAGTCTCTTCAACAAATAGGGCTAGGAGGACTGGATATCCATATCAAAAAGAATGAAAAGTTACCGTGTCTCACATCCTACACAAAAATTAACTTAGAGTGGATCAAAGACCTCAGTATAAGAGAAAGTACCATAAAACTCCTAGAAGATAATGTAGGGAAGCATCTTCAAGACCTTGTATTAGAAGGTTGCTTCTTAGACCTTACGCCCAAAGCATAAGCAATGAAAGAAAAAAGTAGATAAATGGGAACTCCTCAAAATTAAAAGCCTCAAAGGAATTTGTCAAAAAGTTCAAGAGGCAGTCAAATCAATGGGAAAAAAAAAATTTGGAAATCATGTATCTGATAAGGGATTGATATCTTGCATATATAAAGAAACCTTACAACACAATGACAATAGTACAAACAGCTAATTATAAAATGGACAAAAGATATGAAAAGATATTTCCCAGAAGAGGAAATACAAATGACTAAAAAACATGTGAAAAAATGTTCATTTTCACTAGCTATTAGGGAGATGCAAATCTAGACCATGAGATATCACCTTACACCAACCATAGAATGGCTGTCATTAAACAAACAGTAAATTACAAATGCTGGAAAGGATGTGGAGAAATTTGAACACTTATTCATTGCTGGTGGGACTGTATAATGGTACAACCACTCTGGAGGACTGTTTGGCAGTTCCTCAGAAAACTAGATATCAAGTTAACCTATGATCCAGCAAATTTCACTTCTTGTATGGGCCCAAAAGATCTGAAAGCAGTGACATGGACAGATATTTGCACACTGATGTTCATAGTGGCATTGTTCAGAATTGCCAGGAGATGGAAGCAATCCAAATGTCCTTCAACAGGTGAGTGAATACACAAAATGTGGTATATGCACATGATGGAATACTCCATGGCATTAAGAAGGAACAAGGTCATGAAAAATATGACAACATGAATGAACCTGGAAGACATAATGCTGAGTGAAATAAGTCAGACACAAAAGGAGAGATATCATATAACAGTAATATGTACAGATGTGATAATTGGTCATCTTAATGGTATGGGAATGGTCAGGAGTGACTATGGTACATTAATGGGATTCGTCCTTTGGAATTTGCTCCATAGCTGCTCATTGAATTGTGCCTTGAAGATCTTCACCTTTCTCTATATACCTTGTATTGCATAATAAGGAAAGAACTGAAATTGTGGAACTGTAACCCATAACAATTTTTGAAATTACCTATATGACTTCTTGTTAAGCTGTACATTGAGAAATGACACCTTTCTGTATGTATGTTATATTTTACAATAATGGAAATAGCTGAAGTTGGTAACTGTGACCATGAAATTCTTTGAGTTTTGCCAACTACTTGTAAAATCATACATTGGATGTTATCACTGTTATGTATATATGTTAAAGTTCACAATAAAAGCAAACAAACAAAAAAATGAGTAGGTCATGCACACATTGCATGAATGTAGATCCTGTGGGAAATTAAACTTTAGAGATCCTTTAATGAGAACCGGAGATACACGAGAGGGATCCTCAATAAATCCTTGTGGCATGATTCTCTCTCCCCACCCCCTTTTCCTAGGCTAAAGGCAAATAGGTTCTGACTTCAGGATCAAAAAAGCCACCTAAGAATACTGAAATAAATCTATTACTGTAACAGGTGGAATTCAAGTGGATAGAAAAAAGATGGTATTTGTATAAGGTACTACAACAAGTCTTGGGGTTACTGTTTTCTTTATTGCTCTTAAATCTTGGATAAACTGATAACCATGACCTCCCAGTTTCTTAACTGTCAGTAGGCAACTGTTAACATGGGCTAGTGCATAGAACAAGGACTCCTCTTTTGATGAAACTCTACTATTGGTCTTAATCCTTCTTTAGCTTCTGATTTTAGGGGATATTGAGGTAGCTTTGGTAAAGCTTTAGTCATATCTATCTGGATCTTCATGGGCTTTGCTCCAATGGTTTACACACATCAGTTGAATCTTTTGTCCATAAGGCCTCTGGCACTAATCACATTTTGGGGAAGACTTGTGTTGAAAAATGCCCAACATTACAGCAGTAATCAGAGTCAGCTATTAACTAGTTGTGAGTCACAGAGGCTGCTGGAAGTTCAAGGAATATTCACTGGGGCTTGCATACTATTATGCAACATAATTTGCTTAATAAATCCATATTTAAGAGATTAATTGGTGTACTTTCACAGAGAAGAAATGGATGGTTATCTTGTAAGGGTCCTATAGTTACCTTCAATAGTTGAGACAAAGGACTCATCTATGGGTTGTTTGTAAATCCTACTGCATTAACTGTTTGATCACTGTTATGTGAGAGGAACAGACTTCCTCGTCACTTTAAACAGGAAGTGCTAGACATGTAATAGGATTAATAGGTGAGAGTGTGGCCTCTCTATCAATTAAGAAAATCTGTTTCACCCCTTTAATTGTAATTTGAGTTTCCCCTTTTTCATCTTTAGAGGGGAAGAGGCCACATTTTCCCTTGGACCACCTGCAGGATCGGTGTGTTGGGGCATCTGAATGACATTGTTCTTGTTTCTTCTGAAGGGCAGTGCATTCTTTTTTCCAACAACACCTTTGTTTGCAATGCCTAAATATGTCTTTATTAAAATTATTGGCTGGATGGGGAAGAGGAATATTTAGTTTTTGATTTGTAGGTCTGTGAATTTAGTAGAGTCTCATTTTTGTTCTAACTACCTTTCACAATTTCTGTAAAGTGTTCAGAAGGGGGCATATTTCTCATTCAACTTTTTTTTTCCTAATAATACACATTAAAAGATACATAGCCTGCTTATCAATAATTATAGCTGTGTCGAGCTACAAGAACAACATACCTGATATTGCTTTGTCTTCCTGAATTTTCCTCCAAGAAATATTGGTCTATAAAGTTATTTGTGTGTGCGTGTGTGTGTGTGTGTGTGTGTGTGTGTTTGTGGGCATGTGTGTTTATGATTAGGGTATGGATTGGGGAACGGTATCAGGTCATTTACCTTTTGTTTGTTCAAGAAGGAAATATGAAACAAAAACAGTGATTTGTGAAACAGTCTTATAACTACTCATATATAGAATAAACAGACATGCTATTTATGGTACAATCATTATGGTACACAATGACTATATCTGTTTAATGTGGCAATGGCATGCATGCATACTTAAGTGGAACAAATAATGATGTCTTAGTAACAAATCTTGGCATGTCTTCTCCACCATACCTAACAGTTTCTGTGGCTGAGAAAGATAAAGTATGGATTATCCATCATTATTCAATCCCAACCTCTATCTTTAAGCTCTCATTATGGCAAATGCCTATCTAATGATAATGTTTCAAGAAAACATTTTTATTTACTTTGAGGGAAAACATAATTATGGATGTATTACTTGGAGGATATAGATTTACCTTAAGTATGACCTACAAACTTTTTCCTGTGATGCCACTATAAAAATAAGTTTTTTCTACCTCATGACATAAAATTCATTTGACCTTCACCTCCAATACTCAATGTAAGGATGTAAGGACAATAAAGATGTAGAATTGTCACATAAGCATTATTTTTTACCTTAATTTGAATTGTTCATTAAAATACAGACATTATTTTGGAGAAAACCTCATTTTTTATATTTTAAATTTGTATATTGCATTACTTTCTTGTGATTGAAATGTAATATAACTTCTCAGTTAGTACTCTCTCTCACAATAGACGGAAACAGAAAAATAAATCTCATTCAATGTATCCTACACTTCTAATTTCTTCTCAACCATGCCCCATTTCATAAAACATATTATTTGGTTTTAATTTTATATGTCTTTTTAATTAAAATAATGTGTAAATTTTATGTGCTTATGCATATTATCAAATTAGATCATAAAAATGAAAAGAGAAATAATACAGAACAAAATAAATAAGATCACATCTGAAATTTTTTTATCAAATTATTATGCTGACTTATTTTCAGTCACCAGCCTCAAAATTCTGGTTTTAATTTGCTTTATGGACAAAGAAAAAGTTTTGGGCTTGTTCAGTGATTCTCAACCAGGGGTGACATGTTTCTCCCAGTGGGCATTTGGTAATATTTGAATAAATTTTTGGTCATCACAAAATAAATGGCATACTGTCATCTAGTGGGAAGAGGCAAGGGATGCTGCTAAACATCCCATTATAAAAGGAAAGATGCTTATGGCATTTTGGATCTCACAACTTTATTGAGCAATTTATGAATGAAACAGTATCCCATTCAGAAAGTAGAAGGAAGCTCCATCAAGCGGTTGGAAAGGAGAAGCTCATATAGGGTGCATGTGAGAAGCAAGTGAAGATGTGATTGGCCAACATTAAGTTTCCCTTTTATTTAAGGGGCCTTATAATGTGAGGAGCAGTTGGTTACTTAGAAATGAGGAAGTTAGCTGGTGAGCTGGGCATTTACAAGAAACAGAAACTAGCTTAGATTTTTGGTTTTGCTAAGCAGGTCTTAGCATTGGCACCTCCATGTTGGCCCTACTAGATTTTATTTATCACCTACAATGCACAGAATAGCCCTAAAAAAAGAGTGACCTTGCCCCAAAGGTCAATAGCAATACTTTTGAGAAGTCTGGTGTTTTGGTTTGCTAAAGGTGATGAAATGCAATATACCAGAAATGGACCAGCTTTTAACAATGGGGATTTATTAGTTTATGAGTTTACAGTTCTGAGGCAGTCCAAATTATGACATCAACAGGAAAATACCATCTCTGAAGAAAGGCTGCTGGCATTTGGGACACCTCTGTGATATGTGAAGACACATGGTGATGTTTGCTGGTTCTTCACTCCCAGTTTCATTACTTTCATCTTCTGTATTTTGTGGCTTCCTTTCTAAACACCTCTGGGGCTTTTTTCCATGGCTTCTCTTAATTTCATCTCTTTGCTTCTAAAGGAAGCTAAGTAAAGGACTACAGTAAAATAATTAAGACCCTATTGAATGAGGTGTCTCACATCTTAATTAAAATAACCTAATTAAATGTCCCACCTACAATAGGTCTGCACCTACAGGAATGGATTACAAGAAAATATCTTTTCTAAGGTGCATAATAGCTTCAAACAACCACACCTCATTTAGATGCACTATTAAAAATTTTAATAACTATAAATCCATTAGACTTTAATTACCTTAGGTTAACTTATCTCAGAAAATGAAAAATAATTCTCACATTTGGTAGTTCCTTATTAGAAATGCTGGTATGCTGCTTTTTACAATTTGATGAACCTTAACACACTGAAAGAATAACCATAGAGATCATGTTCTTAATAGGTGTTCTGGTATGTAAATGCTGCCATTCTGAAAAACACCAGAAATGGATTGGCTTTTTTAAAGGGGGTATTTTGGTTACAAAATTACAGTCTTAAGGCCATAAAGTATTTAAGGTAAGGCATCAACAATAGGGTACCTTCACTGGAAAAGGCCATTAGCATCCAGACAACCTCTGTTAGCTGGGAAGGCATGTGGCTGGCATCTGCTTGATCCCAGGTTGTGTTTCAAAATGGCCTTCTCCAAAATGTTAGCATCAACTTTCAATGGCCATCTTAAAATTGTCTCTCTAAGCTGCAACACCATGCTCCTGTTTAAGCTTTTATAGGGCTCCAGTGATTCAATTAAGACCCATGCTGAATGAGAGGGGCCACACCTCCATGGAAACTGTCTAATCAAAGTTATTATCCACAGTTGGGTGGGTCACAACTCAATGAAAACAACCTAATCCAAAGATTCCAATGTAGTCAGCACTAATATGTCTGCCCCCACAATATTGCATTAAAGAATATGGAGTTTTGGAGGACAAAATGCATCCAAACTTGCACAGCAGGAGAGTACACTTAAACTGTAGAAACAGTTCAATATACCTATAAATTTCATTTTTAAGGTACAAATAAATGGCATTTTGCAACTCACCTGTACTTTGACAGTTTTCATAGGAGGGCACATAATTTAACATGACAATGAGTCACTAAGTTGAGCTTTAAATTTTGGCAGCAACCCAGAATGTTTAGATTGCTCTACATATACTTAAAATGTCAACTTAAAAACAAATGGTAATATAATAGTGGTAAAGTAACAAACAATTATTTGCTGTTACTATGTGCCAGGCAATGTTAAAAGAACTTTACATATTTTCTAAGTGATTAAAATACTTTAGTTTGTTTAATCCTCAAATTATACTTTTACTAGTAAAATTTCATATTCTTCATTCAAGTAGTCCTCAAAATAACCCTATTCAATAGGCAGTATCTTATTGTCTCCATTTACAGAAGACACTAAGGCACTCAATATATAACATTTAATTTTCATAACAAATTTATTCGTCTAAATTTTCACATTAAATTAACAATGGGGTATATTCAGTATAACAAATCCAATCATTTATATTTTCATAATTACTGCAAAATTCACAATATTATACATTCAGATGTAAAAAAATTACTGCTTCAACTTTGTAAAGATAAAACAATAAGTAAACAGAGACTGTAGGATCAAAATCAATGACAGAAAACATCTGATTGCCTCATGATACATGATCACTGAGAAAAACTGCTTACACTGCAATTGGTTTGCATTTTCAATTTATGGAATAAATTATCAGAGAATTTTTTTTATCTCTTCTTGAAAACAGAATCTCAAAGAAAATGTTAGTAACATATATATGGAAATAGTAATTTATGGAGTTTATAATCTTGATGATAGTTATAGTCTTATTTGATTTTCACAAATGCCCGTTGTGAATGGGAGTCAGGATCTCGTCCAGCAAATCAGTCCTCCGCGAAGAGATATAATATGGCAGGCCTTCACTCTGACATAATATTAAAGATGCTATTGCCAAATGCCTTCTCTCTGATTTCCTGAAAGCCAATGAATTCTTCCCACCACCATTAACACCACTACCCATCATTGGTAATATCAGCTTTCCCTGGTGATAATAGAGAACACAAACACAGAGGTCTAGATCTCACCATCCATCTATACATTTATCCATCTATCCACCAACCCACACATTCATCCATATGCTTAACATATATTAATGCAGACATGCAATGTACCGTGGTCTTTACACATGTTGGAAAACAAACCAATAATACATGTTCCATGCTGCCAAAGATATTATAATCTGGGTGAGTCAACAGACAAGTCAACATGTGCCTTCAATGCAACAAGATAATGAATATAATGAGTGCAAAGTATTTCAGGAACTCTAACCTATAAGCAATGATGTTTTCCTTTTGTAATTCAGGAATGTTTACAGAATAGAAAAATTTGGGAAAGAATGTTCCTGGAAGAGGGGGGCAGGACACTTTACAAATTTGATGATGAAAAGGTCTCTTTATTTCTGGAAAATGTGATAAATTTAAACAGTTGAAGCATAACATGTTTGGGGTAGTTGTGCATGATGAGATTGGAATGGAAAAGTAGACCTTGTATGTTTGTCATTCATTTGAAAATCCAAATTCTTTTTAATAGTTTTTCAAGAGCATTTTTAACATCCTTGTTTCTGAAGCTGTAGATTATTGGGTTAAACATGGGAAACACAACCGTATAAAACAATGCAACCACTTTATCAGTGTTTAGAGAATAACTAGTCATGGGACGTAAGTACATAAATAAGAGGGTTCCATAGAATAAGGTGACTGCTATGAGATGGGAAGCACAGGTGGAGAATGTTTTGCTTCTGCCTCCTGGGGACTTGATACTCAAAACAGTGATGAGGATACAGAAGTATGTTATAAATATGAAAATGAAAGTGGTGGTCTGGATGAAGCCACACAAGACAAAGAGCAGAAGTTCATTAATATAGGTATCTGCACATGATAAAGCCAGGATAGGTGGGATATCACAGAAAAAATGATTGACAAGATTAGAGCCACAAAATGGCAGCCTGAATGTGAAACAGACATGCAGGAGTGAAGTCATACTTCCACTGAAGTATGCCAACACAATGGAGCAGATGCAGGCTCTCCTCGACATAAGTGTAGAATAGAGCAATGGGTTACAAATGGCAGCATAACGGTCATATGCCATTGCTGCCAGGATAAGGCACTCAGCATCAGCAAAACAAGCAAAGAAAAACATTTGTAGTGCACAGCCAGAGGGAGAAATATTCTTCTTGGATGCTAAGAAATTCATCAGCATTTTAGGAGTGATTGCTGTAGAATAGCTGATGTCTAAGAAAGACAAGTTGCTAAGAAAATAATACATAGGGGTATGAAGGCTTGAATTGATGTTAACTAAGATCATTAAGCTCATATTTCCCACCATAGTTAATGTGTACACTATAAGAAATACCAGGAATAGTGTGACTCTGAGAGGTAGATACTCTGTGAATCCAACAAATATAAACTCAGTTGGCATGGTATAATTGCTCTCCAACATCTTGATTTTCTTGCTTTTCTCATCATAGATAGAGGGTATTAGATGATGTGATTTGGCTTGGCTGATCAATGAACCAGGAATGCCTTTATTCTTCTTTCTTAGAAAATAGAAGGTTAATAAAATCATAGATATGGAATTTTCTGTGACATACTTTTGTGTTTTTTTTGTATTTTTCTTTAAAGTAAGCAATTAGAAACTACCATTTACATTATTCAGGTGGTAATATTTCATAATTCAATAATTATTTAGAAGCTGTGTGCATTAGGAAATCCCACTAGTACCTTTCAGTCTGAAAGGGAATGAATGAAGTTCAGAGGGTGAGACCTGGTAGAATTAAAAGAATTGGCAGAATCTTTAGAGGAAAAGTGAGTTTTTCCAAACTTAGAGCCACATCCTTCCATGCAAAGGAAAGCAGATTTGATAAAAAATCTGGGAAAAGAATGCCCTTTGGTAAACAAAGTAATCTTCAGTAAAGAATCTGTGACTTTGGGAAGTTGCTTAACATAATAGTTAAAAGTGTGGTTGTTATACAAGAGATGATGGAGTTGATTCAGATTTTGGCTTTGGAACTCACTGGTTGTGCAATCTTTGTAAAGTTTCTTAACTCTATGATGAAGAGAGGATTAAATGAATAAATATTTGTGTGATGGTTAGGTTCATGTATCAACTTGGCCAGATGATAATGCCCAGTTGTTAGGTCAAGAAAACAATGGCCTATCTATTACTATGAGGACATTTCATGGACTTAAATCATCATTGATTGCATCTATGGCTGATTACATCTGCAGTTGGCTAAGGGGATTGTCTTCTACAATAAGAGATGTTTAACCTAATTAGTTGAAGGCTTTTAAGGGGGCAGTGATGACTTTAGTCAGAAGACTGGAGAATTCATTGAAGTCCTTCATTGGAGTGCCAGATTCAGCCTGCCCTAAAGAATTTGGACTTGTGCGTCCCCACAGTTGCATGAGACACTTTTATAAAATCTCATACTATTTACAGCCCTGTTGTTTCTGCTTTCCTAGAGAACCCTGACTAACACAATTTGTAAACCATTTATGTAAATGCCACATAATAAGCACACATATGAATATTTTAAATACATTAAAATCAATAGATTGACCCTTTTGTTTCTATTTCTGTTGTTGCCTAAATAGCTTGAAATGTCCAGATGGTTGTGTCAAAATTTATATTGTCTTTGGCATCTGAACACTTCCTTGAACATGATCTGTGCTTTCTTGTAAGATAAGTCATCATGTATCTCTGTGTGTATATCATACTTTTTACTCATACACCCTAATTGCTCCTTTCCTTACCCAAAATTTGCATCTCTTTCTTATCCCTGGGATATAGCAATTTTGGGAGTGAGGTCCTAGAAACATTAGAGTTTTGAATGACAGATGTATTCCTGCACTTACTTATACAGTTCTAAACTGGGACTAGATGGAAAACAACTATATGGAAGGAAGGATAAATCATCAAGTAAATAAAAGACTTGATGCATATAAACTACAATGAGAATGGAATATTCAGCAGAAAGAGAATTGAAATGTTAGAAATGGCTAAAATGAGTAATGTTGTACTAGTAACTAAAACAAGTAAAGTTTTGTGATCAATTTTCTCTGCTATGCTTTGGAAACTCAGAAACTTCCCTCCCTCAGATGCACTGAGAATAGAAGTCAGCCTTCTTGGTAAGCTAGGACTTTAAAAAGGAAGAACAAATAACTTAGGGAAAAGATGGAAGGTGGCCACTTGAAATTATAGTTGAAGAATCAAAAATCTTGAAGTACCAGAGAAAAATGTGTCTATGTTGTGCAAATGTCATTTCTAATATTTATGCAACATTTACATTTGCACTCCTGAATTTTCTTTTTCTTTTTTCTTCTTCTTCTTCTATTTTTTCCTGAACCAGGTATACTGCACTCCATGATTAAACAATCAGTTCTGAGGAAGAGATCAGATGAAAGAAAAGGCCAAGATGATGTATAATTTTGAACAGAAATGTAATAAAGGAAATATCCAGAAATTAATTAACTGGTAACATAACCATACATGGTTTCAAAATTTCTATATATGAAATTAAAAGATAAATGATAAACCTGAAAATATTTTTACATAGATGATGGACTTACAGCCTTGATATAGAATGATGCTAGTAATCAGTAACCAAAGCTATATCCTAGTAGAAAAATTGTAACAAGACCTGAAAGGTTGATTGACAAAGTTAACATATTGGAAAAGAAACAAATAGAGTATGTCAAACTTTAGTAATGAACAAAATATAGAAATTAAATAATTGATGATTTTCAGCTCTAAAATTTGTAAAATATAAAATATAAAATGCTGGATGGAGTACAACTGATTCAAAGTTGATGAAGAACTATTTCATTTATCTACAAAAAACATTAAAGTGTGAGTATCATCTTATTATTTTCTTATAGTAAATTCATAAAAAGTCAATTTCCATGGCAAAGACATGTCCAAGGATGGCAGAAATGAGTAGATAATTTGTTAATGAATATGATATAGCTATGTAGTCATTACAATATGTTTGAAAATATTGAGTGACATGAGCACTTCTGTATAATATATTAATAAGAAAAGTAAAAGTAACTGTGAAAAATTATATGCCATAATTTCTCTTTATGTACCCAAACCATCTTAGAAAAAGCTTAGAAGGATATAAGGCAAGAATTCTCTTTTAAAAGAAATCTCTTGAAAATTCGAGAGAGAGAGAGAGAAAGAGAGAAAGAGAAGATAAGTAATTTATGTTTCAGGGCTATTTTTTGCTTTCTAAAAAATTACTTTACCTATTAAGTAATTTTGTACTTCAAAATTAGTTTGAAAAATTGAAGATTCCTAAACACCAGTGCTTAAAGAATTTCCAGAAAATGAGTTATATTAGAAAAAGAGAACTTTAATAGGGATTGCTTGATCCATTTATCAAAAATTTTAAGATAGAGATTTATTTTTTCCTTTACAGTTCAAAAACTCCGGACATAGGTAGTGATTTGTTCATGGCCATACAGCCTGAATGCAGCAAATTGATACAAAATCATTGCTCTTTCAATACCAAATCATACCTGAAAGTTTTCTGTTGATTGTCTTTAATACTTTACATTTTGTTGTTGTTGTTACTGAAGATGAAATGCTAACAAGTGGCTTCCATATTTGTTACATAAAGAAATTTAACATTTGATTTCTTTACCTTAGGCAACACTTTTAGTCTTCCTAAAGCCTCTGAGTTTTCTGCCCCAAAATGAGCTCAAGGAACGTTATCCCTGCAGTGGGACACTAAGCCATGCCTCTTCCATCAGGAATAGGCTTATGTTCATAAACTCTTCTCTCCTGTATGAGGGCTTCCAACTGTGGCTTTTATTCTTCCACATAATGAATCTGCCATTTACCCTTGCTATTATAATCCTCCTCCAAGATGTTCAGGGCTGAACATTCCATGAGATATTTGGTTTCATAAGTGAAGTTTGAATTTAACAAGGCGTTTTAGAAGCTGGGAGAAGTATCAGGAATGAACATTGGTAGAGTTTCAGCTTCTGTACACTCTAATCATGGAATAAGGTTAAATTCCAAATTGTAACACATTTACTGATGTTTTTGAGCTATTCCCTTGTACATCCTGAGGGCAGAGTTTGATAAGATCAACATTAAAGGTAGACAGACACCATATAATGCAGAACAATCTTAAAACAACTCTCAGAGAATGGTATATACTGACCAAGGAGGGAAAGAATTGCCTTTCCTTGGAAGTCCAAATAATACAAAATGCTACTTATTAGGGTTAGAGGGAAGATTCTTGTAGAAAGAACCAGTATAAAAAGTTTCCTTTAAGTCATTTTCATCAAACCTATAACTAAAGATTTATCATTAAAGAATAAATAAGTATTCAAATTACACTGAATTTACAAGATCCTCTGTTATTCGCTCCCAAGGAGTGTATATAGTGAGATATCAGTATCAGCTCTCATTACTTTTTATTATAAGGAAACACACTACACTGAGATTCTGGTTCATCACATTTACCCACCTACATGGCTTGGATTTGGTATTACTAGCACAGGAAAGGGCATAGCTTGGAAGAATAGGAAGAGAGTATTAAGAGTTTGAGGTTCTGGCATCTAATTCTGCCTTACTACTCCAAATCATTTCCTATTTATGTCATCATCTCATTTATAAAGTGGGGAATTGTACCCACTTTATTATATAAGATTGTCCTCTGAGATTAATGAAACTGTACACATTTTAAATCTCCATAATTGGAACTTTCATGTTTGTTTAGCAATTTTTTATATTTATTTAGATATTATTTATACAAATTATTAAAATCAGACATGTTTATTAAAACATTTTTTATTTCCTCACTGGAAACAACAAAAAATGAACAAATAAAAATTAATAACTCTAAAAAATTTTGCCAAACAGAAATAAAAAATCACCATCACCATCACCATCACAACTACCACAAACTCGAACATCAAAACAACACAACAACAAAAAAGGCGAATTCTAACTTTTCTGTTCCTTGAATAGTTTTCATTTGAATTTTTGCATCAATTACAACTCTGAAATACTATGATAAAATACTTACCAATATTATTGATGATGAAGATGATAATGATGATGACAAAAATAAATAATGTCTAAAAGTAATGGAGAGAGGGCCAAGCAATTTGCTAAGCACTTAACATACAGTGTTCTGTTTAATCCTCATAATTTTCCTATAGACATAATTATTACCATTTTTGTACAGAAAAAAAAACTGGAGCACAGAGAATGTAATTAAGGTGCCCAATTTGATATAGACAGACTCCAGTTCCCACTGCCTAATCAAAATACTGTTAGGCCTATGAAATTGAAATATTTTCTTTTGTTGGGATTTTATGATAGGTTATTAAATTGTACATGTTAGTGCAGAAAGGACCCTCAGCAATTATCTAATATCTCCCCTTATTTTTCAGAATGTACCTAAGTCACATTGACAAAATCAGTCACTGAACTGTCCATAACTCATTTTAATGAATGTGTATCTTATATTCATAAAGAGTTCATAAATTCATTTAGATCAAGTCCATTTTTCCTCCTTAAGTTCCCAGGGCACCTTGAAGATTGTTTATGGGGATTCAGTAGTCAAATGCTAAATGAGAGAACCACTTCATTTCTCTTGAAGGATTCACCTCATGCCACTCCGAACTCAGATTAATCTCCTGAAACAAGTTTGGTCCCACTGGCTCACACGGAAATCTCACCTAACAATGCTGATATTTTTAAAAGGTGTCTAAGAATAAATTTTTATTTGATACTGTGAATGAGGTATGTAGAGGAGAGAGAAATTAGTGCTGCCCACACTCAATTTATTCACTCTTCTTTTCAAATGGCATTGTGCTGTGGTAGTGAAGCACACAGAAATTTGGGTTAGGCGCACTTGAATTTCACCTCAATTCTGACATCTATTCTTTTACAAGCCATTGAACTTTTCTGTTTCAGTTTCCTTTTCTGTTTGAATAGTGTAATGATGTATCATGAAGTTGAAATCAGGATTAAACTAAATTATCATAGCACAGTTTACAGGGCTTTTATTGTAGATGCATCAAGATATTTACATTATCTATCATTATTATTAACCAATATTTTTAAATAATTCAATATCTTGCTTTGAAAAGCCTAAGTTCTCTGAGTTGATATTTATAAGAAAAAGCACAAAACAATCAACCACACTGTGTGTGAGTATGTGTTATGTGCTTGTAGAATCTGAAGTTCAGTCTACTGATGCATGGAATTAATTAGACCACTGGATTCCTCAAAATTCTAAAATAGGCATAGTCAGCCTCCCTCTCATGGCAATAAGGTGCTCAAATGGGTAGTATTTTTTGGAAAATGCCATGGGTAAGGTCAACTCAAATCTATGTTATCACCACCCTCACCCTCTTCCCACCACCCACAAACATACACAAACATTGAGGTTCAACACAGTTTCAACCCACAGGTCAGCAAAGATACACTGACTCTAAAAGCAATCCATTATCACTGCCACATTTACAACAGTTTGTTGAAACTTTAGGGAATCATTCACCTACCTTAGTACCATCTAGAATTTTGAATTGTAAAATTTTGTTTGTTGAAGATGCTGACAGCCTTTCCCTCCAGGTTTTACAGATAGGTCTTTAAGGGATGCATATTTATCTTCTAGTCTGTTACCCGTGAGATATTATCCCGGGATAAATCCCTATCCCAAGAGGATTTTGAATAGGCAATTACTTCCTTTCCAATGATGAGGTTGATTTCTTTTAAATAAAAAGATGAAGCAAGGTTACACAATTGACTATGATGAAACCAGTTAAAACATATGTACCCATTATTGGAAGATCTTCCATTAAAAAAAGAAGAAAACACTTAATTCCCCTAACTGATAGTGAAAGATTGATTTCTTCCTCAAATTCTGAGATTTGGCTCAGTTCCCACTAACAATTAAGATACTTAAAGGAACTTTGTGGCATTTAGTTCTATGAAGGAATGCTCAGGTACAGGATCAGGAAAATTGAGATGAATCCTAACCACCATAATTGCTGTTTATTTCTCAATTATTTCAGAGACTGGAAAGAAATGACTTGAATAATATGATGGAGTAGTAGCTTATAGCTTAGGCAACCTGGGTTTGAATCTTAGTTTTGCCATTTCACACCTGTGAGAAATTGAGCTACTTATTTAGTCTTTTTTTAAAATTTTTAAATTGTGAATAATAGCTCCCCATTTGATCAGAATCTTTTGAGGATTAAGTGGGACAATTCATTAAGTGTGCAGCACCTTTCTGAGTGGATAGCATTCATTTAATGAATGTTAGCTTTTGATAGCACTTATAGCAATCTTTACAGCAGTATTTCTTAATACTTTAAATAATTCTGGATTAACTTTCTGTAGATTATTTACACTGGCACAGTTCTATACATTATAATTCCTGAGGTAGACAGAATGGAGTATGGATAAATAGGGGATATAAAAAGCACTGCAACAATCAACATCTCCTATATTTGGTGGGAAAATTGAAATGAATTTTGTAGCTACCAGTGGTAGCTTGTTATCTAGAAGGCAGAAAATCAGTGAATTTAAAATTAAAAAAAGCCCCATTTCTTCAAACAAAATAACAATGTGGTGAGGAATTAATGAAATTAAAAGCTGCAAAAATTGTAGAGTGAGGGGAGGAAGCACCATCAAATTTCCTTCTATTTTTTTTTTCCTTTTTCATTTAAGGAAACTAAAAATTTGGCCAAAAAAAGAAAAATTAAAGATTTACCTAGTTGTGCTTCTGAAATATCTGATTGTAAAAGCATTTTTTTCTTTCTACATGTTATATGTACATTATTAAAATACAAGGATTAGCCTTAATTATAAAGGTAATATCATGTTTTATAAAAAGAAAGGTTGACTGAAAGAAGAAAAATAACAAAAGGAGCTTTGTTCACTTTAAGCAGAATATGAATTTGCTGAAAGGATATTGGAGAACTCCTAGAATTGACAAAGAAACTTGAAAACTAGGTTGAGGAAAATGGAGGAATTAAAGGAAACAGGACAGAGTAGAGATCTTCCCATAGAAAGTCTGCTTTATATATGGCAAGTTTTCTGTAATTTTTTTTTATTACTCTATACCTCTCAGGTTTAAAAAAATCCATCTATATTTTAAAACTGTATTTTGTACACATTAAATTGCTTTATGTTTGAACATTATAAGTGTGATGTCATTAGTTTGTCTTCTTATATTTCTTGTATTTTTCTTCAATATTATGTTACTCAAATTTTTCAATGTTTATGCATGTTCCTGCATTTTTAAATTTCACTATTTTGTGGTATTTTACTTTATGAATATGTAACAATTACCTTTTCTAATACCTTCTCATGTGGCAAAAGCTGCTATGAATATGACTTCTTGTGTTATTTGGTACATATGCCCAAGAGTTTGTTTGGGTCCATCTCTAGATGTGGCATTGATTGTATGTAAGGTACACATATATTCAACTTTAAAATATAGCAACATTTTTCTAAATTTTTTGTTTCTATTTACAATCTCAACAGCATTGCATAATACCTCAGAATCCATATGCTTGCTAAGACTTTTAATAATGAGAAGTTCAACATTTTTCCTAACCTAGTGAGAATGAAAAATATTTAAATCTTTAACACATCTGGAATAAATTCTTTTATGAGGTAGCGATCTTTGCCTTTAAAAATATGTAGACAGTATATTTTCCCCACTGCTGTTTTTAATGGAAAATATAGAAAGGGGGAATATACATTAAAATATAGTTTAAAGGGAAATACATCCCATTTGTCTTCCATGACCCCATGTAATAGAATAAATTAAAAATTTTGTTGATGTCTCTATTCTGTTCTCTGTTAATGATAAATGATTTTCATTGATAAAGTTTCCTTCATACAGTGACCTTGATATATATTTCCTCAAGAACAGCTTGGCTCTTTTTGTTCTGATTTATTCCACACCCCCAAAAGTACGATCAACTTGTGACTTTCATTTAGAAAACTTTTGAAATTTTGGAATTACATCGCATTTACAGATCAATTTTTAAAATTTATATCTTGAAATTATTGAGAATTTCTCATAAACATGGTATCACTCTAATTATTTAAGGCTTTCTTTAAAATCTTGTGTTCATGTTTAGTTTTCCCCACAGAAGTTTTAGTATCTGTTGCTATACATATTTTCCTGGGGGAAATAGTATTTTGTAAATATTATCTTTTAACAAAAATTACTGCGGTCTTACTTATTACGTCTATAGAGGGGGGGGGCGGCCGGTTGCTGAACCCTCGGCTCTCGGCGTTGCTCTGAGGGTACCGGCGGCGGGGGCTCTTTCCCGGAGGCGAAGGCGAGGCGGGAGACTTGGCCAGGTCTCCGGCGGGGGGGCGTGCAAGGTATGGAGGGCGGCGAGAAAGGAACAGGAGGGACACGGTTCTTTTTGGGTCATGGAAGAAAACCAAGAGAGAGCTTTATTAGGGGAGAGCACAAGCTTATATTGGGCGATTAGAGGGCGGGGTAGCTGTAGAGGTCAAAGGCTTGGATTGGTTCGGAGAGGGCGCGGAGGTTGATAGACAAGGGGCGAGAGTTGTTCCGGTAACTGCGCATGCGTACTGACGGTGGGGGAGTTGCTCTGGCAACGGGGAGTGTCCGGGCAAGATAAGGGGGTGGGGAAAAGGCGGTTCCCTCCGGCAAGCCTCTCCTAACAGTGGTAATTTGGGTGAGGAAATGGGGCCTGCCTCCGGCCTCACTTTCCCAGGCCCGGGGGGCTGTGAAGGGCGCTGTTCACCCGTACCCACTACCCTCCCCAGGGGTGGCCGATCCCCTGGCCCAGGCCCGCCAAGTTGAAGCACGTAATCAGTGTCCCGCATTTCCCCCTTCTTTTCTAATTAAAGGAAGAAGCTTACCAGAGAGGTCCGCTAAGGGATGAGGGAAGGGGGAGGCCGGGGAGGGGAAAAGGGGTTGACGGTGGCTCAGCAAGGCTGGAGCTCAGCGTTGGTGTGGCGCCCGGGCGCTCGACAAGGGCCTCGCTGCTAGCGGGATGGGCGAAGGTGGGAGGTTTAAAGTTGGAGGTTCAGAGAAGCTGGAGCTCGAGGTTGGTACGAGGTTCAGGCGATTGAGAAGGGCCTCGCGGTCGGCGGGTTGACCGGTGGCGGTGAGGTTGCGGAGGGTTGGTTGTCATCTTGGAGTAGGGAGCGTCAGAGGTGGCGAGTCGCTGGTACTGGATTTGCACGAACGAGGAAAAAATAGCATCTGTTTGTTTCCTTACAAGTTGGACGATTCTGCGGATAATGCAGGGTCCTAAAGTGAGAGCTAGAATGATCATTAGTAGGGGGCCGAGGAGAGGGAGGAGGTAAGGGAGGAGGGGGGTAAAGATGTGGGACCAATAGCTGGTGGCTTTACGGTCTCTTCTACGTTGTTCCAGTCCCTCTCGGACCTTTTTTAGGCTGTCCTCGGCGAGACCTGTGGAATTGGCATATACACAGCACTCTTCTCCTAGGGCGGCGCAGAGGCCTCCTTCTTTGAGGAGGAGAAGGTCGAGACCTCGGCGGTTTTGGAGCACTACCTCAGAGAGGGAATTAACAGAATTTTTAAGATGGGAAATAGCGTTCTGTAGGTGACGAATGTCCTCGTCAACCGCCGCCCGGAGGTGAGTTAGGGCGGAGCCTTGACTAGCTAATGCAGCGATTCCGGTGCCAGCGCCTGCAAGACCTAGGAGGGAGGCAATTGTGAGGGCGGTGATGGGCTCTCGCTTTTGCAGAAGGGCGGGATCTGCAGTTCTTTCCAGGCGGAGGAAGAAGTCTTCCTCGCTGTGGTATAAGACCCTAGGGATAAGGACAATTAGGAGGCAAGTTTCATTAGTGGTATTGAGGGTTTGCACATTAAGGCAGGGGGTAAGTCCTGTAGAGGAGCACAGCCATTGGGAGGAGTTGTGGGGAATAAGAAACTTGGCAGAGCTGCTGGGAGAGGAGTAGTTGGCACAAGCTGTGAGGCTGGGAGAGTCACTTGAGCGAGGGCGGATGCACTTTCCTGTAAAGGAGACTGAATGAAAGGTTAGGGGGATGGCAGAGGTATTCCAATTGCATTCCGAGGGGCTGTCCTCTGTGTTTTCTGAAAAGGAGAGGTTGGAGGCAACTGGCTCATACAGGGGGAAGGAGGTGGAGAGGCAAAGCCAACAAGAGGAGGTAAGATTGGGGTTGGAGGAATTCACTGAGGTGAAGGCCGCTTGGATAAGGCCGAGGAGGGGAGAGGAGTAGCGAGAGGAGTAGCGAGAGGGGGGTAGAGGAGGTCGGGGTGGTGGGGTTGGCGATGCATTGTTTGCAGCTGAGGTGCGGCTGGTTGGAGCTGAGGTGCGGCTGGAGAGCTGTGGAAAAAGGGGGTTCACTCGGACTGGGGTCCAGGCCCAGGTGTACTGTTGTCATTTGGTGCACCAGGTTGCGAAGACGACGGCGTTCTCGTCTCGTTAGACGCGTGGTTGCTGGTGGCGGGCCGGATTGCCCTTCCTGGGATTCAGATTGGTTGCGCTGCATCATCTGGGAAAACACAAGCAAACCCACGCCCCTGGGCGAGGAGTGGGGAGGGACCCTTCCAGGCATTATTCTCTGGGTCCTTCCAGTAAACCATCGGGGCCTGGGTGGGCCTATACGAGGGCCCCCAATGTTTATGTAGGGGCGAAAGCCCTTCCTTATTGAATGTGAGTAGATTAAGGTGAATAAGGGCTGCTATGATAAGGTCCCCTGGAGTTGCCTGGGGGAGCATAGGTCCCCGGCGGGGCCGAGTTTCCCGGGAAAAAGGTGGAAAACGTGAGGACTCGGCAGACCTGATACGTGTAGAGGCTGTCTGTGAAAATGTTTACTGGGTGGTTACAGTGGGCGTTTAGCGCGTATGACACCGCCAGAATTTCCCCCACTTGGACTGAATGAAGGTTGACATAACTGAATAGGCGGGGTTCTGGGTGGTCCTGGGAATAAGAGAGGAAGGCGAAACGGGTTTTGGAGGCGTCAGTGAAGACGGTAGTGGCACCCGGGATGGGTGCAGAGGAGGGGAAAGGATGGAAGGGGCTGCGGAAGGGAAGCTTGGCGAGCCCCTGTAACAGTCGATGGCTAGGATAATGGCAGCTGAATTCCCCCTGAAATCCTTCCAAGAGGATTTGCATGTCCGGGTTATCACGGATAAGTAGGCGGGTTTGGCCTGCATCCAGGGGCCAAACAATTTTTTCCGGCGGCGCTCCAAATACATGAACAGCCAGGGTGACTAGATCTGAAGCTAGGCTGATTCAGAGCCACACTGCGGGGCAAATTTTCCTAAGCCGGCTTTTAGCAGGGTGCACCCAAAGCAGAGGGCCTGGCACGGGAGTGGGGGTAGGGGCAGCGCTGTCCTAAGGGTT
This sequence comes from Choloepus didactylus, assembly GCF_015220235.1. Classification (NCBI taxonomy): domain Eukaryota; kingdom Metazoa; phylum Chordata; class Mammalia; order Pilosa; family Megalonychidae; genus Choloepus; species Choloepus didactylus. Next base: position 29,235,269 of record NC_051312.1, on the reverse strand, counting down.
GCCTTGAGGTGTAGAAGGCAGCCAGGGGTTGTTAGTCGGCAGGGTGGGAGGAGTAGCAGCAGCTGCCGGTAGCGGCTCCGAGGGGGAGCTTGTCGAAGGGGGAGGCGGAAGTGGGAGGCCCCAAGCGTCGCAAGATGGCGGCGCAGTAGGCGTGGCTAAGACACAAGATGGCGGACCAGCTCCGCCCTGTGAAAGGGCGGGGTCTAAGACACAAGATGGTGGACCAGCTCCGCCCTGTGAAAGGGCGGGGTCTAAGGCATAAGATGGCGGACTAGCTCCGCCCTGTGAAAGGGCGGGGCCTAAGGCATAAGATGGCGGACTAGCTCCGCCCTGTGAAAGGGCGGGGTAAAGAGCATGTGGTTTCCGGCCGGGCTTAGGGCTGACGTCATCACTAGAGCACTTCCTCCCCTCAGTAGAAGAAGAAGGAGGAAGTTCGCCATTTTGGAGCAGTCTGGGGGGGCGGTTGCAAAGAGGCACAGGGCGCCAAACAAAGAGACAAAAACACAAAGGACTACAGTAAAGTAATGGAGGGGAAGAGGGAGAGCGTTAGGAGGAATGGGGGTCATAGAAGAAAAGGACGAGAGGCAGACGGAAGAATGGGTAGTGGGGAAGGGAGGAGCGGCTCCGGAGCGGCGAGGGAGAGGCGGCCCCTGACGCGGAGCGGCGAGGGAGAAGCAGCTCCGGGAGCGGCGAGGGAGAGGTGGCCCTTACCTTGCAGGCGAGGAGAAGGAGAGCTGGAGAGGCGTCCGGGCGAGCGAGTGGCGTCACTGGACCGCTACGTGGAGAGGACTTCCAACTGCAGGGGCCCCACGTTGGGCGCCAGTTGCGGTCTTACTTATTACGTCTATAGAGGGGGGGGGGCGGCCGGTTGCTGAACCCTCGGCTCTCGGCGTTGCTCTGAGGGTACCGGCGGCGGGGGCTCTTTCCCGGAGGCGAAGGCGAGGCGGGAGACTTGGCCAGGTCTCCGGCGGGGGGGCGTGCAAGGTATGGAGGGCGGCGAGAAAGGAACAGGAGGGACACGGTTCTTTTTGGGTCATGGAAGAAAACCAAGAGAGAGCTTTATTAGGGGAGAGCACAAGCTTATATTGGGCGATTAGAGGGCGGGGTAGCTGTAGAGGTCAAAGGCTTGGATTGGTTCGGAGAGGGCGCGGAGGTTGATAGACAAGGGGCGAGAGTTGTTCCGGTAACTGCGCATGCGTACTGACGGTGGGGGAGTTGCTCTGGCAACGGGGAGTGTCCGGGCAAGATAAGGGGGTGGGGAAAAGGCGGTTCCCTCCGGCAAGCCTCTCCTAACAGTGGTAATTTGGGTGAGGAAATGGGGCCTGCCTCCGGCCTCACTTTCCCAGGCCCGGGGGGCTGTGAAGGGCGCTGTTCACCCGTACCCACTACCCTCCCCAGGGGTGGCCGATCCCCTGGCCCAGGCCCGCCAAGTTGAAGCACGTAATCAGTGTCCCGCAAATTACATTCTAAATATTTGTATCAAGATTAAGGAAATGCAAATTATTTTCAAATATTGAAAAAAATAGTCAGATATCAATTAAAGATATGAACAAAATGGACTTGGTCGTGACTAAGATAAATCAGACCAAAGGGTAAAGGATGATATTGGCTATGCTTTAAAAAGTCAACTTCTGTATGAGAACAAAGGAAAAGATGTTTATTTGATGCAAAATCTATATTGTATATCGCATAATATATATTTAACTGGTTTGGTCAGTTAATTCAAACTGGATCCTTGAATAGGGACTGAAATCTGGTTGGTTTATACAGGTTAGTGTGAGACCGAGGTACATCCCAGAGTAATTTGGGCAGAGAATAAAAAAAAATTGCAAAGCCCCCTTGAGTGACTGGGGAAAAATTGGAAATATTAAACTTCACCTGGGGAATTCTTGGTATTCTCCCAAGCATTGGGAACTAAGAATTTATTAGGCCAAGCCCTTGATCTTGGGGCTTGCCATTATGAAGCTTGTTACTAAAAAGGAGAGGATAAGCCTGCATATAATTGTGCTTAAGAGTCACCCCCAGAAAACTTCTTTTATTGCTCAGATGTGGCCTCACTTTCTGAGCCAATTCAGCAGGTGGACACACTGCCATCCCCACTACATGGGACATGAATCCCAGGGATGTAAATGTCTCTGACAGTGTGGGACATAACTCCTGGAGATGAGCATGGAGCCAGCATTTTGGGATTGAGAAAGCCTTCTTGACCAATAGGGGGAAGAGAAATGAAGCAAAATAAAGTTTCAGTGTCTGAGAGATTTCTAATGAGTCGAGAGGTAATTTTCGATGCTATTCTTATGCATTACATAGTTCTCCCTTTTTAGTTTTTAGTGTATTAGAATAGCTATAAGGAAATAGCTGAAATTGCTGAACTGCAATCCAGTCACCTTGATTCTTGAAGATGATTGTATAACCAAATAGCTTATATGGTGTGACCATGTGATTGTGAAAACTTTGTGGCTCATACTTCCTTTATCCAGTGTATGGAGAGATGAGTAGGAAAATGGGGACAAATAATAAATGAATAATGGGGAGCAGATGGGATATTGAATGCTGTGGGTGTTCTTTTTTACTTTCATTTTTATTCCCATTTTTATGTTTTGAAATAATGAAAATATCCCAAAATTGATTTTGGTGATGAATGCACAAGTACATGATGATACTGTGAACAACTGATTGTACACTTGGATGGTTATATGGTATGTGACCATATCTCAATACAATTGCATTAAAAAAAGGAAATGTAATGGCTGGGCTGCCATTTGTAAAAATATGTTACTATCAACAATAATAAGCATAATATGGTCAATGTAGTGAAACACAGCAAAATTTGGTGGCTTTTACCATCTCCCTAGATCAGCTGTCATCATTCTAAGAAAGATTGTGAAGCTACATTAAGTACCCTTGTGGCAAAACCTGGAAATTGCACTACCTTCCTCCCTACATAAAGGGAAATTGATCTTGGCTATCTTATTCTATTGGTATATGGAAAAAAGTATTAGCTAAGTCTAATACTTAATGGAGCTCTCCTAACTGGGCTGATACATTATCAAGAAGTATTACAATACAATATTAGGCACTTCTGTGTGAATAGAAGGAATAACCTTATTCAATTCTAGGTAACTTTGCCATTCTCCAAATATCATCAAGCCCCCCCTCCCACTGGCCATACAAAAATATTAACTGGGCTCTGTGCTGGTTGCATGATCCCAACTATTCCCAGTTCTTGTAACATCTCAATGATCTCAGCATGCCCATCTAGGACATGGTATTGTTTGGTATGGATGACACTACTGGGTGGAGCCAGGTACACTGGGGTCCAATGAGCAGCACCCCTTATAATTGGTTTCACCACTCAGCTATAAAGATGAACTTTGCCAGCAGTCATAGTAAGGCCTAGGTCTTATAACACATCCACCCCTAATACATATTCAGATGAGAGAAATGCATACAATATAAAAGTACAATATTTCAGGTGGTGAGGAGCGCTATTTGTAATGTTAGGGTAGTTAGTAATTGTTAAAGAAGCTGAAAAAGAGATCAGATTTTAAGTAGGGGTATGAATAAAATGAACTTTGTTAGGTCTAAGGTAAATCAGACTAAAGGGAAAAGGATGATGTTGACTGTGTTCTAAAACTTTTCAACTTTCATGTAAGGAGTTGATGTTTATTTGGTGGAAAACCTATATTTTCTGTAGCACACTATATAATTTAGCTTGTATGGTCAGTTTATTCAAACATCATAATTACATGAAACCTTGAATAATGGGTGAGAAGTGGTTGGTTTTACAGGTTACCATGAAGCCCCGATACATCCCAGAGTAATTTGGGCAGAGAATAAAAATGTATTTGCAAAGCCCCCTTTAGGAACTGGGAAAAAAATTGGAAATATTAAACTTCCACACCTGGGGAATTCCTTATATTCTCACAAGCTTTGGGGACCACTGTTGTAGGAGGCCAAGCCCTTGATCTTGGGGCTTGCCCTTATGAAGCTTGTAACTGAATAGGAAAGGCTAAGCCTATGTATAATGATGCCTAAGTGTCACCTCCAGAACTTTTGTTGTTCAGATGTGGCCCCTCTCTTTAAGCCACTCAGCAGGTAAACTCACTGCCCTCCCCTCTACTTGGGACATGACACCCAGGACTTTAAATCTCCCTGGAAACATGGGACATGACCTCTGGGGATGAGCCTGGACCTGGCATTGTGGGATTTAGAAAGTCTTCTTGACCAAAAAGTGGAAGATAAATGACACAAAATAAAGTTTCAGTGACAGAGAGATTTCAAATGGCATTGTGAGGTCATTCTGAAGGTTATTCTTATGCATTTTACAAATAGCCATTATTAGTTATTAGTGTATTTGAATAGCTGGAAGGAAATACCTGAAACTGTTGAACTGCAATCCAGTATCCGTGATTCTTGAAGATGATTTTATAACTATACAGCTTATACAGTGTGACTGTGTGATTGTGAAAACATTGTGACTCACACTCCCTTTATCCAGTGTATAGACAGATGAGTAGAGAAAAGGGGGACAAAAAGTAAATGAATAATGGGGGCAGGAGTATAAAATGTTTTGGGTATTCTTTTTTACTTTTATTTATATTCTTATTTTTATTTTTATTTCTTGGAGTAATGAAAATGTTCAAAAATTGATTGGGCTGATGAATTCACTACTATATGATGATACTATGAACAACTGATTGTACACTTTGGATGATTGTATAGTATATGAATATATCTCAATAAAATTGAGTTAAAATGAATAGAAAAAAAGTGATGTAATTTTCTTCTTTTAAATGCTCACACTGTGTTTACTGAGGAGAATCAATTGTGGTGGGGCCAAGCTATTACAGTAATCCCAGAAATGAGAAGGCACATTGACCTAAGGTGTTAGCATTAGAGATGAAAAGAAGCAGCATGTTTTCCAGTTGCAGCAGCAGAAAGTGATATCCCATGGACACTTTGGGCTTATACCAATTCCCAAGAGCTTTAATTTTGATACCAGAAATTGGCAAACCCTACAAATCAATTTCCCCAACCTATGTCACCCTAATGACAAGATTTTGAGTACATCAGAAATCATGAAATGTTGATAGAATATGGGATGGAAGGAAGGGATAAATCGCTGAAAGTTTGGCTTGAACATGTGACGTACTGTAGAACAAGACTAGGTGAAACTCTTGGAGAAAGCTTCAATGGGAAACTTCATCCAAATGCAACAAGAAGACAAGCAGAATAAAGTTTATTATGGTAAATGTAGATGGGAGATTGGTTGATGGGAATATACTCAAATTTGTGTTGGCTATTTCTCATTTTTCAATTAAACAATAAAATAGGGTAATCCATTAATAGCGATATCAGGTGGTATAGTATGGGTTCTATAGGTGAGGGGACATCTTTGCAGAGAGAAGATACTATTTAACCTAACTGCATTAAAAGTTGGAGAACAAGTAGAGCAAATAAATATATTAGGGAAATTTGATAGGACCTTATGTAGAATTAATGATTTCTTTGCTCTTTGTGGTTACTAATTTAAAGTAAGACTGAAGAGGTATGTGTTTTCCTTGAGCAGTACTCAGATGATTTAGTGCATGGTCAGAAAAAGAAATAGTTCTCATTAACTAAAACTCTACTTGTACCATGAAGGGAATGTAGGAAAAGAGGGGCACAGGTGGTTGTAGGGAGTTATTTTAATGATGAAGCTTGGATTTAAACCCTAGTATGGAGACAAATGTTATCAGCTGGATACATGCCTTTTTGGTTCGTGACCAGGGATAGTTCCGAGGGTTACAAATGGCCACATAGTAGTCATAGGTTAGCACAGTCAGCAGGAAACATTCAGTGGCTTCCAGAATAAGGAAGAAGCATATTTGGGTGGCATGGCTCAGGAAAGAAATGCTTCAATTCTGAGTCCAAAGGTTCGCTAGAATCCCAGGGATAGTGACTGATACATAACAGATCTACAAATCTGAAAATTTTGTAACAAAAAAATACATGGGGTTCTGAACTGCAGAGTCTACCCTTGTAATAATTATGATAAGACCATATCCTATAATGATAAATATGTAGAGGAGAGAGAAAATTCCAAATAGGAGCCCTTGGAGGTTGGAAGCACAGAAAATCCCAGGAAAATAAATCCCACCACTGAAGAGAAATTGCCTTCTGCTCTTTGGTCTTTTGATAACATCTGGGAACACAATGATTTCATGACATAAAAGGTACTTTATCTGCTTGAGTTGTAGTTTTCTTAATTACAAAATATGTATACCATGCTTTCAAAAATCACAAACACTTAAGAACTGGTTTTATAAAGACACCTGAACTGGATTTTAACCTGTGGCTAAAATGTCATTCCTTCACTCAAAATCATCCATAAACAATATATTACTATCTGAAATTATGTCTGCTGAGGGATGGTTATATTTTCTTCTTGTTTGTATTGAGCTATGTAATATGTATTGTTATTTAGCCAATGATTGTGTTGAATTTGTCATAACTTACTGGTGAACTTAGACACATAAATGTGAATTTCCAAAATTTCTCTTTGTTGTTGATTTCTAATTTTATTCCATTGTTGTTGGAAAATCATATTTGTACAACTGAAGTACCATTAAATTGATTGTGGTGTGATTTATGGCTTAGAACATGATCAGATCTTGAGAAATCCCCATGTGTAATTGCGAAGATTATGTATTTTTCTGGTTTGGTGGTGTGTTCTAGAGATATACATTAGGTATAGTTAGTTATAATATTATTTACATCTTCCAATTCATTACAAATTTCTATTTTCATTATTGAAAGTGTTGTATTAAATTCTTAAACTATTATCATTGACTTGTTTATTTTTCCCTTTAATTCTATCAGTTGTTCTTCATATTATTTGGGGCTTGATCATTGTGTGTGTGAGTGTGTGTATGTGTGTGCGTGTGCATGCATATACTATTTATTAATATAAAATTTTCTATCTCTAATAACATTTTTTTCTTACAATATATAATCTGACATTTATATAGATCCTTCAGCTCTTGTTTCATTACAGTTGCATGGTACATCTTTCTCCATCATTTTACTTTCAACTTTTGTGTTTTGGAGTCTAAAATGTGTTTTTCCTATACAGATAAAAGATTGGTCTTTTAAAATCAGACTTGATAATATCTGCCTATTGATTGGATTATTTAGTTCATACAAATTTAATATTATTATTGATATGGTTGAATTTACATTGGCCATTTTGTTTCTGTTTCCTATATATCTCACATTTTTACCTGTATTTTTCTTTACTGTTTTGTTTTATGCAATATTTTCTAGGGTAACATTTTAATAATATTAATTATATTTTTAAAATACATTCCTAATAGTTATTCTACAGATTGTACTTCACATATTTCTTACCACATTAAAATCTACATTAGATTTATAGTAACTTAATTCCATTAAAATAAAGAAAATTTACTTCTATATCATGATATTGCCTCCACTATTTTTTCTAATTACTCTTATATTTCATCTATATATGATACAAATCCAACAACTCCTTGCTTTAATTATCTTATATGAAATTATGCCTTGAAAGAGGCTGAGAACAGAGTGTAGAGCAAGTATATATTTATAGAATTTGCTATATAAATCTTATTTACTTACCACTTCTAATTCTCTTTATTTCTTCCTATGGATTCCAGATAAAATCTGATGTAACTTCCTCTTGCCAATAAAGATTTACTTCCACCTACCTCTTTTGTACTGTTATTGTCAAATATATTACATTTCTATATAATCCAAGCAAAACAATTATATACATATTTTTAAAAATCCCTTTAAATCAGTTAAGAGAAAAGAAAAAAGAAAAAAAAATCAACTATGCCATCTTTTATATTTAACTGCATAATTTTTGTGTGTGTTTTTGTTTCTTCATGAGAATTCAAATTACTATATGGCATCACTTGTTTTCAGAAAAGCTCTCTTTAGAATTTTATTTTAGGGAGATCAGCTAGCAAAAAAAATCTATTATTTTTTATCTGAGTGTCTTTATTTCACCTTCATTTTTTTAAAGATAGTTTATTTTTGATATATGCTTCTAGGTTGACAGAGCTTTACTTTGATTATGTCTTCACACCGCCTTCTAGACTAAAAGGTTTTTTTTTCTGTTGCTTTTTTACAATTTTATTCACACACCATACAATCTATTCAAAGTGTACAATTAATGGGTCTCAGTATAAGCACAGAGTTCTACATTCATCACCACAATCAATTTGAGAATATTCTCTGCTCCAAAAAGAAAAATCCCATAAATCTTTTACCCACCCATTATTGACACTTATCATTGGTATAGTAACTTTGTTACAATTGATGAAAGAATATTACAATATTGCTGTTAACTATAGTCCATAGTTTGACTTAGTTGTTTTTTTTCCCCGTATACCACCCTGTTATTAACACCTTCTAATTGGGACATATATTTGTTCTAGTTCATGCAAGAATGTTCTTATATTTTTACAATTAATTACAGTCATCATCCACAACAGGGTTCTCTATGTTATATGGCCCCATGTTTTATCCTCTAGCTTTCTTTTTAGTGACATACATGACACTAAATGTCCCTTTTCAACCATGATCACACCCATAAATGCAGCACTGTTAATTACAGTTACAGTAAAGTGTTATGATCACTCTATCCATTTGCAAACATTTACAATCAATCTTATTAAAATTCTGCACAAATTAAGCATCAACTCCCAATTCTCTATCCTCATTCTATTTCCTGGTAACCTATTCTCTAGATTTTAACTCTAAAAGAGTTTGCTCATTATAATTAGTTCATATTAGTGAGCCTATATAATATTTATTCTTTTGCATCTGATGTTTCATTCAATGTAATATCCTCTTGTTGCATGCATCAAGACTTCATTCCTTCTTAAAGCTGAATAATATTCCACATGTATACACTAAATTTTGTTCATCCATTCATTAGTTGATGCACACTTGGGCTATTGTCATCTTTTGGCAATTGTGAATAATGCTACTATGAACATTGGTGTACAAATACTTGTTCAAGTACATGCTTTGAATTCTTTTGGGTATATACCCAGTAGAAGGATTTCCAGGTCATAAGATAATTCTATAATTAGCTTTCTAGGGAACTGCCAAACTGTCTTTCACTGTGTCTGCACGATTCTACATTCTAACCAGCATTAAATAATGTTTCTATTTCTCTGCATCCTATCCAGCACTTGTAGTTTTCTGATTTTTTTTTGATAGTGGCTATTAAAATAGGTGTGAAATGATATCTCATTGTGGTTTTCATTTACATTTTCCTAATAGTTAGTTACACTGGGTGCCTTTTTATGTGATTTTTAGCCATTTGTATTTCTTTTTTGGAAAAATATCTATTCAAGTCTTTTGCAGATTTTTAAACTTGGTTTTGTCTTTGTATTGTTGAGTTGTAGGAGTTCTTTATATATTCTGGATATTAAACCTTTATAAGATATGTGGTTTCCAAATATTTTCTCCCATTAAGTAGATTGCCTTTTCATTTTCTTGACAAAGTAATTTGAAGGACAGATGTATTTAATTCTGAAAAGGTCCCATTTATCTATTTCTTCTGTTTGTGCTTTGGGAATAAAGTATAAGAAACCACCTCTTACTGCAGGATCTTAAAGATGCTTTCCAATATTTTCTTCTATAGCCTCCAAGTTTTTTGATGGGAAGACAACTGTTAATATCATTGGTTACTTGTATATGTACATAATGCATTTTGCTGTCTTCAACATTTTCTGTCATTGTGTTTAAACACTTTAACAATGATGTGCCTGGACATGTATCTTATTGTGTTTATCATTTTTGGAGTTTGTTGAACTTCTTGGATGTGTCAAGTAGTGATTTCAACAAATTTACACATTTTCAGTCATTAGTTCATTGCATATTGTTTTCTGCACCTTTTTATCTCTCATCTACTTCTCTTACTTCCATTATGGGCATAATGTTGTGATTAATGTTATCTGACATTTGTCCAAGTCTTTGTTATTTTTATTCATTTTCTTCTTGCTGTTCTTCAAATTGAATAATATGTAATGCTCAATTTTCTTATTCATTCATTTTTTCTTCTGCTGACTCAAATCTACAGTTAAGCCCCTTTTGTGATTTTTTATTTTTTATTTCAGCTCTTTTACTTTTGAAGTATATTATTTCCATTTGGTACTTTTTAATAATTTATAACTTTTTACTGATTGCCTCTATTTGATAAGACAGTGTCATCACACCTTCCATTAATTCTTTAGACATCATATGCTTTAGTCCTTGGAATATCTGTACAATGACTGCACTGACATTTTTATCTGCAAAGTTCAACACCTGGGCCCTTAAAAAGCAGTTCCTATTGCATGCTATACATTTTGATTTCTATGTGTCACACCTTCCTGTTGCTTTGAATGTCTTATAATTATTTTTTCTTGAAAACTGGACATTTATAAAAACTGTTATAGAAACTCTATATTCTTATGCCCTGCCCTTAGGTAGTTGATGTTGATATTGGTTTAGTCACTCATTTATTTCAGAGGCTTGACTGAACTGCCTATTGTGGGAAAATGGCCTGAGCTTGGAATGTGTCCTTGACATACTCAAGGGTGCAGACATTGGAACACCAAGTCCTGCCTGGACAGAACACCACCCAGGGCAGCACCCGCATTGTTTATGCAAGAAACATGAAAGTTTTGAATGGCCTGTCCCTGGCTTCCCTATCTTGCTAACTTCCCTACCTTGACTTCTCTGGCTTATTCCTAACTCCCCTATTTCCTGTGATAAAATGAAGCTAATAAATATGATGTGGAAGAAGCAGAGGCACTCTTTGTCAACTAGGCTCTGAGTCCCCTGCTCTCATCTTTGCTGCAACTGTTATTCTGTTTCTTATGTTCTGCGTCACCTCCTGACAACAGTCTATGAAGTCTTTTTCCCCTGTAAGGTAACCTGAAATGATTCTGCTCAGATGTTTTTTTCTTTGTCATTTAGCCTGACTAACTAGGAGTCACCTCTGGGTCAGTAAAAGCCACAAAAGTTCTGATTAAGCTTACTTATACAATTAGAATTTAAAAATTTACCAATTAAAAAAACTTTGTGTGGTGTTGGTGCTGCTGGCCAGTACCTTGATTTACTGTTCACTTTCAGCAAGGGACTAGTAGCTTGGATTTCCCCTCTGTAATTGCTCCTAAGAGCGCACAGTCTTCAGCAAGCACAGAGTCTTTCAGACTGCCAGGGATGCATGTGATTTTATATTTAAACATGGCTTCCTTTGTGTTGACCCTGTCTCATGTTTCTTATCGTTCAGCCAGTTGTTACGTTTAAACCCCTAGCATCAGTGAGGCTTACACATTTTGGTGATCAATCTGTGTCTTTCAATTATTCCCAATATCTTGCCCTAATAGTTTCTAAGCGAGTACAGACTTCCCAAACCTCAGGGCTGATTGTGACCCCAGAATGGCCCTTCAAGGCTGTATGCTTTGTTTTCATTTTTAGAATTCTAACCTGTCTTCCATTTGCATATTGAATAATTTTATCATGGAGTTGTGAGTACCCATTTAATTGCTTTCCAGTAAGATAACCATTGTTTTTGGACAATGCACCTAAGGATGGAATTCTCCATACTTTGTAACAAAGTCAGTTCACTCAGGCAGAGCTAAAGAGCTTCCCATTCTTAAGAGTGGCACACCCCACCTACTTCTCCACCTGCAAAGAAATTCTTCACCACTCACATGAGCTGGTGGGGGTAGGGACACACTTCTCCCAGTGTAGCACCCTGCTCTATGATTGAGCACTGGTGGGTATTGGGTATTGGATTTGGTCCCTAATCTTCTTGGATTGCCATTATTAGTGTAAACCTCTGTGCTATAAGTGAGAGTGGCAGAAGAGATCAGGACCAAGTATTTTCAGCCTGCCACACCTGAAGTACAGCTTTAACCATATAAGTGGGTGCTGAGTGAAGGAAGGAGGCTCTGTTCATTTCATCCAATTCTTCCTAGAATAAAGCTTCAGCAACTTACAACTGGGAAAGATGAGAATGTGGTGACCTGCCCTCCAATGCTTAAACCATAGTCCCAGAATAGGAGTTAGGGGAAGTAGAAGCCATTATCTTCCTGAAAGTGGCTGCCCAACTAGAGTTCCCAGAGTATTTTTCATAAAACAGAGCTAGAGGATAGAAAGAGGGAGTGTTTTGGTGTTCAAATACCACTGACTCAATATTTTGTAGAAGTTTTCAAAACTGTTTCTCCACTTTCCATATGCTGTTAGGATAATTTCCAGAGAGATTTTTACATATCATGTTACATATGAGTTGTTCATAGTGCTTCTTATTAAGTGGGAAGGCTGCCTTCTATTCCCATTTTCTTCAGACTTTTTATCATAAGTAGGTATTTTATTGGTCAAGTGCTTCTTCCGTATCTGCTTAGATGATTATGAGTTCTTTTCCCCTTATGGCATGTCACATTGATTTTCATGTTAAATGGAATTTGCAGAACTGTGGTAAATCACGATTTTTCATTTTGTATAAATCCTTTTCATATTTGTTGTGTTACTATCATAATATTTCCACTGAGTTTTTGTTTATATTCATCAGAGATATTCATCTGCAGTTTTCTATTCTTATCATATGTTGTCTAACTTATTTTCAGAATAACACTGGTCTCATAGAATGACATATTTTTTAGAGTTCTCAATTGTTTTTTGGAAGAATTTGTGAGGATTGCTTTTACTTCGTTTTAAATACTTGGAAGAATTCACCATGAAAGCCATGTAGACTTTGGTCTTTTTTGTGTGGGTATATTTTTAGTTACTAATTCAATTACCTTACTTGTTATATGTCTTGGAAGATATTCAATTTTCTGCACTTCCTTGAGTAATTTCAGTGTGTATAGAAAGTTCTCTATTTATCTAAACTGTCTAATCAGTTGTGGTAAAGCTGTTTATGCCATTCCTTTATAATCATCTTTTATTTTTGTCATACTGGTTGTAATGTGCACAAAAATAGAGGTTTTAATATTTGTTTTAAAAATATTGTTTTCAATATTTGCCTTTAAATTTTTTAAAAGGCAAAAATACATATTCTCACTATATTTTATGGTTACCTATTTTATTACATTTACCAGAGGTCTATATTTTGAAAAAAAAATGAGTTATTTTCTCATATCACTACCTTTCAACTTGAAGAATTTTGTTTATTATTCCTCCTGATGTAGGGCTTCTAACAACAAACACAACAATTGTTGATTTAAGAAGTCTTTATTTTGCATTTATTTTTGAAGGATAGAATTATTGAATATAGAACTCTTATTTGACAGTCTTTTCTTTTTCTTTTTCTTTTTCTTTTTTCTTTTTCAGCATTTTGAATGTATTACCCTACTGCACTCTGGCCTCCATAGTTTCTGATGAGGAGTTAGCCATTTTTTTTCTTGTTGCTTTGAAAATTTTTGTATTTGTCTTAGGCATCCAACAGTTAAATATAATACATCTGTGTATACTCCTTTGCTATGTGTAGCCCACATTTTTTATAAAATATGGGAAATTTTGGTGATGTTTTTCTTCAAATATATTTTCTGTCTCTGTTTCTTCTTTTATTCTGGGACTCTTAATGCATGTATTTTAGTGAGCTCTAAGGCATTCCACTCTTTTCTTAGACTCTGTTTAATTTTATTGTTAATTCTTATTTCTTTGTCTTTTAAGAGCATATAATCTCTAGGGACCTGTCTTCAACTTTGCTAATTCTCTCTTCTGCCAGCTCTAACCTGCTGTTGGGTAACTCTAGTGAAATTTTCATTTATTGCTGTATTTATTATATCTGGAATTTCCATTTGCCTCTTGTTAAATAATTTCTATATATTTATTGATCTTTTCTGTGTGATGAGTCATTGTAATTATTCTTTACCAAATTTGTTAACTAGGTTTCCTTTAGTTCTTTGGGAGTATTTAAAATAGTGACTAAGTCTTTATCTTTTAACTCCAACAACTGGCATCCTTTAGACACAAGTTTCTATGGGCTTTCTTGATTTCATTGTTTATCTGTAGATGTGTCACACTTTCTTGCTTGCCTAAAAATGTTTTAGTTAAAAATGAATATTTTAGGTAAAATATAGTGATGGCACTGGATTTTAATTCCTTCTGTAGTTGGTTGTTGTTACCTGTGTGCTTGTTTAGTGACTTGTGCAGACTAACTCTACATAGTCTGATTCCTTTAATATGTGAAGCCATTTATGTCATCTGCCTAGCTTTATAGATTTATTTATTTATTTATTTATTTATTTATTTATTTATTTATTTATGTCTTACTTGCCAAAGATTGCCTTTGGATCAGCATAACTTATTTATCAGCCATTGACTGGCAGATGTGCTCCAATATCTTGAAGACAGTAAGACTTCTACTCTTGTGATGGACCTGTGTGTGACTTAGAGAAGTCATTCAATGTACACATTCCTGAATTTTATATTCTGAATTCACACAGTCACATTCAATCATGGACAAATGACTTTCTGTTGCACTCTGTGGCATCTCCTGAGTGTATATGCAGCCTTATTCTTGTGCAGGGTGTTTCAGATACCAGGGGTGAGGGGGATATTGTCAATGTACTATTTAACTTTCTCATTCTCCAGACCTTTTTATTAAATTTCTGTCTGGTGTCTTCAAAACCTCATAGAGACTTAGGCTAGCTGTAATGTGGATCTCCCTGATTATTTGCCACTAAATTGCTATTATGTTTTACAATATCTTCAGCCATGGAATTTTCCATGCTTTGCTAAAAATAAGGTAAGCCTCCTCCAACAGTGATAACAGACATGCCAGTCCTCATGGCCTATTCTGTGATAGGTCTTCTCCTCCCTGTAGTTGAGTGGGACATGGGAGTATACACAGTCCAAAATGCAACCAACTCCCACTGTCCTTATTGAGGCTGACTTTATTTTCATAAGCAAACACTTCATAATTTTTTGTATGCCCAAATTTTGATCATAATTGTTGACAACTGTGTTCAGTTTTATCATTTGCTCTTCTGCTTATTCAGCCATTCCAGAAGGCTGTGCTACTCATTTTGACAAAGGTAAAAGGTTTTACAGTGAAGAAATTGTGGTGAATTTAATTATACATCTCCCCAAAAAACATGTTCTTAATCTTTATCCTATTCCCATAGGTGTGAACACACTTGTAAATACTATCTTTTGAAGATGTTATTTTCAGTTCAAGTATGGTCAACTGAATCAGGATGGGTTCTTCCTACTATTGCAAGCCTTATAAGGAAAAAGCCTGGGGATGAGCCAGAGGGCAGAAGTCAATGAACCCAGAAGAAAAAAGAAAAGACTTCTCCATATGATGCAAGGCAGAGACAAAAGCCAAGGAAACCCAAGGTTTGCCAGCATCCAGAGCCAGGATGTTACAGATCTTGGGAACAAAGCATTGCCTTTGCTGATGCCTTGATTTTGGACTTTTAGCCTCAAAACCCTGACTCAATTCCCATTGTTTAAGCCAATCCTTTGTGTGGTATTTGGCAAAACAGCCCAGAAACTAAGACTAAAAGGATTGTATTTTTAAAAAATAGTGCTGAACAATTCAACATCCATATGAAAAAACTTAACCTAAACTCATACTTTATACAAAACTTAACACAAAATGGATTGTAGACCTAAATATATAATGTGAAACTGTCACAGGATAATATCTCTACTGAGGAATCAGATTATGAGAATGCTGATTCTTTGTCTCTTTGCTGCTCTCATATACCACCTGATGTTTTCTGTTCTGATAGTGAAGAACCAGTTATTCCTTCTGATATAGAAGCATATTTAAGAGAACTTTTACCTAAAAACACTCAAGTACAATTTCCAAATGATAAAAAGTGAAAAGACCTTACTATAATAACTGGGACAGATGATTCATATCCTTCAAGTCCCATATTCAAAAATTATACTGAAAGAGAATTTAAGCAGTTAAAAGAACTGTGAGTATTTTCAAGAAAGTAGAAAGCCCCTCTTAGTCTTCTTGGATGTAGATAACATGTAATCACTTAGTCCTGGGTGAAAACAGGATGGGCTGTGGTTGTTACTTTAATCACAAAGAAGTTGTAAATAATGTAGCATGGTTGAATACAGTCCTAATCAAATGTATATTTATCAATATGATGTAATGGCTAAACTAATCAATAGAATAAAATGAAAAAATACATTAACAAGTTAGACAAAAGTAATTTTAATTTCTTTTCTTATTTTTATACAAGTAAAAGTAAGCTATATTGCTCTTATAGAAATCATAGCTTAACTAATAAAATAATATCAGTAGAATTTTACAGACATTCAAGGCTAATGAATGCCTAAAGTTATCTCTGATAATGTGGATACCATCCTTTGATCTTGAACAACTTAAGGGTTGAGATGCTTCACTTTGTGATACATTCATGTTCATGAAGCATCAATTAATGTAAAAATAGGATATGATGTAGTTCAAGTGACTCTAAATCAAGTGCTATAATTTCTCTGTAACTGAAACAAGGGGGAGCTCTGTGATCTTATGTCCAGTTGTGTCTGCGGGAGTGGGGGCTTCCAGGCTTGGTAATGTATCAATTATTTTTTTACATTTTAAACTTGTTCCTTTTAGCTTCAGTGTTCCTTTAGTAAAAATGTGTTAAAAGTGAATTCTTGTCTTGAGTGCTCTTCACTTTTAATATATTGTCTGTTCCTATACTCTTAATTTAGTGGGAGGTTACTTGAGAGAATCCCAAACTCATTGAATCACAACCTGATTAGGCTCAGACCTTTTCTAACAGAGAGCAAAGGTTTGAGGTGTAAAGAGATGAACCCATGACAAAACTTAGGGGAAATCTTTGTGAACTGGGATTGGACAATAAGTTATTAAATATGCTACTAAAAGCACAATCCACAAAGGAATCTATTGATAAATTGGGTATATAGAAATTAAAATATTTTGCTGACAAAGACATTATTAAGAGAATACAAATACAAGATAACTATTGGGGGAAATATTTTCACACTACATATCCCACAGTAAATATTTGCAGAATATACAAAATACTTCAAAACACAGCACTTGGAGAAGAAATGACCTAATTAACAAATGGACAAAAAACTTAAAGGATACTTCACTAAAAGTGCTGTACAGAAGGCAAATAGATAATCACATGATAAAATGCTCACCATCATTAGCTATCATTAGCTATCATGAGATCATGCTGCATAAGTGTTTTAATGGCTAAGATATTTAAACATCACAAAATGACAGAAATCAAAATTGGTGAATAATAGAATCACTCTGTAGTCACAGCTTTCAATGCATGATAATTGTGTAGATCAATGTTTCTAACATATATATCCATCCATCCATTCATTTATCTATATACATGTATGAATTCATTTCTAATCCTATAAACTCAAAATATTCTCCTCTATTGTATTTTGATTGCATGTCCGCATATATGGCAGAGGTAGTATATTATGGAAACAATTATATTGTTTTATAATCTCTAGAATAAGAGGAAAAACAATCTGATATAGATACTTGACTCTCAGCTGGATGCAGTGATTACTTGGAGTTTTAGGTTTTGAGCATTCAGGCATGTCCTGTGAAGGGGAAGAATTGTATAAATGCATAGTTTGATAGTCAGAAAGACAATAATGGTGGAAAACCATTAGTTTCCACTGATATTAATTATTCTCTTATTTAATAATGGAGAAAATCTTAGTTGGGCACATGGAAGTACAGCTAGAGTCAACATTTTCTAGACCGTCTTCCAGCTTGGAATTGCTTTGTGACTAAATTTAGATGATGGAGTATGATGGGAAGTTCTGAATGATGTTTCCAATTTGTGTAATTAAAAAGGAATAAATAAGTGTTTTCCTTCATCTATTCCTCCCCAGCTCCCCCACCCCACTTTCTGTTGTCTGGGAAATTATGAGGCACATTTGGATTTGGTTGTAAAGGTGAAAGATTCATATAAAGGATGCCATTACTGTTCCAACAATATTATATCTCTTTCTATTGAATTTTTCATAGCAAAGAAACTTCTGTCTAACTTAAGAGACTTTAGTTTGGCATATTTTATAGAATATTATAGTTTAAACCCTATGCAATTATAAATTTCTGATGTTCTCAATGCTTATATTTCTAAATAATCACACAAAATAGATTATTACCACAAAATTGAACTTTAGTTAACCTTTATTTGATATCTCTAGAATATAATCTAAGTACTTTTTTAAAAATAATTATAAGTACTATGAATAATACATCTATGGGCATAAAATTTTTAAGTAATTTCTTAAATTTTTATGAAACATGGAAATATAAAAACTGTTATAAGAAAACAAAATGAGTTTCTATGGCTGAGAGATGTCAGATGGAGTTGGGAAGTCATTCTCAGAGGTCTACTTTTATGCAAGTCTCAGCCAGATGTCATAAACTGCCACAGTATGCAAAGCCCCAAGAACAATGTTCCTGAAAACCTTAAGGACATCTGGGCACCATAAACAAACCAGAGAATAAAGAATCAGTTAACTAACCTGAAGGACAATTGGAGTACCCCAAATATCCACAAAATTGTCCCCTAAATGTCCACAAACAACAAACCACCTGTGTAATCTTCCTTTCCTTTAAAACCTTTGCCTGAAAATGCCAAGGAAGTACACAATTTTGGTTGCTACCTGAATATGTGCTCCATGAATTGCAATCTTAAGACACCAAATAATTGTCTTTATAGCCTTGCAGCTTTGTCTGTTATTTCTCTGTTGACAAAATTATTGGTTTATGTTTCTCCCCCACCCCTCTGGTTTCAATTATAGAAATAACCTCAAATAAAAAGAAAAAAGAAAAAAAGGTATGGACATCTCAATGAAATAAAGGGGAAGCTGAAGATCTAGACCAACTAATGAAAACAGGAAGTTTAATAGACTAAGTGAATTTCAACTCTTTTTTTTTTGTTTTGTTTTTATTAGCACACTGTTTGTTTCTTTTTCTCATGTAATTTTATTGAGATATATTCACACACTATACAATCCATCCAAAATATACAATCAGTGTTTCACAGTATCATCAAAAAGTTGTACATTCATCACTGTGATCATTTTAGGACATTTGCATTACCCCAGAAAAAGAAAAAAACAAAAAACAAAAAATCCCAAGCATCTCATATCCCTACCCCCTCTGCCTTATTGACCACTAGTATTGCACTCTACTCAATTTTAAGATTTACAGTAAAGGTAGGCTAACTAAGACTGCATAGCATTGTCAGAGATAGATATATAGATCAGTATTAAACACTATCTTTAAGATTCAAATTCTTAGGGAAGAATTTCCAACTGACTCAGTCTTGAACAGTTAACTCAGGGAAGAAGCATATCCTTCATATAAAATCCTATGACAGGTTTCCACATTTAGCTCCTAATAGAGGCCATGCAACAGCCACGGTGGCCTGACAGATCTGCCTTTTCTTATGAAATCCTAACTGTCCTGCAGCTTGTTGTAGGAGAACCAGCAATCCAGCTAGGAGTTCTGGGTATCACCATACTCCCTTGGTGGCCTCCAATCATCCAGGAAGGCTGCTACCCCTCCCTACATGGATGTTTCAGGCCATCCTGGGATTCCCCTGGAGAGTCTCCTTTCCCAGGACTCATCATGTCCATTCAGCTGGCAGTTCCTTGGTATCCTGGCTGGAATGCCAAATGTTCCAACCCAGATTAGCCCAAAAACCAAAAAACACACCTGGCACACAGGTATCCATGAGTTTAATTAGGGCATTACAAAGCAGGAGACAATTTTTCCCTGGTGGTGGCAGGTCAAGAGAGTGAAGTCAGCATTTTGCCATTCTGCAGAGAGAGAGGAATGCCATGGGGAGGGGGCTTAAAAAGGTTTGTGACAATGAGGTTTTTTGAGAGTTGGTGGCAACAAGTTTCTGTAAATGTTATTAACCAAATTTTGTAAGGACGGGTATTTCCTGGTCATGTAGGTGTCTTCATGTATCTCATAATGGAGGCGGGAGCAGGGTCCTTTGTCCTCACAATGGCAGTGTTTAGAATTGCCAAAAGATGGAAGCAACTCTTGTATCCATCAAGAGATGAATGGGTAAACAAAATGTACATGCATAAAATGGAAATTTATTCAGCCTTTAAAAGGAATGAAATTCTGATACATGTTATACACCATTGAAGAACCTGGAAGATATTATATTAAGTAAATTAAGTAGGCACAAAAAGCCAAATATTGTATGACCTCACTTATTTGAAACAATTAGATTATGCAAAATCTTAAAGTCAGAATACTAGTCAAGTTACCAGTGTCCAGGTATGGTTGGGGGATGGGAAGTTAACAGTTAATATGGAGTTTCTATTTTGAATGATGGAAAACTTTTGGTAAGGGGTATTGTTGATGGTGGCACAACATTGTGAATGCAATTAACGCCACTGAATTGTATAATTGAAGGTGGGTAAAATGGAAAATTGCAGGTCTAAATATGTTAATAGAATAAAAATTAACTAAAGAAACAAAAATAAAAATGAAACAAATTTGAAACAAAAAGTATTAAAGGAAAATATGAAAACAATTACTCATCAAATGGAGAATTTCAACAAATACAAAGAAATTATATGGAAGTATCAAGTGGAAATCCTGTGTTAAAAACGCCATAATAAAACAACTGTAATCATATTTGTGCAAAAAAAAAGTAAATTACAGGTTTATATGGCCCGAAAAGTGAAAAGTAGAACAATAAAAAATAAAAGAAGTATAAAGAAGCAAACAACAATAAAAAAATTAAAAAGGCATCCAGATTTGAAAGGAAGAAGTAAACTATCATTATTGTCAGGTGCATGACTCTGCACATAGAAATTTCTAAGGAATACTTATGAAATCAGTATGCAAATATTAAGAGTGTTTCTATATATTCAAATCAGAATTGAAATTGAGAAATGTACTCCATTTAAAATATTGTCAAAAGAATACAATATATATAATTTAACAAAGGAAGTCAAAATGACCTAAAGACAATGGAAATTACAAAATATTATTGAAAAACAATTAGAGAAGATTTATATCCACATTTAGGGATCAGAAGTCCTTTCCTAGGCATTTACCCAGGAGAACTTAACAGTTTTGCCCATATAAAAACTCTTACTCTACTGGTTATAGCAGTTTTTGTCATAATAACTCAACAATGGAAAACAACCCAAAGGTTTATCACCAGGTATCTTAGTTTGCCAAGGCTGCTATAACAAAAAACACTTTCTAGTTGACTTAAACAACAGGAATGTACAATTTCATAGTATGAAATGCTGGAAGTCCAAAATCAAGATTTTGGCATGGTCATGAGTTCTCCAAAGTCTGTAGAATTCTGGTGATGATTTTCTGGCAATCTATTATGCAACCCTCATCCCTGCCACATTACCATCTGTGCTTACTCTTCTGTGACCAAACTTCCCTGCTTATAAGGACTTACATTATATTGGATTCAGCACCCCCCCATTCAGTATTATCTCACTTTACTTACTAAAATCTTCGAACTCCTATATACAAATTAGTTCACATTTATAGGCCATTACCTGAAACTTCAATCTCTTTTTCTGTATTACTGTCAAAATCATTATGTAACTTGTACTGAAGTAATGCAAAATCAATATCTTAATTCAATTTGGAATATTATTTCTTAAAGGCTGCATTGCAGTCTAAGCCATGACTACATATTCCCATGGAAATTAATCACCTGACACTGTATGTATTCTAAAACTGAAATATTTATGTCATTTCATATTGACTTACTCCCCTAGGATGTGCTTCTCCTAGGAAATTTCGTTCTACTGTACTGGAGAAAGAGTGTCTCACAAGTGAAAGTATGGTGAACTCACCAAAAACATCTTCAATCAAAACACATGGGTAAAGCTCCTAGAATCCTGGATTGTTTAAAATACTTTTAATATTTTCATATAAATATTAAAATTAGTTAAAATATCAGACAAGATGTAGAAACAACTAAACAGATGAGCACTGTTGTGAAAAAAAGCATTGCCTGTTCTAAAAATGTGTTGTAACTTTAAAAATAGGAATTATTGCAAGGAAGTATCTGTTCATTTTATAGATTTGCTTTATTTTATAGGTTTGCTTTACTTTTTCCTCAGAGAAAGCATAAGGGCCTCTATTTCCTAAGTCTAAGTAAAATATTTTGATTAGACATGAAAGGCAAAATATAAGTTTCTGTCAACCCTGTTTCCTAGTCCGGCTCAGAATGGCCCCTTTCCCCATCCCCAGTGGGTGCTCATCTCAGAATTGAATGCCCCTGGCTCTTTTCTAAGGATAACAGCAAATGTTATGTATACTAGGACCTTGTCTTTAGTCACTTTCAATTAAAAAAAAATGAGCATGAATTAAACATGAGGCCATAAATGGAATATCTCAGATTTAAATTCATTAGTATAGTTTATTCTTATATCTTATATATTTGATATTAGCTACTATTAAATTTAAAAGGGAGCTTCAGTGGTTTTCACAGGTTAAATTTCCAGTTTCAGTTTTTATGCACATATAATCTGAATTTTCTTTTCTTTATATTTCCTTAGAATAAAATTCACTTTAACTTTTGCTTCACATTAAGACCAGCATTAAAAACATCCTGAAGTTATTAAGACTTCAATGCATTTTTAAGCATGATTGTACTGCCTATAAGATAGGCAAATGAATAGACTTGAAAATATTAGCATATTTCCTGTTACATATTTTAAATTTTATAGATAAGACAACTAGAGTGGGGAACTTGCTGACTCAAGTCACAAGGCTAGTTAGAGATTTAAAAATCTTTATATTTCAACACTGTTATTCTCTCTTAACTCAATTCTCTTATCCTTAGCAGATATCAAGAAAAACAAACGAATGTCTGATGGAAATTCTGCTGCATCACTGAGTTTAACCTGTTAGGACTGACAGATGGTGCTGAGCTAAAGTCACTCCTCTTCGTTTTGTTCTTGTTGATCTATGCCATTTCATTTTTGGGGAATCTGGGAATGCTCTTTCTAATCCAGTTAACTCCCAAACTCCACACACCTATGTACAACTTCCTTAGCCTTCTCTCATTTGTAGTTGTCTGTTATTCATCAGTCTTTGCACACAAAATTCTGCTGAACTTCTTTATTGAAAGGGGACTATTGCATTCTTTGCATGCATTTTGCAATAGTAGTGTGTGTAGGTGTGTGTCACTCCTTACTGCTGAGGACTTCTTGCTGGAAGCAATGCTTATGACTCCTGTGGGGCCATTGTAACCCCTCTATTATACAGTGGTAATGACTAAAATAGCATGTGTAGTGCAGGTCATTAGATCATGAATAGGAGATTTACTCAATCCATTGACACACACAGTTGGTCTATTGAAACTCTGTGGGTCAATTGTTCTCAGTCGCTTCTTCTGTGACCTTTCCCACCCCTGCTGAATCTGTCATCTTCTAACGTATCTATGAATGAATTGTTGTGTTTAAGCTTTTCTGGTCACTTGCCAAAGTCACGTTTTTGACTGTGATTATCTCATGCATTTTTATTATTGCCTTTATCCTGAGAATCTGCTCAGCGGCAAGTGGACTGCTCTCCATTTCTGTCTCACATCTGGTGGTCATGGCTTTATTCTATGGATGTATAAGCTTTAGTTACATTCAAGAAAGCTCCCAATATTCTTTAAAACAAGAAAAGTTGGTGTCTGTATTTTATACACTGGCGATTCCCATGTTAAACCCATTGATTTAAACCTAAGGAACAAGGAAGTAAAGGATGCTGTGAAAAGGGCCATAGATTTGAAATATTTTGTCATTGAATTTCATATCATATGTATTCAAAAATAATATACAAGTCAGTGCTCTGGCTAGTGATATCTACATGGATTTAGTAAAGTTTTGAGCTTGAAGGAAACTTAAAGTTTATTTAGTTGAATCCCTGTGTTTTACAGAGGAAAAAAGAGGCCTAGAGAAAGGACTAATGGATGGATGTTGCGGAAACTAACTTAAATCCAGAACTAAGTCTAAGGTTAGTTATTTTCAGACAATCCAAAACATTAAAATTTTTCTGTTTGGTAAGAAATAAATATTTACAGATACATATAGACAGATACATAATATATAAACACAAATTTTAAAAGTGTATCTTAACTCTGTCTCCCCATTAAGTATGAATATAAAATACTTTTAAGGCAAAAGTGAGTTATCCAGATGACTGACAGATACATGGTCCTTTGCTTATGTTGACTTATAGCTTGAGAGTCTTCAAAATAAATGAAAGCATTTCAAACAACTCAGAAAGAAAATTTGGCTCTAGATCCCCTTTCTACTTTTGTGGTTAGTCTAAACCATTCCCCCATTCCTGGCCTCAGTTTGCACAAGTATGAATGAAATTGAACAGGGCAGAATTCCACTTTCATTTTCATTTCATATACAAGGGTTGCTAATACTCAGAGAAAGCTTATTCTGAAGAATTTTACTTCATGTTTAGAAAGTTCTGACACTTATCTAGAATGACTCAAGAATAATTAGAGAGTCAATAACCAGCCTAATTTATTCCTTCCCTTTGAGGATCTTCCAGTACCCTTTCTAAAGAGTAAACAAAAATATCCCCAAAGAGGTATTCTAGGTAGGAAACCCGATGATCTATAAGGGAAGCCAATCAGCTCCCTTTGATTTAAATTATATATATGCACATCATTATAAAATCAGATTCAGAAATCCTGACTGTTCCAAAGATATCTCTTTTTAAATTGCTATAAATTGCCCTATCTGAAGAAAAAGTATTGCAGACAATATTTTTATTCACAAACAAAATTATATTGAAATTGGCAAGTGAGTAAAGTAGCACAATTTGAGACAGCTGATTGCTTTATAAATATTAATTCCTATGTTTTCATGGCATTAATGAAGATTGAACTTTTATTTTTTGCATTTCAAAATTATATGACTGAATGGTTCCAATCTTTATAAATGAAAGTGAAAGGTACACATTGAAATTTTAGTTATATTACATATTAATGCAAGGGAATATGAAAGTTTAATTTTCAGAATGACATGATAGCACAAAACATTCCCAAATTCTGCAAAACATACAATAAATTATTTGAAATGTGGTTCCATGAGGCTACATATATGTGATATTTATGTACATGAGACATTCATGTAAATACATGTGGGTGAACATTTTTAATTCAGAAATAAATAATAAAATAAAATGATAAAATACACAAAATTAATTTTAAATAGTCCTTCATAATATTTCAAGCACTTTCAATTTCCTATATTCTAGACAATGAAAGACAGGGTATATTATATTGGAAAGATAGTTTAGGCTCAGAAATGTAAAATGAACTATTTAGAAATTCAACTGCAATATACATATCATAAAAGAAGGTGCTATTCACCTAGAAAGGAATTAAAATAACACATTTCATTATAGGTATGTTTCTCAGGGGGTATTTTATGAAAAAAAATGCCTTTTTTTTTTACTAGTACATACCTTCAATTCACATTAACAAATAGTTACAATATTTCTCCTAGAATTCTGAGGCAAATTGGAGGGCAAATTTGTAGGATGTAATGTTAGAAAATGAGTAACATATCCTATTTGTGATAGATAGATAAAAGATACCTTGATAGCTATATAGCAATAAGATAGGTAGATGGATAGATGGATAGATAGATAGATAGATAGATAGATAGATAGATAGATAGATAGAAATGTATTTAAGATTATTTGTATAATGAATGAAATTTGAGTTAAACAGTTTCCAAATGTTCTTATATGACTAATATCTTTAGTCAGTAGGATATAAATGAGGGCTTGTCAATGAAATACCTGATGCTACTCCATTGATTGCCATGTAAAATATCAGGAAAAATAATCTTAGAATACATCCTAACTCCAAACATAAAATCAGTTATTGTTCAACATTAACACTTGGTGAAATCAGTACTTAGCAGATACTTATCTTGCTTAACTTGCATATATTTTTAAATTTCATTTTTAAAGCTTTGGAGTTTATGATCTGGAAATTGGTCCAATGGTCAGGAAAATAAATTGCTGGCACTGTCTGAAACAGCAATGGCTGTCTTTTTATCATGGTCATGTTTGTTACTTAAGAGACCCAGGGACCAGCACAATAAGATCCCAGGTTTGGTTCTCTGCATGAGTGCATAGTGATTATATTGATCCCAGCAATTTTCAGTTGTCCTTGGTCAATGTGGCATGTGGACAAATTCTGACTCCCAATTTCATGAGCATCTAAGAATTATATGCCCATATCACCAAATTCTAACCTGATATAGAATACACTCTAAAAATGCTCTGATTAATACTTGTCTTCCCTAACAAAATCAGTACTTTCTAATTTTTACCAATTAAGTAATCACGTTTTTTCTCAATTAAGGCAATAAATACTACTCTCCTTATGGCTTTCAAAGATTAGTCTTAGATATGTCTTATGAAGTTTTAGAATTCATATGTTCTTACTGTGCATGCTTACAGTGCTTAAATGTTCATTTTTTCTATTATAACTTACTGAGTCCAATATATTTCAGGCTGGATATTTCTAATCTTTTCAACTATACTTCACGCATATGGCTGCATTATATTATCATTATGTTTACTCCCTAGTATGTAAATACTGAGAAGACCCATGGAATAAATTTACTTTTACTTAGGGTACAAGTTTTTTACATTAGAAAACATTGTTTTAAAATTATTTTTCTATAAATTCCTACATGTGAATTTGGACAATTTCTTTAATTATTGAGGGCAACCTATAATATGAATAGTGTGAATCAGAATATTTAACTAAATAAAATGTTATGTTGGTTAGAAATAATATTTTAAAATGTCTGGAAGGAAGTAGGAATTTACTAAATAGAAATCATTACATTCAATTTCCTGAGAGAAAGAAATGCTCATGGTTATTAAACCATGTACAACAGTCCCCATTGTGTGATAGTCTATTCCCACTATTGCCTCATTTAAAAGCATTTTTAAGAGAGCAAACCCAACTGTCTTGTGTACAACCTCCACTTATTTTTTCTCCATAGCACTTATAGCTATTGACATACAAGTACTTCATCATTTATCTCCCTTGCCCACACAATAAGAGTGTCACTCTATGTCACTCTTGTTATAACTCTTCACTTCCTCAATTGCTTGGACCAACCCTGTCCAGGTCCTTTGCACTGGTGCCCCCCCATCTAGAACACTTTCCTCCCATATACCTGTATGACTAACTCTTTCCTTTTAAGCTTTTTGATTAAATACCACTCAGATATGTCATACAATTTATTTCTGCATATTTTTTTCTGTTTCCCTCAGCTAGAATAAAAACCCTGTGGACAGTTCCTAGTATATTCAAGGTGTTCAATAAAATGTTTTCTAAATAAATGAGTGGAATGATTGAATGTAATTCTCTACTGTGTGATTAATCCAAAAAATAAAACACATTTTAGAATTTTAATATTGGAATAATATAATTTAGAAGGCTGAAATTGCATATCAACATTCAAACCTTACTTTCTCAGCATCTATGAGTTTTTATACAAATTTAAAACAATTAATCCATGTATTTCAATACATTTCCAATGTTTAAAAAAAGAGCCACATTTTCTGAAAACAAGGCAATTTAATTTAAAATTAATATTCGAAATATCAAAACTGAAAATCTGTTCAACTTGAAAATTAAAAATAAATACACTTAAAAATGCAATCTTCTGTTATCTTTGGTCATATGGAAAATAAAAATTTGATTCTAGACTATTTATATAATGGATAACAAAATAAGCAATGCATGACATTAAATAGAAAATAAGATAAAGTGGTGCTCACATGAATAATGGAAGCATTAAATTCCTCTATTCTTCAGCAAGTAATAAAAATAAATTATATAATTAGTTATATGAAGGTACTGCAGAAAAGCGATGTGTTCATTCTAAAAAGGTAGATTTTTTAGTTTTAAAAAATAACATTAGTGAATTAGAAAGCCAAAAATTGGAAACAATTATATAAAAAAAGGAAGAAATAGAACCTTAGAGCCATTCTTTAATAACCTCTTCCCTAAATAACAAAACAGGAAGAATAATCTACAAGAGAAGAGAGAACAGAGACTAAAATATTAGAAAAAAGATGTAGTCAGCCAGTAGATGAAACTGTATCATTATTTAAATTATGAATGATTTTTATTTTCTTCTTTGAATATTGTTGTATTCTAATTTTGTGTAACATGCAATGTTTGCTTCTATAACAAATTCATAGTTTTAATTATAAAAAAGTTTCATTGTAAAAATGTGCTATTCCATCCCTGTCACATGGTAATTAATCCCTGTCACATGGTAATTAAGTATTTCTCTTGAAATACCCTGTCACATGGTATTTCTCTTGAAATACCCTGTCTTGAAATACCCTGTCACACAGTAATTAAGTATTTCTCTTGAAATACCTTCTTTGTTACCCAGTCAAAAAATTAGAGCATCACAAAGGAATACAAAACAATTGTGCTCAAAATTATGAGCCATCTATGGGAAAAGGAACTATCTGGTGCAAACCTAACATGGGTGCATTAGTCCTTGAACTTTTATCCTTGGAAACATTTCTAGCAATGACCCTTGGAAAGTGGTCCCCAGGGATAACCAAAGGTTGCATCAGCAGTCCTCAATATTAAAGGTGCCGTGGCAGTGTCAGGGTGAAAGGCAAGGGATACTTTGCTCCGGTTTGTTCATAGTAGCTTCCTGGTACTCTTGTGAGACATAATTTCTGGGAGAAATTTCCATTGACCATAACCTGAACAAAATTTTTACATTGATTTATTTTTACTTCACATTAAAACAAAAATGAATGCATGAAAAATTAAAATTAATTTATTTCAAAGGGAGCAAATATTTTTCCTCAGGAATTATATAGTTTGCATATTTTTTCTGCTTGGAAAAATTTTGTGGTTGACAAATTTCTAGGCAGATTTCATTGGAAGAAACTTTTTCACCACCTTTTGCTCATGGTAAGTATCATTCTCAAACATAAAGGGTTTTAATTCAAATCCAACTAAATGGGTGATTTATTTGAGGGATATGCATATGCATATACATACCATTTAGGCCTTACCTAAGTAACGCCAGTACTTGTTGAAATGGAAATAGAGAATTATGAAATCTGAGACCACAAGCAAATTACATAAATTGGAAGGATAATTTTAGAAGAATTTTGATATTTAATGGCCAATTTTGGAAAACAACTTATCTTCCAGAAACTAAAAGTATATGTGATCTTAATTTAACACATTCAAGTAAAGTTCTCTAAAGCTGATATTTATGATTTGTTAATTGTGGTAAATAATATTGGGTACCAATTAAAAGTAAATGACTCATTAAAACTGTTTTCTTTCATTGGTTATTATATATTTAATATTTTTCTCAGTTTTCCTGAAATTAACTATAAGCAGTTATATATTCTATGAGCATGCTCTCTAGACAACTCCCATCTCTGTAGAATGACAGTGTCAACATTTAATAGCCCTGACTCTGGATAAGTTACATTGTCTGACCTTTTTGTCAGCTAAAAATATGGATAATTTTAACATCTATGGTATAATATTTTCAGTTGGGTTAAATGTGTTAATAAAGGCAAGTATTTATAACCCTGTCTGTTCATTTCAATTATTCAATATATGTAGACTTCTAGTATATAATATTCAAATGTTGATTTATCCATAGTTTGTATCTGACAGTAGCACTAAGATTTTTTCAGTCATATTTGCAAATTCCTCTTTGTCATCAATTTGTCAAAGAACTAAATAATTTTTTTTTAAATTCCAGATTATCCATAAAATAAAAGTCTTTTTCAAGTCATCCATGCCAACTATCATCTCCTTTGATTTTTCAACAGTTTACAGTAGTTGAATGCTATGGAAAGTAAGAACAACACAAATGTGCCTGACTTCATCCTTCTGGGATTGACAGACTCTGAAGAAACCTAACATGTCCTCTTTCTGTTATTTCTCCTGATATACCTGATTACTGTTTTGGGGAATGCAGGGATGATACTGATAATTCACCTGGATCCCCAGCTTTATACACCCATGTACTTTTTCCTCAGTCACCTGTCATTCCTTGACTTCACTTACTCAACAGTCATCACACCTAGAACCTTAGAGAACTTACTGACTTCCAAAAAGTATATTTCATTCATAAGCTGCTTCACCCAGATGTATTTTTCTGTCATCCTAGGTGTCACTGAATTTTTCCTTCTGTCTTCAATGGCCTATGACCACTATGCAGCTATCTGCCATCCTCTTCAGTACACAGTTGTTATGTCCATGAGACTCTGCCACATCCTCATCACTGGGTCCTATGTGATTGGCTTTACTGAATCATCAGTCAATATTGTTTACATGAACAGTTTGCATTTCTGCAACTCCAGTGTAATCTATCACTTCTTCTGTGATTTAACCCCAATTTTAGCCCTGTCCTGCACTGACACTCATGACACTGAAATAATGGTTTTCATTCTTGGTAGTTTAAACGTAATCATGTCTCTTGTCACAATCTCTGTGTCCTACGGGTCATTCTGTCTACGATCCTGAAAATTAATTCCACTTCAGGAAAATGCAAAGCCTTCTCTACTTGTGCCTCCCACCTCCTAGGAGTCATCATCTTTTACAGCACTGTGACTTTCATTTATTTAAAACCAAAGCAGTCCTACTCCTTGAGAAGAGATCAAGTGGCCTCTGTGTTTTATATTATGGTGATCACCTTGCTGAATCCACTCATTTACAATCTTAGGAACAAAGAAGTGAAAAAATGCTCTTATTAGAGTCGTGAAGGAGAGAGAGTTCTCCAGGCAATTTAAACAATGGTGCTGAACATTTAACCTCATCTTTTCTTCCTATTATATTTGGATATTTACTTGGGTTCTCTCTAAAATACATGAATCTTTTAGTTTGTATTTCTGTTCAGCCATCTTTTACTTGGCCCAAAATGATCTTGAATATTTCCAGGAAAATAGTTTTAGAAATCCATTTTGAAATGGGAAAATTATGCTATTTGTGTGTTGTTTGAATGTGTTTTATATGAGCAACTATTGTGCAAAAAAATAAAATATAGTGCCATCTTCTAAATTATGTTACACAACCCTCCATGCCTGTTCCATTGTTAGAGACTTTTATTATAGAAAATAGCTCAGTTTTGGCATTATTACACTTCCCAAACCCAATCTATTTACTATATAGTGAAGACACATAGCAGAGTGGTTGATAGTGCTTACTTTCTAATCACGTATGCCAAATAAACTTTGGTAATTCCTTTGTCATCTAACCTGTGAGATCACTGTGTTCTTGTTAAATTGGCAAAATAAAAACTCTCTTGCCAAACTTTAGGAACTGAAATTTTGGAAATTTGTCAGTTTAAAAATCTGCCTGCAATTATAACTGTTTGGTGTCTGTTCCAGTTTGCTAATACCGACAGCAAGCAAAATACCAGAAATGGATTGGCTTTTACAAAGGGGGTTTATTTGGTTACACAGTTACAGTCTTAAGGCCACAAAGTGTCCAAGGTAATGTATCAACAGTAGGGTACCTTAGCTGGAAAAAGGCCATTGGCATCCAGAAAACCTCTGTTAGCTGGGAAGGCACATGGCTGGCATCTGCTCGCTCCAGGTTGTGTTTCAAAATGGCATTGTCCAAACTTTTCTTTGTCAGCTTCTTGGGGCAAACTCTGGACTAGTACATCCAAAGCATCAGCAGAACTCTGCTTTCAATGGCCATCCTCGAAATGTCTCTGTAAGTTGCAGCAGAAAGCTCATTCTGTCTGAGCTCTTACATAGGGCT
The DNA here is from genome assembly GCF_015220235.1 of Choloepus didactylus. NCBI lineage: Eukaryota > Metazoa > Chordata > Mammalia > Pilosa > Megalonychidae > Choloepus > Choloepus didactylus. Next base: position 29,203,437 of record NC_051312.1, on the reverse strand, counting down.
CTAGCAAATTAATCAAGGCCCATGCTGTTCCAACTTAATCAACACTAACACATCTGCCCACATAAGATTGCATCAAAGAACATGACTTTTTATGGGGGACATAATATACACAAACTGGTACAGTGGCTAATGGCTAAATATTTGAAAACTTACTTTCTGTGGTGTGTCTATAAGGTACATAAAGTACTCTGCTGAAATTCTGTGTGTTTCATAAAATGCTTCCCTTTATCCTGATTTTTTAAAATGTTTTTTTAAAGTTCCTTAACAATAAATACATTTTGAAGTTAATGCTTGGCTTATTTATTTTAAAAGTTTTAATAGGGAAAAGGTGTAATGCTAAGAATTTTCAAGGAATTATTCTCTGGCATCTCAAATTTTGGTAAGGTATAGAGCTAAAGTTTCATTTTTCATAGAAAATATCCTCTAAATAATAAGAAAATCCAATTTTGTTTGTCACTGCTATTCAAAGGTTATTTAAGAAAGAATTTTCATTTTCCATGTACTTGTTTATTGAAACTTTTGTAATTGCAATTAGATATATTGCTGGCTTTCAAGTAATAGGGTTATAACACTTGGTTTACTTTTGAAATTTATATTAAGATTTTCTTTGTAAAATTTTACCTGTTTATTTTTCCTAAATGTTTTTGAATGTGTAAAATTCATCCTCTATTTCAGGAGTAAAATGTTTAATGATATTCTCCTAATTAAAAATTAATTGATTAAAATCTTTTAAACCTGCATAGTATTTATACTTTCTAAATTTATTTTTAATTGTGCCTTATAAAATATAATACCAAATAAAATTACTTTAGTATGACTTTTTTCTATGAAATATATGTATATAATTTTTTATTACTACTACTCTTTGCTTTGATTTATAATTAGAGGTAAGCCCTTCATAAGCATTTATTATTTTTAAATGCAATTTTACTGAGATATAATCACATAACAATCATTCAAAGTGTACAGTTTTTCAAAGTGTCATCATACAGTTGTGCACTCATCACCACAATCATTGAACTTTTTCATTAATCCAAAAAATAAAATAAAATTAAAGTAAAAAGAATATCCAAAACATCCCATTCCCCTTTTTCCCCATTGTTCATTTACTTTTTTAATACAGTTTTACTGAGATATATTCACACACCCTAGAGTCATCCACAGTGTACAACTGATTATTCACAGCACCATCATACATTTGTGCTTTAATCACCAGAATCAATTTTTGAACTTTCCTTTCTCCAAAATAAAAATGAAAGCAAAAAAGAGCACCTAGATCTTTCCAATCCCTCCATCCCACTCTATTCTTCATCTAATTTTTGTCCCCATTTTTCCACTCATCTGTCCATACACTGGACAAAAGGAGTGTGCGCCACAAGGTTTTCACAATCACACAGTCACACTGTGCAAGCTACAAAGTTATACAATAGCCTCCAAGAATCAAGGTCACATGGTGGCAGTTCTACAGCTTCAGGTATTTCTCTCTAGCTATTCCAACACACTAAAAACTAAAAGATGATATTGATATAGCACATAAGAATGCCCTCCAGAGTGACTTCTTGACCACATTTTAAATCTCTCAGTTACTGGAACCTTATTTTGTTTCATCTCTTATCCCCCTTTTGGTCAATAAGTTCCTCTCAATCCCACAGTGCTGGGCCCAGGCTCATCCCCAGGAGTCATTTCCCACATTGCTAAGGAGGTTTACACCCCTGGGTGTCATGTCCCACATAGAGGGGAGGGCAGTGAGTTCACCTGACAAGTGGGCTTAGAGACAGAGGGGCCACATCTGAGCAACATAGAGGTCCTCTGGGGGGACTCCTAGGCACCATCACAAGTAGGCTTAGCCTCTCCCTTGCAGCTACTAGCCTCAAAAGGAAGAGCCCCCAGATGGAGGGCTCAGCCCACTAAACTGGCAGTCTTCAGTGTTTGCAGAAAAATCAGCAATGATCCAGATGGGGAAGTCCATTTCTGCATTTCTCCCCGATTCCTCAGGAGGCCTCACAAATACACTTTTACTCTCTGCCCATACCACTCTGAGATGTATCGGGATTTCACCCAAGCCTGTGCAACCTCATGAAGTCCCACTTTCCTTTCACAGCTCCATGCACTGATGGTGTCCAAACTGATCATACGGGCTAAATTATCTAGCGTGCTACAGAAAATATAGATACTGCACCAAATAAAAATCTCCTCTCTTTGTCTCACACAAAAGTTGTAGTTTTGAAACCCAGTCAATATTGTCCTTTTCCCTTGGGCCTGGTTTGTCTTAGTCATTATCATATCTGCTTCATTCATACCTATAATTGAAGTCTAAATTCTTTTTCAGCTCTTTCAACATTTGCCTTATTGGCAATTGCCAAGCTCTAGCTCCAATTCTCAAATGTCACACAGATACCCAAAATTCCAGAGATCAACCAGATTGTACACAGGTGCTCAGCATCTCAGGATTTAGAGATAAACATTACAACTCAGGAATTGATGTGATTGCTGTAAGAGCTTACAATCTAGAAACCATTACCATAAGCATTCTCCAGATAAGCTGTGCCTTAAGATTCAGTTCTCAGAGTTTGCACATTATCATTAGTCCATATTAGTGAGGCATTATAACGTTTGTCCTCTCATTTCTGGCATGCTATAATCAAAATGCTGTACTCAAGATCCATTCACCTAGTTGTGTGTCTCACAGCTGTATTCCTTCTTGTAGGTGCTCAATATTCTATTGTATGCATACTCCACAGTTAATCATTCTGTTCATCAATGTACCCATCGACAACCTCCGTCCATTGCAAATCATGAATGCTGCCTCCATAAACACTGGTGTGCAAATGTCCATTTGTGTTCCTGCTCTCAGATCTTCCAAATATATATCCTATAGTGGAGTTGCAGGACCTTGTGACACCCACATACCTAGCTTCTTGTGGAACCACCACACTGGCCTCCAGACAGCCTACAACATTCTACTTCCCAACCAAAAGTGAATACATACAACTCTCTCTCCACATTCTCTCCAGCACTTGTATCTCTCTGTTTATTTTTCCCCACAATTTTATAGGGATACATTCAAATACCATACAATCATCCACAGTGTACAATCAATTTTTTAGAATATCATCATATAGTTTTGCATTCATCACCACAATTAGCACTTACATATATTCATTACTCAGAGAAAGAATTGAAACTAAAAACAGTAAAAAAGGACAAAAGGAAAAGCAAAAATAAGATAAAATACAGCCACAAAAACAGAGGAAGAGGTGAAAAAGTAAAAAGACAAAGGAAAAGAACAAGAAAGAAAAAATGGCAACTAAAAAGCCACAAAAGAAAAGTTAAAATTAAAATAAAGTATCATAAAAAACTCAGACAACAACAATAATGACAATAATTCCATACCCCTTCCTGATGTCCCCCTCTTATAGTCATTTGGCTTTGGTGTATTGCCTTTGTTAAAATTAAAGAAAACATTGCAATGTTACTGGTAACTACAGACTCTAGTTTGTATAGATTGTATTTTCCCCCAACACCATCCCCTTTTTAACACCTTGCGAAGTTGACATTAATTTGTTCCCCCTCATGCAAAAACATATTTGTACATTTTATCACAATCATTGACCACTCTAGGTTTCACTAAGCCACACAGTCCCAGTCATTATCTTCTATCTTTCCTTCTGGTGGTCCTATATGCCTGTAACTTTTCTCTTTAAATGGGACTCATGGTCATCTTTGTTAAGTGTACTTACATGATTGTGGTACCTTCTCGCAACCTGTGCTCCAACCCTCCGAACCCTCTGTTTCCTGTCTTTTCCTATATGTCTGTAGTGTTCCCTTTAGTATTTACTGTAGAGCAAGTATCTTGTTCACAAACACTTACATTGTCTGTTTGTCTGAGAGCATTGTAAGCTCTCCCTCATATTTGAAAGACAGTTTTGTCAGTATAAAATTCTTGGTTGGTGGTTTTTCTCTTTCAGTATCTTAAATATATCACACAATGTCTTCTTGCCTCCATGGTTTCTACTGAGAAATCTGCACATAGTCTTAATGATCTTCCATTGTATGTGATGGATTGCTTTTTTCTTGCTGCTTTCAGGATTCTCTCTTTGTCTTTGACATTTGATAACCTGATTTTTAAGTGTTTTGTTGTACGTCTATTCAGATGTATTCTGAGTTCATTGCACTTCTTGGATCTGTAATTTTACATCTTTTATAAGAGATGGGAAATTTTCAGTGACTATTTCCTTCATTGTTGCCTCTGCCCCTTTAGCCTCCTCTTCCAGGATACCCATGGCATGCATATTCATATGCTTCCTGTTGTCACTCAGTTCCTGAGATGTCACTCATACTTCTCCATTCTTTTCCCAATCTATTCTTTTGTGTGTAGGGTTTCAGATGTCCTATTTTCCAGTTTTTGGATCTTTTCTTCTGCCTCTTGAAATCTGCTGCTGTATGTCACCATTGTTTCCTTCATCTGTGTTTTTCATTCCTATAAGTTCTGCCAATTGTTTTCTCAAACTTTTGATTTCTTCCTTGTGATCACACATCTTCTTTATATCCTTCATCTCTTTTTTCCATATCTTCCTTCAACTTGCTGAATTGATTTTTGACTTGATTTTTTAGTTGATTTAGGAGATTTGTTTGATTAATAATTAGATTTTTCAATTCCTGTATCTCAGTTGAAGTGTAAGCTTGTTCCTTTTACTGGGCCATATCTTTGTTTTTCCATTTTTCCTTGTGTGATTTTTCATTTTCTGTTGTCTAGATGTCTGTTTTCCTTGATTGCCTCAAGTAGATTTTCTTACACTGGAAGGGCTCATGTCTCAGGAGAGGCTATGTATTCAGTGTTAGGTTTCCCTGAGAGTGAGTCCTAGAAGGCTGATAGACTTCCCTGAGGCCTCTAAACTCTATGCTTTTCCTATCCAGCCCAACATGTGGTGCTTGTCAGCCTGCAGATCCCCACTAGCATAAAGAGAGGGGGTCCCTTTAATTCACAGTGGACTCTGACCTGACAAGTGGCCCAGGATGTCAGAAGCAACACTTATGTTGTTTCTGGTTTGTTCGTTTTCCCCCAGGTCTGAATTCTTTGAGACAGGGCAGCCACTTGACCCTGTCCCACCCCCTTTTCTTAGGGAAGATACACCCCATAGGGAGTTATCTTTTCCACTTGAATTCCTTTTTTTTGTGTTTCTGGCTTTGTTAACTTCACCACTGCTTGGGTCAGCATGCAATTGAAAATGCCTGAGGCTTTCACTAATCTAAGCTTACTTAGAGTGAGAGAAAAAAATGGAAAAAGATCAAAAATGCCTTTACAGAATCAATCCCCAGCTGCTCAGTTTTGCCAGCCTACCAGAGTTGGTTCCCAGTTCTCTGTGCCTCTTTTCTTAAAACATAGCCATCTTCCAGTATTCTGAGCTCAGCTGTCTCCAAATTCTCTGTTTTAATTTATGTATTTTTTTCCCATCAGTCCTGCCTCTTCCCTGATTTCCTTCTTACTCCACATAATTATCTGTGTTTGTAGGTTGTATTCAGTAGTCCAAATTTGTTAATTAAAACCACAATTGGAGCTTGGTTGAGTTAGTTTCCCTGTAACCTGTTTCTTTTTTTCATATGGCAGTGTTTCAGCTCACCTTGCCCTGTCCAAGAGGGGAGGAGCAACAGCTCTGGGTTTACAGAGCTTTACTTATGATTTTTTGCTGCAATATCAGTTGATTCACCCATTCCAGGCTGGTGTACAATGTCTGTCCACTCAAAATGTAACCCAATAGTTGTTCCAGATATTTTACTTGTTGTTCCTGGTTAGTTACTTGTTGCTCTAGAGGACTAATTAAATTCCACCCCTTTGTATGCCACTATCTTGTTCCACCCTCTAGCATTTGTTTTTAATTATATGCCTTTTCAGTTATTTCTCACCTTGTTAGTGCATTTATTTTTTCTTATATTTAGGAACTATTTCCATCTTTCTCTTCTTTTTCTATTAATTATGCTTTCTTTGCACTATTTTTGTCATAAACTTTTCTTTTATATGTGGCTTAAACCCCATAAAGAACCAGCCTAGTTTTTCTTTAGCTAATTATTTTTAGAGCAAATAAATTTTTAAACTTCTAATACATATTTTCTTTCTATTTTACATTTTTACAGTTATTATTTATTTTAGGTGATACAACTCTCCATCTGATTTATTTCTCTGGTTGTGCTTATGTGGGTATATTACTTTTCCTGAAGAAGTCTTTACTTCTTTTCTTTTTCTTTTTTATTTGGAAGATATTTCAGTGGTATTGGATTCTGCAATGACAGTTATTATCTTTCAATACTTTAAACACATCTCTCTATCATGTTCTGGCTTGTATCATTTTTGATGACAAAGTCTGATATGCTTCTGATGGTTTTTCTTCAGAAAAATTTTCTTCAGAAATTTTTGACCATTTTTCCTTCTAATGCTTCTTTCTGATGCATTCTCTCTATATTCATTTTTATTCATCTAACTATATGTATATTTAATGTTTGATATTTTCCCACAGCACTTGGACATTATTCACACTATTTTTAATCTTTAATATCTTTCTCTTTGATTAATTCCTATTTGCTTATATTCAAGTTCACTCATTCTTTTGGCAGCTGAATTGACTCTACTGAATGTCCTATTAATGGAAATCTTTGTTTCTTATATTCTATGTGTGTGTTCTAAAATTTCTACTCAACCATTCCTTTGAACACTACATAATAGACTGTATGCCTATAATGAAATTCTTAATGTATCCATACATGGTTTTGAACTCTCCACTAGATTTTTTAACCTAGTGGTTATCAAAGATTTTAGCCTTAGACCACCAATAACATCTGTGGTTGAACAATTTGGTTTTATTTCTCATTGCAGTGAGGAATAACATATGCTATGGAGAAATGTGTAGTTTCTAGTGAAACAGAATAAAGAAGCAAAATTTCACCACTCAGTTGGATGCTGTAAGAAAGCAGGAGCAAATTTGTGAGTATCTCAAGACATTTTGTTTGTCTTTAAGGAAGACTAAAATAAAAATAAAGCTGTTGTTGCTAAAGTAATAGTTCCTCATTTAGTAAGATAGGGGGAGGAGGCTTTTTGGTATTGGTAAGTTGCACATTGACATTGTCTGAAGGACTCCCAACCTACCCTGTGTCTTTTCCATGAGCACTTAGGAAAGACTGCAGTGGAGATATTGAGAATGGATGCAAACCTCTTGATTCTAGGTCTCATTTTTTCCCAACTGAGAGTCTAGTTCAAGCTTGGCTTTAGGAATTCTTTATTATTTATCTGTATTCTTCCTATTTGTTTGTAGAGTGGCCAGATCTTTCTCCCACCTTCTGGGTGTCTGGGAACTACTTCACTCTTCAAATCTCCTCCTCTCCCATCACCTCCTCATTCTTATTATCCACACCACCTCCCACTCCTCTCCCTCTTCTTTTTCTCTTTCTTCATCTTCCTTGTATTATTCCTCCTTCTGCTTCTTCCCCTCTTCCTTCTTCTCCTCTTCTTGTATTACTACTAATTCTACATCTTCTACTTCCCTTAATGTCTTCAACTTATTGATCACCCAGGTTCAAAAACTGAAAATTGTACATGTGACATTCTATGGAATGATTTCTCAGATTCAGTGGAAATGAATGTCCCAAAATGTCTTATACACTTCCTCATTTCTCATTTTTTTTCCTACCATAGACAAAATGTAGACCTTTGTCACTTCATACAGAATTTTCTGGAGGCCTAATATTGTAGGCCTATGTACTAAAGTGCTAAAAAGCAAGGACTGTGTAGCCTGGATGTTTAGGTGTGGATCACTCATAAGAGCTATGCAGACTTAAGCACACTCTGTAGAGTTTATATTCCTCTGTTTCTTCAACTATGATTATAGATAATTTCATAACCTCCTCATAGAGTTGTCATGAAGATAAATGTAATTCACTTACATAAGTTGAGCAAATACAAAGCTGCATATTAATGCAAACAATTGCTATTATTACTTATTCCTTGACTCACCATTCATTCAAAAAATGTATTTTCTGAGTAAACTATATGTTCCAGTTAGTATTGTATGCCCTGAGGATACAATTGTGTGGATAAAAAGACACAGTTGTTGTCTTTATGCAAATTGCAAGGTCAGTGTAGTAGTAGAGCTAGGCAGTAATCAAATATTCATAACAAAAAATCTTAAATGATGCCAGTGCTATATGATGCAAAAGAGAATTTCCATGAGGGCAGGGAAATGAAAAAAATCATACTTGAGTGAAAGATAATTGAGATGAGATAGGAACAGTGAAAATTTATTAACTTCAGAGTTAAATATACCATTATTTATATTGATCTTTAAGAAAATAATTTGGAGAGTGATAATTCTCACCAATCATATTCTGCTTTTGGGAGAAAAGTGGGGATAGTGGAATTTTAAGCATGTTAACATGATTTCCATTTTTCTCCTATTTGTTGAATGAGTTATTTGCCAGATACTTTTAGACATAAATGAATGTATCCTTACCCCTACTGCTCACCTCTTCCTTCCACATAGAAGGATTATTTTTAATGATTTGAAAGAAATTTATAAAACAAATACCAACTTGTCTGAAACTTTATCTTAACAATTTGGAACACTTATTAGAATGGTAGAAGCCTTAAAAATGTTCCTGGAATGTTGCAAATATTTTAATTATTGAAAGAGATGAATATTTTGTAATGCTTTTGAAAAGTTTTGTCCATTTTTCCAGGAAAATTATCTCAAAATGTCATTCTCAGGAAAACAAATTTTAAACCTTGTGACTTCAAGTAAGTTAATTTCTTTATAAGACATGTTATCCACATTATAATTATTAGATATTAGTATAATAGACTAAAAGAGGAATTTTTAGTATATGTTTAAACCACACTCTGCTGTCAAAGATGTGGTCATTCCACTAGAGATATATGAATTCTGTCTTCATAATTGCTTAGAGAGGAAGGTCCTGATAATATTGGATTGTATTGCAACTTCCTACTTTAGATTTTACTCTTTTATTTAGTTTGCTCTGATTAGATTGATTTGGTGGAGACATAGGACAAGCATCCCTGCTTGTAAAACAATGAATTTCATTGAAAGAAAAGTAAATTTCCACTCAGTATCTCTTCAAGTAAATAAATCTTAGAAACAAACAAAGAAAAAACCCCATAGCTGAAAATATAAGGCTAAAATAAGTATACATTTATTTGTTTTTCCAGAGCCTTAATTATACCCTTAATAAGTATCATATCTCCCCAATATATTTTAGGGAAATTCAGAATGGGTGTAATCTACTTCTGTGGCTCAACACTGATAAGGAAATAGTGGGATAAAAATCTAAATTGTTGATTCAAACATTGCAAAAGCACCTCCAGAGGATGGATCTGAGAGTGTAAGTGCACAGGCAGTAAGGAAATAACATTTGGGAGTTTCTTCACAGTATTCAGGAAGAACAATTCACTACAAAAAGAAAACTGAGTAGTTACTATAAATAATGTGAGGTTATAGAAAGCCATCAAATCCCGACAACATGATCTCTCAAAATAGCTAATGTAAACCAAGTTACATGAAGGTGATTATCAATAAAAGTTTATCAGTGACTATTCAATATGGATCAATTTAAACATAGTCATAGGCATGTTGCTGACATAATTTATATACTTTTATAAAATGCTGTATTGGAGGACTGCTTAATGCTTTATTTGGAAATATTCTAAGGTATGTAAACAGTATTAACTAAAAATCAGACATTTTCCTCTGTGGTTTCTGATCACAGAGATATGGACTAACCCTCAACAGTCTTTACAGACTTAATGCAAAAATAAACTTTACTCATGAACCAATTTCTATCAAACAATTTTAATTGCTTCCTTAACATCTTTGTTCCTCACACTATAGATGATGAGATTAAACATGGGAGTCATTATGCTGTAAAATAGAGACACTATCATATCATGATCCAAACATGCCCTCACAAACATGAAGCTGATTGTCCCACAGTAAATTGACACTCCAGTAAGGTGGGAACCACAAGTGGAAAAGACTTTTTGCCTCCCTTCCACAGAACACATCTTCAGAATGGCCAATAGAATGAAACCACAGGTGATCAGGACTATGAGCATAGTAATTATACCAATAGATCCAACAAAGTAGAAGAATAGAAGCTGGTTAATGTGAGTGTCAGAATAATAAATAATGGAGCATGGAGGAATGACACAAAAGTCATGTCTTATTTCATTGGATACACAGAAGGATAGGCTAGCAGTGGCCACTGGATGTAATGCAGCATCTAGAATGTCACCAACATAGAAAGCAATGATGAGTGTCATAAAGACTCTGGGTGACATGTTGACTGAATAGAGCAGGGGGTTGTAGATTGCTACATAGTGCTCATTAGCCATTATAGTCAACAGAAAATTTTCAGTAGTCTTAAAGTAACAAAAGAAGCATCTTTGTGGCAATCCCAGAAATGAAATGGCTTCATTCACTGTCAGTAAATTGGAAATGTTTGGGGGGTGACAACTGAAGAATAGCAGGCATTCAAGATTGACAATACACTCAGAAAATATCACATGAGAATGTGGAGCCAGGAATCCCCAATGGCCAATACAACCATTACCAAATTTCTTATCACTGTAAAGAGAGATTGCTAGACATAATAAAAGCAGGGAGACTTTCAGGTCAATGTTTTCTGTGAAGCCCATCAATAATAATCACAATATTCCTTTTGTGATTTCAAAAGGAATATTTTAAGTTTCCATATCTTGAAGGCATCCCTGACATTCCAATACACATTTATAGGTGCTCTATGCAATATCCATAAAATAGAGTCTGCCTGATTATATTGCCATGTTTGTTTCCAGGAAGGGAATAATAATATCTTATGCAGTGATGAGATAGGAAATGATAATGTATTTGGGCCCTGGTGGATGCACTTTACAGAAAAACAATAAATGTTAATGGATTAGACTCACTGTTCTAGTTTGCTAATGCTGCCAGAAAGCAAAATACCAGAAATGGATTGGATTTTATAATGGGAGTTTATTTGGTTACACAGTTATAGTCTTAAGGTCATAAAGCATCCAAGGTAATGCATCAACAATTGGGTACCTTTACTGGAGGATGGCCAATGGTGTCTGGAAAACTTTCGTTAGCTGAGAAGGCACATGGCTGGTGTCTGCTCCAAGTTCTGGTTTCAAAATGGATTTCTCCCAGGTTGTTACTCTCTAGGCCACAGCTCATCTTCAAAATGTCACTCCATTGCTCTTGGGGTGTCTTCCTCTCTTAGCTTCTCTGGAGTAAGTGTCTGCTTTCTACAGCTGTCTTCAAACTGTCTCTTGTCTGCAGCTACTCTCTTAGCTTTCTGTGTATTCTTCAAAGTGTCCCTCTTGGCAAGTTTGCTCCTTTTGTCTGAGATTATGTAGTGCTCCAGTGAACTAATTGAGACTTACCCTGAATGGGTTGGACCACACCTCCATGGAAATTATCCAATCAAGGTCTTGTCCACAGTTGATTGAGTCACATCTCCATGGAAGCACTCAATCAATAGAATTACAATCTAATCAACACTAATAGGTCTGTACACAGAAGATTGCATCAAAGATAATGGCATTTAGGGGCACATAATGTATTTAAACCAGCACACTCCCCAGTCAAAAGATATAGCCTGGCAGAATGGATTTTAAAAAACAGGACCCATCTGTATGCTTTCTGCAAGAGACCCAAGGATAAAATTAGGTTGAAAGTGACAGGTTGGAAAAAGATGTTTCATGCCATCAATAACCCAAAAAGATTGGGGTAACTACACTAATATTAGAAAATTAGACTTCTAATGCCAAACATTAAAGAGACAAAGAAAGACATTATATATTAATAGAAGAGACAATTCATCAAGAAGACATAACAATAATAATTTTTTTATATACTGAGCCAGAGTGCCTGATAGTACCTGTGGTACACACTGATAACACTGAAGGGAGAAGACACCTCAACATTAATATTGGAGACTTCAATACGCCACTCTCATCAATCAATAGAACATCTGGACAGAAGTTCAATAATGTAACAAAGATTTTGAAAAGTTTGATAAATGATTTAGACTTAACAGACATTTACACGTGACCCCAAAACAGCAAGATACACATTTTTCTCAAGTGCTCATGGATCATTCTCCAGGTTAGGTCACATGTTGGATCACAAAGAAAGTTTCAGAAAATTTAAAAGAGACTGAAATTATGCAAAACACTTCTCAGATCATAATGGAATGAAGTTGGAAATCAATAACATGTGGAAGACTGGAAATTCGCAAATATCTGGAGGTTAAACAACTCCTTCTTAAAGAACAAGTGGGTCAATGAGGAAATACAAAAGAAATCAGTAAATGGCTTGAGGCAGGTGAGAATGAAAACAAAATATATCAAAACTTCTGGGATGCAGCAAAGATGGTGCTAAGAGGGATATTTATTACCCTAAATGCCTATATTGAAAATGAATAGCAAAAATCAGGAAATTAAGTGTTCACCAGGAGAAACTAAAGAAAGAACAGCAAACTAACCACAGAGCAAAGGGAAGGTAATAAATAACAAAGATTAGAACAGAAATAAATGAAACTGAGAACATGAAAACAATAGATTTAACAAAACCAGCTAGGCTAACAAGATAAAAAGAAAGGATGCAAATAAATAAAATCAAAATTGGTAGGGGGGACACAATTACTGACTCTGAAGAGATAAAGGAGATTAGGTGATGATACTATGAGACACTATATCCTACTAAAATAGACAATATAGATGAAATGGAGAGCTTCCTATAAATGCATCAGCAACCAACATTGACTTAAGAAGAAATAGAAAATTGCAACAGATCGATCACAAGTAAAGAGATTGAATCACTCATCAAAAACTTCCCAAAAATAGAAAAGCCAGGGCCAGATGGCTTCACATGTGAATTCTCCCAAGCATTCAAGAAAGAATTATTATGAATCCTTCTCAAAATCTTAAAAAAATTGAGGAGGAAGGAAAGGTGATGACTCATACTATGAAGCCAACATCACCCTAATGCCAAAGCCAGACAAAGATACTACAAGAAGATAAAATTACAGAGCTATCTATTTAATGAATATAGAGGCAAAAATACTCAACAAAATATTTGAAATTTGAATTGCACTGCCCATAGAGAGAATTATACACCATGACCAAGTGGGATTTATTCCAAGTGTGCAAGGCTGGTTCAACACAAGAAAATCAATTAATGGAATGCACCACATCAATAAATAAAAGTGGGAAAACCACATGGTCAACTTAAGTGAAGCAGAAAAGGCATTTGACAAAATTCAACATTCTTTCTTGATGAGAACACTTTAAAGGATAGGAATAGAAGGGAACTTCCTCAACATGATAAAGAGAGTATATGAAAAACCCACAGCTAACTTCATAGTCAATGGGGAAAGGCTGAAAGCTTTCCCTCTGAGATCAGCAAGAACACAAAGATGCTGACTGTCACCACTGTTATCATTGTTGTTCTACATTGTACTGGAAGTTTCAGCTAGAGCAATTAGGCAAGAAAAAGAAATAAAAGGCAACCAAATTGGGAAGGAAGAAGTAAAATTTTCACTGATTGCAGATGACATAATACCATATGTAGAAAAGCCTGAAAAATCTACAGCAAAGCTACTTGAGCTAATAAAGGAGTACAGCAAAGTGGAAGGGTACAAAAATAACATGCAAAAATCATCAGCATTTCCACAGTCAATAAGGAGCAATCTGAGGAGGAAATCAATGAAAAATTTCTGTTAGCAAGGGCAACAAAAATATCAACCATTTAACAATACCTTTACCTAAGACCACAAAGGCATATGCACAGAAAACAACAAAAATGCTAAAATAAATCAAAGAAAACCTAAATAAATTGAATGACATACTCTGTTCATGGATTGGAAGACTAAGTATGGTTATGGTGTCACTTCTACCAAAATTGATTTATATATTCAATTCAATATCAATTAAGATTCCAATAAATTACTTTGCAGAAATAGAAAAAGTAATAAGCAAATTTATTTAGAATCTATAGTGCCCCGAATACCTAAAGAAAATCTTGAAGAAAAGGAATGAAGTGGGGGGGGGGGTCTCATGTTATCTGAATTTAAAGCATATTACAAAGCTACAATGTTCAGAACAACAGGGTACTGGCATAAATATAGATATACTGAACTAGGGAATCAAATTGAGTGTTCAGAAATAAAACCTTTCATCTATGGACAATTGATCATTGATAAGGCAATCAAGTCAACTCAGCTGTGACAGAACAGCCTCTTCAATAATTGGTGCTTGGAGAGCTGTATTTTAATATCCAGAAGAATGAAAGAGGTTTCCTATCTCACATCTTAACCACATTAATTCAAAATTGATCAAAGGCCTAAACACTAGAGCAAAGAACATAAACCGTTTATGAAAAACATTTAGGAAAAAATGTAGGGCAATATCTTAAAGATATTGTAGTAGGAGGTGGCTTCCTAAACCTTACACCAAAATAGTGAGCAATGAAAGAAGAAATAGATAAATGAGATCTCCTCAAAATTAAACACTTTTGTGCATCAAAGGACTTTGCTAGAAAGTAAAAAAGCCACCCTATACAATAGGAGGCAATATTTGGAAACCATACATCAGATAAGAGTTTAATACCCAGAATATATAAAGAGATCCCACAGCTCAACAACAAAAAGACAAACAACTCAATTTAAAAATGTGCCAAAGACATGGATAGACACTTTTCCATAAAGGAAATACAAATGGCTCAAAAACATATGAAAAGATGCTCACCTTCACTGGCTATTAGGGAAAAGCTCATGAAAACCACAGTGAGATATAATTTCACACTTACTAGAGTGACCGTTTTCAAGACAACAGAAAACTGCAAGTGCTGGAGAGGATGTGGAGACAGAAGCACACTTATGCACTGTTGGTGGTAATGCAGAATGTTGCAACCTCTCTGGGAGGCAGCTTGGCATTCCTTCAGGAAGATAAGTATAGAATTGCCATATGATCCAGCAATCCCATTGCTAGGTGTATTTGGAGGAACTAAAGGCAGGGAGATAAAAGGCCTTTTCGCACTGATGTTTATAGCAGCATTATTCATGATTGCTAAGAGATGGAAACATTTCAAATGTTCATCAATAGATGAGTATATAAACTCTGTGGTATATACATATAATGGAATATTACATTACTGTAAGACATAATAGAGTCATTAAGCATATAACAATATGGAGGAACCTTGAGGATATTATGATGAGTGAAATTAGCCTGAAACAAAAGTACAAATTCTGTATGATCTCACTAATATGAATGAACATTAATGAGCAAACTTTGAGAGTTAGAGCTGACAAAATGGGTTGTCAGGAGTTAGAAGGAAGGTAGGGATTGGGTGTTTGATGCTCATGGAGTGAAGAGTATACAACAGGATTGATTATGGAGATCTGGAATGAATAGCACAATAGTACCTGATGGTACCACAATATTTTAAGTACACTGAATGGAGTTGAATGTGAGTATGGTTGAAGCAGGAAGGCTGGGGCCATGTATGACACTAGAAAGAAAGATGGACTGGGACTGTATATCTTACAAAACCTAGAGTGAACAATAATATTGATTACATGTAAAAATATGACTTTTTCCATGAGGAAGAACAGATGAGTATCAATATTGCAAGGTGTTGAGAAAGGGATCATATGTGGAAAAATAAGATCAATGTACCCTAGAATCTATAGTTAACAATAGCATTGTAATATGCCTCCATGAAATGTAACAAAGACAATGTGCAAAGGCTAAATGTCAATAGAGGGTGATGAGGTGGAGGGGTATGGGATTATTTGTGGTGATGGTATTTCTCCTTTTTATTTTACGTTGTTTTTTCTTTCTTATTTTTTATTTTTTATTCTTCAGTTCTTCCCTCTTCTTCTTTCTTTGCAGGATAAATGGAGGTGTCCTCTTGTAGATTGTCATGGTGACTGCATGACTATGGGGTTGCTCCAGAACCATTGGTTGTTTACTTAGGATGAATTGTATCATATGTGAATAAAACTGTTTAAAAAATGGACAGGACTATAGAAGTGTTGGAGAAGACGTAGAGAGAGGTATGCACCTGTTTACTCTTGGTAGGAAGGTAGGATGGTGCAGCCCTTCTGGAGGGTGATGGTGGTGGTTTCACAGAAGCCTGGGTATGGGTTTGCCATATGATCCTTCAATCTTGTTATAAGGTAGATGCTTGAAAGAACTGAAAGCAGGGACTTGAACGGATATCTGCACCGTGGTGATAGTAGGGCAGTATTAATGTTTTGCAGTGGATGGTGGGGGCTTAAGGGTGCATTGACTGATGAATGGAGGGACCAACTGTGGTGCATGCATACAATGGAATACTGTGCTGGTTTGGATGTATTATGTCACCCAAAATGCCATTATCTTCCATGCAGTCTTGTGTGGGCAGGAAATGTATTGGTGTTGATTGGGTTGGAGAGTTTTGATTGGATGTTTCCATGGAGATGTGATCACTTAACCGTGGGCAAAATCTTTTATTAGCTTTTACAGTGTGACTGTGTAATTGTGAAAACCTTGCAACTGACACTCCTTTTATGCAGTGTATTGACAAATGAGTAAGAAAATAAAGACAAAAATGAGTAAATAACGGGGTGGGGGATGAGAGATGTTGGATGTTTTGGGTGTTCTTTTTAATTTTAATTTTTATTCTTATTTTATTAATTTTTGGAGTGATGAAGGTGTTCAAGGGATGATTGTGGTGGTGAATGTACAACTATATGAGGGTGCCATGATCCATTGATTGCGCTTTGGATAATTACCTGGTATGTGAATGTAAATCAGTGAAATTGCATTGAAAGAGAAAAAAAGATGCAAAAAATATATGATGACTATTTTTGTTTGCTAATTAAATTATAGCAGCGAGGAGGTCATAAAGGATTAGTCATACAACTATAACTATAACATATAGCTATTTATTTGCCTACTTTTCTCATTCATCATCTAATATTTGCTGGGTGCTTATTAGAAACCAGACATTGTGATAGTTTGGTGAAGAAAACCACATTTTAAATTATCATTGCTGTGAATGTCCACAGTAGCATTATTCATAACAGCCAAAAAGTATAAATATCAACCCAAATGTCAATCAATTGATGAATGGATAAACAAAATTTGGTAAGCCCATACAATGGAATATTATTGGACTAAAATAAGTAAATGAAGTACTGATACAGGCTACAACATGGATGAAGCTTGAAAACATCACAGGAAGTGAAAGAATTCTGACACAAAAGACCATATATAATGATTCCATTTGTAATAAATATCCAGAAATGTGAAATAAATAGAGTTGGAAAGCAGGTTAGTTGTTGCCATTGACTGGGGGTGGGAGAAGTTAGGTTGGAGATTGACTGCTAGTGGGTATGGATTTCTTTTTGGAGTGATGAATATGTTCATAGATAGTGTTATGGCTGCCCAATCATGTGATTAGTCTAAAATACCACATAAGTATATTCTTTAAAGTCTGAATTTTATATGTGAATTATACCTCAATAAAAGCATTTTTTTATAATTACCATTAATCATAGTAACATTTCCAAATGAAGAAGTGAAAAAAAGTGTTTCATAAGTGGAAGAAAAAAAAGAATGTTAAGAAGGAGTTGGAAGTGATTAAGTAGAGATTCTCTTTGAGTTTCACTAGATTTCTTGTTTCACTGGGGAAGGAAGGTGTAGATGTAGTGTAGCTTTGAAGCATAACAAAAATCAATTATAGGTTAAAAAAGAATGAAGGTCTGATTCATGTGACATCATGGATGGACCTTGAAGACATCATGTTGAGTGAAATAAGCCAGACTCAAAAGGACAAATATTATTTGATGTCATTGATATGAAATAATTAGAATAAGCAAACTCATAGAGTCAGAATCAAGAATATAGTTTATCAGTGGCTGGGTAAGGGTGTAAGGAATGGAGACTTAATTCCTAAATTGTACAGAATTCCTATTTTGGCTAATTGTAAAGTTTTGGTAATTGATGGTGTTGATGGCACCACAATATTGTGACTGTAATTAACTGTACTGAATTATATATGTGAATGTATTTAAAGGAAAAATTTTATGTTTTGTGTATGTTATTAGAATAAAAAGTAAAAGAAAAAAAGGTAGGACTGTGCAACACAATGAACTCTATTGAAAATGATGCACTATAGTTAATGGGACAATTAAAAAATTTTTCTTACATGAATTATATCAAATGTACCCCATTAAGGCAAGGTGTTAATAATAGGGTGGTATATGGCAACTCCATATTTTGTATATTTTATGTATGATATTTCTACAAACCTACAACTCCTCTAACAAAGAATAATTAATCAATATTCAATTGCAGATACCTTTCTTGATATTGATCAATTTGGTGACAAAAGTGAAGAATTAAAAGCATTAAAAAAATCAATTGCAGTTGCTTTTCCTGGTATTGATCAATTTGGTGACAAGAGTGAAGAATTAAAAGTTCAATATTTGTGAACATTATTGTATTATTCACCAGGGAAAATACAGTGCCTAATCTAATTAATCTCATGTTTGCATAACACAGAAGTGTGAAGACAGGAGCTTCAGGGATTTAAGTCCCAAGTGTTACTAGGGAAAATAAAATGTCATCTGCTTATTTTTCAGCTACCAGAGACAAGCACAGAAAGACCTGCACAACTCAGGTAGGCTTACGAGTCTCCAAATTTAAAGAATATAGGGGAAAAAAAACATTTTTGGAAAAAATGTATGAGATATTAGTAAATGAATCATTTACTAATACTTCATTTCTCAGGTATAAAATAACAAACTCTGCAAAATACAAGACCAAAAATATGTTCTTCTTAGAGCTGAAGGAATCTGACTGATTGTATTACTACCCACACATGAAAATAAGCTTTTAATTATTTTGTTTAATCTAGGTTCATAAGAAAACTTTACTTCTTTTACAATTTTATAAGTGTATACCTGACTTTCAGATTTCATTTTCAGTTCTATTTCAAATATATTTGAGATGCATGTTACAAATATCAACTTATGCAAATTCAACTCCATGTGGATCATATGTCATATTTGCTTAAGTTTGAAAATAAAAATAAATCAGACCATCAATCATGTTCCAAATCTCATATATCAACACAGAAATTTTACACACCTACACAATCACACCACATACATAAATATAAAAATACACTTACAGAAGAAATTGAAATGTATATATTTCAGAAACATTTATTGTCTCATTTTCCATATCTGTTTTTACTGGAAATGTCAACTTAAAATCCAAAGGGATGCAAATGTGTACGTTAAATATTGTTGTTCCCATTGTTTTTTTTAGCAGTTCTCTGTCACTGGTCAAGAGACTTGTCCTTTGGCAGTAGACCACATTTACAAATAGGTAATGAATATTCTGACAAAGCAGCAATAACTTTCTAGAGAGAAGCACAATAAAACATATTTCTTATCTCACTAAATAATAAAGACTACAAACCCAAACCAGTTGCATAATGGTTTTCTTTATTATTGTCAGTTGTAGCCTCATAATTTCTAGAGCTACAGCACAAGTATATTAAACCAATCATGAATTTGGAAGAACACAATAATTGTGATAAATTTTTTTGGTCTATGTAAATATTTTCAAGTGTATCAGATTATTGGTTCTATATCTTGGATCCTCACCTCTCTAACATTTGTGTTTTAACACAATATTTTGACAATGGAATGAGATCATACTAATCCAATTAAACTCCCTGATATAAACAAGTGAAGCCCAAAAGAAACTGAGGAACATGAGGTGTCACATATTGCATGAATGGCATGTAGATGTAGACCAAAGTTTCTCAATTCTGGTCACAGATAACTTTCATTATTGTCAAATGATTAAGAATAGTTGTTTAGAGGCTGGCACATGTTTGAGTAATATTCTGAGGATAAAGAAGAAAATTTACAGAAAAAAAATAATGTCCTTATTTACAGATAATAGGTTGTGGATGTCCAGAGAGTTACACATGGATATATCATTTTCTTGATTATTTTTTCAACAGTTTAGTCAAGAGGAAAGTAGAATGGACAGGGGAAATTGTTCCTTCTTGACTGGATTCCTTTTCTTGGGAATAACTACTAACTCTGACATCAAAGGGACCCTATTCACCATACTTCTAGTTGTTTATCTCATTAATATTCTGGCAAACTTTGGAATGATCATTTTAATTATAATGGATTCCAGACTTCACACATTGATGTATTTTTTCCTCAGCCACCTCTCCTTCTGTGACCTCTGCTATTCCACAGCAATTGGGCCCAAGATGCTGGTGGACCTCTTTTCCAGGAACAAATCAATTTCCTTTTTTGGATGTGCTTTGCAATTTTTAGTCTTCTGTATCTTTGCAGATGCTGAGTGCCTGCTGCTGGCAGTGATGGCCTTTGATAGGTACAAGGCCATTAGTGACCCCTTGCTCTATACAGTCAACATGTCCAGTAGGATGTGCTCCATACTCACGACTGGGGTTTACCTGATGGGAATGACTGATGCTCTGACACATACAATATTAGCATCCCGCTTATGTTTCTGTGAGTCAAGTGTGATTGATCATTTCTTCTGTGACTTGTCTCCTCTTTACCTCCTTTCATGTTCTGAAGTACATGTCAATGAACTAGTATTATTCACCATTTTTGGCTTCATTGAACTGAGTAGCATTTCAGTAGTTCTTGCATCTTATCGTTATATCATCCTATCAGTTTTAAAGATCCACTCTGCTGAGGGAAGATTCAAGGCTTTCTCCACCTGCACTTCCCATCTGATTGCTGTAGCAATTTTCCAGGTCACTATGCTCTTCATATATTTCAGACCCAGCTCTTCCGATTCCTTAGATCAAGACAAAATGACTTCTTTATTTTACACCATTGTGATTCCCATGTTAAACCCCTTGATTAATAGCCTAAGGAATAAAGATGTGAAAGAAGCTTTGGAAAGACTGAAAAATAAAAACTGGTTTTCAGTACTTATATTAAATAAATATATATCTACATGTATGTATGGGTATATATTTGCATATTTATTTGTCCTTGTTGATTTCATAAGATGATATGGAAACATATAAGAAACAAGTTGTATCAGATATTAATTTTTAAAAAGAGTGTTTGTACCAAATTACAGTCATACCAAAATTTTGCATTTCCCTAAATGGTCATATTTCATATATGCCCTGAATTTATATTTATATAATTCCCCCATAGAATAAAACTTGTCTGACATTTTGTGTCATGTAAAATTTTTATTTGTTCAAATTTTCATTTCTGGACTATTTCAATTACTCTAAAATGTATTGCATGTTTACCACACATCTTTTGTACATTCAGGAGCTATGTATTTCATGGTGAATCTAGTAGTTCTTACACTAATGGATAATCTAGTGGAAAAACAAACATTAATTAGTAAAGCTTTCAGAAATTTATAATAAACTGCAAATCATAATGAAATAAAAACACCAATAAAAATCCAAAACAAAATATCTGACTTTGGTATGCAGAGAAGGAAGTCTTCCCTCAATGGAGTAATTTTGTTTTAGTTCTAAAGGATGATTAAAGATGCAAGTTGGACAGAGGAAAGGATTCTGGGTAGAGGGAATGTCAATTAGAGAGGACATGAGGAGAACAATACCTTGACTTTAAAGGAGAAATAAAGTCCAACTTGCTTAGATTATAAAGAACAAAGGGACAGGCCTGAGGAAAGCATATCCTTGAATGGTAATTCTTAACTCCTCCATCACTTCTGCCAGAAAGCGTTACTTCTCTTCTTCTGCTTTCTTGATCTATGTTAAATATTCCTTTTTGTAATCACAAACAACTGTTTCCTAGAGGTATTTTTATGATATGATTCTGTTTACTAAATCATTTTCTCCAACATGGGATTGTGATAATTTTGTGCTCAAGAACTGAGTTTTGAATTTCTGTTATCTAAAGAATGTCTCATGTCTTGGACACAAAATGGGGAATAAACATATAAGTAATAAAATTGACACTAATATTAAGTGCTTATTAAATGTTGGACAAAAAAAATTTACTTAAGGTCTAATATGTGCCTTGAATATACTTTATAGCTTCTAAGTACATGAATTGCTGTGATTACTAGATGTAATGGATGTATAAAGGAATACATACTAATAATTCAGGAAAAAAGAGCATTCATCTATGCATTTTTTGTATTCACCTACTTTACCTGCCTCAGTTATAGCAACACTAATGTACACTCCTAATTATACCTTATAATTGCACAAGCTAAAATCATTGAATTTCTTAGACTTGATAGCTGAAATTTTAAAATGCACTGTGTGAAAACATTACAGAATGGTAATAAAACCCAAGGACCTCTTGTGCTTTACAAGTTACATTAGGGAAAAATATACAAGTAGAAAAGGCCTGTGGGGAATGATTGTTTTAGACAAAAGAATTTTTCCTGAACATATATTCTCATTTAAATCATACTGTGTTGGGATTGTTATTATCAGTCACAGTATGGCAGAGAACTGTGTTCAAAATTGAGATAGTAAGGTTCAAATAGTGGAAGAACTTCAGTGGATTGCCACTGATCTGGAATATCTAAACATTGACATCTAATTAACTTATTATATTTCCATATGACATTATATATTACTACTTCTAAAGATCAATTTGATATCCAGATTGGCCCCTTTATCCACCTAGTGGGTGTGAAATAGAGGTAAGGATATTTAAACCATATAAATGGATAACTAAAATTGAAATTGACTGCTTTGAGTGTTTCCTTTCCCTTTAATGTGCAAGTTGAGGTAGAATAACTGATTGTTGGGATCCATGTTTAGGAAATTCATGACTCAAAAAAGAACTTGGGAAGATGGGATATAGGGATCCGTCTTCCTTGGAATGCTACACACATAGTAAGAACTAATATTGAAAGATTTTGATCTATCCTAACCTGTCAATATCATTCCTCACTGGACCCTGTTATTATTTGTTTCTCTACCTCATACCCTTCTCACACATCTACCAACTAATAATAGGAATTTTATTTTACAAACTTTATATTGCAAATATGTGTTTAGTGAGTTAATATAAATAGAGATATTCCTGTATCTATTCCTTAAGTCTTGTCACTGAAATCCCTAAACATAAGAATGATATACTAATGGATCTGGGTATGTGTATAAAACAACAAATAGAAAGATACATAATGGTGATTTCCTCTTAACCACATTTGTGAAAATAAAGGAGCAATAAGTTCAATGATCCCATTAGTGGGAGGTAAGCATTAAAGCCAGAAGCAGAAAATTTATCTCCCTTGAAGAAATCCCTCATTATAAATCTGCAATAAAACATGGGCCCAATGTCACTCAAATCACTGTGCCCTTAAACAAGTCACTCTTCCTTGCTAGGCTTTGGTTCTCTCTCTGTGAAAGAGGGGATCAAATTCAATATCACTAAGGTCCTTTCCAGCTGCCATGCTGGCTCTCTATGTTTACCTATGATTCTAATTCTATTTAAACCCACCCCACTATTAGAATGATTGTGAAAAAAATGACTCTATAAAAAAAGGAAGGCACTGCATTTCTAAAAATTCAGTTTTATTGAGATACATTCACATATCATACAATCATCCAGTGTACAGTACAATCAGTTGTTCACAGTATGATCATATAGTTTTGAATTCATCACCACAATCAATTTTTGAACATTTCCATTACTCCAAAAAATATAAAAATCAGAATAAAAATAGAAATAAAAAGGATACCCAAAACATCCCATCTCCCCATCTCCTCCTAAAATTCATTTAATTTTTGTCCCAATTTTTATACTCATCTGCCCATTCACTGGATAAAAGGAGTGTGAGCAACAAGGTTTTCACACTCACATAGTAACACCATGTAAGCTATATAGTTACAGTCATGTTCAAGAGTAAAGGCTACTGGGTTGCAGTTCAACAGTTTCAGGTATTTCCTTCTAGCTTTTCCAAAAGCCTAAAAACTAAAAAGGGATAGCTATATAATGCAAAAGAATAGCCTCCAGAATGACCTTTTGACTCCATTTGAAATCTCTCAGCCACTGAAACTTCATTTTGTTCCATTTCTCTTCCCCCTATTGGTCAAGAAGTCTTTCTCAATCCCGTGATGCTGGGTCCAGGCACATTCGTAGGAGTCATGTCTCATGTTGCCAATGAAATTTACAGCCCTGGGAGTCATGTCAGTGAGTTTACCTGCTGAGTGGGATTAGAGAGAGAGGCCACCTCTGATCAATGAAAGAGGTTTTCTGGGGGGTGACACAGGCACAATTATAAGTAGATTTAGCCTCTCCTTTGCAGTAATAAGCTTCATAAGGGCAAACCCCAAAATCAAGGGCTTGGCCAACTAAATTTGTAGTCCACAATGCTTGTGAAAATATCAGCAATTCCCCAAGTGGGGAAGTTCAATATTTCCACATTTTTCCCCAGTCCCTCAATGAGGCTTTGGAAATACATTTTTATTCTCTGCCAAAATTACTTTGGCATGTATCAAGGCTTCACACTACCCAGTACAAACCAACCAGATCCCACTCTCTATTCAAAATTCCATGTAATTATGGTATTTTGAACAAACTGATGATACAAGTTATATTATATAGTGAAGGCATTGCATTTTGAGGCTGATTTGACCTGATATAACAATGGCAATGATATCAGTGAGATGGCAGGATTATCATAAGGCCATATACTTTTAAACAAAACCCTTTAACTGGCTTCTTATTCACATTTCAACTTCCATAGACATATCACAGAAGTGAATATCCAACCTTATATGTACTCAAGTAAATAAAAAGTAAAACCTCAGTGCTGTACCATGACTCACCTACAGAATGGCTAAAATGATAAACAGAACTATCAAGTATTGGTGAGTGTGTGGAACAACCATATCCATCACACTTTGGTAGAACAAATGAAAATTTTCATCCTTATTTGGAAAGCTATATGGAATTGTCTGCTATAGTTGAACATACATACAACCCAGAAAAATCCAAAACTTGAATTCTTAGTTTTATCCAAGACAATAAGTGAATATCCACTTAAGACATACAGAAAAATATTCACAGCAGCATTATTTACAGTAACATAAATCTG
Source organism: Choloepus didactylus (assembly GCF_015220235.1). NCBI lineage: Eukaryota > Metazoa > Chordata > Mammalia > Pilosa > Megalonychidae > Choloepus > Choloepus didactylus. The sequence continues at coordinate 29,178,263 of NC_051312.1, read as the reverse complement.
AGAACAACTCAAGTTTCTATCAATTCATTAGATCTGAGTTGAGGATTTTTTTAAGTGTAGTTAATAATATTTTAGACTTTATAGGCCATAAATCTTCTGTCATGAGCATTCAGGTTTCTACTTGCATCACAATAACCAGAGCCAGTATAAAAATGAATAGGGATGAATGTATTCCAGTAACCGGCAATATTTGTAAATCACTGTTCTAGATAAAATGGATAACATATGGTTGTGGTATATTGGATTACTATACAGCAGTGAGAATGAAGAACAATCACAATAGACAGCAACACGGAAGAATGTCATAAACATAAGCTTTAGTGAAAGAATTCAACCATAGTTGTTTACAAACACTATGACTTCATTTACACATGGTTAAAATTGTACAAACTAATTTCTTATATTGGATGTCAATTTGTGATGGGTTTGTGGATGATTTCTGAGATTCTTAGTGATGCCCTGTTTTATACTATGGGTTCTGGGTGAATGGGTAATTTCATTTCTGAAAAATAACCTCACACATACTAACTATATGATTGTTTTCTAAATGCTTTCCAAAAACAAAATCTATTCACTGTCATATTATAAGCAACTCTGATTCCATTAATATTTTTCTAGCTCTAATAGTTTCTTATATACAATAAGCATTCAATTACATTTGTAAACTTAATGTAGGAAACAACTTTCATAGACTATATCAACCAATACACATTCTTTATGTTACTCAAAAAGTGCTTCCTTTCTTGTAGACCAAAAATGTCTTTATCAACACATGGACACTTCTAGTCATTCAGCATTACCAGGGAGACTGAAAGTGCTTTGTTATGAGTGCCATGCAATGAACTCATGTTTCCTAGCATTCCATGCCTCAGGGCCAGGCAATGATTTTCTGAAGAAGGTGATCTTCTATATAGACAGTTGACTGCATAGTATTATTTTAGTGGCAGCAGGGCCACCTGGAAAACTTAAATCTAGACACATGTTTCTCATGTGCTGGCCTGTGATTTCTAAATTCCTCCTAAAGATATTGATTTCAGTTATAAGAGTGCTATTCTGAAGTAAAACACAAATCCCTTTGGTAAGCCAATTATGATGTCCAATTTGTAAACATGTAGTACCTATGCAAGCTTAGGTTACAATGGGGAGAGTGGGAGGGAAGTGAGACTATGTGCTTCGTAGGGGCAGTTGTGTTTAGGAAGCTTAGTCTAGGTCCTGCCTAAACAGAGTGTACCCTGGAGGGATTTGAAATCCCTGAATGATGAGAAGCACCTAAAGGGAAACAGAGATTGGAAAAGAATCAGAAGAAGGAGAGCAAGAATGACTTCATCCCCTCCTAATATACACTAGAGAAGAAGATAATGGTAGTAAAGCTCTTGGATAACACAAACTAGTCATATTCGTGTGGTTACCTTGTGTATAATATGAGCAATTACTAAGGTGGTTTGAACTTTGCCTCAATAATGTTTCCCACAGGAATAAATTTTGTATTCATTAAACAAAGAATGAAAATGAAATGTGAAAAAGCATTAAAATTGTCACCTAAATCACTTCTCCCAAAGTTAAAAATACACTAATTTCATGGATTTTAGTCTGTCGTCTAGCTTTATGGAGAGCAAGGTAAACAAAAATAACAAAACCATGTTTCTCTTTACTCCCAAGTTGTGTTTTAAAAGAAACAGGAAATCATCTTCAGTGTTGGTGTGCATAAAATGGCATACGCCTAATACTTCTTAGTTGTTATTGTTTGCATGCAAATTGTGCATTGACTGGTTTAGTGGCAATTAAATCAACCCAATTAAGACTGATTTTACATGGTATGTGCTTGGCTTTTGTACATTTTTTTGAAATATGAATCTATAGTATATGTTTAATGAACACGTAGTGGTCTGTGCTTGTTGATATACAGAAATGATTCACACCTTATTAAATACCACTCCAATCCTGAACAATACAGAGAGCATCCCCCAAGACTACCACTTTGTACATGTTCAGGGAACACTATTTTCCTTATTTTCTATTTGCTCCTTGGAATTACAAAAGATAGTGGCTTTCCACATCACTTATTGTTCATACCAAATTTAATAATGTTTCTGTGTTCAGCTGAAATAAATAGAAGTTTAACTTCCAATATGGCAGCCCTCCTTTTTGCTTCTTACTGTCCTCTATCACCTACCTAGGAATGCTGCCTTAGTTTAGACATGCTATTTAGATGAGTTTTCTGATCACTTAGAAATCTAAAAATCTATGGAACACTAATTTTGAATTTCCAAACAATAATATAATGTAAACATACATTACCTTTCTATTAGAAAAACCACAAGAATTACTTTTTAAAGTAGGATTTGTATTCAGGAATTTATTGCAAGTGAGTGCTTCACAGTAATGTCTGTAAGAGTCTAGATGTTACTAACTATATCTGTGTAATGAGGTGGTTAATAAAAACTTTGGACACCGGTGATATATTAGGTAATATATATGTAAAAAGACATCTAGCATTTGTCTTGAACTCCAAAATGGTCACTATATAAAATCAAATAATTTTGTCCTTCAAGTCCACTTCTAAGAACTTATTTTAAAGAAACATGCAGAAATGAAAAATTACATTTGTCTAATTTTGCTCATCAGTTTTGCTTATAATATTAAACATTGCATATATATCATAGCATGGAGGAAGTAATTAATAATCATTTAATAAAAAGGAATACATTTTCTGTATTCATAATATTTTATATATAATTGCAGGTTTTTTCCCCCCATATTGGTTAAAAATTAAAAATCTGATGGTACATAAAAGAAAACATCCTTATCTCTAGGAAATGTGATTACATTTAGGTTTTTCTGTCTTCATAATACACTTCCTGTGTTGTCTCAATTTATTTAATAGGAAAATGTATACATGCATGTACACATTTTTAATATGGAATCTAAACAAATGCCCATCATCAGCAGAGAAACAATGTACTTTGGTACTAGTATCATGCAATATTGTTTCATAATAGTCCATGTCTCAGGGCCAGGCAATGATCTTCTGAGAAGGTGGTCTTGTTTGTAGATATGTAGATTACCACTGAAAAATTGTCGTATTTCTAAAAGGGAAAGTGAAGGAGCCTGTTTCAGAAATGGAAGGAACAGATGTACAATGAAAAAGAGAATAACATCATCAAATAGAGTCCAATGAGTATCATCAGATGCCTCCTTGGACTGGAGCAGGAGGGATAGATTCAGGGTAACTGAGAAGCATAACATTAAAATCAGTTCTGTTCCCTTCCTAACATTGATTAATTTGGTGACAAGAGTGAGGAATTAAAAGTTCAGTCTTTGCGAAAGTTGTTGTAGAATTCACAGGGGAAAATAGAGAAAAAGTTCTCATGTTTACATAACACAATAGAGTGAAAGCAGAGGCTTTAGGGACTTAAGTCCCGAGAGACATTAGATAAAAATAAACATGTTCTGCTCATTGTTTACCTCCCAGAGGAATGGACATAAGGACTTGCCCATCTAAGGTAGGTTTCTGAGTTGTCAAATTTAAATAGAGAAAAACAAGTAATTTTATTTTTAGAAAAATGAAGAATCAAACATTTTTTGAATGTTTAAGCAACATCATTTTATGCCAACTTACTCTATTAGATTAATTCTGAAATCTAATTTGGTTGACCTACTTTGTATAAAGTATAGATTTTATTTATTTATATTTTAAACAAGATTTTTAAGTAAGCAGTTATCTTTACCACAATGCAATTGTAAACTAATTTTTATTAGTAGTTTAATTTATTCTAGTTTTATGCCAATAATAACTAAGATATCACTTTTGGGAAACAATATGTGTCAATTCAAGCCCTTATGGGCCATATACCATAACACCTAATTCCAGAAAAAAATAAAATCAGGTCAAAACCTGCATTCAGGCACACTTAAGCAAACACATGAAACACACATGTGATGTCAAGCACATTTACATGAAAAACAATAATTTATCAATAAAATATGTATTGTTACTTTTACCATCGTCACTTTAATGTAAAAGTCCATTTAAAGTACAAAGATGTGCAAATGTTTGTGTTAAATTCTGTGGTTCCCACTTCTTTGTAGCACATCTGTTTGGTTCCTTAAAGGACTTTGTCAGGTCAGTCATGCAAGTGGGTTAAAAATGTGGAAAAGAAGTGATGAAGTGTGATAGATAAGTTCAATAAAATATTACAGGAAACACTAAAGACACCATACACCAACAACACTAACATAACTACTTTATTAATTATATGCAATATCATTAATTCAATGATGGGCTCTTTGTTGCTGAAACTTTAAAATCCATCATTTTTCTTGAAGAATGCAATAAATGTGGACACATTTTTGTCCATGTGGGCTTTTATTTCCAAATTTCTGAGATATTTAGTGCTGTATCTTCTGATCTTGTCTATCTAACTTTGGTGTTTCCTCAGTTCAGTGAAATTTGCTGTCTATAATAAGGCAATAGAAGCTAAGACATCATATCTCATGAATGACCTGTAGATTTGGAATCAAAGTTTCCCAAATTTTGTCTCAGAATTTTTTTTTTTTTTGATTTTTCAATGAGAAAAGAATACCTCCTTAAAGGTAACAGCTGTCTGGATATTTTCTGAGGATAAAAGAACATTTATAGAAACAAATCACTATACGCTTTACAGATAAGAGTTTGTGGATATAAAGAGAGTTAAATGTGAATCTACTATTTTCTTCATTAATTTTGAAATAATTTAGAACAAGAACAAAGAAGAATGGACAGGGAAAATTTCTCTTCCTTGACTGAATTCCTTTTATTGGGAATAACTACTAACTTTGAGATCAAAGTGACTCTTCATCATACTTCTAGCTGTTTATCTCATTAATATTCTGGCAAATCTTGGAATGATCATTTTAATTAGAATGGATTCCCAGCTTTACACACCAATGTTCTTTTTCCTCAGCCACCTCTCCTTGTGACGTCTGCTATTCCACAGCAATTGGGCCCAAAATGCTGGTAGATCTCTTTGCAAGAACAAATCAATTTCCTTTTTAAGTTGTGCCCTGCGATTCTTCTTCTGTGACTTTGCAGATTCTGAATGTCTACTGCTGGCAGTGATGGTCTTTGATAAGGTACAAGGCCATTAGCAACACTTTTGCTCTATACAGTCAACACATCCAGCAGGGTGTGCTTCATGCTCATAGTTGGGGTGTAACTGGTGGGAATGATGGATGTTCTGACACATATGACATTAACATTCTGCTTATGTTTCTGTGAGTCAAATGAGATTGATCATTTCTTCTATGATTTGTCTCCTCTGTACCTCCTTTCATGTTCTGATATACAGTTCAATGAACTGGTATTATTTACCATTTTTGGCTCCATTGAACTGAGTAGCATTTCAGTAGTTCTTGCATCTTATTGTTATATCATCCTTTCAGTTTTAAAGATCCACTCTGCTGAGAGGAGATTCAAAAATTTATCTACCTGCACTTCCCACATCACTGCTATTGGGATTTTCCAGGGAACTATGCTCTTCATGCATTTCCTGCCCAGTTCTTCCTATTCCTTAGATCAAGACAAATGACCTCATTGTTTTACACCCATGTGATTCCCATTTTAAATCCTCTGATTTACAGCCTACAGAGCAGAGATGTGAAAAAGGCCCTGGAAAGACTGAAAAACAAAAAGAGGTTTTAAATATTAATTAAACATATTATGTATATTATGTGTATATGTAAAGCTATGCTCATTATATTCATAAAATCAGATAGTAATATATGTGAAAAACAGTTGTCTCAAATACTCATTAAAAAAATCCTGTTTGTATAAAATTCCAATATATTGAGATTAACATTAAATCATAACTGATGATTTTTTAAGGGTCAGAAAGGAGATATTTTAGGCTTTGCAAGCTATAAGTCTCTGTCACAAGCACTCGAGTCTGTCTTTGAATCACAACAAGCAGATATGAAATATAAATGAATGGGGTGAGTGTATTCTGATAAAATTTTATGGGCCATAGTTAGCTGATTCCAGCTCTACAATGAATAAATAACAAATGGTATGTTGTACATTGGACTTCTACACAGCTATGAGAATGCAGGACAAAGAAACAACAAACAAAACATGGAGGAAACCCAAAAACATAAACTTTAGCAAAAGAAGCCAGACATGATTTTATGTAAACACTATGATTTTGCTTCCACGTAATTCAATAATAGTACAAATTAATCTCTTACATTGGATGTCAATTTGTGGCAGGGTGTGAGGATGATTCCTGAGATGCTTACTAATGTCCTGTTTCATGTTCTGGGTTCTGCATGTAGATATTTTCATTTCTGAAAATTTACTTAATGTACACTAATTATATGATCATTTTCAAAATGTTTTCCAAAAACAAAGTCTATTAACTATCATAATGGAAGCAATTGCAAGATTTCAATATTATTTTTTAATCTCTAGTAGTTCCTTGTATATAATAAATATTTTGATATAATTTTAAATGTAATGTAGGAAACAATTCATAGAATATATCAATCAATAATTATACCTTACATTAGTCACAATGTGCTGCCTCACTTGTAGAACAAAAATGTCTTTATCAACAATTGAACACTTCTAGTTGTTCTCCAGAGACAATGTACTTCATAGCTAGTATTGTACAATGATCTCATAACAGTTCATGTCTAAGGGCTGGACAATGATTATCAGAAGATAGTGAACTTGTATGTAGACCATTGTCTACATAGTATTATTTTAGTGGCGGCAGAGTAATACAGAAAGCCTTAAACATAGACATGTATTTCTAATATTCTTGCCTCTGATCCCTAAAATTCCTTCTAAAGATATTCATTTCAATTATAAGAATGTCATTCTGACTTATAACACAAATCCTTTTGGAAAGACAATTAGGTTATATAGTTTGTAATAACAAGTAGCTATGCAAAACTCAGGTTTTAATAGGGAGAGCTGGAGGGAAATTAGACAATGAGATCTGTGTTTAGGAAGCCTAGTCTGGGTCCACCTAAGCAGAGTGTACCCTGAGGGGATCTGACACCCCTACAAACAGAAAAGCACCTGAAGGGAAAATGAGTTTAGAAAGGATTCAAAAGGGATTGAGCAAGTATGACTCCACATTCTCCAAAGTAGCAGATAATGGTAGTAAAACTGTAGAGTAACACAGATGCATTAGCTTTTTCTAGTTACCTGGTGGACAATTTTTAGCAATAACTTAGGTGGTTTGAAAATGTTACATTTCAGTATTTTTATCATTACACAAAGAATGATAATGGAATATGAAAAGGAGTTAAAATTGTCATCTCAATCATTTCACTTAAATTTTAAAATATACTAGTTTCATTGATTATAGTCTGCCAAGACTCCTAGCTTCATAGAAAGCAAGGTAAACAACAATAGCAAAACCAATTCAGGATTACTCCCCAAGTAGAGTTTTAAAAGAAACAAGAAAAAATCTTCAGTGTTGGAGTGCATAAAATGATACATGCCTAATACTTTTTACTTTTATTTTTCACAAAAATTTTGCATTGTCTGGTTTAGTTGCATTAAGATATAGATTTTACAGGGTGAGGTTTGACTTTTTTACAATATCTTGATGTGTAAATCTTGAGTAGTTGTTTTAATGAACATATAACATCTCTGTCTACATATGGAAATGATTCACACCTTATAAAGTACCACTCTAAACTTGACACTCCAAACCTGAGCAATAGAGAGGACATCCCCCTAGGCTGCCAGTTTGCACAACCCCAGGGGACACCATTTTCCTTATTTTCTATTTGTTTCCTGGAATTGTGAGATGATGGCCATCCATGTCACTTACTCTTCATACCAATTTTAACAATCTTAAGTGTTAAAGGAAATACATAAAACAACCTGCCACCAATATGGCAACCCTTACTATATGCTTGTCTCTGCCCTCATCACCAACTTTGGAATACTGCTTTGGTTTAGACATGTTACATGGATGACTTCTCTGTTCATTTAGAAATACCAAAACCTGGGGAACACTAATTTTGAAAATCCAGGCAAGACTTTAGTGTAAACATACATGAGCCTTCCTTTATTTATCCAATTGTATTTTTAAGATGGATTTGTATTCAGGAACTTACTGAAGCCAAGAGCTTTGCAATCCAAAAAAATTTAATGTTGGTGAGACTGCAAATGTTATAAATGCATCTGAATAATGAGGTTGCTAATTAAAACTTAGAATATATGAGATATATGAAATACATTATAATTTATGATCAATTAGGTTATAGCTAATTTATGATCAATTAGTTTATATATGAAAAATGCCTTTGTTGAGAACTCCAAAATGGTCTCTATTTAAAGTTAATAATTTTGTCCCTCAAATCCATTTCTAAAGACTTATTTTAAAGAAGCAACTGCAAATGTTATTTCTGTATAAATTTTATTGACTTTAGATTTTCTTATGGTATAAGCAACTTGTTAAAAACACAGATGAATTAAATAAATTAATGTACATCAATAGGAAACAATGAAAGTACTCTATTTCTTAGATTTTATACTTAATTTTATATTTGACATCTTCACAATTGTAAACATTAAAAATCTGATATAAATACAAGAAAGCACAGTTATCTACAGGCAGTATAATTATATTAGATTTTGCAATCTTTATAAAAAACTTTTTATTGCCTCAGTGCATTAATGGTAATACATGTTCTTGTATATGTGTGTTTTGGAATTAAAACAAAATATGTTTTTTGAAATTGGTGAAGCGGAAATATAACTATTGTTTGACAGGAGATCATGTAGCTATTTTTACAGGTATAATATTAAACATTTGTTAGATAGGAAAAAATAATAATGTTAAAAATTCTGTACTTATTCCTCAGTCACCCACCTGTATGGAACATCAGATGATAAAACAGAGAATAAAGAGTTGAACACCAAGAAACCAGACACAGAAATAGTTATGTCATCTATATTAGTCAAGGGACAATTGTGATAGTGCATGTGGATGTAGCTGCATCAAAGAAATGTCACTAGTTCTGGATCAGTTACTAATATGTGTGTGTTATCTTGATCTATGTTTTAAATTTCTTTAGAAGGATTTTCCCTTTTTGAGTAAAATCATGTTTAAAAAAACAAAAAATGATATGGAGCTTTTTATAAATTTTCATTTCAATAACATGTGTAGTGATTTGAAGCTTTATGTACCCCAGAAAAACATTCTTAAATCTAATCCATTCCTCTGAGTTTAAACCCAATGTAAGTAGGACCTCTTGATGAGACTAAGTCAGTTAAGGTATGACCCAAGTCATTCCAGGTGGATCTTAATCCTATTACTGGAGTCCTTTATAAACAAGATGGAGAGAGAGAGACAGAGAGAGAGACAGAGAGAGAGAGAGACAGAGAGAGAGAGAGGGAGGGAGAAGAAAGCCACAGGAAGCAAGAAGCTGAAATCAACAAAACTCTCACAGAGAAGGGTGAGACCAGGAGACACTGCCATGTGCCCCCCCATGTGGCAGAGGAGACAGAATTTATGGCACCCAGTCTTTGGGAAGAAAACATTGCCTTGATGACACTTTGATTTGGACATTTTCCTGGACTCTAACAGTAAGTGAATACACTTCCATTGTTAATCTGAACCATTTCCTGTAATTTGCTTGGAACAACCTAGGAAACTAAACAATCAACATCCTTATGTGAATGGAGACCATACCAGCTCTAGTAAATTAGGGTGAGGGACCCACAGTCAAGCACACTCACTTTCTTACTTTCATGTTACCTGCAATACTAGCACCCTTGTAATAAAGTCTAGAACATTCTTCATAATCTCTCCCATCAACAGCACCTCTCCTTGAGAGGCATGGTTAGTCCCAACATATTTCTCTTTGTCACTTTTAGCCTATTGTTTAAAGAGATCTTCCCCATATTCTAGAGGAACTTTGTTCCTACTTCAGTGGTTACATAATCCCAGAGTATGACCATGTGCTAATGAGACACAGAGTTGTTTACTGAAGCTGGATATGACCTGAGGGGTAAATGGGGAAACAGAGAGTATTTTATCCAGGAACCTGCCATAGCACTGCCTCCTCCACAATTCTGGATGCTATGGAGAAAGAATAAAGGGATATATTTATCACCTGCACTTCTCACTTAGTGTTTTCTATTACAGGATGTTTCTGTAAAATTGAAAAAAAAAGTTCTTGTTAGAAGATATGTCTTATATGGAACAACTAATTGTAAGGACTATGAATTTCAAATCTTTGGGTGTTAATTTCTTAATCTATAAAACCAAAATTGAGAAGATTATCATGAGGACTATAAAGATCAGTGTATAAATATTGTTATTTAAGTCGATGATGGTGTGCAGCAAACTCGGAACATAGTTATACAAATATGATTTATTTTTACCACTGTGATTTCACAGCTTTGCTTAAATTGTATATATCTAATAGTCAATTTAGTTAAAGCAATCTTGGTATATTTAGCAGCATAATCTAGGTTAATCTTCAAGGTACCCTGATTAGTTTTCAAGTCCTGAGAAAATTCTCTACAGCTACTGGGTTCCTCCTCCACGCTCTTGGTTCCAACTTCGGAGTGTTTATTCCTTTTTCATGAAAGGCAGAATGTATTTAGTGCTGAGCAGTTTTATACATCTGCTTCCTACATTAGAATTTTAGAAGCCCAAGAGCATCTTCTCTTTTTGTATTTTCAACTTTCCATTTTAGTTCAAACTGACACGGTTTTTGCTATTATGATTTTATCATAACACTGTAGGTCTTCAGTGAGTTTCACTGAATTACCTGCCATTAGAAAAAGCCCATCCATAAACCTCTTCAAGATAAGACCTTCTTTACATCAGACTCCTGCAGAGAGGGCTAAGGAACAAGCCATTAATCTTCCTTCCCATGTAGTGCTCTATCGAGGGGATCTGTGAGGCACAACCTTGATCTCTTTAAAAGATCTTTGTGTAAATAAAATGCTTATTCCTTGTTTTTCTGAAGTTTTAACAATAGATTTTACAGTCACACCCTTAGATTTATCACTAAACCACATATTCTTGAGGGTCTATAAAAAAACATGTATTTATTTTAGGGTCTTTTGCTGTCTGGAGAGGCTGAGAATTTTCCAAAATTCCATGTTATGTTCCTTTTTGTTTACCGGTTCTTCTCTCATTCTATCTCTCCTTAAATCATGCAATAAGCAGTAATAAGACACATTAAACACTTTGCTTAGAATATGCTTAGGTACAGATTGTAGTTTGTTGTAAAGAAAATTTGACTTTTTATATAACCACAGAGGACAATCTTGGAGAATTATGGGAGATTTTACCCTTACATAAGAAGGATAACTCTTCTTCCAGTATCCAATAACAATTTTCTCACTTCCTTTTGAGTTTTCATGAGCATTGTTCTCCAAGTCCAGATTTTTAATTACAAAGTGATTAAAGCAATTTAGACTTATTCTATCATGTTCTACAAAATCCTTCAATCTTCTAATTCCTGCTTCCAAATCTGTTTCCAAATATTTAAGTATTTGTTCTTGCAGCACCTCAATTCCAATACCAAAGTCTGATTTTATTACCTAATGTTGCATAATAAACCATCACAAACTTAGCAGCTTAAAACAACATTCATTACCTCATAGTTGCTTTTGGTCAGGCATGGATTAATTGTGCCCTTTATTTCAGGGTTTCTCACATGGCTGTAATTTAGGCCTAAACCAAGTCTGGGATGTTATCTAAAGACCTAACTAGAGAAGGATCCACTTCTAAATTCAGTGGTTATTGAAATAATTTAGTTCCTAAAGCATTGTCAGACTGAGGGCCTGGTTTCTAATTCACTTTTGATTTCCTCAATTTCTTGCCACAGAGACCTGCCCACAATATTTTAAAAATTTCTGTATTAGCATTTTGCATGCAATTTACCAATGTTTCTCTAATTTCAAGTTTGGTGGAAAAAGATTTGCAATAAAGGCTTCTGTTTAAAACATATAAAAAGTATCACAAAAGAACTATATTAAAACTTTATGTCATTATTTTTCAAAATTTAAACTCTTACTTTGAGTAGTATAAAAGTACAATACAAAGATAATAAAAAGCAAAGCTAAATAATATTCATTTTTTCCCATCTTCATTTCCATCCATTAACCAGCAACTTGTGTAATGTCCTTTTGAGGCAGGAGAGAATGGAGCATAAAGACTGTGGTCCCTGGTCTTCTGTTCAGCTTTGAAAGAATTAATGCAAATCCTCAAGCTTCTGCTGCAGAATTCATGGGGCCAAAATTTCCCCTAAAGCTCTGAAGCCTCCCCAAACAATAAAAGCTCATAAAATCATGGGTCAAAAGCAAACTCTTAATTAATGACAAAAAAGCATTGGGTCGTCAAGATTGCTAAACATCCATCCATAGACAAATTTCTGATACATAATAGCAGGCCATAGGGCCTGATAGCTCTCCTTCTAGAACAAAGAAGACACCTAGTTAATGTAAACCATGGTTAAAACAAACCTTGTAATCTCCTGGTATTCAAAGGTTACTGTGGAAACCTGCCTCCTTCAAAACTTCCCTATGTAACAAGCTAACCCACTGCCAGTCAGTGCTTGCTTCTCCTTTAAACATGTCCATGTTACATCTTTATCATGTATTCTTTCTCTTTTTCTTTAATAAACTTTACTAATTATTCCTACAGGCCCCTCTAGTCTCTGAATTCTTTCTGCAGCAAGAGTCCTGAAACTGGAATGGGGTTCTGCCTGGCACAATTGCCAACAGGGCACGAGATACACTTTCAGATAATTTTCCTTGTATTTCAGTTGGCTAAAGCTTCCAGAATGCAATATACCAGAAATGGACTGGCTTTTACAATGGGGTTATTAACTTAAAATATCCATTTCTTAGGCCATGAAAATGTCCCAATTAAGGTATCAACAGGATGATACCTGGACTCTGAAAACAGGCTGCTGGCATCCAAGACACCTCTATCACATAAGAAGGCACATGGTGTCTGCTCCTTGGTTTCATTGCTTTCAGTTTTTGTTTCCAGTAGTCTCCTCTCTGAGCTTTTGTGGGTCCTTTCTTAGCTTCTTCAGGGGTTTTCTCTCTAAACTCTTTTGACTTTTTCTCTCCTTTATATTCTTATAAAGGACTCCAATAAAAGGATAAAGACCCACCTTGAATGGAGTGGGTCACATCTCAATTGATAACCTAACCAAATGTTCCCACTTACAATAGGTCTGTACCCACAGGAAAGGATTAAATGATCATGGCCTTTTCTGGAGTACACAACACCTTCAAACCAGCACACCTTGCCTGCATGAACATAAAACCATTCAACCATATATAAAGACGTTACTTTATTTCAGAAAAACAGAATTAAATAATGCATATTATAATGCAATTTTGTTTTTTTATAAAGCATGTGTCTTAAGTATTCCTATGTCAGAATATAGAAATCTATCTTTAAAAATAACAATGTAAGTACACAAAGGAAAATACACACATTCATATGTATTATTTTTAAAATAAGATTGTATTTAGTAGGGAATTTTATTTGATTTGATTTGTGGATTCTTTTCCCCTCTTCTCTTTTCATTTCAAAACCTTATGCCCAATATGCTGCATCCTTCCAATTAAGACACACCCCAGAACACTCATTTTAACAGCTTGCTACTTATCATTTATTTTTTTGTTCCATAATGCTCTGCTTATCCCTAGGTGTAGTCATTATTTGCTTTCCAGAAATTAGCACATTTATATATGTTTGTGTGTTAATCTTCTCAATCAAGCATAGCATTTTGCAAATCCTTCCATGTCAATAAGAAGAACATAAATACATTCCATTTAATGACTATATAATATTCAACATTATGGTCTGTCTTTATCCAGTCTTCTATTTCCCTCTTGATTGGCATTCTTTTTATTTCCAGTTTTTGGTCACTATGAACTACGCTAAAGTAAATATTTTTATAAGCGTAACTTAAAGGCAAATTACAGAAGTGACATAAAGTTAGTTCTTCCACAGTCTATTCATCAAAGCAGTCAGGCACCAGTCCAAATACAAAGCAAGGAGGGAAAGTCACCATTTCCCCATGGGAGAAATGACAAAAAGTTTGCCACCAGCTTTAATCTGCCACAACTACCATCAGCAATTTGTAGAATCTGGAAATTTCTTGTTTCCAGATTATTTTCTTTATTAACTATTTGCTTCTTCAAGTAAATACCTAGGTGTGCTTATGTGTATGAATTTTTATTATATTTCAGATGCACTCAAACAGCAAAGTTTTACTTACTGAAGAAGTATGCACAAATCAAATTATCAAATCAAGGGTGGATGGAAGTTTATAGCAGTCATGTCAGTGTGAAGGTGTGGTCAGCTCAGATTCCTGCTGAGGTAGCCAAGTCAAACCAGGGGCCAAGACAATGGGCAAAGATTTAGCAAGAATAGAGGATTACCTTGGAGCTGTTGAGGCAAATTTGGAGAGGAATGAAATATACACTTCTAGTACATAACCTTTTAGGAGAAATGTGGATATTAAAGATACTTCTGATGAGGGCTTAGAAAGAAATGATTAATGTGTTATTGGAAATTGGAAGAAAGATGATACTTGCTACCAAGCGGCAGAGAACATGGTGAAATTGTGTTCTGATGTGGATTGAAAGAAAACTTTTAAGTGATGAACTTGGATATTTAGCTGAGCAGATTTCCAAGATAATTTCAGAAGTTGCACCACGAGTTTTTCTTGCAGCTTATAGTAAAATGCAACAGGAAAGAGATATGCTGAGAACTGAACTCTTAAGCTCAAAGGAAAGAGAAATTGATGGTTTGGAAATTTCTGAGCCTATCCTACAGTGTGCTCTGAGAATAGGACAAGAAGCAACTCTATCAGGGACTTTCCTGACCTCTTGGGAAGCTAGTCACCAGAAGACATGGCTCCATATGAAGGTTTAACTGAACAACACTTTACCAAATAGACTGTGGCTAAACATGGATCCAATCAGCTATTACAATAAAGTCAGGATTGGTGGTGCACTTATTCAGAAAGGATCTGTGGAATGTCCTTTGGGCTGATGATTTGAATCCCTGTGAACTTCACACAAAGCCAAGATGGTTTTGTAAATTTGAATCAGCAGAACCACTCATATCCTGGACCAAACTGAAGGAAAGACTTCAAGGGCAAAACTATGGAAGCCAAGATCTTGACCAGAGATTTCCTCAAGCCAAGACAGAGGGCTCACCATCGAGTGTGGAAAGAACAGGTCTGCTACTGCACTTGAAAGGGAATTGAAGGGGTCAGGTCTTAGACCCCATTGGTCAGGGAGAATACTGCTACCTCAAGGTCCAAAGATGGTAGGACCTGTGCTCCAGCATTTGCAGATAGCCTGACTCCCCCCCCAATGCTTAGAGAGCATGGGGACTGTGTGTACTGGCATTTGCAGAGACTGACCACTTTTCCAGTGCTTCTTCAGGGAGAATATGACTGCTGCACAAGTTATTAGAAGGGGTGGGGCAGCTAATCCATCAAGCCTAGAGATAAAACATGGATCCATAGGTGACTAGCAGACCTGGAAATCTACTGGAGCTTGCACTTCTGGGTTTTGGACTTGTTTGGGAACTGTGACCCTTGTTTCCTTCAATTTCTTCCTTCTGGAATGGGAATATCTATCCTATGCTTGTCCCACCATTTCATATTGGAAGCAGATAACTTAATATCTAGGATACACAGGTCCACAGAGGGGAATTTTGCCCTAGATGTAATACTCACCTATCCAATTTCATGAGACTTTGTACTTAGCATTGTTACTAAAATGACTTAAGTCTTTTGGGATGTTGCAATGGAATGAATGTATTTTGCTGTGAGAAGAAAACATCCTTTTGTGCTCCAGAGGAATAAGTTATTGATCTTGGTCCACATTCTGATGGGTGTGGACCCATTGCAAATAACATCTCTTAAAGATGTTACTTCAGGTAAAGTGTGGCCCCACTGAAATGTGTTGGTCTTTATCCAGAATACTAGGTTCTTTCATAGGCAGAATGAGAGTTAAACAGATATAGAAGCCAGAAAACGCTGTCATGTTCATTGTCATATGACACGAAAGCCAAGGACTAAGTTCTGCCTGCAGGCAGCACCAGAATGCCAGTCTTTGGTGCAGAAACCATCACTCCACCAACACTCAATATTGGACTTCTTCTACCCCCAAAATTGTGAGCCTACAATTTTCCCATTGTTTAAGAAATCCCTTTTATGGTATTTATTTTAGAAACTTGGAAATTAAAACAATAGTGGATAATATGCATTTATAAAATCATTGAATTGAGGATGGATTACACATAACTGGAAAAAGGCAATCAGACATATTTAAGGAAAAAAGTTGCATTTAAGATAACCATTGAAGAATTGTCATATTTCTAAATGGGGAAACCAAGTACCCTATTTAAGAAATGGAAGAAAAAGGATGAACAATGAAGAGGAGATCAGTCATTAATAGAGAATCTAGTGAGTTCCATCAGATGTCTACTAGGACTCGAGGAGGAAGGTATAGACTCAGGGTAGCTAAGAATCATAACATTAAAATCAGTTCTGGGCAGGGCAAGATGGCAGAGTGGTGAGGTGTGGGTTTTAGTTACTCCTCCAGGGCAGTTGGTAGAAAGCCAGGAACTGTGTGGACTGGACACCACAGAGGAATTTGAGTTTGGACATACTTCATTCAACACTCATGAATGCCTGGAACAGCAGAGATCAGTGAAATCTGTAAGTTCTTGTGGCCAGGGGGCCAGTGCTCCTCCCTGCCAGGCAAAATCCCATGTGAGAAGAGGCTGTCAGTTCTGGAAACCAGGAGGGAGAACTGCAGTCACACCATTGATTAACAAACTGGGACTCTGGAACAAAATCTCCAACCAGAGATAAACTGAGACCAGACACTGGAAAATCTGGGAGCAGTCAGTCCAGTGGAGAGTACATAGGGCTAGAAAAAACAGCAAAAATAAATAAATAAATAAATAAATAAATAAATAAATAAATAAATAAATAAAAACAGACGTTTTTGGAGTATAGGTGAACATAATATGGAGTAGGACAGGGCTCAAACTGAATCAGGCACATATGCAAATCCAGGAGGCAAGGACCCTTATCTGAAAAGCTGGTTTCTCTGCTTTCTTGATGGTTTCTTAATTGCCCCTCAACAACTTGTCTTTTAGCATTTCAATATCCCATCAGATCTGCAAGGACTGGAAATAGTCCTTACTGGTCCCTTCTTTTTCTTTTACTTTTTATTTTTTTTTAACTTTTTTCTATTTTTCTAAAACAGTTATTCTAAGAAGCCCATTACAGAAAGCCTCAAAGACTTGCAATTTGGGAACAGGCAAGAGCAGAGCTAAGATAGCACTAAGAGATAAAGCAATAAGTATAGTGGCAGAGAAAATATGTGACTATACAGGGGACCATCGATTGTTTACTTAGGATGGAATGGATGCCATGTGAACAAAACCATCTTAAAAAAATGGGTTGATGATGAAACATTGAGGGCAATATAGTGAGTGAAATTAGCCAGATACATAAGGACAAATATTGCAGGATCTCACTGATAGGAACTAATTATAATATGTAAACTCATAGACATGAAATATAAGTTACCAAGATATAGAATGAGGCTAAAGAATAAGGGAGTGGTTGCTTAGTATGAATAGAATGTTCAACTAGGATGAACTTAAATATTTGGAAATGAACAGAGGTGACAGTAGCACATTGTGAGAATAACTAACAGTGCTGAATGGTGTGTGACTGGGGTAGAAAGGGGAAGCTCAGAGTTATTTTTGTCACCAGAAAGAAAGTTGGAGGTTGAAAGATGGTAATGTAAAAAATAGTAAACATTGTGGGCAATGCCCAAGATTAACTGTACAAATATTAGAAATCTTCTTCATGAACCAGAAAAAATGTATGACACTACAACTAGAAGTTATTAACAGAGGAGTATATAGGAAAAATATTTACCTATTGCAAACTATGTACTACAGTTAGTAGTATTTCAATGTTCTTTCATAAACAGTAACAAATGTACTTCACTGATCCTATGAGTCAACAGTGAAGGGGTTGGTTAGGGATATGGGAGGATGTGAGTTTCTTTTTTTTTTTCTTTTTTTTTTCTTCCTTGTCTTTATTTCTTTTCTGGAGTAATGAACATGTTCTAAAAATTGAACAAAAATTAATTGTGATGGATGCACAGCTGTATGATGGTATTGGGGGGAATTGATAGCACACTTTGGATCTTTGGATAACTGTATGGTATGTGAACAATCACAATAAAAAAGAAAAAAAGAACAAATGGAGAACACTGCAAATGACAAATATCTTAGAAATAGAAAAAAATGAGGGGAGATAAATACTTTCAGACAGACACTGAGAGAGTTTGTTAATAAGAGACTGGCACTACAAGAAATACTAAAGGGAGTGCTACAGGCTCATAAGAAAAGACAGGAGAAAGAGGTTTGGAGAAGAGTGCAGAAATGAAGATTATCAGGAAGAGTAAAAAGAGAGGAAAAAATAACACTTGACATATAAAATCCAAAAGACAAAATGATAGAAGAAAGTACTGCCCTTACAGTACTGACACTAAATGTTAATGGATTAAACTCCCCAATAAAAAGACACAGACTGGCAGAAAGGATTAAAAAACAGGATCCATATATATGCTATCTACAAGAAACTCACCTTAGACACAAGGAAAAAATAGGCTGAAAGTGAAAGGTTGGAAAAAGATATTTCATGCAAACAGTAACTAGAAAAAAGTGGGAGTAGTTATATTAATAGCAGACAAATTAGGCTTCAAAAGTAAAACAATTAAAAGAGACAAAGAAGGATGCTATATATTAATAAAATGGTCAATTCATCAAGAAAATATAACAATCATAAATATTTATTCACCAAGCCAGAGTGCCCCAAAATTCATAAGGCAAACCCTGAGAACACTGAAAAGAGAACTCAATAACTCCACAATAATAGTTGGACACTTCAATACACCACTCTCATCAATGGATAGAACAGACAGGCAAAGAATCAACAAGGAAACAGATATGTTAAATTATATGATAAAAGAACTAGACTTCACAGACATTTATAGAACATTACACCCCACAAAATCAGGATGCATGTTTTTCTCAAGTGCTTTTGGAACATTCTCTAGGATAAACCTCATGCAGGGTCACAAAGAAAGTCTCAACAAATTTAAAAAATGTTGATATTGTAGAAAACACTATCTTGGATCATAATGGAATACAGTTGGAAAGAAATAAAAGGCAGAATATTGCAAAATTCACAAAAATATGGAGACTAAACAACACACTCTTAGAAAACCAGTGGGTAAAGGAAGAAATTACAAGAGAAATTAATAAATACTTCAAGGCTAATGACAATGAAAACGCAATATATCAAAACTTATGGGATGCAGCAAAAGCAGTGTTGAGAGGGAAATTTATTGCCCTAAATGTCTATATTGAAAGAGAAGAGAGCAAAAATTGAGGAATTAACTGTCCACCTGGAGGAACTATAGAAAGAGCAGCAAGTTAACCCCAAAGCAAACAGAAGGAAAGAAATAATAGAGATTAGAGCAGGAATAAATGAAATTGAGAACAGGAAAGCAATAGAGAGAATTTACAAAAGCAGAAGCTGGTTCTTTGAGAAAATCAATAAAATTGATGGACCACTGGCTAGGCTAACAAAAAGAGGAGGGGGGAGGGAGATAGAAAGAGAGAGAACAGATGCAAATATATGCAGTCAGAAATGGGAAAGGAAAGATAACTACTGACCTTGCAGAAATAAAAAAGAAAATTAGAAGATACCATTAGCAATTATATGCTAATAAACTAGACAGCATGCACAAAATGGACAACTTCCTAGAAAAGCATAAACAACCAACATTAACCTGAGAATAAATAGACAACCTCAACAAACCAATCACAAGCAAAGAGATTGAGTCAGTCATCAAAAAGCTCCCAAAAAAGAAAAGCCCAGGACCAGATGACTTCACATGTGAATTCTTCCAAGCATTCAAGAAAGAATTAATACCAATCCTGCTCAAATTCTTCAAAAAAATTGAAGAGGAGGGAAAGCTACCCAACTCATTCTATGAAGCCAACATCACCCTAATACCAAAATCAGACAAAGATCTACAAAAAAAAAGGAAAGAAAATTATAGACCAATCTCTTTAATGAATATAGATGCAAAAATTCTCCACAAAATGCTTGCAAATCTAATCCAGCAGCACATTAAAAGAATTTTGCAGCGTGATCAAGCGGGGTTTATTCCAGGTATGCAAGCCTGGTTCACCACACAAAAAAACAATTAATGTAACACACCACATCAATAAATCAAAGCAAAAGACACACATGATCATCTCAATCAATGCAGAAAAGGAATTTGACAAAATCCAGCATCCTTTATTGATGAAAGCACTTCAAAGAATAGGAATAGAGGGGAATTTTCTCAATAAGATAAAGGCAATGTACAAAAAACCCAAGGCTAACACCAGACTCAATGGGGAGAGACTGACAGTTTTCCCTCTAAGATCAGAAACAAGAAAGTTATGCCCACTTTCATTATTGTTATTCAACATTGTGCTGGAAGTTCTAGCTAGAGCAATTAAGCAAGAAAAAGAAATCAAATTCATCCAAATTGGAGAGGAAGAAGTAAAATTTCACTCTTTGTAGATGACATAATTCTGTATGTAGAGAATACAGAAAAATCTGCAGTAAAGCTATTAGAGCTAACCAATGAATACAGAAAAGAGGCAGGCTACAAGATCAACACACAAAAAATTTAGTGTTCTTATACACAAGTAATGTACAGCAAGAAGAAGAAATTTAAAAAAATCCACTTACAATAGCAACAAAAAGTATTAAGTATTTAGCAATAAACTTACCAAAGGCCACAAAAGACCTTTACAAAGAAAACTACAAGAAACTGCTAAAAGAATTTGAATAGGACCTAAAAAAAAAATGGAAGAACATACCATGTTCTTGGATTGGAAGGCTAAAGATAAATAAGATGTCAACTCTACCTAAACTGATTTATAAATTCAAGGCAATAACAATTAAAATCCCAACAACTTACTTTGCAGAAGTAGGAAAACCAATAACCAAATTTATTTGGAAGGGCAAGGTGCCCTGAATAGCCAAAAATATCTTGAGAAAGAGGAAAGAAGTGGGAAGTCTCTCACTACCTGACTTTGAAACACAGTACAAAGCTACAGAGCTCAAAACAGCATGGTAATGGCATAAGGACAGAGATACTGACCAACAGAATCAAATTGAGTGTTTAGAAATAGACTCACATCTAAGGACAATTGATCATTGATAAGGCGGTCAAGCAAAAGAAACTGGGACAGAGCAGCCTCTTCAATAAATGGTGTTTGGAGAACTAGATATTCATTTCCAAAAGAATGAAAGATGACTCCTACCTCACTCCTTATACAAAAATTAACTCCAACTGAATCAAAGATCTAAACATAAGTGCTAATACCATAAAACTCTTAGAAGAAAACATAGGGTGGTACCTTAAAGATCTTATGATAGGAGGTGGTTTCCTAGACTTTACAACCAAAGCATGAGCACCAAAGAACAAACAGACAAATGTTATTTCCTCAAAATCAAACACTTTTGTACATCAGAGAACTTTTTTAGAAAAGTAAAAAGGCAGCCCATACCATGGGAGACAATATTTGGAAACCACATAGCAGATTAGGGTTTCATATCTGGAATATATAAAGCAATCTTACAACACAACAACAGAAAGACAGAAAAAAAAAAAACAATTAAAAAATGGGCAAAAACATGGGCAGACTTTTCTGAAGAGGAAATACAAATGGCTCAAAAGAATATGAAAAAAATGCTCAACTGCCCTGGCTATTAGGGAAATGCAAATAAAAACCACAATGAGATATCTCACACTTACCAAAAAGACCATTATAGAGGAAAAAAAGAAAACAGAAAATTGCAAGTGCTAGAGAGGATGTGGAGAAAGAGACAAACTTATTCATTGCTGGTTGGAATGTACAGTGGTACAACCACTCTGGAAGACAGTGTGGAGTTTCCCCAGGAAGCTAAGTATAGATCTGCCATATGACTCAGCTGTTCTATTGCTAGGTATATACTCAAAGGAACTGAAAGTTAAGACACAAATGGACATTTGTAAACAGATGTTTATTGTGGCATTACTCACAATTGCCAAT
Organism: Choloepus didactylus; assembly: GCF_015220235.1. NCBI lineage: Eukaryota > Metazoa > Chordata > Mammalia > Pilosa > Megalonychidae > Choloepus > Choloepus didactylus. The sequence goes on along the minus strand of NC_051312.1, from coordinate 29,156,070 downwards.
AAATGGAAGCAGCCCAAATGTTACCAAAGTGGATAATCAAACTGTGGTATATACACATGATGGAATATTATGCAGCTGTAAGACAGAACAAATACATGGAACATATATTAATGTGGATGAAACTTGACTGCATTATGTTGAATGAAGTTAGCCAGAAACAAAAGGATAAATATTGCATGGTCCCACTAATATGAACTAACATTAATGAGCAAACTTTGAGAGGTAAAAGCTAATAACACAGGCTACGAGGAGATAGAAAGTGGGTAGAGATCAGGCATTTGATGCTGAAGGACTACAGAATGTTCAGCAGGATTGATTTTATAGATCCAGAAATAGATAGCATAATACTGTGTGAAGGCAGCAATATATTGTAAGTACACTGAACAAGATGTGTGTGAGTAAAGCTGAAAGATGTGGGATAAGGGAATGTAGGACAGCAGAGGTAAAGATAGATGATAAAGACTGGGACTCTATAACTTGGTGGAAACTGGAGTGGCCAATGAATGTTGCTAAATGTACAAATATAAAAATGTTTTTACACGTGGGAGAACAAATGAATGTCAACCATGCAGAGTGTTGAAAACAGGATGATATTTGGGGAAAAAAACATAATCAAAGCAAACTGGAGTCTATGGTCAACAGTAATATTGTAATATGCTTCCATTAAATGTAACAAAGGCAATATACCAATGTTAAATGTGTATGAGACAGGGATGTAAGGGAGGGATATGGGATTCTTGGTAGTGGCATTGTTTTCTGTCCTTAAAAGCACATTGTTTTGTATGAAATTTTATTTTTCTTTTTATTATCTTTTTTCTATTATTCACCAAAAAAAGAAAAAAATCCTTTTTCATAGTAATCAATATGTTCAAATACTGACTGTGGTGATAAATATACAACTATTTGATGATACCTTGAATTGATTATACACTGTGGATAATTACATGTTATATGAATAAATCTCTACAAAATTGTAGGAAAAAATTATAAATGGGGTGAAAGTGCTGGAGAAAACATGGAGAGAGGGATGTACCTATTTACTGTTAATGAGGAGGCAGAATGGTGTGGCCTTTCTGGAGGTCACTGTGCTGGTTCCACAAGAAGTTAAGTATGTGGGGGCCATAAGGTCCTGCAACCTCACTGTGGGGTATATACTTGGAAGATCTGGGAGCAGAGACAAGAATAGACATTTGCACACAGGTGTTTATGGAGGCAGTATTCATGATTTGCCATGGGTGGGGAGGCCTAAGAGTACACTGACTGAAGAATAGAATGGTGAACTGTGGTGTATGTATAAAATGGAATATGGAGCAACTATGAGAAGGAGTGAAGTTGTGAGACACACAGTGAGGTGAATGGATTACTGTAGGCAGCATTTTGAGTGAAGTACACCAGAAACAAAGGCAAACACTGAAATGCCTCACAAATATGGACTAAATACAATGTGTAAACTCAGAATTGAATCTTAGAGCACAGCCTAACAGGGAAATGATTATTGTAATTGTCCCTAGATTGTAAGCTCTTACAGAGTCAAATCTATTGCTGAATTGTAATGGCTGTCTCCTAACTCTGAGATGTTGATCCCTTTGTGTATAACCTGATTGGTCTCTGGAATGTTGGGTATCTGTGTGACACATGAAACTCAGTGATAGAGCTCAGCAGATATGAATGTCAGTATTAACACATACAGCAAATGTTTAAAAAAGAAAGCTGAAAATGAGCTCAGACTTCAAATAGAGATGTGAATGAAGGAGATCTGATTAAGACAAGGGCAAATCCGGCCAAAGGGTAATGGTTGAAACTGACTGTGCTAAAACTTCAACTTCCATGTGAGACCAAGGGAAGAGATGTTTATTTAGTATAGGATCTATATTTTCTAAACAATATGATTTCTACAGTTTGTTCAAACATCACAATTACTTGGAACTTTGAATAGGAAGTGAGATATGGTAGGTCTGTATAAGTTAGAGTGAAATAGCAACACATCCCAACATATTTTTGGTGGAGAATAATAGTATAAATTTGGGGCCCCCCTTAGGAGCTGGGGGAGGCTGCAGTATAGGACTTCCTCCCCTGGATTGTTGCTGATGTTATCACAAACATTGGGGACTGAAGACTTGATATGCTGAGCCCTCTGTCTTGGGGCTTGCCCCTATGAAGTTTGTTACTGCAAAGGAGAGGCTAAACCTGCTTATGATTGTGCCTAGGAGTCTCACCCTGAGTGCCTCTTTGTTGCTCAGATGTGGCTCTCTCTCTCTCTAACTAAGCCACCTTAGCAGGTAATCTCACTGACCTCAACTCTATGTGGGACCTGACTCCCAGGGGTGTAAATCTCCCTGGCAAGGCAGGGTATTACTCCCATGGATGAATCTGGACCCAGCATCATGGATTTGAGGACATCTTCTTGATGAAAAGGAGGATGTGAAATGAAATGAAATAAAGCTTCAGTGGCTGAGAGATTTCAAATGGAGTTAAAATGTCACTCTGGTGGACATTCTTACTCATTACATAGATAACACTTTTTAGGTTGTAATGTATTAGAAGAGCTAGAAGTAAATACCTGAAACTTCCAAATTGCAACCCAGTAGCTTTGACTGTTGAAGATGATTGTATAACAATGTAGCTTACAAGGGATGACAGTATGATTGTGAAAACCTTGTGGATCGCACTCCCTCCCAGCACAATGTTGAATAACAATGGTGACAGTGGGCATCCCTGTCTTGTTCGTGATCTTAGAGGAAAAGCTTTCAGTCTCTCCCCATTGAGTGTGATGCTAGCTGTGGGTTTTTCATATATTGCCTTTATCATATTGAAAAAGTTCCCTTCTATTCCTATCCTTTGAAGTGTTTTCATCAGGAAAGGATGTTGAATTTTGTCAAATGCCTTTTCTGCATGAATCGAGATGATCATGTGGTTCTTCTGCTTTGATTTATTGATGTGGTGTATTACATTAATTGATTTTCTTGTGTTGAACCAGCCTTGCATACCTGGAATAAATCCCACCTGGTCGTGGTGTATAATTCTTTTAACGTGCTGCTGGATTCGATTTGCGAGTATTTTGTTGAGGATTTTTGCGTCTATATTCATTAAAGAAATTGGTCCATAATTTTCTTTTTTTGTAGTATCTTTGTCTGGTTTTGGTATTAGGGTGATGTTGGCTTCATAGAAAGAGTTAGGTAGCTTTCCCTCTTCTTCAATTTTTTTGAAGAGTTTGAGCAGGATTGGTACTAATTTGTTTTTGAATGCTTGGTAGAATTCACATGTGAAACCATCTGGTCCTGGGCTTTTCCATTTTGGGAGCATTTTGATGACTCACTCAATCCCTTTAATTGTGATTGGTTTGTTGAGGTCATCTGTTTCTTCTTGAGTTAATGTTGGTTGTTTATGCTTTTCTAGGAAGTTGTCCATTTCATCTAAGTTGTCTAGTTTATTAGCATATAGTTGCTCATAGTATCTTCTCATTATCTCCTTAATTTCTTCAGGGTCGGTAGTTATATTTCCTTTCCCATTTCTGATTGCATTTATTTGCATCTGCTCTCTCTTTTTTTTTTGTTAGCCTAGCCAGTGGTCCATCGATTTTATTGATTTTCTCAAAGAACCAACTTCTGGTTTTGTTGATTCTCTCTATTGTTTTCCTGTTCTCAATTGCATTTATTTCTGCTCTAATCTTTATTTCTTCCCTTCTGCTTGCTTTGGGGTTAGTTTGCTGTTCTTTCTCTAATTCCTCCAGGTTAGCAGTTAACTCTTCAATTTTTTCTCTCTCTTCTCTTTTAATATAGGCATTTAGGGCAATAAATTTCCCTCTCAGCACTGCCTTTGCTGCATCCCATAAGTTTTGATAAGTTGTGTTTTCACTGTCATTTGCCTCGAGGAATTTACTAATTTCTCTTGTAATTTCTTCCTTTACCCACTGGTTTTCTAAGAGGGTGTTGTTTAGCCTCCATATGTTTGTGAATTTTATGACCTTCTGCTTTTTATTTATTTCCAACTTCATTCCATTGTGGTCTGAGAAAGTGTTTTGTATAATATCAATATTTTTAAATTTGTTGAGACTTGCTTTGTGACCCAACATGTGGTCTATCCTAGAGAATGTTCCATGAGCACTTGAGGAAAAAAGTGTATCCTACTGTTGTTGGATGTAGTGTTCTATAAATGTCTGTCAAGTCTAGTTCATTTATCATACAATTCAACATCTCTGTTTCTTTAGTGATCCTCTGTCTAGATGTTCTATCCATTGATGAGAGTGGTGTATTGAAGCCTCCAACTATTATTGTAGAGGTATCTATTTCTCCTTTCAGTGATCGCAGTGTTTGCCTCATGAATTTTGGGGCATTCTGGCTTAGTGCATAAATGTTTATGACTGCTATGTTTTCTTGATGAATTGATCCTTTAAATAATATATAGTATTCTTTTTTATCTCTTTTAATTGCTTTACTTTTGAAGTTTATGTTGGATATTAATATAGCTTCACCCAGCTTTTTTCTGGTTGCTGTTTGCATGAAATATCATTTTCCAGCCTTTCACTTTCAGCCTATTTTTGTCCTTGTGTCTAAGGTGAGTTTCTTGTAGACAGCATATAGAGGGGTCCTATTTTTTAATCCATTCTGCCATTCTGTGTCTTTTTATTGGGGAGTTTAATCCATTAACATTTAGTGTTATTACTGTAAGGGCAGTACTTTCTACTACCATTTTGTTTTTTGGAATTTATATGTCATATCTTATTTTTTCCTCTCCTTTTACCTTTCCTGATAATCTTCATTTCTACACTCTTCTCCAACTCTCTCTCTCCTGTCTTTTCCTATAAGCCTGTAGCACTTCCTTTAGCATTTCTTGTAGTGCCCGTCTCTTATTCACAAACTCTCTCAGTGTCTGTCTGAAAACGTTTTAATCTCTCCCTCATTTTTGAAGGAAAGTTTTGCTGGATATAGAATTCTTGGTTGGCAGTTTTTCTCTCTCAGTATCTTAAATATATCATGCCACTGTCTTCTTGCCTCCATGGTTTCTGCAGAGAACTCTGTACATAATCTTATTGACCTTCCCTTGTGTTTGATGGATTGCTTTTCTCTTGCTGCTTTCAGAATCCTCTCTTTGTCTTTGACATTGGACAATCTGACCAGTAAATGTCTTGAAGTAGGTCTATTGGGATCTCTTCTATTAGGGGTATGTTGTACTTCTTGAATCTCTAATTTTCTGTCTTTTATAAGAGTTGGGAAATTTTCAGTGAATATGTCTTCTATTACTCTTTCTGCCCCTTTTCCCCTCTCTTCTCCTTCTGGGATACCCATAACACGTATATTTGTGCGTTTCATGTAGTCACTCAGCTCCCTAAGACCCTACTCACATTTTTCCATTTTTTTCACCGTCTGTTCTTTTGTGTGTATGAATTTGAATGATCTGTCTTCCAGTTCACTGATCCTTTCTTCTGCCTGTTCAAATCTACTGTTGTGTCCCTCCATTGTGTTTTTCAACTCCTCCATTGTGGCCTTCATTCCCATGAGTTCTGCCATTTGTTTTTTTATGTTTATGAATTCTTCTTTATGGTTATCCAGTGTCTTCTTTATATCCTTCAGCTCTTTTGCTATATCTTCCTTCATTTCATCGAATTTATTTAGCATTAGTTGTCTCCACTCCTGTGTCTCAGCTGAGCTATTAGTTTATTCCTTTGGCTGATCCATGTTTTCGTGTTTCCTGGTATGGCTTGTTATCTTAAGTTGTCTAGGCATCTGATTTTCTTGATTAGTTTATTTTGGAGCTTGTTTTCTATCTTTTACCTAGTGGTTTTCTTGTTGGTTGGCTTTGTTCTCTGGCCTCTGTTATTCAGTTCAACTTATTCTAGACCTCTAACTTAGGTTCTATTTAGTTGATCAGAATTTTTACCCTCTTGTTTTTTCTGTTTCTTGCTCTGCCTCTATGTAACCTTTTTGTGAGTGGGTCTCCTCAGATAGGGTCGACTCTAGTCAGATTTTCCCAGTCTAGTGAGGCCCAGGTCTCATTGGGAGGGTATGGAGTTTTCCTGAGAATGAGACCCTCCTATGAGGCTTTTAGAATTGGTGCTTTTCCTCTCCTGTCCAGCAGATGGCACTTGCCAGCCTGCAGCTCCCCCACTAGTGTAAGGAGGTATGTAGACTTTTGTTCTCCTGGTGACTCTGATCCTGTTGGGGGCGTGGCTGACTGAAGCCAGAATCTGAATTCCAGCCCCTGGGGTCTGAGTTCCCAGAAGGAGGACTGCCAGTTGAGCTGGACCTCCCTCCACTCTCCCAATCTTCAGAACTCCAGTTGTCTCTCAGGGGCACTATTCCCTTCTCCCCTCTCCTCTTTGGGGCCTCTCCAGGTAGATTCCTTGGTCAGCCTGAGTTGCCAATTAAAGACAGGGGTGGAGGCCTTCAGTAGTGAATACAGAACTCAAAGACACTGTGGGTACTCTGTCTCCCCCCAAGCCCAGCCTAGTCCCTCAACCTGGGCTTTCCGATAGAAAATAACCACATGTATTACTTTTAGATTAAAAAAACAAAATAGAAAAGAAAAACAAGAAAAAGAAAAAAAGGAAAAGAAAAGAGTCTCTTTTAAAAGTCTTTCCCAGCCTGGAAGTTTTGTCAGTGTCAGAATAGAGCATTTAAAGATATGCTTTGGGCTATTGTCTGATAATTGTTCTCCAACAGCTTCAGCTCCACCCCTGCCAGGGGCTATTGAAATGCAAAAAGATAAGGGATCAGTGAGAAGCCAGAAGGGACAAAATATAGGGGAAAAAAATGGCTTTTTTGGAGTCTCGGAATGGGTGCCCGCTTTTACGTGTCCCCACTTCTCAGAGCCCAGCCCTTCTTTAGCACCCCAGCTCCCAAAATTAGTTAATTAATTTGTTAATTAATTCTGCAGTTGAGGCTGGGTTGAGCCTCCCTTCTTGCCCTCAGCAGATTGCTGTTTTTTGGTTCCCTCCCCCCCCTTTCAGGGAGCCGGCAGCAAGACAGTCTGTGAGGTCTGGGTGGGGAGGGGTGCCAGACCCCTGGTCCGGGGAACTTAAAATGTTCGCTGTGATCTCAGCTTTTCCTCCAATTCCAAACTTGCATCCAGTGTGACTGGTTACTGGAGACCCGGAAAACACTGTTTCATATAGTTCTTGGGTAATTGCCTGCTGCTCTTGTTGCTGGTCCCCGCTGAAAGGTCTTCCTGAGTTCCTGGGGCTCCAGGCCACCTGAGGCTCTTCAGGTGGCTCGCGCTCCCTGACTCAGATCGCACTCCCTTTATCCAGGGTATGGGTGGATGACTAGAAGAATGGGGACAAAAACTAAAAGCAAAATAAGGTGGGATGGGGGGATGATTTGGTTATGCTTTTTTACTTTTATTTATTATTCTTATTCTGATTCTAGTGTAAGGAAAATGTTCAAAAATAGATTGGGGTGATGAATGCACAACTATATGATGGTACTGTGAACAGTTGATTGTACAGCATGGATGATTGTATGGTATGTGACTATATCTCAATAAAACTGAATTTTTTAAAAAAATCAGTCCTGTTCCCTTCATGACATTGATCAATTTGTTTCATTCATGGAGAAAAATACAGAACCAGAAGTCTAATCAATCTCATGTTTTCATAAGACAGAAGCATGAAGGCTGAGGCTTTAGAGACAAGTCCTTTAAACAATATTTTCTTATTAGTGCTATGTGAAGTTTATTATTAATAATTTAACCAAGATTTCTAAGTGAGCAAGTGATACCACTTTCTTATTAAATTTATTTGTTCAAGGTTTATTTTAATATTAATAATTGGGGGCTCATATTACAAGGACTAATATATGTAATATATGTAAATATGTGTAGATATGTGTAAATTCAAGTCCATGTGGGCCACATAATACTTAATTCAAGAAAAAATTTAAATCAGACCAAAACCCACATTTTAATTTTCATACTGTAACAGAGAGATGCATGCACCTACAAACACACCAGGCATACATAAACACAAACACATATAAGAAACAGAACCCTATATATATAGAAAATGCTTATTGTTCCTCTTCCTATTTTCATTTTTAATGGAAAAGGCAATTTAAAAACTGTGCTTGTTTGAGTGTCTTACGTCCCCCAAAATGCCATTATCTTTGATGTAATCTTGTGTGGGCAGACATATCAGTGTTGATTAGATGTAATTCTTTGAGTGTTTCCATGAGATGTGACCCATTCAAATGTGGGTGATGACCTTGACAGGATAATTTTCATGGAGGTGTGATCCCACCCATTTAGGGTGGGTCTGAGTTAGTTCACTGGAGCACTATATAAGCTCAGACAGAAGGAGTGAGCTTGCTACACCGAAGAGGGACACTTTTGAAGAATGCATAGGAGATTAGAAAAGAGGAGCTGCTGATGAGAGACAGTTTGAAGATGGCTGTTGAAAGAAGGCTCTTGCTCTGGAGAAGCTAAAGGAGGACAAACACCCCCAGAGCAACTAAGAGTGACATTTTTGAGGAACTGCAGCCTAGAGAGGAATGTCCTGGGAGAAAACCATGTTGAAACAAGAACTTGGAGCACATGCCAGCCACATACCTTCCCTGCTAACAGAGGTTTTTCAGACCCCATTGACCATTCTCCAGTGAACGTAGCCTTTGTTGATGGATACTTTATGGCCTTAAGACTGTAACTGTGTAACCAAATAAACCCCTTTTTATAAAAGCCAATCCATCTCTGCTGTTTTGCATTCCAGCAGCATTAGCAAACCAGAACAAAACCCAAAGAGATGAAAATGTCTGTGTGCTAAATTCTGTTGTTCCCACTTCCTAATAGAACTTCTGTTGGTGTATTAAGAGACTTCATCAAGTCAATCTACAATTGGGTTATCAATGCTATGGAAAAGAAGTGATGAAATATGATAGTAAAGTTCAATAAAACATGTCTCATGTTTTAGTAAATACTATGACACCATAGACCCAAAACAGTAACATAATTTTATTTACTAATTTACTTGTAATATCATCATCCACTCATCTTTGCTGAGCATATTCATGTTTCTTGAAGACTGCAAAAAGGTGACCACTTTTTTGTTCATCTGGGTATTTATTTTCAAACAATGAGAGGTTTAGTATGGTATTTTATGGCCACATCTATATAACTGTGCTGTTTCCTTCATCAGTTTTTAATACAGGATGAGTTTTAGTTCAGAAAATGGTACTGCCTGTGACAACGCAATAGGGGCTAAGACATCGCATAGCTCATGAATGGCATGTAGATTTAGAATCACAGTTTCTCAACTTCCTATCTTTTATTTAGTCATTTATTTATTTATTTATTTATTTATTTATTTATTTATTTATTTTTCAATCAGAGAACAATGCCTCTTTAAAAGTGATGCTTGTCTGAGTATTCTCTGAGGGTAAAGGAGAAAATTTATACATCAGATCACTTTCTGCTTTACAGATAGTAGTTTGTAGATGTCCAGTTTTACAAGCATATATACTATTTTCTTGATCAATTTTGCAACTGTTTAGAACAAGAACAAAGAAGAATGGATGGGGGAAATTGCTTCTCCTTGATTGAATTCCTTTTCTTCGGAATAACTACTCACCATGAAATCAAAGGAACTCTATTCACCAAAATTGTAGTTGTTTATCTCTTTAATATTCTGGCAAATCTGAGAATCATAATTTTAATTAAAACGGATTCCCAGATTCACAAACCTATGTATTGTTCCTCAGCTATGACTCCTTCTGTGACCTCTGCTATTACACAGCAATTGGGTCCAAGATGCTGATGAATCTGTTTGTAAGAACAAATCATTTCCCTTTTTCAGTTGTGCTCTGCAATTCTTCATATTCTGTATCTTTGCAGATTCTGAATGTCTGCTGCTGGCAGTGATGGGCTTTAATAGGTACAAGTTCACTGGTAACCCCTTGCTCTGTACAGTCAACATGTCCAGAAGGGTTTCTTCAATGCTCATGACTGGGGTTTACCTGGTGGGAAGAGTGGATGCTTTGGCACATATGACACTAACATTATGCTTAAATTTCTGAGGGTCAAACAAGATTTACCATTTCTTCTATGATTTACCTCCTCTTTACTTCCTTTCTTGTTCTGATAGAATGAACCTGTACTTTTGGTATTTTGGTGCTTTTGGCTTGATTGAACTGAATACTATTTCAGGAGTCCTTGGGCCTTATTGTTATATCATTCTCTTAATTTTAAAGATCCACTGTGCTAAGGGGAGGTACAAAGCTTTCTCCACCTGCACCTCCCACTTAAGTGTTGTTGCAATTTTTCAGGGAACTATGGTTTTCTTGTATTTCTGGCCCAGTTTTTCCAACTCACTAGATGAAGACAAAATTACTTTGTTGCTTTATGCACTTGTGATTCCCATGTTCAACCCATGATTTAAAGCCTACAGAAGAAGCCTGTGAATGAGACTTTGGAAAGATTGAAATATAAAAGGTGGTTTTAAATATATATATATATATATATATATATAATTTACACACACATTTATATATATGTATATAAACACACAAACACATGCATACAGTTTTGTTCCTCAAATCACATGGTATAGTACAAAGTTTTCTCAAATACTTTAATACAGCTATATTTACTAACCTCTAACAATATCATTATTTTATCCTTTCCTCCATTTTCACACATCATTATGTGTCTTCTATTAGATAAGCTACTGTCTTTTTATATAACTTTCCAGTCTCCTTATTTTGCCAAATTTCATTTGTTCAATCAGTCTTTTGTGCACTAATGGAATTTTACCAAGGGTTATTGAGTGTTTGCTGCATTCCTGTTGTACTTCTAAGTGCTTTGTCTTTTATGGTGAGTCCAGTAGTTTCTATAATAACAAGTCACATAATCTACTGGAAACTAGTCATACAAATAATTCCCAATGACCACAAATCATTAAAATTATTTTAACAATATCAAGTATTGATGATGAGGTGGTGCAACTAACAGTCTCACATATTGGTAGTTGATATGGGAATTGGTGTCCCACTTTGGAAAACTATACAGAAGACTCTATTATAGCTGGATATACACATACTTTATGACCACAAAATTTCATTCCCAGTTTTATAATTAAGAGGAGTGAATGTGTCCACACAAAATGTTCACAGAAATGTTCAAAATGTTCACAGTAGCTTTATTTGCAATAGCACAAAATGGAAAATAACTCAAATTTCTGTCAACACATAAAATCAGTGGTTGACAAACTATTGTAAGGAGCTATATGGTATATTTCAGGCTTTGCAGGTCATAAGGTATCTGTCACAACTACTCAAATATGCTTTTCAATTATTAAAACAGCCATCAGCATACATAAATGAATGGGTAACACTATGTTCCTACAAACTGTTGTCTCCTACTTTGCCTCTCCTAGCACTAGATTAGAGAAGTAACATGGTATATTTGCACATTGGAATATTATATGGCAATAAGAATAAATGAACTATCTCTACACAATGTCATTTAGGAATCTCTGAAACATAATGTTGAGCCAAAGCAAACTGACAGAAAAGCACAAACATTACATGACTTAACACTTATATAGTTCAAAAAACATAGTATTAATCTATCAAATTGGTATGATGGGGCCCATAAACAGTCAAAAAATGCTGGTAATCGTATATCTTTTGGTGTGGGTTTCAAGTGCAGGAATGTATACTTATTATATGACCATTTTCTATGTATACCCTATCTTAAAAAGATTTTCTAAAAGCAAAGTCTACTTACTATTAGATTGTAAGCAACTTCAGGATTTCATTATTGTGGTTTTTAAAATCTCTAGCAATATCTTATACCAAATTAGTTTCTAATATATGTTCGTAAATCTAATAGAGCATATTTTCCATAGGATATTCCATTAAATAATTATACTGTATGTTACTAAGAATGTGATGCCTAGCTTATAGAACAGAGGCTTCATTATCAACCTGTGAACACTTTAAGCTTATTTCCAGCAAAGAAATGCAGTGAACCTGCTTCTCCTTGGGACTATTATCGTGCATTCAACCTATTTCATAACGGTCCAAGCCTTAAGGTTTACAAGTAGATGATTGCCAGCATGAAGGGCCTCAGTGACACCAGAAAACCATTTAGATATGGATTTTTTTAATCACTTGCTTTTCTCAAATGTCTTAAATTCCACCTTAAATCTTTTATATTCTCATGTTTTATGAAAGCCACTCTCAATTAAAACACAAAAATCATTAAATTATTCAGGAATTAATTTACATTATCTACTTTTCATCAGTATGTTGCTCTACAAGCTCAGGATTTAGTGGGAGAGTGAGGTGTACCACATGATACATGGTATAGATGGCAATCCTGTTTGGGAAAGTGAAGTCTGGGTCTTGCCTAATCAGAGTGTAGCCTGAGGGAATTTGGCATCCCCAGAGACAGGAAAGCACCTTAGGGGAAAACGTGTTTGAAAAGGAATCAGAAGGACCATCTCCTTCAAATACATACCAGAAAAGTAGATAATGGTAGTAAAGCTCTTGGATAACACAGATAAAAGTTTCTTGAGTGCACCTGGTGGAAAAATATTACAATTACTTAGGTGGTTTGAGGTTTGTCTCAACAATATCTCCCAGAGGAGTGCACTTGGTACTGGGATCCTCACACTAAGAATGGGAATGAAATATGAAAAGTCATTAAAAATTGTGACACAAATCACTTTTTCCAAAATTAAAACCATAGTAAATTTCATGATTTTAGTCTGTGTTCTAGCTTCATAGAAAGTAAGAGGAATATCAACAACAAGCAATAAATCAAAGCAACAATAACAACAACAAAACTTTTATTCTTTTAACTCTCAGGTGAAGTTTCAGAAGAACAGGAGCATTGGTGTGTATAAAATGCTACATGCCTGACACCTATTATTTTCACTGTTTTTGTACATGAATTTTGCTTTGACTGGTTTAGTGGGAATTAATTTAACTTAATTAAGAGTCAGAATTTACAGCTGATTTGCATGATGATTGTACATTGCCTTCAAATATCAATCAACAGTAGATACTTAATGAACATACAGCAATCTACACATGTTGGTGTACTGCAGTGGTTTACAGGTTATAAACTATCATGGCCAACACACAGAGCTTCTCCCACAGTTGCTGGTTGTACAGCATCAGGGACATCAGTTTCCTTATTTTCTATTTCTTCCCTGGAATTATGCAATGCAGCAGCCCTCCATGTCACTTTCTCTTCATACCAATATTGACAATGTTAACTGGCTCAGCTGATATAAATAAAACAGTCTACTTCCCAATTTGACAATGCTTATTCTTTGCTCCCCTCTGTCTTGAAGCACTTTTGGAATCCTGCCTTGGTGTAGAAGTGGAATTTGGATGGCCTTTCAATTGTCTAAGAACACTATGATTCTATGGGTCACTAATTTTGTGAATTTTTGAACATGACTTTAACATAAACACGCTATAATAATCTATGAGTAGGCAAGAGAGTTAAACTATAGCTTCATTACACAGTTTTCATGAATCTATTATAAGAATTTGCTTTGGAGTTAGAAAATCTTAAAAACTATGAGACTTTTGAAGTTTACCTATCACATCTGAATTTCAATTCTTTCACCTGTAAAAGTAGGTTGGTAGAAACAACTCAGGACATATGCGATAATGTATGAAAATATGATAATATGTGATGATAGGTAATGTGTGAAAGACACCTGATGTTTAGTAAGAAAGCCAAAATTGCCTGAATTTAAAGTCACATGTCTTTGTCCTTAAAAGTCATTTATAAGAATTTATTTATAGTAAGTTATGTACATATAATTTTACTCATATCAGAGTTGTTTCTGATATGAAAAATTATATACAAACCAAATAGATATTAGCAGAGGATTTATTAAATGAATTAATGTTCATATGTAGAAAAGAATACAATGCATCTATTCATAATATTTATTTATATATTAGTATGTTTATTCCAACATTTTCATTTCAAAAATTTAAAAAGTGAGATTTTATACAACAAAGCCTGGTTATTCCTACGCAGTATGATTATAGTTAGTTTTGTCTGTCTAAAAATCTTTATTTTGTGAATATATCTAATAGGAGTGCATGCGTGTGTGAGTGCACACTCATGGGTGTGTGTGAGTTTGTATTCTATATTATGGAATTAAGCCAAAATGGAAAAAAAATCTGTATTTCTTTCTCAATCATCCTACCTATATGGAATACCATATGATTAAACTATATGATTATATATAATTATATCTGCTGCTAATCCCAAAGAGACCAATTGTTGAACACCCAGGGACTAAACACTGTGATAAATAACCTAGATCATTCAGGAGACACTGAAGCAGATGGAGCTGTGTCTAAGAAATAAGTCATCAGTTCTGCAGCAGGTACTAATAATATTTGTTATTTTTCTGATTCATATTTTAGATTTCTTTAATCTTTCCCCACCCACCACCTACCCCCCTTTCTACTAAAATCATGTTGTAAAACCAAAAGAGGTTATGGAAGTTTATGTAAACTCTCATTTTATTTACACATATCAATCAATATACAACAATGCTAGCAGTGCTTGGGAAGGTAGTCAGGATTTTTTTTATTATTATTATTCATCTCTTATCGGTACTTTTATTTATGGTTAAAATACTCTCATTTAACAAAGGAAATGCTATTTTTAAAGATGTGTCTACAAGGACAGATATTTAAATGATTTTAGGATGAGGTTTTGGAGATTTCTACTTTGATCTCTAGATCATTATGGAGATGCAATACATTTTTGTTCTTTATCTAACCTTCAACTTCACTTTTTTATTTCTGCAGAGAAAAAGAGTACAGATATGCAATGATATATGATCTAATCAGTTTGGGTAAAACATAACAATGGGACCTAGAATTCATTGGCCTTCCAAGGCCAACCAACTCCCTTAACCAAGGGCAGGCAGATTTAGGAGGTATCAAAGACAAATATGGATCAAAGAAAACAATACAACAAACAAAACAACTTCTGGGAATTGGTACAGTTCAGACATGGCTTTGTTGGAGGGTATGGGAGTTGAGTCTGAGGATTTTTATTATGTGTCTGTTTGTAAACAGAGTCTACAAGAGCTCTAGTAGACCATGGCAGAGGTAGCACACTTCATTTCTTGCTTCTCTGATCCCACACTATTAGCATCTGTGTTATTAGGTCTAAAATATTCTTCAGTGTTTCCTCTGTGTAACAGCAACTTTGTAAGAGAAGCACTTAGCCCTAGTATATTCCTGTCTGCCTCTTCAGCCCACTGCTCATGGAGACATTTCTACCCTTTTCTCCAGCTGGCTTGACTATTCCTGTTCCATGGATCCTGAATCCCAGACTATGTCCATCCCTGTAACAATAAGATGCATGGTTGTTTACTGAGGCTGGATAGGACCTGAAGGGTTAATGGGGAAAAGGAGAAATGTTGTACCCAGGAACCTGCCATAGCTCTGCTTGCTTCAGAATTTTGGACTATCTGGCAGGAAAAATATTGCAAATAACTCATTACCTACACTTCTAACTTGACTAAATATCTCTATCATAGGGTCAAACTATGAAATTGGAAAAATAAATTCTTGTCACAAGATGTGGATTATCTGAACCAATTAGTTGTAAGAACTATGATTTTGAAATCTTGTGATATCAATTTATTAATCTATGAAACAGATTTAGTAAAAATTATGACTACTACATAAGTGGATGTGGAAATAACATTTAATTTGGATAAGTTTTGTTGCAAAATCTGTGCAGTGCTAGACAAATATAAGATATATAATTAACATTACAATTTCATAGATTTGCATTGTCTGATATATTTCCAGTTGAGTCAGTTCACTTCAAGCAGTTCTAGCATTCTTTCTTTTTTTAATCACTGAAAATGAGAATGGACAAGTGATTAAACTATTAAGACAGGAAGATATTGTTAACCCTCCACTTTCATTTTCTTCTTTCAGTGCCAGAGATTTCATAGATCTGAATGAGGGCTACTGAGAACTGCACTTTGTTTGCTCACTTCATATTCTTAGGAATCTCTGGCAGACAGGATGTGCAGCAGATGCTTTTTGTGCTCTTTCTCCTCGTTTATGGCACAACCTTGATTGCCAATCTAGGGATGATTCTACTGATTAAGCTGGACCCCAGGCTTCACACACCCATGTACTATTTCCTGAGCAGTCTGTCTTTCTGTGATGTCTGCTACTCCTCCACTGTCTCTCCCAGGATGCTGGCTGATTTCTTATCTGAACAAAAGAAGATTCCGTATAATTTGTGTGCCATCCAGATGTATTTTGGGGGGCACTTGCAGATGTGGAATGTCTCCTGTTGGCTGTCATAGCCTATGACCATTATGTAGCCATTGTAATCCACTTCTTTATTTAACTGCCATGTCCAAGAGGGTCTGTACTAAGCTACTGGCTGGTGCCTATATTGTAGGCTTGGTGGATTCAGCAATCCACACTTGCTGCACATTTCAATTGTCATTCTGCAATTTCAATGTCATCAATCACTTTTTCTGTGATGTCCCACCTTTACTAGTTCTCTCCTGCTCAGATATATCAGTCAATGAGATAGTAATGTTCACTTTCATTGGCTGTGTTGTGGGGTGCAGTATTGTCACTGTCCTCGTCTCCTACAGCTATATAATAACTACCATCCTTAAAATGAATTCAGCTGAGGGGAGACACAAAGCATTCTCCACATGTGCCTCCCACTTAACCACTGTGGCTCTATTCCATGGTACGCTCTTGTTCATGTATTTCCGGCCAAGCTCGAGTTACTCAATGGACACTGACAAATTGGCCTCTGTTTTCTACACAGTTTTGATCCCTATGTTAAACCCACTCATCTATAGCCTGAGGAATAAGGATGTGAAAGGTGCCCTGAAAAAAGCAATCAGTGCTAAATTTAGTTCTGTGTAAAATCATGTTTTTCACCCAAAAATGTTTATTTAAAGAATATGAGAGAAAAAGTTCAATAGTTTTGGCATAAGTTCCTACAGCCTTACCAATACATCATTCTAAGTATTTTACTATGGTTATTGTGTCTAAATTGAGGATAGGGAACAGTTATTACTGGTCTTAGACATCTCTCTAAACTAAGGAAAATAGGAATATTCTCACCTTGCTATTTTGTTGAGAGGTTCCTTTTATACCTCCTTTTTTTTGTCCATGCGTGTGTCCACTAAAAATTCATGGATTAAATCCTACACAAACACCAATTCCACACACCCTATTTAAAGTTCTGATTTAAAAAAAAAAAAATGTGCTAAACAAATATAGTTGTTCAGCCAGAAGGGAGTTTAATGGGAACCTTAGTTTCATCTGTGTCCATCTGTGTACTGGTATGGTCAATATAAATGTCCTGTCATAATAGTTAGATGTAAATAAGCAGGTGAGGACTAGTGTGGAGAAATTTCCTGCCCTAGACTCAAATCTCCATAAAGTCAAGACCCTTGTCTGTCTTGTTCACCATTATATCTCCTTTGTTTTTCACACTGCTAACTCCAAGATATCATTCAAAATTAATTATAAATAAATGAATGAGTGATCCTGCAAATGTAATGCAAAAAAGAGCCTTTGTAAATTTACCAAAAAAGAATATCCTTCCTTTAGTTGTATTCCAGTATGCTCACTTTAGATGAAATCCATATGCACCACTTGTATTTTGGCCTAGACAAAAATAAGACATCAGGGGCAGACAACATTTGATGTAAACACCCTGTAGGGCCTTCTTTTCTTTGTCAACCTCTCCCAATAATATCAATTGACATCCCTAGGAACAGTGGCTATAAATTTATATTGTGCCTCATTCTAAGTATCAGCCCCTGGATTTCTTTCCTTACTCTCACTCTGGAGATCAGATGTGATGATGTGGTGATATCAACAACTGTAAACTACATCAGGAATAGAAGTTGGGAATGAAAGATGTGGACAACAGCCACTGCAAAATGGAACCTCACCTCCCATGTTTGTAGCATTATATTAGTTAAAAGCAAAACAGCTCAAATGCCCAATTGCCACAGTTTAAATTTTAAAGGAAGAGTTAATATGAAATATGTTCAGTGGAAAACATAGCAAAGAATAAAGTACTATTTACATTAATATTCAATTTATAGTGACTTAAATTATGTCTGTTTATCTATGAAATAAACCAGAACCCTATTCTAAGCAAAATTTTAATAGTGGTTATCTTTCAGTGGTTGGATATTAGGTAATCTTAATTTTAATTCTTTTGCACATTTGTATACCCAAAAAAACTACAATAAATATGCATTGCACTAGAAATAAGAAAAAAAAAAGTCATGGTTTTTTATGGCCTTTAACTAAGAGTGTGCATTGTGTGTTTGTGAAGAGTTATAGATATGTTTTTCCCAATAGTGGACATATTAATAAATTTATTAAAATGACTTTCTTCAAAGTAATATCATTCTTGTGTTTTGTAAATAATTTACTTCTTGGACCAGACTTTTACTTAATTATACAATTATAAAACACTTCAGAATAATCTTATAATGTATACAATGACTTAAATTAATTGCCTATGCTGTTTTACTATAATCAATTATCAATTAATCCATTATGAAAAACAAAACATATTTTCAGGTTCTCAAATACATTCATTTTATTTTAGGTTGTTGTTATGAAAGGAACATGAAGGCATTCTTCATTGGTCCTGGGTTAAAAGAGAAAGGAGATATACAAGGTTTTCCATTCAGTTTCTCTTCTCTAATCTTACACATTCCTTTAGTGTATAAAATGTACTGAGTTTGATTTACATTTAAACATCAAAGGGTCTAATTATTCATTAAAACATTCAACAATGGGTGGTTTATTTCTTACATTAATGATTGACCAGGGTTTTAAAAAATATTTCATTGTCTCAAATATTTGGTTTCTTTTATAGTCCCAAATACCTTAAGTTTTTTAATGCAATTTTATTGAGGTATATTTACATACCATCAGTCATCTAAAGTGCACAATCAATTGTTCACAATTGTTCACAAGTATCATCATATAGTTGTGCATTTATCACCACAATCAATTTTTGAGCATTTTAATTACTCCAAAAAAATAAAAATGAGAGTAAAAATAAAAATAAAAAGGAACACCCAAAACATCCCATCACCCCATAATCCCCTATTATTCATTTACTTTTTGTCTCCATTTTTCTACTCTACTCCATTCTTCTACATTTTCTATTGATACACTAGATAAAGGGAGGGTGAGCCACAAGGTTTTCACAATCACACAGTCACACCATGTAAGCTATATAGTTACACAATCCTCTTCAAGAATCAACGCTACTGGATGGCAGTTCAACAGTGTTATGGTTTGCTAATGCTGCCATTTTGGAAAACACCAGAAATGGAATGGCTTTTAAAAAGGGTGTTTATTTGGTTACAAAGTTACAGTCTTAAGATTGTAAAGTGCCCAAGGTAAGACATCAACAATAGGTTACCTTCACTGAAGAACACAGATGGCATCTGGAAAACCTCTGTTAGCTGGGAAGCACATGACTAGCATCTGCTTGCTCCCAGGTTGTGTTTCAAAATGACCTTCTCCCAGGATGTTTCTCTCTAGGCATCTGGAGTTATTCTCTTAGCTTCTCCCAGGCAAACTCTGGAGAAGCAAAAGTCTACTTTCAATGGCCATCTTCAAAATGTCTCTCTTGGCTGCAGCTAACATCAGGGGTCTGCAAACTCAAGCATGTCTAAGCATCAGCATCTGCAATTGTGTGTGTATGTGTATAGACTCTGGGCTCGTGTGACTCTCTAAGCTGCAGCATCAAGCTCCTTTTGTCTGTGAACTCTTTAATGGACTCCAGTGATTTAATGAGAACCACCCTAAATGGGTGGGGTAAAACCTCCATGGAAATTATCCAATCAAATATCTCACCCACAGTTGATTCAGTCACATCTCCATGGAAACAATCAATAGGTTCCAACTTAATCAACACTAATATGTTGGTCCACACAAGATTGCTTCAAAGAACATGTCATTTTGGGGTACACAATGCACCCAAACTGGGACAGTTTCAGGTATTTCCTTCTAGTTAGTCTAATACACTAAAAACTAAAAGGGATATCTATTTAATGCATAAGAATAACCTCCAGAATGACCTCTCAACTCCTTTGAAATCTCTAAAGTACTGAAACTTTATTTTGTTTCATTTCTCTTCCCCCTTTTGGTCAAGAAGGCATTGTCAATCCCACAATGTTGGATCCAGACTCATCCCTGGAGCCATGTCCCATGTTGCCAGGAAGATTTACAGCCTTGGGAGTCATGTCCCACATACGGTGGAGGGCAGTGAGTCCGCCTGCTGAGTTGGCATAGAGAGAGTGGCTACATCTGAGCAGCAAAAGAGGTTTTCTGTGGGTGACTTTTAGGCAAAATTATAAGTAGGCTTAGCCTATTTTTTTTCAGTAACAAGCTTCATAATGGCAAACACCAAGGTAGAGGGCATGGCCTTTTAAATTGGTAGTCTGCAATGCTTGTGAGAGTATCAGAAATTCCCCAGATGTGGAAGCTTAATATTTCCACATTTTTCCCCAGTCCCTTAAGGGGAGCTCTTTGCAAATACCTTTTTATTCTCTGCCCAAATTACTCTGGGATGTATTGGGGCTTTACACTAACCTCTACAAACAAAAAGTTCTCAATCCTTATTCAAGATTCATGTATTTATGGTGTTTGACAGGTTAAATAATATAGTGTGCTACAGAGAATACAAATTTTGCACCATATAAACATCTCTTCCATTGGTCTCATGTAGAAGTTAAGGTTTTAAAACACAGTCAATATCATATTTTACTGTTTAGTCTGATTTACCTTAGACCTAACCAAGTACATTTATTTCATATCTTTATTGAGGTCTGATCTCATTTTCAGCTTCTTTAACAGTTGCTGTATGGGGAAATGCTGACATTCATAGCTGCTGAACTCTGACTTTGAGTCTCAGGTGTCACACAGATCCCAAAGTTCCAGGGACCAAATAGGTTATACACAAAGAGCTCAGCATCTCAGAATAGAGTAATAACCATTACAACATAGGAACAGAAGTAACTGCTGTAACAGCTTACAATCTGGGAAACTTTATGATAAGCCTTCTGATAACCTATACTCTCAGATACAATTCTCACAGTTTGCACATTGTAATTAGTCCATATTAGTGAGGTGATATAATATCTGACTTTTTGTTTCTCTGTTATTCAAATACCTTAAGTTTTAATAGAATAATTTACACTCTTTTTATGACATTGCAATCACTGTTCAGAACCTTTCCCAACTCAGAAATTATTAAATATATTCATGATTATAAAAATTATTAAATATATTCATGATTATAAAAACTGAACCTACTTGGGTTATCTGAAATTGACATCACTGCCATCTTCCACATATATGTGTAGGGAAAAGATATTCTTTACATTTTATTCTATCTTGTCCTTTAAAGATTCTGAATTAATAGTCTTTACACATGGGCATGAAGTCATGAAATGTTTTACTTATCTGTATTTGTTGTTTTGGTTTTAATAAAATGATAAAAATGGGAGAGAGATTCAGATAACAACTTAACTTTGAATTGAAACAGATCTGAGTTAACATTTGTGTGGTACCAATGGACAGGTTAATTGTATGTCCTGAGGATAATCAAACTTGTTCAGCCTCAGTTTCCTCTTCTGTTTAAGAGAAATTTCAAAAATATCTATTTCATTCAGGTATATGACATTGCAAAATCTCATAAGATGTTTGTTATTGTATTGATTAGGATTCTCTAGGGAAACAGAACCAACAAAAGATATCTGTAAATATAAGATTTTATAAAAGCATTTCATGCAACTATGGGGATGCATGAGCCCAAATTCTGTAGGGCAGGATGCACAAGTCCAAATTCCACAGGGCAGGCAGCAAACTGGCAACACCAATGAAGGTGTTTGATGAACTCCTTGGAAACACTGGCTAGCCAAAGAAGTGAAGAGTCTCTTTCTCCCTTAAAAGTCTTCAACTGATTGGATGAAATCCAGCTGATTTTAATCCTGTCATTGAGGAAGTCATGCAATTCATTGATGCAATCAGTCACAGGTTCAGTCAATTGACTAATGATGTAATAAGCCAGACTTCTGGTTTATTAACCAGCTACAAATTTACTTGCAGTAATTGTTAGGCCAATGTTTGCTTGACCAGACACCAGGACACCATCACCTGGCCAAGTTGACACAGGAACCTTACCATCACAGGCCAACCCATGTCAACTTGGCACTTATACACATTACTTTAAACCATACTTAATCTCTAAATAGAGCACAATAACAGATGTATATTTCACACAATACTCAACTTTCCTGCATACAACCAAAAACACTAAATCTCTCCAGAATAGGGTGCAAATCCTTGGTTTATCAGGATTCTGAATCAACAGACAAGAAAGAGGATTACTGTACTGACTGGGATGATTGATCCTATCAAGGGGATAAAACACTGCAACTACTCAATGGTGGTAAAGAAGAGTTTTCCTGAAATACAGGAGATCCCCTAGGGCATCTCTTAGTACTACTATGCCCTGTGATTAAAGTCAATGGAAAACCAAAGTGGCCAGGTGGCAGTATTAACTTCCAGTTCAATGGAATTATTGTTTTTTTTCCTGGTGAAAGCACTTCTCCTTTTGGAACTAAGTCTTGCAGACTAGCAGAGCTTATGCTTGCAGGGACAGGAAGCAAACATTTCCCTAGTGGATCACTAGGAGTGATACTGAGTGATGTCACTCCTGTTTCCACCCCTTGCTTCCTGGACTCATGAATCTTGGCTATGGGAGAAAGAGCACCATAGAGTGGAGGCTGATTCAGAGCATACACAGCCTCCTGGAGAACACCGCCCCAGCCCTGCAAGGTATTGCCATGTAGTTGGTGCCACAATTGAGTCTTCATCAGGCCATTCCACCATTCCATCAACCCAGCTGCCTCTGGTTGATGGGGAACATGGTAAGAGCAGAGAATTCCATGAGCATGTGCCCATTCCCTCACTTCATTTGCTGTGAAGTCCTTGATAAGAAGCAATTCTGTGTGAAATACTATGATGGTGGATAAGGCATTCCATAAGTCCACAGATGGCAGTTTTGGCAGAAGCATTGCATGCAAGGAAGGCAAACCCATATCCTGAGTATGTGTCTATTCCCGTGAGAAGTAATCACTGCCTTTTCCATGATGGAAGTGGTCCGATGAATCAACCAGCCTCCAGGTACCAGGCTGATCACCTCAGAGAATGGTGTCATATTGGGGAATGAGCGTCAGTCTCTGTTGCTTGAAGATTGGGCACTCAGCAGTGGCTGTGGCCAGGTCAGCCTTGGTGAGTGGAAAGTCCATGTTGCTGAGCCCATGCATAACCTCCATCTCTACCACCATGACCACTTTGTTCATGAGCCCATTGGGCAATGACAGGAGTCATTGGGGAAAGAGGCTGCCTTGTACCCACCAAATGGGTCATCTTATCCACTTGATTATTAAAACCCTCCTGTTCTGAAGTCACACTCTGGTGAGCATTCACATGGGACACAAATATCTTCATGCTTTTTGCCTACCCAGAAAGATCTATCCACATACCTCTCCCACAGAATTCTTTGTTAACATTTTTCCAATCATGTTCCTTCCAAGTCCCTGAACACCCAGCCAAACCATTAGCAACAGCCCAGGAATCAGTACATAAGCACATCTCTGGCCAGTTTTCCTTCCAAGCAAAATTAACAATCAGGTGCACTGCTCAAAGTTCTACCCACTGGGAGGATTTCCCCTCATCACTCTCCTTTAAGGATATCCCAGAAAAGGCCTGCAGTGCTATAGCTGTCCACTTTTGGGTGTTGCCTGCATATTGTGCAGAACTGTCTGTAAACCAGGCCTGAGTGTTCTCTTCCTCATTCAAATGATTGTAAGGAACTCCCCAAGATGCCATAGTCATGGGCTGGGAAACAGAAGATAAGGTGGAAGGAGTGGGGGCCATGGGTATTTGGGCCACCTCTTCATGTAACTTACTTGTGCCTTCAGGACCCACTGGAGTTCTATCTCATATATACCATTTCCATTTTATGATGGAGTGCTGCTGTGCACACACAACTTAATGGCTTGGCAAGTTGGACAACACCCAGCTCATGATAGGCAATGCTGGTCTCAAGGAAACTTGGTGGCCCATCTCTACTAAGACCCAATAACAGGCCAAAAGCTGTTTCTCAAAAGGAGAGTAGTTATCTGCAGAGGATGGTAAGGCTTTACTTCAAAATGCTAAAGGCCTACATTCTGATTCTCCTAAAGGAGCCTGCCAAAGTCTCCAAACAGCATCTCTATTTGCCATTGACACTTCCAGCACCATTGGATCAGCTGAATCATATGGTCCAAGTGGGAAAACAGCTAGCATAGCAGTCTCAGCCTATCACAGAGCCTAATCTTGTCCCAGTCCCCACTAAAAACTAGAAGCTTTTCTGGTCACTTGGTAAATGGGCCAGAGCAGCACACCCTAATGAGGAATGTACTGTCTCCAAAATGCAAAGATTTTTTTTTTCATTGTAGCAGGAGCCAGATTCAATAGCTTATCCTTCATCTTAGAAGGGATATCTCAACATGCTCCATACCACTAAACACATAGAATTTTTACTGAGGTGGAAAGCCCCTGTATTTTTTTTTTGCATTTATCTTCCATCCTCTGACAAGCAAATGCCTTACCAACAAATCTAGAGTAGTTGCTACTTCTTGCTCACTAGGTCCAATCAGCATGATATCATCAGTATAAATGGACAGTGTGATGTCTTGTGGGAGAGAGACAAAATCAAGATCCCTGTGAACATTATGACATAGGGCTGGAGAGTTGTTATATCCCTGAGGTAGGACAGTGTGTATATACTGCTGGTCTTGCCAGCTGAATGCAAACTGTTTCTGCTGGTCCTTACTAACAGCTGTTAAGAAAAAAGCATTTGCCAGTTCAATAGCTATATGAAAGGTACCAGGGGATGTGATGATTTGCAAAAGTGATGATGCCACATTCTGGAACAGCAGCTGCAATTGGAGTCACAACTTGGTTAAACTTACAATAATCCACAGTCATCCTCCAAGACCCATCTATTTTCTGCACAGTCCAAACTTGAGTGTTGAATAGGGTGTGGTGGGAATTACCACCCCTGCATCCTTCAAGTCCTTAAGTATGGCATTAATCTCTACAATCCCTCCAGGAATCCAGTATTGCTTTTGGTTTACTTTCTGCTAGGCAGGGGCAATTCTAGTGGCTTCCACTTGGCCGTTCCTACCATAATTGCCCTCACTCCATGAATCAGGGAACCAATTTGGGGATTATGCCAGTTGCTGAGTATGTCTATTCCAATTATGCATTCTGGCTCTGTGGAAATAGCCACAGAATGTGTCTGGGAACCCACTGGATCCACTGTGAGATGGACCTGAGCTAAAACTCCATTGATCACCAGACCTCCATAAGCTCCTACTCTGAATGGTGGACCTGAGTGACATTTTTTGATCTCCTGGAATTAATGTAATTTCTGAGCCAGTGTCTGATAATCCCCCAAATATCTGATCATTTCCTTTCCCCAATGTATAGTTGCCCTGGTACAAGGCTGTAGGTCTCCTTGGGTAGGGCTGGGAGGAAGATTAGCAGTACAAATTTTGTGCGGCACATCAAGGTCCTTCCCCAAGGGTACCCAGACTTCCCCTCATTCAATGGGCTCTGGGTCTATAAATTGTCTCAAGTTTTGGAACTGAATAAGGACCATGACTCACTGTTTCTGTAATTCAAGTTAGACTTTTGTTCACTTAACCTGGAATTCTTCTGCTTATACAAATCAAAGAAGAATTTATTAGACTGCCCATCTTTTTCCCTTCTAGGAACTCCATGATCTACTAGCCAACACCCTAAGTCTCCATGAGTCAAATTATTTTGACTGTTGCTTTGAGCCAGTTTTCTATTATGGTAACCATGCCCACCTTGTTTTGGCAGTTAACTGCTGCCACATGACATCTTCCAACTCAGGATCCAATTATGCCTACTTTCTGTAAGGATTCTAGTTCAGTGGCAGCAGTTTCCACAGTAATATCTGACCCACAGAGAAGGGCAACTACAGAACTCTTCAGGGATGGTGAACCTAGTCTCACAAATTTATTCCTTACAGTCCTGGTAAAAGGTATATCCTCTGGACATTCCAGGGGTGTGTGAGCAGATGTTTCATGATGAATCCAGTCTAACTTCCAATCTCTCTAAGTCTTTGAATCCCCTCCTGTACATTATACCAGGACAGTTCTGGCATTTCAACCTCCAATAATGCCATCCACCTTCTGATCCATGTTTCAGCCAACCACCCAAATTGTTAACACCCTTTCTAACTCCTCAAGCTACAACATTGAATGCCAAATCTCTGCCTATCAGACCATATCAATAAATTCAGCCTGATCCAACTTTATATTCCTTCCAACATTATCCTACACCCTTAACATCAATTCTCACACATATTCCCCTGATTTCTCTCTGAATAAATTTGAAAACTCATTCAGTTCTTTTGGAGTATAGTGTACTCCCTCATGGGTCACACTCTGTACCTCACCCTTCAGGGCCTGTTGAGATTTTAGTCTAGTTATAAGTCTTGAAGAAAAGACTGCTGGTGGGGTGAGTCATGAAAAGAATTAGAATTTTCCTTCAAGTCAGTTACCTCAGGACATCCCATTGCAGTTTCATCTCCTGAAATAAGATTAATCTCTCCAGACAGAGAAGTGAGGGCTGCTTCCTCCGGGGAAGTGATTACAAGTTTAGCAGATACTTTAGGGTTAATTTCTTTTGATGGAAGTTGGATGGCAGGCTCCTCAGGACAGACTGGAGTTCAGGAAGTTGTTTCCTCAAAGCAGCCTGGAGGTTGGATAGCTGTGTCCCCAGGGCAGACTGGAGTGGGGTGGGCTGTTTCCTCAGGGCAGACCACTATAGGTTAATCTAGCAAAATCTCAACAGAATCCACGGTTCCAGTGTCCTCACTGCCATTGCTATCAGTCCATATGTCCCCATCCCAAGTTTCGGGATCCTATTCTTTTCCAATCAATGCCTTTACTATAATAGCAGACACCCTGAAAGGTTGAGATTTTAGTTCACCTTGTAAATCTGCTACTCACACAATGAGACTCTGGTTCTGGTTTTCAGAAGTCTCAAGTTGCAACCACAGGAAATAAAATTTTCTTTTAGGAGACACTTAGAAATCTTTAAATTTTTCATATGGCATTTAAGTTTCAAATTTGAAGACTTTAGCACATCCCTTTTTCTTATAACTTTAACTAGCATATCTAAGAGCAACCAGCCAACAACTTTATACTTCTTAACTCCACAAACCTCTGTCAAAGTGTCAAAAACAGTCACCCAGAGCCTTGCTTCATACAAGAGTATGATTAAGAGAATCAAATGGTGATATTTTGTATATCTCCATTGCCTACTCATGCCATGGACTGTCAGTTCCATCTTGATTTTTGTAAATGGAGTCATTAGTGCCTTTGAATATAATTGGAGTAGAAAACCAATTTAAAAGCCCATTTTAAGATTCTGTTTCTCAAGAATCACTCCTGGTACCAAGATGTATTACTTAGGGTTCTCTAGGGAAACAGAACCAACAAGAGATATCTTCAAATATAAGAGTTTATAAAAGTGTCTCATGCAACTGTGTGGATGCATGAGCCCAAATTCCATAGGACAGGATGCACAAGTCCAAACTCTATAATACAGCAAACTGGCAACTCCAGTGAAGGTGTTTAATGAGCTCCTCAGGAGACACTGCCTCACCAAAGAAGAAGTGAGGGTTCTCTCCCTTTCTCCCTTAAAAGTCTTCAA
Source organism: Choloepus didactylus (assembly GCF_015220235.1). Taxonomy (NCBI): domain Eukaryota; kingdom Metazoa; phylum Chordata; class Mammalia; order Pilosa; family Megalonychidae; genus Choloepus; species Choloepus didactylus. The sequence continues at coordinate 29,128,255 of NC_051312.1, read as the reverse complement.
CTGATTGGATGAAATCCAGCTCATTGAATTCTCTCATTGCAGAAGATATGGCCTTCATTGATGTAATCAGGCTCAGGTGCAGTCAATTGACTGATGATTTAATAAACCAGCTTTCTGGTATATTAACCAGCCACACATGTCCTTGAAGTAATGTTTAGGCTGGTGCTTGCTTGACCAGACACCATCACCTGGCAAAGTTGACACAAGAACCTAACCATCATAGCTGGTAAGAGGGTAAATTGACTGGCAGCTTCCCTTGACATCTCCCCATGATCAATTTTCAAGCAGACTGTCTTTGATAAGACAACTCTCCATGAAAAGATTTTGCCAGCACCTGAAATAGCAGATTTCCAGCAAGTTTCTCCAGCATTGTTCTACAGAGGCTTCTCTGCCATTCACTGAGGCAGGGCTATGACTCTCAGTCAGGATCTGGCTTTCATCTCTGGGAGGAGGGTGTGAGGGTGTCCTTCTTTGGAGCTCCATCTCAGCCTTATGAATAGTGGCAGCTCCTTATATCTGCTACTCCTATATTGTTTAGAGTCAACTTTACTTCTTACTAACCAACCCCTTTTTGCTCCATTCCCTTTTTTGTTAATAATTCTTTATATTAAAATTTCTCTGTTCCAATTTTTGTGTAGGGATAAAAAGAAGATCTGAATTTCCCTGAGGCTGTGGACAGAGGGGTGTGCCCAAAATGGTCCTGAACACATATTTGGGACAAATGAAAGTGTTCTGGATCTTGATTATGGAAGTGATTTTATGGATTTCTAAATTCCACAAACCTCATCAAGTTATAAATTTTAAATTGGTTGACTTTATTTTATATACATTATAACTCAATAGAGTTGATTTAAATGGAAATCAATAGACTGGGGGATATATTCTTAATATGCATCTGAACAGTACTTTTATCTAGAATATCAAAATAAAACCAACAACTCAATAATAAAAAGAATCCAGTAAAAATCACAAAAGATTTTAGCAGACAGAAATATATGAATGGTTAATAATCAGATGAAAACATGTTCATAAACATTCATCATCAGCAAAATTCAAATTCAAACCCTAATGAGATACTGATACCCACCTGATAAGAATGGCTAAAATTTTTTAATGTTATGATATCAAGTGCTAACCAGAATGTGAGACAACTGGAACACAGCTGGTAAGAGGGTAAATCCAATATACACAGGCTTATATAATTGAAGAAATATTACAGTATATATCTCAATTTCTAAAACACATGATTGTCAGATCCCAGAAGAAACTAACATGTAGAAGGAGTTTCTAACTCAGAGGCCCCACAGCTTATTGCACAAGAAAACAGGAGCCCCATAAACTAAAGAATGAAGGCTGTTCAAAGCTGTTCAAGGCCATTCCAGCCACAGTAGTGCCTCGAAGGTGAGTAAGGCAAGGTCAGATATGCCCATAAGAGAACAAACACAAAGGCCTGCTCTCCCTAGCTAGATAGCGCAGCTGCTCTCCTAAAAAGAATATTGTCTCAGAATTCTACCAACCAATCAGCCCAAAACTAGATAGGCACTTATACAATCGAGGCACAGAACATCACAGCAGACAACCTACACAACGTGGGTTCCTCTTTTCATTTAAAAAAAGCTGCTCTCAGATAGAGAGTGGGAGCCATTATCTTTTTCTTCTTTTCTGCTGGCTCCCACCTGCTTTCTTCCTCTAATAAATCTTAAACTTTATACTTAAACTTTGACTCGCTGCATTGTGTGGATTCTTGAATGGCTCCGAACCTAACAATAATGAGATTGGTCTTCTTGGATGTAATTGGAAGATTGAGAGCTCCTTATTAAGGAGACATCTGAGGCTCTCTCTTAACCACATAGAAAGGATATCTGGACTAGTGGTAACTTAAGGCCCAGTACCGTCCCTTTTTATCCCAGTGTTTGAAATAGAAGGGTAAAGGGACACATGGCTTTAGACTGATAGATGATGAGAGAGAGACTGTAATGATAGATAGAAGATGAGATGCTGGATAAAGACAAATAAATATTGTTAAAGATTGAGAAATATAGAACAAGATACAGATATAAAGAAATTTATGTAAAAGTCACATATACATATTTATATTGATATATAAATCACATATTGTTTACATTATATATTTTCCTTTACATTTTGCAATGTAAAATGTGTGCTATTTACATGTCAATTGCAAACCTCTGATAATCCTTAATTCTTGAAGCATTTTTGAATGTATTAAATAAAATATCAAAAAATTACAAATGAAGTAAATGTAGATTCCTGAAACTCTCTACACTAAGCAGAAATAAGTTACTAGGACTAAACTTGTCAATTTTGAGAAAAAGCACATGTGAATGTGCTGTGCTATTTACTGCTGTTGTCATTTAGGGGTTTTCTGGAGTACGTCAGGTGCTACAGGTTGAATGGTCCCAAATGGTCACCAATTGAAATGGTTACACATATGACAGCAAAGTTGTCTTAAATCACAGAGGGTAAGAGGAGACAGCCATCTAGAAATACCTAAACTTCTTATGTCTAAGTGAGAAACCACAGTTTTCTCCATTTGTGTCTTGGGGATGTTCTTGCTTGTGTGGTGCATTACAATATAGCAAATTATCATCCTGGCTCTCCAAAGGAAAGAAACATTGTTAATGTCTCTCTGTAAGGCCTAGAATTTGGTCATAGGCTACTGCATTGCATTGCCCTGGGTACAATGGAAGGGGACTGGCCCAGACAATGAGAGTGTCCAGTTGCTAAGGAAATTTACAAATGTTTAATCTATTTTTAAATTCTTATTGCTGGGCTGGGAACACTTAACACTGTTCAATATGTTACAAATCAACGTAGTTCAAAAACCACAGAGAGTGAAATGGAATTATAGAACTGAAAATAGGTCACTGATTACAAATACATCAAGCCTTTTTTTCCTCAACAAGCTTTTTATTGGAATGACAATATTACTTGCTTGGGAAGGAGTGAAAAGTAATGTGAGTAAATGATATAGTGGGAAAGGTGACCGTCACTTAATTTCAGTGGTGCTCAGATGCTAACCCTATAGTTCTTCTCTACCCCCTACATCCTTATTTAGAAAGTTCCAGTTATGTATCATTAGTCTCATCTACAGAACATCCAATTCAATGTTCAATTTCTTCAGAATGTTCCTGCATTTTGTCATAGCACATTTCCCAATGGTATTTTTTTTTTTAAATTACAAATTAGTAAACCAAATTAGAATACTTTAATGTTTTGTCCAGGGAAACACACCTAATTATATCTGAAGTAGACAAATGAAGTCCAAATATTTTAAATCCCCACCCAGTATTCTTTCTTGCTACACACAAGGTTTTTGTTTGTTGTTGTTTATCCTAGTTTGAAATGATAAAGAAATGTTGGCCTTGCTTTCCCCCAGTATTTCCAAATTGGATCACACTTATTTAAGGTCTTATTCTCAGCCAAATTGCATGTCAATTGGTAAAATTTTAAAAATATAGACCAAGAGTACAAAATCACCCTTCAAAAATTTTCTCTTATAGCTGATAGAAATAGAATAACCATGAGGTGGCGGGGTCATACCATAAATCAGATGAAGACATGGAATAGCAACATTAACAGAGCTATAAAGAGAAAGTAAGATCATAGTTTTGTTGTACTTTGAGGATTGTTCCTTTTGTCCCCTTCTTTCATACATAAGGCCACAAATGTTCTAAGATGGTATATGACTATATTCCTGCAGCAATTCATTTGTTATTTTTTCCCATTTATTATTATTGAACTTGGACTAATATATGTGTGTTGTGTCACTTCTGCAATCATAAATTTTAAAAAGAAAATACAGAGTTGATTATCAAACAACAACAAAAACACATAAATACTGACACTGATGTGAGCCACAATAGCTACATTTAATATACTTTAAATGTCTCTGTAGTAGGTTGAAAGGAGAATTACGTGCTTTCAGCAAATACAAATTGACTATGATGTTTTAAACATTGCAATAGTTTTAGGAGGGACATAGTGAATTAAACAAAATCCTATTCCCTAAAAACCTTACCCTTTAGTGGAAGGAAAACATATGTGGGCAAATTTCAAAATAGTGTAATATTTTCAACAATAATGTTGTATAAGGAGTTAATGGAGATCACTTAGGACTGGGATAGGATGAGTATTTTAGGAAAATTTTCCTGTCCTGGAGCAGATGAAATGAACGTATGTCCCTGAGAGCAAGTAGAAACTGGTAAAGTGAAGAAGCAAGGTTGAAGAAGTCAAAAGGAGAAGCATGTTCAATGGCCCCTGTTAAAGGGCCATGGTGTATTTAGTAAGCTGTAATTACATGGTTAGAGAATGTGGCAGGGAAAAGAAGGATGCAGTGAAAGTAAATATACAGACCTAAATGGGAGCCAAACCTCAAAGGGCTATGTATGTCATGTTAAGGATTTTATCAAGAAAGGTTTTTGAACCATTAAGGAATTTATGGAATAAATAAGTCCATGTTGTGTGTCGGAAAACACACTCTGGATGCAGTCTGAGGAAAACCTGAAAGAGGAAAAAATGCCACTGGGGGGTCAGGTGTAGAGGCTGTTACTTGAGTAATATAAGGAAATACATACTATTTTCCAAATTTGACATCCTTACTTCCCTGTGGGCACTTTGTAAAACTTTGTATTTGTCTCCCCTCCTGTTTCCAACCTCAAGACTCAGTGAATTTTTATTTATAATCCAGGCCTCAGCTCTACCATCATGGTCTCAGGGAGGACTCCCTAGCTTTATGGAAAATTGTCACATTCTTCTATCACACAAGCTACAAGCACTAACTCCTCACAGTGTTGTCACTTCATATCTATTTTGATAATGTTTTTATTATACTTATCTTCCTCTGTAGAGGAAAATCTTAATGAGTACCTGGTCCATAGATTTCATAGCCACCATTTTATCTCCAGTAGGACACCAAAGGACTACAAACTTGGTAGCTTACACCAACAGAAATTTATTGTCTCACAGTCCTGGAGGTTAGAAGTCTAGAATCAAACTGTAAGTGAAGACTTACTTCCCCTTTATCCTATAAGGGAGAATTTATTCCATTCCTCTCTCTTGACTTCTGGCAGTGACTTGCTGGAAATTTGTGGCATTCTCTGCTTCAGTTGTAATATGGCATTCTCTCCTCTCTGTGTCTAATTTCTTCTTTGTTAGAAGACACCAGTTTGGCTTCATCTTAACAGTGTCTTCAAAGATGCTGTTTCTAAATAGGGTGACATTCATGGGACCAGAGGTTGAGATTTGAGCATATTTTTTTTGGGAGAAGACAGGTCAATGCATAAAAATCATGTAATAAGAACCATGAATCAAATGAAAGGGGGAAGTGCGTCCCAGTTACTGCTGTCCCACAGTCTCACCAACACTTGCTGTTGTCAGTTTCTCAAATTTTAACCATTCTGATGGATAAGTGATAACCAATTATGATTTTAATTTCCTTTTCCATGATTTTTAATGAGATTAAGCACCTTTTAATATGTTAATTAGCCATCTTGATAGCTTCTTTGATGAAATGCCTAGTCTGGTCTTCTGCCCTTTTTTTTGTTCTCTCTTGGGTGATTTGTAATTCTTTATCTCATGACTAAAAGTCCTTTATACATGTTGGATAGAATTCCTTTTTGGTTAAGTGTGTTACTATCCCATGGATTTAGCTGCTAGTAGTAAGAAAAACATTTCATTAGAGATGCAGATAATCTGTGCATTTTTCCCATAATCTTAATATCTGCAAATATTTCATTGAAATTGAACAATAGTGTTCTTTGATTATATACACTTGCAGTTATCTATCTAATTATGTGTATATTGTAAGCAGCTTCTCTATGTAAACATTTTTAATGTTTTTGCAACAAAAGTAAAATTTAAACAGACCAAAAGAAAACAAGCACATAATATCTGAAAAGGAGAGAAAGGAATGTGTCCTTGAATGTTTGTAAATTCTAGCTAGTTATTTTACTTTACAACTTTTAAACAAAATATTTTTAAGTGAAAATCAGAATGCACAAGTGTCTTTGAAGGTATGATAACTTTTTGTGGCAGCCCAAAGCCCAGGGCCCCCTCCTAAAAGCCCACAACAGACCTGCTTTAGCCAAAGACAAGGTCAAGAAAGTAAACAATCTCCCTGGAGGGGGAAGAATGTAACTGTGGATGTAAAGACAGCATTGATTGTATCTTCATCTTTAACTTTCATCTTAGTAAAACATCAGGTCTTAGGCCCCTTTAATGATTTTACTAGAGACCTGATGTTCTCATACTATATGGAGTGTCTTTGTTCTGAAATCATATATTGCCTCATGCATTTCTGTTCCCCTTGCAGAGGGCTAATGTCCAGAATGGCCCTCACCAGAGAACTTCTGCAAAGGTCTCAATGAGCCCACTTCCACTTCTATGTCTGGTGTGTTTTTCATTCTCACAGCTGCACCCACCCATGCCCTGCACGAACTCAGTCTGGGCCTGAACACTTTTTTTTGAATAATGCTCATTTCCAGGTTATGGGATTTAGTCTAATTTTAATCTACAACTTCTGAATTTTTAGTTTCTAAAATGTCTATGATAAGTATGTATTGTATTCAAGAAAAGAATAATAAATTATGTCTTAATAATAGTTGAGATAGAATAGAAAAAAAATGGAGGTGTGTGTTCTGTGGAGTTTGAAGAAAATGCTGTCAGAGAAGATAAGCTAAGTAAGAAAGCAGGTATAAAATAAAATAAATAATGATGGTAAAAGCTTGGAAATAAGAGGATTCCTTGGAAAAAATATTGAAGGAAAAATTAAAGCCAATAACATTGATAAGGGAAGGGTAATAAATTGTGCTAACTTATTACAGTTTTTATTAGACTATAGGGAATTTATGCTGGAGTAGTCAGCCTCCTTCACAAATGATAAACTGAGACACCAGTATTTCACATCTACCTACAACTCAGAGTGTTTAATCTTTATATTGTTTTTCTTTCCTCCAATGTAGACTTATGTCCTTTCTCTCCAGGTCATCAGTTTCCCACAACTATTCCTATAGCAAAATGGAAACTGGTTTTATCTTAGTTTCCAGATACACTTGGGGAAAAAAAAGATGATTTGATTGATATAAGTATTATTAGGCCTTTGAATAAATTAAAAAAAATTCAGCTTCACCTTTATCAAATTATCCCAAAGGGAATTTACAAACTCACAGAAGTCTGCGATAAAACTTCTGCAAGTTAAGTATTTCTCTGTTAAACCTGTTTGGAAGCAATCAGGAATCATGCATTGTCTTTGTTTTCATTTCCCCAGGAGATTGTGATAAGTACACTATTTGAGTAGTGATAAAGAACACATGCCAATATAAATGCTGAAGATATTGATTTCTTCTTTTCTTGAAAATTGAAATAAAATTGGGAAAAGATCTTTGAATTTTCTCCAGAACTGAAAACTTTCCTTAAAGAACAGGTGTCATCTTCAGGATTCTTCAGAACTGTTTACAAATTGAGATTGATGAATACATATTCATTGAATTTATCAGTTGATTCTGATTCTGTGGTAGCTGTGGATCATTGCATGTATCTTAGATTTAAACAGAGCACCTGACAAATTGGACATTGGATACTTGTTAAGTTTTATTCAAGCAGCCTACAACTAATCACTGTCCAAGATTAACAAGAAATATAATTTTGGTATTTATTAAAATAGCAACTTAATGATTTTTTTCACCTTGAATAATATTACTGGAAAAATCTGGCCATAATTTGCTAATAGAAATGCAATCCATTGTTAAAACTATTGCTTCTTCTACTTAGTAATAAAGAACATCTCTTGTGGCTACATATTTTTATAGAATCTTAAGGGCTTGAACTCATGCATGAAGTTAAAGATGATGTAAAAATAGAAAAAATAGACTGGAATTAAAAAGGTAACAGAGGTTTTTTGTTGTTGTTGTTTTTTTTCCCCCCGCTAACACACAGGAATATAATGGAATAAGTTATACTAGAGCATGTGCTGGATTGAATGTATTATGTCCCTCAAAATGCCTTTATCTTTGATGCAGTCTTATGTGGGCAGGAAACATATTGGTGTTGATTGAGTTGGAGACTTTTGATTGGATGTTTCCATGGAGATGTGATCACTCAAATATGGGCAAAATCTTTCATTGGATAATTTCCATGGAGGTGTTGTCCTGCCCACTCAGCATGGGCCTTGATTAGTTTACTGGAGCATTATATAAGCTCAGACAGAAGAAGCAAGCTTGCTACAGCCAATATGGACACTTTGAAGAATGCTCAGAAGCTGAGAGAGGAGCTGCAGATGAGAGACAGTTTGAAGATGACCTTTGAAAGCAGACTCTTGCTCCAGAGAAGTTAAGATAGGACAGATACCCCAAGACAACTGAGAGCGACATTTTGAAGAGGAGCTGCAGCCTAGAGAGAAATGTCCAGGGAGAAAGCCATTTTGAAAGCAGAACTCTGAAGCAGACACCAGCCACATGCCTTCCAGATAACAGAGGTTTTCTGGATGTCATTGGCCATCCTCCAGTGAAGGTACCCAATTGTTGATGCATTACCTTGGACATTTTATTGCCTTAAGACTGTAATTGTGTAATCAAATAAACCTCCCTTTTATAAAAGTCAACCCATTTCTGGTGTTTTGCATTCTGACAGGATTAGAAAACTGGAACAGAGCACTAAATTCTTTTGAATTGGGGAGAATAATTTAAAAAGTCTGAAATGCAATTGTTGGTTGAATTAGATAATTTGACTACTATGGATATCCCCACTTCACTATTTAGTACAAAGGGTACTCAAAAGTTGTCATGTGGCAATTGATATCAACTCTAATACTGTGTATAGATTTATATTTTTTAATCTCAAAAAAATCATACTTTATTTTAAGAGCTTTATGTGTACAAATTTGAATGATTTCAATTCCACTGAAAAGAAAATATGAAAGGGAGGGACTTACAGTTTTGAAAATAAATTGTAAATATCTTGGTGTTGAAATCATACAAAATTAATATAAAATATTTTAAATACTAAGGTTGAGTGTTCTATATATGTGAAGTTGAGAGTTTACATTGTGATTTGAAGGAATGAATTCAAAGCTTGTTTTCAAATAGTTCTTTCTTAGCCTATCAATGATGCTTGAAATTCTATCAGTAGAGAGTTATTTATCTGTCTTAATGTTTAACATTTATTACCAAAGAAACATTAATAGAGGTGGTATTATATTACTGTAATAGGGATGAAAAGAAAGAGGAAGTAAAATAATGGGAATGAAGAAGAGAAAAGCAAGTCTGAGATACAAAGACTGGCAATATGGGCACTAACTGACTATATATGTTTAGGATGTTTGGTTAGGAAGAACTAAGTAATTTGTGCACATGAATCAAAAAGAAGCCACTTTACCAGGTGGGTATGGGATAGGGTAAGATAATTTGACTGCTATGGATATCCCCACTTCACTGTAAATGAGGGCCAAACATGTGGTTACAGTAATGTTATGAAACACTCAGCATAAGATAACCATTGCAATGACAAGAAAAGTAATGGAGGTGGAATTTATTTTTTTCTTGTGCAAGTGTACAATACCACTTAAATTCAATGGGCCAATATGGACTTTGTTTATTTTTCCCCTTAGTATGGTAAAAATCAAAGGCAGGTTTCTTTCCCCCCAATGGTAATCACCAGTTGTTCTTTATCTAATTCTTGACAGTTATTTCAAAATTTCCTGAGTGAAACTTAAGCAGTATATGTCAGAGAACAACATCACATGAGAAATGTGTAAGGTGACTTTCTTTGAGTGTTTCCATGGAGATGTGACTCATCCAACTGTGGGTGTGAACTTTGATTAAATTATTTCCATGGAGAGGTGACCCCATCATTCTGGGTGTGTCTTAGTTCAATCACTGGAGTCCTTTAAAAGAGCTCGCAGAAACAGGGAGCTCAGGGAAGCTGAGAGAGACATTTTGGAGAGAAGCTAAAAGCCAACACAGATGCTTAGAGACACTGGAAGATGCAGAACAGATATACGTTTGGAGATGCTAAGATAAGAAATGAAGCCCAGAGTTTGCCCTGGAGAAGCTAAGAGAGGACTCCAAGATGCTTGGAGAGAAACACCCTTGGAGAACCAAGCTGAGAGGTGAGAGAAGCTAAGAGAGACAGGAGCCCAGGAGACATTTTGGAGAAAGCTATTTTGAAACCACAGTCTGGGAGCAAAGGACCAGCAGATGTCAGCCGTGTGCCTTCCCAGCTGACAGAGGTGTCCAGATGCCATTGGTCTTTCTTCATTTAAGGTATCCCCTTGTTGATGCCTTAGGTTGGGCCCTTTTATAGCCTTAGAACTGTAAATTTGTAACCTAATAAATCCCCTTTATAAAAGCCAATCCATTTCTAGTATTTTGCATAACAGCAGCTTTAACAAACCAGAACACTTTCACTTTCCATTTCTTTTCCCTGTATCTGATTTTTCTTCTTTCAATAATCACTCTAATTTCTCCCTCCAGTTTTATTGAGCCCTCTCAAGTGAGGTTTTCATCTCTGTCACTTCAGCGAAGCTACTCTTTTCAAGGTAACCAATGACCTATATTGATAGCTCCAGGATTTGACAGAGTTGATCACTGTTTCTCCTGTAAGTATTTTGTCTTGGCTTTGGGATCACCATACTCTCCTGATTTCCCTCCTTGGTATTTAACAACTATGTCTAAGTTGATTTTCCCAGCCCTTGATGGTTTCACTGAACTCTGTATTTAAGTGTCACAAGGTTCATCCTTAGATTTGTGACTGTTGAAATCTTGGTAATTTTATATAATACAGTTTTAAATACCTCCTAAGTGTTGATGACTCCAAATTTACATCTGACTCTCACTTCTACCTTAAACTCTCAGTGAATTATTGTAATAGCCACCAATATCTGGCCTACATTCTTCTGTGCCTAGGCTTCCTTTCCTCTTCTCAACTGAGTAGCCTCATTCAAAGTCAAAGCCTAACTCCAAGAAGGCTGCACTTAATTTTGACCCCTCTCACTTTCCTAATTACCTGTCCTACTAATTTCCATCTCCCAAATAGGCCAAACCATTATTTCTTGAACTTCCTCCACGTGACTCTCCTTGAAAGTTTCTCCATTCAGATATTTGCATGGCTAGTAAACTCATTTTCTGAGTTCTTTATTCAAAAGTGAACTCAGTGAATTATTTCATGGTTACCCTATCCAAAATTTCCACAAGCATTTGCATCCACACACAAACTCTTTTTTATCTCCCTCATTGCTTTGAAAAAATCTCCTTAGTATGTATTAGAATTGAACATGCATGTTATGTATGTACCTAATTCAGTGACTGTTTAAAATGAAAACTCAATGAAAGCAGGGGTGTTTGTGGGATACAAGAGCATCTCTTGATGTGTATAAATAGTACTTGAATTACTGAATTATAGGAAATGAAAACATTCAATTTACTATTTAATACCTCTCCAAACAGATGGTAATATTAACACTCTTACAAGTAATATGTGACAGCTCCCTTGTTTCACATCCTTGCCACCATGTCGTCTTTTATAACTTTAAATTTTGCATGCTGATAAGGGCTAAATCAGTTTACATTGTGATTTTAAGATTTTTATCCCTGATACTAATCATCTTTCTAAATTTTACAGGTCATTTGATTTCCTCTCCTGTAAAATTCCTGTTTTCATCTTTGACCATTTTTTCAAATGGATTGTTTGCCTTTTATTTTATTGGGGGTTGTTTATATATTTTGGACACCAATCCTTTGAAATCATAAGGTTTTTAAATGCCTTCTTCCCATTTAGGGATATTCCTTCCTCTCTTTATGATAGATTTTTAATAAAGTTGTTAATTTGAAACAGGAAAATTCCTATTTTTCTCTTTACAGTTATCTTTTGTTTTATTTAAGGACAACTTAATAATAACCAGATAAATGTATTCAGTTAGAATTTCTTCTGAAAAGGTAAGTTTGCCTTTTTCATTTAAGTACATACTTTACTGGGAAACTAATTTATAGGATGTGAGATGAGCACATAATTTCCTTTCTTTTTCTTTCCTATGTGGACAATTATTTATTCCAGCAACAATCATTCCACTACTATTTGCAATTTCATCTGTATCATACATCATGCTTATGCATGAGTATATTCCTGAGCTATTTTGGGTACATTTGAATACTTTATTCATTTCCTGTGCTCAAATCACATTGTTTTATATCATACATTATATAATAAATGATGTTATCTGCAAGGGTCAATCTCCCTTCCTTCTTAATTTTTTTTTTGAATCCTCAGGATTGTAATGGTTTTAATGTCCTTTGATTTTCCATGTATATTCAGAATAAATTCCATGAGTTCCATGAGAAACCCTTTCAGATAGATATTAACTGAAATACACTGTACCTATAAACCAATTTAGGAGAAAGTTTTCTATATGATATACCTCCTTATGTAAGAATAAGGTACATTTCTACATTTCCTTAAGTTGCTATCGTGACATTTAAAAAGTTTATGATTTTGTATATATTTTGTGAAATTTCTTCCTGAGCACCTTATGTCTTTCATTCTATTATAAATTGTATTTTCTAAAATTTATTTTCTGTTGACAGCTCATATATAGAAATAAAATTGTTTTTTATATATTAGTCCAATTAAAACTTCATATAGTCCCTTTATAATTCTTATAGCCACAGCTTATTTTCTTTGTAGACATTCACATCAAATTGTAAGTAACAGTTTTATTTTTTCCCTTGAAATTCTTGTAATTTTTTAACTTATCTGCTTATCACATTATGCTGCCTATCACTTCCAATACAGCACTGAATAAAAATGGTGATAATAGGCATCCTTGAATTATTCCTGATTAAATGGAATGTGTTATTATCTTCTCATCACTGATAATGTACACTCTAAGTTTCTTTTTTTCTCTCTTTCAGATAAACTGCATCAGGTATAAGAAGTTTTTTAACAATCTTTGTCTGCTAGTATTTCTTCCACATTTTAAAATATTTTTGAGATAGAAACAAAGATTTTCCTCTGTTAATATGTGAATCTCTAGCATAGAAAGACTTATTCTTTGTAAACCATATATCAATCATGCTATATATAGATGAATACATTTTGCTAGTATTGTGTTTGGTATTCACATTTATATTCATGAATAAGCACCATATTAAGGTTATATTGCTTTTATAAATTGAATTTAAAAACTTCCTTTTCATTTGTTTTCTGAAGGAGTTTATAGTATTAGAATTACCTGTTCCTTGAATATTTAGTGAAACTTGCTATGAAACTTTAGGTTTTTATATTTTAAAAATTTTATTTTATTTTAAATGGTTACAGAAACATTTTTGTTAAATTCTTGAATCATTTTTGGTATTTATGCATTTAAAATTTTCAATTTTTTATGAATTTGAATAACATTTTATATAATTTGTAGTTGTCTTCTCAAATGCAGATTCATAATTTCTTATATGATATACTTTGGTCCAATGTGTTCATGAATGAAGTCTTTTAAAAGTGTTAGAAAGATATGCGGTACATAAATTATATAATGTATTAGACCCAAGTAAATTCTGGGGTGGCAATCAATCATGTCAATTTAATAGCACAAATTGTATGAATATTCACACTGAGACAGTTCCGTAAGGTTATAAGTAGTCTTAGATTAGTTAAGTTTCTCCTAAAACTTAAAGAAAAAAAAGTGGTTTTCAGAGAATTATTTGAGGGGAAGGACTGTGGAAAAGAATTGTGCATACACAGTAAACTGGAATGTGTACAATCTTTATATTGCAGGTTAATTTTCTATTTTTTATTCATTACTTATTGCTCTCCTATTTCTGTTTGTGTATTCTACTCGTAATTTTCTAGTTTCTCATGTTAGATGTTTAGTTCATTAAAACTCTCCTCAGCTCCTTGTAATTTCTATACATCTCCTTTTCTTTCTTTTCTTCATTTGCAATGTATCCAAAGTTAGAAACTGATTCCAATGTGATGCATGAGCAAAATAAGAAATGGAAAACATGTTTAAGCATTAACTTTGTGATCTGCTTATCAAATCATCTCATTCAGTCTTCAGAGGAACCCAATGAGATGAGCACTAAGAACATCCATGAGAAACTCTTGTCTAAGGACACCAGGTGAAGAAGAGATCATCAATTAAAAAAACCCAGAGGAATAGTTAATTCAAGGGGAAGAGAAGGAATACTTTCAGGAAGAGCCATAATGTTGGCTTTGGAGATGATAGCAGTTGTCTCCTTCTTGATTCAAGCAAGTTGATGTACATATATAGCAATTGCAACTCTTTTTTTATTTCACTTTTCTTTATATATCCTATTTCATAATTTTAAGGAGTAAAAAGATGCAAGTCTAAAACAATATCCAAGTCACTGAAGTGATCTAGGATGGGAACTAACTGGAAAGCAATCTAAATTGTTTTTTGTATGTTTGTTTCTATGTCCAGTCAATTTCCCAAAAGCCTAAGGAAACCTTTTAGGTATCATTGTACTTTTCTTTTAGATGCTTGCTCCAGTCAAAGTCATGCTTTCACAGTTTTTCCCCCTCTTTACAGAGAAGAATTTCTTCTGTAGGTGCCCTGTGAGTTTCCCCTTTTTTCCTCCTTGCAAATTTCTAAGTGTTCCTGTCCCTGGATCTTTCTATTTTTCTCCTCATCCCAAAAGGATATTTGATTCCATGGATTTCTACTTCCCAAAGTGAAAAAAAAATCCAAATAAGTTTTCTATTCTGGCTTCTTTAAAAAAATACCAATTTAAAAAATGCATATAAATGTACATCCCTACATCTAGATGCAAATACTTCTAATGTATTTCATATGTACACTCATTTATAACAATATTGGGTTCATAATATATATACATATTTTCAAAGCTACTTTTTCAGTCATCATAGCATTACCAAATCTGCAAAAAGGTAGAAAAAATGATGAGGTAGAAAACAATTGCTCTCCTCCTGTTTTCTTGATAATTTTAACATTTAGAATACTTCAATTCCTTTTTTTTAAACTTTGCATTTTCACATAAATGAACACTGTAAGTGCTTTATTACTTTATACCTTCATTTTATCCCACAGTTTTATTAATGTTATAACATTTAACATTGCACATTAAATTCTTGATAGTACAATATCTTCTGAGAAAAATTTGGTTTCTTTGGTAATACAACACAAAACTTAACAAAATCCTTGACAATTATGCATTAGAATCAATGGAATATATAATTATCCAATAAATAATCACTTTCTTTCTCATAGCATCATTTAAAATGGGAAGAGTTATCTCAACCTGTACCAGGGTTTTACTCCAAAATCCAAAGTACTTGTAGTGTGCTTCTTCAATAGAGGCCTACCAAGGTCTCCAAATAGCATTGATTTGCCACTGACACTTCAATCACCATTGGATCTGCTGGATCATACAGCCCAAGTGGCAGAGCAGCTTGCACAGCTACCTAGACCTGTATCAGAGCCTCCTTTTGTTCCAGTCTTGACTGATAACTAGTAGCTTTTGAGCCCACTTGGTACATGGGCTGGAATACTACATCCAAATGAAGAATATGTCACCTTAAAACTTCAAAATAGGTTCACTGGCTATTGTGCCTCTTTTATGGTTGTAAGAGTTACCAGATGCAACAGCTTATCCTTCACCAAAGAAGGGATTGTTTTGTATGTTATGTGGAAGTTCCTCAGGTGAGGGGATGCAAACACAAATAGTCATAGGGACAATAATGCCTAAAAATATGGCTTTGTTAGATCAAAGGGCCTGGAGAAAGAGAGTAGAATGAGGGTGGTGGAGGGGTCCTGGGTTTACCTAACCTAGACTATTATAAGGTTCACTGAAGGTGGGGAGAGAGAGAAGAAGAATTTGCATCCCATGCTCTTTCCTTTTATGATGCAAAGGGGAGTAGTGGAGCAGCTTTATACTATATGGTATGAAAAGCAGAAGTTGCAAGGGCCATTTAGAGAAGCTGAGGGCAGCTCTTATCATCCAAGCCATGTCAAAGTATATGCCTTGCCAGTAAATTATAAGATGTGAATGGCAGAAGCAGCAAGGGCCATTTGAGGAGCTGGAGGTGGCTCTTATCATCCAAACGATATGGAGATATGGGCCTTGCTAGTTTTAGTTATGCCCAGGGTGAGGGTAACTGTGTGGGTCACTCAAAAGGGATATTTATGAGTAGGGAAAATGATGAGGCACCAAATATAAGTTATTTTATGCCATTACAAGGATATCTCAAAATGTCTCACACCACTGGAGGCCTAGAAATTTCACTGAGTTCACTGATTTTTTTGTTGGACTTGTTTGCCAACCTTTGGTACACAATATCTTACCAATAATTCCATGGCAGTTGCTACTATTTGCTTACTATTTGCAACCAATATAGTATCATCAGTGTAATGGACAAGTGTGCTGTCTTTTGGAAGGGAAAGGTGATCAAGTTCCCTATGGATTATATTATTACATAGGGCCTGAGAGTTGAGAAATACCTTAATACAACAGTATATTGCTAGCTTTGCCAGCTGAAAATAAACTGTTTCTGGTGGTCTTCACTAATGGATATTGAGAAAAAAAAATATTTACTAGATCAACAGCTACATACTAGATTTCAGATGGTATATTGATTTGCACAAGCATTGATACAAACAACTGGAATAGCAGCTGAAATTGGAGTTACCACCTGGTTAAGTTTATAAGAATTCACTGCCATCCTCCAAGATCTATAATTTTCTACACAAACCAAAAAAGAAAGTTGAATGGGGTTGAAGTGGTACCCTTGCATCTTCCAAGTCCTTTGTGGTGGCACTAATCACTGCAATTCCTCCAGGAATGTGGTAGTGCATTTGGTTTAATATTTTGTTTGATGGAGGCAGTTTAGTGGCTTCTACTTAGCCTTTTCTATAATAACCCCCAGGTTAGAGAACCAATGTGGGGATTCTGCCAGTTGCTGAGTGTGTCTATTTCAATCAAACATTCTGAAACTGGGAAAATAACCACAGAATAGATTTGGAGATCTGCTGGGCCAATTGTGATATTCACCTGGCCTAAAACTCCACAGATCACCTTACTTCCATTAACACCTACTCTGACTTGTGGGACCACAGTGACATTTTGGGTTTATTGGAATTAATGCCACTTCAGAACTTGTGTCCAGTAATGCCTGAAGTGTTTGGTCATTTCCTTTTCCCCAGTGTATTGGAACCCATGTAATAGGCCATAGGTCCCTTTGGGGAATGCTGATAGGGAGATTAATAATATAAATTTTTGGAAAATAGCAGGCTCCTTTCCCAAGGAGACTTGGAGTTCCCTTCATTATAGGATTTCTGAGTCTCTAAACTTTCTCAAGTCTTGGAATTGATTGAAGTTTTTGACACTATTTTTGTGATTCAAGTTAAACTTTTCTTCACTTTGTCTAGAACTCTTCTACTTAAACAGATCAAGACAATTTAGGTACCTATTTTACTTCTATGTACCCCATGATAAACTAAACAAAAGCCATAAAACTATGTAAGTCAGACTCTTCTGATTACTTTGATTCTGTTTTCTATTATAGTAGACATGCCCACCTTGTCTTTGGCATTAAGTGTCACCACTTAGCTCCTGCCAACCCAGGATCAGATCATCCCCATTGTATTTAACATCCAATGTCTGTGGCAGCACTTCCCACTGTAATATCTTATCTACAGAGAAGAGCAGCCACAGAGCTCTTCAAGGATGGTGAAGTGCCTCTCACAAATTTATTCCTTACAGTTATGGTGAAAAGTATGTCCTCTGGATGTTTCTGGGATAAGTATGAGGGTCTTACATGAGAAATATGCTCTAAATTTCCAATTTCTCTAAGCTTTTGTATATGCTCATGTATATTATTCCAGGGCAGTGTTGGCATTTCAGTTTCATTTAGTTTAGGCCACCTTTGTTCCATGTTTCAGCCAATGAAACAAACAAACCACTAGAGCTCTATCTAACCCCTAGAGTTACAACAGTGAATCCAGAATCTCTGCTTAGTGGACCCATGTCAATTAACTCAGCCTGATCTCTGCCTCATCACCACATGACATTCTCTCTGTGTCTATAGGTCTGTGTCTAATTCTCCCCTCTTCTAAGGACACCAGAAATCTTGGAATAGGGCCCATCCTAATCCATTTTGTCATCATCTTGATTAATAATATCTTCAATGACCCTATTTCCCCATAGGGACACATTCATGTCTTTTTTGGAGGGACACATTCAACCTATAATGTACCTTTTTTGTTTTCTTCTTTTAATATCATTTTATTATAAAAAGAAAACCAAAATTTTCTTTTGTAGAAGAAAACTTGAAATTTTCAGTTGAGCATGATGAACTATTTATAAAAAAAAGTATTTCCTTTCTCTTCTAAGCATTCAATGCAATTAAAGTAGAAAAGAAAATTTTGCATTAATTCACAATGACAAAAAGGACCAGGTGCCCAGATCCACTTCCTCCTTTAAGAGGGCTTATATGTTTCCCATTTATGCATTTATGTATTTATGTATGTATGTTAGCATGCATGTATGCATTTATTTTTATTACAGGAGTTGTATGTTTACAGAAAAAATCATGTAGAAAGTACAGAATTCCCACATACCAATCCCCTTCCCACAAAATGTTTCCTATTATTAACACTTTGCATTAGTGTGGTACTTTGTCACAATTGATAAAACAATATCGTTATACTTATACTACTAACTGTAGCCACTAGTTCACTTTAGTGTTCACTGTTTGTGTTCAGTTCTATGATTTTTTTTAAATTTTTTATTCTGTTAACTTATATGTATATATATATATACATTGTGTGTGTGTGTGTGTGTGTGTGTGTGTGTGTGTGTGTGTGTACACATAAACTTAGAATTTCCCATTTTCATTACATTCAAGTATATAATTCAGTGGTGTTACTGGCTTACATGTTTAAAGCTTGTTGCACGTGGGTAGTTCCAATGTGGTGAGTCAATGGAGGAAGCTTGGACTGCACAACATTTTACCACCTGGCCCTTTGTTTTTTCTATGTCATTTTTTGGTCCTAGAAATCCTTTTAATATCTCCCACTCAAATACTTATCACCCTGTTTAGTCCTCCAACTTCAGTCAAGTACCATCACCCTTTCCCAGAACCCCATTTCATTTAGGCTTTGGGAAAGGAAAATGTTTTTGTAAATAGGCACAGAGAATCATACTCTGGTTGTTAGGCTTGTTTCATCAAGATTTTTAATTTTTTTAATTTCATTTTTATTGAGATGTAGTCACATAACATACAATCCTTCAAAGTGTACAGTTGTTCATAGTTGTGCATTAATAACCTCAATCTTTGAACATTTCCATTACTCCAAAAAATAAAATAAAAATTAAAATAAAAAAAGAACATCCAAAACATTCCATTCTCCATCTCCCCCCTATTGTCCAATTACTTTTTTTCCACACTCAATTCATTTTTTTAACTTTATCAAAAAATTAAAAAAAAAAACAATAAAAAACAAAGTTTCAAGCAAAACCAAAACAAAGGAATAAGAAAAACCAAATAACCTAAAATAACTACATTGCTTCCAACATGTTCCTACCCTACCACAAGAAAATAAACAGACTATAACCCAACAAAGTAATAAGAAAAACAACCTAAAATAACCACATTTCTGCAAACTTGTTCCTACCATACCCCCCAGAAATTAACAAGTCACACTCATTCCTGAGCATTGTCAGAACATTAAATTTACCTTCCATAACTTATCTGTTCTTATTAGATTATTGTTCCCCCTTCACTATTTGTTGTCTATCATAGGTCCCCTACATTCTACAATGTACACCATTTATTTTACATTTTTCACAGTGTTCACATTAGTGGTAACATACAATATTTCTCTTTTTGTGCCTGGCTTATTTTGCTCAGCAATATGCCTTCAAATTTCATCCATGTTTCCATGTGTTTCATGACATTGTTCCTTCTTATTGCCCTGTGGTATTCCATCTTGTGTATATACCACATTTTGTTTATCCACTCATTTGTTGAAGGACATTTGGGTTGTTTTGATATCTTGGCAATTGTGAATATTGCTGCTATGAACACTGGTTGGAAAATATCTGTTTGTGTTACTGCTTTCAGACCATTCGTGTATATACTGAGAAGTGCAATTGCTGGATCAAAGGGTATCTTGATATCTAGTTTTCTAAGGAATCAGAAGACTGTCTTCCAGAATGGCTATACCATTATACAGTCCTACCAACAATGAATAAGAGTTCCAATTTCTCCACATCCTCTCCAGCATTTGTAGTTTCCTGTTTGTTTAATGGCAGCCAATCTAAATGGTGTGAGATGATATCTCATTGTCTTAATTTGCATCTCCCTAATACCTAGTGAAGCTAGATATTTCTTTCATGTGGTTTTTGGCCATTTGTATTTCCTCTTCAGAGAACTGTCCTTTTTCATATCTTTTTGTCCACTAGGAATTGGGCTGTCTGTACTATTGTTGTTGAGTTGTAAGATTTCTCTGCATATGCAAGATATCAGTCTTTTGTCAGATACATGGTGTTCTGGTTTGCTAATGCTGCTGGAATGCAAAACACCAGAAATGGATTGGCTTTTATAAAAGGGGTATTTTTTGGTTATACAGTTACAGTCTTAAGGCTACAATGTCCAAGACAATGTATTGACAATCAGGTACCTTCACTGGAGGATGGCCAATGGCATCTGGAAAATCACTGTTAGATGGGAAGGCATGTGGCTGGTGTCTGCTTTCTCCCAGGCTGCATTTCAAAATGGCATTCTCCAAAATGTCTGCATCAGCTTCCAGCAGCCATCTTCAAAATGTCTGTCTCAGCTACAGCAGTAAGCTCCTTATGTCTGAGCTTATATAAGGCTCTAGTAAACTAATCAAGGCCCATGCTGAATGGGCATGGCCACACTTTCATGGAAATACTGAACCATTAGGTTCCAACCTAATCCACACTGATAAGTCTGCCCCCACAATATTGCATTAAAGAATATGGCTTTTTTTCTGGGGGATATAATACACACAAACCAGCACACATGGTTTCCAAATATTTTTTCCCATTGAGTTGGCTGTTTCTTCACCTTTTTGACACATTCCTTTGAGGTACAGAAGCTTTTAAGTTTGAGGAGATCCCATTTATCTATTTTCTCTTTTGTTGCTTGTGCTTTGGGCATAAGGTCTAGGATGTGACCTACTAATACAAGGTCTTAAAGATATTTCCCTACATTATCTTCTAGGAGTTTTATGGTACTGTCTCTTATATTGAGGTGTTTATTCCATTTTGATGTAGGGGTCCTTTTTCATTCCTTTGGCTATGAATATCCAGTTCTCTCAGCCCCATTTGTTGAATAGACTGTTATGTCCCAGTTCAGTGGTTTTGAGGACCTTATCAAATATCAGTTGACCATAGATCTGGAGGACTAACTCTGAATTCTCGGTTCAATTCCATTGATCAATATGTCTATCTTTTTGCCAGTACCATGCTGTTTTGACTACCATGGCTTTATAATAAGCTTCAAGGCAGGGAGTGTACATCTTCTCACTTTGTTTCTCTTTTATAGAATGTTTTTAGGAATTCAAGGCATCTTTCCCTTCCAAATAAATTTGATAACTAGCTTTTCCAAGTCTGAAAAGTAGGTTTTTGGAATTTGCATAGGAATTGCATTGAATCTGTAGATGATTTGAGGTAGAATTGACAACTTAATGACATTTAGCCTTCCTACCCATGAATAAGGAATATTTTTCCATCTTTTTAGGTCCCCTTCTATTTCTTTACTAAAGTTATGTAGTTTTCTATGTATAGGTCTTTTACATTCTTGGTTAAGTTCATTCCTTGGTACTTTATTGTTTAAGTTGCTATTGAGAATGGTATCTTTTTCTTGAGTGTCTCTTCAGTTAGGTCATTTCTAGTGTTTAGGAACATTACTGAATTATGTGCACTAATCTTGTATCCCGCTACTTTGTTCAATTTATTAGCTCTAATATTTATTTATTAGCTGTGTCATCAATTTCTCAGGGTTTTCCAGATATGAGATCATATCATCTGCAAATAATGACAATTTTCCATCTTGCTTTCCAATTTGGATGCCTTTTGTTTTGTTGTCTTGCCACATTTCTCTGGCTAGCACTATTAGCACAATGTTGAATAACAGTGGTGACAGCAGACATCCTTGTCTCATTCCTAATCTTAGAGGGAAGGCTTTCAGTCTTTCACCATTGAGTACTATGCTGGCTGTGGCTTTTTCATATATGCCCTTTATCATATTGAGGAAGTATCCTTCAATTGCTACATTTTGAAGTGTTTTGTTTATCAAAATATGATGCTGCTTTTTGTCAAATGCTTTTTCAGCATCTATTAAGATGATCATTTGAATTTTTCCTTTTGATGTGTTAATGTATTGCATTACATTGATTGATTTTCTTATGTTGAACCCTCCTTGCATACCTGGAATGAACCCCACTTGGTCATGGTGTATGATTTTTTTAATATGCTTTTGGATTTGATTTGCAAATATTTTGTTGAGAATTTTTGCATCTATATTCATTAGGGAGATTGGCCTGCAGTTTTCCTTTCTTGTAGCACCTTTACCTGGTTTTCATATTAGAGTGATGTTAGCTTCATAAAATGAGTCAGGTAATGTTCCATTTTCTTCAATGTTTTGAAAGAGTTTAAGTAAAGTTTGTGTCAGTTCTTTTTGGAAAGTTTGGTAGAATTTCTCTGTGAAGCCATCTGGCCCTGGACAGTTATTTGTGGGAAGGTTTTTGATGACTGATTGGATTTCTTTGCTTGTGATTGGTTGGTTGAGGTCTATTTCTTGTCTGGTCAGTCTGGGTTGTTCATGTGTTTCCAGGAAATTTTCCATTTCCTCTACATTATCTACTTTGACGTACAGCTGTTCATAGTGTCCACATTTATTTATTTTTTTATTTTAAATTTCTTTAGGATCCACAGTAATGTTGCCTCTCTCATTTATTACTTTGTTTATTTGGGTCTTCTCTCTTTTTGTTATTGTCAATCTAGCTAGGGGCTTATCAGTCTTGTTTCTTCTCAAAGAACCAACTTTTGTGTTATTTATTCTCTCTGTTGTTTCCCCCTATGTCATTTATTTCTGCTTTAATCCTTGTTATTTCTTTTCCTCTACTTGGTTTAGGATTTGTTTGCTGTTCTAGCTTCTTCAGTTGTTACATTAATTCTTTGATTTTAGCTCTTTCCTCCTTTTTATTGTATGCATTTAGAGATATAAATTTCCCCTCGCAAGACCACTTTTGCTGCATCCAATAAGTTTTGATATGTTGTGTTCTCATTTTCATTCATCTGTCTATACTTAGCATTTTCTCTTGCTGTTTATTCTTTAACACAATTATTGTTTAGGAGTGTGTTGTTTAACCTCCAGATATTTATGACCTTTCTAAGTCTCTGATGGTGATTGACTTCTAACTGTTTTCCATTGTGATCATAAAATATGCTTTGAATAATTTCAATCATTTTAAATTTATTGAGGCTTGTTTTATTGCCCAGCATGTGATCTATTCTGGAGAAAGTACCATGAGCACTAGGGAAGAATGTGTATACTGGTGATTGGGAGGTAAATGTTCTATATATGTCTGTTAAATCAAATTCATTTATTAGATTGTTTAGGTTTTCAATTTACTTATTTGACATCTGTCTGGTTGATCTATCTATAGGAGATAGTGATGAACTGAAGTCTCCCACAATTATTGTGGAACATCTATTGATTCCTTCAGTTTTGTCAATATTTGTCTCATCTTTAATGGCTGCATAGACTTTTATGATTACTTATTCTTGTTGAATTGTCCCTTTATTAGTATATAGTGACTTTCCTTGTCTCTTGTAACATCCTTGCATTTAAAGTCTGTTTGTCTGAGATTAGTATTGTTGCTCCTGCTTCTTTTGCTGTAGCTTGCAGGAATATTTTTTCCATCCTTTCACTTTCATTTCTTTGTGTCTCTGGTTTAAGATGAGTCTACTTGTATGCAAACATGTTGATGGTTTCATATTTTTTAATCCATTCTGCCAATCTGTATCTTTTAATTGGGGGAGTTTAATCCATTCATATTCAATGTTATTACTGTAGAGGCCATTTCTGAATCAGGAATCCTATCCTTTGTTTTTGTTTGTCAGATATATTTCCCTCTATTTCTTTAATGTACACTTACAAAATCTCTTTAGTTCTGAACCCTTCTCCATACCTCTCTCTCCTTTCTTTGTTTCTTTGCCAGTAGGGCTACCTTTAGTATCTCTTGTAGGCAGGTCTCTTGGTAGCAAATTATCTTGGCATTTGTTTTCTGTGAAGATTTTAAGCTTTCCCTTAAATTTGAAGGAGAGCTTTGCTGGATAAAGAATTCTTGGTTGGCAATTTTCTCTTTCAGAATTTTTAATATGTCATACCACTGCCTTTTTGCCTTCATGATGGCCACTATGTAGTCACTCCTTAGTCTTATGTTGCTTCTCTATTGCGGCTTCCAGAACTTGCTCCTTCTCTTCAGCATTGACAATCTGATCAAATATGTCTTGGAGTGGTTTTATTTGTATTTATTCTGTTGTAGTTCTTGGGCATCTATGACTTGTGTATTTATGTTGTTTAGAAGGCTGGGAAGTTTTCCCCAACAATTTGTCTGAATACTCCTCCTAAACCTTTACCTTTCTCTTTCCCTTATGGAACACCAATGATTCTTGTATTTGTGTGCTTCATGTTGTCCATCATATGCCTGAGATCCATTTCAAATTTCTCAATTTTTTTCCATTCTTTCTTTTGTACTTTCACTTTCAAACCTGCACTGTTAGAGTTTGCTTATTCTTTCCTCAATTCCTTTAATCTAGTACTGTGTGCATCCAGAATCTTTTTAATTTGATCACAGTTTCTTTTATTCCATAAGATTGTCTATTCTTTAAATTTACTCTTTTAAATTATTCTTTATGCTCTTCTAGTGTCTTCTTCATGTCCTTTATATCCTGTGCCATGATCTTGTCTTTTGATTACTGCTTTGACTAATTGTGTCATGTACTGTGTCTCCTCTGATTTTTTGATTTGGGTGTTTGGGTTTGGGTTATCCATATCTTCTGGTTTCTTTATATGCTTTAAAATTTTCTATTGCTTTTGGCCTCTTGGCATTTGCTTAACTTGTTAGGGTATACAGGCTTATCTGAACAACTGTCTATAATATGTCAGAGCTACAGTTTGGAGAAGTACACTTTCCCTAACTTACAGCAGATGGCACCCCCAAGTCACCTATTACCCTCAAGTCAGGTCTCTCCAACTTTGTCTATGTGGCAAGTGAGAGTCTGAATCTTGTGGGGTTCCAATCAGTGCACCAAATTTCTTTGTGCAGTTGGTGCAGCCAGACCCGAAGGTGGGGTTGTGCCCTGTGCAGTTAGGGAGGGAAGGCAGCTTTAAGACTCAACTCTCTGACTGTTCCTGGAGACCTAAATTTGTTGCAGGAGTCCAGCACATCAGCTCAGACTCCCCACAGTCTCCCTCTGCTGTGGGCCCACAAGTCCCTGGGATTGGTGCAGGACCCTTGGGACTTCTGTGTGGGACCTGCCTCCAAGCCATGCACTCTGTGAGCCTCTGCAGAGGGAAGACTGTGCAACATCACAGGTGACAGAATCCCCTATAGTAAGCTCTGGGCCATGGTGCTGTGCAGGGGCCTTCACAGGCCACTGAAAAGATGGCTGTATGGGGTGTGGTAATTTCCCACTTCCATGAACCTCTGCTTTCCTAGCTCTGGGACAATTGGCTGTGGGTGTGCAATGGCTATTGTCCCTGCCAGATACTGAGGTGGGTGCCTAGTACATCAAAAGCACTCCCACCATGCTTGACTGCATGGCTCTCACTGACAGATCTGCAGGCATTTTTGGGTTTTTAAACCAACTCACCTCCAAATGCCCACCCATTTTCTCCCCAGTGCAGCATGGCCACTGTTTCCCCAGCAGCCTCACTCACTCATTTCTAAAAGCAGACTCTCAGTTTCACCAATGACAAGTCTGTAGCAGACCTTGTGCAGCTGGTACAACCCTGGAACTGGTGTTTTGGAGCACTTTCTGTCTTTCATCTAGTGTTTTTCATGGAGAAGTATTTTGCTCTCACTCTTCTAATCTGTCATCTTGGATCCTCCAAGCCTGTATTTTTAAGTGTGGTTTTGAAGCTAGGAGACCTTCTAACTTGAGACATCAGTAAGGCAAGAAATTTTCTCTCCCATTTTTTTTCTTGTTTCTTTTTTTTTCCCCCTTTTGCATTAGCTGGAAGAGGGAAAAATATATTCAAGTTCAAGGTGAGAGAAATAAGATAGAGGGAAATGCACATAAAACCACCAGATTTCACATGTGGCCTTTCCACAGTAGTTTATAAACAGAACTGTTTCATCATACTAGCAAGCTAATAGTCTCTGATCCACCCTGAGTTTATCTTCAAATTTCTCATTTGTTGCTGTTGTGATGACTTATTTTCCTATAGAGTTTTAATTCATTGCTTAATATAACTAAAAGATCATTAATATTTTCAAATTGCAAATTTTTATGTCTTTTGCACCATTGAACTATGTCTTTTAATATATAGGGAGTTGTTTTGAAGACAAATGTCCATATGGTATCATATTTCTCATCAGCACATTTTATTTGAAACACTTTATATATTTTTATACCTAGACTACAACAGAAATATGAATATTTCTAGTTCCTCTAAAAACCCCGATGCTTTAAAGCAAACTATAAAAATTTCACCACTTTTAATCTAATATTCTTTTATACAATTCATATGTTATAATACACTAAAAACTAAGTTTAAATGGCAACTTCTGTGATATATTAGTTTTTATGACTTCATAACACATTACTACACACAGTGTGTTAAAATGATACCACCTATTATTGCAGAGTAATCTGAGTGGGCTTGGCTGATTTCTTTCTTTGGGTCCTATAAGGCTGAAATCTAGGTATCAGTGATGATGGGCTCTTAGTTGGAAATTCTGAGGAAGAATTACTTCCAGAGTTATTCAGTTACAAGAAGAGTTCAGTTCTATGCAGTCATAGGACTGAGGTCACCATTCCCTGGTTTGCTGTCAGCCAGAGTTTCCTCTCACTTCCTACAGACTGCTCTCAGTTCTTTCAGGTGGTTCCTCTATCCCTAAGACAGCAATGGATTGCCAAATTCTTGTTGTCTCTTATAGTTGTATGATTTCTCCTTCTGCTACCAGCCAAGAAAATATTCTGCTTTCAAAGATTTTTTTTTAATTTTAATTATGTATTTAGATTAGGCCCACACAGATAATCTCCCTTTATTACATTCAAACTCAACTGATTAGTAACCTTAGTTACACCAGCAAAAGCCTTTCTGCCATAGAATATAACATAGGCATGATGTCTCAAGGATTACTGGAAGAAATTAGGATATTTTGGAGTTTTGCATACTACTTTGTTACAATGGTTTTGAAAGCCAGATTTAACACAAGAATCAGAAACATTTAACTCAATATTTTTAATATTAAAATCATTTCAATCTTTCTATTAAGCCACCTGTACATCTTCTACTGATAATTCATTCATGAAGTAAAATGATATTCTCACAGGGAATAAAAAATGTTGCATTTTATGTGAACTTAAACAATTATTGTTTCCAATTGTACACATAACTTGATCAAATAGCTAATCCATTCAATTAATAGAACTGTTAACATAAATGAACATGTGAATGCCATGGATGATGGATTAAAGTGAGGAATTGAAATTTCAATTTGTATAGTTTCATTAGTGACCTGTTTTATTTTGTCCTTGTATATCATTTACTTCACTCTAAAGGCAGGTTTTCAATGTTTATCATGCTGTTTATACACCCTTTCATGCATATTGTGTCAGAGTTTCTTAAAATAATAAGACAATTATAATAATTATAATAAAGAAAGAATTCAGGATATATTGCTTGTTATGTAGAACAAAATAGTTATGGTGATTATATTGAAGAAGCTGAGTCTCAGTGATATAATTACTCAGCCAAAGTAACAAAGCTGGTGAGTGGCAGATCTGGGATCTGGACTCAGACACCCTAGATACAAAGCCTGAGTGGTAAATACTACTTCATCCTGGGCATCTGGTTAATTCACCTTCAATAAAATTGGCTTTGCTTCTTATGAGTACTTAAGATAAATTTCTGATTAGGTTTCAACACTGTTACTATCCTGCATCCTTCAGCCATCTTCTGTAACCATTCAAAGACACACCCCACATGCATTTGCATGCATGCACACATACAAAACTTGAAATAATCATCCCTCCTTGCAGTTTGTCTGACATCAAAAACACAGAGATGAAATTGTGTGGCAGCGAAACACAAATAATCAGAGCAACTCAGGAAAAATAAAAAAGCTAATCCTTTAAATTATAAATTGTTTTGCTATCATCAAATAGTTAAAACTATAAAAGACTTCTTAATAATACATTTGTTGTGGTTTTTGAGGTTCTTTTGTGAATAGACTGTATAATTTGGAGAAAAAAAGCATAATATTTGATTAAAATACTCAATTCTATGGATACATATTTGAGAGTCTTGATTGTACTTGAAGCCCAGCTATAAAATTCAAAATTCAAATATATTTTTGAAATATTTAGCATATTACTTTATTATCTTACTGTGTCAGTTTGAATATATTGTGTCTCCCAAATGCCATTATCTTTGATGTAGTCTTGTGTGGGCAGATGTTATCAAGTGTTGATTAGTTTGTAATTCTTTGAGTGTTTCTTTGGAATGTGCCCCAGCCAGCTGTGGGTGATGACTCTGATTGGATAATTTCCATGGAGATGTTATCCCACCCATTCAGGGTGGGTCTAAGTTGATCAGTGGAGCCATATAAATGAGCTGACATAACAGAGGGAACTCAGTGCAGCTCTGAGTGTTGTTTTGAAGAGGAGCTACAGCCAAGAGGGACACTTTGAAGAAAGCACAGGAGCTGCAGATGAGAGACAGTTTGAAGATGGCCATTGAAGGCAGACTTTTGCTCCAGAGAAGCTAAGAGAGGACAAATACCCCAAGTGCAACTGAAATGACATTTTTGAGGAACTGAAGCCTACAGAGGAACATCCTGGGAGAAAGCCATTTTGATACCAGAACTTTGGAGCAGACGCTAGCCACGTGCCTTCCCAGCTAACAGAGGTTTTCCGGACACCATTGGCCATCCTCCAGTGAAGGTACCTGATTGCTGATGTGCTACCTTGGACACTTTATGGCCTTAAGAGTGTAACTGTGTAACCAAATAAACCCCCTTTTATAAAAGCCAATCCATCTCTAGTGTTTTGCTTTCTGGCAGCATTAGCAAACTAGAACACTTACTTTAAATTGAAAATCCAGAAATGTTTATTAAGTATTTACTATGTGTAAATTGTAATGTGCAGAAACTGTCTGTAAACCAGGCCTGAGTGTTCTCTTCCTCATTCAAATGATTGTAAGGAACTCCCCAATGCCATAGTCATGGGCTGGGAACCAGAAGATAAGGTGGAAGGAGTGGGGGCCATGAGTATTTGGGCCACCTCTTCATGTAACTTACTTGTGCCTTCAGGACCCACTGGAGTTCTATCTCATATATACCATTTCCATTTTATGATGGAGTGCTGCTGTGCACACACAACTTAATGGCTTGGCAAGTTGGACAACACCCAGCTCATGATAGGCAATGTAGGTCTCAAGGAAACTTGGTGGCTCATCTCTACTAAGACCCAATAACAGGCCAAAAACTGTTTCTCAAAAGGAGAATAGTTATCTGCAGAGGATGGTAAGGCTTTACTTCAAAATGCTAAAGGCCTACATTCTGATTCTCCTAAAGGAGCCTGCCAAAGTCTCCAAACAGCATCTCTATTTGCCATTGACACTTCCAACACCATTGGATCAGCTGAATCATATGGTCCAAGTGGGAAAACAGCTAGCATAGCAGTCTCAACCTATCACAGAGCCTAATCTTGTCCCAGTCCCCACTAAAAACTAGAAGCTTTTCTGGTCACTTGCTAAATGGGCCAGAGCAGCACACCCCAATGAGGAATGTACTGTCTCCAAAATGCAAAGATTTTTTTTTCATTGTAGCAGGAGCCAGATTCAATAGCTTATCCTTCATCTTAGAAGGGATATCTCAACATGCTCCATACCACTAAACACATAGAATTTTTACTGAGTGGAAAGCCCCTGGATTTTTTTTTGCATTTATCTTCCATCCTCTGACAAGCAAATGCCTTACCAACAAATCTAGAGTAGTTGCTACTTCTTGCTCACTAGGTCCAATCAGTATGATATCATCAGTATAATGGACAGTGTGATGTCTTGTGGGAGAGAGACAAAATCAAGATCCCTGTGAACATTATGACATAGGGCTGGAGAGTCGATATATCCCTGAGGTAGGACAGTGTGTATATACTGCTGGTCTTGCCAGCTGAATGCACTGTTTCTGCTGGTCCTTACTAACAGCTGTTAAGAAAAAAGCATTTGCCAGTTCAATAGCTATATGAAAGGTACCAGGGGATGTGATGATTTGCAAAAGCGATGATGCCACATTCTGGAACAGCAGCTGCAACTGGAGTCACAACTTGGTTAAACTTACAATAATCCACAGTCATCCTCCAAGACCCATCTATTTTCTGCACAGTCCAAACTTGAGTGTTGAATAGGGTGTGGTGGGAATCACCACCCCTGCATCCTTCAAGTCCTTAAGTATGGCATTAATCTCTACAATCCTCCAGGAATCCAGTATTGCTTTTGGTTTACTTTCTGCTAGGCAGGGGCAATTCTAGTGGCTTCCACTTGGCCTTTCCTACCATAATTGCCCTCACTCCATGAATCAGGGAACCAATTTGGGGATTATGCCAGTTGCTGAGTATGTCTATTCCAATTATGCATTCTGGCTCTGTGGAAATAGCCACAGAATGTGTCTGGGAACCCACTGGATCCACTGTGAGATGGACCTGAACTAAAACTCCATTGATCACCAGACCTCCATAAGCTCCTACTCTGAATGGTGGACCTGAGTGACATTTTTGATCTCCTGGAATTAATGTAATTTCTGAGCCAGTGTCTGATAATCCCCCAAATATCTGATCATTTCCTTTCCCCAATGTATAGTTGCCCTGGTACAAGGCTGTAGGTCTCCTTGGGTAGGGCTGGGAGGAAGATTAGCAGTACAAATTTTGTGCAGCACATCAAGGTCCTTCCCCAAGGGTACCCAGACTTTCCCTCATTCAATGGGCTCTGGGTCTATAAATTGTCTCAAGTTTTGGAACTGAATAAGGACCATGACTCACTGTTTCTGTAATTCAAGTTAGACTTTTGTTCACTTAACCTGGAATTCTTCTGCTTATACAAATCAAAGAAGAATTTATTAGACTGCCCATCTTTTTCCCTTCTAGGAACTCCATGATCTACTAGCCAACACCCTAAGTCTCCATGAGTCAAATTATTTTGACTGTTGCTTTGAGCCAGTTTTCCATTATGGTAACCATGCCCACCTTGTTTTGGCAGTTAACTGCTGCCACATGACATCTGCCAACTCAGGATCCAATTATGCCTACTTTCTGTAAGGATTCTAGTTCAGTGGCAGCAGTTTCCACAGTAATATCTTACCCACAGAGAAGGGCAACTACAGAACTCTTCAGGGATGGTGAACCTAGTCTCACAAATTTATTCCTTACAGTCCTGGTAAAAGGTATATCCTCTGGACATTCCAGGGGTGTGTGAGCAGATGTTTCATGATGAATCCAGTCTAACTTCCAATCTCTCTAAGTCTTTGAATCCCCTCCTGTACATTATACCAGGACAGTTCTGGCATTTCAACCTCCAATAATGCCATCCACCTTCTGATCCATGTTTCAGCCAACCACCCAAATTGTTAACACCCTTTCTAACTCCTCAAGCTACAACATTGAATGCCAAATCTCTGCCTATCAGACCATATCAATAAATTCAGCCTGATCCAACTTTATATTCCTTCCAACATTATCCTACACCCTTAACATCCATTCTCACACATATTCCCCTGATTTCTCTCTGAATAAATTTGAAAACTCATTCAGTTCTTTTGGAGTATAGTGTACTCCCTCATGGGTCACACTCTGTACCTCACCCTTCAGGGCCTGTTGAGATTTTAGTCTAGTTATAAGTCTTGAAGAAAAGACTGCTGGGTGGGGTGAGTCATGAAAAGAATTAGAATTTTCCTTCAAGTCAGTTACCTCAGGACATCCCATTGCAGTTTCATCTCCTGAAATAAGATTAATCTCTCCAGACAGAGAAGTGAGGGCTGCTTCCTCCGGGGAAGTGATTACAAGTTTAGCAGATACTTTAGGGTTAATTTCTTTTGATGGAAGTTGGATGGCAGGCTCCTCAGGACAGACTGGAGTTCAGGAAGTTGTTTCCTCAAAGCAGCCTGGAGGTTGGATAGCTGTGTCCCCAGGGCAGACTGGAGTGGGGTGGGCTGTTTCCTCAGGGCAGACCACTATAGGTTAATCTAGCAAAATCTCAACAGAATCCAGGGTTCCAGTGTCCTCACTGCCATTGCTATCATTCCATATGTCCCCATCCCAAGTTTCGGGATCCTATTCTTTTCCAATCAATGCCTTTACTATAATAGCAGACACCCTGAAAGGTTGAGATTTTAGTTCACCTTGTAAATCTGCTACTCACACAATGAGACTCTGGTTCTGGTTTTCAGAAGTCTCAAGTTGCAACCACAGGAAATAAAATTTTCTTTTAGGAGACACTAGAAATCTTTAAATTTTTCATATGGCATTTAAGTTTCAAATTTGAAGACTTTAGCACATCCCTTTTTCTTATAACTTTAACCAGCATATCTAAGAGCAACCAGCCAACAACTTTATACTTCTTAACTCCACAAACCTCTGTCAAAGTGTCAAAAACACTCACCCAGAGCCTTGCTTCATACAAGAGTATGATTAAGAGAATCAAATGGTGATATTTTGTTATCTCCATTGCCTACTCATGCCATGGACTGTCAGTTCCATCTTGATTTTTGTAAATGGAGTCATTAGTGCCTTTGAATATAATTGGAGTAGAAAACCAATTTAAAAGCCCATTTTAAGATTCTGTTTCTCAAGAATCACTCCTGGTACCAAGATGTATTACTTAGGGTTCTCTAGGGAAACAGAACCAACAAGAGATATCTTCAAATATAAGAGTTTATAAAAGTGTCTCATGCAACTGTGTGGATGCATGAGCCCAAATTCCATAGGACAGGATGCACAAGTCCAAACTCTATAATACAGCAAACTGGCAACTCCAGTGAAGGTGTTTAATGAGCTCCTCAGGAGACACTGCCTCACCAAAGAAGAAGTGAGGGTTCTCTCCCTTTCTCCCTTAAAAGTCTTCAACTGATTGGATGAAATCCAGCTCATTGAATTCTCTCATTGCAGAAGATATGGCCTTCATTGATGTAATCAGGCTCAGGTGCAGTCAATTGACTGATGATTTAATAAACCAGCTTTCTGGTATATTAACCAGCCACACATGTCCTTGAAGTAATGTTTAGGCTGGTGCTTGCTTGACCAGACACCATCACCTGGCAAAGTTGACACAAGAACCTAACCATCATAGCTGGTAAGAGGGTAAATTGACTGGCAGCTTCCCTTGACATCTCCCCATGATCAATTTTCAAGCAGACTGTCTTTGATAAGACAACTCTCCATGAAAAGATTTTGCCAGCACCTGAAATAGCAGATTTCCAGCAAGTTTCTCCAGCATTGTTCTACAGAGGCTTCTCTGCCATTCACTGAGGCAGGGCTATGACTCTCAGTCAGGATCTGGCTTTCATCTCTGGGAGGAGGGTGTGAGGGTGTCCTTCTTTGGAGCTCCATCTCAGCCTTATGAATAGTGGCAGCTCCTTATATCTTCTACTCCTATATTGTTTAGAGTCAACTTTACTTCTTACTAACCAACCCCTTTTTGCTCCATTCCTTTTTTTTAATAATTCTTTATATTAAAATTTCTCTGTTCCAAGTTTTGTGTAGGGATAAAAAGAAGACCTGAATTTCCCTGAGGCTGTGGACAGAGGGGTGTGCCCAAAATGGTCCTGAACACATATTTGGGACAAATGAAAGTGTTCTGGATCTTAATTATGGAAGTGATTTTATGGATTTCTAAATTCCACAAACCTCATCAAGTTATAAATTTTAAATTGGTTGACTTTATTTTATATACATTATACTCAATAGAGTTGATTTAAATGGAAATCAATAGACTGGGGGATATATTCTTAATATGCATCTGAACAGTACTTTTATCTAGAATATCAAAATAAACCAACACTCAATATAAAAAGAATCCAGTAAAAATCACAAAAGATTTTAGCAGACAGAAATAGATGAATGGTTAATAATCAGAGAAAACATGTTCATAAACATTCATCATCAGCAAGAATTCAAATTCAACCCTACTATGAGATACTGATACCCACCTGATAAGAATGGCTAAAATTTTTTAATGTTAGGATATCAAGTGCTAACCAGAATGTGAGACAACTGAACACAGCTGTAAGAGGGTAAATCCATATACACAGGGCTATATAATTGAAGAAATATTACAGTATAGATGCTCAATTTCTAAAACACATGATTGTCAGATCCCAGAAGAAAACTAACATGTAGAAGGAGTTTCTAACTCAGAGGCCCCACAGCTTCTGCACAATAAAACAGAGCCCCATAAACTAAAGAATGAAGGCTGTTCAAAGCTGTTCAAGGGCCATGTTCCAGCCACAGTAGTGCCCTCAAGGTGAGTAAGGCAGGTCAGATATGCCCATAAGAGAACAAACACAAGGCCTGCTCTCCCTAGCTAGATAGCGCAGCTGCTCTCCTAAAAAGAATATTGTCTCAGAATTCTACCAACCATCAGCCCAAAACTAGATAGGCACTTATACAATCGAGGCACAGAACATCACAGCAGACAACCTACACAACGTGGGTTTCCTCTTTTCATTTAAAAAAAAGCTGCTCTCAGATAGAGAGTGGGAGCCATTATCTTTTTCTTCTTCTTTTCTGCTGGCTCCCACCTGGCTTTCTTCCTCTAATAAATCTTAAACTTTATACTTAAACTTTGACTCGCTGCTTGTGTGGATTCTTGAATGGCTCCGAACCTAACAATAATGAGATTGGTCTTCTTGGATGTAATTGGAAGATTGAGAGCTCCTATTAAGGAGACATCTGAGGCTCTCTCTTAACCACATAGAAAGGATATCTGGACTAGTGGTAACTTATAGGCCCAGTACCGTCCCTTTTTATCCCAGTGTTTGAAATAGAAGGGTAAAGGGACACATGGCTTTAGACTGATAGATGATGAGAGAGAGACTGTAATGATAGATAGAAGATGAGATGCTGGAGTAAAGACAAATAACTATTGTTCAAGATTGAGAAATATAGAACAAGATACAGATATAAAGAAATTTATGTAAAAGTCACATATACAATATTTATATTGATATATAAATCACATATTGTTTACATTATATATTTTCCTTTACATTTGCAATGTAAATGTGTGCTATTTACATGTCAATTGCAAACCTCTGATAATCCTTAATTCTTGAGCATTTTTGAATGTATTAAATAAAATATCAAAAAATTACAAATGAAGTAAATGTAGATTCCTGAAACTCTCTACACTAAGCAGAAATAAGTTACTAGGACTAAACTTGTCAATTTTGAGAAAAGCACATGTGAATGTGCTGTGCTATTTACTGCTGTTGTCATTTAGGGGTTTTCTGGAGTACGTCAGGTGCTACAGGTTGAATGGTCCCCAAATGGTCACCAATTGGAAATGGTTACACATATGACAGCAAAGTTGTCTTAAATCACAGAGGGTAAGAGGAGACAGCCATCTAGAAATACCTAAACTTCTTATGTCTAAGTGAGAAACCACAGTTTTCTCCATTTGTGTCTTGGGGATGTTCTTGCTTGTGTGGTGCATTACAATATAGCAAATTATCATCCTGGCTCTCCAAAGGAAAGAAACATTGTTAATGTCTCTCTGTAAGGCCTAGAATTTGGTCATAGGCTACTGCATTGCATTGCCCTGGGTACAATGGAAGGGGACTGGCCCAGACAATGAGAGTGTCCAGTTGCTAAGGAAATTTACAAATGTTTAATCTATTTTTAAATTCTTATTGCTGGGCTGGGAACACTTAACACTGTTCAATATGTTACAAATCAACGTAGTTCAAAAACCACAGAGAGTGAAATGGAATTATAGAACTGAAAATAGGTCACTGATTACAAATACATCAAGCCTTTTTTTCCTCAACAAGCTTTTTATTGGAATGACAATATTACTTGCTTGGGAAGGAGTGAAAAGTAATGTGAGTAAATGATATAGTGGGAAAGGTGACCGTCACTTAATTTCAGTGGTGCTCAGATGCTAACCCTATAGTTCTTCTCTACCCCCCTACATCCTTATTTAGAAAGTTCCAGTTATGTATCATTAGTCTCATCTACAGAACATCCAATTCAATGTTCAATTTCTTCAGAATGTTCCTGCATTTTGTCATAGCACATTTCCCAATGGTATTTTTTTTTTTAAATTACAAATTAGTAAACCAAATTAGAATACTTTAATGTTTTGTCCAGGGAAACACACCTAATTATATCTGAAGTAGACAAATGAAGTCCAAATATTTTAAATCCCCACCCAGTATTCTTTCTTGCTACACACAAGGTTTTTGTTTGTTGTTGTTTATCCTAGTTTGAAATGATAAAGAAATGTTGGCCTTGCTTTCCCCCAGTATTTCCAAATTGGATCACACTTATTTAAGGTCTTATTCTCAGCCAAATTGCATGTCAATTGGTAAAATTTTAAAAATATAGACCAAGAGTACAAAATCACCCTTCAAAAAATTTTCTCTTATAGCTGATAGAAATAGAATAACCATGAGGTGGCGGGG
Organism: Choloepus didactylus; assembly: GCF_015220235.1. Classification (NCBI taxonomy): domain Eukaryota; kingdom Metazoa; phylum Chordata; class Mammalia; order Pilosa; family Megalonychidae; genus Choloepus; species Choloepus didactylus. Next base: position 29,091,330 of record NC_051312.1, on the reverse strand, counting down.
TCATACCATAAATCAGATGAAGACATGGAATAGCAACATTAACAGAGCTATAAAGAGAAAGTAAGATCATAGTTTTGTTGTACTTTGAGGATTGTTCCTTTGTCCCCTTCTTTCATACATAAGGCCACAAATGTTCTAAGATGGTATATGACTATATTCCTGCAGCAATTCATTTGTTATTTTTTCCCATTTATTATTATTGAACTTGGACTAATATATGTGTGTTGTGTCACTTCTGCAATCATAAATTTTAAAAAGAAAATACAGAGTTGATTATCAAACAACAACAAAAACACATAAATACTGACACTGATGTGAGCCACAATAGCTACATTTAATATACTTTAAATGTCTCTGTAGTAGGTTGAAAGGAGAATTACGTGCTTTCAGCAAATACAAATTGACTATGATGTTTTAAACATTGCAATAGTTTTAGGAGGGACATAGTGAATTAAACAAAATCCTATTCCCTAAAAACCTTACCCTTTAGTGGAAGGAAAACATATGTGGGCAAATTTCAAAATAGTGTAATATTTTCAACAATAATGTTGTATAAGGAGTTAATGGAGATCACTTAGGACTGGGATAGGATGAGTATTTTAGGAAAATTTTCCTGTCCTGGAGCAGATGAAATGAACGTATGTCCCTGAGAGCAAGTAGAAACTGGTAAAGTGAAGAAGCAAGGTTGAAGAAGTCAAAAGGAGAAGCATGTTCAATGGCCCCTGTTAAAGGGCCATGGTGTATTTAGTAAGCTGTAATTACATGGTTAGAGAATGTGGCAGGGAAAAGAAGGATGCAGTGAAAGTAAATATACAGACCTAAATGGGAGCCAAACCTCAAAGGGCTATGTATGTCATGTTAAGGATTTTATCAAGAAAGGTTTTTGAACCATTAAGGAATTTATGGAATAAATAAGTCCATGTTGTGTGTCGGAAAACACACTCTGGATGCAGTCTGAGGAAAACCTGAAAGAGGAAAAAATGCCACTGGGGGGTCAGGTGTAGAGGCTGTTACTTGAGTAATATAAGGAAATACATACTATTTTCCAAATTTGACATCCTTACTTCCCTGTGGGCACTTTGTAAAACTTTGTATTTGTCTCCCCTCCTGTTTCCAACCTCAAGACTCAGTGAATTTTTATTTATAATCCAGGGCCTCAGCTCTACCTTCATGGTCTCAGGGAGGACTCCCTAGCTTTATGGAAAATTGTCACATTCTTCTATCACACAAGCTACAAGCACTAACTCCTCACAGTGTTGTCACTTCATATCTATTTTGATAATGTTTTTATTATACTTATCTTCCTCTGTAGAGGAAAATCTTAATGAGTACCTGGTCCATAGATTTCATAGCCACCATTTTATCTCCAGTAGGACACCAAAGGACTACAAACTTGGTAGCTTACACCAACAGAAATTTATTGTCTCACAGTCCTGGAGGTTAGAAGTCTAGAATCAAACTGTAAGTGAAGACTTACTTCCCCTTTATCCTATAAGGGAGAATTTATTCCATTCCTCTCTCTTGACTTCTGGCAGTGACTTGCTGGAAATTTGTGGCATTCTCTGCTTCAGTTGTAATATGGCATTCTCTCCTCTCTGTGTCTAATTTCTTCTTTGTTAGAAGACACCAGTTTGGCTTCATCTTAACAGTGTCTTCAAAGATGCTGTTTCTAAATAGGGTGACATTCATGGGACCAGAGGTTGAGATTTGAGCATATTTTTTTTGGGAGAAGACAGGTCAATGCATAAAAATCATGTAATAAGAACCATGAATCAAATGAAAGGGGGAAGTGCGTCCCAGTTACTGCTGTCCCACAGTCTCACCAACACTTGCTGTTGTCAGTTTCTCAAATTTTAACCATTCTGATGGATAAGTGATAACCAATTATGATTTTAATTTCCTTTTCCATGATTTTTAATGAGATTAAGCACCTTTTAATATGTTAATTAGCCATCTTGATAGCTTCTTTGATGAAATGCCTAGTCTGGTCTTCTGCCCTTTTTTTTGTTCTCTCTTGGGTGATTTGTAATTCTTTATCTCATGACTAAAAGTCCTTTATACATGTTGGATAGAATTCCTTTTTGGTTAAGTGTGTTACTATCCCATGGATTTAGCTGCTAGTAGTAAGAAAAACATTTCATTAGAGATGCAGATAATCTGTGCATTTTTCCCATAATCTTAATATCTGCAAATATTTCATTGAAATTGAACAATAGTGTTCTTTGATTATATACACTTGCAGTTATCTATCTAATTATGTGTATATTGTAAGCAGCTTCTCTATGTAAACATTTTTAATGTTTTTGCAACAAAAGTAAAATTTAAACAGACCAAAAGAAAACAAGCACATAATATCTGAAAGGAGAGAAAGGAATGTGTCCTTGAATGTTTGTAAATTCTAGCTAGTTATTTTACTTTACAACTTTTAAACAAAATATTTTAAGTGAAAATCAGAATGCACAAGTGTCTTTGAAGGTATGATAACTTTTTGTGGCAGCCCAAAGCCCAGGGCCCCCTCCTAAAAGCCCACAACAGACCTGCTTTAGCCAAAGACAAGGTCAAGAAAGTAACAATCTCCCTGGAGGGGGAAGAATGTAACTGTGGATGTAAAGACAGCATTGATTGTATCTTCATCTTTAACTTTCATCTTAGTAAAACATCAGGTCTTAGGCCCCTTTAATGATTTTACTAGAGACCTGATGTTCTCATACTATATGGAGTGTCTTTGTTCTGAATCATATATTGCCTCATGCATTTCTGTTCCCCTTGCAGAGGGCTAATGTCCAGAATGGCCCTCACCAGAGAACTTCTGCAAAGGTCTCAATGAGCCCACTTCCACTTCTATGTCTGGTGTGTTTTTCATTCTCACAGCTGCACCCACCCATGCCCTGCACGAACTCAGTCTGGGCCTGAACACTTTTTTTTGAATAATGCTCATTTCCAGGTTATGGGATTTAGTCTAATTTTAATCTACAACTTCTGAATTTTAGTTTCTAAAATGTCTATGATAAGTATGTATTGTATTCAAGAAAAGAATAATAAATTATGTCTTAATAATAGTTGAGATAGAATAGAAAAAAAATGGAGGTGTGTGTTCTGTGGAGTTTGAAGAAAATGCTGTCAGAGAAGATAAGCTAAGTAAGAAAGCAGGTATAAATAAAATAAATAATGATGGTAAAAGCTTGGAAATAAGAGGATTCCTTGGAAAAAATATTGAGGAAAAATTAAAGCCAATAACATTGATAAGGGAAGGGTAATAAATTGTGCTAACTTATTACAGTTTTTATTAGACTATAGGGAATTTATGCTGGAGTAGTCAGCCTCCTTCACAAATGATAAACTGAGACACCAGTATTTCACATCTACCTACAACTCAGAGTGTTTAATCTTTATATTGTTTTTCTTTCCTCCAATGTAGACTTATGTCCTTTCTCTCCAGGTCATCAGTTTCCCACAACTATTCCTATAGCAAAATGGAAACTGGTTTTATCTTAGTTTTCCAGATACACTTGGGGAAAAAAAAGATGATTTGATTGATATAAGTATTATTAGGCCTTTGAATAAATTAAAAAAAATTCAGCTTCACCTTTATCAAATTATCCCAAAGGGAATTTACAAACTCACAGAAGTCTGCGATAAAACTTCTGCAAGTTAAGTATTTCTCTGTTAACCTGTTTGGAAGCAATCAGGAATCATGCATTGTCTTTGTTTTTCATTTCCCCAGGAGATTGTGATAAGTACACTATTTGAGTAGTGATAAAGAACACATGCCAATATAAATGCTGAAGATATTGATTTCTTCTTTTCTTGAAAATTGAAATAAAATTGGGAAAAGATCTTTGAATTTTCTCCAGAACTGAAAACTTTCCTTAAAGAACAGGTGTCATCTTCAGGATTCTTCAGAACTGTTTACAAATTGAGATTGATGAATACATATTCATTGAATTTATCAGTTGATTCTGATTCTGTGGTAGCTGTGGATCATTGCATGTATCTTAGATTTAAAACAGAGCACCTGACAAATTGGACATTGGATACTTGTTAAGTTTTATTCAAGCAGCCTACAACTAATCACTGTCCAAGATTAACAAGAAATATAATTTGGTATTTATTAAAATAGCAACTTAATGATTTTTTTCACCTTGAATAATATTACTGGAAAATCTGGCCATAATTTGCTAATAGAAATGCAATCCATTGTTAAAACTATTGCTTCTTCTACTTAGTAATAAAGAACATCTCTTGTGGCTACATATTTTTATAGAATCTTAAGGGCTTGAACTCATGCATGAAGTTAAAGATGATGTAAAAATAGAAAAAATAGACTGGAATTAAAAAGGTAACAGAGGTTTTTTGTTGTTGTTGTTTTTTTTCCCCCCGCTAACACACAGGAATATAATGGAATAAGTTATACTAGAGCATGTGCTGGATTGAATGTATTATGTCCCTCAAAATGCCTTTATCTTTGATGCAGTCTTATGTGGGCAGGAAACATATTGGTGTTGATTGAGTTGGAGACTTTTGATTGGATGTTTCCATGGAGATGTGATCACTCAAATATGGGCAAAATCTTTCATTGGATAATTTCCATGGAGGTGTTGTCCTGCCCACTCAGCATGGGCCTTGATTAGTTTACTGGAGCATTATATAAGCTCAGACAGAAGAAGCAAGCTTGCTACAGCCAATATGGACACTTTGAAGAATGCTCAGAAGCTGAGAGAGGAGCTGCAGATGAGAGACAGTTTGAAGATGACCTTTGAAAGCAGACTCTTGCTCCAGAGAAGTTAAGATAGGACAGATACCCCAAGACAACTGAGAGCGACATTTTGAAGAGGAGCTGCAGCCTAGAGAGAAATGTCCAGGGAGAAAGCCATTTTGAAAGCAGAACTCTGAAGCAGACACCAGCCACATGCCTTCCCAGATAACAGAGGTTTTCTGGATGTCATTGGCCATCCTCCAGTGAAGGTACCCAATTGTTGATGCATTACCTTGGACATTTTATTGCCTTAAGACTGTAATTGTGTAATCAAATAAACCTCCCTTTTATAAAAGTCAACCCATTTCTGGTGTTTTGCATTCTGACAGGATTAGAAAACTGGAACAGAGCACTAAATTCTTTTGAATTGGGGAGAATAATTTAAAAAGTCTGAAATGCAATTGTTGGTTGAATTAGATAATTTGACTACTATGGATATCCCCACTTCACTATTTAGTACAAAGGGTACTCAAAAGTTGTCATGTGGCAATTGATATCAACTCTAATACTGTGTATAGATTTATATTTTTTAATCTCAAAAAATCATACTTTATTTTAAGAGCTTTATGTGTACAAATTTGAATGATTTCAATTCCACTGAAAAGAAAATATGAAAGGGAGGGACTTACAGTTTTGAAAATAAATTGTAAATATCTTGGTGTTGAAATCATACAAAATTAATATAAAATATTTTAAATACTAAGGTTGAGTGTTCTATATATGTGAAGTTGAGAGTTTACATTGTGATTTGAAGGAATGAATTCAAAGCTTGTTTTCAAATAGTTCTTTCTTAGCCTATCAATGATGCTTGAAATTCTATCAGTAGAGAGTTATTTATCTGTCTTAATGTTTAACATTTATTACCAAAGAAACATTAATAGAGGTGGTATTATATTACTGTAATAGGGATGAAAAGAAAGAGGAAGTAAAAATAATGGGAATGAAGAAGAGAAAAGCAAGTCTGAGATACAAAGACTGGCAATATGGGCACTAAACTGACTATATATGTTTAGGATGTTTGGTTAGGAAGAACTAAGTAATTTGTGCACATGAATCAAAAAGAAGCCACTTTACCAGGTGGGTATGGGATAGGGTAAGATAATTTGACTGCTATGGATATCCCCACTTCACTGTAAATGAGGGCCAAACATGTGGTTACAGTAATGTTATGAAACACTCAGCATAAGATAACCATTGCAATGACAAGAAAAGTAATGGAGGTGGAATTTATTTTTTTCTTGTGCAAGTGTACAATACCACTTAAATTCAATGGGCCAATATGGACTTTGTTTATTTTTCCCCTTAGTATGGTAAAAATCAAAGGCAGGTTTCTTTCCCCCCAATGGTAATCACCAGTTGTTCTTTATCTAATTCTTGACAGTTATTTCAAAATTTCCTGAGTGAAACTTAAGCAGTATATGTCAGAGAACAACATCACATGAGAAATGTGTAAGGTGACTTTCTTTGAGTGTTTCCATGGAGATGTGACTCATCCAACTGTGGGTGTGAACTTTGATTAAATTATTTCCATGGAGAGGTGACCCCATCATTCTGGGTGTGTCTTAGTTCAATCACTGGAGTCCTTTAAAAGAGCTCGCAGAAACAGGGAGCTCAGGGAAGCTGAGAGAGACATTTTGGAGAGAAGCTAAAAGCCAACACAGATGCTTAGAGACACTGGAAGATGCAGACAGATATACGTTTGGAGATGCTAAGATAAGAAATGAAGCCCAGAGTTTGCCCTGGAGAAGCTAAGAGAGGACTCCAAGATGCTTGGAGAGAAACACCCTTGGAGAACCAAGCTGAGAGGTGAGAGAAGCTAAGAGAGACAGGAGCCCAGGAGACATTTGGAGAAAGCTATTTTGAAACCACAGTCTGGGAGCAAAGGACCAGCAGATGTCAGCCGTGTGCCTTCCCAGCTGACAGAGGTGTCCAGATGCCATTGGTCTTTCTTCATTTAAGGTATCCCCTTGTTGATGCCTTAGGTTGGGCCCTTTTATAGCCTTAGAACTGTAAATTTGTAACCTAATAAATCCCCTTTATAAAAGCCAATCCATTTCTAGTATTTTGCATAACAGCAGCTTTAACAAACCAGAACACTTTCACTTTCCATTTCTTTTCCCTGTATCTGATTTTTCTTCTTTCAATAATCACTCTAATTTCTCCCTCCAGTTTTATTGAGCCCTCTCAAGTGAGGTTTTCATCTCTGTCACTTCAGCGAAGCTACTCTTTTCAAGGTAACCAATGACCTATATTGATAGCTCCAGGATTTGACAGAGTTGATCACTGTTTCTCCTGTAAGTATTTTGTCTTGGCTTTGGGATCACCATACTCTCCTGATTTCCCTCCTTGGTATTTAACAACTATGTCTAAGTTGATTTTCCCAGCCCTTGATGGTTTCACTGAACTCTGTATTTAAGTGTCACAAGGTTCATCCTTAGATTTGTGACTGTTGAAATCTTGGTAATTTTATATAATACAGTTTTAAATACCTCCTAAGTGTTGATGACTCCAAAATTTACATCTGACTCTCACTTCTACCTTAAACTCTCAGTGAATTATTGTAATAGCCACCAATATCTGGCCTACATTCTTCTGTGCCTAGGCTTCCTTTCCTCTTCTCAACTGAGTAGCCTCATTCAAAGTCAAAGCCTAACTCCAAGAAGGCTGCACTTAATTTTGACCCCTCTCACTTTCCTAATTACCTGTCCTACTAATTTCCATCTCCCAAATAGGCCAAACCATTATTTCTTGAACTTCCTCCACGTGACTCTCCTTGAAAGTTTCTCCATTCAGATATTTGCATGGCTAGTAAACTCATTTTCTGAGTTCTTTATTCAAAAGTGAACTCAGTGAATTATTTCATGGTTACCCTATCCAAAATTTCCACAAGCATTTGCATCCACACACAAACTCTTTTTTATCTCCCTCATTGCTTTGAAAAAATCTCCTTAGTATGTATTAGAATTGAACATGCATGTTATGTATGTACCTAATTCAGTGACTGTTTAAAATGAAAACTCAATGAAAGCAGGGGTGTTTGTGGGATACAAGAGCATCTCTTGATGTGTATAAATAGTACTTGAATTACTGAATTATAGGAAATGAAAACATTCAATTTACTATTTAATACCTCTCCAAACAGATGGTAATATTAACACTCTTACAAGTAATATGTGACAGCTCCCTTGTTTCACATCCTTGCCACCATGTCGTCTTTTATAACTTTAAATTTTGCATGCTGATAAGGGCTAAATCAGTTTACATTGTGATTTTAAGATTTTTATCCCTGATTACTAATCATCTTTCTAAATTTTACAGGTCATTTGATTTCCTCTCCTGTAAAATTCCTGTTTTCATCTTTGACCATTTTTTCAAATGGATTGTTTGCCTTTTATTTTATTGGGGGTTGTTTATATATTTTGGACACCAATCCTTTGAAATCATAAGGTTTTTAAATGCCTTCTTCCCATTTAGGGATATTCCTTCCTCTCTTTATGATAGATTTTTAATAAAGTTGTTAATTTGAAACAGGAAAATTCCTATTTTTCTCTTTACAGTTATCTTTTGTTTTATTTAAGGACAACTTAATAATAACCAGATAAATGTATTCAGTTAGAATTTCTTCTGAAAAGGTAAGTTTGCCTTTTTCATTTAAGTACATACTTTACTGGGAAACTAATTTTATAGGATGTGAGATGAGCACATAATTTCCTTTCTTTTTCTTTCCTATGTGGACAATTATTTATTCCAGCAACAATCATTCCACTACTATTTGCAATTTCATCTGTATCATACATCATGCTTATGCATGAGTATATTCCTGAGCTATTTTGGGTACATTTGAATACTTTATTCATTTCCTGTGCTCAAATCACATTGTTTTATTCATACATTATATAATAAATGATGTTATCTGCAAGGGTCAATCTCCCTTCCTTCTTAATTTTTTTTTTTGAATCCCTCAGGATTGTAATGGTTTTAATGTCCTTTGATTTTCCATGTATATTCAGAATAAATTCCATGAGTTCCATGAGAAACCCTTTTCAGATAGATATTAACTGAAATACACTGTACCTATAAACCAATTTAGGAGAAAGTTTTCTATATGATATACCTCCTTATGTAAGAATAAGGTACATTTCTACATTTCCTTAAGTTGCTATCGTGACATTTAAAAAGTTTATGATTTTGTATATATTTTGTGAAATTTCTTCCTGAGCACCTTATGTCTTTCATTTCTATTATAAATTGTATTTTCTAAAATTTATTTTCTGTTGACAGCTCATATATAGAAATAAAATTGTTTTTTATATATTAGTCCAATTAAAACTTCATATAGTCCCTTTATAATTCTTATAGCCACAGCTTATTTTTCTTTGTAGACATTCACATCAAATTGTAAGTAACAGTTTTATTTTTTCCCTTGAAATTCTTGGAATTTTTTAACTTATCTGCTTATCACATTATGCTGCCTATCACCTCCAATACAGCACTGAATAAAAATGGTGATAATAGGCATCCTTGAATTATTCCTGATTAAATGGAATGTGTTTATTATCTTCTCATCACTGATAATGTACACTCTAAGTTTTCTTTTTTTCTCTCTTTCAGATAAACTGCATCAGGTATAAGAAGTTTTTTAACAATCTTTGTCTGCTAAGTATTTCTTCCACATTTTAAAAATATTTTTTGAGATAGAAACAAAGATTTTCCTCTGTTAATATGTGAATCTCTAGCATAGAAAGACTTATTCTTTGTAAACATATATCAATCATGCTATATATAGATGAATACATTTTGCTAGTATTGTGTTTGGTATTCACATTTATATTCATGAATAAGCACCATATTAAGGTTATATTGCTTTTATAAATTGAATTTAAAAACTTCCTTTTCATTTGTTTTCTGAAGGAGTTTATAGTATTAGAATTACCTGTTCCTTGAATATTTAGTGAAACTTGCTATGAAACTTTAGGTTTTTATATTTTAAAAATTTTATTTTATTTTAAATGGTTACAGAAACATTTTTGTTAAATTCTTGAATCATTTTTGGTATTTTATGCATTTAAAATTTTTCAATTTTTATGAATTTGAATAAATTTTATATAATTTGTAGTTGTCTTCTCAAATGCAGATTCATAATTTCTTATATGATATACTTTGGTCCACATGTGTTCATGAATGAAGTCTTTTAAAAGTGTTAGAAAGATATGCGGTACATAAATTATATAATGTATTAGACCCAAGTAAATTCTGGGGTGGCAATCAATCATGTCAATTTAATAGCACAAATTGTATGAATATTCACACTGAGACAGTTCCGTAAGGTTTATAAGTAGTCTTAGATTAGTTAAGTTTCTCCTAAAACTTAAAGAAAAAAAAGTGGTTTTCAGAGAATTATTTTGAGGGGAAGGACTGTGGAAAAGAAATTGTGCATACACAGTAAACTGAATGTGTACATATTTTATATTGCAGGTTAATTTTCTATTTTTTATTCATTACTTATTGCTCTCCTATTTCTGTTTGTGTATTCTACTCGTAATTTTCTAGTTTCTCATGTTAGATGTTTAGTTCATTAAAACTCTCCTCAGCTCCTTGTAATTTCTATACATCTCCTTTTCTTTCTTTTCTTCATTTGCAATGTATCCAAAGTTAGAACCTGATTTCCAATGTGATGCATGAGCAAAATAAGAAATGGAAAACATGTTTAAGCATTTAACTTTGTGATCTGCTTATCAAATCATCTCATTCAGTCTTCAGAGGAACCCAATGAGATGAGCACTAAGAACATCCATGAGAAACTCTTGTCTAAGGACACCAGGTGAAGAAGAGATCATCAATTAAAAAAACCCAGAGGAATAGTTAATTCAAGGGGAAGAGAAGGAATACTTTCAGGAAGAGCCATAATGTTGGCTTTGGAGATGATAGCAGTTGTCTCCTTCTTGATTCAAGCAAGTTGATGTACATATATAGCAATTGCAACTCTTTTTTTATTTCACTTTTCTTTATATATCCTATTTCATAATTTTAAGGAGTAAAAAGATGCAAGTCTAAAACAATTATCCAAGTCACTGAAGTGATCTAGGATGGGAACTAACTGGAAAGCAAATCTAAATTGTTTTTTGTATGTTTGTTTTCTATGTCCAGTCAATTTCCCAAAAGCCTAAGGAAACCTTTTAGGTATCATTGTACTTTTCTTTTAGATGCTTGCTCCAGTCAAAGTCATGCTTTCACAGTTTTTCCCCCTCTTTACAGAGAAGAATTTCTTCTGTAGGGTGCCCTGTGAGTTTCCCCTTTTTTCCCTCCTTGCAAATTTCTAAGTGTTCCTGTCCCTGGATCTTTCTATTTTTCTCCTCATCCCAAAAGGATATTTGATTCCATGGATTTTCTACTTCCCAAAGTGAAAAAAAAATCCAAATAAGTTTTTCTATTCTGGCTTCTTTAAAAAAATACCAATTTAAAAAATGCATATAAATGTACTATCCCTACATCTAGATGCAAATACTTCTAATGTATTTCATATGTACACTCATTTATAACAATATTGGGTTCATAATATATATACATATTTTCAAGCTACTTTTTCAGTCATCATAGCATTACCAAATCTGCAAAAAGGTAGAAAAATGATGAGGTAGAAAACAATTGCTCTCCTCCTGTTTTCTTGATAATTTTAACATTTAGAATACTTCAATTCTTTTTTTTAAACTTTGCATTTTCACATAAATGAACACTGTAAGTGCTTTATTACTTTATACCTTCATTTTATCCCACAGTTTTATTAATGTTATAACATTTAACATTGCACATTAAATTCTTGATAGTCAATATCTTCCTGAGAAAAATTTGGTTTCTTTGGTAATACAACACAAAAACTTAACAAAATCCTTGACAATTATGCATTAGAATGAATGGAATATATAATTATTAAATAAATAATCACTTTCTCATAGCATCATTTAAAAGGGGAAGAGTTATCTCAACTTGTACCAGGGTTTTACTCCAAAATCCAAAGTGTTTGTAGTGTGCTTCTTCAATAGAGGCCTACCAAAGTCTCCAAATAGCATTGATTTGCCACTGACACTTCAATCACCATTGGATCTGCTGGATCATACAGCCCAAGGGGCAGAGCAGCTTGCACAGCTACCTAGACCTGTATCAGAGCCTCCTTTTGTTCCAGTCTTGACTGATAACTAATAGCTTTTCGGTGCACTTGGTACATGGGCTGGAACACTACATACAAAAGAGGAATATGTCACCTCTAAACTTCAAAATAGGTCCACTAGCTATTATGCCTCTTTTATGGTTGTAAGAGTTACCAGATGCAACATCTTATCCTTCACCAAAGAAGGGATTGTTTTGGATGTTATGTGGAAGTTCTTCAGGTGAGGAGATGCAAACACAAATAGTCATAGGGACAAGAATGCCTAAAAAGATGGCTTTGTTAGATCAAAGGGCCTGGAGAGAGAGAGGAGAATAAGGGTGGTGGAGGGGCCCTGGGTTTACCTAACCTAGACTATTATAAGATTCTCTGAAGGTGGGGAGAGAGAGGAAGAATTTGCATCCCATGCTCTTGCCTTTTATGATGCAAAGGGGAGTAGTGGAGCAGCTTTATACTATATGGCATGAAAAGCAGAAGTGGCAAGGGCCATTTAGAGAAGCTGAGGGCAGCTCTTATCATCCAAGCCATGTCAAAGTATATGCCTTGCCAGTAAATTATAAGATGTGAATGGCAGAAGCAGCAAGGGCCATTTGAGGAGCTGGAGGGTGGCTCTTATCATCCAAACCATATGGAGTTATGGGCCTTGCTAGTTGTAGTTATGCCCAGGGTGAGGGTAACTGGGTTGGTCATTCAAAAGGGGTATTTATGAGTAGGCAAAATGATGAGGCACCAAATACAAGTTATTTTATGCCATTACAAGGATATCTCAAAATGTCACACACCACTGGAGGCCTAGAAATTTCACTGAGTTCACTGATTTTTTTGTTGGACTTGTTTGCCAACCTTTGGTACACAATATCTTACCAACAATTCTATTGCTTACTATTTGCAACAAATATAGTATCATCAGTGTAACAGACAAGTGTGCTGTCTTTTGGAAGGGAAAGGTGATCAAGGTCCCTATGGACTAGATTATTACACAGGGCCTGAGAGTTGATAAATACCTCAGTACAACAGTATATTACTAGCTTTGCCAGCTGAAAATAAACTGTTTCTGGTAGTCTTCACTAATGGATACTGAGAAAAAAAATATTTACTAGATCAACAGCTACATACTAGATACCAGATGGTATATTGATTTGCACAAGCATTGATACCAACAACTGGAATAGCAGCTGAAATTAGAGTTACCACCTGGTTAAGTTTATAAGAATTCACTGTCATCCTCCAAGATCTATAATTTTCTACACAGACCAAAAAGGAAAGTTGAATGGGGTTGAAGTGGTACCCTTGCATCTTCCAAGTCCTTTGTGGTGGCACTAATCACTGTAATTCCTCCAGGAATGTGGTAGTGCATTTGGTTTAATATTTTGCTTGATAGAGGCAGTTTAGTGGCTTCTACTTAACTTTTTCTATAATAATATCCCTCAACCCCCAGGTTAGAGAACCAATGTGGGGATTCTACCAGTTGCTGAGTGGTTCTATTTCAATCAAACATTCTGAAACTGGGAAAATAACCACAGAATAGATTTGGAGATCTGCTGGGCCAATTGTGAGATGCACCTGGCCTAAAACTCCACAGATCACCTTACTTCCATTAGCACCTACTCTGACTGGTGGGACCACAGTGACATTTTGGGTTTATTGGAATTAATGCCACTTCAGAACTAGTGTCCAGTAATGCCTGAAGTGTTTGGTCATTTCCTTTTCCCCAGTGTATAGTCACCCATGTAATAGGCCATAGGTCCCTTTGGGCAATGCTGAGAGGAAGATTAATAATACACATTTTTGGAAAATAGCAGGCTCCTTTCCCAAGGAGACTTGGACTTCACTTCATTATAGGATTTCTGAGTCTCTAAACTTTCTCAAGTCTTGGAATTGATTGAAGTTTTTGACACTGTTTTTGTGATTCAAGTTAAACTTTTCTTCACTTTGTCTAGAACTCTTCTACTTAAACAGATCAAGACAATTTAGGTACCTATTTTACTTCTACGTACCTCATGATAAACTAAACAAAAGCCATAAATCTATGTAAGTCAGACTCTTCTGATTATTTTGATTCTGTTTTCTATTATGGTAGACATGCCCACCTTGTCTTTGGCATTAAGTGTCACCACTTAGCTCCTGCCAACCCAGGATCAGATTATCCTCATTGTATTTAACATCCAATGTCTGTGGCAGCACTTCCCACTGTAATATCTTATCTACAGAGAAGAGCAGCCACAGAGCTCTTCAAGGATGGTGAAGTGCCTCTCACAAATTTATTCCTTACAGTTATGGTGAAAAGTATGTCCTCTGGATGTTTCTAGGATAAGTATGAGGGTCTTACATGATAAATATGCTCTAAATTTCCAATTTCTCTAAGCTTTTGTATCTCCTCATGTATATTATTCCAGGGCAGTTTTGGCATTTGTTTCATTTAGTTTAGGCCACCTTTGTTCCATGTTTCAGCCAACGAAACAAACAAACCACTAGAGCTCTATCTAACCCCTAGAGTTACAACCGTGAATCCAGAATCTCTGCTTAGTGGACCCATGTCAATTAACTCAGCCTGATCTCTGCCTCATCACCACATGACATTCTCTCTGTGTCTATAGGTCTGTGTCTAATTCTCCCCTCTTATAAGGACACCAGTAATCTTGGAATAGGGCCCATACTAATCTAATTTGACATCATCTTGATTAATAATATCTTCAATGACCCTATTTCCCCATAAGGACACATTCATGTCTTTTTTGGAGGGACACATTCAACCCATAATGTACCTTTTTTGTTTCCTTCTTTTAATATCATTTTATTATAAAAAGAGAACCAATAAATGTCTGTAGAAGAAAACTTGAAATTTTCAGTTGAACATGATGAACTATTTATAAAAAAAAAGTATTTCCTTTCTTTTCTAAGCATTCAATGCAATTAAAGTAGAAAAGAAAATTTTGCATTAATTCACAATGACAAAAAGGACCAGGTGCCCAGATCCACTTCCTCCTTTAAGAGGGCTTATATGTTTCCCATTTATGCATGTATGTATTTATGTATGTATGTTAGCATGCATGCATGCATTTATTTTTATTACAGGAGTTGTACGTTTACAGAAAAAATCATGTAGAAAGTACAGAATTCCCACATAGCAATCCCCTCCCCACAAAATGTTTCCTATTATTAACACTTTGCATTAGTGTGGTACTTTGTCACAATTGATAAAACAATATCGTTATACTTATACTACTAACTGTAGCCACTAGTTCACTTTAGTGTTCACTGTTTGTGTTCAGTTCTATGATTTTTTTTTAATTTTTTATTCTGTTAACATATATGTGTGTGTGTATATATATATATATATATATATATATATATATACATACACATTGTGTGTTTGTGTGTGTGTGTGTATATACACATAAACTTAGAATTTCCCATTTTCATTACATTCAAGTATATAATTCAGTTGTGTTACTGGCTTACATGTTTAAAGTTTGTTGCACGTGGGTAGTTCCAATGTGATGAGTCAATGGAGGAAGCTTGGACTGCAAAACATTTTACCGCCTGGCCCTTCTTTTTTTTCTACTTCATTTTTTGGTCCTAGAAATCCTTTTAATATCTCCCACTCAAATACTTATCACCCTCTTTAGTCCTCCAACTTCAGTCAAGTACCATTCCCCTTTCCCAGAACCCCATTTCATTTAGGCTTTGGGAAAGGAAAATGTTTTTGTAAACAGGCACAGAGAATCATACTCTGGTTATTAGGCTTGTTTCATGAAGATTTTTAATTTTTTTAATTTCATTTTTATTGAGATACAGTCACATAACATACAATCCTTCAAAGTGTGCAGTTGTTCATAGTTGTGCATTAATAACCTCAGTCTTTGAACACTTTCATTACTCCAAAAAATAACATAAAAATTAGAATAAAAAAAGAACATCCAAAACATTCCATTCCCCATCTCCCCCTTATTATCCAATTACTTTTTTTCACACTTAATTCATTTTTTTAACTTTATCAAAAAATTAAAAAAACAATAAAAAACAAAGTTTCAAGCAAAACCAAAACAAAGAAATAAGAAAAATCAAATAACCTAAAATAACTACATTGCTTCCAACATGTTCCTACCCTACCACAAGAAAATAAACAGACTATAACCCAGCAAAGGAATAAGAAAAACAACCTAAAATAACTACATTTCTGCAAACTTGTTCCTACCATACCCCCCAGAAATTAACAAGTCACACTCATTCCTGAGCATTGTCAGAACATTAAATTTACCTTCCGTAACTTATCTGTTCTTATTAGATTATTGTTCCCCCTTCACTATTTGCTGTCTATCATAGGTCCCCTACATTCTACAATGTAAACTATTTATTTTACATTATTCACAGTGTTCACATTAGTGGTAACATACAATATTTCTCTTTTTGTTCCTGGCTTATTTTGCTCAGCAATATGTCTTCAAGTTTCATCCATGTTTCCATATGTTTCACGACATTGTTCCTTCTTATTGCCCTGTGGTATTCCATCTTGTTTATATACCGCATTTTGTTTATCCACTCATTTGTTGAAGGACATTTGGGTTGTTTCAATATCTTGGCAATTGCGAATATTGCTGCTATGAACACTGGTTGGAAAATATCTGTTTGTGTTACTGCTTTCAGACCATTCGGGTATATACTGAGAAGTGCAATTGCTGGATCAAAGGGTATCTTGATATCTAGTTTTCTAAGGAATCACAAGACTGTCTTCCAGAATGGCTATACCATTATACAGTCCCACCAACAATGAATAAGAGATCCAATTTTGCCACATCCTCTCCAGCATTTGTAGTTTCCTGTTTGTTTAATGGCAGACAATCTAAATGGTGTGAGATGATATCTCAGTGTCTTAATTTGCATCTCCCTAATACCTAGTGAAGCTAAACATTTCTTTCATGTGGTTTTTGGCCATTTGTATTTCCTCTTCAGAGAACTGTCTTTTCATATCTTTTGCCCACTAGGTAATCGAGCTGTCTGCACTACTGTTGTCGAGTTGTAAGATTTCTCTACATATGCAAGATATCAGTCTTTTGTCAGATACGTGGTGTTCTGGTTTGCTAATGCTGCTGGAATGCAAAACACCAGAAATGGATTGGCTTTTATAAAAGAGGTATTTTTTTGGTTACACAGTTACAGTCTTAAGGCTACAATATCCAAGACAATGTATTGACAATCGGGTACCTTCACTGGAGGATGGCCAATAGCATCTGGAAAATCACTGTTAGCTGGGAAGGCATGTGGCTGGTGTCTGCTTGCTCCCAGGTTGCATTTCAACATGGCATTCTCCAAAATGTCTGCATCAGCTTCCAGCAGCCATCTTCAAAATGTCTGTCTCAGCTACAGCAGTAAGCTCCTTATGTCTGAGCTTATATAAGGCTCTAGTAAACTAATCAAGGCCCATGCTGAATGGGCATGGCCACACTTCCATGGAAATACTGAACCAATAGGTTCCAACCTAATCCACGCTGATAAGTCTGCCCCCACAGGATTGCATTAAAGAATATGGCTTTTTTACGGGGGATATAATATACACAGACCAGCACACATGGTTTCCAAACATTTTTTCCCATTGAGTTGGCTGTCTCTTCACCTTTTTGACACATTCCTTTGAGGTACAGAAGCTTTTAAGTTTGAGGAGTTCCCATTTATCTATTTTCTCTTTTGTTGCTTGTGCTTTGGGCATAAGGTCTAGGATATGACCTACTAATACAAGGTCTTGAAGATATTTCCCTACATTATCTTCTAGGAGTTTTATGGTACTGTCTCTTATATTGAGGTGTTTAATCCATTTTGAGGTAGGGGTTCTTTTTCATTCCTTTGGCTATGAATATCCAGTTCTCTCAGCCCCATTTGTTGAATAGACTGTTATGTCTCAGTTCAGTGGTTTTGAGGACCTTATCAAATATCAGCTGACCATAGATCTGGGGGTCTATCTCTGAATTCTCAGATCAATTCCATTGATCAGTATGTCTATCTTTTTGCCAGTACCATGCGGTTTTGACTACCATGGCTTTATAATAAGCTTCAAAGACAGGGAGTGTACATCTTCTCACTTTGTTTCTCTTTTATAGAATGTTTTTAGGAATTCGAGGCATCTTTCCCTTCCAAAGAAATTTGATAACTAGCTTTTCCAAGTCTGAAAAGTAGGTTGTTGGAATTTGGATAGGAATTGCATTGAATCTGTAGATGATTTGGGGTAGAATTGACAACTTAATGACATTTAGCCTTCCTACCCATGAACAAGGAATATTTTTCCATCTTTTTAGGTCCCCTTCTGTTTCTTTACTAAAGTTATGTAGTTTTCTATGTATAGATCTTTTACATTCTTGGTTAAGTTCATTCCTAGGTACTTGATTGTTTAAGTTGCTATTGAGAATGGTATCTTTTTCTTGAGTGTCTCTTCAGTTAGATCATTTCTAGTGTATAGGAACATTACTGAATTATGTGCATTAATCTTGTATCCTGCTACTTTGTTCAATTTGTTTATTAGCTCTAATATTTATTTATTAGCTGTGTCATTGATTTCTCAGGGTTTTCCAGATATGAGATCATATCATCTGCAAACAATGACAATTTTCCATCTTGCTTTCCAATTTGGATGCCTTTTATTTTGTTGTCTTGCCACATTTCTCTGGCTAGCACTACTAGCACAATGTTGAATAACAGTGGTGACAGCAGGCATCCTTGTCTCATTCCTAATCTTAGAGGGAAGGCTTTCAGTCTTTCACCATTGAGTACTATGCTGGCTGTGGCTTTTCATATATGCCCTTTATCATATTGAGGAAGTATCCTTCAATTCCTAACTTTTGAAGTGTTTTGTTTATCAAAAAATGATGCAGCATTTTGTCAAATGCTTTTTCAGCATCTATTGAGATGATCATTTGAATTTTCCCTTTTGATGTGTTAATGTGTTGCATTACATTGATTGATTTTCTTATGTTGAACCCTACCTGCATACCTGGAATGAACCCCACTTGGTCGTGGTGTATGATTTTTTTAATGTGTCTTTAGATTCGATTTGCAAGTATTTTGTTGAGGATTTTTGCATCTATATTCATTAGGGAGATTGGCTTGCAGTTTTCCTTTCTTGTAGCACCTTTACCTGGTTTTCGTATTAGAGTGATGTTAGCTTCATAAAATGAGTCAGGTAATGTTCCATTTTCTTCAATGTTTTGAAAGAGTTTAAGTAAAGTTTGTGTCAGTTCTTTTTGGAAAGTTTGGTAGAATTTCTCTGTGAAGCCATCTGGCCCTGGACAGTTATTTGTGGGAAGCTTTTTGATAACTGATTGGATCTCTTTGATTGGTTGGTTGAGGTCTATTTCTTGTCTGGTCAGTCTGGGTTGTTCATGTGCTTCCAGGAAATTTTCCATTTCCTCTACATTATCTAGTTTGACATACAGTTGTTCATAGTGTCCCCATTTATTTATTAATTTATTTTAAAATTTCTTTAGGATCCACAGTAATGTTGCCTCTCTCATTTATTACTCTGTTTATTTGGGTCTTCTCTCTTTTTGACATTGTCAATCTAGCTAGGGGCTTATCAGTCTTGTTTCTTCTCAAAGAACCAACGTTTGTGTTATTTATTCTCTCTTTTTTTTCCCCTATGTCATTTATTTCTGCTTTAATCCTTGTTATTTCTTTTCCTCTGCTTGGTTTAGGATTTGTTTGCTGTTCTAGCTTCTTCAGTTGTTACATTAGTTCTTTGATTTTAGCTCTTTCCTCCTTTTTATTGTATGCATTTAGAGATAAAAATTTCCCCTCTCAAGACCACTTTTGCTGCATCCCATAGGTTTTGATATGTTGTGTTCTCATTTTCATTCATCTGTCATTCATCTGTAGACAGATTCTTTAACACAATGTTTATTTAGGAGTGTGTTTAACCTCCAGATATTTATGACCTTTCTAAGTCTCTGATGGTGATTGACTTCTAATTGTTTTCCATTGTGATCATAAAATACACTTTGAATAATTTCAATCATTTTAAATTTATTGAGGCTTGTTTTATTGCCCAGCATGTGATCTATTCTGGAGAAAGTTCCATGAGCACTAGGGAAGAATGTAAATACTGGTGAATTGGGAGGTAATGTTCTATATATGTCTGTTAAATCAAATTCATTTATCAGATTGTTTAGGTTTTCAATTTACTTATTTGTCCTCTGTCTGGTTGATCTATCTATAGGAGATAGTGATGAACTGAAGTCTCCCACAATTATTGTGGAACATCTATTGATTCCTTCAATTTTGTCAATATTTTTCTCATCTTTAATGGCTGCATAGACATTTATGATTATTCTTGTTGAATTGTCCCTTTTACTAGTATATAGTGACCTTCCTTGTCTCTTGTAACATCCTTGCATTTAAAGTCTGTTTTCTCTGAGATTAATATTGCTGCTCCTGCTTTCTTTTGGTTGTAGCTTGCATGGAATATTTTTTTCCATCCTTTCACTTTCAATTTCTTTGTGTCTCTGGTTTTAAGATGAGTCTCCTGTATGCAACATGCTGATGGTTCATATTTTTTAATCCATTCTGCCAATCTGTATCTTTTAATTGGGGAGTTTAATCCATTCATATCCAATGCTATTACTGTAAAGGCATTTCTTGAATCAGGAATCCTATCCTTTTGTTTTTGTTTGTCAGATATATTTTCCCTCTATTTTCTTTAATGTACACTTACAAAATCTCTTTAGTTCTGAACCCTTCTCCATACCTCTCTCTCCTTTCTTTGTTTCTTTGCCAGTAGGGCTACCTTTAGTATCTCTTGTAAGGCAGGTCTCTTGGTAGCAAATTATCTTGGCATTTGTTTTTCTGTGAAGATTTTAAGCTTTCCCTTAAATTTGAAGGAGAGCTTTGCTGGATAAAGAATTCTTGATTGGCAACTTTTCTCTTTCAGAATTTTTAATATGTCATACCACTGCCTTTTTGCCTTCATGATGGCCAATATGTAGTCACTCCTTAGTCTTATGTTGCTTCTCTATTGCGGCTTCCAGAACTTGCTCCTTCTCTTCAGCAGTTGACAATCTGATCAAAATGTCTTGGAGTGGTTTTATTTGTATTTATTCTGGTTGTAGTTCGTTGGGCATCTATGACTTGTGTATTTATGTTGTTTAGAAAGGCTGGGAAGTTTTCCCCAACAATTTGTCTGAATACTCCTCCTAAACCTTTACCTTTCTCTTTCCCTTATGGAACACCAATGATTCTTGTATTTGTGTGCTTCATGTTGTCAATCATATGCCTGAGATCCATTTCAAATTTCTCAATTTTTTTCTCCATTCTTTCTTTTGTACTTTCACTTTCAAACCTGCACTGTTAGAGTTTGCTTATTCTTTCCTCAATTTCCTTTAATCTAGTACTGTGTGCATCCAGAATCTTTTTAATTTGATCGACAGTTTCTTTTATTTCCATAAGATTGTCTATTCTTTAAATTTACTCTTTTAAATTATTCTTTATGTTCTTCTAGTGTCTTCTTCATGTCCTTTATATCCTGTGCCATGATCTTGTCTTTTGTGATTACTGCTTTGACTAATTGTGTCATGTACTGTGTCTCCTCTGATTTTTTTGATTTGGGTATTTGGGTTTGGGTTATCCATATCTTCTGGTTTCTTTATATGCTTTAAAATTTTCTATTGCTTTTGGCCTCTTGGCGTTTGCTTAACTTGTTAGGGTATACAGGCTTATCTGAACAACTGTCTATAATATGTCAGAGCTACAGTTTGGAGAAGTACACTTTCCCTAACTTATCAGCAGATGGCACCCCCAAGTCACCTATTACCCTCAAGTCAGGTCTCTCCAACTTTGTCTATGTGGCAAGTGAGAGTCTGAATCTTGTGCGGTTCCAATCAGTGTACCAAAGTTCTTTGTGCAGTTGGTGCAGCCAGACCTGAAGGTGGGGTTGTGCCCTGTGCAGTTAGGGAGGGAAGGCAGCTTTAAGACTCAACTCTCTGACATGTTCCTGGAGACCTAAATTTGTTGCAGGAGTCCAGCACATCAGCTCAGACTCCCCACAGTCTCCCTCTGCTGTGGGCCCACAAGTCCCTGGGATTGGTGCAGGACCCTTGGGACTTCTGTGTGGGACCTGCCTCCAAGCCATGCACTCTGTGAGCCTCTGCAGAGGGAAGACTGTGCAACATCACAGGTGACCAGAATCCCCTATAGTAAGCTCTGGGCCATGGTGCTGTGTAGGGGCCTTCACAGGCCACTGAAAAGATGGCTGTATGGGGTGTGGTAATTTCCCACTTCCATGAACCTCTGCTTTCCTAGCTCTGGGACAATTGACTGTGGGTGTGCAGATGTCTATTGTCCCTGCCAGATACTGAGGTGGGTGCCTAGTACATCAAAAGCACTCCCTACCATGCTTGACTGCATGGCTCTCACTGACAGACCTGCAGGCATTTTTGGGTTTTTAAACCAACTCACCTCCAAATGCCCACCTATTTTCTCCCCAGTGCAGCATGGCCACTGTTTCCCCAGCAGCCTCACTCACTCATTTCTAAAAGCAGACTCTCAATTTCACCAATTGAGAAGGTCTGTAGCAGACCTTGTGCAGCTGGTACAACCTGGAACTGGTGTTTTGGAGCACTTTCTGTCTTTCATCTAGTGTTTTTCATGTAGAAGTATTTTGCTCTCACTCTTCTAATCTGTCATCTTGGATCCTCCAAGCCTGTATTTTGAAGTGTGGTTTTGAAGCTAGGAGACCTTCTAACTTGAGACATCAGTAAGGCAAGAAATTTTCTCTCCCATTTTTTTTTCTTGTTTCTTTTTTTTTCCCCCTTTTGCATTAGCTGGAAGAGGGAAAAATATATTCAAGTTCAAGGTGAGAGAAATAAGATAGAGGGAAATGCACATAAAACCACCAGATTTCACATGTGGCCTTTCCACAGTAGTTTATAAACAGAACTGTTTCATCATACTAGCAAGCTAATAGTCTCTGATCCACCCTGAGTTTATCTTCAAATTTCTCATTTGCTTGCTGTTGTGATGACTTATTTTCCTATAGAGTTTTAATTCATTGCTTAATATAACTAAAAAGATCATTAATATTTTCAAATTGCAAACTTTTTATGTCTTTTGCACCATTGAACTATGTCTTTTAATATATAGGGAGTTGTTTTGAAGACAAATGTCCATATGGTATCATATTTCTCATCAGCACATTTTATTTGAAACACTTTATATATTTTTATACCTAGACTACAACAGAAATATGAATATTTCTAGCTTCCTCTAAAAACCCCGACATGCTTTAAAGCAAACTATAAAGAATTTCAACCACTTTTAATCTAATATTCTTTTATACAATTCATATGTTATAATACACCTAAAAACTAAGTTTAAATGGCAACTTCTGTGATATATTAGTTTTTTATGACTTCATAACACATTACTACACACTCAGTGTGTTAAAATGATACCACCTATTATTGCAGAGTAATCTGAGTGGGCTTGGCTGATTTCTTTCTTTGGGTCCTATAAGGCTGAAATCTAGGTATCAGTGATGATGGGCTCTTAGTTGGAAATTCTGAGGAAGAATTACTTCCAGAGTTATTCAGTTTACAAGAAGAGTTCAGTTCTATGCAGTCATAGGACTGAGGTCACCATTCCCTGGTTTGCTGTCAGCCAGAGTTTCCTCTCACTTCCTACAGACTGCTCTCTAGTTCTTTCAGGTGGTTCCTCTATCGCCTAAGACAGCAATGGATTGCCAAATTCTTGTTGTCTCTTATAGTTGTATGATTTCTCCTTCTGCTACCAGCCAAAGAAAATATTCTGCTTTCAAAGATTTTTTTTTTAATTTTAATTATGTATTTAGATTAGGCCCACACAGATAATCTCCCTTTATTACATTCAAACTCAACTGATTAGTAACATTAGTTACACCAGCAAAAGCCTTTCTGCCATAGAATATAACATAGGCATGATAGTCTCAAGGATTACTGGAAGAAATTAGGAGGATATTTTGGAGTTTTGCATACTACTTTGTTACAATGGTTTTGAAAGCCAGATTTAACACAAGAATCAGAAACATTTAACTCAATATTTTTAATATTAAAATCATTTCAATCTTTCTATTAAGCCACCTGTACATCTTCTACTGATAATTCATTCATGAAGTAAAATGATATTCTCACAGGGAATAAAAAATGTTGCATTTTATGTGAACTTAAACAATTATTGTTTCCAATTGTACACATTAACTTGATCAAATAGCTAATCCATTCAATTAATAGAATTCAGTGTTAACATAAATGAACATGTGAATGCCATGGATGATGGATTAAAGTGAGGAATTGAAATTTCAATTTGTATAGTTTCATTAGTGACCTGTTTTATTTTGTCCTTGTATATCATTTACTTCACTCTAAAGGCCAGGTTTTCAATGTTTATCATGCTGTTTATACACCCTTTCATGCATATTGTGTCAGAGTTTCTTAAAATAATAAGACAATTATAATAATTATAATAAAGAAAGAATTCAGGATATATTGCTTGTTATGTAGAACAAAATAGTTATGGTGATTATATTTGAAGAAGCTGAGTCTCAGTGATATAATTACTCAGCCAAAGTAACAAAGCTGGTGAGTGGCAGATCTGGGATCTGGACTCAGACACCCTAGATACAAAGCCTGAGTGGTAAATACTACTTCATCCTGGGCATCTGGTTAATTCACCTTCAATAAAATTGGCTTTGCTTCTTATGAGTACTTAAGATAAATTTCTGATTAGGTTTCAACACTGTTACTATCCTGCATCCTTCAGCCATCTTTCTGTAACCATTCAAAGACACATCCACATGCATTTGCATGCATGCACACATACAAAAACTTGAAGATAATCATCCCTCCTTGCAGTTTGTCTGACATCAAAAACACAGAGATGAAATTGTGTGGCAGCGAAACACAAATAATCAGAGCAACTCAGGAAAAATAAAAAAGCTAATCCTTTAAATTATAAATTGTTTTGCTATCATCAAATAGTTAAAACTATAAAAAGACTTCTTAATAATATCATTTGTTGTGGTTTTTGAGGTTCTTTTGTGAATAGACTGTATAATTTGGAGAAAAAAAGCATAATATTTGATTAAAATACTCAATTCTATGGATACATATTTGAGAGTCTTGATTGTACTTGAAGCCCAGCTATAAAATTCAAAATTCAAATATATTTTTGAAATATTTAGCATATTACTTTATTATCTTACTGTGTCAGTTTGAATATATTGTGTCTCCCAAATGCCATTATCTTTGATGTAGTCTTGTGTGGGCAGATGTTATCAAGTGTTAATTAGTTTGTAATTCTTTGAGTGTTTCTTTGGAATGTGCCCCACCCAGCTGTGGGTGATGACTCTGATTGGATAATTTCCATGGAGATGTTATCCCACCCATTCAGGGTGGGTCTAAGTTGATCAGTGGAGCCATATAAATGAGCTGACATAACAGAGGGAACTCAGTGCAGCTCTGAGTGTTGTTTTGAAGAGGAGCTACAGCCAAGAGGGACACTTTGAAGAAAGCACAGGAGCTGCAGATGAGAGACAGTTTGAAGATGGCCATTGAAGGCAGACTTTTGCTCCAGAGAAGCTAAGAGAGGACAAATACCCCAAGTGCAACTGAGAATGACATTTTTGAGGAACTGAAGCCTACAGAGGAACATCCTGGGAGAAAGCCATTTTGATACCAGAACTTTGGAGCAGACGCTAGCCACGTGCCTTCCCAGCTAACAGAGGTTTTCCGGACACCATTGGCCATCCTCCAGTGAAGGTACCTGATTGCTGATGTGCTACCTTGGACACTTTATGGCCTTAAGAGTGTAACTGTGTAACCAAATAAACCCCCTTTTATAAAAGCCAATCCATCTCTAGTGTTTTGCTTTCTGGCAGCATTAGCAAACTAGAACACTTACTTTAAATTGAAAATCCAGAAATGTTTATTAAGTATTTACTATGTGTAAATTGTAATAGTACTGTTCAGTCAGTAGAGTGCTAAAAAGCATCCTAGCTGAGGTCAAGTTCAAATCTACAAGTTATTAGCTGCCTAGCTTTGTCAGATTACTTCTTTGTGCTTCTGTGGAAATGTTAGTAGCACCATCTCATAGGGTCATTATGGGGAACAAACTAATAAATCCATTTAAATTCCTTACCACAATTATTCCACATTGTAATGAATGTTTCAACTATTGCTATTACTCTTTCCATCAAAAAATAATATTGTTCAATACAAAGGTGAGAAAAAGTAGACCCTAATTCACTGAGCTAATAATCTGCTGAGAAGATAACACCACTATAAAGGCAAAAAAAAAAAAAAGCAAACAAAACAGGCTGCCTTTGAAATGTAATCAAATGACATGCAGAAATTAGTTATGCAGAATCCATTGGGATGGCTTGTGGGTGTGGTATGAGGAAAGAAGATAAAATGAGTATAAACTTTATGACAAAGGGAGCAATTGATTGACCATAATATATTAAGAAAAAACAGAATACCTTAAATATAAGTGAATTATCAGACTTGATAATGAAAGCAGAAAAAGACTCAATATATTTAATTAATATATTAGGGTGAATTTTCTTCAAAGAGGGTAATGAGTATATTTTTTAACTTTCTGATCACTGACCCAAAATCTGCATTTGATATTTGCTATTACATATTGGAAGAATAAAAAAGCAACACATTTGAAAAGCCATTGTAATAAGCAAGTTACAATCACCAGTGTTTATTTTCACTATTCTGGTTCAAGAATCATCTTAGGGAAGGCCATTGGGATTTCATCCAGTTCTCTCAAGTGCCTTTAAATACTTCTCCCAAATCTTCCATTGCTGCTTCTTGTGGAACCCCCAAGCCTGTGCATTTAGGGAGCTAGACTTTGTTGCTTGTCACCACATCAAAAAGGAAGAGAGACAAGAGCAAAATATCCAAATGTATCTGGCATTTTCCTTGAAATTGGTGACAAGATTGTCATTCTCAGTCTAACTACATATTGAGTTAGTTGAAAGCTGTGTACCAAACATGAGTCTTCTCATGTTTTTTTATCTAGGAAAATGAATTTATTATTATTAATTTAGGATAGGTTTTCCCATATGTTGCCATGAGTAGAGAAGACCAGACTATCCCCTCAAATATTGTCTGGATAGCATTAACCAATATGTGAGTACTTCAAAAAAAATCACCCCCTCCCTTTTTTTTTTTTTTTTTTTTTTTTTGCTTTATTCCTTTTCTTTTCTCTTTTCATCTTTTTTTCTTCTTCATTTTTTTCTTGACTGAATGTATTTCAAGCCATCTCTTTGAATAGCAATAGCATTATTCATACTTATCTGCTTCTTTTCCAATGAAATGAGACTTTTTCCATGTACATATACACTTTTATAAGCATGATATAAGGTATGACACTGGTGCAGAGGGTTAACAGAGTGTTATGGAAAAACTACCCATTATGTATATTAATGACTATATATAATTAGAATAATTAGCAGCTGATAAAAGCACTGGGATGTATTATGTTATGATAATTGTTTAAGATTGAGAGTGATGATGATTGTACAACTAAGTGAAGATAATTTAAGAAACTGTTTTTCTTGGGATATAATATACATTAAATCAAGTTAGGAACCCATTGCTTAATAAATCAAGCCCTTGACTTATTCTTGTGAAATTTAAGATTATAAATAGGAGGCTAATAACTCCTATTATGCTTAAGAGATGCCTCTAGGCAACCACTTTGATGCTCACATGTGGCCTTTATCACTGTAAGTCCAATTTGGCAAATAAATTTGTTAACCTCCCCCCCATGAGGAACATTACTCTCAGGGGAATGAATCTCCTTGGCAATGTAGGACATGATTCCCAGAGATGAGCTTAGCCCTGGCAGTGGGGGATTGAAAATGCCTACTTGACCAAAAGAGGAGGGAAAAAAAGATAACAAGCTAAGGTCAGCGGCTGAGAGATCCCAAATAGAGTCAAGAGGCTATCCTGGAGGTTTCTATTATGCAAGCTCCAGCTAGACATTCCAACTGGTCACAGTATGCCATGCCCTTACTAAAAGTGCTCCCCAAACACCTAGGACCCTATCTGAGATCCTATAAAAGATGCACTCACTACATTTTATCTTTCAGAAACTTAAATCCACTAGAGTATTCCTATACCAGACAAGTCTGAGAACCCAGAGGCAACAGCCTCTTTAAGATCAACTATCAGATATAGGCCCCTTCCCCATACTGTTGACACCCCTTTTTAATATGAACTATTTAGTGTGCTCACTGCCTAGACACCCCTGAAGATGGAGAAAGAGATTAAATGAGAGGAAGGATTAGCAACAAACAAAATAAGATTGAAAAAAGGCTTATGAATACTGAAACTTTATATAATTATATATATTTGGATGCTGGGGTGATGGAATGGCTGGAAGGAGGCAAATGACATGGTGGAATTGCAGCCTATAGCATCCCTTGGGATTTGCTCTGTAGCTGCTCCATGAATTGTGCCTTGAAGGTCTTTACCTTTCAGTATATGTATGTATGTTATATTTTACAATAATGGAAATGATTGAAGTTGTGGGACTGTGACCCTTGAAATTTTTTGGCATTTGCTCTCTAACTACTTGTGGAACTGTACATTGAAAGTTGTCACTTGTGCCAGTTTGAGTGTATTATGTCCCCCAAAATGCCATTATCTTTGATGTAATCTTGTGTGGGCAGAGGTATCAGTGTTGATTAGATTGTAATTCTTTGAGTATTTCCATGGAGATGTGTCCCACCCAACTGTGGATGATGACTCTGGATAATTTCCATAGAGGTATTACCCAATGCCTTCAGGGTGGGTCTAAATTTAATCACTGAAGCCGTATAAATGAGCTGACAACAGCAGGAAATCAGTGAAGCTGAGAGTGACATTTTGAAGAGGAGCTACACCTAAGAGGGACACTTTGAAGAAAGCACAGGAACTGCAGATGAGAGACATTTTGAAGACAGCCATTGAAAGAAGACTCTTGCTCTGGAGAAGCTAAGAGAGGACAAACACCCCAAGAGCAACTGAGAGTGACATTTTGAAGAGGAGCTGTGGCCTAGAGAGGAACATCCTGGGAGAAAGTCATTTTGAAACCAGAACTTGTAGCAGATGCCAGCTGCATGCCTTCCCAGCTAACAGAGGTTTTCCAGATGCCATTGGCCATCCTCCAATGAAATACCTGATTGTTGACGTGTTACCTTGGACACTTTATGGCCTTAAGATTGTAACTGTGTAACCAAATAAACCTCCTTTATAAAAGCCAACACATTTCTGGTGTTTTGCTTTCTGGCAGCATTAGCAAACTAGAACATCACTGTTATGTATATGTGTTAAAGTTCATAATTTACAAAATGCAAATAAAAACAGAAAAACCACCACCACAACAAAAGTTGGTTTTATGAAAGGATTCATAAAAGTCAGAAGACTTTAGCTTGATCAATCAAAAGAAAAGAGAGAAAAATACAAATAACAAATATTATGTATTGCTATTAGTAAAGCATCTAAAAATATGATACAATTTTAATTGTAGATATTTATTAGCAAAACTATTAATTTGCCTATCACCAAAGTATCATCAATAAAAGTAGACATTCATACCTGGTCTTAGCAGGGAAAATGAGTTAAATGAGCATATTCTCATACATCTAGCATGTCTGCTATTCCTTTCAATCAATTTTGAAGCACACATGAGACAATTAATTTCAAAAAGGGATAAATAATTTATCCTTGGTATTAAAGTAAAATTGTATATGCATTTTAGGGATAGGAACCAAACACTCTTCAGAATAGCATGCTCTCTGATGGTAAAGGTTTTCCTCTGATTCTGCATCAAGAAACATAAGCCAACCCATTTCACACATGCAGATCAAACTCTACATAAACATGCAGGCACACATACATAAACATATTTCTTTATTTAAAAATTCCCATATTTCCTGGAAAAATAGTGCTTTAAACCAAGTCAAACCTATGAATAATGATCTAGTCAGAGCTAATATCCTTTGTAATTAAAGTGAAATATTAAAAGAGGAGATCTTGGCACTAAATGCAAACATTAATGCCTATGTGGCTTGTCCTGGATCTCTCCCTCCTGTGTAGCAGGGATAACTATCAGGGAAGTGCTGTGTGGAAGTAATGCAAATATTCTGTTGAAAATTCTGGAGAAATTGGAAGAAAGGCACAAAGCAAGATTGGTTTATGTCCTTGATAAGATGTGAGGGTCAGGACTAATTAGGAAAGAAGCATTTCATTTATGTAGAAAATAAATAGCTAAAAAGATATCATAGGGTCTGAAGGTCTGCAGGATTCATTTCCTCCCAGATTTACACTTGGGGATATCTGTTAAAGTTTTGGGATGCTCAGACATTACTTTTTCATTATTAAGCCTTATTCTGGAAAACCTCTGTTAGTTGGGAAGACATGTGGCTGGCATCTGCTTGCTCCTGGGTTGTGTTTCAAAGTGACATTCTCCAAAATGTCAGCTTTCAATGGCCCTCTTCAAAATGTGTCTCTCAGCTGCAGCACAAAAATGTCACTCCTAGCTGCTCACCAAAATTTCACTCTTAGCTGCTCTGAGA
The DNA here is from genome assembly GCF_015220235.1 of Choloepus didactylus. Lineage (NCBI taxonomy): Eukaryota > Metazoa > Chordata > Mammalia > Pilosa > Megalonychidae > Choloepus > Choloepus didactylus. The sequence goes on along the minus strand of NC_051312.1, from coordinate 29,060,826 downwards.
TCCTTCTGATTGTGAGCTCTTTTATGACTCCAGTGATTAGATCAAAGACCTATCCTGAATGGGTGGAGCCCATATCTCCATGGGAATAATCCAATCAAGCTTTTCACTCATGGTTGATTGAGTCACGTCTCCATGGAAACACTCAAAACATTCCAATCTAATCAATGCTAGTATGTCTGCCCCACAAGTTTACATCAAAGAACATGGCATTTTGGGGTACATAATATATCCAAACTGGCACATTTATATTTTATGTAGATATATATGATCCATCTTTAATGAAATTTCATATTCAACACAGCTGATAGGCCTGTTTTTCAACAAAATACTCCTTGGGAAAATAGCATATTAGCCAAGTTAAAGAGAAGTATGAATATATACTAGTCAGAGCTAATTTCCTATGGAAGGGACAGAATGATTTTCCTTATATTCCAGAGATTTCCATGGCTCCAAGGGAAAATAAATTATAAGTTTGACCCCAGGATGTGAAATATGCAAAAAAGTTGTTACTGATACAAAAATAATGGAAAGAAAAGTGTCTCAACAGGGAGTAGTGTCTAGAGAAATGGGAAAAAAGGCATAGAGCTGGAAATGCATTATGTGGGGTAAGTGTTATATGGAACAGTATTAATGCTTTGATGCAGAAAACAAATAACTTGAAGGATAATAGAAAGGGGAAGATAATCTGCAGGATTTCATTTCCTCCCTGAGACAAAATATGCTAAAGTTTCTGGCCTTTCAAATGTCATTTATTTTGTTATTCATATATGATTGTGAATGACAAGGGAATGTTACACATATGTGAGAAGGGTGTATGCAGTCAAATAAAAAAGGAGATAGTATAATTTATTAAATACAGTGAGATTTTATTTAGATCTTATTTTGTCTGAGGCAGATTTTTGTGAAAAAAGGATATACAAATAAAAAAGAAAGACATCAGTTTACATTCTGGCACAGTCAAATTAGGAAAACATACTTCATAAAAAAGAAATGCCTGTTATATGAAGAATAAAATTCCATATGATTAACAATATAATCACAGGGGAAAATGAAAGTAAAAGCATACCTAATTACCTAGTTTTAATTTTATTGCTCTTAACTAAAGTTAATGTGCTTCACAGAAAATGCATTTCTTAAATTGAAGATTGATGGCAACTCCAAAACAAGCAAGTCTATCGGTGCAATTTTTCCAACAGCATTCACCCACTTATTGCCTGTGTTACATTTTGGTAATCCTTACAATTTTTCAAATGTTTTCATTTTTATTATATTTGTTATGCTGATCTTTGATCTGTGATCTTTGGTATTACCCTGTAATTGTTTTGGAGCACCATAAATTTGCAACCATATAAGATGGTGAACTTGCTTGATAATAGCTCTATGTGTTCTCTAACTGGTTCACTGAATGCATCCCCACCTCTATCCATCTCTTCAGGCCTCCTTATTCCCTAAAAGGAAATATTGAGATTAATTCAATGAATAGACTTAAAAAGCCTTCTAAGTTTTAAAGAGAAAGGAAGAGTTACACATTTCTCAATTGAAAACAAAAGCTAGAAATGATTAAATTTAGTGAGAAAGGCATGTCAAATGCCAAGATAGACTGAAAGCCAGGTTTCTTCAGTCAAACCATTAGCCAATTTTGAATGAAAATAACAAGGTCTGAAAGAAAATAGAAAGTATTACTCTGGTGAACACATGAATGATAAGAAAGTCAAACAGCCACAACATTCCCTTAAACCAAAGCCTATTCCAGATCAAAGGCCTAATTCTCTTCAATTCTATGAAGGCTGCAAGAGGTGAGGAAGTTGCAGAAAAGAAGTTTGAAGGTAGCAGAGGTTGCTTCATAGCTTAAGAAAAGAAGTCATATCTATTACACAAAATTGCAAGGTGCAGCAGCAAGTCATTATGCAGAAGCTGCACCAAGTTAATCAGAAGACCAAGCTAAGATAATTGATGAAAGTGGCCATATAAACAACAGAGTTGGAAAGTAGATGAAACAACCTTAAACCAGAAGAAGATGCCCTCAAGGACTTTCATAGCTAGGGAGGGGAATCCAATGCCTGGCTCCAAAACTACAAAGACAGGTTGACCCACTTTGTTAGTGGCTAATGAAGCTGGTGACTTTTAGATGAAGCAATGCTCATTTACACTCTGAAAATTCTAGACCTTTAAGAATTATGCTAATTATATTCTGTGGTCTATCAATGGGACAACAAATCCTGGCTGACAGGATGTCTGTATGCAATATGGCTTACTGAATATTTCAAGCCCACTGTTGAGAGCAACTACAAAGAAAAAGAGGCTCCATTTAAACTCATTGACGATACACCTGGTCACCCATTAGCTCCGATGGAGGTGTACAATGAGATTAGAGTTTTTTTTATGCATGCTACTGCATCTTTTCTGCAACACATGGACAAGGAGTAATTTCAACTTTCAAGTCTTATTATTTAAGAAATACATTTCCTAGCACTATAGCTGCCACAGATAGACATTCCTCTGATAGATTTGGGCAAAGTAAATTGAAAACCTTCTGAAAAGCCTTCACCATTCTAGATGCCACCAGGAACATTCATGATTCATGGGAGGAGGTCAATGTAACAACACAGCATTTGGAAAAAGTTGATTTGATCACATATGGTTGACTTTGAGGGATTCATGAAATAGCAGAAGTAGTAATTTCAGTTGGGGTGGAAAGAGCAAGAGAACTAGATTTAGAAATGGAACCTGAAAATGTGAATGAGTTGCTGCAATCTCATGATAAATCTTTAAGGGATGAGTAGTTGCATGATCTGGATGAGGAAAGAAATTGGTTTCTTGAGATGGAATCCACTCCTAGTGAAGATGCTGTGAACATCATGAAATTACAACAAAGGATTAAGACTACATAAACTTATTTGATAAAGCAGCAGCAGAGTTTCAGATGATTGACTTCAAATTTGAGAGAAATTCTACAGTGACTGAAATGCTATCAAAGGGCATCACATGCTACAGAAATCCTTTGAGGAAAAATAGTCAATTGATGCAGCAAACTTCATTGTTATATTATTTTAAGAATTTGACACAGCCACACAAACCTAAGAAACCATACCCTGATCATTCAGCGGTCATCATCCTTGAGGCAAGACCCAACAAAAGCAAAAAGATCAGGATTTGCTGAAGTATATCCAATTGAGGTATGTACATATTTTAGATAGTAAACTCTAAGCATAATTTTTATATGCAGAATAATGTATGGTACACTAAGTAAAGAGACAGCAGAAAAAAAAAATCAAGAGGTGAGACAGTTTGGAGAATGCAGAGGGATACAGTATAGCCAGTTTAAATCATCTGAGCAAAGGAAAGAAAAAAATTTAAAAAAAAGATAGGGGAATAGAAAAGACATCTTAAATCTCTTGTCATACACCACACTAAAACTTCATGCGTGCTAGTCAATAAAATTTTGCAATCTTTTTTGGAAACACAATGTTATCCCAATTTCAAAGATATTTCAAAAATGAGGGTAACAAAAACAGAGAAAATTGCCAAGACCCATAGGCCAAAATTGGCTAGGTCAATGTTTGATGCAGGTATATTGGACCTAAAAGCCTATTATTTTTGTCCATTACATAAGTTTCTCCAGTGAAGTAATTTCTAAAATTAGCAAACCAGACATGAGCCAAATTGGTGATATTTCTAGCTAACAAGGGAGAAGGTTGGATTTTATTCATAGGAAAATAGTCTTGTAAATTTTTGAAGGGGGATTGGTAAGATTAATGGTGAATTTTAGAGAGATATTTCTTACATTCTTCAACTACAAGAGGACACATCCAGGTCAATTTGGACCCAATAAGGAGCATGTTGCTATATGAATGAGTAATTTGTATTTTGGGCTTTTATAATGTCAGAAGTCATTCAGTCCAATTCCCAAAGAAAGCTTAACTTCATTCTTTACTGACCTTAATAATAACTACACTAGGGATATAGGATGGGAATCACAATGAATATCACTTTGTTAACTCTAATTCTAAATGTGCCATTTGAGACCATACCTTTTTCAAGGCAATTTTTATCTCCATATTTCTCAGTGTATAGATGAAAGGATTCAGCATGGGGATAATAACAGTGTAAAACACAGAGATTTCCTTGTCTTTGATCTCACTTTCAGCAGGAACAGCATAGATATAGAGACAAGGCACAAAAAACAAAGCTACAACCATTATGTGAGAGCTACAAGTTGAGAGAGCTTTGTGTCGTGCTGCAGGGGTATGTGTCCTAAGATTGTACAGTATGAGTATGTAAGAAGTCATCAGGACAGGAAAAATTAAAGCTCCTGACAACCCTGAATTGGCAATAACTAAGACGCTAGCAACATGAATATCTCTGCAGACCAGTTTCAGAAGAGGCTTCACATCACACATGTAATGATTGATCTGATTAGGGCCACAGAAAGGTAAATTGAGGACCATGAGCAGTAGAGCCATTGAGTGCCAAAAACCCACACCCCAGGCCATGACAATCAGCATGTTGCACCTCTTCCAGTTCATGATGACCATGTAGTGCAGGGGCTTGACAATGGCAACATAGCGATCAAAAGCCATAGACACCAGGATTAATATTTCCACAGCTGCCAGCAAGTGGAAGGTGAAGAGTTGGGTTAAACAGTTGTTATAGGAAATGATTTTTCTTTCTGAGGCTAAGTCTCTGATTAGCCGGGGAACTACAACAGTGGTGAAGGATATATCCATGAAGGAGAGGTGGCAGAGAAAGTAGTACATTGGTTGTCCAATTAGATGACTGCAGGTGATTGTGAGTAAGATGATGAAGTTCCCCATTAAGACTGCCAAGTAACAGAGCAGGAACAAGAAACAGAAGAATAGCTCCATTTGCTTATTCTCCCACAGCCCCAAGAAGACAAATTCAGTGACATTGTTCTGATTTTCCATAAGGTTAATGTGAGTCCAGAGTACACACTAGAAACTTAATTTATCTGAAATAATCCAGAACATAGCATTAAACATTAAGCAGCATTATTAATATTGATGTGTGATTTATAAGTTGAAAAATGATGCAGGTCATAGAGTATTTTTTACATGGCATAATCATTAAGAATCTTTTTGGATTATGGCATTTTTATCATGTCAAATGATACTTAAGGAGTATCATTTAATCCTAGTATTTTATAATTTTTTTACATGTATTAAATCCCATAACCACCCATGAATAAGATTTACTATTCTTATACTCATTTTATATATGGAGCATTAGAGGCATATGAGGGTTCAATTCATTACATGAAATCATTAAGTTATACAGTGGCAGATCTAAGATTTGAACCTGTATTGGATGCCAGATTCCATTCTCTTCACATCTATGCTGTGTTCTCCACAGGCCAAAGGGACCCAGCTGTTTTCCATATCTGTAAAATAAATGGGGATTTTCTCCAATCTGCAACTTAATACCTTTAACTATAAGCAACCCTCTCACCTTCTCTTTGCTACATATAACTTATCTGTATTCCCCAAATCACCTGAGAATTCTACATATCCACTGAAATGAAATATTTATTCTTGATATTAAAATAAAAAAACACCAAGGCTCTTAATCATATCTGAGAAATAACCTGAATTATTTGCTGAAAATTTCAGTTTCTCTACATCTTCTGTTTGATTGAGTTTCAGGATCTTAACTGGAAATCAACACCAGCAATTGCTAGGTCTCTGAATATAGAAACATGGAATATTATTAAATAAAAGCCTCAACTTTCACTTAATTATGTTAAAGGTGCAATTTTGAGGCTGCTGTTAGAAACACATAAGAAAGATATTGTTATCTGTTGCCATGTTGAATGAATTAATGAAATGAAAGAATATCTGCTTATTTGCACATACATTTAGAAGACTGCAGACATTCAGAAAGATCTATCTGAAGTTTCTTTTCCACCTAACATGTGGAACCAATGATACCGGGTCATTTATCTTCTGCTAAGAAAAAAGGAATGAAGACTATGTAAAGAGCATACTATAATAAGTGCTTAAGATTCTAACTTAAATGAAGTCCTCAGAGAAGTCTGCCTGAAAATGTTTTGCTGAGGACAAACAATTGTGTAATAAAATGGGACTCCATCATTGTTATAAAATAATTGGTCTGCCTGTTGTTTTTCTCATGTTAGAAACATAATAAGTGTAAGGAAAAAACCATGGATATTGGTATAAGTTTATTCTAGGCCCAAAATATATCTTAAAGCACATCTTCATAAATTGAGACTATCCCAGACTGTGCTCTGTGTGTATCAACTAGTCTGGTGAGTTTAAGGACATGAGGTGTCCAGGAATAAATGTGCATCAAAACAATAGAAAATATTCTAGAAAAACTGGAGAACTAAAACCATAGAAAACCAAATTCTTACTTTAGAATACTTCCCTAATATTGAGGTAGGCATCAGGATCTCTTAATATTTGAGTCCAGTCATGCTGTGACAAAAATAATACCACATCAGTTGGGAAATCACACACTAATGTAAGAAAGGAGCCTTAAATTCTCACTCAGAGAATAGTTACTGGGAATACTCTTAAAAGTAAAATCATGCTGAAATATTTCCTGGAAACATCCTCATATCATTTCAATTTTGGTCTCTTTCTAAAGCTTATAATCTCCCTGAACTATATGCAAATTCTTCCTCTCCTGTCTTCCTCCCCCCCTCCCCTCTGTCATACACACACACATGCACCTGTAGACAGACACATGCAAATATATGCAGGTTTGGAGACAATTTTAAGTACATACATTTCCTCTCAGTTAAAGTTTCTTTTCAAAAATTCCCTCTTTTCTCACAAATTAAATCCCTAGAGAAATATCTTGGTAGGAATCATTGCAAACATATGTCAACTACATTTTGAAAGAAGAAAAAAGAATCACATAAAAGAAGAAAAGTGAAGAAGAAAATGGAGAAAATTGAAAAAGGAAAAAAAAAAACATTGAGAAGGGTTAATTATGAATAAGTTCATGAGAGGATATGGATAATATGGGATTCCAAAATTGGCAAATGTGTCTGCATTTTCAGATGTTTTAACTATTTATCACATCTATTATAAAGAAAAGACTGTGAAAGTTAAAGTCTAGGGCTTATAGGGCTTAATTTCTTTATTAATTTAGAGTAAAAATTTTAAATAACACAAATTAAGCAATTATATATTCTAGGCACTTTACTATATGTTTTACATATGTCCACTAATTTCTCTTCATTATGACCTGGTGAGGGTTTATTACCACCACAATCATTTACATGTATATATATATATATATTCATATGTATATCTGCATCACGTATATATACACACACACATATATATACAGATACATGTATATATGTATATATAATATGTTTACATTATATTACAGTATATTTACATTATTATAATATATTTTCAATATTGGTATATAGATTGATGTATTAAAACCAAATCCAAATGTTATGCAATTCCTAAGGGATTGTCTCTATTTGTTCCTTGTCAAATGATTCTAAAGATCAAACAGTTTTTTGCTATGCTAAAATATCTTCTCTCAAATACAAATATAGGCTAAATACCTTAGTATGTTCCCAAATTACCATCCATATTTTCTGAATGATCTTTCCTGAAAATAGCCAACAGAAATATGTTCCAAATGTGTATTAGCTTACAAATGTGAAAATAAGGTCCAATTTTATTTAAAAAAAGGTTTTTGAAATTCCAATTACTTTATCCCAAACCTTTTTTTTTTAATTGATGTATACTAACCATAATGTTCACTTCCTGTGCAACACCTTACTCTCTTTGGAACATCAAGATGGTCCTGCAGACTGGTCCTTTTATGTTTCTTGACTGTGTGACAAAAGCTGCAAATTGATTTGGAAAGCTTCTGACTCTTACATGAATCTTCCATCAGGAATAATATTTTTGGAAAGCATGGCTGGGGACACCTTGAATTAAAAGGCACAAGAGGCACCAGAGGGAAAAACACCCATGGGCATTTTTCAGCAACCAATGTGTGTGCATTTATATTTATAGAAGCAAACACAATACTATTATAGTGGTCAATAAACTGGTTTATGGCTTTTACACCTGGCATTGATTTCTTCAGGGACATAATATGACAGGTTTAGAAATACTGTCATTTTATGGCACTGATGAAATATTATGGGTATTTGTTTTTCCATCACTCCTCTATCCTAGGCTAATGTCCTCAATGACTATATTCACTGATATTTACCATGGTATGCTATATGTACTTAATAAATGTTGAATTCTTCTTTATAATCCAACTGGATTAATGTGCTAAGAGAGTATCAAAAGTGCATTAAGATAAAAACAAAGAATATTAAGTTTTTCCTTTTCAGCACAGAATTGTTGCCATTATGATGGAGATTGGAAGACATTTCTAAAAATTTATTAGAGCCATTTGAAACCTTTAAGCCATGTACACTGCTTTGAGTTACTAGGTATCAGCAAGTATTAGGGTAATAGGATTGGGAATATCCACAATGCATAATCAATTTATATTAGTTTTCAGATATTTTTTATTTTCATGTCTATTTCTTTTTCCTGCTGGCTTATGGAAGAAGGACGTTGTCAGCAGAATACAAAGGGAAAAGAATTGAATTAATCTTACCCTTTAGTTGGGAGTAGACTATTCACATGGGTCCATGGAAGATTTCTCATGTTTCGTTGTATTTTATAAGAATTTTTTTCCTTTTTGTTCATGCATTTCTACTCATCCTCACTTGACAACAACTATTCTAGATTTATTAGTCAGGGTTCGCTAGAAAAACAGAAATGACAGGAGATAGATATAGATACAGATATATAGATAAATAAAATACATATGCATGTGTGGGTGTAGGTTTGTAGAATAGATGTGTGTGTGTGTATATATATATGTTTTTGTGTAAATGAAAATGTGGATATTTTGACATTTATTATAGGAATTGTTTTCCATGAACTTCGAGATTGGTGAATCCAAATTTTAAAGGTTAGGCTACAAGTTGGGAAATCTGATGAAGATTTTGATGAATTCCCCAGTAGAAGCTGGCTGAAGTAGAGATAGAAATTCTTCTTTGCAACTGCTGAATTCTTAAGTTCTGTCTTTAAAGCTTTCAAGTGATTGGATGAGTCTTCTCTCCTTACTGGAAGATAGAAATTCTTCTTTGCAACTGCTGAATTCATAAGTTCTCTCTTTAAAGCTTTCAAATGATTGCATAAGGCTTCTCTCCTTACTGAAGGCAATCTTTGTCAATTATATATATAATTGGTCATACATGTAATCAAGTTTCTAATGATTAAAATCCACAAAATAATCTCACAGTCAAAAATTAGGTCAGTACTTGTTTGATCGAACAACTAGAGACCATCACATCACTAACTTGGCACATTAAAAAAAGTTAACCATCACATTCTATTTAGCACATCAGTTTTCAACACTGATTGGACCCCAGATACTGCATATTCTTGTGATTTTCTTGCTGTTGTCCACATCTTTGAAAATTAATCTCTTATTTTATACTCTCATTCAATCATGTCATTTGACTCTGAGCTATATTTACTTGAAGACCTGGACTGATTAAGCATTTCATAATATTATCCCAATATATATGAAGCCATGTAAGATAAACATACCTGAAAAAAACAAATAAGTTCACCTTCATAGTAGAAAATTTGAACTCATTTATCAATTATTGATAAATAAAGCAGGCAGAAGTAAGAAATAAAAGATAAAACAACCCAATTAAAAGGCACATGTAGGTGTATTGTGACATCTATATGATTATACACTCAACCATTAAATAACACATATTCCTACACACAGAAATAGTATATTATTAAACACTTAGAGGATTAAAAAATTCTCAACAAATTTCAAGAGGCATTATACAGAACTATGAATTTAGGGTAGCAGTTAACAAATTATTTTATTTATATTTGGAAATTAAAAAGATGACATGCTAAATGTCTTTTTAAAGAAATAAAAAAAAATTAGAAAATTTTGTAAATACCTATAATTGAATGAAAATTAACAAGTTTCAATTCTAACATGTAAAGAGCTTGGATAATTGTTACTCCCATGGTCTCAACAGGAAAAATGCTGAAAAACTGAATATCAAAATATCTTACATCCTTTGGAGAATTCAGGTTTCAGGGAAAACTACTTCCTCTGAAAGTGAAGATATAGGCAGTTATGAAGAGACATTTTTTACCTGGAGTAGAAACCACAGTGGCTGGAGTCAGCCTTGAGAAGGAAAGCCAAAGAGTAATTGACAAATTATGGGAGTCCAAGTAAGGACTAGAATGAAAGAGAAAATTTCCAGGAAGCCAAGCTTTATGGCACCACACACTTACTTGATTCTTACCTCCCCTCCAGGAGCCCCATCTGATTTCCACTCTGAATTTCAGAGAAAAAAATTCCCTTGTGTTTGAAGCAGTGAAGTGGAACAGTGGCCATTCTGATATAAAACCAGAGGAATCTGTTTTCATTAACAAATTTCTGCCTTACTTTACCACAGCTTGAGCAAAGTGGGTTTTTCTAGAGCCTCATCTATTTGGGGGAAGGAAAATACCAAACTGCAGCACCTTCTAATCTTCCTATCCAATCTGGATGATGCTATTTTTTAAATAAGTGATTGTAGAAGATTTTCATGATGTTCCACCTCCTCGCCTACACTTTCTATGTTCAATCTTTAATCTTGGCAAGAAGTGCTATCATTTGCATTGCATAATGACCAATGCTGTCTTGCATTTTTTCTTGTATTATTTGGAAAGTTTATATCTTCCTTAGTATCTGATCAAAATACATGTTCATTTTTAATTGGTTATTTGGCTTTTTATTGCGTTCATTTTTCATTGAGTTTTTCAATTTTTTCTTACTCATATGTAATATTCCTTATAGTAGTTCTTTGATAACTGTATGGTTTTAAATACTTTCTCCTACTGAATAATTTCTATTTTCCTTTTATTTATAATCTCATTGTCACACACAACTTCTCACTTTGTTAAAATGTTTTTATCATTCCTTTTCTTTTATTGAATATTGTTTTGTATTGTTTCTAACCATATTTACCTAATACGAGTACTTCAGTGTTTTCTTCTCTGCTTCATTCTAAATATTTCATATATTAATGTTTTTGGAGAAATCTATGATTCATTTTTAATGAATGTGTGTATAATGTGTGATGTACATGTTAAGTTTCATTTTCTGTGTGTATGGATGTCCAATTGTTTCACCAAAATTTGTTGAAAGCACTATTCCTTCTTCAAGGAACTACTTAACAGTCCTTTGTTTAGATTTAGTTGACCACATATGCATGGATCTAATTCTGGACTTCTTAGGCCCTTCAATACTTTTGCTTGTCCACCTTTATAAAAATACCACACAGATTTGATTACTGTAGCTTTATAAAATGCCTTTAAATCAGTAAGTGTAATTCTTCCAAATATATTCTTTTATAAATTTGTGTAGGCTAGATGCATTTCATTTTTTTCTTACACATGTTTGAATTAGCTTTCAAAATTCTGAAAAGTGAGCTTTTGTTTTGGGAGGTAGATAACATTGAATCTAGAAATTAATTTTGTGGGTGGTTCAAATGGAATATTAAAAATGTTGAGTTGTCTCATTTATGAATACAGTATGATGTTCCATTTATTGAGGGGTTCTTTATTTTCCCTAATTAAAGTAACTTAATTTTCAGTATAGATGACTTGCACATACTTTTTCAAATGCCATTAACTATTAAATGACATTAGCTATTAAATGTTTAAGTATTAAGTATTTTGATACTTTTATAATATAATTTTTTAAATTTAATTTCTGATCCTTGCATCAAGTAATCTTTACAATTAATTTTTCTATATTGATCTCACATCATGAAAACCTTCTATGCTCAGTTTAAAAAATAGCATCATCCAGATTGGATAGGAAGAAAAAAACTCTCTGTATTTACTGGTGATATGGTTGTGTAAGTAGTAAATCCTAACAAATGTAAAGAAATGCTATGATATTTTATGAGAATCAGAGAAATGCTGTCCAAATAGAGTGAGCGAAGATGCTTTCCTTTCCCTTTTATTCCTTGTTCTGTGTGTGTATACAATAGGTATTATTTCATTTTGAATATTTGACAGAGTTCACAAATGTAGCTTTATAAACTTGAGGTTTTGTGATGGGAAGATTTGAAAATAAAAACTAGATTTCTTTAAGAGATACAGGGATATTGAAATTATCTTTTATTTATTTATTTATAGAAACTGTAGGCTTACAGAAAAATCATGAATAAAATTCATAAAACACAGAATTCCCATATGCCACCCAATTATTAACATCTTGCATTAGCACAGTACATTTGATACTATTCATGAAAGAACATTTTTATGATAGTAAATATTAACTGTAGTCCTTCATTTACAATAAGTTCACTGTTTGGGTTGTGCAGTCCTATGCTTTAAAAAAATATTCTGGTAATCTATATATACAACCTAAAATTTATCTATTTAACCACATTCACATAAAAATTTGGTATGGTTAATTACATTCAGCATGTTGTGCTACCATGACCACCATCAATTATGAAAACTTAACAATCACCCAAATAGAAACTCTTTACAGTTTAAGCATTAACTCCCCATATATTGCACCACATCTGTCCCCTGAAAATATATTCTAGATATTGATTCTATGAGGTTGATTATGCTAATTATTTCTGTCAGTGAGATCATACAATATATTTCCTTTTGTGTCTGAATTATTTCACTCAACATGATGTCTTTAAGGTTTGTTCATGTTGTCCCAAGTTTCAGGACTTCATTCCTTTTATGAATGAATAATGTTCCATTGTATGTATGTACCACATTTGATTTATCCTTTCATTGATTGATGGACACTTTGGTTGCATCCTTCTCTCAAGCAATGAATTACTGTTCCTATTTTTCCATATCTGTTCCAACATTTGGAATTTTCTCTTTTTTGTAATATTAGCCATTCTACTGGATTTGAAACTATCTCATTGTGGTTTGGATGTGCATTTCCTTAATAGCTAATGATGTTGGGCATTTTTTCACTTGTTTTTTCCATTTTTATATCTACTTTGGGGAAATACCTAGTCAAGTCCTTTGCCCTTTTTAAAATTTTGAATCCATATTTTTGAGGTATATTCACATACTATAGAAACCATCCAAAGCAAACAATCAATGATTCATAGTATTATCACATAGTTGTGTAACCAGTGCCACAACTTTAGAATGTTTTCATTACTCCAAAAAGAAAAAATAAACATTAAAAAAACTAAAAGTTTTCCCATACCCCATATTATCCCCAACAAATGTTAACCCCTGGTATCAGTGTAGGACATTTTCTACTGTTGATGAAAGAGAATATTAGAATATTTCAGTTAACTATAGTCTGTTGTTTGTGATAGTTATATTTTCCCATATATCACTCTATTATTAACTCTTTGTAAAAGTGACATACATTTTTTCTGGTTCATGAAACACTTTTGTTTATAGTGTCAATCATTCACATCATCCAACACAAGTTTCACTGTTACACATTCCCATAGTTTAATTTCTAGCTTTCCTTCTGGTGACATACATGACTCTAAACAACTCCTTTCAATCACATTCAAGTACAATTCAGCTCTATTAATTGTACTCAAAGTAATGTACCACCAGCAACTCTGTGCATTTCCAAACATTTGATTAAAACTAGTTAAAAATTCTGTACATATTAAGCAACCACTCTCCATTCTCTAGCTTCATTCTATCCCTGTGTGGCAGTTTGAATGTATTATGTCCCCCGGAAAAAGCCATATTCTTTGATGTAATCTTGTGTGAGCAGATGTTATCAGTGTTGATTAGATTGTAATTCTTTGAGTGTTTCTTTGGAATGTGCCCCACCCAGCTGTGGGTGATGACTCTGATTGGATAATTTCCATGGAGGTGTTGCTCCACCCATTCGGGGTGGGTCTAAGTTGATCAGTGGAGCCATATAAATGAGCTGACATAACAGAAGGAACTCAGTGCAGCTGTGAGTGACATTTTGAAGAGGAGCTACAGCCAAGAGGGACACTTTGAAGAAAGCACAGGAGCTGCAGATGAGAGACAGTTTGAAGACAGCCATTGAAAGCAGACTCTTGCTCCAGAGAAGCTAAGAGAGGACAAATGCCCCAAGAGCAACTAAGAGTGACATTTTTGAGGAGCTGAAGCCTAGAGAGGATCATCCTAGGAGAAAGCCATTTTGAAACCAGAACTTGGAACAGATGCCAGCGATGTACCTTCCCAGCTAACAGAGGTTTTCCGGACACCACTGGCCATCTTCCAGTGAAGGTACCTGATTACTGATGTGTTACCTTGGACACTTTTGTGGCCTTAAGACTGTGACTGTGTAACCAAATAAACCCCCTTTTATAAAAGCCAATCTGTCTCTGGTGTTTTGCATTCTGGCAGCATTAGCAAACTAAAACACCCTGGTAACCAATATTCTAGATTTTATGACTATGAGTTTACATAGTATAATTAGCTCCTACTAGTGAAATCATAGCATATTTTTCTTTTTGTGTCTGACTTGTTTCACTCAACATGATTCCTTTATGATTCATCCATGTTATCATGTTTCCAATTTCATTCCTTTTTATGGCTGAATAATATTCCATTATGTGTTTGTACCATATTTGATTTATCCATTCATTGATTCATGGAAATTTGGGTCATTTCCATCTTTTGGCAATTGTGAATAATGCCAATATAAATTCAGTATGCAAATATATGCTTGATTCCCTGCTTTCAATTCTTTGGGTATATATATAATAGTGGCATTGCCAGGTCATATGATAGTTCTATACTTATCTTTCTGAATAACTGACAAATTGTCTTCCACAGTAGCTGCATCATTATACATTCCCACTAGCAAGGGATGAATGTTCCTATTTTTACACATCTGCACTGAAGCTTGTAATGTTCTCTTTTTTAATAGGAGACATTCTAGTGGTGTTGAAATGTTATCTCATTGTAGTTTTGATATGTGTTTCCCTAATAGCTAGGGATGTTGAGGATCTTTTCATGTGCTATTTGCCATTTGTAGATCTTCTTTGGTGAAAAGCCTATTCAAGTGTTTTGCCCTTTTTAAAATTGAGTTCTTTTCCCTTTTATTGTTGAATTGCAGGATTTCCCTATATATTCTGCATATTAAAAACCTTATTGTATATATGGTTTCCCAATATTTTCTCCTTTTGAGTATGTTTTCTTTTCTCAATTGTGACAAAATCCTTTTATGCACAAATGTTTTAATTTTGGTGAGGTTCCAATTATTTTTTTTTTTTTTCTATCTTTGCTCATGCTTTGGGTGTAAAGTCTAAAAAAAAATTGTATGATACAAGATACTGATGATGCTCTCCCATGTTTCTTCTACGTGTTTTTAATCCTAGTTCATATATATATGTTTTGATCCTTTTTGTGTTAATTTTTGTATATGGTATGAAATAGGGGTCTGCCTTCATTCATTAGCATTTGGATGTCCAGTTCTCACAGCACCATTTATTGAAGAGACTATTCTTTCCCAATTGAATGGATTTGGCAGCCTTTTCAAAAATCAATTGGTCATAGTTGTGATGGTTTATTTCAGAATTCTTAATTTTGTTTCATTTGTCTATATATTTGTGCCAGTAAAATGCTATTTTGGCCATTGTAATTTGTAATTAGTTTTGGAGTCAGGAAGTGTGAGTCTCCAACTTTGTTTGTTTGTTTGTTTATTTATTTATTTATTTATTTATTTTCAAGATGCCTTTGGTTATTTGGAGCCCCTTACCCTTCCAAATAAATCTGATGGTTGGGTTTTCCATCTCTGCAGAGAAGGATATGGAATTTTTATTGGAATTGCATTGAATCTGTAAATCTTTTGGGTAGAATTAATATCTTAAAATTTAGTCTTCCAGTCCATGAGCATGGAATGTTCTTCTACTTATTTAGATCTTCTTTGATTACTTTTTGTGATGGTTTGTAGTTTTAAGTGTTTAGGTCCTTTGAATCTAAGGTTAAATTTATTCCTATATATTTATTTTATTTGCTATAGTAAATAGAGTTTTTTTCTTGATATCCTCCTCAAATTGCTCATTACTAGTGCATAGA
This sequence comes from Choloepus didactylus, assembly GCF_015220235.1. Lineage (NCBI taxonomy): Eukaryota > Metazoa > Chordata > Mammalia > Pilosa > Megalonychidae > Choloepus > Choloepus didactylus. Next base: position 29,044,705 of record NC_051312.1, on the reverse strand, counting down.
AACACTATTGATTTGTGTGTGTTGATCATTTACCCCACCACACTGCTGTTTTGTTTTTTGTGTCTAGTAGGTCTGTTTTGTTTTTGAGGGGGACTTTCTATATATAGTGTCATGTCATCTTATCAGAAAGGATGCTGTGTTTTTCAGTGGTCTTTCTTTGAGTCAATTGAGGAAACAAGGGTTTTGTTTTGTTTTTCTCTTTATTCTGTTAATGTGGGGTATTACATTAATTCTTATTCTTATGTTGAACCACACTTGTTTACCTGGGATAAATTTCTCATGTTCATGTGTGTATAATTATTTTAATGTGCTGTTGGATTCTATTTGTTAGTATTTTTGTTGAGGACTTTTGCATCTATATTCATAGAGAAGTTTGTAAGTTTCTTTTCTTTTGGTATCTTTATTTGAATTTGGTATTAGAGTGATGTTGGCCTCATAGACCAAGTTAGGTTGTGTTCCTTCCACCTCAATTTTTCTGGAACAGTTTGAGAAGGATCACTATTCATTTTTCTTGGAATGTTTTGTAGAATACACCCTTGAAGCCATCTGGTCCAAGGCTTTTCTTTGTTGGGGAGTTTTTATTATTATTATTATTATTATTATTATTATTATTATTATTACAGATTCAATCTCTTTATTGTAATTGTTCTGTTGAGATTTTCTATTTTCTGATATCTGTAGACTGTTTCTAGGAATTTGTCCATTTCATCTAGGTTTTCTAGTTTGTTGGCATACAGTTGTTCATAATATTGTCTCATGATCTTTTTTATTTCTATGGGGTAAGTAGTGATGTCACCCTCTATTTTATGATTTTGTTTATTTATGTTCTATCTCTTTTTCTATGGCAGTTTAGCTAATGGATTGTTAATTCTATTGATCTTTTCAAAGAACAACTTTTGATTTTGTTAAGGCTCTCAATTGTGCTTTTATTATTTATCTCATCTACTTTCATTTCTGCTATAATGTTTGTTATTTCTTTCCTTCTACTTACTCTGGGTTTCATTTGCTTTTCTTTTTTCTAGTTCCTCCAGGTGTGTAGTTAGTCTTCAGTCTTAGCTCTTTCTTCTTTTCTAATGTAAGAATTTGGTGCTATAAATTTTCCTGTTAGCAATGCCTCTGCTGCATCACATAAGTTTTGATATGTTGTATTCTCATTTTCATTGACCTCAAGATAGTTGCTGATTTCCATTTTGATTTCTTTTTTGATCCATTGACTAAAAGTGTGTCATTTAGTTTCATATTATTGTTTATTTTCAAATTCTCTGCCTGTTTTTTTTTTATTTTATTTCCAGTTTCATTCCATTGTGGATAGGGAAGATGCTTTATATAATTTCTCATTTTGTAAATTTATTAAGACTTGTTTTGTGACCCAACATATGGTCTATCCTAAACAATGGTACATGTGCACTTGAGAGGAATGTGCAAACTGCTGTTTTGGAGTGCAATATTCTGTATATGCCTGTTATTCTAGTTCACTTATCATACTTTTCAAGTTCCCCATTCCCTATTGAACTTCTATCTAGATGTTTAATCTATTGATGTAAGTAGTGTATTGAATTATCCAACTATGAATGAAGAGGTGTCTATTTCTTGTTATAATTTTGCCAATATTTGCTTCATGTATATTGGGGCACTAGGGCTAGGCAAAAATAATTTATGATTGTTGTTTTTCTAGGTGGACTGACCCTTTTATTACCATCTAGTGTCCATCTTGTTCTCTTGTAACAGCTTTGTACTTAAGGTCTATTTTATCCCCTATTAGTATAGATAATCCAGGTCCCTTTTGGTTACTGTTTGCATGCATTTTCTCTTTCCATCCTTTCACTTTCAACCTCAATGTGTGCTTGGTTCTTAGTTGAGTCTTTTGTAAACAACATATAGTAGGATTATACTTTCTTCAGCCATTTTTTCCATTGGTTTTTAAATGTCACATAGTTTTTGTTTCTCTTTTCCTTTATTGATACCTATTTTTTGTGTAGTTTACTTATTGTGATGTATCTTATAGTCTCCTTCTCATTTCTGTTTCTCTGTATTTCTAAAACATGTTCTTTGCCATCATACTGGAGTTTGTAGTACAGAAATTGCATCTATCAATGACAGGAATTTGAAAAGATACCAAGTTAACTTCAATAGCATACATGATCTCTGCTCCCATATCCCTCTATTTTCCCCTTTTGTTTCATCCTGCATTATCTCTTTATTTAGTGCTTGTCCATTATGAAGGAAAATGACTATTCCCTATTCAATTGATTTTGGGTTTGGGCTTAATATATAAGGTAATCATATTTTCAACCAATTAGATTCTGTGGCACCTTTAAAACCAAAACAAAAATAATTATAATAAAGATTTCATGTTTTGTTGCAAAGCACTCTTTCTGATGTGATAGGTCTTTTCCTGTACCCTCTTCAAATCCAAAAGTCTTCTGCACCCTACATACAGAGACACTCTAATCATACACATGGTTACATACACATGCACACACACATGTTTGTGCAACACCAACTTTCTTTACTTAAAAAATGAAATAATCCTTGGAAAATTGGCATATTAAACCAAGTCAAAGAAAACTATGAATATGTTAGAACTAATTTCCTATGGAATGAACTGAATGATTTTCCTAATATTCCAGAGATTTCCATGGTTCTAGGATAAAATAAGTCATTAATTTGGTTCCAGGATGTGAAACACCCAAAAAGAAATTCCTGGTACTAAAGATAAACATTACTGCCTCTATGCTTTTTCCTAAGTCTTGCCCTTGCTGTGGGATTGGAGTAATTCAATGAGGAAAGCTCTCAGTGGAAATCATTCTGTTGATAAAAGGAAGTGCCTAAACAGGGAGAAGTGTCAAGAGAAATGGGAACCAAAGCAAAGAACTGAGAATGCATTATGTGATTTGAAAAATACGGGGTAAGTTTTAATTGGAGTAGCAATACTTTCATGCAGACAATAAACTTAAATGATATTGAAAGTGGGATGATAATCTGCTGTATCTTTTCATCTCTGAGAGGCACTAGGGAAAATATGCTAAAGTTTCCGGTCTTTCAGATGTCATTTATTTTGTTTTGCACACATGATTGTTGATGTCAAAAGGGGACTGAACACATATGTGAAAGAAGTGTATGCAGTCAAATAAAAAAGAGATAGTAAAAAAGGAGACAGTAAGTTCATTCAATACAATTTTACATAGATATTTTGTACTAAGCAATAAGAGAGATACAAAGCTAAAAAGAAAGACATTGCAAATTACATTTTAGTTCTGTCACATTAAAAAAAAACTTTGTAATGAAGAAATGCCTGTGATTATTTGAAGTAAAATAAAGTTACATATGATTAGCAATATGAACACAAGGGAGAAAAAAGGAAGTACTTGTGTACCTCATTTTGTTAAACTTCACATTACTGTGCTTTGCAATTATTGTGTTTTTTAGAAATTTAAGTTTTGAGGTAATGCTGCATTGAGCAAGTCCATTAGCACCATTTTTCCAACACTATGTTAACAACTTCATGTCTCTGTATAATATTTTGGTAATTCTTACAATACTTCAACATTTTTTATTATTATGTCATCTGTTATGGTGATCTGTGCTCAGTGATCTTTGATGTTACTGTTGCAATTGTTTTGGACACCATGAGCTACACACCAAGTAAGACAGCAAGCTTTTCTGGCTGCTCCACCAACTTTCTGTTCCCATCTCTCTCCCTTTCCTCAAGCTTTGCTCTTCTCTGAGGAAAAAGCAATACTGAAAATAGGCCAATTAATAAGTTTATAATGGTAGCTGAATGTGCAAGTGAAGGGAAGAGTCATATATCTCTTAATTTAAATCAAAATCTAGAAATGATTAAGCTTAATGAGGATGACATGTCCAAAGCTATGATAGGCTGAAAACTTGCACCAGTTAGACAAGTGATGAGTGTAAAGGAAAAGTTCTTGAAGAAAAATAAAAGTGCTACTCCAGTGAACACATGAATGATAAGAAAGCTTAACAGTCCTATTGCTGATGTGGAGAAAATTTTAGTGGTCTGGATAGAAGATCAAAACAGCCACAACATTCTCTGAAGCTAAAGCCGAATCCAGAGCAAGGCCCCAACTATCTTTAATTCTATGAAGACTGGGAGAGGTGAGGAAGCTGAAGAAGAAAAGTTTGAATCCAGCAGAGGTTGGTTCATGAAGTTTAAGGAAAGAATCCAAGTCCATAACATAAAAATGCATGATGGAATAGCAGGTGCTGATGTAGAAGCTACAATAAACCATCCATAAGATTGAGCTAAGGTATTTGATGAAAATGGCTACACTAAGCATCAGATTTTCAACATAGATGAAACAGCCTTCTATTAGAAGAAGATGCCATTGAGGACTATCATAGCTAGAGAGGAGAATTTAATGCCTGGTTTCAAAGCTTCAAAGGACAGTTTGACTTTTTTATGGGTTAATGAAATTTGTGATTTTTAGATGAAGCCAATGCCTATTTACCATTCTGAAAATCCTAGGGCTGATTATAACTATGCTAAATCTACTGTGCTTGTGCTCCATAAATGGAACACAAAGCCTGGATGACAATGCATCTGTTTACAATATGGCTTACTGAATATTTTAAACCCACTGAGACATACTACTCAGAAAAGAAGATTCCTTATAAATTATTACTGGTCATTGGTCATCAACAATGTACCTGGTCACCCAAGAGCTCTGGTGGCAGTCCACAAAATTAATGCTGTTTTCATGCCTGCTAATACTACCTCCATCCTACAGCATATGAATTAGGAAGAATTTTGATTTTCAAATCTTATTATTTAACAAATACATTTGCAAGGTTGTAGCTGTTGTAGATAGTGATTCTTCTGATGGATTTGGGCAAGGTATATTGAAAACTTTCTGGAAATGATTTTCCATTCTATGAAAGGAATCACATTTGTGATTCATGAGAGGACATCAAAATATCAACATTAACAAGAGTTTGGAAGGAGTTCATTTCTACACTAAGGGATACCTTTGAGGGACTCAAGATTTCAATAGTGGAAAAAACTACAGATATGGTAGAAATAGAAAGTGAAGGAGAATTAGAATTGTAGCTTGAGGTAGGCTGAAATCTCATGATAATACTTCCATGGATGGGGAGTTGCTCTTTAGGGATGAACAAAATATAGATTCTTGAGATGAGATGCACTCCTGTTGAAGATATTTAGCATGGCCTAAAACCCCACAGGTGTTAGTCAACATGATCATACACCCTCTTTAGGAAACATATTATTACCCTAATTTCAAAAATATTTCAAAATGAGGGTAACAAATAGAACAAATTGCTAAGACCCATAGATCAAATTGACTAGCTCAATGCCTGATGCAGTTATCCTTGTTCTGAAAACCTATTATTATTGTGCAACATTATACTGTCTCACAATACAGTAATTTCTAAGGTTGGCCAACTGGATATGAGCCAAATGGGGATACTTCTGATTAACAGGAGAGAAGGTAGGATTTTATTCCAAGGAAAATACTGTAAATTTTTCAAGAAAGGATTGGCAACATTAAAGATGACCTTTAGAGAGATGTTTCTTGCATTCCTCAAAAAGAATTGGGCACACCTGAGAAAGTGGCATTTACCTCTCTTTGCCACCAACTTCATGTATATACTTATGCAACTCTTTCATCTTATCTATGTTACATATAATTTATTTGTAGTCCCAATTTGGACCCTTTAAAGTGAAGGTTGTCATATGAAGAATAGTAATTTGTATTTTTGGCTCTTATAATGTCAGAAATCAGTTAGTCCAACTCCCAAAGAAAGAAAGCTTAATTTCACTCTACAATGATGTTGATAATTAAACCAGGGACATAGCACAGGAATGACAATGAACATCACCTTATAATCTTTAATTCTCAATGTGCCACTTGGGACTATACCTTTCACAAGTTACAGTGACCTTAATCATGTAGGGAAAATAACCTGAATTAATGACTAATTTCAGTGAAATTTATGCTTAGCATATTTGTTTGGGGGTGCAAGAAATAGTTTGGAAATAGGGAAATTGAATGAAAAATGGCTTATAACTGAATATGAGAACAGAGGATAGGATATTATTATATGAAAGCTTCATCTTTCTCCTAATTATTCCAAAGCACACTTTGAGCCTGCTGTTAGGAGCTGTTTAGGAAGTGAATTGTTTTCTGTTGCCATATTGAATGAATTAATGAAATGAAAGAATGACCTGCTTATTTAAAAACACATATTTGTGTGACTTTAGACATTTGGTTGTAGTGTATCTGGGAGAATGGAGAGCATAAGTTGAAACTATATGTTCTCCTCATCAAACCATGGTAGTCTAAAAAACATGTTACTTTCAATGGATTCTTCTTTTTTTTTTTTTTTTTTTTTTTTACAATGAGGGAACAGTATGATGTAATATACATATCCCTAGTCTGAGGATCACAAGGACAATCATCTGGCCTTAGGTGTCCTAATAACTTCCAACCTTCTGTTACTAGGTGCATTCACTCTGAAATTTCTTATTCGACTAGCAAGTGGACCCAATGATTCTGGATCTATTTAGCTCTTCCAAGGGCAAAGAAATAAAGTGTATTTAAAGTATATTGTATAAAAAGACTTATGCTTCTAATTGAAGTCGAGTCTGCAGCCTCCCTGAAAATGTTTGTGTTAGGGAAGAGCTGCTGTGTAAAAAACTGGACATCAGTATAGTCTTCAGTTAATTAGTTTGCCTGTTTATTTGTGTGTGCTCAAGAAAAAACATAGGTGCAAGTATAAATTTATTCTGGGTTCAAAATACAGCTTAAAAATACTTCTTTATACATTGAGAAGATCCTATCCTATTATCTGTGTATGTTGAAAATTCTGATGCGTTAAAGACCATAAAGGGAATGAAAGAGAATTTTACATTAAAACTGTATAACAAAACTGTAGAAAAACTAGAGAATTAAACCATAGAGACCAAACTCTTGATTTAGAATAGTTTCCTGATATTAGTGCAAGCCTTGGCATATCTTAACACATGTATGCATTCTTGCTGTATTTGTGATCATTGAACATCATTTAGGAAAACATAGACCCATGAAGGAAAACATTATGTAAAGCAGTGCACATAGATTTTTTACTGAGACTCCCTGAAAAAGTATCCTCACCATGAAACCCATGGAATCACCCTTAAATTGTTTCCTCATGATCATTTAGAATACTTCAAATATCCCTGTGCTATATGCAAATCCATCACCCCTCTCTCTGTCTCTCTGTCTCTCTGTCTCTTTCTCTTGCTTGCTCACACATGTATATGTGAACACATGTGAAAATATGTAGGGATTTTAGAGAGATTTTGAATCAAATTTTCTACATACACTTCAAAACCTTTCTTCTAAAATTTCCCTTTTCTGTACAATTTAAACTCTAGAGAATATCCTGTTAAGAATTGTTGGCAAGAGTGTGTCAACTATATTTTGAAAGAAGAAAAAATATTGAAGTAGGACTGCTGAGAAGAGGTAATTTTGACTATATTGAAGAGGAAATATGGGTTGTATAAAATTCCACCAATAATAAGTGTATCCAGCCTTTCAGTATCATTATTTATTATATCCATAATAAAGAAAAATTGTGAAAGTTACAGTCATAGGCTTAATTTTTGATGGATTTAGAGTGATATGTTTAGACACCATTAATTCAGCAATAATGTATTCTAGGTATTCTGGAATATATTTTAGAATAATATATTCTAGATGTTTTTTTAGTCTCACTCAGTTCCTCTTCTCCTCAACCAGCAAAAGCTTTTTGAAGAGCTTAACCTTAAAAATCTGAATTTACTGAATTAAGTTATCATATAAAATAAAGAATTGTCTAGATTCCACATTACTCACAAACTTTATATAAAAAAACCCACACATAGTATATATATATATATATATATATATATATATATATATATATGAATATATATTCACATACATTTGTCTACATACTAACCATAAAGTCACTTCTGCAATATTTTATATATCTTTAGAATATTCAGATGTCATTTAGACTGGGCCTTTTTATTTCTCTGTGACTGTGCTATGAAAGCAGCAATTAGATAGAGAAGGCCTCTAAATCTGGCATGAATGTAATGTTCACAAGAATCTTATAAGAAAGAATTCCTGGGGACACCTTGAATTAATAGTGACAAGAGAAAATGAGAACAAATAACTTCAAGAGCATTGCATAGCAGCCAATGTATGTAGTTATGTCTGCAGAAATAAAACCCACCATATTATAGTGATAATACTCATTTTAAGGCTTTTACTTCTTTTATTTATTTTATGTTTGTGTTACTAGTTATCATTTTGTGTTACAAGGTGTCAGCTATTATTAGAGTTATGGTTAGAATTTGTTAAAAACAAAAATGCATTATATACATACACATGTGTGTGTGTGTGTGTGTGTGTGTGTGTGTATGGATGTGTTTTGTTTGTTTCCATTTTTTGTCTTTTTCCTGGTGTGGAGAGAGGGAGAGTGTCAGTTACAACTAAAGGGAACAGAGTTGAGCTACTCTTAGGCCTTAGTTCATTATCCATTTCCATCCATCACAAACCTACCTTGGTACCTTCTATATTCTATTTACAGATGTAATAATTTAATTCTTACTAGCACCCACATATTTTCTGAATTGTTTTCAGCTGTCTACATCTGTTGAAAATAATCCCTTATATACTCACTATAGTATGGCATTTGATACTACTGACTCTTGCTGTAAGAACCTGGCTGAAAATACTTAAGAAAATAACATCTACTGTAAACAATTGAATGTATGCTTTGTTTTGTTTGGCTGCATGGTATGTGAATATATCTCAATAAAATGAAAAAATAATATAACTTCAAAATATATGAAGCAATGTTAACTACATGAAGAAAACAAATACATTTATAGTGGAAGAATAAATATTCCTTTATTAATTACTGATGGGTAATTCAGGAGATAGGTCAGTAAGGGATAATTAATAGAACATCAAAATTTTAATGAACACATTTAGATATTTTTAACATGCCAAATAAGCAAGACTCAATGCATTAAAAAATGATCCAGGAGAGGGGTAAGATGGTGGCATAGAGAGGTGTGGAATTTAGTCCCCTAGAGCAAATAATAAACAACCAGAAACAACTAGTAAATAGTCTGGAACAAATCCTGGGAGACAATGACTGTCCACACATTGCACACCAGCCTGGAATGGGTGGAATTGCTGAGATTGCAGCATAAAAGCTGTAAGTAAAAACTGCAGTACCATGCTGGGAGCCCCTCTCTCCATGGCAGGTTGAGCTACAAAACCTCACTGTGGGAGAAGGTAGCATTCCTGGAGCAAGCAAATATAGCTCAACCTAGCTTCAGCTGGGGTTTTAATTAACAAATGTGGACTGCTGAATACAAGCCACAAATATAGACAAACCCCTAACAAGAGCAATGTACCCTGAGGTCACTCCAATTGGAGGGGGTGGGGTTGATGGAAAAATAAACATAATAATAATAAAAAGAATACAGAGACTTTTGGAGAAAATTGAACTTAGAGTGCCAGAAATCATCTGTGGACTGGGAAAGGGAGCCCAGAAATCTGGGTGCTATCTCTGGCCAACTGACAAAAATGGGGAGCCATGGTCTGGCTCAGAAAAGGGACTTTCTTTCTCTTTTTCTTTCTCTCAATCTCAGTGGCTCAGTGGGTAAAGATGCAGCCATTTTTAATTCACAGCATTCTGAACCAGACAGGGGTGGGGTTGCCAGAGTCAGAGAGACAAAGGACTAATACAAGTGCAGAAGATAACTCCCTAGGAGTTGTATCTTCCCTAAGAGGAGGGAGATGGGGCCCAGTTCTAGTGGTTGCCCTCCCTTCAGAACCCAGACCCAGGCCTGGGGGAAAACAGTCGAAACAGAAAAAACTTAAGCTGAGAATTAAAGGGACCACTCCTCTTTACACCAGCGAGGAGTGACAGGCTGACAGGTGACACCTGCTGTGCAGGTTAGGAAAAGCACAGTGGCTAGAGGCCTCACAGGAAAGTCTGCCAATCTTCTAAGACACACAATCAGGAAAATATGATACTGAATATTGCCCCACTCTGAGACCTGAGCCCATTCTGCCCTAGGAAAATCTGACTGGGGTAATCAAGGAAACCAGATGCCTAGCAAAACTACAAATCACACTAGGAAAAATGAAGATATGGCCCAGTCAAAGGAACAAACTTACACTTCAACTGGGATGCAGGATTTGAAACAATTAATCTTCAAATAAATATGCTAAATCAATTCAAAAACCAATTCAACAACTTTAGGGAAGATATTGAAAAAGAGATGAAGGATATAAAGAAAACACGGGGTGAACATAAGGCAGAAATGGAAAGTTTGGAAAAACAACTGGCAGAATCTATGGAAATGAAAGACACAACATAGGAGCTGAAAAGCACAATGGAGGCATAAAACAGCAGATTTTGGTAGGCAGAAGAAAACATTCAGGAACTGGAGAACAAGACACCTGAAATCCTACACACAAAAGAGCAGATGGGAAAAGAATGGAAAAATATGAGCAATGTCTCAGGAAATTGAATGACAACATGAAGTGCATGAATGTACATGCCATGGGTGTCCCAGAAGGAGAACAAGGGAAAAAGGGCAGAAGCAGTAATGGAGGAAATAATCACTTAACATTGCCCATCTCTTATGAAAGACATGAAATTACACATCCAAGAAGTGCAGCATACCCCAAATAGAATAGATCAGAATAGGCCCACTCCAAGACACTTAATAATCAGATTATCAAACATCAAAGACAAAGAGAGAATCCTGAAAGCAGCAAGAGAAAAGTGATCCATCACATACAAGCAAAGCTTGAAAGACTATGTGTGGATTTCTCAGTAGAAACCATGGATGAAAGAAGGAAGTGGGGTGATATATATAAGATACTGAAAGAGAAAAACTACCAACCAAGAATCCTATATCTGGCAAAACTATCCTTAAAATTTGAGGGAGAGTTTAAAATAGTCTCTGACAAACAATGAGAGGGTTTGTGAACAAGATACCTGTTTGTAGGAAATACTAAAGAGACCACTACAGATAGATAGGAAAAGACAGGAGTGAGAGGTTTGGGACACAATTTTGGGTGACGGTAGCACAATTATGTAAGTACACTGAACAAAGATGACTGTGAGTATGGTTGAAAGAGGAAGGTTAGGGATATGTGAAATCCAGAAGGAAAGAGGGAAAATAAAGACTGGGATTGTATAATTTAGTGAAACCTAGAGTGCTCAACAAATGTGATAAAATGTATAAATATGTTTTTTCACGAGGGAGAAAATTCTACCTTCTTTGATTCCTCCTATTTCCTTGTGGAAGAAATGGGAATGTCCTTATATAAATAGTGTTGTTGGTGGTGAATACATAACTATGTGATTGTAGAGCAAAACATTGTTTACTTAGAATGGAAGCATCATTGATAAGAAAACCATCTGAAAAAAAAATGGGTTAATGAAGAAACCTTGAGGGCATTATATTGAGTGAAATAAGTCAGACAGAAAAGGAGAAATATTATATGGTCTCACTGATATGAACTATTTATAATATGTAAACTCAAATACATGAAATATAGGTTACCAGGATATAGAATGAGGCTAAAGAATGAGGAGCAGTTATTTATTGTGAGCAGAATTTTTAATTAGGTTGAACTTAACTGTTTGGAAATGGACAGAGGTGATGGCAGCATGTTATTGTGAGAAAAACTAACCATGCTAAACAGTTTGTGAATATGGTGGAAAGCGGAAGTTTAGCGCCATGTATGTCACCAGAAAGAAAGTTGGAAGTTAAAATATGGGAATGTATAAAACAGTGAATCTTGTGGCAGACAATGTCTGTGATTAACTGTACAAATATTAGAAATCTCTTTCATGAGCTAGAAAACATGTATAAAACTATAACTAGAAGTTAATAATAGAGGGGAATATAGGGAAAAATATACCTACTGAAAACTATGTTCTACAGTTAGTAGTATTTTAACACTCTTTCATCAACAGTAGCAAATGTTCTATACCAATACTATGCTTCAATAATGGATGGGGGTTCTTAGGGATACGGGAGGACTGGAGTTTTCTTTTTTATTACTTTTTTTCACTTCTTTTCTGGAGTAATAAAATATTCTAAAAATTGGAAAAAAATTAATTGTTATAATGAACACACAACTACATAATTGTACCATGAACAACTGATTGTACACTTTGGAAGAAGGTATGGTATGTGAAAAATCTCAATAAAATTGAATTTAAAAAAATGATCTATTTGTGAAAACTTTAAATTATTATTTAACTCAAATTTCATTAATGAGAAAGTCTCATTGTATTCTTCTTAGGTCTTCAGTATTGCTATAAATATTGCCATTTTTTTAACAATAAAATAAATTATCAGGCACAGAATATTTTGCAGTAAACTGTAATTAAATAATTTTGAATAATTAAGGGATGGTTCACAAATCTATCTTTTACTTATTACAACTGCTACTGATCATGCATTAGGTGGTACATTTACTGCAAATACATTTATATATATACATATATTTTTATTGAAATTATTCACATACCATAAAAATATCCAAATATCCAAATTGTACAATCAATTGCACATGGTACCATCATACATCTGTGCATCCGTCAACATGATTATTTTTTTTTCAATTTTAGAGCTGTGTAATTACTCCAGAAAAGAAATAAAGACAAAAGGAAACTCAAATCCTCCCGTACCCCTAACCACACCCCCCTCCATTATTGAATCATAGTTTTGATATAGCACATTTGTTACTGTTGATGAAAGAGTGTTAAAATACTCCTAACTGTAGTATATAGCCTGCAATAGGTATATATTTTTCCTATATGCTTCTCTGTTATTAACTTCTAGTTATAGTGTCATACATTTGTTCTAGCTAATGAGAGAGATTTCTAATATTTGTATAGTTAATAGTGGACATTGTCTAGTACAAGATTCACTGTTTTATACATTCTCACCTTTTAACCTCCAACTTTCCTTCTGGTGACATACATGACTCTGAGCTTACCTTTTCCACCACCTTCACACACTTTTCAGCACTGTTAATTACTCTCACAACATGCTACCATCACCCCGTCCATTTCCAAATGTTTAAGTTCACCCTAGTTGAACACTCTGTTCATAAGCAATCACTCCCCATTCTTTAGCCTGATTCTTTATCCTGGTAACTTATATTTCATGTCTGTGAGTTTATATATTATAATTAGTTCATATTAGTGAGACCCTGCAATATTTGCCTTTATGTGTCTGTCTTATTTCACTCAATATAGTGCCCTCAATTTTCTTCATCAATCCATTTCTTTTAAGATGGTTTTGTTCACACACCATACATTCTGTCCTAAGTAAACAATTTTTGGTTCCCTGTATAGTCACACATTTATGTATTCAGAACCATTGCCACTATCTATATAAGGACATCTCCATTTCTTCCACAAAGAAGGAGGAAGAGTCAAAGAAGGCAGAGAGACAAAAGAAAAGAGAGAGAGAGAGAGAGAGAGAGAGAGAGAGAGAGAGAGAAATACAAAAATAAAAACAAAACATGACAGCTAGAATGCAAGAAAAGCAGGTTAAAAGCATTAACCTGAAGTACAATAAAGAGTCAGACAACATCACTAATGCCTGGAGTCCGATACCATTCCCCTCTCCCTCCACCCACATGCATTTAGCTTTGGTATATTGGCTTTGTTATATTAAAGGAAGCATAATACAATATTTCAGTAAATTACAGTCTTTAATTTGCATTGATTGTATGTTTCCCCAATCCCACCCTACTTTTCACACCTTGCAATGTTGACATTCATTTGTTCTACCTCATGTAAAAACATATTTGTACCTTTTATTACAATCATTGAGCACCCTAGGTTTCCCTGAGTTAAGCAGTTGTAGTCTTTTTCCTTTGTCTTTTGCTCTGGTGTCCCACCTGGTCCCAACCTTCCCCTTTCAACCATATTCACAGTCATCTTTGTTCAGTGTGCTTACATTGCTGTGCTACTATCTCCCCAAATTGTTTTCCAAACCTCTCACTCTTGTCTTTTCCTTTCTGTCTGCCATGCATTCTTTAGTGTTTACTGTAGAGCAGGTATCCTGCTCACAAATTCTGTCATTGTTTTTGTCCCAGAATATTTTAAGCTCTCCCTCATATTTGAAGGATGGTTTTGCCAGGTATAGGATTCTTGGTTGGAGGTTTTTCTCTTTCAGTATCTTAAATATATCACCCCACTTCCTTCTTGCCTCCATGGTTTCTTTTGAGAAATCCACACATAGTCTGATAAAGCTTACTTTGTATGTGATAGATTGTTTTTCTCTTGCTACTTTCAGGATTCTCTCTTTATCTCTGAAGTTTGATAATCTGATTATCAAGTGTCTTGGCATAGGCCTATTCAGACCTGTTCTGTTTGGGGTATGCTGCACTTCTTGGATCCATAATTTTATGTCTTTCATAAGAGATGGGAAATTTTCATTATTTCCTCTATTATTGCTTCTGTCCCTTTTCCTTCTCTTCTTCTTCTGGTATACCAAAGACACAAAAATTATTGCTTTTCATTTTGTCCTTAAGTTCCCAGAGATGTTGCTCATACTTTTCCATTCTTTTCTCTATCTGTTCTTTTGTGTGTAGACTTTCAGGTGCCTAGTTCTCCATTCCTGAGTGTTTTCTTCTTACCTCTTGAAATATGCTGTTGTATGTTTCCATTAGGTCTTTCATCTCTTGTGTTGTGCCTTTCATTTCCATAGATTTTGCCAGTTGGTTTTTCAAACTTTGAATTTCTACCTCATGTATACCCAGTGTTTTCATTATATGGTTCATCTCTTTCACTGTATCTTCTCTAAACTTTTTGAATTGAATTATTATTAGTTGCTTCAATTTGTGTATCTCAGTTGAAGTGTAAGTTTATTCCTTTGACTGGGCCATAACTTCATTTTTGTTAGTGTAGATTGTAGTTTTCTGTTGTCTAGGCATGGTTTCCTTGGTTGCCCCAATCAGGTTTCCCCACAACAGAACAGGCTCAGGTCCCTGAAGAAAGAAATATTCAGTATCTGGTTTTCCTGAGGCTGTGTCTTAGAAAACTGGTACACCCTGTGAGGCCTTGGGTCACTGTGCTTTTCTGCCCTACAGGTGGTGCCTATCTCCCTGTAACTCCAGAATGGTGTAAGGAGGTGTGGCCTGTAGCTGTTTTCCCCCAGGCTCTGGGGTCTGGTTCTGAATAGAAGGCAGGTAGTAGGGCCAGGCCACACCCCTTTCTTCTTAGGGGAGATTAGCCCCTAGTGAGAGGACGTTAACATTTGAATGATCTCTTTCTGAGTGTCATATCTCCATCCTTGTCTGGGTCAGAGTGCTGGGAACTGAAAATGGCTGAGGCTTTCTCCACTGAGCTGAAATAGGGACAGAAATCCTCCTTCAGGGGAAGTCCATGGCCACCCTCCAGCTCTCCAAGGTCAGTTGTCACCCAAAGCCTCTGTCTGCTTGTTGGCGATTTGTAGCTTGTAGTGAGCAGTCCATGCTTGTTAATTAAAAACCCATTTGGAGCTCAGCTGAGCTGTATTCACTTACTGGGAGAGAGCTGCTCTCTAGCACCATGAGGCTTTGCACCTTGGGCTGTGGGATGAGGGGGCTCCCAGCATGGATCTGCAGTTTTCACTTACAAATTTTATGCTGCAATCTCAGGCATTCCTCCCAAATCAGGTTGGTGTATGATGAGTGGACAGTCACATTGGTCCCCCTGCAGTTATTCCAGTTTATTTACTAGTTGTTCCTGGTTGTTTATTGGTTGTTCCAAGGGGACTAACTAGCTTCCACTCCTCTCTATGCCACCATCTTAGATACTGTCTCTGCAAATACATTTTTATCTAGAATAAATTGATTTAAAATAATTGCTATAAAAGTATGTTGGTGAACTACTTAAATACAATATTACTCAATTAAGAGAAACACCTGATTTCCAAGAAAATGAGTTAGATCATAAGAATCTCAGTAATTTTTCAATCAGTAAATAATGTAATTTGAATATTAGATGCCAAATATCCAGATTCTCAATCAGTTAGGTGCTGCATCTCATGCAAGAGTTCAGAGCAGGGAGGATGTCATGTGCTACAGCATTGAGAAGAACTGCTGTAAATCCTCATCTCAGTAGAAGAGATAATGAAATTTGACAATTTACCAGGTCACCAGTCAGTGTCTCTGAATTTTTATGTAAAGTTATACCTTGTTATTAATATAAATATGTGGTTCAGAATTTTCTTATTCTAAACTATTTTGAAATAATGTACTTCAGTTTTATCTAAATGAACATTCCTTAGGTCAAGATTCTTACTTGTTTTCTATATTATGATATGTGTTTTACCCACAATAGTTGCTAAAATCTCATCTTATGTTCCAAGAGAACATGCTATTATGATCACTGTGGTTAGCAGAGGTAAAAAGAAACTTGAATAGATTCAAATGAGAAGAATTGTTATTAAAACAAATAATAAATGTTGATCATATAGATTATAGGAAAACACCTATGAAAGTATTGATGTCATACATGATGAAAAGAAGGAAATGTTAGCCAATCTCTGTGGAAATGTTTAAAACAGTGGCAACAAAGAGGTAGACATGTTGGGGAGTTTAAATTTAAATTGAGCCATTGTGACCATGATCTTATTAATTAATATCCTTAAAACTCACTTTCCTTATTTATTCAATTGAGAAATTGCTACATAATTAAGAAACATAATCAGAAATAAGTGAGGTAATATGAAACACATCACTGTCATACCTGATTCATACCACAAAGGCCATTTTCCTTTTTCTTTCTTCGTTTTCTGAGCAATGATTTTTGTGACTACTCAAATTGTCATACACACATATACAACCAAGTCCAATGAAGAAAAAAACACATGGCAGTGGACTTTAAACATCCACTAAACCCATCAGTGATGCAAGAAGAAGTGGATCTTTATTTCACAGAAAAGCACCTGAGACTTTTGAATGCAGATTTAACATATTCATGCTAGTTCTGACTAAAAATAATTTTAAAAAATTATTTTGAAAGTTCTTAGAAAGTATATTCCCTGAGGCATGTCTGAACAAATCCTAACCAAAAGCCTATAAACTACTGTCCTGGTAATGATGTTTGGACCTTGGGGCATTTACTTTCCATCCTTCACTTGACCTATCTCAGCACTGTTTCTCTGGAGGCTCAGAGCAGTTCAGGAATTCTGTGGGCTCTGTGCTAATCTAGCTATCTGAAGAACAGGAGAAAAGACACTGCAGCCCAAAATGGTATTATGTTAATTGCCAGGAAAATCTGAAACAGGGAATGGAATAGAAGAAAAGGCAAGAATTTATTGTTTCATAAGGATCATTTTTAAGAGAGGTCTAAGTAGATGAACCAGTAAAATCAATGACCTGCAAAATCAACTGCTACCAGATTAATTATTGCCAGGCACTAACATTGCTGAAATAAATTGCTGAGGAATGGAAGATAAAAGAAAAGGAAAGAAAAAAGAATAAGCATTTCCCTCACATGTGTATGGCAGGGTTGAAAACAATACATCATTAAGTGAAAACATACAGAAAATGTAAGAGAAAATCAACACTCAAAATACAGCATGTCTTTTGTCTTGTTTACCGTGCAGTGCTTTCCCCTACATTGCTGCTTTGGTGCAGGTTATAGAGTTTCAGCCCTAAATGCATACAATGAAGTTCAGTTAGCTGTTCCCTCTCTTCCATACACAAATCTGTACATTAAAGTTTTTTCACACATTCAAAGCTTCAAGAAATCATTATATTAAAATGCCATATCTGGTTCAGCTCAAACTACTTAAAAATAATAACAATTTATTAAGAAAGTATTGAACCTTTTAAGTTCATTCTATCCATTAATCCTCACAATAATGCATATTTTAAAACAAGTATTACAAGCTCTATTATTCAGATATCACTGAAGTTAAAAACTAGTGCAAACAACCAGCAAGCTGCTGAACAGGATGCTATCATTAAGTGAAAGAAATGAGTAATTCTAAGGTTAATTCTTTCTTCCAGACTTTGAAAGTTAAGTAGCTTTGAGCAAATGAAGGATTCTGGCACTTCAAAATGAAAGGTATCAGAACCCAGTGTTTGACTGGTTCTCCACTTTGCCTTAATGCCTGACATTGACCACGCTTCATTTAAGCTCTCCTGTTAATACATAGAAGGAGATAGTTGTTTATACCTCATATAAATACACACAACTGGGCATTCATTAGAAGATATGTTTGTGCCTCATGTGCAATGTAGGACATTACTAATTCAAACCTGAATTCATCTGTGGTCATCTCGACATGTTTTTCTGGAAATGTTTTGGTTTTGATGAGCTCCAATTCATTCTTTATTAGAACATCCTTTTTGGTATTGGATCAATGGACTTTTTGCTTATTCTAAAACCAGAAAGAATTTTGCCCCAGTTTGATTTGAAATTTGGTGCACTTTTACACTTTACATATAGATCTAGGATCATTTTGAATTCATTTTGTGCCATGTGTGATATATATATTCAGATTCTTTATTGTACATATGGATGTCCAATATTGCAAGCTAAAGTTAAGTTAACAAATGATTATACATACTTAATCATTATATAGATGACTTTTAACCTTCCAGAATATTGTAGGATAACCAAAAGTAAATACCTAAAACTACCAAAACTCACCAAAGTGTAACCTAGATCCCTTGATCTTTGATAAGTGTGCTTTATTGTGTAACTATATAATCATTACCTTGTGACTATAAAGCCTTCTGATTACTTATGACTGGCCTCACTTGTACTGCCTTACCTTGTTTTACAACTTTGAACTCTTGTAATCACATAGACAGTCCCTTCATATTTATTAATAAAGGAACTTGAGTCAGTCCAAAACTAACCCACCACAATTTCTAAGCTATCCTACTAGACAAAGCTAGTTCTAACAAGAATTGGCCCATGTAACATGTTCAGTAGCTTAAACCTTAACCTATAAGTGGCCTGTACCTCTTTATAATACTAAAAATCACACTTACCATCATGTTAAGGCTGTGATTTTATTCTGTATCTTCTGTGACTAACCATTTAATCTATCCACACATGTGCAATAATTAGAGTACCTCTAACTTCATCATTACAAACCATTTTACTCATTATCCTAAATCTGCCTTTCTTTCAATACTACACAATTCTCAAAATTACTGCAGTTCAGGGGGCAGATTTAAGGCTCATAGGCCTTTGGTTCTCCTTGTTTTTCACTTTGTAATAAAACTCTCTCTTTGAAACCCCAGTGTTATAGATCAGTTGTTATGAGCATCAGGCAGAGAATCCCCATGTTGATTGGCATCATTATTGCAGCACAGTTTGTTGAAAAGTCTACCCTTTCTCTACCAAATTGTCTATAGATGTTTACTGCGATTTAATTTAGCATGTATATGCAAGCCTACTACTATGTTTTCTAGTCTGTTCCAATGACTACTTATCTGTCTTTATGAAAACACATTATTTTTTACACTGAGATAATAAATTACTTTGATATCAGTTAGTGTAAATTCTCCATTTTTTTTTCATGTAAAGGCTTGGGTAAAATCTAGATCCACTGCATTTCCATATAAATATTAAAACAAGTTTGTAAATTTATAAAAAAAATATACATTTGGATTTTGTTTGGGATTCCATTGACCTACAAATTAATTTAGGGGGAGTTGAAATCTTAATAAGGTTGAGCCATCCAATCCATGAAAAAAACATTTCTTTGTATTTACAAAGTTCTTTCTATTCTCTCAGGATAGTTCTTTTGTTTTAAATGTATATGTCTTGCACCATATTATATCACATTTACACTTAAGCATTGCATTTGTTTATAGATCATGAATGACTGTTGTGGGTTGAATTTGTTCCCCCAAAATACATGTTCAAATCTGAATCTCTGGCCCTGTTCATGTGAACATACTTGTAAATACAATGTCTGGGGAAGAAATTGATATGAGATGAATTTGGATTAGGTTGGGCCTTAATCTAATGCAAACACCTTGTAATAAGAGGGAAATTTGGACACATAGACAGACACAGAGGAAGCCCACATAAAAATGGAGGAAGAGATTGTAGTGAAACAATACATGTCACAATATATCAAGGAATTCCAGCAAATATCATCAGCTAGAAGATCAAGTGTCACCCCTATAGGATTCTGAAGAAGTGTGGCCCTGCCGACAGGTTGATTTTGAACTTCTAGTCTCTGGAACTGTTAGACAATAAATTTCTGTTGTTTTAAGCTCCTCAATTTTTGGTTCTTTGTTATGAAATTTATATTTAAAAATAAATTTCTGATTTTTGTTGCTAGTAGTAATCTACAATTTATTTTTATATGTTACTTTTATATTCTGCAACTTGGCTAAGCATACTCTCCCCAAAACTGTTGATACTGTCAGAAAACACAATTCTAAGTAAGTCTGCCTGATCCTGCATCAAATAGAGAAACAAATCTCTGCTTTGGTGAGAAGGTGAGTATTGAAGAGGCATCAACAAGGAACTGGAGGAAAAAAACCTTTCCAAGACCAGTTCAGAGTGAGAAGAGTTGTTTGGGCTTTTATAACCCAAACAGAAAAACAAATGGGCAGAATCCAGAAGAAAGCAGATGGGAAAAAAATAGAAGAGAGAAAGCTTTTTGGTCATATTTCCCATTATCCTGAAGTTCTCCTTTCATTCAGGTTTGCTTTTCAAGAAGGTACTGTTTAAGAGATCATATGGTTACATCCCTCATATCTTACTGCAGGCAATGCTAAGAAAGTTCCTGGGAAGAGAGAAAAAGTTTTTTTTTGTTGTTGTTGAGATAAGAGAAACAGCAAGTTATTTTAACAAGTGTTTTTTACGCTTAGAATAACTCAAGGCTGCTTGAGTGAAGTGATCTTAACAAACAGTTTTTTTTTTTCTCTCTCTCTCTATTGGCTATTGAAGACTATACTAATCATTTTCTGGCTAAAGAATTATATTGAGTATTTTCTACTTACCCACTTATCACTGTTACCTTCACTGTGCAGAAAGAAGAAAAACTGTCTGTATTTAGAGATTATATGATCATCTGCATGGACAATCTGAATGAATATATAGAAGCTACTACAATTTATAAGTATCAGTGAAATGTTGGTCTAATAGAATGAGATCTGAATAAGTTGTGTAGAATTGGTGTTATTTATCCTTCAATATGTGGTATAATTCACAATTGAAGCTTTTTGTCATGGGTTTTTGGTTGAAAGATTTAAACAACAAACTCAATTTCTTTAAAAGATACAGAAATATTGAGATGATCCATTATTTATTTTTAATGACATTTTTTACCCAAAAGTGTTTTGAATCCAAACATATTTTTGTATTCAAGATATGTTTTCCATTCTAAATTGTTAAATTCATTTGCCTTAATACATCCTACAAAGTTGTGAGACAAAAAGTTCCTATTGTTTACACCACTCATTTTGGAGATTTGCCATAGCAGCCCTCACAAATCAAGACACTAATACTGCTATCATACACTTTTGATATAACAATACTGCCCTCAGGTATTGATTTACAGTAGCATAAATTTGCATGAGTAGCACCAATGCATCATAAATTAGGAGTGATAGTTATGGAATAATAACTGGTCTTATCAGGAGCAGTAAGTTGTCAGTGCATGTGGCTCACGTTTCTAGCATGCCTAATCTTCCTTGCAAACAATTTCAAAGACCAGATGGGCAAATTACACTCAAAGAGGGAGAAATAAATTGCCCTTGTATTTAAAATGAGGTTATGTATCCATTTCAGGGTCAGACACCCAAAATACAAAAACCGGTATCAGTATCCACTTGGTTGAGGCACATGGACCAAAAACCTCAACAAACCAGACATATTAGGCATTTTGCAGAGTTTAACATTTCAGAAGACTATTTTCTGTTGGCCTAAAGGTTTTTATATATTAACCTCTCAAGGTGGATCCAGAGATAAATTCAAATATAACTTGGTAATTGGAGTGATACATATTGACATGGAGGACTAAGGAGCAGCTTTGACTTACACACTTTCTAAGAAATAAGGACCCATCATGAAAGCCTTGACATAGCAAAATGGAAGAAAAGAAATATGTTTAAGTAAACTACAATGTGTCTAGCTCACCCTTATATTTTAAGGTATAAATGTGGTGCAATGAAATCATTTTACATGTTATCTCATACATTTATCACAGAATTTACAATATTAGGGGGGTGAAAATAAATGAGTGATGAAAGCAACACAAAAGAGTTAAAATATTTGGAGAATGCAATACTAGAAGAACTTGGACTCTAATGTAAAAGAATATATGGCAAAGAAACAATGTCACCATTGGAGGATTTTGAGGATGTTCAGAGAGTGGAGCCAGTCAATGGGCCTCCCAACCTTCTTTGTTCCTCCTGAGGAGAAAGTGATCTCAGAGCACACCCTTGCTCCTCAGCCAAAAAACTCTGATGAAGCACATAGGTACCCTTAGGGAGAAAATAACCAATATCTCTCTTTCCCTCTCTTCAAAAATATGATGTCCCAGCTTTTAAGGGAAGAAAACTCCTGTGCCTCATTTACTCAGTTTGCATTACAGACAGAACTGCACTGCTGCTGCCAGAGACAATGCAGCACAGTGGTTAAAACTTGAACTTCGAAGTCAGAGAAACTGGATACCACCTCTAACTAGCCACACTATCCAACTCCTCTGGGGATGATACAGGAATTGTTTGAGATCCTAGAAAAAAAGAACTACTATGACCACCTATGGAACACTCTCTACATGCTATGAAAAGAATTGAATTAGAAATTTTATGTGATTTTTGTCCTGGGTCAAAGAGCTTGACTATTATGAAGAGAGTTTTCTGAATCTAGAACATAAATTTTAAAACTCAATAATTCACAAAATGGACAAAATATTCCCTGCATGTGAGAACATATTCTGAACACTGGAGCTCTGATATATCAGTTAGACTTTAATATGAGTTTGGCAAGTAAATACCCAATATATGCCTCTCATACCTTCCCAGTTCCTTGAATAATGAGGGTCAGAAAAATAGCTTCTAGTTCACTTTTCCTTATGATGGACCTAATTTAGATGATGGTTCATTTTATAATAAAAATATCAGAGCACAAATAAAATAAGACTTTTGAGAATTTTCAGATAGAAAAGGTCATCTAAGAGACATTTAGTAAAAATCAAAATGTTCTGAGAAATTTGATGGCTTATGTAGAAAGGAAATAAAGAACTCTGAAATTAAGATGACTTTGAAATATCTAGGATATGTTGGGAACATAATCATAGGCTCACAAGGTATTAGAATAGTGTAAAAGTGTCAGAATATTCCCATTCAACAGAAGCTTAGAGACAGGTATAACTATGAGAAAAGAGTGATTCATAGGAAGGGTGAAACCAAGGCAGAAAGAAAGTCATGAAGAACTCTACCACTCATGGGTGAATTTGGTCTCCAATCTTTCCTCTGCCTCCATCACCCCAACACCCCAAAACCTATAAACTTCTTCCTGCCTGGTGATCTCTGATTGGCTTGGGACTTAAACAATGTACCTGTGTAACATGAGTGTTTATAAGCTGGATAAGGTATTCCTTTAATAAAATTGAGTATGATGAATTTTAAACATTTAATATCTTTAAAAAATCATATATTAATGGGAAAAAATTTAAAAAATTCATATATATAACCCATAATATTTCTTAATTATTCTATGCTTATACTCACATACTGAGGAAAACAATCAAATTATTCTGTATGTTCATTTGACAGATTTTTTGCAGTCAACAGTAATTGTGATAAGTGCTGACAAAGGAACATTAGAAAAAAAATTAGCAAATATGGCATTCATATTAGACCAATGGATTTTGGTTGTGGGCTGTAAGAAAGAATTAAGTTTAGCTTTCACATAGAGGCAGCATGTAATAGGGAAAATAGGGGCAAAATCAGCTTAAACAAGCCCTGTGGTAAAGGGAAGAGACACAGAATCTGTGCCAGCTCCTTATATGGAAAAGTAACCATGGTTACTGGAATGTAAAGAGATATGGGGTAAATCAGAGGTTGGAACTCCCAGCAGGAAATTTAAACTGAATGAACTCTCTCAGATAGGCTGTACAAATTAAAATCTCAAAGACAGGCTAGTTAGTTCTCTCAGATAGGCTGTAACCTCTGTAGTACCCAGACAACGGGGAAACACGGGAGGGACTTGTGCATTAGGAATAGGAGATTAAAAGATTGCCATCTTCTTCCTCCCACACACCAGCCCACCACATTTTTGGCTGTGTGCCCTATCTTGCAAGATCATGAATAAAGTCTTTGCTCCTCCAGAACTTAGTGAATGTTTATTCCCTTACAGGTACCACTTTATTTCCAACAACTTGGGTGCTCATCCAGGATCTGGAGCTTCAGAGGGGGACACTAGAGGTGGACAAAGGGAAGGCATGCCCTGCTGATTGTGTGGTCTCAGACTCCACCATTGGAGGCCCATCTCTGACAGCTAAAGGGCCTGAGACCAGATGCTTGGATCTGCCAGTTGTGGATGAGAAAAAGGGGAAAAGGGAAAACCTGCCTCTGGTTGACCAGGCAACTCCATGCATGGACCAAGGTAAGGAAAGAGGACTATTAAATATTATATTACCTTGGTGGTCAGGAATTCATGATGAGTCTGGAGCTGATTGTGTGTAACTGAGATGTGTGACATATTGCACGAAGTGAGTGCAGAGTCCTGATTTGTGGTTCCCTTCTCCCATGAGGGAAAGGGCCAGAGATGAATGAAGCAAGAGGAACTGAGAGAAAGAAACCCAGACAGGACTCAGAATGGGGAATAGAAGCAGTTGGCCAGCCAGGGAGGAAGAAAAGGGAGCACCTATAGAGTCCCTCGGGGACATCCCTCCAGATAGTCCACTAGGTGGGATGTTAAAATATTGGACCGATAGCAATCAGACCAAAGGAAAGGACAAAAAGAAAATATTAAATATTGTTGTTACATTTGGACTGAAGAAAGCATTTCACCACCAGATGTATTCTGGCCAAAGTACAGGACAGAGGAGGATTGGCTCTGTGCCAACCTTGTAATTTATGTTAATGAGAAGAAACCCTTTTCTAAGGAGGAGTCTGATTATGCCACATGCTGGCTAAAGAACAAAAAAAAACACTTCCCTCTACCCTGTGAAAGTTAAAAATCCAAACTCAGAAGCTGAGTTGGTAGAATCTAAACCCTGGGACTGCTTATTAAGCCTTCCTCCTCCCTTCTATTCCCCTCCTCTCCTGGGAAAGAAATTGTTAGAGTCTGAGGACCTAATAAAGTCCACACAGTTTCCAGGGGAACCAGGAGGCCAATCAGTGCCAACTGGCCTACCAGATATGGCCCATCAATGGTTGAGGAAAGAATTAGTACACTGCAAAAAGGATATACAGAATTTTCCATTTCTGAAAACTCTTGAAGGGAAGTGAGTAAGAGAACATCACCCTTTTGAATCTCTTTGCCCCTTGAGGGAGGTGCCTATGGAACCAAAAGAAGTCAGGTATGTAGATGCCCCATTAACGAGTGCAGAAATAAGGAATTTTAAGAAGGAAATGGAATTGCTAATAGAGGACCCAATGGGGATGGCTGAGCAAATAGATCAATTCCTAGGCTCTAGCCTATACATGTGGTCCAAACTTATGTCCATATTAAACATCCTCTTTGTGAAAGAGGATAGAGGAATGGTGAGAAGGGTGGCTAAGAAAGAATGGGAAAGGCAACACCCACCAGGGCAAGGGGTGATGGCAGCAGAGCAAAAATTTCCAAGTCCTGACCCAATTTTGGATAATAATGATAAGGAGGGTAGGGCACAAATGAAGGTTCCCAGAGACCTCATTATAGAGGGGATAAAATTGGCCATAACCAAATCTCAAAATTTGGATAAGGCTTTTAAGGTGAATCAAGAGAAAGATGAGTCTCCCTCTGCTTATCTGCAGAGATTAAGGGATCAAGTAAGGAAATATTCAGGTAAGGACCCTGATGAACCTGTGGCCCAGGGAATGTTAATGGTCAGCTATGTGAAGGATATTTGGAGAAAGATCCAGAAAGTAGATGGATGGATGAATAAGCCATTGGAGGAGTTATTAAGGGAAGAGCAGAAGGTATTTGTAAGAAGGGAGGATGAAAAGCAAAAGCAACAGGCTAAAGTTATAATAGCGACATTCGACCACTTGGCCAAGAAAAGATTAGAAGCAGGTAATGGAGGAGGGAGACAGAGGTGAGACAAGGGAGTGGGCCAGGCTGACTTAAATAAAGGAGCAAGGATAATGCAGAACTCTGCAGGGTGTTATCACTGTGGAAAACCTGGCCATTTCAAAAGGGAGTGCCCAGGCTTACAGAAGGAGGGTTGAGTTATATCCCTAATGAATTTCAAAAACTAGGAGAGTCAGAGGCTCCTCATCTCAGAAGCCCACTGGGAGCTTTTAGTAAATTTAAAGGTGGGCCCATATCAAGAGGAAATTACATTCTTGGTAGACACTGGAGCAGCTTGATCCTCTGTAAATCATCTTCCAAAGGGGGCTAGGCTATCTGGCAGTTCCCTCATCATCTCAGGGATAAAAGGGGAGGGATTTATAGTTCTCATTCTTGAGCCCACTAACATTTGTTGGGAGAATAATCAATTTATAGTTCCCTTGTTGCACATCCCAGAAGCTGGGAGTAATTTATTTGGGAGAGACCTAATAATATCTGTAGGACTGGATTTAGAGGTAAGGAATGGACAAACTGAGGTTTTGGCCCTGCTTACTGAAGAATATGAAAAGGACATTAAGGAGGAGGTATGGGTAAAAGAAGGAAACAGGGGAGGGTTGTGAATTCCCCCAATTAACATCAAGTTAAAAAAGGAAGGGGAGGTCATGTGCCAGAAAAAATAACCTATTCCCCTTAAAGGAAGACAGGGAGTCCAATCCATCATTGAGAGTCTCCTTGAGATGGATTCTTAGAGACCTGTATGCCCTCTTTTAATACTCCCATTCTCCCCATCCAGAAACCAGATGGTAGCTGGAGAATGGTGCAGGACCTAAGGGCCATTAATCAAATTGTCCAGGTTCAACACCCTGTAGTGCCTAATCCTTACACTCTCCTAAGCAAAATCCCCTATCATCATAAGTGGTTTAGTGTAGTAGATTTAAAGGATGCCTTCTGGGCCTGTCCCCTTGATCCAGAAAGTAGAAACTGTTTGCCATTAAGTGGGAAGATCCTTTCAATGGGCAAAAGCAGCAAAACAGATGGATGGTCTTACCTCAGGATTTTATGGAGTCCCCCAATCTCTTTGGGCAAGAGTTAGAAAGGGTACTGGAAAAATTTCCAATCCCACCTGAGATCACCTTTCTGCAATATGTAGATGATCTATTAATATCAGGTAAAGAAAGGCAAGTGGTGGCTCAAGCTATGAAAAATCTACTGAACTTTTTAGGGGATCAAGGATTAAAGGTATCTAAAAGTAAACTCAATTTGTAGCAAGGGAAGTTAAGTACCTAGACCACCTCAAAGGTGAAGGAAAAAGAAAAATCCATCCAGAAAGAATACAGGCCATAGTCAAGTTGCCTCTTCCTCAAACAAAAAAAGATCTAAGAAAATTCCTGGGATTGGTAGGGTACTGTAGATTGTGGATAGATTTTTTTTTTGCATCTTGAACTAAAGGACTATACCAAAAATTACTAGAGGAAGAACCTGATAATATAGAATGGGAGGAAGTGGAAATAGAGGCTTTAAATGAGCTCAAGCAGGCATTGGTGCAAGCTCCTTTTCTAGCACCTCCTTCCCTTGAGAAACCTTTTCACCTGTTTGTTAGAGTATATAAGGGAATGGCTTTAGGGGTCCTAATCCAAATCTGGGGAGGCCAAAGGAGGCCCATAGCTTTCCTTTCAAAGGTTTTAGATCCAGTCTCTAGGGGGTGGCCTGGGTGTGTTCAAGCCATTGCAGCAACCACTCTTTAAGTAGAAGAAAACAGGAAGTTGACCTTTGAGGGGCATTAGTAGTTAGTACCCCTCATCAAGTGAGGATTATTCTTTCTCAAAGGGCAGGAAGATGGTTGACTGATTCCCAAATCCTGAAATATGAGGCAATCCTAATGGAAAAATATGATTTGGTCTTGACAACAGATCATAGCCTAAACATGGCCTCCTTCCTCTGGAAGGGGCCTGAACAAGTAGAGATCCCTGAGCATGACTTTTTAGACCTAACTGAATACCAAACCTGAGTCTGACCTGAACTAAGGGATCTTCCCCTGCACTCATGGAAAAGATTGTTCATAGATGGATCCTCTAAAGTCCTAGAAGGAGAAAGGCACAATAGCTATGAAGTTGTAGATGGGGTAACTTGTGAAGTAAAAGAAGCTAGCTGATTGCCCAATAAGTGGTCAGCTTAAGCTTATAAGTTTTATGCACTAACTCAAGCCCTCAGATTATTAGAAGGAAAGGATGGTACAATATACACCAACTCTAAGTATGCCTTTGGGGTAGTCCACACCTTTGGAAAGATCTGGGAAGAAAGGGGATTAATCAATAGCAAAGGAAAAGAACTGGTTCATGGAGAATTGGTGAAACAAGTATTAACCAATCTACTCTTACCTAGAGAAATATCAGTGGTGCATATAAACAGACATCAGAAGGGCCCTACTTTTGAGGCAAGAGTCAATAGATTAGCTGATGAGAAGGCTAAGGAGGCCTCTCTCTGTCCCCCTTTAAAAATAATGGTCCTAATACCCTCTATCCCTAAAGAGTTTGGGGTTCCTACATTCTCTGCCAAAGAAGTAAAGGAGCTGAAACAGTTAGGAGCAACCTCAAATGATTAGGGGAAATGGGTTCTCCCAGATGGCAGACAAATGTTGAATAAACAAATAATGAGGGAGGTATTAGCAGTCTTACACCAGGGGAGTCATTGAGGGGTACAAGCCATGTGTGATGTAGTACTTAGACAATTTGGATGTGTAGGCATTTATACAGTTGCTAAACAAGTATGTGAATGGTGCATAATTTGTCAGAAGATTAATAAAAATATCTTAAGAAAACAGGTACAAGGGGGAAGAGAGCAAGGCCTCAGACCATTCCAGAGCATTAAAGTTGATTACAATGAAATGCTCCCAGTAGATCATTTAAAGTATATTTTGGTAATTGTCGACCACCTCACCAGATGGGTGGAAGCCTACCCTCTATCCTCAGCTACAGCATTGGGAACTTCTAAAGTTCTCCTTGAACAAATAAATCATTCCCCATTATGGGTTAGTGGAAAATATAGACTCTGACAATGGCAGTCACCTTACCT
This sequence comes from Choloepus didactylus, assembly GCF_015220235.1. NCBI lineage: Eukaryota > Metazoa > Chordata > Mammalia > Pilosa > Megalonychidae > Choloepus > Choloepus didactylus. The sequence continues at coordinate 29,015,371 of NC_051312.1, read as the reverse complement.
CCCATGTGTTGCAGAATGTCATGAGAAGCCTGGGTGTCACTTGGGACTTCCACACTCCCTGGCATCTGCCATCCTCTGGGAGAGTGCAAAGAATGAATCACACCATAAAGAAACATCTTTCTAAATCAGTTTTGTAAACAAAGTTACCCTGGATCAAGTGCTTACCTATAGCTCTACTAAGAATCAGGACTGACCCTAGAAAAGAATTGAGAATTTCCCCTTATGAAATGCTTTTTAGTTTGCCTTTCCCCAGGAGGACTGGAGAAGCTCTCCTCCCTAGACATGAAGGATCTTTTCCTTAAGAATTATATATTGGTCTTGTCTTCTACTTTATCATCTCTCAGGCACCGTGGAATGCTGGCTCAGACCCTGCCTCTTGAATTTGCTACCCATTGACATCAGCCCAGCAGCTGGGTTATGATCCAGTTGTGGAGAGAAACCAAACTTCAACTGATCTGGGAGTGACCTTACCAAGTCTTGCTGAAGACTGAGATGGCAGTACGAACAGCAGAAAGAGGCTGGACTCGTTACACACAAGAAAAGGGACCAGTGCCTGACCCAGATGATAAGTATCCAGCAACTCAACCCAAATCCTGGGGAGTGACTCCCACCTCAGATCCCCTAAGGATCACTCTAAAAAGACAATAGTTGAAAGAACATACTAGGAGGGAGGAAGGGCTGGATTAGAAACTGTGTTTGCATTGTTCTCTGTGTATAGCTTAATGATGGAATTGCTTGTACTGATCATAATGTTCCATATTCAAGGAACATTCAAGGAGTAACAGGTTCTGCTAAGTTGGTTATAAGTGTAGTCAAAGGCTTAGAGTCCCAAACTGTACAATTTGGCATTTGTCAAGTAAGTAGCTGCAAAAATCAAAAACATCAGTGACAACTGAGGGAGGAATATAAGCATTTATGCAAGCAGTCTGTTCAAACAGAGAGCAAAATTGTTGGGGGGTGAACATTTGAGAGTATAAATTATGAGTCACCTGACCCCTGTTATTCTTGGAACACTGTTTGGTGGACAACACAGTATGAAGGATGGGTCTCACCCAGGTTGAGGGAAAACCATTAAGGGAAATTTGGCTGGAGTCTAACTCTCTAGTTCAAATTGACTCCAAGGTCATTAGAATACTTAAGGACAAAGACTTAAAGCAGACCATAGAAATAGAGACAGCTTATGGAAATAGAAAAGCCTGGGTAGAATGGGTAAAATATACCAACCCGAGTCTAAACAGAAGTGACTGTTATGCTTGTGCAACCAAACAACCCACTGCTCAGATTGTGCCCTTCCCCTTGGGGATGAAAAAGCATGAAGAGGAGTTTAAATGTACAACACTCCTTTCAAAATGCTACTTCTGGTGAATGTTGTAGTACGTTGTCCTCCCTTTTCCCTCCAGTCCAAGGAAGTGTCAAAGCCATACCAGCATCTCACCTTGGTTCCAGAAACCACTCTGCCTGTCTCTCCAGATGGGAAGAAGGGCTCCAGGATCTTGGTACCATGGCTTTGTGTACACAGGTGTGGAATGTGAGCAAGGATAGTACTGGCAACTTCTCCAGCCTAACTATACCCCGAGCAGACCTCTGATGGTACTGTGGGAAGGGCATCCTCTGGCCAACACTACCTGAAAAGTGGGGAGGAAACTGTTCTTTGGTTCATTTGGCTATCTCATTCACCCTGGCATTTGAAAGAAAAGAGAAGGTACCAACCCAAGGCAAAGGAGAAAAGAAAAGTATACAAAATGTATCTGGTTCCTTCAATGGAAAAATTTATGTAGATAGTATAGGGGTTCTCCAGGAAGTTCCTAATGAGTTTAAAGATAAAAATCAAGTAGCTGCAGGATTTGAATCATTCTTATTCTGGTGCATCACAATCAATAAAAATGTAGATCATCAGCTATGATTTATCAACTATACCAGGGATGTCACTAAGGGAATAGCAGAACAGTTAGATGTCACTAGCTGAATGGCATGGGAAAACAGAATGGCCCCAGACATGATGCTAGCTGAAAAAGGAGGTGTCTGTGGGAGAAGTTATTGCACATTCATCTCCAACAATATAGCATCCAATGGAAATATCACCAAAGCTCTACAAGGCTTCACAGCCTTATTTCAGAAACCAGCAAAAAATTCTACAATTGACAACCCACTCACAGAATGGTTGGAAAATTGGTTTGAGAAATAGAAAGGAACTGCAACATCTATTTTAATTTTCCTTATGATTGCAGCCAGAATGTTTACAACAGCTGGGTGCTACATCATCCTGTGTGCCCAGAGGCTAGTTCAGAGACCCATCAAAACCACTTTAATCAAGGATATAAGCAGAAAAATCTATATCCCCATAAGAAGAAAGATCCCTATGATGAGGAATTTGAAAAAGCTCTTAGCAAATTTGAGAATCTAAAATGTGAAAAACTAAAAGTTTTAAAAAAGAAAGAAGAGAGAATCTGTAAGAAAGGATTAAGTTTAGTTTTCACATAGAGACAGCATGGAATAGGGAAAATGGGGGCAAAATCAGCTTAAACAAGCCCTGTGGTAAAGGGAAGAGAGACAGAATCTGTGCCAGCTCCTTATATGGAAAAGTAACCATGGTTACTGGAATGTAAAGAGATATGGGGTAAAATCAGAGGTTGGAACTCCCAGCAGGAAATTTAAACTGAATGAACTCTCTCAGATAGGCTGTACAATTCAAAATCTCAATAATGAGCTAGTTGGCTCTCTCAGATAGGCTGTACAAATTAAAGTCTCAAAGACAGGCTAGTTATTTCTCTTGGATAGGCTGTAACCTCTGTAGTACCCAGCCAACGGGGAAACAGGTAAGGGATTTGCGCATTAGGAGTAGGAGATTAAAAGATCGCCATGTTCTTCCTCCTGCATGCCAGCCTACCACGTTTCTGGCTGTGTGCCCTATCTTGCAAGATTGTAAATAAATTCTTTTCTCTTCCAGAACTGTGTGAGCTTTTATTCCCTTACAGGTACCGCTTTATTTCCAACAGGAAGATTTCTGATTAACATGTGAGAAGGCTCAATTTTAATCCAAGGAAAATAGGTTCCATACAAATTTTGGGATAAGAGAGAGACATGATTATGGTTGTGCTTTAAAAATTCCTTCTGGTTTTCTTCAAACCCAAATGGTTAAACCAGTAACTAGTTAGAGCCTTTCAAGTGAGATTGCTGTGCAAATAAAAGAAATTTGATCCTTTAGCTCATGTAAATTAACAGGTCATTTAAAACAGCTACCAAAGAAAGATTAAAATACATTCTCATGGTAATTCCACTGAGATTACAAGATTAGAAATGCCATGAATATCAAGGAATTTACTTTAATTCTGAACATGCCATATGAAAACATTCCTTCCGCATGGCAATTTTCATCTCAGCATTTCTCAGGGAATAAATGAGAGGATTTAACATGGGAGAAATCACAGTGTAAAACACAGAGATTTCCTTGTCCTTGTTCTCACTACCAGCAGGCAGAGCATAGGTATAGATACAGGGCACAAAAAACAAAACTACAACCATTACATGAGAGCTACAGGTTGAGAGAGCTTTGCGTCGCCACGTAGAGGAGCGTGTCCTAAGATTGTACAGTATGTTTATGTAAGATGCCACCAGGACAAGGAACACTACAATCAACACAATGCCTGAATTAATGATAGCTAAGATATTGACAACATGAATATCTTTGCAGACCAGTTTCAAAAGAGGCTTCACATCACACATGTAATGATTGATCTCATTAGGGCCACAGAAAGGTACATTGAGGACCATGAGCAGAAGAGCAATTGAGTGCCAAAAACCCAAGCCCCAGGCCACCAAGATCAGTGTGTTGCACCTCTGCCAGTTCATGATGACCATATAGTGCAAGGGCTTCACAATGGCAACATAGCGGTCAAAAGCCATAGACACTAAGATGAATACTTGCACACCTGCAAGCAAGTGGCCACAGAAGAGCTGGATCATACAAGCACTATAGGATATGATTTTTCTCCCTGCAGCTAAGTCTCTGATTAGCCTGGGAACCACATTGGAGGTGAAGAAGAGGTCCATGAGGGAGAGGTGGCAGAGGAAGTAGTACATAGGTTGTTCAATTAGATGGCTGCAGGTGATTGTGTGTAAGATGATGAAGTTCCCCAGTAAGACTGCCAAGTAACAGAGCAGGAACAAGAAACAGAAGAGCAGCTCAATTTGCTTATTCTCCCATAGTCCCAAGAAGACAAATTCAGTGACATTGTTCTGATTTTCCATGAAGAGGAGAGTTCAGAGTACAGAAAAGGGAGTCATTTTATCTGAAATAATATGGAAATTAATATTAAAGGTTAGTAGTATTTTTACCATTGTATATTTCTAAATTGAGGCATGACATTGTTTGTAGTGGTTTTATTACAGGATTAATCATTTCAGTGTTTTATAGATTAGGCTATTATTTTCATGTCAAATGGTATTTAGTGGGAGTATATTTTATTCCTGTTACTTTTGCAAATAATTTGCATGCATATAACAACACAATGAGTTAGTAATTACTGTCCTTATACTCATTTTGCAAATGAAGAAATTAAAACAAAAAGTATTCAAATAATTACAGTAAATCACTTAGATATTAAGCAGCAGACCTAAGTAATGAACATCTGTCTGATTCCAGCTTCCATGCTCTTTGCAGATAATTTACATTATCCACAGGCCAATAGTATTCCAGATGTTTTCCATCTCTGTAATGAAAAGTGGTCTTTATCTATCTTTTCTACTAACTCCCTGTGGATTTTTAAGCAATTCCCTACCTTCACTATACTATATATAATTTATTTACACAGACCCAATCTCATGTTAAAATTCAATACATGTAGTTAAACTCATGATTCTTTGAATTTAAAAAAAAAGAAGTCTCTTAATAATGTAAGAGAAATAACATGAATCAATTGTTAATATTCAGTGAAAATTGTTGGATTCAGCTTCAATACATGGACAGACTGAAATAGAAAAACAAAGGAACAATTGTTGGCTTTCTGATATGAACACAGGATATTATTATAAGAAAACTTTTAGCTTTTCCTGATTATTCCAAAGGCACATTTTAGAGGCTACTGTTAGAAACATTTTAGGAAGCTAATTGCTTCTTTTGCTTTATTGAAGGATATAATGAGATGAAAAATGAACTGTTTACAGGTCTACATTTCCATTTCCATGAGTGTAGGTATTGAGAAACAATGTATGTTTGAGAAGGGAACTCATATGTTGAAACTATATCTCCTCATAAAAATTATGGTGTGACTAAAAAAAATGTTATCTCCAATGTTTTTTTTTTATTTTGTTATAGTGAGGAAGCAATATGGTTAAGTTTATAGGTCCTTAGTCTAATGATCACAAGGATGAGTATCTTTTCTTGGTGTATAATTTCTACCATGCAATTACTGCACATCCATTTTGAGATTTCTTATTCACCTGGGAATTAGAACTAATGATACTGGATTTATTTACCTTCTGCCAAAAGCAAATAAATGAAGTTCTTGTAAAGAATACATTTTTAAAAAGCTTCTGATTCTAACACAAATAAAATCCACAAAACAGCTTACCTGTATATATGTTGATTAGGAACAAACAGAAAGTATACATCTGCGTTTTCATCAGTTAATTGGTACGCCTGTTATTTTGTGTTCTGCCAAAAGGGAAAGGATAGAAGAATTCATGGTAGACAGATATTAGGTACAGAGAAAAATATATGGGCTAGGATAGTTTATTCTAGGTTCAGAAATATAGCTCAACAAAACATTTCTTTATAAATTAACATTATCTCAACCTTTTTTCAGTGCATGTGAAAAAATCTGATGTTAAAGAACATAAACAGATCTAGAGATAATTTTACATTAAAACTGTACAACAAAATGTAGAAAACCTACAGAATTAATCTGTGGGAAACAACTAAACTCTTTATTTGGAATATTTCCCTAATATTGGTACAAGCCTTGGGATCTCTTAACACATAGGTGAACTCACTGTCCTCAAAATGATTGAACCTCTGTTGGGAAAACACAGACAAAAGTAGAAAAAGATCTTTCAAATTATTACCCATACAGTGTTTATAAGGAATCCTCTGAAAAAGTATCCTTGCCCTGAAATTTTTCCTGGAATCCTTGGAATCATCCTTAAATCATTTCCCTCCTGCTTTCTAATCCTTAAAAACTTCCTCTGCTTATATGCGTATCAATCCTCTCTCTCTTTCTCTCTTGCTCTATTTTTCTCTCCCCACTCTCTCTTTCTTTCACAGAAGCACACAAACATAAACATACATGTGTATGTGAATATATGCAGAGGTTTTGGAGAGAATTTTTAATCCACTAAGACTCTCTTCTAAATGTCCTTTTAGTTTTTCAATGTAAACAATACATAAAATCTTGTTAAGAATTGCTTTTAAGAGCATGGCAACTCCAATTTGAAATGTGAAAAAAACACTGAAATAAGACTATTGAGAAGAAGGAATTATGACTGTATTCAAAAGAAGATATGGGTTATGTAAAATTCCATCCTTGCCAAGTGTATCTGGAATTTTACTCAGTTTTCTTAACTATTTATCACATCTATAATAAAGAAAAATTGTGAAAGGGACAATAATGGACTTAATTATTTGATGGATTTAGCATAATATACTTAGATACCATAAATTGAACAATATTACATACTAGGAACTGTGCTAGATATTTCATATGCTCACTCAGTTTATCTTCACTGTGATCAGCAAAAACATGTACAAAAACTTTACCTTAAAATTTTAATTTCCTGAGATCAAATTTTTTATATAAAGTAAATAGTTGTTTGAATTTCAGATAAACTAGGCCCAAAGTTTTAAACAAACACACACCATTATACAAACACTCATACATACATATACATACTCACCATAAAACTCACTTCTGCAGCATTTCTTTACAATGGGCAAGTGTTTTTCCAACTGGGTCCTTTTACTTTTTGGTGATTGTTGTGCTATGAAAGCAGCAAGCAGATGTGGAAGGCTTCTGTGAATCTTCCATCAAAAAGAGTATTGTAGGAAAGCTTTCTTGGGAACAGCTTGCATTAAAAGGCACAATTGCTGACCCAGAGAGACAAACTCCCATGGGTACCATACAGCAGCAAATGTATGTATAGTTATACCTATAGAAACAAAGCCCATTTTATTATAGTGGTCATATGGGCTTTTTAAGGCTTTTAATTCTTTTGCTTATATATTTTGTGCTAATAAAATTCATTTTGTGTTACTAGCTGTCAGCTAATATTAGGATAATGGCTAGAATTAGGAAGATATCACAAAGCATAATCCATGTTTTTTTTTTTACTTTTTAAATTTTTTTCTTTGTTTTACTTTCTTTGCATTTTTTTTTTTTTTTTTGGTGGGGTGGGGAGAGTAAGAGTGTGACTTGAACCTAAAGGAAACGGATTGATTTAATTATATCTCTTCATTCAAAGCAAACAGTTCTCATGGATCTGATAAACTCCTTCTTATACATTATTTTATTTTATATTATTTTATCCTCTTTTATCACCCATTTCCATCCCTCTTCAACCCATCATTAACTCCCATACTTGCTAGCCCTCAGGGACTGCACATTCCTTGTGCTTTTGTTTGAACTGTCCACATTGATTGCAAATAAACTTTTACTAAACACACATTAAAGAATGTAATAAAAGATAGTTATTTTGGATGTTATGTGGAAGTACTTTGGGTGATGAGATGCAAACACAGATAAACAGCCAGTATGCCTGAAAAGACACCTTTATAATTTAAAAGTTCCTGGAGGGTGAGAAAGGAGAATGAGGGTTGTAGAAGAGCCTGGGTTTACACCTAACCTAGGCTCCTGAGAGGTCCCTGGGACAAGGGGAGAATAAAGGAATTGGTCAAGTTTATGGTTAGGTTCATGTGTCTATTTGGTCAGAAGATGGTACCCAGCTGTCTGGTAAAGCAAGCACTGCCCTAACCATTGCTGCAAGAACATTTGTGACTGGTTAATAAATTAACAGGCTGGTTTATTAAATCGTCATTCAACTGGCTGCAGGTGTGACTGATGACATCAATGAAGGGCGTGTCTTCCACAATGAGAGAATGCAGTTGGCTGGATTTAATCCAATCAGTTGAAGACTTTTAAGCCAGACATATAGAAGACCTTCATTTCTTCTTCAGCTGACCTGCAAAGTGTTTCCTATGGAGTTCATAGTGGTTGCCAGTTCATTTCCTAAGGAGTTCATTGAACATGTTTGTTGAAGTTGCCAGCTCTTTTCCTGAGGAGTTCATCAAAAATCTTCATTGGAGTTACCAGTTTGCTGCATGCCCTATGGAATTTGGACTCCTGCATACCCACAGTTGCATGAGACACTTTTATAAATTTTATATTCATAGATATCTCTTATTGATTCTGTTTCCCTACAGAAGCCTAACTAATAAAATTTGGTACTAGGAGTGGTTCTTGAGAAACAGAATCTTAAAATGGGCTTTTACAATTTGTTTTCTACTCTGATTAGATCCAAAGGCACTAATGACTCCATTTCCAATATTCAAGAGGGCATTGACAGTACATGGCATGAGTTGGCACAGGAGATACACAAAATAGCACCATTTGATTCCTCTAATCATACTCTTGTATGAAGCAAAGCTCTGGGTGACAGTGTTTTTGACACTTTCACAGATATTTGCAGAATTAAGAGGTAAAATGATATTGGCTGGCTGCTCTTGGATATGTTGGATAAAATTACAAGAGAAAGAGATGAGCTAAAGTTTTCAAATTTAAAACATAAATGCTGTATGAAAAATGTAAATGTTTCTACGTGTGCCCTGAAAGAAAATCTTATTTCCTGTGGCTGCACAGTTGAGACTTCTGAAAACCAGACACAGGCTCTCATTGTGCAAGTAGCAGATTTACAACATAAACTAAAATCTCAACCTCTCAGTGTGTCTGCTGTTAGAGTAAAGGCATTGATTGGAAAAGTTTCTATTATGGATAAACTGCACTCCTGCTACCAGAGACAATGCAGCACAGTGGTTAAAACTTTAACTTCAAAATCGGAGAACCTGGATATCATCTCTAACTAGCCACACTGTCCAACACCTCTGGGGATGATATGTAAATTATTTGAGATCCTAGAAACATTGCCAATTACTAATAACCACATATGGAGCACCCTTTACATGCTGTGACAATATTTGAAATAGAAACTTTATGTGATCTTTGTGTTAGTTCAAAGAGCTAGACTTTTATGATGAGTGCTTTCTGAATCAAAAGCATAAATTGTGTGACTGAATAATGACTCCTAGGCAACATATCCCCTGCATATAAGAACTTATTCTGGACACTGGGGCTCTGATATATCAGTTAGACTTTAATATGAACTTGGCAAGAAAAGACCTAATATATTCATCTCATACATTCCCAGTTCCTTGAATAATGCAGGCTAGGAAAAAAAAAAACAAAAACAAAAAAAAAACAGTTGCTAGTACACTTTTCTTATCATGGACCCAATTCAGATGATGGCTCATTTTATAATGAACATATCAGAATACAAATAAAGTAAGACTCTTTTGAGCACTTTCAGATGAAAAATGAAGCCTAAGAATTATTTAGTAAAAATAAAAATGTTCTGAGAAACATATGGTTTACAGGGAAAGGAAAGAAAAACCCTTTAAGTTAAGATGACTCTGAAATATCTAGGATATGTTGGGAATATAATCATAGGCCTCACAAAGTGTTAGAGTAGTGTAAAAGTGTCTAACTATCCCCACTCAATGCAGCTTAGATACAAGTATAAGTATGAGAAAGAGTTATGCATAGTGTGCTGGTTTGACATGTTACATATGCCATAAAAAGTCAAGTTCTTTAGTGCAATCTTGTGGAGGCAGCAATATTGTGGGTGGGATCTTTTGTTTAGGTTGTTTCCATGGAGATGTGACCCACCCAGCTGTAAGGGAGAACTTTTGGTTATATAATTTCCATGGAAGTATGACCCCACCCATTCCAGGTGAATCTTAATTAGATCACTGGAATCCTTTAAGAGTGCTCAGGAGAGAAGGAGCTCAGAGAAGCTGAGAGAGACATTTTGGAGAGAAGCTAAAATATGTAATCCAGAGTTTGCTCCTGGGAGAAGCTAAGAACTGATGATTGGAGACACTGGGAGATGCAGACAGAAAGATATCTGGAGATGCTAAGCTGAGAGGGGAAGCCCAGAGTTTGTCCCAGAGAAGCTAAGAGAGGATTCACAGGTGCTTAGAAATAAATGCCCTAGGAAAATGAGCAAGGATGCACAGGAGCTGAAAGAGAGAAACTGGGAGACAGAAGCCCAGAGATATTTTGGAGAAAATCATTTTGAAACCAGAACCAGAGAGCAAAGGAAGAGCAAACACCAGCCACATACCTTCCCAGATTTTCTGGAAACCATCAGCTTTCCTTCAGTGAAGGTATCCTGTTGTTGATCCCTTTGCTTGGACACTTTTATGGCCTTAGAGCTGTATATTTGTAACCTAATAAATCTCTTTTATAAAAACTAATCCATTTCTGGTATTTTGCATAATGGCAGTTCTAGCAAACCAGAACAGTAGAATTTTAAAATTTTTATACCTAAAGAAAATTCATGTATTAATGGGAAGGGTTTTTAAAATTTTGTATTTATGACTCAAAATATTTCTTAATTATCCTGTGCTTATACTCACATCCTGAGCCATACAATCAAATTATCTGTATGTTAATTTGATATTTTTTTTTGCAATCAATGCTAATTTTGATAAGTACTGGAACAAGAATGTTAGAAGGAGCAACTAGAAAATATAGCATTATTATTAGATCAATGGATTTGGGTTATGGGCTTAATATAGATTTTCATCGTAATTTCTGCCAATACAATTCTGTGGCTCCATAAAAGGAATGATAATGAAAGCTTCATGGTTTTGTAGTATACACTCTCTCTGATGGGTTGGTCTTTCCCCTGATTCCTTCTTAAGAAAACAAAGCCCACAAACACCATACACACAGACTCACTCATCATATAACACATACACACAAGTGCACAACTGTGGAAGTCTCTTTACAAAACAAAAGTAAATACTCTCAGGAAAATACTATATTAAACTAAATCAAACAAACCTATGAATAACTAAATAGAATTTAATTAATTTAATTAATTTTCTATGGAATAGATGGAATAGTTTTCCACAATACTGGAGGTTTCCACAGATCCAAGGGAAGGAAACATTATATTAAATGAGAGAATGGTCCCTATAAGTGAAACATCAAAAGAAGAGCTCTTGGTAAAATGACTAATATTGCTACCACTATGCATTTTCCTGGGCATTCCCCCTGGTTGCCAAGCAGGATTAACTCAAACAGAAAAGTGCTGTGTGGAAGTAACACATTCATTCAGTTGAGATGAATCAAGAGCCTGGACAGAAAAACACAAAAAAATGTCTGGAGAAATGAGAAGCAAGGCACAAGGTTGAGAATCAGTTATATGATTTATGAAATGTGGGGATAATGGTCAATTAGAACAGCAGTGCCTCCATGCTGCAGAAAATAAATAAGGATATATTATAGATACTGATAGTGCTAGATAGACCTTATAGACACTATCTAGCCTCTGGATAGGCTGAAATTTTTAGCTTTTCAGACATCACATATTTCATTAATGCATGGCTGTAAATGGCCTAAGGGATATTCTATATATATGAGAAATGTGTATGCAGTCAAATAATGAAGAAGAGATACTTTATTTGAATCCAATGTGGTAAACATTCATTTACATCTTATTTTGGGTGATACACATTGCTAAGACAGAGGTGGAAATATTGAGGAATTTAAAATAAACAACATTTGTGACCATGAGCTTATTGCTTACTATTTCAAATTCTCATTTTCTTCATCTGTACAATTGAGAAATTATTGCATAATATTAAGGAATACATGAGGTAATATGAAATACCCCAGTGTCACACATGATTTACAGCACATAGGTCATTTTCCTTTTACTTTCTTTCTTCCTGGAGGAGAAGCTTAGCAAATATTTATATTGTCATTGTTATGGAACTATAAATGATAAATGTAACAAATGGAGGCCAATAGTTTGTATTTAAAAAGTCAAATGTAGGGAAGCCCAATGTCCACTAGGTGTCACACCTAACCCCAAGGTCAACAAATTAAAAGAAGAAGAAGAAGTAGAAGAAGAAGAAGAAGAAGAAGGAGAAGAGGAATTATTTTACAATAACCAAATAAATGTTTTTACTTTAAGTTTCCTCATTCACCTTATACAAGCTTCCTCTCTTATTTGTTTTGCAGGAGCTCCTTTCCATGTTTGGTTTGGAAGCTACCACCCTTCATGAATAAAGTGTTAAAATAAACTCACTAAAATATTATATTCTCTAATAATTTATTTTAACACAAATAAAATAGAATCTTCTCCCAACCCAGAAACCCTCTTCACAAAGAAAGAAGAGGAAGAAAAACAGTTTTATTATTGAACATGCCTTAAACCAGAATGTGATGCATCACAAGCAAACAGCAAAGAGATTGCAAACAGAACTCACCATTTTCATATTGTTAAGGGATAAAACCCATTAAATACACACTCTCAAGATGTTTCAGAAAAAAATTTAGGATTTGGGGCTAGAGCTTCCCCTGGAAGCAATGGTAATCTCTTCTAGGAAAGTGGAAGTTAAGGGCACTATCTTCCTTGATTACGTTACAAGGAAATAGAGATCCCTCTGTGTGGTTAACTTTGCAAGAGACTGATTCAACCTTTTATATCTTAAATTTAGGTGTATTTAAAAAGGACAATGAAAAACAATTTGCAGGCTTTCTAAACAAAGAAAGATGGGAGGGAGCAGGAGGTCTCATCCCATGTCCAAGAAGAAGAATTAAATCATTTATAATTATTTTAAATTTATATATGTTCTTCCTCATGCACACATATACAACCAAATTAATGCAGATATAAACAACAACAAAAATCACAAAATAGATTTAAAGAAAGTGATTAAATTGCAATTTCAACAATCCAGTAGTAGAAAAGACGTTACTCTGATGATAGATTCATTATCTTAGGACAATTCTTAAAACAAATCACTGATCTTATTTTTTCCTGCAGTGTAAAAACATAGTGAAATGATTCCTTTTGTATATTGAGTAAATATTCTGCATGCTTTTTTGTGTGTGCTATAGCATAATAAGAATAGATGGCCTTATTGTCAAAGTACAATTGGCAACTGTGCCAGTTTCAATGTATTATGTCCCCCAAAATGCTATGCCCTTTAATGCAAACTTGGGAGGCAGAGTTATTAGCACTGATTGGGTTGGAATCTTTGGATTATGTTGTTTCCATGGAGATGTGACCCACCCAACTGTGGGTAATATCTTTGATTACATTATTTCCATGGAGGTGTGGTTACATTTATTCAGTGTGGATCTTGATTAGTTTACTGATCCCTGTGACAGCTCAGACAGAAGGAACTCACTGCTTCACCTAAACAGACATTTTGAATATGGCAGTTGAAAGCTGATGCTGACATTTTGAAGAATGCCATTTTAAAATGCAACCTGGAAGCAAGAAGCAGCAGCTACCTCTTTAAGTAAATTCCCTAGCATGTGATTTTGGTCTGATCACCTCCAGGACCATTGCTTCTTTCTGCAGAATCTCATCTGGTACCATGGTAGGGTAATTTGGGGAAATCTTGGTTGGGTTTACCCTTATTTCTTTCTTCAACATGAAGCAACAATTTGTGCAGTCAACAGGTTTCCAGAAAAATTAGCTGTAAAAAAGATGTACTAATTAGGCAAATCCTGGGCTGATTGTAATGGTCTATATGGGGCTCCATTGCACATCTCTTTAACACACCAAGAGTATGATGATGTACCAAAAACAAGGGCAGTTCTCAATCCCTTCTGGAAAGGCTAAAACTGTACTCAATCAGCAAAGAAGCAAAGTGTCTGGGACTGGTGTAGGATGGCCCCTATTGTGGGCAATAAGAGTGACTAATGAAGCACAGTTAACAGCTCAAGCCAAAGTACATAAACTAAGGAAGAGGTGCAGTTGGAACAAAACCTGAGATCAACTGCAACTTTGCTGGTAATTGATCTTACAGAGAAGGTAGAAGAAGGGGAGTCTTAACACCTTGACCTACCCACATACAAAATGATGTGGGGAAAACCTCCCCAAAATGATGGTAGGGGCTATAGTTAAGGCTTCTGAATGATATGTATAGACCTGGAATCTTTCAGAAAGTTGGAGTTAGTTGGATGAGTCAGTGGAAGTAAGCTCAGAAGAAGAAGGAGGTGAATAGTCTCTGTGTGCTTGTCCCCTTATGCAAAAAAAGATAAAATAGACTAGACCAATGAGAGCTTGTAATGTTTGTAAGTGAATCAAACATATTTCATCTGGGAATATACCCTGACAGAGCTGATTGGTAGCATAAGTGCTTTCTGCCAGAATTCTAAGGAGACACTGATGACATGACTAGTAAGGCTGTAGGATAGTGGAGCTGACAAGGTGGTCTTCTCAGGAGTGGTGGCTAGGGCAGGAGTGCTAAGATATTGACCACTGGGAATATGAAGCAGGAGTCTAGAACAGTGGATGGATGCATTGATCATGTTTCCCTTAGCCCCTAGTAGCCCCATTGGGACAAGAATGTCAGGGCTGAAGAGCAGATGCTCCACAGGGAGCAGGTGTCAGTCACTGAGTTGCCATCTCTTCTGCCAGATGTACCACAGTCCAGGGCTAATGCAGTTCCTCCCCAGCTGCCTGTCTGGACCCCTCAGCACCTCCTGCCATGTATACCATGCCACCCAGAGCTTTGGAGCCCAAGCCAAACTGTGAAGCCAGAGCCAGGACTGGTACTGCCTTAGTGTGATCCTTAGCTGCCCTGGCTTCTGGCTGAGAGAGCTAGCAACAGGTGCATCCATTTATGGCCCCCTCTTCTGGCCTGTGGGTGCCACATTTATAGCAGGCAGGAGAAATAAATTATTAAGAGTCATTTCCTGGCTGGAAGTACTATTCTCCATATTTTAAGCCTTCTTGCCAGTATCAGATAGGAGAGAAAGAGATGGCATAAATGGCTTATAAATGGTTGTTCCTTTTGGGGTCTGAACTATGGCAATATATCAGGGACCACCTACAAAGCCCAGGGGTGAATGCCATAGTCTGCTGTGTGACTGCCCATCACCTGATTTCCCTACTGGGAATGGAGGCACAAAGGCCCAGGCAATGGAAATGACTGGTGAGACAAACATATCCCACTGAATACACTGGAAACGGGGACACAGAGGTAGTCACCCTACCTGGAGGCCAGCACAGATGGCTGCTTTGCCTTTTCCCAGAGAGGACATTGTCAGAGTCTGCAAGGACCACCCCACTTGCAGCCAAGTACAACACAAATCTCTGACCATGGCATCTGACCCTATAACAAGGGGTACTAAAGCTTCACAGAACTGTGAAGTGGATTATATAGGGCCATGTTGAGGACAGCTACGAAAACACCAAAGACCATGAACCAATTAATTCTAGTTGTCTGGGCTATAGATCTCCTTAAAAATGCACCCATAGCATTACCCTAAATAACAGTTTTGCTACTAACTGTGGCCAACACCCTGGTGTTTAATGGATTTCTCTTACTGACAGATCAGTTATGCAGCACAAACATGTAGCCATAGCTACACCCTGGATGGATAGAGAGATGTGTTCTTGACTTCTACTGGATGCACTCTAAGATATGAAATAAAATCCTAGTGTCCTTAAATGAGCCTATTTGAAGGAAGAGGGAAAGAAGGTCTGTTTTCTTAGTGGGATTTGATAGTGACATCAAGCATCAGGCTCAGTGCACAAACCTCCCCCAAATTTATAACCATGGCCCTCAATGAGACTGAGCACCTTCTCTACACTAAATCAAGACACTGCAGCTCTGTGCAAGGTGATGCCAAAAAAACTGCACTGCCCTGGATATTCTCACCACAGCACAAGGGGGAACATGTGACTTATTAAAAATTAAGTGCAGTGTCTACATTTCAGATAAAGAAGCTGAAGGGAATAAGTACTTAGTTCAATTGCAAAAGACAGTTGCAACTCATAGATGAAATGGGTGATCACTCATGGTGGTCTCTAATAAAGGCTTGTTTTACAGCTTGGGGTAGCTGATGGAAAACACTGTTGATAATCCTACTAGGTACTGTGACAACTGGACTTCTGTGCACTTGAATATAATGTTGATGCAGGGTCTGTCTCCAATGTTCTTTAAAAATGGTTAAAAATGGTGAAAAGCTATACCCCTAACTTGCCCATGGCCCAGAGATTCTAGCAAAAAAAAAAAAAAAAAAAAAAAAAAAAAGCCATATAAGGAACATTCAAGCCTGTGGTTTGCATGAGATATATAGCATCTCATACCTGATCAAAAATTTCCTTCATCTCTACTCTTCTTGAGCTTCTCTCCCCATAACTCCATGAAAGCATGCACTGTTTTGGCTGCTACAGTCTTGAACACTGCCAACCATTATTGCTGACAGGGCGACGCAGGAATGAGACACGGACACAAAGCTAAGAATTGAGGGAGCAGGGGCCCACTTGCATTTCGTGCTAAGTGGACTACAATGCAGCCTTGCTCCGGCTATTTATTTCAGAAGATCAGGTGTATATGCTAAAGGTGCATACAATCTAGGTTTAAGACAATGATAGTCACAAGACACACATCTTTACAGGGCGGGCCTGCATGGCATTCTATGCAGGCCTGTGACTCAGCGTTCTAAGCCACCACCCTAGATATGCCTCAGGCAACATGGAAGACTCAGTTTCCCACAAACCATGAACACATGTCTTTTTGAGAAAAGAGCACATACAAGATATCTTCCCAAAATTTGTGTGCAAGCCCCTGGCTTTCAGATACTTTTGTTCCTCAGTCATATATAATCTATAGAGTTGTTTCTGAAGATGCAGATATACTATGGTGAATGTGTTGCAGATATACTATGGTGAATGTATTGCCAGTCTTACTCTATGTCTGAAGGTAGATGCAGCTCTCAGTTAGTAAATTGCTTTAACAAACACTTTTTGACTGATTGCTCTGCCTTCTTCTTTAGAATTTCAACCAGTCCCTTGGTAGGAAAAATTGGGAATGTCCCGGCTGTGTCTTTCCCTGTATCTTTTTTTCACTATGAGTCCTGCTGCTATTTCAAATGGATACAATACCTGAGGCATGTCTAAATGGATCCTAGCTAAATGCCCCTAAGCTGTGCATGGTAGCATTTCTCATGTGTTTGGGCATTTACTTTCCCACTTTAAGTTAGACTGTCTCAAGTGTTGTTTCTCAGGAGGCTCTAAAATGCTATAACAAGATATAGAGCAGGTCAGGTAGCACTGTCTGTACTGTGCTCATCTAACTTTCTGAAAAACAGGGAGACAAGATAATCAACCTATCTACCAGGAAAATCTGAGATGAGCAAGGACAGAGACACAAAGGCAGGAATTTACTACCTGATAAGTATCATTATCAAGGGTAATCTAAGTATTTAGAAGTAGATAGATGAATAAAATCAGTAACCTGCAAAATCTATGGGAACCAAATTATTTATTGCATGTACTAACATTGCTCAAGTAGATGGTTGGGGAATGGGAGACAAAATAAAATAAAAAGAATAAACACTGTTTCCCATATGCATATCAAGGTTGAAAAAGATACAACATTAAGTGAGAACACAATGAAAATATCGGGGGAAATCAGCACTCAAAATGTGGAAAGGCTTTATCCTGTTATCCTATGCAACTTCATTGGCACAGGTTGTAGAGGCTCAGCACCGATGCAATTACTGAGCTTCTTTTAACCTTTCTTTCTTTCTTCCTCACACAAATTCTTACATTAAGAGTTTTCTCAGACATTTACAATTTTAGGATCTCAAGACTTTACAGTACCTATCTGGTTCAGATCATCCTGCTTAGAAAAAAGCAATTATATGAAAACAACAACTTATTGAGAAAGTTTGAGCACTTTCAGTTCATTGTATCAATTAATCCTCACAATAATGCATATTTTAAAATAAGTATTATAAGCTATATAATTCAGAAAAGAGCCCTGAAGCTTTTAGAGTTTAAAAACTAGCTGAAACTGCTAGAAAGCAGCAGAACAGGATTGTGTGTCTGTCTTTCAGTGAAAGAATTGGCTAATTCTAAATTTAAATCTTGCATCCAGGCTTTGAAAGTTATATAGCCCCAGAAAATGTAGAATTCTAGCAATTCTGAAAGAAGGATATAAGAACCTTCTGTATGACTGGTTGTCCACTTCTCCATAATGACTGAGACGGACCACTCTTCACTAAATCACCTGTTTTAATATACAGAATGGGATAGCTGTTCTGCTATAAACACACATACCTGGATACTCTCTAGAAATGTATGCAGGGGTCTTGTGTGCAATATAGAATATTACCAACTCAATCCTGAATTCATTTCTTGTCATTTCAACTTGTGCTGCAACAGTTTTAATTTTGATGAGGTCCAATTTATCTTTTTTTAAATTTTGTAAAGGATCAGGTTTTTGGTATTGTGTGAAATTTTTAATATTTTTTGATATTCTGTGGACTTTTTACCTAGTTAGAGGTCAGAAATATTTTATTCCCTTTTTTATTCTAAACATTTTGTAATTTTCCACTTTAAATATATATATATAAATTCATTTTTAATTAATTTTGTACAACATATGAGGTATAGGTCAGGTTCAATCTATCTGTTTTTTTTTTTCTCCTTATGGATACCTAATTGTCCCATCACCATTTGTAGAAAAGACTATTCTTTCTCCATTGAATTGCTTACAGAACTTTGATGAGATTAGTTAAGCATAGACATCCAGTTCCACTCTGTATTTTCTAGTCTTATTTCATTGACTACTTGCCAATCTTTATTAAGCACCACACCATTTGGTGACTGCAGCTTTATATAAAAAAGTATACATTGTTATCATGTAGTATAAATTCTCCAGATTTCTTCTATTTTAAAGTCTGGGGTCTAATCTAGATCCATGTCATATCCATATAAATGTCAAAATCAGTTTGTAAATTTATAACAGTTTATCCCTTTTTGTGTGTTGTTTGATATTTCATTGAACTAGAGATGAGCAAATTAAGCTCAAAGACTGAGAAGTGAATTACCTGTGTACTTAAAGTGAGATTTCATATCCGTTTAATTGTCAGGCACCAGAATAATAAGGTCAGTATCTTTTCCAACATGTATCCACTTCGATAAGGCACATGCAATAAGAAAATTACAAACTGGACATATGAGGAAAACTGGAGAGTCTAACACTCTACAAGTTTATTTGCAATGAACGTAAATATTGTTATGTGTAAATCTCTAGATGGAACCAGAAATGCATTCAATTACAGTTTGTTAAACTGCATGAATTAGAGGAAGAGCCTGAGAGAAACACATTTATATGGAACATTAATGAGGAACATTTAATAATATTTTTCTATGAATAAAAGGAGTCATCAAGAAACTCTTGACCTAGTAAAAAATGTTTCAGCATTGGGAAGAAAGAAATAGATTTAAGTAAAATATAATGTGCCCAGCCCATCCTCATGTTTTAGGTGTAATGGTGTAGTGAAATCATTTTACTCATGTTATATCATAAATTTGTCACATAATTTCCAATATTAGGGAGATGAAAATAAGAGAAAGGAAAGCAATTCAAAAAGAGTTAAAATGGGGAATAAAATGCTAAAGGGTACAGGGAATCCAATCTCAAATTCATATGCATCAGAAGGTGTAGAACCAGTGGCAGACTTTAAGGATATTTGGAGTCTGGAGGCAGGAAACTGGAGTTTCCAAACTTCTGTAATTTTAAGAAAAAAGTGAACTCAGAGCACACCCTTGCCCTCAACAACAAAGCTCCTGCCAGAACCAGTTTACTAGAGATAGAAAATCACCAATCTCTCTCTCTCTCTCTCTCTCCCACCTCATCAGTTGGTGGCCCCAGCTGTTGTAGGAAGCAAGCACTGTGCTTCATTAACTCAGTTACTACTACAGACAGAACTACACCTATTGCTACAAGAGACAAGGTAGCATAGAGGATAAAAATTGAACTTCCAAGTAGGAGAGGCTGGATACAACCTCTAATTAGCCACACTGCTCAACTCCTCTTGAGATGCTATGTGAATTCTCTGAGATCCTAGGAACAGAATCAATTACTAAAAGCCAAATATGGAAAACTTAGCTATGCCAAGAGTTTAAATGGTACTTTAGGTGGTTTATATTCATTATGAAATAGGTAGAATATGGTAAAGAGTTCTTTCTGGCTCCAGATCTTAAACTCTGTGTCTCCATAATGCAACTTGCACATTACATCAACTGTATGTGAGAACATATGCTAATCAGTCAAATTATATGAGTTGAACTAAATTATGAGCCTAGCACAGAAACTCTGTTTACTTATCTGATATATTCCAAGTTCCTTGAATAAACAAATGTAAGAAAAAACAGCTGCTAGTTTAATTTTCCTGAGAGTGGATGCAATTCAGATAATAACTCATTTTACAATAAAATATTAGAAAACAAGTAAAACAAGACTCTTTTGTGCATTTTCAGATGAAAAAATACTCCAAGACACATTTAGTAAAATCAAATTGTTCTAAGAAAGTTGATGGTTTTGTTTAGCAAAACTATTGATCAAATCACTCTATACATTCATCTGAAAGCTGTTTATGCAGTCCATCAGTAAGTATGATCACGGCTAGAAAATGAATGTTAGAAAGAATGAGTGCTAAAGACATTAATAGTAGAACAACTGATTTGGGGTATGGGATTAATATAACTTTTCTTCTTATAGTCTACCAATAAAATTATTTGATCCCTTTGAAAATGATAATAAAAGCCTCCAGAATTTGTAGAGTAACATTTTCTCTGATGGGATGGTCTTTCTACTGATCTCTTCCCAAGAAACTGAAGTCCTCCCATGCCATACACACAGACACACAGTCCCACAGTCAAAAAGACAATTTTCATTACTTAAAAAATCCAAATAATATGAGGAAATTTATATTAAACTAAATCAAACCAAACAATGAAAAAGTAACTAGTCAGAGCTAATTTCATTTGGAATATGAAGTTTTCCCCCTTATACTCCAGAGGTTGCCATAGCTACAAAGGAAAAAAAAAAAAAAAAAAAAAAAAAAGGTTTGCTCTATGTGTAAAAAGCACCTAGAATTGAAACATCAGAAGAGGAGTTCCTGGCACTAAAGAGGGAATATTTTGCCACTATAATTCTCCTGGATCTCCCACTGCCTTCAAAGCAAGAGTAGCTCAATCAGAAAATTGCTGTGTGAAAGTAATACAATAATTCTGTTGAGAAGAGTGAAGTGCCTGGACATAGAGAAATGTCTGAAAAAATGGGAACCAAGGCACAAGGATGAGAGTGGGTTTTGTGATTTGTGACATGTGAGAATAAGAAGTAACTGGAATAGCAGTGCCTCCATAGATGCAGAAAGGAAATTAAAAGACATTATAGGTGCTTATGGTACAAGATTACATCCACAGTTGATGGGGGCTTATGACTATACTATAATTTTTTGGCATTTCAAGACATTATATATTTCATTTTAATTCATGAATTAAATGGTGTAAAGGATAGTCTGTACTCAAATAAAAAGAAGCCTGTATCTATGAATTCAATTAAATCAGTATTTATTTAGATCTTATTTTCTACCTGGTATATTGCTAAGAAAAAGAAACAAACAATTGTGAAAATTGTGTCTGTACTCAAATAAAAAGAAGGTATCTATGAATTCAATTAAATCAGTATTTATTTAGACCTTATTTTCTGCCTGGTATATTGCTAAGAAAAAGACAGAAACAAACATAAAAGAGATATAGCACATAATATATGACTCAGTCAAATTGGAATAATAAACTTCATAAAGAATAAACCCTGTTGCATAAATTGAAATAGGAAAAATTACATATAATTAGCAATATAAGAACAGGCAAGAAAAAATAATTTTTATATGTTTGTGGTTCTCCAAAATAATGCTGAATAATAAAATACAAGAAGGAGTATAAATTATAGATAAGAAATGGACTGTCAGTTTAGAGGAAGAGCCAACTCTAGCAGAGGACAGAGCACAAATAAACCTAGAGGTATGAGAGATTGTGAAGTAGGATTGAAGAATATAGACATGTCCAGTGTAGCTGTTAAATTATCCTTTTAATGGAAAAAAAAAGAATAAAAAAAGGATATTAAGAAATGACCAAATATCATGCTAAAATATATGTCTTTGCCCACAGTCTTAACAAGATCTTTACAAAATATACAATTACCCTGTTTTCATAGATAGTTTAAAAACTGAGGCTCAACAAAAGTAAGCAAGTTACCAAGAACAAAGATTAAATATGACAGTCAGTATTTGAACCATGTCTTCTTGAATGGAAAGCCTGTTATCATTGTGTAAAACCATACTTTCTTCCAATATAGTGGATTCTAAGATTAGCAAGGTAGATTTGGACCAATTTGGGAAGATTTCTGATTAACATGTGAGAAGGCTCAATTTTAATCCAAGGAAAATAGGTTCCATACAAATTTTGGAATAAGAGAGAGACATGATTATGGTTGTGCTTTAGAAATTATTTCTCATTTTCTTCAAATCCAAATGGTTACACCAGTAACCAGTTAGACCCTTTCAAGTGATATTGCTA
Source organism: Choloepus didactylus (assembly GCF_015220235.1). NCBI lineage: Eukaryota > Metazoa > Chordata > Mammalia > Pilosa > Megalonychidae > Choloepus > Choloepus didactylus. Next base: position 28,992,691 of record NC_051312.1, on the reverse strand, counting down.
TGCAAATAAAAGAAATTTGATCCTTTGGCTCATGTAAATAAATAGGTCATAGAAAACAACTAGCAAAGAAATATTAAAATACGTTCTCATGGTAACTCCATTGAGATTACAAGATTGGAAGTGCAATGAATATCAGTGAATTTACTTTATTTTGAATGTGCCATACAAGACCATTCCTTCTGCATGGCAATTTTCATCTCTGCATTTCTCAGGGAATAAATGAGAGGATTTAACATGGGAGAAATCACAGTGTAAAACACAGAGATTTCCTTATCCTTGTTCTCACTACCAGCAGGCAGAGCATAGGTATAGATACAGGGCACAAAAAACAAAACTACAACCATTACATGAGAGCTACAGGTTGAGAGAGCTTTGAGTCGCCCTGCAGAGGAGCATGTCCTAAGATTGTACAGTATGTTTATATAAGATGCCACCAGGACAAGAAACACTACAACCAACACAATGCCTGAATTGATGATAGCTAAGATATTGACAACATGAATATCTTTGCAGACCAGTTTCAAAAGAGGCTTCACATCACACATGTAATGATTGATCTCATTAGGGCCACAGAAAGGTACATTGAGGACCATGAGCAGTAGAGCAATAGAGTGCCAAAAACCCAAGCCCCAGGCCACCAAGATCAGTGTGTTGCACCTCTGCCAGTTCATGATGACCATATAGTGCAGGGGCTTCACAATGGCAACATAGCGGTCAAAAGCCATGGACACCAAGATGAATATTTCTACACCTGCCAGCAAGTGGGCACTGAAGAGCTGAGTCATACAGTCTCTATAGGAAATGATTTTCCTCCCTGCAGCTAAATCTCTGATTAGCCTGGGAACCACATTGGAGGTGAAGAAGAGGTCCATGAGGGAGAGGTGGCAGAGGAAGTAGTACATAGGTTGTTTGATTAGATGACTGCAGGTGATCATGTGTAAGATGATGAAGTTCCCCAGTAAGACTGCCAAGTAGCAGAGCAGGAACAAGAAACAGAAGAGTAGCTCAGTTTGCTTATTCTCCCACAGCCCCAAGAAGACAAATTCAGTGACATTGTTCTGATTTTCCATGAAGAGGTGAATTCAGAATACAGAAAAGAAAGTCATTTTTATCTAAAATAATACAATTAATATTAAAAGTTAGTAGTAGTTTTAACATTGTATATTTCTAAATTGAGGCATGACACTGTTCATAGTGGTTTTATTACAGGATTGATCTTTTAAATATTTTATAGATTAGGCTACTATTTACATGTCAAATGGTATTTAGTGAAAGTATATGTTTTATTCCTGTTACTTTTGCAAATGACTTACATGCATATAACTTCCATAACAACACAATGAGTTAGTAGTTACTTTACTTATACTCATTTTACAATGTAGAAAATAAAACAAAAAGGGTTCAGTTAATTACATCAAATCACCTAGGTATTAAGTCTGCTACTTCAGTGATGAACATTTATCTGTTTCCAGCTTCCATGCTCTTCACAGATAATTTACATTATCCACAGGCCAAAAGTATTCCAGATGTTTTTCATCTCTGTAATGAAAAGTGGCCTTTATCTTTCCACTAACTTTCTGTGGATATTTAAGCAATTCCCTCCCCTTCATTATGCTATATATAATTTATTTACACAGACACAATCTCATGTTAAAATTCAATGCATATCATCATGTTGATACCTTGATTTGGACATTTTCATGGCCTTAGAACTGTAAATTTGTAAGCTAATAAATCCCCATTGTAAAAGCCAAAAAAAAAAAAAAAAAATTCAATGCATGTTTCAGTGGCTGAGAGATTTCAAATGGAGTCGAGAGGTTACTCTGGTGGACATTCTTATGCACTATATAGATAACACCTCTTAGGTTTTAATGTATTGGAATAGCTAGAAGTAAATACCTGAAACTACCAAACTCCATCCCAGCAGACTGGACTCCTGAAGATGATTATATAATAATGTAGATTACAAGGGGTGACAGTGTGATTGTGAAAACCTTGTAGATCACACTCCCTTTATCTAGTGTATGGATGGATGTGTAGAAGAATGGGGATAAAAACTAAATGACAAATAAGGTGGGATGGGGGGATGGTGTGGGTGTTGTCTTTTCACTTTTATTTTTTATTCTTATTCTGATTCTTTCTGATGTAAGGAAAATGTTCAGAAATAGATTGTGGTGATGAACACATAACTATATGATCATATTCTGAACAGTTGATTGTGTATCATAGATGATTGTATGGTATGTGAATATATTTCAATAAAACTGAATTTAAAAAAAAATCAATGCATGTAGTTAAATTCATTATTCTTTAAATTTAAAAGAAGAAAAAAACAAGTCTGTTAATCATATAAGAGAAATAAAATGAATCAATTGCTAATATTTCAATGAAATTTCTACTTGGCATGCTTGGTTCAGCTTCAATAAATGGATAGACTGTAATAGCAAAACAAAGCAGCGATTGTTGACTTTCTGATATGAGCACAGGATATTATTATGAGAAATCTTTTAGCTTTTCCTGATTATTCCAAAGGCACATTTTAGAGGCTACTGTTAGAAACACTTTAGGGAGCTAATTGTTTCCCTTTGCTGTGTTGAAGGAAATAATGAGATGAAAAATGAACTGCTTACAAGTCTACATTTATATTTCCATGAGTGTAGGCATTGAGATGCAGTGTATCTTGGGGAAGGGAGATCATATGTTGAAACTATATCTCCTCATAAAAATTGTAGTGTGACTTAAAAATGTTACTTTCAATGGATTTTTTTTCATTACAGTGAGGAAACAATATGGTGTACTGTATAGGTCCTTAGTCTAATGATCACAAGGATGAGTATCTTTTCTTGGTGTCCTAATAATTTCTACCATGTTATTACTGCACATTCATTTTGAGATTTCTTATTTGCCTGGGAATTAGAATTAATGATACTGGGTTTATTATCCTTCAGCCAAAAGTAAATAAATGAAGTACTTGTAAAAAATATGTTTTACAAAAGCTTCTGATTCTAACCCAAGTAAAGTTCACAGAACAGCTTTCCTGGATTAGGAACAAACTGTTGTGTAAGAAAGTATATCTCTGTATTTTCATCAGTTAATTTGTATGCCTGTTATTTTGTGTTCTGTGAAAAGGGTAGAAGAATTCATGGTAGACTAATATTAAGTACAAAGAAAATGGGCTAGTATAGTTTATTCTGGGTTCAAAAATATAGCTTAACAAAAGACTTATTTATAAATTAATATTATCTAAACCTTTTTCAGTGCATGTGAAAGAATCTGATATTAAAGAACATAAATGGATCTAGGAATAATTTTACATTAAAAGTGTAGAATAAAATGTAGAAAACCTACAGAATTAAACTGTAGTAGCCAACCAAATTCTTTATTTAGAATATTTCCCTAATATTGGTGCAAGCCTTGGCATCTCTTAACACATAGGTGAACTCCTGATGCCCTTAAAATGGTTGAACCTCTGTTGGGAAAACACAGACCAAAGTAGAAAAAGATCCTTCGAACCATTATCCATAGAGTGTTTACAAGGAATCCTCTGAAAAAGTACTCTTGCCCTGAAATTTTTCCTGGAAACCTTGGAACCATCCTTAAATCATTTCCCTGCTGTTTTCTAATCCTTAAAAACTTCTTCTGCTTATATGCATATCAATCTTTTCTCTACCCTCTCTCTCTCTTTGTCGCTTTCTTTAACATATACACACACAAACATAAACATACACGCATATGTGAATATATGTAGAGATTTTGGAGAGAATTTTTAATCCACCTTTTAAATTATACTTCATTTAAAGACTGTCTTCTAAAAGTCCTTTCAGTTTTACAGTTTAAACAATATAAAAAATCTTGTTAACAATTGCTTTTAAGAGTATGGCAACTCCAATTTGAAATGTGAAAAAACACTGAAATAAGACTATTGAGAAGAAGGAATTATGATAGTATTTAGAAGATATGGGTTATGTTAAATTCCATCCATGCCAAATATATCTGGAATTTTCATCAGTTTCTTTAACTATTTGTCACATCAAAATGAAGAAAAATTGTGAAAGGGACAATAATGGAATTAATTATTTGATGGATTTAGCATAATATATTTAGATACCATAAATTGAACAATATTATATTCTAGGTAATATGCTAGACAGTTCATATGCTTACTCAGTTTACCTTCACCTTGATCAGCAAAAACATGTTCAAAAACTCTACCTTAAAATTGGAATTTACTGAGATCAAATTTTTATATAAAGTAAAGAGTTGTTTGGATTTCAGATAATTTAGACTTAAAGTTTTGAACAAACACACACCATTATACATACTCAAACACACATATACTTACTAACCATAAAACTCACTTCTGCAACATTTCCATACAATGGCCAAGTGTTTTTCCAACTGGGTCCTTTTACTTTTCTGTGATTGTTGTGCTATGAAAGCAGCAAACAAATGTGTAAGGCTTCTAGGAACCTTCCATCCAAAAGAGTCTTGTAGGAAAGTTTTCCTGGAAACACCTTGCATTAAAAGGCACAGGAGCTGGCCCAGAGAGACAAATTCCCATGGCACTATACAGAAGCCAATGCATGCTTTTTGTGTTACTAGCTATCAGCTAATATTAGGATAATGGTTAGAATTAGGAAGACATCACAAAGCATAATCCTTTTCTTTTTCTTTTTTTACTTTTAATTTTTTTTTCTTTGTTTTGCTTTCTTTCTCTTTTTCATTTTTCTGGGGTGGGGAAAGTGAGAGTGTGAGTTGAAACTAAAGGAAACAGACTGATTTAATCACAGCCCTTAGTTGTGAGCAAACAATTCTCATGGATCCAGGTAAAGTCCTTTCTATACATTATTTTACTTTATATTATTTTATCATTTTTATCACCCACTTCCATCCCTCTTCAACCCACCATCAACTGCCACTCTTACCAGCCCTCAAATACTGTACATTCCTTGTGATTTTCTTTCAGCTGTCCACATCTATTGCAAATAAACTTTTACTATACACATATTAAAGAAGGTAACTAAAGGTAGTTATTTTGGGTGTTATGTGGAAGTACTCTGGGTAATGAGATGCAAACACAGATAAACAGCAAGTATGCATGAAAAGACACCTTTATTATTTAAAACTGCCAGGAGGGTGAGAAGGAGAATGATGGCTACAGAAGGGTCCAGGGATACAACTAACCTAGGCTCCTGAGAGCTCCCTGGAGCAGGGGGAGAAAAAAGGAATGGGCCCCAGACATTTGCCTTTATTGTGACCCAGAGGGGATGTGGTCACTCAAAAAGGGAACTCATGACTCAGCCAGGCAAGGTGATAAGCCACTAAATATAATTTCTTTTATGCCATTACAGTAGATAAATCTACACTCTTGCTGTAAGAACTTGACTGATAGAAGCACTTAAAAATGTAGCCTCAATGTATACTTAACAACATTGGATAAAGCTGCATGGAGAAAGAGATACATTCATAGTAGAAGAATTGAAATCTCTTTATCAGTTATTAAGTAGAGCAGGCAATAAGTTAATAAGTAATAAATGGTAGAACAGCAATCTTTAAAAACATAGCCATTTTTAGATATATATAAAATTATACATGCAACAGTCAAAGAAAACATTTTCTTGTTTGCAGACAGATTATTTTTAAATAATCATTGTTAGGGTATTGTTTAGAATATCAATAAATTTTAATGAAGACAGAGTATAGAGATCTATGAGCAAAATGAATTCAAGGTGAATGATTATATACAGATATACATATTTTTCCTGGAGGAGAAACCACAGCTAGAGTCAGCCTTGGGTAGAAAAACTAAAGGGTAATTGACTATTGGGGCATTGAACATGGACTAGATTGAGAGAAAAAATCTCATGGAAGCTCAGCATTAGGGGTGCTCCCACTTTCTTGAGTCTTACCTACAGAAGCCTTTCTAATGGGCATGTAGCAGTAACAGCAAAGTTTTGATTTGCATTTCCCTAATGCCTGTTGAGGTCTAGCGTCTTCTTATGTACTCATTTTCAATGTGTATATATTCCTTGATGAAGTATCTGTTCAAAACATGAGTTTATTTTTTATTGTGTTGTTGAATTTTTCTTATTAGGATTTTGGATACTATATATATTCAAAATGGAAGTTCTTTAATAACTATATGCTTTCAAATACTTTCTCCTAGTGTGTAACTTATACCACAGAAACCTGTTAATGTAACTTAAATTAGAAAACCAAAAAAAAAAAACAAAAAAGAAAAACATTGTTCTGATTGGATAGAAAGAAGTAATAGGTGATATCATTAACTTTGTAAAAAATTCCAAAAAAGGGAAAAGAAAATCTAAGTTTGATAATATCAGAGAAATGATGGCATAAAAGAAATAGTTCCTTTGTCTAGAAGATATTGTTAGAGGTGGTATTATTTCTTCTTATGGTTGGTAGAAGTCACCAATGAAGCTATCTGACTGAGGTATTTCCTTGCATGAAGATTTTAAACTACAAATTCAGTTTCTTTAAGAGATATAGGCCTTCTGCAATGATCTATTGTTTACTTGTATGAGCTTATAAAATTTATATTTTTCAAACATATTTATATTCTATCTAATTTTAAACTGCAAAAATTATTGTTTTAGTCTGTTCATAATATTTTCTTATTAAGAAGAAAAACAGTGAACCCCAGTAGCGCTATTGAAACTACTATTTTCCAAACAAATAGAACTTTTTGAAAGAGTGGAACAATTCAAATCCAACAGCAAAATATCCCCAGAACAGAGATTGAGATTTGCATGATATGCACACACACACATTAATTGATTAAAAAGATATAGATAGTAATAAAATCATATAAATCACATATGTTTTTTAAAATGTTTTAAATTAGGGTTATAGCCCTTAATATGAGAAATCACTGGGCTTCAAATTTCACAAAATAAGAGAAATTTGTGTTTTATGTTTTTTAAAGAAGTGAAAAGAAAAAAGGAGAGTAATGCCCATTGTTAAGTCTTTAATATGTTTCTGGCTATGGACTGAGACTTTGGGGAAATGCTTTCCTGGGGTCATTACATTTTGCATCATTATGTTTAAATAGACCTTCTAAGAAGTAGTGAAAAGAACATTTTTTGACGAAGATCCTTTGGAGTGGTACATTTCAGTAAGAGACACGCAAAAGGAGGACCAACAAAGGCTGACTCTTAATAGCTCTTGGGTTTGTGGGTAATAACTATCCATAAAGCAATTCTCAAGATTCTCCTGTACTAACCATTCACAAAGTAATTCTTAAGGTGCCATTCTTACTTCATTTTGGTCAGCTGATCTCAAATTATCTCAGGGAGAAATAGACAAAACAAAATAAACCCTGGAAAATAGTGGCGAGATTACATTCTTTTAAGTCTATATCTTCTAATTAATATTGAAGTTTTATGAAAAAAAGGAATTCAATTAAATTGCTATATTTTGAGCCTCTGCAATATATTTGCAAGACACTGTTCTCAGAAGTAAAGGGAGAGTAAAATTATTACGAGGATGCTAATAAGATAATATAGTGTATAGAGTCACAATTATGAGATAGAATAGCATGAATGTGGAGGAAAAAAAATACCAATCAAAAGTTTCATCATTTCAAAGGAAAGTGAGGCATTTTCACTTTCAGAAAGGAGAGGTAGGTATCATTTGAGCTGGCACAGTGTTGATGCAAAGAGGTAGCTGAGAGCACAGAGTTCAGTAACAGCTCTAGGCACTATATTTGATGGGGTTATTGAGAAGATGTGGCTTTAAGTGGATAAGGATCTACACTACAAAATACTGTATAATCATAGTCTAACACATAATTAGAGAAATCATTTACATCTGTGGCTTGATTTGAGGAAGCACCATGAAAGCCCCTTAAATCAAAACTATTCCACAAACTATTTCCACCCAAACACTTCAGTGAGTCCACTACAGTACCTGAAATACCATTGCTAAATTTTTCTAGACCTATTTAAATTACCTTTCAGTGATTACCTCTTCTGGAAACATTGAATTCATCCAAACTGAGAGAACTAATATAAGCTAGCATGACATTTGAAGGTTCAGAAGAATAAAGGAAGGGTGGGTTTTTTGTTGTTGTTTGTTTTTGTCAACAGATACATGATTGAAAGATCAAGATCAAGACCAAGACAAAGTAAAATGTGAGGATTCTTCAAAAGCTCTGAGTTTGCAGATGGAGAAATTACCTGAGACTTCACTTCCTAACCTTTCAAATCAAACAGATTTTTCTTTGTCTCCAGCAGGTTTTTAAAAAATCATTTTACCTTCTCTTATCTCTTCCTCTTTATGAGAATTATGTTGCTATCTTAGGCTGACAAGTGATTTTATATTTTATAGACAAGAAATAGCTATTAGAATAATAGAGATGATAGTGAAATAACTAAAAACCTCTCTCATTGTATGTATGGGGAAATAGAAGCCTCATGATGTTACATGGTTCAAGCAAGATTATAGCCCAGTTAATCAAGTTTGTATAATTTTGCTTTGTTTAATTTTTGTTCCTTTTTAGCATACTGTACCACCTTCTGACTGTAAAATGCTTGAGATCAACTAGAGAACACAATCTAATATACACAAGGACCTGAGTTTCATAAGTAGGAGAACCTGCAGAAGTCACTCAGTCTCAACTACTTGAGTCCCCACTGATGAATGCAATGACCAGGCATGGCTGTGTTCAGCAGGGAAAATGGGGGTATGTTCTCTTTTCTGTGTCAAACAAGAGGTGAAATTTTCCAGATATAGAAATATTACCATATTCCTGAACACAAGTTTTTTCAAAATTAGTTTTGTGTCTTATACAGAATAAAAACTAAATAAATGTTTAGGGAAAAAAAAAAACAAACAAACAGGTGACTAAACCTTAAACAAAGGTGAGAGAGGTGAGAGTCTTAGGTAGGTGACTTAAAGGATTCACTTTCCCCTATCTGCACTTTGTTTCCTCATCTGAAGGGAATGAATTCACTGTGATATGGAGTCAAGATGATCAGAATATATTCTGATCATCTGGACTCTACTTCTTTAAGTATTTGTATCAAGCAAATTTCTTTAAGTATTTGTGCCAAGCAGCAGTACATATACATTTTCCATTGTCCACTGCTATAATTGTCTGTTTGTATATCATTAGAAATAATGCTGTAGTACTTTTTATGTTTTTCTTTCATATAATTTAACTGCCTCCTAAGAATTTGCTCTGCTGGATTAATTCCATGGAAAAAATAAACAATGTAACTGAATTCATTTTCTGGGGCATTTCTCAGAACCTACAGGCTGAAGAAGTTTGTTTCATGGTATTATTTTTTTTTCCTTCTACACAGTCATTCTTCTGGGAAACCTCCCCATCATGCTGACTGCACTGGCAACCTTTTCAAGACTCCTATGTATTTTTTTCTAAACTATTTGTCTTTTGTGGATGTTTGTTACTCCTCAGTGACAGCTCCCAAGGTGATCATTGACCTTTTAGCCAATACTAAAGCTACATCCTATGTGGGGTATGTGTTACAACTCTTTGGAGCACATTTCTTTGTTGTGCTGAGAACTTCATTCTTACTCTAATGGCCTTTGGTCATTATGTGGCCATCTGTAAACCCCTACTCTATATGACCATCATTGACCAGAACAGATGCAATAACATGTTGCTGGGAACCTGGATAGGTGGCTTCATACACTCAATTATCCAGGTGGCTCTAGTGGTCCAGTTACCCTTTTGTGGACCCAATGAGATTGATCACTATTTTTGTGATGTCCACCTAGTGCTGAAACTTGCCTGCAGAGACACATATGTTGTTGTTGTCCTGACAGCCAACAGTGGGACCATCACTCTGGGAAGCTTTGTTATCTTGCTAACATCCTATACTGTTATCCTGATATCCCTGAGAAAGCAGTCAGCAGTGGGCAGGTGCAAAACTCTGTCTTTTTGGTCTCTGTAGTTTCACGTACATGAACCCCAATACTACCTTTTCAGAGGATAAGATGGTGGCTATCTTTTACACCATTATCATCCCCATGTTAAATCCTCTTATTTATACACTGAGAAATGCAGAAGTAAAGAATGCAATGAAGAAATTGTGGGGCAGGAACGTTTTCTGGCAGGCTAATGGCAAAAGTTGGAAGTGATGAGACTTTCAGCTGGATGACCTTAAATTTTCTAAGCCTTTATTGGCTCATCTGCACAATGAAGATAGTAACACCAACCTCACAGGGTTGTTGAAAGGAACAAATGAGACAATAACACATCTTACAGAAGTAAAATGATGTTTATCATCATCTTAATATTTTAATATCAAATAATCACTTAATTTTCTAAAATGCTTAGGCCAAGAAACTTTATTAAACTAAGAATATCATCAGGTCCCTACTCAGCATCATTGTTTTCTCCTCCCCATTCTGGCCTTTTTGTCATGTTCTTTAAAGAGTAAAAGTCTATGGTGAAGTATTTAAGGCTGTTTTCTAGTGTTTAGAATAGTGATTGGGACATTAAGTACTCAGATTGTGTATTCTGTCTGAAAGAAATAATACATTAAAAACACAGGGATTGAATTAAAGTGCTTTGATATAAGTGCTCCCACAAAATAGATTCTGACAAAAACCAAATCTACTAAGCTTGGAATGAGAGTGGAGGAGACAGCAGAATGTAAGAGAAGAAGCAAATTTAAAAGGTAAAACAACTGTTATCCTCAGATCTTTGAAAAATCTTTTCCTTTGTGTTGGACTCATCATCTTTGCCACAAAGGAACATTGAACAAAATTAACTTTAAGACTCCTCTTTAATTTTAACTCCCATGAATATGCTTCTGCTAACTGGACTGCAATCTTTACCTGTACTATGTAGCCAGAGCCCCTATTAATATAAAGTGAGTAACTGGAAAAAATGAAGAAAGTGAATAAAAATAGTCACCTGTGAAGAATAGGTAACTGTTACTCAAATCAACAGGGTAAATGCAATTTAATTTAATGCATAGTTGGAAAACCATATTTCCTCTAATGGTTGAACCGACAGCTCTAATGAATACAGTGAGCCATTTCTCACTACTGTATTGACTCACCTAAGCAGAATTTCTGGCTGTAAATTCCAGAGAAACTCAATCTGGAGAAACAGACATGTGTCTTGCTCACATGAACTGATGCTTGCCTCAGTGTTTACTTTCTTCACCATGAGACACAACCTGGGCTATTTTTCCTGTAGCAGGTGAACATATCACTGACTACCCCCAATGCTTTTCCACAGATTAGATCATTTAGTTATTCTGTTTGTGTTTATGGTTGTGGTGAGTGTGTGCATATGTGTGCATGTGTGTGCACACGTGTGTGTATGTGTGCATAAACAGTACTCATGTAAAGGGCTACACATTAAGGCTTAAAAAATGTTTTCTGATGTTGCTACAATCAAAGTGTTAAAGATATGAAATACATAAAACAGCAAGAAATCTGGGTTCAAAGGTAAAATTGAGAAGTCAATATCCTTTGTGCTAGGATCATGCAAATTCTTGGTTATTGTCCAAGCATGGCCATAGAGTCACTGGTGACTATGGGCTTCCTTTTCCTCAGTTTTAAAATGAGGAACAGATTAGTGCTTCTTAAGATTGGCTGGTGATTGCAGTCATGTTGAAAGATTTTTTTAACATATATCAGAAACTAGACCAAGAGATTCTGATTCAGTAGGCCAGGGTTAAGAAGTATATAAAAATCTGCATTAAAAAAAAACAAAAAAAAAAACTCCCATACTGGTTTTTATGCAGCTAGAGGTCACTGCTAAGGAAACCTGTATGGCATAACAGGGACTAGACTTTGCTGTTTTTAGAGCTTATGAGGTCTGTGAGTCAGTGTAATCTGAAGATCCTTATTTTGGGTATATACCCCCATCTGCTCTGCCTACCAACACAAACAGAGATGAAATAGACTTGATCTAGAAAACAGAAGTGCATACATGATGTGCAACACACTTTCTCTTATGCACTAAAACATTTGAATATAGGGAGATAATAAATGGCACCACTTCTCATTTTCCAGATGAAGAAATTTATTTCATATTGCAAAACCACAAAAAGATGCCTCTCTGTGTCTTCTAACTAGTGATCATACTTCTGTTTTCTGGAGCATAAAATATTTCAAGTTTTCCATTAAGGAATATTCCACAAAATATTCCTTAATATGGAATCCCTTCTATTCATTTAAACATATACAGGAGATTAAGAGATTTTTCACATTTCAAGGTCTCCAGAAATTCACTATTTTGTATTGTCCAAGAGGGCATGCTTCATTTTGTCAGTGTTCTGATGTGTCTAGTTGTTGCATGGCAACCAGCTTTCAATGCAATATGACCCACAAAAAGCTAAGATGTGACTTCTCTTTTATGCATAAGAAGAATGAAAGTTACATGGACTGTACCTGAATCCCACCTGAAGACTGTGATTCACCCAGCCATGACCAGCCTGGATCAGGTGAACCCCAGTGAATCCACAGACACATGAGCAAGAATCAAATGCTTGCCAAAAAAGTCACAAGTTTTACTGAGTGGAATGATCCAAGAATGCCCTGGTCAAATTGTGGAAGATGGGATTTTGAGGTATGTACTTGAATATATAAAACCTCCTATATGTTTAGTGTGAGTTAATTTGCAAGGAACAGTGGAAAAAAGGCAAGCTGGAGAGAATGGACACAAAGGAGATCACATTACTTTGACTATACACATAAAAGCCAAATTCTAAATATCTAAGTGATCAGCCAGCCTCCCTTCTGCTATTTTTTCCATGGATAACATATAGGAAGTGATCAACATAATATTAATAGATATAATCAGATAGATCCCCTTTCATCCCTCCATTGTTGATAAATCATAGGAAAAGGGTGAACAAAGATTAATACAAGCCATATTGAAACAGACCCCTCAAAGGCCTGTCTCTTATTCAGAGAAACCAAATAGGCAATTTTTCACAATCATCTACTTTAATTCATTATTGAAAAATATGTCCTACATATACATCAATTACAGGCTTCTTAAAACTAAACACCAAAATTAAACATTTCCCATCCAGCTTTAGACATCTCTTTTGATTTTCTCCTTTTTGAAATAGATAATTCCACCAGGAGGTAATCAACACAAAACCAATGTCAAAACTGGACTCTGACCAGGTCCTCTATTATCTTATTTGTCTCATTTTCAATACACTTCATCACACATGTGCCTCCCTTTGGATTCTAAGCTCTCTAGTTTTTCAAACAGTATACATGTAGAAATCTGGGAAGGGAAAAACAGCTGTTGAAATCTTCATCACCTATAGCTAATTTCTGAAAATATAACCCTGACCTTAAACTTGGCTGCCTGTTGCATAGAGAACAATAATGCATTAAATATATAGAATTCATTTTCTTAGTGGGGGCTGTGGTGTAGAGAAGGGAACACCAAAAAATACAAACTCTGGTTATCTCACATTTTCAATCTTGGTGAACTTTTACCCATTTTCTGGGTCTCAGTTATGTTCTTCCTATATGATGTGGGAGCAGATGACACTGGAAGGTCTTGGAGGCCCTTTCCAGTTTACACAGCTTGAGAATTCCTGTATAAATTAAAGAAATGCCTCATAGACCAAACGTGATCTTGGCCAATGTCTCAGTATCAGTCAGTCCCACTGGTTTCTTAGTCCAAAATTCTTTATTTCTCCCTAGTATGAGTATCCATGTGAGTAGAGAGGAAACATTTTTTTGCATAGTTTGAATAGTGAAAGTAAACCTCAAAATGTGCAACTTGTATTATGGGAAATGAGGATTAAAAAACTGTACTCAGGAATGTCCATCTCTTCAGCTTAAGAAAAATCTTAAATTTAAGGTTTCTGACATGGTGGGAGAATCTCCATGCTGCACATTTACAGAGAACATCAATTATATACTCTCAAAGATATTTTAAATGAGGTTACAAATGCAGTCATAAAAGTACATTTATAGGACTGCAAGAAGATGTTCACCATCAATCTTGAAATTTCTAGTTATTGGACTATATCAGTGATTGGCTTCAGAGGGTTAATTATAGTATACATATATCCATAACTTACATGATTATACTGTGAATAGTTATAATTCTATTGCCTTGAATTATTTGGGAGCATAATTTTTTCAATGTAAATAGTGAAAATATACAACAGTACTTCCAATATTTTGGCATTGCTTTGTTATTATTATCATTCTTATTATGGACACCTCAAAAACTGCAAGTGCCCAGGACCTCCTTTACTTGAGAAGTCCTTCCTGTTTCCTAGAGCAGGGCATGATTGCCAAACTACACAGTCTTTAAAATTTGCCATGATAAGAGGACATTGTTTTAATTTGCTAAAGCTGCCAAAATGCAATATACTGCAAAATGGACTGGCTTTTAACAATAGGGATTTATTAGCATACAAGCTTACAGTTTGGAGGCTGTGAAAATCAAGGCATCATCAAGAGGATGCCTGTACTCCTCTGTCAGATGGCAAAGCACATGGTTGCATCTGCTGGTCTGTCACCTCTTCTGGGCTTTTTCAGTGGCTTCCTCTCCATTTCTATGGCTTTCTCTCTCAGCTTCTGTGTCCTTCTATCTCAGCTTCTGTGTCTTATTTGTGAATTTCTCTCTGTTTTTCATCCTATTAGAGGACTCCAGTAAGAGGATTAAGACCCACTCTGAATGAGATGTGTCAACTCTGAAATTAAGATCCTTCTCACAAAATGATCCTACCTACAATGGTTCAACACCCACAGGTGTAAGTTGAAGAACATAACTTTCTAGAGTCCATAAAACCTCCACATCATCACAGACATTAATGACCACTATGTGTGGGATCTATTAAGGTCAAAATAAGTTTCTGAATGTCAGAGCTGGAAGGGATGAGATATCTGATCTATAGCCTTTGTACTCAGGCTCAGAGAAGTAAAAAGTAACAGAGTAGGTGACAGGTCTTCCCTCCTTGGAGGTTTGCAACTTTAGATGCAGCCCACCACCCTCTGTACCAGCTGAGTTTGTTGACATTAATGAGATGGGACAAGGACTGGAAAACTAGAGGCATCATTTCCCTTCACACAGCTTGACTCGGCACCACACTTTCCTCATGGCATTCTTCATGTCTGTGTTTCTCAGCGTGTAGATGAGGGGGTTGAACATAGGAGCAACCATAGTGTAAAACAGGGCAAACACCTTGTCATCACTGACAGAATCAGCTGTGGGGACATAGGTGAAGATGAGGGGCAAGAAGAACATGAGCACCACGGTGATGTGTGAGCCACAGGTAGAGAGGGCTTTGTGGCGCCCTTCAGATGAACGAGTCCTCAGGGTGGACAGGATGACAATGTAGGAAATTACCAAGGCAACAAAGGTCAAAATAGAGAGTACTCCTGTGGTGGTAATGATTGCAGTAATCAATTGACTGGTGTCAGTGCATGCCAGCTTTAGCAAGGGGAATACATCACAGAAATAGTGGTCTATCTGATTGGGGCCACAGAAGGGAAGTTCTATGATAATCAATACATGCATTATTGAATGGATAAATGCTCCAATAACAGAGGCCATCACCAGGACATAGCACACCTGTCTGCTCATGATGATCGTATAATGAAGGGGTCTGCAGATGGCTGCATAACGGTCATAAGCCATGGCCACCAAGATGAAGATCTCAGTGGCACCAAAGAAGTGGGCATGAAACATCTGGGCCATGCAGCTGTTGTAGGAGATTGTCTTCCACTGGACCAGTAAGTCTGCAATTAGTTTGGGAGCCACTGTGGAGGTGAAGCAGACATCCATGAAGGACAGGTAGCTAAGGAAAAAGTACATGGGCTGCTCACTGAGGTGGCTGCCCCTGATGGTGAGCAGAATAAGCAAGTTTCCCAAGAGAATTGCAAGATAGCAAAGTGAAAACAGCACAAAGCAGGCAGCCTTTGCATTCTCATCACTAAAAAGGCCTAGGAGGATAAATTCTGTGATGTTTTCATGTCCCATGGCTTCTGTGGATTTGATAATTTAGAAGGGAAAATTAATGTGCATGAAACTCTAGAACTTTTGAAAATGTTAATTTATTTATAGTCAGTCATTCCATAAATATATATTATTTTTTTTATTATGACTCAGTTACTCTACTTGGTGTTAGTGGTGCAGCAATGAACAAAATGCATTATACAATCTCCATCCACATGTACAATGTAAATCGTTAGTGTGGAAATATAATATCAATAATAGTGCAAATAATTGCAATTGTAATTAATATAAAAAACTCAAGCTTACCATAAATAACAAGGTGAACACTAAAACATGAAACTTTTTTAAGTCAATTTTGTGATGTAATTCCATATTATGCCTTAAGAATGCTTTTTAAATCTCAGGTATTTATAAAAGAGCAACAAGGTTATCTATTCTTCAAGGGCAGGAAAGACACTATGTATTCTAAATATTTCCCTGTGACAAGCACTGTGCTAAATCTTTAAAGTTAAGTAATGTCAACAGACTTCAATGGACTCATTATTTTAAGCATCAAATGCCTGGGTGACAATCTCAGAAAGAGCTGTCAGAACTTCTTCAGGATATTAAAAATAGTGGAGGGAGACTAAGAAAGAGCACAGAGCAGATCTTTGGGGGAAAATTTCCTCCACTGTATGGATTTCTGTACAGTTATGGCTTCTTGGAATTTATCTTACTTCCCAGTTCACTTTCAAGTCTAAGTCTGGAGCTCTCATCATTTTTATTTTTTTCCTTTAGTCCACTTTCTGGCACTTCCTGTCATGGGAGCACTGTCAGATGTACAAACTGCATCCAGAGACAATTCTTTACTTTATCTGCTTCATTACCTTGTATCTCTTTGAATAGAGCCTCTATCTTTCCTTAACAAGCTCACTACACACTTGTAAGGCCAAATCCTGGAATGTTCTAGTTACAAAGGAAATTTTTGTATTGTGCAAATCATTACACTACATCTCTTACTCCTTTCTGCAATTAACAGTTACTGGATCTAAAATGCATTAAAAAAAAAAAAAAAAAAACTACTGAACTCATATAAGCCCTAAACTTTCATTAAAATTTATAGAAAAATAAGCTCTATACTTTGATTAAAATTTGTCAGCAACACTCCTGAAGATTCAGGACAGGAACTGAACAATGCCCTTTACTTTGCATGGGTTCCTATGAAATAGAAAATTTGACCTACACAGAGATTTTAAATATGATTTTAGGGTGTTTGTGGATTTGTTATTTGCATTCCATCCATGAATCCCAAGTTAAAGCCCTTTAGTTAATTTCTTGCAAAATCTCTAGAAGTATCAACTGTCACATAAGAAAATGTACAACTGCAATTGTACTGAGCTGTAGCATAATATTTTTAAATATAAAAGAAAAAAATTGTAAAAGTGAAAACTTCTTAAACTCTGAGTCCTATCCTTAATAGTGTAATCCCTCCCTGAATTTTCCTAAAGATTATAAAAATATTGAAGCATATATATATGCTTCTATATATATATATATATATATATATATATATATATATATATATATGTGTATATATATATATGAAATGTTAAGGAAGAATATATATATATTATGTTAAGGAAGAATCTATATAATAACTATGTCAGTTCTGCCAAAATTAATTCTTATATTTAATAATTAAAAACCAAGTATCTGACAAACATTTCACAAACTTTAGAAGCTGATTCAAAAATTCAGGCACAATTGATATCCAGAATACTTAAGATAACTTCAAAAAAAACAAAGATGTGAACATACCTTTTCAGTTACTGAAGATATGAAGCTATGGCAATTAATTAAAATGATGTTGGAGTAGGCAGACTGATAGATTTGAAGGTATTCAATAAACAGAAACATAAATATATTTATATTTATTCTATTTTTAAGATGACATTTCAAATCTATGTGCAATAGGCATTTCCATAACTGAAATAAAGAAAAAAGAAAACTCTAATTCATGTCATAAAAAAATTCATTCCTGATCATTGAGAAATACAAATATGTCAAGTAAAACTAGAAGAAATACTGGAGTAACAATTAGCAGAATATATTTAATTTTAAAGCAGGGAAAAAAATTAAAGCAGATGAATAAAATTTATAAAGAAAAAATGGCATACATTTAACAGCCCTGTTTGACAAACTCCATACAAACAAAGTATTTTAAAAAATGGTAGAATGGGAACAAATATGTATAAGTTCTACAAATCAAAAATACAAAGATAGGTAACCCAATTTTGTTAAAGAGTAAAACATTGAAATAAACCATACACAGAAAGGAATTTGAAAATTGGCCAATAAACGTAAATAAAAATACTCAACCTCTTTAGGATCAAGGAAATGCAAATTAAACAATGAGATATCTTATTACTCTTCAGTTTTGTGAAAATAGTATTAAAAGTCTTGTCCATATAAAATTTTGGTAATGATTTATGGAATAAGTGTGTCATCTTATATAATTATCCCAGAAAACTTTCACAGGGATATTCGTTGCAGTCTTGTTAACATTTTGAAAATAGAAATCATCTAAATACCTAACAATAATAGAATATAAATTAATGTGATAGGTTCTTATTATGGAAAATGAGAGTGGTATTTAAATGCTGTATCTGCCTGACACACCTAACATGGATAAATCACTAAGACATATTGTTAAGCAAAGGCAGTAAAGTACACAAAGGAAATCACAGTATGTAACATGCATGTTAAAAAAAAATCACACCCAAAGGATGTCATGTAGTTTCTATAAGTATCTGTTTCTCATAAATGAGTAGCAAAGGTGTGGAAGGAAATATTTACATAATGTGGAGCAACAAAAGTGATGGTCAAGGGGATTTTAGTACCCAAAACTCTTCTGATTTCCTTATTAAAGAGATTGTATTTCAATATTATTTCTGTAATTCAGTAAAAAACTTGTTAATTTTCCAATGTAGCTCAAAAAGATTACAGCATATAATGAATGAAATTAAACTACATTAAATAGAAACTACAATCCAGTGTTGGAATTCAGTGAACTTTTCCATAATTTGTTCTTTAATTACACTATTAAATGCAGACCTAGATGGTATTCCCGGAGCATTATATTCAATGAGTATCTGTTATTTGAATTCTAGATGAATATGGCTAGACAGATGTATTTTTGCCCACCCCCTACATGAGGGAATATTTGCTATAAAGAAGGAAGAAATATCTATATCTGTATATAGATATTTATGCATATCTTCATATAAATTTATAGCAATATCTGCATTTCTTTTTACAACTATAACTGGTTTTGGTTTTAGTGTCAATGTTAAAAAGTACAACTCTATACTTTTATAATCCTGATAGGATTTAAATAAATTACAAAATGACTGATTAATACTTGTTATTTTTGAGTACTCAAATTTACAATTTGCTCTTTTTCTTGGCACTTTATTTTGTGAACCAACACTGGATCTTATAGTTTTATTGAAAGCAAACAATATATTTTTAATGGAATAGAGAGGATGCTGAATGATCAGAATGTGCTACACAAAAGGTTAATTGACTCTGATACATGTCTTCTAAATAGAAATATAGAAATGCCATCACATTTAAAGCTTCTGATGACCAGAAATGGTGGTTTCTGTTGCAATAAATAAATGAAGAAAACCTGCATTGGACAGCATCCTGAAAGGGATATTCAAGACATCCATGTTCACCCTGCCTCACTACAACCTGTAAAAAGAACCCAAAAGGAAAACCAAATGCTCAACTCCTGATTTTTCATATCATCTTGATTTCCTTCGACTTGCAGAAAATTTTTCTTAGGATACAGGAGTAATCCTCAACTCCTAAAATAAATTTTTTAGCAATTTTATCCATAAGAAAGGTATATTATCATGGTGATTGACAGTACTTAGACTAAATGGGTTCAAACATACCTGTTGAATAAGTGTAGGCAACTTTCATAAGTCTCTGAGCCTTGTTTTTACTTTCATAAGTCTCTGAGCCTTGTTTTTCTCATCTGTGAAACAGTGATAATAACAGTACTTACCACAAGGATTTTTATGAAAGTTAGATGAAAATATCTATCTAAAGCATTTTGGTACAGATGCATGTATTAATACATAGTAAGAACTCACAAAATATTGTCTCTTATTATTACTTTAAAAAGTATTTATATTATATTTATGTTTCACCGTTTGTAACATGAGATTAACTTGAGGAATAAATCTCAGTCAATGAGTCTAGCATCTCTTTTGTCATTAAATATAAATATCCACAGCAATTATAAGGTATTAAATATTCTGATGACTTCTCTCTACTGAAAATCCCAAAC
This sequence comes from Choloepus didactylus, assembly GCF_015220235.1. Lineage (NCBI taxonomy): Eukaryota > Metazoa > Chordata > Mammalia > Pilosa > Megalonychidae > Choloepus > Choloepus didactylus. Next base: position 28,972,412 of record NC_051312.1, on the reverse strand, counting down.
CAACTATCAGAAAGTGAAGTGTGCAACAGGATTTCCAATTTCACAGATGGGAAATCTGAAATCAACTTAACACATTTTTAGATGACTTCTAGAGAGTGTATAAAAAGTAATCCCTGTTATTTTTATAACTAGGGAATGAAACCAACATTTCCATAAAACAAATATTTTATTCCTATATTTTATTTAGGCAATTCCATAGTACTGTGAGATTTTATTTTCAATTTCAATATTATATATGTGATCCACCTTTGTAAAAGAAATAACTCTTTGCTATATAATTTGAACTTCACCATATGTGGGAACTGAAATATCCTTCAATAATACTACAAAAGTCATGGAATATTGCAAGAAGCTTTAACACAGTAAGGCAGGAAATAAAGGTCCTGATCCTGCTCTAACATCACATGATTACTAGATTCAGGAAGTGTCTCAAATTCTATAGGCATCTATTTCCTCTTGAAAAAATGAAGATGTAGTCTTTATGGATACTTCCAAGTGCAAAGGACTGTTTTTTTTAAATCAAGTGTTTTATACAATTATCAATTAATCATAATTATCAACACATTTTTCCATTCTGTTCTTAATGTTTTGATTTTGTTTATTGCTACATTTAATAATTTCAATGCTTTTAATATTTCACATTTTTTGTATTGCTTTTCTATCTGAAGTAGAGTAAAAACATTGCACAATGTCTTTTAGTCTCCTGTCTCAGGTTTGTAACCAAGTTTGTAACCAAGGATTTCAAGTTAACATTCCCATTGTCTATTTTCTGTTAGAACACGTTTCCTAAAGTTTCTGGTAGCCTATTAAAATGCTAAATGTGACATGAATTAGAAGAACCTAAATGCTATAAAAGAATTAATCAGATATATTTCAGGAGTGTATGTGTGTGGGAAAGATCATTTTCCTTGGAATACAAGTAGATAAAGATGGATGGTTCTATTTCTATTCAAAAAGATGGCTTTAAATAGATTCAAGCAAGCAGAAAAAAAAAAGGAAGGAAGGAGAAAGAAAGAAAAGAGAAAAGGAAAGGGAAAAAAGGAAATGGAAAAGAAACAAAAGAATTCACATACTGGCTAATGCCCATTCCAAATAATATGTGAAAGGATTCTTGTCTGCTTGAAGTCATAACAAATTATTGAAAAAAAAAATCTAACTTAAAAATAATAAATAAATCTTTAAAAAAAGTAAAAAAAGTTTCATACTTGTTATCTGGTCTTCAAAATGTAGTTAAAATAAATATATCTTTAAAACTTCCTGTAAAGTCAGAATGAAAATAAGAATTATGTCACCAAACTTTAGGGAAAATGGCAGATGCCTCTGAACTGCTCTTGTCTCTTTCCTCTTTGATGTGGTGATAAGCAGTAAGGTCCAGTTCCCTAAATATGTTGGGTCTGGGGCCTCCTGGAGAAGTTGAACTAAAAGGGTTGAAAGAACTATTTATAAGCACCTAGGAGACCTGGGTGAAATCCCAGTGGCACTCCCTGTAGTGATTTTTGAACAAAGGTAATAAAAATAAACTACATTGATTATAACTTCTTATTGCTTTGGCTTTTCAAATGTGTTTTTTGATTGTTTCAAATTATTTCAAATATATGATGTTAAATATCATATGTAGGTTTTATTGTTAGTGGCCAAAATGTTAATATCTTTATTACTTTCTCTGCAGAAAATAAACTTTAATGAATTCATTAAATGCATTGAATCTTTCTCTGCTTCCATTGATAGTCTGATCACTTCATTATGTTTAAGGCATTCTGCCTTTTCTTACCATAATTAAGGTCAAACTTGAATGCTCACTTTTCCATAAAGTTTATCCTCATTATATCCAGTTTCCTACAACTTCATTCCATATCCCCAAATCATCCCATTGTACTCCCCATAACTGACTTCTCTGGGTCATCTGATTCCCCCAGCATAGATAGTCTGTTTTTTTGTTTATTTGTTTTCTATAATTATGGTGTTCTCTTATATTTTCAATAGACTGCTAGCTCATTGTAATCAGGGTTCTTCTCTTTCTCAATTTTTTATCTTTAATATTAATTTTTGGACAGCAAGAGTGATTGCCATTATTGCAAACATTCATTACAATGTACACATATATATGGTAAGGACTTTAAATGGCTTTTTTTTAGTTTGATACACATAATGACCCTATAAGATGGAGCTATTAACATTTCTACAGAAGCACAAAGAGGTAATATGACAGAGCTAGGCCACTAGAAACTAGGAGACTTACCTTGACCTCAGCTAAAATGCTTAACTCTATATTGACTGTGGACAGTTCTACCACAATTTACACATAGCAAGTACTTAATGAACATTTCTAGATTTCCAGTGTAGAATAAGATCAAAAATAATATGTTAAATATTTCAGAAGCCATTTGAATTTTGTAGTTGGGCTTCAACTCCCCAATATGTGTCCCTAGAATTGAGCATTTTGGGTGCAATTTTTTTTCCTCCAAATTATATAGTGTATTAATAGTAGAACTTCAATAACAACAAAATAGATCATCAAAAAAAGCTTTATCATCATGATTATTTGATAAAGGCAAAATAACATATAATTTAAAGGATTAATTTTAATTTTTTCCAGATCTCCACTTATAACTGTGTTTCACTGCCAAATTATTCTTTGTAATGCTTTTGATGTCAGAAAAATTGAAAGGAGGAATGATTATTTTCAGTTGTGTGTGTGTGCATGTATGCAAATATGCATGGGTTTGTGTGTGATGGTTACAGGAAGATGGCTGATGAATGCAACATACTAACAGTGCTGAAACTTAATTAGAAATACATCTTAAGTACTCAAATGGAGAAGAGGCAGTTTTATGGGAGATGAATTAATCAGATGCCCAGGAAGAAGTAATGTTTACCACTCAGACTTTGTATCCATGGTGTCTGAGTCCAAATCTTAGTTGACCACTCACCAGCTAAGAGACTTTGGTAAGATATTTATCTCACTGGGACTCAATTTCTTCATCTATAAACACAGTAAGTATTCCATGATATACAATAACAACATAGATCATATATTCTTTAGTATAATTAGCATCACAGCCTCATTATTGTAAGGAACTCTCTGACTCAATATGCTAGAAAGGTTGTGTAATATGCTAGAAAGGTTGTGTAGGTAACTTGAAAGCATTTGAGCCATGACCTTTAGATTGAAATAAATTATATATAAGGACAAAGTAAAATAATAGCTCACTATGCAAAACTATACAACAATGAATTTTACTTCTTCACTTTAATCCCTCATCCTTGGTATTGTATACTCATGCATGTAGATAATGCATTTTAGTAATCAAATTGATTGTGTAGGATATTTGACCAGTCACATATTTACTTGGAAACAATAATTGTTTAATATAAAATGAAACATGTTTTACTCCAACATTTTCTCTCCTACCTTGGGTAATGCCATTTTATTTCATGAATGGTATTTTTGGGAGAGGATGCAAACTGTCATAGTAAACAGAAAGATTAAAACTATTTTCATCTTAGAAATATTGAGTTATAAATCTCTGATTCTTGTGTTAAAGCTTGATAAAGCCAAAACTGTGTTATCACTGTAGTAGACAGAACTCCAAAATATGCACCCCACTGAATTTCTTTCCCTAATCCTTTGGACTGTAAACATGATAGTATATCATGTCTATATTATAGTGTATGGCAAAAGGATTTGCAGGTTTAAATTATGTTCCTAATCAGTTGCTTGTAAAATAGTCAAAATGGATATTATCTGAGTGGGATCAATCTAAAAACATAATAAAACGTTGCTTTAAAAGCAGAGTGTTTTATCTGGCTGGTAACAGAAGGGAAATCAGACAACAGTGAAGCACAAGAGGAATCTGACAATCCATTGCTGGCTTTTGGAGACAGGAGACACATGCCAGAACTGGAAAGTGGTTTCTAGGAGGTAAGAGGGACCTCTGGCTGATAGCAAGGAAGGGGAAACTGAATTCTGCTTATAACCTAAAGAACCCTGGAAATGACTTTTCCCTATAACCACCAGGGAAGAGCCCAGCCCCACTGATATCTGGATTTCAGCCTTCTGAGACACAAAGAAAAGAAACCATCCAAGCCCACTTAGAGTACAATGACATAGTAAGTGGATGTCATTTTAAGGCACTGCTTCTTTTTGTTGTTGGGGATTAACTCAAAATTTTCTTTTTTATACTTATTTTAGTGACTATTTAGAAGGGAGGGGAAATATATTTTTTATAAATATTTCAGCATTTTAACCCAGAATTTCAAGTTTAAATATAAATATATACATATACACATACATATACATACATATATAAACATTTATTGGTTTTCTTTTTTATAACAAAATGGTTAAAAAAGAAGAAAACATAGAAGATACTTATTACAGGTTAAATGATGTTCCCTCAAAGGATGTGAATGTGACCTTATGTGAAAATAGGGTCTTTCAAGATGTTGGTAGTTAAAATGAGGCCAAACTAGAGTAAGGTGGGCCCTAAACCAAGATTTCTCATGTCCCCATAAGAAGGGGAGAATTAGACACAGACATATACACCCAGGAGAGCATGCCATGTGATGACTGTGGCAGAGATTGAAGCTCAAAGATTGGCAGCAAATCATCAGAAGCTAGGAAGAGGCAAGGATTTGTTTTGCCTTTACAGATTAAAGATTTCTAGCCTCCAGAACTATGAGAAAATTAATTTCTGTTGTTTTAAGCTGTAGGAGCCCTAGGCTTGGGCTAAAGGGCCTGAGTAACTCAGGCACAGCAGAGTGTGTGACCTAAATCAGCTAATGTATAATCTACCCTCTTTGTGAACTAGCAGGGATGTGCAGCTGGATTATGTACACATAGAAACCAGACCTCCTGTGTCAGATGTTGATCTATAGCTTACCTCCTTCCTCAGCTCCTATAATTCCCCTCTCTTTCCTGCACAATATAGTTGACCACCACTATGTCACAAGACCCCATTCCCACACTTAGGCTATCATACTCATAGGAATGTCTTTGTCTGAAGCCCTTATAACTGGCTTGAGCAGTCCCCTTAACTGCACGATCTGCACCCCTGCTGAATGTTTACCTGCCTGGCATGAGAAAGCTGCTTAGTCTCTGCTATTTCTTTTGCACTCCTGTAAGTAACTTCCAATAAAGGGTTATGTTTCAGACAATGCCTGGTATCTTTTTTGGCCTTTCTACTGGTACAATCTCCATGGGCAGTGACATAAGCCATCCCATTTTTGGTACTTTTCTTACAGCAATGCTAGGAATTTAAGTCAGTCAATAATATCCCCATTCAGATGACCCTACATACATGAAAATATAAAATAACACATGTATACATTTTGAAAGTCCAAACACCTCAAAATTATAGGTGAAAAAAATTCATTTCTTTTCTATCCTCTCTTAAAACGATTAAAAAAAGATAATAATGAGTCTTATTATTCCTTTCATTTAAAATATTATATATATATATCAATATTTACTTTCTACTTTACATTGTTTTATATTCAAAGAAAGGAAAAATATTATAACATAACTTGCTCTTTTAATTGACTGTGACTATCTTTCCATACATTACAAATGAATCCACTTACAGATGATTCTATGTGGGTTTACTCAAATAAGACCTGGCTGTTCAAAGCAGACAAAATGAAGACCCTGCCAGAAAACAAAACAAAACAAAACAACAACAACAGACAAATGAAAAACCTTTCTCAAGGAAGACCATAGCAGCTGACAGTGTGAAAAGAGGGGATGATGGAGGTAACATCTGGTGTTTGCTATTGAGCAACTAGCTAAAAGTACAGGAGGTAGTTTGGACAAATACATTTATGGAAATATTTAAATTGTGGTCAATATAATCCTTCTGTTGACTCACTAAGATTCATTCAAACCCCTTTAAGATAACTTTCCTCCCCAGTATAATATGAGATCTTCAGGTATACATATATAACTAGGTATGTGTGTATGTATATATACACACATACATACATATATATATATATATAACTAGGTATATAAATATAATATATATTGTTTAGTAAAGATGTCCTCATTCCTTTACTAAGTTGGGAGGTATGAGTCAAATCAGTTACAGAATTATCTCTAGGTGATGATGCCAGCCCTTGTCTCTACACTCTGCAGACATAAAAAATATATGGAATTAAGTTACATTTCTTATTATAGCAGTAATTCCTGGAGCTGTAATTGATATAGATCATCTTTCTACTCCATCATCCATTCTTTCACTCTTGGCCAGCACTTCTGTTTGTTTGGGTTTTTGCCTGGTAGGATTGACTGAAAATTTAATCTCCAGGAGTGTGAATCCATAGTTGGCTTGTGCTTATTGGGCTGTGGTTTCTGTAGTTGTCCACTTACAGTTACCATTGGCTGTGCCATCACTAAGGCATGCTCTGATGAATCCTCTGTGTTCCGGATATAGTTCCCCAAGTCCCACATCTATAGTAGCAACCCTAGATTCTCACTATAATCAGAATCAAGTACCCCAGCCAGAACTGTAACTCTTCTTTCCTGCTTGTTCACTGGTCTGAGGAGCACAACATGATGGGTTCCATTTCAATGGATCAGTGAATTCTGAGGTCATGAGAAAATGTTCATCCATTTTGCAGTCTCCTGAAATTTCATGAGGTTTGTCTCCCATTATATTATGTGTATTTATCTTACTGGGGCTATTAACATAAATTCCTGGACACACATCCAGTTAGCATGATTCTATTAACACATTCCGAAAAATGTTCAGAAGATAAAATTCCCTGAAGACAATACTAAGAAATGAAGAAATAGCACTGCCTTGGAGAATAACAACTGCACACTTTCGTAGTTTCAATGAAAAATGAGCAGATTTTGAGACTCCATAATCATTATGTCAAGAAGAATGCATTTGCCAAGTGTCAGTATTTCTGGAATCACACCAAATGCCAAAGGCTCAGAAAAAAAGAACTGTAATTAGAGGCCTAATTGTGTAGTCAGTTGCTAAAATGTTGCATAATACAAACACAGGTTCAGGGCATACACACAACTATTAGTTTAAAAATTTTTAGTTTCTGTGCAACACTTTATTGCACAGAAAAATAGCTCAGAAAGGGCAAATAATCTTGTCATCTACACAGCACAAAAAGTCCAACAGAACTGGAGAAGAAGTCCCATCATGTCCTATCTCCCAGGGTGACTGAAAACTGCTTCTTGTTGCTCCTTGTTGAAGTTGATGGATGGCAGCTCAGCATACGCATGTTATCTGGGATAAGAGATACCAATCTCCACACTTTGAATGTGATTTTTATCCACTGATGGGGGGGCAGATTCTGCCATTGAGAACTCTTCTTCTGATAAGCATTTTGGGATGTTTTTTTCTGGTTTCCAGGTTTAAGGAATGGTCAGGCCTTTTCTTTATTTAATACCTCCTCCAGATTGTAGAATTGCACAAAATAGAAAAAGAGGTGGGGGTAGTGGAAGACCATTGGATGGCCACCTAGGGTGTGTTTGTGACTTCTATAAAGCAAGAGGTAGGGATAGAGGAGATTTGGCTGATGTCACTTAACAGGCATCTGTGATTTCCCTAACAATACTATCTTCCACCATAATGCACTGGTTTTTGCGGAAACAAGATGGCTTAATAAGAGAGAGATATTGATGGAGATTATTTTCTGTGCATTTTTTACTTCTTTGGTAATGTCACTAATCTCTGTAGTACCCCCAAAATGAAGTATTGATTCTGAATTGCTATATTTCCTGAAGATCCAGGAATATTTCAGGAGCTTCCTTTTGGCCCTTTCTACCAAATTGGCACTTACTCCAGAGAATGATAACCAATAAAATTGTGTACACTACTAAATATGTCAGAGACTGAGAAACCCAGCTGACATGAGTCCTTGGATTCATGAAACCCACTTTGGGATGAACTTGGACTGAACGCTATCACCTGGCCTCTGTAATCCCCTACTCTAACCAGAGGCAACCATAATAGCATTTTGGGTCCCTTGCTGTCATTGCCAGTTCTGAATTCATATCTAACAATCCTTGAAAATTATGAGCATTCCCCATTCCCCACTTGAGAGTTACACAGGAACTATAGGTCCCTTGTTGTAAGGATAAAAGTGATATTTATATAGGTTTAGTGTGGCAGTATTTCCTCATTGTGGCCCAATGTCCCATTGAATCAATCAGTCCTGGGTCTGAAAATTCATTGCACATGGGTGATGACTACAGCTTTCCCTTGCATTGATGGACTTACTGTTCTCATCACTCTTTTTGTGCAATCATTGTAATATCCTAGTTGGTTGTCCTTTCATCTTGCCCCTAGAAACACTGCAATTTATTTCCATTTTCATAGAACTCTGCAGGAAAAGGCACATGATTGAACTTTGCCCTTGCTGTCATTGTGTAACAGTAACTTTTAGAACATAACCAAAAACTGTAAGCAAGCAAGACATTGTAAATTAACATTGGAATGTAATCTAAAGCAGCTTTGAATGTAATCTTGAAATGTGAAGTGGAGTGGGTGGGGTGAGGATATTTGGCCTCACAGGAAAGCAAGATGTAAATTCAAATGTAAAGTTTGCACCTTTCACAGGTGTCACCTAACTCCTGAAGACAGCAGGAAAAGAGGAAATAATTAAATTACTGAAGTTCTCCAAACTGGTTACATGCTAACTAAAATTATTAACTCCCTTTGTCTCTAATGAGTTCAGCCAATTAAAGAATCACTGGGAGGTTGCCCCAAACCTCCCAGATATAGATAAGCCTTTTGTCTATCACTCTTGGTGCATGTTAGCATGTTAATTGAATGGATATTTCTCTTTGTCTCTGAACTTGGGTATAAAACCCAATTGAAGAGACACTTGTAGAGGCAGATTTGGGAAAACTTCCCCCATTTTCCTGCTGATGTAAATAAACCATCTTTTCCTTTTCAACCTGGTTCAACATGACTTCCATTGGCTGTGCTGAGTGATGAACCCATATTTGGGAAGTGCCCCTTCTTCAATTGTGATAATTATATCCACCTTGCCTCTGACAGTTACTGCTGGTAACACCCATTCTAGAATCCCATCATTCCCACTGATACCAGAGAACAAAGTTCTAGAGAAGCATATTCATTTATCCAACACAAAAAGCATCTCATAAAATATGTGTGCCCATCTGAGCAATGAATTCTTTATTTTGTTAAGTGAAGAGAGTGTCTTCTGGGTCCTCATAGGAAACATGCCCAATTCTTGGTTTCTTTGTTTTTATATTCTAAGATTCTCACCACTTTGAGCCCCTCTTCAAATCAAAGTCAAAGAAGTTCCTCCATCTCCATTTCATTTACTGAGGGCTACTGTGGAAGGCAGAACAATGGTCCCCAAAATGTCCATACTCTAATCCTTAAGCAGAAATGACTGAGGCAGAAATGACAGTGAGAGGGAGATCTTACATTGGAAGAAAAATCCAAACAGATGAAACATTGATGGCTGTGAAGATGGATAATGTGGGCCATGATCCAAGGAATGTGGGCAGCCTCCAGAAGTTGGAAAAGAGAAGGAAAAGAATTCTCACCTATAGCCCCCAGTAAAGTCATACAATCCTATTTACACTTTGATTTTAGCCCAATGAAACCTTTGTCACACTTCCAACCTACAGAAAAGTAAGATATAAATTTTCAGTGTTTTAAACCACTAAGTTTGTGGTAATTTGTTACAACAAAGTAGAACACTAATTCAGTTACCATCCTATATATACTTTAAGTAAAACTTCAGATATCCTTGCTAGAACATGTTATTGATAGCTGGATAAGTAGGAAAAAAATTCTCACTATAATTTTTTAGCTGGAAAATGCTTAGTATAGCCAAAAAAAAAAAAAAAAAAATACAAAAGGAAGAAAGAAAAAGAAAATACATTTAGGATTAGTTCACTCAAGCAGCCTTGAGAGCATGAAGAATAAAAAAGTTCTTATGAAAATAACTTCTTGTTGCTCTAATCTCAACAACAAAACTTACTCTTTGTTCCCAGGAATTTTCCCAACATTGCCTGCAGGAGGATATGAAAGATATCATCTTATGGTCTGATAACCATGCCTTCTTCTCCATGGGAAGCAAGCCTGAATGAGAGCAGGACTTCAAGTAAAAAGAGACACTGATCAAACAGCCTTTTCTCTTCTATTTTTCCCCTTCTGCTTTCTTCTGGATCCCGGTCATTTATTTGTCTGCTTGGGGTTATAAAAGCACAAACCACTCTTCTCACTCTGACCTGGTTTTGAATTTTTTTTTCCTTCCCTCCATTTCCTGGTTAATGCACCTTCAATAAACCCACCTTCTCTCTAAACCAAAGGAACTTGTTTCTCTGTTTGATGTGGGAACAGGTGGGCTTAAAAATTATTTAGGACCATGTTTTTGGACAGTAAAAATATCACTCAGTGAGTGTAAGAAAGGGATAAGCTTAGCTTTCACATAGAGACAGCATGGAATAGGGAAAATAGAGGCAGAACCAGCTTAAACAAGCCCTGTGGTAAAGGGAAGAAAGAGAGAATCTGTGCCAGCTCCTTATATGGAAAAGTAACCATGGTTACTGGAATGTAAAGAGATATGAGGTAAAATCAGAGGCAGGAACTCCCAGCAGAAAAGTTAAACTGAATGAACTCTCTTGGATAGGCTAATCAATACAAAATCTCAATAATGAGCTAGTTGGCTGCCTCAGATAGGCTGTACAAATTAAAATCTCAAAGATGGGCTAGTTAGTTCTCTCGGATGAACGGTAACCTCTGTAGTACCCAACTAATGGGGAAACAGGGGAGGGACTTGCACATTAGGAGTAGGAGATTAAAAGCTCACCATTCTCTTTCTCTGGTGTGCCAGCCCACCACATTTTTGGCTGTGTGCCCTTTCTTGCAAGATCATAAATAAATTCTTTTCTCCTCCAGAACTGGGTGAGCATTTTTGTATAATGCTTGTTTCTAACAGTGAAGACTTGTCTTGCCCAGCTGCTTTACATTAAAAAACATCTATATAATTTTCTATATCCTGCCATCTTGAGAAACTGTAGCCACCTGAAGATAAGAAATAAATGTATTTTTCTATCCCCATATAACAGTGACACATTTTACATACCAGGTGCTCTTGAAATATTTGTTGAGTTCAAAAGATTGATTTTCTCTAAAAATTATGTTTCATTCTATCCATTTCTTTTACTAAATTAAACCTCTGAAAGCAGTGAATAGTTCATTTTTTTCTGTTTCTTTCTCAGAGGATGTAGATTTGGGAGCAATACAGTTGCAAGTCATTTGTAAGTATATTAGAAAATTGTGTTGGACTATTCTCTAATGATGTCCCCCTAAGCTCATAATGATGGAAATAATCTATTCATTACCTGTTAGAAAGCTGTCTGAATTAGTGTCAAATCTGTTAGTTTACAATATTTGTATTAGCTGTCTGCTCTTAGAATTCCAAAACATAAAGCAAAAATCTACTCTTTACATTCCAGAGGGAATATTTTAAAACATAGGCATGTATCTATTGGTATTCTAGAGAGTATTTTTACCTAATGTTTTCCAGGAACATCCTAGATGTTGTAATAAGCTTAACTTTTGCTTTGTCTATTTAGCCAAGTTAACCTTCCTCATAATCAGTAACTAGATACTGAAAAGCATTGGGGGGTGCAAGGGGCTTCAAGAAGACCAAGGTACCAGGGAAGAAATGAAAAAGTCAAATGATGATTAGATGTTGTTTGAGGACAGGTGGAAGGAAACGAGTGTTATTTATAAAAGAAGAAGTAGATCACCAAGAGAGAACTCTAGACACAACCCCTGCCCTGAGTTGTCTTTTCTTTCATTTGGAGACATACTTTTCCAGATTTTGTAACTTATTTTCAAGGCACAGTACAGGGAAGAATGAATGATGCCCTAATACCAGAGATACTATTCTGTGGACCCACACATCTCCCTTCAAGGAACTGCAGATTTGTAGCAAGGGCTCTGAGGATTAATATGTATACAAAACATTGTTAGAAAGCTGGATAGATATTTCATATTTTTCAAATTTATTTACATTTTTTTAATAACCCATATTAGTAAAAGACACTTATTAATAAATGTGTGTTAAAGTTGATATAAAAGCTTTAAGAAATATTTGCTTTGTTATGTTTTATATACTAAGCTTTTATTCTGTCATTTTACCTGTTACATATTTTAATTCATATGATGATTCCATGAGGTAGGTAGGAACAATGACATTTTATAGAAGAGAAATCAGAAGCACAGAGAAATTAAGTAGCTTACCCAGGATACACATTTAATCAATTCAATACTGAGATCATTACCAGTGACTGTCTTATTTCACAGTTTGTTCTCTTTCCATACATTTTCCTCACACTAGGCTAAATTGAAAGCTAGGGAGTTCATGAAAACAAGGATGATGAAAGACATAGCTAATGGCCAGGTAATGGTATATCAGCTTGAGGAGTTTAGAATTAATAGTAAGGTAATAAAGACAGGATGAAATTCAGATGTCCAGAACAAATACAAGTGGACATGTTTAGTAGATAATTGTATATTTAAAAGTATCAAATTCAAATCAAGGCTGCAACTAGATCTGGGAAGCATTACTTTAAATGATAGTCAATATCATAAGACTGGATGAGGGCATCCAAGTAAAACAAGTAGAGATTTTGGGGAATTAGCCAACAACCAAATGTAGGCTCATACCAACAATTGAAAAAATGGAAGATATGGAGAAGCAACCTTGAAGGAGTTCAAGAAGCATTTTTAAAGAATCATGAATAAAATTATGAAAAAGTAACAAAACCCAAAATAGTAGAGTTTCAGGAAATTGTGAGGTTTCCGCAAAAGGCCAAATGAGCACTAGCGTCTTAAATTGAAACACATGCAGACTTTGATTGAAGACCACAGTTACTAGAACAATTTTAGAAGGAAAACCTTTTATAAGGGTTAGAAAGCAGGAGAGAATTCCATTTCCATTCCTCCAATTCTTAGTGAGGTTTACTAAACTGATGAACAATGAGGCCAGGGAACATGATTATCTTTTTCTCCACTGTAAGTATTTTAGTAAAAACAGTTATAGTATGCATTTCATAACCAATTGTTTAATAAGCAAATGAATGAAGAAAGCAAATGTAACCAAACTTACAAAGCTGATTAGAAACTTATCATTTTTAAAAAATTGCCTATGTAATGATACATAAAATAAGTAGATTTGATTCTGTCTGACACTAAGATCATTAATTTGGTTGAGTCAGTTTAGAACTGGTGATACAAAAAGTACTCCATTAGGAATCCCTCTCATTGATATATCTCAACAGTATTAAGAAACAAAAGCATTGAGAGACAACATCAAATGGAACGTTGAAAATGATAAGCTGCCTCCATAACAGAATATAGTATTTTTCATGAGGTTGTGTGCAATGTAACATCCATATGGAGAATGTACTCAGCCTTTGGTGGGCATGTGTTATTTTGCTGACTAATACCTAAACACCTTTGCAGATACAAGTACACTGTGAACCTCTGGATAGCATAAAATGTTTGTTTAAAAATCTTTCTAGTCAAATTATTTATAAAATTATTTGTTATCTATTTTTTCCTTAATGTTAATATATCCTTTAGTAGCAACTTGCCAAAGTGATCTCTCCTTGTGAAGGTTCTGTTCATATTCTACTTCTATAAACTGGTCTTAACCACTGGATTTGTATCCAGCTGCCTACCTCTAGTGTCTCTAGCTTGCTATAGTGGATATCCCCTTTATAAGGGACAGACACAATAGTTCTCAAGCCATTAATAATTAAAATGCAAAAAAATACAGTGTGTTAAGCAAAAAAAAATCACCAAAAATAATCTTGTCACTGACTAGTAAAAGTAACACAGACAGAACATTGTCTTGTTTAAAATGGTGCTGTGTTATTCCTGTAAGTTAAATTTAAAAAGGCAAAAAAATTACTGAAGGGTTAAAAATTGAACATGTTCAATTCTAGAATAAAATAGAATAGTTTAGTTTACCCACAGACTGAGCCAGGAGGCTCTACTTTGGTAGGAACAAAAAATTGTTCCTTGCTACACATATCTTCCTTAATAGAAAAATGGGACAGTTACCCTCTGGAAACTATAAACAAACCATCATTTTATTAGCTAATAATTCATACAAAATTAACAGGAATCTGAAACCTAAAATATACTGTCACCCTTAGCAGAACCCAATAAATCTAATAATCATACAGCTGCAACATTTGTCCCATTTGAAAGTTAAAAAATGTAATTGCCAATGTTATATGCATTAAATAATAGCTCTCATATAACTCTAGTAAATACAGAAATGGTTTTAATGTGCAAGGCAGTGCTACAAAATAGGATAGCTCTAAATATCTTTACTGCATCATGACAGGGAATACGTGCCATAGTAAAAACAGAATAATGTTCCTATATTCCTAGTAAATCTGGTAAAATTTCTTCTCTTTAGAACACCTAAATGATCAAGTTCTAGCTATGAGTACACCAGTTGACAATTCTAAATTTTCCAATCTACTCAGTTGGCTACCTTCAGAAATAGGGTCACAGTTATGCACTCTTCTTCAAGCCATGCTTACAGCCTTCCTAATTGTTATATCTACTCTTCTCCTAGTCAAATGCCTCTTGTATCTAAGTACTCAAATAACTCAAATATGTATAAAACCCTTTTCGTCTTCCATAACCATTCTCCCCCAAAGGAAATCAACAATATCTACAAGTTATGAGTCAGAGATTTCACCAGATGACCCCTTAATTACTTTGCCCCAATTGTCAGCAGGAAGCAACCAGAATGAGTGACAGCCCAATTCCCAAGATTGGAAATGAATATTATTTAAGGGGAAAACTGTAACAGTGAGTTTTTAAAATATAATCTTAAACTGTAAGCAAGCAGGAAATTGTAAAGTAGCCTTAAAATGTAACTTTCAAAGCTAAAAATAGGTTATAATGGAAGCTCTTATTCTCACAAAGGAACAATACGTAAATGTAAAACCTGAAGCGGTATGTAAATGTAAAGTTTGCACCTTTCACAGGTGTCACCTAACTCCTGAAGAAAACAGGAAATAATTAAATTAATAAAGTTCTCCAAACCTGTTACATGTTAACTAAAATGATTAACTCCCTTTGTCTCCAATGGGTTTAGCCAATTAAAGGATCACTGGGAGATTACCCCAAATCTCCCAGATATAGATAAGCCTTTTGTCTATCACTCTTGTCGCATGTTAAATAATTATCTCTCTTTGTCTCCAAACCTGGGTATAAAACCCAATTGAAGAAACACTTCTGGGAGGTATATTTGGGAAAACTTCCCCCTGTCTTCCCACCTGTGTAAATATACCATCTTTTCCTCTTCAGCCTGGTTCGGTGTGACTTCTAGCAGCTGCACCAAGCTACAAAACCAGGTTTGGGAAATGCCCCTTCTACAGTGTCCTCCCCTGTCCACCAGGTCTTCAAATGCTGGGTTTATGTCTTACTGCTGTGAAAGATTTTATACTCTGTGTCCCTGGTGGAAGGGGTCTTGTCTGATGATTCTGTGCCTTCCCCACACTGAGACTGAGTGAGTGGGAGGGAAGAGGTCTGGCTGGTCCAGGACAGAAGATTCCTACCTGATATTTCTTCTTTCTTCAATTTGGTATTTGCCAGGTCCTTTTCCAGTATATATCCTCCTCCAGAGTTTCAAACAATTTAGAATTGTTCTTTTTTGCCTGACTCTCTAGAGAGAAGTTTTCAGTAGTGGTTTATTACATCACCTCCCAAAAATGCAACTTAAATGTTCTAGTTTGCCAAGAAGCAGCTCTCAGCATCACTACCTGGCCCAGCACCACTTTCCCAACCCCTCTTCTCCAGCTCTCGCATTGGCTTTCTGCCTTACATGACAGTTTCACAAGCTTCACAGTCCTTGCAGAAACACAGAGACTTCTGTCTGTTTCTTGGAACTCCTGTCCAAGCCCAGGCTCTGGGAACATCCTGACCCTACACCTTTCTGGCCTCCCATTCAGAGAAATGCCCCTGACCTCACCTCCCCACCTTTCCTTGGTAACCTCAAGTCAGGGCTTTGCAATATGGTCCTCTGACCCATCCTCTTGAGTGCTCCCCTCTTCTAGGCCTGCCCCGGCAACTTTTTCTCTGTTTATTTTTTAAACATCAATTTTTAAATGTCAGTTCATACCTACTGTCCTAGTTTGCTAATGCTGCAGAATGCAAAACACCAGAGATGGATAGGCTTTTATAAAATGGGGGTTTATTTCACTACACAGTTACAGTCTTAAGGCCACAAAGCATCCAAGGTAACACCTCAGCAATCGGGTACCTTCACCGGAGGATGGCCAATGGCGTCCGGAAAACCTCTGCTAGCTAGGAAGGCAGCTGGCATCTGCTCCAAAGCTCCGGCCTCAAAACGGCTTTCTCCCAGGACGTTCCTTTCTAGCAAGCTTGCTTCTCTTCAAAACATCACTCCCAGCTGCACTCTCTTTCCTCCCCCTGAGTCAGCTCATTTATATAGCTCCACTGATAAAGGCCCACCCTGCATGGGTGGGGCCACACCTCCGTGGGAACATCTCATCAGAATCATCTCCCACAGCTGGGTGGGGCACATTCCAAGCAAATCCAACCATCACCAAAAAGCCTGCCCCACAAGATTACAAAGACAATGGAATTTGGGGGACACAATACATTCAAACCAGCACACCTACTTTATTTATGGTTTGGAATGCAATTTCTAGAATACTAAAGTAAATTTTTATCCTGTAAAGGAAAGAAAGACAGTTTCTTTGATGGCAAAAATACCTCCTCTTATTTATTAAATACTATTAAAGTCATGACATTGCAAGTTAGGTTTGAAATACATGAGTATGCCTTTATTAATAAGAATTATGTTTATTAAAAACATTTACACCTAACCCTACATACCTTCATTTGTACCCTTCTTCATTCCAGAACTTTTTGAGGCAAATGTTTAAGAAGGACTTGCAGAGGTTTGGAGAGGCATTATAATAAAGAATCTTAGACTATTGCATGATATCATACTGTTCATTGTTTTCTAGTACATATGTTTACCCCAAATTATATGTCAAAGCCTGGCCAAGTAGAAGAAAATACTTGGAAAATGAAAATGAGGAACATCATCTTTAGTCTCTTACTGATTTTTACACAGCTGAAGAAATAGATGAACCTCCAGGACCTGATACCTTCTCTTGTCTGACTCTGATATCAGGCATTTCAACCTATAAGAAATTCCTTACAGTACAGCACTCAGGAAGACTGAATAATCAATGGTGGATTCATTTTCACTCTATTTCATACATTATAAACCCAATATGATTTATTAATTGATGTACAGAGGTTTCTATATATATTTCAAGTGTTTCTCTACGGTGAAATTTCTTGTAGTCATGAGCTATATTTAGGTAATGGGGAGGTAATGAGTAGGTCAGCCCACTTTTCTATAAGCCCCCCATAAGGAGGGGAAGATACAAAATGCAATATGTGAAAGCAGTGTCATAGGGGAATCTATAAAGATTCCCTGGAACTCTAGTCCCTGCATCTGACTCATGAAGCAGGGAAGGAAACAGTGAATTCTCTGAGATAAACAGCAAACTGTGGGCAATGCCTCCTTCCCACACAGTCCAAAGCTGATTGCAGTGCTTTAATTATTCATAATGCCTGGTGCCAAAAACCACTTCATGCTAGCAGGCACTGTTGTTTTTCAATCCCCTGGTGAAATCTTCTAACATCCAATAGTTTCTTGGCAAGAAGATTTGGAGCTGAATCCTACTATTGAGCTACTGAAAATAGCTTGCACTAACAGACTTTCATATCCCTAACATAGTAAATTATTCTCAGAAAACATGTTAGCCACCTTGAGTGCAGCTTCCATCTGCAGTGTGCTTCCCAGTGAAGAACTATTATGCAGGCCTCCTTCCTTTCTCCTCATCCATGAGTTTATGCCTACCATCTGCCTTCACATATAGCATCTTCCTGAGACCACTCTTCTCCCCTTCTGTCATTCAGAGCATGGCACAACACCATCTTAACACACAAATGTTTTTCCCTTTGAAGTTTTCATTGCTTATATAAATGGCACCTGAAGGCACTTTTTTCATGTGTGCATTATTGTTTCTCAAATTTGAGGACCTTGTAGAAAAAGTTTAAATAGCAATTTTTCTGAAACTCAGCTTCAGCCTTTGTATTCATCCAAAATCATGTATCAACTTAGACTTAGGCATTTGCAAAACCAGAGAGCTGAACTATTTCTGACATCTCTGCCCCTCAGAGCCATGATTGCTTAAGTATTACCAATTGGTTATGATATTCAGATTCAATATTGATATATGAATATTCATTTTCAAATATTAGTGAACATTGTAGATGTAACTTGGTGAGATGTCTTTTTTTCAATTTTTCTTTTTCTTTTTTTTTTTTTTTCACATTCTGGTTTTCCTTTTAATGTCAAACATTAACCAGGTTGACATCCTTGTAATATCAACAATTATAATAAAAACCTCTTCTCTAAAATCTGAACACAGACATGGCAGCCAAAACTGAAGCCAATAGAAAATCATGTCAAGAATAAATATAAATAGAATATTCAAGCAAAATTAAATAGCACAATTTTCCTTCCTTCCTTCATTTTATTATTTTTTTAACCTAACACCTCATTGCTAAAGAATGGAATAATTTTTCTTCATTTTATTACTTCAAATGATTTAAAATTAAACTGATAAATTTATATTTCATTATTCTGTAATATTTAATTGTGCATATGCACTCACTTAAATGTACACACAAGCACTCAATAAATCCCTTAAGTTATATGGAATTAATCTTTTAATAATATTTTTACTTTTCATTTGTTTGGATGACTATAGAGGACAATGATTATTAGATGGGGTCTGAATGAATTTTTCCAATGAGATGTCAAGAAAGACTTCTAGGATAGGATGGGAAGGAGGAAAGGGAAAAAGAAAAATTAGGAAATAGAATATAGGGACAAGTTAAAAAATGGTTTATGAAGGATTTTCCTGATGAAAATATTTCAAAATTAACAATTCAATTTGTTCATTTATTCTAATAAAGCTACATAATCTATACAAAACTTAAAATATTAGCTTGCTATGATGACATTAGTTTTGTTATAATTAAAATTTCTGAAGGACAGCTCTAATTATTGATGATAAGCTTAAATGAGAAAGTGACAATCATAATTTAATTTCAATATATTAACTTGCTAATGGAAGGAAGACATATACAGGGTATCCTTGGCTATGAGGAAAGAAGCAATAAGAAGATAAAAATTAGTAAAAGTTTGTAAGAATGAGAGACATACACATTACTTCAAGTAAACATAAAGATGATCTCCAGAACAATTCATTCTTACTAAATAAAAAAGTTTTAATATAAAATTTTGTGGGAAGATACTGGACAGTCATGAAAATCAATTCATTTGATACTGATTTGTCTTGCTTTAAATAAGCAAAGAAAAGATTTAAGGACATGAAGATAGGATACAAGCACTTGACCAACATGGATGCCTCAGCTCAGAACACCACCACCTCAGAATTTTATCATTGGATTCAGCCATTACTTTCAATACAGATAAAAATAACATCTCCAGATCTATTGGAATGAGAGCTATAGAAAAGGAAACAGTCCCCAATTAAAGGGATGCAGCATCCAGAAAACAGAACCAGGGGAGCAAGAAGTTAAAAGGAAAGTTGACAGAGGAATGAAATTTAGCAGTTTCTGCTTATTATTTGCCCTAGATACAGTAGATCTAATTAAAGGAGATGTGGAGATATGAGAGGTAAGATGAAAAAAGGGTACAGAGATGAAGAAGATTTGAAATATAAACTTAAAATTTCCTCATTTAAAAACAATCTAGCAATCTCTTGTTAGAGAAACATTCATTAAAACTCTTCAAATCCTGTGAAATTTAGAAAAGTCCAGGATGTATTACTGCACTTTTTGAAACAAAAAGCCCACTAGAATATGAGCTCTGGAGACAGGGACTTTACTTTTATTTTGCATGAATATCTAAAATAACAAACAATGAAGAGTCAATAAATATTGTCAAATTGATGCCTGGTGCCTATATAAGAGACTGTTCGATATCCACTAAAATCATTTTTTCCCTTTGGACAGTAACACAGGTTTACTTGAGTTCATGGCCTTCAAATTTCAATATTGTGAATTTTGATGGTCAGTGCAAACCCATATCCTTAACTGAAAAAATATTAAAACACTCATTGCAGTGGACATCTAGCAGTCTCTGGCATAAGCATGGGCTCCCAAATATCCACAGGTAAACCTTTATTCAAAATTCCCAGCTCCTTTGCAGCTAGGTACATCTCTGTGACTAAATTCTTGATTGGGTGTAGGCAGAAGGGATATGAGTAACTTTCAGGCTGATATCTAAAATGTTCAGTGCATCCTCCTACAAATTTATTTTCTCTTCTTGCCACCTGAAACCAAGAATATGGAGACACAACTGTAGAAAAAAGTTACCTATGGCAATAATTTACAAATATTAGTATGCAAAAGAATCATCTAGGGTTAATATTCAAATTATGATTCATTAATATGAGAGTAGAACCCAGAATTCTGCATTTCTAACAAGCTCCAGGGTGATGCCAAATCTTAAAATTTATAAATTTGTCACAAATTAACCAACTAACCATTTTGGGCAGTGTTCATTGTCTTAAAATGTTAACAAGTTTATAAAACCAAATATTATGAATTGAAAATAATTAACATGAACAAAAATATTAAAGTACATAGAAATTATAGCTAAATAAAGTGAATTTTATTATAAACAATTGTTACAATTTGAAAAAAAACTGTTATGAGTTATAACCCTGTACAAGTTCAAGTGGAGGATGACTGACCACATTTTAGTATGTTATGAAAAAGAATCAGCATCAAATAAGTACTCAATTACCTGATATTTATGGTCCTTTAGGCTCCTAAGTCTCTTGGAGTGACTTTGGGTTGAATGTTAGCCAGAATTTGTGATAAAGATTGAGTTGTGTCAGAACTGATTTGTCAACAAGACACATCAGTCAGAAATAAGCACAAATTATTAGACTTGGATCAGAAATATGGAGAAGAGAATCTAAACCAGAGTAATGTACAAAAAAAGGGAGGTAAAACTATAGTCACAAAAGGATCTGGTTACAATCTGTAATACAGAGAAAAAAGTAAGGAGTGTACGTTGGCTGCCACAAATCTTGCTGCCCTTAACTGTATGAAACATTGGCTCAAAATAAAATGGGCCTGGGAATTATACTCATTCTGCATATTTCCATGACCATCCAACTGAGAGAGGTTTATATTTGCTACATCAGAATCAGGTTATTTTCTCTATCAATCAATTTTATTTAAACCATTACAGAATTAGGAAGTGGAGCCTTCCACTCTTCTGCCTCAAGTCACAGTATTTTACACCATAAAAATTTCTCTTGGCATTTTTAACTTCTGAATTCCTCAGAGTGCAAAACATAGGGTTGAGCAGGGAGTCTCAACAGTGTAAAACATAACCACCATCTTTTTTACTGGAAATGTGGTTGGAGGGTGTGTGTATGTGAATGTATATCAAACAAAGAATTAGATGACCATGATTGTGTGTGAGGTACAAGTGAGTGGACTTTTTTCTTCTTTACACATTCTAATTGCTCAATGTTGATTTATGAAAAATATGACCATGCAAACAAGTTTCAACAAAGGTTGTATATCACAAAAATAATGATCATTAACAAGAAAGGTTCACAGACACATCTGTTTATGATGGTTGTGTATCATATGGATTTATAGTGACAATATAAAGATCAAAGGACAGTAAGATGAGCACAAATATTCTCACACATGCAAAGAAGTGAAGTGCAAAGATCTGGGTCATACATTCATATATGGAGATTTATTTTTTCTCAGAAAAAGCATCTGTAATCAACCTAGAATCCATGGTTGTAGAGAAGCAATCATTAGCAAAGGACGAATAGAAAAGGAAAAGAACATTGAGCTCCCAAGCATCCAACTATATATAATGGTAATCACGATAAGTGCATTCACAAACAGAGTTGCAAGGTAGACAAATAAGACCACAAATACTATTTCCTCCTATAGAACATTGTGTGTTAACCCAAATAGAAAGAACTTAGTGACAATGCTATTCAGGTCCATGCCATAAAATGCAGAACGGAAGCATTTGAGAAATGGTTTATTTGCAAAGATGATTGATAAAGTAGTGATTTGCAAAAGCTGTGGACTTGGAATCTCAGTCACTACGTTGCAGTTCTAATTGATGAGCTAAGTTATCCTAAAAGGTTTTTATGCATTATAATCATGTGGGAAACTTTTCTTTTATGTTGATATCCATGTTTTAACCATGGGGATTTCCTGGGTGAAGCCAAGGATTTGGGGGATAAAAACAAAAGCCCACAGACAAGTAATTGTGCTCTCTGCTAAAGTTTGAGAATTACTGACTTTGCTGTACAATATTGAGCAAGTCTCTTCAATATCTTAAAACTTTAACTTCATATATGATATTCATGTGCATAGAAATTGCAGTAAATAACTGAAAAACAATATATTCCTTTATAATTAAAGACTAAGTATGAAGAGTCCTCTTCAGAAAAACATTTACTGTTGTGAATACCAGTTTGTCTCCATTATTCCTGACCTCTTTGATATCTTGGTTGGATTTTGCTTTAATAAGAAATTATTTTTCCAATTTTTGTCTCATGGTAGCCACAATACTAACTTTATTGTCATTCAGTACAGATGAGACTTTTGAATAAATCACTCAGTTGTCATTATTGAGGGATATTACCATGTATGTGAAATCATCTATAACTCATATCAGATGCATGATTTTCTGTTTCACATCCTAGGGATCCAACCTGATATATGACTTTTTATATTTGTGTAAATGGGATAATGTGTTTTCTCACATAAAATTCTTCTACCATTTCCAGAGATACTGTTTCCTTTCAATTTTTGTTTCCATTTCAACATAATTTTTAAAAAGTATTACAGAATTTCCCCATGCAGATATTTGCCTGTTGTTCCTCTTTGTTCTTTGTTTATATGCATACATTTGTATATAATGCAATCATCCTGTAATATTATGTGTTATATTCTGATTTTTATTTTGGATTGTTAAAAGCCTTTTTTCTCTTGTAACTAAAGGGAATTTGCAATGCAATTGTGCTTTTTAGCAGTTGTAAATTCACATACTAAAATATACTAATATCAAATTTTACTACTTTTAAATCATTTAAGTGGTTTTCAAATTTTCTCTCATACAGACTTTTGGGTCAATCTCTTCTAATTTGTAGAATTTATTTATTTTTAAGAATTTCATAAAAATAAACTATGTGACTACTGAAGCAAAAGTAATGAATATTTTCCTAATTATTGGTAACTATTATAAAATAACCTTCCAATTAGGTTTTATCAGAATTTATTAGAATTGTTTTAATTACAGAATGTGTAAATTTATGTAATAAAATATCTAAAATTTACAGATTAGAGGGTACAAAATAAAAGTATCCATCTAAAATTCATAATTTCCCAAAACCAGTTTCCAGGAGTAAATGTTAGTTCCTTACATAGTATTCCAGATTTTTCAGGCTTATACATTTACATATATATTTTTAATATTCCTTCCTATGTACAAATTGCATCATTATTCTCCATTGTTTCTACAAATAGAGGTTATGTCAGTGTTTTCTAAAAGAAAACAAACTTGGAACATTATCTTCTCTGCTTGATTATTAAAATTAAATCATGATACATATATATTTTATTATGGTGATAGTATAATATTTTTGATATTTTTACTTTTTATATTTAATCTGTTCTGAATTATGTATACTGTTTGCCTGTGAATTTCTTGATATCTTTAAGTTTTGAGATTTTTTTCTTTATTCCTATTTTTATAGAGTCAACCCTATCAAAAAATTTCCCATTGCATTACTGATTATTATTTCAGTTAGGAAATTTAACGTCTTTTTTCTGTCCTGTTTTTCAATATTGACCTTAAATGATCTGGAGTCAATTTTGGTATGAGTTTGAAATGCTTTAGCTTATTCTGACTAATTACAAATCCATCAATGAAACATTAACACTATCAAGTGAGTTATCACATATGTACTAAGAACCTACACATATATGCTGTGACTCTAGTGGAAGGATGTCCTCGACTTCTTTACTATTGAATTGGAGTGATAACCTACCTCAAGATATGCTCATTAATTACACAAGAATTACACACAATCATATGTCATAGTACCTACAGTTGAGGTTCTGAGAATGTCCTCTCTCTGCTCTTTGTGAGCTCTAACTGTGTGTTTTTCCTTTATATTCATGGAGATCAGTGTCCTAACATAACTTTCTTATTTAAATAAGTTTCAGGAAGTTTCTTTTCCTAATGTCTAAGATACCTTTGTCTTCTCCAAATCCTCAGGGTTTGTCAAAGCATTATGTGACTGGCAGTCAGACAGGTGATTTGTTTCCACTTTTTAGTTCTTTCTCTTTCTTTCTCTTTCTTTCTTTCTTTCTTTCTTTCTTTCTTTCTTTCTTTCTTTCTTTCTCTCTCTCTCTCTCTCTCTCTCTCTCTCTCTCTCTCTCTCTCTCTCTCCTTCCTTCCTTCCTTCCTTCCTTCCTTCCTTGCTTCTTTCTTTTTCTTTCTTTCTTTCTTTTCAGATTATTAGATTCTAAGTAAACATAACATTCAACTTCCTTCAATTTCCATATAAGGATCCTGAGTTTCTGACTCAAAGTTCATGAGTGATCTCAGGGTGGAAACATCTTTTCCTGATACATGAATGCTTTTTATGTTGCATCACATTACTCCTGACTTACAAGGTCCATCCTTGTAAAAGTTTTTGTCTAAGGTCATTTTGATTTCTTTCCTCAAATGTGTTTCAAAAATTGTAATGTTTTATATTTCCCCCAAATCTGTCACCAATCTGTTCCACACCTTGCTCATGAGATTTTTCACTTCCTTATTCCAGAAAGTGCAAATCAAAGTATTAAGCAGGGAAATTAGGAAGGTGTAAAATATTGCCACAATTTTTTTTAAGTATAGAGCAGCTAAAGGTAATGCATTCACAAATATGCACAAGACAAAGAACAAATTCATGATAGCAATGTGAGGTCAACAAATGCAAAGTGGGGTCTGCTCCCCTTCAGAGCTATGCATTCTCAGAGATAACAAGATGACACTACAGGAGACAAGCAACAAGATGAAGTTTATGATGCAGATAAACCCAAATCCACAGTTGGCAACAACCAAAGGCCAAGGATGTGTGTGTCAGTGCAGGCAAGCTCCAACAATGGGTACAACTTGCACATGAAGTGATCAGTGATATTGGGGCCACAGAAGAACAACTGGAAAGTAAAGAGAATTTATATCACAAAATGTAGGAAACCCCCTGTCCAGGCTACCCCCATCAGAATGCCACAGAGCTTGCAGTTCATGATAGAAGGGTAGTGCAAGGGCTTGGAAGTAGCCAATATCGACCTCAAATGATCTTTGGGTCAATGACAGAGGAGACGCAGGCATCCAGTAAGGATAGGAAAAGCCAGAAAGAAGTACATGGGGAAGCTCAGGAGTGCCAGGCTGCTGCTGATGGTCACCACAATTAGCAAGTTGCCCCCAACAGTTGCAATGTAGCCAGACAAAAATACAGCAAACACTATTTTCTGAACATTTGGATTCTGTGAAAAGCCCATGAGGATGAACTCAGTTACAAAGCTTTGGTTCCACATGATTCAGAGGAAAAGGTGAAAGCTACCACAGTGAGCATGCAGAATCTGCAATTAGGAGAAAGGGAAATTCCTCTTAAACTAGTGCATGGTAGTATCATAGTCATCATCAGGTTGGTGAATACATACATAAAATTAGATCAAGTACTTCTTTTGTCATTAAGAACTGAAAAATTGTTGAAGGAGGTAGTGAAAGGTTAGGGAGAAATGAGGTGGAGATAAGTTATTAAGTACTTTAAAATATCAAGAGTTTCAGTGTGCGGGACAAATTTTTGTCTCAAGCACAAACCTTGTCCATTCAGTGGAGGCTTCCTAGAGTGAATAGCTGAAAAGAATTCTGAAGCCACATTGAAGCTCTGAGGAAGGAATGATTGCAGTTTATTAGGGATGCCTGCCATTGGCATGGAATGAGAACAGGAGTGACTTTCATGCCCAATACTTGCACCCTTGATCAGGAGGCAGCCCTATCTACAAATAGAAAGAGAAATAGCACACAGTTTAAGAGTCATTTGGAAATCATTCCTTCTGTCCCAAATGTTTATTTAAAAGTCTGAATTGAGCTGGTCCTTTAGGATGAACTGATTTGTCCCTTATGATAGAGAAAGATGTATGGGAGAATGCCTAGCTCTAGACATCAAACATAACAAGTATGCCCTTAAGTGTTCAGTTGCCTTTGTTTTCAACCATCATTTAAAAATAAAAATGGAATCCTATAAAACTACCTTCCTCATAGTGTTTCCATGATGACTAATAGATAAAACCAGAAAACCAATTTCTTAGTGTCTATGCCTAGGAAATATTCCATGGTATATCATATTATACCCATTTTACTTCTAGGAAACTCATACTTTGAGAGGTTAAAGTTAAGCAAATAACAGATGATGGATCTGTCATATTAACACAGAACCTCTGGCTCCAACATCAAGTCTTTTCTACTGGATCAAGAGAAGAAGGGAAGGGAATGCTTATTTTCTAGTCTCCACCCACATCTAAAGGTTAAAGTCTTCTGATTCCTTTAGTCATTTATGAATGATTCACCCAAGTGATTTAGCAGAAGGTATCAGCCTCATCACTTATGTATGCAAACTTGCAACAACTAAATAGGTAAAGGAGAACATGATGACTATAAGCCAAAGTCTTAAGACATTGCTATTTGAAGATTATTTTTATAATATGATCCAACTGATAAAGTACAACTCTCTGAATCATATGTGTCCAATTCATATAACTTTATTGTGAAGTAGAGATAGTCGTATGTAGATTGCCTGTTCATATCACAGGATAATGATGAAGGTCAAATTAAACAAATGATAACATAAAGGGTCCTTATGAATTGAAGTTATTTATCTTTCACTAAAATGCCAGCCGCATCATCCACAGGAAGCTTTTCCATGAGTCATCAGATAATTACTTCAAGACTTTTGACTTCATTTTCTCAGCTTTGAAGGATAGTGTCCTCATCTGCACATATAACAGAAAATTAACAGTTAAATAGCTTATATAATTAAAAGTTTGTTAAACTGGTTAATAAAAATAGTGGAATTTATTGTAAGAATTATTAAAGATGTGATTTTTATACATGCAACTTAGAATTAACAAAAACAACTTACAATACTTAATGAAACTAATAAATATACAATAGTTTGTGTCATTGACTGCCTATTTGTTTGCTTTAAAATAATCACTTACATTATGTTCCTAGGGTTCTTGGTATTTGAGAAATCTATCTGAACTATGAAGTTCATACACAGCCACAAGCATTCACCCAGAAAACAAGAGTATAGAAAAAACCCAATACAGTCACTGGGTCAATCAAGCACTTATGCAAATTCAAAAATATAAATATATGATCCAGTGGTGGTCACTTAGTCTAGGATCAAAGCAGGACAGACAAAGTATTGAAATAAGTAAGAGCATGAACTCTAGACTCACAAAGACTGGGTTCAAATACAGGCTCTCCTTTTTAATTGTGCATCTGGGAACAAGTTTCTTAAAATACTCAAAGCCTTAATTTCCACTTCCGGAAAATGGATATAATAAAAACACCAATAAATAGAGCTTTTCTGAGAATAAAATGAAACAAACTTCATAAAAACATTTGTGCAGTGAGAAACTCAGAAAATCACAATGAATGGTGAGAACGAGTCCCCAGAATCATTGACACTGAGCACAAATGCCAACATCTGTACACTTATTCCTGCCCTACCATCAATATGTCTAAGTGCTTTACTCATCTTTTAATTTATAAATGTAAAATATTTTGTTTGGTGCCATTGTAGAAGTAAGAGTTAAATGCACAACACTCTTAAGTGACCCTAATAATTCCTGACTAAGTTTCTGTGGCCATCACACCCATAAGCATCCACTCCTATTAAAGTAGATCTTTTGTTCAAAGAGAACCAAATTTGGTGGGAGGTGGGAAGGGAGACAAATTATCTTTATTAGTATAATTATTAAATGTTTCTTAAGCCCTTTACTTCCCTTGTCTGAGGATTTATAAGAGATATAAACACTTAGAACTAAAATAGTCATTAGATGTAAATGAATAAAGCCCCCACTTTTTCATGAAAAATAATAAACAAAATTATTAGTAAAACTAAGAATGGTGAGTACAGTTCCTAATGTTTATGGTCACAAGTTTTATTATTTTAAGACTTTTAAAATGTAACTTTCCTAAAAGCAATGTGTTATCTTGGATTGGAATTTGGAACCAAAAGTTTCATAGTGGAAAAACTAGTGAACTATGGAAGCCTGGAGTTTAACCAATAGTAACATAAGAATGTTCATTTCATAATTTTAGATGAATATACCTATGATGATGTAAGATTTTAACATCAGGAAAAAATGAATGAGAACTAATAAGAACTCTTTATAATATCTTTGCTGTTTTTCTGTAAATCTAAAATTATTCAAAATTAAAAAGTTTATTATAAAAGAAAACTGGAGGTAGTTGTTAAGTTTTGCTATCGAAAAGGTAGAAATCCCTTTTAGTAAATACTCAAAAGAATTGCACTGTACACCAAGACTTGAACTGAACACCAATGTTCATAGCAGTATTATTCACCAGAGCCAAAATGTGGATACAACCCAACTGTACATCATTAGATGAATGGGTAAAATAAAATGTGGTATATTCACACAATGGAATATTTAGCTGTATAAAACAATGAATTTCTGTTACATGCCAGAGTATTGTTGAACCTTGAATACATTTTCTTGAGTGATATAAACCAGACACAAGAGGAAGACAAATATTGGAATGAGAGGACTAATATCATCATGTGAGACATTTAAGGGTTCCATTCCCCCACAAAATCTTTGAACAACTAGAACAGACATCATTCTCAATACTCTAGAAAACAATTAAAGAGCTGCAGTAACTGGGTGCGTGCAGAATCAACAAAATGCAACTTTCAAATTCATAGGAGAAGCTTCTGGTGCTCTGAGAGACCCCTCCCCCCACCCCTCCTTGGCATTGTTTGGAGGCAGCCTGCACTCCCATTGTGTGGATCCCTAGCTTTGTTCAAATATAGAATTTGAACAATACTATTCAGCAAATAGACTTTATACACACACACACACACACACACACACACACACACACACACACACCATTTCACAAAACACAGGAAAAAAATGCATTCTTCTCAAGGGCATGTGAATCATTCTCCAAAATAGACCATGTATGTTAGGTCAAAAAAAAGACAAAATAAATAGCCAAAAAATTGAAATTATACAAATTGTCTTCTCTAGCCAAAATGGAATAAAGATTGAAATCAACAGAAGAAAAACTGGAAAATTCACTAATACATGAAAATTAAGCAGGCTCTTATAAAACCAATTCATCAAGAAGAAAACACAAGGGAAATAGAAAGCACAATGACACAAATGAAAGAAAAATCAGCATACTAAAAACTTCTGGAATACAGCAAAGGCAATGCTCACATGGAAATTTATAACATTACATGCTTACATAAAAAAAAAGATAAAGGTATTAAATCAGTAACCTCAACTCGCAACATGAAGAATTAGGAAAAGATCAAACTAATTCCAAAGAAAGCAGAAGGAAAGAAAAAATAAAGCAGAGATAAATGAAATGGAAAATAGAAAATTGAAAGAGAAAATGAAAAAAATGAAAAGTTGATTCTTTGAAAATATCAGCAATAACTATCAATCTGTAAATACCAGCAAAATAGACTGACAGAAAAAAATTGAGAGAATAATTAAAATAAAATTTTAAATTGGGAACTTTTTTTTTTAAATTCAGTTTTATGGAGATATATTCACATACTCCTCAATCACCTATAGTGTACAAGCAATTTTTTGCAGTACCCTCATACAGTTGTGCATTCATTACTCAAATCAATTTTTTAACATTTTTCTTATTCCAAAATAAAAAAAAATAAATAAAAACAAGAATAAAATACAAGTAAGAAGAACACCCAAAACATCCCATTCATTTACTTTTTGCCCCCTTTTTTCTACTCATCTGTCCATACTCTGATAAAGGGAATAGGCTCCACAAGTTTTTCACAATCACACAGTCACACCATGAAAGCTACATAGTTATACAAGAAATTGGGAACTTTAATACCATCCTTACTGAAATGAAGAGGATTACAAGAAGATACTATGAACAATTGTAATGAACAAATTAGATGACCTAATTAAATTCCTAGAAAGACACAAGTTACTTAAACCTACCCAAGAAGAAATAGAAATTCTCAACAGACCTAAAACAAGTAGATATTGCATCAGTAATCATAAACATCACAACAAAGAAAATGTGAGGGCTAAATGACTTCACTGGTGGATTTTACCAAATAATCAAAAATTGATAACAACATTCTGAAATTTCTCCAAAAAATTGAAGAAGAGGAAACACTACCCAATGCATTTCATTAGGCCAGAATTATGCCAATACCATAGCCAGAAAAAGATAGCAAAATAAAAGAAAATTATGAAATAATACCTCTTATGACTATGGATGCAGAAATCTTCAACAAAATACTAACAAAAGAGCTTTCAGTTGAGAAATAGGCAGCATAAGTTGCTCTGAAGGGCTGATCTCCTATAGGTTCTTTGAACAACCAGCAAAAACTGACAGTTATCTTCCTCAGGACCCCAAGAAAAATAAAGGGTTGAAGTACTGAGTGAGTGCCAAATAAAGAAAATGCAACTTTAAAAATGTAAGTTTAAAAATGTAAGTTCATTGCACCCTTACTAGCTCTTCCCCCATCCCCTTCATAATGCAGGACCCTGACCCTGTTCCTGAGGGAGCAGAGCAACCTGTACATGTGTACTGTACTGCCTTAATGTCAATGCCAATCAGCCAGGTGACAGCTTAAAATAATCTACCAGATAACTCATCTCTGGCATGAATAATAGCCTGAAAGACTGAATAAGAGATGTATATCTGGCTCTCTCTCCCAGAAGTTGTCCTGCAGCAGAAATAGCAATGGACTTTAAAACAAAGATCACCTTTCTTCCAGTTGCAATGATACATCTGCTTAAGGCCTCATCAGAAGTATCTTTAGAGCCCATATTTCCACAGTCTCTTCAAAGCAGTTGAGGCTTTTTCTATCAATCTCCTCACAGTCCTTCCAGAACCTTCTCCTTATCCATTTAAAAAGCTGTTTCAACATGTTTGGTATTTGCAAACTCAGCAGCACCCCACTCTCAGTACCAAAATCTGTTCTGGTTTTCAAATGTTGCCTTTTTGCAAAACACCAGAAATGGATTGGCTTTTATAAAGGGGTTTTATTAGGTTACAAAATTACAGTCTAAAGGCCTTAAAGTGTCCAAGATACAGCATCACAATCAGGTACCTTCACTGGAGGATGGCCAATGGTGTCTGGAAAACCTCTGTTAGCTAGGAAGGCACATGGCCGGAATCTGCTCCAAAGTTCTGGGTTCAAAATGGCTTTTTCCCAGGATGTTACCCTCTAGGCTCCATCTCCTCAATAATGTCACTCTTTGTTGCTCTTGGGGCATTTGTCCTCTCTTAGCTTCTCCAGAGCAAAAGTATGCTTTCAAAGGCCATCTCCAAAATGTCTCTGTAAGCTGCAGCTCCTCTCTCAGCTCCTGTGCATTCTTCAGTGTCCCTCTCTGCTGTAGCAAGCTCACTCCTTCTGTCTGAGCTTATATAGTGCTCTAGTAAACTAATCATGGCCCATGCTGAATGGGCAGAGCCACAACTCCATGGAAATTATCTAATCAGAGTTATCACCTACAGTTTGGTGGGTTGCATCTCTATGGAAACACTCCAACAATTATAATCTAATAAACACTAATACATCTGCCCACACAAGATTGCATCAAAGATAATGGCATTTGGGGGGACATAAACATTTAAACTGGCACACAGTTCAACAGTTTTGGGTATATCCTTCCAGCTATTCCAATACACTGAAAATTAAAAAGGAATATTTACATAATGCATAAGAATAACTTCCACAATGACCTCTGGAGTCTATTGGTAATCTCTCATCTATTGAATTTTTTTTTTTGTTGTTTCATTTCTTTTCCCCACTTTTTGTCAAGAAGACTTTCTCAGTCCCATGATGCCAGGTTCAGGTTCATCCCCTGGATTCATGTCCTGCATTGACAGGGAGATTTACACCCCTGATAGTCATGTTCCATTTAGGGGAGAGGGAAGTGAGTTTACCTGCTGAGTTGGCTTAGAGAGAGAGGCCACATCTAAGCAACAAAAGAGGTCCTCTGCGTGTGATTTTTAGACACAATTATAAGTAGGCTTAGTCTCTCCTTTGCACTATCAAGCTTCATAATGGAAAGTCCCAAGATCAAAGACTCAACCTTCTAAATCAGTAGCCCCAATGTTTGTGAGAATATCAGTAATTACCCAGGTGGGGAAGTTTAATATTTCCACATTTTCCCCCATTCCCTCAGGGGGGCTTTGCAAATACATTTTTATTCTCTGCCCAAATTACTTTTGGATGTATCAGGGTTTCATGCTAAACTGTACAAACCAAAAGATTCTAACTTCCTATTTAAAGTTCCTAGTAATTTTGGTGTATGAGTAAACTGACTGAACAAGTTAACTCATCTGGTGTGCCACAGACAATATAGTTTTTGCACCAAATAAACATATCTTCCTTTGGTCCCACAGAATTTGAAGTTTTAAAACACAGTCAATATCATTCTTGACCCTTAAGTCTGACTTCCTTAGTCCTAACCAGATCCACTTCACTCATATCTTTAATTGAATTCTGAACTCTTTTTTCAGTTTTCTTAACAGTTGCTGTATGGGTAATACTGAAATTCATAGCTGCCAAACTCTAGCTCTGAGTCTCAAGTGTCACACAGATACTTGAAGTTCAAGGGACAGACTAAGTTATACACAAAGGGCTCCATATCACAGAATTTAGAGATAACCATTACAACTCAGGAATAGATGTGACTGCTCTAAGAGCTTACAGTCTAGGGGCCTTTACAATAAGCCTTTCCCTTATAACCTGTGCTCTAAGATTCAATTCTCAGAGTTTGCACATTATAGTTTGTCTGTATTAGTGAGGCATTATACTGTTTGTGTTGCTGTTTCTGGCTTATTTCACTCAAAATGTTTTCCTCAAGATCCATTCACCTCGTTGCAGGCCTCACAATTTCATTCCTTCTTGCAGCCACTCAATATTCTATTGTTTGCATACATCACAGTTCACCATTCTGTTCCTCAGTTGATGTATCCTTAGGACACCTCCATCCATTGCAAACTGTGAATACTGCTGCCATAAACACCAGTGTGCAAATGTCAATTCATATCCCTGCTCTCAGTTCTTCCAAGTATATACCCAATAATGAGGTTTCAGTATCTTATGGTAATCCCATGCTTAGCTTCTTGTGGAACCACCACACTGCCCTCCAGATGGGCAGTACCATTTTACTTCCCTACTACCAGTGCATAGGTCCATCCCTTTCTATACATTTTCTCCAGGACTTGTATCCCTCTGTTTTTCCCCTGCAATTTTATAGAGCTATATTCACATACCATACAATCATACACCTTATATAATAAATTATTCACAGTATCATCATGTAGTTGTGGATTCATCACCACAATCAGCCCTAGAACATATTCATTACTCCAAAAAATTAATCTATTTACTTTTCTTATTGAGACTGTTCACATTCCATACAATTATCGAAAGATCCAAAGTGTACCATCAATTGCCCACGGTACAATCATACAGCTGGGCATCTATCACAATTATTTTTTTTTAATTTTTAGAACATATTCATTATTCCAGAAAAGAAAGACAAAACAAAGGAAGCTTAAATCCTCCCATATCCCTAACCACCCCACTTCCATTATTGACTCATTGTATTGGTATAGTACATTTGTTGCTGTTGATGAAAGAATGTTAAAATACTAACTCTAGTATATAGTTTGCAATAGGTATACTTTTATCCCTATATGCCCCTCTATTATTAACTTCCACTTACAGTGTCAAACATTTGTCCTAGTTAATGAAAGAGATTTCTAATATTTGTGCAGTTAATAACAGACATTGCCTATGATAAGATTCACTGTTTTGTACATTCCCATCTTTAAACCTCTAACTTTCCTTCTGGTGATATACATGACTCTGAGCGTCCCCTTTCCACCACATTCACACACCATTCAGCACTGTTACTTATTGTCACAAAGTGCTACCAACACCCCTGTCCATTTTCAAATACTTACATTCAACCTATTTAAACATTCTGCTCATAATAAGCAACCGTTCCCCATTCTTTAGCTTCATTCTATATCCTGATAACTTATTCATGTCTATGAGTTCATATATTATAATTAGTTCATATAAGTGAAACCCTGCAATATTTGTCCTTATATGTCTGACTTATTTCACTCAACATAGTGTTTCCAGTTTTCTTCATTAACCCATTTTTTTAAGTTAGCTTTGTTCACACACCATACATTCCATCTTAAATAAACAATTGATAGTTCCCTGTATAGTCACATATATATGTGCTTACCACCCTCAACACCAGCTATATAAGGACATCTCCATTTCTTCCACAAAGAAGGAGGAAGAGTCAAAGAAGTTAGAGAGAAAAAGGAAAAAGAGAAAAAAGAAAGAAAGAAAGAAATACATCATGACAGCTATGAAGCAACTAAAGGAAAGATAGCATTAAACTAAAGTAGAATAATGAGTCAGACAACATCACCAATGCCAAGAGTCCCATAACCCTCCCTTATGTACCCCTCTTATTTGCATTTAGCTTTGGTATATTGCCTTTGTTATATTAAAGGAAGCATAATACAATGTTTCTGTTAACTATAGTCTCTACTTTGCATTGATTGTGTTTTCCCCCAATCCCACCCTATTTTTAACACCTTGCAAGGTTGACATTCATTTGTTCTTTCTCATGTAAAGACATATTTGTACATTTTATCACAATCATTGAGCACCCTAGGTTTCACTGAGTTAACAATTCCAGTCTTTATCTTTCCTCTTTCCTCCTGGTGTCCCACATGCTGCTAACTTTCCTCTTTCAACCAGGCTCATAGTCATCTTTGTTAAGTGTACTTACATTGTTGTGCCACTATCACCTATCTGTCTGTAGTGCTCCTTTTAGTATTTCCTGTAGTGCAGGTATCTTGTTCACAAACTCTCTCATTGTCTGTTTGTCAGGAAACATTTTAAACTCACCCCAATATGTGAAGGACAGTTTTGCCAGAAATAGGATCCTTGGTTTGTGATTTTTCTCTTTAAGTAACTTAAATATATTACCACTTCCTTCTTACCTCCATGGTTTCTACTGAGAAATCCACACATAGTCTTATCAAGCTTCCTTTGTATGTGATGGTTCACTTTTCTCTTGCTGCTTTCATTTCTTGTGCATCCATTACAATTTTTTTTTGAATTTTTAGAACATATTTGTTACTCCAGAAAAGAAAGACAAAAAAAGGAAACTTAAATCATTTCATATCCCTAACCACCCCACCTCCATTATTGAGTCACAGTATTGGTATAGTACCTTTGTTACTGCTGATGAAAGAATGTTAAAATACTTAGCATAGGCCTATTCAGATCTATTCTGTTTGGGGTACGCTGTGTTCCTTGGATCTATAATTTTATATCATTCATAAGAGATAGAAAATTTTCATTGATTATTTCCTCTATTATTACTTCTGCTCCTTTTCCCTTCTCGTCTCCTTCTGGGATACCCATGACATGTACATTAATGCATTTCATGTTGTCATTCAATTCCCAGAGATGTTACTCATATTTTTCTGTTCTTTTCCCTACCTGTTCTTCTGTGTGTAAGCTTTCAGGTGGCTTGTTCTCCAGTTCCTGAGCATTTTCTTCTGCTTCTTGAGAGCTGCTGTTGTATGTCTCCATTGTGTCTTTCGTCTCTTGTGTTGCATCTTTCATTTCCATAGATTCTGCTGGTTGTTTTTTTGAACTTTCAATTTCAACCTTGTATTCACCCAGTGTTTTCATTATATACTTCATCTCTTTTGCCATATCTTCTGTAAACTTTTTGAATTGATTTAGCATTAGTTGTTTCAATTCCTGGATCTCAGTTGAAGTGTAAGTTTCTTCCTTTGACTGCCTCATGACTTCATTTTTCTTAGTGTAGATTGTAGTTTTCTGTTGTCTAGACATCTGGTGTCCTTGGTCACCCCAATCAGGTATTCCCAGACCAAAACAGGCTCAGATCTCAGAAGGTGGCAATATTCAGTATCAGGTCTCCCTGAGCATGTGTCTTAGAAAATTGACATGCCCTGTGAGGCTTCAAGCCACTGTGCTTTACCTAACATGCCCAGCAGGTGGTGCCTGACAGCCTGTAGCTCCCGACTGGTGTAAGGACATGTGGCCCCTTTAGTCCTTAGTTTCTGTTTTTGCTGTTTTCTCCCAGGCTCTGGGGATTTGTTCTGAATGGGAGGTCAGTAGTAGGGCTAGGCACCACCTCCTTCCTTTTAGGGAAGATACACCCCCTAGGGAGTTTTCATTTGTATTTAAATAGGCTCCTTGTCTCTCTGACTCTGCTAGTTCCTCCCTTGTCTGGGTTATAGAGCTGTGAACTGAAAATGGCTATGGCTTTCTCCCCTGAGCCACCCAGGTTGAGAGAGAGAAAAAGGGACATTTAGCTTTGCATTTAGCTTTGGTATATTGCCAGAAATAGCACATGGTACTCTGGGCTCCCCCTCCTGGCACAGAGAAGTCCACCAGCTCTTTAAGTCAGTTGTCACTAAAAGCCTCTGTCTGCTTGTTGGGGATTCATATCTTGCATTGAGCAGTCCATGTTTGTTAATCAAAACCACAGTTGGAGTTGGAATAAGGTATATTCACTTATTCAGAGAGTACTGCTCTCTACCACAGTGAAGTTTTGCAGCAAGGCTGCTGTCAGGGAGGGGCTCTCAGTGCAGGTCTACAGTCTTTACTTACCAATTTTATACTGGAATCTCAGGCATTCCTCCCAATCCAGGTTGTTGTATGATGTGTGAACAGTCACTTTTGTCCCTCAGCAGTTATTTCAGATTATTTACTAGTTTCTTTTGGTTGCTTATGATTTGTTCCAGGGGGACTAATGAACTTCCACTCATCTCTATGTTCCCATCTTCTTTCCAATCCATTTACTTTTAAAGTAACCACCGATAAGGCAGGAGTTTTTTCTACAACTATACTATTTTGTCTTTTCAAGTCTTATAACATTTTTAATTGTATATACCATTAACTCATATACTAATTTTTCCATTAATGCCTAATTTCATAGCTATTTGATATTTTTGTAGTGTAACATTTTGATTCCCCTCTCATTTCCTCCAGCACATATTTTTCTGATTTTTTGTGTGTGGTTGCCATGGGATGTAAATTTAACATCCTAAATCTATAAACAATCATGTTTGATTTGATATCAACATAACTTCAGTAACATATACAAACACCGCTCTTATACCCATTTGTTGTTCCTCCTTTTTTGTTATACTTGATACAAATTATATCTTTATACATTGTATATCCCAAAACATAAATTTATCATTCCTTTTCATACACTTGCATTTTACAACTGGTAAAATATAAAAAGTGGTGTTGCATACCAAAAAATTGTAGTACAGTAATACTGGCATTTGTAATTACCAATATTATTACCTTTACCACAGATCTTTATTTTTCATCCTCCTTCATTCCACTGTCTAGTGTCCTTTCTGTTAAGTCTGAAGGACTCCTTTTAGCACTACTTGTAAGGCAGTCTAATGGTAATTAAATTCTTCTACTTTTATTTACCTTGGAATAGTTTAATCTCTCCTTCATTTTTAAAAGAAGTTTTTGCTGGATATAAAATCCTTGCCTGGCAATAGTTTCCTTTCAGCACTTGAAATATTTCTTCCACTACATTCTTGCCTCCATGTTTTCTGATGAGAAATTCACATTTAATCCTATTGGGGCTCCATTGTATATAACACGTTGCTTTTCTCTTGCATTTTTCAGAACCTGCTCCTTGTTCTTTGCATTTGACAGTTTGTCTGTTATGTATCTGAGCGTGGTTCTTTTCAAGTTTATTATGTTTGGGTTTCATTGGGATTCTGGAGTATGAATTTTCATGTCTTTTGTTCAATTTGGGAAGTATTCTTCACCTATTTTTATAAATATTCCTTCTGCTTTCTTTTCTCTTTCTTCTCTTACTAGGATATACTCGATGGTGTCCCACAGATCCTTTAGGCTCTGTTCACTTTTATTATTTTTATTTTTTTCCTCCTGCTCCCCACTATGAATTATTTAAGTTGTCTTGTTTTGAGTTCAGTGATTCTTTTTTCTGCCAGCTCTTATCAGCTGTTTCAAGCCTCTATAGATGTATTTTTTTAATTTTAATTATTGTGTTTTTCAACTTCAGTATTTCTATTTGGTTCCTTTTAAAAATTTCTGTCACTTCATTGAGATTTTCATATTTTTTTTCTTGCTTTGTCTTATATCTTTAGTTCAATCTCTGTGTTTTCCTTTATCTCTTTGATCATATTGAAAATAATTGTTTTAAATTCATTGTTTGGTATGCCCAATGGATAGTCTTCTTCCTTAAGGTCTTATGAATTTTTTCCCTATTTCTCTGTCTGGGTCATAATTTACTATTCCTTTATTTCTCTTATAATATTTAATTGCACAATATACATTTTAATATTTTAAATTATTTACACTGTACTTTAGTCCCTAAGTTGCCGGTCTATTAAATTTGTATCCTGCTAGTAGTATGAGAGAAATTCCCTTGAATATCAGACTAACCAAGACAGACAAACCAAAACTTTCATAGTCTTTGCAAACTTCCATTTGCAGAAAACTGTCTGTCTTGGCTGGTATTCTCCTTCAGAGTTTAGCCCTTCTTTCAGGAAAATCAGCCCACTGTGAATTTGCAGAGTCATGTTTATCCTTTCTGATCCTGATACTGGTCCTGGGCTTGCACTTGCTCATGTCCTCAGGATCCCTAAATTTTCAGGAATCTAAACATCTCTTCTACTCCCTATGAAATAAACTTTCCCCTCTCTCACAGTACTCTATTGTGTGCCTTAATGTTGGCAATACTTCACCCCAGGTTACATTGAATTAATTGCTTCCTACACTGCTTTAGCTTTCCAGAAGCTGCTTCTGCCTAAAGGAAAAGTTCTGGGAGGATAAGCCAGAGAAAAGCTTCCTGGTTCAGTCTTTCAAGATTAGCACCAGCACACAAACCCTCTCGTAGATACATAAGTGTTGCTCTGCTACCTCTGAAATGGGGTCAGAGTCTCATATAGGGATGGCAGGATGACTCCACCCCTCACTGTGGAGGGGATGTGGGAGGAAAGAGCAAGCATGCCATGAGGTTCTCCTACCTTTTTAAAGCTGCATTTCCTTGATCTGATATTCAATTATGGAAAACTTTAATTTAATATACAAATTTTAATTTTTGAGGAAAATGGCTCTACCATATTTGCTAGTTGTTCAAAGATTCCATGGGAGAATAGAACCCTGGAACATCTAAGGTCACTATCTTGGTCTATAGCTCCCATATAATTATGTTTAAATCAACTTCTTAAGGTATAATTTACATACTACAAAATGTGCCACTTCCAAACATACAGTTAGATGAGTTTTGAAAAATATATACACCCATGTAACCCCCAGATCAATCAAGATATAGCATATTTCCTTCAAGCAAAAAGGAATCCTCATGTCCCTTTGCAGCCAGTCACTTCTTCAGTTTTTACAATAACATCTGCCTTTCCAGGACAGATAATTATTTGTTTGTCATTTTAAATAGTGAGGAAAAATTATTTTCCTACCAAAGAGAACATAAAACTTTCTACCGGATTTCATAAACCTCCCTTGTACCTATTACTATGACAAAAGAAGGTGAGGAAGGAAGTTCCTGGGAGTGAGAACAGACAATAAATAGCACCTTAGTATTTGTGATCAGTTCCAAGCAAAAACAAAAATTTTCTCAGAGGACAACATGCATCAAAGCCTGCTTTAGACTTAACTGTGCATATAAGCCAGAAGAGACTTAACTGAATATGTGGACAATTTGGAGTGTATTTGCAAAAATCACCTGACTCTGAAGTGATGCAGTTTATAATAACTTATTGTTGACTCTTAGCAAGAAATCACAGGGCTGGATGCTAAGATTGAATGAATGAAATGGTTCTACTCCCAACCACAACCAACCAGGTCTGGGGCAACCCAAAGTGTTAACAGGGAGACTTAGCACCAGGACTGGGGACTTTGTTTTTGTTTGTTTGCTGTTATTTGTATTATCCCAATATTCAGTCAAGTTAGGGACTGGGATTCAGGCTTCCTTTTCTTCTTTCCATTCTTATACTTTTGCCTGCTCACTCTCTTCTTCCCTTAATTTTCCCTAAAATTACTCTTCTCTCCTTCTTGTAACACACAGTCCTGGAAGAGCTCAAAACTTAGACTAAAGACTTAGTTTAATTTTTAAATTTTCTGTGCTTACACAAATGAAATAACTACACAAACTGCCTAAGTATACCTTTTCTTAAATATAGACTAAGGATCTACAAAATTTGGCCATTTCAGTGCCATTTAAAAAATTTCCTCAAGAATCCTTGTGTTACCATAAATTATAACATTATTTTATTGCTAATTATGTATAACCATACAAATAGATATTTATACCTTACAGTGAAAACTCA
The DNA here is from genome assembly GCF_015220235.1 of Choloepus didactylus. Taxonomy (NCBI): domain Eukaryota; kingdom Metazoa; phylum Chordata; class Mammalia; order Pilosa; family Megalonychidae; genus Choloepus; species Choloepus didactylus. Next base: position 28,931,507 of record NC_051312.1, on the reverse strand, counting down.
TACACTTAAAGGAATAGGTTAAATTTATTATCAGAAATATATTAACAAGGACTTAAGTGAATATAGTTAATGGTGATATATGCTGGAACAAATATTACCAATTCTGAACATGGCACTAAAGTTTACAAAAAGATATGATGCCATTTGAGTTTGACACCTCTAACTTGATATTTCTGAAATATTCAGAACTCATAGCACATTAAAAAACATGACAACCAATCTGTAATTCATTTGATATCAATGACTCTTGCACCTGTCCAGACTATATCTGTTTTTTCTTTTTCTGTCCTAATTAGAGAAGCATTGATTTTTTCCTTGTGATAAACAAGAGAAGCAGAAGATAGTTTGAATGATTGTCTGTATGATCTAAAGTAGATTTTATATATTCATTTGTGTTTATTTTGAACAACTTTTTTGACTTTCAACAAATGTATAGAAAAATGCAAAATAAAGTTCACAAAGTTCAAGTACCCATACCCAGGTAACAAACACCAAAATCAAGAAATATTCCAACCATAATCCTAAAACCTAGAAACTTTCTTTGCTTCCTTCTAGTAATGTTTACAGAAGAGTGAGCAACGTTTCATGTTTTTAAACCCATTAGCTTAATCTCTTTGATATTTATATATTAAAATCAGGTAGTTTACTGATTTTGTCTATTACTTCTAGCACTTATAATATATTTGGTTAATTTATCAATGTGATTGTAGAGATATAGTTTATTCAGTTTCATTGTGGTATATAATTTCTATTTTATGAATTTCAAGAATTTATATTCATTCTACTGTAGATGAACATTTGAGTTTTCCCAGTTGTTGGTTTTTTTTTTTCAATTTGCTTGTTTAGACATATGTATGTTTCTCCTGTGAGTACATTTTCAACTTTAGCATATATTTTCAACTTTAGCAGATAACTCCAAAGAGCTTTCCAAAGTGGCAATAAAGATTTAAATCTCCACAAGCAGGGTATGACAGTTCCAGTTGCTCTGCATTTTCATCAATAATTAACATTGTCTGTCATTCTTATTTGAGTTATTTGATGAGCATATAGATGTGTATAGAGGTATCCCATAAGATTTAAATTTGCATTTCCCTGATAAATAATGAAGTTACCACCTATCAATGATTTAGCACCTTTTGATAGAATATTGATCTTTTGGAGATGGAGGATTTACTGGAAACTGTATCCTCATTTTTTTCTCTCTCTTGAAAACTTGGGCTGACAATGGTATATTTCTTTTTTAAATTCCTGGAAGAATTGACTATTAGAGACATCTGGCCTGAAATTGATTTTGTGATAAGGTTTCTAATAACAGATGTAATTGCCTTAACAGCTATAACAAAAATGTCATTTCCAGATCTGTTGGTATAAGAGTTACACAGGAGGAAACAACCTAAGTGAAAGCAGCATATAGAGGATAGAACAAGGAAAGCTGTATGATAAAGGGAATGCTTGGACAAGAGATTGAAAATGTAGGATATTGTGTTATTGTGTGATCCTGTGAGTTCAGAAAATATAATGAAAAAGGACATGGAGAGATGAGAGTTAAGATGAGAAGCAGCCTCTACAGAGCTGACAGAGATTTAAAATTCAATATTAAACATCCTCATAAAAAAAGCTACATTCCCTAGTTTGAGAGAGATTCATTCAATCTCTTCAAATACTCACAACAGTTCTGGATTTGCTACTAGGTTTTTCAAAATATTGTAATCTAGAATGTGAGCTCTGAAGGTGGGGTTTTTTTTTTTTTAATTTTTTTATCTCTACCAATAATAGCACTTGGCATACAATGTGCAGTAAATAAATATTTGTCAAATTGAAACAACTATGAGTACAAAATGCTTCTGTGGGTGTTCTTGATGCCAGATGCTTTTGTCAGAGACTGCTAGACATACACTAACACTAAGACCCATTCATCCCTTTGCAGTAACAAAGTGTGCCTGGGTTTAGGGCATTCTAATGCTGTGAGTTTTGGTGGTTGATGAAAAACCATAACATGAATGGAAAAAATACTCAAAACACACCTGCTAGTGGATATCTAACAGTCTCTGACATGGGCAAAGGGCACCAGGAATATCCACTGACATTTTTTTATTCAAAAGTCCCTAACTGCTTGTAACAAGGTACATCTCTGTGACTAAGTTGTCAATGATTTGTGTGAAGGATATGGCTAACTTCCCTGCTGAAATCTAAAAGGTTGAATAGTCACTCCTTCAAATTAATTTTCTCTGTTTCCCACGTGAAACCAAGAATGTGGTTTGACCACTCTATCTAAATATATCAAAGGCAATATTTTACAAATTGGGATGTACATGTGGACCATCTAGGGCTAAAATTTAAATTATGATTCATTATTTCTGGAGTGGAGCCAGAATTCTGCATTTCTAACAAGCTCCAGGTGATACCAGTGATGCTTGCACATGGATGACATGTTGAATCTGAAAGCCCTAGAGAAGGATAAAGAAGAGATAGGAAGGAAACTGAGTCCATGAATGAGGAAGAGAAGATGCCTGGAAAAGAATTCATGAGCAAGTCAGAAATAATCATGGAGGTGAAATAATCATGGAGGTGATATCATGGAGGTGTAGCATAATCATGGAGGTGATATTCCATCACATTTAGCATATTTATTGTTTTGGCAAAACATATCTCTCACTCACAGTAATGGGGAGGGGATGAAACAGGTTGTGAGCAACAGGGGCAGGAATAATTATGAACATTAAGGAATCTATTCAGGCTCACCTTAGTCATTAATCACTGTATGTATTGTCATTAAAAATTGTCCTCCTTTGAATGTAAATTATATAGGAAGCTATCTTGGTAGGAAAGAAATTTTACAAGAGACGGTCTGTTACATTTCAAGAATGAGTAGGCCTTTAACAATCATAATTGACTGGATCAGAGAGACTTGTCCACTGCTCAGAGTATTATATGGAGATGCCAGTCTTGTGTTTTTATTTTTCTAGTGCATACAGAGCATAATTAAGTAAACTGTTCTAGTTTTGCAACACAAACTTTATTCTAACGGATAGATGATTTTCTTAATTTTGAGCAATATATAGAACCGCTTTAAAGGAAAAAAATAATCCCATGAATCCCAGTTTTAATGTAAATGATTTAAAATATAATGCTACTATTTTAGAGGTAAACATAGAAAGATTTACAAGTGTCTAATAACTACAATTCTTATACAAATGTAAAATTAAACACATTTCAAAATAACTATAACACCACATTAAGATGTTAATAAATGACAGCAATTTAAGATGGCAAATAATACAGTTTTGTTACAGTAAAATTGTCCCATATAAATATTGCACAGAGATGAAACAAAGGCAATGTTGAGTTTGGCCCATTAATGTTAGCACCAGTTTTCTCAATCTAAACTATTCTGAAATTTTGTCATGCACTCTACAATCATTTGACATCCACCTGATGCAAATGTTTTAATCACCTACCAAATACATCTCAGTTCATGCTCAAAATATGCCAGTGTTTGGTTCCACAAAGTATTAATCATGCTCAGGCACTGAATATTTGTGGTTATACATGTTATATAAGTTGATCATCAAATGACCCAAGAATTGCTTATATGTATTTTAAAATTGTAATGCAAATGAAAGCATGAGATTAAGCATTTTTATAGACGCTATCATCTCCTAGTATTAGGATCTGTGGTTTATTCTTTTCAAATTCCAAGCACTTACTAATGACATCTGTCAAAAATATTTCTATTATATTCCACCACTCTACAAATGGTTTGTTATATATTCCTGAACAAAACAGATAGAGTCTTGCCTCCTTGGATTCTACATCCTAGTGGTGACAGACTAGAAACAAGAAATATAGTAAATATGCCTTTATTGGAAGATGATAAATACTATTATAAAGAAAAAGTGAAGTATGGTATGGGGATCAGGAGTACTGACGAGGATGCTATGTTAAGCATGGTGATTAGGGAGGGCTCATTGAGGGGAGATTAGAGCAGCATCTCCAGAAATTGAAGCTATTGGCCAAGTGCATCACTGGAAGGATAGTTTAAGCCAAGAAAACATCTGGAGAATATTCCTAAATTGTAAGTCTAACTAGTGCTGTCAAGGAAAAGCAAGAATATCAGTGTGACTAGAGACAAGTGAATGGATGCATGAATAATAATGAGGCCAAAGAGGCAGCAGAAGGTCAAATTATTGTAAGGATTTTGGATGTTGCTCTGAAGGAAATGGAGTCATGGCAGGGTTTTATACAGGGGAGTGGCCTGACGTTAAACACAAATTTTAAAAGGAACTTCTAGAATTGTGTTGAACATAGACTCACAGGGACAAGAGTAGAATCAGGGAGAATTATGAAGATCTGTTGCTAAAGTCTAGGCAAAAGATGACTGCAGCTGAGATCAAACAGGTAGGGGAAATGATGTGAAAATATAACCAATTCTGGAAATGGTTTGAAGGACATTTTTTTTTTAATAGGTTAGGTATGAATTATAATGTCACCAATAATTTGGTATCAACATTTTTAGGGTTGGTAACTGGAAATATGGATTTGTCAGGGGATGTTGGTTGTATGGCATTTTTTGGTTAAGAATGAGTCATTAATTGTGAAGATAGCTATTAATATAAAGAAGAAGATATCAAGTAATTAGCTGAATATTAAAGTCTGGCATTCGGGTGAAATCTAGGTTGGATGCATAAATTTGTGAATCATCAGCATAGAGGTAGTAGTTTAAGTCAAAAGAATACTCAATTTGAATTTGATAATTTTAACATAACATGAATAAAGAAGTTGAATCTCTGAACTTCAGTTTCCTAAACAAATGTATGTCCAGAGGAATGTCAGCTAATCTTGATTATGGGAGATAAAAGCTTCCTGATCATCAGTGTCTTTTCACAAATACATAAGCACAGAGGGGATTCCTAAAATAGAAGACAAAGGTTTCTCCCCTCTACCATCTCAACTTCATCATCATTTCTCCTTTCCCCACTTATTTTTTCTTTAAACCCTAATCTTCCTTTCAGTCTATATAGTAATGCTTAACTATAGTAATGAATAGTAATGCCAAACTTGTGACAAGATAAGTTGCTTGTTGCCTCATGGCCAAGGGCACTTTTACTTTGAGAGGTTTTCTTATAAAAAAAATATGGGCTTAAAGCAAAGCTTCCAAACTTTTATCATCAGAGTTTGAACATCAATCAGTGGATAAATAACAACAATGCACACAAAGCCTCCTAAAGTTGTATTATATGATTTTGTTGGCCATGGTTTAGAGTTCAGACTTCTTTTGGAAAACAAGCTCTGTCATTTTGTTCCCCAGAGATGGACTTTTATTGCCTACTCCCTCACAGATTGACCATTGTTGCCAAAAATCATTAGTTAACAGTACATGAATTAAATTGTAAATTTAATGAGCTGCCCAAAAAAATATAAATCAAAAATATAAAAATACATATCCTGCTCATTGTCATTCTCAGGGAGGAGCCTCTACAGGAAACCTGATTGCCAGATAATGTTTTCTCGATAAAGGTAGAATTTGAAGAAGGGGCATTTTTGGTTATGGCCTCAAGTAGCCATTAGCTCAAAATATGCCTCTGTGCCAGTTTGAATGTATTGGGTTCCCCAAATTCCATTATCTTTGCGGTCTTGTGGGCAGAGATTTGCTTGGAATGTGCCCCACCCAGCTGTGGGTGATGATTCTGATGAGATGTTCCCATGGAGGCATGGCCCCGCCCATTTGGGGGTGGGCCTTCATCAGTGGAGCTATATAAATGAGCTGACTCAGAGAGAGGAACTCAGTGAGTGCAGCTGGGAGTGATGTTTTGAAGAGGAGCAAGCTTGCTAGAGAGGAACGTCCTGGGAGAAAGCCGTTTTGAGGCCGGAGCTTTGGAGCAGACGCCGGCTGCCTTCCCAGCTAGCAGAGGTTTTCCAGACGCCACTGGCCATCCTCTGGTGAAGGTACCCGATTGCTGAGGTGTTACCTTGGATGCTTTGTGGCCTTAAGACTGTAACTGTGTAGCTAAATAAACCCCCATTTTATAAAAGCCTATCCATCTCTGGTGTTTTGTATTATGCAGCAGTAGCAAACTAGAACAGCCTCCTAACACTGAAGTGCACCTGCTAGGATAACTGGCCTGGGAGTTTTACATAATAATCAGTGAACTACTTCCCCATGTTAAGATCATGCCCAGTGCTTAATGAGAAATTATGCTTCCATTATATAATGTTCTCTATTGACTTCTCTTAATAACTTTTCTTTTTGGTTGGGTTATAATGATATCCTATATGGTATTGCAAAATTCTTTTGCATTATGTACAAATCAATGCCCATGTTATTGTATATAATCCCTTTTTTGTAGAGTTGATTTTTATAATATTATGGTCACAATATTATTAAGTTTTCAAAAATTCAATAAAGTGTTTGTTGCAATATCCATTGACTTAAATTGCAAAAAATATAAATCTAAATACTATGACTATATAATGATTAACATGATGAAGAAAAATATTAGAGAACATACAGAGTGATAATGGCTCAATACAATGAATATGTTTACAACAAGGATTGAACTTATTTGAAAAATAAGTTATGAGTTTTTTCTCTATTATACATGTTCAAATATTGGATGAAAGCAATATCTAAGGACGTTTCAATGGAACCAAGAATCAAATAAGAGATTTAAAGGCTGATATTTACAATCCTTTGGTATTATAAGCAGTTTTCTTGTAGTGATTTTACATTGACTATTGAACCAAAAGATATGAACTAGATCATTGGTGTCAGAACTGATTACAACAAAATGGATCAGATAGAAAACATGGGCAAATTATTAGATCCAATGAGAAACAGGGAGAAGAGAAACCAAAGCCAGAGTAATGTATAAAACATGGGGGTAAAGCCATAAACACAATGGAATCTGGCTCACAAGCTGTAATGTAAAAAGTAGAAAGAGAGTGGACTTGAGCATCCATCAATCTTGCTGTACTTGATGCTTTGTCACTCGATGGGACAACAGTTCAAAATAAAATGGGGGTCTATGCTCTGTGCTCATTTTGCCTAATTTTCCAACAATCCTACTTAGACAAGATGTATTTCTACATAAGATGAGAACATTTTCTCTGCCCTATCAATCAGAATTTGCAAGTGATGTCCTCCAATCTGCTGTCTCAAATCACATTTTGCTGCACCATAACTTTCTCATGGCATTTTTAACTTCTGCATTTGTCAGGGTGCAAATCAAAGGATTGAGCAAGAGAGTACAAATAGTGCAAAACAATGCCATCCATTTGTCCATGGGAAATGTGGTTGGAGGGCGAATGTATGTGAATGAACATGGAACAAAGAACAAGGTGACCACAGTTATGTGGGAGGTGCAGGTGGAGAGGGCTTTCCTTCTTCCTTCTGCACTCTGGTTACTCAGATCATGTAAGATAAAAATATAGGAGATGATCAGGATTATAAAACTCACCATGCATATGGCCCCACTATTAAAGACTATAAGTAGATTTATGACATGAATGTCCATGCAGGCAAGTTTCAACAGAGCCTGCAGATCACAGAAGTAGAGATCAATAATATTAGGTCCACAGAAGGGTAATTTCAAAGCTAAAATAATCTGTGCTGAGGAATGGATACAAGATGCTCCCCAGGCCAGATTCAGCAACATACCACAGACATGTCTGTTCATGATGGTTGTGTATCTCAGGGGCTTACAAATGGCCACATTGCAATCAAAGGACATGAGAATGAGCATCAAGGTCTCCATACACCCAAAGAAGTGAAATTCAAAGATCTGGGTCTTGCATTCATTGTAGGAGATCACTTTCTTCTCAGATACAGCATCTCTAATCATTCTGGGTGCTGTGGTTGTGGAGAAACAGGCATCAGCAAAGGATAAGTAGAAAAGAAAGAAGTACATGGGGCTCCCAAGCATCTGACTGTATCTGATGGTCATCACAATAAATAAATTTGCCAGCAGAGTTGCAAGGTAGATAAACAGGAAGACCACAAACACTATTTCCTCCTTTAGGGCATTCTGTGTGAACCCTAACAGAATGAACTCATACACAGTGCTATTCAGGTCCATGGTTAGAGTGGCTGTAGAAAGGGCATAGTTGAGAAAGTTTTATCTGCAAAGAAATTGGAAGAGGTGTTGATTTGGCAAGAGCAGTGGACTTGGCTCTGGATTACTACTTTATAGTTCTATTTTCATGAACATGATAGCTCAGTAGTTCTAAAATATTTTCATTCATTAAAATCATAGGGGAAACTTTTTTTTTAAATGCTGATGTCCATGCTTTTACCATGAGACTTCCTGGGTGGAACCAAAATTTTGAGGGTAAAACAAAACTGTGCAGGTGGTTGATTGTAACACCCAGGTATGAGAATTGTTGACTGCTGTTGACCTTGAGTAAGTTACTTTAATGTTTTAAAGCTTTTATTTTATAGGAAAATTTTATATTCTAATAGATACTTCAAGTATATTCATATGTACATGATTTATATGTGCATAGGTATTGCACTCAGTAACTGAAAAACTGTATTCCTATCTAATACAAAAAAATAAATTTGGAGATTCCCTCTTGGTAAAAGTATTTCTTGATTTGGACACCAGTTTGCATTCATTCCTCCTGACCTATTAAATATCTTGGATTCATTGGGTTTTTTAATGCAATTTTATTGAGATATATTCATATATCATACAATAATCTAGTGTCAAATCAAGTGTTCACAATATCACCATATAGTTGTGCACTCCTGGTTAAGTTTTAAGGACAAATTATTTCTATACCTTTTGACTAATGTTGGCCTTAAATTTACCTTCATTGTCAGTCAGAACACATGAGTTGTTTAAATAAGTCACTATAGCTGTCATAATTGAGGGAAATTTCTATGTATGTGAAACCATCTATTACTAATATTAGATGCATAGTATTTATTTTCACATCCTATGGATCCGACCTGATGTATCATTTCCTATACATATATAAAATGAATAATGTCTTTATTCACATATGATTCTCCTACCCTTATCTTTCAGAGTTTTGTTTTCTTCCAATTTTTGTTTCTCTTAAAGATACCTTTAAAAATACATTTCAGCACTACCATATGTACATATTTTTCTCATTGTTCTACTTTATTTTTTGTTCATATACAAAAGTTTAAAAATGTAATCATGCTTTAATATTATATTTTCTGGTTTTCATTTTGGATGGTTAAAAGCCTTTTCCCTTTAGTTAAAGGGCATCCATAATGCAATTATACATTTTTGCAGTTAAAAATTCACATATAAAAGGTATAATATTAAATATTTTCCTTTATTTTTATTTATTTATGCAGTTTTTTAATTTTCAAACTTGAATTCTTTTTAATGAATCTGTTCTCATTTGTAGACTTTACCTTATTTTTAATAATTTCATCAAAACAAACCCATAGGATTAATGTGGCAATATATATGAATATTTCAGTTACAAGTAACTTTGCAAGTAGCCTTTCAATTTAGTATTATCAATATTTATTAGAAATACTTTCATTATAGAAACAGTATATTTACATAATAAAATATACAAAGTTTATAGTAGATTAGAGGGTGAATAATAAAGTGTCCATACAAAACTCATGATTCCCTAATCCCACTGTCCAGAATTAAGTGTCAGTCCTTTACGCAATGTTAGAGTGTTTCATGTTTATACATTTATTTACTTTGCTTAAATACATCATTTCAGGTACAAATTGGATCATTGTTCTCCCCTGTTTTAAAAATACAAGAATATGGCAGAGTTTTCTATTGGAAATCAAACATAATCATTTTTGCTCCATTAATGACATATCTTTCTTTGATTACTAGTGATAGTATAATGTTTTTCTCTATATAATTCTTCTTTCTTATATTTTATATGTTCTGAATTATGTCTATATTTTTCAATTAATTTTTTCAATACTTTCAAATTTTGAAGACTTCCTATTTTTTTTAATTTCTATACAGCCAAATATGTCAAAACATTTTCCTTTTGAAATTCAGTTTATTTTTTCAATTAGGGTAGTTAATATGTTTTTTCATCTTGCATTATTTCTATGCTTCTAAATACTTTTATCAAATGATTTGGAATTTATTTTAATATGAGTTATTAGATACTCTCACTTTTTCTGAATAATCAATTAATATAATATCATCATCAAGTCAGTTATATATATGTTAAGAAACCACTCAGATCTGAGGTAGCTATAGTGGAAAGATGTTCTCAACCACTTTTCAACCAAATTAGAGGAGCAATATAATTCTAAATAAGATCATTAATAACACAAGAATTCTACACAACTGTATGTGATAATACCAAGTGAATTGTGGTTCCCAAATTTGAGATTCCTAGAAAATGAATCCATTGGTCAGCAAAGGTTCAAAAATTAGAAGGAAGTTGAATTACAGTTTTAAATGTATGAAACTGAAATTTCCAACAAGATTCTTTGGAACTCAAGTTTTCAATTAGTTTATACTGGGTTTTCCTGATGAGAATATTTCAAAATTAGTAACACAAATTGTTCATTTACTCTAATAAAGTTACATAATTTAAATAAAACTTGAAGATTTTTGAACTCTGATGTGTAAACATTAGTTATAATATGATAACTAGTATCTCTGGATGGCAGTACTAGTTATCTGATAAGTATAAAAGGGAAAACAAATTAATTATTACTTAATTTCAATAAATTATTTTCCTAACAGAGACTAAAGACAAAAAAGAGTGAACTTGTCTGTGAGAAGAGGAGCATTTAGGTGATAAATGAATGGAAAACATTATAAGAAGATAGTATGACTTGCTTCAGATAAACATGGAGATGACCTCTATATAAACAATATTCATTAAATTAAAAAGTTTTGAGAGGTAAATTTATAGGTAGATAATGACAGTCAGGTCATGCAATATTATTTTGCTTTGTTTCAAATTAGCAGAGAAAAGTTGAAGACATGATAATCTGAATTCAGCACCTAACAAGATAGATTTCTTGGCTCAGAGTTTCATCATTGAATTCATCCTTTATTTCCTAATATTCATGGGCTCTGTCTGATTTTAGGGTGGGTCGGGGATATGTCTCAGTATCAAAGTATGATTCTCTCTAATTTAACATCTTTAATTTGTAACTGTTGACATTTTAACAGTTAAAATAATTTCTTGTCTCAAAATTCTATATCTAGTACCAAGATTTCTCTTTTGTTTCTCCAACAAATAAACAAATACCTGTAAACTCAAGAAACCTTTTTTTGTTTGAACTACTTTAAATAAGTATTTAATTGAATAAAATAATCCAGATTATATACTATTCTTGTACTTTATATTTTAAAGTGGTTTTCATTTTTGTTATTTCAGTTGTCCTGCATATTTTCTTGTGCGGTAAATATGGCATTATTTTCTGTTCACTTTTAGGTACAAAGTTTGATCTGTGATACAGAGAGATTTGCTGAGTTCAGTTGGGTTAGAATTAGGATAGACTGTTACTAGAGGGATTCTCTCTCTAGCATCCACCTTTCATCTCATATAAAACCTCAAATCTCAAATGTCCATTTAAATTGCATCCTAGGAAAAAGTATTTGATGCCAAATGATCCATTAATTCCTGTCCTTATCTCAATATCAATTTTTGTAAGTTTCATTGTGGGACGAACATGAAAGCATAAAACTAGATACATAATGAGTAATAACAAAGGGAAGAAAGGGCAGAATGGAGCCAGAGAAGGGGAGAGTAGAGTGACAGTGAGCAGAGAGCAGGGAAGGAAGAAGAACCAGGGATAGGACACTGAAAGACATATGGAGGAAAGATGAGAAAACAGTGTTATAAAGGATCCTTAAACCAAGAGTTCATCACTATGTCGGCTTTTTTGATGTTGACCTCTTCACTATTACTTGCCCCCAGACCAGACAGGGAGTGAAATTGTGGGTCATGAGCAAGTATTGCTATGGGTCTTAAATAACCAAGACAAGTGTGAAGTGCAGTCCTATAATATGCCTGCACTCAAAAATATCACTACTAAACTTAGTCTTCAAATGAGGGCACCTCCAAGAACAGAGATTCCTGCTAGATTGACCTCAATATCATGGTGTAGTTCCTCTCCCCTTATGTGAGAACTGAGGCTTTTAAGAATTATTGCAGTGCAGAACTGAACCTAGGGAATGCTTTCAAACCCTGGGCCACTGAAGTGAATATAAAATCCCCCAGGCTGCTCTTGAGGAGGCAATGGAAAGAAAATATTTCATAAAGGCTTATAAACTTACCTCCTATGAGTAAATAGATGAGTTCTATTAAAGTACATTATTCATAGCTTCATCTTTCATTTACTTAGAGATGAATCATATGAAATCTGGATAGAACATGTAAATTATACTTCATTGTGATTTAGCAAGGTTTTCCATCACAGGAAGTTACAGGAAGTGAAGAGTTTATGGAAAAAAGAGATTCTGTGTGTAGCCAGATTTCACATGGTTTAGACAAAACAACAGGGTTTACATCACAGGATGGCACTGTATGACAAAATAGGAGAAGTTTCTCAATATGGTTCCTGAAAACATCTTTTTGGAAGAAACTATTCCCATGCTCTGAGACAGAAATGCCTCTGAGCCAGCAATCATACCAATTTCTCATTTAGAGAAATATGATTTAAGCGTTTCTCATTTTACTGCATTCCATATTTATAGTAATTCCCACAAAAGTCTACAATGCCAAGGGCAAGGTTTTAGCATCATCAGCTCCAAGGAAATCCTTACTCTCTATCCAGTCCCAAAGGATTGCCCAATGAGCTACTCTGCTCAGATGGTAAAAGGGCAAAAGTAAACCTAGGGGCCAATTAGTTAAAACTGCAACTCACTTTGAATTGCAGGTGAGAAAACACCATTTCCTTCTCCATATTATTTGCTTAAACACATCTGTTGTAGAGGCATGAAAGCCTTTGATATTAGTTGAAGGTGCATACAGGTGAAACACATGTAGTAGATGGGAGTCCTGGCTTCACAACTTAACTGCTGTGTGAACTTAAGTTTCTTCACCTCTTTAATTTATTTATTTTAACATAAATAGCATTAACTTCCTAGTTTTCTAATACCATCTATATATTTAAGTCAGTGTAAAATAGAGGAGGGAGAAGTAAAGGTAAAATAATTATTGCATACTTGTCTTTTTTATTTTCCTTTAAGTTTTAAAAATATGCCTGACAGTATATCTACTTATAGAGAAGAATGTTCAATTTTTGCTTTTGAATGTAGTTGTGAGCTATTCAAGATGGGAGAGATTACATTGCAATATTTCTCTCATGCCTAGGAGAGCATATTTAAACCCATCTGACCTAAGAATTAAGTGCTTTGCACATATCACCTGCTATGTATCTTCAATGAGGGTAAAGTGAAAAGTCTGGGTGGTGGTGGGGGGAGAGAAAGGTGGAGACAAAATGGAGATGGGAGAATGACATGAATAGATTGTCCACACTTTGAACTTTTAATGAAGGACCTAGTGGCAACCAGTAGTTACAAGTATTTCAGAAAACTGAAAATCACACCTCAGTATCTGAACTTTTAGTTAAATATGCACTGGAAGAACCTTGAGTAGGGATTTTTGTAAGTCACTTACAGTCTCTGAGTTTCAACTTCCCCATCAATTAAATGGAAATAAGAAGGCTTAGCTTTAAAAAGTTTCCCTAAATACTAAAGACATAACACATGAAAAGAAAGATTCCCTGGCTCAGAGGAAGTACAGAAGAAATATTTGTATATTTTTATTGATCCTCTTTAACATGTGGAATTGAGGCCAAGAGTAGGGAAACACCTCACCCAAGCTTACATACAATTGAGCTTCGAATACAAATCTCTTAATGACAATTCTAAGGCTCTTTTCCTTAAATCAGATAATACATTAATAACATAAGTTTCCTTGACCCAGGAAATAAGACAGTCAATGAAGGAGTTCCCCTCACCAAGTGACCCTGTTGAAGGACTCTAAACTAATTCCCAGCTCTGGGGGAATGAACAAATTTCCCAATTGTGTTTGGGAAATTTTTGCTGAGGGTGTTTTTGAAGATCATTGAACTGTCCAAAGGGAAGATGTTAAGTCAATGATCCCTAGCGGTTCTTCTAAGATCTGAAATGAATTGGCCATGAGAGCTCATTAAATATAAAATATTCATTGTAGACTGAAAGACTGGGTTACCAAATTGAACTCTAGATTATGGTAAAGCCATGTTGGGGAATTACTGAATACAGTTAACTGGGGGTGTTTAATCACTGGATCTATATAAATGTGAATAGATCACAACAGAGATTTGTATATGTCCTAGTTTGCTAATGCTGCGGAATGCAAAACACCAGAGATGGATTGGCTTTTATAAAAAGGGGGTTTATTTGGCTATACAGTTACAGTCTTAAGGCCATAAAGTATCCAAAGTAACACATCAGTAATCGGGTACCTTCACTGGAGGATGGCCAATGGTGTCCGGAAAACCTCTGTTAGCTGGGAAGGCACATGGCTGGCGTCTGCTCCAAAGTTCTGGTTTCAAAATGGCTTTCTCCCAGGACGTTCCTCTCTAGCAAGCTTGCTCTTCTTCAAAACATCACTCACAGCTGCACTCCATTCTTCCCCCCAAGTCAGCTCATTTATATAGCTCCACCGATAAGGGCCCACCCTGAATGGGCGGGGCCACGCCTCCATGAGAACATCTCATCAGAATCATCTCCCACAGCTGGGTGGGGCACATTCCAAGCAAATCCAACCATCACCAAAACACCTGCCCCACACAATACCACAAAGATAATGGCATTTGGGGGACACAATACACTCAAACCGGCACAGTATATTTGAGTTTTTGATTAACTTCTTCCTCACACTTAATCTTAGGATAAATTAGAGCCCTATTTTAACTTCTGTTTATCTAAAGTTGTTTCTTATTTAGATGAGGTATCTAGGAAATAATGCAGAAACTGTGGCCAGATTCAAATTGAAACCTGGATAGTGGGAGTTTGTATATGAATATACATGTGACTGAACAGATAACAACCACAATGAAGTGGGAGGTGCAGGTGGAGAGAACCTTCCTTCTGCACTGTGGTTTCTCTTAGAATAAAAATAGCCATATAGAAGGTAAACAGGATTAAGAAACACAGCATACATTTGGCCCCACAATTGGACACAACTATTAAATTTATCATACAGTTATCCAGATAAGCAAGTTTCAAAAAGGGCTGCAAGTGAGAGAATATTGATTGCTCACATTAGTTACACAGAGAGGAAATCTCAAAGCTAGGAAAGCTGTGCTGAAAAAGGGATACAAGTCTTACCCAAACCACAATCACCAACATAACCCAGACAACACACAGGTTCATGATGATTTTGTACTGCAGGATCTTTCTTACAAATGGCCACATAGTGATCAAAAGCCATGATGATGAGCACAGGCATCTCCAGGTAACCAAAGAAATGGGCTGCAAAAACCTGAGTCATGCAGTCATTATAGGAAATGGTGTTCTTCTAGCAAGGGCCTCCATAATCAGTCTGGGGGCCATGGTTGTAGAGAAGCAGGCACAGTAAAGGACAGGTAGAATAGAAAGAAGTACACTGGTCACCAAAGTGTCCATCTTGTCTTAACCGTCACAACAAAGAGAAAGTTCCCCAATAGTATTGCACGTTAAAATATCAAAAAACTACAAATACCGCTCTCTATTTTCCAGAATCTTATTTCAATCCAAACAGAATGAATCCAGCCACAGTCTTATTCAAACTATTACAGTAGCTATAGGTGGAATTTGGTTGAAAAAGCTTTAATATTTGGTGAGAAGAAAAGAAGTGACATGTTAGGAAGATCAGGGGGCTGAACTCTGAATTCCTTAGTTCTGCTCCCTGTTCTGTTACATTCAAGTGACTTTGGTGTCCACCAGAATACAGTAAATTCTTGTAAATCACAGATGCCCATTCCTCTCTGAGACTGATGTATTGATTCAGAATCTCACTATATTGGACCAACGCATTTGCATTTTGGAACAAAAGATTATGTCTTTCACAATTTTTATTCCAACAGAAACTGAAAAATGCAGAGCTTGTCCTTTCCTTAGGCAACTGATTAAATAGCTTTGAAATATTAAGTGACTGTACCTTCCCTATTTTATTAGGAATTTTTAAAAGCATTAAAATGAAAAAGAGAAGCTTTTAATACCCATGCATTTACACACACATACACATATATATTCCATGTATTATGTATTTATTTATACACTCTGAATTTTGAAAATCACAATTCCAATATAAAGAAGCATTAATATTAAAAAAGAAGCCCTCCTGAAGAGAGTATGTTCAGTTTAGTTCACTGATTTTTTATGTCTTTTTGTACCAGACCACCTGAATATATTGGGTAGAATGTGCTTCACAAAGAATCTATTTTGACTACCTTTTACCTAGGCCTGAACATTTCACCTATATTAATGGCAATGACAAAGCAAATGTCTGGATAACACTTTGAAGTTTGCATAATAGAGTGCAACTATTCTTTAATTCCACTTTAATTTATCCCATTGCTTACCTTAAACATACAATACTGAGCTTCTCTGTTTATGTTACACTGCTATAACAGTTTCCAATATTCCTATTACTTAAGGTGTGATAATGCATATATATTTTATTAAAGAATTTGGCTATTTGTTCATTGATATATTTATATTGTCTCCAATTTTCACTCTAATAAATAATAGTTCTACAAACAATTTTACAATATTCAAACTGAATTTTTTCCCCCAAGTGCTAGTCTTTTCATTGTTAAAGATGTGAGGTAAAATTATTTTTCAATATCATTGTACCCTTTTATTAACTCTATTTTATTATAGAATAATATATAATTATAAAATATTCAAGGTAAGCAGAGAACATAAGGAAGAAAAATAAGAAACTTTCTCCCAATTCTTTGACTCTATAATCCTCCTCTCCAGATAACACTACTTTGTTTCTTGGATATCCTTCAAGAAATTTTCAATAAGTATAATTGCATGTATGTGTACTGTATCTTGATAACTTCTGTATGTACAAGCATGGTCAACATTTCAGTGTTGTCAATTTTGCCTAAAAGCTATTTTACATGTAACTAATAGGCTGCCTCATGACATTATCACATTATCTCTCTAGTAATAGCTAATAGTAGCAAGTTATTAGTATTAAATTTTATTTTTATTATTTTCATTAAGAAATTTATTACCAACAAAAATGTAATTTTTTTGCATTTGCTTTCTGAAAATTTGCACTTCTGAGAAGCATTTATCTTTTGCCATTTCATCTTTTTGAATCTTGTGTATTAATATAGCATAATAAGTATTATGTATCTTACTTAAGAGTTCAGCAGCTGAAGCCAAATGGCTTCAGTCAAATCTGAGCTCCATTATTTACTATGTGTGATTTTGGACAAGCCACTTTACATATAATAGGACTCCTATACAGCTTAAATGAAAAAAAAAAGAAAAAGCTCTATTTTAAAATGAAAATTTGTTAAACCTCAAACTCTACTTTCACCACTATTATGTTCACTTTTTCTCCATGTGCATTGATTTCTCTACTCCAGTAAATGTTTTACTTTTTTATGTAATCAATTTTTCCATTGCAATTTAGTCCACTGTTTTGAAATTAATAAATTACCTTATTTGTTCTGTTCTAATATATAATTCAATAATTGTCTTTTGTTTCAGACAGTGACTCAAAATTAGCTGAAGTTATCTTGAGGAATGTGGAAACTGCTCACCTCTTATTAACAGCTTAATAAGAGTTTCACAATCAATGTAGAGAGGATCATTAATTATGTACAGCAGCATGTGGGAGGTACTAGAAGAGTAGAAACCATCTACAGAGAGAGGAGTACACATTCCTAAAGTACAGATTGGTTGGTGAGGAGTTCACAATTATGTAAGAGATGAGCTATAAGTTAACTGGAGAAAGTTAGGTTCCAAACCTGGTTCTTTGAGATGCAAATGTTCAAAACCTTTTCTTGAGAAGAATGTGAACACAGTGATCAGTGCTGAGAACTGGAAGCCACACTGCCTAGATCCAACTGCATCCCACTGCCTATCAGAGATGTGACATTTAATAGACCCTTGATATTTCAGGATATTTCAGGATTTCTATGAGGGTTAAATAATTTAATATGTGTAAAGCACACAGAATATACAAGTGCTAGGTACTGAGTGGTTATGATGTGGTTTTCAAGAGGTACGTTCAATTTTTTAAAAAATATCCATTCAAATTATCCATTTGACCATAATAAAGCTACACAGTTCCTTTGCTGAGTGACTGAAAGCATATCAGCACTGTGGATGACACTAGCTATATCATGGGAATTGGAGGGTAAGCGGACAGTTCCAGATATACTAAATACTGAAAAAAGAAAAATCAATAAAAGTACAGAACAATTACAATAAAGGAGCTGTGAGGGGAGGAAAGTAGCAATAAAAAAGGCCTTTGCTTATGAAAATGTAAATAATGATAATAAAAACACTAGTTAAAATTTCTATGACAACATTTTGCTGTTAGTCAATAAAGAAAGGAAGGGAGAAAATAAATTTTTAACATATATGTTTTTAAATTGCCTTCTAAATCTTTACTTTACATAAAACAAAACACCATTCCAAAGACAAAGCTGGAAGGACTTTGAAAGCTGTATGCAAACATGATACCAACACTTCAGTTAAGATATAGAACATTTGCGTTACACCATAGAGAGTCTCATGTCCCTTTTCAGCAAATCTCATTTCAGTTTTTGCAATCACTTCTTCCATTCACAGGCAAAGAATTATTTTTATTTCCCTTTAAACATTGAAGAGGGAAAAAAAAAACTCTGGAAAACTATTTTCCTACCAAGGAGACCATGACATATTTATACATAATTCTGTTACCTTCATATGTACCTATCATTATAACAAAAGAAGATGTGACTGAATTACCTGGGAATAAGAACATCCAATAAACTGCACTCTAATAAGAGTGACTGTCTCCAAGAGAAAATGGTAACTTTCCTGGAGAGCATCATGTTCCAAAACCTGCTTTAGCCTTAACTCTGCATGTAGACCAAAATAGACTGACCCAACAGCCCCATCATTTACAGTGCATTTGCCTACATTACTTGACTTTGCAGTGATGCCATTTATGTTACCTTATTGTTGACTCTTGTGCAAGAAAACCTGAGCTGGGGCAGATCTTAAATGAATGAATGAAATATTATGAAATCATAGATCAGCACAGAAAGATACTATCTATAACTCATTGAATATCAGTGACTTTTGAAACGTTTAAGGCTATATCTGGTCTTTTCTTTTCCTGCCATAGGTACAGGCACTATTTATGCCATAATGAAAGCAAATAGAAGTATCAGAATATGGTTTTTAAATACTTGTTTGGGTGATATAGAATGCCTTTTATGCATTTATTTGTATTTATGTTATGCAAAATTTTATTGAGTTGTAACATAAGTATAGAAAATGCACATAGAACAACATTCCACATAAATAAAATGTCATTAAATGAACATATCAGGTAACCATCACCAAGATTGAGAAACGCTACAACCAGAATCCTAAAATCCTGAAATGTTCTTCTAGTAACTGACTCCTTAAGGGTAATTACCAAAATGATTTTCTTATGCTTTGACACTTTTATAAATGAACTCATGTAGTACATTTATGATTGACATTTTGCTCACAATATATTTGTGTAATTTATACACATTTTGTGTAGTTATAGATTATTGATGTCCATTACTTCATAATATTCATTATAAGAATAAGCCACAATTTATTCATTCCTTCTTCCACTGATAGATATTTGGGTTGTTTCCACTTTTTTTAAAAATTTCAGTTGCCTTTAGATGAAAATATATATGCTTTTCTATTGGATATAACTAGCAATGAAATTGCTGGTTCACTGTATATGTATATATTCAGCTTTAGTAAGTAATTGCAAGGAGCTTTCCAAAGTGGCTGTGCTGATTTAAATCTCCAACAGCAATGTATGAGAGTTTCAGTTGCTCTACATCATCATCCATCAATAATATACATTGTCTACCTTTTTCATTTGAGTTCTCTGGTGAGTATATACATGTGCATAGTCATATCTCATGAGGTTTATATTTATATTTCCTGATAACTAATGAAATTAGTGCCTCCGATGATTAAGCACCTTTAATAGTCTATTGGAGTCTTTGGATATGAAGGTTGTGCTGGAAACAGTATTCTCTCTTTCTCCCTTCATGAAAGTTTGGGGTGAAACAGTGTATTTCTTCTTTAAAATCTGGAATAATTGATCATTAGAGACATCTGGCCTGAAATTGTCTTTCTGGGAAAGTTTTTAATAACAGATGTAATTGCTTTAACATGCTTTACAAAAATGTCATCTCCAGGACTACTGACAAGAGAGCTAGCTACAGGAGAGAAAACAGCCCCACTTAAGTGGAAGCAGCATTCAGAGGGGAGAACAAAAAAAGCAACAAGATAAAGGAAAGTTCATGAAAGAGACGAAAATGTAGAGAAGATTTAAGGATATCAAGTTAAGAAAGCAGCAGTTGAACAAAATGAATGCCTTGCCTCAGACCAACACCACCTCAGAATTTTAGCATTTTTTCAGTCATTATTTCTTAATATTACTGGACTATTGTACTGTTCTGTTTTTTGTGGGTTTTTTTTTTGTTTGTTTGTTTTTTTGATGGGTGGTGTGCATCCAGTATTGGAGCACAGTATTTTCTCTTCTTTAGCAGCCTTATTTTCCCTTTATCTTTTGATGTTTTAACCAGTTCAAATTATGTCTGGTCCCAAATATTTCTAACTAGTCCCAAGTATTCTTTTTCCAGAAAAGCAAACTTATACCTCTATCCCCTGTGGGCCTGTATTACTGTGAGATTTATTAAATATGTACTGAAGATAATCCTAAATTAAATACCATTCTTGAATTATGATCTTAAAACTTAATACAGGTTTTTACATTTGCTATTTCATTTGTCCTGAAAATTTTCTTTCAAGTTGTATGTAGCCATTCACCTTGTTCTCTTTTATATATAAATATTGACTTGTAACATAAATTTATTCCTAGAAAAGTTGTCTAAAACTAGGACAGAGTATTACTCTATACTTTCTCCCACTAGCATCTACCCTACAAGTTGAATGAAACATTAACTCCAGCAATCCATGCAAAGTGTTTCCTAGAAAAGAGAATTCATTAACCAGCAGAGAAGGAAGCCAACTGGTATCTTCAATTGCTACCCTTATCCAACATCAAGTTTTGTAAACATCAAGATGGGAAAAATATCAAATCAGAAAACTAGGTACCTAGTGGATAACAATGAAGGGAGGAAATTAGAGAAGGAACAAGTAGAGTGATAGTGAGCAGACATCAGGAATGGAAAAAGAGCCAGAGAATAAGATTGAAAAATATATGTAGAGTAGAGGTGAGGAAAGTGTTATCAAGGATCATTTGACCAAGCTTTCATCACAGAGTTCAACTGCTTTCCCCCAATCCCCCAGCACTATCACTTACCCCTAAACCAGAGAGATGTGCCATTGTGGGTCATGAGTAAGGGTTGCTATAGGTCATAACAACACAGGACAATGGTGTAGAAGCAGCCCTGAATTATACACTGTTCCTGAAACATCACTAACAACCTTAAACTCTTCAAATGAGGGCACACCATAGAACAGAATCTTCTGGGCTGGCCTGAACACCATGGCAAAGTTACCATACTCTTCTGTGATGACAGTAGCTTTGCAGAGACAATGTGCTTTCGGGTGGAGGTCAGGGAAGGTTTAGGACACATGGCCCACAATAATCCTTCATTTTGGAAATGCTCTTCAAGAGCTCTGATGACTTTTAGGAGACAACATGATAGAGTCCACCAAATCAGTCTTCAGAAGGTGATATGAAGAACATATTTTAGACTTACCACTTACGAGCTAAGTTGAGCAAATACATGACTTCCAATGAAGTATGTTGTTCGTATCTTCAACTGTAATTTACTTAGAAGGTGAATCATATGAAGTCTGGATAAAACATTCAAAGTATACTTTACTGTGGTTTAGTGATGCCATCTATCATAGGAGGTTATGGGGAGTGGGAGTTTATGGAGAGACGGTAGTCTCCCTGTGTCCCAACTTCAAATGGTTCCTCCCAAGAGGCAATGGTTTGGACAGAAAACATGATCTATGGCACAGGAAGGTGTGTGTGGGAAAATAAAATGAGTAGAGATTCTCAATTGAATTCTTGAAAACTCCTTTATGGAAGAAACTATTCCTGTGCTGTGAGAGAGACATGCTTCTGAGGTCATCTCCATTAAAGCAGGTTCTCATTGGAAAAGCATGTGTTTAATGTTTCTCTTTTTACTGCATTGTATATTTATAGTAATTCCCACAAATGTTTAAAATTTCTAAGGAAATTTCCAGCCTCATCAATGCCAAGGAAACCCTTATTTCCAACCCAATCCTGAAGGATTGCACAATCAGCCAATAAGATAAGACAATGAGAAGGCAAAAGCCAACCATGGCCCACCATGGGGCCAATTAGTTAAATGGCAACTCACTGGAAATACAGGTGAGGAAACAGGATTCCCTTCTCCACATAATTTGCTTAAGCCCATCTCTTCAAGAGGCATGAATGTCTTTGAAACCAGTTAAAGAAACAGAGATGAACTATTTGTGGTAGGAAAGAGTCCTGGCCCTACAAGTTACCTGCTGTGCTAACTTAAACAAGTTCCTTAATCTCTTTAATTTTTCATTTCTCTTTTAAGAAACAACCAGTTAAATAATTACTTATTTTACCATTATTAATATTATTTTCCCATTTCTATTCACGTATTTATTTTATGTCAATGTGGAAAGGAGGAGAGGTGAGAGAGGTAAAAAAGAAAATAATTATTGAATACTTGCCTTTTGTATATTCTTTAATTTTTAAAGATATGTCTGAGACTCTACACACTTCTCTCAGGGATGAAAATTTGATTTATGCTTTTGAATGTCATTGCAAGCTATTAAAGTTCAGCTAGATACAAACTTAAGTTCCTTCCTTGGAGAACATATTACTACTCATAACTTTTACCCTAGAATTATCTGCTTGGCAAGCCACAGGGTGCCTTCAATGCAGTTAAATTGAAAGTTTGGGTTGGGGATGCAGAGTGAGAGATAGAAGACAGAAATGGATATGGGAAAATGGCATAAATGGATTGTTCCATGCTTGGCATATTTACTGGCAACCAGCAGTCCAAAATGTTGCAGAGAAATGTCTTGGATAAAAAATGCCCAAATACCTGAACTTTATTGTTAATGAAGTACTGCAAGAAACTTGAGGAAGATTTTCAGTAATGCATTTTAAAACTTGAGCTTTAACTTCCCTATCAATTAAATGAGCATAAGAAGGCTTAGCTTTCACAACTGTTTGTAAAGACTAAAAGAGAGTATATGAAAAGAAAGATTTCCTGGCTCAGAGAAAGTACAGAAGAAATATTTATATTTTTATTAATCTTCTTTAAACATATCAAATTGAGGCCAAGAGAAGGGAAATACCTCACCCAACACACAGCTAATTGGTATCACAACTGAGTTTAGAATCAAGTTTTGTTAATAACAGTCTAAAGCTCTTTTCTTTTAGTAACATAGTACACTAATGCGATAAACTCCCTTAGCCTGGGAAATACGAAGACCCAATGAATGAGCCCCTGCATCAAACTTCCCACTCAAAAGACCCTAAACTAATTCCCAGCTCTGAGGAAATGATCGAGCTTCCCAGTTGTGAGAGGAAAATTTTGCAGAGAGAAATTTCATAGGAGATCATTGAACTGCCCAAAGGCAGGCCACTGAATGAATGAACTCTTGTGGCTCCTTCAAGCACTGAGGTGAACTGACCATGAGTTCTCATTAAATAATCATTGTAGATTAAATGGCATGATTATCTCCAGGTTTTGAGAAAGCAATGCTGGGTTTTACAGAAACAGTTAACTGTGGTCATTCAATCACAGGAAATGTAGAATAGGGAATGGATTACAACTGAGGTTTGTACTATTTGAGATTTTAATCCATTTCTTTTTTACATGTACTCTTGGAATAAATTAGAGCCCTACTTTAAACACTGTCCAATATAGTTGTTTGTTACCAACATGAGGTTTCCAGAGAAAAATTAAGAAACATTGGCCTGATTCACCTGGAAATGTGGTTAGTGGGCATATTGTATAAATATACATAAACCAAAAAATGTGACAACCACAATAAAATGTACAGTGCAGGTGGAGAGAGCTTTCCTCCTTTCTTGTTTCTCCAAGAGTTTCACATAACTACATGGAAGATAAAGAGAATTATGAAACACACCATACATGTGGCTACACCATTGGAACAACAAGCAGATTTATGTGGTAAGTTTCAACAAGGCTTGAAATCAAAAAAATAGCAATGAAATACACTGTGGTCACAGAAGGGTAATCACAGAGCCAGAAAAACCTGTACTGGAGAATGGATACAAGATCCCTCCCAAGCCAGAACCACCAAGGCCCCATAAACATGCTGTCTCAT
This sequence comes from Choloepus didactylus, assembly GCF_015220235.1. Lineage (NCBI taxonomy): Eukaryota > Metazoa > Chordata > Mammalia > Pilosa > Megalonychidae > Choloepus > Choloepus didactylus. The sequence continues at coordinate 28,906,977 of NC_051312.1, read as the reverse complement.
GACTGTTATGCAGATGCGGCAAATGATCCAAGGCAGCGTTTGAGCACACTGTCATCACAGAAAATCTCTACTGAGATTTTCTCTTTCTTCTTGAGTCATTGTAGGTAGTTTACATGTTTCCAAAAATTTGTCCATTTCATTTTAAGTTATCTAGTTTGTTTGTGTACAGGTGTTCATAGGATCGTCCTGTATGCCTTTTTATTTCTGCAGAATCAATAATAATGTCCTCTTTTCTTTTCTGATTTTAGTTATTTGTGTCCTCTTTTTTTTTCTTTCTTTTTTGCTTTGCCAGTCTGGCTAAAGTTTTTTGATTTATTGATCTTTTTAAAGAACCAAGTTTTGGTTTTGTTCATTCTCTGTATTCTTTAATTCTTTATTTCATTTATCTTTAATCTTTGTTATTCTTTCCTGTTGCTTTGGGGTTAGTTTGCTCTTTTTTGTAGAACCTTTAATTGTGTGGTTAGGTCTCTGATTTCAAAGTTTTCTTCTTTTTTAGTGTAATCATGTAGAGCTGTAAATGTCCCTCTTAGTGCTTCCTTTGTTGAATCCTATACATTTTTATATTCTGTATTTTTGTTCTTATTCACCTCAAGACATTTTCTGCTTTCCCTTGTGATTTCTTCTTCTACCCAATAGTTGCTTGAGCATGGGTTGTTTAATTTCCAGATATTTGACAATTTTCCACTTTTTCTGTTTAATAATAACTTCTAGCTTTATTCCGTTGTAGTCAGAAAAGATATATTGTACGCTTTCAATATTTTAAAATTTATTGTGAATTGTTTTATGTCCTAAGATTTGTTCCTTCCTGGGAATGATCCATGTGCACTAGAAAAGAATGTGTATTCTGCTGCTTTGTGGGGGAGTGTTCATATTTGTCCATTAGGTCTAAGTGCCATTTAAGTTTTCTATGTCCTTACTTATCTTATGTCTAGATGTTATATCCATTATTGAATGTGGCATATTTAAGTTTCCTCCTACTGTTTTAGAACCTTCCATTTCTCCCATCAAATCTGTCAATATCTGCTTCATATACTTTGGGACCCAACCATTAGGTGCATGTGTATTTATAATTCTTATGTCTTCTTTTTGAAAGTACCACTCAATCAGTGTACTGGTTTGGATGTTGATGTCCCCCAAATGCCATGTTCTTTGATGCAATTTGTGTGGGCAGATGCATTAGTGTTGATTAGATTGTAATTCTTTCATTGAGCATTTCCATGGAGATGCGACCCACCCAACTGTAGGTGATAACTCTGATTGGATAATTTCCATGCACATGCGGCCCTGCCCATTCAGTGTGGGCCTTGATTAGTTTACTAGAGCACTATAACATTTCAGACAGAAGAAGCAAGCTTGCTACAGCCACAAAGGACACTTTGAAGAATGCACAGGAGCTAAGAGTAGAGCTGCAGATAAGAGACAGTTTGAAGATGGCCATTGAAAGCAGACTCTTGCTCTGGAGAAG